>NC_092128.1:11573495-16573495 GCF_043159975.1 Macaca nemestrina
GTCTGAGTTAGGATAAGGGGCCATGGCAACCAAACTTTGATCATGCACATAAAGCCTCCAGGTAGCAAGCTTCAGAGAGAATGGATTGTAAATGATTCTTATCAGACTTAAAGAGACTATTCAATCAGTCTTAAGGTCTCTGTGTTGATGTCTGTTAGGCATGTCTGACCTAAACTAATTTTTTTTTTCAGGATTATTTGGAATGCCCTTGGCTGAGGGGAAGGTTCATCAGTCAGTTTGAGGGCTTAGAATTTTATATTTGGTTTACACAGCAGAGACTTAGGAATCCTATGATGGCCTTTGAGGGTCTAATGTGTAGAGGGCCTCATGTCAGCCTGAGTGGCTGTGTAGAGCAGATATGGAGGGATGGCATGCTGAAGCAAAGGGAGTGTAGCCTAAGGAAGCTGTCCCCAATGCCTAACCTCTCCCCGACAACACATATGCCATGATTCATTTCAGCTTGTATGTAGTCTCCAAAAGATACAGAAATCACTGTGTGTCCCTACAGGGCCTATAAAATGCTTAGATGGCTGGTAGATCAGATGAAGGTATTAGGAGAAAGAACACCTAGTGTGTATAGTCACCAGCCATGCTAGTTTACCCAGAACTGAGGGGTTTCTCCAGGTGTGGGACTCTCAATGCTAAAACCAAATGGGACTCATACATGCTAGGAATAGCTGTCACCTTAAACACAGATCCCAGAATTGAAGTCTGGCGATACCCATGTCATATCTGAAGGTCAGCAGGAACAGGTGTCATGACAGTGGGTGGCAGGGACTGAGGTGGGACCCTGAAGACCGACCAGGCTGGGGACTCACAGAGAGCTCAGAGGGAACCTCGGTGGAGCAGGTGGGACAGATCCCACGCCTGTGGTGATGAGGTATTGCATAAGCTAACTCTGACCCAAGCCACGCTAGGGCATCTAGGAGAACTCTTGAAATGGTAGTACAACCACAAAAGGAAGTTTACCTTTGACTGAGATCAACTTCCACGTTGACTGAATATACACAGAAAGGAGGAGTGATTACAGTACCAAAATGTATGTGTTCAAGTATTTATCTTTTCTGCTACTGCCTAGAAATAGGAAATTAGCGAATGAAGACAAATTTTAGAAAATGATAAATGTTACATGTTTTCTTCATCTAAGTTATGAATCCAGATTTTAAGCCTGCTTTTATAGAAACTCATGACCTCTTATGTTTTGGTCCATTTTCACATAGCTGTAAAGAACTGCTTGAGACTGGGTAATTCATAAAGAAAAGAGGTTTAATTGACTCACAGCCCCACACAGCTGGAGAGGCTTTAGGAAACTTATAATCATGGCAGAAGGCAAAGGGGAAGCAAGGCATGTCTTACATGCCAGCAGGAGAGTGAGTGAAGGAGGAAAGTGCCATACTTTTAAACTATCAGATCTCATGAGAACTCACTGACCATCATGAGAACAGTAAGGGTGAAATCCACCCCCATGATCCAATCACCTCCCACCAGTCCCCTTCACTGATACACGGCAATTGCAAATCAACTTGAGATTTGGGTGGGGATACACAGCCAAACCGTATCATCCTTCTTGACCCTGCTTTCATTCGCCTTTCCAACAGAGTCAATTTAGTTTTGAGATATTTTTCATGTATCTACCTAATCCTCATTCAACGTTCTTATGAAAATTTATTTACTTATTCTTTTCTTTGAAAGAAAAAAAAATCAAACTGGATATTCTTGAAAAGAAAACATTGAATTAAAAAAAAAAAAACTGGGTCTGTGATTATGTACTTCATCCAAAAATATAATGAAGACTTAATTGCTAACTCTGCAATAGGATCTAGTCTATTCATAATTTCTCAAGTGGTAATTTTGTAGGCTATGTTTAAGTTGGGCCATTTGCATTTCCTTTTCTGCTCTCTGTGTTATCTGGGATGTTTACTGATTTTGTTTCTAAATGTATTTGTTAATATATTTTCAATGGAGGTAGACAGGAAAGAACAGGGAAGATTCTAATTCTAATGAGTCACTTTTTACTAGTGCTGACTTTAACAATATGAAATTGCTTTGGCCTCTAAACAGCTATTTAGTCCCCAAATTTCAGTCTCTAGGGGACATCACTAAAATGCAACTTAATACACTCCAAAAAGTATTATCTTTTTTTTCAAAGTCATTTCCGTATTTGAGAATTTGTTCTTCTGTATTCTGGTAAAATGATGGTACTGGTTAATTTTAGCAGTGCGGACTAGGGAAAGGGCAGGTGTTTCTGGCTCCAAGAAAAATAAAACTTAACTCATAATTACTTAGATAAATGATAGTTGATATTTTTCACATACAAATTGGTATCAGGGGCTGCTTGATCTATGGTTTTCTTGACTCTTCAGCTCTAGACATCAGGTCTACATTTAACCAAGAATGGTGGAGAGCAAGAGGGGCAACTGTATCAGGAGAACAAAAGCTTTCCCAAGAACACCACAGCTGACTTCTGCTTAGCTCTTAGCAGCCAGGACTGTGTCTCATCTCTGCTTCCGCCTAGCATAAAGCAAAAAACTTTCCTCTGGCAGCTGGGCTGTGAAGAGTGCTCTTAGGGCTGAAATAGAAACCACAATTGCAAAATGGACTTCACTATTACTCACAAAACACACAAAAAAATTGTCAAATCAAGCATGATCACCACCTAATTAAGCTCAAAATATGTTAACATCAGCTTCTTCCTAACCATGTGTCCTGGCTACAACCAAGAAAAACAAATCAAACAGTAATTCTACACCAATTCACAAGTTCTGAGGCCGATGTCTGTTGTAGCAAGTCTCCGAGTTTAGGAATTCTGACCACTACCTGCAAAGACTGACTCACTCAATCTCCTAATACCCTCCCTGACTCTCCCGCAATGTCCATCCCTCCCCAATCACCCCCCTCCCCAACTTTGAAAGACCCTATGGTTCTCCTCGTGATTCTCTCTTGAGGGAAGAAGTGAATGGACCTAACTCTGGCTAAAGGAGTGTTTCTGAAGGTTTGAGCTCTCAGGTTTTCACACCTGGAAAGAGGCTGGAGAGAAAAAGATTGAGAATAAGAGTTGAGTCAGGCATCTTAAGATGTTTGCCACAAGCAGTCAATCATGCAAGGGTCCTAGGAATGAGTAAAAGAGAGTAACAACGCAAGGAGAAAAAAAAAATGTTATCTCTGGGTATTTTACCTTTCTCAAAGAATGTTTCAGTAACTGAATGTTTGCTGACAACCCTCCTCTCTAAGAGCAGGATATCACTGAGGGGCCCAAGCTAGCAGCTTCCATTGTTACAGACCACTTCCTGCCCATTATCTACCACCTCCCCTTCCAGTTCTATGACTGCTTATAAAATGTAACTAAAGATACCAAAGACCCTCAATAGTTAAACAAAAGGGATTCTGTCAAGCACAAAGGTTAATTCTGTAACCTGCAGACACAGGCTTGTTACACGCATATATCCAACTATCTTCTTGACATTTCTACTTAGAAGTCCAGTAGACATTTCAACTCATGTTCAACCTTGAATTTCTGACTTCTGTTTTCTTTAGCCCCCTTGACTAATTTTCTCTCCAACTAGCCTTCCCAATCTGAAGAGATAGCATCTCCTTTCTTCCTGCTGTTCTTAGCAAATCATTTGGATTTATTCCTATTTTCTCTATTTTTCACACCCCACATCTAATTTGTAAGGAAACCCTACTGACTCTGCCTCCAAAATGCATTCAGAATTGGCCACATCTCACTACTTCTTGTGCTAGCACCCTGGTCTAGGCTACAAGCGTCTCTCACCTGGATTATAATGGCATAATTTTAGTTAGCCTCCTGTATGAGCTTTCTTGCTCCTACAGCCCAGATTCATCCTTTTAAGACGTGAGTACATCATGTTGCTCTATTTAGAATGCTGCAAATGACTCCTGTATTCCTACAAAATAAAAACTTACAATAACCTACAAGTCAGGAGGGCTTGTTCCGGCCTCTATTCCTTCAACTATTCTTGACCTCCTGAACTTGCCACCCTGGCTTCCATACTGATCTTGGATCATGCAAATGCCTGTTTGGTTGCCTGTGCTCTCTGGGTCAAACATTCTTTCCCTGTGTTAGTACATTCAGTTACCTTTTTCAAGTCTTGCACTAATATTATCTTTTCAATGGAGGCTTATCCTGATCAACCTATTTAAACTACAACTCAACACCTTGATCTACTGACATGCCAGCCTTCCTTGTTTTGTTCTAGTATTTTTACCCATAAAATTTATTCCTTCTCACTTGCTAGATTATTTACTTTTTAATTATAGTGTGTCATCTCTCCTTCCTCCCCTTCCCCCACCATGTGAGCTTAGAATTTTCAATAATCTTTATCTGTCCTGTTCAAGGATGTATTCCAAGTGCCTAGAATAGCTTGACATCTAGTATGCACTCAGAAAATAAATACTGAATGCATAATTCTGTAGCTTGGCATGCTTGCTCTTTCCTTGAATCAAAGCTGTGTTCAGAAAATAAGCACGTGAACAAAATAAGCCACATGCAAATCTACATACAAATCAGAAAAAATAAACTTCAAATCATAGGGTATTCCAATACAACACACAGAAAAGCTCCTTCAGACAAATATTCCCCCAACTGTTTCCCTAAGTTCTACTCATCAAATCATTGCAGCTGTGGCTATTATCTCCAAATGTTTTATAAAAGTCAGGCTTGTGTAGCTCTTTTTTTTATTTTACCTTACGTTCTCATTTATACCCTTTTCCCCCCCCCTCTCAAAAATAACTCTCAAATCGATCAAGCTGGAACTGGGAAGGAGAAAAGAAAGAGCCAGTGTAGGATTCCTTTGGGAGAATTTGGGTAATTTGAAAAGAAAGTTGTAGATACGGGGCAGTTGCAAAATCTTAGTGAGGAGAAAGAAGCAGAGATGTGCTAGGGGTGTATCGTCAAAGGGTTATCTGCATACATCACTGCTCAATGAGGACAGACTAAAACCACTGGCACTTTCACCTGGAAAGACACAGATTAAGGGTGATATCATCAACACACTCTTCAGTGGTTTAAGTAAAATAGTCCTGTCTCATACCTATGAATGTACAACACTTCACGCTTAAGATTTTGAACTGGGAACATTTTAGGTGACTAAAGGAATCTGCTGTTTCACACGTTGGTATTTAATGTACAGATGTTGTTGCCTTAAAAAAAACAGTATAAGCTAAAAATAGGTTCCATAATGGGTTTAGAAAATTCCTGGAGATGTGTCACCGGTGACTACTTTTCTGCAGCTAATCTTTTCATTTGTCATCCTAAAGAATAAACAATAAGAAAGGTGTGAACTTTGTTCTTTTAGCTGCAGGAAACTTGGCAAGATGAATATTGGGCCTGACCCATTTTGGCAAAAAAAAAAATATTTTGTGTATCTTTGTATCTGTGAAAAATTGCAATTTGTATTCTCTTTTCTGTACCTTCCCTTGTGTTGGTCTCCCAACCAAGAGTATCACCTTCCGTTTTCTTCATTTACCAAAATCCCATTCATTCTTTTGGGACCAATTTAACTCCTGTCTCTATTAGAGTCAAACATTAATATCTCAACATATCAACCTTCCTTCTTTAGTAGCCAACAATTTCTATACAATGCCTAGAAACACGATGTTTAGAGAGAAACAGCAACGTGTTACCTAGCCCATTTACTAAGCTGAAAGAGGTAATAAAATTATTGTATCATTACAGTTACTGACCTGAAAAAAAGAGCAGATTCTAAAAAAAATCCATAACTATTATGAAGAAAATATATTTTTCTGTATAAAACAATTATAATATGTAGATAATTATCTAAAATCAGAACAAATGTTCTTTAAAACATTCATCTCAGCTTTCCTGATTATTGCTGCCACTTGCTCTAGGCAGAAATAATAGCTGATACATTATTAATGGCTCAATAATTAGGAGTATATTTCCATTAAAACTGTTCACTTTTCTATTTAAATATAAACTGTTTAGGCTACTAAGATCAGTACTTGCATACATGAATAGAAATAAGCAGTATACTATGTCAGAAAGTATTATTACAAACATGAGAAGGCTTTATAAAAGTTGTATCTTACAGCCACCACAAACTGTAACTTACATGAATGCCATCTTATTCAGATTATATGAAAGCAAACTTACTTCAAAATAGATTATTTTTTATGTTTGTAAAATTCATTATTGAGTGACTTCTTAAAATATTTCTTCTTGAATAAAATAAATTTGTTAAAGACTTATGGTCTACATTGTGTTGTGGGTAGACTGAGATAGGATTAATACCTTATTTCAAAATTTTAAAAAAATTTAAAGAACTTTTATCTTCCGTAAACACAAAATTAATAAAATGATCTTTTACAATAAGACAGTTCTTCCTCAAAAGATTGAAATATATCTTAGAAAATCATATAAATTCACTAGGTTAACTTCAAATCATACATAGTTCGTTTACAGACAAAGCATCTCAAAATGAAACTTGTTCATAGTAGAATGAGAGGCACTATCTCTAAGTATGTTAAGGTCGTGTATGCTGTATAATCATAATATTTCACATAAAAGTTGCATCTTTCCACTGTGTGAGAATACAATTAAAGTTTTTTATTAAAAATTTCTCCCCAGATTTGCAAAACCAATAAAGATTTGATTTTGTCATATTTTAATATGTGTATTTTGAAAGCTGGACCAGTTACTCTAAATATTCTGCTTCAAAATACCCATGTTGCCCACTGACACTTTTGTAATATTCCTTTTCTTTCAGAAGCGGGTTTTGGAAGGACATGCTGAGGCCAAGTCATGATTGAGACAGAAAGAGAAGGCACATTTCTGCTTGTAGACACAGAAAGCAAAACTAAAAATAAACTCTCAGAGTTTCTCTACCACACTGCTGTTGCTTGCAAAACTACTCGTTGAAGGCTAAGATTCCCTGATTGGAGCCTGTTGAACAAATGCAACACCACAGTGTGTTATATATGCAACACCACAGTGTGTTATATATGCAACACCACAGTGTGTGTGTGTGTGTGTATATATATATATATATAAAATAAAAACATAAACATAAACACTGCTAATATCACAAACATACAATACATACTTTGAATGGTAATTTCCGTTTTACCTGCTTTTCTTTAATATTTATTTTTCCTTTTGGATGTTTCCCTGGTCTCACAACAGAAACATAGATTTGGAAAGTACGGACAATGTGAGGTAGGATGGAAACATCATTTACCTGTCTATGATCGCACACATGTCAATGCTGACATTTGCAAAACTTCCCGGCTTCCTTTGTGCCACTTCGTATAAATTTACAAGTTGATCATCCACTTGAATGAGCTGCATGCATCCTTGGAATGAGGGCTGAAGAACAGAGTGACTTGAGTTATTCATCTGGTTCAGAAAACCTGTGAAACAGAAGAAATGGGAATGTAAATCTGGTGTACAGTATGCTTCACTAAAATTCTTGTGGGTATTTTACCTGGCCACAGCCATCACATCCAACTACTGTTTCTTTGATCCTTGCTGATGTTATATTCAGTGTAGAAAAAGGAAGTTTTTTGAGAAAGTGAGATTATTACAGAGGAAGAAGTCAGGGTTGAATTGTAATGGGTTACCAGGTCAGTGTTTGTCTCTGGGGTCTACTGTCACTCAAATTTTCTCTTTCGACATCATCTTTCTCACTGTCACATCTTTCTGTCCCTCTGCTGTCAAAGACTCACTGTTATTCTTTCTCTGCTGAGACAGGCCTCAGAGATCAGGATACAAAACTTTAGAACTTTCGCAGCTATCTAACTGTCTTCTTGTTTCTTTGACACTTATTTCTATTTTCTTAATTCCCTATTACCTGTTATTCAGATGTCAAATAAGCCAAACTTACTATTACGAAATAAAGCAGATCAGTGTGTAACTCATTACAAAGACATATTTGCATTACAGATGCTGTTTTTTAAATTTATAAAATCTAAGGGAACATGAGAAGGAAATAAATTTAGGCATAAGGGTCAGCCACCCGGCTTTCAACATACATCTACAAGCTATCTAATATGGTATAAATACTAGATCATAATATGGTATAAATACTAGTAAATAATAACAGATGGAACTAAAATTAAAAGAGCAAGTAACAAGAGTAAACACACATACACACGCACACAAACACACACACACAAACACACACACACACACACACGCACACAGTAAATACTGTTGATTCTATGAAGAACTAGAATGCATACACCAACCTTGAGATCAGACATTAAGAGTTTATTGCTAAATAACTTTAAGAGATCACCACCAATCAATTACTATTGTATCTTTTTAAGAGAAACACGCATAATTGGGTAGAAACATGCATTATGGATGGAAAATTTGTAGGCCATAAGAGAATGATATTTTTTCAATCCCTTTAAGTATCTAAAGAAAGTCCCCAGAGTTTCTACTTTTCATATGGTTCACCATACCAAATCTGCCTACTGGGCAAATTTAAACTGTATTAATTTGTCTGCTTGCAAATCTGAAGTTATTGACACATTCACTTCATCTAATATTATATCTATAACAATAAACAATTTATATAAAATGGGTTGGAACCAAATGTTCCATTAAATGGATAAAAGTGAATTTTCAATGAAAACAAAAATTGGCCATTATATTAGTCTGTTCTCATGTTGTTAACAAAGACACGCCAAGACTGGCTAATTTATAAAGAAAAGAGGTTTAATTGACTCACAGTTGAGAATATCTCGGGAGGGCTCAGGAAATTTATAATCATGATAGAAGGGAAAGCAAGTACGTCCTTCTTCACAGGGCAGCAGCAAGGAGAAGTGTCAGGCAAAGTGGGGAAAAGACTCTATAAAACCATCGGATCTCGTGAGAACCCACTCACTATTATGAAATGGTAGAATTACCTCCCAGAGGGTCTCTCCCATGACATACGGGGATTACGGGAACTACAATTCAAGATGAGATTGGGGTGAGGACACTACCAAACCGTATCAACTGTTAAGTGATATTTTAAAAATATCTGGCCGGGCGGGGTGGCTCACGCTTCTAATCCCAGCACTTTGGGAGGCCGAGGTGGGCGGATCACGAGGTCAGGAGATCAAGACAATCCTGGCTAACATGGTGAAATCCCGTCTCTTAAAAATACAAAAAATTAGCCGGGCGTGGTGGTGGCGCCTGTGGTCCCAGCTACTCGGGAGGCTGAAGCAGGAGAATGGCGGGAACCCGGGAGGCAGAGCTGGCAGTGAGCCGAGATCACGCCACTGCACTCCAGCCTGGGCGATAGAGGGAGACTCAGTTTCCAAAAATAAATAAATAAATAAATAAATCCTATTCTTTTTGACTAAGGATACTAAGGATAGTATTTTAGGATAGCAGAAAACTTCTTTCTCTCTTCGTTAATGGATTACAATATTTAAAGTCCAATAACTGTCATTTGAATCTCCTTTAAGGATTAATCACAAAGGTATATTTTATTTTCTATTAACACAGTATTGTATAAAAATAAGACTGTATTTGAATGAACTTCTTGACCTAAAAAAATCCATATGGGACTCTATTTTAATGTTAATATATGGCTCGTGTGTGTGTGTGTGTGTGTGTGTGTATTTTCTAGTCAACCACATTTTTTTCATTTGCATTGACTTAGTCCCTTCGGAAAAATGCTAATATTAGATAAATGATCTGTTTAGACCAGTTGCATGCACACACATGATTTTCAATTGTTTAATCAAGATAAAATTGAATAGACTGTAATGTCTAAACTTAGCAGAGAGAAAACATCCAGTTGTAACTTACTGACCACTCTTAAGAAGACTCTCATTTCTATTTTTTTTTTTTCTTAATAACTGGGAGTCTCACCATATCCATACTCTCTTTGAAAGGTTTCAAAATGAAAGGATGTATCTGTGAAAATAAAAGCCACTCTGAAGCACAGCGGTTGCATAAATACCGATTACTACAAATTGGGTAGAATTAAAATTGTAAAACAAGACGTCATCAGTCACTTATAACAATATTCTGTTTGATCGTGGTAATTTTGAAGTTTGAAGTTGTTAGGTCCTTTTATTTTCCAATAGGAGATGTATTCTAGGAGAAGATAATTATAGGACAAAATACTGCATATTCATTAAGTTTTTTCTTTCCATACATTATCTTTAAATATTCCAAGATGGACATCATTAATCTTTGGCTCCTGATTTCACACCCTTTTTTTGTCCCCGTCTATAACCAGTTAGGCCTGACTTCTGTGAACAATAGAAAACTCTGCAACTTGGTCTCTGAGATTGCTTAATTTGTGGAAAGTCAATCACCATGTCATCATACACAGTCTTCTGGAGGGGCCCAGGAGAGGTAATGAATATTCATCAGGGTTGGAAATTAATTCTAAGGTGATATGTTATGCAACAATAGATATCAAATAAAGAATTTGATGTTTGGATATGCCATCCAGGTTGCTGTGAATGCCATTAATTCACTCCTTTTTATGGCTGAGTAGTATTCCACTGTATATATACCATAGTTTATCCGCTCGTTGATTGATGAGCATTTGAGCTGGTTCCATATTTTTGCAATTGTGAATTGTGCTGCTATAAACATGTGTTTTTTAATATATATACACGCAATGGAATACTACTCAGCCATAAAATTAAATGAATTAATGGCATTCACAGCAACCCAGATGGGACTGGAGACTATTATTCTAAGTGAGGTAACTCAGGAATAGAAAACCAAACATCGTACGTTCTCACTCATAAGTGGGAGCTAAGCTATGAGAATGCAAAGGCATAAAAATGATACAGTGGACTTTGTGGACTCAGGGTGGAAGAGTGGGAGGGGGTGAAGGATAAAAGACTACGAATTGGGTTCATTGTATACCGCTAAGGTATACCAAAATCTCATGAATCACCACTAAAGAACTTACTCATGTAGCCAAATACCACCTGTTTCCCCTAAAACTTATGGAAATAAAAATTGAAAATAAAATAAAATAGAATACTTTAGAGCCAAAAAAAAAAAAAAAAAAAGAATTTGATATTGGCAGAGAATTATAACAGAAACCTAAAAATGTGGCTGTGATTTAGGGAACGGAATATGCAAGTTAGTGGGACAGGCCTTAAAAGAAGCTTGATGGCTCTTGAGGAGCTGTAATGACTTAAAGGAAGGTGAGGAAAGTGTTATCGGAAATGAGAGAAAATTAGATCTTTGCTGTGTTCCGGTGGAAAGTTTAGCAACTTTGTTGCTTGTGATAATATGGAAAATAAAAAGATATACTTAAATGAAATTGTATAATCTAGCTAAGGATATTTCCAGGTAAAGTATTGAAGGAACCGCCTGGCATCTTATGTTTGTAGTAAAAGAAAAAAAAAAAATGGGAGAGAAGAAGCTAAAGAAGAACTATTACGAATGAAGAAGCCAGGCATTACTGAATTTTAAAGTAAAATGCTCTTTCAATTCCAGTCTCTCCAGATGGTGAACAATGCAAACATGAAGAAATCACATTTCTAAGCAAAGATCAAATTCCAGGAAACGTGATCTAGAGATGACAAGGAAGTGTGATTACAAAGTCTACATAAAGACCTGAGAAAATTATTAGGTATTCCTCAGAGGGACACTCCATGAGACAGAAGGCCCTCTAAACAGCTTATTTTTATGCCTTACAGGTCTTTTCAATTAAACAATAGGGATTCTAATTATCTAAGAGCATTTTCCTTCTGTAGATCTACAGAAGCTCAAGGGGTCAGGGGGAGCTTATCTTTATATAATTGTGGATGTGCCTTTTATGAAGTGGAGTAAACCTGAATAAAATTCATATAAAGTCCATTCATTTTTTTTTTTGAGACAGAGTCTTGCTCTGTCACCCAGGCTGGAGTGCAGTGGCGCAATCTCGGCTCACAGCAAGCTCCCCCTCCCGGGTTCACGCCATTCTCCTGCCTCAGCCTCCCGAGTAGCTGGAACTGCAGGCGTCCCCCACCACGCCCGGCTAATTTTTTGTACTTTTAGTAGAGATGGGGTTTCACTGTGTTAGCCAGGATGGTCCGGATCTCCTGACCTCGTGATCCGCCCACCTCGGCCTCCCAAAGTGCATTCATTTTTAAGATAACTCTATTGGAGGTAACACCACCAGCTTGTACTGAAAGGAACAGAGGTGGGACAAAATAGAAAAAGGCCTTCAACCTCCAAACTTTATGGTGAAGAGGCTATGCAGCTGTAAACATAGACAACCTTCTATATATATAAAAAAGGATGATGTAGAGTGGCAGAACTAACACAGAGGACAGAGCCAAGAGCCATGGAGAATCATTTCCAGAAAATAGCATGACTGAGTCCTAATCAAGAATGACCAACATGTGCCTGACTGGATTGCAAAACTGCTGTGGAACACTGACTTCTTTGTCTCTCTCATTTTCTCCATTTTTGAACCAGAGAGTCTAGTTTGGTTTCTCTGTGCATCATCTACCATTGTATATGTAGTGTGAGGGTGGCACAAAACTTGCTCATAGGTCTTAAGATTGACAACTGTACTTGGGAAGTGATACTCGAGTGACTATACCTAAACAGCTTCATTTTCTCTTGGAACTCTCTGAGATTCATTTTAGATTGACTTGACTTAGACGATGAGGTCCTGGAGTTTGAGCAGATGGCCCAGTGGAATAAGACTTTGGATGGCTTTTAGAGGAGGTTGGGTGTACTTCATTTGTGGAAGAAGATATGAATCTCTGTCGGCGATAGGGTGAACACTGGCAATCAGTCTCCAAGATGTCCATAAGTCTTCGCATTATGTTATTTTAAATACCTCCTAATATTTATGGCCTGTATAGTTTCCTCCACACAATCAGTGCTGCTCCATGTGACACATGGAATGTGGTGGTAGTAACAAGGTGATATGATTTCCGAGGTTAAGTATGAAGGCATTAGGGGCTGCACCTTGGTCTTTTGATCCCTTACTCCAGGGAAGCCAGCCTAAAAGCCATGGAAACCCTCAAGTAGTGAGATGGAGAGCACCTAGGAGGAGAACTAAAGTCTCTTACCAAGTGCCAACAGCAGCTTGCTAGTCATGTGAGTCTGCCATCTTGAAGAGGAGCCTCTAACCCTAGTCAAGTCATCAGCTGATTGTGGCTCTAGGAAACATGTATTTGCAGCCTCACAAGAAATATCAAGTCAGAACTGCCCAGCCAAGCTGCTCCTAAATTACTGGCCTCTTATGGAAAAGAAGAGATAATAAATTATTACTATATCGAGCCACTGAGTTTTGAGGCAATGCACTACGCAGCAATATATAACTAATACAAAGTGTAACAAACACATCCCACTATTATTTTCTCAAATAGGCTTGAATATTTAGAACTTGAAGATTACTCACACCTGCAAAACATTATGTAACTGGTGGAATATTGACAGTTCCCTTAGTCAACAATGAGTTAGAGATGTTGGATCTCTGATACTGAACCTCCTGCTGCTTTAACTCCCTTGGAAACAGAAGATAACCTATTATTTATTTTCTGTGTTTGTTCCCTTTATGAACAAATAAAATTTCAGTAAAAATACTAGTGTGTTCGTGTCTGTGATACCCTCAGTGACTACTGCAAAGCTCAGGATTTAACATACTTAGAAGATTAATAGTGGGAGTTTTTGGTAATATAAATTTGCAGCTGACATTTCGAGGGTCAGAAATGAATAGCTGTAAAATGGAACTAAAGTGAATGTAACAAAAAATTGTCAAGTTAGTAAAAAGATAATATAGAATAAAGGCAAATTTTGGCATGTTTTTGTTATATCTTTAAATTTCTATGAATTTGGAATAAAAAATACAATGTCTACACATGGGTTATTGTAACTGGTTTCTACAATCTGACAATGTGTTACAACACCCACAGTGAATTATAATCTTGTCAATCTCAATTGCATCTTACTTTCCCTGTACTAGAAACCTTCCTTCTTTACAGGAACATTGTAATTATATCACTTTACTGGCATGTCTGAAATTTCTGTTTCAAGACTTGCATATAAAAACTTCATACTTGATTTGAAGTCCACTCAGTACATTGCTATTCTTGCTGACAAAGAAAACACATGCATTTTCAAGGTTTTAAAATTTTAATTCAGAAATACATCAGTGAAAAACTTGCTGATATTTGTTTTGACATTAAAACGGCAACCTAAATTGTTGTAAGTTATAATGTTCATCTGATGGGATGGAAAAAGCAAACAGTAGACAACAAGGTTGAAAATATTACATGTTTAAAACCAAGTGCATATAAAGCTTCTCTCTGCTTATTTTAAAGTTGGGAAGGTGGTGAGGTCCAAGGGAGGCTGGTGGAATGCTTTAAGGATGTTTAAAACCACCTACTGTCTTCCTTTCAATTTGATCTTGGCAGACTGCACAAAATGTCTCCTAATCTCTACTGTTTACTCAACCTTCCTGAATAACTTAGTCAAAAACCCATTGAGCAGGGGCAGGAAAACAGCCTCAAAAAAAACTAGGGTCCAAGCAGGCAGGAAGATAGAGTGGTTCAGTGGAAGAGAGTCTAGTGGTGTCCAGGACCTGTGCACAGAGGACATCCACACAGGATCTCCACCCCACGTGGCTGGGAGATTGGTTATAGTACAGCATGATGGAGCAAATAAATAAATACATGGAAGACAGTGAGAGCCAAATTCTCAATGTCAAAGAAAGAAGGTACAAATATGAAGCATAAGAAAGACAGAATGTTCATGCCTGCAATCCCAGCACTTTGGGAGGCTGAGGCACGCAGGTCACAAGGCTAGGAGTTTGAGACCAGTCTAGCCAACATGGTGAAACTCCATCTCTACTAAAGACACAAAAAATTAGCTGGGTGTGGTTGCATGCACCTGTAATCCCAGCTACTCGGGAGACTGAGGCAGGAGAAATGCTCGAACTTGGGAGGTGGAGGTTGCAGCGAGCCAAGATTGTGCCATTGCACTCCAGCCTGGGTGACAGATGAGACTGTCTCAAAAAAGAAAAAAAGAAAGACCGAATGAACCCGGTGGGTTTGCATTAGAATTTAATCAATTAGTATAAATTTGTGGTTTTCGCTATATGTAGATAGATACAGAAATAAATATGAATGAAATTGTATATTTGGTCAATATACAGATGGTTCCTATCATCCATTGCGAACAGTCTATGAACAGGGTCCCTCTCAAAGCAATGAATAGTCCTGTTTCCCAGATCCTGGTTTCTACGCTGGGCAAAACCAAGACTCCTTGGAGAAATGACTGATTCTAAACTGTGTTACGGAAAGTACAATAAGAGTCTGGAACATTTTGCTGCACCAGTAAGTAAAGAAGTGCCCAAAGAATGATGGGGCCATGTCAGAATGACACAGGAGCCAGCCTGAAATGGCTTCTGCTCCCCAAATTAAGGACAATTTGTGTACAAAATAAATAATTTGAGTATCAAAAAGAGACTTTGAATATCAAAATAAAAAAGGGAGGAGGAAAAAAAAGGAAGCTATAGATCATATCCTACTGAATAAAATAGGAATCCAAGAGTCTGCCTGTCTAAAAATGAATCAATACATAGGGTAAATAGAAAGCTCCTCCAATAGCACTATGCTAAGTAATACATGTAACAGGAATGTAGAAAGAAGAAAGTCACCATTTGGAAACCATCATATTAATAATTAATTCAGGCAAGGCATATAAATAGGTGCTCAAATAAGTGGGTGAAAGTTGGAAGCAGAACATAGCCTCAAACTATCTCCTTAAAAATATGTATTTTTTTAAAAAAATACTCATAAACCACCCCCATCTAATGAATGAGGCCTACTATATGATAGCACAATAGGGTAAATATAGTCAATAATAATTGTATATTTTAAAATAACTTAAATAATGTAATTGGATTGTTTGTAACTCAAAGGATAAATGCTTGAGATGGATACCCCAGTCCCCATGATTGAATGCTTTTATCAAAACCTCTTATGTACCTCATAAATATATACACCTACTATGTACCCCAACATTACAAATATATGTTTACTAATTTCAAAGGGGAGAGTAGTCACTTTACATTGGAAAAACCAGGCAGATCCCTTTATAATCAAGTGATCAATGTTATTACCATGAGTAACAGGACCAGTTGACACTGGGGGCCACCTGATGAGATTCAATGAGAAGAATAAAGCATGGTGTGTAAGACATCTGTCAAAAATACAAGGCTGGGAATAATATCAAAGAAACATCAAACCAATCCAATTTCAGGACAACTGACAAATGACTGGGATAGAATATTCAAGAATGAGAAAGATGAGAAAGTTGTGAAAGTGAAGAAATGACTAAAGTGAGAGATGTTTATGATTGTCAGAGATGGAGAGCCAGAAAAACAGGGTGTGACATGTGATCCCAGAGTGGGTCCTTTTGTTGTAAAGGACTGATATGGTTTGGCTGTGTCCCCACCCAGCTCTCACCTTGAACTGTAACTCTCACAATTTCCATGTGTCATGGGACAAACCCAGTGGGAGGTAATTGAGTCATGGGGGTGGGTCTTTCCTGTGCTACTCTCATGATGGTGAACAAGTCTCACAAGATCTGATGGTTTTAAAAATGGGAGTTTCCCTGAGCAAGTTCTCTCTCTTGCCTGCCACCACCCATGTAAGATGTGACTTGCTCCTTCTTGCCTTCCACCATGATTGTGAGACTTCCCCAGCCACAAGGAACTGTAAGTACATTACGCCTCTTTCTTTTGTAAATTGCCCAGTCTCAGGTATGTTTTTATAAGCAGCATGAAAACAGACTAATACAGAACATCGGTACAAGTGGAATGCGGTGCTGCTGAAAAGAGTCCTGAAAATGTGGAAGCAGCTTTGGAACTGGTGACAGGCAGAGGTTGGAACAGATTGGAGGGCTCAGAAGAAGACAGGAAAATGTGGGGAAGTTTGGAACTCCCTAGAGACTTGTTGAATGGCTGTGACCAAAATGCTGATAATGATATGGACAATGAAATCCAGGCTGAGGTGGTCTCAGATGGAGATGAGGAACTCGTTGGGAACTGGAGCAAAGGTGACTGTTGCTATGTTTTAGCAAAGAGACTGGTGGCATTTTGCCCCTGCCCTAGAGATTTGTGAAACTTTGAACTTCAGATAGATGATTTAGGGTATCTGGCAGAAGCAATTTCTAAGCAGAAAAGCATTCGAGGGGTGATTGCGTGCTGTTAAAGGCATTCAGTTTTTAAATGGAAACAGAGCATAAAAGTTTGGAAAATTTACAACCTGACAATGTGATAGAAAAGAAAATCCAATTTTCTTAGGAGACACTCAAGCCTGCTACAGAAATCTGTATAAGTAACGAGGATCCAAATGTTAATCATCAAGACAATGGGGAAAATGTCTCCAGGGCATGTCGGAGAACTTCGCGGCAGCCCCTCCCATCACAGGTCTGGAGGTTTAGGGAGGAAACAATCATTTAATGGTTCAGGCTCGGGGTCCCTCTGCTATGTGCAGTCTAGGGGACTTGGTGCCCTGTGTCCCAGCCTCTTCAGCTGTGACTAAAAGGGGACAAGATACAGCTTGGACTGTTGCTTTAGAGAACAGAAGCCCCAAGTCTTGGCAGCTTCCATGTAGTATTGAGCCTGTGGGTGTACATGAGTCAGTAACTGAGGTTTGGGAATCTCCACCTGGATTTCAGAGGATGTGTGGAAATGCATGGATGCGCAGGCAGAAGTTTGCTGCAGAGGTGGGACCCTCATGAAGAACCTCTGCTACGGCAGTTCAGAAGGGAAATGTGGGGTCAGAGGCCCCACAAGGAGTCTCTACTGGGGCACTGCCTAGTGGAGCTGTGAGAGGAGGGACACCGTCCTCCAGACCCCAGAATGGTAGATCCAACTACAGCTTATACTGTGTGCCTGGAAAGGCCACAGACTCAACACCAGCTCTTGAAAGCGGCCAGGAAGGGGGCTATACCTTGCAAAGTCACGGGGGCAGAGCTGCCCAAGGCCACGGGAGCCCACCTCTTACATCTGCATACCTGGATATGAGACATGAAGCCAAAGGAAACATTTTGGAGCTTTAAGATTTGACGGCCTTGCTGGATTTTGGACTTGCATGGGGACTTTAGCCCCTTTGTTTTGACCAGTTTCTCTCATTTGGAACAGCTCTACTAACCCAATGCCTGTACGCCCATTGTTTCTAGGAAGTAACAAACTTGTTTTTGATTTTACAGGCTCATAAGCAGAAAGGACTTGCCTTGTCTCAGATGAGACGTCGGACTATGGACTTTTGAGTTAATGCTGAAAGGTAAGACTTTGGGGGATGGTTGGGAAGGCATGATTGGTTTTGAAATGTGATGTCTTGAGATTTGGAAGGGGCCAGAGGAGGAATGATATGGTTTCGCTCTGTCCCCATCCAACTCTCATTTTGAATTGTAACTCCCACAATTCACACGTGTCATGGGAGGAATCTGGTTGGAGGTAATTGAATCTTGAGCGTGAGTCTTTCTCGTGCTGTTCTCATGATAGTGAATAAGTCTCATGAGATCTGATGGTTTTAAAAATGGGAGTTTCCCTGCACAAGTTCTCTCTCTTTGCCTGCCACCATCCATGTAAGATGGAACTTGCTCCTCCTTGCCTTGCACCATGATTGTGAGGCTTCCCCAGCCACATGGAACTGTAAGTCCATTAAACCTCTTTCTTTTGTAAATTGCTCAATCATGAATATGTATTTATCAGCAGTGTGAAAACAGACTAATACAAGGACATTATCAAACCAGTAACAAAAGTTGTAGGAGGTCTCTGGGTGAAGGGTACACTGGTGGCCTTTTTATCCTTCTTGTAATTTTTTAGTAAGTTTTAAATTGTTTCAAAATAAAAACTATTGCATAAAATGTTATGTTCCAACTGAAATGACACTTAACGCTAAAAATTCTGTCATCCAAGAGCTCTAATTTAGATTACATTTATTCGACATTATTATGCATTCAATGTCTATGGATTATTGATGAAATTGCTCTTCCTAATGTCAGTGATAATTTTCAGGCCACTAAAGAACATTTTTCAGTCTTTCTCTTACTAGATCTGTCAGTAGCATTTGACACTTGATTCTCATATATGTATGCTATATGATCAAACCCGGATTACTTTTGTGGCTTTCAAAGACTGAATATTCTGACTCCTGACTCTTACTGCAAGGTAAATTCATATCTCTTTTAGCCAGATTTAGGCATAGAGAGATCCCTAACCCTAAAAATCGTAGGATACATTCACCCACTTACTTTGTCACTCTTCTGAAATTTACAAATTAAAACAATATTAATTAAACCATTAAATATGTGTAAGAAAATTATACATGAGTTTTACTTTTTCTGTAATATATACTTTACTCTTCAAGGAAATGTATCATATTTAGCAATAGTTCTGCCATGTTATTGTGTGGCTACTTTGCTAGTTTTCAGAGTGAATACTTAAGCTGTCTATCCTTGGTCACCATGTTTCAGCCATAATCTTCTCTATGCATCTCAGGAAAACCAAACCCTTTCTGCCTATTTTTCTCCCTTGCACTTTTCATGGTTGAGTTATCCTTATGATTCAGATCAGTTCAAATGTCACCTGCCAAGAGGCCCTCCCAGTCCAGTCAATTTCAAATTATTCTATAAAGTTTTTTTCATTTTAGATCTTCAACTACTAATTTCTTCTTACAGAATTTGTCACAATTTATAATTATCTGCATTGGTTTATTTAGTTACATATGTGTGTGGGGTGTGTGTGTGGTGTATACACTTCTGAATATGTTATTTTCCTTTTCTAGTATATTCATTTTATGAATCAGGGATTCATAAACGATTTTTATTTTTTTACTTTAAGTCCTGGGATACATGTGCAGAACATGCAGGTTTGTTACATAGATATACATGTGCCATGGTGGTTTGCTGCACCTATCAATCCGTCATCTAGGTTTTAAGCCCCACATGAATTAGGTATTTGTCCTAATGCCCCTCCCTCCCCTTCCAGGCCACGGTGTGTGGTGTTTCCCTCCCTGTGTCCATGTGTTCTCATTGTTCAGCTCCCACTTATGAGTGAGACTGTGTGGTGTTTGGGTTTCTGCTTCTACTATAAAGACACATGCCCATGTATGTTTATTACAGCACTATGTATCTTTTTAGAAATATTTGTTGACACAAAATTCACACACCTTAAAAATCACCACCTTACTTATTTAAAACAATCCATATGATAAAGGAGAGAAGATCAAGATGCAAGGTATTTATTACGTCTGAAAATAGTGACAAAAATATCTTCGTTAAAACATAATATACATTGTTTTCCAGACTTATGGACCTCTCTATATTTGTTAGGTGAATGATCAGTTGAATGAATGCGTTAATTTTTTTGAAAAAAAAAAATGTATTGAGTAAGGCAGATACAGAGCCAGGAGAGAGGAATGGTATTAAACTGCTGGTCAGAGACCTTTCTGATAAGAGAACTGACAACAAGACCTCAAGGAAGTAAAGCTGTAACATTAAGTATCACTTTTTTTCTAGGATAAAAATAGTGTTGGTAATTTCAATCCTTTTTATATTTATTAAGCACCTAAAACATATTGCTTTTGTCCTCAGGAATGCTATCATCTCATTAGGAAGTTAAACCACAGAAATAGCAATATAATAGGATTAAAAACAATGTTACTGCTCATTCATATGAGTAGAGAAAATGGCAGTATTAAAAAGTTTGAGAAGGCACCACTCTCTTCTTGATAATTTATCTTTCTTTGGCTAACAACATACTACATCATCTGGGGTTTTCCTTTGACTTTTCTGACAATCACATTTCAACCTCCTGTACTGACTTCTTGTCTCTTAGCTCGTCTGTAAGTGAGCGAGTTCCTAAAGTTTTTTCTAGGCTACTTCTGTTTTCTTGGTAGAGTCTCCTTAATAAAGACCTCATCCAAAGCCATTGCTTCAACTACCAACTATCTCTAATCATATCTCCATCTCAGCTCTGTCCTCTGAACTCCACACTAATGGATCCAAAGCTTATTTTGATTCTTTCGTTTTAATGTTTCACTCATGTTCAAAACTCAAGATACTGCTGGTATTCTGCCATTGTCTTTATATCACTGGTCACTCAAAAAGTCTTCTCTTCAATTTCTTTATCAATAAATTTGTGCACATCAATCAATCAAGAGTTGATCCTGGCCCTTCCATCCTCACTCTGCAAAATGCACCATCATGTCATATTAATTCTACCTGTTGAATAGCCCTCTTTCTCTTCATGCCCACCTGAGCCCAGACTACCACAGCTTTTCTACTATCCACTTCTAATTTGTTTCTGGCTTGAAGTTTGAGGTGTCTCTATCAAAGATATTAATCTGATTCTGTTATGCTCCTGTTCAAGAGCCTTTTATTTATTTAATAAAATAAACTCAGGTATTTTGAAAATGCCCAGGATCATTTTTTGCCTCTAAATGATCTGGTTTTCCAAATTCAAAATATGTTTGTAGTGATTTACAAATTATTATGCCATATATAAATAAGAAAATATTTATTTTAAAAAATGATGTTTATTAGATTAATTGACTTTATTTAATGAAAATTAATTTGGTATAATTTATTGGGCCATTTAGAGTAGCTATATTATTTTAAATTATCTATACTTTAGCCAGAATATTTCAAAATATTTAAGGTTTAGAATGTTACTTTTATACATGGATATTTATTATAACTATATTGTGTTAGTTATATCAACTGTTTTTTAATATTATTTGTGGGTTTCCCATCTTACATAATACTCATTATATATAAAATATGTTTATACTAAAGTTGGCTTAACATTAAAAGACAGTGATATGTTTGAGTATCTTTTAATAAGAATAAAGATATTTACAAGAACATAAAAATGAAAAGAACTTAGACAAGCAGACTAGTATTTTGACAAACTGGGATACTGAGCAGTTTGCAAATCAAATTATACAAAATGATTTAAAAAGTCATCATTGCCTAGGGGCCACAACAAAAGGAAGTACAGAAGAATCAAACTGAATAATTTGACACTTTCATGTATTTTTTTACATAGTCTTTTTTCATGACCCAGTTGTGTATTTAAATACAGAAAATGCAAAACATAAAATAAATAATTTTTATATCAGATAACTTTAATTCCTTATATCCACAAACTGCTAGTATATCTAAAACATAGGCAGATGCAGTCATAATGTAAAATAATATTGTCTTACTGATTTTTTTCTTATAAGTGTAAACATTTTTTAATTACTATGAAATTATACAATATTTTGAAAAATACAATGTTGGTGGTTGGAAGCTTGGGCTGCAGAATAGCCAGAACTGGTTTAAGATGTATTTGTGTGACCTTGACTAATTCACTCATCCTGTCTTAATTCCAGCTTTTTTCATTTGTAAGGAAGGAATTAATAATACCCAGTTCTTATGGTTTTTGTAAACTGTTAAATAAAACACTGTATTAAAAGCCCCTAGTACAGTGACTGACACCCAGCAGCTGCTCAGTCAGTTCTGCTATTGTCATTGAGCGTTTGTTTGAATTAGACAGCTTTGATGGAATAGCATGAAAGTTTCTCATGTTTAAAAATATTTTGTATTTGAAAGATTCGTTTTTTACTGTATTTAAAAAACAAAAAAAATGAGAAAATAATTTCTCAGCCTCATCTATATTGTCATTTTGAAAGTCTACATATTTTCCAAATACTTTCATATGGGGGAAGGCTCTGCTTTTTAAAAAGTTAGTATGATTGCATGTGGACAAGTAAAATATGAACACAAACTAGACTCACAATTATCTGCATTAAGATGGTAGGGAAAATCCAAACAGTACGAAATCAAGCACAATTTTCTCTGGCTTCAGGATACTTCTATATATGACGATATATTTTAGTATTCTTTTAATTTGATATTAACTTTAAATCAATAACAAAGTCAGATTGTGAGGCGCTGTCTTAGGAGTTGCTTTGAAATTGGTGAGGCAAGAAATGCTTCGGGTAACATGGGCTCTTCCCTTTGTCACCTTAACATTTTTCTGCCTTTTTTTTTTTTTTTTTTTTAGCTCTGATGCTTAGGAGTGTGCTTGGCCTAAAATAGGAACCTGTGACTGCCCTTCTTCCTCCTGCTTCTTCTTTTCTTTGTTGTTACGATGTTTGTTATTGTTTGCGTTATTATTATTAATCTTGATATAATCTTTTGAAGCTTTTCAATTTTGTGTACTTGGTATAAATAATATGCTTTTACATGGTATAAAAATGTCTTCATGTTCATTGATGAAGCGCAATGCTAAAATGTAAATGCAAAATGCTACAAGAGCACCTAGAAATTTCATTCATCACAAAACCCTTCAATAAAAATCAAGGGTTTTTTTTTCAACATTATAATGTCTATTCTGAGATGTTTTAAAACATGACTTTTTGTATCTGAAAACATTTCTAAAATATTAACTGTATCCCAAATGTTTATAATAACATAAGTTTTCTGATATGAGATAATTTATTTAAGATACTTAACACTCAGTAATATCACATTACATAATAGGAAAGAGAAACAATAATCTCTAAGAATTATATTTTCTAGGATGAAGCAACATGGGAGCCTGAAAAATTTCCAGTTTCAAACATCTAAAAATGCTAAATAAAACATAATACACATCTTTTAAGTTATGTATCTGAACATCCAATAAAATAGGAGCTTTTAGGTATCAAGAAAAAAAGAGAGAACTGAAATTCGGGGTGTTAGCCGATGGTGAGCTATAGTATTCAGAGAGTACTTACTAATCTTTATAATGCAGAAGTTTGTATTGAAAGGCCAAACAGAATTAGAAATCAAGTAACAGACCTGCGCAAAAATAGGAACTCCTTCATGCCCTTAGCCCCACCACATAAAACCTGAGAATCTCAGTGAAGCAGATCCTGGAGAAAAACTCACTAGTCAGCAAAGAGGGATGACAAGGAAATTTGTATTTTCTCTTTTTCCAAAAAACAATGATAATTCTTGAGAATGCATAAGCCACAACCTTTCTGAATTAGATTATGGCTTTTGAATTTCCACTGACTATTGGATATAACACCCAAATCAAGAAATTAAAATAGAAAAAATGGTTCCAAGCTGGTATCTTTTGAAATAAAGTGTAACCCCTCTCTAGATTGACTCTGGAATTATAGGATTACTAAGGACAAAGCCCTGAAAAATTTAAACTCACAATCCAAAAATACAAAACTCAAGAAAACAAGTATAATGAACAGGATTCAACAGAAACACCACACAGAAAATTTGGCCCCCATGAACTGAATTTCAGATAAATTTTGGGTTTAAGAAATAAAACATGCATAAATTATTCAAAGTAAAATGAGAATTAAATATACAAGAAAAGAATAAGATATACTGTAATAGACTGTTCTCATACTGCTAATAAAGACATATGCAAGACTGGTAATTTATAAAGAAAAGAGGTTTCATTGACTCACGATTCTCCAGCACTGGGGAGGCCTCAGTCATGGCATAAGGGGAGGCAAACACACCCTTCTTCACATGGAGGCAGCAAGAAGTACAGAGCAAAGGTGGGGGAAAGTCCCTTATAACCATCAGATCTCGTGAGAACTCACTATCGTGAGAATAGCATGGGGGAAACCACTGCCATGACTCAATTACCTCTCACTGGGTCCCTCCCATGACATGTAGGGATTATGGGAAGTACAATTCAAGATGAGATTTGGGTGGGAACACAGCCAAACCATATCAGATAATACTTAAAATTACCAGTCATTGTTGATAAGGAAATAAATGGATACTCCAGGCTCCAGGAACTAAAAATGTATTATTGCAGTTAAAAACTCATTAGTTATGAACATTCTAATTGGACTCTTTTAGTTATTTTGAAATGTAAAATAAAGTATTGCTGGCTTTAGTTACCTTGTTGTACTATCAAACATTAAATCCTACACATTCTATGCAACTGTATTTTTGTATCCATTAACTGTCACCATTTCCCACCTTACCCACTATCCTTCCCAGCCTTTGATAACCATCATTCAACTATCTCCAGGATTCAATTATTTTAATTTTTAGCTCTCACAAATGAGTGAGAACACACATGGTTTGTCTTTCTATGCCTGGTTTATTTCACTTAATATAATATCCTTCAGTTCTATCTATGTAGCTGCAAATGACAAGATCTCATTCTTTTATATGGCTGAATAGTATTCTGTTGTGTATATGATGAATTCTTTAGGTGATGGATACCCCATTTACCCTGATATAATTATTAGACATTCTCATGTACCCCATAAATATATAGACCTATCATATACCAATATAAGTTAATTTTTTTTGAAGAAAAAATCTCTCGTTAGTTGCATTAAGCAGATGAGACAAAGTTACAGAGTGAATTTGTAAACTGAAAGGTAGACTGAATATCTGCAATGTCATTCAGAAATTTAAAAAAACTTAGAAACATTAAATATAAATTCTACAATATAGAGTATAAAAATGAGTTCTAATGTATTAGGTTGGTGCAAAAGTAATAGTGGTTTTTGCCATTAAAAGTAATGACAAAAACCATAATTACTTTTGGAACAATATTAAGAGAATTTCAGAAGGAGAGAAAAGAGAGAATGATGGAGAATCTATTAAAATACATAATATCTAAGAATTTTCCAGAACATTAAAAAAATTCAGATTCAGAAAGGACAATAATTCCCAATTAAAATTTTTTATAAAGGTAATCTAGCACTAAACACAGCATGCTATAACAGCACATTACCAAGGAACATAAAAGTATCAGGGACAAAAGAAAGAGTATCCCTAAGGAACAATTTTAAAACAGTCAGGAAGCTTCTTAAGAGAAGTGAAAACAAAAGGTAGAATTTAGTAGAATAATATACTCAAAGTACTGAAAGAAAGTAAACTTTCAACATGGACTTGTATACCAAGCTAAATAAACGGGAAAGATGGTAAAATTGAGATACTTTCAGAAAAACAAAAAATGAAATTTTTAAATTAAAAATGTAAAAATAGAAGCACCTTAGCACCAACACATTCTCATTAAAAGTCATCTAAACTAAAGGATATGTGTCAAAGAACGGAACTATGTCCAGAAAAGAGAGAAATACAAGATGACATAGTAAGAAAAGAAATATGTAACATGTGATAAAAATCTAAACCTATATTGACTACATAAACTAAAATTATAAAAGTGATAATGACTAATATTAAAGTCAAAAAAGAACTAAAACACAGGACAAAAGTGGGCTATAGCATGGTAGGGTGTGATTAGAAATAAGTTTCAAATACTATGATTTAGGATTATGTTCAGGAGAAAGGTCAAGATTTTAAGCTATGTTGGAATTTAATAAGCATTTTTGAAAAAAAATAAGGATAATCACTAAAATAGTAGATATGAAGTACATACATTTCAAAGCAATTGTAGGGGAAATGAATATTTTAAAAATATTTGATCAACCAAAAGGAGGCAGGGGCAGGGGGGAAGAAGGAATAAAGGAAAATCAAAAAGAAAAAGCAAAATAAGATAGTAGAAATGTATTAAGAAATATTATACTGAAAAGACAGATAGTACTATTGACATTTTTTTAATCTACCACAATACTATTTCTAAGAAGCATATCTAAAACACAGGAGCTAAGAAAAGTTGAAAGTAAAAGAATTGAAAAAGGTAACCAAGGCAGATACAATTTTTTTAAGAAAAAGAAAACTAGTATGGTCACAATCATATACCAAACTTAGTGCTATAGTATAAATGTATTGAGATAATGTGTAATATATAGTGTTACTGTGTGGAGAGCCTCAGGCTTCAAGGCGCTGGTATCTAAATTTGATCCTATTTATTGCCCCAGTTGTGTTATTAAGTTATTGTGCATCATGTTTTTCCTCATCTCTAAAATAGAGGAAATAATGGTTTGTATCTCATAGTATTATTATGAGGATGAACTGAGTAAATATATGTGAAATTACTGAGCATAGAGTAACACTCGGATGCACAGAGAACTCACTGATACTGAGAAAAATGAAGTGACAAAAAGTATTTTAAGGCAACACAAGGAAAAAGGCCCTCTGAGAGATAAGGAAGGTTAGTATACGACAAAAGGTAAAATTCACTACAAGTTAGAAAAAATCGAAATATGTCTGTATCTGATAACATGGTGTTCAAACAGATAACATTTTCTAAACATTTGAACCCTACTTCCTCAATGAAACTTTGCCTGATTACTGTTTCTTACACCAAATGTTAGGTCTCTCCCTTAAGTGCTTCAGTAGCACCCAGGGCATATGTCGTATGATAGTCTCCTGTCACACCAAGTTATACTTCCTTGTTTCTCATTTCTCTCCTTTGACTATCTGCCATAAACTTCCAGAACACTGGGACTGCCCTCTGTCCTCTCACTACTGAGTTATTATACAAACGTGAGAAATAGTAAGCTTCCAAAACATGTATGTTTAATGAATCCATAAATGTCCTTGTAGGAGGAAATTCAACAGATACAACCTTAATTTTTTTTTTTTTTATATAAAAGAGTAAAGTTCCTAAGTGTATGTGGGAAAACTCCACACATTATCATACTTCTTCCCAACCACAAAAGCTATCCTCAGCCCTAACGTTATACAGAATGTCTTATGTCTTCACATTTCTAGGGGAGATGATAGAAGCCTTCATCAATTCCTCCGGAGTATCTGTGAATCACAAACCTGGAAGAACTCCTGGATCAAAGGGGCTTGATTAGTTGATTATAGTTCTACTTCCTCTGTCTCTGAAAACTCACCAAAGTAATAGTGAAGTGATTTTTTAAAGTATAAAGGCTGAAACATCAAAGAAATTTGAGTATAACAGTTGGGTGAGAGATTTCAACAAAGTTTTTAAAGATAATGAAGATGAGAAGTGAAAATGGAAATGGTGAAAAACTATGTTAGTCCTTGTAGGGAGAGGTATCTCTGTGAGGTGAGCTACACCAGTCAATGCCAGAAAGGCTCAAAATCAAGAGGCAGAATGTATCACGAAAAGCTGCAGAATGTAAGGTATAGAACATAAAACTTCGAGATTGACTGGGGCCCCCTGCAGTACTCAAGGCAGCTATATAACGTCCTATTCCTCCCCTAAAAGACTGCAAGTAATTATCAGAGTAGCCGAAACTGGGAATCTCAATTGGATTCAGTCTTTGGTGGGGAAGGGTGTGTTTGAAATCATGTAGGGGTGAAAATGTCATAATTACCAATGTTACTGTAAATTAGACAGTAATTTGCGGTAACACAAATCACACCAATTGTGTTACTGAGTTACTTAAAAATTGTGACTCACAGTTTGTCATCTATTACATAGATAAAATAATAGTATCTATTTCAGAATATCATCATGAGGACTCCATTAGTTCGTTCTCATACAGCCATGAAGAACTGCCA
The DNA here is from genome assembly GCF_043159975.1 of Macaca nemestrina. Lineage (NCBI taxonomy): Eukaryota > Metazoa > Chordata > Mammalia > Primates > Cercopithecidae > Macaca > Macaca nemestrina. Next base: position 11,601,862 of record NC_092128.1, read on the forward strand.
GAGATGGAGTAATTTATAAAGGAAAGAGGTTTATTTGACTCACAGTTCCACGTGGCTGAGAAGGTCCCAGGAAACTTATAATCATGGTGGAAGGGGAAGCAGACACGTCTTATGTGGTGGCAGGCGAGAGAGAGCAAGAAGGAAAACCACCACTTATAAAACCATCAGATCTCATGAGAACTCACTATCAGGAGAACAGCATGGAGGACACTGCCCCCATGATCCAATCACCTCCCACCAGGTCCCTCCCTCAACCTGCGGGGATTATAATTTGGAATGAGATTTGGGTGGGGACACAGAGCCAAACCATATCAAGGATGAACTGAGTAAATATGTGTGAAATTAGTGAGTGTACAGTAACACTCTGACCCAGTAATACTCAGTGCTACTGAGGAAAATGAAGTGACAAAAATATTTTAAGGCAACACCAGGAAAAGGGCCCCTCAAAAGGAAAAGGGGAATTCCCTGCTACTTCTCCCATGTTTCCAGAATATAGCCAGAGACCACCAGCTCCTCCTCTGGAGGAAGCATACAGTCCCAATGGAAGACTTTGGGGGTGGAACAAGGGATATGCTATGTCACAAATCATTTAATAAATCTATCAGCCAACAAGCTTCACCTAGAGAAGAACGCATCTTCAAAGCACTTTACAGTATGATATGCACAGGCATTGATAACCTAGACTAGGAACCCACATATGGATAAATGATTCAGAAGCCTTGCTTCAGATTATTAAACACAAACTAAAACACAAGTGCCGATTTCAAATAAATGCAATGGTAGGCAAGATTTGAAGATGAATGTTTAAATTGTGGTTGAAGAAAAATGCAAATATCTAAACAGACCTATAAATAAATGACTTTTCATTGGTAACAGTGAAAACAACATGTTACAAATAGAAAAGTAGACATTTAGCTATTTAGCTGAACTCATAAAGGGCCAAATTCCTTTATAAGAAGGCTATAACACTAGTTGTTTTTTATCTCCCTAGTCATATTTTTGGGAAATAGGAATATAATGTACATATGTTTCAGTAAGAAAAAAATAAAAATAAAATTTGAATTGCAGTCTGAAGGTTTGTTTACAGTTTCCAATCCAAATGCAATCTTATTGGAATATTTGAGATTCATCTCTGTGAATGAGTTTTATTCTCCATATGGCTTTCTATTCTTTAGACTAAACTCTCATCATCTGTTAGAAAGACGCATAAAACAAAGGGATAGCTGCAGTCTATGCTTGCTTTTTTTTCCCTGATAAATTTATCTGTAACAAGTCATCTTTGCAAAAGCATAAAATATTGGCAGTTTAAATTTTTATTCCATCTCCAGTGTATAACTTCTATACATAAAAATGTGCCAGATGAAACATAATTGTTTACTATTTACAAGATGAAAACCAAACCAAACCAATAAGCAAAAAACAAACAGAAAAAACAGAGCTCAGGTATAATAAAGTAAAGTTCTCCCTGCTCTGGTTCTCAGTGGTATACAGTTCATATAAAGACTACTAAATTCAAAGAAAGTTTCTGTCCACAGTATCATCTATTTACTGTTTACGACTAGAAACAGTTCTCAAGGGAATGATAACATTTGTCAGATCCAGAAGCTTCTGTTATAAAGAAATAATTACTCTCAAACAGTATTTCAATGCTCTCATAAATATTAGAATAATAACACATACACTCTTTCATTAGGTTTAACCTGTCAAAATAATTTAACTGGTAAAAAATCATCCTACATTTGAGGTAAAAAGTATGAAAATATTACTTCAGAAAGTTCAAAGCTGTGGGTTATTTGTGCACCTACCTAAAATTCATAGTAAATGGCAGTTTAAAAAATTAAAATTCCATCAACTTCTGGTTTAAAAAATCTAGTAAGACAGACATTTTTTTGATAATATAAATCACCAGAAACACATCAGCCACCTTGAAACTGGCCATTTAGAATGCTGTAAAAATGGAATTCTAGGTTACAAACACCATCACGGGTTAAAACAGGAAATTATTTACCTTTCCTCAGTGAGGCCCCTCTAAATAGAGAGCCCGTTGATACTACTTTCAGGCTATTTGACTATTTCTCAGGAAATTACAAATGCTAATTGCCCTTTGAATGTTAATTTTAACATAAACAATAACGGAGTAGAATAGAGTCATGTCTTCAAGGGACACGATGTGTCCCTGGACGGTAAGATCAGTTAGATTTTAATAACGTGATGGAATATATTAACAAATATAGGAAAGAATGTGAACAGGGGCTTGGTCAGCAAAGAAAGCATAAAAAGAAAGGGCAGAGAGATGGGAAGTGAGGGTATGGCCCAGTCAAGCAGTGCCCATAGACAGGGAACTCTGCCAGGATGTTACGTAGGGGGTTTCCACTGGCTGGGCCATCATTGGTGCACAGGTGGATGGAGTCTTGGCTAATTCACTCAAGTGTTCTGATCCCATTGGGATTGTGGTTCAGGCTCTCTCACTTGATGACATTTTTTTTTTCTTTTTAAGTATATATCTGGCTAAAACTTCCTTCCCATCAATTTTCAAGGAAAACAAAGTCTCTTAGTATTAATTCTGTCATTCAAAGCAAACTTAGATGTGCAGAATAAATGGTATAATGGTTTGAATGTATAAGTGATGATATTGAGTATTGAGTGCTACTGAATTACTAAATTACAGAAAACTGACCTGTGTCTCTTGACCTCTGTTAAGAGGGGGAGAAAAGAGTTCCTGGGCTAGAGTTCAGGAATGAACAGTTGAATATAACAACTTCAACTTAGGAAAGCAGTGATAGGAGCCACACACAAGAAAGACGAAATGTTTTAAAAGAGAAAGGCCAAAAAGGACATTAAAATATGCCCAGAATAGTCTATGTCTATCCTTAAGTGGTCTCTCGAGAACATTCGTGATCTTACAGTTATAGCTACCTTACACTAGGGTAAGCTGTTTTTACTCTAACAGGCTCAGAATATGCATTTTGTCAGCATCCCAAAACTGGATTTATCTTTCAGGAGTAAGAGCACATTAGCTAAGTTTAGAAGAGTGCTTGTTCATTAATGAATTTAAACGAGAACTGTTACTGTAACATGGAGTGACAGCCTGAGCCCTATGCTTTCTCTAAGCAGGCAGGGAAAATATTTCAAATGTTTTAGCCTACTGTGACTGTGTTGTGGGGAATACTTGTTTTGGAGACATGCACCCTCTCTCTCACAGCCCTTTGTAGTGGCTACTGTACTTGTCATCTACCGCAAACTCTATTGTGAAACAAGGATTTAGGGACAGTGTTTACATCACCTTGATCATTTCCGAACATTACAACACACCATTGTCCATTTCCTCCATATGTATTTATGTATATACACATATACAATAATATATGTGACTATAATTTATTTTATTAAAATATATAACAAAATGCACCCACTCGTACACATATATAGGGCACCTACACATACGTACGCAACCCTGGAGAGGCCGTCAGAGGGAACAAATGAGCCCTCTATTTCTTACCACATCAAATGAGCCACACTCAGGTTTAGTGGTGAATGTTCTTCAAGCCCATAGTTATTGCCCTGTGAATCTAGGAGAACTTGGTAATCTACAGCCTCTGCAACACTACAAAAGACTAAGTTCAGTCAAGAGGAAAGGAATATGAAAGTAGAAAAATAAGTTGTCAGGCAAAAATGTCAATTTTCATGAATTTCAAAGCATATAAAAATTAAAGGTCTGCTTCTGTGCAGTCAAAGCAAAGGCTAAGAGTTAAAGTAAATGTAATAATACTTTTTTATTATTCACTAGGCTATGTATCATATATAAAACTGAAGAAAAGTCAATAGTAGTACATAAAACAAACCAGCATAGAAAGGTAGGCTGCAATTTCTTAGAAAATATATGGGGCTTCAACTTAGAAAATCATCCTCATAAATGTATACTGCTTAAACTTAACCACAAAAATATACAAAAGTAGATCACTCAGCTAATTCCAAATCCATATGACATATATGACTATGAAGTTTACATTATTTGATTTACTAATATCTTAACTTCAGATACGAGTCTTCATATCAATGCCTTCATTTAAGCAAGAGGAGGGCGTTTGGATTGAATAAATTCCCTTTGTGATATGAATTTAGCGTTAAGGTTTAAGGCATCTGAGGCTATTTTAAATTACCCATTCATTGATAGTCAATTATAGCACATGGAATATAGCTATTTCTCTTTGATATTGGAGCTAAACAAAGAAAAAAAATATAAATTGTATTTTATAAGTAACGTCCCCAGTAAAAGACCTTATTCAAGTAACAGTTGGTAATACTAAGCATATTGAAAGTTAACTTAATGTAAAATCAGTAATTATTATTTTTTAACTTTCTAAATGCAGCCTGACTTATTAAAAAATAAGTGATTCTCTCTACTAAAATCAGATTCAACGTAAAGGTGCATCTTTTGATCTCGTCTAATTGAACATTGGTAAAGACAGTAGTCAGGAAGTCTAATGAGTCATCTAAAACTTACTAATGATTAAGGGCTATTATGTATCTATATACTGGGTGTCTATTAGGCATATTGTCTTACATAGTTGTCAATCAGAAAAGAAAAGATCCAGTGGTGTGCTGGTCCACCAGTTCTCCAACATAAAATAAACCCTAAAAACACATCCTGGTTTGTAGCATCTGCTAATGTAGATACTCCCATCATGATTAATTTCAAGTTACAACAATTTAACAAGTGACTCACAGAATTTCTGAAAATTTAACCATCAGTTTTCTTGAGCCAGTCTAAGCAAGCTCCAGCACACCACTGCAAGCGATAGACAAGGAACGACTGTGATGTGCAGAGGGTGCTCAGAGAGACAATGACTGCCCCAAGGACATGTGGTGTGGCTTCACAAAATAGCTCTGTCCTAAAAGATGACTAAGAATTTATCAAATAGAGATGCATGAAAACAGTATCTCTGTTGTCATGGACACATCATTGTCCATTTCTTCCAAATATATTTAAGTACACACGAATATAATCATACCTACGACTATAGTATTTTTAATTAAAATATGTAGCAAACTGCACACACTCTCATGCCCACGGAGTATGCACATATAAGTGAGTAACCCATATGCTGAGGTGACAACTACAACCATGTAGGAAATACAGAAGATGATGCTGTGTTTGGGGAGAGGCAAGGAACAGAATTTCTGAGGACTACAGGAAGCAACAAGGGCTGGTACAGGAAGTCACAATGGTCCACATGAATCTAAGTTCGCAAGGACCGACCATGTGTGCCAAGCTAGGAGATATCACTTTCTTATGGGCAACGATTTCTTTTCATACAGGCAGTATGGATTCGATTTGCTATTTATGCAGGTAAATACAAAGGCGAGATTGTAGAGCAGAATTAAAGTCTGGAATACCAATTAGAGATACGCTGCAATATTAATCCAGGTGAAAGTTGAGGAGGGCCTCAACTAGGGATGGGCAAACGATGACCCTTAGGCCAAGTGCTATCTGTTGTTAGAAATAGTAACTTTGAGGAACACAAGTGTGTTCCCTCATTTACATACTGTCTACGACCGCTCCTGTGCTACAATGGCAGAGGTGAGTAGTTTTGACAGAGACCATATGGCCTGCAAAACTCAGAATATTTACTAGGTCCTTTCTGGAAAAACAGATTGCTGATTCTTGACTTAGAGTAAGGGAGTGAGAAAGAAAAGGCAGAAATAATTTTGAGAAATGATTTTCTGTAGAATTCATCGTACGTGCTGGTGGATGTGTGCAGTAGGAGAGGAAGAGGGAAGTTTCATGAACGATCCTTAGTTTCTATTTTGGTGACTATGTTTATGGTCACGTCAGTAACTTGCACCAAAAACAAATGAGAAAAATTTAGCTTGGGGGAGACAGAGAATGAGTTTGGTTGTGGGCATGGTCGGTTTGAAAGGCCTATGCTATCTTCATGAGAGGATATCCAATCTAAGGCTGGAAATAAAGTCACGAAAGAACAGGGAATACACTAAATCCACAGTAGTATGTGTTTTTTCAAGTTATACCATGGTTATAAAATAGTTTTTACTTTGTATTTATAAAATAACCATGGCTATAAAGTATTTAACATGGTTAGAAAGGCTTCAAAGCCTCCCATACTTTGTTTCTGTTGTACAGACTGTAGTCCAAAGGTCCCTAAACTCAACAAGTGACTATTAGTGACCTAATTTCAACAAAGGATCCCTCCTTCCTGCTACTTCTCTGCCTTCCACAAGTTATGCATTTTAATGTATTGATTTACATTTCAATAACTGTATCTCTACTGTGGGTACCCAAGGAAAGGAACTATGATCTATTCATGTTGGCATCTATATATAGTAGGTATCTATTAATTGTTTTTAATTACATTGAAGGAGTTGAGAGAAAGGCCAACTCTGTTTTAGTAGGGTGCTTCAGCAATAAGAAAAACTCTCTTGTAGTTAGAAAGACATGATTGGCAAAAGCAACTGTGAGATAATCCCATAAGACAAACAATGCCGTCGATACATACATGCCCTTATTTTAATGAAGACTTCAATGTTAAAAAGGTTAAGTGATTTGCCCAGGGCTCACCGGTAGCCAGAGCTGCTCCTGCTCTCAGACTGACCCTTCCTGCTCTGACCAGGCCATGGGTAGAGGAAAAGGACAGGAACAAAGCAATGGGAGTGTTTCATTATCTCTCCATAACATCTACAGAATGAGGTTGCCCTCATTGAAATGTCTCAAAATATTAGACACTCTATATTTCAGTACAAAAGTACTATTTGAGAGCTAGAGTAAGTTTCCAGGCTTGCCACTGTTTACATGGAAAGACAGAAAACCAAACCCAACACAACCCAACCTGACATTCTTCAGAATATCCTCAGGGATGCCCCACTCAATTGTCCTCTGTCTCCTTCTATGCTGAGAGTGTTGACCAACTGTCCAGAATGAGCATGAACCTGTCACAGATTTCCCTGTCCAGGCTTCCATGTAGTTAGTACATGGTGACTAATCCTGACTAATAAGATCCAAAATAAAATCTGTTAGGGATTCTGGCATGATACTTCTCACTAATGGTGTATTTGTGTGTGTGTGTGTGTGTGTGAGAGAGAAAGAGAGAGAGAGAGAGAGAGGGAGAGAGGGAGAGACAGTGGGGAAGAGACAGAGGTGGGGTGAGAGAGAGAGAGAGAGAAAGCCTTTTTCTCATCCTTGTATGTGGCTATGTGAGATCAACTATCCAGGACCTGACCACAAAGGTTAGCCCATTAGAGATGGTACAGGGAAAAGTAAAGCTTTTAACACCAATGGTCCATGGCATTAGCCAAATCTAGGATTCCCTCTTTTCAGGCTTCTCATAAAAATTTTAAAAAATGATAATTTACAAAAACCCTTTATTGTTGAAACCAGTGTTTGCCCAGCATTCTGTTACCTGGACCCAAAAGTGTGATAACTGACACAGTCCTTGTGAGATGGAATGGCTTAGGTTCATTTAGGTGATGAGTGGCCAGAATGAGGGTGGTAAATTATTCCATTTGCTAAGTGCATTTTCCCTTTTCTATTGTGTGGATGAGTCATATGTTAGCATGGGAGACTCTTTCTTCATGCTTTTGAGTTTTGCAGTTATTTAATATTATTATGTTCTTTAATTATGTACTGGATCATGCTGGGACTAGCCTTACAGCAATTTTAAAAGTTGTTTTTGCAGCATCAATTAGAACTTTTATTTCTGGGCATTCCAGATCTCATGGCCATCTGGTCATACAACTTTTCACACATCTTTACCCTGCTGTGACACTATAGAACGGCCGCAGGCAAAGGAGACATCAGCCGCCAAACACTCGTTTTCATTTAACTGGATGTCATTTCTCTGCCAATGTAGAGGTACATTTTAGAACTCGGAATTCCCTACGATAAGATGTGGCCATATTTCCTTGCTGATGTGCCTCTCTTCAATAAAGACATTTACAAAAAAGAAGCAACAGGAGAAAGTTGGTTTTAAGAAAAACTAATTAAAACAATGCATTAGAGAATGGTCACCATGTATCTATTACACATGACATAAATTTTAATAAATTATCTTTTGTGTGCTTGTTTTGGTGCCTTTTGTATACACCGGGTCTCACTATGTCATCCAGACTGGTCGTGAACTAAATTAACTTGTTTGATCCTACAATAAAAAAAAAAAAAAAAAAAACTTGACACCCAAAATTTTGAGATCCAAAGATATATAAATAATTCTTTGGCCAACAATTAGGAAATATACAGTTCTCTCCAGAAAATATGGAACATTTACAAAAGTGGATATATAGTAAATTACAGTACAAGTCTCTAAAATGTCTAAGAATATCTCTGATTATAATGCAATTATATTACAAATCACTGATAAACATTGGTGTGTGTGTGTATTTGTGTGCAACAAATTTTTTAAAGATCACTTAAAAACGTACCTGGACCAATAAAACATGATTGTGGATATCAAAAGATACTGAACATAACTAAACAATAATGAAAGTACTGCATAACGAAACTTGTGAGATGCAACTGAAGAGAAGATTTAAGTGAAATTTATTGTTTTACTTATACTAAAAATGAGGAATATCATATCATTTGAGAATTCATCTCAAGAAGTAACAAAAATGAAAAGTCAATACAAAGAAGGCAGAGAGAAGGAAACTATGAAAGAATTAGATTTTATGAAAAAATGTATACTCTACTGAAATAAGGGAAAGTTAATACAAAGAAGGCAGAGAAAAGGAAATTATGAGAAAATTAGATTTTATGAAAATTATGAAAAAATTTATATTCTGCTAAAATAGAAAACTGATGAGAGGAACGAGTGAGTCTAAGAACACATTCTCTGGAAAGATAACACAAATCTCCATTGAGACAGATAAAGAAAAAAATGGAGAAGTCTCAAACAGAGGCAAAACTTTAGATTCATTCCAGATTAAAAATATAATGAGAATCCCATGAACTTTATGTAAAATTTTGGAAATCTAATGAAAGGGATAAAAGTACAGATTGTGATATAATATCTACAAAGAACAGTGCGTCTGAATAGCCTTAAGACTATTATGTGATTTGCATCTAAAATAATGACTGTGAGTCCAGGTACCTAGAAGAATCTAATGAAAATTCTTGATGAAGGAAAGGACCTTCACCATAGACTTCAAAGAATTCACACAAATAATTATTTGAGCATAATAACAAGTGCTGAATAAAAAATAGCCAACTATTTAAGGAAAGAGAATGAAAGCCAGCAGAATAGACTGGCAAATAATTCAAGCACTAGGAAAATCAGCAACAGATTGTAATGTATTTCCAGAAAAACAAAAATCAAGAAACATTAAGAAGAGGAAATTCTAAGGAATTTTGCTTCCGAGATTCTAGAAGCAATGGGAAACAATGGGTGAGTATGTTGATAAAAATAAACAAACAATTATAAAATAGAAACTATAACTTTGTAAGAGTAAAAATATACAATTAATGTATATTTTACATTATAATGTAAATCTAGAAAGTGCTTTAAAGTTCTTGAAATATCTAAGAGGTGAGTAAAGAGACTGATAATGTTTTGACATATTAAATATCCATGTTTTAATTTTTAGGGTAACCACTAAAATAATAGAAAGTGAAGTTATAAATCAAACATTCATCTGACAAAGATAATGTGTGACAATAACCAGAAACAATAGGAAAGATTTTATATTTCTATTCATGTAAATTTCTTTCTCTCTCTCTTTCTTTTTTTTTTTTTTTTGGAGATAGTCTCTCCCTCCTCTGCTGCCCAGGCTGGAGCCCAATGGCGCGGTCTCAGCTCACTGCAACCTCCGCCTCCTGGTTTCGAGCTGGGATTACAGGTACCTGCCGCCATACCTGGCCAATTTCTGTACTTGTAGTAGAGACGGGGTTTCACCATGTTGGCCAGGCTTGTCTCAAACTCCTGACCTCAAGTGATCCGCCTGCCTCGGCCTCCTGAAGCGCTGGGATTACAGGCATGAGCCACTGCACCCAGCCTATTCATATAAGTTTCAAAAACAGGAAAAACTAAGTAAAGAATAGAAATTAAAGAATGACCAAAAATATCCCAAATTCACACTAGCTTTTAATCTCGAGGGTAAGATGCAATAAGGGAGAAGGAAGAAGAACATTTCTAATTGGCTCTTGGTTATAAGGGGTTTTTTTATTTAAAAAAATACAAGTTCCTTTATAAACTCGTTGTTCCTGTGATATAGTATATCAAAATTAAACATTTTTAAAACGCCAGCATAATTTTTAACATGGTTAGGATTTTTTAAAATTTTATTTATTTATTTATTTTTCAGACGGAGTCTTGCTCTGTCGCCCAGGCTGGAGCGCAGTGGCGCGATCTCGGCTCACTGCAAGCTCCGCCTCCCGGGTTCCCGCCATTCTCCTGCCTCAGCCTCCCGAGTAGCTGGGACTACAGGCGCCGCCACCAGGCCCGGCTAATTTTTTTTGTATTTTTAGTAGAGACAGGGTTTCATCTTGTTAGCCAGGATGGTCTCGATCTCCGGACCTCACCATCCTCTGGTGAGGAATGTTTTAACCAATAGAACTTAAAGAAGTGAAATATTCTCATAAGCCTTGTCTTCCATTAACATCAAGGAACGACCAGCCATAAATGGGTGAACACTGTCTTGAATGTCATGATGTATCATGTAAATGTAAAACAATCTGATGGAAGACAGCATGTTTTTTCATATAACATAGGAAGGAACTGAGTCCTTTTTAACACCAGAAAACATCATAGCATGTTGACAGTTGAGAGACAATTGTATATGGATGCAATGATATGTGAACAAATAAAGTTACACATAAAATTTTCTAAGCGTTCAATGTGTACATGGAAATAACAAAACTAGAAAAAGTTGGCAATGTTACACAGTGACACTTATTTCCAATGAATACTTACTACCAAGTATTTTGGGACTTTTATCCACATTCTTCTTAGCATCTTATAGACTAGCTTATGTAAGCAAATAGAAAGAGATAATGTACAAAGATAATGTAAGCTCTCAACCTGATTATTTGATGAGAGATAATATCTTAAAATCTGTTAACCATAAGGGAAAGAAACACTACTAGAATCTTATTTGACGTGCATTTCTTTTCTACAAGCATGTCTTCTATTCAGTGGTCTTCTACAAGTTATTTAAGAACTTGAACAATGTAGGGATCAAACTAGCATACCTTAGCTGTTGTCAGAAACGAGCAAGGTCTATATAACAGAAAAGCTTATTTAAAGATTTAGATAATTTCAATGTCATGAAAGGTATATCCAAGGTGAAACCAACTCTAAAACTGCACGTGCTAGATGCAGTTTTTGGAAACAAAACTACATCTATTGGAGAATTGAGCCTAAACAGATAAAGAATTACTGGCATAATTACTTTTTTGTATATTTCCCTAAGGCCCCATAAATACTATAAAATAAAATGAGAAGTTAATAGAAAACATAGAAAAAATCAAGAGGCAACTGAATTGGAAATGACTCCAAGACTATTCGTTGATAGCAATTTATGCTTTATCGAAGAGTCTATTTGGTGATGACTGAATCATACAGATTTATACAGATCCATGAATTTGAGGTACAATCAGAATAAAGAAAACATTTCAAAAAAAAGAATGTGATACAAGAAAAATTATGCCCCAGCTAATGTGCAGTTAGAAAAATATAGAAATAATCATTAAACTGTCTTTATACAGAGTGGCAAATAATGGTCATATTCTCTTTACAAATAGGTGTCTTAGTTTGAGCTGCTACGAAGAAATGCCATAGAGTTAATAGATTAAACAATAATATTCCTTTTTCACAGTTCAGATTTGGGGAATCCAAGATCAAGGCAGTGGGAGATCCTGTGTCAGGAGAGGGTCTGCATTCCGGCTTGTTGACAGTATCTTCTCACCATATCCTCACACGGCAGAGAGTAAGCTCTGGTCTCTTTCTCTTTTTATAGGAGCGCTAATCCTGTCGTGAGGACTGCACTCTCATGACATCATCTGAAACTAATTTCCTTCCAAAGGTCCTATCACGTATTAGCACCCCATTGGATGCTATCACCTGAGCCACAGGTGAGGGCTCAGACCTACTGACCTGTTGGAGGTGAAGGTTTCATTTTGATTGTACCTCAAATTCATAGATCGGTATAAATCTCTTTGATTCAGTCATCACTGAATAGACTCTTTGATAAAGCATATATTGCTATCAAGTCTGTCTTGAAGTCATTTCCAACTCAATTGCCTCTTGATTTTTTTATGTTTTTTTATTAACTTCTGCATGTTATTTTATAGTATTTATAGGGCCTTAGGGAAATATACAAAAAAATTATGCCAGTAATTCTTTACTCATTTAAGCTCAATTCTCCAATGCCATGTTTTCAAAAACTGCATCTAAGACATGCAGTTTAGAGTTGGCTTTACCTTGGATATGCCTTTTATGACATTTTTGAAGGGACAAAGATACACACTCCATAACACCGAACAACTACTGTAATAGTTAAACATAACATAAAGAACAGGAGTAAAGAACATTCAGTCAGTATACCCATAGGTGAGGTGGCAGTCCTAAATTACAGCTTCAAATGCCTCAACACCCATCCCAGTCTACATCTTTTCCCCTGGAATCTGAGAATATTTATGATTACTGTGACTAACAGATCATGGTGGAAGTGACATTATGTGACATCTAATGCTAGGACATAAAAGATAATACAGCTTAGCCGGAAGTGGTGGCTCACGCCTGTAATCTGAGCACTTTGTGTGGTCAAGGCAGGAGAATCTCTTGGGCTCAGGAGTCTGAGACCAGCCTGGGCAATAGAGTAAGACCTTGTCTCTACTAAGAGTAAGAGAAAAATTAGCTGGAGTGGTGGCATGCAACTGTAATCCCTGCTACTTGAAAGGCTGAGGTGGAAAGATTGAGTTCAGGAATTCGAGGCTGTAGTGAGCTATGATCGCACCACTGCACTCCAGCCTGGGTGACAGAGCGAAACCTAGTCTCAAAACAAACCATAACAAAGCTTACTCCTTTACTTAAAACGCTCACTCTTGGAGACCTGCACTGTTATATAAAATACCTAACCAGCCTGAGACTGTCTAGTTGGCAGGGCCACAGGTGAGGGTGCTCAGGCCCACTGTCCCAGCTGAATGCATCCTTCACCTTTCCCAGTCACAGTGTCAAGCACAGAAGTGAAGAAGCTGTCAGGTGATTCCAGCTGCAGCTCTAAGAATTTTGAGTTACCCCCTTAGCCATTTGATATCAGGCAGCAGAGGAGAGCCATCCTCAATATTCTGGGTCTAAATTCCTGACTCATCAATCTGTCATTATTAAAAATAAAAAAGGTGACTGTCTTACCCATTAATTTTGAGCTTGTTTATTATGAAGGAATATATACAACTAGGAAACTATGCACTAAATAATAAAAATCCTAGGTCACTTTATTATTAATGAGAATATAAGGCAAAACTCTTGTCTAACACAATGTGACTTAAGAGTTAAATTATACAGGGTATAGATTGCATTCCTAGAAACCTCTAAGTAAGCAAGAACAAGATAGACAGATCGAATAATGGAATGTCTTGTTGAAAACTGCGAAGCATGCACACAAAACTGAATAACCTAACATTAAATTATTAGTGTTCACATAGCAAGAATCTATAAAATTCATTGTTGTCAGAAACTCATGGACTCTGCTAGCTTAAGGTACTTTTCAGAATAGATAAAAGAGTATACAGATCTCAAGAAGATCATACATCCTAAAGGAAACTTTTTCATAATTGCTTTCCAAATTCATTTGTGCTGTATAGCTGTTGTCCTTGGACTTCCAGATTCTTTAGTTAATCTTTCTTGGTTTTCTATATTTTAGATTTTTTTCCTTTAAATGATAAGTTCCAGCACTTTGACTTTTCTTGGCTTTCTACAATCCTTTATCTCTGTGAACTCTCACACCCTCCATTAGTATAATATAACCTTTGGTTGTTGTTTTGGGCTCCATGACCCTCAGTTGAAAATCCTTCTGATGGATGGAATCCAACCCATTGGTAATGTTCAAGGAAACCACTTACCTTCTTTGACCCCTTCCGCGATCACCTAAATACCTTTCCATAGACTTCTGTTGCCTTGGCCTTAATCTTTTCTCTGCTGATTTCATTTAGGGATGGCGGTTGGAATGGCTGGTGGGGGGTCAAAATGGCTGGTGAGAATTGACTGGAGTGTCCAGTCACTACATAAAATTAATAAATATCCATGAACACATAGGGGTCATGGAGACAATAGAAAGAACACAGTGTGACATCTACAGAGGGTACAGAGGTTTTTTGTTGTTGTTGTTGTTGTTGTTGTTGTTGTTTTTCAAAAGAACGATTCATGGTAGAAGGGAATCTGGTAAACTGAGGATATATAAAGGGTGAAAAAGGCACCATGAATGCCTTAGATAGAGAAATCTTAGCCAATAGTAGTAAGAGTTAATCAAGAAAATAAGCCAATGGTTTCAACTATAGATGCATAATAAACATTGAAAAATTATCTCATGTCTTTAAAAATAGGGACTGGTATGGTCAACATACTTTTGGAGAAAGATTTAAAATTTAAAATATATGAATCACAGGAGACATGGGATAAATTAAAGATTAAGATTACAATGTTGGACTTTAGGAGACCTTAACATATTGCAATCTAATAAAAATTCAGTGTTTATTTATATACCAAGATATAGACTAGATGTAATTGCTGAACCACAAGGATGAAGACACAAGATAAAAGCTAAGGAGTTATAAATAAAATTTATGAAAACACTAACTGAATATAGGGACATATATAACAAATTAGGTCAAAGCTTGAAGCCATGCCTAAACAAGATGCTTTGAATACTAGTAATGGTGTATATTTTAGTTTTCTAGGATTGTTATGAGTTTGGGAAAGAAACACGTATCTTTAATATACAGTTGTTTCTGCATGCCAGACACTCATTTAATGTCCAAAGATGTGGCAGTTAATAGAACAGACAAAAGTCTTTGAACTTTCAGGTTTATAATCAAATTTATATTCAATTTTATATTGTTTATAAAAAATAAGCAAATAAATAAAGAACATATCATTAGGAGAGGTAAGAGTTTTGGATGAGAAAATAATTAAATTGGTAGAAAAGAGGGTTAGGGAGTAGAGAGGTGGGTGGCAGGCTGTTTCTAATTTAGAGTAGTCAGGGAAGGCTTCATCAAGAAGGTGACATTTGGGAAACATTTTGAAAAAGAGGAGACAAGTGACCTTGTGGACAAGTAAGAGAAGAGCATTCCAGGCAGAAGGAACAGCAAGTGCAAAGATCCTGAGGCAGCACTGTTCCCAGAATGCTAGACAAAGAGCACAGCTAAAGCAGAGGCAATGAGGGAGAAATAGCAGGGGGTGTTCAGAAATGTTCCAAGGACCTATTGTATAGGACTTTAAAGGATGATTCAAGAACGTGACTTCTTCAGTAGTAAAATGGGGAGCACTGAAAGGTCATAAGGAGAGGGTAAAATGATCTGGCCTGTGTTTTATAAAAGAACGATTCTGTCCATTGTATTGAGAGTAGGCTACAGGCAAACAAGGGTGGAAAAGGGAGATGAATTCAAAGATCACTCCGATAAGCCAATAAGCGAGGTGACAGTAGGGGGCTCGGGACAGCAGGTAGCAGATTTTGCTCATACTTTTAAGATAGAGCCAACAGGATTTGCTGATGATTGAGTCAAAGAGAACTCCCAAGTTTTACATTCTCAGTAATTGGAATACAGCGGCCATTTACAGAGATGGAGAAAACTGAAACAGAAGCAGGTTCATGAAGAAAGATTAAGAGCTCAGTTTTGAGTGCTTTTGATGCCTATTAGACATCACTGTGAGATGCAGAAAAGTAAACTAAATATTCAGCTTGTTTAGGGATAACTAAAGTATCCGTTTCTAGAGATTAAGCAAGTTTATAAATGAAGTGTGCCAGGTATAAGACAATTACCTTTGAGCAAGATGTGCCTAATGGTCTTAAAATCCCTTTAGAAAACACTGTGGTGCCCAAACACCGAATGTCTGCAGGCTGGTTTTGACTTCTGAGCTCAGCTTTACCAGACAAAGAGTAAATAGCTTTAACGAATGAGGCCATTCTGTTCATTTATGCTTAGGGAGTACATGAATACGTTTTCAGAAATAAACGCTTAAGGTGATTCCAAAGCAGCTTGAGAATGTTTTCTGAGGAATGGCAACATTATTATAGTAACTATATAGCTTTTGAAGACTATTAGAAGCTAAAATTTCATTGAGATAAATAAAATTTCTTTTTTTATTAGGGGAAAATGCTTGGTAGTCACTTTTACGTGTATTAACGTTGAAGTCTGGAAATGACTGATATTAACATTCATCATCTAACCTTAACATTCGTTAAAATGGATGCCATAAGTCACACATGAATAAAATTACAGATCGTTCAAACATTTGTTAAATTGTGTTAAAAATGACTGCAACCCATTACTCAGCTCTGTTTACTCAATGAGCATATGATTAATTTATTTTATGTTTTTACAAACAAGTAAATTTCTGTGACAATAATGCCTACTTGCTAGAAAATTCCATAGGATAAATTTATGGGTAATAAAAATACCATATGATATTTTGATTAAAAGGTACATATCTGTTTGATGGGCAAAGGTTTACTTATAGATAAGAGGAAAATAGGACCACCCAAAAACTGAGGTTTAAGAAAATCTGCTTATTTTTCAAATATGTCCAAAGTTTTGATAAGTATATATTTCTGTGACAATAAGACCTGTTTACTAGTTAATTGGTAAAAATGCACTTACTTGAAAACCAATAGTTTCTTTTGGGAAAATGCTTTCATTCAAGTTACATTTACCCTCAGGGCTGTCATTTCCTAATTGTTAAATGCATGATATCCTAAGAAAGTTTTTAGTATCCAATTTATTACATAAATCACACTGGAGTCTTTTCACAGATACTACAATTAGAGTTCTAAGTGCTATTTTTGTTATTGTGCATCTAGTTTGGAATGGATGTGGACACAACAGAAGTTGTAAATTTGCTTTATGTTTTTCATTCTCAATAACATTTACACAGCAGGCAACTGGTTAAGTATCTCTCAGGGGTCTTTAAAATGAACGTAGACGCTTTATTAACTAATTTCCCACTGTTCTGACTTTAGAAAAAAAATCCTGCAATCCAGAAACGACTTAACAGTATGAAGTTTAGAAGGAGGAAATTATAACAAAAAAAGTGTTCACTAGATGGACAGTATCAAGACGAAAACCGACGTGAAGTCTGCTAAGCTAGACTATAAAACAAGACTCGTGCCCAGGAGAGTAAGTCACAAGGGGGATAGAGTAGAGGTTTGTTGATCCATTTAGTCAACAGGTGCTAATTAAAGAGCACAAGATTAAGAAACATCATCTTGAATAGCAAAACTGGAAGAAGAAAGGGCAAAAAATTATTAAAATATTACTTATTTCAGTACGGACTGCTGCTGCGTCTAGGATCAACAGATTCCATCACCTTAGATCACTGGCATTGCTAAGACTTCCCACGAAGAGGAGCAACAGCTTCTATTCAGTGAGGAAAGTGCTTCCTGAAGCTGAGCTCTAAAATGCTAAGATTGCTGTGTGGAGAAGAAGGCTCTGTCTGGCCCCTATAGCTGGACTCAGCTTTATCACGACCCAGTCTAGATGCAGGAACACAGATAACAAATGTATCAAGAAGAGAGAAATAAAGTTATCTGGTTATTAGAAAGGTCCCTGTAGTCAGACTACAAGTTCACTTATCAGCTCTCCAAAAAATAGCTAGGGGACAAAGGGGTAGACACAGAAAGAACAATAATAGTACCTGCCTCACAGAATGTTTGAGAAGATTCGCTGAGGTCATCCAAAGAAACAACTTAGGAGAAGATGAGCAATTATAAGCAGTAAAGATAGCAGGTTTTGGTGACTATGTTACAACAAGCAAGATGGAGGTCAGAGTCTGAATAAAAGATAAGGATATAATTTCAAGTGATATTAGGTGAGCTCCCAATACAGAAAATGACTTAACAGATGTCACTACTAACTAACTGGTGGCCATTCGATCTCAGTTTGGTTCCAACTTGCAGTAAAACTTTGCTCAAGACACAGCCTCAAAGAAAACAGAAGAGAGTTTCACAAACTTTGAATGAGGAAGAGGCAATAAGGGGACTTTCCATTTCACTAAAATACCAATCCGAATTGTGACATTATATTTCCCCTCAGGAAAAAGTGATCATCAATGGCTTATGTACAAATTTTACAGTACAAAGTATTTCTTCATGAAATAGTTCTTGTAAGCCTACTGTGAACATGTCTTTCACTTAGACGATAATGTCATTTGTGTTCCCATAAAATTTCAATAGTAGTAGGTGAGAGAAGACTTTCTTAAAACTAGACTAAACCCAAAATAAAGAACTCTTATCAGCTTAAAGAGATTTTGGGCTGAGACGATGGGGTTTTCTAAATATACGATCATGTCATCTGCAGACAGAGACAATTTGACTTCCTCTCTTATCCTCTCTTATTAAAAATACCCTTTATTTCTTTCTCTTGCCTGATTGCCTTGGCCAGAACTTCCAATACTATTTTGAATAGGAGTGGTGAGATAGCTCATTCTTGTCTTGTACCCGTTGTCAAAGGGAAAAAAGCTTCCAGTTTTTGCCCATTCAGTATGATTTTGGCTGTGGGTTTGTCATAAATAGCTCTTATTATTTTGAGACACATTCCATCAACACCTAGTTTATTGAGAGTTTTTAGCATGAAGGGGTGTTGAAGTTTATCAAAGGCCTTTTCTGAATCTATTGAGATAATCATGTGGTTTTTGTCATTGGTTCTGTTTATGCCATGGATTACGCTTATTGATTTGCCTATGTTGAACCAGGTTTGCATCCCAGGGATGAAGCCGACTTGATCGTGGTGGATAAGCTTTTTGATGTGCTGCTGGATTTGGTTTGCCAGTATTTTACTGAGGATTTTTGCATCGATGTTCATCAGGGATATAGGCCTGAAATTTTCTTTTTTGTTGTTGTTGTGTCTCTGCCAGGTTTTGGTATCAGTATGATGTTGGCCTCATAAAATGAGTTGGGGAGGAGTCCCTCTTTTTCCATTGTTTAGAATAGTTTCAGAAGGAATGGTACCAGCTCCTCTTTGTATCTCTGGTAGAATTTGGTTGTGAATCCGTGTAGTCCTAGGATTTTTTTGGTTGGTAGGCTATTAATTACTGCCTCAATTTCAGAACTTGTTATTGGTCTATTCAGGGATTTGACTTCTTCCTGGTTTAGTCCAGGGAGGGTGTATGTGTCCAGGAATTTATCCATTTCTTCTAGCTTTTCTAGTTTATTTGCGTAGAGGTGTTTACAGTATTCTCTGATGGTAGTTTGTATTTCTGTGAGATCAGAGGTGAGATCCCCTTTATCATTTTTTATTGTGTCTATTTGATTCTTCTCTCTTTTCTTCTTTATTAATCTGTCTAGCAGTCTATATATTTTATTAATCTTTTCCAAAAAACAGCTCCTAGATTCCTTGATTTTTTGAAGGGTTTTTCTTGTCTCTATCTCCTTCAGTTCTGCTATGATCTTAGTTATTTCTTGTCTTCTGCTAGCTTTTGAATTTGTTTGCTCTTACTTCTCTAGTTCTTTAAATTGTAATGTTAGGGTATCGATTTTACATCTTTCCTGCTTTCTCCTGTGGGCATTTAGTGCTATAAATTTCCCTTTGAACACTGCTTTAGCTGTGTCCCAGAGATTCTTGTACATTGTGTTTTTGTTCCCATTGGTTTCAAAGAACTTATTTATTTCTGCCTTAGTTTCGTTATTTACCCAGTAGTCATTGGTCTTACCATATCCCTCAAGTATATGGGTTCCACATTACTTGAAACAATGGCTGTGACCTGGTCACTTAAAGCTCCTTAGGCCAGAAGTCAAGTTGTCTCTATCTTCAGACAACATGATTTTATATTTAGAAAACCCCACTATCTCAATCCAAAAACTTCTTGAAATGATAAGCAACTTCAGCAGTCTCAGGGTACAAAATCAATGTGCAAAATCACAAGCATTTCTATACACCAATACTAGACAATCAGAGAGCCAAATCACGAGTAAACTCCCGTTCACAATTGCTACAAAGAATAAAATTCTTAGGAATACAACCTACATGGGATGTGAAGGACCTCTTCAAGGAGAACTGCAAACCACTGCTCAAGGAAATAAGAGAGGACACAAATGGAAAAACATTCCATGCTCGTGCATAGGAAGAATCAATATTGTGAAAATGGCCATACTGCCCAAAGTAATTTATAGATTCACTGCTATCCCCATCAAGCTACCATTGATTTTCTTCACAAAATTAGAAAAACTACTTTAAATTTTTTCATATGGAACCAAAGAAGAGTCCATATAGCCAAGACAATTCGAAGCAAAAAGAACAAAGCTGTAAGCATAACACTACCTGGCTTCAAACAATACTACAAGGCTACAGTAATCAAAACAGCATGGTACTGGTATCAAAACAGATATATAGACCAATGGAACAGAACAGAGACCTCAGAAATGACGTCACACATCTACAACAATCTGATCTTTGACAAACCTGACAAAAACAAGCAATGGGGAAAGGATTCCCTATTTAATAAATGGTATTGGGAAAACTGGCTAGCCACATGCAAAAAACTGAAACTGGACCGCTTCATTACACCTTATACAAAAATTAACTCAAGAAGGATGAGACTTAAACATAAGATATAAAAACTATAAAAACCTGAGATGATGACCTGGGAAATACCATTCAGGATACAAGCATGGGCAAAGACTTCATGACTAAAATACCACAAGCAATGGCAACAAAGCCAACATTGACAAATGGGATCTGATCAAACTAAAGAGCTTCTGCACAGCAAAAGAAACTATCATCAGAGTGAACAGGCAACCTACAGAATGGGAGAAAGTTTTTTTGCAATCTATCCATATGATATAGGGCTAATATCCAGAATCTACAAGGAACTTACACAAATTTACAAGGAAAAAAATTGAAAAGTGGGCAAAGGATATGAAGAGACTCTTTTTTTTTTTTTTTGAGACAGAGTCTCGCTCTGTCACCCAGGCTGGAGTGCAGTGGCCGGATCTCAGCTCACTGCAAGCTCCGCCTCCCAGGTTTACGCCTTTCTCCTGCCTCAGCCTCCCGAGTAGCTGGGACTACAGGCGCTCGCCATCTCGCCCAGCTAGTTTTTTGTATTTTTTAAGTAGAGACGGGGTTTCACCGTGTTCGCCAGGATGGTCTCGATCTCCTGACCTCGTGATCTGCCCGTCTCGGCCTCCCAAAGTGGTGGGATTACAGGCTTGAGCCACCGTGCCCGGCCAAGAGACACTTCTTAAAGGAAGACATTTATGCAACCAACAAACATATGAAAAGAAGCTTATCATCACTGGTCATTAGAGAAATGCAAATTAAAACCACAATGAGATACCATCTCATGCCAGTTAGAACAGCGATCATTAAAGCGTCAAGAAACAACAGATGCTGGAGAGGATGTGGAGAAACAGGAACGCTTTTACACTGTTGGTGGGAGTGTAAATTAGTTCAACCATTGTGAAAGACAGTGTGGTGATTCCTCAAGGATCTAGACCCAGAAATACCATTTGGCCCAGCAATCCCATGACTGGGTATATACCCAAAGGATTATAAATCATTCTACTATAAAGACACATACACACGTATGTTTACTGCAGCACTGTTCACAATAGCAAAGACTTGGAACCAACCCAAATATCCATCAATGACAGACTGGATAAAGAAAATGTGGCACATATATACCATGGAATACTATGCAACCATAGAAAAGGATGAGTTCATGTCCTTTGCAGGGACATGGATGAAACTGGAAACCATCGTTCTCAGCAAACCAACACAGGAACAGGAAACCAACACCACATGTTCTCATTCATAAGTGGGAGGTGAACAATGAGAACACATGGATACAGGGAGGGGAACATCACATACCAGGGCCTGTCAGGGAGTGGGGGTAAGGGGACGGATAGCATTAGGAGAAATACCTACTGTAGGTGACAGGTTGATGGGTACAGCAAACAACCATGGCACGTGTATACCTATGTAACAAACCTGCACGTTCTGAACATGTATCCCAGAACGTATGTATATGTATATAAAAAAAGAATTCTACATGCTAAAACAGAGTTGTGGTTTATAGTATCTCACTTTTTTTTTTTTTTTTTTTTTTTTTTTTTGAGACGGAGTCTTGCTCTGTCGCCCAGGCTGGAGTGCAGTGGCTGGATCTCAGCTCACTGCAAGTATAGTATCTCACTTTATATGAGTGCCTAATTGCTGTAGAGAACGATTCAAAAGACCAAAGGTTGGGCTTTAAAGAACCCAGTCTTATCAGTAAAGTTTAAGTATCAGATTCATAAACTAGTATTTTCATTTATTGTATCAAGCTGTGCATAGTGAACTGCTGTTTGCAATACTATTATTAAGCATGCTAATGGCTAAGAATAATATCTATCTACTGCCTGGTTTTGAATTTTTTTTCCATGTGGAAAAAATATACTTTTGCCTTTGAAACAGAGTAACTCAATAACAGGCAATAGAGCAGGCAAAATAAATTAACAATGGGAATTTCTATCATGGTTAACGGTCTCATGTTTTTAAGAGAGAGAAAGTGCACTGAATCGATGAAGCTCTTTGAATGTGTCAATATCATAAAGTATAGCACCAATTAGTTATTTACTCCTGCATATAGTATGTGAAGTCCCTAAACAGCTTCCAAAAACTGTAGAGCTAGTTCAAAAATGTTTTTAAAGCAAAAACCTTTGACTTCAAAATAGGTGAAATGGGAACAACTTTTATTGAATATTCCATTTAAATACCAAGTATGATTAGGTTTAGAGGTAAAAAACAAAAACAAAACTATCTTAACAAGAGCAGTTAATTAAAATTAGGACTTAGATGAAGTGTACATTATTAGTCCTGAGGGAAGCAAGATCCTCTGCCATATCTCAAAACTGTTTAAATACAATTGACATAGAACACAGTATTATAAATTATTTCTATTTGTTACATTATAGTCATTGCAGAAAAGTAATTTCAGACTTGCTGAATTGCTTTTACATAAAACCAACATTATCTTTATGTTACAAATTATATACATATTTCAAATATTGTTATTCCCTTGAGTCATGTCAGTCAAATTTCTGAGAGCTAAGGAATCTGAGGATGAAATACACATTAACATAAGGCAACAGGTAGAACAGATGACCTTAGCTGATGCTATTTATTCATTTGTTTCATCAGCTAATTAAATTACAGCAAAACAAATTGTCATTGATCATTGAAGAATTGGCACATTTTAATTTAGTGAACACAATAGAATGTCTTTAAAGGAGATTTATTCACGGCCATTGAAAGAAGATTTGCACCTTAAATCACATGTTGCCTCATCACTTGCTTATTTGCCTTTAATTTATAAGAACTTCTTGTCTCAGGCCATCAGATTTATGTAGTCTTTATCTGCTTTTTAGCTACCACTGAAGATTTAGCTTTGAAGCTTTCCTTTTAATGATTCTTTGTGATAGAACACTCTGAAATGCTTGCTTGGAGTTCTAGCGCATCAATGCAAATTACTGATTAACTGATTTATAAAGGAGGAAAAATTTATAAAGGGGGAAAAATTGTCAGTTTACAAACTGCTGAATTAAGGTAAGCTTGCAATTTACATGTTATGAACTAGAATTTAGACTACAATAAATATATATTTAACACTGTTTTCTAGAGAAATATTAATTACAGAAATACAGACTAATACTGTTATATATAATAAATATAGGCAAAACATACTGTTTAAGAATAATTTATAGTCATTTAAACTTTTTAACAATTATTATTGTGAAATTCTCAGACTGCTCAGATGCTATTTTTCTCTCCTTTCATTCCTTCCTACTCCGCTTTTATTTCTTTTTATAAACTATGCATTGTTCTAGGATTATTCCAGCAGCTGCCTATAAACAAATATAATAGGCCGGGCGCGATGGCTCAAGCCTGTAATCCCAGCACTTTGGGAGGCCGAGACGGGCGGATCACAAGGTCAGGAGATCAAGACCATCCTGGCTAACACGGTGAAACCCCGTCTCTACTAAAAATACAAAAAAATTAGCCGGGCATGGTAGCGGGCGCCTGTAGCCCCAGCTACTCGGGAGGCTGAGGCAGGAGAATGGCGGGAACCCGGGAGGCGGAGCTTGTAGTGAGCTGAGATAGCGCCACTGCACTCCAGCCTGGGTGACAGAGCAAGACTCCGTCTCAAAAACAAACAAACAGACAAACAAATATAATAAGTTATCACCTGTGCTTATTATATTTAGAAATTAGTATAATATATAAAAATGTATAAGGTTAAATTTTTCTACATTATTAGGCGTAAAACGAATCTAGCACTCAAATCATAAAGAGATAAATTACTATATATGACTTAATATATTGTAGAAACATTTTGAAACCTGAAAACAGTGACTTTTACCCAACCAAATACATTTTAAAACACTGCAAAGAAGAAAAAAACTGAAGTGTTTGGTATAGAGCCAAAGATAATCATTGACTGAAAAGATAGACTGCTTGAAAGCATTGGTTTAACTAAAGTGCTCTAATTAATAAAACTTACCATTCCTTTTTGCAAGAAAAAATTAATTTGTATTAAAAAAAGTCAAATGAAAATGATATTTGTTATTTGTGGAGGGTTTTCTAAAGTTAAAAGGACTTAGTGGTATTGGTCAATAAGGTCAATTTATAAACCTTAATTTATAAAATTAAAAATTTTTAAGTACTTTAAAATGCTTTGGTTCAGGCACATGGGATAGGAACAAATATTTCCTATTTTCAGTGCAGGGATGTACAAGTCTGGTTTTTAAAGCAACAACAAAAAGTGTTTTAAGTCTGATGTCTGAAATGTATTGTTTTCTCTACTGAATGCATATTTTATACCAATATTTATACCAATATTGTAAAGCAACATTGAAGGGGAGAAACTAATGTACAGAAGAAAAACTCATTGACTTCACAAATGTCAGGAAAAAGAGCCTAAGTCACACATGCACACACACACAAAATGAGAACTAGACAAGAATTTTAATGTTCAATTAAATTTTATTTTGAATACATAGGATTTTGCCTTATTGAGAGTTGAATATTTATCAATCTTATTAAAGAATCATGCATTATGTATGGGAAATGAGTACTATAAAGTGTATAAAAGTAAACTTGTCAATAATCATAATTTGCTTAGAGGGGTATTACATGGGCACCGGAAATAGGAAAATTTAAGTTAATACAACATAAACTATTTCACTTTGTAAATAAACATGTTTTATTGCAGGCAATTTCTAAATCTTGTGTTATTTTCACATCAGAGAGGAGAAATTAGAAAATGCATTGAAGAATTCTGTACCAAATTGTATTTGTTTTATTCAAGTCTTTAGAAATATATTGACTATTACTAAATGAAAAATATGCAAATTTATACTTCAGTTATTTCTATAACACCTCCCAAATATTCTTTTCTAATGTCTATAATCAAGGCAAAGGCCCTACATGTGTAAATAAATATCGTTCATATTAGAAACGTAACAGGAATGATGATGTTATAATTTATAAATTTGTTCATTATTCATGCAAAAAATATTGCAATAATTGTAAGAGCCCAGGCATGTGAGATAATCTTTCTTTCCAGATGACAGTGGTAACTGTGAATAGCCATACCACAAAATAGTGTTGTAGACAGGGATGATGGACAAAAGAGTGCCTCTCTTGACCCACCAGCTCCTTCCCATCTCTCAACATATATCTTTAATGATGTTTATTTTGTTAATGGGAATATCATTTATTCATGATTTCCAAACTTTAAATTCACCAAATGGTAGGGTAGTACATGTGTTCACAGATAGTTCTAAAACCATCAGAATTATATCAGCTCTGAGTTCCAATAAGAAGTATGGCAGATAGGCCGGCCGCAGTGGCTCAAGCCTGTAATACCAGCACTTTGGGAGGCCGAGATGGGCAGATCACAAGGTCAGGAGATCGAAACCATCCTGGCTAACACGGTGAAACTCCGTCTCTACTAAAAAGTACAAAAAAAAAAAAAAAAAAAAAAAAACTAGCTGGGCGAGGTGGCAGGCACCTGTAGTCCCAGTTCCTCGGGAGGCTGAGGCAGGAGAATGGCGTAAATCCGGGAGGCGGAGCTTGCAGTGAGCTGAGATCCGGCCACTGCACTCCAGCCTGGGCGACAGAGTGAGACTCTGTCTCAAAAAAAAAAAAAAAAAAAAAAGAAGAATGGCAGATAAACAAATGAGAAGAGCTCTTACATCATAATCAAATGCAAGATATCTGCACTATAATGTTATTTGATTTTTACAGGATTATCAATTTTCTCATTTAATTTGGAATGATATGTATTTTTTTCTATCTATCTTTCAAGGTTATTATGGAATCCAAGTGTCATAAAATTAATGAAATTCACCCTACAAAATAGCAGGCACTAATGTCATTATTATTTGAACTTAAAAATTCACAAGGAAAAAATATTGTTTAACTTATGAAAAGTATATTTTTAGAGTTGAAAGTCTCACAGTTTTATCTACTTTTGCTTTTCAAGAATTCAGTTCCCTTCATATTTAAGCTGCTGATAGTATCTTTTGTTTTAATATTTCTGATTTTTTAAAAATTTTCCTTTTAATTGACAAATAGTTGTACCTATTCATGAAAAGCACAGTGATATATATAATGTGTATTGGTCAATATATATAATGTGTAATGGTCAGATTTCAATACATATAATGTGTAATGGTTGGATTAGGATAATTAGCATATTCATCCTCTCAAACTCACCTTTTGTGTTAGGAATGTTGAATATCCTCTTTTTAGCTATTTGAAACTACATATTATTATCTATTGTTATCCCACAGTGGTATAAAACACTAGAATTTACTCTTCCTACCTAGCTGTAATTTTGTATCCTTTAGCAAACTTTTTTCTCTCTTCCCTTCCCTCTACCCTTTTCGGCCTCTAGTATCCTCTGCTTTACTTTTCACTTCTATGAGATCAACATTTTTAAGCTTGCTCATATGAGTGAGAACATGTGGTGCTTAACTTTCTGTTCCTGACTTATTTAACCTTATATAGTGTCTTCCAGTTCCATAAATCTTGCCACAAATGATAGGATTTCATTCTTTTTAACAGGTGAATAGTATTCCATTGTGTATGTATACCACATTTTTTAACTCATTCATCTGTTGTTGGATACCTGGGTTGATTCCATGTCTTGGTTACTGTGAATAGTGCTGCAATAAACATGGGGGTGTAGACATCTCTTTGCTATAATGATTTCCTTTCCTTTGAATAAATGCCCATTAGTGGGATTGTTGGATCATATAGTAGCACTATTTGTAGTTTTTTGAGGATCTCCATACCTTTTTCCGGAGTGGCTGTACTAGCTTACAATCCAACCAACAGCATATAAGAGTTTTCTCTTTTCTCTTCAGACTTGTGAGCATTTGTTATTTTTCATCTCTTTGATAATAGCCTCCTATTGATGGTGAGATAACTTACTGTGATTTTTGATTTGTATTTTCCTGATAATTAGTGATGTCGAGAATTTTTTCATTTTTTTTTTTCCATTTGTATGTCTTCTTTTGAGAAATGTCTGTTCAGATCATTTGTCTATTTTAAAATATATTTTTGTTGAGATGCTTTAGTTCCTTCTATATTCTGGATATGAATCCTCTAATGAGTAGATGGAAAATATTTCTTCCATTCTGTAGCTTTTACTCTTGACTATGTCCTTTGTTGTGCAGAAGATTTGTAGTGTGATATAATCTCATTTTGCATTTGTTACCTGTGTGTTTGAGTCCTTATTCATAAAATATTTTCCCAGACTAATGACCTGAAGCATATCCTGTAAGTGTTCTTCTAGCAGTTTTATTATTTCAGGTCATACATTTAGAATTTTGATCCATTTGGATTTGATTTTGTGAGAGGTGGGGGTCTAGTTTCATTCTTTTGCATATGGATATCCAGTTTTCCAAGCACCATTTATTGAAGAGACTACCCTTTCCCCATGAGTGTTCTTGGCATCTTTGTCATAAATCAGTTGATTGTATAGATAGATAAATTTCTGAGTTTTCTATTCTGTTTCATTAGTCCATGTATCTGTTTTAAGGCCAGTACTATGCTGGTTTGGTTACTACAGCTTTGTAGTATATTTTGAGGTCAGGTAATGCAAAGCCTGTGGCATTTTTCTTTTTGCTCAGGATTGCTTTGGCTACTCTGGGATTTTTGCGATCCCACACATTTGAGAATTTTTTTCAATTTCTGTGAAGAATGTAATTCCTATTATGATAGAGATTGCATTGAATCTGTAGGTTGCTTTTGGTAGTATCTGATTATATTAATGGTACTTATATAAGTTAGGAAACTTTTGGATCCAAGTAAAAGAATACTTTGACAAATTGGAACAAACATCACACACACACACACACATAGATATGCATGTATGTATATATATGTATATGTATATATTTATATATGTATATATATTTACATATATACATATATATAAATATTTACATATATATACATATGTATATATAAAACTTCTCACATAAGAGGAAATACAGAAGTAGGGTAGTCTCTGGTACCCATCAGCATCACATAGAGTTCAAATTCTTCACAATTCTTCGCTCATTATCTTCAGTGTGTTTTATCCTAACAGAAGCTCTCTTTCAGGGTTGCAAACAAGTCCACTGACCAAGACTGACCCACAAGTACCCTCCTCATTCACTTACCATCAAGGGAAGATGACTTTCATGAATGGCTCATACTGATTTTTTAAGGTGGGATAGCTACCTTTATTCTTACAGGGAAGGACCAATGATTTGTTGATCATCACAATCAGAAAACAGGTAAGATAATTTTACCCTAGTGCCTTGCCTCTGTAATTACATCTCTTCCACTAAACAATACACTCCCCTCCATGTAGGAAATCGTGTTTTCTTCATTTTTGTATCCACAATGACTAGTGTGTATTTGTTGTTCATAATAGGATAGTGAATGACTGCATGAGTTTTAGGAGAATAATAGTGACTATAACCAAGTGAAAACAGGACTAAGAGTAACACGCTTGAGAAAAAGTGATAAAAGCAATAGTATAGCAATGGAGCAGTGGAGCGAATGGAAAACAAAGTCCGAAAGATAAATTTGAAAAAGACTATGCAAAGTTTGAAAGGTCAGTCTAGATCCACTCGTTGAAGGTTGAAAATTAAATAAATAAATAAAAGAAACAAAATGTCAGTCTCTACATTTTAAAATTTACTGTGTAAATTGTAGTAGTCCCTGAAGTTTCTGAGATAAAATTAACATGAAAAAATTGTATCTGAACATCCTGCAATTCTCTCTACACCACATTCACACACCTCATTTGTATATAAGTTGTCAGAACAATTATGCATTTAATATATTTTACTGAAAAGGCAACGACTGATGAACACAGCCAGAAAGAATAGGATTGACAATAGGGATGAATCAACTTTAATGCTTTAAAATCTTCAATTATGGGACACAGGCAAAAATAAGTTTGGAACACTATTTACAATGTTATATTTAGTTTTCCTTTGTAGAAATGTAATAGTTTTGTAGCTATCAAAATCATTTCTTTCAAATTTCTTAAAATTAATGAGTAGAAAATTAACCCATTAATTGTTCATGGCTTATTAATTAATTAAGCTGGAGCTGTAGCATATAGGAATACACAGGATGCTTTGCAGGTTAGATTCTAGCTCCTCGCTACAAAATAACTATGTGATGCTCCTACACTCTCCCTGACATTCAAACATGGAAATACAGTGATAAATGTAAATGTAACTCCAAAGTATTACAAATAATCTGAATATAGTTCCTCTATAGTAACTCTGCTGAAAGAAAAAAAGACAACAGTAGAAAGCATATATTGTCTTTAATGAAACAGAAAAAACTATCAGTGACCAGCTTTTACGAACATCAGTTTTCAAACAGGCACCTTATCTTTGGCAAACATATGTTAGCCAAGTGTTTTAACCCAGCAAAATAAAGTCTTGCAGTTGGGAGAAAACTTCTACGTTTAACATGCCATATAATCGAATACATAAACATAACATTCACTTCACAAGTTCAACAAAAAAGGAAGGGAAAGTGTTTACAAATGCAAAGACATATATTTGATCCAAACAAGGAAGCACATGTTGATGGAAGGACATTCATTTTATAATTACCTGTGTGTGACTAAAGAATTCCGTTTTCAATCAACTAACAGGAAAGGGAATCTATGAAAGCTTTTACATAAAGTTATAAAGTTTTAAAACTATCTTATTGAAATAGATTTAAGCAGAGTGCTTTTTCCCTGCTGTCAAACGAGTACAAATAAAAGTAAACATGACAAAATTGTGTGGGTTTAACATGCCACCCACTAAGAATATACCAGTTTTCATTGTTTTCAGTCATTTTATAATTCAGTGCAAATATGACAGCTCCATATTTATATCTGCCACTGGAAAATTTCAGGATGCATTACGAGTACTGGCTCATAAACCCATGGCACATACTTAAATTTTACATATACACCAAGAAACGGATAAAAACACAAACATATCAAACTAGAAAAAGACATATAGTTTTCCTGAAAATTTTATACGATAATAACCTAGGTCTTTAGATAATTTTGCTACTTTAATTATAGTCACAAAATAACAAGCTACACAACACATATAAAGCAAAGAGATGTTGACTTGGATATGCAGGGTTACTATCCGTCAACTACATGATCATCACTTAGAGGCCAACAGAAGAATCAGATGATATGTAAAATATTTTGATCCTAATGTAGGTTTATTTTTTGAAATTCTCCAATT
Organism: Macaca nemestrina; assembly: GCF_043159975.1. Taxonomy (NCBI): domain Eukaryota; kingdom Metazoa; phylum Chordata; class Mammalia; order Primates; family Cercopithecidae; genus Macaca; species Macaca nemestrina. Next base: position 11,632,825 of record NC_092128.1, read on the forward strand.
TTCAAAAATATGAACAGTAATAATATAAAAGAATGGATACTGTTAATACTTTAAAGAACTAAGTAGGAGAAAACTAATTTCACACGTATTATTAAAAATTGTCTCATGAAGTGATCAGTCATTTGCATAATGCTGAAGTATCTACAGAACTTTTATCATAGGGTTCTACCATCTATGTATAAAGACCTCGTAACAGCACATTTGATATATACCTTTCAGATCATTCAGCTCACTTAGTATTCCTGTGCCACACAAGCTTCTCTGAAGACTAGCAGTAACAATAGCCTAGAGCAAAATTATGAAGCAGCTAAAATCTGCCTTTTGAGTTTTCTAAACATTTTTTTCCCTAGTGTTACCTCTGCCTAATCAGTCAGTTCAATTTATTCTTTCAGCTTTTGGTCAGCCTAAGAAGAAAAGGACTGACCCTAAATATCTTTAAATGTTATCATTCACTGTATCTCGTCTGCATTTTAATAGCATTTAGAGTCTTTTGCTGAAATAACAGATCTGTGTGGATAGAATTTTGGGTGATCGGAGAAAATGGTGACACAAAATGACTGCTTGATGATTCTAAATCAATGCTACCCGCAACTGCTCATTCTTTGGAGTCAGTGGAAAAGGCATGGGCTTTAAAATCCCGAAGTCTTGGGACTCAGTCTCATCTCTGACATTTTTTAGCTATGATATCTTTTCAAAGTCGCTTAACCTCCCTTAGCCTCAGCAAATCATCTACAAAATATGAACACCAGTGTTGATTTAAAGAGGAAATGATATAACATGTGATATATTTCATAGGATGCCTGGCAGGTAATAGGTAATAAATAATTATCAGCACTCTTCATTTCATCTCCAAACGACCAGTCCTGGTCTTTAGATCTAGTCACTTTAGAAGGACAGTTTGAAACTGTGGTCTGTAGTTTTGATGCCCCCATTAATGTGGTCCTAGTAACTCAGAGACACACACTCACATGAGGATAAGTAAAAGAGAATTAACCGAGTGAATGGAAACGAAATGTCATGTCACCCACGCACCATATTTTGCTGAAAAGGGAGGAATCGAGAATCAGATCCAAAATCAGTATTATCATTGCAGCACTGAGTGACTTCAGTACTATAAACTTATTCATAAAATTAAAACTTTGTATTCACAATATTAAAACGAATTTAACACTTAGTAAAGTAGTTGGTATATTTCAGAGCAACAAAATTAATGCTGGAAAATAAAAGTAAATAAAGGCTTTCTCTAGTGTATCAGGATGTGCCCAAAGTAAAATTAAATATTAAAATGAGGCTCCAAGATAGTGGGCAATTCATCTTTTTATCCACATGTTCCACTTACAAAGCCGTATTTTATTGCTTGGGGAAGACACAGCTTTACGAGAGGGAAATGGCCAATTTCACTCTTACTGCTAACATCACTACATCTTCTTTACAAAGTAAGCTACTCATTATAATTATATGTCATTAATAATATATTTAGCACAAGACCAAGATTATGGCTAGGACAACCATATTTCACATTGGAAAAAAACACAGTAAGCTGTATTTGACTGTTATGAATAACGGCAGCAAAGAAAGTGATCTGCTTCACCTTTTTTTCTTTGGTGGAGTTGCTTACCATTCAGGAAACAATATATAGGCTTCTAGTTGGCATCATTTTACCCTTGCTTAAAAGTTCAATGCAATTCAACAAACATATATTGATTGCCTAATCTGCTTAAGAGTTTGGCAATGCTAATCAATGGGAAAATCAAAGGTGTATAAGGTTTTAACACATTAGAATAGTAAACAAGCAAATTATTACATAAAAATTTTGTGACCAGTGAAAAAAGTGACATACATATATATCACTTTTACATATATGTATTTTATATATAAAGGAAGGAATACAATGGAGGGGCTCATTTATTCATGAATTGTTTATCAACTTTGGGAGCACCCTTAGTTTTGTTTTTCCTTTCCTTAGTTATTTTATTTCAGAGGGTCAACATTTATTAATATTTTTAGGGTCACATTCTATTACTGTTCTGTAGTGGCTTGTATTTCTGATTGTCTCTTTTTGTTGCTGTTGCTCTCAGGTAAACAAGTTATTTATAATTTATTATGCCACCTGGGTTAAATCCTAAAACCTAATTTTGTCCTTGGATGAGCACAATTGAAATTGCTACGGGTTTCACGGATTTGCTGTGCTGAAGTAAACGTATCTTTCATGGGTAACCACATATAAGTCTAGAATCTTCTTTAAACAACCAAATATAAATAGAAGCTTGGAAACATTTCTGACATTAAACTGGCCGCTGGTTGAAAAATCAGATGATGTCTGTGAAATTGCCTTGAAAGTAATAAGCACCATGGATGTAATGTAACATTATTATCATTAAGTGGAAATGACAGATCATAAGCAAATGTTTTTATAGCTGACATTCATTTATATTTTTTCTTTGATCAAAGAAAACTCAAATATGTCTTTAAATTAAATACATTAGAAGCCTTGTAAATTAGCAAGTATTGCATGTTCAATTATCATTGTTTACATATGAACTGAATTCATATGCTGAAACCCAAATCCCAAATGTGATGGGATTTGGAGATGGGACCCTTGGGAGGTAATTAGGTTATAAAAGTGTAGTCTTCATGGCAGGTTTAGTGTCCTTAGTAGAAGAGATGCCAGAAAGCTTCCAGTCTCTGTCAGTCACGTGAAAACACAGTGAGAAGCTGGCCATCTGCAAACCAGGAAGAGGACCCTCATCAAGAACTCTACCATGCTAGTGCTCTGATCTTGGAGTTGTAGCCTCCAGAACTGTGAGCAATAAATGTTTGATGTTTAAGCCTCACAGTCTATGGCAATGTATATCAACCTAAACTGATTAAGACAGCTCTTAATGCATATACTTAATGCATTACTATTAATGTAAGTCAACTTTTAAGATGAATAAATGGTTTATTCTATTTAGATGTGTTGTAGCATGTATATGTGTGTGTGTGTGTGTGTGTGTGTGTGTGTGTCTGTGTGAGAGCCTAGATTAGAAACTTGTTGGGTTTGGGGTAGGGGTTGCATATTAAAAAAAAAATCACCAGATGATACTGATCAAGATCATCTTAACAAGTCTTAGACAAGTTCTCACTGCTAATAAAAGTCTCAACTCATATCAGATATTTTGATTCTAAAACCTCAGGCTCTTGAAGTCTATGTTGTATCAACTTAAATAAGTGAAGTTATGAAAAATGTTCATGAGAAATTCAACCAACTTCTCAGACAATTCCATTTTTAATCTATTTATTCATTCTACATGCAGTTTTTTCCCTTTTTATTATTCTATTATTATTTTTATTATACTTTAAGTTCTGGGATACATGTGCAGAACGTGCATGTTTGTTACATAGGTGTGCATATGCCATGGTGGTTTACTGCATCCATCAACCTGTCATCTGCATTAGGTATTTCTCCTAATGCTATCCCTCCCCCAGCCCTCTACCCACCAACATGCCCTGGTATGCGATGTTGTCCTCCCTGTGTCCATATGTTCTCATTGTTCAACTCTAACTTATGAGTGAGAACATGCAGTGTTTGGTTTTCTGTTCTTGTCTACATACAGTTTTTACATGGCTAGAGTGGAGCAGATATTCTCCCCGGAAAGTCCAGCTATATTTATACTATTTTATATACATACACACACACACACACACACACACACACACACAATGCTGGAAGAGAAACACACAATGCTGGAAGAGACAGGCAGGTCTATAGTCTCAAGTAGTATAACAAATGTGTTAATAGAAATATGAACAAATTCTTATGGAATCCTAGAGGGAGGAGCATCTAGCAGCGGCAGCTGATGAGAGCTGAGGAGAGAAATATCATAGGAAGTGAGGCATTGAAACTGAACCTCAGGAGATAAATAGGAGGTCATTTCTGACAGAGCAAGCAGTATTTAGACAATAGTCAAAAAGATAGTGATTATATCCTACATCATAGCTGGACTGTCAGTAATGTGGAGAGAGTGTTGAAAAAGTAGTGTGAAATGGTAGTTTAAACTTTATCCAAATTTAAATATATGAGAGAAAATGAATAATTACTATTATTTGTTACGATGACAGAATATGTCATTGTTTTTAGGACATATAAGTGTTTTGAGGACATATAAGATAAACTTCAGAAGACTCTTTAACAGTGAGAGGTTGACAAGGAGCTCCTACTTCTCCAAGTGCAAAAGATACTATGAGGATATGAGTCGAATATGCCCACAACCAAGATAAATTGCTTAGTCGGTGCAAATGTAGCATCTAGAAGCCTGGGTACTGGCTGAACCAATGGGATTATGTGGTTAAAGAATATTCCTAGAGAATATAAAAATAAACAGCACAGAAAATCATCTATAGAAGAGCTTCCTATTATTGGAATTGCTTGGGGTACATATTTTCTGATTTAAAAGTGTGACATTTTACATAAAAGACTCATATTTGTGCTAAAATATTGTTCCTTTCTGGCATACATTAAGAGAACAGCCTTATTGTATGTGAGGGGACCAGTGAGCAGATTCCCTTAAACTTAGGAGTAAGGGAAGCAGCCTTTTGACAGGGTATACATGAGATTCAAACATAATGGACACACAGAATTGCTTTCTGTACCTTCAGATTAAAGTTACTACTGGATAGTATCTTTATCTCTTATGTAAATGCAGGCTAGAAAAGGATCTGTTAGCCAAAGCAAAACAGAAAGGGTGGAATCACAATATGTCCAGTGCCATTGGTGACAGGGTGAATGTGGTAGATTAGCTGGACATGAAAAGTCCAGCACTTACTTGGATGCAGCTGCTTACTGCATTACAGGAGGTTTTAATTGAAAGAGACAGCAAGAGCTTGAAAGCTAAGCTGACTCAGTTCAAATTTAGGGCTTTTCACTTACTATGATCTCTTTGGCCAATTTACTGGATTATCTCTACAATGTTCTCAAATGGGCAAATTTATTTTGAGGATATGCCAAGCACATTACATTCATTGGACCTACTGTTTGATTTTAGAGAAGTAAAACTTGGAAATAAGCCCATTAAATGATTACTATTACATTCTGAAGGGAAAAAAAATTCCTCTTGCTTTAACTCAGATTTCTGTATACACAGAATATTTTTTTCTTTTATAATTTTTACAATATTCACATATGAATATTTTATTTTTAATACCCATCTTAGTTTGTTTAGTGTTGCAATAACAGAATACCTGAGACTGAGTAATTTATGAGGGAAAAGTTTATTTGGCTCATGGACTCTGGTGGCTGCAAAGTTCAAGACTGGGCAGCTGTGTCTAGTGAGGGCCTTGTGCTGCTTCCACTCATGGTGGAAAGCAGAAGAGGAGCTGACATACAGAGAGTCCACATAATGAGAGAGGAAGTCATATTCTTTATAATGACCTACTGTCATGGGAACTAACCCATTCCTGCAAGAGGGAATCCACTCACCACCACAGGAGGGTGACCTAGTCGTGAGTAAACTGCCTCGGATGCAAACATCTTTGTGTCCCAGAAATCTTCCACTATGCCCCACCTCACAACACTGATGTATAGGGGATTAAATTGTAACATCACTTTTTTTGGAAGCAAATCACATCCAAACCACAGCAATAGCAATAGTTATTGTTTCTAAATAACAAATAATATAACTTATTTAAAAACAATGAACGTGAATTCAAAATTTGTCAAAGTAAACATCTCAATGATAATAGAATTGTTTATATGAAGCACTTTGTATTTCTTGTAAGGGAGCATTTAAAATACATTTGAATAAATATATTTAAGATACAGATACAAGTACCTTATCTTATTAAGATGATTTTATTAATTTTTAATTAAATGGTACATGAAAAAGTATTCAAATAATACAGAAGCATGATAGACAAACATGAGCTCCCCCTTCCCCTAGGCCTCTTCAGAGACCCCCCATTTGCTGTTTGGTCCCTGTCCTTCCATACTTTCTATATATCTGCATACACATATGTATACACATTAGCAAATATTACTGTTGGCAGAATATTTAGTTCTCATTTAATAAAAGTAAAATTTTATGGAGTTTTTTTTTCCTGTAGTCTGAAAGGCTGATTTAAAATGCTAATTAGTATGGAAAAAAGTCTCCTAAAATGTGTTACTTATTCTCTGTACATTTTCAGTTTAAATTAGACTTGAAACCTTACTATTAAAAATTTGAAAAGGAGTATGGTGATCTAATAGGCTTTAATAATATACTACTTAAATTCTAACAGTTCTGTGACAAAACCACTTCTCTTTGACTTATTAACAATCACCAGGGCATTTACTTAACAACAAAATAAAGAGCACTCTTTCTCTTATGTTCTATATCTGGTTTTAAAAAAATCAGTATAGACTGCCCTTGCTCTTCAAAGGTGACTAAGACAATCAGTGTAATTTGATTTGATTCTGTGAATTTTTACGTGAGGAAAAGAAATACTTAGGCTAAAAATTTCAAGTTTATATCATCCTTTGCACAGAAATCACACTAGAGTCAGTTTTATGACTGGTCCCTATAACATATTGCGAAATTCCAAACTAGTTTGACATCTTGTTTTAGAGATGGGATCACAATACTTCTAACCAGTAAGCATCTTGTGAAGCAAGCAATGTGATTTGAAAATTACATGAAAATTATGGCCATCTGTCTAGTAATACACAGAAAACATGTCCAATCAGAGAATGATAAATGGAATTACAGGGGGTATGTTTACTCGTAAAGAACCTGATATTTAGACTTTGTAGCTGATATGGTTTGGCTGAGTCCCTAACCAAATCTCATCTTGAATTGTAATCCCTATAATCCCCACATGTCATGGGAGGGACCCAGTGGGAGGCAACTGAATCATGGAGGTGGTTTCTCCCATGCTGTTCTCATGACAGTGAATGCGTCCTCATGAGATCCGATGGTTATAAGCGCCTGGCATTTCCCCTGCTGGCACTTGTTCTCTCTTTCCTGCCACTCTGTGAAGAGTTGCCTTCCACCATGATTGTAAGTTTCCTGAGGCCTCCTCAGCCATGCAGAACTGTGAGTCAATCAAACCTCTTTTCTTTATAAATTACCCAGTCTCAGGTATTTCCTTATAAAAATGTGAGAATGAACTAATACAGTAGGCTATTCATCTTTTCCAGACTAAATATAAAACCACAAACCAAATTCGAACCACTCAGATGCAGTGCCCCATCAAATGTTATCAGCCAAGGTCTGTTCTCTTGACATGTAGATTTAAAAATTCTATCAATAAGGTCAGGGGTCAACTATTTAGGGACATTTACTGATGACTAGAGTTATTCTTTTATTCCAGTGCTCAAAGTGGATAATTGGAGCCACCTTGCAGACTTTGAATACTGCATGTAAATCTTCAGACATAATGAGCAAGCTCATCCTAGAAATGACAGAGGGTTCAAATACGATTTGTTTTTGTTATTTTGTGATGACAATTTGTAGAGACCTAAGGAGTTGTAATGGAGACTGTGTGGTATTTTGTGATGACAGCTTGTAGAGACCTAAGTAGTTGTGATAAAGACTATGTGGCATTTTGTGATAACAATTTGTAGAGACCTTAGAATCATTCCTTTTCGTGACTGTGGCTTACTTTCCAAAGGAGGTTTTAAGATATTGTTTTTCAAACTTCTTTATATTGCATACTCTAACTTAAAAGATACACAGCACTGCAGGACAGGTCCCCATATGGCCCTTTTCTCACTTGTAGTTCTCAGAGTAACTGTAGAATACATTGGAAATGCAACATTGAAGACATGAAGGAACAGGCTAGAACTCTGTTCCCATAGTTCCCAGAACAGGGTGTCCTGAAATGCTTTACCTTGGCAATTCCATTGCCCCTAGGTATAAAACCCAGCGCAGTATGTGCTTTAGGGGGCCCTCAATTGCAGTGCAACACAGAATATGCACAGATGTGACTTCATCTGTCCTTGGCAGTTTTCCTGTGCCTTGGGAGGGCTGGCTCACCATGCATCCTAACCTTTCCTTGTCCTTTGCTGCCTGTGAGTAATAAAATTGCTTCACTGAAATTGTTGTGTAAATATTGTATCTCTCTTGACTCATGCAAGTGGACTGATATGGGTGCGTGATATTGGTAAGATATTTAGAGGCTTCCCCTGGGATGGATACCAGTCTATGATGAACCTGCTCCACAACAACTAATACTTTCATTTGCAAATTACATTAAATAATACTAATACTATAGCTATAATTATATTTATACACATATATAATAAAATTTTATATCGAGACCATGCTGGTTAACACAGTGAAAGCCCATCTCTACTAAAAAAATACAAAAAATTAGCCGGGCATTGTGGTGGGCGCCTGTGGTCCCAGCTACTTGAGAGGCTGAGGCAAGAGAATGACGTGAGCCCGGGAGGCAGAGCTTGCAGTGAGCAGAGATCGCGCCACTGCACTCCAGCCTGGGTGACAGAGCGAGAGTTGGTCTCAAAAAAAAAAACTTATAAAAATAAAAGTTTTAATATTTTCTTACCACTTCCCCAATTGATAATCTTCCCTATCTCCTGCAGTATATACAGGACATTCTGGTTAAAAAAAAAATTAAGTTGGTGGGGGACAGAACTTGGCTGATAATGCTAGACATGGCATTTAATTATAAAATTCTGCCAATGTCCCTTTTGAATTGAGAAGGAATTTCCATGGTTTGTAACATAAAATGCCGGTGAAATTTTCCATAGAGTTCTAGAGAATTGCAGGTGGCTATTAACAACAGTACCACGGTCTTACGCTTTAACAAATCAAGAGATCATCAAGAGTTGGGTCCTAGCATTGAGGGAGCAGAGACTCAGAAGTGAACAATGGAAAGAAGACTGAACTAGACATTTAATGTCCTGGATTCTAATCATAGCTCTGCCACTAACAAGCTCTATAATTTCAGCAAGATTTCATCTCCCCAAACCTTCATTCTCTTACCAAACCTAGAAGGAATCCAAAATCTCTTCCACCTACCATTTTCATCAGTAGATGGTGGTAAATAATTTCTCTTGACTATTATCACCATTATCACCCATATACTAAAAGAGTGAGAAACTTCAATAAATTAAACCAAACCCTAAGTGTCTTAAGGTCTTATGAAGAAGAGGACTACTGGGATTGTTTTCTGTGTAATGTCACTTGCATATAGCTGTGCTGAAACTCCCATTGAAAGGCTTTTCTTGTGCTGCTTCCACGTAAGCCCTAAATACAAAAGAAATCAAGCAGCAAAACTCTAAAGTTTGAAAACGTGACCTCTGTGAACATTCCTAAAAACAACAATGGCAAGAACAACAACAACAACAACAGCAAACCGCTCAGGTTCTTGCTTATAAATAATCTCTAATAAAATTATCATAATTCTATTAACATGACCTAGTATTCAAGAGCTAGCATATCTGTCTTCTGAAATATATTCTTTTTATCCTACAAATGAAGGTCATATAAGATAAACTGAATTTTGTCCGACTTTCAGCACTTCTATATTCTCATTGATTCTACGTAATACAAGCTGAAAAACTGAGAAAAACAACATACAGTCAGATTCTCTCTGCAACAAAATACTTAATTGGTTAGTCCATCTCACTCATCCACACTGTAGCCATCTTACACTGCTGTTTGTTCTTTATTTCCATCCTTTCTGATTAGTATAATGTGATACAGCTGCTAAATTTTATTTTTTTTCACATCACATTTGTACAGCAATGACCTTCAGATATTAAATGTTAAGTTGCCTGTTGGGAATAATAAGGCTTAATTTAAAAATAAAGGAGTACAGTAATCCATGCTGTGAAGTCTAAAATATTATGACACAATAGAGAGGATGGGTTTGATTTCTAAGAAAAATAAGTATCACAAAGAAAAATGTTACCCTCTGCTAAATAAATAATTTATTTCTCTGTTCATTAGGTGGCTTTGATCGCAAGATGTCCTCAGTCTCTGTTTCTCTTTAAATGCTCAGATTAAAGCCTCCCATTGCTATTCTTTTGTTCAATCATTTATTTTCTTTGGGGCTCAAGAATCCTGATGATTTTGTTTTCTCTATGATAGTGGATTCTTTTTTACTTCCATGCTGGAAGCCAGAAAATTAATCCTTTGGAATCTCAACGAATCACCTAATTAGTAGCTTACTAAAAATGAAATAAGTTAATTATGTGTAATTTCTTCATAAAGATCAAATGGCAGGCAAATCACTTTCCTGAGGCTATTCTCTTTATTTGCAGCAAAAATGAGAAAAACAGAAATCAAATAAAGTTTTTCTAGTGCTGATAGCACCACAGTAAAATAATAAATTTCTAGGTTATTCTATTAGAAGCATTAACTCAGCATGAGTCCTTGCTTGTATATTAGTTTTAAGACAGTATCCTACCATAGAACAAGAGTTGATGAATATACTCACAATCCAATTCACTAAAGTGCATGCTGCTTCTTATGCTAGGTAAATTTAATATAAACTGAATACCTACTAAGTACAAGGTAATATGAATTCCTGCCTCAACACTTACTGGTTCTGTAGGCCTTGGCAAGCCACTTAAATTCTCTAAGCTTCAATTTCCTTATCTGCAGAATAGGGATAATTTTAACGTGGTAGTTTGTGAGATTACTGGGAAGATAAAATGAGTGCTTGGATAACAAGTGCCGAAGAAACATTCTTTTATTAAATAAGACCCACAGTAAGGGAGGTAGACATATGTGATGAGAATATCCCTATATGAATCTCTGTTTACCAACACTAACCTGGGTGGAAAACTAGCCCTTCCCTGGTTTTCACACAAAAACATGTTTATTCATGCCATGCATTTTATTCCATTAGATTTGCTGGAGAGCTGGGGGTGACAGTAAGGGAGTCACACTGCAGAGAGGGTTATCTACTCTCAATCTCACTGGCTCCTTCCTTCTCAGCTTCCCTGCTCTGTTATTCATTTCCTCTAGTATTACCTTCTTGATCTCCAAATTGTGCAGATCAGTTCACTTCTAGTCTTGTCTCCAAAAGAACATAACCAAACCCACCGAGATTTTTCAGAAGGCCAGATATGTAACAAGTTCTATCTTCTATGGAATGCCTTTGTGGTTATAAGTGCTTGTTACTCCATTATTTTTATTATTAGAGATGATAATAAGAGCCAGAATGCTTCCCTAAGAAATAAATGGCAAAGGAAGAACTACAGTCAACTGTTATTGGTTATTTTTCCAATAATTTCACCCACTAAGTAAAGAAAGAGACAAGCAATTCCTGTGAAGAAAAGACAAAGTCAAGGGATGATTGGGATTTTATTTGGTGTTTGCATACTTGTGAAGTTAAGGCAATCAGAGCCCGTTAAAAGTTGAAGAGGAAGGAGGAGGCAGATAGAATAACTGCAAAAGATGGATTGATGTACCAAAGGGGAGGAGAGAAGGGTTGGATTAAGACATTAGCTTTGAGAGGAGCAGAGTTAGACACATCTTCCTTTGGGATGGCAATTAAGATAGGAGTAGGAATGAAAATGCAGAGATTCTAGTAGGAAACTGAGTTCAAGGAATTCAAGCACATGAGCCCTTGAAAGATTTTCATGGCTTTGGCGTACAGAAAACAATTGTGTCCCATCATAGATCCAAGTTTGCTTTGATGTGAAGGGCCCTGTTTTACCTCTGCCATCTTAGCCACACATCACTGGACCGATGACTTGGGTCCTAAATATTGTTATCTGTGCCTAACAGTTATGCCTATACTCTAGTCCATGGCTGCCTGTACTTTTACTCTTTTCTGTTTGCTAAAAATCACCAGCATTTTCCATTACATATGGGATTATTTATGTGATTAATAAGCACATACTTGTACAGAGGTCTCTAGGTAATAAAGACGAAGGAGGATAAATCTATTAACCAATTATTTTGAAAAATATATAGGATCATTAAAAATAAGAAAACTTCCCAATGTACTTATTTCTAGGTCAATTATATTTACTTAGTCATCTCTCCAAAGTGAATAAGTACAATATTTCAAAAATTTAGTAAAATTTACTACTATCTTCAATAGTGGTTTGGTTCTTTTATTATAGAAAGTTGTTTAAAAGGATTCATTTACTGTATACAGCTCTCAAGCAAATTCAGATTCTGTAGCTGTTAGCATTCAATGACAATATACTAAATTTTTATTTTTTTAATCTATTTTATGATTTGAATGCTTACTTGTTATGCCTAAAGCGCCTTTCATTTAGCCTTACCATGGATCAATGGAAATACATATAAAAATGTGAATGTATTAGGTAAGAATCAGAACCCTGCGCGTTCTCACCATCAGGTTTTGTCTTTTATCAGTATTCTAGTCATCACTATGCCTTCTGTTTTCTCTGCAACAGGAACTTTATGTGGCAGTCAGTCAACAATTTCCATCTGTGTTGGCTTGTGCTGCCACCTCCTTCTTCTCTTTGCACTTCCTAGAACAGTTTCCCAATGTGTGTTCTGGGGAGCACTACGACCTCAAGATAGTGCAAAAAGGGTCAAATAAATTTGAGAAACTGTGTCCCTTGCACATTCGCATTTAATGTGTCCCTTGTACATTAAAGACTGTGCAGGGGGCCCTGCTTCATGAAACGTGCGTGTTTTGAAGCCAGTGTTTTTCAAATCTACATGTCAATCAAAATCTGTTTGTGAAAAATCCACCTATGTAAATAAATAGAAACCAACCCACATTGATGATGATGATGATGATTATTATTATTAATTATTATTTTGAGGTGGAGTTTCACTCAGTCATACAGGATGGAGTGCAGAGGCATGATTTCGGCTCACTACAACTTCTGCCTCCCGGGTTCAAGCAATTCTTCTGCCTCAGCCTCCTGATTAGCTAGGATTACAGGCGCCCGCAACCACGCTCCGCTAATTTTTGTATTTTTAGTAGAGATGGGGTTTCACTATGTTGGTCAGGCTAGTCTCGAACTTCAGAGGTTGTGATTATTCTGTCTTGGCCTCCCAAACTGCTGGGATTACATGCATGAGCCACCATGTCCAGCCTGATAATTATTGTATTAGAATTCTTTTCTTTTTTTCAGCTATTTTTCTCGGTTCTCCCCAGAAGGCCCTGCTAAACAGTTTGGATTGCCAGTACTGAACTTCAACAGGTGTCAATCGGGCATTTTCTAAGTGGTAAGTAAAAATATCTGCATTTTTAGAAAAGACGAAGAAAGCAGAAAAGAGCCTTCCTTTCTGAAAACGTGTCCAACTTATTGCTATAATGGATACCTTCATCATTAAAAACAAACAAATAAACAAAAACACTTACAGAATGTTTTCCATTTTGCCCTCTTTTTGATATGTTCAAATGAATTATTTTTCTCGAAGTTTGGTACCCAGGATAGAGCACAACATAATACATATAGTTGAAACAGTGCAGAAGAAAATACGGCCATTATTTCCCGTGTTCTTGACCCTTCTTCATTAATGTGAGGTAAGATCATCTGAACGTTGTATTGGCGCAGCCTTATTACTCTGCCAGCTCTTATTTACCTTGAAGCAAATAACAATATTCTCTCATTTCTTATTAGTATTTCCACATTAACTGTTTCCAAAGCCATGTCATGTTATGCCTTAATAAGGAAAAGACAGCTGAGACAGCTTTTTTAAAACATGTCAATCTCATGTTTTGAAACATGTTATGAACAGCAAAACCATCTGACCATGGGGGAACTTTCTGAGATACTGACGCAGCTGGTGAGATCACTCCTGAGTGAGGATGCTGGTGGCAAAGTGTTGAGAACTGACTACTGGTTAGTCCCATGGGAAATGAGATGAACGAGGGGCAAGAAGTGAAGTAGGTCTGGCCAGTGGTCAAAAGGAGAACATTTCTAGTCATTTCGAAGGGTCTTTATATCCTCTTCTGCCAAATTCTGCAACTGCTTGACCCTCTGTCTCTCCTCTGGTGGCTTCTATAGACTCAGTGCCCTGTGCTTCTCTGCCGATCCCTCTACCTGATTTCTCTGAGTCTCATTTGTGGCTGTGTCTCTTTTGTCCACTCCTTAATGCTGCTGTTCCTCACTGCTTGGTTGGCATTGCTGGTTTCTCATTCTGCCCACCCTCATTCACATGTGCAGTTTTGACTATTGTTGCCATTGCTAGTGCTATACGGGGACTCCCAAATTATCTCTTCTGAAGTTTAGACCGATTTACCCAATTATATATAAAGTGTTTACAGAAGGAATGTTGAAAAGAAATATCATTTTTGACATTTATAATAGAATGTTGTCTTTACTTCCAAATGCATACATCCTTCTTTTTGCCATTCCAATTGATATAACAGATCTACTAATCATCCAAGCCAGCGATCCTGGTTATTATCCTTAGCTTTACCCTGAATTCCCCAGGCCCTTCTCTTTAGCTTTTACCAAAGAACACTGTACCTCAAAGTCCTCTGAACCTGTTCTATGTCATCTCTTTCCATGATCATTGCCACCATCTAATTTCAGGTGCATAATTTTCTGCTTGGACCACTCTGATATTCTGGTTAAAAGCTAAGGCAAATATACCTAGGCACTGATTATGCTTCAGTCACTTACTAGTCCCTCGTTGTATGAGCAGTTTACTCAACTCCCAGGGCCAAACATTACCATTTATAAGAAAACTGAGTCCTACTAGTTAATGGTAGAAATAAAACTTGAACACAGATAGTTTCATTTCCCTTCCTTTCTAACCTTTCCATAGTGTTCTTAGATATTCCTTCCAAGTTTGTGTCATCTGCAAATCTGATAAGCTTAGTTTGATGTTATAATTAGAGTAGGGAAAATAACTATCCCTCTAATCACAGCACTTCTGACACCAAACGTTCAGGTTTTTACCTGATGAGGAGTTCATGGTGAAGCCAAGGATGATGAACAGGATCACTAACTTGTACAACTAGTAAAACTGTTCGTACCAATTAGGGTGGCAAAAAGAAGGATAAGTTTGGGAGTAGAGCAACTCTACAACTTTCTACACACCAACTGTTATCCAACAATTCAATACAATTTGGATACTAACTACCCAGAGTTAGTGAAAACCCTGCATCTAAAGGACTCAGTTCCAAAATCATAATTCAGATGCCAATCATAAGTCCAACCCATCCATGCTTCAGACCAATCAGCTTTAAATCATGGGTTCTCAAAGTCCTCTCCTAGGGTTCAATAATTTGCTAGAGTATCTCAGGGAACTCAAGACGGCACTTTATTTGTATCTAGCGGTTTATTACAATGATACATTCAGGAACAGGTAAAAGGAGGAAATGCATAGGAAAAGTCATGATGGGAGACACCAGGGGAGTAGCTGCACACAGTTTCTATGCCTTCTCTGGTGGTGCCACTAACCTAGCGCTTCTGCGTGTTCGTCAGCTCAGAAGCTTATCAACTCTTGTCATTCAAGAATGTTCATAGAGCCTAATATCCAGTCCTGCTCCCCTTTGAGGAAGTTGGTAGGTAGAGTAAAATATTCCAACCCTCTCATCATTCGGTCTTTCTGGTGACCAGCCTCATTTTGAGGCTTTCTAGGGGTTTGCCCCAAGTTGGATGTGATCAAGAGAAACTCCTTGTGACCAACAAAAGACATTCCTATCACTCAGGAAGCTCCAAGGGTCTTAGGGGCTCTGTGCCAGGAGTCAGAGCCAAAGGCCAAATATATTTATTATGCCACAAGAATCATTGATTAAAAACATTACATAAGAAAACATTACTAAATCATGGTAATGACTTAGGGTTGCCTCTTGAAGACTTTGTTCGGTTGACCATTTCTATATTATAAGTGCACCTTGACAAAGGATCGAACAAAAGAGTAGAGGAAGATGTAAAGCATAAATTAAGAACTATAAATAGCGATCTGAGCTAGTGTTTAAAGAAAAAAAATATTTGAGATACTAAGTAAGAACAATATCAAGACTAGGGTCCAGAGTTTGGAGAAGATATGTCAGAAGGCCTCATGAGTGGGAAGGAGAGCCATGCCCTCTGCCCTCCTCCATACTTTCCTCCCTGAGCAGAGATGCCTACAAGCTTATACCTGCACCATGAGGCTGGGATTCTGGCAATCGTATCTTATGTTACAAATACACCAACTAGCTGCTTATCACATTCAGAAAGTCTTCGTAAAATAAAGCAGCCTCAGAGACAACTTCTACCATTATTCCATAAAAAAACTGGATCTTTTACAATTCTTATAAATTATAAGAATGTATATATAAATTATAAGGATTTATAAATTATAATACTGTATATATAAATTATAAGAATGTACAAATTATAAGAATGTTATACATTTTTATAATGTATAAGAATTATAAAAGATAGTTCACCCACTTTCACCTCAATGAACTCAGATTCACTCTATTATCCATGGTGGTAGTAGAGGATGTGGTATGCATACCTGTGCGTGTATATGTGTGTGTGTGTGTTTGGGGGGAGGTGCTCAATTCCTTATTTGCCAGACAACAGTCACCAGAAATCCTATCATGTTTTCTCATCCAATTTCTCTTATTTTTTATTCCAGTTTCAAGGTAGAGACAGGTGCCTTCTCTTTGCAAAAGCAGCACATTCCTTCACCTTTCCTCTTGGTCTGTGTCTATTTAATTTGAGGTTACAAATGCATACTGAAGGAAAAGTAAGTGAACTTAAGCAGAGTTTTAAGGTTCAACAGATTTTGCCATACCAGATTTTACCAAAGACCTTGCTGAAAAATCATGCTAAAGTTACAGTGTCTATCCAGTTCTCAACCATTTCTGCACCAAGAGAGCTGAGGAATATGGAACCTGCCTGCAGGCTGGTTTATTATAGTAGTAATTTCAAACAGCATATGCATGTGTAAGGGTGAGGGCTTCCTCTCCAGTGATTTTTACTTATCAATGAAAGTCTCTTGATCTTGCCAACTACCAATTATATTAAAAGAAATTAGTTCTGGAATTATTCTTAGTGCAACCCGTTTTCTTCATTAATGACTTTGCTGATAAACTACCAGTTTAAGAATCAATTTTATAATTTTTCCAGAGATGAAAGTCAGGTTTATTCTTGTCTGTAGTTTCTAGCCTCAGCCATTTTCCCCTTTATAAATAGTCAATTCCGTCGTCCCAGTCCTTGCACACTTGTGGCTGAGGAACCGTCCATTGTGACAACGGATGTGGAGAAGCTGTGTACTCTCATTGACCCTGGACGACCTGGACACTCAAACAAAGATGCTGGTTATGACCTCCAGCTTTATTAGTTGTTGAATTCACAGAATGCATGATTTTGTTTTTAACTGTTAAAATTTGTATCACCGATCTACATCCTTTGCTGAGAGCTCCTTTCACAGGCAATTAGAGGCTCTCTCTCTCTTTCTCTATTTTGGATTCCAGTTTCTTTCCAGTTTCTTTTTTCTGATTCTTGTCAAGTTCTCCCATTTCCAGGTGGAAACTCGTTTTCTTTGTGGGAAGACATGTAAGAAAAATAAGACTGAAGTAGCCTACCTTGCTCCTTTCCTGTCATTCGTGGCCAACCTGACATTTCCTGGTTATCCTCATTATTTTTGTCCCAACATACCTCTATTTTTATTTTATTTTTTCCAAAAATTTGTCTCTAGATTTTGTTTTTAGAAGTGCCAGCTTATTCTGGCCTACTAGAGCATCTTTTTTTTTTTTTTTTTTTAACAGTTAATTCTCTCTAGATTCTCTGGTTTCTAATCAACTAATTCCTGTTAAGGTATTAATGGCTGATAACAGCTTAATGGATCAACTCTTTGGGATGACATTTGCATTTTCACCACTGCTTTTAAATCCTTACCCCAAAAGACCACATTATATAAGAATTTCAAGTATTCTTGTGGAGACAATAAGGAAAACCTTGTGGAAGGAAGAGAGCTTTTCCTAAGTCCCACTAATCACAGAACAGATATTTTAAAGTACTTAACTACATGTAAGTCTCTTGTTCTTATAAATAACATGAGGAAAGTCAATATGAGGAAACATAATGCACATTCGTCTTTGCAGACTTCAGACAGCTACAAAAGGCAGGCAGAACAGCTTTCTCACGTTTTAGAGGTTTCTAACGTGTCGCTAATCTGACATTTTGCTTTTTTATTCCCATCTATTTGATTTGATTAAATTTTAACACAAGATGTTTGTGGAATATCAAAAGCAGTGATTGCAATTTAACCTTTTCTTAATTACTTTTCAGTCATTAACAAAATGCCAATGAAATGCAGGCATTCTAGTGAACAATATATTATGCTGGCTAAAAGAGATTAGCATCTAGAATCAGACACACCTAGATTCCAATCTCAACTTGTGCTCTTTTAAGAGCTGAGGATTCGTAGGCAAATCACATCACTGGAGGCTGTTCAATGAACACCATAACATAGAGCCAGCAGCCAGGGCTCTCATAAGGATTAGTGAGATAAGTTCAGTAAAATGCTCAGAATAGTTCCTAGAACTAGTAAAAAGCCAATGAATATTTCTGTTGTGGGCATGTATGATTTTTAAGTAGAAAAACCTAACAAGCCCTTTCATATCAGCTTTGGGGTTTTATGATTCTTAGAAATTTCCTCAGCTTGCCTGACCAACAAAAGAAAAATTAGCAATACTTTCTATTGGATTCTAAGAAGCACTCATGTGTTTATTCATTTACTTTTGTCATACATTCTTGTATTTATGCATGCACCCATTCAGCATGTATTAAGTACTTATTATATTAGAAGTTGAAAAGCAGTGGTAAATAAGACAGACATTCTCCCTGCCCTCAAAGAACTTATAGTCTAGTGGTCTCATTGTGAAACACGAAACGGGCTAAGGATAAAAGCCAAGGGTAAGTGAGGACAGGAAACATTCACTTCAATACATTTCACCTCATTTGTGAAAGAAAATCAACCATTTCACACCCACTGGAAGAGCTGTTACCACAAAAGCAAAATAAAGCAAAACCCTGAAAATAACAAGTGCTGGCAAGGATGTGGAACAATCAGAACCTTTGTACACTGCTATTGGGATGTAAAATCATGTCATTGCTATGGAAACAGTGAAGCAGTCCCTCTAAAAATTAAAATAGAATTACCATGTAATCCAGCAATTCTACTTCTGGGTATATATCTAAAAGAAGTGGAAGCAGAGGCTCAAACAAATATTTGTATATCATTAGTACATTCACAATAGTGAAAGAGCAGAAACACCCCAAATGTTCATTGATGCATGAATGAACAAAGAAGATGTGACATACACGTACAATGAAATACAATTCTGCCATGAAAAGAATCAAAATTCTGACATATGCCACAACATATATAGATACTAAAGAAATATGTGACGTGAAATAAACCACAAAAGAACAAATATTATATGTTTCCACTCATATAAGGTACCTAGAATATTCAAATTCATAAAGATAGAAAGTAGAATGCTGGTTAGTGGAGGCTGGAGGAGGAAGAAATAGGGAGTTAGTTTTTAATGAGCAGTTTTCATTTGTGATGATGAAAAGTCCCGAAGACACCACTAGTGATGATGGTTATACAACAACAAGGTGAATGTACTCAATGCCACCAAACTGTACACTTAAATATAGTTAAAGTGGTAACTTTTATGCTTTATATATTTATCACAATAAGAAAACATTACATTCTGTGTTTTCAACAGTTATCATAGATGGAAGTTGTGACTGTCGTGTTTTTTTCGAATATTATTTAGGGAATCTTAGCTGTCATTTGACTGGCTAAAAAGAAAAGCCAAATCAATAATTATCCAGCAATAATAGGAGTTATGCTTCCTTTTAAGTTCTTTGTAAATGCAGCAAACTATTTCCATGCCTTCTTTCAGTCTAGGACTTTCCTCTCACCGAGATACTTTATTCTTTCACCTCTTCAGAAAAGCAAGAACCACATAATTAAACCCAACAGTCTAGTTTCACAGAGGCAGACATGGCATTCCAAAACATTCAATGAATATATTGTACCACCATAAATAAGTTGTGTTTAGTTAGTTTTAAATACTATAATTTTGTTGTTGTTGTTGTTGTTGTTGTTGAGATGGAGTCTTGCCCCGTCTCCCACCCCAGACTGGAGTGCAGTGGCGTGATCTTGGCTTACTGCAACCTCTGCCTCCTGGGTTCAAGTGATTCTCCTGCCTCAGCCTCCTGGGAAGCTGGGATTGCAGGCATGTGCCACCATGCCCAGCTAATTTTTATTGTATTTTAAGTACAGAGTTTCACAATGTTGCCCCGACTAGTCTCGAACTCCTGACCTCAAGTGATTCAACCGACTCAGCCTCCAAAGTGCTGGGATTACAGGAGTGAGGCGCCATGCCAGGCCTATACATTTATTTTCCTAAAATTATTTTGAAACATGGATGTTTTAAAAAGTCAGAGGCTGCCTTTCCACACTTGTGCCATTACCGACAGGCATGTAGTGAATTTTAACAATGCATTTTTCTTACTTGTACGTATGTTGTTTCAAACAAGAATGCTGCTGAGGCGTATCTTTGTTTAGCCAGTTAGGTCTTCACTGGCAATGAAAATTAATAGAGTACTTAAAAACAAAAACGAAAAAAACCCCAGCTCATTGTTTAACATTAAACAAGTAGTTTAAAAGATATTTTTCTTTGGAAAACAAATGATAAGCTAGAAAAAAACATAAAAATATGATTAGCATGTGATTTTTTTAAGGGACAATATACATTTCAAATATACAAATAAATTTAAGAAAGATTTGATGCAATTCTTATGAGGAAAAACTGGAGATGTTTATTAAGGAAAGATTAAAGTGTTCTAAAGTATGTCTTTAACCTTTAAGTTGATTCTAGGGAAAGAACACATCTTTCTATAAATGAAGCTTTAATGCCACAGCCAGACATGAAAATAAAAGGCTGCATGGATTACATATCTGATGTGGCATGGTGCATCTTAGAGTTCTTTAATAACATGATTGCAAAAAATAAAAATGTTTCAATCATGTACACTGTTGTCTTCTAGGATACAATAATATAAACATTTCTAATAGTTTTAAAAATATGGTTAATTATCCTTATAAATTCATTGAACAGATGTTTAATGAGTATTTTGCAGGCATCAGACACTGTGTCATGTTTTAGTGTACTGGTATAAACAAAATCAAGAGTAGCTCCTGCTCGCCTGAACCTTATGATTGAGTTGCTCACCTAATACACCTTACTTCGTTTCAGACCATCAGTGGCTTAGCTTCCTCATTCCAAAGATACTTTTTCTGGCCGCTTAATTTCCTGTTCTACAGACTATACAATCATGATCCTATTTCTTTTTTTTTTTTCCTTATAGTTCTGCCATATGGAAACTAAGAAATGTATAATCATTTGCTTTCCAAGCTAAAGAAAAAAAGCTCTTAGGTAACATTTGACATTAGTTTTAATAGATCTTAATGTTTTGGGAAATGGTCCATTTCTCTCTCAAATTAAAGGCAAGAAATTTACTGAATAATGCCTTTGTGGAGAACAGAAATATGATTGGGAATAACAGAGATATAAATGAGTGATTAAAAATATTCTATTGCTTAAAAAAACTATTTAATTTTACTACTCTAAATAATTTGTTATAAAAAGCTTCAGGCTAGGATGATGGATAATTGAAAACTGGAAAAAGAAATGCACTCCTTTAAATGAATTTTTCAAACTCAATATCCTTAGGTTAAACAGCCATATACAAATTTTCAAGATTTGCTCACGGAAGGAATAAATATTGAATGCCACTTTATTAAGTACAACTGAGCACACAAACTATAATCAAACTCACAGATAATATGAACTGTTTAATATCAAATATAGGAGTATTACAAAGACTGCTAACTAGCTTTCAATAATTACTTTCCCCCCTTGCACAGATGTAGATCTTTACCTGGATATTTGGTTATCCAATATCCCTTGCAACTCTATGTGGCCACATTAATATGTTTCAGCCAATGAAGTGATACATGCGTAAACGTATGAGACTTCAGGGGAGTGGCCTTAAAGGGTGAGAATCACCCTGTATCTTTTGATTCTATTTTTCTCCTATCTGGAACTTGGATGTAATATCTGGCATTCAAATTGCCATTTGGGATATTTGCTTTGTACTAAATATAAAGCAGAAAGATGGAAAAAGCCTTCCTTCCTGACTCCATGGAACACTATGATAGCCTTGAACAGTCTAATTCTATATTCTCATGTAAGAAAGGAAGAAATATTTATCTTGTCAATTTCAGTCTCCATTACTCAGAGCTGAACCTAATCCAAACTCATACCAGAGTGTGTACTCTACATAAAAAGAGGGTGCTATGTGTGACAAAGCCTAAAAAGCATATGGAATTGCCTGTGGTGGACGCCAGGCCTTGAAGACTGTGGAAAGCTGAGATCTTTGTCATACAGTAGCTAAATATTTGGTTGTATTGTCAACTGCTGTCTTCAGAAGGCAAATTAGGTGCCAACTGAGACTTCCATGTTAAGAGAAATGCTTGGAAAGACTCAAGGACTCTTGTGCACTGGCTCCTTCTTACTGTGTTTAGCAAAGTCTCCAGGAGAGAAATGAAGTTAGTCTAGAACTCACCAGCCTAAAGGCTGAGATGAGAGTAAAGCTACTTTGAAGCAGAAGGTGCTTTCTTCTTATGTTGACAGTCTAAAATGATGGAGAATCTCCAGTTCAGAAGCTTGAAAGAAAAAAAAGAAAAAGAAAATAACCCTGTGTCCTAAACTGCATTATGGTGTAAGTTTAAACCATGGCTGCCAAGAGGCAGCTTTAGAAGGAAGTGAGGCTATGACCCTGGAATGTCTTTCATCACCTTCAGGTAGGGGTTGTCTACCAGACTTTGGGGGACAGTACTGTTGCACTGATCAGATTAAGGATATCGTCCACTGAAGGGTTATTCTTTTTCAGGACCTCAAGGTAGTTTGACATTAGCTGAAAGGCAGAGAGAAGAAAAGGAGGGAGGAGTAAGTACTCTTGAAGGCACATTAGAGGGCTCACCTCCACTGGGAATTGGCAGAACACAGAGGTAAGTACGAAAAAGAATAGTCAACAGGCTTTCAACTATGTCAAGAACAGATGTTTAGGTGTGGTTATTTGCACATAGAACTGCCTTAAACAAAATAGATGAGAAGAGTACAACATTTTTGAGAAACTTACATTGCCAAGGACACCATAAGCATGGCCTGCAAAGGTTTGTGCCCTTTCAATGACTACAGCAGTCCTTAATCATTAACTTGTATCAGCAGTAGGTCAGTTATGAAAGCATGCAGCCCACCAGACAGGAAAAATCAGAATACCCTTCTCAGATATGATCACGATATGGCTTCTCATAGGGACCTCTGCGAGAGTGAAACCCTGGATCACAAAAGGCACTGGAAAAATAGTCTTTTTGCTATTCCTGCCTAGCAAGATTTTAAAATTGTTATGGGCCAGCAATGATTATGTGTCTGTCATGCTTTTATTTTCAAAAGAGGAGTGCATTTCACAGTTAACAGGTTTTTAATTTATATTCTACTATACCACAAGAAATAAAACCTTGACCTGATGAAGAGATCTGTACATCATCCGAGATAGATTTGAGACGGATGCAATAACTTATGAGATTTTGGGAAGGTCTCACTTGAAGGAACATAAAAATGTTCTATGTATGAGAAAAAGGGTTAATACAGATATTTCTGTGTACTAATGTTGGTACATACTGTCAGTTTTCCCTACAATCTGTTTTCATGATCTTTTCAGTAGTAAAATCTCTCCACACCTTTTTTTGAGGGGAGGGGGCGCTGGATTCATGAATGTCTGGGAGAATTTTATTTCCCAGCTTGCTTTGCAACTAGTTGTAGCCACAGGACTAAGCTCTGACTGACAGGATACGTGTAGAAATATCTTCAGCATCTTTCAGGAAGTGCCCTTAAAGACAGGTGCTCCATTACTCTGTTCACTTCTTTCCTCCTGCTGTATGGAATGGGGATGGAAGACATCTTGACCAAGAGTGAGAAACAATGTACTAAAGATGGTAGAAAATCTAGATAGATTAGAACTTGTTAAAATATAGGTTGCATGCTAGATGCAACCCGCCATTTGTTTTTGTAAATGTTTTACTGAAATACAAACATACCCATTTATTTTCGCATTGTCTGTGGCTGTTTCTCTCTACAAAGCAAAGTTGAATGGTTGTGAGAAAGATCACAAGGCCCACAAAGCTTAAAATATTTACTATATGACTCTATATAAAAGAGTTTGCTGATGCTTGAAATAGAATTCATACTTCATGAAACCACAAAATGCCATACCAGCACCTTCATCAAGTTTAAATCGTTACTAAGTTGGATTTCTATAATTATATAGCTGAAGACTATCCTAATAATTTGGATTTTTCCCCTCTATCTTAAAAGTTAATGTTATTATATCTATAATATTTTCAATATAGAAATCCTACATTTAACATTACTCATTTCTGGGTGTCATGGCTCATGCCTGTAATCCCAGCAATTTGGGAGACCGAGGAGGACAAATTACCTGAGCTCAAGAGTTCTAAACAAGCCTGGCCAACATGGTGAAACTCCATCTCTACTAAAATTACAAAAATTAATTGGGTATGGTGGTGCACGCCTATAGTCCCAGCTACTAGGGAGGCTGAGGTGGGAGGATCACTTGAACCTGGGAGGCAGAGGTTGCAGTGAGCTGAGATCATGCCGCTGCACTCCAGCCTGGGCAACACAGTGAGACCCTTGTCTTTAAAATAAAACAAAACATTACTTATATATAAGTGCAAAGGAAAAGTAAAAGAGACAATATATTTGGTTGATGTTTACCATTATATACTTTGACATATCACAAGAGATTAACTTCCCTAACAATAAAAATGTATATCTAATGAATATTTTTGAAGAATTAAGAAGTATGGTAAAGAATTCTGACATTATTGATGCAATCAAAAGTCTTTTAATATTAAATTTATTGGACACATTGTGTTTATGGACATTCCATGCTGGAAAGTTAAAATCCATTCACCAATGACAAAAAAGAATAAACCTCAATAACTTTTGTTATATGAATACATTATTAGCAACTCTAACAAATGTACATTTAAACACAAGTACTATGTTAGAGGTTTACTTTTATCCACTTATATTTTTAAAAATAATCCTGACAAATTTCATCTCCCTTTATCTAGTTTGTTTCCTACCATATGAAACTCTATGTAAAATTAGAAAAAAATTAAAAACACCCT
Source organism: Macaca nemestrina (assembly GCF_043159975.1). Lineage (NCBI taxonomy): Eukaryota > Metazoa > Chordata > Mammalia > Primates > Cercopithecidae > Macaca > Macaca nemestrina. Next base: position 11,657,994 of record NC_092128.1, read on the forward strand.
TTTCTAAAGGTAAACATTTACTGTTTTGAAAATTTTTGATATATATATATATATATTTAATTTTACTTTAAGCTCTGGGATATATGTGCAGAACGTGAAGGTTTGTTACATAGGTATACATGTGCCATGGTGGTTTGCTGTACCAATCAACCCACCATCTAGGTTTTAAGCCCCGCATGCATTAGGTATTTGTCCTAATGCTCTCCCTCCCCTTGTCCCCCAACCTCCTGATAGGTCCCAGTGTGTGATGTTCCCCTCCCTGTGTCCATGTGTTATCACTGTTCAACTCCCACTTATGAGTGAGAACTTGTGGTGTTGGTTTCCTGTTTCTGTGTTAGTTTGCTAAGAACGATGGTTTCCAGCTTCATCCATGTCCCCGCAAAGGACATGAACTCATTCTTTTTTATGGCTGCATAGTATAATAGTGAGAGACTTTTTTTTTTTTTTTTTTTTTTTTTTTTTTTTTTTAAGACAGAGTGTTGCACTGTTATCCAGGCTGGAGTGCAGTGGCGCAGTCTTGGATCACTGTACTCCAAGGCTCAGGAGACCCTCCTGCCTCAGCCTCCCAAGTAGCTGGGACTTCAGGTGCGCATACCCATGACCAGCTAACTTTTGTAATTTTTGCAAAGATGGGGTTTCACCATGTTGCTCAGGCTGGTCGGGAACTCCTGAGCTCAAGTGATCCTCATACCTCAGCTTCCCAAAGTGCTGGGATTACAGGTGTGAGCCACGACACCCAACCAACTTTACATTTTTATATGGAAACATATTCAAGTAGTTTTCACTTATTATTTTGAGTACTATAAAAGTGCTTGTCATGTTGGTTTTATACCTACAAATGGCTACTGCAGAAAATTTTAACAAAAAAGGAGAACATTAAAATTATTATTCATTCTTTGAATCAGAGATAGATATTGCTAAAATTCTGTTTTACTTTCTTTTACAGTGAGGGGTAGGTGGGTACAAAACTAGGTAAGTAGAAAGAAAGAAACCATAGAAAGCAGAAAGAGAAGGGAAAACCAGGAAAAGAGAAGCAAAGGGAAAAAAAGACATATATAGCCTTTTTTTTTTTTTTGATGTTTAAGGGACAGTGAGGTAGGCAGACATTAAACAAATAATCTCCCTAATTAATATATCTGTAATCTATTATATAAACTCAAAACTAAAGAACCTGACCTTAGCCAGGGGCTGAGGCAAAGGGAAGGCTTTCCTGAGTAAGTGTTGATTAAAGTGAGATTTAAGAAAGAAGTAGTCATCTTAGGTTGAAGAACATTCCAGAAAGAGGAAATGGAATGTGTAGGGTCCCTGTGACAAGGGCAGCATAACACTCTATTAGCTCAAAGAGGGCCAACATGATGCTGGTGCACAGAAGCAGAAGGCTGGGTGAGGACGAATGATTTGTGTAACACAGAAAGGAACCAGGTGATGCAAAATCCTTGTAGTTCAGGTTATAAATTTGCATTGCTAAACAAATAAATAAGTATTGCAATCACAAGAGAAACAGGAAGTCAGTGAGGGTGGAAAGGGTAGGGGAAATTGGCAAAACAAAGTCAGTGGAAGATAGATTGAAAGAGGACTAACTAGAATGGACTGAAATTGTCAGTGGATAAATCAGGGAACTGTTAAGAAGTCCTGTAGAGAGAATATGGTAGTCTGGTTTATCACAGTGGCAGTGAAACAGCTGAGAGGCAGATGGATTATAAAATCATTTATGAGTTGAATAGTTTATGGATAATAAATAAATATTTAAATAGGATTGGGTGAAGGATTGGATTTGTTGCATGGAGATAAAACTAAAGAAAGACTAAAATCATTCTTTATCCTGAATGGAGGGCAATGGCACTGATATGGAAAATATTAGACAGGTCTAGGAGAATGTTGTTATAAATTTGTACTGTATTAAAATATTTTATCCCCATTGCACTAAGACTATGTCATTAACCTTTTCATGTATCATTTAATATTATTCAAAATCATGACTTTGGGTGGCTACATAATACTCCATTTTACAGACTTGACACAGTACCTTTTTTCATCTTTCTGCTGTTGCTCATTTAGGCATTTTCTAATTATTGATGACTATGTTGTTGCAATAAACACTCTTGTATATAACTACTATATTCTGTAATCACACAGTGGGATTGGTAACCATTATGTATATTGTTTCAAAAGTATATGAATCAAAATTCATATAACTTTTACTGCAGGTACTTAAATCTTAATACATTGATTTTAATAAGTGATTGAGGGCTAACCTTCTTGTATCATCTCTACATAAATAAAATCTTGTTAACACTCCTTTAAATAAACATGCATTATAAACTTCCTTTTACTACTTAATCACTTAGTAATAATTTTGTTTTAATGATTTTTTTAAATGTGGATTTCTAACTTGTCTCTTGATGACACTAACCTCACATCATTACTCAATGTCTTATTTTTCTAATGTTTCCTTTGTCTCTCTTCTAATCCTCATCTACCATTTTATGGAATCTAACATTTTTATTATCAGAATGCAACGAATGTTCCTTTTTTTCCTACATTTTTATACCCAAATCATTGCCTACATTAGTGTTTTTCAAAGTATGGAGAGAGAATGACAAGCATTGAGATCACCCAGGAAACAATTTAGTAATTTCTCAAAATAATAAACATAGACTTATATGACACAGCAATTCCACTCCTAGGTGTATACCCAAGAGAAAGAAAAACGTATGTGCAATCAAAAAGAGGTAAACTAATGTTTACCTCAGCATTATGTATAATAGCCAAAAGGTGGAAAGACCTAAAACTCCATCGCTCGTGAATGAATGTCTCATATATATATACATACATATGTATATATAAATACATATAAATATATACATATATAATTTATGTATATAAAATAATATATAATTTATAAATAATATAAATATTACAATATATAATATAAATATTATAATATATAAATATTTGACAATAAATAGGGATAAAGTACTGATACATGAATTGAATAAACTACAGTTGAATAAAGGTTGAAAACATTATGCTAAAAAAAAGAAGCCCATCATAAAAGATAATTTTTTATGTAATTCCATTTATATAAAATGTCCAGAATAAGGATGGGTCTGGTGGTTCCAGACTGTAATCCCAACACTTTGGGAGGCCGAGGCGGGCAGATCACAAGGTCAGGAGATCGAGACCACCCTGGCTAACATGGTGAAACCCCGTCTTTACTAAACATACAAAAAATTAGCCGGGCGAGGTGGAGGGTGCCTGTAGTCCCAGCTTCTGAAGAGGCTGAGGCAGGAGAATGGCGTGAATCTGGGAGGTGCAGCTTGTGGTGAGCCGAGAGCAAGCCACTGCACTCCACCCTGGGCGACAGAGCGAGACTCCGTCTTTTTAAAAAAAAAAAAAAAAAAGTCCAGAATAAACAAATCCATAGAGACAGTAAGTAGTAGATTTGTGGTTGCCTACGATTTGGGGTTTTGTGGAAGAATTCAGAGTGACTTCTAATAGTTTTGGGGTTCTATTTGGGTCATGAAAATGACCGAAAATTAGACTGTGGTGACAATTACAAGACTCTGTGAATATACTGAGTATCACCAAATTATTCACTTTAAATGGTGAATTTTATAGCATATGATTTCTTGGCCAATAAAATAAGAAAAAAAGAAAAATCACCCGTCTGTTTAAAATGCATATTTCTGGGCCCAACCTCAGATCTACTGAATCACAATTTTACTAAGAAGGCAACCGAAGACTTTTGTTTGTTTGTGTGTTTTGTAAAGTACCCTAGAAGGTTCTTAAGGACATTAAAGTGTGAGAGCCTGGTATAAAACACGCATTATCTTAGCAAACACACAAAATCTCTACCCGCTGGTCTTCAAATCAACTTTTGCACTAGGCTAGCAAATAGTAGAACTACTTCTATTTCTTCTAAGCTTTTACATAGTGGTTATTACCCGTCTGCTTCGTTCAGCCTGATAGCTTGCATTTCCACCCTAAAGCCTAACTGAATTTTTTCCTTCTTTTGATCTTTCAACATTTTTTTCTACATATAACATTGACTATGTATTTACTAGGGGCAATTCCCCCTTTACATGTATTTTCTGCCCTTCAAATATTCTTTTCTTTGAAATATTAAACCTAAAATCATGTATACATATTGAATCCCTGAGTCCATCTCTTTGTTCAATAGCCCATAGATAATAGGAAAAGTTCTGAAGGTATTAAAAGATTTTGTTTTATTGCTGATTTTTTTAGGCATGTAGCTTCTCCTGGAAGTAATACCATAGAGTCAAATGCTGGTAGAGAACAACTTTATTCAAATTTTATATTTGCACACTGATCTAATAAGGGTCTCTGAAAACAGAGAAGGTCTCTCTTCCCAATTGTGGGGTAGTGAACTTACTAGTTATTACAGATTAAGTTCTACAGAGGAATGATGCCATAGTAACTTTGGCACTAATTGTATTTAACTACAGTGAATGAGATTGAAAGATCTACGTATCCAAGAGGCTTGGGGATTTTTTTGATTGGAAAAGTATTAAAGACAATGTAATTTTAAGGCTAACTTCTGAAGTAGACTGAATTATATGTTACTAGGAATGTCTTTGGCCTAAATTCCCAGACCCTCACTCTCACACATGATACCTAAAAAGACTTCAAATTTCCCCATTAGATATTCAACCATTTTTAGGGTCTTGAAGGCCAAAAACTTTTACAAAATTTCTTATTACTATAAAATTCCCATGAGGAATAGAAAATAATTTTTAATTACTTGAGAAATAGCTGGTTGCTGGGATGGACAAAGGGAACCCAAAGTAGAAAGCGAAATTAAAAATAAAAGGAGGGGTGAGTTCAGCAAAAGTTCTTTTTAATTACTACATGAGTAAACCAAACAAGAAAAACTAGCTTATTTTAAAATCCGACCTTTTTAAAAACTCAACAATGGAAAACAAAAAAGCCACAGAACCAGAAAGAACTTTTTAGTTAAAAGAGAGGCATGTAAATAATAATAAATTTAATAATTAAATTTACATATAAATAATTGATTGCCTAAAGGAGAAACAAAACAGACAAGCAGACAAAATAAGCAATAACAGACCAGCATAGTTATAGGCACGGGATCCCATTCTGTTTGTTTCTACACATATAAGAATATTATTTGAATTTTCAGCAATTAAAAAAAGTAAGTATGCTAAATTCATCTCCTCTACCTACTTGTTCAGTCATAGAGTATTTGATATGCAAATAAACATACTAACTTTGTTGGAAAAACAAAATACCCACAAACTTCTTTCTGGTATGTCAAGAAGTGCCTTAAAATAACTTTCTGTAACCACCTTTATGTATTGCTTTTTTGTGTCATTACCAAATGACTTGCGGCCACTAAGGAAGGGCCCTGGTCACACTTCCCTTCCTGCCTGAGGTCAGAGTTGGCCGCTCTAAATAGGGTCCACAGATGCTTACCAGCTGAGGCCATGCTGCCTGGACTGCCCTCAGTCTGAACACAGCAGGAGTACGAGAGCCAGGCCATTTCTTTCTGACACAGGATTCTAACAGACAGTTTTTGCTAGAGACTGGCCAATACTGCCTCAGCTGTGCAACCATCTGGGGCTCTACCCACGCACTCTTTCTTTCCTTTCACCATTCCTGAATGGCAGAGTCCTCTTTAACCTTTTTTCTTTAGAAGTACTTCCCCAATAAATCTCTTGATTGTCCGATTCTGTCTTGACCTCTGCTTCTTAGAGTACCTGAACCGACACATGGTGAAGATTCTTTTCTTTACCCAACTTTAATCAGGCTCTGAACTTCCTCCTAGGTCCATCTGTTTACTCTCTTGTAAAATCCAGTTTTAGCAAAAGAACCCTGAGAAGTCAGTTTAGCCAAAACTCCCCATCCTCGATAGCTGATCGTTCTCAGTATCTCATCATCCTTGACACCTGACCATGTTCCTCCTGTACCAACCCACAGATGGTGTCTGATCACCCCAGCCTATTTTCAGCAAGAATTCTCATTAGGTGGATTTAGCTAGAAATCCCTGTACCCTTGGATTGTTTCTCTGTAGTAATTTTCTATCTACTGACCCAACCCTGCTTTTTGGCTATAAATTCCCGCTTGTCCTTCCCACACTTGGAGTTGAGCCCATTCTCTTTCCCTTGCTGCAAAATTCCATTGCAGTGGTCCCTGTATCTATTGCAATGGTCCTGAATAAAGCCTTCCTTACTATGCTTTTAACATGTATCTTTGAATTTTTTTTTAACATGGATTACTCATGAAAAATGAAGGATACATTTAAGGATTTCTTTTTCCTTTTGTTAAAGCACTGTAAAATCAACTTCATAGGATAAACTGTAGACATATTTATGCTTCCCAAGTAATCACTTTACATATATCACATATTTGCACCAGATACATAAGGCACTACCGTTAAAAAAATTTGGCCAGTAATTTCTCTACTTAAGAGCATTTTAGATATAGAAGATGTTTGCTAAAAAATTCACATACAAAATATTTAATTTACGTATCTTTAGTGTTATCGGTATTATTTTCACAGTCAGATCATGATGTTCTTTTAGGCTAATGATTTTAAAAGAGCAAAATCAGTATCAAGAGAAAAGGAAGGAGAGAGTGTCAATGGTAAATGGCCACAGGGTTAAGCCAATTCTTGAAAGTCAAAGAGTTTTTGTAATTTTATGATATTTTTCTTTGAAAACTTCTTACAATCATTTCTTAAATCTGAATATTTCCAATGTAAGCCAGTTGTAAGAGCCAGAAAAAGGCAAAGGCATGTAGAATATCACAATAATTGTAATGATACTTAGTTTAAAACATAGCTCTAATCAAATTTTACTTGTGGGAGCTATAAAAAAAAGTCTTGGGAACCTTGGGCTACATGATAAATACTTTCCAATCTCCAAGCAGAGATTAGTATGAGGTTAGTATGTTCAATTTCAATCTGTAATTCCTTTTTTTTTTTTTTGCTCTTTTCTTTTATGCATATAATTGGTAAACAAATGAAAAAAAGCCTGAAAGTTCTTTGGGAATTAGATTGAAATTTTTTTCTCATTGATATTCTAATAGAAAGTGATGGCTTAAAAATATGTATTTTTTTTATTAAAAATACTACTTCTATGGTACTATGCTTTTAACCTGGGTGATAAAATAATCTGTACATCAGATCCCCATGACACATAATTTACCTATGTAAAAAACCCTTTACATGTACCCCTGAACCAAAAATAAAAATTAAAATATATTTTAAAATGAGGAACATTGCATAAAATAGCAAATATTGATTTGAATATTTTCAAGAACAAGTAGTTGTTTTTGTACAATCAAGTCCTGCTTAAAAAGTTAATTGAGAAAGACTTTCTAGATTACTCACTACAATTAGGGGAGGACAAACTCCTCTAGAAAAAAAATGGAAAAAAAATCACATATAATAATAATGGACTAGAGTGAAAATATTAAAAATACAAAGAAAAATAGAAAACAAATGGTTAACTAAAACGTTTGGAAGCAGTAAATAAACATAATTTCAAATTATATAATATTAGCCAAGCCAAATTAATCATTAATAATTTACAGAAATCGCTGAGTTTCTAAGTTGTGATTTTCCCATCTCATTCTAAAATTTAATAAATTGTTAGTCATTTGGTTAGAAAAAGTTGGCTTTTGCCATTAATACTAAATTAGCATTTCAAAGAGAGGCATATTACACAAAAGTGAGATAGGGTAACCAAGTCCTTTAGTATTAATGAAGGATATTCAAAACTATGTAAATACAGATGATAGCTAATTTTCAGTTTATATTTTAAAGGGTGATAAATAGTTTATTTCCTACCCCCCTCCAACCCCAGCAGTATTGTTGGACCACTGATGGAACAAAGGTCAAAAGGAAAAGATTACAATTAGGTGGCATTTTTAAGCTAGAAGTACATGCATGAGGAGGTTATTTGTGAATCAATATTTTTAAAGGCTGTTTTTATTATAACAGCTTCCTAGCTTTAAGTCAGGGTTCTTTACTTGCTTATTTCTAAATGGCAAGGTCCCCAAATTAGAGACTGTTTGGAATTTTAATTTACCATAGCGGGTTTTAAATCATCTTGACCCTAGATGCAGCAGAAAGAGCATTCAGCCAAGACTTGATCTGAGGAATTTAGGAATTGACTGAGAACCCATCAAAAGAAACTAGAAGAGACAGGATGCTGGGAATTTTGTTTGGGAGGGAGCTGTCCACGGTTCTGTTAATTTTGGTGGAACTATGACCACATAGACAACAAATTCCTTGGTTTTAGGATGCACAGGTCAAAAGTCATTTTCAGGGAAACACAGTGAAATGGACCTCATATTGTGGAAGGGTAAGGGAGAAAGTGTAAAACAGTGGAAAGGGGAGGCATGAGCCTTTTCGTCAGGAAGACTGATGTCATCCTTGACCCTTTGGCTTTCACACCCCATAGCCCACCTGTCTGCAAATCCTGCTGGCTTGACCTCCAAATGTGTATGTAGAATTGATCATTACCCACTGGCTCCACTGCTACAATCTAGTCGATCTTCTTTCATCTGGGTTATTGCAAGAGTTTCTACTGTTCTCCCTCATGGAACGACAGCCTTTTATCAAAACAGCAGCCTGAGAGATTATTTTAAAATAAACTAGATTTACTCGGTCCAACCTTCTCAGTCATTGTTAAAGACCCTTCATAATCCAACCTCACTTTTTTTCAGTCACACTGACTCCCTTTCCTAGTCACTCCCTGCACACACCAGCTGGATATCGGGTTACACCGGCTTCTCCCTCTACCAAGAGTGTTCTTCTCTCCCATCTTCTCATGGTGTGTGTGTTCTCATTCCTCTGAGGCATTTGCTCAAATGCTATCTTCTTAATCAAAGGTTTCTCTGGCCATTTAAAGATAATCCTCAACCTCCCCCTCCCAAGAACTTCCTATCCCCTCCCTGATTTTTTCCCCAAATACACTCATTTAACCAATGTTATTCATTTACTATCCCACCTAGAATGTAGTCTTCCAAGAGCAAGCATTTTTCCCCTGATTTGTTCATTACCTCAGGATGAACAATAATGCCAGGTTTTCAGAAAAGATTTAATTAATCCAAGCTCTGCTACTTGTTAGTTGCTCCATAATCTCTTTGGATATAAATGAATGAAGGTAGGTCTCAGTTCTATAACAGACAGTATGAATGAAAACATCAAAGGATATTCAAAAAGATTTGCAAAAGCAGGCTAGAAAAAGGATAAAAAGATTTACTATTATTTCAGCCAGTGAAGAGAAAATCAAACAATCTAATTACAGTTTGAATTTAAGGACTTATATTTTGAAGGAAATAACCATATCATTTCCTTTTTTCTTTTCTTTCTTTCTTTCTTTTTTTTTTTTTTTTTTTTTTTGTGGTGGATGAGGGGGCGGCGTTGCAGAGTTTTGCTCTGTCACCCAGGCTGGAGTGCAGTGGTGTGACCCCAGCTCACTGCAACCTCTGCCTCCCGGGTTCAAGCAATTCTCATGCCTCAGCCTCCCAAGTAACTGGGATTACAGGCACGCGCCACCATGACTGGCTAATTTTTGTATTTTTTTTAGTAGAGATGGGGTTTCATCATGTTGGTGAGGCTGGGGCCTGACCTCAGGTGGTCTGCCCGCCTCTGCCTCCCAAAGTGCTGAGATTACAGGCTTGAGCCACCGTGCCTGGCCTGAAGCCATTTCTTATGAGAAGATTTTATACATAAGATAGCCGACTTGTCCAGCATTTATATGTTAAATGTGAGGACATTTCTTACTGCCAGTGAGGGATTTAATGTATATTGATGGGGTGCCACTGGTGTTCTCTTGAACTTTTCATGTTGCTTTAGCATAAACAACTCTCTGGGAACACTTCATAATATTTCTATGGTTTGAAGCTTACGCTTCACTGTTTAGTAGATGCCCATTGTACAAAATTCCAAGATAAGTACAGTATGACAACAAGATGGCTTAATTTATTCTTAAATGCATGTTATTTTGGAAAGGGCACTACATTCTAAGGAAAAATGAGAGCAACTTTAAGATTTTTTTTCTTCTTTTAATTGCACTCTGTGTGTGTGTGGTTGTTTTATTTCCAGTATTATTACTATCTACAAGTAAAGTCTTTAATAATTTCATTTGTTTGGTAGTGGTAGGTTTCCATGGCACTACATATCAAGGTCAAGTTACAAATTCCTTTGTTCCTGAAAATGTTTGGGTCAAACAAAGCAATGAAGGCAGATTCTTTCCCCTTGTCCCTAAGTACAATCCTGCTCTGAGGATTGCGGACCCCAAGTCTTAGCTGAGTGTTCTCTTCTCTCCACATTACATGTGTAAGGACCCAAATGGAAGGATACAACATTTGGTTAGTTCCACATAGAATGTACTTTCATACCAATGATACATTTTCTTATCATTTACTTTTTTGTTTTACACAAAGCTTTCTAATACTTATCAGAGATAAGTTCTCACTCTCTCTCATGCATATGGACAAGAAATTCCCTTGGACATTTTAAAAATTGATTCCTTGTAATTCTATGGTCCTACTCAGAGGTTACAAAATCACATTCAGAAATTTGACCATCAAATTCATATGACCAGTAAATTTGTATCCACTATGCACAATACTTTAAATGTTGTTGTTGTGCTGTTTGTTTGAATGCCTCTACCTTTTAGTTATTCACATTTCCCAAACTGTATGTTTGACTTTTAACTTCATCAGAGCGAATGGATAATACAACATCAGAAGTATGAATCTCCTTGAGGAAGTATGCTAATTTTTAATTAGAGGTAGTTGCAAAATAAATCATTTATACCTTACTATGGGCTAAATTGTATCCTCCAAAGAGATACACTGAAGTCCTAACCGTGAAACCTATGAAAGTGGCCTCATTGGGAAATAGGGTTCTTGCAGATACAATCAGGTTAAGATGAGGTGATAATGATTAGATTGATCCCTAATCCCATGAATGATGTCCTTATCAGAAGAAGGAAATGTGGATGCAGAAACACAAAGGGGAGAAGACCATGTGAAGATGGAGGCAGAGACTGGAGGGAGGTATCTATAAGCCAGGGAATAATGAGTATTACTGGTAACCACCAGAAGCCAGAGGAGTGGAAGGATCCTCCCCTGGGGCCTTCAGAGACCTTAAAATCCTGCTGAACCTCTATTTTAGACTTCTAGCCTCTAGAACGTTGAGAGAATAGAACTATGTTGTTTTAAGTCACCATGTTTATGATACTTTGATACAGCATCCCTAGAAAATCAATACATACCTCCAAAAAGTCTGTTTAGGATTCACTTTTCACACTCCTGAAATGACACATTGTCTAACTTATATCATTTAATAAAACTTGTCTCATTCCAATTTTTTTGGGGGGGGAGAACAATGAAAAAGGGCTAGAAAACACACTTCTAAACAATAGATTTCCTGTTGGTACAAAAGCAAGGCAGCAGATACTTCACAGGGCCGACAAGCAGATCCTGAATGGGATGCTGCAAGTTCCATATTCTGTGATGGATGAGCCAAACTAAGGATCTCTGGAAAACTATCTGGGAGGCTTTTCACGGAGTGTATTCCATCACTAAGAAACTTTCAGGCTTGAAGGAGTGTTGGTATTTTCCTATAATAAATAGCTAAGGAGCCTGAAAACCACATCCCCTAATTATTTTACAACATAACTACTTGATAAAAATCTATGTTTACATACCTATCTAGTTAGCTCGTTTTTGCCATTACTTTCAATGGCAAAAACACCAATTACTTTTGCACAACCTAATATTTAAAATCCATGGTCTACCTCAATGAGGATTGAGAGGCAATTGTTATAGACTATGTGTTTGTGTCCCTCCAAATTCACATATTGAAACCCTAAGCCCCCGTGGGATGGTATTAGGAAGTGGGGCCATTGGGGGTTAATTAGGTCATGAGAGTGGAACCCCTATGATGGGATTGGTGCACTCATAAGAAGAGACTTAAGAGTGTGTGCTCTCTTTCTCTCTCTCTCTTTTTCTCCAATGAGAACATACAATAAGAAAATGGTTGTCTGAAGCTTCTCATTATGTGCCCTCAGTAGACATGGAATCTGCGTGTACCTTGATACCTTGGTCTTGGACTTCTCAACCTCAAGAACCATGAAAAACATATTTCTGGTGTTTAGACCACTCAACCTATAGTATTCTGTTATAGTAGCCAAAACTGACCAAGACAGTTATATACTGGTGAGCTGGAAAGACGTGCCCTCTTATTAAACTTTATTAACACAAATCCTATCAAACTCAGGCCAGCTCCACTGCCCTCTTTTTATCTTGCCTTCACCACTTGCTTTGGTACCTTCCTAAAACCTGCCTCTTTCCCCACCGAGTTCCTTAGAACTCCCCTTCCAATAAGACTGGCTCTAGAAGCTTCTTATCTCTCCTCTTCAGCCTACAGCTCCTTTCTCTTTTAATGAAAACAAAAGAGATAATAAAAATGCCCAAAACAAAGAAAATTTAGAAATTTAAAAATCGTACTGCTCTCTCGTAACCATGGGTTCCGGCCTGTATCAGAAAGCTTATTACCACGTCAACAGTCAATAGGTAAATGTAATTATTGTGTTTAACATTCTTTTGATTATTAACATCAATGGAGTGTTATCTAAAAAAATTCTAGTTGGAGGAAAATAAAACACATTAAAGCAGCTAAAACATACTTTGCTGAAGAAACATCCCAAATAACGGATCTCTTTCTTTGCTTATTCCCAAGAAAAAAAAAAAAAAAAAGCAAAAGAATTCTTGGTGATTAAACATCATCTGATCATGGACGTTACAAAGGAGAACTAAGAACTTTGCTGGGATTAGCAGGGAGCAAGCACAGAGATAAAATGGCACACTGGTGTGAAACGACCCAGCCTGGGCTGCAAAGAAAGCTAGGCAACCGGGACTTAACTTCAAAAGAAACAAAATGTGGACATGTTTAAGGGTTTGCAAACAAAACAGAGTGTAGGACGGCAGGAAAGTCTTTTCTTGTGGCTTTCAGTGAGCAGGAAAAGTACTTTTCTTCAGTGACTGTGGGGGAAGAAACACTTTCAGTGGTGTCCAAGTTGGTGAGAGGCCATTAAATACATAATGGTCTGAAGTCTCCAATGTTCCTTGAGAGGCTGTGTCTCTCACAGAGTTAAAAGAAAGACTCAAGATGCATTGGAAAGTCAGTCAGCACTTAGCATTCCCTAGGGTCAGACCCCAGGTTTAAGTTTACGCCACACAGTGATCAGAAAACAGATTCTATTGCCATTTAATAGATGAAGAAAGTAAGATACAGTATTAAGGGATCTACTAATTAAGTGATAAAGCCAGATTCAAAATCAGGTATGCAGGATTCCAAAGCTTGTATTTTAGGACAAAGTCAATTCTCCTTTCCACTATACTAGTATATCTTAAGATGTGTTTATTATAATATTTGAATCCTACTTTAAAATTTCCAGCACAGACGGTATAGAGTTGTGGGCATTTGTATTTTACTTAAAGTTGCGATCCAGAGGCAGTTCCTCTTCTGATCAGGAGTCCACAAGTAAGAGGTATCAAGAGTTTTAGTGCAGAAACAGTACACCCACCCCAGAGGGGGTGACTCTTAGTTTTTTGCTATTTATTCCTCATATCAACCTAATTCACTGAATCAACAAGTCCTCTGATGAACTTAATACCAAACTGGGTTTTCTTTGGTGAAATTAGCGGTCTGTTAGATAGCATAAATGTAAATGTTAATGAAATGTTAGAAAGGAGATATCAATAGTGAACTTAAAGGCACTAAAGGTATGTGGTTTGGCACAACACCTTTGAGAGACACACCCAGCCTTGTGTTAAAATGGTGAAAGATTCTGGTGAGGCCTGTAACCTGAGTTCTCAGAAATGCTTCTGGAGTTAGGATCCCTTAGTGATCCTGTGCCAGCGATTATTCGCTGAGGAGGCTTTCTGTCACCTAGCACTAGCTCTAGGTGTAGCTGAATCCCACCATTCATCGTCATTGCTTCAGGAAAACATTTTATTCAAGGAGAGCTGGGACCTCACTGAGCTTGCAGAAGAACATTTGTTAACAGTGTTGTGCTTCCTTGGTAATACTTGTTCATTTAATAAATGTGTTTATGCGCATCATAACTTGTCCTGTGACTTCCGTTCCTTTGCCCCCTGGGGGCAAAGCTATAGGAGAGTAGCTAATTCTCATGCATCCCAAACTTTTCAGTGACTGACGATGTTTTACAAATTGAATCTGAAATGTGTGTGTGCAAATTGGCTAAGGTCAATCTATAATTCTGTTTCTCAGATTGTTTATCAGAATCACTTGAAGTTTTGAATTCTTCAATTTGTCATCCTCTTGAATTTCAAAGTTCCAGAGGTGGGGCCTGAGCGTTAGAATGGCAACGAGTTCTTCTCGTGATTCTTACACACTCAGGATTCAGCTAATGACAATATAACAAAACAAGCTTCATGATCATTAGCTAATATGTCCTAAAGGCAGACCACAGACCCAAGAGAAAGTCGATATTCTCCTGACTGCTGGACTCGAAAACGAAAATCTGTAAACTGATAGTAAATAGCACACCATCAAGACCTCATCTCCTATAAACTTTATGCCATGAATGTGTGGTGACAGCTATTTGCTCGCCCCTCTAGATTGAAATCAATAAAAACTGGCCTTGGGCGAATAGGGAGCTCATGTATGGCCAAAAATATTCCAGTCAAGGGATCAGTAGAGATTATCAGTAGCTTTCCCACTGACAACTGGGATCTATTTACTATCAGAGCAATGAAAACTGTTGGCCATAAGCCAATCTTACTGAATTTTTTGTTTGGAGGGTAACCGGTTTGGCTATTGAGTTGTTTTTTTTCTCACGTCAATATGTCCAGTTCATTCACTCATAAGAAAGCTTGTTTGACTTTCATTTACTCATCAAATATTTATTGAGAGTCTTCTTAAAATCATGTAGTCTTAACTTCCAACAAATATTATGGAAGATTAAAGAAGGAGAGCCCTAGTTCATGATTTTTGTCTCTAAGTTGTCACTAATTAGATGGGGAGAAATGCTGTGGTATAGGACTCCAAAAACTTAAATCCAGGTGCTAGCTGCAAATTCAGTGGCAAGTCAGTAAATCTCCTGGGGTCTTCTCTGTTTCCTCTCTAGGCAATTCATAATAAAGTGATGTCTTGCCTATTTTATATAATTTACTAATTCTTTCACAAATATTTATTGTTCATCTACAACATTCCGGGATTTTTTCTAGGACCTTAAGGAATATAGCAGGGTACAAGATAAACAAAGTGGCTGCTCTCATGTCACCTTACTCTAAGAACTAGAACACACACACACACACACACACACACACACACAAACAATGATATATAACTATTAATATAAACAAATAATAGACATGTAAATATAAACATTCTCAGAGGCAAATATGTAACATATAGATTTTAAAGCTTAAATAAAAGCCTTTTCTAAGAATGTGATTTATTTTTTACATCTCACATTGCATGATTTAGGACAGGAAAGACAATAATCTAATAAAAGATGTATTGATCTAAACAATGTGCCTAGCACTTTAATAAAATATGTCCTCATAATTAGTTATGAAAAAAATCATTTTCTGACAGGACACATTTTTCCAGTTAGAAAATATGACAGGTCTTTGCTACAACACTTTTTAACACATAGTAGAATTTCTCATAAGATAATATTCTTTTTACTAATCTTTTCATTACTTAAGAACCAAGATGTTTGTGACCACATGTCTTCTCCTATAAGGTAGACTGTGGTAGGCACCTTTAAAATGGTACCCAGGAATCAATGGCTCTTTGTAGTCATGCCGTTGTGAAATCCCCTTCCTTTAACTGTGGATGGGATTTAGCAACTCACTTCTCACAAGCTGAAAATAATAGTAGTTATGGGATATCACTGTTAAATTGGATTATTTATAAAAAAAAAAAAAAACTACTTATGGTTTTTATCTGGAGAACTTCCTGACTTACTGGCTTTCCCCTCCCCTCCTCTCTTTCTTTTGTTTTCCCTCTCTCTTTCTCTGCCCAGTCACCCCCAGGAGAGGCTACTTGAAGAAGGAAGGTGTTACAGAATCCAAGGCCACAGAGAACTGGGGCATCCTAGCCAGCACTATCAGCCACGTACGTGAGACCTGTTGGAAGCAGACAAGTCTTCAAATGATGCAGCCACAGCCAACAGTTTGAAGTCAACATCATGAAAGACTCGCTCAGCTAAATTACTCCTGAATTCCTGATCCAGAGAAACTGTGAGATAATAAATGTTTGTTTGAAGACACTAAGGTTTGGATAATTAGTTACATAGCAATAGGTCACCAGCAAATAATCCAAGGACCTGACTTTTGAGGATTATGAGGATGAATTTAAAATCTCCTTTGTTATACTTCAATTATTTAAATTGGGCCAAAAGAATATAGTGACATCACCTTAATATCTTCATCAGAAACAAACAAATATTTTTTTCTTTTTCTTTTTTTTGCTCAATGGAATTAGAGTTTGTTTGTTCTATCCTGAGATCTACTGAGTCAGTTGAGTCAAATATAAATACTTCATAATCAAACTTCATTTTGAAACCTCATTTTTTTTGTAATGGATTAGTAACCAAAAAGCAATGGCATTCTTACCTCCAAAAAAGTACTTCTCGCCAGTTTTAACCTGAAGAGGACTATTAGTTCGAACTGCTGATGCTTCATCTCCATCGATGGTGAGAATAGCAAAATTCTCCTTGGCTAGGAAGCGAACCTCATGCCACTGTCCATCATTCAACCCAGAACCTGGTAAGTACAAGATAAAAGTTGTTTCTTTTCTTAAAATTACCTAGTTGAACACAATTTCTAATATCAACAAATCAGGATTGTACAAATAAAAGTATTTTTCTCTAGGAAAATACAGTGTTGCTTACAATTCAAACTGATGTCTCATGTCTCTTTAACATTATAAGTGGTTTTATACTCCACCTAACTGAATAAGGCATAATATAACCCAACCAAGTAGACAAGCAGTATTAATACCACTGGGTACTTAGGGAAAGAAATGGGTTGAAAAAAAGTCATTTGGACGACCTTGTCCTCCCAAAGTGCTGGGATTACAGGCGTGAGCCACCGCACCCAGCCGCTGAGCACATTTTATGATTATGTGCTATTTTAACTTAGTGAATTATGAATTATTTTAACTTAGTAATTAATTTTCTGGTTAACTTTGCTAGATCTCATTCTCAGACAAGAAAATGAATGTATGGCTTTTACCTAATGTCTGTCTTTGTTTTTAAAATATTTATTTTTCTGTATAGTTTGTTCTCTCTCAATAAACACATTTGGTGAGTATAGTTTATAGAAATTAAGTACTATATAATAATGTGTATGTGCAGCTATAAGTACTAACTGACCACCAATAGTCATGGAAAATAATAATAGGATTATCTGATCATTTACAAATGAGTTATCTTTATAATAGAGTACATGACATTTAAATAAAACAGCAAAATAAACCAAGAATGCATATCCCCAGCAATGGCACTTCATTGTTGCCTGATACAACAATCTTTGGAAACAAAAATTCTATTGAATTATCCATTAGGTGGACAGTAGCTTAAATCTTTAGTTTGTGTTCATTTTATGAAGAATAATCAGACAATTAAAAAGCAAAAAGGGGAGAGTGTCCAGGAAACATAAGCTTATGGAGAGAGTTTAACACTTAGTAGCAGAGAAAACCAAGAGGGCCAGAATGGACTCTGTGAAGGCCTGTGCTATGACAAGGTGGTGGTTGGGGGGTATTTTGTGCTATTCTTCTTCAGATGGCACAATGTAGAATCCATAGGTAGAAGTTACATGAGGGCGTGCTTCGGTTTCACAAAAGAAAGAGAACTCTAGCAAATAAAGGTATCCAAAAATAGAATGAGAGCAAATCAATGACGCACAGATCAGGGTTCCAAGCTCCTGATAATTTATACCAGGAATCTGAAAAACCAGTTTGTGGCTGAAATCTGGCTTGCTGCCACCTGTTTTTCTATAACCTGTGAGCTAAGAATAGTTTTTACTTTTCTAAATGGTTGAAAAGAAATAAAAAGAAGAATAATGTTTAGTGACATGTGAAAGTTATATACAATTCAAATGTTAGTGTCCATATAAATGTTATTGGAATGTAGCCAAGTACATTTATTTACATACCATGTACCCTACAGCAAGAGTCAGCTGCACTGGAAACTATACAGTTCATAAAGCCTAGGCTATTTACTACATGCGCTCCTTTATAGGAAAATCATACATTACTAGTTGATTTATACTAAGAAATAGAAAAACTGTTTTAAAGAACAACATAAGGGCTGTTGGAGCTTAGAAGATAGTCCCATGTTTGTAGTAGTTACTCATATCATAGTAAGTATTATCACACATAATCACTCAAGTGTGTGTTTGTTTGTTTTTTTTTTTTTTAGGATTTTCAAATTTTAATTTAGTAATGCTTACTGAGCACTTTTTTTTGTTTTGTTTTGTTTTGAGATGGAATTCCACTCTTGTTTCCTAGACTGGAGTGCAATTGTGGGATCTCGGCTCACTACAACCCCTGGCTCCTGGGTTCAAGTGATTCTCTTGCCTCAACCTCCCAAGGAGCTGGGATTACAGGCGTGCACCACCACACCTGGCTAGTTATGTATTTTTAGTAGAGACATGGTTTCACCATGTTAGTCAAGCTCGTCCTGAACTCCTGACCTTTAGATCCACCTGCCTCGGCCTCCCAAACTGCAGGGATTACAGGCATGAGCCACCGCGCCTGGCTACTGAGCACGTTTTGTTTCAATCAAGAATATAAAATCTCTGCTCTAAAGTAATTAATGCAAAAGACTTTCCAAATTATAAAATTTAGCATACAAGTGAATACAACAGCACAAATAGTATAATAGTATGCCTAATATAAATAACGTAATAAGGCAAACGGCTACATGAGCCCACTATCATCTTTGGTCTACCATATGATCCAGCAGTCCGACTACTGAGTATATACCCAAAAGGAAGAAAATAAATACACCGAACAGACATCTGCACTCCTGTTTGTTGCAGCACTGTTAACGACAGCTAAGATTTGGAAGCAACCTAAGTGTCCATCAACAGATGAATACAATAGATGAATTTCAATAGGCCCCAATGGTTCCTCTGATTTCACTTTTTGCACTAACAGTCTAATCTCCCCACAAAGTGGTATTATCTTCATAAATGTATAATTGGGATCACACTATTCCCTACAACACCTTTCTGTTCTTTTTGAACTCACGAAAAGTACTGACTGAAGTCCTTTTGGTGAACTAGGAGGTGTCATGTGAACCATCTGGAATGCCTTGTGTGAATTATCTTCATGGTTTTGCTCCATCACATCAGGTCTCTGTGCAAATGTCATCTTAACAGAGAGGTGGTCTTTCCTAGCTATTCTATATCACATATCATTTCCCCCTCTCTTCCAACATCTCTTCTTTTCTGAGCTTTATTTTTCTTTATAGTTTCTCTCATTACCAAATTTATTATATGTTCATTTATTAGCATACTTATGAATTTGACATTTTCTATCACTTGATTATAAGCTCTCTTTTGTCTGTTTTATTCTCTACTAAAAACCCTACAGCTAAAACCATGTCTGGTACATAGTAGGTGTGAATGAATAACTGAATGAATCTGAGGGAGTGATCACGACCAGGAATCTGGCCCTCTGGGTTTCATAGATGGCCAAGTAAATGATGAAACATAAAAAAGCAATAAAAATCAAGCTAGAGTTGCTGACTATGGTTCTCAGCTCTAACTGCTAATGTGCAATATGACTAACTCTAAGTGTAAGGATTAAGTTCAGTAGATAAATTTTTTTTTGTTAAGTTTCATTTAATGTCAGTAGGTCTTCCTGGAAATCTCCATTATCCTAAGCCCATTTGTAATTGACCTTGCTCTGTTATGAAGTAATTAAATTAAGTATATCTCTTCATCCCACCCTGGTTGTCTGTCACCTGCAGAAAACTCCCATACATTTCAATGGCTTCCAATGATGTAGAAAGAGGAATAGGCCAGACACTAGGTGTGCAAGGGGCATTATTACGACAGCCTCTCAGAGAGACTCCAGTGGGCTCAAACTCAGTTGCCCATAGTAGCAATCTCCTTATTAAAGATCTTTTTTGTGGCTTTCCACCCCGACTTGTCTCACCTCCCCTCTCCCCCCCACTCCCCAATTGCATTTATTGGACCAATGTCAAATAAACCATATGCACCCATATTCATGTATCAGGGTCTACTTTTTGTACTTATAGGTTACTTTATAAGATAGTTCCTCACTGCGAAAAGAAAAAGGCATGATTTAAGTCCAAGTTCTGTTTCTGACAAGAATACCTTCGGTCATTGAATCCCAGAGTTTTATTTTTCCTGTCCGTACAAAAATTGAGAAAACAATAATCATGTTACTTCTTATCTTTCAAATATTCTGAAGAACACAAAATAAAATATCTTGTACTATAAAATGACACTATGCATGCAAAGGGTTATTTCTGAAGTTAGCTGTCAGCCAAGCAGCAGTGTTTACTGAAATAGTTCCATCTAAAGCGGGTCCCTTTGGGTATTTCCATGGAAGTGATGCATCGAAGACCATCTCTTCACCATGGCATTTACTTCTAAAGTACAAAGTAGGATTTATTGTTGCTTAACCATAGGACGACATGGTTTTGATTTTGATTTTTGCCTTTTATAATTTGACAAACCCTTCTATAAATACAGTTTTAGGACATGGAACTCACAGATATCAACATGATATTTATTCAGTCCCCAAATCCAATCCCAAATAATCACACGTCCAGAGAAAGACCCTTATAAAGTATCTTCGGTTATTCTAAATGGAAGAACAAGAAAGCCTTTCAGAAAATTCCTATGAAAATATCTCCGTCGCAAAATTAATTTGGAAATGGAGCATCCTCTTTTTAATTTTTCATGGCAAAAGGTCTATTATTCTAATCAGGTTAAAATTAAAAGGTTATTTTATTTTCTTCCAGGAACTTAATTACTAGAGAAATTAGAACCCAGATTAAAGGATCCTTGCTGATAGCAGCCACTGCTGTATCAAAGCTTAAGCTGTGATTCCTATTCATTTCCAATTATTATTTTGAAAATTTAATGTTAATTATCAAGAGGTGATACCTCAGTCATCTATGATAAAAATGAGTCCCCAAATGTAGTGAAGTTTATTCTTAAATGTGACAAGGAAGACTCAGTTTCTTACAGAAAAATGTGCTGCTTCTTTCACATTTTCTTTGTCTACATCTTGTAAAAAATAGTACGCTGAAGGCTCTCTGCAGAGAAGAATAGAATTTCATGGTCTTTTTATATGTCGGCATATATAGATATAAAGTTCTAAGCTCTATGTGCTAGCCATGGTGATATTTTACTTGTGTTTGATTCATAACACCTCACATAATTTTTTGAAACAATTATCTCCAGTATATAGGGAGGGACTGAGTCTACTAATCCATAAGCATCCTATAGATGGTAACAGGTAAAACTTAGAATGGGAACTCAGATATAGTTGGTTCTAGACTTGAACAAATAAACAACAAACAAAACGAGAACCACAACAAAATACGTTATACAGACCCTGTACATCCATGATCAGAGTTTTCTTATACTATGCAAACACACATATGCACACATAACACACACACACACACACAACACAGGTGCACGCACATGCACACAGACACACATACGCACACTTCCATTTGCTACCACATCTGGAGAGGTGCTCAGTTTCTGGGGATATCTGTGTCTCATATGTCGTCAGGTCTGGAAATGAGGCTTTGAGTATGTGGATTAAGTATTTGTACACTAGTTACTCTTACTATTTGTATAGTATTAGAATGGTGACTGGCACGTAGGAGACAGTATATCTATATTATTAAGACAAAAAACATAGAAGCTTTAATTCATTTTATTTCATAGAAAAGTAAGCTGAGACACATTTAATAATTTGTCTTGCAGCAGGGTGCTGCGGCTCACACCTGTAATCTCAGCACTATGGGAGCCCAGGCGTGCGGATCACCTGAGGTCAGGAGTTTGAGACCAGCTTGGCCAACATGATGAAACCCCATCCCCACTAAAAAGAGAGAAAATTAACCGGGCGTGCGGGTGGGCACTTACAATCCCAGCTACTTGGGAGGTTGAAGCAGGAGAATTGCTTGAACCCGGGATGCAGAGGTTGCAGCAAGCTGAGATAGTGCCACTGCACTCCAGTCTAGGCAACAAGAGCAAATCTTCATCTCAAAAAGAAAAAAACAATTGTCTTTGGAGTTTACTATCTCATAATTACAAATATTGATGTAGTGATAAGTAAGTTTTCTAAACAAGAAAGCAATGCAGTAAGTCTTTACAATGTGGAGATCATAGCTTTCGCCTACAGGACAACCAAAAAATGTGTCTTAGCCTTTTGTTAATGGGAATTTGAGGCTTGGGAAAACATATACAGTGACATGGGAAACATAACCTGTATCTTAAACAACTAAGACAAAGGTGAAGATGATTTGTTCCACAGAAATGTGTTAGACGATTCACAAAGTTAGGACAAAGACACTGATGTTAAAGTTGCCTGTGAAGACATTAGAATAAAATTATTTCTAAAAAGTGAGAATGAAAAAATGAACTTTCTAAATGATTTATATATGTAATATGAAAAACACATAAATGTTATTGATATCTTCACTTAGGCCTTGACAGTTTATGTGCAAGTTAGTAAAAATATAAAATAATCCAGGGAACATGGAGAATTACCTTATATTTGGGGTCATACAATATTCAGGCACACGTGTAGCTTGCCCCATGAGAGGCTGAGATCAAATTGGAACCTGGGGCTGTTAGATTCACACTTCCACCCTCAAGAGGTGGAATAGCACAATGAATAAGACCCTGGACTCTGAAGTCACACTGTCTGGATATAATTCTCATTTCTGCTCATCTGATAGCTGGGCCTTCAGCAAGTTAATCTTTTTATGCTTCAAATCCCTTTTTTATAAAATGGTAATAGTGAAATAATCTATTTCATAAGGTTTTTGTAAGATTAATTGTCTATATTACCATGTAGAATATGCCTAGCATCTAATTAGCACTCAGTAAATATTAGTTATTTGTTTATATTCAGTGAGTGAACTTAGTTCTCTAAATATCAACTTGGGTTGTTACTCAGGAGGCTGAGGCAGGAGAATTGCTTGAACCTGGCGGGTGGAGACTGCAGTGAGCCAAGATTGCACCACTGCACTCCAGCCTGGGCAACAGAGTGAGGCTCCATCTTAAAAATAAAGAAATTTTAAAAACAAATTGTTTTTTTTTTTTTATACAAATACCTTCCTCTCCCATATATATATAGTAATGTAATATCAGTGATAAGAAATTTGTTGATTTGGACAGGTATCTGATACATCTCTTGTGAATATCAGAGTCAACAGTTTTCAACATCAATTCTGAGCTATGCAATAAAATCAAGCTTTTTTTTTTTTTTTTTTTTTTAAACGGAGTCTTGCTTTGTTGCCCAGGCTGGAATGTAGTCGTGCCATCTTGGCTCACTGCAACCTCTGCCTCTTGGATTCAAGAGATTCTCCTGTCTCAACCTCCCACCACCACGACTGGCTAATTTTTGTATTTTTAGTAGAGACAGGGTTTGTTTCACCATGTTGGCCAGGCTGGTCTCGAACTCCTGACCTCAGGCAATCCGCCCGCTTTCTTTATAGTTACCCATAAACTTTATCCTCTCCAAAATGTGTTTTTTCTTCAATTATTTAATACATGTGGTTCTGAACCTCTGTGAAATATTTCTAAAAATTAAATGTAATGCTAAACGAGGGCTTCTCATGGTTAATAACTTGAGGAGACTGATACGAACTCGAGTACATATTTTCCAATTTTTTTTTAAATATATACTATTGAAACAGATTTAACTTCATACTTTAAACATTAAATGTAAAAACATGATATTGCTTCATAATAGGTATCTTCAGTTATTCAATAATTCATAATGATAAAAATGTTTCAACTGTACATTGTAAAAGGAAACTGGTATTTCTAAAGAGGATTTAACCTAAAACCAATATCTTTGAAACCATATTCCAGCACTTTCTCGATTTCTTTACAAAATAAATTGTTTTATAATATTTTATCTAACACCTCCCTAACTTATAATTGTTAGAAACACTTGTTTTGAATGCAAATGTAAAATGCTAATGAAAAGTTTTCTATCTGTGCTTTCTAATGTTATTATTTTTAAAGTAAGACTCTTGAGGCGGTTGCTTTGGTTGAACAAGAAGAAACAGATGTTGCTCTTATTAGAGACAAGAAGAAAAGACTGGCTTAATGAATGTTGGGAAAAAAAGAATGTATTTAAAATATAGTAGCAAATGAAGATGTAACATCTGTTAGAAAATGCTTCAAATAAAATTACAGTGACTGGAGTTTTCAGTCTTATGATCAATATTCAATCTTAAGAACAAAATTTCCTAGAATATGAATTCATCTTTAGGCAGTTACAAGGTTCTATGATGTGTTACTAATATATCTTATTAATAATCAATTCTCCTTTTATGCAATAAAACTTTCAAAAGGTATATAAATTTTCATATAAATATGCCGTGCACTATTTCTTATATTATCTATATAAATTCCATATCATAAGAAAATGGATCCATTATGACCTTTCTCATTTTCACATGCCAATCTAAATCACATTATAAATATGATCAATTGTTGTCAGATAAAACATGTAAAAAGGTGCTTGGGCAGGTACAAGATACTTTTGCTTTTTATGATAAAGAAACTGCCAAAAGCTTTATTGTAAAGTTATAAAGACAGAGTCACGTTGGAATGTGTCCTTCTTTTGGAAAAATCACTTGAATAGAACTTTTAAATAAAACAAATACATTGGGGAGAGCATATGGCATGACATTTTTTGGATGTTATTAGAAATGACCACTTCACAGCCGGGTGTGGTGGCTTATGCCTGTAAACCCAGCACTTTGGGAGGCAGAAGCGGGCAAATCACCCAAAGTCCAGAGTTCGAGACCAGCCTGACCAACATGGTGAAACCCTGTCTCTACTAAAAATACAAAATTAGCCAGCATGGTGGCGCATGCCTGTAATCCCACCTACTCCAGAGGCTGAGGCAGGAGAATCACCTGAATCCGGGAGGTGGAGGTTGCAGTGAACCAAGATTGTACCATTGCACTCCAGCCTGGGCAATAAGAGCAAAACTCTGTCTCAAAAAACAAACAAACAAATGAACAAACAAAAAACAGAAATGACCACTTCATTTATTTACTATGTAGAATCTTAGGGATGGGATGAATTCTTTTCTTACAGGCACCCAAATTCCTCTAAGAAAAAAGGGATCTAGGTAGTCTGCACATTAGAGTCATTTGGAGGAGCTTTTAAAGTTCCACCCTGATTCCTCCAAATCATTAATGAGAGAAATTAAGGCACTAAATAAATGGAGATATATACCATACGATTCTAACTAAATCCCAACAATAAAGTTTTTGTAGAAATACATGAGATGATTCACAAATGTTTTAAGAAAATGCAAAAAGACCTTAAATATTCAAAATAAGCCAAAAAGAAAAACCAAGTTAGAGAACTTATTTGATTTCAAGATTATAAATTTATATTATCAGAGAAAGATCATAAATAGACTTACATGTAGGTAGTCAATTGTTTTTTCAACAAAGGCACCGAGGCAATTTAATGGAGAATGAAAAGTGTCTTTTTCAAAAAATGATGCTGAAACAACTGGATAAATATAGAGAAGATGTATTTTTGACTTCTACTTTATACACTCAAACAAAAAAAGTAGTTCTCAATGGATTTTAGACCTAAGAAAACAGAATATTTTCAGGACCTTGGGGCTAACAGAGGTTTCCTAGAGGACATGAAAATCACTTGATAATTTGAGATCCATCAAATTTAAAAACTTTTTCTCATCAATAGACATGGTTAATAAAATCCACAGCAAGAAAGAGACTAGGAAAAAATATTTTCAGTGCATGTATCTTAAAATAGAATATACTAAACTATACTAAGAGCTCCTATAAATCAACAATTACTGGAAAAAAATGGGCAAAAGTCACATCCCAAATAAAGATCTATTAATTACTCATAAGCACATTAAAAAGTACTTTATATTATTATCCATCAGGGAAACCAAAACCATGATATATAATAGTATACCCATTTCTGTGGCCAAACATTAAAAGGACTATCTAGGATCTAGAGCAATTTGAACCCTCATGCATTGCTGGCTGGAGTATAAAATTGTACAATCTTTTTGGAAAACTCTGGACAGTTTTTAATAAAGTTAAACATATATTAATCCTATGACCCAACGATCCCCTTCCTAAGTATGTATCTACCAATATCAAAATGTATGTTGCAAAAATACTCATACAGGAATGCTTGGCAGCCTTATTCACAACAGTTGCAAACTGGAAATAAACACATGTACATACAGGGTATATTCAAACAAGGAAATATTGCTAAATCATAAAAAAAGAAAAAAGAATGAACTAGTGACTCAAGCAACAGCATGAATGAATTTTTTAAATATGGCGTTTTGTAAGAAAAACCTGCACATAAAAATAACATGTTTTATGAATCCTTTTATATGAAATTCGAAAACAGGCAGAACTAGTTTATAAAATAGACAGGGAAGGGAACATCACACACCAGGGCCTGTTGTGGGGTGAGGGGAAAGGGGAGGGAGAGCATTAGGACAAATACTTAATACACGTGGGGCTTAAAAAACCTAGATGATGGGTTGATAGGTACAGTAACACCATGGCACATGCACAGCTATGTAGCAAACCTGTACGTTTGGCACATGTATCCCAGAATTTAAGTAAAATAAAATTTTAAAAAAGAATAGAACAATCAAGCTGCTAGAAATCAGAACAGCAGCTGTCTATGGGAAGGTGGCTGCAAGTGGGAATGGACTGTAGGTTGGCACGAGGAACTTTCTCAGGTAGAGAAAATGTTCTATGTGCTGATTGGGTGTTTGTTGTCTCAGGGTATATACTTATCCAAATCTATTGAATTGTACTTTTAAAATCTGCATGTTTCACGAACAGTTGGCCCTTATTATTTGCAGATTTAACATTTGTGAATTTGCCTACTTGCTAAAATTTAGTCGTAAACGCAAAATCAATACCCATGGTCATTTAAAGACTCATGCACATACAGAGTGGTCCTAAGGCACAAGTTTCCAACTGAGGTAATGCTTTGCCTTCCTGTTTAAGGTCTCAACCTACAAACAAGTATTCTTTTCACTGTATATCCAGTGTCATTTTTTTTTTTTTTTTTTTTGGAGATGGTCTCGCTCTGTCACCGAGGCTGGAGTGCAGTGGTGCAATCTTAGTTCACTGTAACCTCTGCCTCCTGGGTTCAAGCAATTCTCCTGCCTCAGCCTCCCGAGTAGCTGGGATTACAGGCGCAAGCCGCCACACTCGGCTAATTTTTTGTAATTTTAGTAGAGACGGGGTTTCAGTGTGTTGCCCATGCTGGTCTCGAACTCCTGACCTCGTGATCCATTGGTTAGGAATATTTTTAACCAATACAACAGGAGTGAGCCACTGCACCCTGCCAGTGTTATGTTTTTTATATTTTTGTGCTTTGTTGACTTTGCTGTTACAAGTGGTCTCCTAACATAGTGCTGAAGTGCTCTTTAGTGATCCTAAGTTAAAGCTGTTTTGTGCCTTACACAGAAAATATGTGTTTGTTAAATTTGATTCTGGCGTAAGTTACAGTGCTGTTGAACGTGAGGTCTGTTTGAATCAATGATAAATATTAAATACAGTAACTTGAAACACAAACACACACAAAAACAAGGTTATGTATTGATTAGTTGGTGCAAATATTGTGATCAGAGGCTGGCAGGAACCTAACCCTGTATTTCCCGTAGGAAAAATGGTTCAATAGTTGCTAATTCAGTTTCCACAGTGACTGTATAGAACATAACTATATATTGACTGACAATAATGAGAATCAACTGTATGTAATTTTTACCTCAATAATATATAAATGTTTTCAAATGGAATAGTCGTGATATTCATTTTAAAGTTCAACTAAGTTTCATTCAATTATGCTGTATTTTCTGCATTATCAAACAATAGGAAACCCAATACACATGAAATTATTTGCTCTTAAACAAGAGAAACCAATCAGACTCTTAAAATGTTGAACTTACAGAGATCAATATTTTAGCATATTAAAAATTAAATGACTACCCAAGACTAAATGTTCATGTAAAAATTTTTAGTAGCTGTTTCAACCATTACTGATTCCCAGCCAAAAGACAAACATGACTATATTTCAAAAACTCTTATTTGAAACTTCATTATTCTGCTAATGATTCATCTCTTTTCATGACATAATCTTACAGAGCAGGTAACTTCAGTAGAAATATGTTTATACAAGGAGTCATTTTCATTAATCTTATCACTTTTGGCAGACTCCTTCTTCTTCCTTCTTTCCTTTCTTCCTTCTTTCCTTTCTTCCTCCCTTCCCTCCTTTCCTTTATTTTTCTTTCCTCTTTACTTCTCACTCTCCCCAACTGTCTCTGTTTTTTTTTTTTTTCAGTATTTGATTTTCTGTTGAATATAAAACACAATACAAGTTGTCATGAATAGGAAGCTATTGTCAGCTTCAAGGAGGGCTCCAATTCATCTGACTATTGATTAATGAAGACATGTAGATAAGATCTAAGACGGGGTGTGGCAAAGCCATTAGAGTCTGGGTGTCATACCAGGATGTCATTCATACTAGGATTTCAAATGACAATATCAATCCTGTTTATTTATAAATATGTATTGAATACCTACTATTTCCTAGGTACTATTTTAGCACTAGAGATACAGTATGTCATAACTGGTTTCTGGTCTAGAAATATTTAGCTATTTTAATTTGAATAACTTATTAAATTTCTTGGTAACTTGGTTTCCTTATAGAGGAAATTATGATTCATGAGTCATAATGTATAGGAGGCACCTGATATCATCAAGAGATAGTAGCATCTTTTATTGTATCATTATTATTTTGTTATGTATATATAAAGACAAAGTACATGTATGTATAATGGGAAGGAACTTTGGAGGTTTTAGAAAGGGAACATATCACATTTTGTGTGTAGTGTATGAGGTCACAACACAAAGACATTAGAGGGTGGCATTTGAGATGGGTTTCAGGTTTTAAATACAGACTTTTAAAGAATACAATTCTTCATCCATAAAGCGACGTTTATTGGAGAAAACTTGGAAAACTCAAAAAAGTATGCCAGAGAAAATATTCATATCATGAACAGATATCACACTTAATATTTGTTGTATTTCGTCTGGCTTTGGCCATGGGTAACTGCAACTACTCACATTCCTTTGATAACTGAAGAAAGGTTAAAAAATAAAGTATAACAGGAAGAAGCACGTGATGATCATCATCTACTGCTTTCTCTGATTTCTTATGACTGGGGTGATTTGACAGTCTTTGCTTTTCATCTTTTCATCTATTCTAGTTTCAGCTATTCTCTGAAGAGAATAACATGTAAATTTGCTTGCACCAGCTTAAGCCCTTTTACAGTTCTTCTTCAAAGAGTCAAGCTCATTCTTTCACTCATTTATTCACTCATTAATTCATCTCTTACCATGTGACTGGCATAGTTTGAGGTGCCAGGGGCATAAGAGTAAACAAGACACATAAGGCCCCTGCCCTCATGGAGCTTAAATTCTTGTGTGCAAAGACAGATAATGGGTTAACAGGTAAAATTTCAGATGGTGATAACTGCTGTGAAATAACTAAAACAGAGATTGTAATAGAGAGATAATAATGATTGACAAAAGGGTAATGCTCTGAGGAGGTGACAGTAAATCTGAAGCCTGAAGGACAACAAGAGGTCAGCCACATGATGATCTGATGCAAAGGCCCTGAGAGAAGATATGCTTGGTGCATTGGAGCACCAGAACAAAGTGACCAGAGTCCAGAAGGCAAAGGGGAGGGACTGAGGAAATAAGAGAAAATATATAAGCAAAGATCTGATAAGTAGAAGGCAAGAGTGAAGGTAGGGACATCTATTAGGAAGGTCTTACAGTCATCAGGGCAAGAGATGAAGGGAGTTTGGACAGAGGTTAGCCCTGGAGAAACGTGGCCAGATTTGTCATGTTTTGGAAGCACAGCTGATGGGTCATTGACTGGCTGTCAAAATTTTGAGAAAGAGATCTGTGGCTTAAGCAACTGAGTGGAAATGGATGCCATTTAACCATAATGAGAGACCGGGGAGGGAGTCGAATTTGGGCATATCTGTGAGATAGCTAAGTAGAGAGATGGCATAGGCCATTATATATTTGGGTCTGGAGCTCAAGAAAAAAAAATGCAGTCTGGAGATATAAATCTTAGTCATGAGCATAAGTCATGGGGCAAGATGAGGTTACCTGGGGAGAGACTTGACATGGAAAAGAGAAGAGAGTTTAGGCTGAGCCTTGCAAGTGCTCTAACTTTTAGAAGTTGAGAAAATGGATGAGAGGCCAGGTGGCAGAGAATCTTGGCTCGACTAAACTTTAGTTAAGTTCCTAAAGTTTCTCCTAGGCCCATCTGTGCAATTCCTTATACAATTCAGTTTAGCAAAGATCCTAGCTAAGTTAGTTTAGCAAGACACACCCCCCCATTCCTACTCCCCCTGCCCATTTTCCATATCTAATTACCCCAGTATCTGATCAGGTTCCTCATCCTTTGCCATCTCTGGGGATGGCTGATCACCCCAGCCTGTCTTCAGCAAGAATCCTGTTAGGACAGTTTAACCATAATACCCTTTGCATCTGATGTTTCTTCTTAGTAATGTTCCATTCACTGACCCCACTCTGTTCTTTGGCTATAAATTCCCGCTTGCCTGTGCTATATTTGAAGTTGAGCCCAGTCTCTCTCCGCCACTGCAAAATCCCATTGCTGTGTCCCCATACCTATTGAGATGGTATTGAATAAAATATTTCTTACCATGCTTACCAAGTGTCACTAAATATCGTTTTTTCTTTAACACAGGAAAGATTACTGAGAGAGAGAGAGAGGCCAGTAAAAGGGTAAGAGAATGTGATGTGAAGAAGAAGATTATTTCAAGAAGGAGGGACTAGTCAACTCTTATAAATGTATCTGAGATATCAAGTAAAACAAGGAGAAGAAGTGGACATTAGATTTGAGAATATGAAAGAGAAAGATGATTGGAGTGGAAAGGGGAGAATACGGTAGGTGAGGAATGGAAAGAGAAGATATGGCCCTTGAGTAGTTTAGCTATGCAGGAGAAGAACTTTGAGTAGTGGTGTATATTGAGAATCTAATGAAAACTATGAATCCTGAATCAAGAAAAACTCATTCATATATACCCCAAATTTGTATGCAATTTCAGGAGTTTAGGTCTTCTCTCAGGTTCAAAACCCTGGTTTATATAATTCATCATTCTTTAATTGTGCCATTTGACTTTATTGGGTAATGCATATACTGTCATTTCATTTATGCTTTTCTGATTATTTTTCTTACACTTCATTTTTTTCTAGTTAAAAGTTTATAGGTTATATTTCCTGTTCCTTAATTAGCTTTTTAAAATAAATACGCAAGTTAATTTTTAAGTGAAATATTAGTATTTGCTTACTGTCACTGCTTTGTTCCGTTCTAAGCAGAGATTTGTAGTGGTAAGACCGCTATTGTATCATTTTGGGAATATAAGTTTTCATCATTATTAATATTACAATGTCTTAAATCTAAATTGACTAAGCTATTCTTAGACCTTTATTTTTGTCTCATATATATTTCAGATAAATGTAATATCTTACAGTTTTCTATGAAGGCCCAAAATCATTCTTGGATTATAGAAAATTGATACTATGTAAATGGCAAGGACATTCAAATCAATTCCTCTGACTTTTTCTGAGGATATATCTATTTGACATATTGTAGACAATTTAAAAATAAATCTGATGATTCCTGACTTTATGGAATTTGCCCAACTGTATGGTCTAATGATATTTCAAAAGCTTTATGTACATATTTATAATTTCTAGAAAACACTTCTCTGTATTTTACAAATTAGAGTTACATAGCATGGGAAGAATAAATAAAAATAAATGGGAAAGATAGAGTGTAGCTGAGATTAGTTTGGTATCCAACTGGGAATCTGACAAGAAGTCATCCCAAATATAGGCATTCTCTGGTTTTCCATATCCTAATTGTAATATGCCATTAAAACTCTATTGGTCCCGTCTTCAAGGCTGATGTTATCCTGTTAGAGAAATGAACACTAGAATGTTTACAGAGTACCTTGCCTCTTCTCCATGTCCCAAAGGCACATAGTCTCTGTTGTCTTATGCATTAAAGAAGAAATTATGTAATGCTATTGGTCAATGACTTTTTCCATTCTGTCATATTAGTATTATAGATGCAATGCAAAAAGTATTTTTAAAAAGCAATAATAGGAATATCATAAATGAAAATAATGTCATTTAGACAAGATTAATTCTTGAATCAATTTTCTCATTTTTTCTAAGTGTTTATAACAAATTAAAAGCTTAAAATGAAAAATTGTCAGAAATGTAATTTAATGACTTCCTTTAAAATAGGTATGTATGATTAATTCTATCCTTTGAAATATTTCAAAATCTTGGTTCCATAATAATCATAAAGAACTTGAATTTTAGTGGCTTTCATTAAAATAGAGGCTTTTTATACCTGTGTTTACTGGATAACTCCAGTGACATAATTGTTTTTAAGTTAGAGAGGTTATCCAGTCACTCAGGGGCTCAGAAATTCCCAAGTTCAGGAAATCACCACGGTCAGAATCCTGACAAGGAAAAGGCATCTTAAAATATTATGTCCAGGTACAGTCCTTTATGATTTGAATAGAAATAATTATTCTTAAATTGCTTTATAAATTGCATAATAAGAATAGAGTTTCTTATATCAGATAATTCTGCATTAAACCTTTTTTATAAAACTCTGTTTTTATACGTGCCACCACATAATCTTCATCTTTTATTCAAAGGATGCACTTAGGCTGCAGATATAGGCAAAAACTCAGCCCTTACCTTTTACCAGTAGGTTTTTCCTGCCAGCCTCTCTACTACTTATTCTTCTACATGACTCCTAGCAGCTTCTGTATATTTCAGCTCGATGTCATTTCCTCCAATTAAACTACTAATAGGGACTGAACCTTGAAAAGTACATCTCAAGGTATTTATTAACTATGTCTCTTCAGCAATCTTCAATTCAACAATAATCCTTTTTGAGTGTCAACTGCACTTTCGGTCGCTTTTCTTACTCCTGATGGCGAAACTTGTGTGGAAAAATGCCATAGGTGAGCTCCTTAAAACAGTAGTGAAGTGACACATATTAGGTGCCAAGTCTTTTTGTGGATTATAAACTAAATGTGATAGGCATCTGATTAATGGTTAAAAAGAAATATTTTAAAATGTAATATTTTTATTATAGCATACATTTTTAAAATATTGATTTGCTATATGGTTTCATGGGTTGGCATCACATACATAAGTCAGGTGTGTGTGCTTCTATATGTGCACGCACACATATGTGATATTCATTACATGCTATGTAAGACAGGAGAGCTGTGTGATATATTAAAATAGAGCTGGGTTCAAATTTGGGCAGCATGGACTATAATATTATTGGAACAAGTAGCTTTATCTCTCTGTCCTCCAAATTTCTGTCACTAAAATGAATGCTTCATTTCAGCTGTGTTACAAGATTCCTTTTCATGTTATGTATTTTAAAAAAAGGCTAGAATACATTCATGTGCCATAGAGGGGAACAGAAAGACCAATGGTGATGTATTGATTCGGGGGGAAAAAACACGTTATTTAGGGCTCATTAAAATAAATACTTATATAATTGAAGCTGCATAGTTTTGGCTTCACATTTGTACTTGCTGTTCTTGATGACTGTAAACATTAAACACAATGGCCATGGAACACCTACAGAGATGAAAGAGATTGCACCTGAGATGAGAAAAGAAAATTACATGTGGAAAATGCAGGAATAGTCACTTGAATCTTGTATCTTAGTAAAGGAAAGATGGGAACTCCTGGTAACTTCATAGAATCTTGGGAATAAATAAATGACATACCAACATGGAAGATGAAACCAAGACCATAGAAAGAACTATGATCTTTTACCAGGTAAAATCCGAAAGGGAATTCATGGCCACTTCTGTGATTTTACGCAAGTTGTGGAGTCCCATAAAGTACTGGGAAATTGAAGATAGAAGTAAGATTTTTGGGAAAAGCATTTGCTCTCTATTTCAGAAATCCTCTGGAATACTAATATTAGATGAAGAGGTCATCCAGCAATACACCACAAAGGCAATTATGTGAGAGAATTTCTGGTAGGTTAGATGACATATAACATTAGACTTCTATGATATGAGCAATTATCATTTTCTTATAGAACATGTCCTATCTAAAGACAATAGTAGCTAGATACACAGATAATCTTTTTTTATTATATAGCACAATTATATTGTTTCTGGTAGCTACTTGCTGCGTATTGCTTAAAGTTGGTTGCTAGATGAGCATCCCTCTAGTTAAAATGAATAATTGAAACTAAAAGCAACCTGGAGTGTTGGTAACATTCTATTTCTTGATATAGATACTAGTTGCATAGGTATGTTCATTTATTTTTTAAAGCCTTCGAACTATACAATATGAACATTTTTCATATGTATATTGTATTTCAACAAAATAAAATCATAAATCAGGGCAAGAATATATTTAATGTACAACATAAAAATACCTTAAAATGTCGAAAATATTGGAGTCACTATTATCTTTAAAACTCATTAGATAGGGGTGTATAGAAGTGTCAAAAAACTCATGAAGTATGCATATAGTTGTAGGATATTAATACATTATGATCTAGCAAAACTGATAGCTATCAATGCCATTAGTATCACGTGAACTGTAATATATAAGAGGAAATTATTGGTGGATTATGGCACAGCACACAAAGTGTTCATAAAATTTTTGAAGGTGACTTCAGGACACTTTCAAGGGTTTACAAGTTGATCTCACTTTCAAATTATGTCTAATTTCATTTCTAAACTTAAGGTGGCTGGGTGAAGTGGCTCACATCTGTAATCCCAGCATTTTGGGAGGCCAAGTCAGGAAAGTTGATTGAGACTAGGAGTTCAAGACCAGCTTGGACAACATAATGAGACCCCATCTTTCTCTTTGTATAAATAATAGTAACATTTAAAAATAAAAATAAATTAAGGACTTTCCTTTGACTAAATTATCAACCATGATTAAGGCTCTTTTATGACATACAGATACATAGAATATAAAATTAAGCACCATTTTGTTTTGCTTTCCCTTTAAACTGTATAGAGTTCATCATCTTCCCTGTATTTAAATTTTCTCAGGCTTTCCTCATCTTCGTTCTTCTTCAATTCACCATCTCTGTATGTCTTAGACTAAAAAGTATAACCAGATGGTTCAAATAGCCTAATGTTTAGCTCTTGAAACCTCACCACTGTCATGGCTTAAATTAGTTTGAAGGTTCTTAATCTTCACTCTGCTCTCACATGTTCGCGAGATGATGATGTCATCCAAACCATGGCGCACGATGACAGTGACTTTCCTCGAAAAGCGAAGTTCTTTGGTAGCTGGGGATGTAAGTCAAGTTTGAAAAACTAAATATACATTATTTGACAAAGGATTTTCATGTGACTGGACATACCTGTTTATATAGATTACACACTTAGACTAATAGCTACAATTAGAGTGTCCCCTTTGTGTCTAGCTCAGCCTTTAACAAGTTGTACTAAGGTTTAATGCCCACACTCAAATCTCCCCAAGGTAAAGCCATAGCCTCTGAAGAACAAGGAGGACTAAGAAGGCACAGAATTTAGGGAGAAGAATTTGAAACAAAACCGGATGAGCGAATTAAGTCACTCTTGGTCTGAAGAAGACACTGGCTTCTAACCTCCCTCCTTTTGGAAGTTGGAGGTCCCGTCTATCCTCCAACAGCAATTTCAGAGAAGGTGACCTGAGCTCACAGGGGTAAAGGGTGGTAAACTCCAGTAGCTAGTAGCTACCTGCTGATGATCACACAGGTCATAGTCAAGAGAAGGGCCTCTAGATCAATTCAGTGAAAACCAATTCTGTAAGAGTGGATTGGCCAAAAACAATTATCTAAGAATCAGTTGATGAGTAACTCACCAAATTCATCAATTTTACCAATTTATTAGGTAATTGTGTTAAGAAATATTCATCTTGAATATATTATATGAATATGAATGTATTCATCTTATGAATATATTCATGAATATATTTCTCCTCAATATATCCAATAAATGTGAATATATTAGTAGTATTTTAGGGATTATTTAATTTATCAAAAGCTAAGGGTCATAGGTTTAGTCTTTTAATAAATATATTCATGAAGAACATATTCATGAGGATTGTAGTTATGAACTAAATCATCCTGTGAATATAGTAAAGGAGAGTATATTCAGGGAATTCTTTCATTCAATTATTCAATACTATGTCAGACAATACCCTAGACAATATGACTACATCAAAAATAAAGTTACTGACCTAACAGGGCATCAATTCTTAATATATATATTGTCTTTTAAAAATATATATATTTTTTTTTTTTTTGAGACGGAGTCTCGCTCTGTCGCCCAGGCTGGAGTGCAGTGGCCGGATCTCAGCTCACTGCAAGCTCCGCCTCCCGGGTTTACGCCATTCTCCTGCCTCAGCCTCCCAAGTAGCTGGGACTACAGGCGCCCGCCACCTCGCCCGGCTAGTTTTTTGTATTTTTTAGTAGAGACGGGGTTTCACCGTGTTAGCCAGGATGGTCTCGATCTCCCGACCTCGTGATCCGCCCGTCTCGGCCTCCCAAAGTGCTGGGATTACAGGCTTGAGCCACCGCGCCAGGACTAAAAATATTTAATATAAGCTTTTGGCTAATCCATTTTGTAAATCTGGTGAATTTACCTGTTTCAAGGAAGATATATCTGAGTGACGTTGCAGCCTTCCTGTATTGAGTGCTGATGATTCGTTATAAAAATCTTGCACCAGAGGTTTATTATATTGGTCCTTATCATTATTTGTAATGTTCACATATAGCTTTCTTTAAAGTTACATGTGAACTTTCTTTAGAGTTATATGTGAGCATTAAAAATTTAATAAGTGGTCATTCTGTGTAACGGCCAGAGTTACTTCCCACTTTGAACATGAACAGATGATTAAATCGAGATTGAAAAAATTTAAGAGACTTGCCCATATAAACTAGTAAGTTGGAAACCTGGTAATAAGACCCAGGTTTGTGAAATGCTAAGTCAAAGATTTTTTTTTTTTTCTCACTTTTCAGAGTTGCCACTTACCAGTCTTACAACTCTGCACTTTCCAAAACTTGAGATTTTGTTAGCTGGGTTTAGCACAGGTTATTAACTCAAATTTCTATAATAACAATGAAAAGGATATCTTACTTTTCGTATCATGGGATTTATACTTTCCATTCACTTTATTTTTTTTAAAGCAAATTATGGTAGAAATATAGTACATCAGAACAATTTCTATGTTAAAGCATAAAAGTAAGGTTAATGTGAATATAACAGTTATTGTTACTAATTCTTATTTTTATTAAGCAATGAATAGCTTCATTAAGTAATACATTAGTCTTTCTTGCTAGCTTTGTGGGAGAAAGAACAATAAGACTGCTTGAGTTAAACTTTGTGTGGCTTTTAAAAGAGAAAATGTTCTTTCCCAAAGGGCAGTACAAATAAAAAACCCTAAGCTGAACATCATTATTCTCTGAGAAAGTCATCAAAACAAAATGAAAATGTTGGCATTTTTGTAAACGAGTTTGCATTTTATTGAGCATGACTTCTATGAAAGATTTTTTTGGTCCCTGTAAGAGATGCCTGAATATGAAGCAGACTTGCTGGAGGATGTGTGACCTCTGTTTTTGTCTCTGAACTGTGCAAAGACAGAAAAGGGCTTTTGTTATTGTTTTCCTGTAAAAACGTCAGCTGTTTAATTTATTTATTCCCAACCAGTTCTCAAAGGGAACTCAAGCAAACAGAAATTGGTCACTAGACACCTCTTTTCACTGTTGATTTTCTTCTTTGTTTAAACAGCGGCTTTCCCACTTTGGTAATGTCTTGGCTCAAACAAAAGTTATGGTTACACAAGAAAGAGTTTACAATTAGCTGTATACATTTGGAAAACAAACATCATTTGTATTATACAAAAGGCAGAAAGAGTCCCCTGTAAGTCACTGTAAGATCACTTTACATGTAGACTTGAATTGTTCACTGTGCTATGCAGACAGAATTTAAGAACAAATCTCATGCTTTCATTCAGGCTATCCACCTATCTGACAGATCTCTGCCTATCACCTTGTAAACATCCTAATAAATCCCTACTTAGCATCTTGTAAACTTACCATTTTCTACTCTGATCGATGAAGTTACCTCAAGACAGGAATCATAAGTTATTTCATTCCTAAAGTATTTAGCATTTACATTGGTTCAAGTCAATGTTAACTTTGTGACAAAAGGGAGCCATTGAGAGCTGACGAGAATTCTAATAATGCCTGGTGTATGGTATGCTGGTGGATCATCTAGGGATAGGTTTATGAAGCAACATAAGGAATCTAACTAGGATGATTTTCTTCCTTCTTTAACTAAGCACTTAAAATAATCAATAACATAATTTAGCTCTTACTATGTCAAGACAATGAGATATTTAAGAAGACAAAGTTACTGTTTTATGGAAATTAGATACCAGATGAAAATGTATTTTATATGATTATTAGGTCCTATTGGCATAAACATGAAGAGTACTGACAATAAAAGTATAGGGACCCACCGCCTAATTTCATCAAATATTTACTGAGCATTTATTATGAGAAATAGTGAATTAAAATATCTTTCTCAGCAAGATTTATCATCTCTGAGTCAAAGCTTTAAGAATGAATAATCATCTCACCATTAGCCTGCTCAAGAAATTATAGCATTCTATTTTTCTTTTTCTTTAGAGATGATTATTTTTAACTGGAAGAAATAATGCATTTATAAAAATATTTATTTTATATAGAAATTTTTAGTGCATTATCTGAAATCCAAGTATATCTATCCCTAGTAAATGTATGTAGATTATAACATGTCAAAATGTAGATGAGTATTACTAACATATTTGGCATAATATTATAAAGATAGGGTTCAGAATGATTATAGTTATTTAATCATCTTCATTATAATGATTTCAAGTACGTATTTTTGGATACGTCTAGCAAGCTATGCATAATGCTTTGTATTCAGGATAGAAACTAATTTGTATTTATTCAATTTTACATTTAAAAATGTAAGCTCCATTTTGTTACAAGTACAGTTATAAAATCCGATCACAGATGCAAAATTATACATGTTATTTATAATTTTTAGATTTTTAAAAATAATTATACAAGTTTTATTACTCAACATTATATGAAAAGAAAGAAATAATTTTAAATAATGATAAGGGATTAATGATACACATAAAATTTTATAGCTCTATAATGGAAACAATTATCATGCTTGTATTTTTTTCCAATAATTATGCTTTATTTTTCCTTATAAAAAACTTTATTCAGTATAAAACTTTACAAAATGTACTGTGAAGCTTTTAAAAGTGTGTTATTTTTCATTTTACCCATTAAATGGTTTGATTTTATGCCCGCCGCAGTCATAGATGAGAGAAATTATTTTCTTTTACATCTTTAAGAAGTTAAATTAAAAAAGAAATAAGAATAATTTTGTCCAACTATACTTCAATTATTTTACTCATTCAACAGATTGTTCTGTAGTTACAAATTCTGAAGACTGTGGATGATAGAAAGTATTTGAAACATTGTCCTCAACCTCTGAGGTACTTACTGATTTATGGAGGACATATGTAGAGAAGTCACTGTAAAAGTAGGTGAACATTGCCTAGTGCTAAAATCACTATGAACTATGGAATAGATGGATTACTTTCTTTTGAGGATATAGGGAAGACTTCATGGAAAAGTTTCTGTTTATGGAAATTGATGGAAAATCTACCTGAAATGAAGAGATTGTCAATAATTAAGGGATGGAAGTGCAGGAGGTTATTTTTATTTTTTTGCATGGTTTCCAACCCTTCCTGAGCTCCTAGAATGTATAACTGAATATCCATTAGCTGCATATCTGTATCTTTAAACCTCCAGAGTCGTTTACGCTCAATATATGTTTGTTGAATGAACAAGTGGATTATGTATAATTCAGCAGGAACACTTGCCATACAGTTCATGGTATGGAATGAGTGATAAGACAGGAGGTACCAGTTGAAACCAGATGAGGAAGGACTACAAATTTCAAATTAAGAAGTTTGAAGTCATTTACTATTACCTTTTTTTTTTTTTTTTTTTTTTTGAGACAGTCTCGCTCTGTCACCCAGGCTGGAGTACAGTGGCCTGATCTCGGCTCACTGCAAGCTCCGCCTCCCAGGTTCACGCCATTCTCCTGCCTCAGCCTCCCCAGTAGCTGGGACTACAGGCGGCCGCCACCACGCCTGGCTAATTTGTTGTATTTTTATTACAGACAGGGTTTCACCGTGTTAGCCAGGATGGTTTTGATCTCCTGACCTCGTGATCCACCCACCTCAGCCTCTCAAAGTGCTGGGATTACAGGCGTGAGCCACCGTGCCTGGCCCTTACTGTTATCTTTTAAATGCTGTTTACTTAAAAGAAAGAAAAGAAAAGGAAAACTCGTTGTGGCCACTATCAATAAAGTTTATGAAAAGTAAAAAAAAGAAGTTTGAACTTAATCTAGTAAGAAGTTTATAGATGGAAGAAATGGCATAAGAAAGAGATTTTTTGGGAGGATGAATACAGCAGCTATAGACTACAATACGAGTAAATCATGGTACTTTTTTGTGTACAGCATCCCCACAAATAAATATGCTTATAATGCATATGTGCAAATTTCTAAGATAAATGTATATTCAATATTATACTCAGAAACCTGAATTCTCTCCATTCGGCATTGAAAAATCAGAAAAAAATGGCTAGACTCAGGAGTTCAAATAGTAAATTCTGACTTTTTAATTCTCATTTTGGCATTTCATTACGTGATTTGCTTCTGAAAAATTAAGTTTATCTATTCTTTAGCTTTGTAATGCTATGGTTCTTCTGTTTTTCTTTTTTTTTTTTTTTTTTTTTTTTTTGGTTCTCATTTGGCTTCCACTCCTTTTCTGAATGTCTCAAACATTCATCAAAGGCTCATTATGACATGTACCTGAACTATCCTGCTATGACTACGTACATGGAGAATTCAATCTAGTTTTGAGACAGTCTTAAGTGGTCCTATTTATATTTCAGCTACTCATGCATGAACTTGATTACAAATTATGTATACATAGCCATAGTTAGTGAATCCTCAAACCATATTGCAAGCGTATCATATTTCACTCACAGGACAACAGAATACCAGCTGTCATTGGTGTTTTATAAAGATAAATTACTGAACCACAAAAATCATGAGATGAATTGTAACACAGCACTTGGATTTCATACATGGAGGAACCGTGGCTTTGTCAGTCAATCACAGGTGAGCACTCTTGGTTTTCATGTCTAACAGCATTATTGTCACTACTGACAACTCTACTCATCATAGGGGAAGTGGGTTCTTTCTGGAAAGCCTACAGGGCTAAATTGCACTGCACATTGTATTCCTATTTACAGCATCTGTGCTTCATTTGCAGGTTTTTTCTTTGTCAATTGAAGTCAGTATTTGAAAGAAAAATTTCTTATAAATACAAATACATACATGAAAGTGTGCTAGTATAAAAAACCTAACATAGTCATTAATATTGCCATATCTGTTCCCAATATACAAGAAGACCTTATGCGCTCTCAAACACAGGTAGATCTTGATGAAATGTTATGCTGTCACAGTAGAAAACAATGCTTCAATCTAATCAGAATACAGAAAGAAATTGTGTCTGCATTAAAACCATTACACTCCAATATGAGCTCCAAGTTTGGCACCAAATTCATTTGTT
Source organism: Macaca nemestrina (assembly GCF_043159975.1). NCBI lineage: Eukaryota > Metazoa > Chordata > Mammalia > Primates > Cercopithecidae > Macaca > Macaca nemestrina. The sequence continues at coordinate 11,700,125 of NC_092128.1, forward strand.
TATTTTTACAAGCTATGGTATCTGTAACATAGCTGAGACAATGGTTACTTCAAGACAAGTGGCAATTTAAACTGTACCAGGGATAAAGACAAACTATTTAATTCAACTTACACACATTTTATTGGTCTTAATTGGGCTTAGAAATGTATATTTTACAATTCTGTCTAAAAGATTTTGCTTGAAATTAAATCAGTAATAAAAAATCTTCCAAGAACAACAAAAAGCCCAGGACCAGACAGATTCACAGCTGAATTTTTTTTTTTTTTTTTTTTTTTTTTTTTTTTTTTTTGAGACAGAGTCTCGCTCTGTCACCCAGGCTGGAGTGCAGTGGCGAAATCTCGGCTCACTGCAAGCTCCGCCTCCCGGGTTCATGCCATTCTCCTGCCTCAGCCTCCCGAGTAGCTGGGACTACAGGTGCCTACCACCATGCCCGGCTAATTTTTTTGTAATTTTAGTGGAGACAGGGTTTCACCATGTTAGCCAGGATGGTCTCGATTTCCTGACCTCGTGATCCACCCATCTTGGCCTCCCAAAATGCTGGCATTACAGGCGTGAGCCACCGCGCCCAACCTCACATACAACTTCATCAGATGTATGAAGACGTGCTGGTATCAATCCCACTGAAATTAATCAAGAAAAAAAAAAAAAACATCGAGGAGGAGGCATTCTTTCCTAACTAGTTCTGTGAAACTAGTATGACCCTGATACCAAAACCAGGCAAGGGCACAGCAAAAACAGAAAATTACAAGCCAATATCCCTGATGCTGGGATATTGCATGCAAAAACATACACGCAAAAATCCTCAACAAAAGACTAGTAAGCCAAATCCAACAGTACATACAAAGATGATCCATCACAATCAACTGGGTTTTATTCCAGGAATCAAAGGATGATTCAACATATACAAACCAGTAAATGTGATTCACCACATAAACAATTAAAAAAAAAAAAAACCCATATGATCAACTCAATAGATGCAGAAAAAGCACTCAAAATCCAACATCTCAAAATAGTAAGAGTGATAAATGACAAACTCACAGCCGACATCACAATGAGTGAGGAAAAGTTGAAAGCATTTCCCCTAAGAAACTAGAGCAAGACAAGGATGCCCACTCTCACTACGACTGTCCAAGATAGTACTAGAAGTCCTTGCCAGGGCAATTAGGCAAGAGAAGTAAGTAAAAGGCATCCAAACAGGAAAAGGAATTGTTAAATTATCTCTGTTCACAGACGACATGATCTTAAAGATCCCTCTAAAAGATCGCTAGTCTTGACAAATGACTTCAATAAGGTTTCAGGATACAAAATCAACATATAAAAATCAGTATCATTTCTATACACCAATAGCATTCGAGCTGAGAACCAAATCAAGAACTCAATTCCACTTGCAATAGCTACACACACAAGCACACACACTATCTAGGAACATGTTTAGCCAAGGACGTGAAAGATCTTTACACAAACTACAAAGCACTGCTGAAAGAAATCATAGAAGACATAAACAAGTGAAAAAAAAATCCCATGCTCATGGATTGGAAGAATCAATGTTGTTAAAATGACTATACTACCCCAAAGCAATCTACGGATTTAATGCAATCCTATCAAATTACTAATGTCATTTTTCACAGAAAAAGAAAAAAAAAATTCTAAATTTCACACGGAACCAAAAAAGAGCTCGAGGAGCCAAAGTAATCCTAAACAAAAGGAATGAAGCCAGGAGCATCACATTATCTGACTTCAAATTATACTATAGGGCTATAATAACCAAAACAGCATAGTATCGATATAAAAATAGACACATAGATCAATAGAACAGGATTCAGAAATAAAGCCACACACCTACAACCAAGAGATTTGTGATAAAATCAACAAAAATAAAGAATGGGAAAGGACATCCTATTCAATAAATGGTGTTGAGAAAATTGGAGAGCCATATGCCTAATAAAACTGGACTCATACCTCTCACCAAATACAAAAATTATCTCAAGATAGATTAAAAACTTGAATGTAAGACCTGAAACTATTAAAAAAAAAATGAAATATCCTAGGAAAAATTCTTCTAGACATTGGTCTACGGAAAGAATTTATGATGAAAACACCAAAGAAAATGCAACAAAACCAAAAATAGACAAATAACATGTAATTAAACTAAAAAGTTTCTGCACACCAAAGGAAATAATCAACAGAATAAACAGACAACCTACAGAATGAAGAAAATATTTGCAAATTATGCACCTGACAAAAGACTAACATCCAGAATCTACAAAGAATTCAACGAACAAACAACTTCATTAAACAACAACAACAAAAAATTAAAAAGTGGGCAAAAGACATGAACAGACATTTATCAAAAGACATACAAGTGGACGATAAACATATAAAAATGTGCTCAATGTCACTATTCATCAGAGAAATGCAAACTGAAACCTCAATGAGATCACAAAATCAATGACGATCATCTTACACAAGTCGGAATGGCTATTAATAAAAGTCAAAAAACATCAGATATTGGTAAGGATGCAGAGAAAAGTACAACATTGGTAGGAACTTAAATTAGTACAACCTCGACGGAAAACAATACGGAGACTTCTCAAAAATCTAAAAGTAAAACTACCTTTCGATCCAGCCATCCCACTTCTGTGTATCTACGCAACACTCATATGTTGATCACAGCACTATTCAAAATAGCAAAGTCATGGAGTCAACTGTCTATCAACAGATGACTAGGAAAAGAAGATGTTTGTGTCTCTGTGTCTCTGTGTGTCTGTGTGTGCATATATTATATACATATGTAATATATGTTACATGTTATATGTATATATGTTACACACATGTCATGCATATACACATATGTATGTATATAATATATACATATATACGTGTGTATACACATATATACATGTATATACATGCATATGTACATATATGTATGTTTTATATATGTACATGTGTGTGTGTATCCATATGACATATATGTAACATAATACATATGTAATGTATTATATACATATGTAATATATGTTACATGTTATATGTATATATGTTACACGCATGTCATGCATATACACATATGTATGTATATAATATATACATATATACGTGTGTATACACATATATACATGTATATACATGCATATGTACATATATGTATGTTTTATATATGTACATGTGTGTGTATCCATATGACATATATGTAACATAATACATATGTAATGTATTATATACATATGTAATATGTTACATGTTGTATGTATATATGTTACACGCATGTCATGCATATACACATATGTATGTATATAATATATACATATATACGTGTGTATACACATATATACATGTATATACAGGCATATGTACATATATGTATGTTTTATATATGTACATGTGTATGTGTGTGTATCCATATGACATATATGTAACATAATACATATGTAATGTATTATATACATATGTAATATATTAGATATATGTTATGTATTATATATGTTGTATATTACATGTTATATATGTATATATGTGTATGACATATGTAATATATTACATAAAATAGATATTACATACATGTGAAATATATAAAATATGTAATATATAATCACACATATAATATAAATATATAATATACATATATTACAAATGTTTATATATTACATATATAAACTATATATGTAATATATGATGAAATACTATGTAGCCATAAAAAAGGATTAAATATATTTTGCAACAACATGAATTGAGTCGAGGTCATTATCCTAAGAGAAATAACTCAGAAAATCAAATACTGCATGTTCTTACTTAGAAGTGAGAGTTAAACAATGGACACGCATGGACATATAGATGGAAATTATAGACACTGCGGACTCCAAAGTGGGGTAGGTCAGAGAGGGTGAAGGTTGAAAAACTATTGTTGGAAACAATGATCACTATTCGGGTTATAGGTGCCCTAGTAGCCCAAATTTCACCATTATTTAAATATATCCAGGTAACAAGCCTGCACATGTACCCTCTGAATCTAAAATAAAAATAACGAAAATTAAATAAAAGATATTCCTCTTCAGTGTATACAACTTGAAGCTTCAAAACCAAAACATGCTACCATAATTATTAATTTTGAAACAGTAATATCAATACAACAACAATTTAAACAACACAAACCAAACCCAGAACCCCTCCACGTAGACTGTAAATTTCAGCGCGAGGTGGTGGTAAGGTGACTTCAATCCTGCCAGTTCAGATTGTCCTCAGTGCTGGGGCTTCTGCAGGCAGGGAGTGGACCAGGAAGCAGCATATAGGACTTCAATGCCAATTTAAGCAGCAGCAGAAACCCCACACCATGCCAATAAATCACAGTCCACAGCGAATGGAAAAGAATAGCTAAAAACAGGAGTGTCCTTAAGACTTCTCTCCAAGGCCTACAACCCACATATCATTTTATGTACTATTATTCTAACCTCAGATAACTTCACTTAACATAAGCAAATGGAAGTATATTAAAAGACAAATCACCCAGATGATAGATTTGAATCACACTGTATATAGGAAGCTTTAAGAAACTGGAAAACATGGCCAGGCGCGATGGCTCACGCCTGTAATCCCAGCACTTTGGGAGGCCGAGGCAGGCAGATCACAAGGTCAGAAGATCGAGACCATCCTGGGTAACACGGCGAAAACCCGTCTCCACTAAAAATACAAAAAATTAGCCAGGCGCCTGTAGTCCCAGCTACTCAGGAGGCTGAGGCAGGAGAATGTGGTGAACCAGGGAGGCAGAGCTTGCAGTAAGCCCAGATCGTGCCACTGCACTCCAGCCTGGGCAACAGAGCGAGACTCTGTCTCAAAAAAAAAAAAAGAAACTGTAATACATGGCAAGAGAAAAGCATAGGTAGAAGGCAGAGATATAGTAACGTCTTCAAATAATCTGCTCTTTCTACTCATCAAAGACAGGTATGTATTGAACTTCAACCTTGTGCTCTAGTGCTTAATTGTGAAAAATACATATTAATACATGCAAATAAATTCCTTCAATTAGAGTTTAGTACTGAAGCAGAGTTTGGCAAGCTAACATTACATGAGGGAGTTGGGAAGGAAGGTGTCAGAAGAGAGGATGAGTAAAAGTTTGTTATGGAGAAGGGTTACAAGATTCTAGGATGAGCAATCTAATTTTAAATTACAAGGCCAGGTGCAGTGGCTCACGCCTGTAATTCCAGCACTTTGGGAGGCCAAGGCAGACAGATTACTGGAGGTCAGGAGTTCAAGACCAGCCTGGCCAACATGGTGAAACCCCGTCTCTACTAAAAATATAAAAATTAACTGGGCCTGGTGGTGGGCATCTGTAATCCTAGCTACTTGGGAGGTTGAGGCATGAGAACTGCTTGAACTCGGGAGATGGAGGTTGCAGTGAGCCAAGACCGCACCATAGCACTCCAGCCTGGGCAACAAGAGTGAAACTTCATCTCAAAAAGTAATAATAATGATAATAATAATAATTTCAAATTACTAGAGATTTGAAGAAGCAGAGTGATATCATTTGGCTATGTCCCCACCCAAATGTCATTTTGAATTGTAGCTCCCATAATTCCATGTGTTGTGGGAGGCACCGGGTAGGAGATAATTGAATCATGGGGGTGGTTACCCCATACTGTTCTTGTGGAAGTGAATTTAAGTCTCATGAGATCTGATGGTTTTATAAGGGGTTTCTTTGTTCACTTAGCTCTCATTCCCTCTTTCCCTGCCCATCACGTAAGACGTGCTTTTCACCTTCCATCAGGATTGTGAGGCCTCCCCAGCCACATGAAACTGTGAGTCCATTAAGCCTCTTTTTCTTTATAAATTACTCAGTCTCAGGTATGTGTTTACCGGCAGTGTGAAAACAGACTAATACACAGAGCGTGCATTAGGGATAATGTGAACTGCAGTCTGGCTGGCATTCAGGGTGTCTGGAGCAGAGGGAGAACTGGGGAACCAAACTGGACTTGGACCAGACTGTGAGAGTTTTTACACTCCATATAAAGACATTAGACATCATGCTGCAAAAATTGAGAACATGTTAGAGGTGGCTTGAATTTATTTAATAAAATAAATAATCTCATGAAGCTGGAGTTAAATGGAGAGAAGAAAAAACACTACACTTATTCCTGCTGCTTCTCAAATGAATGGTATTTTAAAGGAACATCAACTTACTTAGCAGCTAAGAGAAGGATCTATTCAATTTAACAAGGTGTTATCATGATCTATACAAGTTGTTCTTTCATGAAACTACTTACATTTCTGTTTTAAAAACTTAAATTCTACATTCAGTAACGTTACTCAAAGTGTAATGAGCTGGCAGAGATACAAGATTTTCTACAAATCCATTCTGAAGCTGACTTCTGAAAAATCAGGTACAAAAAGCGGTTCCAGTTTTATCTCTGGTGGGGGCTTCCTACAGGGAAAAGAAGAGCCATGGACTAAAAATGACTTACCAGTCCCTACCAGAGTAGATCCAGAGTGGAGGCTGCCATGGCAGTCATCCTACTGGCAAATGAATTAACACAAATTATTTCGCACATGAGGCTACGCTAGCAGGAAAAGATTCCTGGACTCTGACTAGATTCAAAGAGACAGCTTACCAGAGGCTTAAGGGCTGAAAGAAGCAGACACAATATATAGTACACACATCTGAGCCATGGCATTTATAGGAACAGCCTGTGGAATACCTGTGTGACAATCATTAGTAACAAATGAGGTCATTTGTCTAAAATGCAGATGCCCTGAGAGATTCTACTATCCTAGGTCTGTTGTGTGGCCTGGTAGGTGGTGATGTACCTACAGCCAGGGCTAAGAGCCATTGCTCAAATAGCAACGTCCAACAGAAATATAATGGGAGCCACAAAGTTAAGCTACATGTGTGATTTTAAATTTTCTAGTAGCCACGTTTAATAAAAGGATAAAGTAACCAGAGACTTAATTTTCATATCTATTTTACCCAATATCCAAAGGATTATTATTATAACATGCAATCAATGTGAAAGTTTGTAATGAGATGTCCTGCATTTTTTTTTTTTTTTTGTCATACAAAGCCTTTTACATACTAGTACATACTGAGTATTTCACAATGGAAGCTCATCTCAATTTGGGATGCCACGTTTCAAGGGCTCATATGTACCTGTGGCTGGTACTCATGAACTAGACAGAATAGATATAGAAAAAAGAGTCATGACTTTTTGCTTTCACTGAAACTATTGTGAATTCTAAATCAACCTCAGATTTGAGTTACTGTGTTATGTATTACGTTTGTATTCTTTTAAATTTTTTAGTGATAGGGTATCACTCTGTTGCCCAGGCTAGAGTGCAGTGGTACAATCATAGCTCACTGCAGCCTCAGAATCCTAGGCTCAAGCTATACTCCCATGTCAGCCTCATGAGTAGCTGGGACTACAGGAGCATGCCCCCACACCCAACACATTTTTTAATTTAAAAATATATTTTAGAGACAATCGTATTACTATATTGCCCAGGCTGGTCTGGAACTCGTGGCCTCCGGGAATCCTCCTGCCTCAGCCTCCAAGTAGCTAGGATTACAGGTATGAGCCACTGCAACCAGCTATTCTTCTCTCTTAACTCCATGGCCTGAAACCTCATATCCCTCATTTCTACTGCTTTAACCTAGCAAATTCCTATCCATGCCTAAATCTCCGCTCAAATAATCCTTGCTCAGAAAAATCTTGATTGTCCTGGCCCTTCTGTCTCCTCCCGCAACATCATCAAAAACAAGAGGAATACAGCAAACATGTAAACAAAACCCAAGTGACCTGGTTTCTTGTTTCCTTGTCAAATGTGCTCAGTGTACTGTGTCTCTCATAATGCTACTGCAGTTGGTTGCACATGTATTTATGTGATGATGATTCTAACTCGCTCCTTCTCCTTGATGGAAGGTGCTGTGTTGGTATGTAATAGGGTCTGGATTGCAGCATATATCCAACATGGTTATGTTGAGTGGGTGAACACTTTCCCAGCTCCTGAATTAAGCCTTCCCTCTGCTGAAATAGATTGAGAGAATCTTTGTTTTTTGCAATTAGAAAAGCCTAAATAAAACATGTTTTAACCTAAAAGTTACCCTAGATACGTAAAAAGAAGAAATAAAAGTGCATTTTGAAATATCTTATGGTCATATATACACACAAAATAAGTCTTTATGAGTCCTCAAGGACCAATCAACCAGAGGAGAATTTACCACAAGGTGGATGAAGCTTTAGATTCAGGACCGTGTGAGTTCTAGCTGTTCTCTTCTAAGGAAGGGAAGCCAGGTTACACTCAGGAAGCATTTCATTATAACATTATAAGTATTTCTAGTAAAGCACTTGAGACCTTAAAAAAATTAGAGACTCGAGCACCCAAGGTCCAAATATTTGTTATTGGTTTTTTTCTTTCTAAATAAAGACTCCATTTAGCACTTTAATTTGTAATTTTGTATCATTTTAAGAGGTCCCCTACCTCCAATTTGTATAAAGCTTTCAACTACACGAAACTTGGATGCATCCATGCTGAGAAGATAAAATCTTTCATTCTTTGATTCATTTGTGTAATAAGAAAAAAAAAATAATCTAAATCCTTCTCCAAAATGTTGGACTGTATAGTTTAAATCTCTTTTGACATTAAAAACTCAGTGTACCTGAAATCAAACTTGCTCTCCTTCTGACATCCCTAATGCTATCTCCATTATTGCCTTTTTTATCATTATAATGCTGTAAGTTGTAGGATACATGTGCAGAACGCGCAGCTTTGTTACATAGGTATACATATGCCATGGTGGTTTGCTGCACCATCAACCCGCCATCTACATTAGGTATTTCTCCTCAAGCGATCCCTCCCCTACCCTACACCCTGCAACAGGCCCCGGTGTGTGATGTTCCCCTCCCTGTGTCCACGTGTTCTCATTGTTCAACTCCCACTTATGAGTGAGAACATGCGGTGTTGGTTTTCTGTTCCTGTGTTAGTTTGCTGAGAATGGTTTCCAGCTTCATCCACGTCCCTGCAAAGGACATGAACTCATCCTTTTTTATGGCTGCATAGAGTTTAGAAGCCAGTGCAGCAAGATATAAATTTGGTCATTATCTGTATGTATTATATTTAAAAACACTGAAGTGAATAAGTGTCCAATGAATGAGAGTGTCAAAAAAGAGGATGCAAATACATTAAATTTTTAGATAGCAGACACTTAATAAATGTCTACAATTGGTAGATTCATTCTAATCTGATAGCATTAAATACCTTTTATAATAATTCAAAAATTGTTGGACTGTAATGCTTATGTATTCACCTTTCTTATTAAAGCGCATGGGTCAGCACAAAGTAGGTTACAAGCAGTTTAAGAGGGCCAGATTTCAGGGAACAGTGAAAGACGGTGTGCGTGGGAGGCACATTCCACTGCTTCTCACCACAACCACAAACGCCGTTCTCTGAAGACCGGAAATATCACAGGGATGACTCCAGACTTCCATTGGGTACCTTGTACTCTACTTCGTGAGATTAATCTCAATAGTTAGAACTGAGGATTGTGAGGGTAGGAAAATGAAGAGGTGAAAGTCACTGATTCTCTCTTTAAGATTTTTATAATCGAAAACACACTCAACACGTATCAATTTTATGAGAGTACTATGAAAATTAAGTGCAAAATTTATGACAATTATTCATCTAGACATTTATTTATTCAACAAATAAGTGAATCCCAATTCTATGCTAACAGTGCTAGGGGTCTGATGGGATGCAAACTGATCATATTCCCATATTTCTGCCCTCACCAAGTCCACAGTTGAGTGATAGCAGCACTATTACAGGAATTCAGGGAAAAGAAGTGTTAACCTTGGTTAGCATAATAGGAAAACCTTAATAGTAAGGGTAAATTTTGAAACAGGACATCAGAGAGAGGAAGGATGCGTACCAAAAACATGAAAGGAAACAAGATTCTGGTAGAGAACATCACCATCAAAGCTAAATTCATCTTATTTACTCCTCAATCGTTGAGTATCACTCATTGACATTCAACCACTGGACATTAATACTGTTTCCCATTACTTTCACTGTTGTCTTTTGAATTTCCATGCTTTTCATTACTCTGTTTGAAATTTTTAAAGTATTACAGGGCTATGCAATGTAGTTAGATGTAAAAAGAATCAGTGGATGTAACCTATAGGAATATGGATACAGCAATGCCAAAAGCATTTCATTTGTACTATCATATGACATACATTTATTCTAAATGACTTTTTGTGTTCGCCCTTTGTCTCTTCTTCTCTTGTCCTGATTATCAGAAATCTGGGATTCAGCTAAGCAAGAAAGCCAGGAGGCCATAGAAAATCCCCTATTGAAAATGAAGCTTAAGTGTAGATTGCTTTGATACGTAGCCTTCCGTGCCCCTTACTGTTAAGTAGCTTTAATTTCAAAATTATCTCTTCTTTTTGCTATTTAACCATAACACTGTCCTAGAGTGCTAAACAGTTTCTGCCAGAGAAAATGAAATAAGTATTCTATAACCCTTACAGACTTAAAATGGGAATACACAACATGCTAAGAAACAGATAAGTTGGAAACTTAAATAAAGCACCAAGGTCAGAAACTGAATTTTACTTATGATAAATGACTTAATAAAAGAGATTAAAAAAACACAACTGGTTATAACTACTCCCACAACCCCAGTTCTGCCATAAAAATAATGATTAAATCCAACAATAGGCTCAAAATCTCATTTTACTCACTGCAATAATAGATAGGGTTTTAAAATTATTTTTTATGGAAGCACAAATTTCTCAGTGAACAGCATGCTGCAGTTCTCTTAGGCTGCAGAAATACCTTAACATGACTTTGTTCTTCATAGTAATAGTCTCAGAGCATCCAGATACTCAGAGCACCAGAAGCATGGAGGTAAATCACGCTGTGAAAGATCCCAATGCTGGTCCACCAGCCAAGATCCCTGAGGCTGATACACCACAAAGGGAAATAGGGGCTGTCTCTACAACTTTTTCAAATTAAAAAGTTAAGAAGATGTGGTCTCAATGCCATATGACTTGGTACATTGAAAATGTCTTTGTGCTATGTTTTTCAGCTCCATCCGGTCATTTATGTTTCTCTCTAAACTGGTTATTCTAGTTAGCAGCTTCTATAGACTTTTATCAAGGTCCTTAGCTCTTTTGTGTTGGATTAGAACATGCTTCTTTAGCTCAGCTAAATTTATTACTCACTTTCTGAAGCCTACTTTTGTCAATTCATCCATCTCATCATCCACCCACTTCCGTGCCCTTGCTGGAGAAGTGTCGTGATCATTTGGAGAATAAGAGGCACTCTGGCCTTTGAGTTTTCAGCATTTTTTCGTTGATTCTCTCTCATCTTCATGAGTTTGTCTGGTTTAGATCTTTGAGGCTGCTGACCTTTGGATGAGGTTTTCGTGGGGACTTTTGTTGATGCTGTTGTTGGTGCTTTCTATTTGTTTTTCTTTCAATAGTCAGGTCCCTCTTCTGTAGGGGTGCCCTGGTTTGCGGGGGATTCACTTCCGACCCTATTCATCTGGTCCCTCCCACACTTGGAGATGTTACCCAAGGAGGTAAAGATGGCTTCCTTCTCCTTCCTCTGGGATCTCTGTCCCTGAGGGGCACTGATCTGATGCCATCAGGACTGCTCCTGGATAAGGTATCTGAAACCTCTGTTGGGAAGTCTCACCCAGTTGGGGGGGGCATGGGATCCAGGACCCACTTAACAAAGCACTTTGACTGTCCTTTGGTGGAGGGAGTGTGCTGTGCTCAGTGGAAACCCACTCATCTGAGCTGTCCGGATTCCTCAGAGCTAGCAGGAGAAAAGACTAAATCTGCTGGTCCATGGAGACCACAGCCACCCCTCCCACTAGGGGCTCAGGCCCAGGAAGACCAGTTTGATCCCTAAGCCCCTGACTGGAGTTGTTGGAGATCCTGCAGGGAGGGCCCACTCAGTGAGGAGGGATGGGTCAGAGTCTGCCCTAAAGAGGCAGTCTGGCCACGATCTGCCACAGCTGGTGTGCTGAGTTGTAGGGGCCACTACCTCTTGGAATCAAGCCATCCAGTCTCCCCAGCACCAGCAGGGGAAAAATGGTGGCCTGGAGTTATCGTGATGGCTGCTGCCCCATGGCACACGTTTATCTGTGTAACAAACCTGCATGTCCTGCATATGTATCCCAGAACTTAAAATAGAATAAAAAATCTTTATGCATATAAAGTAGTAGTGATCCATCTCCTGGGAACCCACACAGCCCTGCTTGTCAGGAGCTAGAATTCAACTGTCACGCCTCCCTTACCTGGGAGAACTTCTGAAGTACAACCTGAGCAATGCTAATGGTGACCTTGGTCTCAGGTGCCTAAGAGATGGAGCCCTTTCTACAGAGCAAGACTTGCCTTCTCAGGAGTCTATCTATTGAACTTCGCAGAAGGCTTAATACATAGATAACCCCCCTCCTGATGCAGGATTTGAAACCTCTGTCTGAAAAATGGAGCTTGGCCTCAATTTCCTGGACCTCAATACGTCTTTTGAGTTTCACATCAAATACTTCATAGCTGTTTAGGAAAACGGTAAATTAAGAATGGGAACACTGTTACATTTGTAGCTCATTTAAAGTTCTCACTGATGCTATCACCTGTCTTGCTGCATCCTCCAGTGCTTGAAATCTGGTGTGACCTTGGTGTTATTGTGGATGCGGGTATAAAGGTTCTTAACAGCTGTAGGGTTCTGATGCAGCTGCCCCAGGCTGGCCTCAACAGGCAGCTCCTCGGCCTGAGGCTGGGAGATGGCCTGACGAGGCCAGCCTGGAGCAGCTGCATCAGATGGTTTGACATGCCCTGGTGGGCACAGGCTCTGCAGGGGCCAGTAAGTGACCGTGCTCGTCCTGCAGCTCAGACACTCCATTTCAGACTCTCTATTCACAACCCCTCACTTCCTGAAATTTTATCCCACTTCCCCTTAGACTGTTACCTTGTTCCACCATTCTACGTATCTCTTTCACAGAGGAGAGAGGGTCTAAAAACACATTGACACTAAGTATTGGCATTTTGAAAGATGTTTAAAAATACTTCCCACAATAAATAAATATCTGACTGTAAAATCCCATGCTTCTCTGGGGAAACGGTTTTGGATTACAGTCCTCTCTTGAGAACCTCATATTGCAATATTGAAGCAAGAGCTGATTTCAGGCCCTGCATAAGTGTATCTTACTTTGAGTCATCATTTTTCATGTGTTTACTTCATTTGCTTCTATTTTCCTTGCCTTTGTCTGACCTTTTGAAAACAGTAGGTTTACCTCATATCTGTTTGTCACTGTCATATAAATAGCAATCAAATAAAGCAAACTCATTGCTTACATCTGTAGAGTTTCCTAGGTTGGAAGGCTAAGGCCTCCACTGACTGCTAGGATAATGCAAGACAGTTCTCTGAATCCCGAGCACCTCATGCCAAATGTGATTTAGACTCAAACACACATGCACGCTCTTTCCCCATATGTCTTGCTTTGCAAATTACTCTTCAATTCATTCAAAATGATTCCTCGAAGAGTGAACTGATTTTTAATTATTTAGGGAAATGGAGAAATGAGACAGAGGTCACATTTAAATATTGAGGTATCCGTATGTATACATCAGAGCTGAATCAATTTCTATGTATGATTTCTATGCTGTAGGACCATGTGGCCCCTCAGTCTGCTTCACTCCTTCCAGGGAGAGCACACAGTATGTAAGAGATGAGAGACACAAATCAGGTACTATAACCTCACTCTAATACCATTTACTATTATGAATAAGTCAAATTATTTCAGGCAGATCTTTGATCTGGTCCAAAAAGAGATGACAGATCAATGCTGAGATGTTCCTGTTGTTTTATGTTTTCAAGGAAAAACAATGTTTACTTCTACCAGGAGTTAAAAATAGGTAACTTTTAAAATTTAAAATACCACCTTTTAGAAGACCTTGCAGACTCCCAGATAATCCCTATAGTCAGAAGTTTTTTGTTTTTTTTTTTAATTTTTATTTTTCTCCCAGGCAGGGTCTCCCTCTGTCACCCAGGCTGGAGGACAGCAGCATGATCACGGCTCACTGCAGCCTCTGCTTCCCGGGCTGAAGCGATCCTCCCACTTCAGCCTCCAGGGCAGAGTAGCTGGGACCACAGGCATGCATCACCACACTACCATGCCTGGCTAACCTTTTGCATTTTTTGTAGAGATGGGGTTTTGCCACATTGCCCAGGCTGGTCTTGAACTCCTGGACCCAAGCAATCCACCTGCCTCAGTCTCCCAAAATGCTGGGATTGGAGGCATGCGCCACTACCTTTGGCCAACTAAGTCTTGTTCCAATGTTCAGTTAATTGCCTCGTGTTTGTTACACTGTAGGCTGTGTCTACAGAAAGTTACTATGTGTATTAGTTTTCTGGGGCTGTCATAACAAAATACACAGACTGGGTGCTTAAGCAATAGACATGTATTATCCCATAATACTGGAGGCTAGAAGTCCAAGATTAAGTTATCAGTACATTTGGGCTCTTCTGAGGCATCCTTCCTTGTAGTTGGCCATCTTCTCCCTGTGTCTTTTTTTGTTTTGGAGATAGAGTCTGGTTCTGTCTCTCAGGCTGGAGTGCAGTGGAACGATCTTGCTCACTGCAAGCTCCTCCTCCCGGGTTCACGCCATTCTCCTTCCTCAACCGCTCAAGTAGCTGGGACTACAGGCGCCACCCCCTCACCACGCCCAGCTAATTTTTTGTAATTTTAGTAGAGACGGGGGTTTCACCATGTTAACCAGGATGGTCTCGATCTCCTGACCTCGTGATCCACCCGCCTTGGCCTCCCAAAGTTCTGGGATTACAGATGTGAGCCACCGCGCCCGGCCTCCCTGTGTCCTTTCATACCCCTCCCTCTGTGCGTGTCTGTGTCCTAATCGCCTCTTAAGGATGCCAGTGAGATTGAACTAGAGCTCACCCTAACAACCCTGTTTTAGTTATTTAAAGCCTCTGTCTCCAAATACAGTCACATTCTAGGGTAGCAGGGGTTAAGATTTCAACATATGACTTGTAGGAGAACACAGTTTAGCCCATAACACACCCTATAGTTATATTTAGTTCCCTTTCAATGCTTGAGCTTTAGCATTCTGTCTTTCCGCAGTCTTCAAGTAAAATCATTGCAGGTTTTTTAAACATTTCAAAGTGTGTTGTAAAATCCTTCAGTATGTTCCACATTCACTTTTGCTGCCCTTCTCGAACTTGTGTCTCACACATCCTCTTTGAATTGTGGTCCTAAGAACAATCTACGTTTTATAACAAAAGATTATCATCCATTCCTTGTAACTTTTGCTTGCCTCCTAACACAGTGCCTGGCTCATGGTAAGCACCCAAAAATATTTGGATGAATATAATGAGAAATTTTATCATTATACATGGTTATAATAAGTGTTATAATCCTGACTTATGTCTAGCTTGTAGTTCATTATGATTCTTAAATTATCTTCTGCTTTGCCAGCAAATAACCAATCAGTTTTACTTGAACAGATGCTTGCCTAATGATTCAAATTCTTTCAGAATAATTGTTCCGATTACAAAATTCTAAGCAACAAAGATTCCCAAACCTGAAGTTTTAAAACAGTTGGATCTCATAATACCCTCATTTTTAGCTTTAGCTTCTGCTAACCGTTTTGTATCACTGAATAGTCATGGATAATTTTTTTTATTTTTTCCCAATGAAAGTAACCTGAAAACACCATTCAAATAATATTTGTGCTAAAAGGTCACTTCTCTGACCTAAAGATCAAAAACTTGCAATAGGTGAGCTGTTCTGCATGATAGTAGGGTTTGGTTTGGTTTGGTTTTGCTTTTAAATATCCCTTTACTACCTGACAAGAACTAGTACCAGGAGATTTCCTCTCTAGAGCTTCCAAATATTGGTACCAACATTGACTGCACAACATAGAATTATATGTGGAGCTATTTAGAAATGCAACAACCTAGGAACTATCTTAGACCTTCTGATCAGAATCTCAGAGGGTAGAGAGTATGTTTTCAGAAGGTGAACTGGTAATTTTTATGCATAGTCAAGCTGAGAAATTTGCTTAATAATGAAGTAGTTCCAAAATGTAGCTGCACATTGAAATCACCCAAAGAAGCTTTAACCTGGTGATGTCTGGATCTCAGTCCACTGCCAGGATAACAGAAATTTAAACGTTTCTCATGTGATTTAATGGGTGACCAAAAAGATACACTGCTGAGAAATTAGAAGGACATTACTATATTTTTAATAAATCATTCAAAAGTGAAAAGCATAACATTAGGATGAGCCCCACATAACATATGTTTATTACAAGTGGTTCAGTATGAATTGCCAGAGACTGTAAAATGTGGACAGAGATGTGTCTGGTTGTGCCTTGGATTTTACCAGAGACTACAGTTTTTAACACTTAGCTGCGATGGAATTCTCTGGAAAACATATCATAACGCTGATTGTTGGACCCATCATCAGAGTTTCCAATTCAGTTGTCCTGGAGTGAGTTCCAAGTATTTACCTTTTTGCAAGTTTTAGACTAATATTGATGCTGCTGGTTCGGGAACCACATTTTGCGAATCACTATCATTGAGTTTCCCCATCCACAGAGAGCCAATAATATCCTTTCATGCAGGTGAGCCCATTGGTTACACCTCACAACTAAATAATTACAAGACCACAACTCAAGGAATATGCACCTGCCTTCAAAGAACATCGTGCAAGATGAGAACTACAAGGTCTTCTCACAGAATTCCATATTCCCTACAAAATCATGGAGGAAAAAAATTATACAGGTTCTATGGTATCACCATTAATTTTCATATTCTCTGAAATATTATACTATAGTGTGGATAGTACACATTTAATTTCCATTTGTCATCTCATGCATACTGTAATATTTTCAGACTTTTCGTGTCCTCTATTTTTAATGAATGCTTGGAATTAATTTCAAATGCTTGAAGATAATCTACAAGGCTTTTTTCTTTTGATTTTTTTCCCCATAATGTTAAACGTGCTTTTGAATCTTTGACTCAGAGGTATGGGCTTGCATTTTGTATATTACGGGCTTTTACATGAAATGTATCTTAGAGACTTGAAACAGAAAAACATTTTTGCCTTTACTTATTAAAGCCTCACCTGAACCATGCTAGAGAATCCCTCTTAAGTCCTCTCTCACAATAATAAGGTATATTTTCTCAGATCTATGTGAACAAACTTCACATTAAGTTGCAAACTGGGAAACCATGAATATTAAAGTTTTTCTTAGATGTGGCTCATTACCTTTCTTCATCTTCAACTTTTAGTTTGCCTTTGTCCTTGATGTTTTCCAGAGTTCCCATGGAAAAACATTTTCTGTTCGGAAATTCACTTTACTTTCCAAAACCATTTGACTTGCCAAACGTCTCCAACAGTATTGACTCAATAATGAATCTATTCTTTTGTGGGGAGGGAGGGATAATAGAAAATGTACTCAGCTACAGCTATAAACACTAAACACTCTCAAAATTGTATTCATATTTAGGGAGATAACCTATATGATCTAGAATTTATGTGATCAATCTTTTGCAAAAACCTAATTGAGAGAAGTAGTATTTAGGTTTGATAGTATAAAGAATACAGCATTCTCTCCTTCTCTAGGTGTTTTTAATTTGACCCTCGCATTGACTTGTCGTAAACCTCAGGAAGTCTACTCCTTTGAACAAAACAGCTTCAATCTTTGGGATTCACTTTTAAGATGATGCTCTTGGCTTTCACTGAAGTCTTTTTAAAAATAAACACACACATGCAAATGATATAAACACTGCTTTGTATTTGCCATAAATGCCCTCCATATATGGTTCTACAGTAGAAAATTATCTTTGAATTTCACCCTGTGTAAACGTTGTCTTCTTTGAAGAATTCATATACCTTACAAATACTGTTTACTTAATATTTTTTGTTACTTATTTAGCAAACTCAGATCTTATTTGTCTCTTTCTTGATGTCATTGTCATATAAAGTAATATTTTTCCTATTTATACATCACTGAGGTATTTTAAAGAAACAGGAGAGCCATTAATATTGAAAGATGACAGATGTATTGGTAATACCCTCCAGAGCTCTGATAGCAGAATTGGAGGAAAAGTAAAAAGAGAAAACAAATGTACTGAGGAAAATGTCTTGTGATTTTATACATTTTAACCTTATGTCATTCTCAAAACTACTCTGACCACTAGATATAACGATCTTTCAACTGATACCCAGGGAAGTTAAGTGATACACCTACAGCCAGGTACCTGATAAACTAGAGGGAACAGATTTAAATATATGTCTTCTGACCACAACAAGCTACAACCAATAACACACACAGGAAGGAAGCTATTACAGGATGCTCACTTAAAATATAGTTATGTGACTTGTACCTGTAGACTTCCATGTGAAACCATCCCATATTTCCATCTGCTTTATAAATATAGTCCAGCTGTGCCTCTGCTTTCACTCTGAAGCTTTAGAATTTGATAAAGAAACGTAGGACTCATCCAGGAAAAAACAATTCAGATTGCAGAAATGGGAATGTGGGAACACACATGGGTGTTGGGAAGACTAAACTGCTATGCTTTTTCACTGGAATTAATGAAGACAGCATGGGCTAGTCTAGAGCACTAGATGTGGAATTCATGTTCACGACTGTTACCAAGACCTGCAAGTTTCGGAGGTCACTTAACTCCCCAGGCCTCAGTTTCCACATCAACAAAACACAGAGGTTATATTGGATCATCTCCATGTTCATTTGCACCCCTAATCTTCAACTTTGTCTTTTTCACCTATGAGCTGATTATTATAGTTTATAGCTGGATTTAGAGGGTATCATACAGGTTACAGGTGAGTTCATTCAGGGGACTGGACATTTCTTCAAGTACAGGAGAACAGTCAGGGGGCGCTGCAATCATACATGCTTGTGTAGTAAGCAAGCAAAAAAAATGTGAAGGAGCCGGGCGCGGTGGCTCACGCCTGTAATCCCAGCACTTTGGGAGGCCGAGGCGGGCGGATCACAAGGTCAGGAGATCGAGACCACGGTGAAACCCCGTCTCTACTAAAAATACAAAAAATTAGCCGGGCGCGGTTGTGGGCGCCTGTAGTCCCAGCTACTCGGGAGGCTGAGGCAGGAGAATGGCGTGAACCCGGGAGGCGGAGCTTGCAGTGAGCCGAGATCGCGCCACTGCACTCCAGCCTGGGCGACAGAGCGAGACTCCGTCTCAAAAAAAAAAAAAAAAAAAAAAAAAAAAAAAAAAAAATGTGAAGGAAAAAATCTAAGGACTCCTGATATGGCTACATAGAGCATTAATGGAGATAGTCCAGTTAATATATATTTATTGTTATGTAGTTTCAAATTGCTAGGAGGAGGATATTGAATGCACCTAATGCAAAGAATAAATGTTTGAGATGCTGGATGTGTTCGTCACTCTGATCTGATCACCAAACGTTGTATGTATGGAAATATCACCATGTACTCTATGAATATGTACAACTTTGCATCAATTAATAAAAATAATTTTAAAATAAAATTAAACAGATTCACTTAATAACCAATTTTGTTTTTACTCAAGACTGTTGAATGATTGAGTGATTTCACCAACAGGGTTGTATTTCCTGTGGTTTCTTGCCATCTATTACTTTGAAAGTCTATCTGTATATTGTTTTTATTTGTACTTATTTACTTCTTTAGCAAACTATCATCATCATTGTATGTCATCCATCTAAACACTAAGATGTTGAACTTGGTGCTCCCGTTTGCACTCAGTATTTTAATCAAATATTTATTTGCACTCATTATGTATTTTAGACTTTGTTCAATACTGAATGGATGCAATCTGTTCTGTTGCCTCTCTCCATCCCCCTCTGAACCTGCACTATTGATCTAGTCACTCAACCTATTACATTTCCCCAAGTTCCATATTTTTCATGAAGCCTGGATTCTATAAGTGAGTCATTTCACTTAGTTTTCTTTATCACCCTCCATGTAAAAGATCCTTAACTTCCTTCACACGGAGGGTTCCTTCTTCGTGCTCATCCTGATCTGTGGTCTCCTAATTTCCTAGTGTCATTTTAAAAAATAAATTGCACTTGTATTGGAGAAATACCAGTAAGTTAGGAATGCCTGATGGCAGTACCATAGTTTTGGAGTTCCATACATGTGGTATTGTAACTGGGTATGTTTTGTGCCTAAGGAGTGTTTATGAGAGGAATATCCCTTGTTTAGAAGGAGGCTATTATAGCAGGAGGCCCCTGCACTCACCCACTGTGCATTTCATCTCCTTGCACCTGAGCTGTTACCAGGAGCCCCAAAGATGTGCTCCCAGGTTATCTGATTAGATTGCTGAGTGATCCGCTGCAAAGATTCCCAGTGAAAAGAACTATCGATGTTGCCCTGCTTGGCAGGCTTGCTTCTTGTTCAATAGACTTCTGTGTAAGCTGATTCTGAATGTGATCAATAATTGCCTTCTAAGCCTCAATGTTTCACTGGATCTCAAGAGACTGCCTGATGGGCATTGCCCTAGCTCACTTCTACAATTAGCTGTTTACCTCCTCTTAATCAAAGCAACTCCATCTCTCCACTAAAACTGTTTCCTCAAAAGCCACCAATGAGCCTTTTCCCCCCAAACCAAAGCCTTTTCATTCTCTTGATACCCAAGTGTTTTTGACACCTTTTAGCATCCCTTCTTTGATAAAATTCTTAGTCCACGTTTCTTCTTTCTCATAATACCTACAATTTATTCCTTCGTTTCCATGCCTATTTTTTTTTCTTTTTATCCCATTAAGAATTGTAAATTATCAGTAAAATGTCAGATCTAGTATTTTTTTTCTAGTATTTTTTTGGAGTCTTCAAAGTCAGTCTTGTGATTCAACTTATTATATCCAAATCTTCCCCTGACCACCACTGCATGTTTTCGTTGAATTACGCAGGTGACACCAAGTTCAATGTGTCTATTAACTGTCCTGTCCCCCACCACTCCCCTCACACAGGCAGGGACCCTTACCATCTCTTCAGAGGCAACTTCACATGTTAGTCCTCAGGTTTCAAATGTAGAACCCATTTGTCATCCTGCTCCTGCTTCTGTAATTTTATGTAGTATGCCTAGTTTTTCTTTGGGAGATATTTTCTACCATTCTACCTCTTTATTCTCTTTACTACCGCTTAGTCCAGGCTATCACTCTTGACTCCGCCTGCTTTCTGGACTCAAGGGCCTTTTTCCGTCCTGTATACTACTGTATACTGCTCCTACATTTAATACCTGCAGATCGCTTATCATGCCATTTTTACGCCTAGTGACCTATGCTAACATGATGGAGGGCATAACGTTATATGTCCCTAAATGAATGCAGAGCCCCCTTCAAGGGTAGCTCTCATCGCCCCTTCCGTAGGCTTTTTGAATTTTATAATCTGAAGACAGTGTCCATCTTTCTCTCTCACTCTCAGAATCAAAAGATCTCATTTTCTCCTTCTAGGTCACAAGGTCTTTCTTCCCCACCAACCATAGGTCCTGCCACTTTAGTATGGTAAGAAAATAAGGTGCAATCTTTGCTGGACGATGACCCAGACTTCCTCGCTTCAATGTGGTTTATATCAATAAAAAAATCTTATTTTAAAATACTAAGTATATGGTCTTAGTTTTCAAAGTCCCATGCCACCCATCACTTTCCTTATTAAAATATGGGCTAAGTGTGATGGCTTACACCTGTAATCCCAGCACTTCAGGAGGCTGAGGCGGGTGGATTCCTTGAGGTCAGGAGTTTGAGTCCAGCCTGGCCAGTGTGGTGAAATCCTGTCTCT
Source organism: Macaca nemestrina (assembly GCF_043159975.1). Classification (NCBI taxonomy): domain Eukaryota; kingdom Metazoa; phylum Chordata; class Mammalia; order Primates; family Cercopithecidae; genus Macaca; species Macaca nemestrina. The sequence goes on from NC_092128.1 coordinate 11,721,940, forward strand.
ACTAAAAATACAAAAAAAGTTAGCTGGGCATGGTGGTATGCACCTGTAATCTTAGCTATTCTGGTGGCTGAGGAATGAGAATCCCTTACACCCAGAAAGCAGAGGCTGCAGTGAGCTGGAGATTGCACTACTGCACTCCAGCCTGGGTGACGAAACCTCAATAAATAAACAAACAAACATAAAAACAAAGTATGTACAGAGACCTCTACCTATTATTTATATGCAAGCAAAAGGAAGAGTGGTTTTATTTTAGAATGTATCACTTTTATCTCCATTTTTTTGATATGGCATGGTAACTTTATTCACCTCCAGAGGTGCAAAATTATAGAATAAGAACAAAGTTAAACACAATTGACTTTAAAATATCCAGTGCCCAATGCATGCAATATATAATATTTGACCAGTCATGGTGGCTCACACCTGTAATCCCGGCACTTTGGGAGGCCAAGACGGGCAGATTACTTGAGGTAAGGAGTTCAAGACCAGCCTGGTCAACATGGTGAATCCTTGTTTCTACCAAAACTACAGAAATTAGCCATGGTGGCGTGCATCTGTAGTCCCATCTAATTGGGAGGCTGAGGTGGGAATATTGCCTGAACCCTGGAGGTGGAGGTTGCAATGGGTTAAGATTGCACTACTGTACTTCAGCCTTGGGGATAGAGCAAGACTGTGTGTGTGTGTCTGTGTGTGTGTGTGTGTGTGTGTGTGTATATATATATGTATGTGTATATATATATATAAATAATATTTACCAATACAAGCATTTATAGGTATTGAAAAAGGTAAACAACCAAAAGGTAACGTTCACATTGCTGCTGCTCTAGACACTTAATATACCTAAATAAACAAATCCATAAATAGAACTTATTTTACTTGGCAGAGGATCATTATGAACGCTTTGCTCTTTGCTGCAGGTTTTGTCCCCACCATAATGTCTAAATTGTTCACATGTGCTGCCAATACATGATTGCAATTATAACTTAAAAAATAAAGGCAATTCTATGTCTCTTCTCTTTTCTGAGCAAGATAATAGTATTTCTTTGGAATATAAATTGCTACGATTTTTAGAGTTAGAAATTCTTCAAAGAACAATTAAGTCTTTGCTGAAACACGAAATAGAAGATAGTTCTAGAGAAGATTACAGCGTTTCAATTCAGTGCCCACAATGAGAAATTTAAAAATTGGCTTAACTGTTGCCTGAAGTCATATCTCAGATTCTAAGATGTCAAGCGGTATGTTTTGAATGAGCTTAAATACATTCACCAATATAAGCAAGCCCTGTAAACTGTAAAGTTACTCGAGTGAATCAAATGTTATTTCCTATATATAATCAAAAAAAGGAAAAATCATATGGTTATAATATTAAACATGGCACACATTTAACTAAAAGTTTAAAACATTTCTCTATTATCTTAAGGAACAGAACACAAAAAAATCAACCAAAACAGTTTTTTTAAAGTTAACACAAAGGAATAAAAAAACTCCTTTAGTTCGAAATGGCTATCTGATTCAAAATTATTCGAGTAGAATTCCACTTTTATACTAGTACTTGGTGATACATTTTTTCCTTTCTCTTCTTGTAATACTTTGGAGGTGCTAACTACTGTAAACCGAGTTTTTGTCATTCTAATTATAAATACTGTATTATGGTAAGTGGCATTATAGAAAAAACTTATAGAACCTTAGAGTTGAGTAAACGGCCAGCAAGAATGACCTGGTGATCAGAGGGTCTTTCAAATAAAATGAAGTTTTCACTGACTCAGTGAGAACAGATTGTGTCTTGCATCCTGCCTGGTATCTTTCATTTTCACAGAAAGGCCCTGGCGAGTTGGGGGTGGAGGGAACACACCACTGAAATCACATGAATGAAAAAAAAAAATCAGTGAATCCCAGAGGTCAGGAATTCAGAGACACACAAAGACACCCAACCACTGGTTTGGATTCAAGGTTAGGGGAATGAATCCCAGTTTTCTCACTTACTGTGGGGCTGGAGCAAGTTACTTACAAAAGAGGGCCATTGTCATTAAAATAAGAGTAAGACTTATGCCATAGAAGATGAAGAGTTGCCAATAGATACTATGTCAGCACAGTGCTTGGCACAGAAGATACACTCAGAAAATGGCACTCTCAGGTACAAAGTGGTACCCAGAGACCACTCGTCCAGCCCAAAGCCTGAGGATTGTTTGGGAGGTGGAATGATCAGCGTCATACAGCATCAGACTGCCCAGAAGAAAGGCTCCTTTCACCCGATCTCTGTGTCTAAGATCAGGGGATTCACTTTGGAGCCTCCCAAACTAGAAGAAACAGTTTTACTCGCAGTGGTTTTCTATTTCCTAATTATCATTATGTACACCTGGTTATTCTTTTTCTGCTTTCAAAATCTTCAGAGAACTTTGGTTTCCTGTTCCCAATGTGGATCCTTTCATCCTCACACCATCTGAGAAAGTGATTTCCTTTTAATGCTCTAAGAAAATGGCAGGGGCACTAAAAAAGAAAAAAAAAAAAAGCAATAATACGATGTTCTATCTTATCTATCTTGTAACATATCTTTTTCTAAAAAAGAAAAAAATAAAAACAGAGAACCTGTGAAGCTAATCAGCAGGATTGGCTCCAACTGGATCTGGCTGATGCTTCTACGTGGCTAGGGAACCCAGGTTTGTTAAAAATGGTGCTTCTGGGTCATTTTCTATATGAGATTCCAGAATAACAATGGTGAATCACAGTGCCTATGCTCCAATCTAGTGTAGAAGGTTCAATCCAGAGACCGGGGATTGTAACAGAAATAAACAAGCATCAGAATGGGCAGTAGCCAATACTATGCAAGGAAATAATCTAAATTGTAATGACCTGGACTAGGCATGTTATTCCCTCCCACTGAGGCTCTCTGAAGTTCAACTTCCTTAGGATTATCAGTCTTCATTTGATCCCTGACAAGGTCCAACCTGATTTTTGGAGAATCAAGTGCAATGACAGGATATCAACTAGTGAATCGTTTATTGAACATAAGAGGCAGCCTTCCTGAGTTCAGATCCAGCCTCTGCCACAAACCACAAAGCACACTGTTGATTGTAAGCTAGCTATTTAAACTCCCAGTGTCTCAGTTTTATCATCTATAAAATGGGGATAATTCTTGTACCTACATCATAGAGTAATTGTGTAATTGGGTTGATTTTTGTAAAATGCATAAAGCATATATAACAGATAGCAGAAACTGCAAATGTGTGACAGCTGCATGACAGAATAAATCAATCCACCATGAGTTTGGAATTACAATTAGTATTGAATCCAAGGCTTGAAAAACACATATCACCTTTACCCCTTAATGAATAGTTTAGATTAGTCTAGTCAGTTACAAAACTTGGAACACTCTAAAAGAAAAATTATTTTTCTAGCCTTATTCTTTCATTATGGTATGAAATTATTATCCTTGCTTTGTAGAGGAAGCAATTGAAATCCAAGAAGTTAAAATTACGTACTAAAAGTGAACAAAAGATAAAACGTGAGAAGAGATGAGACTAGAAACTGAGAAAAAAAATGTCACCAAACCTGCTGGGAGACAGAACTTTTTTTCAAGATGTAATTCACAGCCCTTCCTGAAAATAATTAGAATTCCTGATAGAACACTTGAGTAATTTTCTGATAGACTCTCATGATACTTCAAGAACTTTTCTGGGAAGATCCACTCAGCTGACTGTCAGTTTTGAAACATACCTGTTTTTTTTGTTTGTTTTTTTAACAAAGTTGAATTTGTTCTTCAATATATGTGAACATAAAAATTTTTACAAATACTGTTAAATATAATTGTAAATATTAGTTATTTTATTTTTTTTTTAATTATACCCCTACATCTTTAATCCATCTTACAAGTAGTCTAATCTTTAACCAGGCAATTCTTCATTGTATGACCTCTCCCCACCACCCCTCACCCAAATGTTTCTACCTAGGGGAGAATCTTGAATTCAGCTTATTCAGCAACCTTTCATCCAACAGCATGTTTGAAATAAAACATAATATGGGCTCATAATCATCTTATCTGAGAAGTTGTCTTTAAATATGTACATATTTCCCAGTTGAATACAGCACTTTTTCCTATATTCCCAAAGATTCTTACTCCTTGCTGTTTTTTTATTAATCCCCAAACTCATATATCCATTGAATTAAACTTGGAAGGAATATTAGGAACAAACTGGTCCAACTTTGTTGATTTAAAACATCTGCATCTTTCCAACTACAGACATGGAGACTCAAAGATAACTTTAAACCGAAGACAAGAGTCTGCAATAAGCCATTACCATGGGCACAAATAGCTTTTCTATTCACAGTAGGTTCATTTTATTTATTTGCGTGCTAGTTGGTCAGTTGCTTGTCTCTCCCTTTCCCATTCAGGCTCTAGGCGAAGTAATAGGAAAGTATCATGAGCAGTGCATGGTCAGACACGACTAGGTCCACAAATATTTGTGTCTTTCCATAATGTCAGACTTTCATCAATGCTACTTCAATCATCAACGCCATGAGCTACCTGAAGCTTCAGAGGAGGCAATTCTCTTTAGTGCCACCCATTCACTTGGCAGAGCCATAGGCACACAAGCTCAAGTCACTCCAAGGGCCAGTCAATATTGCAAACCATATCTATCTATCTATCTATCTATCTATCTATCTATCTATCTATCTATCTATCTATCTATATGTTTTGACTAAACATTCCACAACAAAGTAACATTTAACATTAAGATAAAGGAGATAGGAAAAAAGGGTTAACAAACCAGTTCAGGAAGAGCAATGTGGACAAAACAATGCCTCGTCCTGATCCGGGTGGTCCATCAGGGTCTTGCAAGGAAGAGAATTTAATGTGGGCAGTCTTCGGCAGAGGATGCTGGGTGCTTATCACAAGTGACAGAAAGATGGCGTCTGCTAAGACAGCGGTTTCCGACCGGTGAATTCCTGCTCTTTTTTATGGCCACAGAGTCTTCTGGTGAGGACTAGTAGTGAAAGGGTGTGAATGATTATGTCCTTATCTGGTTGGGTGCAGTCTCTATTGGTCAGCTGAACACCTGGTCCCTGTTGGCATGATGGCTTTTCAAACGTAAGATGGAGTCTTTTTCTAAGGTGGAGCTACTTATGCCAAGGGTGCTTTACACAGAGAAACTCTACAAAACAAACAAGAACCAAGCAACCCAAGGTTGGTAAGAGAAGCTCAAGAGAAAACATGAGATAGCTAGTGGTTCTCAAACTGTAGCCGGCACCGGAATTCACCAGAATCAGCTGGAGGGCTTGTTCAGACAGACTGCTCAGCCGTAGCCCCTCATGGCTGATTTTGTAAGTCCTGGGTGAGGTCTGAGAATCTAATCTGCATTACTAACAAGTTTCCAAGTGATGCAGATGATACAAGGGAGCCACACTGTGAACCACTCAGATGTGTTTTTTCAGTGGAAACTTCTTTTTAATCATCGCTTTCAGGCCAGACACACCCTTTCCCTCCTTCTCCTCCAAACTCCAAAGCTCTCCCTCCCCATGAAACAGGGGCTGTACTAAGAGAGGTCAGATGGCGGAGGGTTGGCCGGGGGGAGGGGTTTGGGAGTTGGGGGGTGTTTAGTGGATAAGCGGTAATGAGTGGATAAGTGGGAGATGATATAGCAGGAGTTTCTAGAAGGATTTCAGAGGGAATTTCCCTGTGAAAATTAGATCCTCACCCTGAAGGGCCACTTCTGAATCTCCAGCTGCATTTTTTTATTGTAAAAAGCTGGTTCCTTTTCTCCCATTTTTCTTTCTCCTCGCAGGTGAAACAGATCCAAAAAGGGGCAGGTTCTCTTAATCAAAACTATCCTTTCAAAAGTTTTACTTGGAGAAGTTATCTGGGTAACAAGTTTAACATTTACAAATCCACCGTCCCCTCTTCTCCCACTTTCCCTAACATCTATTAACATATCTGGAGTTGTTTTTATCGGTATTCCCAGCCTCTGCTGGTTGATGTTAACATGACATGAGGAGTGTCACGCGCGTCCATGTGAAGAGACCACCAAAGAGGCTTTGTGTGAACAATAAAGCTTTTTAATCACCTGGGTGCAGGCGGGCTGAGTCCGAAAAGAGAGTCAGCGAAGGGAGATAAGGGTGGGGCCGTTTTATAGGATTTGGGTAGATAAAGAAAAATTACAGTCAAAGGGGATTTGTTTTCTGGTGGGCAGGAGTGGGGGGTCGCAAGGTGCTCAGTGGGGGAGCTTTTTGAGCCAGGAAAGTGACTTTCACAGGGTAATGTCATCACTCAAGTCAAAGACCGGCCATTTTCACTTCTTTTGTGGTGCAATGTCATCAGTTAAGGCGGGGCAGGGCATTTTCACTTCTTTTGTGATTCTTCAGTTACTTCAGGCCATCTGGGCATATACGTACAAGTCACAGGGGATGCAATGGCTTGGCTTGGGCTCAGAGGTCTGACAAGGAGCTTGTGAAAACTAAGACCAGGGAACTACCCCATTTAGATCCACACAATCAGAATTGGAAGGCTATGGTCTGGTATTAGAATTTTTAAAGTTTCCAGGTGATTCTGATGTTCCTCCTATGGGGAAAAAATCCGTTTCAATCAGTCAGTTACATCTCTGTGAGACTAAGCTGTCTTTTAATCTGGATAATGAGAAAATACCTAACCCACAGGCTGATTTAGGCAGCATGAAAGTTGCGTGAGGGTTGTGTGTGCAGAGAAAAAGAAAGAAGGGCAGAGGGAGAGCTTTTCAGAAACGGAGCCTCCAGCAGAGAGCATGGGACTTTGGCAGGAAGTAATTGACTAAAATTACTGCCCAAAATTATATCACGACTGGCCGCAATCAATGACGACCTCTGACTAGTATGAAGACTGAAAACCTCAGTTTACCCAAGTCCACTGCATTTCCAAACTCTGGTTCTGAATCTTCTGTGGTGTGAGAGGGAGAGTGAAGATTGGTGCTGAAAGCTTTTTTTTTTTTTTTTTTTTTTTTTTTACCTCTAATGTCTTCCTTTATTATAGGAGACAACTTATGTTATTCAAAGGACTGCCCTAATGTGGTTTCTTTTTAATCAAGAGACTGTCATTGGTGTGTCCAAAGGCGTTAGCACTTGGATTATATTGAGAAGAAGGACAAAGGTTACTTTACAAAATATTAATTTTTTTTTTAACTTGACTGAGAGAATTATGGTTTGAATGTCTCTCGGGGGGAATAGAACTTATTGTTAGTAACTTTGATAACTTGGGCCTCTTAACATGATGAGAACACAAATTTAGTTTAAATCTCTGCATATGCATGAACTTAAGAAAATAACACTGAGTGACCCATGTTATGATGAAATCCTATAATCATAGGCATAAAATAAGCTATTTCTTTGCTAGTCTTTCTTCTGTTTTTAACAAGTTGACTCAAAGAGTCCCTGGGAATTTTCCAAAAAATGGGCTCCTACAGCAATCATGTAATGCTTAAGTATTTTTTTTTAACCCTGTACAAGCTGTATTCATGAAACTTGCTTTGTATTTTCAACTAATTAGGTTGGGTAGAAATTTCCCTCAGTCTCTGGTACTCGGAAATTTTGTATGTGTGTGTGTGTTTCCCACCAATGCTTAAATATCAAGTTTTTTCTTCTCCCATAGATCAGTGGACCATTAAGGCTAGCATTGATTCAAAGTAACATTCCTGTGCTTCGTCATGACTCCGTTGTAAGACACTGGGTCTCCTCTGTAATGGGTCTCCTCTGTCCTAACCTCTTTACATCCTTGTTCTCTCTTCATGCCTGTTTTCAAAGCCCTGTAAATAATATGCAAAGTTCTATCCCATCAAATCTACATTTCAACATTAGGCATTCAAAATTCATCTTCTGTAGGCACAAGTTCTATTTCGCATTATCTTTCATTGGGGTGGCCTAATCATTGTGTAAATAGCAAGCCTATGCATATGCTCATCATCACCTCATCACTTTATTCATGTTGAATTCCAACCTGGAGTGGTCTCGATCTCTTTACTAATGACAAACTGCCATGACAGCCACCGGCCCCGTAAGAGATTATGAAGACAGTTTGGTCACAAGAAAAGTAGCTCATCAAACCCTTTCATTACAGAAAATGGTTGGCCAGAGAAAATACCACTGGCCCTAACCCAGGACAATACTCCCGCCTTTGAAAGTCTCCACGCTGCTCACTTGCCTCCTTGCACCCAGCCAAGCCTGCCAAGTGTACCTGAACACCACTTAGGAGGTCTCCCACTTCCACACACCAAAAAGGGAATCCCACAGTAATAAAAGGCTTTCCAGAGATTGTCTCAGTCTCTCTTAACTATAAAACTTCCGTTGCTAAAATCTTTAAACCCCTGTTGACATAAAAGTAGCAATAGATGGGGACCTGTGCCAAATTTTGTAAATAAACAATTATTTTAAATGTGTCTCAGATTTCGTCTTTGGCACTACTTAAATCCTATAACCTTTGTGGAAGCAGTTTTGGTTCCAATGTGTGGTTATCCAACCTGCAATTATCCCTTTTATATGGTATTTGCCTCTTTCTACCCCTCTGTGGACTCACGTCCTCCCACTTCCACACAAGAATGGTGAAGTAATGGTAAGGAATTGAAAGGAAAGAAACTGTATTTTCCTTTTTCTTTCTGGCTTCCTCTTTATCATCCTCTTGCACCTTTTCTTAACAATTAATTTCCTTTTTCTTTTACAATGTCTATATACCTAAAACTGAACCTAAACATAAGCATAAAATGTGCCCTCAATAAATATTTTAGAGCATGCTTAACACTCGTCTCCTAAGGAAACAAGAATGAAACAGACCAGATGGCTATGTTATTTTACATATGTAACAGTTAGTCCCTATGGAATTTTAACTATTCCTTGATATTATTAGAAGAAACTTCAGTATTCCATATACTCCTGCAAATGACAAACAATAAACTTTTAAAGGACTCAGATTTTTTAAAAAGCAATGTATCTCTGTCCACTCTGGTAATCATTCAGTCTTTATCTTCAGTGTTTGAATAATATTCATAAATGTATGACCTATGCTAACTTATTAGTAAATATCTTTGAATGCAAACATGAATGAATATAAAAATGACTGAATGAAGGAATATTCACAGAAAATGTTTTTATATGAGAAAAGAACCCACAGATAAGAAAGAATGGGAATTTGGGAGCAGGTATAAAAATGGAAATTGAACAGAGATTAATTAGGCCATTATTCTATGGTGCCACAGATCTGTGATTCTTATTGACTGTTTTGATGTGCATTATAGTTAATGCTGGTCACCTGCCAAGGAGGTGACTTGATTCTGTTGTTTAGCAGACCTGCAAACAGTACAAGGTGTCTAGCATTCTACTGAAAGCAATTTTACTCATTTGTGTTACTAAGAACCCCAAGGAGAGGGGAAATAAAATCCAAATAACAAGAAATTGTTTTTAATGTAAAAATATTATTACGATAATATCTGGAAAATATGTCCTAGCTGGATTATTAATTTCAAAAATAGAAGCATTCTTTCTAAATCTTCATAACCTATGATATTACTTTCTATAATATTAGAAACCCCGTAGGGACTGAAGTAGCGACTTGTTAAATACAGTGGAATGAAGTGAATTAAAAGCTTCTTCCAGCTCTGTTTAGTGATTGAGTCTCAGAAACTTTTTTGTTGGGTTTAGGTTATATCGTTCACTGTAAATTTCCAAAATAATTTGCCTTTCTTTCATTTTTCTGTTTTCTTTGTCATACAAGTTTTTAGCAACTGTTTTTAGGGTCACTATATTTTTATAGAAACAGCATGATGTTTGATTTTCTGTTGTAACTTGGGTAGGCCATGGCGGTCAGACATCACTCTGGATATTTCTGTGAGGGTGTATCAGGATGAGATTTACATTTAAGTCGCTGATTTTTAGTAAAGCAAATTGCCCTCTGCTATGATCTAAATGTTTGTGTACCTCTAAAATTCATATGTGGAAGCCTAGTCACTAAGGTGATATTAGGAGGCAGGACTCTTGGGAGGGGATTAGATTATGAGAACAGAACCCTCATGAGTGGGATTAATGCCCTTAGAGGCCCAGAGAATTGGCTTGCCTCTTCCATCATGTGAGGACACAGCAAAAAGACAACTCTCTATTAACCAAGAAGTGGGATCTCACCAGACACTGAATCTGCCAGCAGCTTAGACTGCCCTGCCTCTAGAACTGTGAGAAGTACATTTCTGTTGCTGGCTATTTTGTTATAGAAGCCTGGAGGAACTAAGACATGCTTCTCATTGAGGTGAGGGTAGTGGGAGGAGAGTTCATCCAATCAGCTGAAGGCCTGAACAGAACAAAGGGCTGACCTCCCCAAGCAAGAGGATATTTAGAGAGCAGACAAACGTTCAGATTTGATTTGCAGCAGTCTTTCTTCCCTGGGCCTCCAAGGTGCTGGCTCACCTACAAATTTTGGACATGCTATCTGCCATAATTACATGAGTCACTTCTTCAAAATAAATCTCATGTATATGCCTTATATATATATGCTTTATGTGTGTAGGGGGCTTATTTATATACAATGTTTTACAGAATTGTAAATAAATATGTGTATATATAAATATATATGCAGGCATATATTTGTATATATAAATATATACATGTGTGTATATATAAATATATATGCAGGCATATATTTGTATATATAAATATATACATGTGTACATATATATGTGTATACACACACATAGATACATACATCCTATTAGTTCTGTTTTCCTGAAGAACCATGACTAATGCAAACAATGACCAAAATTTGAAGATAAAGGCTGAAGTAATTGGATTTTATTCTATAATGACTTTTTTTTTTTTTTTTTTGAGACTGAGTCTCACTCTTTTACCCAGGCTGGAGTGCAGTGGCATGATCTCAGCTTACCGCCACCATGCCAGGCTAACTTTTGTATTTTTAGTAGAGACGGGGTTTCAACCATGTTGGCCAGGCTGGTCTTGAACTCCTGACCTCATGATCCACCCACCTCGGCCTCCCACAGTGCTAGGATTACAGGAATGAACCACTGCACCAGGCCTCTTAAGATGAAATTTTATTTGAGATCTACAGCAGTGAAAGCAAATGGGTTTCCTCTCAAGTGCTCCCTCTAGTGGACTGGAAGTGGCTGTCTGGAACAACCCGGGGTGAAACAGCAATTGACACTCTGTGGGGGCTGAGGGGGATCCTGGGGGTCACGGGATCCTGGGGGTCACAGGGCTTATTTGCTGCCTCACAGAGAGGCAACTCCCTCCATCCCAGTAATACACTGAGGAAGGTCATTTTGTGCACAATGCGTTCTCTAGAGAATTCCACTTTACACTGAGCTTTGTTTTTTTTAATTTTTAATTTTTTTAGAAAAGGGATATTTTCCTCTCATTCAGTGGCATGATTAAAATAATTCCTTCCCAAAATGAGAGTTAATACTCTTTTGAGGGACAGCAAGGAGGAAAAAGAACAATATAATTTCTCAGTTTAGACAAAAGCAAAATTACTTTTGAAGTCTTCTAAGTATTTGAGGAAGTTGCAAAATTAAACGTCCAGAGGTTTAATGTCTTCTAAACATTTCCCTTTTATTCCCCTAAGGCCTTCTAGTAATTTCGTTTTCAGTGCCTTTTGTGGCCACATAATAAAAGTTTTCTACACTGAGGTCATTTTACCCAGCTTTACTTTCTAAATTTTTTTTTAATGTTTTGGACTCATATAGCTTATTAAAATGAGTAGTACTAAGAATCTAACAAAGAAGTATCTTCTGTATGAGAAAACAGTCTGAGAACTACCTGTTTGAGTTATTTTTAAACAAATGATTAAAAGATATATGGGCAATAGGAAGTGATTACTTGGCCTGATCATGCGGACACCACAAAATTACAATCTCTCTTCAATCAGGTGTTAGCTCATAGAAGTCTTGAAAAACTGCTCTCCATCTACTTACCCTGCTTGTCTTATCATATACCTATTTGTTTTGTGTGTATCTCTCCCACTAAAATGTAAGTTCTTGGTGGATCAATACTTCATCTTTCTTGTTCATTGGTGTATCATCAGGACCTAAAATGGTGCCTGGCATTTATATTAAAGAGATATTTGTCCAGTGAATGGGTGGATGACTGGACTGCTTTATACTGGCAAGATATAATCAGCCATTAGGAGAAAATTACAAGGAAATCCGAGAATTATATATCTATTCTGGAGAGAAAAACTAACATTTAGTAAGTTTTTTTTTTGTTTTTTTGTTTTTTAACATATAGGGTGTTTACTACAGTCTACTTGCAAAGAAACATCATTTTCTTTTTATTGGCTAATGAAGGCTGCTGTCCTCTGATCTCCCAATGGGAGCTGATAAAGCTGAGACATTCAGAAGGGCCTTTTCTTCAACCCTTCCAGACTCTGTGGAGAGTAGGTTGGGTTCCTGTGTGTATCAGATAATTTTTGTATATTTGATTGTTTTTTTTTTTTTTTTTGAGACGGAGTCTCGCTCTGTTGCCCAGGCTGGAGTGCAGGGGCGCGATCTCAGCTCACTGCAAGCTCCGCCTCCCGGGTTCACGCCATTCTCCTGCCTCAGCCTCCCGAGTAGCTGGGACTACAAGCACTCGCCAGCTCGCCCGGGTAGTTTTTTGTATTTTTTTAGTGGAGACGGGGTTTCACCATGTTAGCCAGGCTGGTCTCCATCTCCTGACCTCGTGATCCGCCCGTCTCGGCCTCCCAAAGTGCTGGGATTACAGGCGTGAGCCACCGCGCCCGGCCCATTTTTGTATATTTGAAATAGGTTGCCGGGCGCGGTGGCTCACGCCTGTAATCCCAGCACTTTGGGAGGCCGAGGCGGGCGGATCACAAGGTCAGGAGATCGAGACCACGGTGAAACCCCGTCTCTACTAAAAATACAAAAAATTAGCCGGGCCTGGTGGCGGCGCCTGTAGTCCCAGCTACTCGGGAGGCTGAGGCAGGAGAATGGCGTGAACCCGGGAGGCGGAGCTTGCAGTGAGCCGAGATCGCGCCCCTGCACTCCAGCCTGGGGGACAGAGCGAGACTCCGTCTCAAAAAAAAAAAAAAAAAAAAAAAAGAAATAGGTCTTGCCAGACCCAGGATGAAATGTACATAGAGCAAGAATGGGAAAATGCAGCACAGTCACCAAAGGGTGAAATGTCTTGGGAGAGAATGACAGTTGAAGAATTTAGATTTATTATGTCAAGAATGGAGTCCCCACCTCCACCTCAGGCAGAAACGAGTGAGAAAAGTTGGACCGATCATGTGTAAAGGAGAAATGTTCACAGAAGCAAAACTGTCTATGTCTTCATCAATAAGACCTATTTATTTTTATTTCTGTGAGGAAAAAAATCCATAATTATGAATTATAATTTCAGTCTGTCCTTGGTGCCAACTAGATAGTAATACTGCTCAGTTTATTTAAAAAAAGAAACTTTGTTCATGACAGCCCTTTTTGCACTGAAGATCTTTTCATATTTTGCAAAATGATATGTTAACCAGATAATGGAGATGTGGATAAAATGTATCAAAATTGGTAACACTGAATTGTAGGCTAGTCAGTGAGCTTCACCTAACATTAATATTTTTATCTACAAATTTTGCATTGTTAAGCAATGACCAGGACACTGATGAAAAATCAGAACATAAGCAATAGATTAAATAGATTGAAACAAGTTGATTTGTAGGTGAGCTCCTTGAGTACTCACCCACTATTTACCTTTATTTTTCCCATGATTCTAAAAAGCTGTGTGACCTGAAACCTGTGCTCATGAATATTAAAAAGCACCCAATTAGAAAGTTAGAAAGTCGTGTGAATTGGGAATGATGGGGGAGGAGGAAGGGTGGGTGCTGGAAGAGGACAGGTCTTCTTCTAAGTCCAGACAATCTGACACATAACATAAAAATAGAAAATTAGATAAGATAACCAAAAGAATTGTAATTTGCAACATTTTAAAAAGCAAAGCAGGCTGGGTGCGGTGGCTCACGCCTGTAATCCCAACACTTTGAGAGGCCAAGGCAGGCGGATCACGAAGTCAGGAGATCGAGACCAGCCTGGACAACATGGTGAAACCCTGTCTCTACTAAAATACAAAAAAAAATTAGCTGGGCGTGGTGGTGAGCGCCTGTAGTCCCAGCTACCTGGGAGGCTGAGGCAGGGGAATTGCTTGAACCCAGGAGACAGAGGTTGCAGTGAGCTGGGAGTGCGCCACTGCCCTCTAGCCTGGGTGACAGAGCAAGACTCCGTCTCAAAGAAAAAAAAAAAAAAAAAACAAAGCAAAGCATAGTGTGGAATACAACATTCAATACTTATAATGACTACAAATTCATCAAAAAATGTTAAAGGACATAGGAATGGTAGCCTGAAAAAAGATTAATGGGTTGATCAAAGACAGCATCTCATAAGTGATTTTAAGAAGTTAATGTTAAGGAAAGGAGAATTGTTAACCTTTTATTTACGAGGAAGGCAGAGTAGACCAAACTTTTGGGATGGGTAGAGAAATATGCAGAGACTTCTAGTTAGCAGCCCTATTTTTAAATAGTTCCAAATTAGAATGGGGTATATTGTGAGTCAAAGAAGAAATAATAAATGGAAGAAGTTAAAGTTTATATTTGATCAAAAGAGTGATAAGGAAAACTTTGAGGTACAGGCAGCAAAACGATTGGGTTATCAGTCTTTAAAAAGTTGGCAGTAAGATGCAAAATAATCTGAAAAGGTAAAGGCTAGAGAATCTACCAGCCAAATGAAGGTTCATTTTTCTGTCATGGTACCACAGATTTCAAGGAATATACACACGGATTATAATTAAAAATTCCCAAATAGAAGTTACAGAACTGGAAACATACAAAGAAGAAGCAGGTATACTATTTATTACAGAGTTCTGGGTGTGCGGACTACAGCAATGATATTGTCCTTAATGTAGTCTAAACTTGGCAAAGGAAATGTTTTTCAGTAGAACGAAGATCGGTATTAAAAATTTGAGTATTTCTTAAACTAGTGTCAGAGAAAATATTGAGGTAATAAGCATTTATTTATTCACATTAAATGTGAATTCTTTTTTCACAAAGAAGAATGAATGGTGGAAATAAAGATGTTGAGGTAGAATAAAAGAATAAGGACACTGGAGAAACAAGGATAAAGTCGATTGCATTGTAAGGAGGAGAGAAAGTCAATGAAGAAAAACATTTACAAAGCGATGAAAAAAATCAGAAAAAGAAGTAAATTCAAATCCAAGAGGATAGTTGGCAGTTGTGCATGGTGCGAAGAAATAAAAGTGAACATTGGAACTCAGATTTTATACATCATTCTGCTTAATAAACGTGTTTCAATAACTAGAGATGAGATGAGGCTTGCCAGATTTAGCAAATAAAAACACAGTACACCAAGTCAAATTTGAATTGCATGGGCCATACTGACACTAAAACATCATTTGCTATCTGAAATTCAAATGTACCTGGGCCTCTTATTTTATCTAGCAATTCTAGATCATATTTACCAAGACTTCACCTCTCTTAGTTGTTTTAACATTGAAATGAGGAGTTGCAAGGATAGAGAGCAACAACAACAAAAAAAGTTCAGAAGCCTAAGAATAAGGAAGAAAAGAGCAAAACAATTTTTTTTTTTTTTTTTTTTTGAGATGGAGTCTTGCTCTGTCACCCAGGCTGGAGTGCAGTGGCGCGATCTCGGCTCACTTCAAGCCCCACCTCCTGGGTTCAAGAGATTCTCCTGCCATAGCCTCCTGAGTAGCTGGGATTACAAGCACCCACCACCACTCCCAGATAATTTTTGTATTTTTAGTAGAGATGAGGTTTCACCATCTTGGCCAGGCTGGTCTGGAACTCCTGACCTCAACTGATCCACCTGCCTCGGCCCCCGAAAGTGCTGTCATTACAGGTGAGAGCCACCACACCCGGCAGAGAAAAATGATTTTGAAAAAGGAGAAGCAATTAGAGCTTGTATCTAGGACTAGAGATTCCATTGCTTTGATATAAAGAGCTCAGGGAGAATGACCCCGAATTCCAACAAAGAAAAACTTGTGTTTATCCTTGCTCTTAAAGACAGTAGCTGCCTCCGTGACAGAGAGAAACGTTGTGAAAGATTGACTTGCTTCATTCTTGTACCTTGAAGCAACATCTGCTCCTAACTATTCAGTCAAATTTCAACAGCTTAGTACAAATTTGATGGTCTTTAAGTACAGATGCTCTTCTGCCTGAAACTGGGCATTGCACCTGCTTTATGATGTTTATTCAACAATACAAATAATCACGGAACCATTTAGTTTCACAAAATCGAGAAAACACATGACACAGAAATAAAAGTGACCCACCTCATCCCCAAATAAATGAATTCAAAAGGCTCAAATCTATTTTCTTTTTGGTACCAAATATCTGCATGTTTAAATGAAAGGAGACATAATGTAGAAATAATGCCCTTTGACACAGAATTTTCATATGTATCTTCAGTATTTGTTTTCTTTTACAAATATATAATTAAACGAAGTGAGGTTGGGATAATAAACATGATACCAGTACTCTGCTGCTGGCCAAATCAAACCTTGGCTGAGACCTACTCAATGCTGTGGGCTCAGTAACTGCAGAGTCTCCTGCAGTGCAAACTCCTAAGACAATGAGAAAGGTGACCTACTGAGGGAACTCGAACGCCACAGAGGATATGGAGATACACAGCTGAGTCAAATGCAGGTAATGTGAAATCACAGTAAGTAATTAACTTAATTGTTCACTCCAAAATTGGAAGTGAAATGCCTGGAGCTTGGGAAGGAAAATAGGAAATAGAGTTGTTTCGTTTTATTATGTTTTATGTAGATGTGTAGTGAGCTAATCACCTTGTTTATTGAGATTTTACTGTGACTAGTTTACCTGTAATTTGCTCATTGCCATGACTTTCTAAAATAAATACTATGCATTTTCTTTGTATTAGAGACAGGGGCTCCATCTATCACCCAAGCTGGAGTGCAGTGGCACAATCATAGCTCACTGCAGCCTTGAACTCTCCAGGGTTCGAGCTATCCTCCTGCCTCAGGCCCCTGAGTAGCAGGAACTAGAGGCACATGCCATGACACTCAGCTGATATGTTTTTCATGTATTCTTGTAGAGAAGGCATCTTCCTATGTTGCCCAGGCTAAATACTATGGTTGTCCTCATTCTATTGATTAAAAAAATGAGGCATAAAAAGTTTATCAGCTTTTCCAAAATCACTTAGCTAGGAAGTGGCAAAGATGAAATAATGTACACCACTTACAGGATGGACGGACAAAAATCTCAGAATTCACCGCTGTATAATTCGTCCATGTTACCAAAAGCCATTTATACCCCAAAAACTTTGAAATAAAAATATTACATATGAAAAATATGCATTACGACTTGGAGCTCACACCTGTCATATTCATATCGCCACTTGACTCAGTATTGTGGAAAATACTTTCAATTACTGAAAACAGGATGATGGCATCTATAAAATGAATATGGTATGTTGTAGATTCATGGAAAATCATGTTACAGTAATAGTTTACAATTTACAATGTGTTTTGTTCTGTTTCATTAACTTCTAGAAATGGCACGGAAATCCTTAAATATTTATTAAGCAAGTTTCCTTAAACTATACTGTATTTGTCCATCATAATATAGTCATTACTTTCAGGAAGTTTCTATGTCCATTACATTGAGTGGTTATTAACTTTAAGTATGCATGCATGGTCGTGAATGCATACCAATAAATTGTCCTTTTACCAATAAATTGTCCTTTTCTTTTGAAAATGGAGTCTTGCTCTATTGCCCAGGCTGGAGTGCAGTGGCGCGATCTCGGCTCACTGCAACCCCTGCCTCCTGGGTTCAAGTGATTCTCCTGCCTCAGCCTCCTGAGTAGCTGTGATTACAGGTGTGCCCCACCACGCCCGGCTAATTTTGTATTTTTTTTTTTTTTTAGTAGAGACGGGATTTCACCAAGTTGGTCAGGCTGGTATCAAACTCCTGACCTCGTGATCCACCCACCTCAGCCTCCCAGAGTGCTGGGATTATAGGCATAAGCCACCGCACCCAAAAGTGACCAATTTTTGAGATATAAAGTCAAAAAAAGTACAAAAACTCTTTTGTAATATTTTTATCAATGCAGAGTTTTGCATACCATCTATCTACTGACTGACAGAATCTTTGATAGGTTCTTAAAAACACTCCTTTCCTACAAAATTACCTACACTCTCACTCTGTTTTTCTTTCTTCGAGTTAGATGGTAAATAGTTTATCCATTTCCTTGTATATTAAACTGCGTTGAATTATAACCAATTTAAGTTTAGCTGCTCTTAATCTATTGTGGTATACCCTAGGGCAAGACTTAACAGTGGATATTGAAGCCATAAATAAGAGCAAAGTT
This sequence comes from Macaca nemestrina, assembly GCF_043159975.1. Classification (NCBI taxonomy): domain Eukaryota; kingdom Metazoa; phylum Chordata; class Mammalia; order Primates; family Cercopithecidae; genus Macaca; species Macaca nemestrina. Next base: position 11,740,296 of record NC_092128.1, read on the forward strand.
TTGAAGCAAATCTTCTAGAAAACACAGCAACTTGTGGACTGAATGATGCTTTTATAGCAATTGTTATTAATCAGGAAATTACTTGCTGAGTCTATATCTGATAACAGAAAAGGAGAATAAATTGTTAACAAAAGGAAATATCTGAGAGCTTGAATTTAATTGCATTTACTGGAAATACATCTAAATGAAGAAATAATAAGTAGGACTAGATCTCAAGCTTCTAGTGTGGTCATTTAAACAGGCTACATTAGGCAGACACTAAGAAATAAAATATATTCTCAATGGGATGATTAAGCAGGGGAGTTGGCTAATATTTGTTGATTCTGATGTGAAAAAAAATGAAAATTTTTGATAGCATTCCATTCAAACCATCACTAAAGCAATCTCCTGCTTTATCAGGATTAAGATGACTATTTAGAAAGAATTAAAGCAACTAGAGGATATCCAAATAAAATGTGTGTGTGTGTGTGTGTGTGTGCGTGCACGCACATATATTTGTGGGACTGAAATTTGGACTGTATCTTGTGACAATCACAGTAGAAGACTCTAAAGTTTGAAATTCAAAATTGAAATTCAAAATTTGGATCAAATGAAATTTGGATCTTGTGACAATCATAGTAGTAGACTATAAATTTTGAGATTCAAAATGTGAAATTCAAAATTGAAATTCAAAATTTAGAGTCTACTACTATGTTGTCATTAGCACTCTCCCATGAAGTTTAAATTTCTAGACATTATATAAACTTTTTATTAATTTTTTTTTTTTTTTTTTTTTTTTTTTTTTTTTTGAGACGGAGTCTTGCTCTGTCACCCAGGCTGGAGTGCAGTGGCCGGATCTCAGCTCACTGCAAGCTCCGCCTCCCGGGTTTACACCGTTCTCCTGCCTCAGCCTCCCGAGTAGCTGGGACTACAGGCGCCCGCCACCTCGCCCGGCTAGTTTTTTTGTATTTTTTAGTAGAGACGGGGTTTCACCGTGTTAGCCGGGATCGTCTCTCGATCTCCCGGCCTCGTGATCCGCCCGTCTCGGCCTCCCAAAGTGCTGGGATTACAGGCTTGAGCCACCGCGCCCGGCCAACTTTTTATTAATTTTTAAAGTGAGTGTTTACAACCTGATAAAAGATGTTTTTCCAGGACTGTTTTGATGAACAGGGATAATCATAACCCATGTGTATTTTTTAAATGTTTCATAACATTTCCGCTTTAGTAACAGTTGATCGGAATGTACATATGACTGAATTTCCACCACTCTGTGCTTGTACAAACACCAGCAGTAATTGCTTATTGCATGCTTACTGAAATGGATTCAACCATTATTCTTGAGAATTTACTCCATGTTAATCTTTAATAGGAACTGGAAATGCACACGTGAATAGACATGACCCCTGACCTTAAGGAAATTGCACTTCGTTATAAAAACAGGCATTCAAATAAGCATTCATAATGCAAAGTGAAATGAGCTACATGGAGCTGTAGATAAGATACACTTTTCAAAGTGGAGCCAGCACTTGAACTAGTTAAGAGACGACAGGTTACCCTGGGTATGTGCAGAAATATGGTGGCACATTTGGAAAACAACCAAGAGTCCGTTATTGCCAGAGTACGATTCAAGAGGTGAAGGCTAGGCCAGGCACAGTGGCTCACACCTGTAATCCCAACACTTTGGGAGGCCAAGGCCGGCGAATTACCTGAGGTCAGGAATTCCAGACCAGACTGGCTAACATGGCAAAACCTCGTTTCTACTAAAAATAAAATAAAATAAAATAAATAAATAAATAAATAAATAAATAAATAAATAAATAGACTGGTTTGGTAGCATGCACCTGTAGTCCCAGCTACTTGGGAGGCTGAGGCACGAGAATTGCTTGAATCTGGAAGGCTGAGGTTGCAGTGAGCTGAGATTGCACCACTGTGCTCCAGCCTGGACAACAGAGCAAGACTCTGTCTCAGTTAAAAAAAAAAAAAAAAGAGGTGAAGGGTAGAGGAAGTGGCATGATAATGATAGGTGGCTAGATAAGCAGGCAAGAAAAGATTAAATCATCATGTTTTTGACAATCCAAAGGGTATGAATTTTACCTAAAGCCTTTTGAGATTTATTTTTATATTGCTCTTCAGCTTTGTGGAAGATGAGCAATAGAGGGTTGCTTTAGGTTACTGGATGGGAGGATTTTAGGAAGTGGAGATGGATGAATTGAGTAATTGGATGTGGGAGATAAGGGGATATGAGAACTCTAAGGTGAGTCCCAGGTTTCTGCTATCAAATCAAAATAAGACATACAGGAGTTGACTAGATTGTTGGCAGTGCCCCCAGCTCCAAGCAGAATAAAATAGAACAATCTATTTCTAGAGAAGACACTCTCAATTTAGTCAATTGGGATTTTTACAGGTTAAGATTAAACAAACAAACAAACAAAAAAACCCAACCAAAAAGAAAAAAAATCAAAGGAATATGACAAGTTTGAGAGTGAGCACCAACAAACAAAATTAATAGACTCCAGTGAAATTGGAAGGATCTGATATAGACTATTAAGTACATGAAATGTTTAAAGGCGGATAGACTGTTAAAAAAAGAAGCAAGCTTAAAATAAAATGTAATTGTTGAAATGAAAACTCAGCAGGTGACACACAGAAGAATACGCACAGTTATATAGAGAATTAGCCAGGCATGGAAAATCAGAGAGCCAGTGGGGTTTAGGGGAACCAAAGAATAGGGGCAGCCCACCCAGCATATCAGAGTCTGAGCAGGTGAAGAGACTTTCTCAAGTGAGAATGGCTTGATACAAAGTGTTAGTGAAGACGGCATCCCTGCAGTGGGGGGAGTTACCTGCAGCAGGGAGGTCAGGGCCTGAGTTAGGTTTGGAGGGGTATCCAGACATGGAGAGATGGCAGCAGTAGTGACAAGAAATTGGTTATAACTGGGGATTAAGTATGTAAATAAGTATATCAAAGACAATGGGAGCCAGGATTTTTCCAGCTGGAAAAGAGAGTCAAATTATGGAAAAGAGGAAGACTAGAATGAATCCTATGACATTGGGTTGGCATTGGAAGTATTGGTGTGAATTCATGGTCTTTCATATGTAAAAGTAAGTAGCGAATTAAGTATTGTTGTGAAGAAGTATGTTATTCATCTACACACAGATGTGCATTTAGTCCCTCGGGCATCCACTGGGAAGACCTTGAAGAATGGGCTTATTATATTCCGAGTTGGGAAAATACAAGATTTTGGAACAACATTTACTGCCAGAAAGCAGGAAGACACTCACGAAATGATAGCACCATAATGAAAGGACAGAGACACCTGCTGGAAGGGGCTCCTGTGGGCTAAATCTGGAACAACATGGGCTTCAATATGAAAAAATAGAAGCGACAATGGATTATAACACCTTAAACAAAATAGGACACCGTTAATCCATACTGATATAAGTACATAAAGAAATAAATGGGAGATTTGATTAGGAGAAGGCGTTTATATTTCAACGTACCTCCACAAAAATACTAATTGCCAAGGGAAAACGCATTCTCATAGTAGAGAAGTCTGGTACACAACACCTGTATTAGGGTTCTTCAGAGGAATAGAACTCATAGGATACATGTGTATGTGTATATGTAAATACACACACATACACACACACACACACACACACACACACATACACACCAAAAACCCCATCTGTATAAAAAGGTTCATTGTAAGGAACTGTCTCAGGTAATCATGGAAGCTGGCAAGTCTTAGGATCTTCCAGGTGAGTTGGAAAGCTGGAGACCCAGAAAAGCCAATAGTTTAGTATTAGTTTGAGTCCAAAGACAGGAAAAAAAGCCAATGTCTAAGTCAGGGCCAGCAAGCAAGAATTCTCTCTCACTCGGGGAAGGGTCAGTCTCTTTGTTCTAATTGGGTCTTCAACTGATGGGATGAGGATTTTCCACAATGGGGAGCGTCCTGTGCTTTACTACCAATTCAATGTCAGTCTCATCAGGAAACACCCTCACAAAAACACCCAGAATAATGTCTGGCTAAATGTCTGGGCACCCTGTGTCCCAGCTCAGTTGACATAACATTAATCATCAAAGCATCTGCATCAAATAATCACAATAAGGGGACAGCTTGAAACTGCGCAGCCCTTGGCACGATGAGTATGAAACAGCATCACTTCTGTGATATTCCTGCCAAAGATGCATAACTTGAAACTAAGCATGAGAGAAACCCAAATGAAGACCAAGTCTGTAAAACAAATCCCTCATCATTAAAATGTCAACGTCCTGAATGTCAAGGAAAGACAGAAATCTCCCAGGCTGAGGGAAACTAAGGATCAATGAAACTCGCTGCAATGTGTGACTCTGAACTGCATCGTATTATAGCATGAACTATATCTTTATAGCAAAAGTATTCTTTTGCTATAAAGAATACTCTTGGTCAGGCGCGGTGGCTCACACCTGTAATCCCAGCACTTTGGGAGGCTGAGGTGGCAGATCACAAGGTCAGGAGATCAAGACCATTCTGGCTAACATGGTGAAACATTGTACTAAAAAGTACAGGAAAAAAAAATTACCCGGGCATGGTGGTGGGCACCTGTAGTCCCAGCTACGTAGGAGGCTGGGGCAGGAGAATGGTGTGAATCTGGGAGGTGGAGCTTGCAGTGAGCTGAGATCACACCACTGCACTCCAGCCTGGGTGACAGAGACTCTCTCAAAAAAAAATAAATAAATAAATAAATAAATATATACTCTTGGGACAACTGGTGAAACTCAAATGTAATCTGAGGATTAGAAAGAACTAGTGAAATGATGTTAATTTCCTGATTTTGATGGATGTACTCTGGATAAGTAGAAGAATGTTCTTGCTTATAGAAAACAAACACAAAAGTATTTGGAGATGATGGATGGAAACTTGCCCACTTACTTTCAAATGAATCAGGAGAAAAGTTTATTCTTCAGTATATACAACTTTTCTGTGAGTTTGACGTTATAAACTAAAATTAATAAAATAGCAATTATATTTTCTTTTGAGTATTTTTTTTTACTGTGGATATCTCATAGTTTGTAGCATGCTAATACTTTTTACACAAAGTAACCCCTGAGAAACATAAGTATTTAAAAGTGGAATATTTTCTTTTTTCTTTTTTTTTTTTTTGAAACGGAGTCTCGCTCTGTCACCCAGGCTGGAGTGCAGTGGCCGGATCTCAGCTCACTGCAAGCTCCGCCTCCCGGGTTTAGACCATTCTCCTGCCTCAGCCTCCCGAGTAGCTGGGACTACAGGCGCCCGCCACCTCGCCCGGCTAGATTTTTGTATTTTTTAGTAGAGACGGGGTTTCACCGTGTTAGCCAGGATGGTCTCGATCTCCTGACCTCGTGATCCGCCCGTCTTGGCCTCCCAAAGTGCTGGGATTACAGGCTTGAGCCACCGCGCCCGGCCCTAAAAGTGGAATATTTTCATTAATAATTACAAAGAGATTTAATAGAGATTGTAAATTTAGAGTGAATATAGCAAATAATTACTATCATGGAAATAATATGGAGATTGATAGTAAATAAAAATATTTGATAAAAGATGAAAATTATTTTAAATTTTTTGTTTTAGACATATACATTTTCATTAATTCACCAAGCTTTTCATAGAAGACATTTTTGCTTTTTTCCTTTTTCAAATAAGATATAACTGCATAATATTTAAAAAATAAATTACATGTGTATGTGTATGTGTGTGTATAATATTAACAGTTTATTTAGAGTGGGACAAGTAGTCAACTATCTCTATTAATTTTTGTTGCTTTTTTTTTTTTTTGGTCAAAATTTTACAGTTCTCACACCACAATACTTTAATATAAAACTTAAATGACACTTTGGAATCTTTATAAATCATTAAAGTAGGTGTTCATAAAAAAAATTGTTTTCTCTACGTATCACATTTTATTAGGGTTATAATTTATTAAATTGTGGAATTAAAATAGCAAGTAAAGATGTCTTACATTTAATGTAAGAAAAGAAACATTGCAGGCTTTTTGTGAGTCAGCAGTTCAGTTGGCAGAACCAGCAGCTGCGAACAGGTGCCTAGGGAGCACCCTGTCCATCAAGCCTTGTCATGGACCCAGGCAGCCTGACTTATGGAAGAAATAGGGAACGTTTGCTAATCCTGCAAAAACAGTCATCAGAGGTTTATGTCTAAGGTGGGATCCTCAGTTATTTTGTTCTCCATTTTCTGTTCACTTTAAGTCATCTGTTTATAAAGACACCATGCTAACTAAATAAGGGAAACTATGAGTGATCTTATTGAAGGAATATATAAATCTTCGTTTTAATTTTCTTTAGGTAGAAGCAATCTGAAAAGCATGTTCAGTTACCGATTGGAAGATAATACAGCTTGTCCAATTTGTTCATAAATACAGAAATAATAAAACTAACTTTCTTTAATTATGAAATTTTAATGTTATGATTGAACTAGAGAAACCACATTCACCTATACTCAAGCCTTCTCCACTTTTACATGATTTATTTTGCTTGCCAGTTACAGATCACCCTGAAATGGTGGTTTCAATAATGGTTCTTCAGAAAAAGAAAAGAAGATAAAGCTTTTAAAAAAGTCATTACCAAGATCAGTGTCAGAAAGATTCCCCCTACGTTTTCTTCTAGGAATATTATCATTTCAGATATTTCATTTAAGTCTCAAATCCATTTCAAGTTAATTTTTTATATTGGATAATACAGGAATCTAATTTTATTCTTTTACATATAAATATCCAGTTTTCCCAAACATCGTTTATTGATGAAACTATACTTTCCCCATTGTGCATTTTCGTGCCATGTCAAAGATTAGTTGATAATATGTGTGTAAATTTATTTATAGGCTCTCTCTTTTGTTCTATTTCTGTGTCTGTGCTTATACCAGACCATGCTGTTTTACTACCATAGTCTTGTAATACAGTTTGAAAGCAAGGACTGTGATGCCTCCAGCTTTGTTATCTCCCAGGAGTGTTTTGGCTGTTTGCAGTGTTTTGTGGTTTCATTAAAACTTTAGGATTGTCTTTTCTGTGGCATTTCTGTGAAATGACATTTGTGTGAAAAATGCCATTGGAATTTTAACGACTACTCTGAATTTGTAGATCGCTGTGGTTTATATCTACATTTAAATAATATTAATTCTTCCAATCCATGTATATGGGCTATCTTTTCATTTATTCGTGCCTTCTTCAATTTCTTTCATCAATGTCTTACAGTTTTCAGTGTATAGTTCTTCACCTCCTTAGATAAATGTATTCCTAAGTCTTTTGTTCTTTTAATGCTATCTATTATAAATGCAATCATTTTCTTATTTTCTGTTTTAGTTGGTTTGCTGTCAGTGTATAAAAATGCAGCTGATTTGTATGTCGATTTTATGTCTTTCAACAAAAGCACAAATAAACAAGCAGGACTATATAAAACTAAAAAGTATTCACACAGCAAAAATCACAAACAAAAAACAAAAATCCATTGACAAAATAAAAAGGTAATCTATGAAATGGAAGAAAATATTTGCAAACCTTATATCTGATGAGGAGTTAATGTACAAATCATATAAAGATCTCACACAACTCAATGTTTAAAAATAACCTGATTCAAAAATGGGCCAAGGACCCGAAGAGACGTTTTCCACCAAGGACATATAAATGGCCAACAGGTATATGAAGAGATGCTCAACATCACTAATCATCAGAAAAATACAAATTAAAACCATAATGAGGTATCCCCTCATACTTGCTGGAATGGTTATTATCAGAAAGACAAGTGATAATAAATGTTGGCAAGGTGTGAAGAAAAGTGAACTCTTGTACACTATTGGTGGGAATGTAAATTGTACAGCCACTATGGAAAATATCATGGAGCTTCCTCAAAAATCTTAAAATGGAAATATCATGTGATCTGGCAATCCCACTTCTGGGTATATATCCAAAGGAAATAAAATCAGTATGTCAGAGAGATATCTACACTCCCATGTCCATTGCAGCATTATTCACAACAGCCGAGATATATAATAGAAACAACCTAAGTGTCAGTCAGAGATGAATGGACAAAGAAAATGTGCTGTATTGAATAGAATATTATTTGGCCTTAAAAAAGAAAGAAATACAGCCATATATGACAACATGGATGAACCTGGAGGACATTAGGTGATATGGTTTGGCTCTGTGTCCCCAACCAAATTTCATCTCAAATTATAATTCCCAGGTGTCAAGGGAAGGACCTGGTGGTGGGAGGTAATTGTATCATGAGGACGGTATCTCCCATGCTTTTCTCATGGTAGTGAGTGCGTTCTCAGGAGAGCTGATGTTTTAAAAGTGTTTGGCAGTTCCCGCTTCACTCTTCTCTTTCGTCTGCTGCCATGTAACACGTGCTTGGATTCCTTTTCGTCTTCTGCCTTCTGCTGTGATTGTAAGTTTCCTGAGGCCTCCCCAGCCACACAGATCTGTGAGTCGATTAAACCTCTTTCCTTTATAAATTACCTAGTCTTGGGTAGTATCTTTATAGCAGTGTGAGAACAGACTAATATGTCAGGCTAAGTAAAATGTGCCAGACACAGAAGGACAAATAGTGTATAATCTCACGTATATGTGGAATCTAAAAGCTCAAAGTCACAAAAACAAAGAGTAGAATAGTGGTTTCCAGGGCATAGGGTGTGGAGCAAATGCGGAGATGTTGGTTCAAGGATGCAAACTTTCAGTTATAAGACGAACAAGTTCTAGAGGTCTAATGTACAGCCTGGATTAATTAATGCAGGATAGATGCATTAATTACTTTGTGATAACTATATATGTATATCAAATCTTCTTTTACCCCTTGAATATGTGTAATCTTTATTTCAATTAAATATTTCAGGCCAGGTAGCGTGGTTCATGCCTGTAATCCCAGCACTTTTGGAGACTGAGATGGACGAGGTCAAGAGATCAAATCCATTCTGGCGAAACACTGTCTCTACTAAAAATGCAAAAATTAGCCCAGTGTGGTGGCACATGCTTGTAGTTCCAGCTACTCAGGAGGCTGAGGCAGGAGAATTGCTTGAACCCGGAGGCAAAGGTTGTGGTGAGCTGAGATAGCACCACTGTACTCCAGCCAGGTGACAGAGAAAGACTCTGTCTCAAAAAAAAAAAAAAAAAAATCAAATCAAAAATAAAATGTAACTGAGGTTTTGAAAAACTGATGAAAGCTTAAATCCTCCTGAGATCTTGGATGCAAAATAAACTCAGTAAATAACAGTTTATGAAACCTTAGATTTTGTCAAAAGCATGTTCTTTATTTAACATGTGGTAAATGTATGAAGCCTTTGGATCATTTAATTGCACATCAGTATTAAAATTTTTAAAAGTAATTTGTAAACAACATTTTAATAACTATATTTTTGCTTAAAGATTGGAAACTCGTAGTTTGATGTATAGTAAGTTTCAACTATGTCCCCCTCGCTATTTTAGCAGAATTTATGTTTAATATTTAGAAAGATGGCTTTAAGTAACAAAATATAAAGCATTAATAGAGCCATGGATTAGATATCCCATTATTTTATTTCAAATCTGAATAGCATTTATTTTTTAATTTATTATATTTCAGTTTCAGTTATAATATGTATTTGTTACATCAGCCGAAAAGAAAAAATAATCCACCTTCGCAAGTTTAATTTGATGCCTTGGTCGACATAGACAAGAACATATTTTCAATGCAATGGTGACTGAGAATATTGATTACTACCTAGGAGTTTTCACTAAGCTTGAGTAAAACACTGTTCACAATTGTAAGTCCATCAACCCAACATGATAAAATATGAATGGCCTTTTCTATCAAGTTTATTTGAAACCTGTCACTGTCTGCGTTAATACTTGTAGATGCCAACTGGAAACACTGTGTAACTTATAGTATAGAGGTTTCTGTTTTGATTTGTGTAAACGTTTTCTGTTTGTCAGGTCAGAGTTTTATTGTGGCTTACATGGAGATAACAAAGCTTTACCAAGTGGACCACCCATCTGCTCAACTGCCACATCCTCAATGCTTTTATTGATTCAAAACCAAAGGAGTTTTGAAACAGTTGAGTTAAAAGGTTGACTAAGGAGTTTAATTCTAATAGCAATTTTCTTTTTTTTTTTTTGAGATGGAGTCATGCTCTGTGGCACAGGCTGGAGTACAGTGGCCGGATCTCAGCTCACTGCAAGCTCCGCCTCCCGGGTACACGCCATTCTCCTGCCTCAGCCTCCCAAGTAGCTGGGACTACAGGTGCCCGCCACTTCGCCCGGCTAGTTTTTTGTATTTTTTAGTAGAGACAGGGTTTCACCGTGTTAGCCAGGATGGTCTCGATCTCCTGACCTCATGATCCGCCCGTCTCGGCCTCCCAAAGTGCTGGGATTACAGGCTTGAGCCACCGCGCCCGGCCGCTAATAGCAATTTTCAAGGAGAGTTTAACTCAAGCTGTTCATTCTTGAGTAAAGCTATGGATCCCAGTTCAAATGAATAAGCTCATTTACAAACTGGAGTTGCTGAATGCCCTGTCAGGCATAAGGAAAAGAACGAATTTTGTGCTTCCTAAATGGGCTACTTTTAACCAGTGTAATGTTTTTCCCAGGGTTAGATTTGCATATTAGGATTTAAGAGTTTCTATCTAGTCTCTCTCTATATATAAAGAAAATGTGGCACATATACACCATGGAATACTATGCAGCCATACAAAAAGATGAGTTCATGTCCTTTGCAGGGACATGAATGAAGCTAGAAACCATCATTCTCAGCAAACTAACACAAGAACAGAAAACCAAACACCGCATGTTCTCACTCGTAAGTGGGAGTTGAACAATGAGAACATATGGACACAGGGAAGGGAACATCACACACCGGGGCCTGTTGGGAGGTGGAGTACTAGGGGAGGGATAGCATTAGAGGAAATACCTAATGTAAATCATGGGTTGATGGGTGCAGCAAACCACCATGGTACGCATATACCTATGTAACAAACCTGCATTCTGCATGTGTATCCCAGAACTTAAAGTATAATAAAAAAAAATTAAAAAGTGAGTTACATATCCTAATGGAAATTCTTCACTTAAATTTACTAAAATGATATGATTAGAGATTTGGTTACTTAAATAGTAGCTTATATCTAAATGAAAATGCTCCAAGAAAGGCTAAGAGGCTGTTTACATCTAACCAGCCAGTCACCTACTCAGTCTTCCCTCTGCTAACAAGATTAACTGTCCTTGTACGTAAAGCTGGATACTTCTCTTATGCACCAGATCTTATAACCCCTTCCCCCTTCCTGCTCAGGGAAATTTCTACAGCGGTTTCCCCTTTCTCCTACATTATTGACTGTTTAACACTCCGTTGATTCATTTCCATTATCATACAAAGACTTTTCTTTCATTAAAAATAATCATAACCATGTTTTCCTCTCTACCTATCACCCAATTTTTCTGTTCCCCTTTATAGCAAAACTCATTTTCAAAAGTAAGAATCTGTATTCTCTGGTTTCAATAGCTTTTTACTTTCATTCTTACTTGAAACTACTCCATGCAGGCACACCAAGTCATTTCTTAAGTTCATCATCATTTTCAGTCCTCATCTTAATGACCATTCAGCAGCATGTGACCTACTTGTTCATCTACTGTTCCTTGACACAATTTCATTTGTAGGCTTTTACACCAATCCTTAGCCATTCCTCCATCATCTGCTTCTACTCTCTGCTTCTTCCTCTCTCAACAACAGATTATTAGAGTGCAAATGAGGATCAGCCTCAGACTTTCCACCTTTTCTTTCTACGTTCACTCCCTTACATTCTCCTTCAGTCTCACAACTTCAAATATCATCTGTATATTGAGAATTCTTCAAGTTTGACATCCCCAGATCATGTCTCCCCTGAGATCCAGATGTCTGTATTCAACTGCCTATTCCACATCTTCCCTGGAATCGTGAGTAGAGAGCCCAAAGTCAACATACCTAAATTTGCAGTCCTGATACTGAACCCAAAAGCAGGCTGTATGTAACCTTTGCCATCTCAATTTATGACAACTTAGAACTTTCTAATACTCCAGGGCAAAAACCTCTGTGTCCTCCATGACCCTGTCACTGTCCTCTGTCATCCATCTGTTACTGCATCCTATTCAGAGTCCAACCACTTCCTTCTAGCCCTACCAATAATACCATCTGGATATTTGTAATATTTTCTAACTGGTCAGCCTTTTTCTCCTTGCTTCCCTATAATCCATTTTCAACGAGGCAGTTAGAAGGAGCTTTAAAAAAAACACAAATCAGATCATTTCACTTCTTCATTCAAATCTTCAAATGGTTCCGATTCTACTCAGATTAAAGGCCAACTTTTTTTTTTCCCCAGTAGCTTACGAGAGTCTAGATATTCTCCAGTTGCCTCCACACCAGCCCTATTTGACTTCATATTCTCTAATCCAACCACAGTGGCTTCCTTTACCTTCTTAGACCATATAGGGCATCTTCCTGCCTCCTGGCCTTTGCACTTGCAATTCTTCCTGCGTACATTGCTTTCTCCATTAATAACCTCCTGACTTCCAACCTTGGTTATACGACTCAATTGCCATCTTCTCAGTGAAGCTGTTTCTGAAAAATTGAAACTCTACTTCCCAGTATATTTTACCCCCCTTCCTTACTTTATTTCTTTTCACACCCCTTATCCTTTTCTAATATACACAATAGTTTATCTGGTTCAATTAATTGTCTGTATCCTTCCACCAAAATATAAGCTCAGTGAGGGCAGAACTGTTTTTGAGTTTTGTTTTTTGTTGTATGTTTAACTGGTACAATAAAGATAGTCACTAAATAAATATTTGTTAAATTAACACATAAACCTTGAATAAATTCTGGGTTAAGTATACTGAAGTAGCATGAATTGTAAAGGGACAGAATAGGAAAAGAGCAGAAGGCTAATTTCTTGGTGTGTACAGAGTGAAGAGGATAGTTCTGGGGAAATCTTTAAAAGAGGCAATTTGTAAAGCTATGTAGTAGGATAGGGTTATGAAGGGGAGTTGGAGGATCCAAACCAATTTTCTTTAAAGCTGTCCTTGACCTTAAGAAAACCTGCCAATGATATGTTGAATTCAAAATGAGCATGGGTGAGAGAAGGAAAGTTTCCTCTAGTGTTTTTTTTTGTTTGTTTGTTTGTTTGTTTTTGGTTCTTTTCTTGGCTCCCAACTCTCCTACTGATCTCCTACCACCCCGCGAAGTTCATGCCACATGTCCATGATATTTCCAAGCCATGGCCTGAAGTTTCAACTACACAATGAAGTCCTAATATAAATGACTGTTTTTAGACCAAGTCCTCTAATAAATTATTCATTTTATTGAGGACTAATTAGGAAGAAGGAAATGATTTCTTAGAGCAAACAGTAGAAGGTTTTCATTGGGTCAATAAAGACCTTGATCAGGTTACAACAGCAGCAACAACATCCATCTTTTATTGAGGGCTCACAGTGACAACTGCTCTACATCTATTATTTCTAACTCTAACAAGAACAATGCAAAGAAGGGATAACGATACCTTATCAGATAAGACCATTTGGGCTTTGAAAATTAATATACTCAAAGACATTGACGGGCTAAGTGCTGATATTAGGATTCAACTCCTTGTTAGAATCCCTGTGTGCCCATTCTGTTGTACAAAGCATAAATAATTCTTTAGTTTTCTTTCTTTCTTTTTTCTTTTTTTAAACTTAAAGTATTTGGAGTGAAAGGAATTCCAGTCTCTAACACTGGAATGTTGAGAGTATGCAGATATAAAACAGAGAAGCACAAAGTCCTAATGCTGTGTCATTTTAAAGCTCAATATAAATTTAAGGCCAATTTAATATGTTTTTTAAAAGTTTTTGATGATATTACTGGCAGCATGATAAAATGGAGCATAGAAAATGGATCATTCCAGGGAAAGGTCAGACTGCAAAGGGTAGTTTAAACATGATTAAAAACAAGAGTCATTTTATTTAGGTGGGATAACATTTATCCCTACACCAAAAGGGACAAAAGTCACTTTCAGCATTTTCAGCAGGTATTGTGTTTGTTCCCAGCACATTTTTTAGCTAGTAAGAATTTTAGGAAAATAATTAATCAGGTTAGAAATAGTTAAAACTACAAAACAAAGGGCAATCCTAAAACCATTTCCAGTTCGGTTACAAGACAGAACATTCGTGAAGTTCTCTAGATTCAGAAGTGGCCCCTGACAATTGAATTTGTAATTGACAGTTGTACTTTATAGTGAGCAATATGGTGCTGTATTTATTTCTGTAATTATTTTAGAACTTTTAAATTGTACTTCTATTTCAAAGGCCTTAGGACATGGTAAACACAGACACGATAATTGAGGTTCATGATTTGGAATGTTTTACTTAACTGCAAGTAATTTAATTCAAGTCAGTAAGTCTTTATCAAATGTTCTACTCTGTGCTTACAACATACTGGACAATGAAGGGAGATTTGCTTTTAAAAAGTGTATAAGATAGAGTTGTCTCTAAAGTCATCAGAGGACCTGGCAAGAGGGTTCAGAAAATAAGCCCTATCTACTAATAAAAAACAGAATCAAGAAACTTTGGTGTTAAATAAAGTACAGGAAAAATTAATATGTTTCATTGTAGAGGATATCACTGGTATGCATGTGTGTTTATGTGTGTGTGTGTATATATATATATACACACACACACACATAGAGAGAGAGCGAGCAAGAGAGCGGGGGAACATGGATAATGTTAACAGTTATGCAAATTCAAAGTCATTCATACTTCACCCATTATATAATTTCTGGGAATATGAAATAAATTATTTCTAATTTAAAAATTCTAACTAAAGATTTCCTAATAATATTCTGCTTTGATCTCCTGGAAAACATAAAATAATTATTGGATTATTTTAGTATTATAGTCAAGAAGGGTAGAAAGTGTCAGACTGTTATGGTAGCACACACAGACCACGAGTCAGGTACATTTTTCTCTAAAGGGTGATAATAAATATTTTAGGCTTTGGGCCACATTTAACTCTGCTGTGTGTGTTCCAATAAAACTTTATTTATGGACCACAAAATTTTGATATTGTGTAGCTTTCATATGTCAGAAAATATCATTGTTTTGATTTTTCAATCATTTAAAAATGTAAAGCCATACTTTAAAAATGGTATGGAGACTTCTAGTTTCTTGTTCTGCATGTAAGGAGTTTGGAAGTTGCCATTCCATTCTAACAACACGTAAAAAGTGGAGCAAATTGAAAAACCAGCAACTCTTCTTAGATGCAAAACAGAAATAAGGTCACAGGGCAAACTGCTGCCCCCCAAATTAAAGAGACAGATGAGGGATACAGAGAATCACAACATGCTGAAGCAAAAACCTCTGTGGGAACAAGCACTGGCGTGGCACAGTTCTCCAGATGGCCTTGGGCCAACCCAACTCTCTTTGATTTCTTGCTTGTAGTTCTTTTCTGTTAGATGTAGTCTTGCTCTATCGCCAGGCTGGAGTGCAGTGGGTGGATCTTGGCTCACTGCAAGCTCTACCTTCCGGGTTCAAGCGACTCTTCTGCCTCAGCTTCCCGAGTAGCTGGGACTACAGGCACGTGCCACAACGCCCAGCTAAGTTTTTGTATTTTTAGTAGAGACGGGGTTTCACCATGTTGGCCAGGATGATCTCGATCTCCTAACCTCATGATTCACCTGCCTCGGCCTCCCCAAGTGCTGGGATTCACCACACTTGAGGCATGAGTCACCACACCCGGCCCTTGTAGTTCTTAATAGCTGTAAATGTTCTGGGAATCTAACATCCTGAGATAAGGAATAACTGGCTAGAACATACCACGCTTCATTCCTATTCCTCCTAGAGCAGAATATTCTACGATGCTTTTCCCCAGTGCATCACAATGCCCCAGGGTATCAAGCCCAGGACAGGCTGCTTTTTGGGGTCCCTTAGCTGCAGTGTAACATAAGGTGCATGCAGATGAGATTCCATCCATCTCATGCAGCTTTCCTGAACCTTGGGGGACAGCTTTGTCATGAGTCCTAGGCTTCTGTTGTCCCTTGCTACCTATCTGTAATAAATCTGCTTCATGTAACCTGTTGTGTGCAAGTGTTCTGTCTCACTATAGATTTGTACACCCAAAGTGCAGTGGGTGGAAATGTTTAGAGTCCTCCCTTTGAAACAGTAACTAGAACACCATGAACCTGCTTCACAGCTTGGGTATAGAAACCTGAACTGTAATTGACAAATTGCTAAAGGCTAAGTATGAAGGAGTCTGAGAGTTAAAACTCCAGGAGGACCCAGTCAAAGGACGGGTCCCACACTTTGTGAGTTTTGCTCTAAGGAGCTCAACTAGGTTTTCACAGCAAATATTGGATGAAAATCTTTTTGTCCTTCTAGCAGGAAAAGATGAAAATGAATCATTTTGCAATATGCCAGAACACTGTGTTCCTAACAAGATCTGCCTTCAGGAGAAACTGGTTAACCAGAATTCAACCTGTTGGGGTTTTATCATAACCCAACTTTCCCGGAAGAAGGGAAATACCCAACTCCAGCCCAATGTAACCATCCTGTCCCACCTAAGGAGGCAGAAAAAAAAAAAAAATCCCTGAGAAACACTTGTGATGTTCACAGTCCAAATGCATAGGGGTACTAAGAGACTGAGACCTAATCATAGGACTGTAGAATATATTCTCTCCCCATACACCTTACCACCACGTTACTGAGGGTCTGTTTAAAGTACTTCCTTTTACACAGTACATTGTGTCTGGTTGTAAAGAAAAAAATTACAAAGCATACAAAAAGACAAAAAACAGTTTGAAGGGACAAAGCAAACATCACAGACAGACATGGCAGGGATATTGGATTATTAGGGAATTTAGAACAATCATGATAATGTGCTAAGGGCTCTAATGGATAAAGTAGACAGTATGCATGAACAGATAGGTAAAGTACAGAGAGATGGAAATCTTAAGAGCTAAAGAGAAATGCTAGAGCTCAAAAACACTAACAGAAATAAAAGTATCTTTGATGTGGTTAACAGTATACTGAACATGGTCTAGGAAAAATTCTCTGAGCTGGATGGTATCTCAATAGAAACCTCCAAGATTGAAAAACAAAAATAATAAAAACTGAAAAAAAACTGTAACAGAATATACAACAACTGTGGGAAAGTACAAAAGTGTAATAGGAATACAAGGAAGAGAAGAGACAGATAAACCAAATAAATATTTCAAACAAGAATGAATGAGAACTTTCCCAAATTAATGTCTGACATGAAACCATGTATTCAGGAAGCTCAGAGAACACAAAGAAGGATAAATGTCAAAAAACTGTATGTAGGCACATCATTTTCAAATTATATAAAATTAAAGATAAAGAAAAAATCCTGAAAGAAGCCAGAGAGGGGATGGGTGACACCTTACCTACAGAGGAACAGCAACAACAAAAATTACATCTGACTTCTGCTCAGAAACCATGCAAGCAAGAAAAGACTAGAGTGATTTATTTGGTGTTGAGTAAGAAAAAAACCCCACAAACCTAGAATCCTGTACCTTGTGAAACTATCTTTCAACAGTTAAGAAGCCATAGAAACTTTCTCTGGCCAAAGAGAAAAATTAAGGGGACTTGTCAGTAGACCTGCTTAAGTCATTTAGAGACAAGGAAAATGATACAGGTCAAAATCTCAAATGTACACAGAGAATGGAAGAGCATCAAAGAAGTAAGTAAAGATAAAATTAAATTTTTTTTCTTAATTTCTTTTCTGTTTCTTCTTTAGCACCCTGCCTTGACAAGAGCCAGAACCTCACACAAGGGCTTCACCTTCTGGGGTCCTAGGGAGGGCTGGTGGCTTGAGCTGAGAGAGCCCTTGCTAAGCTTGGTCACCGGAGACAGCAGAATCATGGACCTGATATTCCTTGCAATGGGAAGGCACCCTCAGCTGCAGCCCAGCATCATTGCTGCGTATCAGGGAACATAACCTTGACAGGTATTGCTGGCTGCTTAGTTTCCCTGCATGCCCGGCCCCATTTTCTGGGGTCTTGTGTTGGTTTCTGAGCTTTCCCATACTCTAGTTTACTTATTCTTAATTGATTTAACAAGTAGACATTTGTTCAAAAAAATACCATCAAAAATGTATTGAATTATGTATACTTATGTATATATTGTATATATGTGTGTATACTTACATATAAGTAAAATCAATGACATTAATGATACAAGGGATGGGAGGAAGGAATTAAGATTGTTTTTTATTATAAGGTACTCACACTACCCATGAAGTGGTATATTGTTACTTAAAAGTGGGCGTGGGTTATATATAAATGCATGTTGCAACTCCAGGACAACAATTAAAAAAAAAAGTATTAAAAAGAAATGTAGCCAGGTGTGGTTGATCACGCCTGTAATCCCAACACTTTGGGAGGTGGAGGCGGGCAGATCACGGGAGATCAGGAGTTTGAGACCATCCTGGCCAACATGGCAAACCCCCATCTCAACTAAAAAACACAAAAATTAGTCAGGCATGGTGGTGGATGCCCGTAATCCCAGGTACTTGGGAGGCTGAGGCAGGAGAATCACTTGAACTTGGAGGCAGGCGTTGCAGTGAGCCAAGATCATGCCACTACACTCCAGCCCAGGCAACAGAGTGAGACTCCATTTCAAAAAATAAAAATAAAATAAAAGAAGTGTAATTTATATGCTAAGTGAGGAGAGAACACGTAAGCATATAAAATGCTCAATTAAAACTACAAAATGCAGAAAAAAGACTGGAAGACAAAAATAGGAAAAAAAGAAGGCAACAAATACAAAGCAGTATCAAATATTAATCCAATTCTATCAGTATTAATTCTTCAACTATATCAATTGGTATAGTTGGTATGCTGGTAGATACTATTCCAACTATATCAATAATCATTTTTGAACATCAGTTGTCTAAATGCACTAATTAAAAGATAGAGATTGTCAGAATGAACCAAGAAATAAGACTCAACTCTATGTTGTCTACAAGAAACTCAGTTTAAATATAAAGACACATGTAGATTAGAAGTAAATGGACGGGGAAAGAAGTACCATGTTAACACTAATCAGAAGAAAGCAGGAGTAGCTATACTAATTTCAGACAGAGTAGATTTCAAAGCAATATAATATATTAGGAATAAAGAAGAACATTTCATATTGATAAAGGAGAAAGTTCTTGGCCATAACTGCTATGGTTTGAATTTGTCACTCCAAAAATATGTGTTGAAAACTTAATCTCCAGTGTAATAGTGTTGAGAGGTAGAACCTTTAAGAAGAGATGAAGCCATGAGGGCTTTGCTCTCCTGAGTGGATTAATTCCATTATTATGTAAATGTGATGGTTAATATTGAATGGCAACTTGATTGAATTAAAGGATGCAAATGTTATTCATAGGTGTGTCTGTGAGGGTGTTGCCAAAGGAGATTAACATTTGAATCTAGACAGAGAGGTAGACCCACCCTCAATCTGGGTAAGCATCATTTAATCAGCTGCCAGTGTGGCTAGAATAAAGCAGGCAAAATAAAGTGGAATGAACAGGTGTGCCTAGTCTTCTGGCCTTCATCTTTGTCCCATGCTGGATGCTTTTTGCCCCCAGAACATCTGACTCCAAGTTTTTCAGCTTTTGGACTCTTGGACTTACACCAGTGATTTACCAGGGGCTCTTGGACGTTCCGCCACAGATTGAAGGCTGCACTGTCGGCTTCCTTGCTTTTGAGGTTTTGGGACTCCAACTAACTTCCTTGATCCTCAGCTTGCAGATGGCCTATTGTGGGACCTCACCTTGCAATCCTGTGAGCCAATTTTCCTAATAAACTCCCCTTCCTGTATACCATATAGCCTATTAGTTCTGTCACTTTAGAGAACCCTAACTAATACAGGGAGTGAGTTCATTATTGTGAAAATGGGTTCATTACAAAAGAATGAGTTCAGTCCCCCTTGCCCTCTCACCCTCTCTTTACCTTTCTGCCATTGGACAATGCAGAAAAAAGGCTTTTGCAGGAAGGTAGCCTCTCCATCTTGGACTTCCCAGCCTCTAGAACTGTGAGCCAATACATTTCTGTTTATTGTAAATTAGTCTGTGGTATTGTTATAGCAGCACAAAATGAACTATGATAACAACAATTCTTAACATGTTTGTGCCTAACAAAAGACCATCAAAGTATGTGAGGCAAAAACTGATAGAATTCCAAGGAGAAATAGATAAATCCACCATTGTAGTTGGAGACTTTAACACTCCTCTATCAAAAAAAGATGACTACAGCAGGCAGAAAATTAGTAAGAACATACTTGAACTTAACAATATCATGAGTCAACTGGATATAATGAATATCTACAGACTACTTTATCCAACAACAATACACATTCTTCACTCACAGGAAATATTCAATAAGATCATATTCTAGGCAATAAAACACACATTGACAAATTTGAAATTGCTTTATATTCTGTAATGAAATTAAACAAGAAAAAAATAATAGGAAAAAATAGCTGGGAGAGCCTAAAATTCATGGAGATGAAACAATGAAAACCCCTCTAAATAACACATGGGTAAAGTGGGAAATTTCAAGAGGAACTTAAAAATACTTTAAAATATTTTGGAGATTAAAATACATGGAGATTAAACAATGAACACACTTCTAAATAACACAAGGGTAAAATGAAAAATTTCAAGAGAAAATTCATGTTTTTAAGTAAATAAAAATAAATACAATTTGTTAAAATTTGTAGGATGTATTAAAAACAACGCTTAGAGGGACATTTATAGTATTGAATGCATCTGTTAGAAAAGAAATATCTGAAATCATTTATCTAAGCTTCTAAATTAGAAAATGAGAAAAAGAAGAGCAAATTAAACTCAAAGTAAGCAGAAGAAAATAAATAATAAAACATGGAGAAGAAACCAATGCAATTGAAAATAAGAAATCAATAGGGAAAAGTCAAGGAAACCAAAAGGCTGTTTCTTTGAAAAGATAAATTGAGTCAATAAGCCTCTAGCTAAGCTAACTAAAAAGAAGAGAGGATGTAAATTACTATTAGAAATTACAGATGGGCCATTATTATAGATCTCATGGACATTTAAAAGATAATGAATATTATGAACAAGTCTATGTCCAAAACTTTGATAACCTAGATGAAATTAACCAATTCCTTAAAAGAAAATACAATCTATCTAATAAAAGCAAAAATAGACAATTTGAATAGGTCTATATGTATTTAATAAATTAAAGCAATTATTAGTAATCTTCCAAAACAGAAAGCATCAGGTCCATAAGTATTCACTGGTAATTCCACCAAACTTTTAAAGAATAAATTATACCAATTCTCTACAATTACTTTCAAAAGATAGAAGCTGAGGAAAAACTTTCTACCTCATTCTATGAGGCTAGCCTCATCTTAGCAACAAACCTAGACAGAGACAGTACAGGAAAAGAAAACTATGACTAGTATCTCCTATATAGATACAAATATTCTCAACAAAATATTAGCAAATTGAATCCAAATATATACAAAAAGAATTATACAACATGACCTACTTAGATTTATCTCAGGTGTACAAAGCTGGTTCAATATTTAAAAATCAATTAATGTAATCTATCACATCAACAAACTAAATTTAAAAAATCATGTCAGTATATTAAAAATGCAGAGAAATTATCTGAAAAAAATCTATCACCCATTTATGATAAAAACAATCAGTAACCTAGGAATAAAGGGAAACTTCCTCAACATGAAAAAGAATATCTACAAAAAATCTACAGCTAACATCATACTTAATGGTAAGAAACTAGAAGCTTTCCCTCTAAGATCAAGAACAGGCAAGTATGTCTCCTCTTACCACTTATTTTCACTGTTGTACTGAAAGTCCTTTCTAATGCAGTAAGAAAGAAAGAAAGAAAAAAAAAGGATGAAAACATGTTTTTTTCTGATGACTTGATAGTCTATGTAGAATTTTTAAAAAATCAACAATAATAAAAATCCTCCTGGAATTAATAATTATAGCATAGTTGTAGAGTATGAGGTTAATAAGAAAAAGTCAAATCCTTTTCTAAATACCAGCAATGAACAAGCAGAATTTGAAATTAAGAACATACTTCCATTTACATTAGCATCTTCAAAAATGAAATACTTATGAAAAATCCATCAGGATTACAAAATTAATATGAGGTAAACTACAAAATTCTAATGAAAGAAATCAAGGACAAACTAAATAAATGAATAGATAATGTATGTTCACGGATAGGATGATTCAATAATGTTAAGATGTCAGGTTTTTCCAACTTGATCTATAGATTCAATACCTTCCCAACCAAAACCCCAGCAAATTATTTTATAGAAATTGACAAACTGATTCTAGAGTTTATATGGGGATGCAAAAGACCCAGAACATTTAACAAAATATTGAAGGAGAAGAACAAAGTTGAACTTTGACATTATCTGACTTTCAGATTTACTGTGAAGCTACAGTAAATAAGACAGTTTAGCGTTGGTGAAAGACTAGGCAAATAGATTAATGGAACATACTAGAGAGTCTAGAAATAGTCCCACAATAATCTTAGACAAAGAGCAAAGGCTATAGGATGGAGCAAAGAAAGTCTTCTTAACAAATGATGCTTAACTACTGGACATTCACATAGAAAATAGTGAACCTCTACATAGACCTTATATCCTTCACAAAAACTAACTCAAAATGGATCACAGACCTAAAGGTAATACACAAAGCTAGAAAACTCCTAGAAATTAACACATGAGAAAATCTACAAGACGTTAGGTTTGGCAATGACTTTTAGATATGACACCGAAGGGGACTATTCATGAAAGAAATAGTTGGTGAACTAGACTGCATTAAAACTAAAAATTTCTGCTATCAAGAAGATGAAAAAAAAAAAAACCCGACTGGGAGATAATACTTGCAAAAGACATATCAGATAAACGACTGTTTTTCAAAATATAGAAGAAACTTTAAACACTAATCAATAGGAAAACAAATTACTTAACTAAAATGGACCAAAAACCTTAACAGACATCTCAAAAAATATTTACAGATGGCAAATAAGCATACAAAAAGATGTTCTACATCTTATTTCATCAGGGAACTACAAATTAAAACAACAATGAGATATCATTACGTACCTAAAATGGCCACAGTCCAGAACACTTTAAAAACCAAATGTTGGCCAGGACGCAAAACAACAGGAACTCTCATTTATTACCAGTGAAAATACAAAATGGTCCAGCCACTTTGACAGACAGTTTGGCAGTTTCTCCCAAAATTAAACATACTCTTATGGTATGATCCAGTAATCTCACTTCTTGGTATTTACCCAAAAGAGTTGAAAACATATGTTCACACACAAACCTGAACAAGAATGTTTATAAGTAGTTTTATTCATAATTGTCAAAACTTGGAAGCAACGAAGATTTCTTGCAGTAGGTGAATGGATAAATGAACTGTGCTACAACCAGACCAGAAAATAGAATATTATTCAGCCCTGAAAAAAGGCCATGGAAAGACATGTTATAAGCTTAAACCCATATTACTAAGTGAAAGATGCCAGTATGAAAAAGTTACATACTGTGTGTATCCAACCATGTGACACTATGGACAAGGCTAAACAAGGGAGAAAAACAAAGATCAATTGTTGCCAGAAGTTGCGGGGAGTGAGTGATGAATAGATACAGCATGGCAGATTTTTTTGGGTAGTGAAAACACTCTGTATACTACTATAGTGTTGGCTGTATTTCATTACATATTTGTCAAACTCATAGGACGTTCAACACAAAATAAACCTTAATGTGAACTGTAGACTTTGGGTGATAATGATGTTTCAATAGAGGTTCATCAATTGTAACAAATTTACCAGACTTCTTGGGGATTGATATAATTTGGCTCTGGGTCCCCACCCAAATCTTATCTCGAATGATAATCCTCACATGTTGAGGGAGGGACTTGGTGGGAGATGATTGGATCAACGGGGTAGTTTCCCCCATGCTGTCCTCATGATAGTGAGTGAATGTTTACAAGACCTGATGGGTTAAAAGTGTTTGGTGGTTTCCCTCTTGGCTGTCTCTCCTTCTGCCTTGTGAAGAAGGTCCTTGATTCCCCTTCACCTTCCAATATGACTGTATGTATCCTGAGGCCTCACCAGCCATGTGGAACTGTGAGTCAATTAAACCTCTTTCCTTTATAAATTACCCAGTCTCAAGTAGTTCTTTATAGCAGTGTGAAAACGGACTCATACAAGGATGTTGATAATGGAAGAGGCTATGCATGTGTGGGGGCAGGAAATATACAGGATATCTCTGTACCTTCCTGTCAAATTTGCTTTGAACTAAAACTATTCTAAAAGTATCAACTATTTAAAAATATTGCATAGAAAAACAGGTGACTACCTACCTTTGATATAGCCTGTTTTCCTGATCCCAATCACAAAATATCTCTTATGGCTGTATGACATATAAGCAAACCATCTTTAATAAGAGATATAATAATTGCAATTAATCATTAAGTACTTACAGGCCATTATTCAATATACTTATTAACATATATAAGTAAATTTAATCATCATACCAATCATATAAGGTGGGAAATACTTATTATCTCCATTTTATAAAGAAGCAAACCAAGGCAGAGATGTTAAATAACTTAGCCAGTGTCCCATATTATTAAATAACAGAGCTAGGATCCAACTTAGGCAGTGTGAACCTGGAGTCTGTGCTCTTAAGCCACTGTGCTTTGCCAACTCACCGTATGGTGTTGTGCTAACATAGCTAGCTATCAAAGAAAAAATTGCAAACAATTTAATTCCCTTTGAATTCATAAGTATGGCATTTTTATATGAGTGGGTAAAGGTAAACGCAAATTGTTCAAAGTTATATGTTTATGATGGTTAATTTTAGGTGTCAACTTAACTGGATTAAGAATTACCAAGAGAGCCGGTAAGGGATTATTTCAGGGTTTTTTCTGTGAGGGTGCTTCCAGAGGAGATTGGCAGGTGAGTTGGTGGACTAAGTGGGGAAGATCTACCCTCAGTGTGTTTGGGCACCATTCAATCATCTGAGGACAAGGATAAGAACAAAAAGGTGATGCCCTCTTTCTCTTGGAGCTGGGATATACTCTTCTCCTATCCTGGGACATCAGAAATCTAGGCTCTTCTACACAGACACTCCAAGACTGACACCGGTGGCCCCTTGAGTTCTCAGGCCTTCAGACTCAGACTGAGAGTTATGTCATAGGTTTCCCTGGTTCCTGGGGCATTGGACTTGTAAACTGAGTCATGCTGCCAGCATCTCAGGGTCTCCAACTTGCAGACAAACTATCACGGGACTTTGCCTCCATAACCATGTGAGCCAGTATCCCTAATAAATCTCTTTAAAATATCTGGATTCATATATATCTTTTTGATTCTATCTCTCCGAAGAACCCTGACCAATACAATGTTAATTTTTTTTGCAATGAGGGCATTTAAGAGATGAAGTGATACAATTTACAGGAAAAGGGGTATTTGTGAGAAAAATGCATTGTTGATATCTTTGCAATAATACTAATATGATTTCCTTGGTGTTATGGTTAGTTTGATGTGTCAACTCAATTGGGCTAAGAGATGCCTAAAGTGAGGTTAAAAATATTATTTCTGGGTGTGTCTGTGACAACGTTTCTGGAAGAGATTATTATTTCAATCAGCAAACTGAGTAGAGAAGATGGCTCTCACCAATGTGGATAGACATTATTTAACCCATTGAGGGCTTGGATAGAACAAAGAGATGAAGAGAGGGTGAATTTGCTTCTGTTTGAGCTGGGACATCCCTCCTCTTCCATCCTCAGAATATGCCTTCCCTAAT
Source organism: Macaca nemestrina (assembly GCF_043159975.1). NCBI lineage: Eukaryota > Metazoa > Chordata > Mammalia > Primates > Cercopithecidae > Macaca > Macaca nemestrina. Next base: position 11,766,107 of record NC_092128.1, read on the forward strand.
TCTTAGGTCTTCAGATTCACACAGAATTATGGCGATAGGTTTTCTCGTTCTTCAATTTGTAGAGAGCAGATTGTGGAACTTGTCAGTATCCATTATTGGATGAACAAATTCCTACAATAAATCACCGTGCATGTGTGTGAGTGTGTGTGTATACATATCCCATTCTGTTGGTTGTGTTTCTCTGAAGAATACTGACTAATATACTGGATAACAAAATTTAAATGTCTTAGAGAGTTTATTAATTTAACATCCTGACGTTAGGGGAACTTCACCTAAAAACATATCAGGAATTTGAGAATATATTTTAGTGTGAGTTAACTCTTAATGTTCGCATTGCATTTTTCTATTTAAGAACTGTTAATATTTAAACTATGCACAATCCATTTAAATTTGTTGTACTCATTTTTAATGCGACTATGGAATTTTGTTTTTAATAATTTCAACTTTAATTTTAGATTTGGGGAAACATGTTCAAGTTTGTTGTATGGGTATATTTGTGATGCTGAGGTTTGGGATACAAATCATCCCATCACCTAGGTTGTGGGTATAACACCCAATAGGTAGTTTTTCAACACTTCTCCACATCCCTACCTCTTCACTCTAATTATCCCCGGTGTCTATTGTTGCCATCTTTTTGTCAATGGGTACCAATGTTAAGTTCTCACTTATAAGTGTGAACATATGGTATTTGGTTTTCTGTTCCTGTGTTAATCTAGTTAGAATAGAGGCCTCCAGCTGCATCCACGTTGTAGCAAAGGACATGACTTCATATTTTTAATGACTGCACAGAATTACATGGTGTACATGTACCATATTTCCTTTATCCAATTCACCATTGACAGGTACCTAGGTTGATTCCATGCCATTGCTATTTTGAACAGTGCTATGCCGAACCTATGAGTGCATGTATCTTTTGGTAAAATGATACTTTTTCTTTTGGGTATAAATCCAGTAACGGGATTGTTGTGTTGGATAACAACTCTAAGTTCTTTGAGAAATCTCCAAACTGCTTTCCACAGTGGCTGGGCTAATTTATATTCTTACCAAAAGTGTATAAGCATTCCCTTTTCTCTGCAGCCTCACCAGTATGTGTTGTTTTATGACTTTTTAATCGTAGCCATTCTGACTTGTGTGAAATGATATCTCATTGCTGTTTTGATTTGGATTTCTCTGATGATTAGTGATGTTGAGAATTTTTGCATACATTTGCTAGCTGCTTGTGTGTCTTATTTTGATCAGCATCTGTTCATGTCTTTTGTCCACTTTTTAATGGAGTTATTTGTTTCTTGGATGCATAGTTTGCAAATATTTTCTCCCATTCTGTAGGTTGTATGTTTACTTTGTTAAGTTTCTTTTGCTGTAAACAGTTTCTTTAGTTTAATTGGATCCCACTTGTCTGTTTTTGTTTTTGTTGCAGTTGTATTTGAGGACTTAGTCATAATTTTTTTTCCCAAAGCTGGAGTACAGAATGTTGTTTCTTTTATCTTCTTCTAGAATTTTTCTAGTTTGAGGTCTTACATTTAAACCTTTAATCTATCTTTAGGTAACTTTTGTATATGGTGAAAGGCAGAGGTCTAGTTTCTCATATGGTTAGTCAACTATCCCAGCACCATGTATTGAATAGAGAGTTGTTTCTCCATTGCTAATTTTTTGGTGACTCGTCAAAGACCATATTATTGGAGGTGTGTGGCTTTATTTCTGGGTTATCTGTTCTGCTCTATTGGTCTATGTGCCTGTTTTTGTGCCAGTGCCATGCTGTTTTGGTTACTTTAGCTTTATAGTACAGTTTGATGTTGAGCTATGACAAAGAAGAGCATTACATAATGATAAAGAGTTCAATTCAATGAGAAGACGTAACTATCATAAATACATATGAACCCAACCTTGGAGTACCCAGATTCATAAAACAAGTACTTCTAGACCTACGAAAAGACCTAGACAGCCACACAATAATAATGAGGCACTTAAACACTCCCCTGACAGCATTAGACAGATCATCAGGGAATAAAAATAAGAAATTCTAGACTTAAATTTGACATTTAATTGGACCTAGTAGACACATACAGAATACTTCACCTATCAACTACACAATACATTATCATCTGCACACAAAACCTATTCCAAGACAGACCACATGTTCAGCCATAAACGAAGTCTCAATAAATACAAAAAATCAAAATCATACCAACCATACTCTCTCAGATCACAGTGGAATATAAATAGAAATCAATGCGAAGAAAATCCCTCAAAACTACATGATTACATGGAAAGTAAATGACTTGCCTCTGAATGACTTTTGAATGAACAGTAAAATTAAGGCAGAAATTAATACATTTTTAAAAAATAAACGAAAACAGAGATACAACATACAGCAAGAGCAGTGTAAGAGGAAAGTTTATAGTGCTAAATGCTTACCTCAAAAACTTAGAAATACCTCAAATTAATGATCTAACTTCACACTTAGAGAAAGGAGAAAAACAAGAGCAAACTAAGCCTAAAGCCAGCAGACAAAAAGAAATAACTAAAATGTGAGAACTGAACAAAATTGAAGCCAAAAACCAATACAAAGAATCAATGAAATCAACATGGTTATATTAAAGTATAAATAAGATCAATAGACCAATAACTAGATTAATAAATAAAAATCTGAGAGAAGATTTAAATAAGCATATTCAAAAATGACAAAGGTGACATTACAATCAATCCCTCAGAAACACAAAAGATCCTCGAAGACTATTGTAAACACTCTATGCACACAAAATAGAATGTCCAAAGGAAATGGATACATTCCTGAAAACATACAATCTCCCAAAATTGAATTGGGAAGGAATTGAAACCCCGAATAGACCAATATCAAATTCTGAAACTGAATCATTAATAAAAAGTCTACCAACCAATAAAAGCCCTGAATCAGATGGATTAAGAGCTGAATTCTACCAGACATCCAAAAAAAGACCTGGTACCAATTCTCTGAAAACTATTCCAAAAAATCAAGGAGGAGGGGCTCCTCCCTAACTCAGTGTACAAAGCCAGCATCATCCTAATACCCAAACCTGGCAAAGACACAGTGAAGAAGAAAACTTCAAGTCAATATCCCTGATGAACAAAGATGCAAAAATTCTTAAGAAAATACTAGCAAACTAGTATTCTGTGAATCCAGCAGCACATCAAAAAGTTATAGCACCACAATCAAGTAGGTTTTGTTCCTGAAATGCAAGGTTGGTTCAACATACACAAGTTGATAAATGTGATTCACCACGTAAACAGAATTAAAAGCAAAAAGTGTGTGATCATCTCAATAGATGCAGAAAATGATTGTAATAAAATTCAATATCCCTTCATGATAGAAACTCTCAACAGACTAGGCATCAAAGGAACATACCTTAAAATAGTAAGATCCATCTATGTCAAACCCACAGCCAACATCATACTGAATGGGGAAAAGTTGAAAGCATTCCTCTTGAGAACTGAAACACGCAAAGGATGCCCACTTTTAACATTCCTATATAATATAGTACTGGAAGTACCAGCCAGAGCGATCAAGTAAGAGAATGAAATAAAAGGCATCCAAAATCAGAAAATAAATCAAACGATCTCTCTTCACTGATGATCTGATTCTATAACTAAAAACCTTGAGGACTCTGCCTAAAGTCTCCTATAACAGATAATTAATTTGATAGTTTCAGGATATAAAATCAATTTAAAAAATCAGTGGCATTTCCATATAGCAAAAATGTTCAAGCTCAGAGCCAAATCAAAGAAATGGCCTCAATTACAATATCCACACACACACACACAAGATACATAGGAATACACGTAACCAAGGAAGTGAAAGATCTCTACAAGGAGAAGTATAAAACACTGCTAACAGAAATCACAGATAACATAACCAAATAGAAAAACATTCCTTGTTCATGAATTAGAAGAATTAATATTCTTTAAATGGCCAAATGGCCATATTGCCCAAAGCAATCTACAAATTCAATGCTATTCTTATCAGTCTAGCAATGCCATTTTTCACAGAATTAGAAAAACAATTATAAAATTAATAGGGAACCATAAAGGACCCTGGATAGTCAAAGTAATCCTAAGCAACATGAGGATTTTAAACACAACATACATAAACACAAACAGATTATATATCTAAGTTATACATAAGGGGAAACTTTTCAATTTAGTAGTTAATCATTTTTTGCATAATACTATGTAATTTGGCATGAGATTAAGCCATTAAATGAAGTTTCTCAATAATGGGTTTCACAGATTAAAGTTTATTATTTTCTTTAATGTGACTAATTTGAACTGTTCATTTAGCAAGAATATGCCTATTATTTTTCAAATCCTAATATTCTTATAATCAAATTACATTATTGTTTTTTAGAATTACATAGAAAGATTTCTGAATATATGTGTGCATAGGTGAGTGTATCTTAACTATTATAAAATGGTTAGAATTATAACTTTTAAACCCAAGCCCAGAATTTATATGTCTTCATTACTTTTTAATGCTTGTATTCAATCTCCATTAAGCTAGGTCTTTCACACAGTCATAGGGCACGGTAAATAAAACAATATATAGTAATTTCTACATGGTCTTTCCTACTAGACTCTGCATTTTTCCATAGAGATTTTCTGCTTCTCCAAACTGATCTGCTTAAAAACTCTTCCCTGACCTTTAAACGCTCTTATGGAAGCTGAAGTAAGGATAAAGAGAGGTAATTGAATTTTGAACCAAAGTTAGCATGAAAATATAGCCTGGAATTCTTTCTAGACATTAAATCAAAACAAAATATTGACAATTTAGGAAACCTGAGGCAAGACAGAACTGATAGGAGACAGAGTGGCTGAGTAACAGTAGGGAGAGAGAGACCTGGAAAACTCCTGGGACTCACATTCTTGTGCAGACCCCCCAGAGTGGGCCTCAGGAGTAAATAACTCCATTGTATTAAAATACCTTCCCAGACAACGATTAGAAATAGGGTATAAACTCTCCACAAAGGAAAGGAATATGCTCATGTACTGCTCATTTTGTTTCTTTTTGTTTCGTTTCTAAGTATTGACTGTCTGTCAAGGTGTGTTCTTCCAACAATAGCCCATAGTGTCCATCTTGATAATTATATCTTGATAATTTCATAAATACAAAGACGATTACAGAGGATATTTGATGAAGTACAGATTCAAAGCACTATGTTTGGAGAAAAGCAACTTATTCTTCTACTGTTATGGCCATTGAGAGAACATTTTTTAATTTTGTGGTTTATAAGTGAATGAGATCTTTAGAATAGTCACCTGGTTATTACAAAACCTAGCCATAAAAATATTTGCTTTCTTTTCCAACTATGACATTTTATTTTAAAAGTAACTACAACTGGAATACATGACAATATCACTGGACAATGTAATATTTTAGATTATGTACTCCTAATGTTACATTAAGCTAAAAAATACTTATAGAACTTTGTTTTCCACATATTCTACATATACCTTAACAGAACTTCATTTTTTTCCCATAGCCTCCTTTTAAAAATGGAATTTTAGAACTATGTCTGGAAAACTGAACTTTGGATTTAGAAAATCTTAAATTTTACTATAAAGTTGAACTTGAATAGAATGATGCTATATTACATAATAAAGTAGGTTTGTACTGCATCTACTGCTTTATGAACTACATTTTCATCCAATAGTAAAAATGTTCTCATTTTATTAAAACATAATGATACATGATTTATCATGTATTACAGAATAGGATATTTAATGACTGCATACGATCTCATCAAATGAATACTCTAATGTAGTAAACTTTTCCCCACTGAGCAGTATTGGCATTTAAACTGCTGACTTATTTTTTTCCATTTTTATAATTTTTGTTAACAGTACAGTTCCACTACCACCACTTCCCCATATACATTTATATTTTCCTCTTTATTAAAAGACTGGAAGCCAGAGAACTATGTTTTCCAGAGCTCCTGACAACAGTTGTTCACATTAAATTCTGCCAGTGACAGGCATTTCAGCAGAATTTTGAAGGTGGAGTGAAGGAAGTCACTATTGCTCTTGGTACTGCAGTGGGCAGGCATATTAACCCACTTCCTTGGTGCAAATACGAGATCAGTAACAGTATTCTGTAACTTCCCCAGTTTCTGGTTTACTGAAATGAGCAGTAATTTCCATCACCTCTGCTCCATCAGTAGTTCTGATGATTTTGTAAGCTTCTGATTCTCTGTATTGTATCTCATTCTATTTAAAATATCTAGAGCGGTTTGTGGTCTTCTGAGAAAATCTGAAGCAAAATAGATAGTCATAAATAAAACCATTTAAGTTAAGTCCTGTTTTGTTTTTATGATTGTTTTAATGAGATATATTACAAAAATTAGTGTGTCAAAAAGTAGATTTTTAAGGTTTCTAATATATATTGCAAAAGAGGCTTTCAGAAAATACATGATACTTTCATTGGCACTATAATATATGAAAGTAACCTTCCCTACATTAATGCCACTCTGTAATGTAGGTGTTTAAAAGGCTCTGCTTAGTGATTGATTGATTGATTGATTGAGACAGAGTGTCCATGCTGCAGTGCAGTGTCACCATCTTGGCTTACTGCAAACTCCGCTGCCCCAGTTCAAGTGATTCTCATGCCTCAGTCACCTGCCTAGCTGGGATTACAGGCATACACCATCATGTCTGGCTAAGTTTTGTATTTTTAGTAGATGGGGTTTCACAATGTTGCCCAGGCTGGTCTTGAACTCCTGACCTCAAGTGATGCAGCTGCCTCAGCCTCCCAAGGTGCTGGGATTACAGGTGTGAGCCACTGTGCCTGGTTCTACTTTTTTTTTTTTTTTTTTTAAATACAAGTTTAAAAAGTAAATCTAAGCATACTTCTTTAAAGTTGCTTTATGTGCTGTTTCTTTCAGTGAAGTGTTTAACAAAGAAGCTTGTAAGCATGAGTTGAGAACAAGTTTTTACATTTCTTTTTTTTCTACATTAGTCTTTATTATGAAGAGTTTACATATACAGATTTAAAAGATAATTATATGCATGCTTCCTTTAACATTTTCAAATAATTATTGATATATAATAGTTGTACATATTTATGGGGTAAATGTGAAATTTTGATAAAAGTATACAATGTGTAATGATTAAATCAGGGTACTAGGGATATACATCACATCAAGCATTTATTATTTCTTTGTGTTAGGAACTTTCGTATTCCACTCTTTTAGGTACTTTGAAATATGCAATAAATAAATTGTGGACTATAGTCAACCTATTGTGCTACCGAACACTAGTTTTTATTCCTTCTAACTGTATGTTTGACCCATGAAGCAACACTTCTTAATCACCTTCTCCCCCTTCCCTTCCCAGCTGCTGGTAAGTATCATTCTACTCTCTATCTCCCTGAGTTCCTTTTGTTTTCAGCTCCAGCGTACGAGTGAGAACATGCTACTTTATCTTTTTCTGTCTGTCTTATTTTACTTAACATAATGTTCACCACTTCCTTCCACGTTATTAAAAATGACAGGATTTTATTCTTTTTCATAGATGAATAATATTACATTAGAAATTGAAGAGGTCACAAAAATGTAAAGATATTCCATGTTTTTAGATTGAAAGAATCAAATTGTTAAAATATTCATCCTCAAAGCAATCTACAGGTCTAATGCAATCCGTATCAAAGTACCAATAACATTCTTCACATAAATAGAAAAAATAATCTTAAAATGTATATGGAACCACAAAATACTCAGAATAGCCAAAGCAACCCTGAACAAAAAGAACAATGTTGATAGGCCGGGCACGGTGGCTCACTCCTGTAATTCCAGCACTTTGGGAGGCCGAGGCGGTGGATCACCTGAGGTTGGGAGTTCAAGACCAGCCTGACCCCGTCTCTACTAAAAATACAAAATTAGCCAGGCATGGTGGCGCATGCCTGTAATCCCAGCTACTCGAGAGGCTGAGGCAGGAGAATTGCTTGAACCCAGGAGGCGGAGGTTGTGGTGAGCCAAGATCGTGCCATTGGCACTCCAGCCTGGGCAAAAAGAGCGAAACTCCGTCTCAAAAAAAAAAAAAAAAAAAAAGAACAACGTTGGTGGGCACTCAAAGGCATAGAGTGGTATAAAGCACATTGGAGACTCAGAAGGAGGGAGGGTGGCAGGGGGGATGAGGGATAGAAAATTACATATTGAATACAATGTACACTACTCTGGTGATGGGAGCACTAAAGTATCAGACTACCACTATCCAATTCATTCATGTAACCCAAAAACATTTGTACCCCAAAAGCTCCTGAAATACATATAGCAAAGTTGGAGGCATCACATTACCTGAATTCATATTGTACTACAAAGCTATAGTAATTAAAACAGCATGGTACTGGCACAAAAACAGACACAGAGACCAATGGAACAGAATACAGCGCCCAGATATAAATCTACCCATTTATTACTTTGATATGTTAAACAAGGCAACTTATTGGTATGTTTGTTTCATGCTGAAGAGATTAATGATGTTTTCTTACCTTAGGAACTTCTATTACTTGTAATAGATTTTCTAAATTGCTTAGTATTAACATTTTCCATTTTTTAAAATGAGTTATTTTAGGACAGTTTTAGATTTACATATACTCTGCACCCAGTTTCCCCTATCATTTATTCATTACATTACTATGGTACATTTGTTAAAATTAATGAGGTAATATTGATACATTATATTACCTACAAAATCATAAATATAAATCATCAACACTAGGTACATACAAACCCGAATTGAGAAACAATGATTTGTGGTTTTTAAATATTTTTTTAAAAATTGATATTGTGTTGAATTGCTCCTTTCATGGAGTTTACTATGGATTTCACTGTTTCATATAGTATGGTGTTCCTCATCTTGAGACCCAGCAAATACTTCTTAAGTTTGTTTTCTAGTTTATTTATAGACACATATTTAATTTATTTGCTAAGTACTTTGGAAAATTGAGCAAATAATCTAAATTTAATTCCCCTTCATTGTGAACCACATCTTCCAGGATTATGTATTAAATAATTAATTTCATCTTCAATTTAAATGCAACACTTTTATACATACTTTTGGAATCTAATTTATTCTATTGACTGATACTATTCTATTTTTGTTTCAATTCCTTACTATTACATTTATTCTAAATTCATATAGTTTTTTCATATATATTGGCATAAGCTGCTCTCTTATTTTCTTTCAGAATAATCTATATCACCCTATTATTCTTTTAGATTAACCATAGAATCACCATGTCTTCAGAACGTCTTTTTGAAATTTTTATTACAATATAATTAAACATAATAATTACTCTGTGGAAAGTTAAGAGCTTCACATTACACACTCTGATGACACAACCTTTCTTTTTAATTTTCTAAGCTATCTTTTATGTCCTTCAGAAAAACTAAGTTATTCTTAACATATTTTCACATCTCCTCCCTACTGCATTAATTATCAGATCTAATTTCTTACATTTTGCTATTACAATCTATTGTTGCTTTATATTCTAGCTGTTACAATTAGTAGTAGAACTTATCAGAGGAACTCATGATATAGCATTGCAACTATCAATGTCAGGAATACATATTTCAGCTTCCATATCATTTGCAAATTTGAATTCTGTTGTTTTATATTTTTTCCTATTTTTGTTTCAAGAGTACTATCTTGATACCCATGGTAATATTAATGCAAAAGCAAACATTGGAAGGTATTTACTTTAATAATATAGTTTTAAATTATATCAAGAATCTATGTGTATTAAAGTGTTATTCTAAGAAATATTTCTGAACTATTCTCATGGTTTCTGTCATTAGACAATTAATATTAAAATTAAGAGGCTGGGCGCAGTGGCTTATGCCTGTAATCCCAGCACTTTGGAAGGTTGAGGCTGGCGAATCACCTGAGGTCAGGAGTTCGAGCCCAGCCTGGCCAACATGATGAAACGTTGTCTCTACTAAAAATATAAAAATTTTCCGGGCGTGGTGGCGGGTATCTGTAATCACAGTTACCGGGCAGAATCTCTTGAACCTGGGAGGCGGAGTTTGCAGTGGGCCAAGATCACACCATTGCACTCCAGCCGGGGCAACAGAACGAGACTCTGTCTCAAAATAAAATAAAAAAATTAAATTAAATTAAATAACTGTTCTCCCCTCAGTTACTAAAAATTTTAATCGGAAATGAGTATTGAATTTATCAAATAACTTTTCGTGTCAATGTAAATAATTTTGCAAAATAAGTTTACCTATTAATGTATTAATGCGCTGTTGTATATATCTACACAGCTCAATGTAATTTACATTTTCTTGATTTCAATCTTAGCATCTATAGTCAAAAATGAGTTTGGCTTGAAGCTTTTTCTTCCTGTGGTAGACAATTTTTATCATGTGTAAGAATCAGACCTTATGGAGTATCTGAACATAAGAGTTGTTCATCTTTCTCTACAATCTGTAAATGTGTCCATAACAATATGGATCTATTCTTTGAAAGACTGACAATATATATATTTTAAATTATACTTTAAGTTCTAGGGTAAATATGCACAATGTACAGGTTTGTTACATAGGTATACATGTGCCATGTTGGTTTGCAGTACCCATCAACTCATCATTTACATTAGGTATTTCTCCTAATGCTATCCTCCCCAGCCTCCCACCCCCTACAGGTCCGGGTGTGTGATGTTCCCCGTGCTGTGTCCAGGTGCTCTCATTGTTCAACTCCCACTTATGAGTGAGAACATGTGGTGTTTGGTTTTCTGTCCTTGGGACAGTTTGCTTAGAGGGATGGTTTCCAGCTTCATCCACGTCCCTGCAAAGGATGTGAACTCATACTTTTTTATGGCTGCATAGTATTCCACGGTATATATGTGCCACATTTTCTTAATCCAGTCTTCTTCCCGGGGCCTCTCCTAATATCTCTTAAAGAATATTAATTTTTGATCAATGGCTAATGGACAGTTTGACACTGTACCTTTCTTCATGTATAAATGTTTTTTATTTTATTTTGGCAACCTATATTCTCTTCAGAATAATTTGTTTCACACATTTTCAGATTTGTAAAAGAATCATGCATAATATGAATCTCATTATGCATGATACGTTTTACCATTTATTTTCATTTTTTCATGCTTTAAATTGTGTCTCTATTTTCTCTGTTCTAGATTGCATGTTGTAGTTCCATTACTATCTTGGAGCACTTAGATTTCTCATTTTTTTTAATCAGGCTAGATTTTGGATGTTAGACTATTTTATTATTTTGGAGACTGTCTTTTATGAGAATTAATTTTTATTTTTTCATTAATTCCTACTTTTATCTTTACTATTTTTTCTTTCATTCTATCTTGAGAATTTTCTCACCCCCATTTAATAAAGCATTAGTTTATTTCCATCTTTATTCTAGTAGTACAAATATTTATGGTTATAAATCAGTTTATTGGCACAGATATGGTAACATTTTATGTAAAGGACATTTGTTCTATTGTATAGGCTCAAGTCATTGCTTTTTGCTTGTCTTTTTGCATTTTTGGGATTTTGCTACAAGAAAAATATTTTATTAGTTTTCCTCCTTTTCTAATGTATTACTTTAATGTACAATGCCGTATTATTTCTCCCTCTCTAAAAACAAAAAGCAACCAAGAAAACAAAAATGACATTATTTATATCTTGCTGAACTGTGAAAGTGAAATAGACACCCATGTTTTGCCCTGCACTGATGTCTATCACCCTGCCCCTATCCAATTTCTATCCAAATTAGGAGGGTTAATGAGCTTCTCCAAGTTTATCTTCTAATTAGTTCCCAGTGACAGTGCTGGTGAGGATGTCAGGAGATGTTACCATTTGATTCTCCCTCCCCTATGCCTGTGCATTAGGGAAGCTTTTTTCTAACCCGGATCTATGCAGAAGACGGTGTTACTGACATTGCTTAAGGTAGTATAACTGCAGAAACCAGGATATAATATTTCTCAAGAATATAATAACTATGAGAATAAAGATAAACTGGGCAGGAGAGTTAAATAAAAAAGAGCTTCTCTTAGCATCATCTCCATTGTCTCGGTTGATGAGCCATTCATGCCTTCAAAATACCAGAAACAGACTGGGTGTTTGGGACAGGGATGCTTATTTTAATATTCTTTACTAATAACGTGTGTCATAAATATTGAAGATCCCTGAAGGAATTCTAAGACATTGTTCAGTATTTCCTAAAAGGAAAGTAGGCAAATTAATTATTGTGTTCATTATTCAGACAATGTTTTAGATATAGAGTAGACCTCCATTCTTCTGTAGTCATTTCTGAGAAAAGGCCTCTCTCTGATCCTCAAAACACTGTCCCACATCCTGGCCGATGACTGAAATCATGTTAGAATTAGGCTTTAGCCTAATGTAAGCATCCCTGTAAAGAATCGATGATTAAGCCAGTCTTTCTCTACCGTTTAAGTCCATCTTCACTCTTCTAAACTATGTCAATATTCAAACACTAACAGGACCCTCAGTTGAGAATACTTCAATTATGTAGACATCTCAACCATGCATTTTTTGAGCTTTATATTTTATAGTTCATCTTACAAAAACAAGCAGACAAAAACAACGAAGACGTTCTCTTCTCCATACAAATGTAAGATGACATTATTTTAATGGGTAGGCTTTATAGAATGACCTATTTTAACGTTACACCCATGAATTCCTCCCTGCTGCATACACAGAACATATGCATGTTGGGAGAGAATTCTCCATGAGTCTGTTGCTTTTCTGCCCTTGTGAGCAGAGACACTAATCATCTTTTGTTCTGGACACTTTCTAAAAGTCTTTTTATAGTGAACCACTTTGGAAGGTAGAAATGGTGGCATCTGCCTGTGCAGAATGAAGGCATATTTGCTGTCCTCTAGAACAAAGATAATGTCCTTGTGGGGTATATGTTGGGCAGCTTTGGCTGCACTCCTTTATAAAAGATTGTGGTTTCCTAAGCATGAGACCTCTCTCTTGAAATCCACCCTGCTGGGTGCAGACTCTGTGAATTAGGGCTCAGGGAATCCATGAAAATGTTGATATTCTGTCCACTATTGCTACGAGCAATAGGCTGTCCTTCACCCCTGACCCAGAAGCCATGTCTTCTGCCAGCATCCATGGAGCCGTCGCGGGAGTTAGCAAGCTTGTTGCTTTGTAAGCAGAGTGAAATCTCAGCCCTCTCACAAGTCTTGACATTGCTCTGTCTAAACCGGAGTTTCAAGATGCTTTCATGGAAGTCATTTATTTATTTACTTATTTTCTTGAGTGCTGGTTGTCACGGGGGCAAGAGGGGAGAAGCAGCAGTGGGTAAAGAGAACACCAGGTGCCAGAGGGAAGAAAAGGGGGCATAGCAAGTGGTGAGAAAGGAAGAAGGGGATGGCGGGCGGAGGGGGAGGCTGGCTGAGGCTCTGAGAGCCAACTCAATCCACTTCACGGTTGCACCTGAGTGTGGCTGAAGGTGAAGAACTTGCTCCTCGGAAGCATAAAGCAGCCCTGTTAGCATGTGTTTATATTAGTTCTCACTTGAATCCACTCCTTCAGATTAAAAATAAGACAACCATCTGTAGCTAATTCCACATTTCTTGAGATGATGAAACAATTTTTTTTTCAAAAGAAAAGATAATCGGGAACTAATTTTCTAACTTCTCAAATACATTTAGGCTTTCCTAGATGTTTCTGTATATCCTCTGCTTTTCTCAAGGAAGCATGCCAGTGTAATTGTAACAGATGAACTTCATTTCTCTAAAGGATCTCAATATTCATCCACAATCTCCAAGGAAACACTTAGCTAGCAATATAAAACAACAACAAACCCTACAAAAAGACTTAATCTTGAAAAAAACACTATTCAATGAAAACTTAGAAAAGGCCACATTTGAAGAGAAGGCACATAATGTAAAACATCCATTTAAAAACCAGCAGGAGATTGTTATGTGTTTGAATAATTACTAAATGAGTTTGAAACGTAGTATACTATTTTAGCTGTCATAGTATATTACCTGAAAATGAAAGTTTTGCATTTCTTAATGTCTATCACTTTAAGTTGAATTTATTTTCATAGGGCGTCTTGCTGTGAAATGTTAATACTATTAATTATATAGATGAATAGTCCTTAGACTGTGAGGAGAACCTGTATTTGCCCTTAACTCATGCTATGATGCTAAAACTTCGATTAGGGCTGGGGGCAGTGGCACACACCTGTAATTCCAGCACTTTGGGAGGCCAAGGTGGGCAGATTACCTGAGCTCAGGAGTTCAAGACGAGCCTGGGCAATGCAGTGAAACTCCTTCTCTAATAAAATACAAAAAATTAGCCGGGCATGGCAGAGTGCACCTGTAGTCCCAGCTACATGGCACGTTGAGACAGGAGAATTGCTTGAACTCAGGAGGCGGAGGTTGCAATGAGCTGAGACCACACCATTGCACTCCAGCCTGGGCGATAGAGCATGACTCCGTCTCCAAAAAAAAGAAAGAAAGAAAAAAATCCCTTGATTAGCTAGTTAGAGGGCAATATTCCAGGCCATTGATCTTTCTGGTTAAATTCTGGCTCAGCTCTGGTTATCCACAATCACCCATTCCTTCTTCTTGTAAATCTTTCAAAAGTTTGTTGTTGCAGTTTCGTGTTGAAATAAAGACATTTAAATGAATTTATAGTAGTCTTTCCTTGATAAATAAGAATGATTCTGGGTTTTAGGCTCATTATTCATATGACAAATTATCACTGAAAATTACTATAAATGTATAAAGTGTACAGGATTAGGAGGCATCTGAGTCAACTTCTGGAATGTACATTTAAAGTTCATTTGGTAAACAACAAAACAGCAGTGATGGTAAAATCCGCAAATTCCAATTTGTCTTTGTTTCCAAATAACAACAACAATTTCAATAAAGAATATTGGAAACCAGCCTGGCGCTGTGGCTCACACCTGTAATCCCAGAACTCTGCGAGGCCGAGGCCGGTGGATCACCTGAGGTCAGGAGTTCGAGACCAGACTGGCCAACACAGTGAAACCCTATCTCTACTAAAAATACAAAAATTAGCTGGGACTGGTGACAGGTGCCTGTAATCTCAGCTGCTGTGGAGGATGAGGCAGGAGAATTGCCGGAACCTGGGTGGCAGATGTTGTGGTGACCCGAGATCGCACCATTGCACTCTAGCCTGGGCCTATGAGACTTCGTCTCAAAAAAAAAAAAAAAAAAAATGGATATTGGAAACCAACTATGCTGGCATTTTGGTTAGCCAAGTTTTACTTAAAGCTTTTCTTTAGGCAGTGTTAAGATATTTTATATATTCCATTATACAAATAAATGTTTGAAATAGATATTTTTAAAGTAAAATAGATTTATCAATACGTTTTTGAAATAATGAAGTTTTTCATTTGTCTTTAGTCATAAACTTTTAAAAAGTATTTTTAAAGAATCATAATAATTTTTCAAGTATTTAGGCGTGCAATGTTATATTACCAAGTTTCTGAAGTCACTTTTGCATAAGTCTTAATAAAAACTTTTTGCAAAAGTCTTCAAATAATTTAAACTTTAGAGCTCAAAATTTTTGGACAATTTTAAAGAAAAAACAAAAGTTACTGAAAGAATACTGAATCACCTCAACATCTTAGAAAACAAATATTTTCATAAAGATATCTTCAAAACAAATATAACACTATTGAAGTAAATGTTTTATTATCCTTAGACATTGTTTATAAGTTAGAAGACTCAGGCAAAACATGTGCACTTCAAAAATCAGTTATCACACCAAATTTTCTAATTTACGCAGAGTATTACTGGATATTCTCTATCTTCTGAGAAAAACCTGTCCATTGGTTTGTTAATAGCAGCATAGATGTGGGTGAATTGTCTAATTTCCTGCCAATTGCTTCCCTTTTTCTCCAGCAAGAGATCTCCTATTATAGTATTAACGATAGCTCTGAAATTACTCCTTATCTTTCTTATTCAGAGATAGTGTTAGCAGTGGAGGGTGTCCAGGTTCTTGGCGTTTTGAACAAAGAATTGGACAAAACGCACAAACAAGAGCAAGAAAAGAATCAAGCGACAAAAGCAGATTATTTATTGAAAACGAAAGTACATTCCACAGGGTAGGAGCAGGCCCAAGCATAGGGACTCAAGGGCCCGTTTACAGAATTTTCTGGGGTTTAAACACCCCCTAGAGGTTTTCCATTGGTTACTTGGTGTATATCCTGGGTAAATGAAGTAGTGGCCTGTGATTAGTCTGATTGGTTGTGGAAAGCAACCAAGCAGAGGCTGAAGTGGAGTTACAAAGTTATACACCTATGCAATCATCTGATTGGTTGCAGAAAACAACCAATCAGAGATACTTTCAATTTTCTATCTGCCACACAGAAAAGGAGGGGGGGTTGCAAAGGGCGTAGCCTCCAGTCCTTTTGTTACTTAGGTGTGGAAAGTTGGGATTTTCCTTTTGATTTACTTCTAGGAAGTCCACATGAATCAGCCTTAGTTTCCCTGCCTCCAGACCCTATTCTCCTGCCTCAACAGGAGTATATTAGTAATTAGGAAGTCACCTGTGGCAGCAAATCTTGAGGATCACACTGTGTTTTACCCTCCACCAAGGCTTTTGAGCCTCACCATTGCACTGGCCTGCACACTCTTAGCTGTATATTTTCCGCGTCATTCAGTCGTTGTTCTTTCATGCTTGTGCCATTCTGTAATTTGTGATACTGCAGGAAAGTGACAGAGGAAGTTGTATTTTCTGGTAGCTGTAGGGATGACTGGTTCCAGATGACCAATTCTCAAGTGGGCATGAAAGACTGTCAGCAGTGCTTAAGCGAAGTTTTATTCCTTTGTGTTCAGGCAGGGATGCATATTTGCGCTCTTCACTCAAGAAGAGATTTAAAGTGAAGATTACATTGAACTTAATGCAGTGTTTCTTCATCCTAAGGCTTCAAATGCTTTATATCATACTAATTCATCCTTTAGACAAGACTGTGGCAAAAATGGAGGCTTTGACATCTGTGTCTTAACAAAAGTATTAAAGGAAAACATGGTCCATTCCTAGCTAATATTTTACTTTTAGCAAATTCAGCACACATTTGCAAGGTGGGCCTGATGTTATCTATAGAAGAATCTGTCCAGCATATAGTTGTCATTCTGATCTAAAATGGTAGCCATCATCGAAATTATGAGAAATTTAAGTTTTCTATATTAGTTTGCATGGGCTGCCATATCAAAGCATCATAGCAGGTGGTTTAAACCATAGACATTTATTTTCTCACAATTTTTGAGGCTAGAAGTCTGAGACCAAGTTGTGAGCAGGATTGGTTTCTTCTAATGTCTCTCTCCTTGCCTTTTAGATGGCAAACTTCTGCCTGTATTTTCACATGGTCTTTCATCTGTATGGGTCTGTGTCCTAAGTTCCTCGTCTTACGACGACTCAAGTTTTACTGTATTACAGTATATTCCTATAAGATCATTTTAATTTAATTACCTCTTTAAAGAATCTAACTACAGTCAAATTCTGAGTTACTGGGGCTTAGAGTTCCAAACTCCCTTTAATATAAATGTTCGGGTGGGAGGGACACCATTTAGCCCATAACAACTAGAATGCAGATAGCTGGCTACTCTTAAAACCCCATCGTCTCATCACAAAAACTCCTTAAATTTATGAACAACTTCAGCAAAGTCTCAGAATACAAAATCAATGTGCAAAAACCACAAGCATTCCTTTACATCAACAATAGACAAGCAGAGAGCCAAATCATGAACTCCATTCACATTCACTACAAAGAGAATAAAATACCTAGAAATACAGCTAACAAGGGATGTGAAGGACCTCTTCAAGGAGAACTAAAAACCACTGCTCAAGGAAATAAGAAAGGACACAAACAAATGGAAAAATATTTCATGCTCATGGATAAAAATATCATGAAAATGACCATACTGCCCAAAGTAATTTATATTCAATGCTATTCCCATGAAACTACTAGTGGCATTCTTCACAGAATTAGAAAAAAAAAAAAAAACTATTTTAAATTTCATATGGAGTCAAAGAAGACCCCTTATAGCCAACACAATTGTAAGCAAAAAGAACAAAGTTAGAGGCATCACGCTACCTGACATCAAACTATACTACAAGACTACAGTAACCAAAACAGCATGGTACTGGTACCAAAACAGACACATAGACCAATGGAGCAGAACATAGACCTTAGAAATAACACTACACATCTACAACCATCTGATCTTTGATAAACCTGCCAAAAACAAGCAATGGGGAAAGGATCTCCTATTCAGTAAATGGTAATGGGAAAACTGGCTAGTCATATGCAGAAAACTGAAATTGGACTTCTTCCTTACACCTTATCAAAAATTAATTCAAGATGGATTAAAGAATTAAATGTAAAACCTAAAGCCATAAAAACCCCTGAAGAAAACCTAGGCAATACCATTTAGGACGTAGGCATGGGCAAAGACTTCATGACAAAAATGCCAAAAGTAATTGCAACAAAATCCAAAATTGACAAATGGGATCTAATTAAACTAAAGAACTTCTGCACAGCAAAGGAAACTTATCATCAAAGTCAACAGGCAACCTACAGCATGGGAAGAAATTTTTGCAATCTACACATCTGACAAAGTTCTAATATCCGGAATTTACAAAGAACTTAAATTTACAAAGAAAAAAAAAGCATAAGAAGTGGGCAAAGGATATGAACAGACACTTCTCAAAAGAAGACATTTAGAGGGCCAACAAACATATGAGGAAAAGCTCAACATTGCTCATCATCAGAGAAACACAAATCAAAACCACAATGAGATACCATCTCATTCCAGTCAGAATGGCAAATATTAAAATGTCAGGAAACAGTAGATGCTGGAGAGGATGTGGAGAAATAGGAGCACTTTTACACTGTTGGTGGGAGTGTAAATTAGTACAATCATGTGGAAGACAATATTCCTCAAGGATTTAAAACCAAGAATACCATTTGACCCAGCAATCCTATTACTGGGTACATATGCCAAAAAATAGAGAACATTCTACTATAAAGACACATGCACACGTATATGCAGCACTATTTAAAACAGCAAAGACATGGAAGCAACCCAAATGCCCATCAATAACAGACTAGATAAAGAAAATGTGGTACATATACACCATGGAATACTAGGCAGCCATAAAAAGGAATGAGATCGTGTCCTTTGCAGGGACATGGATGAAGCGGGAAGCGATCATCCTCATCAAACTAACAAAGGAACAGAAAACCAAATACTGCATGTTCTCACTCATAATTGTGACTTGAACAACGTGAACACATGGACACAGAGAGAGGAACAATACAAACCAGGGCCTGTTGGGGGTTGGGGAGTGAGGGGAGGGAACTTAGAGGATGGGTCACAACCATGGCACACATATCCTATGTAATAAACCTGCACATTTTGAACATGTATCACCCCCCCATTTTTTTTTTTTTTTTAGGAGACCGAGGTGGGCAGATCATGAGGTCAGAAGATCGTTACCATCCTGGCTAACACGGTGAAACCCCATCTCTACTAAAAAAACACAAAAAATGAGCTGGGCGTGGTGGTGGGTACCTGTAGTCCCAGCTACCTGGGAGGCTGAGGCAGGAGAATGGTGTGAACCCAGGAGGTGGAGCTTGCAGTGAGCAAAGATTGTGCCACCACACTCCAGTCTGGGCGACAGAGTGAGACTCTGTCTCAAACAAACAAACAAACAACAACAACAAAACAATCCAAGGTAGTTCTTGGTATTCATTCCTTCTAGTGTTTAAATCCACTTTCCACAGTATTATCATTATGAGCTTTCTAAATCTCGTATTTATTTTTTTTTAAATTATCCCTACTCTCTTCCTCTTGACTTCTAGACATTCTGATTCCTTTGAAGGGCATAGAAGTGTTGAAATCTTACCCCTGCCTATTTATTCATTCTCTCCTTCTGCTTTGCAACTGCTATTCTTTACATCTGAAATTCCTTTCCTACATTCCTTTCATTCAATTTGTTTCCTGGCTGACTCTTGTTTCTCTCACAGAACTCTAATGTCACTGACCCTGGTGGGGCTTCCATGAGCTCCCCATCCGAGGTTGTATACCTCATACAGTCTCCATGTTCCCTCAGTGCTCTGCGTATCTCTAAATTGTGACTCTTACAAAAATTCACTTAAACAGTTTAGTTATCTATTGCTTCACTAGAATGTGATTCCTTGTTGGCTGTACGTTTCTTCTCTATGTTTTCAGGGTTTAGCCCAGTGCACCTCAGAAAGCAGAGGCTTAACACTACTTTTGAATGAACTAATAAAATAAATAAATAGATTAATCTACACAACAACTTCCCAGAAGGTATCATTAGCAGCCTGTTCTACAGGCTTAGACAGACCTTGGTTTGAAATCCAGCTCATTGCCAACTTTTAGCTATATTAACTTGGACGAGTTCCCTAATAGCACTAAACTTCCATTTATTTATCTGAAAAATTGGCATTAAATATACTTCACTGTGCTTTATGAGGTTTTAGATAGAAAAATACATGAATAACCTTGAATTTTGTGAGCAAGCAAAATAATTACTAATAGCAATGAGTAATTAACTAATAATATCACTGTGAAGTATAATTAAGTATTATATTATTGTCACACAATGAAGAAGCCAAGATCGCAACCCAGGTTGTCCAGCTACCACTGCTTTGCAAGGCATCTTTTCCGAGATATCTAGTGATATGATTGGTAGACTGTGAAAATATAATCCTGTTCACTAAATAATTCTTTTCTGGATTAGTCTGGGGTAAAACCAGTAAGTTGGGCCCATTACAGTCAAATAGAACTACAAAGAAGAATCTAATCATCCACTAGTCACAACTATATTTCCAACTTTAGAGAGCATTGTAGTTATTTGACAGCACAAAAATCAATCCGAACATGTAATTCCTCAAAATGCCAAATGATACTGAGTATGACCAGTGAATTGGAAAACAAATGTAATAAGAGAAAGGAAAGGGAACAAGTACTCTGAGGAATTTGACAGTTCAGGGAAGAAGGAAAGTAGAAGGGAAACCCAGGGCTGCAGTGCCATTTTTTTTTTTCTTTAAGATAGAATGTATTAGAGCTGTGGTTCCCAAATGTTAGCCTGTTTCTGAGTCACCTGGAGAGGGCGGGGAAAACACACAATACTGGACTGTACCCCAGAGTTTGTGATGCAGTAGGTTTGCAATGGGGCCAGATAATTTGCATGTTTAACAAGTTCCCGGGACCACACTGAGAACTAATGGATTAGAATATAGAAGTAGGCAGATGGAACTTTTAGGAGAAAGAGGGTATAGTCGTTGGGTAAAATTTCAGTGTTATGGGACAAAAGACACAAAGAGAAGAAGTTATATTAGAAAAAAAGAAGGATCACTTCTTCATGGGAGGCTGGAGGAACAGACCAGGGAAAGGCAGCTGACTGGGATTTTATCAGAAGGTGAAGAGTATAATGTACCCGACCACTGGGGAAAGTTGTAACAGCTTGAATAAAGAAAAGGACATTACTTCCTTCATGCTTTGGCTGGTGTTGAGAGTGTTGCTGAGACCAAATTACTATTTTACTTCAATTTTATTTTAATTATTCATTTATTTATTTACTAATTGACATAGATGAAGCAACCTTAGACATTGTGGCTCATTTGTAAATTATTATTTTTATACATTATAATCATGTTTATACCTCAAACAATATACACCGCCCACTCCCAAAGTGTTAGCACTCATTTTTGGCAGCCTAGCTTACAAACAGGACAGGACAGAATCTTCTGGAATAAAATTCAGTTTTGTTTTTTTAAAAACAGAGTTGCCCATGCTCTTGTTATCTTGTTTACACTTTTCGATCTGTGGCAGTGTTACGCAGATGGAGTTAAGAAATTTGTAGGGTTTAAATTTTGTTTAATTCCTGAAGGGTTTGGAGATTTGGAGATCTTTAGAGCTAATTAGAAATCTAAAGGCAAAAAAGAAAACAAAATGAAGAAGAAATAGAAAATCTAGACTATATTGTTCTTTTCCCCTCCAGAAATAGGATTTTTCACTGTCCTATATATAAATGTCTTCCATAAAGCAAACCAGACACAATCTCCAGGATATCAAATCATTAGGCAGTTTCCAGAGTCCTAAGACATGACTGTACCCTTTCACTTAAATTGTGGCTCACACCACATGCCACCAGGAAAATGAGCCACATCCTCCCCTCTTGTTCCCTCCAAGCAGCGGTCATAGAATTGTGAGCACAGCCCGTCAAGCCCATGAACTTTGCATTTTTACACAGGGCTATTTACTTTGACTTTAGGATTTGATCTTACTTTTGTCTTCTGATAAAAGTGACATTTAACTTTAATGCAAATGTTAATGAAAATTGGTGTTCATCTTACTCCCTGAATAACATTTCATATAGGCTCCTGTGAAATATACTATATTAGAGGTTAGGAACCCATCACCTTCTAGCTATGTCTTGGGCTGGACACTTAACCTTCTCTAGACTTTGGTTTCTAATCCACAGAATCTGAGGGGTGAAATATACTGGACTCTTCAACTCTCTCTGGGCCTCTCCCACCCTGTCTGTGTGATTCCAGACTGTACATGGTGAGTCATTTTACAGCCCCTTCTCTTCTTCTTTTTCTTTCTTTCTCATTTAGAGTATTTCATCTAATATATATATCTTTAAATCTTCCAAGTTAGAGTCCTGATTTTTTTCTTGTTTGAATATAGTCCTTTGGAAACCATAATGGGCTTACACCAGGAAAGTGACAATATTCAACCCAAGCATTATATCACAATCATTTTTCTGTCTTCTAAGATCGGTTCAGTTAACATTTTTCATATTTCCTTCACAAAGCACTTTATGTAAGTATAATGTTACAGTGAGTTTAATCTGGCTAACAGTGACATAGTTTAATGCTTCATAAAATCTCCAGTTTGCCAGCCAGCTGAATGTTGCAAACTAACTGACAAGGTGATGAGTACCTCCTTGTTCATGGTGATTTATGCAAAATGATTATAATTAATTTTTTTTTTTCTCCAGGAATTGCCATGACTAGAATGCGTATCAGTATATCCAGCCCTCAAGACAACACCATTGCGAAGCTAATGTCACATTCTCTGTTCACTGCTATGGAAATTATATGCAGATGATGTGTGACAATGACCCAAAGAACAATTGATAAAAATTTCTTACTCTGATATTTTCGTAGTCAGAATATTGCAATACACCTTATTCCCAGAGAAACTCTCGTTCTGTGACATGGTTCCAGTAACACAAGAAAACTAAAAACAATATTGATATTTCTCTTTTGATTTCCGAACACATTAAGAAAACAAGTTTTGATACTATCTTGCAAGCTTCTCCAAAACTTACTCCAGACAACTTAAAGTGAAAAAAATACATAAGTAGTGACTCCTTTAAATTTAATTATACCACAACATGACGAGGAAGATGAATTCTGCCTCTTGTTTTTCTGAAGGGCAGTGAAATGGTCATGAGGAGAATGTTCTTTTTATGCTAGGATCCTGGAAGAGCTTCTTGCAACTCTATATGTGATAGATGACATGCCAGACAATGGACTGAATACATTTGGGATACAAATACCCCTGGAAGGTAAAGATATCCAAAAAGTGGTGTTAATGTGAGCAAAGATTGGAAGTCAGAGTAAGGAGAAGATTAAAAATTTTGTTTCATTTTTTTAATGTATTTCTCAAAATAATTAATCAAACCTTTCGTGGTATATCAATTGATAGTAATAAATGTATGCATACAGATGTGTGTATTTATAGAGATATGTAGAGAGTTATTTATATATAAACAATATATTAATGTTAGTACACATCACCACTTAGTTGTGCAGTAACTGTTATGTTTCCTGATACTTCCTCAGCAGAGTTCTGAGGATAGAATAGTACCCTATCTGTACATTGTAGGTAATCAGTATTACAAGCGTAATACGTGTAACTCTACATGTGATTTTCTGCACTATTTCCATATATCTGTTAGAAAGTACTGATGACTTGTAATGTTATTTGCCCTGTAGATGTAGTGTGGAAAGAAGTCAAAACATGTTTTTCTGTAAGATGATTATTTTTTATGCCAGCAAAATAAAATACTATGTATAATTTTACAATATAAAATTTTGTCCTTTAGATTTTCTAATTCTTAAAATAGTTATTTTTTTGCTTAGGAGAGAAATTTCATATAGCATCTATGGAAAATGACATGCAACAGTAAAAAAATAAATAAATAAAAGGAAAAAAGAATATAGGTACCTGACAAGCTGTCAAGTGTTCTGTTTTCTTTACAACTACAGGGAACTCTGTACAAATGAGATCACTTGAGGGTTTACAGAAAGTGGTAATTAATCATTTTGGAGTTATTTGGATTCCTTTAATTGGCAAAACAAAACAATGCTTCTGGTAATTTTGTGATGCTATCCCCCAAACAAGAAGTGTATATTAACACAATTTATAAAAGGAATAATCTCTAAAATTATTCACATTTTTTCCATTTATAAATTATTTCCCTAGCTCATATCACTCACATCAAATTATTCTTCTTTATTCCCGTGATGCAAACCCTACTGCATATTTCAGTGTGCTTTTGCTCTCATCCAGATTAGCTAACTGCATATGGCTCCCACGGACTTCTTCCTTCTCCACTTCAAAATATCTTTGCACCTTGAACTACTTCCTCCTTCTCTTTACTTTCTACTGTGAGGGACAACCGAAGAAAACAACCCAAAAACTTCCACTGTCAGACTGAACCTTTATTTCATCCTGTATTTTGCATTTACAGAAGCCCAACCTGGTGCTTTCTCTCAGGGATACGAGAGGATAATTCATCGTATAATTCTTGCTGGCTACTTGGGGATAGTCAATGTCATAGCTCTCCCTCTTCTATCAATATTATGTCCTTACTATTACCTACCACAAAATATCATGTGTGTATGTGAAGTACCTTGTGAATAGTATCAAAATATCCTCCTTGACCGGCTTTGAACTTCTCAACTGGCTGCTGTTTTCTGGACTCTCCACGTTTCCTTCACCCATATCGTGTTGTCCTTGGTCTTGCCCATTCCTGCCCACTCACATCTGCAGACCCCTAAACCCTGGCCTCCTAGAGCCTGTTTCAAAGGTGAACACTCCTCTGCATTCTCAGCATTTTCCTTGGGACATGTACCTCTGCTCCAAGCATTAACTGAATGAAATGAGCCCTTTTCTGAATGCTATTATACTGCTTCCCTCAAAACCCTCCCCAGTGAAGGTTATTCATTTTCAAGGCCTTTTTCTCCCACCCCACCATCAGCTCTGCCTTGAGCCCATGCCACAAGGACCCAGTTTCTCTCAGGTCAACATTCTACTTCCTGGTTTCAACTCCCAGGATCTTTTAGTCACTCCCTTCTTGGGAGTCCATTTATATGACCACAACTCAAACTTTCTCATTTAAAAACAAAATGAGAGAAAAGGAAAAACACATAGACATCAACCACCAATGAAATCAACGCTTCTGAATCTTTACACTCGGAGGTTGTTCTGTGCTCTGTGGTCTCCAGGTCCTTCCTGATCCTCCCAGATTTTTCCTCCTCACCCAGCCTAACTACCTGGTATATGGCTGAGAGGATACACTCACTAGGACTCTAGATTCCCTCATCTTCCAGATCTTTTTTTGCACATGGTGTGTCAGTCTCTAAGCCTGGTAAAATGCAATCATCCATCCTATGCTTTATTCAACTCTACTACAGGAAGCTAACCAATTCTCTGGGGAGTGGGCAGAAACAATGACTGATTCCATTACAAATTGATGTTGGCCAATCTCAGCTGGGTCTGCAATCGTTGTCACTAGTCCTTTTCCATCCATAGTGAGCTCTCCAGTATTGCTTTCATGCACCATTTCAACTCTATTCTCAGTCCAAGATCAACAAATTACCTTTTTGAAATTTGAGAGAAAAAAAAAAAAGCAAAGCTTTCCCAAAACACATGATTTTAATTTTTTTCTCATTTAATTAGTCCTTTTCCTTTCCAACACAAGATACATCGGGAAGGAAAATAATATCCATATTCTATTTAGAATATGCTGGATACTAAGCAAGTTGACTTTAGATTCCAAAAAATTCAATTCTTAATATGTAACATTGCAATATAGGCATCATCTCAGTTTGTATAAATGAGAACACAGTCTGAGGAAGTTAAATAATTTATCCCAGGTCATTGTCTTGGTAGAAAAATCCCTGGTCAATACCCTCCGTGCAGACATTCTCAGGACACCACCACCACCCACTTCCCCTTCCATTACCATCTAACACAGAAACTTCTCTTTGTAACCAAGTTCCTGTTCTTCAGTCACAAGCACTAAAAGAGTTATACATTGTCAGCATTAGATATAAAAACTGATGCATGAAGATTAAAACACAGTAGTTTGAATATGTCTAACACTTGTTATATAAGATGTGCTTGGTTTCACCAATATCTTTGAAAAACAGTTGTAAGCCCCTTGAACTTGGGAAGCCAAGTTCTGAAGTATGAGTGTTTTCTATGTATCTGAGCAACTGAGCCCATTTGCCAGACTAAACTTGGCAAAACCCAAGAATAAGTCAATGTGGCTTCATAAGGAAGAAACACCCCATGGCAACAGGACATGGCTCTGTTCTCTGCAGATGGTCTTCCTGTGAACTCACAAAGGACTTTGGTTTTTGAAGATCCTTAGACCATGGTAATGATTCCATCTTCCCTTCCCCATCACCATCCGCCTGGTATGTTATACCCGGAGTGGAGAGAAACTCCTGGACTGTTCTCTTTAGCCCCAGGTCTTCCCTTCAATTTTCTACAAGGCCTTTGGAGGCCTAGAGGCAGTGATGAATGTCCCTTATACCTGCTCTACACCTAGTGAGCCTACATTTCTGGGAAAAAGGTTTCTCATAAACAACCGGAAAATTAGTTCTTACATAGATTAACTTATATACAGTCACCAGGGGGTCAATATAAGCTATGGTGTACAACCGTTTATTCTAAAACCCATGTTGTTTATGTTAAACTCTTGTTTCCAAGGAGACAATTCACACCCTATTTTTTTTATGAATCTCTCCTAAAAGTTACTATTGTATATCCTCTCTCCAGTGCCCTCTCGGAGGGAAAGAGTATTTGCTTGTTCTTTTCTTTTTTCTCCCACTTTATTTATTTATTTATTTATTTATTTTATTTGAGATGAGGTCTCACTTGGTCACCCAGGCTGGAGTGCAGTGGCACAATCTCAGCTCACTGCAACCTCCACCTCCTGGGCTCAAATGGTCCTCCTACCTCAGCCCTCCAATTAGGTGGGACTGCAGGTGTGCACCACCATGCCTGGCTAATATTTTATATTTTTGGTAGACACAGGGTTTCACCATGTGGCCCAGGCTGATCTCGGACTCCTGAGCTCAAATGATCCATCCACCTTGGCCTCCCAAAATGTTGGGATTACGGGTGTGAGCCAACACAACTGGCCTTTTTATTTTATAATTTTTCTTTTCCAAATTTTATTTTAGCATCAGGGCGTACATGTGCAGGTTTTTACAAAGGTATATAGTGTGATGCTAAGGTATGGGGTATGACTGGTAGTGAGCAGAGTATCCAATAGGCAGTTTTTCAGCCCTTGCCTCAATCCCTCTTTCTGCTGTAACAGTCCCCAGTGTCTATTGTTCCAATATTTATGTCCCCAATGTTTAGTTCCCACTTATAAGTGGGAACATGTAGTATTTTGTTTTCTGTTTCTAGATTAGTTCACTTAGCATAATGGCCTCCAGCTGCATCCATGTTGCTTCAAAGGACATAATTCTGCTCATTTTATGGCTACCTAGTATTCCATGGTGTTTGTAGACCCTATTTTCTTTATCCGGTCTACCGCTGATGGGCACCTGAGTTGATTGTCTGTTGTCCCCGCATTGGGTCTACTCTTCACTCAGTACCTCTGGCAGGAACTTGGGAGCCTCTCTGTCTTTATGCCTCCAACTCATGCCTTACTACTTTATGTTCATAGACTTCAGACATTCCTCAGCCACAGCACTCTCTCTCCATCTCCACCACCACTGTTTCAGACCTGCCTGAACTCCTGCAGCTGCTTAATCATACTCTCCGTGTCTATTCTTTCTCCCCAGCCCATTCCCCACAGCTTCACCATCACTGACATTCTGAAAGCAATCCTCCTTATATGCCAGCCCTAAAGCTCTGCTTTTCAAAGTGATTTCCACCTGAGCATTTGCTAGACGGGAAATGTTTAGGCTCCACTCATAATTATTGAGTCAGAAATTTTGAGAACGGGGCCCAGCAACCTGCAGTTTAACAAGTAAGCCAGGTGATAACAATACGCACTACAGTTTTAAGACCCACCAGTCAGCCCGAAAAGATCAAGTGCCTTCTTCACTGGAACCAAACCTGCATTTCTATCCTTTGCACTGCTGTTCCTGCTTTCACTTTCCTCTGCTTCTGCCACGCCAGAAGGCCCACTATGCTCACATCCTCCAGGTCCTTGGTTCTCTCCATATCTCTACGCGGACAGTTTTCGGTGGTGACACATCTTTTCTACCTTCTGTTTGCCTAAGTTTATGTGTCAATATTTCTGTGAAAATTTTCCGCTGTCCAGTGTGTACTTTTTACATAGCTCTCTCGGCACTTTCTACTCCAATGAGAACAGGGGTCAGTGCTGTGCTCTTCCCTCTATAAAGGGTCCAAATGGAGAAAGACAGAATAATGGTTAAAGGAAGGGGCTTTGGAGCTACAGTACAGACCTGAACTTTAGCTATGTCTCTCAAGAACTGTGTTTCTTGGCTTCTCTAAACCTCAGCTTCCTCACCTTTAAAATGAGGGCAATAATAAATGTCTCAAAAGTTTGCTTCAAAGTAAATGAGATAATTTATATGAGACACATAACAGAAAAGATCTTCTATGCCTTTAAAAATATTCTATTATGTAATACTTGATACAAAAGAATCTATATATTAATAATTAGATTATATAGCATACCAGTTAAACAAGTCCTCTTGAGTCTGTGACCCAACAGGAGAATTTAGTATAAGCATTAAGATTGATGCTCCCAGTGTCTCCTTCCCTTCCCATCTTCTTCACTTTCACCCAGAATAACTATTCTGAAATGTAATATTTTCCCTCTCTTCCCTTTCAAAATGTAGTTTCAACATATGCACATATTAGTCTGTTCTCACACTGCTAATAAAGAACCAGAGACTGGGTAATTTATACAGGAAAGAGGTTTGATGGACTCACAGTTCCATATGGCTGGTGAGTTCTCACAATCATGGTGGAAGGCAGAAGAGAAGCAAAGTCACATCTTACATGGCAGCAGACCAAAAAAAAAAAAAGGAGGGGGTTTGTGCAGGGAAACTCTCCCCCATAAAGCCATCAGATCTCATGAGATTTATTCACTGTCACAAGAACAGCACGCAAAAAACCCGTCCCCATGATTCAATTACCTCCCACCCGGTCCCTCCCTTGACACATGGGAATTATGGGAGCCACAGTTCAAGATAAGATTTGGGTGGGGACACGGCCAGACCATATCATTGCATATTGTTTTGTTTTATACTTATTTGAGTTTTATAAAAATAGTGTCCTAGTGTTCCTAGTATTCTGAATTTTGTTTTTTTAAAGTTGTTGCTCAACATTAGATTTCTAGATTTCTAAGATTCATCTCTATTTCTGCATGTAGTTGCGGTTAATTCAATCTTAACACTGGGTGATATTATATAATTTGATTATTCCATAATTTATTTAGCATTCTACTATTGATAGTATAATGATATAAACAGTTTGGTTTCTTCCAGGTTTTATTATTATGGAGAATGTTAATATGAACATATTCATACAAATTTTCTGTGCCTCCATCCAAGAATTTCTCTAGGATATACACCTAAAAGTGGAGTTGCTGATTTGTAGATTACATGCATGTTCAACTTTATTTGATAATGCTAAATAATTATCTAAAGATGTTATGACTATTAATGAATATATTGATTATACCAATTGGTCTTATGAAATAATTTGCTTTGGTCTTTTTATTAACATTTATTTAATGTTCTTATTTATATTACTTCTTTCTATTTTCCTAGGTTTTTTTGCTTTTTTTTACTTTTAAGATTAATATTTGTATAATTAATTTTTAGCCTTCCTTTTGTAATATAAGTGTTTTAGCTGATAACGTTCCCCACATAAACCATTTTAGACGTCTTCCTGGTTTACAGGGTATTTTTGTCCAATACTTTAGACCATTTAAGTGGCTTTTTCCTCCCCTATGTGTTAGATATTATTGTTATTTCATATAGACAGTATTTACATGGGTGGCATTACCAATGTTTTCCCAATAGTACCAATGTTTTAGCTTTG
The DNA here is from genome assembly GCF_043159975.1 of Macaca nemestrina. Classification (NCBI taxonomy): domain Eukaryota; kingdom Metazoa; phylum Chordata; class Mammalia; order Primates; family Cercopithecidae; genus Macaca; species Macaca nemestrina. Next base: position 11,796,477 of record NC_092128.1, read on the forward strand.
ATTTGCAGTAGATATGGATCACTTGGTGCCAAGCATTTTACATTTCCATTGTAAATTGTTTTGAGCATTTAGAAGTGTTGAATTTTCCAAACATGTTCTTTAAAATTTTTGGTTTGTTTTGAACATTTAAGTACATTGTGATCCCTTCTTTCTTTCCTCCCATCCCCTTCTTTCTTCTTCTTTCCATTTCTCTTTTTCCCTTTTCCTTCCCTCATTTCCTCCCCAATTAATGTGCTGACTCACAATTACTGTTTAGTGTACTTATTGCTATCTTAATTTGAATTTCTACAAGCCGGGAGATGATTGGAATTCTGCACTGCTACTATTCCCCATCCCTGGGGTGGGCTGTGTTTTCAGTCTGGTTCAGTCATTTTGTTCTTTACCTGGCCTCTGTCTTAAAGAATCCTTCGCCATAGTTTATACAAGAGTCTGCAAGGGTATATAAGTATACAAGAGTTCTGTATACTCTCTTAATGAATCAGATGAAACTTTATCTCAATTTTGAGAATTTTTCTGTCTATCTCAGATAAAATAATTCTGATTTAAAGCAAGAGAAAATCCAAATCCAACGACTTAAATGGTAAAGAGCTCAGGCATTAGAAAACCCACAAGCTGCACGGCCTTAGGAGCGATCCAGTCCCTCCAGAGAAACACTTCTCCCCAATCCCTATTTCAGTTTCAAAGTGAAATATTTCCTCTGTGTCTTTGAACACATAGTATTTGTATTTCAGGTGAAGAATGTAGATGCTATGAAAGCAAAGCTTCCCGAGACCATTTTACAGGAACTCAGGCTTATCAATACACATTTGGGAAATATAGTCACTCTTTCTTCTAATAATAATTTAGTGGGTAATTTAATATCCTATTTTAATTTATTGCAATAGATGACATCCCTGTGACTTTTTAAAGACCTACAAATTCTTCTTAATGTTTAGTAAATACAATGAATCACTGATCACTACTGCCAGATTATTTACTTTGTGTTTAGCTTGATATAGAAATAAAAATTATAGTTGGCACCACTTTATTGGGCAAGTACCATGTTTCAGCCACAATGGGAGGTGGCAACAATTTTAACAGGCAGAGGTAGCATTCCCCTCCTCCAGCTCAGGTAGTGATCTCCATTCTGAGACCATGGAGCCTATCCCCAGGGTCAGTCTGTGACAGAGGAGGGTCACAGAACTCAACAGTGACCAATCCCAAGTCCATGATATTGATGCCTTTTCTCCAAGCTTCAGACTAAGAAAACTAGGGAATAGGGGATTATTGCTTTCACATTAATTTTTTACATTTTAATTTTTTACTCAATTTGTATAAAAAAAGAAAAAGTAAAACACTTATTTATCAAAGTGGCTGAATATGCCAATGAGTAGCTCTGGCATGCTGAAAAGGCAACTAATGAAAATGAAGTCCAGATTGGCCATCTGTGTCATGGAGTGGTTGGACGAGATGGTGTAAAGGACTCCTCCAAGCCTGAGATTTGCTGTATAATTTAACTTTCTAACTATAAATCTTAATTAGGCTTTAGTAGACTGTGAGCTGCTTAAAGATAGTGCTGATTTATGATTAATCTCTTTATTTAGCTGCTAGCCAGTAACTATTTCTGTCCAGTTTTCAAAACAGAATTGATGACTTACAAATTAGAGTATCTGAGATACAATTTTGACATAAAATAGAAGTAGATTTTAAAGATTTTTTTGTATTTTAATTTAGATTAGAAGTAGCTTAATGTTTCCTTTTTTTCTTTTCTTTCTTTTCTTTTTTTTTTTTAACCATTGGCAGTCATCCACTGTCAGAGCTTGAACCTTATTCAAGCTTGTTCTAAGCTGCTAGCCAGTTAGAGTAACCATGGCTAGATGACACACTAACATAAACTCTTACAACATTCAAGAAATTCCAGTGATGAATCATTTACGACTTTCAAAATTTCTTTATCTCTTATAACATTTATTTTTATAATATCCTTGGGAGATAAGTTCAATAGTCACAGTTACTGACTGAATAATATAAATATTTCTAATAAGTATGAAGATGATTAAAGTATTTTTATCTTTGTGTACTGAATATATGCTGTCTTCACAAGCATTAAAACTATTCCCATTATATGATATACAAAATGGAGTATGAAGCTCCAGTAAAAATGGATTACTAAATTGTAAAGCAGAGAAATATTAAAAAAATAAAGTTTAGGAACAGAATGAACAAAAATACCATTTAAGAAAGCAAGGTTCAAGATTAGCAAACTTCCTAATTCTGTGCTATAGCCACATAAAAGAGTTTTTTAAAAGAAGATACCTAAGTTTCAATCTAGGGCAATGAGTAGAATTTAGTAAAAAATAGTGAGTAAATATGGAAATTTAAATATTTGGAAAGGATTGCAAATCAAATACCAAGGTTCAAAAATGAAACTAATGTGCTTAGTGTAGGGTTAATAAAGTTACAGATATTTTTCTCTTCAAAGTAATGTGCTGCATGACTATATCTTATTTTTAGGTAATGTAATTACTCCAGCATCTATAATAAAATTTATTAAAACAGTAATAAAAAAAATTAACACAAAGACCCCAAAAAACATTTATCAAGAAAAAACAGGTTAATATTGATTGTTTTATTATTATTAATTAATGGTCTGTACTATCACAGCTGTGCAAAGCTAGTTAATTAGAGTTAACAGGCTTTGCTTAGACAAAGAACTTTGCTTTTGTTTTTATTTCTCTTGTTTAATGTGGAAGTTACTTTTTTTTTTTTTTTTTTTTTTTTTTTTTTTTTGAGTTGGAGTCTCACTCTGTTGCCCAGACTGGAGTAGAGTGGCGTGATCTCAGATCACTGCAACCTCTGCTTCCTGGATTCAAGCAGTTCTCCTGCCTCAGCCTCCTGAGTAGCTGGGATTACAGTCCCATGCCACCCTGCCCAGCTATTTTTTGTATTTTTGGTAGGGATGGGGTTTCACCATGTTGGTCAGGATGGTCTCGAACTCCTGACCTAGTGATCCACCCACCTTGGCCTCCCAAAGTGCTGGCATCACAGGCGTGAACCACTGCAGCCAGCCTGAAGTTACTGTTGACCATATACGACTTCAGTCATTTAAAAAAGAAAAGCTACATTTGACATGCAACTTTAAATTCTTCTATAAAGAACTGCCTCCAGATATTTTATAATATTTTTGAAAGGACTTAATATGAAAGTCTTCTAGAAATTCTGACAACTCAGATAGTGAAAAGAGCATTTTGATGAAGTTTTTAATTAAGTAAAATGTCCTCCATCAAACTTCTTGTACTTTACCTGCTTAAAAACAAAATAGTTCACTTTTCTGTTGGAATATTTCTCAGTGTTGTTAAACTCTCTTCTTTAGTAAATATCAGTGATAGGTTATGAAAGTTTACAAGTATTAAAAGTAATATTTACTTTAGTTTTTAAAAATATATAAACATTTACATTATCTAAACTTTTAAAACTTACCAAAGATTTTAAGTAATTTTGCTTTAAAATGTTTTAGACATGAGAAAATGTTTTCTAGTAAAATATTATATCTATGTGAATTCTAATCTTGAAAATATGCACTGAGATCCACCTTCCCTAAGAAAGGTGTTAGGTCAAATTCTCTCCTGTCCAGTCCGTTCACTCTGCCTCTGTTCCGTTTGGAGATGTGTTTTCCCGGATCTCCGCCTTATGGTCTCTCTGGGCCACATGTTGTCCCCTCAGTTCAAACTATTTTACTCAGCTTCCAGGTTAATCTTCCTAAAGTCGGCTCTATCATAATGCTTCTTGGCTTATAGTGACTTACTTCAAATTGTGCCCTCATTGTCCTATGCATATACTATTCCCACTTGTGAATATTCCCTGTTATTTCCTTTTCAAAATATTTTGAAAATAGTTACTGATAGTATTCTAAGCTATAATTTATTTTTAATTTTGTGTTCTAAGTGTTTGTTATAGAAATGCAGTTGGCTACTATATATTAATTTTATATTAACCATTTTGCTGATCCACTATTTTTATAATGTTTTCTCTGTGTTCTTTAGTAGCTTCCTATGTAAATAATTTTATGATCAGCAAATAATGACAGTTTATTTTCTTTTTTTCCCATTTTTATTCCACTAATTTGATTGTCATTTCAATCAGTACAGCATACAAGTACACTGGCTTGGATCTCTAATTAAAAACTGAATGAAAGTAACTTCAGTAGGCATTCTTGTCACATATTTAATTTTAAATGAAACTATTAATATATGCAAAGGTATTTACTATGAATTTTTTAATGGCTGCTCTTATTAAGGTAAAGCTCTGTTTCTAGTTTACTAAATGTTTTTTCTGGTACAGGTGTTAAATTTTATCAACTATATTTATGTATCTATTGAAGTGATGGCTTGTTTCTTCAAGTTGGTAATTCTATTTTTAGTTGGAAATGGGGCAGCAGAGGTACTGTAGTATGAACTCATGATTTTTTGGTATCTAATAACAAAATGTACTAAATTAGAGTTGAGATACACTCCAAAGTATATGTAAATAGGAAGAGTAATTCCAAAATTATAAAATGTGCATATTGTCATGTGCTTTTTTGATTAGTCACTCAAAAAGGGTCAGATCACCAGATAATAAAAATCTCTAGGGCACTGTATTTATAAAAACAGAATCAGAAAGTCTCGAACTGTATATTGGGAAAAAATTAAGGAAGAAGATGATTTCTTCAAGGAAATGAACATGGGTCACGACGCTGGAGTCTTGTGAGATTGTGTGCACCTTCCTGGTCCCTTAGTCCATGGCACCTGCCTCCCTCTTTCAGGACTACTCCAGGCCTGTTCCTGGATATTCTTTAATAGGTCACCCTTTGCAAAATCAAGTTTGGCTTCTCAGATCCTGATACCCGCCCTTCAAACAACCATATCCTCTATCCCTGACACCTGTTCCTATGGACTCAATTCACTTTTGTCTAACCTGGAGCAGCAGCACATCTTGCATCTTCATTTCAAATATTTCATTTTCAAAACTGCCTCTCATCCTCCAGATCACTTACTCTGTTACCCATAAAACTATCATTATTACCCTTTAAAGTTTTTGTTTTGAATCTATCCTCCTTCTCAAAACCACTGGAGTTTTCCTCCGTTTATCTCCCTCCTTGTCTGGCTTCGACTCCATTGTTTACTGAGTTACCAACTACTTTATATATGCTCTCATATCCTGTGCCCACTCTTCCATCCTTAATATTTGTAAATAAACTGATTTTGATAAGACCAATTACCTACCCTTTCGGTGAATTTTATCTGTAAAAGGTAACAAAATGGGTCAACTGGTTTCACTTTAAGTTTATAATAATATTACTGTTACTCACATGCCAAGCCTGGGTGTACAGGTGAGCCATTGGTTCCTAGAATCTGGTAGATAATATTATTTCAAAACCTTTGTGTTTGGCCTCCTTTTTGCCTAGAGTTTTCTTCCTCCAATGTTTGCAAGACTGGGTGCTTATAATTCTGTAGGCTTGTTCCATTATAATATTATCTCCTCAGAGAGGACTTCCCTAACCACTTTCAATAATCTTGGGCATAACATCCTCTTTGCTTTTCTTTACTGCATATACCACGATATCCAACTAAACTTCTAGACTTAATATTTTGTTTCTTAAAACTGAAGAACCTTTGGTGTTATTCCAACTTTAATATATGATTGTTCACTATATAATTGTTGAAAGAATTAATGAATTTATTGGAATTATGGGCATACAAATCTAAGAATCTTAAGAGGGCACTTAACAGAGTACTGTTAGTTAATAAGTAAGGATATGGAGTCTCAGAAAGGTCAGATGACAGTCACAAGGCCACAGCACTGCAGTTGGGATGAGTGCTCAGCTGGTCCCTGAACTCCAGCACCCTGATCAATGAAAATGAAAGACCCCTGCTTTATCTGGAGTCCTTAATCCTAACAGAGTCCTCTTCCAGCAATGAATGTGCCAAATCAGATGGAATATGCTAACAGTGATTAAAAAATTAAAAATGATAACTACTGCCTTATTCATGGAGTTTTTTTTTTCAAACTAAAGGTCAAACATAACCTACATCAAGAAATTAAAAATTCCTCTACTTTGTCATAAAACAGAGCAGCTCTCTTAGCTTAAAAATAGTCAAAGACAATTTATTCTTGCATTACTTTCTCCTCCATGTTTCAGAGACCTGGACGCTGCCCTAATGAGAAAATCAGGATAGCCATTCCTAGGACATGGACAGTATTTGGGTAAGAGGGGCAGAGTGATGTCGTATCATTTTTTTCTATAAGTATCCATTCAGACACTTAAACGCCAGAATGTTATTTTGGATGCATTAGTTTTCTACTACTGCTGTCAAAAACTACCACAAAACTAGTGGCTTAAAACCACACACATTCATTATCTCGCACGTTTGTAGGTCAGAGGTCCGGCAAAATTCAGACTGGACTAAAACCCAGTGTTGGCAGGACTATGTTCCTTTCTGGAGTGTTTCCTTGCCTTTTCCACCTTCCAAATGGGGTCCACATTCCTTAGCTCTTGGCCACCTTTTTCTGTCTTCAAACCAGCAACAACAGACTGAGTCCTTCTCACACTTCAGATTTCGTCTCCCTCCTTCCTTTGACCTATCATTTTCCGACCACAGATTGGAAAAGGACTCCATTTTGAAGAACCCATGTGATGACACTCAGCCCATCTGGATAAACCCAATAATCTCTCCATCTCAAGGTCCATAATCTTAAGCACATTTGCAAAGTCCCTTTGGCCATGCAACGCAACACATTCACAGGTTCTTGGAGTTAGGATATGGATATCTTCGTGGTGGGGGGGGGGGCATTATTCTGCCTTCCACAGACGGAGTTGAGGGGTACGCTAGAAATTAGTGGATTCTCTACATGTAAGTATTATAGTCAGGTGGGTGATCAGGATTATATAGTCTAGACATAAGGTATTTTCAATTTTTATAAGTATGGTGGATACGAGCAGAGGCAAAAAATCCCACCTCAATTACCCATTTAGGGTTGTGCTACATAATTGCTTTCAGATATTAGAATCTGGAGTAAGAGTTATGTGAATTAACCTACCAGTGTGCTGAAACTGAATCTCCCTCAACCTTGAATGGGCTTCACATACTGCAAGCGGAAAGCAATGCGTCCTACCAACAAACACCAAGTCTATGCAGTTTCCCCGATATTTTGGTTTGAAGAGAAAAATATGAGGTTGCATACCTATTTTTTAATGAAGAGAAAGGAATATTATCTTAAAGTGTTAGAAGAAGAGTATATATCCAGAAATCACTGACTACAGATGCTAGAAGTATGTATTAGTCTGTTCTCATGCTGCTAGGAAGCAATACCTGAGAATGAGTAATTTATAAAGAAAAGAGGTTTAATGGACTCACAGTTCTGCATGGCTGCGGAGGCCTCAGAAAACTTAGAATCACGGTGAAGGGCACCTCTTCACAGGGCCAATCAAAGAGGGGAAGCTGAATCAGATAAAACCATCTGATCTCGTGAGAACTTACTATCAGGAGACCATCATGGGGGAACCTCCCCCCCATCATTTAACTGTCTCCGCCTGGTTCCGCCCTTAACATGTGGGGATCGTTACAATTCAAGGCGAGATTTGGGTGGAGACACAGAGCCAAACCACATCAAAATAATTGTTGTTTCCCTCAGCAGAATTAAAGAAGATACGGTCTTTATAAAGGAGTAAAATGACACGGGAAGAGATAGATTGAGGTGAAAAGATGACAGAATATGATTCTAAGAAAGTATATTATACATATGTATATAAGATATAATCTATCTTGTTTATTTCACAAAACTAGTAAAAGGCAGACTGGGAAAGAGGAAAAAGGCATATAATATGCAGCACGTATTACACATTTTCTATTCTGAAGAATTTAAATATTTTGACTTAAGAAGAAAAAGTCATTGAACATCCACCTAGCACAATATCTAAATTATCATAAATTCTTGGTAAATGTCTGTTTAAAGGTTGATTAAATTAATTGCAATGACTGATGACAGAATAAGAGGGAAACTGTTTGAAATGTATATTAAAACTATCATACTAACTTAATCCATAGCATTGAAGGAACCACATTTAATTATCTCTCTATTTCAAAAAATGCTTATTTTCCAATTGATGAGGCAAATGGATCTTCAATTCCTATTCGATTATGTCTTGATCTCAGGTAGGCTTTCTGACCTTAGAGCCAAGTAACTTCCAAAAGGTCCTCATTAAACCGAATCATTACCCTGCAGGTGAGAGGTTCCTTTCAGGTCTAGCCATCCATACGAGTACAGAACTTCTACTAAATACTCAGACAAGCCACACAAAAAGCTTTAAGGCTCTCGTCTAAAGTAAGGACATACAAAATGTCCTTCTTTACTCCAGGTAACTGCCAGTATCCGATATTAGGATATGTTTGACTAATCATTGGTCCAGCTGTTCATCATGTCATCCTGATTACTTTGTGAAAAGAAGGGGGAAATTTGATAAAGGTTTGCAAATTATGCTGATTACAGAGCAGTTAGAGAGCTTGCTTTCTTGTTCCTAATTGCTGGAGACATTTTCTGCAGCTGGATCTGCTGAGAACCGTGATGAACATAAATACCAGGAAAGGCTAATCATTCCATCAGCCTTCTACTCCCACACAAGGAAGCTCAGAGAAGTCATGGGGAGGTAAGGGGTATTGTGGCTGCATCCTGCCTCATGAACTCATCCCTGCGATGCTGTGGGAGGACCTCAGGGCCATCTTTAAATAGGTGTGTGAAGTTCTTTCTTTCTCTGTGCCCCTCTTCCTTCTTCAACACTATTTTTCACCTCATGGTGGTTTCACTGGGAGGGAACGGCAGATTCTGTGTATTGGAAGGGAGACCAATTGATAAGTGTGTAAAATTATGCCTAACAAGAAATGTACATAGAGTTTGAAACAAAAATTGACAAGTGGCATTTAATAGAAGATGAATTGCTCATTATTAAATGAATATTTAAGCTAAAATGTAAAGATTTCTGATAAAGTACTTCAGGCCAGAGTAGTCTAGAATGGTTTAAACTGCTGAATGCTTTAAACGAAAAATAATTTAAAGGATAGAGGGGATATGGGAGTAAAAAAAAAAAAGAGCAGAAGGGCCTCATATTTCAATTAGGTAAAATTGATTAGATGAAGTCCTTAATCTTGGAAGATTCAGTTCAATCTGGGTGATTTAAGACAAATGGATCCTAGATATAATATTTAACTTTTCTGTAAATGGCTAATGAAGTTCAGCTGTTAATCTACCCTTCCCTACATGCCCTCCTTTCAAATAAAGTCTGGGCATATACATGTTTTTATCTGTCTTTTTTCTGTATATAGTGAATTTTACTCCATTAATAATCCCTGAGACGTTTCCTCATTGTGATGGAGTCAGCAGTATGGTTGATTGATAGATGTCAATAGTATTTCAACTTGAATTTCAGGGAACTATGACAGTTTCCATTATTATTGCATCTTATAGTGTGATCTATCTATGAAAAAATTACATATTTTACCATGTTCCCAGTGTGACAAAGGAGTACCCCAAAGGTTTACACTGTATATAGTGTTTGTCTATTTTTATTTCCATCATGACCAAAAATACAATATTCATTATCATATTCTCTCTTGATGGATCACAAAAATAACGTCTTTCACATTCTTTTTTTTTTTTTCAATGGCATAACCAATCTACGGGCTCCTTATTTTGCCAAAATGGCCCAGAGTCTAAAATTCTAGAAAGCACTGTACAGTCAGTGTAGTAATATCACTATGAGCATATGTATAATCTATGTGGATTATATTTTATAGAGTTTCTAAGTCATGGTTCCTTTCTCTCTTATTACGTATACCCTTTCTTCATGGGAATATAAGGATTGAGAGACAATATCTGTTGGGTGTTGCCTGGCTCTCAGTTTTGATTTCCCAGTATTTGCACTGGAGAAGTATTGAAAATCATAAGCGGGAGTGCCACGATGTGATCTGTGCTTTGAAACTACTACGGGTGTGTCCAATTTAGGATGGATTGAAAGAATGGATACTGGATAAGAAACTGCATTGTTGAAGCTAATTCATTCATTTTATTAAAAGGTAATCAGAACTTGGATTATGGTGGCCATGGGAAAAGACAATTACATATGCAATGGAGTTTGAGAGGGAGTTGACAAGTAATCAGATATTGGGAAGAAAATGAAAGTTTTAAGAAGTTCAGTTTTTGAGACAGAAAAACTATAGTATGATGCTGCTATTGATATGAAAAAGGAGGCTATCATGATGAACTGTGGTGTGCTGGGTTTGTGGTGCTGTCGGGACATTTGTGAGGACATAGTTCAGAGGGAGGAGAATATAGAGGACCTGTCTCTGTTTTAGGCATAGTCAGTTCCCTATGCTTGCTATTGATGCTCTTGAATAATAGGGTGTTTTATGTGATTCTCTATCATTTTCTGGTTATGAAACTGTACTCAAAATAAATTTTCTCCATGTATACTCACTCCCCAATTCTGTGACAGGGTTTACGGCTATCAGAACCACCCCAGGTGCCCCTGCAGTTAGCAGCAGCATGCGCGGAGTACCCTTGCTTCCCGAGATGCAATGTTCCACTTGTGACGTCACCACCCCACCTCACTTCCTCATTATTGTCATCTCTGAATGAAATTCGGAAGAAAGTTTTATTTGGGAGTAGAGAAACCACTCTGGCTACTTCAGAAATTCAGCATCCACCAGGGGAATGCCTGTCTAGTTGTACAGTTTATACAGACCGAGCATTTCTGAAGTGGGGGTCAGTAGAAGAAATACACAAAGTGTTTTTCTTTTACTAACAGGTGTCTGTGCCAGCCAGCCAGGTCTCCTTCTGGGAGCAGCATCCCAGTGATCCCCATTTGTTTATATAAATCTAATCTCATCTGCTTTATGGGTAATAACGTTCCCTCCATACAATGGATTCCAAGTCAGTACTAGTTCTGGATCTCACTATAAGTTTCAAATTGTTTCTTAGGTACTTCATGAATACTTTTTGGGAAGTTGGGAGATCCCGAATTAGGAAATTTAAAATGACAATAGCATCCGGAAGAGACAGAAGAGAGGATTTGTTAAAAAAAAAAATAGTAGGACTTGGCTTATATAAATGGTAGTTCTAAACATTTGTCATCAGATTTAAGGAATCAGTTTTCAAATATGTTATTACAGTTCTTGGGAATAATGCCCATTTCCCTGTGTGAGGACTCAAGTGAGAAAGTGCAGATTTTAATATAGCCAAGACACATTTATTTCTTCAGATATGGTTCTTTATTTTTGATAAGGTCTATGTAAATGCTGTGTTTCCTTGTATATCTTGGTTGCCATAAAGTATAGAGTTAAATATTACAGCAAATTGTAGCATGTGTATTAATGCTGACATTCAATATGTACTCTTCTTTCCTTTCTTCTTGATTTGTCTTTCTGTGACAGTTATATTAGGATATTTTGTGGTAAGTGATAACACTTAAAGAAGCAGAGTTTAGATATACCAATTCTCTGTGGGGTAATATTGAATTGATTGACTGAATAATTATGGAATAATGAATTATGCATTTTCTTTTCATTTCAAATATTGATTAATATATTGATTCTAAAACTCACTTAATCTGTTGTTCAGTAGAATCATTGCCACATACTCACTTACCTTTTTATTTTGATGTTAATAATTAATTGAATCAAATATTTTTTCAGAGTCATTTGTAACTTCATGGTTATAATTTCTCAATTCATGTTAATGTAAGCTTTGTAAGATATGCCATTGCAGATATTATCTCGCCTGCCCTTGTAGTCAAGACTAGGAGTGGGAGTAGTTCCTGCAAGGAACTCATGCATATGAGTCCAGCATTAAATTACAAAACGTCCTGAGCTCATCTTTCATTTGAGATCCTTGAGGTTCGCTCCAAGACATCTTACTAATTCTATTTTTCACTCAGAATTTTTCAACTGAAAAAATCTCGCTGGCTTTCTTTCAAAGGTAGGTAACTATTTTCTCTTTGTGCCTAATTATGCATAATTACCTGAACAATGGCATATCTTACAAAGCTTACATTAACATGAATTGAGAAATTATAACCGTGAAGTTACAAATGACTCTGAAAAAATATTTGATTCAATTAATTATTAACATCAAAATTAAAAGGTAAGTGAGTATATGGCAATGATTCTACTGAACAACAGATTAAATGAGTTTTAGAATCAATATATTAATCAATATTTGAAATGAAAAGAGAATGCATAATTCATTATTCCATAATTATCATTCAGTCAATCAATTCGATATTTCCCCACAGAGAATTGTACCCTTCCTTTGACATTTTTAAAGTTAAATATTGCCCATTTGGAATAAATGTGATTTAGGTAACCTTTCGTGGAACACAGATACATAGGATGCTATAAATGTCAAGGAAAAAAATAAACCTTTGTTTCTTTACCGAGACATAACAAAAATAAAGCTATTATTGGTATGCATTAAATAGTCATCGAGAAATCTGCTTATCTTCAAAATCACCAACTGAGAATATCATCATTAAGAAAGGTAATAAAAGTGGAAATTACAACGAAGCAGTATTAGTGAAGATCATATCCAGAGAGGGCAGAAACACCATGTTAATCATCTCTGTATTCCCGACAGTGTCTAGCATAGTATCTTGAAAATTGTGGGCATATAATAAATGTGTTTTAAATGAATGGCATTTTGAGTTATTTAATTGCAGGTATTCTCCTTTTTTCCATGGAACATATTTCACTGGTAAGTTTCATGATCATGATGTGATACCCAATTTACAGGGAATGGCAAATGAAAAAATAAAATGTCTGACTCAGTTTCCTGATGCTATTTTAATCAGAAACTGGTTAGCTAACATGAATTATTCCAAGCTCAAAACTTCTGATTTGGTTTCTTAAATATGTAAGATAATTTGCCTGACATATACCACATGTATGTTTACAGAAGGCAGAAATGAAGTTATTACAGAGATGTTTCATGATCCTCATAACAAAACTGAACCAACCACATGATTTAAGTCCCACTGAAACACTGTACCTATAAACTGAATTTGCCAGTTGGGAGCGAGCAAACTGACCTCTGTACCATTTGGTGAATCAACAGATTCTACTCTGTTACAGGTAGCTTCACTTTTTGGTATTTTGTATAGTTCACACTGAATGGCGCCACGGCACTGTTCTGATTTCTTTGCAGGTATTTGTTCTCCTCATGTTTCCATGACATTTTCTTTTCAGGAGAGGAGTTTTAAGATGGCCAACTAGAGGCAGCCAGGAAGGGCTGCTACCACCTCTAAACCACTGTAACTGAAATAGATCTTCAGAGAGAAAATACTGAATGTGGATGAAGGAAAGACACAGATGCAAAGGCTGAAGAGAGGAGGCTGGAGCCCTGTGGGAGGTGCCTGAATGCTAGAGCTGATTCTGGGCCTCAAATGGCTCCTGGGGTAGGGGTGAGTGAAGAGCCTGGGGGACAGCCCACTGTCATGCAGATTTCTGGGATCCTAGCTGTAGGGAACCCCACAACCCCAATGGATGTTTGAGCTGGCAGGGGCATCTCCAGGGAGATTTGACAGAGGCGGGGATTCAGCAGACATGGAGCTGGGGACATGTGTATGTGAACAGCTCTGACAGAGCCCAGCTATAGGCACTCATCTCTCAGGGTTCCCCGTCTCCCTCTGAGAGGCGCTGGCCCCAGAAAAGTCCTGGACTGGGAGACAGCAGGGCGAACTTCCCCATGGCAGTGGGGCACATCTGTCCTGCAGCCCTACCTGCCTGTCAGCCCCTCCCAGGGCTCCTGCCTGGCTGCCCCGCAGGAGCAGGTGCACAAGGAAGCCTCTGCTGCCCAGCCTGGGTGCTGTGTTCCACTGGAGTGTGTTCTGGAAGCCTGCGGCCCCTCAGATCGCAGCACACCCAGAACCCAACCCAGTCCAGAGGAGGGAGCCGGAAGCAGGTCCTGGCGCTGCAGGGTTGTATCCTATGCCTCAGGAGTGCTGAGCTGGGATCTGTGCTCGCAACTTGAGTGGGAGAGGAGCCCACACTCTCAGAAAACTGAGAAGGGTGAGATGCACAGACTCACAGGCTGGTGTGGGACCTGGAATGCCTCCTTCCACTGAGCTGGCCCAGTAAGGGTGTGGTCTATTCCCCTGCCCAACACCTGCCCGAGGGAAGCCCGCAGCCAGAAACAACTAACAAACAAACAAAACCACAGCACAGTGCCGGTGATCAGTGGCAGCTTCCTAAGGCCTGTTAGCGGAACTGGTGAGGGGGTTACCCCTCTCCCCCTCACACGTCAGAGCACAGCTGCACACGTGAGAGGATACGCAGTCCCCAGGGCTGAGTATCCATCTACCACCCATTGCTCTCAAGCACCATCTACAGACTGCATCCCAAACTACAACACCAGAAATCAATTCACCCGCCTTGGAAGCCAAGGACAAGAATTCAACAGCAAAAAAAAACCCCTGCACAGAGTCTTGCGTGGCCTTCTGAAAATGTCCAGAAATGAAGTCAACTGACTATATTCAATTTCTGCCACAGTCACAGGACCAGTGACCCGCCAAGATGAGAAAGAATCAGCACAGGAACTCTGGAAATTCAAGAAGCCAGAGTGCCTCCTTACCCCGAAATGAGCCCACTACCTCCTCAGCAACGGTTCTTAAGCAATCTTAAATAACTGTTAATAAAATGACAGACAGAGCAAATTCAGAGACTGGATGGCAAGAAAGCACATCAAGATCCAAGGGAACGTTGAAACTCAATTCAAGGAAACCAAGCAATCCAGTAATATCATTTAAGAGCTGAAAAACAAAATAGCAATTTAAAGAAAGACCCAAACTTTATTACTGATTCAGTTTTACAAGTTGATATTGGTCTATTCAGGGTTTGAATTTCTTCCTGGTTCAGTCTTGGGAGATTGTGGGCTTCCACGAATTTATCCATTCCTCTAGATTTTCTTCCCTCCCTCCCTCCCTCCCTTCCTCCCTCCCTCCCTTCCTTCCCTCCTTCCTTCCCTCCTTCCTTAATGAAATTGTGACCTTTACAGAAATATGGATGGAGCTAGAGGCCATTATCCTAAGAGAATTAACACAGGAAAAGAAAACCAAATACTGCATGTTCTCACTTATAAGTAAGAGCTAAACATTGAACACACATTAACATATAAACATGGGAACAGTAGACACTGCAGAGTACTAGAAAGGGGAAAGAGGGAGGGCGTTGACTGAGAAACTACCTATCGGGTACAATGCTCACTACCTAGGTGACAGGATCCATACTGCAATCCTCAGCATCATGCAGTATTTTCCATTTTAACAAACCTGTGCTTGTACCTGCTGTATCTGAATTAAATGTTGAAATATTTATACTTTTTTTTTAACTTGAAGCTAGAACTTTGCATTTAGGCAAAGTTCTGTGATTCAATAATAAAGGTTTTACCACCTCAGATCTATTAGTTCTCTTAAGCCAAGATGGTTTCATTAGAGTTGTATACATAAATGGAAAAAGTAGTGTATGGAGCCCAATTTACAGATATATACAGAAGAGTAACACATAAATTTTTATTTTATTAGTGTGCTTGAGTATTACATATTTAGTGGAGTTATTTGAAAGGGTGAAAATGCCACTTGATTGACGTGTTTTCCATTGTTTAATCTGAGATTGATATACTCATTTGGTCTTACGAAGGCCCTGATTTGTCTTATTGATGGTATAGCCTATTCAGTATTATATATGTCATATATGATACAGAATGCCTACTATACTTTTGCTTTTTCCCTTGCTGGAGTCAATATTTATAGAAGAGCTTTAGGAAAGGTAATAAACTAAATTTCTAGCTTATAATTTGTTTGCAGTAGTCTGTTGGAAAGATGAAAAGTGCATTGAAATTAATTTCTCAATACCAATTAGGGAAAAGATACTTCTAAAACTTATCTTTAAGTACAGAACATGTATAAATTTAACATTCCTAATATGATAACAATGAAAAAGGAACATCAATACAATGGGAATGGAATTCCAATATAATCTATTACAATATTTTAAATCTTCACATGAGTTTTGTTCTTTTGCAGTTAGAGCTGAAAATGCTCAGATGTTTTAGAAACAAAGTGAAATGAAACCTAACCTTTATCAGATGGGAATATTATGAAGATTATAAATATTTATATTCCAGAGGCAATTTAGGAAAAAAGTAGGCAATTAGTAACTCTTTAATGTCTGAATTAATTAGGAGAAAATCCATATTTACTATAGCAACTGCTTCCATCTGAAAATCTCTGACATACCAAGCTCTTAAAATAACATCAGTAATTCTCAAATATCATTTTTAATGCCTACATTTGACATTACACACACATCACTGGAAACATATCTTTGAATTGAGTTTTTACATATATATTTTATATACACAAATTTTCAAGTGGCATGCATATGTAATGTCAAATGTAGACATTAATATATATGTATTTATACATTATATGTATAAATATATACATGACATTAAACATATAAATATATTATTTATATACATAATATATTATCTCATGTCATAGATATATTTATACATATATGTATCATATATTTATACATCTACTGTTTATATACATTTATGTACATATATGCATATAAATTTATACATATACTATATATACATACGTATATATACACACACATAAAATACATATATTTTTTAAAAGATATTTGAAATACAACTTTATTCTGATTCTAAATGAAAAGGAGTGGAAATGGCAGTAACAAGCTCTCACCCCTGAATTCAGGAATGTGATTGCAGCAGTCTTACATTTGAAACTCAAGAAGGAATCAACTGCATTCCAAAACAGCTCAATATGCAGGTCCAAACAATGAAGGTATTTTCCAAACTTCCACATTCACTCTGAAGCCTGCTCATCTCCCTCAGCATCCCACAGATGAAGCACATGTCCCACTTAGCTAGATGATAATAAGGTGGCCCACACACTGCACCGCTGACATCACAGGACGGCTGCATATAAAACTAGCCTTCTGATGCTGGTCTCCAGCTTCAGTCTCACAGGTCATCATCATCCTCATCTGGGAGAGCAGAGCAGTTGTCTGAGCAACCTCTAAGTCATGCTCATACTGCTCTGTCAAAGCTGGGTCCATGACAACCTCCAGTGGGGCAGGGGCAGGCATGGCAACAAACTCCAAGTTAGGGTCTCCAATGAGCTTCCTAGCAAGCCAGATGAAGGATTTTTCAAAGCTGTAGTTACTTTCAGCAGAAATGTCTTAGTACTGCAGATTCTTCTCTCAGTGGCAACAGTCAGTGTTATAATAGCATCTTGTCAAGAAATTTACAGTGATTATAAACGTTAGAGAAAAATCAACTCCATTACCAAAACTGACCAGTTAATATTAAAGAGAGCATCTTTCTGGGAATCCTGGCAAAGAAAATGAAGATCCTTGCATGTGAGAGCATAATAGATATAGGAATAACAAAAATCAATGATATTAACCATTTATGTAGATGTCAAAGCTGCATGGATGAGCATAGTTGAGAAAGGAAAATGTCAGGTTCCATCTGATTTTTGCCAGGGTTGGTCAGAGGAAAAGATATTTAAAAAACGAAGCAGCCTTATAGTGATGGGGTAATTCTAGATATAACGAAACTACTACTGTGTTTGTTTAAAAACTGGGCAAACAATTTTACTTTTAGATTTTGTTTTATTTTATTATCTCAACATTTTTTTATTTCCATAGGTTTTTGGGGAACAGCTGGTATTTGGTTACACGAGTAAGTTCTTTAGTGGTGATTTGTGAGATTTTGGTGCACCCATCACCCGAGCAGTATATACTGAACCCAATTTGTAGTCTTTGATCCCTCACCCCCCTCCCATCCTTCTTCCAGAGTCCCCAGAGTCCATTGTATCATTCTTATGCCCTTGTATCCTCATAACTTAGCTCCAAATTATGCATGAGAACATATGATGTTTGGTTTTCCATTCCTTATATACTTCACTTATAACAGTCTCCAGTTCCATCCAGATTGCCGTGAACGTCATTAATTCATTCCTTTTCACGGCTGAGTGTATATTCCATTCCATTCTATCTATCTATCCCATAATTTCTTTATACACTCATTGATTGATGGTCATTTGGGCTGGTTCCATATTTTTGCAATTGCAAATCTTGTTGCTATAAACCTGTGTGTCCAAGTATCTTTTTCATGTAATAACTTCTTTCCCTCTGGGTAGATACACAGTAGTAGGACTGCTGGATCAAAGGGTAGTTCTACTTTTAGTTCTTTAAGGAATCTCCACACTATTTTCCATAGTGGTTGTACTAGTTTATAGTCCCACCAGCAGTGTACAAGTGTTCCCTTTTCACCACAACCGTGCCAACATCTATTATTTTTGGATTTTTTAAACAGCATGGTACTGGTATAAAAACAGGCATATAGACCAGTGGAACAAAACAGAGAACTCAGAAATAAACTCAAATACTTAAAGCCAACCGATCTTCAACAAAGCAAACAAAAACATCAAGTTGGGAAAGGACACCCTATTCAACAAATGGTGCTGGATAATTGGCAAGCCACATCTAGAAGAATTAAACTGAATCCTCATTTCTCACCTTATACAAAAATCGACTCAAGATGAATCAAGGACTTAAATCTAAAACCTGAAACTATAAAAATTCTAGAAGATAACATCAGAAAAACCCTTCTAGACTTTGGCTTAGGCAAAGACTTCATGGCCAAGAACCCAAAAGCAAATGCAACAAAAACAAAGATAAATAGGTGGGATTTAACTGCACAGCAAAAGAACAGTCAGCAGAGTAAACAGACAACCCACAAACTGGGAGAAAATCTTCACAATCTATACATCTGAGAAAGGACTAATATCCAGACTCTACAAGGAACTCAAACAAATTAGCAAGAAAAAAAAACCCAACAATCCCATCAAAAAATAGAATAAGGGTATGAATAGACAATTCTCAAAAGAAAATATGCAAATGGCCAACAAATACGTGAAAAAATGCTCAACATCACTAATGCTCAGGGAAGTGCAAAGCAAAACCACAGTGCAATACCACCTTACTCCTGCAAGAATAGCCATAAAGAAAAACATCAAAAAATACTTTTGGATTTTAAATCCCACAGTTTTGATAGAAGGATGCTGGACTTAACCAGTACTTTTTAAATAGCAATCTATATCAAGATGTCTTGTTCAAGCTTTCAAATAATATGTAGATTGAGAGTCCAACTCAATAGATTTCCTTGGACTAGCTAAGTCAAGTAATTGTCTTGAAAGATTCACTCATTCTTTGACAAGCGTTTCAGGTAATGCAATTAAGTCTATAAAGAAATTATTTTCCCATCAAAAGAAATGAAAACGATTTCTAAAACATCAAATTTTCTTCTCAAGCACTGGGTCTTATTTGAGATCTTTAAAATAGCAGAATGGATCCAGCCTGGAGCACTAAACAGAACAAAAGTCATGGAGGGGACAATGGTAGCCAGTTTATGTGATCTCCCCTCAATTCAAAAGGTGCACATTTAGCATCTGCAACAGGGGAAGGAAAGAAAGTTTAAACTGAGAAAAACTAACCTCTTAATCCGTCTTGACTTCCACAGTCTAATATTTAAAATGAAGAGTGTTACCTAAGCAACCTTAAATGTCTCTTACAATTCTAAACATCCGTGAGACCTAAATATTGCATTTATTTAAATATATTCCTCCTTACGTTAACTGTCTCTTATGGTTCACAGTGTACTCCATAAATATGAACAATTGTTATGTGTCAATTAAAAATAAAACATAAAAAGAATAAATGTAATAATTATTTTAGTACTTTTTAAAAAATAAAAGCACATTTGAATGGGAACCATGTGCTTTCTATAAGTCTTTTCGAGTCCTGCTTGGCGCAGAGCCTAACTACCTGGCTTATGCATTGTAAGACAAGTCACCATTTACCTGGAGGCAGCTGCAGGCACGATGTCTCACAATGAATAAGCAGCCTCTATTGGGCCTGCTTTATAAACTCAGTCCTATTAAATAATGTCAACTGTCACACCTGGCTTTCAAAATACAAGAAATAGTTACGAACAGTTCCCTTTGTTTCTTAACTTACCAAAATAGGAAAACGAAATAACGTTCTTTCAATTATGTTTTTACTTTTTCCACATGAGTATGCCAGGATCACTTGAGAATAAAGTCTTCCATTTATCTGTGGAACAGTTCAGGCATAAACACCCGTCACGTAAGCCTCTGCTACCAAAGAAGTCAATATGTATCTCTCTAGTTGTGGAGGGATTTATGGTAGAACAGATTTTCATTTTCTCCTTGAATTTTGCTTTATCTTGAGTTTTAGAATGAATCTCATTTTTTTGTAAATTCAATCTTTTACAATTGAATGTCTGATGCTGGGAAAAACTAAGATGATTTTTGTTCAAAAATAGAAAATGTAGAAAATGGGAAAAGGGGGTGTAAGCCATCTACTCTGTTCTGCCATTTGAGATGTCCAATTTACAAATCCCAGAGGCTCACGAATTTCATTGGTATTGTACATACTTATTTATAGAAATTTCTTCACACCTAACTTGTGAGCTCTCTTCTAGATACCATAGAGGATGTCACACATTGCCTGACTTAGAGAAAGTTAAATTTTAATTGGAATAATAAGATAGCCATATAAAAATTGCATGGCAAGATAAGACCTAAAGAATTTCGTCAGAAAAATAAGGAGGATTTCCTAAGGTTGAAGTTGTTCCCTAATCATAGGAGGTAAGAGATTAAAGAACCATTTAGAAGGAGAAATTGGGTAAGGAACTTGAAGAAAAGAATAATAAAACTCACTAAAGTAGTTCGAAATATTTTAAATCCATGGAAACAATTTAAAGAAAAGCACACTAAAAAGATATGCCACATATTTTAAGTTACTAGTAATTGGTGCTGTGTTATTTATTCCTATTTAATAGACTGGTTTCCAATTTTTCAGACCATTTAAGGAGGTAACAGTTAAGATATTGTTGTTGTTCTTCTTTTTTTAAAAAATTGTTTTGTTATACTTTATGTTCTAGGGTATACAGAGCCTAGCCATCCATTCCTTTCTGAGTTTTATGACATGAGACTCACGGTCCTCTCCCTTCTGCTTCTTGCCACCATTAACTACATTGAGACTCTCCTTAACTTTCCCGGTTCTTGCAGATATAACAGCCTAGGGTGTGATGCTTCTACAGTCTGAGTTTCATTTCCCTGGCTTTCCTTCACCCTTTCCTAGTTTTCATGACAAAGGCTTACACTTGTGAGATCGGGCCTAGGGCACTGCAAGTTTATCATCGCCATGAGAAGAGCACTCCTGGAGAAGCCACCAGTCCCAGGATGAAGTGCACATGGAGCAGATGTGAACACAACCCCAGGCGATGTGAAAACCCATGAGCAAGAAGCAAGGCTCCATTGCTAGAAGTCACTGTGCATGTGTAACATGATTGCTGAGAAACATTATTAATATATATACTTAAGTAAGAGGGTGGGTGGCTCTTCTTTTCCTAAATGTCATGCATGTTTTTATGCTTACTTAATTCAGCTGACATACATTAGCCAGAATTACTGATGCTTATGCTTCTAGATGTGCTGAAACTGAGTAATGCTTTGAGGGTGCTGGTTAACTATTACAACAGCTCCCAAACCTAACATGCCATCCAACCTAAATGCTGTGGTTTGATTTCTGGGTGGGAACAAAAAAGTAAAGTGGACAGTAAATGCTGTGTAAAAGGACTATTATAAACAAATATTTTCAGCATAATTAAATCCACAGAAGACATTTTCAGTTTCGAAGTTAATAGCTGTCTACACCCATGTGCAATACATAGAGAGGAATGCTGAACTGCCTTTGCCATTAATGATGGATTGACTATTAACAGATCAGAGGCAAGAACAACTATTAGCTTATGAAAACAGTTTTTTCTTTTTTTATTTTGTACTGTACAATATTATTCATAACAATAGTTAAAAGACAAATTGCTATTTTTCTTTTACTAAATGTGCTCTGCAGATAATCTTAAGATTAAATTTTAAGCAGTGATATATGGAGTCACACAAACACTAACCTAAATAAGAATACTGATGGACCATTCAGTAGACCTTCTATAAATGGGTGTTCCCACATGCCCCAGAGTAGAATATTGATTAATCTCTAGTACTGAGAGATAGAATATTTGTGAGTATGCAAAAAGCAGGTTGAGGGATTGCCAAGGATGCCTTTTACCTTAAGGGAACAGGACACTGGGTATGGTTTTTGTTGTTGATCTGTTTAAGAGTAAAGATTCCATTCATAGTATATGCCCTGGTGGCATATAGGAGGCAATATGCAATTTCAAGGCCTTGAAGAAGCATTATGATAAAATATGCACCCTTCCTGTGCTCTCCTTTTGTTCTGGAGCAGAAAGGAGGTCAAAGCAGATTGGTCACAAAAATGGAAACAGCATTAGAGTTCCTGTTGATGAAAAAGGAATGAATACTCATCATATAAACTTACAAGATTCTGCTGGGATAAAATCTGTACCATCATAGGTAAGAAAGGATATGCTAGAATGGGTAGATTCACAGGAAAAGAATTCAAGTTTGAGTGAAGCAAAAGTAACCTCTTCAAACTCTGAACAGAGGTTCTAGTAAAGAGGTTAGCAAATACTTCAGTGAAGATGCCCGTGTGTACTATGAGAATACTGAATCGTGAGTCAGCTCTTTTAAGTTGGAATCAAAACAACTTGTGCCAAGACACTCAGCAAAATCCTTCTTAGGGAAAACCAGTGGGTGGATCCCCAAATACATTCAACATATTAGTGTTGAGTTCCTGCTGACTGCCAGCCACTATACTTGGCTCCAAGTATATAGTTGTAAATAGATACATATTCCTTAATTACATATAATATATATGTAATAATATTAATAAATATATATATACATTTTTAATATACACATATGTGCTCAAAGGATAGGCAAAGTGAACAACAGTACCCAGGATATAAAACACCCTCACAAGATGAGGTTCACTTATCCCTATCCCACATTCTCCAAATTATGCTTATTGCAAATCTGAGTAGGGCTATCCAACTGGTACTTCACATATTGCATGTCTTAAGCAGAATTCATCATCACCATATAGTTTTCTTTTTCTATACTTTATATATCTAATATTATCATCAACATCACTTACCAAGTAACCCAAGTCTTAAACTAGGGAGCCCTCATTATCTCCACTTTACCTGCTTACCCACCCTTTGCAATTGGTCACTACGTTCTTTCACACTTACCTGTTCGTTGTCTCTTGAATGTCCCTTTCTGGCCATTTCTACTGTTGCAGCTAAAAATCTGTGTTATTTGCAAAATATTTCAATAGTTTCCCAGTACTTTTAGGAAATAATCCAAATTGATTTACTAAGCAAGCAAAAATCTTTAGGATCAGTCTCTCTAGTTACTCAACAGATTCATTGCTTCTTTCTTCTTCTCTTAGGCTTCTGAGTATGAAATTATCTCTGTGCATTTGAGCATTCTGTCCCCATTACTGGCATTACTTTGCCTCTTTAATTCCTTTATGCTTCCACATATTTTAGCTTAAACATTAAGTCCTCAACAACAACAACAAAAATAAGTAAACAATCTCCCCTTTAAGATTCAGTTGCCTCTAAATACATATATATGCAGACAGTACTTAATACATCATATTGCAATTTTATATCTTGTTTATTAAATGCTGAACTTTATTAGGTTTGAAATCTCTAAATTCCTATAATGGGCATATTGTATGCAATAAGGCTGCTAGTGTTTAATAAACATATGCTTAATTAACAAAATGAGGGGGTTGTAATTAAAATAAACCTCTAATAATAAAAAATAAAATACTGACAGTGACAAAGGCACCCAGCAATCTGGTTTGTAATCTGGATAAAACTTCTGCCATTATAAACTCCCAGCAACATTATTATCCTCAGAGCAAGAGGTTAACTGGGGCATTTTATTCCATATTTTCAAAATTTGATAAACAAATTTGGTTCCTAAGAACACGAACATAAATGAAATAAATGGCCTGGATATAATAATTGATAAGCATCCACTAACATCATGTATGGTTGTGTATATTGAATATTTATTTTTACATCAACTGAAACTATCCTGGAAACACTTCCCAGTTTTATGATAGTATTTAAGAAAACAGCTATCTCGCTTTGCAATTGCTTGTGATATTGACAAACCAATTTGTCAGTCACAGTGGTTCAGTGGCTGCATAGTTAAAAACAATGTTAAACTTATCCAAGCAAACCTTTTATGTTTCTAGGTTCTTACTAATTATATTTTCTCAACCAGGTAACCAAAACCATCGGATAATTTATGTCACTCCTGTTTTGCAGCTTTTGTACCAAAAAGCTTTGATTAATATCATATAAAGAAGTATGATTCATAGAGAGGCAATAGATATACCAATTTCTTTATTCAGGTTTCTGTACTTTATATGAATATTTATCAGTTTCAGAGGCAGTGATATGCTCTCCTCATATATTGTGAGTTGTGAGGCGTGACCATAGTGTTAGATGACTGAAAATGATGACAGTCTATTTGATACACCATTAATTGGAATTTATTTGTGTACCTGGGTAAGTCATATTACATAAGAGAATTCATAAGTATGGAAAAATTATATGTAGACCATGCACTGATTCTGGCCTTCAGAAAATATGGTTGACTAAAGCGAGATGAGCATACTTTATCTTGTTCTGCATATTTAAAATATTAATATGAAGACTGATATATTTAATCTGTATTTTAAAATGAATAGAGTTGGTTATGTGTTTTTAAAAGTTATTTCTTAAAAGATTGCATCCAAATCAAACAATATCTGGACATCAAAGATAAATAGGTATATCTGACTTTCTAAATACTTGATTCACCTAATTTTATTTTAGTTCAACTCTAATGTCAGGTGTAGATATGTTAATAATGCATATATCTTTTAAAAATTAGAAACATAAAAGTTAAAGAATGCCAGAATAATCGTATTTCTGAAATGCAAATTTGATCCTATGATTCTCTTACCCATATACTTCTAATAGCTCCCCATAGAATAAAATCTGAATCCCCTAAAAGATACACACGACTTCCCAATTTGAATTCCTGTAAGCCCTTTCTGCTCTTTTTCCTTATGGCCCACATGCTCCAGAAACCTATAAAGTTGCCCGAAGATGTTGTGCGGTTTCATACCTCGTCAATGCTGTTCCCTTTGCCTGTTTAGAGTGACTCATTCGCTTGCCCAAATCAGGAATCCTGACCTTTCCTTTTTTTCTCAGATCAAATGTTACTTCCTCTGTCAAACAGCCACCGAATCCTCAGGGAAGCAAGTTACTCTTTCCTTTATACATAAAACAACTTTTATACATCATTTTTATGGATTTTATTACACTGTATTGTAATTTTTTGTTTGAGATCTGTTTTCTCCTTTAGAGAATAAACTCTTTCTGCTCAGGGAGCCTGTTTTATTCCTCTCTTTATCTTCTAAGTGCATTGCTCGGTGCATGGCCTCTAGTAGTTGCCCAACAAGAACGTAATTCATTCTGGCACATACAGGAAGGGAAAATGATAGAGACAGAAAACTCCATCATTCAGCTTTTGCTTTAGATTTAGGCATTTCCAGTGCTTTATGATATTGAAGAAAAATCACTCTGAGACCCAAACACCTACACTTATTTTTCAGATGTGCTAATGCTTGCATTAAACCATCACTTGATGTCCCATCTTATTTGCAACTAATGAATAGGTTAATTGTGCTGAATCTCAGGTCAGCTGAATAAGATGTGATTTAACTTAGCAGTGTGAAAAAAGTAGTTCCTTTTCATAAATACAGTCAGTATGTGTTCCTGTTGTGCATGTAATCCATGGTGCAGAAAGAATAAAGCCACTGAAGAACTATTATCATAAATAGTGTTATTAGGAATGAACTGAACTTAATTTTTTTCAGCTGTCATTCAAAATGGCTTTATAAAAACATTAAAGGTGTTTTTTAAGCTTGGTGGAAACTTACTCCATTAGCAGATCATGTAGTTATTATTAGATATTTCCATATGAATGTTTTCAAGAGGTCCACGAAATTTTAATTTACTTGAAAACCTAAAATGCAGAGTTATTTGTTTTGACATGTTTAATCACTTTTCCATTTTAAACTAAAGATAAGAAGTCACTGGGGAAACAGGGAAACAGAAGACAATGTCAGTGTGAACACAAAGAAATGAGAGGTTTGCAAATGAAACTTCACCTTATTAAACTGTCATTTAGCTGAGTGTTTTTATGACTTCTTTAGGACAGGAAAAGCATATAAATTGTTTTTGTTATTACTGATTTCATGTGAAATTATTAAATCCCTTAAAAATCAATATGATATTCCACTATGTCCTACTAATTGAATTACTGATAATAAAAACATCAATAAGAATATAAAAATTTGAATTAAAGTTTAATAATTTATTATATCATTTCTGATAAATATGGTACATCAGAATCTGGGTGGAATAAAAACCACATGAAACTTATTCATACTCCTTATTCATTTGTTCATCCATCTAGCCAAGTGCATTAAGCACATATATCTGTGCCAGGCAATGGGCTAGGATCTTGAAAAACAATGACAAACGAGGGATGTGGAAGCCTAATTCCCAAAAAGTTTATATTAGTGCTAGAGATAAACAAGAAACAAACCAAAAAATACAATACCATCGCACACTATTAAAATAGGTGTTAAAGGAAATGAGCAGAGTTCAATAATGGAAATAAAGGTGAGTCTTGACTACAGAAGAGTGTCTTTGAGGAAGTGCCTCAACCCTGGTGAATGAAAAGAAACTTGACAACTGTTCTGAAAAAGCACATTTATGGGCAGGAACTGGCCTTTGCAAAAACAGTTATATTTGTTTCCATTCAGGCTATCTTCTTTGCCTCTCTTTTCGGTAACCTCTTCCTCCTGATCACTTCTCACACAACATTCACATCAAAATTGGGTCTCGGGGAAGAAGATGTGGAATTTCTTTCAGAAATATTTGCATTTCAACAGAGGTCAATACCCCATTCTCACCATGGAAAGAAATAGTGCTCTAATACGAATCTTTCTGGCATCATGCATTCAGTACATTTTGGGGACCTGGAGGGTGTCATGGAGCGCCTTCCTTGGTTACCAAGAAATATATGCCAATGAAGCAACAATTGAAGGTCACTCCTGTTGAGTTTCTTGAAAATATTCTGTTTTCTTGGGCTACTGCCAGGGCATCAAAAAGCCATGCCTGGAGACAAATGGAGAGTGAAGCCAGGTGGGTTTAGGCTTTCTGACCTTTCTGGAATTTGAATGAAGCACAAGTGTGGATATGGGGGTAAAACAGCACAGGTATTTTCTTTTCTTGTGATTCTCTATATAGGGCACCAGGGTTGTGTGAGATCAAAGGTGACATATGCTTGTAACCATACTAGTGTGAAGGTGAAAATAACAATCTCCTCTAGGAAGATGCCATAATTACTTTCATTTTTGGTACAGAATATGATGAGGACATATCCATGGTCAGTCCAGTTATTAAAGCTCAAGTTTGGGGAAGAACTGTAAAGGTCATCTGTCCCAAATACAAAAATCTTCTCTACCATATCCCTGACGCATCCTTGTATTAGCCCTCCTAAAAGAGCTGTACCTTTTCTCATTGCCTCTCAAAATTCTTTGAAGACTCAGATGAGATGACATCAATGACAGCATGTTGAAGGGTTTAAAGCACACTGCATATACAGGGTTTATGCAATGCAGTAAAAGCAAGAAAAGTCAGGTGAGAATTCCTAGGAGAAGGGCAAAGACCATTTTAATATATTTGACAATTTTGCATTGATTTTTCTCTGGCAAACAAAGGAAAATCTTTGTGAGGTTTATTTAAATGTCAGAGTAAGAACACAGCATATATTTCTGTGTTTATTCAGTACATTCCCCACATATACCATCGGTGCTGAATTCACACAAATGATCCTAAAATATGTTTTGGGTTCATCAATTTGCATCATACCAAAAGTGGCAGTTCAACAGAGTTTTAACCTTTCAATGGACCAAACACATGTATGACACTTTTAGTCGAATAACAAACCATTGTCTCTCAGTTCATCATATCTCCTATATTTTGGTTTGTGATGCTGGGTATGAGGCTCTGAAATTTACACTACTCCTTTACCAGCCGGCTCTGCATTAGACTCTATGATACAAGTACTGGAGGAAGACTGTAAGGCATGAGGAAAAAGTAAGGACTTGCTCCTGTTGCATTTCCTATTCTTTCCAGTGTTGCCACAAAAAATGGTCCTTTAATCCATGCACCTACGAAATGGTACCAGTAGCATTTGGTGACCATTTCCAGATTTTTTTCCCACACACTGAGATACATTAGCACACATGCCAGGCACCTGTACTCAGAGGTCTGATCTAAGCTCCTCAGCATGCCTCTTCCAATCTCTTAGGGTATCAGCACAAGCTGGGCAACATTGCCTTCTCAGTGGCACCTTTCCCCACTAATACACGTACTAGTACTACATAGGCTTAGTTTTACATAATACATACTATCTACTATCACCCATACAAATTGTAGAATACACTAATATAAGCATTAACATGTTATTCATGTTAAAATATAATACATGTCATATATTATGCTTAATTGTGTACAATATTGTCTCATGAATATTCTTTACCAATAGCTGTTCTTCCATTTCTATAGGGCATTGAATCTTTCATTGTAAACAGTGCATTCTATTAATTTCATCCCTGCCAACATTCATATCAGTTATGCAGAAGTCTGGGTACCAGTTCTCCAGAAGGCCTCCTCCAAATGTCTATGTTCTAAAAGTTCAAACTCTTCCCCTTTGTTCCTTCAGTAACTACGCTACCTGCTGTCTTGGTTTATTAGTGCTACTATAACAAAATAGCATAGAGGGGGTGGCTTATAAACAACAGATACTGATTTCTCACAGTTAGGAAGGCTGAGAAGTCCCAGATCAAGGCACTGGTAGGTTCAGTGTCTGGTGAGGGACCACTTCTTCGTGGATACCTGTCTTCTCACTGTGTCCTCACATGGCAGAAGAAGGCTTAAAGGAGATCTCTGAGGTCTCTCTTTCATAAGGGCACTAAGATCGCTCATGAGGGCTTTGCCCTCTATACCTAATCACCTTGCAAAGTCTTCATCTCCAAATACTCGCACCTGGGCGGTTAGGGTTTCAACATGGCTTTTGGCAGGGAGGGCGAGTGGTGGGGAGAAACACTCAGACCTTCGCAGCTGTGGTGCTCCAGTGTTCCTATTGAGCCTCTTTAGTCTCCCGATGTCTTTTTAGCCGTTTCTCTCTCTATTAAAATAACTGGGTGGTTTCCACTTTCCTGACTGGCCTCTGACTAATTACAACAATATATAATGAATCCAAGACATAATCTAACTATATGTTTTTCTTTCATTTTTTTTTTTTTTTTTTTTTTGAGACGGTGTCTCGCTCTGTCGCCCAGGCTGGAGTGAGTGGCGCGATGTCGGCTCACTGCAAGCTCCGCCTCCCGGGTTCCCGCCATTCTCCTGCCTCAGCCTCCCAAGTAGCTGGGACTACAGGCGCCACCACGCCCGGCTAATTTTTTGTATTTTTAGTAGAGACGGGGTTTCACCGTGTTAGCCAGGATAGTCTCGATCTCCTGACCTTGTGATCCACCCGTCTCCGCCTCCCAAAGTGCTGGGATTACAGGCCTGAGCCACCACACCCAGCCTCTTTTTTTTTTTCTATCAGAAACCATTTCAGAGAAATATTTACCTATACTTCAAGTACTTTAAACATTCAATGATTAGTAGTTTGAAACCTTCTTGGAGACAAGGATAATTTTAGAAGTTGCTGATTTCAGTTCAATATCGTTTAGGGGGTGGCAGTTGAAAACAGAACTCTCCATTTGGGTGTGCTATGTGCATTTCGTTTCAATTTGTGAGAAGTGGTCACGAGAGCCGCAATGCCTGGCCTGAGAAATAGGACAGACTGTCATTTCTTAGAGACTAGAACGCACTAAAATTAATATGTAAAATAGAAGATGATTTAAAAGTCAGCAAATATTATCTATCAGTGTGTACAATTGCTTATGATAAATAAGTAAATTTAAAATGTTTTTAAATTTGAGGTAAAAATCCATACTTCCTTTAAACAGTACTCAATTCAGAAAAGATTAAAAGTACTCATAATTTTGTATAACCTACTGGATCATTCCATTGTCAAGCATACACTGTCTTTAACTGAAAAAAAAAAAAAAATCCTAAATTTCCCATCCTGCTACTCATTTCTTTTATGTCCAATGTCTCACACGAAATGGTTATACTCTCTGTCTCTAATTCCTCTGATCTTGCTTATTCTCGTTTTCAATTAAAACCACTTTATCCGGGTTTCACCTTTACCACTCCATAGAAACCGCTTTATCTTATCAATGTCATTATGAATGTTATTACATCTAGTGGATTTTTTTTTTTTTTTTGGCATCTTAGTAGTATCAGATCTTCTCCTTGATGTAATTTCTTTACCTCCTGACACTGTACTTTCTTAGAAGAGCAATCCTTGGTTCTTCTCCTTCTCCTACACAGCATATCCAGTCCATCAGGGAATTGCCTTCAACTTATACTCCGAATCCAACCGCTTCTCGACACTTCAACTCTTCTTCTACTACCACACAATCAGCTCTCAACTGGATTTAGCAGCTCTCTGTTTCTATTCCTGGATTCGAAAATCTACCTTTTAACACAGAGTCAGAATGAACTTTTACAACGTGAAACAGATTATATCACTTCTATGCTCAAAACTTTAGTTGCTTCCAATTTCATGAAGAGTGAAAGTCAGCGTTTTCAAGGTGGATTTTCGTGTGCACAGCCTTACATGCGCTGTTCACTGCATTATGTTTCTTCTGTTACTACTCTCTCATCGTTCACTTTTTGTTCAGGAAACATTTACTCTTTGCTGTGCTTCAAACACTTAAGGTGGGCTCCTACCCTTGGTCCTTAGCTTTGGCTTTTCTCTCTGCCTGCAATGTTTTTCCCCCAGATACCCACTTAGCTAACTCCCTCATCTGTTTGAAATGGATTTATCATCTTTGTTATAAGGTTTATGCTGATATGTTTTGCACTGTTTAGGGTCCTGCCCATCTACTCTCCAAATCCCTCTTATTGGATTCCTTTCTTTTCCATGGTATTTTCACTTGTCATCTTCTAATATTCTATATCATCTCTACATACTTTATTTATATATTACAATTGTAAGCTATGTTTGTCTACTTCTACAACAGTTTAAGCTCTCTATAGTTCAGAAAGCTTTTTATTCCTCAATTTATATTACATGCCCAGAACACAGTAGGCTTAACATAGAGAAATATTTAGTAAATATTTGTTATATGAGTGTAGAAACTTATGTAACCACTCAGTCTCCATGAAAAGTCTCTGCTTCCCTCAAATGATGTCCCTTTTTTTTTTTAATGGAGGAGACAGTAGCATACCTGTCTTTATGATTTTCTTCCTAAATGCCTTTCCTTCTTCACCCAGCTGAATTGTAGAAGTACTCCAGAGCTCTACTCTGATTCCCACTGATCTGCTTGTTCTCAATTTGTAAAGCCAGCATGGACCAATGGAAAAAGCCCAGCAATGAAAATCAGACTTACTATACTTTGGATCATGTCAGTGCATAGCCGTATAATCCTGGGCTGGTATCAACATCTGATCCTCAATTTTCCCATTTTAAATATACAGTGAATATTCTGATCTGTAAGATTTCTTTTGATTCTAATTTTTTATGACTTTAAGCATAATTTAAACACAATGTTTAAAGTATATATTTGTCTAATAAGAAGGCGTTCTAAACTGGTTGTTTTACCATCAAATCTAATAATGTTTTAAAACACATGTGATAAGCTAAATGTTCATTTAATCAGTTATCTCCTCAACTATACTGTAAACATATGACTTGAGATTTTGATTATTATCCTTTTCGTTTCCATACTACCAAGATCAGTACCAATAACATAATAACAACAAGAAGTCTAATACTTGTAAGAGCCAGTTACCCTCCTAAATCATTTTACACTTAATTCTTATAGCTAGCCTAGGAGTCAGATACTATTTTTATCCTCATTATACCATTTTACAAAGGAAAAGCCTGTGGTGTACAGAGATTAAGTATAGTTGGTAGGCATTTAAGTAGATTTGAACTCAGGCATTCATGTTCTAGAGTCTATGTAATTACCCACCACAACCTACTGCTCCTAATTTATTACTCAATATATTTTAATTATTCAGGCAAGCAGAAGGCAGAGAACAGAACCAATGAATTGTTAGGTGCTTTTCTGATTATAACATTTTTGAATATGACTAGACAATTATGTAGTTTCCGGAAACAGATTAAATCCCCTATGTACATGAGTGATTGTCTTTGCTATAAATTGCTTAGGCTGGGTATTGGCTATGTCAGCATTGCTGTAATTATCAAATTCAAAACACACATACCATTTACCACTGGTAAAGTACAAGATAGCACATTTTTTCCATAACTAGATCAGGGAAAAGGAATTTGGATGCAAAAGTACATTCAATCTTAGCAATTAACAAGCAAGGCTTCCCAAAGACAATTCCATTTCCACATTAGTGCATGAAAGCCAAAGATAGACCCAGCTGCTCTTCCCAGCTCTGTGCTGTGGTTGCGACTGTTGGGGAGCAGTAAAAACATATTGGAGTAACACATTAAAAAAATCCCTAAAAAGAACTATCCTTTTTTGGACTCACAAACAAAACAGGCTGCCAAATACATGTTAAATAAAAATTATGTTTTACGTGTACAATGTTTTTTTTTTTTTTTTTAGTTTTGGCTTTACCCTTTAGAAAAAGCTTTCCATAAAATTATTGGCAAAGAAACAAAACAATTATGTTTACACAGGTGAAAGTGAAGAATGGAAATACTAAACTTAAGGCCATTAAATTAGACTTTTGCCTGAATGGCTCAAAGAATATATGAACATTTGCATTGTCATCTTTAAGTTATTTCTAGGGATTAGCTGAAAAAAAAGTATAGTTTATATTTAGTTATATTTGGCTATTTGTTTTATTCAATAGCTTGCGTGCTAGATATATACGACTTTACTGTCATTTTGTTGGCCTATTTCTCACTCCTTTTTTCACAGCCTAATCTTACAAAAGATTAATTATTCTCATGCTTATCATTCCCCTTATACCAGTTCCCTCTTAGGGTTGGATTTACTTAACATTTTCCCTGGCTTTGGAACGTTTGCCACTTCATTGTTTTTCACTAGCATAGGGTACTAGAAAGTACAGGAGTTTAAAAATAAAGTCAAATTCATTTCAAGTACCAACTCTGCCTCTGTAAAACTTGGATACTCTCACATATCCATGGCTATCGTCATAGATAAAACTATGAGAATTTGTGTGACCTTTTAAGCTTTGGCCTTCTCTTTACAAAAGGATGATCATATGTGTTTCACCATTTGTTGTGACAATTATGTGAATTAAAATACATCAAGCACCTCTTAGTTACCATAGATTGCCCCTTAGTTGATGTTAGTTCTGAGCTTTCAATTTCTTGTTTTTCATTAAAAACATGCCTTGGCTGATATTTTATTTCTTTATAGACCTTTGGGGCTCTTTTTGGGTTTTGTCTGATCCTTCCATTTCCCCTCAATAGTCATTCCAAGTAGTTCCAGTTTATTTTCTTTATTATACAATCTGATTACTTACCTACTCTGTTGTTGTCTTGTTCTGTTTTTTGTACTTTCACCACTTTGAGCAGATTTCTCATAAGGAGTGAGGAGAAAGGAGTTGAACAAGGAGTAGACAATAAACAAACATTCATAATTCATAAGTATATAACAATATTTTTCAGTTTTCAAACAGCATTAGCCTAGGTTTTCTCTAGCTAGTGGAATTAGTATCTTTCCTATGTCTTCCATAAGATTAGTAAGCAGTAGATGTTGGAAAATAATTCTTATACTACTTACAATTCTGTCTTGCACTTAGTCAAGATCTAAGTTGTGAATTTCCTATTATGTAGTTGCCTGCTTAGGTTTATTACTTTTTTTTCTATTATTTTCTTTGTAATTCTCAACTATACTCAACTCTACATTTATTCTTTTAACAAAAGTTACAATACTGTTCTTAAGGAGCGCTCCTGTTAACTTTCAGTACTCTTTGAGTTTTTCTTATCTAATTGTCCATTCTCTTTCTTTTTGCTGGTTTTTCCTCCTCTTACCAAATTTTGAAAGATGAAGCTCCTGGAGACTCGGCTTGGAATTCTTTCCTCTTCTCTGTTTATCTGTTCTTGCTTAGTAAATAAACTATGGCTTCCAATACCAACATCATCCACATGCTGATAACATCAGCCTTGACTCTTCTCTGACCTCCAGACTCACATCCTTAACTGACAACTTGACTTGTCCTCCTAAATAGGGAGCAGACATCTAAAACGTGACAGGTCCACAACAGGACTGGATTCTCTCCAAACTCTTTGCATTCTTTTCCATATCAGCTAAAGGGGCAGTTATCTATAAATCAAGTAAGGAACCTACAATTCAGTCTTGATTCCTACCTTTCTTTCACACTCTGCATACACCTATTGCCAAGTTGTGGTAGTTATACTTTTAACTATTTCTCACATCTTCCAACTTCTCTTCATATACATGGCTATCATCATAGATAAAACTATGATTACTTATTCCTGGATTATTCAATACTTTCTGCCTTACCTCATTTTCCCTGTTCTCACCTCTCACTCCACAATCTATATTACCCTCTAGTCTATCTATCTATCTATCCATCCATCCATCCATGTATATATCCACTATCCACATAGTAGATAGAAATCTGTCTATCCATCCATCTACCTATCCACTATCCACATATTAGATAAAGATATCTTTTTAAAATCGTATCATTCACTTCACTTAAAAGAAATCCACCAGTGGGTTTCCATTCTAATTTCTTACCATAGTTTATTATACCTTCCATAATCTGGCCTCTACCTACCTCTCCAAACTAATTTCTCTCTTTTTGTCCTTTCTTGTATTCATTGAATAAGGATGTGTTTATGAGAGGTGAAGCCAGCTGGAATTCCTGGGTCAACTGGGAACTTGGAGAACTTTTCTGTCTAGCTGGAGGATTGCAAATGCAACAATCAGCTTCCTGTAAAAACGCACCAATCAGCACTCTGTAAAAACGCACCAATCAGCACTCTGTGTCTAGTTAAAGGATTGTAAATGCACTAATCAGCACTCTTTAAATGGACCAATCAGCTCTCTGCAAAATGGACCAATCAGCAGGATGAAGGCAGGGCCAAATAAGGGAATAAAAGCTGGCCACCCCAGCCAGCAGCAGGAACCCACTCATGTCCCCTTCCATGCTGTGGAAGCTTTGTTCTTTCGCTCTTCGCAATAAATCTTGCTGCTGCTCACTCTTTGGGTCCACACTACCTTTAGGAGCTGTAACACTCACCACCAGGGTCCCCGGCTTCATTCCTGAAGTCGGCAAGACCACGAACCCACCGGGAGGAAGAAACTGGACACATCTGAACATCTGAAGGAACAAACTCCGGACACACCATCTTTAAGAACTGTGACACTCACCGCGAGGGTCTGCAGCTTCATCCTTGAAGTCAGCGAGACCAAGAACCCACTGGAAGGAACCAATTCCGGACATATTTACAAGTCATAGGACTTCTATATTTTACGTTTTTCCTATCCAAGCTTTACTTCTTCTTATCTTTTCTGTCTAAGCCTAAATCGAATACCCACTACTTTTTACCATATAGTGTTGCATGATTTCTTTATAGCTTTATTCTAATCTATAAATGTTTTATGTATTTATCTAGAACAGTGAGGGCACTCTGTTTATACCCTCAGTGCTTAATATATTAGGTATCCAAAATGAAAGACTCTGTGTGTGTGTGGGGGGGGGGGGTGTGTGTTTGCAATATTCAGGTATGAATCAAATCACAGAGATGAGATGATCGTCATGGAGGACTGTTACGTTTTTTCTCTCATTATATAATTTTTTCATCTCATTTGTTTATCTCACATGGTACTTGGTAATTTTTTTTTTTTTTTTGTAGCGATCAAAGAGCAAGTTAGTAAAGGTGGAGGAAGAAAGATTGTCCTCCTCTGTTGAGCAACTACAGAAAGGCAGTAGCATGTCAGGTGTCATCAGTAGCAAAACAAGAGGCCCACTTGGGAGCTGGTAATAGAAAGGAGGAACACATGATGAGGAGGAGGAACTCCTAAGCTGACTACGGGGAGAAGATGCAAGATCATCCTGAATATACTCCGTGCAGAGGAAGCTGAGCCATGGAAGGACAAAGGTGTTCAGTGCTCACTCTCCTTGCTCTATCATGCCTTCAGCTCTCTCCCACTTAGAGCTCTAAGGGACACACTTTTTGCTGAAAAGGAATCATTTATTGAATTAAATCATACAGGTTCTTTGTATATGTAATTGATGTACATTTGATTTTAAAAAGAAACTGTTTGCATTAGGTCACCTTAAAGCAGATTTATATACTGATATGGTTTGCTTGTATCCCCACCCAAATCTCATCTTGAATTGTAATCCCTATAATCCCCATGTGTCTAGGGACAGATCTGGTGGGAGGTGATTGGATCATGGGGGTCGGTTTCCCTCATGCTATTCTGGTGACAGTGAGTGAATTCTCATGAGATATGATGGCTTTATAAGGGGCTCTTTCCCCTTCGCTACTCACTCTCTTTCTCCTGCTGCCTTGTGAAAAGTTTGCTTCCCTTTCACCTTCTGCCATGATTGTAAGTTTCCTGAAGCCTCCCCAGCCATGTAGAATTGTGAGCCAATTAAACGTCTTTTCTTTATAAATTACCCAGTCTCAGGTATTTCTTCATAGCAGTGTGAAAATGGACTAATACACATATAATCATCAATTGTAGGAAAACAAGAAATTAAGTTTCTATGTGATCTCAACAGAAGTACTCTTTCCTTGATCATAAGAAAGTGTATTTTTTTAGAAAGTAAAGTGAATAAGTTTATAGAATTGCAAAACACTAAAGCACTTTAAGCAAAAACTCTTTATTTTTAAGAAAAAGGTACGATTTCTCATTTTCTATTCTTGGCATACATTTTAACTGTTTCCGATGAAACCCAAACCTCCTGAACCCATTTCGGTGTTATTCAAAATTTAAACTTCTTCTATATTTGGATTAAAATATCTGTTCACAAATGAGCTGTGCAAATGGATCACTTTTTTTTTTACTTCAAACTTTCTTTGAATAAATTAAACAGCATAACACCAACATTTCCTCTATAATCAACTGTGATACTAGCTATACATTTATAAACTGTTTTGTAGTCAAGCCAGAACAAGGAGTTACTTGTTCATAACACCCAGAAGAGCTATCTGAATGTCCGTTTTCACAAGAGCTTTCTCCATTGGTGGCATTTTATAATTGTAGGGACTATCCAGGTCATAGCCTGTGGTCTCCATGGGCCCCTGGCTCAGGACCATGGCCTCCTCCCAGATCTCAGCAAAGTGGAGCTGTTTGTCACTCTGCTCCACAGGCTAAGTGGCTTGCTGGGGCAAATGATGGGTGTCTCTTCAGAGCAGGGCATGGCTGACTGAGAAGGTGAGCAGAGGAGAGAGCCGGAAGAACAAGAAAGTGCAGAATGAGCCCCTAGGACACACTTCGCAGGCTAATACATGCTAGTTAAGGTTCTTTCCTCCTTTCAATCTTTTTCTCATGCTGTAATATAATTAAATTTTCAAAACACCTGAACCTAATATTGGCAATCTGTTATGTTGACCGGTGTTGATAATTATCTGCTGCCTCATGTCAAACTCACACAATGTTGCATAATTTATGTTTGCATCTACTAATGATAAAAATGGTAGGAACAAGTCATAGTGACGCAATGTACTAGAGAGTCAAATGTTTAGAAAAATAGAGCTTGACATCTGTAGAGAACAAATAACAAAATATGCCTTAGAATAGTACATAAAAGTGTGTACTGGGAGAACTCTCTTATCTTATGCTTTATTCTGATCATACCCATCATTGCTTTGAAATACAAAATTTCCACAAGGAAAGCAAAAGTGAAATCAAAGGAAGGAGTCTGGAATTTTTCAAAATATGTATGCTGGGAAAGGAAAACAGGAAACTATAACAACAGAGAGCAAAATGACAAAAGAGGAGAAAAGCTCTAAATAAACTCTAAATAAGCTCTAAATAAAGAAAAGCTCTAAATAAAGGGACCTCAGCAATCAGCTTGTCTATACTTGTTAACTTGTTTCTCAGTATGGGAGAAAATGGAAGTCCGTGGAGTGGGGTGGGGGTCTAGGCTTCTCCCTCTGGGACGCTCAGCTTCTGGAGTGCAACAGAGGAGTTCCTTCAGGTCGCGGTTGTCAACCTGCATGCTATTTATATTTGGCGACAAATAAACCTTTGTTTGGTGGGAGGTGCAGGTGGGTGGGTATTGTCCTGTGCTTTGCAAGATATTCAGTAGGATTCTGCCCTCTATTCATTGTGTGCCAGTAGCATCCTACCCCCCACTCTCCAGTTGTGACAACCGACAGTGTCTCCAGATATTGCCAAATATCCCCTGGGGGTCAAAATCACTCCTAGCCAAGAACCACCGCTTTAGAGGATTCTTCCCACAGTATTTCTTCTCCTTACTTGCCTGTATTATTTGTCATGGTTTTATTAAGATAACAAAAGGAAATTAGAAATGGTAGGAATTGGTATATTTTGTTGCTTAACAGTTAATATGCAAATGTTTGAGAAGAGGAATGAAAGAAATCAAACAATACAAGTTTTAGATGAGCTATAATTCTGACTTGTCTAATGTCATATCATCTTACTGATTTAATCTTTTCTATTCTAAATCGTTCAAACGTGGCAAATGGAGACATTATAGCACTCAATTAGAATTATTGAATTTTAAGGTTTTTTACTTCAAGATTAGAGGATTTTTTTAAAAGTATGCATGTACTCCTGCACACACCCACGTACTCACACAATACCTATCCGCCACACAGCATTGCTGAGAACCCACGCATATACCATAACGCAGCTCACATTCTTTAGATTTTTTTTTTCCAATATTGATGCCTATCGGCTATTGTACGTAATAAACTCATTGTGTATTACAAAACTTCTCTGGGCAGTAAAACAGTACACATAGAACACCCTCTTTTTCTTTCAGTTTCCTAATGGAAATAATTCTTTTAGAGACTATCAAGGGTTTATTTCCTTCATCAAGCTTTTTTATGAACAAACCATTTGCTATGTATGCTGATGGCACTGATTATCCTGCATGAAATAGGATACAGTAGTTTCTTGGAGAAAAAAAGAGTAGAAACACACCTGCCAACAGATCTACATGTGATCCAGATTTCACATTTCCCTATAGAATATTGCATTATAAAGAATATGTGGTAAAAGTGGAGAATTTATTAGCTCTATTCTGTCAACCATAGCTGAATAGAGTGTGCTGGAAGTATAGTAAGCATATGCTGTATGGTCTTAGCTGAACCTAAGATAAAAGTGCTGGCGTCAGGATGGAAGTATGGTGGGGGTGAAATTTACTTCTCCATGTTCATACATAATGTCTCCTATAAAGTTACTCTAAAGTTTGTTTTGTTGTTTGGTTTTCTAAACAATAATCTTATTGCTTGGAGTTTTCAAATAGAAGACTTCAGAGACAACATGATTTAATCATCAGTAGATGCCATTTCTGTTAACAAAGCAAGTCAGACTAGACTCCTACAATAAATGGACAGTCTCTGTTTTAAGCAAGTGTAGAACTGACTAGAGATCCGAGATCTTAAGTAGAAGGTACAAAAAAAATTTATTCTCTTAGTTTTCCCTGGAGTTAATCATGTCAAATGCATTCCCAAGCCTGAAGCA
This sequence comes from Macaca nemestrina, assembly GCF_043159975.1. Taxonomy (NCBI): domain Eukaryota; kingdom Metazoa; phylum Chordata; class Mammalia; order Primates; family Cercopithecidae; genus Macaca; species Macaca nemestrina. The sequence goes on from NC_092128.1 coordinate 11,836,442, forward strand.
AAGAATAAAACTAAATTAATTTTAATCATGCACATTTATTTTTTGTATTCTGTGTGAAATAAAATAAATACAAAGGGAATATGACTAATTTCAAGGCTTTACTTCATGTCATGCTCCTGAGAATACATTTTTTGGCAAATATAAACACGCTTTCATTTTATTCATGAAATAGTTTACTCAGTACAGCTCTAGGCTTTAATATCTTCAAAAAAAATCTCTTCTTAGTATAAAAGTATAGAATTAAAATTTAAGTCCTGATCAATTTCACACACATTAGCCTCCCACAGTGAAGCAATTATTTCCTTTGAGATATTTGCTACTCTCCTTTTATAATGAATTTGGTTTACATAAACTGATGAAGATAACAGAATTGTAAAGTTTCAGTTTATAACATCTTGGTATCAGTACATTAAAAAAATCAGTCAACTGGATATTTAGAAACATGCCACAAGTAAGATATTGTGCTAAGGAAGCTCAGAGGTAGACAAAGGAAGAGTGGGATTATCTTTCTTAAAAAAACTTTAGAAGATTAAACATTTTCGAACAGAGTAATCAAATATCTGAACAATATATTAAATCGTGTCAGACAAATGTAAACAATAAGAATAATTTAAAATTTTAAAGGATTTGAGATTGCCATGGAATTAGTACTCAGGCGTTTTGTGGAGGGCAGGTGAGACCATCTTTAAAACTTGGGGGTTCAAGAAAGATTGTTGAATGGGAACATGACTCAATGGAAGCAGTCATTTTGAAATTGTAATCAGGAGGAAATGTGTGGAATTGACTTGTTTAGAGAGGTAGGAGACAGAGAGAAGAGCAAGGAAACTGCACCAGTCTAGTTGTAAATCAAACCAAAAAAGCAAAGATGAAAGTATTGATTGCCTATTTCCTGACATATGAGTGGTGTTAGGAGTACAGATATGAGGGAGACATAATAGTGGAGGAGTATGTGATTTAATATGTAACAAAAAATGGTTGTTATTCAAGATACAAGGTGCTATACTAGAGGATGGAAGATTGTTCCCTGGGGATTGAGGAAGGAAAGCATACTAAAATTGGACAATAAATGATAAGTGGCAGCTTGCCAGGATGGAATATAGAGAAGGAAATCCTTGTCAGGGAGTGGAAGGTAGTCACTGTGATGCAAAGTAGGAGAAATGAGGCCAAACGCTCCAGCGGAGCATAGTTGGTACATGTTCTTGTGTGGCATGCTAAGAAATCAGGACTTATTCTTTAGTAATGGGAAACTAGTGAATTATCTTCCTTGTGTTTTAGAAATAGAAATTGGATAATACGGGAGAAAAATTAGAAAAATAAGGGAGATTACTTAAAATGCACCTGTGAGAACCTCAAATGGACATGTAAAGGACATCATTGATGTTAGGTTCTGCCTTCAACAAATATTTCAGATGTGTCATATTCAACAGTACCTGATCCTGTGTGATCATGTAACACCAAAGTGTTTCATGAATATGAGAGGTAGTGGCCAAGGGTAGTGACTTTAGATTCAAAGGTGCTGGGCTCTTTTTAAAGCTCTTCTCTTCACTAGCTGAAGGAGCCCTGGTGAGTTACTCATGTCTATTCCTGTGTTTTGTTTTGTTTTGTTTTTTAATCTATGAAATGCGGATGATAATGTCTTTCATCTCGTGGAGTTGTTGCAAGCATTAAATGGCTTAAAACAGTTGTGTGCATTATGTTTGTTTTAACAGTGACTGGAACAGAGAAAGAACTCAATCCATAATAGCCAGTGGGCAATCTGGCTCCAGAGTCCATGCTCATAACCACTATACCCTAACAAATAGGTCTGCGATTGAAATAAACACCCTTTTTGGCAATAAGATGACCTTGATTAGGTTTTCAAGGTATGAGTTTTTGAATTAGGGTAAAGAGATAATGGATGAATGAGACACTTTAAAAGAAGGGTAGTGATCGGTAAATCTTTGCATGTATCAGGAAAAGATAAAAGGCAAAATTTGATTTTTCCCAACGTTTTGAACTCCAGTCACCAGAAGAATGACTTTACCATTTGTATACATGAGATAGAAAGGTTTCTCAATAATGCAGGACCTAACTTATGAGGTTATTGGAACCATAGCAAGATAATTAATGCAAAGGCTTTAGCACAGTGACAGGTATAGTGTAAGCATTCAATAGCTATTCTCTATTATCACAGTTGTCATCATAATCTTAGGATTAGATGAGAGGCATATCTGGATGGCCCTGGAGTCTCATTCTTGCCAGGCTTTATAGCAGTACAGCAAGGAGCTAGCTCAGCAGATCTGAGGGAGCACAAAAGAGAAGTTGCCTGATATCTACCAATGAGATCCAGAGGCTCTCCTTTTCTAACAGGGCAACTTTTCTGGCCCTTGCCCCTAAAATTATGTACAACATTATAGATGCAGGTCTCTCGGTCCTAGGATCTTGGCCGCGGTGTTAGCTGACAAGCTGTGCTCAACCGAAGCTAAGATCTTAGGGGACTATGTGAACTTTACTACTTTTCTGCTTGTAGTTTTCCCCATTACACTATATGTTAGATTTGCATGCCAAGAAGCAATAGGAATTTGATGACAAAGATCACGGGGGTGGCTGAGATTTGGCACAGATGCACACAAGGATTGATAGCAGCAGTTGAGATTGGGAGGTAGTTAAAATTCATGCCCAAAAGGGGAAGCAATATTCATAGGCAAGAGGAAGTTACGACCTAGAATGATCAAGTCAACCATGTCAGGGTTAAAATAGCAGAGGATTGGAATGAGAGAAAGAGAGAATCCTGGGAAATGGGAGGTGAGCAGTACTCCAATATCCAGGCAGAGAACTGGCAGCAGGTTATATGTCTAGGGGTAACAATCTTGGCCTCTGGACAGAGGTTCAACAATAGAGATCCAATCTCGGAAAGATGCTCAGAAAGCCTGGAAGCACTAGAAGAAAGACTAGAAGTGATTGTAGAGAGAACAGACATCTAGGCAGGTTATCAGTATCTTTCAGAAAACATCAGAGTCTACCAAGCGCTACAGTAAGAATCTAGGCACAACTGTAATGATAAAATCGAATCATAGAGAATGAATGAAAGGAAAAAAGCACTGACTGGAGAGAAGAAAGACGACTCAGAAATAGTACTCAAGAAGAAATAGGACTCAGTTCGCAGAAGTAGGGTCTGTGCTCATGTTAGAAAAGCCTCAAGGGAAATATATCAGAATAAAGTAAGTCAGAAAATGTAGTTACGATTGCAGATGGGGCCATATCCACAATTATTTCCTGATACTATGTTTACCAAAGGGAACTACTTTCTAAGCATGTTGAGTGACTCTCCCAAAAATTTCTTGTGGAAAACCTGGATGAAGAAAGAAAAGAGACCAAGAAATATATGTGGCTAAACATGATATTGAGTCTCCAAAGGAGTCCTTCTTTCAGCTGATCCCAAGTCACTTTCAGAGGCTCACAGAATCTGCAGAATCCCTCCCCCAAGAAGGCTGATTTCCACATCTAGTTACAACCAAGCAACAGATAACCTAATGAGCCTACATTCTTCCCACATTACTTAAAAATTAAAGGTGGGGGAGGTAGGTGCTAGGCAATGATAGTATCTCACAGTCTGAATTTCCTGGTCAAGTTAATTATCCCTGGGAATTCTCAACATAAGGTTAATGGAGTAGGGAGTGGTGTGGGGAAGGTTCCAAACCAATGACTGCTTTGTGGTTTTTTCTGATTATGAAAGTACATCATCCCTGATTGTTTCATGCCAACACTACTTATTTTGTTAACTATTTGAAACAAAATTAGACACGCAATTGCAAAAACATCTAAAGTTGACTTAGATATATCTCTACTATGTAAATCCATATTGCTTAAATTTACCGATTACTCATTTATCCACTACAGAAGTTTCAACCTTACATGAAGTTTCAGCCCTTAACACTTAAATGAAAGATAAAGGGCCACTGTGTATATGTACTTCAAAATATCATTCTGTACATGATAAATACATACAATATTATCTGTTAACTGAGAAAAATACTGGCTTTTCAGCAAAGTTATTTTGCTTCTATGTCCTCCCTGTTCTTGTCTTAGAAGCATCTTCAACTACATGCATATATTAATTTTGGAGTTCCTGGGCTATGTTCTTTGCTATTCTTTCACAATTCATTTTTATTGTCTTAGTATCAACTAGTGAAATCTGATTTGTTTTCTCTTTATTTGTACAGTAAGCTGAAGCTTTTGAAACATGGTCTGGTTCTCATTGGCACCTTTTCCCTCCATTTTATCCATCAAAGTTACTAAAATTTTATGGTCTTCTTGCAATTTTAAAAAGTTATTATACACAGATACACCCAACATGTTTTATTCATCTTCCCTGAAAAAGGCATAGAACATTTTAAAAGGCTCAGAAATCTTGTAGAAACTAGAATGGAAATGGTGTCCTGGAGTGTGGTTACAAATTAAAATGTCCCTTTTGCTTTCTAAAGAATAAGTCAATACCTAACATCATACAACTCTCCCCGAGTCCTTTTTTTTCTTTCATTGTGCACTGCAATGCTTCTATTGATGTAACATGTACACCAGCATTCACTGCAGTATAAGTAAAGGTAGATTTCCACTCAGTTTGCATGATGATGGTACAGCCACACTGGGAATTGACATACAATAAAAAGTCAGTTGTGCGAAGCTACCCAGGAGCAACATAGCATTCACTCAAATGCCTTTTACTGGGTACCATGTGGCTCTCCCAGCAAGTCTATTTGTGAATTCTGGGGAATAAAATCAGCAAAATGTGTTGTAGATATGTCCAAGGATATCTTATTTCTATGTATCTATTTAATGTCTAGAACTCAGATCTTTATTTATCTCACTTTTGGGATCCACTAAACAATAGAATCTATTCCTTTCCAGCTCAGTTCTAGGCTCCTAATTAAAATGAGTACAGTGCTCTATGAATTAGAATTTCTTAGGCTCTGTTTTCCCCCAAAGAATACAGAGCCATGTTTTATCTTTTGGATCTTAAGATGATGGATTTGCGTTTACTGGAAATTTTTAGATATCTACAAGTCCATCAAAAAGTACAAAAATCTAAAAATTACTTTTTAGCCACGTATTTTGTAGAAGTATGGTGTATGTAGATTATTTGTGAATAAAGTGATGATTTATTTATTTATTCAATGTATTATTTTATTGAGAAAAAGGAATATGTTGTTACCTGATAGCTAGCAATAGTTTTAAGGGACAATGTTTTTATCTATCTATCTATTTATCTGTCTATCTGCCAATCATTTATCTACTTATCTAGCCAGTTATTTACCCAGGTTGAAAAATAGTTTTAAAATTACATAGATGGTGTGGAATTTGTTCAAAATGAGTTACGAATATTTTCAAATAAACATTATAGACACAACCCCAAATTTCTGCACCTGACTATAAAATGCTCCATTTGTATGTAAATGCAATTGAAATTCTGTTGAAGCTTATTATTTAAGGTAAAACTTTTAAGAAATTGACTGTACATGTTTCTAAGTAAGGAAATTAGAATTTTTAAATTGATATAACTTATGCTATTTAATTTCCATTTGTAACATTGCTAACTAAGCCTCATACTTTTCAGAAATATCATTTTATCATCAATTGTTTTGTAGCATATTGTTTTTGATTTCTAAAAACAATTGTTATTCACTGTAGAAAGTACAGATATTAGAGAAAACACATTAAAAAGTTAGTATAATGAACTGATAACCCACCAATTAGAGATAATCACTATTAGTATTATTTATTTCATTATAATTTGGAATGAAATAAAATTCCTATATTTATAATAATGACATTGAAGTCATAGTCTACTTAAGTTTTTATTAAAATTTTTATTCATAGCATTATATTTTACCATATTATTAAATTCTATAATGACATAATAGTATTCCACATAAAAATACACATTTTAAAATCACCTGTCCATTTTCAGTAGTTTGTTTTCAATTACTTTTGTTATTGTATATATGTTGTGATAAATATCTCTGGGTGCTTCTTTATTTTCTTAGAATCAGAAAAACTTTAATAGATCAAAGGGAAGTAACATCTTTTAAGGCTTCTAATAAATATGGTTTAAACTTGAATTAAAAAATTTATCTTGCTAAATAAGTCTCTAATTATTTCACTGTAAAACATAATAAAACAAATCTCTCAAATTATTTGTAGTAATGCCTAAACATTTAGTTTCTGAGTTACAAGAATTTAAGACAATTTGAAATAATATCAGTATAGAACTGAATATAATTTTTCAGTAAACAACTAAAACATCAAAAATTGTATTTCAAATGAGATCTTTTTTCTTACATGATGAAAAGGATACCTCATGGGGCAAGTTTATCACTGAACTTTGGAAAATGGTATAAATTAATTTTTTAAAGAAATATTAATATGCTGGCTACATTTCCACATGTTCATAAAGTTAAGAGCAGAGATATTTTAATTGCTTAGAATAGACACTACTAGGACTGTTCCCAAATATATTTGCCCAGATTGAACTGGGAACTATTTCCCAGCATGCTCCCAGCCACACACTGAACCAAGAAAACTCCCCACTCCTCCCGGGACACACCCAATGGAACACAACGATTTACAAAGGAGATTTTACTAACAAGCAAAGTGAATAAAACAACTCACAAGAGATTTCCTTTGGAGATGAAAATACAAACACAGATGATCTTTTCTGATTACATATTTCTGAGACAGTGTGGACACTGAACAGCCATTTGAAAATTGAAGCAATACCTACATTAACAGAACAAGGAGGTTCCAGTACTTGAGTATAAGAAAACAGATAACTTAGGACAGGACATATTCTGAATCACTTTTTGGAAAGGCTTTGTTTATCCATGGAGAGAAGTTAACCTTTTTCCGATAAGTGAGAGAGAATATTAAGATAAATCACTTTCTCACCACTATAATCAATGCCGAATCACATGGTATTACCTTGTTAATATCGGCATGCGACAACTGAGTATTGTTCTAAATATCTGTTTGTATTTAGTGGCATAAAATTGAGTCATTTTGAAATAAAAACTTACTTCAAAAGGTAGGTAGGTTTTATTTGTTTGTTTGTTTTCTTTTGCTATAATTCAAATAGTAATGTACATGATTGCTTCTTTTTACTACCTTTATAATATTATAATACTGTTCCCATAAGACAAACTTAGTTTTCCAATATAGAGTGATGGAGCTAATACTTCCAGGCAACTAAAACTTTAAAAAATTCCAAAACTTCAAATAAGAAAAAGAATGTAGGTCAGGTCAGTGTTTTCCAAACTGTATTTAGGACACAAAATTATTACAGTGGGTCATGATCTTTTTTTTTTTAAGAAAAAAGTGAGAGAAGAGAAAATATCACAATTATCATAGTGTATCTAAAATAGCAAGGTAAGTTTTATTTCACTGAACTTTGTGTCAGGAGATTTTGAGTACGACATAAAATATTTTCTTACTGTACTTTGATCAAAATTATTTGAAAAACATGGTTCTAGGTCCACCTTCCCCAGGGTTTTGAATTTTAAGTTAAAATGAAAATTATGCCCAGAATGAACAGCTATTATTCATTAGAACCTTTTTGCACATGTTTAATTTTCTTTTATCATTTATGCCTAGTTAAAAGTAATGCATAAATATGTACTACTCATAAATCAGTAACTGCTGTCCTAAAGAAAGTGATATAGTGGGATAAAATCAAGGCATTTTGAAATAAAAACTTATTTCAAAATGTAGGTAGGGTTTTTTGTTGTTGTTGTTGTTGGTTGTTTGTTTGTTTTTGGCTATCCATCAGAAAAAGCTGATGTTGCAACTTGGAAAATATTTTTATGGTAAGATAACCCACTCCATAAATCCAAGACTATTGAGTTTAACTGAATTTTGTAATTCAAGTCTACTGTTGATTACTAATGAGACTCTTGAAGACAGTAATCACAAGTTGGAAAGAAAGATGCAAAGACAGGGTGAACAACATATTAAACATTCTTTTACTTGTAAGATGTATTTAATATTTTAAATTAATTCCCAAAGAACAGTGTTGACCAAGATGGGAAAAAAGGTTTTTGATCCAACTGGGTTACGTTCATCCTGGACCATGGAACTTACTAAATAAAAACCAAGTTACCAGTATATATTACCAGTATCTGAGAGTCTCTATATTACCTTCTCAGTGCACTACTTTATGTGTGTACACCAAAATCTTATCACTGGTTATTTTTCTTTTCTAGATTTTCTGCATTTTCTAAATTCTTTCAATCAAAATATTTAACCAAAGGAGAAATGGACTGACATTCTTCAATGCTCATGCTGATAAGAGTAGAGTAGCTGTGATACAGATACATTTCCCTTTGTTAAAGCAAACATTAGAATCTTGAGTTAACTGTTTTCTCAGTGTTGCCACTTTACTGAATTATTTAGACATTTAATTGAATTTGATAAAATACATTAAAAGACAGAGGAAATTATCTCCTATGGTTTCCATATGTACTTGTAGATTGAATGAATGAATATAAAATATAACTTTTTAAAATGGTTGAATTTTCTTTTTTCCTCAACTAATCTTTCTCAAATTGAGCACTTAGTTTCCACTGTGCAGGTATGTTTTTGTGTGTGTATGTGTGTGTGTGTATGTGTGTATATATATAAAATGCTTGAAGCAGTAAGGTATTTGTACTGGATTATACAATACTATGGAAATCTTTAGATTTCATATCATTTTCAATTAATTTGCACAGATTCTTGGCTAAATTGACAAAAAAAACTTCAGTCCATTTTTATCATCTTTAAGCAAATCTATTAAGGTGAATTAATTGTCATGTATTGGATTCCCTTGTTCATTCTATCTTTAATTTTCAAAATAAACACCGCTTAAATTAGGTGAGAGCATCCTGGAGTACTAAATTATACCAAATCAAATTAATACATGTTTATTGACCACTAGGGTTAGTATCTTATTCTTTCAAATATATTGGCTCCTGTTACATGGAAACCTACCAACAAATTGGGTCTGCTTAGAGACTGCAAGGAGAGAGGCCTTCATACTAATATTTTTATGTTTAGTCATCAGAAAATAATCACTAATCATAACAATATAATGTGGGAGTTTTTCAACTGTGGCAAACATTTGCTTTTGTTTTTGTTTTTTCTGTTTTTCTGGTCTCTCCAGATATTTTCGATTTGCTGTAAATCTCCCTAGGTATACTTGTAAAAGAACGCAGTGATAAAATATGACTAGACATTCAAGGAAAAAGCAAAACTAATAAGCAGAAAAGGAGAAAGTGAATATCTAGGTATTTCCCAATAGCTTTTGAGTTCACTAATTTAGGCGCATCTCTGACATAACAGTTCCTTGTGGCTTCCTCGAATCCTTTCCAGCAATAGATCATACATTCAGGCCATACACAAACATAAAGCCTATTTTACAAGAAAATATGTGTTCTATATCAGGGGATATTCTGTTAGTTCAAAGGGGTCAGAGTATTGAACTCAACAAATATGGGAGCGCACTTCTTACAGGTAGTATTCTATAGGCTAGAGACAGAAGAAAAAGGAGCATGGAGTCTAGAGGGGAAATGAGAGGGACAAAAATCATAGTGTGTGAAACTGTGTCAGGGATATGCATGGGGTGCCATGAGTGTATATGGCATATTCAGAAATCAGAGTCCATGGTCACCCAATTAAGCTCTCTGTCATGACTCCTTTCAGTATCTGTTACATCTGTACTAAGTGTTCAGTAAATGTTAGTTTTCTCCATATCTCCCATTTCTAAGTAGTTCTTCACTATCTATATATATCCATACACATACACACACACACACACACACACACACACACACACACATATATACGTAGTATGACTGTTGCAAAGACTATCCCAAGAAAAATAGATGAAAACAGTTACTATTTATCAGTCCAATATTGAGACTAATTTTTCTTTGTTTATAACATCTCAATTTACAATATCACCTTTCTTTGTACTGTATTTATCAAAGAACATTCCAAGGTTGTGAAGTCTATTCAAATAACAAGAATATTACCTAAGCTTCCACTTGTCATATCACTACAAAGCCAAATTTAAAATTATCCTATTTTTGGCTAAGCCAGTCTTCCATCAGTTGATACACAAATCTTGTCATTCTACCTCATATTCGTTTTTATTTTCTTTTCCAACCATTCACATAATTTTAGCAAGATCATTTTGAAGTTCTGATTCCAGCAGTGTAATATTCCATAAAGTTAAAATTTGTATAATCCTGTTACTAATAGTAAAAGGTACATGAATGTTCATAAAGAGAAAATATACCAGATACCATCGTGTTTTTAAAATAAACATTCTTTGTTTTCAAATATAAATTATTCACTTAAAAGAACAGCAATTTCTCTATTAAAATAAACTAGCATTGGTAAGGAATAGATTTTGCTTTTCCAATCTCAACCAACTTTCTCCTTCGCCTATGCCTTGCTCTCTCAGCAACTTTCCAATTCAACTTGGAAAGTTGAATTTTCTTATTCAATCAGCACACACTGCAACCAAGTAAGTTTCTTGAAGACCTGAATTAGAACCTAATCCTGAGAATGTAACACCCCCAAAACCAAACCAAACTCCACATTAGCTTTGGAAATGGCAATCGAAGTTTCAGGAACAAATGTCAAATAGGCTTCACTGACCTGAGGAAATATCGATTTGACTCATCTTGGTCTGTGTGATGTTGATGTGAACACCCACTTTGCTTTCAGTGAGGTCAATCTCCACATTGCCCAAGTTATCCGCAAAGTGACTGAAGACCAGGAGACCGTTGGGGTTCCATGTCCTAAACTGGAAACTGACTGAGAACAGGTCCTGGTTAAGCCGTCCGGGTACCTCCAGGTAACTTGTAGCATTGAAAAAGACAGGCACTGTATAGGGTTCCACACAAGAGAAGCTCAAATTTCCCTGTAAAATAGAAAGACAGGCTCTGAGGAAAACACAGAATGAAATAAACATCCATGTAAGACCATTGATGAAGGTATAGTTCTACAAGTTTTGAAGCACAGCCCGAGCCTAAGTGAAATTCACATGCAGCAGCAGTGCATAGATTCAGTGACTGGATGCACCACCATGGATCTACTTGGAGTGTAAGACCTACTATTGAGCAGCAGTTGGCTGTCTATAACAAGCAGCTTCCACCATGGGATTGACAGCCAGACAGCCTGCTGTGATAGGCTGACGATGAGTTGTAAAGTGTGTATATGTGTTGTGGGTGTGAGTGTGAATCACGAGACTTTCTGAAGATAGCAAAGCTGCTGCTGGCCAAACAAGTCAGGTAGAGAGATGCTATGCCCTATTCTGGGGGGTAAATGCTGACATTAATTAACATAGTACTCTGGTCTCAGTGGGGACTATGGTCATATGTTTGTAATTTATGAAACTGATATTTTAGGGAAAATATTTTTGGATTGTTATCTATATACCTTGTATGTACACATATACATAGATAGATATTAAGTTTTCAGCATTAATGTAATTGTGGTTATTGGAGATTATTTTATTATCCAACTCAAAATTCCATTTAAATTCCCATGAAATGTGCTTATATTACAATGCATTAATTCCTGTGGAACTAGCAGTATAAATCGGCTAAATGGAAACAAATCTTGCAATAATTCAGGCTTTCCCCTTCTCTTCTATAACCTCCTTCTTGGTATAAACAAACAAACAAACAAAAAACAAAAAAAGCTTTATCATTCAGTTACACTAAATTTTATATTTCAGTGCCTAACTACATTCCCTTTACAGATCTAAAAATCTGTATTTGCTTCTAACTTCTTTTATCCTATCATAATATTTTAAGGAATGTAATTGGATGATATTTTCATTGTCTCTCTCTCTCTCTCTCTCTCTCCCCCCCATATATATATATGTATTTTTTTTAACAACACCTCATATATATATATATATATATATATATATATATATATATATATACATACACCAGATGCTGATGTCTTCCATTTTAGCACATTAACCATTAAATCTAAGGCAGGCTGTCTCTCTGAATTAATATTCAAATTAAATTTGCTCTGTACGTTCACAGATGATTATTTTTAAATGCTTGCTTTTACTGATGAAAAGAACTGCCTATGCATAATAACTGAGATTTTATAACTGACCACATACTTCTTTTGAGGGGATTGTCTCCCTAGCAAAATTAAAGATCCTGCCAGAGTAATGGTGCTGACTCTGGAGTCAGTGCATAATGAGGGAATGAGTGTGCTTGGGAGAAGAGGAGGTAGAATGAGCGCTGAGTCAGTTTCATTGAAATATCAGCACCCAACATCTTTGAAAGTAAATTTCTTATATAAACACTTGCCTTTGTAGGGTTGCTTGCAAAATGTCCTATTCGTCTCTATCCCATCTAAGATTTTCTGTATTGTTAAAATAAAATGTAATTATAGAGCATAATCAAACTCACATATTATGAATTCATAATCTTTTTTTATTCTTTTATTTTTGGGGGGACAGAGTCTCAGTCTGTTGCCCAGGCTGGAGTGTAGTAGTTCAATCATGGCTCACTGCAGCCTAAAAGTTCTGGGCTCAAGTGATCCTCCTACCTCAGCTTCTCAAGTAGCTGGGGCCACATGCATGCACCACCATGCCCAGCTAATTTTTAATTCAATTTAATTTATTTTTGAATTTTAATTTTCTTAACTTGTTGTAGAGACATGGTCTCACTATGTTGCCCAGGCTGGTCTCAAACTCCCGGACTCCAGTGATCCTCCTGCCTTGGCTTCCCAAAGTGTTGGGATTACAGGAGCAACCCACCATGCCCGGCTATAAATCTGTAATTTATATCTCCTACTCATAAAATAAAATAAAAGCTATTTTTCTCATAAAATGAGGTTTTTTTCCATGTTAAACCTCAATGTTTTCATCTACAAAATGTTTGTATCCTTCTTGTAGTATTGTTCTCAGATCATCCTAAATGTAAAATATAACTTGCCTAGGACACTACCTGTTGCCCATAAATGGAGCTATTATCATTTTTCCATGTAGTCAATATACTTTATGAGAAAATTTAATCAAAGTTCAAGTTTTAATTTCTAGTATAAATTTATGATTACTTTAAGGAAATTATTTATTAAATAATCATTTGCCTTAAGTTATTGTTTTAAACTTTCTCATATCCAACCCAAACTGTTTATTTGTTCAGGGATTTTCACTTGTCAAGTCATTTGATGAAACCCTAGGCTCAAATCTGAGGCAATGAGACCATCAGAGCTCTTTTAGAGCGGAGTGCAAACACTCATGACATTATTCTACTTCTAGTGCATAATATCTTCTTATTGTATGGGTCTCTGGAATTCTAGGCTCTCCCAAATAGGCTCTCTGGGCTAAAGCAGCTCCTGGTCTTGCAGAGCCATAGGGAACTCTCATACTAAAATTGTAAACTAAGTATCTTTTAGGGATGTTGAGTAGTGTCGTTCGGAGGCAGGTGTGCTGGGGCTTTCTTTGACTTTTGCTCTCCTTCCAAAATCTAATGAAACCTGGTACCAACTCACATAAGAGGCAGACAAAAATCACAGTGAACTTCTGTGACACAACTTTTGCTATGCAGTGGAAATCAAGCTTTATTTAATTGTATAATATGTAGTCTGGTTAGAGATTTGTTAAAAAAGGTATTTATTTACATATTCGAACAAATCATCTTTGGAAGCACAGGAGTAAATATAATAAAGTCCCCGATTAAAAAACTTTAAAAATATTAAATTAAACCATAAGCAAGTAACTTAGAGCATATGTGATGAGATATTTGAAAACATGATGCTGCCGGTTTAAGGGCTGCTAACTGCTGGGATGAAGCATGTGCTGAAGTGTATCTGTTCTCCTGCCACAAGTCATCCAGAAATATTGAGTCTAACGTTCTGTGCTCCATGGGAATAAAACCTACCACCTACTAAGGGCTCCTCCCATTTTCTATTCTCAAAGAATAGCAAGTATCTACACTATTTCTGAAAACTCCAATGTTTGTTTTACATCATTGTGCCCAAACATAAATATGATGAAAAATGTCATGATTTTGTTGTTGTTCAATACTCCAAAAAACAAAAAAAGTTACTTGATTTTTTATAGACCAATATTTTGAGGATGAAAATTCTTACCACATTTGAGGGCTCTAATTTCTTCCTTCTGGCAAGATCAGTAATGTTGATGCCGTTGTAGTTGATGCTTTCCATGCAGCCTTTGAAATTCTTTCTACCGCTGGAACTGGGCTTGCCAGAAAAAGGGATGCCTCCAAAGGTTATCTTTGAGAAAAAGAAATTAAATGTAAACATCCACATTGTGTTGTGATAAACTAGACAAAACTATGAATACAGTCAAGGTCAAGTAGCTATACCCCAATCAAAATATACAAATATTATAGCATTCTGCCTCCAAAATCCATGGCATATTAAATTACGTTGTTGATGAAGTGTCTAATGGAGTCATTCGTTCTAATAATTAGATTATAACTTGAACAAAAAAATAGTAATGATCCTTTGCAATTTTGCTGCCCCAGAGGCATTTTATAACTTTTCTTGAGAATATTTAAAAGATTTTTTATTCAGCAAACTTCTTTTATCAAATAATATTAGAAATATATTTTTATGTTTATCATTCAAAGACATACTATCAATAAATGCCTCCAGTAAGCATGAGATAATCAGCACTAATTTAATAAGCTGATAAAACTGCAGCCCAAAGCAAGGGATATTGTATTTACCCTATGCAGACTTGTAGTCTAATGATCATTATTGTCAAAAATTCATTAGATTTATTTTGGATGTAGAAAATAGTTCAAAAAACATCATTACAATATTGATTAGGGACCATTTAGGATTTGGGAACTCAAAGGTGAACAGTGTGGGCTTAAAGATATTATAGGTCTTTTAAATCCTAAGAAATAAGACAGTACTACTTACTGTGTTCCTCTGTCTGCTACTGCTTATAGAAAGAAAATACCTATTTCTTACGTATTTTTGATCAATACATATTACAGCATTAAATCTACATGACACAAAATTGCATTTAGTATTTGCATGGTGAAGGATGATATTCACTATGATTAGTAAGTTAGTAGTAAATGAAGCCAACTGCTAAATATAATTATAATATCAAGATATACGATACTTGTAATACATATCTTTTAAATTATCATACAGAATTACCATTATCTAATTTTTTTTTTTTGATTATCAGCTTCATTAAAATGCCGGAAAATATTCTGTGGTCCAACCACTTCATTTTCAATGAGAATATACAACTATAAAGAATCAATGACAGCCTAACATCCTATCATTGGTTACATTAGGGATTGGGGTTAGAACTCACTAAATTGTTAGGAATCTGTTAACTTGAGCCTGTGGTGCTTTTCCAGAGCACGTTTGATGGGGTGAAATGAAAGCAATGAAAATGAAACAATGAAGTGAAGACATTTTTAAAAATTGGGACTTCGTATTCAAAGCATCAGCCAAAGAGTCTGTGTTCTGGAAGGGTCCATAAACAAATTAGGTTCTATTATTTAGTGTTATGGCATCTTAAATGCTGAATTAGTTTTAGAGGGGGAAACACAAATTATGGTTTATGACGTGATGGTAAAAATAAACAAAGGCCTCATTTAAAATAAATTATTATTAATGGTTAGCTGAATATGTATTATTTGCCACAGAGTTCACGTATAAGAAGGTAAAAGGAAAATTGAGAAAAAATGTATCCCAAAGAATCAGAAAACTACAAAGAAGAAATAGAGAGTAATCTAAAGTAGAATTATTGGGGAAATGTTTTCAACTTGCACTGAAATGAACATATTAGGTACCACCTAAGTGTACCTAGCACCAAAGGCAATCATTTTTGATACTAAAATGGAGTACTATGTCTTCTGTTTACAATCTTTTTCATCAATTTTTCCCCAACTGACAGTAATAATATCATCAGTGTATAATATTATTAAACACATATTCCTCTGTGTGCATATTTCTTTAATTTGAACCTTTCACTTTCTTCAGGGGATTCAAATTATCCTTACAGTTTCTCTGCTTTCAGCAACTCTAGGCACCAGTCCAACTCATCAAGGTGCTCTGGAAAAGGAATGCAGGCTCAAGTTAAAAGATCCTAACAAGTAGTAAGTTCCGACCCCAATTCCTAAGGTAATTAATGATAGGATATTAGGTTGTCATTTATTCTTTCTAGTTATAGATTCTCACTGGTGGGCCGGGCACGGCGGCTCACGCCTGTAATCCCAGCACTTTGGGAGGCCGAGGCGGGTGGATCACCTGAGATCAGGAGTTCGAGACCAGCCTGATCAACATGGAGAAACCCCATCTCTACTAAAAATACAAAAGTAGCTGGGCTTGGTGGCACGTGCCTGTAACCCTAGCTACTTGAGAGGCTGAGACAGGAGAATAGCTTGAACCTGGGAGGCGGAGATTGTGGTGAGCTGAGATCATGCCATTGCACTCCAGCCTGGGCATACAGAGACACTCCGTCTCAAAACAAACAAACAAAAATACAAAAAAAAATTCTCATTGGTAAAGTAAACTGCTTGGACCACAGAGTATTTTCTGACATTTTAATGAAGCTGATAGTAACAAATATTGTTGCAGTTGTCCGATTAATATTCAATTATTCCTGTGGCTCATATGATACAGTTATCAATGCTCTTGCCACTCACTAACCTTGCCTCTAAAGAAATAACTGCATTAACTATTTTGTTAGCTTTCAAGTGTTCACAAAGTGTGGCAGGGACTATCAGATACCTCTACGGATCCTTTCTTCCCACCCTCATTAGGGAAAAAACAATGCTTTTCAGCTGGGCACATTGCTCCCAGTCAGTATAATAAATTATCAACTTATTTGAAGCCAATTTTGGTCTCATGATATTTTAGTGGAAGGGCTGTATGTGATTTTAAGAACTGTCATTAAGAGGGGGAGGGCAGCCGGGCGCGGTGGCTCAAGCCTGTAATCCCACCACTTTGGGAGGCCGAGACGGGCGGATCACGAGGTCAGGAGATCAAGACCATCTTGGCTAACACGGTGAAACCCCATCTCTACTAAAAATACAAAAAACTAGCCGGGCGAGGTGGCGGGCGCCTGTAGTCCCAGCTACTTGGGAGGCTGAGGCAGGAGAATGGCGTAAACCTGAGAGGCGGAGCTTGCCGTGAGCTGAGATCCAGGCACTGCACTCCAGCCTGGGTGACAGAGCGAGACTCCGTCTCAAAAAAAAAAAAAAAAAAGGGGGAGGGCACAGTCTTGCTTCTCTTCCTTCTTGCTAGCTGAAGTGCAAAGTGAAATGTTAGCAGTGGTCTTGGAGTGATTTGCAACAGGGATAGAGGAAGAGCAGGATGAAAAAGGACTGTGATCTTGAAGATTGTGGAGGGGCCATTTGAACCTAGAGCCATCTGCCTCCAGTATTCTTTTACATAAAGCAGAATAAATGTGCATCCATTAAACGTAGCCTATGTAATCTTAACTCACATATATTTTTTTCTATTACTTCCTGTTGCCTCCTCACATAACCCTATGTGAAGAATGCGATTAAATTCATTTCATCAAAGGGGAATATGAATTGTCCACTGTCACACAACCATTAAAGGGCAGAAACAGATTCCAACTCGGGCTTCTCCTCTGATTGATTTTCTTCCTAGCCAGTCTGTGGTTCTGCAATGGTCAAGAGAGACTCATTCCTCTACTTCCCTAGCAGAGCTGTATTGCGAAAGATAACGGCATAATATCCACAGTGGGTGTGCTCTGAAGAACAGAGAGAATCTAGGTCAAACACCATTTTGCTGCTCTGCCCTTTGTTTTTTATTGGCTCTGCTGAGGAAAAATGAAGTGAAGTGTACCTGTGTACCACCACACCAGTCTCGGGCCACCCTGTAGCTAGCAGACTGATTGCAGGTGACGATTGGCTCACTTCTGCAGTGTACGCAGCTACAAGAGGAGGGGATGAGACAAACTCTTAGGACTAGGTCACAAAAAACGTCCACATAGGCTGGGCGCAGTGACTTAAGCCTCTAATCCCAGCATTTTGGGAGGCCGAGGTGGGCAGATCACCGGGCCAAGAGATTGAGACCATCCTGTCCAACATAGTGAAACCCCGTCTCCACTAAAAATACAAAAATTAGGGCCAGGCGCAGTGGCTCACGCCTGTAATCCCAGCACTTTGGGAGGCCGAGGCAGGCGGATCACGAGGTCAGGAGATTGAGACCATCCTGGCTACCACGGCGAAACCCCGTCTCTACTAAAAATACAAAATATCAGCCAGGCGCAGGTGGCGGGCACCTGTAGTCCCGGCTACTCGGGAGGCTGAGCCAGAAGAATGACTTGAACCCAGGAGGCGGAGGTTGCAGTGAACCTGGATCACGCCATGACACTCCAGCCTGGTGATAGAGTGAGACTTCATCTCAAAAAAAAAAAAAAAAAAAAAAAAAAAAAAAAAAAAAAAAAAAAAAAAATATTCCACATAGAGTTACATCGAAGGAGTGAACTTGTATTCCATCACTTCTTTCATGATGTTCATCTCCAGGAATTGTGGTAAATATATTTAACTTACGCTAGCAGTGCTGTGCTGAATCCGCCTCAGACTGGTTCACAAGAACCAACTGTTAAGCAGAGCTATTATTAAAACTTCCACTACATAAGCTATAAATTAAATAAATTACATGAAACACAACATTCATAACGATTCAGAATTTATCTCTACACTTTACTTTCATATAAGTTCTTGAGGTCATTTACATTTATTGCAACTATATGATGGAAATATCATATAATTGTGTGCTGTTTGGCACCTCTTCCCAATTCCCGGCTCAGTTCCGTATATGGTAGCATGAAATCAACCATGGTGGGAAATTTGCCCCATGAAAATTAACAACTGCTATATATCAGGGCATTCCTCTGACCGTTCCTCCCTGGAAAGAACTGGTTGTTAAGCATCCACCAGCACACCCCTACCTTTGGGCCTCAATGCCTTTGTCGTTAGTGTACTCTAGAAGAATAAAGGCAGTATAATTTGGGGGAAGCAGGACATTGAGTCGTCAGGTTTTGTGAAGATAACAAGACCACCTTTCTCTTCCTTTAGGCCAAAGCCTTTAAATAGTTCAGTAATGAACATTATATAATTTGTATTATTTTAACTTTGAAGCTAATTTTCATGCAGTCTGTGAGGTTTGAGTGTAGTTAGTGTGTGGATATATCAAGGAGATAAGTGCAACAAAACTAGAGACTGACTCTACTCTAATATAGTCCCTGAGGTGTTTTTTTGTTGTTGTTTGTCTGTTTTTCATTTTGTTTTGTTTTTAAGATGGAGTTTCGCTCGTGTTGCCGAAGCTGGAATGCAATGGCATGATTTTGTCTCACTGAAACCTCCGCCTCCTGGGTTCAAGCGATTCTCCTGCCTCAGCCTCCCAAGTAGCTGGGATTACAGGCGCCCGCCACCATGCCCGGCTAATTTTTGTATTTTTAGTAGAGATGGGGGTTTCATCACATTGGCCAGGCTGGTCTTGAACTCCTGACCACAGGTGATCCACCCGCCTCAGCCTCCCAAAGTGCTGGGATTACAGGCGTGAGCCACCGTGCCTGGCCCAGTCCCTGAGGTTTTTTCTAAACAAATAAGCAAAGGGAGTCCCTTCCCATTAAGAGAAAAGTATAGCAATATAAAGGTAGGCACAGCCACTTTTATTACATTTCATGCCAATAATTGCGGTCTCTAAGGGGACAGTAATCTGACAGTAGCCAGAAATGTGAAGTCTACCCTGATTCTTTGTCAGTTAATTTAAATTTCTTACTAGTGATTTTGTCTAATAAGTAAGTCCTGGGTATTTTAGTCTATCTCTGCAGCTCTCAAACATGGCAGTGTATATAGATGGGCTTCAAGGTGTCCATGAAACTGCTGATCGAATATAGAAAGTGTTATGTGTGCATGAATATTCATAGACTTCATCACACACTCAACAAGGTTTATGACCCCAAATTTTTAATTTCGTTTTTTGAAAATTAGAATTATATTTCCTCATTCCAAATGTTTCAGAATTTTCACCTCTTCTATGGTACTTCAAAGTTTATTAACGGAGGATGAATAATTCATCTTTAAGATCTCTCATACATTGGGAGATAAGTCACATGATCCAAGATACATACTAACTTAGAGAAGATAGAAATTTCTGCGATTTTCACATACATTTTCTTTTAACAATCAGTTTGCTTTTAAGAGATTTTTTTGGGGGGAGGGATACAATATTTTCCAATAACCTTAAATTCATTTAATGTTAATAAAGTCTCCATCAGTGTTTATATAGCATATTCTATTCTTAATTTTTTATTTAGGCATATATATCATATATTCATATTGCAAAAAAATAGAAACTATTTAAACATAAAGAAAATAGAAAACACAGCTATCAATCCTGTGTTTTCCATTTATTTTATGATAAGCATATTCCATATTCTTTTTTTTTTTTTTTTTTTTGAGATGGAGTCTCGCTCTGTCGCCCAGGCTGGAGTCCAGTGGCCGGATCTCAGCTCACTGCAAGCTCCACCTCTCGGGTTCACGCCGTTCTCCTGCCTCAGCCTCCTGAGGAGCTGGGACCACAGGCGCTCGCCACCTCGCTCGGCTAGTTTTTTGTACTTTTTTAGTAGAGACGGGGTTTCACCATGTCAGCCAGGATGGTCTCGATTTCCTGACCTCGTGATCCGCCCGTCTCGGCCTCCCAAAGTGCTGGGATTACAGGCTTGAGCCACCGCGCCCAGCCGCATATTCCATATCATTAAAAAATTATACATAAATATACATAATACACACATATATACATGAATACACCCCCAATTTCAAAACTGGGGGCCAAGGAACATGAAGATGGTGCATAAAACTAATAGGGGTACCATAGTATGTTTGAAATTTTTAAAGAAAACACAACAATATTTGACACCTTTTGGACATTGTGTGAAACTCTAGCTTAAAGTAGTTTACTGTTCCAGTATTAGATAATGTGTCATTCCTTTTAATTATGTGCTTTTTGGATTTCGTCATTACTCTGATTTAGACAGAGTATCATGTAAGTTAAAAGTGGAACAGAAAATTAGGATGCCAGTGGCAAATCCGATCCCCACTCTGATAAACATACATAGCATTCATCCCATTAGTAATAATTGCTGTTGTTTAAGAATGAAATAAAAATCTACTTTCACTTTTATTTTATGTTTATTTCTCGAAGTGGCTACCAAAGTCTCAGGACGTAAATTGTTAAGTTGTTTGGACCTAACGGCTCAGGACTGCTGAGGAAAAAAGTTCAAAGACACTAAGGGCTATGTGAACTAAGAAAGTGTGGAAACTTCCAGCTAAGTAATAGCATTGCATCCCTTTTATTTTACCATTCTGCTGCTTTTGTATGTCTAGTGTTATCCTTTTCTCCTAGGATGTATAATACTGTGACAAACATCTTTTTTTCTTTTTTTCTTTTTTTTTTTTGAGGCGGAGTTTCACTCTGTTGCCCAGGCTGGAGTGCAGGGGCACATCTCGGCTCAGTGCCACCTCCACTTCCCGGGTTCAAGCGATTCTCCTGCCTCAGCCTCCTGAGTAGCTGGGATTACAGGCGCGTGCCACCACACCTGGCTAATTTTTGTATTTTTAGTAGAGACGGAGTTTCACCACGTTGGTCAGGCTGGTCTCGAACT
This sequence comes from Macaca nemestrina, assembly GCF_043159975.1. Classification (NCBI taxonomy): domain Eukaryota; kingdom Metazoa; phylum Chordata; class Mammalia; order Primates; family Cercopithecidae; genus Macaca; species Macaca nemestrina. The sequence goes on from NC_092128.1 coordinate 11,858,136, forward strand.
CCTGACCCTGTGATCCACCCGCATCAGCCTCCCAAAGTGATGAGATTACAGGCATGAGCCACCGTGCCCGGCCGACAAACATCTTAAAGAGCTCACCTACATATATGATTAACAGTTTTAATGGATATTTTAAGGTTGAATTGCTCTCCAAATAATTTAAAAATATGATATACCTACTCTTAAGCTATGGGAATATATTTTTATTTATATAAACATGATCAATGATTATTTTTAATCTCTAATTATTGAGAAGATGATATATGTCTTTTTGTTCATAGACAATCGTTTTAAAATAGTCTATATTTTACTTTATTGCTTTGTGATATTGACTCTGAGAAAACAGAGCTTGACAAAAGACCCATCTACAGTCATGTGTTTCTAAATGACTTAATATAAACCAGAAACTAGGATTTCTTATTCAATACTTTATAATAAATATTAGACAACCCTCTGTATGTAATGTACTTCACATTCTCAAGAATTGATAACGTGATTAACTATAAATGAAAGGATTACAAATTAAATTTATTCTGAATTTATTAAATGACCTAGATAGCACAGTCCCTCTCTTCAAATTATTACTTTAGTACTAAGATTTGTATAATATTTTGAGTATTCATGATTATAAATTTAGAAATAAAATGAAACAAATTAATTCGGTTTTTAAAATTGTCAGTGTCTTTTTGTTTAGAGAAGAAAATAAAAATGGTGTAGGTCGTAATATAGTTAACAATAATACAGTACAGTAGGAGAGTGACGCAGTTGCCCGACGTTTTATCACAATTTCTACGTCATCATGTGTACCTCGTAGTCCAAGTCCAGGTAGTCAAACTCTCCGTTGGTGCGGAAGTGCTGCATGCTCCTGTCCAGCGTGAGGTTAATGCTCCGCCCCTGGCGCTCAATGACCACGGAGTGCCAGTGGTGGTCATCCAGCAAACTTCCGGTCATCACTGATGTGTGGCCATATATGGGGCCAAGCTGGTTGCTTCCTGCGTACACAGGAGTGAAAAAGAAACAACGCAATGACACTCTGGCCAACACTGTGAAGCAGAAGGTCTTTCATTTACTGCCCCTAGAGGCTGACATTGCATCAAAGCTCTATCCATTTGAGTTAACCTGGGATACCAGTAAGTAATGACACTTAAAAATACTTTATGTTCAAAGTACATACAAGTTATTAAAGATGGAAAAAAAGTACTTTTTTAAAAAGGGGGAAAATGAGTGTTTTATGACTGTGCAATGAATTCTGCTAAATTTTGGTAGGTTTGTTATAAAGTCAGTGCCACGTGGGCTTTTACACAAGTCTGCTGGGTTCTGATGCTGGCTCCACTGTTAGCTTGGGGTCCAGGGCAAGTTGAGAATGCTTGGTCTCCATTTTCTCATATATACAATAGGGAAGATAATAGTACCTGCTTTGTAAGGTTGCTTGAGGATTAAATGAGTTACTATAGGCAAAGAATTTAATACACTTTCTGGCATATAGTGAACATAACTGTTACCTGTTAATCTTTTATTACTGTTATAATTATTATTAAGACCACACAGCGTGACCATTTTTAATTTTTGTTGACTCCAAAAGCCATTGTTGTAAAGAGAACACTATGTGATTGTTAATGGCATAGAAAATTTACTTATCTTTTAATTAAAATGATAACATTAAGAATTATGTATGTAGTATTTCATTTTGAAATAAGATCTCCATAGCAACACAACTATAAATACAAGTAAAAGATTGTTAGAATCCAACATGTTTATTAAGGTCGCCCCTGGATACAGTTTACATATTTTGTTTCATCTATGTTGTCTAACACGTATTGCTTTTTATGGTGAGGCAAAATTAATCACTATAAAAATATAATAGGATTTCAGAATAAATAACATAATGGAAATAAGAGATAAACAATTGACTGTCACATTAAATTCTTCCTTTCCTTTCCTTTCCTTTCCTTTGTCCTTTCCCCTTTCCTTTCCCCTTTCCTTTCCTTTCTTTTCCTTTCCTCCTTTCTTCCTTCCTTCCTTCCTATCTTTCTTTCCTCTCTTCCTTTCCTTTGCCTCCCTCCCTCCCTCCCTCCCTCCCTCCCTCCCTCCCTTCCTTCCTTCCTTCCTTCCTTCCTTCCTTCCTTCCTTCCTTCCTTCCTTCCTTCCTTCCTTCCTTCCTTCCTTGTCCTTCCTTCCCTCTCTCCCTCCCTTGTCCTTCCTTCCCTCTCTCCCTCTTCCTTCTTTCCTTCCTTTCTCCCTTTGTATGCTAATGCCCCCATACCTTACATTTTCTATTATCTTCCTAGAACATCTTTTCTTCATTTATGGTGATGAAATAAAATGTTGATGTGTGATGGTAAATCAGTGTATATGTGTAAAATGAAACAAGGAAAAGGAGAGGGAAAAGAGGAGGAAGAGGAAGAGAAAGAAAGAAAATGAACTATCTTAGTGAAAAGGTCACATTGAGTTTTATTTAAATATTTACACTAGAAGACTGAGCAGCAGGCAGATACATCTAATATTTAGGTAACCGCATTAAAGAATGGCAGTAGATATTTGAGTGCATATTTCTCTCTGGCTGTTGTAAATTCCGGTCAGTCAGTAAACTGCTTTCCAGTGTAAAGCTAATAAACTTTTTTTGGTAAGGTCACATAGTCAGTTATTTCTTTGAAAACAGTAATGTCACACCACTATAAGACACAGTTGATTTTAAGAGGTTACTCTACATGTTTCGTTTGGGATAAAAAATGAAAAGTTTGAAAAAATAAACATCTTTAGATATAATTCAACTGCAATTTAAGTCCAAATATGTAATTTGAAACATTAATTACAATGTCAAAAATTGGGAAAAAACTAAACACACAGAAATATGTTGATAGCATTTAAAATGTCTGTGCTAACTTTTAATTGTATGGGGAGATATTATATAATATTAAACAATATTTTAATGTGTGCACACACATGTGCATGTGTGCATATTTTGTGTGCATGTTTTATGGAAGTACACATATTTTGTTTCTGGTTACTCTCCCCCCTCTTCCTTCTTTTCCTCTATTGGGTTTTGTTTTAAAAATAATTTCAGGCTATTTTCCCCCGGTAGCACAATGAACACACGTTCCTTATTACAAGTAGAGAATATTATGAAGAAACAAGTGAAATGTAATGTAAAAATATTTCCACCTCTAAAAATAATTTGGTCTATTTCCTTCCATATATTTTCCACAAACAGTCATGTACCACATGATGACATTTCTTTCAATGATGGACTTCATATGTAATGGTGGTAACATCAAATTTAATACTGTATTTTCATTGTATCCATTGGATTTTTTGACATGCAAATACTTACCAGTTTTTTACACAGTGGACTAAAGTATTCTGTACAGTAACATGCTATACAGATTTGTACACTAGGAGCAATAGGCTCTACCATATAGCCTAGGTGTGTAGTAAGCTACACAATTTATGTTTGTCTTTGTATACTCTTGTGTTTACAAAGTGTTGAAACTCACACAGAATTTCTCAGAATGCATCCTCATTTTAAAGTGACACATGACTACATATATTTAATTAGATTGATAGATTGATAGATTTTATATCCTACAGGTTTTGTTTAATATTATATAATATCTCCTCATACAATTAAAAGTTAGCACAGACATTTTAAATGCTATCAACATATTTCTATGTGTTTAATTTTTTCCCAATTTTTGACATTGTAATTAATGTTGCAAATTACATATTTGGACTTAAATCCTAGTGGTTATTTCTCTTTTTACCTTATGATTTTTGGACCAAAATACTGTATTGTAAGAGATTTCAAAGGTCCAAAGACATATTGTCTAGTTATTTTCCTGAAAATATTTTCTGACTTGCAGAACAATACAGAGGATCCTTTTTGTCAAATACTCACCAACACTGATATATCACTTTAAAATGTATTTACTTAGTTGACCAAAAATAAGCATTGGGTGTTTATATTTTTTTCTTTTATGACTTATCTTGTATATCATTGGCCTCTATTTTCTCCTAATGTCTTGGCATTATTATGTAGTGGTATAATTTCTTATTCATGATTGATACTAAACCAGTATATTTGACATTTGTATCTTCCCAGGTTTTGCATGCATTTTAATGTTACTTTTATTTTAATGTAAAAAATAACATTTTATGTAACTAAGTGATACAGAATTTTGTGTGACTTTTCTTCTTTGTTATAGAAGCTATTGTGTCTATCGGATCAGATCTTTAATGTCAAAAGTTTTATAATCAAGGGTACATCTTTAAGGTAATGTATCATTACCAATAAAAATAACCTGAGTGGAGTTGCAATTTTTAGTATAATACTGAATTTCAAAGTAATAAAAGTTAATACATGGGATACAAGTCATATTCAGGAATGTTTGGACCACTCAAATTGGTAATTGACAAATAAGTCAAATAGCCCAGAATTTTTAACTAGTCAAGAGAAACAGGTGAGATAGGGGCCAAGATGGCTGATTAGAAGCAGCTGAAGTCTGCAGCGCTCAAGGAGAGGAATGAAAGGAATGAGTAAAGACAGCACTTTCAACTGAAATATTCAGCTTCTCACACTGAGATGGATTAGGGAAACAACTTCACACATGGAGAATGAAGAAAAGCAGGATGGGGCTACGGCCTACCCAGGAGTGACACGGAGCCAAGGGAACCCCCAACCCCTGCCAAGGGAAGCAGTGAGTGACCACGTGACCCCAAGAAACCATGCTTCTCCCGTGGATACTTGCAACTCACAGATTAGGAGATCTCCTTGTGAGCCCATGACACCAGAGCCTTGGGCCTGACACACACAGCTGTGTGGAGTCTTGGCAGAGCAACCGCTCAACCATGCAGAGAGACAGAGTGGAGCTTTACAAACTCCACCCTGGGATTTCCAACAAAGGTGTCTGTAACTCAGACAAGGTGGGAGGTCTGCACATACCCCTAGGAAGGGGGCAGAATCCAGGGAGCCGAGTAGCACTGTTCTGCGGGCCCTATTTCCATGGCACCCTACAAGATAAGACCCACTGGCTTGGAATTTCAGCCAGCCACTGGCAAGAGGGCAAAGCCTGCCTGAGACCAGACGAAACCTTGAGGGGAGGTATAGACACCATCTCTGCTATTTGGTTGACTGGGCCATTCTAGCCTGTGGGCTGTGGAGAGTCCAAAGGGTCCAGATGCGGAGGAAGGGTTCCCCGAAGCGTAACACAGTGGCTTTGCCAGATCATGGTCAGACTGCTTCTTTAAGCAGAGCCCTGATCCATTCCTCCTACTGGGTGGGACCTCCCAGCTGGGGCCCTCCAGCCACACCTGCCTGTATGACAGAGCTATTTTCTATCCCTGGGATGGAGTGACCAAGGGAAGGGAGGGTCACCACCTGGGTATGTTGGACGATTCAGTCATTCCACAGCCTGTGGGCTTTGGAGAGTCCAAGCTGATGGGGAAAAAGGCTGTTCCCCACCACAACACAGCTGCTTTGTGAAGGCATGGCCAGACTGCTTCTTTAAGTGCCCCATCCCCCCATCCACTCCCTCACAGGGCAGGTCCTCCCAGCTGTGGCCTCTGGCCACCCTTGCCTCTGTTCTCCATGGGACAAAGTGCCTGAGGGGTGGGGCAGGTCACCAACTTGGACATTCAGGCTTCTCAGCGAGTCCAGCCTATGGGCCTTGGAGAGTCCAAACCGATTAGAGGCTGAAGAAATCTCCAATACAGCACACAGCAGCTCTATTGAAAAGCAGCCAGACTGCTTTTTAAAGTTGATCCCTGATCTCATTTCTCCTGAGTGAGTGAGACCTCCCAACAGGGTTCTCCAGCCACGTCTCCAGGCACATTTGGGCCAACAATAGGTCAGTATATCCCTAGGATGAAACTTCTAGGGAAAGGAGCAGGCTGCCATTTTGCTGTCCTGCAGCCTTCATTGATAATATTATACCTCTAGTTCCAGGAAAAATTGAAGCAACTAGGGTCTGGAGTGGACTCCCAGCAAATCACAATAGCCCTATGGATGAGTGGCCAGACTTCAATAGGGCTATTAAAAAAAGCAAACAAACAGAAAACAACAACAACAAATCCCACAAAACCCCATCCCAAATCAACAACATCAAACATTGAAGTAGATAAATCCACAAAAATGAGAAGCAATCAATGCAAAAATGCTAAAAAATCAAAAGCCAGAATGCCCCTTTTCCTCCACATGACTGCAACACCTCTCCAGGAGGGCTCAGAACTAGACTGATGCTGAGATGGCTGAAACGACAGAAATAGGCTTCAGAAGGTGGGTAATAACAAACTTCACTGAGGTAAAGGAGCATGTGGTACACCATGCAAAGAAGATAAGAATCATGATAAAACAATATGGGATCTGATAGCCAGAAGACCCAGTTTAGAGAGGAACATAATTGACCTGTTAGAGCTGAAAAACACATTGTGAGAACTTCACAATGCAATCACAAGTATTAATAGCAGGACAAGCAAAGCAGAGGAAGGAATCTCAGAGCTTGAAGACTATCTTTGTGAAATAAGACAGGCAGACAAGGATAGAGAAAAAAATAATGAAAAGGAATGAACCAAACCTCCGAGAAATATGGGATTATATAAAGAGACTAAACCTACAACTGATTGGGGTACCTGAGAGAGACAGGGAGAATGGAACCAAATTGGAAAACATACTTCAGGATATGATCCAGGAGAACTTCCCCAACCTAGCAAGAAGGCCAACATTCAAATTCAGGAAATGCAGAGAACCTCAGTAAGATACTCCATGAGAAGATCATCCCCAAGACACATCATCATCAGATTCTCTGAGGTTGAAATGAAAGAAAAAATGTTAAAGTCATACAGAGAGAAAGGCCAAAAGGCGAGGTCACCTACAAAGGGAAGCCCATCAGACTAACAGCGGATCTCTCAGCAGAAACCCTACAATCTAGAAGAGATTGGGGGCCAATATTCAATATTCTTAAAGAAAAGAATTTCCAACCCAGAACTTCACATCCAGTCAAACTAAGCTTCATAAGTGAAGGAGAAATAAGATCCTTTTCAGACAAGAAAATGCTCAGGGAATTTGTTACCACCAGACCTGCCTTGCAAGAGCTCCTGAAGGAAGCACTAAATATAAAAAGGAAAACCCATTACCAGCCACTACAGAAACACACCAAAATACACAGACCAGTGACACTATGAAGCAACTGCATAAACAAGTCTGCAAACTAACCAGCTAGCATCATGATGACAGAATCAAATCCACACATAACAATACTAGCCTTAAATGTAAAAGGGCTAAATGACCCAATTAAAAGACACAGAGGCAAGCTGGATAAAGAGTCAAGACCCAATAGTATGCTGTCTTTACGAGACCCATCTCACATGCAAATATGCACATAGGCTCAAAATAAAGGGATGGAGAAAAATTTAAGAAGCAAATGGAAAACAGAGAAAAGCAGGGGTTGCAATCATAGTTTCTGACAAAACAGACTTTAAACCACCAAAAATCAAAAAACACAAAGAAGGGCATTAAATAATGGTAAAAGGTGAAATTCAACAAGAAGAGTTAACTGTCATAAATATATACGCACCCAGTACTGGAGCACCCAGATTCATAAAGCAAGTTCTTAGAGGTCTTCAAAAAGACTTAGATCCCCACACAATAAAAATGGGAGACTTTAATACCCCACTGATAATATTAGACAGATCGTCAAGGCAGAAAATTAACAAAGACATCCAGGACTTCAACTCAGCTTTGGATCAAGTAGACCTGATAGATATATACAGAATTCTCCACCCCAAAACACCAGAATATGCATACTTCTCATCACCACATGGCACTTACTCTAACATTGATGACATAATTGAAAGTAAAACACTCCACTGCAAATGAAAAAGAACCAAAATCATAACAAAGAGTCTCTCAGACCACAGCACAATCAAATTAGAACTTAAGATTAAGAAATTCACTTAAAACCACACAACTACATGGAAACTGAACAACTTGCTCCTTAGTGACTCTTGGGTAAATAATAAAACTAAGGGAGGAATCAAGATTTTCTTTGAAACTAATGAGAACAAAGATACAAAGTACCAGAATCTCTGGGATGCAGCTAAAACTGTGTTAAGAGGGAAATTTATGGCCCTAAATGCCCACATCAAACAGCTAGAAATATCTTAAGTTAGCAACCTAACATCACAACTAAAAGAACTAGAGAACCAAGAGCAAACAAATCCCAAAGCTAGCAGAAGACAAGAAATAACCAAGATCAGAGCTAAACTGAAGGAATACAGAGACACACACAAAAAAAATCCTTCAAAAAACAAAAACACAAAAGTCAATGAATCCAGGAGCTGGTTACTATGAGCTGGTTCTCTGTCCCCACCCAAATCTCATCTTGAATTGTAATCCAATTTATAATCCCCATGTGTTGGGGAAGGGACTTCATGGGAAGTGATTAGATCATGTGGGTGGTTCCCCCTTGCTGTTCTCATCATAGTGAGTGAGTTCTCATGACATCTGATGGTTTTATAAAGGGCTTTCCCCGACTTCACTCTGCACTTCTCTCTCCTGCTGCCATGTGAAGAATGATGTGTTTGCTTCCCCTTCAGCCATGATTGTAAGTTTCCTGAGGCCTCTCCAGTCATGTGAAACTGTAAGTCAGTTAAAACTCTTTCCTTTATAAATTACCCAGTCTTGGGCAGTTCTTTACAGCAGTGTGAGAATGGACTAATACACTGTTTTTTCGAAATAATTAATAAAATAGATAGACCATTAGCTAGACTAATAAAGACAAAAAGAGAGAAGTTTCAAATAAACACAACCAGAAGTGACAAGGGGGCATCAGCACTGACCCCACAGAAATACATTTGTATTTCCCTACAGAAATATGTTTATAGGTCTCTATAATTTTTATATTATTCTCTGTACCATCAGAAAATACTATAAACACCTCTATGCACATGAACTAGAAAATCGAGAAGAAATGGATAGATTTCTGGACACATGTACCCTCCCAAGACTACATCAGAAAGAAATTGATTCCCTAAGCCAGACCAATAATGACTTCAGAAAATGAGGCAGTAATTTCATAGTAAATAAACCAAAAGAGCCTAGGACCAGACAGACTCACAGCTGAGTTCTACTAGAGGTCCAAAGAAGAGCTGATACCATTCCTATTTAACTATTCCAAAAAATTTAAAAGGAAGGACTCCTCTCTAACACATTCTATGAGGCCAAAACCTGGCAGAGACACAACAACAACAACAACAACAACAACAACTTCACGCCAATATTTTTGATGAACATCTATGCAAAAATCCTCAGCAAAGTACTGGCAAACTGAATCCAGCAGCACATCAAAAAGTGTATCTGCTGCAATGAAGTCAGCTTCATCCCTGAGATGCAAGGTTGGTTCAGTATACACAAATCAGTAAATGTGATTAATCACATAATAGATATAAAGACAAAAACCACATGATTATCTCAGTAGATGCAGAAAAGTACTTCAATAAAATTTAACATCCCTTCATATTAAACACTCTCAGTTAACTAGGTTTTGAAGGAATATACCTCAAAATAATAAGAGTCATCTATGACAAACCCACAGCTAGTATCATACTGAATGGGCAAAAGCTGGAAGCATTCCCCTTGAAAACTGGCACAAGACAAGGATGCCCTCTCTCACCGTGACTATTCAACATAGTATTGGCTATCCTGACCAGGGCTATCAGTGAAGAGAAAGAAATAAAGGGTATTCAAATAGGAAGAGAGGAAATCAAATTATCTTTGCAGATGTCATGATCCTATACCTAGAAAACCTCATCATCTTAGCCAAAAAGATTCTTAAGCTGATATGCAACATCAGCAAAGTCTCAGGATACAAAATCAATGTGCAAAAATCATAAGCATTCCTATAAACCAACAACAAGCAATCAGAGAGTCAAATTACGAATGAACCACCCTTCACAATTACTGAAAATAACATAAAATACCTAGGACACAGCTAACAAGGGAAGTGAAGGACCTTGTCAAAAGCTACAAACCTCTGCTCAAAGAAATCAGAGATGACATAAATAAATGGAAAAACATTCCATGCTCATGGATAGGAAGGATAGGAATAATCAACATCATGAAAATGGCCATACTGCCCAAAACAATATATAGATTCAATGCTATTCCCATAAAACTACCACTGACATTCTTCAAAGAATTTTTAAAAAACTATTTTAAAATTTACATGAAACCCAAAAAGGGCCTAATGGCCAACACAATCCTAAGTAAAAAGAACAAAGCTGGAGGCATCACACTACCCAACTTCAAACTATACTGCAAGGCCACAGTAACAAAAACAGCATGGTACTTGTGTGAACAGACACCTACACCAATGGGACATAGAACCTCAGAAATAAGATCATACACCTACAACCATCTGATCTTCAACAAACCTGACATAAATAAACAATTGGGAAAGGATTTCTCATTGAATAAATGGAGATGGGGGAACTGGCTAGTCATATGCAGAAAACTGAAACTGGACCCCTTCCTTACACCATATACAAAATCAACTGAAGCTGAATTAAAGACTTAAACATAAAACCAAAAATTATAAAAACCGTAGAGGAAAATCTAGGCAATACCATTCAGGACATGGGCAAAGGCAAAGATTTCATGATGGAGATACCAAAAGCAATTGCAACAAAAGCAAAAATTGACAAATGGGATATAATTAAACTAAAGAGCTTCTGCACAGTAAAAGAAACTATCATCAGAGTGAACAGACAAACTACAGAATAGGAAACAAGTTTTGCAATCTATCCATCTGACAAAGGTCTAATATGCAGCTTCTACAAGGAACTTAAACAAATTTACAAGATAAAAACAAACAACCCCATTAAAATGTGGGCAAAGTACATGAACAGACAGTTCTCAAAAAAAGATATGCATGTGGCCAACAAGCAAGGAATAAAAAGCTCTACATCCCTGATCATTAGAGAAATGCAAATCAAAACTGCAATGAGATATCATCTCAAAATGATTATTATTAAAAAGTCAAAAAACAACAGATACTGGTGAAGCTGCAGAGAAAAAGGAAAGCTTTTATGCTGATGGTGGGAGGGTAAATTAGTTCAATCATTGTGGAGGACAGTGTGAAGACTCCTCGAAGATCTAGAGGCAGAAATACCATTTGATCCAGCAATTCCATTACTGAGTATAAAACCCAAAAGAATATAAGTCATTCTATTATAAAGATACATGCACACATATGTCCATTGCAGCACTATTCACAATAGCAAAGTCATGAAATCAACCTAAATGCCCATCAATGATAAACTGGACAAAGAAAATGTGGCACATATACACCATGGAATACTATGCAGCCATAAAAGGAAATGAGATCTTGTCCTTTGTAGGATATGGATGGAGCTGGAGGCTATTGCCCTCAGCAAACTAATGTAGGAACAGAAAGCCAAATACCACATGTTCTCACTTATAAGTGAGAGCTGAATGATGAGAACACATAAACACATGGGGAGGAAAAACACACAGTGGGGCCTGTCAGAGGGTTGGGTGGGGAGGAAGGAGAGCATCAGGAAGAATAGCTAATGGATGCTGGCCTTAATACCTAGGTGATGGGATGATCTGTGCAGACAACCATCACGGAACACGTTTACCTACGTAACAAAGTGGCACATCCTTCACGTGCACCCATGAACTTAAATTTAAAAAAAAGAGAAAGAGGTACCATTACTCTGCCAAAACTATAATTTTGAATGCCAGTACCAATATTGCAGATCTTCACTTTAGCTTTAAGTAAATCCTAGCTACATCATCAACATACAGACCTACATTGTTATTGTCCATTAAAAAACAACAACAGGTTCAGGAATGGTGGCTCATGCTTGTAATCTCAGCACTTTGGGAGGTCAAGGCAGGCAGATCATTTGAGGTCAGGAGTTCGAAACCAACCTGGCCAACATGGTGAAACCCTCTCTCTACTAAAAATACAAAAATTAGCCAGGCATGGTGTGGGGAGCATGTAATCCTAGCTACTCAGGAGGCTGAGGCAGGAGTATCACTTGAACCCAGGAGGTGGAGGTGGCAGTGAGCAGAGATCATGCCACTGAACTCCAGCCTGGGTGACAGGGTGAGACTCTGACTCAAAAATAAGTTAATAAATTAAAAAAAAATTAAAAATAAAAACAACAACAACCCCACATAAAACAATAACTTCTTTAAATTCAGATCTTTCAGCAGCCAACATTTCATTTCTCTGTGTTCTTTCTCTCTAGTTAACTGTAGTCAAAATATTTACTTATGCCTTTCATTCTTTCTTTACCTAGAAAATTTGTCTTTTCCATTCCACTGAATGGAAATTAACAGTAACCTCCATGCTATTAAGCCCAATGTTTGCCTCTCCATCTTCATCTTACGTGACATTTAGAGGAATTCAACAGTTGACAACCACTTTTGTGTCCTTGATTTCTGTGATACTACACTTTCTTCATTTTCTCCTACTCACTATTCACGACTACTTAGTCTCCATTTTAGTCTTCTCTCAGTCTTGTTTCTCAACTTCCATAATAGAAAGTTCTACTTAGATGTTTAATAAGCAGAATTATCCATGTCCAAACTGATCTCTAGAGTTCCTCCTAAAGTCTTCTCTATTTCTGAAAATGACACTAATGTCCATTTGGTGCTGAAACCCAAATCCTAGGGCTCATTCTTTATTTCTACTCTTTTCTTCTTACGCTATATCCAACCCGTCATAAGTCATGCTGAATGTACCACTAAAATAATTTCCTTAATTGAAATATTTCTCTGTATCTCCCCTGATAACCACCTCATACAAGCAGTACTATCTCTCACCCAAACTGTGCAGAAGTTCTGCTGCGACTCTCATATCTACACAAGTAATTCTTGAAGTCTCAATGCACTTATTAAAAATAAGATGATAAAGCCAGACAGTTTAATGCCTTCCAACAGCTTCCTATTCTTAAAAATAATATCTAAACAATTTGGCATGCCATGCAGGATCCCACAGGATTTGGGCAATTTCCACCTCTTGGATTTCATCTTTTGTCTTAACAGCCCACAGCATTTATGCACAGCGTCATCCTTCCTGGTTCTTGAGCATGCTTTTTGTCTTCAATGTTCTCTTCCTATGTAATCCCATTTCTCTCATGTTTTCATGGCTAATTCCTTTTCATCACTCAGATCTCATCTTAAATATTTTCTCCTCAGAGCAGGCTTTCGTCACTACACTTTCCAATATTGGCCCCATTGCCTTTGAACAGGACATATTAACCTATTCCCTTTATGATATTAATCTTCTCAACTGGTTCATATTTATTATTTGAAGTCACTCATTTTTGCTTAGTTGTTTTAAAATAAGAATAATAAATGCTATATTGTCTGATACCTCCATTAGGTCATGAACTTAATGAGCTTAAGGATCTTGTCTACTTGTTCCCTGCTATAGGCCAAAGACTAGTATAGCACCTTGTATAGCAGAGGTGTTTAATAAATATTTTTTGAATGAATAGGTATTTCATTATGTACCAACGGTTATACATTAAGAATGAATTGACAACATAATATGAGCTCTTTTTATAATTTACATTTTAAAGAATTGAGCAACATGAACGTTTTCCTAATGGGAACATCCATAATGGAAAGAATAGTACTGAGAATCAGAACATACCTAAGTTTAAACTGAGGACCAGCTTGGCTTTTTTCAGTTCCAAGGTAATGTAATCTCCTTGCTGTCCTTCTCCGTGCAAGATTACTCCTTCGCTTTCAGACGTCTTAAATTTCAAGGCAATGACATCTTTCAGTGTTTTCATCTTCTTGTTTCTGAATCTATATGGTAACACAACATGGCCATCAAAGTTGATAACATCAGCCCCTAAAACAAACAAACAAAAAAATTAGTTTAGTCACCTATGTTACCATCCACTTCCAACAGGTGTCTGCAAAGAATAAATGAGAATTAAATAAGTGTTTTTCTTGAAAAATTGACAGTCCTTTGTTTTTATTCTATTCCTTCTTTTGATTTACTGTTTTTTTTTTAAAGGAGGTTTTATGGAGAGTATTGATAAAAATGCTCATAAAAGCTCTATCAGTTGAACATTTTACTTTAATTACAAAATTAGTAATATAAATTCAATGGGTTATATGCTTCAAATCTTAATTTAGGAATCTAGCATTTAGCCCAAAATAGTAAAATTTTTAAATCTCTAACAGATTATGAGACTTAAATGTTTTATTCCTTAATGATAATTCCTCATGATTTTAAGTATATATTTTATTCAAAAAGTTGCTTTCTTTGATATAACAATGAAGGCACTTGGAATGTGATCTTTTATGCTATTCTCATTTTTTTTTCCTAATGGTTTTTATATTTCACCACAATTTTAGTAAACCTTGTTGTAGTATTCAGAGTTTACAACCAACTTAATTTTCAGAAACTTCTTAACATTTATTCTTAGGAATCAGTCTGTCTCAAATTTCTTATTACTTCCTTGCATTTGGAATGGAGAATTGGGCACCATTGTTTGTTTTTTCTCTACATTGGACACGGATATCTCCACTTATCCATATATGAGTTTAAAGAACAAATAACCAGCATATACTATGACTCTAGCAGCTCTAATTTTAGTTTTAGGAGAATATATTAAAATGAGGAAAGTATGTAATCTTTTTTTTAAAAAAAATGTGAAATTTTGTCACTATGATCTGAAATATGTGATTGTGAGGATCCATTTTATAACTACTATTTATTTCACACCAGAAATAAAAATGAGATGATATTATTTATTAGGCACTATTGGTCAATGCATTCTCAATTCATGGAATGATTCAAAAATACAATGTAACCATTCAGATCAAATATTGAGTTCAACTAGAAGCTTCGTTACCATGATCAAATTTTCATTGTTAAAAATATTTTCAATAGACTATTTCAGTAAGCTTTTCATTTTTAAATCATAGAAAGCGTAGTCAAATGGAACAGCTCTAATAACTTTAGAATTACAAGCCTGGAGAAAGCTAGCCTCTAGGTTTTGGGCAAGGTCTGGTTAAAGAACTCCAGAGGGAGACATTGGAGAAAAATAATAGCCAGTTTAAAGCCTGTCAGAGAAATATTTTCTCATTTCATGTCCTAGTTCTCTGGCACTCGTTTACTTCAATCACCACCAGAAACACTTTGGTTTGCCTTGTAAGTGGAGCATACCACCAAATAAATCCCTGTGGTGGCCACAGAGAGATGTAGAGCTGCCAGAAACACATCCAGTCTTTGTTTGTGTTGAGTTTACCTCATTCTATAAAGTGAATTGTTGTGAATACAGTCACTTTGAATATTACTTAAAATGAAATCTAAGCTTGCCTTTCAAATCATTGATGGCTTTCACATACTTTGAAAATATTTATGCTAGTATCTCAAATATTTATGCTTTTAAATAAGTTTGTACAATGTTACATTATAAAACATTCAGAAAAAATATGACTTTAAACTTTAAGTTTTAATTCTTATAATCAGCTCTTTATTGCGCATAAAAAGACTTTCTTAATCAACAGAATTCTGTTCTCTGAGACTGTGAATCACAGAGGTTTATTTTAATACGAGGGAAAAAAATCAACTGTTAAATTTTGGCTTCTGCTAACACTGCAAAGCCAATTAGACTTTAGCTTAATCACATATACTGCCACAGCTGAATTTCAATGGCAGTATCTTTATCATCTGCAATGAGAAATAAAGGAGAGAAAAAAAAGGAATTTGATTTTCAGATTCCAGGTTGAACTTATAATCCAGTAGTTGATAGATACTTTTTGTCTTGAAAAGTGAATAAAAGAAACACAGATGAGAGTAAATTCTGAACTCTAGACAGTAGTTTTGCAGTCAATTTCCTATCAGTGACAGTTAAATAATAGACACATCATTGTTTTAAACACCTTCAGCATATTTTAATTGACATAACATATTTCTAATTCATCTCTCAGGAAGTAAATGTTCCCCGAGCTTGTACTCAGGGAACAAGAATCACCTCCTCTATACTTTCTTCTAAATCAAAACACATTTAATTCTAGGTACAGAATACTGATTTATGCAAATGTTAATGCATTTCTGTCTTACTTTTAGAGCAATGAGAAAATGTGACAGAAAGGTTGAAGATGGCTTATTTTTTTCAGACAATCCTAAGATATTAATAAAAACAGGAAGGAAAGCTATTCATGTAGACCAAGTCTCACTTTACAAATGGTAAGTAGTCAGGGTCAGTTGGGAAACAAAATGCTCTGTAAGGTAGATTCTCCACAGAGAAAAACAAAAAGTTTCAACATATTTTCCCATCTATCTAGCCATCTATCTAAAACAAAATTAAAAGTTGTTTTCTATGAATGGGTTAAATGCTTCAAAAATATCAGCATGTCCTCTTGTGGATATAAGCTGAGAGCTGGCTTGAAAATTAAAAAATTTCTAGGAATAATCTATGATATTTACACTTTAACACATACCATGTACGTTTTAAAAAGTCTGGGATATTCTACAATAATGTAAAGAATATTCATCACAGTTTAGCTCTGTTTCCTACAAAAATAGATTAAAATTTCATTTGATACCTAATAACGCATTGTGCTTATTTGGGGACAAGCCACGTTTTTCTTCTATTATCCTGATTGCTTATCACTCCCTAGAATTAAGTTTTCTATGCAGTGATTAAATATGTATGGTTGAACTGTTTAAGCAATCTGAACAATAACGGCCAGTCAAAAAGCGAATGCAAAATCATAGTGTTTCCACAATTTTGTTCCTAACAATAGCTCAGCAAGCTGGTAATATGCCCAGTTCATCAAATCATCATGGTAGAAAGGGCTTTTTCAAAAACATTTCATTGTTCCTTAGTCTTCACTTTCTAACTTTGAATAAGATAATTTGAAAAAGTGTTTACCATATAAAGATTTTAATATTAAAATTTTAAGTTTATTTAATATTTTAATATTAAAAGATAACTTTGCTATATACTTTATTACAAACTATGTTATTGCTCAAAAGAAATTAAACAATACAGAAATATAGAAAGTAGAAAGTGAATCCCAACCACAAAAGGTCACCAGTGTTAATGGGTACTTAATTGGTGCATATCCTACATTTTACATATTTACCTAAATATCTATCCAACTATCTAAGGTATGGAATAATTCATATATATCTGTATTTAAAGATATAGATAGATATATCTTTATGTATAGATATAGATATATCTTTATATATAGATACATACCTCAGATATAGATATAGATAGCTATAGATAGATCTATCTCTATATAGATAGCTATAGATAGCTCTATCTATCTATATATCTGAGGGAGGAAGGGAGAAGAATAAAGAGAGTGGGAGGGAGAGAGGGAGAATTTCATTTCATTTAGTCATGGTCCAAATTGTACACTAATAATTTGAGTTTGGGGTGATATAATATTTATAGTACAGGGAAACTTCATGTTTTAGTTAATTAAAATGTTTTATTAATCTTCATAAAAGGCCCTTATAAAAGTAAGAATACATAATGTGAAACTGTAGTCTATTTATCTGAAAAATTAAAAAGTATTTGAGTATAGCATACCAACAAATAAGTATTCAAGAGTTACTTTTAATATCGCTTTCCTATAAAATTTTTTCAGTTACTTTTATAGGGGATCTGAAAGAAACAAAAAGGTTTAAAGAAAAAAATTGAACAGGCATTATTTCATTTTTTTCCTGAAATAATCAATGATAATATACTATTTATGATTATTTTAAATTGCATATAAAGAATCTTTATGTATGTATACAGATACACATATGGATAATACTGTATATAGTTTGTGTTTGGTTTTTGTTACTGTACATTTTTTAAACCTTATTTCATAATTTTGTTTTCTAAAACAGGATTTTGATTAGCTAAAAAGGTACCATCATTTAAGTGTCCAACTTCTTCAATAAAAATTTTGGTGGAAGTTTGTTTTTATTTTCATAAATAAACTTTTTATTTTGGAAAAATTTTAGATTTAGAGAAAAGCTGAAAAGGTAGTTAGAAAGATAGGGTTCTCATACCTTGTACCTAGCTTCCTCTAATATTAACATTTTACATAACCTGGTACATTTGTCCAAATGAAAATACTATCTTAAGTAAAGTGGTATTCCCTCCAATACAGATTATACTTGGATTTCACCAGGGTTTCACTAATGCTTTTTTGCTGCTGTTCTAGGACTCAATCCAGGATCTGTCATTGCATTTAGTTATGATGCTTCCCTAGTCACTTCTAATCTGTGACCGTTTCCAATTCTTTCCTTGTCTTTCATAACTTTGATCCTCTAGAGGAGCACCAGCGGGGTATTTTGTAGCATCTTTCTCAGTTTGGATTTATCTGATGTTTTCTTAGGACTAGACTGTATTATTGATATTTGGGGAGAATATCACAGAGTTGTGGAAGCATGTATCTCAAATATATACAATATTTATTTTTCAATTATATAATACTTCAATAAAGGTAAAAAATTATATAGATTTTTAATTAGAGAAAAAAGGAAACAAAATGAAAGACATTCTTTTATAAAACAATAAACTAAAAACTAGTAAATTTGGAACTTTAAATTTTGTGAAGGCATACATATTTCACAAATACATACAAAGCATGTAAATCTAAAAAATAGTAAAAATGTATATTAACCAGTTAGTACAGAATCTAATATTACATAGTTCATGCGAATAAATACCAAATCACTTCAAGAGTTTGAAATGTATTTTATTTCTGAAACTGAAGTTTAAAAATACTAGAAGACAGAATTTGTTTATTTTGCAAATTTCACACAGATGCAAATCTGTGTATTATTTTTATTGTCAGATGTCAAAATTTTAGATATATTGATCATTCTTCACAAAAAGTGTGACTGCCAACTTCATCTCCTCTCTATTCACCCAGCTTTATTCATTTTTATAGCATTTATCTCTACCTGATACATTAACGTTTGTATATTTACAGCATATCTCCTCTGAGACTTTCTTTTGTTCCATTATAAAGCCCAGCACTTAAAACAGTGCCTGAAAAACAGTGAATGTTCATTAAATATTTGTTGAATGTTTGAATGTTGTCACTCATATTTCTATTAATTGGATTAAGGTACAATAAACACTGTTATTTCATATACTTCATTAAAAAATTAGGGTCACTAGATTGGAAGAAATTTCAAGAATCTCGCTGATCCATCTTGGTGCTTCAACTACAAATATACTTGAGGTTTCAATAGCCAGATAAAAACATTGTTAATATTAGGCTACTTTTGGGGAGCTGTGGTGGGCAAGAATGTATTCCATTATTTTAAATTGACTGAGTCCTAGAACAGACACAACTCTTGTGGACTCAATCTCATTCCATTCCATCTACACATTGATTTGATCTGAATACTTTCTTTCTCCTAACCCATTGCCTTTCTTTTTTTCAATGCATCTGTGATATAAACCTAAATAGTTAAAACAGATTTCAAAATGTCAGTATAGCTAATTTAGAGTAATAGTAGCAAATGACCTTTTTTCTCATCCTTTAAAAATGGTCTAGAGATAGAATCTGAAATCACTTCTACTTTGGAGAAAATGGAACAAACCAAAAAACCTCAAGGCTCTTCTTTCCTGCAGGCCAGCATCTCACAGTTTTTGCAATATTTCTGCTTAAAATATGTTGCTTTGCCCTTCAGTGCTTGATATCCCCTAGGACAATGATGACAATATCGAAGGACTCTGATTTCATTTCTGCATACCATTTAGATTCCAATCCAGTAACTTGGAAGGCTGATCCACATGCATGTTCCACAGGCATATCTCACTCTACCTGCTCAACATGTAATTATTTCTCTGAGCCCCACTACTTTTATTATATCCACTATCCAGTCACTCAAGCCAGAGATCTGAAACTTTCTTGAGCTTCTTTTTTTTTTTTTTCTTTTTTTCCTTTTTGCCTACCCACATTTAGTGAGTTCCAAGACCTGTGAAATATAGAACTTTGTGCAGTGGCAGTATCATAGCCAATGAGTTTATCTGAGGTGCAATGATTGTTAATTGAAATTTGATATTTCAATTTGATATTTCATTTTGATATTTTTAAAACTCATAGTATACTTTTGTATGTACTACCAAAAGCCCACCATTACCTCACATGTTGCCTATTGTATTAACATTGTTAAGTGACCAATTCCCATCCATTGGTCTTATGTCTCTTAAATCCAACTGATATGAACAGGAGACAAGAGGGTGGTTCCCTGGCAAAGGCCTCGCCTTCAAGCCTGCAAGCTGTGGTGCTAAATGAGAACAGTTATCCTGTTTTCCTGTCCAATTGTTGCTTTTTTCAAAACCAACCTGGCCCGCCGTGCTCCCCATCCTATACTCATAAAAACCCCAAACGCCAGGTTCCATGAACAGATAAGCAGTAGAACAGAAGAGCGGCACAGCAGAGAAGGAGAGAAGAGAGGAAGCGTCTGTACATCAAGAGGAGTTTGGCTGGGGAAAGTCAGATAGGAGACTGGCCGTGGGATGGTCGAACTCCAGGGGAAGATCATCTTCCCACTGCATCTCCTTTCCAGCTCCCCATCCATCCTGCTGAGAGCCACCTCCATCACTCAGTAAAATCCCTGCATTCCCCATGCTTCAAGTCCATGTGACCTGATTCTCCCTGAATGCCAGACAAGAACCTGTGTACGAAGATGACAGGGTATAAAAGGCTGTCACCCTGAATCTCCACTGAACTGGTTAACACTTAGCCATCCACAGATGGCAAAGCTGAAAGAGCACTGAAACACCCCTAGACACTGCCGTGGAGCCAGAGCCCAAAAGCGCTTGCTCCAGCTCACCTGCATGCTCCTCCTCCCAAAAGGGGTTTTTGCTGAGCGAAGGAGCCACAACCCTGTTGCAAGTCTCACGAAGGGGTCCAGGGGACTCTCCTGTCTTAAAACCATCACACAGAAACTAGAAAGACCTTTTTGAAATAAACTCTTTCCCAGAAAGATCAAAAGCCAGGTTCTTCAGTGAGGCCTATACCACCCTCAATGATATCGCTCCTGCCTTCCCATCCGGGCTCATTTTTAGTGCCATCTTTCTTTGTATGTGCTCATGATGGTAAACGGATTGAATTCCTCGCAAACTTCACACGTTTCCTTGGGCTATGCTCACTTTCCTCAATGAGCTGCCATTTTTCTGAGTTCTAGTTTACTTTTAGGCATCTTCCAAGCCTCAGATAAGCCTCACCACTAGAAAGTTTGCCTGTGTGAAACAGCCTTGGTCTATTGACCCCTAGCTCCTTGCATACTTTTATCATTTTACTTCTCATGTTATATTGAATTTGTCTTCTTCTGGGTGTGATTTTTCCTGTGGACTTGAAGCTCCTCTAGGATACAGGCTTTGGATGGTTCTGTTTTGGATTCCTGGCAGAATCGACATTTCCTGATGGAACTGATGGAAACATCATTTAAGTTTGAAACAAGGCAAAAGGAGAATTCCACTGTGTTATTATTTCCCCTCTAAACTATGCCTGTGATCGTGCAGTTTCCTTCCTAAGAGTACAGACTTATACATGATTTAATGCTATACAACTCTTACAACTATGAGTGTCCGATATGAATAAATGGTTTTCAGCATAACATGCTTTTATTATACTTACACTGGAGTTATTTATTTATAAGTCAAAGGCCAAAACATTGAACTCCTGTATGAGTTTAAATACAGAATATATAATTTCCTTTGAACTAAACGCATTAATGAGAAACTTGCATATTCTAAGATTAAAGTCACTAAGTTTTAAACACCTTTTAGAGCAGTCATTGTATGCTAACCTGAAATAGTTATTGATTTTCAGAGGCAAGATCAATTGACTCCCATATATTTTATTTTTAATTTTTGAATTACTCCATAAAAAATGTATATATGATAAACCGTGAATGGCTGATTATCTGGTTGGCCTATTGAATCACAAAACAAACAAACAAACAAACAAACAGACATAGGAAAATATTAATAACTTTTTAAAGTTATAGCATTAGGTATCACATTATTCAACATGAAGAGACAAAAAAGCCCACTGAGGTACCCTATGCCTCCCAAAATGGACCTGCACACACACATACACCCCCTCCACACGCACACAAAAACACAATCACACATCTATATTCTGTCCTCCCTCTCAACCACTCATTACTCACAGGATATCAGAAAATCAGAGTTCTATTTCTAAGCAGGGTTATAACTTGCATATATCTAATAATGCAGAAATAATAAGCAATTTCTGAAAATTAGCATATAATCTATTTGTAGGAAATCCATGTGGAAGCTGTTTTTATTTTTGTAAATCCAAAAGTCAAATAAATTAGACTTGCCTTCTCTGTGATAATATTGCTGTTTACTGAGAATAGCTCTACAATTGTTGACCATACAAAATCTAGTTATTTTGCTAGTGAAAAGACTACCTAGAATTATAAATCCTAAGTAAATGCTACACAGATGAGGCAAGAAACCAGACATCAAGAAATTCCTCAGAATGTCTTTTGATTTAAATTATTCCCAACATTTATTTTGGAATTCTAAAAATCTCTATTCAGTTCACCTTCTAGTTCCATTTAAAATATCATCGTCAGTGTTCTGTCCAAATTTTGATACTACATAGATTAAAGATAGCAGTTTAGTTACAAATGGTGATAAGGAACTTGTTTTGAGGCACTCTTTTCATAGTAATTTATATAGCGTTGAGGAAAAAATCAATTATCCCTATGAGTAAAGGGAGGCTGGTAGCTGTGGAGGGTGGGAGCGGGGGTAATGGCAGCCACCTGTGTCATTTCTTGGAGCTGCCATGGCTTTAATTTCCCCTCTGTCCTGACCATGTATTTTAATCTCTGCACTCCAATGCTTTGATATCTGGGGTCTTGATGACCCTAGAGGGACTGTCCTTCCCAGGGTTAGCCCATTTCTAGAGATGGTAAGCACACTTTCCAAATATAAAACAACCAATCCAGAGTCCACACCCCAACTGCTTCCTTTATCCAGCTTTCTCTCTTCTGGGCCATGATCCATCTTCCCTATTCATCCCAGAATCAGGTACAAGACAACTAGGATCAGCCTCTACACCCCAGAGCCCACTGGAATAATTATTCCAGCTAGCCAGACCTAAGCCTGCTTACCCTACTGCACCTATTCCTTCCCATGGAAACTACAATAAAGGATCTTGCCTACAGTTTCTGCATCCCCTCTGCTTCCTGATAGACCCTGGTGCTTCCCTGAGCTCCCTACCTCAGGACTACACCCTGTGGCATGGCCTGCCCCATCCTGTTGGGAACTGTGAGTAATAAAATATTAGTATCTTTTCACGGCAGGTGTATTCTGGTATGTTGGCCTTATTATGTCTCAAATTTTCTACTAATAAACTATGTTAAAAAATACTCTGTACAGAAAATTATTTTACCATATCTTAGAAAAGAAGTGAAAAATCAGTTTTGATCAAACAAAAGTCTAAGAATTGCTGGCAAAAGTCCATAGACCCGCAAAAACTCCTTTAAAGCAAATTTTAGAAAAACCATTATGAAATGTCTAAGATCAACTTCTGGACTCTGAAATATCTTCTACATCCATAACACTGTATCAAGACCATGGGGTTGTGGAGGTAATGGGGTGAGTTAAAAAAAAAATGCACGAACTTTCCTGTGAAAAGAGAATTAAGACTGAGTAAGATAAATTCAGATAGATAGTGGAATGGCACATTCAACTGTTCTAAAAAAGCTCAGTATTTTGTGACTTTATTACATAAGGCTCACAATTCATGTGCAGGGTGAGAATTGGAAGATTAAAGACTTAATGCTCCCTGAGGTGAGGAAGCTGAGAGCCCATGTGTGTAATGACGGTATTCTAAGTGGAAAATGCATGTCCAGGTTTGCATTGGGAAGATAACTTCTGTGCTGGTGAGGGACAGGACAAAGGGTGTGGAAAGCTTCCAGAAACAGAGAGAACAAAGATCCAACCTCAAACGAACTGATGTTCTTACAGCGTTGACAACAGTTACGCAAAGCCAGAATTCAGAAGACACCTATGTCATTAAAGGATGCAAAGCATTCAGATGATGCATTATTGCTACCCAGAATTTCAAAGCAGTTAAGGCTTTTATACTAATTGAAAAATTTCTGATCAATATTTACAGTTGTGGCTGACTCCAGATGTATGATAAATCCAATATTACAAGGCCTCAGAACTTAAAATGAAATTGACAGTACCCTGAAAACAAAAGCAAAATGTCAAAAACTCCTCTTTGAAACGTGCTACATATTTGAATTCATTTTCCCACCATTTTAATTTTTAGGCAGAATCTTAATTTGTTACTTCTTTAGCTATCCAAAATTTCTATGCTCTATACTTTTCAAATTCATCTGATATGCTTTGTCTCTGTTTCTCCACCCAAATCTCATCTTGAATTGTACTCCCATAATTCCCACATGTTGTGGGAGGGATCTGGTGGGAGATAATGGAATCATAGGGACCGTTTCCTCCATACTGCTCTCATGGGAGTGAGTAAGTCTCACAAGATCTTTGATAAGGGGAAACCCATTTCCCTTGGTTCTCATTCTTTCTCTTGCCGCCGTCATGTACAAGGTGCCTTTCACCTCCCGCCATGATTGTGAGGGCTCCCTAGTCACATGGAATTCTAAGTTCATTAAACGTCTTTCTTTTGTAAAGTGCCCAGTGTTGGTTACGTTTTTATCAGCAGCATGGAAACGAACTAATACATCATCTATCCATCCATACAACCATCTGTCCCCACATATGTACATGAACAAACACCATTACTTTAAACATGTAAAATTATTTTATTTTATAAATAATTATTCATTATTATAATTATAAATATAATATAATAATTATAAAAATTATTCATTATTTTACATGTTTAAACTGATGTCTGAACTATATACATTCATCAACAACCCCTATGCATTTTTCTGGACAAGTAGCAATATGTAGTAGGTGATTAGTAAACAATGTCATTTTTATTTATTTTACTTTCCATGCTTTCCTGAAAGCTAAATTAGTTGGTACAAATGATTTTCTCTTATTTGCAAGAAATTGGGACATATGCGTGCAGTATTTTTTGAGGTTATGCACATGGTGCAAGACACTACAACAATTCTTTATTTTTGGTTTGATTTCACATACCTTTGGGTGAAAATTTTACCTCAACCATAAGCTAGGCTTAGTAAAGCTCAAAAGGTACACATGTTGTAAGACAATGTTCTCTCTCCTCTTTGCTAGAGCAGTTGGGTTCTGTCTGGTAAAACACTGAATGGTACTCTGTGGTCTGCTTGTGAACACACCTCAGTGATTTGGGCATTGGAGGGAATCGGATTCACTGTGAACTTGGGTGCTGTCCATTACTTCCTGACACCTGCACACTCACTGGGGCCATGAGGAAGAGGTTGAATTAATTTATTTTCATAAAGGAGCAAGGCTCACACCACTTGTCGGGAGAACCAGTCCTGACAGAGATAAAATGATTTGAAGCTTCTAAAATTAGAAGTCACAACTTCAATGCTCAGAGAAGACAAGCAGTTTATACAAATGTGTGATGCTGGCAGGTTATAAATATCATGTCGTTCTATTGATCTTTTACTTTCTTACTTTTGATAGCAATATGGGTGAGAGAGACATATCTCCCTGATTAGAAAATCAACCAAAAAGAGATGCTTCTGAAGAGATAAAAAGCTCGGCCATGATGGCAGAGGATGAATACAGTGTTTGGGATATGTTGTGGATATAAGCAGGCAGTCCCTATTCACATGAAGGTAACATGGTACGCAGGAATGCTGCTCTTATTCAAACAATACATTTTCAAGGAAGGCCAGAAATTCAAAATTGTATTTAAATTGCTCCAATTTAAATGTTCACCAGTTGATTTGGAGTTGTATTATGCACAGGCTGCTAGCTACTGGCCCACATATATGTCTTCTTGGCCACATATCTCTTTAAACTGTCAAAATACAAGACTGCATGGATCATAATAAATCTGAAACAATTCATCTACTGATAATTACACCCTGATTTACCTGTGAATAACCAGTATGTATCTGCATGTGGTTTTATTTTTCAAAAGGTAAATTGTATAGGATACAACATGATTAATGCTAAATCAATAGAGTGTGCATGGTTAAAAAAATGTTAATGTAAATAAAAGAAAATGGTGCATTTACCATTTTTAAGAGGGGTCCAAAGGGCTCATCTGTCAGGACCCATATGAAGGGAGAAGCTGCCTATTGTTTTGATGTTGCTGCTGCTAAAGAGAAGGGTGAGCTTCATAGGAGCAAGAATCTCCACATTTGAGATAAAAGATAATTATTTAATTAATAATAGCACATCAAGTGTTGTTAATAACAACTAAGCAAACCAGGATCCAGTTTTGGGAAGATGTACTGAAATGAAATGGAAGTTATCTTTCTGCCTCGTTTCAGTAGCTTGGTAAGATATATGATTATACAATGATTAGAAACAAAAAGCAATATAGTAATGATGTCAGATTCAAAAGACAAAAAGAAGCAAGAAAAACAATGAAAGACAAGGAAACAACATACATCTGAACCTTATTCACTGAGATTTGAAATAAGAGAACTTTCTAAAAAGAAAATATATATATATATATTTTACACATTTTAATAACTGCTATGTTCTTAATATTTGTGTCCTCCCAAAATTCCTGTGTTAAAACCTTATTCTTAATGCTACAGTGTTAGGAGTTGGGGGCTTTGGGATGTGATTATGTTCTGATGGTGAAGCCCTCATGAATGAGATTAGTTGTCTCATGAAAGTGCCCCAGAGGCTAGGCGCGGTGGCTCACGCCTGTAATTCCAGCACTTTGGGAGGCTGAGGTGGGTGGATCATTTGAGGTAAAGAGTTCGAGATCAGCCTGACTAACATGGTGAAACCCCATCTCTACTGAAAACACAAAAAAATTAGCCAGGCATGGTGGTGTATGCCTATAATCCCAGCTACTTGAGAGGCTCAGGCAGGAGAATCGCTTGAACCCAGGAGGCAAAGATTGCAGTGAGCTGAGATTGCGCCACTGCACTCCAGCCTGGGCGACAGAGCGAGACTGTCTCAAAAAACAAAAACAAAAACAAAAACAAAAAGTTGCCCCAGAAAGATGCCTTGCCCTTGCCCACAGCAAGAAGGCATCATTTAAGAACCAGAAAGTGGGCCCTCATCAGATACCAAATCTGTTGGTACCTAGATTTTGGACTTCTCAGCCATTAGAACTTGCAAAATTAGATAGAGTGTGCAAGGTTAAAAAAAAGGTATCTAGTTTACATTATTTTGTTATGACAGGCCAAACAGACTAAGACAGAAGCTTGCTACTGGAGTAGAGTCCTGCTGCAGCAAATACTAAAACTGTAGGAACATTTTTGGAGCATAGCCATGGGTAGAGGCTGGAAGACTTATGAAGTTCATGCTTTAAAAAAAAAAAAAAACAGGTTACATTGCTCCGAATGGACCTCTAAGGGTACTACTGGTGAGGGCTTAGGAAGAAAAGAGGAGAGCTATAGACAGAACCTCAATCTTCTTAAAGTCCACCTAAGTGGCGTGAATAGAATGTTGATAGAAATATGGGTGATAAAGGCCATCCAATGAGGTCTCAGACAGAAATGAGGATATGGATATGATGATATGTTAAATAGGAGAATGTGATGATATGGAAAACGGGAGGAAAAGCAACTTTTGTTATAAAATGGCAACAAATTTGGCTGAATTGTTCTTGCATTCTAGGGTTTTGTGGAAGATGAAGCTTGTGAATGATGAAATTGGATATTTGGCTGAGAGAATTTCTAAGCCAAGTGTTGTGGCTGGCCTTCTCTGTAGTGGTTAAAATAAAAAGCAAGAGAGAGATACAATTTAAAGATGGAGTTATTAAAAGGGGAAGCAAAACTTTAAAATGTGGACAATTCTCAGCCCGTCCATACTGAAAGAAATGGGAAAGCCGTTTGGGAGAGAACAAGGGTGTGATCAAATAAGGATTTAATAAGGAGATTAGTGTGAATCAGCCATTTCAAGGCAAACCAGAAACTACTGTCTAAAACAATGGCAGAATGATCCTGAAGGCATTTCAGAGATCATCAGGGCTGCCCCTCCCATCCCAGACCCAGAGAGCGAGGGCCTTGGGGGGCTGTAGATGCCGGTGGGACTGTGGCACTGCTGCTCAGTGCTGCTTCAAAGCTGTGCTGCCTGTACTCCTCAGCCAAACCAAGTGCGGCTCCAGTATGTGCTGCACCAGGTAAAGCTATAAGGGTGTGGCTGCTCCCACCTAAATTTCAAAGGATGCCCTGGGAAGTTGCAGAATTCGTAAGAGATCTGTTCCTCACCAAGATCTCCACAGAGTCCCTTCTAGGGCAATGTATAGAGGTGTCTTGGGGTTGCAACTGCCCCCAGTTTTGCCACCATCGAAACTGGTAGAAGCCACCAGTGTGTGATTCTAGCGTGAAGGAGCCGTGAGCTGGTGACCCAGGCACAGAGCCACCATGGAGGTGGTGCCCCTGCAGAGAACCATGTAGGTGGCAGGATATTCGGGGCTTGGTACTTTAAATTGGGACCTGTTACCTTTTTCTTCTTTCCTATTTTTTTCCTTTTAAAGTGATAATGTCTGTCCTATGCCTGTCCCACATTGTATTTTGGAAGTACACAAGTTGCTTGATTTCACAAGTTCGCAGCAGAAGAGCAATTTGCCCAGGATGAATCATACCTTGAGACTCACCCATATCTGATTTAGGTTATTTAGATGAGACTTTGAAGTTAGAATTTAAAATTGATGCTGAAATGAATTAAGACTGTTGGGGCTATTGAGATGGAATAAATGCATTTTGTGTGTGAGAAGTGTATGAATTTTGGGGTTTCGGGGCAGAACGCTATGGTATAAGTGTTTGTGTCCTCTCAAAATTCGTATGTTGAAACTTAATCACCAATATGATGATATCAAGAGGTGGGGTGTTTGGGAAGTGATTAAGTCATGAGGGCAGACCCTCATGTCTGGAATTAGTTCCCTTATACAAGGCCCCAAAGAGCTAACTAGTCCTTATACCATCTGAGGACACAGAGAGAATATGCCTTCTATGAACCAAAAAGCTCTCATCAAACATTGAACCTGCCAGCGTCTTGATCTTGATCTTGGACTACCCAGGCTCCAGAATTTTGAGATATAAAGCTTTGGTTTCTTATTAGCTGCCCAGTTTATGGTATTTTTGTTATAGCAGCTTAAACTGACTAAGATACCAACTAACAGATATAGACCATCCTTTATTTCTAGATTCTAGTTTGTGAATTTGCCTATTTGCTAAA
This sequence comes from Macaca nemestrina, assembly GCF_043159975.1. Lineage (NCBI taxonomy): Eukaryota > Metazoa > Chordata > Mammalia > Primates > Cercopithecidae > Macaca > Macaca nemestrina. The sequence continues at coordinate 11,887,485 of NC_092128.1, forward strand.
ATTTGTTTGTAACCCCAAAGGCAATGCTCATGGCACCTTGGCAGTCATTTGTGGATACATGGCGAGTTGTAAAACGTCAGGTCACCAGATGTGTACGTCCACAGCTAAAGTGCAATAAGGCAATGATATTCCTTCTTGCTTCAGTGCTCTTATTGTTTAAAAGTATCCTTTTTTTGTAATCTGTTTATTGCCACACTTTTCACGTTTTTGTGCAGTTTTTGGGGTAATTTTGATGTTTAAAATGCCTCCCTCCCAAGCATACGCCTGAAGTGCTTGCTAGTATTTATCAGCACAAGAAGGCTGTGATAAGCCCAATAGAGACAATACCTGTGTTAGATGAGCTTTGTTTAAGAAGAATAAGAGTGCTGTTTACCATAAGTTCAATGTCAGTGAATCAGCAACATATAATATATAAGGCGTCTTTAAATAGAAACACACACAAATCTAGATTATGTACTGGTAAGTTGACAAAAATTGTAGTGACCAGAGGCTCACTGAAAGCTAACCCTATATTTCCCTTAGGAGAAATAATTCAGTATTTGCTAAATCAGTGCTCCTGGCAACTTTATAGCATGTAACTACTATCAATAATGAAGACTGCTTGTGTTTACATTGCATTTATTTACCTTTACACAAGAAAGTGGAGAACCATTTCAAACTACCACATATATGTCAGCAGAATAGAATAAATATTTAAATTAACCTTGAGGAAAATGATCAACAAACTTCAAATCTCTTCAAAAATAAGTATAATGCTACATGGTACCATCTGACATCAGTACACCTTTTCCTTCCACAGTATTTATGGACATGCCTTTTAGTACATGCAACTTATAAGTAGAACACACAAAGGCCAATCACTCATTCCTGACATGCTTGCTGCAGCTAAACTCTGTGGTTTACATACCTAATTATTAAAATTCACCAACCACTGTATAAACAGTAAATTTAGTTTTTGTAGTACAGAGATATGTAGAACCTGAGATTCCTGAAGACTCACAGAATCCAAATCACATTTTTCAGTTCACATTCCCTCTATGGTGAAGCTCAGGATTTTTTAAAGCTATTTGACTGCCTACTTTTCCTGACTTTGTAGAAAACACTCTGTTTAAAAATTGCAACATAAAAACAAATATTTTATTGAGTCTACTAGAAGAGGAACATTAATCTCTCTTCTCTCTAAACCCTAAATTACTTTAAAGCTATAAATAAGCTTGAAGTTGACTTCTTATACTATAAGAATTTTAGATATTCTTTTGTATAATTTAGAGCTTGAATTTCTCTTTCTAACATAAATTCAGGGTTTCTCTTGAAAAGATCTGGCATTTTCTTTTGAATAAAGGCCTAAGATATTGGAAATATTAGAAACCTATTGCAAAGTTGCAGAATTCTGTAGCTTCAAGAAGGAAATTATTTTGAATTCAGAAAATATAAGGACAGATATATTACAAATTCAGTTAATTTTAGAAAAACATTTTTGAGGGGGTCATTGGGAAAGGAACTGAACTTGGAAAAAGGATACATTTGATATAATGCCTACACATCTGTGTTTCCACTTCCTGCATTTTTAGAGCTTAGGTCAATATTAACAATTTATGCATCTCCCAAGGCATGACAGATCTAATGCTGTTACAAGTGCTGTTTATAGTAAGGTGGTTAAGTCCTTAAAATGAACAATGGTTGGCCGGTTGTGGTGACTCCTGCTTGTAATCCCAGGACTTTGGGAGACTGAAGCGGGCGGATCACGAGGTCAGGAGATCGACACCATCCTGACCCACAGGGTGAAACCCCGTCTCTATAAAAAATACAAAAAAATGGCCTGGTGCGGTGTCTCACACTTGTAATCCCAGCACTTTGGGAGGCCAAGGAGGGCGGATCACGAGGTCAGGAGATCGAGACCATTCTGGCAACCATTCTGGCTAACACGGTGAAACCTCCTCTCTACTAAAAATACAAAAAAATTAGCTGGGCGTGGTGGCGGGCGCCTGTAGTCCCACCTACCCCGGAGGCTGAGGCAGGAGAACTGCGTGAACCGGGAGGTGGAGTTTGCAGTGAGCCGAGATGGCGCCACTGCACTCCAGCCCGGGTGACAGAGTGAGACCCCGTCTCAAAAAAAAAAAAAAAAAAAAATTAGCCGGGCGTGGTGGCGGGCACCTGTAGTCCCAGCTACTCCGGAGGCTGAGGCAGGAGAATGGCATGAACCGGGAGGCAGAGCTTGCAGTGAGCTAAGATGGCGCCACTGCACTCCAGCCTGGGCAACAGAGCGAGACCCCGTCTCAAAAAAAAAAAAAAAAAAAAAAAAAAACGAAAATTAGCCGGGCCTAGTGGCGTGCACCTGTAGTCCCAGCTACTCCGGAAGCTGAGCCAGGAGAATCGCTTGAACCCCGTAGGCGGAAGTTACAGTGATTCGAGATCACACCACTGCACTCCAACCTGGCGACATAGCGAGACTCCATCTCAAAAAAAAAAAAAAAAAAAAAAAAAAAAAAAAAAAAGCTATGGTTGAATTTCCTTAATATAAACTTAGAATCATAGCACATGCCTTCATTCTGGGGGTGGGGCGGGGGATGCAAATAGCATGCTGAGGCGGAGCATTTATCAGGAAATTAAAGTGATGCCAGCTTTCTCATGACCCAAGAAATACCTAGTTGAGTCAATAGCATCATGACCATCCCATCAGGACACAGAAGAGCACTGGCTCTGAGCGCAGAGATCAGGATCTAGACTTGGTTTATTTGCCCAGGAGGAAACCAATTCACTTTCTGGGTCTGTATAAGGCAAGAAGGAAGGGGACAAGGAATCTCTCTAAGAGACTCCATGATCATCCAATGGGGTGTTCATGATGCTACTAATTCAACCACAGACTTTATTCTGAGTGACTTGCCCAAGCTTAATTATTCATTTATTTTGAATTTTGAATTGTAAGTTAGATCCTAAATGGAAGAATTTAGGATTTTAGAGAATATTCACATTTCTTGATTATTTTAATACATTATCAGTTGGGCTATTTCAAATGCAATTTTAAAACATAAAATCCACAGACATTGAAACGCTTTCAGGGGTGACTGGACAATAAGTTAAAATTCATGTAAGAAAGTATCAAAATTAGCAAATTGAAGCAAAAATATTATATCCTAAAAACCACATATAATTGTCAATATTGTTATTTTTTACAAAGAATAATTATATCAATTGTTTATTATATGGAAGTTATTAGAAGTAAAATCTAACAAAACAATTTATAATGATTATGTATATTCTTAGTTGCTTGATAATGCTAAAAGAGACACAAATTTCTGAAGATTAAATTATTTTAATTCTAGAACAGTAAAAAAGTATCTGAATAAATTAAGAAAAATATTCAAGGCTGCAATTACCTGGGACCAGTGAGAATAAATGTATGACCTTGAGCAAGTGTAAAATAAAAGATTTAATCCCATTCAGGTAAAACATGTCATGTTTCGCCTCTTTTTGCTAATATTTAACCTAGCACAACAGTACAGCCTTGTCGTAAATATCAGAGAATTGTAACACACACACACACACACACACACACACACATATATATTACATATCAATCTTCTTCACTAAATTAAGATCTGATTACCAGTAGCTGGAGTGACAACATATTAAGTATTTAATTGGTTTGAAATAATGACTATTCTAATCCACCCACTTAGCAACATTGACTCATGCCTAGAAGGAGAACAGGGCCATATTTTTACCATAACAGGCATTTAGGACAAATTGCGCGTCTTGCTTGGTGACTATGGGACCCTCCCTTACTGTTCTGTATTTGTGCTGACTTCCCTGAGGTAGCTGGTTTATTTTCTCCCCAGTGAGGAAGAGAGCAAACTGTAGAGACATAAAGTGAAAGGGGAAAAAATACATAATTCAGTCTACTCTGCTTCCACTACTTTCTGTACTGAAGAATGTTTCAGAGAAACAAGTATTTGGAGGCTTCTGGCACTGCCCCCTCACTAGGCCCTGAGACACCTTTGGTGCAGCGTGAGAACAGGTGCTTATCTGAACACCTTCAAGTCCATCATCTGTGATTCTGTCCACATTAGCATAATATAAGCCATAATTTCTTTGTAGCTTATGAATTTGCCACCCAGAAAACAACTAATATTTATTGAATATAGGAATTCAGTATCATAACACCTGGTTGGCTGTATGTATTCAATATAATCTTTGATTTCTATAACTTTCAAACTACCAAATTTAGTTAACTCCTACCCAAGGCCTAGATTTATACAAAGACTTATTTCCAATTTTTGTATTTCATGACTAAATTTGATGAGACTCTGAAGTTCAAAATGAAAAAAAATGTCTCAATTACTAAATCACAATGCTGTGGTTAAGAATAAATTAGCTAAATCAAGTAAAAATAAAGGAAAAAAGTGTAAAATTTTAGACATGTGTGAGAAAAACAAGACAGAAATGTTTTTCCAAGTGGCTCTGTGTGAGTCTCAGTGGATGCTATTTATAAAGGTTTTATACATAGCATGAGAAGTCTTGCAAAGAGAGCATTTATAGACATTGACAAACAGAGAAGTACAATGCCAGGGATTATGGAGACAATGAAGTGGGAGGGCCAGGACTCTGATCACTTGAAACTTCTCAGCAAGTGGAGCTGCTACGAGATGTTGAAGAGGTGGGATGGATACACGGAACAAACAGATAATTCTCTCTGCAGGGGCAACAGCTGGGGTAATGTAGCTCCCATGTGACAGTGGTAGAAACCAAATTCCTTGTCAGTCATTCATCTAACCCATCTTGGGTGTGACGGTGGTAGAAAACAAATTCCTTGTCAGCTGTTCATCTAACCCATCTAGGGTGGGCAACCAGGGCCCTAACAACATGCTGGGAGAAGCAGTCTTGCTTCTCTTTCTCTCTCTCTCTTTCTCTCTTTCTCTCTCTCTTTCTTTCTCTCTGTCTCTCTGTCTCTATGTCTGTCTCTCTATTCCTTCCTTCCTTCCTTCCTTCCTTCCTTCCTTCCTTCCTTCCTTCCTTCCTTCCTTCCTTCCTTCCTTCCTTCCTTCCTTTTCTTCTTTCATTTATTTAGAGACTGGATCTTGCTCTGTCACCCAGGTTGAAGTGCTATGATCATAGCTCACTGTAGCCTTAAGTGAGCTCAAGCAGTCTTCCTGCCTCAGTCTCCTGAGTAGCTAGGATTACAGGGAGGCACCACCATGCCCAGCTAATTTTTGTATTTTTTTTTTGTAGAGATTGAGTCTCTCTACGTTCCCAGGCTGATCTTGAACTCTTAGACTCAAGCCATTTTCCTGCCTTGGCCTTCCAAAGTGTTGGGATTACAGGTGGGAACTGCACTTAACTTCCGCCTTGATTTTGAAAACAGGCAGAAGACCTGACACAGTCCTTCAAGGCTCAATCACCACACCTTTAATTACCGCTTCATAATATGACCTAATATTTTGGAATCTGATTTAGTTTATGAATGACTACTATGTAGTTTGTCACTTGAATTGTCTTGTAAATAATATAGTTTTAAGATTTGGAAACTGACTTTAAACCTTAAAATTTAAACTGATTGTGACCTCACAATTTAAGGTTAAAAAAAAAGAACTTTGCAACTTTAAAACATCTATTTTTTGTTCTTTTCTAATTTCTAGTTTTCTAATTTCAAAACTCCTGGGTTTGACAGCTGCCACAGAGAAACTCCAATATTTATGTTAGAAATAGTTTCTTTTTCTGTTAAATGGTCACTATTCCACAGTGATCCTTTTCTTTATTTTTCATGATCCAAGTAAGATTTCTCCAAAATCTGAAACAGTTAGATGATTTGATAAATCATTTCCACTTGAAATTTAGAAAGGTTGTGAAATATGAATTAGGAAAATGAAAGTTCGAGTCCTGAGGTTAGGGAGATTGATTAGTGCAAGCTGCAAGCAAGAATTTCCACGTACTGCCTGAACTGTGCTTTAAACAGTTCTGTTGTACTACAGGAAAAAGATGACCATGTCTGCTTGATGGTTGCTTGTTTGCTTTTTTTTGTTTTTGTTTGGTTTCTTTTTTTTTTTTTTTTTTTGGTTTTTTTTATTAATGATTATTATTTTTTGAGATGGAGTCTAGCTGTGTTGCCTAGGCTGGAGTGCAGTGGCACGATCTCGGCCCACTGCAACCTCCACCTCCCGGGTTCAAGGGGATCTCCTGCCTCAGCCTCCCAAGTAGCTGGGACTATAGGCATGTGCCACCACACCCAGCTAATTTTTGTATTTTTCAGTTGAGATGGGGTTTCACCATGTTGGCCAGGTTTGTTTCAAACTCTGACCTCAGATGATCCACCCACCTTGGCATCCCAAAGTGCTGGGATTACAGGCATGAGCCACCGTGCCTGGCCTTGATTATTTTTCTTATAAATAAAGTACAAGCAACCATTGTTAGGAGCTCCCCCACTTTGGGTTGAAATGATTTTTGCCAAGAATGAAAATAAAATGCTGTTTCTGTAGTACCCATTTTATAGTAAATTCTATTAAAAAGCGCAGTAGAAAATGTCATTAGACAAGGAGCCAATATTTATTGAGCCAAATAAGCCATGCAAGTGAGACACAAACAATGACTTTTAAATATGTTGCATAGAGAAAGTCACCACTTTCGCTACACACAAATGTTTTTAATGCACTTACACACCTTTGCTAGGGCTGATCATTGGTTAAAAAAAAACCAGAACAAAGAAAATTCATGTTTCTCTTTGGTGTCCTCTTATTTCAGTGATTTTCCACTCCCCCCTCTGCCACTGAATGCGCTTTTTGTTAAGAGACACATTGCAAAGAATCTGATAACATAATTCACAATGAGATATTATATCTAATGATGCTCAATGTTTCTAAGACCATAATGGGAACAATACTTAACTCAGGGAAATAAATGCTGCAGAGGGAACTTGAGGCCCCAGAGACAGTTAATAAAAAGACAGCTTGACTGGAAAGAGGTCCTCCAGTCACTGAAGGTCCACCATGTAGATAACCAGACACACTGGTGAAGTGTGCAAAATTCAGATACAGTCACACTTACCAGTGTCTATTTTCCTACAAACCACCACATTCTCTCGAAGCACAATAGAGGCAAGCATAACACTTTTCTAAGTATTAGGGAATAACAGGTGCAAAATTTAACCTTAACTTGAATTTGTTGAAGCTCTGTACTAGACTTTTCTGAAGTTTCATCTTGTTTTGCTTTGACAACAATTATACCATGCTAAAGATTTAAAATTGCTGTTCCCCAGACAACATTGTTTGATGTAGTTAGAGAAAGTGCTACGTGTTACACGAGGAAGGGGGGCCTAAGATTCCATATCTTCCATACGGCCAGACTAGGTGGTCATGCCTATAATTCCAGCGATTTGGGAGGCTGGGGTGGAGAATCGCTGGAGACCAGGAGTTTGAGCCAGCCTGGGCAACACAGAGAAACCCTGTCTCCACAGAAATAATTTTAAAAATATTAGCTAGATATGGTGGTGCATGCCTGTTTTCAGCTACTTAGGAGGCTGAGGTGAGATTATTGTCTGAGCCCGGCAAAGTAAGGCTGCCATGAGTCATGATTATGCCATTGCACTCCATTCTGGGTGACAGAGAGAAATCTGTCTCAAAAAAGTAATTTAAAAAATTAAAAATAAAAATAAAAATAAATTTTATAAAAAGATAAAGAAAGAGAAAACATTTTCTGTGGATGTATCTAAAAGGGCATAGATAAAACTTTTAAATTTTGTTGCTGTTTTTACACTTTTGCTTCTCTGTATTTTTTTCGTTTCATATTCTTGTTTATTTTCTGTAAACTCTTATTTATTCTTCAAACCTCTCCTCTTTCAAAACTCATTGAGCCAAGAGATATCCCTTTCTTTCCTATTCAAATATGATTTTGTGTTTTCACTACGTTCACATTAAAATGCTCCTTTAAACATATTCATATTAAAATTTCCTTTGAGTTTATGCCATTGATTAGTATTAAAGTTGAAAACACTAATGAAGTTCTCTTGGAAGCTGCAGTAGGAAACTGCTTTTGGTGACATGCCTCACTGAATTTTTCTACCATTTCAAGTTGTGCTTCAATGAGGCTCCAAGGTTTAAAGATAAATTTATTTGAAAAACACGACGCTACTCTTTGACTTACAGAGCTTTCGTGTGCATGTCTTAGCTACATAATTTCTACAGGAACACACAGGACATTTGGGTTCAGATGCAAATGATATGTTTATTGCTATCAATCATTTGTATCACCAGATCACTGAACCAGAGGACAACTTGTAAAAGGGTTTCAGAACGGCATAATGGGAAGAAACACGCTAATAAAACGATGAGACATGAAGAGAATTTAAAAATATACAATGATCCGCTGTGAAGAACTGGCCAGGTAACACACAGTAAAATGTTTACACTTACAGAACAAGTCTATATGTTTTTAGCTCTTAAACCAGAGGCATACGGTTTTAGGAGAGATATCACCTATGGCAGCCATCTCCAACCTTTCTGGCACCAGGGTCAGTTTTTGGGAGACAATTTTTCCACAGACAGGTGGCGCTTGGGAGTGCGTTTTGGGATGAAGTTGTTCCACTTCAGATCATCAGGCACTAGATTCTCGTAAGGAGTGTTCATCCTAGATCCTTTGCATGTGCAGTTCACAATAGGGTTCGTGCTCCGATGAGAATCTCATGCGGCCACCGATCTGACAGGAGGCAGAGCTCAGGTGGGAACATTCGCTTGCCCACTGGGCACCTTCTGATGCTGTCTGGCCGGGTTCCTAACAAGCCATGGACCAGTATATGTCTGCAATCCGGAGGTGGGAACCCCTGACCTACTGTGCTGCTTTCCCAGCCCAGGCAAAAGGGATACATCCAAAGATAACAATACTACGAGACGGAGAACAAAGTCATTAAAGATGCTATAATTTTCAACACACTTTACTGAAGATGCTTAAGACAATTATTTGTTTTTCTCAAACCAAAAGACGTTGACTTTGATTGGTTTATTAATAAACAACAAAGATGCTTTCCTAACTTGGAGGAAAAAATGCTTTTCTCAACTTTGAGGGAAAAAAAAGCCTGATTTTGTAAGGACTCAAACCTCTCAGAGTTAGTGGGTAGCAAAGGATTTCATGATAAATATTTCATCAATGTAAACTTGAGCTATTAAATGATATAACTAAAGTCTGACTAGCTCACAACCTCATACTACATATATATACACTCAAACTATGTGTGTGCCTATATATAGCATATATATTAATTATATATAATAAAATACATAAAATTATATGTATTATGTCATCATATATTACATATTGTATATCATATACCACATATTATATACATTATATATAATTATCATATAGTATTATATATTATATGTGCATTATGTATACATATAGCATACTTATATATGCTATATATGTATATACATGGCTATATTATATTATTATATATTATATATAGTATTATATATGTATATACAATATACAGCATTTATAAGCATGCTATATGCATATATGTATATACACATATAATGCTATATATGTATATACACATATGTGCTATATATAATATATAATACATTATATATCATATATCATATATAATTATATGTATTATATATGTATATATAGCATTATAGATATATACACATACAAATTTTTTTATATAGAGCATTATAGATATGTATATATAAAAAAATGATCTTTACTTTTAACCTTAAAACGAGTTAGTCTGGAGGATGAGAAATCATTTGTATGATTTTAAATTTAATGTACACATTACACTATATATTTAGTAGAAGTGAGTGACATTATTGCCTACTTCTCCAAATCACTAGAAGCAAAATACAGTGTTCCCCATATTCCAAAGGTTAGTTTGTCATTAATATTTTTGAAGGCTCTCGAAATAAAAGTTTATGTTGTGAACTGTAGCAGACAGTCTTTGCCGACCTAGCATCCATTTCCTCTTTGTTCTTTTTGGTGGTGTTACTGTTGACATCAGACAAGCCTTGATTTTACTCATTGGCTGTCCAGTGTCCATCCAGTCCTCATACATTTCAAGGGAAGCGATCCTTTTCTCTGCAAGGGAGCCAGTCCTGAACTAGCCAAGTCAACCAAGGCAACCCCATTTCCTTGCCGATACTTGGATGAAGCATGGGCATGTGACTCAGTTACAGCGACAGAGGGGGAGGAGCGTGCTGAGAACACCTTGGGGCAGGCCGCCGATTCCTGAGAAGAACATGGTGGCAGAACAGATGGCCTCATCTTGCCTCTGGAAATTGCAGTGTGTGACTGTGAGAACTGAAAGGGTGTGGCCATCTTGACCCCAGGATGGGAGCCAGTCTCAGGACACACAATGATGCCAGAATGGCTCCCAAAGCATCAGGTCAGTGGGTCAACTAACTCGTGAGATCTGGTCCGCCATGACACTTCCATCATATAGGAGACTAAATTTCCTTGCTTTTTGAATCAGTTTGAGTCAGATCAGTAACAACTAAAGACTAAACCTTCCTTAAATGTATATTTTAAATTTTTTCTTAAAAATTATGACAACTGTGGTCTTTCACAGCACAGAAGAGGAGGAATTCTCTCCTCCATTTGTCTAGGGGCAAGGAAACAAATGGCATGGCAGAGACTGCTAGCTGTTCAATGGAAGTGCAAGGTGAGCTTTACTTTAATGATGCAAATTCCAACTTTTAGCTGGGTACATGGCTGCAGAACTCAGACTAGTTTTCTATTCTCCTTTGCATCTAAGTGTCGGTGGCCACACGACCAAGTTCTGGTTAGTGAGTTATGAGCAGATGCTGCAAGTCCGTTTTGGCTCTGTTCTCAGTAACAAGTAAGCCCTTATAAACAAAAAAGTGAATCTCAGCCTCAGTTCAAAGAGGCAGCGATAAAATGCCTAAGCAAATATAAAGAAAGGGGGAGCATGTCGGTCCTAAACGATTCTTTGGTAATCACAGTATTCACTTTCTTTTTCCATTCTTTGTGGTACCGATTAATTTTTAAACGCTAATGTTTAAATAGCAGCATCCAATCCCTGATTTTCCCTGCTGGTCAAAGCCCAGCCAGTGGCTGAATTCAACACCCTTTACCTTTCTTTTTTTTCCTAGCACTCAATGAAACCATTGTATTTCCTGCTTGAACAGACCAATGAATAGTGATCAAGGGCCATTCTAAGCTGCAATCTTCCAGTTCTATAAACATTATTATTCGGATTCAAAAAACTATTAGCTAGAGCCTATTGATCCTCTAGTTCCCTCCTTTTCAGAGCACCAGCATACAAATCCTCTCATTTAGTTTCCTTCTAGAAGCACAAGCTGGGCATGGAAGACTGTACAAACGCGGCAGGAAAGTATTAATAGCCAACGGCACAAGATGAAACTGAAAGTAACATACCCGTTTTAAAACCTTCTCTTTGACAAAGTCTTTAAGATTAATGAATCTCGGTCGGCCGCGGGAGCTCACACCTGTAATCCCAGCACTTTGGGAGGCTGAGGCGGGCAGATCACAAGGTCAGGAGATCGATACCATTCTGGCCAACATGGTGAAACCCCATCTCTATTAAAAATACACACACACACACACACACACACACACACACACATTAGCTGGGTGTGGTGGTGTGCCTGTAGTCCCAGCTACTCAGGAGGCTGAGGAAGGAGAATCGCTTGAACTTGGGAGGCAGAGGTTCCAGTGAACTGAGATCGCGTCACTGCACTCCAGCCTGGTGACAGAGTGAGACTCTGTGTCAAAAAAAAAAAAAAAAAAAGAATCTCCTACTTTTTAAGTAATGAGTGATCGAGATTGCCAATTCTGATTTTGGCATAGACTCAAGAGACAAAAATAAAAGCTGGCAGGTCCTATAGTGAAATTTGGAGTGAATCCTGTAGCAGCTGATGAGAAACTATGAGACAGTGGCCTGTGTTGCTGAATAGAGGCATCTCACTGTCCACTAGTTGGTGTATGTTCTCATACATTCATAATCAGTCTTTCAAATGTGGCTTAATAATCACATTACTAAGGAGCACTACCTGAAATCACAGACAGTTTTTTTGTGAATATTACACCTTCTTCATAGCTATTGGTTCTTAGCACTGTGGCGTGTTCCATCTTCCATTAGATTACATATTCCTTAAGACAAGATCAGGAGTTACATTTTGTTGAATATATACTATGTTGATTTCACATGAAATAAAATTTAAGTGTATTTGTGTAACAAATGAGGAGAAATAAACAATATTATGTACGAATTTTACATTTATTCTAAGTTTCATTTGTATCAGTTCAATCTTCTCACTTTTCAGGATACGTAGCCAGAGTCAATATTGGTGAAGAGGTTGGAAAATGCTTGGTGGTTGAATTGATTGGAATCAAATGGGAAGACTGATTCTAATTGACATGAGGCAAAAACAAAAAATAGCTCAGGATTGAAATGACACAAAGTTTTATATATACATATATATATATATTTTATGCTGCCATACAGTTACAGTAAACAGAGGATTTTTAGTTAAAAAATAAATGTTATCTTTGTGGATACCATTGGCCTTTTGATTGCATTTGTTGACTCCATGAAACTATGGACAAATATGTGAATTTTTTAAATTATTTCAACATATATTAGTTAATTATTAATTATTAAGTCTCTTCATTTAATCGACATTTATTAAGTTCCTGCTATACACCTGGCGGGTATATGCCTGGGTCTGGATACAAAGCTGAGTAAGATGTATAATCGAGATTTAAAGTGCAAAGAAGGAATCTATGTAATTTGGAAAAGAAATAACATGTTTATGTTAGATAATTATTCCCATGTTTTCACAGGAGGGAGATTATCTTGAAACACTTCTCCCTTATCCTTAATTGCCTCCAGGTATGGTGACAGCGTGATCTTTAGAATACGCACAAATCCAAAGGATCAAGTTTACAGCAAACGAAAGGAGAACAGGGAGTAATCTGGTTATGACATCAGTCACCTCCTAATTGGGGGGATATTTGCAGCTAGCTGAGTTGCTTTCAAGCTAGAGGGTTGTGACCAATTAATAGGTAAGAGAGCATATGGCTGTGCAAAAACAAAAAACAGAAAACAAAAAAAAACACAAAGGACTAGGCTTTGAATTCTGATTCTACTACCTACTAACTTTGTGACCTCTTACAAGAAATAGCACTTCTCTGAGTCTCAGTTTGAAGAGATATTTAAAATATCTCATCAGGTGCTGATGACACATGACAGTAAGTCTCCAGGCTTACAGACACTGTGAAAGGACAAACACGTGAGGATTCTCAGCAAATAGCAGCAATGGGATTGTTATTGTGTTTGCTGTGGTCACTGTTTTTAATTATTAATAGCACACAGATTATATACTCCATTTTTTATCTGTTAAGTGATTCCTATCAGGTAGCACAAAGTGGCAGGGTGTATATTATAAAGAAGAAGTCAGGACTGGGTGCAGTGGCTCACACCTGTAATCCCAGCACTTTGGGAGGCAGAGGCGAGAGGATCACCAGGTCAGGAGGTTGAGAACATCCTGGCTAACATAGTGAAACCCACCTGTCTCTACTAAAAATACAAAAAATTAGCCGGGCGTCTGTAGTCCCAGCTGCTTGGGAGGCTGAGGCAGGAGAATGGCGTGAACCCAAGAGGCAGAGCTTGCAGAGTGCCGAGATCACGGCACTGCACTCCAGCCTGGGCGACAGATCGAGACTCTGTCTCAAAAAAAAAAAAAAAAGAAAAAAGAAAAAGAAAAAAAAGAAGGAGTCAGACTGTGGGTCTTTTGAGTACTGTTTTTCACTGGAGCAACATCCCCGAGTGCATGTCCCACTAACCGTGGGATGAAGACAGCCCTGTTAGGCCACAGTGTGGTGGCAGGTAGCACAGGCCCCAGAATTAGAAGCTCTGGGTTCCCGGCTGAGCTCTACTGCCTCCTAGCTGTATTACTCAACTTCCCTGTGACTTCAGTTTTCCTATCTACTAAATGGGGATAATAATAACATCTACCTCGCAGCACAGTTAATAAGGATTAAATCAGTCAAAACATGTAAAATATTTATAACAATGGTTAGAAAACACCATGCACCAAAATATGCTAGTTATATTACAGAGTATATCACAGAATAAATTAAGGTTTGACATCAAATTAAATAAGACAGCCAGGCCAGTGGCTCACACCTGTAATCCCAGCACTCTGGGAGGCCGAGGTGGGCGGATCACCTGAGGTCAGAAGTTCGAGACCAGCCTGGCCAACATGGTTAAACCCTGTCTCTACTGAAAATAAAAAAATTAGCTGGGTGTGGTGGCATGCACGTGTAATCCCAGCTACTCGGAGGCTGACGTAGGAGAATTGCTTGAATCCGGGAGGCAGAAGTTGCAGTGAATTGAGGTCTTGCCACTGTACTCCAGCCTGGGAGACAGAGCAAGACTCCATCTCAAAAATAAAATAAAATAAAATAAAATAAAGTAAAATAAAATAAATGAGACAATTCTACAAGAAAAAATCAATAGGAGAAATTAGACTAGAGAACATTTTTTTCTAATGGAGGAATAATTAGATACCAAATAATGTTGTCTGTGTTAGACCATCGTGGCCAAGGGACCTATAGTTTCTATCTGGACTGCAGCCAAAATGGAACCTGCAGACATCAAGCAAGATCTGTTAAGAAGGAAAGAATATCAAGGTGATAGAGCTTTAAAAAAAATCTGTGCTTTCAACAGCTTCAGAATTCCCTGTCTAATCAGTAACAGCTTATCAAGCATGAGATGGGAGAAAAACAATCATCGGGGCTCCAGATGGAAATGTTTAATGCATATGCAGTTTACAGGATGAATATAAATTGCAAACATGGTGGTTTTTGGTTCATCTGCTGAATAAAAAAAGTATTGAATTTGTTCTACGTTAATTAATGAGTAACTGAATATTTGATACAGCAACGTGCTTAACTCTTTCACAGAGAGTCAATGGCCAATGATTTTGCAGATCAAGTGGGCATTGTCAGGGTTATTTTCCTTATACATGTAATTCTTTCAAGGTATATTTTGCAGCAGATATAAAGTCATATATGTATTGTGACCCTCATTCTGTGCTGAGGAAAAATATCTATCAATCTACTTAATTGTGCAGCGTACATTGGAGAAAAATGTGAATATCATTGAAAATGTTTAGCACTCTTTGAATGGAAGGAAGGTATATCAGATGTCATAGACAAGAGAGCTAATAATATACCCTGTTAGTTGGTAGTAAGAAGCCTGAAAATATAAAAAGTAATAATGTGGAGTGAATAAAGTGATAAGTTCTGTCTACAGCTATTTCTTTATCTGTAATCTGTGTATATTGAAGCCTATTTTAATTGCATACATATTACATTTATATAGCACTTGCTATATGATCCAGGACCTTTATAAATATTACGGGATATGATCCTCATAATCACCCTATGACATACGTACTATTATTATTCTCATTTTAAAGGTAAGAAGACTGAGGCACAAAGAGGCTAAACAACTTGCACAAGGAAGCTAGAAAATGTCAAAGCTTTAAGTTTCAAGTTAGGCTGGCTTCAGAGTACTTTTGTACTCAACTGCTCCACTGGGCTGTGTATCTAGATAGTACCCAAAATGAACCTGCATACATTATTTATGTATTTGGCATGTATCCATTGACAAGAGTGGTAAAAGATTGAGGAAACAGTCAGAAAATATTTTACTATTAGATAAGATTTCAGGAAATATGGGGATCTTGCATCAACCTACAAATATGAAACTGCTCATCACCAGTGTTGCTCTGAGTCTTTTCCTTTTATGCAGTTGAATCATACATGCATCTTTTGTTTTCACTAAATAAAGTGTGCAATTGAAGAAAAAAGCATTTCTGCTCATCATAAGTGCATTCACTTTCTCCAAATACCAGAGAGAAAAAATTAGGGGCACCTGTAATTTTACAACTAAAGATACAAATGTAGGTTACTTTTATAAGGAAAAAAAGAAAAGTTAATCTTTTAAAATAATAAATTTGTTTTACTAAAAAAAGATTAAAATCTGAGTTGTAGAAACAATAGGGCTAAATTGGAAAACAATGGAAAAAAGAATTTAAGGATGAGAAAATACTTTTTAAAATTTTCTCAAATTAAAATTAGTTTATATTAAGAAGCTAAATGAAGAAATATTTTCTAAGTAATTAAGTTAAAACAGCTAATACTGTAGTATCTGTGGGAGGAAAAGAAGCAGTTGTATTTTAAAGAAACTCAGGAAACTAATACAATGTTCCTTATTTGCCAGCTGAGGGGTTATTGCCATATATTTGTAGCAACTTCCATTAGAACAGAAGTAGCTATTTTAAAATGCAAATAGCTAGTTTGACCTTGACAATGCTCTTTTTCTTGTTGTTTTCTAAATTATAAATCTTGCATTCTTTTTGATAGTAAAGTCAGAATGTCTATTAAAGTAGAAAATACAAACAGCTTAAATATTGCATATTATTCATTTACACTACCCATAGTATTAATGAAATTTACACTGACAGAAGTAACAAGGAACAACATCCTGAAGTCTTTGGTTGGCTTTTTAAATTGTGTCCATAATTAAAACTCATATACTTTTCATCACGAATAAAAATGCAGCAGATTCAAAACTGCTTTGAAAGTCAAAACTGATTTCATTTAGAATTTATTCACTTAAAAATACTACCCATCTGACAAAAGGCTAATATCCAGAATCTACAAAAAACTTAAACAAATTTACAAGAAACAAACAAATTTACAAGAAAAAAATCAACCTCAACAAAAAGTGGGCAAAGTATATGAACAGACACTTCTCAAAAGAAGACATGTATGCAGCCAACAGACACAGGAAAAAATGCTCTTCATCACTGACCATCAGAGAAATGCAAATCAAAACCACAATGAGATACCATCTCATACCAGTTAGAATGGTGATCATTAAAAAGTCAGGAAACAACAGGTGCTGGAGAGGATGTGGAGAAACAGGAACACTTTTACACTGTTGGTGGGACTGTAAACTAGTTCAATCATTTTGGAAGACGGTGTGGTGATTCCTCAAGGATCTAGAACTAGAAATACCATTTGACCCAGCCATCCCATTACTGGGTACATACCCAAAAGATTATAAGTCATGCTGCTATAAAGACACATGCAGACGTATGTTTATTGCGGCATTGTTCACAATAGCAAAGACTTGGAAACAACCCAAATGTCCATTAGTGACAGACTGGATTAAGAAAATGTGACATATATACCCCATGGAATACTATACAGCTATAAAAAAAGGATGAGTTCAGGTCATCCTTTTCAGGTTATTCATATCATTCTACTTATAAATAGAACTTCTAAAAGGTTCCATACAAGTGTAACAAAGGAAAGATAAGAAAGCAACATTTTTTACATCTAATGGGGCTTTTGCATTATGAACATGAAGAAATGCTACTCCATGATGTGACTACTGTCAGCATATTTTCTTTGTAGGGAAATGGATGAAGCTGAAACCATCATTTTGAGCAAACTATTGCAAGGACAGAAAACCAGACACCGCATGTTCTCACTCATAGATGGGAACTGAACAATGAGAACACTTGGACACAGGGTGGGGAACATCACACACCAGGGCCTATCATAGGGTAGTGTGGAGTGGGGAGTGGGGAGTGGGGAGGGATAGCATTAGGAGATATACCTAATGTAAATGACCAGTTAACAGGTATAACACACCAACATGGCACATGTATACATATGTAACAAACCTGCATATCGTGCACATGTACCCTACAACTTAAAGTATAATTTTAAAAAAAGAAAAAAGAAGAAATGTATTCACTTAAAATATCATATTAAAAATGTTATGGTATTTCATATATCCATTTACTATTATTATTGTTCGTCTGGAATGCTTGAGGGACATAATCTTATGAATTTTCAAAATATTACTCCCCAAACAGCAAGAAGGACCAAAGTCCTTATAATAAAACTTTCATGCTGGGTGGGGCTAGAAAGAAATGTGTTGTAATACCATCTGCAGTTCATGGTACCACAAACCATGGGGATTTTTAAAGTTCTAGATAGATGAGTGTATAAAAGTAAAGGAAATTAAAGGAATGCGGCAGTCAAGAGAACCCAGGCTGTACGTTAAATTGACACATAAGAATAGGATACTAATACTTCTCATCCAGCAATTTCAACCAGATGTGCAATCAACATTGTTTCCCCACACAAAGTACAAACAATTTACATAAGTGAATCATTTATTTATAAAATGAGATTCTTGAGTGAATTTTTATTCCCTGTATCAATCTTTTCACTACAACAGCAAACTTAAAAGTTTCATAAATGTGAAGGATCCTTTTGAAACTTGCCTATATTCAACAATCAGAGAATAACACTACTGTGTACTCTTATCGGTGTTTGACAATTTCCTAAAATGGACCAGACACTTATATCTTAATCTCAATTTAATTCTCATCCACAATCTGGACCCTCACTAAACTTGGTTATAAATGTATTGTCTAATTAAAAAAAATGCTTCAGAAGGAGCAAAACACCTTTAGATATGCCAAGCATAGCTATTAACATAGTTGATGCTTTGAAATCTCACCCCAGAAGGTTTTGAGAATTCTTGACTGCGATTTCACTTTCAATAGAAACATATTGAAAATGAAATAAGACAAAACACAAACCTCCTGATACAGGGTATAATATTATTTCAAAAAGTCGTAATAATATTATTTAAATGATTGACTTTCATTTTTAATTTGATATGTTTTTGGCCTATTCTGTTTCACCGGCACATTTCTATTTATTCATATCATTCTACTTATAAATAGAACTTCTAAAAGGTTCCATACAAGTGTAACAAAGGAAAGATAAGAAAGCAACATTTTTTACATCTAATGGGGCTTTTGCATTATGAACATGAAGAAATGCTACTCCATGATGTGACTACTGTCAGCATATTTTCTTAAATGCTAACTGGTCAACCATAGAAATGGTAGTGGGAAAAGCACTTAGCAGAGATGAGGATGGGGAGGAAAAGATGGATTGGTAGCAGTGCCATACGCAGACGTGAGGAAATGAGCAAATGTTTATCATAGCCAATGATGCACATCGTCTGTAATGGGGAAGGGGAACGTAGCTACTTGCCTATCTGAACCCATAGTATAGGCCAACCAAGCGCACCATCCAACGATATCAAGCAGATCATAAATGGAAGAGCAGATGGATATCTCCAGAAACAACAAAAGAAGGGAAGCAGAATGATTATCAGGGAAACACGTTGGTTTTGAGGGGCTGCCACTGAAAATGTTGGAACTTATCTACGGTTCTTCAGCCAGGGTGAATAGAATGAGGTAAATTGTATGGAGTGGAATAGCTATGGAACTGTCATATACCAAGAAATAATAATAGATTAATTTAATTCACCATCTTGACTCCAAAAGCAGGCTGTTTAAAAGAACAAATGAATTGCCCCATCTTTGTTCTATTGTCTGATGCTGTGTTGAACTTGGAAATGCCACACTGCACTTTCTGACTCAATCTCCTAACCCCACCCTTCATTCCCACACTCCTTCATTCGCATCACTCAGGTTTTCATTTCCATCACTTCCATAAACAACTCATGCTATGGTCACCAGCAACTTCAATTTTCCTAATTTACTGGAAATATTTCAGTTCTCGTCTCCCATGATCTCTTAAGCAGCGTTCATCCCTGGTGCCCATTTGTTTCCCTGGCATGCTTTCTTGTCACATCTCCCTTCTAGATTTCCCCTGACCTACCTGTCATTCATTCTCTCATGTTCCATTATTCAGTCATTCAGTTTTAGAGTTAAGGACCAGTCTTAGATTCTCTGCTTTTCTCACCCTGTATTTGCTCCTTAGGTGATCTCATCCAAATATGGTTTCAACTGCTTCTCCTATGCATAGCTAAGTCACAATTTGTTGTTTGCCCTATTCACGCTGAGATCTTGACTCCTGTATTCAGTTGTCCACACAACACCTCATAGAGGCCATAAAGGCACTTCGGATTCAACATTTACTATGTGTTCTCATTATTTAGCTCCCACTTATAAGTGAGAACATGCAGTATTTGATTTTTTGTTCCTGCATTAGTTTGCTAAGGATGATGGTCTCCAGCTTCATCCATATCCCTGCAAAGGACATGATCTCATTCTTTTATGGGTGCATAGCACTTCGTGGAATATATGTACCACATTTTCTTATCTGTAAAACAAACCTGCGTATGTATATTGAACTTAAAATATAAGTGTGTTTTTGTTGTTGTTGTTGTTGTTTGTTTTTTTAAGAAAAGGAAATAAAGACCTAGAGTTTCCCACTCTGCTACCATCATCTTAGTCTAGGCTGCCAGGTCTCACCCAGACTGCAGCCGTATCCTGTGACTGGTATTCCCGAGTCTTCTCTTGCTGCCCTCAGACCTGTCCTCTACACCACAGCCAGAGCAAGGCTTACCCAGAGCAGACGTGATCATGTGATGTTCCTTCATGCCCATCACCCCAACACACAAACTCTTGGCTTAAGATAGTTTGGTGGCATCTCTTTGGGCTTCTAATGGAATCAAAACCAGAAATCAGGAACATCACCTCAAAAGCCATGTATTGCAGTCTTCCTCAACTCTCCAGCCTCATTTTATACCAAATTACCCTTCACTCTTGGTGCTGCAGCCACACCAGCCTTGCCTTCCTGCTCCAAGGGTTCTGTTTATGCTCTCTAGTTTACCTGAAATATGACCTTTCCTCCTACCTTCACCCACCTTCCAAAGCTCAACCAGCCATCACCTCCTTGGAGAAGTTCTCCCTCAGATCACTACTGAAGTCACATTTCCATTGGCCTCTATTACCTTGAGAGCACTACCATCGTCCAGGATGAGCGCAGGTTTGATATGACCCCCACTGGGCAGATCTTTAATGTCAGTCTCCCCACAAAGGCAGAGACTGGTTTTTATTTTCTTCATGATACTGTGGGCATATCCAGCCCCTAGCACCTGGTTGGTTCTTAGTCACTGTTATTGAATCAATCAATGTTATTACGACCAAACAAAAGTTTTTAATACAGATGACCAGAACTCTCAAGAATGACTTGAAACAAAATAGTTTCTAGTCCTCTGTCTAGTACTACATAGACCAGCATTTTTGGTCATTCATTAACTTGCTAGTTCATTCATTCTTTGCCACTCCCTCAGCCTTAACTACCTGTATCTTCTTTTCCACATGTCTCATTCTAACTCATTTTACAGTTTTCAGCTTAAATGTCACTTTCTCATATGCGGCCAGGGAATATTTGTTAAGTGAATGATGACCCTATTAAGTATTCATTGATTGCTATAATTAGGTGCCAGAGAGCATACTAGGGCCTGGGGTTACAAAAATTGATAGGAAGCTTTTTCTGCCATCGGGAACTCATTTCATATTTGGGGACTGCAGTCATGTAGAGAGATAATTAAAGCCTAATATAAATGGTACAAGAGAGGGATGCATCTCCTGCTTGCTGAAAGATGCACGGGGGAGTCCTGCTGCTGTTCCCACAGAGTGTGGCTGGAGGAATGTATACATCTTTTTTTTTTCTTTTGCAGGATAATCTGCTTTATACCTGTTAGCTGAATAACTTTAAAAATATCACTTCATTACTTGTTAGAAGAAAAAGTCACTATTTTAAAACATTGCTTGAAAATTTCTGTTATGGAGAAAATTTAGCTAAACACTTTGATGGGCCATTTGCAGATGAAATTATAGGCCCTAGAGCACCAGTCAGAAGGCTGGGTTGAATTGCTTTACACAGAAAAATAAAAGGAGTGTGTCTACAGTGAAACAGCTGGAAGAAGTCAAGCAAGATTCCCACAGAGATGAAGACACAGAGGGATACATAATGAAGTCCTGGGAGAAAAAGAGAGGCCAAACCATATATCCAGGTCCTGGGCCTGGGGTGAAGCAAATATGCATGCATGCACACACACCCCCCATTCCACGCACATGTACACACCGTCCCCCCCCCCCCGCACACACACATGCTGCCAGTGATAAATTTCCTTTAATTATGCTTCTTTTGAAAACAGAGTTCTCTGCTGTTTAGTTGTAAATCATGTTCTGATAGAAACCCATCGTAAATGAGAAGCCTTCCAGCCAACAATATGAGTATATTTAAGAGAAATTTGTGAAAGCTAGTTAAAGTTGCCTGAAATGTAATCTCCACTCTAAGAGGGACATAAAAGCATGGGGCCTTCATCAGTGGCTCAGTGGTTGCCTCTTTGTCCTCTTTCCCTGGCAAGGCCATATGACTCTTTCAGTTTAGTGACAAATGCGAAGCTCTTTAAATTTCCTGGAGTTCCTCCTCAGTGTAGAACCACAGGTAGGCTATGTAGAAATCAAAGACTGAAATCCTGGCATTGGGTAATCTCTGGATCAGATCAGCATTCTAACAGTCTTCTGAGCTCTCTAGGAACTAACTTCTGATCAGCCTGTCAACTGGGATCTCAGAATTCCCCGGATATCCATTCTTGGGTGTGGTTAATATGATGACACGTCTCTGAGCATCTGAACCTTGAACATGAGCTAACCATATGTGGTTTTGGCTACAGAAGAATTGATAGCTCATTTTTTCCCCGACAGGCAATGTGCTTTTTTCTGCTTCTGCATTTATGCCTGTTTATATTTTTACTTGAGTGTTTCAGATGAATCTAGTCCCCCTCAAAAGATTCCACGTGAAAACAGACTATGCTATATACTTAATTTCCCTCTCCAATTGTAGATAGGCACAATATATTTTCTTTAAAGTGAAAACAAAGACATGAAATTGCAATATGTAAAATGCATAGTACTGAGTCAGTCTATTTTGTTTCTGGTTGAAAAGAGATTTTCAGGTCATTTGTTTATCACGTACACATTAATAAAACAAATGTTGAAACTGCAGATATATCACAGGTCTTATTTATAGCCAAGGCTGTCAAGGTTCCTGTAGAAATCCAGCTGAGACAGATAGATTACTCCTCTATGCTGTGTTGTCTAATACTGCAGCCACTATCCCAATATGGTGATTTGAGCTTACATTTAAATTAGTTAATAACAAAAATTCTGTTTTTCAGTCACTATAGCCATATTTTAAATGCTCCATAGCTACATATGGCTAGTGGCTACTGTATTGAACGAAGCAGAAATGGAATATCTCCTCTATCACAGAAAGTTCTACTGGACAACTCTACATACTAGAAAAGAGAGAATGATAGTAAGTCAACAACTTTGAGATTAGCAGCTAATGAGTTTGGGGGAACTGCATCTCCAATTGTCTGAAAGGCTCAGCTTTTATATCTCTGCTCAATCCCTATGCTGCATAAAGCTTTAATTCCATTATTCATGTGACCTCTTCCCTCCCCTACCAACTGCTTTCTTACTGCCCCATCCCAGAAAGTCATACTGTTTGTTCCCCATGAACAGAATCTATTAGAAAATAAAAACTAAATAGTTGGAGAACATGTGGAAGGCAGAATTCTGAGATGGCCCCTATGAGTCCTTGCCTTTGGGACAGGTGACCTGTATAATCCCCTTCTTCTGAGTGTGAACAGAATCTGTGAATATGACCGCTTTGCTCTTCTGATTATGATTATGTGATACAGCATAAGGAGAGGATTTAGTATATGTGATTAAGGTCCTGTATCAGCCAGGGATTCACTAGAGAAAGAGAACCAGGATGATAGAGTTTGCATATTTATGCTCCCCGCCCCCACCTCATTCTAACATTGAATCGTAATTCCTAATGTTGGAGGCGGGGCCTAGTGAGAGGTGTTTGGGTCCGGGGTGGATCTCTCATGAATGGCTCTGTGCCCTTCCCCGGGTAATGAGTGAGTTTTTGCTCTGTGTTTTCCCTATGAGATCTGACTGTTAAAAATGGCCTGGCACTTCCTCTCTCTTTCACTCCCTCTCTCACCATGTGATAACAGATTTCCCTTGCCTCCTGCCACGAGTGAAAGTTTCTGAGGTCTCACCACAAGACACCAGTGCTTCCTGTACAGCCTGCAGAACCATGAGCCAAATAAACTCTTTTGTTTTATGAATTACCTAGCTTCAGGTATTCCTTTACAGCAATGCAGAAAGGACTAATACACAGGAGGATACACAGATACCAAGATCTGTTTCACAAAATTGGCTTATGCCATGTAGGGGATGATTTGGCAGGTCTGATGTCCATAGGACAGGCTCTCAGGAAAGGCAGACTGGAAACTCTTGGGAAGAAGCCCAGGACAACCTAGACTATTGGAGATAGCCTCCTTTACTTAACGTCAATTTTTTATGGAGTTTGTGGCCGGGCGTGGTGGCTCACGCCTGTAATCACAGCATTTTGGGAGGCTGAGGCGGGAGGATCACAAGGCCAGGAGTTCAAGACCAGCCTGGCCAATATGGTGAAACCCCATCTCTACTAAAAATACAAAAGTTAGTCGGGTGTGGTGGCGCACGCCTGTAATCCCACCTACTTGGGAGGCTGAGGTAGGAGAATCGGCTTGAACCCAGGAGGCGGAGGTTACAGTGAGCCAAGATTGAGTCACTGCACTCCAGCCTGGGTGACAGAGCAAGACTGTGTCTTGGAAAAAAAAAAGAAAGAAAGAAAAATAAATAAATAAATACAGTCAATTTATTATGGAGTTTAATCATGTCTATAAGGTATTTTCATGCAACACCTATGTTAATGTTTGATTGGCCAACCCAAGAGGGTAGCCTTGCCAAATGCACACATACAACTGACGCTCGCAGGTCTCGAATCAGTTGATTTTAGGCTTGACTCAGGCAGGTCACCCCTTTAAAAGAGGGTACAGAGATTTGATATTTGTAGCAACAAAGACTGCCTCTCCTGCCGTCCCTGAAGAAGTAAACCATCCTGAGTTCTACAGTTGCAATAAAATGACTTCTGCCGACAGTGTTCGAGCTTGCACAAGAAGACTGAATCTCAGCCCACAGCCTAGGCTGACATGCCGATGGGCTAAGCCATGCCCAGACATCTGGTCCACAAAAACAGTAAAATAATAAATGTCTGTTTTAAGGCACAAATTTGTGGAAATTGTGCCATATAAGAAACTAACACACAATGGAATGCGAAGAGAATAACTGAATGCCAATTGAGAGCATTAGATGAGTGTGGCACTGAGCTGAGGAGACTTCAGAAGATACTCAACAGAATGCTTGTTGAAATTATTTTCTTTCTATCAGTGAAGAATTTCTTTGTTTCATCTTTAAGGATAAAGAAGTTGAAGCTCAAAAATTAAGTAGTTTGCCCAAAGCAAAATAGTACCTGTTGGAGCCACTGTAGTCTACAGACAGTTGAGATTATCTCTTCTTATGGATGCATGAATTAATGCGGGACAGGTGGGTTTTGATTAGTCACTGTTACATGGTAAATATTATAGCATGGTGATAAAAAGAATTATGATAAAATGCCATTCTTTGGAATAGGAATACACAGTTTTTGGAGTTTAGGAGATCTAATCTCTTACTGCCCAAATGTTGGTGTCCCCTCCGAAAATTCATGTTGAAATCTGATCCCCAGTAAAACAGCATTTGGAGGCGGGGTCTTTGTGAGTTAATTAGGTCACGAGGGTGGAGGCCTTATGAATGGGATTAGTCTTTTTTTTTTTTTTTTGTGGGAGACGGAGTCTCACTCTGTCACCAGGCTGGAGTGCACTGGTGTGATCTCTCGGCTCACTGCAACCTCCACCTCCTGGGTTCAAACGATGCTTCAACCTTCTGAATAGCTGAGACTATAGTTACGTGCCACCATGCCCAGCTAATTTTTGTATTTTTAGTAGAGATGGGGTTTCACCATGTTGGCCAGGATGGCCTTGGTCTCATGACCTCGTGATCTACCTGCTTCAGCTTCTCAAAGTGCTGGGATTACAGGTGTGAGCCAACACACCTAGCCTAGTCCTATTTTAAGAAGTGACCAGAGAACTACCTCATTCTCTTCACTATATGATGCTATAACAAGAAACTAGCCGTCTGCAACTTGGCACAGGGCCTTCACCCACACTCAACCATGCTAGCACCCTGATCTTAGACTTCCAGCCCCCAAAACTATAAGAAATAAATTTATATTGTTTACAGTCACCCAATCTATGGTAATTTGTTACAGCAACTTTACCTGACTAAAACAGTGTCTAACATGTGGTCTTCAAAATAAAGAGGAAATAAATACCCACCATGGTTGGTATTACGGAAAGCGAACCTGTTTAATTATTGAGGCCAACATATTTTTATCTTCACTATTCTCCCCCATTACGAGTTTGTGCACTCTTTCTCAGGAAGAAATGCTCGTTAGAGTCTGTGTGAACACTTACTAGTCTATAATTGGGAATGAACACAGCAAGAATTTTAGGAAACTCAGAATCTCCTGTAAGACTTAAATAGAATTTATAAAATCCAATATGTCAGAATGTGTTACCAGATATATCTACAAGGCAAAAACAATTTCCAGTGTGATATGCCGTTCAGTTTTATAAAAAGGAAAGCCCATCTAGAAGGCAACTTCAGTCAACCATGAGCATGGAGAAGCAGCTGTCTGCTGTGTCACTTGTCCTGTTCTCATCCTGGATTTGGCAAGTAGAGGTGAGATCTGAAGTAGTCTGTCGTCTGATGCCTTGGCTGTAAAGGTAACAGAACTGACGGAATAACCTTAGAACTGACAATGATCTGCTGAAAGTTACAGTCTACTGACATCTGTAGTTCCGTTTAAAGAACTGTTAGGAGCACTGAGAAAACTTTTGTTCTTTCTAATTAAATAATAGGTCAGTGTGACCTTTGTTGCCTTCTAGTTTCTGTACATCAAGTTCCTGTTGCAGATATCAAGTTTTTGCTTTTAGACCTCTGAATTAACTTGTAAGGTACTTTTTTCTTTCTTTCTTTCTTTTCTTTTTTTTTTTGTTTAATAAAATCACCTTTTCTGACTTTCTTATACTTTAGAGTTTGGAAAGGAGACAGGTACAGAAGATATGAGTCAAGTTCATGAGAAAATCACCGTCTTTATTTTCTTAATTTTCCTGATTAAAACTCCTGATTTTAATATTGACTAAAATGCAAGTAAAATCAGAAATATATTTCTAATAATTTTTACTTAAAATAATTTCCACTTCTAATAATCAACTTAAAAATGACTATCAGCTTTGTGCCATTTACATTTTGAGATGCCGAGAAGAGCAGAAATTCAGTATAATAACCAGTCTGTGTCTTTAAGAAATTGACAATGGACTTGAAGAATATACTGAAAAAGCATAATTAATTCCTCATAAAATTTTAAGATACAAGGGAAACTGAACATAAAAGTGATAGGATATAAGAGGAAAACTTTATCCACACAACAGACATGTAGGTTCAAATCTGTGTCTGCCACTAACCAGCTAGTTGGCAACCAACAAACTACAGCCACTCCTAATGTTGTTTACCTGGTGTTTAAATATGAGAGCTGGAAAAGATCATCTTAAACTGTCCTTAAAAATTATACTGCCTCAATTTCTGAATAGTTAGTTAGAACAAATAGGCTCATATTTACATCAAAAGTTTGCCGGCAATCAACTTGATTTCATTCTTATGCAGTATATTTTTTTACTTAGAAGAGAAAATAGTCTCTAGTGAATATTCAAATCGTTGCCATTTGCTTAATAATTACTATGTGCAAGACATTTTCCATTAAACTTTTCAATTAATAATTAACAATATTACAGAATGGCTATTATCACATTCACCTTACATATAAGAAACTGAGCTCCAAAAGGATCAAGGACTTGCTTAAGGCTTCATAGCTAATAAGTGAAGAGCTGGAATTTGGACAAGGCTCCATATTACAGTAGATTTCTTGTCCATTTGTGCATTTAAAACAATCTCATCTAAACTATTTTATATAAGAAGCAGAAATTAAAAGAAAAACATGTATAGAACAGATGTACTTAATTTCAGAGACATTTAAAGATCCAGCATTTTATTTTTCATTTGGGCAGGTTAAATATTTTCATCAGCTTACTTCATAGGGAATTTGAGCTCTTGAAACTACAAAATTGATGTAGGCTTTACAGTCTTAGTTCTAAAAATCGATGTCTTTCTAGACTGAAATAAGGTCAGCCAAATGTGAAGATTTTAACACTTTTAGAAAATGGATTTGTTTTATATAGTTTTGTTGGCGATGGGGAGAATGATTTTCCATTCCCTACAGTTATTTCTTCTTTATTGTTCTTTATTTAAGGATATATTGACATTGAATAAGTCCCCTCTGCTATTAATTGAATAGTTTGTAACTACTTAAAGAAAAATACACTATAAGAACTGTTGACTGCAGATGGGAAAGAAGCGGGGGGGAAAGAAAGGCAGTGTGTGTGCATTCAAGGTAATACAAACAACACTCACATTTTGTGAAGAATGCTATGCGAGGCACAGGGAAAATGTCAAATCTCTACAGAAGGTGTGGTCAGTCAAAGAATTCTTCCACATCATTTAGCAGGTGAGATGCTACCTTTTCATCAAGTATCTTACAAGACTCTTGTTATACAATGGAAAGGTGTTTATGGTAGGATATGCACTTAACAGCAATACACAGAGCGTGTACCTGTTACTTTTTTCCATTTCATAATGTGTGAAACAAATGTATAAACTATTTGTCATAAGAATTCTGATATATCAATTCAGTTGACATTGGAGTTTTAATAATCTTTTGTTAATGCTCACTCAATACACAATTTCTAAGAACTCTCCAAAATTAAAAATTAAAATGACACATTAAATAGCATGCTAATGGTAAATCAGCATTTGAATACTACTTTAACATGCCATTTCAAAAGGCTTCTGAAGTGCTATACTTAACAACCACTAGAGGACATTTGTTAAAGATTGAAAACAGTGCTATTAACTAACATATATTTTATATTGATTTTAATGAGTTGTCTCTATTTCTTCCCATCTCTCACTTCTCTTTCTTATCTCTTTCTAGAAAGCTGCTGTAATTCTTAGCCAATGTACATATCCTTATACTCCTATAATGTTAAAATGATCATACAATTTTGAGAAATCAAAACTGTGACTTGATAAGAGTAATTCTCCCGAGAATTTTTGTGACATAAATGTGCTGAGTCTTCCTTGCAAATATACCTGTGTTTTAGTCATTATGCTGAACTTTATATTAGTTACTAGATATTTTTGCCTCTCATTCTTGTTTCTCCTATGAATTAATTTATTATTTAAAAATAGCTTAAGAATGAACATTCTCTGCTTTCTTGGGCCCAATATGCTCCTTCATAGTTCCACTGGGCATACAACAATTATTTTTATTTTCCAGAAAAAAACTGAGACTGCTGTTAGCTCCTCCTCCCTTAAAAATGCATCTATAAAATGTCCAAGTGTGGAAAGGAATACCAGTGTGTCCCATACCTGTGGTTGTATAATTATCCCCTAGTGTAAATTGCTGAGCAATTGGCCATTTCTTACCAACAAAGTCATTTTGTATATAGAATAGATAAAATAGGGATTCATTCTTTCACAAATATTTTGAAAATATCTACTACATTGCAAGGCAAAATGTTCATACTCAAAGTCCACCTACTGATGAATTCTAATAGAAATGAAACCATACGTATTACCTTTAATGTAATGTGATAGAATTGCATATGAGGCTAAGCACTAAAACCAAATCCAATACGATTCTGCTAGTAGTTCCTTGTTGGGAAGTATCAGGAAGAGCCATTTCCTCTTTGAGGGAGTTCTCAGTTCTTCATCTGCAAACTCAGTAGCTGGACTAGAAAATACACGTGAAGGCAGCCACCTCTACACTTTTTCTGGCTCCATGACTCCTGTCTTCTATTCTGCTTTCAAGTCAATCATTGCAGAGAGCAAATCTCTTTTCTGAGTATTATAAATTATATTTTGATCTGAAAGCAACTCCTTCTGGAAAATGCTTATTTCTCTGTGTGAGCATCAAGACCTCATTTTTGATGCTTAATTAATGTTTAAGGCATGTTTTCTTGTGAGGTTAAGAACAGATGCTGGACAATAAATTTCATTTCAGAGTTGAGAATATCGGAAGTAAACAAACAGTTACTACATGACCCTCCGCACTACCAAAGGGAAGAACTAAGAACAGGAGCAGCAATAATAATAATAATAATGGCTAATACGTATAAATCCCTACCTTGAACCAGCCATGGTGCTAAGCACTTTGCATTTATTATCTAATGTAATCTTCATGACAAATCTATGAAGTAAGCATTATTATTCCTATTATGAGTGGCAAAAATGAGATTCAGAAAGCTTAAGCAATCATCTCAAATATACCCATTTAGTAAATGTGGCATTTGCTTTGTCTTGAAACCCAAAGGGCCATCTCTTTCCATTATATCATATCATTTACAATAAAGAATAATGCTACACTTCATAATATGGTTACCACAAACAATCCCTGTGCATGCATAGTCTGTTGTTGTAAACTAAAAAGTGACGTTGTGAATAATTCTTTGAATTATTACAATTTTAAGCATTCTATATGATATTTAAGCAGGGATAAATTGTGATATAAATCACAATAATATACTGATATTACACTGCTTTCTCATGCGACATTTAAAATATAGATTTTAGGTACTATCTATAGTGTTAGTATCTGAACACTAAGTAAATTAATTTATTCAGCTAGTGTTTTTTTTCTCTTTTTCTGTTTTCTTTTTTCTTTCTTTTTTTTTTTTTTGAGAAGGAGTCTTGCTCTGTCATCCAGGCTGGAGTGCGGTGGCACGATCTCGGCTCACTGCAAGCTCCGCCTCCCAGGTTCGCGCCATTCTCCTGCCTCAGCTTCCCAAGTAACTGGGATTACAGGCACCCGCCACCACACCTGGTCAATTATATTTATGTATTTATTTTGTGTGTGTGTGTGTGTGTGTGTGTGTGTGTGTGTGTGTGTGTGTGTGTGTGTGTTTAGTAGAGACGGGGTTTCACCATGTTGGCCAGGATGGTCTCGATTTCCTGACCTTGTGATCCACCCACCTCGGCCTCCCAAACTGCTGGGATTACAGGTGGGAGCCACCACACCTGGCCTTTTTTTTTTTTTTTTTTTTCAAATAAAGTAATTGGTTGTCATTTTGGGATAATTATTTATAGGTGGACCATCAACACATTCCCAATTGATTCAAGTTTCCAAGACTGCCAGAGAAGCAGCAGAGAATCACTGAATCTTGGAGGGGGAAATACAAACAGGGGCCGCTGTAAGTATTACAACTAGTCTCTGGGAACACGAGTGTATACACACATGCATCATTGTATGTACAGACAAGTGCGTGCACACAATGGCACGAGAAGACCGTGAAATAAAATGAAACCAACATTGACTTAGAATAACCCTTTCAAAAGAACAGCAAGATGGAAGCTTAAAATTAAAACTGATAAATAAAAGGATGAGAACTTTTATGTGCATCTGAATTTATACATTGAGATTCAAATCTTGTACATATTTTAAAATGATATTTAGAGCAAATTATATTTTTTTTCCATTTTTCACACTTTTGGCTAATGATTTATTTTATTTTATTTTATTTTATAATGTTAAAAACACATGAAATTTACTGTCTTAACACATTTGTAAGTGTTCAATGCACTATTTCTGACTGTAAGTACAATGGTGTATAGCACATTCCTAAAATTTATTCGTCTGCTCAACTTCATGCCCATTAATAGTAATTAATTCTACATTTCCTCTTCCTTCCCAGCCCCTGGCACCCACCGCTCAACTCTAATCATATTTCTGAGATGTAGTATTACGGATAATCTTTTTTATACTTTTCTGCATTAATAATCAACAACTTTATTATTAATATTCAAATATTACTATAATCACTGAAAGACAGATACTGTATGATTCAACTTATATAAGGCATCTAAAATAGTCACAAGCTAGTGAGAATTAATCTAACAAATGATAGTTTAGTTAACCAAACCACCCACTATTTCTTCAATTAAAAAGCAAGCATGGGAATAGTAGTGTATACTTAATTTTGTAAGGTGAACCCATTGTACAATTGGAGATAAGATCACAGTCAAGAGTATCTTTTTATTTGCAAAAACAAAAAAAAAATCAGAATTCTCATATAACCCCCTCCCCAGTTTTGTGCTCAAGACTCTTACTAAGTAACTGGATTATCTGTGACAGACTGAGGTTGCCTAGAATTATCCAAATAGCTCTTTGAGGTGGTCAGTCCAATTTAAATGCAATAAAACATCCTCCAAACCAATTTAATGGCATCAACCACTAAAGCAATTGTTTGAACTTTCAATAGAACATATTTTCACACTGTGTATTATGCCTGTCTAGGCGCAACTCCAGATAAGCATGATTAAGATGACACAGTGACTTCATTCTCAAAATCGGAAGAACATTCACATGTATCATTCAAATTCTTCCGACAACCCTATAAGGCAAGGGAGAATAGGATGTGCGGCATTTTATGTCAATTGGAAAGGTTTGGCTGGGATTGCTGAGCACATCACCATGGAATGGTATTGTGTGGTGTCCCATGGTCAATGAAGGTGTTACTAAAAGTGCAAAAAGATGCACAATCCCAGGCCTGCATCATTTACTTCACTAGTAGGAAAATAGCCCTTTGAGGGCCGGGAATGGTGGCTCATGCCTGTAATCCCAGCACTTTGGGAGGCTGAGGCCAGCAGATCATGAGGTCAGAAGTTCAAGACCAGCCTGTCCAACATGGTGAAACCCCGTCCCTACTAAAAATACAAAAATTAGCTGGGTGTGGTGGTATGCACCTGTAGTCCCAGCTACTTGGGAGGCTCAGGCAGGAGAATCGCTTGAACCCGGGAGGCAGAGGTTGCAGTGAGCTGAGATCGTGCCGCTGCACTCTACCCTGGGTGACAGAGCGAGACGCCAGCCTGGATGACAGAGCAAGACTCCATCTCAAAAAACAAAAATAAAACAAAAAAACAAACAAGAGCCCTTTGAGGTGGAAGCTAATAAGTGGGGCAAAGCTATTTTATTGATTTGTCTGCTCTGTTTTAGAGAAAATCAGCTATTTTCTCTTTATGCTATTTATGAAGGTTAATGCTTCTTAAATGTGAAGAGAGTGTGTGAAAACAATATAAATTTGTAGTCTGTTAGCAAAGTATATTCTATAATAGAATAGAATATAATGTAATATACTCAATAGAACATACTATATCTATAATAGAATATTAGAGAATACACTTTGCTAACAGACTACAAAATTTATATTATTTTGAATGTCTATTTTTTTTTTTTTTTTAGCAAAAGTGAAATGCAAAGGAACAGCTATATAAATAAACCCCAGCCAAACTATATGGTAGATCTAATCAATCTCTTCTTGATCCCAAACTTAAATTCACAATAAGGAAAATGTCCAATTAACCAAAGGAGATTATAGATTCAAATTGATCCTGGTTGAAAAGATGATACACTTAATGGCAAAATAAAAACTAATGTGTAATTAATAACAATAAAACTACTTAGATTAAAAATATTTAGAAGAAATGTTGCATATTTCTCCACAAATCACAGACAAAAGATATGAAAATTCAGGAGGTCATTTTCTTTTGCAATATTTATGCTGGTGAGGTGACATAATATTTTCTTCTGCAATACATACATAGGAGATCTATATATGTAGGCATACTTTAACACTATAAATATTGTCCTTATCAATATGAAGTCTATGGAAATCTCAGCATGCAGTACATGCTTTCTGCAAATAACAGACACTGCTATATAAATCAAATGAACGTTCAGTCAATTCTTACAATGTGTCAATTTTTCTTTCACAGTTCCTAGGAACACAATGAGCTGATTTCTAGGTGACACTTCCGTACCATCTATACCAGCAGTTCTTACCCAGGGGCAGTTTCGCCCCTATGAGACTTTTGGGTCAATTTTGGTTGTCACAACTGAGGGAAATATGAGGTACTCCTAGTATTTAATGGGTAGAAACCGGGGACGTTGCTAAAGGTTCCAGTGTATGGGACAACTCTTTCCTCCAAAGCCAAGAATTATAGAGCCAAAAATATAAACAATGTCAAGGATGACAAACTTTAATCCCTACTGACAAAACTTTATCTTTGCTGAAAGTCAAAAATATAATTTGTTTTAAAACATTTATGTACTCTTTTATTTTAGAAAGAAGATACAAGAAGAAAAAATAGAAGATTAAAGAGAAAGAGTGGCATAATTTTTTTTTTAAATAGAAGAAATGAGGTGATCTAGAGTCATTATGGAAGGTCATGTGATGGATGAGGCAGGCTCTACTCTCAGGCTCAACTGTTTCTGGGCAAGTCCAGGCTAGGTCCACAGTGTTGGTTGACAAAGGAGGAAACACATTGCATTCTCTTGTCATTTTATGATCTCGACTTCAAATGACTTGTTTTACAGCATGATCTTAAATAAATTTGTAGCATATTTTAACTTAGACACTGTTGAAAAAGATCATCTTGGCCAGGTGCAGTGGCTCACCCCTGTAATCCCAGCACTTTGGGGGTCCAAGGTAGGAGAATTGCATAAACCCAGGAGTATAAAACCAACATTGGGAAAACAAACAAACAAACCAAACACAAACAAACAAACAAACAAAAAAACCCGTCTCTACAAAAATATAAATTAAAAAAATTGGCCAGGGATGGTGGTGTGTACCTGTAGTCCCAGTTGCTCTAGAGGCTGGGGCAGGAGGATTGCTTAAGCCCAGAAAGTCGAGGCTACAATGAGTTATGATCACACCACTACACTGCAACCTGGGTGACAGAGTGAGAATGTCTCCAAAACAAATAAACAAACAAATGAGCAAACAAAACTCATCCAGAGAATGAATTGAAGCCACTTGCCCCACTGTATTACTCAGATAGGCTTCTGGGACCCTCACTGGGTAGGTTTTGTTGCAAAAATTACTAAACTTGCTTTTTGTTCATTAACTTTGGCGTTAGTAAGTATATGTTATTTTGGCCAACAAAAAACATACCTGTAATAGATGGACACAACATGTTGAAATTTGGAGTAGAGATTAATGAGCGAGGTGGTTAAACCAATCATGTTCAGGGTCCAACTCAAATCAAAGTGAGCTCAGCCATATTTCCTCTCTGTCCTTTGCAATATAGAAAAACCTTGTAAAAGGATTGGGGGAAATAATTATATTTTCTATAGAAATGCAATGCTGTGGGAAAGAGGGTTTTTTTCCCCTTAATAAAACATTTGCACTTCAAAGTTTAGGAAGCTACTTGTCCATTTTCTAGTTTATATTTATGATACACAAATACGGCCAACATAGCAAGTTTAAAAGAGCACATACAGCTAAATAGAAGGACGAAATTTTTTTTTTTTTTTTTTTTTTTTTTTTTTTTTGAGACGGAGTCTTGCTCTGTCTCCCAGGCTGGAGTGCAGTGGCGCGATCTCGGCTCACTGCAAGCTCCGCCTCCCGGGTTCACGCCATTCTCCTGCCTCCGCCTCCCGAGTAGCTGGGACTACAGGCGCCCGCCACCGCGCCCGGCTAATTTTTTGTATTTTTAGTAGAGACAGGGTTTCACCGTGGTCTCGATCTCCTGACCTTGTGATCCGCCTACCTCGGCCTCCCAAGGTGCTGGGATTACAGGCGTGAGCCACCACGCCTGGCCACGAAATATTTTTTTAACAGGAAAGAAAAACAGGGAAGTTTTTCTTCTCTGTTCTGATAACAGGGAAGAAAAAATTTTATATGGGATTTTACATGTTGTTGATTTGGCTAAAGTTAGTAATTAATGCAATCTATATGGTGAAATTAAAATCGCACTGTTGAGAACACTTGCACACAGGAAGGGGAACATCATACACCTGGGCCTGTTGTGGGGTGGGGGGAGGGGGAAGGGATAGCATTAGGAGTTATACCTAATGTAAATGACGAGTTAATGGGTGCAGCACACCAACATGGCACATGTATACATATGTAACAAACCTGCACGTTGTGCACATGTACCCTAGAACTTAAAGTATAATAAAAAAGAAAAAATAAAAATAAAATAAAATAAAATTGGTTAAATCAAATTTACACAAAGCAAACGTCTTATGTAGGTCCGAAGATTATTAATAATTTTAGAGAACAAAACATTAAGAGCTTGTGGTGTAAGGCCTAACAGTAAGGCCCAGTTTATGTGTGCTTTGACATCTGGGAAAAGCCTGGAGGGTCTCCAGTGGCCTCACTGCAAGTTCCCCTCCCAACTTTGCTCCTGTGGATAAGTCCTGCAATAAAAAGATGCCGCTTCTCTCAGGGATCAAACATATTCCGCTTCTCCTTGAGTATTGGGTTTCCATTCCCTGCTACCCCACACCCACAGAATTAACCAAACAAGCCAATCACATCCTCTGTGGGAGCCAGGGGGAAGAACACTCTCTTGCTACTACAAGTCCTGCCTCCTGCCGTGTCTGATTGTTCACTGTGTTCCCAAGGACAACCCCCATGTCCCCTGCAAGACGTGAGATGCCTTTCTCTCAAAGGCTATCTGGAAATATGACTAATAAACTCTGTTGGTCTCAGTTGCTCTACATCAGGTGTCAGGTGTTCATTCATGCCCATCACCCCAGGAGAGGAAACCCCCCACCCTTACCCATGGGATAAAGAGGAGGTAAGTAAAACAGAGGGACAAGCAAAGCAAGGCGGGATCTGATACACACTGCATAGTTCCTCAGGCTTTTTCTTCTTGCATCAGACATGTGTTCTCTGGCCCAGAGTAATAGGGACAGTCTTTAACAAGCTATGCAGTTTATTGCCTCACACAAGAGCATTTACATTATGAAACATCTCCATTTCATTCCTCCATGGTCATCCAGCTGATAAGTGATTTTCCAGAGAGCCATGATCATATAGCTCAAGTTGCTAAGTGTTTACCATAAGAGATCTAACAGAGGGACATCTTGCTAAAAACATTCCATAAATAAGGACTTTTTTCCTAGGAAAGATTATTATTTGGGGGTGCTTGAGGGTAGAGTATTCAAATGTTTACAAAATGATTGTTACAGGTTGAATGCTTTCTTTAATCCTGGAGATGATTCCCCCATTAATTGGTAATAAAACAGAATACTGACAGTTTCTTTAACTCCTCCAGTCCAGCCAAACAAGCATGAAAGGTGAAAAACTAATAGGACAGTATTTTGAGCATGTGAGAAAAAATATATATGCTTCATTTAGAAGCATAGAAAATATAAAAAACTAAATTTGAAAATCTTGATTACTTCTTTTCAAGTCTAACCATAAAAGATCTGATACTATTCTAATAGGAATAAAAATATTTAATCTCTGAAAATCACTGATTTCTAATTCAAGTAATTTAAATTGCTTGAGATTTTAAAAGTGAGCATACTAAATAATTATTTTATTATGTTGTTACGTTTAATTCATGAGGACAATTACTGCCATCTTAAATATTTGCTCTTCTCTCCCTAGCTAAGCTAATTTAAATAGGTGATAATTAAAACTAACAACACAAGAATAAAAGCTAATAAAAGAATCACTTATATATATTTGCAGTGTTTTAAATTTTATTGCTTTCCTCACATTAAACGGATTATAAGTGAAATGTTGATGGACTCTGTAACTGTAACTTAGGCTTTAGTACTCTCTGTAATCATCTATCAAAAATAAGAATTAACATATATATCAAAGGTAGTTAAAATATCTCAGGGGGTAAAACTACCTGAGAAAATACACTAACTGATATTGATAAACTTTCTGCACCAAAATGCAATTAAAGCTTGAGTTGTGTTTATTTGCAAGCTATTCTTCAATGAGTCCAATATGAAGAAGATTCGACATTTAAATTTTCCTGCTGGACATGTGGAATGCACAGTACTACTGAGGTATTTTTCTTACTGGATATCTCCTATATATTCTTATGGTGATAATCAATGGGCCAGAGCATTTCTATGGTCATTAGAATTCACAAAATTATATTTTCTGGGGGCCATCATTAAGATTATAAAAAACCCTTGTGGGTGAAGAAGAAACAAAGAAGAATGAACCAGAGGAGAAGAGTATCAAATGTCAGAGAGGAAGCTCGGCGCTAGATTGTTATGCAGGATTTCTAGGTCTGCGATTAATTCACTTAGCACGTCACGTAACTCTGTGGATTTTGGTTTCCTCATTAGTAAAATAAGGGATTGGGCTGGATGCTCTCTTGGGAACTTTTCAGCTTTGATGTTCTCCTAGAGTACACACATGGCTCCTCTTTGTAGTAATCAAAATATCTTATTTATAAACCACAGTGAAATATGGTTCTTTTCCATTACCTTATCCTTCTCTTTAACCAGGCACCAAAATGTGTGTATATATACTTCTGTTTTAATATGTTTACATTTCTTGGGAAATTATTTTATGAAAAACTTGGGACTGATGTGTATAATAAAAGTTATACCCTCCATTATTCTAGAAAGTATACTGTTATTCATATTTCAGAGTGACAGACATAGGTCTAATTGCATATTACTCTCTGCCAGAAATTTTAATTTGCTTTTAAATCGACATTCTTGATTTTATATGTCAGTTTAACTTTGAAAGGTCCTGAAAGTAAATTTAAATTTAGATTTTACAGTAATATGATGTGACTCCAACTCTGTATCAGTGACATATTAAATAGTTCTCCAAAATACAAGCTAGCTGCCAATTGTAACTGTCTTGTTCCTAAATATAAAGGTAGGCTCACCACGTTCTCTCATTAAACAGTCAATTTTAAGTTTCTTCCAAGTAAACAAATCACACTAGAAAAAAACAATTAAATACTGATAGCATGTTTCCCCATAGAATAAAAAATGAGAACCTATATTTCCATGCTTTAAATTTGTTCATTTCAAATGTCACCCTCAAATGGTAATCTAGGAATGAGATCCACTGAGTATCTGATCCACTAGCTATCTACCTCAGTCAACCCCTGCCAGAAAGGCTTATACCCACATTACGTACAAATGTCTATCGTGTGCACCTTCATTGTTAGCCTTATCCCTACAATAATATTTATATGTACAGATCAAGAAGTCATTATCTCAAACTGACAAAGAATGACAATCTACAGAAATCCACATAATCTCAAACTGACACTGAATGACAATCCACAGAAATAGTCTATTACAAAGTACTCCAATTCTAGTTTGAAACACAAACTATTCTTAAAAGCACTAAAAATACTACATGTGCTCAAATCTAAGTTCCAGATCTCCTAATGGCAAGAACATTTCTGGTTACAACATACAATATTTTTAAAAATCTAATAACATGAAAACTTAGAACACAGCATATCCCAAATATGTCATATAGTACATGACAATTTTAATTACCTCTTTAATTACCAGTTTATTTTGTATAACTTGGCAGTGATATCTATTAAATCTATTTTTACGTTAAATTACTTTTATATTGACATTAATTTGGATCTTGAATTTTTTTTTCCTCTGATGATAAGCAATCCATATACATAACCCATGAAGCAACCTCAAAATTATGGTTTAAAATAATAAACAGAAATAATAATACAAATTATACAAATATTTAAATTAGAAAAAACCACTGACTTATTTGCTTTATATAGCTCTGTTTGAACATCTATTATTATATTTAGTTTGGCAATTATTTCAATATTTTGTAGGCCCCCTAGAGCATTATTCAATATGAAGCAATAGAATCATATCCTGTTCCACCAATAAAATAATCTATACAGCCTCAAATAGAAAACAGTTTTCACTGGGGGAATAAATTATGTCTGTATCATTTATATTTGATGTCAGTTCACTTCAGCAAACATTTATTGTGTACAACGAGCCTACCATTTAAGAGGATGCCAGTGATGAATAAGGTGACACTTGCTGTCTCCTCCTCCCAGTATCTTACAGTTGACTTTATTTTGAATTATTTTGTTAAATATTCCATTGGAAATATTCATGTAATATTATGGTATATGATATCTGATAAACATTCTTATGAAAATAAACACGTGACTCACTGTGGAAATTCAGAGAATTCTTATTAAAGATTGCCTCTCAACTGAATCTTGAAAGATAAAAAAGATTGGTCAGGTAAGGATGACAGAGAGGGCATTTTGGTTAGAGAAAGTATCTCGAATGAGTGCGTGTTAAACAAGCAGGTCACTCATGTATCACGAAAGATAGCTTGTATTCATATTTGGATCATAAAACACAATATGACAGGATTTAAGACTACAGAGGTAGTCAGTGGGTGGGGAGAAATTAAATTTCAAACAAACAGCTTGGACTTTATAGGCAATGTAGCATCATTAACATGTAGTCAGCCCAGATGTAATACGGTCAGATTTGCACTTAAC
Source organism: Macaca nemestrina (assembly GCF_043159975.1). Classification (NCBI taxonomy): domain Eukaryota; kingdom Metazoa; phylum Chordata; class Mammalia; order Primates; family Cercopithecidae; genus Macaca; species Macaca nemestrina. Next base: position 11,927,792 of record NC_092128.1, read on the forward strand.
ATTTAAAATTAGCAAAATGCTTTAAAAATAGTATACTTCAATGTTTTTAATCTTATTAATATTAATAAGATTAACAAATCTGTCATAAATATATTGATCCTCTAAGCAATGTAATAATTTATATATTTATCTATATACACTGGAATGAGACTTACGTTGCTAGCTAAAAACTCCAAATATGAAATAAATTACGTTCTTACTTCTGTGTCTCTGTGTCTTTGAAAATGTTAGTTCTTGTCTTGAATGCTCCTTTATACCTAATTTCTGTTGCTTCTTAGTGAAATCTTATTTCATTAATCAACATAGGTGAGGCTTCCCTCTCTGTCATAGCGTTTATCATAGAGGGTTTAAACTATTTACTTATTCATTTATTCTGCCAAAAATTAGTCTCCTTGAGTGCAGGGTTTATGCTTCAGGTTGTTTCTAAATGCCTGAATGCAATACGTGTTCACTGAATAAACTGAAGAGATTATAAAACCAAAATATAAGTATCTGGGATGCTTCTATATGATACAAAATTAAACATCTAATTTAAGTAGGAACACACAGGTTGACTTCCAAAACTGATGTTTTATTTTTTGCTCACTTAAACTGATGTAAACATAAATTCATAATGATTTTAATGAATCATTTATATATATATATTTATATATATATATATACACAATATTGTGTTGAATAGTGTTTCTGAAAGTCCATGTCCACTCAAAACCTCAAAGCATGGCCTTATTTCAAAATTCGGTCATTGTGGATTGTTAAGATAAGGTCATCCTGGTTTTGGGTAGATCCTAATTCCAATAACCGATGTCCTTAGAAGAAGACTATGTGAAGACATAGAGACACAGACAAAAGCGAAGAAGTTCATGTGAACGTGAACCCAAAGGCAGAGATTGAAATGAGGCAGGAACGAGCCAAAGAACGCCAAGGACTTCTGGCCACCACCAGGAGATGGGTGAGGGACATGGAATGTTTCTCTCTCCAAGCTTCCAGAAGGAACTACCCTTGCTAACACCTTGACTTCAGACTGTGCCCTCTAGGACCATGATAGAATACCTTTCTATTGTCTTAACTTTGTCTTAAGATTGCAGAACTATTTTACAGAGACCCCAGGAAACTAACACATCTGTACTTGGCAGCATCTCTTGCCTAAGCAGAATGAGAGTGAGGGGAGTTAGTGTGTGTCCTGAGAAGAGGGTATTCTCACTAGAGATGCAGATGTGCCATCAATCAAACACTGTCTTTTATTTATTTGTATTTAACTTCTCCTGATATGTTTTCCTTTTTTCTCAGGCAGCAACATAATTTTCCATTATGATTTGCACTCAGTGACATACAGTTTCTATTATTTATTCATCCAAATTAAAAGCCTATATAAAAATTACTTTCGTTGCATGTACGTTGGTTTCCCAAGGTGCCGTCCTTACTTTTAAGAGGACTCTGGCTAAAAGCTAATTAAGTATTTGCCATCAAAAATGCTCAGTACTTTAATCAATGCACTGGGTTTGGCTTTTTAAAATGAATGTTTGAGTAATGCAGCCATAAATGATTTTTTGAAATTATTAATCTGAGACCTCTTCCTTTTGCTTTATGAAGTCCCACTGGTATCGCGTAAGAAGATCAGTGTCTGTGCTGTGGGAGGAAGCTCACTGAATCAAAAGGCATGGGACATATTGCTAAGTTTTAAAAATAACTTAATGCACTTGTTTCAACTAAACTTGAGGGAAAACCAAACGTAGAGGAAGCAGAATGTTTCAAAATGAGCTTAGATTTACTAAAATTGGAATTCATATTATATTCAAGACAAGTCAGGAAATAGGAACAATAGAAGCCCTAAAGGCTTCAAAGCAGTGGCCTGGAACGAAATTCTCCACCTGGAATAGAGTCAGCGTCTTATTTCAACCTTGAGAAGTACCTCATTGCTCAGACGACAAAGTGATCATGGAGGAAATGCACAGAGGAAAGATGGCAAACACAAGGAGAGTTACACCAGACTCACGGTCAAACAGAAACAGTGCTCACATTATGATTTCTCTCTCTCTCTAGTTTTCTGGCAAACTTTGCGGTGAAAGAAGTCCCATTCTCTTGCAGGTTTAAGATGGATCCCAGGTACACGCTCTCAGTAGTTTCCAGACAGATTAGAGAATTCATCTCTCTTCCACAGGCAGGATCAAAACGATGTTTCTCCTTGCTGAGACCCTAGAGTACACAGCACTGCTATTCTCTAGGAGGGCAAAATGGGGGGGCTGTGTCTAATCTACATTTCCCAACTCAAAGTTCTATGATTCCTTTTGTCATTGAAAAATCAAAAGAAAGCTCTTGAGACAACAGTTCACTAAGCTCGGGTACACGGAGTATCATCTTCTAAGGGCTCTTTCTAGTTTGAACTCTAGTATAGAAAATTTACATCGAAGTAACTTTTGGAAAGTGTTTCGTAACAAATACGTTTAACATATATATATTTTAAAATATAAACACGTATATTTTTCTTGGAAACGGGATAAATGTAATTTGCATTCTTCACAAATAATAAATGGAAAACCATCTTATCTGGACATTTGGTGTATGCTCTGGTATGAACGCATCCTTCAGAGTTCAATATTTGGAAACTTAACCCCCAATGCAACAGTGTGGAGAGGTGGGACTTTTAAGACATGAATAGGTCATGAGGGCCCAGTTTTCTATTATGACATGATACAAAAAGAAGGCCCTCACCAGATGCATGTCTCTTGACCATGAGCTCCCCAGCCTCCGGAACTGTAAGAAATAGACCTGTGTTCATTCTAGATTACCCAGTCTCAGATATTCTGTTATAGTAACACAAAACAGACTAAAACTGTGTGGTTAGTAAGATGACTGGTCATTACATTATTGACAGTAAAGACAGTTTTCAGGATAATTAAATTTTTGTCTTTCAAACTAAGAAAAAAAAATAGAGACTGACACTTAACTTTTATAGGTCCTTCATGTTATAAAAAGACATGAAAAAATAGATGCTTTGTCTCCTCTAAGCTGCACTGTCCAATGTTAGCCAGTAGTCACATTATTTAAATCTGAATTCAAATGAATTAAAAATTAAATGAAATTAAAATTTTAGTTCCACAGTTGTCTTAGCTACATTTCACATGCTAATAGGCACATATGGTTAGTGGTTAGAGCATACTGACAACATCTACATCTTTGTAGAAAGTTCTATCAGAGAACATTGCTCAGGCCTATTTTTGTCTTTTCTTTCCTAAAATATATTGACTCTTGTATTAGTTTCATGTTGTTGCTATAACAGATTATCCCAAACTTAGTGACTTAAAATAACAGAAATTTGTTGTTTCACAACTTCGGAGGTCAGAAGTTCCAAAGCGGTGTCACTGAATGAAATCGATGTGTTGGCAAGATCACATTCCCTCCAGAGAAAATCTGCCCCTTTCCTTTCCCTCTCCTGGTAGCTGCTGGCATTCCTTGGCTTATCGTCACATCACTGCAGTCTCTGGTTCCAAGGTGTTCACATTTTCTGCTTTCCTATCTGTGAAATCTCTCCCTGCCTACCTTTCACAATGATACATGTGATTGCACTTAGGGCCCACCTGGCTAATGTAAAATTGTCTTTCCCTGTCATGATTGTTAACTCACATCTGCAAATACTTACATGCTTACAACTTCCAAGAATAAAGGCTTTATGTTATGAGAGGTCATTACCCAACTTACTACATCCAACTGAAATGCTACTTTCTAAATTTTATGTTGCTAAGTTACTTACTCCACTGGTATCCATTGATATAAATGTTAATATAGTTTCCCAAACCTATATGATTTTCCCCCAAAGGGGCTTATACAGTAGAAAAGTCTGTCTTCCTGATTTGCTTTTTATTTTTCCTTCTGTTCTTGTAATTGTCAAAGCCCAGTCTTGATAGAAAAGCCCATGACAGCACAAACTCACAACTTTATAAATCTACTTGTAACAGTGATAGAACATGTGGTCACAGTTTAAGTCCACACCTGTGGACTCCTAAGTGACCTCATTGACAATGTTTGCTTTAAAATTATTACTGTAAAAAAAGTCACATCAAAAATAAATACGTGTCTAGCAATCGTAATGAGAATGAAGAAGAGCCTGCAAAAACTACTTAAAACAATCAAATAGATTATCAATAGATAGATGATAGATACATAAATAGATAAATGGGAATCCATAGAAATATGAGCAAGATTCTTGAACAAACACTTAAAAAAAGGTATACATATGACAAATAAGCATAACCTGTTTTAAAAATCAGAAACATAACTAAAATGAGATATGACAAACACTCACCAGAATGGCTAAACTTTTAAACAATACTAAATATCTTAATTTGTAAGCATGAGGAACTCTAGTTAATTGTATTGGAGACTTTGAATTGGTATAACCAATTTAGAAAAATTTGTGTCATTATTGGCCAAAGGTGAACACACATGTATGCTAGTTTGTTATTACCACCCCCAGGTCTATACCCAACAGAAACATTTTTAGTAATTCCTTAGAAATAGCCAACATCTAGAAACAACTCAAACGTTCGTCAACATGAAATAAACAAATGATTGTAGAATATTCACAAGATAGAATCATACTGAGGAAAAGAAACTACTGTCTCTAATATCAGCATGGATAATTCTCAGAAATATGATTTTTAACTAAAGAAGTCAAGTGTAAAATAATGCATCTTTTATGACTCCATCTGCATGAAATTTTTTTGAAAAACAAGAACTAATCTATGGTGATACAAATCAGGTGAATTTTTACATTTAAGAGTTGCAGTAACTGGGAGAAGGCCTGATCAGTGGTTGCGGCGTCTTGATATGATGTTTTGATTAAACTGTGGATGGTCAGATGGGTGCTCATTTTGCTGGGACTAAAAACAGGACAGTGATAGAGACCTTTGGCACTATACCAGACCACCTGGTTTCCCTTTCAGATCTATCACTCAGGCTATGTGCTTTTGGGTAAATTTTAACATTTACTATTTTTATTATGATTAACTCTATGAAATTATTTATCCCACTTCATCTCTCAAAGACCATGTCTTTCTCATCTACTGTGGTAATGCTACCATTTAATATGTTTATCATACATGAAAAGTGCTCATTACATAATTGCTAATAAAATAAATTGCACATACACATAGTCTCCATGAAAGATTTTTTATATATATATATGTGTATGTGTATGTGTATATATATATGTGTGTGTATATATATCTATATATGTGTGTGTGTGTGTGTGTCTGTATTTATTTACTAAAAGCTAAACATGGCTCTTAACAAAATTTGTGCTGGTCACAATTATATCACATTTTGTTCTGGCCTTCCCGTCATGATGCTCCGCTGAGAGCAAGACTATGTGTGAACATGACACTCTATGAATGACTAGACCACATACGACCAAGGATTCTAATTTATGTTAGACCTCTTTTTGGGCCTCTCCAGAAATGCTAAATTTTCCTTCTAAAGAGGTACATTCTCCTGAAGAACTAAATCTTTTGTCTCTCTACTAATTTTATCTGCTACAATAAAATGGCAACCAAATAAACAGTTTTTGAGAATTTTTAAATGACCTCCATGACCCCTTTTTTGTAGTTTGCACATAACACTATTGCCTATGAATTAATAAGACGGTATTTGGGTACTATTATAGCTGATATTTTGACCAATTTCTGTTACTAACTTTATATAGAGGCGAAAGCTTCATATATTCTTTTATATAAAATACTAAGTGTCTAGTGTGTTTTAGAGAGCTTGTCCAACGGAGGCATTTGAAATTTTCTGCTTAGTGTGAACTCATTTTTGTGGGTTTATAGGAATGAGTAAGAAAGGGGCTAATAAGAGACTTTTTGCAAAACACAGAGGAACCAATCCCCCTCCTAGTTGATACCCAGCCTCTTTGTTCCCCCAGGCAATTGTAACAGCAGGAAGAAAAATTTCCAGGAATGAGGAAAGCATATTTTACTAGGGAAATCATATTTTGAAGCCAATGTTTGCAAATCATGTGTTCATAGATTAAATGTGTACTGCCTAGCAGTCTCACAAAGAAACAACAACCACAACTAGAGATAATCTTGAAAGCAGTTCTGTGTTGGTATTGCCTTCACAGAAGCAAATAAGCAAAGATATATCCTCTGAAGAAGAATTCACCATCAACCTTGGTCCAAACAAGTTTCCACAGATAAAATTTTAAAGAAATTGAGGTCGCAGTAAAGAATATGGATAAGAATTCACCATCAACCTTGGCCCAAACAAATTTCCACTGATAAAATTTTAAAGAAATTGAGGTCGCAGTAAAGAATATGGATAAGCATAAGGATAAGGATAAAAAGGACAGACAGGCAAAGGGGATAAGAAGAAAAAGAGGGAGGTAGGAGAGTAGGAGAAAACAACTACCATTTGCAAAAATTAGCAGAAACGAGTGACAGAAGAATTATAATCCCCCAGATTCATATGTTGGAATCCTTAGATATAAGCATAATGTATTGAAGAAATAACAAGAGAGATTTAAAATATGTTTAAGGGAAAATAACTTCTTTAGATGACCAAATCGATTTGAAAAACTAAATTAAATTTGGTAGAGAAAACGTCATTGACTTTAAAACCCAGTGGTTGGCTTCAGTATAAGAATACGCATAACTGAAGAGAGACACTTAGTGAACTGGAAGGAAGTTCTTCGAAATGTTTTCAAAACCCATCATAAAGACCCAAATACATAGATAACAATATAGCTTGCCCCTTTTTAAATATTTCATAAGACAAGGCAATTTTATTAATAAGCTTTATTATTTAGTCTATCGAACAAAAAAAAACTTTCCAAATCTTCAACCTAAAGTATAATTAAGATATAGTGACATGTCTGTTAGTCTCTGTGTGTGTTTATAATATACATTTATAACATACAAATAGGGAAACAACCTTTTATTTTTTATATATATATGTATCTATGCATAGATACACACATATGTAAATGAGAAGCTAGTTTATTGTCAGAGAAAGCAAGTAATGTGAAATAATTTTTTAAAAAACAGCTTACTATTTAAATAAAGATAAAACCTGCCACAAATTTAAATAACATGATACTCACAGTAAGAACAGCCATAAACTTCAATTCTGAGTCCAATGCGACCTTCTCCATTCCAATCCAGAGGCACGATGCGCACATAGCGGGCGATAACAGGATGCTGTAATTCATGCCGGACCACACCATCAGAGTTAACGTTTCCAGGAAATGCCTGGACAAGGAAATGGTATTTTAAAAATTGGGAAAAATACTTTAGAAACAATCATGTTCTCTATCTGCTAGAATAAACACAAATCTCATCCAATGGTAGGGCTTGCAATTTCTTACACCATAAATAATTTGAAGAAAGCTGCTTCCTTACTTTTAATTTGAAAATAAGTCCAGTTTGAAATGGAAAACAGGTCAGATTTTCTATAGTTCCTTTCATCCGTGTAAATATAAGTTAAAAGAACGAAAGACTAACTGGCCCCCCGCTGTTGTGTTCCATACACATTTAAATGAGTTCTAATATTTTGCATTTAATTTATACAATAAATGATTTTTATAGAAACGAACCATATGTCTTGCTTTCTAAAATTCTCCTCCACATTTTCTCCCATAAAACCATTAGAAATTTAAAGAGAACATTTCGACATTAGTGAGATAAAGAAGAACAATTGAACACGTTGTGAAGAGGTCCGAGTTTTCTACCTTTTATTGGAGTAGACACATTTAGAGAATTTGTTCAATGGATCAGAAACATGTTAATTCAATTTTTCTCATTATAGAAGATTCCGTCAAAAGAATAATTATCCAAGAATTTTCATCTGATATTGAAAGTTCACATTGTCTTTCCCCCCGCCGTCCCCCAGAGGAGAACAAATGGATTATTTTGGGAGGCATACATAACATTAATCATTCAACAAGGATTTACAAACTATCTATTTCATAAGTTAGAGCAAGATAGTATGGGATATTCAGGGATGTGTGAAACCGTACACTCAGTACTCAAAAAAAAAAAAAAAAAAAAAAACCATCTAATGAAAAAGAAAATGTCAGTATAAAGTTATAATTCAGGGAAGATTTAAAGAAAGAAACGATTATATTTTAGAGGATGTAATTCAAATAAATGAAAGCTTGCACTATTTTAAACATGAGCAGTTTCAGCTTCTTATATACATTCTAAATGTCCCTATAATAGATAAGTTGAGGCTATAGCATTATCTTTTAGAAGATATTCTTTTAGGTTTATTTAAATTATCTTAAAATCATATAAATATGCATTCTAAATGTCCCTTTAATAGATAACTTGAGATTTTAGCCTTACCTTTTAGAAGGCATTCTCTTTTAGATTTAAATTATCTTAAAATAATACAAATAGAAATTTTAAAAATTATTTTTTAAATCATGAAAAGATGCAACACAGCCATTATATTACATTGTTAGTATGTTGTCTTCTTTGCCTAAGGACTGAATTTGCTTCTATCTAAAACCAGGAGTACGATCTTTTAAAAATTTTTTCTTTAATAATGATGTTTTAAAGTTAGACTACTAATACAAAGTAAAGAGTGAGAGATGTTTTTAATTAAAAAAAGAAAATACAGAGTAGCTTCGGAATTGAAAGCGCTGGCTTAAGTTCATCCAAGCATCACAAATGCAAGTTTGTAGTAGAAGATTTGTCACCCAACCCTCATTCCCCCATCAAATTCTTGCCCTCTGAAATACAAAATGTGTAATGTAAGGCCTAGTAATTATGAGAAGTATATTGAAAGATTTCCCCTGCATTTAAAAAATTTTATATAACCTTTAGATGGTACCAGCAATCCACATAATGGATAATATTTAGTCTATGACATGGACAATTACATGTTTTAAAAATTGGAATGTTCTTCAGTGATGATTCCTGCTGTGCTCTTCTTGGTTTTCTCAAATGAGCTGCATACTACCACTGCCTTTTAAAAATAGCCATACACTTCTGTAATCCATAAAACAAAACTATTTGAGCAGTAGGTCTTGCATTTTAACACTTAATAGAGCATCCTCATTGCATCCTGCTGACACAATTTCATCAGAAAAAAACATTTCTAAAAAGACATTTTCTTTGTAGGAACTTTTCTAGCCAGCTGTTAGTTTTACAAAGAATCTAAAAATCTAACCAAGTATTCTATTAAACCATGGCTATATTGTAAGATCTCTATTGGGTTCTCCAACTTCAAATGCAAGAACAATTAGAATCCTTGACCAAAATCATGTGAATTAAATCTACAATTGGATAGGTGTTAATCCAAAATTCATGATCTTAAATAATACTCAACAAAAGCCACCGAACAATTTTAACTTGAAAATTAACTATATGCTTAGCATGTTGCTAGGTTTTATGTCAATACTCAGAAAAACAACAACAAAACTCTCCTGAAACACTATCTCTAAGACATGTGCAATCTTATGAGGCCTAAAATAAAATCTGAAAAGATATTGCAAAATGCAGCATTAAAAGGAACTATGGAAGTACCTGATGTAACTAGTAATTTTACCTATATTTGGAGTTCCGTGAGCTTATGTAATCAGGCAAATTCTACAGAGTTAGAGCTCAGCTGCATAGAAGGACAGAGCGGTGTTTGAAAGACAAGAGAGAAAGGGCATAGGATATATTGAAGAATAGGTTGGCATAAAGGAGGATTTCAGACCTAGGGTATAAGACTCAGAGTCCAGGGATAGTTATGCTGAAATTTTGCTCCGTATGGGTAACTTCACTAGGACTTAAAAAAAAAATACTTTTCCTTTGCCCTGTATGTCTCACAAAAAGATTTGATGAGCTAATTTATAAAATGAATTTTTGAACTAAGATTGTAGATTCTCAGGAAACATGAACCAAGGGTGTTCAGGACTAGGAATAAAGACACAAGTCTGACTGGAAGAAAGTATTTATGTTGAAAAATATCATAAATGTTTTAACAGGTTCTGTCTGATCAGAGACAAAATAATATAGCATGTGTTGTTGTTGTTGTTGTTTCAAGACAATAAAAGTCATACTGAGGAGATCCAGGGTAATGGGAAATCATACTGGGAGCAAGAAGATTAGCAACAAGTAATTGAAGGTGAATACCAATGTGGTGGCATGGGCAATAAATAAATAAAAGGCAGATGTGATATTTCAAAAGAAGAATTATTAACATCTTGAAAGAAGGGAGTAGAAGATATAACCAACCTATTCCAAGATATTAGTGTGCAGGCATTGGTGACAGAAAAGGGAAGAGAGGGAATGATATGATCAACATTTATTGCTTGACTGCTCAGCAACCTCTTCTCTTTGAGTAATAGCATCTGGATTTTCTTTAAAAAGTTCACTCTTAATATTCTACTCTTGCCCGGGTGCAGTGGCTCACACATGTAATCCCAGCACTTTGGGAGATCAAGGTGGGCTGATCACTTGAGGTCAGGAGTTCAAGTCCAGCCTGGCCAACATGCTGAAACCCTGTCTCTACTAAAAATACAAAAATTAGTCAGGTGTGGTCATGCACACCTGTAATCCCAGCTGCTTGGAAGGCTGAGGCAGGAGAATCACTTGAACTCGGGAGGCAGAGGTTTCAGTGAGTTGAAATCACACCACTGTACTCCAGCCTGGGTGACAGAGTCAGACCCTGTCTCACAAAAAAAAAGAAAAAAAAAATTCACTCTTAATCCATATGATGCTAGAGAGGCAGACATTACTCCTTACCACCAGGGTGGGCACCTAACTCAGTGAGACTCAGTTTTAGCCCTTCTGCTAAAATGTTTCATTCATACATTTACTTATGTATTTATTCATTCACCCTTCATTCACTCAGGGGATATTTGAGAGTCTTCTATGTAGCAGATATTGTTCAAATCAACAATGTAGACAGAGTTGCAGTTTTCACGGCATTTATATTATTAAATTACATAGTGAGCTTTTTTTTTCATAGGCTTTTTGGCCACTTTTGAAAAGTGTCTGTTCATATCCTTTGCCCACTTTTCAGTGGGGTTGTTTTACTCTTGTAAATTTGTTTAAGTTCCTTATCGATGCTGGATATTAGACCTTTGTCAGGTGCAAAGTTTGCAAACATTTTTTCCCATTCTGTAAGTTGTCTGTTACACTCTGTTGATAGCTTCTTTTGCTGTGCAGAAGCTCTTAAGTTTAATTAGACCCCATTTGTCAATTTTTGCTTTGTTATGATTGCTTTTCGTGTCTTTGGCATGAAATCTTTGCCCATTCCTATGTCCAGGATGGTATTGCCTAGGTTGCCTTCCAGAGTTTTTATAATTTTGGGTTTTACATTTAGATTTTGGAGAAAAGGAAATACTTATACACTGTTGGTGAGCATGGAAATTAGTTCAACCATTGTGGAAAGCAGTATGACGATTCCTCAGAGAGCTAAAGGAAAAACTACCATTTGACCCAGCAATCCCATTACTGGGAATATACTCAGAGGAATATAAATCATTCTACCATGAAGACACATGCATGCAAATGTTCATGGTAGCACTATTCACAAGAGCAAAGACATATAATCAACTGAGATTGGAGAAAGAAAATGCGCTATATATACATCGTGGAAAATTATGCAGCAATAAAAAAGAATGAGATGGAGCTGGAGTCTATTATCCTTAGTAAATGAACGCAGAAAACCTAATACACATGTTCTCACTTATAAGTGGGAGCTAAATGATGAGAACTAATAAACAAAGAATGAAACAACAGACACTGGGGTCTCCTGGATAGTGGAGGGTAGAAGGAGGGAGAGGAGCAGAAAGGATAACTATTGGGTACTGGGCTTAATACCTGGGTGATGAAAAAATCCATACAACAAACCCCTGTGACATGAGAGTTTATCTGTGTAACAAACCTTCATATGTACACCTGAACCTGAATATATATTTAGGGACAGCAAGGAAGTCAGTGTTGTTGGAAGAGTGTGGAGAAGGAATGAACACAGGAGAATATGGAGAGGTCAAGAACAGAACGAGGAGGGCCTGTACATTGTGATCACGCTCCAGATTTCATTTATGTGTGCTGGAAGTAAATCTATTGGAGAGTTTTAAGCAAGAAAGTTATACATCTTATAATTTTTAACACTGAGGGCACTAAAATCCCCATCTCTGAGAAAAGACAAATTCCTAGGAAGATAGGAGAAGACAATAGCCTGATATAAAACACAAAATGATAGATGAAATAATATGGTCAGAAGTGCTTCAGAGGCTGTTTAGGGAGGGGAGATTTGGAACAGTGGTGTGGAAGAGCAGCAGGACACCTACCACACCTTGGGATCCCAATGCATGGCGAGTCAGAAGAAAACAAACCAAACTGTAGGAAAGGAGGCGCTCTTCCCACTGAGCTTCTGTTGGCCATTTTGAGTGGAAGTCAGAGAAAGACAAAGTAAGCACATCTGCGATGACATCACTTGAGAATCTAAATCCAGAGCTTGCTAAGGCCTTTTGGATTATTTGATCTGTTTCCTTATTTGTTTGTTTCTGAGCAACTGAAATAACATTGACTAATACAACGATATTTGAAGGGAAAGATAATTAGTGAAGATTTACTGCATTTGAGATTTCACCAGCAAAATTAAAAGATGTTGTAGACATTTGAGGTTTAGGATAATAGCGTTTTACCTAAGGTTTACCTTTGCTTTACTTATGGAAAAATGCATGCTATATGTTTTCTTCAGGATTCTCTGCATCAATAGTTTGTACTTCTATTATTATTTTTATGATTGTATATTTTTTTAAGAGACAGGGTCTCGCTCTATCACCCAGGCTAGAGTACAGTGGCACAGTCACAGCTAACTGTAACCCTTGAATTCCTGTGATCAAACGATCCTCCCTCCTTAGCCTCCTGAGTTTTTAGGACTATAGGTGTCCGCCAGCAGACTGTGATTTTTCCACTTCTTTTATCCAAGCATGTTGAGATTTAAGATGCTTTCCTAACTGAAGCTTTAAACGTTTCAAAAGAATGCCATAGGCGTGAACCATCGATTGTCTTGAATACAAAGGTATAAATATATGTGAAATGTCTCCATAAATATCAGTATTTGGTAAGGTAGGAAACATAAAAGGAGGTGTAGCCATTGATTTAATAAAAAGTCTAACATTTATATATCTATTATTTAAAGGGTTCTAGTATAGTCTATTGTTTGTCAGGGATGCTATTTTTTCAAATCAGGAAACAGACTCAGAGAAGTTGGACAACATGGTGAAACCCCGTCTCTGCTAAAAATACAAAAAATTAGCCAAGTGTGGTGGCATGCACCTGTAATCCCAGCTACTCGGGAGGCTGAGGCAAGAGAATCACTTGAACCTGGGAGGTGGAGGTTTCAGTTAGCCAAGATCGTGCCACTGCACTCCAGCTTGGGCAACAGAGTGAGACTCCATCTCAAAAAAAAAAAAAAAAAAAAAAAAATTGGATGCCAAATACCTAGTAAAGACAAACTCGGGACAAAGTAACAAGTTCTTCCACTCTCTTCATTTGAGAATCAAATTGTCAACTAGAAATAAATATCTTCCCATTTATGTACAATATATTTTATTTTTGATATTTAATATTATATATTTGAATATCAAATTCTGATGGATAATTTTTATCATATCACTTTTTAGATGCACATTTGATTTCTGGCCTATTTATTAGTATATCATGTTTTCATATTTTACTTCTCTATTTTTTTTTCTTTTTTTCTTTTTTTTTGAGACGGAATCTAGCTCTCACCCAGGCTGGAGTGCAGTGGCGCGATCTCCGCTCTCTACAAGCTCTGCCTCCTGGGTTCACGCCATTCTCCTGCCTCAGCCTCCTGAGTAGCTGGGACTACAGGCGCCCGCCACCACGGCTGGCTAATTTTTTGTATTTTTAGTAGAGACGGGGTTTCACCATGTTAGCCAGGATGGTCTTGATCTCCTGACCTCGTGATCCGCCCGCCTCGGCCTCCCACAGTGCTGGCATTACAGGCGTAAGCCACTGCGCCCGGCCTCTATATTTTATTTCCACAAACTTTTACAAAATCAATACTATGTTTTCTCATACATTTACCTAAATCAAGCTTCTTTTGTGATTATCAGCACCCAAACTCCTCTGCAGTTTTAATACAAGTAATTTAAAAGTTTGAATGATACTGTTTCCTAAAAGGAAAGAAGAATTTGTCAGCTAGGGGGCATCTTATTTAGTAAATACTAAAGTAAAGAATAAACTGTCATAGGTCTTGAAAAGGAGCATTTTTTCACATAATTTGGCTCTTTTAAAAAATCATTTATACTTTTCCATATAGGTGTGAAAACGAAAAAGAAGATACACAGCTGAGTTTTTATAAAATCTTTAAGATTTGAAACCTGCATCAGAAATTACAAACTTAAAGCAAAGTTGAATCTTTTTTGCATAGAACAATACACATAGAACAATATACTTTACAACTAAACCTTCATTTAGACAAACAGTATACAACAAGTGCTTTGAAGATACATAAAAAATGCCAGCCAAATTTATCATTTAAGTAATAAAAAAATCCATTTACAACAACTTGAGAACTTCATGTTCTTGCTATTAAATGTCTCTTAGAGGCAGTGATTTGTATATATGCTTAGAATAGGGTTTATTATTATAATTAAGATAGCATATATGTATCTCACAAAGCTTGATGTTAAGGAAAGTTAAAATCAATATAATAAAATGCTAAACCTATGGTTCTACTTTTAGAGTTCTTGTCTTATAAATTGTGCAAATACATACCAAAATTTAGAACTTTTTAAAAACATATTGTAAGTCATCCACAATGTTAATTTTAGAGTAAACATCACTGAAGTTTTAATAACTGAATATTTTCCACTAGGTGCACTATTTTTTCCAGCTAAAACAGTATTTAAGATGGTCTAAGACGTAATGAAGCAAAGCATTTCTGCAAAGTACCAGACAGTAAATATTTCAGGCTTTGCAGGTCATATGCCCCTCTATCCCATATTATTATTCTGTTTTCTAAATACACTTGTGAAATGTAAAAATTATTCATAGTTCACAAACTTTAAAAGAACAGGCGTGGACAAGATTTGTCCCATGGGCTACAGTTTGCCAGCCCATGGACTAAGAGGCTTTGAAATTAAATCTTTCTTGCAAGTTAGATAGGATGCACAAGGCTAAGACTTTCCAGCCAGTTGACATTTAAGAATCAGCAAACTTTGGAAAAGTATTTTGTAATCACTTGGGCATATAATGTATCAAACTGGAGGAGACTATATAAAGTATTAGATGTATGCTATGTGTGATGCATGAACTAACATTTTTTCCCTCAAATTTACTATTATGGGGTTTGAAGTGTAACAAAAATTATTCTGATGAGAATAAGTATATTTATTCCTAACTAAAACCTCATTTTTTAGGAGACCTAACATAAAAGATCATGAGCTCCTATAGCGAATGAATGAGACTCTGTATCTTCACGTAAAGGTTTTCCTTAAGACTAAAAAAAGTGCCTAAAACAATTAGCTATTGTGTAAGTAAATCTAGGAAGAGCTTTTCGCGTACTGACAACAGGTCTCACAGGTGGGAAATTATGTGAGGGAAACAACAAGAACGACTTGAATGTTTCCTAAAGTGAGAGATCTTATTTGCTTAAAACATAAAATGACTTTGTGGCATTGAAACACATATTGACTATTCTTTATGTTAATGTACTAAACCTGTGATCATTATAATCACGTCCCTTTCATTGAAATTTTATTTCTTGACAGATTTTAGATTTTATTTTCCCCATGCTAACAACTTATATCAAAAGGTTGAAATAGATTTTCCATTTTGCGGCCTTGACGTGAGTTTCCAGGACTAGCTATATTCCCTGCTGAGGCAGGAAGATAAGAAGGACCTTCATAAAATACTGCACCTGTTACCCTTCCAATCTGGCCTCATCCCCTGGAGTCGCTGCTCATCGGTTTTATCTGGCTGGCCTCCCACATCGTGTAGGAATCAGCTCAGACAGCACTTCCTGACAGGAGGGACCTTGCCTCACCACCCCTCAATCCCCTCGTTCCATAGGGTGCCTCATAGTAGGAGATCAGCAGGACTTTTTTTCTGAGTACCAGTTAGGACTGTACTGATCAAAGCAGGATCTAGTCAAAACAGAATGCGATATGGGAGGGGGGCAGAGAAGTGCTGGATAGAGAAGGGCAGGGTCCTTGGCGAGGGCTCCACCCTCAGGCCTGTGCCCAGGGAACTAAGTGCAGACAGGCATTTCTGTTTTTGCGCTCAAATGTTGCATTTTCCAAGACCACTCTGGCCAGCACACCCCTCATCCTATGCCTATAAAAACCCCAAGACCCTATAGCAGACACAGACACAAGTGTCTGGACATCGAGAGGAGCAGAGGAGTGGAAGAGCACACGGAATTCGGCTGAGGGCAGCTGGAGGAGAGTCCGGTAGCTGGATGGCACAGATCCAGGGGAAGACCATCTTCCCACTCCATCCCCCTTCTGACCTTGCCATCCACCTTGCTGAGACCTGCCCCCACTCAATAAAACCTTATACCCATTCTCCAAGTCCACATGAGATCTGATTTTTCTGCTACACCAAGGCAAGAACCCAGGATACAGAAAGCCCTCTGTCCTTGCAATAAAGCAGGGGGTCTAATTGAGCTGATTAACACAAGCCACCTGCAGATGGCAAAACTAAAAGAGGACAAGGTAACACCCACACCCACTGGGGCTTCAGGAGCTGTAAACACTAAACCCTAGATATCGCCATGGGGTTGGAGTTCCATGGCCTGCCCGTCTGCATGCTCCCACTACGGGTTTGAGGCTCCATGACCTGCCCCTCTGCATGCTCCCACTATGGGTTTGAGCAGGGGGTCACTGAAGAAGTGAGCTACAGCCCTATCACACATCCTGTGAGGGGGAAAAGGGAAAAGTCCTGTTTCATATGCAGTAAATAAACCAGCTAAAATCAAGATGGCAAAGAAAGCAACCTCTAGTTGTCCTCGCTGTTCATTACCCGCCAATTATAATTCAATAGCACACTAAAAGGCCCTCCTACCAGCACCATGACAGTTTACAAATGCCACGACAATGCCAGGAAATTACCTTACATGGTATAAAAAGAGAGGAATCCTTGGTTCCGGGAAGTCCCCACTCCTTTTCTAGAAAATTCACGAATTACCTAGCCCTTATTTAGCATGTAATTAAGTAGTAGCTATAAATATAGCTAGCCAGCAATCTACAAGTGCTACTCTGCGTATGTCCCGCTCTGTATATGGAGCAGTCATTTTTCCCTACTCTGTTCCTCTAATAAACTTGCTTTGCTTGCACTTTACTCTGTTGGCTCACTCTTGAATGCTTTCCTGTATGAAGCCAATAACTCTCCTGGCTAAGCCCCAATTTGGAAGTTTGCCTGCATCAAGAGCATCCTGTGCTTCTTCTTCTTTTCACTCAATTGTGATTACTTCATTATGTTTTTCATTAACTCCCTGACTGATTCAGAAGTATGTAAGTCAGCTGTGAGGTTTCAGACCACAGCTCTTTGGTCCCTGTGTATCTGATGACCACAGTGTTCAGTGGTCAATACATGTGCTTAAGTAAATGAATATAAATGTGCATTTCCAAATTCTCATCTATTTACATTTCATAGGCTCTTGTTATTTCTGGATGCACAAAAACCAGTTCTGTTAGCATTGGTAGTTAAAAACCATATATTTGATAATATCTTACAGGAAAAAAAAAATAGAGCATGCTAGACTGACTCAGAAAGACACCAGGGTAATGTATAAGGTTTTCCTAGTTGTAGGGGGATGCCATTATAATTATGTAATGTGGCTAGGTGTCAGAGATCACGGGATAAAAAGAAAACAATCATGCAAAAATCTGGAGAGAATTGCTAGGAGAGATGTAAAAATTAACCCCCTACCCCAATCATATCTAGCTTGTTCACTTGGGTAATTCACTTGAACTCTGCTAAAAATATACTCTTTTGATTGCAAAACCATGTCAAACACTGTGAGACACGCCAACATATTCCATATATATATGCAGCAATACCCTATTTGGACCCTACTGCTCGTGACCCAAATAAATACATCTTGTCTTCTTAATTTTGTCAATGTTCTGAAAGCATTTTAGAATCATCATACTAGAAGCATTAATTAAGAACAGCATTATTTTGCAAGCAATAATTTGACTTTGAAAATTAATCAAGTAAAATCTTAAAAATCTGATTCTTGATTCCTTCTGTTTATTCTTTTTTTAAATGTATTATTATCATTATACTTTAAGTTCTAGGGTACATGTGCATAACGTGCAGGTTTATTACATATGTATACTTGTGCCATGTTGGTGTGCTACACCCATCAACTCGTCAGCACCCATCAACTCGTCATTTACATCAGGTATAACTCCCAATGCAATCCCTACCCCCTCCCCCCTCCCCATGATAGGCCCCGGTGTGTGATGTTCCCCTTTCCGAGTCCAAGTGATCCTTCTGTTTATTCTTTAGGGGCATCACGTGATGATGTATTCAGTAAGTTTCATTCTTTGTGATCATTTGTTCTCAGCCTACTCAACCAGTGGACTGTCTTTTTAATTGCTTTACTGCCTCCCACAGTTTATTTATCTCCAGGCTAAGTCCCTGGCAGAAGAACAATGGATTCCTTTCTTACTCTCTGACTCCCTCTTCTTCCTTCTCTCCAACTTCCTTCCTTTTTCTCTCTTCTTTTTTTCTCTTTCTCTCCTTCCTTTCATCTTTCTTTTTTCCTTCCTTCCCTCCTTTCTTGTTTCCTTCTTTCCAGTGGTTTACTGTAATACATGATTGTTTTTTGCCCACATCTAATTTCAGTATAGAAGGAAAAGGGCAGAGGAGCACTGTTCCACACAGTCATTCAGGGATCCAGGCTCACTTCATTTGGTTCTCATTATCAACATCTGATTCTCAAGTCCACCACAGAAAGAGAAGACAAAACATATAGGAATGAACTTAGGGTTTATGGCCAGATTTGATAGAGAAAATATCACTTCTGCACACATTCCATTGGTCATGTATCATACTAATCAAACCTTAGTGTCCAAGAGACTGGAATATGTGCCACGGAAGGAAAGTGAAACATATTTGATAAATGCATAGTGGGGTTACATGATGCTCATCCTGAAATTCTGTGCTTACCTATATCATAATACTTATTATAATGAATAGTAAAACTATAATGTTTATTATTTGATCTCTCAGTGAAACTGCAGACTGTTCAGGGAGCAATATGTCATTTTTTTAAAAGAGAATGATAATAATTTTAATACAGTAAACTGAAAACAAGTGAATAATTTGATTAGTTTTGAGAAATGTATTGACCCATGTGATCCTCACTCCCCATCAAGATATAGAACGCTTTATAATCCCAGAAATTAGTCTCATCAATCCCCTCAGTCAATATCTTTTCAATTAATGTCATTCCTCACCCTATGCATACAACTTTTCTGATTTCTATAACCATAGTTAATTTTGCCTTTTGTTTTGACAGAGTCTTGTTCTGTTGTCCAGGCTGGAGTACAGTGGCATGGTCTCAGCTCACAGCAACCTCCATCTCCCACGTTCAAATGATTCTTCCACCTCAGCCTCCTGAGTAGCTGGGACTACAGGCACGGGCCACCATGCCTGGCTCATTTTTGTATTTTTAGTAGAGATAGGGTTTAACCACATTGCCCAGGCTGGTCTTGAACTCCCGACCTCAAGTGATCTGCCCACCCTGGCCTCCCAAAGTGCTGGGATTACAGGCATGGGCCTCTGCACCCAGCAAATTGTGACTTTTCTTGAACTTCATAATAAAGTAATCAAACATCACTGGCTTCTTTCACTCAGAATAATTTTGTTAAGATTTCCCCATATTGTTACTATTAATAGCACATTTCCATTTTTCTGTGTACTATTTCATTGTATAAGTTTACTATAACCTGTATCTATTTTTGTGTTGATAGATACTGGGATGTTTCCGGGTTTTTTTACTAGTATAAATAAAATTGCTGTGAGCATTTGTTATAAATGCCTAGGAGAAGAATTTCTGGGTGACAGAGTGGATGCATATTTGAATTTCCAAGATATTGACAAAATGATTTTTCAGATGATAATCTAATATAGCATCAGAAATCTATTTTAAATTTGTTTCAAATATATTATTTTTCTTTCCAAACTTCCTTTAATTTTCTCTTTATCCTTCATGTCAAGTCATAAGAAAGGATGAAAATTAGATAAATGCTACCCATTTTGTGATATTTTAAATAAATATTTAGACAAACTAAGAAAAACAAATGTAACATTATCAATCTTAGCAATGTTAAAATACAACCTAAGAGGCAGAGGTTTGGAGGTAGAAATGGATAAGAAAATGTAGAAGAAAGGACATGGTAAATAATATACTCATCTTCCAAGTGAAGAGTCAAATGATATTACCAAAATTTGACAGAAGAGTAGGCCAATTTGAAAGCATATTATTAAATATAACAAAATTAATCAATAGAGAATTTAAAATTTTTTTTTGAGACAGGGTCTTGCTCTGTAATCCAGGCTGAAGTGCAGTGGTATAATCACAGCTCACTGCAACCTCAAACTCCTGGGCTCAAGTCATCCTCCCACCTTGGCCTGTTAAAGTGCTAGGATTACAGACATGAACCATCACGACCGGTCTTAATATAACTTCTAAAAATAGGTCAGGTGTGTGGAAAAGTAAGGTAGCTAACTAGTAATTGACCCAAGAATTCATTAACCAATAGGTACTTTCTAAGTTGATAAGTGAACAAATTGATATAAGAGTATAAAGGGAGAGTGGAACAGGAAATAAGAAGATATTGGGGAAAAAAACTTTTGCCATTAAATGAACTTATTTCTCTAAAAATTGATTAAAAATACTTATCTATATGCTAGCTTGATAAAGATATGAAAAACCAAAAACAATGTTGTATAGGAGGGTGTCTAAAAATTTGGCTTTAAAATTTCTGGCATATCACATAATTGCAGACAGAATTAGTTGCAAGGTTCATCTTACCTGTTAAAATAAAATCTAACCAGTTGCTTGAAGAAGCATAATACTCAAGACACTGAGCCCAGAAAGAAACTTCCCAAATCCTCACATCAAAGAAACTATGCTACATAAAGAATGAAGTGTTCAAGAAGATCTGTATAAAGACAGCAACAAATGTCAGAGGAAATACATAACAGTTTTCCTCAATGTAGCCCCATGGAAAAACGCCAAACCTCAATTCAGTAAACACAAATTTAACCAATACTTTTGATGCAATAACCAAAACTTTTGATGCAGGTATTCAGCTCCCTACTGACAAGCTTACTCTAGAAATTGTTTACAGTATCTAGAAGAACAGACTGCATTGCCCTCAGGTTATCCTCCAAAACCATTGCTTTCACAGGTTTTTGATCAGTATTAACAGCAGCAAACATGATAATATACTCCTTGGAAAGTACCTAGGATAAAATATTTTTCTAAATGTGGAACCAAGTGCCTTTTATAAGCATACAATTAACAAAATTATCAAATTTTAGTTAATGTGAGAATTATTTGTGATAGCAAGGTAAATTACCATCTTTCAACTTTATCTTTTTCAAAATGTGAGATTCTTTAGTTGGATAAATTTATGCCATGAAATATTAATAATTCTAATACTAGATGTAATATCTGAGTTGAGTATTAATAACTTTACTCCTCCTCAATTTAATATGTGTCCATTTTTATTATCTATTGCATGATAATATATTCTGAAGGTAATGTTTCTTCAGAATATAGAAGAGTCAAAATAAGTGACAATTCCTGGGTCTACAGAAGCCATTTTTTCCAATATACTTGGATTTCATCTTTCATGGGAAGAAAAAAAAACCCTTTTTACATTATGTTTCTCCGTTTGTACTATGCCTGGTTTTCTATTCCCTTTCACTGCAAAACTCAAATAAATGCTGTTTGCTCTGTTTTTCCCTCCTCTTCCACACTCTCTTTAAGCTTTAGCATTTGTTCATTGCTGTTTCTTCTTTTGAAACAAATCAGAAAAATCACTCATAATGAAAAAACTGATGATAATGAAATAATTTGTTAAAAAATTTTTCTTGAATATCTCCCTTAGTCGTCTTCTCCTGGAATCTTTCTCATTCATGAACATATCTTATTTTGCACATGTCTGTTTGATCTCTGATTGCTTCTCTTTATCTTCATTGGATATTTTTTCTCCTTCTATGGATTATTAAAGTTCATGCTGTTCTTGCTACTTCCTCACAGGTGACATCATCTTTTTTGTCTTCAAATGTAAGCTCAACAAGAATATTTTCCTGTTATTATCTGTTTCCTTCACTACAGAAGCCATTTTTTCCAATATACTTGGATTCCATCTTTCATGGGAAGAAAAAAAACCACTTTTACATTATGTTTCTCTGTTTGTACTATGCCTGGTTTCCTATTCCCTTTATTTTCTGACCTCCTGAGAGCCTGGTTGCTTTATGCATAATCAGTCCAACCTAGAAATATCTCAAATGTATATTTACTGACAAATGGATTAATAAAGTGTGGTCTAGCCACAATCTACTACCAACTGGCTTTCTTCCACAGTCCAACAAGGGACAAATCCTACTCGGGCTGTTTATTCCCATCTTCTCATCCAACTCTTTTCTCCCTTGTTCCATTAGCTATACCTCTATGGTGCCCCTGTATTCCTTAACATCTCTCTAGGCCTCAACTCTTTTAATGAGACAAGCCTAAAGTCTTGATTTCAGAGAAAAAATAAAGAAAACAAAAAACTCCACCAAATGTCTTTTAACTAACTCACCTTTCCAACTCACTTCTTCAATTACAATATTGCATTATTTTTTATTGACCTCCCAAACTTCTTGAAGAGACAATTTCATATCCAACTTCCAAGGATAGAAGCTCATTTCCATCTCTCTTCTATTGTCCTTCTATTTAGTCTCCTGCACTAATAAAATGAAATCTAAGCCTTCTTTATTAGTTTTAACCCTAGGGAATCTTTTTGGTGCAGTTGGTATTCTTGTAATGCCTTTTCTCCATGAGACTGATCCCATTTGTATTCTTGCATAAGAATTGCGGACTTTTTCAACGCATCCTCCTTCTAGGAAGTCTCATTCCAATCCAAATATTGGAGATTGATTTCCATATCCGCATCTCCAGCGCTAGGTTGGATTTTGAGATCTAGGCCTGAATTTCCAACTTTCTATTAAACATCTTTATTTAAATGGCTGCAAGATGTTTAAAAAATGTCTTTTTATCATCAAAACTGTGTTTATTTTCTATTGTCCTCCCACACCATTTGCTGATGCTGCCATCCTCCGAGTCCTCCAGCCAGAATCTCTGTTGCATCCATGGCTCTTGTTCTTCCTCACTCACCTTCACAATGTCCCAGGTGCTGGAGGTCCTGCCTCTCCAGTAATGGCTTTTCACGCGTGTGGCCACTGTATTTGGTCAAACCCTCCTTCTCCCCTGAGAGCTCTCAGAATGCTCTCCCTGCTTCCAGTCTCTCCTCTAATTCACTTTATATACTATTCAAAAGGGAAATCTTTTTAAATGAAAATCTCAATCTGTGAGAACCAAATTACCTAACCTAAAATACAGATGCAGGTTGCCTTTTGTTCATACTTCGGCAACTCAGTAAGTTGAAATAATAATTTGCACAATTATCACCGTATGTTTTGTTTATGGGATGATAAATGATTCACTTAACAGATTCTTTTCAGCAAATTAACATAACTGACTTAACTGAAGAAATATGTTGGTTATTTCGGTGTCATTTACATACAAACACAGGGTTGTTTTTAGAATTTGAGTTAAGTAGCTGGTTATAGAGCTTCTGATTTACAGAAGATCTATACAGTTTCCATCTTTAATGCTTTCTTTTATCATGAAAGATTATCCACTTCTTGTGCAATGTGATGGGTATTACTCGAGTGATGCTATATTCCCTTGTACATATGAAAATTTTATTTGCTTTCTAAGCTGAATAATTTAAAACTTTAAATAGATGGCCACCACTTTAACTTCTGAACACATTTTCCTCAATTAAGGGGAAGAAAAAGTGACATGAGGATAAGCACACATTGAAGATAAGTAAGTCCTCTGATGTAAAGCTATTGTCATCAAATGTTATCCAGAGCAAGTTTTTTTTTTCTTTGTTCTGTTTTGTTTTGTTTTTCCTCCTGGAGTAATCAGGAGAGAGAGATGCAGGTTTGCAATAATTTTTAGGACTATTGCTTTTAGCACAGAGACAAAGCTAATAAGCAATGGGTTTTGTTAGCCAATTACATACAAACAGAGATTCTGAGGAATAAAAAAGTAGAGAGCTTATTTTGAATCTGCCTTTTTGAATAAGTGTATCAAAAAGTCCTCAAATCAAGGAGAAAGACTTAATAGTCATTAGCTTATTTTGAGAATAAAACAGTGGTAATTAAGTCTATTTTATTCAAGTTCTCATTGGAAAATATCCTGTGAAACTAACCAGGAGAAAGGTAGGAATGATTGCATCCTGGGGAAAAATAAAAAGAAAATGAAAGAAAGTCTCTAACAGAAAAAAAAGACATTCCAAGAATAAACTCAGTGTTATTTGAGACGATGTATTCATTTCCATATTTAAGTATTATTATAAATAGGAAGGAAACATTTATGAATTATGTAAATAAAATTCTAAAACATTTTATATTTCTTAGCAAAAATTAAATCGATGGAAAAAGCATAAGCCATTCATAATGTGTTTTTCATTTATTTAGATATGGTAATATTTTGTTAGCGGAAAAAGCAAACAAAATTATACTTTGGGATCCTGTCATCTTATTTATATAGTTTTGATATTAGTATTCTACTGTCATTTCTTTTACTCAGATACAATCTATCTATGTTTCACACAAACACCTCTGCATTATAATGCTTTCATACATATTTCAGGATCCTATCTTCAATTTTATATACACTAAGAACTTTCAAACAATGTAAATACATTCATATTTTGAAATCCATAAAAAAGATATCAGACTGGGCACAGTGGCTCCCAGCACTTTGGGAGGCCGAGGCAGGTGAACCACTTGAGGTCAGGCATTCCAGACCAGCCTGGTCAACATGGTGAAACCCCATCTCTACTAAAAAGGCAAAAATTAGCCAGGTGTGGTAGCACACACCTGTGATTCCAGCTACTTAGGAGGCTGAAGCAGGAGAATTGCTTGAGCCCAGGAGGCGGAGGTTGCAGTGAGTTGAGATCGTGTCACCACACTTCAGCCTGGGTGATACAGTGAGACTCTGGCTCAAAAAATTAAAAAATATATAAAAATTAAAACAACAACAGCAACACATCTATGTCAAGCAAGCACATACGTTCAGCTATCTGAGATATATACATGTAATGTGTACACACACATACAGAATGAGACAGGGACTTTAAATCACATAATAATCTGTAAGTTTGATGGGTTTTGCCTTTAGGTTTTAATTTGAAATAATTTTAGACTCACATAGTAGTTGCAAAAATAGTTGATGATATGGCTTGCATATGTATCCCTGCCCCAATCTCATGTGGAATTGTAATTCCCAGCGTCGGAGGTGGGACCTAGTGGGAGGTAATTGGATCATATGGGTGGTTTCTTTGCCCCTCCCCTCCCTTCCCCTCCCCTGCCCTCCCCTCCCCTCCCCTCCCCCGCTTTCTTCTTCCTTTCCTTTCCCTCCCCTCTCCTCCCCCCTCCCCCACCTCCCCTCCCCTCCCCTCCCCTCTCCTTTCCTTTCCTTTCCTTTCTGTTGTTTTCTTACAGAGTCTGGCTCTGTTTCGCAGGCTAGAGAACAGTGGCGTTATTCCGGCTTATTGCAACCTCGGCTTCCCGGGTTCAAGCGATTCTCCTGCCTCAGCCTCTGGAGTAGCTGTGATCACAGGAGTGCGCCACCACACCCGGCTAACTTTTTGGTATCTTTAGTAGAGATGGGGTTTCACCATATAGGTCAGGCGGGCCTTGAACTCCTGACCTCAAGTGATCCACCTGCCTCGGCCTCCCAAAGTGCTGGAATTACAGGCATGAGCCACGGGGCCCAGCCACATATGTGTGCTTTCTAATGGTTTAGCACGATCCTCCTTGGTCGCGATAGCGAGTTCTCATGTGATGTGGTTGTTTAAAGGGTGAGGCACATCCCGCTCACTCTCTTCCTGTCAGTCCAAGCATCAGAAGCGCCAGCTTCCCCTTCACCTTCGGCCATGATTGACGGTTTCCCGAGGTCCCTCCAGAAGCTGAGCGATGCCAGCACCATGCTTCCTGTACAGCCTGTGGAACTGTGAGCCAATGAACCTCTTTTCTTTATAATTTACCCAGTCTCAGTATTTCTTTATAACACTGTGAGAATGGACTAATACAGTTGAGTTCCTATGTAACCTTCCCCCGTTTCCTCCAATAATAACATTCTACACAATATGGTACAATCATGAAAGCCAGAAAATTGACATTGGCACAATAAAATTAACTAAACTGCAGATTTTATTCCGATTTAACTAGTTTTTATGTACACTTTTTTGTTGTATACAGGTTTTACCAGTTGTATAGATTCGTATAACCACCACTGCAATTGTGATATAGATGTTCAATTACCCAAAAGTAATTCTTCCATTTTAAACGTAATACAAATTAGCAGAATGTGCTTGAGAAAATCAGTTTGGCTGTCCTTTTTTAATTTAGTCCTCACTATAGCGTCCATTTTTTAAATTTCTTGCCACTGACGGGCCGATTTGTGACTGTCATTGGATTAGATATTGGATACTACATGTTCATAATAAGCATATAAAGAAAACAAAAAAGACTATATCTAAAGACTGTGATTAAGTTCTGAATAAGACAAGGTGTTCCCAGCTGAGTTTAAACTGTAACGGGAATAGGAGATTCGGGAAGTAAAGAGAGGAGTATAACAGTAACTTATCTCCAGCTTGGCCCTATAAACTACACATGCAAATTAGTAAACCAAGAGTAGAGGGAAAATGTGGGAATAATAGGCTTTTAAAAAATAATTTTAAGGTGAAAACCAAATAAGTTTGGCACATGAGGACTCAATTACATCTCCAGTGGTGACGGCAGGGGACTCAGAAGGCAACTGGCAGTAAACTTGATGCCCAAGGAGGGCAGAAGCCTAAAAGACGTCAAGAGTAACTAGGAGTTATGGCTGAAGAGTAGCAGATCCTGGCAGAACAGACTTAGTGATGAATAAATTCTCTGGTTCATGATGCCAAGAAATTAGGGTTTGCTAGGGGTTCAGGAGGAATACAAGTGGAAGTATGTGAGGCTACAAAATGACAACAGGAGAGATCCTTGTGGCGATGGAAGTATTCTGTATTCTTAACATATCAAAGTGAATATACTGGTGATGACTCCAGTGTTCCAAGATGCCATTGGAGGAGACTGGATAAAAAGGATACGTGGCATCTCTCTAAAGTCTTTCTTACAAAGGCGGGTGAAACTGTAATCATTGCACAATAAAAATTTAATCTAAAAGATTATATGTTAAGCATGATAAATGGGTCCTCGTACTATCAAAATTTGTGCCTCAGAGTTGATTTTTTTTTGGTCTCAAAATGATACAAAATTTCTAAACAAATGTTAGCACATGTAGGGAGAGAAACAAGCATGCAATTGAAAACTCCCTCTTCAGTGCATGAAGTTATCAGTTGCCTTTGCCCATGTTCATCTCAGGCTTCTTCCTCTTTTATGTCCCTAAAGTTGAACAACACGATAAGGTTCTAAAAGCTTCATTCTTTTATGCAAATGTTTATCATGAAGCAAGGAACCCCGAACTCTGTACTGTAAAAGACAGGCCTATACATTTTTAAAAATCATCTCTTCAAATTAATTCCAAGTTATGATTAATGATTCTTGGTTCCATAGAAAACAAACCAGTGACCTCTATTAAAAAGAAGAGAGTCAATGAACACCAAATATGTACACCAAATATAATTCATTAGAAACATGCAAGTGACCAGCACGGCGGTGTTTGATGAATATAATACAATGAAGTTCTTTGATTAAGAAGATAAATATCTCCCAAGAAGAGTCCTGTGTCTGTTTTCCAATTTGAAGGAAAAAAAAAAAAAATACTTTGGCAAATTCCACAAGAATGATATTCAAATTGGGATACAATTAGTTTAAATATTTTGTTATAGATAGAACAATAAACACATGGAAACACATTAACAGAATTTTCTCCAGAGATCTTATTTTATATTTAGGTTAATAATAAAAAAATAAGAACCATGTGTTTGTGTGTGTGTATATATATAGCACATATACTTGTGTGTATATATATATAGTACATATATAAAAACACATATAGTACAATATATGTGTATATAGAGAGATTACATATATATGTATTATAAATATATACAATTTATGTATTATGTTTGTAGATAACCCTAAACACTTCTGCATAGTGAAAATCCAGGCCAGTAGGGAAACTTTGCCATAAACATGAATATGGAGAAGCAGAAAGTGGGCTTCACATGATCAATTTTGGGTGATTTTCTAAGGGACGTTGGGTAGGAAGCTCTTCAAACTTGTATTTCTGGAATAGTGAACTCGTTACAGCTGTGGACTGATCTAGGCGTCATTGTAGATTGCTCCTGGCAGGCAATGACTCACTGAGCTCTTACAATGAAATCAGGGACCAAGGAAATGAAATGGGAAGCTTTATCTCTGAATTGTAAAATTCAGTGTTTCTATGAGATACTGTTTGTAATTCTGGTCACCAATCGCAGCAAAGAAATAACAAAACTCTGGAAGGTCTAGATAGGGTCTACAGGATAGCTAACGTGGCCAAAAGAATATAGAATCTTTCATATATATAAAAATAAGAAAAACTTGAAAATATTTTCATGACAAAAAATAAAAAAAGAGAGAAAATAGGGTTGCATGGCCATACCTAAAATATATTCATAAATACATAAATGTCAAGTACATGAGTGTCCTTCATGGTTGCTGAAGTGTTCTATCTTTAACCCTCTGTGGGTCAAAAATTGATTTAGATTTGATGAATGCAAATAAGAAATTGTTATCAAATGTTCAAGGGGTTAAAAGCTTAGGAGAAAAACAAGGTGTTACATGACTGAGGCAACATTTGGAGATAACAAAAACCACAAGGAGGTAAAGCATAATAAGATTAAGTTTGTCGAATGTTTGTGTAAATATCTTTAAGTTCCAAAGTGAGTTAAACCAGCAGGAGGAGGAAGAGAATTTAAGAACACCTTGATTTGAAGAAGCCATGAGGTTGTTTTTTAACTGAGAAAAGTGAGTGAAGTGAGACACATGACAACACTATTTTGACCTTAGAACGAATTATTAGAAACTAAATATTCATGCTCAGGGGAGTAATACCCTTATCTTTTACATTGACCACGATAGTGGTAGTCTGAAAAATATGTCATACAAAGAACTGGCTAAAAATCAAAACAAAAACCCTGAGCATTTTAATTGGACCTATGAAATAATGATATCTATAGAATATGTAATTAAAAACAACAAGGGAGTCTGTGGAATTCTGACGGTTAATCAGCTTCTAGAATAGAGACATCCAATCTTTTGGCTTCCCTGGGCCCATTGGAAGAAGAATTGTCTTGGACACACATAAAATACACACACTAATGATAACTGATGAGCTTAAAAAGAATTGCAAAAAAAACATAAGGTTTTAACAAAGTTTACAAATTGGTGTTGGGCCACATTCTAAACTGTCCTGGGCTGCATGCCGCCCGTGGACCCTGGGTTGGACAAGCTCGTTCTGGAACTTTTGGATGCGCATTGAACTTGCGTTATTCCTCATGTAATCGTGTACTCATTTCAGGATTTTTATCAAAAGTGTGCATCCAAAACCTTGGGTACCGGGTTGTCTCATTTATTTTAATCACAAAATACTGAAAAATGGTAACAAATGCATCTTAATAATAATATTGCTAAGAACATGAAACTACATTCTTTCTTTGTTGCCCAACCTTAGTGTTCTCTCTGTGTATCCCACTCCATGCCTTTCTCTGTTTTCCTAGATTTATGCTGGGATGAAGGAAATATTCAATTGACTTCTGAAACTATGTTCAAACTTCCCAGCCCCTGACATATTTTAAACAGTATTTTTAAAGGCAAAATTATTTAGAAAAACCTGTTGTTGATGACACAATATTCCTAGGTCATTATAGGGAGCAGGAGGTGAGCTGTGTTATCTCATTGGTCTAAATTTCCTATCAAACTGGGCCTCACAGAGTATATATGAATAACAGCAAATGCACTAAGAATGCAGAAGTGTGGCAAACTGGTATTTTCCTCCAGATGACAGCATTAAGTGAATCAACTCAAATAAAGGAGAACTCCATATAACAAGGAGATATGGGGCCCAGTGGTTTTGTGAGCTGTATAGTGTTTCAATAAGACAATTAACAATCAAGGTCAAGACATAGCTTACCCACATCTATCATTCCAGACTAGACCCTTTTACCCAGTAGCCTTTCTATTGTGTTATTAAATTTATCCTAATTGGGCATTCAAAATCCAGCCACATCAGTTCAATGAAGTCTATAAAACAACAGAAAAATACTCAAAAATAGACTATATTAAATATTTTTAAACAGCTTATATAAATAGTTAGAAGCCTTCACTGCTATCTTGGTGATGATTACCTCAAGTGTAATAGCTCATCCTAGGATTTGGGATCACCTATGATATGTGCAAAAGCTATTTTTTCCCAATCAACTATCATCACCTACAAACATTATATATTTCATCTATACTATACTATATATATACTATACTACTGTCCTATACTATACTATACTATACTATACTATACTATACTATACTACTCCATTACCTTAATTCTGTTTTATATTCTTCATTTTCTCATGCTACCTGCTACAGCCGGAACATTTATTTCCACTTATTTTTTTTCTAGCTAAATTCCATGTATCATTGATGACCTCTATCAGCAACTATCTCTTTTATACCCCAATTTTGACTAGAACTAATTAGTTGTGAGTTCTTCCTGCTCTGAAACATCATTATTACACGAAGTACTTTCTGCTTTGTTCTGTAAAGATTCACACACTTGTTTTATTCTCATATTATATTTGAACCACGTTGACTAGGGATTAACCATTTTTATTCATCTGTATTCCTTTTACCTAGATTTCTGCCTTACACACAATAGGCAGAAGGGTCATTGAGCATAAAATAAATTAATAAATAATAATTCCTTAATATCAAGATCATGATGAATATTCCAATACTGACAGCTCCACCCATTACACCAAACACAAGTAAAATTTAACCTATAAAGAAGCCCTTCTAGGAAGGTTATATGGATACTGATGCGGGGTCTTTTTTTTGTTTGAATTTACTTTGTGTTTGTTTCTTTTTGCTTTTTGGGGGAATTATTTTGGTGGTACTCCCAACCTGGGAGACATCTAGAGAAAAAAGTCTTACATCATAAGTTAATTTCAGTCAACTATCATGCATTTGTTGAGTGTTAAAGGGTGAAACAACATATAAGACAAGCCCAAGGAGACAGCACCACACCAGAGAATAATAATATGTAGAAATGCTGTTTGACCCTCAGCTAAACTGGCTGCACGTGAGAAAAGATAATTGCTTCCTTAGTGACATATTTTTTAAGTGAGACGAAGAGTTTTAAATGTGAATTTCCAATTGGACAACAAATTCTCAGTACTACTTAGAAAATGTAGGGGTTACTCTAACGACTAATAACGATGTCCATAAACTTTACATTTTTATTATGCATTCTTACACAGAGATAATTTTGATATTACTCACTGAAAAGAGATTTGTAGTATGAAGATCTAGATTGTCTTGGGCAGCTAATCTTCACCGGTAATTGTACAAATTGTCACTGAGGTATTAGTTCTAATTCTGCCCTTAATTTTTATTCTCAAGATAAGGATTCAAACTCCATTTTAGAAGATGCCTGTTGGTCAAGGGAACTAGCAGGTTCATACATACTATCCTGTCTTTGGCTTATCAACATTTAGAAAATAGCTGCTCTTTATTTAATCTCCTTAGTGCCTAGTTATCCAAATGCTTTACTATTTAACTGGCTCATGCAGCCAATTTTTCAAATCGTTGCAATTGTATTTGACTTTTAATTTAGAAGTTTAAGGTTTCCAAAAACATTTTTTGACTAAAAATCTCTTTAAAAAAATGTGAATACAATTTCAGTTTGTCTATCAAAAATAAATAACTTTATCTGAATTAGAGTGAGAAGATTTTCACCTATTCATTCTTCCTTCCTCTCTTACCCTTTCCCCGTCCAAACCAGTCATCGAGTTAAGACCCTGGTAATTTATGCAATATGAGTTAAAAACGGTTACATTTCTCTCAAGTGAATCAATTAACAGACATGAACAGTGCTTATTTAGGGCACATGCTGTGACAGAGTCATAGAGTAGGCATTATAGGACAAGCAGTTAAGAAAATATTCTTCTTCACTATGTTTCAGTTTTCAAGAAGAAAGTGGGCTTCTCTTTCAGCTCTATGTCAGACTGAACAATTCTGTACCTAACCAGTATAATTGGTACTTTTATCGGATTTTATGTGTAACATACACAGAGTTTAGTAAGATAAATTATCCTAAACTGAAATTATGGTAAAAAGTTTACTAAGTGCCTTATCATACTGAAGAATTATCTAGCAAACTTGTTTACAGAACACTGATTTTCTAGAGAAATGCGTATTTTTTCTTATTCATCACTGAATAGAACTGAGGTTCTCCAAAGATAAATGTCAGCTTATAGAAGACTAATACATTACAAAAGATTTTTTTTTCTGATAGAGATGTTAATGGTTCTAGCCAACAGAAATGATGGCTCCATTACAGATTTATTGCCTATAGGACATTATTAGCCATTTTTGTATCTAACTCAAGTAATCTTATATCAACATTCTTTCATTCATTGATCATAAACAATATTCTCTCATATCTTTTATTTTTTAAACCAGCTCTGGTATCCTGCTAGTTTCCTCATAAATAAGTTAAATAACTCTTTGACATATGCTCACTTTATATTTGTACAAGAATCTTTTTTTTTTAACATTCTGAAATTTAGACTTGAGAGTGCACTGTAAAAACAGTTGTTTAGTAAAAGTCAGTTTACTGTTCTTTGCTCACTAAATAAATCTGTTTACTGTTCTTTACTCACTATTTTCTATCTTTGGCATTATGAAAAATCATAATTTTTAAAAAAGAAGTTGAGTTAAGAATGTTAAAAATTTAAAGGTAATTTGAAACAAAATCAAATTTTACTTGAGGCACTTCTATGAACCATTTTATAGCATTTTCATCTGTAGGAAAGGTAGGCAGTTATAGCATATGTTATAGCATACGTAGGAAACATCACAATACAATAATTACAATTGCAAGCAGAGAAATCCCACCAAAGTAAAAAAGAATGCTGCATTTTCAAATGGCATGTTATAACAAATTACACCCCATTGATGTTATATTTTAAGAAATGGCTGTAGCTATTATACTTTCCAGTTAAATAATGTGTGTGTAATGCTGAAGAATATAATATGAAGTAAATGGCGACATTGGTAACGAAGATAACTGGGAGAATGGTGGGAAAAGAGGTGAGAAAAAAGAATAAAATATGATGGAAGAAGAAGCAGAAATAAAGGACCTGATGGCCGGGCGCGGTGGCTCAAGCCTGTAATCCCAGCACTTTGGGAGGCCGAGACGGGCGGATCACGAGGTCAGGAGATCGAGACCATCCTGGCTAACACGGTGAAACCCCGTCTCTACTAAAAAATACAAAAAACTAGCCGGGCGAGGTGGCGGGCGCCTGTAGTCCCAGCTACTTGGGAGGCTGAGGCAGGAGAATGGCGTAAACCCGGGAGGCGGAGCTTGCAGTGAGCTGAGATCCGGCCACTGCACTCCAGCCCGGGCGACAGAGCGAGACTCCGTCTCAAAAAAAAAAATAAATAAATAAATAAATAAATAAATAAATAAATAAAGGACCTGAAGGAGAAGGAGAGTAGCCCTTTTTAAATGTATCAACCTACTTTATTTGCAGTAGAAAAGAGAAGTCAGGAAATCCTTCACATCGATTTCTTTTTTTTTTTTTTTTTTTTTTTTTACCAGCTTAAATTACTAACATATTATTAAGAATAAATGCAGGAAAACTTTTCTCAAGCATCCCAAATCATCAATCTTTCTTCCTTCAGTAGTTCATGTACTCAGCGTGTCCATTGGCCAGACACATTTTTCTCTGTGGAATCATAGCAGGCCTGTCTTTCTGTGCACAGTGACCTAGGCACTAGACCTTTCTCAGTGATCTCTACAGGATCCAGCTATAACTTCCCTATGGCCCATTCACTTTGACTCTTATTTTTCATTGAAAAATAATTAGGTAATTCGAGAAACTATTTTGTGCCTTATTCATCTAAGTTTCTTATAAGAAGCAATATGGGTCTGCCAAAAGTCACCTCTCAGAAGCAAAATGCCTTATATATAATTCAAAAATTTGAAAACTAATTTTTAGACACTTTGGCAAATCAAGAAAATCATTTTGTTCAGATGAAACCATCTGTCAATATGCCTTCAACAGTTTGCAATTGACTCATCAAATGGAACCAGTTCTTACTAAGAGGCCCTGAGCAAAAGTAGTTTGTATGGATTTGTGATAATCCAAACATATACTTTATAGTATGTTTTTAATTCTTGCTATTTTATAGATTTTCTACAGCCGGCTCTATCATGAACAAGAGGGGAGATCTGAATATAGGAATATCAGATTCCTTAAATCCATGTAATTCTTCGCTGTTTGAGATTTCCTGTCATGCTAAATACAAGAGCACATCCGGCTTGAACTCAGAAGAAGAACAAAGATATTTGCTTTTCACCAATGACAGTTAGACAAGCAATCAGATACTAGATTAACAGACTGACAGTGCTCACTGGTTTTCCTTGCTTTCATCACTTGTGAGAGCTAGCTAAATTCTGCTCAAATTAGCACTGATATGTCAGAAAGTTTTTGAAAAGTCACACAGCTTTCAATCTCCTAGAACTCAAATAGAAAATTATCAAATTTCTGGTGTTCCCAAGGGGTGAGCACAGTGCTAAAGGAATGAAAATTAGGTAAGTACTTTGAAAGTACTCAGTTAAAGCTGAGATTTTGTCACACGATATACTTCATAATAGTATCTGTTGCTACTTCAAAGAAGTGACAGTTACTTTGTCTGTCATTCCTAAGGAGGAAGAAATTGAGAGCAAGTATAGTACCTTCTCAGTTCTTACTGTAGACACTACATCCTGGGAGCCATATGCCAATGTGTAGGATGTATTAGAGATAGAATATAAGTTTGATTGTGATGGATGTGAACAGAACATGATAGTTTATGATATATCTAGGACCTCTCTTTTAAAATATATCTGGTATGTTTTTACCCTTCTTAAATTCAAGAGAAAACAGCATTTAAAAAACTGACATGTGTGAAGTTTACATATTTGTACAACAGCAGTTCAATGACTCGATCCCATTATATCCTCAAAAATGTATAAATAATCAAGAATTGTTACCACCTGCTCATTACCACAGCATCACCAAGGTTCTCTGTTATGAATAAGCCATTGGATTATATTGTCACTCTTCCCATTCACTGAACTAAATGAGTCTTTAGATGTTATAGGGCATGGTGTTTTTAAAATGGTAATTTAAAAAAAAAACAGAAGTCACTTTTTTGGATGATGCCAGCATTTTGGCTATAGAATAAAAAATGATTATCTGCTATATTTGAAGCCAAAACAATACAATATAATTAAAAATAAGAAATGTCAGAAAGGTGCTAAGAACTTTATGTTATCACAGTTTCCCCAGTAACCCTACTCAGTCCATTTTACCAGTGAGATCCAGAAGTTGGAGCAGTGTGCCCAGAGCCACTTCAAGAGCTCGTGCATCCTTCTCCTTTAAATCCAATATATGGCTTGAATCAGACAAACTAAACAACTAGCCATTGATTTATCTTTTGTTTCCTAAACTGTCTAAAAAGTATATACTCTGAGGGAAAAAAGAAAAAAATCCACTCCGTCAAAAGCATCCATAAACATTCATTGAGTACAATTAAAGTTAACATTTGCTGAAATGATTTAAGAAATTAATTCCTTAGTGTTTACAAATAACTTTTATATGACATTTTATAATAAGGCTTCTTTTTCCATTTGGCATTAATAATCTTAATATTCTGTATTAATTTGTCAGGCATCTCAATTAGAGCAGTCAACAAAAGAGAATAACATATTAGCATGTGTTTCTTAATGCTGTAGACAAAGAGCTGAAGAATCTCCAGGGGCTGATTAACTATGAGTATGTATTATGGATGGCCTCTTCTTTATTTTTTTGTTTCCTGTTGGCAAGATTTGAGGCCTTTCACTCCTGATTAACTGCCTTTCCACCAAACACTGGCAGGGGAGCTTAATATGCTGTTAAATCAATCCACTTGGTTTGGCGTATTGGCAGTTTGGTTGGGTGGGAGGTGTTGGTGAGCAAAGCAGGCTTTCGGATGTGAACTTATGTTAAACCAAAGAGAAAATATTAAATATTTGGATTATTGGATCTTATGTAAGTTTTTTAAATCCATGCTGTGTTCTCTACTTTGAATTAAATAAATAATTATTTACTTTCATTTCTGGGAAGTTAGCCTATTTATTTATTGTTGGATGATGTACTAAAAGTTTCCACGGTTACTGATAAAATGTAAGATATTACACCAGTGGATAAAAGGTAGAGCATCATAAACCATACTCATAGAACAAACCAATGTATTACAAATTACTAGGTGTTATTTTAGAAAAGCAAACATGCACTATAACGATATATGTCTTAATTATAAAAAAAACATATAAAAAATTCAAATGACGCAGGGTTTGTTATGTTATATTCCTGAAATTTTAGTTCCTACTGGGAAAATACATTTGTTTGGGAATACAGAATAATTAACATTAAAATGAGCATAGATAGCATACAGATTGCTTTGGTGAATTCACTCAATGATATCTAAGGGCTGAGTGCTAGAAAAACATCACTGGAAGTCTCCTTGTGGAGAGGCATTGTTACAGCTCTGATCTCATGCCACGAACATCCCTATTTCCATTTCATAACTCATTGTGCTTCTAATATAGACAAATTAGCTAATGTGCATTCATATTTTTACCGTGCATCTTTCATTAACTTGTCCACAACTTCATATAAACACAAAGCATATCAGAAGAGAGAAACAATTAGATTTCTGTTCTCAGCTCTTAGCACTGTATTCGGGTCATGGTAAACACTAGGTCTACCAATATTCTTCTTATTCCAAAGAGGAATAAGACAGGATTCCTCCTTCAAGAACCTCAGATTGTATTGGAGAAGTACAGATAGAGTTAAATAGTAAGAAAATACTTCATTATATGTCACAAGGCAATAATGATTACTTTCTGAATAAATTATGCTAAGAACACGTGCTGTAAATATTCAGAGGGGATAGACAGACATGGATGAAGTATCGTAGCAATGTTCCAAGAAGAGGCAGAAAGAGAACTAGATCCTGAAGATAGGATCATCTTCAGGAAGAAAAGACAACGAGGAGGAGGAAAATAATTTTAGATGGAATAACAGCTGGTATCAAAGTGTTTACATGAAGACTGAGTGTTTAGGGACAGTATATTTCGTGAGGTTGGCTGAAAGGGATGCTTAATGTAAGAAAAATGTAACTAAATAAAATATTGATATTTTACTGAGGAAATCACTTAGCACAAAGCTAAAAGTTTAGTTCTCATTCCAAAGACACATGAAAGTTTTAATATTTCTCTCACTTCCTTCCAAGTCTAGCACACCCCTCGATATTTAGTACACCACAACTGCCAACCATATTCCAAGGACATCTCTCAGTGACTAGCAAAATAGCTGACCTGCTCTGTTAAAATTACCTTGATCTATTCGAGTCCATTCATAAATAGGACGAATGACTTAGAAAATTAATCTTAATCATTCTATGACATACTTGCTATCATATAATTAACATTTAATAAACTATTAAGAAAACACATTGAATTATTTTTCTATACATATTTGGATTATGCTTGTTTGTCATTTTTGGGGGTCAAAATGGCTTTAAAAGAACTCTGTAAAATGTTGATCCATTAATTTGATTTTTATCATCTATAAGAGTTGTCAGTCCTCTGCAACTTGGAGATTCCATGTTAAACACACTTTTCCACATCACTACAAATCTGTGTTTACACTGGCTGCAAAACTAGTAGATCATAAAAGGCCTCAGTATTTATTTATTTATCTACATAGTTTTGGGCAGGATTGGGGAACTCTCACTTGCTCTTCTCTTTTTATTTCTAAGTTAGTTTTATATCCAAATCAAAACATTCAATCTAATTAAAAATTATGTTTTTAAAAACTTTGGCATGAAAACTCCTCAAAGATATTTTTGAAGCCTAAACTAGTTTCATCGATTCCTGACTAGCCTCAAATATCACAATTCTCAAGTTTCATACTGATCAACTTTTAAATTTTATATAGAATTAAAACTCTCTAAAATTAATTTGTCATTTACTTTCAAGTTGTGACCACAATTACAACTACTATTTAGGTTCAATTTCAAATTAAAATTTACTACTTAATATTAGTACATTTTCAAAAGTACTACTTCATCTTCACAATTACTTTCTGATTTTTCTCTTTTTCAGACAATTTTAAACTTACAGCAAAAATTTTAAGAATACTATGAAGAACATTTTGTTCCTTCTGAATCACTTAAAAGTAAGGTGCTGGCTGACTTTTCATCATCCCCAATATTTTACTCTGTAATTTCTACAAACAAGAATATGCTGTTATATAACCATGACAAACCTTAGAATGAGGGCTTTTACATCTATTACTACTATCTAATGCACAAATCTTATTTAGAGTTCCTCAATTATGGCACCACTATTTTTTTATAATATTGGAGCAGAAAATGGGTGACTCCTTCCCACCCCTTAATCATAAATGTCATGACTGACATCCCTATAACAAAACACAGATTAACAAGAGAAAGGCATAGCAAATATATTTCACTATGGTTTTACATAACATGGGAGTCCTTAGGATGAAGAATTAAGGAAACAGAAAAAGAAACTATCCATTTTTGTGCTTAGGTTCAATGAAGAATGGACAGACATGCAGAACTGTGATTAGACAAAAGGATTTGATCTAATTCTAGTAGGCCCAGGTGGGGAAACCCAGCCAGGCTTATCTGTATTGTCTTGGCCTCTCTATGCAGTGTTCCCTCCTCCTGAGTATGGGGCGGGACCCTTTCTGGAATGGCTGCGATTAAACAAGGCAGGTCAGAGACTTTCAGTATGGCCAGCTCTTACCCAGATAAGACAGAACATGACAATAATATTTTTAGTTTGTATGGCTGGCTTTGGGAAAAAGGGCTTCTGGTTCCTAAGACCTGCTTTGGGGAAAAGAATTCTAGTTTCCATGGCTTGTCTCAGAGGGAATGAGTGACACGGAATAGGAGGCCAAAGATAAACTTTGCTTCCAAGGCTGCTTCTGAGGCCTTCCCTTTTGAGTATGTTTTTCTGAACCCCAACACCACCCAAAGGATCCAGTTCAGAATCCCATGTCACATTTAGTTTTTAAGACTCTTTCAATCTAGAACAGTTGCTTTTCTTTCTGTTACCCTCACAACCTTGATACTTCTCCTTTTTTGTTATTGTTGTTTGTTTGTTGGTTTTGTTTTGAGATGGAGTCTCACTCTGTTGCCCAGGCTGGAGTGCAGTGGCGCGATCTCGGCTCACTGCAACCCCCGCCTCCCCGGTTCAAGTGATTCTCCTACCTTAGCCTTCCAAGTACCTGGGATTATAGGCATGCACCACCACATCAAGCTAATTTTTGTATTTTTAATAGAGTCGGGGTTTCATGATGTTGTCCAGGGTGGTCCTGAACTGCTGACCTCAGGTGACCCACCTGCCTCAGCCTCCCAAAGTGCAGGGAGTACAGGTGTGAGTCACCACACCCAGTCTTGATACTTCTATATCACAGGCCAGTTCTCCCATTGACAATGCATCAATTTGAGTTTGTCTTTAGATTCCTCAAGATGAAATTCAGGGTAGGCATTTTGGCAGAAATACACAGAGGTGAAGCTTCCTCAGATGGGGCAGGATATTAATTTGTTCCATTTATTGTGATAGTAACTTTGATCACGTGCCAGCTTCTCTACTGTGGAAGTTACCATTTCTTCCCTTTGCAATTAAGAATTATTTGGGGAGGAAGGTACATTTAGAAGATGTAAATATTCCATTCCCCATCAAATTTTAACCTGCTAGTTTTCTCAGTCAGTATATTTCTTAGCAGAATTGATTATCGCTACAATGATTGCTATATTGTGATTTCCTGACTCCATCATTCCTTCTACACTGACTAGTTGGCACTTTTCTACAAGAAAAAGCTTTCTTTTCTCTCCATTTATTTACTCATGTCTTTATCCATAACCGTATGAACTGAAAGATTCCTATTTTATTTGGTGAGTTATAATAGGGTAGTATCATTACATAGTTTGATGCTCAAGTTGTTCCAGATTTGGCCAATGAGATCCCCTGTAAACTCGCTCCTATATACTTCTGCCAGGCTACCATTGTCCTTCAGTATTTCCTTACTTTCTGGCACTAATAGATACTTTAGATTCGTATGTATGTGTCTTATTTCAGCCCCAAAATTCGTCATTTTTTTCAAGAAGGCAGAATCCATTAATCAAAAATGATACTAAAGAATCAAGATCTAGTCCAGGAATGGTGGCTCATGCCTGTAATCCCAGCACTTTGGGAGGCTGAGGTGAATGGATCACCGGAGGTCAGGAGTTCAAGACCAGCCTGGCCAACATGGGGAAACCTTGTCTCTATTAAAAAATACAAAAATTAGCTGGGTGTGGTGGCACATGCCTGTAATCTCAGCTACTCAGGAGGCCGAGGTGGGAGGATCGCTTCAACCAGGGAGGTGGAAGTTGCAGTGAGCCCAGATCACATCACTGCACTCCAGCCTGGTTGATGGAGCAAGACTTTGTCTCAAAAAAAAAACCATAAAAGAACCAAGATATAGATGCCTGGTGTGTTCAGTGATACTGGAGCATACTGGAGCATTGTTGCTCCTAGGCTTTTCCACTGGGCAGAGCTACATATACATTTACATCAGTATGTATTTTCATATTCATCTATATTCATTAATAACTGTGAAAAGTATGTAGCTTCTAAAGAATGTGACTGATTTTGTTGAAACATTGTGACAGTCACACTCCAAAATTCAAGCTGATGACTTATGTCTTAAGCTCTAGATAGAAGGAAGTCTATACAATTTGCTATTAGTTGAAGCTCTCATTAATGTTGGGAACTAGGTTGATAAATATTCTACTAGACGCTGAGCTAAGCTATTCTATATTTTCCCTATTAAAACAAACACCTTATTTTTATCTGAAATGATCCATATTTATATGTATTTCCTTTCATTCAGTTGAATTGCAAATTCAAAATAAACAGCTTGAAAAGTCCACTGGCTACAAATGATACTCTTTTGAAGGGAAGTTATTAATTCAGCACAACTCCAAGGGAAATAAATAACACAGTTCTACAGCCATGGTAAGTGCACATATTGGACTAAGTCTGGATCAAAAACTGTTGATTGTCAAACTCTCACCATATAGCAACCACCAATTTTGTTAGAAATTACATGGCTTGATTTGTGTTAATCAGTCCTTTTCTCAATTAGGCATTACGTTTTTATAAATCTTTTTTTTTTTTTTTTTGAGACGGAGTCTCGCTCTGTCACCCGGGCTGGAGTGCAGTGGCCGGATCTCAGCTCACTGCAAGCTCCGCCTCCCGGGTTCCCGCCATTCTCCTGCCTCAGCCTCCCGAGTAGCTGGGACTACAGGCGCCCGCCACCTCGCCCGTCTAATTTTTTTGTATTTTTAGTAGAGACGGGGTTTCACCGTGTTAGCCAGGATGGTCTCGATCTCCTGACCTCGTGATCCACCCGTCTCGGCCTCCCAAAGTGCTGGGATTACAGGCTTGAGCCACCGCGCCCGGCCGTTTTTATAAATCTGATGTGTTACAAGCAGAATGGGGAAAAATCAGGTGATTATCAGAACATTGACCTCATTGTTTTTGAATTACTCCCACTACTAAATAGTAAGACATACATGTTAGCAAGAGGTGTTACATTTAACAAAATAAAGACAGGTACACTTGACATGGAAACTTGTGTTACTTATAGGTATGTTTGTGTGTGTGTGTTTTCTATATATGCATAATCTAGATCTTTGGAAGGCATTTGTATAATTTTTCTGTTTTTTAATGAAAAGCTTCGGAGTAATATTACCCCAAAATAGCCCACTCGAGCATTAAAAATATTCTGAACTTAAGACAACTGAAAAAAAAAAAAAATCCAAACTCCGGAAGATCTCTCTGGCCTCCCCCATCTAACTGAACACAGAAAACCACTTGTCTTTGTGAAGATCTTGTCTCTCTCCTCTTTCTCAATTTCCGCATCAGAAAAGGAACAACCACGTTATCACCAGAGACAATAAGGTACAGAGAAAAAGTCCAGACAAACAAACCTTATGAACTAGGCTTATCTACAGTTAGTCTTCTTACATATTTGCCTTTCCACAATTTGCTGGCTGCAGAGGTTCAAAGTCCTTTTCTTTTGTTTTGTTGCTTATCTATAAAGTTATTTTTGTCAGAATGCTATATAAGCCTACATTGTAACCAATCCTTTGAGTTACTTATGACTGTGTACTTATGTGTGTATGCACAATTATGTCTTAATAAACTCCTGTTTTTTTTTTTCTTTTGTTAAGTTATCTTTCTTCAGTTTAATTTGCAGGGACCCAACCAATAAACCTAATATTAATAGAGGAAAAATATTTTTTCCACTTCCTACAATTATAATTTCTTTAAATTACTACACCAGGTATAGTAATTTAAAGTGTAAATTTTGAAAAAGAATCACCATAGTAAGCCACCTCTTCTTGAAGTATTGTCAGATAAAGACCATAAAAATTATAGTTCATTCTCTCTTTATATATTAGAAATAATGGCAGATTTAGAACCAACTGGTTCTCATTATTTTCTGCCCCTCTTTCCTTGAGTAGGTCATTCAATATGCTTATAACCAGAATTAACAAGTCACAGTCTTTCCTTATTGTTACTACAAATGACGGTTTAGAATATTTTGCTAATGGATCCTAAAAAATAATGAATAGAATGTTAGGGGTTGAATAATTGGGTCTATTGAAAATGTAGGGCCACCCCAAATTAGGTGTTTCCTTAGTGGATAATATTGGGTTGATATGCAATAGCATATTAGACACTTGTCATATTAAATAATTTTAATAAGAAACAGGAAAATGAACTTGTACTTATTTTATTAGAAATTTAGCTTTTCTTTCCATTGATGATTAGGGAGAGAAGT
Source organism: Macaca nemestrina (assembly GCF_043159975.1). Lineage (NCBI taxonomy): Eukaryota > Metazoa > Chordata > Mammalia > Primates > Cercopithecidae > Macaca > Macaca nemestrina. The sequence goes on from NC_092128.1 coordinate 11,971,284, forward strand.
TCATTTATTTTATTTTGGTATATTTTATTATGTCAAAAGCTATAGACAAAATATGTATTTTTTTAAATTTACTCATTGGAGAGTGAGTATGATTTTCTCCTTTGTTGGTGTGACTAAAAATAGTTCTGAAGTACTTACACAACCCACAACCAAGAAACTAGAAATTAAATATGCTCAGAGATTTTAAGATATTTAATTTTATGAAAGCTGAATTTACATTATAAGTAATTTATTATAGTTATATTATTGAATTTCATTAGCGTCATCAGATTAATTACAGATACTTTAGTAATTCTAGTCAGGTTATAGGAAACCCAGAAAAAAAGGTGGCTTTTTTCTTATTTTTAAAAGTTTCATGACAAGTTACTGCATTTGTATGAAGGTAAACGTTAGAGTAGGTGGCTAGATAGACAGGTAGATAGACAAATAGATAGCAGGAAAGGAAGCCCCAGAAGCTCTAAATAGCTTGCACCACTCGGAATCAATACAAAAAGAAAATTTATGCCCTGTTTTTAGAGCAATCAGAACTAACAATAACCACATCTGGACTTGTGGTTAGGCTTATCTGGCCCTAACTGGGACTTACCTGGCCCTAGCAGAAAATCCCTTCAGTAGGGACTTTCCCCAGTAGCGAGCATGTGCATTTTGACTTGGCTCACTCTAAAGGTCACTTTTTGCTCATTATAATAGCAAAAACAAACCCATGGCTGGGGATTCAAAATCCTCATGAGACATGCGGCATATGTACTAGTGTAGTACACATGTTTTGGGACCTCCCAAAATGTGCTTACTGGTAACACCTCTTAATGCCCATTTATAAATATTCATGTAAAACTCTCATAAAGAAGGTTCCCCAGTGTCAGTCAATGCATCTCATTCTTGATCAGCCCACTCTGACTCGGCTTTCGGCGTGTACTTTTTTCTTTAAATAAACGTTGCCATTGCTGAACCGTCACTGGGTGTCTCTTAGCTGAATTCTTTCCTCCAAGAAGACAGGAACCAAGGACCCCATACTCCCTGGTAACAAAAGCGTTACAAGGAAACAGTAAAATGACAGAAGCCTCGTGTTCTAACAGTCTAAAAGGAAGATGACTAGAAGTGGATATGAAGATATTTTATACTCATACATTTTCCTTATTATCACAAACTTTAAAACTCAAAATACAGAAAAGATTTAGAGAAAATAAATTTAATTTTTCTTGTGAGAGAGGAAGAATCTTTTTCTGAATATGCATTTTATGTCATCTATTTAATTCTGGTATTTCTATTGAAAGGTATCATAATATGCAACCCCAAAATACACCTCTTTAGTATATGCATCATTTTGAGCTAAAGGTCCCTGAGGAATAACAGACACCAGAAAAGCTCTAAAAACAAGACATACATTTTCTTTTTGTAAAATAAATTTACATACATAAAGGAGATTTCTATTTGTAAAAGATATCTCCCTTTCCCATACCAGGCAATGGATAACTCTTAAATCTTATTGATTGAGAAGACACCTATATAAATCTGTGTAACAAACCTCACTAAAACAACCCTTGTTTAGTATACTTATCCTGGTCACTTTCCCAACGGGTCCCCCCTGCCCAGAAGCCCAAAACGCTTTTTTCTTTTCTGAGCCTAAGATATAATGTAAGCCTATATTCTAACTACCCCTTTGGATTACTCATTACTGGTGCTCCTATGTACATGGATGTGCATGGTGTGCATGTTAATAAATTTCTATTTAGTTTTATTTTCTTGTTAATCTGTCTTTTTCCAGTCTAATTTACATGGCTCCAGCCAAATGGGTAGAGCCATCTCTATGATGAGTAGAAGAAAAAGAATCTAAAATAACTAAAATAAAAAGATTATCACCCCCCTCCTACAATAAGATACATGATACTGTAGGAGACCAGGATATGACACCCCAAAATATGTCTCCTTAGAATAAGGATTATTATGAGCTGATTATTTTGAGACACTGCAGACAATAAGGAAGCTCTGAAAATGAAGTAGAAGTTACTCTTTTTAAAGAGAAACACTTATATCTGAAGGAATGTTCCATTTGCAAGGGTGGCTTCCTTTCAGTACCCAGAAGGAAAGGATAACTAAATCACCAGAGACTCTTTGCAGTGGAGAAGACACTGGTTTAAGTCTGCATAACAGAATTTATCATGGATTACTGTACTTTTCTTGGTCACCTTACCATCACTGCCCCTGACCCATATCCATCTTTCTTTGTTTCAGTTGAAGGTGGTATTTAGGCCTAATCTCTAAGCCATTTCTTTGACTTATTCATTTCTCTAGGCATCTCCCACGTGTCAATGAGGTATACAAGTTAATGAAGTTTTTTTGCTTTTATCTTCCTCATTTGTCCTTTGTTACAGGGGTCTGTTCCAGCTAAGAACTCAGTAGGGTAGAGAAAAAATTATTTTTCCTCCTCTACAATACTTTTGTATAATGTATTTAAAATATTGGTTATTGCGTATGGATCATAAAAAATAACAAGGGTTGCTCTTAGGAATATCCGTGAGATTAAAGAGGAGATAACAATGTTACCAATTACATTATTCCCTTTTTAAAGTTATGAAATATTCCTATTCCCGTGAATAGGAAACCAGAGAGAAAAATCCAAAAATAACTACATCACACCTCCCAGATTTAACAAGTATTTGAATCTTACCATATATTTCAGAGCATTTTAAAAAATAAAATGTGACATAGCTTTGAAGCTCTTCCTGATATTTTGATCCTGCCTCCAGAAAGACCAATACTATTTTCAGTTTGGTGGGTGTCTTCCACATCGATGGTTTTCCGATTTTGGAATAAGTCACTGTATTATTTAAATACACATATAACTTTATTTTGTGTTTAAAAACTTTATACATTTAGCACTGTTACGTGCTCTCAACAATCTGTTTTTACTTCTCACTCAACAATATATTTTCCAGTATAATTCATGTTATCTAATTCATTCGTTTTAGCACAAGCACAACTAACTAGGTAACCTTGGAGAAGCTAAATAATTCTGCATGCTTCAATTTCTCATCTATATACTAAAGGCGATAATAAAAGTGTGAGTTGTAGTAATTGGATCAGTATATGTGAATTAAACTAAGATTCTGTTAGTGCAAATATTCTCTTATCAGGAATATTTATCTCTACGTTGAAGTGTTAGATCAATGGATATGAACACTTTCAACTCTGCCATACAGTGACAAATTATTTGTAAAAGTGATTGAACCAACCTAGACTTTTCAGTAGTATATGAGGGAAAATTTCTCTTCCCCACTTGCCAGTAAACATTTGGTATTCCAGAAATTTATATTTTTACCTATCTAGCCAATATGAAGTGTTATATTTTTGTTTAATTTGCATTTCTAAATTTTCCTATACTTATTGGACATTTGAATTTTTTCTTCTGTTATGACATAATGCTTATTTTTCTACAAGGTCAATTATTTTCTGATTGATTTTTAGAAATTTATATATTCTGAAAATAAAGATTTCATTTGTTGTGTAAGTTTCAATTATATTTATCCCAATCTATGTAATGACTTCATTTTGTTCCTGTGGTTTTCTTGTTATTTTTGTTACTGTTTTTCTTTTCTTTTTTTTTTTTTTTTTGGTATATGAGTTTTAAGTTTTAATAGTATTGAATTCATCAATTTTATTCTTCAATAGCTTTTTGTACATCTAACCAAATATATTTCCTTGCCAAATATCATGGAAATATATTCATATTTTGAATTTATTTTTATTGTCCCTAATTAACAAGCAAAAACAAAGTTAAATGATATTTGACATTTCTGAGACAGGGTCTCAATCTGTCACTCAGGCTAAAGTGCAATGGCATAAACATAGCTCACAGTAATTTCTAATTCCTGGGCTTAAGGAGTCTTCCTGCCTCAGTCACCTGGGTAGCTAGGACTACAGATGTGCACCATCATGACTGGTTAATTAAAAAAAAAATTATTTGTAGATAAGTGGGCTCACTATATTGTCCAGGCTGGTCTTGAACTCCCGGCCTCAAGTGGTCCCTCCACCTCAGCCTCCTGTAACTCTGGGCTTATAGACATGAGTCACTGCACCCAACCAGTTAAATGGCATTAAACGGCTCCTAAGAAAAGTAGATATTTATTTGCTTTATCCCTCAAAATCACCATTAGCCACCATTTGCTGTGGCAATCTTGTATATATATATCTTTTATATATATCTAAATAATATTCATGTATATCTATTTGTTGATTTATTAATTTTAAATATTTTCTATTGACTTAAATTTTAGATGAGATTTTAACTCTTATGTTGTTATTTCCTCTCTTCCCCATTTTTTATCATAGCAGTTTAGTTGTCCTGCCTTTTTTTGGTTTAATAATATTAGGTATTTATATTAATATAACTTGGCAAGTGTTATTCAAAATTTATCAGTGTAGTGTATATTAATTATGTTTTTTCTCACTTTTTGTTAATAGCCCCTTTTTAACTTGCTACTTTTTTTTTTTTTGGTAGGTTTGCCTATACTTATGTCTTAGTAGTCTCTCATTATAATTACCTACAAGATCAATCACATAATGTAATCTACTTGGCAATCCTACGTGGAGAGCTCAGTTCTTCTATCGGAATAGATTTTGCTCTAGTCACGCTACACAGCTGTCAATATAGGACTTTCATTTTTTGTCAGCCTCAAAATTTAATTTGTCTTTTATTTATGTAGCACTCTCTTTGTGCTCCCTCTAATATCTTCTTTCTTATTTATTTCTTTGTTTGAAAGGACACATAGTCACCCTGAGACTTCTCTTCCTCATAATGCTAGAGATACAACCCTTTTCTGTTAGTGCTTTGGTTTTCTAAACCCTTGTGTTCTTTTGCAGGTTTGCTTTTTTTCTTTTTGAAGGAACATCCTTGCTATGTTCTGAATGTTTGTGTGTCCCAAAATTTATTTGTTGAAATCCTAACCTGCAAGATAATGATACTGGGAAGTGGGGAGTTTATGAGCTGTTAAGGTCCTGAGGAAAGAGCCCTCATGATTAGTATTAGTGCCCTAATGATGAGACCCAATAGAACAAGTTAGACTCTTCCACATGTAAGGACACAGCTAGAAGGCACCATCTATGAACCAGAAAGCAAGCCCTCACCAAACACTGAATCTGCTCACACTTTGATCTTTGACTTCTTGACCCCCAGAGCCGTGATAAATAAATTTCTGTTACTGATAGTTTATGGCATTTTGTTATAGCAGCCCAAGTGGATGCAAATCCTCTACTAGCTTGCTTGGCATGAAAGTAAAGGGGGTAAATTTTGTGACATTTTGTTTGAGAATATATGTGTTCATTCAATAACTCATTAATAATGAGCTCACTATAGAATTCTATACTAGAGATAATCTTTCTTCAGAATTCTATAGGCACGATTGGATTATCTTCTTGCTTCCAGTATTGCTGTTGGAATGTCCAAAGCCATTTTGAGTTTTGATGTTTTGTATGTGATGTGTATTGTGTTTGTTGTTGTTTTTGTCCCCACAGAAAGCTGCAGAACTTTCATTTTACCCTTGTGGTTCTGAAGTTTTGTAATTACATGTCTCTATGTGAGTGTATGTTCGTCCATTTGGCTGGACATTCTCTTTCTATCTTTAATTCAGAAAACACATAGCTCACAGTTATAGAAAGTATTCTAAATTATCATATAATACATGCATCTTTTAAAGTTTCTCTTTGTATAATTTTCATTATTTTAATATTTGTTATCACACTTTATTACCTCACCTGTTATATATATTTCATTGCCTTATGTTGTTTTACTTAAAGGATGATTTCCTTTCTCAACTTTATTTCTCTAAACTTATACTGACTATTTTTTAAAATGTCTCCTATTATACTGTTAATTTACCATGTCTTATTTTTAATTTCCAAACACTATTTATTATAGCATTTTTAAATAAATTATTTGGATCTATCTGAAAATATTAGTTTTTAAAGCTTTCCTCCCCCTGTACAATTTCTATTTTATTCCAAGTTATTTTTTTCTTATCTTTTGTTTCCTTTTTATTCAGTGTTACAGCTTTTTTTTTTTTCTTTTTTTTCTTTTTTTTTTTTTCCTCAAATACCTGGCAAGCTTTGTTACAGGGGAACCTGGACTTCAGAATCATTATAACTATCCTCATGGGGTGGTAAGATTTCTAGATTCCTCTAACTGGTAGAATTTGGAAATAAGTCTCAGATTTTATGAATTCATGGCTGGAGATTAAAATTACAGCATCATCAGTGTTTAGAAGGCATTTGTGTTGGAAAGACTTATAGAATTTAAAAATCAAAGAAAATGCCCAGCATCAAGCCTTCTTTATAGGGGAGCCACAATTATGATTTTCTACATATTAAAATCTATGTTGATTTATTTAAACCAATATTTATTACCTTGAATAAATTCACATTTAATTTTTTTACTTATCCGTAAAATAATTAAAAGATGTGTATCTGTTTTAAGTGTTCCATTTAAAGACACCCAATGGAAAAAGGACATTAAAAACAGTTAAACCTGAGGAGGGCAGAGCAAGATTTTGGATTAAGACTCTCCAGTGATCACCCATCTGAAGAAACATCAATGTCAACAACTATCCACAAGTAAAAATATCTTCACAAGAGCTAAGAAAACCAGGTCAGTGGTCACTGTACTTTGTCATAGCACAATATTTAGAAAACACACACCAAAAAAGGTAGAACGGACATGTTTGCATTACCCATGTTACCCAACCTCCAACCCCAGGTAGCATAGAGCAGAGAGAAACACTGTTCACTTGGGAGAAAGAGAGGCAGGCAATCATAGAACTTTGCCTTGGACCCAAATACCAGGCCCACCACAGTAAAAGCCAGCATTAGGTAGACCTCCACGATTTCTGACTTCAGCCTGGTATCTATAGCCTGATCCTTTAGATCCACCATCATGCAAGATAGGAACCCAAAGACCCTGCAAGAACAACTCAAATTCTGGTTCACATCACTACTGGCCAACTATAGCAGCCTTGGATTCTAAATAACCCACTATAACACGCAGACCTCAGAGGTCATGGGATTTAGACATGACCCACTGCTCTATTAGCCTCAGCAACTATGGGCTTCAAGTGCACCCTAGCACTGCACTAATTACAGAAGTCATGGCATTTTAGCCCTGCATTGTGGCAGGCTCTGTATCCTTAAAATTCTGACCAGTCACTATATCAGCCATAGTGGTTCAGGACATAGGGCACCCCCTAATACTGCAATGGCTGCAGTGGTCACAGGCTTAAGGATCACAGCAGACGGACCACCCATAATCTCTAGACAGGCTTAACACTGAAGGAAATTCATAGACAGACTGAAAAGACTGGAATAAGTACCTACTTCTACAGTATGCAGACATCAGTACATGACCAAAAAAAATCAAGAACAATCAGGAAAACATGAAGTCACCAAATGGACAAAATAAATTGGCAACAGCTAAAACTAAAAAGATGGAGATATATGAAAAATGCCTCACAGTGAAGTAAAAATAACTGTTTTAAGGAAGCTCAACAAATGTCAAAAAAATACAGAAAAACAACTGAAAAAAATGAAGAAAACATTGTGACTAAGATGAGAAAATAATAGATAAATTGAAATGATAATAATATTAAATCAAACAGAAATCCTAGAGCTGAAAATTACAATGAAAGACATTTTTAAAAACTATAGAGAGTATCAGCAGAAGAACTTAAGTGGAAGAGGATTCTCTAAACTGATAGACAAGTTATTTGAAAATATACATAGGGAAAAAGGAAATAAAAATAAAATGCAGAAAGCCTACAGGATTTTTGGGATAACCTTAAATGAGCAAGTATAATAATCATTGGCATTCAAAAAAAGCAGTGACAGATAAAGGTAAAATATGATTTTAAAAATTGTAGGAGAAAACTTTCCAAACTTGGAGAAACATAGAAATATTTACAGGATGGTAAAAGGTCTTCATTGGATTTAATTCAAATAAGATTACACTCAAGATATATGCAACTGTCAAAACAAAGAAAAAAGAGGATTTGGAAAGCAGAAGGAGCAAAGAAGCAAACCACAAATGACAAGAGTTCTAATAAGCCAATAGCAGACATCTGAAGAAAAATCAAACAGGCCAAGAGAGAACAGGATGATATATTCAAAGTGCTGGGGGAAAAAAACTGTCAACAAAAAATGCTGTGCCCTGCAAAGCACAGAAATAAGAGAAACAAATAATTTCCCAGACAAACAAAAGCAAAGCGAGTTAGTCACCACCTTACAAGGAATGCTACAGGGAGTTCTTCAAGCTGAAAGGAAAGGACACCAGTGAGTAAAACAAAAATCACTGGAAGTACAAAACTCACTGTAAATGTAAGTATACCAAAATCCAGAATATTTTAATATTGTAATGATGGTGCATAAATTACATATTTTAATATGACAGTTAAGACACAAAATTATTGAAATAATAACAAATCATCTGTTAATGGATATGCAATATAAAATGATGTAAATTGTGACATCAAAAATTCAAACTGTCAGGGGAGAGTAGAGGTAAAATGTAAACATTTTAGCTTTTGCTTTCTTTGCCTTTTTTTTTTTTTTTGCAAACAAAGTTAAGCTGTTATCAGGTTAAAATAACTTGTTACAACTCTAAAATGATTTTCATAAGCCTCATGGTAACGTTAATTCAAAAGCCTATAACAGATACACTAACATAAAAAGCAAAGAATAAAATAATTTTCATGAAAATTACTTAACCACAAAAAAATTCTCTAATGAAAAGACACTGAATAGCTGAATGAATTAAAAGAAAACACAACTCTATTATATGCTGAAATGCACTACAAGAGACAATTTCACAGGTAAGGACACATATGGACTAAAAATGAGGGAATGGGAACCATTAAAGTACAAGGGTAGGTATAGTTATATCAGGTAAAATAGACTTCAAGCCCAAATCTGTGAAAAGAGACAAAAAGGTCATTATAAAGTAGTCAATTCAGTAAGATAATATAATAATTATAAATATATACACCCAACATAGGACCACCTAAGTATATAAAATAAAGATTAACAAAATGCAAGTGACAGACTGAAATACACTAATAATAAGCAACTTCAACACCTCACTTTCAGCAATGGATAGTTCATCCAGACAGAAAATCAACATAGAAACATCAGGTTGAAACTGTATTATTGACTAAATGAATATAGCAGGTGTACAGGCACACAGAACAAGCCATCCAACAGCTGCAGAATACACATCCTTCTTACTTCCACAGGGAATATTTTCCAGGATAGACGCTACATTAGATCATCAAACAAGTCTCGACAAATTTAAGATTAAAGTCATATCAGGTATCTTTTCAGACCACAATGACATAAAACTAGAAATCAATAACAGGAGGAATGCTGGAAAATTCCCAAATACATGGAAATAAAAAGCATGTCCCTGAACAAACAATGGGCCAATGAAAAAATTTAAAAAGGAAATTTAAAATATTCTTCAGACAAATATAAATGGGAACACAACATACTCTGTGGGCTATAGCAAAAGTAGTTCTAAGAGAGAAGTTTATAGCAATAAATACCTACATCGGAACATATGAAAAATCTCGAACAACCTAATCTTGTTTCTCAACAAACTACTAAACAAGAAAAAAACCCAAATCTAAAATAAGAAGGAAGGGAGGAAATAATAAAGACAGAGCAAAAATAAATACAATAGAGACTACGAAAGCATTAGAAAAGATCAACAAAACTAAGAGTTTTTTGAATTGATAAATGAAGTAGACAAATCATTAGCTAGAGTAAGAAAAAAAGAGAGAATACTCAAGCAAATTCAGAGACAAGTAAGTAGATATTACAACCAATGCCACAGGTATACAAAATAGTATAAGACAACATTATGAATGATTATATTCCAACAAATTGGATAACCTAGAAGAAATCAATAAATTCTGAACATATACAACTTACCAAGATTGAATAAGAAGAAGTAGAATCTCTGAACAGACCAATATAAGGAGATTAAAAAGAAGTAAAAAGTCTCCCATCAGTAAAAAGCCCAGGACCTCATGGCTTCACTGCTGAATTCTACCAGACATTTACAGAACTAATATCAATTCTTCTCAAATTTTTCTAAACAATTAAAACCGGAAAAAATACTTCCAAACCCATTATATGAGGCCAGCACTATCCTGATACCATTAAATCTGAACACAAAACTACTAGCCAATATTCCTGATGAACATAGGTTTAAAATCCTTAACAAAATACTAGTAAACCAAATTCAATAGCAAATGGAAAACATCATTCACTGTGATACGTCAGATTCACCTCAGAGATGAAAGGATGGCTTACCATATGTGAATCGATAAATGTGACACATCACACTAACAGAATGGACAACAAAAATAATATGATCATTTCAACAGATGCAGAAGAAACCTTTGATAAAATTTAACATACATTCATCATAAAAACACTCCATGGGCCGGGCGCGGTGGCTCAAGCCTGTAATCCCAGCACTTTGGGAGGCCGAGGCAGGCGGATCACAAGGTCAGGAGATCGAGACCACAGTGAAACCCCGTCTCTACTAAAAATACAAAAAATTAGCCGGGCGCGGTGGCGGGCGCCTGTAGTCCTAGCTACTCGGGAGGCTGAGGCAGGAGAATGGCGTGAACCCAGGAGGCGGAGCTTGCAGTGAGCCGAGATCGCGCCACTGCACTCCAGCCTGGGCAACAGTGTGAGACTCCGTCTCAAAAAAAAAAAAACAAAAACAAAACAAAAACAAAAACAAAAAAACACTCCATGAATTAGGTATAGAAAAATACCTCAACATAATAAAGGCCATATATGAAAATCCCACAACTAACATATTCAATGGGAAAGATGAAAATTTTTCCCCTGAAATCTAGAAAAAACAAGGACATCCGCTATATTAGTTTGTTTTCACACTGCTGATAAAGATATACCTGAGACTGGGTAAATTATAAAGAAATAGAGGTTTGGCCAGGCACGGTGGCTCACGCCTGTAATCCCAGCACTTTGGGAGGCCGAGGCGGGTGGATCATGAGATCAGGAGATCAAGACCATCCTGGCTAACATGGTGAAACCCTGTCTGTACTAAAAATACAAAAAATTATGCAGGTGTGGTGGCGGGCGCCTATAGTCCCAGCTACTCCGGATGCTGAGGCAGGAGAATGGCGTGAACCCAGGAGGCGGAGCTTGCAGTGAGCCCAGATCGTGCCACTGTACTCCAGTCTGGGCCACAGAGCGAGACTCTGTCTCAAAAAAAAAAAAAAAGAAAAAAAAGAAAAAAAAATAAAGAGGTTTAATGGACTCACAGTTCCATGTGGCAGGGGAGACCTCACATTCATGGTGGAAGGTAAAAGGCACTTCTTACATGGCGGCAGGCAAGAGAATGAGAGCCAAGTTACAGGAGTTTCCCCTTATAAAACTGTCAGATCTCCTGAGACTTACTCACTGCCACGAGAACAGTATGGGGGAAACCATCCCTATGATTCAATTATCTCCTGACTGGGTCCCTCCCACAAGAGGTGGGAATTGTGGAAGCTACAATTCAAGATGAGATTTGGGTGAGGATATCAACCATATCATCTGCTTTCACCACTTCTGTTAACATGGTACTAGAAGTCCTAGCCAGAACAATTAGGCAAAAAGGCATTCAAATTAGAAAAAAAAAAATTAAATTATCCTTGTTTGCAGCTGACATGATCTGCTTTATAGAAAACTTTAAAGACTCCACCAAAACTTGTTGGAACTAATAAACAAATTTATTAAAGGTGCAGGATAAAAATTAATACAAAACTCAAAATCAATAGTGTTTCTGTACACTAACAGTAAGCTACCTGAAAAAGAAATCAAGAAAATAATCTCCTTTTTGATAGATTCAGGTAGTTTAACAGTAAACTACCTGAAAAAGAAATCAAGAAAATAATCTCCTTTTTAATAAAAAAAACTCCAAAAATTTTAACCAGGGAGGCGAAAGATCTCTACACTGAAAATTATGAAACATTGGTGAAACATATCGAAGAAGACACAAATGAAAAGTAAGATTTTATGTTCATATATTGAAAGTAGTAATATTGTTAAAATGCCTATACTACTTAAAGTCATTTACAATGCAGTTCAATCCCTATCAACGAACCAATGACATTCTTCAAAGAAAAAAAAAATCAATGATAAATTTACTTTTTCACAGTCAACTGATTTTCTACAAAGGCACTAAGACCACAAAATGGGGAAAAAAACAGTCTCTTTAATAAATGGTGTTGGATAAATTGGATATACATATGCAGAGAATAAAACTAAATCCTTTTTTCTCACCATATATAAAATCAATTAAAAATGGAATAAGCCTTAAATGTAAGACCCAAAACTCTAAAGCTACTAAAAAAACCAAACAAACAAACAAACAAAAAAAAACAAAAAAAAACAGGAGAAAACTCCATGACTCCATGACATTGGTCTGGGCAAGGTTTTTTTTAATATGCCCCAAAAGCACAGGCAACAAATGCAAAAAATAGACAAGTGGAATTACCAAAATCTGAAAAGTTTCTGCGCAGCAAAGGAGAAAATCAACAGAGAGAAGAAACAACCTACTGAATGGGAGAAAATATTTGCAAACTCCACATCTGATAAATTATACATCTGATAAACTATACATCTGATACATCTGATAAATTCAGGGAGTGCTTTTATGATAATGTATGTTAAATTTTGTCAATGTTCAAAATATATAAGAAACTCAAACAACTCAATAGAAAGAATACGAATAACTCAATTAAAAATGGGCAAAGACATTAATACACATTTCCAAAAAGAGGGCTAACAGGCATATAAAAGTGTTCAATGTCATTATTCATCAGGGAAATGCAAATCAAAATCAAAATGAGATATGATGTCACTCCTGTTAGAATGGCTATTATCAGAAAGTCAAAAGATAATAAGTGTTGGCAAGCATGTGGAGAAAATGGAAGCTTTACCAACTGTTGATGGGTATGTAAATTGGTATAGTAATTATGGAAAATAGTATGAATGTTCCAGAATGAACTAAATGTTGAACTAGCACATGATCTAACACTTTTGTTAATGGTATATATCCAAAGGAAATAAAATCATTATGTTGAAGAGATATCTGCACTCATTTTTTTTACAGCACCTATTCAGAATAGCCAAGATGTGGAATCAAACTAAAAATACCAATGGATGAATGGATTTTTAAAATGTGGTATATATACACAATGGAATACTGTTCAGCCATAAAAATGAAGGAAATTGTGTCATTATCACAACTTGAGTCAATCTGGAGGACAGTATGTTGAGTGATATAAGCTAGGCACACAAAGAAAAATATTCACATATCTCACTCATATGTAGAATCAAAAATAAATGATCTCATAGAAGTAGAGAATAGAATGGTGGTTAACAGAGGCTGGAGTGGTTTGGAGGGAAGAATGTGGAGATGTTGGTCAAACGAAACTTAATTACAGCTAAATATGAGGAGAGACCTATTGTATAGTATGGCAACCATAGATAATAATCGAGTTGTATTCATAAAAAACACAGAGAGTTGATATTAAGTTAAAAATGATAACTATGTAAAGTTGATATTAAGTTAAAAATGATAACTATGTAAAGTAATATATTTGTTCACCAAAAATATCTACAATGAGAAAAGTTATATTTAATATTAATATATTATCTTAATACTCATAAAGTAACTAATTTCCATTAATACCCATATGTGTGAGGGTTTTAAATCACCTCAGATATGTAAAACTGCCATTTTACAACTGAGTACTTGAAATGATCCTACAATCAATAGTTACATTCTTGGGATGGAGGAAAACAGCTGCATGATGTAATGACAAAAAATAAAATAAACCCAAATTGCTTTATGTGAGTCACTCATTTAGCAGAAATAATTTTGCAAATTTGCTGCAAAGTGTATTTCTATTTTTCATATGATTGTCACTATAAAATTTAAATTGTATATAGCTGGAAAAATTGCTTTCCTAATTATCATAAAATTATTCTTAAGAATTCATCACATCTTTAAAATTACACATTTGAAAAGGAAATGAGAACTTCAACAGTAATGTGCAAAATATGAACAATAACACTTAGCTGTGCTTAAAACAATTCACAAAATTCCTTTCTTGAAAAGGAAAATAGAGCGCAGTAGAAAAACTCTGATGGTAAGATTGCTTGCGCTGTGCCTGAGATAAATGCATTAGAAAAGTATTTGTTAAGAAAAAAAAAATCAAAACCAAGCTCCCTTACACTTAATACTAGTAACCTATGTCATTGGTCACTTGTTCTCTTTCACATAGATTGAACTTAAATAAGTTGTTAATTTGATGCTCTATTATGTATTGTTAGTTCCATGAATCATCTACAGAAAGTGAGTGTCCCCACCCACTTTGCATTGTCTAAAATGCAATGCCTGATTAGCAATAGAAAATGATAATGTTTATGAGGTACACAGTAGTTCAGCTGCCAGACACCTTCTGGCGTGATTTAGAGCAGTTCAAAGTGGTATTGTTTGAACCTGGAAAATACTAAACACGTTTAAAAACTGTCAAAGGCAAGCCTTTTTTGTTTCATCGAGAATAACTAATTTGCAATGCTCAAGACGGCAGTAGTGCCCATGACAAAATAGTCATATGTAGCATGACTATTTTTTACACCACTTTAATAAGGTATGGCTGACAAACAAAAAGCTCTACACATTTAATATGCACAACTTCATGAATTTGGGGATAACTATACACCTGTAAAATCGTCATGACAATCTATGTAGCACTGTTACAGTAGGTAGCTAACAAGGCATGAGCAGGGCAAGAGAGAGCTCTCCCTACTCTCCACCAGGAATGTCAGGCGAACATCAGGTGATGGGCAGGTGCTTGTTAACTGCCTCTCCTCTAAAATAATAATTGGTCACAGCCAGCTCCAGGGAAAAGCAGTCTCGCGATAGATAGAAAAAACCTGAAACTGGCGATGCGATCAGCAGGAGTTCAGTGAGTGGGCTCAAGCATGAGCATCAAGAAGCAAAATGGCAGAGTTCACTCGGTATATGACCTTCTAGGTTCATTCAATTGGTAAGGGAAGAATGCTTCATGTGAGCCTGCATGCAAGTCCAGTAAACACACTGCACCTGCTCACCTCCCAAGTGCCAGCAACCCACTGCACATGCAGACAGCCTACCCCAAGGCAAGAATCAGAGCGGAAGAGATCCAAAACCCTAGAAGTATGCCCGCCCCAAGTCAAAAGGTCAAATGGGCACTTGCTCTCTCAAGTCACCCGCTTGGCCTTCTTCCAAGTGTATTTTATTTCCTTTCATTCCTTCTCTAAAGCTTTGATGATAAATTTTACTCATGCTCTACTGCCTCTGTCTCTCCTGCGTTCTGCCTCCTTGGTTGAATTGTTTCTTCGGAGGAGGCAAGAACTGAGGTTACTGTAGACCCATACGGATTCACTGCCGGTAACCGAGTGGCATCTTAAAACATGTATGAGCAGAGAATAGAACAAGAAAATGGATTCACCAGCAATTGTCATTCTGGTTGTAAACTTGTTACAATGTGAGGAATACATTCCTGGGAAGGAGATAAGGCATTAATTTGTTTTAAAATATACTTTCAAATTTCAGAGAGCAAAGTCCTAGCAAGGATTTATTTGAACATTTAATATTTTTGTATAGTTTTGTTTCTAATTACTGACATTTATGTTAGATAGTTGGTTCTAGAAAAAAAAATCTTAGTATGACTATTTTTCTTCATATTGACACAGCCAGGTATAGAGGGGTTCCCACAGAAACTCTGATTGGTCCGTGTACAGGGAGAATGGGATGGAGCTGCTGGCGTTCACTCTGTTTGCAGGGGGCAGGAGCCTGGCCTCTCCTGTTCTGGGCTGGAAACTAGGATTCAATCTGTGAGGCAGGAAACCTCGTAACAGGACTCTGATTTTGCTGAGAGTCCCTGTTCCCCCTTTTTATTAGTTTTCCCCGAAAACCCCCTGCCCTTCTCACCCTTCAAAGTGTCTGTGAGCCTAATTTTTCACGGTTGTGTGACAAGGACCCTGTTTTTAGCTGAACTAAGGAGAAAGTCCTACAAAAATATATATTAAATTTTACAATAGTTGACTTGGCAATCGGAAAATATGTAGCATAAAATGATCATCTTTGTTATCTTTACAATTGTTCATGGGAAGGAGGTATTACTCTAAGATTTTTTAAAAAGTAGTTTCTCTGATTTTTACCTTCTTTAACATGAAAGTATAACAATACACATATAAAAGGATTTCTGTTTCTAAATATGGTTATCTAAAAGATGCTATGTACTATTTATGCTACACAGTCATTCCATAGTATTGATTCATAGCAGAAACACTCCAAGGGAGATGTGTGTGTATATAATAATACCATTTCTCAGTTGGAGTCTTTTGCTTGATGTAACACCAAAACCTTGAAATGAATAGTGTTTGCTGAGTGAGTAAAGGGACAAATATACAGCTATCATCATTCAAGCAGTAACAATACATTTATGCTAAAGCAGTAATTTCTTCTTAGTGAACTCTTATAAAGGCATTCAGCAATGCATAATCACTTATTCTTACTTATTCTTCATGCCATTCACATTGTTAAGTTCTAAATACACAAATCACCATAACAACACGGAAGATTTCAAAAAATGATCATGTTGAGTTTTGTTGTTCAACGATCTCAGCATTTTTCTTGATTCATTATGTGCTCAATTGTTTCCAAGAGCAAAATTGAATAATCTTCACCATTATGTTGCACTTTCTTTTTAAAAAGAACTTAGCTAAGTCATCAGAGAGGTTTATGTATGCCCAGAATTTGTAAATCCACTCCTATATTGGTTTTACAATGTATTATTACACAGTGAAAATTTGATGAAAAGAATTCCATTCATAACTTCTTTCTTATTTAACAACCTTGAAACATTTCATCAGATTTCAAGGTATTCCCCACTGTGGCAGTAATATTCTGATCATGTTGGGGTGGTCTGCATAAATATGTTACCACATGGAGTGGTCCTACAGAATCATTTCTCTCTTCTTCCACCTTCATTCTGACCTCTAAATTTAATGATATTGAAGCCCATATCAGGTGACCTTCCTTTACATTTGAATTAAATTCTCTAGGTATATTATGAACTGATTTCAATCCCAAAATATTTAAAAAATTAATGGTACTCTAAATTAAAAGATTGGTACTCAAATACTATATCTCAAATCTTTCAATCAAATTTCAACATTTCAACTACCATTATTTTTCCTTTCAGATTGGGCTAGATCTAATTTTTTCTTTTTCTTTTTTTTTTTCTGAATGCATTTAGTTCTTTCTTGAGCCTTTAAAAGTTTTTTAAACCTTATTTATGTGTGTTACGCTTTTCTCACCTATTAAACTGAAACTAGTAGGCACTGGAAATTTGCCTATAGGATACAAGAAAGGAAATAAACAAAAATGGTGGGTGGGGTTTCACATATGAACTAATTCTCGGGGCTATCTATTCCCCTAGAATCCTTTGACTGTGGCACGACACTCCAGCTAAACCAAAGTTTCCTTGGCTGTTTTCACCTTGTGATCCCTTCTTAAAACTGTGTGGTGACTTCAAAAAGTCATTTTCCCTTTGACTGAGTCAATGAGCTTTTCTTATTAATGTCTTAAAATTAAATTATCCCCAGCCACATACACACAGACCACAAAACATGTGTCAATCAAAATCCAAACAACTTCTAAAAATAACATCAGAGTGACAGAATTCCATCACTCTTCTGATTGAATGATTTCTCTCTGAAACCAAGCCTGAGGTAAGAAATGTTTAATTATGAACAAGGTTTTCTTTGTGAAAAGTACTTGGAACTCAGGGGAAGAGAAATTAGGGAGAAAAACAAAATCAGCCACCAGATAGTATATACTCATAAATGAAACAAACCTAAAACTAAAACAACTAAGGCTAGGCATCTACTTTTAATGGTAAACGAGGTATACATTGAGAAAGAAGTTTAAAGGAACTTAAACACAGCTAACACTCCATGATCTTACAAGGCAGATATACAGTCAGACCTCCATGGGGATACATTTGTTTTTGTAATACATGTGAGAGTCACAAGTCAGTAGGGCCAAGTTTTGTAAAACATTCTGTCCATGTGTATACCTCATGGTAAATTGAACGAAGTGTCCTAGCAACTCATTCATTGAATGATTAAGACTCAGGACTCAGCATGGATAATGCCAAAGTTTTCATCTGACCTGAATTAAAATGGAAGACGTTACTCATAAGAACAAGTCCACAGAAGTTCAAATATCATTGTACATTAGGTCTCTGTAACTATGGCCTCTTGCATATCCTCAACCTCTTTTTAAAAAATTTTTTTTCTCTACTGGACCTAAATAACATTGTAGGTAAATATGGCTTATTGGACATAATATATCTGTAAATATGACCAGATAACTATGTGATATTTGGTTTCAATATAAGCCAAGTAGACCTTTTTTTTTAGGTGGAAAATGTAAAAAATTATCAATGGCACTACAAAAGCAAAACACGTGCTTGGAAGAGTGGGGCAATAACACCTATATTATTCAGACACACAGTGGTTGTTCTTGAATTCTAAGCTAAGACACTTATTTTATTCTGTTGCCAATGGAGAGCCAATGAGTTACTAAACGGGCTAATTATGGGCTCATGGAAGCATTTCATGAGGTTGAACAATGCGATGGATAAAGGATGGATTGGATAGATTCGATTAAGGAGATCAGTTAGGAGGCCCTGCTTATTTATACTTGCCTATGTTAGGCGCTATAAGCTCCTAGCCTAGAGTGGTGGTTGGGCAGTAAAAGATGAGATTTGCAAATTTAAAATCATGAAGAAAACAAGATCTGATAATGGATAATAGGTTTTCTTGGGTTATTTTGTATGTTTGTGTTAAAGGAGTCTCCAGTGGATACTGTTATGTGCTGACCAGATCTCTTCCTGACTGAAAAACTTATTACCCCTTTTAGCCACATTTATTTGGCTAAAAAAAAGTCACTTTGTCCTACCATTACTACTTTTTTCCTGGGACAACCTGTATCCAATGACTGGTCAAAGTGGAGACAAAAGCCTCAGTCCCATCACTCCAACACAGGCCAACGTTGAAGGGACATCCTAGATTTAAAACCCCTAACGAGGTCAGTTCTAGGCTTTGGTAAGAGTACATTGAATCCCAAATTCTGCAATAAACATACGTGTGCATGTGTCTTTATAGCAGCATAATTTATAATCCTTTGGGTATATACCCAGTAATGGGATGGCTGGGTCATATGGTACATCTAGTTCTAGATCCTTGAGGAATCGCCATACTGTTTTCTATAATGGTTGAACTATTTTACAATCCCACCAACAGTGTAAAAGTGTTCCTATTTCTCCACATCCTCTCCAGCACCTGTTGTTTCCTGACTTTTTAATGATTGCCATTCTAACTGGTGTGAGATGGTATCTCATTGTGGTTTTGATTTGCATTTCTCTGATGGCCAGTGATGATGAGCATTTTTTCATGTGTCTGTTGGCTGTATGAATGTCTTCTTTTGAGAAATGTCTGTTCATATCCTTTGCCCACTTTTTGATGGGGTTGTTTGTTTTTTGCAGCACTATTCACAATAGCAAAGACTTGGAATCAACCCAAAGGTCCATCAGTGACAGATTGGATTAAGAAAATGTGGCACATATACACCATGGAATACTATGCAGCCATCAAAAAGGATGAGTTTGCGTCCTTTGTAGGGACATGGATGCAGCTGGAAACCATCATTCTTAGCAAACTATCACAAGAACAGAAAACCAAACACCGCATGTTCTCACTCATAGGTGGGAACTGAACAATGAGATCACTTGGACTCAGGAAGGGGAACATCACACACCGGGGCCTATCATGGGGAGGGGGGAGGGGGGAGGGATTGCATTGGGAGTTATACCTGATGTAAATGACGAGTTGATGGGTGCAGCACACCAACATGGCACAAGTATACATATGTAACAAACCTGCACGTTATGCACATGTACCCTACAACTTAAAGTATAATAATAAATAAATAAATAAATAAATAAATAAATAAATAAATAAAAGAATCCCAAATTCTATCTCTTCCCAATCCTTCTTTCTTTCTTTCCCACAGGTAGTGATCCCAAGAACACCCCTACACGCTCCTATGTGTGAAATCTGCTGCATGCTTCTCTCCATCTCAAACCCAGTCAGTAACAGGATCAAAGATGATGCTGACTCGCCAAGACTGGGGGGAAAAGACAATTGTGATACAAAGCAAACATCTGGCAGACAAGAAGAACAGGTGTGTAAGAAAGAAATATGGAGAAGAATAATGAAGAGTGGATTTCAGAATGTTAACACTGAGGCGACTGTGCAGTACAAAGTAGAAATGTTCAGCAGGAAGCTGAAAAACACAGGGCTCCGATTTGGGAGCAGGTTCACAACAGACAGCAGGAAGCTGAAAAACACAGGGCTCCGATTTGGGAGCAGGTTCACAACAGACACAGATGTTGTCATTATCCACATGGAGCAAAGAGCTCAGTTTCTACTTTGAGTATTGCTGTCACTGCCTTTGCTTCTATTATCCTGTGAGGAAATCCAAATAGCCTAAGATCTGTTGTATGATTCCTGATAAGATTTCTTTTAAACAACATTCTCTTTGGTCGGTATATTAGTCATGTGTTCAGATGGTCTAACTGAAGATACATATCAGCATCTTGGACAAGTTTTGAGCAGTGTTAAATCATTTCATCAGCTCAAAGATACAACTGATCCTTTATAAAGCTTCCAACAAGATAAGAAATACCCCCTACCCAAACAAGTCATCTTCGTGGGGACAATAGAGAATTTAGTGAAACCCTGAATTATACCAAATACAAAGTTTAAGCATTTCAAACGATATCAGCTTATCAGGACTCAAACAGATTCTTTGGAAGTGATTAAATGTATTTTTTTCTACCTCTGTGAAGGACAAAACCTACATAGTGGCTAATTATGATCTAAAAATAAGATAGAAAACATATCCATATATATATTAAATACCCTGTTTTTATAGTCAATGTGCTTATCAAAAGCCATTTTAACCAGGTTTTCTGAAGATTTTTCTGTCTCTGGTAACTTGAATTCTAGAATTCAAAAATGTTACATTCTACATTAAAACTTTATTCATTTTATGTGACTATGAATTTTAATCATGCACCTTAAAAGACATTTCCTCATATGGGACCATAACAGCATGTGCATCAGAAAGTAAACTCTGAAGAATATATATTAATTCATTAATTTACTCATTAGCTAAAATATTAATTGAGCTAAAAGCTAAACTATTCAGAAAGTAAGAGGCCTTTAGTGAGAAAATTGAGGCTTTGGGAATAGAGTTATGGGAATTTGGATAAGAACTAAAACTTATTGAGAACTTTTATGTACCTGTCATTATACTCTGCTAGGTTCTTTAATGAAAGTTTATCTCATTTCATTTTTATAATCACTCAATTGTTACAGGATGATTATAAAATAGTTATAACCACCTTATTGTTAACCATTGTACTAAACAATAAATTTGAGACCAAAAGAGGTTATGTCCAAGTTCACATCATTATTAAGTAACTTTCCACTTGTCCCTGGTATCTTTCTATGAATATATACATCTTTCAGTTAGTTATTTAGGCATTAGTAGTACACAAAATACACAAAATGCTTCAACTTATTCCTGTGATAATATCATCACAGTAACTCTACTGCACATCTGTCTTGAAAGACCTGCAAAGAAGACAGAATGAGGCCAGAAAAATCTCTCCATTTTAGATTAATTTGAAGTTTTGCAAATTAATCCATTTTGAATAACAATTAATTCATCCAAATTTTTATTAACATGATTATCATAATTTGCATAATCTCAGAGTGTGAAATGTCTATAGGAATCCTGACATACTTAGAGTTAAATATTTTCATTTTCATTTATTTGGATTTACCTTTTACTACAAAAATACAGGTGCATTATGCAGGAATAAAAGGAGGGTGCAGTGAGTACTAATTAATGAATTTCTTAATAATAAATGTTTTTAAAATAAAATAATTCAACAATTGTCATCTCAAATGGCCTTTACAAAAAAGGATAATACCTCAAGTATACCTTGAAACATTTTTCACAAGAATTAAGCATTTTGAGATGTATTTACTAACTCATTCTATATCTAATGTTGGCATGAAAAGAATTATCTAGTATGTAAGTCCTTAGACATTGGTTTTGCTCACCAGCAAGAATGCAGTTTGAATTTATTAAAATTATTGAGCTTTGCCTGTGTTCCAGGTTTCTTGTTAAGAACTTAACAAATATTAGACCTGAGAGAATTTTTCTCCAGATGAGGGTTCTCTGCAGTTTCTTCAGTGAACAAAATAACTTTATATACAATAATTGCTAATCACCAAATGCTAGTAAAACTGAATCATAAGAATGATCTAGTAAAAAAGAAAAAAAAAACCATTTTATTAAAACAGTGGCAGCCTAGAAAAAAACAAATAATCCTATCAAAGAGTTGGCAAAGGAGGATAAACAATTCTCAAAGGCATATAAATGGCCAACAAATATATGAAAAAATGCTCAACATGACTAATAATTAGGGAAATGCAAATCAAATGCAAATCAAAACCACAAAGCAATACCACCTACTCCTGCAAGAATGGCCATAATCAAAAAATCAAAAAATCATAGATGTTGGCGTGGATGGAGTGAAGAGGGAACACTTCTATGATTCCTGCTGGCAGGAATGTAAACAAGTACAACCACTATGGAAAACAGTGAGGAGATTCCTTGAAGAATTAAAAGTAGAACTGCCTTTTGATCCAGCAGTTCCACTACTAGGCATCTACCCGAAGGAAAAGAAGTCATTATATGAAAAAGGTACTTGCACACACATGTTTATAGCATCACAATTTGAAATTGCAAAAATATGGAACCAACCCAAATGTCCATCAATCAAAGAGTGGATAAAGAAACTGCGGTGTGTACATGTGTGTGTATATATGTGTGTGTGTGTGTGTATATATATGTGTGTGTGTGTATATATGTGTGTGGATATATATATGTATGTGTGGATGTATATATAGATCGATCTACCTATCTATCTATCTATCTATCTATCTATCTATCTATCTATCTATCTATTTATCTATTATCTGATGGAATACTGCTCAGCCATAAAAAGGAATGAATTAATGGCATTCACAGCAACCTGGATGATATTGGAGACTATTCTTCTAAGTGAAGTAACTCAGGAATGAAAAACCAAACATCATATGTTCTCTCTCATAAATGAGAGCTAAGCTATGAGAATGCAAAGGCATAGAATGACACAATGGACTTTGGGGACTCAGGGAGAAAGAGTGGGAGAGGGGTGAGGGATAAAAGACTACAAATTGAGTACAGTGTATACTGCTTGGGTTATAGGTGCACCAAAGTCTCACAAATCACCACTAAAGAAGTTACTCATGTAACCAAATACCACCTGTTTCCCAATAACCTATGGAAATAAAAAAAATTAAAATTAAATTTAAAAAATTGCAACATAAAGTGCTACCAAAAATCATTTTTTCTTAAAAAAATTCCCTTTGATAAAAATAATTAAGATTTTAAAAATAGATGTTAAATGTTTAAATGTCTTGGAAAAAAATGTGTGCCAGGTTTGGACACACTTAGCACTTGATATTTGGCCAATGGCATTGTTTAATAGCTTTAATGTTGCCCAGAAGAAATATTAAATATTTAAAATAGAAACTTCTTATTCCTATACCTGGTTTCTTTATTTCAAAGAAAAGTAAGATTACTGGCTGGGCGCGGTGGCTCACGCCTGTAATCCCAGCACTTTGGGAGGCCAAGGCCTGCGGATCACGAGGTCAGGAGATCGAGACCATCCTGGCTAACACGGTGAAACCCCGTCTCTACTAAAATACAAAAAAAAATTAGCCGGGCGTGGTGGCGGGCGCCTGTAGTCCCAGCTACTGGGGAGGCTGAGGCAGGAGAATGGCGTAAACCCGGGAGGCGGAGCTTGCAGTGAGCCGAGATTGCACCACTGCACTCCAGCCTGGGCAACAGAGCGAGACTGTCTCAATAAATAAATAAATAAATAAATAAATAAAATGAAATAAATAAAAAATAAAAATTCAAGCATTTTCCACAAGCACTTTGTTATGTTTAGGTATTTTGTCAGTGTTGGACATCTCACCATTAATATTTTTTTGATGTAGTGAACTGGAGTTCCAGGTCAATGTCCCATACTTATTGCTGGCACTTCACAGAGTAATTAAGGACTCCTAGGTGTACATTCCCTTTTCATCACTGCTTTTATCCCTCTATGCCTTCAATTAAGAAGATTCATTCTATTACAACTACATAGAACTGACTGAACACAGTGTGAAAACTTTTGCCTAGGTTAGTGTGTTTTTGTGACAAAAGGTTAATTTCACTAAATTCATTCCATTAGAACTCAGAGAGGTCTATTTCACTCAGATGCTGAAACACATGAATTGAGACTGTCAAATGCAAATTCTCCTAAAATTAAATGCCTACTTAAAAAGAATTGTGCTTGAATTTCAACAGCATTATGTTTAGCTGACGGCGTGAAAATTGCCAGACCTCAATACTGATTTATAGCATTTCCACTGCCAGCAAACAGGGACAATGGGAAAACCAGAGGGACTCAAAAAGAAAACGTAATCTTTCCATGAGGAAAAAGATATTAGGGACAGAAATATTATAAAAATAAACTTAATGAGGATGTGGAGCTATTTCAACGAACCACACCATTGGGAGAAGGGTGAAATCCTTGCCGTGGAGATGCAGCACACCAGGCCCTCTTTCTTCTATTATCATCTTGTCCTTTCAATGACAGGACACATTAGCTCTTTAAAATGGCATTGTCTTATAGTCATGCCTAAAACTGCAGCCATCCTTCACACCAAGGGAGATTATAAAGTGGAGCAAAGAATAAAAAAACACAATAGGAGAGAGAAAAAAAATAAAATGAGAACTAGGAAAGGGAAACAGGTGAAAGCAATGGAGGGAAAAGCAGGTTGAGAAATCCTTTTTTTTTTTTTTTTTTTTTTGGTGGGGTTTTGTTCTTGTTGCCCAGGCTGGATTGCATTGGCATGATTTTGGCTCACCACAACCTCAGCCTCCGGGTTCAAGCAATTCTCTTGCCTCAGCCTCCCGAGTAGCTGGGATTACAGGCGCCCGCCACCACGACCGGCTAATTTTTGTATTTTTAGTAGAGACGGGGTTTCACCATGTTCATCAGGCTAGTCTCAAACTCCTGACCGTGTGATCCACCTGCCTCAGCCTCCTAAAGTGCAGGGATTACAGGTGTGAGCTACCGTGCCGTGCCAGAGAAATCTTTTTTTTTTTTTTTTTTTTTTTTAGACAGAGTCTCGCTCTGTCGCCCAGGCTGGAGTGCAGTGGCGCGATCTCGGCTCACTGCAAGCTCTGCCTTCCGGGTTCACGTCATTCTCCTGCTTCAGCCTCCCGAGTAGCTGGGATTACAGGCACCCACCACCACGACCGGCTAATTTTTGTATTTTCAGTAGAGACGGGGTTTCACCGTGTTAGCCAGGATGGTCTCGATCTCCTGACATCGTGATCCGCCCACCTCGGCCTCCCAAAATGCTGGGATTACAGGCGTGAGCCACTGCGCCTGGCCGAGAAATCTTAAAAAGGCAATGAAAATGATGGAGAGGAAGAACAAGAAGTGAAATAGATCTGGCAAAGAAAGCAAGAGCCAACCTGCAGGCATATGTTTCTAATTGCTCATACATCCTCATTGTATTTGGTAAAACACAATGAATATTAACGAAAACATCTTCCAAGCAGGTCTTTTTCACCATGGGTATTTGTAACATTTCAGGGACAAATATTCTTTATAAATTCTTTGAAGCTGTTAACCAGTTCCTGCACTATGTCAATTGCAAAAATATTTTTATTTCCAGCCCTTTTGATGGTTACAAAGAGATTTGCTTTAGAAGACTTGAAAAGTGTGTGCTTTACAAACAGTGCTCCAATGAAGATATCTGTAACAGACAAGAGAATGCAGCACACTTGTTTATCAACTCACCAAATGGAAAAACAATGGAAGCCCTTACCCTTACTATGGGTACACCCATACATACTCTGCTTTTCCTGGAAAAAGAAGACTCAAATATAATATGGAAGAGAGTATCACATTTGAATCTTGACGTTTGTGGGGTACCTGTATGTAGGGATGGGGCAGGGGACGCATCCTGAAGCAACTATTTAGCGCATTAATACTTTTTGCTTCACATCAATAATTGCCTTTTGTTTGTTTTTGTTCTGGTTTTTTGTCTATGCTTTCTACAATTTTGTACCCTTTTTCAAGTACTAATTGCAGAAAGTGTTGAATTTCCTGAGCAGAGGATTAGGGAATATACACTGGCACTCTTCCTCTAGGTAAGAGAGTAAATAAAATTTCAAAACTAATCAAAAGCATGAAATGAATATATTTCTTCCTAGGCTTCACACTCCTACTTCCATTCAGTAGAATCTCGCAGCAGAAAACACAATTTTAAAAGCCATTTCTAGGAGCTTTTGTTCCAGAAATGATTAATTAATAATTGTAGTCTAGAAGGTTGGCAGAGACGCTTGAAGGTCTTCTCCAGTTGTGACAATTTATCAGTCTATTATTTCAAGTAGGTAATTTTCAAACAAAACTAACAGTGTACATTATGTTAACAGTGTACTTTTAATATTGTGGTTCAACAATGAATCTGAATTAAGTCATTAGCAGCATATTTTCTAAATCTCTACTTTTTTTTTTTTTTCAATTTTGCAGCTTAGGCAAATAATCCCTGGACACGTGCAGATAATAACAAACAGATATCAAACGTATAAATTTAAACAAGATCAAAGAATTGGAAATGGGCATTTATTTTCAATTGCTGTGAATCCCAATGCAGAAGTAGAGCTGTCTTTTCTTTGCTGCACCTTTTGACATGTGCAGCGACACATTTTGCATTTTACTCTGTCATCTGTGATATTGGAAATGAAAGGTTGAGTCTGATCAGAAGCATCAAGCATGAAGCCAGGCAGAAGATACATAAGTATCTTATGGTCCATTGCCCTTGGTGATTGAGCTGGTGACATCTAAAAGGAACACGAAGAGGTCTGACACACCACAGCATCTCTCAGCCTCTCAATCGCACACATAGCAACACGTGTTTCTGTGAAGAAATACCCTTCTCCATCTGGTGGCTACTAATTGACTAATGGAGCATCAAGGCCTTCGAAGAGTGCTGAACATGAGCAAGACTGAAAATGTCTCCTCCTTTGAACTGACCTAGGGCAATTTCCTATGGCTTTGTTCGTGTCAATAACAACAAAAACTTCTCAAAGAACACAAAAAATGGGGTGTTAATGTTCATGTTAAAATTTTATAGTACATAACATGATCGTATATATTGTATATTTGAAAAAGCTATTTTATAAATTTCCACCCTAAATGAGTATGTAGAATATAATAATTAATGTGTTATAATTTACACAGCTTTGGGGAACATTTTCTAAATTAGCTTTAAATTGTATTTTTATGTTAATTGCTCTATATACCAGGGGTTACAGCCTATGGGCCAAATCCAGCCCACCACCTGCTTTTGCATGGTCCATTTACATGTTTAAATGGTGAGGGAAAATCAAAGAAAGAATCATGTTATATAATGGAGGAAAATTGTATGAAATTCAAAGTCCAGTGTCAATCAAGAAAGTTCTATTGAAATACATTAACACTCACTGGTTTATGCTTTTGCCCTGTCTCTGTCTATGTCCGCTTTCATGCTGTAATGGCAGAATTGAATATTTATGACAAAGATTATATGCATTCTGCAAATCCTAAATTATTCACTGTCTGGCCCTTTTCAATATAAGGTTTGCTAACTCCTGATTTATATACCATCTTCATCTACTTAATTTGAAATAAAAATATTTAAAGTAAATCTAATGGTTCTGTTTTAAGCCTTTTCTAGACATACCTTTCCCCTCCAAAATTATTAACTTAATGATTCATGAAAAATTCCACTTTTCCGGATCTTTCTTCCCCTGTAACCTCTTCTGAAATAACTTTAAAGTGTTCTAAGCCAGAATACACTTTGTTTACCCAATAAGAAAACTGAAATATTACTTTGAGATTAAAAAAATGGAAATCAGCATAAATTAGGAATACAGGATTTTAGTTAAGAAATCCATGCTAGGTTTTTAATGGGCTACATCTCACACCAAGATGCATTCATATACAAGTAGTTCAACTCAATTAGCAGCAGAGTTTGATCTAAGAATGAGGAGAATTTATGCAAGCTTATTCTGAAAATGAAAGCATGTAGCAGCAAAAAGGGTTTCTGTTTTTGCTGGGTTAGTAACACACACATACTTGTTTTCTGTTGTTCTCATCTATTTTTTCTATTCCAAAATGTACACTAATAAATCAGAAATATCTTTGAAGTACCATAATTTGTTCATAAATCCTATTTCTTCTAATAAGTGGTAAGTCTTTGGGAGCAGACACAAATTACCACGTAGTCCTATATTTTTAGAAGATCAATCAATATTTATGAACTGAAAATGACTTAACTGCACACATTTCTAAACTATCCCAGAAGATGGGTCACTGCCCATCATTATTTCTGCTTCTCCTTCCATAATATAAATCTATATCCAAGAAATAACTGCCTCTACCAACTACATTTTTTGACTCCTTTGCATAGCCATGGGACCTTGTGCCTAGGGAATATGAGTAGAAGCAATGTGTATAATTTCTAGGCTAAGGGATAGAAAAAGCACATGTGACTTCTCTTGTCTCTTTTCCACACTCAGTAGCTGAATGCAGGGGACTCTGGAACCCTAAAATAGAGTGAGACCAAAAGAAGGAAGGAACCTAATGATATAATTTTGATGTTTGTCTCCTCAGAATCTCATGTGGAAATATAATTCCCAGTGTTGGAGGCGGGGCCTGGTGGTAGGTGTTTGGATTACAAGGGATCATGAATAGTTTAGCACAGTTGCCTTGGTGATAGGTCAGTTCATGCTAGATCTGGTTGTTTCAAAGAGCGTGGAACCTCCCACCTTGCTTCCTCTCTTGCCATGTGACACATCTGTTTCTCCTTCCCCTTCAGCCATGACTGGAAACTACTGAGGACATCAGCAGAAACATGTGGGTACCACACTTCCTGTAGAGTCTGCAGAGCCAATTAAATCTCGTTTCATTATAAATTACCCACTGTTGGGCATCCCGTTATAGCGACACAAAAACAGACTTCCGTACCTGGTCTCCGATTATTATAAGGCTCCCTGCCAACCAAGATCACCTGGACTGTTCTGCTCGTGAGAATCAACCTTCCACTGGGTAAACCACCGTCAATCAAGGATTTATGTGTTATAGCAGCTTGAGTTGCACTGATACATATAGCTCAGTCCTTACCTGTATTAGTTTTTTCATAGCGATAATAGTGTTGATCACTTGCCCCCTTCTGAAATTCTGTTTTGCCCTTTGGTTTCTTTACTAGAACTGCATAGGTAACCCCCACCAACATTACCACATCCCCCTGTTCTCCTGATTTCCTATTCCTCTTTCTGGCTTTATTTTCATCCTCCTCTGCCTGTTCATATTCTCCAAAAACTCTGTCCTGGGCTCTTTTCTTTTCCTGGACAACATCAATGACTTCAAATGTAATGGAAGAAGCATCACTAACCAACTAGGACATCCACCTGGAAAAAGGTTACATTTATCAGATTGGTGTAAAAGTAATTGCAGTTTAGCCATTAAAAGTAATGTCAAAGCCACCATTATTTTGCACCAACCTAATATGACTTAGGTTAAACTAAACATTCACAAAACATATGAAAGCATTATACCTTCCTCATCCGATTTATATTTTACTCTCCTCTTTTAAAGTCCTCTTATAAGGAGTCAGTGATGTAGAGTTTTCAGCTTACACGGCTATTATTTCTTCCTTTTACAAAGGTACCTGTCTTGGTGCCCTCATAATATTTAGACAGATTTTACTTTACCATTTGCATAATTTGTGGGAACTAGAATTATTTATTCCTCCAACAAACATTTTTTTTAGAACTTATGGCTCAACACTGCTCAGAGTGTTGGAGATACAGGGTTGGAGAGGCCACACTCTGTTTCATGGACCTATTTCAAGTAGAGGAAACCAGATGATAAACACAATAATTACAGAGACAAAGGTTATGAAACCTTAAATTGTAATAATGGGAAAACATGGAATGAAATGTAATTGTGGGGCAAGGGTGTTGCTATTTAGTTTGAGTATCAATAAAGCACTCTCTGTGGAGACGATTTGAGATGAGATCTGGATAAGAAGGAGCCAGTCATACAAGGTCGGAGGGAGTAGTATTCTAGGAAGAGGGAAACATCAAGTATAAAAGAGACAGCAATCTTTGTAAAAATAGAAGGTGGCCAGTGTGGCTATCATACGCAGTATAAGAGGAGGCCAGGGAAGTAGAAAGGGAACTGGCTGTGGAAAAGAATTTGGATGTTAGAGGTTTTAAAGACCCTGGCAACATTTAGAGCAAAGACAACTGGGAGAACAGAAGAGTTAAGGAGACCTTCGAATGGTTACCATTAGCAAAATCAATGACTGGGGGAAAGTGCCTTGATTTCCCAGGTGTTTGGACTCACTTTGCTAAACATGGGACTTAGAATTAATAGGCATTAATGTTTTGTCCAAATACAGAAAATCAGTAAGATCTTCAGAACTTTCACAGGAGGTATAGCTAAAGCATAAATTAACTTTAGTCAAAATCTCAAACTTTTTTGTTTATATACTTTAAGTTCTAGGGTACATGTGCACAACGTTTGACCCAGCAATCTCAAACTTTTAAAAGTGCTCTGTGTTTTGTTTTGTTTTGTTTTTTTTGAGACGGAGTCTCGCTCTGTCGCCCAGGCTGGAGTGCAGTGGCTGGATCTCAGCTCACTGCAAGCTCCGCCTCCCGGGTTCCCACCATTCTCCTGCCTCAGCCTCCCGAGTAGCTGGGACTACAAGTGCCCACCACCTCGCCCGGCTAATTTTTTGAATTTTTTTTAGTAGAGACGGGGTTTCACCGTGTTAGCCAGGATGGTCTCGCTCTCCTGACCTCGTGATCCGCGCATCTCGGCCTCCCAAAGTGCTGGGATTACAGGCTTGAGCCACTGCGCCCGGCCCAACTTCACTTTTTTCACTCATTTTTCCCAGTGTACTGAGAGCTACTTGAAAGGTTGGACACTATTTATTTTTATTTATTTTGGGATCTTCAGAGATCGACATGTAATACTCATTTCTATTAATAAATATATATTTAGTAAAATAGCAAGAGGAGAGTTAAATATGTATTTAATATATACATGATCTTATTATCTAAATTTGGACAAAATATTAATGCCTCTTAATTCTGTGTCCCGTGTTTAGCAAAGTGAGTTCAAATACCTGAGGAATATATACATTTAACTAGAGAGAGGAAGAGAGAGAACACAATGAGGAAATCTCCCCTTCTTAAATAGTCTTTTGATAAATATGTTCCCAAGGTTAGACTCACAGTGCCTTAGATATTACTTAGAGGAAACTTTGCAGACCGTGTAGTTTAGCATTATTCCAACTCCTATTAATATGGTTTTTCTGAACAGGACAGGCTTTCCTGGTGTCATTTGAACGGGTCCTTTGGCTGGTGATACTCAGCCGGTGCCCTCCATGTGCAGCCTGGCACATCGCTGGGTTGAAGACCAGGTCAACTGGCCATAATCTTTGGTTAAACACTGAACCACCCTGTCACTTGCAGTGAGATGCTGAAATGGCAAACACCTTACAAAACAGATCTGTTTCGATACTGCAAAGGTAATTGAATTTTTAAATAGTCAAATTATCTCAAGTTTTTAAAGAATAGCTTAAACATCTTAGCTGAAAGGGTAAACTGTAAATTAGTAGTTTCGTGAACTATAAAGGGCTCCTAGCCACAGCTAATAGCCTGGTCTAGGGTATCATTCTACAAGAAGAAACAGCAAGGGAATGTGCTTTTTGCTTCACTGCCTGAAGTCATTTAAGACCTTTTCTATATTTACTCCTATCTTATCTTTTAAAAAATTCCATTTCTTTGCACAGCCTTCAATCCCTTTTTTATTTTTAAGCCCGATGTGTGTGGTACCACACAAGTCATTATAGTGGAGTTTTAGTTACTTATCTCTCATCCATGTTAACCCACACGATTTGACAGGATCACTCATTTGAGCTTTTGAAGATCT
Source organism: Macaca nemestrina (assembly GCF_043159975.1). NCBI lineage: Eukaryota > Metazoa > Chordata > Mammalia > Primates > Cercopithecidae > Macaca > Macaca nemestrina. Next base: position 12,003,641 of record NC_092128.1, read on the forward strand.
AAAACTCAGTACAAAGGCATTTCACTTGGAAGGTCACTGATAATTGCAGTTTTCACTTGCTCACCAAAATAAATACATACATAAATTTAAAAATCTAAAATATAGTATCTAAGAGAATGATCACTCATTTGAGCTTTCAAAGATCTAAAACTCAGACAGTGCAAAGGCATTTCACTTGGAAGTTCACTGATAATTGCAGTTTTCACTTGCTCACCAAAATAAATACATACATAAATTTAAAAATCTAAAATATAGTTATCTAAGAGAATGATAACTCATTTGAGCTTTCGAAGATCTAAAACTCAGACAGTGCAAAGGCATTTCACTTGGAAGTTCACTGATAATGGCAGTTTTCACCTGTTCACCAAAATAAATACATACATAAATTTTAAAAATATAAAATATAGTATCTAAGACAATGTTCCACATCAAATGCCAGTTTTTCAATGCATATTATTTCAGAGTTTATTAAAACATTTGATATAAATGAAATAGTTAATTTACTCTGTCATGATTATGTATTCAACAATTATAGCTTTGGTCTCAATACTGTCTGTTACTATGTTTCACCTTCAGGGTGTTAGTGTTCACACGTCACAAAAAGGGCTAATAGGCCATTAAGGACAGGAGACTCTTCCTGAATCTTCCAAAACCACTCCATGAACAATCACTCAATAATTACAACGTTTCCTTCTCTACTGGAATAACTGTTTGCATTATCTTACATTTCTATTCCTCTCTTCTCTATTCATTCTTACAGGATGTCCATCTATGCACATGTGGTATCTTTATGAATCATTCATTCTGATTCTGATTCTGTGTGTATATGTGTGTATGTGTGCGTGCGTGTATCTATGTTGTGAACACCAAGACAGAAGAATGATTGAAGTATTATTCTTCACTCATTTCTCTCTCTTTGCAAGTTTTACATTGAGTCATAAACAATAGTAGCCTCCTCCCTTTTACATTATATATATTTTTTTATATGTGTCTTCATTTATGTGCTGGCTCTAACTCCCGTGGCCTTTGTTATAACATTGGGGTTCTTTAGGCCTCCGGAGAAGGCCTCAGAAAACAGACTCTCTCTCTGCCCTTCTCCTCCCTTCCTTTAATCTGCTCCTTTTTCTCCCCGGGGCAGGAATCTTCCCCAGCCTTTCTGTCCTGGAGCTGGCTATAAATAAATTCTCGGATCTGCTTGTCTGATTGTTTTTCATAGGCTCCCATTCCAGGAGTCCTGCCCCATTCCTAGGAGAGAAGAATACTGTACAGAAAGGCCAAGAAGAATGGACAGAAGAGACAGAGCAGACAGGCTTTGTGGGTTTCCCCACCCAGTCTATGAGGCCTAGATCATGCCCTTCTTGTGTAATGACATTTCTCCATGCTTCAATCATGCCTGTCCAATGAAGTCTCCATAAAAGACCCAAGAGGTCAGGGTTCGAAGAGCTTCTGGACAGCTGAACACGTGGAGATTCCTGGAGGGTGGTGTTCTTAAAGAGAGCATGGAAGCTTCATGCCCCTTCCCGCATACATCACCCTAGACATCTCTTCATCTGCATCCCTTGTCATATCTTTCATAATAAACTGGAAAATGTAAATAAGTCTTTCCCTGAGTTCTGTAAACCGCTCTAGCAAATTAAACCCAAAGAGGGGGTGGTGGGATCCCCGATTTATAGCTGGTCAGTCAGAAGCCCAGGTAAAAGAGCCTGGGGCTTGCAATTGGCATTAGAATGGGAGGGCAGTCCTGTCGGACGGAGCCCTCACCCTGTGGGATCTGAGGCTCTCTCCAGGTAGACAGGGTTGGAATGCAACTGGGCTGGAGGACACTCAGCCTGTGTCCACTGCAGAACTGATTGCTTGCCTGGTACATGGAGAGAAAGTCCCACACGCAGACGCCTTCTGTGTCCACTGTTGTAGTGTGAGAAGAACAGGGAAACAGTTTATGTTTTTACCTCACACCTGGCCTCTGTGATATTCTTAGGTTAATTCACCACTTGAATTAACAAATCTCCAATGAATTGGCACCATATTTCAAATTGTATTTTAAGGGCTCCTGTTTTCAGATTTTCTTTTCCTGGTTGTGTCCACAATGATGCCTCAATAATTACGTACCTGTTTCTTAGCTCATCATCATCAGACTTGAAGTGGTTGACTCTATGCCATGAAAGGTGAGAAATTTAGCTCCCTTACAGTATCATCTGTCTCCCCACCCTTCCCTGGGGTTTGCTAAAAATATCGTTTTCATTCCTCTGCTAGTTACCATATGTCTTTAAACACTATTTTTGAACTTCAAGTTTTTAATCCATATGCTCTCTAAAATATCTGAAAAGTCTACCTAGGAAGGTGTATGTCCCCTAATGTATGCTCTGGCACCTCAAAATAAAGCCTTCCTAATTTTGAGAATGGAAGAGGGAGGAGCACATCTCTGATTTCATCTTGAAATCTGTCACCGCTGTTATTGTCTGTGTGTCTAGGGTGGGAGGGGTAAAGTACCTCAGTTTCCCTTACATCTTTCAGTTAAGGGCCCTGATTACAATCCCAAGCTGACTATACTTCACGCCTGCACTCTCAGAATGCAGAGCAGTGATGTAGATTACACGTCTGTGAAATATGAGTCACTGTTTTTTGGTTTTTGTTGTTGTTTGTTTTTGTTTTGTTTTGTTTTTTAGACAGAGACTCACTCTGTTGCCTAGGCTGGAGTGCAGTGGCGTGATCTCAGCTCACTCGGCTCATCAAGCGATTCTCTTGTCTCAGCCTCTTGAGTATCTGGTATTACAGGTGCATGCCACCACGCCCAACTTATTTTGTATTTTTAGTAGAGATGGGATTTCGCCATGTTGGCCAGGCTGGTCTCGAACTCCTGACCTCAGGTGACCCATCCACCTCAGCCTCCCAAACTGCTGGGATTACAGCTAGGAGCCACTGTGCCTGGCCGTGAGCAACTGTTTTATTCACTCTGGATTCTCTCTCCTTGTGATTCCTTTAGAATCCATTTTTCAGATATCACCCAAAATATGTACTTCTGTTCTATCCTAAACAAGAGACTTCAAACAACCATTTATTAAAATATTAAATTACTAGAAGTTAATATATGTATACCTGGTGAATAATACTGTCTATTCTTGGTTTATTTTATTATTTATTCATTTATTTATTTTAGATAGAGTCTCTCTCTGTAACCCAGACAATCTCTGTTCACTGCAACCTCCCCCTCCTGGGTTAAAGCGATTCTCATCCAGGTAGCTGGGATTACAGGTGTCCGCTACCATACGCAGCTAATTGTTGTATTTTTAGTAGACATGGGATTTCACCATGTTGTCCAGGTTGGTCTCAAACCCCTGAGTTCAAGTTATCCACCCTCCTCAGGCTGCCAAAATGCTGGGATTATAGATGTGAGCCACTGTGCCCAGCCCTATTCTTGCTTTTAAAGAGTAAGTCTATTCTTTTTTTATTTTGTAATTTAAATGTAGTAACATCAATATGCTTTTACTAAAATTAATGGGAAGTCTCTATTCAAATAAGGTTATTAATTTCCAATTTGGAGAGATAACTTTACCTATAAGCTGTCACATACCTAAAAGTATCAGAATGATTTTGACTTTATATAACAGAAAATCCAACTCTAAATTTGACATCTATAGTTAAAGGTAAATACGTAACTGGCTTTTTTTCTTTTTTTCTGAGATGGACTTTTGCTCTTGTCGCCCACGCTGGAGTGTAATGGCATGATCTCGGCTCACTGCAACCTCCTCTTCCCAAGTTCAAGCGATTCTCCTGCCTCAGCCTCCTGAGTAGCTGAGATTACAGGTGCCCTTCACCACGCCCAGCTATTTTTTTGTATTTTTAGTAGAGATGGGGTTTCACTATGTTGGCCAGGCTGGTCTTGAACTCCTGACCTCAGGTGATCCACCCACCTCGGCCTCCCAACGTGCTGGGATTACAGATATGAGTCACCCTGCCCGGCCCAAGTAACTGACTTTTTAGTGATAGCGTGTGATGCTCTCATCCCCTGTCCTCTGTATGTCTTCATCTTCAGCCTAGCACTTTTCAGGGCAACAACATAACTAAGATTATTCTGGGTATCATCAGCCCACACACTCCAGCATCTGGTAAAAGTGAGAATCGATCTCCCCCATCCTAAAGCAAAACTTCTGGACTTCACTTTGTTTCGACTTTATGAAGCCCTTGTACACCCGTGAATCAAGCGGCATCATGAGATGAATGCAAATCATGGTAGGACTGGGGCCTGAGTTCAATTCATATTCACGAAGTCACCCTTGTGGCAAAAGGAAGAGATTATGATTATTTCTTTTAGAAAAAGGGGGCTCACCTTGAAAATCCAGTTGGAACTAATCACACAGAAACTTCATGAATGATGCCAATTGGGAAGAATATGAGAGGGATACCAGGAAATTAACTAACCATGTTTATGATAACAGGCTACCATTCACATTAACTATAATTTTTATTAAGCTATGAGTGTTCACATATCATGCCTTTTTAGTTAGAAATTAGAGTTTCCATAAAGCATCTCACAGTGGATCTTTGGAATATATCTCATGATAGTATTGATCTAATCACGAATAACCTTAACATAGGTTTATTATCCTAATGGTTTTTAGTTATCCTTAAAAGTCATTATTTCTCCAATGACTTTACATTGCATTTACTATCTTTTGACTAAATAACATTGCAAAGGAGGTTATGGTACATCTTACAATAATATTGGCTAATAGTACTTTCAATGTGAATGGAACTGTTCCATCTACATCGGCACTATTAGTTGCCACAAACCATGTGTATCTATTGAGGGCTTGAAATATAACCAGTGTGGGCCAGGCGCGGTGGTTCATGCCTGTAATCTCAGCACTTTGGGAAGCTGAGACACGTGGATCACCTGAGGTCAGGAGTTCAAGACCAGCCTGGTCAACATGGTGAAACCCCGTCTCTACTAAAAATACAAAATTGGCTGGGCATGGTGGCACATGCCTCTAACTCTAGCTACTCAGGAGGCTGAGGCAGGAGAATCACTTGAACCTGGGAGGCAGAGGTTGCAGTGAGCCAGGATCGTGCCATTGCATTCCAGGCTGGGCAACAAGAGCAAACCTCCCTTTAAAAAGAAAGAAAAAAAGGGGAGAGAAATGAAACATAACCAGTGTGACTGAGAAACTGAATTTTTAATTTAATGTGAATTTCTAATTTAAATGACCACATATGACCAGTTGCTATGGTATTAGAAAGGGCAGCATCAAACATTGTGTATTTAATTCATTAGTGCCTCTGACTGAGGTGTGTTAGTTACAATAACCTCAAAACTGATGAGCCAGGAAAATCAACCAAATCAGTTTTTCTCTCATATTCCAATCCAACATGACTATTTCCAAACACAGTAATAAAAGGTTTTCAAGTATTAAATTCCTTTCAAGAAAGCCTTTTGAATGCTGCAGAACATTTCCCTCCAAGCTTCTCTTTATAACTAAACTACAAGATTAAAGGCAGCTAAACAATGACAGAAGCTCTATGGAATAAATCATCCACAAGGGCAGAAGCAGTGTCAATCTCCAACATTTCTATTTTATATACGAAAAAGTTTATTATAGCACTATTGTTTATTTTAAATTATATTACCTGCTTTATATGGTCATTGATGCAGTTTAGGTTCATACACAGATAATAAATAATTCTTTTGTGTTACGTATTCCATTCTGTTCATATAACATAACATACTTGAAAATTATAAATATTCATTAAACTAAAAACCAAATGTTAAATTTTGAAATTTGAAATTGTGCATTTTGTAAATACTTCAGAGAAATAAGCTTCTTCTGTATTGATTTTAATTTCAAGAATACCATTTTATTTTAAATGAAGATACTAGGCTACCTGCACACATACATAGTATATAATATCATTACTAGAATCTACATGAATACATATTATTAAAATTATTAAAGATTGATAAAATCATATTTGTTGACTTGATACTTGTGCTTAAATATGCTGTGTGCTAATTCATTTGGTATCTAATTATCTTTAAGGATGACTTTCCCCCTCAACATTACAATGACCATTAATTTTAGCTGGTTATCTAGTCAACCTTCAAGAGACCATTTTAACAAGTGTATACGTCAAGGCTTTAGTCAGGTCGCTAAGAAAGTTCAAGTACAGATCGAAGTAAAATAGCATATATGGGAAAATGCACGAAGCTGAACATGTATTAGTCTAGCTATAGCATCGAAGTAGATGCATGATATAAATTTCTTAGGATTAAAACAGAGTATTAGATAAACCATAAATACACTCCTCATTATGGTCTAAATGCAAAATTCATATATTGCAGTTCAAATCTCCATGGTGGGTATTAGCAAGTGGGGGTATTAGCAGGTGGGGTTTTTTGGGAAGTGAGTAAGTCACGAGGGCAGGCAGAGTTCTCGTGAATGGAATGAGTGCCTTTTTATAGTAGGCCGGAGAGTGACCCCGCTCCGCTTCTTCCATATGAGGATGCCACAAGGAGTTGGCAATCTGCACCAGAAAAGGACCCTTGCCAGAGGACCCTCCCCAGAAAGGCCTCTTCAGCAGAACCTGACTACGCTGGCAACCTGAGTTTGGACTTCCCAGCTTCCAGAACTGTGAGAAATTCATTTTTGTTGTTGTTGATAAGCTATCCACCTCTAAGGAATTTTGCTATAGCCATCGAAATAGACTTAGATATCCCTTATATTTCCCCTGCATTTTTCTCAGATATAGACACCTATTATCCATATCGCTGGTGTTTGAGAACAAATATAGTGCCTTTTTGTTTTTTCCTCAAAAGAAAGCCTTTCCGATTTTAAGTACACAATAGATGATGAATAAATGCTTTAGGATAAATTAAGCTTTTGTCAGAGGTCAACATTTATTGAGTCTTCTTTGTATAATAATATTTCAGGGAAAAAAGACTTTCTTCAGTATTAACTTTTATTTCAAGAATGTATTTTTGTTTGAAAGGAAATATATAGGTTACATGCATATGAATATAATATGTAATAATGTTATTAAAGTCTACATCAATAAAAATTATTAAAGAACAAATAAAATCATATTTTCCAACTGACATCTTTAAGTTATTCAACAATTTGTTACACATAGGTCCATAAGGAAGATTAAATGAGGTCCAATGTAAAAACATTTAGCAAGGTATCTGACACACAAAACCTGATCACTAAACATTGATCCTCTGTGATCAATACTTTTCCCCTTCCTTTCACCCGAGCAGCATCAACTACTGTGAACCAACTAGCACATTTCATGTATATTCTACCGAATGCTTCATTTCCTTTTGGGTGCCCGTACTCCACCTCCAAGTAATCACAATTTGGGGCCACCATGTTTTGTGTGACCATGGTTTTGTTTCAGTTTGAATTACTCGGAACTTTTTAAAAATCACCTGTTAAATACCTCTTTTGCACTATTTCGTATATGACAGATTCAGGCTGAATTAGATATTGAGTCCAGATATTGCTGAGGCAAGAGTACAGTAAAGGTTTTTTCTGCTACAATATGTGGTCTGGTTGATCTGAAGCTCAAACCCTGCTAATGAATAATCAAGCATCATCTCTTCTTGAGTCCTTTTGCACTGTGAATTGGATGCCTGTGGTCGTCATTCCCCATCCTCCGTATATACGTGCTTACAAAGGAACCTAAGAATCATTTGTCTGTAGGAGAAATGGCTGGGGCTGAAACCGTCAATGGTAGCTCAAAGATATAAATACTCATCCGGTGGATTGAGCGGCCCTAAATGGAGGCCAGATTGCAGATATTAAAGGAGTTTAAACTGGTGAATCACATTCCACACTAAGGCCTACATCAAAGGAGGCAGCTGGTTCTGGGCAGAGCCTGAGCTCTTGGGCACAGTGAATGCTCCCTGGCAGGAGAATCTCGTGTTGCACATGAATTTTCATGTAAAAGTGTGTCTAAGTGGGAAATACTGTACAGGCATTTGTGCCTTTCATAAAGCATATCCAGATGAGTGGAAAATTTTCCCTGTCATGTCACCAGAATACTTCTTCCTGTTCATTTCTGTGCATGCTACCCTAAGACCAGAAGGAATAAGAGTGAGATTGATAAAACTTAAGGGAGAAGTTGTGTACAGGGATAATGACAATCCCAAATGATTTATGTTTCCATTATTAGACCCAACTAGAGAATGTCAAGGAGCACCACTGTGGAGCTCCTTGGGGAGCAGAAATTGTGGTGTCCAGTCACAAAGTTGACATCCACTTCCATTTCACTAACAGAGGTGGAACATGAGAGTCAGAACTGATGCCAAGGGTTACCTCTGAACAACCATAATGATATTTTAGAGGAGATACCTGGAAGATTGAAATTCTTTCTAGTCTAGCATAAGGTTTCTCATAACCATGGTCATGTGTATATTCCTGCAAATGACACCTGTTGTACTCAAAAGTGTGCAACCCCTCACATACCTGTTTCCATCGTGTGTCTAATTCTTAGTCATTATCCCTCTGAATAAAGTTTAGTCAAGCACTACATAATGGTTTTGTATTGTCTGGACATTTCAGCAGATTCACCTCTCTCTAAATCATCATTTTAATTATCTTATTCTATAATTAAAAACTTTTAAGGGTCCTCTTCTATTTCTCACCTAAACTTCAAACATCTTTGCATACAAAACCATCTAACTTCTGCTTCTACCCAACATTTTCAGCCTTTACTCCTATTTAGTACAACAAAATACTCGTGTTTAGTTAAGCTAGAGTGTACGCCATTCAAGAAAAATGCAATTTAATACACCTTGCCTGAATGCCCTGCAAGAATGTATTGTGCAAAGTCCTGAGGGATTTGAAGAAAAACCTGTATGTGAGTTCTGACTCTGTCAATTTGTCCAACACTGATTCCTAGCATCCTTCTCTATAAGACAGTGATATGAATATTTACTCTGTATTTAGAGAAGAACAAAGCAGCCCAAAGACTGTAACATGGGTGGAAAGAACATAGCTCTCCCAGGTTCCGTTATGCTCTCTTCTCTACAGGGCAGTCTCCATCCATCAGGGTACTGCTTGAGACCTTAGAGTGCCTGGAATTCTTCCTTAGCTTTAAATGATTGCAGGCCCGCTCATCTGTACACATGGACCCCACCTTCCTGCCGTTCTTACATGACTCTTATCATGCATCTTCTTCTCTTGTACCTATTCAAGTTTTACTTATTATTTAAGTATTTATGCAGAAGCTTCTTTGGTTTATATCATATGATAAGCTCCAGGAGGAGAGTAGCAGTCTTTTTTATGAATTCATTTCCTAAACAATTCTCAACAGAATGCTCTACTGTAGCGGCTGGTCAACTCTGGTCCCCAGACCACATCTGGCCAGTCACCTGTTTTAGTAAATAACATTTTTTTTTTTTTTTTTTTTTTTGGAACACTGTCAGCCATGTCTATGTGTTTAGGTATTATCCATGGCTTCTTTCATGCCACAAGGGCAGATTGGAATACAGAGACAGAAACTGACATCATTTGGCTGACCGATAAAGCCTACAATATTTACATCTGGTCCTTTGCAGAGAGTTTGTGAACCCCTGCTGCACATAAAAAGGAGACTCGGGAAAGATTTGTTCAAATATTTAACATTTACCCCAAACTATTTCTACACTCATGGAAAACCATTTCTGCATAAATTCTTCCTCTGAGTCCAGTCCCAGGTTTAAGATATCGTAACACTAAAAGGAGGCCGTATGCTTGATCTTAATATCAGCTTGTCAGTTTTAGTGCTGGAAGATATCCAACACTGCAGTTCACACATTGATCTGTACTTGGTGTTAAGGAGTTGAACACAGTGTCCACCTTTGTTTTAGGACTTTCCTGTCTTCTCTTAAGACATCTGGGAATTTAAATTTAAACAAATCAGTTTTAAAGACAACTTCAAAGAGTACTTAATTACAGGCTATTCTTTTACGGAAACATAAACTTCATTAGTAAGTGACAATGATTAGAAATTTTGCATGCGTTGTAACTTTGCAGAAAATCCTATTGTTTTCCAAATGTTCATTAAGGTTTGGAGTTTAATGAAGATCACGATATTCAAAATAACACCATGATGAAGCGATTTTAATTCAGAAATAGTGGGCTCAGCCTATGAAGAAAGTTTCCAATTCTGATTTGGATTACAAATAGGACTTTAATAGATCAAGATGAAACTCACGGATGTTCTCATTTGTTACCTCCACTGTTGGTGATCAGTAAATTGAGCTGGCTTGTTGTTCAGAGCCCTCTTTCTCAGAGTTTTCTAATCTTCCAAAAGGCATCTACTCAATGTAAAAAAAAAAAAATCATCCTGTCTTGCCTAATACCGTGAAATAAATAAATCAGTGTCTTCCAGCCTGGGAAGATGAGCTTTCAGACTGTCTCTTTGCAAATCAGAATCCTACTGTGTTGAGCCATTTAGATTTCATAAGCTACACAATATCCAAGGCAGTTCTACTCAGACAGCAGTGCTTTAATTGCTTAGTGATAACACAGGACAATATGAAACAATTTTTATAACTCTAAATAAATATTAAACACCAAATCTATTTTTCAACACTATGAAATTTTGTTTTTTTTTACTTATTATGCCCTGTTTTAAATCTGGCTGAACATATATAGGCACTATACATCGTGCTGTCAAAAAAGTCTGAACTAATTGTGTTACTATTTAAGACACTGTGTTTTATTCTTGAAATAAGCAGGTTAAAAGGGAATCTAATATCAATCTATTAAATGAGATATATAAAAAATGAGTAAGGCAAAAACTAAACCATGACACCTGAAGCACAATATGAAAACACATTTTGAGACTTAGAAAGTAAAATAAATAACACATGTTTAGGACATTTTTCTTTCCTCTATCAAAGATTTTTAAGACTGGCTAAATTTCATGGCATTAAACAAAGATACATGTCATTTGAGATAAAAGAATTACTGTTTGAACAAAGACAAGTAAAACTGAAGGTAGGATTCAGAGTAATTTAGATAATTACCGAATGAAATAAAATTAGAAATAGATACATTTTAGAGAACTTCTAGTCAACTTTTGTCGATCATTTTTATTTCGTTTGAATTCTTTATTTAGAAGTCAACTTACTTTTTGCGGTAGCCAAACGCTTTTTTTTTTTTTTTTTTTTTTTTTTTTTTGAGATGGGGTCTTGTTCTGTTGCCGAGGCTGGAGTGCAGGGGCGCGAGCGGCTCACCGCAAGCTCCGCCTCCCGGGTTCACGCCGTTCTCCTGCCTCAGTCTCCCGAGTAGCTGGGACTACAGGCGCCCACCACCACGCCCAGCTAATTTTTTTTTTTTTTTTTTTTTTTGGTATTTTTAGTAGAGACAGGGTTTCACCATGTTAGCCAGGATGGTCTCGATCTCCTCGATCTCCTGACCTCATGATCTGTCTGCCTAGGCCTCCCATAGTGCTGGGATTACAGGCGTGAGACACTGCGCCCGGCCGCCAAACTCTTTATAATGCATTCTTTCATCAAGCTCCTTGGTGAGCTATCAAATTCTTCCTAATAGTCCTGGCTCCGTCCCACACAGATCACCTTGCACAGGCACACTAACTGTTTCTCCTGAAAGCCATCATCAAATGCAATTTTCATGCTCACTTTTTACATTTTAGGAATAGGCTTGTTTTCCTCCAAAATCTCAAGTATCTCCTGATCTGGGGAGAGCAGTTTGGGGTGAATGTGAAATGTTGAACTTAATTATCTTTAAGATATCCTTAATTTAAAATTCTATAATGTTGGCCACGTGCGATGGCTCACACTGTAATGCCAGCACTTTGGGAGGCCAAAGCAGGTGGATCACCTGAGGTCAGGAGTTCAAGACCAGCCTGGCCAACATGGCAAAACCTTGTCTCTACTAAAAATACAAAAATTAGCTGGGTGTCGTGGTGCCTGAGTGTAATCCCAGCTACTCAGGAATCTGAGGAAGGAGAATCACTTGAACCCAGGAGGTGGAGGTTGCAGTCAGCCAAGATCGTGCCACTGCACTCCAGCCTCAGCAACAGAGCAAGACTCTGTCAAAAAAAAAAAAAAAAATTATATAATGTTAACTTTAATTTCATTGTAGTCTTGTAGTCTTTTGTCTCTTAGTTCAATGTCATATTTTACCCAAAGTAGGTTAAAACATGCTGACTCCCTTACTCCCTTATTGAAAAACTTAGGAACCTTCAATCCTGCATCATCTCAAGTATTCCTTAGTCAGAAGAAAAATTTTGCACTCAAATCTGAACTCGGCTCCGGTTGATCGGCAATAGTAAAAATAGACTGTGGTAAAAAAAAAAAAATGCACAAAACACAGCTCTACAGTTGCTCATTCTTTCATGTTTTTCAACAGTTATCATATTCAGTAAAAATCTATTGTTCTGGAAGCACTTAACGATGCACTGGGAATATAAAGAAGAAATAACATACAGTGTCTCTGTTCTCAAGAATCTCACAACAGTAAAGATCACGTTTATGTTAGAAAACAAATTATACTGAATAAACAACAAGATTATAAAACCTAGGAGAAATGTGGTGTTCAGAGTTATCTAAACAGGTCACAAAAGTAACCACTGCATAACTGGAGTATCATTCTCTATGTTTTAAGCAAGATAATGTGCATTAATTGTCTTTGCTTGCCTAAGTCTCTCTACGACCTCAAGTAGCTCATTAGTCACTCCAAGTCTGTAGCAGATTCAGAGACTGTAATCTTTGGCACTGTGGTGATTTCAGGAGTCAAATTTAGCTCATTCCCCAGAGAATGATTCATTTTTCATTTTCAGATGGTGAGATCATGCTGCAACTTCCTAATAGCCCATGAGCACCTCAAGATTGTGTCTTGTGTCATACAGTTCCCTATTCCTGGCACTCGTGGCTGTGCTCAGCATTGCAAGCATTCCTTAGCTCACCAATATCAACTGCCTGTCATTCCACCATGACAATATTATTTTCGTTCCCATTTCTCATTAAATTTTCCAGGGACAGGAGTCACCCAATATATGACATAATATAATGGCATGGAATACAGGGGCAGTAACTGCAGACTGAAGACAAATTTCAGGGTAGAGAGTGTAAAAATGAAAGAAATGTACCCTTAGAGAGAAAATGGAAAAGTTCCAATGACAAATGCCCCACCTCTCATAGTTCTTCACTTCTAATTATACCATTATCCCTCAAATACAGGTCACAGCAAAATTGTTAACATTCGCCTGTTTGCGTCACATACGTAGAACCAAGACCTTACGCCTCCCTAGCGGGGAAACAAATACATTTCTTTCTCTCCCTGATACCTAACTACGTTACAACACTTAATAATCCCATCCAGGTCCAAAATACACATCCTTCTCTTTGCAAATAGTTACTGTACTTTCTTTCCTGACCTGCGTTATTTAGGTCTCTACATGTGGGCTAATGGTTGCATTCTTTATTGGCACCTAGGGGACCTGCCCTGGAAGCATTGCTCCCTGGGCTCAGTGGTGGCTGTGCCTGCAGGGGTCACTACTAGCTGATAACCGACAATGGGCTTCACTGCTACTGCCAGCAAGGGAATGAAAATGTAAATGAGTTCACAGGTCACTTTATGTCAAGTGGAAAATGAGTAATAGTTTTGTTCCTGTGGGCCAGAGAAAAGCATGCATCATTGATCCCTCAAGGATTAATTTCTCATGATCAATGTAATTGTCTAAAATAATAGTGGGGAAAAGCAATCATTCTAAATGCAAAGTCCAGAGAATGAGTGGGTGAGAGCTGCCCATTTAGAACAGGAGAAAGAATTCCAAAGGAGTAGCAAAGGGTGTCCTTTAGCAGCACACGGTGAACTATTGCTCTCTGAAACCTGAGAATTCTCTCACAGCTGGAGTCAAAAGTAAAGGAGACCTACCTGGGCAGTATGTTTATGACTAGGCTATTAAATATATGGGGATCGTCTAAAAGGAAAAAAATATATATATCATATTTAAACTTTGGAGAACCTTAGCCTTAGAATGGCTGAAATTACAATATTGAACTAAGACGTTTCTGAGAACTTGGAAAACTCCTAGCGAGTTTTCTTGCATATAAGGATTTGTCTATTGTATATAGTGATACAAAGAACAACATTTTCATTATAATTCTTACCTATGGGTCTCAGATTGTTGATACATTTTTGAATAAATCCTTATATACCCTGTATGACAATTGCTGCAGTGTAAAATCCATTCACAGAAACTGCAGGAGAAAGAGTGATTTTTCTGAATGACGCATCGTATTTCAAATGACCGCTATGAACTCTGTGAAAAGAAAAGCTGCAGGTCATAGTTTAATCAGTACGGGCGCTGCACAGAAAAGTACAGGAAACCCAGAGCCTACTTAAGACAAAAGTCCAGTTCCTAACTGGTCTCTCTCTGAGACCCAGCTGTCAAAGACTCAAGAAATGCTAAAACTGAGAAAATAGAAACATTCTCAAAATAAGAAATAAAAATGATGAAAGAAAGTATAGTAACTATTTGCAAAGAGAAGGATGTGTATTTTGGACCTGGATGGGATTATTAAGTGTTGTAACGTAGTTATGTATCAGGAGAGAAAAAAATTTATTTGGTTTCCCGGTAGGGAGGCGAAAGTTAGGACAACTTTCAGTGCAAGAGAAGGAAAACCTAGGGCAAGGAGATGTGCTAGGAGTAAGGTGTGGTCTGCAAGACTGGCGAGAAGAGAAGGTGAGGTGCAGGAGAGTCGGATATCCAGGTGACATGAGAATATTTGTGAGTGGACAACCTATGCCCCAGGGCCAAGGGGAAAAGAAATGCTTCCTGTGACAGCCAAGAGTTGAAGCTCCTGCTCTCTTCTTATGTATGACAGCCTAGACGCTCCTAGTCTAAAGTTGGAATCCCTAGGTCTCTCCAGTAATTACTGACTTTAACCTCGCCTTGACAATCTAAGTCCCATATTCTGTGCATTTGACCTTATCCTTCTTGAAAACTTTGCTTTAGCTCAAGTATGCTGTTTCTATTTTACAACCAGCCTGGATATGTGACTCCAGTTCATATTCGTATTTTTTTTTTTTTTCTTGAGACTTGTTGCGATGCCCAGGCTAGAGTGCAGTGGTGCGATCTCAGCTCGCTGCAACCTCTGCCTCTCGGGTTCAAGTGAGTCTCCTGCCTCAGCCTCCTGAGGAGCTGGGATTATAAGCACCTGCCACCATGCCTGGGTCATTTTTGTATTTTCAGTAGAGACGGGGTTTCACCATATTGGCCAGGCTGATCTCGAACTCCTGACCTCAAGTGATCCACACAGCTCAGCCTCCCAAGTGCTGGGATTACAGGTGTGAGCCACTGCACCCAGACTTCTTTCTTTTTTAAAAAAAATAATTTTACAGTGTCATCTTCACTCTAGGTTGTGTATATGCGTTTGAGCAGAGTCGTACCAATAAGAGAAAGATCTGAGTCTTTTCTCGCTCTAGGTTATAAAAGTCACGATCCTAGGCCGGGTGCGGTGGCTCACTTTGGGAGGCCAAGGCGGGCAGATCACAAGGTCAGGAGTTCGAGACCAGCCTGGGGAAATCCTGTCTCTACTAAACATACAAAAATTAGCCAGGCATGGTGGCGGGCACTTGTAGTCCCAGCTACTTGAGAGGCTAAGGCAGGAGAATTGCTTGAACCTGGGAGGCGGAGGTTGCAGTGAGCCGAAATGGCACCACAGCACTCCAGCCTGGACAACAGAATGAGACTCCATCTCAAAAAAAAGAAAAAAAAGAAAAAAAAAAGTCATGATCCTAATTCAAAGAGCTGTGGAAATCACGGGGAAAGACACACAGAATATGATAGAAAAGGCAATCTTATTAGTGTTGAAAAATGATGAGAAGACGATTTCTAAATTTAAGCTTCAATTAAGAAGCCTAATGAAGAGAAACTCTTGTTTCAGTCATGCATTCAATTAATTTTAATTGAATACCTACTATGTGCCGGGCAACAATATAAATATTGAGACTGTATGTGGTAGATGAGAATAGCTAAGTAAACTTGTAACTTAAAATACATAAAAATGTGTTGTGAAGGAAAAAAAGCATCAGCATATTGTTTTTTAAAAAATGTCAGATGCGTCATTTTCTTCTGTGTTTGGTACATGATGTGTGAGAACAGAAGTATGTACTCAAACATACTATTGCTCACTGCCTTCCTCCATCTGGATAGGTTCTATTTGCATTTCCCAAGGAAGATCAAATGTCATTTTCTAAATGAAGTGTTTTCTTCCCTATGTTGCATAAAGGCACTGCTCCTTCCTGAGGTGCCATTCTCCTTTGGTACATGTTAGTGACCCAGTAAATGCTAACTTCTGGTCCCTCCCTAATTCTTCTCTAATTGTACCATGTAGTAGCAACCAAATGAATAGACAATTTCAAGAACATGTTAATATAGTGAAATTATATGCTATATTCTGGCTAGATTCCAATGGTCATGCCTCAGTATAAATTCTGTACATCTAAATCATTCCTGATAGTTTCATTGATTTAGAATGATAAAGGTTGTTTCATTTATCAAGAATCATCATTCTTGATAAACCCATGTGTATAAACTACTATACACGTGTATAACAATTTATACACATGGGTTCATGTACACCCATATAAATCCATTATTCTTTGTTAATTGTTCTAATTAAGTTTTAATTTGTGGGTACATAGTAGGTGTATATTTTTATGGAGTACATGAGATGTTTTGATACTGGCATGCAATCTGAAACAAGCACAACATGGAGAATGGCCTTCAATTCTTTCTTAATGACTTTCAAAGGCTCTCAGTATTTCACTGTCTATCCCAAGACCGCCATTGTTTCTCTCATTCTCCTTTTCCATGGCTACCTAAGCAATGAACTCTACCTTTTCATCTATGGCCTGGAAAACTTTAAAATAATTTGCACAATTACTCTACACTTTTGTATATGCTTGCAACATGTTTTTAAAACTTAATTGCATTTACTGTTTAGGGTACATTCTCACAGAGTGAAATGGAGACTAAAATGGTCTATGTAACTTACATAGATGTACAGTCATATGCCACATAACGCTGCAGTCAAGGACAGACTGCATATATGTTGATGATTCCATAGGTTGTACGGGAGCTGAAAAATTTCTATCACCTGGTGAAGTCATAGCTATCCTAACATTTAAGGACAATACCTTTTCTATATTTAGATATGCTTAGATATATAAATACTTCCATTGTGTTACATTTACCTACAGTAATCACCACAACAACATGTTGAAAATTTTTACAACCTAGGAAAAATAGGATGTACTATATAGCCTAGGTGTGTGGTGGACTATGCCATCTAGGTCTGTGTAAGTACCCTCTGTGATAGTCATACTATGGCAAAATTGCCTAATGACACATTTCTTGGAACATATCTCGGTTCAAGAAACACATGACTTTTCACTATGATGCTCACACAATGACAAATCTCCTAATGACGCAGTTCCCAAAATGTATCCCTGGCATTAAGTGACACACAATTGTACATGTTTTATTTTAATCTTTATCTCTTACTGGGAAAACAGTTAAACCCCCTTAAGTTTAATGTTCCTGTGAGATAATTCTCCCCCCTACCCCCGCTATTCTTGTTTCATTACTCTTCCAAATCAATGTGTCCAGTGATCCCATTTATATTTACTCAAAACACAATAGTCTATTAAAACATTCATCCAGAATGTCAGCCATTTAGTTGCTTACAAGCAAGGAGACTTCTACTTCTTTATTTTTCAAGGGGGTATTATACACAGAAGCCTAAATCCCTAAAGGAAAGTCCTGGAAATTGTCCTGAGTAGGAAATATGATACATTAAGTATTCATAACACTGTCTGTTTTCTGATCCCACACTCTTTTAGTAGAGAGTATATTTAAAATTTTCCCTCTCTTCGCCAGCACAAGCAGGAAAAGGAGATAATTACAAATTGCAATGTACAACTGGCTGCAAGCCTAGCTGAAATCCAATGTGGAAGATAGCACTTTTCCTTTCTTCTAAGGTAGACCTACGGGACATGCTCAGGTTCAAGAGGAAAATTCAAGTGATAAAGTGAATAAATAGGAGTAAACAAGATAATTGCAATAGTCAGAGAGGAGCAAATTGATGGCTTTTTTGAAAAAGGGCCTTGTAGATACTTACACAACCATCTTATGTTACTATGGTCATGCACTACATAGATTGTAATGAAGGTCAGTGCAGGATATCTCTGAAGGTTTCCTAACTGAATTCTTTACCTCTTCAACTTCATTTTTTTTATACCAAGGCTATACATAAAATAAAAACAAACAAATGGGAAAGTCAGAAAGTACTTTGGTTCTAAACCAACTTGTATTACAACTTTTCCTCTGCTAGAATTCTAATGATCTCCTTCATCTATTTCATTTTTTAAAATCATTTGTGCTAGGATTGAATGTAAAAGCTGACTTGGAGGGGGAACATTATTAATGGAAAAATAGATCTATACATAATAAGAAGGGCTAAAAATCCATGAGTCATGGCCAGTGTTCTATAAGATATGAATTATCAACCTACCGACTAGTGACTGTTTACTGAGGTAATTAATACATTTAATATTTTGTATTCGTGTTAACTGCCAGAGTCTAGGTGATGATGAATCTATCACAATTACCTCTTACGTTCTACACTGCACAAATTAAACTGCTAACTTAAAAATCAAACAAAAGGCCGGGCGCGGTGGCTCAAGCCTGTAATCCCAGCACTTTGGGAGGCCAAGACGGGCAGATCACGAGGTCAGGAGATCGAGACCATCCTGGCTAACACGGTGAAACTCCGTCTCTACTAAAAAATACAAAAAACTAGCCGGGTGTGGTGGCGGGCGCCTGTAGTCCCAGCTACTCGGGAGGCTGAGGCAGGAGAATGGCGGGAACCCGGGAGGCGGAGCTTGCAGTGAGCCGAGATCCGGCCACTGCACTCCAGCCTGGGCGACAGAGCGAGACTCCGTCTCAAAAAAAAAAAAAAAAAAAAAAATCAAACAAAAATTACATATTCTATGCAGTACAATCATTGTAATTTTCATAAATCTCTTCCAACTATAATTAGGGTAGGAGTAATGCATTTTAAAATAAGAATTGTAACAGGCTCTTAAAAGAATTATTTCTAGGGTTATCTTAAAGTGTATACTTCTGTAATATCTTTGATAAACTTATCATGTTTAAAATTAGGGTAATTCTTTTTACCATTTTTTTACCATTTTCTGTGTACCTCACTGAGGCACACTGTAGTCATTATGGTGCAAGTAGCTCAAAATGTATACAAAAATAGTTTTCTGGTTAGAAAAGATTTTTGTTTCTAGTGTGTCTCTTTACTCCTATTAGCAGGGCATTGAGTGATTAACTTTTTAAGAGACATTTGTGTGGCATATAAGTAGGTCTTTGTGCTAGGAAAAGTATAAACAGCTTTTAGAGGAAAAATCTTCCAACTACAGGGATAAACAGTCTTAAATCTCCTTGTACATGAGCAAGATTTAGCAAAAGAAGATGAATGTTATCAGCTACTAACAGCAAACTCTTGCCAACAATGCTGAATAATCAAGAGTTGCATCAGGCAGAGGTAGAAGAACACAATGAAGTCGATGATCACAGTGGAGACATGATTAAATCTGTATTATAAGTTTTGCTCAAGTGGGTACCTAAATATATTTTGTCAGGACAAAGAATTACTTCCACTATCCAATGCCAAATAAGGTTGTTTGACATGTCAGAGGAGGTGACGGGTCCAAACACAAATGAGAGTTTTTAAATATCTTTTTTCTTTTCCACTGCAAAAGGTTGTCCACTACTTCCTCTCTCTCTCTATTGATACTGGGGAGCTTTGCATGGTTTAAGACAA
Organism: Macaca nemestrina; assembly: GCF_043159975.1. Taxonomy (NCBI): domain Eukaryota; kingdom Metazoa; phylum Chordata; class Mammalia; order Primates; family Cercopithecidae; genus Macaca; species Macaca nemestrina. Next base: position 12,023,490 of record NC_092128.1, read on the forward strand.
AGGGTATATTACAAATCTGTGAAGAGATGTGGAATAGTTGATAAATGTTTCTGGGACAATTGAATATATAAAGATGAAAAAAGTAAAGCTAGACTTGGATTTCACATCATATACTAAAATAATTTGGCGTGAATTACAGTGGTTTACGTGACAGTTTAAAAGAAAGCATAAGAGAGTATCACATTTGAACGAAGAAATGTTTTTCTTGTGAGCAATAAAACACATATCAAAAAAGAAAGTACTGATCAATTAAAGAACTTTGCAAAAAAACCAAAAAGATATAGAAACAACGTGAAAAAGTACAGAATAGGGAAAAATATTTAAAAGTCCACCAGATCCATCAATTGCAATATAAAGTTGTCTGCTTCAATAGTTGGAATCTTGCTGTCAAATTCCTGATTGATTAAACAATTCTCTCACAGAAGTAAGAATATTTATGTAAAGAAGTATGCTTTCCTTTGCTTTCTACATTATAGATCATTGCTTCCTTCAGTGAACTGAAACCATATGTACAGACTTTTTTCATCAATGCATACTTTCCATGTTTAAGGAGCCATTCGTGCAGCATTTCCATTACATTGATTGCATTCATTCTGCTCCAGCAAAGCATACATTTCAGAATGTAAAATGTATCCACTGTGTGTCCATTCAATGTTACCTTCTAATTTTATAAAAAATAGTAGCAGTTTCCCTTAATATCCTTTTATTAAACACGAGGAGAAACCAGTGTGTGTTCGATTATGAGTTAACACAATTTTATTTCAAAGGCATATAAATGCAAGAAATAAAACTTCAAAGCAAGAAATATGATTCCAAAGCTTTCTCCTGTACGGAGTAATTTAAGAAAAACAAATGAAATAAGAGTTGGCTTTATCTGAAAATCTTATAACACAAGTTATATGGTATCAAAGCAATAATAGTTGATTATATACAGCTATCAGCAAAAACTAGAAACAAGATATAGGTGTGCCCTACTGCCTTCAATTTACATTTCAATATTTATAACACTATGCTGGAACAGAATAAATACTTTTTATCTGATTATTATTTGCAGTAGCTTATTTCCCTTTTTTTGGTGTCTGGCAGTTAACTTTTCCATTGACAAGTTTCTGTTATATGATTATTTTAATAACAGTGCTGGAATTTGCTAGCTTTGTCTCAGGTACTCTACTAGACATGGGGAATAAAAAGATAAATGTGATATCTCCATTTTCAACAAGTTCATAGTCATTTAGGGGCCAGTAAAATTAATAAGCAAAGATTTTTGTTCAAAATGTAATTTAATGTTTGATTATATATGATGCACAAGGTATTGTTTTATGCTTGTTACCAATTTTGTAATTGGAATTCATTACAAATCTATATAGAAATTATTTTCCCTAGTTTAATATAAGTAAAAATAGCTAGCATTTACTGAATGAATGACAAATGCAATAATTTATGCAAAACGTCATGTCTTATTACTTTTTATTTGAACTACAATCTTCTTAGTTTTTTTTTAATCATCATCTCGTTAAACATGAGAAAACTAGTTTAAACTACAAGTCGCAGAACTAGTGACATATACACTAAATGATATACATGTGATTCCTAAGTACACATACATTCTACTATATTTTGGTAACTTTAATCCTTAAAATAGTATTGGTTTTTTGCGATTGGTACTTCTTGAGCAGCAAAAATGCTTATAAGACCACTCATTATATGGTTCTTTTTCTCCATCACCTGCTATTGATTACTCAGATCTAAAATATCCTTGACTATCCATGATGTTTTATTCTACCCAGATATTGTCTTGCTGAAACCAACCTTGAGAGCTAGAAAATTCTATGGTCTGTTCATTTACTTCCAAGAATTCAACAGAAGTAATTTCATTCTCACCAAATATAATAGTCTTAAGCCATCAACATAGATCAACCGTCCTCTCAGAGGACTGTCACTTACAAGAAACATGTGCTTGCATTTCCTTTAAATAGGTGGCCTGAAGATGAATATTTTTAGGTTCAGAAATCCCTATGATTCTGTCTATAAAAAATTAGTACTTGCGGAATGAAAATAAATCTACTGGACATCTTCTGTCTCTGTGATCTTATGTGCCCTTAGAAACTTAAGAAAAGTCCTCTCTTATTTCCTTGCGCCGTGGTTTGTAGTTCTCTTTGAAGAGGTCCTTCACATTTCTTGTAATTTGTATTCCTAGGAATTTTACTCTCTGTAGCAATTGTGAATGGGAGTTCACTCATGATTTGGCTCTGTTTGTCTATTACTGGTGTACAGAAATGCTTGTGAGTTTTGCACATTGATTTTGCATCCTGAGACTTTGCTGAAGTTGCTTATCAGCTTCAGGAGATTTGGGGCTGAAGTGATGGGGTTTCCTAAATATACAATCATGTCATCTGCAAACAGGGACAATTTGACTTCCTCTCTTCCTTTCTGAATACCTTTAATTTCTTTCTCTTGCCTGATTGCCCTGGCCAAAACTTCCAATACTATGTTGAATAGGAGTGGTGAGAGAGGGCATTCTTGCCTTGTGCTGGTTTTCAAAGGGAATGCTTTCAACTTTTGCCCATTCAGTATGATATTGGCTGTGGGTTTATCATAAATAGCTCTTATTGTTTTGAGATACTTTCCATCAATACCTAGTGTATTGAGAGTTTTTAGCATGAAGCGGTGTTAAATTTTGTTGAAGGCCTTTTCTGCATCTATTGAGATAATCATGTAGCTTTTGTCATTGGTTCTGTTTATGTGATGGATTATGTTTATTGATTTGTGTATGTTGAACCAGCCTTGCATCCCAGGGATGAAGTCGACTTCATCATGGTGGATAAGTTTTTAATATGCTACTGGATTTGGTTTGCCAGTATTTTATTGAGGATTTTTGCATCGATGTTCATCAGGGATATTGGACTGAAATTTTCTTCTTTTGTTGTAGTTGTGTTTCTGCCAGGTTTTGGTATCAGGATGATGTAAAAACATTCCATCCTCATGGATAGTAAGAATCAATGTCGTGAAAATGGCCATACTGCCCAAAGTAACTTACAGACTAAATGCTATCCCTATCAAAGCTACCATTGACTTTCTTCACGGAATTATAAAAACTATTTTAAATTTTATGTGGAAACAAAAAAGAGCCCATATAATCAAGACAATCCAATGCAAAAAGAACAAAGCTGGAGGCATCACACTACCTGACTTCAGACTATCTTACAAGGCTACAGTAACCAAAACAGCATGGTACTGGTACCAAAACAGACATATAGACCAATGGAACAGAACAGAGACCTCAGAAATAATGCTGCACATCTACAACCATTGGATCTTTGACCAACCTGACAAAAACAAGCAATGGGGAAAGGATTCCCTATTTAATAAATGGTGTTGGGAAAATTAGCTAGCCATATGCAGAAAACTGAAACTGGACCCCTTCCTTACATCTTATAAAAAATTAACTCAAGATGGATTAAGGACTTAAATATAAGACCTAAAACCATAAAAACCCTAGAAGAAAACCTAGGCAATACCATTCAGGATATAGACATGGGCAAACTCTTCATGACTAAAACACCAAAGGCAATGGCAACAAAAGCCAAAATTGACAAATGGGATCTAATTAAACTAAAAAGTTTCTGCACAGCAAAATAAACTATCATCAGAGTGAACAGGCAACCTACAGAATGGGAGAAAAATTTTGCAATCTATCCATCTGACAAAGGGCTAATATCCAGAATCTACAAGCAACTTAAACAAATTTACAAGAAAAAAATCAAACAACCCCATCAAAAAGTGGGTAAAGGATATGAACAGACACTTTCAAAAGAGGACATTTATGTGACCAACAAACATATTTAAAAAAGCTCATCATCATTAGTCATTACAGAAATGCAAATCAAAACCACAATGAGATACCATCTCACGCCAGTTAGAATGATCATTAAAAAGTCAGAAAACAACAGATGCTGGAGAGGATGTGGAGAAATAGGAACTCTTTTACACCGTTAGTGGGACATAAATTAGTTCAACCATGTGGAAGACAGTGTGGCAATTCTTCAGGGATCTAGAACCAGAAATATCATTTGACAGAGCAATCCTATGACTCGGTATATACCCAAACGATTATAAATCGCTCTACTGTAAAGACACATGTATACAAGTCTGTTTATTGCAGCACTACTCACAATAGCAAAGATTTGGAACCAACACAGATGCCCATCAATGATAGACTGGATAAAGAAAATGTGGCACATACACACCATGGAATACTATGCAGCCATAGAAAAGAATGAGTTCATGTCCTTTGCCAGGACATGGATGAAGCTGGAAACCATCATTCTCAGTAAACTAACACAAGAACAGAAAAGCAAACACCACATGTTCTCACTCATAAGTGGGAAGAACACACAGACACAGAGAGGGGAACATCACACACTGGGGTCTGTTGGTGGGTGGGGGGGACAAGGGGAGGGAGAGCACTAGGAGAAATACCTAATGTAGATGGCGGATTGATGGGTGCAGCAAACCACTGTGGCATGTGTATATCTATGTAACTAACCTACATATTCTGTACATGTATCCCAGAACTTAAAAGTATTATTAAAAAAAGCCGGGCGCGGTGGCTCACGCCTGTAATCCCAGCACTTTGGGAGGCCGAGGCGGGCGGATCACAAGGTCAGGAGATCGAGACCACGGTGAAACCCCGTCTCTACTAAAAATACAAAAAATGAGCCGGGCGAGGTGGCGGGCGCCTGTAGTCCCAGCTACTCGGGAGGCTGAGGCAGGAGAATGGCGTGAACCCGGGAGGCGGAGCTTGCAGTGAGCCGAGATCGCGCCACTGCACTCTAGCCTGGGTGACAGAGCGAGACTCCGTCTCAAAAAATAAAATAAAATAAAATAAAATAAATAAATAAATAAAAAAATAAAAAAAAGTAATTGTCTGCATAAAGAATGGCAAAATTAGGATTCCCAAGGATAGAAAGTTATTAACTATTTATCTTGAATTTTTATAAACATCTTTAAAGAAAGCCAGACCATCTATGTGTACCCTCAGATAATATAATTATTTCAGAAAGTTGTTAGATGCACATGTTTGCATATTAAGGCAATTATTTTTCTAATGGATTTAGGAAATCTGTATTTTGGGGCCTCTGATACCTAAGGCAAAAATCACTGTTGTTATTGCTTCTCTTGTTAATGCTTCTACGTTTCATCCTTGGAATCATATTAATCATTTCCTGACAGAAGAACACCAATTTTTGCTAAATTCTTCACATTAGTATTATTATGTCATTGTTTTCCTCATGTGCTTAGCAAGAATCAATTTACAGTTTAAAAGGACAAAAACAAAAGAAAACAAAACCCACAGAGCTTTGTGCTCAGATCATTCACCATGGCTCTGCACCACATAATGGACCTTGAACAGGGAGAAATGTTAAGAGTCCTGGATCAGGTCTGTAAGTGCCTCAACATCAAAGCAATGGAACCATGAGAACATTCGCCTGTTCCCTTCTTTAAGGGACAAATTAGGAAAACAAGGCTTGAAGATCACAGTTTCAATTCAACAAAGGCGTTGTGATATGACTGAGAAAACAAAACAAGAAATTTAGATTTCTTCCCAGAAATCATTATGATGAAATAATGCAAGGGTATTTGTAGCCCCACTTCCACTAGAACCATAGGAAATTTGTCTAAATTAACAGCTTTGAAAAGGGTGATGATGGAAAAGTGACCTGGAGAAGAGAGACACCTTTCAGATCAGAGTCAAAAACTCAGGACCATAGAGGTTTACAAAGCAATGTGGAGAAATCAGACGAGAGGTTGCGGCAAAAGCAAAGAACTATACAAATAGAATCTGAAGTACCAATATAGTTCAGAGACATCAGGGGATAAGATCACTGAAGGAGTGTGATCTGAGGTCTGTTTCAGTGCAGGGGAAATGCCCTGGGGCAGCAGCTTGCATGTATCTTGACAATTTCATTTATCCTATCTATCTTAATGTCACAATAAAAAATATTTGCCCATAGGCCGGGCGCGGTGGCTCAAGCCTGTAATCCCAGCACTTTGGGAGGCCGAGACGGGTGGATCACGAGGTCAGGAGATCGAGACCATCCTGGCTAACACGGTGAAACCCAGTCTCTACTAAAAAATACAAAAAACTAGCCAGGCGAGGTGGCAGGCACCTGTAGTCCCAGCTACTCGGGAGGTTGAGGCAGGAGAATGGCGTAAATCCGGGAGGTGGAGCTTGCAGTGAGCCAAGATCCGGTCACTGCACTCCAGCCTGGGCAATAGAACAAGACTCCGTCTCAAAAAAAAAAAAAAAACATATATATATATACACACACACACACACACACACACACACACACATATATATGTGTGTATATATGTATTTGCCCATCTAGGCTTTATATATGCTTTGATTGGCTTTCAAAGTTGTTTTATCTTTCTTTCTATATATCTTGATATGCAAAGATGAACCTATTATGAAGAAAATGAAGCTTAAGCCTCTCACTTGCACAGTCTGCTAAAGGACCTGGGAGGAGCTCTTGCAGTGTGTTCTCATAGCAGGTATTTTCATACAACTTGCAAAAGTAATATAGCTAAGGATGATTGGCTGTAATCATTGTATTATTCCTGCTTCCTCTCCAACACACTTCCCCTTACGCCTGGTAATGTTGAAATTGCTCCTCTGTCTACCTGCCAGTCTATACAGCATTGCTACGTGAATTACACAGTGGGAGATTGCATAATGATAGGAACAAGTCATACGAGGCCCAACATCTGTGTCTTGTGTTGTAAAGAAAAAAACTTTGTAACGTACAACACCACAAGTTAGTTTGTGGAAGATGTTTCCAACAATCAGATGTATAAAATTGCAAGGAAGGTATTTAATTCAACACCTCACCCAAAGAGTTGTCTTCTATTTGATAACGTATCATATACAACTATATATTCAAAATTTACTGTTTTATTTAAGAAAATACATTTTATAAAGCACTTATATACTGTAGTGTGAACATACGTTTTGGAATGTTTGATTGAAATATAATTGAGAAGTTCAAATTCCTGACTAGGACCTAAATGAAGGCTATTTTCTTTTGGTCAGACTAACATTAATTTATGAAAGTATAGAGAAAATATTTAGATGCAAAATTAATAGAACATGACACAACAAATAAAGATAAGCAATAAAATTAAGAGAAATTATTTTAACGTTGAGAACAAATTATAACAAAAAATATCGCTAAATTATCTTACATCACAAACTTAATTTGCTGTCAAAAATAATTTTTCTGTCTTTATTTTAGGCTTTGTAGGCAACATGGTCTATGTCACCACTATCAAACTCCAGAATCATAGGAGAAAATATCACATGCAATATGCGAAGAAATTCTCATAAAAAATTTGGCCCTTGTTTTAAATAATACTAAAACAAGGGATTTATTAAGGAAAAAAAGATAAATAGCAAACAGAATAGCCGGTTGACTTTTTTTGATAATCCAAGTAGAATATTATATGAACTTCTTCATTCAAATGTACTCTTTGCTCATTTGACAAAATACATTAACATCAACAAAGGTAACATAAAACTTTTCATATGCTACTATAAGGAGAGAAAAATTTGTTACAAACTTTAAAAAGCATTTAAAATTAAGGGCTACATCAAATATTATAAACCTTGCAATTTTTGTTGTTGTTGTTGCTGAAACGAATTCTGCCTTTGTCATTCATGCTGCAGTGCAGTGGCACCACCATAGCTCACTGCAGTCTCGAAGTAATGGGTTCAAGTGATCCTCCCACCTCAGTCTCCTGAGTAGCTGGGACTACAGGCATTCCACCATGTCCAGCAAATTTTATTTTATTTTTTTGTAGCAACAGGGTTTTGCTATGTTGCCCAGGCTGATCTCAAACTCCTGACCTCAAGCAATTCTCCTGCCTCAGCCTCCCAACGTGTTGGAATTACAGGCATGAGCTACCATGCCAGTCTTTGAAATATTTTGAAGTGTATATATGTGTGTGTATATATATAAAAAATATATATAGGTGTGTGTATATATATAGGTATCTATATATACACATATAGATAGTCTCTATATATAGGTATCTATATATACACATATGTAGTATCTATCTATATAGTTATCTATACATAGGTATCTATATATACATATATAGTATCTATATATAGTATCTACATACATATAGTATCTATATATAGTATCTATATATAGTAGCTATATAGTATCTATATCGTATGTATATACAGTATCTATATAGTGTGTATATATAATGTATATATACTCTATATAGTATATATACTATATATACACATATATACATAAAGATAAATATGTGCATATATATACACATAGGGAGAGAGAGAGAGAAGGAAATTGCTAGGGGTGTTCACAAAGCTGTCAACTATCCTAAACATTTACAAATTTATATGACATTGCTAATGACAACTTGAGAGCCTAGAGAAAAAATTTTTAAAAATGGCAACTCAAAATGTACACCACCACTTTAGCAGAATGACCAAACTATTTGTTTTTATAAATTGGTATTTTTAGTCAGGTGCGATGGCAGTTACCCATAATCCCAGATACTCAGGAGCCTGAGCCAGGAGAACTGCTTGTACCTGGGAGGCGGAAGTTGCAGGGAGCTGAGGTCACACCACTGCACTCCAGCCTGGGCAAGAAGAGTGAAACTCCGTCTCAAATAAACACATTAATTACTTCAGATTTTTATTGCAAATCATTGTCATAAGAAATGACAATGAAAGAAGATGCAGTCTAAAACTACAGGAACAAAAATATTTATAAAGATGCTTTTTTGCAGGGATTTTGTGAATGCTTGTATTTGCTCTCTTTAAATTATCAATTTTAAATAATGATTTGTTTTCTAATCTAATATTAGGTAAGTGCAAAAGTATTTCAGTTTTTGCATTGTTGGAATCAGCAGGATGTAGAAAATGCTTTCCAAGTATTCATCAAATCCTGAAGCATGGCTTTTTATGCTACCGGAATAAACAAACTTACTTCTCCTTGGCAATAATGTGTTGATTGTAATGGTGCCCATTTTAATTACTAAAGATGTGTTTGAGCCTAGTTATAAATGATTTTAAATCCACAGACCGAAATTGTAATTACTTCTGCACCAACCTTTTACCTTTAAAGCTCATTATCTATTGCAATTCCAAATTTTTTTTTTCTAATAGCCAGTTCCCCAAATTAAGCTTCCTCCACACCTAAAAATGTTATTAAAGCTCAATAATCAAATTTATGTTTTGGATACTTTATTTGAAATGAAGATTTTTTACTTTATATTGCCTCTGTTCCATCAATCCTATAACTATAAATACCTAAGGACCGTTTTATTAAAATATGTCATGAAAATATATTTATATAAATAACATAACAAAAACAATGAACGGGCCGGGCGCGGTGGCTCAAGCCTGTAATCCCAGCACTTTGGGAGGCCGAGACGGGTGGATCACAAGGTCAGGAGATCGAGACCATCCTGGCTAACACAGTGAAACCCCATCTCTACTAAAAAATACAAAAAACTAGCCGGGCGAGGTGGCGGGCACCTGTAATCCCAGCTACTACTCGGAGGCTGAGGCAGGAGAATGGTGTAAACCCGGGAGGCAGAGCTTGCAGTGAGCTGAGATCTGGCCACTGCACTCCAGCCTGGGCGACAGAGCGAGACTCCGTCTCAAAAAAAAAAAAAAAAAAAAAAAAAAATGAACTTTATATTTCTATGCTTTTAAAAATCACAGACAGGGAAGAGGAAATAGTAAAAGCTTTTCTGAGGTTTCCTTAGTCTGGTAGAATTCAGACTCAAGCAGTCGGATATTTTCTGATTCTACAGGGGAATAAAAAGTGTATTTGAAGGAAAAAGAGAGAGAGAGAGAGAAAAGGAAGGAAGGAGGGAAGGAAGGAAAGAGGGAAGGAAGGAAGGAAGGAAGGAAGGAAGGAAGGAAGGAAGGAAGGAAGGAAGGAAGGGAGGGAGGGAGGGAGGGAGGGAGGGAGGGAGGGAGGGAGGGAGGCAGGCAGGCAGGCAGGCAGGCAGGCAGGCAGGCAGGCAGGCAGGGATGGACTCCTTTTCAGTTTATTTTTAAACTTACTGGTAGAAAACCCACCAAAGGTCTCTCTTTGGCCCCACCTTTCCCTCTTCTAAATTGGAGAAGGTGGGCCATGGTGGCAATCTAGGCAGGAAGAGGTCTTAGCACAACAGCAAAGTCGTTTTACTGTTGTAGTGACTGTTCAAATATATAGAGACAAAGAAAATGATTCTTGTACTCTTTGTGGATAGGGTGGGGGCTTGGGGGATGTAAAATGAGATAAGAAATAAAATTTTCTTTACATTTTCTTACATTTCCAACATGGATTTTAAGAAGAGCAGCAACATTATTATTAATAGTATGGAACTGATTGCGGTAAATTGTAGAAAGCCCTTCGAGACAAGAACCAGTCAACATGAGTCTGATTCTAGTGCCCGAGCCAAGTATCTTTGCAAATTCTATGAAAAGACAAAGGGATAGATGGATTAAGTGATATGCCAACCAAGCCTGGGCAAAGAACAATTTTTTTTCAATTAAGATGCTTCCCAATCCCTCAAAATAGCTGTTGCTGCTGCGCCTTTTTCCTCCTCCCCTTCTCCTCTCTCTTCTTGTTTTCTGTTTTCCATTTCTGTTATTATTTGATTAACCATAAATACTTAAACACCAGTATTGTAAATAATTTGTCCTGGTGCAGAAATGGACATTCCTGGGTTGAGACAGAAAAATGTACCTCAGAATCTCTTAAAAAATCAAACTGAAACACCAGTTATTTCTATTTAACCATAGCAAAGTCACACAAGTTTACATCAGAACATAAAACATGGCAGTGCCCTGCTAGAAGAGATGCTTCCAGCTAAGCAGTGATGCATATGTTAGATAAAGGGTGCAGATGATAACAAGTACAGACAAGATCGTTTTTACACATGCAGTTCTGATGCCCACTGCAATGATCACAATGAGAAATAAAACCTAGAGGCATTTTTCAAATGTCAGTGAGACTATACAGAATGCTTTATATGTTTATTATCACATGCACTGAGTATTCTAATAGCAACAGGTGTTCACAGAAGAAAAATATAAAAAGAAATGCCAACAGAAAAGACAGAACATAAATCATTCAAAACCCCACTACCTTGAGATAACTACCATTAAGTTGCTATGCATGGCCTTAAAATTTTTCTTTCTTTCCTTTTTTTTTCTTTTTTTTCTGACTGAGTCTCACACTGTCATCCAGGCTGGAGTGCAGTGGCACGATCTCGGCTCACTGCAAGCTCTGCCTCCTGGGTTCACACCATTCTCCTGCCTCAGCCTCCCGAGTAGCTGGGACTACAGGTGCCCATCACCATGCCCGGCTAATTTTTTTAGTTTTAGTAGAGACAGGGTTTCACCGTGTTAGCCAGGATGGTCTCGATCTCATGAGCTTGTGATCCGCCCACCTCGGCCTCCCAAAGTGCTGGGATTACAGGTGTGAGCCACCGCACCCAGCCAGCCTTAAGATTTTTCTATGCATATGTACATCTACATTAATACTCTTGGAAGTTTAGGAATGTCATTGCTGCTGCTTCGTATTTTACCTTCTCTACTTAACATTATTCCTTTATGAATATTTTCTAATTTATTATCACATTCATAACTACAGTTGGTTGTTTCATGAAAATTAAATATAACACAGAATTAAGATTTAATATATCATATGCAACACATAATTAACGTCCTTGGTAACTGTAAAATTAAAAAATAAAATCTACAGTTGACCCTTGAACAACATGGGTTTGAACTTCACGGGTCTATTATACACAGATTTTTTTTAAATAAATGTATTGAAAAATGATTGGAGATTTGCAACAATTTGGAAAAAAAAAACTGCAGATGAATGTCTTAGACTAGAAATATAGAAAATTAAGAAAAAAAAAGCCATGTCAGGAACATATAAAATATATGTAGATATTAGTCTATTTTATAATTTACTACCATAAATGATACACAAATCCAGTATGAAAAGTTCAAATTGATCAAAACTGATGCACAGAAACGCAGCATATATGGTACCAGTTGCAGCTGAGAGAAATATAAACAAAAGTAAAGACACAGTATTAAATCATAACTATAAAATTAACTGTAGTACAAATTAAACTAAAGTAATAACTTTATAGTTACTGTTATTGCAGTGAGCTGGTAGTGTCAGTATCCTCTTAAAACGCTGTGTTATGCTCATCATCTTCATGTAAGCAGTTTATCTCTCCAGTAAATTGAGTATTGAGGTACAAAGTAATTTCTCTCAGTTCTCCTGTAGTTTTTATCATTTTTAGTGCAATACTGTAAACCTTGAATGACACCATGGGACCCACACAAAGTGCCACTAGTGATGCCGGAAGTGCTCCCAAGAAGCAGAGAAAAGTCGTGACATTACCAGTAAAAGCTGAATGGCATGATATGTGCCATAGATGGAAGTCTGCAGCTGCAGTTGCTACTACTTCAGACCAACAATTCACCTTGTAAACAGATGATGTAAACTTATAGTACTGATAAATACAGTACAGTACTATAAATGTATTTTCTCTCTTTTTCTGTTTGTTTTTTGGAGACAGAATCTTACTCTGTCACCCAGGCTGGAGTGCAGTGGCGTGATCTCGACTCACTGCAACCTCTGCCTCCCAGGTGCAAGTGATTCTCTTGCCTCAGCCTCGCTAGTAGCTAGGATTCCAGGTGCATGCCAACACACCCAGCTAATTTTTGTATTTTTACTAGAGACAGGATTTCGCCACGTTGGCCAGGCTGGTCTCAAATTCCTGACCTCAGGTGATCCACCTGCCTCGGCCTTATTTTCTCTTTGTTATGAGTTTCTTCATACCATTTTCCTTTCTCTTTAAAGTAAGAATACAGTATATAATACATAAACATAAAACATGTTTTAATTGACTATATTACAAGTAAGGCTTATGGTCAACAGTAGGCTATAATGTTTTTGAGGAGCCAAAAGTTATATATGGGTTTTTCACTGTATGACGGAGGGTCTGTGCCCTTAATTCTCACATTGTTCAAGGGTTAATTGTACACTCTATATTATTTTACATTTTTAAGCCTACATGTAAAAATGAACACTGTTTCTAAATTTTTACTGTGATAAATTATGTGGTAATAGAAAAATTTCAATATCCTTTAAGAGCTAAGAAAAATTTCAATATCCTTTAAGAGCTATTCCCAATCATTTATAATAATAGGTGGAATAATAAGGTCAAAGTTTAAGCCTATTTTATTGTTGACACAGGCAACATTCAACGTTGATATTTTCGAAAGATTATAACAATTAACATTCGCATTGGCAGTTCTCCAAAACACACTAACGTAGGCATTATACATAAATTTTATTCTCAGTCAATAGGTAATTGTGGTAATTCATTTATAATTCTTCTCACTGATAGGTTGAACATGCATTCCTTTTCACTGACCACTCCTGTGTCTTTTTGGTAAGTTATCCTTGCATTTATATTGTCCTTTTCCTTCCACTGTAGTGTTGGCCTTTTTATTTTAATTTATGCAAGTTTTTTGTTTTTAATATTAACTGACATATAGCTTGTCATAACAATTACAATCATTTTGAAATATTTTCTGTTTTTCAATCACATTCTTGTAATATTCCTTTTACTTCACTCCTTTTTTCCAATCTCCTTTCATTCTCCCATGTATTACATATTTCAATAACTGTAATGTCATTTATTTGAATTTGATGAGAGCCTTCACATATCTTATTACCTCTGCTGAGGGAGAGTAAGTGAGTAAAGTTGATTTTTCTTTTTTGTCCCAGGATATATAAATCTGTTCATCTAGCCCACTGTTTCACTGATAGTGTAGTTATGTAGAGAATTTTACATCAGTATTTTTTCTTCATAGAATTTTGAAGGTATTTTTCCATTCCATTCCAATGTGCTTAAGAATTATGAGACAACATCAAAAAAGCAACTATATGAGTTATAGAAGTTAAATAAGGGAAAGAGAAATAAAAAAATAATAGAAAGCATATTTAAATAAATAGTAGAAGAAAAATTACCAAACTCAGGGAAAGATAAAAATATCCAGGTACAGGAAGGTCAAAATTCTTCAATCAGATTCTATACAAATAAGAATACCCCAAGACATATTAAAATCAAACTATCAAAAATTGAAGACAAAGAGAGAATTCTGAAAACAGCAAGACTAAAGCAGCAAATAACATATAAGGAAGTTCCAATATACCTAGCAGGAGACATTCTCAGCAGAAACCTTACAGTCCAGAAAAGATTTGGATAATAAATCCAACATGCTGAAGAAAAAAAAAAAATCTGCCGACCAAGAGTAGTGTACCCAGGAAAACTGTTCTTCAGAAATAAAAGAGAGACAAAGACTTTTCCAGACAAACAAAGCTGAGGGAACTCATCACCACCAAACCTGTGCTATAAGAAATGATAAAGAGGGTTCTACGAGTTGAAAGAACAAGACACTAAGATTAACACAAAAACATCTGAAAGAATAAAACTCACTGATAAGAGAAAATACAAAGTAAAGTTCAGAATATCCTCATACTATAATGGTGGTGTGTAAATCACATATATCGTTAGTATGAAGGTTAAAAGACAAAACTATTAAATTACTAATCACTACAGTAATTTGTTAAGGATTATCCAATCTAAAATGATAAAACTTGTGACATCAAAAATTGAAATGTAGAGGGGAAGTAGAGTTAAAGTGTAGAGTTGCTTTTTTATGATCAAAGATAAGTTGCTTTTGCTTAAAATATCCTGTTATAACTGTAAGATGACTTTTGCAAGCTTCATGATAATCACAAAGCAAATAACTTTGATACACTAAAAATAAAAAGCAACAAAATAAATGTACCACTAGAGAAAATCACCACAAAGAAGACAGTAAGAGAAGAAGATAGAATCTTCAAAACAACTAGGAAGCAATGAATAATATAGTGTAGTAAGTCCTTACCTGCCAATAATTACTTTGAATGTAAATTAAATTATCCAACCAAAAGATAAGAAGTGGCTGAATGGTTTAAAAAAAATAGGATCTAACTATAGTATAGAAATGGAAAAAGATGTCTCATGCAAATAGAAACTTTAAAAAAGAGCAATACAAAAATTAGCCAGGCGTGGTGGTGGCGCCTGTAGTCCCAGCTTCTCGGGAGGCTGAGGCAGGAGAATGGCGTGAACCCCAGAGGCGGAGCTTGCAGTGAGCCAAGATTGCGCCACCTGCATTCCAGCCTGGGCGACAAAGACTCCATCAAAAAAAAAAAAAAAAAAAAAAAAAAAAGAGCAAGAATAGCTACAATTAAACCAGATAAAATATAATTTAATTCAAAAGCTGTAAAAAGAGACAAATATGGTAATTATATAATTACAAAGGGGTCCATTTAGCCTGATAATATAACAACACACACACACTCTCTCTCTCTATCTCTCTCTATATATAACAACTGTATATAGATAGCAACTGTATATATATATATCTATATGGAGAGAGTAGTGTGTGTGTCTGTGTATATATATATATTTACTACACTAATGTGTAGTCACAATCTCTGTGGAGCTTAAATTCAATTTCAACCCAGTTTGGCCAACAAGGTATCATAAGAATGGCTTCTTATCACTGCATCTGTAATACAGTAATACACACACACATGCAAACACATAATTTATTAAGACTTTCTACACTCCACCTTTAACACTCTGTTAAAAAAAAATAAGGGGCCGGGCGTGGTGGCTCACGCCTGTAATCCCAGCATTTTAGGAGGCTGAGGCAGGTGGATGATGAGGTCAGGAGATCAAGATCATCCTGGACAACATGGTGAAACCCTGTCTCTACTAAAATACAAACAATTAGCCGGACGTGGTGGTAGGCACCTGTAATCCCAGCTACTCGGGAGGCTGAGGCAGGAGAATCACTTGAACTCGGGAGGTGGATGTTGCAGTGAGCTCAAATCATGTCACGGCACTCCAGCCTGATGACAGAGCAAGACCCCATCTCAAAAAATAAATAAATAAACAGAAATAAAAAAATAAAAGAAAGGGACCAAAATATGACACATGAGAATGTTTTTCATGACATCAATGAAATATTAAATTTTTTAAAATATAGGCAGTACAGAGGTAAAATTCTAACCATATGGCAATAAGTTCTGCTACTCCTTTCATGCTTTCTAAATTGTCAATTGTGCCAAAACACTCTTTTCCATAGTGTAAACCAGATCTCAGGGTTAATTTGGCAATGTGTTGAAGTCTGCTGTAAGCATTAGTCCAGTGAGACTTCGGCAAGCCGACACTGTTCAAAGCAGTCAAAAGTAAAATGTAAAAAACTGAAAAAAAAAAAGTCTCATTTGTGCTAAGAAAGAAATTCAAATATTGAAAAATATAACCTTTAATGCATTTTGTCTTCCCTTACATTTCCATTTTATTGCTTTAGTTTTTTTGTAGCGGCTAAAACCACTAAGTCTTTGCTCAAAAGGAAACATTTTTGTCTACTAAGTCTAGTTTCTAAAACTGTAAAATTGTGATGTTCTTGAGACACTGAGCCCCATCTATTACAGGCAAATTAAAAAGCTGAGGGGTTAAGAATGAAGTATAATGACGAAAGAGAGTATCAAGAAATCAAAAAATTTCTTCTTCTCTTGGGAACGGTAAAATCCTGAAAGGTAAATGGCAATCACATTCCCACAGCTATTACAGTGCTTCTGAATAGATAATCATTTCAAACCATTTATTTTGCTGGAAAAGATATTTCAGAGAAGGAAGTAAAAATAAAAAAACCCCGAAGTTTTAACGTCACCTTCATTTATGTGTTGCTCACAAATGGATGAGAGACAATTTTGAATTTACTGTAGGCACATTTGCTATACTGAATTCTTTATCTGCTAGTTATAGATGTGGACAAATGGATAAGAAATAGATTCCCCAAGTGGAAAACAAGCCACACAGAAGAATTCAAAACAAACTCCTATTGTGAGTTGCTGAACTATACTACAGAGCAAGAAACAACATTGTAGACTGCTGCTTGCTTAGAGCTACTAATGCTGTTTTATGTAGAAGAAAACATGCATTTTTTCTCATTTGGGGGTAGACTTATAGTTTATCATGTGTTTCTTCTTTGGTCAATACCTAGCATTTGTTAAGTTTTCTATTTTTTCCTGGGTTGTCAGTGATAAATATTTTTCCTCCTAGATACATTTTGAATTTATATTTTCTTGTAAATGTCAGGTTTCCATTTGTCCTAAAGTAAAGGCTAGCCTGCATTGGCAATGTCTTTCTGCACTAAAACTTACATAGAAGGATGATGAATTTGTAAATTCACTTTCAATAATCACTCAATTCATCAGGATTGTTAGATTTCTGGGACTACCAATATCTAATGCTTGGCGTGGTATATAGTAAACTCAATAAATATTTGTTGAATGAGGAATAAGACAATAGATTTGAGCACACAAAATAAAAATGAATTACGTAATTTTTTGTCCCTCGAGAAGCTGATGGACTAATAAGGAATATACACAATAATAAGAATGGCAAGACATTTCAAAAACGCTTTAGAATATTTTAATGAAATATTTTTACATGGAGATCAGAATAAAATTATAAATGTAATACCCTAAACAGAATCTAACATTTAAATTAATACATGATCTAGCATTAATGAGAAATGATTCATTATAACATGGAGGTGGAGTGGAGGGATTTGTTTTTGCAGTGATGCCATTCTTAGAAGCACAATACAATATACAAAAGAAATAGTTTTACATATAATATATATATACACACACATATACAAGTATACACAGATATGTATATATGTATATATATTATATATAAAACTACTTGTATTATATATTAGATATGTAAATATATATTTATTTATATATAAACACACACAAAGTGTTGTATCTATACTTATCTGTGGATTGTAAAATAAAATAAAATTTCAGGACCCTCTTACTTTATTATGCTAAGGGGAAAGTTAAGCTTTGGAGATGAGACACATAGCACGTGTGCAAGTTCTGCTTCTTAGATTATAGATTTACTCTCTTCATCATTGTTCTTGGTCTGTGAATGACTAGAGGAGACTAGAGATCAGACATCTTACCCCTTCAATTCACTGATCTTTGTTATAGATTAACTATGTCCTTTATTGTCATGTACCTAACTCAGACCACATGGTACAAAAGACCTCATGACTGTTACATCTTCAGGGTGGAATGTTAAATGTACCCTTCCAGAAAGAAAACTACAGTCTCAACTAATCAGATCATTGTAAATATGCATCCAGCTTTGTATAGAAAGATGTTGAAATTCTTTTTAGCTTCCTTAAACTTTATCTCTATAAACAACCCTAAGCTTCTACCTTCGGAACCCTGATTTCTAGTCCTTGGAACTGGTATTTCCCAAGTGGCTGTCTTCAAACTCTGTGCTTGAATAAACTCTCTTTAAACTAGATTCTAACCCTTTGTTATTATTTTAGGTTGACATTATTTATAATTACAATATATTCAACACCATCTCTCTTATGTGTGCATTTTTTAAAATAAAATTAAAGTAAGAGCAAGAGCCAATGGAAGTCTCTAGGGCAGGTGTGATGTACTTTACTACCAACCTTTGCAGCCTTGTCCCAGTCACTTTTTATAAACCAAAATGAACCACGTAATTTCAGGCAAGTGCAGCTATGAGAAAAGCTTGTGAGAAAAGCACTACCCATAACAAGGTTTCCTCTTCTTAATAGAATCAAAGAACTCCTGGAGTTAACTCTTGTGAGAACAACTTAAACTTTAAAATATTCATCAGTTTGAAAGTATACAAGTATTAACAGTTGGTTTTCACTTTTTTTTTTTTTAAGACAGAGTCTCACTCTGTCGCCCAGGCTGGAGTGTAGTGGCGTGATCCAGCTCACTGCAACCTCCACCTCCCGGGACTACAAGGGCCCACCACCATACCCGGCTAATTTTTTCTATTTTTTTTAGTAGAGACAGGGTTTCACTGTGTTAGCCAGGATGGTCTCAATCTCCTGACCTCGTGATCCACCTGCCTCGGCCTCCCAAAGTGCTGAGATTACAGTCTTGAGCCACCACACCTGGCTGGTTTTCACTTTTTAAATCCCTTGATATGAGAACATACTTTAGGGTATTCCTAAACACTGTTTTTAAAGAAATTAAATGAAGCTTTTATCGATCTTACAAAACTGCCAAAACCAACCTAGAACTGATGCTCATCAACACATTTTATTTTAATTTAAATTTAAAGGAGTTTAATGAAGCAATGAAAGATTTGTGAATCAGGAAGCCTCCAGAATCACAGTAGGTTTACGGGGACTCCAGTACAGCCACGTGGTGGAAGAAGATTTATAGACACAAAAAGGGAAGTGACCTACAGAAATGGGAAGTGAGGAATGGAAACAACGGAATTGGTTACAGATTAGTGTTTGCCCTCTTTGAACAAAGTTTGAACACTCAGCAGTCTATGAGTGGTTGAAGTATGGCTGCCGAGATTCGCCAAGACTCAGATATTGTTACAATCCCATACTTCTAAGTTAGGTTTTCAATCTTGTCTACCTATTAAGTTAGGTTATGGTTCGTCCACGAGGAATCAAATATAGAAGTAAAGAGTCCTTCTTAGGCCATAGTTAGTTCACTTTAACAATTTCCCCCTTTTGGTCATTTCCTCAATTTTGAGAGATTAGCCAAAACTTTAGTCATTGATGTCACGATCATCATCGTAAATGTACCTATTTGGTCTTGAAAAGCACTGGAAAAGAGTAGAACAGTGGGTTTTGCAAGTTGGGAATGAGGACTGAGTAGAGGGTAGCTCCTTATATTGAAACGTCCTGTTTGCAGGAGAAAAACAAAACCTTCTCTGTTCTAGGATCTATGTGTTTCCTTAAAAGTCTTAGTTTGATTATGTCACATTTAGCATAAGTGATTCCATTTTTGTGCAGTTTGGTCTGTTGGTGCCTAGTACATGAGCTCAGTCCAAACAATAGCCTCCCATAATTTTGTTTACAACATACCCCCTTTTTGGTCAGGTTCTCACTTAGGTGAGAGTGTGACCAAAACTTAGGACTTTAGTGCTACTCTCAGTTACCATCACTTTGGCATTCTGGTCTTAGCACCCCATTCATAGGTTATGGTTTCCTTGTGGTTGCATATTTCTTTCAGCTCTTGTGATTCCTATTGAAGAGAGACTACTTGACATTCTGGAGATGTCTGAATGCAAACATTTAAAACCTTTGAGAGAATACAGCACACTGGGGAGACTTCTATTATGACTATTGGGAGGATAACACCAAGAATTGAAAGTATGGTCCCTACCAGGGTCTCCATAAACCAAACCACTTAAAATCAAATAGATCAAAGAAGGAGCTAAAGAGTTTACTTGCTTGATTAAGTGGTCTTCTCCTTAATCCCCTACAACTGAGTATCTGTAATACCCGATGCTTTCTCCACAGGACATAAGTGCCAGCAGCTGCACAGATACTTCTGTTTAGCCAGTCAGTAATCTAGAGCAATTCGATTATTTAGCATAACTAATTTAAAGTCTGTTGTGTAATTATAGCCTTTACAGTAGAGTTTACTATAGACCCTTCATGAGGATGCATTTCTAATCATTGCTTCTTTTACTCCAAACCAAGGAAAAAGGATCTAACAAATGATGCACTTCTAAAAGAGTGAAGGCCTCCTAGCGATGTTCTCTTTAACCCATGGTGTGGGTTAAAGGGAGTGAACAAATGCTCTGTTTCTGATTGATTATGAGGCAACGTATGTACCATTTAAGTTTCTCACCTACACTGGGCTTTCATCTTTTATCTATCAAAGTATAAGGTTATCTATGTATAAGGCTGGCTGCAAAATCCTCCACAAGTGAAAGTATACCCAGTAAGTGCACACAGAAAACCTCTTTTCATTTCTATTGCTCATAGAAGCCTAAACAAAGGAATACATTACTCAAAGATAAGAGTCTCAAGACAGTAGAGAAGTCTTGATTCATGATCTTGGGAAAAGCTGTTCATATCAAGGATGCCGTCTTCTTCTGAGGAGAAACTTCCCTGATTAGCTTTACCTTAAACTTTCCAATGAGTGCACACTTACAAGAACGTGAAGGGACCCTTCTCAGTTGTGAAACTATGAACACAAGGTCATGAACACATTTTAAATCAAAAGTTTCTTAAAGGTTTCATCATCAATGTCACAATAGCAAATGGACTATTTAGTCTACAGATTCCTATAAACTTTTCTCTGAGTTTGTCAAATTCCAGGAAGACAGTGATCATAAAAGGTCACGGTCACTGTTTACATGGCATTTGTTTGGTCCAAAGCACTGTGATCTCTGATGTCACAGTGTCTATCCTTATCCAACAAGAGGCAGGGCCTGGAAATAATTGATTATATATTTAATATAAGTCCCCTCTTTCCAGCACTGAACTTGACTTGGTCATGAGTCAGAGAAAATAATGTCTGCCACTGGGGAGCTTAAAATAGTATAAAAATAGCATTGTCCATTTTTCTTTTCAAAATTATAAATGTGAATACATGTCCATTATTGAACATTTGAATTGAACAAATTTTATTATTAAAATAACCTATGAACACATCACCCAGAACGACCAACATTAAAATTTTGCTATAGAAACATATCCATATCCACAGTGCTTAGAAAATTACACAAATAAATTTTATGCAAGATTGTTTAGAGAAATGTTAGTAAGTAAAGAGGAACTTAAATGCTAATTACAGGGATTTTATTACAAAATTTATGGCAAAACAATACAGTTGAATACTATTCACCCATTAGAAATTGTGGACACTTGTATACATTTTATTTACACTGGTCATTGTTTTACAAAGCATCTAAGACTTTTGCTTAGCCTCCCATAATCAGGACAATGACAAAGAGAAATCCCAGGAGTAGCCAGCCCAGGCAGTAGAGAGTCCAGGTAGAAACAGGAGGATGGAGGACTACAGAAGGGATATTTTATAAGGAAAATTATATGTGTATATATACACACACTATATATAATTCTCTCTATATATATACACACACACACATATATACACTATAACTATATATACATATATATACACATACACTCTGTCTCTCCAGAAACATATAAAGAGATATAGATATGTACTGATATTCCATTTACATCTGTGAAATTCTCTGAAAAAAGTGCTCAAGACATATACATATACACATACACACATGCAAACACACACACACACACAGAGAGAGACGGAGAGAAAGAGTGAACTGATGACTTACTTGATAAATTTGATTATTCTGAAAGAGACTTAAACTTTGTTGACAAGTTTGGGAACAAATTAAAAATAGTTACTACATAGAAAACTAAACAAATAAAAAACAATATAAATATTAATTCCAGGAAGAAAACAGTATTTTTATAAAGAAAATGTAATGATTTTCAAACCATGTGGGTCAGATGTAAAAAAAAAATTGTCAAATTCACAAATTACAAACATTTGACATATTTAAATGTTTTGTGGAAAGAGGATATCAAAGGAAGCCAGGGAAAAAATACTTTAAACTGAAAAATGAAAAAAACACAAATAGTCAATTGTTTATAAATATGGTTACATTCATTAAACACACAGACACAAACACACAGACACACACACACAGACACACACACACAAAGACACACACACACACACACACAGACACACACACACACAGACACACACACACAGTTAAAGTGAAAGTGATTGCTTCCAGAGACTGGTGATCAGGGATAGGACCAAGTACGGTAATGGTGTTTTTAGCAGTAGATATTTTAAAACAATTTCTTTTATAAAAATCATACAAACGTGCTACCTTAATGGAAAAAAAGGCAGTGCATGCATGCTATTATTCCAGGAGTAATATTGTATATCTTTATACAAATTGTATATTGTACTTACACAAAAAGATCTTACATTATGTTTTAAAGTGAGTCTATTGGACACCGTTTTCACTTACAAAATAAGTTTTTCAAGGGAAATATCATTATATATATTTTTAATTCTGGAGAAACTGCAGACTCTTTTAATCAGATTTACTTAATCATAGCTAGATCACCGGGTCATGGTCAATTATTAATTGCCACAAGATGGTAAGGAAAACCAACCTGTTTCAGCAAATACAGTTTTCAACTTTGAGAGACTAAAAAACAGTTTTCTACAACGCATTTTAAGAAATGTGAAATCTTTCCCAGTTTCAAGGTTATAACTCATCAGTTCTTGGAACTTAAAATACACATCTAAGTCTTACAGGAGAACTCTTTGCCCTTCCCAGTAAACAGATTTAGAAAATTAAAGTTTTGATGACATAAAAAGAGAAAGACTTTGGAATTTTACAGTAAGTGGTCTGTCAAGATTGCTTCTTTATCTCATTAAGCAAAGACCCAGGACTAACCCAAAGCTCTTCTGTCAACATTCTTTTTGCTGAAAGTTTCTGTCAAGGATTTCTTCTTGTTAGTGGAAACATGTGGCTTCGGGGTTCAAGAAGAATTTTCAAGGCTGAATCAAAGTTATTTGTGTTTTCTTATTTTATTCCCATATCCATTGAGCAACAGAAGCTCTAAAATGTATCACATTTATTGATAATGTATTTATCTTCAAACAATAAAAGTGACTTGCATATTTTTAGATTCTATACAGATAAACTACTTTTTTCTTTGGTTTTGTTCTAGAAGAGTTCCCTTACAACTTTGTAATATTTATATTTAGGTGAAATTTAATTCATAGACTTTATATCATTCCTACTGTAACAAAAGCCATTTAAATGTTTTGACTGTTTTAAAACTTGTTTTGTTAGATAAAATTCAAAAGTTACAAAATATTTCAGAGAGCATAAGCCCGGGTAATAGACTTGAGTACTAAAATTGTGGAAGGAGCACCTTTCAAGAACTCATTCATTCATTCCACAACTATTTACTGAGGATCTGTAACTTGTCAGGCATCATGATAAGTGCACAAAAGCTTACTACCTAGGAAACTCACAGTCTAATTCATAGAAAAGTTTAAAATGTTCAAATTCAGACATAAACTCAGTTGGAATTATCAACAAATATCAGAGTAAATTTTTCTACACAACGTAGTGACAGCTAAAAACAGTCTAAAGAAGAATGCTGTTAGAGGAGAAGAGAATCCTTTTCAAGAAAGTTAAAATTCCTATTATATTGTCAATAAATCACACACACTCACAAATGTACACAGCAGAGATTGGTTTTAATATACAATTTGAAATGGACTAATCGGAAATATAAGAATTCATGGTTAGTTATTTAACTATAAAATATTTTGAAAGATTACTTAGCTAGCAACTAAATTGTAATCCACAGGCCATGTGCCAGAGTCAGCTACTGTAAAAATCTGAGTATTATTATCTCCAATCAAGGCTAGGGGCTTGATAAATAACGTAAGCATTCTTTCCAAATGAATAGTGAAATGGCTGGTCTTCTGTTCTGGACAAGATAGAAGTTCCATACAATTGCTCCTGCCCAAAAGAATACAGTAGAGGGACCTAGAGAACTCAATAACGTATAGCCCTTTGGACTGTCACCTTAACATTGAGAACTGAATTGTCAATGTATTTGGAAACTTATTTGGAGATTTTGTACGTGCCCTGATTTTGACCAAAAGGTTAGCTGAATGTTGCTGCTACAATATTATGAATTATATTTCAAGTAAACATTCAAGGTGTGGTCAGAGCACCAAAAAGAACAGGATCTGGAATTTACTAGAGCTCAGAGAGTGTATCACACTTGTGATGCCTACTTTTAATGTTATTCGGTCTGAGACTAGTTTTCCTTGTGACATACTACACAGCGAGGCCAGTTAGCATCCCCGCCTTCCTTAACTACTCGATCTTCCTAACTCACTAATGATCAAATTAACGACATAATTAATATAACAACATAATTAACAAATGATCAATTTGACGTAGGTAAATTCATAACAATAGATCATTTGACTATTTGGATGTCTCTCCTACATTTTTTCACCTTGCTCTTCTTAATAATGTTCAACATTGATTTTTAATGAAAGTAAATTCATTCTCATGCTTAACTTTGATAATATGTATTTATTGAAACTCAGTTTGAAATGTACTTTTTCTGAAAGCCAGAAATAAAGGCGCGCTTTATATATATGATGGGAAAATTACAAGTGATTAATCTTTGCATTTGCTTCAACAGTAGATGTACTCATTATTTTCAGAAAAAAAAGTAAGAGAACTCAATATGGGTGCATATAGTATTATATTCTCTGTGTAAAACAGACAAATTGTAAATGGATCAGCACTATGTACTTATACTAGAACTTACAACTATCCAAAGAGTGGTGTGTGAGACTGATCTGTAGCAATTCTTATGATATTTGAAGGTCCAGGAAAATAAGAATATGGCATATTAATCAGAAAATATATTTTTAATTTTTTTGCATGACATTCTATTCCTGCATGGAATCACAATTCTTGACATGCCAATATTTTCTTTCAGTGTTATGGGTTGAAACTCCTATGAATCAAAAGATTTATAAAATAGTTTGCATTGATGAGCTTTTAACAGCTTAAGCACAAATACAAAAAAACAAAAACAAATGAACAAACGAAAAACCCTTCAGATCTTTAAATGAAAACTATAATTAAGATTAGAATTTTTTTTTGAAAACTTGTGTCAGGTCAAATAGGTAAGATCATCTGACTTCCTACTCTTCTGAGTACAGAGTGATACATTTATCTCACTATTCCTCTATTTATCACCTTATACTTTTTTCTTTAGTAATAGTGACTGGCCCTCAAAGGTCTTTCAAGGAAAGTGTGATGACATCTCCATGATGTCTCCTTTACTCACTTCCCAGGGAAAGTGAACTCTGGCTGCTGAATGTCTCACATTGACTAATTGTTACGAACATTATAAATCTACCATATATTACTAAATACTTTGTGATTTGTGAATACAGAGAGGGAGGCTGTAGGGATTCCATGTCTATCTCAGTGAATGGAATAACGTAACAGAGTCCAACAGCATTAAGACTCTTTAAGCCACCAGACCGTGAAACGAATTTGTGGTGCAGAATTAGACCTCTAGACACCAGGATCAACTCTCTTAAAGATAATTTTTTTAATTGCAATATTAGCTTTATTGCAGTGATCTGGAAACAAACCAGCAATATCTACAAGGTATGCCTGTATATGGATAGCATTGATTGTGTCTTCAATTAGCTTTGCATGGGAAACCATGCCTAAGAAGAAATTTAGAAAGGTTTCATTTTTATCAGGTTTGATTTATAAATTTCTTTTTTTTCCATAAATGAATATTTATTTTTAATCTAACATTTTCTTTTTATTATTATTATTATTATACTTTAAGTTCTAGGGTACATGTGCATAACGTGCAGGTTTGTTACATATGTATACTTGTGCCATGCTGGTGTGCTGCACCCATCAACTCATCAACACCCATCAACTCGTCATTTACATCAGGTATAACTCCCAATGCAATCCCTACCCCCTACCCCCTCACCATGATAGGCCCCGGTAAAAATCTACTTTTTATAGATGATAACTTGGAAAGGTCAAGAACGGATCTAGAGACAAGAGAGCTGACAAGGCAAGAGTGTCAGCATGGCACTCTGTGGAACCCACTATTGGGACAGAACATGGCAGGGATGTCATTGTTCAGTTCAGTTACAAGAATTCATTCACCTCAAGTTCTATAATTTATTCCAAGAACCGCAGCAGAAGAAAAAAAATATAACTTAAGAGATAGACAACAGTTTGGAAAAGCTATGAAAGCAGTTCTTAAATGTTTGAGTGCATCAGGATCGCTGGGAAGGCTCATTAAAATACAGATTCTGCAACCCACCTCATGAGTTTCTGACTCAGTAATCTGGGATATGCCCCAGGAATATTCAATTCTAACAAGTCCCAGGTGATACTGATGCTGTGCATCCAGGCACTACACTTTGAAAGCCAATATACTAAATAAATGAGCTTGGTGCTTAAAGATGGAGAGAGATCTTGATCAAATTAGAGGACCTATTTGTAGTTGGGTCAGAAGTAATTATAATGACCAATGTGATAATAACAAGAGCAAAATCCACCAGGAGTAGTGGACAACAAATAAAAGCAGCCAAAACATAATACTGTTGGAAGCAGGTAAAACAGCCACTAAAGAGTTAGATCTCTTTCTCCCTTGAAGGGAATTCAATTTTTATTTCCCCAAACTGTTTTCATTAGAAAAGAGGTATGTGTATTTATCATTACAGTTACTCAATCTAAAAATGTTGCTAAGCACATATTATATGCTAGTGACTGTGCCAAGGAATGAGAATACAGAGAATGAAACCCAATCTCTCCTCCCAGGAAGATGAATTTCTAAAGTAGTAAATGCTGTATAATAGCAAAGACGATGTCTTGTGCATCTTGATATTTCTTACAAACTTCGTCACAGTGCCTCATACATAGTAAATATTCAGTGAACATATGTTAAGTAAATGTTACCTTCATGCACACCAGCATGTTCTGCGGATCCCTGTATTTCCTAAACCTTGCCAATGTACCAGACACTTTGCTAAACATCTTGTCTTTGAATTCTCAACAACCGTCCTTTAAGGAAAGTACTTTTGTTATTCCTAAAACACAGAGAGGGAACTGAGCTTTAAAAGATTAAGCAACTTGCCCCAGATCACCCAGCCAAAAGAGTCAAGGTTGGAATTGGAGCCCTGGTCTCCATGACTTTTCTAGATCCTTATGCATCGCTATGCTATCTTAAAAAGTGACTGAAAACATTTTTCCCTTGTGTTGTCAAGCATGCATTCCTGTGATCATTACTCTAGTAATACACTTAAGAAATAAAAATTTTTATATGCCCATCTTTTTTTTTCCACCCATTTACCATGGAGTAAAAAATATTAGATATATTTTAATGAGTTATCTCAATGTGCTGCACTAATAGGAACTAACATTTAACATGTTCCAGGCAATGTGTTAAATGCTGCATCTCATTTTATTTTCAAAAAGAAACCCTATATTTTTATTATTACTTCCAATTTACAAAAGAGAAATTAGAATCAGAGGAATTAAGTAACATTTTTACAATCACAGAGTTAATATGTAGCATATGAAAGCTGAATCCTGTTTTTCTAACTTTAGAATTCTCACTATACATCACAATTCCATACTGCCTCTCTTCAACTCTCACCTATTCATAGGTCTTTAGGATATTTATCATTATGTTTTCTTTTTTACCTTTTTTTTTTTTTAAAAAAAAACAGTGATTGATTAACCACCCAAAACAACCATATATATTGATACAGGAGTGCAGGTGGTCACTTAAATGACTTGGCTTATCACTACGTTCAGGACATGCGGGACTTTTTTGTATTGCATGTAAGACTCAATTAACTGGAAAGGCTTAGAATTACTATGCAAATTTGACACAATCTATACAATGTCCATAAAAGCAAAATCAATTTTGTCCTAAGAGAAAAACTGAAAAGGCTGAAAGTAGTGTTTTTGTTTTTGTTTTTTTTTCCTTTATTAAGTTTTCTTTGCCCATAGCATATAACATGTGAAGGAATTAAAGGACAGAAATGTACATTTAATGTATCTCAATATTATTTTTAAGTTTAAACAGATACGTTGTTATATATGTGTGTGTGTGTGTGTGTGTGTATGATTTTAAAATGATTGTGCATGTCATATAAACAGACTACTGGCATTATTACTGAGTGGGTCCGACATGATATCTATCATTTTGAAAGCATACAATGAGATGAAATTTTCTATTATGGATGGCAGTGGCATCCATAGGAGGAAGGATTTATATTCAACTGATGTTTTTCTTTACTCCATTTATCTAGTTTCTGTTATCTGTTTCTTCCCCTAGATTCAAGGCTGTCTAGGACCTAGAATGACCTTCTACATTAGCAGAAAATTCACAGAGGCTTCTTTCAGGCACAGTACCATGTCTTTGTGTTCAGTTTCCATTTGCTACCTGATCCCATTATTTCCCACCTTTGCTTTCCTTAGGAGACTCAAGCCACCTGATATGGTTTGGCTGTGTCCCCACTCAAATCTCATCTTGACTTGCAACAATCCCCACATGTCATGGGTGGGGCCAGGTGGAGACAATTGAATCGTGAGGTGATTTCCCCCATACTGTTCTCGTGGTACTGAATAAGTCTCACGAGATTTGATTATTTAATAAATGGGAATTCCCCTGCACAAGCTCTCTTGCTTGCCCCCCAGTAAAACGTGACTCTCTTCCTCCTTTGCCTTCCACCACGATTGTGAGGCCTCCCCAGCTACGTGGAACTGTGAGTCGATTAAACCTCTATTTTAAAACAAATTACCCAGTCTTGGGTACATCTTTATTAGCCGCATGAGAACTCATACAAAACCCTTGCCTTCCTGTTTCTCAAACAAGCCAAGGATGTTCTGGCTTAGTTTTCACTTGCAGATCCATCTCCTGGGATTCATCGTTCCCGTCTCAACTCATATATCCTGTTCTCAGGACATTGTTTTCCTTTTCATTTGTTTTTATCCCTAATCTACTTATGGTAAAAATGTACCCTATTTATGTCGCAATTCTGCAAGTTTTGAGAAACACATAATATAATTACCACCACAATCAAGACATAGAACAGTCTAATCCCCCACAAAACCTCACTGTGCCTCTTGGTAGTCAACCTCTTCTTCTGCTGCATGTCCCAGGAAACCAATGATCTGTTTTCTATTCTTATAATTTTTCCTTTTCTAGAAGATATATTCATGGAATCATACAACATGTAGCCATTTGAGCTTCAGTGGAATGTCTATTTTTTATTAATAACATACCATTGCCCTAAAATATACTGTACCATTTATTATCTTAATTTATTTTCTTTATAGCACTGTTCTCTGAAAGCATTGTTTTACTGGTTCCTGTGTCTATTATCTGTTTTCTTTGCTCTGAGCTGCAGCAGCTAGCATATATGTCACTTTTGTGCAAAATTAGAAAAAAGAAAACTTTTTTCAGGCTTACAACTTATGCACCTAAACAAAATTTAGTCTGCAAAGGCATTTCCAAAGTGAAAGATTAAATAAAATCCACAACGCTTATGTTCAATGAAACAATTTAAGTACAGAATTATACTTTTTATTTTTATTACAGTTTTTAAAACATGAAAGGACTATAGTGTGAAGTTATTAAAGACATAGTAAATATGATTTACCCTCTAATTTCCTTCCAAACATCTTCTAGAAATCACTTTTTCTTTTTTAATTATATATTGACAAATTATAGTTGTGTATGTTTATGGAACACAAAGTGATGTTATTATTTTTCAATACAATATGGCATGATTAGATCAAGGTAATTAACCCATTTATCACCTCCCGTGTTTGACTTTTTTTTTTTCTATGGAGTTTCATTCTTGGCATCCAGGCTGGAGTGCAATGGCGTGGGATCTCGGCTCACTGCAACCTCTACCTTCCAGTTTCAAGTGATTCTCCTGCCTTAACCTCCTGAGTAGCTGAGATTATAGGCACCTGCCACCATGTCCGACTAATTACTATATTTTTAGTAGAGACAGAGTTTCACCACGTTGCCCAGGCTGGTCTTGAACTCCTGACCTCAGGTGATCTGACTGCCTCGGCCTCCCAAAGTGCTGGGCTTACAGGAGTGAGCCACCACGCCCAGCCAGTATTTGACATTTTTTATGGTGACGTTTGAGATGTACTCTCTTAGTAATATTTCCCTTTGTCAGGCTTTTCTATCTGCTTATAACATCATGATTCTATTAAATCTTATTATCTATTAGATGTTTGTCATTTCCTCAGAATCCGTATGTTAAGAATGGAGGAAAATCGGCAGACAGGAGGAAGGACCAACTTGCAGCTCCCACTGAGATGGACAGAGCAGCATGTGGAGACCCACATTGTGAACTGTTGCTCCAAGAACTACTGCAGGAACATGCCAGGAAAGCCAAAAGAATCCACAGACCCTTTGAAAGAGGAGGACAGCTGCTACAGGCTCCACAGGACAGCCAAGGAACTCAAAGGAAGATATACTAGTAGCCAACAAACATATGAAAAAATACTCAACATCACTAATGATCAGGGAAATGTAAATCAAAACCTCAATGTGATACCATCTTACTCCTGCAAGAATGGCCATAACAAAAAAAATTAAAAGAAAATCATAGATGTTGGCATGGATGTGGTGAAAAGGGAACACTTTTACATTGCTGTTGGGAATGAAAACTAGGATAACTACTATGAAAAACAGTGTGGAGATTCCTTAAAGAACTAAAGGTGGATTCACAATTTGATCCAGTAATCATGCCCTGGGTACCTACCCAGAGGAAAAATAATCATTATACAAAATAGATACTTGCACATACGTTTATAGCAGCACAATTCACAATTAAAAAAACATGGAACCAGACCAAATGCCCACCAAAGAGTAAAGAAAATGTGATATATGTGTGTGCATATATGTATATGTATATACATATACATATATATACATATACATATATACATATACATATACAACATATATACATATATACACACATATATGTATATGTGTGTATATATGTATACATATACATATATGTGTATATGTATATATATAATGGAATATGACTGAGCCATAAAACATAATGTTTTAAAAAACATTATTTTTAAAAAAGGCATAAAAAATAAAATAATGGCATTCATAGCAACCCGGATGAAATTAGAGACAATTATTCTAAGTGAAGTAACTCAGGAATGGAAAACCAAACATCGTATGTTCTCACTTATAAGTGGGAGCTAAGCTGTGAGGATGCAAAGGCATAAGAATGTTACAAGGGACTTTGGGGACTCAGGGGAAAGCGTAGGAGGGTGGTGAGGAATAAAAGACTACACATTGGATACAGTGTACACTGCTCAGGTGGTGGGTACACCAAAATCTCAGAAATCACCACTAAAGAACTTATTCATGTCACCAAACACCACGTGTTCCCCAAAAACCTATTGAAAAGAAAAAGAATCCGAAAGTTGATACCCCACTTGCTTATGTGATGCCATTAGGAGAGGGGCTTTGAAAGGTAAGAGGGATTAGATGAAATCATGGGGGTAGAGCCTTCACACACTGGATTAAGACCTTAGAATCCTGAGAAAGCTTGCTTCTTTGAACTCTGTGACATGTGAAGATATAAGAAGAAGTTTGCAGTCTCCTTGCCAAAAGAGGGTCACCACCAAAAAGTCAACCACGCTGGCACCCTGGTCTTAGACCTCTCAGCCTCAATAACTGTGAGAAATAAATGACTCTCATTTATAAACCACCCCGTCTAATATAATTTGTTATAGCAGCCTGAAATAATAAACTCACTTTCTCTTCTCTGTCTAAAAATTTTCATCAAACTTTTTTACCTTCTAGGACCTACAGGAAAATCACAAACCTCTTAGTTTGGCATTCCAATGCCTTCGCTGAATGGAGAGGCACCAATGTTGCAGCCTCATCCTCTTTCCATACTCGCTGCTCCCTTACAGACGCCATGCACGTCAGCCATCCTGGCCAACAACTAGTACCTAGGGAAACCTGCATTTTCCCTATGCACTTCTGAAAACTCCTCCTGCTCATTTTTGCCTTCTAAAAGCATAATTAACTTTCAAGGTTCAGGCCCTCTTTCTCTATGAAACTTTGCTGATTTATCTAACCCAGTATCTATAGACACTATTTAAACTTCTCTTATGAAAGGTCAAAAACTCCATTATGACCAATAATAAAGGAGCCAATAATTTTCCTGAAGACATAGACTACATATAACATGAAATTATGAAATCAACAAATGAAGGGAGCAAATGAAATGTTTACTTGTTGTGTAACATATGAGTATATCAAATGCCACTGCCACTGTCAAAATAAAGAATGTTAAAATGATCAAGAGAATAAAGAGGCAACAATATTCTAAAAGAAAAGTCATTAGCACAGTAATTGGCTCAGGGCAGATACTCAACGATGTTACTTTCATTCCCGCAGTCAAATAAATAGTACTAAAGTCTTTGTGTATCACAGTCTAGAAAAATAATGTTGGAAATCTAAGAAAATTATCCCACAAATGGGAAAGTGAATATACATTTTATCACTAAATTATGAGATTAGAATCAGGAGTCTTTCTTGAGGTTTAAAGGGGATATTACAAATAAAACATGGTCTTAGCACTAAAGGTATTTCAATATAATTTGATGTTACCTCTAGGATAGTACCAAAAGATTAATTTAAAACAGTGTTACCCTGAGGCCCTGCTCAACTTTTATTACCTGAGAGCTAACATAGCATTTCCACAAAATTATATTTTTTCTTATTACAGATAAAAATGTAATTTTCCAATTATTAGATATGTAAACACTGATAGATGACTTTATTAGTATGCATGTTTGATAAAAATAAGGAAACCTGCTCAACTTAATAGGTGTGAAGGAAACAGAATTATATTTTCAAAAGCACTGTGGTTACATCTATTTTTAATGCTTTAGAAGCACCTGTCAGCAAGAACATCTGCATCCTAATAGTCTATTTTAAGAAAATTTAAATCATCCTTATGCTGACAAATACAGCCATATTCCAAATATGTGCATCTCATAAAAGCTAATACATATTCAATGACTCATTAAAATCAAACATTTTAAAACATCATGATTCAGGACCCAATACATACTTTTAAAATAACATTTCATAATGAAAGGATTGTATACTGTACCACATGCAAATATTTATTTCATTTAATAATGATGATCACTATAAAAATGCCTCTTAATCAAAGAAATCATTATACCATGTGTTTCTGCATAATTATTTATTCCTCTCTATGAAATTCTATGTGTGTTTGAGATACTTGAAAATTACCATGTATTATATATAATGGTTATAACGTCTTGAAGATTGTAAACCAAATTTTATTGTATTAAGTTAAAAATTGTTACAGTTATCATTCTCCTAATACAGTAACACCCACTGACTCATCATTCATTGCCCACTGAGTTCCCATGCTTTAGCAGGAGGGCAAATGATGGTTTGACTGTCACATTAGACTTCTTTGAGTCTCTGAATGAAAAAGGCTGTGGAAAGCTAGTCTCTGTGGAAGATCAAAATATTTTCTAAATTCTATACACTTTCTTTACAAATTGAGAGCTAGACTCAGGCAACTCTGATCAAAGAATTTTACTCCAAACTTTTGCTGGAACCAACTCGTAAGAGGATGAAAGGGAAGGTCCTTCCAAATAGGAAGAGAAAGTAGAAAGACTTCTGTATCAAGGAAATTAGAGGCGAGGAAATGAGAATGTGGATAAAACCGGAGCCCCTAAGAGGACAGATTCCCAGTTCCCTGAGTCTCAGGCAGAAAGGTGTGGTAGGTGAAGGCAAAATTATAAAACTCTTGATGAAATCCTCACATCCCTCAAAGGCTAAGGAGGCATCCAAGATCTAGGCCAGAGGCAATTTCCCCCTCCCCATTCCAGGGAACTTTTGATAAGCTCGGGAGACATTTTTGATTGTCACAATGTGAGTAGGGGCGGGGGTAGGCATTGTTACTAGTATCTGGCACCTATTAGACCTATGGGAAGGATCCAGCTAAGCAACAATGCAGAGGACAATCTCCCACTACAAGGAATTATCTGTTCCCAAATGTCAATAGCGCTGAGGTTGAGAAACACTAGGCTGGTGTTCTACTTCATTGCCACATCCAATATGGGGCAGTAAGGAGGAAGGGCAAAGGGAGTTTTCAAGATAGGCGAGCTTGAGATGTTACTCTTGGTTCCCTTCTATCTGCTCATGCATAAAATTATTCCAAATTTAGAAGTCCATTCAAATTTGTGAGCCACGCAATACAATTTACAGTCAGTGACCAGAGCTGAGCCCCATGCTCAAAAGATGAATTCTCTCATTCAACAAAGTTTGAATGTCTTCTCAGTCAATACCTGGCACTGTTCTAGACACTAAGGGTACAGTATGATGTAAACCTGCCACATTTTGTGGAGAGATTACAGAGACAGAATACAGGTATGGGGCCACAATTTCATAGAGGGTCTTCAGGGATGTTCTATCTGAAAAGGTAACGTGTGTAGAGGTCCCAGGAGAAGTAACAGCAAATATAAGGTTCCTGAGCAGAGGTGTGCTTGCTATGCTAGAGTAACAACCAGGAGGCCAGTGTGAACGGAGACGAGTAAGTTAGAGGCAGGGTGGCTGAAAAGCTTGTTTATTGGTGAAATCATTAAGATATTGTGGGCTATTTTGAGAACGTGAGCTATTTAATAAGTAACATGGAAAGCAATGAAGGGTTGTGAGCGTTGAATTATGTTATCTAATTTATACTTTTAAAAGAAATTTAACTTTATTTTAAATTGACATATAACAATTATCTATATTTACGGTATACAATGTGGTGTCTTGATTTACATATACATTAAGAAAAATTCAAATTAACACATCCTATCTCCTCACCAATGTATCTTTTTTAATGGGGTGAGAATGTTAAAAATTTATTCTTTCAACAATTTGGAGATATGCATTATGACTAATGGCAGTCACTATGCGGGGCAAGAGATCAGCCAAAGCTATTCCCCAAGTCTAGCTGAATCTTTGTAACCTTTGATCAGTATCTTCCCTTTGCCCATCTTTCCTCTCTCTCTGCAGGCCTCTGGTGACCACCTTTCTCCTCTCTATGTCTGTAAGATCCGCTGATTCCTCTGCCTAACATTATAAAGGAGATTGCGACAGGAGGATAGAGAGAGGTTGGATCTGGACCAGGGTGGTAATAAAAGATAACAATCTTCTTGATGAATTCATTAATTTTGTATGAATAAAAGAACAAAGTTGCCATTTCTAAGATGGGAAGACTGGGAAGGATCACGTTTTAGTTTCACTTTGTTTTATTTTGTTGGGGAGGGTCAGAAATTTGTTTTTCAACATATTAAGTTTGAGGAGCTTATTACATGCAAATGAAATTATTGAGTATGCAATTTGCTGAGTTGGGAGTTCAGAAGACAGATCTGGGTTAGAGTTATAAATTAGAGTTTTCAGCATAGCAATGGTGTTTACAGCTGTGAAAATGGGTATATCAACTAAGAAACTGATGAAATTTCTGTAGTGAGAAAGACAGAATTTCATCCAACCCCTCAACCCCTCAAGGTCCAATATTTGATTGTACTGCGCATGGCCAGAATGTAATCCACAGAAGTGAGTCTGGCACTACCTGAACTGGATAATACCCTGTTAAATGGTACAAACCCATAGATCACAGCCTTGAATCTTGCCCCAATATGAAATTGATAAAAACGTGTTCAAACTCTTGCTCCCAATATCAGTAGATATGTCATCTGAGGACCAGTAACATCAGCTGGTAGTCCAGAGGCAGTCTGCATGCTCTACTCAAGTAGTTCTGACCAGTCACTGAGTCAGTGTAGTTAAAAAGGAGACAATGACATCAAGTGATTTGTAAAGCGTGGTGTTTCATGACCTTACTACATGTAGGAAAAACCATGTTATTGAGGGCCCATCTTGGGAAATAGAGATTTCATCCTCACTGCCCTGAGGCTGCAGTGGCAGCCACATGCTCTCAGCTACTTTAGTGGTGGGGATAGGAAAGTGAGGAGCAGTTCATGAGATGGAACATTCACAAGAAAGGACTCCAGTTAACCAGAAGAGACCAGGTTAACGTTAACTGGCTCATTTAAACTGTCTCTGCCCTTAGTGGAAATGGAAGTTTGCAAGGAAAGTTAGCTTAAATGAAGAGAAAGTGATGAAAGCCATAGGTGGTTGTCCCACATGTGGATTGCAATGTGAAAATTTTCATCTGCATACTGTTCTGGCATACTCTTTATACAATTTCATCATATAAGATTGCAACGTGATGGGAACTTGCCATAACTATTTTCTTATTATAGCAGAATTCAGTATGAATCAGTTTTGTCCCCAGTGTCATATAAGTTCCAGTTATTTAAGTACTAAAAGAAATGTACATCATTGTAATATAGCTTATTTGAAACATGGATGAAGAAACAAAGTATATTTCAAAAGCACTGCATTCTTTAGATTCAGAAGATGAATTAGAAGTGAGAAATTAGAGAGATATTTTTATCGAAGTAGTTCAGGAGCGCATATGATAAAAGCCGCAATCTCCCCCACCCCCACTGCCAGTCACTGCTCCTGAGGAAGATAGAGTAAAAAATGGGGGATATATGCAAGAAAAACTGTAAAGGGCTCAAAGAGCAACAAATATACTCCTTCACAGTTCACATTAGTAAAAGGAGAAGAATAAACAACATAATTGTTTGCAAAAATAATTTTTTTCAGAGCCCTAATATTTCCCCAGTCATCTAATACAGCTGACTTTGTCTTTTAGCTTTCACTATCCAATCCAAGTAAGTACCGATATTTCCTGTGAATTTTAAGATACTCATTGCATATTTAAGCTTTTCCTACTGCGAACTCCATAAAGAATTTAGAACAGAGATGAAATTTTAGAAAGTGATTCTGTTTATTTCAACCTCTTTGACTTTTATTTTGCTCTTTAAGTCAGATTTCATTTCCTAGGACATAGACTGCATGTTCCATTATTTAGAACATTGATAAAGTGTAATGCTCTTTAATTCTTTCCCTGTGTATTCATCCATGTATTCATAATATCTGAGAAATTACACAGAAAGCTATTTTAATTGCTGTTGCTAGCTTTTTGATACCAATTATGCATATATACAGATATTTTATTCTTAGCAAACATCTGGAAAGAATTTTTGTTTTCTACAGAAATGTAAAACTTCATTGGGCATGATAGCTTTTACTTAGCAGAAACTGCTAAGACTTGGGTGAATTAAGCACACTAGAGAATTATTTCCTCTATAATATTCCTCTATTTATATTTTGATAAGTAGCTGCTGCTTGCATTAAGTGGATTTTTCTGTTTTTTTTAGCCTAAGTTTAATATCTGAAAAAATAGCTTTTATTTTACCAGTGTTGACATCTTAGGTCCAGAGATAAGGAAACCTTATTATTATTATTATTATTATTATTACTTTAATCCGAGTAGCATTTATTGATTTCTGTATTTTATGAAACATAGTCTCAGAATATAAAATAAAGCACTATATTATGAGGACAGAGGATTCATTTGTTCCTTGAATATTAAACTAATATTTATTACGTGTCCACTAGGGA
This sequence comes from Macaca nemestrina, assembly GCF_043159975.1. Taxonomy (NCBI): domain Eukaryota; kingdom Metazoa; phylum Chordata; class Mammalia; order Primates; family Cercopithecidae; genus Macaca; species Macaca nemestrina. Next base: position 12,061,747 of record NC_092128.1, read on the forward strand.
CAGGAATTATGCTGAGCAGTGAATGAATAAGATGGTCTGCATTCCCAAAAGACTCGGTGCAGGTAGAAGAGAGAGCCAAGTGAGCATCGGAGTGTAATGAAATTCGGTAAGTATTCTGCGCTTGGATAGCAATATGAATAGGTAACTCTGCAGACTCCTAATGAGGTTCAGGGAAAGCTGAGAGAGGTACTGGCTCATTGGAGTCTGGGGAGAAACACAGGAGTTAAGCAGAATGAATGGGGAGGTATGGGACTAGGAGCGGGAGAGGAGTGGATGATGACGTGAGAATAGAAGTAGTGGCAGGAGATGGGACTAGAAAGATAGGCCAGGGCTTGACTGGATAAGGCACTGTCAGCCATTCAAATACATTTAGATTTTATCTTAGAGAGCAGAGCAAGGTTTAGAATGGTTGGAGATGGGGTGGAGGTGTGGAGTGGAGAGATGGTTAAGTAAACGGCTTTCCCTCTTGAAAAACTTTCAAATGAATTGACTTGCAGATGGTCAGACTAGAAGCAGGAAGGCTATTTAGAAAATTATTCAACTAATTTGAGTTGGATCGTAATAAGGCTTAAACTAAAACAGAAAAATGAATAATGTATTACATCTACTCTAGAGATGTGATGACAGAACTGAGAGAATTTGGTGATTGATTATGTTACAGGACAACACTAAAAAATATCCTGATGGCCAGGAAGCTTCTGACAGTTAGCTTAGGAAATCTCCTTTTTTAGTTTCGAGATACTATTTAGGTTTTTAACCACTTATCTACTTGTCTATAACAAGTAGTTAACAACAAGTAGTACTAAAATTATAGCTTGAAATTATATATTGGTGAAAAATGGTAAATACTAAATAAAACGTAATTGACTTCCAACTCATTGAGGGTAAACTTAAAATAGATTCAAACTATTGCTTACTTCTAACTTTCCACCTTCAACGATCACTTATAGGGACATCTATCTTTAAGGGATTAGATACTGGTTAATAACCAAAAGCTCCCATAAACAGGGCCACTTGCTCTTATCATAATGCACTGTCACATAGAGCAGTTTGCCAAGCACTTGTTTTGGAGGGTGATTCCGACAAAGATTCCTTGTGATTATCTGCTCCTAAGCTAACTTTGGGTCCTCCAGATGTTGGCGAATGCATATTACTGAGACAATTCTGAGGCAGAGAAAAACTTGAGGATCTGTCCCATCCCTTGGATTTCCTGGTTCTTCTTCTGTTAGCATATCTATCTAGAGTCAGTTTGAGCAGAACTCAACTACTGGCTATTCTGCATTCTCTGCTGTGACACCAACCTGTTTTATTACGAGTTGTTACATAGAAATAAACTGAATTGTTAAAGTGAAATTGAAAACAAAGGGCAGAAAATACAGGTTCAATGCAGAGAAAGTGAAAGAGAGAAGGGTCAGGAATGAATCCTGGCTTCTGGTTTATGCAACTAGATGTTCTATTTCTAGAATAAGAAGAGGTTTGGGGGCTCTGACCTGGAACGTGATGAGGACAGGAATGAATGAGATTTGAGTATGCTGGTTTCAGGACACTGAAGAAAAGTCCAATATACTTGTCTTGTTGGCAACTGGGTAAGAAATTCTGGAACTGAGCAAAGGGGACTGTAATGGAGATGGAATTTGGGAAGTCAGCAACATGAGATTAAAGCCATGGGCCTAGATAAAATTACTTGAGAATGTGTGGAATAAAAAGGGAAAGCAGACAGTGGATCTATGAGAACACCAACATTATCTGGAAGAGGGCAATTCACAAACAGGCTGAGAACAACTGGACAAAGACAAAAACTGGAAGAAATTAAAGAGGTTATTTTAAGAATCTGGGAATAAAATAAAGTGTGCAGTGCCACACAAAGGTTGAATAATTTATGCACTTAAATGTTTGCATTGTATTTAAACAAGGAGATGACAGGTAAATTTGACAAAAATCACTTTGAGTGGAGTTTGCGATGGGAGGAAGAAGGTAGAGATAGCAATTTTTTTTTTTTTTTTTAATGAGAAAAAAAGTGGCAGATCAAACATTATGTTAAAAAGTAGAGAGTGCCGGTCCCTTGTCAGGTCTACAGTTGCAAGAGTCAAAGTGTCTCTTTCGTTGCATGTATTCAATCAGTTAAACAAGTCACAAAATGAGTATAGGAGGAGACCACACAAAGACGTGAAGCCTGTGAGGAGTGTGTCACTGAGGCCATCTTCGTAGAACAGGTACCAGAAAGACAAAGGTTAGCATGGTCTTATAGCTGATATTTATTTTTTCAATGCAGCTTGCAATTATAATATGATAGTTTATACATTCAATTAGATTATTCATATACATACACCCCATAGGTATCATTTCCTTAGGCAGCAAGAAGAGTTTTTTTTTTAATTATTATTTTTGTTTTTTTAAATACCAGTTGCACAACTCCTTTAAAGTGGTTGAAACTCTCATTTAACTAGGGAAAGCAAATATTCAGAAAATTCTATATTTGAGAATCCTAATCAATACATATAAAGCTTAGATCCTTCCTGAGGGATGTCTTTGCTCCGTATTTTTGCGCTTACTAAGAAACCAATTGAGAACAATAAAACTATTTTTAAATTGTACCTTCCCGGCCAATTCTGTCACAGTGGGTGATCTCTATTTTTCATTTGTAAATTTCTAAAACTCCAGAAACTATTGTGTATTTATATATTAAAATCCAGAAGAAGATAATTTCAGAATTCACAATAAGTTATATACTGTTTGTAGTTAACTTTGCATCTCAATTTTTCCATTATCTTTCAAAAACAGTACTATGATGTCCATCTACATTATTCTACGATTATTTTAGGAATCATTAGTTAAGAGAAACTGTAACATTTCTGGAATGCTAGTGAAATGTATATATCACAAACCATTTGTAAATGACATTCACTGAATTGCTTTCAGATATTAAAAATATATATATATATATTCCTTAATCAAAATTCTGGGGGGATAAATAAGGCATGCTCCGACAATTTTTCTTCTCTAATTCCTAAGGAAACACAAAATTATTTTTTAAAAAATCTCATTCAACTTAGACACATATATCTCTGATAGTCTTGCAAACATGAGGCTAACTTAAAAATTTAACTACGGTCAATTGATTCTGCAGAGTGGGTGGTAGGCTATTGACTTTTTAACATACTGCTCTAGAGGAAAATGTCATCACCGATGTGTACTAAGAAAGGGCAGAGACAAATTTCTAAGGGAAAAGTTTAGTTCTCAAAAGGTTTCCACAGCCGAAGTGTTTCCTAAAGGCCAAGAAGAAGAAAAAAATCTGTGTACTGGGCAAGAAATCAACGTATAAAATCCAGTTTCTGTAGGCAAGCTGAATTGCCTGTTGGATTCTACAACGTAGGTCTCGGGCTGGTGGCTTTCGGCCTCCACAAAACATAAAGAGCTTTGTTTGGCCTCGAGTCTTAAAAGATTTTAAATTATTGGCCGGGCACGGTGGCTCAAGCCTGTAATCCCAGCACTTTGGGAGGCCGAGACGGGAGGATCACGAGGTCAGGAGATCGAGATCATCCTGGCTACCACGGTGAAACCCCGTCTCTACTAAAAAATACAAAAAATTAGCCGGGCGTGGTGGCGGCCGCCTGTAGTCCCAGCTACTCGGGAGGCTGAGGCAGGAGAATGGCGTGAACCCGGGAGGCAGAGCTTGCAGTGAGCCGAGATCCAGCCACTGCACTCCAGCCTGGGCAACAGAGCAAGACTCTGTCTCAAACAAACAAACAAACAAACAAACAAAATATATATATATATATATTTTTTAATTACTGACCAAATCTTAAACTCACGAGTCTTTACAATAAAATTCTGATATCAGGATTTTCCTAAAGCACCAGAATATGCTGGGCTCTAAGATCAAACATGGCCTACCTTACTGTTGCACCTCAACGGCCTTCTGATGTGTGTTGGCATTTGAATTCGAGAACCTCAACTTAAATGTCAGACAAGTCATATTAAAGTTGAAAATAGGTAAAATAGACACGGAGTAGTATCTCAGTGCAATGATGGGCTTGATTTTTCATTTTCTAGATTATTGTACAGTTCTGTGGGGCAGAGAGTAAGAGTGATGTTTTGACTTTTGTCTAGTTAGAGATGCCCTCATAAAATGAGGTTGCTTGTGTTCAATATGAAACTAATTTCTGTCCAGGGCAATATGCAGAGAAATATGGTTTCTCCATCAGACATCATTCAATTTTGTATGAAACTTCAAAATATTGCCCTTGTTATATATTAAATACTCTTTATTTATCTAAATCCTTAATTGCTATTTTGCCCAGTTTGGCTACCTTAAAATTTCCCTCATTAATTAACAAGTTAAATAAATCATCCATTAAAAATATTTTATATTTGCCTAAACATTGTAACTTTACTAGTTATAATTTTATTAAAGTAAAATTACTTATGAAAGTAAAATTATGCTGTAACAGAAGAAAATAAATTAAACCAATTATCAGAAGTATTTAAGCAAAAGCTTGTATTTCCTTATTGTACTTTGCTTAGGCTTAGTTTCTATTCTATTAGGTCGGTGCAAAAGTAATTGCGGGTTTTGCCATTAAAAGTAATGGCAAATTAGCAATTGCTGTTGCACCAACATAATATCTGATATCACCTGGTTTGTCGATCAGCCAACAAAATTATATTGATTATATTTATGAAGACATATAGTATAGCTCTCAAGAGTTCAGAGTATAGTGACTGAGAAATATTTTAAAAATTAGTTATTATAATGCAAATTGTTAAATGTGGAGGTATTCACAAGATACTATGGGGAACAGAAAAAAAAAAGTACACGTGGTGGGGGAATTAGGGAGACTGCCTAGGGGAGATAATAAGGATAAGTAGGCATCACCCAAGTGGTGGGGGAATTAGGGAGACTGCCTACTGGAGATAATAAGGATAAGTAGGCATCACTCAAGTGGTGGGGGAATTAGGGAGACTGCCTACTGGAGATAATAAGGATAAGTAGGCATCACCCAAGTAACAGAGTTGAAGAGGAAGTCCTTCCTGCGAGACCAAGAATCAGGCATTGCCTAAAAGGGTGTATGTAAGTGTGGAATGCGTTGGTGGTGATCATAAATGAGTCTTTTTTTATTGTATTTATAGGAAAACTAAGACAGACGAGGTTATGCTGGATATTTAAATCAGTCATTCTGGATTCATGTGATTCTCCATCCGATCCCACCACTCTGAGGCTTATTTTGTTTCTCAGATTTAAATTTGTCTGCATTTATGACATTTTAGATAATAGTATATCCCAATAAATCACCTTAAATTTAAAAGAAAAATAGTTTCTGGAGGAAGCAAAACAATTATACAAAACTCTTACTTGAGTTCTTAAGTATGGTGCACTTAGATTGCCAGTAGTTGAGAAAATGCAATATTTTATAATAATCCTCCACAGAAAAATACTCTAGTAAATCTTACTACATATGAATAGTTACAACCACTCATGTGAAAATGAGAATTTATGCTGTTGGGGACTGATGCTCAAAAGAGCTTTATTCAGGTACTTTGAGACAATGACATAATGAGTTAACTTTGGAAATATGACCAAATTGAGGGTCTCCCATTGCATCTCACATTTCAAAAGACAAATTCCTTTTTCTGAAAAATTAAGTGTCCATGGTGCCATGTCATTGTCTAAGAGCTGTCTGTAAGCTAGTAATACTTTTATGTATTTCTGAGTGGTTATATCCCATACATGTACCCCCATAAATATGAACATTACATACTAACAAAAATATCAAAAATGGCTCTAAATTAATTTATATAGTGTTTCAATGCTATGTTTTTACAACTACACATACACATAATTTGATTATGGATTTTATTATACTCACACACATACAGTTGTTACATCCTTACCCATTATCTGTAACTGTATATCCTGTGTGAATTTCATGATTAAAATTAGTTTTATTTGGAAGGCTTTGCAATACAAGGAAATGGGAGAAAAGAAAGAGAGAGAGAAAGGAAGGGAGGGAGGGAAGGACGGAGGAAGGAAGGAAGGAGGGAGGGAGGGAGGGAAGGAAGGAAAGAAGGAAGAAGGAAGAATAAGGAAGGAAAGACGGAAGGAAGGAAGGAAGGAAGGAAGGAAGGAAGGAAGGAAGGAAGGAAGGGAAGGAGGGAGGGAGGGAGGGAGGGAAAGAATGAAGGAGATTAAAACACCTAGATAAGTTCCAATTTTTTTTTGTTGTTTTGTTTTTTGTTTTGTTTTTTTTTGAGATGGAGTCTGGATCTGTCGCCCAGGCTGGAGTGCAGTGGCGCGATCTCGGCTCACTGCAAGCTCCGCCTCCCAGGTTCCCGCCATTCTCCCGCCTCAACCTCCCGGAGTAGCTGGGACTACAGGTGCCGCCACCACGCCAGGCTAATTTTTTGTATTTTTAGTAGAGATGGGGTTTCACCGTGTTAGTCAGGATGGTCTCGATCTCCTGACCTCGTGATCCGCCCACCTCAGCCTCCCAAAGTGCTGGGATTACAGGCGTGAGCCACCGCGTCCAGCTGATAACTTCTAAATTTTATAAAGACACATTAATCTTAAGCTAAACGTACAGATTTAGAATAATTTTTTCTTTCATTATAGGATAAGAAATACTGCAGTACAAGAAGGAAAAACTGTCCCTATAGATGGGATCCCACGCATAATATAAATACTAAATAATTATCTTATAGCAGTTTCAGATGATTGGGAGAATGTAGTAACCTAAGCAAAGAGTACTTGCTTATGAAGGCCAACATTGAGGCTGACAATTTCCATAGTGTTTTCAAAAAGTTCTTCAGAATTCTCAACCACTCAATTATTAAATATTCTTCAGTCAAGGTCGGCCATCAGCAAACACAATTCATTCATATTTATTGGATATCGATTGTATGGTAGCTGATGGGAATGTAAAGTTAACCTACATGAAACACCAGTTTTCTTCAAAGAATTAGAAAAGTAAATTAAATATTAAAGAACATTTTACACTATCTGTTCTTATAGAGGTTTGTACAAGTTAATAAAAAAAAAAAAAATGCAGACCAAAAGGCAAAAGTGCTCAACAAAAGAGATACACAGGTCAAAGAAATTTTCAAAGTTATCACTTTAAATTGAATTATTTTTCATGGAGAACTACAGGGGCAGCAGTTTTTCAAGCTTAGGAACTCATGTACAAAAGACTGAAGCATAAGAAAACAACTAGTTAAAACAATAAGAGAAAACCAAAAAAAAAAAAAAAAACAAAAACAAAAACAAAAAACAACAAACAGTAACAACAACAATGAAAAAAAACCACAGTTTTAAAAATGCTGAAGCAAAGAGTGCCAGATGAAGAGGAACAAAAGATTAATTTGGAAATATAAGCCACAGATTTCAAAGTGTATTGTTTCTCATATGGAGGAATTTGGCCCTTATTCTGTATACTAACCTGGGTTAAGAAACAATTGTCTAAAACACTGAAATATTTCTAAAACATTTCTATGTCATTGGAAACGTAGGAGACAGAGAATATATTGTTTCCTTTATGCCCTTTCCAGTAAACAGTATAAGTATTTGGAAAAAATTGTCTAAAAGTTGCTTGGTGTGTGGTAGGAAATTGCCAGTGTGTTATAAATGAATGACAACAGGTAGCTCAATATCTTTGCGGTTAGCAACCAGTGGTACTTTCACAGTTTCTATAGACAGTATCCACTGTCTTCTCTAAATAACTAATTAATAAATATTTCAAGAACATAGTCTTAAAGGATAGCCAAAATTCTACTCTCCTAGGTGTTTACATAGCTCAGTTCGCACCCATCTTCCGCAAGAGGAAGGATGTCATCTTTGACATCTTCCTACTTCTTCTATTGAAACTTCTTCCTCTAAAGTCACCCATTTGTTAACTGATGTGCGCTTAGTGGATTATTCATCAACCCATAGACACACATATAATTACTGAAGGTGGCAACATCAGTGGGTAGGGAAAATGGCTGGATTCCTTGAAGACCATCCTAAAGAGACAGGCAGTATGACTGATTACGGTAGCTTTCTATCCAGTCTTCAAATATTCAGCTATCATTCACCAAACTTCTTGCAGGACCAGAACCTGTACATGCTTCTGCTCCAGGAGAGAAAATGTGTTTCCCTCCTGAGGAAAAAAAAAAAAAAATTCTCTCTCTCTGTCTCTCCATATATACATACACACATATATACACACACACACACACACACACATGCATATGTATATATACATATATGTATATATAATAAATGATTTATATAGAGAGATATATAGATTTATCTTAAGATATCTAACTATATATATTTAATCACTGCATTTTATAACTCTCTTCAGCATGATAAATTCTTTTCAGAAGGAATCTGTCAAAGCTATAAAATTTAAAACTCAAAATTAAATAAACTGAAATTATGTTTTGATCATGATTATGAAAAAAATGAAATAGCTCATTATATACTGATTTTAGGTGGAAAGAACAAAAGGAGCAAAATGCCTTCTCTTTCTTCTGACACAGAAATAGATAACAATGCAAGAGATGTAAAATAAATGCATTTGTTAACTGTATACATATCAGACCACAAAAGTCCATATGTATAAAACATCTTTACAAACAATATATTTTTTTTTCCTACCGATTACTGTCACTATTATTTATCATGGCTTTTCCTATTAATTTATATATGTTTACAAAAACATGAGCTGTTTCTGCATATAGAGATTTAAATATCAAGTTGGAATCCTCAAGAAGCTTACAATCAGAAGTTTATGCCTACCTGGCATAATTTTGTAAACATTCACTTATTGACTAACATTGAATAATCTGAATATAAAAAATAAATCATTAAAGAAACGATATAGTATAATTTTTTTTTTTTTTTGAGATAGAATCTCACTCTGTCACCCACACTGGAGTGCAATGGTGCAGTCTCAGCTCACTGCAACCTCTGCCTCCCAGGTTCAAGTGATTCTCATGCATCAGCCTCCCAAGTAGCTGGGATTACAGGCATGTGCCACCATGCCCAGCTAAGATATAATATAATTCTTGGCTTGCTGTAGGACAAGAAATTTGATGCATGTTGGCTAAATATTTGAAGACTAGATAGACAGTCACCATAACCAGTTATACTTCCTTGTCTCTTATCTCTAGACTTGAGATGAAAATAACATTATCATAATATATTAAGATGGCTACAAATTCTATGGCTCTCTTCCCATTGAGAGGAAAAGTCTGTCTTTGCCTCTTAAAACTGAGCCAGCTTTGTGGCTGCTTCAACCAATGGAATGATTGAAATGTGACAGGTTACCAGTTTCTTGGCCCCAGCCCTAAAAGATTGGCTGCATTCACTTCCTATGTCATGGAAAATTCACACTTGGAATCAGACACTGTGCTGTCAAAGTCTCAGTAACCTAGGAAAATGCCCACATGAGGAGAAAGTGAGCTCCCAGATGAGCTCCCAGCTGATAACAGCATCAACTTGCCAGCCATGAGCGGGCCATCTTGGAAAAAGCTCCTTCAATCTAAGCTGAGCCATTTCAGCTGATGATGCAGGAAGCACAAATGAACTGCTGCCACCAACTCTACCCAAATTGTAAATTCATGAGTAAAATAAATATTGCTGCTATTGTTTAAAGCTCCTAAGGTTTTGGGTGGTTCATGACGCAGTAATAGATAACAGGTAATTTTATGCTTCCCAAAACATTAATAGGTGGGTAGAGGTGCCAATGAGTAGCAGAATGTGTATGAGGTTCATGTAAAATGATATCACAAACATTGTCAGAAATACAAAAGTTATAACAAGAATAAAAAAAATACCATTTCGTGTGCCAACTTCATAGGTAAGTTGTAGCTTCCTAGAGTGCTGTGTTGACGAGGCCTGCGATGCCAGCTGGTGACAGTGGGAGCTGACACTGATTGATCAGCACCATGTATTTGTCATTAACCACCTTTAGACATTTGCCCATTTTTGCTGTTGTTATGTTCATGTTAGAAGATCCTTCATAATGTCATATTACTGTAAAACATCATTCACCAGAAAATACGAACAAAAACTGTTCATATTCATTCAGGTACTTGGGATTGCCAAAAAAATACACGGAGTTCATATTTCATGTATGCCTGGAATTTCTGTGTAATTTATCTTTTGCATAACTTCTTTTTTTTCACCTACAATATTACATATTTTCAGCTAACATACTGGGTAAAACATTGTACAAATTTATCTTTTATTTTTATTTAATTTTCATAATTTCAACTTTTATTTTACATTCAGAGGGCATACGTGCAGGTATGTTACATGGGTATATTGTGTGACACTGAGGTTGGGGGTACAAATGATCCTGTCACCCAGATAGTGATCGCAATACCCAATAGGTAGTTTTTCAGGATTGTAGGCTTGTACTCATCCCTCTCTCCTCCACTTAGTAGTCCATAGTGTCTAGCTATTATTTCCATCTTTATGTTGAAGTGTACCCAATGCTTAGCTCTCACGTATAAATTACAGTGTATGGTATTTAGTTTTCTGTTCCTCCATTAATTCACTTAGGATAATGGCCTCTAGTTGCGTCCATGTTGCTGTAAGGAACCTAATTTTGCTATTTTTTATGGCTGCATAGTATTCTGTGAGATATATATATGTATATATCACATTTTCTTTATCCAATCCACCATTGATGGGCACCTGAGTTGATTCCATATCTTTGCTATTGTGATAGTGCTATGATAAACACACCAGTGCATGTGTCTTTTTGGTAGAATGATTTGTTTTCCTTTGGATATACACCCAGTAATGGGATTGCTGGGTAATCTGTCTTTTAATTCCAGGGCTAATATCAATTAATGATGTATGATCATAGTTCCACAGGCTGATGTTAGAGCCAGGTAAACCACAGTTAAACTGGTCCATGTATGTGATTGAAATCACCCATGTTAGAAACAAAGCCATTGTCATTTTCAAAATGTTTAAAAGTCTAAAGAATATTTGCATTTACTTGTATAATGACTAATGTAAATACCAAGATATATTTATTTTGATTAGGTTTATTTAACTTATATTTAATAACTTGTTTTTTAGTTCATGATCATCAACAATGATGAGAAGCTATACATGCTTGATTAGCAAAAGTGGAAAATAAATTGTAACTCAGCAGATGTGGTTTGTTTGACAGACAAACATTTCAAAACATGGCATCTCTGGTAGAAATACACAATATAATCAGTAGTTGACAGCAACATTTTAAAAAGTGGTGCCATGTCTATGTTGAAAAGCTGGCTGGAAATGAAGGCTGAAAGCTGACCTGGATTCTCCATCTGGTCTACTTTTAAAAATCTGTGGGTCCTTGGGCAAATCACTTCACAACTCTGCTTGTTTTCTCACTTGTGGTCAGGACAGTGATACCAGTTTCAACTGACTACTTTGAAGAGAGTGAAATAAAATAACATTCTACATAAAATACTGTCGAGATCTGAAGATAGCCTATGAGTGTGTCATGGTAGAAGACAAAATCAGGGCATATCTTTAATATATTTTCCCACTTTTTAAATATGAAGGACCTTGGGACACAGGTGGCATTTTCATCTTTGCTTCCAATGCAAGTTGGAACTTTGGAAGATAAGGGATGCTGTGGAGCTTGTATCTCTGGCTCAACTGCTGGCTGGCAGCACATAATGTGATTTGGCTTTCTGTACCATGAATATACCCAAGTGATAGGCGCTTGGCTAGGGCACCTGAGAGCTCCTAACGAGGACGAGAAAGAAAATGCCTGCCTGGAGACTTTCCAATCTCATCAATAATACTCAAATCTAAATTAGAATCAGAGTGAGAAAAAAGTCCTAGATAAAATTATAAAACAGGATACCGAGAAAGATAGGGGGATTGATGAGGAAAGTATAATCGAGACAGACATGCCTGGTAATTTATATGATAATATATTAGGAAAGAGCTTCAGAAACTTTCTGTGTTCTCCATAGTCTATACACTAGGAATATGTGATGGAGAACAAGGTATTCTAATTTTAACAAGAAGGTGTAAAAGTAAAATTATAGATATGATGAAGATTCAGTGGTTTGGATTCAACTAGAAAACAATAATGGAAATGTACACTTTTTTTAAAATAAGAAGACCATGCAGAATAAAATAGTAAATTACAGCTCATTTTTAATATAGAAGTTTGTCTTATCACAATACAGCTTAGTATGTGGGAAGACATTTCTATGAATCTCACTGTTTACATATGAATGACTTGGGCCGGAGAATTAAGGAAACTTACCCAAGGCCACAAATTTAATAAACAGTAGAGTTTAAATTTACACTTGGCCTCCGTTCTGAAGTCTATTGCTGTGTTCTACCATATTTCTGGAGTTTCTCTGTATCAAAGAAGATTTACACAAATTTTAGATTCAATGACCCTAGGAAGAAATATCTAAATATATATAAGAAAGTTATACTTATACTGTAACATTTTTTGAAAAATAGAAAAAGCAACTAATTAAAACTTTTTAAAAAACCACTTCATTAAGGTATAATTACTATATAAAAAAACTGTACATATTTAATGTAAACAATTCAATGAGTTTAGGGATAAGTGTACTGGTGAAACCATCATCACCATCAAGGCAATAAACTTATCTATCACTTCCCAAAGTTTCCTCCCACTCTCTATTATTTTCTGTGTGTGCACCTGTGTATCTGTGTGTCTCTGTGGTTAAGATCTATCTACTTAGGAAACTGTAATATACAATGCAGTATCATTAGCTATAGGCACTATGCTTGATACTAGCTCTCTAGGACTTATTTACCTTGCATAACTGAGACGTTGCCCGCTGTGACCATCATATCCCCATTTCCCCTTCCCCTCATTCCCTGGCAACCACTCTTCTACTCTCTCTGAGTTTTGTTATTTTTAACCCACATGCAGGTAACATCATATGGTGTTTGTCTTTCTGTGTCTGGTTTATTTTACTGAACACAACGTCCTCCAGGTCATCTATGTTGTCTCAAGTGGCAGGATTTCCTTGTTTTTTAAGGCTGAATAATATTTCATTGTATGTATATACCATATAATCTGGACCAAATTCTTATTAAGATGAAAAAAAAAAATGGGTAGGCAGAATAGAAGTGACAAAGGTCCTAGGAAATGGTGGTCATGATTATTTCAATTTAATGATAACTAAAAAGGAAAGCATTCGAATATGGTTAAATTTAAATTTTTGATGAGGAAAAACACATAAAGTGGAAGTTACCTTACATATGAAATGATAGAAAGAGTAAAATAAAATTGTTAGCAATATATCAATAAAATGTAAATGAAAGTTAATTAATAAGTGATAGTAAGGTAAAATTAATTTGCTGGCCATATATGTAAAAAATATTCTGCAGAGAAAGAAATAGGAAAGCTATAAAATTGAGAAAATTTCCATGGGAGTTCTACTGTTCAGATATCATCAGGCTCTGCCCAAAATAAAACCAAAGGATATTTTTAATGAAGACTAAATAAAATGATACCATGTTGTAAATAACATTGTTTAAACAAAAATTATATAATTTTCAAAGATTTTGAACTCTGTTTGAGTAGAAGAGGGAAAAAGCACAAAAACCTGGTCCTTGAGGCTAATGATCTAATGCCAATGGATGACAGATTAATTCATTGGCCAGATTTTCTAAGAAAATAAATTTCAGACTTCAATACTTAGTAGTCAGAGCTAAACATCAAGGTTATCAAAGATAACATAAACATACACAGAACAACCCTAAGTTAGTTTATATCTCTAAGACTAAAAGTGGATACCCAAACATAAGAAAATAACTTAGACAAATTCTTTTTGAGTAATGTGAGTTGTAGAAGAAATGCTAGGGTGGTCAAGTAAATGACCTATGAATACAATCCATCTGTGAATACAATCTCATCTAGAATAAAATGCTAAATTTGCATAAACACCTTAGGAAAAAAGCATATCAGGCAGCCAGCCTGAGTTTATTAAGGCCAGACCCAACTTACTTCTTTTGTTTGTTTTGATAAGGCAATTAGAGAAAATAAAGGGAAATATAGACTGCCTGGATTTCAACAAAATTTCTTATTGAAAGAAATTTTTTAAAAAATACAGAAAAGTAAATTGTAATATGAAAGAAAAACTGATTCAATGGCTTTACTCATGGTATACTTATTCATAATGAAGGTCAGGCTGCAGGATGTTAATGTAAAATAATTAAAATTAAATGAGATAAATAAAAACCATGTACTTCTGACCTCAGGTGATCTGCCCACCTCAGCCTCCCACAGTGCTGGGATTACAGGAGTTGGAGACCAGCCTGGTCAACATGGCAAAAGCCTGTCTCCAGTAAAAATACAAAAACAACAAAACAAACAGACAAAAAACCCCGAATCAGCTGGGTGTGGTGGTGGGCGCCTGTAATCCCAGCTACTTGGGAGGCTGAGGCAGGAGAATTGTCTGAACCGGGGAGGCGGAGTTTGCAGTGAGTCGAGATCTTGCCATCGTACTCCAGCCTGGGCCACAAGAGCAAAACTCCACTCTGTCTCAAATAAATAAATAAATTAAATTAAATTAAATTAAAATAAAAACCACGCAGAGATCTGAGATAGGAAAAAATGAAGATTTTATGAATATTGAGTCTGATGGATAGAAGAGTAAGTAAGGAGATTGGGGAATAGAGAGAAGCATGATGGGATACAGACACACCCTAAAAGAGTGAAGGGTTTGTACATGGCAGAAATATTAGGTCTATTTTCTATGACCCACTGAGCAGCAGGACAGATGTCACTCACGGGCAAATTACAGGAATTTAGCAAAAGTTTTCCAGCAAGAAGAGTTGCTTGAAAATGATGAGTTTATAACACTTGTGCTAGTCAAGCAAATACAGAAAAATCCATTGCATGTTCATGCATAAAGAGAATTCACTCATGACATAGGAGGCTATACTGGATAAACTTATTCAATGTGATGACTGTACAACTTTGGTACTGAGGAACATGTCGATATGAACATTTCCTGATGATTTTAAGCAGATTTCTACTTGGCACACTAAGCATACAGAATACTAATGTTACAAAATTTAAAATGCCTAAAAAGAAAAAGATGTGAGCATCAATTAACATTTTCAAAAAGAGATTGGTAGAATATTAGATTAAGAAACAGAAAAAAAAACATATAGTCCAGACAGTCCCAATAGCCTCCCATGTTATTCTTTCCACGTATCTGTGAGGCAAAGATTAGTAGTCTTATTGAGTATACCAGGGCACAAATGTGAATCATTGGAGTTATCTACCAAAAAGAATTATAGTGCTGCAATTTTTCCTTTGTCTGTTTTAGAATTAAACATTAAAAACAATAAAAAAAAATGTAGGAGGGCAAATTTTGGCAACTTTGAAAGTGAGATTGGTGGTATCTGGGTATAAAGATATTTCTTTCTTTTCTTCTTTCTTTTTTTTTTTTTTTAAGAAAACTGAACAAACAATATGTAGCAGAAGGGAAAACCTTAGAGTCAGAAAAATCCTGACAAATTAAGAAAGTAAGTACCAAAATAAAACACATGAAAAAACCTTCTTCTGACTTCAGGCTTTAGATGTTCTTTTAAAATCAGTTTTGATTACAGGGTTGAGGGGTGAATTAAGATATAAACCTTCAAATTTTTATAAAAGCAGCCAAAGAAACAACTGGGTTAACTTTACAAGAAATCATTTTAGAGTAATTTGCACTAGAATTGATCTATTCTTGAAATTCTGAAAACTTAAAGGGAAAGAACACACGAACACACACACACACACACACACACACACACACACACACACACACCAACTTACATATATTCACAGTTAAAGAGTATAACGAAACACGACAAGTTCTATCCTGTGCCAAAAACACACACGTATTATTGAAATGCTTAGTTTACAATTCATGTTGAAAAGAATCTTTGACTTCAAGTGATAAATCAGTTGTTAAAATACTGGCAGAGCACACTCCAAGACAATATGGTAATTGAAACCATGACAAATAGAATCACTTAAGTTTTCTTATTGGCTCGTTTCAATCCTTGTCCAACTATATTGCTTTCCTTGCAAAAAGAAGTTCTGAGGACAATAAAAATAATTGCTGAAACTTTCTCTGTAAGATTAAAATCTTAAATAATTAAAGATATCCATTTATATTAACTACAATTATCATGTATTGCTCTTGCTTTTTTAGGGACAAACTAGAGGAAGTGGAAGAATTTAAACAATGCCAACGTGTGTGCATTTTTACATCAGCTATATAAGAGCTTGTTTTGCCAAATTTCCTAACCCTGTTTAAATCCCAGGAAATGCCTCAAAGTTAATTACCCATGTGACATTCTCCTATAGTATTATTTACATTAGACTACTGGATCGCTGGTATTCTCGTTTCTTGCCACTAACTTGTTAATAATTCATTTTTAAAACTTTTTCTAATGTAAAACATAAAGGACTTATTTGATGTAAGCTGCAGGTTTTTTATTGTATTGGAATCAACAATATAAACATCCAAAGATGTTATGAGTAACTTAACATTTCAAAAGCAAATTATAGTTTCATTTTATTTACATTGTTTCTATGTCCTCTGAAAATCTTATTTTTCCAAGAAACCACACAACTACTTGGCTAAACATAGGTAGTTAATATAACTCATCTAATATTTAAACATATTTTTCCTTGTAACTTTTAGTTTGGGGGTCTGTGAATATGATAATATGCATTAAAAAAATTCATTAGACAACCATTGATTATAAACTCTTGAGCTCATCAAATGCAGTGATTAGGCTTGTAGAGACTTTCCTTTAAAGGTATATATGACATTGAGAGCTGTAAAAATTTTAAGGGAGCTAGAAAAGCAAATTATAATTTTGTTTACAAATTTTTAGAATAGTAATTATTGCACTTTTTATTTTGAGTAGCAGCCTACCATTTACAAAGTAATTTACTCTCTGCTTCCCTTCCCTTCCTGTTTTTGCTGGACTAATTCCTGCGCATCAGTATTTTGGCCCTAGTTAGATATGGACTTTCTCCTTGAAGTCCTCTGTTGCACTCTACTTATGCTCCAGTGGGTCCTGCACCCCCATCCTGTGGTGTAATGTTCTATTCATCACCTGAATGTAAATCCCATATGTATGGGACCTCGTCTACCTCAAGGAACATTGTACTCTCCATGCTTAGAACAGCATCTGACCCATAACTGGAATACATACTGAGTAGGAAACATCTCACTCAGTTCTTAAGATGGCACTGGGATTTTTCGAGATGCCCAAGAAGAGAAGGCATTTGTATAATAGTAACAGCCAAAATAGGGAACTTTTTTTCACTATCCCATTGCTACCTGTCAAATTAATTCTTCCTCCAATTTTAGCTGCAATATACCTACAAATAAATAATATGCACAAAAAGAAGCACACTTGAACCTCACACACAAATTTGAACTGTGCAGGTCCACTTGTACGCAATTTTTTTCAACCAAACGTGGGGATCAAAAATACAGTATTTTCTGGATCCGAAACCCACACACATATCAGGAGCACCAACTTTTCATATACCTGGATTCCACAGAGGTAACTGCAGGTCTTGAATATTTGGGTTTTGGTACAGGCAGACAGTCCTGGAACCCATCCCCTGCATATACCCAGGTACAATTATATTACAGAGTCTGTTACTGGTAAAATAATAGAGAAATCAGATGAACTTTTCTATCAAAAATGCCCTATTTACATGATTAAAATTCATTGAACATCAATATTAACCAAGATAGGTCATGAACTATGGCTTCTTCCAAAAAAACTAATAAATGATACTTCAAACATAATATGATTATTTTATATATTAGCAGAAAGTGGAACAACTTACATTAACATTCTCTTTGATGCTAAAAAACACAGCTTGAAGTTATTCTAAATAATCTATAAGATGATTTGGGAGAAATTGGAGAAACTAATTTTTTATACTGAAATGTGTTTTGACCAATTGTCTAGAGCCATTATTTTTAAACATTCTGTCCTGATGTTCTTAACTTTTTAGCACATTTATTATAACCTAACAATATGGCATTTCACAAATGATAATGTGTGTGTATTGCCTGCATGTGCTTATGCAGTTGAAAGGAATGGAGCAGAGACAGAAACACTTAAATTCGCTGAGTTCTCACAAAATTTTCTCTTCATTGTCCTAAATTTCTAAATTAAAGTGTATTTGGTACTTATGAGAATATTCAAATAAAAATAAAAACTATTTTCCTTTAAATACGCATGTGCACATACACATGTATAAATCTTCCCTTGGAAACCTCAATAACTGCAAATTTGAACACATAGAAAAAAATGTATTTTTTGAGAATTACTACTAACAACTAAAGAGAAAGGCACTGCAATTATTAAAAATAATGCAAAATATAATTATTAAAAAAATTATTAAACTTAAATATAGTTTTAAAAGTTATCTCTGAAATTATTGGAAATACCTTTATAGGGAATATTGTGAAATAACATTGAAAAGAACAACATGCTGTATTTCAGTTCTAAAATAAATAAAAATTTTGAAAAATACAATGTACAAATGCATATCCATGGCTAAAATAATTCAAATCCATTAGTTATTTTGAACTATATAAACAACTATATAAAACAAATTTATAGTTATGGTATCTACGTAATACACTAAATGGTTAAAAAGTACAGAAACTATTCTGAAAAAAGTGACATTTATAGTTTGATCAGAATCTGTAAATTGCTTTGGGCAGTATGGTCATTTCAACAATATTGATTCAATCCATGAACAGGGAATATTTTTCCATTTATTTGCATCATCTTTGATTTCTTTCAGCAGTGTTTTATGGTTCTGCTTGTGGAGATTCTTCAGCTCTTTGCTTAGTTGTATCCCTAGGTGTTTTCTTCTTTTTGTAGCTATTGTAAAAGGTATTGCATTCTTGCTTTGGCTCTCAGCCTGAACATTATTTGTGTACAGAAATGCTACTTAGTTTTGTACAGAACTAGGAGCTGACCTACCATTCATCTCAACAATCCCATTACTGAGTGTATTAGTCTGTTCTCACACTGCTGTAAAGAACTGCCCAAGACTGGGCAATTTAGAAAGGAAAGAAGTTTAATTGACTTACAGTTCTGCATAGCTGAGGAGGCCTCAGGAAACTCACAATCATGGCAGAAGGGGAAGCAAACGCTTCGTTCTTCACATGGCGGCAGGAGAGGGAAGTGCAGATGAAGAGGGGGAAAAGTTTTTATAAGACCATCAGATAGGCCGGGCGCGGTGACTCAGGCCTGTAATCCCAGCACTTTGGGAGGCCGAGGCGGGGGGATCACAAGGGTCAGGAGATCGAGACCATCCTGGTTAACACGGTGAAACCCCGTCTCCACTAAAAATACAGAAAATTAGCCGGGCGTGGTGGCGGGCACTTATAGTCCCAGCTACTCGGAGGCTGAGGCAGGAGAATGGCGGGAACCCGGGAGGAGGAGCTGGCAGTGAGCCGAGATCGCTCCACTGCACTCCAGCCCGGGCCACAGAGACAGACTCCGTCTCAAAAACAACAGCAACAACAACAACAACAAAAAACATCAGATGTCATGAGAACTCACTCACTATGATGAGAACAGCATGGGGGAACCATGATCTAATCACCTCCCATGAGGTCCTTCCCCAACACATGAGGAGTATAATATGGATTACAATTCAAGATGAAATTTTAGGTGGGGACACAGGCAAACCACATCACTGGGTATATACCCAAAAGAAAATAAATCATCCTACCAAAAAGACACATGCACTCATATGTTCATTACAGCACTATTCACAATAGCAAAGACAGGGAGTCAACCCAGGTGCCTATCAAAGGTGGGTTGAATGAAGGAAATATGGTTTATATACACTATTAAAATACTATATAGCCATAAGAAAGAAACTATATCCTTTGCAGCAACATAGATGTAGCTGGAAGCCATTATCCTAAGCAAATTAAATGGAGGAAGAGAAAACCAAATACTGTGTATCTTCACTTATAAGTGGGAGCTAAACATAGGGTGCAAATGGACACAAAGATGGCAACAGACACTAGGGACTAGTAGAGGAGGGAGACAAGGAGGAGGCAAGAGTTGAAAAACTAACTGTTGGGTACTATGCTCAGTATCTAGACAACGAATTTATTTGTGCTTCAAACCTCAGCACCATGCAATATACCTTTGTAAAAAACCTGCATATGTATCCCCTGATTCTAAAATAAAAGATGGAAAAATAATAAAAGAAGATAAGGCATTTTTATATTTTAAAAAAAGAAGTTACAGGGATCAGTTCACCAAGCACAAGTGACAGAGATCATAACTTTTGGGGGTAAAGCTCGTATATATTTTTTGCTATTTTTTCATTAGTTTTTGAAATATCTGTATTTTCCAGTTATTGTGTCAACAAATCATAAACTTTTCATGTTTTCAGAAAGCATACAGTTTTAGCTAAACATAAACAATAGTAGCATGTGAAGTTTCATCCCAATCCAGGGTCTTGACCCCTACCTCCTTACCCAAAATAAATAAATAAATGGAACACACATGAATAATTAAAGACTAGGCTAAAAATCAGGCTGGGCCTTAAAACAATTTTTTAAGTAGAACTTATCTTATGATGTCTGGGTTTCCATAAGACACTGTATTTGATGAAAATATTTGGCATATCCAAATAAATCCCATAATTTTAAAGGTCTAAAAAAAATTAGAGATCATCCAATTCTATAACTTGCTTTTATAAATAAAACATGAAAAATTAGGTTTACATGTTTGAGATTATTCAGTTTATTCTTGAGAAAACCAATACCGTTTTACTGGATTTTCCTGCAGGAAGTTCATATCCTGTAGGTTCAAATACCTAAGATCTAGTGTAATGTGTGTGGAATTAGAATTGTTCCATGTGATAAGGTTCTACTGGATGGCAGTGCAAAGAATGCAGACTTGGCTCAAAATTCTGGAAGGATTTTTAAAAGAGTTCCCTGGAATCTACTCAATGCCAATAATTACTTGGCTGGTAACAAAAATAATTCCTTATAAACATCTCTCAGATATTAATTTTGCTCACATCATAGCTTCAACAGATTTAGGAATGTCATTTAAATGCTGCTGGTTTATTATGCAAACACAAAGTCACAATTCTGCAAACACATCTCTGAGACATTTCTGAAGTTAGTAAGGCCTTATGAATCTAATGAGGATAATATTTCATCCCCTGAGATTTTGTAGACAACAGATTAAAAGATAATAAAACAAATATTCAGCCCTCTGTAAGTAGTGAGTTTCCAAAAAAATGACAAAATGTTTTTCTCCTTATAATATACAAATGGGAAAACCAAGCACAGCAAAGAGTTTTGTACTTGCACACCTAATTGTCATCAAAGAATTAGAAAATAAATTCCTTAAATGGCTTAGTTCGGATGATAAAGAGGGAAAACATAATGCAGTAATAGAAAGCTCCCATCTGTGGCCCATATTTCATCTCCTGTTGTATAGACTTTTCTACTCAGGTAATATCTTTATTTACTTAATTTTAAGTTTTATTTAATGCTATTTATGTTTAGCTTAAAAAAATTGATTTCTCATATTTCAGAAAACTGGAATTCTAAAACATGGTCAGGTTCCTCGTGAGGGTTCTTTTCCCGGTTTACAGGTGGCTACCTTCTTGGTGTTCCTCGAATGGCAGAAAGAGAGAGATATCATAAAGGAACTTTCATGAATTTCTTTCTATAAGGCCCCTCATCCTATCACGAAGTCTCCAACTTCAGGACCTAATTACCACAGGCTCCTGTTTCCAAATACCATAGCAATAGGTTTTAGGCTTTCAATATGTGAATTTGCAGAAGACAAACTTTTCACTATTATCATTGATATGTTTGGCTGTGTCCCCACCCAAATCTCATCTTGAATTTTTAGATCCCATAATTCTCATGTGTTGTGGGAGGGACCAGGTGGGAGATAATTGAATCATGGGAGAGTTCTCATGGTAGTGACTAAGTCTCACGAGATCTGATGGTTTTAAATGGGGAAACCCCTTTCAGTTGGCTCTCATTCTGTCTTGTCTGTCACCATGTAAGATGTGCCTTTCGCCTTCAGTCATGATAGTGAGGCCTCCCCAGCCACGTGGAACTGTGAGTCCATTAAATTTCTTTTTCTTTTTCTTTTTCTTTTTTTTTTTTTTTTTTGAGATGGAGTCTTGCTCATCACCCAGGCTGGAGTGCAGTGGCGCGATCTCGGCTCACTGCAAGCTCCGCCTCCCGGGTTCCCGCCATTCTCCTGCCTCAGCCTCCCGAGTAGCTGGGACTACAGGCGCCGCCACCACGCCCGGCTAACTTTTTGTATTTTTTAGCAGAGACGGAGTTTCACCATGTTAGCCAAGATGGTCTCCATCTCTGGACCTCGTGACCCGCCCGCCTCGGCCTCCCAAAGTGCTGGGATTACAGGCGTGAGCCACCGCGCCCGGCCAAATTTCTTTTTCTTTATAAATTACCCAATCTCTGGTATGTCTTTATCAGCAGTGTGAAAACAGACTAATACAATCTTTATTTTGTTTATTATTATAAAGAAAAATAACATTCACTGAGCACTGACCATGAGCTAAGATGTGGAAACAAGCTGTTCTATTTTGGGAGACGACTCTCAGCTCCACAACTGCTGCCAGGTTCTGAACCTAGGCATTTGTCAGACAAATTATGTGTGCCTTAGTTCCCATATTTTGGAAATGAGAGTAGTGACTTCATGGAGTGTTATGAAAATTAAATAAGCTAATTCCTGTAAAACACTCATAAGAGTTTCTGTAACATAGTAAATGCTAATTTAATATTATATATTTTATTTAAATCTTGGTAGAAAATGAATGGTAATTAATAGAAAAGAGAACAATATAAAGTTGTTCAACATTGGCTCTTGACAGCTTATCAAATGTAACATTAAAATAATTTTAAAACATCTTTACTAACATGATACATAAAAGTTGGGAATATCTTATATAACTGGATGCATTTAATTCTAATTTTTCAAAATCCAGAATGGTTTTAAATGTAGAAAGAAAGGAAATGAAGTTTAACTTCTATGCCAACATCTATTGATAATAGTAACTAGAATTAATAGTCAGAAGAGTAAATCAAATCTAGTATGCAGTGATGGGAAAATGATGCCAGCCACAGGGCAATAAAATGGCAGCACAGACACTGCATCAGTCAATCTATGAAGGCATCTGCTTTCCATTGTATTTCATTCGACAAATACTTATGGAGCAGTTACTGTAAGCCTCGCGTGTTTCTTGGTTTGAAAATGTGATTGAAAGCAAGCCAGGCAGTCCTTTCCATCACAAGTAATATTTTATTGAAGACGGGCATTAAACAAATGAACAAATAAAGTTCACAAAAGGTAAGTGCCCATTATAGCAAAGTAAAACAAAATAAGGGGTTAGAGAGACATTAGGAGTACTTGCAAGTGGTCAGAGCTGCTTTGAGTTGGACATTTCAGTGGGGAGTGGAGAGGGTGGAAGAAAGCTACAAAGATCAGCAGGTAAGGCAATCAGTTGCAAAGGTCAGGAGGCAAGGAAAAGCTCATCTTTTTTGAGAAGCAGTGAGAAAGCTGATGTACTTAGGGTGGAGTGAGGGCAGGGGAGGTCCACAGAAATGGGATCAGAGAAACAGGTGCCTGTCAATTTATGAAGGGCCTCCTGGCAATTAAAAGAGGGCTTTATTCAGAGAGTGAAGTTAAACTAGTAAAATATCTTTTTCAAAAGAGAATAGCATCTACTTTACGTTTTAAAAAAGATACGTTTCCTAACTCCTACCTTCAGTCATCTTTTCTAACATAAACATAGGACTGGTATAATCCTATTTAAAAAAAAAAAAAAACACAACAGTACTTGGGGGAAAGGGGCAATATAGAGTCTTACTCAGCAATTTAGATGTATAAGATCTTCCTAAATGACTAGCAAAATGAAGTTAGCATTATAGGAAAAAAAAATAATAATAATACATCATCACTTTCTTTCTTCCTTCCACTCTCCTCCCAGGGTTTGCCACTGGCCAAATGGAAGCAGAAGATCAAGGACAAGGAGTCAGCCTGCCAAATACTATGGTAAAAAATGTGGAGAGTGGATCTAGAAGAATAAATAGAAGATATCTACTACTCAAATTGAAGTGGTTGCATTAACATTATTCAAGATACAGCTATCATAATTAGGAGATGTTGGTCCAGGAATAAACACCAAAATAAAGTAAATTGTATTTCCAGGAGACATTTTAATATGAAAGAATATAAGTTCTAAATCTTCTTTTAATGTATTTTATTAAGTATTTTATTATGTTAAAGAACTGAAAATGACATGTGTCTATCTTAAAACAATATGCTGAAGAGGAAACATTAATGAATTGTATTTTGTGAAGGTAGATTACTTGATTTAGTGAAAATAATTCATACAGTTTTCACTTGTCATTATGCTCAGGTAATGAACTGTGAATCTCCTATAATAGAAAAACTGTCTTGGAAGTCATGAAATATAAACAGTTGTCAAATAATCTTGCTTCATCCAAAGTAAATATCCAAATGGCACTGAAAGCTATAGAGCTGCTATAAAAGTTTAAAAGTCCATATATATATACACACACACACACGTATATATATACACATAAACACATACATATATACACACACATAGTAAACACACATGTATATATGTATACATATATACACATATATAGTATACACATATATTTATATACATACATACACACCTATATAATATATACACATATATAATATACAATATATATACATACACACATATATATATACTGGCTCTTGTTCTGTTACCCTGGCTGGAGTGCAGTGGGGCAATCATAGCTCACTGTAGCCTCAACTCCTGCGCTCCACCCATCTTTCAGGTTCAGCCTCTCCAGCAAATAACACTGCAGGCACCTGGCAGCACACTAGGCTAATTTTTAATTTTGTTACAGAGATGGGGGTCTCACTCTGTTACCCAGGCTGATTTCCAACTCTTAGTCTCAAATGATCTTCTCCTCTCAGCCTCCCAAAGTGCTGAGATTACAGGCATAAGCCATCATGCGTGGCTCCTTTCCTATGTTTTCAATGGTTGAAAAATTTATTTTTACCTTCTTTTCATTAACTTGTATGTTCTTGTTTCTGAATGTAATGCTTTTGTTATTTTGTACTTGATATTTATGTCCTTTCTTATACAAAACACATAATAAGAAAGACACTGATATCTATAGTCAAAATAACCATTAAGATCATTTCTTACATGCTTAATGTCATCAATGAAAAAACCTTAAAGTAGTAATTAAAAGTAAAAAGTTACAAATATACCAATAACCCAAATAGTGAAATATGAAAATAAAATGATTTATTTTTTGCGCTAAGTCTACTTAATTCTCTATTTAATCCAGAACAACCAATATGCATGGGTATGATACAGGAAAAAGTTGCATTTTGTCCGTATTCTTTTTTGAGCCTTCCAGACTTTTTTAGGGTGAAAAAGGCATGTAATGTGAATTGGGTCAACAACTGTGACCCCATAATGTGTACTGGATCATTGTTGACCTGATAATCAACAATACACATTGTTGTACTGTTGACCCAATCACCCAGGGTGATCTTGAGGGCGATTTTGCAACCTGAGAATATATGCTTTAAATCAGTATGTCTAGAAGGTTCTGGCACAAATGTAAGGGTTTAATAAATGGTTGTTGAATGGATTAATAATGAAAGATGAAGGATCAGAACAGCATTTTGTGGCAAACCAAAGTTCCAATATTCCTAGCAGTATTCTGAAGTTTTATCCAACTCTAATATTTTCCTAGGAAGAAAATTTATTTTATTATAGAGTTTTCTCTCCTTTGTTGAAATCATAATCACAATGATATGAACAATATGCTTTCTTTATGGAGGAGCTATTTTAAGAGAAAAATTCCAAAATAAATAACACGAGATGGTATATGAAATCCGACCTGATTCACAGAAGGAAAAAGAACATGCCCTGGGGCACTTGGCAGCAAATATAAGCCAGCAGCAAGAATATGACCTTCAGTGTCTGCTCTCATCTTCAACCTGGGAAGATTCAGGTGATGTAGGAATAGATTTGGTGACGATCCCATGAACTCCCTAAGAGTCAACATGCGTCTAGATCTCTCAGTCCTGACTGATTTAATCATTTTCTTTGATTCTGTCAAAGCAAAACACCAAAACAATCTGCCAAACAAAGTTAAACAGGCCAGGAGTTTAATGTAATAGAGGAGAGAAGCCATAAGTCAAAGTGAGCTATATTGCAACCCTCCGCCCAAAAAAAGATGTTTTTGTTCTTCTTCTCCTTTTTTTTTTTAATTTTTTATTTTTTTGTGTGTGTGTATGTGTTAGACACAAGGTCTCCCTGTGTTGTATAGGCTGGTCTTAAACTACTGGCCTCAAGCAACCCTTCTTCTGTAACCTCCCAAAGTACTGGGATCATAGGCATGAGCCACCACACCTGGCCAAGCTGAAAAATTTTTATAAAGCTAGAGTTAGGTCCCAAAGGACCTGGGTTTTAGGCCACCAGTATTTGCTAACTGGCTTTTCCCCCCACCGCCAAAAAGCAAACTGCCTCTTTGGAGGTAGTTTTACACCTTGGAGCAAAGCATCCTTCAAATGTAGGCTCCTGCTATCCCACAGAAGCTGGGAGACAGGGACTCTGTCTTCCTTGATGTCTACATTTCAAAGAGTTGGCTTCCAGGTCTTTTCAGGAAGACAGTTTTGTGTTTTAAAACTGGGAAAGCACTTTCAAAAAAGATTTACATCTCAACGTGTCAGAGGAAGAATTTACAATTACTAGTTTTCTAAAGGGAATGCTCTAAGAAAAGGGAGGTCAGGGCCTAGATTTAAGAAGCAGCTTGTGTAAAGTTTAATCAAGCTGTGGGGAACATTGAGGCGATTTTAGTCAAATCCTAAGATATAATCTTGTTTATTCCAGGGGCCCTCCATATAGGAGAATTTTTTATCTGAATCCCTTCAGTTATAAGTTTGTGTAGAGAACCAAAGTTCAGCTTCTCATGAAAATATGTATAACAAAATGCCACTTATAATCTCAGACGCCATTAAATCATCCTTTTTTGCCTTTTTACACTAGAGCCTGTCTCTGCCTTTCAGCCTATGTCTGTCTTTCATGTTAATATATTATTAGTTATTTGCTGTTTATACAAATACAATGTAAATTGAATAGATAATGAAATTGCAAATTTTACAAAATAAGGTCTTTCTAAAGTTAATGACATTGATGTAGAAGAGTTCAAGTCACATGCAAAGCAGTTAGATCAATTCTGATCAAGAGAAATTGGCAAGAATGATTGCACAATAGGCTTTTAAAATTAAAACGGTTTGAATATAAAATAAACAAAAGTGCTAATTTGGAAACTGATAAGACTCTGAAATAATTCTTTGCAGAAATAACTTTCAGGTGATAATGCTGCAGAGGCAGAATGAGAAGTCGTGTTATCACACAATTTTATTGAAATCATCTTGTCAAAACTTGAGAAACAATTTAAGCGAAGAATTGAAGTACAGTTACAATTACAATTTTCTGTTACACAGTTACACAATTACAATTTTCTCTTATAAAAATAAACATGAGGCCAGGTGCGGTGGCTCACGCCTATAATCTCAGCACTTTGGGAGGCCACAGCGGGCAGATCACCTGAGGGCAGGAGTTCAAGACAATGCTAGCCAACATGGTGAAACCCCATCTCTACAAAAATACAAAAATTAGCTGGGCATGATGGCAGGTACCTGTAATCCCAGCTACTCGGGAAGCCGAGGTAGGAGAATCACTTGAACCCTGGAGGCGGAGGTTGCAGTGAGCCAAGATCGCACCATTGCACTTCCAGCCTTGGTGACAGAGCAAGACTCCATCTCAAATAAATAAATAAACAAATATGAATTTATTTATCTAGACAAAGTTCTAATAGATCCTCACTTTCACTACTAATTATACCATATTGTTTTCTACCCTAGGCGAATTTACTTAAATAAACTTTTCCTAAACATTAGCTATGTTCAGGATCTTTTACATACAAGTTCCTATTTCCTGGCGTCAGATTTTAGTGTCAGACTTGATATTTCCTTCTTCCTGAGTTCACTTCTCCCCAGAATTTAAAAGTGACTCTCTTTTTGATGCATCAAATTGATCCTTTACCAAGAAATCCACGTCTTTCTGATTTATTTCTCCGGAAATGTATGACGTTTTAGCATTTCCGACTTAGTTTGGTGCCCCCTACAAATCATGAACTCTTGTAGGTATAACATAAGCTATATATTCTTGGAAGAAAATAAATAATATCTTTGTAAATAATATTTTTAAATCAATATCAAAAGAAGATTCTCCACCCCCACATAATAGTCACTCAAAATTTGATGAAAAACATGACATACTAACAGAATATGACCTAGGCTCTCTGAACTTAGTAAACACTGCCGCCTCAAATTGTAATCATTATATCCTTGGGCCTCTGCCTTCATCCTCATGTAATTTTGATACAGAAAGAGGAAAAATCTTGTAGTTCCCCCAAACAAGCCATATGTCCTATTCTCCATACTTATTATTCTTCTCATACACCCTCTTCCTCATTCCCTTGACCCACTCGCATTCGTAATTCAAATACTCTAGGAGCCCACTTCCTACCCACAGAGGGTCACTGTGCAGCCTCTGAATCGAATGCGCTTCCAGTTCTACACTTTTACCCTCTAAGCCTAGCAAAGTTCCTGGCACAAAGCAAGTAATTAATGTCATTATATCAGAAATCCACAACAACAACGATGAAGCAGTGTACGTCCTTTGAAATAATAAAATAAGAGCCAGACCAGTTTTGTGAAAATAAATGATTTGAGAAGAAATACAAACTGTCAGTACAAATAACACAGCTATTACTTTTCTAGCGGCAACTCATGTTAGCTCCTCCTTTCTGTGCTTCAAAATCTGTGTCTTGCATAAAATTAGTTTTGTAGATGTGTGGGTGGAGATGGGAGGGGTAGAAAGGGTTATTTCCAGTAATGCTAGTTTAAACCAGATATCTTGTACAGCATTAATAGGCAGGCATACAAGAACGCAGTCATCTAAATCCACCCAATGCATTGAAAAGACAACAATTCTTGAGTGGTAGAAGTTTAAATCAACGGTTTCTTAAATGTTAGTATCTTTGAACTATCCATGGATTAGGGGATCTGGCACAATATCTCATGCAGTGAAATATTGGAAAGAAGCAATAAGTATTTATAAATGAAAATGCAGGTGCTATGTTGGGATAGTTATGAATACAGAATGCTCCCATTTGGAATAAAGATAACTCGAACATTGGCTAAAATGAATTTTCTCAACTATAATGACCCTCAGATAAACAGATACACTGAACCATTTGCATGATGATTTGCTAAAATTATAAAATACAATATTCTGAAGACAATCATTTAAGCGTAGAAAGAACTTTGAACAATTTGTGCATACAGTATTTCTAAGATAGATGTTAAGCCTTCTAGCTATTATCTCCTAATGTGTATACAATGTGTTTGACAGTTATTTTGATATGTTTGGGATGCATTCATGCCTTCAAGCTAAGCATGCACTATCCAATTTGGAGGCCTTAAATAAGCTCTCCGTAATTTTGAGAGCTAATTAAAACTTCATTATTAGTACAACAGCCATACCACATTACTGGCTTGATAAGAAACTCAATAACTGACAGTGTCTTTGTAGGTCTTTCAGCTGACACTTATAATTAAGTTGCATGAAACCCAACCGCCCTCTAGAAATTCTCCTTACGAGACAACAAAATAGTAAGCATGAAGCGCAGCGTTGATTTATGTTAAAGTACAGGCAAAGCCTGGGTTTTGTCACAGATTTTGTTTCTAACTTTCTTTTTCAATCAGAAAAAAATAATTCCATTTGAAACACAAAGTTTTAGTAAGTTTATTTTTGGGGGGTGGTCTGTATATACTTTTTTCTTGTGATATCTGCTTTCATACAGGTGGATGACATACCTTCCCATGAAGAATTCAATTTACCAAAACAAACAAAAAAATCCAATAATTTAACTGGCTCAAAAGGGAAACAGATAAGTACCAATATAATTAACTCTTTTTCTTTCTATTGATAAAACCATAATAGTTACTTTTTAATATAAGCTAGCATTCTCCCATCAGCCAACATTGCTTGCAGGCAATTTTCATGCAGGCATCCTGTTGTGTATTATGAGAATGTCAATGAACTTTAATATTATGTAGAACAAAACATAATTAGGAAGGAAATCTTTGGAGAATAGCAACATGTGACGTATCAAGTTGCAAAGCAGAAGAGTTATAGTTCTGTGTTATTTGTTTGAATTTGTTATGCTCATAAAACATATTGAGACAAATATTCTGAGATTTGCATAGTTTCTCAATGTAAAGACATTGCTGTTAATGATTAAGGGTAGTTTTTTTGAAATAATAAATCATATGAATTTTAACCAAAAATATGTCCATCTCATTGAAAATATATTTTATTGCAAATATTATAAGGGGGATGTCAAAGGTTACAAAAATTGTTAAATATAGTAACTTTTGCTATTTGTAATTTACTCTTTCTAGCCTATCATTGATGACTGAGCTCAAGTAGCTGTCTCTCTTTTTTTTTTTTTTTTTTTTTTTTAGATGGAGTCTTGCTCAGCCACCCAGGCCAGAGTGCAGTGGCGCGATCTAGGCTCGCTGCAACCACCATCTCCCGGGTTAAAGCAGTTCTCCTATTGCAGCCTCCCGAGGAGCTGGGATTATAGGCACCTGCCATCATGCCCAGCTTATTTTTGTATTTTAGTAGAGACTGGGTTTCACCACGTTTGTCAGGCTGGTCTTGAACTCCTGACCTCAAGTGACCTATCCGCCTCAGCCTCCCAAAGTGCTAGGATTACAGGCGTGAGCCACCATACCCGGCTCTTATTTCTTAAGAGACAGGAAACAACAAATTTGGTAAGAAATGCCCCTAGATGTGCCTGTTTAATATTTCTGATATTTTCAAGCATAAGTTGCTTAATTCATTACATATACATAAAATCACTCCTGAAATGCCTTGCTGGTAAATGTGTCCCACTGGGAAATGTTATAATCCTTTTCAATACATTTCACACACAAATCTCTAAAATAAATGAGTCCATCTATTTGTAAGTTTTTAACAAGGTAATGTATAAACAGACAATTTGTAGACATTATGCTTAGTCTTTTTTCCTTCCACTGAATAAGCAATATAGCTATTTTTGGCATTCATTTCTCCTAAACATTTGAGCACCTACTATAAGCTTAAAAGCTCATATTTCTTTTTTTTTTTTTTTTTTTTTTTTTTTGAGACGGAGTCTCGCTTTGTCGCCCAGGCTGGAGTGCAGTGGCCGGATCTCAGCTCACTGCAAGCTCCGCCTCCCGGGTTCACGCCATTCTCCGGCCTCAGCCTCCCGAGTAGCTGGGACTACAGGCGCCCGCCACCTCGCCCGGCTAGTTTTTTTTTTTGTATTTCTTAATAGAGACGGGGTTTCACCGTGTTAGCCAGGATGGTTTCGATCTCCTGACCTCGTGATCCGCCCGTCTCGGCCTCCCAAAGTGCTGGGATTACAGGCTTGAGCCACCGCGCCCGGCCAAAAGCTCATGTTTCATTTAAATTGTTTAGAAAGTTATAATTCTCAGGAGCATTAATATAGTAAAAGAAGAATATTTAATTGCTTATTTTTTAAAACAAATTTTTATTATGCTTGTTATTAATCATGACTCTATTGACACAATCTCAAAAATACTGGTTCTTTTTCAAACTCCTGGAGAAAACAGAAATTTAAAATTATGATTGATTGTAGAACATTTAACATAGTATGCATCCTTAAGTTAGTTTGAATGAGAAATGAGCAGCCTCTGCTTTCCACACAGCAATTTACAAAACATATATTTGATTATAAGATAAACTCATATTTGTTTAAAACTTTGAATACATAAATACATTCACATTGAAAGTTAGTATCCTGTCTAAATTCATTTCCATAATGCTTGCTACTAGCTAGACTAATGAAAAGAGAGAAAATCCAAATAAATATAAGAGACGACAAAGGGAATGTTACTACTGACCTCACAGAAATAAAAACAACCATCAGAAACTACTAGAATCACCTCTATGAACACAAACTAGAAAACCTAGAAGAGATGGATACATTCCCGGACACATACAGCCTCCAAAAACTGAGCCAAGAATAAATTGATTCCCCAAACAGACCAATAATGAGCTCCAAAATTGAATCAGTAATAAATAGCCTAAGAACCCAAAAAAAAGCCCAGGACCTGGTGGATTCACAATCGAATTCTCCCAGATGTACAAAGAAGAGCTGCTACCATTCCTACAGAAAGTATACCAAAATATTGAGGAGGGAGAACTCCTTCCCAACTCATTCTATGAGGCCAGCATCTTGATACCAAAACGTGGCAGAGACACACACAAAAAAGAAAACTTCAAGCCAATATCCTTGATGAACTATGATGTAAAGATCCTAAGCAAAATACTTGCAAACTTGTGATAAACTTAACAAGAAGTGTCAACTTGATCACTGAAGGATGCAAAGTATTGTTTCTGGGTGTATCTGGGTGTTTCTGAGTGATACCAGAAGAGATTAATACTTGAGTCAGTGGACTGGGAGAGGAAGACCCACCCACAATGTGGGTGGGAACCATCCAACTGGCTGACAGTGCAACTAGAAAAAGCAGGCAGAAGACAGTGGAAGAAGCTGACTTGCTGAGTCTTCTGGCCTTCACCTTTCTCCCATGATGGATGCTTCCTGCCCTTGAACATCAGACTCCAAGTTCTTTGGTTTTTGGACTCTTGGACTTACACCAGTGGTTTGCAAGGAGCTGTTCGACCACAAACTGAAGCCTGCACTGTTGGCTTCCCTACTTTTGAGGTTTTGGGACTTGGACTGAGTCACTACTGGCTTCCTTGCTCCTCTACTTGCAGATGGCCTATCATGGGACTTCACCTTGTGATCATGTGAGTCAATTATCCTTAATAAACTCCCTTACAAATATACATACATCCTATTTAGTTCTATCCCTCTAGCGAATCCTGAGTAATACATAACTGAATCCAGCAGCACATCAAAAAGCTAATCTACCATGATCAAGTACGTTTCATGCCCGGGATATAAGGTTATTTCAACATAGACAAGTCAA
This sequence comes from Macaca nemestrina, assembly GCF_043159975.1. Lineage (NCBI taxonomy): Eukaryota > Metazoa > Chordata > Mammalia > Primates > Cercopithecidae > Macaca > Macaca nemestrina. The sequence goes on from NC_092128.1 coordinate 12,094,985, forward strand.
TACATGTGATTCATCACATAAACAGAAGTAAAGACAAAAAACAAAACACATGATTATCTCAATTACTGCAGAAAAGGCTTTCAATAAAATTTTACACCACTTCATGTTAAAAACTCTAATAAACCAGGTATTGAAGGAACATACCTCAAAATAATAAGAGCTATTTATGACAAAACCACAGCCAACATTATACTGAATGGGCAAAAGCTGGAAGCATTCCCCTTGAAAACCGACACAAGACAAGGATGCCCTCTCTCAATACTTGTATTCCACATAGTATTGGAAATCCTAGCCAGAGCAATCAAGCAAGAGAAAGAAATAAAGCACATTCAAATAGGAAGACAAGAAGTCAAACTATCTCTGTTTGCAGGTGACATGATTCTATGTCTAGAAAAGTGCATACTCTCAGCCCAAAAGCACTTGCAGCAGATAAACAACTTCAGCAAAGTTGTAAGATACATAATCAATGCACAAAAAATGTTAGCATTTCTATATACCAACAACAGTCAAGCAGTGAGGCAAATAAGAAGGGCAATCCCACTCACAACTGCCAAAAAAAAGAATAAATACTGAGGAATACAGCAAACCAGGGTGGTGAAAGATCTCTACAATGAGAATTACAAAACACTGCTCAAGGAAATCAGAGAAGACAGAAACAAATAGAAAAATCTCCCATGCTTATGGATAGGAAGAATCAATATCATTAATATGGCTATACAGCCCAAGGCAATTTACAGATTCAATGCTATGCTGTCAAACTACCAAGATCATTATTCACAGAACCAGAAAAAAGTATTTTAAAATTCATATGGAACCAAAATGAGCCCGAATAGCCAAGGCAATCCTAAACAAAAAGAATAAGGCCGGAGGCCTCATGTTGCCCAACTTTAAACTAAGGCTGCAGTAATCAAAACAGCATTGTACTGGTACACAAACAGGCACATAGACCAATGGAACAGAATAGAGATATCAGAAAGAAGCCCACACATCTACGACCATCTGATCTTTGACAAAGCTGACAAAAACAAACAATGGGGAAGACTCCCTCTTCAATAAATGGTGCTAGGATAACTGGCTAGCCATATGGAGAAGATTGAAGCTGGACCCCTTCTTTACACCATACACAAAAATCAACTCAAGATGGATTAAAGACCTAAATGTAAAACCCAAAACTAAAAACCTAAACAACAACCTAGGTAATGCCATCTTGGAGATTGAAATGGGCAAATATTTCACAACAAAGAAACTAAAAGCATTTGCAAGAAAAGAAAAAATTGACAAGTGGGATCTAATTAAACTTAAGAGCGTTTCCTCAGCAAAAGAAACTATCAACAGAGTAAGCAGACAATCTACAGAATGGGAGAAAATATTTGCAAACTATGCATCTGACAAAGGTCTAATACCCAGTATCTATAAGAAACTTAAAATTTATGAGAGAAAAACAAACGACCCCATTAAAAAGTGGGCAAAGGACATGAACAGACCTACTCCTCAAATGAAGTCATTCATGCAGCTAACAAGCATATGAAAAAAAAAAAACTCAGTATCACTGCTTATTAGAGAATTGCAAATCAAAACCACAATGAGACACCATCTCACACCAATCAGAATGGCTATTATGAAAAATTTTAAAAATAACAGATGCTGATGAGGTTGTGAAGAAAAGGAAACACTTATACGCTGTTGGTGGATGTAAACTAGTTCAACCATTGTGGAAAGCAGCATGATAATTCCTCAAAGATCTAAAAAACAGAACTACCATTTGACCCAGCAATCCCATTGCCAAGAATATACCCAGAGGTATACAAATCATTCTACCATAAAGACACATGCACGTGACGTTGATTGCAGCATTATTCACGATAGCAGAGATATGAAATCAACCTAAATTCCCATCAATGACAAATTGGATAAAGAAAATGTGCTAAATATACATCATGAACTACTGTGCAGCCATTGAAAAAGAACAAGATCGTGTCTTTTGCAGGAACATGGATGGAAGTCATCATCCTTAGCAAACTAACACAAGAACAGAAAACCAAATACCACATGTTCCTACTTAGAAGTGGGAACCAAATGATAAGAACTTATGAACACAAGGAAGGAAACAACAGACACTGGGGTCTTCTCGAGGGCGGAAGGTTGGAGGAGGGAGAAGAATAGAAAAGATAACTATTGGGCACTGGGCTTACAAAATAAAATATTTACAGCAAACCCCTGTGACACATGTTTACCTATGTAACAAACCTTCACATGTACCCCCCAAACCTAAAGTAAAAGATTAAAAAAGAGATTTCCATATATTCTTCTAGGTTGTCATATGCACCTACATATAAAAATAATTTCTGTTTATAAAATGATACATAATACATATGATATTATAATGTTTTAGAAAAAAAGACTATCAAAGTTACGTTTCTACCATGGTATATTTTACATCTATCTTGTTTATTTTTATCAGGTATCTTGTTTTCCATCATGTGAGTATACTGTAATTCATTTCAGAAATATTTTATTGATAGACAAATGTTTCCAACTCTGCTCTATTACAAATACTGTTCCCGAACATTCAAGACACATTTAAGAAAGTAGATGGATTTCTTCAAATTAAATTGTCAAAAGCTAAATTTGACATAGCGATACATGGTGAAAAAAAGGATTTCAGCTCCCACTTGCCCTGCCAGCCAAATGTGTTATGCGGGTACAATCATATGTGAAGTCATGGACATACTTTCCATCACGAGTTAGAAATAAAGCATAACTTTTTATTTTTAACCATGAGAAAATAGCGGGAATGTTAATATTATTGCTAATTGTTTTCTTATTTGGCACATCATACTTAGGGTCAGTGGTTAAATTAGTAATATGCAGGAGCTAAAGACCATACTTTCTCAAATATCAAATCTTCTAAACTTTATCATGCACTGAAATGTAAAAAATAATGTAAATAAAAAATTATTTTGGAAAACAATGCAAGAAATATTTTACTATAAAGGCTTATGTAGAATTACCTTATTAAAGGTTTGGAATTTTCATTTCCTATTGATAATATTTCTTTTATCTTGGACTTTCCATGCATGCCTCTATGTACTTGAGATACATCAACCTGAAGCCTGGATCCCAATGTTTCAGAAAGTAAAACAGGCAGATGAGAAACTGTCAGGGGGGAACACTGGAATGATACAGCAAATAGCACTAAATTCAGTAGGTAAAACATTTTGTTGTTATGTTTGGATAGCACCTCAGAGTAACAACAGAAATTGGTGGAACTTCTGAAAATAATATATGTGATAAGAAATATAAGAATAATAATGTATTCATTTAGATCTTCTGAGAAGCAGACGCAAAGACAATAGTATTAGTGCAAGGATTACTTTTCAAGGAAAATGGGTCATTGTGTTTCTGGATACAAGGCTTTTACTGTATTTATGTATTGTGAATGAATTTAAGAGCATGTGGTTTGATTTTCATTTTCTTAGTGTGTCATTTGAAGAATAGAAGATTTTGATTTCTCTGTATTATGCTTTTATCATTTTTATAGCTAATACCTTTTTGTCCTAATAAATTGCTGATTATCCCAAGACTGAATATTTTCTCCTTTATATTCTTCTGGAGTTTTAAAACTAGTGGTGCCTACATTTAGGTACGTGATGCATTTTTGTGTAGAATGTGAAGTAGTAGTCAGAGTTCATTTTCTCCATATGGATATCATTTTCTATTGCCATTATGAATATCATGGTAATGATACACAAACAGACACATAGACCAATGGAACAGAATAGAGATATCAGAAATAAGCCCACACATCTACGACCATTTGTTGAAAGACTATTCTGTTCTTCATTTAATTATATTGGTGGCTTTATTAACATTTAATTCTCCATATATATGTAAGCCTATTTGTGGACTCTCAATTTTGGACTCTTCATCTATATATTTATGTTTACAGCTAAACAAGACTATCTTTATTATTATAAGTGTATAGTAATTTTTGAAATTCTTATATTTCCTCCAATTTTTTTCAAGCCCAGTTTGGATTATTTTAGGCTTTTTGCAGTACAAGTAAATGTTGAATCACCTTGTAAATTTAAAAACCTACTCAGTTTGAAGATAGTGAACTAATTAATATATTTTACAATTAATAAGCGTTGTGTATCTCTCCATTTTGCTAGCTATTAATTTCTTACAGAATATTTTTAATTACAGTACAGAATGCCAACATAATTTTTATTAATAATTAACTTTTAGTATTTTAAGTCTTTGGTCCTATTTTAAATGATATTCCTTTTATAAATTACATTTTCCAAATATTTGATGCTAGCATATAGAATTTTTTGTATTAATCTTATAACCTGTTGCCTTGCTAAATTTACACTTTTTTTTTAGATAGGTTCTCACTCTGTCACTCAGACTGGAGCACGGTGGTAAGACCATATCTCACTGCAACCTTGGACTCCTGGGATCAAATGATCTTCCTATCTCAGCCTCTTGAGCTAGGACCACAGGAGCCTGCCACCCTGCAGGTTTTGTTTCATTTTGTTTGATTTGGTTTGGTAGAGGAAAGGTCTTATTATGTTGCCCAGGCTGGTCTCAAATGATCTTCCCACTTCACCCTCCCAAAGCACTGAGATTACAGGCTTGAGTCACCACGCCCAGCCTGACTACTTTTAATAGTTTTGGTTTTAAGATTGATTAGGATTTCCTAAATATATTATTACGTCATCTATGAACACAGACAGGCCTACTTCTTCTATTCCAATCTTTATGCTTCTGTTTATTCTTTTCTTAATGCATTGGCTAGAATCTCCAATGTAATATTAAATAAAATGTAAAAACATATCTTTTTCTCATTCAAAAATCAAGAAGAAAACATTCTATTTTTTAACATTAAGTACTGCATCCATCAGCTATGGGTTTTTATAGTTGCCCATTATGAATTTGAGGTAGTTGCCTTCCAGTTCATTTTTGTTAAGAGCGCTTTGTCATTTTATGAATGTCAGATTCACTCAAATGATTTTTTCACATCTGTTGAGATAATCATGATGATTTGCATTACTGATTTTTAAAAATATTGAACCAGCCTTACTTTCCTGGGATAAATACCACTTATTCATAAGGTATTGTCTTTATATAAAAATTATTGGATTCATTTTTCTAATTAATTTTTGTGTCTATATTCATTATAAATATAGATCTGTAATTGTATTCTTTTGTAATTTTTATGTCTTGGTAAATATGCTAAGGCCCTACATTATTAAAGAGAAGTATAAAGACACTGAATTATATTATACATTCAGAAAGGTACGTATTTTAAAATGTCAAATAATGACCACCAAAAAATGTTACTTAGAGCATTTTAATTCTAAAAATAAAACTGAAGAAGAAAACAACTATACCTTTAACAACAACCTCTATCGACAATAAAGAGGGCAGAAAAGGAGGAAGAAAAACATATTGAAAAGCACTTGATAAATATAGCTGAGCATTTAGACATTTTGCTTAAGGTAGATTTATTCCTTGTATTAGTGTTTTCAATATATAATAGCAACTAACATTTTTGTCCATAATTCTATTTCAAGGACATGCTAGCAGGTATTTTATCTTCAATCTTCAGAAATCTTAAATAGCCTAGCTTCTATTTGGGAAATAGTATGAGCTCAGAAAAGCTTCTTTGATTCTTTCAAGGTTAAATACTTGGTTGGTAAATGTCTAGTAATGGAAGGGGAAGCAAATAGCATATTTGCTAAATAGGATTATAAGTATTATATATTTTCATTCAAGTCTTCTAATTCTTCTCTTAATTACCCATCAGTGACTTTTATTGAAGCCCATTCTGTATTTAATTAGTTATTTTGAATCGAAGCTATTCTCATTTTACGAGTTAAATGTGGAAATACCTTGTGGACATTTGACTAATGTTATAATTAAAGCATAGAGTCATATGAAAGGCATCCCTCTTATCTTGGATAATTATCAGCTATTGATAACTCTTCATCTCACTTGAATACAGTTCTTGGTAGTATGATCATGTGGAAGCAGATAAGACTTATAAACAAACAATTAGCTGATACTATCATAAAGCTCCTTTTTTAAACTTTATTTTCTTATGCTATTTATTTCTTTGAGAAAACATTAAACTTTTCAGTACAGTCACAAATGCCTACTATTGGGAGATACGCTTAAAGACTTAAATATGAAGAATTTTTGGTCACTTCTTTAAATCTAGGTTCACTCTTCATTCTATATTTTGACATAATTACTGATCTAAAGGAGTGTTTAAGTTATCAAATCATTATTTTTCAAAACCCACATTAGATAGGTCCCAAATTGGTAAGATCACTCATTATTTTTGTATCTGAGGTCACTGTAAGAACATATAAATCCAACACAACAGCTATTGAGTGAAAATCTATACGCATGAAGGCTGACTCAAGCATAAATGTGACTGTAACACTGGTTTATTACTGAATCTGTTCAAAACACTTTTAATAACTGGGGGAACCAGAATGACCACATTACACCCTGGAGTGTCTGCTAAAACATTGTACCACAAAGAACCATGCCAACGGGGCCATGTTTATGTGCCTGGCTGCATACAAGTTCAAAAATATGAGTGCATATGTATCTTTCACAGAATTTTGAATTCCTAGCCAAGTTAAGTTTAAGAAAACTCAGATAAAAAATGAAAACAGCATCTGATTAAAAGCATCTGCTCTAACCTTTGAGAGTTCTCTGTGACATCTTTGATAGACAGCCAAGTAACATTATGCCTTTCCCACAGGGTACACATTCAAATACTATGAATAAAGATTAGTTCTCATTCAGAAGGAAGCTGAATATTTTGCATTGAGTGTCATTAGTTTCGTGTGTATGTGCGCGCCCAGATGTCATAGGGCATTTGAGTCTTTTCCTTTTCCTTTTTTTTTTTTTTAACAAGGAAGTATAAGAAGTGATTTATCACTATTTATTCAGGAAATAGCACGTTATGATCAAAAAGTTTCCAAAACTATACTTTTTTCATTTTTGTCATCATTAAGAAAGGTCCAAATGCCACAGCTTTTTTCTATGTTACAAAATTGAACATATTTGGAATGCAACATGAGATTTAAGAATTAATTCAATATATCAAATGCTAAATACTGTAACTCTCAAAATATAGAATTAATTAAAATAGAATAAATGATTCTAATCAGAATGAATAAAGAACTGGCAGGTGGAAAAAGTCCCGCCTTCTAAAGTCTTAACACTGCCATTGACTGTGCCCGCATCTATCATTTTCCCTTCATTTTCCCCAATCCACTAACTGGTAAAATGGGCATGTTAGCCTTTATGCACAAGAGGATGCACCACAGGATTAATAATTAAAAGGTTGGCCAGTGCTTTTTAATTACAGTGGTTACACAATTGCCAATGAATAATAATCCCTCCATTCCAAATCCAATGCCCAGAGGTTAATTGAGCTGCCAAGGTCTCAAGCATTATCAGTATACATCTCTGTTCAGATTGCTAAATACAATATCTTTTAAATATTTATGAGGCACTATGGCTCCAAAATCCACCAAATTACATAGAATTATTTTTTCTTTAGCCATTTCATGTAGGCAGATGAAGCGATGTAACACAACCCTGACAAGGCTGATGAAGAAAATCAGGCCTGTAGGATATTGAGAAGGAGTTTATGTTTGTAGGACTATCTCACTGAATGTTGATTTTTTATAATCATAGTTTTTAAATTAGGAGGGGAATTTTATAGTTATCCCATGCTTAGAGATAGATTCACAATCTCCAAGTGTCAGCAATGTAGGCTTAAGTAGAATAATATGAATAGCAATTATGATGCATTAGTATAATACTTTATTCTTCACTGAAAGTTTTCCATCAATTTTATTAAATAAGACAACTGTACAAAATTGTTGAGCACCTAAGAATCAGTTCATTGTAACTGTAAATTTTAAAAAACTTTTAAATATGTTTAAGAAAATGAAAGGGTAAGGAAAAACACTCACGCCTCTAGTCCCAGTACTTTGGGAGGCTGAGGCAGGCAGATCTCCTGAGGTCAGGAGTTCAAGACCAGCCTGGACAACATGGCAAAACCCCATCTCTACTAAAAATACAAAAATTAGCTGGGTGTGATAGCATGAGCCTGTAATCTCAGCCACTCGGGAGGCTGAGGCAGGAGAATCGCTTGAACCCGGGAGGCAGAGGTTGTAGTGAGACAAAATCACGCCACTGCACCCCAGTCTGGGCAATAGGATGAGGCTCTGTCTCAAAAAACAAAAACCAAAACAAACAAACAAAAAATAAAATAAATTAAAACAGAAATCCATATAATATGAAAAGAGGCAAACAACAGGAAAAAAAATTGTAGCCTATAATTTTGCCATTTGTGTTCTATCAATGATAAATATAAGAGCTGGCATTCAGTAGGAAGAAGAGGTACAAAAGCAGACAAATAGACATAATGGCTATTAACCATCTTATATCCAGATGAGTTTTTTATTTTTCTAAGGCTCATTCTATCCCTGAGACCCTGATATACATATTTCAACAGCTTGGACCCATAAAACCAGAATGACAATAATGTATTATTTTTTTTCTGTTCCAAGACATTTTTTTCAGTCATTTGATAAATACTTTAAATGAATGTAGATGCTTTATTTAAGACAATACATTTTAAACTAAGATAGTTGATTAACATACATTAGTTTTTAAACTAAATTTTTCAAAATAGAGTATCCCCTTTTCAATCTTCATAGGGATAAGTAGACCACTATGATCCATTTTACTTTCAGATAAATATGTCCCTGTCTAGTTTGTGTACTTATTGAACTACAATGGCTGTTCTAGAACTTTCTTTTTTTTTTTTTTTTTTGAGACGGAGTCTCGCTGTGTCTCCCAGGCTGGAGTGCAGTGGCCGGATCTCGGCTCACTGCAAGCTCCGCCTCCCGGGTTCATGCCATTCTCCCGCCTCAGCCTCCCGAGTAGCTGAGACTACAGGCGCCCGCCACCACGCCCGGCTAGTTTTTTGTATTTTTAGTAGAGACGGGGTTTCACCGTGTTAGCCAGGATAGTCTCGATCTCCTGACCTCGTGATCCACCCGCCTCGGCCTCCCAAAGTGCTGGGATTACAGGCTTGAGCCACCGCGCCCGACCTAGAACTTTCATAAAACCAAATGGTATTTGGCACACTGCCTGCCACAGAGCAGGATCTCTGTAAATGGAAATGCCTTTGTCTTTCTCTCGGCTCCAGTCCACCCACCCTGCCACCCTCAGAGACTTTGCATTCATTGCTCCTCTTACCGACAGACATGTTCCACTTTTGCCTGGCCTATAAAAGATAAAAAAGAAAACAACCTCCCTGGTCTGCAAGCTTCTTGTCTACCACTGCCTTAGTTCTCTCCCTCTTTCTTACCACCCTCAACACTTTTTAAAAACATACTGTATAATCATACCTTTATATTCCAGCTAGCTCTAATCCCCATAAGGGTGGTAGAATCTCTCTATATATCTATCTCCACTCTTCATTGAACAATAAGAATAAACTTGATAAATATGTGTTAAATAAAGGAAGTCTTACCACATTTTTGTATTTATGTGATCCTGTTTTTACCATTCTATTTAAAATCTTGTTTCACATTTTGAGCTGAACCTACCTCTAAAGGTAATCTCAAGTCTCATGTTCTGGAAGTAATTGATCCTCTTCCTCCCCTACTCTAGCTTTCCTCATACTGCTGACCACATGGGTTTTCTTTAAATTTTTCTCTTTCATATTTTCCTAGCCTGGCAACTGAATTTAGACATTTCCTTTTACTCTATCTATCTTTGGTTCTCTTTTCTTTCCTTCTATTTACTCACTGAGACACCACGTGCAATCTTTTTCTCTTCTTCAATCACTTATGATTTGTGGTTCCTGTATTTTTGTTTTCAATTGAGTTGGGTTGGAGTTGAAATTAAGTTTAGAGTCAGGGTAGGTCTCAGACTCAGAGGTAGGATTACAAATTTTTTTTTTTTTTTTTTTGAGATGGAATTTCACTCCTCTTGCCCAGGCTGGAGTGCAATGGTGCACGATCTTGGCTCACTGCAACCTCTGTCTCCCGGGTTCGAGTGATTCTCCAGCCTCAGCCTCCCAAGTAGCTAGGATTACAGGTAGGCACCACCATGGCCTTGCTAATTTTGTATTTTTAGTAGAGACAGGGTTTCTCCAGGTTGATCAGGCTGGTCTCTGACTCCCGACCTCAGGTGATCTAACCACCTTGGCCTCCCAAAGTGCTGGGACTACAAGTGTGAGCCACCATGCCCGGCCAGGATTATAATTTGACTTTAATAACTGGAATTTTAAAAATTATTGAGCTCCTTCAATAACGATAGGGGCTAATGCATAATACTGTTACTGGTGTTGTGTTACCAAATCCATTTAAGTGCCATTAATCGTTTTAGTGATGCTCTTTAAAATAAACGTTGACTCTGCTCTTAAGATTTGACTTGTCCTCTGTTGAGGAAATTGAAACACATTTTCTAATCTCTGCTAGAGTAACCCTGAAATTCTAATGTTATTTTCTATATTGTCTCAAAATTTTACCTTTACGCTCAATCTCAATTGCATTAATAAGATTTCATTTATAGGATCTCAGTCAACACATAGTGTCAGCACTGGGGCCTTTCTTATGAAGGTTTGGGAACTGCCTGATGTGTCATGTAAAACCCTTACATTATCATTTCCCCAATGCTGGATTCTCCCTGGTATTCTGAATGTATCAAGGATGAAAGAAAGGCGTTTATGCTGACATGTACAACACTACTTCAAATAAATAATGTAGGACAAATTATTTCTAAAGGAGAATATTAAATAATAAGCTTACATTATAATAAAAATGTAAAAAAATGAAATTATGTGATTTATACTTATGACTACCTTTCAGCAACTGATATTATATATGGGGTAGCTAAATTTTAAAGTTCATTAATTGATTAAATTTTTGAGACAGGATTTCACTCTGTTGCCCCAGGCTGGAGTGCAATGGTGTGATCATGGCTCACTGTAGCCTCGACTTCCTGGGCTCAGGTGATCCCCCCACCTCAGCCTCATGAGGAGCTGGAACTACAGGCATATGCCACCACGTATGGCTAATTTTTGCGTTATTTGTAGAAACAGGGTTTTGCCATGTTGCCTAGACTGGTCTCAAACTCCTGGGCTCAAGTGATCCTCTTGCCTTGGCCTCCCAAAGTACTGGAATTACAGGCATGAGCCATGAAGCCTGGTGCAAAGTTTTTAAAACAATTCACCTTAGGATGAATGAAAGAATGTCAGAGTTGGCAGGGAAACTAGACAACATTCAGTGCAAGCCCATTTTACTAGATATAAATCTCTTTCTCATTTAGGCAGGTTCTTTTAGATATCTGAACAGAACAAATGACTGTAGAGAACCTGTATATCATATTTGCCTGACAACTCTCTCCAAGGAACACTAAGTACTCCTCTGACAAGAGAAACCCTTCATGTCCTCCTCAGACTTCAGTTGCCACCATAGATCTTAGCGGATTTTTCCAGAACAAGATCTAATCATGATGGTTTTTTTCAGTCAAGGCCCTTAGCACCTTTTCCTACATATGTTTTGAAATATCCAATTGTCCTAAGCTAATTTCACGTCTTCTTTCTTTTCACCTTCAAACTTACTCTGATAAGTGTGACTTGTTGGTGTTTTTGAGTTCTCCATGCCCGAAAGCATATTCACAGTTATTGACTTTCAGGAAATTCTTATCACCCCGTTCACCTTACCAATCCTGTCAAACAAATATGCTTCCACAGTTTAGTGTTCTAAGTGTACATCTTTGGTAGTATCTTTGAACATATGATATCAAAGTAAACACAAAACAGCAACTGATTATTCATCACTTACATGAGGAACAGTCCTAGACAACACTGTCTGTTGATAGACTGGTGTGTCTTTTTTCTTATATTCCACCTGCTCCTGTCAATTCAGGCACCCACATGGGATGGATGCTCTCTCGTCCCTCATTGCCCTTCACATTGTTTCTCAGTCACTTCTCTTGATATAACTTCTTTTTCCCCTACCTTATCATGTAAAATCTCTATTTTCTGGAGAATACCACTTATTAGTTAATGGAAAGATCCAATTAAACATACTAATACAGACTTCAGTTAGTGGTTTAGATTAGTATGTTTATTTATATACTCACATAAGGCAATCTGGTTTTGAAAGAATACACTGTTAAAACAAATAAACAAGCTGTGACAATGTGTTTCTAATGCTGGATTTTCAGGGAAATGTTAAATCTATTTAACTTTTCTTTTGAAATAATTTCAAACTTACGGAAAAGCTGTAATAATAGTATTAGGAACACTTGTTTCTTTATTCTTATTCTCCTATTTTACTCTGTGCTATGTGGTTTATCATTCTCTCTCTCTGTCTCTCTCTCCTTTTCCCACCACTCCAACACACACATTTTTTTCTGAACCATGTGAGAGTAAGTTGCATATCATATTCACTTACTTCCAAATAGTGTACATTTCATACAAATAAGGGCATATATAGGTAAGTATATAGTTATCAATTTCAGGAAATTTAACATTGCTGCATCGAATCAGCCTTCCATATCCCAATATTATCCATTGACCCAATTACATCTTTAGGGCATCTTTTCTTATCCAAGACAGGATCCAGGCTAGGATCACATATTACAGGTAGGTATCATGTCCCTTTAATTTTCTTTTACCTAGACTAACTCCTTAGCCTTTTAGTGTCTCTTATCACACTGATACGTCTGCAATGTATTCTCCTTTCTTTTTTTAGTGGAACATTCCTCATAGAATATTCTTCAATTTTGGTTTGACTTTTGTTTTCTCATAATACTTTACATCCACTTACATTCTTCATGGGCTATTACATGTACGATGATGGGTCCTTCTCAGTTCACTGCCTCTGGAGGTGCAGTGTCTGCTTCTCATCTGTAATTTTTATTTTGATTACCCAGTTAAGATGTTTAATTTCCTTTTTATAAATATTATTCATTTCCCTTGCAACTTGTAAGTAATTTGTAAGAGACACTTTAAGACCATATAAATTTACTTCTCCCCATCAAAACTCTCCGTATCCTTTACTTTTATTACCATTAATGTCTTATGCCAGAACTAGTATTTACCATGATGGTTGCAAATGATGACTTCACTTCCCAACTCTAGCACCCTTTCACATTTCCTAGTCAGAAGTTCCTATTCTACTATAAGCAAGACACCTCTATTCTCCCCCACTTTATCTATCTATTGCCTGCCTGCCTATCTATCTATCTATCTATCTATCTATCTATCTATCTATCTATCTATCATCTATCTCTATCTATCTGTCTGTCTACCTACCTATCATCTATATAGACTTAAGCATTTCTATTTTTTCTAAAGGTGTGCAATTTGTTACTGTCCTTAACTATTTTGGTGTTCAAATTGTCCAGGTTTGACCAATATGAATTACTTCAAGTTGGCTCTTACGTAATTTTGTTATTAACCATCGTTTTTCCTTTCTTACTGGCATAACAGGATGTGCTGAATTTAACAAATTTCTTTCTCGACCACAACAGGGTAACATTTTTCTAACTAGATCTGATTGCTTTTAGATGATAATTGTATTAATAACTAAAGTCTATCTTAGGTGTGCTTAGTGTTACTGCAATATTTTTGTTTCTAGATCCATCCAGCTGTTAGAGCTACTTAGTATGTAGTATGTAAGTATATATGTATGTATATACTCATTAACACACATATGTATTTTTAAGTAGGCTTCTTTCTTGTCTTCTCTCATTCCACTTATGTTTCTTATTTCCTTCATGGTGAGAACCTTGGCCCCCAACACAATTGACATATCACTCATTTGCTCAATTTATAGTACATTTAAATATGTTCAGAATTGCTTCTGCTGTATATACGTGTTTCCTCATTTCTTCTTTCTTAAACAAGAGTTAACATACAATAAACGCTCTTTGTACCTTTCTTTTTTCACGAAACAACATATCCAGCAAATCCACCCCATGTCAACTCATATTTTCTCAGTTTTCTTCACAGCTGCTGTGTATTTTTTTGAATATATAGCCTAGTTTATTCAACCAATCTTCTATATTTGGCCATAAAGATAGTTTCCAATATTTTGTAATTACAAATACAACTGCAAAAAATAACTTTGTTCATATGAGTTTTTATGTTATTGGAGCTGTATTGTTAGGGTAAATTCCTAGTATTGAGATGGTTGGGTTGAAGAATAAATGCAGTTTTAATTCTGCTGGATATTGCCAATCCCCCTCTATAGCTATTGTTCTATTGGGCATGCTCATCAGGAGTGTATGAGAATGCTGGTTCCCCAAATTCTTGCCAAAAGAGTGTATTATCAACCTTTTAGGTCTTTGCCAACCAGATGGGTGAGATATAGTATCCCCATAGAGGATTAATTTGTATTTCTCTTTTCATTGTACATTTGTATGCATGTAAACACAATTTTATATACTTTGTTTGAGTTTCCTTTTTCATGTTTTGCCTGTTTCTATATTTTCTCAATTTTAATTGGTAGATATTATAGACACAGACATTTTCTCTGTTAGCATCAATTATACACAGATGGCAGTTATAATACAAAAATAAGATTAATAAATTTAGGCTTTCATCCTACAAAGAGAACAACAGCAACAACAATAATACTAACAAACACAAAAATCAAAAGCAAGTAGGAGTAGCCACAGCTTGGTTTACCTGTCAGTCCCTGTGCATGCCAACTATACACTATGATGTCTGTTTCATATGCATTCATTCCTTTTCAAACCAGAGGCAATGATGGCCAGACATATTTCTTTAGAAATACCCTCTTCATCAGCAAATAATACTATATGCTATACTGAGTATCTATGTATTAAGTGTGAGTAGATCCCCGAGTACTCATATCATGCTGAATTTACATAAAGAGTAACATAATGTCCCTATATATTGCAAGTAGGCTCTTAAGACCCTTTGCTAAGCTCCCTGGTTACCCTTTCATCTGGCCCACTGGTTTTCTCCCACAATTATCTTTGGTACTAGGGAGTTATTCCAATAATAGTTCCTGGTTTCTTTCATTCCTGTTCCATCAGCGGTGTACCTTGATTCAACTTGTCACTGAATTTTAATTTAAATAGGAAAACAGCACACATAAACATACAGCTTGATGCATTTGCACAAGTGTAAGCAGCACTTTAGTCAATAAACCAAGAATTACCAACACGTCTAAGACTTCTTTGTATCCTGTTCTAGCCATGACCCTTCAACAGAGGAAACCACCATCTAGATTACTAACTGCATGGACCCAGGTCCGGCATGGATTGGAGATTGCCAGACATCCATGCCTTTGGCACCAGTCCCTTGCCATTATGCTCAGCAGCCTCAAGCTGCCTCCAGGTCTGAAGGGAGGATAAGCTTTGCAGCCTCAGCCAGTATTCCCAGCCTCCTTCTCATCTCCCCACTGCTGCAAACTCTGTTGTTTTCTCTCCTATAGAAATCCTAAGCTTTTCATGTGCTCCCACACATGCCATTTTGGACAGTTTGACCTCTAATAGATGTAGGTATGTGCAGCATTCTCAATATTATTAAATATAAATTAAGATAATAAACATTATTGTTTACAAATTGTAAACCTAATTATAGCTGCATATTCAAACATTCACTAAACTCCACAATTCGGTAGATCTGTTAACAAGTATTTACTAAGTACATTCAACAGTCAAGGTACTTTCCTAGCTGATGAGAGCCAACATTTAACAAGACAAAATAAGCCCCTCAAACAACTCACCTATAATCAAAAACGATGATATCTTCTTAATTGTGGTATAATAGAGAAAGCAAAGACTATTGGGGACATAAAGCCAAGGAAAAAGCCTTGTCTCTTACCTTTCAGGATGTTGCTACAGTAATTGACACAAAAAGTGCTTACCAGGTAAGGACTCAGTGAATGGTGGTTATTATTGGCAATGATATTTGATTTTAGTAAAAATGCCAAACATCTCTGCACTTCAATTGAATAAGCTAAGAAATAGGTTAAATTCCATTAAATATCCATAAGTTTGATATTATTTGGGGGGAGATTAATAGTTATTGTATAGTAAGAGTTGAGAGAGTGTGTGTGTGAACATGTGCCTTTGTTTTATTTCACAATCAGTAATCCCAAATTCTAACATACAATATACCTGAATGATGATATTTTGTTTTTGATTTTAAAATTTGAAACCAGCATCATTGGCATTCTTCCTTATATTAAGCAAAGGTAAAATGCAATACTTTTATTAATATTTCAAGAGAAAACTGACATATTAAAGATATTTCATCATCCCTTTTTATTTAACATATCGTGTAAAAACCCATTGGATATTCCTACTATGTCATAATCACAAAATCTTTTCAAAGGGACTGGACATTTCTTTTGTATTGGTTTGGTTTCTGTTATCAAATACTTGTTTGTTCCAGGCTGAATGTGAAGAGCCTGAATAACTTTATGATAAATTCACAGTCTTTTTCTCTTGCTCTAGGCTGTCATACACAGCTCTATTTTCCAATTTGTGTACTGTAACAAAGCTGAAAAATACACAAACGAGACAGTCACTGTGCGTATAGAATGAACAATTGTGCTTGCTAAGTGCATAAGATAAACAATGACTTCGCCATGGGCAACTCAGTTTTCATATCTGAAGTGGAGTGAATGTGTTTCTTAACCTTCTCTGAAGAATACTGGGAGAACTAATGAAACCTGCCATTTTCAAGCAGATACTAGTATAATCCAAATGAAATTAGCAATTCAACCCCAAGATGTAATTGGGGAAAGCTGTTTTAGCTTTGGGAGAGCTCTTTTCTTTGCTGATAGAAAAATTATCCATCATTGTTTAGAAGGCAGGTTTGCTGGAATCCAGTTTTTAATAAATAATGACTGTATCTCAAAGAATTACATGATGTTGATAGTGTTAAATGGTGTGTAATGCAGAATAAACTACTGTATGGAGTTTGAAACTAGGACTTTTTGTTTTGTTTTGTTTTTGTTTTGTTTTTTGAGACTGAGTCTTGCTCTGTAACGCAGGCTGGAGTGCAGTGGCGCCATCTCAGCTCACTGCAAGCTCCGCCTCCCGGGTTCCCACCATTCTCCTGCCTCAGCCTCCCGAGTAGCTGGGACTACAGGCGCCCGCCACCACGCCCGGCTAATTTTTTGTATTTTTAGTGGAGACAGGGTTTCACCGTGTTAGCCAGGATGGTCTCGATCTCCTGACCTCGTGATCCGGCCGCCTCAGCCTCCCAAAGTGCTGGGATTACAGGCGTGAGCCACCGCGCCCAGCCGACATGTTTTTTAAGGTCAAAGATTTCTTTGGGGACAGGGTGGGAGACTGATTCTTTAAGTGTCTTTGGTTCATTTGCTATCTAGGACAGAATAATTCTGAAAATGTTTCCTTGGAGTTTTGAATGTAAATAAATGATTGCAAAGAGTCATATATAAGTAGTCATCAACCAATCTTTCATGTTTGATTCTAGCATATTTTCTGAGTTAATGAAGGTTGACGCACAACTCCTCTTAGAAGACACTGTCTTTCTTACAAGATCATCCTTATTCTTGCTTACCAGACACAGTCCTACCAACACCCCAGTGGTAGCAAATAACTTTTAATGTCATAATTTCATAAAGTACTTGCCTACTAGTTGTTATGAGTTTAATTTTGTGCCCGCAAAATTCTTATGTTCATGTTCCAATCCCCAGTGTCTCAGAATGTTATATTTGGAAACAGCTTCTTTGCATATATAGTTAGTATGAAGTCATACAAGAGTAAAGTGGATTCTAAACAAATACATTATTTCTAAAATGAATGCCATATAAAATGAAAAACAAGGCTGGCCACAGTGACTCATGCCTATAATCCTAACAATTTGGGAGGCTGAGGTGGGAGGACTGCTTGAGTGTAGGAGTTCAAGACCCACCTGGACAACAAAGTGAGAAGCATCACTACAAAAACAAAAAAAAGATTAAAATTATCTGGGCACGGTGACATCCACCTGTAGTCCCAGCTACTCAGAAGGCTGAGGCAAAGGATCCATGGGCTCAGGAGTTGGAGCTTGCAGTAAGCTATGATCACATCACTGCACTCTAGCCTGGGTGGCAGGGCAATACCATAAAACACACACACACACACACACACACACACACACACACACACAGAAGAAAGATGATAATAAAGCAACACAGGGAGAAGACGGCCACCTGTAAGCCAAGGTGAGAGTGCTAGAGCAGGCTGTTCCCTCACCGCCCTCACAGGAGGAGCCAGCCCTGCCAACGCCTTGATACTGGACTTCTGGCCTCCAGAACCGTGAGAGAGTAAGTTTCTGTTGTTTAAGCCACCCAGTTTATGGTACTTCATTATGGCAGCCCTAGCAAACTAATACAATAGGGTAAGTAGTGCTTTTTTTAAAAATTGAAAACAGCAACACCAACAATAGCATTAAAGATCAAGATCTTCTACCATTTAAGCTCTGTGATCTTAGGTAAGATCCCGAACCTCAATCTTTGTATTGAAAATTAGAAAAAAGGCCAGGCGCAGTGGCTCATGCCTGTAATTCCAGCACTCTGGGAGGCCGAGGCTAGTGGATCACCAGAGGTCAGGAGTTCGAGTCCAGCCTAGCCAACATGGCAAAACCCAACCTCTATTGAAAATACAAAAATTAGTCGGGTATGGTGGCAGGTACCTGTAATCCCAGCTACTCGGGAGGCTGAGGCAGGAGAATCGCTTGAACTTGGGAGGCAGAGGTTGCAGTGAGCAGAGTTTGGCACCCTGCACTACAGCCTGGGTGACAGAGCGAGACTCTGTTTAAAAAAATAAATAATAAATAAAATAAAAATACCAACATCTTATATACAAGCACTGTATTACAGTTTAAATGCTGAGATCACTAAGTTTCACATGGCCTATGAAACGAATGGCTGACCAGGGTCATAGTGGCGGGGAACACAGGCTGGTTAGGCTGCTCTGGTTTCCTATCCTAGCTCCACTGTTTGATTAGTTCAGTGTAGTTTTTTTATTATTTTATTTTTATTTTATTTTGGGGGTGTGTTCCTTGAAACAGGAAATGTGATATTTACTCAACCATTACAAAATTTTTTTGCTTTCATATAGGGATATATTGTGAAATGATTACCACAATAAGTTAGTTAACACATCCATTGCCCAGTCTCACCACGTGCCCCAGGGAAAGCTGTACTTTCTCTAATCCTCAATCTCTGCAGCCGAAAATAGGGCTTAATCATAAAAATAATAATCTACGTCCTCACATATTAGTTGTTTTGAAGATTAAATGATATAAAGCACATTAAACACTTAAGGAACCCCCAATAAATGTTGGTTGACTGTTATTATTTATCAATTTGTGCAGCTGAAGTTTTCTGAATTTCTGCTAAATGACAGGAGTGTTCATAGACATCTTCCAAGCTGCATATTCATATCATTATAAAGCATTTTAATGGCAATTACAATAGACTCGTTCACTGTCTCATCAAAATATATTGGTGAAGTTCATCGGAGAAATGCAGATACTTATCTCAAACATTAGTTTCATTTGGAAACGGACAGAATTTTTTCTAGAAGCCAGAGTCTATGCTTTACTCTTGCTCTAGACTCCTGAAAAGGCATAGATGGTGAATGAACCTTTCAGACAGCCTGTCAGCACTATATCTTTTTTCCAGAATCACAATGTTCATTTCACTGCAGCCTATAATCAAACTAGTTAACTCAAGCAAACCAAATTTATTTGCCAAGACATTTTAACATTCTAGTAGTTCTCTCCTAAAGTGAACATTGGCTAAATTAGCTACCTGTAAAACAGTATGCATAAGTGAAACACATAGAACGGGATCTTCACAGTGTCCAGGGGCATAAGCATCCTGAAAGCTGTGCAAGATGACCTGGGCTTTTGTTTAAAGCTATTGTAGTGTTTTTTGCTGTCCTGGCAATTAAAATATATTATTCTCAATGCTAGACCTATTATTAACGACTTACTTGCATTCTTTTTATCACTTTTAATAAAGTATTCTACAAACATTAATGATAACATTCATAATAATACTGATAAATAGGAGAAAGTGAAACAAGAGGAAGATAAGAAGAGACTATATTCATGGGGCGTTGTTCTAAACAATTTAGTTCTGATTAATTTATTTCTCACAAAAATCCCGTAAGGTAAATACAATTATATCACTTTTACACCTAAGGCCCATAGAAGGTTGATTAACATAGTTAAATGGGCACCACGAGAAACTGTTGGAGCAGAGTTTAGATATTTGAGGTTCGGTCCAGAGCCCATGCTTTCTTGTTCTGTAAATATCGTGTATGCATTCAACAGTATTTTCAATTAGTCAAAATGCGCAGGGGTTCATTATAGTAATGGAACTTCTTGCTGAACCAAAATAAGTATTTGAATCCATATTGAGTAGTGAGGTCAGTATACCTGGATTCAAGGTTCCAATTTAAATGACATCATGGTTCTCAGCCTCAGCTTACTCATCTACAGAATGAGATACTTCAATTCAGTTGTAAACTCAGAAACATCTGTTTTGTACTCTGCAGTGAGCTCTATATGATGAATGGTACAGAGATAAAACGTGTGTCCTAGGAGACTGCATAAACTCCAAGGTTTTTCCAAACTTAGATATTTACATTATATAAATCAAGCATTACAGATTCATAGGATATAATTTCAGAGCTTTTTATTTTAAAAAGTCAGCTTTTCAGTGGGTGCGGTGGCTCACCCCTATAATCCCAGCACTTTGGGAGGCCTAGGTGGGTGTATCACTTGAGGCCAGGACTTTAAGACCAGCCTGGCCAACATGGTGAAACCCCATCTTTACTAAAAATACAAACATTAACCAGGGATGGTGGCACATGCCTGTTATCCCAGTTACTTGAGAGGCTGAAGCAGAAGAATTGTTTGAACTTGGGAGGCAGAGGTTGCAATGAGCTGAAATCACTACTGCATTCCAGCCTGGGCAACAGAGCGAGACTCTGTCTCTAAGTAAATAAATATAGGTCAGGTTTTTATTTTGCTGCATGTCAGAAAGTCAGGAAAAACTGACTTATTAAATTATTTATAGAATCCCACTCTCCATTCCTACCTATTTCAGCAGAAGATTCGTCTGCTTGAAATGACTTCCTGCCCCTCTTCTCTGAGCGACCAACTCCTTATCTACTTAGCCAATGGTAGGTAGCTCCTCAAGAAGCCTTTGCTGGACCCAACCACTCTGAATAAGACAGCTTTCTTTGTGTTCCCAGAACAACCTAGGCAAGCACCTCTCTATCTGAACATAGAGTCATACAATATACTTATAAATGCCTATGTTTAGCCTTATCACTAGTTTATTTACCCCTAGAAGACAGTCATTGTGCTTGTGTTTTGGTCTGTTTATCCCTAGCCTCAGTAAATAGTAGGTGCTCAGTGAGTGCCTATTTATCAAAGCTCACTCTCTTTTTCATGATAAATCTGTCTGCAATTTTCTCTGTAAATTCTAGTTTTTCTAATTCTACCTTCTGGTTTGGAAACACAAATGCTGATGCTCATTCCTCTTTCTCATGAGAGTTCTTCAAATATCAAAAGCAACGCTGTCTATCTTGGAGGTATATATGAATCACTGGTGAATGTCGCTAAACTGTAGATTCTGATCAGTACATCTGGGTTAAGGCCTCTGAGATTCTGCATCTCTGACAAGCTCCCGGGTGTTCCTGGTGCAGCTGGTTTCTCCTTTCATGGCTAACCAGCATAAACTGTTTCGGTTAATACTCATAAGCCTATTTTGGAGTCTGCTTACCATACCCTTTTCAGTTGGCCTAAGAAGACATAGAGAAGTACTATAGACAAAAATGGGTTATTTCTTTCCAAAGTTAATGACTTTATCAAGTGAATGTATTAAACTGAATCTAATGAAAACATCCTAGTCATATTTTCACCGAAGTTTCTTTTAAAAATTTATCTCTAAAAAAACTTTCCAGGCACAATTCATACGGCAATGCATAGGACTCGATGTGATAATGAGGAGGCCCATGATTTGCATGGCATAAATTAGCATTCTCAATTATATTTACAAATGAGTCATTCATCATTTCAGGCTGGGAAGCACAGATGTATGTAATACAGTACACATGCCAATACACTAATAGAAAAACGTTATTATAAAGTGGAAGTAACAGGCTATTTTAAATTTTCAAGAAAAGAGTCAATATACTATGTTAATGCACCTAAAATCACAAATGTATAAAATAATTGAGTGATTAATATGTTCCAGACATTGCTCTAAACCCTTTGTGTGACTTTTTCACTTAATACCTACAACCTCTATTGAGGTAAATACTATTCACATAAGTGACTAGACTCATTTTACAGATCGGGAACTTTAGGTGCAGAAAGCTTAAAGAATCTGCATGAAGATACACAGATCTATGTTACCAAAATTGTATGGTTGGCCTAGGTGGTCCGACTCCAGAATGTAACATTGAATTACTCATTTCACTGCCTCTCAGGAGTCTTCAGGCACATAAGAAGCAGGATTTACTGGGCACTAAATTCCCCAAAATAAGCATACTAGTATTCCTCTAAGTTACCACTTGAGCAGAGTAGAAACATACATCTTAAAAGAAAGAACTGGTATCTTATTCAAATTATTTGTAGGTACCCATTTATCAATACATTATATAAATGTGTGTTTACTTGGAGTTATTTAGCCTCATGTAACCTAAATCTAACCTTGACATGATTAAAAAAAAAAAAAGTTAGCATTGAGTTCAATGTAAAATAAAACACCTGAAAATATTAGTATAATTGATAACAAACCTCATTTCAGGGATGCTTTAAAAATTAGAATAATTACATATATCCTATTTTATCTCATAGATGAAAAATACATTATACTGTGAGGAACTATACTGTTCTTTTACAGCCTGTAAGAAATCTTCTGAGATTATAACATTTTCCTTTATCTAATAATATATGCCAATAATATATTCAATATTATCAACAGCATCTTTTTATGTTCCAAATTTTAGAAAAATATGACATGCATAACCATATTTGTTAGAACAGTTCTATTTATGTAGAATATTGAGTCTCATAAATTGTCCCAAGAAACCTCATGACCTTTTAAAATGAGAATCTCACCATACAAATGTGTATTTAGAAAGGTGATCAAAATTCACTAGCAGAGGCATTACGGTATATGCAAAAGGATCTGGAATATCCACTCAACTTATTAAAATTCATGAGACTTTAAAAATATTATCCAGCCTAAGAGGAGTATAAACAGAAAAATCTATTTCACAGAAATAAGAAGCTTATTCTGAAATCACCTTGGAAATTGTTTTTTCTATACAAGTCCTGAAGATTTTTACCCCATTTATAGCAAAGATAATTTTAGAAAGTTTTTGATGCAGATTATTCTGATGTGTTTTATTTCTCAATAAGCTAACTACAAAATTATTTTGAATATGTCCGCCTGATCCTTTACCCAAATAACCAATGGCAGCAAGAATGTGGATGTTTACGTAAAGAAGCAAGGGTAGTACTTGTCTACTGGGGAAAAGAATCACATTCGTGTCCTAAGGGAAGGAGGAGTTATTATCTGATGGAAGATGTAGGCACAGGCGACAGGATGGTTGTCATCCTGACTTTCATATGCAGACAAAATTCTAGATATTTTGAAAGAATATAAGTACACTATTGAACTTTAACACAATGGCATTTATGTTTTATATTCATACTGGGAACAGATTTTTAAGTGATTTGGAAAATTAGTGCAACCACTGTAACAAATGGTTGAAAAGACAGAACAATCCATTCATTTTTAAACAGTGTCCCCTTAAATGGCTCATTGGACACAAGGCCATCATTATGGTAACAGATAATTTGTTACAAGCACTGCAGTGGCACCTGGCACAGAGCTAAGTCTACCGGTCATGCCTCACTGACCCAGCCTGCGCCGCACTGTCTAAACATGTATTTTCCGTTCGTTAATCGGATGTTATGACCGAGATTTGCACACATTCTACCTCCAACTTTAAGTAACATTTCCTTAATCTAAAATATTGTCAGATATTTTCAATCATGAATAAGAGTAAAAGGTAAAGTGAATCTGAAAAGCATAGAAGGAGACTAAAAAATTCTGAAAATTGTCATTGCTGACCATTCTCACTGAAAAGACATACTAAACTAGATTTGGAGCATGCTTCTACAATTGGGAATTGATGACACACATGTTTCTAATCTTTATAGCTTGAAAAATTTCTTTACTTACATAATCTCACTTAAATATCTCAATAGGAATTATATCTATTTCTCAGATTAGGATTTCAGGTACAGAGAAATAAAGTCAAATCTCCAAGTTTATAAAACAAACAAATGAAACAAGATACATGAATTCAAACCTTTCGACTCCGTATCTTGACTTTTGCTTGCCAAATGACTAATTATAGGCTAATCCAAAAGGATGTTTTGAGAACTGTTATTTTATAAATATTGGCTGATGGAATATGTAATTAAAAAGAAAGTAGAGACTGCGTGGTCCAGCTTATACCTTGATATTCAGAAAATCCAAATGTTTCATAAATGAAACTGCTAACTATTGTATTTGTCTTCTAGATATTTGAAATGTTTTAAATTTCTTGAAACAATGAAGCTTTATGTATATGCATATGTATATGGGAAAAGCATACATGTGACAAAGAGATCTGGGTTTTGAAAATAAGTAATCTATTTAATATTTCTGAGAGAATATGAACTTATTTATCCCTATATTCTTGATAAGTATCTAACCATGTAATTTAAATATGATGAAATAGTTCTGTAGAATTCTCCATCTAATAGATGCAGTGGTAACAAATTGCAGTCTAATCCTTATTTAAAATTAACAAAATGGATCAAAACTGTTCTTAAAAATAATAATATACAAGCGTGTTTTCATGATTAGGAAGTATTTTTTAAAGAAAAATAAAAACTGTGTTCATATGACTGGTAAATTTGTAGTACGTTACTATCCTAAAAAATAATAGTGGTATGTAAAGAAGGCATTCACTGCTATTACTCCAGTTTCCTATTTTGGCTCTGAATATCTGCATTCAAAATCCAGTAATTGAATTTCCCAAGCAAAACAGGCCTCTTAGCAAAAGCCTGCTGGAATTCTTATTTAATATAATGTTTAATGGACTTCTGATACAAAATGCTTACGCAGAATACTTCCTGTCTCTAACAGATTATACTTAGGAAACTTGAAAACATTTCAAGATAATCATGCAAATTAGAGTTGGTGGCGTATGTAGATGTAATGATTTTTGGGGGCAATTTTATTTACCTTTTACATTGGAAAAGAGGTTCTAAATAGAAGGAAATTATATTGTAGATAAAGTATAAAGAATTCTTTTATGCTCAGTATCATCAAAGAGGAATGGAAGGTTTGACTAGTTAAGCCCATTTAGAAACTCAGATCATTGAATATTAAGTATTCAGATAAACCGTTATTTAGGAATCTTTCAGGAGCCATTCTCCTTCCATAATGCAAGATTCATGACTCTAAAACCTTGTGAAACTGTCATAATTCACATATACATGACTTGTTCTTTGCTTATTTTAATATATTATCCAATAGTGATAAAATGACTCAGAATATCCATATGAATATTTAATAAGAATATTATAAAAATTACTCATGTTTCCCATTTCCCCAACAATCAGAAAAAACATAACCATGGACATTTGTTTAAAATTATATTCATGTGATTGAATATACATTATCTTCTATACTTCTCAGGTAAACAATCATTATAAAATGGATAGTAAAAACAATTTCAAAAGTACATAAAATTTTACATCTTATAAGGCGTTTTCCATCAAAAAGTCATCCAATCTTCTCTATATCAGAATTCTCTTCAAGTCCAGTATACATAATGTTAAGTAGTAGTGGATTTAAAAACTCTAGTATTTAATACCATTTTTAATAAACTTAATCCCCAAGAGTACTTTTTGATGAAATTTGTAAATGCTAAATTTTAATCACTTAATGAATAAGATGACATAGCCCTAAAATATTCAAGAATTTTTAGAAGTTAATGAACTTTATCTCTTTTAGAATACATTAAAGGATTGGACTCTTTTTTTTGTATTAGCAAGGATTAAAACATTTCTGCCATAGATTATTAAATAATGTAATCATTATGTTGCAGGCTTATTGGTACTGAAATATATTTTGCAATATTTAGATTGTGTCTCTGATATGGTTTGGGTCTGTGTCCCCACCAAAATCTCATGTCAAATTGTAATTCCCAGGGTTGGAAGAGGGGCCTGATAGTAGGTGATTGGATCATGGGGATGGACTTCCTCCTTGCTGTTCTACTGATAGTGAGTGAATTGTCAGGAGATCTGGTTGTTCAAAAGTGTAGGATACCCCCGTCTCTCTCTTCCTCCTGCTCCAGGCATGTAAGACATGCCTGCTTCCCCTACACCTTCTGCCATGATTGTAAGTTTCCTGAGGCCTCCAAAGCCATGCTTCCTATACAGCCTGTGGAATCGTGAGCCAATTCAAACTCTTTTCTTTATAAATTACCCAGTCTCAGGTATTTCTTTAGAGCAGGTCAAAAATAGACTAATATAGTCTCCAACTTGTTTTGATTTTTAAAATTTTATAATTAGCTCACTACTAACTTCTTCTAGAAATAATCACTCATCGCTCATCATGTAGTGTACTGATTTTTAATAAGAAACATATTATTTGAAAGGAAGAAACAAAGTGAACACCAGAAAGGGAGAAGATGATAGAAATGCACCTTTATCACCTTAAGATGGAAAGTCCTATAAGTAGACGCAGCATACCTTTACAATTTGTGATATTTTCACTACATGACATCCTTGTCTCCCTGACTCGACCATTATTATTTTATGTAATATCAAGAGTCCAAGGCCAGGTGTGGTGGCTCACACCTGGAATCCCAGCACTTTGGGAGGCCAAGGCAAGTAGGTTGACGTCAGGTTGAATTCCTGAGATCAGGAATTCAAGAGCAGCCTGACCAATCTGGTGAAACCCTGTCTCTACTAAAAATACAAAAAAAAAATTAGTCAGGCATGGTGATGGATGCCTGTAATCCTAGCTACTCAGGAGGCTGAGGCAGGAGAATTGCTTGAATCCAGGAGGCTGAGGTTTCAGTGAGCCAAGATCACACCACTGCACTCCAGCCTGGGCAACAAGAGCAAAACTCCGTCTCAAAAATAAATAAATAAATAAATAAATAAATAAATAAATAAATAAATAAGTCCAAGACAACCTGAGCAATTTTATCCTCTTTAGCCCTTTTTCCTTATGTCTCTGCACTTAGCCATCCTTAACTGTTCAATATTTGATAGATACATTAAAGTTCAAGTATTTTAGCACCTATCTTTATTACTATCTTGGCACATTATGAGAGGAGAGGATTTGAATACTCTTAATTTTGAGAGGAAGACTTTACAAATACAAAAGTGTGAACAGTATTTCTGTTCTGATATGGAGAACAGTATTTCAGAGTCTGACATGTAACCCCTCAAGTAATTTTACCAACATGCTTATTTGATCTTAGTTTAGAAATCACAGAAAGTAAACCCCTCAAGCAATTTTACCAACATGCTCATTTGATCTTAGTTTAGAAACCACAGAAAGTTAGAAAACAATGAGTGCTTTGGGTTTTAGAAGAGTTTGTGATCTAAGCCTTAACTGTTCACTCTCATTTGTTTGGTCTGCTGTTTGGTTGGTTGGTCGCTTGATTTCTCCCTCCCCTTCCCGCCACCCAACTCCCTTACTCCTCCTTCTTCCCCTCTCTCTCTGCCAAATTTTAAGGGCAACCCTTTCAAATTTTCTGTTCTCCTCTTCCTTTTCAGCATATACTTTCTCTACCCCCTTCCTAACTGTAGGCTGAAAACCAATCTAAAATATGATATTCAGTGTTCACTGTACATTAGATTCACCATCGGAGCTGTAAAATCCCAAAGCCCAGGCTGCACCTTAGACCAATTACATTCAAGTCTCTGGGGTTGGGACACAAGGGTCTGTATGTTTTAAAGTTCTCTAGCTAATTCTACTGTGTATTCAGGCCTGATAATCACTTTCTATAAATCATGCCTGAGCATTTGAATGATCTCAATTGTGAGATGAAGACATTTTAGAAAGAGGCATTTTTCCCACTACTTGCTTTCTGTAACTTATACATCCTCATACACAAATAATTATTTCCATATAATTATGACTTGAAAGGAGTTATTTCTAAAGTTCTACTCAAGCAGACACATTTTTTATTCTCAGGACATTATATCCTTATTTCATATACTACTATAGAAATGAACATCCACTTTAGCTCAAAATTATAAACTCTTGTTACTTAGAAAAAAACAATTGGGGACTTTTAAAATACAAAGTCTACAAGAGTGATTCACGATAAAGTTAAAAATACCCAGCACTCTGCCTAATACTGTGAAGGACATGATTTCAAAAGTGAACCCTTTCCTCTTCCTTTTTTTCCCCCTTCCCCTTTCATCCTCTCCTTTTCCTCCTCCTCCTCGTCTTTTTCTTCTTCTTCTTCTGGTTTAATATTGATGACATTACTTGATTTTGGTCATGCCTGCTTTTTAAAATAATTGAACCAAAATAGAACACTTAAATTTTACGGTTAATAATTTATTCAAATTATTATGTGGTGAATATTTGATTGAATACATACAACTTTTTAAGTTAATAGAGATGTTTTAAGAACAAATGGGTTAAGCTTTATTCTCTTCTTTCATAATAAAGGAATAAAGTGAATATGGATCTGTAATAAGTGTTTAAGACACTATTATAAAATGGACAATTTCTTTTCTTAACATCTATCACGGCTCTTACTTCTCTAAATTATATTCTTCATAATTTCAATATTTTCCTTCAATTGAAGATCTCTGTCTTCAGAAAAGTTATCAGTATCATTAATCACGATTTCAGCTTATATGATTCTGGTCTCATTGATCTGGGTGTTCCTTTCATCCACGTGCTTTAAAACTTCCTCAGATGATTCAAATTCATAGTGCCGATCGAGAATCATTGCTTTAACCATTGGATAGAAATTACAGCCTGAAGAAACTTTCTTCCATCGACAATGATGAATAAATAAGGTTTCTCAATGATTTTAATAGATAAATATTGATAACTATATATGCTTAGTAAATCCTGTGCCATTTCCTAATATTTCCAACCCAATTCTGTGTCTTTGCTTTCCTGCCAGTGACTTACCCAGATATTCCCATCTTGATGATAGGGTTTCCAATTTCTCCCTGTGTCGCTGTAGAGCATCCGGTACTGGGTCACCCAATCTGAGCTGCTATATCTTCCTTGGGTTGCAATGGCACTGATCTGCTTCCGATTGCCAAAGTCAACCTGAAGCCATTGATAATGGTCACTGTCTGATGGAGACCATCCCCCAGCACCTGAAGATGGGCAGAGGCAAGATTGAAAAATGAATATTTAAATTTGAACTTGTACAACTGACAATGGAATATTCTACATATCTTAATTGGCCTTGGCAGTGCTCTATTTCACAGATATATTATGAAGTATCCTTTATAGATGCCATTGAGACTTCAACTAATATTCTTCCAGCTGGTAACATTGATTCTTTAACCTCTTTATGGTGTAATTATGTGCTCATTTTCTCCTGAGCAAATGTCTTCATAATTCCTCAATTAGATCTTATTAGTACATGTCAAAGTCTAATTGGCTGAGGGTTGATCAATTCACCATAAACTCTTCAGCTAAAATCATGAGAAAAATGTAACTATCCAATTTTTTTCTGTCATGTAAACTTTACTATTTAATAAATTATGAATTTAAAACAAGCAATTATACACAATTTTTAATATATTTTTCTCATGAATTTTAGTAGAAAAATATTTGCAATTCTTAAGATGAGCCTAATCTTACATTAATTTCCTGTACCACTGAGATGTACAGGGAGGTATATATCAAATCAGGCAGTATGGTTACTTAACACTTAGAAGATATACAGACAGTATCTCTGGAAAGACATATTTCTAGAAAAATAAGATACTAAGCAAAGTTAAATCTCTTTTGGCAAAATATAATAATTGCTTAGCAAATAGTAAAAATGTAAAAACATTTGTTAGTAAAATGGCACGAATATAGATCAATATTCTTAATTTATAGTAATATTTAAAATAACTAGGGTTGCACACAAAATAAGTTACAGAAAATATGGCCTAATGTTAGTGCTAAGAGGCACTATAATTTTTAAGGTGAGTTCAGCTACTAAAGAGAATAAATGATAGAAAAATACTCAATAGGTTATCCAATGTGCAATATATCAAAATGTGTATACTATTTTTAAAATAAGGAATGTAAAGGTTGGTGAAATAATTTATTCTATGAGGATGTTCATAATAAAAATCATTTTATAAATCATCACAAACATTCATTTAACAATGTTTTTATGGCCTATTTTTGCTTAAAACTATGATAGAATAGCTTTTTTAAAAAATTACAAAACTAAAAAATTACAAAATAACTGTTTGTCCAGGTGCAGTGGCTCACGCCTGTTATCCCAGCACTTTGGGAGACCGAGGCAGGTGGATCACCTGAGGTCAGGAGTTCAAGTCCAGCCTGGCCAATATGCTGAAACCCCAGCTCCTCTAAAAATACAAAAATTAGCCAGGCATGGTGGCAGGTGCCTGTAATCCCAGCTATTCGGGAGACTGAGGCAGAAGAATCACTTGAACCTGGGAGGCAGAGGTTGCAGTGAGCCGAGATGGCGCCATTGCACTCCAGTTTGGGTGACAGAGCGAGACTCCATCTCAAAAAATAAAATAAAATTTTTAAAAATCACTGTTTTAGGGACTGGACAATGGGCAGTGCAGAACATGATCCATAAAATAAGATAAACAAATAAGGTGAGCCCTGCCAACTTCCTGGCTTTCTGCTAGCTTCACTTTCTGGATCATGTACATGGAAGATGATCCCAAACAGAGTTCAGGAGTGCAGCAGTGTCACTGAAATGAAAACATATTACAATTCAAAGCTACTAAAGAAGCTCGAATTCACAGGACAGAGTCCCAGAGAGGGCAGAGCTGTGTAAAGAGCTTTGGAAATCTACATGGGAGTCATCAATGAGTCTCTGGAATCTAGACTCAGAAGCAATATTGTGCTGTGTATTCTCAGATCAAGATTGCACAAGACCAGGTAAATGGAGTTCTGAAATCAGCAATAACCAGAGGTTGCACAGAGCTGGGAAAAATTTGATTTCAGACTAGACAAAATTGAGAGACCTTGTTGAATCCCTCCAGGCATTCAGTAGACATCCCATAAAAGTCGTGCATTATAAGTAGGGATATTTTAGTCCTAAAATGAGGGCTAGTCTGGACACACCTGAGCAAAGGTTACTGAAAAAGATAAATCTGACCAAAAATTAATTCTTTGATTGACCAAAACTCAACACTCCATTAAGGAAAGCCATAAACATTTAGAAACTGAACAACATTGCATCCATGATGTCAAGTATATAAATTCAAAAATATACTAGACATTTGGAGAAGCAGGAAAATATGTCTTAGAACCAGAGGAAAAAAAATCAATAGAAATGTACCCCCAAAATAACAGAAATGATGAAATTAGCAGACCAGGACTTTAAAATAGTAATTATTAATCCTATTGTCTAAAATAAAACCGGCCGGGCACGGTGGCTCAAGCCTGTAATCCCAGCACTTTGGGAGGCCGAGGCGGGCGGATCACAAGGTCAGGAGATCGAGACCACAGTGAAACCCCGTCTCTACTAAAAATACAAAAAATTAGCCGGGCGCGGTGGCGGGCGCCTGTAGTCCCAGCTACTCAGGAGGCTGAGGCAGGAGAATGGCGTGAACCCAGGAGGCGGAGCTTGCAGTGAGCCGAGATCGCGCCACTGCACTCCAGCCTGGGCAACAGCGTGAGACTCCATCTCAAAAAAAAATAAAAAAATAAAAAATAAAATAAAACCTATAAACATTTTTAAAAGATGCGAAATGTTGAAGGAGAAAAGCAAAAAAAGAGAACAAAATGGAAATTTTAGGACTAAAATTACATCTGAAATAGATAATTTAATGGATGGGCTTAACAGCAGATGAGACATAGAAGAAAAACATCATTGTACTAGAATGTAGGGCCATAGAAGACATCTAAATTAAGCTCAGAGAGGAAAAACAAGGCTTAAAATTAAACAGTATTCCAGTAAGTTCTGAGACACTGATAACTGCCCTAAGAAGCATGGAAATGGAGTACTAAAAGCAGAGAAGACAGAGATTGGGTCAGAATAAAATATGTTTGAAGAAATAATGGTTGAAATACATAAACCCAGATATGTGAGAAGCTGATTGAATTCCAGGCAGGAGAGATACAAGGCAAAATACAATAAGGCACGATATAATTATTTGCTGAAAGACAATGCTAAAGAGAAAATCTTAAAAGTATTCACAGGGTTACAACTTCTCAGCAGAAATAATGCAAACCAAATGACAATGAAATGACCTATCAGACATGATGAAAAAAAAGCTGGCAACCTGAAATTCTATGTCCAGCAAAAATATCTTTTAAATATAAAAAAAAACGTAATATTCAAGACAAACCTGGGAGAATTCATCACTCATATATGTATACTATAAAAATATAATTTTTTCACCTTAAGGGAAGTTTTACCATTTTGAAACTGATATTTACATGAAGAAATGAATGCTTAAAATGCTAAACATGTTAAGTACATATAAAATATTTGTTTAGGTTTTTAAATTTCATTAACAGATAATTTAGTGTTTAAAAACAGTAATGATGAATGACAGGGTTTATAATAAATGTGGAATTAAAATATGCAACTCAAATAGTACAAAGTATAGGAGTCTGGACAGGAAATATGTTATGCTGTGGTCTTACTTTACACATGAAGTGGTATTATTTGAAAATAGCAAACCCTAGATCAAAGGTTAGCAACCATTTTCTGTAAAAGGTTAAATACTGAATATTTTTGGCTTTATAGACCATACTACCTCTGTTAAAACTGCCAAATTCTATTATAGTATGAAGAGCAGTACATAAACAAAAGAGTGTGGCCATGTTATAATGAAGTGTTATTAACAAAATCTTGTAGCTGGACAGAGGGTTGACGTTTGTCGATCCCTGCCCAAGATCAATCTCTTAAAAAAAAAAAAAGTATATTCAAATTTAAAATCTGTACCTTTCACTATATCGAAATCATATGTCACAAAATATCTGGACAAATTTAAGTATTTAAGTGTTTGTGTTTGCATAGGTTATAGGTGTGGTGTCTATAGAATATATGTGCAAACGCTGTAACTACTTCTCAGTCTCTATTCTCACCTCTTCACTTCACACTTTTACAAGAATGTTTTTTTCTATGATACAGTACTTAGCTGTAATTCCTCTTCAGGAATTTCCTGGGTTAAAAAGAGGCACCTGTAGATGATATACCTTCATGGGGTAGTGCAAATGTAACGACTGGTCAACCTGGGGCTATAAAGAGCCAATACCCTGCCCCACCCTGTGGAAACTCTGAGGTGTCTTCACAGTCCCAGAGCTCCCTGCAGGGATTGGTCAAAGACTTCACTGAAACTGCATTTCACCTGAACTCCTCCCTGTGACTAATTTCTGTTTCATTCCTTTCTCTTCCACAGGTTTCCATCCCCCAAACACTCCTAATTAACTTCCTAGATGCTATTTTTCATCTCAGGATTTGTATCCTGGAGATTCTCGTCTGCAGTCCCTCTTGGGACCACTTCCTGATAATCTGTTCACGAACAATGAGTTAGTTATACCTGCTTTGTAATCTGTTTTTTCCTATTGTAGTGTTAGTATATAATATTCCTTATTGTCATATATCATTCATCTTCCTATTTTACCTAGAATTCCATAAAATTTTGGAGAGCTATAGGCTAATTTTGGGGACAACAATATACTCAGTTATTGAGGGATAACAAATATGTTTTCTTACCTGTTAGATATACAGTTCCAAACCTTGAAGAAATTTTATAGCCAATTTCATAGAGAGTTCTATCTATGTATTACCAAAAACAACAGGGTGATTCAGTGAACTAAAGTCAACAAGCAATTAATACAATGAGGTAGCAGGTGAGAAAATAGCTGATTGATTGAGGAAACTTAGAATATTTCCTCTGTTTTGCTAATGAATGCTCCAGAATAAATTTTCTTAAGTGACCTATTTTTTGCTACATTCCAGTCTTTCAGCAAGCAAGCAATTAACGTACAGCTGCTTAATCCCATTTATCTCATTACTTTTAGCAAAATAGAATTTACTGTCAATTTTAAGGAAAGCAAAAATTGAAAATCAGGAGAAATATAAGTCAAAATGTATTTCTTAGCAGAAATATAAGTGGAGAGAATACTATAGTGGGTAACCTCAAGGGGAGGGCAAAAGTCAGTCTTTCATGAGGAACATGGTGGAAAGATCGATGAAAAGTTCCCTTTTTCTCTTTGATCTATCAAGCAATGTAATTTGGCGAAGTTTATTACTTTGTTTACTTGGCTTGTGAAATGTGTAACCTCTATTGATCCAGGGATTAATAATGATACCTCTTTCATCCCAACAACCTCTGGAATGTGGTGTATAAGAGGGCAAAAAAGTTCCCAATGTATTGTAGTAGCTCAGAGAAAGTGGTTGGACGTCAAAGAGGAGTTGGAAGAGGTGGAGAATGAATAGTCATAAACTCTCAGTTCCTAAGAAGAACTCTTACCTAGAGATAATATTACCTAAAACATCTAGCAAATAACTCGTGTATTGTTGAAGTAACTTGAAAGATGTGTACTTGTTAGAGAATTCTTGCTAGTCTCGAAACAATAACAATGCCGTATCTTCCTTTCCCTACTCTCTCCCCTTCTGTGTTCTCTCTTCCCTTTCCCACCCCCCATCCTCCGTGTGTCTTTCCTTCTTCACTCTTCTTTCTCACACATACACAGATATTCCTCCCCCTGTGTATTTGCATGTGTGTAGTATGTGGTGTGTGCACATGTAGGCTGTAAAGATTTAGTGTTTGTATTCTACCTGTCCATTCTATGTGGGTTCCTAGAGTGATGCATTAGAGAATCTGAATAAATTGATGAAACTAACACTCTAGACTCATATGAGTTATTTTTGCTTTGTAATTTGTAACTCAGTAAGTCAGAGAAAAGAGGAATTTTGTGGGGGGTTTAGAGAGGCCATGGAGCTTCTGTTGTAGTGATAAATGGCTCCTGAAGAAACACAGCCCTCAAGTTGGTGGTTTTAACACCACCAGAGCCTATAAGCCTGGATTCTAATTTAGCAAAAATACATAGTGAAAAAAAAATCAATTAGGGTTAGAACTACCTTTAATAACTGGCTGAGAAATATGTATCAGATGAAAAGAATAAATTGAAAAGGAGACTCCAGGCAAAACTGCATTATGAGTTCAGGCTTTGAGACCCCCTTCTGCTTCAAATACACTGTATTTTTAGATAAGATAGATAAGAAGAAAATTGAAAAGACATAGCGAGGATCAAAAAATAAGATAAGCATCTCCACGCACAAGAAATGCAATAAACATGCAAAGCAATGAGTAGGGTTGAAGCCAACGCCAGCTAGAGTCCAGATCTGGGGACATACAAAGGCATTTGGGCATTTGGCTACTATGGAATATTGGTAAGGTAAATTTCCTGTGCGTATCAGCGACAGAAAGCTTGCTTCAAGGTTGCAAACCAAGACTGGCCCTAGGCCAACCCGGTTGTGAAAAGAGACTGAAGAAAGCTGATTACTCACTTAAACATACGGATTATATGAGGCTGTATGCCCAAAGAGGTTAGCAAATAGGCATATCTGAGATGAGTAAAGGCATTCACTGGCTTGGTGACCAGACACATAATAATAATAACACTGCCAGGCACAGGCATCGGGCCAGTAATGTAAGGTACAGTTTCAGACTGGACATTCTGGGACTTGAGTAGAGAAAGTCCCATAATGATAAAGCACAAAAACAAGGGAGACGAGAAGAGATAGGAAGAGAGAAAGAGAGAGAGACCAGAAAGAGAGAGACTGGCTGTCAAGAAGAACATGCAAATGAAAATTTCAAATGACAGGAACAAAACCCAATGCCACGAAGTCAGTAAAGTCAAAAGTTCAACACCAATTAGCTCCAAAAGTAATAGCAATTGAGGGCTAGTGGAGATAAATAGGCTCTATCCTCTCAAAAATATAAAATAGGTAATGCTATTCATTAAAAATAGCAGTAATTATAAGTTACAACAGGGAAAAATAAAACATTTATAGATGAATACTAAAAAGAACCATGAAGTAGTTTTAGAAATGCAAAATTTAGTTACTGATAGGAAAATAAACTCATCAGAGGAAAAGTTACCAATTCTATATAATCTAAGAAATAATTAGTGAGCTAGGCTGCGCACGGTAGCTCACAACTGTAATCCCAGCAGTTTGGGAGGCAGAGGCGGGTGGATCACTTGAGGTCAGGAGTTCGAGATCAGCCTAACGTGGTGAAACCACATCTCTACTAAAAAAAAAAAGTAGAAAAATTTGCTGGGCGTGGTGGCGGGTGCCTGTAATCCCAGCTACTCGGGAGGCTGAGGCAGGAGAATCACTTGAACCCAGGAGGTGGAGGTTGCAGTGAGCTGAGATTGCACCACTGCACTCCAGCCTGAAAATAAATAATTAGTGAGCTAAAAGGTAATGTTTCCATGTTGACATATATATACACACACACACATACATATACATACTTATAAATCATATAATTTATATATAAAATATGTAATAAATATATTGGTATTGATATTAATATATTAGATTAAATATCTAAACATATAATGTATAATTGATATACATTAACATGTACATATATAAAATTTACCACTATATAAAAATTGTACTATATATAAATATATATATAAATGTATATCAATTATACATCAGTAAACCTGTTAAAATTTGCAGTAGTTAACAGACATTGGGGGTAAATTGGAAGCTTCTAGGGTAAGTCTAAGAGAAGTTCTAGACTAAGACCAATACATAGAATATAAATATTTGAAAAACTAATTTTTATTCAAAACTAAAAAAGACATGACACCATGAATTTTAAGACCTTCTGAACATTGAAAATACTATGTAACATGAGTTTAAACCTACAATGGAGAAGTATCCAATTGATACAAAAGCAGTAACAGGCATCTTAAGAAGTGCCAAAAGGAACTCGTTAATGAGCTCAGATTTTATTTGCAGTGGGGGATAAACATCTGCAAGGAGGTCATGTGATCTATGAGAAGCAGATAAATATGCTTCAACCAAGTGTAGATATTTATTGATTAGAGTAGCCAGGGAAGAAGACTATATCCATTAATCAACATCTGCTATAAACTAGAACAGGAAAATTGGCATGGCCCAATCATTCCTAAAATATTGATAAATAAATACTTACATAAATAAGGTTGAAACAAAAGCGCTTGAAAGCTATTTTTTAAGTAACACAGAAGAAAGAAGATATAATACTATCAGATACTATTTAATGACAGGAAAATAGTATTGTTTGTCGCCCATTTCTACCAACAAAGAAAACAGTTTCAATAATTCTAGGAGTAGCAAAACTACTAACTGAGTATAGATAAACACCTCCCGAGAGAAGCTAAGACATAATAAGACGGACAAAGTGGTTTTACCCTTTTCTTTTTTTCTTTTTCTTTTTTTTTTTTTTTTTTTGAGATGGAGTCTCGCTCTGGCACCAGGCTGGAGTGCAGTGGCACGATCTTGGCTCACTGCAACCTCTGCCTCCTGGTTTCAAGCGATTCTCCTGCCTCAGCCTCCCGAGTAGCTGGGATTACAGGCACACACCACCATGCCCGGCTAATTTTTGTATTTTCAGTACAGACAGGGTTTCACCATGTTGACCAGGCTGGTCTCCATCTCTTGACCTCATGATCTACCCATCTCAGCCTCCCAAAGTGTTGGGATTACAGGCTGAGCCACCACGCCTGGACCATGCCCTTAACTTTTTGAAGCATTCGAATTCAGATTATAACCCCAAGGACTGCATTATCCATAAATGTAATCTTAGCTTTCTTGAATATTTATTAAAGGAACTGCCAAAAAAGGAAAGATAGTCAAAAACCAAATACCATAAATTTTAAAAACAATGAAGTTGGTACATCTGGGAAATATAACAAGAAAGATCTTCTTTAAAGTCTAGCACGTGAGTTGTAAATATTTAGGAAAAAGGATGAAAGGGCTCTGGTGATAGAGGAGGCAACAGTGGTAGGTTATAAGGATTTCCTTTTTTTAAATTGAGCCCTTGTTTAATAGAACAGATTAAATTCCACAGACGTATCTTCAATTTTAATTATTGCAAAGCATTTGACAAAATATCTGGAAAATGTAAAATAGTAAAATGTGGGCTGAGAGATAACAGTTTTAGGTAAATTAAAAAATGGCTAATAATCATTGCCAAATACGTTGATTAATGGTGATGTCAGCTTGAAGAGTGCTCTCTAATGATGTACCACAGGCTTTCATCCTGTACACTGTCATTTTTAATATTTTTATTCTCTAAGGCATGAAAAACATGCTTATGAAATTTGTCAATTATATAAACCTGGAAAAGAAACCTAATAGGATAACAAACTGATTAATGATGAAAATGTTTTTGACTGGCTGGAAACCTGAACCTATCACAGCACAAATTTTTTTAACATCAACAATGAACTAACATACTCATTTTGAAGAAATACTTTATCACCTTCATAATTAAAGGTATCTAATGCTTAGAAAGAATTATGTAACCTTACTTTATGAATAATACATAGGGTTAAAATTATGACATCTAAGTAGAATATTATATTTGAAATATAATATTAAATATGTTTTTCATGCATTTTGATAAAGTCTTTATATATATATACAAATTAACAAATTACAAGATTATAAGTAGATAGTATCAGGAATTATCACAAAATGAACATAACAGTGTAACAGCCACCCATATCTATAAAGAAATCATTGCCAGCAATCCACAAGCTCTTCTTGTTTCCTTTTTCAAAAATGACTGTCTCTTTCCTCCCCAATAAATTGCTCTAGAAAGTGGTTCTGCCCCACACTATACTCAAAAATCAAGGTCAAAACGTGTAGATCAAATTGTAAACGTTTCTGGAAGATAACATACAGCATCTTTTTGTGGTTGGGAAGGATTTTTTAAACAGGACTCAAAATGTACTAGCTAAAAAGGAAAATATAAATTCAGTTACAGTAAAATTAGACATTGATTATCACAAGGCATTAATAAGAGAGTTAAATGGCTAACTATAGATTGAGAGAAGATATTTCTAAACATATAACGAAAATATTCATTTTTGTTAATGTATAAACAAGCTCCACAAATCAATAAGAAACACTCAGTAAACCTAATAAAAATTGGGTAAAACATTTTAACAGGCAGTCCACAAAAGAAAAATTATAAGCTTATTCAATATGTTTGTTCCTTCAGTGGTTCTGCACACTACACTAACAAAAGTTACTGGAACTTTTTTTTTTTTTCCATAAATGGCATTATGAAAATCATTAACATTCTGGCAATTAGACAAACAAAAGAAGATCTGTCTAGCTGAGGCTTCTGTATACATATTCATCACTTCACAGGTAAAGCACCGAGTGTCAGTTGTGAGAAATAGACTTACAGCAAGTTGTTTAGTTTCATATATTTTAAAAATATATAAATTATTTTCAGGGAATTTCACAACAATTATATTTTAAGATACTTGATTTAAGGATGCTAATTTGTTTTTAAAATGTCAAATATTACCTTAAGATTATAAGAGACAAGAAAAATGAAAAGCAGACCCAAAAGCTATACAGCTGCTTAAAACTACATAAAGCCTAGATAACAGTGAAACGAATGTGAATGCAAATCTAAGTTTGATTAAGTTCTTGCTCCACACAGAAGCCACAGTGATACACACAGAGGCTAGCCTGAGCCAGAGTATAAAAACAAATATACTCTTATTTTACATTATTTCACACACAATGTTCTACATTAGACATGTATACAAGTTTAATGTAATATAGCGAGAATTAGGTCTGATTAGAACATCTTGAACATTTACGTTACCTGTAATTTTAAAGCTCACTTACTAAACAGTGTAAATGATGTATGGTCTTATTTTTTTAATGTCCTGAAAATACTGTGGCCAAGAGAAAATACACTTTTGTGTGTGTTATCTCAGGTGGTAGTATTTTTCTTTTTCTAAATTAAACTTTTTCTAAAAGGAACTTACAGGTAGTCAGATATGAATGTAATATTTTTAAAGCATTAGAATAGCTATTACTACCAACAGAATGGATTCCCACAAAAGTAATGAGCTCTTCGCTACTGGAGATATTCAAGTGAAAGCTAGTTATCAGAATGGTTTTAGAAGAAAAATTTACATAATTTGGGAGGTTGGACTGTGTTCTTTAATTTTATTTAAAATGAAAGTTAAAATGCAAGCTATTATGTTACAATCATTAGCAAAGCTATCAAGTGGATTTTATTTCTTATTGGCTGATTTTCAGTTTTCGTTCATCTGTTTTATTAATATAGGGGGGATGTTATTTATATCATTGCTAAGTAACACTTGACTATATATAATTTTTATTTTT
This sequence comes from Macaca nemestrina, assembly GCF_043159975.1. Taxonomy (NCBI): domain Eukaryota; kingdom Metazoa; phylum Chordata; class Mammalia; order Primates; family Cercopithecidae; genus Macaca; species Macaca nemestrina. The sequence continues at coordinate 12,135,722 of NC_092128.1, forward strand.
AATGAGTCTGGTCATTTCCTTATTTACTATGAATATCTCTCCTGGTTCATTCATTCAGCAAATATTTATAGAGCACTTCTACATGCCAGCTACTCAGGGTTTCTTTTAGAATATTTTATAAGCAATTGTTATGATTTTTTTATACTTGAGAATCCAATTTATTCATTTAAGGAATGTACAAAAAAATCTTTAACTGAAGATTTTATCATATGGAAAACCAGATATGTCGTATATTTTGTTCACAGAAATGAAGTCTTATGTGTGATAAAAATAAAGCAAATAATAATGTAATCCAGTCAAAGTCATTGAAGTCATGTTCTTCTTTGCAACTATTTGGAAGCTGCTATGTAGTTCTCCCTTGTAAGGAAGCCTGAGGAGCTTCATGGTGTATGTAGTCCCTAGTATCTCTTTGTTCACTGCATTTCTAACTGAAATCAAGATCAAAGCCTTCATCAGTTGAAGGCAAATATCAACGTTGCAAAGAAATGTAAAGTTATGTCAATTTTCTGGGTGCAAATTTACTGCTTTACTTTGTATTCTTTCGTCCCTGGCATGCATTCTTAGTAAAGTCTGCGGAATCTTGGAAAGAGCATAGTTAATCAGACATAATTTCTTGGCTTCCCAAGCTAAGTGCCCATTCAGTGGCATTGCACAGAAAATGTCATCATTCTCCAGATGTTACTCTCTCCAATATAAAAAAAAAAAAGTAAAAACATTCTTGTCCATGCAGCTCACAAGGAATATTACTCGGTGAAGGTGCAGAATGTAAGTGTATAGACTACAAAACGCTTCAAAGCTCAAACATACAACAGTGATATAGGTTATCAAATTGCCCCTCTATGAGAGGGAAGATTAAGGGATGGGTATCAATAAGGAAATCAATTAAATCATAGAATTTGTAGCAAATTTCTTAAGATTGCCCATTTTTTAAGTCAAGAAATGACTTAAATTCATTATTTAATAACCACTGCCTAGCATGGTTCTCTGGACATAATAGGCACTCAATAAACATCTATAAAATGAATATAAGAATAAAGTAAAAAATGAATATATTAATTAATTACATCCAGGAAATAGGATCCCTGAAACAAGAGGGAAAATTCTTGGGTCCAGTTGCATACATATAAGAAAGACAGAGATTACATAAGGCAAATTGAATTATAATTGAAAAAAAATCTCCTTAATCAAGTTAGTGGTTCTCATTGCAATATCTCCAGTAGAGCAGAATTAGAAGACTTCTCCAGAGCAGTTATTGTATTTATTCTAGATTTTATTCTTGGCTTAATTTATTTTATGCAGGTATTCTCACTCAAGTGTGTGTGTGTGGGGGGGTGTATTCTTAAAAATTATTTGATTGTTTACATAAATAAAATCCTCATAAAATTAAGTCATCAACATTATCTTGGAGAAATCCTTGGATTGTATTAAAACTCTAGCACTCCGAGTGGTTCACACTAGGAAAGGAGTGTGGAATTCTGCTTAGAATTCTGTCTTAACAAGTTTTACTGGGCTCCAGTTATTACTCACGCATTAGCACATCCCTTCCTGTGAACATTATCACAATCACATCTCCATACATCAGGGAGCAATCGGCTTATGTGGGTCAGCAGAGTGAGTGGACGGGGTATTCTGATGAGCTGGGAATGAGAAAGGACTTGCTTAGTTACCCAGGAGAGGTGGGGAATCTTGGCACAGGCCTGCTTCAAAGGGACCCGGGAAGCTGGCTGAGAGCATCCACAATTCAAAGTAGAAATGTTAAGAATTTAGATGTAACTGATTATGGTAGGATATTCCTTTAACTCGCATAGTGGCTTTTAGCTAAGTGGCTAACATTCAGTGAATTTAAAAATAGAGTCTCAAAACCTAGTCTCTATCTAGCATTTTGTGCAAAAAAAGCTTTAGTTATTTATTACTGTTTCATTCACTTAAGAAAGAAAAGCATCAGAGGCACATTTACAAAATGAAAATCTTCCAACTAGTAACTAAATATAGTTTATTGTTTATTAACAAAATAATTAGGGATGCAAATAACATCTCCATACCATCTGCCTCAGGGACTCTTACTGAAGCTTCATTATTTTCTGGGGCAGAGGCTCAGCTCTAAAAGACATCACTAGAAAAAAATGCAGAATAGCAAAAAAGAAATGTGCGTATTATCTGTGCATTAGCAAAATCTATTATTAGACAGGTGATAATGTCAATGGTGTATACAAATAGATGCAAAACAATATATACAAATTTGTTTGCTGTGTGTGCAGTGATATATTTAATTTATATATGCAAATTTTTGAGATACAATGTTGCATTCAATGATGCAAAATTGCCAATGATCTGTGCAACAATATAAGGAAAATGTATTGTCTATACAATGATTTTCGAGCTAGGTCTACCATACACGAAAGCACAAAAAGATGAGGTCATTTTCAAGTAAAATCTCATGATCATCGAGAGAGATATTGCTTCTGACTTGCAGTAAGTGGAAAATTGCTTTGTATCTCCACTTTTCGTATTTGTACACTTGGTCTCAGACTTTGATAGAGTAATTTCATATACTTGAAAGCATAGGTTATAAAGCCTTTATCTGCTTTAGTTCATTTTTTAGGAAGAAATATAAGGGAATTGTTCTCAAGATCGATATGGTTAAATATAGTAAATAAATTCTTTAAGATCTAACTCAAATGCCTTTTATGAGTGCTCTTATCTCCCCCATGACTCATGCATAGTGCGTGATTCCCTTCTCGTTGGCTAGCACTTTGTACACACATTATTTATTCCAATCCTAACCCTAGTTCCTGGATGGCAAGCATTATGCAGTTCTCAAGTTCATTCTTACAACCCCTCTGATTCCTATGAAGGTAAATGGCACACACAGCCAGTGACTTCAATGACTAACTACTGTAACTATAGTATCTGTTTTGATAAAGAGGGGAGATTTTTGGTGTATGTATACTTGGCAACATGAAACAATTTCACCAAAAACATTGTGGGTGTGTTTTGATATTCACTTAGAATATATATAGCAGTCCCGCTTCACAAGGCTCTGAATGAGTAGAGAAACAACATTAACAACACTAGGATAAGTACACACACACACACAACACACACACACACACACACACACACACACACGACAGATAAGCCTTGTAAATATAGTTGTTTTTAGTGCAATCTTCTGAAAGTCTTACATTCATATACACAGAGAAGTCAATTCTTCTTTTAAATCATTTCTTTAATAGGCTTTTTTTTCCCCCATAGGGCAAGCTGAAACTGGTTGATGTAGCAATGGGCTAAAATAACAATGTAGAGAAAATAGTTGCAAACCAAATTTAAAAACAAAAAACAAAAAAACAAAAAACAAAAAAAACAGGTTCAAAATTCTTTGTACACCTTAATAGGGACGATATCTTCTATTACCCTAAAAATTTTCCCACATCTTTATGAGCTCCACATCACTAATTTTAATTCCCCGAAATAGAATTGCATTTCCTGTCTGAGATTTTAGTAACATATTATAACAAAAAGCATACTGGACTAGAATCAAACCTAGTTATAAAGATATGCTTGTCATATGTAAAAAGTCATGATCGCTGATCATTAGAGAAATTAAAATCAGAACCACAGTGAGATATCAACTACACCAGTTAGAATGGTGATCATTAAAAAGTCAGGAAACAACAGATACTGAAGGGGATGTGGAGAAATAGGAACGTTTTCACACTGTTGGTGGGAGTGTAAATTAGTTCAACCATTGTGGAAGACAGTGTGGCCATTCCTCAAGGATCTAGTACCAGAAATACCATTTGACCCACAATCCCATTACTAGGTGTATACCCAAAGGATTATCAATCATTCTACTATAAATACACATGCACACATATGTTTGTTGCAACACTATTTATGATAGTAAAGAGTTGGAACCAACCCAAATGCCTATCAATGATAGACTGAATAAAGAAAATGTGTCACATATACATTTTGGAATACTATGCAGCCATAAAAAAGAATGAGTTTGTGTCCTTTGCAGGGACATGGATAAAGCCAGAAACCATCATTCTCAGCAAACTACCACAGGAACAGAAAACAAAACACCGCATATTCTCACTCATAAGTGAGAGCTGAACAATGAGAACAGATGGACACAGGAAGGGGAACATCACACACCAGGGCCTGTCAGGGGTTGAGAGGGCTGAGGGAGACAGAGCATTAGGAGAAATACCTAATGCGTGTGGGGCTTAAAACGTAGATGACATGTTAACGGGTGCAGCAAACCACCATGGCACATGTATACCTATGTAACAAACCTCCATGTTCTGCACATGTATCCCAGAACTTAAAGTACAATTTTAAAAAATATGTTTGTGTGACATTATAAAATAGGGGGTCCAAGTTATAAATCTCAACATTTTGATTCAGCCATAAAAAAATGGGAAGAAAACATGTCATAGTTTTTGAAACTATTATTAGAAACCTAATTAGAAGATATAATATGTCTCAACTATTTAAATATACTTAAGAATACGTATATTTATATTTAAATATACTTAAGAATACGTATATTTATATTTAAATATACTTAATATGTATATTTATACTTAAATATGTTTTTATATATTAGTAATATATATTTAATATATTTAATATTTATATTAACTTAATAACATATATTTAATATATGTAATATTTAATATATTAAATAAGTATACTTAGGTATACTTTTTTAAAGTAATATACTTTAAGTATGCTTAATTATACTTATTTAAGTTTATTTAAATTAAGTATAATTTAAATAAGTATAATTAAGCATACTTAAGAATAAATATGTTTATGTTCAAATATACTTAAAAATAAGTATGTTTATGTTCAAATATACTTAAGAATAAGTATGTTCATGTTTAAATATACTTAATAAAATAAGTATATTTATATTTAAATATGTATTAGCATTTTGATAAGTAATGTTTTCACTGTTTTGTTAACCATCTAATTCACAAAATGTCTCATTAGAAAATACTTAATACTCAGACACTGTAGGAACAAAACAACCAGCATTATTAAAAACAGGGGAAGGTGGGACAAATGTCTGAGTTTTTAAAAGTCTATATGTTTTGTCTATTTTTTCCATTTTCCTTTATATTTACTTATATATACTATAGGAACAAGAGATTAAATATTCTATTGCTAACTATATAATTTTTTATTAATTCCTCAAAACGTAACATTAACTTTGTGATAGCTACAGTGCTTATAAAATTTATTTTTATAGGACATTGAATTTTCCTACATGAAGCTATAAACGAACACCTGCTTTGTATTAACTAATTTACCACTCAAAAAAAACATAAAACTTACCAGTCTTAGGGTCTCTGACCAAATATTATGTACACTGTACATATTCTTTTAATTCAGAAAGTATGAGATGCTTTACATATCTCAATGAGCACTGCTTGAAATATCTATTTAGCATCTTCCAATCAAATTACAACATGAACTTTGTTTTACTTGGTGAAGAAAATACCACTATAACTGCTACATCAAGAATAAGTTGTATGGATATTCCAACAGTAACAGAGAACAGTGAAAATAATGAGTGAGCTGGCCTGAGGTGGATGTACCAAGAGGTGGGTAGATGAGAGAATTCTCAGAACATCCTGACAGACTGGATTTTAGGGTGAGAGCTCCTGGCGACAATGGCAGGTGAAAAGGAGGAATCAAGGCTGACTTCTAGACATGCAGAGTTGAGAAACTTAAAGTGAGTTAGTAGCAATTCCTGAAATGGAAAAAAAAAAGTTAGAGAAAGAGATTTGGGGATGAAAATTAGGAGTTGCATTTGAGTCTTAACTTGAGGTGTCAAGATCCCAAATCGGTTGTAAAGATGAGTTTGGGTCTCAGGAAGAAGAAATTAAGACATCAATTTAGGAGTCATCAGTAGCTGAATGGGACTGAAAGATGAGATTAGACAGGAGGATCTAGTGAAACAAGTGTTTTCCAAGACTTGAGGGGACATACCAATGTCTAATATCTATTTAGAGGAAAAAGAAAAGGAATGCCAAGTGAGAGAGAAAGAAACCCGTGAGAGTGGGTGGCACCGTGGTAGCCAAGCAGGAAAGTTTTCTAGTTGGAAGAAGTGGTCACTGTATCATTTTGTGAGACAATGTGGCAACACAATCTTTTTTAAGTAAAAATAGAATAATGTCTTTGATTCACAAACTCCATCTTCCCAATCATGGAATCTGCATTATTATAGAAATAACTAGCCTTAAAGGTGGTAATACATGCACCAATATGTTCATTGCTTCAATCTACCACTATTCATAATCAACTGAAACTGGGAACATCTAAATTTTCATCAATAAGGGAAAGCTAGGTAACTTGAGATAGAATAATCATATATTTTATAGCTGATATAAATAATATGTATTATTTTCAAATTGTTTTTAAAAAGCAGAATATGAGTCTGAATATACATTGATTAAAAATAGGTAAAATTATGAATAATATAATTCAGGGTTGGTATAGAATAGAACTCCACATTTTTTCTATTCCATTTATTATTATCTTAAAATTTACCTACCTTAATGAATATAAGATAGTTTATCACTGTGTTTTTTACTTTTTTACGTGTTAAATAGTGATGTTAAATATTTTATATACATACGCTAATTATAAAATTACTAACTGAATAATCTCTTTTTAGCTTTTGTTTATTTAGTGATATCTTGATGTTTTTCTTATCCAATTTGTGAGCCTTTTAAATATCAAGAATGCTAATCCTTAGTCATTATTCCCATAAAATACTTACAACAAAAGTTTTCATTTAGTGATCACATATCATAATACACTTAAATGTTACATTTATCAAAATTCCTATTTTACACATGCTAAAAAAGGATTTTATAGAGTTTAGGTGACTTGCCCAGGCCACAGAGAGCTAGTAACAGAAATCTGTTTGAGTTCTGATAAGTTCAATTCCATATCCCGTGCTTTCTTTTTCCATGGAGGTATTTAAAACTAAAGACCCCTAAAAATTTCAAACACTGGACAATACTGATCTTAAGTTATTTTCAAATGTGGTTTTATTTCATGGAGAAACATGGAAAAATAAGCTAAACAGAAAGGAGTATGCAGAGTACTTTGGCCTTCTCAGGAAACCAAAAGTAAGATGATTCTATAAATTATGTAATCGGCAAATTGAATCCCTTTAAAAATTAACGAAGTGCCACTAGTTTAACACTGAAACAAAGGCTATAATCATCATGCACCATTTGTAACACTGTCTCTTGATATTATTTGAATTTGGTGTTAAAGATGAATCATTCTCACCACCCATTAGTAGAGAACTTACCAATTCATAAAACTATTAAAACTCTCTATTGATACAAGAACCAACAGAATCTTTAAAGTTAATAGGAAAGAAAGAAAATTAGACAAAAGGTACTATAAACAAATAAGGAAAAATATAAAGTACAGAAACCCTTAACCACACTAATATTTATTTAACTCTAAATATTCATGCCAATTAAAAAATGTTTTATATGGAAGTGACACAGAATAAGAACTTGCTTTTCAAGCAATATGTTGTATTCTTTTTTTAATAAATTTCTAGTTGGCTTATTTTTTTTCTGATTTCAGTTTTTAATCTTTAAATTTTAGTATTTGATATAGTTTTAATCTTTGTCGCCATCAAATCTCCTGTTGACTGGTAATCCCCAATGTTGGAGGTGAAGCCTGGTGAGAGGTGATTGGATCATGGGGGCAGTTTTTCATGAATGTTTAGCACCATCCTCTTGGTGCTGTTCTTGTCATAATGAGGGAGTTCTCACGAGATCTTGTTGTTTAAAAGTGAGTGGCATCTCCCTGCCCTGCCTCTTGTTCCTGCTCCTGCCAAATAAGACGTGTCAGCTCCCTCTTTCCTTATTCCATGATTGTAAGTGTTCTGAAGCCTCTTTGGAAGCTGAACAGATGCCAGCATCATGCTTTCTGTACAGCCTACAGAACCATGGCCAATAAAACTTCTTTTCTTTATAAATTACCCAGTTTCAGATCTTTCTTCTTTCTTTCTCTTTCTTTCTTTCTTTCTTTCTTTCTTTCTTTCTTTCTTTCTTTCTTTCTTTCTTTCTTTCTTTCTTTCTTTCTTTCTTTTCTTTCTTTCTTTCTTTCTTTCTTTCTTTTTTTTGACGGAGTTTCACTCTTGTTGCCCAAGTTGGAGTGCAATGGCACGATCTCGGCTCACTGCAACCTCCGCCTCCCAGGTTCAAGCGATTCTGCTGCCTCAACCTTCTGAGTAGCTGGGATCACAGGCACCCACCACCAACCCGGCTAATTTTTTGTATTTTTTGTAGAAACGGGGTTTCCTCATGTTAGCCAGACTGGTCTTGAACTCCTGGCCTCACATGATCTGCCCGCCTCAGCCTCCTAAAGTGCTGGGATTACAGGCGTGAGCCACCGCACCTGCCCCAGGTATTTCTTTATAGCAATGTGAGACTGGTCTAATACAGTATTTGACACTGTTTGTATAACAGGTTTTTCCTTTCTATTCTATACTCTCTAGGGACCAGAGACCCTGCATTATCCTGGTCCTCCATCAACTCTAACCATTTCTTTTCTCTTAGTTTTTCATCCTGCTTTTCCCCTTTCAGTTTTGGTATTTTCCAAGTTTGTTTTTCTCCAGACCTGAATTAAATGATTTTAATGTAACAGTTTTTATTGGGAACTTATTATCTATAGATATTTTACTCAGGTAAACTCAGCTAGTCCTTGAAACAGCTGTAGGAGACAAGTGCTGTTGCACATGTTTTATAAATTAAAGAAACTAAAGCATAGAAAGTTTGGGTAAGTTGACACAGATCACACGGACAGTAAGAAAAGCAGCTAGTAAGTTGACCCAGGGCATGACTTTTAACCACCATGCTATACTGCGTGCCAGTCAGCAACTACCAAGCTTCTAACATGTGCATAGCAAGCAGTCTATCCTATTCTCTAAAAGCAAACCAAGCAACCAAACAAGAAACAAACTGACATGTTATTACTGATAACTCTATACTTTCCTTAGGTTAACATCTTTAGTGGTATACGCCCAAGTTCCAAAGTCTAGACACCCATTTACATTAAACTCCTATTACATTTTACAGTGTGTGCCCATTAGTTTCTCTTAGACTGTGGGATGGCCAACTGTCCCTGGCATGGGCAGTCGGTTGGTGAGGTCCTTGATTGGGAATACTTTCAGGCTGAGCTCCTTCTACTCTTGTTCTCTTGTTCTTGAAATGAAACGTCCTCTCCACGCAATCCTCTTCCAATCTGGACCCTCAGGGCATTTCTTTTCTGCCTCCTCTCTACCATTCCCTTCATCCTAGGCACACTATCCTCATAATTACGCATCTGTGACTACCAGACTCACATTGGAGTGCTGTAACTTCTCTGAATCTTTGAGCACATACCATGAGTACCAGACATACAAAAAGTACTTGGAACCAACCCAAATGTCCATCAATGATAGACCGGATTAAGAAAATGTGGCACATATACACCATGGAATACTATGCAGCCATCAAAAAAGGATGAGTTCATGTCCTTTGTAGAGACATGGATGAAGCTGGAAACAATCATTCTCAGCAAACTATCACAAGGACAGAAAATCAAACACCGCATGTTCTCACTCATAGGTGGGAATTGAACAATGAGAACACTTGGACACAGGGCAGGGAACATCACACACCAGGGCCTGTCGTGCGGTGGGGGGAGGGGGGAGGAGGGAGGGATAGCATTAAGAGAAATACCTAATGCAAATGACGAGTTAATGGGTGCAGCAAACCAACATGGCACATGCATGCATATGTAACAAACCTGCACATTGTGCACATGTACCCTAGAACTTAAAGTATAATTTTAAAAAAGTGCTTTATATCCTTTACTACATTTAATCTTCAAAATATGTTACATAAGAAGCACAGGGAACTTGCTAATATATATCATAAAGTAAAATTATTTAATAAATCTATGAAATATTAACTGAGTACTCAATTTGTGAATACAATAAACTTCCTCACTTCATATTCTGCACAATTACAAATATATAATATATATGTGAATATGTTTGTGTATGTGTATATATGTGTGTCTATGAATATATTTACATGTATTCATGTACATATACACACACACACAATTTCTAAAGTCTCACGTTTACCAGATTTATAGAACAATGTAATTAAACACCATATATATGGTAATATTTGTCTTCATTACAAATATATTTATGATTAAATGTATCTGTCATATAACTTATATCTTCTACTGAATTCTTGAAACCGTTGCTATTCAACAAATAAACAATATGGTATTGTTATTGGCTACTATCTTTTAACAGATTAGCAATCAGGTAAGATTTTTAAAACTGCATTCAGTACTAATTCCTGGTGAAAAGAATTTGCCATCTTCTAGATATGCTCTCAGAGGATATCACAGTTAGTTACCATAAATAAACTCTAAATTGAAGAATTGAAGGTGAATGTTCAATTACTGAAAAATGAGAGTTAATGTTTTAAACCATAAAGGAAATTATTTATTTCTATTATTCATAAATTTTCTTTTTTTCCCTAGTAACTATTATAAATCTCAGGAAATGTTACATTTGTGTCTTACTGATAAGTGGGTGTGTCATGATTTTTCCTATAACAAGGACTTAGGGGAATCAATTTGTAACTTTTGTATTGAAGCTGATATTGCATACCTAATACACTGTATTTATATTTATTTGGGGTGACTTTGGGTATCGAAGATAATGAGTATGGCTAAAGTTCATGCCTCTTAGCATCCAGCCAGCCAGCCATGTCATCAACTTGACTTCTGTGCACCACAACATTACCTGGAAGCCACCAAGGCTTGGGATTTGCACCGTCTGAAGCAATAGCCTAAGCCGTACCTTGGCCCTTTTTAGCCATAGCTGGTGCTGAAGCAGCTGAGACGTAGGGCACCATTTCCCAAGGTTGCACAGAGGAGGGGGACCCTGGGCCCATTCCAGGAAACAATAGTTCCCTTCTAGGCCTCTGGGTCTGTGATGGGAGGCACTGCCATGCAGGTCTCTGACATGTTCTGGAGATATTTTCCCCATTGTCTTAGTGTTTAACATTTGGCTCCATGTTACTTACACAAATTTCTGTAGCCAGCCTGAATTTCTCCTCAGAAAATGGGTTTTTCTTTTCTATCACATTGCCTTTTGCAAGTTTTCCAAACTTTTATCCTCTGCTTCCTTGAGAGCTTTGCCACTTAGAAATTTCTTCTGCCAAATACAGTAACTCATCTCTTTAAGTTCAAAATTCCACATATCTCTAGGACAGGGGCAAAATGCATCCAGTCTCTTTGCTAAAGCATAACAAGTGTTACCTTTGTTCCAGTTCCCAGCGAGTTCTTCATCTCCATCTGAGACCAACTCAACCTGGTCTTCATTGTCCATATCACTGTCAGCATTTTGGTCAAAGCCATTCAACAAGTCTCTAGGATGTTCCGAGCTTTCCCACATTTTCCTGTCTTCTGAGCCCTCTAAACTGTTCCAAGCTCTGTCTGTTACCCAGTTCCAAAGTCGCATCTACATTTTCAGGTATCCTTACTGCAGCACCCCACTCTCCCAGTACCAATTTACCGTATCAGTCCATTTTCACATCGCTAATAAAGATATACCTGAGACTGGGTGATTTATAAAGGAAAGAGGTTTAATTGCCTCACAGTTCCACAAGGCTGAGGAGGCCTCAAGAAACTTACAGTCATGGCAGAAGGGGAAACAAACACATCCTTCTTCACAAGACAAGAAGGGAGAGGAGACGAGCAAAGAGAAAAGAGCCTCTTGTAAAACCATCTGCTCTCATGAGAACTCAGTCACTACCATGACAACAGCAGCATGGAGTAACCACCCCCAAAATTGAATTACCTCCCACCAGCTTCCTCCCACAACACATGGGGATTATGGAAACTACAATTCAAGATAGGATTTGGGTGCAGACACCGCTAAACCATAACAGAAGTTTTCCTTGATAAAGGGGAAAAAGATTTGATAAAAAGATAAAAACTAGAAATAAGGAAAACCCTATAGAAAAGATCAATGAAACTGAGGTGTTTTTTTTTTGAAAAGATAAATAAAATTTATATATACCTTTAGCTAGACTAACCAAGAAAAAAAGACTAACAAAATAAATAAAATTATAAATGAAAAAGAAAACATTACAACTGATAACACAGAAATACAAAGTATCATAAGAAATCACTATGAACCCTTCTATGCAAACAAATTCCATACAGATAAATTCATAGACATGAACGATACACCAAGATTGAATCATAAAGAAATAAGAAATTTGAGTAGATCAAAAAGAAGTAAGGAGATTAAATCAGTAATTAAAACTTCCCAGTAAAAACAAAGAAAACCTAAAACACATGGCATCACTGGTGAATTTTATCAAGCATTTAAGAACAAACAACACCAATTCTTCTCAAAATGTCCCCCCCAAAATTAAGATGGGAACACTTCCAATGTAATTTTTCAAGGCCAGTAACGTTCATATCAAAGCCAGGTAAGAATGCTACAAGATAAGAAAATTACTGGCCAATACTTCTAATAAACGCAGATGCAAAAATCCTCAAGCAAACACTGAAAAACTGAATTAAACAGTTCATTTAAAGGATCCACACTGTGATCAACTGGAATTCATCCTTGGGATGCAAGGATGGTTCAACATATGCAAAACAGAAAGTGTGATATACTACATTAATAGAATGAAGGCTAAAAATCATGTGATCATCTCAATAGATGCAGCAAAGCATTTAACACAATTAAAAGTTCTTGTATCATAAAAATTCTCAACAAAATAGATGTAGAATGAATGTACTTCAACATAACAAAGGCTATACATGGCAAACCTGCAACTAACATCACACTTAACGGTAAAGAGTTTAATTCATTTTCTCTTATGATTAAGAACAAGACAAAGGTGCACACTCTTGCCACTTTTATTCAACCTAGTATGAAAGTCCAAGTTAGAGCAGTTAGGTTTAAAAAAAAAAAAAAAAAAGATAGAAAGTATCCAGATTGGAAAATAAGTTAAATCATCTCTGTTACATCATTTCTGCAGAGGACATAATATTATATACAGAAAACCCTAAAGACTATGCCTTTTATAACTAGAAAACTAAATCAGTAAAGTTGCAGATACAAAATCTACATATAAAAGCTATATAAATTAAGAAAATGTTCCCATCATAACAGCATCTAAACAATAAAATGCTCAGGAATAAATTTAACCTAGGAGGTGAAAGGTCTATACACTAAAAGCTATAGGGTACAGATTAAATACTGAAGAAGCCCTAAATAAATAAAAATATCAAAGCAATCTTGAAAAAAAAGAAGAAAGCTGGAGGCACCACACGTCCTAATTTCAAACCATGTTATAAAACTATAGTTATCAAAACAGCATGGTACTGGCATAGAACGGACACATAGACCAATGAAACAAAATACAGAGCGCAGAAAAACACCCACCCATCCTTTTCCGGTCAACCACTCTTTGACAATGGCATTAATAATACACAATGAGGAAAGAGATGTCTCCACAATAAATGAGTTTGAAAACCTGGATATCCACATGCAAAAGAGTGAAACTGGCCCTTGTCTTATACCATATACAAAAATTAACTCCAAATGTATGAAAGACTTAAATGTAAGATCTGATATTGTAACACAACTAGGAAACAACTTAGGGGAAAAACTTCTTGCCATTGGTCTTGGCAATGATTTTTTGGATAGGACACAAAAATCACAGGAAATAAAAGCAAAAATAAACAAGTGGGAACTGTATCAAACTAAAAAACTTCTGTACAGCAAAGGAAACAATCAAGCAAATGAAAAGGCAACATATATAATGGAAGAAAAAATTGTTAAACCTGATAAGGAGTTAATGTCTAGAATATATAAGTAACTCAATTACAAAACAATTTCTAAAAAGTGAATTTACAAATGGGCAAAGGACCTGAAGACACATTTTCAAAGAAGACTTACAAATGGCCAGCAAAGGCCGAGTGCAGTGGCTCATACCTATAATCCTAGCACTCTGGGAGGTTGAGGCGGGCAAATCACTTGAGGTCAAGAGTTCGAGACCAGCCTTGCCAACATGATGAAACTCGTCTCTACTAAAAATATTTAAAAATCAACCAGTTGTGGTGGTGGGTGCCTGTAATCCCAGCCTCCCTGGAGGCTGAGGAAGGAAAATCGCTTGAACATGGGAGGTTGAGTTTGCAGTGAGCCGAGACCGCATCGCTGCACTCCAGCCTGGGTGACGGAGTGAGGCTCCATCTCAAAAACAAAACAAAACAAACAAAAGAAAACCAAATGGCCAGCAGATACATGTAAAAGTGTCCAATATTGCTATTTATCAGAGAAATGCAAATCAAGACAATCACATTACACCTGTTAGAATGGCTATTATCAAAAAGACAAAAAACAACGATGTTTGTGAGGCTGTAGATAAAAGGGAATGCTTATACTCCTTTGTTGGTAGACATTTACATTGATACAATTATTATGGAAAACAGTTTGGAGGCTCCTCAAAAAATTAAAAATAGAACTACTATATGACCCGGCAGTCACACTTCTGGGTACATATCTAAAAAAAATGAAATCAGTATGTTGAAGGGATATCTGCATTTTTACGCTTTTTGCAACATTATTCCCAATAGCCAAGATATGGAAACAACCTAAGTGTCCATCAACAGGTGCATAGATAACAAAAATGTGACACTTATATATGCAGACACACACAAACACATTCACTCACACTGTAATATTAGCCATAAAAAGAGGGAAATTCTGTCATTCGTGACAACATGAATGAACTAGAGGGACATTTTGCTAAGTAATATAAGCTTAATAAAGAAAAATACTGTATAATCAATCTCACTTACAAGTGGAATCTAAACCTGTCAAAGTCATAGATGCAGAAAGTAGAATGATAGTTTCAAGGGGCTGGGGAAGTGGAAGATGTTGGTCAAAGCATGTATACTTCCAATTAGATTAACAAGTCTGAATCTAATGTACAGCATGAGTGGTAATGAATGTATTAACTTGATTTTGATAATCGTTGCAAACGTACATACAAATATCAAATCATTACGTCATACTCCTTGAGTATATTCAATCTTTGTTAATTACACATTTTAAAAAATCTTTAAATGTGATTCCTTCAGAAAAAGTAACAAAGTCAGAAGTGAGCAAAATCAGCACAATAGACGCAGAATCCTGGTATTGCAAGATTTTTGAAACACATTTTAAGTTTAGACTGATAAAACCATCTTAGTTGAAATATATTCTGGACACATTTTACAGTTTATTTTACATTCTCTACAGTGCTCTCAATCAATGCACAGCATCTTGTTATATTGCATGAAATATAAATTACAAATATCTATTGAAGAATTATTTGAAATATATAATGCTATTGTCTTTGGGGTTTAATTTTGTATATTGTGAGGAGATGAAAATAAAGCCCTAAGGCAGAAACACAGTTGTATGCTTCAATGAATAAATTATATTAGAGAATGTGTTTGAGAGATGGCAAGAAACGTAAGACAGGCTGCTCATGTAATAAACTCAGTCTCCAGTGAAAAGTAACAAACTTTGTAGGCTGCAGTGGCAACATCATATCAATAATTTTGCTGTTTTTGAAGATATCTGTTATCATTTCTCCACATTTAAAAACACAATTAAATAAATTGGCATAATATTTATGGATTTATTTATCAAATAATTTACATGCTCCTTTTTCTCAGTTTCATTTCCAGGTGCTCTCATCACCCCAAAAGTGGGCAAAGAATTTCATAAAGAATGTTTATTAGAGCATCATAAAAAGTGACAAAATTGGCCTATCTAAATATGTAACCAAGGTCATAATCTAGTAACAGGGAATTAGTTAAAAATATATTATTAAAATATGTAAGACTATGGAATAATGCTTATAGAATTCCATGTAAGACAATACCATTACAAATGAGAATATACAGTTAAACTGTAAGATCCTAATTTGATGTATAAAAATTTAAAAAATACACTAAAATACTATCAATACCAGATTGTAAGATTGTGAGCAATTTATTTCAGTTATTCAACTTGAATTTTTTATAATAAATATGTACAATTTGCATAACTTTAATAGATATAAAATATTAATTGACAAAAGCTTTTAATATGTACTTAAAACTTAAGGAACTCTATTTATTTATTCATTAATTCATTTTTTCATTTAATGGGAAGTCCTATGTTGCTTTCATTTGCCAGACATTGTTCTGAACACTTTTAAAAATATTATCTAAATTAATCCTCATAAGAACTATATGAGGTAGGTCCTAGTATTATACCACTCTTACAGATAAAACAGAAACACACACAGAGAGACTAAGTCATTCAGGTTACACTATATCATGTGGTAGAGTTGGGCCTTTCAATCAGAAAGTCTAACTCAGAATCTGTATCTCCAGCACTGTTTTCTCCTACTCTGTTCTGATTGGACCAGATGAGGGCATTTTAAGGACATTAATTTAAAAGACTCACTTTTAATGGCAGAATACCAACTCTCTACAGATTAGATAAAAATCAAAGTTGAGAACTGGATCCTGCTCCCAGAGAAGTGGTTCCTCATTCCTGCTCTACATGTATTTGATAAATAGGCAAACTAAGGTGAAAACAAAGAGTAAGTCCTGAGGTTCTACACATTTGTGTCCATCAAGGTAGGATTGTACCCGATTTTCTTTTTTGTCTTTTTTATTTTTAGATGGAATTTTGCTCTTGTTCCCCAAGCTGGAGTGCAATGGTGCAATCCTGGCTCACTGCAACCCCTGCCTCCTGGGTTCAAGTGATTCTCCTGCCTCAGCCTCCCAAGTAGCTGGGATTACAGGCATATGCCACCATGCCCAGGCAATTTCTTTCTTTCTTTTTTTTTTTTTTTTTGTATTTAGTAGAGACAGTGTTTCACCATGTTGGTCAGGTTGGTCTTGAACTCCTGACCTCAGTGATCCAGTCACCTCAGCCGCCCAAAGTGCTGGGATTACAGGCGTGAGCCACCGTAACCTGTATCAATTTTCATTGCAAATATGTAACTGAAACATTTACCTATCCTAGAGTCACAGAGGGTTACCTTATTGTAACAACCACTGTGGGATACATAATTAGTGTTTTACCTATGACCATTAAAGCTTTTGACAAGCATTTGTACTATCATGGAGCAGGGAGCAGTGATGAGAAATCGCCTAATTTACAATGGCATGCTGCTAAATGAGACTGACCTATCTTGTGTCGACAGTGACTTAATTCCTGACTTCACAGAACCTCAAACTATGAAAACATGCAGCTTTAATTATTCTGGCCAGCTATGGTTTCTTTAAAAAAAAAAAATGCCTTCTGGTCTTTATTATTCACATACTTAAATATTGCTGCCTGGCTAGTCTGCATTAATAATAGGAAGACTAATACAACAGTTCAAATAAATACAAACGTTTTTCATTGCGCAAACTTTCTACGACTGCTCTCCTTTTTTTCAGAAGGAGCAAACTGACTTGCTTTGGACAACTATTCCAACCAGTTACGGTGTGGCTGCCAGTCACAGAACCTTCCCTTATGACACAGAGATTAATATTATAGACATAGAGTAGACAGCGGTAGACTTGACCCAAGTGGGACAAATTAACATCCATCCCTCCCTCTTTCCATTCCTTCCTTCTTTCCCCTTTCATTCTGCTACTTTACTTCTCTATAATAAACCATTATATCTTCTTGAGAATTGGATCCTGCTCCCAGGCTAGTGGTTCCTCATCCCTGCTCTCTATATATTTAATAAATAGGCAAATTAAGGTGAAAACAGAGAGCAAATCCTGAGGCTTTACAAATTTACACCCATCAATCACAACTGATGAGTCACAATTCAACTATCAATTTTATAGAGGCTTACCCTACGCCCAATGATTTGTGTATTTATAAGTTTACATCAGCTGTTTCTCCACACTTCATCATCTTGAGGGTTCAGAATTCAAGGAATGTGGGCCACATAAGCACTGTCAGTATGCTATAATCCAGTTTGAGATTTCAGTGGCCATATGGTCTCTCTGATGCTGATATCTGGCTCATATCTACCTTGTGCTCTTCTGAAGACCTCAAACACTATGATTTCTCTCTTTACTGAGATGGGCAGGAAAAATCTTCACAAACCCAATGGCCATGCCCTCCCAGCCTACTATGCCCAGAGTCTCCACTTTTGCCTCTTGTTTGCCTCCTGTGCTTTCAGAGCAACTAAAAGAAATGTTTGAGCCAGTAGGTGGTACAAGTACCATCAAAGATCCAAGAGAGAATTCTGAAATGAAGGGGTATGAGAATTAAGAGGAGGACAATGAGGCCTTGTGGTATTGAAAGAAAGCCTCCCTGAACTTACTGGAGTACCACAGGAAGCGGATTAAGATGATTGAGGTGGGAAGAATACATCATTGAGACTGGGGCTTTGTGTGACTTTGGCACTACACAGCTGCTTTAGACCAGTTGAGTGTAGCTATTTCTTGTTAATTAAACCTCTTTCTAAAATTATGCAGTAAGTGTAATGAGAAGTGGTGTTTATGGGACTCTTCAATAAGAATTATTTTTCCAAGAGCTGAAGGAGAATTAATACCAAGTGATATCTGTCATGTATATAAGTGTTTTTATATTTACTTATATCTAACCTCATACAACAAAGGATGTGATAGGACTAGCGTCTCATACTTTGAATATTTATAGCATTTTTGTTTCTTTTGCTATTAGTTTTCCATTCAAAAAAATTTATCTCTCCTTCCTAGGTGACGAAAAGTCCCTGGAGATCAAGTGTTGGATTTTACACATCCTCCCAAAACCAACCACAGAGTTTAGCAGGAAACATTCAATGAATATTTGTAGGTTTTAAATGATTTGGAATCCTGATGACAGAATAAATTTACATTTATAAATGAGCATGATCAAAAGCAAAAATGTATTTCTAGCAAATAAATCATTAGCATCTAAAGGTGGTATCAGCCAGTTACTGCTTCCTGTGGCTAGAAACACAATCATATGATTACGGTATCTCTTTTACAGAGGAGGGGAGCATCTTATCTTCCCTTCCCTCTTGCTTTCTTTGCCAGTCCATTTCTAAAACTGTGCCTGCACATAAATAATCTGAAGATGTAGTCACAAGGTGTAGGCAGGTGTAGGCTACTTCTATGGATTTATCTTGGGGAAAAGTGAACAATGCTGAAGTCCAAAGGTAGAATTTTTATCTGTAAATTGAAAAACTTGTTTCAAACTTCAGCCTCAAAGAATTAAACTTTCCAACCACCTATTTCTCATTCTAGCAATGGAGCACCTTTGAAATCAAAGGGAGCTCTACAAGGAGACAGGAAAATGGGATGAAGAAATTCAAAAGCTTTAAATTGCATTCCAGCATTCTTTGAAACTATGCAGCTCACATAAAACTATACCAAGACTTTCCTTGGAGCATACATTTTAACACACGTTTGAATATTGTATCATGCATGCAGGGACACTGTTTCTAAATAATTCACTGCCACTTTTACAATTCTTTTAATATTTCATGATTATATCTTTAAAATTATATGCATCTATATTTCCAGGAAGTATAATCTACCAAGCTCCTGCTAGACTAATTCCTCGCACACACAGCTCCTCTCGTAGGCACAGATCACTTCTGGTTACATGCTTTTCATTTGTTTAATGCAAATTCATTGAGGGCCAACAATGTGTCGTGGATTCAAAGAAGAAAATGCACCATTGCTGTCATGACTGGCCCGCGATCCAAGGCAGAGATGAAAACAAGAGATTATGCGCACTAAGGGATTGCTCTTTACCTCCTAAGCCCTTTTTGTCTCCAGTCCACCCTGTGTTCTTGCAACTATGCTTTCTACATAATTTGCATTTTCATCTTATTCACATTCCATCTTCTCATTTTACTGCAGTGAACGTTTTCTCAGATGGTGTGTTCCTTACAATTCCCTCAGCTGGTGGATTCTATTGCTTCCCTTTTGCTAGATATCTGGGAAGTTATTCCTTTCTTTTTTCATTTCTTTTATTTTCCCGTTACTTTTAGGTGTTTTAGACATGCACATTCATGCCACTTCAAGAATCATGACCTCCTCAAGTCTAACAATACCTATTTTACCTCCCACTCTCAACTCCTGGCATTTACTCCCATGAATGAAATTGAGATCTTTTCACTAAGATTTAATTTTTTTTTTTTTTTTTACCTGCAAGATCTCAGATTTTTCACTTTATCTTCTCAATATAATCTTCATTGATTATGTCAGTCACTTCTCTTCATATCACTTCTGGAATAATTCACTCTTCAGAGTGTATCTCTTACTTCAGTCCTCTTCCAAGTTCCAGAGTGCACTTCCAACTGCACACTATTTGTCTAAGGCTACTAATCGATTGACCTTATGACAGAGAAATTATTCTGGAGAGCCTATTTATATTAGTCTGTTCTCAATCTCCTGTAAACAAACTACCTGTGACTGGGTAATTCATGAAGAAAAGACATTTAATTGAATCACCGTTCCCCAGGCTATACAGGAAGCATGGCTGGGAGGCCTCAGGAAACTTACAGTCATGGCGGATGGTGAAGGTGAAGCATGCGTGTTTTACCATGGTAGAGCAGGAGACAGCAAGCAAAGAAGGAAGTGCTACACACTTCTAAACAGCCTGATCTGAGATTTCACTCACTATCATAAAAGCAGCAAGGTGGAAATCTTGCCCCAAGGTGGAAATCTTGCCCCTCATGATCCAATCATCTCCCACCAGGTCCCTCCCCCAACATTGGGAATTACAATTCAACATGAGAGTTGGGTGGGAACACAGAGCCAAATCATATCCCTAATCTACTAAAATAAGTAGTGATTTTTTAAACTGCTAGCAAAAGCAGAAATCAGAAAGGCTAAAATCAAGACAGGGATTTCATGAAAGGGGGTCTCCATTGCTGAAGAAAACTGAGACCTCAGTTCTACAACTGCAAGAAACTGATCTGTCAACAATCTGAATGCACTGAAAGTAGATTCTTTCTAGAGCTTCCAAGTACCTTAGTCCTACCAACATATCCACTTCCACCTCATGACACCCATATCAGAGAATGCAGTCCAGTCCACATGGACTTCTGACCTGTAGAACTGTGAGGTGATAAGTGGGTGTTGTGTTAAGGTGCTGAATTTACAGTAATTTTTTACACAGCAACAGAAAACAAATATAATTCATTCAACCCAACAATTCTATTTAAATTTTTTTCTTAATGCCAGAATGTGTTTTCCATCATGTTTCTATAGATGTAAATAACACCACAGTCCTTCCAGCATGGTCACTGAGATTCACATCTGTCTTGCTCCACACATTCATAAAACTAATAATTTTATTCTAGAACCATAGAATCTATGTCATCTGCCTCTCACTGTCCACTCTATTCTCTTTACCATGATGCATTTAAAATTCACCCTATCTGCTACTTGGTGTAAGAAAAGAGCTTTGTCACTTTTGTTTGATCTGTACCACATTGACAATGGAAATCTCCTAACAACACACTTTAAACATGTCAGCCTCTTCTCTGGAAAAACAATTAAAAATAATAAAATGAGTGTCATGCCTCAGTTCTTTATTATGGCATTCATCAACAACCCACCATATTTCTGGATCTAACCAACTTTTTAGTCAAATTAAAAAGCATATTTTTCCCTGAAAATTCTCTATATATTTCCACTTACATATCTTTCTTGGAAACAAAAACTTTGTATGCCCGAATACATCTTTCAACATGTGGAGAAAGTTTAATAATTCCATGAAACATATATTACTTAACTTTGTACCTTCATTGCTAATGTAAAATTCAATCAATGTTTGGTCAATGATATGGTTTGGATGAGTGACCCCTCGAAATCTCATGTTGAAATATGGCCGCAAATGTTGGACATGGTCTCAGATGTCTAGTGAGAGATGTTTGGATCATGGGGGTGGATCCCTCATGAATGGCTTGGTGCTGTCCTCTTGGTACTGAGTGAGTTCTCACTTTATTAGTTCATGTCAGAGCTAGTTGTTTAAAAGAGCCTGAAACTTCCTCCTTTTTCCTGCTCATTCTCTCAGCATGTGATGTACCTGCTCCCCCTTCATCCTCCGTGAGGGGTAAAGACTTCCTGAGGTTTCACCAGAAGCTGAGCAGATGCTAGTGCCATGCTTGTATAAATAAACCTCTTTTCTTTATAAATTATCCAGTCTTGGATTTTTTTTATAACATTGCAAAATAGACCAATACACTTAATGAGCAAATCAATTCATACTCTCCTTGTTCTTCCCAAAGAGAGGAGTTTCCTTCAATGCCTTGATAGGGCACTTTATACTTTTCACACACTGCGTGTGACACAATAAAATCTCTACTCCTGACATCTTCCTTACTCACTGTAAGAATTACAGCAGGGTGTTTCACTGTTCTCTGTATTCCTCAGTAAATCTTATGGGAGGTTTTATCTAGTAGAGTTCATTTCATGTTTTTGAAATAAATGAATATAGCTAAGCAATTTAAACTCTATGCGAGAATTCTCCTTACATTTACAACTGATATTCCAGGTACTGATCACCCCTGTCAACTAAATAAGGCCCCATGAGTTCTTATTTGCAGTGCTCAAGGAATCCTCTTCTAGTTAATGTCTCTGTGCCTGTGGACATCTTAGTGGCCAGGCAGCAGCTCTGAACAACCTGCGTATTTTGGGGAATTTCAGAAGTTCATTTTCTCAGCTTCCCTTGCAGCTAGAGTAGAGGCATTTGACTTAAATTCTGCCCAACAAAAAGAAAAACACAAGACTTTGGCTAGAGTAGAGGCATTTGATTTAAATTCTGCCCAACAGAAAGAAAAACACAAGACTTTGGTTCTAGAGAGATAAAGCAATTTCTGTGCCAAATTGATTTTCTGACAAGACCAGTGTCAGAGCCAGCTGGTCTTCCCAGGCCACCCCGGGAGGATTGGCACACAGTACCAGAATCATCAGTTATCTACAGCAGTGGGTAGAGCAGTGCTGGCTTCACTGAGAAGCAGTGCGGAGATGTAGGTGTTGTTCTTGCTGGTGGCATTTCGAATCTGATTGTAGCTGTCCAGAAACCAGTAAAAAAAAGTCCCTTTAATAAATCCCTTTCTGTTTGAATAGCTAGTGTCGCTGCTATCATTCACAACTAGAATCCTGAGTGATCAGTATCAAAGCATGGAAAAATACAGTTATTACAAAAGAAAATATCATATTAGTTACTAATAATTCCAAATGCATTCTCTACTATTCAGAATTAGAACTGAGTCCATATTCGTAATTGTAGTATGTTACTATGTTATTATTATATATTGTCATGCCTTTTTTTTTTTATTTAACAGATTTTGTTGAGTCCCATAACTAATCTTCTGCAGCAATTATGATGTACCAGGAACTTTACTAAATTTTATACACTATTAAACTCCTTCGACCTTGAAAATGTCTCTGTGAGACAGGTGCAATTTTTAAAGTGATCCCCATTTTAAAAGTGGGGAGATAGAGGTCCAGACGTGTAGGTAATTTGCTCAAAAATCACACAAGTTAGTAGCAGAGAAAGGTTCCGACTTAGGTAATTGAGCTAAAATCTCACACTCTTAACCACTATGGTAATTTTATGTGCAGGAGTCAACTGCATTTAGTCATGCCCTTGCAGAGTCATGAAGTATAGTTACAGTATTTGCACTTATTGTCTTCTGATATGTTTGAAAATGACCAATCTTAGTGCTACTCAAGCTCTTTGGAAATTTTCTTATTTTAATGTCATGTAGTCTTGTATAAAACAAAACAATTCAGAAGATACTAAACTCGAATGTGCATAAAGAAACTGCAGATGAAAATTATCTTTCAACCAACAAACATTTGTTAGACACATATTCTATGCTGGACATGATGTTGGATGTTGTGTATACAAATACAAATGGGATACAATAATGTCTTTAAGGAGACACCACCTAGGGAATGACATCAACAGGTAAGCAACCCAGAATATTTCAATATGAAATGGGTTACCATAGATTTTATGGTAATGCTATAGAAACTCATTTTTAGTCAAGGGAAGATTGCCAGATTCTAGAGACTTCCTTTTCTATTTCACTTAAAAAAGAAAAAAGAAAGCAACTCAAAGGACTTGAACTAAAACAAATATTTAATTTCATACAAAGAGAGGTAAGTTCTAATAAATAGCAAATTCAGTCTGGACACAATGTTTATCATCATTTCCAATACATCAATTCAAGTAATGTGGTTCATATGAACCTCAAAAATAATGCATCAAAATGAAAGGATTAGGTTGTATGAAAGAGTATATTTAGCTATAGTCTCCACCACCTGAAATACAATGTAGCTCATATAATGTACTCAAAAATATTATTTGCAGCTGTACAAATATGAGAAAATGGCTAGAACAGGTTAGAGGCTTTCTGGAACTTTTAGTTGAGTTTGAAAAGTTGGGTAATTATAATTTGCTTTTTGCCGGAATCTCCATGAGGACAATGACAATTTAATTTGTTCATGGATATAGAATGCACCAAAAATAGTATCTGCCCATAAAATGTAAATAAACTTATCATATTAGTTACATTGTCAGTTGTTAACCAGAAATATTTCACGTCATAATTACACTTGATAGAAGTGCTGAATTATGAGCCAAGCACAGTGGCTCATACCTGTAATCCCAACATTTTGGAGGCTGAGGGAGGAGGATTGCCTGAGCCCAGGAGTTCAAGACCATCCTGGGCAACATGGCAAAACTCCATCTCTACTAAAAATACCAAAAGATATAGCTGGGTGTTGATGGTGCACACCTGTAATCCCAGTTACCCAGAAGGCTGAGCCAAGAAGGCAGAGGCTACAGTGAGCTGAGATCACACCACTGTACTCCAGACTGGGCAACGGATCAAGACCCTGTATCAAAAATAAAGAAAAAGTGCTAAATTATGTCAGATTGTGTCTATTTCAAACACTGCCACCGAAAAAGTTGTTTTTTTTTTGTTTTTTTTTTTTTTTTGAGACAGGGTCTGGCTCTATCACCTAGGCTGGAATGCAGTGGTGCAATCACCACTCACTGCAGCCTCTGCTTCCCCCTCCCCAGCTCAAGTGATCCTTATGTCTCTGCCTCCTGAGTAACTGGTACCACAGGCATGTGCTATGATACCTGGCTAATTTTTGTAATTTTAGTAGAGACAGTTTTTGCCATGTTGCCCCGGCTGGTCTCAAACTTCTAGGCTCAAGTGATCCTCCCACCTCAGCCTCCCAAAGTACTGGGATTACAGCTGTAAGCCACCACACCTGGCCAAAATATCAATAATTGTCATATGAATTGCTTCTGTGTGGCAAAATGGTTAAGACAATAGAAATAAAAGAGTTAAGTTGTGATAATTCATGTAACAAATGTATACATAGTTACACCTGAAATATTTGTGAAGAAGTGAGAATTTGTATCTCTATCTTGTCAACAGTGACAGAGAAAGAGATGATAAATGGTAATGAACAAACAAATGCATTTTGAATGCTGCAGCCGCCAGGATGTATCTTGGTGAAAACTAAATCTTCCCTTTTGTAAATCATTGAGATTTGGGGTGTAGCTTATTCTGCAGCATACTTTAGGTTCTTTCTATCTCTGAAGTCAGTCAGTTATGCAGTACAGTTAATTCTACAGAAATATCTGTTTAAACTGCTTTCTTTTCTTCTACCACGCTTTACTTAAATCCATCAACAGTTTTCACTTGAAACAGCTATTAGTGGTCTTTTGCTAACAACTTTGTCCTAATTCAGTTCATCCTCCACAAGTCATACTTGGTTATTGGTGAATTATGCTATTTCCATGTTTAAAATCTCCTATGAATTACAGATACCGCCAAGACAAAATGCAAATTTATCAGGCAGCCCCACATGATATCAAGGTGTCTCCTGCCACCTCCCGAACAGTCTTCTCCATCATTCTGGAACACCCTTTCCCTTGTTCTTTTGCAATTCCAGGCTTTGCACACATGCCAATTTGTCTGTTCAGAGCCCTTCTCCATCCTGTGCCCCTCCATAATCCCAATAGAAAACTAATACGATTTTTCTTACAGGTGCAACTGGCCCACCCTTTTTCAGTGCAACCAAAATCATGTATAATTAAAAAGAATTTTTGTTTTGTTTGTTTTGAGACGGAGTCTCGCTCTGTCGCCCAGGCTGGAGTGCAGTGGCCGGATCTCAGCTCACTGCAAGCTCCGCCTCCCGAGTTCCCGCCATTCTCCTGCCTCAGCCTCCCGAGTAGCTGGGACTACAGGCGCCCGCCACCTCGCCTGGCTGGTATTTTGTATTTTTAGTAGAGATGTGGTTTCAGCGTGTTACGCAGGATGGTCTCCATCTCCTGACCTCGTCATCTGCCCGCCTCAGCCTCCCAAAGTGCTGGGATTACAGGCGTGAGCCACTGCGCCAGTCAAGAATGCTTTCTTAATGAGTGCTTCACTTGCCTCTGAGCTCTGCTTGAAGTTCATTACATGTGTTAACTTACGTCATCCCCACAAAGTGAATAAGGTAGTCGGCATTGTTACCTCCATGGTATAGATGAGGAAGTTGATTTTCAGTGAAATCAATGAGGTTTTCTGAGGTGATTCAGTTTTTAAGTGGCCAAGCTATGTTTCTAACCTGGGAAGTCATAGTCTGCCCTCCAAGTCCCTATACTGTTATATCACGCCAGATCTTCTTCATCTTCGTATCTTGATCGACAATAGCTCCTTGTACCTAGTCAGCACTCAATTGTTTGCTGAGTAAATGTATTATGAATGACTAAACCATAGGAAACACACGACTCATTGTCTCTCTCTCTTTCTCTCTCTTAAACTGGATAATAAAGTTTCCCTTACAAATTTTTCATGACTTTTTAGCAATATAAGTTAATGAAAGCATATGACCAATCTATGAATTAGTCCATGAACTCCTTTTGAAAAACAGTGTATTATCAATCAGCACTTTCAAAGTTCCTAATGTATTGTTTCTCAATAAAATTGAAACCATCCCTGTAAACTATAAAATTAACCAGCAAAGAAGGGAGGGGGAGAAATGAACATAATCTAAGACTGCCACACGTTCAGTGTTAATCATTAGGTCAGCTTGCTCTCTGACCCACTTTCTCATGGTTGTTTGTTGCCTATTTTGCAGAATCATGTAGATCCTATCACAAGGTTATAGTTTCTCCTAATCATTCTATAGAAATATCTTGAACATTGTGAAATGTGAGGTTTTCTATTTGAGAAAATCTTTCAAGTTCTTACATATGGGTGGAATTACTGACACCAGCTGGTCCAAAGTACCCCAGGAGAAGCTGATGAAAAATTCAGTTTCCACATGAAGATGATTTCATCACTCTTACCCTAACCAATCAACAACCCAAATTTTAGAGCCGCTCACCCTCCACAGTCCCCTTAAAAACTCCAGTTCAGAACTCCTCAGGGAGATGATGTGAGGGTCATTCTCATGCCCCCCCTTGGCTGCCCTATAATCATTAAAGTCTTTCTCTGTTGCAAACCCTGCTGTCTCAGTGTTTGTCCATTACTGCACAGTGATCGTACAAATCTGGTGGTCCTGTGACACCATCTCCCTCCCTGCAACTTAGAAGTAACCAATAGTCTTCACTTTCAATAAAGCATGCCCTTCTTTTTCTTTATGGTTTTATCATATATGCACATATTCATATAGTATATACTGTTAACCTGTTTTTGGATTTTATGTAAGTGAAATGACATTGCATGTATTCTTCTGTGACTTATTTTAATCAACATTATGATTTTTTTTTTCATGTATGTTTACTTGAAGTGTATTCCCTTTGAATTTCAAACTGTATTTCTTTATATAAAATGTAGTGTCCTCTTTGAACACTGATGATGCTTATGGACATTCAGGTTGTCTTCATTTTTGGGTTATTATACACTACACAGTGCTTCTCTGCATAGTTTTAATACACATCTTCCCATAACCATGAGCAGGCATTTTTCTGGAATATCTTCCTATCATTGAAATTGCTGGGGCATAAGGTCTGAACATGTCAATTTTATCAAATAATAGCTAGAATCCGTATGATTTTGCCTGCAGACAACCCTCAGGCTGCCAGCACCCACCTTGCCTGAACATAAGGGTAGTTGGGAAATTGGAAAAAATAACCATGTCTGATAGATGTAGGCATATAAAGTCTCCAGCTTCTAGCCCCTGTTTCAGACAGCTGTGACATGTGACTTAACTCAAAAGCCTCCCTTGGGGATTGGAGCCAAGTTTACATTTCATGACATGGGCACACTGAGTTTACTTCTCCATCCCACTTTCCACTCCCTTGCTAGTTTTCCCCAAGAACACTTTCATCGTCATCTTTACATGTGAATCCTCTTCTTAACAATAATATGAACATAATACGTACTTTTAATATTTTGTACCGTGAATGTTGATTTGCTAGGTCAGAGTATACTGTGGGGAATACCAAGTAAAGTCAGGGCCCGGAAGGGAGCCATAGAATTAGCATAGTGTCGGCAAAATGTTGATATACAAAACTGAATTGTTTAAAATACCATCAACACAGTTGATCTTTATTTTCAACATTTACTAATTATATTCTAGTTCTCCACTAAGTTATATAAGGTAGAGATTGCTCTTTATCATGAGATTTACATTATATTATCTATGTTCAGGTTTAGGGAAAACATAGTTATATTAATATACTTACATTATGCCTGTGATTAGCATTTTTTCTTTAAAATTTCCACTGAAAACTCTTCAAAGGCAATGGGTGCCCTTGCTTTCTACTTTCTCTGACTACTCTGTCTATAGCATATGAAGCTGCAGGTCATATTCAGAGATGCTGCATTTTAGAACAGAATTTGATGAATTTAAAAGGCAGTACATAATTGATATAAAAGCACAATATATTAAATGCTTCAAAATAGATATTTTCAAAGATCAAATTCTATTTTTGCTTTATACATGTGAAAATGGTGCTTGGAGTAGATTCTTGCTACTTTGAAGTACTTGTATCATTTTTCTGAATGAATAAATGATATAATACATTATTCCTCTTGTGGTTTATCTTGATAGCTTTGGAGCATTCATATTATAGTTAGTACCTCATTATGAAAAACACAGTTAGATAGGCCTTAGTTTTCTTACTCCTGGCTTCACTACATGAAACTGACACCTTGGGAAAGGTGTATCTGTATTTCAGTTTCTACCTCTGCAAATTCACACTTACCCCCATGACTCTTAATACTTTAATTTTCACTTTGGGATGTTTAACGACAACTGATATCCTTTAGGGTCATGTAATTTATGATGCTGATACGTTTCAGTAGAGACATAATTCAATAATTTTTATTTTTAATGAGGCATATTATCCTTGCTAAAGAATGCATTCTCTTGTAATTATTAAATAATGTCTTTCTATCAACTTCTAATCATTAATCCCTCTAAACATAATAGAAATTATGCATATGCAATGATTTGGACAGACTTTTTTACTGTGATAATAAACAGAAGGTTGCATATAATGTTCAGACATAGAGGTATAATAGGAGATAGTACTATTTCTACATAGTTATAGAGTTTAGACAATGTCAGAGTAATTAATCCAGGTCCATATTGCTAAGGCTAAGCCCATGAAACAGACTATCCAAGGGCATTTAGCCCAGTCTACACAGAGGGAAAATGTCTAATGTTTTGAGTCAATTTGATTCCATCAAAAGGGATTTGCTTTCAGCTGTTCAAATAAATAAATACCAGCTTTCTACCCTCAACAGCAGCAGCAATTGTCTCTAGAACCCGGTGAGAGATACTGGCTGAACATACCACAATACAATCTTAAGAAACATCAGTTTTTATAACATGTTCTGGAAAAGTAAGACCTATCATAGAGTTCTGTCTTCTTCAACAGTAAACAAAGTGCCTTAACTGAAGGAAGTTTTATTTGACAGTCCCTAGGGTTGTGATCCACATACTACCTACTCTTCACTAACTTAACACATACTTCTTGACACCCCTTATGCTGTTTAATCCCATCCTAGGTCAGGGACTGCACCTGGTCTCTGGCTCCCACAGCTGTCCAAAGGCTGGAACGAGTGCTGAACGCTACATCTCAGACACCCAGGGGGAACCCTCAAACCCTGGGTTTTGCTGAAGGTTTTCCAATGTCAAGGAACAGCTACTGCATTCCTGCCTCTGCCATTCTTGCTTTTCCTGATAAAATGAGACTGCCCTGCAAATTGATGTTAAGTACTTAGCCTCATCCTGACACTTCAGTTATTATAATTATGTCATCTCTCAGCCACCAGCAGACTATAAATGAATTCTGACTCTTCCCAAAGATTAATGCCACTACATATGATTACGCCTTGC
Source organism: Macaca nemestrina (assembly GCF_043159975.1). Classification (NCBI taxonomy): domain Eukaryota; kingdom Metazoa; phylum Chordata; class Mammalia; order Primates; family Cercopithecidae; genus Macaca; species Macaca nemestrina. Next base: position 12,166,181 of record NC_092128.1, read on the forward strand.
ATATCCCCAGGGTCACCATTCTCACAGGCATAGTCATCAATACCTGTGGCTACTGAGACTCGGCTTGTTGCTAGAGGACTAACACATGTCTGAGAGACTGCAGATCTAAATTTGCTATTTTATTTTGAATAATTTAAATGTATATTTTTAAACTGATCATTAATCCATTTATTGGAGAACATTTTAGATATTTTGGGAGGAATTTGGCTATGTGAGTCTAGTGTTTAAACCATAAATGCTGTGAAATCTAAATACAGATTAAGTATTTCTGATGGAAATTTAGTTTCTGAATCAAGATAAGTATAAAATACACACCAGATTTTAAAATTTAGTATGAAAAATGTAAAGTAGCAAACTGATAATGTTTATATTGATTACACAACAAAATGACAATATTACAATATTTTAGGTTAACTAAAACATACAAAATGTTTTACCTGTTTCTTTTTAGTTTTCTTCATGCAGGTATTAGATAATTGAAAATTACAGGTATGGCTCACCATATATTTTACCAGACGGTGCTGACATAGACCACACATGTTCTGAACACAAAGTAAACCATAAACATTTGTTAAATTATTGATGTCCCCTTCAAAAAAAAAACCAATAATTATTTTCATCAAGTAAGACAAGTACCTAATTTTCTTTTGATTTATACTCAGATGCCACCTGAACAATCTCCAAATTTATGGCTGGGGACACTCACCAATGTGCTTCAGACAAACAATGCCTTGTGTCATAATGATGTCACCATCTCAGAGTCTCCAAAAAGTTCCCTTGTCAACTTTTTAGATGTTTTAATCCCACATGCAAATGAATCTTTAGCGGTGGTACATGCTCAGCTCAATGTATGCTTATTAAATGCCTGGGTCCTTCATTTTCTCTCATTTGAGCAGCATTTCAAGACTGATTTTGACACTTAGTCTTGTCAATTAGGCCTTTCCACGTCCTAACCTGTATTATTGTACATTAGAACTATATGCAAGGGCCATGGCTGAAGGGATCAACGTTGGCATACTGGTCCGTATTTCACCTCTAATAGAATTGATCTTAGTCTATTTGTTCAGATTGCTTCTTTGACAAGACACAGTCAAATGTACTAGATCAGCTCTGATTCAGTCATGGCATTTTGCCTAAAATGTATAGTTCAGATAAACATGTAGCAGACAGGGTGCTTTTATTTTTTTAGCTTTTTCTTCTTTTTAGATATAAGATGTCCAAGAAAAGGAAAAAGGAAGATGGAAATGTTCTCTCCCAGCCTGAATAACTCAGAGTTACATAAGTGTTTATGAATAATGAATGTCTAATTGAGGTGCCTGAAATATGAATAACTGTACCACTCCATATGGCAGTGAGATGTAGCATTCTCATTCAGCAACAGGATTTTTATTTCCCCATTTCTCCCTTTCCGCTATTCCCACAGTTAAGTATGAGGTCACACAGATAACACTTCTGAGGAAATCAACCACACTTTTTTATATTCCAACTAAGCCATCCAGGCAAAGAAAAAAATAGTAGGGGGGATTCCTAAGAGTTGAGAACAAAGGAACCTAAACTCTAGATTAATCCAATAAACAGAAACAGAACCACAGGGTTTTAGATCTCAGACTCAGTGAGAAACCGATTTGAATTTAAATTGTTGGTGTTCCAGGAGCTGATTAACATATTTCAGGCTGTTGACAAAACTTCCTGCCTGTTTATCACTCCTTAGTGAATCCTTGCCATTTCATTGATAAATGGCTAAGGAGAACTGATTATTTCCAAATGTATGTCCTATCAACAGAAGGAAAAGTTAGAAAGAACTCACACATACATTAAAGTGAAGCTGTAACAAAGCATCAGCATTCCTTATCTCTGTCGTAACCATTGACTGTGTGCCTCCTCCACCCTACATTTTCTTCCCCAGTGCTGCAAGGAGCATGTTGAGTCCTGGTTGGCATCTCTGGATCTGTCTACCTAAACTTCTCCTCACTTGGAACCACAAGATGCTAAATTAAGACTGATACCCAAAGGATTATAAATCATTCTACTATAAAGACACATGCACATGTATGTTTATTGCAGCACTGTTCACAATAGCAAGGACGAGGAACCAACCCAGATGCCCATCAATGATAGACGGGATAAAGAAAATGTGGCAAATATACACCATGGAATACTATGCAGCCATAAAAAAGATGATTTCATGTCCTCGGCAGGGACATGGATGAAGCTGGAAACCATCATTCTCAGCAGACTAACACAAGAACAGAAAACCAAACAACGCATGTTCTCACTCATAAGTGGGATTTGAACAACGAGAACCCATGGACACAGGGAGGGGAACATCACACACTGGGACCTTTTGGGGGTGGGGGACGGGGGATGGATAGCATTAGGAGAAATATCTATTGTAGATAACGGGTTGATGGGTGCAGCAAACCACCATGGCACATGTATACCTATGTAACAAAACTGCACATTCTGCACATGTTCCCCAGAACTTAAAGAAAAAAAAAAAAAAAAAAAAGACTGAGGTACCCAAAGCCTGTTTCCAGACCCCTGCACAGAAAACACTGACCAAATCTCAAAGATAAGGTAGTCTTTTAACGAAGTTGCATCATTTGGACATATCCAATAAACATCCCTAAAACGGTACCTGCATGTTTCCTCTCAAGTCCTGATGGCCCCGATTTGAAAGCCTAAAACTCATACCTGGGGAGGAGTTTAGGCTGCGTTGAGGTTACCCAGCCTCTCTCTTTTCCTTATGCCTGATGCCTAGTTAGTGCTATTTCTTTGGGAATGAAACCAACAAACACGGTTTGGTATACAAAATACCAATATTTGGTTCTCGGTTTCTCATTTGAATTGTTGAAATGCAAATATAGAGTTTTGAATTAAAAACCAAAGGTAGTTTGTACTTCTTTGAAATTCTCTTTAGGAAATTATTTTGCATCATCAAATATATAAATAATAATATAGAGAATATATAGAGAATATAGATATATAGAGAAGATAGATATATAGAGAAGATAGATAATATATAGAGAATAATATTAAATAATACATAGAGAAGATAGATAACAATAACTTTGAAAGATTTGGTCAAATGTGTCTTCACTTTACTTTATTTAATACTTGATATAAAGAAGTTTGGGAAAAAAGAATGAATCAATTCCCTTGGGAGTTTCTAGTTTTCCAGGAAATATGGTCATTCTACTAAACAACAACAAAATAAAAGGCAAAATGTCACAATGCTGAATCCTTTATTTGAAAGGGAAGAAGGCATTTAGTGATTGATAATGATCATACAGTGGGATACTGTGATTATTGATGTCAGATTGTTCTCATCTCACACTAAACATAGATCCAGTTATGGCATATCTAGTAGACCTCACATGCTTTCTATTTTGTGGTTGAGGTTTACTCCTGTTATCATTTTCTTTCGCTTTGTACTGACTTACTGCTTTTTCCCATGTGTTTTGAATATTAAGAGTGTTGGTGACTTTAAAAATATAGCTTCTGTCAGATTCTAGTGTATTGGTGTTGCACATCAGTAGTTTTTTTTCTTATTTAAATTCTTTTCTGGTAGAGAGAATGTTGGTCTCATTGTTCTTTTCATATTTTTACTGGTTCTCACACATATAATATTTCGAGTACAGGTTTGTCTCTTTTCTTGCCTACCAACTCACATAATACAAATTCAGCAATTAGACTAAATCGATTTGAATTTTGGCTAGGCTTTTAGTGTAGGGAAAAAAAGATATGCTTTTAACAAATACATCATTATATGCAAATATTTAAAATAACTTCTTTAACTTTCAGATTATTTAAAACATAGATTTAAAAGCATGCAAAGAAATCACAAAGGCATTCTGAATGAAAATCTACTCAATATATGCTTCTCAGAAATGAAAGAGAAATGTGTCTTTTTGTGTTCTAAAACACCAGTGGGAAAACTTTATTTATGCCCTATAACCAACTCAAATATTATTCTAATTTTCCCAAAAGAAAAGTTCTCACAAAGTCAGGGAAGACATGTGAAGAACAGAAGAGTGAATGATTTTGAAGTCAGAAGACTTCATTTCAAATACTCAAATCTGGTTTCTGTTAGCTGTGACCTTAGGCAAGAAAAACTTTCCTGAATCTCAGTTTTCTTATTCATCAAACTGAGTTTTGTAACTTTTACATTTCTTTCTAGGGTTTTATAAGGATCAGATAAAATAATATGTACATACAAGCATTTATTTCTACATTTGTGAGTATCAACTCTATTCTTAGCACCACCCTAGACGTCAAGCATTCATGGATACCTGATACACAGGGCACGTCTTCAGGTGACACCCACCCAGTCCCTTGGAGTCAGAAAAATAAGTCTATAATTCAATACTTCATTATAAGTCCTGAGATAGAGATAGAGGAAGAAAAAATATATATATATGGATGTCTTGAAATGACCAAAAAGAAATACTTTGTCTGCCGTCAGTAATGACTTTTGAGGAAGTTGACAACTTAAGTCACTACCAAAGGACAGGAAGCTTGAACATGTTAATGCTGTTTATGAAGCCTGATCTATCTAATTTAAAAAAAAACCTGCAGACCAATGGGAACTGCTTATAATTTAATACTATTTTAATGTGAACGTAGGTGTGTGGAAGGTTTGGGAATATAAATGTGGTGGGGGCAGTAACACCCTTTGGTATTTTGGCCTTCTTGGGACTTGTTTTTTGTGGACTGCCAGCCCTTCAACAGTAAAGAAGTCATCATTTCCGCTTTATCATCCTCTTGTTGGAGGACATTTAATCATCCTCCTCTGAGAATTATGTATGATCCTATGAGAATGTATGATCTTACCAAAGTATGAGAAGAGTCTCTAGCAATCCCTGTGACTCTCTAGTACTCTTCTGTATGCCTCAGAAGCATGTGATTTTAACTTCCACCCTCTAGAACACTCAGGGGGGAAGAGTAAGGAAGTCAACAATACTTTTCATTATCCTTATAAGATCTTTATAAGATCCTTATAAGACTTATTTGGTGGTCTAAGCAGAGGGTTGAAAACAAAAACAAAACAAACAAAACCCAATTCATTATCCATCCAAACGTATATGTGCCAGACACTGGATAGGGAAAATTATAAAACACACTTCATTATGCACTATTCATACATATGCTCAGGCACAAACCTTGTCATGCAAAATAATTCATCCTGGAGGCAGAAGAGTCTTTCTGGTTGTGGATGTCTGGTGAGGTGGAGGCTACAGACATATGACAGACAAGGACCCCCCAGTTCAAACAGATACCACTGTCCATCAATTTTAAAACAGAAGACAGATACAAAGGAAATACATTGCAAAAGTTGCTAAGAATGAAAACCAAGCATAATAAAAGCAACGTGAATTCCTTGCCTTGCCAAGAAAATCAAAATAGCTAAGGGAAATAAAATAAAATGACCTTTGGGTGAAAACCTGGGGAAGAAATCTTTCTACATTTTGTGTTTACATTTTGATGTTAAAGAGACAAGAACAATAAAAATAGACTGTCTTAAATGTCATGTTTTATTGTCAGCCATATTTGCGTCAAACATATATCTGAGTTTTAAAGCAAGGGGATGAGTAAACAATGTTGATTGCTCATTCTTGCTGTATAGAAAAGGCAGCTAACAAAGGCTACACTGCTTTGAATTCTTATTAGCGACAATATTTTTAGAATTACTTTTGCAAGGCATGCATATAAAAGAAAGAACAATTCTATATTTCTTAATTCTGAAAGAAAAAAAGTGTGAAAAAGTCATTAATTTGCTAAGGGTATTAAGAAAAGGGTCTATTCATTTTAATAAGTATGACCTAACCAGGTTGCTAACAGAGTCGTCATTAGATTAAATCCTCCCAATTGTCTTGGAAATAATTTGGTCCTTTTTTTCTCTTAATAAGTAAAATAAAGAAAAGGGACAAATAGTCACAAAAGCATGGAATTTTCTCTAATCACGGGAGAGTAGATATTGAGAAATACAGTCACTAATTTGGCATAAAGGAATTGTAATTTTCAGGTTTGAAGTATATTTTTTACATATGTAGTTTTTTTATGGCCTAAACTTGTCTAATGAATGAACTCTATTCAATGCCACTCACCAACCAGCTGATGTGAACTTCCTGAACAGCTACTTGTGGACTTGCCCTACTCTTTTCTGGCCTTCATTTATTCTTGTAGGCTAACCTGCTTCAACTGGGATACAGAATGTACTTCTTACAAGCCAGATACAGTGTTAAGGACTGATACAACATATTCTGTTACCCAAAAGCCAGCACAAAAAGCCAGCCATGAATTTGAAATAGTATCTTGAGATAAGAAAGGCATGGTTTAGGCAGAGCGTGGTGGCTCATGCCTGTAATCCCAGCACTTTGGGAGGCCAGGCGGGCAGATCACGAGGTCAGGAGATCGAGACCATCCTGGCTAACACGGTGAAACCCTGTCTCTACTAAAAATACAAGAAATTAGCAGGGCGTGGTGGCGGCGCCTGTAGTCCCAGGTACTCTAGAGGCTGAGGCAGGAGAATGGCATGAACCTGGGAGGCGGAGCTTGCAGTGAGCTGAGATCGTGCCACTGCACTCCAGCCTGGGTGACAGAGCGAGACTCCGTCTCAAAAAAAAAAAAAAAAAAAAAAAAGGCATGCTTTATTAGCTCAACATTATCCTCATGGTCTCTGCCCTACAATATTGGAAGAATTGAAAGAATGTTGATATGAGGGGGCCATTCTCTAATGACCCTAATATTCATTTTTAAAAATGAGATTTAAATGTCTAGTTTATTTATGATGATAATTGTGTTGGTTGTTATCACTCATCTGCTATTATAGTCTAGATTCCAACGGGCTACAACAGTGACCAAACAATTGTGAGATAGTTTTTTTGGAACAAGAAAAGTATTAGCAAATACTAACTCTTGATTTAACACATGATTCCTACATATAAACAATGAGTACTTGAAATTTAAAATTAGTAGAATAATATATACAATAAATAATATTTTATGTGTTTGTTCACACATTTAGAAAATATTCTCTGAGAGTCAAACCTGCATAAGTACTGCATGAAAGTGCTTTGAGGCTGTGAAGAATTTTATTTTAGAAATGAATATTTTTGATGGTAGAAATCATTCACAAAATTCTCCACCTCCTTATTTGAGATGTAAAAAATACTGAAGATTCTCTATGAATAAAATTAGCATATAGGTCGGGCTCTGTGGCTCATGCCTATAATCCTAGCACTTTGGGAGGCCAAGCTGGGTAGATCACTTGAGCGCAGGAGTTTGAGACCAGCCTGACAAACATGGCAAAACCCTGTGGGTACAAATATTTAAAAAAAAAAAAAAATTAGCAGGGCATGGTGGTGCGAGTCTGTAGTCTTAGCTACTCGGGAGGCTGAGATGGGAGGATCACCTGAGCCCAAGGATGTGGAGGCTATAGTGAGCCCTGATCATGCCACTGCACTCTAGCCTGGGTGACAAACCTCGTCTTAGAAAAAAGAAAAAAGAAAAAGCAAAGGGATAAAGGCATATTAAATGATTATTCTCAAAAACACATTTTGCCTATATTCTTCAATGGTTTAGAAAGAAAAATTCAATATGTAAATATTTGATAAGGCTTTTTGCTTAGATATCCTGACCATTCTCCAGAAATTTCATAGAAAAGATATCTACGCACAGAGGGAGGTGTGGTCCAGACCACTAAGAATCTGTAAGAGCCCAGTAAGATCAAGACCAAGGAATTATGATCGTTCTTGGCTACACCATGGGCATTCAGTTATGACAGGATCATAGAGAGTATCCACTCAAAATTGATCATTATAGAAATGAGTGAGGAATCTTGGCAATTGAACATAAGTAGGAAGTGGCCCAAGATGTCTCCTATGGGTAACAAAAAATCTAGATCCATATCAACAGTCTTACGAGGTATATCTATTCTTCACATCTTCTTAAGTTATTTTTTTTTATTTACATACATTTCTTTGCTAGTCCAGATGTGGTTATCCCATCCCATATGTCCTAAACTTTGTAGGGCCAGTACCAAATAGGATAGTTTTCAGTATTTTGTTTGAAGTAAAATTACAAAATATATTATACTAATGAGTTATTCACAAACTTCCCCCATTTAGACAATCAGCTATTAATGTTGTGATATAAAGAGAGTGTAAGACAATCAATATTCCAGAGCCATTTCAAAGGCAGCAGCAGGGATCAATGTGATAGCATTGACGTTAAGCCAGTACATTATTTTCTCAACGAAAAATATTAAGATACATAGAATTTGGTACACAAATGGGAAAATAGCTACTTCCTAAAAATAATTAACTAAAAAATTCATCTCAAAAGTCCAAAATTGAAAAACTCTTTTATCTTTATTCTCTTTTCTCTAATTAAGTCTAGTTCATTCTGTTAAACTAAAAATCACTAGACTTATTATCAAAGAACTTTTAGAATCAGTATTTCCAGAAGCACAGTAGTAAACCCATGGGAGACACAACTATATTTCTAAGCACGTTAAAGAAACCCCATTTAAAGCCCCTGATGTGCACAGTGTTTAACTAAATTTTATAAAAGCAAATCCCAAAGTGGAAATGTATTCTGCTGGTCTTAAAGATGTTCTGTGATAAAGAGGATCTCTGATTCTCCAAAAGAAGGTCCCAGAGCACAACATCTGCCCAGTCTGATTCGATTATGGAAACACGTGTGTATGTACATGTGTTCACAACACATAGTAACATCATGCACTTTGGGAAACATTGCTCTATGGAAAGTGCAACAAAACCTAGCAAAGATTTCTATGAAGAAAATAAAAACAAGGTGTTGAAATACCAACATTATAAGACTTAGTGTAATGATTGAAAGATAACAATACTATTTAAAAATTCAAAAGGCATGCCCAAACAAAATATATGAGTCATTGCCTGCTGAGTATGTTTTCAACATTCTATCATTTATAACAAGTGTCAATGATACAAATATTCCATGTATTACACATTTAATTTTATAAAACTCCCAGTTAAGCCAAAATTTTGGTTTATCATTGAGAATTAAGCAAAAGAGAATTTACAATGTCAGTTAGATGGAAACTCTCATTCAGTTGGGTAGGTGGATATAAAAACTGTGAGGTCTTTAGAAGAAATCTTTGAAAAGTTATATTAAAAAGACAGAATATATAGGGCTAAGGAAAACAAAGGTGACACTTTTTATTCGCCCTAATGTTCAGAACAACGTTTTATCTGAGGCTCATAATAACTACATGTTAGTTTCTATAACATATATAGATTCTAAGAGATCAAATTCAAATGACATTAAGATAATAAGAGCAAAACAACACTTAAAAATCACTGGCATAATCTCTTTCATTTAAATTGAAAGGAGTTTGAGGTGAAAAGGCTTACAGAATAAGTTACTATAAGCCTTAATACCCCCAAAATATTGAAATTTTTAAAAATGTTATTTTACCAATTTTTTAATTATTATGGTAATATTTTGTCTTAGATGATAATGGGGGAAACACACATACATTGGCAAATACACAAATTCGAACAATAATTTTTTAAGGAGACATCATCTTTGTAATGACAAAAGTATTTAATTCACCTTGTGTTAAAATGTTGGTATCTATAGTGTTGTTTTTAGAAGCTGGGAGTAACTTATGGGAAAGAGACTAATATTTCAATGTAACATAGTTCATGTAAATTGTTTATTTTAACCTTCACAATAGCTCTGCTGAATAGTATAACTGATTTTATTTTGAACTATAAGTAGACGGACCATACTTCCAGGATTACCCTCGTGTAACTATTAATGATACTCTCTTTCAATGTCAAAAGTGCCTAACTCAGATGACAAATTATTCCATATGATATCCTTTATCATTACTATATCCTCGTTCAGATATAGTAATCATAGAAATCAGGAAACCAAGATGCAATACATTTAAATAATTGACTAATCCCATACTTGTCCTTGGTCAGTTCAGTACTGGAACTTAGTTATGCGTGAATATAAGCCACTCTCCTTTTACTGCTCAGCACTGCCTCAGAGCCAACAAAATCAGCAGGTGTTTCCAGGAGAGTCATTTGAAGATGAAGAAGTATGAAATATCCTGAAATGCCCCATTAGAAAACCAGTTCTTTGAATTTTTCTGCTCCCAAGGATGTGCTTTTAAAAGGCAAATAGTCCTAAGAGAGGTAACACTTCACCGATTACTTCATACTTAAGTAATAATGAATTATCTGTGAGTGAGAAAAGAAGCAAATTTTTTAAAGTACTACATGGTAGAGGCTGGCAAAGGAAAAGAAGAAAAACATTGGAATGGAAGCTGCAAAAATAGGGCAGAATCTCATCAATTGGGAACTTTACTTCATAATTTAAGCCTTAATGTTATATTCTAAGAGAAAAGCTTCCTAATTAGGGTTAAGAATACTGCCTACTGTGGCAGATTCAGGCTGTCATGAGTGGGCTATATGTACATAACAAAGGAGTACTAAGGGACTAGAGACAGCAGAAGAGCACCAGCAGGAGGCGCTAGGCCACACAGACAGACAATGCCCTCATGGACACACTGTGGTTCCGTTCCCAGTTTATAGTATATCTGCTGCAGTTCTAGATTTAATTAGTTGTGACAGATCCTTCTAATATTTAAAGGCAAAAAGGAGAGCAACAAAAGAGCAGCGGGAAATAAGGTGTTTTATAAATGTAACTCAGAGTCAAGAGGATTGAGAGTGGAAAAAAGGGAATAATTTCTTTCTTTCCAGGAGTAGCAGGAACAATGGATTTCTCAAGAGTAGAGTAAGCCATTACTGTTTGCTGAGCTGCCTGGGAGCCTGTAAGAGGCAGCCCAGCATGTTTCCGGAGGTGGACGTGCGTCTGCAAGTGTTAACTAGGGAAGAGGTTGGAGTCGTGCTAATCACTAGAACTTCCTCTTGGCCAACAGGAAGTGGAAAATGACACCAGCCTACAGTGATTATCTGAGCAAGCTGTGGCATCAAGGCATGGTGGCGATTATTAACTTCAGTGGTGTCTTTTTATGTTAATTTTTTAAAATTAAACTGGAAACTATGGCTTTAGTGAATTTTTTTTTAACTTTAAGTTCTGGGATACATGTGCAGAACATGCAGTTTTGTTACATAGGTATGTATACATGTGCCATGGTGGTTGGCTGCACCTATCAACCTGTCATCTAGGTATTTCTCCTAATGCTCTCCTTCTCCTTGCCCTCCACCCCCGACAGGCCACGGTGTGTGATGTTCCCTTTCCTGTGCCCATGTGTTCTCATTGTTCAACTCCCACTTATAAGTGAGAACATGCAGTTTTTGGCTTTCTGTTCCTATATTAGTTTGCTGAGAATGATGACTTCCAGCTTCATCCATGTCCCTGCAAAGGGCATGAACTCCTTTTTTATAGCTGCATAGTGTTCCATGATGTATGTGTGTCACATTTTCTTTATCCAGTCCATCATTTATGAGCATTTGAGTTGGTTTGTGGCCAACAAACATATGAAAAAAAAAGCTCATTATCACTGGTGATTAGAAAAATGCAAATCAAACCACAATGATATACTATCTCATGCCAGTAAGAATGGTGATCATTAAAAAGTAAGGAAACATGGATCACGAGGTCAGGAGATCGAGACCATCCTGGCTAACATGGTGAAACCCCATCTCTACTAAAAACACAAAAATTAGCCAGGTGTGGTGGCGGGCGCCTGTAGTCCCAGCTACTCAGGAGGCTGAGGCAGGAGAATGGCGTAAACCCAGGAGGCAGAGCTTGCAGTAAGCTGAGATCATGCCACTGCACTCCAGCCTGGGTGACAGAGTGAGACTCTGTCTCAAAGAAAAAAGAAAAGAAAAGTCAGGAAACAACAGATGCTGGTCAGGATGGTCGGGATGTGAAGAAGTAAGAACACTTTTACACTGTTGGTGGGAGTGTAAATTAGTTCAACCATTGCGGAAGACAGGGTGGCAATTCCTCAAGAATCTAGAACCAGAAATAGCATTAGACCCAGCAATCCCATTACTGGGTATATACCCAAAAGATTAGAAATCATTCTAGTATAAAGTGGTATCTTTTAAGGAAAGGTAAGGACTGTGGTTCTCTTTAAGATGCAAGTAGGAACTTCAAGAGATCTATTCCAGCAGTCTCTCCAAACATCTGTTATTCACATACTCCTTTGATAAGTGATTATTAATTATGTGGCCTGCAGGTGTAATGTGTTCTCCCTGCTAAAGGAAATAGAGGAAAACTGACGTGAAAGCAACATCACCACCACAACCTTCTGCCTTCTGGTTTAAGAGAGAAGATGACACATTCTTAAAATGGGAGAAACTACTCAGGGAAAACACATAGGAGGAAACGTCTTTGAGGAAGCAACAAACAAGATTCTTAGAAGCATCTACTAAGTAAAAATAAGTGGCAGGAAGGTGAAAAGAAAGAAAATTATTCAGGATCTACGTGAGTTGGGAAATGCTGAGATTGCATGATTGGGTTTCTCTGGCTGTATAAGCATAAATACATCAAACTTGACTGAAACCTTCAAACTCACTTTAGGCCCCATCATTGGGCTAATTAAAAAAGGCAGCACTGATATTGCCTCATCCGATATAATCACATATAAAGAGCGTCGGGTTCCAGCAGAGGACATGGATTTGTGTCCCTCTTCCTGTGCCATTGTTCCCTAACTATGCTACTTTAGAAACTAATGATGTATTTTGGGGTTTCTATATGTATTATTTGAATTTGTAAAATGGGGATAATAACTAGTTTTTGTTTGTGGTTTCTTTAAAACCAAAAGTCCTTTAGTAACTAGGAAGAAAAACTTGAATGAGCTCAGACAGGAGGAGGTGACTATTAGAAGTGGAATGATACATCTCAGAGACTCAAGCTGAAGTACAGTCAGAAGTTAAGCCAGCTGGAAACAGGGGCCTGAAAGAGGCTGTGAGTGAAACCAGAGCTTGATTCGTCCTTCTGTGCACAGGTGCCCCGGCCTCATGCCTTCCCTTCTTCTCCAGCATCTGCTCTCCTCTTCTTTCTTTCTAGTTTACATATAGCCTGTTATGGTTTCCCCAGTAGTCCCCTGGGTTCCCAAAATGATGTCACATAACAAAGCAGAGAGATTCTAATAGCATCCGTTGAGATCAGGCGTTCTCGCTAAGCCTCTGTGGTAGTGGAGGGAGACCTGAGCCATGTGGGGATGGCTGTGCTTCTGGCAGGAGAAAAGGGCTGATTTCTATAAATGGCATATGAAGTACAAGGTTGAAAGTTTGGCAGAAGAATTGATTGGCATCTCTAACTTACCATTCTTTCTAACCAGGTTGTTATGAAGATTGAGAAACAATTAGAGCACAGATGAAAGCAGTGTATAATCTATAAAATTCTATATTAAAAATAAGGTAAGGGATACACTGTTGCAGACTTTCAAAGGTTTTGTATCTGTGCTAACCTTGGAAAGAGTAACACATCTAACTGCCATTAACTCAGAATGACACAAGCTTTCAATGGATTAAAAACGTGGGGATAAATCAGTACACAGATCACAGGAATAAGGCGTTGATACAAAACAACAACAGCACCAACAAACTAAAAGCAGTGGGCTCCAAAAGACATGTTAGAATTACACATGAATTTTTCATTTAAACGTCACATTTCCTCCCCACTTTTGCCATGTACTGGTCCCTGACATCAAGATTATAGCAGATGGATTTGTATTGTGGAGACCCATAAACTAAATTCAATTTCACAAATATGTGACTATCTGTCATCTGAATATTTGCATTTATATGGTGCTTTTCTATGTATTTATGAAGTCTCTTTCCAAAATGTATTTTAGGAATATCAGTTAAGTAAATAATAAAACTTAAAGCCAATGTTTATCAACATAATGCTCAACTGAATTTGTTCTTTTCAGCATTTGTATAATTAGTAGGTTACATTCTTATATTTTTCTGTTAGTATATGATCTTCTCACTTTCAGATGCCTATATAGTATATCAGATGACTCTTGCCACTTGTAAATTAAGAAAATGTATCTCCAACATTTCTGGATTCTGTAATGCTCATATTTTTTTTTTTCTGCTTGGAATTATCTGTCTTCTTTATATCTTCCAGATATATAACATCATGTTATACTTAAAGAAAAAAATCTCTTTTCTCTTAATGCAGACTATTAGCCACGTATATGTTATCATGAATTTCACCCTACATGTCTCTTCTCCCAAGGACATTTGCATATAAATTTTAGAGTGGAATAAAATATTTTGTTGTCCAACCTGGCCAACGTGGCAAAACCCCTTCTCTATTAAAAATACAAAAATCAGCTGGGCATGGTGGGCACTCTCCTGTAATCCCAGCTACTTGGGTGGCTGAGGCACGAGAATCACTGGAACCCAGGAGGTGGAGCTTGTAGTGAGCTGAGATCATGCCACTGCACTCCAGCCCAGGCAACAGAGCGAGACCCTCAAAAAAAAAATGTTTTGTATTATAACAACTATATATGACTTTCTTTTTGTTTTTCCTTGGAGAGGCCATAACCTTCCTTTCTCATGCTAGTTCCCTTGCCCCACACTCACGTGGCCAACAAGGGTTAAGCCCTACACGTATGTGTCTTGTCTGTACCTGCAGAGGCAGAGCAGCACAAAGGGTGAAGATATAGCTTAGTTACCTCACCATCTGTAAAAATTAAGGAGCAAAAATGAGAGGGCTGGGGAGGGCGAGTTATCTGTCCTTACGGACAGCATAACGCTGATAAGCAAAGCAGTCTTTAGGAGTCAAAAAGTACATGGCTGCACCTCCCCACGTAACAAATGTTGATAAAATGGGCTACAGCAAAGTGTAAACCTGTATCTAGAGGACAGACAACACTCTCTTTCCCAACATGAGACTTTCACCCTAATGTATGACCATCCAGTATATCAATAGTCCAAAAGAGATGAACTTCAGGTCACACAGTTAAGAAACTGTAAATTTTGTTTTATAGTTTTTTGCTTTTGAAACATCTGTCTTTCTGGAAATGCATTCTATTTCTCTCTACCTACCTACCTGCCTACCTAGCTATCAGATATAAATATATATTCTACAAACTACAGACAAAACTACTATAAGGAAAGTAAAGACACTCCTCAAATCCCAGTATCCAAGTTAAAAAATACATCAACATTTTGGAAGCTTAATATCAGATATCTGACTGTCTCTATATGAGTAGATAAATACACAACTAGCTCTAAATGATGTAATGTGGTATCTTGTATTATGTTAAAGCAAAGATAAAATAACTTAACTTTTCTAGAATTAAATGAGAACCAAAAACCTATATATATATATATACTATATATAGTAAAACCTATATATATACTATATAGTAAAACCTATATATATACACACTATATATATATCTCTCTCTCTAGTAAAAGACATTAATTCCCATAAAAAAATCAAAGGCAAAATAAATTTATACCTGAAGTTTCAGCATCTGGTAGCCTGCTGCTCTGAAAGGTTAGAAAGAAAAAATACCCACATCTCTCTAATTCCCATAATTGACACTTTTAAATTTCTGTGCCTATAACATCTATACTCTCTCCTACAACTATAGCACCTGCATTGTTTAGTTGAGGTCGTATATGGAAATGGGTTCCCTGCTCAACATCAGTCATGTGGCCACAATTTCTTTATTGTGCGCACTTTCCATTTTCTCATTGGTGACTAGATTGTCTCATTTGTATTCCTGAAGTGCTGTTTGCATGATAGAACCTGACTTGCCCAAATTTACTGAGCAAATCATCTTCTTCAGTCATACTTTCACTCAAAGCTTTTGAAAGCAACATTTTCTGACTCTGCTTCCATTCCTCACAGGTGCTTTATGTCTCTTGGTATTATGGCACTTCTTTTAGGGAACAGTACATTCTCTTGGGACCAGAATTATATGGTATATCTTTTTCATATTTCGTCCTAGATTTCCTAGTACTGGGAAGGTCTGCATACCTTTTGGGTATGGCCAGTTCCTTGTTTCATGTTTTTCTGTCTATATTCATTTTTTAATAGTTGTTTCCAATGACTTTTATGAGAGAGAAATAAAATGTATATTACTTCAACATCATTATGCAGAATTTTTGATAACTTATAGTAACTCAACAAGTCTCTCATGTCCATAGCCTGATGAATATCAGGTTATAAAAATGAGCTAATATATACTAATGTTACACGAAAGCTGCATTTTTGTCATGTTCCTCTACCTTTGCTTGTGTATCACTTTTTCACCAAGTCTTTTTGCTAACTGAGACGTCTTCATACTTCTGTGAATACCTTATACATTATTCTGTATACACTAGGCTAGTTTTTTCTTATCTATTTTCTTCTCTTTTTTGGTCTTTGTAAATCTGATAAACCTTTCTTTTCTGATGCAATATTTTTTCTTCCTCCTTTATTTTTTCCTCTTCTTGTTTTTCTTTTGGGTTTCCTCCTGTTCTCTTTTTTCATTTGTCCTTCCTTCCTTCCTTCCTTCCTTCCTTCCTTCCTTCCTTCCTTCCTTCCTTCCTTCCTTCCTTCCTCCCTCCCTCCCTCCCTCCCTCCCTCCCTTTCCCCTTCTCTCCTTTATTCCCTTCCTTGCTTCCTCCTATATTCATTCCCTTTTATTTTTTTTTATTTCTAGAATTGGTTGATTCTAGATTGTTTTATGATTTCACATTTCTTAGTTTCCTTTAGCTTTATTAAGGTGCAATCACAAAAAATGTATATATTTATAGTATGCAACATGGTGTTTTGATACATGTATTGTGAAATAATTAATTCAAGATAATTAACACATCCATCACAACAGTTATTTTTTATAAATGGTGAGACCACTTAAGAGCTGTTATCTTAGCGATTTTCAAGCATGCAACATATTATTAACTACAGTCACCATGCTACACAATAGATATCCAAAACTTATCCATCTTGTCTAACTAAAACTTTGTACCTTTTAACAGATTATCTCTAATTTTAATCCCTCTCCACTGAAGCCCATGTCAATCATCATTCCTGTTTTACGGAATTAAACATCATGGTCTTTGTTTGTTGATTCATATTTATCTAAGACAATATTGTTTCTTTCCTTTTTAAGTTGCCATTTGCTGGTATTTGTACCAGTGTTCCTTTGAAGCAAAAGTGTTTTGCCTCTGTCCTTAATTATGTTCTTTTACTCTCAGTGAATTGCTAGAAAATTGGAAACTTCCAGTTACTAACAAATACCATGATTTAAGATCAAGAACTGACGTTGTAGTTGCATATATCTAACTATTCTTCACACAGATTTTATAATAGAGGTACCTTCTGGGCCCTGGAGGAAAAATTATAAGGATCATTTGCATTTTCAATAGGAACTAAGTTTTTACATTAATACACAGTCAATACAAAGTGCTCTTTTTAATACACTGTACATATTGTGGGAGTCGATTCCTTTTTACATCTTTCTAAATGATTCTCTGATTAATAGGAATTTTAACTCTAAATGTTTATGCCATTTTGACTTTATTATCCCAGACAACTTCAAAATGTCTTCCATTTTGACTTAGTATCTCTCACTTCCAGCCTAAGTTTTCCTATGTTATTCCCCAATGGAGATTACATGAGAGGTTAATGGTTTCTATGGATCTTTTAATAGAAGTGGCAAGAATGATTTCTGGTATCTGCCAACATCTGTTGTGTGAGTTTATATATATATTTTATATATATATGGCTGTAAATATAACATGTTCTTATTTAACATATTTATTGATAAATGTATCAAAATTTGGCTTACCTCCTCGCTTGTTTATCTTGGCATAGCCGGGAGAATAGCTACCAGTCATGGAGGAGGAGCTGCTGAAAGCCACATGGGGGAGTCCAGAGATGAGCGGCTCATCACATTTTTCTGAAAACAAAAGACAGAGAGGGAGAGAGACACTCAATAACAATTTCTAAATAATTATTGGTATGTGTTAGTTAAAATAATCATTGAATCTGGTATGTCTTTTATAAGTCTTTGAAACAATATTTAGCAAAGGAATTGAGGCACTTCTGTTATCCAAAATATAATATAACACAGGAGCAGTTTATATAACCCTGATATTCAAACAGAAAGCCATAGCAAAGTGCATTACTCTGAAGGGCTTCACCTCAGCCTTGCTATCTGAGAATCATGAGTAAAATTGAGCTTGTTCCTGTAATAAGCTTTGGTATCGGGCATCACCTGGAAATCTTCAGGTATTTATACATTATAGGGACAGAGCACTGGAATTACTAAGGTTGGAGGTGGAAAGACAAAGAGGACTCCTACCAAAGTCAAAAGACCAAGAAATGGGGAGTTGCTAACCAACACGTATAAAATTTCAGTTATGTGAGATGACTAAGTTCTGGAGATCTGGTGTGCAATATTGTACCTCTAGATAATCATGCACACTTATCAAGGCAGATCTCATGTTACGTGTTCCTACTAGAATAGAAAAAATAGGCTGGGAGCGGCGACTCACGCCTGTGATCCCAGCACTTTGGGAGGCTGAGGTGGGTGGATCACCTGAGGTTGGGAGTTTAAGACCAACCTGACCAACATGGAAAACCCCATCTCTACTAAAAATGCTAAATTAACTGGGCATGGTGGTGCATCCCTGTAATCTCAGCTACTCGGGAGACTGAGGCAGGAGAATTGCTTGAACCTGGGAGGCAGAGGTTGCGGTCAGCCAAGATTATGCCACTATACTCCAGCCTGGGCAACAAGAGAGAAACACCATAAGAAGGGAGAGATAGAAAGAAAGAGGGAAGGGAAGGGAAGGGAAGGGAAGGGAAGGGAAGGGAAGGGAAGGGAAGGGGAGGGGAGGGGAGGGGAGGGGAGGGGAGGGGAGGGGAGGGGAGGGGAGGGGAGGGGAGGGGAGGGGAGGGGAGGGGAGGGGAGGGGAGGGGAGGGGAGAAAGAAAGGAAAAAGGAAAGGAAAAAAGAAAGGAAGAAAGGAAGGAAGGAAGGAAAGGAAAGAAGGAAAGGAAAGGAAAGAGGAAAGGAAGAAAGAAAGGAAGAAAGGAAGGAAGGAAGGAAGGAAGGAAGGAAGGAAGGAAGGAAGGAAGGAAGGAAGGAAGGAAGGAAGGAAGGAAGGAAGAGAGAGAGCGAAAGAGAAAGAAAGAGAAAGAAACAAAGAATGAACGAGACATCACCAAGTAAAGACAGAATAATCACCAACTTGAAAATTATTACTGACAGAAAAATTAATCAGTTCCCATCATACTCAACCAATCAACTGCACTGGAAACGGGCAATACCTCAATTCTATTTGTAACACTTTCTGCACTTGGCTTTTATAATGTCATTAACATTTTTTTTTCTCTTTTTTCTCATTAGCTGCTTGCTCTCTGATTCCTTTGATGGATCTTTCTCATTTTGCCAATGCCTAAGTGTTTCTAATGTTAACGTGGCCAGGACTGTTCTGAGTCTACCCTCCCTCTCTGGGAGATGGCATGGAGGGCTATGTCTTCTGATACTGGGATGTCCCAAGTCCTACTGCCTCACTTCAACTCCATAGCTACAGATCGTGCACACACAGCTTCCAGAGCTCTCTGTTACAAAAGACTGCGTGGTCTTCCTGCTTCCCCTCTAACTCTGCTATAGTTCTGTCTGCAGCAGCTGAAGAAACACTTTTTAAACTGTAAGTGAACATGTGGCTGCTGTATTCAAATTGTTCTCTGCCTCCTGCTCTCAACTTGGCATAGCGTTCAAAGTCCCCCCCCCCACCCCCCCCCACAACCAACCCCTGCCACCCTGCCACCCATTGGCCTATGATGGCCACAGCACTATTCTCATCTCTTTCCATAGGTCCTTGTCTATTCCTGTCTAGCCACCATGGCCCCTTTCCTCTTCTTCTTCTTTCTTTGAGACAGAGTGTCGCTCTGTCACCCAGGCTGGAGTGCAGTGGTGAGAGCTCGGCTCACTGCAACCTCTGCCTCCCAGGTTCAAGCGATTCGCCTGCTTCAGCCTCCTGAGTAGCTGGAATTATAGGCACGTGCCACCACGTACAGCTGATTTTTTTTGTATTTTCAGTAGAGACGGGGTTTCACCATGTTAGCCAGGTTGGTCTCGATCTCCTGACCTCGCGATCTGCCCGCCTTGTCCTCCCAAAGTGCTGGGATTAGAGGTGTGAGCCACCATGCCTGGCCCCTCCTTTTCCTTTAAAAACAAGCCTGCCCCTGCTGTAAGCCTTTGCAATTACTAGTCCAAGTATCCTCTCTTGTCACAGGTCTCTGCTCAATGTCACCTTTGCCACTGCAGACAGGCTTTGCTAGTTCACCCAGCATTTTGTTGCCATCAGTCTCTGTATCCACACCCTGCTTTATTTTTTGACATAACCCTTAGCACCACCTGACATGTTATGTTGTTATTCATTTAAGTTTTTGTTGCCTTTCTCTCCCACTAGACAGAAAGCTCTATCTGAAATGAAGTTTTAGATAGTTGGCCTAATGCTTACTCTCCAGTGATCTGAACAATGGTACTTGGCACGTACTCTAAAAACATTTGTAGGATAAATGAATGAATGTACTAAACCCAATGAACCTCAAAGTGTCTGGAAGCAAGATCTCATATTATAACATGCTACAACACTTAATTTTTAGAGTGGTGGTTTTAAATTCCCAACAAATGTTTATGCTCAGAACTCTGTTTAATAAGACAGAAAACTTTTCTCTATATATTCAAAAATGGTTTCTCTCTCAGAAATTTATAAGCAAAAATAACTTAGCAACAGAAAGAATAAACTAATTTTCTTGTAAATTCACTTAAGTGAAGTCCCCAATGATACTGGAGAAATGAATTATTATTTATTATCTCACCACTCAATTGTATACAAATTGGAAATTAAAATGAACAAATCCATCTTCATATATTTTTTAAATTTCTTATTTTTCTTAGTTATACTGCAAGTGCCTCTGGGAAATATGACATGTGTGTATAAATAAGTTCCCCAGAAAGTTAAATGTAAAGGGATGTAAAGAACATAAAATTTGTTTTAAAAGTATCAATTCACAAAGCTATCATCTAAACTGATGGGTTTCATATTAATCGAAAACAACTACTTTGTTTAGCTATAAGTGAGCACAAATATACATCCTTGATTTTCCTACTTTCTGATACATTTGATTTACACCTTTTTATAATTTTTGAGATAAGTGTTGCCTCTAATTGGAGTAAACATTCTTTCTAATATTCTCATTATATTAGAAATGTGCTAACATTCACTCATGTTCATTTCATTCATTTAAATATGCATCAGGTGTCTATGTTGTGCCAAGCACTGAAGTCAGCTGAAGTTGAAATTAACAATGCCCTGCCCTTGTAGAGCTTATGTTTTAGTGGGAAGAAACATCCCAACAACAAAAAAAATGTAAATTTATAGTATGTTTTAGTAATTAATACTAACAAGGAACATTAAATATAAAACAGTGGGCAGGGAGTGGGGGTGAGGTGGAGAGGAAGAGAATTGCTATTTTATGCTGACTTCTCAAGGCAAGCCTTGACAACATGATCAGGTAGTATTTGAGTAGAAATATGAAGAAAATGAGGAAGAAAGCTACGTTAGAAATCATCAGGACCATGCTAGGAAAACGTTTTTCTAGTCCATACCTGCTCAGTCAGGCTAGCTCACACTTGATAATAATGCATAACACATTTTCTAAAACTGAATATCCAATGGCTAGATATGGTTGCATTGAATGTAATTAAACTAAGTCGATAACTGGTTAAATGATCCAATAGCTAATTTAAATTTGGAATTTAAATGTAGCATTTATAAAACCATAATATAGTTTAGAGTTATTACATTAAACAAATTGACTTCTGTAACAAATTGATCATCTGAGTATCAAATTTTACATTTTTTGCTAATTTAAAAAATCAAATAAAAATCCTTTTTTAAAAATTTAAAAATTAAGTAATGATTTGAAAAAATTATGTAATTATTCAGAATAACAATTAGAATTAAATTGAGATTAGTGAAGACCAGGGCAAATAAGCATTTTTTTAAAAACATGACTGCAAAATTATTATCAGAATGTAAAGCACTAGCAATCTCACGTTCTTCCAAATTAAAACATAATCTATAATCATATTACTAAGCTAAAAAATGCAACAATTACTGTATTTTCTCCTGGAGGACATTAATCACGAATATTTATTGAGATCTTACATTGCATTTTGCTGTTTTTACTACTTCAGACAGATTATATGTGTGTGTGTGTGTACAGATATATATAAAATTCGACTTTGCTATATTCCATTTGTATATATGCACACATACACATACAAATATATGGTCTATTCCTCCATAAGTGGCAGTAATAAATGAATCTACAAAAAGTAATTAAACATGAAGTAACGATAGAGTAATACAAAATGGTTTAAAATTCAATGCTAACTAGAAGAAAATGAAATACTAAAAGTCACAAATAAACTAGAAATGTAGGGTTGTTGTTAGTTAAGTTGCTCATTAGACCTCATAATTAGTTAGTTGAGTTGCTCATTAGCTCCATCATAAACGTGTGACCTTGAATATGTCAATGCACCCCTTTCCTACAGGTGACACATAAGTAACATGAGGAAATTTAACTAAGTTTCTCTCAAGCTCTGAAAACTCCAAAATAGTGTCAACCATCAAGAGTTAGCAAACTATGGCCTGCAGGCCCAATCCAGCCCACAGATTGTTTTGTAAGTAAAGTTTTATTGGAGCACAGTTACACATCATGCATTTATGTATTGTCTCGGATGACTTTCACACAGCAGTAGAATATTGCAATCGATATCATATGGCCCACAAAACTAAACTATTTACTATCTGAGCTTTTACAGAGTAAGTTTCCCCACCTCTTATCTAGTATAACAAATATTGAAGGAACTTAGGAATCAGAATGATTAATCATTACTTAGAGTGTCAGATACCATATAAATAACAAATAGAATCTGAAGAAATTAGAGATTACAGGTAGGTGGAAAGAGGGTTAAGGAAATTTTAGAAAAAGGGAACACCTCAAGCAACATGAAAGAGGCCACAATGAAGTTGAAATTTCCCAGAGATGGTTGTAGCGGCATTCCACGCAAGCACATATTGCCATACTGACTATTACAACATACTATCCATTTTTATTTCCAACTGTAATAATGGTTATTACTCATTATCCATTCTAAAAAGTCTGCTTATTGTTGTGCTAAAACATGTATCTCAATCTCCTGCAGACATTAAATACTAGGCAATCAGGCAAATCCCTGGAGAAAGTTAGAATTTTTATATAATAGTAAAAGAGGGAAGGAGAGAGAGAAAAAGAGAACTAACATTTGAAATAATCCGGTATCGTGTTTTCCCACACTGGGATGTCTTCCAAAACTACAGCCATACACAGCGATGGCAAATATTTGGTCTCCAGTGCACTTCCCTTCCAGGGAATCTTGGATGAAAACTAGAAGAGCAGATGGGCCTTGAGTTTTATTTTCACACAATTTCAGTCAATCATGAAGGCAGACTAGCTATAAGAATTCTGTACTAACTCAAGCTGGAGCAGAGGAAATTATTGGCAAATAGACATGAAATAGCTGTTGCCCTTTACCTAAAAGATACAGTTGAGAGGTTTGGCTATTGGCAAGGGATACTGGCAGGAGTTTACAAGATTAAAGGACTTCAGAATATATGTAATTGACACGAGAGTATGGTTTTCAAATGCATCTTTGCTGAAATATACTGTCTGAAAATTTTTCACAAAACAATATATGTTTAAGCTATAACACTTCAAGTAGATGTTTTATATGACCCATTTGGTAACATAAGTCTAATGGAGGAAAACAACTGAAAACAACAAATGACTCAAGAACAAGACAGTGCTAGCCGAACAGAAATTCTAGCAATAACATCCTGATTTTTACGTTAGGAAAAAATCCATGGCAAAAGGCACATTCTGAGTTGAACACATCACTCTGTGGTCTTAAATATACATTCAACTTCTACCTTTTGAAGTTGGAGCTACTCTACCTCTACCTGCACATTTACCCTGCATCACATGTTATGACTATTCCTTTCCATCATCAGCAGCACAGCGGTTCCTCCAAGAGGTCTTTTATCTTCCCCATGATGTCCATTTCAAGGTCACTAGTTAATGCAGTAACTAATGACGGTCAGAAATGTGGGAGGGCAGACAGCATTGGGACACTCAGGAGCAGAAGGCAAGGTGCAGTCCTGGAGCACTGAGATGGGACGCCAGACTCCGAAATGGACATCAGGGGGAAGACAAAAGATCTCTTGAGGAACCGCTGTGCTACCTGGGAAGCCAGAGAAGAGCTTGTCATTCAGCTTGTAATTCAAGATAGTTTTAGTCATAAGGAACAAGGCAGAATGGGAAGCAGAACGCACATTTGTTGGGAGGTTTGGCCAGAGCTTCTTAAATTACTCCTGATGCCTGCAAGCCAAATTTTGTCTAAATTTAATTTATATTTTACATTTTCTAATTGTCACATAACACATTTTTCTTTAATAACGTGTAGGAAGTACAAGAAACAGAATATGATATTCTCTTCCAATATTTATAATAAATATTTGGACATAGTTGAGGGTCAAAATTTTTTAACTTAACGTGGTATAATTACGATTTTTTGGTGAAAGGTGTGACTTTCAGAGGTAGCAGTATGCTCCTTAGAGTCAAAATATTTAGAGTTTATTCCTAGCAACATAAATTTGGGCAACTTGTTTAATCCTATCTTACCCAAAGTTTCCTTAGTTTTTCCATTATTTCAAAAGTCCTCTTCCTGTTTTGACCCTGTTGTTCTCGATTTTTAAATCATAACAATATCAAATCAATGGTTAAACATTCAGAGTTATAGAAATATGCTATAAAAATGTATGCTCCTTCTTAGGGCAAAAAACCCATTGACTGCTACTCAATCTATCTTTTTTTTTTTTTTTTTTTGAGACAGAGTCTCGCTCTGTTGCCCAGGCTGGAGGGGTTCACGCCATTCTCCCGCCTCAGCCTCCCGTGTATCTGGGACTACAGGTGCCTGCCACCGCGCCCGGCTAATTTTTGTATTTTTTAGTAGAGACGGGGTTTCACCGTGTTAGCCAGGATGGTCTCGATCTCCTGACCTCGTGATCCGCCCGCCTCGGCCTTCCAAAGTGCTGGGATTACAGGCGTGAGCCACCGCGCCCGGCCTCAATCCATCTTATATATCTTCACTTATACCATATTTTCCTCCCATTTTTATGGTTCATACATTGCTTTTGTGTATCTCTTGCTCCAGCTTCCCTGGACTACTCTTTGCTATGGAAAATAAGACATCTTTCTCTTGCTCCTGTAGAATTTCATACAATACAGTTAAAGACAGAACCTAATAATCCATAGAAGTCATCGCTACTACTAGTCTTCATAGTACATATACACAGATGCAACATTTAACATAACAGATATTTAGATACGCACACAAACAAACAAAAAACATTTACAATATGGCCTTTTACATACCTTTTCACTTACTGATCTATCATAGAAATTCCCGGCCGGGCACGGTGGCTCACGCCTGTAATCCCAGCACTTTGGAAGGCCGAGGCGGGCGGATCACGAGTCAGGAGATCGAGACCATCCTGGCTAACACGGTGAAACCCCATCTCTACTAAAAATACAAAAAAATGCCAGGCGTGGTGGCGGGTGCCTGTAGTCCCAGCTATGCGGGAGGCTGAGGCAGGAGAATGGCGTGAACCCGGGAGGCAGCGGAGCTTGCAGTGAGCAGAGATCGCGCCACTGCACTCCAGCTGGGCGACAGAGCGAGACTCCGCCTCAAAAAAAAAAAAAGAAAGAAAGAAATTCCCATACAAATATGTCTTCATTTTATATATTTCATTTTACATTAGAGACCTTTTATTATTTACATTAGGCTATGTGTGGCAGAGGTAATTAACTTTGCACAGAAAATACGAGAGTGCTAGATCATTGCTAAAACAGGTCATATAATCGCATTGAGAATTAATTATTTTCTCATAGAGTCTATAAATAAGTTCACAAAAGAACTTATCAAAGAGAAGGACCAGGAAGAGAAGTACAATTAGTTTGTCATCAAATGCTAATTTGGGAAAAAGCTGAAGATAATGGAATTGGAATGAAATCAACTGATTGGACATACTTTATCTGACACACAGCGCAAATTCCTAAGTGAATAAAATAAATTCATCTGCCTTCCTTTTTTCTTTTTACTATATCTCTCTTGTTTCCTACTAGATAGAGGTGACCCCATTTACTCTTTTATTTCATTTTCCATTTAATGAGACAAAACCCAACGTGCTGCCATAGGCATTATAGTGATGAGCACGAATGAGGCAGCCTTCCCACCTCCCATCTCAAACCTTCCAATCTGGACCATGATGAATATACAGATGGCAGAGATCATTAAACCACAATCAACAAATCAATTGATAGTAATAGCAATCATTTATTGAATACTTATGTGATAGACAGGGAAATATTTTCAGTGGGTCATCTCATTGAGTTATCACAGTAACCCACTGAGATGGGTAGTATTACCATTTTATAGATAAGGAGGCTTCAGATCTCACAGCTAAAGGATATTCAAGTCAGGACAAAAGACAACCTGTGCCCGATTATAAGGCCTGTACTTTTGAAGTCTAGTTTTCTGGGACAAATGGCTTCTATAGTGACTTCATGTAAAATCGTACACGTTGCATTGGGCATGCAGATCTAATAATATTGACGTTGTCAAATTGTTCTCACCACTTCTCATTTTGATTCCAAGAATTTACGTGAAATATTACCCTGTATAATAATATTGCAGCAATTTCAGTATTTTCTGTGCCAAATCAGACCCACATCTTTTAACTGAAAGAAAGAGGTTTCCACAGTTTTAAGTAGATGTTCTCAGAGAAACCCATTTATAATCAGCCATTTAATGGATATGCCTACATTGAATAGCCTCAGCAAAATACATCAACTTTATTTCATTTATTCATTCAATAAATATTTATTGGGCACTTATTTCCTGCTTCAATCTTTATCTCCTTACAATCCATTTTCTTCACAGTTGTCAGATGGATTTTTTAAAACTGGGCATTAGATTTTGCCATGCCCTGAAGATTTCCTGATGGCTTCCCCTCTTATTTAGTATAAAATCCAAGCTCCACTGGGTCTGAGATGGTCTGGCCCTGAAGATATCTCTGGCGCTATTTTATTTCACTCCTTCTCTGGGTCACTAAGCTCTAGATTCACTCTCCTCTCTCTTTTTCAGACACACCAAGCACACCCTTGCACAAAGGCCTTTCCATCCTCTCTGCTTTCCAGCTAAAATTCTCTGTACCAGGTCTCAAAGAGCTGGTTCCTTTCCGCTCTGATTCTGACTCAAATACCACCTTCACTTTTTCTGACCAGTGCATCTAAATTAACCAACTCAATTCCTGTTTTCATTCTCCTGAGACACTGCTTGCTATTCTATCACACTGTCTTGTTTTGTTTCACAGTATCCACCACAATCTGAAATTATCTAGTTTGTTTTTAATTTATCACTTTTCTTGTTGATTGGGCTGTAAATACCATGAAAGGAAGGCAGGTGCCTGACTTGTCCACTCTGTATTCCCAGAGCCTCAAAATCTGTCATGCAGCACAACCTTACAGAGAGCTGTTGAATCAATGAATTACTGACAATGATAAGAAATAAATCCATCCAAAATCAAGCAAGGCAAAGTGGTTCCTAGTTTTGACTACTGAGATGTGTTCACTTCATCTGTTTAGCTTCCAAGATATATTTTTGTATTTTCCATTTTAAAATCTGCATTGCAAAAGAGAAATGGCTTCATCCCATGATCTGACACACAGATCTACTTCACTATATCCCACATAAGAAATATCACCTCTGATCTTCAACAACTTAAAATGACTTGCAATTTGGAACCCCTGAATTATATAGAGGGTTTGTCTAACTCATCAGTACAGTACATGACTCTAGAACTTTTTAAATATCTTGGCTCCAGCAAATGAGTTTTTTGAGACTTGAAGCTATTGACTATTGTGAGTTAGCTCTTTTACATCTATTTTTAGTCCTAAAAAGAACATAAGACTTTGGTGTTCCTAATATTTTCATTCTGTATCATTGAAAGTCTATTATGATCAATATTGGTTTATATGTTGATTTCTCTGCCGATGATCCTCTCTTGAGGAAGAGAACTTCTTTTCTTTCCCAATATGCAGAATGTAGAGCACACAGTAGGAACTCTTCATATATTTTGAAAAATATTGAACACAACCAATGCAATTTTAATAGCTTATGGCAATGAATAAATTCAATATTTTTAATCTTAAAAATTAGTTCAGGTTTCTTTCATTTTCCTTTTTGGTTTGTCTAATAGCTATGTTTAAAAATAATAATGAAATTAAAGTAGTATAGCTAGAAAATCAGTCATGTTTGGAGGAATCTTGGTTGTAAATCAAATAAAAAATTGTCTGGTCTGCATGTACCAAGGGCAAATTACTTCGAGACGTAGTTCAAATTTTGCTGGACATTTAACAGCTGCAGCATATTTCCGACAGATGGTATAACAGATGAATCAGTTTCAAATTATCTACTGAACTGTAATATACTGGAAATGAAATAGATTTGTGAGGCTTTTTTTTTTTAATTAAGCTTTTGTCTCCTCGAAGTTGATCTTCTAATTTAAAAGAAAAAAAAAACCGCTACAATACAAAATAATATAAAACAATTTTTACCCTTGGTGTAATCTGGAAAACAAATTCAAGTTTTAATTTCATAACTTCATGCAACAAAAGGAAACAGTATTCAAAAATTGAATCACCACCCAGGAGCTAGGCAGAGGTTTTCATTTCTAACACAGTGTTGACAGTAGACTTTTCTTTTTTTCACTCAAATTCTACAGTCTTATAAGAAGGTCAAGCTACCTAGAACTTTTAATAAACCAATAATCTGAAGATCATCAAGATCAACTGCAATATGACTAAATGAACTTGAGTACTCTTAAAGCTTTGATTGACAATCTTCCTAAGGACAGGGCTCATTTGAATTGTACTTTATTGGTCCACTGGTAAATGTTGCAATTATCTAGTTTGGGTTTCATTAACTGGTTAACTGAAAGTTAGTATTTAACAATAAGCAATGTACTTATTGACAACCAAGTCTATTTCCTAGACTACTTAACCCACTTAGCTTTAAATAACTAAGTGCTCTAGGTAAGCATCTTCCCAGTGTACTTGGCTTAAGTAACTTCAGATTAGGCCATGCATTCAAGACGTACAGAGTGAATAATGGAGCACTCTAGAACCAGTAAGGGTGAAGCTGTAGAAAAATCCTTATTCAATTGATTAATGTTTATGGCATGGTAGACTAAAAAAGTAGTCTATAAAATAGTATTTATAATATGATCTTCATTTTATGAAATAGATATAGGTAAAGAAATGACTAAAATAATATGTAAAACAAAATGTCAATCATGGTACCATACTGATTGCTAGATAATTGTTGACTTTCATTTTCTTCTATTTTCTACAGCTTGGAAAAACCTCAATTAACATATACTGATTTTATAACATTTGAAAAATAAATAGTATTAACTACCCAGTGATGCTGAGTGCAAAGATAATATGCATTTCCTTCAATGATGATTTATAGAGTGCCTACAGTTGGGGGACAACAGTAAACAACCTACAGTTTTATATTATAGTAAATAATAAAAAAATACACAGTATTTCAGATGGTGTTATAGGGAAAATAGGGCATGACAGGAAGATGATTAGTGAATGGAAAAATATCCTTGAAATTAGAGGTTTTAGAAGGCCTTATTGATAAGGTATCATTTTTAGCAGAACTTAATGGAAAAGAGAAAAAAAGCCATAGGGTTATCTGATATCTGTGGAGCACGGATTCTAGCACAACAAACCCAAGTCAAAGGGCTCAGGAGCAGGAACAAGGTGGGTATGTTCAAGGGTCCTAGGAGGCCAGTGAGGATGGAGCAGAAGCATGAGGTAAACAGGAAGGAAAGTGGCCAGAGAGACTGCAGAAGACTACAATGGAAGCCAGCTTTGCTGGGCTTTGTAGGCAATTGACATGGTTTAGCTGTGTCCCTACTCAAATCACATCTGAACTGTAGCTCCCATAATTCCCACATGTCATGTGAGGGACCCAGTTGGAGGTAATTAATCATGTAGTCAGGTCTTTCCTGTGCTGTTCTCATGATAGTGAATAAGTGTCATGAAACCCGCAGGTTTTATAAAGGGGAGTTTCCCTGCACACACTCCCTTGCCTGCCACCATGTAAGACATGACTTTGCTCCTCCTCCACCTTCTACCATGATCATGAGGCCTCCCCGGCCATGTGGCATTGTGAGTCCATTAAATCTTTTTGCTTTATGAGTTACCCAGGCACAGGTACGTCTCTAATAGCAGTGTGAGAATAGACTACTACAGGGATTCTTTTTTTGTTTGTTTTTTGTTTTCCCTAAATGGAGACTTGTTCTGTCACCCAGGCTGGAGTGCAGTGGTGTGATCTTGGCTCACTGCAACCTCTGCTTCCTGGGTTCAAGCGATTCTCCTGCCTCAGCCTCCCAAGTAGCTGGGATTACAGGCATGCACCACCACGTGCAGCTAATTTTTGTATTCTTAGTAGAGACAGGGTTTCACCATGTTGTCCAGGCTGATCTTGAATTCTTGACCTCGTGATCCTCCCACCTTGACCTCCCAAAGTGCTTGGATTACAGGCATAAGCCACCATGCCCAGCCAGGGATTCTAGGAGTTGGGCTTTAGAAACATTCAAAGAATGGAAGCCTCCAACAAGAGAAAATGTGATATTTTGCCAAGCTTATTGGATTGAAAGTGGAAGTTTAATGTAAACCATGTTATTTTCTATCCAGACATGATTCTATTAAAATTTCTATATAAGGGCTGTCACAACAGGTTTTGATTCTAACTAATCCAAATCAACTTTTTGTCTCCAATGAACAAGGAAAATAAGTTGGAGAATATTTATTCCCCTGGGTATAAATTTGTCTTAAAAAAATGTAAGGATCTATATTAAAACAACATTCATTTATTTTAATTTCTGTTAATCTAGCATTAATTTATTTAACCATATCTTTCTTAAATATATTTAGATTTTGAGTCACATACTATCCTTTGAAGTGGTGACTTGAAAAATATTCCCCTTTGTCTCCCGATAATCTGAATTCATTTCTCCTCATGTCAATAATACAGAGGACCTACTATTGAAAGAATAAAGAAGTTGTATCCCCCTTCTAGAAGGTTTGTCTTCTAGAGAAAAATAAATTACCCAGTTCGCTATAAGCAGTGGGAAAATTTCAATTGAAAGGAGTGAATAAAGGGAGGACGCAAAGTAAGTTCTGCCTGAAGGGGTAAGGACAGTTTTAATATTAAAAAAAACCAAAAACATGATATGATAAGAACAATTCCACTACATATAAAATGACAGAGAAGAGCACTCCAGGCAACAGAGTCAATATCACGATAAAGTGTAAACATGGGAATGTATAGCATCTTCGAGAAGGAATGAGACAAAAACAAACAAAAACAACAACAGCAGCAACAACAAAGCAAACACACTTGTTCTCGCTGCCTAAAATGCTCTTCTCCCAGTTTTCTCTTGGATAACTGATCATGTCCTACATCAAATCTCAGGAGGCGAGTGCTTCCCTGAGTTCACCATCGCTTATACTAAATTTAGTCTACCTTCCTCTCTTTTCAGGGAACACACTTCTTTTCTTTTTTTTAAACAATTATGACAATTAGTAATTCTGCATTCATCTGTATATTAACTTGTTTAATATCTGACTCTACCATGAGTTATTAACCCTATTAGGGTGGACCTAAGGGTTGTGTTGTTTGCTTCTGTTTACTTCTCATATGGGACAGTGACGGGTGCCCAGAATGAATGCACAGTGGATGTATGGAGGGTGATGATCATTGAATCTACAGAACAGATGAACAAAAAGGAATGCCAAGGGCAAACTGAACAATCTTATTCATTTGATCCTGTTTGGCATGCTCTCATTTTTCTTTCAAAAAATCTGTGTTGGATATCTATTATGTTTGAATCTAGGTAACTTTGACTCAAGGCTTCACAGGTTAGTAAATGTCACACAATAAATATGAATTGTATTCTGTAGGCCTTGAGAAACCACTGAAACGGCTCCTTCATTGGGGGTAGTTACATGATATGGTTATACCTACATTTTAGAAGAAACGAAACATTGACATCTGTGTGGTGGAGCCATCATTGGAGGAATGTTCTAGAAACTTGGACACTATTATACAGCAATGTAAATTAGAAGTCTCCAGGTGTGGTGGCTCACACCTGTCACCCCAGCACTTTGGGAAGACGAGTCAGGCAGATAACTTGAGCTCAGAAGTTTGAGACCAGTGTGGGCAACATGGTGAAACCCCATCTCTACAAAAAATACAAAAATTAGCCAGGCATGATAGTGTGTGCCTGTAGTGCCAGTTACTTGGGAGGCTAAGGTGGGAGGATGGCTTGAACCCAGGAGGCAGAGGTTGTAGTAAGTTGAGATTGTGCTACTGCATTCCAGCTTGGGCAAAAGAGCCAGACCCCTGTCTCAAAAAAAAAAAAAAAAAAAAGGTAAATTAGAAGTGATACAGAGGTGAATGAAGGCAGTAGCAGTGGAATGATAAGAGAAGACACTGGTGAAAGATATTTTGGAAGGTGACTGAATTTGTTTTTCAACCAGATGTGAGAAGTAATAGGAAGAAGAATAACAAAAATTACTGATTTCTTATGTGGGTGACTGAATAGAGTGTGTAGTCATTCACTGAGCAATGGCCATAAAATATGGACTTGGGCTCATTTACCTTCTTTATTAAAAGAGAGGAGGTTTGACTCCTTTAAGAACATATGCCAAGATTGTATCTTTATATCTAATTGAATTCATGTTTTTGACTAAAATTACCAGTCATAGATTCTGTAACTCATTGGTTAAAGCAATAAAGTTTGCTTAACTAGAAAACAGAAAGCAAGGGCTAGAGCACTTGTAAAAACTCCCTAAGACGTTTAAGATACTCACTGTCCTTCTTTCAGGCAAAACTACCAAAGGTTTATTTTTATATCTATATATTAAATTACTAAGGTTCGTTTCTCTTACTGTGATACTTTGCTGTTGAATAAGATTTTTCCAGCAAATATGGCTTTATTAATTGTTGTTATGGTAACTGTGAACCTTTTTCCATAAGGGGTAACCTGAAAAAGAAAGATAGCTATGCACTAATGCCCATTCATTTATAACTTCTGAGGGACCTTGCTATCACCCACCTTTTTTTTTTTTTTTTTTTTTTTTTTAAGACAGAGTCTCACTATGTCGCCAGGCTGGAGTGCTGAGGCATGATCTCGGCTCACTGCAACCTCCGACTCCCTGGTTCAAGGAATTCTCCTGCCTCGGCCTCCTGAGTAGCTGGGATTACAGGCACGTGCCACCACACCCAACTAATTTGTTTTGTATTTTTAGTAGTGATGGGGTTTCACCATGTTGGCCAGGATGGTCTTGATCTCTGACCTGGTGATCTGCCCATCTCAGCCTCCCAAAGTGCTGGGATTACAGGCGTGAGACACTGTGCCTGGCCTCGCTGTTTTTTAAAAAATATAATCTGTTCATCCTCCCCTTTCTGATGCCTCTGTTTTTAAGCACACACCTTTCCCTTATTTTAAGAAGAAATACTTTTTAGGTCACTGCTGACCCTTCCTCCCAGGTCACTTGAATGAAGAATTCTGTATTTCACCAGTAAAGAAATGCTCTGGGCATCTGGGGGTAATCTAAAGGTAAAAACAAGTTGCATTGATTTCCAGGATGTATTATATTCCAAAGACAGTTGCTTGCCTTGATATATAGTATTGATAATGTTTAATTTCTAAATAAAATTGTTTTCAGGAGGATTTTATGACAAATCAAAAACTATACCCATCCAAAAGAAAACAAAAACAAAATAAGTCATCTCAACACACATATGTGGCTGTGCACTCATTTTAGATGGAACTGAAGGCAGAAAATTGATTGGGTCATTTTTGTCATCATCCCCAGTGATGAGTAGCAAATTGATAGTGCGTGTCAGTAGGAGGTTTTTGAAATGAGCAAGTTGAAGCTTAACTCTGGTCTTAAAAAGGCAAGGACAGGAGAGATTCAAGTCCCGAAAGTTCAAATCAGGAAAGAAGAATCAAAAAGGAGGTCAGGTGTAGGCAGGTGATATGATTTGGCTGTGTCCCCACCCAAATCTCATTTGGAATTTTAACTCTCACAATTCCCACCTGTTGTGGGAGGGATCCTGTGGAAAGTAGTTGAATCATGGGGGTGGGTCTTTCCCATGTTATTCTTTTGATCATGAATAACTATCAGAAGATCTGATGCTTTTATAAAGGGGAGTTTCCCTGCACAAGCTCTCTTCTCTTGCCTGCCACCATGTGAGCCGTGCCTTTCACTTTCTGCCATGATTGCAAATCCTCCCCAGTCACGTGGAACTGTGAGTCCATTAAAGCTCTCTCTCTTGCAAATTGCCCAGTCTCTGGTATGTCTTTATCAGCAGCATGAAAATGACTAATACAGCAGGCAAACAGAGACCAGAACTCAGGAGATGAAAGCCTCACCCAGACACGTGAGCACCACACCTAGGATAACCTCTTCCATGTTTTATGTTCACACAGCCAGGAGTGCAAGAGAAGAGAAGCACTACAGTCTAGAGATTTTCACAGTTAAAAGGAGATCTTACATCTTTAGTGGGCAGGAAGAAAGGGAAAACATAAACAAGCAAAGGTACAGAAATGAGACTAATCAGAGGCTACAAAAAGTCAGTTTGATTAATATGCCAGGTGGGTTTTGGGAAGTGTTAAGAAAAAGTGATTGAAAGTGTGCTGATCCTTGAAAGCTAAGCAGAGAATTTGCGATCTCATCTAGAAAGGAATTGGGAACAATTAAAGATTTCTGAATGGAGACATTACAGAATGAAAGTGCAAGCAATGTCATTAAAAAAAATAAACACTGTTTGGTTTTCAAGCTTTCTCAGAGAGGAGACTCCCAGAGAATGAATTCCAGATGGGAAAACAAAATGCATCTAGAGAAAACAATGTAATCAGAAATAAATAGGAAATGGAGACGGTCCAATCCACTGAATTCTGTATTGCTAATGTTCATACAGCTACCAAGAGATGAGAAAAGTTGCTGGTTTTACATTCTGAAATAAGAAATAGAGCCATAGCAGTGAAAAATAAATGAGATATGTATATTCATGACCACAATAATGAAGAGATGGCTGCAATCTCATGGAAACGACTCTATTATTTTCCCAACACCTACATTTTTACTGAAGCTGGCCTCTGAACCTGAATTTAGAAAACTTAAGTTCTAACTTCCATTTAGTCGTCAATTCTCTTGGTTAAGTGACATATTTACATGGAATCTCAGTTTCTCCATTTGTAAAGCAGGAGAAATGAACATCATCCTTGGGGTCTCTTTTATAGCTGACATTTCTGGATTCTATAATGTCACGAAATGTTTGTGAGAGAACAGAATTTAAAAAGTGAGCTTATTCCTTACTATCAAAAAGGTGCTGACTTAATTATCACTTGCTTATATAAAGAAATTAAACTTATTTAAGGAGCATTATAAATCAGACCCCTAAATGCTGATATGGATTCACAGCAACATTGAAAAATAATTCTTCTTGTTCCTTTACCTTTTTCTAGGTTTGAAGCAGTTACTGTGATCTAGATAAATCATCAGAGTAATAGATAATGACACTGCATTTCTTTGTCAATAAAGCCTGGGACACGCTGCCAGCTCTGCTCATTTGAACATGCCCAGATTTCAAGAAATTGTCACCCATTTACTGCTACCTTCATCACACAAGTGGATCATTGTCTGTTTATGTCATCACATTTGTTCTTTTTCATGAAAAATTGATATTCAAAGCTACCTAAATCACTCACTCAAAATGTTCATATAAAGAAACTTTTAAAAATGGTGCATCCTTGTTTGGGAGTTTGGCATCATGATTACTTTCTTTGATCACATTTTACAATTCTGAGTTGTTGAACTGTGGGGTGGATTAGAAATAACCACAAGGCAGTGCCTTGTGACCTGTATTTAGGAAGCAGTTCTGAAAAATTACATATATATGTGCTATAACACAAATGTTTAATACTATTTAAAAATATTTCTCTATTCATTTTAATAATGTTTCTTATATTGTGTAGACCTATAATTCCAAATGTGCTAAGAATAGGAATGGATGGAAGATAAAGATTTTAGAAAGAACTGATATTTAGAATTAGGGAACCTACAATTGCATTTTGGTCTACTACTCATTCTTATGTATTCTTGGGTACATTTATTAACATCTTGGAACCTCAGTTTTCAACTTGGTGAAACAATAACTCAATAAAGTCTTACTATCAATAGGAAACCCGTGTTTATATAATGAATTTGGGAAGTGTGTGAGTAGTGTAGATAATACACATCTCTTGCTTAACGGGATTTGAGAGTCTAGAAAAGATATGAAAAGATACCTACCATATACTATCAAGTGCTATACTAGAGATGTCAATGCCGCAAGAAAGTGATATGGGTACTTACAGTAGTACAACTAATTTTGCCCAGAAGACAGTATTATCAGGCATACCACTATGCTGATGGAGAGTTCAATGAAACGACATAAAATTCTTTTTAAATTAGAAAGTTATAGGCCAGTATTAGTTGCTTTTACCAACATAGCTTTATAAGCAAAATTAGAGTTAACCTCTTGATGTTTTCCATGTTTTTACCATAAATTCATCTTAGTTAAAACATGAGACACTATAAGGTATGTGCAAAAATATAATTTTGTAGGTAGTCAAAATTACTTATTTTTTGGAGGCATGCATGTAAACCAATGGAGTAGATCAAAATATTATTTTCTCCTATTTTTCTATTTTCATAGAAAATCAATTTAGAATCTAGAATATCATATTATTTAACTCTAAAAGAGTGCATGTCAACTAATGAAGCCTAGCAAATTCTTTCAGTCAGTTGTCTACTTTCTATTCATATTCAC
The DNA here is from genome assembly GCF_043159975.1 of Macaca nemestrina. Taxonomy (NCBI): domain Eukaryota; kingdom Metazoa; phylum Chordata; class Mammalia; order Primates; family Cercopithecidae; genus Macaca; species Macaca nemestrina. Next base: position 12,203,252 of record NC_092128.1, read on the forward strand.
AATCTTATTTTAAATCCTTACTATGTATACTCTGTATTAGAAAATAGACCATGATATGGCAAATAAACGTATGTTATTGAAGCAAGGCAGTCACTGTAGACCCCACAGGACAAGAGTTTCTTCTCTAGTAACTGCAGGAACATCTATAGCAGAGTCTCCTATAAATAGCACTGTATCATTTGAATGCTTCAATAAATCAGTTTACAAATTCATTCTGCACACTACTACATTTTCTTGATACACTTTCTGACTCTGTGTTGCAAGCTAACCTAGAGAGGTTTGAATTATTTGTTTGCTATTAGTTCATCACTTGACATTTCGTATTTCTTATTATTCAGAACATAAGAATATGCACATTGATACATTTTTCTAAGTTCCATTTATTGGGTAGTGTTATTTGAAACATAATATGAAAATGCACTTGACAAGTTACCCTGGAGGTGACACAGCAGTTTGCAAAGAGAAGTATAAACATCATTTCTTCGTGGCAGAGCAATGTTCCCTTTTTGATTTGAGTTCTCTAATATCTTCAAATGCCACTGTATACCAATAACAATTTATTTTTCAGTGGCATAATTGGTGATGTGGAAAATATTTTTCTTGGATTTAAAAGAGCACATATATTCCCACATATGCTTTAGAGTCCATCCCTGTTCAGAATATAATTTCCGATAGATTGCAGACATTCTCTACTGTGTCTGATTTATCTCTGAGTTTTTATGTCCAGCGAAGTATCTGACAACACCAATGTTAGATATATATTTTTGAATGAATAAACACGTGTACTTTTTCCTGTCTTTTAGAATTGGAGCTTATAGGTTTACAGGCACAAATTCCAATTACATCCTCAACTAGTATATACCCTACAAATCATAAATTCAATCCCATTGGAGGAGAATATTACCCTAAAATACCACCAAAGACTGTATTCTGGGACTTACTCTTATAAATTGGGCTAATAATCTGTATACAACGGAGGCAAGATTGTCCTTTAAAAATTTGAAGCAGGTTTTCTCCTGGACATGAAGCAAATTTAATGTGAGCAGCCATATTTTCTTTTATTAAGAATAATCCTTGACTTTGAGATGATTAGACTAAATGTTAAGGAAGAAACAGGAAAATAGTTTTGAGAATATGGTGTGTAGTTTCCAGAAAATTGCACTTTCTAGAAACAGATCACCTAAAGCGTATTTCTCTCCATCCAAAACTACAGGGAAAGAATAAATAGCCTCTCTTTCCTAACCCCTGCCAACACCTGCTACATTTTTTACCCAAGAATTCTCAAAGAACTGTAGAGATACCATTTGACTCTATAGCACAGCAATAGATCTATCACACAGAGAGGCCACAGTCAAGGTCAGCATTATTATTGCAGCCAGATTCAGTTAAAAAAAAAAAGAGAGAGAGAGAGAGAGAGACTTTAACAACCTACATGACTTAATTTTATTTTTCATTGGATAAAAGCTAAAATAGGGTGTGTACAGGTTACATGGTAGTCAGCAGACACGTTTTTTTTTCTATTTCCAGGGATAGCAAAAATTACAATGAAAAATGAATCAAAATACACTTAACGGACATTGCCTTTTCTCCTTGGAGGGGAAAATGTTCTACCTTATGTTGCTTCTTTTGTTGTTTATAGCAGGCTTAACTATACATGCTACATACTAATTTGTCTCAGAGTTTCAACCATTTTCTTTATGAGTTTGACTCCTGCTAGAATTAAAATGTCTCTGGAAGAAATAGCATTTGAGTATACCTTCTGAGAATGAAGAGTCTGAATGCAGCTTTTCATGGGTGGTTGCCTTAAGGGAATCAAAAGAAAATATTAAGATGTGAGGCATTAAACTTCAGGGGAATAAAACTTGTCTCTTATTGAAAGCAGGAAAGTCAATGGTGCTATACCACTAGCTTGCCTTAGGCTAGATCTGCCTGCTAAGAATTTATCTACATGTCCACAAAAGAATAAAAAATAAATGTAGAAATAGCCGGGATTTTTCTAACATAATACCTGGAAATTATGGTTAAGCTTCTATTTTCTTATAGGTTGAGTTTTCACACGGTAAGATTTCAAATATTCAAGTCTGCATGGAATTTTATCCTATGTTACCACCAGTACAACCTCTCAGTATTGTAGAGAATTCTAAAAGTAACACCATATGGCAAACAGAGAGCTGAGAAAAATGCAAAAGAAAACTGATAGATAAATGTTCTAAAATATGGAAACCTCTGATGACAAACACAAGTGAAACTGGATTGAATACCAGGACAATGTTTTCCAGGATAATTTAAAAATAAATCTATCTTTTACTTGTATAACTTCTAAGAAATTTGTATTGCTTTAGTAATGTACATGAGATAAAATTCAACATGATTTTATCTAACGTGCATACAACTGAGTATAGAATGTTGAAAGTCAAATCATTCCAATATTTCTGTATAAGAGTTCTTATTGACTCGCATGTTAGTATCATCTAAACTTTTATACATAGATGGTTAAATTCTATAATGCAACATAAATAGGTCATCATGGAAAACACAAAGGCAACCTCAGATATTGACCATTCTTACAAGTTTTTTTTTTTTAAAACTACATGGAATTTACAAAAACATAAAAGATCAATAATATGTTTCCTAAATAAATGGTAGCATGGATAATGTGTAAGGAAAGCTCAACTGGTCAATTTTTTTTCCTGAGTTATTATTTGACTGAAAAAAAATAAATCAGTATTTGCAATGGAAAACTTGACACAATAATAAACATGAGAATTTTTCATGTATTTATTAAAGTGTAAATAATCTTAGATTGCACAACAATGCTCTTTTAGTAAATGACAGTAGAATTTATTTAGATCTAACTGACCAAGACAAAATCACAGGATGAAGCTTTGGTCAGAAAATCTTACACAACTTGAATCCATAAAAGTCAGGCTCTATGAACTCCGCCTCAACCCTTAGCTCTAAAGAAACAAGTCCAGTAAGATTCACTCACTTTCCATTCATTCTGCACTTATTGTTAAGGTTCAACCTTTAACATCTAGATTTATTTGAGAATCATGGATCAGTTAAACCAATTTTTGGCTAACTGGGAATCTGGTGCTGGAATAACTGGCTAGCCACATGCAGAAAACTGAAATTGGACCCCCCTTCCTTACACCTTACACAAAAATTAACTCAAGATGGATTAAAGACTTACATGTAAAACCCAAAACTGTAAAAACCCTGGAAGAAAACCTATGCAATACCATTCAGGACATAGGCATGGGCAAAGACTTCATGTCTATAACACCAAAAGCAATTGCAACAAAAGCCAAAATTGATAAATAGGATATAATTAAAGTAAAGAGCTTCTGCACAGCAAAATAAACTAGCATCAGAGTGAACTGGCAACCTATGGAATGGGAGAAAATTTTTGCAATCGACTCATTTGGCAAAGGCCTAATATCCAGAATCTACAAGGAATTTAAACAAATTTACAAGAAAAACACAACATCATCAAAAAGCGAGCAAAGGATATGAACAGACACTTCTCAAAAGAAGACATTTATGTGGCGAACAAACATATGAAAAAAAAGCTCATCATCACTGATCTTTAGAGAAATGCAAATCAAAACCACAATGAGATGCCAACTCACGCTAGTTAGAATAGCGATCCGTAAAAACTTAGGAAACAATGTTGTTGTTTGCCAACAACAAAGATGTTGGCAAGGCTGTGGAAAAATAGGAACGCTTTTACACTGTTGGTGGGAGTGTAAATTACTTCAATCATTGTGGAAGACAGTGTGGCAATTCCTCAAAGATCTAGAATTAGAAATACCATTTGAACCAGCAATCCCATTACTGGGTACATACCCAAAGGATTATAAGTCATTCTTCTATAAAGACACATGCACATGTATGTTTACTGCAGCACTGTTTACAATAGCAAAGACTTGGAACCAACCCAAATGCCCATCGATGATAGACTGTATAAAGAAAAGGTGGCACATATACACCATGGAATATTACGCAGGCCTGAAAAAGAATGAGCTCATATCCTTTGAAGAGACATGGATGAAGCTGGAAGCCATCATTCTCAGCAAACTAACACAAGAACAGAAAACCAAACACCGCATGTTCTCACTCATAAGTGGGACTTGAACAATGAGAACACATGAACACAAAGAGGGGAACAACATACACCAAGGCCTGTCGGGGGTTGGGGGCAAAGAGAGGGAGAGCATTAAGAGAAATACCTAATATATGTGGGGCTTAAAACCTACATGACGGATTGATAGGTGCAGCCAACCACCATGCACACAGATACCTATGTAACAAACCTGCACATCCTGCACATGTATCCCAGAACTTAAAGTAAAATTTAAAAATAAAAAAAAGAGGGGCCGGGCGCGGTGGCTCAAGCCTGTAATCCCAGCACTTTGGGAGGCCGAGGCGGGTGGATCACGAGGTCAGGAGATCGAGACCATCCTGGCTAACACGGTGAAACCCTGTCTCTACTAAAAAATACAAAAACTAGCCAGGCGAGGTGGCGGGCGCCTGTAGTCCCAGCTACTGGGGAGGCTGAGGCAGGAGAATGGCGGAAACCCGGGAGGTGGAGCTTGCAGTGAGCTGAGATCCGGCCACTGCACTCCAGCCTGGGCAACAGAGCAAGACTCTCGTCTCAAAAAAAAAAAAAAAAAAGAGAGGAATTAGAGGGCATGATAAAATGTAAGATTTAGTAGCCTCTTTAAAATTATAAACATAAATTTATACCCATGTTATACTTGGGAAAAACTCAGGAATCACTTAGACAAGAACTTTTAATTCCTATAAGGAAAGGGAAACTCAGAAATGTGCCTGACTCCGTCAATGGGTGTGTATGTGTGTTTAGTTCCTACTCCAAATTAACAGTTAACATTCTAACAGTCTAACGATATGTAAATAACTTACAATGTGCTTTTTATAGTGATACGTAATTATATGCTATTCTCACATAAGGATGTTAGGTTGGCAAAAAGGTAAAAATACTTTAAACAGCATATGTAAATGTTCAAAAGTTATCCTGATTATCTTTAAATGTATTGCTATATCTGCACAATAAAACTAATTTTTCTATGCTATTAAGACTCCTTCAGACAGTGCCACATGTATAACCTAAATACCATTTTATCATTATAAATTATTGATGGATTTACTTCCAAGATAACACTTGTAAACATTTAATTATCCTCTTATTAGAAAACATGTTCTTTGGAATATAAAATTGAATGAATGAGTAAAAGTAGTTAATCACACTCCCTGTGAATGCTTATCAGCATTATTTTTGTATCTCAGGAAGCTGGACTAAGCAAGTAATGACTACATAAACACTTAACTTTTCATGGAAAAAGTAGTAAAATTTTTGCTACTTAATTTCTCCAGTTATATATTTAATAGGCCATATAGTTAAGTGAATCTCAAAACGAAAAAAGAGAAAAGATACAATCACTATATAAATTTCTGGCCATGCTACCCCCCAAAAGTCAGCAGAAAAATGAACTAAATGTTAAGTTCAATGAGACACTACTGAGGTCAATTTAAAGACTGTGGCGTATTATAATGCTGATGAGAAAAGAAAATAAAGTCCTCAGCAAATGCTCTTAGGTAGGCAATGGCAACCTGCTCAAGAAGCCCACCAGTGTCCACACAGAGTCCGTTCTTTATTGAAGGACTGGTGAGTATTCCGCCATGTCCAACAGCAAGGGCTGAGGATGAAGCATGGGATCAAAATAATGAGTCAAGTTCGTCTCTTTTCTCTGGAGGTGGGAAAAATAAATGGAACACTCATGCAGTTAAATTTTTAAAATTAATAATTGTAAGACGAGCAGCCGAGCATACAGAGCAGAGAGGAGAGATTATCAAGATGTCTGAGATCATTCAATCTCTAATTCCAAGGGAGGTAAGTGAGGTAGGGGTGGAAACAGAAGAGAAGCAGATTCTCAAACTTTCAAATAGGAGAACAAAATGGAATCTGTATGATCAAGGAATATCAGCATAGGAGCATCAGAATGTGGTAAGAGTATGAGTTGATGTTGAGAGAATTTGGCTTGCTTGGGCCGGGATTTGATTGTTCAGATCTTGGCAGAGCAATCCTTTGCTCTATGCTACTAGATGAATTCTGGTGTTAGCTAATTTATGAGGACAAGCACTTGAATGTTCCAGGACCTCACAGACCTGGAAGTCTATGTGAGAAAATGTAAAAGGAAGCCCATGGCTCATCTTTACACATGAAGAAACTGTGCCTTTTATCACCACTACCAGGTTATCTTTGAGAACATGCCATAGCATTGGTCCAGGTGCAATACTGAGAAAATTAACAAGGGACAGAAAAAGTACTAGCCCCAAGACTCTTCTGCCAGTGGTAGGAGAAGACACGTAAACAGATCCTCCAAATATTGAGGTGGTAATACAATAACCCCTGAAATCCATCTTCTATATTTAAATTGTTACCACATTTGATTTTCTCAAACTTAGTATCTCTTTTTAATTTTTCATTCACACTTTCCTCTATAGCTTCATTTATTCAGGGTTTTATAATCTCTTTTCTGAACTACTTTAGTTGATGTCTAATAGTAAAGACAAATTTGTAAAACATAGTAACATTAAATTTGCATGGACAGTCATTTTTTTGGCTGCCTAAGATAGCCCGGCCTTTTTTTCCCTGGTCTGTATTACAGAAGATGCTGAATATCATTGACTCTGATGATTAACAAAAAGCTAAAACATATACACAAGTTTAAATTATCATAAGATAATCTAGTAGTTAAGAACAAAGGCTGAGATGTGACTTCTCCATGAGATTGAGTCCCAGTTTTGCCACTTGCCAGTTATGTAATCTTTGGGAATTTGTTTCACTTTCTTTATGTTCACTAGTAAACTGTAGGTAATAAAAGTGTTTAGAAAATTGCTGTTAGGTTTAGTAAAGACACACATACACATATATGTATAGATACAAATACATACAAATTTAGTAAAGATACATACGCATATATGTATCCATGTACATGTATACATATGTATATATGTACATACTATATATGTGTGTGATTTCAGATAAATAGGTAGATAGAGCAATTATGAAGAGAAAGAAGGAAGGAAAACTTTCGTAACACCTGACACATGGTATGTCCTCACTACACAATAACTTTAGCGAGAGAGTTTTGTAAAAATTAAAGGAGGTTTAATAGCTTTGCAAAAAAACTTACAGCAATTTGTAGTCAAATGGTCAAATTGTAGACTTGTTGTATAAATGCTTACAGTATAACGACTACAAGCCAGAGGCAGATCCATTCAAGAACCAATTAAATCACAAACTGATTATATCTTAGAAGTCATTTAGTCTGCTACCCAATTTGAAGAGAAATTCCATAGTGTTCTTGATAGATAACCATTTAATCTCTATTTGACCATGAAGTTTCTTTCTTTTAAGAACTCCTTGTTGAAAAGCTTCATTAAAAATGTTTCCATTATATTATAAATGTTTTCATTACATTGAGTTAAAATCTTCAAAAACTTATTAAGTCTAAACTACTGAAAGAAAAATAGTGGCATAGGATTTTAAAAAATTACAAACTAGTGAACTTTCGACTTTGTCTATCATCATTATTTTAATTGCCTTTTTGTTCAGCGAGAAGAGCTGAGGTTTGAAGTGAACAAAATAGGGTTTGAATCCCCAGCAAAGATCCTTAAAAACCATATAGATTTGGGGCCAGGCGCAGTGGCTCATGCCTGTAATCCCAGCACTTAGGGAGACCGAGGCGGGCAGATCACGAGGTCAGGAGATCGAGTCCATCCTGGCTAACACGGTGAAACCCTGTCTCTACTAAAATTATGAAAAATTAGCCGGGTGTGGTGGCGGCGCCTGTGGTCCCAGCTACCCGTGAGGCTGAGGCAGGAGAATGGCGGGAACCCGGGAGGCGGAGCTTGCAGTGAGCTGAGATCGCGCCACTGCACCCCAGCCTGGGCGACAGAGCCAGACTCTGTCTCACCAAAAAAAAAAAAAAAGAAATCATATAAGTTTGGACAAACTACTTTACTCTCTGGGCTTTAATATTCTCATCTCTGAAATCAGGTTGATGATTTCCTGATTCAAAAAGTAAATAAAAAATTTTAAAGAAAGGAGAATAGAGGGAAAACTAGTCTATTTTGTACATTGTGTTCACTAAGCCCTATAGCAGGCAGTTTCATCCAGCAAATCATTTAATATTCATTCATATTGGATAGATATTATAAAATACATTTTTAAAGTTGAAAAAATTTCATCAATGTCCAATCAATTCTCTGAATTTAAAAAAGCTGAGAAATACTCAGTCCATGATTATCTGTAAGTAAGGACACCCCTGGGACAAATTTTGCGGAATCCATATTTGTTTAAATTACTTTGTAGTTCAGAGCTCACACTTACATAACTCACATAGCTCATTAAAAAATGCCCTAACTCATGTTTTAAGAACCGTAAATGGAGTTTCATGGGTTATTTTGATCTTTGCCCTTCATTTCTGTTTAAACATAAAATAATGCTTTAACATATGTTGATTTTTGCATTGAGCATTTAGAAAAATTGTATGATGATGATTAAAGAGTGGTATGCATTTTTCACTGTAAAACAGACCAAAACATTTCTGATAGACATTTTTCCTCCTTAAGAATAAAAGCAGTTATTCACTGAAAAGAAAAAAAAAAGTCAACTTATTTCAAATTCTTTCCGTAGTAAAAAGCACATGTACATAGAGATAGGATGAAATGGACCGCTGCAGTTCCAGGTAAGAAGAGTAAATTCCACACCATATCCTTAATCAGTCTGCGGTCCCTTTTTTTTTCTTTTTCTGAAAAGTGATGATCAAAATGGCTGCCTTGTGTAGTATTTTGTAGGTATAAATCAGATAATGTGTGTGAAAATTTATTAGATATTAGGAAAATCTATTATTATAAGTACGAAAGATTATCACATAGCCATGCACATAAAGTAGTCACTTCATATGTTTTCTAAAAAGTTTAACACATTCAAAAATGTAAGTAACGAGCATATTAGGTAGAAAGCCAGTTACCAGAGCTACACAGATGGATTAAACATATTCCTTAAGAATTCAGGGACTCCGTATCAAGGGCTTTATACCCTTCGATTCAATAAATTCAATTCTGGGGATTATTTTCTACAGAAATATTCCCAAATATGGAGAAAAGTTAACAGGAAAAAAACTTCTTTCTTGCTAGGTTATCTATAACAGCAAAAATATCAGGGATAATTCAAATATCCAACTATAAGCATAAAACTAAATTACATAATTTTGTCATTGAAATATCAGAACCATTCCAATGATTACTTAAAAGCATATGATTGGCAAATGCTTTTGATCTAATGGTAAGTAGGTGTAATCAGGATAGAAGTTTGTGAGTTAACTGTAATTACCGGTAGGTAAAATTTTATAGTACAAGCATTTTCATAGGGGGAAGATACTAAATGTGCAAAATTGTTCATCATTGTCATATTTGATTGGTAAGATTACATTAAAAAACTCAAAGGGAGAGCCTCATTTTCATTTCATATTTTCCAATTTTTGATGGATCTATTATTGTTACAATTTTACATGATAGTACATTAATAATCATGTGAGACTAAGGACTGAGCTTAGTCACAAACAATATTGCTGCCAAATATATGTTTAACTCAAATATTTATAATTTTCTCCTGATCTTATTTGCCACAAAATATGAAAAAAAATCAAAAATGTCAATTATTTCATTTAAAATATATAAATCATGCTTTAATTAATATTACTCTGGGCAAGCAAATAGAAACAAAATACCTTTCTTATTTCTACACATTATGTTACTGATGTTAATTTAAACTGCTCTTAACTTATTTTAAAAAGCTAGCTTTTATGACCAACGCATTTTGTCAAAATCATAGCCTAAGTGGATAAAGGATTAACCTTGTGCAACAATGAATTAACAAGATCTAAAAAAGATAAAATGAATCACTAAATGATTATAGTTAACAAAAAGTTCCACTCTACTCCCTTATGGAGAATGATGGAACACTCTTTTATTGAACCCCATTATCCTAATGAGAAGAGAGTCTACACTTGATCATAGCCAAAAGGCTAGAGAAGATATTGTAATGACTTACTGCCAGTGTTTAATGAAGAGATTTCACAATTATTGAAACCACATCTGTTTGATTAATGAGTCTCTTGAAAGATACATGCATCCTTTCTATTTAGTGGGTGGCAGAAGGCACAGACTGCACATACGCTCTGGTTTCTCTTCTTTTGTGAAGGGAAACCTTATCTACCAATGGCAAATGTTACCCTTAACAGATTTTTTGTTTGTTTGTTTGTTTGTTTTTAGATGGAGTGTTGCTCTGTCGCCAGGCTGGAGTACAGTGGCACAGTCTCAGCTTACTGCAATCTCTGCCTCCAGGGTCAAGCAATTTTCCTGTTTCAGCCTCCTGAGTAGCTGGAATTACAGGTGTGAGCCACCATGCCCAGCTAATTTTTGTATTTTTAGTAGAGATGGGGTTTCGCCATGTTGGCCAGGATGGTCTCAATCTCCTGACCTCGTGATCCGCCCCCCTCTGCCTCCCAAAGTGCTGGGATTACAGGCATGAGCCACTGCGTCCAGCCCCCTTAACAGACTTTTAAGATGGCCAAGTCAGTATACCTTTGTTTATATCTTGTCTTCGTTTTTATCTTGGTTCAATCACGCACTGATTTTGTGATCCTCTGCAAGTCATGTAACTTACCATTGCCTTAGACTTATTTTCTTCAATAAAAGTGTCCAAACTTATAGTGTTATTGTGAGAATCAAATGAGATAATAAATTAAAAACTCTAGGAGCAATACCTAGCACAATTAGGACTAACTCTGGGTGCCTAGCACTAGATGTTTGTAAATAAAGTGAAAAAACTTAAATCCATTTTGGCCCTTAATAATGTTATTGGGTGTAAAATTTAGTAATGGATTGGTGGTGGTTGTTCTTTTCTAAAACCATGATGGGATGATTCTATTAATGTTATAGTTTTCAAAGAATCATCCTCAGTTACTCTGCCTTTCAAAGCCCTAGAGCACACAACCTTGAAATCTTGAAATTCCAAAGTTATTCTGAAAGAAAAAAGGGATTGGATTAGGGAGTTGAATATTCACAACTCGATTGTTTTAAAAAGCCAATCTTTTTAGCTTACATGATGCAAATATTCTACTTAGAGGATATAATTTATTCTATTGTCTTCATCACTCAAATCTGAAGGTAGAGAAAGCAGGAATAACAGGGCTTAACTTAAGCTTTGTGGTTTTTTTGTGCAAAATCATACTTGTAGAAGGTCACTTGATATCGAATCCAATTCTATTGCACCCACTCACACAGCTGTGTTCCTCTAGAAACATTTACCACCACTGAATTTGAAAATATTCATGAATCTTATTTAATTGGTGTGACATGCAAGATAGTTCCAACATTGGAGGTCTTGGTAAACCATTAAACAGAGGGAGCTTAAGAGTTTTGATCTAGCAACTCCATTTTCAAGCAATGCAGACATTGAGAGAAGCAATTTGCTCCTTGAAATGTTGGCATCATAAAGTCTCTAGCTAATTATATAATAACTACTTGGCAAATACTTGCTAATTAAATGGAAGAAGCAGGAGTGAGTGAGCCAGAATCAGATCTTTCTACCAATTTTAAATAATCACAGAATAATCAGCATAAGAATAGAAACCTTTGAAATCATTCCAGTAAATAAGGCTTAATTTTGATGGTAGCTTCTACACATCTAATGTAAGTTTAATCATTTGATATCTAACTAGGTTGTCAAGTTTCTCATCAAATGTTACTTAAAGTTAAATGGTTTTTTTTTTTTTTTGGAGACAGAGTGTCACTTTGTTACCCAGGCTAGAGTGCAATGGCACGATCTCTGGTTACTGCAACCTCTTCCTCCTGGATTCAAGCAATTCTCCTGCCTTAGCCTCCCAAGTAGCTGGGATTACAGGGACGTGCAACCATGTCTGGCTATTTTTTTGTATTTTTTAGTAGTGATGGGGTTTTCACCATGTTGGCAAGGCTGGTCTCGAACTCCTGACCTCAAGTGATCTGCCCGCCTCAGCCTCCCAAAGTGCTGGAATAATAGGCGTGAGCCAACGCGCCTGGCCTAAACTTAAATGCGTTTTTGAACGAGAAAACTACTCAGCTAAAGAAGAAATTTTTTTCCTGGACTTTCTCTCTAATTTAAGCAAGAAACAGTTATGATCACTACCACAAGTGAAGATGGAGGTAACATTTCCCAGGCTGTTTCTGTTTCTAGCATGACAGAGCGTGTGGCTGTCTTGGAGGCTGTTCCCTACTGCATGGTATTTGAAATTGTCAGGTCTACTGCATGGTATTTGAAATTGTCAGGTCTACTGCATGGTATTTGAAATTGTCAGGTCTACTGCATGGTATTTGAAATTGTCAGGTCTACTGCATGGGCATTATTCTTGGTGCTACTAATTGAAGGATGTGTATTGTCATACTACAATATTATTTGTGTAATTTTACCCAGAGGCTTGCACTCTGCATGGTTATGATTTTCAGGCAAGTACTTAAGACATATGTTAAAAAAAAAAAAAAAGTCACTGCATAGTCAGGAGTGCAAAGAAGAGTGAATTACTCTAAAACTTCCAAAAATATGTCTTTACAAAATAAGTGAGTATTTAGCTAAACACAAATGATGCACATACATAACCTGGTCGAATCACTAGTTTGTAATAAGATGCATTCAAAGACAAATTCCAGAGATGAAAAATATCCCTGGCAAATAACTCTATGGTGTCAACTTCAGGAAAAAACACATCTACAATTTATGCCAATTAGGTCCACTGATGGTTTAACTTTAAAGGACACAAACACACCACCTTTTCAAGTCCCTTTTCATAGAATATCTATTTATACCTCAACTCACTCACATACCTCATGTCACTCTGACATGTTTTCCGCATAATAATAAGAAAGAAGAAATTTTAATTCTAAATCACAAGCATTGTTTTTTTACTAATGAATTCCGCTGTGTCAGAGTGGATGGCACACTGATTGATGTACCAAAATTAATTCTGGATTTCACACTCCAGAAAAGAAGTAGCATGAAATACCTATCAGGGTTTCAATGCAGACATCTAAAATAAAAATTTTTAAAAAGGCTTCACTATTTTTAGCCAAATATTTTCCTGAAAAAAAAGTAATTTCTAATGGTTTCTATACTTATTTTAAACAAATGAAAGCTATTCAACCTTTAGAATTTTAGTCTTCTTTATGGAATCTATGAGAATATGAGAAATATCTTTAAAATATTTGTACATATGCCTATATCTCCTGTTAGTACCAAAAATCAATGTGCCTAAAAATAACACACAATTTTCAACTAAATATTAGCTCGCTTCCTGAATGTATTTGTTACAGTACTAATCATTTAAACTGTGTATATCAGTCATCTTTGACATTTTTTTCTCCAGTCTTTACATCTAGTAAATCATTGATTTTTTACCCTTCTCTCATTACCTACTTAAATCTTCTTCATTCCCTCTGAAATTAATTCACACTTATCCTATTGTATAGCCTTCTGATTTCTCTCTCTACTGCTAATCTTCCCCTCTTCAGTCTGTTCTAAGGACAACCCCACGCTAATCTTTCTAAAGAGTTGACTTAATATTATCACGTCATACTTAAAACTTGTTCATTATTACACTCTGGACTGGCATTGAAGACCCCAATTGATATTTTTACCCTTACCATTTTTATATGTTTTCTGTATGATCCTTATGATCTGATTAACCTTGCCAATTCTTCCATGAGTCCTGAAGGCTAAAGGTGAACATACTGGTGGTCAGTGGTTGGCAGTGGAATGTGAAAAGTACTGCTAAAGAAGACTTTAAGTGTGATGGAAAAATATCCTGGACATCTATCGCCATTATATCTGGCTAATACTTTAGAAAAATGTTATTTAGTTTATGAAGAAATAAATAAAATAAACAAAAGACTGCAAAATAAGCAATCAGTAAACCATGCAAGTAAAGGCAGATGGACAACAATTCCACAAACTGGCTCACTGGAGCACTGCCAAAACTAGCTTAATTTTTTTTTAACACAGTCTAAAAGGAGAAGCAAGAGAATGAAAGCACATAATTATTGTTTTGTTCAGTAAGGAGAGTTTATTATATGGCTTGAAAAACAGCACATCACATCTAACAAAGTTAATCACTTCATGCCTGGATTATTGCTATGGCCTCTTGTTAGGGTTTTTTCCTTCCAATTTTTTCTATTTCCTAATTATCCTCCAGCATCATCCTTCGGTACCCTCTCCATTCCTGTTGCAATCTCATTATAGAATGTATTCTTGTTTCCTACTACCGTCTGGATCTCTTTCGTCTGCTTGCCAGCACTTGTGGCTTCATGCAATATTCAAATCAGTGTCTTATATCCTTCATATTAACCTTATATTTTGGTTGTATGTATATGATTCCTCGCCCGCCATGCCCATTCCTACATCAGCAATGTTGCTCATAATATTTTCCCATCGAAAATTCCCTTCACAGTCTTCACCACAGATTCATATCCTTTGTCTTTTTGGGAACAGCTATTATTCTCTGTGTTCTGGTCTTTCTAATTCCTGTTTGCTTATCTTCTTTGTCAAACTTATTGCCAATATACTATTATGTATAAATTTCATTCACAGTAGATTTCTAATAAGCTAACAATTTTACCAGCAAAATATAAGCTCACTGTGTCTAGGCACCCATCTTTGCAATTCTCCTATGGCTCATAATATCTAGCACAGCAAGAGACACATAATGAGAGTCAAAAATTCCTTGTGGGAGCCAGACAGTGGAGTAGGACTCTCCAGCAAGCATCCCTTCACAGAAACATCAATCTGAACAGCTATCTATGCACAAAAATAACTTCATAAGGGCTAGGATCTTTTTGCCATGTGAGAGATCACAGTGCCTAGTTGTAGTACACTAATAAGAAAAGACACATTGAAAGGGTAGGAATCACAGTTTTACAATACCTCATCACCCCTCTCCCAACCCCAGGCAGCACAGTATGGAAACAGATGCCATCTAGTAGATAGAATGAAAGGGATGTGAGCACAGGACTTTTCCTGGACACCAACACTGGGTACTCACAGGAAAACTCTGTACCAGCAGACCCCTCATAGCCCCATATTCCAAACTGGTACCTGCAGATTGAGCCTATAGATCTACCAGGGCACCAGGTCTCACCAGGTGAGACCACATAGCCTCAGACTTTAGGCTTGCTTGGTGAAACTGATCTCTGGCCTACACAACTGCCAGATTGACATCAGTGGCCCCAGGCTTTGGGTAGCCCTCAGGAGCAAGCAATTCTCAGAGGCTGTGGGCTTCCAGCCAAACACAACACCTTGCCTGCTGTAGTGGGTTCCAGGCTTTTGGCAGTGCCATGCCAGTCACAGCTGCCCAGGGATTCTGGCATGCCCCAGCACTGCGCCAGCTATAGCGGGACCCAGGCTTCTGGCAGTGCTACACTGGTCAACACTGTCTCAGGAGTCTGATGTGCCCCAGGACTATGCCTGCTACAGGACTTCCCTAGAAAAAGCAAGACTACAAAAGTTGGAATAAGCAATGACTTCCTATGAACAGGCTTTGATACAGAAGGACAAAGATCAAGAACAATGAGAGAATCATGACAACATGAATCTCAGAGAACTTCAAAAAATACAGAGAAGTGAACAAAATGAAACAATAATAATAAGTAAAAAAAAATGAGAAATTCATTAGAGGGACTGAAATTTAAAAAAAAAAACAAAAACAAAAAAACACAGAAATCCTGGAGCTAAAAAATACAATGAAAAACAATACAATAGAGAGCATCAAAAGAAAAACTGGATAAACAGAAAACAGTATTTGTGAACTTACAGAGAGGTTATTTGAAAATATAAAGTCAGAGGAAAAAATAAAGAATGACAAGGACTGAAAAAAGCTTATGAAATTTATGGGACAGCATCAAAAAGGCAAATTTTTCATATCACAGGATTTAAATGGTATGTCTATGGGAGACTCACTTTGCCTGCAAAAATACACAGACTGAAATTGAAGAAATAGGAAAATATATTCCATGCAAATGGAAACCAAAAGAGAATAGAAGTTGCTATATTTATAGAAGATAAAATGGACTCCAAGTCAAAAACTGTAAAAAGGTAAAAATAAATTCATTATTTAATAATAAAGGGGTTAATTCAGCAAGAGGATATAACAATTGCAAATATATATGTACCCATAATTAGAGCACCTAAATATATAAACCAAGTATTAATAGACTTAAAAAGAGATACAGAATGCAATAAAACAATAGTAGGAGATCTACAACCCATTTATGACAATGGACAGATCACCCAGGCAGAAAATAAAGAAACCTTACACTTGAACTACATTCTAGATCAAATGTATGTAACAGACATAAATATTCCATTCAACAACTACAGAATAAGCATTATTCTATGCATATTCATACTCTAAAATAGATCATATGTTAGGCCACAATTCATTAAAAATTTCAGAATTTTGAAATGATTTCAAGTATCTTTTATGACTATAATAATATAAAACTAGAAATCAATAGTTTGATTGAACAGGGGAAACTTCAGAGAATTCACAAATACATGGAAATGAAAGTGCATGCTTCTGAACAATCAATGAGTCAATGAAAAAAAAGTTCATGAAAATTTTTAAAAACTTCTTGAGACAAATGAAAGTGGAAACACAAAATACCAAAACCCCTGGGAGAGCAAAAGCAATTCTAAGAATTGCTTTATCCATTCTAAGATGTTCTGTAGCAATAAATGCCTATCAAAAAAGAAGATCTCAAAAAAACAACCTAACATTGCACCTCAAGAAATTTCAACAACAAAAACAAACTAAGTCCAAAGTTAGTAGAAGGATGAAAATAATAAGGATCAGGGCAGAAATCAACAAAATAGAGACTAGAAAAGCGATAGAAAAGATCAACAAAACTAAGAGTTGATTTTTAGAAAGATAAACAAAAACCAACAAATCTTTAGTTAGCCTAAGAAAGGCAGAAAGAGAAAGACTCAAATCAGAAACAAAAAAAGAGACATTATAACTGATGCAACAGAAATACAAAGGATCGCAAAAGCCTATTGTGAAAAGTTACACACCAAATATTGGATAACCTAGTTTAACTGGATTAATTCCTTGATATACACCATCTACTAAGAGTGAATTATGAAAAAACAGAAAATGTTAACAGACCGACAACAAGTAAGGAGATTAAATCAGTAATAAAATGTCTACTGCCAAGAAGAGCCCAGAACCTGATAGCTGTTTGGGAAACTGAATATTCACATTAAAATAATGAAATTACATCCCCATCTCACACCATATACAAAAATCAACTCAAAATGGATTAAATACTGGAATGTAAGACGCACAACTTTGACACTACTAGATAAATACGTAGAGGAAAGCTTCTTGATGTTGGTCAGGGCAATAACTTTTTAGATATGACATCAAAAGCACAGGCAGCAAAAGTAAAAACATACAAATGGGAACCCATGAAATGTAAGCTTCTACAGAGGTAAAGTAACAATAAACAAATTGAAGAGAAAATCTACTGAATGGAAGAAATTATTTGCAAACTATATGTCTGATAAAGGGTTAACATTCAAAATACATAAGGTACTCAAGCAAGTCAATAGCAACAATAAAATAGTCTGATTTAAAAACGGGCAAAATAGGCCGGGCGCGGCGGCTCAAGCCTGTAATCCCAGCACTTTGGGAGGCCGAGACGGGCGGATCACGAGATCAGGAGATCGAGACCATACTGGCTAACACGGTGAAACCCCGTCTCTACTAAAAAAATACAAAAAACTAGCCGGGCGAGGTGGCGGGCGCCTGTAGTCCCAGCTACTCAGGAGGCTGAGGCAGGAGAATGGCGTAAACCTGGGAGGCGGAGCTTGCAGTGAGCTGAGATCCGGCCACTGCACTCCAGCCCGGGCGACCGAGCAAGACTCGGTCTCAAATAAAAAAAATAAAAATAAAATAAAATAAATTAAAATGGGCAAAATATCTGAATAGGCATTTCTCAAAAGAAGGCGTACAAATGGCCAACAGGTATATGAAGAAAAAAACATGTTGAACATCACTATTATCAGATAAATGCAAATTAAAACCCAATGAGATATCGCCTTATACCTGTTAGAATGGCTATCATCAAAATGAGAAAGTGTAAGTGTTGGTGAGGATGTGGAGAAAAAGAACCCATGCACACTATTTGTGGGAATATAAATTAGTACAATTGTGAAAAACAGGATGGAGGTTCCTCAACAAATTGAAAATAGAATTACCATATGATACAGAAATCCCACTACTGGGCACATTCCAAAGGAAGTGAAATCAGTATTTTGAAGTTATCTGCACTCCCATGTTTATTGCAGGATTATTCACAATAGCTAAGATATTGAATCAGCTTAAGCATCTATCAAAAGATGAATGGATAAAGCAAATGTGGTATGTATGTTTGTATATCTATCTATATGCACACACACACAATAGAATACGATTCACCCATTAAAAACGAATGAAATGTTATCATTTTGCAGTAACATGGATGAACCTGAAGGACATTATGTTAAGTAAAATAAATCAGACACAGAAAGACAAAAGACAAAAATACCTGAATAGGCATTTCTCAAAAGAAGGCATACAAAAGGCCAGCAGGTATATGAAAAAAAAAAAAAAATTCATCATCACTAATTACCAGATAAAAGCAAATTAAAATCCAAGGAGATATCACCTTATACTTGTTACACATAGGGTATAAGCTTATAATAAGGTACCTTATGTATCACCTGTTATACCTGTTCCATCTCATTCATATGTGGGATCTAAGAAAGTTCATCCCATAGAAAGAAAATAAATAAAATGCTGGTTACCAGGGGCTAGGATTCCTGGGGGGGATATTTTGTATCAAAGGATACAAAATTTCAGTTAACAGAAGTTATAAATTCAAGAGTTCTATTGTATAACATGGTGACTATAATTAATAACATACTATGTCCTTGAAAAATACTGAGTGCAAATGAAGTTTTCTCACTACAAAAATGATAACTATGTGAGGTAATGCATAGAATAGTTAGCCAGATTTAGTCATTTCACAGTGTACATATATATCAAAATATCATGTCATATGCAATAAATACATTCAATTTTGCCTGTTACTATAAATAAAAATATGCCTTGTAATCGAGTTCTAAAGTAACTGGAAAAAATAACATTCTTAATTTATTTTTTGGATTCTTTAAAGTATCATGTCAATAATTATCATATTTAGAATTTTTTATTTTTCTTCATACATTATTTGATTAATTCCTTTCACAATAGAAAGTAAACTTATGGGTAAAAGCTCCCTCTACTGGTTCTCTCTAACACACCTGAATAAAAGTTTAAATATATACATATGTATATTTTAAAATTTATATATCTCTAATAGATATTTCCTAAAGTCATTAATTTATTAAAAAAGCAGAAAAACTCAACAATGTTACTTTTTTACTTTTCTGTGACCTTACTTATATGATCCAGTTTCTGAAGAATCTATGTTCTATTGTTCTTAATCCTTTATTTCTTCAAATTAAGCATTTGATTATTTTTCTGTCCATAAACTCTATAATGCGTCATCCGTAGACTCGCAATCATGCTTAGCACTCTAGTATTTCCTGAGAGGCAGTGTGGCACAGCAGTTGAGAGCTGGGACCCTGGTGTAGAGCTGCCCCACTCTGAATCAGCTCTGCCCTTTTGTAGCAGCTACTAACAGTCGAGTTAATTAGTATCTACGTGTGTCAGTTGCCTCATGAAATACAGGTGAATAACAACAGTTCTTCCCTCAGATGTGGTGGTAGGTTTTCAGTGTTCAGGTAAAACACGTAGTTCAGGAAAACAGCACAAGGAAATAATCCTCAAATCCTCACAGGCCATGTCTCGGTGCCCCATCAAAAGCAGAGAATGAGGACACCTGACTGAGTCTTTTTTTCCCATTGTCTTTGACTTTTTTTATAGTTCTGAACTGCCACAATTTTGCTGCCAAGATTCTTATACTATCATCCGTTGGTATCCACAGAAGATTAGTTCCAGGACCCTGCTCCATGTGAAACTCCAGGAATGTTCAAATCCCTTATGTCAAATGGTGCAGTGTTTGCATATAACCTTTCCACATCCTCCCTCATGCTATAAACCATTTCCAAATTACTAATACAATATACATGCCATGTGAATAATTGTTATATTGTATTCTTATGAGTTATTTGTATGGTTTGTGTTGTTATTTTGGCTTGTAATTGACCTATAGTAATTGTACATATTTAGGGTGTACAAAGTGGTATTTCAGTGCATTTATACAATATGTAATGATCAAATCAGAGTAATTAGCATATCTGTCACTTCAAACATTTATCATCTCCTAATGTTGGGAACGTTCAAAATCCTCTCTTCCAGCTATTTGAAAATATAGACTATTTTTAACTACAGTCACCATAACATGTTATAGAATGCTAGAAATTATTCCTCCTCTCTAGCTATAATTTTACGTCTGTTAACCAATCTCTCTTTATTACCCTCTACTCTTCCAAGTTGCTAGTAACTACAGTTTTATTCTCTACACATATGTATGCATATATATACATATATAAATAGCTATAAACATAGATAAGTAATACAGAGAAGGTAGAGGTGTATTGCCACAATGTACATTTAAATACATACATGTATATATACATGTTTCAAACTAAGGTTTTGTTTGTTTGTTTGTTAAGACGGAATCTCGCTTTGTCGCCCAGGCTGGAGTGCAGTGGCCGGATCTCAGCTCACTGCAAGCTCCGCCTCCCGGGTTCACGCCATTCTCCTGCCTCAGCCTCCTGAGTAGCTGGGACTACAGGCGCCCACCACCTCGCCCGGCTAATTTTTAGGTATTTTTAGTAGAGACGGGGTTTCACCGTGTTAGCCAGGATGGTCTCAATCTCCTGACCTCGTGATCCGCCTGCCTCGGCCTCCCAAAGTGCTGGGATTACAGGCATGAGCCACCGTGCCTAGCCACAAACTAAGTTTTTAAAAGCTCCAGTGTGACACCATATTAACTGGTTTTCTGGTAAGAATAGTATTTTCAGGAATTTGTATTTATCACTCAATGGTAAAATTAAAAAGATTTTTTAGGAAAAGATGTATGCTTTCTGTATAATACCAGATTGTTAATACTGCTTACCGTGAAGGTCATTCCAATAACAATTTGTTTTGATCATCATGATATTTTGAAAACATTTCAGCATATTTTCGAAAGACTGTTTCAAATTTAGATTTCATGGTTAAACATCTGGATTTCTTTCTCGGTTCATTTAGCTGTGTTTAATATATACACCCTGTACTCCTTCAGAAAATAAAAATAGATTTTGTGAACACTCCAGAGGTGAAAGATAACAGCATTACACAAAATTAAGGGTTTTGGAAAACTCAATTTGGACACAGTTTTAATTTTGGAAAACACATTGAGATTCCTTGAGGAGAGGATATTATGCATATTTTAGCATCATTAAGTAATGGCAGAGTTTCGGAATTATGAAGCATACTCAAAATTCATTTGTTCAGGTACAAGTCATATCACAAATATTTAAACATATTTAGAATCTAATATTAGTACATCTTGCATTATGTCGTTTAAAATATTGGTTCGGACCTCTTACCTTTATACCATCCCACATTTTAACCTATTCCCTTTATGTAGGAGATGTTGATTTCCCCAGAAGCTGTGTTGTCTAAATTTTCTGTAACACCTATAATCAGTTAGTTCTAGAACTTCACATAAGATAATTTTGTGTTCATAATACCGTCATTCCGTCCTACAGATTTTGAACTAGGTTGCTGAACATAAATCTTCAGATATACTTTATGCTTTTTTAATTGTTATTATTTGGGATTTATTTACACTAAATTCTGTGCATTTCCTTTTTCCCAGTCACTCCCATTAGGTGAATTCCTAATATGCTTCTTGAAAATGATTTTAACTTTCTATATATTTATATTAATAAAACAGCTCAACAGTATATAGTTACCCAGTGCTGAAAAATAGTAATACACATTTCTCCAGTTGGGGTCAAATACAGGAAAAACTAAGCTCCTGCCATCCTATGAATTTGTCTCACCTATTGTACCTCACCTTTTAGTACTACGGTGTAATAGCAAAACATCTTTTATTTTGTGACCAAAATCATAGGTCCAAACTACCAGCATCTTTATTATTATTATTATTTTAAGCAAGGGAACACCAGTTACATGTGAACTGACTCATTAAATATCTGTAAGAAATAAATGAACCAATGTAGCCAGCATCTTGAAAATAAATGCTAAATGAAGAGAGGGCAAGGAGATGGGGTCTATATCTTACAGAGAATACTTGCGCATTCAGACTGCAAACACAGAAAAAGATATGAAACTCTCATACCATGGACATGATCAAGTAACAGATGTGGAAATGAAAGCCTCTTCTCTGTGACTTCATTTATCCTATTTCTACCCTCAAACAGTATTTCCTTTCTCTCATCTCTCAAGTCTTGTCTGGCTCCTTTTCTCTCTTCCTTTTCCTCATTTATATTTCTTTCTCAGTCCTAGCTATTCGTCCATGACTACACATCCTCATCAGTCAATCTTAAGTACCAGCAAGCAGCAACTTTTTAAATGTCAATTTATTCGCTATAGGAAAGGGTAGTCAAACTAAGTAAATGTCACTTAATCTTATTATAATATGAAACTGTACTAGTTCAAGCAAATTAGCAAAATAGTCTGATTTATTTCAAAATCTAAGGTTAGATTTTTAAAACATAGCTTAAAATTTAAATTTTAAAATGAATTTAAATGTATATATTTTATTTTTGGGGTTTTTGTTTTTTGCATTTAACTACAAAACACTATAAATAATAAATAAGCAAGCAAAAATAAAATGACAACTGAAAAGAATAATGCTTTATGCCCAGATATTCTGTTTTTATGATTTATTTCCTATGTAAATACTTATTTTGATGGGAAATAGGTAAATTTGACATTGGTCAAGTTTGTAACTGTCACAGTTCCAAATCACTAAGGGTCTGGATTCCTGAATGTTTGACTAAACTGAATAAGCACCCATTTCCCATGGGTTCTTGAAAGAGTAGCTCTTAGCAAAATCAGTCTATTTAGCCCATCAGAGACTTTTCAGACAGTATAGAATTTCCATTCTCAATCCCAATTAATGTCTTTTCTATTAGTGGTCTATGATGATATATTAGTGCAGCATATATTTTTTATGATTAGAATATCAACTTTTGAAACTGTAGTTTCTTTTATACACATACAGTCACACTTTCACCCTGTATCCTTGGGGATGCAACCAACTGCAGATTGAAAATAAATATTTGAATATACAAAACCATTAAAATCACAATAATAAAAAATAATGCAAATAGAAAAACAGTATAGCAACCATCAGTACAGCACCTACATTGTATTAGGTATTATAAGTAATCTAAAGATGAGTTAAAATATACAGGAACAGCCGGGCATGGTGGCTCACGCCTGTAATCCCAGCACTTTGGGAGGCCGAGGCGGGCGGATCACAAATTCAGGAGATCGAGACCACGGTGAAACCCCATCTCTACTAAAAATACAAAAAATTAGCCGGGCATGGTGGCAGGCGCCTGTAGTCCCAGCTACTCGGGAGGCTGAGGCAGGAGAATGGCGTGAACCCGGGAGGCGGAGCTTGCAGTGAGCCGAGATTGTGCCACTGCACTCCAGCCTGGGCGACAGAGCCAGACTCTGTCTCAAAAAATAATAATAATAAAATAAAATATACAGGAAGATGTGCGCAGTTTATAGCAAATACTGTGCCATTTAAAATAAAGAACTCAAGTATCCAGTCTTGGATTTTGAATCTTGTTATCTATGGGGTCATGAAACCAATTCCTCCACGGATAATGACGGACAACTGTATTTCTGTTGGTATGATAGCCCAATCAGTTTTAAAGAATGGTTCAACATCTATCATCTGGAAAAGTAGAACAACATGAGTAAACCTTTAAATTATAAATGCATTGAAGTTATCTCTCTTCTTTAAAAATGACATAGAATATCATATATAACATACAAAAAAATGAAGAAGGCAATTCCAACAAGAGAGGAAAATAGAGTTGGGAAAAGTATCTGACATACAATATTTTCCTCACTGACTTACTGGTTAGCAGCAAGGAGTACACGATAAATTTCAAGTTTAACTGGAACAGCAAGATGAATTTATGGTAAGTTGAAACAAAGTCATAACATGTAAAGAGAAAACGAGTTTTAGGAAATGAGAAATGCAAGTTTTTGTATAATAAGCTTTTATGTCATCAGCTCTATAAATAAAAATGATATTTGCTTTGCTGGGTCAAAATAATAAAATTTATATTACAGGAGATCTGAAACAGATTTTAGGCAACTTCTACAAATTGTTTTGAAACTTCTATGATGTTCAAATTCTGATGTTAAATGTGTATAAGGAAAAAACTAGGAATCTATTGGTGAATCTTGGCCACTGTGCTCTGTCTGAATCTACAGATTAATTCCTTAGTATATGACAGTTACTCACTGGGAATAATTGTGTAATTTGGGATGGGCAGTTAGCATTAGATATCACTCTATTCTCTATCATTTTGAATGCTTAGATACATATATAAAAAGACAAAAATGTAATTATTACTAAATATCAAATAACTATTGACAAATAAAAACTAAGGAATATACATGAGTATATTTTTTCAACAAATTATTGAATATTTTCTGGGTTCTACGCACTGTGTTTTAGGCAGAATTTCAATGGTGTGCAGAACAAAACTTGTGCCCTAAAGGAATTTTGGAAAGTGTTAAATAAATCAAATCCCAAGCACAAATAGTTTTATACTTTACAAACACACTTCTATCTGTGCTGTTTAACTTAAGTTTCTTGAACGACCTCAGTTTAAGATTTTCATGTATTCCTCAATTGGAGATACTAATTTTCAGGCTGCCAATCTGATATTGTGAGTTGTATCCACAGCCTGCAGATCATTTTTTAAATTTATGAAAGGTTTCTTGATTTCGTCTCACTCTGCTGCTTAGGTCTTTGAAGGCAGATCTTGGACTCTGTTCCCTAAATATTCATTAAACACTGAAATGAGCAACTTGATGGAAATAAAAAACATTTAAGCAAATATTAAAATAAAAAATAAATAAAAATAAAATAAATAAATAAATAACATAAAATAGTGCATGTGATTCCATGGTTCCATGTGATTCCATGGTTCCATGTGATGTGTTTCATAGCCTAGCAACTCTGGTGCCTCTGTCCTGCTGTTGCTCCTAACTTGTCATCCAGCTGCACTGTGAGACACCAGCAAGACTCTCCCCTCATCCCCCATCCTGATTTTGTAGCTTAGATACCATGAGGCGCTTGTATAATCTGGACACAGCCAGGCCTAGTGGACTTTGATTTCAGTCTGTTACCACTCACTAGTGATTTGACCTTTGGTACATCATTTAACCCGCTCAATGCTCAGTTTTCTCATCTGTAAGATAAAAGTTTGTACTAGATGGTCTCTTAAATCACTTCGAGCTGGAAAGTGTCATGAGTTTCTGAACACAATAAACACTAGGCTCCTGAAATTTTAGCACAGTCCTGGTTTGTTTTCTGTGGATATAAAATTATTCAAAGTTCCTTTGAAAATGGAAGCTAATGTTGCATTCATTGAAAATAAAAAGAATTGATTATTACTCGTCAATGTGGTAACCATCTAAAATTAAGGTATAGAATAGAAGGCATCATTAGGAATGGGAAGTGGTGGAAATAAAAACAAGGATGACAAGTAAAAATACACTAAGTGAGAGAATTAAAAAGTCACTAAGTCAATGACACAGAGAGTAGGAATTCTATTCACTGAATTATTTAGTCACTCATTCGAGAAACTGGTCACAAATGTAAATAAAACAGAAACCACAGTCCTTGTATATATATGTTGTGGTCAGGAAGAAAGAATGGGGCATATTTACATATTAATAAACATTAGTTATAAATAAGAAATACATCAGGTAAAAGAAAATAAAAGGGGGTAGAGATGATATAATTCAATACTTTAGGGCATATTGTATAATTACAAGCCTATCAAGTTACTGAGATAAAACGTCATAATCTCAATTCTGTTCAACTATATTGTGGATATTTATTGGATGTGTACAATGTTATAAAATGGGAGGAGAAAGTGAAAAATATGTCCAAGGTCCAGGGGCTTAAAATCTATGGGAAAACAAGGGGGACATGGAGCAATTAAATGACAATGAAAGTTAATGCGATATTAAATGTTAAACCTAGTTTCAGAACCAATAATCTTTATTGGAGTAGGGAAAGAGAGCAAACTGAGTTCATCACCAAGTTATAAAATGCATTTATTTTAAATGTTAGATATATTATTCTCATCATCAAAGTCTCAGAATGTTTCTTTTGATTTTTGGTTAGGAATGAGTTTTAAGGGAAACAATCAAATTATATCATCAGATGATAAAGGAAACCTCAACTTAATAGCTGTTCAGACACAGTAGATAATGGCAAGATGTTGCTGGCTCACAATTAATTGTGTATGAAGCAGCAGCAGAGCCATTCTTTTGTGACTGGGGATGATTAACTCCCCAGCTATTAATCATCTAATTGTTAAAACTGATTACCTAAAAACTTGTTAGCATGTTAAATTAGCTCTACTGTCCCTCACCTTTTAAAAACTATGTAACTGGTCAAAACATATTAGAGCTTTGATGAGATTTACAAGCTGTCCATTTTTTGTTATTTTCAAGGTGAAAATCTTTCCGACGGTTTTAGAAAGGTAGCTCCTTTCACATTTTGCAGAGAAAATGGATGTAAACAATAAAGAGATAAGAAAAATCAAACTGGTATAATGGACCTCTGGGCTGTGATCAGAAGGGATAGTAATTTAATAAAGTCTGGCCTGTGTTTTATTACATCTATATCTATATGTATATTTAATACACACATCTGGTAGAAATACAAATAAGTATATATACATATATTGAAAATTACTCATCTATATTAGTTATTGTTTAACACAATTTCCATTTGGAGTTTGACACAACAGTATAAATGTGCATTTCTCTTAAGTTCTTCTTTTTCTTAGTACAAATAGTTTAGCGCTGACCGCTTCAGTAACCTCCTAACTAACCTGTGTACATCCTCTTGCCTTTCTCAAATTGACACTTCCATTCTGCTTTTCCTGTGGTCTTTCAAAAATCAGAATCTGCTTATATGAATCTCCTGTTTAAAACTCACTGCGATCATGCCTATATTTTAATTGAAAAGACTTTTGTCTCAACAGTGTATATGTACGGGTCTGCTGTTTCAAGCTACTCCCTGGAGGTGGTGAGTTGCTGTCTGAGGAGCCCTAATGAAGAACAGGTTTGCTGTGTTGGGGCTTAGTCAGCAATGGAAAGACCTATCAGAAGCCCACCTTCCTGAAATGAGCAAGTGTAGTACTTCAACTGCGTTCCGCTTGGATCAGCCCCAGAGGGTTTTCCTACATCATAATGGAAATGGTTTTTCACTGTTGAAATGAATGGTATTCGACACTTGTGGTCAAGTTTACAAGATTGAGTAGGCAACTCTACATTTTTCTGAACAGAGTTTAAGAAGACACCAAAGCCAGTCGATCTATACTATATATAGCTACACTGAGAATGACGACCTGGCACTAAGAGGCCATCCCCTTCTATGGTAGACAGCCTACTCCTGCCTGGTTGTGACCTGATAGCACAGTACTGCTTCTGGAATATGGTCACATTTGAACTTAAGCCTTTCATTTAAGATCATGGTAGACTGTCTAAAAGGACAGAAAGCTGAGGATTTTATTCAACTCACATAACAGATTGTGCTTTTTTCCTACTTGTTATTAAGTGTTTTAATGTGTAATGGGATTTGGACGAAGGCTGTTGTTTTTCTTCTCCAGCCTAAAAATTGTGTATATTAAATTGTGTATATTTACAGTGTACAACCTGATGTTTTGATACAGGTATCCATTGTGAAATGATTCCCACGAGTAAGCCAGTTAACACACCTGTAGTCATTATCGGCAGTGACTTCTGGAAGATACAGATATCTAACAAACAAGAAAAAACCAGTACGTGCAAATGACAAAACCGGCTCACATTATTTGCAATACACATCAAGGCCTCCCCACTGCGTATCTGATAAGGGTGAAACTCACTTCCAAGTCATCCAAGCTTTCCGTGACCTTCCCACTCCCTCATTACAGCTACTTATCTTGAGAGACCTGGTCAGACCATATCACTCTTATCTTCCTCTTCAGACCCCTATTATTATTCTGTGCATTTTCTCAAGACTAACCCTCTACCTGAAACAACATGCCACTCAGCTAAATCGTATTCATCTTGTACAACTCAATGTAGATACTGTCTCCCCAGAAAGATCTCGTCCACCTTTGCAGGTTCGGTTGGGGGCCCGCCTGCCCAGCGTGCTTCCTGAGCATGCTCGTGATGCTCTTTGCCACCGTGGGTTGAAATCGTCGGTTTAGCCATTGGCCCCCTTCTCTACTTAGTGAACAACAAACATAACAGCAGGTGCTTTATCTTTTTCTGACAACCACAATGCTCAGCAAAATGCTAGGTGGCCTAAATAAAATCTCCCGTGACTGCTTCAACGGACATCTAGGGGGAACATCAGGGACATCTCCCTGTCTAAAAAAGAAATGTTTACAATGAGCATTTTCTTAAGATCCTGACCTACGTATTCACAGAGTGAATAACATCGTCTTCAGATATTTCTTCTACTAACAATTACATATATGCTTCCATAGATATTACTGGGTAGAGCTTGTCATTATAGATTTGAGAATGTTCTTACATAATACCAAAACGTCCTGAAAAACATGACTCTGTATGTTAATGATCTGCAGTTAGTCAGCCTGATAGTGAAAATAGCCGGCCACTGGGAAACATGTACATGAATAACAACAAGGCTATCCAAATTATTTGGTTTAGTGTGTGTGGATAAGTGCTGGTGTTAAATTTCTTAGGTGAGGAACACAGAAATCATCTCACCAACTTCTGGATGTGGCTTACAAATGACCTCATCCCTGTATCCTTCCTGTGGTAAGTGCGCTGGGATCTAAAGCATCATTCTCCTCAGTGGTAGTAAATTATTGACTTTGATTATGCTTTAAGAATGATAAAATCGGCTCCATTAGTATGTGCATTTATATTCCAAGTACACCACGTAAGCTTCAGTGAGTCAATTGTTTCCTGGAAATTACCAACATGGGTGTACATAATCTGTCGTTTTATCCTACACAATGCAAAGGACACTGTGTAACAGCGAATCGTTTATTGGACAACAGCGGTATCATGGGGATATCTCGTATTTATTTTATTGATCACCTGAAAACTGCTGATACTGGTTTATAGGGCCATATGTTTCCTATAGTAAATGTTCCTTCACCTATCAACTAGAATTACAAAATAATTCCAAATTCAAGCATTTATAACCTCAACAGAAAAAAAAGCAAAAATCAATCTCTTGCTTATCCCTGTAATTCCCCGGCAAGAAAAAATAAAAGCAAAACCAAGCAAGTAAATGTATCAGGTTATATTTAATGGGCATGTCTGCGTGGTTTATTTTTTAAAATGGAGAAGAAAAAAGAAATAATATATTTTGAATATATGCCATGGAAAATGTTATAGCTTCTTTACTAATATAAAGTATTTAAACATGACAATGGCATTATTATTAGGTACTTAATGTTCATTTATAGATGAGTAAACTGTAAAATGAGGTCATTCACAATCCAACACTGCTCTTTTCACACCACTCTAATTTTGGAAGTATTAGTGAAATTTGTTAATTGTTAAGAATACTAATAATCTAAGTGTTGGCATTTATTTAATTGCATAGCTGAGTAAAATTTATTGACATTTCATTGGAAAATGAGAAAATTTAGATTTTCATGCAAGAATATTAGCTTCAAATATCTTAGTATTCAGTTCATCTAATTGCCCACCTAAACAAGAAAATTTGCATAATTGCTTAGCAAACACTGGTTATACAATGGAAAATTGAATGGCACTTTAAAAATAATGAAGTAATTTGGAATGCAGAGATGAAGGCCCCAAAATAAGGGAAGCTAAAAGAAAAAAAAAAAAAATCATTCTCTTATCAATCTTATTTTGTTTACCCCCATTATTTACTTCCCAATGCATTGGGAATTCTAGACTCTGAAATTTGTTTTACAATCAAATCATAAAGTATTTAAATACAGTATTCATGTATTGTTACCTAGATATTGTTTCCCTAGTTTCTAAATGTGTGTTCTAGAGATGTTGAGGAAAATGCTCTTTTTTGAAATAAAACCTTTCTTTGTTTCTCTATACCAATGATACACTGTATAGAATACCTTAAATGTTAAAAAAAGATGCCTATCTATTAATATACAATGCAATTGTTAAGGCTTTCGAAATACCCCTGAAGTATAGCCACTGGTCCTTATTTGTCCACCCAAAGTATGTTGAAAGCCTAGTGCAGCTGACCAATTCATTCATTTTGTCTGCTGCCCAAATAGAGCCAATTTATCAAGACAGGGGAATTGCAATAAAGAGCTTAATTCATGCAGAGCTGGCTGAACGGGAGACAGAAATTTTATTATTACTCAAATCAGTCTTCCCCAAAATTCAGAGGCTAGGGTTTTTCAAGGATAATTTGGTGGAAGAAAGGGTGTGACCTGGCAATGGGTGCTTGCTGCTAATTGGTTGGGGGTGCAATCATAAGGGAATGGAAAATGGTCCTCCTGCATGCTGAGTCCCTTCTGGGTGGGACCACTGGAGTGATTAGTGGGTCCAGGTGGAGCCATCCATCATCAGACGTGTGTGCAAAAAAAACTGAAAAGACATCTGGAAAAGCCAATCTTAGGTTCTACAAATAGTGATGTTATCTGCAAGAGTAATTACAGAAGTTGCATATCTTGTGACCTTTGAAATAATGGTGGATAATCCTTTATGTCTACACCGTAGCAGAATTTAAGTTCCTCTCATCCTTTTAAACCTGGTAGTCTCTCATTAACTTCACAAAGGTGGTTGAGAAGGGCTATTATCATTTAAACTATAAACTAAATGTCTCCCCAAATTAGCTGGTCCCAAACTCAGGAATAATTAAGGGCAGTTTGAAGGCTAAAAGCAAGATAGAGAGTTGGTTACATCAGCTCTCTTTCACTGCCATAATTTTCTGTTATAATTTTTGCAAAGGCTGTTTTACTAGTTGTCAGCATCTGTGAATGAAACCTTGTGTGGAAATAGGGTCTTTGTAGATGTAATGAAGCTAAATGAGGTCATACTGGATTCGGGCAGACCCTAATCCTATATGACCGGTGTCCTTGTAAGAAGAGACACAGACATACACAATGAGGAGACCACCACGTGAGTGAGCATGGAGGCTGAGACTGGAGTGATGAGCCTGCAAGTGAAGGCACAGGAAGGACTGCCAGCAACCGCCGGAAGACAGGAGAAAGGCCGGGAACAGAGTCCCTCAGAAGCTCCAGAAAAAAATCAATCCTGCCTGCCGACGTCTGGGTTGCAGACTTTAACCTCCACACTATGAGAGAATACATTTTGTTGTTTAAAGGACCCAATCTGTGGTGCTTTGTTTCAGCAGTCCAAAGAACTAATACACTGGACACATAAAAGTCTAGATTTAGGCCAGGCGCGGTGGCTCACACCTGTAATCCCAGCACTTTGGGAGGCCAAGGCAGGTGGATCACAATGTCAGGAGATGGAGACCATCCTGGCTAACACAGTGAAACACTGTCTCTACTGAAAATACAAAAATTAGCTGGGTGTGGTGGCATGTGCCTGTAATCCCAGCTACTCGGGAGGCTGAGACAGGAGAACTGCTTGAACCAGGGAGTCAGAGGTTGCGGTGAGCAGAGATCTCACCACTGCACTCCAGCCTGGTGACAGAGCAAGACTCTGTCTTAAAACAAAACAAAACAAAACAAAAAGTCTAGATTTAACAGCATGCTTCTAAAGTCAGAGGCTCATCAGGCACTGAACTGGAATCTTACAAAGTGATCAAAACCAAACAGAACAAAACAAAACCCATCTTTTTTCAAACATCTGTCTTTCAGTGTTGACAAATAGATTAGATGTTGTTAGCAAATGTACACATGTGGCCATCTCTTGTATCCTCGTTCAAAATACATGAAAATGCTCTACTAAGCATTACACTAGATTTTGGGAAAAAAAAAAAAAAAAAGAAACAGTCACAGGGCCCTAACTACTCAACAGTAACTGTTCTAACACTTACAATGTACTATCTCATTTAATCACCAAACTATTCCTAAGACTTAAGTACTACAGTTGACTGAAAATTGTTATAAACCCCTTGAGATAGCAAATTGGCAATAAGTAAGAGAGACTGTAGGAATGTAGCCACTTCCAAGTGATGATTCTTCAGTTTCTCATCTTTGATATCTTGCATATGACTTTCGCTATATGACTTTCACTACTACCCAGGCTGCAACATCTAGCAAATGAAAATATGGGTCAGGTAGTAACATTTGAATTCCAAAAACAACTTTTTTTGCATAAGTATGTCCCATTGAGTGCACAGGACATACCAGTACTACATAAATAAATAAATAAACTCAATAAATTAAATTCAATGGGGGCCCCCTGTCTGGCAAGCACGCTACTATAAGACCTGAGCATTGGGGAAAAATGCAATAGCCTGTAGAGAATTCTGAAGTTTCACACAAGAATTCTAAAAGAAAATAGAAAATACCTGGTTATTATTTCATAGGGAACCAACTTTTATGATGTCTTCTTTTATCTTTGTATCCTTGTTTTTGCTACAGTTCCTGGGAAATAGTAAATGTAAGAAAACTATTGAGTGAATTGAATTGACTATTTAGGTAATTTCTCTAAATATAAAGTATGTTCTTTAAATTACCTTAATAGTTCTTCCCAGATGAGTCATTAGTAACAATAATTCTCATTTATAGTTTATTAATTGAATATAATCACTGGCTATGTATATCATCATTCTGATCAACTTCTTTGAACCAATTTGTGAATATTTTGTGACACGTAGAATTTTAGTAAGTCAAAATAATTATGAAAAGGTTTCTAACTCCATTAGTTCCCTAGGCTGCTATAGTAATGTACCACAAACCGGGTGGGTTAAAACAGTAGAAGTTTATTGGTTCAGAATTGTGGAGTTTAGAAGTCTAAAATCTACTAACTCAAGGTGTTGGCAGGACCACGATCTCTCAGATCCTTCCTGGCCTCTTCTAGCTTCTGGTGGTCCCAGTTGTTTCTTGTCTTGTGGCTGTAGCACTCCAGCTCTGCCTCCATCTTCCCATTGCCATCTTCTCACTGTATCTCTATTGCCAGGTGGTGTTTTCTGCTCTTATAAGGACACCAGTCAACTTAAATTAGTGTCTACCCCAACACCTATCTTAGCTTGATTACATCTGCCAGGACCCTATCTGCAAATAACCTCACATTCACAGGTAGTAGGGTTTAGGACTTCAACAGATGTTGTTTTTGTTTTGTTTTGTTTTGTTAATTTTTTTGAGCTGGAGTCTTGTTCTGTCACACGGGCTGGAGTGCCGTGGCACAGTCTTGGCTCAATGCAACCTCTGCCTTCCAGGTTCAAGCAATTCTCCTGCCTCAGCCTCCCAAGTAGCTGGGATTGGAGGTGCCCACCACCATGCCCAGTTAATTTTTGTATTTTTAGTAGAGACGGGGTTTCACCATGTTGACCAGGCTGGTCTTGAACTCCTGACCTCCTCCCAAAGTGCTGGGATTACAGATATGAGCGACTGCACCTGGCCAACATATGTTGTTTTTTATGTTGGTTTGTTTGTTTGTTTTGTGGACACAATTCAGTCCATAACACTAACCCATAGTTGTAATTTTGGCATAATGCCTAGTGTTTTCTAACAATGCCATTTACATAATAAACATTTCAAATCTCTAATCCCTTGGGCCAAGAAGTTTCATTGGCCTCACCTCATCTCACCAACCAGCCACAGAATGAAAATTCCTAAACTATTAATTGAGTTTAGGAATAATTGAGAAAGGATAATATAAATGATTGTTGCTAGTTCTAAAACTTTGTATTAATGTCTGAATTACTCATCTAATTAAATGGAGCAATAATTGCCACTACTACAACATGTTAGATACATCAGGGCAATTCATTACTAATTGCCTGCACCCTACCCCAGGGTATTAGTGTCTGGAAGGCCCAGACCAAGCCCTACCCATCATAGGACACAAAAGGACAATAGTCACATAATACAGGTTCAGGTAGCATTCTTTTCAGCAATTGTTCCTGTTGTACAGCTCAGAAAGTAGTGAGCGCCTTATCGTTTAATATGTTTACACAGAAGGGCTGGGTGTGGTGGCTCACACCTGCAATCCCAGCACTTTGGGAGGCCAAGGTAGGCAGATCACCTGAGATCAGGAGTTCAAAACCAGCCTGGCCAACATGGTGAAAACCTGCCTCTACTAAAAATACAAAAATCTAGCTGGGCGTGATGGCCGGCACCTGTAATCCCAGCTACTCGGGAGGCTGAGGCAGAATTGCTTGAACCTAGGAGGTGGAGGTTGCAGTGAGCCAAAGTCACGCCACTGCACTCCAGCCTGGGATACAGATATCCAGACTCCGTCTCAAAAAAAAAAAAAAAAAAAAAAAAAAAAAAATTTAAATTTATATATATATATGTGTGTGTGTGTAT
Source organism: Macaca nemestrina (assembly GCF_043159975.1). Lineage (NCBI taxonomy): Eukaryota > Metazoa > Chordata > Mammalia > Primates > Cercopithecidae > Macaca > Macaca nemestrina. The sequence goes on from NC_092128.1 coordinate 12,238,122, forward strand.
ATATATATGTTTACACAGGTTCTATCTCTTTCTCTAAATAATACCGTTCAAATTATTAGTTTTGTTTGTATTCTATATTTAATCATCACATCCTCTACACAGTTTATAACAGTTTAACAACACATCATAAGACTGAAAGAACCAAACCAAAGACAGACATACGGTCTACAATAAAGAGTGAATACGTAACAGTGAATGGAAGTGGAAGTAAGATACTCCAAAATAGGTGTCATTTCTATTTTTTATTTTGGATTCCTTTGAACATTAGTAATCACCATGAAAATTGTTCAATATTTGCAGTTATCCTGGAAGGATAATTCTTTAATAAAAATGTGGCAGCTTTAACCTTATATACAGAGCTCAATTTGTATTTATAGGCATCTAAAATTGATTTAGGTCAGCCCCAGCATGAACAGAGTATGTAGGCACTTCCCTGCGTGAGCTACTTTTGTGTCCCCTAAGCATAATAGATAATTGCCTTCTCTAGGGAGCCTACCAGGGTCTTTTGTAATGTGGAGAGCTGCAACATTAGCAAACTCAGGTATTTGAAAGTGAGCGAGTAAAGAGGTACTACTCTTCAGGATGATAAATGGGGCTGGAGAAACTGTACTGACAGCATTTTGGAATAGACAATAGGGATAAGAACTACTAAAACCAGAAATTGCAGCAAACCAGAGGTTCTTTGTGGACAAACTAAACACCTTCTTTCTTGTGAAATATCTGGAAAAAAAAAAGTTTTGTATGAGTGTAATAAAACAAGAGTCCACAAAAACTCAAATTTTCTTTCCTTTATAAGTAAATTAGTGATGAAAACGGAAAAAAAAAAAAAAGTACTTGTCCCCTCATTTTTTAGGGAAGAATTCTATGTATTCAGACCAATATATTCAGCCTTCTCAATGCTTCAACATTTGGGTCTCTGCAGGTCTTTCTGCAATGTAAGCCAGCACTCCTACCGGTGTTTACTGAATGTTATGCTATATAATGATAGTTTTGGACATTTATCAGATTATTATTTCCTATCTCTGTTTCATAATTGAAACATAGTTTTCAAAAAATAAACAACAAAATCAAAAGGTTATCTTTGCTTAAAAAGAAAACACAGAGAGGATGACATAAAAAAAATGGAGAAAGAGAAATGGATTTCAAATATTCAGATGTCTTTGAAAACTGAATTGAAGGACAAACAAGTTACCCCTTTTCAACAGAAAGAATATGTAAAGATTGCAAAATTCACTGAAAAACTCAGGGATAATGGAAAATATGGAAACAACTCCAATGTTCTCAAAAACTACAGTGTAAGCAAAAGTAATTGCTAAAGTGGTTTGTCTTTGTTATATATTAAAATCTAGAAATCTGCCTGTGAACTGAAAATGCAAATGTTTAACATGATTTCAATTCACTAATTTGAAGTCTGAAAAAATTAGACAAAACATTGTCTCCTACTCTTATATTTCTCTCAATATTTTCAACTTAAGATTGTTTCGGGACATAGATTAGAACTTGCTAAAATTGTATTTTCTCAGATCAGCAGCCTTGTGAAATATCCAGCTTAGTTATTCTCTCTCATATTTTGGTGGCATTGCATTTCTTTGTAGCCTCAGCAAAGCTGACTATTGGGCTGAAAGGTTCAAATAAAACAAGACCGAAAGGGCAGACAGAATGATGTGATATTCCAAATCAGATGCAAGAATTAAAAAGTAATCGAACAAATAAAATCCTCCTTATTGCATCAACATTGGGTGGGGAACAAAGTAGATTCAATTTAACAAAAAAAAATGGAGTGATTTATTTTTGTAAGAGAAATCTTCCTTACTTCAAAAGCTAATAAATGTAAATCATCCTACAAATTTGAAAACCCCTAGGAGAAAGGCATACTCTACTTTCAGTTAGCAAATTGGACATAACTGTAAAAGAAGCACGCACCCATTTCAACTTGTGAACATGAAGACCGAGGTTGCATGCTTAACTTCTGCATAGTAGGAACACGAAGAGGAGCCCTCTCAAATAAATAACTGTCAGAGAAACCAATCCATGAGACAAAAGTAAACTTCTCAGAGAAAGACACTGCTATTTTTTCTGTTTTTATGATTTCTTGGTGGTGGGAGAGGGAGTCAAAGTAGCAGGTAATTAACTGCCAAGCAATAGAACTAATACTGAGAAGAGAGAATCACATGTCCTTATCCAAACTTCAACAATATTAAGTTGAATAATAACTGACAGTGACAGCCAGGGACTCAAAATTATTTATTGCTCCTAAGTTGTAAAATTAAAACACTATTTTCAATCATTTCATTGCTCTTTAAGTGAGGATAAAATGTGACATCCTTCCTTCTAACTAAACAGAAAAGGTTTAAGGAATAGAGGTTCCCAGACACGGAACGCCATTTTCCCACTTATCAGACTCCAAGCAGTCCTTAGCACCCCCATGCACAGTTACCCACCAAGAGACACAATTCTTCCAGTCAATGAGGCTGCGAACAAGCCACAGAAGCTTTTATTCCAGTCCTCATTTTCAAGAAACTTCTCTTTGATAGAAATTAGCTTAAGTTTATCAGAAGAATAGTAAAAACTCAATTTATTTCATTGGCTAGTAGTCAATCTCACAGAATTGGAGAAAAGCACTGAGATTTTAACATGTGACAGTGTAAATATTTAGGTCAGTCAACAACTTGTGCACTGACTGTTTATAACTATGCATGTGGTAAACAAAATCGACTAGCATATGGAATATTAAAAGAGCACCTGAAGCTGGAGGCTTCTGTACCAAATCGGGATGGTAATTGTCATTATATTGAAGTTCATTGGCTGCTGCCTAAAATGTGTTTTCATACCATCATAATTTTATTAAACATGTAAAAGAAGCAGCTAACAATAATTTCAAATACGCTGCTTAATTTTGCAAAGGCGTTCCATTTCTGTCTTGGCACTGCCATTGACCATCCATGTGACTTTGAGCAAACTACTAACATCAATGCACCTCAGTTGAATCATCTGTAAAGTAGGGATAATGCATTACTGAACTTCCAGGATCATTGGGATACTTTGTGAAATGCTGAAGAGCTGTGCAGAGTCCCTGGCACAAAAAGAAGTAATCAGTTAAAGTAAGTTCCTATCATTTCCCCGGTCTTGCCATCATCATCACTACTCAATGAATAAAATCAAGGGGAGAGGCCGGGCGCGGTGGTCAAGCCTGTAATCCCAGCGCTTTGGGAGGCCGAGACGGGCGGATCACGAGGTCAGGAGATTGATACCATCCTGGCTAACACGGTGAAACCCCATCTCTACTAAAAAAAAAAAAAAAAAAAAAATACAAAAACTAGCCGGGCGTGGTGGCCGGCGCCTGTGGTCCCAGCTACTCGGGAGGCTGAGGCAGGAGAATGGCGTGAACCCGGGAGGCGGAGCTTGCAGGGAGCTGAGATCCGGCCACTGCACTCCAGCCTGGGCGACAGAGGGAGACTCCGTCTCAAAAAACAAAAAACAAAACAAAACAAAAACCAAGGGGAGTTAAATAAAACTAGGTTAAATTTGTTATTTATTATTATTTGTTAGATGGAGTCTCACTCTATCACCCAAGCTGGAATGCAGTGGCATGATCTTGGCTCACTGCAACCTCCGCCTCCCAGGTTCAAGCAATTCTCTCCGTGCCTCAGTCTCGTGAGTAGCTGGGATTAGAGGCACCCACCACCACACCTGGCTATTTTTTTTATTTATTTTTATTTTTTAGTAGAGATAGCATTTCGCCATGTCAGCCAGGCTGGTCTTGAACTCCTGACCTCAGGTGATCCACCCGCCTCAGCCTCCCAAAGAAAACTAGGTTAAATTTGAAAGTAAGATTATAGCTTAACATTTGTGACACAAACTGCTCTCTGCATCTTTTGGTGGTTCTCTCCACGGCAATTTAAAGGAGACTATTTCTAAAGAATATGCTGCCAGGCATAAGGATCTTTCACCTATATAACCTCTCTTAAAGAAATCCACTCAGGTGGAGGTCTGCTTACGGGATTAAACGGAGGCAATTTCACAACCAGTTAGGAAACCAATCTTGGAGTTGTTTGCCTCTTGCCACAGACTTCTCCTCTAATGAGAGTCTATCTTCTTGAATATCTTTCTAGATGTAATTGAGGCCCCCATTTATTTTAATTTTCCTGATTATTGAAGACATTTTATTATCAAATACTGTAACTGCATAATAGAGGTATGACCTTGTCTAGCAGTTATCTAGTCTGGGCTCCTGCTTAAGTTTCATCCTTCCTCACTAATGAACATTTCTTCCTGCTTAAAGATTGCAAAGCATGCTCACATATTGATCTCCTTTGATCATAATAACCACTGACATAGGTAGGCAGATATTATAATGACCATCTCCAAGGGAGGAATGAGAAAACTGGGGCTTGGAGACATTCGGTTACTTGTTCTAAGTCACCCAGGTGGTTTATAGAGTGATAGACTCCTAAAATGGTAACCTGATTATTTGGTCAATAAGTGTCAAACATAAACAGGTACAAAGGGCAAATACAACATCAGTGCTTCTCTCAAGCCTGCTGTGTGGCATCGGAAACAAAGGTGTTTATATTGCAGCAAAGCACAACCTGCCTGGTTGCATTGTCTTTTACCAGCACTTTGGGGACAATTTAAAATTATTAAACAGAAACCTCCAAAGGCCAAATAATTGTTTTGGGGTCTCAGTTTTTTTTTTTCTTTATTCTTTTCTTTTTAAATCACTGATTTCTTTGATCCCCTCTGATCTTTCTTTAGCCCCAGGAGGGGAAATGGTATGTATAAGGTCACTCAATTAGCACTAGAAATCGTAAGAATTTGTCCCACTTATAGCACAGCCAGGACCTCAAAACATGCCTTTTTTTTTTTTTTTCCTTTTTCTTTTCCCTGCAGACTTAGCTGTCTTAACAATGCACCACACAATGCTCGGGGCTGGGAATCTACCCAAAGCTTCCAGCCATTGTTTAGCAATGAGTTCTATACTTTAGGTATCTGGTCCCGTGTGCCAAAAACCCGTGTTCTTTCCATCTGGTTGTACCTCAATTTAGTGGGTAAGTGAACGATGCAGGTGGCATGTTAATGACCTATAGCGGCTGCTCATTCTTCTCCTCTCAGGTTGGCGTAGGTAAGTCAGCACCACCTGAGATCCAACACTGTGACTTAGACATTAGGAGCAGTTTATCATTTGCTGAATAACAGAGTTTTGGAGCCAACAATGGGGACAAGGAGATGAACATGACATAGCCCCTGAGTGCCCGAAGCTCACAGGCCTTTAAACCTGTGGTTCACATATTTTTCCACCTAGTCCTTTAAACAGGCAATTAAGTAATCTTCATTAGGCTACAATAAAAAAATATTTAAAAACTGTTATAACTTGGTTTGCAACAATAGTCTCTTGTTGACAAAACTATCACTAGATAAAACTGTGTTAGTGATTCATCAAAAGCAATATTTTGCTGCCCATCAATTTGGGTAGGGTGATTTTCTTTTGTTCCTCGGTGCCAAATGGAGATGAATCTAGTGTATGGCCTGTAGAGAGTTTGCTGCTGAAACTGTATACAAATCAAAACTAGAACCATTAAAAAAAAGTGAGAGTTGGATTAGGTCCTGAAAAGATGAATACCGTAGTAGACAAATAATGCTGGACAATAGATAAGGTCTTGAATGAGAGCTCTCTGTTAATATACAGAGTCATCAAAGGCCCAGGGACTTGCTGTATTTCACAGTATCTGTGACTCTGTAGAGTTCTTGGTTGTTGTTGTTGTTGTTGTTGTTGTTGTTGTTGTTGTTGTTTTTGAGATGGAGTTTTGCTCTTTTCGCCCAGGCTGGAGTGTAACGGCACGATCTCCGCTCACTGCAATCTCTGCCTCCTGGGTTCAAGCAATTCTCCAGCCTCAGTCTCCTGAGTAGCTGGGATTGTAGGTGCCTATCACCACACCCGGGTAATTTCTGTATTTTTAGTAGAGACGGGGTTTCACCATGTTGATCAAGCTGCTCTCAAACTCCTGACCTCAAGTGAACTGCCCGCCTCAATCTCCCAAAGTGCTGGGATTACAGATGTGAGCCACCATGCCCGGCCTGTATAGAGTTTTAGAGTATAAAAATACTTATACTTGCTTTATCTCTTTCTGTACTCACAGAGTAGGAATTACTTGAGTAGGTAAGAGTGTTATTTAATCCTATTTTGCAGATGAAAAAACTAGGAAAGAAAGAGGTTAAGTGCCTAGCCTCTGGTAACCCAAATAATGGGTCTAGACCTAGGGCCCAGAACTTCACTGGACAGGACCATATATCACAGTGATTATCTCGTGTCACTTATTTTGAAGGAATATTGTTGAAATCCAGAAATGTGCCATCAAGTATCTGTTTATCTTTGTTTTTTTTATTAGTTATATCTATATCTCTAGAAATAACCAATTTTTATTTAATTCTTATGTCCATATAATTTTCAATTAGTTATCTTAACATAACTTGAAAACCTTTGTCTGATTCTATGTCCCTATGGCCATGGACATTTCTATTTCCTACAGGTAAACACTTGAAGAAAAATCAGGAGTACATGAAGCACTGTGTTAACACAATACTTATAAATAGGTTTGTTAACCCTATATTTACAAAAAAATACCTCATCTGAGGTTTAGATATGAAATAGCTTCAGTGTGAACCTCAAAATGACTCCCAGTCTGAAATGGTTCCACCTTAGTGTCTTAATTCCATGATTAGAAACTAGTTGTTTAGAATGCAGTATGGTGTTTCTAGGGTCGGTCTACTCAAAAGCAAATGGTTACGTCTAATCTGTTCCAGGCACATGGTAACAGTGGAAATGTAAGCACTGAACAAATATGCTCTAGCAATAGTGATTCTCAGAGTCTAGTAAAGCAATCAGATGTGCAGTATGCTGAAATGAAGTGTGAGAGCTATGAAGAGAAATGCACAAAGGACTGTGACAGAATAGAGAAGGATTGAATATTCACAATCATGCATCACGGAAGGCTTTCATGTGGAGCTTCTATATGAGATGTATCTTAAAGGGTGAGTCAGGCAGAGAAGTGCACTCCTCTGAGAGAACAGTGATCGTATAAGAGAATAATAAGAAAAATGAGTCAATTTTTTTATTTGCTCTATGCCATTCACTTAACAAATATTATGGAAGTGTCTTCCAATCCCCAGATAACCACCTTACTTTTTGTATACATATGCCAGTTTATTTTATTTTTACAATAATGCTCTGAGGTAGGTATTAGCTCTGTGGATAGGAAACAGGAGGTTAACACATAAATAGAGAGATTAAGACACCTGCTGCTGCCATAAGACAAGTGGCTAAAAGAGCCAGGAATGAGTAGGAATCTACTGCGTCTAGAGATTGGGTTCTAACCAAGCTTTCCTGAGTACATGTCGGCAGTGGTTGACACGTAGGAGGATCAGGAATGGAAAAAGAAAGACATGCTTGGATATACTGTCTGGAATTACATTTGGAAAGGAATTTGTCATACTTGAAGGCAACCCAAAATGAGCTATTCATTATTTCATGCAGAAAGAATAGAAATACGTAGCAACAATATAAACAATAGATGGCAGGTGAGGTGGTTGGGCAGGAGAGAACTGAAATCTGGAGACAAAATTCTTAACGTTATCTAGAGCCAGCACAGCTTATGAACTCTCCACCAAGCTAGTAGTTATGGACAGAATGACAAAGATGAGGACAAGCTGAATCATTTCCCATTAAGAAGCGAGCTACAAAGCAAATGGCCTGCCAGAGAAGCAAAAGTATTGATTGGCCATTTAGTGCAAATGACGGAACACTAATTAATAACTGCAGCTGTCAGGAAGCAGTGATTGTTTGGCTTCCATATAGATTTCTTCCCCTCACTTCCATTTGCTTTAATGTTCAAAGCTTTCTTTGATGTGAATTTAATGCTTCCTTTTCTCATTCTGTTAATTCTTTCAGTATTTTATACTGTATCTTTTTGAGTATGCCTGCTTTTATACATTTTTTCTCTCTTGCATGACTAATGCTATATTTAGGGTCCTGCGAGTCTGAGATTTCTTGTAAGTTTTAGTTTTGAAAACCAAATGAAGTAATTCAGAGAGGGGAGTAGATCTCAAGGTGAAGATTATCAAGGACATTTCATCTCTGACAATAAACTTTAAGGGAGGGGTACAGGTCATCGTGAAGAAATCGGCATTAAAGGAATATTTTTATATTAAAATAAAGGAAAATAAGCCAATAGAAAAAAATAAGGCAAAAAAAAAAAGTATCCCAAGCAGACCATCGAAAATGTATGGTTATGAAGTCATTCATGGTGAATACTTTAGAATTAGGTGCCAGAAAGGAGTAACATATGAAAAGCAGGTTTTAAAACTCTAGTAAGATATGATATGAAAATGAAGTATATTGTGTGTAACCAAATTCAGTCACGATATGTTGCAGACGTTAGGCTATTTATCTTAAACTAAAAAAGTAAAAAAAAAAAGGCAAGAGTAGATCAAAATTCTAGTCATGGGGGTAGTTTTTTTTTTGAAAGAAAAGAAACAGGCATATATGTGAAGAGACTGTCAGGTATTAATATTCTTTTAAAGGTAACACTTGAAATAAATCGTTCTGGCCTTTCAACTGTTTTCACTGCTTTAGGGAAAAAAAAACTTTCTATTCTTCAAAGTCCAGTTCAAATACCTCAAAATTATTATCTTCCTCTTCTGTACTTTGGCACCATGCAATTTCCTGTTATTTATATATATATGTGTGTGTGTGTGTATATATGTATATATGTGTACATATACACACAAATATATATGTATTATAAATATATGATGAGGCCGGGCGCGGTGGCTCAAGCCTGTAATCCCAGCACTTTGGGAGGCCGAGGCGGGCGGATCACAAGGTCAGGAGATCGAGACCACAGTGAAACCCCGTCTCTACTAAAAATACAAAAAATTAGCCGGGCGCGGTGGCGGGCGCCTGTAGTCCCAGCTACTCAGGAGGCTGAGGCAGGAGAATGGCGGGAACCCGGGAGGCGGAGCTTGCAGTGAGCCGAGATAGCGCCACTGCACTCCAGCCTGGGCAACAGCGTGAGACTCCGTCTCAAAAAAAAATAAATAAATAAAATAAATAAATAAATAAATATATGATGTGTATATATAATGAAATATATATGAAATATTTTCAGTGTGAACCTCAAAATGACTGCTGGTCTGAAATGGTTCCCCCTTAGTGTCTTAATTCCATGATTAGAAACTAGTTATTTTGAATACAGTATGGTGTTTCTAGGGTCGGTCTACTCAGAAGCAAATAGTTATGTCTAAGCTGTTCCAGGCACATGGTAACAGTGGAAATTTAAGCAGTGAACAAATATGTTCACATATATTATAAATATGAACATAACATATATAATATATATTATATATTATTTATATAACATATATAACATATACATATATACATACATATATACATATACATATACATATATGCATACATATATACATATACATATATACATACATATACATATATACATACATATATAGTGTTTCATGTGTTCTAATGGATATATATTATACATATATATTATACACATATATACACATATACACATATAATATATACATATATTATATATTATACATATATACATATATCATATATTATACATATATACATATATCATATACACATATAATATATACATATATGTATGTTTTCTATTATATCTTATATATTTATATGTATATATAATATATATGTGTATGTATATATAAAATATATGTATATGTATGTGTATATATACATATATGTATGCAAATTCTGCCTTGCAAGTATTTTCTCCTGTATATACACACAGATGTGTGTGTGTGTGTGTTTGTGTGTGTGTATATACAGGAGACAAATGCTTGCAAGGCAGAATTTGCCTCTTGCCAACCTGTATTCTCCCCAGCACCTGAGCCAAGAGGTTGAGCAAGGAGGTTCCAGGTTAAGTGAAGGATTAGTGAGCAATCAAACCCAGTGAACCAGGCAGGTGCCTCAACTTTCCCTCTGTCTGCATTGCTTTGCAATTGGCCAGCTGGAGAGCTCCTAACTTGGCTAATTATTCTCAATGCCAAGAGGAGTACTAGCCCCTGATCTTGAAATATCCTACAGTCTTGTGACATAGTTTTGAAAGTTTTCAAATGATGACTGATTTTAAATTAGTGATTGCTCTAATGAGGCTAAGAAGCAGTCACAGTGGCCACTGTCTCTGTGAGGCATTGCCTGTAACACCCAAATTATATGTAAAAGACTAAATAAGAGAGGAGAACAGAGAAAAATAAATCAGAAGTGCATTAGTGGTGAGGAACGATAATGCCTCAGAGTGCTCCTATAGTAGTAACTTTGTCATCTACTGCCTATCCCTTCATTGCTACTTAAATAAGTGAAATAAAACTAATGAGAAATAACAACAAAACTACAAGGAGGATACTGTAGTTGATTTGACTTATTGGGAAATGTTTCTCTGTTTCTAGGAGATATAGTTCTGATGGTAAACTTCAAATCTCAATTAAAATCTGTGTCAACAAGAATGAAGGGATGAGAAGAGGAAACAGCCAGGCCTCTTGCCCTATACTTTTCTGTGTGTGTCTCATTTTCCCCACTTATGGGATCAGTGCCACTTCTAAGCAGCAACCCTACAGTTCCCTTGAGACAAAATTCTGATCCCCATGACATTTGTTTTCATATTCCAGAGTTGACTGGTAGTTCTTAGATTTTGTGTTTGTGTCCTGGTCCTGTACCTGTTAGCTCCTAATCCTGATCCTAATCCATGTTTTCATTCATCTCTTATTCCTCTGACACTGCTTACCAATTGTGCACCACACTTCCTGCCCTGGTCTCTGGCCAATTCCTCTCTGCCTTTGCTGATGGGCTTGGCCTGACAGCGCTGTTCATTCAGATCCTTGCAGCTCACTTCTTAGTCTTTCCACCCCAACTCTTCTAAGCTCCTAATCGATTGTGAAAACACTGAATCTCTCCTATACAATGTTGACATTTCTGTTGTTCTAAATCCCCATACTCAGAGCCAGCCTGTGTTTTCCAAAACTAAACAGATGTAAGTTCTTGGACTCTGAACAGAGCATGGGCATGCAAAACTTGTTTTTCCCTCTGGCCGCCCTTTGTGGCCAGCATGCTTCTCAAGATACACCCCACACCTGGAGTTCACAGTCCAGAAAAATCTCAACTCCAGTCTGGCCCTCCTCAGCCTGCTTTATTCTACCACCATCCAGCTTCTCCACTTGAGAGGTACAAGTTGAAACCACAAGCTGGAGACGTCCAGACTGCACACTGCCATAAATCAAATTTAGATTATCTTGTGCTTCTGAATTCTCCTTTGTGCTTATGCCTCTTTGCTATTTGGCAACGGGGTTCTCCGGACAATCATATCCGTGCTTTTGTTTCCAACTGAGCAACAAACGTTAGGCTTGGCTGAGAGTCAGAACTGGCCCATTCTCAGAAGTAAGGTTCCCCAAACTTCTGGCCTGTACTTCTGAAGCTAGTCACATATTTCAGTCAATCAACACAATGTTACATATGATTTCTCTTTCATTTTAGGCTTCTCATATCAGCACTAGAGGGACTCTGGTGCTGTAGAACTGCAATTGCTTTCATGATTAGAACCTATGGTGGTGAGTACAGTGAAAAGAGAGTTCATAAACACGACCCAGTTCTGCTACTGGTGAGTTAAGGATTGTGAACTCTCAATCACAGTTTTATTTTGTTTTGTCTCTTAAAAAAAATGGAATTTGACTAAGATTCCTCTTTAACACTGTTTCTATAATGTGGAAAAAACATTAATCCACATAATGCTGCCTTGTATTTGACTTTACAGATGAAATCACAACTATGTTATCCAGATAAAGGATGTTTCCAACTGTGGTTGACTTCATCCATTCATATACAGAAAATAAGCCTCTCAAAATCTCTTAAAATATCATATTTAATTCCCATAGTTTTAAGTATGAAGATTGGCACCTTCATACTTCTGAATTACGATTTATATCTCAAATATACATAAATCGACCAAGGGATCTGCATTTAAGAATCACTCTTTGGCTGGGCGCAGTGGCTCATGCCTGTAATCCCAGCACTTTGGGAGGCCGAGGCAAGTGGATTACCTGAAGTCAGGAGTTCGAGACCAGCCTGGCTAACGAGGTGAAAACACAAAAAATACAAAAATTAGCCGTGTGTGGTGGTGCATGCCTGTAGTTCCAGCTACTCAGGAGGCTGGGGCAGGAGAATCATTTGAACCCAGGAGGCAGAGGTTGCAGTGAGACGAGATCACACCACTGCACTCCAGCCTGGGTGACAGAGCGAAATTCAGTCTCAAAAAAACTTTTTTTTTTCCCCTAAACAGAGCCCGGAGAGAACAAAACTGACATCTTAATGTACAGTAATATAAGTTCTGGAAATAGCACTTTAACATTTCAGGCTAAATAGCTCATTTATTTGTAGTCATTAATTATTTAAAAATTATTTTTAAAGCATTTAACCTTCAGCAAAACTCTAAAAGAGAATCATGAAAAAATGCCAACGAAAAGAAAGAAATTTCTAACAAGTGGTTACCTTATTGATTATGTGGAGATCATTTATATGTACTAAATAATTTGTTAAACATGTATCATTGAAGGCCTCCTTCCGGTGAGGCCCTATATTATAATGAAGGTAGCTTCACTGCAAGCAGAGCCCAGCAATTTACAGCTTTGTGAGCAGAAGCACAGTTGTCAAAATTAATAATACAAGGCAGAAAGTAATAAGTTCTTAGGTAAGGAGACAGGCTATAAGTGTTCATTGTATTTATTTCTTTGGTAGTTTTTATAGAATCTTGTCTTCTTTTACTAAACTGTTACTTCTCAGGCCTCAGGTGTGAATATACTAACTTTATTTTTGGCTTAAGAACCCATCACTCATGTAACAGACACAAACAGGTACCATAAATCACAGTTGCTGATGCATACATAATAAAAAATGTCGCTTTGAATTTCCTACTCCATGCATTAAAACAAAGTGCTATGCCTACCCTTCATACTTCTCCATCAGTTATCAAGCATTTTATGGCTAAAACCAAAGAGTTAACTCTTGAAGGATATGGGTGCACATTGTTATTTTGATAATGACACAAATGTATAATGCATAAAACTTTCTTTTCTATAGAGCCTCCATTAGTGGAACATGGAACCTATTAACAGACTTAAAAGAAAATAGAAATAGGAACTGGAGAGAGGAAAGCTTGACCATTTCAAAGGTCATGTTGAACTAAAAATTTAAAGAGCAAGGTCCTTCTGAGACATGGAGATGGTGTCAGAGTCACAGGGTCAACCTGGCTCTGGCAATGGAGTGCAGCCCCAGGCCTGGAGAATCATGAATGAAGAGGAGAGCTGTGGCAAGAGTTTCCCAAGATAGAACCGCAAAAAAATCCCAACAAAAAGAAAGAAATTTCTAACAAGTGGTTACCTTATTGATTCTGTTGAGATCATTTTTATATATTAAAAATGTGTTCAACACACAGTCATTGAAGGCCTCCTTCCAGTAAGGCACTGTATTACCATGAAGGTTATACAGAAGGCAGTAGAGTGAGGCCCCACGCCCACCACAAATGAAGAGCATCTGGGGCAGGCATAAGAGGTGGCCATGAAGAGAAGAGAAGTGGGAGTCTGTACTAATATTGTGGTGACTTAGAAACACTTCCAAAGACTTCAGGCACACCCTGTGGCTTCAGGTCCCAGCCTCTTAAAATGACTGTAATAGAGAAAGCAGCAATGGCCTCCCAGAATGGTCATGAAAAGTGTTTCCACTGCCCCAGTAGATAGTACAGAATAATGACTGAATGTGGTGAATATAAATACATTCAAATTGCAGATTTTACAAGTTGGTTAATTTTCACTGCAAAAGTGCATTTTGCTGGGCAATCGCCAAGGACGAATGTTGAATTTTTGCAAGTCCGTACTTAAAATAGTGGAGTCCAGTGCATTTGAATCTTTTTTTTTTTTTTGAAGTTCAGGGGTACATGTGCAGTGTTTTACATAGGTAAACTTGTGTCATAGGGATTGTTGTACAGATTATTTTATTACCCAGGTATTAAACCTAGTACCTATTAGTTATTTTTCCTGATCCTCTCCCTCCTCCCACGCTCCACTGTCTGAAAGGATCCAGTAGGTGTTGCTCTCCTTTATGTGCCCATGTATTCTCATCACTGAGCTCCCACTTATCAGTGAGAACATGCGGTGTTTGGTTTTCTGTTTCTGTGTTAGTTTGCTAAGGATAATGGCCTCCAGGTCCATCCATGTCCCTGCAAAGGATATAATCTCATCCTTTTTTATGGCTGCAGAGTATTAAACATCCAAAATGTGGACATTCAGTGGCTACTTGTTCATTTAGAATAATTTATTAGCATGGTATACTATTCATTTAGATAAATCGCATTCATTATTCGATTGTAACACTTTGACAGATAGCTCTTCCCTAGTTATCCAGGCTGAGAAGATCCTCCATGGATCTCTCTATCTCTTTTTTTTCTTCATAGCATTTTCTTATCACAATTTAGAATTATATTCACTTACTTTCTTAATGCCTACCTTTCTCATTGGGCTATAAAGTTGCTGAGGGTGGGACCCATTTCTGTTCAGTTTGCTGATAAGAACCGATGAGAATCCATGAGAACACATGAAACACAGTGGTAGAGAAAAAGGTTACTTCACTTCCATTCCCCTACCACAATGGTTCTCAACTAGAAAGATTTTGACTTTCAGGGAACATCTGGTTATGTCCAGAGACATTTTTGATTGTCATGACTGGTAGGGGTGTTACTGGCATCTAGAGTCCACACATGTGGGTAATCTTCCTGCAATGCACAAGACATCCACCACGAAAAGGTTATTTGGCCCAAGATGTTCATGGTATCTCTTGAGAAATTGTCTGGTATGATTTCAATGTTTGTCTCTCTTCAAAATTCATATGTGGAAATCCTAACCTAAAATCCTAAGAATGAGTGCCGGATATCGTATGATATGGTTTGGCTGTGTCCCCACCCAAGTATCACCTTGAATTGTAATAATCCCCATTTGACAAGGGCGAGGCCAGGTACAGATAATTGAATCATGGGGGCAGCTTCCCCATACTGTCCTCATGGTGGTAAATAAACCTCATGAGATCTGACAATTTTATAAATAGGAGTTCCCCTGCACAGCTCTCTTGCCTGCCGCCATGGAAGATGTTTCTTTGCTCTTCCTTTGTCTTCCGCCATGATTGTGAGGCCGCCCAGCCATGTGGGACTGTGAGTCCATTAAACCTCTTTTCTTTACAAATTATCCAGTCTCAGGTATATTTTTAGTAGCAGCGTGAGAACAGACTAATACGTCGTACCAAGAAGATTGTATTAGGAGGTGGAAATTTTGGGGGGTGATAGGTCATAAAGGTAGAGACGTCTCATCAGTGTCATCAGTGCCTTTTAAAAGAGCTGCTTTACCCTTCCCACCAGGCGAGAACACAGAAAAGAATTACCATCTATGAAACGAGAACCCAGTACTCACCGCACTGAATCTTCCTGCATCTTGATCTTGGACTTCTCACCTATCAGGATTGTGAGAAATACATATTTGTTGTTTATAAGCCACCCAGTTTATGGTTTTTTGTGATCACAGCCTGGAAGGACTAAGACTCTGCCCTATTCAAACTGATGATGCAAGTTAATATACTGAGGCAGTGGTCAACATCTCATCCTAAACACTTTGTAGCCAAAAGCTCTCATCAAGCAATTATCAAAGGAAAGATTTGTCTGAGCATCTGAAAATCATGAAATGACCTAGGGGACAAGGGTGCCTCCCAAACAGATAGTCAAATCCTTTTAGCCAAGAGGCCCCTTCTCTCAGCTGGGAGACACTGTCATCATTTGATGTGCCAGAAATTTCAGGGCTCTGACCACCTAGTTAAAAGAAATATTCTCTTCAAGGAAAGTTGACAGGAAAGAAACTTTAGGTGATGCCCTCTAACTCCATTTTTAGAGCCCATAGGTATGCTTGGGTCTTGCTCACATTGCAATTATGATCAATAGAAGATGCCTAGATGAGGTTTGAGACTACTTGCCTGAACATCCGAATACAGACTTAGAATATTTTTTACATGTTCAGTTTTTAAGCCAACCTGACATATGTAGGACATGGAAAATATTTACCCTTACACGAGGCTAGTGTTTCCTAAACTATTTGGTTAACCAGTTGACCTCACATTAGGCCAGTGAGTATTTTCTAGTCTTATTGGCAAACAAAGGGTCCAGATTACACTTAAGTGTATATTATTTGTAAGAGTGTGATGGGAACACAGACACAGGACCTGAAATTTAAATAGTCAAACTTTGCCATTAACTATTTCCTGACTTCGCACAAGTCACTTGGCCCATCTTTAGATCAGCTTTGTCTGTCTCATGATGATTTCTAAGATTCCCTCTAACTGCAAAAATTCTGTAGAATTATGTAATAAATTAATATCTGTTTTGTCTGTTCTGGCTTCCAGGTAATACTATCTAAAACTTTCTTTTATTCTCCTTCTCTATATCTCACTACTAGACTATAATTTAGTAAAATTTCTGGGACTGGGCAACGAGGCTGAGCTTACAATGCATGTAGCATACTGGAGACTGGTGGCATAATTAAGTAATTTTTACAATGAGTGGCAATGACATACTTGAAAACTGACCATGTGTGTCAATGCAAAAAATGTTCTGTGTCTATGATTACAAGGTATAAAATGTATTTACTATTTGACATTCTATTCTTTTCTCTTTAGAGCAACATGTTTTTATATTAATTTGTTCAGAGTTGATTTAAATATTTGAAACATGTAACAATCAAAATAAAGTAGATATATGACCTATAAAAGTCTCCCGCTTAAAATATTTGAAGAGGAAATAATAGAAAGCACAGATGAAAGGAGTTTGTCAGAGAAAAAACATAAAAATAAAGAAGACTTGGAGCAAAGAAGGGAGAGAGAAATGGAAAGACAAATGGAACAAATTTCAGGAATAAAGTGCTATAGTTCAAAAGTTTGTGTCCCCTGCAGAACACACAGGTTGAAGCTAATCCTCAATGTGATGTTATTAAGAGGTAGGACCTTTGGGAGGTGATCAGGTCATGAGAACGGACCCTTCATGAATGGGATTAGTGCCCTTGTAAAAGAGACCTGAGAGAGCTCATGTTCCTCTTCTACCACATGAGAACATAGCAAGAAGTTACTACTTCTAGGGAACAAGCCCTCACCAGGCCCCAGATCTGCCTAAACCTTGGTCTTGGACTTCCTGGCCTCCAGAACCATGAGAAACACATGTGTGTTGTTTATGAGCCACCCAGTTTATGGTATGTTGTTATAGCAGCCCAAACAGACTAAGACAGAAAGTAAATGCAAGAAAAAATACTTAAAAAATGAGTTTGGAGACTAATTAATATTCTGATGTTTGATTTTGTTCGATGTTAAGCATGATAGAGTTATTATCTCCAAAACTATTTTCCATAGTTTGATTTCTGCATTTCTTTTTGTACACATTACCAAATAGAAAAGTCATATCGTGAGACTTACACTTGACCAACCCTCACAGAGACCCCTCCAGAGAAATGGCTATTGTCTCTATTTCACCGTGCTGAGACCACATGGTTTATATCAGTTTTAGGGTATTGATTTGTCAGTAGAGCTAAAAATAATAGTGTTATCAAAGTTTCTATTAATTGATTGGATGTGAGTACACAATAGGTCAAGAATACCTTACAAGCATAGATACATGTGCTGACTTGGGTTTTTCTCTTGTAACTTTAATGGGTTAAGAATTTATTGGAAGGATAACTTGCTTTGTGAGGAGAAAAAAAATATGTGTTTTTAACGATCCCTTGGGGATTTTTCTCGCATAAAAAGAACAACTCTCAGTATGCAGATAAGATCAACAACAAAGCTTCCTGATGTATGCTACCATTGTTGTCAATGCATATATTATTTGGATGTAAATAAACTTGTCTTAATTTTGCAGTTTTCAGTATTGTTTGTATATGATGATGTTTAACATGTTAAAGGTTGTTAGAGGAAGCATCTGAACATTTAGGTGGAAAACATGCAACATTAATTTTTGATTAAAAACACAAATACAGAAATTATGCCACTATTAATAATCATTCAGAATTGAGAGATTCCACCTAAATGAGTTTCCAGATAATTGAAACAAATATTTTGGGTTGTGCCATCGAATAAAGTATATTTTAGGCACACATGGCCACTTAAACTCAATCTAAGATGATTAAAAATGAATGAAATTTTAAAAATCAGGTTATATCTCATACTGGTCACATTTTTAGTCCTCACTGGCCACCTGTGGCTAATGGCAACTGTACTCAACGATGCAGCCATAGACCATTTCCACCATCACAGAACGTTCAATCAGACAGCTCTGACTCAGAGTTTTTAAAAATGTTTCTAGGTAGAATGCTTTTCTAAAATATTTCACAATTCCCTGCCCTTTTAATAGAATAAAAATACTTAATTTTTTCCTATAGAATGCTTTTCTAAAGAATTTCACAATTCTATGCCCTTTTAACAGAATAAAAACACTTAATTTTTTCTAATTTCTCTTAACCTACTTTATTATACAGTGTTTCAGCTGTAGTTAAGTACGTAGACGTAGGATTAAATGGATACCAACTTTAGTGGTGTCCCTAGGACTTGCTTTCAAGAAAAAGTTTTTGATATCAAGTAGAAACATGTGTTCTTTTCTCACAGTGATGAAGAAAAAGATTCGCATTTGCTTGCTTTCAAAGAAAGTACAACTGCATGTCTTCAAAATAAATTATTTCCCTCTCCAGCGAAGCACACCCCTCTCCTTCCTCATTGGTGTCACTTCCTTTGGTTTGGACACAAAATTCAACAGCAATATTACTTTTCTAATTGAATCACAAGCATAGCCTATGTTTTGTCCGCAGAAGTTTACTGCATTGTTTAGTGATTGAATATGAGAGACTGTCTCTTTTTTGCTGAAAGACTTCTTGGTAAGAATATTTTGAGAAGGGGTTACTGCAAAATCTGCAAATTTCTCAATATCAGAGTATAATGTATTTTCAAGGATGATATCAAAGTAGATATCATACTATTAATTCTTCTTCAAATACAATTCTACATATGTGTATGTGTGTGTGTATACACAAAAATTTAAGAATCGTGAATGATATAACTTTGTATTTAAATGCCTGTAGGATTGAAATTATCGATGATATCTCCTCTATCAAGTATTAAACTCTAAATAATACCCCTCTCTATAAGTCACATTAAAAGTAATTTTGAAAGACTGGAAGAATATATATTTTTAAATTACAACCAGACATCATATTTTGCTTTGTTCATGATTTAAAGGATGCTATTCCAAACATTTAGCAACCAGCAGAGTATGGGCATTGGCCCAGAACAAACATGCAAATGGGATTCTGCTGGACCTCTGCTACTGCAAATGCTATCCACCATGTTGCAGAAAGGCCAGGTGCTC
This sequence comes from Macaca nemestrina, assembly GCF_043159975.1. Taxonomy (NCBI): domain Eukaryota; kingdom Metazoa; phylum Chordata; class Mammalia; order Primates; family Cercopithecidae; genus Macaca; species Macaca nemestrina. The sequence continues at coordinate 12,257,654 of NC_092128.1, forward strand.
CAAGACTCTCAGGAAGAGTTTCATGATAAGGGGCATCTGGAGGTCTAAGGGCAGTGGCTTTACCAACAAGTTGAAAAGAAATATTTTAATAATATTTAGAGCCTTACTGAAGCAGGCCAGCAGAACATCAGCCTTATTCAATTGTTTAACCGAAAAATATATTTCCTGCCAACAAATAAGCATTTAGTTTTAAATATTTTTTTCTACTAAAGGACAAAATGGTGATAAAATCACTTGGAAACATCATCCTCGTTTGATCTACTTTTCCTATTTTTCAGAGCCTTGACTTCATATTTTTCAGGCAAATAATATTAAATAGAACCTAAACGTTTGTCCTGTTCTCCAATTTCTTTCCTAAGGCTAGCATAATTTTATGTGCTCTTTAAACCTTTACTCAGAGGACACTGGGATTCTTCTCCTTTGTTGGCTTGCAAATATATGTTGAGCCTGCAGTATTTGATGGATTATATCTTAGTTTTGCATTGTGTTCTAGGAAACTCCCTCTGGACCATGGACTCGGATTTGTGGATGCACATTTATGGTGGCCTGCCTGCATGCAGAGCTAACTTAAGAACATTTTGAAATAAACAATGACTGGTATTGTATTGTTTCTCTTCTCTTGAAACATACTGCTGTAATCAAATACATTGTAAAAGAATACAAAGATGCAGATATTTTTGATTTCTTATTCTGATATGTTTTCCTTTGAATGCCCCCACATAATATATTTTCCCTGCCCAGAGGCTACTTTTTCATTGTCACAGGTAGTTTTTATAAACATACAAGTACAATGCCTTTAGGTATGATTGAGCTTCCTGAAGGTCAGACTTTCAGATAACTGAAGTTATCTAAGTTATTACATACTAATTTTTTTTAATTTAAAAAACAAGATTAGTCTTATCTGACTTTTAAAGTGTTTAGAAATCATCACTCTGGTCCTCACAATAAGAAAAATGCTGACTAAACTGAAAATTAGTAATTCTTCTTAGATCCTTCAGATAATTAGGATCACAGGGCAAACCACTGCCCCCTTTGAAAACCAGACGGACAGGTGAATACACAGAATCAATCACAGCACACCAGGAGAAGTCAGCACTAGAGCCAACAACTAGAAAACTGAAGAAATCATTGACTAATGACTAGACACTGGGTGTTGACTAGTTTGAGGGATGAAAACCCCTGGAGGTCCAGTCTTGGAAGGGGCCACACTCATTAGTTTTACATCTAAGAGGTCTACCAGGTTCTTTAGTTAAAGATGGAGAAAAATCCCCTTGTTCTTTTTTTTTTTTGAGACGGAGTCTCACGCTGTTGCCCAGGCTGGAGTGCAGTGGCCAGATCTCAGCTCACTGCAAGCTCCGCCTCCCGGGTTCCCGCCATTCTCCTGCCTCAGCCTCCCGAGTAGCTGGGACCACAGGCGCCGCCACCTCGCCCGGCTAATTTTTTGTGTTTTTAGTAGAGACGGGGTTTCGCCGTGTTAGCCAGGATGGTCTCGATCTCCTGACCTTGTGATCCGCCCGTCTCGGCCTCCCAAAGTGCTGGGATTACAGGCTTGAGCCACCGCGCCCGGCCCCCCTTGTTCTTTTATCAGGGAAAGGGGGATGTACAGACTGTGAAATATCCCTTGAATATTCCCTCATTCTTCTTCTTCTTCTTCTTCTTTTTTTTTTTTTTTTTAAGACAGAGTCCCACTCTGTTTCCCAGGCTGGAGTGCAGTGGGACAATCCCGGCTCACTGCAGCCTCTGCCTCCCAGGTTCCAGAGATTCTCGTGCCTCAGTCTTCCAAGTAGCTGAAATTATAGACATGTACCATTACACCCAGCTAATTTTTGTAATTTTATTAGAGACGGGGTTTCACCGTGTTGGCCAGGCTGGTCTCGAATTCCTGACTTTCAGGTGATCCTCCCGCCTCAGCTTCCCAAAGTGCTGGGATTACAGGTGTGAGCCAACGCACCTGGCCTAGAAATCCTTTTCTTAACAAAGACCTACCCTCAAAGAAAACTAGTTTACTAGAGCCTAATGGACTGAGGTTTTACCAGAGCCTAATTAATCTTAAAGAAGAGAAATACCTAACCTCAGCTCCCTCTAGCCTTCTTGTATCACATAAGAGGATAAAAAGCCAAGAAACCCTTGTGATGGTCACAACCCAGGGGCCCAGCGTCACTAAAACACTGAGACCTAATGATGAGACTGTAGAATGCCTATCCTCCCTCACACCCTATCACCCCATCAGCAGAATCCTGCATAATAATGGGGGAATACAAGTGAAAAACCTTCATGTCTCAGATCTTATTTAAGAAAAATTCTCTGTGGCAACCCAACAACAAAAGGGGAGACAAAAACATTTTAGTCTCTGTCACATATAGCTACAGCAAATAGTAGACACAGCTTAAATCCTAGGTGGATTAACATAAAACCTCAGGCTAAGGCACTATGTGTTTTATTTTCCCTGACACATCATATTTTACAAGGCATGTTAAAGTCAGAGAACACAGATTAAAGAGACAAAACAAGCATCATAACGCTACTCAGATATAGCAGAAACCTTGCAATTATTGAACTGGGAACTATCATGAGTATATGAAAAGCTCAAATGATAAAAACAAACAACATGAAAGAATGCACAGATAATGCAGGCAGAGAGATGAGTACTCCAAGAAAGAATTGAAAAGAAGTGCTAGAAAGAAAGAAAGAAAGAAAAAAAAGATAAAAATAAAGACTGCTTTGGATGGGTTCATTAGTAGACTGGACACACTCACGGAAATAATGCGTTTGACAATATGTCAATAGCAACTTTCTAAATTAAAATGTAAAGAGTAAAAAGAATGAAAAATATGGAAGAGCATGTTCTAGACATGTATGAGTGTTACAAAATGTGTAATGTGCATAATGCAAATAAATATGGAGAAGAGAGAGAGAGAGAGAGAAAGGAACAGAAGAAAGAGTCTAAGTAATAATGACTGATACTTTTTCAAAATTAAAGACAGACACCAAATCACTGTTCTAGGAAACTCAGAGCACCAAACTCTCTGATAAACATTTAAAAATCTACTTCCTGGCATAATATTCCAACTGCAGAAAATCGAACAAAGAGAAAATCTTCAAAGAAGCCAAGAAGGGGTGGAGGAAGCCAGCATTGTGCAGAATTATGTAAGCAAGAAGAGAATGGTATAAAATTGTAGATATTTAAATAAAAACAAATAAAAGTACAACCTAGAACTCTGTATCAAGTGAAATTCTTTGAAGAGGAAATAATGACTTTCTCAGAAAAATGGAACTTGAAGTAATATTTTTGGTAGCAAGCCTCCCTTTTAAGAAATATTAAAAGAAATTATTCAGAGGAAAAAAATGACTCATTTTAGAAACTTGGATCTATATAAAGAAAGAGTATTTGAGAAAAACTAAATGAAAGTAAAATAATGTTTTTTGGTTCTTAGAGGATACAACATAAAATTTGTTCTAATTAATAATAGCAAAAATATTTTGGATGGTTCTAGCTTATGGATAAATGAGAAATGAATGAGCAATGTTACATGTGATGACATAGGGGGAATTGAGAATACATTAATGTACCTGTAATGCCTGTGAAGTAAGGTAGTGTTATTTGAAAGTGGACTTGGATTACCTGTAAATGTATATTGCAACCTCTAAGGTAATCTCTAAAAACAGGTAAAATAGAAGTAAAAAAGGGGTAAGAAAAAGTAGAATAATAAAAAATGCCCAATTCAAACTGGAAAAGGCAGTAAAATATGTAAAACAAAACAAAATGTAAAAACAAAAACAAGGACAACGGGCAGAAAACAGTTACAAATTGTGATAAGTATTAATATAAATATATCAGTAATGACCTTAAATGTGAATGATCTGAACATACCAATCAAAAGAGCCTATCACGGTGGATTAAAAGCAAGAACCTACTATGGGTTGGCTATAAGAAATTCACTTTATATATAAAGACACATATAAATTAAGATAAAGGGATGGAGAAAGATATAGCATGCTAACATTAACCAAAAACATCTAGAATAAATATATTAATTTCAGACAAAGTAGACTTGTGAGTAAGGAAAATGATGAGGCATTTAAAATAAGGGCCAAGCGTGGTGGCTCATGCCTATGATCCCAGCACTTTGGGAGGCTAAGAAGGGAATATCACTTGAAGTCAAGAGTTTGAGACCAACCTGGCCAACATGATGAAGCCCTGTCTCTAGCAAAAAACACAAAAACTAGCCAGGTATGGCAGCACATGCCTGTAGTTCCAGCTACTCAGGAGGCTGAGCAGGGAGAATTGCCTGAACACGGGAGGCAGAGATTGCAGTGAGCCAAGATTGTGCCAAGCACTCCAGCCTGGGCAACAGAGTAAGACCCTGTCTCAAAATAAATAAATAAATAAATAAATAAATAATAAATTTAAAAAGGTATTAACTCTTCAATGAAACACAATAATCCTTATTGTGTCTATGCCTAATGGAGTATCAAAATACATGAGCTAAAAACTGATATAACTGCAAAGGGAAATAAATAAACCCACTATTATGGTTGAAGACTATGGTACCCCTCTATCAGCAATTGACAGAGTCAACACATACCAAATAAGACACAGTTAATCAGAACAGCACCAACAATTACCTGGTTTTAATTACATCATCTGGCAACACAAAATATATATTCTTCCTAAGCCTACATGGCACATTCACCAGGATATACCACATTCTAGGTCACAAAACACAGTTTAATGAATTTAAACTATTGAAGTTATTTAAAGTATAGTGTTAGTCCACAATGAAAAAATCAAAGTCAAAAATAAAAAGAAAGCTGAAAATTCCAAAATATTTGCAGAATACAATAAATTTTAAGTAATACATGAGTCAAAGAAGAAGTCTGAAGAAAAAATAAAAACAGTTTGAAGTGAAAATTAAAACACAACTTTTCAAAATGCATGGGATGCAACAAAACCAGTGATTAGAGAGAAATTTGTAGCACTGAATGCATGTATTAGAAAAGAAAGATCTAAAATAAATAAAAGTTTCTGCTTTAGAAAACTAGAAAAATAAAGGCAAAATCAATCTGAAGTAAGTAGAAGCAAATCTGTAATACAAATTAGGGCAGAAAGAAATGAAATAGAAAACAGGAAATTAGTAGAGTAAATCAATGAAACCAAAAGCTAGTGTTTTTTGAAAAGTTCAATAAAACTGTTAATCCTCTAACCAAGCTAACCAGAAAAAAGAGAAAACACACAAATTACTAAGATCAGAAATGAAAAAGAGTAACTAACATTGACTTCATAGACATTAAGAAATTATGCATAAGTATTTTAAACAATTTCATGCTCACAAATTTGGTAACCTAGATGAAATGGACCGATTCCACAGAAGACACAATATAAAAATTGCACACAAGGAGAACTAAATAATCTGAATAGGTCTAATAAATTAAATCGACAATTAGTTACTTTTCAAAACAGAAAGCATCGGACCCAGATGTTTCCACTGGTGAATCTACCAAACTCCCAAGGAAGAATTTAAGTCAACTTTTTTTCAAACTTTTACAGAAAATATAAACACAGGGAATACTTCCTAACTCTTTCTAGGTAGCCAGCAATACTCCAACACCACATCCAAAGACCTATTAAAAAATGATGATTACTAATATCTCATGAACATAAATGCAAAAATCTTCAACAAAATTTTAGCAAATCAAATCCACTATATAAAAGGAATTATACACCATGACTAAGTGGGCTTTATTCCAGATATAATGGTTAAATTCAAAAGCTGATAAATAACAATGTGAGGTAATGCATGTGTTAATTAGTTAGCCATTCAACAAAATATGCATATTTGAAACATCGTGTTTTACATGCTAAATATATGCTTATTTGTAAAGTAAACATTAATTGGCCTGGCATAATGGTCCATGTCTGTAATCTTAGCACGTTGGGAGGCTGAGGCAGGTGAATTGCTTGAGCTCAGGAGTTCAAGACCAGTCTAAGCAACATGAGGAAACCCCTTCTCTACAAAAAATATATATATAAAAAAATAGTTGGGCATGTAGTTCCAGCTATGTGGGAGGCTAAGGTGGGAGAATCACCTGAGCCAGGAAGCTCGAGGCTGCAGTGAGCTGTGACCATGCCACTGCATTCCAGCCTGCGTGACAGAGTGAGACCCCGTCTCAAAAAAATTAATTAGTTTTAAAATCAATGAAATTTATCACAGTAGGCTAAGGAAGAAATATCATACAATCATATCTATAATGCTGAAAAGGCATTTGACGAATCCAACACACATTTCTCATTAAAACGCCGAACAAGTTAGGCATAAAGGGGAAAAATTTCTACTTGATAACTACTTAAACATACAAAAACTATGTTTTTGTAGTTAATACCATAGTAAACAGTGTAAAACTGGATGCTTTCCTCCTAAGAGAGAGAATAAGACAAGGGTGTCTGGTCTCACCACTCCTATTCAACATGGTCATGAAAGTACTAGCTTATACAATTAGAAAAGGAAATGAATTTAAACAGACTGGGGAGAAAGAACTAAAACTGCCTTAGTATGCGAAGGTCATGATTTGCATACTACGTAGAAAATTCCAAAGAATGAACAAAGAAGTTCTGGGAACAATGAAGTAATTAGGGTAGTGTTGTAGGATTCAAGGTTAATGTGCAAAAGTTGTTTTCCTATATACCAGCAATGAACACTTAGAGTTTAAAATTAAAAACATAAAATCATTCATATTAGCACAAAAAATATGCAACACTTAGATATAAGGCCTACAAAATATGTATAAGATCTACATGAGAAAAGTTGCAAAATGTTGATTACATTAAATCAAAGATGATTTGAATAAATGTAAAGATATGATCATGAATAGAAAGGCTCAATATTGTCAAAACCTGAATTCTTCCCAAATTGATCTATAGACTGAATGCAATCTCAACCAAAATTCCAGTAATTTCTTTTGTAAATATCGACACACTGATTCTAAAGTTTATATGGAAAGACAGAAGATCCAGCATGGCCAAACAATACTGAAGGATGAGAAAGAGGACCTACCCTACCCAATTTCAAGACTTTATATGAGGCTACAGTGATCAAGACTGGGTGGCATCATTGAAAGAACAGGCAAATAGATCAATGGAACAGAATAGACGGTCCAGAAATAGACCCACACAAATATAATCAATAGTTCTTTGACAAAGGAGCAAAGGCAAGTGAATGGAAAAAGTAGTATTTTCAACAAATGGTGCTGGAACAAGTGGACATCCACGTGGAAAAGTGTGAATCTCTAAATGGAACTTACACCTTTCACAAAATGAAAAGTATTATTTATATATAACCCCCAATTATTTTCTATTTAGCCCTTTGTCTATTGTTTACAATAGCAGCTCTCTTCCTCAGCTCTCTAGGTGTTGAGTTTTAATTGTATCCTTTGCTTCTGTCAGTTCATCACTTACCTTTCTTATTTTCCAATTATATTCCTAAACAATGTATGATTTTTATCGCAACAAAAATATTTTTAGCTTCATAAAACCAGGATGCAAATATCCATACTTTATGTGAAATGATTTTTTTAATCTGGAATTTTAAATTAATTACACTGCTTTTTTGCTCTCACTTATAAGTAGGAGCTGAACAGTGAAAATACATGGGCACAGGGAGGGGAACAACACACACAGGCTTGTTGGGGGATGGGGTCGTGGGGAGGGAGAGCATTAGGAAAAATAGCTAATACATGCTGGGCTTAATACCTAGGCGTTGGGTTGATAGGTGCAACAAACCACCATGGCACACGTTTACATATGCAACAAACCTGCACATCCTCTACATATACCCCAGAACTTAAAATAAAAATAAATAATTACACTACTTTTCAATTTTAAAATATACTTTGTTGCTCAGTATTTCATTTGACACTGATAAAAATACTAATGTCAATAACATCTCAATTTAATAGATGAGGAAACAGAACACAGAGAGGGGAGATTACTTGTCAAGATACAATATTCTGGCAGAATAAGAATTAAACTTATATCTTAAAATATTTTTCCCTATTCTAAGGATCCTGGAGCCTAGCTTACTTTAGTATTAATTAATGTCTCAACAATTTCCAATAAAAACAACACATGTACAATAAGAAAATCAAAGAAAAAAACCTCAAAACACATATAGAGAGTAAGAAGAAACAAAGTTAATGGAGTTATAAAATTTTGATTGAATAAATTATTCGTTTCTGCTTGCAAATTTTTTGGTACATAAAAATCTAATGTCAAAAAATACGACATCTAATTCATAACATCAGCATAAGAAAATATATGAAAGTGAAAATGAACTTAATTCTTAGCATAAATTTCTAAAAGCACTCACTACATGCAGAGGAATTATTAACCTTAATTGAAGGTTATTAAGCACCTAATATGTCAAGCACAATGCTATCTTTGTTACTATTCTCTCTTTGATCTTTTGAAGTAGGTTTTGTCTCTATTTCATAGCCAACAAGCCTGAATTTCAGAGATATCAAGTGATTTCTTCAAGATTACTCTAGTACATGACACAATCAGAATTAAAACACTTCCTTCATCTGAAGTCCAGTGCCCTTTTACCGTATATTACAGTTCAAGGTAAGGAATACTTAAAAGCATAATGGATGGTGTATTTCATGTCAGTTTCACACCATGGTGGCTGATGAACTGTAGGGAAAAAAATGGACGACATGTTGCTTTGCTTTATTGTAGGATGAGCATCAGTAGTACTAATATTCAAAATCATAGTCATAATAGCAATCACTTCCTGAGTGGCTATCACATACCTTATTTACACCATGTTAGGTGATTTCAAGCTTCTATCTCGGATGGCCACAGAAACTTTGCAATTAAATCATTATGATCCCCATTTACAAATGAAAAAAAGTAAAACAAAACAAAACAAAAAACTCATGCTTACAGTGACCAGGGGATTGCCCAAAGTTAGACAAATAAATATTGGAACTGAGGTTTGTTCCTCAAGAGTCCAAACTCTGTATCTATTTTAATTCTTTGTTAACCAAAATCAAAATGGTCATTTTCATCCTTTCTATTTTCCCTCTTGACAATACGTTAAAATTACACTTGCAATTAAACATTTCTTCAGTTTGCTAATTGTGTGCCCAATTTCATGCTCTGACTGAAAGCACCCACAATTAGCAAGCACTGATTAGATGCTTATGCAATTTCCAAAAGGATAACTTTTAGTATGCATAAAAGGAGGCTACCTTTTAAGAAGTTGGCCTTTACTGGTGGAAGTTTTAAAGGTTTTTACGTAGGGAAAATGTCAATTCAAATACAACATCAAACTGCATTTTCTAAATGCATTTTAAATGCTCGCCACTGTGACAGGTCTCTATGTAAATGTTTATTGTATGAAAGCATAAACTCTGACAGAAAAGCATTTTTACAAGACAAAAGGAAGTGTAGAAGGCTACATAAGACTGCAGAGATGACAGGAACTAGACATGAAAAACACAAATGTGCCCATTATTTCCAGGAACCTGAAAGACACATTCCTTGTTTGCTAGTTAGACTATCATCTCCGACCAATTTTATGCATTTTAAAGCTAGCAGTTCTAGAAGGACCCTTGTGCATCATTGGATGTCTCAGCATATTTGTAATGGGTTTTAGGACCTTAAATTTTTAGGGCCCTGATTTGAATCCAATCCAAGTCATTACCATTTAAAAGCCATGTTTCCATTGTTCAAAGTAGTCACTGAATTTGCTCATTTTATACATCTCTGAACACTGTTGAATTTACACATTACACAATTTAATTCATGCCAACTTGGTCATTGCAAGACACAGAGATTTGAGATGAGAGTCAGTGCAAAAGTGGGAGGAGAGTTTTGGCCTCGGTAGTATGGGCAGAATTATGAACTTGGCTCTAACTTTCAGTAAAGAAACAGTGGAAACACATAAAGAATCCTCTAATGCCTTTTTGTTAAAAAGGAAACTACAAACCATCCCCGACCTACAATTATTTGCCTTACAAATTTTCAGCTTTATGATGGTGCAAAAGCAAATGATTATTGGGTAGAATCATACTTTGAGTGCCCATACAACTCTGCGTTTTACCTTCAGTACAGTGTTTAATGAATAACGTGAGATATGCAATGCTTTATTATAAAATAGAACCTGTGTTAGATAATTTTGCTCAACTGTAGGCTAATATAAGTGCTCTGAGCATGTTTACAGTAGGCTCGGCTAAGCTATGATGCATGCTAGGTATAAAACACATTTTCAACTTACATTATTTTCAATACATTATGGGTTTATTGAGTTGTAACTCCATTGTAAATCGAGGAGTATCTTTACATGTTTTTCTCATTGAACATATTGCTTAGAGAAAAGAAACAGACCCAAATCAGTGGCTTCATATTAATCATTAGGACTCAGTATTTTCCTAAAGAAGCTGATTACCCAATGGAAATATTAAGAAAATGGGGGAAATTGTTTGGTTAAAGTAATTATCATTTGCACATAGTTAAACAGCTCTGGGTACACATATGGATATGTATCATATAACATGCAGGTATTAATTTGGAGAAGATTCCAAGACATATTACACTGAGAAACGTGCACCTTATTTTCCAGAATCATAGCATAATCAGATAATGATAAAGGTGTGACTACTCATTCACTTTAGGAACTGTTCCAGATGATAGTTTTTAATGTTCTTTCAAATCATTCTATATATTTTTAGCCCAGAAGACTGAACCAGTTGCTTCACAAATTAAGTTTCCTTTCCTCCTTTTCACCCAAAATAAACTGTATTAGAAATTAGAAAAAGAGAAACAGAAAAATTTTAAAGGCTTTTTTCTTTCAAAAATTATCATGACATATTTTCCCCTTTTCTAAATAATTTATACATAAAAACATAGGAAACATTACCTTGTTTTTCATAGAATTGTCTGTGAACCATTACAGAATTTCTGGCAAATACTACTACCTTCTACTGGTCCAGAGCACATTCTGGCTATCATATGCATCCAAAAAACTTGCAAATGAGGCCATTAAAGAGTTTTCACAGATACAAAACATTTGTTTAAATCTTTGGTAATTTTGACTTTAATCTGGAGAAACAAAAACCTGTTAATAGATTCATGTTTCGAAGACTTGTGACCACTGTGAGCAAACTGCAGCCACAGGCATTTCGGGAGCTCCAACTGGTCAGAACACAGGGGAATGAATTATACAAATTCTACATGCGCAGTGACCAATCACTGGAGACTTTGAAAGAAGTGACGTGATTAGTTATTGATCATGATGTATGTCTCCTCTTTATGCAGTGAATTGTGGACTGAAGGCCTAACAGCAAAGTTTGTAATTTATGCAATTATGGTTAATATGCTGTGGATTGAAATTGAACTGTGTTGTTAGAAGACTGGTATTATTTAAATCAATTCCAGTAAATGAAATTCTTGCAGATAGGAATCACATAAAGAGAAAATTTCCTGTAATTACGTGAAATGGAAGACTCACCAAATTTAGAAATATTGTGTGTGTGGCTATTTGCAAAATTGTCTTAAGATTTAAATAGATATATAAGTTTGATAAAAATGTCATAAAAATATTAATATAAAAATAATCAAATTTTGATGGAAATACCATTCCTCTTCTTATAGGGAGTGTGTCATATGAGAAAAACTGATACCTCAGTAATAACTCTTTGATATATCTATCCTGTTTGCTCTCTTTTACAAAAGAAAGAAAAAAGTACACAGTATTTCTGCATGATAAACTGTAGTATATTCACATAAAAGTCTCCAGAAAATAATTTAAATGTGAAATGCTTTTGATTCCCTAAAGAAACCAAATATATTCTTCAGTGTACCTCACAACTGCAGCTTTTTATCAGATTGCTTTAATAATGGCACCTCTGTTCAATTTGTTATATTTCATCAGACGTGCATGGCAGTCAGCACAAAGGACAAGTTAGACTTTAAAATGAACTGTGCAAATCTTCTGATAATAAAAGGAGAGTGACAGATATAATTATAAGGTACGGACAGATAAATGTAGGATTCTCAAGGACGTTGGTGGCCTACTGTTTAGAGCTTATGGAACAAACACCACTGAGAAAATTCCTTTGTATTTTCCACTTCCTCCATTTTTTTTTTTTTCTTTCTTTTCTAAATTTCCAGAGAGCTCCTACTGTGGATGATCTCATGGTCACTAAGAAGGATATACATATAAACACATACTTATAATAACAATACAAATGTGATAAAATATGCATAACACATTTTATGGTAATTCACTGCTTGATAACCCCTATCTTAATTTGGCTTTCAAAAGACAGAGTAGGTATTTTGATCACCACTCACAGAGAAGAAACTAAGGATTAGCCAAATGGAGTAATTTACTCAAGGTTACCTGAGTAACCTTGTAAAATGTTACTCATCAGAGAGCAAGTCAAAAGGAAACAATTTTTAGTAAAGTGTATACAACTGTATATAACTGCATATATGCATGCCTCTTAAATTCTGATACGAAGAGACTTTTCAAATACATTGGGGAAAAACTGTTTTAAAAATGCCAACATTTTTAGTTATTTTTTGAAGCATCGTGTAAGCTGTATAAAAAAAGATGAACATAGAAAGTTTTCATAGCTAAATACCTTAGTTTTGTAGCAGGACGAGCGGCAGATAAAACTCCTGAGACACCGAGTTACAGAAGGAAGGGGTTTATTCGGCCGGGGGCATAGGCAAGACTTCTGTCTCAAGAGCTGAGTCCCCGAGTGAGCAATTCCTGTCCCTTTTAAGGGCTCACAACTCTAAGGGGGTGCATGTGAGAGGGTCGTGATTGATTGAGCAAGCAGGGGGTACGTGACTGGGGGCTGCACGCACCGGTAATTAGATCGGAACAAAACAAGATAGGGATTTTCACAGTGCATTTTTATACAATGTCTGTAATCTATAGATAACAGAACCAATGAGGTCAGGGGTCGATCTTTAACTACCAGGCCCAGGGTGCAGCGCTGGGCTGTCTGCCTGTGGGTTTCATTTCTGCCTTTTAGTTTTTACTTCTTCTTTCTTTGGAGGCAGAAATTGGGCATACGACAATATGAGGGGTGGTCTCCTCCCTTAGTTTTACATATTACAATTTTTACCAGACAAATTTTTACATGCATGCTCTAATCAGCCAACAAGAGTGGTAGCTAACTGATGAAGAGTTTTGATTTACTTCCTGGTATAATTAGGATAGTCATTAATAGTCTCTATTTATTTTTATGTCATCTCATGGCAATATTCTCCAGTTGGTATGTGGCAGGCCTCTGAGCCCCAGCTAAGCCATCATATCCCCTGTGACCTGCACACACACATCCAGATGGCCTGAAGCAAGTGAAGAATCACAAAAGCGAAATAGCCAGTTCCTGCCTTAACTGATGACATTCCACCATTGTGATTTGTTCCTGCCCCAACTGATGACATTCCACCATTGTGATTTGTTCCTGCCCCACCCTAACTAATCAATTGACCTTGTGACATTCCTTCTCCTGGACAACGAATCTCAGGAGCTCCCCACTGGAGCACCCTGTAACCCCTGTCCCTGCTGGCAAGAGAACAACCCCCTTTAACTGTAATTTTCCACTACCTACCCAAATCCTATAAAACTGCCCCACTCCTATCTCCCTTCGCTGACTCCTTTTTCGGACTCAGTCCGCCTGCACCCAGGTAATTAAAAAGCTTTATTGCTCACACAAAGCCTGTTTGGTGGTCTCTTCACACAGACATGCGTGACAGTATGTGATGACAGGATGACTGCAGAATTTGAAATAAAACTTGTAGAAGAACAGTTCTTATGATTATTGCTGTATACATTCACTCTGATTAATACTATTAAATAGTACAGAAATTAACAATGATTTATTCCTTAAAATCAGTACCTTCCTTTATAAATGAATCACTTCATGGCAGTTTGTGTCTACAAATGCCTATTTAATGATGTAGGATTCCCTCTCCATCTGGGGTCAATACTACCTTGGGGATCAACAATGTCTATTCAGTGACATCTTCACTTTCAGTCATTTTTAGCCACAGAAATTAAGTTTCTGCAGCTATACTTTTTTCGCTGTAAAATAGAATCCTCAGTTGATTGTCATGGGAAAAGTTTGTGTTTCATTAGTAATGTAAAAACCACTTAAACTCACACACAACACATGCCACACACAGCCTGTGCTCTTCCCATGGAAAGCATCGGTGCTAGAATGCAGAACAACTGGGCTTATCCTATAAACAACAGACCTTGCAAAAGCAAAGAAAGTTTTGCTCATTTATATCTCTGTCTCTCTCTTCGCCCCTCCTGGTTACATTGTCATCTCCTTATTGCTAAATCTATTCCCTAAATGATCACATTTTCAATGTACTTTTCCATTTTCATTATTTTTTAATATCTGAAAATGAAATGATCTGATAACTTGATTCTTTAAAAAGCCATAATTATCTGTGCAAACACAAAAGCCTAAAAATATCACAAATCCACATCCATGTAATCAAAATTCATCTACTTGCATCATTTAGATGAGAACTACCAGGAAACTTTTAAGTGGAGCTGTTCCCTTCTTTTCTACGGTGATACGTGACAAAAAGGAGCAGAGGCAATGATGAGGACTGTAGCTAATATCTGTCACGTGCTTAGTTTGGCAAGACATTGTTGTCCATGTACTATCTCATTTAAACCTCACAATGACCCTATAAAGCTGGTGTGACTTTTCTCTTTCTGTATATTAGGAAACTCAGGCAGAGAGAAATTCTGTTGTTGGAGGTCACATATTTACTTAGTATCTAAGCCAAGATTTCATTCCAGACAGTTTAACTACAGGGCCTAGACTTTTAACCTACAGTCAATATTTACAGACATTAAGACTATTTTTGACAAGTTCTGTGGCTTTAGAGAGCTGGCATGGGACGTACTGAATTGTAGAGATATTTAACCCTTGAGAAATGAAAATTGTCTCAGTGAAAATAATCAAACTATGATTCAATGACGCAATAATAGTGATCTCTCAGGTACCTCATGCGCCTCTCTCGAAAAAGAATGCTAGTTAGATATATAAACTAATGCACCTTATTGGCAGAATAATTGATTAAACAAATATAATCAACATAGTGTTTCATTTTTGTAGTGCAGCGCTGATTCCAGGAGCACCTAGCCACAGAAGCAGCGAGAACCATTTCCTGCATGCATCCCCGTGTTACGGCAAACATTGGCTGAATCCGTTCCAAAGCTTTGTTGAAAACTACTTTGACTGCATTTTAAAGTAGTGTGTAGAAATTGTATATGTCATTATAAAACTGCCAGAGAACTAAGTCAGTCAAGTAATATTTCTTAGTAATAGATAGTCTTTTTAAGAACCATGTGAGAAGCCGGCATTTTGTTCTCATATACCAACAAGGAAGTGATACTATGAAAAGTCATCAACAACGAAGGAAAATTAGAACTCCTTAAAACTTATCTTTTAATTTCCTTTTATACTAAGTATTGTGGACTGAACGTTTATGTCCTTCCAAAATTGATATGTTGAAATCCTAACCTTCAATGTGATGATATTAACAGGCAGGGCCTTTTTGAAGTAATTAGGTCATGAGGTGGAACCCTCATGAATGGGATTAGTGTCCTTATGAAAGAAACCCCTGGCTGGGCGCGGTGGCTCCCACCTGTAATCCCAGCACTTTGGGAGGCTGAGGTGGGCAGATAACAAGGCCAGGAGATCGAGACCCTCTGGTCAGGATGGTGAAACCCCATCTCTACTAAAAATACAAACATTAGCTGGGCGTGGTGGCACAAGCCTGTAATCCCAGCTACTCTGGAGGCTGAGGCAGGAGAACTGCTTGAACCAGGGAGCCGGAGGTTGCAGTGAACCGAGACGGTGCCACTGCACTGCAGCCTGGTGACAGAGCAAGACTCCATCTAAAAAAAAAAAAAAAACCGAACCCCAGAGCTCTCTCACCTTCTTTCTGCCACGTGAGGAAACAAGATGTAGGCAATCTGCACCTCAGATGAGGGCTCTCACCAGAACCCAACCATGCTGGCACCCAGACTTCCACCTCCAGAACTGTGAGGAATAAATGGTTGTTTATAAACCAATTTTTTATAGCAGACTGAATGGACTGAGGCAACCAAGTCAGTGAACTGGGGAAGTAGACAGCCTGGCCATATGAAAAGAAAGAGGCCTCCAATCAATCGAAGCTAATTTAAAATACCTGTAAAGTTTTGGTTAGATTTTTTTCCTATAAGAAGATAATAAATGCTGTTCACATGTATAAAAACCATCTCTCACACATTACTACCATATTGATGTGGTGTTGCAGAGAAGATGATTGTTTTTCAAATAATAAAATGTTCATAACAGAAACTTCTTGTTCAGCTAAGTAACAATTTATTTTATTTTAATGGGCATCTTTAGAACAAAAAATGAGAAACATTAAAATACATCTGGACCTAGGACAATGGACTCATAGCGACGATGTGATTCAGACACCCAGACTCGCGGATTTTATGTGCCTCGGTCTTGTAGAAGATCTAGTTCCATGATAGAATACAGTCCCTAGGAGAGGAGTACGTAGTTCTGTATTTGTATCTCAGTGGCTAGCACTTATTTCGTCCCTAATAAATAGCTGGTGGTAACTGAAGAAGTAAATTCTGAAAGATGATGATTCAAATTTCAGAAGTAGCCGTGGAAATGTGTTGTACTCTGCACATGTAACACACACAGGCTAGATACAATCACACTGCTACTCTGTTCTGACTTCAACAATTGTTTGATTTTTTTTTTTTTTCCTGAGACAGGGTCTCACTCTGTCACTCAGGCTGGAGGGCAGTGGTGCAATCACAGCTCACAACAGCCTTGACCTCCCGGGCTCAAGGGATCTTCCTGCCTCAGATTCCCAAGGGACTACAGGTGCATGCCACCATTCCTGGATACGTTTTTAAAAATTGTTCTGTAAAGACAGTGTCTCAGTATGTTGCCCAGGATGATCGTAAACTCCTGAACTCAAGAGATCCTCCGGCGTCAGCCTCCCAAAATGCTGGGATTACAGGTGAGAGCCATCATGCCTCACGTGGAATATTTTTTATATTTTAAATCCCAAGGTCAATATTACATTGTTATTAAACAGATTAAACAAAGCAGAAGAACCAGTCAAATACATTTGCTAATATTGATACTACCATTGAGCACATAATTGGAGAGATATAGACTGAATGTTTTCCTCTTTCAGTTCATTTTTACATACATCAATTATAAACAGTTCTTTCCATTTGGTAGATAATTATTTCTAAGTTTAATAGAAAATATATCAGTAAGTAAAATGAATATACACATGTCTTAGATGTCAAAAGCATTTTTTTCTAATTCACCTAGAAACCTTTTTAAACCATCTTTTGTACCTCAGGACAGAATAATTACTCCTTTCCACATTGTTATTACTACATACGCTTGTTTTTCATTCAAATAAACTTTATCCAGTGCTTATTAGGTGTGAAACTCTGTTCTGTGTGAAAACAGAAATGCAGAGACAAATCGGGCATGGATTCTTTTCTCAAGATAGTGACAAAAGTCGTATCTGAGAAAGGATGTATTTTTTTGGTTCTCCCACCCTTTTACCAGGAAGTCAACCAGCCTGTACCACCTTGACTTGAAAGATCAACCAAAACCCTAATGGTACATAATGTTCATATATGTCCATGCAATTCTCTGTTCTATTCAGTAATCTGAGATGCATCTTGTTTGTGTGTCATCTCAAACACCCTGGCAATCATAAAATCATCTATATATAGGCAGGTTCCAAGTTGCATGTACTGTTGGTTCTTTTATAAGAAATAATATGACAAGATACCATGCTATCCTTTGAAATTGTCATGGTAGGGGATACAGCTTAGCAGTTAAAAGGCTTGTCATTCTTTTATGCCAACTTGTTTGGCAACTTGTTTGGACCATTTGTTTCAGAACTCACGCCTGCACTATTTAGCTGTATAATCCCTTCCCTTAATTTCTTCATTTTTAGAAAAATGTTGAAAATAATGGCGCCAGTGTATCATTCTTGTTTTATTATTTATGAGGACTAAAACGCTCTGTATTAACTGTCATTTGGTATGACCTTGAAGATCATTATTTTTAGTAACTTTCTCAATAAGATTTGTGTAACATTTTAAAATCTGTAACTCTTTAGCTTAACATTATTTAATTTACAGCATCTGAAAACCAAACCCATGGCTTACAGTTCTAAAGTCGTGCGTTAGCAAGGTCATGGAGCACCATTCATGAAGACAATATGAATGGCACTTTCTGGAGCTGGGTTTCCTGATTCTCTGAAAACAAACCTCAGTAGGGACATTGGTGTCCTTACTTGTAAAGTAAGTCATGGGATTTGAAAATGTCAAATAGGTAATAACAGTAATTGCACCAGGTCACATAGTCAATGACTGGCAGAGCTAAATCCTCCAGCACTTGGTTTTGTGCTGGCTCTGTAATTGCTCAAAGCTGTTTTGGGGACATCCCATTCTGTCATGGTGATCTTGTCATCATATAAACATTAAAACTCACCATTTTCTAGTCTATTTGGCCCACACAAATTATGCCACATTATTGAATACTAGAAGCATTTTCAGAGATTTAGAGTAGCCAAATAAGTCTTTAAATTCAAGAGTATCTGGTTCTGGAGGACATTTTGATTTTTTTACCTCCATTTGCTTGTGTATAATTACACTTGTAAAAACTATCAGTGCATAGCTATTGATATATAAATAGGGGAGTTTTTGTTTTATTCTCACTTAGCTCATCGAAAACAGCAGTTCTTAAAGTTGCCTTTGCCCTGACTTTTCCTAGTGAGTTCTTCAGCTGGTTTGTGAACTGGTCTTATATTTTGGAATATAGTATGGTAGCGAACATCTCCACTTCTGGGAATCAAAATCATGGGGCAACAGGTTCAGTGTAAGGTTCTGCACTATGGAATTAGATTCATCTCAAAAGTGATGGATCAAGGGAACCTCCTCTGAAAGTCAGTGCACAGACTCTCCTGTTACCCTCTGGAGGACTTACTAGAGAGAGAGAGCAGTAAGCCAAGAGATGGGCTTGTCAAAGGAGAGCAAGAATCTTTGAACCAGAAGGTGAGAGATGGAACTTGGGAAAATTCTCTGTTTCCAGTGAAAAGTGTAGCTGCTATGACTATTTACAGGATGGCAAGGGTCTCACAAATCGTGAAAGTGTCATTAAGAGCCTCAATTCTACACACCCACAGGGAAATGTTTGTACATACATCATTTTACCATACTTTGAAATAGGCTATCCTTTGAAATAGGTCACTTAAGAGCATGAATTTCACGTAACTAATATGCCAAATGTGCTAGGCTTAATGGCTTAATAGGAGGATATTTTCATTCATGACCCTCTTAGGGTTTTAAAAAAATCCTGTGACTAAACTTCTCCTATGGGGTAAGTGACTCATTGAACAAACATACAAATGCACAACACACAATAAATGCTGAGTAAACTCTTTGCATGCTTGTTTTAGCCTGTTTAAAGGCATTCCAGTTATTTGAAATATAATGAATGTCCAGTATGACACACAGAATTTCCAATGTCTCTTGTAGAACTGTAGTTTGAGTTTCTCTGGTCTTCTGAGAGTTTCACATATAATAATTATTATTGTAAATATCAAAAGGAAGATAATCTATAAAGAGATTAACCATTTGACACTTTTATTGAGGAAAATATTAAACAACAAGGATTCCCACCCCCCCAAATAATTGAAATATTTTAGGTAATGACTTGGCCATGGGTGGTGGTTCACGCCTGTAATCCTGGCACTTTGGGAGACCGAGGTGGGCATATCACCTGAGGTCAGGAGTTCAAGACCAGCCTAGCCAACATGGTGAAATCCCATCTCTATTAAAAATACAAAAATTAGCTGGCATGGTGGCAGGTGCCTGTAATCCCAGCTACTCACGAAGCTGAGGCAGGAGAATCATTTGAACCTGGGAGGCAGAAGTTGTAGTGAGTCAAGATCGTGCCACTGCACTCCAGCCTGAGTGACAGAGAGAGAGACTCTGTCTCAAAAAAAAAAAAAAAAAAAAAGGAAAAGAAAAAGAAAACGTTTTAGACACTGTTATATATGTGTACAAACACAGGAAGTAGAGACACATTAATGTGAGGGTGACAGAATAGCAGTCCTGCCATGTTAGCAAAGTATTTAATCTCACCAAGTAGTATGTATTCATAATAATTGAGATGATAATGCCTGCCTATATATTACTACCAGGATTAAATAATCTAGTATATGGAACACATCGAGCTCAGATTATAATACATTGGGTACAAAAGAGGTCTTTAATGTTGCTTTTTTTCTTCCTTATCTATTAACTGACTATGCATAATGTGTTTCTGTTTAGCAATACAAATATCTTTGCCCTGAAATGTCTGTTGACCAAAAATCTTTTTTCTTCTAGGTGTATTTTAGTTACTGGTACAACTTGTACAACTCTTTTCACAACAGAGTTAGATTAGATCTTTCGCTGGATGTTTTTCTGTGGTTTGCACTGCTTCAAAAAGAGAACTTACCTCTTCTCTGGCATGTACTTTGCTATTTTCTCACAGTAATATGTTTGCAACCCAGAAATGAAGGCAACTTGCCTCAAACAACTGTAAAATGTATTTTAGATATTAAATCTACGAACTAACATGCAGTTTGGCAGTAATGTTTTGATTGTCACCTATGTAATAAGCCACTGAGAAAACCTGCTAACATGGTCCTTACTATAAACAGTCCCAAAACTCTTAACTATTGAGCAGTGTTCAAAGATTCGTGTGATATAACCTTTGCTGGCTGAACGTTATGTTCTCACACTAGGCTTATCACTCTATGGGGAACATTTCCTGGATGAGAGAGCGCTTGCATTTTAAATAAAAAAATCTACATCTACATATACACATACATACATACATATATTGTCCTTCCATAGCGAGGAAACTAGGTCACTCTAATTAATTAAAATTTTGATACAAAGAATTTATAAGATGAATGATAGATATGAAATTTACTTTCTCTTTTCATAAAGCATCATTTTTGCTGTCTTGTTCTACAGTGAGCAATGGTTCTATGACTTAAAACATCAAAGTGATGATATATGATGATGTAGCTTATACATGTGTTTCTGTGCTTCTGACCTGAGAGAACTTTAGATGGTTTTATCTGGAAATAGGAGATATAAAAATATTCATTATCCTGAAATACCATGTGGAATACTTAGATAGAGATGATGAATAGAAAACTAGCATAATTATTGTGGGGAAGGGGGTAGAAAGCATTAGAAGCTCTTACTTTCTGAATATAACACATTAGCATATTTCTCTAACTTTTAGCAAGCCACTTAATCTTTCAAAGCTTCATATTCTCATATATGAAGTAGGAATCATAATAATTTTCCTGACAGCCGAAGATCTGGGTTAAGGGTCAAGATGAACAGTAGATATAAAAACACTTCGCAAACCATAATTCAATATACTCAAATAAATACTTACTAAATGTCTGATACAGTGTTAAGTCCTGAGCAATTACAAAAATGTCTAAGATGTCATCAGAGGGACATGCTTAGATAAACCTGTGACAAAGAATGTGAAGACAAAGGAAGCCCTTGGGAGAGAGCAGGAGAGTGAAGGATGGATCAAGATGACTGGAATGCCAACTAGTGAGGACAGGCCACACTGTTACTGTAGAGAAAGACAGAAAGAAAATCTAGCATTGAAATCCAACAATCATCTCATGCTTTTAAAGTGTCATCCATGGGCAAAACTTCACGTGAAACTTTCCAGTAGGAATTTAAAAAGTTAACTGGCCCTGTCATGCCAGTATGCTTATAAGCTACCAAATAAGCAAGAAAATATATAAACAATAAAATTGTAAAATAGGGTGAAATTGTGCTTGTAAATGAGAAAATGGTAAAAATAATGAGCTTTCATCAGTTTGTATAATTTTATACCGTGACATACTTTGATGGATTTTATAAAATATTATTTTCCATGTTAATAACTATAACCAGTGACCTTGAGAAATAAATCAAGTAAAAATTTTCCTTGGATTTAAGAGAAATTCCATCAGGAGTTTAAATTATTTACACAAATTAAAGTGTTTCAAGCAAAGAGAAAACTGTCAATTTGCATATAGAAAAAATTTTCTTTGTCTTAATAGTGATGTCACATATGACGACCAATGACAATATTGTACCTAAATTTGCTAATCTACATGAGCAATCATCACATATTAAATACTTTTAAATTAAAAAGATTAACATTCTGGTAAACTAGATATACAATACATGTCATCAATAAACATGAAATTTGACAGACATTTTTTTATGTACTGATAATATTTGTGTTTATACAAATCCGGGTATATAGTAAAGTTATAGCTTCTTAAACGTTTATTTAAACTTCTTAAGATCGTGGATTTTACTGCTCACATACACCTTCAATCAATTTATTTTTATTTTAACCTACGTCTTTCTTCTGAATATGCACTGATGGAAAAAGTGGCTAATAATTAGCCTAAAATTGGTATACAGTTGAAAGAAATGACGATGCTAATTGATTGTCTCCAGCTTGCAAAATAATTCATGATATTTTGCATTCAAGATTGGTCAGTAAAGGAACTTGTACCTCAAAGTAGATGGATTACAGGTTCTGCAGATGAAGGAAATATAACTGAGCTGTCTCTAGAAATAGGTCAGGTTGATAAGAAATACTAATATCCTTCAAACATCCACACACATGCTCATACACACATGCACGCATGCACACAGAGCTAGAGATAGATGAATTTTGTTTAATAACATTGCAAGGGACTGAGAGAAAATTTATGTTTCATTGAACATTATTAGACTTTACAAAGGAAGCTATATTGAGAAGGGGAGAAAATGAAGGAGAACTAATATATATGGCGCTCCTAATATTTTTCTGGAATATGATAGGCTTTTAGGTATGTAATCTCATAGCAGAAATAAACAAGAAGAATAGGTTCTTAAAGAGACATTTTCCACATCTACAAGAATAATTGTGGGCAGAATTGAAACAGCTTATACTCATCCCTATTCTACAAAACTACATATTCTGCTAAATCAAATATAATATGTAGCTTGTAGAGTATAATGGACCATTATTTACCCATGTATAATAGGGACAATGGATTTAGAAACTATCACACTATTTTTTACATAATGTTTCATATAAGAAATGGAAGCATGGACCAACACAAGATTTAGGTTTGGGGATCAGGGTATGAAACCATTTTCTCAAAAACCACAAACAAAATTTTGAGAAGAAAGAGGCTTAGTAGGGGAAATCACGGTATTCTTCAGGATTCCTAGAAACAAAACTAGGCATTTAGCACAATTTCTTTTAACTCTACATGCACACGTAGGAAATATATTTTACATATTTGTGTTATATACATATATATTTATGCATATTTATTTAATAAAAAAAGCAACATTCCTTTTTTGTTATAATTGTTCTTTAAAAAAAAAAAAAACCTTTATTTTATGCAGGTGCAGGTTTTTTACATAGGTAAACTTTTGTCATGGAGGTTTGTTGTACAGATTATTTCATCACCCAGGTATTAAGCCTAGTACCCAACCCATTACTATGTTATTTTTCCTCTCTTTTCTCCCAACCTCCACCCTCCACCCTCCCATCCCCTACCCTCCCTTCGCCATCCCAGCCTCCCACCCTCCCTCTACCCTCCACCCTCCCTCCACCCACCCACCCTCCATTCACCCCCTCCTCCACCCACAGGCCCTAGTGCATTTTGTGTCCCTCTA
This sequence comes from Macaca nemestrina, assembly GCF_043159975.1. Taxonomy (NCBI): domain Eukaryota; kingdom Metazoa; phylum Chordata; class Mammalia; order Primates; family Cercopithecidae; genus Macaca; species Macaca nemestrina. The sequence goes on from NC_092128.1 coordinate 12,281,494, forward strand.
TGTGTCCATGAATAGCATCATTTCTAAACACCCCCAAATAACTGCATATTCTCAAAGCAACTATAATCTGAATATCATCTATTTTATGTTTAAGCCGAGCCTCCCTGACCCCTCCTGTCTCCCAAAAGGCAAGACTCAACTATACAGGAAGTTGTAAAGTATTCTGGACAAGCCATGACTTAGCACATGTTGCACACTGATTTCTCTCCTTTCTCTGCAATAAACAATAATTTTTTTCCGTGATGCTTTCTGGGGCCTCTAGGCCAAAATTGATTATCTGCACTTTCTTACCCCATAGCACTCTGTTGACACTGTCACTAGGATTATTTTAGAATATTCAAAAGTTGTATCATTTGGAAATTAGTAGCTCTGGCTTCTAAGGGCCAGTGTCAAACTTGGATTAACTGTTTTTTAGTATTCATCTCACCAGCTTTGATAGGAAGTTCCACAGTAACGCATATTAAGTCCAGCACCCTTGTAACACCTTTACACATGTTCTATCAGATAAATAACAGACGCAGTGAACCTATGTAAGAATGCCTTTGCTTGTGTCAGTTACAGGCGCGTCGATCAGGGGCATGTTTCTTTCTAGTATGTCCCTGATCCATGTGACTATAACTGCTGTGGCATTGCCGCAGGCTTCATTATTGTCATCTGCACACTGCAGAAGAGGAAATAGATGTTTTCAATAAGGTTTCATTTCAGAACACATTTGCAGAAAGCCTTAACTCATAAAGTCAAGTCATACATACTCTATGATACGACAGAGGGTTTGAATGTTTTGTATTTTTTCATCAATGAACTAAGGATAATTGAGGTAAAAGATTAAGAATGACTTCTGAGAAAACTAAATAAGGAGAGAATGAGTCAAAACTGTATCTTCCTTTTTTCTCTCTCAAGAATTCTTCAATTGTTGTAATCAAGACTAAAGGTTTTCCATTATACTATAATACAACACTCCCTCCAGTCATCTGTTGAGAAAAAAGAGGTGCAAAAACTGACAGATAACATTTTGACATAGTCTAAAGAACAGAATTTAACTTTTAGCTTTTTTTTTTAGGGGTTTTGTTTGCTTTTTGGTGTCTTGAGTTTTTGTTTTGTTTTTTAAATTTCCCTCCACACATAATATGTGGTTATGTAATCTAAAAGTCTAGGTTTGAATCTTGATTCTATTGCTCACAAACTGAATGCCCTTGACGAAATCACCTAATTCATTGTGCCTTAGGTCCTCACGTATAAATTGGTCATAATAATAATAATACCTACCTGAAATGAACAAAGCATATTTATTTAATAATTTAATAATAACAATTAAATCTGTTCCATTTTAGAAGTGCTTCTAAGGATGGTGTCTGACATGTAACAGGTACAACATATGTATTTTTAAATGACAATATAAACGTAAATTGATATATTTGTTCTATATGACTAAAATAATACCCATTTCTTGGATATTATTCTTACTGACATTTCAAGGCAAAAAGTAGTTTAGAACGTCTTATAATTAATTTGAAATATAAATAAGTATAAAGATTTAAACTAGAAAAGTCCCATCAACTGATGTCAAGTAATGTTACTGCTATAATTGGGAATACAGACAAAAGAGAAAAGAAAGAAGAAAGGAAGGGAAAGAGATTAAGAGAGAAAAGAGAGAAAGATAATTGCAGAATGAAGAGAGAGAAAGGAAAGGAGGAAGGAAGGGAGAGAAAGAAACAAGATCAGCTGGGCATGGTGGCTCACGCCTGTAATCCCAGCACTTTGGGAGGCTGAGGCGGGTGGAACACAAGGTCAGGCAATCGAGACCAGCCTGGCCAACATAGTGAAACTCCATCTCTACTAAAAATACAAAAAATTAGCTGGGTGTGATGTCAGGCTCCTGTAATCCCAGCTACTCAAGAGGCTGAGGCAGGAGAATCGGTTGAACCTGGGAGGCAGAAGGTGCAGTGAGCCGAGATCGTGCCACTGCACTCCAGCCCGGGCAACAGGAAAATGTGATGCTCTGTTTCAAAAAAAAACAAAACAAAACAAACAAACAAACAAAAAAAAACAGAAACAAGATCATGTCCTTTGCATGGATATGGATGAAGCTACAGGCCATAATCCTTAGCAAACTAATACAAGAACAGAAAACCAAATGCTACCTGTTCTCACTTATAAGTGGAAGCTAAATGATGGGAACACATGGGCACATAGAGGGAACAATACACACTAGGGCCTATCAGAGGGCCGAGGGTGGAAGGAGGAAGAGGATCAGAAATAACAACTAATGGGTACTATGCTTAATATTCAGGTGATGAAATAATCTCTACAACAAGCCTCCAAGACACAAGTTTACTTGTGTAACAAACTTGCACTTGTACTCCTGAACTTAAAAGTTAAAACAAATAACACCTAATAGTCCTGAAAAAAAGACAGTCCTGAAAAGTGACATAATGAGTCAAATACTCAAGTTGCCATAACTTTTATAAGTGTTAGAAAAGCTTTACAGTAAGCAATTTATGATCTGAAAACACATTTGTTATTATAAGTATTAGAATGCAATTTCAAATTATTCCACCTACTTTACCTGTATATTGGATTTTCAATATTCATTAGTCTATTTTAAAAAATGTTCTATACTAATTGTCTATACAAAAGGAGGACAGAAAATTGAGATTTTGCTAATGTGTTTTTTTTAATGTATGAATTAATTCGATGATTTCATAAACCCTTTATGCAAAGTTAGCTTTCTCTGGAAACACATAAACTTTTAAAAAGTCCATAAGCATTAATTTGTGACTTACTAATATAAATTATTCTAATGCAACCTAATATGTCCTACTGAGTACTGTGGAATTATTCCTTACTAAATTATACATGCAAATTTTCAACAGTGTAAACTGAGCTATTACTAAGGCATATTAAAAATATAAATAATTGTTTTGCATTTTTAAAGGTCCTTGAATCAATATCCCTTGGTTTTGCTTTAAAAGACTATATTTGAAAATAATAAATATCACAATTAAGATAATAAATATGACATTTATGGCTGGGCGTGGTAGCTCACACCTGTAATTCCAGCACTTTGGGAGGCTGAAGTTGGTGGATCACTTGAGGTCAGGAGCTTGAGACTAAACCAGCCTGGCCAACATGGTGAGACCCCGTATTTACTAAAAATACAAAAATTAACTGGGTGTGGCAGTGGTCACCTAAAATCCCAGCTACTCAGGAGGCTGAGGCAGGAGAATTGCTTGAACCTGGGAGGCAGAGGTTGCAATGAGCAAGATTGTGCCGCTGTACTCCTACTTCAGCCTGGGTGAGAGAGCAAGTCTCCAGCTCAAACTAAATAAATAATAAACATGCCATTTATATGCGTATAAATTATATTTATAAGCATTTCTATAGTCAAATATCTAAATGTTGAGAAAAGTAAAATAGCTCAGAATAGCCTGAACTATGTGAGGTATGGAGGTCCAGAGAGATATGAGCGTGGGACATCAGTCATGCCTTCACCCTCCAACACTCCACATCCCAACCCCTGCACCCATGCCTGGGGGCAATTATTTCAATTCATTTTGTTCCTGATTAGCTGCTTCACCCCTTATCCTCTTGTTTCTGAAATTTCTGATATAAAGAACAATGTATAGCTAATCAATAGCTTAAGCTATTTTTACATAAATTCTTAGTAAACAATTCAGGAACTGCCTCTTTCTCTCCAAAACAAATCACTAAGTATAGCATGTTCTCACTTATAAGAAGGAACTAAACACTGGGCACTCCTGGGAACAACAGACACTGTGGACTACTAGAGGGCAGAGAGAGGGAGGGCGTTGTGGGCTGAAAGGCTACCTATTGGATATGTGAACCAAAAATAGAATTCTAAGGCCCCCAGTCATCTGAATAGACCCCTCTTCTCAGCCAAGGGCATTCCAACGATAACCTGAAAACATGCCTTGTTACTGTTTGGGTGAGGGAGAAGGGACAAGATGGAGGAAGGTGAACAAGATGGAGCAGTCCCTGTTGTTTCCGGGTTCTTCATCACAGATTTTCCCACGCCCGGGAAAAATTCCCACGACCGGGAAAAGAACCAAATCAACTGAGCATGCGCAGAGTGACGGCAAGCCGGGGACACCGAAATTCAAGAAGCCACTCCTACACACATGCCCCAAACTCCTCCCCTTCCAGCTCCCAGGCATAAAAGTCTGCTGGTAAGCGCCGCTGTGACTTCCTCGGCCCCCGCATTCGTGGACTGGAGAACCTCACCCGAGAGCGCCGGCTCGACTTCCCTGGCCCTTTCCCGTGGACCAGTGAACCTCGCCTGAGAGTGCGTGCATATTTGCAAATAAAAGGGCTGCCACTTTCGTTGCTCGTTTTGGCCTTTATTGATATTTAGTCTTTGCGTCTATTAATAGTAGTAATAGAGAAACAAAACAGTTAGCACTAACACAGACCTCAAGACTGATAGAAGAGACTCTTTAAGTCCCATAAGAAACATTTACAGTCTATTCTCTCTGAAGCCTGCTACCTTGAGGTTTTGTCTGCATGATCAAACCTTGGTCTCTACAACCCCTTATCACAAACCAGCTATTCCTTTCTATGCATTCCAGGTCTTTAGATAATAACCAATTGCCAATCAGAAAATCTTTGTATCCACCTATAACCTGGAAGCCCCCCACTTCCAGTTTGGAAGTCCCCCACTTCCTCCACTTCCATTTCCACCTATAACCTGAAAGCCCCTCACTTCACCTTTTCAGACTGAATCACTATATACCTAATACATATTGATTGATGTCTCATGTCTTCCTAAATGTATAAAACCAAGTTGCAGCCCAGCAACCTTGGGCACATGTTCTAAGGACCTCCTGAGGCTGTGTGATGAGCATATCCTTGCAAAATAAACCTCTAAATTGATTGAGATTTCTCTTAGATACTTTTTAGTATACAAGTGCCAATATGGTTTGGCTGTGACCCACCCAAATCTCATCTTGAATTGTAGCTCCCATAATTCCCATGTGTTGTAGGAGGAACTCAGTAGGAGATAATTGAATCATGGGGGCAGTTTCCCCCATACTGTTCTCATGGTAGTGAAAAATTCTCGTGAGATCTGATGGTTTTATAAAGGATTTCCTCTTTTGCTTGACTCTCATTCTGTCTTGCCTGCCACCATGTAAGATGTGCCTGTTGCTTTCTTCCACTATTGTGAGACTTCCCTAGCCATGTAGAACTGAGAGTCCATTAAATCTCTTTTTCTTTATACATACACATTCTCTGGTTTGTCTTTATTAGCAGCATGAAAACAGACTAATACAGGTGCTATGCTCATTACCCGTGTGATGGGATCTGTACCCCAAACCTCTGCATCACTTAATATACCCATGTTTACAAACCTGCACATATACTCCCGGTATCTAAAATGAAAGTTGAAATTATTAAAAAAAAGAAAACAAACACTTGTAGCTGCCACAGATTGGAGTGTACATTTAGGAAAACTTGAGTCAATGCTCCCAGGTGGTAATCTTCAAGCATTGCCCTTATAAATAAACACTCTATTAGTTTCACCTCAGTTTCCTCCTTTTAGGTCAACAATGTCTAACATCAGAAATACTATGGCCAATTCATTATAGTTTCCACTATATTTGCCAATGAATATTTAGGTTTGGCATATGTATTGATAATTATAAGTAAATCATTAAATTACATGAAAAACATGTATATCATAAACAAACTGCTTTATGATATACATTTCATATTTATGAAGAATAAAACTCTCATAAATAACAGAAAAATATTTTAGAATATTACAGAACACAAGATTATAGAAAATATAATATAGCCTCAACTATCAAGGGTAAATTTATATCCAAAAGAATCCAAACATTATAGAAAATTTTACCAAGAACATTACATGACTGAAATAGCTCGAGAACCAAATTTCACTTTGTGTTTTCTAGTATGCAAGAGAAATGGAAAACAGGATGGGGTACAAAATTCTATTTACTGATAAAATGAAGCATATGTATGGATAAGGAAAGCAAATGTTTTTTAATTGATAACAATGAATACAACTAAGAACATTGTCTTCAACAATGGACAGTCTTATAACTCATTTCCACAGAACTTTTGAAAAAGTTAGTGTTATAACAAATGGTGACCAGTGAAAGTGTGTGAAGGGTTATAGTTATATAATAAAAATGGCTAACATTTATTAAGCTCCTACTGTGTGGGCACTCTGGAACCACTTAAAGTACATTCACCTCTTTAAAGCCCATGACAACCAAAAATAGGTACTATATGGTATTCACTTATTCAACCAAATGTACTGAACACTTATTTTGTTTCAGGCATTTAGAACTTATAAGTAAACCAAAACAGCAAAAAGCCTTGCCCATCGTTTAAAATAAAATAACTGACACTTAAGAGGCTAATGAAACCTAAGGTCATAGAACAAGTCACTTGGTGGAACCAAGGTTTGAAACTAGTAAGATTGTTAGCCCATGCTCCTAAATGTTAAGTCAGAGGTGCTTTCAATATGTAAATACATATCAGGTTGTTAAAGTAAATTTATTTCCAGTGATCCAAGATCAGAATTCTTTCTGACAGAATAGGAGGGTTTGTCACCAGTATGAGGGGAAAAATAGTGAGAGAAGGCCAATTTGGAGTGCAAATAATCTCCCAGAAGCCAAAAATGTTAAGTATCCCATTTATTTGTTTTTTTTCTCAAACATCTACTGAGTACATACTCTGTGCTATGCACTAAATATAGACACCAGAGAAGTGTAAATAAATAAGATGTGATGTTTGCCTACCAACAGTCACAGTCTTGTTGGTTGGGGTGAAAGGGATCAGAATAGGCCACCCCAAAATATGCCACTTTAACATAAGGAGTATTTTAAGCTGAAGGCAATTAGAAATAGCAATCATAAGATGAACTCTCTGTCTTCAGCAAGGCATGAATTTTCTGTTTGTAAAGGAAACTTACACCCGTAAAGGTGTCCTACTTTCTTATGTCAGGAAGAAGCGAATAAGTCACCACCTGAGATGCCTTATGGCTGCATAACAAAGCTTACTAAAGAGCCCTTATTTACTACACATTTCCTAGTCTCCTAGTCACCTTCCCACAACCTACCCCCGCCATCCAGGGATTAAACCTTCCTTTTCTTTGTCTAGTCTCTTCCCCACACTTTATCACACTTTGTTAAAATGGGATACAGTGCCTGGGTCTAACTGCCTCTTTAGGATATTCCTTGCTTTTAGGTGAGCTGCCCCCTGTTCCTCCCCAGCCCCTATATATGAAATAAAAATTTATTCCTGCTAATCTCTCTTTTGTCAGTATAATTTACAGGCCTCAGTCACTGAACCTAAGAAGGAAGAAAAATGTTATTTATTTATTTTTTTCTCCACAGACAGAGGCTCAGCAGGTTTAAAGTACATCAGAATCAGGATCAATATTGGTTTTACTATGCCATGTTTGCAATCTTAAACAACTTGTTAGCCCACCCCCATTTTTTATTTCTAAAATTAGATAAATACTGTCTACTAATACTTCAAAATATCACTAAGGAAGTATGTAAGATACCACTTATAAAATATCTGAAACATAGTTGCTAAGTAAGTAGCACTTTTCCCCATACTCCTATATATGTTATCTTGATTAAACTCACTAAGGCAGTTCTGAGGTCTTGAAAGAGCACTAGAACTTAGACTTTTGAAGATTTTAGAAAGTTTCCTTTGAATTTTGGTCATGTTAGTTTAGTAGCTGTAGCTGATTGTTACTTCATGCATTCATTCAATCTTTCATTAGGCAAGTGTTTGTTAAACAACTACCATTTGGTGACATCATGCTAAATACCAGGGAATGAAATTTAGCACCTCTGCCAGGGAAGAACTAAAATTATTCACAACAGTAAGGACATAAAGGTTTTAGTAGAGAATATTAGTAGGACACACTCTGACTGGCTAATTTGATCTTGGATTTGTTTGCTTAGAAATTGGTGCTCCAGCAGGTGCAATGGTTCATGCCTATAATCCCAGCACTTTGGGAGGCTGAGGTGGGAAGATCTCTTGAAGCCAGTAGTTTGAGACCAGCCTGGGCAAATTAGCAAGACCTCTATCTCTAGAAAAACAAATAAAAAATTAGCTGAGCATGGTTCAGTGTACCTGTATGGATGCTGACATGGGACGATCATTGAGCCCAGGATTTTGAGGCTGCAGGGAGCCATGATCTTGCTTTTGCACTTCAGCCTGGGTCATAGAGTGAGGAAAAAAGAGCAAGGTGGTACCTTGAATTGGATCTTGGGAGAGGAGGAGGATATTAATGAAAAAACTGATGGAATTTAAATGATCTTAGAGTTTACTTAATGGTAATATACCAGTGAAAATAGTCTGTGCTAGGAAAAGAACTTTAAGGACACATTTTGAGGTGAGGCATTATTGGAAAACTTTGTGTCGTCCATGGTGTCTGATTTGGTTGTAGTATATAGTAAGCACATGCTACAAAGCTTTTATTTTCTTTTCTGTTTTTTTATTTTTAACTTTTTTTTTTTTTTTTTTTTTTTGAGACGGAGTCTCGCTCTGTCGCCCAGGCTGGAGTGCAGTGGCGCCATCTCGGCTCACTGCAAGCTCCGCCTCCCGGGTTCACGCCATTCTCCTGCCTCAGCCTCCCGAGTAGCTGGGACTACAGGCGCCTGCCACCAAGCCCGGCTAATTTTTTGTATTCTTAGTAGAGACGGGGTTTCACCGTGGTAGCCAGGATGGTCTCGATCTCCTGACCTCCTCACTTCGTGATCTACCTGCCTCAGCCTCCCAAAGTGCTGGGATTCTAGGCGTGAGCCACCGGGTCTGGCCTACAAAGCTTTTCATAGGTAAAAATACTTTTATCTGTATTATAAAAGAAACACGAAGTTTATGCAGATATGGTGCTAAATGACTTATTCAGACAAATTAAACAGTTTAACCGAGCAAAAAATGATTCACGAATTGGGCAGCTGCCCCTGCAAAACAAAATAGGTTCAGGGTGACACCGTGGTACCACTGCAGGTTTGGAGTGGATGTATGGACAAAGGAAAGCTACATGCAGAAAACGGTAGTGAGGCACAGAAACAGCCAAATTGGTTACAGCTGGTGTTTGGCTTATTTGAACACAGTTTGAACAGGTGGACCCTGTGTGTGATTGAAGTAGGACCCTGTGTGTGGTTGCGTAATGGGCTGAGACTCAGCTACGTGTTACAAGAGTAGGCTATAGTTTGTTTGCACATCCAGTTAGGTTACAGTTCACTATGTACGGAAAAACCTTTAGGTTGAACTTAAAACACATAAGACAGCATCTTTAGGCTAAACTTAATTCAACATTTCTGTTTCATTTCTGGCATAACTATTATATATAAAATGTAAATAGTTCTACTATACTTTAAGCATATCATTATTTATGACATAGTATGAGTGAACTTTAGTTAAAACTGATATGAACATGGTAATGAGAAAAATTTACACGCAAGTGATTTTGAAAACAGAATGGATGGCTTACAAATTACTGGAAATGTTATAACACAAACCAGAAGAATTCAATGGAAGGCAATAAGGTATTCTGAAATGAAAATTATAAAAGTATCAAGACCAATGGAGGTTATTTGAATATCAAAGATATTATGCATGAATCTGTGATTTTGAACTAATGTAACAAGAAAAAATACTGTCTTAAAATTTATATCATTTAATGGAAAAAAAAATTGAGAAGTAAACCAACCAGGAAGAATTTTGATAAGAAAAAAATTGCAGAGCAATAGGCAGTAACCAAATCCATAATGATAGTTTTAAGTGGAAAATTACATTTATTGCCTTAATACATTTAAATTACAAAACAAAATCAAAGCCTAATAAAGAATATTAGTCCCATCTTATAGAAACATGAAGACACAAAAACAAATGATTCTAACACTAATATGAGGTTGCAACTGTACACATTAAAAACAAAAATATAAAATAAGCTTTTGAGAATAATGTGTTATGATTGTTTCATTATTTTATCTGACTAAAGTTTCCAACATTACTAAAGTGTATTGTACCTACTTGATAAATAGCAAAACTATGACTTTTTACTCTTAGGGATCTTGTAATCCATTTCAGTGTAATAAGAAGACTGGAAATATTAGTGATACAGTTTGTTTTCAAAAAGGAGGATAACCCGTGTTCCCATTCTATGTGGTTTTTTTTTTTATGTGACTCTGCCATGTTTCCCATATCCCACATTCACACACCTTTAATCTACACTGGTCCTATGACTTGTTTTGGTCAAGAGAATGCATGCAGATGCAGAGGTTGCACTGAATGATTTCTACAGGCATGAGCTTTAGGACATTTTAAAGCTTCCATTCTCACCCTTGGAGCTGTGTCTTTGTTCACAGATAACGTGATTGTCTACGTAGAATTACTCAGAGAACAAGGAAAAAACTCCTGGAACTAATAGAGAACGGATTTTGACATGTGTGTAAGAATAAGAGAAAACGGGAAGCAGTGAGGGCTGTTTCAACTAAGAAAGATTTGCAGAAGAGTGGATGGTCACTGCATTTTGGAATGGTGGTGTTTGACCAGGATGGGGGAGAGCATCTCTGATGGGTGTACAATGTGGAGATAACACCTGATAAAACGAGAATACCACTAGCCGGGTGTAGTGGCTCATGCCTGTAATCTCAGTACTTTGGGAGGCCAAGGTGGGTAGATCATGAGGTCAGGAGTTCAAGACTAGCCTGGCCAAGATGGTGAAACTAAATTTAGTCAGGTACAGTGGCAGGCACCCGTAATCCAGCTACTCGGGAGGCTGAGGAAGGAGAATAGCTTGAACCTGGGTGGCAGAGGTTGCAGTGAGCTGAGATCATACCACTGTACTTTAGCCTGGGCGACAGAGCTAGACTCCATTAAAAAAAAAAAAAAAAAAGAGAATACCATAGGTGTGGATTGGTAAAAATATGTTGATTAAAGTGGAAGGAGAAATATAAGGCTAAATTATCATTATCTTTATTTTTATTCTGGTTTACGCATTGTCCTGAAGGCTGCATAGGAATTATTTAACTTATTTATCACAAAATTTATGAGTTCACAATTATCAGAATACCACTTTTATGTATGAGAAATTTGAAGCTTAGAAAGTTAAGAACCCACAGAAATCATTCTATGCATAACTAGTGGAGCTCTGAAATCTAACCCCAATTATGGTTTAGGCTTTATACAAGCAGTGAATTTTACAGGGTTGCTTTTGTATATGTGTGTCTGTGTGTGTGTGTGTGTGTGTGTGTGTGTGTGTGTGTGTGAGAGAGAGAGAGAGAGAGAGAGAGAGAAACAGGGACACAGAAAAAGAAAGAGACAGAGGTGGGATAGAGAGAAATAGTTTAAAGGAAGATTATGATAACAAAGACAGAGACTAAAAGTACCTTGTCTCTTATTTTCATTCCTTTCCAAAATCTAGGTATATGGACTTTCACACAGGTGAGGGGTTTTGGGAAACCTCCTGTGTAACTAACAGTGCCTCTAGGAGTAGACTAATGACTTCACTGTCTAGAGAAGGGGGATACTAATCAGTTACTTTTGTTTTGTTTTTACAGTTTAAGAAGAAAAGCCTCTTCATGTAATGAAGACATTTCTAGAGAGAAGGGTTGGGAGTTTTCTAACTCTGAGATAAATTGTTCTGGTCAAGAATTTGAGGAGCTGGATGGCACCTTTGAAATTCGTTGTGTTTATAAACTGGGAGTGCTACATCCTAAGAATTACCACTATTGGAGTGAACAGGTGGAAACTGTATAATTAAACTTAATATTAAGGGAATGGAGTTGCCTCCTCTCAAAACTCCTGTATGTGAATGAGACAGGGATCTTAGAAATAGGAAAGTGTAGTCTACTAGAGTGGGCAGAGCAAGGCCTCAGTTGCCAGTGTGGGAGTGCTAGCTATGACTATAGTGAGAATGGTCATCTCACTCCAGTCCTTCCCTTGGCTGTGAAAGATAGACTGCCCCCTCTGGCTTGGAACTGTGGAAGTACTGGGCTCCTTGCATAATTGGGAGTGATGTGATCAAGATAGACATGTGGAATATCCTGTTAATAAGTTAACACGTGAGAATATACATCATTCAGAGGAATACATTAAAGTGGAGTGCTTCTTCTCACATCCCAAGTTTGTGGAAAAGGCTCTGTTTTGTTATGAAATAAAGCAGTGAAAGTATATTTTTTAATCCAAGTCTGTCTATAAGACTATAAACAGGGCAGAATTTTAAAACATTTTTTTGCTAGACTTCACACATCTAGAAGTGAAAGTTTTGTTTTGTTCCCTTAGCTTCAATTTTAGGACTCTCTCTGGCTACATTCTTCAGAAACACAGAAAAAAAGTCCAAGGCATAGGCTGGAATGAGTTGCAGGCAAAATTGCCAAAGTGGACCCTACGTCAACGTTTAGTTGCTTGTTTAAGTGACTACAAGTGATATTCAAAGATGGGGTTGGTTCAAGCAGTATGTAACTAATGCTATGTTCTTAGCATATGTTGCCTAGGGAAAACTAAAAGACCTGACATTTCTAGTTACACAAAGAGAATGTACTTGGCCTAGTAGTATCTGGTTCTTCCTAAAATATTAGCTTCTTAAAAAGAGACAAAACTACACTGAACAAATACACTAAATATCAAAAGGGAGAGACGGCGGGCCTTTGTACATCTTTCTTTAAAAGGCCTATTACAGATTGAATTCCCTTTGAACAAAACATTAATATATGTTCTTTTAAAGATTACAAAATTTGATTGCTCTCCAGAGAGTTTGAAAGGAACTGGCTACTAAAAAGCTAAGTTCATTGCTTTTTGTCCCTCAGAATCTAAGATAAAGAACATGAAAAAATAGTTAAAATAGAACAGAACTACAAATTTGCTTTGTAAAATGTTGTAATACTTGCACTAAAGTTTTAAAAAAAAGGTTGAAACAATTTTTTAATAAAGTGCATCAAATTTTCTTAACCTCTTTTAAATATCCAGTTCCTAGTTGGAGGGAGATGTTTTGACCTTCATATTGCTTCTGCAAAATTACACTTTTGAAGTGTGATGCTTACAGCACTGCTGCTCCAAAAGGGTGCTTTAGGTTTCTATGGGATTTTCAAAAACCAAAATTGTCAAAGTTGGATATATTTTAAAAAGCATATGCTCTGAAGTACATGTCAATATATCCTAAGCAACAGAATTTTTGCATTTGTTTTTGGCATGAGATTGGTTGCACACAATTGATGTTTTAACAAAGTTATTTTTAAATAAATATGCTTCTTAGACTGTCTCCCGTGAATATTACTTAATTCTTATTTGTTATCAAAAGAAATATTCTAAGAGTGGGTAAAGAAGTCTGAAATTAAATAGGTTTCTATTTAGATTTGTGTCAAAACAACTACTGCAAAGTCTCCATGTCAAAGTAAATAGAACATCCTAATGGAGAAGGTGGGCTTACTGCCTGTTCTTCAACCTACTTCTACTACATCCCAATAACTCAATTTCAAGGCTTTGAGAACAAAGCCACCGTGCAGTCAAAATGGCTATGAGAGATGAAAGTTGTTGTAAAGTTTCTGAATTTTTTAATTAGTGGCATAATTAACCCTTATGTTTCTTAAGTTTTCCTGAATCATTAAAAATATATTATCAGGAAAATATTATTATATCCATTTACTTGATATTTATAGAATATGCAGGAACAGAAAAATATACTCTTTCAGGTACACATGAAATATTTAACAACATAGACCACATTCTGACACAAAATGAATTTGAAAAGTATTAAAATGATTGAAATCATACAATGCAGACTAACTAGCAATAAAATGAGAAAGAAAACCCAAATAAAAATCAGAAATGAAAAAGGAGACATCATAACAAGTACCACATAAATACAAAGGATCATTAGAGACTACTCTGAACAACTGCACATCAATTGAAAATCTAGTTGAAAACCTAGAGGATGTGGATAAATTCTTAGACATATAACTTACCAAGATTGGACCAGAAAGAAGGAGAAAACCTGAATAGATCACATGATTGAATCAGTAATAAAAAGTCTCACAAAAAAGAAAAGTACTTAACTGGATGGCTTCGTCACTGGATTCTACTCAATCTATGAAGGAGAATTAATACAAATTATTCTCAAACTATTTCAAAAAATTGAAGCTGAGGAATTCTTCCAAACTCATTCTGCAAGCCCAGTCTAAATCTAATAACAAAACCAGATAAGGACACACACACACACACACACACACACACACACACACACACGAAAATTACAGGCCAATACTTCTGACAAATACAGATGCAAAATCTTCAAAAAAATAGTAGCAAGCTAATTCCAGTACAGATCAGAAAGATAATACAATGTAAGCAAGTGGCATGTATCCCAGGAATGCAAGGATGGTTTAATATACACAAATCAATAAACATCATATATTAATATAATGAAAGACAAAAATACAATCATTTTGATAGATGCAGAAAAAACATTTAATAAAATTTAATACGCTTTTATGTTAAAAATCTCAATAACATAGGTGAAGGAAATTACCTCAAAATAATAAAAGGTACATATTACAAACATATAGGTAATATCATACCAAAAAAGGAAAAGCTAAAATCTTTTCCTCTCAGAACTGGAGAAAAGACAAAGATGCTGACTATCACCACTTGCACTCAATATAGAACTAGAAGTCCCAGCCAGAGCAATTGGGAAATGAAAATTAAAGGGCATCCAAATTTGAATGAATGAAGTAAAATTGTTCCTGTCTGCAGATGACATGATCTTATATATAGAAAAACCTAAAAATTCTACTGAAAAACTCTTAGAGCTAATAAATCAATTCAGTAAAGTTGCAGAATACAAAATCAACACACAAAAATCCATAGCATTTCTATACACAAACAACAGACTAACTAAAAAAAAAATAAATCAAGAAGACAGTTCAATTTACAATAGCTACAAAAGAAAAAGAAAAAGAAAACCTAAAAGTGAATTTAACCAAGGAAGTACAAGACCTTTAAAAGGAAAACTGAAAAGCACTGATGAAAAAACTGAAGAGGGTACAAATGAATGGAAACATATATCATACTCATGTATCAGAAGAATTAATAATGTTAAAATGGCCATATTACTGAAGAGAATCTGTGGAGTCAATGCCATCTCTATAAAATTACAAATGACATTCTTCACAGAAATATAAAAAAGTCCTAAAATTTGTATGAAACCACAAAAGACCCAAACAGCCAAATAAATCCTGAACAAAATACATATGGAAGCATCATATTACCAGATTTAAAAATATACTACAAAGCCATAGTAACCAAAACAGCATGGTACTGGCATAAAACCATCTACAGGCTAATGGAACAAAATACAGAATGCAAAAACTAATCCACGTATCTACAGTCAATTGATTTTTTGACAAATGTACTGAAAACACTCATTGAGGAAAGGGCAGGCTCTTCAATAAATAGTGCTGGGATAGCTGAGTATCTCATGCAGAAAGTAACTAATCCCCCACCTCTCACCATATACAAAGCTCAACTCAAAATAGATCAAAGACCAAGATATAAGACCTGAAATGATAAGATCTCTGGAAGCAAACAGGGTAAATTCTTCAAGACATTGTTCTAGAAAATACTTTATGAATAATAAAAAGTTCCTCAAAAGTACAACAAAAGCAAAAATAAACAAACAGTATTATATCAAACTAAAAAGCTTCTGCACAGCAAAAGAAACAATCAGACTGAAAGCCTACAGAATGAGAGAAAATATTTGCAAACTCTTCATCTGACAAGGGATTCATATCTAGAATACACAAAAAACTCAAACATCTAAACAGCAAAACAACTTGATTACAAAATGGGCAAATGATCTGAACTGACGTTTCTCAAAAGAAGACATGTATATGCCCAACAAATGAAAAATGCTCAACGCCACTAGTCCCCAGGGAAATACAAATTAAAACCACAATGTGATAGCATCTTACCCCAGTTAGGATGGCTATTATCAAAAAGACAAAACATAACGAATGCTTGCAAGGATGTGGAGAAAACAGAACTCATATACACGGTTGGTGGGAATGTAAACTAGTTCAGCCAATGTGGGGAACAGTATAGAGGTTCCTCAAAAATTACAAATAGAACTATCATATGATCCAGCAATCCCACTACTTGGCATTTATCCAAAGGAGATGAAATGAGTATATCAAAAAGACATCTTCATCTCCATGTCTATTGCAGCACTATTCACAGTGACCAAGATATGGAATCAACTTAGGTGTCCAATAAGAGAAGAATGGATAAAGAAAACGTGGTGTATATACACAATGGAATACTATTTAGCCATAAAGAAACAGTGAAATTCTGTCATTTGTGGCAACGTGTATAGAAATAATAGATATTATGTTAAGTGACATAAGCCAGGAACAGAAAGTTAAACGCTATGTGTTCTCACTGAAATGTGGATGTTAAAAATAGTTGACCTCATAAAAGTAAAAAGTATAATAGAAGACACTAGAAGCTGGAAAGAGTAGGGAATAGGGAGAGAGAGTGAGAGATTTGTCAAAGGATAAAAAATTACAGCTAGATGAGAATAAGGTCTTCTGTTCTATACCACTTTAGGATGATTATAGTTAATAATAATATATTTTATAGTTTCAAACAGTTAAAAGGAGGATATTGAATGTTCCCAACATAATGTGATGACAAAGGTTTGAGATGATGGGTATGCTCATTATTCCAATCTGATCAATATACAGTGTATGTACTGAAGCATCACATTGTAATAATTTACACATTATACATAAATATTTTTATGTCAGTTTAAGACAATATAATTTTAAAAGTGTTATAAAATAGAAATCAGTTATATATATATATATATATATATATATATATATATATATATATATTTTTTTTTTTTTTTTTTTTTTAATGAGACATAGTCTCACTCCATAGCCCAGGCTGGAGTGCAGTGGCGTGGTCTTGGCTCACTGCCACCTCTGCCTTCTGGGTTTAAGCGATTTTCCTGTCTCAGCCTCCCGAGTAGCTGGGACTACAGGCATGCACCACCACACCTGGCTAATTTTGTATTTTTAGTGGAGATGGGGTTTCACCATGTTGGCCAGGCTGGTCCCAAACTCCAGACCTCAGGCAATCCACATGCCTCAGCCTCACAAAGTGCTGGGATTACAGGCGTGAGCCACTGCACCCAACCAAAATATATCTTAAAAACTCCAAACGTAAAAATAATAATAATAATAAATACAGAACAGACTTCTAAATTATCCAAGGGTCAAGGATGTAGTCACAGGGAAATTATAATTTGAAAACGGATAAAAATAATAGAGAAAATAAGTGAAACTTAAAGCTGGTTCTTTGTAACAATCAATAATACTGATAAATCATTATCCAGATTACTGAGAGAGAGAGAAAGGAATGATAAATGTCAAGATAGCAAGAGGCCGGGCCCGATGGCTCACGCCTGTAATCCCAACACTTTGGGAGGCCAAGACAGGCAGACCACCTGAAGTCAGGAATTCAAGACCAGCCTGGCCCACATGGTGAAATCCCGTGTCTCTACTAAAAATCCAAAAATCAGCC
The DNA here is from genome assembly GCF_043159975.1 of Macaca nemestrina. Taxonomy (NCBI): domain Eukaryota; kingdom Metazoa; phylum Chordata; class Mammalia; order Primates; family Cercopithecidae; genus Macaca; species Macaca nemestrina. The sequence goes on from NC_092128.1 coordinate 12,299,089, forward strand.
GGGTGTTGTGGTGGGTGCCTGTAATCCCAGCTACTCGGAAGGCTAAGAGACGAGAATCCCTTGAACCTGGGAGGTAGAGGTTGCAGTGAGCCAAGATCTGACCACTGCACTCTAGCCTGTGCAAGAACAAGATTCGATCTCAAAAAAAACAAAACAAAACAGGATAACAAGAAAGTATCGCTAACCAATTTATGCTCCCCAAATTCAATAACTTTGATGAAATCGACACATGCAAAGATACAAACTAATATTTACTGAGGAAGAAATAGCATAAATAGTCCCATATCTATTTAAAAAATTAAATTATTGGTTTAACTTCTTTCAAGAAAGTAAATTTTAGGTTCAAATGACTTCAACAGTGAATTTTTTCCAACAATGAAGGAAGAAATATTACTACCTCTAAACAATCTTCCTAACAATAAAGAGGAGAAAAAAATTTCCAACTCATTTTATGAGCCACCATTACTACATAGAAAACCTTGTGGAGAAATTATGTTAAAGAAAACTACAGATCAATATACTTCATGAATATAAATACAAAAATCCTTACATTTATTAAATCATATCCAGCAATATATAAAACAATTAGTATATCGTACCAAACGGAGTTTTGTCAGGAATGCAGTGTTGATTTTATATTCAAATACCAATCAGTGGGGCTGGGCATGGTGGGTCACACCTGTAATCGCAGCACTTTGGGAGGCTGAGGTGGGCAGATTGCTTAAGGTCAGGAGTTCGAGACCAGCCTGGTCAACACGGCGAAAACCTACCTCTACTGAAAATACAAAAATTAGCCCGGCCTGGTGGCACGTGCCTGTAGTCCCAGTTACTTGGGAGGCTGAGGCATGAGAATCACTTGAACTCTGGAGGTGGAGGTTGCAGTGACCCAAGATCATGCCACTGCACTCCAACCTGGACGAAAGAGTGAGACTGTGCCTCCAAAGAAAAAAAAAAAGTAGTTTCTTGTAACAACAAACTAAGAAGAAAAAGTACATGCTCATCTTTATGCAGGATAAAAATTATTTAACAAAATTCAATAGTCATTTATAATAAAAAAACCCCTAGCAAACTGGTAATAGAAAAGAACTTCTTCAACCTGATAAACAGTATCTACAAAAGCCTGCAGGTAACATACTTATTGGGAAAAGACTGGACGTATTTCCCCCAAGACTTGGAACAAAGCAGGGAGGCTTGCTTTTCCCACATTCACCTAGAGGTCCTAATCAATGCAGTAAATCTACAGAAATAAATAAATAAATAGGGACACATAGATTGGAAAGGAGCAAACATAAGATTTTCTTTATTCACAGTAGACATAGTGGCCTATATAGAAAATCCCAAATACTTTACAGAAAAGCTATTAAAACTAGTGAGAATAGCAAGGTCATAGGATACAAAAAGTATTCCATTATGTTTGCTTATATTAGAAATAACAATTCATGATCAAATGAAGGAAAAAGTACAGTTTAAAATACCAACAAAAATTAAAGCAAACAAAATACACACAAAATATGTGGGCTTACAAATGCAAAACATAAGAGATAAATTTAAAAGGCCTAAATAAATGGAGCTATATAATAGACAGATATATTGGAAGACTGAATATTGTTAGAGTGTCGATTCTCCTCCAAACTGAATTATGCATTCAATGCAATCTCAAATATAATCCAGCTATTCTAAAGGTTATATGCAAAAGCAAAGGATCTAGAATGAAATTAAAAAAAACAAATAAGAAAGTGAAACAACTAAGGGGGACTCACATTAACTGATTTTTTTTTCTTTTCTTTTTTTTTTTTGAGATGGAGTTTCATTCTTGCTGCCCGGGCTGAGGTGCAATGGGGCTGATCTTGGCTCACTGACACCTCTGCCTCCCAGGTTTAAGCAATTCTCCTGCCTCAGCCACCCAAGTAGCTGTGGTTACAGGCATGTGCCACCACAGCCGGCTAATTTTTGTATTTTTCGTAGAGATGGAATTTCACCTTATTGGCCAGGCTGGTCTCGGACACCTGACCTCAGGTGATCCGCCCGCCTTGGCCTTCCAAAGTGCTGGGATTACAGGCGTGAGCCACCGCACCTGGCTCTGATTTCTATACTTATTCTAATGTTATGCAATCAAGACAATTTGGTGTTTGCCAAAGGACATAAATATAGACAAAGGAAAGGTCCAACTACAGAGACAGACTAGAGCGTCTGGATATAGACTCACAAATATATGGTCAACTGATTTCTCATTAAGGCACTAAGGCAATTTAAAGGAGAAAAGATGATGTTTAAAAAAATGTTCAATTGCATATGCTTATGTAGAAAAAGACTCTCAAACAACTTAAAATGAATGACAGACCCAAATGTAAAATATGTAACTACAAAAGTTATCAAAGAAAACAGAGGAGAAAATATTTGTGACATGGTTTTACACAAAGATATTTTGTATGGCATAAAAAATTACAAACTGGTCAGGAAAATCATTGATAAAAATTAAAACATTCTATTTAAAAGACACTGTGAAAATATAAAAAACAAACCACAGTCTGGGGAAAATATTTGCAAAAAAACCTATAATTAAGGACTTGTGTGCAAATTATGTATAATGAATTCCTACAACTCAGTAATAGAAAACAACCCAATAAAAAACAAAACAAAACAAAACGAAACAAAAAAACTAGGCCGGGCACGCTGGCCGATGCCTGTAATCTGAGCACTTTGGGAGGCCGAGGTGGGTGGATCAACTGAGGTCAGGATATCAAGACCAGCCTGGCCAATATGGTAAAACTCTGCCTCTGCTAAAAATAGAAAAATTAGCCGGGCGTGGTGGCAGGCGCCTATAATTCCTGCTACTGGGGAGGCGGAGGCAAGAGAATCGCTTGAACCCGGGAGGCGGAGGTTTCAACCAGCCCAGATTCCAGATTGCACCATCGCACTCCAACCTGGGTGACAGAGAGCAAGATTCCGTCTCAAAAAAAAAAAAAAAAAAAAAAAAAAGACAGAAAACGAATTGAACTGTCTTCCCCAAAGAAAAGAAGAAAAGATAAGGATGGCAAACACTCACATGAAAAATGTTCGGCATCATTCACCATGAGGGAATTACAGTTTAAAACTACATTAAAAAAAAACACAAAACACTACATCTATTAAAATGGCTGTATTTAAAAGAGACATTACCAACTGCTGACAAATATGCAGCTACAACTTTTATATTTTTCGGCTAGAAATGCAAAATGGTACAACTACAGTTTGTTATTTTCTTATAAAATTAAACATACAAAAATGAACATATACCACCCTACCCAGCCATCTACTCCAACATTGTTACCCAACAATAATGAATACATATGCCCACACAATAATCTGTACATGGAAGCTTACTGCAGCTTTATTAAAAAATAAATAAATAAAAGAAAGAAAAAGAAAAAAGCTCCAATGTTTTTCACCTAACGAATGGATAAGCAAACAACTCTGGCACATATATAAATTACGATACAATGGAAAAATTCTCTGCAAAAAAGGGAACAAACTATAGACCTCAAGGGCATCATATGAAGTGAAAGAAGCAGAAATAGCATGGGTACAAACTATATAGTTTCCTTTATGTGACATTCTAGAAAAGGTCCAACTACAGAGGCAGAATGCAAAACAGTGGTGACCAGGGGCTAAGGATTGGGGGAGAGTATTGATTACATCGGAACATGGGGGTTCTTCGGGGGGCACTGGTTACATGACTGAATACCTTTGCCAAAATTCGTAGAATGGTACACATGAAAATGGTGAATTTTAATGCATTAAAGTATGATTTAATGAACCCGACTTAAACAAACAAACAAACAAACAAACAAACTAAAAGAAAGCCTTACAGTATAGATGGTTAAAGTTAGTGAAAGTGTGGTTTCACCCAGGGCTGTCTGTGGATATGTGAGCTAAAATGATAAAGAACCAGATGCATGATATTCAGGAAGAAATCAAAGGAGAGTGTGTTTTCGGGAGAAACCTTTCTGGAAACCCTCAACCAAGTGTGAGCGGAAAGATGCTTAATGCCTTTGGGAAAATGCCAATCTCAGCACCGTGTGAATATCAGTAAGCCGATCAGAGCTGCTGAATCTTTTGGCCAAAAAACAAAGCTGGGGCAGTTCCAGTGCTTTTTACCCTCCATTTCCCAGCCTTATCTCTGCACTTCAACCACTTAATCACAATCCTTCCACATTTCCCGCCTCGCTTCTTGCTATGGTGAGGTGGCTAAGAGCCACGGAATACAAGTGAAGGTTGAGGGACTGGGTGTGTTCAGTCCATAAAAGAAATGATGGGTGAAGTTAACGATTCTTATTTTCAAATATGTGAAAGACTTTCAGTAAAAGATAAAAGATAGAACATTTGTTATAAGAAGCCCTTAAGTCATAATGAGGATTAGCAAGCTTAAATTATAGAGAAAATAAAAATCAGTTTAATATAAAGCATTTCTAACCATTAGAGACATCTGAAAGCTAGAATAATACTTCCTATTTATTGAGATAGTGTTATTTCCATTATCTCTTTTAATTTTGTAACAACAGTGTGAAGTAGGCACATTAGAATAATAACATCTGTCATTTATTGAAATAGCTGTTATACACAGTACCTCTTTTAATTTTGTAACAACAATTTGAATATACATTACCATCTTAAAGGTATACAAACTGAAATTTAGCTCGATGATATAAAATACTTAAGTTTACACAGCTAATGACCCACCTAGTGAAGATTTGAACCCAGGTCCTTCTGACTCTGCTATCCTATCTTCCAGTTGGCTGCATGTGGGGATCCTGAGCTTCCCATCATTGACTGTAGGTAAGATCACTGGGTTCCACTTGACTGGTCTGTTTTATAAGGGATTCAATGATGGATAAGCTAGATATCATCTACATACTGCTTAGATATCTGCCAATCATTAGATATTATGAGATTATCAGTGAATTTTCTTACTTACATGATAAATGAATATGTATTGTCCTCCCTTATTACTGTCCAAGTCTTTATTTCTCTTGCATATAAAGGAAAGGCATCCTCTTCATCACCCTAAATTACCAGAGGTATGTTCGGGTGAGAGGGATGACTTCTTAATCACTAACAGCATAACCGTGGCCTTGGCAGTGTGAGTGGAGTTTGCCGATGGGATAATCTGCTCTCATGGGCAGATGCTGCTCCTGGCCCTGACTTGTAAAGCAGGCTGGCCAGCCGCCATCCTTCAGCACCGTGCCAACGTCTGTGTGGAAGGAGGCACTTTTCCCTCCACACTATGGAGTTCTTGCATGTAACTCCAAAGGCTTATTTGGAGCACCAATGGATATTTATAAGAAAAGTTTGGAATCCTGAAAAGGGCTGATAAGAAAGTGCTTTAATGTTCGTTTCCCACCTCATGTACTCATTTTCCTCCAAGTTATTAAAACATGAGGAATATATTTAATTCTTTTGGCTAGTTACCTTTTATGTTTTGTGTATTAATTTATCTACTTTTTAAACACATTTTCTTATTTTTAGATGAGTGGTTTGGGAATCATAAAACTGTAAATTTTTAAGGAACATTAGCTGCCAACTAAGCCATCTACTGCCTACTATGAGAAGCTCTTCTAGAGAACCCCTGAAAAAACAGCATTAAATTTTTGCGCAAACACCCAACATATTCAAAGAGCAGGTCATTTTTGCCATGAGCTCTAGTCATGAGGAAGTTATTTTTCACAAATACCTAAATTTCATCTCCTGATAACTTATATCATTTATTGCTCTCTGGAGCAACACAGAACTCCATCTGCCTTTCCAAAGGCAGGCCTGAAAGTATTTATAGATATTAACCTTCCTTGACCATTAAAATTGGTTATCTCTATTATCCTGCCTAGATCTCTAACATTTAATCCTATTTGTGCTAGATGGTAACTAACCTTCTAACATTCCCATAATCTTCTCTGCTCCCTTTTCTTGGATCACTGAGAATCAGAAAACTAAAATTTCTACAACTCCCCTGTCAACTGTATTTCATCAAGTTTGGGGGTAAAATTGAAACCCAGAGAATAAACAAGGGATTGGGTTTCTGGCAGCAGCCATCAGAAGTACCCACAGTCAGTAGCAGGAGGTCCTGCAGCCGTAGTAGCTGTGGTGTCTCCAGTAGCTGCAGGGGAGGTAGCTCCGGCTCAGAGGTGGAGAGAGTGTGGGGTTCTAGGCTCCAGCTCAAAAACTATAGCACCTTCTAATCTCTGCCTAATACCACCTTTTCCCCTTTACCCTAGATCACATTTCTCTCCATCTTTAATCCATACACGCATTTGTTTTATCAACTTGTACCCTGACGTAGGAACTATTATTATTCTTTTCACACTGTGCATTGTGACAGTTTTCTGTGTCCACCACTTACCTCATCCCTGGATCAGTCACGAGAATCATGCTTAGCATTTGACTCATAAATATTAGGTATGGACATTTCTCATGAATTTGCATCATATCTCCCTTTAGCCTTCTCTGCTTTAGACTACATACTTCCAGTATATTCAATGTCCCTCATAAAACATCACTTTCAAATGTTTCATCTTTCTGATCATCCTTTTCATGCCACTGTCTCCTGTTTCAATGGTTTTTAAAAATGTCCATGCAGAAATAAACAAAACATTCCAGATATGGTCCAATAACAGACTTCAAAATGAAAAGGACTATATTCCTTTTAGCTGAATACTCTGCTTTCATTAATGCAAACTTTGTATTTGTTTTTTGCAGAAATCACCTAACAGGCAAAACTTATATTAAAATTCTGTTCAAACACCAACACTACAACTTAACTTAGAATTCCAAACTCTCAAAATAATTTCAGTTATTCCTTCTTTGATTTTTACCATTTGTAAATTTAATGCACTGCCATTCTATGCCTTCATTCAAGATATTGCAAGAATGTTGAATAAGAAAATCTAAATTCAGAGGATGCTATGCAAAGTTGGTGAATCTAGCCTCACTTTTAGCCATAAGTTAGAGGTACCATTATCACTCTCAACTTCGTTACCCCCTTACACTGAATGTTCCCAACTCTTGACAGTTTCACTAGTTTCTCACTAGTCAACAGTTTAGAAATTTAAAAATTATTTTAAATATATTTATTGTATATGCATATATGTATACATGCTTGAATTTATGTTTTACAGGCTGAAGTTTATTTTTAGGATTTGGCATTATTGGTTTTTTTTTAATGATGAACTTTTGTCAAAAAGAAAATAATCATAGTTACCACTTGTTATTGTTGATATTTAATAGAATTAAAATTCCTAGCTATTTTGCATTCTAAAAGGTTTCTTTGACAAATCATTGCTTTTAAAATTAGACTCTTTTTGACACTGAAAATTATTGCTACCATGGATATATGGTTCATGTCAGTCCCTGCAGGAGGTCTGCAACTCAGGTCTAAGAAACAAAGTCCAAAATCCCAAAGAAAAAACAGTTATGTCAAAAAAGTAGTAGTTTAGAGAACAAAACCAGTATTCAAAGATAAGAGGGTCAGAATCTAAGAGACAAAATTTGGTATTCATGCAAAAGGAGAGAGACAGAGAGAGAGAAAGAAAGAGAGAGAAAGACAGAAACAGAGAAACAGAGAGTGACAGAGACAATGTGGTTAAAGAAATAAGAGAACAACTCAGAAAACTTGTTTTCTGAGGTAGCTACTAGAAATAACATCCTCCACCAGGTACCTGAAGGGAGGCAAAGAAAGAAAACCAAGGCCTTTTCTCTCATAAAGCTCATCAATTATTTGGAAATCTGTGATTGACTCACATGATAAATTAAATCTACAAAAGCAAACTTTCAATATCAATGCGAGACCACATTAAAGATCTATAAAGCAATGCCATAGATGTAGGATGTAATACCAAGTAAATGATAAACAGGATAAAAGCTCAGGAGAAGAATATGCCATCTATTGGTGGATTAGTTAAGGAACAATTTTCATTAGAAGTTAAGCCCAGATTGAGGATAAATGAGATCTTAGTATGTGAGGCTGTGAGGATCATTTTAGTTGAGCAAGTATATATATGTATTTACACACACACAGAGAACTAGAGAGAGAGAAAGGGTAAAAAGATAATTGCATGTCTTCATTAGTAGCTTAATGTGTTTGCAGCAAACATGAGTCAAAGTTGCAATAAGATATGGACAAAAAGAGGCATTGAATTGGGACCTCAATGTACAAAAAATTGTTTCATCTAAACGCTGTGAGAAAATGTTGGGGCTTTTTAAATAGGAGATTGACATAATAAGCCACAATACTTTTGTTTTCTGTCTTGATGAGTTCAGTCTTTTGGGCAATCATTCTAGTAGCAAATATTAATTGATTAAGGTGTTTATAATTTGCCTTTTGAAGTCAGAAATCAAGGAAAATATTTCAAGAATATTTTTCCAAAGTCGACATACTTTAGTCATCAGTTCACAAAAGAGATCTGACAAGTAAGGTCTTGGCAAAGCCTACCTAACGCCTTTAACAACAGCTGCTTTTGTGTTTCTTTCTCACATTGGCACACCTGTTAAGCCACTCAGCCCCTGTCTGTTTGGGAAACCAACAGTTATCCAGCCTGGGGAAAGACAAAATCTCATCCGTATGCTTACAAGTAGCCATTTATGTAAAATGTGAAAGTAAATTGCCTCAGTTTTGTTTGCTGAATTGGACATGGATCAGTGACAATTTCTAACACTGAGCGGTTTCACAGAGTCAAATATATTGTTTCAAATTTTTGTTTTTAATACACCTGATTTTTTTTTGTTACTTCTAATTTTCATGATTCAGTGATTTGAAAGATGAAATGAATAGTAATGAAGATGAGAGACAGTTCTGCTTAGCTCCTTTGCCAGGTGAAACTGTTTGGAATGCAGAACAAGTGTGTGTGCAATGATCTTCGCAGATGGAAAAGAAAGGGTAATAAGAGATGAACTTTGGCCTTCAGCCAAAAGACCATAAAGGTTGCAACACGCAGAACCAGTCAGAATGATTGAAGGTTGTTTTGGTGTTTAACGGGGTTGCGGTTTTACTCTGTGGTTTGTCTTTAGTACAGGATAGTAAATTACAAATTTTTGAACACTGCCTGTTTGCCATCTGTTTTTGAGAAATTATAACTGATAATAGACAATACAAAAGCATGACCTTGCTATGCTTCAGTAGAAACCACCCAAACAAAACCTATCCTATTTTGTCCCTGTTTCTAGAGAAATGCTCAGAGAAGACAAGGAAAGAAAAGTACACAAACCATCATCATGTTAAATTTTATTTTATTTAATCAAGAAGAAATCATAGAATACTGGTCTTATGAGGATTCTATTTTACAATTAGCCATACATTCATAAGAGATAGTTTTCATGGATATCTTTAAAAGGACTTAACAGATAAATAGAAAATCAAATAGCACTATATTTTTCAATGCTATTTATCAGAAACACCTGTTGTACTACATTAGACTCATTATTCATGTTCAATTTATTTTAAAAAGGTAATATGTAGGGAGATCAATTATTTACTGTACTCACAAGCATGGATGATAATTGGCATTTATCTGTTTCCAAAAATGAAGTACACCTTAGAATGGAAAATATTTGCATTATGGGCGATTTTTGAAAGAATATATTTGTAGACAAGGAAAACAAGGCATGATTTCAGGCACTGACAGTGATATTGAAATAAAGATATATTTTTTCTTTTCTTTTTTCTTTTTTTTTTTTTTGAGACGGAGTCCCACTCTGTCTCCAAGGCTGGAGTGCAGCAGTGCCATGGAGACTCACTGCAACCTCTGACTCCCGACTTCAAGTGTTCTCCTGCCTCAGCCTCCTGAGTAGCTGTCACTACAGGTGCGCACCACCATGCCTGGCTAATTTTTTGTATTTTTAGTAGAGATGGGGTTTTGCCATGTTGGCCAGGCTGGTCTCGAACTCCTAACCTTAGGTGACCACCTGCTTCGGCCTCCCAAAGTGCTGGAATTAAAGATATCTTTTAAAAATATGAAATATTCAGATAATTATGTTATGTTTATTTCATGTATTGTGGACTTATAACTTGAATATACTTAGTATAAACTAGGCTTATAAATTTATAATTATGTAATCTATAAGTTAACATGCTATGTTGAGTGATATCATTACAGATTTCTCATGAATTTGCCTATTATGATAAAAGGGATTTAATTTTTCTAAGAGATTCTAACAGAGTATTTAATTTTATAAAAGATCCACTTAATTTTCCAATTAAAATATCCATAAATGCATTTTGGATTTTCATCTAAGCTGCTAATAATCATGTGATTTCATAACGAATGGCTAAAACTTACTTCAGAGCTCATGAGAAATGACTTGTAGTTGAAACTGCTTCAAAAGTACAAAAAAATCCCTAAAATAACTATTTCTATAACAAGCCAAAGACATTATTTCTTATAACTTCATACCACAATCATTTCATTCAGGAAAGTGTTGTATTAAACAAATACAACATAAACATTAAATTATGCAACCAAATCACTATATGGGACTAAATTCAGCAACTGCTATAACCATAAATTATGCAACTCCAAATATTTTTAACTATTTCTGTATATTACAGATACAAATAATATTATTCTTCATCCTTAATGTTTATGTCATTTTGTCTAACTGAAATTGCTTTCATGTGAATTGTATCATTTATTTCTGGGAAACCAAGCTATTAGTCTACTTGTCTCTCAATAGAAAGACACATTCTAGGGTGAGTTACAAGTGCTACAAACACCACACAACTCAATATAATGATGCAGACTAGGGAAACCACACACATTCCTCAGTGTAAACACAGGTGACCTACGCATGCCAGGCCATCTATCTGCTTGGAGCTGCCATCCTGCTGAGACTGGCCCAGCTCCCTGACAGTAAATCTTTACGCCATTATTTTATCCTCTGTGGCTGACAAGACATCTCACGCTGTGAGGAGCCAAATGTTTATGTGCAAGGACATCGTGTCCATTATTGTTATTAGAGTTCTACCCCCATGCATTCACAAGCAACATTAAAAACCAAATGAGTGGGAAAAAGACCTCCCCCTGGGCCTCAGCTTTATAAACCAAGCGCAGTTTCTATGGAATATGTAAAGGATTTTTTTTTTTAAATATACAAAGAACTGTTCTGGGATAATTTCTTACCAAGCAGTCAGGGGAAGCAAAAAACTTACAAGAGGGCAGTAATAAAGCACGAGATGAAGAGTCCAGAGATGTGATTTCTACTTCTGCCGCTAACCAGTGATGTGATCCTAGCAGACACCTTACCTTGGTTCCTCCTTCTCCTCTTCTGTTTCTTTCCCTTTTAATGAGAGGCTTCCTTTCAGCCAAAAATGTATTTAAGGACTAAATGTTCTACAATGCCCCACTCATCTTTCTATAAATTAACTTCCAAGATAACATCCAATACTTCCTAAGATGATTTTCCCAAGTCACGATGATACAAAGGTACTGAAGAAAACTTCAAAATTGTTTTGAATTGGAACATTTTTTTCTAGTCATTGACCATCACAGTAGCATTCAACTATGGACTAATCAGGTCTGATTTGAAAAACGTAATGTTCCTTTTCCAAAAGACACTTTGGGATTTAGTATATTTTTCAAAGAGTAGTTTACATATATTGGTAAGAGTCAATACAAATGTTCTATTTTTATTAAAGCTAGAGACATACTCTGTAGATTGAAAATTTATACACAATCTGTCCACGAAGCTCCAGGAAGGCAGTGACCATGACTGTCTTGTTTGCTATTATATTTTGGGGTGTCTAAAATAATATGACACACCACAAAGGCTCTATAAACATTGATAATAAAAATTAAACTACAATGACTCAGTAAAGGTGCAGAGCTAAGAACCAAAGAGATAGCTCTGTGGAATCATTAGCTCATCTGGAATCAGGAGCTGGCGACACTGAAGAATGACTGCTTTCCCTGTGACTAGGGGAGTTAAGGAAACTTTAAAACGGACCAAAAATAGAAGCAGACTCTTCAGTGAGAAAGAAAAGAACGTGAGCTGGCAACCTCTCAATTTTCATCATTTTTTTCATCTGTAACCACCTGAACAGAATTTCTAGCTGTATAAGTCATAGTATGCCTTGTGATAAAGCAAGTTACATTGTATTTAAAACAGAGGCTGTGAATATGTAAGCCCTGCTGAGTAAAAGGGAAAGGCTTTTTCTACCATATTGGTTCCAGAAAGACTCCTCACTCAGTCTCTGGATGGAAGCAAGGTAGTGACAACATAAGGAGGTTATTCAGCCTTCTTCATGACAACTAAGTCTTCAAAGCTGATGAAATATAGTTGCCTTCTTTCTCCTCCCAACCACAAAATTATAATGTCAAATCAAAATAGACTGAAATGATCCAGTCTCTTTACTTTATTGCAATTCTACACTTTGATTTCTGTCATGATCTATTTGGTCTGAAAATGCCTATATGTTCAAATACCCATTTCTACTACTTCTTGAAGTTCAAAGTTATTTTTAATGACTTGTCTTACTGTGAAAGAAGTCTATAATATTCTATTTCTCTTCCTTTAAGAATAAATCAGTCATTAATAATCACCCAAACTGGAAACACATCTCCAGAAGTAAAAAGATTGTTAAAGGGGTCATGACAGTAAAAATTTTCAGTGAAGCCAAGTGTCTTGAAATCCTACTTATTAATCATACTTGTCAGAAATCTTTTGTTCAGAATTTCAGAGGAATTCACACATTACATAATTCTGACAGCAGTTTGGTAATGAGCCCATATCACAAATGAAGAATGAAAAAGGAAGTAGCGCACAGTGAGATAATGAGAACCAATGGTCTTAGGTCTGTTTCCCAAAAGCCCCACGTCCTTGATAAATTCATTCTCTGTGTCATTCAGAAAATGTTCCTCTTTCAAGTAACTTTATATTACACTAGGAAGGCATTAAGAGTTTGCCATTTTCTTGTGTTAAAATTAACACAAATAAATGTAGGTTGCTTTAAAATGGGGTTAATTTTTTGTAACTGAATTTAACTTTTTTCTTTTCTGTCCTTGTTTTGGAAGCATTTTGAGAAATTCCTTTTTCATTATTGTTCAATTTATCGTTATTTCTAATTGTTATACTTTTTCACTTTTAAAGTATCTGTCTTCACATACTTTATTTTTATTTCTCCTCCCACCATTTATGCTTAGGATAGCCAACCTATCATAATATAAGCCCATCCAACCTGTGCACATGGTCTGTATCTGTTATTTGAAAAGGTTTTTACTTAGTGATGACAAAAGATACTTTACTGTGACAGACAATGGTTTTGCATTAAAACACACATACAAATTTCAGAATAATATCTAGCATTGATGACACACTATTTCAACCTTGCAATTTATGCCCAGATGAATTAGTTCATTGGTTTTTGTGGCCAGTGTCTAAGGAAGGGAGTGACAGCAACAAGAGAATATCATAATGTTGTTTGCACTCAGGAACTGCCTTATTCATTATCTTGGTGTACTATACAGGTAACAGTTTCTATGTCATAACATAAACAACACTAAGAAGAACTTCATAAAATGTGAAAGTTCTGAGTTGTAGAGTAATTCAATGTTCAACATTGTAAGACAGGAGAATGCTTTTTCCCCACATGTCCATACCAGTTTATACTATCAACAGCAAAGTACATGAGTTCCTATTATTCCATATCATCACAACCCTTGGTCAGTCCTGTTATGTGAAATGGCATCTTATACATTTTAGTTACATTGTCCTAATTACTAATGAGGTTGAATGACACTTCATATGTTACAGGCTATTCTTGTTTCCAACCTGTTAAGCGTTTATTATGGTCCTATGTTTTTCCTCTTTGAGTCAAAAGAGTTGTTTATAAACTCTGCATAATAACACATACATTTTCTGTGTTTTCTGATATTTTAAAATACTGTCTGTCCACTAAGTTGTTCTAAAAAAAATACTCAATTTTTCAGTTTTTCACTTACTACCCCACACTGTTGTGAGCTCAGAGAATGAGGTAAGAGGGTTTAGAATTCTCCCTGATTTCCTGTGATCTCAGTATTAGAGTGTGATAGTCTGTTTTATGGAGGATCTAGTTGTTGTTGTTGTTTTTTTTAATTTTTTTTCACTATGTTGCCCAGGCTGGACTGCAGTCACTATCCACGAGTGTGATCATAGCTGAACTCCTGGGCTCAAGCAATTCTCACACCTCTGCCTCCTGAGTAGTTGCAATACAGGTGTGTACCAGTCGACCTGGCTGTTTTCTAATGAGAGGAACCTTCAGAGTAACAGATTTCCTATATCTCCTAAAGCTACAATTCTGCATATCTGATTATTAGCACTATATCATTTTATTTTTCCATTTAATTCAAATGTATGACTTCCAACGTACTCTTTCTATTATACTGGTAGGGGTGAAATAATCAGATTTTATATATTTATTTATTTTTTATTATACTTTAAGTTATAGGATACATGTGCAGAACATGCAGGTTTGTTACATACGTATACAACTGCCGTGGTGCTTTGCTGCACCCATCAACCCACCATCTACATTAGGTATTTCTCCTAATGCTATCCCTCCCCTAGCTCCCCATCCCCCAACAGGCCCCAGTGTGTGATGTCCCCTCCCTGTGTCCATGTGTTCTCATTGTTCAACTCCCACTTATAAGTGAGAACACATGGTGTTTGGTTTTCTGTACTTGCAATAGTTTGCTGAGAATGATGCTTTTCAGCTTCATCCATGTCCCTGCAAAGGACATGAACTCATCCTTTTTTATGGCTGCATAGTATTCCATAGGTTACACATGCCACATTTTCTTTATCAAATCTATCATTGATGGGAATTTGGGTTGGTCCAAGTCTTTGCTATTGTGAACGGTGCTGCAATAAACATACATGTGCATGTGTCTTTATAGTAGAATGATTGATAATCCTTTGGATATATACCCAGTAATGGGATTGCTGGATCAAATGGTATTTCTGGTGCTAGATCCTTGAGGAATCACCACACTGTCTTCCACAATGGTTGAACTAGTTTACAGTCCCACCAACAGTGTAAAAGTGTTCCTATTTCTCCACATCCTCTCCAGCATCTGTTGTTTCCTGACATTTTAATGATCACTATTCTAACTGGCATGAGATGGTATCTCATTATGCTTTTGATTTGCATTTCTCTAATGACCAGTGATGGTGATTTTTTTTTCATGTTTGTTGGCTGCATAAATGTCTTCTTTTGAGAAATGTCTTTTCAGATTTTGTATATTTCTCTTTAAGATCTTTAAGACTATGGTTTGGGAAATAAATAGGAAGATCACTAGAAACATGTAGAGAAAAAGCCTGTTGGAATATTACTATAATAGCCCAGAAAAAAGATTATGGAAATTTAGACTAAAATAACTCACCAAAAATGGAGAGAAATGAGCAGAACTAAAGGACTCATTTCCTATTGAGAAAGATGTAAATTTTGGAAAACATTTTAAATGAGTCTGTTTAATAAGATGGTTATTCATATGCAATATTCAGAATAATTTCCAGTTTCTTCCATTTATTTTGGAATTGTCACTGAGGGGAAAAATCACAAAAATTTAAAAACAGCAATGAAAAACTCATGTTTTCATTTCACTGAAGTTTGAAATTATGACAATATGTAGCTATATGAAATTAATCCTCCGGCATTTTATCATGTATTTACATCATGTCAAATGTATCGTAAGTTCTGCTACTTGACACATGCATCACACCCAGTAAAAAGAAAATATATCAAGATATACTGCAGAAGCTGTTCATTACCATTTTAATAGGGATTGCTGTAGATCAATAAAACCTGGTTCTATTATTGCTCCAGGTATTCAGCTAAATTTATCAGCTGGAAGACAGATCAGCAGCACAATATCTTGAAAATAACAGTCATTCAATATATACTTATTAAGTTGTATATAAATCCCTTTCAAGTTACAAATGATTATCTAAAACCATAGAATATTCATTTACCAGATTTTCATTTGACAATGTAAAGAGGCAATGTTTCCTTAAGAGATTCACTTTGGTCTTCATTTTCAGTTTGCTTTTTGATTTATCCTACTGACATTCCGAATTGCTTTTTAAAAGTTTTTTTTCTGTCTTCTTCTGTCTCTTACAAAGCAAGAGAAGTATTTCCCATCATCTGTCTGCCAACAGTTAGATTTAATGTGATTAAATTGGGAATTATCCTGTGAACTATGGTAATCAGCCACTTCTCTACTCTGTTGATTTGATTCATTCCTATTCTTCTATTTCCATTTTAATAAGTTTATCATTTCACATTAATTTGCTTCCAATAAATTAAATTAAATGCATCAAAGGGCCTCAAAGCAAATTATCTTTTTGCTATGTCAGGTCTTAAAGATCCAAAATATGATTGTGTTTTTTGTTCTGTAGGTTATAAATATGCATTACACATTGGGGAAAAAACACTTTCAAATTAATTTTTCATTGCTTACAAAATATCTGAGAATTTCATCTAGGCCCAAAGAAGTTTTAACATAAATCTATTTGGTCTTTTAGACTCAAAATCTTCCTATGTTTATAAGATAAGAAAATATTAGTTTTTAAAAAAACATTTAAAAGAAGCATTGCATGATTAAAAATTCTCATTCACAGCATAAAAATCTGGTTTGTAGACTTTTTTCTTTGTAGGTAAAACATTTTTCTAACTAAAAATGACCCCAAGCTACGGGTTTTATTATTTTTTCCTAATTATAACTACAAAGATAAAAGTCATTTCCTTATAAAGTTTGAAAAAGTTCAATTCTTTCCCATGGGAAAATATTTGTGTTTTGTCACCCCCCATATCCTTGGAAAATAGAAAAGTAAAGGCATAAAGTTTGTTCCAAAGGATCACTTGAAAATAACTTACTTAAAATACAAAATCTACCTTATAAAAGGTACTAAGCATTTCATTTAAGTCCCTGCAGTGGTCTGTGTACCCATGAAGTAGAGAAATACCAAAGTATTTTATGAGAGAGATTTATCCAACCTGTGATACTGAAGCTTCATTTTCCCATGCAGTCTTGGCTCCAGGTCAGGTGAGGAAATGACTATAGCCAGATCCACGGTCTGATGGGATAAGAATTGTGGTGTGTTGGGTGATGAGTTGGAAAGGTTGGGAGCTGAGGCTGGAGGGTCAAAGCTGCACTTAAGTCTCCATAAATTAATGGAACTGCTAAAGTAACTGTGGCATATAAATATAAAACATGTTCTTTATACATGGGAACCATTCTTAGGAGGACTATAGATTAGTAGAGTAAAATATTTCTTTTTAAAATTTCTAATCAAAGGAATAGGTAAAGAGAGATGAAAGTTGACAGGAGAGAATGATTGCTTCTAACTGTTGGGATCAAGAAGGTCAAAATGGAGTTTGAGCCCTGAATTTGCTATGCTATGTTGTTTATCAAATAAGACCTTATGTTTTTCTTTTTGCAGCCACCAAATGATGAACCAGTCTGCCAACACTTGTTGCTTCCCAATGATTTCTCTTTATCATTGCTCATGAGGAATATTGCAGGATTTTAAACCTTTTAAATACATTTTTTTCCAAGATTAAACAATTAATGTTTTATAATATTTTTAATGGCCTAGTAATAACCAAAAAAACAGACCAGAGAAAAATGTTTGAATATTATGTTTTTATGTTTTCAGTTATTTGTAACATAATCCCTCAGACAAGGTTCTTATAAAGATACTGAATTATTCTTTCTTTCAGCGTACACCACAGACTAATATAAGATTATTTTTTCTTCTCCTTCTGAACAGAAGGACACCATGCTCAGATTTTCTGGCCATTCTTTAAAGGAAATGGGGTGAGGAAAGGAACTGGAGATAAAGTCCAGAATGGAGCCCTAAAGGTTGCTGTCAGACAATGAGGGAGCCAATTTGGACTGAGATGCTGTAGCACTGCTGGATTCCTCCTTCTCTGGAGGTAGCAACAGCTCCTGGGATTTACCTGCCTCTTGTTATCCCTTCACCCATTGGCACTACAGACTCTGCCCTCGGTCAGGCCTCAGATGAGACAAGGGCACAGGGCATATGGCCGGGAGTCCCTGTCCTCTTGCGATCATTGATATTGTGCCCTGGCTCGGAGCCTTTTTGACCGAAAAATCATTGCCCATTATTTCTCTCCAGGGTGCTCTAGGATTTGCTTTTTCATTTGTCCTGTGTCAAACTGGCTTGGATTCCATTTCATTTTTGTTCTTTTTCCCATTCACCAGCACTGTTTCACTAGCCGACTCTTGTCTTGACACCTTCTTTCTGGCACACTGACTGCAGGTCACAGAAGACCAGCTTCTCTTGCATGTGATTATCATGAACAGGTTACATATCTTTGTAGAACTGATGACTCAAGACTCCACTATAAAATTAGATACTGGCCAGGCAAGTCTATTTAGTGTGGATCACAAGAATGGTTTTAATCAGAAACTGAAACATTCTTTTTGCCAGAAAATTTGAGAACAGTGTCCACAGAGGAACTTCCAGAAATGTACTTAGGATGAATTAGCTTCCTCAATTATAATTTTAAAATACACATATTTAATGACTGTGTGTATATATGCTTTTACATGTAATGTATATTTATGTTATGTAATTTACAGCTTATATGTTATATATTACTGTTACTATATATTACACTTCTTATATAGATTTATTTATATCTGAACCCTCTGAAAATTTTAATGTAAATAATGAAAAATAATGGTTTAACTGTTGTACACATAAATACACGCATGCATGTGCACACACACACATACTAGCGAGCCTTCACACATATTTCACAAAGCTATGGTATTTAAGCACAGAAGCAGACAATGAACATGCTCAAGATCCCTTCTCGAACACGTTCATGAACTACATTATGTTATTTTCTAAAAGGAGGATTTTTCTAAGCTTCATTTTGCCAGGCTTTTAAGCAAATATGTTTTCACTTTTACAAGAATGGGCGAGGCTTACTTAACCATGGCAAGGCACTTGTAAGGTGTGAATACAAGACTGTAAATCATTAACGTGAATTTAATGTTGGAAATCTTTTTACTGAAAGTTTTAACACAGTAATTCGTCACCTGTAACAGTGACATATATGACTTTTCCCATAGCTTCATATGACATTTCAGACAGTATCTTTAGATAAAATACAGTTCAGAGAGCTCACAGGAAAAAAATACTCATTTTTTAAAGTATATTACCAACACTATTGCAGAGAGACAGATCTGGAAGTCCCTGCAGCTTGCGTTCCCCACCCTAACCACAAACACCCACGTAAACATATATAAATTCACACACACACACACACACAGACACACACACCCACACACACACAGACACACACACACAGACACACACACACACACACACTGGGTAGCTTAGTTGAGACCTGACTCCACAGATCTGACTTAGGTCAAGAACATACAATTCTGTGGATATACTAAAAGCCATTGAATTTTACACTTTCAATGGGTCACCTATATGGTATGTGAATAAATATATCTCAGTCAAGCTGTTAAAAAAATACAGCTATGCAGC
Organism: Macaca nemestrina; assembly: GCF_043159975.1. Taxonomy (NCBI): domain Eukaryota; kingdom Metazoa; phylum Chordata; class Mammalia; order Primates; family Cercopithecidae; genus Macaca; species Macaca nemestrina. Next base: position 12,318,619 of record NC_092128.1, read on the forward strand.
CATTAGGTACCAAGTGCCCCTCACCATCTCCAACAAGATACCTCCTCACTTCCGCAAAAAGTTTTTGTTGTTTCATACCCACAGGGATGTTCCCTGCCCTCATTTTTCGTAGATACATATTATAGAACATGATGGGATACAGACCCTTCTCCACTGGCGCTGTGGCCAGGGGGTATGCAGACCCTCTAAGTCTTGACATAGAATGAGGGATGAGAATCAAAGTTATTATATGCAATCTACTACTTAAAGTTAAGTTCCCTCCAGCCCCCATGCAATGATCTGGCTTCTATCCGCACTATCTACTGCCAGTGTTATAACACTGTGCCTCTTTCGAATGGCAACGATAGCCATGATTTTTTTCTTGTGATACACACATTCATTCATTATTCATTCAGTGAATTGTAAATGTGGGGATAGAACAGCAAATAAGACAGACACCTGTCCTGATCTTTGGGGCTTAAACATTATCAAAGTACGTATCAGTGCATCCTTCAAGCCCTGCTTTTAGAAGTACTTGTGTATTTCACTAAATGATTTTTTAAAATTTCTTTAAAAAAATTTCTATCTTTTAAATAAGTTATGATATGCTTTATTTTCTTTAAAAAACAGTAACTATAGCTTCACCAACCTAAAAGTTATCTTCAGTTATACATATTGTAAGGTCATTCGTATTTTGTTTCATGTTTTTTTCTTGAATGTTCTCAGTTACAAACTAGTGCTAATTTTAAAACATTTTTTTATCTGACTCTCTCACAAAACTTGAAGAACAATTTTTGTCTTCACAGTTACTGTGCCAAGTTTGCAAATATTAAAAACAAAACCATAAAATATTAGATTTTAATATGCTCACTGTTAGACACATATTCATCTGTTCTGAATCTCTACGATCTTTGTAAAATTGTAATTCTCTATGCAGTGACGAAAATGTCAGGAAAAACACTTTTTTTTCTCTTTCCTCCCAAACACCTGCATGAAACTCTTGAGCAGAGATCAAAGAAAACACAATCTATTAGAACGTGATAATACTGGGCCACTGTCACACCAGCACCTGCCTTCCGTTACCCCACATAACCAGAGATTAAAGAGTAGAAAGGGCTAAAGATTGAAGCTGACAGAAATAATCATAGAAACAGAAAAATAAATTAGAAGCAAAGAAATCCAAAGAGGAAAAAGAACTGAAACAGAATGAACTGTCCTGCTACTTCTTATAAAATATGGCCTATATTATAATTAACATAAAATATGTTATTCTCTTATGAATTATTAGAAACCTGCTATTTTCTGCTTCTGGAAGACATATGTCTTTTTTTTTTTTTTTTCTGAGATGGAGTCTTGCTCTGTCGCCCAGGCTGGAGTGCAGTGGCATGATCTCGGATTAGCCAGGATGGTCTCAATCTCCTGACCTCGTGATCTGCCCACCTCAGCCTCCCGAAGTGCTGGTATTACAGGCCTGAGTCACCGCACCCGGCCAAGTTTGTCTCTTTTCAATTGCAAAGTATTGGAAGGCTGCTATACCTTATTTCTTGTTAGGCTTTTACTTATTCACATTTTAGGCATTTTCTCCCTAACAAGCATTAATAGATAGACCCTAGTTGCAAATGTTGTCTTCTTTACATTTGTTTATTATTCTTTCCACATTACCTCTAACAGTGAGATTTGTTTCCTTTTTCCTTTCTCCAAGCCTATTTATTATTTTCCTTTGGAGAACATCAACATCAATTCATCCTTCAAACATTGGAGTTTAAAATTTTCTCAGTCAAGATGCTTTATATTAAAGAAGAGAAAAATGCACCAAACAAGAGCACATTGGGGCAACTGCAGGGATACTGACTCTTTTACGGGAAGCAATTACAGTAGGTGCTATGGAAAACCTGAGCCACAAAGGAAGTCCAAAAGTAAAATCCTCTTTTAATCAAATAAAAGTCTCCAAATACACACAATAATTCTCATTAATGTGTTAAATTTCCCTCCTCATGTACATTTTGCCACTCCACTTAGAGAGCATACTCTATGCATTGCAGGGAAAAAGGAGAACTGACACATCTTTAATGAGGCATCAGGCTAATTCACCAAAGATGACCTTCCAGCCCTAAGGAGATCTTCAGATAATTGATCTCCAGTGTGCACATTATCAAACAACAGTGCAAATTAGAACCAGTCACCAAAGACATTCACTCTCTAAATGATTTCCTGACATTTGAGAACATTAGAGAAGAAACATATCTTTCCTTTGGGATTCACATCAGTGTTCTCAATATAATTCCTTTGTAAACTCCAGAAAGAAACATTCCAAAAGAAGAAAATAATAAAACAAGGCCATAAACATAAAAGGTGGCATATGTTTTTCATATTACAATGTTTTGCTAAGATATTTCATGAGAAGTTAAGGCTTTTACAGTTTTCTTGTTTCTTCTCCTGATAACCCCAGAATTAGAACGGGTAGGTAGAGCACAGAGGCAGGCATCCTGCCGTGGAACTTAAGGAGGATCAGGAAGACTTCCTTATACTCTGACCCCATCTTTAAAAATGCGCATCCTCAATGGTGAAGCTTTAAAAGCTGCTAAGTCTTGGGTGCTGTTGGCTATTTCATAATAGTTACTAGAACAGACCATGCAGTCAGACTGCCTTCCTTCTTCTTCTGACTCTGTCACTTCTTAGCTGTGGTGTGGACAAAGACTTTTAACGTTTATAAGTTTCAGTGTCCTGGTCTACTAAAATTGTGATAATAATTGACCTATGTCTTTGATAGATTGTGATTATTATAAGAGATAATGCCTTGACCACAGTGCCTGGCACATGGAAAGTTCTCAGCAATTGCTAACTAATGTCATTTTTCCTTCTGAATACTCAGATCAACTCCACTGCCCGGAGGAGGGTTTGGGAAATGTGAGATCACAAGGCTCCTGTGCAGAGGGCAATAAATCCTTAGTAAATGTATCATAGTAAATGGTAGTGAGAGGTAAGAAAAGATATTTTATACTCAAGCAAGTTTTACTTAACCTTCTGAAGTACGGTTTCCTCCCCCATAAAGTGGGAATAATAACAGAATCTATCTTACATGATACTTGTGGGAATTCCATGAGATGAGATAATGCTTATAAAATGGTTAGAATGCATAGGATGTGGCACAGGGTGAGTGCTCCTTGAAAGTTATTGGTTATCAGGTCTTTTCTTTATAGGAGAGAATATCATATTATGCTTTTTCCAGTAATGTGTTTCATCTTTTTAAAGTAGTGAACAGAGCTTCTCTAAGCAAAAATAGCACGAATTTTAAAAGATACATACAAAATAAATTGGTATGTTAGTGTTTTAGTCTCAAATATATAATGCTCATATAGTTGCTACCAGATGGAATCACATAATGGACACCTGAGGCATATAGCCATACCCTGCCTAACTATGTTTCAGTCAACTATGCTTCACATATGCAATGGTGGTTTCGTAATACTATTGTATTTTTACTGTACCTTTTCTATTTCAGATATGTTTCAACACACAAATACTTACCATGGTGTTGCAATTGCCTATAGCATTAGTACAGCTGCATGTTCCATAGGTTTGTAGTCTAGGAGCCATAGGTTATACCATATAGCCCAGGTGTATAGTAGGCGCCGCCATCTAGGTTTTGGAAGTACACTCTGTGGTTTTTGTACAATGACAAAATCAGCTAGAGTCACATTTCTCAGAACATTCCCATCATTAAGAAATACCAAACTGTATTAAACTGTTTGAATAATATTGTCAGATTCATGAGGATCTGCATATTTTAATATGCTACCAAATGAGATACCAGTGATACTCATCCCAGCCAAAATAAAATATGTGTATAAGAGCTGCCTTCATATCCCATCTACTTTGTCCAACAAACTGGAGGTCACTTGTCAGAGCCTCAAGGAACTGAACACTGCAGGGATACAGGGATTTCTCCTAATGCTTAATAATTTAAGTCACTGTCAGTTCATCGTTTCGTATGTGATATCATTAGGGAATAGTCATAAGCTCCTCTTTAGTTCAGTCAGTTTCTCTTAACCTGGATATGACCTTACAGACAGAAATAGAACAACATTCAGTAAAAGCAACCAACAGGTTTATCACTAGAACTGATTTGAATTGTCATAGAACCTGCCTACACAGCATGGGTTACTGCAACAGGTGTGCATATGACTAGATGCAAGGTTATAGACACACTATGTGGTCACATGGGTTATAGACAATATATGTGGATGTTATATAGAATAATACAAATTTGTACAACTCGAATAACATATATGTTGGTTTTTGTTCCTTTAAAAAAACAAGAATAAGGTAAACATGATTAATACTGATTTTTAAAATTAAACCAGTATCTTAATATTTTCCCATATCTTAGTATTTTGCCATTTCAAATCCAATAGCCTTTCTAAACCAGTCTGAGTTACACTTTAGGTGGGGTTTAGGAATCACTTCCTACTCTGCATAGGTCAGAGGCACTCTGTACATGCACGTTACACACCAGTGTACCAGTGTGTGTTCAACTTCAAAATCGGTCCCGTCCCTGAGAAAATACCCATTAGAAAGGATCAAATCAAAGAGCATTTTCTAATAGTGATTATATAACTCAAACAATATCGAGCAAGAGTAATACGTCTGAACTACTGAGAAAATTGTGGTGAAACTTAGAAAAGCACATAACCATTGAAGTGAACTAGATGGTGGCTTCAGAGTTTCCTGCTGAAAAAGAAAAAGAAAAGAAAATCCTAGTAAAAATTAAGGAAGAATGAAAAAGGCAAAGCAAGTGACACCAGGAACTTGCCTTTGCATGCTATGGTAAGAGAGATCTTGTCAATCAATGTATAAACTGCAAATGTAAGACTCCCTTTGTTTAATATAAAACTTGAGTTTTTGTATGTAATATGTATGAAAAATGTGAAATTAAAAACCAGTATGCCTTTATGTTTCTGTAACTTCACTATTTTACAAGGTGTCCCAATAAATGTAGCAGAGAATCTATGGTCATAATGACTTACGATGCTACTGCAAGAATTTATGAAGCAATTCCTCTGATCATTTAAAGTGAGCCACTCAGCAAAATTTCAATATTTGGTTTTCAGAAATAAGCCACTATTACTCTCGAGGTTTTTATTTGATTAAATTTGTTGCTGACATTATTGCCAAATTGTGAATACCATATTAGATTTGTGAAGTTTAGAGATATACAATTTATATGCATGTGTCCAATGACACTGTGATTGTACATTTCTATGTATGCCTCTGGCAATGACTGTAGGGTCAATTTCAGTTTTATGTTTGGAATACAGTTGAAAAGCAAGGTTATGAGGGGATTTTGAAATCACAGCTTAGACTTGGCAAAGAGACGCCTAACATTTTCTATACAAACAGATGAAATGCCAGAGCAGAGTCTCAATGTCAGAGCTTTTGAAGGAAATCTGGTTTGGCTCAACCAGAGTAAGCTGTGTGTGTTAAGACGATTTGACCTAGAAACAAAATGCTCTCTACAAATAATCAGTGAAGCTGAAGGGAAATTAAAATGATTTTAGTGGTTGACCTTCTTAGTTGCATACTGGACAATTATGAGAAGGTAATTACTATCTGAGCATAGGTTGTAAAAGAATGACCATTGCTAGTACAAAGTTGCCAAGTAATTTCCGATTTCTTTAGTTATTTAAACACAGAATTATAAGAGGGAAAAACTGGAAAACATACTGAAAAATCATAGCCCATTTCGGCAATTTTTTTAGATAAGGAGGAACTGGGCTTTTTTTCTAGTAACACCTCCTGAATTTCATGTGTGTGTGTCTGTGTGTGTGTGTGTCTGTGTGTGTGTGTGTGTGTGTGTGTTTATCTGAATCTTTGGAGTAATAATATAATGGCTTTTTAAAATTCCTAAGTTAAAATATAATTTACATGCCATAAAATTCACTGTGATCAGCATACAGTTCCATAATTTTTGACAAATGCAAATGTTTGGTAATTACCAGCACATTCAAAATACAGCACAATCCCATCACCCCCAACAAAATTCCTGTGGGCACCTTTGTAGTCCACCTCCCCTCTACTTGTGTGTCCTGGAATTCACGGATTTGTTTTCTCTCTATCTTTGCCTTTATGACCCACATTTTAATGATAGGAAAAATGCACCTGTCTGTTGTTCAAGATGTTTGGTGGAAACAGTCTCATAATGTACTGTTTAATATTATAAGACAGTTTCCTTAGCAAGCAATACTTTCGGCGGCTCTATGCACTTGCCACTGGAACAGTCCCTCCTTTTTCCTGCCCTATTTATTGACTCCTGGCTGGAGAAAGGCATTTGGGTGCTCTTAGCAGAGTAATTTGACACCCCTTCAAACTGATACTCTAAATATTTTCTCAACATTTTTTTTTTTTGAGATGAGTCCTGGTACCTGGATGAGAACAAAGGCAGAAAAGGAGGACCCTGGAAGGCAGCACCCCCTGATTCTTACATCATCCACTTCACCAACCAAAGCAATTACTAACAATTCCTGGAGCACACAGGCTTTGACGTGAGTGGAATAGACAAAAGCCTCTTACAGTCCACCCCAGGCAGCTTAACCAAGAGGTCCTTCTAATACACCCACTATTCTCTTTTAAGAAGAATTCTGATGAATACAATTTTCTTCTTTGCTTTACACTTTCAGAGATGTTTTATGGTTTAGTGTCTGAGGCGATTGCCTACCCCACCTGCTCTTCTCTACGATGTGTTATTCCTGTACCTCACCTAAGAATGTCCAACCAAAACCATGACAGCCCCTGACACTTCAGGAGTTTCATGCTCTCCTGTTACTAGCACAGCATCCTGGGGGCATTGACTGGTTGTAAGAGAAAAGTGTCACTCACTGCTGGTGACTAAGGGACAGAGGTAGGAAGAGAGCTGCTGTGTTTCTTAGAGCCGATATGGAATCTTCCATTAAGTTTTCATATAGAAACTGAGTTTAAATAATGATGAGATTTTATACTCTACTAGTATAGCATATCCAGGTATTTTTCATTCCTTAATTTCTTCATCTAATCTTTATTTCATGTGTGCTGTGTTTGAGGCCTTGTGCTTATTCCTGGACTAACACTTTCTTTGCCCTCAGAGGGTCTGGGGGAGTGAGATTAGATCTCTGATTTCCTACCATTCTTTGTTAAGTCATTTCTTACAGAAAATGCGTGACTAGTTTAAGTTCCAAACAGTAGCTTTACCAGTAAACTTTGGTAATCGAAAGCTGTTTATCAACTTGGAATTGCTTGCATATTAGAAATACACAACTGGACTCTATTAATTATTAATGTCTCATTCCTGTTAAATTTAAGTGCCATTGGTTTAATTGGAACGAGTGACCAAAAAAAATTGCAGTTCCTGAGTTTTGGATTTTAAGAATTTATTTTTTCCTTGACACATATATGTGCCACTGAAGATTTTACCAAAAGAAATAAAACCCAGATATTAAACTCATCTTGTTTGCTTATTCTTTCCCTGCAAATTGGAAAAGGAAGCTTGTCATCAACATTGCATGACTGGTTGCATTTTAATATTCAGTGTCTAATGACTGGCATGTGATAAATCTCTCATTAACATAATCATGAATAATCAGATTAAATGTCACATCTCCAAAGAAAGATCACCTGATCAGGGGTAAAATCAGTTAATTTCTTTATTTGTTTGTAGAGCACTACTAAAGTGGGAGCAATCAGTATAAAAAAACCTCTCTGTTGATGTTTGAATTACATATAAATTATGCTGTACCTTGCTCTTGGAATGTCAGAGGGAAATCAGAAAACATTATTTCCTCCATTTTTAAGAAAAATGAACGAGATCATTTTTCATTAATGTTCTAATTATTCTTTCCAATAATATGTTACTTCTGTATTGACTGTCAGCACTCTTCCGACTGAGGATTCAGCACAGGGAAGTATGGTTTTCAGAAATATTTTGAAGTAAAATACTCCAGATAATCAAGTACTTTGTTACAAAAGAATAGCAACACTGTAATCTCATAGTGAACTGCTGATTTCATTGACAGTCTTTGTACATAATTGGCAAATGTGTGCCAATGTGTACCAGAAAATAACTGAAATTTAAAAGGATGTGGTTGGGTGCTGTGGAGCTAGTGCTGGGGTATTGAAAAAAGGCATCTTGAACTCTTTCCAGGGGAGATAGCAAGGCTCGTGGATTGGCCCACAGGGCACTCTTCGTACTGGATCAATCACATTGTAGGCTGCCTGCCAGATGGCAGCAAAGGGAGAAATGGAAGAAATGCCTATCATTTTTTTAAGATGACTCCAAAATTATACCTGTTGACTTCCTGCAATTTAGATGTAACTTTCGTTTTTTTTTGAGACGGAGTCTCGCTCTGTCGCCCAGGCTGGAGTGCAGTGGTGTGATCTAAGCTCACTGCAAGCTCCATCTCCCAGGTTCACACTATTCTCCTGCCTCAGCCTCCCGAGTAGCTGGGACTAACAGGCACCCACCACCGTGCCCAGCTAATTTTTTTTGTATTTTTAGTGGAGATGCTAATGTACCATTAACTCAATATTTTATATTCACTTTTCCCTAAAGATTATAGGTACCCAAATTCACATGCTGTGCAGATAATGGCAGCATTTGTTCATGTAATTTATTATGAAATTATATCATGGCCTATCATGGAGCTTGTGATTAACTTCACACTAACATCAAAGCCATATGGTATCCTATCCATTTACAGAAGAAAGCTATCTCCTTAATGTCATTTACTGTAGGTTAATTTATGATTTGCCAGAAATGCTGTAGAATGGTACCTCTTTTCAAATACAGAATTTTTTAGCAAATGAAAATCAGTAACCCTAGTTAAACGGAATAATGGTGAAAATTAATACACAGTGGTGCAAGGCTCCAGGGCAAAAGGTTTTTGACTCCCAGACTTCTTCCTTTAATTAGAATTGTGGAAGTATTTGGTACATCTTGAATTTAGAAATCCATCTAGTCTGAAAAGTATAATCTGCAGGGTGTACATACATAAATATTCCCAGAATTGGATGCCTCCAACTAGGAAAGGAAATATGTTCACATTGCTAAACCAGAGGCAAACGGCTTACTAAAAAGGGACAAAGAAAAAAAATAGATGGTTCTCTTTTATTTCAGAAAGTTGCTTTTTTAATGACATTGATTGTGGAGAACATTCATTCTTTCAGTCATTATTCCAATATTTTTTCTTTTTTTGCTTATCGAGTTTCTTTTGTGTATAGTCTTTCAAGCGAACACGTCATTTACAAATTAGCTCACTCAAATTGCTAATTCACAGAAACAATAAATCTTTGACTATAAATTCAGGATCTTTATAAATTCTAATGTGATTTTTGATGAGTATTCACAGATTATCACTTTAAATTCCTTATGATACATGATTGTTTATAAATTTATATTCTTAAATTATATTTTAAAAGTTTGTGTCCTCTATAAATATAGGCTAATAGTTTTTATAATCTTTGAAATTTCAGAACAAAAGCCTTTTGGATTGTAAATGTTACTCTACATTATGGTTAAGAACTTATCTTTTTCATTTTTTTTTCAGAAAATGTTGATTTTTGAATAATTAACTTGAAAATATTCATTGGATACTCATAGTGTATTAGATCTCAATAGTCTGTATATTACAATCCCATCTTTTGAACACATGGCCAATATTACTTCAGTCTAAATAGATTTTAAAATCTGTTATCTTAAAATCTTATTATTGGATACCAGTATATTTGAGGCATTTTATATTTAGTACTAAAAATTCATTTGCTGTACTATGTTGCTCATATATTTTTAACATCAACATTTTCTTAATGTAAAATAACAAAAATATATTCACATGAAATGAAAATTTCAGTTTTTTATATCGAATCCTAAAAACTCTGGAACAGCTTTGGGAATAGGTCACGGGAATTTATCAATGAAAAACACAAACACTAAGAATCCACTCAGGTTTCCTGATTCAGCCAAACCCGTTCCTCCTCACACAACCAAACTCTCTAAATTTTCATTTGATGAAACTAAAGCATACGGAGGCATAATGACATGTCCATTGTCGCTCCTGAGAGACCAAAGTCCAGACTGCCTTGTTTGCAGAATATGCTGTTGCTAATAAAATCTCTAACACATAGTAATTACATCATATGGATTGTTGGAGTAAATGATATACTTTTAATCAATTTTTATTTTAAAACGTAAATTTAAAAAAGTATTTTCTGAATCTTCTGAGCAGGCATTAAATAAACTTACATTAGTAAGATTTTGAACATTTGTAGTTGGTAGAACAGCAACAAAAGAGAGCATTGACTGACATGAAAACTTGGAGACTGGTCAAGTGAGTTTGTATGTAACTGAGAGATTCTTACAAAAATACCAGCCAGTATGAGTTCACTGTGGAAATAATTTAAGAATTGGTTGAAAATTAAACAGCAGACTCAGTATGGTCCAATAGCGTGCCATTTTATCACACATAAAATTTGATCTTTTCAGAACTTTTGCTTCACAAAAGATCTTTGCAACCTAGAGAAAACTAACCAGAATTCAGAAGAGACCAGAAAACTTCTCTCGTAAAGAACAAGTGAAGAACCTGGGGTCATTTGTCTTATTGGTATTCATCAAATACTCAGAAGGCGGTCACGTGGAAGAGGATGTAGATTTACCTTGTGGCAGAACCGAAAGCCTTGGGCGAGTTTCGGGTATGTAAATTTTAGTTCAGTGTAGGATGCATGCCATAACAACAGATGCCCAGACGTGAAATGGGTCCCAAACGTCTAGGATTCCGGCAGAATTTATTTTTGAATTCATTAATTTCACCCTCTTTAATTTATTTCAGTGTGGTCAACTTCAATTGACCATTTCAAATATTTGTTTTCCTTTTGATGCAGTCTAAAAATTTGTACTTTAAGAACACAGTCCTGTTCCATTGGTCTATGTATCTGTTTTGGTACCAGTACCACGCTGTATTGATTGCTGTAGACTTGCAGTACAGTTTGAAGTCAGGTAGCATGATGTCTCCAGCTTTGTTCTTTTTGCTTAGGATTGTCTTGGGTACACGGGCTCTTTTTTTATCCATATGAAATTTAAAGTAGTTTTTTTCTAATTCTGCAAAACAAGGCAATGGTAGCTTGATGGGAATAGCATTGAACCTGTAAATTACTTTGGGCAGGATGGTCATTTTCACAATATTGATTCCTCCTATTTATGAGCATGGATTTTTTTTTTTCCATTTGTTTGTGTTCTCCCTTATTTCCTTGAGCAGTGGTTTGTAATACTCCTTGAAGAGGTCTTTTATGTCCCTTGTAAGTTGTATTCCCAGGTATTTTATTCTCTTTGTAGCAATTGTGATCACTCATGATTTGGCTCTCTGCTTGTCTATTGTTGGTGTATGGGAAAGCTTGTGATTTTTGCTCATCATCACGGGTCATTAGAGAAATGCAAATTAATACCACAGTGAGATACCATCTCATGCCAGTCAGAATGGCAATGATTACAAAGTCAGGAAAAAACAGATGTTGTCGAGGCCGTGGAGAAATAGGAACGCTTTTACACTGTTGGTGGGAGTGTAAATCAGTTCAACCATTGTGGAAGACAGTGTGGCTATTCCTCAAGGATCTAGAACTAGAAATACCATTTGACCCAGAATCATAAGTGGGCATATACCCAAAGGATTATAAATCATTTTACTATAAAGACACATGCACACACATTTATCACAGCACTATTTGCAATAGCAAAGACTTGGAACGAACCCAAATTCCCATCAACGATAGACTGGATAAAGAAAAGATGGCACATATGCACCAGGGAGTACTATGTAGCCATAAAAAAAGGATGAGTTCGTGCCTTTTGCAGGGACATGGATGAAGCTGGAAGCCATCATTCTCAGCAAACTAACACAGGAAAAGAAAACCAAACACTGCATGTTCTCACTCATAAGTGGGAGTTGAACAATGAGAAAACATGGACACAGGGAGGGGAACATCATGCACTGGGGCCTGTCTAGGGGTGAGGGAGAAGGGGAGGGAAAGCATTAGGACAAATACCTAATGCACACAAGGCTTAAAACCTAGATGATGGGTTGATAGGTGCAGCAAACCACCTATGTAACAAAGCTGCATGTTCTATACATATATCCCAGAGCTTAAATTTAAAAAAAGAAAGAACACCATATTCTATGCATTGTATGGTCAAATTTGTTTTATAAAATAAAATTTCTTAACTATCCAGTATATACCCCATCCTAAAATACGAAGGCTAATGCAATACGATATGTATTTTTCCCTAATGAATTCATCATCACAGCATTCCCTATGTTAACTATTATTTGCAGTTTCTGCGTGAACCAGTCTCAAAACATACGCCTCCAGTTTCTTCTTGTTCCATTACTCATGCACAGTGTGCAATAACGTTTTGGTATTTTTCATGTAACAAATAATTTGCAAGAAGAAAATTGTTTTTTAGAAATACAGCCTAGTTTATAGTTCTAGTAACTAGTAACAACCTAACAAATATATATTTGATGATGATTATCAGGGTTATTGGAAATGTTAAATCATCAAGGAAAATTTCATTTTCAGGAAATCATATGCCATGATAATTCCTTGGTATAAAATATTCTATTATTTAAAAGATTTTATGTAGTGGCATATAACAAATATTGTTGAAATTTTATACCTACAGAAACCATTCAACTGCTCTGTTGCACATGTTAAAATACATGGTATATTTTTTGATAAAGTTATAGCATTTTTAATGGATTTTAAGAAACTTTATTTAAAGAAAAGTATTAACTTCCGGCATAAGTTTTAGAAGGGTTATTATTAAAAGTAGTGACAAATATTATGATGAAGACATTGTATTTCTCATGGCTACATTAGCCCATTTCTAAATTGTATGTAATTTATGTGTGTGACTGATGAGGAATGAGAGGGGTAACCGCCAGGAGACAGACTTGGGGAGTCAGCCCTCTGCCAATAGGTTTAAAATTAAACACAATTTGCAGCATATGACATTCAGTATGTTATTTTTTAGGAAGAACATTTCTGAATTATGTTGAGTATGGAAGCAGATAACATTAGTCAAAAGCATGTATCGTGACCTAAAAGATAATGGAAATCAACCATTATCATAAATAAAGATTATTTTGGTAGATAAAGTGGAACATTATCTCACAGGTGTGTGAAAGTTTGAGCCCATATGACTTTACATGCTTACTTCTGTACAATAAATTATATAGAGTGTGCAGGTTACTTAAGTTTCCGTATTAATTCATAAAGAATAACCCTCAAGTAATGTGGGCAAAATATGGTTCAGGAAGTATTTGTATCTGCTTAAATGATTCTTAACACTTTGATCTAGTTTCTGTGAGATGACTGTTTTGCTCCAGGGCTCTTAAAGTAGGTCCTTCTGTGCTCCTATGCTTGTTCTAAGTACAGTCTCTAAATACTATCCTATTAATGTGACAGGAAATTTCCGCTCTCCCTAAAGTGCTCTAGGATTCATAGTTTTTTTTTTTTTTCATGTTTTTTCTTTCTTTAAATTGACATAAAATTGTATGTATTTACTATATGCCATGTATTTTGAAGTATATAACCATTGTGAATGACTAAATTCAGCTATTTAACATATGCATTACCTCACATAATTATTTCTGTGATGACAATACTTTACATCCCCTCTCAGCATTTTTCAATAATACATGGTTAACTACAGTCAACATGGTGTACAATAGATCTCTTAAACATTTCTATTTAATTAAAATATTATATCATTTGATCAATATCTCCCCAAGCATCCCTTCCAAACTACTCTAGCCCCTGGTAACCACCATTCTACTATCTACTCTTAGATTAACTTGCATAGATTCCAGATATGATAGACAAGGTGCTCTAAACTTTTGTTGGGACAATCTGATACTGTGGCTCTTGAGTTCTGTAATGTTATACTGAAGATTTATCAGCAACTTATCTTCCCTTGAGTGACCAATATTGTCTGCATGCTGAGGTGACAGGAATTGTCTAAAGCTCATTTCAGTCTAAGAAATTACTTCCTGCTTAAAAGAAGAGGAAAAAGATATCCCATATAAACAAGTATGGATATCATAGATTTTCTGTTTAGTGCTATTAAATATATCTTTGGAAAAAGTGGGTAAAAATATTATTCTATAATCAATCACAAAAATATACATGACCACACACTCATTGGCAAACAGACATAAATTTATGTATATACATAAATACAAATTTATGTATGTTTTTGTATATAATTTGTATATACATACATAAACAGACATAAATTTGTATATACATAAATAACTTTCCCAAACCAAATAGAACAAAACTGAGGAAAGATAGAGCTGAAACTTAAAACCAACTAAGTTATGTAAAAGAAGAAAGTAGTAACCATAGTCATTAATTTATTTTGTTCATTTTAGTGCTTCCTTGTGGAGAAAAGTCATTTTCTAAAATTTAATGCATTTATATTTTAGATCTTTAAATCTTTTGTACCTGATGAAGTTGGTGAGCAGAATATTATAACTGTAATTCAAACTTTGATCTGAGAAATTGATAATGCCCTAAAATAAAAGGTTGCAAAATGTACAGTATGAAGGTCATTACATAAAATTTTTAAGTTCCCTGAGTTAAAATTAAAATTCTACTCTCAATAGTACCTATGTACATTTTCTATAAAGCTTTTTGAAGAACTAGACATTACAAGAGAATGATATGAGGTAATTATTATATTTAGTATATTTCTAAAGTTTGGTTTGGGATTTTATTCATTCTTTTAATGTTTACGAATTAAACATTTTCTTTTCTAGATACAATACAAAATTGTTTTCTTTAGCATAATCAAACAGCTTTCATTTTACATGAAGTAATATACATTTTCATACATAATGCATACAAATATCAAGCAGTCAGTTTAGGAAAGTGATATGGTTTGGCTGTGTCCCCAGCCAAATCTCATTGTGAATTGTAACTCCCACAATCCTCATGTGTTGTGAAGGAAGCTGGTGGGGGGTGATTGAATTATGGGGGCGGGTCTTTCCTGTGCTGTTCTGGTGATAGTGAATGAGTCTCATGATATCTGAAGGACTTAAAAATGGGAGTTTTCCTGCACAAGCTCTCCCTTTGCCTGCTGCCATCCATGTAAGCTGTGACTTGCTCCTCCTTACCTTCTGCCATGATTGTGAGACCTCCCCAGCCATCTGGAACTGCAAGTCCATTAAACCTCTTTTTCTTCCCAGTTTTGGGTATGTCTTTATCAGAAATGTGAAAATGGGCTAATACAGAAATAAAGAAAAATGAGTCTGGAATTGCAAAAGAAGTACTGTTATATTAGAGATGACCCAAAGAACTTAGGCCTTCAGAATGACCTCCATTTTAAAGGTGTAAGGCTATAACTAGCATGTTGTTATTCAGGTTAAATGGGGTGAAATACACATAAAGAGCAAGCCCCAATACACAGCAATAAATTTAAGCCCCACTATTTTATAAGTATTATTTTGATAAAGATATTATCTAAGAAAAAAGTATTTTGCTTTTGTATCTTTTTATTTTTTATGACTTTGATCTAGTCTTTAATCCATCATGAGTTGATGTATTTTGTATAAATAAATAAGCATTGGATACATTGAGTTTCCATTATCAATGATGTTCTGTATTTACAGGCACACAATCATATGCTCACTGCTAGTAAGTATTCAGATTATACACAATTCTTTCTTATCTAGCTTAAAGTAAAATTAGTAACTCTAAGTCAACATATTTGATGAGAATATATGGAGGTGTTTCAATTTACATTTTAAAGTATGCTGGGCTCCACTCACTAAATTTTTTAGATTTGTGTTTTATTTATAGGTACCCATAAATCAACCCTCTCAGAACAGAATGATAGATACAAGCATAAGGACCTGATTTGGAAACCAACAGATTTTATTTTTAAAAATCCAATACCATTAATTAAGGAATTGAATCAAAAACATTTGCATAGCATTAGGGTGCAAGACAATTTTGCTTTAATATGTAACCGAACATTTTTAGAAAAGTAAAATTTCATTGTTAATGTGTTTTGTTGCTAATATCTATTGCCTTTAGATATGGCAGTTCATTTGTTTTGTGCTTTGTGTGTGTGCAAATGTGAATCTAATCCTTCAATTAGATAAGTATCACAAGTTTGAAGCTCTGAAATTGAAATGTGAGCAAAAGCACAACGTGTATCTTTCAGAAGAAATAAGAAATGATTCATCCATTTCCAAACTAGTGTATGAAGATAAATAACCTCTCATCATTTAATATGTAACTCATGAGGTCTGTATTGTGAGTGAGGCATTGTAGCTAATAAGATAGGGTTCTTTTACAGCTTCAAGTTCCTGGTAGCATCCCAGCTTGTGTGAGCACACTGGGAATAAATTATTCCTTTGTAGGAGAATTCATTACCAGCAGCTGATAGCTCATCGCTGAATTACTTATGGGAATTCCTGAAACCATATTTTTCTGAAATTAAAAAAACATGGTCTTTTGAAAACCAACCTTTTGTTGGCATGTTCATAATTGTTTGGAATATTTGTGTCCTCATATGTCTTTGCCAGTCTTTCCTATCGATTACATTTTAGAATTTTTAAAACGCCTCTTTTATTAAGAAGAAAATCCACCTTCACTCTCTAAATGGAACTTGGTCAAATATATAGAATTTGTAACTCACAGACCAGTACTAGGCTGTTAATTTGAAAATAAATATTGAGATTCAAATAATAAACCTGTGTTTTATTTTTAAAACATGTTATGATATTTTGATTATTATTTTTTCAAGTATAATTTGTGGGTAGAAGAGGGTGCCTTTCTAAGCCATTCATTTCTGGTCTCGTAACTCGAAACTCTCATTTTTTCAAAGTAGTCTTTTCTAATACCCCAGTTCTTTTATGCATCTCTATCCCTTCAACATAGATTCAGCTTATTTCTTGTCTCATGTCCTTAATTTTTTCTCCAGAGAGGCTTATGTTTAGCCTCCCCAATCTTCTAATTAATAAGGTGCTACTCCCTGAGTCTTCTTTCCTCTCTGACCGTATGTGTCAGTCTTCTGCACAATGAATTTTAATTTCTATGCCATCTATACTATTACAACAGCCTTATAGTTAATATATATCAAAATGTGTTCCAGTAAATTTCTTGTATGAATGCACTTCAAAACCTAATTGGCAAGACCCAGATACTTGTGTATCTATTTAATCTTAATCTATGCTGTTTGTTGGATGGAGATTATTTTTCTTTTTTGTCTTCTGGACCTATATAATTTATAAGACATATTTAACGAGGAAAACATGTTAAAAATGGCACTTTTTTATTATTTCACAGGGTAAAAAGAAGAGGGTGTTGGAAATATCTTCCAGGTTTATGACTCAATACTTCTAAATGTCAATTCTTTCTACACTGACCTATAGATTAACCACAATCCCAATCAAACTCTTAGCAAGTTATCTTACTGATATTGACAAACCATATCTAAAACTTATATGGCAAGGAAAAAGACATGAAATAGCTATCACAATACTGAAAAAAGAACAAATTGAAGGACTCATCATGCTGCTATATTCCAAGACATTTAAAGCTGCAGTCATCAAAACTGTGAGGGATTGGCAGAGGAATAGAAAATGGAGGAGAGTAGAAATTCAGTAAAATAAGCCCAGGCAAACAAAATTAATCTAATAATAATCTAACCATAATGAAAATGTATCAAAACCTCACTTATGTGGTGGCAGGGGAGAGGGGAGATGCTAACCTAGGCAACTTTGGAAATAAATGGAGTTTGTAAGTCATTGCTCATAAATCCTATTCTCTATTTGACAAAGTTATTCTCCAGGGGGCTACCACTAACAGTTCTGAAACTACCATACATGATAACTAGAATTTCACAAGTAATTAAATTGATGGCAATGATGGGATACAGGTTTCTTTTTTCTTTTCTTTTTCTTTTTTCTTTTCTTTTTCTTTTTTTTTTTTTTTTTTTTTTGAGATGGAGTCTCGCTCTGTTGTCCAGGCTAGAGTGCAATGGCACAATTTCGGCTCACTGCAACCTCCACCAGCCGAGTTCAAGCAATTCTCCTGTCTCAGTCTCCTGAGTAGCTAGGACTACAGGTGCACACCACCATGCCTGGCTAATTTTTGTAATTTGAGTAGAGACAGGGTTTCATCATATTGATCAGGCTGGTCTCAAACTCCTGACCTCAGGTGATCCACCTGCCTTGGCCTCCCAAAGTGCTAGGATTACAGGCATGAGCCACCACGTTCAGCCTGGGATCCAGGTTTCCTACTATTGGGTGGGAATTTACAAATAGCAAGGGGAAAAGGTTAGAATGATTGATACGGTAATTGGTTATAGTTGAGTACATCAATATGAACACACATTAAGTTAAATAAACATACAGCTGAATATACTTATAAACAGATGTGAAGACACAGATATAGAAATTTATAGATATGCATATATACATGGCTTAGTAGAAACACATATATCCCCTTGCACAATTATATTCCACTATCAATGAGCATACATAGCATCCAGATACTGGTTTCTCGTAAGTACCATCATCCAACAACAACAAAAACCAGGATTCCTTAGAAGGTTGATTCCAAGACTGGAGCAAAAAACATACAAGCTAAAACTGATGCACGTTGTAATGCCAGAAAATAAATACTTTTCAAAAACTCTGTGGTGACGCAGGTGTGTCAAAAGGACACAGGGCAACTAAAAGAATTTCCCGTGGCCAGACCTGAAATTATTTAATCAAAAAAAGAACTAAGGTACTATTAGAATATAATCCAGATTATGCTAAAATCAAATTCATGTGTCCATACCAATGTAAATGATTGAATAAATAAATGGGGGGGACTAATCAAATTTTATACATGTCCCGTAGAATAATTTATGTCAACACTGTGCCCTCAAAGAGGTAGACATAACAGCCTTACATGTGAAATGCACATAGGGTCTTCCTTCCAAATACTACAGTGTGGAAAGAGTCTACACTGCAGTGGAGAAACCTAACAAATCCTACTTGAGCCAGGTAATTAAGATCAACATCAACAGTGACAAGTCGTGTTGCTAGTGTGTATCCGAGATACAATGTGGTGAGAATGACACTTTGTATCTGTGATCTTCCTCTCTAAAACCTATAATGCCAGTCTAATCATGAGAAAAACATTAGGTCAATCCCAATTGATGAACATTCTACAAAATACCTGACTAGTACTCTTCAAAACTGTCAAAGTCATAAGCAAGTAAAGTCTGAGAAACCGTCACAGCCAAGAGAAGCCTAAGGAGGCATAATGACCAAATGTAATATGGTGAACTAGACTGGATCTGGATTCTGGAACTAAAAAAGCACACAAACAAACAAAAACCCACAAGGATTTAAGGTAAAAACCTAATAAAATCTCAATAAATATTAGGCTAAACATACATATATTGGCTCACTAATTATGACAAACGTTAGTACATTAAGGTAAAAAGTTAACAGTAGGGGAAACTGGTTGTTGGTGATAAGGGGAATGGGAACTGTATTCTCTCCTCAACTTTTCTATAAATCTAAATGTATTCTAAAATAAAATGTTTATTTAAAAATGAAGCAGCAAGACCTTATGTTAGCATATAACAAAACGAGGGTGGGGATAAGGTTCCTTATCACTAAGACTTCTTAAATTTCACTCTAGCTCGGCATTTGCTAAGAAAATTGGGCTAAAGTTGAGATCAATATATGGATATGTCCTGGTTCAATGTAGCTAAATGAGGAAAGCTGTATAAGAAAGACAACCACAAGATGATATAATTAACGGAGAAGATAAATATTACAAATTTTGTAATTCCCAACTGTGAAAAGGTCACTTTATTTCCTTTTCTTCTGCCACATGATATTTAGAATTACTTGGTTTCAAAATATTTTTAAAATTATTCAATTAAATTACAAACAAGAAAGTAAAACAGCAGAAAGGACTTGGAGAGGGGTGAGCATACACAGCAACAACATTAATAATAATGCACAGTCCTACCATTTTCAAAATTCTCTCCCATATGTACTCTCACTAGATCATCAAACATTCTTTTACGTTAAGTGTAATATCTCCTGCATATTCACAGCTAAATGTTGCATAATACATGTGGGATATAAAGGATCCGATTTTAAGGACTTACAAAAAGCTAAAGGAGTTATATATCTCGAAAACATTCTCTGTATTTTATGAACTGGAGATAAGAGTCATAGCAGAAACTTCCACCATTAGTCCCCTTGGTAATATTGATTAACCTGCTTCAGTCACAATTTTGTACCAAAAGAATAGAAATGTTAAAGAAATGCTTTGGGATTTCAAGGCTATCATTGACATTTATGAGAAGAGAGGTGAAAGAGCTAGCTACTAATTATCAATGTACTGCATTGCTCTACATCTCTGGCAGGAACCCAACTTTTTGGATCAACTAGCAGGCAGCACTCTTAGCCATGAGCTTCCATGGTCACAATGAGATTGTAGGTCTTGGCATGGTTCAGCAGGTGTCATTTATATGCAATGTCAGCTGCAGGAAAAATGCAGGGAGTATCATTCTCCCCGCATAAGTTCTCTTAGGGAGACAACTCAAAGTCTTCACTAAATGATTACTCTTGTTCATTTTCAGTTACAACAATGACTTAAGAGTATCGTGGAAAAGCATCCTAGTGAACAGAACTGTTAGGATGAATAAAAATGTATAATGTCAAATATATATTCTCAACTATTTGCAAGGCTATATGAACATTTTTGAAATACTACTTTGTTGTGAGAACATGAGTTTACATTTAATTTTTAAATAAGTTTTATTTTTATAAATCTTTAACATGTAGAACTCTCCAGCATTGCATGGATCCAATTACAAAAATGAAACATATTTTACTAAAAATACATCTACATAGTATTCGAATACTCAAATGGATGTTGGCAGTGAATGGAGAAAACATATCAAAACTGAACAAATCTGGAATAAAATTACTACAAAATTAGCCAAACAGTTTCAGAAGAAAACTTTCAAGGACATATAAAATACAAATGTCATGAATGATGTGATCTCTCCTGATGTTATGACACACCCACTTGTTTCATATGCTTGAGGTCAGGAGTCTAAAACTGAATAGACACCTGCATTCATAATTTTTTATAATCACAGATCCTTATCAAATTATGCCATCCACAATTCTTATATTACTATTTTCAGAGAGAAGAAGTAGGAATTCAAATACTCTCGTTTATAACATAATAGAATTACATACTATTAATGATTGAATAGATTACTTCTACTTGAATAATTATATTAAACAAGGTTAAAGGAACACAAAACTCACATAGGCAGTTAACATTAATAACAAAAATTTTAACCCTCTCTCACCTCTCTGTTTAGTAAAGTAAGTTTTCAACTACTCTAAATGTTACACAAAATGGATAATGACAATGAAGATGGAAAATTTTTCTTCATATAATATCTTGAGTTTGAGTTGAATTCACCACTTGGGTTTAGTATACCTTATATTTCACAAATGTTAAGAATATTAAAAAATTAGGGAAAGATAATTTAAATATTATACACTATTCTCTGCTTAATATAAAAATGAACAACACTTCCATAAATTTCATGCCATTTTCATATTTTAAGTTTTTTTAATTGAATTTTTTATTATTATTTTTGAAATTTCACCTTTTTTTGTTGTTTGTTTGAGATGAAGTCTCACTCTTGTCCTCCAGGCTGGAGGGCAATGGCATGATCGTGGCTCACTGCAACCTCTGCCTCCCTCCTGGGTTCAAGTGATTCTCCTGCCTCAGCTTCCTAAGAAGCTGGGATTACCACCACGTGATGGCGCCCACCACCATGCCCAGCTAATTTTTGTATTTTTAGTAGAGACAGGATTTCACCATGTTGGCCAGGCTGGTCTTGAACTCCTGACCTCAGGTTATCCACCTGCCTCGGCCTCCCAAAGTGATGGGATTACAGGTGTGAGCCACTGCGCCCGGTCATATTTATCTTTTTATATGGTGTTTGACACAACTACCTTTCCCTTCTATGGCTTCAGTTATTTTCCATTAACATTTATGCATTATTTTCAACACAACAAGATTAAAGTCAAATATATATACTCATTAAATGAACTAACATTCTGCTCTTACAATTTAAAACAAATATGCAATGCTTATAAGTGCAGAGTTTCTTTGTTACCCTAGGATTGAATTTTAGAAATAAGTCAACTGCGCTTTGGATTTTGAAAAATATACTCATTCATCATCATGGAACAGTCTTCCCCAAAGTTATGGTAATATTCCTCTCTTAGACATGATTGTAGTGTAATACAGACAGGTTGTAAATAATTTGAAAGCATCCTAAAAATAAAACATATTGTAATCGCTGGTTAATTTCATTAATCTTATGAAATAATATCCTAAAATGTACAATTAATGAGTCTTAATTGGTGAGTAGTTTGAGATAAATAACATACTTATGTAAATCAACAATAATTTTTTAATTTTACTATAAGGTTCAAAATTATTGAACCTCCACACAATTTCATCCTTTTCAAGCTTCTCTCAACAAGCAGCTTATTAAAAAGGTGAGTCGTCTTCTGAGCTGTAGCCCATAAAATAATTGAACGTTCAGTGAGGCAGGATGTCTACCCCACACTGAGTAGTGAATTTGAAGATTCAAGGAATGATGAATATCTAACAAATTACTTCCTAAAGGGTTTTTATTACTCTAATTTTCTTTCTTTTTCTTTTTTTTAATTAACCTTAAGGATTATACAAAAAAAGCAAACCAACTAAAACCATCACACCAATAAAAACCAAACACGTATTAATGCAAATCAGACATATAGATATGAATTGAGGTAGTACACTCACAAAAGGTAACATATCCATTTTTTGAGTATTTTATCATCATCATTTTATATTTGCTGCTTTTATTAAGTCATTTTACATTATGCGGGACCTGAGAAATTTTACTTTTCAGACTTGACTTTTATGAGATATTTTTTAAAAAATCTTTTGTTTCACTTTAGTCACTATTACTAGCAGTTTCACCATTCTACATTTCTTGAAATTATATGTGTAATTCAGCCCACAGTTTCAGTTTTTTTCTAACATTTGATGTATCAATTTTAATTGGCCAAGAACCTAAACAGTTCTTTTAGTTGTGAAATAGCTCATGGCTAGATAAACCATTATTTTAAGACCAGTGTAACTTTGATATTTATTTAAGGAACAAGTTGATTTCCTAGAAATGACTATTCAAAATTGCCAAAAAGGTAAGGAGTCATAGAATTATGAATCACAGTATTTCAGAAAAAGTAAGATCTTCAAGGTAGTACAATTCAGCATTTCTTAAAATGTTTCAAATAATAGTCTGAGAATTTGATTAAAACTATGTCCCCCCTCTCGCAGAAAAATGCACAGGCTCACACATTTTTGCATTCAGTTTCAACATATTCGAAGCTATTCAAGAATGTTTGTAGTCTATTTATGAGCCAGAGGTAGTGGAATTTCGAGGTTTGTTCAAGCTCATTTTATAGACAAAGAAACATTGGTCCTCCAGAGTTAGATGACTTTCCAAGGTTAACCAGCTAGGTATAGCTCAAGATAAGACAAAAATACAGGTTTCCTGGAATACACACTTTTTCTATTATATCCAGTCACATAATTATAACGAACTAGAAAGGATTCACAATAACTAAACCCATTTTACAACAACTTTAGATTTTTTTTTTCCTGTGGAATAAAGTATATCTAATTTCATCAACGCATGTTTCATTGTGAGAGATAATTGTGTAGAGATCTCGACTCCTCAGTGAGATTGAGCAAACCTGATACAGAACAGGAATGCTACAAATGTCTCTTAAATTTTAAATGAATGGGCCTGCGTTGTCAGTGCAGTGGGGAAGTTGACATTAGAAGAGACGCTAGTCTGGGAAACTAGGTGTTTTCAGACAAAATCATGTTACAGGGTATTAAGCAAGTATGCAGATACTAGCTGATCATTAAACAATGTCTGCCCACCATCAGCTTTTTTTTTGACATATAAATTCACAGATTTATTGGATAATGAGTAATAAACCAAATCCATGTGGCACAATCTCTGAGAAACACCAACCATCTGAATAACTTCATCAAAGCTGGAGTTAAGTGAAGAAGAGGTAGCTTTACCCTAGCAGATGGTTTTGGTTAGAAAGTCCATCCTCATATTGAACAATCATCAACCTCACTGCAAATTTCACTTATTTGTCCAGATTCTCCTACCTGAACAAATAAACATTTTTATTTATTCATTCATCTCTCTATTCCAAAAAGCTATAGTATTTGACATTACTCTTGCTCATTTTCCAAATTTGCAGCAAGACTTTTCAAAAGAATCCTCTGGAAAATATTCCCCTCACCATGATTCTTTGCTTTGCTCACATTTTACTCTTCTCATTTCCGCTCCCGAGCTGTGATTCCCTCCTTTTCTGATCTCTTTTATTTCTTTTTCCTGTTTCTCTCTCATCCCCTCTTATTTTTATAGACTCTTTGTGCTCTTCCTTCTAGATTCTTTCTTTTACTACTATAGGAAAAAACCAAACGGGTCAGTGGTGTTTTGTGAAAGTTTAAAGGATTACCATTGTAATACTAAAATTCTAACTTCCAGCACGGGAATTATAGATTACATTAAATTCCCCCAGAAGAGGAGCTTGAGCAAATACATGAGTATTAATATTTTGGAGGGAGAGATGTTCCAAGGGAAGCACCGGTATGATTCCAAGCGGACAAGGAAGCAGTACGATGTTGAGATGTTGAGCAGCCTACTGCTGCAGCACATGAAGACCTTTGGAACCCAACACCACTGCTCAACTTTGAGAAGCAATGTATACTGTGTCTCAGGTTTCTCCCCACCAAGGAACAAAGGAACTAGGATATTGATCCACAAAGCTGCCAGTCATTGATTCAGGGCTGCTCCCAGGTGATATGAATGCCTGGCATTTCCATTTGTCCTTCAGCTGAGCCAGATACCCTGACCAGAAAAGCCTTCAGAAAGCGTCTCAGGTGCTTCCAGTTGGAATGTACAAGAGTGATGTGTGTTGATGAGATATGGGTGAGTCACCAACAGCACCTGCGAGCAATTTTTTGCTACATTTTTGTATGTATTTAATATCTGAGCATTCATTTTCCTCTGAAACACAGTAGATATTTAATATCTTGTTTCCATACTTCTTATTTCACAGGAAGAAACGTCTTGGCCCTTCGGACTGGCTCTAATAAGCACACTGGTGAATATAGTGATTCACAAGGGAGTCCAATGGGGCAAGTTCCTATTTGGGGACATAACCGGCAAGACTCAGAAGTGAAATTTCTAGACTTTCAAGTAATGTGTAAACAATGTGAGCTTTACAGTTAGGTAGACCTAGTTTTTTAGTTTAATGATTGTGGACTGTGCAATTTAATTTTTTCAGGCTCAGGGGCCTTATCTTTTATTTATTTATTTTTTTTGAGACGGAGTCTCACGCTGTTGCCCAGGCTGGAGTGCAGTGGCGCGATCTCGGCTCACTGCAAGCTCCGCCTCCCGGGTTCCCGCCATTCTCCTGCCTCAGCCTCCTGAGTAGCTGGGACTACAGGCGCCCGCCACCGCGCCCGGCTAATTTTTTGTATTTTTAGTAGAGACGGGGTTTCACTGTGGTCTCGATCTCCTGACCTTGTGATCCGCCCGCCTCGGCCTCCCAAAGTGCTGGGATTACAGGCTTGAGCCACCGCGCCCGGCCCTTATCTTTTAAGAAGAAATATTAATAGCACACAGCTGTGGGGACTAAAAGATCAAGTAAGCTAGGCAAAGGATACAATTTCGTTACTTAGTAAAGACTCAACTTTTGTTGGTCACTTCTGTCAGCTCTCCTCCCCCCAATCACCAAGATTAGTAGTATTTTACAATTTATGGAATTGAAATTACATTTCCTAGTATACTTTCTTTTTTCAAAAGTTTATTTTTGCCTTCTTTTATTATATATTTCTTGTAGTCTGTGAACTATGGATATATACAGGATAGAGATACAGAGATAACTGAATAGAATATTTAAAATAATCCAGTTTTGTGTTCATATGGTAATGACACGATTCGCTGGTTTATATAATGCTACCATCTTGAAATTTAATTTTTCTAGGTCACTTAAGTTATTGGCACTGTATAACTTCAAAGTTGTTATAGTACATTGCAATTGAGCCTAGTTTTCTTCTCCAGTATACATTAGTTGTGTAGTTGTCTTTGACTTTATTGCCTTCTTATCGGCATGCAGAGAAACAGATTGCAGACACAACATTCGACGAGACTACCTTAACATCTTCCCTGCAGGTTTGCATTCAGCTGGATGGTGATGTAATTACAGGGTGCATCTCCAGTAGACATGATTGTGACCCTTTTTCCCAAACACTGCATCACCTCTTCATGCTCATAACCAAACAATCGTGTTCTCTATATTTGGCTTTTTCTGGTGTCTCTGGATTTATTTGTTATATTCAAGGTGGACGCATGTTATATGCCAGGCTGAAAACTTTTCTAAATTTTTTAACTTTGTCTAATTCACGTATAGTATCAGTATAATTGACAGTTTACTAACATTTATATGTATTTCCTTAACTGCTTATTTAGGAAGACCATAAACACGACTTATAAAAATAAATCCTATGCATAAAATATTGTGCATAACTGAATCAGGTATTAGTCAATTTATCGTTTGTACACATGACCATTTAGATACATTTCTAGGAGGAGCTTTAAGGAATTAGCAGAAAATAAAAGGTTAACTATAGTACAACCAGAGGAATTCTACAAATGCATTGCTAAAAAATTAAATAGGACTCAGCGGACATAATAAAAGCTTAAAAATGTATTTAAATGTATCAACGAGATAGTAGTAACCAAGAAATAAGAAGTATTCCTTGATGATAATAGGATAAAGGGCCTACATACTGAATTCCTTCCCAAAACAGTCAATAAGAAATAATAAATTACTTATTTTTATTTACTGCTAAATATTTCAAGGATATATTCACTTTCTACTTGGTTTCTTGGAACACACAGGTTAGAGGCATAAAAATCATTCAGTAGAAAACTTTGAAAGAAAAGCTGAAAGAAGACTTAAAGATCATGTAATTTACATATTTTATTTTGGAATTGATTCCCACGGTGTCCAATATGGTAGTCATAGGTCACTGTTAATATCAAGCATTTGAAATGTGGCTAGTTCAAACTGAGGTGTGTTGCAAGTATAAAATACACCCTGACACTGGAAATGTTAATTTAAAAAATATGTCCAATATCCTACCTATAGTTTTCATATTGAACACATGTAAAAATCATTTTTTGGATTAAATGTATTATTTTTATCTTTTTTTACTCTTTGGACATATTGGATTAAATAAAATGTATTAATTTTATCTTTTTTTACTCTTAATAATGTAGATACTAGAATATTTTAGAACACATGTTAATTGAATTATATTTCTATAGGAATGTTGGATTTTACTATAATCAAAAATCACCATGAAAGTCAAATGAACAAAATTTTATGTATGATGAATAAACCATGAAGACCTACTGTTAATTTTCTTAAAATTTGGAGATAAGAAATTAAGGGCATGCTAGCCAAAATGTAAGCTTCATTCTTACAGAATGTCTATCAGAGTTCTTTAGTGCCAGAGCCTTTGTGTGGCCCCAATGATGACCTGTGTTCATGGAAAGACTTCCAGTAATGACTCTAGAAATTAGACAAGTCTTCCTGTGACATTAGAGGTTTTAACAGTGGTGGATGCAGCCAAGATAATGTGTCTCTGCAAATGCCTGACACTTCTCATAGATATCTTTGAGGAAACAAATCTATAGATAGGGAAAATATAAGGAAGACAATTAGCTTGCTACAAGTCTCTTAAATTGTCATCATATTGAGAGCAATTAGTAGTGAGTGAGAGGACAAAAAGCATGGATAGTTACTAAAGACAGAAACAAAAGAGTTTGTGGCGCAAAAAAAAAGAAAAAAAAAATAAAGACAGATGTTAGAGCTATAAGTGAAACAAAAATGGTCCTAAGATTAAACAACATTGAACAAGCTCATATAGCAGTTTTTAAATGAGCTGATGGAGCAACATCACAAAAATACTCAGTTTTATAAAAAAAATTATTCAGATTAAGGAAAGGCCAAAGTAATGAGTACATACCTGTATTTTTCTCTGTGTATATGAACAGGCTTGGGAATGACATGTGATTTTTTTAATGGGCAATTTAAGCTGTACCTGTCTTAATAATCAGTGCCAAGTTTTAAAAATAAATGCTTTTTCAGAAAATAAAAATGATGTCTTAAAGTAAAACTTCTAATCAATGTCTCTCTCTTGGAGTTCTACACCTTTTGCTCACTGCCTTTAAAATAAGCAAATAAGGTCTGCCAAAAAGAATGGATACTCAATAATCTCTGGCTTGATTTCCTGAAAAATACTGCTTTTTGTTCTTATATTAAACCATTGATTGAATCTCTTTTAAATACTTTTAATGTAATAACAATTTAGAATTTTCATCTTTAAAAAATTATGTCTTGAAATGCTGGTTACTCAAAGAAAGGGAAAACTGAAATAATCTTTCACATCTTCTTGTCATTCTCACCTGTAAAGTAGTTTTGCTGTTAACATACTGCATGGAACAAGAAAAAAGATCCATGTGAGCATGAGAGAGAGATCACACTATTTTACGACATTACTAATAAAAATCACATATCTGTTAACAGTAATAACTCCTTTATTAAATATTTTTTGTATCTACTAGGGGCTATTTTAGGCTTATCACTTTTTAGATTCTAAATCTAATCCTCTCAACACTATTACATGAGTCCTATTGTTGTCAATTTAAATAAAACTTGGGCCTGTTATCTGATGTAACAAAAATATTACTTTTATTGTAGATAGTGTTAGTTAGACGTTTATCCCCTTGACTCATCCATAAACAAGGATAACCTTTTATATGTTATGTATATATCATCAGAGAACTGGGAAGTTTGAACAAACCGTTTCAATACTGGAAGGTCTGCAGGTGATTTTGCAAAAGAAGACTTTCTGTTTGGCCTGTGGACAATCCATATATCCACTGGATTTCCAGGCTAAGCTGGTCTACTTGAATATCAAGGTAGTCTGAAGGCACAATACATGTGAAAAGCATTACTATTATAAGCTTCCCTAAAGTTATACCAAAAGAAGTAATTTAAATTATATATTCCCTTGCAGATTTTTAATAAGGGTACCTCTCACTGAAGAGACAGAATACAAAAGAGAAAATTTTACTACTGAAGTGTCTACAACATATACAAGAAATGTTCTTTGTAGATACAGTATCTTAAGATTCTTGTTTCAATGACCTTTTTTGAATCTTTGCCCTTTTTGCCCTCAGATATACCTGATTTTAAACCTCAAATACTTTCACATGTGAAAGGGCAGCACATTTTATAAGATATGTGTATTTTTCTTCTATAGCATTTCTAAAAATATCATAAGATAATTGTTTTCCAACTAAAACACTAGTGGTTTATTAACTTTAAAAGCAAAATAGACCAAGTGCGGTGGCTCACATCTATAATCCCATCACTTTGGAAAGCTGAAGTGGGAAGATTCCTTGAGCCCAGGGTCTTGAGAATAGACTGGGCAACAAAGTGAGCCTCTGTATCAACAAAAAAATAAAGCAAAAAAATTAACCAGGCCTAATGGGGTTCACCTGTAGCCCTCACTACTCAGGAAGCTGAGCGAGGGAGGTAGAGGCCATGATTGCACCACTGCACCCCAGCCTTAGCGACAGAGCGAAACCTTATCTCAAAATTGAAATAAATAAAAGCAAAATACATAAACAGCTTTGCTTATGGATATACAACTGTCATTTTAATGCTTCCTAAAATCATTAAATTTTATTGGTAATCCTGCTTCCATTTTTGATGCTCTTTTAGCTTGTTTTAAATTTCAAATTCAAATCCCAGAGGTTGAGACTTTCTCATTTGCATTCATATACTTTCCTCTTAAGCATATAAGAAACTAACTAAATTAATGTATAAATAGCATTGGGACACCAGGGGCTCAAGGCAGGAACATAATTACTCTGGGGATGGAACATTTTCAAAACATATTCTAATTCAGAATAGGTTTATGTGTTAATGTGCTAACAGATGACTAGCACTGTTTCTAAATCTAGAATAACTAGTTGAGTTCAGAGACCAGGCTATATGTTTAAAACAGCCAGAACCATTAGGGGTCTAGATTTGCACATATACAAATCAAGATTATTAGAGGAGAAGCTACTAATTAAAAAGAAAATTCAATCATGTCTCAAAAATGGGATTTAAAATACTGTCATATTTTGAGATGATAGTAGAATATTATATCAAATCAACTACTTTCACTAATGCTGAATTCACTGTATTTTTCCTTTTATTCTGACCTTGATATTATCTACCCACAGTATGCTCTAGTCTTTTATTTCCTGCCATATTTTTAGCATTATCCCATTGCACTCCAAATTTGCACAACCACAAAGTAAACAAAGCCAGTAATGTTGAGGTTCCGGACACGCAGGTTCTCCTTACCTGTCAAACGTGCACCTTCTTTTCTGCCATGTCGAGCCTTCCAAAACTACTCTATTTGGGTGATGCCCATGTTTCAGGCCTTTCCAATCATCCTGGGCCCTGCTCTCTGCTAGCAGACGACTACATGAGAATAAATCCCAAGAAATGTGCGAATGGCTAGGCAAATCCCACATGTTTGCAGTTTTTGTAAATTTAGCAAGTACCATCTGAAAATGATTATTATTATTCAGTGATTCTCAAGCTTTCTCAATTTTGGCATTGTATATGAACCACCTGAAGATTGTATTTTAATTGGTTAAAACAATGGTTCTCATTGAGTTTCAGCCTTCAGTGTGCATGAAACTCACCTGGGAGGCTTGTTCAATCACAGCTTGCAGAGCTCTGCCCTCCAAGTTTCTGATTCGCTGTGTCTGGGGTGCAGACAATTATTTACTTATCTACCATGTACCCAGGTGATGAGGTTTCTGGTCTTATAAGCATGCTTTGCGAACTACTGGTCTGGAGTTAGACGTAAGAAATCTCCAGCTGATTCCTACACTATCTAAAATTATGATAAACTTTTCTAATGAAATGTAGGAAGGCCTGCAATGGACATTTTGCAACAATGCCATGCTAAGTGTATTTTGTGTTATTGGGTAGAATCAAACTTACTTAGAAATAATTCTGTTTACTTGTATATATTTCTTAACCAATTACTATTTTCTATGTTTGGACAAACTCCTCTACCATGGTCCAAAATCTCTCAGCAGTAGTATCTGAGTGTTTTTAGGTATATGATAAAAATTTACATATCAAGACCTTCAAAAAGCTCAAGTGTTTTAAGTTTGTCACAAAATGAACAGCAAACAGACTGACGTTTCAATTTTCAAATGTAGATACAGTGAATTAGTAGTCACAGTGTTCACCGTAGAATACTGTAACAGTGTAGTATTGGGGTGACACATAAGAAATACTGTTTTCAGAATGACCCTTGGACCATGTGGAAGAAAAATATAAAATCCTATTTGTTTGTGAGGGAAAAAATTCCAGAATCCTAAAATTAGAAATGTGAATAAATACTGCTCCAGCCATGTGGTGGGTGCAAATACACATAGTGCTTACCACAAAAGAAGACAAAACAATGCCACCTGATCAACAGAATAAGATGCATGTGAGTGCAGCACTAGGTACTTTTTGATGAAATTCTAACCAAACAATGCAAAACTTAGATGATCAATGTGAAGAAGCCTGGGTCATTTGAAGTAGGAAAGAGTAAATGAGACTTTTGAGACCTAGTAATAAAATGGACTGACAATTGCCGTAATCCTTGATTGTCTCCAAGTATGCATGGTCTTGGGAACGCAGTTCTATAGCACTACTTATTTATCAGAGCTGGATTTCTGTCTTTATTTCCCTAACTTGGAAACAATTTTATTTAAAAAGAGTAAAAATTTTGAATTATTTCTGCAAAAAAATAGGATGCAATCTGACTAGTTTAGGAGAAAGCAAAAGGTATGTACACTACATGTTGCTGAGACAATGAAATTTGAAATTAAAAATTATACACAGAAAAAAGGGAGATTATCCCAAAGAAAAGATGCAATCACTAGAGATAGCACATATAAAATGAAATGGAATATCAACAATGAATATCAAAAGCCTTAAAAATATACAATTCATTAGAAGAAGTGCTGGGAAGACAAATGAAAATAAGTGGAATTTTTAGTAGCACAAAAAGACAATACTTTATACTTACATCAATTATTTTGAGTGGTACATTCTGTAAGAGAGGAATATGAGGAGAATACATTGTCTTATGACTCTCTGCAATTGTGAACCCAACAATGTATTGTACTTTATACAAAGGAATTTGCTTCACTGAAGCATGTAATCTGTATTGTCATTATTAACTGAATAAAAAATTTCACTTCCTCCTAACCAGCTTACTCACGCATATTTTCATTCTAGAGAAGAGAATTAAACTTGTTTATTCATAGTAATAATTCAAATAGATCTGAATTATTAAGCATATTCATTCAACAAATATTGTATTAACATTATACACTGTACTAAATTTATCTTAAACAAAGAAATGTATAAGCATGTGCTTTGGCCTTAAAGAGTTTTAAATCCGGAAAACAGAACAATGTATTTGCACAAATATATTCAATAGGACTGTATATGCCACTTGAGTGATACTGACAGGCAGCAAGAAGAATAGAATGCATCCTGCTGCCATGATCAAGAAATACTTTATAAAGGAGATTATTGTTTAGTTTAACATTAAAAGATGGAGAACATGAAGTTTAGCCCCAAATATTAATAATGCTTAAATATAGATAACATTGCAAGGAATTTTTATGTCCTTTTAATCTTTCTGCATTTTCTGCTTACTTTAAATGAATGTGTCCTTTTTACAAAATGAAGAAAGCAATAAATATCATTAAAGCAAGTCAAGGGACTGAGGCATGGTAAACTTTAAGGAGAAAATTAAGAGAATATGTAAATTCAGAAGAGTTTGGAAGTACATGAGGGAAAATTTTAGGTTTGGATGATAAAATTGTGACAAATCCCAAGTCAATATAAGTGATTTAAGAAAAAAAGATGGTGAAGGCCAGGCCCGGTGGCTCATGCTTGTAATCACAGCACTTTGGGAGGCAGAGGCAGGATAATCACTTGAGCCCAGGTATTCAAGACCAGCCTAGGTAACATAGTGAGACCCCCAACTCTATAAAAATTTTTTTAAAAAAAGCAAGGTCTGGTGTATGCACCTGTAATCCCAGCTACTTGGCAGGCTTAGGTGGGAGAAATGCTTGAGCCCAGGAGATCGAGAACGCAGTGAGCCATGATTGCACCACCGTACTCCAGTCTGGGTGACAGAAAAAGACTCTGTCTCAAAAAATAATAACAAAAACATAAATTTTAAAAAGAAAAAAAAAAGATGGTCCATCTAGTTTTAGGCTCGTTGAGTTTGGGCTATGGCAGCCTAAATGCCTATCAGTGTGTGAAGTGGAAGCAAGGTAGAGGAGAAAGGGCAGGGGCTGGGAGTCAAGCAGAAGTGTGATCATTGGATACATGGGACATATCCAACATCTGATGAAGATAAATTCAGAAATATGTTGAAGATTAAACTTTGGGGAATGCTTCCACAGAAGATGCAAACCCTACCTAATATCTGTTTGAAATTAGCTCAAAACTTCACAGACTATCACTGTTTCTACATATTTTGTTTTCCTGTAGTACTGACTTACCCATCAGTACTAATCTAATAATAATGTTAGAAATATTTTGAATTAGAAGGAGGTAAATATGCTGTGGTCTCCCCCTTCCTTAGAAGAAATAAGACAAATAGTATTGTGTATTTATTGATTTCTCATAATAGCAAAATAAAAAGCCTGACCTTAGCCCTGGGACAAACTGCTCTGCTGTATACTTTCTGACTATATAAAAGAGTTGTCAGTATGATCACAGTGAATTTCTGTAATGCCTAACAGAGCTAACTCCATGGAAATTATGACAGCTCCTTGACATCAGGGACACTCACCGACTACTTATTCACTTATTGAGAGTAAATGAGTGTCAGCTGCCAGAAAATGGAGTGAACAATGTTGAAACCATACAAGACACTTTGCTTTAAATGATAATTTCAAGTACTCAATCTCAGGCACCTGCTGGTTTTGTTTTATAATTCCTCCAGCAAAATAAGTAGATTTTGTCAAATGAAAAGGTTATATTTCTGCTTGTTGAATTAAACATTGGAGGTCAAAGTAATAGCACAGATTCCACATAACCAAGCAAAAGAGACAAAACATAAAAATAAATGCTATATATTTATGGCTAGGCTTAATCAATTCAATCAACAGACTATGGCAATACGACTGAAATTTTTCAGTCTTCTCAATAACAAATAACAATATTCAATTATCTTTCTTCATAGAAGTTGACATTGTACAATTTGAAAGGGTCACTCTTGGTTTCCCTATCAAAAATGTCATAGTATCAATTCCTTCAATGTAGTAAAATTCTATGACTACTAAAATAATCTACAGGAAAATGTCTTGATGTAATACTTGTATGATACTCCATGGAAAACTTATGTCACTTTTTACACCTTTAATGCTCAAGTATACGTATAATATAATTCAAAGTTGGAAAGAGGATTTAAAATATGACTCATTCTAATTATTCTAATTATTCACATTCATAGGCAGAAGAGTAGTAACTATATTAATAATTATGCCAAAACAGTAAATGGTTGGATGCCAACAATGCATTTACGACTTTAGCAAATTTATAACTGCAATCAAATCTGCTTCCAAAAATGTATACATACATACTTATGTTCTATGTAAATCAGAGGCTTATATTTAAGTTGGTCCTGGGGAATAACAACAGCTGATATTCCTGCTTTATAGATTATGTTTTACTTTTCTCAAGTCAGTGGAAATCTTATTCTCAATATGATAAATGCTGAGGAGTATACTAAATTCTATAGATTCATAACACTTGGAAGAAGTTAGCTCACCACTTGAAGACTTTTCAACAGCCTTCGTGACAGATAATCATCTACTATCTGCCTAGTCACCAGCCTTAAAGATGAATAGTATCAGTCCTTTCACTATGCCAGTTATTCAACTGTGCTCACTATTGAATTAAATTGTGTTACATCTACCACATTTCGTTCTATCTTCATTTTGTGGATTCAAATATTAATAATTAAAATAATAATAAGCATAATTATTATCATCCATGATATGGAAAACCTCAAATATTCATGAGTTTACATACCTCTCCTATTTCTTCCTGAATTTACATTGAATATCTGTAGTTCATTACTGACATAACTTGGCTCTGAGACCCTCCATCATCTTAGAGTCCTTTTTCCTGCATACACTAAGTGCATTAACTTAACATAACTACACTAAGTACATTAATACAGTTCAGGTACTGAGGCAACACCATGAGGTGGCTAAGAATTTGGCTTCCGGAGTCAGTTATGTTTGATCTAGGGCAAGGTGTTTAATCTCCGAATCCATTTCCTCATTGGTAAAATGAAAATGATGACAATAATAATAAATCAACCATCTGATAAAATGAGGTATGGAACAAGTATGGTAATACATAAAAAGGCCAGCCCCAGTTTGTAGCCATACAGTAAAAAGAATACAATAAACAAGACATAGTCCCTATGTCCATGGAACTTTCAGTTTAGAAAGGCTATAAAATAATTATTAAAAAACAGTGTAAAACGGGGGAAGACATAGCTTTTTTTTTTTTTTTTTTTTTGAGATGGAGTCTCGCTCTGTCGCCCAGGCTGGAGTGCAGTGGCGTGATCTCGGCTCACTGCAGCCTCCGCCTCCCGGGTTCCCGCCATTCTCCTGCCTCAGCCTCCAGAGTGGCTGGGACCACAGGCGCCGCCACCACACCCGGCTAATTTTTTGTATTTTTTTTTTTTTTTAGTAGAGATGGGGTTTCACCGTGTTCGCCAGGATGGTCTCTATCTCCTGACCTCGTGATCCACCCGCCTCGGCCTCCCAAAGTGCTGGGATTACAGGCGTGAGCCACCGCGCCTGGCTATCGCAGTATTTTAAATTTACATGTAGTAAAGGTATTTTAGTAAATTAGATTTACTTGCACATTTCTGTAAGTGCAGAGCCCTATGCTTGCTTGGATATGTCTTACTAGCACTTAAGTTACACACTCTAATTGTATCTTGCCACACTTTTAACACATTTGGAAATTGAAGACAATGGTAGAATCATGCTGTTACCAGGGAATAATGGAAGAGATGGAACATGGATTCCTAAGAGACCTCCAAGAGAGAATCACGCTGGTGAATTTTTATGGTATTTGGTCTCCCCCATCCTGTACAACCTTTGGTGTTTCAAACTTGAAAGTTTTCATTCTCCACTCTGTCTTACATTTGGAACACACTGAATATTTGAAACACATTGAAGGAGACTCCTAGCAGAACTGATTCTTGATAGACTTGAGTATAATCATTTTTTACCCTCTGAAATAAATGACTATGTGTATTTTCCAATCAGTGAAAAATTTAATTTTAACTAGTATGAAGGGCAATGTAGTTATGTCATATTTAACACTGACAGGTGACAAAAGTTTTGAAATGATGACTCATTAAAATACAAAGGAAATAAGAGATGCCTACAATTAATTTCCTTTTAAATGTCAAGTAAACATTCTTTGTGGAAATGGAAATTGAAGAGAATTGAAAGTCATAGTGTAAAAATTACAAGGCACATCCCTGCACGTTCTTTGCTTTGCTGTCTTTCTATCTCTTATCTTACTCTGTATGAATAAACACCTATTGCAACATTAGAGGCTGTTGATCACCTAATAAATTCTTCAAACTATCTCCTCCCTTGAGGTCTTGACATGCCTCGCCTATGCACTCAAGTTACTCTCCTACTTTTTACATCTTTTCAGTGGATGCCACCAAAAACTCATCCTTAAGATTATAGCCACATTTCCCTCTATAGCCACATATAACCTTAAGGGTGTCTGTGCAAATGAACATACATCTTTCCTTAACATCAAACCCAGTTTTCACTCTGTGCATATGACTTCCTCAGGTTTCCACAAATTCTAACTGATTATTTACCTCAAGTCAATTTTGATACCAGTTTCTGCATCATTCCCAAAATAAAACATTTGTCTTCACCTACAAGTTTTTGTGGTTTCTTGTTTTGAACGCTTAGTACATTCATCTGGGCTCAATCTTTATTTATTTATTTATTTTTTTACTTTCTTGAAAATTATGTTCACTGTTCTAATTGCTACCACTTTAGTTCATTTAAATCTTTTATTTTCTTGGAATTTTGCTTGTATAAGAAATGGTATATGGAGTCAATTTAATTTTTCTACTTTTTTTGCATTCATACCATTTCCTATGTACAATAATTTTTCATATGTATTTAGGCGTACTCCTATTCTGTTTCTTTGAACCAATATCATACTGTTCTATTTATTGAGACTTCATCACATATTTTAATATCTTATAGAGCTAGCTCTCCCATGTTGTTTATCTTCAACATAATTTCCCAGATTTTTTTTGCATACTTCTTTTGTCATATAAACTCTAAAATAAGCTTATTTTGTTCAAACAAACTGTTGGCTTACTTTTTACTTTCATATTAACATAAGTATGGATTGATATAGGAAGAACTGACATATTTATAGTATCAAGTCTTCCTATCTACGACCACAGGATAACTTACAAGTAAACATAATTACATTATTTCATACTAAGATTACAGTAAGCAGTAGAATTTTAAGGACTTTCACATTTCCAAGTTCTCTCTGCCTGTTTAGGTGACAAAATAGCTATTTTCACTGTATGCACAGCAATTATAAAAATTCTTCACACATTTAAGCCAAAATTTCTCAAATTTCTTACTATACTTTTTCATATATATAAGTTATCTGCCACATGAGACAGCACATTCTCAGCAAAGTAGAGTATTCACTTCTGGAATTGAACTTGGTATGCAAAGTTCATTAATGTCATTCTCAACCTAGGTCTATGCCAGATAATACTCTAGTCACTCTGTAAGTATTTATCATAATGCAATGTGCTTCTAAAATTAAGACATCAGGGGAGATACATAAAAAAAGGAAATGGGAAAATGTGTTTATATCTTAAGCAGTGTTTAAAAAAAGATTGCCTTTTTTGGT
The DNA here is from genome assembly GCF_043159975.1 of Macaca nemestrina. Classification (NCBI taxonomy): domain Eukaryota; kingdom Metazoa; phylum Chordata; class Mammalia; order Primates; family Cercopithecidae; genus Macaca; species Macaca nemestrina. The sequence goes on from NC_092128.1 coordinate 12,356,928, forward strand.
AATCTTTAGTTTCTTAGAGACTATGATTAATGTAATGAACATTACAGCATCCCAAGAGGGAGTTTAGTATTCAGAGTATTCTGTATGTGAAATCCTAGAATACTATTACTCACATTTTGCAGAATTACTATATCTCTGATAACAGTTTGTGAAAATCTGGCTTAGAGCAATATATTTCAGTAAAAATTAAAGCAAATTTACTGACCAGCTATTATATGTCAAGTATTAAGCCTGGCTTTGGAAAAGCATAGATGAATAAGGGAATATGCTACATGTTTTCTCACGGAGGTCAAATGGGTCATAAGAAAGATAAGCAAAAATTATATTGTGTATTCAGTGATGTAACAATACAAGTACTAAAAAGGTACTGGATACATATGCATGCCTGGATACATACACACATATATGTATATATGTAAACATGTACACGGCCAAAGCACAAGTATAATCAAAACACTATGAACAGATATTTTAGGGCCAGTAACTGTTTCCACGTCACCTTTTAGAATATGATTATATGTGTAAAAAATGGAGTAATATGTATCAGAAATGAAAATAGTGCTTTGCGAGTGATTTTAAAGTGTTTATTTTTATTTATTTTTTAAAAGTATTTTTAAAGTATTTATTATGAACTATTTTGTAAGTATTTTTAAACTGGGTACTAATGAGAACAAAAATAAGATTATTGAAACATATTTTATGTGGCAATTAATTTAATGTCAAAATGAAAATAACATATTTGCTGTATGTGAATTGTAATGAAAAGAAAAAGCCCATAATTTTGCTACTTAGCACAGCCAGGTATCATGGGTGCCCCAGGATTAGCCTGCATTTTCCTGCTCCTGAAAACCGACTGTTATGGAGTGTGGCTCACGAATGGTTGAGAATCACTGGCCATTGAAATATCTCTTTAACAAGTATTGTGTGGAAAAATTTAACGTGTCTAGGTGGCCGACTTACAAAGAGAAATGTTCTCAAAGATAAATGTTAGACCCCTTAAGTATGTTTAAGGTCATTTCACTCCCCAGAGAAACATGTTTCAGAAAGCATAATGGAAATTAATGGGAAGTATAAATCTCTATAAATCAACATTTTACACATAGTTTTACAGAATGCCATCAAAAGCATAGAGTATATAATTAATCTCTTAAGTATTTCATTCAAAAAATTATTTAGTGTCATATTCTAGGCATTGTAAACACAAATGATGCAGTAGTAAATAAAATGAGGGATCTATCTATCCATCTATCTGTCTGTCTGTCTCTGTCTCTACATCTATCTAAATTTTGTGTGAGAGGGCTCACACAAGTAACGAATAATCTGATGATAAGCCAAGTGTTGTGAGTGCTGGAATACATTAAAGCAACATAAGGAGGAGAAGAATTATGGGTGGTGGGGAAAAAGGGTGTTCATATTTTTATCTGTAAGATGATCAGTGAAATGGCCTGATTTGTGGATATATTTAAGTATAGACATAAAAGGAGGAAGGAAAGTGGCTAGTTCTAGGCACCGGTAGAATATGCCTAGCTAGAAGAAGAGTAGCATATAATGAGTCAGAGAGGAAATATGGCATCCCAGACCACGTTAGACTTATGGGGGGCATTGTATAACCTGTGGCTTTTATTGTGAGTGAGACAGAAAACAATTGGAGGGCTTTGACAGAAAACAATTGGAGGACTTTGAGTAGAGAAGAGACACAATTTGACCTAATATTGAATGATTATTTTAGCTAGTAGACTGAGCATAGATTATTCATGAATTCAAGGTAGAAGAAGAGAAAACAGGTAGCCAGTTATTGCAATAATTTAGCTGAGAGGGAATGGTTTGCCCAATGGTGGTAGTGCAAAAGTAATTAGATTCTAAACATATCTTGAAGGCAGAGACAACATATATTTTGATTGGTTATATTCGATATGATAGGGAAGGTAAGGAGTCAAGGGGAAAAAATGACAGAGTCCAGTATTTTTGACCAAGCCTAAAAGGTTGGAATTGTCAATGAATGAGATGGGGAACTGGGCTTTTAGGGGATTGGAAGGATTTTCATTTTTAGCGCATTTAGTGCATTCTCCATTTGAGAATTTACATCACTGAAGTGGAGAAAATGAAGTTTAGATTTGAAAATATGGAGTTTAGGAAAGAGTTCTGAGTAAAGGTATGTATATATTTTTTCCTCAGAATATAAATAATATTTATAGCCATGATGCTGAATGAGATCACCTAAAGAGTGATTTCAGTAGAGAAATCTGAGAATGAAAATCTGAGGCATTCTAATATTTAGAGGAAAAGAAGTTCCAGCCAAAGAGACAGTAAAGAAGTGGATAGGGAAGGGGTTCCAGAGGCCAAGCAAAAGTATTTCAGAAAAAAAAAAAAAAAGGATAACTGTGTTAAATGTTTCTGATAGGTCCATAAATGAGGAATGTGAATTGACTGTTGGATTGAGCAATGTGAAAACCATTGGTAACACTGACAAGACATATTTTGATAGAGTAGTGGGCACACAAGCTAAACTTGAGGTGTTCAAAACATAATTGCTGCAGGAAACAGTACAGACAGTGAGTATAAAAATTAACTTTCTAGGAGATTCACCAAAAGATGTGCAGAGAAATAGGCAGGAACTCAACTAGCCTGTCAGATCGAGATTCCTTTGTTTTATTCGTATTTGAAAGGAAACATAACAGCATGTTATTATGATGATGGAAGTGATAGAGTAGAAAGGTAAAATCGAGAAACAGGAAAAAGAAGAGACAATTGCTGTGTTGACATCTGGAGTTTATGAGTGGGGATGGTGCCCCGACAGCAGAAAGAGCCCATTTAAAATCAATGGTCGTGAAACACAGTGAGACAAGTCATCAAAGTCGCATGTTTTTCTCCAGCCTGACTTAGTTGCCTCCATGATTAAATAGAGTAGGCAGGGACTGGATTTGATGTGAACTGAGGTTTGTCCAAGTGAGTGTGACTGAAGAGAGGAGCAGGCGTATGCCCAGAAGTTTAAAGGATACCAAAGAGTTACGACCTCATCAAAAGATGCACGTGACTCTGAGAAGAGGTTCAGAGTAGAGAGGATTTTGCTGATTGTAATAATTTTAGCAATTTTGTGAGATGCTATTTCATAGTTTAATTAATGCTGTCATGTTTATTATTTTATTCTACCCACATTAATAAAAATAACAATGTAAAATTTAAATTACAGTATATTTTCTCCACGATGTTGATCTAATTATTTATGTCCAACTTTAGAACTCAGTCAAAAAAGCAGTATTCCCAGAAATGTCCGTAGTGTCGGAGTCAAAATAAGTTGTGTTTCCTTTTGTAAGTTGTGAAATAACATTGCTAAATATAACTAAGGTTCTGGGAAGATGAAGGATTAGTGAAACAGTGCATGAGTATTATGTAAAGCACCAAGAAAGGTCAAATATTACATTTATATATACTTCCATATATAAAACTTATATTTGTACATGTGCGTGTGGGTGTGTGTGTGTGTGTCAAAATAATTAAGCCGTATAATTTATGCTTGTGGTTCTGACATATGTATTCGGTTTTTAAAAATTGCCTTTAGGCACTCTCAGGTATTTATTTTATTTCTAAAACCAACAATGAGATTATTTTCTGTGGACACGTGACCAGAGGCGACATGTTCACGGATATTATAGCAGATGATGCTATTATTGTAAAGCACACTAAACAATCTTTAAACTCTCATCCAAATCTATAATTCTATGATTTTGATTTACCCCAACAGCCACCAAACTATATGGAAATGGTAATGATGATAAAAGACCAGTGATGATCAATGCCATGCCTCCTATGAAGTTCTATCAAGAACACCTTAATAATTCCTTAATCAGAAAACAGTGCTCTCCTGTGCTGCAATAACATTTTTCTTCATCTTCCTCTGAAGGGACGTGTGCCTTTTTTCCTGGTTATTTTTGAAAGTATCTTGGATGGTAATGTGAATTCATTCAACCTCAACATTTATTTACTGTTACTGACACCCTACTTATTAGGCAGTGGGGAGGAAAATAATGGCTGACTTTTTGGAACAGTTTCATCACAGTAGGCAGTGCCAAGGGCTTTCTTTGCATTATTTCATTTAACCCTCACAATGTCCTTATGAAATATGATATTTTAATCAGCATTTCACAAATGAGGAAACAGAGATATAAAGAGGTTAAGTTACTTGCCTAAGGTCACACAAGAAATGATATTGCTCACTTTCAAATCCGTGCTGTCTGGCCCCTGAACCTAGTCTCTAAACTACTATGTTATAGTGATAAATAAAACCACTATGGCTCACATTAGCCCCTCCACAATTTCTCTCTCTCTCTCTCTCTCTCTCTGTCTCTCTTCTATCTCTCTCTTTCAGGGAGGCTGGGGGTTGAACGTGGCCAAAAATTCTTTGAAAGAACTCTTTTTGGGATATAATGTAGGCACATTTATTAAAAAGTGATGGTGGTTAGGGCTTAGCCTCATCAGCTCACAACCTATGCACTCTTCTAATCACGATGCTTTGGATTGCTAATTATTTTCTCTTCTCCGATTACTATTTCCTCTCATTATTATACAGCCTTCTTCATCACCTGGCATTGTGCTTCTGGGTGTCCTTGTACCAATTCTCTCCACCTCAGCTTGTCATAAAGCAGTTGGTTTCCTCTTATCACTCATCAATTTGATATGTCTTGCAGAATTATCTAACCAAGATTCCACATGATATTGTTACATTCTTTACAGTAACTGAAAAATCTATGTGGATAGACTGACTATAGACATATATAGCATAATTTATATGATTATTAGTTATAGATGTCTGCTTTGGAGCATGCTGCTATACTGACACATGATCTCAAGCAAAATATATTGGCCTACTACTAATTTATCCACAGTTTCTAATAATTTTAGATAATCCATTGACAACTTTCAGTACTACAATATCAATAAAATGATTTTCTTTCATGTATCAGTGATAGTAAATTTGCTTTATATAAAGGCCTCAGCAACTACCATTTACACCTGAACAAGTTAAAAAGCGTGACTATAACTCAACATCAAGTAGAACAGTAAAGATCAACTATACCTCAGGAATAGCTGTTGAAAACCAGATTCGAGCCCGAACTCTCCAGAAACAACTTTGATTTATGTATATGAAATTAAGACACTGCTCTCCCATCAAGCAGCATTATAGGAAAATTATATATACTTAGGGAGACTAGATTTAGTAAGCAAGTATTTTGGATATCTTTGATGTTATGATAACAGGTGATAATTTAGGGAATGCTTGGCAGGTGTCCTGAATATAGGCAATTTTGCAGCTTAATGAGTATATTTCCACCTACTGTTTCAAGAATTGCTCCTGCCAGAGGCTATGAGCAATCATAAGATACTGAAATTTATCATGTACTGTCATTTTAGTCTGTGAATTAGTGGGCCACTGGAGGTATAAGCTTTAACTTCTCCAAATCTTTCTGAAAATATAATATTTCTCTTAAGGAATAATGGTCATGATCAACATAATTCCATGTATTCATACTATTATATATTTTTTCCCACATACCTTCCTTATACATTTATATAACTCAATAACTAGATTATTAATACCTTTGGAGGATGATTTGAGGCATTCGACAATGTTAGAAACTTGTAAAATTCAGTTTTAAGGAACAACAGTGATGAAAAAATATATATAGTATGTTTCTTGATAACACGGGTCTATAATCAATTTATTAAATTTTTATGCCAATTACTATTCTTGTTAGGCTACTGAGAGTGATTATATAATCTGAATATGCTGCAATTCATTTTTCTGGTGTTCTGGAGCCAACCCACACAGTGGTTGAGAGCTTATAATTAAATATTAGGAAGTTTCAAGCCAGTGGTTAAATGTATCCATCATTAAAAATTGGATTTTACTCTGACTTATGTCCTTGAGTTTATTCAAAGCTATCATATATGGATGGTAAAGATATGATGAGGTGTCACTACACACCTCTTCCTAACTCCTGGGTGAGGCCTGTCAAGTTGGTAATTAGAAATCTGCCACGGTGGGTGTATTTACACCATAAAAATCAGCAAACACTATGAATCGGTATTTTTAATATTTAAACCAACTCTGCAAGATTCTTGCTACAATTAGACAATGCACACAAACAGAGAAATCTAAAAGTCAGGCCTAGATGAAAAAGAGTTCAGGGAAGCCTGATTGGAGTTTGGTCAAGAAGAAAATGTTCTGTCAGTTGAGTTAAATAAAACTTCAAAAGGAGAAACAAGGAGGGAAGAGCATTGCAAATGAGAAATAGCATTAAATATTTATCAGTATACGTTTGCCTGTAAGGCATGACATATCTCCTCTTCATTTATTATGAGTAGGTGACATGAGAGGACACAAAATTACGGAGGATTGGTAATTATTTTTAAAACATCTCGGAACCACCATGGCTCCTGAAAACCCTGGCGAAAGATTTTCTCAATAGTTAATACTATGAAAGAAACTCACTTTTTATGTAATTTGTGTACAAATCATCCCTAAAAGCCAGATGATTTGTAAATTTTTGAGACAAAAAAGAAAACAAAAAGTTTAATGTATTTACTCAATGATCCAAATATACCAAAATGTATGTTGGGTTATAAGGAGGCACGTTTATAAAAAGTGTGTGAGTGTGTATGTGAAGAGTAGTAAGAAAATAAGTTATAGAATAAAGTAATAGAGGTGCAAACACCAAATAGAGCTGTAAGATCCTAGAAGAGATAATGATTACCAACCCAGGCTCATCTGGAAAAGCCTGAGAAGGCTACATATGGAAAATGACAAGATGGATTATTGTGTCAAATAACATTACAACTGGATGGTAGTTAAGGCAATAGAAACAGATTCTATTCAGTATTATTGCAATAGGGTAAAAGGGACTGGATTCAATTCCTGATACAGCATGAACAGAACAGAACTGGGTTCAATTCCTGATACAGCATGAACAAGGGGGGATTACAGCCAAAAAGCACAGTGTGAGTCAGTGGATGGAAAATTACTTAGAAGTAATATTAGAAGTAAGGAGGAATTCTGTCTAAACTAACCAATGAGGATTCTTGCTGAAGACAGGCCAGGGTCACCACATATGATTCCTTTCACATCACTTGGAGGATAGTGGAGGGCAGGGAACTCAATTAGATATTGACAGTGATCAGATATGGAGCATGGGAGCACCTGGCTAAACCAACTCTGCAAGAGTCTTGCTAAAATTAAACCAACTCTGCAAGATTCTTGCTACAATTAGACAATGCACACAAACACAGAAGTCTAAAACTCAGGCCTAGTTGAAAAAGAGTTCAGGGAAGCCTGACTGGAGTTTGGTCAAGAAGAAAATCTTTTGTCAGTTGAGATAAATAAAACTTCAAAAGGAGAAACAAGGGGGGAAGAGCATTGCAAATGAGAAATAGCATGAGCAGAGATACAGAGACGAGGGAGTACTAATAGAAAGGTACCAATTGATTGTGACTGTTTTGCTTATCCAAAACATGTAATGAGTACTTGCCACATTCCACGCCCTGATCTTTGCTCTGTGAAGAAACCAGGAAGCTTCTGGGATGAGATGGCAGTGGTGGAGGGAGTGATGCTGAGGACTGGCAGGTTTTAGGCTCTTGAATATTATTGATTTAAAAGCACAAAAATAGAGTTTTGACTTTAAGAACAGGGCTAAGATTCTTTTCACAGATACAGGTTTTTATATTTATACATGTTTCTCTTCTTCATTCAACCCTCTCTCCTGATGCCTTCTCCATCCTCTTTAGTGGGAGCCTGAGGAGCAGAAGGGCTGGTTCAACATGAACCATTTATGCAAGCCGGCTGCCTCCTTCTTCACTGGAATCTGGTCACTAATGGACTGGTCTAGCTTAGGAGTTCCCCTGGGGTTGGAAGCAATAACCAAGCTCTCAGGTAGGAAGACTATTGGGGTATCACCAATCAGGGATACATAATATTTAAAAAAATAATAATAATAACAATAATAACAGCAAACACAGTGAACAGGGTAAATATACCCCTGCAAAGGACGGAGAAAGATGAAGTTGGAGGTTTTGGCCTGTGGAAGGGAGCAATCTTGGTCAGGGTTACTATGGTTTATGAGAGATGTATCTGACAGCGATAACTAAAGCATACCCTGAGAATCACCCTGTATGGCAGACATACCGGAAAGCAGTAAAAACTTAAGAAATGAGGATTGCTAAGGAAAGGGTGCTAAGTGAAAATGCTACGTAAACCACATGCAGTTTGCAAGTTGTAGCAGTTCTGTCCAGCCTGCCACCACTGAACTGTCCTGTAAGTATGTCCGCATCAAATAAACCCCATGTTTCTTTCACTGGCTCTGGGTCTCTTCTTCACCCTCTTGAACCTGGTACCATCCCAATTGAAGTTAATAGGTATCTGGTATAATACATGGATATTTTTGCCTTGAATGGCAAACTGCAGTCTTTCCTCATTTTGATCTAGGAGATGATTTTTTTGAACTTGAAGTTTAATTCCTACATTGGTTCTGATCTGTTCACAATAATATTTCTGTACCAGAAAGTAGGAATCTGGAGGATTTTCATGTATGAGGAGTAATCTCTGGAATGACTAGATTCTTGGGAATTGGAGTGACACAGGGCTTATAACTACAGTGCAGAGACTGAGTCACATACATCCACAAACAATACAGCTTCTCAGTAGACTCTGGAGCAGGCAGGAAAGCAGGCAGGTATACAGTGTAGCATGTAGAAACTTTGGTACCATCTGGTCCACGGGCAGTAATGCCAGCACTAACCAAATATCTAAGGGGGACACTTCCACCACTGCCTTGTCCAGATCTTCTTTGCATTTCTCATTTTTCTGGTTTAGGGAGACTTTTCTCATGGATATTCTTCTCCTGAAGACCAGATGCCACAGGGCTCCTCAGCTCAGAATGAACCTTCTCTGTAGGAACCTGGGAGGCTACCAAGCCACAGAGATTTTCCATCCTACTGAACACAGTTGGCACTGGCTTCATTTTTTCCATCCAGGTTTCATGACAGCCAGATTTGGATCGGCATAATTGGCAAAAACAGACATCTTAGGCTCAGGAGCTGAAGCTCTTTCTTCTGTTTGTCATGGCAAATGGGTAAGAGGAAATGAAAAATGACTCTTTTGGCTTTGAAAACTGATGGACGGTGATACTCCAAATTAATACAGAGAATACTGGAGAAGGGTGTTGAAAAGGAGAAGTGTTATCCTCAGTTGAATTTGAGGCAGGTTACGTTTCAGATGAATTCAGAGCATCTTTGAGTAAAGATCAGCAAAGAAAATGCAGAAACAGGACTCAGACAGGACTGGAATTACAGATGCAGAGCATTTTATGATAGGTGATGATGCTGTTAGAGTAGTGGACACCACCCACAAAGGATTAGATGAACACAAAGAAGGTAAAAGCATAAATTGTGGAACACTTCATCATAAGTATAGCATTGGGAAAAAGAAGCCAATAAAATAGACCGTAACATTGCATTCAGAATGCAGGTTGATAATGGATGCAGGGTTTCTTCTACCTGATAAACTGAATGTAAAAATCATTCTGACTGCTCTACAGTCTCCCATTGACCCTCGTAGATGGCAGCTGAATAAGTGGTGTTTGATCAAGATTTTATCAATAGACTGCTAAAATTCCACATCTGTTTTCATACTCAGGTATTCTTGGCTATTTTCTCAATTACTTTATACATCATGAAATCCCTCGGCATTGACACAGCTCCACATTTGCCACCTATTTTGACCCTTTAAATGTCACAACCAATTTCTTTGAAGAACCTATTGTTTTTCTTCTGTGGTTAAGGCCTCATGGTGTGGGGGTACAGGCTGAGTATCCCTTATTTGAAATGCTTGGGACACAAAGTGTTTCAGACTTTAGAATCGGTTCAGTTCCACATCTACCACCTATTTTGGTCCTTTAAATGTCAGAACCGATTCCTTCGACGAATCTATTGTTTTCCCTCTATGGTTAAGGCCTCATTGTGTGGAAGTACAGGCTGAGTATCCCTTATCTGAAATGCTTGGGACACAAAGTGTTTCAGACTTTGGAATATTTGTATATACATAATGAGATATCTTGGAGATGGAATTCAAGCATAAACACAGAAATCATGTACGCTTTATATATACCATATACACACAGCCTGGGGGTAATTTTATGTAACACTTTAAATAATTTGTGCATGAAACAAAGTTTGTATACATTGCACCATCAGAAAGCAGAGGTATCACTATCTCAGCCTCCCCTGTGGAAAATCTATGGTGGTTTGGTCTCACCATCATTCCTGACTCTGAATTTATATGCTACCAATAAGCAAACATTTTCTCATACTTAGTCACGTGTCAGGACTTAACCATAAAAAAATCTAACATACCATTAATATAAGAAAAACAATGTGTCCAGGATAACTGTGTAACACAGTAGCATCACCAGAATACAAGTATCAGCTGTTAAAGAACAGCAACAACCAACCATGGCAAGCTTTCAGTCCCTGCCTACCATGCTGCGTGTTACCCTTTGTGGGCATGATTGCATGGGGAAACCTGGGCATGCACAGAAACATACCACAGTTGAGGGAGGCTGAGAGAATCTCTTTGTCTTTGAGGATGCTGAATAAATGGTGTGTTGTGCATCTGCATTTCAGCTTCGGCCTATCACACAAGGTCCAGTATGGAATTTTTCACTTATGGTGTCATGGTGGCACTCAAATAGTTTTGGATTTGGAAGTATTTTGAATTTCAGATTTTTGGATTAGGTACTCTCAACCTGTACTGTCATTGAGAGTTGGAGGTTGGCGTTTTGTTTCATTCATTAAAAAATTAATTTCATATTCTAGCAACTTCGATAGGAGCTGTGTAATAATGGAGGGTGGACAGGCATGATCATTGTCATTAAAAACTTACAGTCTGGGAGATAAACATTCATCAAAAAAATTCTCACTGATGTTGAGATTGTGTGTTATGAATAATAATGTGTCATATTACAGAAGGCATTCCTGATGACTAAGTATTTAAATTGAGTTTTAAAGGAAAAATAGAAGTCAGCTAGGCAACCTATGTAAAGTGGGAAGCATTCCTTGTAGAAGAAACAACTTGTGTCATGACCCCGTAGTGCCTTCTGGAAACAAAACAAAACAAAAGTCAATGTGGTGAGAACAAAATGTGAGAAGACAATGAAGCCAGAAAGTTAGGTAGACGTCAAGTCATCTGAGCCTGTTCTTCTTTCCTCCTGGCACACAGCTAAAATTCATCCCTCCATAGAGAGTCGAAAGACTGAGTTCTGGCCAAAGTAATGTGAGTGAAAGGGGCTCAGGCTTCTTCTACAGAAGCTCATGAAAATCTCTTTTGTGCTCTATTCTATTCTTTCTCTTCCTGGTCTACTGTGTGGATGCAGAGGAACCAAAGGAAAACTCTGCTCCCTGTATCATGTGGAGGGCGCCTTCTGCAAAACACGAACACACATTTTAACCTCACTTGAATAACACATAAACTTACATTGCAACATTCCATTATATATTTGGGGGCTTTTTAAAAAAAAATTATACTTGACATTCTGGGATACATGTGCAGAACGTGCAGGTTTGTTACATAGGTATACATGTGCCATGGTGGTTTGCTGCATTCATTAGTCTGTCATCTGCATTAGGTATTCTCCTAATGCTATCCCTCCCCATCCCCCCACAGCCCGATAGGCCCCGATGTGTGATGTTCCCCTCCCTGTGTCCAAGTGTTCTCATTGTTCAACTCCCAGTTATGAGTGAGAACATGCAGTGTTTAGTTTTACGTTCCTGTGTTAGTTTGCTGAGAATGATGGTTTCCAGCTTCATCCATGTCCCTGCAAAGGACATGAACTCATCCTTTTTTATGGCTGCATAGTATTCCATGGTGTATATGTGCCACATTTGCTTTATCCAGTCTATTATTGATGGGCATTTGGGTTGGTTCCAAGTCTTTGCTATTGTGAATAATGCTGCAATAAACGTACGTGTGCATGTGTCTTTGGGGCTTGTTTTTTTATAGCAGTGAGTGTTTTAGTACACCTTGTTTTGCATAGTAAGCCTATCTACACTCCAATTTCAATAGCATTCTTAGAGCAATAATGCTCATACTGTTTTATAAAACATTCCAAAAACTTTCTAGAAATGGGGTTGGGGAGCTTGTGAGTATGTGAAATGAAGTAACAAGAAATATTTAAGGAAATGTTCTGTGGGTATCTAAGGATGCTAAGGAAAAGGAAAGACAGCGAATGAGGTGACCTTTAAGAATTATAGTGACATGAACTTTTATAACTGAAGTGTGAGGCAGTTAAGAAGTATTGCAAATCCTTTGCAAATATTATATACAGCAGCTAAAGTATATCAGATCACTAAATAATTGTGATCTTACATCAGTTTCTATAAAAAGAGCTCAGAAGATTGTTGGTTCAAAATTTCATATGTGGGCCAGGCACAGTGGCTCACACCTGTAATCCCAGCACTGTGGGAGGCCAAGGCCGGCAGATAGCTTGAGCCCACGAGTTGGAAATCAGCCTGGGCAACAGGGCAAAATCCTGTCTCTACCAAAATTTTTAAAAAATAGCCAGGTGTGGTGGCACACACTCGTAGTCCCAGCTACTCAGGAGACTAAGGTGTGAAGATCACCTGAGCCTGGGGAGGTCGAGACTGCAATGAACAGTGATCATGCCACTGCACCTCAGCCTGAGTGACAGAGTAAACTTAAAAAAAATACATACAATAAGCTGTAATTTCTCACCTGTGGCATATTTTGTTTTGCTTACAGAATGTACTTTAATAAATATATTTTAAAATGACAGAAACATACTATTTAAAAAAGTTGCATCTCAGTCTACATGTGAAGATTTAGTTTTCAGTATTCCAAAGATCGTGTAATGGAATTAAATAAAATTTCCAAATTTATGAAGTAAAGAAGTGCTGCCCTCTTATGAATTCCCACTCTAAATTCATCCATTTAAGATATATGTGGCCTTTCTTTGTACTTTAAAATTTAAGAAAATTCAGAATACTTAACCTCATCCTTAATGCAAGTGTAATAAGTTACAAACCACACCAAAATCTCTGCCTACTGAAAACTTCTGAAGGTGGGAGAGAGTATAGAGCCCACAGCTGACTCCCTACAATATTGTAAATGGCAACGTGAATCCATAGCAGGCTTAATCTAAAGCATCTATTTTCTTATATCATTGACATTTACACACACACACACCTGGTTTGTTTGAAAATTAATCATCAGGCCGAGCACGGTGGCTCACACCTGTAATCCCAGCACTTTGGGAGGCCCAGGTGGGCAGATCACCTGAGGTCAGGAATTGGAGACCAACCTGGCCAACACGGTGAAACCCCCATCTCTACTAAAAATACAAAAGTTAGCCAGGCATGATGGCGTGCACTTGTAATCAAGAGGCTACTCAGGAGGCTGAGGCAGGAGAATCGCTTGAACCTGGGAGGTGGAGGTTGCAGTGAGCTGAGATCGCCAGACTGCACTCTAGCCTGGGTGATTAGGTCAAAATTCCATCTCAAAAAAGAAATGAAAAATAAAATTAATCATCAGATGTGTATTAATCAAACACACACACAAACTTGCAGACATATATATTACCATCATATGCACATATAAATAATGACATTTCTATGTGTGTGCTTGTGTGTGTGTGTGGTGGTATTCCAAATATGTGCTTATAAATCATACTAAAATTTGATTAAAGGGTGATGATGTGGAGATACTTAGGTGTTTGGAATCATACAGAGCTGAGAGCCAAGCAGAAGCTCTACCCTTATTCTCTAAAAATTAGTCCGATGTCCTTCTTAGGGAGACCCCACTCCTCAGTTCCGCACTGAGCTAGCGGGATTACATGCAGTTGATAAAAGATATTTGGAGAGGCTGTACAAATGAGAAAAATAAGTTTTGTACCTCCAAGGAGCTGACAGTCTAGTAGAAACTATTTATAGCTAATAATTAAAGGCCATATATTAGAATAGGTGCTAATAAAAAGGCAGGCCCATGTATACACAGGCCCCAAGAAAGGACCGGCCTGATAATATCACCATGGGCATGCACCCAGACACCTTTTGTGGCATCAAGTCTGGTGGCATCAGAAAGCAAACTGGAAGAAACCGTTCTCATCATATGACTTTAAAATGTAAAACTATAAATAAAGAGCAATGAATGAGTTTGTTAAAAAAAAAAAAAAAAAAACGCTCATGTTTGGTGGTACCATAATATTTAATAAGAAATATTTAAGAATGATTGTGTCATTCTTATTGTTGCTATAAAAAAAGTCTATCACATTTCAAAATAATATTTTTTTTTCATAGCAAAAATGACCCTGACAATTATTTTTTGAAGAGACTGTGCCCTTGCTGGCGAAAGAGTGCACACTCATTAACAGTTAGGCTGGCTAAGATCCAGCTGGGTCGAATGCTGATTAATTAGCTCATCTGATTGTCAGAGGAACAACCCTTTCTCATATGAACTGTCACCAACTTCGAAATTTCTCATCAAAGGTCCTTAAAGTCACCAAACTGCACTTACAATGGTTTTCTGTCTACTATTTTTGTTGTAAATGTATCCTTTATCCGTTATCTAATTTTACTTTCACTGCTAACAGAGCATTTTATGAAGCGTTTGTACAGCCTCCCAAAAATACCTTTTATTAACCTGGTGTAATCCTGCTAGTTCAATGAAGTAGTGAGGAGGGGCGCTCACTCAGAAGGCCCGAAGTGTGATCTCTAGAGACTAAGCATAGAGCTGTAGCTTGGCTATCAGCTGTGTATGATTCTAAATACCTGAGTTTCACCGTATCATCATCTCTTAGGCTTGTATCATGCCAACTGCTCTTATTAAATTTTAGTGTGATTTATAATCACATGTTTGGAAGTTAACACCACCACACACACATACAAATGTTATGGTTATTTGTGTGTATGTATGTGATGTTAATATATATGTGTGTGCTAGTTAATACACGTGTGTGCATGTTTATGTGTGTGTGTGTGATTAATATGTACCTGATGGTTAACTCTCTTTGGTGAACCCTAACGAACCCTATATGTGTGGCGGAGTGTGCGCATATGTGTGTGTAAATGTCAATGGTATTAGAAACTAGATGCTTTATGTTAAGCCTGATATTAATTCACTTTGCTATGTAGAATATTGTTGGGAGTCAGCTGTAGGCTCTATACTCTCTCCTAACTTCAGAACTTTTCAGTAGGTAGAGATTTTTGTGTGGTTTGTAATTTATTACACTTTGATTAAGGATAAGGCTAAGTATTCTGAATTTTCCTTAAATATTAAAGTTACAAAGAAAGGCCACATATATCTTAAATTAATTAATTTAGAGTGGGAATTCATAAGAGAGCAGCACTTCTTTAGTTTATAAATTTGGAAATTTTATTTAATTCCATTTAATGATGTTTGGAATACTGCAAACTAAATCTTAATGTGTAGACCCAGATATATTTTAAAATATTATTTTTCTGTCATTTCAATATATATTTATTAAAGCACATTCTTTAAGCAAAATAAAATATACCACGGGTGTGAAATTACAGTTTGTGGTACATAATTTTGCTTTGTTTTCTTTTGTTTGTTTCGGGTTTTGTTGTTCTTGTTGTTTGTTTGTTTTTTTGAGACAGGGCCTCACTTTGTCACCCAGGCTGGAGTTTAGCGGCATCATCATGGCTCACTACGACCTCGACCTCCCAGGCATAATTAATCCTCCTACCTCAGCCTCCTGAGTAGCTGGGACTATAGGTACACACTACCACACCCAACTCTTTCCTTCCTTCCTTCCTTCCTTCCTTCCTTCCTTCCTTCCTTCCTTCCTTTCTTTTCTTTTTTCTTTTTCTCTCTCTCTTTCTTTCTTTCTTTTTTCTTTCTTTTCTTTCTTTCTCTCTTTTTCTCTCTTTCTTTCTTCTTTCTTCTTCTTTCTCTCTTTCTCTCTTTCTTTTTCTCTCTCTCTCTCTCTTTCTTTCTTTCTTTCTTTCTTTCTTTCTTTCTTTCTTTCTTTCTTCTTTCCTTCTTTCTTTCTTTCTTTTTCTCTTTCTTTCAAGGAGATGAGTTTTAGCCATGTTCTAAATTTCTAGGCCTGTTTTGATAATTCGTCAATTTCATTTTTCATTGGTAACTCTGAATTCTTAAGATAACTTGACGCTCATAGGAGAATAATGTAACAAAGTCATACATAGAAAATTAGTTTATCTTTTCAGATAAACTTACCTAACTAAATATGTTGTAAAGCATTTGCGCAAGTTTTTCATTTTATGCCATTACCTCATTTAAGACTCAGGTGCTGAAAATGGGGATGAGAGAGAGCAAAGATACACAGGTTTATTTGGGAGGCAAAGGCGGGCAGATCATGAGTTCAGGAGATAGAGATCCTCCTGGACAACGTAGTGTAACCCCATCTCTACTAAAAATACAAAAATTAGCTGGGTGTGGTGGCGTGTGCTTGTAATCCCAGCTACTCAGGAGGCTGAGGCAGGAAAATTGCTTGAACCAGGGAGTTGGAGGTTGCAGGCAGTAAGTCAATATTGTGCCACTGCACTCCAGTCTGGTGACAGAGTGAGACAAAAAAAAGAAAAAAAAAAGAAAAAAAAAAAACACCAAGATACTCAACTTTGGGCCAAGAATTTCAGGACCACCAACACATTGTGATCCAGTACATGAACTGAATTGGCTCAGATGGGACTGCTTTGGTTTCCTTCTTTGGTGTGAAGGAATAGGACTCCAAACAGGAGGCTAAATATAGGTGTCACTTTGATGCCTCATCAGTGCCCTACTATTATTCCAAATTTAACTCTAATATTTTTGAGTATCATTCCCTTTGTCATACAGTGATTCAGAAGAATCTGACCCAACCTACAACCCCAAAAGTGACCCTGAGGATAATCCCATAACCTTTGCAATAATTGGTTTAAGAACATTGGCCAATAGGTCCTTGGCTTTCTCCTAGCCATTAGGATTGCTTCAGAAGTGAGCACAGTCAGGCCATTGAGACACAGGAGAGATGTAGAGGCAGGGCTGGCTTCCGGAAGAAGCAGCTTCCTTACTGCGACAGGAGAGCTTATGGAAATAATGCACTCTCTTCCAATGAATGATGTAGTGTGAGGATGTGAAGGTAGGTTTCTGTAATTAGCCAACATAAAAGGGGGGCCCCAAAGACAACAAGCAAATAAAAGAATGCACCACTGTGGAAAGGAAAGCAGACTCCTTAAATCAATCATGACTGTTTCCCCAGCTCATGTTCCAAACTATGTCAGCAAATAAATCCCCTAGTTGTTTAAGCTAGACTTAATTGGGTTTTCCATTACTTGAACCGAAAGGTACCCTTCTGATAGTTTTACTATGCACTAGGCACTGTATTAGCACTGACTAACTGAATTCTTTCAGTGCAGTGATGATTATCCACATTATATAGATAAGAAAACCGAAGCTCAGGGGTGTTATATAATAGTATCAGTGTAACATGGAAGAGCCCATAATTTTAAACAAGTGTTTGTTGTTTGTTTGTTTTCCTGACTGTAAAGCCTAGGAGTGAAATTGTTTTACTTTGAAAAATAACATTTAACAAATTCTTTCAGTCTCCCTATGTCAGTACTTTTTATGGTTTATTAGTAATTTTGAAATATTTTGTCTTAAAAAAATAGATAGGAAAACTTTGGCTGCTAGGCCTGAGTTAATGATGCCTTATAAATCTAGATTTATAATCTACATCAGGGACAAATATATAAGACCCATACACTTGCCTACAAGAGAAGTGGCATTCAAAAATGCATTCACAAAAAAGGAACTTAATCCCAAATCGTTATCCAAAACCAGCTCTATTACAAGGAGAGTGTTACACAACTGTGTATAAATATGGCTCAGAATATCTTTAGGGTATTTTTCTAAATTGAATTTCAAAGGGTTATGTCATCTGTATGAAATAGCAAATATAAATAAAGCATATGGGCCAAGGTCATGCAAAAGTAATGCTAAAGGAAACTGATATTTATATAAATTGCATTATACTTAACAATGGAAAAATAAAAATGTAACAAGACCTGTATTAATCTTGTCACCTCAATGTTTTATGAGAACTGATTTAAAATATGTATTTTTTTCAATTATTTTATAAGCGACCTCTTGTTCTGAATTTCTTCCATTTGTCTTAAAAATAGCTGCAATGGTTTATTAAAAAGCTAAGCCCAAACCTTCCCTGATCCACTTCCCCTCTGGTGACAAGGAATCTGTGGGCCTTCTTTGCCTTCCTTCTCCCTTCAAATTCTCGTGCTCAACTTCATTCCCCTCTCAACCCTCAGATATCTCACGTTTTCCCTCACTGGGGTTTGAAAACCGATTTAACTACAATCAAGTAATTCAAGTGGTGGTTCCAGCAGCTGCCTCTATCCACTGTGCCTCGCTTCCCTTTCTTTCACGAGACGTTGTTCTCTTTCCTTCACTTCCAGGACCCTACACTCCTCCCAGTATTTCTCCTGGATATTTCTTGATCACTTTCTCAGAGCCCTTTTCTCCATCCTTCAGTACCAGATCCTCAAAGTTATGTCCTTAGTTTTCTTTTCTTTCTATTAGACATTTCCCACTTGAGCAGTGACTCTGCCTGCTCCCACACTATGGTAATCATTGCGTGCTGATGATTCCAAAGGCTCTCGTGGGGATCACGCATTCAGGCAACATACTACAAGATAACCATCTCCAAGATATTAAAACATAGGGAACAAAATGCCTAGTGTTGCCTCGTTATCTATTAATGAGTATTATATATTAAATATTATAAATATATTAATATGACTATGTTTAATATTTATACTTAATATCACAAATATATTAATATTATATTTATATTTATAGATCAGAATGAGGATACTAAAGAGCTGCTCAGTATTTAGAAAAGTGATAATAAAAGCAAAAAAAAAAACATTTATTTTCCTTTTTAGAGACAGGGAAGGTTCACTCTGCTTTATTCTCTAACCTAAATATACTAGGTGAAATCTATGAAAATAGAAACACATTCGGAGTGATCTGGTCTCTGCATTGCTTGGGTTAATTTTCACCAATATTCCAGTAGTACCTTTGTGCTGTTACTCTCCCTGGATAAGGCTTTCTAGAGTTGTCCATGTGAAAAACATCTGATCTGATTTGTTGATCACAAATCAACACCTGCAATTCCAAGTGTCTGACCTTGTGACTTTCAAATCAGGACTTGTGTTATAAATCACTGTTTATTTTCTCTCCCTGTAGCATCTTAATTTCTATGGCACGTCCCTTATTATCAGCTGTTACAGCATTCTCTAGGATGATAGCCTATGTCTTTGGGGTGTCTTCTAAGGCTGCCCAAAGTGAATTTAAATGATGATATAACCTCTATTTTAACTCAGGTCACTCCAAAATATCCTCTTGAGAAAACTCAACCAGTTGTTTTTGTGTAATATAGCACACTAACAGAAAGAGATAAATGTATGATTCTATATGCATTCAAAAGACAAAACGAGATGTGAAAATATAATCTCAAAGTCTTTAGGAAGTTACACTTGATTTTGCTATGGGGAAATCTTTTCTTGAAGTCACCCACTCAAGACTAGATTTTTTTTTGTGATGGTGGATTGATTACACATTAACTTTCACTAGAGTTCTAGTAAGGGCTTCTTTAGAGGGAACAGAAATCTTATTTTCTCTTATTGGCAGACCACTTTTTTGTTCTTCATTGTTGCCATAGTCATTATTGTATTACAGCTATTTATGCGTATGATCACATTTATAGATTGTAAACTCCTCCTGGTCAGAATATCCTTATCTTATCAATTCTTACTGCATCATTTTAGGCAATAAGAAAAAACAGCATTGGAAACATTTCTAGTTAAGTTTAGACAATGGTACTATTATTTGGCAATCAATTTGGAAGCATGATTTCCTCTGTACCTTAGCGAGCACCGTGTTCAACAACAACAAAAATGTATGATTAAAGTAGTTTAAAAACATGAATTTCATTCTAACTTAATATGAAAAATATCTCTACATAAAATAAAATTGGATTATTTAAATAATCCTTTTTTCTGCTAAAAGTGGCCACATTTTCTTGTTTATTATAATACATTACATTGAGCTCTGACCTTTGATAACCATTTTACAAAATTTTGTTGGATTAATGCGCCTGATATTTTTGTAACCTAAATTTTCTCCTTTTTCTCTCAGCATAGGTCACTTTCAATTTTCTATCAGCAGTTAAAATATTGTTTTCATAAAATTTCAATTCTAAACCTAATTTGTATAATCTTGGAAAGCTCAGCTACTGCTATTATAATTTATCATTTTATTTCATTGGAACAACACTGAAACATTACATATTATTGCAATATAACAAAATAAAATAAGGTATCTTAGGAGATGGCTGATTCTGACCTTTCTATCACCTGGTGGAGAAAGGCATTTCTTGCATATAATAACCTGTAGGAAAATGCTAGATCTTTCTGGAAACATACATTTTAGTCACTTAGGCAATGGAGACCTTATAATTTAAGAATAATTTACCATTCTGAAGATGAGCCTGGATTTCCATTAATTCTTAGGTCCGTACGTTTTGTGGCATTGATTGAACACAGAAGGTGTGTTTGCGAACCAGCCTTTCCTTGAAAGGTTTAAAGTTGCTTAAGACTCAGAATTTTAGCCTTCATCATGATTCAGTCATATTGTTCTGAATTATGTAATATTTGACTAGTGGTTCTATCAGCTGAATTAATGTTTCAATTGTCTCTAATTGCCTTTTATTTCTTGGGGTGATTTTTCACACAAATTTGAGGTGAGAGTGTCATTTGGCCAAATGTATCTAAGCTTCCCATTTATTCAGCATTTATTAACTAGCAGCTACTATTTTCCAGACACAGACTGACCTAGGTAATGGAGATAAAGCTTTGATGAAAACATACACAATATCCAGCTTACCTTGAGCTTACATTTTAATAATGTGTACCACAAAACAAATCAGCAGTTCTAATATTTCCTAAATATGATCTCAATTGACAAACATTCTTCATTACATGCATTTAATAAAGCAAACATCATATATTAAGACAAAACATGCACTTACATGAGTGTGGGCTAGGAAAGAAGAAATAATGAAATAGGCAGAAAATAGTTTGGGCTTTGAGTTCAGAAAAATGTCATTTGTTTCTAATTTGCTTCCATATATTTAGATCTTGCCAAAGTACTTATGAAATCTCGTTTTTTTTTTTTTTTGGGGGGGGGATAATACATCATTTGTTTTCAGAGTTGTTCTGAGGATTCTGTAACTGTAGAAAATATTTTCTTTTACAATGTAGCAATTAATCAAGGTAATAAGAGTTATATAAAGGTGTGGTCACTGCCTACTTTCACTAACAAAAACTTTAAATTATCATTTGAGATGCAAACTTCAATAAAAAACAAACAAGTCATATAATGCATGTTACTTTTAACAAACAAGTCATATAACTCTGGTTATCTAAGTAAAGTATGAAATCAATGGTTATGAATAAAATTCCCCTGTTAAATTTCTACCACTGCAGAATTATTCTATACATTAATAAACCAGAAAAGCTATACATTAGTATTTAGTGTTTAACAAAAAAGTCATGCTGTCTTTTTAACGGCTTACTGAAAATACATGCTTTAAGCATAGGAAATATAATTGGTTAGGTGAAGGGAAAGAGTGTATTTGGGGGTGAATTTTGAGCTTGCTGTCTTTGTTGCATCTAAAATTGTAGAATCATGAGCTTCTACAAGCAGCAAGTTAAGAGTCAAGAAATAGGATCAGAAAGAAGTTTAAGAGAATGTGGGTTAAAAGTGAAAGGGGTTATTCTCTGCAATATTATGTACACTAAGAAACTTCAAGGCAAGCTGTTATTTCCACATAAATAATTTTATATTATATGATATTGAGGCACCAAAAATTACGTCTTATTTTCTACTCAATGCCATTTGTATTTTTGTTTGTTTGTTAGATTCATGTGAGGGGGTTGAAATTAAACAGCTTGTGTCTAGGGTAATTTTTAGTCTCTTCCTGGAACCAAATTTGTGAAGTGATTAATGATGAACTACGTATCTTTCAATGAGTGAGTCTCTAGCGGGCAGTCAACAGCAAACAGAGTACCGTTAGACTGATGTGAAAGCTTAAGTGAAGGTTAACAGTCTGTTCAATTTATGGAGCTTTCTGGAGGGTTGCAAACACTATTTACCATAACGTTAACTTCTCAGTGGGCTGGCATTTTGGTAACACAAAGAGGTCTGAGGCACTCCCTATTATAACATTCTCATTAGTCAACAGAACGTGGTGTATAGGTGGCTATATTATCATCAATACAATCCATCTTTAAGATTTCTAGAGGCTGTTTGCTTATTTAGGTTTATAGATCCTATCATACCTTTCCTCTGTAGAGCTCAGAAAGGAATGGAATTTTGAGAAGTAGCTGTTTGAGACTTAATGAAAATAATACTTGTTTAGAAAATGTTTAACAACAACAACAACAACAAAAAAAAAAAAAAAAAAAAAAAGAAGGAATCAGATATTGGCTATGTACATTCCCAAGTGAAATGTATCAAGACCTGAAATTTCTCTGTTGGATCGAACGTGTAATGAAATCATCTAGGGAGAGTGATTTTATATCATTATGGACAGACCTTTTTTCCCGGCAAAAATATATTTAGTAGACAAATAAATAAACACAAAGTAAAACACATCAGCTACAATTTTGGAGACCCAGGTCTCAAGGGATTGGTCATCTGTTTTACATTGGTAAAAATTATTTAAAGGACTTTTTCTTCTGGAAAATAATAGGAAGTATACTATTAAAAATAGAAAAAATTGAAAGGGGAGTTAATGGAGCAGAGATTTTTTTAAAAATCTGACTTAATTCACATTTACTAGCTGTCTATAGCAAGTGACAAATCCACAGTTATAAGTGCATAACATGTGGTAAGGAGTGTAAGTTTTGTTCACATCCTGGAGCTTAGCAGTTACAGGTTAGATGATGTTGAACAGATTCACTTCTCTGAATCTTTAATTTTCTCATTTATAAAGTAGAGATAAAATGAAGTTTGGGAGATACTTATAAAAGACAGCACATAGAAAATGCCAACGTATTGTAATTATTCAATAAAATATAGTAGAAATAAAATTTAAGTACACTGAATATACTGTAACCTCTTATGGAATCCTTTCTTTTCGAAATAGCACAATGTAACTTAAAACAATTAACTACCACATTTGAAAAATAAACAGTATATAATATTCTTGTGTATCTTAGTTAAGGTTGTGTTTTCCTGGAGCTGAGGATGAATGACATGCATGTGCCTAAGACGCAGGTACAAGATCCAAGCAACAAACATTGTATAATAAGAAATTAAATATTCAGTGCTTCAAATGTTCTCTGAGCAAAATTTAATATAGACTCACTAATTAACGCTTGGGGAAGTACAGATTTACTAGTGGCTCCAGGCAAAACTATCATCTCAATTAAGATTACACAGTTTAAATTCACGTTGTTGGGTTTACTTTCTGGTACCTGGAAAATATATTATAACTTAGAAATATTATTTAATGGGCAAAAATAATTTAGCATACTTTAAAACTGTGAAAAGTAGTCAATATTAAAGAAATTAGGAACAAATTACTAAATTTATTAGAATAATTAATAACCAGGCATACAAAATTAAAATGATTGTTTATGGAGACTAGTCGGATGATGACTTCTATGTTGCAACATCTTTGACCTGGGTTTCTACTCCCATACTTACCATATTCAGGTCTCTGTATCTATACACATGTCCTTCTCTCTCCCAAGCAACCCTGAGTCAAAAACTGAAAACAAAATCACTGACTTTAACTCTTCACTTTTCAAAAGCCATGAAAAATGAACATACTTGTATTCATTATAATTAAAAATGAAATTAAGTATTAATGTGTTCAAATTTGTGCATTTTTAATGAACAAAGGAAATGGCTTTACAAATATTGATCTTGTTTATGATCTTTATGTAGATATTCAAGAGATTTATTTTTATACTAAGCTTTTTCTGTATGTTATTCAAAAAGAAATCCACTTTTTTTAAGTTGAAAATATTCTTGATTCCCTGAATATATATTTTAAATTTAATCAAGAAACAAGAAAGTTTAGAAGTCTAATTAGATGAAAAGTGTGATATCTTGTTTAAATCTGCATGTTGGATTCTTGATAATTATTACCACTATTTTGTTCTATAGTCACAGGGGAAGTGCTTTACATTTTGAACTTCTTAAAAAATAAAAAATTAGATTTTTGAGGAAATGCAGCCCATATTTCTAAAGGAATGTGTATGTTTGTAAACATAGGCAAATCTCTGCAGAAGGAAGCTCTAAATCTAGTCTCAACACTTAGGCAAAAACTTAACTGCCAATAAAAGAGAAGTCACAGATACCTGCCTCTTTACCCCTGTGCAGAACAACATTTTTGTTTCTATCTTTATTAAGTAAATAGTGTTTTTAACCAGCAAAAGCATTACTAAATTCACTCTATATTCTTCACTTTAAATATTACATAAAAATAATGTAATGAGAATGTATTAAATTAGGCTGATCTAATTCAGCAATCTAAGATATAATATTTCAAATTTGCAAAAATGAATGTCGACAGGTGATAAGATTATCAAATAATAGGTAACATTTCTTAAATTTAGAAATTCCAAAGGAAAGCCTGATTGTAATGAGGTACCATCTGCAGTTATTACTGTGGAGCCCTCACCACTCAGGATTTAGGCATTTTATCAATCATCTACATACAGTGTTTCAGCTAAAAATAATTCTATTCATTCACTGAATACACGAAACTAGAAAAACAGTCATTAATCCATCGAGATAGATATGAATGTACTATTTTACAAAATCATCTCTAGAAATTTCCTGATTATGAGGAAATGGTAAAGAGAAATTCTAAGGCCTCAGTCCCGCATTTGCCTCAACAGAAATGTAGGAAAATCTTCCCCAACTTTCTGACCTGGGAGTTTACCAACTTGATCAGCACTTATATCAGAGGAAAGGTGACAAAATGGTGAGTTCCTGCCTAAAATATCACAATAGGAACCATAATCAAGAAGCACAAGAACTCCAGCGTTTTTAGAGCTAGGGGAAGAGGACCCCTGAAGTACCCTTCTGACCTGCCTTGAGGCTCAAAGCCAACGCCACGATGACTCCTGCTCACACTCTTGGTTCTTCTCCATGGGCTCTCCCAAGGACACTGGGGGTTACATAAATTTGAACTGTTGTACAATGTCCATATCTACCCCAATAAAACACATATCCCCTAAAAGTGTGGAAGATGTAAGCTGGTTCGGAAAATTGTCTTTTAAAATAAGCTTTCCTCTAGAAAGCACTTTCCAATGTTTAAAGTCTATTAAATAATGATTCCGGATAAAACCTTAATGGCAACCTGGAAAGAAAACCCAACAAATCTTATCACCATATCACATGGGAGTCACATGTCCCGAATTATCCATTCATTATCTCGCTTCTGGATCCTTTTAGTACATTAACAAGGCCATATATTCGGTGACAGTATACAGTTCTTCACTGTCATGGGCTCCCACTGAAAATTACAAACAGATGTTGGTTGCTTTCAGGCCAGATGCCAGCACATCAGCAGGTGTTGAAGCCTATTTATTTGTACACAGAATATGTTGCAGCCTTGAATCACAATTAAGGTGTATCTTCACCCCCTCCCATAGTCAATTCCTCTCTCCTTTCTTTTCCTTTTTTGTAAGCCTTTCGGTAGACAAGATTTAAGCCATATCGGTCATTATTGATATTTGTGGGTTAAAATGACCCAAAACAAATTGCCAAAATTAACTGCCATGTGGCTGCTAGGAAGTTGCATTCTTATATTTTTCTACCATGTTTAGAAAGATTTTATTGCCTTAGAGACATTGGTAATAAAATCGTGTTACATTTCTTTCAAACTTTGTTCCCACTGACAACATATTTCAGTTTTAAAAGTTGGCAATCTGGCCTTTTCCACCAGTATTAAAATTCCCTCAAAGAGAAGTAACCACTGCTGTCTCACTTGCTTTTATAACTTTGATATAGTAATAGACCAGTTTAAATGAGATGTACTTAAATATACAAATGTAATTATTGGATCAGCCCTGAGTATTTAATTTTTAAAAATCTATTCCCCAATAATTACTAATTAATTACAAGTAAATACTTACTAAAAAGTGTTAATTTTTAAAAAATTCCTCTAGGCCGGGTGTGGTGGCTCATGCCTATAATCCCAGCACTTTGTGAGGCTAACGCAGGTGGATCACAAGGTCAACAATTTGAGATCAGCCTCGTCAACACGATGAAACTCTGTCTCAACTAAGAATACAAAAATTAGCCAGGCTCAGTGGTAAACACCTGTAATCCCAGCTATTCAGGAGGCTGAGGCAGGAGAATTGCTTGAACCCAGGAGGCAGAGGTTGCAGTGAGCTGAGATCACACCACTGCACTCCAGCCTGGGTGACAGAAAAACAGTTCTTCTGAAATGCCAGGGTGTAAATGTATCACTAAAGCTTAAATGAACAGTTACTGTATAGGCTGAGACTTTTGAGCATCTAACTTTTTATTCTAAGCCACTAGCCTTTTGTCAAAGCTCATCATTCTCTGACACAAAAATGTATGAGGGGAAACAAAAGGGGGGAAAAAAGGAAGAAAGAAAGGCAATTTGCAAACTTGCTTGGCAACCTGATGTTTCAGACTAGGATGTTGAGCCGACAGGTAGCCCCCTCTGCTAGTGAGGATAAAAGTCTAGCAATTGTGTCAATCAGTAGGTCATTATCTACTGTTTCTACTGCTTTCAAAACATGAAGAAGAAAGTAAGGAAAATAAAGAGAGAGAAAGAAAATTAGATTCCTTTTTCACATACATTTTATAAGAAATTGTGTTGTATTTTTGGGTTGGTTGGTTTGTTCTTTTTTTGAGACAGAGTCTCGCTCTGTCATCAGGCTGGAGTACAGTGGCACGATCTCGGCTCACGGTAACCTCCGCCTCCCGGGATCAAGCAATTCTCCTGCCTCAGCCTCCCGGGTAGCAAGGACTACAGGCGTACACCACAACTCCCAGCTAATTTTTGCATTTTTAGTAGAGATGGAGTCTCACCGTGTTGGCCAGAATGGTCCTGATATCTTGACCTAGTGATTCACCCACCTTGGCTTCCCAAAGTGCTAGGATTACAGGCGTGAGCCACTGCACCCGGCCAAATTGTATTGTATGTATTAACCAGTTGGCTTTAATGAATATTGCATGCCTGACTTTAAAACAATTTAACTTTATGTCAGAAATGGAATTGTGAGATAATTTTGCTCTATGTGTGCGTGAATATGTGTGTTTGTGTAGAGTCCATTGTAATAAAACAAAACAAAAACAAATACAGACAACTCATCACAGAATTCTATGAAGAAAAATATGTGTTATTTTTGTTATGGTTTGTTTTGTTTTAAAGAACAGAGAAGTGAAGGGATTAAGGAGAAATACTTTAAAATCATGGAATCCCAGGATTGGAATGATATGTAGACATGGTCTTTATCTCCCGACTCGAATCCTATCAAGCACACCTCCTATGACAGGTGTCTCTTCCCTCCTCTTAGCATGTTCCAGTGAGCCTCTATTTCTTGTTAAATGGGGTATCCAGAAACAAAGTTTCAGATACGAACAATTAAGACAACACGATAACATCTAATGTTATTGAAATAAAGCCACATTTTTTATGTGCCAGATAATATAACATGCATTTTTTTACATCTATCTCATTTAGTCCTCTTAACAATCTTATTTAACACAGTAAGAAGAGAAACCCTACGAAGAAAAGATTTAATTGAGAAACACTTACTTAGGATACTGACCAAGAACACATAGCTAATGTCAGAGCCTGGATTTACACCCAGGATATTTGACACCAAAGCCTCAGGAATGCAAAATCCTCATACTGTGATGTTGTAAGCCTGATAAGTAAAAATAACTGATTCCTCTTTGTGTGCACTGCTGCTAAATCATTCTCAGGTCTTTATGTGGGTGTTCTTTTCCAGTCAAATATAGGACAGCACATTTAAACACTATTCAACATGATATTTTAAAATTTATCACAGTGCTTGATATGCTTGAGTTGTGCTTTGGGTCGTAATTCTGTCAGGTAATGTTTCTGTCATCCCTCCAGCCCTCCAGACTTCTTTGTCCAATCACCAAAAACAAAAAAACAAAACCAAAACAGTAAAAGAACTGGCCAGGCGCAGTGGCTCCCGCCTGTAATCCTAGCACTTGTCGAGGTGGGCAGATCACGAGGTCAGGAGATCGACACCATCCTGGCCAACATGGTGAAATCCCGTCTCTACTAAAAATACAAAAATTAGCCGGGCATGGTGGTGTGCACCGGTAGTCCCAGCTACTCGGGAGGCTGAGGCAGGAGCATTGCTTGAACCCGGAAGGCGGAGGTTGCAGTGAGCCGAGATCGCGCCACTGCACTCCAGCCTGGATGACAGAGCAAGACTCCATCCCCAAAAATAAAAAGGACCAACCAAATAAAAAACTTAGGAGAGTACCTCTTTGTGTCTTTTTCTAAAGCACTGTATGAAATGTAGAAACAGAAGGACCCAAAGAGATACATGCCACTTGATATTTACTCCTAAGTTGACATTATATATTAATATTTTTTGTGTACTCCTGCATCATTCATCTGTTTCCAGCTTATCTACACAAATTTCACAAAAACCCATATCACCAACCTGTTAAACAATCCTTTCTTTCTTTTCCATACATAGTTCTTTTTCTGCTTGTTTCAACTTTCATTTTACCCCTGACACTGACTCCAATTATACAAACACATTTTTATAGAATATCGTTATTTTTGTCCAAGGTCACAAGAGAAAAAACAAATGTATTATATCTTGGGGATTTCAACACATAAAATCACACCATCCTTTGTCTACTTTTTAATGATACTGCTTTTCAGACTGTTTTATCTAACATAGTGCCATTATAGTCTTGACAACCATAACGGCAACATATTACTTTAAAAATTTTATTGAAACTCCCCTGGCTTTGGAGAATATGTTCATGTCCTCCTTGTGCCCTGCCCCCTGGATACATTGGGATGTCCACAGTGTGGGCAAATATTCGCACTTTCCCATTACTTGACTGATGGTTTTCTCAGCTTTATTCATGTTTCATAGTTTTGGTTAATAGCAATGTAACCCATTATGGAAGGTCAAGTAAAGGAAATGAAGGAATTAAAGAGTTTATCCAAAGAAAGACATCCTCAAGTCTGGGACTGTAAAGAAAAAAGATAGGAGACCCAGTCTTCAAACTCAGGAGGCATTGCTTTCTTTCCCAGGGATTTTCAATGTCCTTTCCTTTGGATGTTTTTAGGGATTACAAAAAAAAAAAAAAAGACAACAGAAATATAGAGAAAACAGACTTGCTGCTCAAATAAGTTTTGGCAACTCTAGGTTAAGTAGTCTAGAATAAATAATCCTCTGGACTTTCTGACTTTTCATAAACCTTAAAATGTGAATGTGAATTTTAATATTCAAGGTGCAATAGAGTACTTAGTGTCTTTAAATTCAAAGAACCTTAGAATATATTTTTCCAAGCAACCCACAGAACTCATGTTTTATTGAAAAGATTTTTGGCAGGGTGCGGTGGCTCACGCCTGTAATCCTGGCACTTTGGGCGGCCAATGTGGGTGGATCATCTGAGGTCGGGAGTTCGAGACCAGCCTGGCCAAAATGGTGAAAGCCTATCTCTACTAAAAGTACAAAAAATTAGCCGGGTGTGGGGGCGGGCACCTGTAATCCCAGCTACTCAGGAAACTGAGATGGGGGAATCACTTGAACCTGGGAGGTGGAGGGTGCAGTGAGCCAAGGTCACGCCACTGCACTCCAGTTTGGGCGACAGATTGAGACTATATCTCAAAAAAAAGAAAAAAAAAAAAGAGACAAAAAAGTTTTTAAATGTTTAAATGCCTATGCGACAGCACTATTGCCTGCAGAACTCAGAACTATGTGTAGAATGAACATTTAGAAAAATTTCAATGCATCGTTGTTTTGTTTCAAAATCAATAGGTTGACATATGAAAATTGCATGGGATGGAAAGGCTGGTGTTGAGCTCATAGCTAGACAAAAATCGTAACTTTTTAAAAACTACCTCCCTAACAAAAGTCCTATATAAACTGTTAATGATATGCAAGGTAATTTTCTAGTACCTGAAATGAAAGCAAAACAAAAATGTTTATTCAATTTTCTGGTGGCATTTAAGTTGACCTCTGAATAGATTAAATATTTTTATCTGAAAACATAGCATTACACTAGATAACAATTATGTAAAATAATCATTCATTCAAGAAATTTTTTATCAAATGTTCCCTGTATGTGAGCAGAGTGGAGATCCCCTATTATAATACCTCCCATTACAGTCTGCAATCCTTTCCACAGCTCATATACAGTCTGCCAACAGTATTATTTTGAGTACATCATGAATTAGATCGTCTTAAAAACAGATACTTAACTAAAAAGTCTAACAGAGCCAATGAGTCAGAACAGATTCCAGAATATTCAGAAGATACCTTTTTCAGGTTTATAAGAAAATATCCCCTTGCATTCTTTATTACAACACAGAAATGTTATCTATTTCTCAATTAAAGAAAATGATTTTCTAAACATCTGGAAACATCACTAGATTTATTTTTAGGTAAGTGGAATCTAAGTACTTTCTTATTATTTGGCTAAATGCTAATAAGTCAGCTAAAATATTACTTCTGTATTTTGTGACTAAATTCTCATTTATTACCTAAGTGTTTTACTTATTTCAAATTTTTTGGTTATATTCAAAATGTTTAATTATCAAGATATTTTATAAATAAATACAAATCATTGCTGATAGGGAAATCATATTGTGTTCTAATTTTATTATTATTACTGTTCATACAACATCAATTCTTACATGTCATGTCAACATACAGTCTAAAATGACAATCTGGATTTATAACATTTAGCATATATAGACAATTTCATATAGGATTTCATCTTCACTTTCCAACCTTTAGAATTTGAAGAGGAAAATGTTAAATGTGCACATTATGAAAATCATCAACCATTATTAGTTTACTGAGAGATATACCTGCTTCAATTTTTAGATGTCTCATAAAAACATCTAAGGTCTAATATTTACTTTTTTTGCAGAATATTATCCCAATATTTATTGGAAACATCCTCTTGAAAAACTTCATAAACATAATTAAAATACCTGTTGTTATATTAATGAAATATTAACATTCCAATTAAAAATATAATTCCTGAGGATATTAATCTATCACTATAATTATGAATGGAATCTTAATCTAGACAGTTTTTATTTTATATTTATAATACCTATACTGAAAATGTTGAGATAGCAACTTTAGACATTTACTAATCTTTTATGGTAAGAAATTAGCTGACTTTCTTCTTCCAACAAAAACACTCTATGTACTGAAAGTGATGAATAAACTCTATGTTTACGTATGTATTCTTATAGTTTCCATAAACAAGGCTACTATTCAGAACCAATATGTACCTTGTGAAAATAATAGCATAATAGGTCTAATATTCATTCTATCCTTAGTACAGGAAAAAATTCTGGATTAAAAAAAGATATTTAATGAGCACAGATACAGACATCAATTATTTGATACCATACATCCACACAAGCTACCCCAAAATTTAGAATAGTGGGACCAAGAAATCAAAACCGACTGTTCAAAAATGCATACTCGCTGTATTCTGTTCTGTTAGAGAAAGTTATATATTACATTAGCCAGTGTTTGCCGGTGAGCAAATTACTCCTTGATAATCAAAGGTAAAGAGAAAAAAAATGGGCTGTATCTACAGACCAGTGCATTAAAGCACTTCAGATTTCATCATGGAATTTTTTTCTGTAGTAATGAGGTATATTTATGTACAAACAGTGCTGAAATAGGGCAAAGAGAACTCCAATAGCTAATATCAGAATGAATTAGAGAAAAAGCACATTTCTTGTCCTTGCAGATCAGTGGAGTGACTTGCACACCTTGATATGTCTTTGGAAGGAAAAAGATACATACATGTAGCCCCTGAAATAGGCCTTGGGAGCTCATGCATTTAATTACTGTCAGATCTGTAGAAAGCTACAATGGCTTTTCATAAAATATTTAAATATACACTTGTGAGGCCCTCTCATTAACAAGTCTTGACATTGTCTTGTCAGGTAGGGAAGTTATAACAATGTAGAGAAAATTGCACGTGACACTGTCTTGTAGGAAACTCTTTTGACCATCTGCCTACCTGAATAGGAATGTTGCCTTTTATTCCTGTAGTATTATTCACAGGGAGCAGCACAAATGCTTTTTGCCCTTGTCTGTAGCTTTGGGCTACCCTACCTAGAACAACTCAGTTTCCACTGAATTTATGAAAATGAAAATTATTGCAGTATTTTTCAAGAAGAACGATAATACCATAGGGGTGCTGAGCTAATAATCAGAGCTTCGGAAAGGATGAACTTACTTTACTGGAAAAGAAACACTCAAATTTTTGCGAGAATATCCATGAGGAATATATCAGGAGCTAGTCCTTCTTTCTTTTCACTCAAAGTGTGAAATGCGAAATATATGTAAGTGAGCGTGGAATAAACAGAAAGATCCCTGTGGTGAAGATGGCACAAAGAATTTCACTGTGATGACTTCCAACATTAGAAGTAACCACAGAGAGGCCGGGCGGGGTGGCTCACGCCTGTAATCCCAGCACTTTGGGAGGCCGAGGCGGGCGGATCACGAGGTCAGGAGACGGAGACCATCCTGGCTAACACAGTGAAACCCCGTCTCTACTAAAAATACAAAAAATTAGCCGGGCGTAGTGGCGGCACCTGTAGTCCCAGCTACTCGGGAGGCTGAGGCAGGAGAATGGCGGGAACCCGGGAGGCGGAGCTTGCGGTGAGCCGAGATTGCGCCACTGCACTCCAGCCTGGGGGACAGAACGAGACTCCATCTCAATAAATAAATAAATAAATAAATAACCACAGAGAAAAAGCAATATGGTAACTTGTGATTTGCATGACTTTGGGACATACATAAATAATCTCATTTAATCCTAACGGTCACAGCTTGGGATAAATATTAATATCATATTATCTCCATTAAGTTTAGGAAGTAGGCCGGGCGCGGTGGCTCAAGCCTGTAATCCCAGCACTTTGGGAGGCCGAGACGGGCGGATCACGAGGTCAGGAGTTCGAGACCATCCTGGCTAACACGGTGAAACCCCGTCTCTACTAAAAAAAAACACAAAAAACTAGCCGGGCGAGGTGGCGGGCGCCTGTAGTCCCGGCTACTCGGGAGGCTGAGGCAGGAGAATGGCGGGAACCCGGGAGGCGGAGCTTGCAGTGAACTGAGATCCGGCCACTGCACTCCAGCCTGGGCAACAGAGCCAGACTCCGTCTCAAAAAAAAAAAAAAAAAAAAAGTTTAGGAAGTAAATTGTTATTGTTGTACAGCTGGAAACGTGGGAACCAGGATTCAAACCCAAGTCTGTTTGGCTTCAAAGCCCAACATCTTTCCACTACAGTATTTGGAAAGAGTTTTCCAAGTAGTACACTGGTTAAAAGTTGGTTTCTGTTCACCAAAAATCAGTAGAATCTGTAAAATCTCTCCTGAGGCAGAGGTACAGAAACCATGATTTTGTGAATCAAGAATCCATATGCAGATTTCACAAGTATGCAGCAAAATAGGAGAAAGATTTTTAAACCTGCATATTTAGAGTAGAACATAGGAACAAATATTGTTAGAGCAATAGAAGCAAGCATAGTTTATGAAAAAGTGTTTTTAAAATTTGAACATTAAGCAGTGAAAGAGGTAGATAATCCTACACATCAGTAAATTAATGGCAATATAAAGAAACTGCTCCTTTTTATTGACAAAAGAGGTAGACTAAAATGTCTACCTCTCGGCAGGAAATTAAGAGAATAACAGAAAAAGGATGAGGAGAAGCAGCCAAGAACACAGCCAGAGACACTGCCTCATCGAGATCTGATTAAAGGTTTTGTTGCTACCCTAATTAGGAAGTTGTTTGTTTGTTTGTTTGTTTGAGACAGAGTCTCGCTCAGTCGCCCAGGCTGGAGTGCGGTGGCGCGATCTCCGCTCACTGCAAGCTCCGCCTCCCGGGTTCACACCGTTCTCCTGCCTCAGCCTCCCGAGTAGCTGGGACTACAGGTGCTGCCACCTCGCCCGGCTAGTTTTTTGTATTTTTAGTAGAGACGGGGTTTCACCGCGTTAGCCAGGATGGTCTCGATCTCCTGACCTCATGATCCGCCCGCCTCGGCCTCCCAAAGTGCTGGGATTACAGGCGTGAGCCACTGCGCCCAGCCAGGAAGTTTTAATTACAGATTATGTACGCTGTTCATAGTGTGATTTCAGCCTTTCCTCGATCCTTCTGTCATCTCTACTGTATCTTTGGAAAGCCCGAAGTTAACAGAAACCATTTTGGTCTACTTGACATGGGTGGATCTATCCAATCACCTCTGTCATCAAGATGCTGGTGCCCTGACTGATCATACTATGTGCCAAGATAGGTCAGAATCTAGGTGCTAATTGGATTAAGGTATACACA
The DNA here is from genome assembly GCF_043159975.1 of Macaca nemestrina. Taxonomy (NCBI): domain Eukaryota; kingdom Metazoa; phylum Chordata; class Mammalia; order Primates; family Cercopithecidae; genus Macaca; species Macaca nemestrina. The sequence goes on from NC_092128.1 coordinate 12,391,617, forward strand.
TTTCTTGAGATAAAATATTTGGAGTAAATTTTACTTCTCTACGTTGTCAAATTTGAAAAATACTTTAATATATAAAAATGTTTTAAGTCAACATTATATCTGTTTGAATTAAGCTAAGTTTTAAACCACATGGCACTAAAAAATCTTATTTAAAAGTTAAAGTGCCAATTTAGTGGATTTTCTGATACGTGCTTGACACTACTTAGAATAACCAGGAAAGAAAATACAGCTTGAAAATTTAGTGCAACAATAAATTTAAATAAAACTAAATTATATCAAAGTATCATTCTACTTTAAAGTTTCTTTTCATCAAATGCAATGAAGATAGGTAAACTATAATCTAATAATTAAGACTATATAGATTTTTACTATTATAATTTCATATGTAATTAAATTGATTTTCAAATATGACTACATTTATTGTTTTAGAAAATTGCTTTGAAGGTATTTGTATAGACTACTAATTGTTCCTTTTATTTAAAATGTGATTCTTTTAAGATAAAAAATGGGACAGCATATATTATTATTATGTGACATTTTAAAAATAACTTTTGCTGATGAAGAATGCAGTATGCCAAGACAGACAAAAAAATGAATTCCTGTATTGGGCTATTCCTGACACATTCTTATTGTTCTAGTGTCTAGTGTTGTTCCCATACTGTTTATTACAGAAGGGTGGCAGAAGTCTGTTCTCAATTTCGTTTTTGTCATGCAATTTTATTATCTATTCACAACTTACAGTATGATTACATCCCATCACTTAAACCAGGAAATAACTAAGGTTGCTGTCTATCGTTTCCTGGGTAGTTCTAGTCAGTTGCTATGAAAGTAGAAGAAGCCATAAGTTCATTAAAAAATAAAAAATTTTAAAAAATGAGGTATATATGTGTGTCAGATGATGGATATTTTTCTTTTAGTTGTTATCTCAGACACAAAAGTCCAAAAGAATCCTTATACTATGAAGATCTTTCTAGGATCATAGAAAAATAAATTTGCAGGGGGAAGGGTTATAATACAACTAGGTTACTTGTAAATATTCTACATTTTCTTTTTTAAATTTTATTATTATTATTATTATTATTATTATTATTATTATTATTTTGAGACGGAGTCTTGCTCTGTCACCCAGGCTGGAGAGCAGTGGTGCGATCTCAGCTCACTGCAACCTCCGCCTCCCGGGTTCAAGCAATTCTCTGGCCTCGGCCTCCTGAGTAGCTGGGACTACAGGCACCCACCACCATGCCCAGCTAATTTGTTTTGTGATTTTAGCAGAGACGGGGTTTCACCATGTTGGTCAACCTGACCTTGTGAGCCTCCTGCCTCGTGACCTGATGATCTGTCCGCCTCAGCCTCCCAAAATGGTAAATATTCTACTTTTTTAGTGGAATCTTTCAAGATGAAAGCCCTTCCACTAAGTCTAAAAATTTAAGAAATAATTTTTAAAGAAAACATTATTATGAGGTGCTTTTTATTTTCCTATGAAATAACAAAATACCTAGCCACTTGCTTCATGGAAATTGAAAGATAAAATCTTCATTAAAAATATGAAAGGTCATCTCCCCTTAGGATAATTCCAGTTGTGACTTGGATAGCATTTATTGCTATGCATTCACTCTCATTAAAAAGATGCTATCTTAAGGAAGACTAAAGATGCTAGTTCAAGGACTGCAGCACCCAGCTGTAATAACAAAGCTGATATTCACTGCCCAGAGCTTACACGGGCAAAAGGCAACCTGCCTGGTGGGGGCCTGGCCCACTGTGCCTCAACTGCAAGGAGGCTGCAGCCATTACAGAGTCACTGTGTGATCTGCTGGTGAATATGCATGAGAAGCTCATTTGGAGGATTCAGTGAAAAGTAAGTGTTTTGATGAGGAAGACTGAAATAACAAGAAGGGAGGAGTGAGGAAATGGGATAAATATACCATAATCCTTGATTACTCTGCAAATATAGCAGGCATGAGTGTTTATCTTTTCCTTAAAGCTTGCAGTTTTATTTCCTTTCATATTTGAAGTATGGCATGGGCCACTGGGAGAAAGGAGTCAAAACCACTCACATCGTTTATTCTAAATAGAAAATGAACAACTCATGCGCAGACTTCTAACAACTTTAAAAATCATTGTGTATGCCTACATTCTGAAGGATGTTTTTTGTAGCAACAAACTTTCTAATTTACCTATAGAACACAAGTGGTTTTCTGCATCTAATCGGTCTTATTCACTAGTTTTCCACTGATTTTCCATTTTTTAAAAAGCAAATTACTTCGAACAGAACAAAAAAGTGTAACAATGTGAATTCCTTACCTCCATATCTTTATTATCTCTGAAACTGTAGTACTATTTCATTAACTCTAACATGGACTGCACTTAACAGATCCCTAGAAAGGGATCTGTTATTTAACATTAACAAAAAAGAAAATGGCTATGAATATACTTTCAGGTGAACAGAATAAATGCCTGAAGAGGAGTACTTATTTTTTTTTCTTTTTAATTGAATTTCTCTAAATTATACCAATAGTTGAAATTGAAAATGTGTACGCAGCACATGAATAAATAGATCTATACAATTTCTTACAAAAGCTTTGCCTTGTATAAGCTGTACCTCTCAGAAACCTTGGAAGTATAAATGTTGCCCTTAATGTCGTGTGTGTGTGTGTGTGTGTGTGTGTGTGTGTGTGTGTGTGTGTGTGTGTAACTTTATAAATGTCTAACTCTAGTATTGAACAAAGCAGAAATGGCAATTTGAATGTAGTGAAAATAATAAGCCGTAGAGTGAAAGGAAAAAGCAGACTGAAATATTGTAGTAGGAGAAACCCTAGATTAGAAATCGGAAGACCTAAGTTTCGACTTTGGGTAAACTCCTAGCCATGTGACCTGGAGAAGTCACTTAAGTTCTAGATGCTCAGTTTCTTATCTATAGAATATGTATAATAAGACAACATACTTTGCTTATGGGGTTCTTAGGAGGATCAAATTCAATGATATATATAAACATCTTTTGTAAACTGCCAAGTACTGTAAACACATTAGTTGTTTTTGTAAATGTAATTGGTAGTGTCTGACATGCATGTCTTTGTAGCTGTTTTCCATCAGGAATTAGAAGCCAGAAGCTGCAGTCAAATGGTATTTAGTCTAGCAGTTGTTCATGGCACTTACACATATTATGTTTAATCAAATGGATAAGGACTGAAGGTATGGGACAGTAGTTGTAAAGCTAGAGATAAAGTTAGGAAATGAAGGGAAGAGAAAGAAGATGATAAATGCTAAGTAAAAGTCCAATCAGAGTTACACAAAGAGATTGACAAGTCTAATAAGTCCAAGGCTCACATGGTCATTAGTACACAGTCCCTGGTATTTTTGGTATCTGATTTAAGTCGTAATAGGACTGTGTACTAATGACCATGTGAGCCTTGGACTTATTGACTTGTCAATCTCTTTGTGTAACTCTGATTGGCTTTTATTAGATTTATATCTTCTTTCTTTCCCTCTCATTTCTAACTTTATTCAGTTTACAAATCCTGCCATTTGTCTTCATGTACACATAATATGTGTAAGTGCACATGAAAACCTGCCTACACCTAAATACCATTGACTGCAGCTTCTGGATTCTAAAATGTGTTCTGACACAAAGACGTAAAAATCATATAATTGATGGCCAGGAGGGAGGTCAAACTTCTAAGGCCAGGACTATAAATCCAAATTAGAAAAAAGCTTAAATACAGAAACTGTCTGATTTTCATTGAGTAGAGAAAACTCTAAGCTTTCCCAGAGAAGAGTAAAGAAAATTGGCAAAAGAAGAAATTCATTCATTAACAGACTGTGAAAATCTACCCATGATCCATTACTCCTTATGTTGTGGACAGCCAAAAACCGAGTTCCTCAAATAAAATTGAAGTAAACTATTCTAAATATATGTTTATACATATTTTTAGTTTTTAAATAATATACTATATTTTTATATTATACATGCTATATAATATAATATTACATGTTGCATTCTGTATTTATTTTGCAAGCTATATTATATAATACATATTTATTATATAATATACAACTCTAATATATAATTATATATAATATATAAAAAATATATAAAATTTGTATATTAAGTACATACTCTGTGCCAGAAGATATCTAGTTTAATTGTCATGGCTACCCTCTCTGTAACTCAACAGACATAGATATAGATACAGGTAAGGAAATAAAGGTGTAGAGAAGTAAATTATTTGCCTAAGGTAATATTGAGAGTAAAGAGCCAAACAAGACTTCAACCACAGGTCTTGACTCTTATGCACTAAGCAATGTTGCCTCTCTAAAATATCAAGAGGTAACATATCATTATTAGCCCCTACTTTTGTCCATGTAGCTGGTCTCTGTGTTCCCAAGATATTTTTCTTCAGGAAATTGTACATTTACTTCTACAAAATGTTAACAGAACTTCTAAATATCAGCCAGAACTTCCTTTCTGATCAGTTGATTAAATAATAAGAAGTTGGATCTCCAGCCTCGCCTACCGGTTGATTTGTAGAATTTAAAGAATATGGGTATTTGACTTATACATTAATTCTGGACATGAGACGGGAAATACAAGGATCTCAGCAATATCTCTGGGCCCAAGATGTTGTAAGGCAAGATCACCAGGTAGCATCCCCAATGGGCAAACCTCTCTGAATGAATTAGGGAGACAATGTTCCATTTATTGGGTGACTGTTACTGTTTTCCCTGACGAGTCATCCACAGCTTATAAAGGGAATTAATAATATGGGTTTGTGGCTGAAATGAAAGATTCTGTGAAGGGCAAAGTGGCGTAACCTCTATAAGCTTTTCTCAAAATTAATTCCTTTCAACTGGCCTTAAGATATTGCATTGCCTGTTCTTATGATGCTAGCAGACACTATAACATCAAGAAGTTTACTTAAATTCTGTGAACCAAACAGATCTCTGACTGTACTATATTATATTAGGACTCCAGGAAAACCAAGACTACTAAGAATGTTTCCAGGTACCAGCTACTGGAAGTAAATAAATATTGACTAGAACATTTCTATGTGACAATTTCTATAACATGCTCTCTGGAGGATACTGAGAAAGTAGACAGCATGTTCTGTCTCAGGAATCTGATGATATGCAGCATTAATAATACCAGAAGATGAGTCTCTAAGTTCCCAAATGAGAAAGGTAAAAGCTGGGATAGTTCATAGCGTAATGGTTTGGAAGTCTTCTTTGACTATGTGGCCTTGAAGGATGAATAATATTTAAAGGACAGGAAAAAAATGAGACCTTCCAGCCACGAGGAAATGCAAGAATATAGTTGCAGAATTGACAGCATTGGTCATATTTAAGGAACAACAATGAAACAAAACGTTTGGCTGTAACAGAGGGTCTGTGTTGCCCAGGGTATTCCTGCAAACTTAACTGCAAAGTTAATCAGTTAACTTCCATATTTTCTTTTAGAGTCACATAAGAACAAGTTAAAATTCTGTGTGTGCAACTAGCTATATAACCTTGGACAAGCTGATTTCTCTAAAGTTTTATTCTCTGTCTGTAATATTAGAGTACTTTCTCACAAACCAGGGGAGTATGTATGTGTGATTCCATATATATAAAAACCTAATAGAGTGTCTGCTGTGTAGTTCAGACATCTAAATGTTACATTTAAGTAATGATAATAAATATAATAGCAGGCTTGAATTAAATCCTTACTAATTTGAAGTTTTGGTTTCAATCATTTGAATTTTAAAATTCCTTTTTGATTAAATAAAAAAACCTAGAAATTTAAATTCAATTTTAGTCATAGATTTCATGAAAAAAAAACTTTTGGAAACTGTATTTTTTGTTTCATTATCATAAAAATGAAGGATAATGACCATATAATTTGACTGGGTTTCAAGGACGTGCACAGCAGTGTTAAACATAATTTAATTAATGTTAAATCATAGGTGTCATTAAGTGTTGAGACAAAGCCCAGTCTTATACATCTAATCAATATTTCTTTAAAGTCAGAATATCGCTACCACATTTTAGCATTTATTATGTATTTGCCTTTAAATGTGTCATGTTGTTCCTTGCTCAATTTAAGTTTTATTTATCAAGTACACATCCTGTAAATTAACATGTATGTTTTCTATATTTGGCATTTAAAATTGACAGCCAAACCTTTTTAATTTCTTAGAACAAGTTTTAATTACTGGAAGACTAGAATCTTATTTTTAAAACTTACCCTATCAAAAAAATGAAAAATTAAAAAAAAGGTAAACTTTATTTTAAATCTTTTTCCCAAAAAGAAAAACTCATATCTAAAATAAATCTATTATAATGTAAAAGTCTTTTATATCAAATCTGTTAAATAGTCAGAGCAGTTTTATAACTAATTCCAGTCCTCTGTTTAAATGGTCAGTGAAAATAAGAGTGGTGATTTAGAAACAAGTTAAGGAGATTCAAAAATGTTTTTGGGCGGGGTGCAGTGGCTCATGCTTGTAACCCCAGCACTTTGGGAGGCCAAGGCAGGAGGATTGCTTGAGCCCAGGAATTTGAGACCAGCCTGGGCAACGTTGTGAAACCCCATCTCTACAAAAAATATTACAAAATAGCTGAACATTGTGGCTTGTGCCTGTGGTTCCAGCCACTCAGGAGGCTGAGGTGAGAGGATCACTTGAGCCCGGGGAAGTTGATGCTGCCGTGAGTCATGATTGTATCACTGCACTCTGACCTGGGCGACAGAGCAAGAAACTGTCTCAAAAACAATAAACAACAACAACAATTTATAGGAATAACTTTCATTTTTAGAAGTTTCTGGAATTTCATATCATTTTCACCACTAGTATCATTGACTATGGTTATGCAGGAGGTCATTGTGGTTTTATGGTGTTCCTTTGTTTCATTTTTTTGTCTTGAGACAAGGTTTGGCTCTGTCACCCAGTCTGAGTGCACTGGTTCAATCACTGCTCACTTCAGTATGGAACTCCCCAGCTCAAGCGATGCTCCTGCCTCAGCCTCCCAAGTAGGTAGGACTATAGGTGTGTGCCACCATGCCCTGCTAATGTTTTTCTAAAAAATGTAGAGACAGGGTCTCATTATGTTGCCTAGGCTGGTCTGGAACTCCTGGGCTCAAATGATCCACCTGCACTGGCTTCCCAAAGTGCTAGGATTACAGGTGTGAGTCACTATACCTGACCTTATTGCAATTTCAGAAGAATCTCTCTATTCTGACCTGTGTGCCATGCTTTTGTAATGGCCCCTTTTATATATGCTGGCCAGTCAGGTTAATTCCAGTTGTAAAATTTAGATTGCCTGTGGGGGTGGTTGAAAAGTCTTATTGACATAGAGGGGGTGAGTCCTCTTCTACTGTCTTCTGCACAATTTTCTATTATTAAAGAAAATATGGAAGGGAAATGTAGAAGGCACTCTTAAGGATGGTCAAGACAACCTGGATGATAATGGGCAATTTCTTTCTACCTTTAACATTATAATGCAGACATGTTTTTAAAAATGTTTGTGATTGTGTGTTTATAATATATAATTGACACTAGAGTTGTGAGCTTAAGGAAGGTTTCACTGAATTCCTTATGTAATGAAGGCTGGAATTGTTCCAGCATTCAGTAAATTCATTTCACCAGGAATGAATTTCTGGTAAGACAACCACGAGAAATAAGTCAAGGTCCTTGGAACTGATATGAAAGAGGAAGACCAATAGATGATCAAATAATGACAGAAGAGTATATTGAAGCTTTGGAATAGAGAGAAGTACTAGGTGCTGCTGGAGATAGACAATGGAAGTGGCTGACATTTTCTTGGTTAGAAAAAGACAAAGGGAAGGTCAGGAACTTCTCTTTAAAGATGTCAAATATCACTCTATAAATATGAAAACTGACATATTCTCACTCTACTCGATGCAAAAGTATCATCTCTTTTTTCTACTCTAATATAGCAGGATTCTGAAGGGAACTCAGGGATGATTGGCTAGAGTAGGACTTAGGTTGATAGTTGTGCATGGTAAAGCTGGAGAAATACTTAGTCATATATGAAATGCTTATAAGAAACTCTTAGCCAAATACACACACACACACACACACACAACACATACATATACATTTTTAACACACACGTATATACACATGTATATACACACACATATATATACATACATATATACACATATATATGTATATGCACCATCATGATAAATAACCTGGCTGTTTTAAACCTCTAACGACTGAGAGTAATTTATATAATTTTATTTGTACTTGCACGAACTCATTGGCATTAAAAACAACCCATCAAGCAGGACGCTTATTTAACACACTTTCCACATCTTGACTTGGTGGAAGCAAGATAGAATCAGATAGCAATCTAATTACCCTGCAAAGGAATTCAGTGATGGGAAGTGAGATTAATATAATAACCAAATTCTGGCTAGAATTTACTGCAGTGTCTGCTACTGTTTTATTAGAAAATGATTACGTTTCTGCAAGCAAATAAAAGTGTTTTAACTGATGAAAGATAATTATTCATTTTAAATACAGAAAAAATGGCTAAAATTATAATTTGTGGGACGAATTGACATGAAAAGGTATAGATATGTAAATGTGTGTGGGTGTGTAGGAAGGAAAGGGGCATTTAAGTTCCATCTATTTAATATAATTGTGCCATTTTTTTTATATGTAATTTAAATGACAACAGCATTCATCAAATAAAACTTATTTAACCAAAGCAAAATGAAATGGTCTTTGACACTGCATGAAACAAGGAGAATGGATGATTAGCAATAGGCTGAAATATGTCCAAAATATGATTGAAATAAATATCAAACTTATGATATTCAAAAAATATTCTATTATACAGGCACTTTCCATATTAATTTATATAATGCCTTATACGTAGGAAATAAAATAATTCGATTTCTCTGTTTTGTTATATATACATATATCTTTTTTTTTTTTGAGATGGAGTCTCGCTCTGTTGCCAGGCTGGAGTGCAGTGGCGTGATCTCGGCTCCTTGCAGCCTCCACCTCCCAGGTTCAAGTGATTCTCCTGCCTCAGCCTCCCGAGTAGCTGGGACTACAGGCACGTGCCACCATGCTCAGCTGATTTTTGTATTTTTAGTAGAGACAGGGTTTCACCATGTTGGCCAGGATGGTCTTGATCTCTTGACCTTGTGATCTGCCCACCTCGGCCTCCTAAGGTGCTGGGATTACAGGCGTTAGCCACTGTGCCTGGCCAAATTAGCTGGGACTACAGGCACATGCCACCACGCCCAGCTAATTTTTGTATTTTTAGTAGAGACAGGTTTTCACCATGTTGGCCAGGAGAGTCTCGATCTCTTGAGTTCGTGAGCTGCCCCCCTCGGCCTCTCAAGGTGCTGGGATTATAGGCATGAGCCACCACACCCGGCCAAATGAATATTATTTTAATTGATAAATTATATACATTTCTATACACTTATGGGGCACAATGTGACAGACATATATAGTGTGTGCGCACACGCACAATGTGAACTGATGGTCAGGTATTCGAAACCTACTCTCTTAGTTATTTTGAAATACTCAATATATTATTGTTGACTATAGTCATCCTGCTGTGCAGTATTCTTCCTGCCCAACTCAAACTTTGTTGTTTGGTATATTTTTAAAAAATTATTTTAAATGCATATTAGTTTTATGGGACAGTTGGCAAATCTTTGAAAAACTCTAATACAATAAACATACTGGCCGGGCGCGGTGGCTCAAGCCTGTAATCCCAGCACTTTGGGAGGCCGAGGCGGGTGGATCACGAGGTCAGGAGATCGAGACTATCCTGGCTAACATGGTGAAACCCCGTCTCTACTAAAAATACAAAAAACTAGCCGGGCGTGGTGGCGGGCGCCTGTAGTCCCAGCTACTTGGGAGGCTGAGGCGGGAGAATGGCGTGAACCCGGGAGGCGGAGCTTGCAGTGAGCCGAGATCGCGCCACTGCACTCCAGCCTGGGAGACACAGTGAGACTCCATCTCAAAAAAAAAAAAAAAAAAAAAAACATACTGCAGAAAATGTCAGGATCTGAGATGTCAATCGAAATCCCACACTCAGGCAACAGAGATGAACCTGGTAGACATTGTGCTAAGTGAAATAAGCCAGACACAGAACAAATACTACATGGTACCACTTAAGTGATGACTCTAAAGTAATTAAACTCTAGAAGCAAAGAGTGGAATGGTAGTTGCCAGGGGTGGGGTCAGGAGAGATATGGGAGAAGATAGTGTTAGTTGAGACGAGCGGATCACGAGGTCAGGAGATCGAGACCATCCTGGCTAACACGGTGAAACCCCGTCTCTACTAAAAATACAAAAAATTAGCCGGGCGCGGTGGCGGGCGCCTGTAGTCCCAGCTACTCAGGAGGCTGAGGCAGGAGAATGGCGTGAACCCGGGAGGAGGAGCTTGCAGTGAGTGGAGATTACGCCACTGGAGATTACATCCAGCCTGGGTGACAGAGCGAGACTCTGTCTCAAAAAAAAAAAAATTAATAATAATATTAATAATAATAAGAAGAAGAATACAAAGTTTGGTTTTCCAAGATGAATAAGTCTTAGAGATACAGCATCCACCTTGGGTTAACAGTACTGTATATTGTGCTTAAAAATTTGCTAAGAATGTAGCTCTTATATTAAACGCTCTTATTTCCCCCCCAAATAATAATAATAATAAATAAATCAAAAGGAAGAAGAAAACTGTTGAAGTTGATGGATAGGGTTATGACAGATTGTGGTGATGGTTTCAAGGGTCCATACTTATCTCCAACTTTGTTGAGTTGGATACATTAAATATGTAAAGTTTTTATATGCCTATCATACCCAAATAAAGTGGTGTTAAAAATAAAGTACATGCCAGATGTGGTTCTTATAATCCATCAACTATGCTGAAATCTAATAACCTTCAAAATCTTCATTATCATCATGCAGAGGGGCAATGATTTCTCATTACTGAAATGTTTCATGAGTGACATAAAACATGTGGACTTGCTAAGATACCACGTGGGGCCTCTGTCATGTGCACAGCGTGTCCCAGCACCTAGAGTGTCACTTCCACTCTTCTCCCCGGTGCCTCGGGCTACGAATGCTCACAGGTCCTATGAGCAACTCTTCCAGAAGATGCTTTGGTCTGATTCCAGCTACAAGGTAACCAGGTCCTGCTAATAGAAAACTGTCACATCTGTCTAAGTGAAACTGTCATGCCCGGAGTTTGTCACAGTGCTCAAAAACACAAAGGTTGAGACTTAATTAAACTTACAGGGTAGATGGTATGACATTTTCTGTTTCATTGCTAATAAGTATTTGAGAATGTTGTAGAATTTGATTGTTGTGATTTTTCCCTCATTTGAACATGAGATGATAGTGTGATCAGGAAATAGAATTGTAACACTCACCTCTAACAAAAGGCTACCAAAGGTATCCAAAATAAATGTATCAATTGTAAACAACAAAATTAGCTTAGGCCAACTTGCAACCTAGACAATCACACACAGGGAGCATATAAATACTCTGGTTTGCCTAATCAGTGAGTTAGAAAGTGGTTAATCAGTCAATAAAGAAGCACTGGGTACTGGCAAGTCTCCTAGACTGAATATTAAGACATGTAGGATCTAGTTTTATTCTCATCTGATTTGAGCCAATGGAAATTTCTCATAAGGCTTTTAACTTTCTGCGAATTCTAAACTATATGACTTATTAGGCCTCTTATCAGCCCTAAAAGTCTTTAATTCTAGACATTTTACCAAAGAAATTTGGTATATACACTTAACTGTATAGTCTAATATACAATAGAATTAATTATAAAGGCACAACTTTTCTGGAAAGACCTTAGAGTATAAAGTGAGATTCACTTGCTACCTTTCTTTCCCTTGCTTCTAATAACGAACATCAAAAAATGATCATTAGCAGTTTATCATAGTTTTCCACACCTCCAGCCTGGGAGGGTAACAATATAGTACATACTGCCCCTGTCTTCTTAGTCCTCTCCTTTTTAAAATTCCTTTCTTACCTTCTCCATAGCTTCTTTCCTTTCATAATCTAAATATCAGGAGTGAGTTTAGTCCACAATCCTTCCCTTACAGCTAACGGCACTGTTGGCAGAAGAGTCAGAAAGCATATATACTAATCAAATAGATCATTTGGAAAATAATCATTATTGTGTACAACTACATTAATTTAAATTGTATGTTGCTTTGAAATATGTTTTGTCGGTTGTACAGTGATGCTCATATGCCTACTCCAATTCTTAATATATGTACAACTTTAAAAGGGTTATTTCCCTGTGTGTTTAATCAACCAGAATAATCTGAAAAGAACCTAGGCTTGTAGAGGAATATCCCTCAGGGCTAAAGCTCCCATATTTCTCTTCCATGTGGAATTAACTGTACTGGAAGCTAATCCCTTTCACCAAGGAAAGAGAGATTTACTAAATGGTGCCAGCTCACCAAAGGTCAGATTTCACTAACTCTTTTCATTCTTATGCTGCCCTCTTTGCCCCTGTAAATATTAAGCTTTGTTTCCTAAATAAACCACGGCAGCCATTCTTATCTGTAATGTTTGTTTCAAGCAAACATCAGTTTCAGTGAAATGATCAGAATTTTCAACAATCTTGTCTTCTCTATATGAGTTTTTCTCACTGACTCTTCTTAACTGCCTTAGTATTTCTGCCTTGCTTCTTTTGTCCCTGGAGGTGTTATGATCAGAAGATTGGGAATAGAGAAGTAAAATAAATTAAAATAAAGAGAAGAAGGGGAATTAATATTTATTAGGCACCTATCATAATATGTTGTTCTACATAATTTACACGTGTTATGTTTTTACCCCTCCTATCAGAACTGTGAGGTAAATATTATTTTCCCCATTTTTATCTCACTTAAAACAAGGTGAGATTAAGCAATTCATCCAAAGTCACACAGCTACCAAGCGGCAGACCCGGAAGCCAAGACCACGTCTGTCTGGGATGCAATCCCCTATACTTTCTGTGGTGTTTTGCTGTCCCCTCCTTATTCTAAGTACTTTAAAGGAATACAGTAGTTTTGGGTTACACTGGTATTTTTCAAAGCAAGTTTTAATTACTACTTGAGAAAATAAAAAGACTGAGATTATACATTAGAAAAAAAGTATAACAGTGAAATATTCCATTTCTTTATGTATTTGTTGAAATAATATTTGTTGAAATCCAATCAACATTGCCTACAAAATATTGCTATGTAACAAAATAATTAGACATTGCTATTTAGTGAAGCTTATTAAGAATTACAAGTGTGGAAACCTGCTCTCTTTTTTGAGAGTGTATTGTATGCCAGGCACTGAGCTTCAGCTTTACAGACAACATTAATCACTTAGTCTTTGTAACACTTCTATTAGAAGAGTCTATAACCATCCCTTTCACAAGACAAAAATAAGATGTGTATGTTGAAGAAGTTAGACATGTTCTTCCAAGTCACCCAATATTAATTGGCAGAGCCAAGCTTTGTACTCAGTCCTTCTGATGCCAAAGGCTCTGTTTTTCTACCACATAATCAACTTTTCCTCAGATGTGGTACCACTTGCTCACCCATATACTTTTTTGAATGGTGATTTCATTAAACACAATACTGTTTTGTAGTCTCTTATTGTTCTCTAAATGTTTACACATATAAGTGTACCTCTCCTACAGTCTACAATCTTCCTTGTGGCTTCTTTTTTGTGAATTAGGTGTTGAAAAGTGATATAGGATAGAGATAGATAGATAGATAGATAGATAGATAGATAGATAGATAGATAGATAGATGATACAGAATAGATTATAGATAGATGGATAGATTGATAAATAGATGAGATAGAAGATTAGGTAGATGGATAGAATAAAAGATTAGATATATAGATATATAGATAATACAGAATAGTTTATAGATAGATGGATAGATCGATAAGTAGATAAGATAGAAGATTAGATAGATAATTCAATAAGTAGATGATACAGAATAGATGATAGATGGATAGAATAAAAGATAGATAGATATATAGATATATAGAGAGATAGATGATAAATAAAGTTGTACGTTAGTCTAATGCATGACTTAATGTTAATCTAAAGCAAAGGTTTCTTTTCAAGGTGGAGGTGAGATGGTGTGGGAAGGTGTGTCTGGAATTGCTGATGTAGCAGTTGTCACACAGTGCCTTTAGCTTTTCAGGTGACTGTACCAGTGCTCCTTGAAGGAGAAAGAAAGTGGGAAGGAGGGACTCATGAATGGAGGGATCTGTGCCATTCACTCCACGATGCCTGCTCTGAGCAATAGAAGAGGCTGAGTTGCTGAGGGAAGAGTAAGAAACCTGTAGCAAGAGGATTTCATCCGCTATCTCTTATTTGGCAAATAAGTTAATCTCTCTTAGCCCCATTTTCTTTATTTGGAAAATGGGACAAATAATACGTAAGTAGATCTCAGGATGATGATGAGGTTCGTTGAGAAAAAAGGAGGTGAAATGCAACTTGTGGACACTCAAATGCTATATACATGCAATTTCCCCATTTCACCCTGGCTAATGCCTATTTTGTTAAAAAGGTCTTGCTGGGTCTTACACTGCCTTACCTCAGGGACTCTGTGCAGTGCACACCACCTGCCTGGACAGCTGTCTGAGGTTGGTACCCTGCACACCGAGTTTAGAGTGAATAATAGCAAGAGCTGGTAGCACTGCCAGCCTGGGAGCTGTGTCCACTGCTCTGCAGAAAAGCAAATAAGCCAAACAAACACTCCTCAGAGCCAAAAATCTTTTAAACATTATACCATCCTTCATCTCCATGTACACTATAACACAACAAACTAAGAGAGAATAGAGAAGATTTCGGAAAAAAATACGTGGGACTTCTAAGGAATTTGTAGAAGAAAGACATACAGGTGGCTAAGCATATAATTTTTAAAAAGTATTACAATTTTCTTAATACGAAGGATTGTAAAAAAAATAGTTACCAAAAATGTGTGGATATGGGTTTTAATTATTATGGAGAAAAATATTTTTCAAGACAACTTATTTTGGAATCCACATGAACCCAATCTAAGGGTTGGAGGCTAAAAAATGATTTCCACACAAAAGACAAATACTGTTGTTAGAAACTATACAATGAGTGTTTTTTAGGGGTTTCAGATCTCACTAGTTCAGAGTAAAAGCACTGGCAAAGCTATATGCCGAGACAGGAGGTCAGAGCGTGGCCTCAAATGGTTCCAGCAAGGCTCCAGTGGTTTGCAGGTACTGTTTGGCCTTCGATTCAATGTTAGTCACACTGCATTCTCATCAGCTTGAGGGAGACAAAGCGGTGTTAATACAGGTATCTGACCCACAGATGGAATGCCCAAAAGAACAACTTTTTAACTGTTTTATATGGGGCTGTGTGTGTGTGTTCAAACATTTCATGTATTTATTTAAACCAAAGGCACAGTAATAATGTTCATGTCAGTAAAAAAGAAGAAATCACATAATTTTATATTCACCTATTAAAGTCAGCACTTGTGGAGAACTATGCCGGTCATGAGAACGCAGACAGCATAATTCTCACTTCTATTATGGAAGTGAGAAGAGCTCACACTTACATATGAATGCATTTTTTTTTAAGAAACAAAACCTCAACATTTTTAGAATGTTCCATTAAAATGTTCACCATGTGATACAGCAACTTTTAAAAATATATTCGCATAGTAATCTTTTTATAATATCCTATGTTGGATTAATTTTCATTTTCTTTCAAATTTAAATGAAATTGCGAGTCCAACTTTTATGAATACCGATTCTTTCCTTGAAGAGAATGCAAATTGGCCTTTCTTGTCTACAAATAGATAAAAAGTGCATCTAATTAAGTCCCTTCTAACTTTTAAATGTGAATAATTAGGATGAATTATAGGAAAACACTTATCTATTTTACTTAATTTTTTTCTTGGTATATGTATAACACTAAACATTAAGTGAGAAATATTCAAAACAAATAAAGGTACCGATAGAAACTATTTAGTGTTTACATCAGTACTTTTAATTTGATATTCTCAGAGCTCAAAAGAACAATCCAATATATGGATTATATAAGAAATAAAAGAATGGAGTTTTCTATAGACTTGCTACATGTTATGATTCAAGAATAGACATAAATATATGTCCTAGTATTTCAAATATAATTAGAATGATTTCAAATATTATCATAACATAATTTCATATATTCATGTATTTGACAAATATTTACTGAGTACCTATTATGTATCAGATACTGACATATGAGGGAATATAACAGTGAACAGAAGAGACTAAAATACATGTCTCAAAGAGCTTTCTCTCCAGTAGAGAGAAAATAATATTCCCAATTATCAAAAACCACAATCACTTTTTCACCACTGCATTCTCTTAATAACATTAAGAGATATGTTAATAACTTAATAACATTAAGTTATTAAGGCCACTGCAAAAGGCCTTAATAACATAGTACAACTGGGACTATGAAATAGTTTTGGAGAGGAGGGGTAAAATTTTAGACAGTGTGGCAAAGTAAGCCTTTACTGGAAAGTGGCCTTTGGAATGAAGATATAAAGAGAGTGAAAGGAGTGAGGGAGCCAGACATGCATTTATCAGAGGAAAGGCTTTTCAGGCGGAGCGCATTGCATGCATGTGCAATGTCGGGAGAATGCCAGGATGTTCATAAAGCAAGGGGACCATGGTCTGGGCCTTAGTGTATTTCAGATTCTCTTCAGGTGTCACTTCATTCATGAAGCATCCCCTGAATATTTCTCTTCAATGTCCTGTAGAACAGGTTTAAAAATCTGAATGGTTCCAAGTGTGTTGTCTTATTAATTAGCTTATTTATGGAATATCCTCTATATACAGGCTCTGTGCTGATCATTGCGAATAGAAAGAGAGAGAGAACATAAGTTCTTAAAGAAGTTCTTGTCTAGTACATAAAACGTCTTAATACTTAAGTAGAATCAACTGTGATACATACAAACATTGTAACTGTACAAGTTACAGTCATAATACACAGGGAAATAATTGTTGGCATTTTGGAAAAAGGAAAGGGAGAAATAGACACACACATGTGTGCACACATACACATATTTTATTTAAGCAGCAATGCTTCCAAATAAGGAACTATGTTTTTCAGAGAAGAGTTTCCCAAGCACCCATATTATCAGAACCATCTCAGGTACTTGATGAAAAAAACAAACAAAAAAAACAGATTAATGGACTTCACTGCTATAAAGTTAGACTCTGTAACTCTGAGTTGCTGCCAATAGAATCTGTATTTTAAAAGTTCTCATTTTAATGTCAATGATGAGTTGAGTTTGGTTACCAGAAGAGTCTCAGGCAAATCAGGTCACCCTACTTGTAGGTTGCAGATTGGTGACCCTTAGGTACATGGGGGCATAACTTATTTCTATCAGTCATGAAGTTTTGCACAAAACTCAATAGATCTTCAAATAACACAATTATCAAATCTACTAGTCCCGTTCCCCTAAGTTTCATCAATCCAAGTTTAAGCCCTTTAATTTGGATGTTTGAAAACCTAGAAGTGATTGCTTTTGACTGGAGTTTTTTAGGTTCCATGCTTTTCTTTTTGATACTTACTTTATGTGGATCAAATTCGTTGAACCTTAGAATATCAGACTAATAACAACATGGAGACTAAATCAATAGCACAGCATTGAGGTCATCCTCAACCTGTTATAGTGTTGATTCTACTGCAGGTGTGATGCCCTTGACAGGGAGGTTGATGTATGGTTGCGTTGTACTTTGACAGGTTTCTGCTTCTCAGGGCAAAGAGTTTTCAGCCAATGATTATTTTGCTTATTGATGTTCTTTCAATCTTTCACTCTTTCTTGGGAAAGATCAGTGTGCTATGTCTCTAGATTAACAGGATAAATCTAAGTTAATAACATTTGTTTGAATCTACTTCAAAGTCACATAAACATGAATTTATAGAAATAATAGCCTCCTTCTGTGAAACTCAAAATCGTTTTTTAAATAATTATTTTTGTCACAGCCCTTATGCCAGAGAGTCTGCAAATAGATATATGTGCATTCCACAATCTGACAGGCACAGTCAGGGGTTCAAGTGACTCAGTCTAAACTATTAATCAAAATAATTACTAATATTTCCTAATAATACACAAGGTTTTCAATAAATAAACATACAATTGTATTTTCCTTAAGGTACAGATATTTAAAATATATGATCATATTTTCATGTAAAGATTTCCTTAATATTGATTCAATATAAACAAATAAGATACATTTTGCTCTGGCAGAATTAAATCAAAATTAGAATGTATCTGTAATTGAAATACTAAAAATGTCAAAGAATTACAGTAAAGACATAACAGAACTTAATCTGGCATGTGCTATCTATTTAGTAATTTAAACTGTTCATCCTAAGCATATGCATCTCTCATAAAATGCATACTGTTAAAATTCTTGTTAAAATGGCTTGATGTCAAAAATAGGAAATTGGGTAAAGATAGTCTCTTTAACAAATGTTGTTGGCAAAACTGAACATTCACATGCAAAAAGAAAAAAAAAAGGAAATTGGACTCTTATACCACACATACAAAAATCAATTCAAAATGGATTAAGTCCCACATGTAAGACCTGAAACTATAAAACTCCTAGATGAAAACATATGGGAAAAGTTTTATGACATTAGTCTTGGCAATAATTTCATGACTCTGACACCTAAAGTATAGGCAACATAACCAAAAATAGACAAGTGGGAATACATCAAACTAAAAAGCTTCTGTACAGCAAGGGAAACAATCAACAAAATGAAAAAAAACCGAGAGAATGGGAAAATATTTCCAAATCTTATATCTGATAAGGGATTAATCTCTAAAATATATAAGAAACTCCAATTCAATAACAAAAACAACAATGATAACAGAACTTTATAATCACATCAACAAAAATGAGCTAAGGACTTGACCAGACTTTCATCCAAAGAAGACACACAAGGACCAAAAGGCCTGTGAAGAATTGCTTAGTGTCACTAGTCATCAGGGAAATGCACATCAAAATTACAATGAGACATCACCTCACTTCTCTCAGGATGGCGATTATGAAGAAAGCAAAGGGCATGTGCCTTTATAATGGAATGATTTATGTTCCTTTGGGTATATATCTAGTGAAGGGATTGTTGGGTCAAAGGTGTATGTTCTTTGCAACATTATTCACAATAGCAAAACCTAGAATCAACCTAAATGCCCATCTGTGATAGACTGGATAAAGAAAATGGGTACACATACACCAAGGAATACCATGCATCCATAAAAAAGAACAAAATCATACCCTTTCCTGGGATGTGGATGGAGCCATCGGACATTATCCTTAGCAAATTAACACAGAAAAGGAAAACCAAATACCACATGTTCCCACTTATGAGTGGGAGTGAAATGGTGAAAACACATGGACACATAGAGGGAAATGACACAAACTGGGGCCTTTCAGAGAGTGGAGGGTGGAAGGAGGGAGAGGATCAGGGAAAATAACCAATGAGTACCAGGTTTAATACCTGAGCGATGAAATAATCTGTATGAAAAAACCCCATGACACAAATTTACCTATGTAACAAACCTACACATGTACCCCTGAACTTAAAAACAAAAGTTGAAAAAAATGCAATAGGCAGCAAGTGTCTGTGAGGATATGGAACCCATGCATGGTGTCGGTGGGAATGCACAATGGTGCAGCTGCTATGGAGACCAGTATAAAGATTCCTTAAAAAATAAAAAATAAATAAAAACACATGATAAAGCAATCCCACCATGGATAGCTATCCAAAATAATTAAAACCAGCATCTTGAAGAGATATTAGCACTTCCATGTTTATCACAGCAACATTCAACAACCTAAATGTTCATTAATGGATGAACAGATAAAGAAAATGTGGCATATACACACAATGGAATACTATCCAGATTTAAAATAAAGAAAATTCTGCAACATATGTCAGTGGGGATCGTGCCCCTGCACTCCAGCCTGGGTGACAGAGCAAGGCTACATCTCAAAAAAAAAAAAAAAAAAAAAAAAGAAAATTCTGCAATATGCAACGTGGATGAATCTTGAGGATATTATACTAAATGAAATAAGCCAGTCACAGAAAGACAAATCCTGCATGATTTCACCTGGAGGAGGTTTCTAAAATAGCCAAATCAAAGAGCATAATGGTGGTTTCCAATACATAGGTGTAAAGTTTAAGTTGTGCAAAGTAAGGTCTGGAGATATGCTGTGTAATATTGTGCCTCTAGTCGGCACTACCGCATTGTATATTCAAACATTTAAGAGGATAGATCTCAAGTTAAGGGTTCTTACCACAATAAAATAAAATAGAAAAATTAAAAAAAATGGCTTAAAATGTGTAAATTAAGAAGAAACATAATAAAAATTACAGTTCAAGGTCACATGAATTTATAATTACACACTAAAGTTAATTAAGATTTCAAAATAATAGAAAAATTATAAGAATACTAGATTCTTATGAGAAACAAAGATGCCATTGGGATTAGGATAAGTCCTAGCAAACCTAAACATCCTGTCCACCTGTGAAATTTGGGCTTTCAGGCCTTTGGACACACCTGAACTTAGACTGTGGCTGAGAAGTCACGCTAAGCACCTATGACCTAAATGACTCCCTTGCCTGTCTCCCTCTCTGTTCCAGGCAGATACATCAACAGAGATACCTATTACTATTCGAATGACCTGTGATGTGGTTTTGCTGTGTCCCCACCCAAATTTCATCTTGAATTATAATTCCCATTATAATGTGTCGTGGGAGGGACCTGGTGGGAAGTAATTGAATCACAGGTGTGGTTACCCCAGTGCTGCTGTTCTTGTGATAGTAAGTGAGTTTTTACATGATCTGATGATTGGATAAGGGGCTTTTGCTCAGCACTTCTGCTTTCTGCCACCATGTAAGATGTGCTTTTGCTCCTTCTTCACCTTCTGCCACGATTGTGAGGCCTCCCGTCATGCAGAACTGTGAGTCCATTAAATCTCTTTCCTTTATAAACGACCCACTATCGGGTGTGCCCTTACAGCAGCATGAGAATGGAGTAATACAACCTGTTGTGATAATTTCTGAGACCAAGTATAACTTAGACAGTACCAATGAGAAGGAATAGAAGGGGAGGCAGCTCCATTACAAGGAAAGCCGATTTCCTCACTCCTCCTACAGGGAAGGTGATTTGGAGACCCGAGCTTCAGGTTTCAACTCTGGAAACATTGTTTTCCCTGCAATGCCTTCAGTTCTTCAGTCTTTTGTATCTTGCTATCCATCCAAAGCTCTTGCTAATACCGATCTTTGCATTCTAGAAAACTTGAATGCCACACGCAATAATGCAAACATTATTTTCATCAGGCCACTCTCCTGCTTAAGAAGAATCGGAAATTTTCTACCAAATCAATTTCAAACTTACTGTCTTGTCATAGCTATCAGTCACATCTCAGAATCTCCCAACATCAGTCTCCCCTCTAAGCTACACACACAAACACACACACCATGGCCTCACACTTTTCAACTTGAAATGGTTTACCCTAAATCTCACTGTAGTTCAACATCCATGTTTCCTTTGGGAGGATGTTCCATTTCTTATATAAAGCCTTCTCTGAATACCACAATCCCCCCTGAAGCCCATTTCTGAATGAATTCTGATCGTACGAGATAGAATATACCATGATCCATTGTTTTCATTTAAAAAATCTATTTATTATATTTGTTTACCAGTATTACCATAAAACCTCTGAATATTGTGAATAGTGCTGCAATAACCATACATGTGCATGTGTCTTTAAAATAGAATGATTTATAATCCTTTGGGTATAAACCCAGTAATGGGATGGCTGGGTCAAATGGTATGTCTGGTTCTAGATCCTTGAGGATTACAACACTGTCTTTCACAATGGTTGAACTAATTTACACTCCCAACAGTGTAAAAGCATTTCTATTTCTCCACATCCTCTCCAGCATCTGTTGTTTCCTGACTTTTTAGTAATTGCAGGGACATAGATGAAGCTGACAACCATCATTCTCAGCAAACTAACACAGGAAGAGAAAACCCATCACTGCATGTTCTCACTCATAAGTGGGAGTTGAACAATGAGAACACATGGACACAGGGAGGGCAACATCACACACTGGGGCATGTCGGGGGGTGGGGTGCTAGGGGAGGGATAGCATTAGGAGAAATACCTAATGTAGATGATGGGTTGATGGGTGCAGCAAACCACCATGACAAGTGTATACCTGTGTAACAAACCTGTATGTTCTGCACATGTATCCCAGAACTTAAAGTATTAAAAAAAATAAACTCTGAATAAATCAGTTTTTGTTTTTTGTGTTACAAAGAGAACTTGGAACAGTTCACGGTACCTGATATTACAATCTGTCATCTCACACTTCTCCAAAAAATATTTTGATAACTCCCACTCCCTCAGGAAAGAAAGAAAATTACACTGAATAAAATGCAAGGGCTAATGATTTCATCCCCTACCTCTGTCCCACTCAATTTTTCTCCAAATCCCTTAATCACTGCCTTCCCATACTCCCTCCTACCTGAGCTTCTCTGTGACTATGGTAAACTACCCCAGAGATCCCTTGAATCGGTGCCCTATCTGTTTATCTTTGCGATTTCCCCTGCCTAAACACCTTTTTGCTTTGCTTATTCATATATGTACTAGTTCTTCAGACCTAAGTTTCAGAAACTTAGAAATAACTTCCTCTAGTCCAGAGGGCAGGTCCCCTAGTATATACTGCTCCTATGCTACAAGAGTACCCTGTGACGATTCCTATACTGTCAACACTATCTAGTGACTTCTCTGTCTCTGAGACTGGTTGGGAATCTTCCTTAGCAAGAACCACATTTTTACTATTGGTCTACTAGAGCCTGGCTCAGTACTTCGCAAAAGAACACAACCTGCTTAATATCAACTCCTTCAACTCTGCCTCTTGTGGTAAAGTCCCGGCTTTTCTTGTTCTTTAAATATAGACTCTAATTTCCTATTAAGTTTAAAGCCTAATCAACTGAGATCCTAGTTATCTTTTCTCATGGGGGGTGAGGAAGCCATCCCAAGAAGTAAGGGAAAATGTAAGTATGCCTTATTTCTATGGAGGGGAAAAAAAAGAGAAGAAAAGCAAAATTGTTAAATTTCCAATCAAAATAGTGTTATCATTCATATTTCATTACTCAGGGAAGAACAATTATTTTAGACTGGATATAATTCAGTAAGATGTAGTGGAAAATATGCTTTTAAAGGCAAAGTCCTCACTTACCTGGACAAGCAATTTAGACTTTATCTCAGAAAACTCGGGTGAAAATGTAAAATGCCTAAATAGGTAAGAAGGTGACACAGATAAATGAAGCATGGCTGCATGTGGCCACATTGTCAGAAACACAGTGAGTCACTGGTTGTGGCTGTAATAAACTAAAGAACATATTCACTCCTCAGTTTCCAGTGATTACAGAAGAAAAGTGAGAGCTCAGTGTTATTAGACATTCTTCTGTTTCAAGAAAACTCAGGATACTAAAATATCACTCAGAATTGTCCCAGTTTGAATTATTAGCAAGTAATTTAATTTTTCAACTAACTTTATGAGAAGGAAAAATCAGCTCTGTGGATTGCATTGAGTCAGCAGCCCACATATTTGTAACCCTGATAATTAAAACCAATGAAGACTTCATAATCAGATCTGTGTAATAAAGTCAGGAGTGGACTGCAAAATGAGGTTCATTAGCTATGAATTCCCAAGGAGTGGTTTTTAAATAAACGAATAAATAAATAAGAATCTAAAGACAGAGACCAGTCTGGAAGTTTGTCCAAATAGTTTAGATAAGTATTCCATCAGGCCTGAACTAAGGTAGAAACAGTAGAAACTGGGGTTTTTGGATATATTTTGAAGTTTATAGTTTAGTTGCTATTTATCAACATGTTGATGAATGATAGAAGGAATATCAATAAAGAGGGTTTAGGAAACAATGAATTTGTTCACAACTATGCCATTAACTTGCTATGTGATCTTGTTGATCTCAACTAGAAAATTAGGGCGTTACAGAGAAATGTATCTGAAGAGCTTCTCAAAGCTGAAGCTCTTTCATTCTAGGTTGACATTTTTGGATCTCATGTCAGTCATCTTGAACAACCACTGTAGTGTGCGATTTCAGTCACATGAAGGTCAAGAACAGGCAAAATTAATCTATGGTGCTAGAAAAACAATGCTTGCTTATGGTAGGGGCCAGAATGGAAAGGGGAATGAGGGAACGTTCTTGGGTATGGAGTATACCTTGACTGAGGTTTATGTATGTCAAAGTCACTCGCCATGGACCTATCCATTTTATATATGTAATTTATAATGTAATTTTAAAAATGTTTTATTGAAAGATGTTAATATTTTAACTTATAGTTTCTCATATTTGGTTGCACATTAGAATCACCTGGAGAGTTTTTCTTAAATAAAAAATTATTTGTTAAGTGCAACACTATGTTAATATACGTATATGTATAGTGCAATGGTTACATTTGGGTAATTAACATTTCATTATCTGACGTAGTTTTATCTTTTTTTTTTTTTTTTTTTTTTGAGGCGGAGTCTCGCTCTGTTGCCCAGGCTGGAGTGCAGTGGCTGGCTCTCGGCTCACTGCAAGATCCGCCTCCCGGGTTCATGCCATTCTCCTGCCTCAGCCTCCCGAGTACCTGGGACTACAGGTGCCCTCCACCGAGTTTTATCATTTTTCATGGCAAAAACACTTAAAATCTACTCAACCATTTTCAAGAATACTACATTATTATTAACCACAGTCATCATGTGGTACATTTCTTGAATTTATTATTCTTATTTGACTGAAATTTTGTATCCTTTGACCAACATCTCCCCAACTCCCATCCCCTCTTCCCAGCCTTTAGTAATCACCATTCTACTCTCTGTTTCTATAGAGGGGCTTTAAAAGATATTGTTACTTAGCTCCAAATTGGAGAAAGCTTGATTTAATACGTATTTAGAGAAAAATCCTAGAAACAAATCATATAATTCAACAGCTTATTTATCATAACTTAGATGATTTTTTACTTATAGTTATCTCTCTAATCCTTCCAGTATTTTAAGTCAAAGCCTTCCAGCTAAGAGCAACCAACACCATTATAAAGTTAACCTTATTAAAATTCTTGACAGGGAGAATGCGTATCACGGGAAGTAAGGGGGGTCTGTAAAGGAGAGGGTCAGGGAAGGATACCTTTAGAGTTTATGGGCCAAAATTACACGATAAAATGGCCTTAGCAGGGATTGGTCTCAATTTTCAAATAAAGAGACTTTACTGGAACCGTTGTCTTTAGAACATAAGTCTAGGCGGTTTCTGCTGGATGGTTT
This sequence comes from Macaca nemestrina, assembly GCF_043159975.1. Classification (NCBI taxonomy): domain Eukaryota; kingdom Metazoa; phylum Chordata; class Mammalia; order Primates; family Cercopithecidae; genus Macaca; species Macaca nemestrina. Next base: position 12,416,976 of record NC_092128.1, read on the forward strand.
ATCTGTGTTCTCACCTTGGAACATGTAGATCTAAATAAGCTGGTGTTAAAGAGTATATTCTTAGATCATCTGTGACTCTTGTGTGGTTTGCTATAATTTACGTGTTTTACAAGTCCTGTTGCAGTCGTTTTATAAATCGTGGTTTCTGTTTCAAATCTCAGCACTGCCCTTACAGCCTAACAGCCAGAATGTTTCTCACTCTATCATGTTAAACTAACGGAACACAAACATTTGCCAGATCTCCCCACCAAAACTGATTTTTAGAAGAACTAAACAAGAAGACAGTAGAATAAAGAAGCTGGATGTGTTTAATTTCCTTGAACACCCTGCCTGACTTTCCCCGTCTTGCCAACACCTTGTGGTAGGCACACTTCACCTCATTTTTAAGGACCTGAGTCACCTGAAAAAAAATGTCTCTTTTCATGGGTAGATTAAAATAATAATTTCTGCCCTGAGGTGACTGCAATTTTCTGTTATATCAATCCCATGGTTAGTTTTTGTTACTAAGAACATTAAATTAACAATATGGGAAATTCAAGAATATTTTGGCAATAAATCACTCAAGAACAGTATACGCAAGGCAGGGCAAATGAGAGGTTTTCTGGTGAAAAGGTTACTTGCAAGATTCCTATTGTCTTTATGACATAATGTGCTTCTTGTCTCCTTGTCTTCTTCAGTGACAAGAAGGAAGCCTCAGCTTGTATGCCTGGCAGTGAGAGAGCAGCATCTTCTCTGGATATGTATCTTTTACAAATGCCCATCACTCTGTGTTTTGCTGTTTAATAACCTCACTCTTGGAGGTCTGACATTTGCAGTAATGAAGCAGAATAACAACAAAAATAGGAAAACATCAGGCCTATGGAAGTCCATGAATGTAAAGAATATTCCTACAGAGGCAAAATTAAGGAGCAGAGGTGATCTGCAGATGCCTACTGTCATATGCCTCATCTTGATTCAACTGGGGACTTTTTTGAGTCATGTTAATGACTTCAAAATATAATGAAGCTTCTCCAAAGATCTTTGTCCAAGGTAAATTATCTTAAAGTATTAAATCCATAGACCAGATAGAGCTCTCCTTATTAGACTTGAAGGAGGAAATGTAGGATGAGGTATATTTTATTCAGTAGGGAGAGCAACATACTGGTTAGGAAATGCTATATAAGACTGGCATTATATTGTGATTTCAGAATACTTCTCTCACCAAAACCCTTGACAGGGCAATTACTGGATAATTGTTTCACCCTCCTGACAGAAGCAATTCTGTATTCATTCCTTAGCTCTGAAGTACAAGGAGGAAGAAGAGAAGCAGGTGGAGGCAGAGGTGATAGACTATTTCTGTTTCAGTATGTTCTGGAAAAAATGAGACTAAAAGGATTAATAGTGGAGATATTTCAGAACAATTATGCTTCACAGGTTTCTTAGAGTCAGACAAATTGCCATCAAAAAATCCAAATGATAGAGACAAGTTATCTGCCTGATGGCAATTTGGGGCTATAAAGCTTGACAAACACTCCCTAGGTCAAATGAGGATTTGCAAATCATTCACCAATAGGATGTGCATAATGAAACACGCATTCTGTAATGGCAGCACTTCCCCTCAAAAATATAGTTAACGTTTTTCTAATAGTAAGTTAAAAATAAAAGGAACAGATGTACGCAAGATCCCTTAATTGGCGTTAGCCCTCAAAGAGCAGTACTGCATGCCATATTGTTTGAGGTATTTTTAAATTTTGCTATACCAGGAGTATTGGTAATGGCCAGCTTCTAACCAATGGGGGTAGATTTTAATCACTTCCTCTCTTTGGAGTCAATATCTATGCCACATTTTGGAGCTCATAGGCCAGAAGAGAATTAAATGATAGGTATGGGAGCCAAGAAATCAGAGGAAGTAGCTTCTGCAGTCTTGCGTAGCTTCGTTATTGGATCTTCTGAAGAAGACAGGGTCATTGTAATACTTCTTATTGTTATCAGCCTTTTATGGATTATAATGTAATTCCAGTTTCAGCTTCTGTTATTTCTCGATGTGATGTCTGGCAGAGAATGATACCAGAGTAATCTTCCTTATCTGGGAAGTTTGGGACATGGAGCAGATATCTCTAAACTTGGGTGAAGTTTTCTCCCAAAATTTCACAGAACAGGTAAATTCTCAACTGAGCGTTGAAACGGACACCATTCTCTGACCCTATGTTAAACAATACCAAATCCAATAAAGATAATTTAACTGCTTGCTTCTAGAATATAAGTCCATGAACCAAGTAAACAGCTTAGCTGTCAAGATTAAGACCTTGCTCATATAATCACTTTAAGACTCTTGCCACACTGTGCTCACCAATCCAAAGGTATTAAGTTCTAAACTCTGCCTGGCCTTATCCAGTGCTCTGTCTTGCAAGACGCCTTAAAAATCACTCAGCTCAGAAGCTGCACCTGTGCAAACACCGTCCTCTGACTTTCCTTTTCACACCACTCCTTTGTCCAAGTAGTGTTCTTCTTTACCACGACAGGCTTAATAAACTCAGTCTTGCCTTATTTAACTATTACTGTTGTTTTGTTTTTCTTTTAGGAAATTAATAGTCAGCACAACAGACGTTTCTTGACTTCCATGCCTGGTGACTTCGAGGACTATTTTACTCTCAAGAGAGAAAAAGAGAACGCCTCTATAATCAAAGGAAATTTTAGGCAGAAATTCAATGCAAAAAGAAAAAAAGAGTGTCCCTTTTAAACCAGGAGTTGGGGAGATGATGCCCCTCTTCTTCCTCATCTTATCTAAATTCAGAGTTCTTCAGCACCTTGATAGAAATCAAGTTAAAAAGAAAGCAACATTGCTCCATAAAATGCACAATTTAGCCCTGTTTTCTTTCCCACCCTGCCCATAGCCTATGTATTTTTTTCATGTTTCTACAGTAGCTTTATGTCTCTGGGTAATCATGAATGAATATTTAACCATTTTACCAGCATTTGCAGCCTAGCAAAGGTTGAATTCCATTGAACTGGTAGATTGCTTTTTAATTTTCTGCTTGGATGGGTTGGTTTTTTGTCCTGTGGTTTCCAAAATATTTTATAAGTCTTGATGGAGAGGCTAAAATGCTTGCAAATTTTGCTGATCTCTGCCAAAAGCTGATTAACCCTCCCTCATTCTTCAGAAACCCATGTACCAGAAGCTTAAGTGATGTAAGAAACATAATATATCATTGTGAAAAAGGACTTGCACAGGGATTGCAGAATACTACATCTACACAAGGGATATATATGTTGATAATTATTCTGTGTCTATTCTATACTAGTTTGCTTTTTCTACAGTAAAGGGAAATATTTATGACACTTAAAGATGTGAAATACAAGACAGCCTGAATATCACCATTCCTTAAATGTAGCTGATGGTCTATGAATAATAATTATATGACTTTAAAATGGGCTACATGTATGAATACATGTATTTTCATTACCCGCTGTTAATTGTTCTGAATTGGGTGGTTATTTCATTTCAAATGAAAATGACCTAGTACCTTATTTCATGTCATTTGTACAATTGATCAGACCTTTGATCACTTAGGTTTGCTACATCTTATAATAAATCTTTTACGATAATGTTTAAAATAATTCCAATATCACATGACAGTTTGTTATTATGATCAATTTTTTGGCTGCTTTTAAACTTATTCTACCTGCTGTCTTTCCCATCTCGGTGGACAGTGACTTCATTTTTCTAGTTTGTTAGGAGAAAAGCCTTGATTTCTCTTTTCTGCAACGTTGAAGATTGTGTTGTGTTTGCCAAATGCTTGCTCCCTTCTCTGTCAGATAAAAGAGACCTGAGAGACCTCCCATAGGAGAAGTGGTTGTCCCTACGCAGTCACACGGGCTTGGCCACATTGCTTGGGGCAATGGAATGTAACCAGGTGTGACTTATGCCTTGACTCCATAGGACTTTTAAGAAGATTGCCCACTGTGGCTATGGCACCCCTCCCTGTGCCATGAAGAGAGCGTTTCTGTGGTAGAAACTGCTCCCACAGCCTGGATTCTAGGATGCATGGTAAACATTAGCACACGTCAAGCAGCTCCAGGCTGACCTTCAGGTGAGCAGAGCCAGACCCACAGCTGCTTTATGTAACCTGAGCAAGGAATCAATGCTCATTGTTGTAAACTACTGACATCTGGGGGGAGACTTGAGGTTGTTTGTCATGGCCGCATAAATTAAAGTTGATTAATAGAGCCCACATCCAAGATACTGGATAATCCTATTAGCTCTTCCTTCCAAAGCTTCGAAATATTTCCAAAACCAGATGACTTCTCATCACCTTTGTTGCTATTACTGTGGCATAGGCTACCATGGTCTCTCATATGATTATTCTAATTGCCTCCTAACTGGCTTGGATGTTTCTTCCTTTCTTTTTTGACTCACCACCTATTTTCAACATAATACTAGAATAATCCTTTTCAAATGTAAATCAGATTATGTCATTCCTGTGCTCAAATCCCTTCGATGGCTTCTCACATCGATCACATGACAGCCAAAATTGTTGTAAAGACTTACCTAGGCATTGTAGTTTCATTCAATCCACCTACCTCTATGCCTGCTCCCTGCTCAGAGTCATCTGCTACTAACATCCCCCGCGTTACTCAGCTCAAGGCATACTGGCCTGTTATAGCTCAAACCTGGCCAATGAATGCCTACCTCAGGCACTTACTTGGATTTGCTCTTCCAGCTCTGCCTGAAATGCTCACTGTCCCAGGGAACAGTAAGGCTGATTTTTAGTTGTTTAGTTCTTTATTTAAATACCATCTACTCAGTGACATCTTCCCATACCACCCAACTGAAAATCGCAAAACCTCCCCGCCAGAAGAGCTTCCCTCCTCCCTTCCTTGTGCTGTCTCTTTGGCGTTCACCATCTGACATGACATATTTTACTAATTTACTTGCCTGACTCTATTAAACTGTGACTCTCATGATGACAGGCTCTTTTTAAATTTTACTTTTTTAATTGAAGCCTGTAACATTGATAATTAGCAAGTAAAGTTGTTGCACAAATAAAGAAAGAAATTATATGTTTAGGAAATTAAAATGTAGGTATTTTAGTGCTTTAAAATAGGCCTTAATTTCATTTTACTCAGAGATGCCTTTCTTATTTTGAAAACATTTTTTTAATTTAACATTTATAATAATAGACAGTAATTCTGTGTCAGATTTATCTCCTAAATACCTTTTCTTCCTCCAAATAGGACACATTCATAAGGTTGATAGGATACATATATTGTCATGTATATTTCAGAATCTAACAAAATTTCTTGTCTATCAAAACTTACCACTGTATCATTGTTGGCATGTCTAGCACCATAAATTGTTAATTTTCTCCCCCAATCCATGCCTTAAGTTATTAAACACTAGGGGACTTGGGGTAATAATTTTAACCCTTCAAATATAAATGTCTTTCTACCTTATACAAGATTCACTATTGAAAAACAGCTAATTTCATATTTGGGATTATTTTAATGGTTAAGTTCTAGAGTAATTATTTGATTAAAAATACTATGCTTTGGAACTCTTTGCAAATAAAGAGGTTTCTCAAATTAAAAAGATTGACGATTCTTTTTTGCATTTGTTAATATTTTGGGGAAATGTGTTATCTGTGGTACATTTTCACAATCACAGCATTTAATGAACACGACCCTGTGTGTCCTTGACCCTTCGCAATGTGACTAGAGATGTCCTGGAATGTTTTATCACGCAGCAGTAAACAACTGATGCAAGTACATTATTTATTTTTTTCTGCTCTGGATGCATTAGTTTCTTTTCCATAAAGCGACAAATGATTAGTCTTTAAGAATGGTGGTGGGGGCGGGGACACAGGGGCGGCAGCAGTGAGCAGTCAATACTCTGCTTTTCTCATCCCTCCTTACTTCCCTTCCACCTGCTTCTCCGTGTCTCTCATTGCCTCGCCCTCCCCTAATGGATCATTAAAACCGTAGAGAAAAGAGTACTCAAAGACTTTCCTGTTTCTTCTTCCTTTGGACCAAAATACTGAAATCTCAAACATAAATCCCCATTTGGAAAGGGTTTCCTTTATTATTATTAATACTCATATTAATGATGTGGAACTAATGCTTACTCTTAGCTGCTCTCTTCTATGTATATAAGTAGTGGCAGACATTGTTTCTAACAAGTGAGCAATTGCAGAGAGAAAAACGACTTAGAATGAAACACAGATTCCAGTGAATATTACATAATTCTGAGTGCAATTTGCTGTCCTTTGCTAAACATGTTTCGAAATAACAATCCATCATCAGGTGGCAAAACTTTAAATTGGATTAGGAATCACACGTGTCTGCTTTTTTCTCATTATTACAGAATGAGGGAGAAAGGAGAAAACAAACATGGATATTGGATGATTGCATGCTGTTGCAGCATAATACTTACCTCACTGAAGTTCCTGATGAAGAAAATTCCTTTTACATATTTTCTCTTTTAACCTTAATTTTCATCATATTTCTTTGTGAGCATAATTAAATGCCACCATCAAGGAAACTCCATCTACACTGAATGATCATAAAGTAGGGAATACAGTCTATGTGAGATGAATTGTTTTTTAAAGCATACTTTTTGGACATAAATATGGGAACAATAGACAATGGGAAGTACAAGTGGGGACAGCAAGGGAAGGGGAAAGGGTTGGAAAACTGCCCTTTGAGTACCATACTCACTACCTGGATGAAAGATTCAATCGTACCCCAAACCTCAACATCACACGATATACTCTTGTAACAAACATGGACATGTAGCCCTTGAATCTAAAATAAAAGTTAAAAAAACTCACATTGCAACATACAAATGTATACAATTGTCAATTACAATTAAATAAAAAAATACAAATTAGAAAGTTTAAAGTTTGTATAACTAAATAAATGTTGGTTGATTACTTAAAAAAAGTAAAAACATTCTTGCAAGAGATTTGAATGGCATGCCTGTCAGGGAAACCTACCATGACCATATATATATGAAAATACTTTTAGGTAATGTATATTGTATCATTTTTTTTAAAATTAAAACTACTTTTGTTTACAAAAGTGATAAATAGGAAAGATGACATGGCATGTCTAAATGTGTATGAGTGTGTGTGTGTACATCAACTATATAGAATTTTAGGATGTACATAAAATATTTCTCTTATATTGCATCTCAACAATTTTATGCCTAATCATTAAGTGATACTATTTTTGTTTATGAGCTATGGAAGAAAAACTTAATTCTGATTGCCTAAAATCATAATGGCAGTAAATTGTTCAGCTTGGATTTAGACTCCAGTCCTGAGTGTAAAGCATGCAGTATAGACAGACAGGAGGTATTGACTTCGTAGGAACTATAGAAGATAATTCTACTGGTAATGTCTAAATTGTAGTAAGTTAAGAGTAGGTCTGAAAACAATCCTTATTATTACTTTAGATAGTATGTATCTGCATTTTACAATATACGAAGTCTCCTGTTCTCAATGGCCAGGAAAGATTAGAAACCTGTTGTTCTTATTTCCCCGTTTGATGACTGAGCATACGGGTCAGATAAACAAAACTTTTCTATACACAGGGTCTTTTAATCTAGGTCTGACATATTTCCACAATACCCTTTGACAAATTGCTGGCTGCATACACAGTACATTTGCAATTGATAAATGCAGAGAGTGTCAAAAATAAAAGACACTCATATTGTATCACTGTTATTTCTACGTCAGCCAAATCCACTTTCATGACAGGTGTTCCTAAAGCCTCAGGAGTCTGGGAGGTTTCTGTTGCTGTCTTTGGCACTCTGCATATCTTACTTCCTTTCAAAATATTATAAAGAAAAATAACCCAGAATGTGAGAAAGTATCCACAGAAAACAATCAAGTTCAATTTTATCTGTAGGCTTGAATTCTATATTTTTACTCTCACCAGAAAGTCCTCCTTCCCCCCATTTTTCTCCTATGCAGACTGTTAGTATCAGAAGGCTTTCAAATGCAGCAAGTCGGCCATTTGATCATCCTCTGATAAAATGCAAACTTCCATTATAAATTAACTTCCACCATCTAAAATGACTGATGACTCATGTGTAGAACTTTATATTACGTCTGATTTTCCCAATAAGATTGGAATTTTACGTAGACTATTTTTAATTCAATGCATTTCTAACTTAACTTTAATATTTACATTACTCTTTACTTATGTTATTGCCAAAAACATCTAGTATTTTTTCTATAATTGATAAATAATTGTTAAGAAATACAGCTTGCAATCTTGGGTTAAAACAGAGTAGAGAGAGAGCAAACAAAACTGAATATTACATGCAAACTCGCCCAACAGAAAGCTAAGAAGATGGTTTCCCATCCACTTGGAATCATAACAGCAATGGGATCCACAGATGGGGTCAGGAACAGGGAAATGACACAGATGGACTGAGAGGACTCTGAAAATGAACTGGAATTATCTTATTTTTATTTCAAGATTGACTCTGAAGCAGAAATGAATATGAAGAATCATGAAACACAAATCTTATCATGTTCCAGCAAGGGTAGTGTTTATAAGACTTTGTACTTTGCAATAAATTATTGTTCTATCAGGAACAATCACTTTTTCTTTAAGATTCTAGTTCTCCTTTCAGCAATACACAAGTGAACACATTGAATAATGTTAAAATAAAGTTACTTTACATCTCATAATGTTTACATTTCCAGTGTTTTTCCCTTGGTTGCTTTATCTTCATCTTTTCTATAACATGGTTAAATTTTTTGGATTGTCTTTCCAAATTCCCTTACCCACAAATAGACATTAGCCTATAGGTAGATTTATATGGGCACGTACGATGTTTGAGCTTCCAATTTCCCACTTCCATAGACCACCTTTAAAGCCCTAGGCATGAAACTAGGCTTTCACTTAGTCATTTGTTTTTCATAAAATTTTTGCAAAATTTCTAGAAAAGTGCCACTGATTCAGAGGGCTGTATGATTCAGCTTTTGTTGTTGTTGTTGTTGTTGTTGAGACAGGGTCTCCCTCTGTCGCCCAGGCTGGAGTGCAGTGGCTCGATCTCTGCTCACTGCAACCTCCGCCTCCCGGGTTCAAGCATTTCTCCTGCCTCAGCCTCCTGAGTAGCTGGGCTTACAGGCGTGCACCACTACACCTGGCTAATTTATTTTTATTTATTTATATTTTTTAGTAGAGATGGGATTTCAGCATGTTGGTCAGGCTGGTCTCGAACTCCTGACCTCGTGATCCACCCGCCTTGGCCTCCCAAAGTGCTGGGATTACAAGCATGAGCCACCGCGCCCGGCCAGTTCTGCTCTTAATTTCCTCTATGACCTTCTCTTCTGTCAAGTGGTGGTAGAGTGTCTGATGATATTTCTAGCGTCTGGGTAACAAAATGTTAAATGGGAGTACCTTTAGTTTCAGTTAGTAAGAGGAAGTTAAACTGTTTACGGTTACTTCCATATAGAATTAAGCTATTGCTATCTATTTTGATATAGAAATGAGTTCCAAATATATGCTTACAGAACATTGTGCCAACAGACCCCAAGTTGTGACATAAGATTGTGGGGCTAAATGTCAAATTCTGATAGTCATATCACATAAAATTGTGTCCTATATAATAACACTCCAAGTATTAGAAGAATGTGGGAAGAATAAAGAAAGTTGGAAATGTTCAGAGCCTGAAGCTAGTCAGTGAATAAGTCTAATCAGCTGCATGAAATTATAAGCAGAGCACTTTCGCATCCCCCATCAACATACCTTTCCATATTTTTATTTTAATCATGCAATATGGAATTTATTGAAATCCCTGTATATTTTGAGAGCATATACTGTAGAATACTAAAATCATAAATTTTGAAGAACCATGAAAAAAAAAGCCTAATCTATTTTTCTCTGTTGAAAATGTTGACATTTTGTTGTAGTGTTAAGAAGGAATCAAAGTATAATTTATTTTCATTTCTCCCCTCATCATAAATAAATATTCACTTTTTTGAAGTGTAAATTTTCTATTACTTTTTAAAATTTTACCAAGTTTTTCTCCCTAGTTCCAGCTCTTTATCACCAAGATTATAATTTTTCTTTTTCTTTTTTTTAATGGAAATTGCCAGTACTTTCTTAACATACCTCCCTCAGTCTTGTTCAAGTTGATTCCAAGATATTTCATCATTTTCCACTTCAATAACTAAACAGTGCTCTTTCTGTTTCTTCATACATCTTTCCTCCCACGTGCTCAAGAAGTTTATGTTGTTTAAACAAGTTATAGGGCCGGCATGATGGTTCATGCCTGCAATCCCAGCACTTTGGGAGGCTGAGGCAGGTGGATCACCTGAGGTCAGGAGTTTGAGTCCAGCCTGGCCAAACTGCAGCAGTAGAAACCTCACCACTACTAAAAATACAAAAATTGGCTGGGTGTGGTGGTGCATGCCTGTAATCCCAGATACTCGGGAGACTGAGGCAGGAGAATCACTTGAATCCAGGAGGCGGAGATTGCAGTCAGCCAAGACCATGCCATTGCACTCCAGCCTGGGCAACTGAGCGAGACTCTGCCTCAAAAACAACAACAACAACAAAGCTATAAATGATTAGCATCTTTATAACATTCTAAGTCAACCTGTGCCTCCCAGGCATTTACTGATTACCTTAACATGAATATTTGGAAGACCATATATTTCATATATGCTTTGCCTTTGTATAGAACTTCCCTAGATTTCCTTTGCAAGACAGCTTTTATTTTTTAACTTTTACTTTAGGTTCAGGGAAACATGTACAGGTTTGTTACATATGTAAATTGTGTGTTCGCAGGGGTTTGGTGTATAGATTATTTTGTCACCCAGGTAATAAGCATAATACTGAATAGGTAGTTTTTCAATCCTCATCCTCCTCCCTCTCTCCATCTGCAAGTAGTCCCCAGTCTCTGTTATTCCCTTTTTTGTGTTCATATGTACTCAATATTTAGATCCCACTGATGAGTGAGAACATGTATTTGGTTTTCTGTTCCTGCGTTAATTCGCTTAGGACATTGGCCTCTAGCTCCATCCATGTTGCTCCAAAGGACACGATCACTCCTTTTTATGAATGCACGGTATTCCATGGTGTATAAAATGTGTACCACATTTTCTTTATCCAGTCCACTGTTGATGGGCATTTAGGTTGATTCCATGTCTTTGCTAGTGTGAATAGTGCTGTGATGCACATATGTGTGCATGTGCCTTTATGGTAGAATGACTTATATTCCTTTGGGTATACACACAATAATGGGATTGCTGGATGGAACGGTAATTCTGTTTTGAAGTTTTTCAGAAACCGTCGAACTACTTTCTACAGTAGCTGAACTAATTTGCATTCCCACCAGCAGTGTATAAGCATTTCCTTTTCTCTACAACTTCACTAGCATCTGTAATTTTTTGACTTTTTAATAATCGCTGTTCTGACTGGTGTGAGACGGTATCTCATTGTAGTTTTGATTTGCATTTCTTTAACGATTAGTGATGTTGAGCATTTTTCATTTGCTTTTTGGCCATGGTGTATGCCTTCTTTGGAAAAGTCTGTTCATGTCTTTTGGCCACTCTTTAATGGGGTTGTTTTTAGCTTGTAAATTTGTTTAAGCCCCTTATAAGTTCTGGATATTAGACTGCTTTTGGATGCATAGTTTGTAACTATTTTCTCCCATTCCATAGGTTGTCTGTTTACTCTGCTCTTTTTTTTTTATTATTCCTGAATAAAAACTCTTTAGTTTAATTAGGTCCAATTTGTCAATTTTTGTTTTTGCTGTCATTGCTTTTGATGTCACCATCATGAAATCTTTGCCAGGTCCTATGTCCAGAATGGTATGTCCTAAGCTATCTTCCAGGGTTTTTGTAGTATTAGATTTTACATTTACATCTTTAATCCATCTTGAGTTGATTTTTTATAAGGGGTAACGAAAGGGTCTAGTTTCAATTTTCTGCATATGACGAGCCAGTTATCTCAGCACCATTTACTGAATAGGAGTCCTTTCCCCATTGCTCATTTTGGAAGACAACTTTCTTTATCTGCCACTTTGCCATATTCTTTAGTACATTCTATGGTTTCCTTTTTTTTTACAAGAGGAATTTCCCCCTTTTGCAGAGAACTTTCTTTTTATCTAATTTTTTTTTTTTTTTTTTTTTTTTTTTTTTTTTTTTTTTTTGAGACGGAGTCTCGTTCTGTCAACAGGTTGGAGTACAGTGGCATGATCTCGGCTCACTGCAACCTCTGTCTCCTGGGTTCAAGAAATTCTCCTGCCTCAGCCTCCCGAGTAGCCGGGATTACAGGCGTGTGCTACTATGCACAGCTAATGAGACGGGGTTTCATCATGTTGGCCAGAATGGTCTTAACCTCTTGAACTCATAAACTGCCCGCCTCAGCCTCCCAAAGTGCTGGGATTACAGGCGTGAGCCACCGCACCCGGCCCTACATTTTAATATCAGCCAGTTCAGTATGTTGCCTGCTTTCCTGCCCATGTGAGCTTAGCACTGCTTTCTTCTAAACCATTACCACTAAAAGCTAATCCATAAATACAAGTGGCATGCTTCATGTGTGCATTAGTCACATTTACTTATCTTTCTCCCTATCAGTTATTTCTGAGCTTTGAGGAAAGGGATCATAAGTGTTCTTAAGAATCAGATGAAGCCGGGCACGGTGGCTCAAGCCTGTAATCCCAGCACTTTGGGAGGCTGAGACGGGCGGATCACAAGGTCAGGAGATCGAGACCATCCTGGCTAACACGGTGAAACCCCGTCTCTACTAAAAAATACAAAAAACTAGCCGGGCGAGGTGGCGGGCGCCTATAGTCCCAGCTACTCCGGAGGCTGAGGCAGGAGAATGGCGTGAACCCGGGAGGCGGAGCTTGCCGTGAGCTGAGATCCGGCCACTGCACTCCAGCCTGGGCGACAGAGCCAGACTCAGTCTCAAAAAAAAAAAAAAAAAAAAAAAAAAAGAATCAGATGAAAGCTCTGAACTATCGCCCTAGAATACCATCTCATACGCCAAATATTTTAATTTCAAGAGTATTGACCCCATATTAGGAACCTCTGCTCTGGATGCAGAGACAGAAGTTATATACTGACCATTTTATCTGCTTCACAGACAGACATAAAATCATCTCCCAATTCATATTGGATAATTTATTTTATTCCTTTTACTTTCATATATTTTTTCTTTGTTAATATACAAAAAAACTTGAAAACATTTATACTGAACAAATAAATACGAAGTTTCTCATAAGAGGGATCACATGCTATAGACTGTGCTGGTCCATATAAGAAAGGTATACAAAAACCAAAAAATATATACTTCTAATTTTCTGTATAAATTTACTTTCATATGTATTTATTTAGTCTATGCTTTTAGCATTATCTTTCTTCACAGTGCACACCAAAATGCATTTCGTCCCAGCCCTTTTAAAAATACACAATATCAAGATATTTCCCTTTAATCTCTTCTTAGATCTTTGTATTTTATTTCATTGAACCTTGCTTCAGTTTTCCTGATATATTATTTGTATTTTAACGCAGGCCTTTTCCTCCTTTTCTGTAACTACAGTGTGATAAAGTCAGCATTTGGTATAACTGAGCTCATCCTGCATATCACTTTCTCTCTTTTTTTTAATCTTCACCCTCCAATTTTCATATGTTGACAAGAATGTTCTTATGAAACAATATGGATACTCTAAACACCATTGATGAGTATGTGGCCAGTCTTATTTCATTTCCTCTCCTACCCGTATATAATATCCTCACTAATTTCAACAGCATTTGTGACATGCCGTATCTTTCCAAGGTTTGAAGAGTAAAACAATCTCTCTATTCCTGGTTTGTCTAATTTATTGCACTAAGTATAATACAATTATAACTCATCTTAGTCTTCAGGCCTATTTCATTATTTGTTCTTAATATTAAGTGTGAGATTTCTGGGTGCTTGAGTATTACTAATAGTAACAACTTCTGAGCCTATACTATAAATCTCAATTGTATTTGTTAGACTGTATGCTAAATGGTCTTCACGTCTTATTTCATTTAACCTTCGTAGCAATCATAGCGACTGTGTTATACTGCTTTGTAGATGAGAAAACTAACAATATAAAAGAAAGAACAGTGCACAGAACAGGAATGAACCCAACAGGCTTCCTCCAGAGCTCACATTTTTGCCAAAACTCTCTAACCCATCTTTACAAATTTTACATCAACTTGTCCCATTTACAAGTAATTTTTTTTCTGTTCATGTCTTCCCCAGGGTGGATTTCTCTAAGTCCCTATCCTACTTTTTCATTTACTCTTTTTAATAAAGCTCAAATGGAGTAAAAAGGACCTTCAGTGCCCTAAGAGAGTTTTTAATGCCCTCTTTGAGAAGACTCTGGTAATTATATCAATAGAAAGAAGACAATAAAATGACAATATTTTTCTTTCTATTCATTCACATTTTATCATTGACTGTAATGGTAGATAAAATTAAAACAAAAGCCATAAAATGTAATGTAAGGAGTTAAATTTCTCTAATGAGGGTTTTGATTAAGAAAATCTGTCCTGGACATGGTCACATTAAATAATTCAGTTTCACTCCTGTGGAAATAAAGCCTCCAAATTTCAATTTTAAATGATTTGGTAACATTTAAAATAATTGAGTATTTTGTTCAAGAATCCCAGCAATACCATTATACACTTATAGAATATTATATTTTTATGACTTAATGTTAACATCCAAATAAATAGATGATCAACTTTGAACTATGCCTAATTCACTATTTCCTACGTGGATTCTGATGCATAGGCTGTCAAGAGATTATTCATTCTTGAAGTAAAATCCATTCCTCAAAAGTGACATGCAGAAAATTAATGTGAAATCATCAATTTCCAAGCTCACCTTATTTTTGGTCTATATATACCACCTACAAATGCCATCTGTGTAAAGGTAAATTCCAGACATATGACACTGAGCCTGATATTCAACTGGCCCCCTTGCCTTGCTGTCTCATGCATAATAGCTGGAATCTTCTCTATCTTGCTTTCTGTTGCATTCTCAACAAATGAGAAAATGCCTAATACAAAACAGGTATTGAATAAAAATTTACTTTTAAAATAAAAAACCCTGTTTTTGGAGTTCACAATTTAGTGGGAATACAAGTAGGTGACTACTTAATACTTACATAAAATCTAAGCTCTCTTCTTGGGTTCCTTCTGTTATTTTAAGCTATTTAGTTAATACTATTCATTATGTGATTCCAATTGCGGAGCTTTCGAAGTTAATATAGACCGTGTTAGAAATTGGACAAGTAAAATATATGCAAATCATTACATATTTTGTAAAGAAGTGGAGAGATTGGATTTTTTTTTCTAAAAATAATGTAAGAGGAATTTTTTATTATAAACTATGGCATCATGGCTGGGCAGGGCGGCCTGTAATCCCAGCACTTTGGGAGGTCAAGGTGGGAGAATTGATTGAGTCCAGGAATTTGAGACCAGCCTGGGGAATATAGTGAAACCTCATCTCTAGTAAAGAAAAAAAATTAATAAAAAAATTTTAAATCCTATTTTATCACGGCCACCATGTAAACCAATATAACTCTTTTATCACATAGCTTGTGTATGTATGTAATGAGCCTTAAAATATTTAAATTTAAATAAACCCAACTTCTGGGAACTTAACTTGAAATATGGCAAAATGTTTGAACAATTCAGTCTACATGATCTTCTACAGAATTATTTATCAGATCAAACAATTGGAATAAACGAAACAGACAATAGTAGGTGATACAGTTTGAATGTGCATCCCCACTAAAATCTCATGTTGAATTATAATCCTCAGTGTTGGAGGTGGGGCCCGGTGGGAGGCCACTGGGTCATGGGGGAGGATTTCTCAGGAACGGTTGAGCACCATCTCCTTGGTGCTGTCCTTGTGATAGTGAGTTCTCACTTCTGGTCTGAACTAACCAGACCGGAAGATCTGGTCATTGAAATAGAAGATCTGGTCATTGAAATGTGTGTGGCACATCCTCACTCCCACTCTTGCTCCTGCTTCTGCCATGTGACGTGTCTGTCCCTCCTTCACCTTCCACCATAAATGTAAAATTCCTGAGGCCTCCCCAGAAGCCAAGCAGATGTCAGCACCACACTTTCTGTAAAGCATGAAGAACTGTGTGCACATTAAACATTTCCTTATAAATTACTCGATCTTAGGAATTTTTTATAGCAACCCAAAAATGGCCTAATGTACCAGACAAAAGTTTAAATAGAACACTGCGCATCATCAACTATGTTGTCCGTAAACACATATGCACATTAGACAGAAAGAGTTATATGTAACCCAAATTTCAGCAATAGTTTTCTTTGAGTAGTGAAGCTGTGGGTCCCTTTATTAACTCCTATTTTTCTATTTTCCTTTATACTCTTAGTTTTGTTACCCTAACATATATTTATTTTCGAATCAGAAATAAAAGCTTCACTCAATTAAATGTTTCATGTTTACTGTCTGTTTATGCCCTCTTTGTCTCTTATGAACAACTTCCTCCAGTGTCCTCATGTGTGATTCTAATCCACTGTGTGGCTCCATTGATTAACATAAGCAGATACAACATGGAGACTGGAATTGTGTCACATTAATGACAAATATTATCACTGGTGAGAGTTGCATTGATAAGGTAAAGGAGTTGATATCCCAAGGGGATACAGTTGAAAGGATACTAGCAAGACTACAACCAGTGGTGCTGCAGCTGCCAACTCAGCTCATTCGCAAGCCCATCAGTGCCCAGATGCCCTGGAAGCTGCCTATGGAAGGCCTCGAAGCAACATCTCTGGGCAAAAACAGTGTCACTGAAGCATGTATCTTATTTTACATAATAAGCTCATGCCTACCACAATCAATGAATCGATCCATCAAGATAGACAGATAGAGAAACTGAAAAGACAGAAAATGCAAAGAATCATTTTTACTCTTTTACCACCATTTTATTACATGTATTTAGTCAAACAGTCATTTCTTTTTCTCAGTTTGGTATTTCTATTTGACGCAAAGCCACGTTGAATTATGATTAGAAAACCATTTTTTAATAGTTATGCCATTTGTGTTTTTCACCAGTAATTCTCAGATGTAAATGTGGCAACATGAAAATATGTAAGTGGCATTGTTACAAAATACTTTTCAAAAACAAGTCACTAGAACAAAACCTTCATTCCTTTCTCTAACAATTAGTGCTTTTCAGTTTGCTTAAGTGAGAACCAGAAGCTTTAATCTATATGCATGAATAGCACAGGATTACCAGGGCCCAAACAATTCAATTTTACCAAGTAATAATAATATTATAATCTACCTACCCCTGATCAACTTATTTCATTTTTTTTCAGCTAAAACAATAACTGGGATCCACTGACCATCTATACTTTCTATTCTAGAAAATACTTCAGAATTTCAGTTGCTTAAAAGTTTCTTTGCTTTTCCCATGAAAGCTTCACAATTTTAAAGCAGGCTCTCGTTTTTAGAAACTCCAGGGAAATAGTTTTTAACCCTTGGAAATGTCATGAATCTTTCAAACGCTTGCTCAGGAAGCCAGGAGAGCATTTGAACACTCTCCTTAATTAAAATAATGTTTGTAGAAGAAACAATAATAATATTGTATCAAGAAATCACTGTTTCATGTGATTTACTATGGTTTATTTTTTAAAGGTGTCATAATTACATACATTTTGTACCTTGTATTTCTAATATTCTTATATCTCCTGAAGAGTTCTACTGTTCAAATAACATGAGATGAGATATAAGTTGACTAGTGACACCCTGAGCTCTCTGCTCCCTTCCAAGGCACTGGGTTGGGGAAACAAGGTGATCCTAGAAAGGAATCCGGCATGACTAAGACAGTATTTTATGTTGAGAAACATAAATTGTTAGGAAATAAACAAATAAAATAAAACAGAAGAAAAGGTCAGATACAATTGTGGTCAGTTGGAACCAAACAATTTTTTTTTCAGTTCTAGGACAGGAAAGCAAATGGCAGTGAGTAATGAAGACTCTTCAATATGCTGTCAAGCAACTATGCTGCTATCACACAAGGGCACAGACATGGGGAAAAAAATGAAATATAGTCATTATGATTTCTGCCTTGAGACTCCTATGAATGAGGAAAGATGGTCCCAGGTATCTCTCACCCATTTCTAAACTCTCTAGTATGACTTGAAGTAAGATAAAGAGCAGATATTTTACCAGAGATAAGGAAAAATTATGGGATTACAGATTCATAGCAACTTTTTAAGTGCTCTGAATTTTCTTTATGGGCCTCATATGGGCCATCGACATAGTGAGTCTATGTTTCAACCAGGCATTTGACAGACTCTCATGATACTCTTGTGAGCAGAATGGCAAAAAGTTTGGTAGAGTTTTAACAGGTTTAATAGTATGCCCTGGGATATTGATGAATGCTTGATGCCCATCTGGAGTTTAGCTTACTGGGAATGTGCCACAGAGTTTTGCTTGGACTTTTCAGATTGGAGTTTTTATCAACAACTTGAATAAAGGCACAGGCTGAACAAGCAAAATTAAATGTAATAGGAAAAAAAAACCAAAGTACTATATTTAGATTAGAAAACCAAATACACAAATATGAAATCAATTAGACTGGTGGCTTGATAATAACTCAAATTAAAAACAAATAATTTTAGTGATTGAATTGAAAATGATCAGAATTGGCCAATAGTTCGACAGTGGTGCTGTTCAAACTTTCATAATTTGAAGCTTAAACAACAGGCATTCACCATTTAGGTCAAAAGATGTATTAGAAACAATTTGCCTTCCTGACACTATATATTTGTATTATTCTATTTACTTTATAAGCAATTTTAAAGAAAGACCTTATTTTATAAATGGTGCACATCCAAAACCACACTGATAAAAGGAAATCATAAACCTTATTGTAAAAAAATAATGGATAAAGGAGGTTGGAAAGGTTATTTTGGACATGATATGATTGAGGGTTGGTGGTGGTTAAAATTAGTTTTATGTAAATATTTTAAAGGTTGTCCATGAGAAGGAAATAGACACTCTTTCATACAATAAGGGAATATTGGATCCAGAGAGAAAAATTACAAGGAGTCATATTTTGTCTTAAATGAAGATTCCTAAAATTTTTAATCATAAAAGTAGAGTTCTGTCTAGTACCAAAAGCAGTTTTAGAAATCAGAATTGGACTGAAGTTCTACTAATGATATATAAATGTTTAGCCATCTAAATTTATATCTGGCTATTCTATCTAAGCTATGAGGACAAAAAAAGCATAAGAATTAATCAATGGACTTTGGGGACTTAGAGGAAAGAGTGGGAAGGGGGCGAGGGATAAAAGACAATATATATGGTGCAGTATATACTGCTTCGGTGATGGGTGCACCAGGATCCTACAAAACACCACTAAAGAACTTACTCATGTAAGCAAATACCACCAGTACCCAAAGAAATTAGGGAAATTTTTAAAAAAATAAAAATAAACACTACAAAATAAAATAGAATAATAGATATCATTCTATTGTGATTTCTTCCTTGAGATGCCTATGAATGAGGAAAGATGATTCCAGATATCTATCACTCATTTCTAAACTATAAAATGTGACTTGAGATAACATAAAGAGCAGATGTTTTACCAGAGATAAGGAAAAATTTGGAGATTATAATTATAATAGATATTATTCTATTATTTTAAATATAATAGATATTATTCTATTATTTTAAATATAATAGATATTATTATATATTAACAATAGATTTTATTTTGCATAACATTATTTGCTAGTACAAAGTCAGATTGGAGCATTTTGAGCTAATTTTCTTTCCTTCTATTTTCCTGATACTGTAATATCCAAAAATGCCTTCCTGGAATTTCAAAATTTAATTGTGGGTGATAGGAAAATCATCATGGCCTGGACCTCAGTATTTCTATATATTTTTTTCATTCTTAGGCTGCGCTGCTCAAAAGTGGTAGACATAGAAGAGTGCTTTCAATGAACATTTCTGCTATTTCCTTTAGAGTTGTATGATGTAGTTATCACAAACCCTAGTCTTATGTGCCAAATAATGACACCTGCTGTGGTAATGAAATGTAGAGCTCTGACACATTGCAGTTCACTATTTCTATTTGGAAATGTAAAGCTTGACTTGAGATAACTAAATTTTAATAAAATTTGATAGTTTTGTCTCCCGGATGACAGAGTGTTTTATGAACAAGGGGTGCTTCAACGATCCCTCTGTATGGAAATTCGCAATCTCAGACAACATTGTTCTATGTCATCTCTCAGGAAATAAAACATGGAAACATCGAGTACAGCAACTTTATCTACTGCAAGTATCTCATTAAATTGCCTTATGCTTTTAAGGAAGAATGACAGTCTTTAAAGTATGATGAGAGTCTAGCTATTGAAATTCATCAGAAAATATTAGAAAAAATAGGGAGTGTAGCTCTTTTGGTTTTCAATGTGCTCTATTAAGCAAAATGACTGAGAATTGCATTGATTTACTCTTTATTACTAAAAACAGTGAAAGTCATCATTTGTGTGTTTTACAATTACTGAGAATTGCCTGTTACAAAATTCTCTGGCACTGAAAAACACTAGAGGGAATTAAAGTCTTTGAATGTATTTTAGATTTTTTAAATCTAATATTTTTCTTAACCAGCCCAGGATTTGGAAGCAGATGATCAAGGTGCAGATCTTAGATTTGCCACTTCCTATTTAAGAGGTCTACTTTTATCTTTCTAAATCGGTATTTCCAAAGTTTGAAAAATGGTGGATGATTTTAAGGATTAGGTTAAATATTTGTTGAATATAAATGCAAATAATGCTTCACAAAAGTCTGATAGTTGGGGTGTTCTCTACAGAAATACAAAAATTTCGGTGTTTAACATAGTGACAGGGTATATTTATTTTTTCAGATATTGCCTGTTTTGTATTTGTAGTTTCTTTTTGTAACTTTTCTCACTATTTCAAGAAATTGTAAATGCAGTTCACCTTCTTCCAGAGAGATTACTGTAGAGTAATTTAAGGAAAAAAATTAAATTATTCAGTTGATTCTGGAAATTTCTGGTACAAAAAATCATCTGAATGAAAGATATTTTGTATGCTATACTCAAAGATTATTCTATAAACCATGGTCAACAAACTATATCCTGCAGACCAAATTCAGACTACCACCTGTTTAGTAAATAAAGTTTTATGGAAACACAGCCACATTCATTCATTTATGTTTTCTGTGTGGCTGCTTTTGTGATACATTAGCAGAGCTGAGTAGTTGTGACAGAGACTTTATGTCCTAAAAAGCTTAAAATATTTACTCTTTGTTTCTCTATAGGAAAGGCTTGGCAACCTCTGTTACAGACCGTATCATTTAAGAAATAATCATTGGGTAGGAGCCTGGTTTGCATTTTCCAAAATTGTTCTTGAACTCTTGTTCCTCTACTAAGAAGAGATGAAGGGTTAGAGAAGTCAAGTTTTTTGAAGGATAATTAAAATGCCGTTCACATTTTCGGGAATATAAGGATGGAGAGTATTGGAGTCAGAGTTCTATCTGGTACTTTGAAAGCTGGAAACTGCACAAAAACTGTGGAGCTCAGCATTGTGTATTTTTTGCATTGATGTAGGAGGGCACTAGAGTAACACAATCCATCTTTGGAGACATCCAGGATAGAATTTCTTTTTTATTTAAGAAGCCCTTTCCAGATTCCACCAGTTAAGAGTTGGTTGCTTAAGAGTTCATAGTTTGTTAGATTATACATTTGTTCATTTTGTAAAGTACTGTATCTTTCTACTTAATTATAAAAAGAAATAATATAATTATAGCTAACAGAGTGGATTCTGGAATTAAAAGGCCATTTCCTCCATCCTGTATAAAGACGACCTTGGAAAAAGCAGTTGCTAAATAGAAATTGATCAGTATGTGTCATCTATAGAGTATCTAGCTTAGGAAATGAATTTAGAGTCCAGAACAGTCTCACCAACCACTTAGAGGAGTCTACATTCATTCAATTTAATTCAGCATACATTTGTTGATTAACTCTATTACTATGTTTTCCCATGGTGATGAGTGTCATTTTTCTCTTCAGAGAAAAATTCTCTCTCTCTTTCTATACATATATATACACACACATATATATGTATATATAGAGAGAGACATTTTTGTATTTGTAATTTCTTTTTGTAACTTTTCTCACTATTTCAAGAAATTGTAAATACATATATATATATATATATATATATATATGGAGAGAGAGAGAGTATATATCTAGATATCTAGATATATATTTCATAATATATATATAACAATGCCCAAATACTGTAACATACAAAAGGAAGATGAAAATTAGTAGATTTTTTGCCTAAGTTGATAAAGTTATTGTCAACTTAATTATTTAATGAGGATATATCTTTTTTTATTCATTAAAGGTTTTGAGTTATTGTAGAAATTGGCAAGAAAAACATCATGCTTACGTTTACTTGTGTATCAAGGCTAATTATTGGGGAAAGTGGGTTCGTATTCATTTTAGATTCTAAGTCTCTAAGAAAACAGCTTGTATATTTAATATACTTTATTCATTCATTCTATATGATTTTTTATATAAATTTTAGTTGCTTCAAGTTTTAAGGGTTTTTTCCTATAAAATTCCCTGAATTCCTCAGAGAAGCTACAGAGGTAATGATATAAAATATTAATGAAGACATGTACTGCTATGTTGATACTTATTTCACGGGGTTTCATGATTACTGAATTTATAAACCAAGGAACTGATTATATATGTACTATTCAAAAACCAGCTTCTCAGATTTCCAAGTATGCTCAGAGAGACAATACGGAAAATATCCTCCCCTGTGTGTCTGTTTGCTGCGTGGCTTTGATTCCTTGTCTTTACTATACTTCTAGATTTATCCTACATTTCAATTCACTTCTGAAAGTCAACATACGAAGATCTGCAACAATGAACTACAAAATGGATTCTCAAAAAGCAAAGAGAACTTTTTAACTTCTGAGTTATACTGTGAAAAAATTGACTGAATGTGAATGCTTCAGTCCAGTACATTCTGTTGTGCAAAGCTGTCTTTATGATTTTGCTTTTAGATCATGAAGTAATGGTGATATAGGTAATAGAGCTATTTTAAAATTCAAACTTTGAAATGTAGAACCATAGATGAGTAGGGTTGAAAAACTCTTGAAGACTTCCCCAACCCATCCTTCCTCCCTCGTCTACTCCCTCTTCTCAAGCCTCAAATGGTTCAGGATTTGCCAAGATTGTAATTCTAATATTACGATTAGAGGCCCTGGTGATCTTGTTCTCTGCAGAGATGCAAATTTCCCTAAACACTTCTTGATAGATCTGGACATTTAGAATTCACAGCAAACTGCCTTATATTATCAATACTCAATATTAATGATGGCCTAACACTGTTTAAGACATTACACCAAGCACTCTGGACATGACATAGTCATTTTCCTGAAGGAACACATGCTCTTATAGAGATGGCGACATGTGAATCCAAACAAGCATAACAAGGATTATTATAAATTGTTTAATGTAGAAAGAAAACCTTCACAGAGGTGACACTGACAGATTGAAAGATAATTAGCAACTGTGTGACCACAAAGTTAAAGAAAGTCATTCCATGCAGAGGGAACCGCACGCACAAATCACAAAAGCACCAACACGTGGTCTTATTTTCCCAACTAGATTCTGAAGCCATATGATAAACAAGAATTGTGCAGTGTGTCTTTAATGTTTAACATTACCCGCTATCTTCTACTTGTAACTCAACTCAGTGAATAACTGAGAGTTGACTGAATCCTAACAAGCATATAAGTTGGTATCATTCATTCCGTTTGAGTTGCAGGCATCTATGGTTTTGTTTCAAGTGTATGTGATACATTTAGACAAAATGTTTGAATTTTTAGGGACATAAATAATTTTTTTATATTTCTCTCTCTCAAAAATAGTTGTATTAAGAAGTAAGCAATTTCCTCCAAATTAAGCATCTGCCAAATTATATCCTACATGCAGAGCTCATGGAAGATTTAGGTGATTCAGGATAAAGTTTAACATTTTAATGAATACACTGAAACTTAACTGAAACTTAATAATCAGCATAAAAACGAACAGGCTACTGAAAAATTTACTGGATGCATAACTTTTTAAATTGAGCTCTGAACTGCATAGCCAAATTTTATTGGTTTATTTAAGTTATTCTTATTCTCCTGAGTTTAATTTTGATTTAAAACCAAAGAGTGGTTTAATTATCAAATATCATCTGATTCTTACAGGTGTTCCTATATATTTTTTCAAACCTGTTCTACTTAAAATTAAAAATGAAAATCCCATGAAATGATAACGTTCAATTCTATGGTAACTTGAATATATATTGGAACTGCATACAGAATTATTTCCATATATTATACTTATTCTTACTCAAAAATTAAAACTGACCTGAAATGGGTCATAGTTTAAAAAGCAAGGTCAATAGAACTATTTATTATTCTTTAGTACAGCCAGGCTACCACCTTATGCGTTTTAAATAGATGGTCACAGATAAATGTAAATGAAGACAATTTGGGAAGCAGGAATCTTAATAGTAGATCTCAGAACACACTTGATTGCTTCAATTTTAAAGCGCCTCTTCCAATGTTTAAATAAGTCATGGCGCATTCATATAATGGGCTATTATGCAGCTGCTAAATAGTATCAAAATCATTTTGTTATGTCTCCAAAATATCCTAAATCAGGCCAGTTCTCTCCATTTGTATGGCTGCTAACCACCTCTCTGTTGTTTTGTGCTATCAATTGAACTAATTCCAGAGTTCCTGGAGTGGTCTCTGCTTCTATTCATGCCCATCAGACAATCCTTTCTTTACAAACCTGCCAAAGTGATCTTTTAAAATACAAATTAAACTATGTCACTCAACTGCCTATATCTCCCAATGGCTTCCAGTTACTTTCAGAATTAAATCCAAACAAATCCCTGAATCTCTCCATGATCTGCTCTATGTCTACCCTCTTATCCCATTCATTGTCCATTCCACATTCAAGCCACATCAGACATTTTCTGATGCTAAACTTACTTTCACCTTCCCACTTTATGTTTTATTGTCCTAGATTACTCTTCTCCAACATCAATACCTAAGTGTCATTCAAGTTTCAGCTGAAATGTCACTTCTTCATAGGAGTCTCCTGAAAATTAAATCTCATGTTTCTCTTCACCAAGTTTTTATTACAGAATAGTGGATTAATTTTAATACAGTAGTCCCCTGTTATCTGTGGGCAATACATACCAAGACCCCCAGTGGATCTGAAACCATGGATAGTAGAGAACCCCATATATACTATATTCCTTTGATCTGATAACCAAGATGGTTACCAAGCGGAAACAGGCAAGTGGCCTGTACACTGTGGATACACTGAACAAAGGGATGATTTATGGTCTGTATGGGACAAAGCAAGATGACACCAGAGTTCATCACACCTCGCTCAGAACAGCATAGGATTTAAAACTGATGAATCGTTTTTACTGGAATTTTCCATTTAATATATTTGGACTGCAGTTGACCACGGGTAACTAAAACTGTAAGAATGAAACCGTGGATACGGGAGGACTACTGTAATATGTATCAATTTTTGAAAAAGGGGATAAAACTACTGTGCATACAGTTGTTGTCACTGCAAGAAAGATTTTGAGAAGGAGTTTCCCTTTGGGGCACTGTTTGAATTTCCTTTATAGCCAATAAAATACTGTCAGAAAAGCAAAGAAGATTGGCAAGGGAAAGGGGGTTCAGGCAACAGAGGGGAGATGAATAAACCTTGTATTTCATCTACATGTTCATAATCTCTCCTAATGCATTTAGGAGTGTTTTGGGATTTGGCCAGATGACTTTTTCTCTTCAGAGGTTAGTTGCAGAGTCAAAAGAAAGATTAGCTTTAATGATCATATAGATTACAGACATAGACTAATAAGGAGATGAACTTACATTCCCTCTTGACGTAATAAACTCATTCGCTACATAGCTATAACATATGAAAATTCAATATTGCCACAAAATGCCCATGCCCACACTATCCTGCTATAAAACATTCAATTTTCATATGAGGATAATTTATTTTAAATAACTAAAATAGGTTCTTGCATTACCTTTTCCATTTAACAAAAACAGACCATTGGAAGCATTGAAATGGTTGCCAATTTCTAGGGTTATATTCTGGTCTGTAAATGTGTGTACCAATGCATGAATCAGAAAAACATAGATACATTTCTCTTTCTTACAATGGTTGTACACAATAGTTGACTCAATGTGGCACCATGTGCTTTTTCCCCCATTACTGACCAGATTGACCATTGCACATCTAATTTCTACCTATGATAGCAAAGAGGCTCTTGAAACGGTTTTGTCCATGCCTCTAACCAGAACACAGCTACTCTGTCTCATTACTTTTTCTCTCATGTTGAAACTGCAGTGGAAATGAGAGTTGTCATGTATAGACCAATCCCTAGTAAAAAAATGTGGTGTTAAGTTTAAGACGATCTACTTCACTATCATAGAAGGTGATTCAAATTGTCATTAATATATTATATACTTACATTTGAAAAGTAGTTTAGAAAGTACCAGTACAGCAATTTTACTGACATACTGAGATAGGAATCTATAATGATTAATGATATACAGTAAACAGAATTGTCTAAAAGTGATCATAGGATTTCACTCTGGATTTCTTGGATAATGAGCCAGCTAGGATTGCCCCCACCTCACACCTCATGATTTGGAGGGAATCAGCTCATACTTAGTTTTCCATAGGACTAGTGGTTTTCTGACAATAAGAACTACAAATTCCCTTTGGGGCCAAGGTATTCAGGTACTGGGCCTCCAATAAATCTATATTGCCTAGCTGTTAACAACGTCTTTGTTTCTCAACATTCTAGCTTCCTCTTAAGTTGCTTTATAAATAGGAAGAGCAACAAAAGGGGTAGTGGTGGATGATGTCACCAAAAGAATGGAGCAGAAACAATTTGACTTCACTCTCCTTCACAAAATTACAACTGAATCAACTATTTGGCACCAAAGCTATCACCAGTAATATCCCAAAACTCAAAATTTAGGCTGTGACAATCCATAGGGCCAAAGACAAGTGATAAATTGTGAACAGACACTAAGATTAACAGATTTCTCTATGCATGATGCCAAGAACTATGCAGAAAAGTTCCCCTCAGACATATGTGTCTCACTGGAAAAAATGAGATCAAAGTGGGCAGCCAGTTTCTTTATTATCTTGGATTTCTCTGCAGGAAGTTAACTCTTGCCTTAATGCAAGAAGTGTTGGGAAGCATTTTGAAGGCCTGTAGGGGAAAAAAAAAAAAAACCAGAGGACAGCTAGAACCAACAGTGGAAGAGAGGCTTGCAACCATGGTGTGAAAAATTTAGAGATTCTCTCTACAGAAATACTAAATCAGAGAGGCAGCTCAGCAGCACCATACGATCAGAGGCATGCTCCATGGATCCTCTTGGCATGAACCCATAGACAGCCTTTTCACATAGCTGGGATATTTCATTTGGGAAGCCCATCCATTAAAGAAAGGTAGCATCTCAAGCTTTTGCAAGAGCCCTGGCAAACCTAGGAGGTGACATGTAATGCTAATAAGCAGGCCAAAATCTAAAGTTAAGGGAATGCAACAAGTAAACTGTACAGTACGCCTCTAAGCAGATATAATACAGGAAGAAATAACCAAGCCAGAAAGCAAAGACTACAATAAATAACCAATTCTTCAATGCAAGAATATAGATGTACATATATAAGAAACAACATGGCCTTCTCAAATGTACAAAGCAAGAAACTAGTAATTGACACTAATGAGACAGTATGAGTTGAGTTACCAGAAGAGAAAAAAAAAAACACTTTGGTGAGCTTCCAGAAAACACAGAAAAGGAATTCAGAAATTTATTACAGAAATTTAACAAATAGATTAAAATCATTAAAAATATCAAACAGAAATCCTGGAACTAAAGAATACATTGAATTAGCTGAATAATGCATCAGGGAGTCTCAGCAGAATCAGTGAACTAAAAGATAAGCTACTTGAAAATAGAGAAAAATAATGAAAAGAAATGAACACCTATGAGATCTAGATAATAGCCTTCAAAAAGCAAATATAAGAGTCATTTTCATTCAAGAGAGAGTTGAGAGAAAGCAAGGAGAAGAAAGAGTATTCACAGAAAGAAAGGAAATTTTGCAAACCCAGAGAAAAATAGATATATTCAGTTACAGAAAGGTCAAGTATCATCAAGTAAATACAACCCAAATGATACTATCCCAGGTCACATAATAGTCAAACAGTGAAATATCAAGGCAAAGAGAGGACCCTAAAGCAGAAAGAGAAAATAGCAAATAACATAAAAAAGAGTTCTGATCAATCTGAAAACAGACTTCTCAGTGAAATCTCAGTGATTCTCAGTGAAAATCAGGCCAGGTGGAATGGAATGATAAATAAAAAGTATTGAAGTAAAAAAAAAGATATATATAAAGTACTGAAGTAAAAAACATGCTAAACAAAACATACTATACTCAGCAAAAGTATCCTTCAAACCTGAAGGAAAGAAGGAGCTTTTCCCAGAAAATGGAAGCTGAGGAAATTCACCAAGAGCAGACCCTTTCTAAAAAGAAATAACAAAATGAATTTCTCAGTCTAAAAGACAAAGACATTAATGCACAGTTAAACAACATCTTAATGTATAGACTCACAGATAAAAGTAAGTACACAGACAAATTCAGAATACTCTAACACTGTAATTGCAATGTGAAAACCACTCATATCTATAGTAGGAAGACTAAAAGACAAAAAATAATAATAATAACTATGAGAACTTGTTAAGAGATATAAAAAGATCCGAATTGAGACAACAAAAGGTCAGTACATTGGAGGAATGAAGTTCAAAGATCATTTTATAGTTTTCTTTGTTTCTCTATCTTTTCTTTATTATCAAAGTTAATTGTCATTTGTTTAAAAGAGCTTTATATAGCTATAAGATTTTTTTTGTAAGCATCGTGGTATAAGAGACACACAGAATAAAAAGCAAGGAATCAAAACATACTACCAGAGAAAAATTACTAAACCCAAATGGAAGATGGTAAGAAGGAAGAAATGCCAAGAGGAGTTTACAGAACATCCGGAAAACAAATAACCAAATGGCAGTAGTAAGTCCTTACCTATAAAAAGTAACATTGAATGTAAATGGACTAAATTCTCCAATTAAAAGATTAGAAGGTAGATGAATATATTTTTTAAAAGATCCAATTATATAACTATATACTTCTAACAAGAAACTCACTTCACCTATAAAGACACACATAGGATAAAAGTGAAGAAATGGCAAAAGTTTCCATGTAAATGGAGAAAAACAAACAAAAGAGGAATAGCTATACGTATATCAGATAAAAATAGGCTTCAAGTAAAAAAACTGTAAAAAGACACAAAGAAGATCACTATATAATACTTATATCAGATAAAAATAGGCTTCAAGTAAAAAAACTGTAAAAAGACACAAAGAAGATCACTATATAATTATAAAAGGGTCAGTTCAGCAAGAAGATATAACAATTGTAAATGTATATGTAACCAACACCAGAGCACCTTATATTTAAACAAATATTAGTAGACCTAAAAGGAGATAAACGCCACAATAAAATAATTGTACAAGACATCAATAACCCCCTACCAGTAATGGACAGATCATCCAGACAGAAAATTAATGAACAAATATTGGAGTTAAACAAAATTCTAGAGCAAATGGACCTAAATGACATTTAGAGAAGATTTTATCCAATGGCTGCATAATACACATTCTTCTCATCAGTACATGGAATACTTTGTAGGGTAGATAATATATTAGGCCACAAAACATGTCTCAATGTCTCAACAAATTTAAAACAGTCAAGTATTAAGTATCGTTTCTGACCACAATGGAAAAAAATTATAAATCAATAATAAGAAAAACCTTGGAAACTGTACAAATATATGAAAATTAAGCAACATACTCTTAAATGACCAATGGGTCAATGAAGAAATTAAGAAAATTTGAAAAAAAATGAAACAAGAGAAAATGTAAAAACAACATACCTAAACCTATGGAATACAGCAAAACCACTATGAAAGGGAACATTTATAGCAATGAACATCTACATCAAAAAAGTAGTAAAGCTTCAAATAAGCTGCCTAATGATGCACCTAGAGAAACTGGAAAGGCAAGAACAAACCAAACCCAAAATTAGTATGAGGCAAGAAATAATAAAATTCAGAGCATAGATAAATGAAATCGAGACTAAAATCATACAAAAGATCTACAAAATGAAAAGTCGATTTTTAAAAACAGATAATCAAAATTGACAAAGCTTTAGGTAGACGAAGGAAGAAAAAAAGAAGATCCAAATAAATAAAATAAAAAATGAAAAAGGAGACATTACAGCTTTGAATTTAATGATACCACAAAGTACAAAGGATGATTATAGCCTATTATAACAACTATATTCCAACAAATCAGAAAACCCTCAACAAAAGAATTCAGAGAAAAAATTAATGGGTACATACAACTTACCAAGATTGAAACATGAGGAATTAGAACATCTGAACAGACCAATATTGAATAAGACAGTTGAAGCAGTAATAAAAAGCCTCCCATATAAAATCCCAGGACTTCATGGGAACTGCTGAACTCTACTAAATTTTTAAAGAAGAATCGATAACAATTCTTCTCAAACTCTTCAAAAAATATTTAAGAGGATGAAATACTTCCAAACTCATTTTATAAGGCCGGCATCATGCTGATACCAAATCCATGCAAGGACAACACGAAAAAGGAAACTACAGGTCAATATTCATGATGAATAAAAATGCAAAATTCTCAACAAAATACTAGCAAACAGAACTCAATAACATATTAAAAAGATCATTCATCATGAGCAAGTGAGATTCATCCCAGTGATGCAAAGATGGTTCAACATATGTAAATCTGTAAATGTGATACATCATATTAACAGAATTTTTTAAAAATGTTTATTTCCTTAGATGCTAAAAAAGTATTTGATATAATACATCCTTTCAGGATAAAAGCTCTCAATAAACTTGGTATAGAAGGAACATACTTCAAAACAATAAAGCCATATGTGACAAACGCATAACTATTGTCATACTAACTGGAGAAAAATTGAAACCCTTTCCTTTGAGATCTGGAACAAGATTAACCACTTTCACTACTTTTATTCAACATACTACTAGATAAGTACTAGCCAGAGCAATTAGGTATGAGAAAGAAATAAAGGTCATCCAAACTGGGAATGAAGAAATCAAAATATTTTTGTTCACCTATGTTTAGAAAAACCTTAAGACCACCCCAAAACTATTACAGCTGATAAACAAAATTACTACAGTTTTATTATACAAAAATTAACATACAAAACTCAATATAATTTATGTACACTAACAGCAAACAATCTGAAAAAGAAATCAAGAAAGCAATCCCATTTAAAATAGCTACAAGAAAAAAAAAAAACAACACCTGGGAATAAATATATACAAAAAAGTGAAGGATCTCTACAAATAAAATTGTACTGACCAAATAAATTGAAGAAGAAACCCCCTAAAATGGAAAGATATTCCATATCTGTGGATTGCAAGAATTAATATTGTTAAAATGACCAAAATATCTAAAATGATCTGAGGATGGAATGCAGTCCCTATCAAAATACCAATGACATTCTTCACAGAAATAGAAAAAGCAACCCTAAAATGTACATAGAATCACAAACAATACTGAATAGCCAAAGCAACCATGAGCACAATTGGGAAAACTGGAAACATCACACTACCTGATCTCAAAGTACAGTACAAAGCCCTAGTAATTGTAATGAATATGGCTGTGCTTTAGTCATGAATAGGCCAAGGCAGACATCCAGTACAGCATGACACAGCAGGTTTGGAGTGCAGGCACACAATCCCATGCACTATATAATCATATTTATGTACCATTTAGTGTAACCTGTTTGAGCTCATATCTAGCCTTGAACTACTGTTGTCTGTGAGAAATGTAACTGCACTACTGACTCTGTAGGAGGGGGAGAGAAGAGACTAAAGCCATGTCCCAACTGCCTATGGTCCCTTGAGTGTTCTTTCAGCTGCCTGCCACCTGTTCACCAGCTCCCCTCAGACCCCAGCTTAGATTGGAACCTGACAATTGGTGTAGTCAGCAGGATTCTGAGGTGAGTGAGCCCTCAGCCCCTGATGATCCCAGGTCAGCCGTGTGGCCCCAATATGGGTTATGGTACCCAGCGACAGCCATGCTGCTAAGATTGGCCCTGGTGGAAACATGGGTGGTGGTGGACAAGTCCCCTGTGAGCATGGATAAGGCACTGAAGCACCTGGAAGCATGGATCACTGAGAAGGTGCATGCTTTTGCCAGCAAAATTGGATGGGTGTTTTTGACTGCACTATGGGAAGTGCATGCTCAGTCCCTGCAGGATGCAGCACAGGTAAGTACCTCTAGGCACAAGCAGAGAGCCTGAAAGCCCAGGTACACAGGTTGGAATGAGAATTAGAGGCTGCTATTAGTGTGGGCTTGGGCCCACCATCCCCATCAGAGACCCCTGCCCAATCTGACCAATCTGACACAGAGGAGGAAGAACCCCTGTTGTGGCCTCCCCCAGTGGTTCATGAGAAAGTAGACCAGGAACAGTCATTGGGGCCCCAGGGATGGCTCAGAGACCCCCTACCTTGACGGAGCACAAGTCATACACTGCCTATATGCCAATGGAGTTGGGGGAATAAGGTAAACAGTGCTGGCAGCGCTGGGGGGGAAATCCCACCTGCCTAGATCCTTCGCCTTTGGGATGAGGGAGCCAACAGTATTGTCTGCTCCACCTCTGAGATGGAAAAGTTGGCCTCCATTATGACTCATCCCTCCCTCCATCAGCAATTACAGGTGAGCAAGTGGTTAGCACAGGGGCAAGGCAGCCAAACCGTAAATGAACGGCTGATGGAGGCCATACAAATGGTGTGGAATGATGCCAGAGAAATACCAGAAACTGAGTAAATGGCAGTTATATACAGATGTGGTGCAAGTAAATCAGGAGATGGGTATGCAGCAGGCTATATTTGATCTGAATACCCGAGGGCCAGATGATGAACACTTTACCTCCCATATGAAGGACGTTGTGTTGCGCTCTGCATCCCTGAGTGCCTTTGGCTCCCTGGTCACTGTCAATCTGTATGTGGGGTGCTGCATGTATGAGGTGACTACTGCCATGGCTGCCCTTGTGGAAGCAGAGGACTCTATGCCACAAGAAAGGGGAAGCCATCCTTCTGCAGGGAGCCACCTCATGGGACAAAATGGGCCCCCAGTGGGTGACTCACACACATAAGTGGATTGGTTTGACTTTGGCTGGGGTTGACTGAGACAAAACTGAGAGGCAACCCAATGAAGTGCTGTTAACTTTGTGGAGGCAATTGTCCCTGAATCACCAATTCCAGAAAATGCCCAAGACGGGGCAGGATGATGCTGCTTGACCCTGTCCTTCCCAGATGCTCCAGCTCAAGGATTACTTGCAGATGGGTGAAGGTTAGAGCGTTTTGTGTTTGATTAGGAAATAGGTCAAGGTGCCCAGCTTTGGGGGACACCAGGCAACCGGAGGCCACATGTGGAATTGGCAATCCACTGGTCCCCAGCAATGTACAGCAGGTGCTGCTGCTGTTAGACATTGGCACAGATTGTAGCCTCATCTGTGGGAACCCGGATAAGTTTCCAGGCAAGGCTGCATACATAGACAGAGGCCAGTCAGTGGGAGTGAAACCTGCATCTTTGCACGTTGGCCTCAGGCACTTGGCTTCCCACTTATAAACTGTGTATATCTCCTCCATACTTGAATACATTCCAGGGTAGATATTTTTAACAGCTTGGTTTTACAAGCCATGGTCAGACAATTCAAACTCCGAATACACGTGGTTAAGCCATTACTGGGTGGACATACGTATAACTGGCCCCAGGTCCTGCCACAATCCCGACAGGTTACTTCCACCCATCAATACCACTTTCCACGTGGGCATATGGCGATAACTGAGACTATTAAGACATTAGAGGAGGTGCAGATAGTGCATGGCATCCACAGCACCTATAATTCTCTGGTATGGCCAGTCAGAAAGCCTGACGGAACTTGGCAGATGATGGTGGATGACTGAGAACTAAATAAAGTAACACCCCCTTTACATGCAGCTGTGCCTTCTGTCAAGGATTTGATGGACCACTTGATGATGGAATTGGGACAGTACCACTGTGTGATGGACTTGGCCCATGCATTCTTCCCAATTGACATCACACCAGAGAGCCAGGAACGGTTTGCCTTTACATGGAAAGGGCGACGATAGACTTTCACGGTGTTGCTGCAGGGCTGCGGGCATAAGCCCACCATATGTCATAAAGGGGGTCCACCTATTCCATTATATTGATGATAATATGTTACCCTCTGATTTTCTTGCAGGTTTAGAAATAGCGGCACCCCTCTTACAACAACATTTAGCAGCATGCGGTTTGGCTGTGAATGAAAACAAGGTCCAAAGGCCTGGACTGTCTGCCAAAGTTTTGGGAGTTATCTGGTTGGGTAAGATGAAGGCTATACCAGAGGCCATCATTAATAAAATTCAGGCATATCCCGAGCCCACAATAATGAGGCAACTATAGATTTTGTGGGCCTCTTGGGATATTGGCAGGCATTTGTGCCTCATTTGGCTCAGAAAATAAAACCATTGTATCAGTTGACAAAAACAGGAACTACTTGTGATTGGGATGATGAGGCTGAGATGGCTTTTCTGGCCGCCAAGCGGGCCATACAGCAATCGCAGGCCCTACAAGTAATTGACCTGGGGTGCCCATTTGACCTCGATGTGCAAGTGACCACAGAGGGTTTTGGCTGGGGCCTATGGCTGTGCAGGGAAATCCCACCTGCCTAGATGCTTCGCCTTTGGGATGAGGGAGCCAACAGTATTGTCTGCTCCACCTCTGAGATGGAAAAGTTGGCCTCCATTATGACTCATCCCTCCCTCCATCAGCAATTACAGGTGAGCAAGTGGTTAGCACAGGGGCAAGGCAACCAAACCGTAGAACACAAGTAGGCTTTTGGTCCCAAACTTTGGAACGGAGCTGCGCTCTGCTATTCATTGACAGAGAAGGAATTAGCAACTGTATATGCCACCCTTCAGGCTTGTGAGAGTGTGACAGGAAGGGCTACAGTCACTGTGCGGACAACTTACCCAATAGTCAGGGAGCAAGCATGTTCCTGGGTAATGACCCCCCAGACTGGGATGGCACAGACATCCACCTTAGCAAAGTGAGGCTCCTACTTAGAACAGCAGAGTACCCTGAGTACAAGCCCCTTATCAGCAGAATTATAAGAAGTCTTGGGACCTGTAGTCCTGATGCAAGATAAGGCCATGGGTCAGCCTAAGGCACCCCTAAACCCTGAGCCATCACCATTTCAAGAGGGGCACCCCCCATTCCCGATGAGGCATGGTAGACGGGATGGGTCCAGCCAGGGTGCTACTGCTGTTTGGACTGCTGTCATGGTCCGGCCTAATACTGGTATCATATGGTTTAATACCTGCTGTGGACAAAGTAGTCAATAGGCTGAACTCAGGGCAGTGTGGATGGTGATCACTAAGGAGAAGACACCTATGGTAATCTACACTGATAGCTGGGCAGTTTATTAAGCCCTAACCTTGTGGTTACCTACCTGAAAGTTACAGAATTAGCTAGTTGGTCACAGGCCCATCTGAGGTCAAGCCATGTGGCAAATGGGCCACCGAAAGGTTGTAACTATTTAACATGTGCCTTTCACTGCCCTGGGCAACGATGAGGCAAATGCCTTGGCCACGTTCGGTGGTTGGAGTCAGCACCTACACAAGATGTAGTTATATGACTGCAGCAGAAATTGGGCCACGTTGGGAGTAAACTAATGGAATAGGTCAATAAGTGCTATGGTCTATCTTTGTCTATATAAGGTATCTGGGAGGTCTGCCAGAAGTGCCTAGCGTGCACACAGACATACCCCAGACAGAGACAGCTGCCCAGTGTTTCGCAACAAGTAGCAGTAGGGCAGATGCTTTTCACTAGATGGCAAATAGACTACATCGGGCCACTGCCAAGGTCGCAGGGGCATATGCATCTGCTGACAGCTGTAGATGTGGCCTCTGATCTGCTGTCTGCCTACCCTTGCAGGATGACCGACCAACAACATACAATTCAGGCCCTGCAACACTTGTGTGCCCTATACAGTCATCCCCTGACTGTTGAATGTGATACAGGAACACGTTTTCCTGGATAGCAGGTACAGCAGTGGGCACAATGGATGGACATAAAGTGGAGGTTCTATATAACCCACAAGCTGCTGGTATTATTGAGTGATATAAGGGACTACTGAAAAACGAGTTACATTTGCATGTTACTCCACCTCTTTGTGGGGCTGGAGTTCAAGGTTGGACCTGGTGCTCCAAACCTTGAATGAGCAGCCATGAAAAGGCAGCCAGGCCACGGTAAAAGCACTCCTACACCGGGTCACTGCCCCCATCTAGTTACAGATACAAACCAAAGATGACTTCCTCCAACCAGGTATGGGGACAACGGTAATCTGTTGTTGCCTGCCCCAATGCCTCTAAAGGGAGGGGAACAAAAAACCTGACTTTAGCCATGGACCCTCCAAGTCCACCATTGCATATGGTTAGCTATCGTAGTCCCTTGGGGGAGAGCCTATCGTAAGATATACACGTCACTCATTGGGTACTTAATATATGGCCTCTATGATTGACGGTTCATAGGGGAATGGCCAGGGAAGGAACTCTCCTCCAGGGGACATAGGTATTTCCTGTATTTCCACTTTATCTCACTCCAGTTAAAATGACTATTATCAAAAAGACAGAAAATAATAAACGTTGGCAAGGATGAAGAGAATGGCAACACTTGAACACTGTTGGTGAGTATGTAAATTAATAGAGCCAGTAAGGAAAACAGTATGCACGTTTCTCAAAAAACTAACAATGGAACAACAATATGATCCAGAAATCTCACTACTGGTTCTATAACCAAAATAAAGGAAATCAGTATATCAAAGAGATATCTGAACTCCTGTGTTTATTGTGGCACTATTCACAACAGCCAAAATATAGAATCAACCTAAATGTACACCAACAGATGAATGGATAAAGAAAATATGACACATATATATATATATACACACACACACAATGGAATATTATTTAGCCATAAAAATAATGAAATCCTGTTATTTGCAGCCACTTGGATGGAAATAGACAGCATGGTAAGTAAAATAGGTCAGGCACATGAAGACAAATAGCACATGTTCTCACTTATATATAATGCTAAAAATATTCACTTCATGTAGTTAGGAGTAGATTGGTGATCATCAGAGGCTGGGAAGAATAGGGGAAAGAGAGGAATAAAGAGAGGTTGGTTAATGGGTACACAAACAAATACCTCCTTGTTTGTTTCAGCTTCTGGTAGCCCCAGGCATTCCATGGCTTGTTGATGAGTAACTCTAATCTCTGCTTTCAGCTTAACATGGCCTTTCCCTCTACTCTTGTCTAAGTCTTCTCTTTTGTCTGTTTTAAATCACCTCTGCTTTTCTCTTATAATGACACTTGTCATTAAATTTAGGATGTACCTTGATAATACAGGATAATCTCATTCATAATCCTTAAACTAATTACATCTGCAAATACTCTTTTATCAAATGTGTCACAGTCACAGGTTCTAGGTGGGCATATATTTTTAAAGGCCACTATTAAACACACTACTTTGACAAAGAGAAAAAGAAAGAAGACTCATATTACTTAAGGCTGAAAAGGAGAAGTCAACAGCAATATTACTAGACATTACCAGCAGCATTTTAATTACAAATAAAAAGGCTTACAAAGGAATAATATAAAAATCCTATGCCTACAAGTGAGATAAAGTGGGGAAAATGGGCAAATTCCTAGAAAGACACAAATTAACAAAACTGTCTCAAGAAGAAAGGTAAAATTATAATATACCTAAAACACATAAAGAGATTAGATTACTAATAAAAAAAATTTCCACAACAGAAATTTCAAGCCAAAGTAGATTCACCAGTGAATTCTACCAAATGTTTAAAGAATTAACAGTAATCCTTCACAAACATTTCCAAAATATAGAATAGAAGAGAACACTTCCCAATTCACACTCTGAGTTCTATATACCTTCATACCAAAAGTATATGAAGGCATCACAGAAAAAACTATGAATCAATATTTCTTATTAATATATATGTAAAAATACTCAAGAAAAATACTGGCAGACTGCATCCAGAAACATATACAAAAATGTATACACCAGGACCAAATAAGTTTTATCAAGTATGCAAGGTTAGTTTAGAATATGAAAATCAATGAATATAGTATACCATATCAATAGAATTAAGAAAAAAATCCTCAAGATCATCTCAATAGATACAAAAAAAAATTTGGCGAAATCTGGCACCCTTTCATGATACGTATACTCGACAAACTAAGAATAGAAGCAAGTTGCCTCACCATAACAAAGGCCAACAATGAACAACTCATAATTAACACAATAATTAATGGTGAAAAATGAAATTCTTTCCTTTGAAGATTAGGAACAACACATAAATATCTGTTCTGCCAACTTCTATTCTACACTGTATTGGTGGTCCTGGCCAGACAAAATGGGCTAGAAAGTTAAAGATACCCAAATTAGAAGGAAAAAGTAAAGCCATACCTTTGAAGCCAACCCAACAGTCTCACAGACAGTTGTCTTTGGATAAGCATAGAAATTGACCCTGCTGGTCTTAAAGCTTGAAACTTACGCTTGTTTTATCTGAGTTCCTTCCTCAGGAAAAGATCTCCAGCCCTCTCAAAAAGTCTGAAAGAACTGAAACTCACCAGATTATAGCAACCAGACAATGAGACATTTTACTCCCTTACCTCCCCTGCAACGAAGTCTCTGTTTTCTCATATATAGTTACATTTCTTCCCTGCTATACAAACTCTTAATTTTTAGTCTACCCAGCAGATGGTTTGAGACTGAACTCCCATCTCCTCGACTGTAGCTCCTGATTAAAGCCTTCTTCCTTGGCAATGATCATCATCTCAGTAATTGGCTTTCTGTGCTGCAAGCTGCAGGACCTAGCCCGAACCCCTGCTGTTTTGGTAACACCTATTCTCAGATGACATAATCTGATATTTAGGAATTCTAAGGAATTCATAAAAAAAAGATCAAATTAATAAATGAGTTCAGCAAGATGGCAAGATACAACCTCAATATAAAAAAATCACTAGCAATAAACAATCTGAAAATAAAATTAATAAAAAATTTTTATTTACAATGATATAAAAAAGAAAATATTTAGGAATAAATTTCACACACATACACACAAAAGTGTAAGACTTGTATTCTAAAAACTGCAAAATGTTGTTGAAAGAAATTTTTAAAGACCCAAACAAATGAAAGAATATTCAGTGTTTATGGATTGTAAGAGTTACAGTGTTAAGACAGCAATACTCCTCAAATTGACATATAGCTTCGATACAATACCAGTGGCTATTCTTGCAGAATTAGAAAGCTAATCCTGGAAACGATCATTCTCAGCAAACTAACACAGGAACAGAAAACCAAACACCACTTGTTCTAACTCATAAGTAGGAGTTGAACAATGATAATATATGGACACAGGGAGGGGAAGATCATACACTGGGCCTTTCGAGGTGTGGTGGGGGTAAGGGGAGGGATAAAAAGGAAGCTAATCCTAAAATTCAGACAGAATGCAAATGACACAAAATAGTAAAAATATTGTTGGGGCATAAAAGTTGTGAAATTCAGTTTCCAATTTAAAACTTACTACCAAATTACAATAATAGACAGTGTGGTGCTGGCTTGGGGATTTGGCTTATAGATTAGTGGAATTACACATTAGCGGAATTATAGATTAGTGAAACCCCGTCTGTACTGAAAATACAAAAATCAGCCAGGTGTGGTGGTGTGCCTGTAATCCCAGCTACTCAGGAGACCGAAGCAGGAGAATCGCTTGAACCCAGGATGTGGAGGTTGCAGTGAGCCAAGATTGCGCCACTGCACTCCAGCCTGGGCAACAGAGCAAAACTCTGTCTAAATATATACATATATATGTATATTTATATGTGTATATAAATATATATGTATATATGTATTAGACTGCAAAGAAATTATAATACTCTTACATTGCTGGTGAACTGGAAAATAGTTCAGCCAGTTTAGAGAATAGTTGGGCAGTTCCTCAAAATGTTAAGCATAGAGTTACCATAAGACCCAGCAATTCTACTACATGTATACACAAGATAATTGAAACCATATGTACACACAAAAACTTGTAATGGAGTTTATTGTAGCATTATCGATTATGACCCCAAAGTCAAAGCTACTCAAATTTCTTCAAGTGACAAATGGCTAAACATAATTGGTATATCTATTTTGGTATATACATATCCATACACTGATAAAGGAAGAAAGTACAAATACACTCAACGCGGATGAACCTTGAAAATATTATGTGAAAGACGTCAGTCACAAAAGACTACACATTACATGATCTCATTTATATGAAACACCCAAAAATATCAAATCTATAGAGATGGAAATTAGATTAATAGTTGTAAGGGGCTGAGATGGGCAGAGAAACGGGGAGCGATTGTCTGATGTGTATGGGTTTTCTTGAGGATAGTGAAACTGATTGTACAACATCTTTAAATATACTTAAAACTACTTAAAATATATTTAAATACACTTAAAAATATACTTAAAAAGGTACACTAAATTGTACCCTTTATAATGGTGGATTTATGGTATATGAATCTAAATAAAAATTATTTTTAAACAACAGTGAAACTGTCTTCTGACTTCTATTCCTGTGTTTGATTCTCTTAGCAGTAAACTTTTGTCCTTAAACAAAATTTTTTAGAGAGAGACTATATGTGGTATTAATCTAAAGATAATGTCTGCCAGTGTTTATTTAAAATGGTGGTATAAAAAAAGTACTACTTTGTTATATATGATATTGTTTCAGCAAGTCTAGAACACATATACAGTAATTCTCCACATCATATTCCAGTCAGTGGCAGAATGTTTATATGATGGTTTCATCAGATTGTAATACTGTATTTTTACTGTACCTTTTCAATGTTTAAAAATGTTTAGATGCACAAATACCATTGCGTTACTGTTGCCTTCAGTATTAAGTACAGTTACATGATGTACAGGTTTGTAGGCTAGGTGTGTAGTAGGATATATCATCTATGTTTGGTTAAGAATACTCTATGATGTTTGCATGACAGAATTGCCTAACGATGAATTTCCCAGAATGTATCCCCAGAAGTGAGTTGTGACTGTATGAGCATTGCTTTGTGAAGTTAAAAGATTAAAAGAGATTTCAAATTGCAGCTTCTATATATATATACAAATGAAACATAATTCA
This sequence comes from Macaca nemestrina, assembly GCF_043159975.1. NCBI lineage: Eukaryota > Metazoa > Chordata > Mammalia > Primates > Cercopithecidae > Macaca > Macaca nemestrina. Next base: position 12,458,503 of record NC_092128.1, read on the forward strand.
TGTCAATAGACAGATCATTGGCAGAGTACAGATACTCTATTTAAGATGGAATATGAAGAAGTCAAGCCAACAAGAAATTATACAGAAGGCTGAGTGTAGAGGACTTGCTTTGAGACACGTAAGATTTCTTTTGAATACTGTGTGTACTTTTAAAAACGTGACATCATAAATCATAGTTCTTGATCTTACTGTTTAGCAGACTGTTTGGCTAGATTAGCATATTAGTGCTCTTGAGAGAAAATTAATCTAAGTCTTTTCAACCCCATTGGAAATGTGTTTCTGTGCTATTTTTCCCTCTTTAAATTGATATATGAACCATCTACTGGAGTGAAAATTAGTTCTCCTCTCCAGAAACTAAGGAACATGATTCAAAAGGCCTTTATCTAAATGAACTCTGAACTGACACGATGTTTTTTGCAACATTCTTCCTATACAACTTTGTTTTATTATTTTGTTCACAGTGTATATAAATGAATCAAAGAGAAAGTCAATCTAAAATGCTTAATTTTATCACTGATTGTAAATGGAATTGAAAATGAAAATTTCTAAAGTCCAGTTTGATCCAATTCTCTGAGTCTTGGGGTAAAAACTCATAGATTTTAAGTGATGTGAATTAAATTGTTTTATCTTACAAAAAGTATTTTTCACAAAATACAATCTGGTTTCAAGCATTGCAATCTATGGTTATTTCTGCTAAAAATGGAGGGCTCTGTCGAACAAAACCAAAATAAATTAGGGCAGGCTTACAGGGGAGGCAATTTCGATGTTTCTCTCTGTGAAGTAATTGGAAGATGGCCAGGGAGGCTCCCAAATTCTTCATCACAGTTCCTGAAGTCTCATTCTTTGTGGGGAAATGCGGACGTGGTCTAGGCAGACTCATGCTATCATTTCTCCTCAGATATTCCTTCCCATGTTTAAATTTCCAAATCCTTCTTCTTTTAGAAGCAGTGTGAATGCTAGTTGCACTGATAGGCTCTCCAAGATCATCATCTCCAGATGTATTTCCTGCTTCTGAATTCAATTAATTCTTTATCTACACAGACTATGTGCCATTTATTACTTTGTACCTTTAACTTCTCTTACTGTGAGTTCCATATATCTTTTTCTTTATTTTAACTCTAGTTTCTTTTATTCAACTCTAGTACAGTATTTTAGTAAGTAATCAATCATATATATTAGAATAAACATATATATAATTGTGTATATATGTTAGAATAAATATATAATTGTATATATGTTAGAATAAACATACATATAATTGTGTATATATTTATATATAAACCATATATATGATTACTTAAATATATTATATATTATATATTAAATTATATACATATATAATTGTATATATGCTTATATATAAATCATATATATGATTACTTAAAAGTAAGTAAACATATATTACTTAAAAGTAAGTAATCATATATATGTTAGAATAACTGGAAAAATATCATTTAGGGAGAACTTGAGAAATCACATCATGAAATATTCAATAAGAATCCATTTACCCCGTCTCTACAAAAAAATACAAAAAACTAGCCGGGCGAGGTGGCGGGCACCTGTAGTCCCAGCTACTCGGGAGGCTGAGGCAGGAGAATGGTGTGAACCCGGGAGGCGGAGCTTGCAGTGAGCTGAGATCCGGCCACTGCACTCCAGCTTGGGCAAGAGAGCCAGGCTCTGCCTCAAAAAAAAAAAAAAAGAATCCATTTGACATCTTTTAATTCTGATGGATAGAAGAACACTAGAAAGGTAAGAATTTTGTTGGAGAAGAGAAAGTACAGAATGAATACGGATTATGAGGGATTTACTTACGAAGACAAGTTTGGGTGAACTATACTGTAGAATCAGGAACTAAGAAGCCTGAAGTTGGCTAAAATCACTGAATTCTCCAAAAAAAGAAAAGTGTTGTTTACTGGAAGGAATAAACATATTAAAATATGACTTATTTATTAATGAACATTAAAGGGTAAAGTATACATTTCTAACTGGAAAATATATTACCTTCAACTCTTGATAAAAATGATTATACAAACCACAGATACAGATAAACGACGTTTTAAGCAGAAAACTAGTAAATGTTTTTCAGATATGGGAAATTTAAGTGCATTCATACTTTTTCATTGTGTAAGATTTTTAATCAATAGACACAACTTTAACCAAATTTAGAAACAGAGGAGATAAAGTACTAAGTTATGAGACAAGATTCAATAAGTAGAAGTGGTAAGGAGGTGCATGTAAAGAAGAGCAGAGACGGACACATGGACACATTGCTCACTCTGAGCCTCAGTTTTCTCGATGGTAAAATGAACACAATAAAATAGGGTCATCAAGAAGTGGAAAGGAGATTACATGTACTGTGTACCTTGTTATTCCCTAGAGGTTAATGCCCACTGTACAATTCCAATGGGAAGTTTCTGAATTTACCCCTTAGTAGGGCAAGTGGCATTAGATTAACTACATAACTCACGAACTGAGGACACGTTAACAGGTGCTCTGCAGTCTAATGATTTAACTCCATAGGATGTGACAAAATTAAAGATAGACTGCTGACTTCCATTTTTGTTATACCTGAATGGCTAATATGCTCATTTGACTGTTATTCTCAAATATCATCTAATAGTTCTTCAATCTCCATGAAATAAATTATAAAGTCTACGAAGTGCCTGGTAGACATGGATTTGGTCTTTGATCTTGATATGGGAAAAAAAGAAGACTTTTAGGGGATGAAGTAAGTGAAAACCAGGAAGGCAGTAGCCTCCAATCAGCTTGCCAGAGCCTTGGAAAACAAAACCCTTCTGAGAAGATCACAAGGGATATCTTACAATGTTTCCTTTCTGACTGGCAGAATTAATTTGTGCTATTTTATTCTAGTTCACTGTAATTTTTATTTTAGTTTCAATTGTTCTCCCTTAAAATTTCCCTAATCACAAAAGGGAAGTCAAGTCATTGTTTTAATAGCCATAAACCAGACAGGATTGAATTCAGTGTATTTACCATCATTTGCTAAATGGGTGAATGTCTCTTATAAGATCGATTTTTAAAACTCAAGGAATTGACAAAGTAAATGGAGAGCTTCTTATGTTTCTAACTTTCCACATGGACATCAGCACATGTCCACGCACACTGTGGGTTTTTGAGAAAGTCATCTCCACCTGAACTCAGCCATGTCTAGAGACCATTTAGGCTTAGCAGACTTGATCATCACCCAGGAAGGCTCTATGTTTTCTTCACATCATCGCATGGGTTACAAATACACTTGGCGACACGCATCAGGCAGTGAAGGGCTGTGGCGATGTTCCTTTTGACAGAGCATTCACACTTTTTTGCCATCCGCAATCAAGGCACATTCAGGGCCTTTGTTTAGACCTGGCAAATATAAGATGTAGGAAGGAGCCTCACTCCACACTCCCTCCTAATCCAGTACTCACAATTTGGCTGAGTAGATCTTTGTTGCTCATTTTCCTCTTTTTTGACCCTCTTTTGAAATTCCAGCAAGGTGTTTGAGGCCTGCCTTTGAAGAAGGTGATTTGGCCTTACCACTTGTACCCATAAGCCTACCTTGTTTACTCTCCTATGTCTTTATCCTCCTGCCTTACCCTTTCTCATTTCTTCACCATCATCTACACTTCTGCACAAGCTAGTCTTGGAATGCAAATGGAAATAACAACAACAAAAAATTTAAGGTTACCATTCAACCTAAAAAAAACCAAGCATACATTTATCCCTATGCTATTCTCATCCCGAAAATACTCACTATACAAAAGTAAATTTAATGCTTATATTGTAATGCTTTACCAAGGCAAAAAAAAAAAAAAAAAAAAAAAAAACCTGTTAGCGGTGGCAAAAACATTCCGTTTGATTCTGCTTGCCTTCATTATTTTGCAGGGGAGGAAACTGAAAACGAGGAGATAAAAGTGATTCACCTAAGGTCATAAGGTAACTAATTATCAGAGGCAAGGCCTAGACACAAACAATTCGCCTGACATAATCCAGTTAACTTTCCCCCACGTCATGAATTTTTATTGTCTGTATTCTATGATCAGCTAGAACAAACCTTAATTAGAAGCCAACACACAAATATGTAATGTATGCTTTACTTACTCGACATGGAAATGAGAAAACAATAAAGGGTTGTTTTGGGAAATCTGTTCTCTCCCTTGGATCCAGAGACATGTCAAACATAAGAAAATGCCATTGTAACTAGGGTCCCAGAGGAGCTGACCTGCCTAGCCGGCATCACAGGCGTATCACAGATTTGACAACCTCAGTCATAATTTTATCAAGAAATGCTCTATTTCTGCATTGCCCAAAGCGCCTCCTTCAGTTTAATCACTTATAAAACTCTATGGCTTCTGCTAGAATGGATGATAAATTGATTTTATCCTCTGGTAGTTGGGAATCACTAATCTTATTTAGCTTTTGCTGTGAGGGTTACATGCAGTTGGTAAATGCGCATGGAAACATACACTAGATTTGGAACATATTCCTAAATGTGCAGATGCATTGCCTTCATAAGATAGCTCATCGAATTATTTTTGAAGGGAAAATAAAAACATATATTAATCAAATTGCCTGTGTAGTAAATGTATTTTAAAGCATTCTACCTTTTAAAGGGGGTATACTTAAATATAAAGTGAGAAAAATGCATTGCAGTGTAACAGTTGAACAGGAATCCTTTGAGACCCCCACTCAGGTTAATTAGAACATGTGTTTCAATCAGTATAAATGAATCTATAGCAGTCATACATATATCACACTGTACTATACCCTCCTGACTGCTGGTTATTTGCCTTTCAGATTCAAGTCTTATGCTGTTCTGTGGACAGGGTATCAATGCTACTTCATTTCATTAAAAAAAATTTATAAGTAAATCTTCTGTAACAGAATTGTAAAGATATTCTTTATGCTTTCAGGGAAACTATTTTATTTTTCACTCCTTAAAATAATATTATTTAATATTTTCCTAACTTTTAGTGTTTTACTACATACAAACCATTTTAATTTTTAAACATTTTTTATTTACTACAATAGATTTGGGGATACAAATGGTTTTTGGTTACATGGATGAATTGTATAGTGGTGAAGTCTGAGATTTTAGTGCACCTATCACTCAAGCAGGGCACACTGTACTCAATATATAGGGTTGTTTTCTCCCTCATACAAAACATTTTTCTTTTGCAAATAATAGCTAATTTAATGTTTCCCCATTCTATATTGAAATGCATGGTGAACTTTGTCCATAAAATTGGGCAGATGTTTTTCAAAAGACTGTGTATTTTTATCTTATTCTCTTTCCTTTTTCTCAGTAATAAACTTTTAAGTGTCTGTTTTTAGCAAGAACACACCCAGAGACAATGGGTGCCTTGAGATGCTAGATGAGAAAGTGAGGCTGTCTTAACTACCTTTAATAATTCTTGCTCTTTATCGACTTTGTAAACCTGGGCTCTTTATTTTCCTTACTTGTCTCAGAAACCTAATTTCTGGGATTGGAGACACGCTGTCTTCTGTTTTCTAGTTCTCTCATTTCACCTCCTCATAGGTTCTTTTTAGATCACTCCAGGAAGCACCGCCTTAACCACAACAGAAATAAAAATACAACCTTTTTCAAAATCTACCACATTTTGTTTTCAAAATATTTAAGTGATTCAAGACACAAATATGACTCCAAAACAATCTACACATTTTAGAGATTCAACACTATTGAACTTCGGCGCTATAGAATATTTCATTTTCTAGATTTTTTTGAAACCATGCTATCCAGGAAGAGCAAAAATGGGACACTTGTCGGGGATAGATTTGACATTATTGAACAGAACCTACAGAGCTTTATTCTGTTGCTAAAATCAATTTTGACTTAATGCTTGTGGATAAATGGAGGTATATAGATAAAAAGAAAATGTCATGTTCAAGACTGATCTCAAACTGAATTCACATCAAGGAAAGTAAGTTAGAAAGTGTGTGCTTCCTTTTACTACTTTATTTACAAGGGTTGTTATTTAAATGTGTCTGCCTGGATTATGGACTTATCCTTAAATTGCTCTTAGATTACTCAAGTATCCATTACATCACAAATCTCATTTTGTTTGATGTTGTTTACTCAGAAGAAATAAAGACCTAGTAAATATTTGTAGGCTAACTACTTCAAATGAAATCACAGAAAATATTTATTAATATTTTATTGCATTCAGGATTTTTGTTAAATGAGTTGATTATAGCTGCTTATGCCACAAAAGGAAAAAATGTTTAAGATGATGGATATTTTAATTTGTTCTCCTATAATATAACCTTTACTGTATATGCATATCATATGACATCATGTCATATAGCTTCAATATACACCATACAGTTTATTTAAAAACAAATAAAGCAACTGAAAAACTAAAGCAAGATGAAACAAGCATGACACTAGTTCACACTCATCTCCGTGCAGAGATGAAGCCTGAATCTTGCATATACACATCTGTTTTAGAGTTGCTTACAAGTTGCTTTTGGAATTCTGCCAAAGGAGTTGGTTTCACACCTGCTTAAGAAGATATGAAAAGATTTACAAATTGATGTTTAGAATAACAACTCAAAGGAAGAACCAAGGAACTAAGATGAAACTCCAAATGTTTAAAAGGTGGATTGATTTGTGATGCATAACCTCAATAAAATAGTTTCCCAAAGACATTTTTATGAGCAAGATGAATGTGAGGAAGGGCACAGTATTTGCCAAGTGAATGTTGGCTTGTCAAATTCTATTTTTACATTTTGGAAATCGTATTAGTTACTCATGCTTTCTCTCTCTCTCTCTCTCTCTCTCCCTCCCTCCCCCCGCCCCCAGCACACCCCCCCAACCCCCGTCTTCTCTTAACCTTTTACATGTATTTAGTCTTAGTAAACATTTCCAACTGGCAGTGCACCATTGTGTGCACAAGGATGAAAACTAGCAAAATAACTTTTTTTGTGTGTTTGTTTTTACTCACGTTCCAATCACCACCTTTCTAGACACATTGTGTTTCTTAGCTATAGAAAATCAGAGCAGTTTTAATATCTTGGAATTCAGAAAATAAAACAAGACAATAAGCTTCTCTTATTTTTCCAACAGTCACAGCCATTTTTGCATCCTCATATCTTTAGATTAAGGATACAGAGTTTCAGTGAGGTGTCACTTTCTGCGGGCTTATATAGAACTTCCCACAAGCAGACACGTAATAGAAGATGAATTGTCTTTTTCTGGAAATTGTGAGAAATTTTGTTTCACGAAGTAGGTAGAGGCTGACTGCACAATTTCTAATTCAAAATAAAAAAATCAGTATTTTCTTTACTTCTTTTGTATCCGCAGATATGAGGCATTAGTTTCATCTCAGCTTCTGAATCCATAGAAGATTCACTAACAGCATTGGGTTTGTAAGAGAGTAGGAATGTTTTGATGGGTGCCTGGACTCACCTCTAGAAATGCTCTCCAATTACCGAAGTGACAGAGCCTTTCGTGTGCATCCTTCGTGTGAGTCACCATTGTACCCTTTGGGGAGTTAATCTTCGGGGAGTCAGTCTCTTGACACTGTGGCTCAGGTAAGAATTCCAAAATGCCCTAATCTGAGTTGCAAAAGCCCCCATGAGAAAAAATATATATAATATATTAAAGGAAATAAAACTTACTTTCTGATTTCTCTTTACTTTGGGATCATATTTTTTTTTCCTTAAAAAGAAGAAAAATATGATGATACACTTCCCATGAGCATTGTTATGTTATTACACCAGAGAAGTGACCAGAACCCAACCCTCCAAAGCTCACGCGGTGTGGGTTAAAAGGAGCAATTACAAGATTCCATTCTGTGATGAAATTCCATGCTCTGAATGCCAGTGAAGTCTTCTTGTAGTTAGAATTATTTAGTTGTACATAGAGAGTTTATTTTAATATAACAGCCTTATAATTTCTCATCTTTGAGTTTTTTGTTTTCTGTTGTTTTGTTTTTTTTGGGGGGGAGTGTGCTTTGCAAAAATCTTTATGCCTCTTTTATATAACACACTCTAGAAAGAATATTTTTTTAAAAAGATTGAAAGAAATAAAAAAGCATATTTACAAATAAATGTCTACAACTAATTATAGCATATTTTTCCATTGGGATAATTATATCATTAGCTTAGATTGTAGACAGTAAAGTCACCATTACAAAGTGAGAAAAAATTATCTGCTTCACCATTTATCAGTACTATAGTCCCATGATAGATACATAATCGTATTGCTCATTAAAAATCCTCATTTTTAAAGTGGATACTGAGGTTCAGTAAGGTGAATAAACTACTTCAAATTCCAGTATTACTTTGGGAATTTAAAGATAATTTAAAAAGAACTCTAAAAATATGAATTTACTTTTACCTAAAGTGATCAATTATGTATTAACAAATATATATGATATTTTAAGTGCAGATACACTTTAATCTTAGTATTTTCCCATTGGGTGCTTGAGAACTTTACATATAGCAGGTGCTCTATAAATAAAATGTTAAATTGAATTCTGCACTTAAATGTCTCACTGTTTTTATTTATACCTGTCTCACTCAGCAAACATTTATCAGCCTTTACTCAAAAGTTATGTCATGGGAAAACATGCTTAGACCATTTTATCCAAACCCACAGTCTTTAGACTTCGTGTTTCCATTCCGTGATTGTTTTTTCTTTACTACTTTACCAATACTTATCACAGTATATATTTTTCTAATTTCTTTTTCTTCCTTTGGAATATAAGGCTTCATGAGGACAGACATGTTTATATTATTCACTGCCATATTCTTTCCTAGTGCTTAAAACAGTGTCTAAAATACAAAAAATAATAGATGTTCAATAAATATTTGTTGAATTAAAAAAATCAACTAATGATTATCGAAACTCGTGAGATGTTGATAGTGGCAGGAGGCAGACAAATGACTAGGCAGGTAGTGGCAGGTCCCCAGTGAAATCCCGCCTCCAAGTCAAAGACAGTTTAAAGCCTGAAAGCAAAGCTACAAGTCAGATCTACGGACTGGATTGAGAACCCATCTTCCCATTTGATGTGCTTTCTTCTGATTGATCCCCACCCATCACTGATTTTACATATACCTACCTTTCCCTAATTCATTTTTTACACTGTCATGTGCACCTTTAAGTGGTGCTTTTGTTTTAACCTTTTTTGCATACTCACAAACCAGTCAGCACACTCCCCTATTCTGAGCCCATAAAAGTCCTGAACTCAGCCACACTGAGAAAGAAACCACCCGACTTCAGGGGTAGGGGACCACCCCCACATGCCTTCTCTGCTGAGAGGTATTCCTTTGCTCAATAAAATTCCTCTCCACTCATCTTCACCCTTTGAATTGTCAGCATATCCTTATTCTTCTTGGATGTGGGACAAGAGCTTGGGAACCGCAGAACATGGGTACAAGCTGTTGCACACGTAAGCCAAGTGGGCAGGGCACTTCCAATGGCAGGTCTAAGGCCAAGTGAGGCCCTGGTAACAAGTGGGGGGGTGGGTGTCACTGGCCGTGGAGGACCCCAGTTGGCAAATTGGTAGAGAAAACTCCTGCATCAGTGTCACACAGAGTTCTGATGTAAGGATAACATAAAACTTATTTATATTTTATAGTCTTTCGCAATAACCATACACATTATTATTACTACTAAAAGAGCAGTAAGAGAAAGGTTCTGTTTTCAATTAGACAAGTTAAAAACTAAATTGACTTTATGTAAAGCTCTTTATATCTTTCTACTTGATTTCCTACTTATTTTCAGTGGAAATTCCTCATGTGCATAAGACTAAAGAAAGAAAAGGGCAAACCACGTGTCTGACTAGATGTGGTGATACAATTTGATGGAAAAAATGCAAGGTATGCTCCAAATATTCAAAATTAACAGATTCAAAAATTTGAAACAAAGCAAGACCTCTGAAGAGTGGGCTAAAGCTAGAGAAATGATATTTGGTTTTAGTCATTAGTCTTTTTTTTAAACACTTCTCAGACTTGTTGAAAAAAATCTTTGAACATTGACCCGCAGTTCTATTAACCTTTAATGTCCCTTACAGATTGGTTTGGGTCTCTCTCTGTCTCTCCACACCTCCATTTTAAACAAGGCTGACTCTAAGCAAGATTGTAAATGAACCATGTGGAGCTGGGCTCTTGCTTACTTTTCCTTATTTCTGTCTCATTGCGCTTCTTTGAGTACCAAGTGCCCGTGAACTGAACACCATTCACTCATTACCTGTTCTAGTACACTACCTCGGCTTTAGGATGCTGCATAAGCCTCTCTTCCCCAGACTTCATGGCAATCATATATTCTGAATTTTCTAGAACATTCTGAATATCAACTATCTCATGTTCGTTTTCTTTTCTCAGTTTGCTGTGGGGAACATTGATCACCAAGTCCCTCCTCTGCCCTCACTTTTCACTCTCAAATATAACTTACCTAAACTGTTCGTTAAAGAAATTAAAGATATTAGCATTAAGTTGTAGATCACTCTAGGAAGAGATAAGCATAGTTTCCTTAGGAGGATGTTGCACTTTTCCTTTTTAAAAGAGGAGTTTGTCAACTACAAGACATATATTTGCAATGATTTCATTTCTTACAGTTTTTATTTCTTGGGTACATTCAGAAATCTTTTAAATGTCTCCATTAACTAACCTCTCTATTTACAAATAAATCCAGACATGCTTGTCAGAATAAACTGGGCATTAGTGTAACATTCCTAATAAAATTAAGTACCAATCATTGTTTGGCACTGAAACAACTTAGAATTTACATTCTAGTCTATCCTAATCAGTTTTTGTTATCTTTTAATATGGAAAAAATGAATCAATGACTTCTTTCAATGAGATCATGGCTTATACGTATTAATATTTAATTGAAGAGAATGTGGGTCCTAGCGAATCTCATTCTCTAAAGAAAAATATCATTCTAAGTTTAGAAATGTCATTTTGGTAATTCATGCGTAAGAGAGACATCTCAGGACCTCTTCATTTTCATCTGCAATAAAATTGTGTTAAATTCAAGTCGCAGAGTGAAGCTACAGTACAGCTGGAAAAGATGCAATGTTTTCTTAGAGAAAACACTTGGCATCTAGGTGAGGGGAATACATAGAAAAGTAATACTTAGGGAGCCAAGAACAGATGTGAAAAAAGGAGACTGGAACCTTTTGATTCTTTCAGGCTTGAGGCAAAGTCCCATCTGTCAAGCACATCTCTTGGCTCTCCCGAAAGTATATGCCTCCAGTTCTCCAGATTGTCCTGGCAATTAAACTTGCTCCCAGACCTGTCACATTTATCATCGTAAAGTTCCAACAACAGGCTTCCACGGGCGCTCTGATTTTCTATGAAATCTGTTATTTCATGACTGGCCAATGGCCTGATGGTGACTTATCCAACCTACCCAGAGTTTCTCCTAATGAAGTTAACGCTGTAGCAGCCAGAACCAATCCCACCATAATCCCTTCTTCCAGACTCTAGAACCTACAAGAAGAGATAGAAGGCACCTGTGTCTCAGACAACTTTTTTCTTTTTTTCTTTCTTTTAGCTTTAATACAACCCTAGCATGATTATCTCTACCTTTCTTAGACAGAGCAGAGCAGATTTTTATCTTATTTAAGACTGCTGTGAGTTGGGTACATTTTTGGTTTCCTTGTAATGAATGTACTACTAACTGATATAAAGAAAAACATGCAATGTTACACTTGAAAGGCATATTTTTATGAAGTTTAAAATCTATTTAACTATATAGATAGATTCTATATCAATTTTTAATTTTTAAACTTTTATTTTAAGTTCAGGGGTACATGTGCAAGTTTCCTAATAGGTAAATTTGTGTCATGGGCTTTTTTTATACAGATTATTTCATCACTCTGTTATTATTTAAGGAAGATTCATGGCAGGAGGGTGAGGTGGGAGGATCACCTGAACCTGTCGAGGTGGAGGCTGCAGTGAGCCAAGATCGCGCCACTGCACTCCAGCCTGGGTGACAGAGCGAGACCCTGTCTCAAAATAAAAGCTTCATGGGATTATCTTTTCTCTATATTCTGAAAAGTTATCTGGGAATTGCATCTTTCAAAAAAGTAAGCATTCCGTCATGACAGGAAATATGAAGGAAAGAGCATGTGTTCAGAAATCAGACCCATCTGGGTCAAATCTAGCTCTACCATTTACCACTGGTAAGTGTATCACATAAGAAATTTTGCTATACCTCTGAGCTGACATTCCTCATCTCTCAATTGGTATCATTATTCAAATTTCTTAGAATTGCTGTGGACATTCATTGGGATAGAATAAAAACACAGGACATAGCACAGATGACTAATGCATCTTACATCCTCCCTACCAGCCTGCCTGTCTGCCATGGCATCCCCCTATGAACAAGTGGTTAATAAAGGCTGCTTGATGATAGTGATGTTTGTTCCACTCTCTGTTTTATTTTTTTAAACATTGCCACAGTGTACTTTCCAACATTGCAAAAAAATATATATACCAATTAGTAGTTACTTTCCCATTTTTGTCATATCTTTGCAAGATCATAAAAGCCTGAAGTTAAGAAAAGAGGATAATTACTATCATTTGTAAGGTTACCTGGCAAAATCAGAAAGAACAAAAAAACCTGTTCTTGCTCTTGTTCATGCATAACACACATTATTATAATGCTATAATAAAAGCTTTTTTATCTTTGACCATTGTATTCTTATCAGCACGATCAATTTCTAAATTTATGCTTTTTGAACCAAGAGTAAAGAAAATAGAAAATAACTATACTTTAAAAACTATACCTTAAAAATAAAAATATGTAAGGGTGGGAGGAAAATCATAATGCTCCAACTTGCAGACTGAAGAATCTTTAGCAAGGGGTCAAGAAGAAATATGCCACAATAAATCTCTAACCATGGGGTGTAGCAATAAGACAACTTAGCTCTTAACAAAGCTTCTGTCTTCCAAAAGTCAAAACAAGTGTGCTTTCCAAGCAGACATGTATTTCTTTTTTCTTTCTTTCTTTCTTTCTTTTTTTTTACTGATGAAGTTTCAGAGTTTTTTTTAGTATAATGTCTTTTTTGTCTATTCCTATTTTCATCCTTATGAAAAAGATTTACCAACTCTTTTTTGAATATAAATAACTCAGGATAATGTGGGTATTTATTTTATCCTGCAAATCTGATGAATGTAAACAAAAAAATTTAAAACTAAATCTCATATGTAAAGGAGGTAGATCCTAAATGCTATTTATGTTATAATTCTTAGTTTTAGATAGCATTCAGACTTTTCCAATACAATATTTTTTACTTGGCAATAACAATTTTATGTTCTGAATTTTGGTGGGCATAACTACAGTCATGTGTAACTTAACAGTGGAAAAATGTTCTGAGAAATGTGGTGTTAGGTGAATTTCATTATGTGAACTTCATAGAGCATACTTAACCAAACCTAAGTGGTACACACCACTACACAACTAGATTATATGGTATAGCGTATTGCTCCTAGGTTACAAACTTGTACAGCATGGTACTATAGTTCATTGTAACACAATGGTATTTGTGTATCTAAATATACATGAACATAAAAATAGTACAGTAAAAATATGGTATAAAAGATTGTAAAAAATGGTACATTTGTATAGTGCACTTACCATGAAAGGAACTTACAGGACTAGAAGTTGCTCTGGGTGAGTCAGTGAGTGGGTGATGAGTGAATGTGAAGGCTGACATTACCGTGCACTCCTATAGACTGTATAAACACTATACAATTAGGTTATACTAGATGTATAAAAAACATTTTTCTTCAGTAACAAACTAACCTTAGCTTACTGTGACTTTACAAACTTTTAACTTCTTTAACTTTCAGACTCTCTTGTAATAAATCTAACTCAAAACACAAGCACATTGTACAGCTGTACAAAAATATTTTCTTTATATCCCTATTTTATAATTTTTTCTATTTTTCTTTTTAACTTTTAAACTGTTTTTGTAAAAAATAAGACGTGCATTTACCTGGTTAAGATTCCTTATTATATTTAAAAACTTTTTTTATTCTTGGAATTATTTATAAACTAATTTTAAGAGCACATTGAGATCACAATTTTCCAAAATTCCCGATTACTAGGAAACCAGAAAAATCACACACACACACACACACACACACACGCACACACAAATAGGCTTTAAAAATTAGACCTGTGTTAGAAACCAGCTCTTGAACTCTTCCTTTGGCAATATGTATGACCCTCATTTATTTAACTGTAAAATTATGTAATAATGCAAGTGTCTCAATATGCAATAATGCATGCTATTCACAACTCTGTGCTTAAAAATATTTTTAAAAATTTCCAGTGCAAATAAAATATATTGTATTGAAGAGATAGTAAATGAGAAACACTTTTAATAATTTAAATATTTATGGACATTAAATAATGTCACTATTGGAAGGTTTTTTATTTCCTGACCATATGTATAATATCCCATAATATCTATTTCTTCAATCAAGGTCTATTGTTCTCCTAAATCTGATATTCAGAAAATATTTCGTGTTTAAATTATGCCTTTTTTTTTTTTTTTTTTTTTTTTGAGATAGTCTCGCTCTGTCACCAGGCTGGAGTGCAATGGCGTGATCTCCGGTCACTGCAACTTCCGCCTCCTGGGTTCAAGCGATTCTCCTGCCTCAGCCTCCCGAGTAGTTGGGATTACAGGTGTGCACCACCACGCCCAGCTAATTTCTGTATTTTTAGTAGACACGGAGTTTTACCATGTTGGCCAGGATGGTCTCAATCCTTAACCTTGTGATCCGCTAGCCTTGGCCTCCCAAAGTGCTGAGATTACAGGCATGAGCCTCTGTGCCCGGCCTAATGTGAGTATGAGTGTATGCTTGTGTATACACATGCACAGATATATATACACACACACACTCTTGGATTCAGCCTGTCAATTTTTATGAAGCACCCACTAGGAATCTTGGTTGGAGTCTTGTGACTGTTGCTTTGACTAACTCAATTTTTTTTGCTTTTCTTTATGTTTTTAAGTTATCATTACTTTTTATTATTGATGGTTTTACTCCTAGTAAGTTGAGCTTTATATATAGCATGCTTTGAAGCTGAGATTGAAGGTGCTTTCCTCCAGAGGAGATTTGTGTTTGCTTTAGACAGGCTTCTGAGGGCCTGTCGCAGGCCCTCAGTGTTCAACTGGGACACTTACAATAAATTCTTGGTGAAGTTTTCACCTCTATTCAAAGTCAAATTCAAGTAAATTAGTGTACTTGTTCTTGTGTACAGGAGACGCCCCTCAACACCACTTCTACTTTTTCCTTATGATGTAGCCCATTGGATCTTGGTTATATTTAAGAGTGTAATTCCAGGCTAAAATGACTAAAGCAATAATATAATATTAGCACAAGGAGCTAAGGATAATTAATGTCATAAATCTGTTGCTCCAAGCAACAGTAAAAATCATTGCGTATATTTTTCTACAGGGCTTAAACCTTTCAGTAGAATCTGAATGATGGTTGAAAATAACCGTAATAATTCCAATGATGATGAGGAGGAGGAGGAATACATTTACTGAACAATTACTATGTCCTAAAAATTGTTCTAAGTGCTTTACTTATTATTGAGTATTATTGAGTTCAATTGTCACAAAAAACATTATGCAGTAGATGGTTTCATTATATCCATGTTACAACTGAGGAAATGGAAAATAATAGACAGTGAGTAACTTGCAAAAGGTCACATAGTGATTGACGTGGCATTAAACTTCAGATCTGTCTGTTTCTAGAGCCACTATGCTACATTGCCTTGGAAAATATATCTTGTATGTACAGATAATGTACCCAAACATTTCTTCTAATGCTACAAATACGTAAAATGTAAATAAAATGTTGATTAGGACTGGTGAGGACTGATTAACGAGAACTAAAAAAGGAACATTAGGAATATTGGGAGATAAACCAATTGAGCTACAATATACCAATTCACGTTGCAATAGTATTAATTGATGTATTTCACTTGCTCGAATGAGTTGATAAACCATTTACTACTGGCTGGCAGTTTCAGGTTAGGAGAAGTATATGATTTTGGTGACTCAATTTTTTATCTAGTCTTTACCTCTGAGATTTCAAAAAAAAATCATTTCATTAATATACCAGGTTCTGGGGGCTGGGTGTGGTGGCTTATGCCTGTAGTCCCAGCACTTTGGGAGACCTAGGTGGGGAGATCATGAGGTCAGGAGATCGAGACCTTCCTGGCTAACACAGTGAAACCCCGTCTCTACTAAAAATACAAAAATTAGCCGGGTGTGGTGGCGGGCACCTGCAATCCCAGCTACTCTGGAGGCTGAGGCAGAAGAATCGTTTGAACACGGGAGGCAGAGGTTGCAGTGAGCTGAGATCGCACCACTGCACTCCAGCCTGAGGGACAGAGCAAGACTCTGGCTCAAAAAAATAAAAAATAAAATAAATAAAATATATGGGGCTATGATTTCTACCTACTTAATTGCATTCCTCTAAAAAGTATTAACTTGAAACAAGTTTTGTTTTGTTTTATTTTGTTTGGTCCATTAAGCTGATTGTTGACTCTATACTTACAAAGTTTATAAAATTATTTGTTTGTAAAGTTGATAAACTTAATTTTTTATAAATTAATTGTTCGCTATATGTTTAGACACAGAATAGAGTTCTTTTTACTTTTTATGCTTTTTAGCATAATAATAATCCATTTATTATGTAAATGCATCATTTTTATAATACAACTGTTTTAAATTCATTAAACTGTTATAGATTTATGTGATATAGCTAATATGAAAGACACCTAAATTAAACACTTTAATGAAATGAATATTTATCATCAGACAGAGGTTTAGAATAAGAAATGTCAATATATAGAATGCCTCTATTAAACCTTTTTCCTGATGAATTTAAGAGATGTGTTTATTGAAGAGAAGCACAATTAATAGATAACTCATCTTTATAGGGCGTCTGTTGCCATGGTAACAGTGGTGTGACACTGTTTGCAGGAAAAGTGTTTGTTCTAAAAGCCATGATGAGTAACATCCTGCAGCCTCCATTCAAAACTAAAGGTGAGTAGGTTGGGCTGTTTTCCTAGGCACAGACAAGAGTGTAGAATCCTGACAATTTCTCTGAAGCACACCTCCTTGTCAGATCCTATCATCACCCACCAGTCAGAAATAAGTTCTTTTATTGTATCAACGTTCTTATTTTTTTCATGCTTCAATATTAAATAAGCAATTGTAAAAGTATTGCTTTGAGTAAAGAACAGAAAAGGAAGGAGTTTACCTTCAGTAATCGGTACTATTTGTGGTAATAATTACTTAGGAAGTAGACCCCATCTTTAATTTACATATTATATAACTACATTAACTGGAAAGACAGCTTTAAACTACATGTTAATAGAAAACTCCCCTAAATTACTCGAGCCCCCAAAGTTTTCACTTTTCAAATGTCTCTAAATCATCCATGGACTCTACTATTTATTCATTTGTGTGTTTAATATGTGCTGTGCATGCATGCCTGCCTGTGTGTGTGTGCATGTGTGTGTGCATGTGTGTAGCAGGGAATAGGGGAGGGGTTGGTTATCTGGATTTCTGTACTTGAAGGAGGAGAAGCTAAGCATAACATTAGGTGGCAGCGGGGCCTATCATGGGGAGGAGGGAGGGGGGAGGGATTGCATTGGGAGTTATACCTGATGTAAATGACGAGTTGATGGGTGCTGACGAGTTGATGGGTGCTGACGAGTTGATGGGTGCAGCACACCAACATGGCACAAGTATACATATGTAACAAACCTGCACGTTATGCACATGTACCCTAGAACTTAAAGTATAATAATAATAAATAAATTAAAAAAAAAAACATTAGGTGGCAGATACTAGATGTGACACTTAGATGACTCATTGGTGTGGAGAATTTAAAAAATATATTTAGTCAAATTAACCTATCTTTCCACATGTGGAGCTAATACTGAGATCTCATAACAAAGCCCATTACTGATATGAGACCAAATCAAAGAGGCCCCACTCGGAGGCTGTTGGTGTCCAGGAGGCAAAAATATCAAACCAGCTTAGAACTTAATTACTGCTGTTAGATATCGATCTCCCTCTCCTGGTGGTTTTTTGTTTGTTTGTGTGTGTGTATGTTCGTTTGTTTTCTTTTTCTTTATTCTCACCATTCCCTTCTACTTGCTGGGTTTTTATTTCCTGCATTCCTCTTACTTTCTCCATTCATTTCGTGTCTCCACTTTTTCTTTTGATTTCTTCTGTACTCTTCTCTCGGGCTTGAAAGGGTCCTTAGGAAAATTAATTGATGAGATATGAATGAGGAGAGAAAAGTCCCAAACTCAGACTAAACCTCCACACTCTGCCATAAAACTGCCTCAAATTCATGTTTCTCACCCGTGATACTTTCCTAACTAAACTCCAAACTTACTCTCTGTCTAGGGCTACAAAACAGTAAAAGTAACTTTTCCTACCGCTTAATTTTTCCGAGGCTTTTATATTCAGTGCTTACTTTGTGTTATGAGGGGCTGTGTGTACTTGTGGAGGACGGTGGAACACACACAATAATTTAATACCTGCTATAACTTGGGCATTGTATTACTCACTTTCTGACCCTTATCTCATTTCGTCCTCACACTGACCATCTAATTTAGATATTATTGTCTTCCTTTTAAACAGAACGCCACAAATCTTAATCTGTGCAGAATCACAGTCTCTAAATAACAAACTTTGTTGGTTACAAATTAATTTCAGTCAAAAATACATACATTTTTAGTATACAATCCAGAAGAGGTGTGTGTGTGTAGTGTGTGTGTGTGTGTATGTGTGTGTTTGTGTGTGTTTGCTTAAGAAGAATGATTACTGGAATCTTTGAATAGAGGAAGCTCAAGTTCAATTACAAAGTAATAGTTAAATTAAAAATGGTTGAGATTAATCCAGTACAACTCCATGTATTACGTAAAAAGATTACCTAGATAATATGGCATCCCTTTTTGTAACAAATCTCTGTGCTAGAGACCACAGAAAACATTAGGAAGCTTAACATTTTATCACTCACTTAAAAGTAAAATATATATAATGGAATCCCTGATGAGACAAATAATAAAACTAGAATGATGTTAGTAACACATTCACAAAGCAGTTAGAGTCTTCACAGTCATTTTATATGTATGACCTGATTTTTTTTTTTTTTAATCTATCTGAGTGACTATTACACTGCCAACTGTGGTCCTTAGTGATCAATTCATTTCCTCAATTTCATGACTAGGTAGTGGTTCAGTTGAAACTAGAATCTGGATTTCCAAATACTGAGTTGTTGCTGATTGATTTGTAACAAATATAATTATACTAACTAATTGAAAACTTTCTCCTTCTCTAGGGTTATAGTTAACGTATTCTATTATTCCATGAAATAAAATACTTTGGGGAAAGTATTCTATTTGTTTGGGGAAAATAAATAGTTCATGCCGCACTAGCAATCTTAATTTTTTTTAAAGTAGGAAAACTTGCTAAGACAGTATTCATAGTTTTATTCTCTACCTTTGTTTAAAATTGATAGAAAACTTTTGGAAGTAGCAGTGCTTGTGTAGCCATAGTTGCTAGAGCATGTGTGTCTATGATTTACCTAATTTTTTGTAGCCCTACTCTCCAAGTGATTCATTCATGAGATTTTAACTAAGGTTGCACTGAATAGGACACATTCAGTTTTTCTTCTTTAAACTATTGTTATATCTACTTGTCTCAATATTTATTAGATTCTCCATATATAGTCTTATTTGAACCAAATCAATTTAATCTTATCCAATTGTTTCAAAAAGATTATCTTCCTTCTAGGTAGAATTTTCATCTGTACTCTAGCAGACATTTTAGGGAAAGGAAACATGAAAACAAATATTTTTCTGAGTACAACGCTACATTCAGTTCATAGCACAAAATGCTTGCCTCTCCAAAAATAAAAAATTAATGATAATAATTACAGTCATACAAAAAAGAAAAAAAAAAATCAAATCTCATACCAGGAGTGAGTTATGCTGCCTTTATTTTCCATAGCAGCTATAAATTCTGCAGTATCTTCAAAAGTCTTCAGTTTGGATAAACAAGTGTATAATTTTCCTTTTGTTGAAATTTTGGATATCAAATGGAATTGCTAATGAGTATAAAATATTACAACATTTCTTGGGTGAATATTGCAATTACTTGGCAATAGACATTGACAACCTCCTCTAAATTTGTTCTTATAACTAAAGAAGAAAAAATTTACATTTGTACTTAAAGGCAAAAGAGAGAAAAATAAAGGTGAAATGGATATCTTACTTTACCCGAAACTAGTGCAAATGACTAGGTTTATCTGAGGAGTAGAAAGCCTAATGGGAAACACGTTTCAGTGGGAGCTGATTCCGTTTTCAGTTTCAACAATCACCTGTATAGAGCCAGCTTCCTAATCAATATCAACTCACCTGACATTTCACGTGGGTCACCTTTCAATTTAGAATGCCTTTAGGATATTTTTAATTTCCCAACATAAAAATCATAAATTTAGTTGGAAACTAAATTCTTCAGCTTCTCTGAGACTTCTACTTTTCATGTCTGCTGTCAAACTGTGACAACATCATTAGCTCCAAATCCCTAGCCAAAAATATATGTGATATTTTGGGGTATTGGGAGGACCGGAAATATGATCAAATACTGTCAGTTACTTCCTTGCCATCTATCTCAGATGTACTCATTCTTTTTCATTTTTCTTGTCACTATTGTGATATAGGCTCTTGTCACTTCCTATTTAGATTACAACTGTTTCCCAGTGATCTTCAGTCTGTCAATCTTGGTCTCCCAAATCTTGACTGTATACCATTCACTGCCAGAAGAATCAATCTCAACTTCAATTTCATCACTATACCATCCTGTCCAAACCACTCAATGGCTGGCCCTTGCCTCCTGAAAACTAATATTTAACACAGACTGATCCTAAAGGCCTCTGCACTGTAAATTTTTTTCTGCCCGTTTCCAAATGAAAACCACTTCATTCATTGAAATTGGTCTCTTCTCATCCTCAAGATGTACTATAATAAATTTTAATGCGGGGCTTGCTTTCTCTATGTTTGAACTGAATTTTCTCTGTTCTACCAATTCATATCCTCTTCTCCCTTTAAGACATGAACCCCATCTCTTCCATGACGCTTCTTCTCATGAAGCTTCTTCTAATCACTGCAGTGCCAGGTGACCTGTTAGAAACCTGAACCCAGCAAGCTAAGAACAGCTAGAAAACATACCCAGTATATTAGAATCACACCATCATGTAAATTTGTTACACAAAAGTTCAAAATATTTCAAATATGTGCCTATTTGACATCCAGTCTGCAGAAAAATAAATTACATACGTATCTTCACACAAATATATAGCATGAACATATTTATTTATATGTAAGTACGTGGTGTGTGCATGTGTGTGCAAATTTACAGGTCAGGGATCTAAGCTCCAGAGAACACAAGTGACTTACCCACACCTAAGCTGGTGGCAGTTAAGTCTTAAACCCGGCCCTCTGGTTACAGTGATGAGCAGAGATGAGAAGCAGCATCAGATTGAGCAACACATTTCTCCCTGGACAGAAATGCCAACATCTTTCCTCAGAATCTAGATACAGTCAGGTCTACTCTTATTTTTCCTTTGCTTATTTAATGATACACTATAATTCTTACATAAAATACATTCAGCATAAAACTGATCTTAGTTTTTTTTAAAGATGTGTTATTTTCATGATTGTAACTAACGCTGTGCTATTTTCAGATCAATTGATGATTTACAGTTCATTTAAAATCAATAATGATTCTTTTGGCAATAACAGAATATTGTATATAACACAGGAAATATAACAGCATAGAATGCCAACTTCCTCCAGTGCTAAAGCTCAAATTGTGTAAAGAACAACAGCATTCTCCTTCACTGTTTGAGAAGATACATAAAGGTATATATGAAGAGAGGTAGACCATAGTAAAAAAATATATATAAATAAACAAAATAAGAAAGAATTCTGAAAAATTCTAGCAAAGGTCCTCAAAATTGTACCGAGATGAGTGGTAAGTATATGTTTTGGGAAAAATGAAATATATATATATACACACACACACACACACATATATATAATTATATATATATGATACAAATCATTCATTTGGAAAAGTAGGTTAATAAAATGAAACAAATATAAATGCACTTTGAAACTGAAATAATACCTACACAGAAGTCCTGAAATATATTGGAACACATTGTGCAGAAATATTGATTTAGCATTCAGAATCTCCAAACACTCCAGTTTAATCTTTATCCCAGTCATGGAGAGTCCATTCCAACCTAGGCCTCTGTAGAGGGTAGAGAGGCCAACCACATTTACTAGCCAACCACATTAAAATGACCTTGGCCATCCACCCGGTTAGCTAGGTCAGATTCTTACTGACAGATGGCTCTTACTAAAAATAAATTGCTGATTTTTGTACTGTGGACACAATCCTGAAATCTTTTTTCAACAGGACAGAAGTAATCATAATGTAAATATGAATTTTGAAGATGTTATTTTTGGAAGAACAAAATAGTACTTGAGACAAACCTGTGGGATCCAGGAGACTGTATCCCATTGTGGATTACTGAATTGAATAGAAAAATGGGGGGGGGGGGAAACATACAAAATAGATATTGGGAGATAAAGTATAAATTGGAGTAAAATTAAAAAGTAAAATTTAAAAAGTGAAATTCGGAGATAAAGATGAAATCACAAAGACATATGCCTAAGGTTTGCATAATTTTAGTTGCAGGTGGAAAGAACGTTAACTGAATAGAAGTAGACTGTGATAAAAAATAGTTTAAATCCAGGGGGATTTATTGAGATGAGTTTTCTTCAGTAAACCACAATATCCAAGGAAGAAAGAAGAACATTGTCACCCTGGAAATCAAGAGGTGGTTTAGATCAAATTCAACTCAAACATCCAGTGAGTTACTTGGTTTCCTGAGGGATCAAGAAAGATCGAAGTGGGCCGTTTTGAACTTTTTATAGTAGAAAGGAAAAAATAGGAAAAGAAGAAAGGAAAAGAAGAAGGGAAAAGAGGTAAGATAAAAGCCAGAAAAGCATGAGATAATTCAAGGACTTTTTATCTTTTTATACATTCTGCCTAGACATCACCTAATAAGACATGCCCCTTAGGACAGTTTTACTTATTATCCAGCGACCTCTTTCCACTCCTGTGCTTCTAGAGTTGCCCATGGGCACCTTGGGCATTGACTGAAAGGAATTGAAGTCTTTTCTTTTCCTGACCCAGCCAGAGAAATTTTTCCCCACAGAGCCTGTAGACGTTCCTTCAGAAATGCTAGATCACGGACAACTCCCACGACTAAGGTGTAGGCTCAACATTTCTTTAAATCTCAGATGTTGAAAATTCATGCCAAATATAGATCTAATTCTCTCAATATAAATATAATTCTTCCCTATCCTCTCTAAACATCTACAAATTCTGCAAATAATGTTAAGCACACTTATCATTTGGCTTCACATATCTAGTATCCCACTGCTAATGCCATTACTTTTAAAATGAAAAGATGTAACATTATAATATCTTAAAATGATAATATTAAAAGAGGCTCTAAGCTCAAGGAGCAGAATTACAAGTGCATCGGGTTGTCCAAGTATGATCTACTCAAACTAATTCGACTCTCAGCTAGGCTGACTGACCTTGCAAAACACAACTATATGACTAAGAAAGGAAAATATACTCAAATCTTGTGTAAAACATATTTTCATACAAGAAAGAGGCAAGAGAAAATATTTGAATGTGCCTGTAGATAATCTATATTGATTTAAAATTTGGATACACATACTGTATATATTTCCATCAATTGTTGTCAGCTGTAGTGATTTTACTTTTTCGTATTTATTGTATGGTTACATAAGTGTTGGGTAGAAATACATTTTTAGATTAATGACGAACAAATAGTCTGAAACAAAATTGATTAGAACTATTATGCTCTGAGGTCCTGGTGGCTATCTGAGTGCAATGGAAGTGTATTGCTTTAACTTTAAGGCTGCATATTATGTTTAGTACAGAAATCTGTTATCTACTTAGAGGGCAATTTTCTACAGCAGAAAAGATGTGATTTTGCTTTAAAATATGGAACATAATAAGTGCAATTATTTGGATATAGAATATACAAAACTTCACTGTAAATGGTGCATAAATGTGGACTCACTTCTTACTGATTTATGAGTCGTATATAGCACGGCCCTCCATATTCCCTACACTAGGTATAAATATATTAATGTGGAACTGAGTAGTCATATCCACCCATTGTGAAACAGGACTACCTGAAACACCATACAGAACAGTGGCCCATGTAACGGTGCATTTGCAGAATGACGATAATGTAGGAAAGCTAAATTGAGCTACATAAATTGTTTCTAATATTTTTCCAAACCAGGATGCCCATGAGAGCTTTTATTTTTGCTACTTAGGGGACATTTTCATTCCAACTTGCAAGTTCATTTCAGATTCTTAAGAAATCTGGGAAACTGACAGAATTTTTTGGAATTTTCTTTACTCAGCTACCAAAATTGGTCCCCACTTCCCACAAAAAAAAATGATTTATGGATCTTAATTTCTAATCACTTGCTATCCACAGAATTCCTGCAATTCTCAAATTTAGGCAATAGCCAACACTCACTTATAGGAATTAAAAAGTCAATTTTCTGGATAATTCGAAATGTGCCTAAACTATCTAAATAGCTATCATTAAAATAATTTTGTGCTAACTATATCTGTGTTACATGATAAGTTCAAACACGCAATTTATCTTATTGAGATTTCATTTGAGCATTCATTTGTTATTGAATCTGCAAACACAAATTGAGAAACTACTATGTGTGAGGCATTCATTATGCTGGCACAAGGCCACATGGAAACGGAACAGAAAGGAGTGCTCTGTCACAGCAAACATCATGGAACTCACTACATTTTTGCCATCAAAAAAGACTATTGGGTCTGATTAAACCCAGCAGCTATTTCTCCATTGCTGATTCACAGCTGGGATGCTTTATAGCATAGAAGCAGAGAACCAAGAATATTTTAAGACTCAAAAATGTATACAGCTCATACAAGCTAAGAAGAACTGCAAGCTATCAAAGATGAGAAATTAAGACTTGTCTGAAACTCTGATTCAAGGAAGTGACTTCCATGTTGCAGGACAGCAGAAGGCCAGTAAACAATGCAGAACAAGTTCTCAACCAGATCATGTTTTCATCAAATTTTCTAGTGAACTGGGATTAAGATTTTTATCAGATCCACCTGTATTGTTTATTGCTTGCTTTCAATATAACTTATAGTTTACCTAACTCTTTTTGGGGAATAATATGTGATTCTCATTCCACTCCCAATCATTCTGTGAATATTTTATATTTTTTATTAACCCATGTACGTATTGTTACAAACAGAAAATTGGTAATTGGGTCCATGGTTCTGAAAGCCAAGGTGGGAAGACTTTTTACAGAATTCTTGTTAGTAAGGCTTGTTCTTATCTGGCTGGGCTGTTTAGTAAAATAGATACATGGGATTTAGATAAAAAACTAAAATATGGGCTGGGCATGGTGGTTCATGCCTGTAATCCCAGAACTTTCGGAGGCCAAGGCAGGCAGATCCCAAAATAAGGAGATCAAGTCTATCCTGGCCAACATGGTGAAACCTTGTCTCTACTAAAAATACAAATATTAGCTGGACGTGGTGGCGCGTACCTATAATCCCAGCTACTTAGGAGGCTGAGGCAGGAGCATTGCTTGAACCCGGGAGGCGGAGGTTGTGGTGAGTTGAGACTGTGCCACTGCAAAACAGCTTGGCGACAGAGCAAGACTCCATCTCAAAAAATAAAACAAAATAAAACAAAATAAAAATAAAATAGAATATGGCAATTAGGGATAGCAAGAAACAACCAAGAAAAGTTAGAAAGATTCATTCAGGAAAGAAGAGGCGATGTCTGCGCAAGTCTCCACCAGGCAGAGAAAGGAGAAAGGAACATATCAGGTAGTGGGAGTCATATGTGCGAAGCATTTTGCAAGTATAAGTTGTTTCTCTATATGCCCTTCCTTTATCATGTTTATCTATTGTCTCTTTATTGTTTCCTTGTGAACTAATCTTTTATTTCCTTGCACCTTCAGCTGCCTTGGTAAAGAAAACAAAATAAAGAATAATATCAACAGACTATGTATATACATTTCAAAAATATGCAAAATAAAACATGATGTTTACAAATACAAATGTGTGATTAAATTTATAAAGAAAAACAGAGGAGCGATTAGTTTAAAAGTCAATTAAGACCGGGATCAGTGGCTCACGCCTGTAATCCCAGCACTTTGGGAGGCCTAGGCCTGTGGATCACTGGCGGTGATCCACTAAAAATAAAAATAAAAAATTAGCCAGGCCTGGTGGCAGGCGCCTGTAATCCCAGCCACTAGGGAGGCTGAGACACGAGAATCTCTTGAACCCAGGAAGCAGAGGTTGCAGTGAGCTGAGATTGCGCCACTGCACTCTAGCCTGGGTGACAGAGCAAGATTCCATCTCAAAAAAAAAAAAAAAAGGTCAATTATTAAGAAAGTGGTTACCTCTGAAGTTGGTGGAAACAATTTGAGAAGAGAAAGAGCATGTATGGGCTTCAGAGGAAATGGTTATACATATTCCATTTCTTTAACTGGGCAGTGGCACTATTTTTTTTTTTAATACTTTCAACATTTCCTCAGGGTATCTTCTTTAGGAAGCAGTCTCCGGGACAGAGTTCGTGTGCAGGACGGCTATTGGAGTTTGCTTTGGGGCAAATACTGGTGAAAGGGAGGGGAAGGCAGCTAGATTGGTTCAGAAGGAGAAGGGTTGCTGTGATGTGGACTTGACCCTCAGCCAGACTCTCAGGGAACCCCAAAGCTGAATTGCTAGAAGTGGTTGGGTATTTTCATTCTCCCTCGTCTGTCATTAGACCTGAGCCATCCTCAAAAGGGCATGATCTGATGTACGTGAGGTTGTCCCCAAAGGGGGTGACGGGTAAAGGCAGTTCACCTTCAGCACTTCCTGCAACTGGGACAGCAGACCTTCCTGGAAGGAAGAGCTGGATGCTGTATATGACTTTGCAACAACACAGTATTTTATGAAACGCTTTAAAAATTGCCCCAACTTATAAATGTATTGCCTTTAGAATCTGATCATTTCTTTTACTTGACATCAAAGAAAACAAGTGTTCTGTACAGTATCCTGTGCCTCTTTTTCTTCCACAGTTTTTTTTTTTTAACATATTTTCTGATTCTTCAGTATTTAGGCATATTATTAGGTTCCAGAGACTAATCTCATTTAATTTGTGCATTCCCTTATTTTTGCTTCACTATCTCAGTCTATAATTTCATTTTGCAGAGTTTTTTAAACTCCTTCTAGATTCCCAACTGTTTATTCTTGCTGAGGAAGGTAGAAGCAACACATGAATCAGCTTTGCCATCTTTTTTAAGTTGCAACTTAGAATTTTACCAACTTTCCAAAGCAGATGGCTTATTTTTTTGTCGAAATTCTTTAAAAAACGAACAACCAAAACAAACAAACAAACAAACAAACAACATGTTGAGCATTTTTGGATGAACCTCAGCACAACAGCAAGACTAATTCCTACTGATATTTATCAGAGTCAGTTCAATCTCAGTCTTTTGACACTTCCTTGAAACTCATTAGACTGGGTTGTACACTCTCCTTGCACTTCCTGTGTTACTTAGATCATTGCCTTCTTCTTTTTTTTGTTTTTCTTTCTGACTTTGATTTTAGATTCAGGGGGCACATGTGCAGATTTGTTACCTGGGTGTATTGCATGATTCTGAGGTTTGGAGTATGAATTATCCAGTAACCCAGGTACTACGCATAGTACCTAACAGGTTTTCAAATCTTGCCCCTCTACTCCTCCCTGCTCTAGTAGTCACCACTTTATTGTTTCCATCTTTATGTCCATGATGTGTGTTCTTACCTACAAGTGGGGGATCATGGTCTTTATCGTACTGTGTTATTATTCTTAGTTTTCTTCATTGACTTTCTCCAGATTGAGATAATTTTGATGTACTTTTTAAAAAATTTTAAATGTCTAATATTATGCTTTCCCTTGCCCCCAAAATCTTTCTATGCTATCTATAAAGATTTCTGTTTTATCTCTAGCTATCTTTTGTCTTTTACCTGATTGTATTAGAGAACAAAAATGCACCTTCTTTATGAAACTGTTTAACTCTTGAACAAGTTTTTCCCAAAATAAAAATAAGATGCTTGTTAAGTCTACCATGTATGCATGTATTTTTAATCAACTGCTATTACACTGAACAATATTACTCTCACTACTCCAAAGTATTATTCAATATTTCAATAACATGAAGGTATTATAACTTTGTGCTAAATAATCAATAATTTTGTCTAGCATATGTAAATACAGTTATGTGAGTACTAGATCAACGTTACTTGAATTAATTGTTTTACTTCAGACGCACAGAATTTGTATTTCATTTGGGATTTATTCAAATGGCTATTTTTCAAGGAAATTCAATAATTATAAATCAGAAAATTAACACTCTGAAATATATTCTTATTCATAGAAGTAAATAAAAGCACCCAAAACCATTTAATGTAAGGATACACTTTCTCTAAAATCACCCAAATTATTTCCTGTAGAATTTATTGAACAGGCTGTTCCAAGAGATGGATGGACAGTCTGGAAAAGATGCAGAATGATCAATTGAAATGACAACCACATTTAACTTGATCAGAAATGACCTGAAAGCCTATTTACTGCCGTCATCTTTTGCATTAGTCTGTGTAATATTGCTTTTAATGAAAGCGACAAGCATTCTTTAACTAATTACTTAGAGACACTGAAATCAGTCATGTCAATGACTCCATCACAAATAGTTTGTTTTTGTATTAGTTTTTCTTAAAGGCAAAATAATTACCAGAACATTCTACATTTTAAGGAATAGCAAACCAGACGGTAGTAATGTAGTTAAGAAGTGGTAATATACTAGAAAACTTATTAAAATTAATATAGTAACTTTCAAATATGAAAGAGTTCAGAAATTCTTCACAAGTAGTTTAGGCTACTTGAATGTTGGAAGTCTTTCATATATTATAATTTGTCAGTATTAATTTATTAAATAGCCATTAATCCCCCAATGATACTGCTTTGTAATTAGAACAGTTTAAAGAGGGACAAAATAAAAGTATATTGAAAGAAATTTGAATGTATGAAAAATGTATTACTGAAGAGATATGTGCAAACCATATTAATTTTCACAACTATGCACATAATTATCAAAAACTATAGCTGTCTTCACAGGTACAGTAGTGTGCCAAGCACAATAAAGTACGAAGTAGGGATGTTTTAGATCAGACTCTTTCATTTTGGGATTAATTAGTTGTCTGTCAATAATTCAACAATTGGTCTGATCAGAAGATCAAGCCTAATCAGGCTTTTCAATGACTAAAACAATCAAACCATTATGAGCAATTCCAGTCATTTATTATGCTTAAGACTATTATTCTTTTATTATGCTTTAAATTCCTGATTACTTCAAAATCAGCATTTTCTACTGGAATCTAGAATAAATGTTGTTGGGGAAAGTTGCCCAAATGAATAAAGGAAAGGGAATTTGGGAAAAGGGTGAAAAGATAGATTAAATGTACTCACTAATCTGTAGTAACGACCCTTTCTATCAGTTTGTATTAGGTAAAATTTAACAGAGTTAACCAGTGTTGAAAACAACAGAGTGTTGAAACACGTTTGGTAAGCATGGTCTTCGTTCAAATGCAGCCCTGCTGCAATAAAATTGTGTGTAGGAAAGATGAAGTTCTACAAAACAGCACCGAATTCCTAATAGTGGTGCTGCAAAAACCTATTTGAAAGTTGATGTGATCCCACTCCCAGCCACTCACATGAAAGTCAGAATTCTCACATCTCAGATCCTGTGACCTGGTGCATCCTTCACTTTGTATCAGCTTTTACTAAAAAGAAATGGAAGTGAAGGGAACCTAATCCCCTCACTTGGTATTCTTGGTTCATTGCTTCTTTGCTGGTTAGTTGGAAGTAAAAGCAACTTTTTCATTCTGGTTTGAATCATTTCCCTCAGTCTTTAGACCCCAACCAGCTTTTATGGTGCAGCTCAATGTAAGCAGTCAAAACCAGATCACAGGTCCAATCAAAGACCTTGAATTCAAATGCCCACTACTCAGGTAAGTAGCAAACACTTACTATTTAAGTCAATAAGTGACTCAACAAAAAAGTAAAGAAAATAATTTCTAAATTCCAAATAATAATTTTCACACACCATATATATGATAATTCCTGACAAAATTGATTTCAATAACTAGATTAGATTCTAAATGTCTTAGCCAAAGAACCATATAAAAAAACAACAACATAAACCAAATAAATTCTCATTTTCTGGACTATGAAAATATGTTTCATATAATAACCTATCCTACAGTATCAGTCTCTAGGCCTCTGATACAACATAGGTCTGAAGACAGCATGCAAAGTCTCAGAATATTCCATTTTTAAATGCCTCTCCAGAAGCTGGTTAAATATTTAGTCATTCCGCGTAAAGGGAACTGATTCTGCCACACATACACGGAATTCACAGAAATTCTACCCTTTGATGATTTAAAGAGACTAGGGAACAGCCCACCTAATACTTTTCTACAAATGAGTCCCAGGACTTCAATTTACCTTACACACCTCACTAAAAGTCACATTGAATAATTAGAACTGGAACTGCTAATAGCTCTGGAACTTAGATGGCAGGAGAACATGACCCACAGCCGGGTAGGTTTCCGACTGTTCTACGCTGCAGACTCGCACCTTAAGGCTCGGTTCAAGGCCACTCCGCAATATGAGTCCTTTTTGCTATCTTGTCACATTTTAATCCCTTTAAAAAAACAAACATCATAATCTTTGTTTTTTAGTGGGGAAAAAATTAGCTAGCTACTGTTGCCTTTATAGTCTGTGAGTATTTCTAGTGCAACATCTTGCACTAGAAAACACAAACACAAATAAAGACTGTGTGTGTGTGTGTGTGTGTGTGTTTAGACTAGTCAAAGATGCTTCAGCTGGGGATACTGTGATGGGCAGGGCTTCTGACCTTCTTTCTGAAAAGCTCCAATATAACTGAACAAATCACAAAAGCAGACCAATTAAAGCAGACATCAGACTAGGTCCAGAAACAGAATGATCATAGA
This sequence comes from Macaca nemestrina, assembly GCF_043159975.1. Lineage (NCBI taxonomy): Eukaryota > Metazoa > Chordata > Mammalia > Primates > Cercopithecidae > Macaca > Macaca nemestrina. Next base: position 12,489,750 of record NC_092128.1, read on the forward strand.
CTGCAAAAAAGACAGTTAGAAAAATGTAAGTAAAGTTGATGGGGTCCAAGCGTTGAGGCAGGCTCCGAAATCATTAAAATTCAGGAGAGTATTTGCAACCAGAATGATGCAGTGAAACAACTCTCAAATTCATTCCCACTTGCCCAGCCAATCCAGAAACAACTTTTTCTTATCATATTTTGTGATCAAAATCATTTATAAGGCTTTCCAACACAGTGTGCTAAGTGTGGTGCTAGGCTGCTCATTTATGAAGCACTCTATATTAGAATGCATGATGGATTGCTTCAGAATAACGTGTTCAGTATTAAAAATGATGATAAGTTTGCAAATAGTGAAAATATTAGCTGTACAATTGGAGGTGGAAAAGGAAGAGGAAGAGAAAAAGAGGAAGGAAGATGCAACTATGTATTTACAGACTTATTTCAAAAAGTATCTTTCCCATCTACCCATCTATGGGTTTTATGGATTACTGTTAATTAGCTTAGGTTTCCAATTTCCCCAATACAGATGAGTTAACAAATAAGAGGTTTTCTTCTGTTCTCGAAAATAATTTATTTTAGGGCAATATATTCAATATGATTTGTTATGTAGATTTCTTCTGCCATCACTGAGACAATTTCCTTCCAAAGCCACACCCTTATTAAATATTCTGATAGGGAGGAGGAAAGGCAATAAATCTGTCTTAAAACTTTACTTCTATTGGCAGGGTTTTTGCGGTTTCATTAATTTGTTGTTTTGAGAGAAAGGAAAGAGAGCCCCCCCCAAAAAAAAGTTTCAAAGGAAAGACATTGAGCAAACTAAAAGTATTCTGTTGAGATGGTTCATTAATGAACTGTTTTTTTTTTGTGGTCAAAAAATGGGCGCTTTGTTTTGAAAATGCATTGTGACCAAGTTGAATATAAGAAAATAAGTAGGATACAATTTAAAATAATAGCAGGATTAAACACATTGTGTATCCATGTTTCGTGATCTGGTCTCAAATTCAGATACTCTAAAGCACTGCTTCTCAAATCATTCTTCCCAGGCTCACCTAAAATAGTGATCCACACCAAAGGATGTCAACCTTTTTCTGTTTTTATGGGAAACAGATAAGTGAATGGATTGGATTTTATTATTTTTTACTACTCTCCCATTGTTTTTTAATTTTAGCACTTGTTAACACTATATGAGAATCTAGTATTGATGAAAAATTATTTTTGTCAAAATATTTTAGGTCACTCTGTCTATATATATACACACACATATACACATATGTATACATCTGCATATCTGTATACATGTATATACATATGCATACATGTACATATGTATGTATGTGTGTATATGTATATGTTACTTGTATGTATACATGCATATATATGTATATACATGTGCATATATGCATGTGCATGTATGTATATCTGTATGTATGTGTGTGTGTATTGTATATATTACTTGTATACTGTGACAGCTAGTTGCTTTGTCACAACCACATTTAAGAACAATGTTCCTGATATGTGGTTAATGGGTTGGCAAGATAATATAACATACTGATTCCACTGGACAGAAACATTTCTTTATATTGAAGAGTAGATTACCTTTGCTTAGAATTTGGAACTAATGGGGGTAGCAGGAGACAAAAAGAAGGTAAGGAGGAAGAGGCAGAAGAATTCAAAAAGAAAGGTGAATACATGGAGATCATGGCAACAGTACTCATAATTCTGGTAAAACTCTTTTAATATAACAAAGCCCTTGAGAAAACATAGAATAGATTATCAGAGACAGGAAGAATTGAGCAAGATAATAGTTCTCTTCCTGTATTCATCACTATCCTTTTTGTTTTTATTTCTATCTTAAGTTTTTATTTCCAGTTTTGTTTTTCCCCCTCTATTTCTTCCCATTTATCCTCTAATACTTTCTAGTCTATCCAACTTCCTCTTTTCCCCCTGCCCTTGCTCCCATGAAGAACTGGAGTGTAGGCCTGCCTCACTTGCAAGGGGGGAAGGCTAATATCTGATGTGTTGTTTCCTCCTCCATCAATCTGGTTATTTCCCTCTAAAGAAGACTTGAGGAAATAGCCTGATGTTAGGTAATTTAAATAATTTTTAGAACGATCACTAATTTCTGAACTCTTCAGAAAGAGGTGATGAGAGATACCCAAACTGTTGCAAGGGATTAATAATGTGATCCATAATGCTAATTAAGTAAACAAACTCTTCCCCGCTACAAGGAGCAAATATGTTTTTCCAATGTCAGGAACTCTGTGTGGGCCTCGTGTGTATTTATCCAGTAACTCTGATATATTTTGACTACAAAAAAAATCTCCTGTCTTGATATTGCAGAACACATCCTATTTTGTGTGCTATATTATATCTGGCTTTAATAAGAGATATTCTGAAAACAAAACGTACTAATGGAGTGCATCTCACGCCAATATCAGGAGCAATATTACCTTAATAAAGAGATCAACTAGTGATTATTATCCTGGGATGCTCGGAAAGGAAAACACCAAGGTCAGAAGGGAAGACAGTGTCTAGATAATAATAGACTTCCCTTTATGTGTGAAGTTAGAAGGGGGAGAATGTGGCTGTGTAGGGAAATAGAGGATCATCTGTTTTCTTTATCAGGCCTCTGCATATGAGTCAGAGCTAGTAAACATACTAATTCTCATTCAGGTCTCTTCCTGAAGAAAGAGAAGAAAAATTGTAAAGGAGCAACAAAGAAGAAAAGAGAACTGATACATTATACAACAAAACAAGGCTATACTTTGGTTTAAGTAGAGATAAAACAGTGTGTTATACACCAAGAAGTATTAATGACCCCAGATAGTGACATGTGGTATTATTCTTTTTGGCTCCAAACTATTCTCTGGATTATATCACCTATTTTTCGGCGGTCCTCTAACTCATTCAAGCCTCAGAGAATATGTCTTTTCGCTATGCCAAATAGAAGTTTCTTCAATGAAAAACTCTAAGAAAAAATTTGAATATTTAAAGTAATGTTTGCACTGTATTCAAAAAATAAAAATATCCATGGAGCGTGGGAGAGGCTCGTTAGGAAGCAAGAAAAGATTTTATCTTTCACATTTCTGGTTCATTTTTACTGGTGACAGGTTACATTGACATAAAAATAGCCTAGTCTACACTGATTTTCCTTTTTCCAGAACATTGACCTGCAAATGATTATGTGAAAGGATTATGTGACTTTTAATGCTCTCTAGTGTGGGTATTTAAGTTGTCTATTCCTAATACACTTAAATTTAGACAGGTACTGAATCCTATTTTTCATATATTCTTTACCACATACCACATCCATAGTGTATGGAATCAAAAGATAAGAGACCAACATCTGATTCTACTCCTCACTAGATCTGAATTCAGACAATTCACCTATTCTTGTCTGAACACATTCTGCTACAGTTTTCTAACTCCCTTATATAATTTTTCTATGAGAATCACATTTATTTTAAAAATTTAAAAATTTTTGCAAAACAATAAACAAATGCTATTAAAAGTTATTACTGTATCTTCTTACTAAATTTCTCTTTTTGTTTTCCAGCTTTATTAAGGTATTATTAACAAATAAATATTACATATTTTTTATGGTGTATAGTAGTGATGTTTTGAGCTATGTGTACATTGTGAAATGATTAAGTTCACCCAAGTAACATATCCATCACCTCCCATACTTGTTTTTGTGCTGAGAACATTTGGGATCTATGAGATTTTCAAAAGCATAATACATGGTTACATATTATTTTAAAGTATAGTTGCTGTGTTGTACAATAAATCTGTAGAATTGACTGATCTTATGTAACTGAAAATCTGTACGCCTTAACCAGTATTTCCCCATCCCCTGCCCTATACCCCAGTATACCCCAGACCCTGACATCCACAATTCTACATTCTGCTTCTGTAAGTTCACTTTTTAAGATTCCATATGTAAGTGAGATGCAGTATTTGTCTTTCTGTGCCTGGCTTATTTCACTTAGCATAATATCCTCCCAGTTCATTCATGTTGTCACATAGGACAAGATTTCCTTCTTTCTAAAGGTTGCATAGTATTTCATTGCATGTTGTAGTATATTCATTGTATATGTGTATGTTGTAGTATATATACATATATAGCATACAATTTATTTATCCCTTTATCAGTCAGTAGACATTTGGGTTGATTCCATATCTTGGCTATTATGAATAGTGCTTCAATAAACATGTAATACAGATATCTCCTTGACATACTAATTTCATTTCCTTTGGATATATACCCAGAGGTAAGATTGCCAGATCATAGAGTAGTTCTATTTTTAATTTTTTGTGAAATCTTCATACTGTCTTTTTTATAATGGCTGTACTGACTCACATTCCCACCAACAGTATACAAGAATTCCCTTGCCTCCACATCCTTGTTAACACTTAATAACAATTAGTAATCCTTGCTATAATTTTTTATTAAAACAAGTAATGTTTTGAACTGCTTTTGCTGTGAAGCTAGACTTCATTCTCCTGACAATTTCAAAATTTGTATATTCATTTATATATAAGCTATCACGGGTATTGTCAACATCCTCCTGAGATTTGGTCAGTTTAGAAATCTGATCTTGTTCCAATAGTTCTAAATCCCAAGCTTGGCCGCTATTTTGTTGTTAAACTTCCTCTGTTCTGCCTCTCACAAGCATCCAGTAGCTCCTGTTTTTTGTTTTGTTTTGTTTTGTTTTTTGTTTGAGATGGAGTCTCGTTCTGTCACCTGGCCTGGAGTGCAATGGCCTGATCTTGACTCACTGCAACCTCTACCTCCCGAGTTCAAGCAATTCTCATGCCTCAGCCTCCAGAGTAGCTAGGACTACAGGCATGTACCCCCATGCCAGGCTAATTTTTGTATTTTTGTAGAGATGGGGTTTCACCATGTTAGCCAGGCTGGTCTTGAACTCCTGACCTCAAGCAATTCATCTGCCTCCGCCTCCCAAAGTGCTGGGATTACAGGCGTGAGGCACCGCACCTGGCTGGTAGCCCCTGTTTTAAAACCTCCTTGTGGCTTTTTGTGCCTCCTTCCCTTTCCTCTGTCCATAATAATTAGACAATCAAACGTTATCCAAATGTCATGTTCAGGAAATATTTTATTCTCTGACACTCCATGCACTTTATAGGCTTGGGTAAATTTGCAAGAAGGTAGTTCCTTTGAAGCAAGGAGGCAAGTAAAGAGAGTGACCTGAGCTACAGGCAGTTTGTGCTGTGATGTTGATACTATAACTGGGTTCCAATCCTGAGTCTTGGCTCTATCACCGTTGCAATTGGAGCTACCTGAGGGAGTGAGGTGGCAATACCTGCTGAACTAATATCACATGAGTGGTGCTAACAGCACGTGGAAATTCGGATTCTTAAAATGCACACACATGGACCTACACACAATAATCTATATATTTTCTGCTTCTTGGAAAACCATGGAAGGAGTCAGCATCCATGGGACAAATTTTAATCCTGATGCTATTTTGAGAAAATCGGTTTCATCGGTAAGTAGTAGTCATGTAAAGATGATGTAAAGGAAGCAGGCTTGATTTCTCCGTTACCTCGTAGGAATTAAAAGGGGAATCAGTGAGTTACGTGGGAAAGAAATTTGATCTTGTTGCCTTCTGATTGTTAAGTAGTATCTGATGCTTAGAGTTTTGATATTCAAGAGTATTTTCATAGCCAGCAAGAAGTGAAATATTTTAGGTGGGTATTGTATTAGAGTTCTCCAGAGAAACAAAACCAATAGGATGTGTGTACATAGAGAGAACTAGACATATCATAAGGCATTAGCTCAGCAAATCATCAAGGGTGGCAAGTCCTAAGTCTGCAGGGTGAGCATTCTGAAGGAGAATTCTTTCTGGCTCATGAGAAGTCCATCTTTTTGCTTGATTCAGGCCTTCAACTGATGGGAGGAGACCCACAGATATTATGGAGGGCAGTCTACTTTACTCAAAGCCCACCAATTTAAATATCAGTCTCCTCCCGAATATCCCTCACAGAAACACCCTGACTAATACCTAACCAAATATCTGGGTACTCTATGGCCCAGTCAAGTTGGCACACAAAATGAACCAGGTTTTACATATATATTTGTATGTATGTATATGGATGTGTATAGGACACTTGTAAAATCTAATGCTCCACAAAAATTATTGTACCACATAAACCCTACTGTCTAATGTTGTAGTATGTGCCACAAACCCCAATTCCAGAAAAGAAATGCATGTGAGGGTGACTGAATGTTTGATTTGGTTATTGTACATTCCTGTTTTTTTTAATTAGGTGGGATTTTTTTCTTAATAGACATTTATTAAACGAAATCAACTATATATCAAGAATTGAACATGTATCTCACAGTCTTTTTTTCTTTTTCATCAACTTTTATTTTCAGTTCCTGGGTACATGTGTAGGATGTGCAGGTTTGTTATAGAGGTAAATGTGTGTGCGATGGTGGTTTGCTGCACAGATCAACCTATCACCTAGGTATTAGCCCAGCAACCATTAGCTATTCTTCCTGATGCTCTTCCTCCCGCCATACACCTGACAGGCCCCAGTGTGTGTTGTTCCCTTCCATGTGTTCTCAACGTTGACTCCCACTTATAAACAAGAACATGAGGTGTTTGGTTTTCTGTTCCTGCATTAGTTTGCTGAGGATAATGACCTCCAGCTCCATTCATGTCCCTGCAAAGGACATGAGTTGGTTCATTTTTATGGATAGTTTAAGTAGCCTTCAAACAAGTGTATGACAGTAACTCATTGTTGAATGATGATCATATTTTATATTAATGCTTTCTAAAAATAATTTTTGATATTTTCTCATGTACCTTGAGAAATAAATAAAAATAATAATTTTTGCAAATTATACATAAAAATATATTATTTGGACCAGGTGCAGTTGCTCATGCTTGTAATCCCAGCACTTTGGGAGGTGGATCATGAGGTCAGGAGATCAAGACCATCCTTGCTAACATGGTAAAACCCAGTCTCTACTGAAAACACAAAAAATTAGCCAGGCATGGTGGCAGGTGCCTCTAGTCCCAGCTACTCAGGAGGCTGAGACAGGAGAATCTCTTGAACCCATGAGGCAGAGGTTGCAGTGAACCAAGATGGCGCCACTGCACCACTCCAGCCTGGGCGACAGAGCGAGACTCTGTCTCAAAATAAATAAATAAATAAATAAATAAATAAATAAATAAACAAACAAATGTGTGTGTGTGTGTATAATTTGATTCATTTATAGCTTCAAAAATGAAGATATTATCAACAGTTTTTGGAATATTCACCTGGATTAATTTTCTGTTCATTAGTTTTATTCATCACGTGCAGTCTCTTGATGACATTACACTTTGCTTCAGCTTCTAAAACAATCGTAACTATCTATACTTTATGTACCTCGTATGTTCATCGCTTTCTGTAAAGATCACAGAAGTGTTGAGAATATGAAATCTAATTCAACACTTCTAAAGTGGCATCTGTGATTGCAGAGTTGTCTTTAAGACATTTATCTTAAATTACAGCTTGACATTGCATTTAGCAAATGACAAATGATGATTCTGATCTCTCAGGCTTGATTCCATAGTGCTTTCCACATCAAAATCTGTAAAACTTTAATCTGAATAAGGCCGGTAGAACAAAGATCAAGGTCTCATGCAATGCAGTTTGAAAAAAAATACATTTAAATAATAATTAAATTACATAAAAAAATTTATATGGACAAAGAATAGAAAGTTGTCATTTATACTTTGTGGATTAGATAATTTCTAAGAATATCTTTCCTACCAGTTTCTTTATACTAATTAGATCTGTTCTCTATCCCATTAATGCAAAATTATAAATGGCCTATTGCATGTATAGAAGCATAAATCATCCACATTCAGCTGAATGCTTACAGACATGTTTATTTTTTGAGTGAAACCCTAAGATTTATTTTAAAGGGATACTGACGTCTTTTAGGCCTGATGCTGACAAGGCATTGCTTAGTAGCATCACAGCTGGAAAAACTGTTGTGAGGCCTTAGGGAGAACTTGGGAAATTTGGGAGAAGATTATGTAAAGATTAAAACCCCCAAAGAACAAGAAAACCAGATCTAGACTGCTCAGATTTTGAGGAATCTGGAGATTTTATTCCTGTTCTCAGTAACAGCAAACCCTTTGAAAGGATTTGTGAGATTTCAGAAAATTTACATAAAGCCCAAGCAGAGGAAGTTTTCCATATCTAAAGTTTCAGATATGGGCGAATCTGGACCTTTTCGTTCTATTTTCAGTTCTTTCAAGCAACTTGTCTTCCTAGTTACATCTAAATCATAGGTAGATAAGAACTTTCGTTTGACCACCAGACTGACCTGGAAATCTTGTTATGATTTGTGAGTCTGCTGTTGATTTTTGTGTTTCTAGTTGGCTTTGCTGAAAACATTAAAATACATGTATACATACATACCAAAAATATCTTACTTCTGATTTTGGAAATCAACCACATTTTCTTTGCTGGCATTAACAAACTTCAAAAAAATTCACATTTAATCTGATACCAGCCAAGAATTCCCATTATGGAGATCAGCAAAGAATTTCATTTATTAGGAATGGAACAAGTATATTGAAACATAAACATTTCCGGGAATTTTAAGAAAAAACTCTTAAAAAATCTTGTACAAAGATGAGTGATATGTATGCATGTGCTCAGATTTCATATCAATTCATAGTTTATAGCCAATATGGTATAACTTTAGAAACTTATAACAGTGTAAATGGCTCATGTGTTTTATATATTTCATGTTGTAAGTCACTTTTAAGGTTACTCTTGTATGATTTTTAAATTACTTTTCCTCTCATTGGCAGTTTTCCTTAATAAAAATACAAAGAACTACTGACTACTATTTTCTTCGGTAACGAGTTTCCAATGAGCGTTAAAAGCTATTAAAATATGCAGCTACCTAATTATTGTATTTTCTTTATGCCCAGGAAAAATAATAAGTTGGATAGATTAAATTATTTTTCCACTGTAAAATGAGTTTTTATTTTATATTCCACACAGTGGTTTCTTCCTTTCAACATAAGACCCTATGAATTTTAAATTCTAAACATCATGTATGGAATGAAAGAAGATCTTAGAAGAACTAATTAAGAAACAAGACAGGGAGGGATACCCCCTGTGTCCTTAACCAGATGCCTGACCTCACTCTCATTTCTTCTTGCCTGAAAAGGACACAGATGTTTGTTCCAAACTAGTACTTGTGTCCCACCATCTAGCCCACATAGGAGAGGCTGTGAAAGGACATTTTGAAATAGAAGGGAAAAGCACACAGGTACTTAGCCCTGGGAAAAATAGAAGGATGTAGGGTAGAAAGAGATGGCAGATACAAGGATGCATAGGTGAATAAAAATTCAGGATTAAAATGACTTTCTGAGATAAAGTGATCTCAGAAATATTTCTTTTCAAACAGAATACAGTTTCCTTTTGTATGCCCTTATAGAGAGATACTGTTCTCTGCCAGGGTATTTGCCATGATTGATTTACATCTAGGGCAATGTCACATGTGTATAATCATTATCATAAGATGCCTTAGTGCTAAGGAGGATGTACAGATGAGGAAATTAAAGGATAAAAGGATTTGACATAAAACCACAGACTAAGAGAAGAGCCCGAGGAGTCTCCAGATGGTGAAGCAGCAGTGGGTCTCAAAGAGCCCACATTCAGGGTACAAAGGAAGGTGAGTAACTACATTAGGATAAACTGCACAGCCATATAAGGACTGGCTATTGTTATATACAGGCTGGTTTCAGTGAAAGTAAGGAAATTTGAGGGAAAAGTATAATATAATTTTTCCATTAATGGATGCCAGTTCTAAGCTAATATATACATTTGTTATATTCACTTTATTTCCAAATTTCTGCAAAAGAATTATTTTTATCTATTATCTATCTATATATGTATCTATGTATCTATCTAACATTTAATCTATCTATCCAATCTATCTATCTATCTCTCTTATTTTGGTTTGCAATCATTTTTACAGTTCAACAATGCATTCAATATAACTGCCTTATTAAAATAATATTTCATAAAGTATTACTCATTTATATACTATTTATTTTTATATATGCTATTATGTATATACTATTTTTATTTATGTATTTATATATACTATTATGTATATACTATTTTATTAGGTATATACTATTATGTATATACTATTTATATATACTATTATGTATATACTATTATGTATATACTATTTATTTATACAATACTTCATAAAGTATTATTTATTTATACACTAAAGAGGACTTTCATAAAGTTCTCTTTTTAACGTGTCCCAGGATTAAGTAAATGGAGTCACACTACTTTCCCAACTTTCTTACTACATAATAAAATTTTAAAAGTTGAGTCAGTTGACCATCAGCTAGACCATTACATTATTGAAAACAAGTCTTCCTTTTGCAAAATCTCTTGCTTCTGCATAAATAAACTGGAACTAAAACTTTTATTTCAAAGTTATTTGTTATATGTCAACTACTTTCCTAGAAATATGTAAAGGGGTAAGAAATACTTCATACTAAGGAATACTAAGAAATGACCGACAGATCTAAGCTTTTAAAAATATCTATAGCAAGAAATGATTTGATTTGACAAAATGAATCTACTAGTATAGAATAAGTAGACATTTTGTGTATGTCACTATGTTGAACTACAATACTACTCAAGAAGTTTATAGCATAATTTTAATATTTTATCTTTATCTTTAGATTTAACCCATCTGATAATGATGTACTTTTCTCATTTTTTTCGAACTTTGGTTTTTTTGAAATTTTTATATCTTTGAATTGATAGTTTTCATCCAATCTGGAAATTTTTCACTCCTCATTTCTTCAAACATTTCTTCTGCTTTTCCACCCTTTTAGGACCCCAAGTTGCCCCTTAACTCATTGATGCTCTGTTAATTTTTTGTCAGTAATTTTTTTTCTCTTCTTTTTTCTTTTTGAATGGTTTCTGTTGCAGTCTTCAACTTCACTCGTCTTCTACAATCTCTAAGCTGCCAACAGTCACAGCTTATGCATTTTATAGTCTCTAGAAGTTAAATCAGGGTGTCTTTTATATATTGCATACCTCTGATTTTCATGCCTGCTCATCATTCTCACTTCTTGAATATACGGAATACAATAATAAAACAAAAATGTTCTTGTTTACTATTTTGATTATCAGTGTTATTTCTTGGTCAGTATTGATTGATCGTTTTGGATTTTTTTCTCCTCATTCTAGGTTATATTTTCCTGTTTATTCCATACTTGGCAATATTTGATTGGATGGTAGACATTCTGAATTTTACTTTGTTGAATCTGGACATTTGTGTTTCCTGGAAATATTCCAAACTTCGTTTATGACAAGTTTAGTTACTTGGAAACATTTTGGGTCTTGCTTGAAAGTTGTTAGTTGAGATCAGAGCAACATTTAGTGTAGGGTTAATTTTGCTTTACTACTGATGCAAACTCTATCCCACGTCCCATGAATTATGAGACTTTCCTCTCTGGATGGTGGGAATAAGCAGTGGGTAGTTCCAGCTCTATGCGAGCTTCAGGAATTGCTCCTTTTAATCATTTCAGTAGTTATTTACCTGCCTCAGATAGTTTCCTCAAACACTCCCGAATCAGTTCTCCACTGAAGAGTCCAGAGGGTTTCTTTTTAGATCTCTGGAGCACCCTTGCTGTGCAGTGCTCTCCTCTCCGCCACTCTTCTCTAAGGACTATGGCCAGCTTGGCCTTTCAAGACTGCTCTGCCTCAACCCAGGGAGACAGCGGACAACCTCCTGGGCCTGCATGACATCCTGGAACCATTCTTTCCACATAGTAGCTGGGGCTGTTGTAGGTCTCTTCTAATTTGTTTCCAGTCTATCAAAGATCATGCTACTTTATTCATTTACAGTTTTATGGACTCATGTTTAGTGTCTTGCAAAATCACTATTTCATATTCTCTTTTCTCTGAGTTGATGTTTTCTTCAGAGTGGAGAGTAAAGTTGGTCCCTGCTACTCCACCTTGGCCAGAAGTAAAAGCTTCTACAAGGACCTAGAATCTAGTGGTAGATGAGTTTCCAAGTATAAATTAATAAAACATACAGAATGGCAAATGTTAAGTGAAAGTAAATGTTAAACCACATGCATGACTTTTATTTTTATTTATTTATTTTTATTATACTTTAAGTTCTAGGGTACATGTGCACAACATGCTGGTTTGTTACATATATATATATATATACACACACACACACACACACATATATATATATATATGTGTTGGTGTGCTGCACCCATTAACTCATTTACGTTAGGTATATCTCCTAATGCTATCCCTCCCCCTTCCCCCCACCCCACAACAGGTCCCAGTGTGTGATGTTCCCCTTCCTGTGTCCAAGTGTTCTCATTGTTCAATTCCTACCTATGAGTGAGAACATGCAGTATTTGCTTTTCTGTCCTTGCGATTGTTTGCTCAGAATGATGGTTTCCAGCTTCGTCCATGTCCCTACAAAGGACATCAACTCATTCTTTTTAATGGTTGCATAGTATTCCATCTTGTATATGTGCCACATTTTCTTAATCCAGTCTATCATTGATGGACATTTTGGTTGGTTCCAAGTCTTTGCTATTGTGAATAGTGTGTATGGCTTTTGTTATCTCTGAGAAGTTAACTTTAAAGAAAGAATTTAAGTTCAAGCAATAACTGTATAAAGGATATTGAATATCTGATAACAAAATATGTCTTAACTTTCCAGTGAGGATCAAGGAGAATTAGACAAAAATATAACTGAGCTGTTTCACTAGAGATAGAAGGCAAACACTGTTATCAAGAAAATTTATACAGTATCTCAATGTATAGTGTTTTAAAGGATACATAACTGCATTGTATTAATTTATTCACTTGTTATTTGATTCAATCAAATATTTATTGAATATTTACTATACATGTCATAGATTCTGTGTTGGGAAAATGCTAAGTGGGTAATAATGAGTAGTATGCTTTTTAAACCCAACTAATGGAGGATGAAAATGAATACACAAATAATAATAAAACAATTATTATAATAGAAGTTTATGGTAAGTGGTATGAAGACAAAGTATATAGAAGAGGCCAGGCGCAGTGGCTCACATCTGTAATCCCAGCACTTTGGGAGGCCAAGGCAGGTGGATCATAAGGTCAAGAGATCAAGACTATCCTGGCCAACATGGAGAAACCCCATCTCTACTAAAAATATAGAAATTATCCGAGTGTGGTGGCACATGCCTGTAGTCCCAGCCACTCGGGAGGCTGAAGCAGGAGAATCACTTGAACCCGGGAGGCGGAGGTTGCAGTGAGTTGACATCGTGCCACTGCGCTCCAGCCTGGATGACAGAGTGAGACTCCGTCTCAAATAAATAAATAAATAAATAAATAATAAGTAAATATACATATACACATATATGAGACCTTATTTCTTCTTATTCCTTCTATAGCTAGGGTTAGGAAATCAGAATAATTTTGAAAATCAAAATGGTATTTAAGCTGAGTCTTGAAGACTGTTTGCAAACTTGTCAAGTAGAATATTGTGAGGTATAGAAAGCTCATTCTAGACATAAAAACAGGATTGGCTTATAATCTGTGCAATGTAGTGCAAAATAAAAATGTATGGCCCCTTGTTAAAAAATTATTAAGAATTTCAAGACAGTGACAGCAGAGCATTAAACCTAATATAAGGCCTATTTGAGCTCAGCACCCTGTGGAATGCATAGGCCGCATCCCTATGGAGTTGGCCTTGTTGTTTAAGTTGAGAGTGTGCACTGTGGAGTGGTGGAAAGGTCAGAGATAAGCCTGGAAAATATATACAACACATGAAGGAGTGAGATGGTTTGATTGAGTTAATGCCAGAGAAAAGGGAAATTGACTGAATACTCTCAAAATCTCTGTTATTGGGCATAGATTCTCTAAACAACATTATAAAGGCATTACAATTATTTAGAAATAAACAGTTTTACTATTAAAATAACAGCATCTCTATTTACAAATTATGAAATAAGCAATTCCACTCAATCTACATGATGTATTACTTTAAAAGATTGAAAATTGCTTACTTAATTTACAAATTATTTGTAGAAATCCCTGAGATTCAAAAATGTTAATTTTCCAAGAGGAAAAAAATGGAAGATAAGATCACAAAACAATATCTTTTATTCCACATGCCTTTTACAATAAAATTGGGTCTTTCCCCTCATCAAGAGGTGGAGTCTATCCCTTTTCTCTTAAACCTAGCTAGGCTGGCTCAGTGATTTGTTTTCGCCGGTAAAATACGACAGAATAGGTAACATGTGGCTTCATTTAAGAGGATTTGTAGGGTTCATTTTTGTTTGCTCTTAGAAGTCTGTTTCGAATCTTAAGGAAAACAAAACTAAGAAAGTAGAGACGCCACATGAGGAAGTTAGGTATCATATAAATTAATAAAGTTTTCTCGGAAATTTCATCCCAGCTACCAGCTTCATGTAGGAAATGAGTAAATCCTGCCCACCCTTGTGGAATAGACCTAACCAGCTTGGTCCTGACAGAATTCCTTACTTACAAATTTATAAGAAATAAATTATTGTCATTCAAAATCTGTCAGATTTGGGGTGGTTTTCTATGCAGCAACAGATAACTGAAACTGCCATACGATATAAAACACAAAGTATTAATATATCTAAATGTCATATTTACTTTAAAATGCAATATTGGCTTTAAGGTAGCTCAAAGATCATGTTATTAATTATTAAAACGAATTAGGACTATTACCTTTGTCATTGTTGTTGTTTTATCTCCTTGGAAAAGAAAAGCTTTTTAGAAAAGACACAACATAGAAACAGTGTTGATAAACACCTTGTGTAATGTCCATATTTAATAATGTAAGGATATACCGAGGAACAGCAGGAATGAGATTAAAATTGTGTTCTGTATAGAAATAGTGGACTGATAACTATAACTAGGCAGATTGGATGTCAGTGCTCCATAGAAATCAATTGGATTGCACATCACTAACAAAAATATCTTCATTCACATGAATACAAGGAACATGGTTCTGTGCTGACAGGATAGTGCTGTCTCTCAATCATCACTGATTGAAATCTGTAAAATCACAGGTTTTATATCGCTATCAACTAAAGCTTGTCATCGTACTAAAAGGCATATGAACCAGTTTAATATTAGAGACATTCGTGAAACATGCAAAAATCTAAGGTGCCATCTGAAATGTCTTTGAAGTATATTTCCTTTCTTTCAATAATACCCATTATCACATATGTGTTTGTGGTATCAAAGGGCTAGCTAGGGCTACCAGTTCAACTCCAAGATGAAGTACACATAATTTCTCTATTCTTTCTGTTAACTGCAGCCCCAAGTCATTGATACTGTAGATGAAACATCCATTAAGAAGATTCTGAAAAGTAGAGAAAAGATAGAGCCATTAGGGACATAGGGACATAGGGACCTGAGGATGCATAGCAGTGAATTCCTTGGATTTTCTTTTTGCTTCATATATTTTCTTACAGAAAGAAGCCAATAACCCAGAAATACCAACATGCACAGGAGGAAAAAGGGGCCAAAAATTACGTAATATAATGGAAAAATACCAACACCATGATAACACAGAAGATGGGATTATCTGACAAGGATTTTAAAGCAGTCATCATAAAAATGTTTTAACAAGAAATAATGAACATTCCTGAAACCAATGAAAGAAAGTCTCAACAAAGAAATAGAAGATATAAAGAAGAACCAAATGAAAATTTTAGAACTGAAAAACATAATAAGCAAAATAAAAAAACTCAATAGGATCTTCTCAACAGTAGAATGTATAGGGCAGAGGAAAGAATCAATAAATTAGAAGATAGAATGATATCAATGACCCTGTCTGGGCAACACACACACACACACAAAGACTGAAAATAAAAATTAACAGAGTCTTAGGGAGCTGTAGGACTGTAATAAAGGATTCAGCATTCATGTCATCAGAGTAACAGAAAAAGAGATGAAAGAGGGTGGAACTGGGATAATCAAAGCTGAAAAGGACTTAAAGGGAGTCAAGGTTTCTACACACAGCAGACTGACATAAGTTGTATGTATAGGACTGATGGGTGACTTTTTTAACCATAAAGGTGTAGTGTGAAGAAAAGTTTTGTGTTAACGGAATAGTTCTATATTCCAATTGCAGTGATGATTATGTGTGATTGATATTACACAAACATCATACCAATATCCATTTATTATACTAGTTTAGTAAGATATAACCATTAGAGGAAAGTAGTTGAAGAATGAATGGAATCTCTGTACTATCTTTGCAACTTTCCATGGATCTATAATAAGTTCTAAATAAAATGTTTTAACAAACACTTACTGTAAAAATCCTATATTCTTTATCCCCCTTCTGAAATTACAGAGTATAGGGGAAATATTTTGAGCTGGAAGGCAGGAGACCCAATTGTAGTAGCCACTTTATGGAATGACAAACTGTTTTGTCTTAGAAAATTGTCATTACTTTTCTGTGTTTTTGGTTTCCCTAAATGTGAATAAAAGGATGAGAGCTGATTTCTGAGGCACCTCTTAATTTATAATTTGATAATTTTGTCATAGTTAACAGTCATTTCTCAATCATTACATATGTATTG
This sequence comes from Macaca nemestrina, assembly GCF_043159975.1. Lineage (NCBI taxonomy): Eukaryota > Metazoa > Chordata > Mammalia > Primates > Cercopithecidae > Macaca > Macaca nemestrina. The sequence goes on from NC_092128.1 coordinate 12,506,389, forward strand.
GTGTTGGTAGCATTAACCATTTTTCTTTACTCAGCAAATGTTATTTCAAGTTACATACTTCATGGGAACCTTGGGAATTAAATTAAGAATAAGAAGAAGCTTCCTGTTGAAAAAGATAAACTGTTAGAGACTTTCTCTTATTATCATCCAATTTTGGAAGCCAATATTATTAACAAAAGGTCACAAATTGTTATCCCCATTTTTTCAGATGTGCGTATTATGTACATTCAAAACACTGAGAATTAAGGAACAAATGCATATGGAACTTAAAGACAGATTTTTTCACGATTCTATTTCAATCCCCAGAGTAACAAGCAAAAACCATTGATATTCTTTTATCATACACAAACCATTTTAGGATGTTTATTAACTATAACAGCTTTCTGTTTGGCCTTTGAAACTATGAAAATAAATGCTCTGTGATTATTGCAATCTGAAATATTCCTTCATCAAATTGTTAAACCTGAATTTGTAGCACAGGTGTTAATGAAGCATGAAAACTCTTCCAGTCTGATTTGCAGTTGCATGATCCTCATATTTTATAACAATGCATATTTTGTGGTTTACATAATGTCAAAGAAAAGAATATTGTCTTTGTCAGTGTATACTCTATGTTACATCACAAAACTAATAAAAATGTAGGAAACAATTTAAAAATTGTAAATTGGCTCTGAAATAAATATAACACAACAGGTAAAACTAAACTATTATAGCCTTCAGAGGGGTCACTCATAATTTGGCAAATACTAACGCATTGCTGAACCTCAACTTCAGAAATGCACATTTCTTTCTTTAATATCAAATAAGAAAAGAGCTAGTTATTGAGACAATAAAATAGCTCATTTCTTTCACTGAAACCATATTCTTGGCATAACTGTGCTGTGGCATGCACTCTCCATTAAGCAATAAAAGTTAAGCACAGAGCAGCATTTAAAATCATATTAATACATCCATTTGTTCCCCCAAATGTTAGATGCAGCATAAATCTAGCAGAAGTATATTAATCTAAAATGTAACTTGAATAGCATAATATGACCTGTATTCTTAGGCAAGTTGACCAGTGTATTCATAAGATACTGTTTTGAATTTATCTCTTTATAATAGATGACTTTTAAAGCAAAATTAACAATAAAATAAAAATTAATATTGCTATGCATTGAAACCATAGTTAGTATAGATTTCTGCTTTTTGGATACCTACAAAGTCTAAAATTAATATGCTGTATACAGAGCTGGACTAAGATAAATTTTATAAACGGTCTACTTCCATAGTCTTTTGGGCCTTGATATGATATAGAACAGTAAAAGTAATGGAATGATTTGTTGAGGTAGGGCAGGACTCACGGGTGAATATACTGTATATTTCAAGAAGATTTCTCTCCAGGCATCTAAATAAGGCTCTTCAAGAATTGCTCAAGTGTTCTGTGCAATGCTAAATATTCGGAGTTGAAAATAAATCAGCATGTGACAGAATCCACCTGGGATCTACCTTCAGCAACTTCTCACTCACTGTTTCAGTGTCTCTCATGTTTTGTTTCATGTTTTTCCCCTAGAACCAACTGGTCTTTTTCTTAGCTCGGTGACCATTGAGGCAAAGAATAATAGGGATTTGTTTTTAAGAATAAATGTTCACTGATGTGAATCTGACATCATAGTGTTCTGAAGAAAGTGCTAGTCTGGTTGCAAATACAATTTCTTTTTTTTTTTTTCTTTTATTTTCTGCAACGCCCTCAGCCTTGGGCATTGAAGAAAGGGTTTTCTATATTGTAGAATATGTAAAAGATTTCTCTAGATAATTTGGAGCTGAGTGGGATATTAAAATGTTCACAGCCACCATTCTCTAAATTGGTTTAGTCCTTAATAACAATATAGCAACTGGTTCCAAGATTGTTTTCTAGTTTTCAATATATTTGCTTCATACTGTGTCATATTATCATGATCATTATTAGAGCATAATATTTTTTATTTAAGCAGTAGCACTTTGCATTTATGCAACCTCATGATTTCAAGTTAAATTCCTTGGGGCAATCTTGCCTTCAGCAATCTTTCTCAATTTACATGTAAGACCAATTAATGTAGTAAGAATGATCTACGGTTCTTTTCTGCTCTGGAGTTAATGTGATTCTTCTTTTTCAAAATGTGCCAATCAGCAAGAAGCAACTTAGTCACTTTACCAAGATTAATCCCATCACCTGAAGGATAATTTAGGGAATATATCTTCTTAGGGTTGCCTGTAATAAATTTCCTACCCGAGATACCAGAATTCTATTTAAAACAAACAGTAACAGACAGTCGGTAGAATTTCAAGTTAACCTAGCATTTATAAGAACTCCGACTGTCACTGCTACAATAAAGTAGCCTTGTAGGAAATGTTGCTTCCACTACCAATCCATTCTTTCTTCCTCCCTCATTCATCTTGCTCTACTACTTGCTATCTTTATTTAATATAGATTTTGAGGACGCTACAAAAATAAAAATAGACTATTGGGAAAATGTCTAGATAATGCAAGTACATAAACAGCAAGAAGAAAAGAAACTATAAAGAGACACACACACACACCCTCTCTTCAGTTATTTGATTCTCTCAAGGGGAAATGCTTTCTTGTCTTGAACAATTTTAGAATTTCCCTCCATCCTGTACTTAAGTCTTCCAGTGATCTGGATAAACTCTGGGAACTCTTGTTATCTCATGTGAAATTGCTTGTTCTAAGTTTCTATTATGTAAGGTATTCTGTTTCAAAGACGAGAATGGTGTCATGTCATAAGAAGAGGCAAGCATTTCTAGATGTTAAAGGGAATTTTGATCACAAGTAAACTTCTCTTTTTTTCAAAGCTACCATGTATACAACAGCTACTCATTCTATGATACTTGACTTGATTTTGCCCCATTTACAGTTACATCAGGCATAAAGAATAAAATCGTAATATTTACTGCAGTATTTATTACAGCAATCTCATTATGCTTTGGCCACATGGAGAGGATTGGGTTGAGCACAGCCTGGTTTTATTTCTCTCCCTGGATAAAAAGCTTTGGTGACTCTGGTATAAAATCTGACCATTCCTGGAAACTGTACTATCTATTAGAAGGAAGTTCTTTGTTTATGAAATGATTTGAACAGAATGTCCCTGGTGTGGAACCACTTAGGTGAACCCACTTATTTTTTTTTTTTTTTTTTTTTTTTTTTTTTTTTGAGACGGAGTCTCGCTCTGCCGCCCAGGCTGGAGTGCAGTGGCGCGATCTCCGCTCACTGCAAGCTCCGCCTCCCGGGTTCACGCCATTCTCCTGCCTCAGCCTCCCGAGTAGCTGGGACTACAGGCGCCCACAACCGCGCCCGGCTAATTTTTTGTATTTTTAGTAGAGACGGGGTTTCACTGTGGTCTCGATCTCCTGACCTTGTGATCCGCCCGCCTCGGCCTCCCAAAGTGCTGGGATTACAGGCGTGAGCCACCGCGCCCGGCCGGTGAACCCACTTATAATCCATGGGCTGAGTGCGGTGACTCACGTGGCTGGGAAGGGTAGCTCACACCTGTAATCCCAGCATTTTGTGGGACTGAGGCGGGCGGATTACTTGAGGCCAGGAGTTCGAGACCAGCCCAGCCAACATGGTGAATGCCGTCTCTACTAAAAACACAAAAATTAGCCAGGCGTGGGGGCGGGCACCTGTAATCCCAGCTACTGGAGAGGCTGAGGCAGGAGAATCGCTTGAACCCGGGGGGCAGAAGTTGCAGTGAGCTGAGATTGTGCCACTGCACCCTAGCCTGGACAACAGAGTGAAACCCTATCTCAAAAAAAAAAGAGAGAATCTATGGATTTATGAAGCATGTGCTCTTGGAAAATGTCATGTAATACCTGAATGATCAGTGAAGTGGCAACAGTTCACGATACCTCTGGCTATATGAGGTGAACAGCAACCTTCATTGCAATGGCTCATCTATGACTTGGCTCCAGTAGATGTATCCAGTCCAGGATGCATCTATCCACCTAGGACCAATCCTGGGTCCTTCAGGCCGTGTACCACCCGCATCTATGTATTACCTCTACACTTTAAATTATTAGTAAATCTTTACACTACACAAGTTTCTGATTCATGTAAGTCAGTTCATTTTTACTGTGTTAAAAAATGTGATAGGCTGGGTGCAGTGGTTCATGCCTGTAATTCCAGCACTTTAGGAGGCTGAGGCAGGTGGATCACTTGAGGTCAGGAGTTTGAGACCAGCCTGGCCAATGTGGTGAAACCCCATTTCTACTAAAAATATGAAAATTTGCCAGGCATGGTGGCGAGCACCTGTAGTTCCAGGAGGCTGAGACAGGAGAATTGCTTGAACCCATGAGATTGAGGTTGCAGGGAGCCGAGATTGTGCCACTGCACTCCAACTTAGGCAACAGATCTAGATTCTGTCAAAAATAAACTAATAAATAAATCAATAACATGATAAATACAAACTAATTAGACAGTTTATTCTATTGAGAAAATGGGATATGGATTAATTTTTCACAAACTGAAATTCAGCTAATGTATACAGAACACTGGGATAATACTGGCCATATTCACAGGCGATACTTACTTAATTCTGCTTAATGCTCAAAGCAGCTAGGATAGGGCTTTATATTATTAATTAACAAAGATAAAATTGGGGCACAGAGAAGTTATGTGGCTTAATGAAGATCACACTACTGACAGGGCTAGGATAGCAACTCTGTCTTTTGCCTCTTAATCTAGATGTCTTCTTTATAAAAACTGGTTCACAGGCAGACAAAACCTGAATATAAAATATAACTCTGCTACTTACTCAATTTTGGGTTTTGGTAATTTTCCAAATAGCCTTTGTTATAAAATGATGACATTGTGATCAATAATGTTATGAGCTAGATGTTAGATGGATTAAATTATTTAACACAAAAAATTAATGTAAATACTGAGAGCAGTAAAAGTTATTACAGCTTTGTCCTAATTTTTCCTTCTTCTCACTGTGTATCTCGGTAGTAGTCCCCAAATTCCTAAACAGGGAGGCCTGAGAATAGTGGTGTGAATGAAAGGGGTGGAAAGAGCAGAGGCACACCGTGAAATTCTCTTTCATACTAAATACGATTATGCAATTTCCATTTACCCTTACAGAGAAAAGATGGTCGTAAAATATAATTATTTGTAGTCATGTCTGCTTTCTCAACACCTGACCATGCATTTATTTATTTATTTAGAGACGGAGTCTGGCTCTGTCGCCCAGGCTGGAGTGCAGTGGCGCGATCTCGGCTCACTGCAAGCTCTGCCTCCCCCAGGTTCACGCCATTCTACTGCCTCAGCCTCCCAAGTAGCTGGGACCACAGGTGCCGCCACCACGACTGGCTAATGTTTTGCATTTTTGGTAGAGACGGGGTTTCACCTTGTTAGCCAGGATGGTCTCGATCTACTGACCTCATGATCTGCCTGCCTTGGCCTCCCAAAGTGCTGGGATTATAGGCGTAAGTCACCGTGCCCGGACCATGCTTTTATTTTTAATGAAAACAAAACTTCAAAAGCACAAGCCATGGAGTATGAACGAATCTTTGGAAATGCTGTGAAATCTGCACTCAAGAGAGGAAGAATGCTTAGCACTTAGGCTCACCTCCTCAGTCCTGAAGCCTCAAGTGCTAATGTTGGAATCCTGAAGGCTAAATCCACGCAACAAGTCTAGGTGTGCTGTGCAGGGCTAGTACGATACCACAAAACGTCAAGTGAGCAGGAGGGGACTCAAGGATAAGTCACGCTCAATAGCTCCTTCTATTGTGACAAGTTGTCCCCATTCAAGATGGACCACAGAGGTTAGCTGGCCGTCAGGCTCTCTCAAGAGGTACCAATTCAACACAGAGAGTTTTTGACCTATTGAGTTTTTTGGTTTTTGTTTTTGTTTTTGTTTTTTTGTGACGCAAAAGGACCTGTAAGATTAAGATGTAGAGGAAGGTGTTTCACACACACTCACACATACACACACGCATGCGCGCACACACACAGACACACTCACATACCAAATGGATTCTGAGGATTTTTCCTAGTGTCCTCTATTGCATTTGTACCTGTCTCACCGCTAACACGCATAACAGTTAGAATTTAAAACCTACCCTTAGATGTATCATAGTATATTTTAAGTAAAGAAAGTGCAAACATTCAAAAGCCTTCCAGAAACAAGGAACAAAAATTAGCTGGGCATAAGGAACCCTGGATGCAAGAAGGTAAGGATGAACCCTTCCAAAGTGTAAAAGAAAAAAGAACTTTTGGCTTACAGTTTTATATATAGCTATTTCATCACTTGAAAGTGAGGTTGAAATATATATACTCTTGGGAATAGAAGACTTCAAAAGTTTTGCCACACACAGAAATATACACAAACAACATTTGAAAATTACTCAGAGAAAATATTCCAGCAAGAGAAGAAATCATTCCAGAAGAGTAAATAAAGGCAGAAGACATGAGGGATGTGCAAATACAAGACAACACCTTTGTGTTTTGAAAGAGAATGATGTACTGTCAAGCTTGCAAGGCAGATACAAAAAATTAACATCCTTACATGTTTTATATTTTCTAATTTTACCTTTTTTTTTTTTTTTTTTTTGTTTCTTCCATGAGATTTCTTGGGAAAGAGACGATAGTGCAGAAACTAGTAAATAGCTGATCATCTCTGTGTCATTGTCTCCTGCTGGAGACACAGGAGTGAAGACAAGAGAGACACAGCAGAAGGGATGAGAGGTGACGCTGAGAGGAGCTCCACGCCTCCTTCTCAGGTAGAGTTTTTGGGAACTGGCAAAAACTCAGAGAGGAATGTGAGATTCAGGAGTGAAGAGGAGCTTCCTCGGTAGACTCCAGAGCATCAGCAAGAGGAAATGCTTGCTGGGTTTAGGCCAATGAACTCATCTTGTAGACACTCACATCCATGGATGGAAACCAGAGAATGATCTCCATGGCCATGCATGTAATCAGCAGCAGAGAGGGCCACTTTAAATGAAGGGAACAGGTGGGTAGGGAAGAGAGTTGATGTGTATCTGTAACTGAGGACCAGATAGTGAGACAGATCTTTCAGGAGATACCTGCATAGAGAGATGACTTGAGGACAACATGCATATTAATTGTCTTACAATATGAAAGGCCCCTGAAACTTAGTCACAAACCCCCCCAAAAAATTTTTATTTTGCCAACCCAGAAGAATGGGACTCAAGAAATATATTACGTTGTCTTCCAGAGAAGAGTTTTTGCACAGCTGAATTTTTGACCTGGCAGTCATACTCATTACATATGTTTATAGTTTTATTCTGAAGTTTTCATACTGACAGGGTTTAAATAAAGGTCAAAAACATTATTGAATGTACCCTCTGATCACCTCGTTCATCTCTCCAAAATCTTCACTGTATGAGTAAGTAAAATACACCTACAATTCTGACAAAACTGACTCTTATTTTAGACATGTAGGACAAGTTGTCAATGTAACATTCTGATTTACGTCCAGTGGGAACAAAAACGAACTGTGTGACATTCCAAATGTATAATCAACAATCACATTACATATGTGATAATGAAGATACTGTTTCACTGAACTGACATCTCCCTATCTTAAATTCTAATATTAGGTTTCAGGTAACTAGACAAGATAGTTATGTAAAATAATAATTATAACAGAATCGGAAATATGAATCTAGGTATTTGTATTACCACAAGTGAGGCATGGGTACTTCTGGGTTGTGGTATAAAAGATTTGGGAAAAATACTAAACAATACAAACAATACTAAGTAACCACTCATCAGCAAACTTCAAAACAATGGAAAATTATGAAATATTTACACAGATGCATTGTTTTGGTGGAGAGCTAAGTAATGAAATTGTCAAGAATCTGATTTTAAATAAAATGAAGATATACGCACAGACAGTATAACCAGTGTAACTTTAAATTTTCACGTTTTCTCTTTAGGTAAGAGACATAACCCATCCACTTCATTAAATGTCAGACTATATTGCTATTTCACGGTCATTATCTTAAGGGCTTTCATTACACTCTTTGGATTTTAAGTTGAATGTCAAATAGAATTTTGGTAAAAGAGAAATACATGATCTAGTTTCTTATGAGAAAAGTTAATGGATAAATCTCAGCACTTTTCATACACTTAATTGAATGTTAGGCTAAATAAGTTTTAACTGACCACACTTTAAATTTTAAAAGTACTTATCTTTATCTACTTTTTCTCCGCTACATTTCTTATTACTAAAGTCTATATTTTCAAAAACCAATCCAAAAAGTAGAGCAATGAGTCTGTCCAATTTTAATATACTTATGTTAATATAGGACAGATTATTTGTTTTGTTTTGTTTTGTTTTGTTTTGTTTTGAGGCAGAGTCGCTCTCTGTTGCCCAGGCTGCAGTGCAGTGGTGCAACCTCAGCTCACTGCAACCTCCGCCTCCTGGGTTCAAGCAATTCTCCTGTCACAGCTTCCTGAGTAGCTGGGACTACAGGTTTCCACCACCACGCCCGACTAATTTTTGTATTTTTAGTAGAGACAGGGTTTCACAATGTTGGCCAGGCTGGTCTCCATCTCCTGTCCTCAGGTGATCCACCCGCCTCGGCCTCCCAAAGAGCTGGGATTATGAGCATGAGTCACCATGCCTGACCGAGAGATTATTTAAATGTGGGATTGTTTCATAAATCCAGAAAAATACACTAATTTTGCATACAACATAAGGAAAGGTGTTTTTTTTAAGTACCTCTCTAAAGTGCTTAATCAAGTTGGAATCTTTGTGACTAGGGAAAGAGTCATTCTGCTCCCATATATGTGAAAATAAGGGGAAAAATCTGCTTTGTGGAAAATTTTAGAAATTAAACTTCAAACATGAGGAAGTAGATGCAGATGGCATTTTGTTTTGGGGGCATCTGGAAATATGGGTGAGTTTTAAGATGAGATTTGGACAGAACATATACTTTTCAAATAATCTACTTGGAAGTAATGATTAAGGCTAAAGTAGTATAAATAATACTAGGAGGAAAGAAGAGAAGACAAACAAAAAAATGTCCAACAAGTTCCTTGATGAATATTCAAACTTAAGGGACAAAAGAAGGCCAGCTATTGGCTCTAAAAGCAGTATGAGAAATAAAGAATAAGAAACATTGTTTTTATGTCAAAGAAGTTAGTGGCATCTACATCAATAGATAAGCTACTAAACACTTTGACAGGCATACTGTATTAGAGAAAACATAACTTTGGTGTATGTCTTTGAAACTGAAGAGAGTGGTTTTTTTAAAAAAATGAATATCTTAAACACTGGAAATATAAGGAAGGGATAAATATTTCCCTTCTCTGGGCAGAAATGTGCTCTCCAGTTTTCAAAAAGAAAACAGATGTATTAATATTAAGATGCTCCATTCACCTGTGGTGGTACTATATATTTTTTTCAAATAAATAATCCAAAAAGTGATATAATGAAATTCTACACTGTTTTTGAAAATGCAATGTAAAGCTAACATGAATAAATAAGAAAAATAACTTCTTAAGGTATGCAAATAGCCTGAAGAATAGAAATGATTTTAGAGGCATTAAAATCTATGCTCAGGATGACAGACCATGTTCAGCATGTGCCCGAGAGAAAGAACCAGATAGTAAAATGAATCCCTATTTTTCCAGTGTTCCCTGGTGTCCACTCTAAATGTTTTGAGATATCAACCAAAGCTCAATAAAATACCTATCTTAGTCTTTTAGAAATTATATTGTACAACCATTGTAAAAAAGTTTTGTAGCTCAATTATGAGTAAGAGAATTCTAGAAAATCCAGGAAAGAACAACTAAATTAATTAAAGACTTGGAAAACTATTTAAAAAGAAACCTTAGTACTATTATTGCCATTTTCATGAAAGTAACCTACCATGTCTGAAAATGTGAAAAATGAGATATGATTAAAATGTAAACTAATAAAAGAAACATAAATATGAACACAAGTTTTCAGTTCATTATAAATATGTGGCCCAAACTCCTGAAAGTAATATTTGGGCAAATATAGACTTACTGTCTTATCCAGGAGAGAGTAAACCTTCACAGTGTTTGATCCCGTGTTGTTAAAAAGGATAATGAAATAAATAAGTTGAAAAAACATCTAAAACCAGTGTTTCACAAACTGTGTTCCATGGAACCCTAGATCAAGGGGATATGAATAGATTCTTTAAAAAAAGCTTCCATGGAGAAATAAGTGTAGGATATGTGACAGAAACAGTTTGAGAATTCCCTTTATTGCATGAAGACTAAGAGTTTTTATTATATGATACGAATTACACATATGTATATTAGGCGTTCAGGGCTTGCTATTAAGATATACATAGGTATAATATATAACATATGACCAATGTAAGCTAGATTATATCTCGATAGCAAACCCTGAACTCCTAGGGGCTTAACAATAAAGATATGTATATTGTTAATGCTATATCCCCATCATGGGATAGCAATGATGTTCTGTTCCATAACAACCCCTGGCTGATACAGGTACTGCTATTTTATGGTTGTACTATCTGCAACATGGGGCTTCCTCCCTTACTCCGGTAAGAAAGGGAACAAAAACAAACAAAAAAACAAGATTGGGGAATTGCACTGGAGTTTTCCACTGCCTTAGTCCGAAAACCACTTCACTTTTGATCACAATTTTTTATCCATAACTGCTCACAAAGTTGAGTGCCCAAACAGGCTAGAAAATACAAGGAAACAAATGGAATGTTTAGTGGGCGTTAATATATTTATCACAGTATCTAAGGAGGAATTTTAAAGTTCATTATTCACCAAACTTATTTTGGTGTACAATTATTTTTTTAGTTTGCCATTTTATAGGATTAAGTGTCAATGAAGCACAAATTAAGAAATACTGGTTTAAATAAGCTTATGTTTAATGAGAAGGATTTTTGAGCAATGCACTTATAATCCAACCATAATATGTTTGTATGAATGCAAGGGAGAAGGGTAAATAGATGCCAAAATTATGTCTAGTCACCTTAAACATGGTACACATTTCACTAGGTAATATGAAATATAGTTTTGATTCAATATGGCATTTATTATTTTATTCTGTGTTATATAGTGTACCACCCACACATACATACATGAGCTATGCTTACATCTTTGAAATAGCAGTTTTGTTGTTTAGAACATGGTCCCCAACATTTTTGGCATCAGGGACTGATTTCATGGAAGACATTTTTTCCACGGACAGGAGGGTGAGGTTGGGGTAAATGGTTTCAGGATGAAGGCGTTCCACCTAACATCATCAGGCATTAGCTTGATTCTCATAAGGAGCGCGCAACCTAAATTGCTCTCATGCGCGTTCACAGTAAGGTTCATGCTCCTATGAAAATCCAACGCCAACGCTATCTGAAGGGAGGCAAGCTCAGACAGTAATGTTCACTTACCACTACTCACTTCCTGCCGTGCAGCCCGGTTCCTAACAGGCCACACACCAGCATCTGTCTGTGGCCCGGCAGTTGGGCATCCCTGGTTTAGAATCACAATTTATAGAGATTCTTGTCCTTCAAATATTTCTACAATGTGAACAAGTGTTAACAATGCAGCTTTAGATACTGGTTGCCAAGAGGGCAATCTACTTAGCCTTGTCTCAGTTTTATATTCTCCATTCTTTAATATCACAGAATAACATGTTTATAATGTTCCATAGAGTTTAAACACCAAGCACTGGTTATTGTCCTGTTTAAGAAATTCCATAAATTGTTTTCATAGTGCATCCTTCAAAATTAAAGTTACGTTCTTAAAAATATTTATTGAGTTTTAGAGGTTTCTGTTTCCAGTACACAAATAATCTCTGTGTTTTTGTTTCTTCTAAACTGTGGTTTATTGTTTTTAGCTTTTCTGTAAATATTTATCATTTTGCTTTATGTCACCTATTGTATTTTATAAGTATGTGAATTACTTCAAATTTTCCTATCGTCTCCACTTACTGTGATTATTTAGGTGCTTATTTTTAAAACTAAAATAGTTTTGTTTTATATTAGATTTAGAAAATATGTCAACACAGACATTTTCACATGTTGTTTTCAAATATATCATATGAAAAATTATGAATCCACATTTTTATTACCACTGCAACATATACAGCTGCATCAACATGCCTACTAATAGCAAGAGCATAAGAGCATACCTCTTTTGTAGACATTGATTATTAATCTAAGTCAAAAATCATCTATTTGCAAGGGGGAATGAAGATTTTTTTTTTACTCACCCATCACTAATAAACATAAAATCTCCAAAGTATTATTCGGACTTAACCCTATAGTTTATTCTGACAGTATTGCTAAGAGAGATACATGGTGCTAGTTATAGGTGATTAACAGTATCTTCTGTATTATAAATTCAGAAAAATGTAGACATTCCCTAAACTGTCATATTTTTGCTGAATAACTCATCTGCATTATAGGGAAATGTGATCAATAACTGGATTGTTTGCAAAAAGAAAGTATATACTAGGAAATATACAAGCTTAGGCTTTCGATTAAGCCAAATCGTGGCATATCATTTACCAAGTATGTTATTTACTAGCTGTATGTATATCTTGGATTTGACCAAAACAATCTACTGCAGAAAAGTTCCTTTTGAGAATTGACTCCATTTTCTAACTTAACTCTTTAAAATATATGATACCATGATCCTATCTTGTTGTGAGGAGAGGAATGACTCCTACAACATATGTCCAAATAAAAGCATTAAATAAAGGAGCTTGAAATATATATTTACTAAGAAGTGATTAGCATACATGACATACACACATATTTATCAAGTCTCTCAGATGCACTAAGTGCCTATATAATACACTACCTGATTTATACTCCCAAACATCTCCAAAACACTGGTCTCATCAATGCCCCTTTATGAATAAGGAACTGAGATTTTAAAGTTCTACTAGAGATGTTTACAGCTGACAAATAGCTAATGGATGTAAAATTAGATGCTAAGTCTAACTCATTTTATATCATTTGTTCGTAAAAACTCGACCCTTACAAAGGCACACGATTCTTTTAACTAGAAGTCACAAGAAGCAGAACTGAAATGGAAACTCAAAATGATGGGCACAGTTTTTTAGTAGGATCTAGAAGCAGCTGGTACTCACATTGTCAAGCACTTTTTGCAGTGGTGGAGAGAGGAGTTAAATTTATGAGAATTATAACTAAAAAAAGTTATATTATTGGTGCAAAGTTTTAGGTTAAAAGAAGTTAGTGCAATATAATGTTAATAATGCTAAATTTTAAATTAGACCATCTGAATTTCAGATTTTATATACTCTTCCCACTAGCTGTGTTGGCCAAAGGCAAGTTAATTAACCCTCTGACCATGAGACTATCCTGTAAAGTAACATCTATTCCCCTCAAATTAGAAATTTGTCAAAAGCAGAAACTTCAGCTTCTATACCTTTTGATTTTCTATATCAAATAAGAAACTCAGGGCTCCTGAGTTGCACAACGGACAGAAAAAAGTTTGCATTAAAGTTTCTGTGAATTGCACACTTTTGATTTGTGTATCACAAAGCCCTGCAGAGTGGCCCTGAATGAGTGCCTGGCACACATAGGGGATTCAATAAATCCTATTGCAGTCCACTCTGAACTGCCACAAGTTTCTTTTTCTTTCTCCCAGGAATTAAGTATAAAGCAATATATATGAAATTTCTAATTTACTATAAAGTAATATGCTATTATAATTTCTATTGTTTTAACCCTCTCTAATGTTGTTTTAATCCATTGCTGAAACAGTTAAGCAGAAACTACATAATTGTGTCATTATTATTAACAATATCATCTTCTCTTTTTGTAATCTAAACAAATTTTGATTCAGAATTTGTTTCAAAATGTCTTCACCCCTGCCTACAATTTGTGCTCACACCTCTTCTGAAGCGTATCATGCCTGCAAACTCTGTTCTATGTTTTATAAAGAAACTTAGATTATTCACATAAATGTTGAGGGTTACGAAATAATAGTAAGATAAAGGTAAGCGTAATTTTAATCCATGCTTGAAAATTTCAGATTGCTGTGAAAATTTGCCAAGGGATCCAAGAGTCCCCTGACAGCATGCATTCAGGATGGTATAAAATCTGTGAAAGTACCATTAATGCTTTAGCCACACTAATAAATAAGAAAACTAATAAGATTGCCTCTTAGAAATTCTGTTGACTACATTGGCTCTTCTTTTTATGTCACTTTATTGAGTAGAACCAACCCAAATGTAACCTCACAGTGTAATTCTCTCATGAATAGCTCCTGCAGATTTAGATTGGAATGGTATCTGGCCATAAAAAAAGCAGTTTAATGCTACAGTGAACATCATTCACTAATCCTCATGTATCATTTGTGAAATTCAGTCTGTTTGGCAAAAATAAATGCCCTTTGCCCTTAAATACTCTGTAAAAATGCGGTCTGAAAACCATACCCAGGCCATGGTTGCTTTTCTGGAAGAAAGTAAAGAACCACAATAGTCAAGACCATTATTTTCTTTCCAGCAAACCAATGCAAAATAAATTCCTTCAGCACCGTAAGAAGGATTTTTGAAAGGTGGAAGCTGTGGTTAGGTTTTCTGTTTATGCCTGTAAGACTGGGCTTCTTCTGAAGTGATTACATTTGTGTACATACATTCATTCAACTCAACATATCATGACTGAGTTCTCATTTGCACCAGGCAATGCATGGCTCAAGACACAAGACTCTGCTCCCCATGTTTTCACAGTTGTCTGTAAGATACTCCACAACACAGCGGGACGAGGGACCATCTGTATAGAGAAGCATTTTTCAACCTTTTTAGAACTCATGATTTCATGCTTGCTTTCTCATTCATCTTCCACATTCCTCTGCTAGGCTATATATGGACTCTCTAGATCCACAGACTAATTTTTACAGCAGTCTGAAAGAACATACACACACACACACAGCCCCCCTAGAGTTTATATTGTGAAAAGCAGAAGTCAAGAGAATGCCTTTGTCAATCTGTATTTTCAATCCCAATCCCATTATGGAAATTCTCCCACTGTGGGTTTCATTGTGTTTAAGATTTGTCTCCTCGAGCTTTTCTACTCTCCATTTACTGAGCATCACAGCTCAAGAGTCACCGAAATTGCGTTCTGAATTAGAAGGTATGGACCTGACCCCAAACAAATTAAGTTAAAAGAGACCAAGAGATAGCTTTTATGTTTTGAATTATTAATTTGATTTCTTTCTTGCATACAAAGGCCCTGGGGATCACCTATAACAAATATGCTAAATTCAGTTTAGCAGAGAGAACATGGATATTGGGATCATTAATCACCCTATGTTCTGGAGCCCCCAAACACTTCGTAGTCCATACAAAAGCAATTACAATAGAGTACTGATGGTTTGGAAATGCGAGACACTTCTTAGTTTAGAAGGAAGGATAATTCAGCTACTCCAGACACCATTGTTTGGGGGTTGAGTTGATTTTTGTTTTCATTAGCTCCAGTCTCTTTCATTAGCTCCTTTCATTAGCTCTTTTCTCTGTAGAGAAAGGCCTAGGCCATGGCGTGATACTGGTTTAATAAATGCACTTACACCTCATTAGTGCTCCAAAGTCAACTGGCATGGAGAACGCAGGCTTTGATTCTTATGAGACCAGTGCATTAACACAATAAACCATATTAAAGAGAGTACAGCTAATTTCAAGTACCTGCAGTATTGGTTTTGCTCTTCACACTTCAAAAATAAGGAACAAACATCACTTATCTAATAATGCAACTAAAGAACTAAATGGAATTTGTGGTCACTTAACCCTATTCCTTTATTTTAACAAATGAAGAAAGAGGTGAATTAGTGACGGAGTTTGTTTAGAACCCTCGTTTTCTACCTGACTAGCATTCCTTCCACTAGAATGGACATTTTCAAAATCATTTGAAAAAGATTGATTTTCTTTTGATCACCAAAGAGCATTCTATATACTGTTTGTTCCATAGTTTGTACATTTATGGAGTTTCATAATGAGAATTCATATTTAGAAGAAAATAAAAAATGCTAGACATCTTAATGATCAACAAATACAGAATTCAATTTATATATTTCACTGAATTTCCTAAGACAAGAAAGTGAAACGTGTCTTAAACTTTATAGTATGTAAAAATAGTGGGCATGACTCAAGATAATAATACATAGCAAGATGTTCTATTGAAAAACTATAAAAACATTCCTCTTTAATTAATAATTATTTAACAGGAAACACCTCATTCCTTGATCATTGATCATCTAATTCAAATATGGTTTTTTTTCCTGTTTCTACATCAATGAGTCAATTGAATCATCTGAGTTTGACTTTTCACTGTGACTGCTGAAATTAGTTGGTTTTGCTCATAATAATTTCTTTACTGTTATTACTTTTTATAACAGGGCATTGGACAGGAGCTCTTGTTCTTAATGACTTTTCAGTAGGACTACAAGGAGGGAAAGAGCTATCTTCACCACCTTTAATGATTGAGCATTTATGTTTTTCCTTTGTGTGAAATCTCAAAGGAGAGCAAACAAATATGCTTGATGTAATAATATTTCTCAGGTTCTAGGAAAGCTATTTTTAAAAAAGAACTTAGAGCCAGAAAGATAATCCAATAACTGGGTATTTAATAAAGCACAAAATAAATGTGTTAGTCTAGAGCCAGACTGTCTGAGTTTGAATTCTGGCTCCCTGTTTAACTAGCAGTGAGATTTGTTCCAACTGTCAAACCTTTCTCTAAGTCACTAACCAGCTGTGTGACTTTGGTGTGACTTTTGTCTATTAAATCTGATGATAACTCAATCTCCTCATTACAAAAATGGAAATGATAATACCACTTAACTCTCTAATCTATTATAAAAATTAAATCATTGATTCATATAAAGCATATAGAATTATGCCTGGCAAATAGTACACACTTCATAGGTTGGCTATGAATATTGCAGTCATAAACATAGAAATCATATGAAGAATAATGCAATTTTATATACAAGATAAGATAGTTCTGAGCAGTTATTCCAAAAGGCAAAGCCAAAAGTGCACAAATGGAGGTTGCAGGACCACTGACTTAAATGAAATCAATGGAAATATCATTTAATAATTAGAATTGCTATTAACCATGCACTCTGTACACACTGAAGATGTTTAAGAAGAAAATGCATGATAAATTTTCAAAGATATTAGAAGGCATTTCTTGCTACTAAATGATCGTAAGTGCCTTTCTAATTCTATGAGGTTATATTTTTTAAATGGAGCAAATCTTACTAGAATATATGTATTACCTGGATTTTGCATTTCTCTAGACCTAGGCGCTATCAGACCTAACTTCTGCCCACTCTAATAAACTTTTACCTCCTCTTGCCAGATGGACAGATTTTTCTTAAAATTTTACATCTAAAACTGAGGATAATACTATTACTTAACTAATATTGGAAAAGGGACAATTACAGCAGTTCTCAATATGTAGTCTAGAAAAACAGATATAGGAACCTTATGAAATACTTCTAATATTTCAAACAGCCTAACAGAACATTTGCTATGTCTCACTACGGCGAAGAAGAGATTAACTAAACTGTTTAATTCCTTTGGTTTTAATGGAATTATGTTAATTGAACTGTATTATTTCAGGTTCTTGATCATATGAAGCTCTATTTTCATTATTAAAATCAAGGAAAAATTAATCATTGACTTATGCACAGAGTTTAGTACTTAGAAACTCTCAAAACATGCAATTATTTGGTAGAAAAATAATTACAGTTGAAAAAGGATCAAGTAGATTGGTAATCACCCTGTATTTCTATTAAAACAGTCAATTAAATGTTAGCTGTTTTAGGTGTGAAAGTATCTTGTAGTTAGAAGAATTGAGGTGCAGCCAGGCCATGCTGATTAATTGTTCTGAGATCCTGAGTAAATTACATAACATCACTGAATAGCAGTCACTGCCTCCATAAAATGAGGAGAATGTCTGCCTTTGCTTATCTATTCATTCATTCATATCCTGTCTACTTCTATGAAAGATTTGATGAAGACTACCAAGTGAAAGGTAGATTATGTTACAAGTGGTATATAGTCTAAAATTGCTTGTACCTTAGGAAATATTTTTACTGCTGTAAGATACTCTAGTTCCCAAAAAATATTTTGAACAAAATTACAGATTTTTAAAGACATAGATATACTTTCTGTGATTATTTGGACATGTGCATTATTAGTAGACTTTCTCCATGCACTGGTGTTTCTTAATGCACTAAGACATGCATTTTACTTTTTATAATAGGGCATCGGACAGGATTTCTTGTTCTTCATGACTGTTCAGTAGGACTACAAGGTGGGAAAGAGCTATCTTCGCAGAGATCAAAAAAACAAAAAACAAAAAAAAAAACTTCAGGCAAATAACCTTCATGAACATTCATGCAAATATCCTCAATAAAATACTGGCAAACTGAATCTAGCAGCACATCAAAGGCTTATCCAACATGATCAAGTTGGCTTCATCCCCAGGCTGCAAAGTTGGTTCAGTATATGCAATTAATACATGTATTCATCACATAAACATAACTAAACATAAAAACTACATGATTATCTCAGTAGATGCACAAAGGCCTTTGATAAAATTCAACCTCCCTTCATGTTAAAAACTCTCAATAAACTAGATGTTGAAGGAATATACTTCACAATAATAAGAGCCATCTATGACAAATCCATATCCAATATCATACTGAATGGGCAAAAGCTGGAAGCATTTCCCTTGAAAACCGGCACAAGACAAGGATGCCCTCTCTCACCACTCTTTTTCAACACAGCATTGGAAGTTCTGTCCAGAGCAGTCAGGCAAAATAAAGAAATAAAGCATATTCAAATAGGAAGAGAAGAAATCAAATTATCTTTGTTTGCAGACGACATGATACTATATCTAGAAAACCCCATCATCTCAGCCCAAAAGTTTCATAAGCTAATACGCAACTTCAGCAAAGTATCAGGATACAAAATCAATGTGAAAACATTTCTAGCATTGCTGTACACCAACAGCAGGAAACCAGAGAGCAGAATCATGAATGAACTCCCATTTACAGCTGCCACAAAAATAATAAAATACCTAGGAATACAACTAATAAGGGAAGTAACAGACCTCTTCAAGGAGAACTATAAACCACTGCTCAAAAAAATCAGAGAGAACACAAACAAATGGAAAACACTTCGTGTTCATGAATAGGAAGAATCAATACAAAAATGTCCATACTGCTCAAAGTAATTTATATATTCAATGCTATTCCCATTAAACTACCATTGAACATTCTTCACAGAATTAGAAAAAAAAAAAAACTATTTTAAAATTCATATGGTGCCAAGAGAGAGTCCAAATAGCCAAGACAATCTCAAGCAAAAAGAAGAAAGATGGAGGCATCACAATACCTGGCTTCAAACTATGCTACAATGCCACCATAACCAAAACAGCATGGTACTCGTATGAGAATGGACACATAGACCAATGGAACATAATAGAGAACTCAGAAATGTGAATGCACACCTACAACCATCTGATATTCAACAAACCTGACAAAAACAAGCAATGGAGGAAAGATTCCCCACTAGCCATATGCAGAAAATTGAAACTAGACCTCTTCCTTATACCAGATAGAAAAATTAACTAAAGATAGAATAAAGACTAAAATATAAAACCCCGAACTGTAACAGTCATAGAAGAAAATCTAGGCAATACCATTCAGGACATAGTCAACAGGCATAGATTTAATGATGAAAACACCAAAAGCAATTGCAACAAAAGCAAAAATTGACAAATGGAATCTAATTAAGCCAAAGAGCTTCTGCACAGCAAAAGAAACTATCATCAGAGTGAACAGACAAACTACAGAATGGGAGAAAAATTTTGCAATCTATCCATCTGACAAAGGTCTAATATGCAGAGGCTACAAGGAACTTAAACAAATTTACAAGAAAAAAACAATCCCATTAAAAAGTGGGCAATGAACATAAACAGATACTTCTCCAGAGAAGACATACATGTGCCAACAAGCATATGAAAAAAAGCTCAACATCACTGAGCATTAAAGAAATATAAATCAAAACCACAATGAGATACCATTTCACAGTAGTCAGAATGGCTACTATTAAAAAGTCAAAAAATGACGGATGCTGGCGAGGTTTTGGAGAAAAAAGGAATGCTTTTACACTGTTGATGGGAATGTAAATTAGTTCAACCATTGTGGAAGACAATGTGGTGATTCCTCTAAAGACCTAGAGGCAGAAATACCATTTGACCCAGCAGTCTCACTATGGAGTATATTCCCAAAGGAACAGAAATCTTTCTATTATAAAGATACATGCATGTGTATGTTCATTGTAGCACTATTCACAGTAGTAGCAAAGACATGAAATCAACCTAACTGCCCATTAATGACAGACTGCATAAAGAAAATGTGGTATATATATGCCATGAAACACTATGCAGTCATAAAAAGGAATGAGATCATGTCTTTTACAGGGGTAGGCATGGAGATAGAGGCCATTATCCTCAGCAAACTCATGTAGCAACAGAAAACCAAATACCACATGTTCTCACTCATACTGGGAGCTGAATTATGAGAATACATGGCAGGGAACAACACACACTGGTGCTGTTGGAGGTACGGGGGGATGGAGAGCATCAGGAAGAATAGCTAGTGGATGCTGGGCTTAATATGTGGTGATGGAATGATCTGTGCAGGAACCACCATGGCATATATTTACCTGTGTAACAAACCTGAATATCTTGTACGTGACCCCTGAACTTAAAAGTTGAAAACAATTTTTTAAGATAGATATGTTAGTTGATAAAATAATGAGCATATATAACTACAGACAACATAAAGTATATAACTATAGGCAAAAGAAAGACTTTAGCAAAGCAATCACATATAATCCTAGTAGTTTCTTGTTATCCAGATCCATAATCAACATACGATGGCTCTTGGGCAAAATCCTGTTCAATGGCTGGATTTCTAGAGTCCTCAAACTCAGAATGCTTTTTATGTTTCTTAATGGTCAACAAAAAAAGTCAAAAGAAGAATAACATTTTGTCACATGAAAGAATGAAGTGAAATTCAAATTTTAGCATTCATAATAAAGCTTTTTTGAAACACAGCCACACTTACTCACTTATATATTACGTATGTCTACAATGGCGGTATTGAGTTGTGACAGAGATTGACTCCTGAAACTTAAAATATCTGCTATCTGGCTCTTTCCCAAAAATATTTGTCCCTTAGCTAGGTGGCAGAGAATTAAATCATTTCCAGTAAAGACTATCTTATCACTTATTTCCAAGTCATTAAGTAAATATGACTTTGGAGGTGAAACTTAAAGGCGATCTATTTAAAGATGCATATATAAATAATCTTTTTAATTATCATGGAGGGGAGGTTTGCTTTCTTTCTGAAAAATAACGTTATCTTTTCAGATATTTAATGTGTGGAAGCACTTAACTATAACCGTTTTTGTTTTCTTTTTATTTTAGATGAATAGTGGAAAATAAGCAATATTTTTCATTGACAAGTAAAATTGTATATATTTATGGTGTAGAGCATGATGTTTTGATATCTGCATGCATTGCGGAATGGCTACCTCAAGCTATTTAACATATGTAGTACCTCACATACTTCTTATTGTTTGTTTTGTGTGTGTGTGCAGGAAGAACACTTACAATCTACTCTTTTATCAATTTTCAAGTACATAATACATTATTAACTGTAGTCCCCGTGATGAATAATAGAACTCTTGAACTTATTCCTCTTCTCTAACTGATATTTTGTGTCTTTTGACCAACAGGTCTCCAATCTTTCCACCTCCCCAACCTCTGGCTTCTGGTAACTAGCATTTTACTCTTTCTTTTTGTAAGTTTCACTGTGTTTTGCTTCCCCCCCACCCCCACAGGTGTTATTGAAATCAGTCACTGCAATACTTTTGGCTTAAAACTGATTTAACTGATTAATGCTCTTAAATTTTTTAAAGTTTTAAAAATGTTTTATCACATATACATGTGTACAAGTACATATATATGTATATATGTGTGTGTATATACACACACATATATACACACACATATATTTTATATATATACACACATATATGTAAGTGTGTGTATATACACACACACTTTACTTTCATACCTGCACACAGAAACACCCCAGAAAGACACTGAGGCAAACGTGAGCTAAAACAGTAACACATGAGCTCTGACACCGTGGTGCTAGTGCTTGAATGTCCGCTCTGCTCCTGCAGTGGGTACTTGGGTAATGATACCTGGTCTCAGTTTCTTAAGTTTTAATTTTTTTTTTTTTTTTGAGACGAAGCCTCATTCCATAGTCCAGGTTGGAGTGCAGTGGCACGATCTTGGCTCACTGCAACCTTCCCTTCCGAGTTCAAATGGTTCTCCTGCCTCAGCCTCCCACGTAGCTGAGATGACAGGCTTGCGCCACCACAGCCAGCTAATTTTTGTATTTTTAGTAGAGATGGGTTTTTACCATGTTGGGCAGGCTGGTCTCAAATTCCTGACCTCAGGTGATTCGCACACCGTGGCTTCCCAAAGTGTTGGGATTATATGCATGAGCCCCTGTGCCAGCCTTTTTATTTTTTTTTTAACTTTTAATTTAAATTTAATTTTTTTTAATTGTTTGTTTGTAGTTTCTTCATCCTCAAAATGTGGAAGACAATAATCATAATAATAAAAACCTACCACATAGGGTTCACTTAGAGAATGACACATGGTTACATACGTAAAGCGCTTAGAACACAGTCTGGCACATCTTATCCCTCAAGAGTGTTAGTCAATAATTATATTTGTGATTGTTGTTACTGTGGCATTTCAATTTCTTCATCATCCACAAGTGTCTTCAGGTATAAGAAAATACATTCGGGGCCCTATCTCCTTAGCTTAGGAAAGCAAAGTGCCCAGTATCCTGAATATCTCACTCTGCAAAAAATAATTATTGATATACTAAAATATATGGATGGTAGAGAAGGGACCACAGCCTCAAAGATGTTTCCCTTTTTATCAGCTGTACCAATACTGATTGCTCTCAAAATGCCTGCTTGCCAATTCTTTGATTTCATTGGAAATGGATTTTTATGAGAAGAAAAAGGAAAATAACTTTGGACATTTTCTACTTTCCTAGGAGCTTTATGGCAATAGTTCAGGTAATGGGGATTTTTCTTCTCCCAACAAGTTGGGTTTTATAGTCATCAAAAAACACAAATGACATAATATTAAAATATCCAAAAAATAAAGTATCAGGAAATGGTTAGAAAAGGGGGAGGATATTCTAATAACCAAAACCCAAATGAATGCAAAGCTAAATTAAAAACATCCTTTTGGAGAAAAGAGCTTTTTAATGATTATTTGTTCCGTTTCTTGTTTGTTTGTTTGTTTGTTAAATCTAGTGTTGTGTTTATGGATGTCATGTTGGATCTGTCACATTTCCCCTGCTGAATTTGTTTTTATTCCTAGTGATTAATAACAAAATGTAAGTAAATTGAAAATGTGTTAGATTGTGAACCACTGATAATTATAAGGCTTCGTTTGTAAAATGTTTTTTTCAATATGTCAGAGAGGTTGGCAGCAATTGTTTATTGACAATGTTTTAATGACTACATAGGATAGAACTAGTATTTAAATAATAGATTTGCTGTTCATGTTGGCTCTACTCTCTCTGAGCCCTTCCCTTAAACTCTTTTCTGCTGTTGTTAGATGAAATCTATGCAGAGACAAATTAACATAGTAAGCTTGAGACTGATATTCTTAGTATGGACGTCTTGCAAAGTTAGTACTTGACTGGCATTCAGTAGCTTGAAGGGTAAATATTTCCCTACATGGATATAAAACTTTCTCTAAATGATAATAGGAGCCCATTGTGCTTAAACTGTTTGTAAAAACTAAATAATTAACATTGAATAACTCCTGAAAAGCTAGAAATTTGGTATGTATTTGACAGAAGGCGTTTGCTGAACCATGATAGAAATCCTAGACTTCTAGTCTTGAGCAAGATTTCCTAGTAGACATTTCCCACACGTTGTCACAAGTCATTGCTGGAGGAATTACATGTCTCCCGTCTGACTCCAGTAGGAGAAGCTTCTCGGAAGGTTGCACTGAGTTTTCTCTGGATGTGGCTTTTCCCTTTGCTGATCTTGCTTTGTGTCCTTCTGCTGTAATCAATCATAGCCATTAGTTTGGCTGTGTGCCGAATCCTGTGAGTTTTAGTGAATGACAGAAAATGGGCCAGGGGGAGTTTGAAGATCTCAAAAGCGTAGTTCAATTCAACTTTATTGAGAATTCGAGGCAGACGAATCCCATTAAGTACAGCTGTTCCATCATTTTAGATTAATTTTGACATTGAATGTCTTCATTTTACCTCCATAAATTGGGAGCATCATGAAATTTCCCCCAAGTTCTCCTTAAGGATATTATGAAAAAAACTAACAGTTATTAAATATTTTTAGTGATTCAGACATATTATCTCATTTAATACTCAAAAGAATTAATTGAGGAGGGTCACATCATGTCTCCAGCATGCCTACAACAAAAAGCTCAGAAGCATCACAGAAATTGAGGAACATGATATATTTCATAGCCCTATTATCTGAATTTAAGATTTATCTGACTTTATATACATAATTATATTGTGTAATTTTTCCCGAAAATTAAAAAGAAAAGATCTATTTTCTGATCTATTCTAGAAAGGTTTGCTATAACTGTTTTTATGAATTCAAGTGCTGCTGAGCAAAACAAATGCTTAGTGTAAAGAAATGCCATGCCTAGAAGACCCACTTGGAGACACAAAGAGGCCAATCCGCATGACGTAGAGCATTTGGACATTCCTCTCATATGTCGCTGTCACTAGTATTCCCCTTTCGGGAGCAGAAAATCAGGTGGTTGCTAAAAATTAGAGCACAAATATCCTGTCTTTGTCAGTGAGATGCTCAAGATGGAAGAGAGTCGGAATCGATCATTCACCTCTCTAGCCCTTTTTTCCTTGCACAGACACTTCTAAAACTTCTGATGTTTTCTTCCATGGCTTTTATCTGCACTTCTTTTCTCCAATTATTGATAAGGTTATATCCATTAATCATAAAATTCTTGAGTGGAAGAGCCATAATATTCATTTTCAGAAAAAATAAATATGAACAAAGCAGCAAAGGAAACAAAAATCTATTCATATAATTTGATCTCTATTGTAATTATAATACACACTAAATATTTAAAAGACACAAAGTTCAAAATGTTATTTTACAAATGACTATTCTTCCTTCCCAAGGGAGAACAAATAAAGCAATGAAAATGGGAACTATAATAAGAAAAGTTGCACAAGAGATAAAAAGACTGGAAAGAAACGAATGTAAAATAAAATGAGAATAGAAAATACGTATGAAAATGTGGTTAACTACAAGAATTAAATAACTAGCATCGGGTACATTTTGCAAGATGCCAGAAAATAATTTTAATAGTGCTGTAACAGTATTTTTTCATAGAAAATACAGAGAGCTGAAGATAGAAAATATCTTAATCTTGAGTTTGATTTATATTTCATCCCTTTTATGATGCACTAGATATAACTCCAATAAGGCATATTTTAATTAATTTTTTGCTAAAGTATAAGTAAAGTAGCTTCTCTTTTGAATGGGCAGACTATCACTACCTTAAAAATTAAGTATTTGTATGCCTTCTGAGGGTTCATGTCAGCAATTCCAGCACTTTGGGATTCCAAGGTAGGCAGATTGCTTGAGCCCCAGGAGTTCAAAACCAGCCTGTGCAATGTAGAAAGACCTTGTCTCTACCAAAATCAATCAATAAATCAATTTAAAAATGTGAAAATGAAACAGAGCATTGGTATTAATGGATATTTTGTGTTAAGTGCTACAAGGCAATTTACTCTTATAAATTGTCTTGCTTTGAGCATTTGATAGAGAGTGTTTCAAGTAGAGATGAAAAATGTCAAACGGGAAAAACAAAATATGGTCTTTCAGGTAACACAGGGAATTTTTTTCAGTTATGGAAATGCCAAAACAGCATAAGCAACTTATTTGAAGGTAGAAAATAAAGACCACACACAGAATTGTGACTTAAATGGCTGACTTTATATACATATAAATATATATATATTCTTATGTATATATTCTTATATATATATGTATTCTTACATGAGAATGAGAAGATACATATATAAGAATGTTTATTGCAGTGTTTTCTATAATAAACATCACATAAAGTATCCTCCATAGGTACAATGTACACTACTCAGGTAACAGGTGCACTAAAATCTCAGAATTCACAACCATATAATTCATGCATGTAACAAAAACCACTTGTATCCCAAAAGCTATTCAGATAAAAATTAATTTTAAAAAATAATAAATAATACAGTTGATGTGGAAATACTAAAAAACAAATTCTCCATAGGGAAATGATGCATTGGTACCACTTTTGTTGAATAGAATGCAGTAGATCTCTGTGTGCTAATATAAAAGATCTTAAAGTTGTACTCTTCAGTGAAACAAGCATCTATAATATATAGAAAAGTCCAATGTGTAAAAAAAAGTCTATATATGTTTATACATAAATTCATGTATATGAGTATATAATTGGGAAATTTTGGAAGATACAAAGGAAATTAATGATTTAGTTATTTCTATGAAGGAAGCCTAGGTCCCTGGAGTAGAAAGAAGACTCAGTATATGTTATCTTATATATGTCTTTGAAATCTTCTCGCCGGGCGCGGTGGCTCAAGCCTGTAATCCCAGCACTTTGGGAGGCCGAGACGGGCGAATCACGAGGTCAGGAGATCGAGACCATCCTGGCTAACACGGTGAAACCCCGTCTCTACTAAAAAATACAAAAACTAGCCAAGCGAGGTGGCGGGCGCCTGTAGTCCCAGCTACTCGGGAGGCTGAGGCAGGAGAATGGCGTGAACCCGGGAGGCGGAGCTTGCAGTGAGCTGAGATCCGGCCACTGCACTCCAGCCTGGACGACAGAGCCAGACTCCGTCTCAAAAAAAAAAAAAAGAAATCTTCTCTGGTTCTAGCATATTCACTTTCATCTATATTGTAATAAATGTGGATTTCACTTTTAATACATCTAGATATTTGCAATATTCTGAACATTGCTTATTAATTGATAATTACAAATATTTAAATCATTAACTTTAAATGAAAAATTATGTAGATGTCTAATAGTTCAATGACTATTTAAACATTTAAATGATTATTTTCTGGACATCATTTGCACCTGTGTTTTCTACCTGTTGTAAAATTCAATTTTAATTTGAAATCAATCACATTTTCCATAAAATCTTCTGTGTATGTATACATTAATATTATTTTACTAATCATTATAACCCATCATAGATTAGAAGTTAATTAAGCAAGAGCCTAGGGACTTTTGTTTACATTTTTCACAGCTAGCATTATGCTTCATTATTTCTCTATACATTTAAATGAAACAATTGATAGCCAACTTGATGCTATAGTAATAGTTTAATTTAATTCTATGTCAATAACATGGTATACATATTTGTTAAAGGACAAATGTGGTCAATATCAAAATAAATTCCATTATACGGTTTCATCATTTTAAGAGGAGATGTAACAGATGACAAATCTTCCAGTATATCTGTAAGCTCAAAAATTTTTAGCTCAGTTGTACTCTTCTTGACATCATACCTTTTTTCACTCTATACCTGTGATTGTCCTTTCACTTTGAAGTTCATTTTTCCTAATAAGCCCTCATACAAATGCAGAAAATATTTTCATAATAAAGTGGATATGTTATCATAAACAGCTAGAAAGTGACTATCAGGATATTCTGAACAGTCCAGTGTGAAAGCTTGCATAACTTTTCTTTCTTTCTTCATTCATTAATCCCCAAAGATAGATCTGGGTGCCTACAAATTGCTACTGACATCATTTGATCAATAATGAAACGATGAAAATGTTACAATTCCTACGTTCATGATGTGTCTTATATAACTCAATGGAATTATTGTAATATCATGAATACATTACATACTTTTTAAGTCTCAGTAAAATGAATCAGGCAGCTTTAGTACCTCTCTATCAATAGAAATATTCAATGGAAAAATAGACATCCACCTATAGGGACTGTTGTAGAGAAGACTTTAGTTTGGGGTGAGACAGTGGACAACAAAGACCCATATCTAACTCTCTTCTGTTTGCAGGTGTACTGCCATTCCTAGTTTATTGCCTACACGTTAGGATTGCCAGAAAACTTATTAGAAATATATTTTTCTCAATAATAGAATCTTAAAACTTAGACAGACAAATTTTAAAAATACGAATTCACTATTGCACCTGTCTCCAGTGATCTGGTAAAGATGGACAAGACTCAAGGAATAAGATATTTCAGAGCAGACAGTGATGCGGGAGAGACATAGACTTTGTTCATCAAAAGAAGCACTTGCAAAAGGAAATCAGGTCCTTTTAAGTCAAACAATAAGTTTACTCAAGACTCTCAAGCTTGAAGGTGAGATTCCAATAGCTGAGCTGTAGTCAAATTGCCTGTTTTTTTTAACCAATTCAAAGTTACCTGTGTAAGTTAAAATCAGGACATGGAGTGAAGTATGGACAACTGCTCCATTTTCCTTTTCTTCATGTCTACAAATATTTCTCAGACGCCTCTGGGCTACGGGAAGCTATGAAAAAGTTAATCAACAGAACTCCGTTTCTTCTTTTCCTAGAGGGTGGCCCAAAGGGAAAACAGCTCTGTCAATAAAATGTTTCCTTTTTTTATATGGAGAGACTTTTGCAGGTCTTATCTGTATACAGGGTATAAAAAGTTCTCTATATTATTTTCTTAAACCCATCTAATGTTTTGACAATACCAGGACAATGTTTACATTCAGATTTCCAGAGATATTCACCATAGTAGTTAGGGGCATAAAAGATGTAGACTTCAGTCATCTTTCAAAGAAGTTCAGTGTTCAAAACAACTGTGGACAACCTGGTGGCAGGAGTGTAAACATTGCAATATTTGTGTCTTTTGGATAGAAGCCGTATTAACAGGGGTGGGATGATCCCTGTTTGTAATTTTGATTTGCTTTTTTCTGATGAACAATGTTGTTGAGCACCTTTTCATATCTTTGCCATTTGTATGTCTTCTTTTGAAAAATGTCTATTTAGCTCTTTTGCCCATTTACAATTGAATTTTTTAAATTAAAAAATATAAAAAGAAGATATTTCTGGTCACTTTTCTTGTCCTCTGATAATAACTGGAATTAAAATGGCCAATCCATATAGGTATGAAACCTTTGTTAGTTCCCTCAGGCTTCCATAAAGGACCGCAAGCTGGATGGCTTACACAACAAAAATTTATTGTCCTACATTCCCAAGGTGATATGGTTTGGCTGTGTCCCCACCCAAATCTCATCTTGAATTGTAGCTCCCATAATTCCCACGTGTTGTGGGAGGGACCCAGTGGGACATAATTGAATAATGAGAGCATTTTCCCCCATACTGTTCTCATGGAAGTGAATAAGTCTTAGAACATCTGATGGATTTATAAGAGGTTTCTCCTTTTGCTTAGTTTCCATTATCTCTTGTTGGCTGCCATGTAAGATGTGCCTTTCACCTTCCACCATGATTGTGAGGCCTTCCCAGCCATGTGGAACTGTGAGTCCGTTGATGTTCTTTTTCTTTTTAAAAAATCATTTTCTTTATAGAAAAATAAAGACATTCCCCAATCTCGTGTATGACTTTATCAGCAGTGTGAAAATGGACAAATACAGAAGGCTAGAAGTGCAAAATCAAGCAACAACAAGGCTGGTTCTTTTGACTACCGCGAAGGAGAATATGTCTATGCCTCTCTTCTAGTGTCTGATAGTTATCAGCATTGCTTGGCTTGTAGATGGCCCTCTTGTCCCTGTCTTCACTTCATCTTCCTTCTGTACATGTCAGCCTCTATGTCATGAGGATTAACCCTAACGACCTCCTCTCAAATTGATCATCTGTAAAGACTCTATACTTCAACATCTTTTAGGAAGACAGGACACAATTCAAATCATAGCAATGTTTTGTAGAAGATACTATAGTATTTTATATAATATTGGTTTCCTGGGGTTACAGGTGAGAGAAAGAAGGGTACTTAAGAAAGATTTCCCTGTATATATTTTAGAGTATTTGAATAGTTAATAATGAAAAAATAAATGTGCATTATTTACCCATTTAAGAAAATTATAGTCAAAAAGTTGCAGAATTTGGTATTTTCTCTTTTAAAAACTATTTAGAAAATATATAGAAAAAGGTAAAGCCAACAGTTGATAGTAATTCCCTCTGGGGAAACATTGCAAAAGAAGTAAAGAGAGATTTCATCTTTTATTCATTTTTCTTTCCTTTCTATCTAAAAATATTAATCATTTAATTTCATATTTTAAAAATTATCTTGGAGACCCTCACTGGGGTTGTTTAAGGGAGGTTAAGTAGGTGCTGGGATATGCCCTGCAACTTAATTTGTGGCCCAGTGAAACAGAGTTATGCAAGTCAGAGCAACTGGAGAGAACTCCAGGCTGAGATCACTCATGCACACAGAACTCAGGGCTTTGGCCCCTAACTGAAAACTGTGATGAGTTTCATTGTCATTTAAAAAGGGTAAGTCACATATTCTTATTCCCTTTCACAGATGAGGAAGACTGAGAAGTTAAATGACAGTGAAAAATGGGACCAACGTGTCAATCCAGCTGCCCATGTGTTTGTGTGATTTCCCATGGTCTGCTTCTCTAACTCATTCTCTTGTTTGTGTCTTTTCTATATCCCCCGACTGGAAGGTAAGCACGTCAAGACCAGTGCCTTGTGCATCTGGTAAACCATGGCACCTGACAGCTATAGTGTGGCATTTGGTGCCTCATATACACTCAATATATATATGTTAAATGAATGAATAAGTGAAAACTTCTGGCAAAGATATTTATGATTTATGTGATGACAATAGCCTGGTAGCTAATAAAGAACTACATAGTATATGTAAGTATATATAACTTTATATACTAAATCACCTGTTGAAACTACTTTCAAACTCCAGATATTATTATTTTAGCCAGTCATAAATTTTGAACACGTACCTTTTATGCCAACACCAAAACACATAAAAATTTAAAACTATGAAGTTAGTAAAAGAGAGATGATTAAAAACTATCCCAGATTATCTTGCTAATACCTACAAAAAAGAAAAACAGAAGAAGATAACTCCAATGGTAAGTAAAGAGTCTATATTTGACTTCCGACCAAGATCTAAAGTTGTCTTCATGTTTAACTTGGGTCTGCTTTAGAATTCCAATTTAATCACAAATGGTGGCATAAACATGTGCCTTTGAGAGCTCTTCTTACCAGAGAGGTACTTAGCATGCAAATCTATGACATAAATTTAGTTTACAAATGGCATGCAACAAAGATTGCTGCTACATCTCATTCTCTAGTCACAATAGATGTGAAAAAGATAACTCGTTAGTGAAATAACTATAATTCAAGTAGAAAACTGACATAAAGTCTCATAAGCTTTGCCAAGTAGCTTTACTTTTGACAGTACAGAGATCTTTATACAGATATATCTTTTGGTTCAGTGACAGTTTTACAAGAATAAAGGATGGACAATAATTAAAGTGCCTTTGGGTAGTTAAATATGTACAGACATAGTTAAGAATTCTTTCTCTTCTGCTGTCCCCTAATTTCTATCAAATGTCAAACCTATTGTATACATGGAGAGTGAGTCCACAGCATAATATTTTAGGATAGAATCCAAGTTGTCCTCACTTAGCGTTTCTAAAATCAGGGGATAGAAGGTCACATAATATTTAAGAAATCATCAGTCTTCTCACTTGGGGAATATTTTGAGTTGTGCATTATTGTATTGTATTTTGAGTGCATAGATGCTATGCATTTTAAATAGATGGTGAAATGGGGTAATTGATTCATCTTTGTATTCACACCAAATGTAAGTGGTAAATGAAACGTGATCAGAACTTAAAGTAGATGATATTTGAAATGCACTAGAAAGATAGTCATTTCCAGATAAAAGGAACTCTGATAAGCAGAGTTA
Organism: Macaca nemestrina; assembly: GCF_043159975.1. Lineage (NCBI taxonomy): Eukaryota > Metazoa > Chordata > Mammalia > Primates > Cercopithecidae > Macaca > Macaca nemestrina. The sequence continues at coordinate 12,538,456 of NC_092128.1, forward strand.
ACCACAATTAGCCACCCGAGGAAAACCACAGAGCTCCAAGAAGTCCTTTTGGCTTTGTATGATTTTATGGTTTTAAATGGAAGGGCTAGAAAGGTCTTTTCTTTAGATAATAAGCTGCATATTTTAAAAATTAAATTAGAAATAAAATGTGCATGTGCCAGGTGTGATAGCACGCACCTCTAATTGCAACTACTCAGGAGGCTGAGAGAAGGATTGCTTGGGCCTGGGAGCTCCTGGCTCTACTGTGCCATGCTGATTGCGTGTCTGCACTATTTGGCATCAACGTGGTGATCTCTCAGGAGTTGTGTATAACATGGTTGCAAAAGAGGGATGAACTGACCCAGGTCAGAAATGGAGCAGGTCAAAATGTGGATGTATATCCTTAACATTTATATTCTCAGCATTTTATGTATAATATATGTATTTAACATTTAGTGTTGACAATACAATCACGTTGTCAAACTTTGAAAACTTGGACTCTGCTGTCAGATCAACTCATCATTTTTCATTTTATATGCAATGAAATGAAGGCCAGATGGAATTTTATATATGAAAAGTTATGAAATTATCCATTTTCATGCAATAATAAATAGAAATGTAAGGAATATTCTTCCATGATTACTTTGTAATTAACTCAAATATTTTTGATGTGACTTTGAATACCTATCCTTTAATTTATAAACTATCACAAAACGCCTATTCTTTAAAACACAGTTGGATAAAGAGCCTTGGAATTGTGAAATTATTTATTGATGTGAGTGAATAGACATTGTTTTCAACTGAAAGTCAATTTATATTGACTTCCTAAGAAATGAAAACAATTTAATTTTAGAGTTGTAGAATTTCGCCTCATTTTACATATATAAATATCATTTGTAATTTTTTTACATTTATTGAAAATACTAGGAAAGTTGGCATTAAAATAAGGAAGAGCATGACTTCGGTTGCAAATTTTTTTTTTTATTTTATTAAACTTATAAAGAAGATAAGATGTAGAGATTTTCCTATGATTCGTAAGTGGAAAGTGTCTTAATTACAGGTTTCTTAAACTATGTGGGTCAAATATAATAGATATATCTACTGGAAATCAGAATGAGTTGCATTTTGCCGACAGTTAAAATTTTGAAAGAGTTCATTAAGCATTACACTGAATTATTCTTTTGGCAATAAAAGCCACTACAGTGTCATTTTACTAGCTGTACTATTCTTGTAAATACACATAAAGATTTTTTTGAAGTAAATGATTTTGAAATAAAAACACAATGTGTTTGAAATTAATTCCTAATATCGTAACACAATGTAGCTTAATCAAAACGAGTACATTTTAAAGTTGGCAATAACAGAAAAACACACATAAAAAATATTCATTTCAAAATTCACTACTCTTCTTCCTCCAGGAAAGCGATCATCGTGTGTACGTGTGTGTGTGTGTGTGTGTGTGTGTGGTGTGTTTGTGTGTGTTTCTCCCTGATGCTGAGTGCTCACCACGGCAGTTAATTTCTTCATGGACTGTGGTGTTTTGCTGCTTATGAGCTGAAGCTGTCAGTTGTGATTTTTCCAGTTGAAGCACTGTTACAAGCTAACACGCTTCGCTAGGCACACAAAACTTGCAATATAAACCGATGGCATTCTGCCCTTTGCTGACAATGGTTCCTAAGTTACTTTTTGTAAGTATTAGTCATTATAGAATACTTTGAAGTATTTCCAAATAACACTCCTTTTTTTTCACCCTATTCCCCCGAAAAGAGACTGTACTTATTTTATTCTCTTTCAAATTGTATTTAGCAGCAGAATAAAGGCTTTTAAATGTACCCCTCTCAGCCAAAAGGGGACCTCTCTCTCAAGCCTATCATTCCACTCCCAGGTACTGGAAAGCATTTTCTAGTTTTTGTTGTTGCAAACATCATGGGTGCATACGAGGCTTAAGCAAGCTCATCAGAGAGACCACCTACTTCCAAACCCAGCACTTTTGCCACAATACCCCACAACTGACCCCCATCCTAGTCTTTTTCCAAACCCCTTCAGTCACCCCTTATAGATCTATAGGAGGAGGAACTCGAAATAACAATAGGGTGAGACCAGAAAACAAAGAGTGAAGCTCAGGGAGAACGCCGTAGGCAGCCGCCAGGACGATGGAGAAATGGAGTCTCCCCTGACTCAGGGTAGTAGCAACTATCACCTTCCAGATGACGGCTGCTGCTGGGGAAGGCCACAGGTCTAGTCTTGCAAGACCTTCATATTTCTCAAGAGAAGCTACAAGCTCTGGATACTCATGGGGCACTTCTCAACTTCTCAAAGCAGAAACACAGCTAACTGTAATTTTAAACAATCCTATGTGGGCTAAGCAAAACATGTATTTGTAATCTCGATTCGATCAGCAAAATCGCAGAGTTGACACCGCCCTCTTCTTCCAATTTTTTAAGCAGCTAGAACACTGTTTCATATTTAGTTGATAATCACTAAGAATCACGAATAAATTTACATAAACTATACATGCATGCAAATATATGCATATAAAATCCAAACGTGTGTATACACACATAGATGTATAGGTTTGCCCTTGTGCTTCAAACCTTGCTGTTTATGGAAACATAAGACAGGCAAGTTTTATGGTTAACATAGTTTACATTTCCAACTTTACTCTGAAGAAACAACTAAGTTTTCTTGTATCAATTTTTAACAACTTGACAAACTGTAAAGGAGGCTACAAAGTATCTGGTCTATATGGTCATTCGTACTCTAATACTTCCAGTAATGCTGTGAGGAATGAATAAACACAGCTTCACCAGGAATGATCTTATAAGCTCAACTTTTATAAAAGAAAAAAAGAAAAGAAAAATATAGGTAAAAAGTGCTTGCCTTTTAAAGGCTTATTTTGAAAGTCCTCCATCCCTGACCCACTTGGGAAAATTATGAGTGTAATTCATTTGAGTAGTTGAAATCTCATATGCAGCACAAATGCAAAAGAGTATGAGAAGGAGGAGCAGGAGAAAGAGATAAACAGGAAGACAGAGATAAGGAAGAAGGAGAAGAAAAAGGAAGAAAAGTAGAAGGAGGAAGATGAGGCAGAAGAAGAAAAATTAAAATGTGATGACATCAGATCAGATGTGTATTTGTTTTGAGACTGAAGCTATTTTCAACCTGCCCAGATGATCTGAAGTTTTTTTATATTGTTCTTTGTCTATAAACAGAAAATAACCTATTTCCAGCTATGTGTAGTGTTTCCTTACTCAGCTTTTTACTTTGTTTTGCTGAAAAACACCTAAACTCCTTTATTTCCTTTTTGGGATCTTGGGACTTGCACAAGAGCACCTCCACAGCAAGATGCAAGTGGAAAGCACAACCTGAAGTAGTGAAATATGATTCAAATAGGATGAAGCTAGTGGCCCTCACGACATGCAGACCCTCTTCTGTCCTGAGGCGGGACCATGCCTTTTGATCATTTTCTTTCCTGCATCTTTCTCATGTGTTAAGCACCAAGCTCAGCTAGTCAAGGGCCTTTTTCATTTTAAATACTAGAGAAGTCCCATTTCTTTACCACTGTGTGGCTATATTTTGCTGCTTTTTCATTACTTACAATAAAAATGATTCTTCTGTTTTTTGCTCTACAACCCAGTTTGTGTAACTGTAATAGCCTGATTCACCAACAATCAACCATATTTTGTGGTCTACTCTAACTGAGAGGGTCTTCATTTTCATACGACGGGAATTTAAAAGTCTATCTGACTAGGTATAAAAAATGTATCCATTTTCATGAGGCATAGATAAACATGAAGCAGTCATCCCAGGATTTTAGGTTTACTCTATGACTAAACTGAAACCCTTCATATTAAAGCTTTCAAATTTTACAGGAATGTTTGAGGAGCAACAGAAAATTTGCCAGCTTTCTAAACTGCCAAACTCTACTTCTATGTCAGTTGAATGTAACTAGTGAATTAATTCTAAGCAAGATATCACAGCGACTTACAGCTCCGCCTCATAGATAAGGCACCACAACTTTAATATGCACCTAAAAGAAATTGCTGCAGTAACTTTAAACTTCCCTACCAGGCATCTTTAGCACTATGGAAGGAAGAATGCTACATAAATCTCACAAGTGGTGGAATGAACACATGGCCTGAGTAGATATTATTCACAGTGGAGAGGCAGTCACATATGTGCCCTGAAGAAACATCATCTAAGTCTTGTTCTGGATTCTCTGACCTGATTTGACTAAATTAATTCCAACAAGGAATTTCTTTCCCTGAGACTCTTCGCTTGTCTCTAGCCCCAAATTAATAAGAACACCAAAGCACATCCACAAACCTAATCTTTCTTTTATTGGAAACATCTTTGCAGACATTTATACACAAGCATTTTGTCTGATTTACAGATAAGAACATTGCAGCTGTGAAGTGTGTGGCCACTTCCTTACTCGTTTGGCCAGGCTCCTGCCTCCTGGTCAGCAGGAGCTGAACTGCAGGGCTCCAGGGGGAAGGCGGCTGCTTTGTTCTAGTCTCACACAAACGTTTCAAAATAACAATGGTGGCCGGGCACAGTGGCTTAACTCTGTAATCCCAGCACTTTGGGAGGTCAAGGTGGGTGGATCACTTGAGGTCAGGAGATCGAGACCAGCCCGACCAACCTGGTGAAACCTCATCCCTACTAAAAATACAAAAATTAGCTGGGTGTGGTGATGCATGCCTGTAATCCCAGCTACTTGGGAGGTTGAGGCAGGAGAATCGCTTGAACCAGGGAGGAGGAGGTTGCAGTGAGCCGAGATCACACCATTGTACTCCAGCCTGGGCAACAGAGAGACACTCCATCTCAAATAAATAAATAAATAAATAAATAAATAAATAAAATAAAAATAAGAATGTTGAGCATGTTCCAAATACATTCCAAAATGACATGCCAATTTCTTTAAAACTGGCTTTGTATTATACCACCCTTTCTATGTGGCAGTTTGTAGCTTTTAATGGTTGTGAATTTAGGCACAACACGATTGGAACTATTGTGACCGTTTTAATAAAAATTAGTAATTTTTAAAAGACTGATAAAATTATACATATTTATGGTATACAATATGATGTTTTGATCTATGGGTAGATTGTGGAATGGCTACATCAAGTTAATTAACATATGTTAGTTAACATTACCTCACCTACTTACCATATTTTTTTGTAGTGAGAACATTTAAAATCTACTGTATTAGCCAGGCACAGTGGCTCACGCCTGTAATCGTAGCTCTTTGGGATGCTGAGGTGGGCAGATCACAAAGTCAGGAGTTCGAGACGAGCCTGAACAACATGGTGAAACCCTGACTCTACTAAAAACACAAAAATTAGCCAGGAGTGGTGGCTGCATGCCTGTAATCCCCGCTACTCGGGAGGCTGAGGCAGGGGAATTGCTTGAACCCAGGAGGCAGCAGTTGCAGTGAGCTGGGATTGTGCCACTGCACTGCAGCCTGGGCAACATAGTGAGACTCCATTTCAAAAAAAAAGAAAAAATCTACTCTATTCACAATTTTCAAGTATATAGTATATTGTTATTAACTATAGTCACTGTGATGTATAATAAATGTCTTGAACTTATTTCCAGGTTCATTGCATTATTCACAATAGCCTAGATATAGAATCAAGCTAAGCATCCTTCAGCAGATGAATGGAGAAAGAGAATGTGGTATTTACACCATGGAATAGTATTCAGCCTTAAAAGAAGGAAATCCTGTCATTTGCAACTACATGAACAAACCTGAAGGACATTATGTTGTGTGAAATAAGCCAGGCAAAGAAAGACAAATACCACATTATCTCACTTATCTATGGAATCTAAAAAGGTTGAACTCAGAGAAGCAGAAACTAGAATGGTGGTTTTTTTGGAGCTGGGGAGTGGAGGGATTGGGGAGATGTTGGTCAAGGATACAAAATTTCACAAAGATGAAAATTAATATCTCATGAGAACACATACAACACACACTCAGGTCTATCAGAGGGTAGAGGGTAGAAGGAAAGACAGGATCAGGAAAAATAACTGTTACTAGGCTTAATACCTGGGTGATGAAATAGTCTGTACAACAAACTCCCACGACACAAGTTTAAAACAAGCTTGCACCTGTATCCCTGAATTTAAAATAAAAGCTAAAAAAATGGTATCTATAAATAAAGTGCCCCTTAGAGTACCAATAATATCCATGTAATTGATATTAGTGATTACTGGTGTTTGTTTATGTTTCTGTAGGGCAGAGGTCAGCAAATATTTCCGTAAATAGCAAGATAGTAAATATTTTAAACTTTATGGCCATAGAGACTAACTACATAGTAGTCATAACTACTCTGTTTTTCCCATGTAGCATGAAAGCAGCCAGAGACAAGGTTACACAATTGGGTATGGTTGGGTCCCAAAGAAACTTTATTTACAAAAACAGAAGGTTGAAAGTATTTGGCTCACAGGCAGTAATTTACCCAAGCTTGGTCTAGGGAATGGCGTTCGTGATGACATCAACATCACTCTGAATATTAGCATCAAAATAAAGATGGGAAAGTCCAGAATAGAGACAAGAGAGAAAAGTGAGAGGAGTTGGAATAGACACTTTACTGCAAATATGCCAGGTCCTTGATTGTTAGGTTCTGTCTAGCCCCAACCTTCTCACTTATAGGGTGTTCTAAGTCATCATTACAGAGCACAGACGACACACAGAAAGACCAAATCAGAAGGACCTTGAAAGTCATTGTATCCACCCCACTGCCCTGCTTTCATACTACTGAGACCTTGAAGTTGTAAATGTCAAGGATGTAAAGAATTTGGAACGATAATTTCCGGTGCATTACTATTTCTTCTCTATCACCCTGACCCAGGTGGTTTTCGAAGAGTGTTTTCTCTAAAGGCTTTTTGGCTTTGTATTAGGAATAAAAAATCTTAGTGGAAGGGTAGAAAGTCTTTGGGGAGGAGGATGCAGTGATTAATCTTGAATATAAGCATAATTTTACCTTTGGGAAGGTGAGAAAATTAGGAAAGCTAACAAATTTAACATTTAAATATTCTTATTATGATCCAATTTTGTGATAGATGTTTTATATATCATTTATTTATCATATTGACATATCTGATATTTAAAGGACAAGATGTTCAAAAATTCTAATTAGTTGAATGTTTTCTGCTTTACTTCTTGAATTATATAATCACTTACTTATCCTGTGCTATATGGATAAGCATTTCCAACAAATAAACATTTCTAATTTATCCTTAAAGATTACTTAATTGCTACTAAAACTCTATTTAAAATTTGTTTTCTTTTTAAGTGATTAGCTAGTTTTTAGGTGATTTCAGGTGATTTGTTTTAAGCAATGGTTTTTTAAATCATAAATTATAAAAGGTATAATCTTATTTGCCTTGCAAAATGACTTATACCTTTAGATATTTAATACTGTATTGATTTTTCTGGAGAAGAAACACTGATTGGCTCAAAATTAAAATGACCTCTTGAATGACTTCACAGAATTTATTTACATTCCCAAAGTAGAGTTGTGATGTACAACATAATTTATTTATCATGGGTAAGAAAATGTAGAGTAAAATACAAAAACAAACATCTATAATATTCTAATTTGTAGGATCATTGCAAGGATTAGATGAGATTATTATATAAATAGTCATCGTGGTGTCTATTCTCTAGATGAGAAGGCTGGGTTCTGAAGCTAAGCTGACCAATGAAGGCATGTGAATTGGGTGTGGATTTGATTCCAGGCCCACATGAGTGCAAGGACCCTCTCTTTTCTTGACTCTATTAGTTGTTCACCTGCAAGGAAATTGTCAACTTTTCAAATTTGCTTTAAGAATTTGAAGAAGTCTCTGAGACAGTTCCTTTTGTGCTAAAGAATGTATAAGTGCTGCTTGTTGTGTACATGTTTTGCAACCAGTTCATTTTACTAAATCGTCTTTAACTCAAGGAAAGAAAAATCTTATTTTTATTAACGTATTCTGTTAATAGTCTCTATAACGTGCAATGGATTGCTTATTTTTAGTGGTTAATTTTGCTTGAAGCAATTAATATGCTTCAACTTTTTATTCATCTATTTTAGAAAATTTGTGTGACTTTTTTCCAGATACAGTTGACCTTTGAACTACATGGGGCTTGTGGTTCTGACTCCCCATACAGTTACAAATCTGAATGCAACTTTTGACTCTCCCAAAACATAACTACTAATAGCCTACTGTTGGCCAGAAGCCTTATTGATAATAGTCTATTAACATGTTTTTTTACTTTTTAAGTATTATGTACTGTATTATTACAATAACATAAGCTAAAAAAAGAAAATACTATTAAGAAAATGAAAAATTTCTATTGATTAAGTGAAAGTGAATCCTCATGAAAGTCTTCATCCTTGTCATCTTCACATTAAGCAGACAGGGGAGGAGTGGAAAGAGGAGGGCTTGGTCTTGCTGTCTCAGCGGTGGCAGAGGCAGAAGAAGATCCACATTAGCGTGAACCGTGCAGCTCATAACCAGGTTGTTCAAGAGTCAACTGTATATTCCATGTTCATTGACCATGTGAAGTCACACATTTCTGAGCTTCTGGGGAAATAGCAGTAGATGATTAGGAGGCAAATGAAGTTTCTGCATTGATGACTATCCCAGTAGCTTCTTGGAAGAGGTTGTCTGGATTGGTTTTCTGTACCAGCTGAGTTCATTATCTGCAGTTCTCTCCTCAATCAAAGCTTGCATAGTCGTGGCACACCAAAATGATTGCACAAGATTATAACAACTCACATTATAAATAGTAATACACTATAACAGTGAATTTAATGTGTCCTGTCTTAAGATATTTATATTTTTAGTTGGTAAAATCGCACATTTCATGAGACGTGCATGTTTGCTCAATATAGAACCAACACAGTAGTAACAACATGACACCAACTACCAAATTATGTAATGATGATTCTCACTACACTTTTCTCCACATTTTTAATTATTTCACCATATTTAACTGATTACGCTTTTTCCACAAGACACAAAACAACTAGAAATTAAGTGTAAATACCGATTATTTTGGTATTCCTGGAAATAATAAAGTTATCCATTTTGTTCTGACTCTTTTTAACGAAAACCTTAGGCAAAATTAGAAAAGTACAGTTTTATTCTGTGTCTACTCTTGCTTCGTTCTATAGCCTTCTTCACATTACTGCTGTCCTCTGCCATCAAGTACCCAAGGCACTATTTTAGCACCCAATACAGGCATGCTATTGATCAAAACGTGCATCCTATAATTTAGACCATGTTTACTTAGAAAGTGATCTATGAAAATAAAGCCTAACTTTGTGAGAGCTTTTTTCAAACACTTCTGACGTAAATGATGCAATGAAAAACATACACTGGAATGATGAAAGCCTATGAAAGATGCCTTCACCTGGCTGCTTTCCATATTCTATGCATGTGCAGCCACCACCCTTCAGATCTAAGGATGCTAGCCCGGAACCATTAGAGCAGCTGCTCTGGTTTTTCCAGTACCTTACTCTGATACAAAAGGTTCTGCGACGTAGATTCAAGGCAGTCCCCAGAGGAGGAGGTGTAGTCTCCTCTGTGTGATGCCAGGTTCAGCCCAAGCCTGAAACCCCTTTGGCCTCCTGGCTGTTCCCCTCCACCTCCTCTTCTGACGGAGTCTTTGACTGGGTGCTTCAACGATTAAGCCTTGCCAATATCTCAGCTTTTCTGCAGCTCAGCCTCTCAAGATCTCAGCTCCTTATTCTATGTGCTTTGATTTATTGTTTTAATAAACCACGTAAGGAAGAAAGAAAAGTCCAGTTCTGTGACTGTCCTAGATAGGAATATGTTAAGTGTCATGTTCAAAGATCCTCAACCACTGTCTGAAGAGAAGTAGTTCACATGCCTTTTTAAATCACTGGTTTATCATTAAATGTGCATGTATGTTTTTAAAACCTAAGGAGAACCATGCAATAAAACATTTTGTTAAAAAATAGAATTTGTGGATTCTGATTTAAAAAGATATTTGCTAAACAGTACCCTGTCCTAAGGTCACCACTACATATTTATGAAGAGTCAGGATATTTAAATATAGGCTATAGAGATGAGAGACAGAGAACTTTCAAGCATATCTTAATTAGGAAGCATTTTTCTATTAATATATAACTAAACATCCACTTAGCTCTGAACCTCTGGTCCACACTTTGACAATTAGTGCTGTCATTCTCAGTGACAGGAACTGTGATTTGCTCATTTAAATTTACTTTAAAAGATCTAGTGGGTTGATCACTGTTTTCAGTCAATGGTTCCTCACAGAAACTGTCAAATACTCCTCCAACTGCTCACTCATGCTTTAAATATTATTTGCCCCCAGTTGTCATCGTGACAAAAGAAGGTTATTTGGGGATTTCTTACATAAGTCTGATTGTACTGGCCCCATTCTGTCCTGAAAAGGTTAAACTTTTTTTAAAAAAACCCAGTAGGTGTAAATATGATTTGTATATCTTATAGCTAAATGTTAAAATGATTTTGGTGAAGGAATCAGATTAAAATCTTTGTAGCAACCTGTCCCGATAATTCTGAATATTTGTTTCAAACACAAATTTAAAATCTGATTTTTCTAAGTATCAAAAAATTCACTCACCGGTTTAATTTGTCTTATCTGTTACATATTTGTTTTCTTACTCATGTTCTCTCTGTATGCATAATTTTAGAAATTCACAGAGAAATAATACCTAAGTATAATGTTATCTTTAAATTCAGTGGCCCTTACATATCTCAAAAAAATTCTCTTCAGATCACATCAAATTAATGTGTGATGATAGGCTATATCTCTCAGAAAACTTAAAATGAATTGATTATTGCATAACATGCATTCATTTAACAAATTTTTGTTAGGTATCAACATCGCTGAGCAAAGCAGGCAAGATTCTAGCCCTCATGGAAGTTAGTTTCATAACATAAGGATACTTTCAGTCAGGGCTGTTATCCTTGTCAGTGAGAGAGACCCAAGTCAACAAACATAGAAATAAAAGTAGGATATTTATTGACTTACAACCTAAATGACCATCAGGACAGAGCTGCAGGTGGCTTCAGGGACAACCACAAGGTTCATTAGATCATCTCCACTTCTCTTACCTCCAACTTTGCATTTATCCTTGTCAGCTTCGTGCGCCAGATGGGAAATATATTTCCTTTATACTTCCAATTCCAAGTCTCTTGAAGGAAGTCTCTGACTGGCTCAGATTTGGTCATGAGCTAAGCCATGTTTTCAGACGCCAGTAACTCTATGCTTAGAAAGACGTATCACCTAATCATTGATAAATATGTCATTACAAATATGATAATATACAGGGCATCCTAAAAGCTACAATAGAAGATCAGAACTAATGTGGAATGGAGGGGAAGACTGCTCAAGGGAAATGAAGTTTGAGACGAGATGTGAAGGATGAATAAAAATTAACTAAGTACAGAGGTTTGGGAGGCTTTGAAGCCCAAGTCCAACTCCAGCAGAAGGATGAGGAAGGAAGAAGCTTGGAGAGTGGGCTGGAGTGATGCAAATGAGAAGGGATGGGGAAGGAAGGGATGGTTGAGCAGTAAAATTGAGGCTCCACAGACATGCAGGTTCCAGATCCTGCAGGCCTTTGTAGTTACTCCAGAATGGTTTTTTTTTTTTTTTCTCAGACCAATGCATAACTTATTGTGGTGAGCTGATGTGCACTTCAAAATGATCACCATGACTGATCATTTGAAATTGGATTGGAGGAGGAAAACAAATGAGGTGGAGAAATCAGTTAGGAGGTTATTACAGTAGTCTAAGTGAGAAACTAAGCTTGAACTGGGGAGACAGCATTGAGGATGTTGCTGGGGCTGCTACGCCGGCTAAAAGGCACAACTCAAAAGGATGTGTACAGATTTCTCCATTCCACCCCAGGCCATGGTCTGCGGCCCAACCATGCAGTGTAACCTGGATGTGTCCATCTGCTACTGAGTTCTCTGCATCCCCATCTGCTTCAGCGTAACTCACTCCACAACTCCTTGAAATCCACTAATGCAGAAGAGAGTGAGAAAGAAAGAGCTCTTCAGTGAGTATTCATCTGTAATCTTCTTATTTCCAAGTCACTAAAACCAAGAGACTGTGTTCTTTGTTCTTTAAGTCAAAGTTCTGACTGAATCTTAGTATAGCGAAACTGGAAATTCATGACTATCCCCGTGGATACAGTGCTAGTCTCTGTTCTAGACCTGTGTTTGGAGAGGTTTTTAAAGTTTTCTTTTGTCCAATAGTGTTATACATTATTGCTGTTTATTAAGTAGAGTTTAAACTAGATTTAAACTTCTCGTTTGGGTTCTTATTATGTGAAGGTTTGTGTTGCTATTGTTGTTATTGTCATTTTAAGGTAACATTTGTTTTCCACATGTATTTTATTAGGGCTAAAGGCAATATTTCAGCTCATTATTGGCCAACTTTCCCCCCAAAAGTAAATATACTAATTAGAAACTGATCAAAAATAAAAATAGTGAATTCACATTATCTCAAATATGATGTTTCATAGTTTTATTACAAACAAACAAAATCACGACAGAAAATAAATGTAAACCTAATATTATACAAATTCTATAAATTATTAACAAGTCTCATAATTGTAATTAAATAAAAGGAAGCCACCCATTCATCAAATGACTCAAACTTTGTTAGTCTAAGTTACAACTATGTCATTCGAGCAGGATAGCAAGTGACTATTGATAATTACTGGATTATCACTCAAGTCATTTCATGGATGTTATTTTATGAATTTCATAATTAGTAACACTGAGTAGACTATAGTTTTTGAAAAAGTATATAATTTAAAAATTGATGTGAATTGGCTAACCTCTGTAGTCACACCCTTACCAAAAATTATGAAATGCATATAGAATGAAGATGACAAGTTTGAGTATGAATTAGAATTCATTAAAATCTCAACATTTTATATGAATAGCTTCCATAAGACATACAAATATATGTAAGTGAGTGTGTGACCAGGTCATTAGTTGCAATGTATAGTGTAACAAATAATAAAGAATTACTTTAATGATTCAAATAAGGCAAAAGTACAAAAATGCAATTTTACAAGTGTAGATTATAATTATGCAATCCAGAACAGCATTTGATTAAGTTATTCAAAGTCAAGAATTCAACTGGAAGGTTTACATCTATAAAAACTTCACTGAAATTTATTATCAAATCTGCCAAAGTTTTAAATAAAACATTTTGATGTAGTCAGTAAGTCTAATTATTTTACCACTTACACTTCTTTATCTTATTTTTGTGTTTATATAGGCTAATAAATAGAAACCTAGTTATATCTAGGGAACCGTTTCAAATTCTGCAAAAACAATTCGAATATCTCACAGTATACTGTACTTAAAGACTCATCACTTTGTGTTATAATTATTTGCTTACTTCCTTTTTCAGCAGGTAGATATAACTAGAGTGTTACTGTAAATAATTTCTTTTGTAACATAAGTTCATCTGTGGTATGATTAAGCTATTCTTATGGTTTTACATTTTATTTTAGAACAATAGAAAGAACCATGGCTACTGATGACTCTGGATAGAACCTACTGTGTTTCTGGTCCCTGAACCAAGCAGATTTTCTCTCTGATGTCTTTTGTATTGACAAAAATACAGACTTAAAAATTGACATGCAAAGTGTAGGTAGTACTTTAGCTCAAATACACAGGAAATAGCTGAAGCATAGGTTAAGAATTCACACATTGAAGGTGCTCTACAAAACACAGTATCAATAAAATAGTTGGTAATTTGAAGGTTTATTGCAGATATTAACAATATGAAATGAACACACATTCATCTATTAAGAATATAAGTGGTAGAGTTGCGCAATGTAAATTGTATAAAAGATCATTATATATGAACATTTATGGAAGATCTTCAACTTCTGAGGAAAATTCATCTCTACATATAATACTTATAATAGTTATATTTATTTCATGCCCTTAGTTGAAAATAAAACACATTTTCATATTTTACGTTTTGTGCTTTTTACATTATAGCTATAAATATGAGAAATATATTTCTTAAATACCAGCTTTACACTGTGACCAATCAAGATATGAAATTTTTTTGCATAAAACAGACTGGAGATGTTACTTGGCAGTGATGTAATAAAGTTTTGTTGGAGGAGATTTTTAAGAAAAATAGCTAATAAATTACACTGTTTTGCCCAGATTGCTTTTCACTGAGAAGAAATTCACATCCACGTAAAAGAGAGAACGTATCTTGCAACATTTCATGGAATGAAATTGAAGCCAAAGGAAAATGCAAAACACACGATGTAAATTATTCATCAGGATAAGCAAAATATCCTCAGAACCCATTCATCAGAAGGTAAACCATAAAGATACTATTTGAACACACAATTTATATATGTGAGAAATAAGCATGCGCTACTCTACAAAATCAGCTACACTACAAGTGTTCCAAGGAACAGATTGATGGGGTATCAAATAAATGTCGAATCACAAAATATTGTGCCAGGGGCAAAAATGAGGGAACATAGAAGCCTCCTCTCTGTCAAGTTCATTGACCTGCCCTAGCTGCCTTTGTTCTTTTCCATTTCTCCCTAATCTACTTATTTTTATTTTTATTTTTTTATTTTTCTCTGCCACCAGCTCTGTTACTTGCCTAGTCTTTGGCCATATTGACTGAAAAATGAGATGCTGATTTTTAGCCTCTGTCTGCCCTACTGTCTTGGAAATAAATACAATCCCCTGCCCTTTTATTCTACAAAGTGATTTCTAGCTGTTAGCTGAGCGGCGGGGAGTATGTATAGAAAACATTAGGAAAGTTACATAGACTCAAGAAAACTACAAAGTAGTATTTTTCATAGTCCTAGGTGTGCAATGAAATTTAAATAGTGCTGTTTGTTCTTCATCTATAGCCCTTTACCTGACTTCTTAAATGTGTTCTGGAAGACTTTCTGGTTTGCTTGTTAGTAATTACCATCAAACAACACCAAGTCACTAAAATTATGACATAGATTGGGTGAGTTTGGGTTTGCCATTGATTCCAAAAAGATTCTGTTTTTAATAATCTGCGAGTCATCTTCTGTAAAGAGAGAATTTCCTTACTAATCCAAGAATTTTCAGGTCATTCCTGCAAAGTTATTCAGATGCCTGTGCCCAGAGTTTCCAAAGTTGTCAGTCTCTGCAACTCCGTATTTACCATTAACTCATTTTTCAATGTCCCGCTAAGCTTTCCCAGGGCACAATCAACAACGAATAATTAAAAAGCTGATTCTAGGCACACATAATGATTACATTGTTAACTTCTCATTCAAAGCCAGTTATGTCATGGGTCTAAAGAAAACAACCCCAGACTCTCACTCGCTATGTCTTAGGCAGACTTTTACTCACTATTCTCAGCAATTCTGCAAAAATAGAAATTTCCTTTCCGAAGATCACAGCCTGTTCCTTCTCTCACTAACTTTCACTATCTAGTTATGTGACAGCCTTACTTCTCAGTTCTTTTGCTGATAAGAGATTACTAAAGCAACTTGAATGTGATGACTATCCATGCTTTCTTTTGCATCCAGTTCTTATGCCTGTCTAGTTACTCCACTTGAATATATTTTACCATAGCTGAAACAATGTCGAAGACAATACATATTAGTGAAGAAAATGGTAATTCCAAGAAGTTTTGCTGCTTCCCAGCCTCCTTTTTTTCATATTTTTTTTTACTAGAATAGTTTCTCCAGTTAACTCATTGCACAAATTCAGGATTTTACTTCCAGAAGTTTCCATGAATAGTTAAGAGTCACTCATAGCATGATGGAACAGTACAGACAGAGGAAATCGTTGTTTGCTATGGTAGGAGACAGGGAGGAAAGGAGGGAGGTTTGCCTCAGGAACCATACCTAGCCCAGGGAAGAGGGTTCTCTTACTAAAACTGGACTTTTTCTTCTAGTCTTTCCTGGAACCGCAGTTAACCCCCTAGTTCTGTTTTCTCAGAAAGACTCCATGAGTGTTATAAACCATGCTATTTAAACAAAACTAGTATAATAATTGTGGGACCATCTCAAAATAAGCAACGAGCAAATTTATTTCTCTTCTTAGTTAAGGAAACTGAAGTAGAAATAATATAATTAAGATGAAAACAAGTGTTGCAAGAACGTGGCAAGGAGAGAGCCCTGTACACTGTTAATAGGAATATAAATTACTACAGCCTTTACAGTAAACAATATGGAGTCATAAAAAAATAAAAATAGAACTACCATATGGTACAGCAATCACACTTCTAGCTAGATAGTCAAAGAAACTGACCTCAGTATGTTGAAGCTATATCTGCACACCTATGCTCATCAGCGTATTTAAAACAGGCAACTTTTAGAATTAACCTAAGTGTCCATCAACAAATAAACAGATGGAGAAAATATGGTATACATACACAGTGGAATAATCTTCAGACTTAAAAAGAAGTAATTTATGTCATTGGCAAATACATCGATGAAGCTGGAGATCATCATGTTAGGTGAAATAAGTCTGGCACAGAAATACAAATACAAAGATCTCATGTATAAGTGGAGTCATAATAGGGTCAAAGTAAGAGAATCATAGAGTAGAATGCTGTATACCAGAGACTGGTTGGAAGGGATGAGGTTTGGGGGAGATGTTACTCAAGGGATGCAAAATTTCAGTTAGACAGTGGGAATAAGCTCAAGACATTGATTGTATATCATAGTAATTATAGTTAATAAAAATGCATATTTGAAAATTGCTAAGAAAGTGTTCTCATTATCCAATAAATATTATGTGAGCTAATGCATATGACAATTAGCTTTATTTATCCATTCTACAATGTAAACATATTAAAACACAATGTGGTATACCACAAATGTATGTGCATGTATGTGTATATATATATAAATATATACAACTTTATTTGTCAATTAAAAAGTTCTTAAAGAAAAGAAAAAGAAAATATATTCTGTTATACAAAAATAACTATCAGCAAACAAATGAGTAAAAACATTTATATTTAATAGAGGAAAAAGAAAGTTCAAGGCAATTCTACCTACATATGTTATTATGACAGGATAGAAAATAGAAATCCATATTTTTTTATTAAATATTAAGTATTTCAAAAAGAAATGTTTTCTAAAACTTTAAATTCAGAAGAAAAATATTGATTTCCAGCTTCTCCCTGCCCTGGTGGGCCTTAAACTTTTACAGGCCAAATAAATAAATAAATATATATATATATATATATATATATATATATATATATATATATATATATATATTTTAGAGTAAGCAGAGAGACCTAACTAGTTTAATATCAAGAGACATATTTCAAAGTCCAGAGAATATAAAACATAGTCAGACCCAGTTTAGTCTTACTCCAGAGATGAGCTACTTCTCACCTACTAGATGTTTATCAAAGCAGTGTATAGCTTCATGATTTAAAATTCAGAAAAACATGCAATACAAGATTCTGGTTGATGTCGTTTGGATGTGTTCCCACCCGAATCTCATCTTGAATTGTAGTTCCCATAATCTTCACGTGCTGTGGGAGGGACCCAGTGGGAGGTAATCGGGGATTTCCCCCATACTATTCGCATGATAGTAAGTTCTCACGAGATCTGATGGTTTTATAAGGGGCTTCCCCCTTCGCTCTGCTCATCTTCTTCTTCTTGCCTCCGTGAGAAGAACATGCTTGTTTCTCCTTCCACCATGAGTGTAATTTTCCTGAGGTCTTCCCAGCCCTGTGGAACTGTGAGTCAATTAAACTTCTTTACTTTACAAATTAGCAGTGGGAGAATGAACTAATACACTGGCATGCTAAAAAAAAAAAAAAAAAAAAGACAAAAAAGTTTGAGGCTGGGTAAAGGTGCTCACAACTATAGTCCCTACACTGCACTGCACTTTGGAAGGCTGAGGCAGGCGGATCACCTGAGCCCAGGAGTTCAGGACCATCCTGGGCAACACCGTGAAACGTTTTCTACAAAAAATGCAAAAATTAGTTGGGTGTGGTGGTGTGTGCCTGCAGTCCCAGTTACTGGGGAGACTGAAGTGGGAGAATCGCTTGAGCCCAGGAGTTTGAGGCAGCAGTAAAACGAGATCATACCACTGCACTCCAGCCTGTCCAACAAAGCAAGACCTTGTCAAAAAAAAAAAGTTTGTAAAATTTTGGTATACAAAATTAATATTGACATAGTTCTACATAAAATATCTCAGCTATTCCAATCTTCCCTCAAATTTTGTTCTTTCTCTTTTGGGGCTTGTATAACAATGGATTATTCCTACTTACACACTGGCATGTCTAAAGTAATGTAAACTGGTATTGGGTGTAAATTTGGAGGGGTGTGTACTTCCAGATATTTTGAAAAACTTCATTTCAAAATCATTTAAACTATTGGAAACATAAAGAGTAGAGATAATTGGAAAAACAAATATGTCTAACTCCATAGGTCAGTCATAACAACTCCTTCCTCATCATCTTCCATGGTAACTTCCACAAGTAATATCTGCAACTTTCCTTTGAACCTGATTCATTGTGTGGCCCTGTTAGGTTAATTGACCTTAATGTACAAATTCATATACATTAAAATAACAAAAAACCATTTGAATGACATCTAGGCAGGAGAAATAACAGGCAGTCAACAATAGCCTCCTGAATGGCATGTAACTGCAGCATGTGAAATGACCAAGGATCATTGCTGTCATGAGCAAATGTGGTAAATGTGGTCTCTGGGAAATGTATTTATGTAAATCTGCAAACCAATCTACTTACAAGGAACCGAAAAGTCAAGGCATTTACCACTATATGTGGAAGCAGATATGTCAATCAAGAGAAAATGGACCCAGAATCAGTTTAAAATGCTATTAAAGCCACTGGGTCTGAAATTTTCAGAGAGCATGAAGCCTCTACAGTGAACTACAAGTATTAGCCCATCTCTTCATTCTAATTGGAAAGTAAAATAATGGAGGTCAAATACAGTTTCAAAGGCAAGATTATTGGAAGTTCATTATAAATTGTGAGAAAAAATGTACTGTATTAATCAAAGGATGCAGTAATGTATAAGCTTCTAAAAAGTAGATTGCTGTTTCTCAGATAAGAATTAGAAAGCGTATTTTCTTATTTATGAATGTATCAAAGGAATATTTTACAAGTTAAGTATTATTGTTATCACTCTAAGCAAATAAAAACCTTTTTTCTGGGCCGGGCGCGGTGGCTTAAGCCTGTAATCCCAGCACTTTGGGAGGCCAAGATGGGCGGATCACGAGGTCAGGAGATCGAGACTATCCTGGCTAACACAGTGAAACCTCGTAAAATACAAAAAACTAGCCGGGCGAGGTGGTGGGCGCCTGTAGTCTCAGCTACTCAGGAGGCTGAGGCAGGAGAATGGCGGGAACTCGGGAGGAGGAGCTTGCAGTGAGCTGAGATCCGGCCACTACACTCCAGCCTGGGTGACAGCAAGACTCCGTCTCAAAAAAAAACAAAAAACAAAAAAAAAAAACCTTTTTTCTTTGTTTCAGTTACCTAATATAAACTTAAAAAATAAAATATTTAGCATGCTAGTACTAATCTAAGAGGAAAGGTCTACATTTTGCAGGATATTTATACACTCATGCGCGCGCGCACACACACACACACACATAAAATATTCTCCAAAACTAATAGAACCCCAATAAAGAAATAATTTCCAAACTTTAGCAAAATGTTTGTGTAATTATAATGCGATTTTTAATTCTGCAGCATTGCTATTAGCATATTAGTTCCACAAAACATTTGAACTGACTTCATTGTTGACACAGAAAAAACGTCCATTTTTTTAATAATTGCCTAATCAAGTAAACTGTAATTGCAATCTACTGTATCTTTGATAATGCTTTATAATTCTAACCTATAATTAATAATTTAGTAATAGTAATTGAAATAATAAAATAAAAACCATAAGATTCATTTAAAAAATACAATAGATGCTGTCTTTTCTTGCTCAGTATCTTATTTTAAAATATCATATGATTAAATTTAGAATTTTTATGAAACACTACAAAAATGAAGTATGCAAGTTAGGAAAGTTGTTGAAATGTTGGGAGTAAAATTATACATTTCTTTCTGAAAGGAAAAGAGCACATTTATGAAATATATTTTGTAAAGTCTTAACAAAACCTAGAAATTAACTAAACACTATTTCCCCAGAAAACTGAGCAGTAGAAATATTATTTAATACATGCTGTAGTATATTTTAAGAAATGATCTATCATGTGTCAGGGCAAGGATGAAAGGAAAAGAGTGTGATAATTGAATATATTGAGCATTTATGCTGTGCCAAGAACATTCAGGAATATTAACTTATCTGAAATTTGCAACAGTACTGTAAGTGATAATATTCTCCAATTTACAGAATGATGCAATTTAAAAATCTTAGTGGTCCTTAAATCTGCCTTTCTGAGATACTCATTTTGGCCTTTGCTTATAGGTGAAACTATATACCTATCCATTTAATCTCTCTCTCTCTCTCTGTCTCTCATCCATCTATCTATCTATCTATCTATCTATCTATCTATCTATCTATCTATCTATCTAGATCATCATTTCATTTTACTTTATATTCTGCTCCTACATGGAATTCATAGTTGTGATGCTATTTATGAACTTGTCAAAGTAATTATTTACATCGAATGTACCTTTTAACTGTCTTGATATTTACTGGCATTAATCTAAGGTGATTTAGAATATTAGCGCTGAAGGTAAGCACGTGATTTGTTCAATTCATTTTCCATAGCAATAGTTTTAAACTGTGATCTGGGAACTATTTAGTGCCTATTTCTAGGGATGAGGAATACTGGGAGAGGAGGGCTCACCTAACCCCCATCCTGAATAGGGATGCAACAAAAGAACTATTTAGCATTATTATGTGTGGAGCATATAATGTGTACGCAGTACTATCTGTAAACTACTGCTTATTTGAAATAAAGAATAATAAAATGGCTCCCCTTCTCTCCGCTTCTGGTGAAGTAGTTAAGACTCTGGCATTGGACTCCCTGGGTTTGAATCCCACACCCACCACTTAGTAGCTCTGAGCCTCAGATTCCTTAGCCGTTAAATAGAGGTGATAAAAGTTTCTATGAAAGATACCTGCGCCCAAATGTTTATCGCAGCACTATTCACAATGGCAAAGATATGGAATCCACCTACAAGTCCATCAGTGGATGGTGCGATAAGGAAAATGTGGTATATATGTATATAGAGCATGAAATATTACTCAGTCATCAAAAAGAAATAAATCAGGTCTTTTGTGGCAACACAGATGGAACTGGAGATCATTATTTAGGTGAACTAGCTCAAAAATATAAAGTCAAATACAACATGCTCTCACTTATAAGTGGTAGCAAAATACTGTGTACACATGATCATCGACAGTGGAAAAATAGACACTGGAGATGCAAACAGGTGGGAGGGGGTGAGAGATGAGAAATTACCCAATAGGTACAATGAACGCTGTTCTGGGGATGGTTATAATAAAAGCCCACACTTCACCATTATGCAATATATGCATGAAACGAAACTGCACTTGTACCTCCAAATCTATAAAAAAAAAAAAAAAAGAAAAAGAAATTTGACGTCATAAAATTTGTGTGAAATAACCATACTAATATTAGGCGTATAAAGCACTTAGAACATTTTGTAATACATACAATA
This sequence comes from Macaca nemestrina, assembly GCF_043159975.1. Classification (NCBI taxonomy): domain Eukaryota; kingdom Metazoa; phylum Chordata; class Mammalia; order Primates; family Cercopithecidae; genus Macaca; species Macaca nemestrina. The sequence continues at coordinate 12,560,123 of NC_092128.1, forward strand.
AATGATTTTTTGATTATTGATGGGGAGATAAGACAAACTACAAATATAGGAATTAAAGTAAACTTTGATTAAATACTCTCAGTTTGCCTCCTTTAACCTCTGTTTACTTAACCTGAAAATGTATACAGGCCAAGGTCATAATGAACCTGTTAACAGTAATGAGAAATAAAACATTGTATCCACATTTCAGAGTCTCCAAAAAAGACTCTATATTTATAAAATGTGGAAACTAGTTTTGTGCTCTGGGTTGAGTAATAAAGGATAGACTGAGATTCTTCCTTGCAAGAATCCTGATCCAACTGCTAGCAAACTCTTAGGTCTGTCTTATCTTCTATGTATCTTTTAAGTCTGATACCACATTATTTAAAAACTAGCATTTAGTTACCCACCTCTCCCCTAGCACTCCTTTATTTCATGACTATTTCCATAGCAGGTCTCTACTTTTCTTTCCTTTAGTCAGGTAATCCAGATGCAATTTCAGATAAGCTTATCTACACCTAAATAATGCCCATGGCAATCCACGTAATGTAGTAACCCTGGCTCTAAATCTCATTCTTCCAAACACAAATTGCCATGGGTCAGCCAGAATGCTTCATACACATCTATCAACTCCTTTGGATAAAACAACGACAAGCAGGCTTTGAAAAGATCTGAAGAAAACTAGTTGCTAACTGGCCAACTGTTTCACAGAATGCCTGTTAACAATACATTTTTACTCCTTCGTCAACAAATATTCAATTTATGTTACGCTGAATGTACACACATCTTTGAACAAAATACAGAGGCTACAGGGAAATATACTTAGGTTTATGCCTCTTTTAAATTACTCTATCTTTAAATGATTATATTTAGTAAAGTTTTATGTATTCATCATTCAGAAAAAAAGGAACATTTTCTATAAGGCTAACCAGGAAAAAAAAATGATTAAGTGGCATTGCCTGTCAGCCACATCTATGAAGACACTTCAGAGAATTAAGCAAGTATCAAGAGATAACAAACTAAACAAATGAGGCCCCAACAGGAGGCTTTCAGCTGTGCTGGAGGATCTACCCATCCCATAGTAGCTTGAGTTAGGGAGGCTCCATTAGAGAATTCCAAAAGGAATTAGATACACTGTTTCAGGTCTATATCAGCAAAGTAGGGATAACATGTTGTAAAGGCGAACCATAATTCATCCCCATTGATTGGTCCTATGAACCTCACAACACAAGATACCATCATGGCTACATTAAGCTCTTCATCAAGGTCTCTACTGTCAAAGAAACATTTCCCAAAACCACTATAAATGTCACTCCCAGGTGGATATATTATTTATTTATTTATTTAGCAACTCTTAGCTGGAATGAGGCATCTATTGCATCATACCTAATATTACTTTGGGGGTGAAAACTGTGAATATGTCATTATGTTTCCAGGTGGGAAGAATATGAAAGAACTTTGTCACTGCAGAAAAACACTTCAGTAGAAACATTTCTAAGCACCTGAGTAGAGTCTTCTCAGTACAGGTGCTGTTAGCCTAAGTATTTGACATAAACTATTTTGTGGAAAAATGCTAACCGTGTATGCACGTTATCAGTTAGAAGATAACAGAAGCACAAAAAGCACTATTTTCTTCATTTCATTGATGCTCTGTGCTTTGGAGGCTGTGGAGATGAACCCATAGACGCACTCGCTGTCATTGGTCTGGGTACCACGGTTGCCAGTAGCACTGGATTCTTCTTTCCTCTTTTCTTTAACTAAATCTCCAATAGTTTGCAAAACTCTGAGTGCAAATGATTACTCAGCAGTCACTTTCTTTCAAAGGAAGATTTGAAGATGATTGGAAATACTAGCCTGAGGATGTTTTCTAAGAGTCTTTATTTGAAGGCACAATTAGTCTCTCCCACACCTCAACGCTTCCCAAACTCACTCCTTCTTCAGTTAATGTTAAGACACTGTACCAAAATCAGGGAGAAAAGCAGAAGAAAAAATACATTGTTGTGTGATGCTTAAGGTTTTACTAGGAAAGAGAAATATTAACCATAAAGAAGGTTGCAGTTACCAGAATGAGCATTTAGTATTATCCAGTGTCACACAAATTCCAAATATTTTCTCCAACATCTGAAATTTCCACTTTCTTTCTCTGTGCTTTCGACTGGAAAACAGAAATTTTATCTGAAGGAGAAATACGAATTCTGATTTGGTCAAACGTTTAGAGGATTATTTCTAATTAATTTTGATTCATCCTTCTTTACACTTTACATCATTATAATGCACATTCCACTTTTTGGTTTTGTTTCATTTTTTATTTGTTTGTGAAACAAGTCTACTTTTTGATACTTCTCAGTGATATTACATCATTGATCATTATGAAGATACTATAGAAATCATAACAATTATTAATGTCATAAGTTATTAGCATGTATTATTTCTCAAAAATACCATGAAATATTTATCATTATTATTAATGACATTTAAAAATTGGGAAATTGAAACTTAAGGCATACACCAATCTCCAAGGTGGACCTTAACCAAAGTACTAAATTCTAGGTTATTCTAACACACCTGCACAAAGGTTTTTAACCGTTATTATATAAATATGATTTCTCAAAACTACTCAACAAAATTAATTAAAAGCAATTAAATTGGTAAGAATATTTTTTTAACTTTTATTTTAAGTTCGGGGATACAAGTGCAGGTTTGTTACATAAACTTGTTTCATGGGAGTTAGTTGTACAGATTGTTTCATTACCCAGGGATTAAGCCTAGTACCCATTCATTATTTTTTCTGATCCCCTCTTCCTTCTACCCTCTATCCTTCAAAAAGTCCCAGTGTGTGTTGGTCTCCTGTATGTGTCCATGAGTTCTCATCTTTTAGCCAAAACCAAACCAAACCAAAACAAACAAACAAACAACAACAACAAAAGCATGTCCTTTGCAGGGAAATAGAGGGAACTGGAAGCCATTATCTGTAGCAAACTAATGCGGGAACAGAAAACCAAATACCAGATATGTATTTTGTTGAAGTGAATTGATAGTCATTTGAACATTTGACTAGAAATTAAAATGAGCTCAGATTTATGCTTAATGTATAAGATCAAAGTTGGGGCTGCAGAAAAGAAGTATATCATTAAAAATATATTTGACTTCCATTTAATAAGACATACTGAACATAAATTATTTCTCCCTCTGGCAATATCATAAAACTATAATAAGAATAATATAAACCCACAAAAAACACACAGGGGAGGCCATACTATATAAGATATGATGAGAGATGTTTTGAAAGATAAAAAGCAGATGGTTGGGTTGTAGAAAAGCTCAAATCATCTAAGTACTGACGATGCTCCAGCACAAAAGCAAGCCTTTCTTCCCACAGAATCACAGCGGGCTGCTTTATCAGTTACCCCAGATCATGTTTCTCAGCCACTTCGTCCCTGGATCAATCAAGAAGCAGGTATCACATTTACTTGTGATGTCCTTTTAATTATAGAATATCCCCAGCTTATTTATATATGCAATATATAATAATAAACATATATACTAAATATATACTATAACATATATTTATGATATATAATAAAAGGTTTTTGTTTTTGTTTTTGTTTCTTTGACAGAGTCTCACTATGTTGCCAGGCTGCAGTGCAGTGGCGTGATCTCGGCTCACTGAAACCTCTGCCTCCCGGGCTCAAGCGATTCTCCTACTTCAGCCTCCCGAGTAGCTGGGACTACAGGCGCGCGCCTGGCTAATTTTTGTATTTTTAGTAGAGATGGGGTTTCACCATGTTGGCCAGGATGGTCTCGATCTCTTGACTTCTTGATCCACCCACCTTGGCCTCCCAAAGTGCTGGGATTACAGGCGTGAGCCACTGTGCCCAGCTAAAATATGTATTATAATATGTATAATAATATAATATATGTTATTTTATTTCATGAATAGCATACTTGAAGAGTTTAAACAAGTTGCTTTGTAGAATTTACCACAGTCTGGACTGGCCTGATTGTTTGCTCCTGATTAGATTCGCTTTGCAGTCCTCAGTGGGTCTCATCCTACAGTCCATCATGTCCATATGTTCCATTAGTGGTGATGCTAAGTTTGATCACCCAGTTAAGGTGGCAGCCTACTTTCTAATGCCTTGTACTATTTGTATATTTACTAAAAGTAAAATATTTACTTTTTTAATTACTAAAAGTAAATTTACAAGTATTTACAAAGTAATATTTACTTTTGTATTTGCATATTTACTAAGAGCGAATCATTTACTTTTTTAATTACTAAAAGTAAATTTGCAAATATTTACAAAGTAATACTACAAAATTACTTTTGTAATATTTACTAAAAGTAAAATGTTACTTTTTAATTACTAAAAATTATTAGGCAAGTTTAGGGTGAGACCAGAATATAATATGAAAGGCAGAGACCAAAACTAAAGAAATATGGGGCTGGGCACTGTGGCTCACACCTGTAATCATAGCACTTTGGAAGGTCAAGGTGGGAGGATCACCTGAGGTCAGGAGTTTGAGACCAGCCTGGCCAACACAGCAAAATCCCGTCTCTACTAAAAATACAAATTTAGCTGGGTGTGGTACTGGGCACCTATAATCCCAGCTACTTGGGAGGCTGAGGCAGGAAGAACTGCTTGAACCCAGAAGGCAGAGCTTGCAATGAGCTGAGATCTCACCACTGCATTCCAGCCTGGGTGACAGAGTGAGACTCTGTCTCAAAAAAAAGAAATATGGCTCAGAGGAAAGATAATGCAGGCATCATAAAAACGTTACATGTATAAAAACAGAGGCCGGGCGCGGTGGCTCAAGCCTGTAATCCCAGCACTTTGGGAGGCCGAGACGGGCGGATCACGAGGTCAGGAGATCGAGACCTTCCTGGCTAACACGGTGAAACCCCGTCTCTACTAAAAAATACAAAAAACTAGCCGGGCGAGGTGGCGGGCGCCTGTAGTCCAAGCTACTCAGGAGGCTGAGGCAGGAGAATGGCGTGAACCCGGGAGGCGGAGCTTACAGTGAGCTGAGATCCGGCCACTGCACTCCAGCCTGGGCGACAGAGCGAGACTCCGTCTCAAAAAAAACAAAAACAAAAACAGAACAGCAGCTATAGAAAAAGGAGGGAAAGAAAAAGCTCTTATTTTAAAATAAAAACTATAAAATTTAAAATTAAAAATAAAAGTTGATATGAATTGGACAAAATTTGAGGAAAATTTCCAGAAAGAATAACAAAAAGACAAAGACAGAAAAAAGGATAGAAAAGATAGTAGGAAAAAGTAATTCTAGGAATTCCAAAAAGAAATTAAGACAATGATGGAGGTAAGAAGAAGAAAAATTAATAAAATTTTCCAGAACTTAAGAACATCAGTTTTTAGTTTTGAAGCAAAACTAGAACACACACGTCCTCTTTAGGTTTATATAGAGAATAAAATTGTGTGTGTGTGTGTGTGTGTGTGTGTGTGTGTGTGTTACTATTTCCTACGATTTGCTCCACAATAAAAATAATGTTGTGCCTGATTTTTGCTATATTGACATCTGAAAATAAGTCAAGCTTTTTATGAATATAATAATTTATAATAATCATGTGACAAAGATGCTATTAGGCTTAGTAAACTTAGAAATTTTGTAGTTTTTGTTGTTTTGTTTTGGCCTTTCAACACTTGCGCTATTAATTTGTTTAGGAAGCCAGTTCTTCTGAAGTCAGGCTCCCCTGCATGTTACGTGACTTTTCTTCCTCTCTAGATGCTTATCTCTGCATCTTCTTCTGACAACAGATTGAAAGGAGCCACACCAAGATCTACTAGCAAGCCAGGCACAGAAAGGCAAGCATTGCACATTCTTACTTATTTGTGAGATCTGAAAATCAAAACAGTTGAACTCATGGACAGAGAGAGTAGAAGGAAGGTTACCAGATGCTGAGAAGGGTAGTGGGGGGCTGATGAGGAGCTGGAGATGGTTAATGGGTACAAAAAATAATAGGAAGAATGAATAAGACCTACTATTTTATAGCCCAATAGGGTGACTATAGTCAGGAATAATCTAACTGTAGATTTTTAAATAACTTACAGAGTGTCATTGGATTGTTTGTAACTCAAAGGATAAATGCTGGCGGGGATGAATGCCCCATTGACCATGATGTGCTTACTACACATTGCATGCCTGCATCAATATATCTCATGTACCCCATAAATATATGTACCTACTATATACCCACAAATATATTTTTTTTAAAGATAGAATCTCACTCTGTCACCCAGGCTGTAGTAGAGTGGCACAGTCATGGCTCTCAGCAGCCTCAACGTCCCGGGCTCAGGTGATCCTCCCACCTCATACTTCCTTGTAACTGGGACTACAGGCACGTGCCACCATGCCTAGCTAATTTTTTATATTTCTTTTTGTAGGAAAAGGGTTTTGCCATGTTGCCCAGGCTGGTCTCAAACTCCTGGATTCAAGGGATCCTCCTGCCTTGGTCTCTCAAAGTGGTAGGATTACAAACATGAGACCTCATGCCAGGCCAAAAACTTCACAAGAAGAAAAAAATATATAATAAATGTTAAAAATTAAAAAAGAAACACTGCCAAAAGCTTTTAGAAAATCCAAATAAAGAACACACACACCCCCATGCACACACATGATATAAAACAATCAGAACTCAGAATAGGTCATTTAAGAAACAAGATGACAGAACACTGTAAAATAAATACCTTTAGCATCAGCATCCTGAAGAAAAATTATTTGTCTTTAGATGCCTAGATTCATTGAGAGGAAAGGTAAACTAAAGGCATTCTTTGGCATACAAGTCTCAGAATTTTGTCTCCTGTGTGCACCCTTTCTTAGGAAGCTAGTGGAGGCTCCTGCCTCAGTCCAGGAGGTTGAGGCCTCATTTCTGCACCAAAATGAGAAATAAAACAATCAGAAACATAGATGCCAAAGAACAAGGTGGAAAAGAAGATGCATGGCCTGATGGAAATATTAAGTCCCATTCGCTACGCAGTGGGGTTTGGGCACAACCTGTCTATTTTTGAACACATGAGCTAAGTCTTACGGAATCAACTCTTCATGAAATAAGAAAGCAAGAATAAATATATTACTTCATGAAACTGACCATTTGTCCTACCAAAATGAGAAACTTCTAGAAATACTTGCATCCTCTTCCAAGGTCTACCCATTCAGAAGAAGTAAAGAAGAAACAAATGAAAGGAAATAACGAGTACATGAACTGTGAGACACCTCCAGGGCTGAAGGGGAGTAAGCTGTTCTAAGCTTGTTTCTGTGAGTCACCTGGGGCAGCAGGCAGCTGACAAGGATCTTGAATGTCTTCTTGTGTCCTCTCTGGTGATTTTGGGTAGAATAGTTCCTGCTCTAACTATGAACTCCAGGGCAGGTGTTCTAGAAGTTAAATCAGGAAAGCCCAAAAGCCCAAAACCTCACTTGGAAAGCAAGAAAAACACATGGGCATTATTCACTTCTCAACTTCCTCAAAGATCAAGGGCTGGTAAATTACAGGTTAAAATATGTTTTCCTCAAACTCTGCTTTCCTAAAGCAGGCTTGACTTGGGAGTGCTTTTTGTAGGGTGGGGGTGGGGACTGTGGTTTGGGGTTTGTTTTTGGGTGACAGTGTCTTTGGCTTCTCTATTTTAGGGGCATTCTCCCTTCACTTGGTGAGTTCTTCAAAACAAACAAGAACATAAGTCCAGCCTTCCATCTATCTCAAACCATAACCTTAAAGGAAAACGTGAAGGTATTTGAGAGACACACTGTTTCAAAGAGGAAATAACATGCTAGATTACAGATTTCATGAATTACATCATTCTCTGAATCATTATATGATTCTGCTAAAAGTTTTGGCAAAGAACTAATGATACAGAGAAAATATAGCCAATATGAAAATGAGGCAATTATTTACAATAAAGACAATAACAAGTTATGTAAAACAGAACGTGGGCCAGGCATGGTGACTCACTCCTGTAATCCCAACATTTTGGGAGGCCAAGGTGGGCAGATAACCAGAGATCAGGAATTCGAGATCAGTCTCCAACATGGTGAAACCCCATCTCTACTAAAATACCAAAATTAGCCAGGCATGGTGGTGCATGCCTGTAATCCCAGCTACTCAGGAGGCTGAGGTAGGAGAATCACTTGAGCCCAGGAGGCAGAGGTTTCAGTGAACCGAGATCAAGCCACTACACTCCAGCCTGGGAGACAGAGCCAGACTCTGTCTAAAAAAAATAAATTAGTAAAAATAAAAAATAAGGTGAAGTTACAGTATTCCAAGTAATTTAATTTTAAACAGTAGCTATGTAACCAAAATAATGTGAGCATTGACCATTGCTTTAGTTCAAACTTTAGATATATTCTATAATGGGACAAATGGAGGAGAGGATGGATGAGCATGGGAGTTTAGGTGTTGGAGGATATAAAGTAAATACATGTATAAAATATATTTATTCAGAAATACAGATAAATATATTTTATTTATGAATATAAGAGTAAACACCAGAAGAAACAGCTAAGAAAGTGAAAGCTTTTGACCCAGGGAGCAGGACAGCAAGTTGTCCTGCTGGGGAAAAGGCCAGCAGAGGATGAGGCCAGAAAGTCTGCTATTTTTCACCGTAAGCCTGATTTAGTACTATCTGATTTTAAACTACTTGTATGTGATATGCTTATGAACATAAAATTTCAATAATGAAAACAACATTGTTAGCCATTTACTACCTAGAAGTTGGTTTACTTTTTCTGTCCTTTAAAACAGCTGTAATACAACGACAGCTTACTGTAGAAACCTCATCCAGGGAAGGATAGAGTTAAAAATCCATTACTGTAAGCATTTTAAAACATATATCTTTGCAACGGAATGAAAACTATTTTAACTCTTATATTATGAGAAAACAGCTGCCCTGAAACCCCAAGGGATCAGTGATCAGTGGATCTCCAGCCGTTTCGTTCTCCAGTGAGGAGAGAGCAGAAAAGCAAGAGTATCCCTAATTATAAATGGAATTTAGGTGAGAAGACCAAATAAATCTCATCCAACTTAAAGTACAAGAGCGATGACTCGGCTTGACTTTAAATTATCTTTTGTTTTATTTCACATTTTGAAGTGGTTGCACTTAATCATGAGGCATGATGTGAATTAACTATTCCTAGCTGAGTTAGAAACAAACATTCATATTTGCCACTTTATTGGTATGTGTGCATATTCTTTGCATTTTGTTTTGTTTCATATTTTCAGTTACTGGTTTTAAAACCAAGATAAAACCAGGATTATTCCCCTGGGGCAGCACTACCCAAGCCATGACTCTGTACAGGTGGGAATATTGTCGGGAAGTAACTTTGCCTAGGAAGTAATCCCTAGGCAAGCCCTTTAGGACTTTTCTAGCCCTGGAAGAGCAACAAGATTACAAGCAATAGGAATTTTGAATAATTTATGTCAGTAGAATTAAGAAATTTTAGAGCTGGAAGGAAACCTAGTGGTAGAAAAAAAAAACGGAATATGGTGATTGGATACAATGGAAGGGTGCAGCCCCAACTGGATCAGTGAAAAGTTGAGTTCAACATAACAAGCCTATGCTGAGCCGCTTTGATTTACAATGTCTAGTCTAGTGACTGCACAAATAAGGACTTATTCATTCACCAACTGTACTGAAGACCAACTATGTTTCTGGCTTGCTCCAAACACTGATGATAAAATAGTGAACCAGATCTTCCCATTTACTGCCCTCAATTATTGTTATGCTCAATCAGGCAAATCAACTATTGAAGTGTGATGACATTATGGTAGGAAAAGTAATAATTGCATTGAAAAAAGACTAACACAATCAAAGGGTCAAAAGGCCTTTCAAAAGACAAAAGGCATAGTCCCTGTTTTAAACCCAATTCTGTTTCTCCTCTGAGGAAAATGTGTGTATGTACAATTTATTTTTAACCATTAGTCTTGGCTGTCTGTTGTAAGAAACATCTTGCATACTAATAAACTGGTCAAGTATGAAGCACTCTTTCTCTACATAGGATTATACAATGATACTTGATTCAAAAAGATATAGGGAACAAAGACCTTTTGGTTTATTTTCAAATATTTAAATACTAATACATTTAATACTTACAGAGGAAATAGTAGCTCGAAATAAAAACTGAAATTTTATATAATAAATTATAACTTACGATTCTATTATTAAGTATTTGTCTTTGATGACTCAGAAAAGGCTAAAATCACCAAACTCCTTCAGCATGGTTTTATGATTCTCATTTTATATATGCTGGATATCTTCACTGCTTGATCAAATGTTTCAAGCTAGGAGTCTTGTGCTCCATTAAGCTTTATATTTCAAGAAGCAGAGATAATTTCTGTACAATGATAGTTCTAACAACATGATTGGGTTTAGAATAGCATTAACTTTGCTAATTATTCTGGGAAGAAGAGCACACAATTCACTTTACATATCATATTTTGCATTATTTTATTTTTACTTTCTGATATATTTCCTTGGGTATTTGCTAAGATGCTCAGTGAATTTCAGAGAGTTCTGTTTGTTCCTTTCTTGGCAGGAGACTTTGGATTCTCAGAGCCTTGCTTGGCCCATCTGTCCAAGCCATCTGAGCATGAGCCAAATCTCACTATCAAATCAGTGACGCTCTTCTCCATTACAGCTAACAAACAGGCTGAGGGTAAGACTTTTCCGTCCTTTAAGGAAAAAAGTAACCTAATTCATTGATACTTGTTATGCTACCAAAAACCTTGCTGAGGCTAACACATAAAAAAGCCAGGGATACTGATTCTAGATATGATAACTCTTCCAAAAAAGGCATCTCCACCTTCATAGGGATAGTTAACATCAAAGTGAAAGCAATACTATTTTCCAAATGATATATTGTGCTTTTGTTCAAAATGTCTATGGTCAGAATTTATCAAAGGAAATCAAAATCATAAAAACAAAACAGAAAACGGAGGAAATAATAAACATGCCAAGTTAGTTTCCTACCAATAAACAGTGGGAAATGTGTAACTGTAAAGTTTGAAACTAGTAATTTGAAAGATCAGGTTCACTTACATCACATTACAAAATGAATGTATATTAAATAATATCCTACAATTTAGAGAGTATGGGGCACTTAATATCATGTAGCTGAATTTTTTATGAAATAAACAGTATGTAAATGCAGGGAGGTATCCCAAACTTTCCACCAGATCTTTTCATCAGAAATGCAGTTAAAAACCAGCTACCCGACTCCTACTTTGAGGATCTTTCCAGTAGGCCATACTGCTTGTGAAGTGATACACTGTATGTGAAACTGCATTAAGACCTAATGTTAAATAGATATTCAAATTCAGTTTGTAATTTTTATTAATTGGATTGAAATTGATTGGAAAGCACATTTTAGCAGCCAAAGCTACACAGAATTAATCAGTCTATGCTACTGATGGCTTCCTTAAAATCAGCATGCTTGTGCAGCATATTATTTTTACATTTCAGAATAAAGTACACCAACTTCTCTCACAATCTGCAGCTATTTCACACAGATTCTCATTGTTTTCACGATACCAAATTAATCAATGAGTTCAGTGAAAATGCCAGCTAGGCCAGGAGCCTCTTTAGCTGTAATGGGATTTCAAAAGAATGAAAGAGATTTTTGGAGAAAATTATCAGCAAAGGGGAAAATCATGTTTTTTTTTAACTAAAAATAAACTCATAGGTTACATTGGGAGTTAAAGTTCAAAGATTGTATATAGTTTCAAATTCTTCATCTATGCTTTGATATTTTAAAAAAATATTTGTTATGATTCCATTTGGGTATAGAATACATTTTTCTAGGTTAATCATAACTCATGGCAGCATAGTTCTAAAACATCTAAGTACAGTTCACAGCACTAATGAGAACTGCTCACTTTATTTGTTTAAGCACATCCTGATATGGAGATTGGATTGCCACCTCTGGCTTATTAAGTGAATTATCCTATTTGTAGAATTCTATGCATTTCCATGGTCAGGTTGGTTTCAAAATTTTTAAGTGTTACTTATCTATTTTATTTGTTAAATTGCTAGATGGAGCTACCTGAAAAGTAATTATATGTACTTTATAAAGTAATTATGCAATTTTGTTAATAGTAAGATTGGTGTAGCCTAGTGAACATTGACGTAGTTTTCAGAAAACATCGGAAATTACCTTGTTTTCAAGCAAACTTCTCTATCAAAAATTAGATAAAAATGAAATAGCATAGAAAAACATTCAGCAAGTCAATACTTTCCCTGATTACTCTTCTTCCTGCCTATCATGAAAATTATTTTATTCCTTCCATCTCTTCGAGTAGGTTACCACCTTCCTTTTTCCATGCACCATTCTTTCTTGTTTTTCTGTTTGATTGCACCTGATTCTGCAATGTTAAGATGCAAACAGCTGGAAGTCTAGGTGACATCTACTTGTTCCCCCATTGTATCCTCTTAGTTCTTGCCTCATATTCTTTCAGTCTACCCTTTACTTCATGCATTACTTTGTCATATGCTTCCAATAGGTTTAACCTGACAATACCTTGCTCAAGCTTTCCAGAAAAATATCTTGATATTTTCAATAGGCTTTCTTTAATGCCACCACAAGGGCAACCTGAAGAAACCCAGCCACAACTCCTTTATTAACAACATTCAAATTCCGAAGAAGTTATTATCATACAGGGGCAAACCTTAATCAGGGAATGATGAGAGCTCATGGATAAATGCTGCCTTTGGTTTTCCCTGGGACAGACATTTCTAAGGCACGGTCTACAGAACTCTAGGCAAGATCAAGCCCAGTGGACCAGCAGTAAAAAAACAAGTTTGTATTTGTGTTTCCCTCCTTCTTGGTCTCTCTAGTCCTTTACTTCTGTCCCTGAGATTCCTTCCAAAAATAAAATGAATCTTATAAGCTTTTATCTTTAGCTCTTCTTTCTGGTACCTGACTCTCTGTGTAACTGATATAGGTCTTTGAACTTTTACAAAGAGCTTGTCCTCATAAAGCCCTGTGTCTAATCCTTGTCTGTTTATTTGACAAATATTATGTTTATGTACCCCATATAATATTTTAAGCACTGTAAAATATTAGCTCATTTAGTTCCCCATAAAAACCTTACATGGTAGGCACTGTTATTATCACTATTTTACAAATGAAGAAACAGGCACAAAGAGTTTAAATGACTTCCTCAAGGTCTTATATCTGGAAAGAAGAGGAGACAGAATTCTAAATTTAGCAGTCTTTCTCTAGGACACACGGTCTCATCAAATTTAAAAAAGAAGTTAATATATTTTTGATTAATGTTGCAACTCTACTATGGTAAATCTTCAATAAGATCTTTATAGATTTGTTCTCAAATTTGTGAACAAAACCCTATTAGATTTGATATATCCTATGTGGCAATCTCAGGTCAATGATTTAAAAAGCATGTCCCAATGTGCAAAAGCTCATCGAGTCTCTGCTTGTGACATGTTCACTGATATCTCATGGGCCAAAGCAACATGGTCAAGCCCAGAGTCATTGTGGGAGGTGAATATATAAGAATGTGCATAGGAAGCAAGACTTTTTTTTTTTTTTTTTTTTTTTTTTGAGACAGAGTCTCGTTCTGTCGCCCAGGCTGTAGTGCAATGGCAAGATCTTGGCTCACTGCAAGCTCCACCTCTCAGGTTCACACCCGCCTCAGCCTCCCGAGTAGCTGGCACTACAGGCTCCTGCCACCACGCCCGGTTAATTTTTTCATTTTTAGTAGAGACGAGGTTTCACCATGTTAGGCAGGATGGTCTCGAACTTCTGACCTTGTGATCCACCTGCCTCAGCCTCCCAGAGTGCTGGGATTACAGGCATGAGCCACTGCACCCGGCTGCAAGACACATTTTTAGTTTTTTTTTCTTTGAAGTTAGTAACATATGTACTTATGTGTAAATACAATAAGAAATGATACAAACAAAGAATAATTTGTCCCTGTTTCTCAACATGGTATATATAGGTAGAGTAATGGGAAATGCAAAACAAATATCAGAAAAAATATTTTAAAAATATTTTGGTATGTTTAACACACCTGAAACTTTTTAATGATGGTTAAAGATAAGATCAGTTGCTATGATGGCCAACAGCTTCAAAACATCTTTGGTAATTGTGCCAAGAATAATGAAGAGACAAAACCAGAAATGCTTTCAATGGTAATTTTGTTCTTCTCTTTTCTAAAAAGACAACATAAGTTACTTTTAGGGGAAAAAAAAATCACTTCTAGTTTTGAATTTCTTATTTAACCAATCTCCATTAACACATTTTTATTGAAGTCATTCATAAAAATACGAGATATAACACTTTTACTAATACTTCAAAATACTCAAATAAAAAAGCACTGCTAAACAGTAATTAAGTGTACTGCATCATTACCTTTTATGGTAGCTATGGGCAATTTGAGTGTATTTTTTGCAGTATACAGGGATATGCTCAGTTAAAATGCAACATCATTATGAGACTGATGGTTCTTAACATTTTCTAAGCAGAAGATTAATATTTTTATTCTCATTTAAGAAGTCAGCATTCTCATGAAGCACATTAAATTCAACTTATTCAGTTTTTTTTAAGTTACCTGAAAAAGAAAGAGAATGCACTTTCTTGTTCCAGAAAAAAATAATTGCAGAAAGTCTGTACATAATTTTAAAACAGCTTACATTTATAACTTCAGGCTCTGTAAGTGTTGATTATTCAGTAGGAAACAAATGCTTAGCTAAATTTGAAAGCTACAAAAAAATCCTATTATGGAAGTCATTTTTTTTTCTTTTACAAGGCTGACTCCTCATTGCACTTTTGAAATTTATTTAAAATCTCAAGACGTGACCCAAATTATCATCCCACGTGCCTATAGAAAAAAGAATCCCAAGTGATCCTAAGAAGATTCTTTTGTCAATCTCTAGGTCAAACAGAGTTGGAGGAGGCAGAGGACGCTTCTTTGGTGAGAATGTAATGTCCAGAAGATGACAAACGGCAGTATTGGTTCTTCTCCTAACACAAGAAGAATGAAAAATGGAAGCCCCTTTTCTATCTTATAGCAACTTAAAATGAGTAGCGTTACGTATTGCCACATTCCTCAAAGAGTCTGAGAATGGAATAGGGAAGAAGTTGCCATTGGTCAAATACCCTAAGATAACAGAGTATTTCTAGAGTCTCATCTTCAATTCAAGATTTACTCTTTACTTTCTCAAGATTAACTCCTCGATCTTCCCTCTGGAATTGGTATTTGACCTCAGATGCACCTTTAGGGTGAGAACACAAGTAGATGTCCAAGGTCTGTACCCCAATTTCCTCCCTGATGACATCCCTCAAATACACATGCCAAATAAGCCTCTGAAGCACACGCACAAATCAGTCCTCAGTTGATTGGTCCAAATTACAATTTCACCCTCCTCCCAAACAACTACCTTTACTCTTCAGTGAGAAAACATACTTAGGAAAGAGGCACTCATTCTGCAGAAAATACCAAGGTCCTGGGTACTAAGAGCATTGGTGTAAAAGACATGTGCAGCGGCACAGGCTCAAGATAGGTAGGTCTCCTAGGGCCCATATACGCTGTGCCCTGTGGGATGCAGACAAAGGAGAGCCAGAAAAGACCAGAACAATCTCTGCGAAGAGCAGGGCTCATGACTGTTGCTCTAGTTGTTCAAACCAAGCACGGTAATTCTTGAGTTATTGATAATTCATGATTGTCCTTGTATTTTTATCTCTGTCTCTCTGCTTTCTTGATTTCCCTAAAATGATTACTTTGGGACCTAAAATGATTACTTTGCTTCAGCAAATATATAAGTAATCCCAAAGTCATCATTTTAGGGAAAACAAGAAAGTTTACTCCTTCATTTGCCATATTTGAGTATTGTGTTTCACATCATTTAGATGAGTAATATGTTAGAAATAACAATAAACACAAATTTGTTTCCCAGTGCTTATAACATGTATGCTGTCATCTTGAGTTCATGGCTAAGGGTATGGGCTCAGATTGCCTTGGTTTAAATAGTGGTTAAATGCTGGCTTCAGAATGTATAAATTGGTTGATCTTAAGGAAATTATATACCATTTCTACATCCCAATTTTCTCATTTCTAACATAACCATAGCAGTATCTACTTCATAGGATTCTTATAATAATAATATAAGATAATGCACATAAAGCACTTGGAATAGCTCCAAGCAAAGAGCAAAGTGAATGGTAGGTTTGTTGTTATCATCGTCGTCACCATCATCATCATCATTGTCATCATCTAAGGCAGTGGTTCTTGACTTTGCTGGTGTATTAGAATTAGTCTGGGAAGCTTTGCAAAAGGCAACATTTCAAACAATTAATCCAGAATTTTGGAAGTGAAACTCAAATATCAGTCACTTGTAATCTCACAACCAAGATTACAAACTTCAGTTTCATGGCACCACAGTATCATCGACACCTATTGTTCACCTGTTATTTCCTGTATTGCCTTCCAAAACATTCCGTTATAAATATTTATGAAGCACCTCCTCTCCAAGCACTGAGCTGGGTCTGATGTAGAGATAAATAAGACACATACAATGCATGCCCTTACAGGGGGAAAGGCAGAAAATAAACAAGGATAACAGATAAGTAAGTACAGATAAGTATTATGAAATTCCCATTTAGAAAATAAGTAGCATAGTGACACAGGAATTGTGGATGAGGTAGGAGGTATTGAAAACACAATGGTCAAAGATGATTTTGATGTCCTTGCTTCTCATTAACTGGTAGCTTGTTTGAAGTGCAGCATCTTGGGCCCCACCTTAGGCCTATCGAATCAGAACTTGCGTGCTATATTACCCATAATCCAAATTCAACAATTAATAACTCATGATGAATGTTTCTTTTATAGCCCCTGCCCTAATTATGATAAAGCAAATCTTAGACATCATATAAGTTTATCTGTAAATATATTAGTATATGTCATTAAAAAATAAAGACTCTTATTCTAAGCTTTTAATTTGCGAAACTTGATAGACAGAGATAATGTTTACTGAGATAGAGAAGTTGGCGAGATAAAAAGTTGACCAAGTGGCTGCAGAGAGTGACTGGTGATGACTGGGAAGGGACTAGCGTTACTCCTTGGACATAGTACGTTTCAGATTCTCACTAGACAATCCAGTAGAACTGCCAAGCGTGCAGTTGGATATGTGACCCAAAAGATTAAGGGAGCCATCCGGGTCAGAGATATTCTCTTCTTAGTCATCAGTATATAGGTGGTATTTAAAGTAAGAGAGTAAATAGAAATTGAAAAGAGTCTAATGCTAGGCACTCAGCAGGTAGACAGCAGAAAACAGAAAAGGACCTTGAGGAGGCCAAGTAAGTAAGAATGAGAGAAAAGGAGAAGAGTGTAGAGCACTTGGGCTAAGATGGAAAAATTTTTACAGGAGAGAATGCTCCATAGTATTGTATGATTCAAAGTAAAAAGAAAGCACATTACTCTGTGATGAATTTGGCAACTGGTGACATCAATAAAAGCAGTTTAAATGAGAAAGCCAAAATGGAATGGAAGTTAGACTCAGTGGAGAGCACCGAGTTTTCCTGAGTTTTCTTGCATTTTCAATGTGTGTATCAGTCCATTTGTGCTGCTAAAACAAAATACCCGAGACTAGATATTTTATATAAGAATGGAAATTTATTTTCTCACATTTCTGGAGGCTGAGAAGGCCAAGATCAAGGAACCTGCAGGTTTAATGTCTGGGGAGAACCCAGTCTCTGCTTCTAAGATGATGCTTTGAATACTGTGGCCTCCAGAGAGGACTAACGCTATATCCTAACATAGTGGAAAAGGCAGAAGGGTAAAAGGGCTTAGCTAGTTCCTTTGAGACCTATTATAAGGATTTTAATGCTATTCATGAGGGCAGATGGAACCCTCATGACATAATCACTTCCTAAAGTCCCTACCTCTTAATATTAATAGTATCAAATTGCATCTTTGGTTACAACAATACAGATTTGGGTAAACACATGCATTCATCCCATAACAATAATGTGTTCAGTAAGTCATGGGGCATGAGAAATATACCGAAGTCTGGGAATTATTTCTTTTTTAAAAAAAATATAAACTGGAAAAAAAAAAAACAGTAACAGTAAGTGCAGATGAAATAACAGAAAATAAAAATAGCCAATATAGACAACTCTTACAAGACGTTTTGGCAGATAGAAGCCAAAAAACAAGGGAAGCTGAAAACCCTTATGGTGTCAAGTAAAGTTTTGTTTGTTTGTTTTACTATTCCTTTTTTGTTTCTGAGTTTGCTTTGGATGAGAAATACTATAGCATGTTGTATTCTGAATATTTGGAAGAGAATGATTATGTAGAAGGGATGAGTAGTGAAGAACAGAGATAACGAATAGATTAAATCTTTAAGACTCCAAGAGAGTAAGAGATTCGAAGAGCAAGTACAGCAATTAAACTTAAAAAAAAAAAAAAAAAAGAAACCACAATTTTTCCCCCATTGTATCCAGAGGTAAAAAGCAAAGATTATAGATATGTATACCGGTGAATTTGTAAATTAGGTTGTGGGAAGTTTATGGTAGCTCTCTCTTATAGTTTCATTTTTACTGAAACATAAGGCAAGTAGCCAACTAAGAGAGTGGGAACCCCATCTTACTGGGGAGAGGTAGCAAGATTACCCTACAATGCTGAGTGTCAATTTGGTGGCAGTTATATGCTCATGATTTTAAAGTAAAACCAGTCAAGCTGGTTGTCTGACTTCCTTCAGCAAACTTTTTTTCTATTAGGGTAAAGGCAAAGAGAAGGTGAAGCTTTAACCTATGGGAGATTTTCTCACGTATCTGGCATACAATGATGAAGGGAGAGTTTAAGGGAATTTACATAAGAGTAAGTTATAGGAGATCATAAGAATTTCTCATCAGGAGGCTTTGCTTAATATCATTCAGTGTTGTACACTAGGTCACAAAATGAAATCGAATCTACATCTACATAATCAAGTATGTTTAAATAACTGACTTAAAGGGAAAATATTTATTATTTCATTGTTTGGTTTCCTTTTTAAAAGCAATCAGAGTTATTCATTAAACATGCCCCCAAATCTCACAAAATTTGCCATAAGAAACTATAAACTGTAATAATAAATAATTATAATTCGGAGAAGAGGAACTGTTAGATTCTTTACGCCAACGATCTTTTTTTATTCTTTCATCTGAGGACCGTAAGACTAGGATTCATTCCAGCCTCATATTAGATGAATGTAATTCACACCACAAACAGCAAAAGGCACTCACTAATCCCCTCTCTGACAGGACTGGTGCTGAAGCTCAGTGTGTGGTTTTAGCTGGAAGAAGATTATCTGTGATTGTTTGGGTGAGTCTGCTCTGGTCTCCACATGTCTCTGCAGATGTCACAGAGGTTTATTCTGGCTGGAGTCCACACTTCTGCAATATGAGTGGTGACAGTAGTGCAGAGAAAAAGCAAAAGCATTTCTTTTGAACCAGAAAAGTAAAAGCAATGGTTGAAATAATTGTTGAGAGATAGTCTGGTAGCAGAGAAGCAATGAACTAGTTAGTCAATGTACTGTTTACTGAAACAGTGAAATGAGGGAAATGACATTGCTTTAAGAAGTTTTTGTGAACACGAGCGAAGTTTTAAAAATAAATTTTCTAGTGTATCTTTTAAAGGCAATATATAATATGTTTCTTTGTGGTTCTATCAGCAGTTGAAATAATATCTGAATGACCTTTTAACATATTTTCTTCAGGGAAATATATAAACTAGCATATGAGAAATTTTAAATTAGCATATCAGCGTAAATATCTGATAATACTTCATCAGATTTGAAACAAATTCTGGAGTTGCACATTCACATACTTGTTTGTAAATTCCATTTACAAAATCATAAAATTGTTGAAAAGACCCTAAATACACCAAAACCACATGTATTCAAGTAATATTTATTTTAATCCATATGAATGGCATCAACTCACAAATAGATTTTAAAAGATGCTTCTTGTTTGATTATCTCTATATGCTTTAGAAAAAGCTAAAACACAATATTTAATTTCCCATATCCCCTCTGACATTGAGGAGGAGCCCAGAAGATTTGCTTTCACTGTAAGCATCAATTAAAAAGGTTCCAGTCACATCAGTTACACACTTATTCAGCTACATGAAAGGCCTCCTACTAAGAACACACTCTTTCCTTAAATCCTTCCTCACAGCTAAAGTGAATTTTTAATGATAATGTGGCCTCTTGTGAATATCTTTCTAGTCATCCCGTTTCTCTTAACTTTTGTACCATATTTATGTAAGTATAAGGATAATTGATCTTTTAACAGCAAGGATATACAACACATTTAGTGAGAAGACATTAAATATTTCTATGACTCTCGAGATTGCTAAGATTTGTGAGCGAATTTCTGGTAAAATCTATGCACTTCATAAATGCTTTAAATTTGGAAGCTCTTTATCATTTGTGGTTTTAGACATTTTTAAGTAACCTCTTTTTGAATTAGAACATTTAAAGCCACTTTTATTTTTTCATAATCACATATACAACTTTAAAAGCCAAATTTGATTAAAAACATACACAAAAAGACAAAGTCAACCCTAGTTCTGTAACCATTATCCTTTTTGTCTGTTTTGCTTCCCAAAGGCAACCACTTCAACTGTTTCACATAGCTTCCTCTTTCTTGGTTGACACCCCTGTTTAAATGAAATATATCCTTGGACCAGAAAAAGTACACACATTTTGAAAAACTACATGATTGAAAGTTTTAATACATTCTCAAACCTGTTTAGGAATGTGATTAGAAACTATTTTTCTTCAACTTTTTGAGAGATTTTATACAGTTACTTCAAATTTTCAGAATGGTGTTTCTGATACAATTCCAGATAATGTGTATGGGACCTTTTATTTCTGGAAGTTATTGTGGATCTTCCCTACGTTCCCCAATTCTAGAAAATTTCTCAATTATGTTTTACATCCGGAGACTCGGGTCTATCAGTCTTGGGGATATTTTCTCTGTTATATCTATGGCAATTTCTTACCACCATTGTTTTGCTTTATTCTTCCAAGAATCTTAATTCTATGATTTTGGACCTTTTGAGTTTATACTCCTTCATATACTCCACCCTTTTATCTTTCTGGTGTATCTTATGGGAGATTGCCTCCATTTTTTCAACATATTTCTTGTTGTGGGAAGTCAGGGACCCCGAACGGAGGGACCGGCTGAGGCAGCGGCAGAAGAACATAAATTGTGAAGATTTCATGGACATTTATTAGTTCCCCCAAATTAATACTTTTATAATTTCTTACACCTGTCTTTACTGTAATCTCTGGACATAAATTTTGAAGATTTCATGGACACTTATCACTTCCCTAATGAATATTCTTGTGATTTCCTATGCCTGTCTTTACTTTAATCTCTTAATCCCGTCATCTTCTTTGTAACCTGAGGAGGATGAATGTTGCCTCAGGACCCTGTGATTGTGTCAACTGCACAAATTGTTTGTAAAGCCTGTGTGTTTGAATATGAAATCTAGGCATCTTTAAAAAAAAAACAGGGTAACAGCCATGTTCAGGCAACAAGAGAGGTAACTTTGAACTGGCCGCGGGTGAGCCAGACGGAAACAGAGCTATATTTCTCCTCTTTCATAAGCAAATAGGAGAAATATCGCTGAATTCTTTTTCTCAGCAAGGAATATCCCTGAGAAAGAGAATGCACCCTGAAGGTAGGCCCATAGACAGCCCCTTTTAAGGCGTCCTGTCTTTTATGGTCAAAGTGGAAGGGATGAAATAAGCCCCAGTCTCCTGTAGTGCTCCCAGGCTCATTAGGATGGGAACATTCCCACCTAATAAATTGTGGTCAGACAGGTTATCTGCTCTCAAACCCTGTTTCCTGATAAGATGTTATCAATGACAATGGGTGCCGGAAACTTCATTAGCATTTTTAATTTCACCCCATCCTGTGGTCCTGTGATCTCGCCCTGCCTCCGTTTGCTTTGTGATATTTTATTACCTTGTGAAGTGTGTGATCTCTGTGACCCACACCCTATTCGTGCACTCTCTCCCCTTTTGAAAATCGCTAATAAAAACTTGCTGCTTTTACGGTTGGGGAAACATCACGGATCCTGCCGATGTGTGATGTCTCCCCCGGACACCCAGCTTTACATTTCTCTCTCTGGTGCTCTTCCCCTTTATTTCTCAACCCAGCCGAGACACTTGGGAAATAGAAAAGAACCCACGTTGAACATTGGGAACGGGTTCTCCCGATAATTTCTAATATTTGTTAAAAAAGAAAATTCTGCTTTCATAAAGACATCAAATCTTCTCTCACTTTGCTTCCTTTGATGTTTTGACCTCATGCCTAAATGTGTGTGTGTGCGCGCGCGCTTGTGTGTTAAGTTCCTTTTGTTTTTCTGTGTAGAGTTAGTATCTCTCCTTTTATATCTGAAGGTTTCCTCAAATGCCTGGAGATACTTAGAAGTCTGTTTCTGGCTTAGGGCAAGGCACCAATAGCTAAATGGAGACACTGTGATACGGAAGAGAATCCTGCCCACTTCATGGTTTCCTGGTTGTAAACATTAGTTAGTTATTTAGATGTTTGTGGAAGATCCTCAGATGCCTGCAGTTAAATGTCGTTTCTCCAAGGTGGATCTATCTACCCTGAGAAGGATTTTTCAACATCTGCCATGTTTCTGAAATACAGCGAAGTGGATAATCTTACCATTCAGTGTGCTGACTTTCCCTTAATGTTTTAATTTTCTCTACAAGTCTCACCCCTTCTTATGATCACATGCCTTTCTCCAGAGCTCCTTACACAGTTTTTTCAGGTAATATGTGATCTGTCTCATAGACAGCTGGAAGATGGGTAGTCATCTGAATGAGCAAGATTTACAGTGAGAACCCAAATTTCTATTGTCTCTTACACAAACTTGAGGGAAAAATGTCTGTCTGTACCTCCACTGCTTTCCAGTCGCCTTCTTTTGGGTGCCTTCTCTCTCTTCGCATCCTCAGCATTTTTCAAATGATCATTTGAATTTACCTCCCTTGGTGAATCCTAGAGTAGATCTTCCTCAACTCTCCTAAGTAAATTACCAACCTTCACTCACTCCTGGTCTTCATTTAGGGTACTTCTAGGTTTATTAACAATACAGCTTATACTCCTTCTTACTTGCTTCTTAACTTGTCGTGATCATTTGGGAACATAAAAATAACATTACTTCTTAGAAACTAAAAATTGGTTTCAGTTGCTTTTAAATTATGTGGTGAACTTTTCAATAAACTTTTATTTGTTCATGTAAATAGAGCAATGGTAATATAGGTCATCAAATAAATTAAAACAAATCTCAAGAGAAATTTTGTATAAAATGGTTCAAGTGTTTTATTTGTTCATCTATTTTCGGTTTGTTATCTTTTTGTGTCCGTTCTGAAAACCATTTATAGTACATAGAAGCCATTCTATGGCATTGGCTGAAAAGAAATTAGGAATTTGCAAAACTTCTTTAGCGTAACCGGATAGGTAGTATTCTACTTCTTATTAGTTACTCAAGATGAAGATATGGTCAGTGTAAAAATGAGTACTAAGAGCATTATAAATACTTTTACCAGTGCTTCTTAATTAAGACAGATTTTAACATCTGTTCTTTCCACTCATTCTGTCCCCAACTAATATCCTCTCCATTGTCCTATTTTGTAAATACAAGGTTTTCTTTACGATTACCTTTATTTCTCTCTGACTCCTCTAATTAAAACAATAACATATTTTTAAAAATTTATATATGCATTTTTTTTTTGAGACTGAGTCTCGCTCTGTCACCCAGGCTGGAGTGCAGTGGCATGATCTCAGCTTACTGCAACCTCACCATCCGAGGTTCAAGCGATTCTCCTGCCTCAGCCTTACCAATAGCTTGGATTACAGGCATGTGCTACTATGGCTGGCTAATTTTTGTATTTTTTTTGGTAGAGACGGGGTTTCACCATGTTGGTGAGGCTGGTCTCGAACTCCTGACCTCAGGTGATCCGCCCACTTCGGCCTACCACAGTGCTGCGATTGCAGCCGTGAGCCACCACGCCCCAGCCGGCAAAATATTTTTAAATGACACAAAAGAACTAATACTAGCCTTTGGGAGGCCGAGGTGGGCGGATCACAAGGTCAGGAGATCGAGACTATGGTGAAACCCCGTTTCTACTAAAAATTAAAAAAAAAAAAAAAAGCCGGGCGTGGTGGTGGGCGTCTGTAGTCCCAGCTACTCGGGAGGCTGAGGCAGGAGAATGGCGTGAACCCGAGAGGCGGAGCTTGCAGTGAGCCAAGATCGCACCACTGCACTCCAGCCGGGGCGACAGAGCGAGACTCTGTCTCAAAAAAAAAAAAAAAAAAAAAAAAAAAGAACTAATACTGGCATATATTATATTGCAAAGTAATGTACATAAGTTAAAAAGGATAGATATGTAAATATACACATGGAATGAGAGAGTTACGTTTTAATACTATATGTTGTTAAAGTAGCAAAGTCCTTGTTATTGAGGCTCCTATCACCACTATTATTTAACATTTTGCAAGGGTAGTCCATAGCAAAAAGACGAAATAGCAAACGCACACCAGAAAATGAATGGAGCAGAATTATAAAATTGTAATGATAATTATGGTATGATTAGCTATACAGAAAATCGAAGAGGAGAAAAAATCATTATTATATCTTATAGAATAATTCATCTTAGATGCTTAATATAAAATTAAAATTTTAAAAATTCTTAGCTATCATATACAAACAACATTTAGTATTGCAACATAATTAAGGAAAATACAATTTACTCTATAGCTGGAGTATCAAACATTTAAATTAACAATAAATTTGATAGATCACAAATCTTAAAACTTTATTAACGTACATATAAAAATGGGCTTTTGCACATTTTAGATAAGGCTCCATATTATAAACATAACAAATATAAATCACCAAATTATTCTCTAAGTACACACATTTGCCATACAAATAATAGGGAGGTTTTTCGTTTGTCTTTGTCTTTATTGTTTTATGGTTTCCTTTGGAACAAGGCACGCTGATATTAAAATTTACATAAAAATGCAAAAGAAAAAAGATTAATGAATGGTGACTAGTTCTACCAAATGCTTCAGCGTATGTTAAGGCTATATTAATTCACAGTTTGGTGCTGGTGTCTGAATAGACAAACAAATGATACAAAGTCTCGACATCTTATAAAGTGTACACATATTTAATTAATAAAAAATAATTTTGACAGTGAAAATCGTTAAGGAAAAACTTTTTTTCTTTCTTTCTTGCTCTGTCCTGCAGGTTGGAGTGCAGCGGCATAATTTCGGCTCACTGCAACCTCCTCATGCTGGGAACAAACGAATCTCTTGCCTCAGTCTCCCAAGTAGCTGGGATTACAGGTGCACGCTGTCACGCCCAGCTATTTTTTTTTTTTTTTTTTTTTTTTGGTAGAGATGGAGTTGCACCATATTGACCAGGCTAGTCTTGAACTCCTGACCTCAAGTGATCTACCTGCCCTAGCATCCTAAAGTGCTGGGATTACAGTCATAAGCCACCATGCCCAGCAAGAAAAAAAAATTTTTTTTTTAATCATTGGTTTTTATACAACTAGATAAAAAATCTAGAAAAAAAAAACAACAATAAGAACAAAACAAAATCAAAGTAGAACTCTCCTTCACTTCTTACTCCAGAATAAATTCCAGATTTTGCAACAATTTAAACATGACAATAAATTAAAAGTACACGAGTCTTTGTTTAGGATAAACTTTCCTAAGCATTTCCCAAATCCAGGAACTAACAAAGACACTGTTGATAAAAAGAATAAATATGAGCAATTTGTGTATGTCAAAATTCAATAAGAAAAGTCAAAGATAAACAGTAACTTGTGATAAATGTGATATAAAAATCTTATGTTCTTAACAAGATAGGGGCTTCAAAAATCAATAAAAAATAACCAACAGCCAATAAAGAAAATGAGTAAAGCACAGTTTACAGATTTTAAAAACTCAAGCAGCTTTTAAACATGTTCTCAGTGTTCCACTATACACATGTGAAGGTAAATAATAATTTAATAAATAACTTACTATTTTTCATCATTCAGATGGATAGAAATCAAAAGTCCTTTCTGTTAAAAAATGTATATAACAAGAATTGTTATACATTTTAAGTGAAAACGTAAATTCCTATGACTTATTAGAAGACAATTCTGCAGCATCTATCAAGATAAAGAATGCCCATATCATCGATTAAGGGACAAAGAACACACTTTAATTTTTTGAATATATCCCATAGATGTACTTTCAAAATGTGTGTACTTCTTTCTTGCAACTTGAATTGTTGTACAAAACATCAAAACATTCCTAAATGTCCATCAAAAAGAGAATAACTTCATAATATTATTAGATCCACAAGATGACTTCCTGAGGGAAAGAAAACTAAACTTTAGGTTTCAAAGTTAGGAGACAGACTCCTTGCTGTTTCCCTCTTATGGCCCTTTTAAAACACACACACACACATACACACACATACACACACACACGTAATGCTGGCAAAGGAATATGATCCAAAGAAAAATGAAGATTTGGAAGTACAATAAAACTACGAATGAGACTGATTCACAAAAATGAATGAAGAGTTATGACTATATATATATACACACACACACACGATGCTTTTATCATTCCAAATTTTATTTTATAATGTTAAAAATATATATTTCATAGGAAAATACTATGGTTAATTTCAAGCTTTTGAGTGGCTGGCTTAATTCAGTAATACAAGTTACAATGTCTAAAAGTATGGAAGAATGGCATATCATTTAGGCAAACTACATATATATATATAAAAAATTTTTCTCCACTGAAGAATCAAGTAGTAGTGAATTTGTTATCAGACTCCTTGGCAATTACTTAGAATATAGCAATTCTTGTTCTAGGTAAATGCAGAGCTGCACAAATAAACACAGCTGGGGATAGGAAATGACTTTGTGAAAACTGAGGAATCACTGGGACACTTGCCTGAATGAATGGTGGTGTGTCTTACTACATTAGTATCATGTAAGGTTCATACAGCTTATCAAGGTCTGTATCATAAATTAATATTTTATTTTTGACTGGAACAGCAACTCTGAGTAACAAGGGAAGGCTTTATTATGGATGAAGAAACGGATTTTGTTTGATTTGATCAGAATCAAAGGGATAGTGACTGGCAGAGGCAGCGCTAAACACTAGACCTTGTGGTACCAAACCATACCATACCATATCATATCACACCACACCATACCATACAATACCATACCAATCTGGGATGTTTCACTCATCTGCTAATTCACTGACTTTATTGCATACATTTTCCAGTTATTTATCTTATTTGTTTTATATACATACATACATATATATGTGTATGTCAGTGTGGGTGAAAATATATATAATACTTCAAGATAATTAAATCACTTACGCCTTGGAGGCATCTATTTATTTTGCTTGGCTGGGATTTTGAATAGAAATAGAGCAATAGCTGAAGAGGGATATGTCATCAAGGGAGAAAACACACACACACAAAGGTATGTAAGGACAGAGCATCAGGTACGCTGAGGAGGGTAAAGGGCATTGGGAATGCAGAGGAGAAGGTGATATCTAATATAGATGTACCTAAGAACTCAAAGCACGAGAGAATTCAGGGATGAAATGAAGGTTCAACCTTTGATGAAATGGATTCTTTTCTTTCTTCTATGAGAGAAACGAAGGTGGGCAGAAGAGATGATAGAGAACACTGGCCAAGGGGTCCTCACTCTGCTTTCTTTAAAAGGCCTGTGCAAGCTAATGTTTAGATGACACGGAATCATAGTTGGTGAAAAATTCATTTTATCTCCTCATATATTAATATTGAAATAGTCATCTAGATGCATATTCATATACATAGTACATAAATTTTTATTAGTACTAAAGAGGAAGGTGTAATTAAAATGTCCATTAATTTAAAAATTTTAATGGATTTCTGTGTTAGCAAGGGAAAAAGGCAATTGAGTTACGTATAGAATAGACTGAAAGGAACAGATAACTTAGACATGAAAAATTTGATACAATAAAATTAAATTAAAGTCTCTCAAAGGACTCTGTAAAATGTTAAGTCTATACAGAGATGAGGGATGTATGCGCTTGTCTCCCCATTATTTGATTGCAAGCATCCTAATAGTAACACATTTCCTTTCACTCTATCTTCCATAACACTTTGTTTCATCTACAGTATTATGTACAGCTTTTTAAACTTTAATATAAAAGAAACTTATTTTTGATATATAAGTACACCAAAGGCTTACATGTTTTTGTTTTATTTTTCTGAATCACGCAGGCATAGAACGAAATATATAACTGCATTGGCTCTGCCGCTTACAAGATAAGTGAGTAGGTTGCTGAACCTAAAATATATTTGATAATAATTACCCCATGGCATTTTTATGAGGATTAAATTAGACGATGTGTATAAAGCAGATAGTACAATGTGTGTCAATACAGTACTTTCCATAAATGTGAGCATCCATGATATTAGTCATCAACAATGAATCACCTTGGCTAAAGGAAGAAATCATGCGCTCTCCTTGAAAACTTTGGCAGAGATGAGAATGTTGTTTCTTCATTGGTTCTCATACAGTGCTGGAGTTTAACTGATATTTCTCAAAGCAGCTATTTTCATGTACTGTCTATTTTGAAATTAACTATAGTCTTCCAAGGAAAGATATGATTGAGAAAACTTACATAAGATTCTGATTCATAATTTGACCTGACAAAATGTTGAGGTCTGTCTAAAGATGGATCAGGGGATTATCTATGAAATTTGTGTCATTTTCCAAAAGTAAATCTGAGCTGGAAGACTCCAAAATGCCTGTGAAGTACAACTTCTCTTTTCAGAAAAAAGGGTGTATCTTAGCTCCAAAATGTTTTCCACAATTCTTATATTCAGTACATGACTGAAATGAAGATCAATTCGGACTTTAGTCTCTCTGCACATAAATAAATGATGGACAGTATCTCCAAGACAGGTGGAGCTCTTGATGGATGGACAAGCTGAATACACAAATACACATGAAAGAACAATTTTGAGCACACATCCTAAATCCCTTTGGTCTTCTTGGGCCCATCATCTGATCTCAAAAACACTTTTTGTGAAGGATTTTTTTTGAAGTTTGAATAGTGTTTGTAGGTTTATTTCTTATTATTGTTGTCTGAAGAGTAATGTGATACACGCTTTCTTCCCTGTGGATTCAAAGCAATTGACATGCCTTGTCCAGATAAATGGTTTTTAATAACTTATACTTATTAAAGTATTTAATACTCTAATAACTTACACTTGATTAGAAAAATGTTATTTTCAGAAGTACATCCCAAAATCTCAAAAATGAATTTATAATTCTGGCATTTAAAAAATTCTAGACTGATGGATAAAAAATTATTTTAAGAAAAATTTATCAGGTCCAAATTCTCACTATGTCACAGAATTATGAGAAAATGATTAAATCTAGTAGAAAACACATTATCACTCTTTCATACACAAAAATCACCATCAGTATGCAAATACCTATGTCTATATATACCTATACATATCTATCAATATCCATATCTACATCCCTCTTTATTTCATCTGAGATTGAACACAGCAAATTATATGATGAGAGGAAAATTGAAGTAAAAATAAAGATACCCCATTATTATAGATACTATTAGTGCCAATACACATTTTAATGTGTAACATTGATGTAGATTGTAAGAATTCTTCCATTTAGTGTAACTGCAATTAGGAATAGTCCCACTGGTTTCTTAACACAGGAAAAGGCACATATAGATGTTTAATAAGTAGTATTGAACAATCATCAATTTGTTCCCTGGTTTATATTTATTCTTAGCCCAACTCCAGTTACTTTGCACACTTACTCTCATTTCCACTTCCAATGGAAGCAGCCCCTTTGATTTATTTATGGCTTATTAGGTTTATAGAATGTTTTCATGTCTAATGGTAGATATCAAAAAGTATTTGCCCCAGGCTCTGTTGTGAATTTCATTTGATCATTCGATTGATTTAAACAAAACACAACTGACTCATTGCCATATTATAGTTCACATTTTTCCTTTGTGCATAATGAGTTAAATTCCAAGATTTTAAGTAATCTAAAACATTCGTTTTATAAAATCACAAACCTAGACAAGAAGTTGCAAAACATTGGCATCAAAGTCTCAGTGTGTGTCTGTGAATGTTTTGATGAGGTTAAGATTCATTTTGGCACTTGGATAGGAAGAGTAAAGACACATGTATCTGTCCTTTATGCTTCTGCAGGTAGGAATTTAATTACTGTCAGTGTTTCAGTGCTTCGTTCATTGGGGATTGCCATACTCGAGAGCATGTGTGAGGAATGAGGGAATGAAAAGGAAAAAGGGAAACCAAAACAAGGTGGATTATTAATTTGGCCACCATTTTGAGGAGCAGGGACTCAATCCTGTGGGCTCTGCTGAGGATCCTTAGAAAGAGGCAAAGTCTGCAGGATCCGAGCAGAGGTGCAGGGAGGTCACACCTGTATTAAGCTATTTGAACTCTGGGTAGAATTGGTTACGATAACACACAATGGCTAGAGTAAAAGATGTGCATATGACGTGGTGCATTGGAGGCAGGTGGATAAAAGAAAGAAAACAAAAAATCTGCAAGATACCACATTTACATAATTAGAGTGAAAGTATACAATAAATAATAAGACTGAATAAAAACCATACAGTTTTCTTATGGAATTTAAAAGTTCTCCTGGGATTTTATAGTAAGAGCTTTAAATGTGACAACCATGTGTAAGAAAAAAATTAAAGATTAAAAAACGATTACATTGGGAAGAAATATTTAACAAACACACACACATAGCTTTTGAAAAATTGCCACTGCTGTTTTTAATCCGATTTGTTAACAGAAGGATTAAACTTCCTCTAAATTGCCTGTTCAGGTTCCTGTAGTGTATGTGTCTTCCAAAAAGCAGAGCACTGTCCTTCATTGTATTTTTTCTGTACATAAACAGGCTGTGTCTAATTATCTCTGCATTCTGATTAAAAGTTAATAAAGCACTTGGAAAATTCTTTTTTAAAATTCATTGTATATACTTGGTGTTCTCACTAGAATTTATAGTAGTCATACAGAGTCCTTTAACTTACTTTTTTCTCTCTTGAAAACCAATTATATTTGATTCTCATAATTTTAATCATTGCAATTTCTTCCCTTGATTACCACTACATTTTCAGTGAATAAAGTTTATAATCAATACTCATATATTTTTACTTTAAAATGTATGCTGCCTCTAAAGCAGTTGAAAAAAAAAAAAAAAGGTAAGTACAGTGAAAAGAATACTAGACTAGGAGTGAAGAGAATTTTGTTCTAAACCAAACCCTGTCAGCAGTGAGGTGCATATACTCTGTAAGGCAGCCTTAGTTCTCTGGGCTTCAAACTGACTGGTCAATAACTAAGCAAATTTCTAGCTCTCTGATCACGCTTCAGAGTGAGGCTGATTGCCTTCATTTTTCGGCTCTAGTAATTAGTGGATTTGCAACTGGGTGCGAATCACTTAATTCATCTGAGCCTAAGTTCCACTGGCTGTTAATTAAAAATTTAAAAAATAATACTGATTTAAAATTTTGAAAGAATTAATTGAAATAACATATGTAAGTAAAACATTTAGCAGAATGTGGTTCCTTACAAACGGTATTAGATCTTACTCATGATCTGCCCTTTTCCATCCTTTATCACCCCTGCAAGCATCTTTTTTTTCTGTTGTATGATGATCAAGGAATGTCCTTCTTCCATCAAAGGCTGAACCTTCCATTTTTTCTTGGAATTCTCTCTTGCTTTGTCCCTTCGAGAAGGTCTATATAGCCAACATGTTCATTATTTTCTCTTCTGCATCCCCAGTGGCTCCGTTTTCCCTCTACCCAATATTCTTCTCCAGCTACTTTTCTCTTTTATCACAACACCAAATTCAAAAGAGCTGCCTCCCTGTTCTAAGTCAGCATTCTCTCTCATTCTCCCTTGATCCTGTCTGCCAACTTCCTACTTCATGAAAATCCTTCTCAGGGTCATGGACACATCCCACAATGTAATCTAGCAAACATTCTCATGTCATTTGATTCAACTCTCCGCAGCATTGACCTCTGATTTTGTCTTAGGACTCTCCTCTATCTCAGTTCATCACCACCTCTTCCTCCTGAGTTTCTTCTTGTTACTGGGATACTGATTTTCATTTCTTTTGATAGTTTCATCATTCTACCCAGTCCCTACTTGGTAGAGTCACCCCGTGCTCAGTCCTGGGTGTTCTAACAACTATTTCTCTGAAAAATATAATCTATTCCCATGAACTTAAGTGCCATTTTATGGTGCTTATGCACAACTTTTAACAGTTAAATTATTGATGTAGATAGATTGGTAATAGAGAAGTTAGATAGATGATAGAGACAGATCCATAGAACAATAGCTACCGCACAGGTAAGTGACTGCCCAGGCTTGAATCCTGGTTCTGCAACATCCTAGCTCCACAGTTTTACAGAAGTCATGTAGTCTCTCCGTGCTTTAGCTCTATTTCATAAGATTATTAGAAAAAATTAGTATATGTTGATTCCTTAGAAAAATACCTGGCCTATTATAAGTGCTATGTAAATATTTAATATCATTGCTATTTTCTGGTATATAATAGGTGCTATGGGGGCCGGGTGCAGTGGCTCACACCTGTAATCCCAGCACTTTGGGAGGTCAAGGCAGGTGGATCACAAGGTCAAGGGATCGAGACCATCCTGGCCAATATGGTGAAACTCCATCTCTACTAGAAATACAAAAATTAGCTGGGTGTGGTGGCACACGCCTGTAGTCCCAGCTACTCAGGAGGCTGAGGCAGGAGAATCACCTGAACCCGGGAGGCGGAGGTTGCAGTGAGCCGATATCGTGCCACTGAACCCCAGTCTGGCAACAGAGCGAGACTCTATCTCAAAAAAAAAAAAAAAAAAAAAAAAGTGCTATGTGAATATTTCATATCATTGCTATTTTTACTGTAATTCAGATTCTGTCACTCCCCTACCTAAAACCCTTCCTCCTCTTGACTTAGAATAGAATTCAGCTTCTTTATTTGAGCTTCAAGGCCTTACATGACCTGATACCAACTTTCCCTCCATCTGAACTCATACTACCCAGCTTGTTCTAGTCACATGGGCCTTTTTGAAGTTCCTCAAATATGAAAACATCTTTCCTGCCTCAGGGGATTTTGCACATATTCACTCCACCCCACTCTGCCGTTCACAAGCTGCTCCTTCACTTTCTTCGGGATGAAGCACGTCTTCTTATGAAGCAGGTACTCAATGGTGACTTCATCTGTGGCTGCTCCCCACCTCCCTGACCCCAGGTGCTCTCTGCCTTGGACCTCATACCTTACCTGTTTTCCTCATTGCACTTTTCACAATGTAATAATTTACGTGTGTAGCTTTGTTTTTGTTTTTCTCTGTTAGAATGTAAAGCTCAAGAAGGCAGGATTCCAGGCTTTGTTTTCACTGCGTAGTGCCTCATCCTTAATAGGCACTCAAAACTATTTGTAAATTATGAGCAAATAAGATATAGCAAAGTAGTTTTTACTTCAAAATAAAGTAAAATTTCCAAACAGTAGGATCCATAGAAAAATCATTGTGTAAAATCAGTGAGGGTATTCAAGCAATATACACAAATCCATGCATAAAGACAAGGAGAGAGTAAAAGATTTCTGCCTTTCTATGTATCTATTTATATATTTTCAAATAAATGAAGAGAGGAATGAATACTATTTGTGATGTTGGTGGAGTACCACAAATAGTCTATGCTTCTAAGTAAAGATATAAAATTCCAGCTAATGATAAAATACGAATCTCATGTAATCACTTGCTTACAAAACTTTAAATGTGCAACACTGCCCAATATTTTGTTTCATGTCTTCATATTTATTTAGAGTCCTTTTGAGCTTCTATAACCGACATTGATGTCTTCGATAGTCTAATGATGACTATTGTATGACACACTTCAGACGCTTTAGCTTGCCAATCAGATGAAATCTAATTTCCCACTTGAAAATGACGTATAAGGAACCACTGGGAGTAATCTACTCTCCACCAGAGAGTAACACAACCATTCGGCGCAGAATCAGTCTTCAGAAAGCTGTGGGGTACCATTTAGCAATTTACCTCCTCTGGGGCATTAATTGCTACCCTAGAACACTGGAAGAGTTAATTTACCTCATACGGTGAACACTTGAATCCTAGAGAAGCATACTTAGTTTAGTTCAAAACAGGATTAAGACAGAAATTGAAAGTAGCTTCAATCATGTACTATGACACATATGCAAGTGAAGAAAATACAGTCCCTCCATACACGTGAGGGACTGGCTACAGAATCCCCAGGTCTGACCAAATCTGCACCTACTCAAGTCCAGCAGTCAGCCCTACAAAACACACATTTACAAAAAGTATGCCCTTTGAATATGCAAATTTTGCATCCTGAGAAGATTGTATTTCCAAATGGCATTTGGTCGAAAAATAAGCTGTGTGTACGTAGACCTGCACAGTTCAAACCTGTGGAGTTCATGGGTCAGTCGTACTGTAGTTAAGATGTCATTTTTCTTCCACAGGTATTTCAGGAATTTGTCGTTCTTGAGTGAAATGTCCTTTTCTCTTGCTTCAAAACCCAGAATTTCTGCTACACAATATTGACATGTTTACAATTAACATTGGGTACTGAGCTGTTCTTAAACATCATGATGTTATATGTAATTTCTGATAAATACTAATAAAAGAAAATGAATGCACCTGACAAGTATATAGTGTCTTGAGTTACTTCAGTATCACTTATGGCCACGAACTGACAAATCACTGTTTCATGTCAGTGACTTGGGAAATAAGTGCCACGTCGAGAGGAAGCGTTTGTTATACATCAATTTTCTTGATAGTGAAAAACACCTTGAGAATATCCATTAATGTCATAATATACTATTATTCTAGTCGAAACACAGTAGTTTTCAAAATTTAAGTCACAGAGCACAGTGGAGCTACTCCAAATGAACCGGAATTTGGGGATCCAAGACCTGCTTACTTGATCTTTGGCCAAATCACCCAAGAGTAGCCTGAGAGGTACCTTTCAGAGCTAAAGGTCTTTGGGGCCAATAAAGCTTGCAAACTTTGAATAGGATAATATTAAAATAGATTTCTTTCTAAATTCAGTAAAATGTAACTCCCTCTATTCTAAACCTTCATAGCACTTGGATTTTGCATGTGATATTCTATACTATTAATATGTCTATGTTTTCCACATTTCTATTTTAAATAGGGGTTTTTTATATCTTGTTCATATTTATGTTTCCTTGAGACATTTTTACACAGTAGTAGCACATGCTCAATGAAGAGGAATTAGTTAATTAATTAAAATCTTAGGTCTGTCTTTGTGCTCACATGCAGAACTGATATTTTGAAAGGATTATAATCCCCTCACTGAAAGTCAAACGTATCTTGTTGACATCTGAACGGAAAGGAGTTCGCGGGCAAGGAGGCAAGGGAAGGGTACTTCTGTCAAAGGAGACAGACACTGGAAAGGCTTAACAGTGGAAAGAAAATAGAAAATTCAGGCATTCGAAAGTAGGCCAGAATGGCTGGATCTCAGATTGTACCACGTAGAGAAACAGTGGACATAAAGCTTATAAAGGGTAACAGAATTCTGGTACTGAGGTGTATTTTTTTTTTATGTTAAGAAGTTTGCACTTCATACTAAGGTAATTGGAAACCCTTAAGCACAGAAAAGTCTTTTCAGATTTATAAATCAAAGAGATCAGTCAGACCACAGTACTTTACTCTGGATTAAAAGGGAAGAATATTAAAGTCATTGAATTTATTTGAGATATCATCACAACTTCTATTGCCTCTGCAAAACTTCATACGCTCACATGTGCATGTGCAGACACACACATACACACACACACACATTCACATAGAATTCCTCTTACAAATTCACTTGGATTACTTTTGAATTTAAACTCATAAAACATGCTATTACATTATAATAAGACTAATACTAACATTATTTATCAGAACCTATAATTTCAGAATATTTTAGCAAAATAGTGAAATGTTCACAGAGATGTTATGTTTGCCTACAACTCTACCATAAATAAATAAAGCCCTATATCCATATTAACATTTGAGTGGACAGCAGCTGCAATTAGCCATGGCAATCTGTCAGTGAACAAGAGCTTCCCCTAAGGCAATGAGGCACAATATGCTGTTTCTTCATTAGAGTGTTCTGTGGTTACCAAACATTTCAGGAGTTAGAATGACAGCATGGTGGAGTTAGATAGACTTCAGAGATCGTGGAAGCCAAGCGCCTGATTTCCACAGATGAGATGACTGAAGTCTTAGGAATGAAAGTAACTTAATTCATGTCTTCATATCTATTTCTTGAGCACAGAAGAGAAAGCTTTGAAAGCCTTGAGAGGTTTTCCTCAACTTTCCAGACCCATTACATAAAAATTATATGTATTTCCAAGTGGCATGTCCATGCCTTATGCTTAATTACAATGGCGTTGTGCCCAGTCTCACACATTCACTTCTGAAAATTCCTATTTTCTCTAAAATATAGGGTCAACCCTCTGATTTTAGAATTTCTCATGTAGTATAATCAAAATAAATGGGACGATAGCTTCCTCCTACCATAAAATAGTCTTTATAATTGAGATCAACCACAACAAAGTGAAAATAAAAGCAGGGGCTTTGCAGACAAGATTTAGGACTAACAGGCGTTGTTGGCATCATCCTAGTAAGGAGATGTAGCAAGCCCCTGATTTTCTTCACCTGTGGAAACAGAATCCAAGACCTCCTTCCCACCCCAGCCTCATAACCAAACAAAGGAGGAGGATAAACTACTGGCTTCCTTTCTCATTTGTAGATTCTGTTTCTTAATCTAAAATCACTTCAAACTTCGTTTATTTTAAATTTAGTGATTAATTGAAGCATCATTATTTTAGACTGCTTTAGGTTGTTGGGTTCTTTTGAACTTAGAGAAAGAGAAAAACCACTCTTCAAACTGGTTAACACTCTCTAGAATAATGAATTCTAATCAACAATCTTTAGCCTGCTGTTACTGAAGCTCTATACATATTAATACCATCTTTCCTTAACCTTCATAATCTAGCTGGAATAATTTCCTTTGATCTTTCTTTCATTAGTGTCCATAGATCTGTGTTGACTAAAAGAAAATTCAGTTTTTAAAGAATGGAAGTGAGTTTTTTTTAGAAGTTTCCTTGAGGACTATAGACCAAAGTCTACAGTTCAGGCAAATCTTGCAGACAGGTGTTTTTTCAGGCTCTTTTGACATAGTGTTTTACTTTATATCTGTATCTGACGCCTATGGGCCATAAATCAAGCTGCCCAGAAAATGGAATGGTTTTTGAGTTTGCAGAACTCTTTAATGTGTGCTTGTGTAGTTGTGTGTGTGTTGGGGGGGCGGTGTGCATTCCTTTATGTGTATACTTCTTCATTGTTTCCTTGATGAAGACTTTTAGCTAGAGATGGTTGTTTTCCTTGTTTAAATATTCAGTTAAGTCAAGGGATCAATTTTTGATTCTGCTGTATACAGAATATAGTTTACATATAGGTAGTGGGGGTTAGCACATGTAAAATTATATTAAAGCTTTAATGTAAGAGCATACTGATTATAGATTATAGAGGCATAATATTTAATCCCATCAAACATTATTTTATGTGTAGGAAAAAGCAATGATTTGGGTCATTTATTTTTCAAGGAATACTGACTCATGCAAGAGATGTAGCGGGTATGTTTTATTTTGTTTCAGCCTCTTTTTTTTTTTTTTTTTTGGAGTGCTATATGTTGCCACAGAGCCAGGGGCTTTGGGAAATTACACTGGGAAGCAGAAATGAGCAAAGGTGGCTTCTTATGTTTGCTATTTTGTCCCTTCAATATCATTTCTTTACCAATCTGAGTCTCAGCATCTGACCTTTAGGCAAACAATGTTCTAAGGAACTCAGCTGTGCTTACATTGAACAAGACGTTATAATAACCTTAGTCATTGCACGTTGGATTCTGTTGTTTTTGCAGAAAGGAAGCTGTGCTTGATGAGATGAGGGAAATCCTGGCAAAATTGTTTTCTGTGTAGAAGCTGTAACCATAAGCAGTGACCTGGAGAAAAGTCATTTACAGTGGGCTCCCAAGTTGTCATGCTTAGGAGCTTAAAGGAAAATGGAAAGTAAAATGTTTAAAGAAAGTGTGTGCGTGTGTTTGAAGGGAGGAGGAAAGGTTTGCCAAGATCTAGTAAAACTGAAAACCATCTGAATCAATATTTTACATGAAACCATGATTCCACTTCCCCATCCAAACTCTAGAAAACCTCTAACTGCTCAGTTAGGATGAATTGAATAAAATGATAAAACAAAATGGTCACATTTATCCATTTTGCATGATTTTCTTTCTTAATCTGACTTCACATTCAAATCGAGGTGAAAGAATACACTTTGTATTGACGTTCATTAGCTTATTGATTCCGCTGTCTCACATTGCCTTGTTCTCATGTCAGTGTTTGAGAGATAATGTTCCTGTAGTTGGAACTGAGAACAGGAAGTACACACCTCCCACACCCCTGAATGAAGAAGAACTTATCCAGAGGCTATGTTCGGTTAAACCTTGCAGCTATTACTTAATGAGCAATAAGGATATGAAATGGGGAAGTACAACTGCAGGGCTCTGTCTGAAGCCATCTGAAGGGTAAAAACCAGCATCTTAAAGGTTAGATGCCAAGACCTTGCATTCTAAATGCAAAGATTGTTAGAATTATAAACACAGGTTAAAAGCCTAGAATCTCTTATTGAAGAACTTTAAACAGCATTGTAGTCTTTGAGTGTACGTCTGATGTCTACGATTACAATTGCCCAGAAAATAGAATGCCATCTGAGTTTGCAGAACTCTCTAATGTGTGGTTGTATACTCCCGTGTGTGTGTGTGTGTGTGTGTGTGTGTTTGTGTGTGTTCATATGTATACTTCATATATATTTCCTTGATGAAGACTTTTAGCTAAAGAGGGTTGTTTTTCCTGTTTGATATATTCAGTTAAGTCGGGGAGAAGCTGTATGGGTAAGAATATGCATACCCCTTATCACTATGGTGTGCAAAGATGAGATCAATGCTTACAAAACATAGAGTACTTAAGACAAACAATGACAGAATGGAAAAAAAGTATGAAAAATACCAGTTGGGTCAATGGCCATTTCTCTCTTTTAGTCACTCCTATACCCACCAACACATCCAAAATTTAAAACTACTTGAATAAGACAAAAGCAAAAATCATCATAATAAAAGTATTTTGGACTATGTAGATTAATGCACTTATAGTATATAATTGTATTTAAGTAGGAATTAAACAGGAAGTAAAACATCCCTGAATTATTTTCTTGCGGAATCTTTAAACATCATCTGCATGAACTTTATAGATTATGGAAGAGATTTATTGTCACAATGCAGGACAAAGAGCTCATTACCAGAGACCATTTTGAAAGGTATCCAACACCCATGAGTAATGTGATTAACTGATTTTAAATATGCACTGCTGCAACCACAGGGGACTTTATGGACTTGAATGAAATAAAGCCTAGAAGGTTGCTCCCGTGTTCTCCTGTGTTATTGGAACCCCATGCTGTTAAATACCGTTTACTTCAGTTATCTGACACTATTAGCATCACCCCGTTGGTCCGCTAATTAGACATAAATAAAAATGAATTTGTATGTATTTGCTATGGCTTAAATCAAGTTTTTGATATTTAAATTAGCATCTTGTTAAAGTTTATGATTTCTTCTATATGGATACAGAAGAACATATAAAGAAAAACAGTCCACAAGAATAACTTGATGTGTATGCATTTGGAACAAAGGAGGACAAACAACTAAAACTACAAGCCCATTTTTACCCTACTTACTTTTAGAAATCACAGCGTCCTCTGAGACTCCTGTTATACTGTACATTTAAATATGTAACCAAATTGACACATATAGCCAACTGTGTTGAGTTGACACTGCCAAGTAGGACACACCTGGAGCTAGTGTCAATCCTTTGGCCAACTACACCATTCAAAATACAAATATTTACACCATTGATATGCCTCATATTTTCCTCCTTACCCCACTGAATTTCATTTCACGAGAATATGCCCATAGACACAGCTCAATTTCTTTCTCCTCCTTCGTGATTAGAAATTGAATCTGTAGAGAAAGAGACCAGGTTGCCCGCTATATATATGCTTATATAGTCCCTTAAAGGACTAACAAAATAGGGGCCGGGCACAGGGGCTCACTCCTGTAATCCTAGCATTTTGGGAGACCGAGGTGGGTAGATAACCTGAGGCCAGGAATTTGAGATCAGCCTGGCCAACACGGTGAAGCCCCATCTTTACTAAAAATACAAAACTAGCCTGGCGTGGTGACAGGTGCCTGTAATTCCAGCTACTAGGGAGGCTGAGGCAGGAGAATCGCTTGAACCTGGGAGATGGAGACTGCAGTGAGCCAAGATTGGACCACTGCAACTTCAGGCTGGGAGACAGAGTGAGATTCTGTCAAAAAAAAAAAAAAAGACTAACAAGATAGGAACTGAAGAATAAAATACACCTGTGTCTACAATAATAATTAGACTGTGTCTACAGTAATAACTATAATGTTTCACTTTTAGGTGTTTTCAATTTTAATTTTATATATATAATCTTATAAAAACCTTACAAGGCAGACCACGCAACAGTATGTCTATTTACACGTTCAGAATCTAAAGCTCACAGGGTCTTTATCGAAGTCACATAACTGGTAAGTAGTGCAAAATGAACAAGAATAGATTTTTCTGACTTCTAGTGTTGAATTTTTTTTATGAGTAGTTATCTAAATGTGCAGCACAGAGTTCTGTAGGGCTGCAGATTATCTCACTGGGTATAAATCAGAAGTCTTACTAATAGTTTCCTCAATTTAAATTAGCAGAATATGTGAAAGGCCTATGGTGCCTCAGCTAACGTTCATAAATAGTATTTATTTTTATGCCTAGCAATATTTTTGAACAAATGCAGCTTTTGTTGTAATTAATGCATTATAAATTTAAATTATAAATCAATTTAAATAAATGTTTGTTGCTATATATTATCTCATTCATAGAGATCAATAATTATAACTCTTATCTTATGGAGGAGTTTATTATTATTATTATTATTGTTATTTTAATAGGCCCTAGTAACCTAAGAGGTTGCAAATCCCAGCGCAGTTACTTCGTTTTTCAGGTGTATGGATATATAACTTACTTTCCAGGTAAAGTTTCCCAAGGAGCTTGACTGCCATGCTTAGTTCTTATTTAAGAGGATTTCAAACTACCTCAGTAGATTTGAAAATTTTTTATCACTCAGATGCCTATTAGTCTACAATGCCACATAAGTAGTTGGGATACAAGTCTGAGACTTTCAGGAGAAGACAGAATTGGAGATATAAATTTGTGAATAGTCACTGAATGGGTGATTTTTAAATGCGTAAAACACTATGCAATCCATGAATGTAGATAAAGAGGCCCAAGCCTTGAGAAGAATGGCTTGTCAACAATTGGAGTTCAAGAACGCTGGGGAAGAGCAAATGTGATCCATAATGTAAAAGGAAAATCAAGATCAATTAAGGTCTGAAGCCAAGTGCAGACGGTGTTTTAAGGATGAAAATAGTTCGGCAATCTCAAGTACTACTGATGAGATGAGTCAAGAAACATGAGGACTAAGCATGAGACTCGGTGAGGAGGAGGCATTAATATTTTCGGCATTGACAAGAATAGTTTTTGTAGAAAGTTGGAGACAAAAGCCTAATCAGAGCAAATTATTAAAAATGAGACAAGAAAAATTAGACCCATAGTACTAACATGTCTTTTTTAAGAGTTTTGTTGTAAAGTTTGCAGAGAAATAAGACATCTCCATTAAGATTGATTCAGTGCCTGGAAGCATGGGTTGTTGTTGTTTTGATATTTTGAAGAGAAGATTACTTAAAACATGTTTGTATGCTGATGAAAATCTTCATTTAAGATAAATTGAGAGGAGAGACCTTTTTCTTTTTTTTTTTTTTTTTTTTTTTGACGTGGAGTCTCACTTTGCTGCCCAGGCTGGAGTGCAGTGGCATGATCTCTGCTCACTGCAGCCTCCACCTCTCAGGTTCAAGCGATTCTCCTGCCTCCGCCTCCTGAGTAGCTGGGATTACAAGTACCCACCACAACACCAGGCTAATGTTTTGTGTTTTTAGTAGAGAGGGGTTTTGCCATGTTGGGCAGGCTGGTCTCGAACTCCTGACCTCAGGTGATCTGCCCACCTCGGCCTCCCAAAGTGCTGGGATTACGGGCATGAGCCACAGCGCCCGGCTGAGAGGAGAAACTTGAAGAGCTGTATTTCTTGGATAGCGAGAGAAGCTAACTGCATTAGCTGAGCACAGGGATGTTCTTCAATAGTAAGTAGGAAAAAAAAGTCAAACAAAAGACAAAGAGACAAATAAATGGGTGATGTGAAAATAATTTGTGAAAGTTCTCTGCTGGTTGCTCTTGGGATAGAAGATGCAAGGATATCAGTTGAACATAAAAATTGTAGACAGAAGTTTAAGTGAAAGAAACAATACTAGATTTGTGTGAAGTCAATTTCTTCTAACAGAAGGTGCACACCCACACCCAAACAAAGCTTAAAAAGAAAAAAAGATAAGTCAACAATATCTGACTAGCAAAAAAAAAAAAAAAAAAAAAAAAAAATTTAAGAAGAAGGGGAAGATCTTGAGTATATAAGGAGTGGTGATGACTCAAAAAAACCAATAAAATTTTTGAAAGAGTCTGTTATTTGGTTCATTAAAATAAATCACTGGTTTAAAAATGGTGGCTAATAATTAAATTTAAATAAAAACACTAATCCTAAAGAAAACTTGAACATGAATAATATTTATTAAATACATCTGTCAAACAATTTGAGAATTAGTAAATCAGGTATTCCTCTCGATCTTCCAAAAATTGGGGGTAAAATTTGAATTTGAGGAAAGCATTAATGAAGAAATGATGAAATACGTAATTCACAGAAGATTTGAAACTAAAATAAAAGCATCACGACCTATTAAAATATTTCTCATATTTAAGAATTATGCTAATTGAAATTATAAGAGAAGCCTGTCTATTCCATTTTTTAACCTCAGTTGTCATTGTTTATAATAAATCTTCCAAAGACGAGGATGATTTCATAGAAATGTTATAGATTTTACACACCATGGTACCAAAGGAGTAAGCCATGGGCCAATTAATGATTATGAAATCATTTTGAGGAAAAACAAAGAAATGTATTATTCAGGCTGGTTATATATTTTAACTACCAAGCCTGTTTTCTATGACTTTTAGGCTTATTTTCAAAAATCAAATCTAATATCAAACAACGGAAATCTTACATGCTTAAGATAATAAAAGGCATGTGACAAGTTAAAAAGATTATTCAAGAAATAGCTTCATCTAGTTTTTAATCAATTGTATCATTGTTAGAATACGTATGCAAGATCCATCTAAGACTATTCTAAAAGAAACATGTTAAAAGTATTAAAAACATTGTTGTATGTAATTATTTTAATTCCAGCTATATTTATTCAAAAATTTTAAATAGAATGAAATGTTTCAGTTGAAAAACGCTGTTACAAGATGAATCTTGTGACGCTGTTACAAGATGAATACTGTACAGCATGTAAATACATGGAAATACAAATAAAGTCCCCTTAATGTGATATAAAAAAGTAAAATTGGTTAAAAATTTGACTCTGAAATTCTGTGTGTGTGCCCCAACTCTGCCATTTTGTAGTGTCATGACCTTGAAAATGTCCTTAACCTTTTGAAGTCTTCTTTCTTCTGTCTATAGTGTCTATGTTTGGACCTTTCCTAACACAGACCAATATTTAGCAAGGTCTTTAAACTCCTCCAAATACATTGTTTTGCTTTAAAACCCAAGAAAGCGATAGAAACTGTACTTTACCTTTCACAGTTGGGGAATAGTGGTGACAATTTACATCATACACCCCACAGCAAAGAAGTCATAATGTCATTTGAGAAAGCAGTATTTCTTCCTCATTATTGTCACAGAAATAAAGTTTAGAGGAACTTAGATAATGCTAATGACTTTGGCAATATAATGTGAGAGCCATTTAACTTACAAAGAGCACGAAGTTAAAACAATAAACAGGAACTGAGTTTTTGTATCATAACAAAATATGGTTAATTCAACTGTCTGAGCACAGTAAAAAAATTAAGGAGAATCAAAGAGGTTTAATAAAGGGGTTTAATGATACAGGTAAACTTTCTAAGACATTAATAAGAGTATTCATGTTACATGGATAGAGTTCTAAGGAATCAGTAGGCATCATTTAATTAATGTCAATTTAATATAAGTACAATGTGAAGCATTTTTGCTGTTTTGAAATTCTTACAAATTGATTTTTCTTTAAAATAAGCAAACATAAAAA
Source organism: Macaca nemestrina (assembly GCF_043159975.1). Taxonomy (NCBI): domain Eukaryota; kingdom Metazoa; phylum Chordata; class Mammalia; order Primates; family Cercopithecidae; genus Macaca; species Macaca nemestrina. The sequence goes on from NC_092128.1 coordinate 12,604,629, forward strand.
TCCATCAAATTCTTAGACGGATGTATACTTGGTAACCTTGATAATTTTGCATTGTTTCCTTAAAATATACATTATGTTTTTATTTGATCAGCCAATTCTTCTGTGATCAGATTTCATGGCAACTTCTTTTTCGAGTAAAGTTATTTTATTTTCTCAATTCTTTTGATCCTTGGTCTTCTGTTCACACAAAAATTTTTATAGATGTGTTAAGTTTGCAATTAGCTCTTCCTTTTCCTTTTCATTACGTCACAAGTAGCTCAGACAGGAGAGAAGTTAGAAATGAGAGCTACTATGTTCGGGGTAAAATAGTGCTGCTGAATTAGTTCTTCTGTGGTAATGAGAATTCCATGATGACATCTGTGATAGTCACACCTTAGTACCAGCACCTATGTATGACCTCCTTCCGCACCCACATCCTACCTTGAGTACTGACAGAACTTGTGACTTATTTCTAGGGAATAGAATTTGGCAGAGGTGAAAGAATTTTAAAGATGTAATTAGGAACTCTTATGAGCTGACTCTGAATTAATCAAAGTGGAAATTATCCTGAATGAGCCTGACCTAATCAGGCAAACCCTTTAAAAAAGGGTCCAGGCCTTGTGGTAACTTACTATGAACTAACGGAAAAGTAATACATTTTGATTTTAAGTTCAGCTGTATTTAAAACTGCTCTATTAACACGACAATAGGCCGGGCGTGGTGGCTCACGCCTGTAATCCCAGCACTTTGGGAGGCCGAGACGGGCGGATCACGAGGTCAGGAGATCGAGACCATCCTGGCTAACGTGGTGAAACCCCATCTCTACTAAAAAATACAAAAAAACAGCCAGGCGAGGTGGCGGGCGCCTATAGTCCCAGCTACTCCAGAGGCTGAGGCAGGTGAATGGCGTGAACCCGGGAGGTGGAGCTTGCAGTGAGCTGAAATCGCGCCACTGCACTCCAGCCTGGGAGACAGAACCAGACTCCGTCTCAAAAGAAAAAAAAAAAACAAAAAACAAAAAAAACACGACAATAAAAAGATAAAAAGGGAGGGTAATAAATGCAAGATTATTTGAAACTGATGAACTTATAAAGAAGAGAGTCTATCTCTTACTCAATTGTTTTTGTCTTTGAAAACTATACACTATATACAATATGTTATAAATTAAGTATATTATATATAATATATAACATATATATAATCATAAGAACAAGGAATTTTTTTTAAAAAATCTTAACACCCATTGTTTGGTGTTAACGAGACAAGATATCGAAATCTATCTGTTAATGTTCCTACTATTAGCAGGTAAAAAGCAGATGATATTAATACATCAGAAGTGTTTATAAGTGAAATCAAACTTGTTATTCCAAATAACTGTGATTTAAATATATACCACAACACTTAACAACATAAATAAGAAGAGTTATACATGCTACAGGAAAGTTTTCAAGTAAAACTTCTGAATAAATTAATTGTAAATTAATATACATTTTGGGGACTATTTAGAATCCTCGTTTGTTTTAACTTTCCCTAAGATTATGTGTAGGAATCTTGCTTTAATCCATGTTTTTGTGGCTTCATATTTGTTTATTTATTTATTTATTTTGAGGTGGAGTTTTGCTCTTGTTGCCCAGGCTGGAGTGTAGTGGCATGGTCTCCACTCACCGCAACCTCCACCTCCCGGGTTCAAGCAATTCTCCTGCCTCAGCCTCCTGAATAGCTGGAATTACAGGTGCTCACCACCACTCCCGGCTAATTTTGTTTTGTATTTTTAGTAGAGACAGGGCTTCGCCATATTGGTCAGGCTGATCTCAAACTCCTGACTTCAGGTGATCCGCCCGCCTAGGCCTCCCAAAATGCTGGGATTACGGGAGTGAGCCACCACACCTGGCCTGTGGCTTCATATTTACTAAAAGCCAGTGTGGAAAAATAATATCATAGAGTGGTAATAAGTTTATGTTTTTAGCAACCACAACTCATCTCATTCCCAGTTCACTGAACTAGCTCTAAGGGCCCACAGATTTTTGTTTAGTCTCGCAGGGCCATTAATAAAACTCCATCTGATGATAGCTGTTTCAGATGCAGACTTCTTGGAATTACTGAAGTTCAAATTTAAAGAATTTCCTGTGGTGGGTGTGCAACGTTTCACTTTGAAAGAAACAAGAGAAGCCAATGCGTGGCTCACGCCTGTAATCCCAACACTTTGGGAGGACAAGGAGGGTGGGTCAATTGAGGTCAGGAGTTCAAGACCAGCCTGGCCAACATGGTGAAACTCCGTCTCTACTAAAAATACAAACATTAGACAGGTGTTTTGTCGGGTGCCTGTAATCTCAACTATTTGGGAGGCTGAGGCAGGAGAATCACTTGAAGCAGGGAGGTGGAGGTTGCAGTGAGCTGAGATCACGCTGCTGTACTCCAGGCTGGGCGACAGAACAAGACTGTCTCAAAACAAACAAACAAATAAAAAAGCCAATGCTGACTGAGAAATTTAACAGAAAAAATAATTTATTGTAAGCATTTTTAAAATCTCATAATTTTAGGAAGTATGACTAGTCAGTAGGAGCCATGAGATACAAGAGATGCAGAAGCTTGACAAGATGACTTCCCTGGGCCCTTCAATTTCAGGAACCTACGATTCTGGTCTCTGGTTGAGCTGTTGTTTTACCAACAGGGAGGTTAGGACCTATGGTGAGACTGATTCACATTGATAAGCTCTGCCTGGGCTCTACTCTCTTCTTGCCTCAATCTCTGCCTGAACATTCTTCCTATTTCATTTCCAACTTTGAAATCTTTTTTTCTCCTCCATCTCTATTTTTATAGCATTCAAAATAATTGAACTAAGCCTGCCAAATGGCACGAGCAGATTTTACTTACAGAGTATGGATTCCTAACCACACTATCCTGGCTTTCCTTTGATACATGCCAAAGTGCTCCAAACTACGGCGGCTTACCAACTGCAGGAACATTTGATTCCACCTCCACCCTTCCAGTCTTGGTTCTGTGTATAAGGCATATTTTTCATCTATCCATTTCCTTCTTGCCCAGAAGGGGGCTCCAAAAAATAAAATAAAGTAAAAAACAATCAAACAAAAAAACTGTATTCTCCCATGACACAGATTAATGGTCATGCACTATCAATCCTCTGGAACAGCAGTCTCCAACGTTTTTTGGCAGCAGGGACAAGTTTCATGAAAGACAATTTTCCCATGAACCTTGGCAGTAGGGCTATGATTTCAAGATGGAACTGTTCCACATCAGATCATCAGGCATTAGTTAGATTCTCTCTCTCTCTCTCTCTCTCTTTTTTTTTTTTTTTTTTTTTTTTTTTTTTTTTTTTTTGACAGAATCTTGCTCTGTCACCCAGGCTGGAGAGCAGTGGTGTGATCTGTGCTCACCGCAACCTTCGCCTCCCAGGCTCAAACACTTCTCCTGCCTCAGCCTCCTGAGTAGCTGGGATTACAGGCATGCACCACCACTCCCAGCTAATTGGTGTATTTTTAATACAGACAGGGTTTCACCATGCTGGTCAGGCTGGTTTCGAACTCCTGACCTCAAATGATCCACCAGACTCAGCATCCCAAAGTGCTGAGATTACAGGCGTGAGTCATGACACTCAGCCGGTTAGATTCTCACAAGGAATGCACAACCCAGATCGTTTGCATGCACAGTTGACAATGGGAGTCATTCTCCTGTGAGACTCTAATGCCACAGATGATCTGACAGGAAGCCAAGCTCAGGTGGTAATGGGAGCAATGGGGAGCGGCTGTAAATACAGATGAAACTTTCCTGGCTAACCACTGCTCACCTCCTGCTGCGCAGCCTTGTTCCTAGCAGGCCACTACAGGTACCAGGTCCACGGCCCGGTGGTTGGGGACCCCTGCACTGGAGGAACTCATGTGTTCTTTACCGTTTTTACTACGAAGTTTGTCTCTTATGATCTGTGTCGTGCATTAATGTTTCCCCCAGATGCTTTATAATCTTCCTGTGAGAACAGTGCTTTCATCTCACTTGTTCATACAGAGGCAGAGCTTTGTGGAGGTCTTAATAAGCACTCAATAAATATGTATTCATTTATTATTGATAGGGCTGCATGATGTCATCAACTAGAGAACGTGAGACTAGTGAGACTAGTGACTAGTTCTAGTGACTAGTTCAGTCTTGCATACTGTTTCTTGCCCTGCTCCTGTGCATCTCCCATCCTATTAAGACATAGCTTCATTTACCCTTCACATTTTGTTAATGTCTAAAGCAAAATACCATTTTCTTTTGGTTTCCTTTTTGGACACATACCAATTAGCAGACATTTTGTAAAATTCTGGTGGTAAAAATTATGATGTTAAAATTGCATATTGAAAGGGAAGTGGAGTGGAAAGAAATGAATGGTTCTAAGGTATCGTGCTGACCTTGTCATCAACAAAGTGTGTGGCATATTGGGCTTCTCAGGTTTTGTGGGGGTGTAAGAATGAGAGAGAGAGTGTGTGTCTTCTCTCTTCAGCATAGCAGTTTGTGCTATAAAGATAGTGGAAAAGCTCTGTCTGCCTTGGCCTTTGCTTCGTGGAGTATTGAGATTGAAGAGATGTCAACAACAGAATGACCTCAACGGTCTTATCAGGTGCTGTCAGCCAACCTCATATAATTAACCCAAAGGACCCTAACATGCCTTTAAGAACAATCTCTTTGTTTGGGTTCTTCCTTTCACCTCACCTCTCAAATCCTACACAGTACAGGAGAAAAAATGCAAAGTGATTAGAACATGTGAGTGAAAAACATAGCTTAAATTATGCATACACATAAAAAATGAGTACCATTATCAGGCCATGGTACCTCTTATCAATTTTATGTCTTATTATGCAGTCCACATCCAGCCCATAATAATCAGGTACGACCACTAAGCCACTTAGAAAGAATGTATGCCTCTCTTTCTTAACAACTGGCACTTGAAGAACTCAGTGTTTGCTAAATTTTAAATCCATTCCAATTAGTAGTGTTAACTATAAAAATGCAGAACCATCTGTTCAATGACCTTGCAACATAACATCTCCTATTATTCTCCAGACTGTTCCAACTGCTCTTTCTCAACTTAGTTAATGCCAGACTTTCGTATCTCTAATCATGGGAATTATTTTTGCTCAAAGTTTTAATAATTTTATGGTGTTTTCTCTAAATGTTCTTAAGGTATGTAACTATTGGATTGAATTGTTTAACTGCCAGGCTGAAGGTAATATTCTAGTTAAAACTAGTTGGCCGGGCGCGGTGGCTCACACCAGCAATCCAACACTTTGGGAGGCCGAGGTGGGCTGATCACTCAGGTCAGGAGTTCTAGAACAGCCTGCCCATGGTGAAACCCCGTCTCTTCTAAAAATACAAAAATTAGCAGGGTGTGATGGCCCATGCCTTTAGTCCCAGCTCCTTGGATTCTGAGGCAAGAGAATGGCTTGAACCTGACAGGCAAAGGTTGCAGTGAGCTGAGATCACGCCATTGAACTCCAGCCTGGGCTACAAAGTGAGACTGCATCTCAAAAAAAGAAAAAAGAAAAATTAAAAAGATGGTTCAATGAAAAATGTGGAGGGAATTAAAAGATAGCAGCACTGCATAAGGAAGTTTGTTTGAAACAACAGTTTAAGATACATACGAGAAACGAATTGTATTTCAACTACTTTTTTAAACTAAATGACCTCTAGTTTTCTAAATTTTCACTTAGGAAAACAAAAACTTGTCATAACAGGGATAATTTACCTTGGTAAAGATAGTATGCTGGAGTTTTCAATATAGTAAAGATAGTTTAGAGCTCACTGTTTGATTGGTCTCTGGCTATGCTGATGTGGTGATATGGTAGCCTGAAAACGTTCTCTTCAGAATTTTGGTATTATACTAAAGAATCATTGCAACAAAAAAAGTTTTCTGTTTCAACGTTAAATAGCAGGAAAACACTGCTTTTCAACTTTTTTTACAATAGCATCTTCTCTATTTCCTTTTTTCTTGTATCATTAGTCATTTATAATTTTTTATGATTAAATGGATTATATTCACAAATATGATATTTTGAAAACTAAAGAAAACTATGATAAAATATTTATATTGTTCATAATTTCAAAAGAAAAATTATTGCACAATTTATTTAAAAATCATATTTTATTTTCATTTTAGATTTGTCACTGACATTTTCCTCATTTACCAATTGTATATAGATAAGAGTAAAAACTAACATTGATCTGAAACACAGCCTTTGCTTTATTTTGTGCTATTAAAAAATAAGCAATAATTTAAGGATGCAACAAATCCTATATTTTACATACATTGATAATTTAAAAATTCTAAATTGCCTTTTACACAATTTATAATTCAGTCATCTCAGATTGTCTCGAAAATATTCATATTTTTAACAGCATATTTTTAAAAAACATCAGTTTAAATGTTTCAGGTATTACTGCAAATTCCTTTTCTTTCTTTCAAAACAAATTATTTGAAGTTGGTGATTTCTTTAAAATTTTACACTTATACACTTTAGTTTGCACGGATGATTCTAATGCATGAGTGTGGTATTTTTACTGTATTGAAGGTCATTGCAGCAAAGGTGGAATATATCAGATGAGTCAAACATATTGTACATTTAAGATTTTAAATCTTATGCTGATGACTGTTTTCTTTACAGAGAGAGAGAGAGACAGAGAGGGAAAAGGTGTGAAATTAAATCACCCTTGTCAAACCTCAGATTTCTAGTCTGGTCAGAGTGGGAATGTTCTCTAAGCGTGTGTTTCCAAATAAACAAATGCTAATATCTACCAAAATTTTCATCCACTATTCTCACACAAATCTTCATAAAATGTGTTGTTCATCTTTCAGCAATAAGCAGAAGAAATAATCTATCAGAGAATAAAGTTAACACGAAAGATATATAGCCCAGAGCAGGAAAAAAAAAAAAAAAAAAAAAAGGAAAAAACTTCTTTCCCAAACACAGTAACCCTTGAAAAACAGAAGAAATGGAAAGGCATCTTGTGTTTCTAGATCCCAAGGGTGGAAAAGGCCTGCTGCTCACGACTCCAATGCAGTCTCACTTGCTGTGCAGTGTGGATTGCTTTTGAAGCAATTCTGCATTCTAATTCTGCAGTTACATTTGAAAAACTAATATGAAAGAATAGCCAAGTGAATTTTGCAAATGAAGAATAATAGAGAAATAATATCTTACCATAAAATGTTAGCATGCTCTATAGGCATAAAATAATTGAAATGTGGTACTAGTGAAAGAATTGACAGATAAATGGGACAAAATAGCTCCAAACCAGGACTCAAGATAGTAAGTATTTAGCACAGTATTACTCAAATCTCACACGTCTTTATTAGATAGATACACTTTATTCTATGTAACAAGAGGGAAAACATCTATTCAATTAAATGATACGCATTTTAATATCTAGAAAGCTTATATATGTTGCAAGTTTTTTACTCTTAATTAGTGATAGATTTTTATCATGCATATACATACAAATTTACCAGGCAAATATATTAACAGTCTATAATTGCTTCACATTTGGAATTTAACTTGTCTAAATAACTTTTAGGTTTAGAGTTCTTGACGTTTGTGCTTTTCCACACACTGTCATCCCTTGGGTTACAAAGAGCATTGGTTATGTGATATTTTCGAAGAGCTTTTGATGTTGGCATCTGACATCTGACTTTGCAATTATGTAAGACCAGTCAACTTTTGATTTCAACTTATAGTATGCTGGTAAAACATATCGGATCCATCACATCCTTCAAACACTTCTCCAGCAATTTGGTACCTAGGGTTTTAAAGAGTACTCCACTATCATCTCTGAAGAATAATCTTCCACAAGAACGCTCATTCTCCAAGTTTGAAGACTGAGGTTTTTGAGGTTTGCACATACACAGGTAAATGGCAACCATAATCTGACTCTACCTCCGTGACATGATTTTAGAGTTTATTGACTGTAAACAATCCAGTTGAAATAAACTTATCTTACAATCAATAAAATTCAGTGTTCTACAAACATCAAGAGTTAAGGCTGCAAATATAGCATTTTCAATAAAGTACTAAAATGATTTTCTTAAAAATTTTAAACTCTATTTGTAGGAATGAACAATAATGCCTGCCACACCTACCCCAAAAGATGCTTTGAGATCAAAATGCATTCAGGCATGGGTATAAAACTTGTAAACTACAAAGCACCATACGGCTTGTAATACTCTAAAAGGAACATTTCAGCATGTCTTTGTGTTCGTTTGTTTTTCAGTTTTTTATTTGTTTGTTTTTGAAATTAACACTAGAATTAAGTACTAAAGTTGCTTTTTCACAGCTTGCTTTTCCGCCTAATTATAAAGCAGATTTATCATTAAAATAATTAAAATCCTGTTTTTCTAGCAATAAGTAAGCATTATTACTATGTTATGTGTGATTAAATTGTTTTACGTGCACAGCAGCATGATAGTACTACTGCACAAAATTGCCGTGACTGTTTTTCTATCTTTCCTTCATTTTACATGCTGATACATTGCATGCATCCTGTCATCTATGCTAAAATATCAGAACTTGTTCCGAGTCTTCAGCATAATCGAAAGTACTTACAATCCTTACTGAATCCTTTAATTGTAGTGAAAATTAGTATTAAAATCATTTGATTAGAGATATGTAGGATTTAAGACCTATAATTTTTGCACGATCTATCACATTTCTTGTACAATTTCTTACTTAACAAATTACATTCTGAATATGATTCAAATTAGTGGCATTTCATTTAGGACTTATAATCTGATCATTTTGTAAAAATTGATCGGGCTTAGAATAATAATATGAATAAAATAAGATAGTTAAAATGAAAATAAAATGTGGACATGTCTCAAAATGTTTTAACAGAAGGACAGATAAGTTCACTTTAATAACCATTAAACATTATTATCTGAACTCTTAGTCTTTTGCAGAAAGGCGAAAGAGAAAATGTAGTGAATGACGCTTTCTTGCAGATAAAAGGAATTTCAGTAGATAATCTAGGAAGAGATATTTTCTTCCTGGCACTACAACTAGACAGACTTTTGGGAAAAATATCAGTCAGTATCTTCAATTGCCTTTTGCAAAAGTGAAGTATTCTTTTATTACCACTTTTATATTATCATCAATAAAACATTAAAGCACAGAATTAAGTCTTATTTTAGCAAAGATTTGCCTTCCCAAAACTCATAAAATATGATGTAGGAACAGCTCTGAAACCAACCTATAAAGCTAATATTTGTCAGGCAGAGATAAAATAAGAATCTTAGTAGATCTGATTCTACTTGCTTAGGGCATGATCACAGCAATTTGACCGCTAACATTTGTTAACCATAGACTGGTTTTTGAAGGGTTGCCTATTTAGCAAATAAAAATACAGAATGTCCATTTAAATTTGAATTTGAGATAAATAACAAATTTTTAGTAAGAGAATCCCATGCAATACTTGGTACATACTTATACTATTTTTTTAATTCTTTATCTAAAATTCAATTAAGCTATGTTCTATGTTTTATCTGTTAACCCTAGCTTTAGTGTTCTGTTTTTTTTCATTACAAGAATAAGGTCATGATGAAATTATTCAGGAAAAAATATTACCTCTTGCTTTAATTTGGTTTTCATAAGCAGCAAACAAACATGGACAAATTTGAAAAGTATTAGATGTTAGGAAAGATAAGTTTGCTTAACCAAAAAAATTTTTTTAAAAAGGTAATCCTGTTTCCTGTCTCCTTAGTTAAAATCGGCTTTCAATATGATTTGTTTCTCTCTGTAAACCTATGTATTTCATTTTACCTATTTAATGACATTATATTACTCTGAGGAGGGTGTTTTCTGATTTTTTTTTTTTTAAATCAGACTGACAAAGTGGACCACTGCACAAAAAGAGTAAAATCACACCTGTAACTGGTTCTAAACAAGGCTAGAGTAAAGATTTTGTGTTATAACACTAGGAGTTTCTTGGCTTCATTCACATCTACTTTTGTTTATTCATAATTTCCATATAGATCTAAGTTATCTGCCAGTAGTTCTAGTTACATATATTTAAATAGATATTCTTGAAATAAATAAATAAATACAAAAAACTTGGTATAACCAAATGACCCTGTTTCCAGAGATGGTATTAATAGAACATGCAAGTTCAATATGCAAACATTCAATATTCATGTAACTATTATCAAAGATTCACAAAATCCTACCTTCAGCCTCCTCTGAGAATATGAAAATTATCTTCGGACATGTCACTATGGAATAATTGTATGTCCCATAGAAGAAAAACCCTCAAAGTCTGGGTAAATCAAAGCTTTTGGTTTCATCAAATTTGAAGGGAATTTTGAAGTCGCTTTTTAAATAGAAAATTTAAAAGCAGAATTTATTCCTCTATGCAAGCCTTGTGTATATAAGTGTGTGTGTGCTATGTACATGTATATGTGTATGTATGTACACATAGCATTATACTAGATTCTATGGAGGCAAATACAAACACATTGAAATTCCTTTCCTTATGGAATTTTGTTACAGCTTTGAGGAAGAGAGACAGAATGACTGAGAGAGACAGAGAGACCTCCCGGGTTCAAGCGATTCTCCTGCCTCAGCCTCCCGAGTAGCTGGGATTACAGGCACGTGCCACCATGCCCAGCTAATTTTTGTATTTTTTTAGTAGAGAAGGGGTTTCACCATGTTGGCCAAGCTGGTCTTGAACTCCTGACCCCAGGTGATCCACCCACCTTGGCCTCCCAAAGTGCTGGGATTACAGGAATGAGCCACTGTGCCTGGCCTAAAATCTTTTTTAAAAATATCTTTTCTGTATCTAATATAGATTTTGCTTGTGATTACTATGAGGCTTATATAAAATACACTTACAACAGGCTACTTTAAACTGATAGCAACTTAATTCTGACCACATTAATGACTCTATATTCCTAAAAAGAAAAATAAAAATAAAAAGAAGTTCTGCTTAACTCTGACTGGGCAGTGGAGCATGGAGTAGTTATTTTCACCTAAGGAATAAGAAAGCTTTGTAGGTAAACACCAGCTGAGCAAATGTTGAGCCATGAGTGGGTATTAAGTAGGTAAGGGGAGTGGAGGTGAAGCATATAGAACAGGAGGAAAATGCATTCCAGGCAAAGAAAACAGCAGGCTGTTCGCCTCACACCAGAAAAATCCTCTATTGTTTTCCAAAATTAGATGGGCTACGAGTAATCCTCTATTGATGGTCTTTGGACTCCATGATAACTTTATATTTGATGCGGAGAAGCATCAGAATAATCACTCTTTACACAGGACTGATATTCAATTTAAATACGTGCAGGTCTCCATCTACAGTAGTTAAATGCTCACACACAAAGCAGAGTCTCTGTTAGCTCTTGGCTCCTGGATCCAGTGATTGGTTTTTCCTCAGTATTTGCTACGAAGCAGATTGATAGAAAATGCCATCATTTTAGAGTAATACGTGTGCAAAACTAGGACTATAGAAATATATGTGTGTACTTTGGACAGGTGTCTGTTACCATTACCTGTGCCTACCCCAGAAAACACAGTTTCTCTCTCTTTCCCCCGGCCCCCATGTATCTGTATATCCATTTGTCCCCTCTCTCTGCTCACTCATCTCAGCAAATGAGATGGTGGTGAGAGGGGGGAAAAGGCTATCATTGCATCGGTAGGAAAACAAATCCTTCAAAATAAATGTTACCTGAAAATATCTCACTATTTTGCAAAAGTCATTGCCTATAGTATTTTCTATTTTCAAGTATCAAATACATGTCTTTGGCTTTTGTAGTCTAGAGGTTTGCTGTTTTACCATTTCAAACTCATTTATGTGTAAGGTATAATAGTGCACATGTGCAAGATAGATCTTCTTTTAAATATTGATAAAGACTAATGAATAAAATAATAATCATAGGCTGGGTGTGGTGGCTAACACCTATAATCTCAGCACTTTGGGAGACTGGAAGGCAAGCAAACTGCTTGAACCCAGGAGTTTGAGACCAGCCTGGGCAACATAGTGAGACCTCGTCTCTACAAGAAAAAAAAAGAAAAAAAAAGCCAAGTATGTGCCATATTCCAGCGGTCCCAGCCACTCAGGAGGCTGAGGTTGGAGTATCGCATGAGCCTGGGATGTGGAGGCTGCAGTGAGCTGTGTTCATGCCACTGTGCTCCAGCCTGGGTGACAGAGCGAGACACTGTCTCTAAAAAGTAAAAAATAAAACAAGAATCGTGTGCGTTCCAAGATAAAATAAAGATGATTAGAATCTTAACTGATTTTTCTACTTACTGATTAGGATCTAGTCCTCTACAAACCAGCAGTAGTTTCTTCTCATTTTAAAAAATGCTCTGTAAGTAGTTTTTTCTTTTTTATGTTAGAACAACCTCATGTAACATTATGGAGAGACTAAGAGGACTCAAATTTGTACATATCCTGGAAGTAATAAAGTAATCCACTTGTGTAAGTGCTAACTTACATATCTATGCTTTAATTTTTTTATTTTGAAATAATTATAAAGTCTCTAGAAGGTGCAAAGATAGGGGGGTCCTGGGTGCTTTTCATCAAGTTTCTGCCATGATTTCATTTTACATAATTATAGCACACTATTTAAACCAGGAAATTTACATTGATACAACATATATATATAGTTTATATCAGTTTATCACATGTGTAAGGTATAGGCAATACCACAATCTAAATGCAAAACTGTTCTATCTCATACCCATACTCTCCCTGCACTACAGCCATGGCTAACCCATGACCACCACTAATCTGTTTCCAATCCCTGTACTGTCTATATTTCAAGAAGGTTGTATAGTGGAACCATACATTACATGACCTTATGAGACTGGCTTTTTTCACTCAGCGTAATGCCCTTGAGATCCATCCACGTTGGTGCATCTAACAACACGTTTTGTTGTTCTTATTGTTGTTAGGTCTTGTTTTGATTTTGCTGAGCAGTATTTCATGATATAGATGTGCCGCGATCTGTTTATTCACTTATTGAGGAGTATTTTAGATTTTCCAATTTAGGGCCATTGAAAATAAAACTGTCGTGAACAATCACATACAGATGGTTGTGCATACATACATTTTTTTTACTGTCATAGATGAAATATTTTTAGTTTCGATAAAGTCCAATTAATTGTTTTTTTTTTTTTCCTTTATGGATTATGCTTTTGGTATCATGTCTGAGAACATGTCACTAGGCCCTGGGACTCAAAAACATGCCTCAATGTTATATTCTAAAAGTTTATAGTTTTGGCCGGGCGCGGTGGCTCAAGCCTGTAATCCCAGCACTTTGGGAGGCCGAGACGGGCGGATCACAAGGTCAGCAGATCGAGACCATCCTGGCTAACACGGCGAAACCCCGTCTCTACTAAAAACACACAAAAAAAATTAGCCGGGCGAGGTGGCGGCGCCTGTGGTCCCAGCTACTCGGGAGGCTGAGGCAGGAGAATGGCGGGAACCCGGGAGGCGGAGCTTGCAGTGAGCTGAGATCCGGCCACTGCACTCCAGCCTGGGCGACAGAGCGAGACTCCGTCTCAAAAAAAAAAAAAAAAAAAAAAAAAAAAAAAAGTTTATAGTTTTATGTTTTGCATTTAAATTATAATCAACTTGAGATAATTTTGGTAGAAGGACTTAGAGAAAGTTCTGGGTGAAAGAGCTATCGTCTTTAAATCATAAGTACTTCTGTGGAAGCATTTCTGGTAAATTACCGAAAGCTCCTAGAAGAAATGGACCTATATGTCCAAGGCTCCATGTTTTTCTTTTGATTACTTGTCTCACTATAGATAAATATTTCCTTTTTTTTTTTTTTGACGGAGTTTTACTCTTGTTGTCCAGCCTGGTGTGCAATGGCGTGATCTCGGCTCACCACAACCTCCGCCACCCGGGTTCAAGCGATTCTCCTGCCTCAGCCTCCCGAGTAGCTGGGATTACAGGCATGTGCCACCACGCCCGGCTAATTTTGTATTTTTAGTAGAGATGGGGTTTCTCCATGTTAGTCAGGCTGGTCTCAAACTTCCAGCCTCAGGTGATCCACCCGCCTCAGCCTCCGAAAGTGCTGGGATTACAGGCGTGAGCCACCGCGCCCGGCCAATATTTACTTTTATACCATGTTTTATATTTTTAATTTTGTGTTCCTTGTTTTGAGGAATAGAGTCTCCCTCTTCCCCAGCCCCTAAACAATATTATGTAAGGATCCAGTCTCTAACACCTTCCCTATGGTGTAAGAAACATTCAGATTATGTGTGGAAATGGATGTGAACTAAAAGCATATATGAACACTTGTGGGAACAAAATGACACAAAGAAGCTACAGAGTTAGAAAATCGTATTAAAAGGGAGACTTTTTTTTTTTTTAAGTGAAGGATGGAAAAGGGTAACTGTTTTCTTCTATTAGACCTTTCTCCAGAGAAAACCGTCAAAAGCAAAGCTATCAAAGAGATTCTGCAATAGCTCTCCAGACACAACAACAGTCCAAAGGGCTCTTCAAGAGAAAATCTAATGTTGGGAGGCTCCGTCTTATAATGAGGGCACAGAGGAGGGCTCCTTCTATAAGAGAAGGTCAACTACTCCGCAAGTGCCTGAATTTGGTCATCAACTCAATAGCAAGAATCTCAAGGGACATTTTTCTCTCTTGTTTAGCATTTCAGTAGCTCTTTTTAAAATTACATCTCTTAAGAATTTACATGTAATAAAATGTATTCATCTTCAATGTGCATATGGAGAAATTTTAGAAACTGTATATACCGTCGTAACTAACACTACATTCAAGATGTTTACCATAGTATATTTTTGTCATAATGAAAACTCTCAACATGTGGGTTTTGATGTGAATTTCAGAACAGGGTAGACCAGCATAGTCAGTGAAAAGCTTCAAATCATTTACCAATAATTTCTGAGCATGTGGCCACTGGCAGACATTTTGCTAGGTACTAGGGATGCAAAGATAAAAATGTAATAAGCTCTGACTTCACAGTTTAATGAGAACTCAAAGTCTTATGGGTGAAAGAAGTACAGAGACACTGACTCCACTACAAGTCATCAAAGTGGAGGGAGTTTGGGATGTGATCAGTGAGGGTTGAAAACTGTATAATCTTTTGCCTGCATAGAAGGGGTGCAAGAATAGAAAAGGTGAGTGAGGATATTAGCCTACATGTGCAGGGAAGCAATGAGGAATAATATTGATAACTGAAGTGGGGCATGAACAGGTTCACAAATGTGTGAATGTCATTCTTTCAAGTCATAATCCAATAGAGGGAAAATAATATATTGCTTCCACTGAAATACCCTCTTCATTACCCTTGCAGAGGAGGAGGAGTAGTGGTGGCATTGTCATGGGACCTGAGATCTCTTAGAGGAGGCATGGATATACACAGGTAGAAAGAATTCTTTCTGTGATGGTTTCATGCATACAATACAGAAAAAAATGGAATGCCTACAATTCATAACCTTTTATTTTTCAAAGTCTCAGGTACCATGAAAGAAAAGACAGAGGAACTAGCTAGTGACAGATTTTAATAGATTTTAGTTCTATAAGAATCTCACAAATAATTCTCGAGTGTTGGAGACTGATTGGATGCTTTTCTTTTTTTTTTTGAGATGGAGTCTCGCTGTGTCGCCCAGGCTGGAGTGCAGTGGCGCGATCTCGGCTCATTGCAACCTCCGCCTCCCGGGTCCACGCCACTCTCCTGCCTCAGCCCCGAGTGGCTGGGACTACAGGTGCCGCCACCACACCTGGCTAAGTTTTTGTATTTTTAGTAGAGACGGGGTTTCACCGTGTTAGCCAGGATGGTCTGGATCTCCTGACCTCGAGTTCTGCCAGCCTCGGCCTCCCAAAGTGCTGGGATTACAGGGGTGAGTCACCGCGCCCTGCCAGGATGCTTTAATTAACCTGCTATTGGACTTCCAACATTCTCTATGCCTCCTGCCTACTGAGTTTATTTTGTTGATCTCTGAATCTTAAACAGAACGGGCTTCTGCTGTTGTGGTGGAGACTGGGTAACTATTCATCAAACTTATTTTATCTTCTTCCTAGGCATGCATTGGGATTATATTTTCTGGAAGCTTGGCAGATAGGTATGGTCATGTGACTGAGTTTTAAATAAACGCATTTATTCCAGGACTGACCCTTGAAAACTTTCCAGGCACAGTTCTCCATATTTCTTCAGCTGGATACAGATAAGCATGGTGACCCTAGAAGCCACCGATGAGGATTCCATAGACGTTGAGGAAATAAGCTAGAGTCCTTGAATTATTGCTTTGAAAAGAGTTACCAACCGAGAGTACCAGTTTTGTAAATGAGCAAGAAATAATTTTCTATCGTGTTTGAAACATGACACACTTAGAAATTTATTTTTTAACACTTGTTGCCTTAAATAAAATACTCCTTAACTGATATTAATAATATGATTACTCAGAGAGAAATGTGACTTGGATTTGAAAATGGATTTTTCCTCTCCTTACATAAAAACGTGCACTGTGGAAAACTAATATTCAGCAAGAAATTACAGTCTAAGAAGTTAACATACTTAATCCTCACTTTTTTTCAGGGCGTGAGATAAGAGGCATGTGTTTCCACTCTGATACTCACTGGCTTCTCTGAGCAGTCATCTTTACTTATAGTTTAGGTCAATAAAATGTTTGAAAACTCAAAAGTAAATTACAGTCATCACCCTAATCACCCAACGTTGCAAGAAGAGCTTCATCATCTTGACTCTTAAAGAAGTTTCAGGTTGATGTAATCTATTCTTCTACAAGAAGAAATTGGGGCTGGGCACGGTGACTCATGCTAGTAATCCCAACACTTTGGGAGGCCGAGGTGGGTGGATCATTTGAGGTCAGGAGTTAAAGACCAGGCTGGCCAACATGGTGAAACCCCGTCTCTACTAAAAGAATAAAAATTAGCCGGGCGGTAGTGGCACACGCCTATAATCCTAGCTGCTCGAGAGGCTGAGGCAGGAGAATCGCTTGAGCCTGGGAGGTGGAGATTGCAGTAAGACAAGATCACACCACTGCATTCCAGTCTGGGCTACAGAGTGAGACCTGTCAAGAAGGAGAAGGAGAAGGAGAAGGAGAAGGAGAAGGAGAAGGAGAAGAAATTGCCTTCAGATTATAATCCCTCTGGGAGCATTTTAATCATTTTACCCCTCATAGTATATTTGGACATGCATAGAAATGACACTTTCTGGATTAGGGATATGTTTCAGAACTAAACATCAGACAAGAATCTAGTATCCAAAAAAGTAAAACTGAAAAATTATTTTCATGTTAAATAATATTTACTGTTGGCTTAATAAATGAAGCATGTTAGTGAACAGCTAATTCTCAAGTGATCATTGTTTATAGACAATGGAAGCCTGTATTCACAATTCACTTTGACTTTCATAGATATAGCTTTCTATTTGGAAATTTCTCTGAGATCTCCTGATAGTTCACACTTGGAGATAATTGAATATGTGACATATTTCTAAGGATAACTGCTGATTTCTGATTGACTAGATAAATAAATCAGAAATTATTCAATGAAAATAACAGTTGGCTCAAAGTCCTACAACAAAGGGCATTCATTTTCAGTTTTATTACTGCTCACATAATACTTAAGCCATTATAATTAATTTAAATTTTCCTTTAGGCAATCAATTTCCTGTTGTTTCCAATTTTGTTTTACAGCAGAAATAAACAGTATGAATGCATGAGTTTTACTATTGTTTTTCTCTGTTTACTTTTTGAATAAATTGTTTTAAAATTAAACAATCCCAAGATAAAAATATGCATTCGATTATAAAAGTTAACAGTTTGAGTCACTTTGGGCCTTCAGTAATACAAATTTTACTACATTTTTAGAAATTTAAATTTAGTTATGTAACAAATTTAATAAATAAAATAGATGTATTTATTTATCACTGGGATCTGTGCATAAATATACCATATATATTTGTGTGTGTATCTATATAGACATGCACACATGTGTATACATATTTTTACATATATACACATACATACATATGTATGTGGTAATAAATAACTGAGAATTTAAAGATTACTTTTGAATTTTTCAATGAAGATCTTTTAAAAATGTGTGATAGCCTGTTTCTTTAGTGAAACAGTTCTTTGAACATGCTTTAACTTGTTCTAATAAACATTAAAAGCACCTTCATGTATGTAATAATTATATTCTACTGTATTAACATTAAATTCTGCATTATCTGTGTGACAGGTTAAAGATGACTGCACATTCTTTGTTACCCCTTCCATTGACAAGTAGAGTCCAATTTCTAGTTTTAAAATTTGCTTCCCCAACAGAACGCAGCAGGAGTGATGTGGAATGTCAGAGGTGAGGTCAGCAGAGACCCTGCGGTTTTTTGTTTTGTTTTGTTTTGTGTTTTTAACTTTCCTTGGAACACTGGCTCTGAGCCCAGTCAGCAGCCATGGAGAAAGTATGATGCCCAGAACCCATCATCCCACAAGAAACCCAGACCACCTGGAGGAGCCCTGGAGGATGAGATGCCAAACAGCAATGAGTCACCAGATCTGTGAGTAATAAATCCCTCATCTGGAAGTAGATTTTCCAGTTCCAACTGCTCTCTGATGTTCAAAGGCCTTTTCTGCTTACTCTGATCTGAGCCTCTATACTGAATAACAGACTGTCAGAAATCACACCCCTGGATAAATGAAATATACTCAGTAAAGACCAGAATAATTTATATGATAATTGGTTATTCAATAGCACCTTCTGATCATTGCTTATATCTTACAGGCAATTTGGTTATATTTTAAACCTTAGAACCATTAAAGCGTAATATTACTTTTCTCCAGAAATCCGTGGCATAATTATATTTGGGCTAATTGAAAAGAAAGGATGAGGTCCCTGTGCTGGCCTGGACATGTAATATATTACTAGCACATATTGCCAATAGGCGAATTTAAAAAATTGTAGCTGCCTTTAATATTTCCCCCAACTTTCTTCGCTACTACCTTAATCCAAGCCACCGTAAAATTGCCACTTGCTTTTCCTCCAACCCTGAGCCAAACCAGCCTCAGGGTTTTTGGTCTTTCTGTTCTCTTTCAATGAAAACTTTAATAATCAGATATATGTATGGTTTGTTTCTCACTTCATGGAAGTAAGAGAAAGGCTTTTCTTGAGCACTCTAAATAAAATAAAACCCTCCATGTCCCCATTATTCTCTGTCTTTGTACCATAGTTTATTTTTTTTTCATAGCACTTACCACCACTTGACATATTTTAACAATTTTTTGTAGATACATTTGATTGTGTGCTCTATGAGAAAAGGGTTTATTTTTATAGCCACCTGTATCATCACCTTCAAAAAAGTTACAGGAACTTTGTGATGTTTCCAGAATCTCAAACAGTGCTTGTCATATTACTGTGATAAGAAAGTACTTCTTGAATCAATAAATGAGGTTTTTTGATGAAGAAAATATTTCAGTGTAATGAAGAATAAAGTTGGAGAAAAATAAAATCTAAATCATGGAGGGTATAAAATTTGGGAAATAATTTTACACTTTGATGCAGTAGGAAGTGGAGATTCGTTGTACAATGCTTGAGCAGGGAAGTAATGTGGATATTCAGTACCACAGTTGTATATAGAACGCCTTCAAGTTAGAAGAACCTTAGGTTAGGCAAGGAGGTCAGCTAGAAAGTGTTGAAGTAATAATGACATGTTAAAAAAAAAAGGCTGGTTGGTGAGAATAGAACTGATTTAAACTATCATCAGAATTTGGTACATAACAAAAGAGTAGAGAAACTGACATAATAAAAATTGAAGCTGAGGTTTTCAAGTGAAAGTGACTAGCAATATATTGGTAAAGACACTTGGGAACATTAAACTAAATTAAAGTCAGCAAGTATTTATTTAATACATGCTATATGCAAGACTTGTGCTGGACTCCCAAAATATATTTAAAAAAATGAGTAAGATGAACAGTCACGCTTGAAGAAATACTGGGCAAAGATACAAATGGGCAGCTAGCCTCCATATATGTCAGATGTAAGCACAAATAAAAAGGGAAAGAACAGAAAAGAAGAAATAATTTCCATAGCCACTTATGGAGAGGATGGTATTTTTGTTTGGAACATGATAGGTTAAAGTTATTTTTAAAATGGTCTGGTTGTAGTTTTGGCAAGGAGAATATGTCTCGTTATTAATCACCAGGGAAATGCAAATCCAAATGACAATGTGATAGAACCTCACACCTGTCAGGATGGCTGTTGACGACGATGTAGAGAAAAGGGAACCTTGGTGTCCTGCTGGTGGGAATGGAAATTAGTGAAGTCATTGTGGAAGTTTCTTAAAAATGAAAAATAAAACTCCTATATGATCTAGCAATCCTAGTTCTGGGTATATAGTCAAAAGAAGTAAAATCAATGTCTTGAAGAGATATTTGCACTCTCCTGTTCACTGCAACATTTATTCATGATAGCCAAATACAGAAACAACCTACTTGTCCTTCAGCAGATGAAGTAATAAAGATAATGTAGTATAGAAACTTTAGAATATTATTCAGTCACAAAAAAGGAAATTGTACCACTTGTGACAACATGGATCAATCTGACAAACATCGTGCTGAGTGAAATAACGCAGGCACAGAAAGGCAAATATTGCATGATCTCACCTAGATGTGGAGTCTAAAGCAAAAGTTAAATTCCTGGTAACAGAGAGGAGAATGGTGATTAAGAGGAGCTGGGGGCTGAAGGGAAGACGAGATACTGGTCAAAAAGTACGTACAAACTTTCAGTTATAAGATGAACAAGTTCTGAAGACTTATGTACAGTGTGGTGACTAGTCAACGATATATTGTATACTTGAAATTTGCTATGAGAATGCATTCCAAGTGTTCTCACCACACACACACACACAAACACACACACACACACAGGTCGCTAAGTGAATTATGGATGTGTTGATTAGCTTGCGGTAGTCTTTACACAATGTAAAAATTTATTAATATATCACTTTTATACCTTAAATATATATGTTTTTTCTTTGTTGATCATACCTCAATAAAGCTGGAAAAACAAAGGAGAAAATGTTTTGATATCTTAGAACAGTGGTCCCCAAACTTTTTGGCACCAGGGACCAGTTTCATGGAAGACAATATTTCCATGAACGGGAGGGGATGGTTTAGGATGAAACTATTTCACCTCAGATCATCAGGCTTTAGTTAGATTCTCATAAGGAGTGAGCAACCTAGAGCCCTCGCAGGTGCAGTTCACCACAGGGTTCGTGCTCCTATGAGAATCTAATGCCGCTGTTGATCTGACAGGAGGCTGAGCTCAGGCAGCAATGCTCACTTGCCTGCTGCTCACCTCCTGCTGCACAGCCACGTCCCTAACACACCATGGACCAGTACCAGTCTGTGGCCCAAGGGTTGGGGCCGCCTTTTGAAGACACAGATTAAACTGAGAAAAACACTTCAGTCCACTATACGTCCTATAGTTACTGTCAGCTAGTGTGAAAATCTTTCCTCTAACAGATACCACATCCTTTTGTGCCTCTTTCTATTAATGTTAAATTCTCCTGTTCTCATTATGTTACCCTTTCTAATGTCCTGGAAACCAATGCAAAGTCTTGAATCTTAGGTCCTGCCCAATTTATTTCATGGAATAAAGCTCTTAATCCTTTTACTTAAAATAGGACATGCTTAATATTCTTTTTGTTTCTGTATCAAAAGTTCACTTTAGTTAAGAGGCCATTAATTCATCCCTTTTTATTACAAAAGCCACTGAGGATGAGCCAGCTTAAAATTATGTCACCATAAAAATTGACCTTCAAAATGCATTGGGCATTTATAGCCTTCCCATTTGTTGATAAGCAATGAAACTATGAATGGACTGTTTGCTAGATGAACTATAAGTCATGGATGTGGCTTTTCAAACTTTAATTTCATTTGTAGTATTTCAGGAGTTACATTCTATTATAGTTGTGAAAATTTGCAGAATGAATAGAACAGAATTTGTGTTTATCAAAGTTTCATTGTTTCTGTGCAACCAGATACACAATTGCTTTTATCACTTAAGAGTTGCCTTCCGCCATCTACCTGATGCTAATTTTCTTTTAAATTTAGTGTTTAACCGATATTACCACTTCGTTGTGTACAAAAAGTTATATAGCATATTGTTTACAGTACAGTCTACTATTTGATTAGTTCAGATTACTATTAAATCAAAATTTTGTGTAGGCTCCACTGAATGAAATGGAACCATGGAGTCCTATAAATATTAAATATCTTCTTTTTTTTTCCTCCAAATACCCTTGAAGAATTAAGTTTAGGGAATTAGTGAAATTTCTCCCTTGATCCCTCCATCCCAATGAGATTTTACTATCTGTATTATTACCATGTCAGATTTTACTACTTGCAATATAAAATAAGTTGCACCATGGTCTTGAATATTGTACAGGCCAATAGTTCCATTTTTATACTTTTCTCTGGGAGAATAAAAACATATCAGATTATTTATTTGCCTAGGAAGAGAAATATCTTTTCTTTGACATAATTGACATAAAAATATAATCAATGAAATGCGAATTTCCTTCCATAAGAACTGGACATCCAGTTTGCAGCATGTTAACCAACTGGTTACATAGTTAACAAATTTTGGATCAAGCTGTTTCAATCACAAAGGTGGTAGTAAATTAGTTCTGTGAGTTGGCTGCCAGTAGTGCTACCCAGAGCTGTCATAAGTTAGATATAAAAAGTCGTCACTCTTTTCATCCACGGGGTTGCTTTTTTTTGTGGCAAAAGTTTGACTTGTGTATGTACTGGCCTATGCACTTTTAATAGTTTCCTGTGGCTGTGATGTGTCATCAACATACACAAAATTGTAAATGGGATATTAAATGCTCAATTACCTCAATTTTATAACACAAGGAATAGTACCAAGAGGTATATGACAGTTCCCTGTCCTACATGGATCGAGGGCTGTTTGAATTCATTTGCTATCAGCAAATGGCATCCACGGTCATGCAATTGATCAACAAAGCTCTGACATGGAATAAAGATCCAGGAGCATTCAGGAAAAGAGATATGCAAGGCTAGCTCCAAAACTTTGAAATGCATTAATTCTTTTTGAAGACTTTGAGAAAACAAACAAGAATAACAGTTTATTGATTGTCTGAATCATGTGTATACAAATGTGTGAAAAAGTAATGCAACTGTTCTTCCACTGGCATCACTACAAGTATGTTTGTTTCCTCTGCATTATCAGGCATGTGTGTGTGTGCGTGCATGTGTATGTGTGTGTGTGTGATCTTTAGTAAAAAAGGATTTTGAGAAATTGAACAGTGAGAATATTTGTTAGATCTGCCATGTCTGAGCATTGCATTGAGCACTTAACAATTACCTAGAATTGTAGACAGAATCATGAACTTAGATCTTAATACTATTTAGTTAGAATATAACTTTCAGGGTTTATGCAACAAAAACAGGGAAATTAATATTTTCCTAGCCTGAGCAATTCTTGTGAAGATTGGTAAATTAAGCTCAGTTTGTGGCCAGATGGATACCTAGACAACATCTAAATAAACATGTCTGATGTCATTATATCACATCATATTTAATCTTGAAGTTAATTATTATTACCTGAACTATGTGTGCATGTTGTGTCTTGTTGACCCAATTTAAATTTTAAAGGTTTTTTTTAAAATTGAAAATGGCTTAAGCAGGGAAAGTAGGAAGGAAGATGGAAGGAAATATGGAAGTAAGGAAATGATTCACTAAATGTCTACCACGTGCTAGTCCTGCCTATGTTCACCTCCATATTCACATTTAATCTCTCTCTCTCTCCCTCTGTGTGTGTGCATGTGTGTGTGTGGGGGGGGGAGGGGGATGTGTCTGTCTGTCTGTCTTTTTCCTCTTCAGTTTCTCAACTGGATTCCAAATAGAAATTATACAAAGAGCTACAAAAACATATGTAAAAGAGGATAAAAGGAAAGATAATATTCAGTAAGCCATGTAGGTCTGAATATTGTAGGTTTTCACTGGCTGGAGAAATACCTGTACACAAAATGGGGAAGAATGTAAGTTGAATACATTGGCTTCGATTCACAAAGTCAGAAATAGGACTTTTTTATTACTTCTTTATATTGTACATATATTGTACATTTTAATAAACTTTTAATTTTTTAAAACGCATCAAGATTTTTCTATTTTCTAATTGTCTTACATTCGATGTTTTGCAAACATGAATTAGAAGTATATTGTCTGCAATCCCAGCACTTTGGGAGGCTGAGGCAGGAGGAATGCTTGAGCCTAGGAGTTCAAGACCAGCCTGGGCAACGTAGTGAGGCTCCCTCTCTAAAAAAAAAAAAAAAAAAATTAGTCTCTGTAGTAGTGTGCACTTGTGGTCCCAGCTACTCAGGAGGCTCAGGTGGGAGGATCACTTGATTACAGAATGTAGAGGATGCAGTGAGCCATTGTTGTGCCACTGCAATCCAGCCTGTGCAACAGAGTGAGAACCTGTATCCAAAGCAAGTATATTGTCATTTTTATTATTTTGTTTTATTAAGTAATGATCCATGATTTTTGACTTCCTATTTTATTATACTAAAACTGCATATTCATATACAACTGATTTCAAGTTTGTTTTCATTTTGGTTTTGATAAAATACTTTTATATCAGCACATAGATATAAATGATTACTCTTCCAATATTTTTGTAGCCCTCCCTACTGAAATAAGTTAACTTTTGGAAGGACAAAGGAAGAAATCTTTTCAAAAGTTCATGGTATCATTAAAAAGGTGACTATATATTTATTAGAAAAAGCAAAGCAATTAAAAATAGAATAAAATGATAGATGATTCAACTTTAATCAAAGAACCCTGGTTGAAAGATGTTCAGGAATCAATGTAATACTGAAAGGAAGTAGTATTACATCTGTCATCTAAGTATTTCTACTACCTCTATAGAGAAAAGTACCAGATACTTCTAATTTCAATTCAAGCAGGAGACACAGGGGAAGCTTTTGTGAGAGTGGGTAGGAATCACACAACAAAACTACCACCAATGGTGTGTCTATTTACGTACCTTCATGGTTTTAACTGAATGAGAGCACCATTGGTTACAATACCCCATGATAACTCTCCCTACTTAGGTTTCAGACGTCTTAGGTTAAGCCTTACTCTTTTTGTTTTGTTTTCTTTTGTTTTGTTTTAGAGACAGAGTCTCTCTGTCACCCGGGCTGAAGTGCAGTGGTGCCATCTCAGCTCCCTGCAACCTCCCCCTCCTGGGTTCAAGCAAATCTGCCACCTCAGCCTCCCAAGTAGCTGGGATTACAGGCACCTGCCATCATGCCCAAGCCTTGTTATCATTTTAAGGGTATTTTAAATTCAAATAATTCCTAGAGTGGCAAAGCATGATGTCACTTTAAGTCTTCTGAGAATTAGTTTACCAATGCACAGTCCTTATAAGATAAATGTCTTTAGGCCATATTATGAGAAGTAAATACTTGAGACAAAAGGAAGCTGGGGAGAATAGAAAAGGATGTCCACTATATCAAAGATAAACTTTATTAACTTTATAATTGCACTTAGGGTCAAGTGATACAAGGAATGGAACAATTTTAATCAATGAGCATTTATCATGAAATAATGAATTCTATGTGTTCTAGATACTAGTTTTCCCTAGAAACCTTCAACTATCCTTCAGGATTTTCTGTAATAAATGTTTATTTTGATACCTTCCTGGAAATATGCTTATCCTATAGTTTCTCCTAGAAGAGCAATATCTCTTTTCCTGAACAATGTTATTTATGGATCTACCATATATCCATACTATGGATAATATTGTGTACCTATTTTATGAATTTATTTATTATTAATAAATAAATATTTATTATTAATGTGTCTATGTTATGTATGGATGCAAGGGTGTTTAGCATAGAGGTACTCTCACAGTTTTGTTTGTTTTGATTTTGTCATTTTCATGCCTATATAGCAGTTAACTTTCATAGCTGTTGTCCTTGGTATCTGTCAAAATCAGTACTGTAGCCTCTGTTTGGTCAGCATTATACTCAGAGTCTTTTGATCTCAAGAATAAAGATATTGCATAACACCAAGAGACAGAGATCAAAGATTTTACTTTCTTTTATTCCCTATCAATTACAATTTCAAGTACTAGCCAGAGCTTTGACAAAGAACCTTTAGACAAAGCATAATTAATGAAAAGGAAAAAAAAAACAACATTCTCAAGAAAATACCTTTCAACATTGCATAATCACATGCCTAATGGGGACGCTGGTATACTTTGCTGAAGAAAAGCAATCAGATTTTTATCCCTTCCAGCTCCCATGAAAAGAAAAGCTTCTTGCATGGCATTTCCAAAATCTTTAGGTCACATATAGGTAATTTTCCAGAAAATCTCTCCACACACATTAGAAACAAGATATTTAATTAAATGGTATGTAAGGCTCTTTTGGCTCTAAGTCCAAAGACTCTGATGATGCTATATTATCTGAAAGACAGTATTTCGCAAGAAAATGACTCATTTTCATTATTTTTTCTAATGCTCATCAGCTCCTCTCTCCTACTATAATAAAAGCAAATTCACACCCTCTGATTTCCAATTCGTACCCCATTATGTGTATCATATGATAAACCATGCACCAGAATCAGATTTTATATTTTGGCCTCAATGTCATTAACACCACCTCTATCATTATCCATTTTTGTGTTTATACCCTGTTTCCTTTCCCCACTGTACTTTCATCTGTTCACTCAGCAAATATTGAGGGAAACCCTACTGAGTTTCAGTTACTGTTGTAGCCAGCAAAAAAGAATTAACACAACAGTCTCCTCTTATTCACAGGAGAAAAAAAGTCCCTAAAAATAAAAGAGGATCCAATAAATTTCCCAAATTTAAATTTGTATGTTTCATTCGGAGACTGCACCTATGAATGAAATCATTCTAGGATACAAGCAACAATATTTGGAAGAAAACCTTCCTTGAACATTTGGATAACTGCTACGTTTCCAATGAAAACATGATGTTTGTAAAAATCATAAAATGCTTCTAAACATCATGCACTTTTTTTTTTTTTTTTTTTGAGACGAAGTCTTACTCTGTCGCCCAGGCTGGAGTGCAGTGGCCGGATCTCAGCTCACTGCAAGCTCCGCCTCCCGGGTTCACGCCATTCTCCTGCCTCAGCCTCCCGTGTAGCTGGGGCCACAGGTACCCGCCACCACGCCCGGCTAATTTTTTTTTTTTTTTTTTTGTATTTTTAGTAGAGACGGGGTTTCACCGTGTTAGCCAGGATGGTCTCGATCTCCTGACCTCGTGATCCGCCCGTCTCGGCCTCCCAAAGTGCGGGGATTACAGGCGTGAGCCACCGCGCCAGGCCCATCATGCACATTTTTAATGGGTCAGCTGAGGTACTACCAAAACTCACACATCTGAGTTAGCTGTCCCTTGCCCTGTTAAAACCTGGAAAAGGGAATTGTTTACTGGGAAGCAGGCAGTGTCCTTTATCTGACAGTGCAAATACTGGTTGTTTTACGCAGCTATCAGTGATGTGCTCGAAAATGTGCCATAACATGTATGTCACTGGATTGAAACCACTAGTATTGGCATTAGGCAGAATAAAAAGTGAAGGTTGCCTATTGCTTTCCTTCCCCTCAACCCGCTCCAGATCCCTTTGTCCTTACAGCATGGCTTTCCCTATGAATTTATTTCCATGTGGCCTGGCCATCGCGAAGACTCAGAGGTCTATGACCTGTACTAAAACAATGAAATTATTTTTCCGGGATTTTTTTTTCATATTTAAATGATGCATCTAAAAACTGAAAAATTTTAGATTACAAATTGCTGTGCCAAAAAAAAAAAAAAAAAAAAAAAAGATGGACCCACTAATCTCATACAGAGGCTGGTATCCATTCTAGATATTTTAAACTAGACTACTTGTGCCTTTGTGGCCACAGATGAAAAACATTTTCCCTCTTGAGATTTTAAGCATCCACACGTGTGTGTGTGTCATGTGTAGAACATCTCTTTTCCTAGCTTTGCCCATCACTCCCTTGCACTATGGTATGTCCTGACTTGGAGCTTTGTCGCTTTATTCTGGAGCAAAATCACACTGAGACCCAGTCTGCATTCCATACTCCATTCTCTTCTGTTTTTAAGGCTGCTGCAGCCACTGTTATTTGCCATATTCTCTACCCAAGGGGTCTGTTAGGAAGTAGCGCTTCAAAAGGTAATTCACTAGCCTGCTTTTGTGCTCAGCATGGAGGAAGGTGCAAGCTCACTGAAGCACTCAGGCAAACTAAACAGGAGGGATCCGAGACCCACAACAGTGAGTTCTCTCCTCTCCACAGGCTCAGAGGGATGTTCTCACTTTTAAAGTGAAAACCGGATAGAATGGCACTAATCGAGGGGGGCGGAGCAAGATGGCCGAATAGGAGCAGCTCCAGTCTCCAACTCCCAGCGCGAGCGACACAGAAGACCAGTGATTTCTGCATTTTCAACTGAGGTACTGGGTTCATCTCACTGGGGAGTGCCGGAGGATCGGTGCTGGTCAGCTGCTGCAGCCCGACCAGCGAGAGCTGAAGCAGGGCGAGGCATTGCCTCACCTGGGAAGCGCAAGGGGGAAGGGAGTCCCTTTTCCTAGCCAGGGGAACTGAGACACACAACACCTGGAAAATCGGGTAACTCCCACCCCAATACTGCACTTTAAGCAAACAGGCACACCAGGAGATCATATCCCACACCTGGCCGGGAGGGTCCCACACCCACGGAGCCTCCCTCATTGCTAGCGCAGCAGTCTGTGATCTACTGGCAAGGCAGCAGCGAGGCTGGGGGAGGGGCGCCCGCCATTGCTGAGGCTTAAGTAGGTAAACAAAGCTGCTGGGAAGCTCGAACTGGGTGGAGCTCACAGCAGCTCAAGGAAACCTGCCTGTCTCTGTAGACTCCACCTCTGGGGACAGGGCACAGTAAACTAAACAAACGCAGCAGACACCTCTGCAGATGCAAACGACTCTGTCTGACAGCTTTGAAGAGAGCAGTGGATCTCCCAACACGGAGGTTGAGATCTGAGAAGGGACAGACTCCCTGCTCAAGTGGGTCCCTGACCCCTGAGTAGCCTAACTGGGAGACATCCCCCACTAGGGGCAGTCTGACACCCCACACCTCACAGGGAGGAGTACATCCCTGAGAGGAAGCTTCCAAAGCAAGAATCAGACAGGTACACTCGCTGTTCAGAAATATTCTATCTTCTGCAGCCTCTGTTGCTGATACCCAGGCAAACAGGGTCTGGAGTGGACCTCAAGCAATCTCCAACAGACCTACAGCTGAGGGTCCTGACTGTTAGAAGGAAAACTATCAAACAGGAAGGACACCTACACCAAAACCCCATCAGTACATCACCATCATCAAAGACCAGAGGCAGATAAAACCACAAAGATGGGGAAAAAGCAGGGCAGAAAAGCTGGAAATTCCAAAAATAAGAGCGCATCTCCCCCGGCAAAGGAGCGCAGCTCATCGCCGGCAACGGATCAAAGCTGGACGGAGAATGACTTTGACGAGATGAGAGAAGAAGGCTTCAGTCCATCAAATTTCTCAGAGCTAAAGGAGGAATTACGTACCCAGCGCAAAGAAACTAAAAATCTTGAAAAAAAATGGAAGAATTGATGGCTAGAGTAATTAATGCAGAGAAGGTCCTAAACGAAATGAAAGAGATGAAAACCATGACACGAGAAATACGTGACAAATGCACAAGCTTCAGTAACCGACTCGATCAACTGGAAGAAAGAGTATCAGCGATTGAGGATCAAATGAATGAAATGAAGCGAGAAGAGAAACCAAAAGAAAAAAGAAGAAAAAGAAATGAACAAAGCCTGCAAGAAGTATGGGATTATGTAAAAAGACCAAATCTACGTCTGATTGGGGTGCCTGAAAGTGAGGGGGAAAATGGAACCAAGTTGGAAAACACTCTTCAGGATATCATCCAGGAGAACTTCCCCAACCTAGTAGGGCAGGCCAACATTCAAATCCAGGAAATACAGAGAACGCCACAAAGATACTCCTCGAGAAGAGCAACTCCAAGACACATAATTGTCAGATTCACCAAAGTTGAAATGAAGGAAAAAATCTTAAGGGCATCCAGAGAGAAAGGTCGGGTTACCCACAAAGGGAAGCCCATCAGACTAACAGCAGATCTCTCAGCAGAAACTCTCCAAGCCAGAAGAGAGTGGGGGCCAATATTCAACATTCTTAAAGAAAAGAATTTTAAACCCAGAATTTCATATCCAGCCAAACTAAGTTTCATAAGTGAAGGAGAAATAAAATCCTTTACAGATAAGCAAATGCTTAGAGATTTTGTCACCACTAGGCCTGCCTTACAAGAGACCCTGAAGGAAGCACTAAACATGGAAAGGAACAACCGGTACCAGCCATTGCAAAAACATGCCAAAATGTAAAGACCATTGAGGCTAGGAAGAAACTGCATCAACTGGCCGGGCGCGGTGGCTCAAGCCTGTAATCCCAGCACTTTGGGAGGCCAAGACGGGCGGATCACAAGGTCGGGAGATCGAGACCATCCTGGCTAACATGGTGAAACCCCGTCTCTACTAAAAAATACAAAAAACTAGCCAGGCGAGGTGGCGGGCACCTATAGTCCCAGCTACTGGGGAGGCTGAGGCAGGAGAATGGCGTAAACCCGGGAGGTGGAGCTTGCAGTGAGCTGAGATCCGGCCACTGCACTCCAGCCTGGGCGGCAGAGCGAGACTCCGTCTCAAAAAAAAAAAAAAAAAAAAAAAAAAGAAACTGCATCAACTAACGAGCAAAATAACCAGTTAATATCATAATGGCAGGATCAAGTTCACACATAACAATCTTAACCTTAAATGTAAATGGACTAAATGCTCCAATTAAAAGACACAGACTGGCAAACTGGATAAAGAGTCAAGACCCATCAGTCTGCTGTATTCAGGAGACCCATCTCACATGCAGAGACATACATAGGCTCAAAATAAAGGGATGGAGGAAGATTTACCAAGCAAATGGAGAACAAAAAAAAGCGGGGGTTGCAATACTAGTCTCTGATAAAACAGACTTTAAACCATCAAAGATCAAAAGAGACAAAGAAGGCCATTACATAATGGTAAAGGGATCAATTCAACAGGAAGAGCTAACTATCCTAAATATATATGCACCCAATACAGGAGCACCCAGATTCATAAAGCAAGTCCTTAGAGACTTACAAAGAGACTTAGACTCCCATACAATAATAATGGGAGACTTCAACACTCCACTGTCAACATTAGACAGATCAACGAGACAGAAAGTGAACAAGGATATCCAGGAATTGAACTCATCTCTGCAGCAAGCAGACCTAATAGACATCTATAGAACTCTCCACCCCAAATCAACAGAATATACATTCTTCTCAGCACCACATCATACTTACTCCAAAATTGACCACGTAATTGGAAGTAAAACACTCCTCAGCAAATGTACAAGAACAGAAATTATAACAAACTGTCTCTCAGCCCACAGTGCAATCAAACTAGAACTCAGGACTAAGAAACTCAATCAAAACCGCTCAACTACATGGAAACTGAACAACCTGCTCCTGAATGACTACTGGGTACATAACGAAATGAAGGCAGAAATAAAGATGTTCTTTGAAACCAATGAGAACAAAGATACAACATACCAGAATCTCTGGGACACATTTAAAGCAGTGTGTAGAGGGAAATTTATAGCACTAAATGCCCACAAGAGAAAGCAGGAAAGATCTAAAATTGACACTCTAACATCACAATTAAAAGAACTAGAGAAGCAAGAGCAAACACATTCGAAAGCTAGCAGAAGGCAAGAAATAACTAAGATCAGAGCAGAACTGAAGGATATAGAGACACAAAAAACCCTCCAAAAAATCAATGAATCCAGGAGTTGGTTTTTTGAAAAGATCAACAAAATTGACAGACCACTAGCCAGACTAATAAAGAAGAAAAGAGAGAAGAATCAAATCGACGCAATTAAAAATGATAAAGGGGATATCACTACCGACCCCACAGAAATACAAACTACCATCAGAGAATACTATAAACACCTCTACGCAAATAAACTGGAAAATCTAGAAGAAATGGATAATTTCCTGGACACTTACACTCTTCCAAGACTAAACCAGGAAGAAGTTGAATCCCTGAATAGACCAATAGCAGGCTCTGAAATTGAGGCAACAATTAATAGCCTACCAACCAAAAAAAGTCCAGGACCAGATGGATTCACAGCTGAATTCTACCAGAGGTACAAGGAGGAGTTGGTACCATTCCTTCTGAAACTATTCCAATCAATAGAAAAAGAGGGAATCCTCCCTAACTCATTTTATGAGGCCAACATCATCCTGATACCAAAGCCTGGCAGAGACACAACAAAAAAAGAGAATTTTAGACCAATATCCCTGATGAACATCGATGCAAAAATCCTCAATAAAATACTGGCAAACCGGATTCAGCAACACATCAAAAAGCTTATCCACCATGATCAAGTGGGCTTCATCCCTGGGATGCAAGGCTGGTTCAACATTCGCAAATCAATAAACATAATCCAGCATATAAACAGAACCAAAGACAAGAACCACATGATTATCTCAATTGATGCAGAAAAGGCTTTTGACAAAATTCAACAGCCCTTCATGCTAAAAACGCTCAATAAATTCGGTATTGATGGAACGTACCTCTAAATAATAAGAGCTATTTATGACAAACCCACAGCCAATATCATACTGAATGGGCAAAAACTGGAAAAATTCCCTTTGAAAACTGGCACAAGACAGGGATGCCCTCTCTCACCACTCCTATTCAACATAGTGTTGGAAGTTCTGGCTAGGGCAATCAGGCAAGAGAAAGAAATCAAGGGTATTCAGTTAGGAAAAGAAGAAGTCAAATTGTCCCTGTTTGCAGATGACATGATTGTATATTTAGAAAACCCCATTGTCTCAGCCCAAAATCTCCTTAAGCTGATAAGCAACTTCAGCAAAGTCTCAGGATACAAAATTAATGTGCAAAAATCACAAGCATTCTTATACACCAGTAACAGACAAACAGAGAGCCAAATCAGGAATGAACTTCCATTCACAATTGCTTCAAAGAGAATCAAATACCTAGGAATCCAACTTACAAGGGATGTAAAGGACCTCTTCAAGGAGAACTACAAACCACTGCTCAGTGAAATAAAAGAGCACACAAACAAATGGAAGAACATACCATGCTCATGGATAGGAAGAATCAATATCGTGAAAATGGCCATACTGCCCAAGGTAATTTATAGATTCAATGCCATCCCCATCAAGCCACCAATGAGTTTCTTCACAGAATTGGAAAAAACTGCTTTAAAGTTCATATGGAACCAAAAAAGAGCCCGCATCTCGAAGACAATCCTAAGTCAAAAGAACAAAGCTGGAGGCATCACGCTACCTGACTTCAAACTATACTACAAGGCTACAGTAACCAAAACAGCATGGTACTGGTACCAAAACAGAGATATAGACCAATGGAACAGAACAGAGTCCTCAGAAATAATACCACACATCTACAGCCATTTGATCTTTGACAAACCTGAGAGAAACAAGAAATGGGGAAAGGATTCCCTATTTAATAAATGGTGCTGGGAAAATTGGCTAGCCATAAGTAGAAAGCTGAAACTGGATCCTTTCCTTACTCCTTATACGAAAATTAATTCAAGATGGATTAGAGACTTAAATGTTAGACCTAATACCATAAAAATCCTAGAGGAAAACCTAGGTAGTACCATTCAGGACATAGGCATGGGCAAAGATTTCATGTCTAAAACACCAAAAGCAACGGCAGCAAAAGCCAAAATTGACAAATGGGATCTCATTAAACTAAAGAGCTTCTGCACAGCAAAAGACACTACCATCAGAGTGAACAGGCAACCTACAGAATGGGAGAACATTTTTGCAATCTACTCATCTGACAAAGGGCTAATATCCAGAACCTACAAAGAACTCAAACAAATTTACAAGAAAAAAACAAACAACCCCATCAAAAAGTGGGCAAAGGATATGAACAGACATTTCTCAAAAGAAGACATTCATACAGCCAACAGACACATGAAAAAATGCTCATCATCACTGGCCATCAGAGAAATGCAAATCAAAACCACAATGAGATACCATCTCACACCAGTTAGAATGGCAATCATTCAAAAGTCAGGAAACAACAGGTGCTGGAGAGGATGTGGAGAAATAGGAACACTTTTACACTGTTGGTGGGATTGTAAACTAGTTCAACCATAATGGAAAACAGTATGGCGATTCCTCAAGGATCTAGAACTAGATGTACCATATGACCCAGCCATGCCATTACTGGGTATATACCCAAAGGATTATAAATTATGCTGCTATAAAGACACATGCACACGTATGTTTATTGCAGCACTATTCACAATAGCAAAGACTTGGAATCAACCCAAATGTCCATCAGTGACAGATTGGATTAAGAAATTGTGGCACATATACACCATGGAATACTATGCAGCCATCAAAAAGGATGAGTTTGTGTCCTTTGTAGGGACTTGGATGCAGCTGGAATCCATCATTCTTAGCAAACTATCACAAGAACAGAAAATCAAACACCACATGTTCTCACTCATAGGTGGGAACTGAACAATGAGATCACTTGGACTCAGGAAGGGGAACATCACACACCGGGGCCTATCATGGGGAGGGGGGAGGGGGGAGGGATTGCAATGGGAGTTATACCTGATGTAAATGACGAGTTGATGGGTGCAGCACAGCAACATGGCACAAGTATACATATGTAACAAACCTGCACGTTATGCACATGTACCCTACAACTTAAAGTATAATAATAATAAATAAATTAAAAAAAAAAAAAAAAGAATGGCACTAATCTTTCCATCACTAAAAAGTAAAACAAATTAAAAATTTTCCTGTGTTAGTTATTTCAAAATTTATATCTGATTATATGACAATAAAAATACTCAAAGAAATAATGCCCCAATGGCCGGACGCGGTGGCTCAAGCCTGTAATCCCAGCACTTTGGGAGGCCGAGACGGGTGGATCACGAGGTCAGGAGATCGAGACCAACCTGGCTAACACGGTGAAACCCCGTCTCTACTAAAAATACAAAAAAACTAGCCGGGCGAGGTGGCGGCGCCTATAGTCCCAGCTACTTGGGAGGCTGAGGCAGGAGAATGGCGGGAACCCGGGAGGCGGAGCTTGCAGTGAGCTGAGATCCGGCCACTGCACTCCAGCCCGGGCTACAAAGCGAGACTCCGTCTCAAAAAAAAAAAAAAAAAAAGAAATAATGCCCCATTTAAGTACTCAATAACTTGAGGTTTGTTTTATTTTGTTTTTTAATCTTTGGTTTCACTTTAGCCACCCTATTTTTCCCCTCTGTTTTCCTAACAAGTGCATCATCAGCTTTAAGGTAAAAATATTACTGACCTTAAAAATCATATCATGTTACCTTATACCTTACCTTATAATATGTTTTTGAAAATTATTATGAAATTGGTCTGCCTGTTTGTAAACACTGAAAAACTCAGTAGAGCTTCTGATGAGAACTCTAGAGCAAAAGTAATTTTCATAGCCCTGAACTGATATCTGTTCTTTAAAAGATATTATATATTTTATTTAATACTTAATATTTATTTCATTGTTCAGAACATCTTAACAATATTTCATTTTTTTCCCGTTCCTTGGAAATCAAACCATTTAGAAAATAACTTTTATTTTCTTTATAAATTGATAATTTTTTAACTTTAATGTTTGAACTCAGCAACTCAAAGAAACTTGATCGAATTGTATCAGTGGAAATAAAAAATCCCTTTCTTTATTATTTTATACTTATATAATCAGATGACTACTCCCTGCTACGTTTTGGTCAATTAAATCAATCCACCACTTTGAAAGCCACGTGAGCTATCTCCAAACCCTCAGTATGCTTTAAAGGGAAGAAAAAAAATTAGTTCGAATCATAGAGTCAGATTCCTCGGGGAAGAAGGGAAGTAAGGTCAATTCACATTGCACCCGTAACATGAAAATAAATGAAACATTTCAAAAGGTACTATTTAGTCTGGTGCTATTTTCTTCTTATTATGTATAACGTTCTGTCTCAGTGTAATAATGAACTTATGTAACTTGTTCCTGAAGGGAAAGAAAGTGAACTATTTATACCCCTTATCCTATAGGCATTATATTTTTGCATTAACATCTTTTTTGGAGTATACCTAACACAGTAACTCTAGAACACCATAAAAAACAGAAACAAAACCTCAAACTGCAGAGGTATAATATCTGAAAAGTTCAGGTTATAGCTAGAAAAAATTTCAAAATTAAATCTATGATGATTTATTATTACAAAAATGATAATTTAGAAGCATGATGTCAATTTTTTAATGATATAATCCTCACCAACATTTTAAACAATTTATACCCAGAGTCTTTTTTTTTCTGCAGTAATGGAGAAAAAATAATAATTCAGATGTCTATTTCCAAATGAAACCATTAATAGAGTTTTAATGATTTTTGTACTAAAACTGGGGTGGGGGAGGGTGACAGTTACATTATTTTGCTTACCTATGAAGTACATTAGAGATAATGGGCATGTTTACTGTGTAAAATCAAAAGAATGAATTCACCTTTTCCTCCCTTCATGTAGCAGAACTATGGTGTCATTCAAGGGGGATATTAGTCAGCAGCTGATAACACAGTCATGCCCGAACAATTGGAATGCAGACACAGCCCAGACACTTGCCGTCCACCTACATTAGATCAGTTACACAGAAAACTGTTTTCACTAACACATACTAAAATAAACAAAATCAGATTCAGTGCCCCACTCAAATTATTTGTTAATGAACATCAAACAGAATAATCAATTCATATTTGTAGGGAATCACATCTTAAATATGCATCCATATGTCAAGTCTGGCTTCAAAAAGTATAGGAAATCAAAACAAATGTGAGTTCAAATATATGAGCTGTACACCTTTAACACATTTGCTAAAGAAGTGAGTTGAGTGTATTTATTATGTGTTCAGTATTATTTTCTAACATTTGTTTGTCCAATTTGTACCCCGGGCTACTAAAATCTCTCTTGTTGAGAAAGTCTTATCCAGACACATAGATTCAGGCTTTTACTACTATATTTTAAATTATACTAATATGAAAACCTCTGAAAATGATGATATGACAGTAAACCCCTTTATCAGTGTGAAATTATGAGAAGTTTTTAAAAATTATTTTTATTGCTGTGGATCTATATACAATAGAGTACAATAGCATGATGTATTCAAAATCAAAAGCATGCTGAGAAGGAAAAATTATTATTTAAGTCTTAGAAAGGCATTAAAAGCCCAAGCGCAGTAAAAGTTATCTGACCTTGATGATAAGGAGGGTTCTGTAATGTCACATCTTATCATGGAGAACAAAAAGAGTGAGGCATTTGAGACCAACACCTCTAGAGCCAGGTTGCCGGAGTTCAAATCCCACCCCTAAGACGTGTTGGATCTGTGATGGTGAGCATGTTACTTTACCTTTTGTGCCTCAGTTTTCTCAACTGTAAAATGGGATAATAGAAGTATCTGTCTCCAAGGACTGTTTTGGCTGTCAATAGGTTATATTTACAAAGCATTCATAAGAGTTAAGATTATACATACATATTATATATTGCCTTGTTTTATTATGTAAGATTATTATATATAACATTTCTGTATGTGAATTCTAAGGTATCCTAAGAATTTATGTATTTAAATATTCAGGTATTGCCAACTGTGTTACACAGATTTTATATACTCACTCCACACCTGCTTCACCATTACTCCAGTTGAGGAAATGCTATCCTTCACTGTTTTAAATGCTTTCTTTATATCTTCTCTCTTGAAACAAGATCTGTTTATTCTTTTACATATACCTGCATTTCGCTTGAGGTGTGTGTTTTCCAAACACAGAGTGTTTGTAAATAGGGAAAGAAGGCATTAAAATAAGTTGAACAATTATTCTAAATATTGAAGACTAAGTCTATTTTTATGTCACAGGAAAAAGTGATAGTATGTGTCTAATCATTTTCAGGAGCCTATAAGACATTTTTTAAAATTTTAAGTGATATATATTTTGTCTTATTTTATCTGTATAATATATTGACAATGAAGTAACATGGCATTTTTATTGGTATGAAAATCAGATCATCTACAATGATAAGATTGTTTTAAGATGAAAGCTTATTACTTTAAAGCTTTAGTAGTCTTCTCAACATTTTATTATTTTAAATATGAAAAATCCAATCAAAACAGAACTAAATGTGTAAAACTGTGATCCAGTTTGCTACAAATTTCATAATCATTACAATCACTAGTTTACATCCAATAATAGTATGATAAAAATGTTAATTTCATCTTTTTTTTTTTTTTTTTTTTTTGAGATGGAGTCTTGCTCCGTTGCCCAGGGCTGGAGTGCGGTGGTGCGATCTTGGCTCACTGCAACATCCACCTCCTGGGTTCAAGCGATTCTCCTGCCTCAGCCTCCATAGTAGCTGGGACTACAGGTTCGTGCCACCTCCCCTGGCTACTTTTTTGTATTTTTAGTAGAGATGGGGTTTCACCATGTTAGCCAGGATTGTCTCGATCTTCTGACCTTGTGATCCGCCTGCCTCGGCCTCCCAAAGTGCTGGGATTACAGGCGTGAACCACCATGCCTGGCCAATTTCATCTTTTTATTGGAAACAATGCCTCAAAAAAAAAAAAAAAAAAAAAAAAAAAAAAAGCTTTACCTTGCTTTGAATGAGTTAACTGTGTGTACTTCTTCAAGGAAAGATGACATGTATAATGCTAGCTTGAACTTCTGCGTATTCTTTCTGCCAATATGACAGCCTCGGTAATTTCATAGCATGCTTTGATCCAATACAGAAGAACCAATTAAGAAAGAATAGCTCCAGTTTTTAACTTGTAGAAAATGGAGAGGTTTAGAAACCTCCTATTTTAGAAAACAGGATGGCTAACCATGGAAACAGAACAGCTTAATTGTATTTGTGGCAGACTGAGACGAAATCAGTAGTTTCCAGATCATGTGATGAGTGCCTTTACTAGAATAAATTGCCACTGCTGAAAGAACTATACAAAAGGAGTGTCAGAAAAGGAAAAAAAAAAGAAGGAAAAAAACACTCTCAGGTACAACATGCAGGAAAAGAAAAAGAGGGATTTATTTCTCTTTCCACTTGACATTATTGTCAAATTATACAAAGATTATCAGAAAGACTGGACAAAAACATACAAGGCAGTCTACTGGATTTAGCCTGCCTTGGAACTTATGTTTGAGCTTAGTATCGATGATTACCTATTTGCTTGTGTTGTTTGAATAATTATAAATTTTGTAATGATTCTTATAAAGTCAACTGCCAATTTCTAATTTTAATGCAATACATTTATAAAGAACATTATACTCAAAGGAAATTCAAACATGATAATCAGATATTAAAATGTATATGAATAAATAAAAAAGGACTAAGAAAATGCAAATGTTTATCAATCTTCATAACTCTATGAGGTACCAAGTTGTGGTATTATCCATCAAGGTAAGTGGTACATAACAAAATTTTCTAATTGAAAGGGTTTCGTTTGAGTGATTTGTAAATATGTATTGAATGAATGAATGAATCTCCACTGAACAAGGCCCCTATGCTGCTGGATTCAGTGTCTCTGATGGCCTCCCATAGGTGGGTGAGAAGAGCAACAGTGCCCCTCTGATGGACTGAAGGCTCTTGGAAAGAGTAGAGGGGCTTGGAGAAGCCACACAGTGATTGGAGTAGTAGTTTTTATTAAAAAAATAAATACATAAATTTAAAAATCTGAACACATTTAAAACTTCTGTCATACAGGACACAATTATAAACAGAAAACATCTTGGTTATCCTTTGCGTATACATATCTTATGAATATATGTTAAGTATGTTCCACCATGGAGTCTAGCAACCTCTCATGACCAAACACAGCTTCATGAAAGTTATCTCCCACCACGGGTGGATTTATGACATAATTTTTAAAATATGTAATATTTCTTATCACCCCCTGGGTTCCTAATTCCCCGCCCTATGTTTTGGTTTAAGTCTTTTATCTGAATAACCAATATGACTCTTACCTTGTCTCTACTTGGCTCATCAGGATCCCAAACAGTGAAATGTCTGTTGGTTCAAGACTGCAGAGTTCAGCATTTGCATAAAAGGCTCTAATGAGACACTTAATCTGACCTTGCATCTGTTGTTCAGCCTCTTTTCTCTCTCCTTTAATTTATAAAACTGACAAGAAAGGGAAGCACCAGGCTTTATCTCTTTCACTTGAAGATCAAGAAAGAAAAATAAAATAAAAATGTTATGAAGTAACATGGGGTATATAAGAACAAAAAAAGCTGCTTTCAAAATACATTATCATTATCTACAAACAATTACAGATCACTTGATAAAACTAATTAATACAGAAGGCAAATGGCCTTTTTAACCAAAAATGAAATCAAAAGATTAAAAGGCGTTGTCTAAAATTAAATCATGAGAGAAATGATCATATATCTTCTGTGTATAGTCTACTTGATTTGTTTCAAAAAACTGAAATAAGCAGTTAGGTCTTAATTTAGAGACTTTTTATAATTTCAAATGGGCAGCAATATCTCAAATTATAAGCACTTTTTAGTTTTGCTTTTTGTGAAAAGTGAGAACAGATGAATGTCTGGCCCATTTCAATCTATTTTCTTTTGTTGCTAGAATTATTACATTCTAAGGCAATTCTAAGCCACAAGAAGCTATAGCTGTAACAGGAAGTAAAATACAGCAATTAACCTAAGGCTACTCGTAACTGATAGCATAAAGCAGAATTCATGAATTGTAGTATCACTAATTGAAAAAACAAATGCGTAAACAAAATGTAAATAAACACAGGTCAAAAATATTCAACACAGGAAGTCAGTAAGATGGCAGAGAGGAGACTCCTGACGCTCCCTCCTCCCACAGACACACCAAGTAAATAGCCACGAGTGGATCACTTCTCTTCCAGAGAAAGCCAGAATCCAGCTCAAAGACTCCTACACACTTGACAACTATGAAAATACACCGAAATGAGTAGAAAAAGTGGAGA
Source organism: Macaca nemestrina (assembly GCF_043159975.1). NCBI lineage: Eukaryota > Metazoa > Chordata > Mammalia > Primates > Cercopithecidae > Macaca > Macaca nemestrina. Next base: position 12,645,721 of record NC_092128.1, read on the forward strand.
TACACTCAGGCATAACCCCCACCCTGAGCACAGTGCCTTACATTTGGAAAGAAACCCCAACTCCCAGATTCTTCCTGAGGGGTAATGGGCTTGCATCACACCTGTAGTGCCCAACTTTTACCATCACTGCAAGGGGCAGTGGCTCTTAGATCACCCTGCTTGCAGAATGGCAGGGACAGCACATTGGGGGATTTCCCTCAAGCACAAAAACAAAGAGGAATTTGAACTGTCTCTGAGGGCAGTCTCAGTAGCCATAGTCCCTAGATTAGTCCATCTTCCACCCTCCTCCTGGAGAAGGTTTGGCTTCACAGCAGCTGTCTGTGGTTTTGGCCTCTAACAGGTCAGTCTCTGGGAGCCTACATAGCAAAAGTCAACTTGAGCCTAAACAGGAAGCACAGCACCTCCCGGGGCCTTCCCCGGTTTCCTCCAGTGCTAATCCCAGCCCTGCAGTCTCTCTGTGAAGAGGTGAAGTCTTCTCCCAACAAGATTGGGAGGGACAGTACTCCTGTGCCTTCTCCCTCAGCTTGCTCTAGAGATAAACTCCTGCAATCTCTTATTAGAGGGAAGCAGAGAGACCTCTTCACGCCTTAAGGGAAAGTGGGCACTCCAGACCAGAAGTCTCCCCGGCTATGAGGGAGGGCATCTTCTGAATGCTCAAGCAGGACTGTAGGCATTCTCTGCACCTTCTTCCCCAGCTTGATCCATCAGTAAACACAGATCTGAAGACCCTCCCTAGAGGCAGTTTCTACATGCATCAAACACTTCAACTTTTACAGTCTTTGCTGGGGACTGGCTCCTAAATCACCTAGCTCTGGGAGTTCACAGAACTCTGTACTCCTGAATCTCCTAGACCTTAGACCACAGGGAACAAAAGGTGACTTTTAAACTTGCAAACATTCAACAGGTAACTCCCCAGGTTCAAAGTGAGCAGTCCGATCAAGAGTACAGGCATCTGTCTCAGCCCCCTTCCTTGGTATAAGGCAGAATGGATGAGAAAGAAACTCTGGCTCTCAGCTTCTCCGAAAAGAGAGACAGAGAGACCTGGAACATGCATCTAACACCCCAATCTCTCCAGCCACATTCCTAGGGACTGGCTTCTATCAAATGTCTCTCAAGGCAATAGCACAACTTGGGGCCACTAAGGACAAAGACAGCAGGTTGGACAAACACAAAACTTGGAGGCACTTAGAATCTCTGACTGGGCTGATTAAGGAGGAACACTGACCAATGGAACAGGATAGAAAGCCCAGAAAATAAACTCAAGTATTTGTGATCAACTGATTCTTTTCAAAGGTGACAAGAATACACAATGGTAAATGACAGATTTTTTTCAACAAATGCTGATGGGAAAACTGAATATTCATATTCAGAAGAATGAAATCACATCCCATATCACTAGAAATACAAATGTGTATATATACATATAATATATATACACACACATATATATGTATAATTTTTTGAGATGGAGTCTCTCTCTGTCATACAGACTGGTGTGCAGTGGTGCGATCTTAGCTCACTGCAACCTCCGCTTCACAGGTTCAAGAGATTCCCCTGCCTCAGCCTCCTGAGTAGCTGGTACTACAGGTATGTGCTACCACACCTAATTTTTGTTTTCTTAGTAGAGACAGGGTTTCCAGCATGTTGGTCAGACTGGTCTCGAACTCCTAACCTCAGGTGATCTGCCCGCCTCTGCCTCCCATAGTGCTGGGATTACAGGTGCGAACCACCGTGCTGGGCCCAAATATCAATTTAAAATGGATAAAGGACTTTAACATAAGACCTAAAACTACAAAGGTACTATAAGAAAACAGGGGAAAAGCTCCACAACTGTGGTCTGGGTAATGATGTTTTAGATGGGACTCCAAAGACACAGGCACCAAAAGCAACATTAGACAAATGGAGTTGCCTCAAACTAAACAGCTTCTGTATAGCAAAGGAAACAACTCGATGTAGAAAGAAACCAGATTGAAAGAAAATATTTGCAAACTATACACCTGATGAAGGGTTAATATCCATGTCATATGAGGAATTTAACTCATGGTAAGAAAACAACCCAATTATAAAATGTGCAAAGAATCTGAACAGACATTTCTCAAAAGAAGAGAGATGAATGACCAACAGATACATGAAAAATTGCTCAACATCTCCAATCATCAGAGAAATGCAAATTAAAGTCACAGTGGAATATCACCACATGCCCATTAGAATGGCTATTATCAAAACGACTGATACCAACAAGTATCGGCAAGGATGTGGAGAAAAAGTAACCATTGTACGTTGTTGATAGGAATGTATATTAATACACCTATTTTGGAAAATAGCATGGGAGTAACTTGTAAATCTAAAAATAGAATTACTATGTGATTCAGCAATCCTACTTCTGGATATACATTCAAAGGGAGTGAAATCTGTATGTCAAGGAGATATCTGCATTCCCAGGTTTCTTTTAGATTATTCACAATAACCAAGATAGGAAAGCAATATAGATGTCCAGGAACAGATGAATAGATAAAGAAAATGCAGTATATATACACTACAGAATGCTATATACCCTTAAAAAAGAAGGAAATTCTATCATTTGCAATAACATGGATGAAACTGTAGAACATTTTGCTAAATGAAATAAGCCAAACACAGAAAGACAAATATGGTATGATCTCACCTATATATGGACTCTAAAGTTGTCTATTTCAGAAACAAGGAATAGAAATGTGGATACTAGAAGCTAGGAGTGGAGGGAAGGGATGAGGAAAGAGAAGATGTTAATCAGAGGTACAAAGAATTAGTTAGACTGAAGGAATGAGTTTTAGTGATGTAATGCACTGTATGTTGACCACAGATGATAATAATGTATATTCCAGATTTGCTTTTAAAATGTTTTAATGTTCTCACCACAGAAAAGTGATAAATTGATGAGGTGAAGGGCATGTTAATTCACTTGATTGAAACTTTCTATAATGCCTACATAGATAAAATGTCACATTGTACAGATATATGTAATTACAGACATACATAATTATTATTTGTCAATAAAATATGTTAATCACACACATAAAAAATAGCCAGCACACCAAAGTCTAACAGTGAAACGAAGCTATGTTGCAAAGACACGTTACTGGTTATTCTGAGATGTTAGAGCTTCGAATCCTCTCATCAACTAACTCTCATCCATAATCACAAGTTCCTAACATTCAAAATCACCTTATCGTACAGATCTTTAGCAATAAATTGATGTTAGAAAATTCAGGAAGTTCCTCAATGAGATTGAGATTAAAAAATAATGGTATCAACACTTTTTATCTCAAATGTTAAGGCAGCAAATAAGGGGATTTTACATTGCTGGCAGCTTATGTGTTGCTAACAGCGTCTTCCAGAAAAACGTTGGATAGGTTGGGTTGTGGTGGAATGAGACTGTCTTCTCTTATTGAAAATGCTTAGAAGAACTTAAAGCAGATAATACTAATCAAACTTTGATCAATTTACTAGAGTAGTTGTTTAAATACGATTTATATTGATTGTCTTTCCTCTGTCTTCCCTATTTTGTATATCCTAACTAATAGATGAGTACTTAATATTATTTGTATGTTCTACTTTCCTTCTTACAAAATCTAATATATATATATTTTTCTAGTTAAATGAAGGAGCAGGTGTAGAGATGGGACAAATAAATCTCTGTAACTGGTTGTGATGAATTAGTTGTAAACACCACTACATTCAGATCAGCCTTTCTTTCTTTCCTTCTTTCCTTCTTTCTTTCTTTCTTTCTTTCTTTCTTTCTTTCTTTCTTTCTTTCTTTCTTTCTTTCTTTCTTTCTTTCCTTTCTTTCTTTCTTTCTTTCTTTCTTTCTTTCTTTCTTTCTTTCTTTCTTTCTTTCTTTCTTTCTTTCTTTCTTCCTTCCTTCCTTCCTTCCTTCCTTCCTTCCTTCCTCTCTCTCTCTCTTTCTTCCTTAATTTCTTAATTTATTTCTTTTGTTTTATTTATTTATTTTTTTGTAAAGATGGGGTCTTGCTTTTTTGCCCAGGCTGGTCTCAAAATCCAGGCTTCAAGTGATTCTCCAGCCTCTGCCTCTCAAGTGCTGGAATTACAGATCTGAGCCACCATGCCTGACCTCTATAAAATCACATATTTTTAATAAACAATGTTGATTTGTCATAAGGGGCAATCACTAGAATCAATGATTTAGTCATTCCTCTCAACCAAAAATGATGTATAATATTTGTTGTTTTAGGTATTTGTGGCATAGAAAGGAACAAGTCACTTGTTTGTAAATTAAACTAAACTGTACAAACCCAAACTTGAGTGCTCAGACTTGGATTTGGGTCAGAGAAATTTGCTTTATCTCCATTTGTCCAACTAAACAGATACACGTATATATTTTTTAAAAGGGAAAAGGGTTTATTTGTAAAATTGGAAATCACTTTTAGTGGAACACAAAAACTGTGTGGTGTCATTGCTTTATTATCAGTATAACAATAACTGACCTAAAGGGAAAGCTTCAGAATCACAATGAATTGATTTTTTTTAACTTAGTCAAGGACAACGTAAATCACTAGCATTTCTTCCTGTTTCATTGTGCTGGGTGGTGCTTCCTTAGAACTAAAACATAAATACACATTTTTGCCAGAGTGATTTTACATATTATTTTATTGACTATCGTAATAGTCAATAGAAGTAACTGTTAAAATTCCAAGTATCGTGAATGTCTGAATTGCCTCTTACCGGTTTTATATGGCTATTAGTAAAATAGAGTTTTATAATACTTAATTCCAATTGACTTCAGTGCAAATCCACAGTATATAATGGATGAATGGGGGAAGGGAAGGAAAGCAAGAAGGATAAATGGATGAATGGATAAATTGATAGATCATGAATGTCACTGCTATCTGACTACAAGTTGCTACTTCGATGGTAGTAAGTAAAAGTAATCACAATGGTAATAACATAGGGAAAGACTAATCAGAGACATATTAACAATTAAAAAATTAATCTCGGTGTTATCTCAGATATTAAATTGTACATCAACAGGGAGATGCATTAAAAGGCATCAAAATATCTAAAGAAGACAAAAGAAAAAAACAGGAAAATAGTGTACAATTATAGTCACACTGAACTACTTGATTTCCACCTCTAAATTTTCAAATAAGAGGAAAATATGCTTTATCCATGCACAAAGCAAGAATATCTACTCCTTGGCTTTTAAGAACAACTGAGGAATCAGAAATAATTCAATTCATAAAAAACACTGATACAAATTCAATCTCAGCTTAATACAATATTAGAATAATATCAACATAAATAATAGCTTCTGTGTAGTGGGTAACAATGATAGGTAATTTCATTTTAATTAAATATCAGCATGAAAATTCTATTCATATTTATCATGCTAACTATGCAGACTGTGTACCAAAGAGAACAGAAACAGCAGTTTGAATGTGTTATTTTCATTCGAAGATATTGTACCTGCTGGCTTTCTGATTAGTGTTTGCTCATTTTAGCATTAAAAATACCAAGTTAAATTTTTTGACACACTATGTAGTACTATCAATATTATATAAGACAGACATGCAGAAAAGCAATTTGCACAGCCATTACACAATGACATATTTGCACTATGTCACAATTGAATTTCGTAGCAGCAAAAGGACTTTCTTTGTATTTAGTTCTAATTGTTAAATTCTATTTCCCCCTTTTTTTGTTCAAATTGTTAAATTCTATTTCCCCTTCCTTCCTTCTTTCCTTCTTTCCTTCCTTCCATCTTTTTTTTTTTTTTTTTTTTTTTTTTTTTTTTGACAGTCTCACTGGAGTGCAGTGGCGGGATCTCAGCTCACTGCATGCTCCGCCTCCCAGGTTCACACCATTCTCCTGCCTCAGCCTCCCAAGTAGCTGGGACTACAGGCGCACACCACCATGCCCGGCTAATTTTTTTTTTAATGGGGTTTCACCCTGTTAGCCAGGATGATCTCGATCTCCTGACCTCGTGATCCTCCCGTCTCAGCCTCCCAAAGGGCTGGGATTACAGGTGTGAACCACCATGACTGGCCACCGTGTATATCTTCTTAAATAGAAAGAAGATAAATAATTTTCTGTAAAAGAAATTATGGAAGTGGTCTTCTTTTCTTCTATTCTCAAATTAATCCTGAGTCCATTTCACAATGTTTCAAATTAAGGTGCATAGGCTCGAATAGGTTTTGGAAATGTCATTAAAATTTGCCAAAACTGTCCCTAAATTGTATTATTATAAACAGCATTTGCTTTGATTCTGTTGACGTGGAATGTTGGGTCTGCTGGTCTCTTAAGGAAATCCCTCCACTGAAGTATAGTCTCTTAACTTTTATATAGAATGAATGTATTTGTTGCCTTAAATAGCATGTCTGTAAAAGTCAAGTGAAAGATAATCATCTGTCATGTTCACCCTCAGCACTTAAATACAAGCATGCACATCTCTGCAGATTTCAATGATTTGTATAAACATTTTAATACCTATAATAATTTTTTCTCTTTGTTTTAGCTGTCAGGAAACTGAGAGTTAACATCAATGTACAATACGATTACAACAAACCCATTGTAGAATCCCAATGACATACATTTATGTTGCTGCTTTTCAATAATGCCTCTTTTGATTTATTTCTTAAGATTTTATGAAGCTGTATGTACAAGTTATAAATTTCCAAATTCTGTCTCCAAGCAGGTGAGCATGAGTTTTAAATAAGTAAATAGGTTGACTTTTGATAACTTGAAAACTTGAAACTATATAGCCAACCTAAAAGACTGGTTATTTTTCCCCTTAAATATCTATCAGCCATACCGTTTATAATATAGAAAAGATAACATATTTATGCAATATGGTACGTTTAAGTCTGGCTGTTTTTAGTAATCTGTGCTTAAATTTTAATGTAGTGGAACTCTCAAAATTATGTCTATTTAGTTTAACGTTCTGTCTTTTAAGTATAGGGCCAATCATTTATCCAAGATAACTAATTTCCCATTGGTTACACTCACAGAAATTGCTTTCATGTCCGCCACATAAAAAGTGTGCAATATTTATACCATAATCCTTAGATCTTTTTATACTAAATGAAGGACACAATTTAATTTATAGATTAAACCTGATGCTTCTTTTTCGTTACTGTTGTAGTAACAGCATTCTTATTATTTTATTCTCTACATGTGGATTATTATATATTCTTTGTTCTTGTAGACTTAGAGCTGCATGTAAAGGTTTGTTTTTCTCAGCCAAAATTACTCCGAGTCCTCTTCACCTCATTTCTTGATAACTTCAAATCCTTCCAGTCACCTCAAAAAACATCTCTCTGAACTTCAGTTATTCTTGTACAACACCATTGATGAAACTTTCTAAACTACGAGCTTATGTTCCTTCCAAGATCTGAAATGTATAATGGCTCTTTCTAACCTTCATATTTAGCTAAAATTTCTCTGAAGTTCAAGGTCTGCCATAACCTAGACCTATTCTTCAGACCTAAACTTATTCTCTGCCATTATAATCTTACACCTACCTTTAATATTCAGCAGGTAGCCCCCCATGCTTTTTCTCATCTCTGACTTAAGACTCTACTTATTTCTCTCTCAAAATGTATGCTTTCCCGAAGGCTTCACATAACTCGTACCCCCTCCATAACTGTGGAATATACTAGGCTGTAAATTCCCGGGCCTGGTGCAGTCACTCATGCTTGTTATCCCTGCATTTTGGAAAACTGAGGCAGGAGGACTGCTTGAGGTCAGTGTTGGTGACCATCCTGGACAACAAAGTGAGACCCTGTGCCTATAAAATAAAATAAAATAAAATAAAAATAAAATAACTAAAATATTAGCTGCATGGTGGCCCATGCCTTTAGTCCTAGGTATTCAGAGGCTGAAATGGGAGGATTACTTGAGCCCAGCAGTTCTAGGCTGCTGTGAGCTATGATCATGCCATTGCACTCTATGACTCCAACTCTAAAATAAATAAATAATCATTGCCTTTGAGACTTTTTTCTACTTAATAATTTTGATAATAATAACTACCATATAATTGTGCACCAAGGAATTTGCTAAAAACACGGTGTGTATTATTTCTAAAATTTTTTTTTTTTTTTAGATGGAGTTTTGCTCATGTTGCCCAGGCTGGAGTGCAGTGGCATGGTCTCTGCTCACTGCAACCTCTGCCTCCTGGGTTCAAGCAATTCTCCTGGCTCACCCTCCCAAGTAGCTGGGATCACAGGCACATGACACCACACCTGGCTAATTTTGTATTTTTAGTAGAGATGGGGTTTCCCCATGTTGGCCAGGCTGGTCTCGAACTCCTGACTTCAAGTGATCCTACCTGGGTGTCCCAAAGTGCTGGGATAACAGGCGTGAGCCACCACACCGGGCTGTATTATTTCTTTTAATATTCACAATGAAATTTTGAAATACAGCATATCATCTGTATTCTACATAAATTACAGGGTAAATAAATCTGAGCTCAAATGGAGGTGCTAGCATGCAAACTCAAGTCAGAGTGACTGTCAAGGGCATGCTCTTCCATTCCTCAAATTAATTAACACATCATTCTTCTGTAAGAGGTCACATCACCATCACTCACATTCACCACCTGCAGTGCTGGACCAGCATTGTCCAAGAGCAGAACTGTGTTATCTACTTTCTCCAGTGTTGAACATGCATTCAAAAACATGCTTCAAACATATTCACCGTGGATCAAACATTCAGAGGCAGATTTTGTGAAAAGTAAATTGATGAGATAGGAAACAACCAAACAAAGCTAAACCCCAAAACCCCTGATAGCCCCACATCTGGACAGAAGGCTGTGCAACCTTGTGACCCTCAGCTTCTCAGAAAATTAGGCAAAATTGCCTTGAGACTCTGCAGTTACTGCAACATTACAGATTATAGATGTCAAATCCTTTCCAAACTTTTTCTAAGGTTTTGCAGGCGGTGGGTGGTTATAAAGCTGTGGGGGTGATTTCTTTACTAATAATGTCTTATGTTCCTTGGGCTAAGCTGCTGTACATTCTTTTTTTATGCTTGAACGTCTAGCTTTCTGTAAGAAAACCCTGTGACTCCAAGCACTGTGAACAGTGTAGACTTTTTGAAGACTCGTGAAGAGACACAGAACAATAACTCAATAATAGCAAGCAAAACAAAACAAAAAACCACATTCAACTTGCAAATAGTGGCTCTTCACAAAGTCCCAGACTGTCTTTTTCTCTTGTCCTCCCTTCCCCTATTCCTCTTTGACTCTACCTCCTGTTTTCTGTAAGGAAACCAATAGCTTCCTTTCCTTATGGCATAGAAGGATCGTCTCTTCCTTTGGGTATGTTAATGACCACTTTCTTTCATGCTCACAGCATCTCACGTTTTATAGTGTCAAGAAGCTTTCCAGAGTATTTTTCAAACAAAATACATATATTTGTGCTAGTAGTTAATATAATAAAGTTTTCATTTTTTATTTATGTGTGCATCTGTGTACGCAGGGGTACACACATTCACATTAACACTTTTAGAGTGTGTTTGTAGCATTCAGCATGGAAAACAAGTTACCAGATAGAGACTTCATTGTCTTTCTAGCACAAAGAATGTGCTTATTTATAGAAGGTATGCTTATGAGTATAGGACTACAAACTAACATTGGAATAATCTGAAAGCTATTAATGCCAATTACTGTACCTTTCAAAGAAACATATATAAAAGTTATAACTCTCTGACAGTTATTACCTACATAGAATCCTTATCACATTTACTGAACCTTTCAAAACTTTTTCTATGTTATCTACCTATTTCTTTTTCTTTCCTGCACTTTCTCTAGTTTTGTATGCTTTACATGCCTTTATTCTCTTCTGTGATTTGTTTTCCTCATTTGGCTATCTCTTCTTCTCTTTCACTTTTATTTCATACATCTTTATGGTTTTACCTACTTTGATCACCCATCTATAGTTCTTCTTTTTCTCTTTCTGTCTTTAATCTCCCAAAATGGCAATAAAATGGAATTTAAATTCATAGCCAACACTGAAGATTATTAGTTCAATAAAACTTAATGCCCTTGATATTAATTTGAAAAAAGAAGAAGATATATTTTTCTTTATGAAACAAGAAAACATACAGATCTGAATATAGATATATTAGGAAATACACTGGTAAATTAATGATTTTCAGTTCTATGAGTATTGGAAAATGTTACAGTGAACAAATGATGGAAATGGTATTTGACCATTCAAGGAAAATAAATTGAATTAACAGCTCAGGAATTAAAACACTTTTACTTCTTGGCTTTTACTATCTTCTTGAAAAGTAATATAAAAGAAATATTATTTCTATTGTTTCTATTAATATTAGAATAACACAGACACATACACACACACACACACACACACAGAGAGAGAGAGAGAGAGAGAGAGAGAGAGAGAATACTTGCTTTAATCTTTATACAAAAGAAATCAGTACTTTGCAGAACTACTTTCTAAAAGTGATTAAGAACTTTTTAGTTTTCTGAAAAGCTGAACTTTAAGCCTTCATACATATATATAATTTATGCAACTTAAAATGTGCACTTTTTCATCTCATCTGGATCTCGGTACTTTAGATTTAGGTGACAGGATGACAAACAGGCCATTATTTGTAGCTGTCTTATTTGTGCTAAAATATGTGGCCAAATTGATGTATATTGTTTGTATTGTTAATTACCAGGACAAAGTAAAATGTGTGCTGTACTGGGGCATGGGACAACCAGACAATATCCAATACCCAAAAACTTATCAGGCAGCATATTTCCTCAACACCATCAGAGAAAATTAGGAATGCTACCTTCTGAAGTCTGCTGTCCAAAATCGGAACAGCCTGGGAGCTTTCCAAACACTCAAGAGAAAAATTCTGCTTTTGTAACCGTAATACGTCTGTTGCCTGATGCTCAAAAAGTCAATACATGGAGACAGCAGGTTGCAGCAAAGAAAGGGTTTCCACTGTAGGGCAGCCAAAGGAGGAGACAGGAGGAAACCTCACACACATCCCCTTGGGGAGTCTGGGACTAGGGCTTTCACAAGCTTTGAAGTAGGCCAAAGTGTGGAGATCATGAATTGGTTGAAGAGTGCAGGGTGAAGTCATGGAATGGGGAGATAAAGAAACTATTCTCATGTGACTCAGCTCCTCTGTGAGTGTCTTTAAACTGGTTGGGGTCCGCTGTTTTGCTGGAATTTAGGATCTGCTTAAGCAATTCCTAAAAAGCCTTGTGATTCCAACATCAGAGATCCTATCTATCCTACATCAGAATCCTATCTATAGGAGCAATGCGATGCAAATGGTGAGTATCTAGTGCTATGTGACTTTGGTTACAAGGAAGTACGTCAAAATGCAGTCTGACTAATGCTTAATTATAACTATATTTCTGTCCAGAATGCTTGCTAACCCTGTGAGGACAGCTTCACTTTGCTCTGTCAAGCATTCTAAAGCAATAACATTTTTCTTTTCTTTTTTTTTTTTTTTTTTTTTGAGATGGATTCTCGCTCTATCGCCCAGGCTGGAGTGCAGTGGTGTGCAATAAAATTTAATAGGTGAAAATGAAGTCATTTCTGTAAACTTTTTAATGTTTTCATTTTTAAAAATTGTTTCGGCTTTCAGGATAATAATTCTAAGCTTTCTAGAATGGGAACAATAGAGCTAGATCTACAAGATTCATCTAACCAGTATCTTTTAAAAATAGGCAAAATGTTATTGTTCTTATTTTTGAGGGATAGGAAAATTCATAACAATAATCTTTCTTTTATTAGCAAGAAAAAATATTTTAATGGGTGAATGGAGGTATAATATCTATTTAGATTATCACATATTTTAGATTTTAGTTGTTTTATCTCTTAAAAATTTGAATACTCTGGGAGAACAATTCTCAACCTAAATTTGAGACATGGTGCTTATTTACACACATCTTTATGAGCATTGTTATAAAGATCAGCCAGCCCAGAAACGTAGAAGGGTAGAACCTCCACCTGTACCCTGAACACACGCTTTTGCAGGAAAACAAAAAACAAAACAAACAAACCAAAAAACAGTTTTTGCAGCCTCTAATTTACAAACCCGTCTTCTTCATCTCTCCCTGAGGCTGGCAGTACAAATAATAGTCTTGGATTTTATACCAGATTGTCAAATTCGTTTTCATGTCTTCAGTACAGGGACTGACTCACAGTACATGACAGTACACGTTCCGTAGTCGTTGGCTAAAATGTAGTGACTATGACTGACTACCTCATGAATTTTTGGATGTAAACTTATGACTTCCTGTGTCTACTTAAATTTGGAATTACATAACTGAATGTGCAATCAATTCAATTACTTTCATCTTGATGGTAATTTTGTATATGCAGATGAAAACATAAAATCTCTATATTTTATAATTAATTGGTTAATGGCTAAAAGTAGTAAATCAAAAGTATATAATCTCTAATGGAAGCTTCAGTTACAAATTCTTTTAGTGAACAAAAATTAAACTACTATTTTAGTAACCTAGGGTTCCAAAATCATACTTAAAAACCAAATTACTATATCATATCTCAATATGACTGATAATATTCTAGAATTAGCTCAAAACATGGATAAATATGTAAAGTATGAAATGATTACTACTTCAATCTCAAGTGAGTTTAATTCTCTAAGGTTCAGGCTTTGACTCTGAATGGTAATCTAACAATAAAAGTCTATAATAGTAAACTCAAAAGTAAAGTCATCATTATCAATTAAAACTTAAACCAATGGCATTGTAAGTGAAAGTAATTATCTCAATTATATAAGAAACGTTTTGTGAGAAAACTATAAATACAGGGCACTGACAAGTATATTAATCATATATCTTTGCATTAGTTAACATAACAACCACACAAGGTTTCCATAAGCAGAAAGCTGTTTGGATCTGGACCAGCTGACATTGGCTGATTATGTGGTCCTCCCCTCTGAAGGGGTGGTTAGTCTTTTAGTGTCCTCTCCTCTTCCAGGCTACCTTTCCTAGAAGGCAGCATCCAAATCTCCTTTCATCTCGTTAATCCTTTGCGCAGTCCGGCCGGGTAGGCTCTGGGTAAAAGTTATTTGAATTTCTTGGTTCTGGGCATATTGTGAAGCTTTCAGTTTTTAAGGATGCTTAAGATGAATGACTGAATGTTTAATTCAATTTTGCTTAAGGCACTAAATTTACAAAATCATTAACTCGTATTTAAAAAGAACTTCTCCGCTTTGTGACTCTGTTGAATTGTCTGTCAGCTCTAATAACTAGCCAGAAGGCAAAGCCCAGTCCAGAAAGTGTGGGAGTGAATGAAGACAAATTCCTTATGAGGTTGATTTTTTTACTCTTATCAAAGGTGTCATGGAAATCTTTTCAGAAACTGCCATCAGTGCTCTTCCTAGAACAAATTTTTGGTTGCTTATATGTGGAAATTTTGAAAGACAGTCCCTCCAACTCCGCTTTTTTAAATGAGTAGGGAAAAGGCTTTATTTAAAAAAGAACCACTTTTATGTTGTGGAAGGTCTCCATGTTGATATTTTTTACCTTTTAAAATACTTTTTCTATAGTTTTGGGGAGTATATTAAGAATAGTTATTTTTTCAAATTAGATAATTTAGAGGAACTAAAAGGAAACCCAACAAGCACTAAGCAAACCAAACATGAAAGAGCAATGCGAAATGAAATGAGAGCATCAAAAGCTATATGTACCTCTGTTTGACAAAGTTCTGGAGGAGATGAATGGGATAGATTCAAAGTTACTGTCTCCTAAGGGAAAATTCATGGCCTGCAAGTCAAATGTACTAGTGTGCTTAGTTACTAAATGTTAATTATCCATCAAGATATAATAGTGTGTATTGTTTCAGAAGCATCCTTCATTACAAACAGGTTTTCCATGAGAGTTTCATGTTGCTAGTCAGCTGTGGAGTTGAAACAACCAATACCATCATAGAAGCCTAGGTCAAACTATTAATTATACAGGGCGATTTTCTAATCTATTTTTATTAAATGTGATAAAAGATAATTGATTCAGGTCTAAAACTGAACAACTTCAGAAAAAATGTCCAACAGAGTTTGCAATGGATATAGTCTCATAAACCTAAATATTCTCCTGGCAATTCCTATGTTCATGGTGTTATAAATTTTAAAATGAAGTAATTGTGTTTGTCGTCTATATGAAGAATGTTCACTGTTTCATTTAAACCCAGTTTTATTTCATGTATTTTTTAATCGTAAATTGATAAATTATACCTGTATATATTTATGGGCCACAAACTGATGTTATAGTTCGTGAATACAATGTTGAATAATTAAATCAAGCTAATTAACATGTTCTTTTTTGTTTTTGTTTCTTTTGAGACGGAGTCTCGCTCTGTCGCCCAGGCTGGAGTGCAGTGGTGTGATCTGGGCTCACTGCCAGCTCTGCCTCCCGGGTTCACGCCATTCTCATCATCTTAACTAGCACACTTTATGGTGAGAACATTTGAAATTTACATTTACATTTTAAAATTATATTCTTGGTGATTTTGAAATGTACTATATGTTATTTCCTATATTCACCATGCTTTATAATATATCCCAAAGAATAATGTATTTCTCTTGTGTAATTAAAGCTTTGCACCCTTCACCATCATCTCCTCATTCCCCTCTCTCCCAGCATCTCTGATAACCACCATTCTACTCTCTGCTTCTTTCAATTTGATTGATTTAGATTCCACATATACGTGAGAGTATAATGTATTTGATTTTCTGTTCCAAATTTATGTTACTTAGCAAAATGTTTTCCAATTTCATCTATGTTATCACCAATGACAACATTTCTTTTGTAAAGCTGAATAGCTTTCCACTGTGTACATATACCATGTTTTCTTTATCCATTCATTCCTTCATGGACACACAGGTTGATTCCATAATTTGGCTATTGAGAATAGTGCTGCAATAACCATGCGAGTGCAGACATCTCTCCAACATGCTGATTTCAGTTTCCAGTATACCCAGTAATGGGATATTCATATCCCATTAGCTCCATCATGTGGCAGTTCTATTTTTAATATTTGAGGAACCTCCATATTGTTGCTGTTATGCTTGTACTAATTTACATTCCCATCAACAGTGTGTTGAGTTCCTTTTCTCCACATTCTCTACACTTGTTTTCTTGTTTCTTTTTGGTAACACTCATTTTTTAAAATTTTTATTTTAAGTCCTGTGGTAAATGTGCAGGGTGTGCAGGTTTGTTACACAGGTAAACATGCCATGGTGGTTTGCTGCACCTATCGAAAGGAGCAAGAGCATGTCATTTGCAGGGACATGGACGGAGCTGGAAGCCATTATCCTCAGCAAACTAATGCAGGAACAGAAAACCAAGCATCTCATGTTCTCACTTATAAGGGGGAGCTGAACAGTGAGAACACATGGACAAAGAGAGGGGAACAACAGTCATTTTAACAAGAGAGGTGGTATCTCATTGTGGTTTTGATTTTCATTCTCTGATAATTAATGATGCTGAGCATTTTTTCATATACCTTTTGGTCATTTTGTGTCTTCTTTTGAGAAATGTCTATTCAGCTCCTTTGCCCATTTTCTAATCAAATTATTTGTTTTCTTTCTCTATATTTGTTTGGGTTTCTTATATATCTGGGATATTAACCCCTTATCAGACACGTGGCTTGCAAATATATTCATTCCCAATCCACAGTGCTGTCTTGTCATTCTGTTGTTTCCTTTTATGTGCACAAAGTTTTTATTTTGATGTAATCTCATTTGTCTATCTTTGCTGTTATTGCTTATGCTTTTGGGGTCAAATCCAAAAAAAGTCATTGCCCAGATTTATACCTCATAGATATTCACGTGTGTTTTTTCTAGTAGTTTTACAGTTACAGATCTTATGTGTAAGCTGGCTTTTTAAAAATTATAGATATTTGGTCCTTTTTATAATGAGAACATAATTTTACTTTTTAAAATCTATTCTTTCTGCTGTTACTCATTGTGTGCAGATCTATGTGCCAAGTAGTTAAGCAGGTGCTGAGAGTTGATACTATTCCTGCCTTCAGCTGTTTATTGAACATGGGGCAGCAAACTTTTTCTGTAAAGGTCTAAGTAGCAAATATTTTAGGCTTTACTGGACACATGTGGCTTCTGTGGCTGCCACTCAGCTCTCTCAGAGTAACATAGACAATACATAAACAAATGGGGATGGCTGTGTTCCAATAAAGTTTATAGGCACTGAGACATGAACTTCACATAGTTTTCATGCACCATGAAATATTATTATCCTTTTATTCTTTCAATCATTTAGAAATTTAAAAATCATTTGTAGCCCAAGGGCTATACAGAAAAGCAACTAGCTGAATTTGGCCCATGGGATGCAGTTTGCAGGTCCCTGGTTTGTTGTATTAAAAGATGAAGATTTTTCCTACGTGATTTCTATTTTTTATTAGGAAATATTCTCCTATTCTCTGAAGTTTCATAAACTTCTTTCTTAGAAAAATCTTAAGGACTTATTGTCAAGTTTTTATTTCACAAACATATTCATCATTTTTTATCTTAGTCTACTTAGATTCAAACTGACGTAATTGATTCTAGGAAATGGAGAAAAGCAGAGTGAAATGGAACATTTTGTAGTTGGCAAGGGAACTCTACTGCAATTTCTGTTGCCTCAGTTTGAGAAAGGAATTATGGTATTACAGGAAAAACAGCTTTTGAAACTAAGGCAACCAATACATATCAATAAAACAAATCTCAGCTACTTCACTCCCATGCTTTGCTATACAGCGACAATATTCTTGGCGTTGATACTGCAATGAAAACATTTGAGTAGACTGGGGGAAACATAGGGATTCTATATGTTTTAAATTAAACACGCAGATTAACTCAGTTCATTAGTCTGAACTTCTTATGTAATAAATTAAAAACCCGATCAGGTTCAGAGTGTTTAAGTAGCTTGCCCAAGAAAACACAAACAGTTTCGACCTAGTTTTTTCTGATTTCAAAATACATTCTCTTTACAGTACAACTGACTTCAAAGATGGCGAAACAAATATATTTTTTCAGAAGGAAGCAAAATCTAAACATCTTAGGTTTTAGTGCGCAAGTAATTAGTGACAATTTAATTGGTATTTAAAGTGTTTTCACTGCATTAATAAATAATTAACACCAATATAGAAACAGCTTTGCTGTGCTAGAGAATTGTGAATTGGCAGATAAGCTTTTTAAAGAACCAGCTTAACAAGTGGCAGTGCCTTGAAGCACTATTTCTGAGTTCTGCCTTCATGGAAGTAGGCAGAGATTTATTTGCTCTCCATGAGTGAAGTTCGGGTTTGCTAAACTGAGGGTTAAGATGGGATTCACGTTCAAGTAGGAGAATTGAACTGGATGACATCTAAGGTTCATTGTCATGCTACTTCTTTAAATGGAGCCATAAAAAATTACCCAGGCCTGGGGATGTGTTGCCTTACGTTGTTCGGGCTGGTCTTTGACTCCTGGTCTCAAGCAATCTTCCAACTTTGGCCTTCCAAAACCCTGGGATGATGGGTGTGAGCCATACCTCATACCTACATGTAACCTAGGTTACAGACGTAATTACTAATGATTATAGTTTGATATTTTAAATTTTTCATGTATACAAAAGATAAAATTCTCTTTCCTTATTCTGCCAGCAATCTTCCAAGCTGTATGATTTAAAAGTTTTCACTTTTTAAAATAATAATAACGAAGAACAAGAGAAAAGTGGTCGTATTAGCTCTATGTTTATTGCCAAACACAAAATAAATACTGAAAATATTGGAAAAAAATGAATGAACAATTAATGTTTTAGACTGTTTGACAGAAAGACATATTGTACCAAGATTCATCTCACTTTTGTATGTTTCTGCTCTGGAATATAAAATGAAATAATTTCCTATGATAAAATTTATTTTTTAATAAAAGAGATTGTGTGTGTGAAATTCTCTTTGTTCTGATAAAAGAGTAAATTAATTTTAACTACGATTTGGAATATGAATGATCTTTTGCTGAAGGTTCAAATGGCTCATATTTGATAACGAGTACCCATACAGACAGCAGGGCTTAATTTGACTTGTACCTGTTGATTTTATACCACAATGGTGAATAATGAAAATTAGTAAAAACACACTTATCTATAGCACTCTTTAAATAATTTCATTCAAAATTTTAAAGGAAAGTAATCATAACAGAAAAATATATTAAGGATGAGGGAAAATTAACCATAAACACAGGCAATATTGTCATTGTCTATTAATTCCCATGAGAGAGAAAAGAACGAATGTGGCTCAATACAACTCTCTGCATTCTACATTTTAAATAGCTTCTGTTTCTCCAAGAAAACTTGTATTTTGTACCATGAATCATAGCTTTATAAACATAAAATATGCCTTCTTAACTTTGTTCATTTAAATTTACTCTTTGTGTAAGAGAGAAACCATGCACCAAGGTCAATGGAAATAAGCAGTCATTTCTTCAGCCATTACATTGGTTCTCATTTGTCTGAGGGAGTGGTCAGGCCTATGGCATAAGATGTATTAATTTGCCGGGGTGCAGTGGCTCATGCCTGTCATCCCAGCACTTTGGGAAGCTGAGGCGGGCAGACCACTTGAGGTCAGGAGTTCCAGACCAGCCTGGCCAACATGATCAAACCCCATCTCTACTAAAAATACAAAAATTAGCCAGGGTGGTGATACATACCTGTAATCCCAGCTACTCCAGAGGCTGAGGCAGGAGAATTGCTTGAACCTGGGAGGCAGAGGTTGCAGTGAGCCGAGCATGCACCACTGCACTCCAGCCTGGGCAAAAAAGCTAGATTCTGTCTCCAAAAAAAAAAAAAAGTACCAATTTTACTCTACCCTTTGCCTTTACACTTATAGGCAGATTACAAAAGTAATTAAGTGATCTACAGTTCTATGAAATACAGTAGTAATTATAATTTCCTGATTTTAAAAATTTAGTCTATTGGGCTATTATGTAGCCTCATTCAGTCAACAGATATTAATATTAATAATATTCATTTTATTTTTCAAATAGAGTAAGTCTTCAAGGTTTCTGGAAACTGGGACTTAAGTAAAATTGCATAAAATAAAACACTTTTATTTTTCTCATCAATGTTATAATGAAACAATGTTTAATCTAACAACATTATTTGAGGGCCTGCTATATAGCCTTTCACCTAAAGTCACAGTTTCTAAGATCCTATCAAAGACTTTAAGACCTGCTGTATGTATTCTGAAATCACCAAAACAATAAAGTTTTTCTATAACTTCCAAGACTTTTTGTCACTCCAAAGGTCAAACCAAGAAAACACATTTTTTTTTTTTTTTTTTTTTTTTTGAGGCAGGATCTCATTCTGTCACCCAGGCTGGAGTGCAGTGGCTCAGTAACAGCTCACTGTAGCCTCGGCCTCTCAGGCCAAGCGATCCTCCCACCTCAGCCTCTAGAGTATCTGGGAACACAGGCACACACCACCAGGACTGGTTAATTTTTTAATTTTTAGTAGAGACGGGGTCCCTATGTTGCCCAAGCTGGTCTCAGACTCCTGGTGTCAAGCAATCCTCCACCTAGGCCTCCCCAAATTCTGGAATTATGGGTGTGGGCCACCACTCCTGGCCCAAAACATAAATTCTTTATCACTTGCTTGAGCACATAGGAATCGATTTTCTAATTTTAAGACATAAAAGAAAATTTAATACAAATTAAAATTTTTGGAGCCAACTGTTTTTATACTTCTACTTAAGCACAGATGTAACATTTACAAAGCATTTAGAGATGTCTTTTTCCAGGTAAGATAACGATAATTTTTAACACAAAGTTGGAATTCCAAGGCTCAGATGAGATTTCTTTTGGTCCTTTCTTGTATTAACAGGACCTTTTATCTAAGCAGCAAAATTCTAGTAAACTTGAAAATTACTTAGTTTGAGAATCTTGTCATATAAACTCTACGCGGTCAAATATATCTAAATATAATCTCGCCATCTAGGCAGTATCTGTGTATGTAAGCATATTTGCTTAGTTGGAGGCTTGTGATTAGAAGTCACAAGCCTTAAGAAAAGATGAGCATCTGTTGAAAGCTCTCTCCCTGCAGCATTCAGCTTTTTCCCAAGGTCAACATGGAGGTAAGAATGAGTTGGAAAATAAGCTCATATCTTTGCAAACAAGGATTGTGGGGGGTAGGGGGTGGAAATCATAATATGTCTTCAGAACACTAAGGAGAAGTTGCCCCTACAGGCAACCTGTTAAGTTCAGCAGGCTTATCTGCCTCTCAGCACCTGCCTAAGTCGGCCTCAATATTTGCCAAGCAAGTCTTCTAATGCTAATTTAATGTCCCAGTGGGGACACCTACTTTGAAGAGATATTTCCAATGTAAATTATTAAATTGATCTTAGAGCACACAAATTGATCTCATGTGAGTTTCAGCAGTATGAGCCATCCCTCCTTCCCACTCCTCAGGAAGATCAAATTTTGTTAGTTTGTAAAAAGGCAGAAAGAATAATTTAAAAACATTTTATTCTTTAGAAAAGGGTGGTAATAACAGAAATGTCCCCGTCTATCTTATTTGCTTTTATTTTAAGTTCACATTCATTTTGCAGTTGCTTTTAGGTGACTCTTAGCAATCCTTGCTCTTCTTATTGAGGTTGTTCTGTTTGCTCCAGAGGGATGTTCTCATCACCTGTTTTAGGGGAACGTTGTGTTTGTTCCTTTGTTTTGTTTTTATAGAGGCAGGGTCTCGCTAGGTTGCCAGGTTGGTCTCAAACTATTGGCCTCAGGCGATCCTTCTACCTCAGCCTTGCAAAGTGCTGGTATTACAGGCCTGAGCCACTGTGCTCAGCTCCTATATTCTGATTATTACATATAGATTTAAAGAAATGCATTGGGTCAAGTCAAGACTGAAGGACAATTGCTTTCCACAGTCAGGGAGGTGAACAGTAGAACGTTCATGGATCATGGCTCTGTTTTTGTAGGGGTCAAATGAGGTCAGACAAGGAAGGTCCTTGAAGTTGCAATAAGGATTTGGGCTGTTGTCTCAGGAATGACAGGAAGTCATTCAGGGGGTTTTTAACAGGGAGTGGCAAAATCACATTTTCGTTTTGAAAAGAACATTCTGGCTGAGTATGAAGAATGGCAAGTGTTGAGAAAAGAAAAATTCTTAATGATTTGGTAAATTGCCCTAAAGACAACAAAAACGGGTAGACTGGTCTCTGCCAAGTTTCTATTGCAAAGACTGAGTGTGACTAAGTGGCATGTACCTTGATGAATTTTCTACCGTCTAGCTTTGCACAGTCACGAACAAGTGGATGGAACTCAGTTCCTATGATGGAGGTTTTATGCACAATCAATGAAACATCAAAAGTTAAAAAAAAAAAAGAGAGAGAGAGAGAAGTTATCATTGTTCTCATTTTAGAGAGGAAGGAACTAAGACTCAGATAAAGCGGATAATTCTCCCAAGTGACAAAGTTAGTTAGGGATGCAAATGAGCACATTTGCTCTGTCTGATTCCAAATCTCCCATGCTTTCCCCACCTCAGCACACGGACTTTGTTATAAGAAACTCAACTGCCCGTGAAACAGAGAGTCCCCCAATAAACCAAGTGCTTGGGAAACTTCAGCTCCTTGAAAAAAAGATAGAAAGACAGGCAGAGACACAGACAGAGAGAAAGAGAAGAAAGGAAAGAAGGAAGGAAGGAAGGAAGGAAGGAAGGAAGGAAGGAAGGAAGGAAGGAAGGAAGGAAGGAAGGAAGGAAGGAAGGAAGGAAGGAAGGAAGGAAGGAAGGAAGGAAAGAAAGAAGAAAGGAAAGGAAAGGGAAGGAAGGGGAGGGGAGGGGAGGGGAGCGGAGGGAGGGAAAAATAAAGAAAACTTTAGCTTGGTCAATGTAAAATAAACTCTAGTCTACTATTGACCCTAATTTGTAAATTTTGACACCTCTGCTCCAAAAGGGAAAGATAGCATTTTCTTCCCAAGGATTCACAGTTTACCTAAAAATGGTTCACTTCTTAATAAAACCTTCTTAATAAAACCTTAAATGTTTTCTCAGTGGTGTACAAATTTTACAGTTTTCACTAACATAAAGGATTGGTGTTAGCCAGATTCTTTCTGCCTGATTCAGAAGTTTCTGTATAATAAGTATTGATCGAGTAGTTTTCCATGTCATGGACTATAAGCAAGTGAAATGTGAATGTGCTTATGATAGCCAAGGTTAATTAGTTAAGGATTTATATTATACCTCTTTTCAAAACTCATTTTAGATTATTGGTTTACATATTAATATCCATGTCTATATGAAGTCAATATCGACAGGGTCAATGGCTTCTTTATTTATACCTACTTTGCTTAAAGTAAAGGGAGGACAATTTTAAAATTTGCAAATTATGTTCCTCTTTTTGAATCTTAACCTACACTATCTATTACAGGGAAATAAGTTAAATAAGTTTTGTATAAATGTCCAAGAAATATCTAAAGCACTGGAATTACTGTGAGAAGTGGTGCAGAGAATCTGTATATTAGAGAAAAATTGGGAGAACATCATTGGGAAACCAAATGTCAAGTAGTTATTAACACAGTCCAGCAGCAAGCGATGAAACCACGAGAAGCGTAGTCACAGCCTGTGGGAGGCAGGGAGCAGAGAAATGGAAGGGATTTCCCTTTGTTAATCTTTGTTAATCCAGATGGCACAAATGAGTCCTTGATCAGAGACGAGTGGTGTTATCACTCAGCCTACCTGTGCCCTGTTCAGTGATAAACTGAGCAGTCAAACCCTGTCAGGCTCCCTGCATTGCATGCTTTGATCATCCTTTAAGAAAGTTAATCTCACTGAACAACTGGTGAATTTATTGTCAATATAATATTGACATTTCAATTCTCTTTAAAAAGTAAAAATGAAGAACAGATAACACAAAGACGTTGTTTTGGAGTCTTGGTTGACAATTAACCAAATTCAGTTTTAGCTTAGTAGATTGTTTGCCACTAAAACTGGAAGCTAGAAAAATATAGAATTTGGAATCAAAAGATCAGAAATCAGGTTATGCTATTCAATTTATTAATTATGCCCATGGACAAGTTGTAATCTTTCAAAATCTTGATTATCCCATTTATATAGTGGGGAAAATAGCATCGACCTTGTAAAGCTTTTATGTAATTTAATATATAATATATTTAAAAAGAAATTGATAAATTATAAAATGTCTATAAATGTTTTTGGTGTTATTTCAGCCACCAGGTGACGTCATTGTAATATACTTTGGCCCTACATTACTCATCTCCAAATATTTTAGATTGTGCAATGCTATCGATACAATATTGAGTTTACACTCTCCCAAAATGTGTGTTTTGAAAAATAATGCTTCTATTTCTAACATTGTTTCTATTCTAAAACTAACAGTAGCTAATCATCAATAATACACAAATAAATTCAGGTTTAATAACACGAGTGGGTTCATTCACATTTCAAATTGCTTTCTAGGTAATTTTTTATCTCTGGTCAATTTCTTGTAAATCATCATTGATTTTAACCTCATGATGTGACAAAGAAAGAACTTGTATTGGGAGTATAAATAACAACCCTGTCATTTTCTTGTTGATTTTGCTTACATTTTTAGTGTAATATTCATTCTGAGATATTTTTGTAGAATCTTCTTTAGGCACCTTTCATTTTAGAAGATGTAAGAGACAAATACAATAGGTGTGTAGTCAACCCATCTTCTCCCTGGGAAACCTTGGCACCAACACACAAAATATGACCATATGACATATGGATGAAGTGGAAACACCAATGTCTATCCATATATTAAATATGAGCAAAGCTGAATTATTTCTTACTTTATTTCTATTTGTAGATAAAAATTTAAGAAATAGGTTTAAGTTTTTCTTCTCATATTTCATATTCCATACCCTGCTAGCACTTTTACTTTGAGAATCACTTCCTAAATAAAACTAAGAATTACCAATAAAACAAATAAATACATCTTAATTTCTTTAAAAATATCTGTTACCAGCCAGGCACAGTGGCTCACGCCTGTGGTCCCAGCTACTCAGGAGGCTGAGGTGGGAAGATGATTTGAGCCTGGGAGGTTGAGACGGCAGTCAGCTCTGATCCCACAACTGCACTCCAGCCTGAGCCACAGAGCAAGACCTTATCCAAAAAAAAAAAAAAAATATATATATATATATATATATATATATATATATATATCAGAACCCCTCATTTTTCTCCCATGATGTTAATATTATAAAGAAATGGTGAAATACAGATTTAGAATTGTCTGATCTGTTGCATACCTCATTTAGGAGTCAATATTCACTTGACACTTTCAAAGGTATATTTGATGTTTTTAAGTTTTCACAATAACACCAAATTATAAAATGTGACTTTGAACTTACAAAATGTTCAGTTAGGTGGTATTTACTTAAATATCAACTTAGTTGGAAATATGTCTTAGCTTATGTTGAAGAGAGCACAAAACTCGAGTTTCCTATTACAAGGTTACATAAATGTTCACTGTGTTCATCTAAATAATTTCAGGCAGTGTTATGTGTCTCATAATAATTGCTAGGACTTAGGACAAAGCATTTTATAAATATTTGAGGATGTGATATTTTAGTTTCAGGGTCATGTTTTATTTAAAATGTAAAACTTTAATATTAAAATTAATCATTGGAATCATGTACCAAATTCAACTGTGCCACGTAGAAGACAGAAGTCCTAACACTTCAGCAATGTGTACTTCAAACTTCACTAGGATGTTTCAAAACTTCAAATATTCTGACCTATTACTAGAGCATTCTGTGTTTTAAGAATATAGTCACAGTATCTATTACTCAAAAGTCATACACAGAATTTTGTCCATTTTAAAATTGTAGCCTACCTTTAACTGATAGGGAACGGTATCACTGACAGAAAATTCCGGATGTCTCAGGAACTTATTCCTAAATAATCCCTAATCTTATCTAGTGATTTTTCTGAGAGCAAACATATGTCACTGTAGGACATAATCTCAGTTTTTAAAATTTCATTAATATCATGTGAAATAGTATAAATACACCTCCCTGAATCACCTTTCTGTGTCCTAAGTTTTGGTTTCGATTTCACCCACAGAGTAAACCTGTTTTAACAATTATCCAAAGTGTTGGCAGGTTCGGAAAGTCTCTGCCTACATATAATCATTTCATACCAGGAGGACAGACAGACAAGGTTACCGATGCAGTCGATGGAGCTAGGTCCGGGGCAAAAGATACAAAGGTCAGGTCAGAGGTGAAAGATCATGGATAAGTGAGACCATTTAGGTGTAGCATTGTCATGAGTCTATGCACAACTGGTGTGTATTCATGTATCTATCAGTTGTCTAGTAGAAGACTGGTCAATAGGAAAGCACTGATGAACATACTCACATCTATGGAGACTCAAACAGCAATGCTAATGTAAACTTTTTCTTTCTCCTCTTCCTTTACATTTTGATTTTGGCAGTTTTAGGTCTCTACTATGTTACTAAGAGGAACAAACTATATAGACATATAGTAAGGTACAATTTAAAATAAAACAGAATGCCCCATCTTTATTAATTCACCAGCCACTGTGCACTAATAAATTTTATGCACATTATTTCATATTTTATCCTCACCAGAATCCTATGATATAGTTACACTTTTACAAGTAAGGAAACCTAAAGAAATTAATTTTTTTTTTTTTTTTGAGATGGAGTCTCACTCTGTCACCCAGACTGGAGTGCAATGGCGAGATATTGGCTCAGAGCAACTTCCACCTCCTGGGTTCAAGCAATGCTCCTGCCTCAGTCTCTCCAATTGCTGAGATTACAAAAATGTGCCACCATGCCTGGCTAATTTTTGTATTTTTAATAGAAACAGGGTTTCATCATGTCAGTCAGGCTGGTCTCAAACTCTTGACCTTGTGAGCCACCCGCCTCAGCCTCCCAAAGTGTTGGGATTACAGTCGTGAGCCACTGCGCCCGGCTGAAATTAAGTAATTTAACTTAAGTCATACATGTAGTAAGTGAAAAGCGAAGACTGAGATACGAATCAGAGTCCTTCAGTTTCAATATATTTTTGTTAAGTGTTCAATTGTTAAAATTGATTTTAGAAATGTCAGGAAAGTACCCTCTTTACCTCATCAGCTTGCTGATGCTTAAAATTCTACCCTAAAAGGTTTATTATTTAGTGGGAAGTTACTCAACCTTTATTAAAATGAAAATACCTCTGGTTATAGGATCATATTATGTCATATCAATTTTTTACACTTCTGTGTCAAGGAAACCTGTGTTCATTGGAATGAACTCATTTTAACAGAAAAATCAAACTTGAACTAACACCAAAAAAATGCATATACTTTTGTTCAGATGATCTGAAAAATTAAACATAGAGCTGTGACCCAGCATGGCCCATGTAGAATTCTGCCTCCTTCTCTCTATAATTCCTGTAGGTCAGCCCTCATCCTCACAGAGGCAGCAGGATGGCCAAGGTTTCTAGGAAGTGACAGTCACTTCTGGAAATTTTCAGGAAAGGAAAAGGAAGTTTCTGCTCCCATCCTCACCCTAAGAAGCCCTCAGGTAATCTTGCATGGTGTCTCCTCGGCTCAGAAGTTTCCTGAGCCAGTCCCTGTGACTGGTCACTGAATGGCTTAGAGCTTCCCACCCTTGCAGGAAACACTGTGGCAAGGAGAATGAGATTCTGTTGGTAGGATTAAGTCAGAGGTTAGTAACTGGCTGGGCCTCCAAACAACTCCAAGGGCTTTGAAAATGTCTATGCCTAAACCATATTCCAGAAAAATAAGGATCAGATTCTAGGGGTGGAGGTATGAAAGAATGCATGAAGTGGGCAGCTGGTGACCCTACTTGTGAAAATCTGCCCAAATGATACATAATGTGGAAACAGAATCCAGAATCACTGAGGCTCAGATTCTCCAATGAGGGTTCATTACTAGTACCTAATTCATGTGGCTGCAAGACAAGATAGGAGGGACCAAGTGAAGGGAGCTATCAGCAATGCACCTGGCCTTAATGTCAAAAGGCAAGTATTGATGACAGAAGAAGAGTGAGATAGGAATTAATTCCTTGAGATGAGAAAAAAGGGCAGGCATCCATGGACAGGGAGGAAGAAATATAGAAACAAGAAAGTAGGAAAGAAAATAAAAGCTTGTATCAGCTACTTCACTTAAGGCTCATTCTTGATAATTGTAAAGACAACAATTATAACTTCTACTTACATAAAGTAGTTTTGGAAAGTATTCTCTCACCTATTGTTTTCTGCATATGCCATATTTTAGCTGAATTTGGGAGTTTTCTGATTTGGCCAGACAAAAATTGTTCTGATAAAAGCAACTGCTTTTATTTAAAAAGGTAGAAATGACTTCCACACAAATATTCACACACACATCGACACGCACACACAGTAACAATCCTACTGCTAACTTAAACACTGCTCATTTAACATGCTGGTATAGTTACTTAATCTATTTTAAACTTTCAATATTTATAACATAATTATAGTATATTCATAATATGGTATGTATAATAGTTTATAATTCTACAGTTCCTTTCACTTATTATTATATAATACTTTTTTCTACATTACATATTTTCTTAGGTTTGTTCTAGATGTCTAATATCCTATTTATATATTTATAATATTGATTAATTCCTTAAGCATGTTTTAAAACTTATTATGCATATTTTTTGTTTAAAAGTTGTAAAATAATTTTGCTGAATGAAAAATTGTGTCCATGTTTAAATTAGCATTTCTTTGATGACTACTACAGTTACTTTTTTTCCGTACTTTGCAATTTTATTCCCTCTTTTATAACTGATACGTATTATTTTTGTGTCTTACTCATGTGTAAATTCTGAACAAATTATTTTTTCATTAACTTGAACAATATTAATTTTTAACTTGGAAATTTCTACTTTTAAATAAGATAATTAGAATTCTAATAACATGGATATAAATGTGGATATAAATAGGAGACTACAAAGTTACCTGTTCACAGACACTGATTACAGTGTGTGGAAGTGTGTGTATATGTGTTTAATAAATGAATTTTTTAATGAAGTAACAAAAACTTTTATGAGAAAGGTGAATAATTTCTTCTAACCAGCTTCTAAACATTTATATATTCCATATTCATTTTCAATAATAATGCATAACTTTGTTTTAACAAGACACAATTTTACATTAGTGATACAGCATAATATTGTAATATATTTGGTAGCAATATCTATATATTAAATATAACAAAGGTGACAGCATTCATTATTTAGATTAAGTACAGAGGTGGTTTATGACAAATTTCAAAATCCAATGACAACAGGAGTTTCTCAGAGAGGTTCTTTATCCATTTCTCTATATTCTTTAGAAGGTTTCAAAAAGTATTATTTTTGAGACAGTGAAGACACCATATCATCTAACAATTTTTATTCCTTTTATTATAAGGCCAGTCAGAACTTTTGAAGAAAAGAGTTTTGAAGCCATTTATAATGATCTATCTTTATTCATCATATGTGCAAAGGCTACCAACTTCTTAATGTTCCTATCCCCGACATACTCATCTAAACCTATCTCAGTGCTGGAAAATAACAAGATGGCATTCATCTATCCTTTCTTATGTCAATGAGTATTTTTAGCACTGTAATAAAAGTGGGCACCAACCAGAAATATTGGTTACTTCAATTTTGTTATCTTCATTTCAATCCTTGATTTGGGTTTATTAGATTTCTGCATCACTATAAAATAAGGTTAATCAATCACTTTTTTCTGCTTTTTGCTTATACTGTCAGGCAAAATGATACCTTCAAGACACACTAAATTATAATTTATGTTTGGGTGAAGCTGCGCTTTTAATTACCTTTTTATACTAAGAAGCTAGCACAGTGATTGGCACAGACTAGACACATCATATATTTACAACCAAAGGAACTAAATAGAAACCACACTTTTTTCATTTTTTTAAGTGAGTGGGAGTCTGATAGAACATCTACCTCTATTTTATAGATTATTTTCATATATATTTTTAAAACTCTTCTTCTCCTTTGATTTCTCATCTATGGAGTAATCTTCACACTGATGTTACATAAAGGGCATTACTACAAATTCCAGAAAAAAAGAACAGAGATTTTGTTTCCCTATATTTCAAGACACCCAGAACTTCAAATATTTACTTTGTCGAAAGATCAGGAGAAGAAGTGCAGGAAATTACATCAAGTATCTGCAGAAGGGGCAAAATGGAAAATTTTCAAATATATCTTGAGTTAGTAACTTTGAAGCAATCTCTTAGGAATGGAATTGTATTAGCGCATCTAAAACTATAGGCACATCAGTTGTCTCAAGAGGTTGCTTATCATAGAGCCAAAAGCAGTCTGTGGGAGGCAGGGCATGCTAATCTGCTGACAATAACATTTCAGTATCTTTTGCTTCTGTGTCTCCCTCATGTGCCCATAGCTCGATCCCATTACCTAGTAAGATGATAACCCAAATGATGTCATGCGTCACTGCTTTCAGTTTTCTTTTTCTTTTCTTTTTTGAAAATTTTTCTTTCTTGTCCTTTCATTTCTTATTAGTCAGTTGAAAAGTACCCACTCAACCTACTCAAGATATGCCAGGGATAATTTAATAAATTCATGCAGGAAGCTTTTCACGAAATTTCTAGCCAGACCAAGTATTTCTGTTCGGTAGTCCGTTAGTTCATTGGCATGCTGGACTTGTTTGCTACTTTCTGTTTCATATTGCAATTTTCTTTTTTTTTTTTGGAGACGGAGTCTCGCTCTGTCACCCAGGCTGGAGTGCAGTGGCCGGATCTCAGCTCACTGCAAGCTCCGCCTCCCGGGTTCCCGCCATTCTCCTGCCTCAGCCTCCCGAGTAGCTGGGACTACAGGCACCCGCCACCTCACCCGGCTAGTTTTTTGTATTTTTTAGTAGAGACGGGGTTTCACCATGTTAGCCAGGATGGTCTCCATCTCCTGACCTCGTGATCCGCCCGTCTCGGCCTCCCAAAGTGCTGGGATTACAGGCTTGAGCCACCGCGCCCGGCCTCATATTGCAATTTTCTATTTACAATTCTTAAGAAAATATTTCAGCCTTAGGAAATGATGGGAAGTTTCCTGTAAGATTAAACAAATATAAACCCCAAACATGCCTGACGTCTTAATGGATAAGCAGGAAAAGAAGCTCCTTCCAAAGCAGCAGGATTATCAAGAGCAGGAATCTGTGTATCTTTACACCAGAACTTAACCAGAGAAGTGACGTGGTTGCTCTCTGTGATCCAATTCCATGTGGCTTTTACCACTGACTAGCTCAGTATTTCCCTCCAGACTGTGTTATGTCTCTATTGCAAAGCTTTTTGTTTATTCAGTCGCTTCTTCAATATAACATCAGTGGTTGCAAGCCACCGTTCATGACTTTTACTCCTATATATTTCTTCTTTCTAGGCATTTATATTAGTTTCCTAAGGCTTCATAACAAAGTGTAGAGCCTGAAAGAAACAGAAACACATTCTCTGACAGTTCTGAAAGCCAGAAGTTCAAAAATCAAGGTGTTGGCAGGATCACACTCCCTCTGAAGGCTCCAGGGGAGGATCCTTCCTTCCTTCCTGCAGCTTCTGGTTGCTCCAGGCCTCCGTTGGTTTGTGGCTACACATCTGCACTCTCTGTGCCTTCATTCACATGAATCTCTCCTGTGTGTCCTCTACCTTTCTGTCTATTGTATAAAGACATGCTCATTGGATTTATGACCCACCCACTTAATCCAGGATGATCTCATCCTTAAATCTTTAACTTAATTACCAGTACAAAGACATTTTTCAAATTAGGTCACATTCACGGGTCTGGGTGGATGTCTTTTGGGGGGCCACCGTTCAAACCACTACAGTATCTTTGCAACTTCTCTTTACGCTTCTATTTCAGTCATTTAGTGTTTTTGTTTAAATATCCAAGCACAGGAAACTGATTTTTCAGGGTCCATCTTTTTGCTAAAGCTCAGATAATAGGATGCCGCCAGTTCCTGCTTTCATACACTTTCACCCCAGTCCATTCAAATGTGGCCAAGGCACATAGTCACATGACACCTAACATGGCTGCTGAAGCTCAACTCTTTCATGGTGCCTGTTGGCAGGGTGGGCTATGGCTTCAGCAGCCTGACATAACTGGCAGTGTCCATCTAGTCCATCAGAATTCAGGAACTTCCACACAAGTAGGAACTATCTTATTATATTTTGTAATCCCAGTGCTTCGAATCGTGCTTTGTATATGTTATATGTTTAATATGAATTTGTAAACTGAAACATTAAAGATTCATTCATTCATTCATTCATTCCATAAACATTTGTTAGTACCTACTACATGACGGGCATTGCAGTTAGATGCCATGGTTCAGATGATGCATATTGAGATACATTCCATATCCCGATAGAGTTTTTAGACTTAAAGAGGAAGAATACATATGTAATCACACAAATGATCAATTTTAACTGTGGTATGTTCTATGAGGAGTATCTGTCTTCTTAGAATTGCTCTTATGTTTAGCAAATAAATGTCTGGTTCTAATTTGGCATTTTGTATAGGTTTTCCGGAGGGAGTAAATACATTCATCAGTAAATATGATTATCCTGGTCCCCTTGACAGTTCTAGCTATCATTGCAAATTAATAAATGACATTCTGGTTCATGTGTTAGTCTCTAGGAATGTGGTTAGCATGTTTGCATTCATCTCCACTGGTGCCGCTGACATTTTGCAGGGTATTTCTTAGTTGTGGGGAACTGTCTTGTACATCATAGGATATTTGGTAGTATCAACGGCTTTGACCCACAAGATGCCAGTAGCACACAACCCCCTCTTGTGCCAAATAAAAATGTCTCCAGACATTGCCAAATTTTGCTGGGAAGCAAAACTGCTCCCAGGAGGGAATCATTGCTCTAAAAGTAAATCAGGCAATCTGAGCTATTGAATTCGGTAGGAATGGGAAATGCGAAACCTCCAGCTCTATAAACAAGAATCATAGAACCACATTAAATTGACGAGTATTGTGCCCACATCGCATTCTTGTGGTTGCCAGTGGATATATGTGTTTAGGAAGATATAGAGGCTCATGTAAACAACCAATGTGAAGCATCTTATGTGATTTACATTTCTTATCTATAGCCAATTTGCCAGAAGGGAGACACAAGTTTAATATAATTTGTGAACACACCCCACACACATGTGGGTTTGCTTTGATCTTCAGCTTTGGAAGTAATCATTGACAGAAATATAGACTGAAGCAAACTTCTCACACAATATATTTTCTGTGTTCTATGTATCATATCATTCTTTATATCAATACCCTTCTATTTTAAATGTTTTTATTTATGTAAAAGTTTATCATTCTGAGTAAGAGAAACTATTTTAAAAAGTTATTTGGAGTCAGAAGATCTGGGTTTGAATCCTTCCTGTATTCATGCATGGCCACTATAATCTTGTTAAGTTATATTTTTTTAACATTTTAAAGAAGTCCTACAATTGAATGATTAAAAATAAAACCTTGGCCGGGCGCGGTGGCTCAAGCCTGTAATCCCAGCACTTTGGGAGGCCGAGACGGGCGGATCACGAGGTCAGGAGATCGAGACCATCCTGGCTAACACAATGAAACCCCGTCTCTACTAAAAATACAAAAAAATTAGCCGGGCGAGGTGGCGGGCGCCTGTAGTCCCAGCTACTCGGGAGGCTGAGGCAGGAGAATGGCGTAAACCCGGGAGGCGGAGCTTGTAGTGAGCCGAGATAGCGCCACTGCACTCCAGCCTGGGCGACAGAGCGAGACTCCGTCTCAAAAAAAAAAAAAAAAAAAAAAAAAAAAATAAAACCTTATAAACAACGTGTCATGAACTTTTGAGATGATTATTATGACCATGATGAAAGAGCAATGTGAAAAATGGTATCTATTTGATACGGAAAGTGAGAGGGACAATTGACTTTCAACGGACACCTGTATCCGATGTTTGAACCAAATGCACGGTGCGTGTAGTCCTCATATTCAGGATCTAAAAATGCACCACGTCAAAAACAAGTCTACAGGAAAGCCGGGGATGTAAAACTGTCGAGGGCAAATGACTTATTAAATGCCAAAAGCCTAATCATCACTGTTGCAGATAACAGGTGTTCCAGGTGAAGGTTCATGTTGGAAAAACACCACATAACCTGGCATCTGTGCTGATTCCCACTGATTTCACTGAGATAAAAACTAAAAATAAAAATGTTTAAAAGACAAGGAAAAAGAGCCTACTGTTTGCTCGAAATGTAAGTTAACTGTTATAGAGAATGCTTTTCCTTCTGATGAATCACACCTGACCACAAA
Source organism: Macaca nemestrina (assembly GCF_043159975.1). Classification (NCBI taxonomy): domain Eukaryota; kingdom Metazoa; phylum Chordata; class Mammalia; order Primates; family Cercopithecidae; genus Macaca; species Macaca nemestrina. The sequence continues at coordinate 12,679,021 of NC_092128.1, forward strand.
GTTTTCTATATATTTACTCAGAAATGAGTTAGAATTGCACCTGCACTGCACTTTTCTCCCTCATTGAATCCTTCTTCATCCATGGAAAACTGATTGCTGCTTACCCTGCCCCTCCTGGGTGGCTTGAAGAACTTTAATGGGGTGGAATCTCATAATAACCAAGCATTCCCTGGTCTGGTGAACAAACTGCACACACCGAACAAATAGGGGCAAATGTTCCTCCAAAGGGCTGATGAGTACATTTGCAGTTTAATTTAAAGCTGCCCCAGGGTAGCTATGCCATCTCGTCTGGTCTCTTTATGCTTGTGTCACTATAGAATTGAACAGATGCCTTCCTTTTAGTCTGGGGCTGTAACTTCCAAATCACGGAAGAATGAAAACTCTCTCCTGATATTCAACTCAGAACACAAAACTCAGCTTCCGAGTCACTGGGCTCCGTGACAACTGTCAATATCCATTTCTTATGCCATTTGCAAAGCAGCCCTAGGGGGCTCATTTGAAAGGTATGTTGTTGTGACTGCCCTGCCCATGGTTGGCATTGCCAGCATGGTGCTAGACTTGGAATAACTTGATTTTGTCCCTTCAGGCGCTGTGTGTCACAAGCACTGGACAATTTTAATGGGCCTTTAGAAATTAAGAACATTATCTGGCATTTACTGAGCATACAAGGTATATGAGGCACTGCAGCCAAGCACTTTGTATACATTATTATTTCACTTAATACTTACAACTGGGCCGGGCGCGGTGGCTCAAGCCTGTAATCCCAGCACTTTGGGAGGCCGAGGCGGGCGGATCACAAGGTCAGGAGATCGAGACCACAGTGAAACCCCGTCTCTACTAAAAATACAAAAAATTAGCCGGGCGCGGTGGCGGCGCCTGTAGTCCCAGCTACTCAGGAGGCTGAGGCAGGAGAATGGCGGGAACCCGGGAGGCGGAGCTTGCAGTGAGCCGAGATCGCGCCACTGCACTCCAGCCTGGGCAACAGCGTGAGACTCCGTCTCAAAAAAAAAAAAAGAAAAAAAAAAAAAAAAAAATACTTACAACTATTACATATGTATATATAATGTCAACGTCTTACACATATGGAGATTGAACTAACATTTTCTGATTTGGTTGTAAATAATTTCCTCATGTATAAATAATTCTGATTTTTATAGTATTTACATTTTATTCTCATTTGAATCTGTGAGGATTAAATACAGGGTCATTGCCTTCTTTTACTAAGGAGGAAACTAGGGCTCAGAGGTTTTAAGTAACTGGCCAGTACAAGTAAAAGAGTCATCCTTAAAATCCAGGAGCACAGACTGCGGAATAGGTGTTCTTTCCCTTGTTCTGCTATAAATAGAAGAAAATATCTTTGATCCACAAAAACTTATAGTGATAATCAGGTATGAACTAAAAATACCCTGAGAGAACAAAAACTTGACCTTACCAGTGTCAAGTTCTTCACTGATTTTTATTTCAGACCAGAGGTTAGCAAATCTGGCCTGTCATCTATTTTTATAAATAAAGTTTTATTGAAACACACCCGGTCCCATGTCTTTAGGTATAATCCATGGCTGATTTTGTGTTACAACCACAATGACAGGATTGAGTAGTTGAGACATATTGTGTGGCTTACAAAGCCTAAATATTTACTAGCTGGCACTTTACAGAGAAAGATCATCAACTCCTTTTCAAAATCATAAGAAATTATCTACATTTTTATGTTATACTTGACTCAGTTATAGTTGTGAATAACCTTTTTATAATTATTATTAGGCAGTCTTAAGAAAACATCAGTCCTCATCATACAGGTGGAATGAGATCTGATTTTTGGGGTTTTTTTGCACATGAGGCATTTAATACTAAAAATACGTTTCCCAAAGGAGCAATCTGTGGCTCTGCCTCTGGTTAAATTTTCTGTATCTCACCATATCTCCTTTCTTATCTCTCTCTCTCTCTCTCTCTCTCTCTCACCCTTCTACCCTCATCACCCCACACATATGCCAGTCTGTAGCTTACTCGATCCCAGCCCAATGTAAAAGGTGCTTCCTCCACCTGTGCTGCCAATTCTATACCTCTTGCTTCTTGGTGACCTCCTCCTTTACTCCCCCCTTGGTCTCATCAAATTTTAGCCTATTTGTTCTTTCTCATTAACGTTTAAACAGGTTAAAATCTCCCCGAACATAAACAAGATTCCTCAGGTCCTACCTCTTGCTCCAGCTACTTTGTTCTTCTGTCTTTCATAAGTAATTTTCTAGGAAGACTTGTTTACAATCAATGCCTTTGTGCCATTGTCACCATTTACTCCTCAATCTATTGCCTCTGACTTCTTGTCCACACACACTATATGTGGGCACCTATTTGTATGCGGATGTGTGTGTGCACATACACAGACACACACACTGACACACAAATACATACACATTTTTGTAAATGCTCATTACTTCTTCATGATTAATTCACAATAGTGGAATTGCTGAGTTAAAGGATAGGTCACATTTAAACCTTCCCAAAAAGCCGTGCTTGGACTTCTACCAGCAGTGAGCCAGAGTGCTTAACTCCAAGGTCATTGCTGAAAGTGGCATATTATCATTTATTAAAATTTAGCCATTCGAATAAAGGAGAATAACAGTGTTGCAATGTAATATGGGTTGGCTCTGTGTCCCCACCCAACTCTCACCTTGAATTGTAGTTCCCATAATCCCCTCCTGTCGTTGGAGAGACCTGGTGGGAAGTAATTGAATCATGGGAGTGATTACCTCCATGCTGCTGTTCTCATGATAGTGAGTTCTCAGGAGATCTGATGGTTTTATAGGGAGATTTTCCCCCTTTTGCTCAGCATTTCTCTTTGCTGCTACCATGTGGAAAAGGATGTGTTTGCTTCCCCTTCTGCCATGATTGTAATTGTAAGTATCTTGAGGCCTCCGCAGCCATTCTGAACTGTGAGTCAATTAAAACTCTTTCCTTTGTAAGTTACCCAGTCTTGGGTATGGCTTTATTAGCAGTGTAAAAATGGACTAATACACAGTGTTAGATTATTTTAGTTTTATTTGATTACCTATAAAGTTTTAAATGTTTTCATGAATTTATTGGTAGAAGATGGAGATCCAAATTCCAATACAAGTCTTTTGAGCGTTTTGCTAATGTAAACCAACTTTAATGTAAGCCAGCATTTTAAAAATTATAAAATATTTCTTTTTGTTTTAACCAAGCTGTAGCAATAGTTTGTCTGAAATAAAGATGTGCATAAATCTAAATAAACATGGTTTTTAGTTTAAGAAAATATCAAGAAACAACTTAAAATGTCAAAGATTTGTGAAAATTGTGGCTCTCTAAAGTACAAGAGTAAGAGAGAACACTTTTCAAAATTATAAAAACTAATGGTTATATTTCATTTAACATTTCTCCTTGAAGAAAATTAAAAATATTTGAAAACTAAAATAGAACAATTGTAACTTAACATTATGAAGTGTGTTTCTATTTTGTTTTCACAAGTTCTTAATATATGAGTGACTAAACTGTATGTCATTTACTTTAAAAATTAAAAGTTTTTAAAAATACTTTTGATTATTTTATAGTCTTTATTAGGAACTTTGAAGTGAAGAAGTTAATTCAATTAGATAAGAATTAAAAGATTACAGAAATTTGTAAAATTCTTCCAATTATCTTGCTAACTAGACAGTCTAATATTAGATACATCAAAACAATAATCTTATGGTGATTCTGTACAAAATGCATAAAACCATGTAAGTATAATTTGCCACTGCTGAGATGTAAATAGAAATGAAAATATAAATAAAATGTATGTATAAATTTCTTGGTTTTCAGGGTTAAGGCTTGATGATAAATTTGGCCTTGATGACTAAATATGATTTTTAAAAATCTTGCAAGAAAAGATGTAAGACTCTTGTGTACCTGTGACGTTTGTGAAATTTAAAAAAAGCAAATCATAAGACAACACATTCTGAGAAAGAATTGGCAAGTGCTACTAAAGAACAATCCTCAAGGAAACCATAATATTTTTAAGAACAAATGCTTTCATTTGACTCCAAACTAACTTTTTAATTTTGATTGTTTACATACTCATTTTTTCACTTAATTTAATTTCTATAACTCTATATAGTTTTCTGAGATGAGGCCTTGTACATATTAGGTATTCAAGAAATGTTTGTTGAATGAATCAATCTCTCTTTTGTAATAATTGACCTCTTAAGGTATTTAAATTTAAAAAGTTACATTTGCGTTATGTGTGAAACAGTGTGCTTTTTATCGACAATTAAATAAAGTATTATAATTTAGTTAGAACATTATAAATCTGGGTCTGAGCTGATGTGCTTTTTTAAGAGACCATTTTACAATATAAGGCTTAAAGTGATATGTAATATTTGGTCCTGGAATTCTGTTTCAGATAATCTATTCTAAGGACATAATATATATGTTAAAATGATTCTAAAACATCTTTTGGAAATATTAAAAATGTTTAAAAATTATCCTCTTTTCTTCTGTATGAAAGTTAACAATACTACTATTATTGATTATCATCAAAGCAACTGAATAAAATGGAATGGGCTAATCAGAAGAATTATGAAATTGAAGAGTTTCTGGATTTGAAATCTTTAAGTTAATTGCTGAAAACAATCAAAATTCATCTATTTCTAGACACCAGGACATCATTCGGTGGAAGGGCCACTCAATTGCCCTTAATTCATTTTACCTAGCACACATTTACCTACCGAGAGTCTGCCGTATGTTGAGCACTGTGCTAAGTGCTTAGGGACAAGAATCATTCATGATTGAATATGGAGTGTCTTGAATTTTATACAAAAGACTTAGTAGTTTATGCTGTAGGCAGTGGGACAGACAAATAACATGATTAGATTCCTAATTTAAAAATGACCATCATGAAAATATGGAGGATGGAGTGAGTAACGGGCAGACTGGAAGGAGAAAGTCCAGTTAGAAGACCCTTGAAATGGTCCCAGTCAGAGGAAAATGAAAGCCTGGGATAAGACAGTAGCCATAAACACTGAAAGAGGAGTCAGTTATGAAGGCCCGAGTGATGACATGTTTGAGCCTCCCATCTTTAACAAAGAAAGCAGCATATAAAAGGTCTTATAATATTTGAAACTGAAGAGTGAAAACGGCGATGATGGACTGGACTTCCCTGAGGAAAGTCTGCTGTCATGACTGGCCAGTTCAGGTTGCCTCTCATCCTTCATATATGAAGCCGATTGGCCATGCCACACATGAAGCAACAGTGATCTGAACAAGGCAGTGCAACCACTGGCAAGTGTGTACAGAGTGAGTTGGAATTAATAATGTTTACGTTTGTTTAAGTAATTATTTAAATATGTTTACCCTTTCAGTTGCTATGTTGAACTCTAATTTTCTTCTTAATACTTAATTTCAACACAGAGACTTCAACAGTAAAATACAGTATCATTGTACTACATTTTCCTTTAACTATAAATCATGTAACATAAATTTTGGATCATTTTTCCAAACCAAAACTAGTAACACTTAATCATAAAATTTCAAGTTTATAAGAGATCTAATTTGGTAACTTGGAATGCATTAGTTAGCATAATCAGTAGCTGGTACCGATGCCGCCTTACATAACATTTCATTTACCCTATCTGTAGAGTAGGATCCCTTCATAACTCTCCCATTCTACCCTCTTTTATTTATTTATTTACTTTTTATTTTTTTGAGACAGACTCTCACTCTGTCGCCAGGCTGGAGTGCAGTGGCACAAACTCAGCTCACTGCAACCTCTGCCTCCCGGGTTCAAGCGATTCCCCTGCCTCAGCCTCCCAAGTAGTTGACACCACAGGTGCGTGTCACCATGCCTGGCTAATTTTTTGTATTTTAGTAGAGACAGGGTTTCACCATGTTGGCCAGGATGGTCTCGATCTCCTGACCTTGTGATCCGCCCGCCTTAGCCTCCCAAAGTGCTGGGATTACAGGCGTGAGCTACCACTCCCAGCCCCACCCTCTTTTATGTCCCCAGTATGGCACTCTTTCGTGAACTACTATGAGGAATCTCTGTTAGAGGCTGAAGTCTTTGATCACTAGGTAAACATGACGGTTTTAAATTATACTTTTTACTCCCATTGCCTTGTAGACTTTCACAGCAATTGTTTCCAGTGTATTTCAGCTGAGTTGTTTCCAGTGTATTTCAGCTGAGTTTCACCCTCAAAACAGAGGTGTATGTTGAACTATCTTCTTGTGAATCTTTTGACCAATCAATCAAATAAAACCATGTAAATAATGAATGTGCTACCAGATAATATTGTACAATATTAATTTATCTTTTGTTCCCTCTTGAAAGAATGTGAGCTATTTTTCCCTTAATTATATTCCAAGAAAGAAACTACATGAATTATTCTTTCATTCAGCTCTTTTCATTTGGGTGTCCTTAGATTGCAAGTTTGAAAAACAGACCACTCTACTCTGGAGCTATTTTGGAGGTGGAGATGGAAAAGTAGATCCACATAGAAGTAAACAAGAGAACTCTGAAAGGCAAGGACTTATAAGATGGGTGGTTATTCAGCCAGAGGAGAGGTGGAGTCATGCCTCTCCTAGTCAGGGCTGGGTCCAGTTATTGCTTGGTTTTTGATTCCTTTGCACGATGAAGATTTATTTGGTCCACTTGTGGCACCTCCAATTGGTTAGTTAACTGACTATAGGATGACCATAAAAGATAGCCATTAAACTGTGGTTCTAAAGATCTCTGTGTGGAGGGTCAGGGTTTCAATAGAGGGCAGAGGACAACATTCAGCATCACCTTTTAGTAGAAGGAGCAAAGGTAACTACGATAAACACCACAGACTAATGGTCAGACCTTTCCTGTTTTCTGAGCATAACATGAGCTTCCTCGATATTTGTTCGACCGACGCTAGGCAAAGTTAAAAGTTCTCCCGAACTTGATTGAGGCTGATTTTCTTGCTGTTGTGTTTAGCGAGAGCTCTGAAGGGAGAACTCTGAAGAAGTTATAATATTAACATGATTAAGAACAACCAAGTCAAGTCATGTGGTGTTTTTCACTAGAGTATTATGAATACTCTAGTGAAATACTCTAGAGGTCATTTATGACCACTACACCTTTATAAATTCTAATTTCTCTTGCTTCCACCATTTCCACGAGGACTGTTACTTTCTCATGTTGTTATACCTAGATCCCTGCACATATGTTTATTGATCAAATGAACAAATCATGGGATATGGAGCAAATTGGGAGTCTTTGTATCATAACTCTTTTTAATTTTTATATCTATAGAAAATCTGTTTTAGAGGATTTATGCCCCCATAGTAATCTTAGTCCATTTGTGCTACTGTAACAAAATACTGTAGACTCAGTGCCTTACAAACCATGGGAATGTGCATCTCACAATTCTGGAGACTGGAAAGTCCAAGATCAAGGCATCAACAGATTCACTGTCTGATGAAGACCTTCTGGTTCATCATTAGCTGGTACTTTTGCCTTGTGTCCTCACATGGTGAAAAGGGCAAGGCAGTTCCCTGGGGCTTCTTTAATGAGGGCACTAACTCCATGACCTAATCACCTCCCAGTAGCTCCACCTCCTATTATCATTACCTTGGGGTTTAAATTTCAACATATAAATGTTGGGGACACAAACATTCAGTCCATAGCAATGGTATTTTGTATTTATTTTTTATAATATCTAGGATCTAAAGTTCTCCTTCGGTTAGCACTATAGCAGTTCTAATTACGCAGAGAAGACTAGGTAAATACAGAAATAACACATGGCCTAGATGTAACCGGCTTCCAACTGGTTATCTCTGTCTCCACTCTTTGTATAACTTAGAGCAAGGTTCAGTGCTTCACAGCATTACCTGCTATATGAATATATCTCACAAACCACTATGACAAATAGATATTTTAATGTCCATTTAATGAGCACATAAAAGGAGGGTTACTAAACAGTCCTCAGCATTTACAGCTGAGAAAATCCGTATCAGACATGGACATCTTCCCTTCTTTCCTGATATTTATCTCCTCTCTACCACCCAACCTCAATCTTCCTTTATTTTATGCAGTACTGTTTATAACTACACAGGTTTCTCCAATTTTGTTTTGATATTGAAATACCTATCTGCTGTTGTTTTGATATGCAAATACCTATGACTTCACAGTGTGTTCAAGTATGTGACACAATATTATATTGAAGGCAGCTATGCACTCAACTAAAAAAAAAAAAAAAAAAAAAAATCCAGCAATGTGAACTTTCCTTAGAGGATTGTGCATGTGGGTGTGTTGCAGTGGGGATGTGGAGGGAGTGTGAGTAAACAAGCCTTTTTATTTCCATCACATCTTTCTTGTCACATGTGCAATTTAAACCCAGACTCTACATTTTTTTCACAGCAGCCCTGTCAGTTCCTCTTTAGAGCGTCTTTCCTTTCTATTGTCTTGTTTTCTCTGTTTAGCAGTTTGTCCTTTTTACTGCCTCCCATTCTGCTGCAGAACGCAATTTAAAATCCTTTTCTTTTTTCTCTTTAACATTACAACTCACTTATGAATAGAGCTTATAACAAAAACAATTTTTGGAGAGATAGAGAACATCAGTCTCTCCACAAGTTAAATTGTATTCCCGAAATAAAAAATCAAGTTGTGATCCCAAACTATGCCTTATCTACTGTACTTGTCATGGTTTTTAGTTGAAGGCAACAGAAGCTAACTCTAGGGGATTTGAAGAAAAACAGAATTTTTTTAAGAGTTAATTCTGTTAGCATATAGAACTGTGGGATGCTTTCAAACACTGGCTCAGAAAACCAGAAGCAACAATGGAAGTCTAGACACTCAGAATCAAAGTCAAAAACTACTCCACACTTCACTGACTAGTGAAGATAATAGTACTACCCTTTCTCAGTACTAGCTGCTTCAGCTTACGTTGCCTTTGTCTTTAAGTATCACTGTGAACTGCCAGGACCCAAAGGGAGCCTTTGCTAATCTCTCCTTGCATTATTGGTTCTCAGTCTGGTGCTTAGAATTGGCTCAGTTGAGGTCACGTGCTTAAGGCTTATGCTCTGGCTTTCTCTATCAGTAAACTTAGATAATATGTGTATCATCCGTAGAACTTTAACAGTTAATTGCAAGCAAGGCAGGGAGAGGGCAAATTTGTTCTTTTAGGCTTCCATGGTCTTCTCAACCACCAAGACCCATATGTTCGGTATCTTCAAGCACACAAAGAAGGCTCATCTCCCCTTGAGGACACAAAACAAAACAACTATGAAAACCCCAAATGTTCCATTACAACAACATAATAATGCAGGAATTTTCAAAATATGACCAAATTGCATTGAACTCAGTATTCTGTATTTGAAAATACGCACAGCACAGGCGCGGTGGCTCATGCCTATAATCACAGCATTTTGGGAGGCCGAGGCAGGCAAATCACTTGAGCTCAAGAGTTTGAGACCAGCCTGGCCAACGTGGCAAAACTCTGTCTCTACAAAAAAAAAAAAATATATAAAAATTAGCTCAGCACAGTGGCACATGCCTGTAATCCCAGCTACTCTGGAGGCTGAGGCATGAGAATCACTTGAGCTCAGGAGGCAGAAGTAGCGAGCTGAGATCACACCACTGCACTCCAGCCTGGGTGACAGGAGTGAAAACCTGTCTTAAAAAAAAAAAAAGAAAAAGAAAAGAAAAAAAGAAAAAAGAAAAAGAACATCTACTCAAATGACGACCTGTTTTAAAAGTTTAGAAACATGCCTCAACAATTTCCAACCTCTGTTGACATAAATTGTGGATTCAATCATCTTGTCACAAACCCACTTGTAATTTAAAATTGCATCTTTATAATACATTGAATGTTATTAAATGGCATATAATGTATAACGCAAATAACCACACATAATGATAATAATGTATACTACATACATACATAATGGTATTATGTATGATAATTATATAACATGTTAATATGAGATATATGTAATGTAAGAATTATACACAGACACACACATTTTTTAAGTCGAACTGAACTGTGAGCTTTCAGTTTTCTTAGACTCACACAATGTTCATTTTAAATACAGCCATTAGAATTTTATTGTCTTTGGTCTTTTCTCCTTTCAGCCCCTAAAGTATTAAAGTACACATTCATAATCTGTTGTTTGTCTCTATAATGCATGTGGTTACTCATTTAGATTCCTTTGAAACTAATGAATGGCAAGCCTTTAACATCTGTGATACAATGACCAGAGTGGCATTTCCAGTAGCTGTCACTTGGCAGTAGCATTTGGAGCATCATAGCCTGTGATCCCCCTATCTGCTTTAAATGGCTATCACCTCTAGCTTCCACAACCATCTGCCTCTCTCACATTAAATGTGTTGTTAGTAGCTGACACCTCTGGCATTTCAACTTCTTCTGCTTCTTTTTTTCTCGCTTCCTTGCTTCACTTGCGCTTTACCCTATTATTTCAGGCTTCTTTTCCAATCGTCGGATAACCCCATGTGCCATTTCTGTTTCCTCGTGTCTCTCTGTTTTCATTGTCAAAGTTTGGACCACTCCCACCATCATTCTTGCCAACTATTTATTAGACTAATGGAAAGAATAATAAAAACATATTAAGTTACTCAATTTATTGGATAGATCACTTTTCTTTTCTTTCTTTCCTTTTTTTTTTTCTTTTTCAGATGGAGTCTCACTCTATTGCCCAGGCTGGAGCCCAGTACCATGATCTCGACTCACTGAAACCTCTGCCTCCGGGGTTCAAGCAATTCTCCTGTCTCAGCCTCCAAGGAGCTGGAATTACAGGCACCCGTCACCATGCCCAGCTCATTTTTAGGTTTTGTATTTTTTAGTAGAGATGGGGTTTCATCATGTTGGCCAGACTGGTTTCAAACTCCTGACCTCAGGTGATCTGCCCACCTCGGCCTCCCAAAGTGCTGGGATTATAGGCATGAGCCACCCACCCCTCCTGGCCTGGATAGATTGCTTTTCTACGGGGCAATGCTTTTATTCTTCTCTTGTTGACTGACAGCTAATTGTTTTATATGCAAATCTTTTAAAGATTGTGTTGCTTTCTTTGCATTGGAATCTACCAAAGTGAAATCACTTTCTCAATTATTTATTTATTCTCAATTCTGACCCTGCAAAGGAGAATACATTCATTAGGGAGGTCCTGCTATCCTGAAAAGGACACAGTCTTTAAGTCAAAGACATTTGATAATGACTTCTTCATTTAGCTCTGTTCATTTCTGTATCTCACTTTCTCTGTAAGTAAATTAAGGTAATTGCACCAACTTACAGAACTATTATGATTACCTCTCGCGTAATTTCTCTTGGTTTAATGTATTTCCCTGTCCCTTAAATGGGTGAACATTGAGATGTTTCTATTTTCCCTTTATACTTGCACTTAGAGGTCCATCTTTGACTCTCTTTAATTGGCTTTACAAATATTATTTCACAGGTGATTTCCAGTCCCAAACGGTATCCCTGATCTCATTCCAGATTTTCCATTCTCTACTTATAAGTGAGAAAAATGAAGCCAACCATACCCTGCTCAGTCTACAACCTCCAGGAAGCTACAAGAGGTAAAATTTTATCTAAATAGTTCATCAGACAGGCCTTTACAAATTATAATTTCAATGTTTTCCTTAAAAAGATAAGGCCTAATCTGCCCATGAGATTAGAAAAAGCTGAATTACTCTGATACAAAAACCCAAGATTATATTTTTCCATGATTTTCTTTCATGTTTCTCCAGAGAGGTTAGAATTGAAGAAGAGAAAACAATGAAATGGAACTATGCTTAATGGTAAGGAGAAAAAGGGAGATTTACAAGTCAGAAGAGAGAGAAGAATCATTTTAAACATGAGGCTTTTTACTTCCTTCCTTCCTTCCTTCCTTCCTTCCTTCCTTCCTCCCTCCCTCCCTCCCTCCCTCCCTCGCTCCCTCCCTCCTTTCCTTCAGGCGATTCTCTTGCCTCAGCTTCCCGAGTAGCTGGGATTACAGGCGCACATCACCAAGCTCACCTAATTTATTTATATCTTTAGTAGAGACAGGGTTTGGTCAGGCTGGCTTCGAACTCCTGACCTCATGATTTGCCCACCTCAGCCTCCCAAAGTGCTGGGATTACATGCGTGAGCCGCCACACCTGGCCAAAACTTTCCCTTTCAAACCTATAATGTTGTTGGTAAGTTCTTCTTATTACCCCACCACCCACAGCCCACCACTTTGTGATGCTGGGGCTCTCACACCTTGCCTGGCACAATTATTATTAAGGTTTTAAGGATCAGACAGTTAAGGTGATTCTTACATATATTCCCAATTACTTTCTGCATATTTGTAAGCACATGCCTTGTTCCTACCTCAAACTGAGTATTTATAAATGTAAAATCATATTTTTTAAACAATGCCAAAATTAGACGTCTATTATTTTTTATCACAGCTACTAAAACAATGACATCATCTTTAACCTCAACTTTCCCTCATTCTCGCAGTTACTAAACTTTGATTAAATATGAAGCTTTTTCAGTAGTAGCTGCCATCAAGAAATTTATTTGTTATTTGGCAAAATTTATTGTAAAAACAATTGCTGGTGTAATATTTTCTTGCTTTGTTGTTAGTTGCTTGTTTTTTATTATCAATAGAAATTTTGTTATTGTACATATTGGAAAAATGTTATATGCATTGGAAGAGAAGAAATATTTCTTTCTGTATCTTAAAAGGCATATAAAATTATGATTTTGCTCAACTGGATTTCCTGGAAACATCTGGGGGAAGGAAATTATCCACAGCACTGATAACATAGGCCATTTTGGAAAAATGTCAGATAAGTAAAGACCAAAGGAGTTGTCTGATGTGCAATTGAGGGGGCAAGGATTTTACTGATGGTTACCAAGGGGGTCAGCTGAAGTTCTGATCATTTTAGGAATTACTGGTTTAAAATGCTGCATGGAAGAGACAGAGTTTGTTCTTGTGATTATTAGCCGTGCTAATAGCTAATTAGATCCACTAGTCTGAGTTTATCATGACTGGTGAAAAATAAGTTAGTGGCTAAGGTCATGTGCTAAAGGGATTGAAATGAAATGGCTGAGTGGCAGGGACAGGAGAGGGCCAGTGTGGAAAATTATCACCCATCTGGGTCCTTCACACTTTCCAAGCAGAGAACAATAAAAGAAATGGCAACACACACACTAAGCATGTTTCTAACCATCAGTGCAGTCGAATATTTGAAATTTATTTTTGAAATTTTTCAGAGGCGCTTGTTCATTAGTCAGTTTAATTTCATTTCTTCCTATCCATCGAATCATTGGTTTCAATGCTTTTCAAACATAAAGTACTCAAAAACTTCTACAAAAAACATGTATAGGTATTACGGGATACATTTTCAAATAGAGACCTAATGTTTATTTTATTTGGAAGAAAATAAATTAAGTCTCCCTCCGCAGAATAGTTCTGAGCTGAAGACTGAATTTCTAAAACTGTTCAGCTACAACTTTTGCAGACTACAATATATGAGTTAGCAGAGTTTTGAGACTCTCTGTTGAGAAGAAAAAGAAACAGATATACTAGAAATTTTTAGAAGATGTGAGTAGAGTGATGTAGTAGCTAGTTTGGGAAAGGAAATGTTAGTAATTACTGCGAATAGGTAATAAGGAAATTTAAGAAGTGTAATTGTGTGATTTTTTGGTGTGCCCTCTCATTTTTATCTCTTCATAAGACTTTAAATTCTGTATTATTTAGTACAATTGCATGTGTATTTGGGATATAGTTGGGAGTTGAGAGATAGATGACTTAAACGAGAGCAGACAAGCAGAGGGGCTAGTTCTAATTGAGTTACACATACAAAAACTGTGGGGGCTTTTCAGATAATATTGTGATACTTACCAACAAAAAGATGTTATTAATTTTTTGAATATTAATCCCAGTAACTAAGTGTATTAGTCCATTCTCACCCTGCCATAAGGATACTGTCTGAGACTGGTAATTGCTAAACAAAAGAGGTTTAATTGGCTCACAGTTCCACATGGCTGGGGAGGCCTCAGGAAACTTACAATCATGGCAGAAGGCAAAGGCGAAGTAAGGCACATCTTACATGGTGGCAGGAGAGTGTGCTGAGGAAACTAGCCCTTTTAAACCATCATATCCTGTGAGAACTCCCTCACTATCTCAAGAACAACATGGGAGAAACCACCCCCATGAACCAATCACCTCTCACCAAGTCTCTCCTTCAACACGTGGGAATTACAATTTGAGATGAGATTTGGGTGGGAACACAGAGCCAAACCATATTATTCCACCTCTGCCACCTTCCAAATGTCATGTCCTTTTCACATTTCAAAACCAATCATGCCTTCTCAACAGTTCCCCGAAGTATTAACTAATTCCAGGATTAAACCAAAAGTTCAAGTCCAAAGTCTCATCTTAGACAAGGTAAGTCCCTTCCTTCTACAAGCCTTTAAAATAAAAAACAAGTTAGCTACTTCCAAGATACAGTGGGGGTGCAGGCACTGGACAAATGCTCTCATTCCAAAGAGGAGAAACTGGTGAAAACAAAGGGGCTACAGGCCTCATTCAAGTCCAAATGCAGTAGGCTGGCCATTAAATCTTAAAGCTGCAAAATAATCTCCTTTGACTCCATGTCTCACATCCAGAGCATGCTGATGCAAGGAGGGGAGGCTCCCAAGGCCTTGAACAGATCTACCCCTGTGGCTCTGCAGGGTACAGCCCCCAGGGCTACTTTCATGGGCTGGCATTGAGTGCCTGCAGCTTTTCCAAGCACAAAGTCCAAGCTGTCCATGGATCCCAGGGTCTGGAGGACAGTGGCCTTTTACTCATAGCTCCACTAGGCAGTGCCCTAGTGGTGACTCTGTGTTGGGGCTCCAACCCCACATTTTCCCACTGCATTGCCCTAGTAGAGGTTCTCCATGAGGGCTCTGCCCATGTAGTAAAATCCTGCCTGAACATCCAGGTGTTTCCTTATGTCCTCTGAAATCTTGGTGGAGGCTCCTAAAACTGAACTCTTGTCTTTTATGCACCCACAGGTCCAACACATGAAGAAGCTGCCAAAGTGTGGGGCTTGCACCCTCTGAAGCAACGCCCCAAGCTGTACCTTGGCCCCCTTTTAGCCACAACTAAGGCTAGAGTGGCTGGGACACAGGGCACCAAGTCCCGAGGCTACACAGAACAGCACGGCCCAGGGCTCAGCCCAGGAAGCTATTTTTCTCTCCTAGGGCTCCAGGTCTGTGATGGGAAGGGCTGCTGTCAAGATCTCTGACATGGCCTTGAGACATTTTCTTCATTGTCTTGGCTACTAACATGTAGCTCCTCATTACTTACGTAAATTTCAACAGCTGGCTTGAATTTCTCCCCAGAAAATATATCAGTTTTAGATCATCTCTTTGGGAATGCATAGGACTGAATGCTTTCACACTCAGCCAGGTCACGTCTTGAATGCTTTTTTGGTTAGAAATTTCTTCCACCAGATACCCTAAATCATCTCTCTTAAGTTCGAAGTTTCACAAAGCTCTAGGGCAGGGGCAAAATGCTGCCAGGCTTTTTGCTAAAGCACAGCATGAGTGACCTTTACTCCAGTTCTCACGAAGTTCTTCATCTGCATCTGTGACCACCAAGGCCTCAACTTAATTGTCCATGTCACTATCAGCATTTTGGTCAACACCATTCAACATATCTCTAGGAAGTTCTGACCTTTCCCATATCTTCCTGCCTTCTTCAGAGCCCTCCAAACTGTTCCCATCTCTGCCTGTTACCCAGTTCCAAAGTTGCTTCCACATTTTCAGGTTATCTTTAAAGCAGTACCCCACTCTTGGTATCAATTATCTGTATTAATCAATCCCACACTGCTATAAAGATAGCATCATTTCCTTTATAAAGGAAAGAGGTTTAATTGACTCACAGTTACGCATGGCTGGGGAGGCCTCAGGAAACTTACAATCATGGTAGAAGGTGAAGGATAAGCAAGCACATTCTTACATAGTGGCAGGAGAAAGAGAGCATGCAGGGGAAACTTCCAATTTTAAGCCATCAGATTTCATAAGAACTCCCTCACTATCATGAGACCAGCATGGGGAAAATCACCTCCATGATCCAATCACCTCTCACCAGGTCTCTCCCTCAACACTTGGCGATTACAACTTGAGATGAGATTTGGGTGGGGACACAGAGCCAAACCATCTCACTCAGTATGATAACATAATTAAGAAACATGGCTTATTCGTAATTTTTCAGTGCATACATGTGATAATGGTAGCATATTTTATACAACCAAACATTATGTCAGATTATGCAGCTAGGAAAATATCACTTCAAAAGACAGTAGCAGTGATGAAAAGAATGGTTCATCTCTGATGATTGATTGACTGTATATTCGTACATCAGGAGACTATGTTACTGTGGAACCAGGTTTCAGAAGAAACAGTTTAGAGAGTTTATTCCTCTCAAGATATTCTGACCCTTAATATATGGTAACAAGTAAACTTTATATTTGATCCATCACTATATGGGTACACATCTTTCTTCATGAAGAAAAATTATAGTAAATAAGAAAACCTCAGATACAAACAATCTAACTATTTTACTTGCATTGTATTTATTTACAATGTAACACATATGGTAAGCATAAATATTGGGGAAAATAAAGTATAAAATATAAACGATTGTATTTTCTGAAAATTTGATTGTTCTGTACTTAGATAATAAAATAGTAAAATGGTATTACGTATTTAAAAAATGTATATTAATATGTGCTGTGAGGTTTAGTATCCAGGCACATACATGGGCTATATTTATTAAGGAATTAATTTTTGTATATACAGGAATATAAAATTTTATTTTCTTATATAATAACTTCTCAATAAATGTTTAATAAATCAATGAAGACAAATAGCTGGATAGACCAGGTGTGGTGGCTCACGCCTGTATTCCCAGCACTTTGGAAGGCTGAGGCGGGTGGATCACTTGAGGTCAAGAGTTCGAGACCAGCATGGCCAACATAGTGAAACCCTGTCTCTACTAAACATACAAAAATTATTCGGGCAATGGTGGTGCCCACCTGTAATCCCAGCTACTTGGGAAGCTGAGACAGGAGAATTGCTTGAACCTGGGAGGTGGAGGCTGCTGTGAGCTGAGACCGAGATCACACGACTGCACTCCAGTCTGGGTGACAGAGTGAGACTCTGTCTCAAAAAAAAAAAAAAAAAATTGCTGGAAAATCAAAGCAGCTCAACTGCACAAAAAGGCGCAGGTAGCACATCATTGGAATATTTGTCCATTTCCTCCTGTTGAGAACTGTTACAATCCCACAGCATAACTAGTGATTTTCAAAGTACATTTTCTGGTTCAGTGACCTTATTATCACCTGAACACTTGCTGACAATCTGTGTCTTAACCAGCCTCCCAGTGGTTGTGATGGGGACTCAAGTTTGAAAACCACTGACCTAAGCTAAAGTATTGGGCCAGTGCTTCCATGTTCATACTATACTGTCTCTTCCCTTCATTCTCACAGAAGGAAATGCTGCCCATTAGCACTCCTGGACCAATCCCATTTTATCCCTCTAGAATTTAATACAAGAGACATAACCCCTATACATCTGGAAGTATGTGATAGTTTTTGAAGCTGGAAAGTCAAGTACACCTAGGTATAACTAAAACAGGCATTTGGGGGTCTTGTAAACAGCAGACGGTATTGCTTTACTGACACAGAAAGGGAAATAAAGCAGATACATAGAAAATGAGAAAAAGAGGCAGAGATGTAAGAAGTAGCCATCCTTGTTCCTATACCACTCTTGCTTCTGGCTCTGGTAGTAATTTCCAGTTGTACCTTTTGTTGTTGGGTTTCATGAAGTACTCGTGTATATTTCTCATAATTCATCTCCACCTTTATATTCATGAAATTAGATAGATTTCACTCTCTCACAGCAAAATAATTCTAACAAGACATTTGTGCATAGTAACAGTTGTTTAGTAGTTCAAATAAAATAAAACAAAAGTAATCAACTATTGACTGTGGCTAGGTGCATTTGCAATTAATTGGTAGATGTGGTAACTTGAATGAACCTACAAATTAAAAGGCTAAAAGCAAACAAACCAAATGTATATTTCAAAGCATTGTGGATAATTGCTTTCCAGTTATTAAACCATCCTATGGATGCCATTTCTAGAACACATTCTACTTGTTCTAGTTTAAATGAATCTCACAGCACCTTAGAGATGTAGTAGGGAAAAAATAAAAACCTCAAAATTTTAGCTTACTGTTTATTTGTTTTTTGATTCTGCATATTTTATTTGATATTTCAAATCTCATGCTTGTTTTTTCCACTAGAAATTGAAGAAAATACCTGCATCGCAGTGTTGTGGTAAGGCATGGGATTTTATGTGTGAAAGAAAGTTTCTGAAGATATCTCTTGGCCGGGCGCGGTGGCTCACGCCTGTAATCCCAGCATTTTGGGAGGCCGAGGGGGGCGGATCACGAGGTCAGGAGATCGAGACCATCCTGGCTAACACGGTGAAACCCTACTAGTCTCTAGTAGTATTTTTATTCTCTACTAAAAATACAAAAAATACAAAAAACTAGCCGGGCGTGGTAGCGGGCGCCTGTAGTCCCAGCTACTGGGAGGCTGAGGCAGGAGAATGGCGTGAACCCGGGAGGCGGAGCTTGCAGTGAGCTGAGATTGCGCCACCGCACTCCAGCCTGGGCGACAAAGTGAGACTCCTTCTCAAAAAAAAAAAAAAAAAAAAAAAAAGATATCTCTTAAGAGGTTTTCTTAAAATATTTTCTGGTATTTTCTCATATTTTTAAATATTTTTAATTGGCATCTTATTGATACTAACATATAGTTACTGATTTTGATGGTTTCCATGTTTGAATTATCATTCTAAAATGTATTAGCTTTGTATAATTAAAATTCAATCTATTTTTAATATCTTGACTATAAATATTTTGTCATAGAAAGCAAAACTACTACCCATATTTTTGTTATATGTGTCAATAACTGCAAATAAAATATTCTAAAGGAAACTCTTTAAATTTTTCTGGGAATTTCACATAATGGACCTTATAGAAATTTAAGAATCAATAATCATAAAATAGAATGTCCAAATTTCCTAACATTTTATTGTATGTTCCATTCATGAATTTGGTCATAACAAAACTGACAATAGAAAACTTGTTTTAATAGAACATTTAATGAAATAGAGACTTACCTTATAACAATTTTCAGGACTTAGAATTAGAAAGTAGTGATGACCTGCCAAGAGGCTGCACAAATGAAAAAACCGGGAAGACCTATGACCCAAACAAGCTTCCAGTAGGGTTTGCCCCAACACACTTTATGCATGCATGAATTCCTTTCCTATTGAATGTTTCACATCACCTCTGCTGCTGAATCATGTTCATAAAACAAACAAGTTTTCTAGTCTGTTTTCATCCATGACTGATGCTATTAGTAATGACCTTTTCTTTGGCAACAAGATTTATTCACAGTCAAAATTAAGAAGGGAGGAAGACATACATTCCACCAGAGTGGGTTCATCCTTCTTGTTTTCACTTTTCTTCTCCACATGATTCACTCTTTCTCGTGATGAATTGCAGGATCTTGTCATCACAATGGACTGCTACAGTGCAAAACTCTGGAACTGGTCCTTACACTTTCCTGCTACAAATGCCACCTATCTCATAGTCTGTGCCCACTTTAAGTCACATTTACGGTTTTATCTCTCTGTCTAATTATACCACCTCTGAACGAAGTCAGCACAGTAAGCTATCCATATGCATCATCCAGGTTTGCATGCATAAAACCTGCCTGTAATCCTTCTTGGCAAATGTCCCAGATGCCTTCTTTCTTAAGTCTCTGCATGCCTTTCCTGTTCATGTATCCCTGTCAACATCCGCTTACTCTAATTCAGATTTTAGGTAACTTACTTTACTGAAGGAAAGCCAAAGAAGTGAATGTCTTGGCTCACTGGTCACCTAATGTTATCTAATATCAAGTCAACCTCTCTACTACTTATCAACATTGTTGATGTCCCGTGAGGTACTGATTGATAATTCTACGCTTTGGTATGAAAAACTTAATTTTGTTGAATCCCCATCAGCGAAGTGGTAGACACTTCAAATAATCTGCTTTTATTCTTCACAATTATGTGAAGGCTGTTTATTATTGCATTTTCAAAATGGGCACGTTGATACTCAGAGTAATGTATCTTGAAATCACTCATCAACAAATTCCTTTCTACTCAACTATTTTGGCAATAACAGTGCTGCCTCTTTGTATGCTGAAATTCCAATGTTCATTCACAGGATTATTGTGACGTGTTATTATTCATATGATTATTCAACATGTTATTCCCGTGGTTGAGATCTGAATTATTCTACCCAATCTTAGCACCACACTAACTGTCTCTCTTGAGTCTCATTTTGTTCAGCTTTCTACTAGAAATTCCCATTCTGATATCAGGCAGTCCTTTTGAAATTTGGTATTTATATAACTTTAAAAATTGTTTCCAATTTGTTTTCCATTTAAGTTGGCAGTAATGTTTCTCTATTATTTTAAACGATGCCATCACCTTGCAGACGGTCTTTTGGTTGGTTTCCTATCTTCAGTTATTATAGCTTAAATATGGTACAAGACAAATCACTGAAACTCAGAGTTCTGATCATCTTTTTCTCTTCACTAATATGTGCTGGATCCATTTTTGCAAGATTCCCTTTTACCTAATATGTACCCTATTTTCTAACTTTTAAAAGTACTTTTACATTGAAGTTAACTCCAGAAAAAGGGTACAATATATTGTCTTCCCAAAATTGGCATGTACTTACCCGGTTCATCTTTATTTCTAAAATGGCTTTGCCATCTGTCTCTGCCAATAATGTGTTATTTACCTGAACGTTTGTAATAGGACACTGCCTTTGGAAACCATGCTATCAAATCTAAATGACGTCCTCCTTTCACTGTCTCACTTCCTGTTTTCATTTTTATTCTTCATAGATACACTCTCACTTGGGTACGATCTGTATGAATTAGGCAGTGGAGACATTTAAATATGACTTATGTGTCAAGAACTAAGAATTTTTCATTAAAATGCATTATTTTTTGAAACACTCATAAAAATGCTTATTAGGTAATTAAGGCTATCCTTAATGATGGATTGGAAAACTGGAGATGAGTAATCCAGAGAACAGCAGAATCCAAAGCTTGAGCACTTACGTAAGCTTTCGATTCTGCTATCGGAATAGGTGTATTCTGATAAAACTATATTATGAATGTGTGTGTTTGCACGCATGCACGTGTGTGTGTGTAAGTAGCAATGAACACACTGAACATCCAAATTTTGACTTTGCTTTTTGTTTTGTTTTGTTTTGTTTTGAGTCAGTGTCTTGTTCTGTCGCCCAGGCTGGAGTTCAGTGGCATGATCACAGCTCACTGCAGCCTCAACTTCCTGGGCTCAAGAAATCCTCCCATGTCAGCCTCCCAAATAGCTGGAACTACAGGTGCATGCCACTACACGAGCTAATTTTCAAATTATTTTTTGTAGTGACAGGGTCTCACTATGTTTCTCAGGCTCATCTCAAACTCCTATGTTCAAGCAATCCTGCTGCCTTGGCCTCCCAAAGTGCTAGGATTAAAGGTGTGAGTCGCCATGCTCAGCCTACTATGTTTTAGATACATTTTTAAAAATAATTCGATGAAGCAATTTTTTACATTTAAAATTTTATGATTAGCATAGTTGCTATCGGCCATTATATCTGATCATCTCAGATGATTGCCTCCAATAGATTCATCTCTCTGTTAAATATTAAAAATGTACAGCAACGACTCAGTTTGGCTACTGAGATTTCCATTCAAGTCACTTGATTACTTGTTAGAATATACACTGGAGTATAAAATAAAATAGGAATAAAGAAGACCCTAAAGGTATTCACACCTGGAGAAGGGTGGAAGACTTGGGTGGGCCCAGGAATGGGCACGTATAGCAAAGGCATTTTCTGTGCAGGTGTACGTGATCGCTGCAGTGTGTGGAGAGTGCAAGCGAATGCAGGAGAGAAGTTATCTACCTACAGCATGCCTTCCTAGAGCAGGTGGCAGAGGACTGCATCTAGAAGAGACGCTAGAAGAGAAACAGAATTTGCCAGGTTGGCAAAGGAGTAGCGTGGCTAGAAAAGCCATTCCAAGCGGAGAAATTCATGGATACAGACTCACAGAGGCATGAAATAATAGAGTATAGTGAGGAAATGGCAGCACTTCTGTGTGTCTGTACTTAGCAATCACAGAGGAGAAGGCAAGAGATGAGTCAGGAAAGCTAGATTGGGTGATATTCATGAAAACGCAGCATTTCACCGTTTTTTAGTATTGTGGTGGTTCATAAAAATACTTTTATTAACTCTGTGAGTTTGGTAAAGTTGTTTTTCTCATATTTATTGTGAGGAATAAGACTGTATATAAAGCTTTTAGTGTAGAGTGGAGCATTTAATATGCAAACAGAAAATGGTAGGAGTCATTGCTTTTGCCATTATAATTGTTGCTCTCATTATTATCAGAAAGATGAGGCAATAAGACACTATGGACACATTTTAAGCAGGAAATTAACAGGATCCTATCTGTGGTTTGAAAAAGCATGTGTTTATCCCATTGACACTTTGTTATGGACGATTAAGTGTTACCTCTTTTTTTTTCCTTTCTTTTTAAGAATATAAGGCAATGGGTATCATAAAACATAGATGGCCTAATTCTGCATTTGAAAAGGGGCGAATACTTTGGAGAAAATGTTTTCTATTCTGGTCTAAGAGTCAGCTCTCCAAGTTTGCTTTCAGACTCTTCCTTTTGTCCTACCCTGACTTATACTGGTTTTCAGATTCCATGATCTCTGCCATCTCCATTTTCTCATTTTGTTCTACTTTCTCTACTGCCACTACAGGTATTTCCAAAAACAGAATATAAGTGGTTTTCAGCAGAGAGTCACGTTGCAAGTCCAGTGTCTGTCACAATGGTCATACAAAGGAGGAGTGACTTTCCAGAGAGACGGGCCTCTCTCTGTCCAGTAGGAAACTGGAAAGTTGCTGAATCATTTGGATTTGGCATGTGTAATACAGTGGATTACTGTTCCCAGCTATTCACCCACTTCCAGCAATGGGATTTGATATAGTCAATTACAGTTGGATGAGAATTCCTATTCATTCTATGGGAGGAATAAGCATCAGAACCCTATGAACTTCTGCCAAGTCATGTGGCTGCTATGGCCAATGAATATGAGCAGCCATGACATTGGTATGATTAAGCAAAAGCTTTCAATGTGATTATTTGATTTGGCTCAGCCTCTGTCTCCCTGTTATGTCCTCTGTGCTGAAAACTGCAATGATAGTGGCTGCTTCTTCACTCTGGGCTCGTGGAATCAAAAGCCCAGTGAAACTGAGCCCAGCCAACCCAAACTCAGCCGGCAGTCCTCAGATGAGCAAAAAGCAAATGATCTTGCTCTAAGCCTTTGAGAATTGAGATTGGATGTTATTGCAATACAAAAGCTGACTGATAAAGAAGACCCAGACCTGAAATCTCTTACTATCACACTGTAGAATCCAATGGCTTTTCCATAATAATATCAGAATATGTCCTTTCTCCACAAATTAAAATCTATGTGAAAATATACGATGCCAAACCTGAAGCTCTGATTCATATATTGGATTTAAGTAACCTTTGGAAATAATCATGGACTATTAAGTGAGAAAAATGTGGCCCTGTAGCCTAAATTGTGATTTACTTCATCCTCTGATTCATACTCTCCTCCTACTCCATTTTTCAAAGTTGAAATAATGAATTTAATTAAAATTAGCATCTATCATATGAGGTCCTTGACTGTAAAAGTTATATAACTTCTTTACTATACACAACTTAGAATATCAGTCTTCAAAATAAAATTCCTAACTATTTTATAATTATTTATTCTTAACTATTTTATTATAAAATTACACAAGGAAAAGAGATGCATTTTAAAATTTCAGGGAACACCACATTTTGACAGCATATCTGCTTTGGTGGAAAAATGAAGCAAATTTTATAAAACGTAAAACAAGGTGACATTACTAAATTTGGTGTCTGTCTTTAACAATAATATAAATGTAACTTGTGTAAAATTAAGATAAAATGTATTTATACCCACATAAATGAACATTTTAAAAGCTAAAGTTTCAATGAATCAGGGTAATTTAATTATATCTTTTTGGTTGCAATGTTTTTTAAAGTTGTATGCATTTGTCTAATGTGTAAGATTATGTTTTGTGTCATTGTGATGTTTTTATTCTGTGTAATCTGATAGTCACAAAAACTAGATAGAATATCTGGTTTCTATCACCCTCTTATTTCATTTTATGTAAAAGAAAGAGTCTATTAATCAAGAAAGTTTCATTGGAAAAATTGTCACTAATGCAAACGATAGACTAAATGACTCTTACAGTAAGAAAATAATGGCTATTTTGTCACCTTGATACTAAACTACAGTATTATTTTGTTATTGAAAGACAGTATGCATGGTAATTTTATATCTTTTTACATACTTATAAGGCATACTTATGCCCCATTTAAATGCTATCCTCCTCAATCTAGAATGAATACAATGACTCCTATTTTTAGAAATTTAAGGGTGTCAGATATGATCGACATCAACCCATCACCAGCGGAGTTACCTACACATAACCTCATCTACACTTTCTATGGCACCGGCTCCCATAGAGAGCAGGCTAGTAAATTACACATATGAGAATCACGTGGGTGAAGGCAGTGAGCATAGTGATGCCATAAGTAGACGCCATGGCCATGGGTAAGCAGAAGTCATGGGAAGTTTGAAGGGTCACAGAGACTGTGAAGTTGGCCATGGTAAGAGAGTGAAAGCCCTGTGCTAACTGAGGCACCACTATACCAAGATAGGCAAACACAGGTTTGTCATAACAAGTCTGCCTTGCTTTCTATCCATGAGACCTTTAGGTTGTAATTAGTAAGTACTGTCCTGGCTGAAGGTCATTGCTATGGTGAATGGGAAACTCACAACTCTGGAGCAACACTTCGGTTGAACCATATGAAATTGTTGCTTCTGTAGGCCAAAAATGCTTCAATATTGGTAATTTCGTAGAATTCAGCCTCACATGCAGTATTAGATTCTCTACATATTTAGAATTAATTATCAGAACAAACCTCAGACAAAGGTACTATTATCATCTCTCTTTTAATAGCTGCTGAAATTTATTATCTTAGCTGTTACTATAATTTGTAATTGAATGTGTTACCCTGATGATATTTTAGGTTAACTTTGGGGTAATTTGTTTCTGGCACCTAACAGATTTCATTTCGGATTCATAGCTGGTGTTCTAGAATGACTAGAGTATTTTAGCTCTTCAAAAGAAAAAGACAGGCAGGAATTTTAAAATAAAATGTGAGTCTTTCTAAACAATGAAGAGAACGTTTTTCACTGCATAGAGCCCTAAGATGCAGGTATTCTACTCCAGTAGCATTCAAAACTTAAATTTCTTATTTTTTTCTTTTTTTTCAAGAAAAGTCTATCATTCCTTTTAATAAAAATAAATATACTCTAAGTCTTTCTTGACATTTCTAATCTAATGAAGGGCCAAGGAAATAAAATGCTATGTTTCTTGTCATTTTTCTCAAAAGGCTTTGAAATAAACTTGTTCAGTGATGACAGCATAATAATGAAACGTGTCTAATGAAAGCAGCATTCTGACAAGTATTCAAATACTTATGTGCAAATAAGAAAAGCAACTCATGCCATGAGAGGACTGAATGGACCAAACTTAGAAATAAAGAAAATAATATTGAAGCAGCACATAATAAGTGATATTTGCACTGAAAGTGGCATGGCAGTAATCAGCAGAGATTTGCAGCCATATACCCAAAGCCAAGGCACAGAGATGTGAGTGAGTCAGGTAAGTGCTTTCCACACAGTCACTCACAGAGACATACAACAAGTGATAGTTACGTGTTCTGAGATTACTATTATAGGAAGAGGAAATATGTTTCCTCATTTCTATTAAGAGATATAGAAATAAATTTGAATTTGAAGAAATTCTTTTAGCAATGGAGCTAGAAAAATTATTTACCATATTAGATAACATAAAGATTTCTAGAATTTTTTAAAGGAATCATAATAATGACTATTTTAATAATTATGTGAATTACATTTACTGACCACTTACTATCACAAATAAGCTGTGCTTTATTTACTCCTCTATAAACTCACTTAGAACTCATTCTAAACTGATGAGATTCATATTAATAATCCTATTCAGAGAGGAAAGAACTTGAAAGAGTTTAATGGATTTTACCTGAGATTAAAAAACCATTAAGTTACAAAGTTCAAATTTGAACCCACGTCTATCTCCAAAATTCATGATTTTCACCATTAAATATATTTTCTTTGAATAGAAAAAATTAATATTTAAAATAAGTAAACACTATCAACAAACCCCAATATTTTGCTTTACAAACCACGTGACTGATCAACACATGCTCCTCCTCCCTGTTTTATAAAACGTTTTCACTACTTCCTTTCAAATCAGAAAGTATTGTCCAAAAGAGAGCATCTGGAAATGTAAGAATAAAATCAATAAAATGATCTAGTAGTAACCTAAGAATAGACAGACCAATCAGTCAGAAAGGGCAATGCAAAAATATAACCTGTTATATATGTAGGAGTTATATCATACGATATATAAATAATTAATATAAATAAAGGAGAAATAATAAACTAAGGAATAAATATTAAGATTAATAATAATTGGTACTAGGAACCTGAGGTATTTATTTGAGAATCAATTATTGATCGCCACACTACACAACTGAAGAAGTACTTTTTGATAGATTAATGATAAAATATAACTAATCAAATAATGAAACAGAAAGAAGATTACTAAACACCTTTGGTGGAGGAAGACTAAACTTAAAAATAGAAATCATAAACAAAAACAAGAAAAAATTTCAAAAATAGAAACATCTGTACGTATAAAAATAGCAAAAATAAAATTGAGAGAGCACAACATTGTTATATAGGTATATATTCTCAAAAAATACTTGTGTCGATTTGCAGCTCATCCAGCTTCTTGAAATTATTACCTTTCTCTAGAGGCAGAACTATCTTTATTCATGTAAAGATGACATCATCTTCTAAATGCGCTACAATTCTATAATGTAGTTAAGAAAATGAAAGCCGAGTGATATGTAGTGTTATTTTACGATGAATTAATTTTTTATGCAATAATATTTTAGGATGGGCTAATACACGGATATTTGCGCACTTTACTCCCAAAATAAGGTCATTATCAAAGTTCATGGATCCGCTATCAAAAGTTTGTGCAGAGTTTCTGAATAGTTTTCAGATAACTAATGTCTCTAGTCTAGATTCTTAATTTACTCTACTCTATTTGGGTATCCATGCTTTTAGGTTTTTGTTTTGTTTTTGTTTTTGTTTTTGTTTTTGAGACGGAGTCTGGCTCTGTTGCTAGCCTGGAGCGCAGTGGCACAATCTCGGCTCACTGCAACCTCTGCGTCCTGGGTTCAAGCGATTCCCCTGCCTCAGTCTCCCTGGTAGCTGGGACTACAGGCATGCGCCACCACGTCTGGCTAAGTTTTTTTTTGTATTTTAGTAGAGACGGGGTTTCACCAGGCTGGTCTAGAACTTCCGACCTCGTGATCCGCCCGCCTCTGCCTCCCAAAGTGCTGGGATTACAGGCGTGAGCCACTGCGCCCGGTCTGTTTTATTTTTTCTCATTGTCTTCTGCCCTGAATGTATTAAGACAAAAATCAATTTGGATAGATTTTCAGTTTTACACCTGGTATTTTCAGAGCCATAGGCATAAAGAGGCCCACAGGAAAGAATTTCTTTTTCCTACAAATGCAAAACCACCGTCAGCTTCACCATTGCATTTCATGCGGTAAAAGTGTTCTTTTGGCATTTGAATTGAAAAACATTAATACATTAATTCACCTTCTTTCCACTAGAGTTATTTTATTGCCAGTATTATTTTTAAATGATTTTCATTAAATTATATGCATTTCTATTTTGCAACGACACAGAATTAAGCTTTTTTGTCAATCAACAGATCTTTCTCTTTCTTAGTTTACATAGCTTTCAACATTTTAAATAGTGTTTGTACATCAGTGATAGTTTCTAAGTCTCAGAGTTGTTGATGTTGTGATAATACTGAGTTTATCAAAGCAAAGAATAAAATTTCAATCCTATTTTGTTTAAATCCAATGTGAGCAAACTTAACCATATTTTCCCCATTAGGCTTCTAGGAGGTATAGTTATCTTAATCGAGTCTTTTCATATATATAGATATGTGTGTGTGTGTGTGTGTGTGTGTACATATATATATAGTGTCAAATTTTAGGGAGGCCATAGAATTCTTCTTAGAATTATGGATTGACTTTAAACTCTGATTTCTTGAAAATATCTTATAAGTCTTACTACACAAGGAAAAAATTATGGGCTATGATTCTCTATCATATCTGAACCATATTTCACAATTTCCTCTAATATTTAGAAATAGATTTGTGGAGGGCTGTCTTTCTAAAAAAAAGTCACATTAATGACTTAGGCATCTTCATGCAATGAGTTGTTATAAGTCTTGTATGGCCTTTTTAAGTTAGTACAGTGAGGAGTTCAGCAAATTTTCAAAATAATTGGATGGCTGGAGGAAAGAAAATGTTACTATGAGCAAGCAGCCATGCTTGTGTGTGTGTGCTCTTGTGAACACGACGGTTACTGTTGTCTGGCTAAATAAAGCTTATTTTTATGTGATGGCCTAAGCAGGCTAATTTAATCCTTATCAACATGACTCAGTATCTCCACAAGGGAACAGGCCCGTATGAAACCTTTTGTTTCTTTAGACACACCTCATTTCAGAGGACTGAAGAGACAGCAAGGAGATTTTGAAGTCTGCAAATATATTTAAATGCCTTACCTCCTGATATAGTTTGGATATGTGTCACTGCCTAAATCTCACGTTGAATTACACAGTCTCAGATATTTATTGCAAAGCAAGAATGGGCTAATGACATTTCCCAACACTATTTAGGCCTATGTAAATAGCAAACATTAGTTCTAAACATATGACTAAATTTTACAAATGAACCACTTTATGTAGAATTAATTGTCTTTAGTTCAAATCCTGGAATTTGTGAATTCCAATTTTTCACACTTAATTCAAGAAAAAATGTCTACCTCCTAAGGTCACTGTGAGAAGTGATACTATATATATATGTGTGTATATAGATATAAAATTATATATTATATGTATTTAATATACATGCGTGAGGCATTATTAAGGTATCATTTATATATAAATAGACATATTTAATGTACATATGCATAAGACATTATTATTAAATTATTAGTAAATATAGTTATGATTAATATTTCTCATTAGAGGAATGCTTCTTCGCTGAAAAAAGACTCATTAAATCTTTATTTTAAGGTATTAATTTTTCTATATTTGACCTAACATTTATTTATTCATATGAGACTTATAGTTTATTTGATTTCTGCAAGGTAGCTTACACTGCTAAAGGTATATAAAACAGAACAGGAAATAATATGCAGATAAAATTCTACTATAAGTAAAATAGAGGGTGATGCACTCTTATCCAGTTAACCTAGATAAATTCATTTCTGTGGCTGAGAAAAAATTTAGGCAGGAGCTTCCTCGAAGCCAAAGGAAAATGTGAAACCCAATAGTTAATACAGTTTCCATTATTTAAAAGGAAATAAAACAGAAGTTATACATATTAGGTGCTCAATAAACTTTATTAAAATGGATAAAATGGGTTATATAAGATACTCTGATGTTAATTTTTACATTACCCCTTCATAAATCTAGTGAAAAAATAAATTATAAGCCAATGTAGATAGATCCATGAGAATTTATATTTTAGTTTTTAAAATTTTATTTCCATTAAACCAATTCAGATAACTTACAAGAAAGATTAATAAATATTTCCCTCAGATGTGTTGCATCTCATTTGGACAAATGTTGGAAGATAACCTGGGTTAGTGTGTGATTTGGTTTTGTAGTGCTTTCCTGATGTGTGATATTTACAAGGTGCATTCATAAAATGCTCAACTTTGACTATAAAACCCAAGTATCAGATTTACCAGAGTTGATGTGAAATATACATAAGACATTATTATTAAATTATTAATTTGGAAATTGATTTGAAAATTAGGAATCTGACATGCAGTCTGTCCATATACAGGGTAACACAGCATTGAGGCAGGCTGGAGGGAAGTCGGATGAACGTGAGAAGATTGCTTCAGTGTCTATACCTCAACACTTAGTGGGATTCTCCAGGCTATCCTATTAACTGTAGCATTATTTTTTTGCTGAGAAAACTGTGCCTAAGGGTTCACTAACTGTGACTATTTCAGGGTTATAAGGCTGGTCATCTTTCCTGTAAAGCTATTGGTATTTTAAACATTATATTTTGCTGTGGAATTAAAAACTTTGCTTTTTATCCACGGAATGCTAAACCTCAGCAGAAAATGAGAAAGAATTTTGACTTGAAAATAGATCACCAAGGAGCACTACTATCCATTTATGTACAAAGCTGGAGCTGCAGAAAAAAATAAATAAATAAATAAAATCAAGGGGGAAAAAATGCCACCGGCACCACAGAATAGAACACACAATTAAAAATACCTATATTCCAGCATGACTAATTTAAACGTAATCATTGTTGCTACTCATAATTCTGTGAGTTTTGAATTTAAATTGTTCCAAACACATAGCTATCCTAAACTACAACATTTTCCTAGAGTTATTGTTGCCTGCTTTAGTATGTGATACGGTTTGGCTGCGTCCCCACCCAAAATCTCATCTTGAATTGTAATCCCCATAATCCTCACGTGCTGAGGGAGAGACCAGGTGGAAATAATTGAATCATGGGCGTGGTTTCCTTGATGCTGTTCTTGGGGCAGTGAGTGAATTCTCACAAGATCTGAGGGTTTTGCAAGTGTTTGGTGGTTCCTCCTGCCGCCTTGTGAAAAAGGTGCCTTGCCTCCCCTTTGCCTTCCGCCATGATTGTAAGTTTCCTGAGGCCTCCTGAACTGTGAGTCAATTAAACCTCTTTCTTTTATAAATTACCCAGGCTTAGGTACTTCCTCATAGCAGAGTGAGACTGGACTACTACAGCATAATACTCTGATATTTCTTCTTTTTTTTTTTTTTTTTTTTTTTTTTTTTTGAGACTGAGTCTCGCTCTGTTGCCCAGGCTGGAGTGCTGTGGCCGGATCTCAGCTCACCGCAAGCTCCGCCTCCCGGGTTCCCGCCATTCTCCTGCCTCAGCCTCCTGTGTAGCTGGGACTACAGGCGCCCGCCTCCTCGCCCGGCTTATTTTTTTTTAATATATATTTTTAGTAGAGACGGGGTTTCACCGTGTTAGCCAGGATGGTCTCGATCTCCTGACCTCGTGATCCGCCCGTGCTGGGATTACAGGCCTGAGCCACCGCGCCCGGCCTTACTCTGATGTTTCTTCTTATGCTCGAATTGCATTCCCTCTACAGCAGGTTATGACCATACATTTTTTCTCAATCATAAAAGAAAATATTAATAATTGCTTATTGCAAATCCCCTAATATCATTCCTATAATTATACAGCTTTTTTTGTGCCTCACCATGGTTTTCTCTTCAGTTCTATAATTTCCTCAATTTCTTTGCTACCTGTCCAAACTAC
The DNA here is from genome assembly GCF_043159975.1 of Macaca nemestrina. Classification (NCBI taxonomy): domain Eukaryota; kingdom Metazoa; phylum Chordata; class Mammalia; order Primates; family Cercopithecidae; genus Macaca; species Macaca nemestrina. The sequence continues at coordinate 12,710,721 of NC_092128.1, forward strand.
AGGCATTTTTCCTGCTCTCATTCCAACCTCAGGCTCTTTATATTGTGCTCATGTATCTGATGCCAAATTAGAACGAGCATTTTAATGGTCATAAAACTGTGTGTAATAACACAAGTATCTTCTTGCTCATTCATATAAGTGCTCTGTTAACCCACTTAAATGTTATACTTTTGAACCTGATTCCTATTTCCTAAAGACGGCCAGTTGTATTCTCAATCCTTGACTAAGAGAATAGTTTTATGAGAATATCTATAGCAGAAGATATGCATTTAACATATTATAAGGGTGACCTCTTTGTAATACACTCTAGGATCTTTATCATGCCAGAGTTGAATCTGGGAGAATGATAGTGTAGAGTTAAATTTTCTATGTCTCTTCTTTTGTGAGTCTACATAGAAAATAAAAACAATCATATACATAATCTTGCTTTAGGAACGAAGACAGATATTTAGATTTGAAACTGTAATAGATGCTATTACAATGTAGAACAACTACTTATTTTTATTTAGCCATCTGGTATCTAAAAGGATATTTCTCAGAAGTGTTCAAACACTTTTATGCTCAAATAAGTTTGGGCAATTCTGGGTTAAAGAAAGTTAAACTTGTAAGAATGGGTTACTTCAGAACCTTTAATATGTTAACATGTTTCGCAAATTACCAAAGAATTTTCCATTGCCCTCATATTGGTATTTCTTAAATGTATTTCACATCAGAAATTTATGGCCTTGACTGTCTCTAGTGCATGCACTGGAAAATGCTATTCCAGACACTTGCTAAGAAAGCAAGAGTAATTACTCTTTTTCTCTCTTTTATGTGAGTGGTCTTAGTTTGTATGTGAAGATCATGTAACTTACGGATTGATCAGAAAAACTGAAGACACAATGCAAAGTATGTCAGATCTCATTATTTTTTCTAAATCAAAGTAATTGGTTCAAGCTACCCATTCAATGAAATTAGCAAGAAACTCAGTGTTTGTCACTTTGTATGGCGACCTTTGCCTCCCTGTGTGAATCTGGACAGAACACTGGCCCGTGGTCTTCTACTGAGGGGCTATTTATTCATATAAAGTGGTGGCTACTTTGAGAACATTCCCTTTTGTATCAACTCTGCCTACAGGAAGTTTTGCTGGGTTCCCAGGGTTAAAGTCACAGAGGGCCACAGAGCTTCCCTGCCAAGGCCCCGCTTCTGGTACAGCTATGTGGGTGGCTGGTATGTTGGAACAAACCTGGTGTCATCACCCCATCCTAAGGGTATCAAATTGTCTTTCTCCGTCTTGTTTTAGCCCTTGCCCGCGCCCCCCCGTTTTTCTCTAAATATCAACTTTAGTACTTTCCCTTTATACAATGTACTCAATAGTCTAAAATACAGAAACAAAGCCCCTCAAATCCTATCTTGAGCTCTTGCCTACACCTAATTGTTCAACCCTGAAACATGAAAAATTTAACCCTCTGAAGAAGCAAGGTAGCTCAGAACTCCTTCCTGTGGGGTAAAAACAGAAAATCACACAGTAGAATTTCCAAGAGACTAATTAATTAATTAATAACTTACAATCTTATTGATAAAGCCATCTATCTTGGGGGTCATTAGTATGGAATTTTGTATATAGATATCATAATATCAAGGGATTAGAAACTTCCCCAGTTCCCTGGAGAAGAAAATGTTCGATTTGTTTGATTGATTTGCTGTTCTCATCGGGTAAGTATAAAATTGATATTAAGTCTACCTTAAAAAGAAAACCTTTACATCAGAAGTCAAACATATATTTCTCAGGTTTTTACTAGTATGCAGCATAACCTATCCTCAGATGTTGTCATGTTGATAGTTTTTTAAAAGAAGAAACAAAGCCATTAAAATATGACTATGCAGCTTTCCTCTTTCAGGCTGGTAAAACAAAGGCTTATAACATGAATAAATATTATATCATTCAGTGCATCAATTCATAATTGTTATGAATAAAGAAGTCTTAATTATTTTTTTAATAGTACACAGTGGTATTAGAGAAAATATCCTGGTCATTTTGACTCTTACCTCTATTCAATTCTTGGTGAAATAATTGAACCATCACTGAATAACAAAAAATGAGAATATAATTTAAAAGCAGTGGGTGGTGTTAGGTTCACATCATATGGCAGTATTATTTTGTCACAGATGTACAGTAAAAAGTAACATAGTACAAGGACTGAATTTTAAGCTTAGGCAAATATAGAGTACCAGGAATAATGGCATTTTACAAACACACACACACACATACATTTTCATATGTACTATGGATCAGAGAATATTGATGAGTAATTAATATAAGTCCATAATTGGTTATAAGAAAAGTCTGTAAGTCAATGTCTTTGCTAATTTGGTTTTTATAAGAAGGTAAAAAGGCAGAGGGGAGAACGGCTCCCTTCAACTTGGGCCACTTACAGCAGAACTGTCATGCTCTCTCCATCTCTGCCCCCATAGCCGTTTTCATTGTGGTACACTCCTGACTTCCAATGGATTGAGAGTTCTCTCATGCAGCCACTGCCTGTGCACCTGAAAACACCACAGGCTAGAAGTGCAAGAGAGACCACTTGGGGAAAAGGGGTATAATAACCCCAGACCCCTTATGCCCCAGAGAAGATGATTCCGATGGGAACCTTTTCTAAGGGTTCTCAGTTTCTCAGTGGGATTAAGCCACAGCTACCTGTACTGGTAACTGACTTGATAATGTGTTATTAGTTGCCTTTTCTATCTACATCTCCACTTCCCTGCCAAACAAAGAACTTGGCCTGGATTCCCTGTCTCACAGCCAGCTTCCAGGAGAGTCGAATGAAGGCTGCACTCTGAATAAACAGCCACCGTAAGAGTCAGTGGAGACATTCTCTGTCTTACATCTATTTTCAGGCACTCAGTCAGAAACTAAAGGACCTCAGGAAAGGCCTTCCCTCCACCTTCCCCCAAAACCCACCAAGATTCCCAATTAAGAAAAAAAAAAAGGATGCAGAAAGGAAGAATAAGTGAAACTATCTGAATGTTTACCTTTTGTTCTTCCCGCCTCTTTTATAGCTTTGATCTCTGATATCTTAAGATGTATCTTCTATATACAACCATTTCATTGTGTCCCAGGAAAATAACATGCCTTTGTCTCTTCCTTCTCAACTGTCTGTTCATACTTTCCTAGGCCTATAAACAGACTATGCTGATAAAGGTCCCAGGTGTTTGCAAATGCTTATTGTGTACAGATCCACCTCTCCAAGGAATAAATAAAGTCATTAAGCAATTTCATTGTTATCACAGACATGCCAAATAGGAAATCAAGCAGGACAATTGATGTCCCGACTCATATGCTAGAATGCTCAGTTTCTTATGTAAAAACTGGATATGGCAGTGCTACCTAGTAAAGTTTCCAAGGCAGGTATACATTTGATATTTCAGAATACTCTGTATCAACGAAGATGTGAGTTTTCAGTTCAAAGAGGCTCTAAAGAGTCACAGAGTATATTCTGAAAAGGCTTGTCTTCTGTAGTGAGTCACTGCCTCGTCATGTTTTAACATGACAAAGGCTGTCCATTAGACCTGAAAAACCACTGACTAATTATACCGTGAAAATTCAAGTTGTTTATGAGGTAAATAGTCAGGTTGATCTCATAGTAAGGTAAATTAAGTTACCTTCTGAGAATTAAGCTCCTCAATCAATCCTTTTTATGGAAGAGTCAAATCTATGATAAATGTTCCCATATTAAGTTTTATTCTCAAGTAAACTATAATAGAAAACCACTTTTTTTTTTATTTTTCTCTTTCAACAGAATACATTTCTATGTTAGTGCTTAGAACACTTTATTACTCATTTGATAGGATTTTTTCTAGAAATGTTTGCAAGATCAATTGGGATTGTATACGCTAACATGTAGATTAAGTTCTATAACATATAATCCCTAAACATTCTAAGTATTATGCCATAGAGTGAGAAATGGAATGATTAGATGGGTTTTTGTTTCTCTGCCTTAACTGGAGCCTAAGGGTTGAGTAAGAAAAAAACATTGCTTTCCATATTCACTCTTGTATCCCCCAATGTCTTTGACATTGTTTTTGCCACCTATTATGTGCCTAGAGTGTCAGGCACATAATAAGTGTAGAATAAGTTAGCTTTTGAATGAATTAATTAATAAATAAATATATAGGGTTATTAGAGAGACAGAATAGTTTTCAAACAAGTCTATACCTTGATTTAATATACAAATATAAATAATGCAGAATGTCTCAACAGAGAAGTGTTCCACAGCAGAAACCTAAAACCAATAGATTCTTATAGGCTAATGTGGGGGATACCTAGTCTCACTCCAAATGAGGAGAATCTCTGGCTGAAAGATTGTTTTAGGCCAAGTGTATCCCTATAGGTAGCTGGACAAAATATTTGAACTACACACATTTCTCAATTTCAAATTCATCGAGCAATCTACAGCTTTTAATTTCGATTCCTACTTACCTTTTCCAAAGGAAAAACTATGTCATGAAAAATATAGGCTGATAAATACATACAATTTATCTGTCAATTAAAAATATTACTATATTATATAATATATGAAATTACACACACACACACACATACACATACAGGCATTCAGGGTGTCTTTTCTAAATTGATAAATTGTCTTTTTTACATACATAATAAGCTTATTTTGAGCTTTGCCCCTGTGAGTTTTTCCAGGAAGGATATCATCTTGTTAATAAACTTAGATTTAAATCTGTGTAGGTGAAGTCCAGACCCAGGGCCATGGAAAATCTCTCCTGGGAGGCCTTTCGAGAGATGGTCAACCAGCCTCTTTTATAGTTTCCTGAACCTTAGCATGGGTATAGAAAACACAACAGAATAACCTCTGTTTAACCTTCAGGATATTGAAGAAAAGTTGCAAAAATTAGAAAAAAAATTGTGTTTGCATGATTTATTCTAGCTTTAAACTAGCTCTCTTTCTGAATCATCTCTCCACCATTCTGCACAAATGGACAAGAAAAGTATAGAAATGCTAAGTCTAACAGTGTGTGCCACATGTGCAGTTCCTTTCCAGGGAATTCTTCCAGGATAAATGGCTGCAACAGGTGCCACGAGACACCAACCCTCACCCTATTCCCGGATGCGCTTCATCAGAGCAATTACAGGCTGGCCTGTATGTAGTCTCATAGAAGAGCTTTGCTCAAAAGGGATCTCAGTTCTTTATGAGACCAATACAATTTGTCTTGATGAGTCAAAATAGGATACAAAGAAAGAATCATTCACTGGTAGAAGGGTTACTACACAAAAGCACAGAGTTTCTGCTGATTACACTTTAATTTAATTATATTGTGGGCTCGTTCTACATTCGCATACCTGTACCTGGCTTTTCTATAAGTTAGCAGACATGGGAGTGAGTGGATACTACAAGCAGGTCGATGTTTAAAGATGACGAGCATTGAACAAAGGAGGGGGTGACTAGTTGTTGCGAACAGGACTGATTGATGCAGAAGTAGAGTAGAGCTAGTCACAATACTGAGGGAAAACAGGTTCACTCCTGCGTCCTACTAAGGAGATGTGGCGAAGAATACCATTGTAGCTTTACCTTGTTTCTGCACTGAGGCTTAGGTGTGCCCTATTTCCATGCTGCAGGGTCAGAACTCCTAACTTGCTTGATCCATATCTATTTTCCAGAAACATTTCCCCATTACTTGAGATAATCCTAGTGAATGTATATTTCCTGCAGTCATAGAGCTTAAAGGACTCACTAGCTGCCAATTAATGAATGCTTATAAGGTTCCAAATTTTATTTTAGGTTCTTCAAGCTATATTAAATATATTAGCTATTTATTTATTTATTTACTTATTTTGAGACAAAGTCTCACTCTGTTGCCCAGGTTGGAGTGCAGTGGCATGATCTCAGCTCACTGTAACCTCTGCCTCCGGGGTTCAAGCAATTCTCATGTCTCGGTCTCCCAAATAGCTGTGATTACAGGCACCTGCCACCATGCTTGGCTGTTTTTTTGTATTGTTAGTAGAGACAGGGTTTCACCATGTTGGCCAGGCTGGTCTCAGACTCCTGACTCAAATGGTCCGCCTGCTTCAGCCTCCCAAAGTGTTGGGATTACAGGAGTGAGCCACCGTGCCCGGCCAATAGATTAAGTTTTAATTAATCTTCACAAGTATGTTGCCAGATGGGAAATGCTTTATATGACCTGTCTATTTCTATAGATAACAAATAGTGGAGCCAGCATTCAAAGACAGGGCTACATCACTCCAAAGCCAACCTATACTCACCAGTTACAGCCAATTACTACAATTGTTTTAAAATTTTTCTTTTCCATCGACTTGCGTTTATTCTTTACCCATGCAAAGAAAGAAAATATTAAAGTATATTTACTATCTATAAAATGCAACATACATTAAGGTACTGATTAATATGGAGAAATGAAATTAGATAGTGTCTAGCATTTTGTATTAGCATACTAGAATTTCTAGAAAGATACCAGGTTTCTCTTCAGTGAAGGAAGTGCTTGTCTCTAAGGTTGTTCAGTGACATTTATGCTTTCCTGTTCCTGCCAGGCACTACTCTAACTGGAGCAGAATTCTTTTGACACTTCCACATTAGAAAAAAATCTCTGGTGCCAAATGGATTTATATACTCACTTCCATTAGTCCTACAATGTCCCTACCTATAGTTAGGTAGGGACATTTTTTTTTCTTTTTTGATTTGAAGTGTGTACCTGTTCTAATACAGCGAATTTAATACAATTTTTTATTCAACAGAATGTTTCATATGATTTAAGGAAGGTTCATTGAATTTCTTCTTTTCAATGGAAGTCTTCATTTGGAAAAATGCCTTTTATCCTTCTTGCCATTTACTCAATGCTTGTTTATATACTTGTGTTGACTATCAGAGATGCGTTTTGCTTGTGAATTTAGTAAACCATATTCAAAAGAGTCATGATTGACTCTGCTGAATTACATTTCCCTTGTGAGAGAAATGAAGGATGGCAGCAAAGATGTTCAAAAGTAGGATTTTTAAAAAAATCTCTTTAATAATAGGAACTGAAACCAAGCTAATTTAAATTTTGACTGTGCTTGTCTCATTTTTATTTCTAAATCGAGATTTTCTTTTTCTAAGCAAAAAATAACAAAACACTTCATAGCCTGGAAAAGAAACTGGAGCAGAGAAGTTTACTACCAAAAGGTGAATACATTATGTAGCAGTAGCAGTTTTGGCAACTGAAGTTTCCATAGCTGGGATGATATAAAAAAAAAATTAATGTAACAACGTATTCTCTGTCAGGGCACAGAACTCACGGATACATTTTACTGGATTACCATGTAACCTCGGCGACATCACTGCTTCTCAAGGTCTCTCTAAAAGGCCCTGTTTGGATTAGGTTGTCATTATTCAAACCACTACCTGGAGCAGAGAGATTCAAAGGAAGACTTCTGGGGCTGGGTCACGGGGTGGCCCTGCAGGATCTGCCCTTCACAGTAGTTTATCTATTTTAAGATTTAGACCTTTGAGGAAATTTTGTTTAAAGAAAAAGTTTCATAGCTTAAAAAGACAACCAAGTTTGTATACCACTGAAATAGAATGTTCTCAGTCTTTTCTGACATTCCGGTTCTTTTAGAGTGATTTTTCTTCTTTTATACCCCAACTTTTTATTTCGAAGGGGAAAAAGTGACCCAATGGCAATTCGTTGAATATATTTTTAAGCAGTTCTTTCATTATCCAAGGTTCCAATTTGCTAGCCTTTTTTGTTTTCCTTTAAGAAAACCTGCGAAGGGGAGATATGCTGAAAGATATATAGTTTTATATGAATATTAATCTATAAAATCATGTGAAACAGTTCAGTGATCTAATAGATAGAGCTTGATTGTACTGATGCATATGTGATTTCAAAGATAATTACATAAGATTAAACTTCTTTACTCAGCCAATCAGAAGAGAGATCATGTTCATTTTTACAACCTATAATAAACTTTGCGGATGAGAAATTGTGCTGTTAATCTCAAGTACAATGAAAGAAATAAAATATTATGAATAAAAATTTCCTTATGCTTAATAGGTAAAAAAATGTGGTCTCTATTTACAAGAATCATTAAAATGCTGTATTCATTATTTATAAAATAGAGCAATAGGAAAATGATAAAACAATAAGGAAATTGCATAAAGAGATGAAATGTGAATCACATTTATCTAAGAGAATAATTAATGTTGGTAATATTTCTATAAGAAAAGAAATTCTGTAGTACTCATTCTGAAAAGATTTGGATTTTTAGCAAGATTACTATTAATGCATGAAGAGCTTGCTCTGTAGAAAGAATATATATATACACATATATATACTGAAAATAAAATATCATCCAATATTTACATAGTATTTACAATCTGCTAAAGTTGTGTTCTAAGCTGTTGCCATCTATTCATTCATTTAACTTTTACATTCATTTAACTTAACTTTTTACAGCTCTACAGAATTTATACTGTTACTACCTTTATGTAACATATGAGAAAACTGCAGTGCAGTGAGATTAAGGAACTTGCTGAAATTACACAGCTAGAAAGTTATGCTGTTGAGAGTTTCATTCAGGCAACTAGTGAAAGTCTTTACTACTAAACAAGGTGTTCAGGCCACTAATGGAAGTATTTACTACTAAACAAAAATTTAAACTATTATCTTCAAACTCTATTTCTCCTCACTGTCACACACTTATCCCCAAATATCTCTTGGATCTTTGCAGCTATAATGCTATAGCACTTTGAATTATCTCTTTCGAAATGAATCCTGTAGAATTTGGGCTCTTTCCCCCAAGTCCTGAACCAAGATAGAGGACAGTGCTGGAAACAAATCCTTTCAGATGCATGATTTGTAGGAAGTGGAAGTCAACAACAATAATAATAACAAAACCAAGTACAGTGAAGTTGCTTTTAACTGCAGTTTGAAACTACGTCAGTTTTAAAACAGTCCTCTGCTTTGCGACCGAATGCACCTACAGCCAACCTCTCCTTCACTTGCAACAATTTTCCCCTCCTATTTATTTATGCTGAGCCTTCTGCACTGCTGATTTCATCAACAGCCATGCATAACATGCAGCTGGAAATGTAAATTATCATGGATGCCTGCCTTCTCCCTCTCTCTGCTATCCCTGAACCACCAATCAAAACCTTTTCTCAATTTGTCCTTTTGGATATTTCTAGCACCTGTTCTCTGTGTTCTTCTGGTTATTTTTATTGACAGTTTGTTTTGGTACTCACCAATTGACATACTTTTAAACACAATCAATGTTCTCTTTATTAAACAAGAAATACTTATTATTTGAATTTTCTAAATCAGGAAAGTGCAAGAAAGAAGATGCAAATCAGTTGCAGTATCAATAACTAGAGTCAACCAATGAAACATTTATGCATATCTCCCTAATTTTTTTTTTTTTTGAGATGGAGTCTCACTCTGGCCTAGGCTGGAGTGCAGTGGCACAATCTCGGCTCACTGCAACCTCTGCCTCCTGGGTTCAAGCGATTCTCCTGTCTCAGTCTCCCCAGTAGTTGGGACTACTGATGCATGCCACCACACCCAGATAATTTTGTATTTTTAGTAGAGACAGGGATTTACTATATTGGTCAGGCTGGTCTTGAAGTCCTGACCTCAGGTAATCCACCTACCTTGGCCTCCAGAGCTGGGAATCCAGGCATAAGCCACCACACCCAGCCCCTAAAGTTTTTTTCTATTCTCTTGTCTTTCCTCTCTTTTTGTCTCTTAACCCATCTGTCTCTTGATGCCTATCTATACATAATTATCTCTTTAAAAATTGGGTTCATATTTTATACATAGTTGTAGTCCCTGTCTTTTTCATTCATTTAATATAAGTAACTCATAAGAACATTTGAGAGTCAATGAGTATGACTATTTTTGTTTCAAAAGTAACATTTCTTAAAGTAATTAGGTGTACATGCGGCTATGATTTTTAAAAATGAAATACAAAATAAAAAAATTCATGATCTCACCATTATTTTACTGCACCTTAATAAAAGTTTTCCCTCACCAACTCTTATATAGATTACTCATAATTATGTTCTCATTTGCATCCCTTTCTCAGTTGAATTTACCCTCATCTCTCAACCTACCATCTGTACTGCTTCCAGAATGTTTGTTTGTTTGTTTTGTTTTGTTTTTGATGCAAAGTCTCAAGGTCTCACTCTGTCTCCCAGGCTGGAGTGCAGTGACATGATCCTGACTCACTGCAGTTTCAACCTCCTGTGCTCAAGCAATCCTTTCCACCTCAGCCTCCAGAGCACCTAGGTCTACAAGTGTGTACCACCATGCCTGACCAATTTTTGTATTTTTTGTAGACATGGAGTCTCATTATGTTGCCCAGGCTGGTCTTGAACTCCTGGGCTCAAGGGATCCTCCCACCTCAGCCTCCCAAAGTGCCAGGATTAGAGGTGTAAGCCACCATGCCTAGCCCCAGGATAACTTTTTAAAAATTTTGCAGATGTGATGAAGTGCCATCATCTACCCTCTAACTTTACCATACCATATAAATTATCCCAATACACCAGTATACTTGAGAATTCAAGCTTCCTCTAAAGTATTTCCCCTATTTCACATAATTTGCTTCATTTCTTAACCTGGTAGATGTGGAAGGAAGTTGTATGTAAGATAAGACTAGTAATCTCAGTAGGACCAAGGCAGAATCTGAGTGCTATGAGTTTGGGTCACCACAGAATCGGAGAGTGAAACCATCTAGACATTTCCTGTTTCAAGTCAGGAATTGTTCTGAGAAATGGGGTTAGAGCTAAATCCATTTTAAATCTGCTTACATTCTTCGTAGCCCATCTTCATTTCTGCTGGTTTCCAAATCCTAAATGATGGAATAGATTTCGGAACAAGCAGAAATGAGTATTGGCTTCAGAGAATGGAATTGGATTACAAAGAGTGGAAGAGCTGAAGAGGACTGAATTTAGGTTGGTAATAAACACCTTAGCAGTGTTTCATCCAGAAAGAGACTAATTATATGAAATTACTTCTTAAAAATACCAGCATAACAGTGAGCTGGCAGATTAAATTATTGTGGAAGTGGTAGGAGATTTTAGGCAGAAGACAAGCTACTGTAGTTCTCATACTGTGTGATGAGGATAGAGGATAGGTTAGTACAATAACAGGGTAGATAACACATATTCCACCAGTTGTCACCAACGTCAAAGCCTGAACCATGTCTGTCTGTGCACTGCTAATACCTAACGTCTCCCTGGCATATAATAGTTATTCAGTAGGTTTTCTTCTCTTTGGTTAGAGTGGCTTAGATACACAGTTTCCATGGCTTTCCAAGTTGAATGCTGAGTCTCATGAATCTATGTTTTCTAGGATTTCCATTAAAACTTTGTTTATTAATTAGAATCAAGTTGACTGTCTCCTGTAAGGGTAGTCATTTGACAGGATATTTGCCACCTTAAATAATTTATACATAATAAAATAACTTCACCTGTCAGTTTAAAAAATTCTTCCTGGATGTGATATATTTTCAAGTATTTTTCTCTATGTACTTTGTAAATGAAGCTTAGATTATCTTTATTTGCCTTTATTTGATGTAGTTTATTGGATGAATTCGCTTTCAAAAACTGCTACTCATCAGTGTTTTGAGTTATATTTTTACCTGCTTGTTCAGTTTGTCTCACTGCTGTTGATTTTGCTTAAAGGCATGATGTCATTTTTAAACAGCATTGTTAACTATCGAAAGTAATTCTGTGTTTTCAAAGTGCCCCTTAAAAGCTCCTTCTTTTTGTCTCCCCACAAAAGATTCTTAGCTTTCCATATTTTTTCTCCCTAAATGTAATCATGTAAAAACAGCAATAGGATTTTTTTTTCTTCTCATCCAGAATGTAATTGAGTGATCAATCCCTAATACAAAGTGCTTTCACTGCAAAGCGCATTTCTGTTATTTTATACAGGCCTAGTCCATTTGAAGAAAAACTTGGTAAATTATTTCACATCTGTTAATGAGGAAATTCTGCAATCAAAACAAAAGACACATGAATTATCCAGATCTTCGTTTTTGTTGTTGTTGTTGTTGTTGTTTGTTTGTTTTGGAGTCTTGCTCTGTCGCCCAGGCTGGAGTGCAGTGGTGCAATCTCGGCTCACTGGAAGCTCCGCCTCCTGGGTTCACGCCATTCTCATGCCTCAACCTCCGGAGTAGCTGGGACTACAGGCGCCCGCCACCGCGCCCGGCTAATTTTTTTTTTTTTTTTTTTTTTGTATTTTTAGTAGAGTTGGGGTTTCACTGTGTTTGCCAGAATGGTCTTGATCTCCTGACCTCGTGATCCGCCCACCTCCACCTCCCAAAGTGCTGGGATTACAGGTATGAGCCATTGCGCCTGGCCCCAAATCTTTGTTTGTTTGTTTTTTTAAAAAAACACTGTGTTCCTGGATAAAGATGTTACTTGCTACAAAACAACAAAATCAGGGTTTGGGACAACATGTCATAATCGCTATTGTATTAAACCCGTCAATTATAACATCTTATAAGAGTAATAAACAGCATTTTCTTTTAGCTCCTGCCACAAACCTCTGTTTATTTCCTGGCCAGCACATGGTCTCTCCCTGTGTGACACTGTGCTACAGATAGAGATGGAGGAAGTCTTCCGAAAGTCTGACATTGCCGTAATCAAAATAATGAATGTACTTATTGGCATCTGCTGCATTTCCTAACTGCTGAAAGCTTTTGGCTATAAATACATTTACAGAAAAAAGTGGAGACTCCAAATAAAACCATGAATAAAATTCTGCTGGCCCCAAACTATATTTTTAACAGGACAATTTGAGCCAAAGTATGTTATTTTCCAGCTACTGATGTTAACGGAAGGAAAATGTTGTTTAAATGCTTAGCAGATGTTTAGTGATTTTATCATCATCATTACCCACAAGCTATGCTAAATTATGCAAATCAGTTTTGAAATTTAAGGCTTATATATACTTATTATACTTTATAACTATTTCTCACCACTTGGTAATAACCTCTTTAGGATAAGACCTAGGTGTTTATTTTTTATTAATAAGAATACTTTGGTGCAAAGGTTGCTTTATTTTCCTTCTTTACATATCTTCCATAGCTACATTATAACAACAAATAAAACTGAAAAGTGGGAAGCCTCACAGTGGTATTTGTCCTATATTTCTACTTATTCCAGTTAAGAAGATATTAACTCTGTATTTGTCTAGAGTCAAGATTGCCAGAGTTGTATCCTATGCCTTCCAGCCGTGTGCGAGACACTTTCCGTGGAGATTCACTAAGAAAATCAAACTCCTCATTCTCACTCATTCACCTAAACTAGACAGAAGGCTGACAGCGAGTCCTCCCCATGTCCATTCTTCCTGAAGCTAGTCACCAGTTCTCAGTGTTCTAGCTCAAAGTGTCTTCATTGACTTCTTTCTGCTATCTTGAGCTACTGCATCTGGCCCCAAGAAGACCTGTTGCCTTGGTTCTTCTGCTTTCCTCCTTATAAATGACTTCCACAAACTTAGTCAGAACCTAGAGATATTAATCACATTATTAGCATGCTTCAGTTCCTCTCTTGTCCAAACATCTTGGCATGAAATATATGGGTCTCTGCAGACTGTCTAGTTTCAACTCTTGCCTCTGCTGCTTCCTAGCTTTGTGACAAGAATAAAGCACTTTCTGTGTGCCTCAGGATGATCACAATGGGAAATAGCTCAAAGGTGTGTGGGTTTGTGTCTATGTCCTCATCGAATAAGTCAGTGTGTATAAAATGATTACAGCAGTGCCTGGCACATATAGTCATTATATATAGTCCCTGCTGTTACCGTTGTTTCATCTTGACTAAGTGTCCTCACTGTCATCTTAAAAAGTTTACCTTCTCCCAGTCCTACTCTATGTTCTGTATATCCATGTATGCATATGCATGCACGTATACCTACATACATGTGCACACACACACACAGACTATGCTTTAGTCATACCAAATAAACCGAGTGTTTAGGGAAATTTCACCACAGTTTCATGCCCCAATCCTTTCATTTGCCATCCCCTCTACCTGGAATTCCATCCTTTTAACATATATGACCATCAGTTTTCTCTTAAATATTCAAATTTTGCTCAAGCAATTATTCTCCAAATTTATTTACCCTCTTGTCATTTTCCAGCCTCCTTCCAGCACTGGGCTGCAGGAGATTGCTATGTTCCTGATAGCAGTTTACAGAAATGTACAAAGTATTCTTTTTCTTGCCAACCTGTGGATATCTGGAGGGCAGTACTTGTGTTTCACCCGTGTTGTATCCCCAGAGGTGTCTGCACACAGTAGCAGCTCAGATGTTTCTTGCTGGAATAAATGACTTAGTAATTACCACTTCTAGGTAACTCAAGCATTTTTTAAAAATGGGTATTTCAAAGGGAAGTCAAAGTCTTGAATCCAAGTTCTATTTCCACCTTCTTTTTTTTTTTTTTTTTTTTGAGACCGAGTCTCGCTCTGTCGCCCAGGCTGGAGTGCAGTGGCCGGATCTCCTCTCACTGCAAGCTCCGCCTCCCGGGTTCCCGCCATTCTCCTGCCTCAGCCTCCCAAGTAGCTGGGACTACAGGCGCCGCCACCACGCCCGGCTAATTTTTTGTATTTTTTTAGTAGAGACGGGGTTTCACCGTGGTCTCGATCTCCTGACCTTGTGATCCACCCGACTTGACCTCTCAAAGTGCTGGGATTACAGGCGGGAGCCACTGCGCCTGGCCTATTTCCACCTTCTTGACATGCCGGGGTAACAAACCTTCCTCCTTCCTTTTCTCTTTTGTCCTCCTCCCTTCCTTTCATAAACACTTGCTGTGAATTAGTGATGTGCTGGTACCATGCTAGGCACTGAGGATATTTAAATTATAGGAGCATCATTGTCTTTTCCTTGAATACAATGAAAATTTAATTTTCAAATCCTTTGTATTGACTTAAGAAAAATATTTGTTCACCTAGCAAAATATAGTGTGTCTTTAATAAGTTAAGAAATATACAGTCCTGAATAGACATTACATTTTCTGAATTCTAATGAAACTTGCCATTATAAAATAAATTTATGTTAAAAATGCTCTCACAACAGAATTCTGTATTAGGTTTTTTAGTCATTCAGTAAATTGCTATAAAATGAGTACTTTCGATGAACTTTATTTGATATTTTACCTAGGATTTTACCAAGAAAATATTGGGCTCTTTATCTGATTAGTTATAAATATTGGGAAAAGAAATACAGAAGGCCGATCTTCAGGCCTACAGCTTCAGATTCCAGGTCTGGAAGCTTATCAATAATTTGAATATCTACCAGATTGGGGTTATGGCAAGGATCTGAAGCAGGGGATACGTATATCCTTCTGGTCTCAGTATAAATTGTTGCAGTTACTGAATCATGTGTGAGCATTATTGGGAAGGGAGGATATTGCAAGGATGTGGGAAAGAAAAAAGTTACAAAAGTGACAATATCCTAAAGGTGCACATGGTTGTGGGAAAGGGACCTGCAGGTTCCATGCAGAAATGAAGTGATTCAACTCATGCAGATTCATTCTCACATGAATTAAGGACCAACCTGTGGTGTAATGCAAGGGAAGAAGATTCTGGAAGTACTTCTCAATGATGATAAGCAAACACATTACCTAGTAACAATGTATAATCAAACTTTGGGCATAGGCCTCAGACTGGGTGGGATGAAATATTTGAAGGGCCAGGAGGAAGGTGAACAAAAAGCAGTGCAACAAAATTTTATCTCTTGTTCTCTTTTCAGTTCCAAAGTGTTTCTACTCTACTCTAGGTCTGCAAGAAGCCAGATCTACGAGGTTTCCAATAATTCCAAATCCCAGGCAAAATCTTCTCAAATGCTTATAACTAATTTTTTTTAATTTATAAGGTTTTAAAAGTTTTTGTGTAATGGAATTATATTAGTATTAATCAGATATTATCTATTTTATATTGTATCATTAATATTTTATTAACCACATTAATTACATAATAATCACACTATTAATTCAAATGTGAAAATATTCTAGTGTATAATACAATTCATTAAGTTTACTATATATTTATTATCTCTATAGGACAAACTATAATACCAGGTGCTTTCTATACCAGTACAATTTTAATCTCTTTTTAACAAGAACAAACTAAGCCTGAGCAGTTAAGAAGGTGCTGTGGCTGACTTGAACCTGGTCTACCCAAATCTAAGCTTGTGTCCTTCCTGCAACTATCATACTGTAAACGATGACACAGGGGACAAATACAGACAATTTTAAGATAATTTTGCATAAATTGATATTAGACCTAGCTGGAAAATTTCATTGAAAGCTAGTGAATTTTTTTAAGCATACATTCCCTAATAGTTCAAGATTTTCATGAAGGACAAACATCTTATATAAGCATTCCTTGATGCCAAAGTCACAAAATATATCAGATTATATGAAATTTTGTCCGGACAAATTTGTCAGCTCTTACAAAATTATAAAATATATAAATGGTAATTAAGACATCAATTGAAAAGGCAAAAGTCAGAATAGTATGATGGATTGCGATTGGCTCACTGACAGCAAGCTTTGGGGATTAGAAGAACTGGATTTAGTGTCAGCTCGATCAGTAATTAGGTGTCATCACCTGCGGCAACTCAGCTTGCCTCTCCTGGGCTTTTGTTTCTTCATCTGTAAAATTAAAGGGCTGTACTAGATGTTCTCTGAGGCTTCTTCCACCTCTAAAATTCTATGAGCCATAATCTTCAGAGAGTTCTGTTCTTATCATTATAACTTCTATTATAAAAATAATGTCAGTCTACAAATCTGACACTACCAGCCGGAATTCAAAAGTACAATTGCAGTTGCTGTCATCGACTGTGACAATATTGGTCATAGTATGTTAAAACATTCTTTGGAAAGCTCCTTGAAGTAATTCAAGTGTAAAATAAAAATCACATACATCATGCAAAGGTATTGCTCCAGGCCCATTTCATTTACCTGAGACTTTTGAAAATTAACACAAACAATCCTAGAAAAAGTTGTGAAGATTGTTCTTTCCAAGCCTCAGCCTCCTCTCTTCTTGGTGCCCTGAAGGTGCCAGTGCTGTTTGTCTATTTATATTATCTTCCATTTTTATGAAGATGGAAAGGTTTACAATAATTAGCCTTTGGGTTTATCTACTAATTATTTGTTGGAGAAATGGAAACTTAGTTACAGTGAAGTGTTACCCCAGAACCACATATTTGCGTTTTATGCTTCTTTTTACAAATAACGTTATAAAGATTGTTTATGTTATTAATAGTAACTTTAAAGGGTAATATTCTGGTGGGAAATCATTTGCAGAGATGAAAGCCTGTGTATTCATCAGCTTACTGATATAGTTTGGCTATATTTCCACCCAATTCTCATCTCAAACCGTAATCCTCATAATCCCCACGTGTGGAGGGAGGGACCCGGTGGAAGGTGATTTATGATCGTGCTGTTCTCATGATGGTGAGTGAGTTCTCGTGAGATCTGATGGTTTTACACATGGCAATTCCCCTGAACTTTTCTCTCTTTCCTGCCACCCTGTGAAGAAGGTCCTTGCCTCTCCTTTACCTTCTGCCATGATTTTAAGTTTCCTGAGGCCTCCCCAACCATGTGGAACTGTGAGTCGATTAAATCTCTTTCCTTCATAAATTATATAGTCTCAGATAGTGTCTTTATAATGCGTGAAAACGGACAATACACTTACTTCTCCAGATTACAAGAAGGGCAGGGGTGGAGCTGCCCTTCCAGAGAGATCCAGTTCCATTAGGGCTCTCTCTTCTTATTACTTATGTCTTATGCCCTGTGGATATCTGACTCATTCTCCCAAAGCTTTGCTGTTCCATGTGTTAGCCACTAGCCATGTGTGGCTGTTTACACTGAAATTCATTAAAATTAAATAAAAGTTCATTCGTCCAGCCCTTTAGTTGAATTAGCCACATTTGAAGTGTTAGACTACCTTCTCCAACAGTAGAGGACTTGGTTGTCAGCAAGCAGTACTCATGTCCTCACAGATTTCTCACCGCAGGGGAAAAAAAGAAATATATATGTATTTTTTTATTTTTTCATTTATTTTTTTTAACCTTGATGGCAATGTTTTAAAAGTTCTTGGAAAGGATTTTTACTGGCTGGACTGGGTCTTGTGCACAACGTTTGAACTCTCACATGGTTTGGGGACCAGGATGGGGGAAGTGGCTGTCTGCTTCCATTCAGATTCCATGGCTAAAAACAGGTGCGGGGATAGCACACTTGGAAAGATGTACCTGTGTAATTTGCCTTTGGCCCATACATTGATCTTTTTAAAAACCATTTATTTTAAGTTCAGGGATATATGTGTAGGTGTGTTACATAGCAAACCTGTATCATACAGGTTTATTTACAGATTATTTCATCACCCAGGTATTAAGCCTAGTACCCCTAAGTTAAGAGAGGAACAACGTTACATTGATCTTAAGTGTTACCACCGAATATGTTTTGACAAATGCATATACCCTTACAATCTATATATAACTATGTGCCAGTTAAGATAGAAGATTTCAATTACCTTGGAAAGTTCTCACATGCTCCCTCCAAGTCAATCTCAATCCCCCCACCCAGAGGCAACCACCACTGTGATATTTTCCATCATAGATTAATTTTGTCTATATATTTCTTTCACATGGGCACATATTATTTTATAACACAGTAGAGTATTTTAATTTTTTTTTTTTCTTTTCTTTTTTTTGAGATGGAGTCTCGCTCTGTCACCCAGGCTGGAGTGCAGTGGCGCGATCTCGGCTCACTGCAAGCTCCACCTCCCGGGTTCCCGCCATTCTCCTGCCTCAACCTCCCGAGTAGCTGGGACTACAGGCGCCGCCACCTCGCCCGGCTAGTTTTTTGTATCTTTTAGTAGAGACGGGGTTTCACCATGTTCGCCAGGATGGTCTCGATCTCCTGACCTCGTGATCCGCCTGTCTCGGCCTCCCAAAGTGCTGAGATTACAGGCTTGAGCCACTGCACCCGGCCAAGTCTTTATTTTTATATAATCACAAAAGTGTTAAGGTTCTTATTCTATAACTAACATTTAAACTCTCTCTTATCTGTAGCAGTGTGTAAGAGTTTAACTTTTGTATTCTCTGATCCAATGTGAAGAGGAACAATGGGTCAAGTGTTCCCATACTTTTAAATAAAAGATCAGGGAGCATGGAAGGAAAGTTAAAAATGAAAGTTCCTAAAAATCAAATTAAAATGTAGCACTGATGATATTCACGTTCTTTTGATAAAATGTTTGAGCAATATCAAAACTGTAGAAGCGCATAACCCAGTTTTATGAGCCTTAGAAGAACTTTACAACAGCCACTCCTGAAGTTTTATTCTGCCAGTTTTATGGATGACTCATCACCGACCAGATTTTCAATGAAACAGTTGATGATCTAAACCAGCCTCCTATAAAACAACTCTAGTACAAATCCCATTTTTACATAATGCACTTTAATAGAACCACTGTTTTATGGAATGACAGTCACTGGATAGCTTGTGATTTCATGTGTTTTCTCCGGAGTGGGAGGCAGTTTCTTGCTTTGTACTCTGCTTTGAGCAAAAGGAAAACAGATTTTCTAGAGAATCAATAAGCGTGGGAGTCTGTAAAAGAGGAGCAGGAGAAGAGTGGGTCTGCCGGGTTAGAGCCTGGCTTGGCTTCCAGGTGGGTCAGGCATTAGCCCTGTGGGAGAAACAGATGAACCCTGCAGATCGGTGGTTGCTTCTGAAACATTTGGCTTCAGGGAGTGCAGAGCAAAAGGAACAGAGTGTGCTGAGGCTGAGGCAGGGTTTTGAAGCAACTCTTTAACTGCAGCACCAACAAGGGTTCCGTCACATATAAAACTACTTTTTAAAACCCTCTCTAGTCATTGTAAGAAAAGTCTTAGAATATATCTGATTTTAAAATATTAAGGAAGATGTGAAAAATGGATGTCATTCTGGCAGACGCTGATTGTTCTCCACTCATATCTCCCGCCTTGATCACCTCATCAACCACTGCCTAACTTCCAAGAGAAAGCCAGCCCCTGGCTTCTTGGCTTCCTTTCCTGAGGGTGCTCTCCTGTCCCTGAAGACTCATTTGCCACCTTCATGACAGTCTGCAAGAGCCAGGAAATTAACCATCATGGAGCAGTCCTCATCGAAAACATCCAGTGACCAATGGCATTGACATATGGATGCTCATCTACATTCCCTTCCCGTGGGGGTAGCTCAGAGGCGCCCGTTTGGACTTTAGCAACTGGCATCCCTTCCCTGTCTCATTTTCCCATAACCCCATGGTATTTCTTTCAATTCACAAATAAACCACTTGTATGGATCTTCATCTAAGAATCTGCTTTAAGAAGAACTCAACCTAAGACAGGCATTACCCAAATGGTAAGGTAAAATATTCTTTATCAAAGCAAATGCAATATCGGCTGAAGGCAGAGAACAGCTCTCACAAACCCCTCTGGCCTTCCTTGTCTGAATTCAATAAGTTCAACAAATATTTATAAAGTGAGGCTTAAATATAACACATTTCCCCCAGATATTTAACAAGAGTAGAAATGTATAACAAGGTATTTCATTCCATACTGGAAGTTTAACAAATTTTGCAAAGTTCCTTCCAAAGGCAAGTAAAAAAATATATATATATGTATATTTATGTTTATAAAATATTCATATAAGATAATATAGATATAAATATATATTTTTTTCACAAGGTGACTCCTCTTTCTTGGAATGGCATTTCTAATCAATTCCATAAAATGGCAATTTTGTCAGAATCACTTATCTAGTGATGAGGTTCAATTTTGGAATGATTTTTAGCTTATGATGATTTCGAGTTACCTTGAGCTAACCCTGATAAGGTGGATGGGTTAATTATATTTTTGAAGGAATTTTAAGACAGTAACATGTGTATGAAGCTCAATGTATCCTTCTTACAGGAAAAGATATTTACCTTTAGTAGATTTATGATGGTACATTTGTTAAGATAATAACTTTAAGGAAAGGACTTTTTTAATGCAAATATTATTTTGTACAAGTAGCTTCCAAGTAAGTTGGCCGCTGGATTATTTGAGAGTTATATATTAGTTTCACATCAATTTCGTCTTACTGTCAAAATTTTAAAATGTAGTTCAGGTTTACAAACCAGAAGATTCTATGCATTTATAGCTAAAAATTTGCTTTCCATGTACATAATATTTATGTATCTGTGACATGCATCATTTGATTTGATGCCTGCTTAACTGAAATGTGATGAGTTGACATTATCAAACTGAGCAGATTTTCTGAAACTTTAAGCCAAATGTTCCAGGGTATGTTCGGAAGGATTGGCAAAGCAGGGGGCCGAGGGAGGTAAGGGGACGGTGCATAAAAGCAGCAGATGCTGTCACATAGGGTTAGTCCAATACTATCATTAAAATCCATTTGAGTAAAGCAGGTAAGTCAATTATCTTATATGAATATTTAATTATATTATTTCTACTAATGTTATTTGTCTGGGGTTATTGTTGCAATGCAATATAGCCTGTTTCTTAAAGGAATAACTCTGAACTTTACAACAATCTAAGGAAATTAAGGCCTTTTAAAAAATAAACCATTATAGATTGAAGATTCTGAAACCTGAGCAATACATTTAATGATTCATTATAAAATTTAGGATCAACAGAATCTTTTAAATAACAGTGTTGGCCCTCAGTGTATTTTATTTCACAATTTGAATATTGTTCTGTACTGCTAAGTCATATTTCATATTCATTAATACAATAAATATTTATTGAGTGTCTTCAGTGTGCCATGCGCCATCCTAGTGTCTGGGGTTGAAAGGCAAACAAGATGAACATGGATTTTCCCTTCTAGAAATAACAAAGCCAGGTATGTCAATGTAAACAATGTTGAATGGTGAGTACAATGACAATCACTGTATCAAGTGAGTATGTTGACTCCTGAACTGTATAGAACCCTACACTGAATGACTTTTATAATGACAACAGTTTATATTTAAGCACATGCTTTGCAAACAAAAAGAGCATTTACGTGATCTTATTTAGTTCTTATCACATCCTTAGGAATTATGTATAAAAGTAGACCTGCTTATTGTGGGGCCTGAGTTTAAAGAATATGAGAGTCTTTGAGAAAATGAATGCATTAATATTTTATTCAAAAATTTTACAACATACAGCAATGCACATATATTGTGTAGGCACTTGCAAATGTAGCCTTGAAGTGTAATCTTTGTTGACTTCACCATGAAACCTCTTCCTAGCACTGTTATTTTACCAACTTTTCGGATGAGGAAACTGAAGCCTAAAGAGTCAATGCAAATTTAAAATGGAAATTTAATCTATATGAAAAATCAATATAGAGTGTAGGCTGTTAGGTAGAAAAATTAATACCGTGGACCTCAGTAACCGAATCCTCTTCATTCCATGGAAAAACAATGATCGCATCTTATTTACTGATTTAGTTCATTAAGACATTAGTTGACAGATGACATTAAGCTATTTCTACAGACGGAAACACAAAGATTTTGAGGTACTCATCCTTATTGCTAATATTTTTATCTGAATTAGAGAACATGCCTTGGGAACTGGGATATTTAAATTTAGTTCCCATTGGGTTACTTAAAATCTTCTAGCTCACAACTTTCTGATGAAAAGTGTTCTACTAACCAGAATAGTCATTCTAGTCATGTTATTTAATTTTCAGCATTAGGGTTTGAATAAATTACTTCATGAGTTGCCCAACATGCAACAATGTCACATATTCTGTTAAGTAGCTAAAAGGAATCTGACATTTGATTGATATTCAGTGTCGTCCTGTAAATAAATGACAAATGCTAGTGTCACTGAGTTAAGTAAAGTAGGTTTTACAATTTCATCTATTTAGTTTTCAACACTAATGTTTCCATGATATTTAACTGAGCTGCAGAAGACCAAAGGTTGATCAATAGCCAAGGCTTCCACTCAGAAAAGTGCACTGAGATTTATGGCTACCATAGAAGCATAATTTAAAAATATAAAGAAAGCTTCGTTTAAATTTTGAGGTTTGCCAACAGAATTGGACACGTATTGAAATTTCACTTTTTAAAAATTATACCTTTATGCGCACATAAACAACTCTGCTGAAATGAAATTAATCTGGAAATGACAACTTAGATTTATAGAAGCAAGTGCATTAAAAATTAATCAACGACTCCCCAGTCCTTGATAAAATTCAGTGTTTTCCAAGGCACTTCTACAGTAGCTGTCCAATGGCGTAAGGGGCTACACTGTTGAGAGCACTTTAGACTTTCAGACTGAATCAATGAGGAACATTGTTAAGCACAAGACAGCCCTGGCAATCACAGCATCTCATGCTCAGGTTAACTCCAGTAAGGGGGAGATATTAGCAGGCATCATCAAATAATCAATTTTAGTCACCTGGAAGAACACAATGTACTGGACAGAAACCAAGGATCACCTATGAAGAGCATTTTGTTTGTATCTATAAGGGCCCCTTTCCCTAGAAATGCTAGAGTGATCTGTATTTTCTAACTGTAATTCATTCTACTTCATGACCATTCTATTTACCTATTCATCACCCTGATGAAGTTGAAATCTTCTCATCATTCAAACTCAAACTCAAATTTAGTTGTTCCATACATGGCAAAACTAGATGTCTTAATTGCTATACTAAAATGTAATTACTCATAAAAGAACCCGATAATATTATGACAGAATACTCTGGTTAATTTGGAATTTCACTGGTGCTCTTTCAACAGGATTCATGACTTTGGGAATCTAATGCTCAAAATCATTGTGTGCCCAGATGATTAAAGGTAGGGTACATACCTGGGCTGAACGTTCTGTGCCTGTTGGATAATTCACCATCTTAAAACAGGGACACGCCAGACTCCCAATTAGGTCAATCTAGCAAGGGTTCTGTTGTTTTTAGCACCCCCTGGACCAATGGTGAATGTTATGTCTTCTAGCCACATCTATTTAGTAAGTCAAATAGTTCATAGAATCTAAGTAGGGGTTTCAAAATAATGTACTTCAGGCCAAACCACCTCACTTTAAATTAGAAAACTGACCCCCAGTGATTGTGTGTTTCAGACACTATTAGTTGAATTTACTCTGCGATCTGGATGTATTTTTAAGAAGCTCTGTATATTAAACTATAGTATCCCAGATTTTAAAAAATATTATTTTGCTTTTAGAAAATACTTCTTATCAGAATCTTAATATACTTGAATGAGCATTACAGCATGACAAAATATAAAATTTCAGTATATGAGTCTGATAAGATTTTAGCAGTTTCCACAGAGCAGAAAAGCTGTATCTATCTATTGATGAATTATTATTATTCATAGCCATTCTTTGATGAGTAATTTTAATATACTTAATTAATAAACTTGAAAAATATAGAATTTGTCTTTATATACTCTACAGTTTAAGTTATATACATATAATTTTCTAATATATATACATATATATAATCTTCTTGAAAATTCTTCCCTTAATAGCATTACTGTAATTTTAGAATATTTACTAATAATACTGTTAATCTTGAATAAATAATATATAAATTCTAGGTTTGTCGTCTCTAATTTATAGTATTTCATCATGTTTGGCTCACTAATTCTGAAGTGGCCAAGCTGTTCCAAAATAGCTATTCACATTTCTGCTAGTTTGTGGTCAAGTACCTTTATGGAACTCTAATATTTTAGGGTAATATCTCTTTAAAGATTCTGTAAAAATTATTACAAAGTCATCATGACAGGAGCCGAAGCACAAAACTGTTACTAACATGTGGAGTAAGAAAAAGAAAAAAGACACCTAAATGGGCCTATTATAAAGCAAAAAGGGAAACATTAAAAATACAGCATTAAAAGACTAATGTCACCTTCACAAAAAAAGTGAGCACTTACTAACTTTTGCTTGGTAATGGTAATTGATTTTACATCAAGGTAGTGATTAAGAATTGATATTTGAAAGGTAGATTTTTCTTTCAAGATTTCTACTTTAGCTAGAAAATTACACCTCTTTCGAAATTGCCAGGGGAAAATTATCATCATCCTAACTTAAAACTATATTTTTTTCAGATGTCTGAAGTGAAGGTCAACGTTATGCACAGTAACTGGTTTCCTAATCTTTAAGCAACTTACATAAAGTACATGGATGAAGCTTTTGGAATGAAATCAACGCATTTTTATTTTGCATTGTTTGGTGCAAAGGGCCCTAGAATTGTTTGCTGGTTATATGTGGTTTATGTTTGCAAGGCCTCTATCTAAGTCAACACATAAAAATCTGCTTTCATTCTTCCTTCTTTTCTCCAAAATCAACATTGAATTCCACTTTCCTTTCAGGTGTTGTGTTCCACTATTGAGGCAAAACGTTATCTCAGGGTAGTTGATTGGTTCTTAATTATTTAGGTTTCTTACCTTAAAACAAAAGGGTGTGGAAATGAGATGACCATTCAGGGTTAGACAAATGTGACTATGAAAAAAAAAAAAAAAATGAAACAGTCTTGTCTGCCTTACCCCACAATCCATTCACAGTGCAACAGAGAACTTGGCCCCCTTGCCATTAGACCAAAGTCCTCTGGTAAACATTAGAATTCCATCAATCTTGCAATGGTTAGTGGGGATAATAGCTATATTTTTCTGATAAGATATTTATAGGATTACTTGATTTGTTACATAGGTATAGCCTGGTGACCGGTGGTGGAAAACTATATTAACAGTATACTCAGGCCAGGCGCCACGGCTCATGCCTGTAATCCCAGCACTTTGGGAGGCTGAAGCAGGCAGATCCCTTGAGGCCAGGAGTTCGAAACCAGCCCAGTCAACATGGTGAAACCCTGTCTCTACTAAAAATACAAAAATTAGCTGGGCGTGGTGGTGCATGCCTGTAGTCCCAGCTGCTCAGGAGGCTGAGGCAGGAGGATCACTTGAACCCAGGAGACAGAGGTTACAGTGAGTCAAGATTGCACCACTGCACTCCAGCCTGGGCAACAGAGAAAGGCTCCATCTTAAACAAACAAACAAATAAAAACAATATACTCAGATTTTCCTTAAATGATTTAATCTCACTTGCGATCTCCTCCTCCATTCCTATAGATAGCAAGTGGAGAAGCTTAAATCGAACCAGGTAATAAGCACTGGCTGAAGTCTCTTTTCATTTAATATTCTCAGATTTACCCCTTCCCCCTCTTTAGTAAGAAGTTCAAAGGGCATCTGTGATCCAGTCACAGGGAGGATCAGAGAGAGGGGCCTGTGAGCTCAGGCTGACCCAGATGAACGGCTGATCTCGTCCACCGACGGGCACTGGCAGCTCTCAATGGAGGCATGGTCGATTCAGGCTGTTCCTTGGTTTATCTGCTAGTGCTTGCCGTGGAAATATGACGGTGGACACTGGTTCATTTTCTAGTACTCAACAGTGCTTTCAAGAAGCATTAGCTTGTAAGTGAGGGTATTTCCCTTTGAAACCTTGACCTCACCTGGGGTTCCAGCTAATCACACACCCCTGTTGGACTAGTCATGGCTTCATTTGGTTTGAGACTGAATGGCTTTGAGAGTTAGTCTCCCACTTCCTTGGAAACCCTTTGTGCAGGTTCCCCCCTCAGATCTGCTTATTCAACTTATGAGCACGCCCCTCCCCTCTCCCACTGCATTCCTAAGGACATACAGGGATTCTCGACCCCTTCACCTTACATAAGTGTCGTGGGCCATTCTCTGATACCTTCTCAGGAACTCTTCCTTGCTAACCACATTCACATTTGTTGTTTTTTATTGTTTTGCAGCTACTGTAGCCAGTCAGTATGGGGGACAGTCTATGAGGTTATTCTCTTCCTGAAACCGAAACAGAAAACAAGAGAAAATATCCTCCATTTTAAGGGTTCACTCTTGCCGGGGAAAATATCTCAGAGAAAAATTAAAATACGCCATTTTAGTATCTCTTCTCTTCCTAATCATCCTATGTGTTAAGTGCTTTTGTGTACTTCATCACTCAAGTCCCACACAGTCTTAATAGGAAGACAGTCATCTTCACTTCACATATGTTAGCACTGAGGTTTAAAGAGTTTAGGTAACCAGTCAAAGGCTGCAGCATGAGCAAATTTCCGGGCAGCTTTTGAATTCAGATATTGTAACTCCAGAGTGCTTATATTCATCATCATCTAGCAATGCTTTTTTGTCCAGACTTATTCAGAATGTCTATTAAAAAGATGAAAACTTTGGGTATTTAAAAACACTAACAGATTTAATCTGGGGGAGAAGGGAGGAGGTGGGAATGATATATTTGAGAACAGAACCTTCAGGCATCTAGAGGAGCACACACCAGCCAGGTCATGTACAGTAAGTTTTCTTCTTGTTGAAATGCTCAACCTGTTGTCCAAGATGCTTTATTCTTCGCCTCAACAACTCACGCAACGCATCTAATTTCTGTATTTTCTGGATTATTCTATCCATATATTTATGTTTACAATCTGCCTTCATTAATGATTTTATTCATTAAAGGAAAGCTGTTCTATAGATGGAAGTTTTACTAAATTCAGTTTGAATTAATCAATTGATTTTATAATTATATTTTGGATACATTTCCCTTTATTTCAAACGTTTCCTTTATTTTAGGTGCTAGCACACAAATCCTAGATACTGTACTTTTACAATTGACTTTTGTAAAAGATTTCTAATTTATTCTGTCTGCAGCAATGAAGCAAGATCATCTATAAGCATTCTTCTTTAAGGTATAAATATTAGTCTTGTGAACTCAAAATTTCATGAAATCTAAAGAATATTTCAGTGGCATCTATAAAAGTGCAGCTTTAAAATCACAAAGCTGGGCAAGGTCTCAACCGGCCTTGACACTTTAGGACTCTTAGGCTTTAGGCAATGGACTAGTTGAGTTCAAAGTGATAGCTGATGTTGCATAAGAACAGGATGATTCAGGAAGCTGAAGTTAAGAAGAGATCCAAGCTGAAGAAAGTTTTGCATGAGGTGCCCATAAGAGACCCAGAGAATCCTGTGGCTAGGGAGACAGCCCACTCATAGGGTTGTCAGTGAGGCAGCCTACCTGTTTCTCAAGCCAGTCCTAACTGGGACTTGTCAAGGGCCAAGGGAAGCCTGAATTCTTTTCTACTTGGATTTTAAGACTAGCTTTGCACCTCATATGGCTCATTTCCAGGTATTTAAATGGTGATAGCATCACCTACAGAAAGAGGCATCAAAGGAGCTCAAGTTTTAGGGGTTCACAATGAAACCCCTAATTCCTCACTTTGGAGCTGTGATATCCAAACAGCATAAAAGGCTCAAAGGTGGCTAGTGCCTGCCTACATCATATAGGTTACTTTTCTTTATTACTTTGTGATGTCTTTAGAAACTCAGACTGGGAGACACCAACCATCTCAGCAGTGATTTTTATCTTGGATGTGTCATGAAGATGTGGACTAGCTTGAGGCCCATTTCAAGAACTGACTAATAATGAAGTTTGAAATTCCTGTATATTATATTCAGGAATGAAACCCAGAGCAGCAAGAGCAATGACAAGCTGCGACCATACTGGCTGTGTCCCAACTCTGTCCCGGTGTTTCATGTTCCAGGAGAGAATAAATAATTTAATCTTCATGAGCCATCAATTCTAGTCCTCCTTCAAAAGTCTGGCAATGGGCCCAGCTAATTTCATTTATGATGTGGACTTTTTTTGAGACTGTGAGTTTTCAGAAAGTGAAAAAGGGCAACCATTATCTCATTATATGAGTGTGTTTCTCTGTTTTTTTTTTTTCCTTCCAGTAATACTTTATTGATTTATTAATCAGCAAGAAATCAAAGGGTAAGGACATGCCATTTCCTCATTAATTAGTCATAGGAACAAGCAACACTAATCAGTCTTACTTCAACTATAAATAATTAGTCTTTTAAAAGAAATTTCTCTTGACAGAAGACAGTGAAATATAGAAATTCTGTTACACTTTTTTTCACAGGAAGAAAACTTACATATTGAGCATTAAGATTTCCCAAGATTTAAACCTTGGGAAATAGATAATTCAGGAAATAACTTTTAATGCCTAACAGTTTTTATTCATAAATTAAAATAGTTACTTTGTCATCAGCTAACTTTTTTTATATACTCAAACACCACCACCCTCTCCTTCAAAGTAAATGAGTAAGTAAATAAGTCTGCTAAAGTGAGATATAGTATGAATAAGAACATACTTTAGGAACTAAAAAAATTAAGTCCTACTCATGTATTTACTGAATTGTGGTAACTGTTTCTACATTAAAACAGCTTTTTGTTTCTATTTCATTTCTTAATGGTATCTCTAGGATAGAAAATAATCTGGCAGGAAATACGCTAAAATTTTGGGCTTTATTTCTGCCTAAAGTTTAACAAATATTTTTCTAACTCGCAAGTTCCTGTTACTTGTTCTCATGTTTTAAGTTCCATCAGAGATTTTAGAGTAATTTAAACTATATAATGCAGACTTTTATCTAATCGCTATTATTAAAATATCTCTACATCTTTTAGAACAAAGGGAGAAACCAACAGCAGATTCATTTATCTGTCTGCCACTCTTTCTTTATTTAGAATGTTTTTGCTAATCACCATGCCTCAAAAAGTGCTTGTTACATGAATGAGTTAAAAAAAAAAAAAAAGGTCCTGTTCTGTTTGAAGAAAGCATTTTGTAACCTAAAAAAAGTTCTGTTGTCTGACACATTGTTATGATTGATAAATGAAAAGAAGGCGATTGAAAGGATTCAACTAAAACTGATGAAAACCAAACACCGCATGTTCTCACTCATAGGTGGGAATTGAAAAATGAGGTCACTTGGACACAGGAAGGGGAACATCACACACCAGGGCCTATTGTGGGGAGGGAGGAGGGGGAAGGGATAGTATTAGGAGATATACCTAATGTAAATGACGAGTTGATGGGTGCAGCACACCAACATGGCACATGTATACATACGTAACCTGCACGTTGTGCACATGTACCCTAGAACTTAAAGTGTA
The DNA here is from genome assembly GCF_043159975.1 of Macaca nemestrina. Taxonomy (NCBI): domain Eukaryota; kingdom Metazoa; phylum Chordata; class Mammalia; order Primates; family Cercopithecidae; genus Macaca; species Macaca nemestrina. The sequence continues at coordinate 12,740,697 of NC_092128.1, forward strand.
ATAACAAAAACAAACAAACAAACAAAAACTGATGGAAATCTAGTCGGAATGTAGTATGTTATTTGTGTAATGTTATTTGAAAGAAGCTAGATAAAATTTACGGAAACCTACCATACACCAAGATATTATTTGTATAATGCTTATTTTAAACTCAGTACATCTTGAATGGAAAACATTTTAATTCCCATTTAAGAAAACCAAGTCTCCAAGAGAGTAAGCGATTTAGATAGGATTTAAATGAATGTCTTTCTTACTTCAATTCCCATTATTTTTCACTGTACTGCATGATACATTTTACTAGGCTACTAGTGATGGATTGGTCTAAAAACTTTAAAATTCCAATTACATTTGTAGATATATGGGGTCACAATAAATTAGAATGAAGGCTGTGAATACCTTAAAAGCCTCCGCTGGAAAGGACAGGTAAGTTTCGATTTTTTTTTAGATAGATTTTGTCAAAGGCACTTGGTCAAGCAGCAATCATACCGCTAGGTTTTGGGTGAATATTTGAGGCCAATGTTGTTTTTTGAGAGCTCTTACCTTGAGATCATTACCAACGAATACTTGGCGTTAGTTAAGGAGTCACATACTCTATGAATAAAAATTGCTGCAAAAATAGCATAAAAGAAATAAAAATCTAAATGTGTATTTTGATGGTAGACTTAAAGGTACTATTAATTTAGTGAATTGAGAGAAATATAAACATTTAAATGGAAATAAAATTCATGCCGTTACCATACAGCATCATGTTGATGATTAATTTTTATCTGAAGTGTTGTTGAGGTCTGGCATTAAAGAAACACCTGGATACGGACTGGTGAATTGCATTTTAATAAGTTGTGTATTTCATGTTTTTATGCATTTCATCATTTTAACCTTGCAGTACAAAATAATGTTGACCAGAAACACCTCTTTAAAGTACTGCTTATAAAAAGAGAAATGGTGCATTATATTCTTGACACTTAAGGTCAAGTACTAAAGATGCATTGTATATTAATGTATCCAATATATCAGACAAGAAATTAATGTCTATCCTCCCTTTTGGGTCTAGACTTCTTTATAAACCTATTTTTACTTTCTTCAGATTGATTAATAGTATCCCAGAAATACTCTGTCCTAACAGCATCCAAGACAGCTTTGATATTATCTATGAATCATGAATGAAAGAATTCTCATTATATTTGAAACGATACATTTCAGAAATTGAAAATAATTTCATATATAGGTTTCAATAAGCACAATATAGTATGTTGTTTTCCTCTATCAATTTATTCAAGGCCAATGATTAATTATTACAATTTCTCCTGAATTATTTAATGGATTTTCCCACTAAACATTTTGCTGGAATGATTCAACACGCTCTTTCTTTAACAGCATACATTAGTTTTAACAGCTATGATTGACATTCACAACACAAACTTGTGTTATAATTTTTGTCATCTGGGTCAGTGATTTTAATCTGTGATATGTCCTTGAAAAACAGTGTGGTTAATAATGTGTAAAATATGATAAAACAGAATTTTGCCTAAACCAAACACAAATAAAATGCTCTGAGGTCATTACCTTCTTTATTAATAGGATCCGCATAGGAGCCTGCTTTTTCCTGGTTAAGTTCGCTATGTTGGTGGCCTCATAGAGAATCATTACTGCTGTGCTCTCCCAGAGACAGAAAGAATAAAACTTCTGTCCATCACTCTCTATATAATACTTAATCCTAAATTAAATCCTGAAACATATTTTCACTCATCTTAAATATAAAATATAAAGTCTCTTGAAACATTCAAGTTCTATGTTAGACTTTTAATAATTACAATATATATCCTATGGCTAAATTCACTCAAATGTAAAATTTCACTTGTAATTTACTCCATAGGGAGAAAAGTATATGGTCTAAGTGTGAGGAATTATTTATTTTTCCCTAGAAATCAGTACTTTTTTATTATATACTTTATTTCTAATACCTTAATTTTTCATAGTATTTTTCTTAAGTGATTTTGCTTTCAAAATTGCTAAAGCACTATATTAAGGGTTCTGAAAATGCAGAAAGAAGTAATGGGGCACTATTAATAGTTTTTACTCTCCTAAATTTTGTCATACTTACACATTTTTAAAAAAATCCACTGACTTAGTTTCCAAAGTTTGACAGTTTCTAGAATAGTCTTTGACTCAGAATACATAAATATGTTTATCTGAAGTGGTTCTGCTCAGCAAGTTAATAAATTGTGCAGTCTACAGAGAATATCATTAATTATGTAAAGACTGATGGGGATTCATTTACTTGGTTTCTTTCTGAACCACTTGACTTGTCTCTGTTTAATTAAACAATAATAAATGTGATGGTAGGGAGACACTTACGCTGTCAGTGAACAATACTAAATATGTTCCTGGAATAGAGAATGGGATTCTAGATGTCTTCATATTTAGACAGGAAATCACAGGAAGATAATTAAAACACTTGCTTACTTGCCTACATCTTATTGATATGTATCTTCAATCATATTTCTTAAGTCGCCAGTTATGGAGGACACTGTGAAGGCAAATTACTCTCAATGCCTCCGCATATTCCCTTATTTTATCTCTTGGAGAGTTCATTTTCTTTTAAGGAAGTAGACTTTATGCATTTTATATAATGTCCCATGTCTGGCTTCAATTTGAAAATATGGCGCGCTTTACATTGCCTACCCCATTACATGGTAAAAATAGGAATATTAAAATATTAAAGCCATTTAGCTGAAGGGTGGGGCAGTTAGTTACGTATAATAATCAGTTTTAAAAACACTGGGGGATGACACAATTATGAGCTGACATTTTTAATATAAATTATAAATGTAGTTTAAATATCTAAGATATTTTAACTCTATGGCTGAAATATTTGAAAAGTTTTTACTATATGATCCATGACTGTATTAAACCACCACCAACAAAGGACTGGTGTGAGAGAGACTCCATACAAAGATAATCTATCAGTTTTCTGGGTTTTGGAATTTGGGCAATTTTTATAACCTTTCTACTGTTGTTTCTTTTTGTAAACGAGGCACGTAAATATCTACTTTGGAACAGATATAATGTATATTTACTCGTAATTGGGACATATGCAAGGCACCCATATCAGTGCATATCAGAAGTAGCTAAAAAAAAGATATGCCTATTACAATTCCCATTACACTCTTTCCTCTGATTATATGTTTTAAGAACAAGTTTCGGCGCTAGAAGTCAGTAGAAGCACAGAACATTCTTATCACTTAGAGACAGTATTAAAAGATCTCTTAACTCATTAGTGGATTGATATTTAATTTCCAATTTAGAGTCTGTCATTTCTTAAGATATTGTTGGCCCAACTAATCTTAGAATAGATAATTTAGATCTCCTCTGAGATGTAAATAAAATAGTCCATAAAACAAAGTTTAACAAGAATTTTCCCCATAGATATATTTTATTTAGCTGAAAGGAAGTCCTTGAGTTGATAGTAAGTCAACATGAATATATTAAAATTCATGCTATGATGCCATCAATAATTTATTAAATAATTGAAAAGTCATATATGCAGTAAAAGTACAGTATATGAGTTATGAATTAAAGGATTCCCCCCAAAAAAATCACAATTATGCTTCCATAAGCCGGATTGGTCATTTTCAATTTCAGAATTTCATGTGTGATTTTATATTTATATATATATATTCTTCATCCCCAGTTTTTGGCATATGATTCCTAAAATCCTTGGAATCTTCAAAGTAATACATTTTGTATGCTAATGAGTTGACTAGTAGACTGAGAGCTGGCAGCCCCTTAGGTAGCTTCAGGATGGGGCTATTCACCAGAAAAACCAAGGCAGGATTAGAGGGTTGGGACTTTCTGCCCCAACCCACCCCTGGGGGAGGAGAAAGAGGATGAAGGTTAAGGTGATCAGCAATGGCCAATGATTTAATCAATCATGCCTTTGTAATGAAACCTCTGTAAGAACCCAGAAAGAAGTGTTTAAAGAGCTTCCAGATAGTCAAACACTTGGGGGCTTCTGGAGGGTCCTGGAGAGGTCATGGAAGCTGTACACTGCCACCTTCATCTCCTTCCCTGCCCATCTCTTCCTCTGGTGTTCACCAATATCCTTTGTAACTTCCTTTGTGATAAACAAGTAAACATAAGTGTTTCCCTGAGTTCTGTGAGCAGCTCTAGTAAATGAACTGAACCCAAAGGAAGGGTTTATAGGAATGATTTGTAGCTCATCAATCAGAAACACAGGCAGACCAACCCAGGGCTTGCAGTTGGCTTCTGAAGTGCTGGGAGGAGGCATTCTTGAAAACTGAGTCCTTACCCTGGGATCTGATGCTAACTCCAGATGGATAGTGTTAGAATTGAACTGAATTACAGGACAGTCAATCTGTGTCTGCTGCAGAATTGATTGCTTGCTTGATGTGTGCGGGAAAACCCAAGCTCGCTTGGTCACAAAAACCTTCTGTGTTGATTGTTGGGGTGTAAGAGCATGGAGAAAATTTGTTCTTTTACAGAGACGAAAACAAAGCAAAATAGAACAAAAAACTGTTGCAGAAACTAACCAAAGGCTTATAGCTCTAAAGTGTATCAGAGAACATAATTTACAAAATAGTTAAGAGGTTTATATATTTACACATCAAAATATGCTTACTGTATGAAGTACAAAATAATAGGAAAAGATAATGGATTCAAATTCCCACTACGAAAGACAACTGTTGTCAATATTTTGATGTAATTATTTCTGGCCCTATAATGTACATTTTCTGTAATCATAGTTGAACTCATTATTTTTATGCAGTTTTATATGATAACAGTATTAAACATTACAGCAGATTTCATTTGTATATTATTATAAATATTTTATGAATGCAATTTTAATAGCTACATAACAGTATATCTAGTAGCATTTCATCTAGTAGACATTTTATAGTCTGTGCCCTTGTTCACCATTATTAAATATTTTGGTTATTTAAATTAATTGTCATAAACATACAGCAATAAATTTGGGGGGGCATAGGTTTCTATATAGTTTGGAGTGCCAGAAATGGAATGGCTGAGTCAAGGTGAGATGTTTTTTTTTAATGGCTCTTTATACACAGGCATTAAGTTTTTTAACATTCCAATTGGAATTAGATAAATGTGATATTTTCTACAACTAAATCTGAGAAATTCACTCAAGAGACTGATCTAGTTTTATCCTTGAGAGGAGATTTAATTTTCAATAACATTTAGCCATCAGTTAAAAAAGTATCTTGGCTGAAATCAGATAATATAGGTTATGAATAGTGACCAGTAAAAAAACTCTTCTACACTGTTACTGGTATATTTTCATGTAACTATGTGGCATGAAAATATACCAATTTGCCTATGGCAACTCAACTGTGGCAACTCAAAAAGGTAGCTTGATGTGATGTGAGCCCCTAATAATCTCCATTAGCAGCCTCTCCAGACAAGCACAGATAAGGACACAGTCTAAATGAAGACAATGTGTTTTATATACAAATGAGAATGTCACTCAACACCATCAGGACTGTCACCCCTAAGCCCTACTATGTGGAAAATCTGAAAGCCACAAGTGACTTTTTTTTGTCTATTTGATTTTGGTTTTTTTGTTTTGTTTTGTGTTGTTGCTGTATCACTAACCTTACTACAATTGCTCTAAAGAAGACTGACTGTCCAAAGATATTATTTTATTGTGTGTTTCTCTAACTTGGCATAGTATGAAGCTGACAAAGTGATTTGTGACCAGTTAAATTCAGGAGTATATTTAAATGTATTTTACAAAGTATTAACTAAAGAAACACTGTGTATGATTCTAAACACAATTTAATTGAAGTAATATGTCAGTTTTCAGTTCTTTCTTAATAAGTATTTTTCCTGATTCTCACACACACACACACATACACATACACACACGTGTGACATCTTAAAAAAGTTCTGTTTCATTTGGACTTTTTTCTTCTTTCAGGATATATTGATCCTCTTCCTTTGTGTTATCATTTTCCGCATTTAAATATGCTGGAAAATCTAACAAACAGTAAACTTGTGGAAGGTAAGGCTAAGTCTTTGTCTATATTGCATTAATGTATCTTGAACATCCAGCAGAGCGATTGGCAATTAGGGATTGGCAATAACCATCTCTGAATGGATGAGTTATTTTAATGTGATATTCTTATTTTTTAGGATACTTAGAAGTATTTTCAGATATTTTGACTTGTTTCATATAATTACTCAAAGTTCCCCTTAAGTGCAGTCCTTGCTGATTGCGTTCTATGACATCAGGCTTCTCCCCCAGAAAGCTCAGATAAATTGTAACAGGGTGCTTCACTTTTACACTTGTTAGCTTTTTTTTTCTTTTCATTAATACTAATGTTTTATATATTTGTATGTTCTCACTCATTGATACCATGAAAAAAATTGCATTTCCCTTTCTACACAGCAGAAGTTTTGGCTGAAGTCTAACAAAAAATATGGAAAACTCCATTTTGCAGAAATACAAATCTGATGACAACTCGTGAGAAACAAACCAAGACATCCCTTTTGGTTTCAGTAATTCAGGGTCTGTTCCTGTTGAAACATTATCTTAACCCAAATTATCCAGACTACAAAAACAACGACAACAAAAAAACTTTTCATTAATTCCTTTTTACCTTTTCAACTTCTTTTTTGGTTCTATTCTGAGGCCATACTCAGTATTACCTTTTTACCATGCAACTTCTCTTTTGGTTCTATTCAGAGGCTGTGCTCAGTATTATTTGGTAAAGGAACAAAGTCTGTGCTTTTCCAGAAGCAGAAGGGTTAGAAGATGTAATACAGAGTCATGTGTTACTTAACGATGGGCTGCATTTTAAGAAATGTGTCCTTCAGGGGATTTCATCATATAAACATCACAGAGTGCATTTATGCAATCCTGCATGGTATAATCTACTAGACATCTAGGCTATATGGCATGCCCTATTTCTCCTAGGCTATATACCTGTACATGTTACTCTCCTGGATACTGTAGACAATTAATTGTAACACAATGGTAAGCATCAGTGTATCTAAAAACACAGAAACAAAGAAAAGCATAGTAAAAACACAGTATTTTTTTTTTTTTTTAATACAGAGTTTTGCTCTGTCTCCAGGCTGGAGTGCAGTGACGCAATCTCAGCTTACTGCAACCTCCGCTTCCTGGGTTCAAGCGATTCTCCCGAGCAGCTGGGACTACAGGCATGCACCACCATGCCCAGCTGATTTTTATATTTTTAGTAGAGATGGGGTTTCACCATGTGGGCCAGGATGGTCTCGATCTCTTGACATTGTGATCCACCCGCCTCAGCCTCCCAAAGTGCTAGGATTACAGGTGCGAGCCACCATGCCAGGCTGGTATTATAATTTTATGAGACCATCCTTGCATATGTGGAAGTGGTCCATCACTGAAACATTGTTGTGAAGCACCTGTGTCTATCTATATTTCAGCTTATAATGGCTCTAGTCTTGGAAAAAGAAAAAAAGTAGTCATTGTGTATATGTTAGGAAGATTCTATTTCTTCACACTACCAGAAGTTGTCACTCGTAAATTGAGATATCCTTAGAACTAGTTTTCAGACTTCATTTAGTGGGATTTTTGAGGAAAGAATTGAAATGTTTTGGATTAGTTTATTTTAGCTAGCCACTGCTTATGGTAGGGGCAAGGGAGAAAGACTGTTTTTCAAGCATAGAAACAGAAATATTTACATTTCAGCTCATGATCTTTAAGAAAAGCAATGAGAAGTTGTGTGTAATTTTTATTAAAATGTAAATGAATTACATTGTCACACTGATTCTACATCACCTTTCACATCTTCAGTTTCTTCCTTCTACCCTCTCTAATTTCTCTATTGACCTATAGCACTGAGTGAAGTAGACACCCTTTAAAAGGTGGCGGTAAAGTGTTTTCAAATAGAACATTTATTTTTATGGACACAGTAAATTATTACAGCTGAAAGATTTGTACACAAATAAGAAGGGACAAAGCACGATATTTTCCTTCCAGTCATGTGTAGTGATAAAACTACAACCATAATTATTTAATGCCTGTGGTAACTGATCTTATTTGTCATTCTCCGTATGTTATAGCAGGTGCTCCACCTTGATCTCTATCTTTGCTTCTTATCCCCTCCTATCTCATTTGTTCCTCTGTCCTGCCCTGTGCAATCTTCTGTTCTACCCATTCCTACAGGCCCATTCCTATGACTCAGTCTGTTGATCTGTCTCAGGTTCTTAGTCCCTGACATCTTGGATTAGTGCGTTATATTGATTTCAAGTAACCAATTCTATCTGCAATTTCTCCACTAAAATTCAGATTAATATTTCAAGACATAATGACATCCACTCCATTTGCTGGATTCTATCTCTGAGAGGTTATTGTGTCCTCAAAAAGTAACAGAGATGGAATAATTTTTAGGCATGTGTTAAAAGGAGAATTAACACACATACTTGATGATTAGGTCGATATTAATAAGAACTTACAGTTACAACCATCATTATTTGGAGAAGGAGACAGTGGAAACTAAAGGGGTCTTGGAAAAAATTGACAAACATAGATACAAAGAAGATGATGTATTCGGTTGTGTTGACTAAATGAATACAGGGTAGAGATTAGTGAAAGGTAGTATATGTTGATATATTAAGACAATTCTTGAAAGAATAGATGATTCTGGAACTTCAATATATACTAATAAAAATGCCAAGAAATCAATGAAATTATTATCACTAAACATGTTCCTCATCAAAATACTACCTTGGAATTCACATATAGCACCAACGATAAAACAACAACAAAAAAAAGTTCTATGCCAGTCTCATTTTTCTTCTTATTAAAAGCACTGTAAAAACTGAAACCTAGAATATAAGAAAAAGGATTTCAAATTCGACAACGTTGAAGGAATTTTTATTAGAATGAAGACAAGTTGAGATCTTACACACTTGGTATAAAATTTAAGATAGAAGATGTAAGATGATACCATAACATAGATGGTTGGATGGTTTGAAAATGAGATACGTGAGTCAGGAACATAAATTTAAGTATGTTAAAGCTAATAAGACTGCCATTTCACTAGCAACACCCAATTAAACAAATGGGAGGCACAAATCCTAGGGGATATATAGAGATTAGAATACATCTATTATTTTGGGACTCAGGCTTTCCATTTTCAATATAATGAATAAGTTATTCACTTTTGAGTTAATTGTTCCAGTCATATATCTATCTATTTGACACAACTTTTGAAAAATCAACACATTTTCTGAATCTTAAATTTATAATTGACATTTTAGGGAAGAGTGTGCTCAGAGAATATATCACTTTCGTTATATTTCCAAATTGTACCAAAATGGGGTATATTTCTGAATTGTAAGCAGGAATATTAGTGATAATTAATGATATGGTTTGGCTGTGTCCCCACCCAAATTTCATCTCAAGTTACAATCCGAATTGTCATCCCCACATGTGGAGGGAGGGACTTGGTGGGAGGTGATAGGATCATAGGGGCAATTTCCCCCATGCTATTCTCATGATAGTGAGTGAGTTCTCATGAGATCTGGTTGTTTGATAAGTGCCTGGAGCTCTGCCTCTTCTCTCCCTCCTGCTGCCTTGTAAGACATGCCTTGCTTCCCCTCCCATTCCATCGTGATTGTAAGTTTCCTGCAACCTACCCAGCCATGCAGAACTGTGAGTCAATTAAACCTCTTTCATTTATAAATTACCCAGTCTCAGGTAGTATTTTTACAGCAGTGTGAAAATGAACTAATACACCTGAAAACCTCAAGAAACCAATTTTTAATTTGAGACATATTTTTAAAGTTTGAAAAACTGGTTTATATGTAATTTAATGCTAGAAAAAAGAAATGAAGTCAGCATACTGTTAGACTAGATAAGTCATTTTTCCTCAAAAATATAAGGAAGATTCATATTTTGAAGAACAATTGAATGATTAAATATTTTGTTAACGTTATACTTAAATTTTAAGTCTCATATATCTGGAAACAAATTAGTGATCCTGTAATTAAACCTGCAAGCTTTGAGTACATTTTAAAATAGTATCATGGAACAAAAATCTACATGTACTTTTAAAGATATGGCTCCCGGTCTAATTTCTTGAATTTAAATTTCAGTCACACTGTCACGCCTTAATTACAAAACCAAAAAGTCAAAAATTATATACCTGATTTCTAAGGTCAGTTTAAACACCTATCAATCTTCATAGTAAGCTGTTTAAATTTATTTGATGAGAAGACTTAGCAAATTTTAAACTTGTGAAAACAGACATGGTTTAGTAAGTTTCTACAAATAACTCCTTTGGTTTATCTTTTGTGATATTATTTGCTATGAGGAATAATAAAATATTAGTTTATGTATGCTAATTCTTTTATGGTTTTTACATCATTCTTACCTTTACAACGTAAAGAAATGCTAGCTTATTATGTCAAACACTAGGAAAAATGAAAGTGGAAAAACTTTTCAGCCTGTATAATATTGCAGATCTTTCCTTTTTTTTTTTTTTTCCAGTGGAGAACTTTTCCTACATTGAATAGAGACCATCTTCAAAAGAGAGAGGTTATGAGGAAATAAAATTCACTGGGGAAAAAATTTTGTACAAAAATATTACCCAGTGTTTCAATGATAATTGCCTGCAGCTTTGACACTAACATGAAGATAAACTGTCATTAGTGGAAATAAAAGGAAGCCTCCTAGAATAATAGGAGTGCACAAAGTAAAGAAACTGGGAAATTTCCAATAGTAGTGAGACAATACAAAAGCCTCGTGTTAACTCTTGGTGTATGCCTTTCTATGCATATGTTTCTATGTGAATATATACTTATATTTAACAATACATAAAAATATATCAATATTATCTAGACTGCTGAACTATTTATAATTTTCTATACATGCCATGTCTTCTCTTCTGATTTCTCTAGAAGCAGCTATCTTGTAATTTTCTCTAGCTTCCACAATTCTCTCTCTCTTTTTCTTTCTCTCTCTCTCTTTCTCTCTCCCTCCCTCCCTCCTTTCCCTCTGACTCTCTGTATATAATTTTTCCCTATAGTCTTGGGCTTACCTTAAATGATGACCATCAATAAAACATTTTGGGATCTTCTGAACTGGAAGTAATCCTCCACTCACAACTCCCATGTGCTTGGCTGGTGCTCATTTCTTTCTACCTCTCATTGTAGATATTGGTATACACATGCCAATGGCTCTGTTTGCTGTTATGACAAACATAAACTAATACCTGTGTAAGAGTCTCTAATTCATTTCATTTCGTTTTGCTCCTGAAATAAATATGGTAATTCCATGGAAGTGTTATTTCTAACTGTTCATTTTAATTTGATTGAAAAGTGTGGGTGATTCTCTGTCAAATGTCTTTTAAGGTTAAGCACTGTTGGTTAATATTCCACGTTACTCACCGTGCACTCAAATATAATGGTGTGTGAGCATTCCATATTCATATGCAAACTTCTTGTTATTACAACATTCTAAAGGCTGGGGAAGCAGAAGTCAAATGTTATAAAAACAAAGAGACCAAGACAAATCACATGGCAAGTCAATTCCAATCTAGAGGTGCAGGAGTAGTGGACTGCCATGGATGATGGATCTCTTTATAACAGGCATGAGATTCACACCATCATAATGGAAGTGGTGATGAAGAGAGTTTGACTTATATATTTCCAGAGTATATGTTAAAAAGTTCAAATATAATGATAAATGATGTGGTAAATTCAAATCCTTTTCAAATGTCGACATCACTCCGAGGCCTGTGTTGTAGGCAAAGGGCCAAGGTTCCAGGAGGTTGTGCCTGGATGGTCTTCCATTGGCAGGAGTGCCGTCAGTGCCTCAGTACCTGCTGGGCTGGCAGGTCACCCTGGTATTGACTGTCATGGTCTCCAAGAATCCTGACACCAATATTGTTCTTAGTTTAGCAGTTTGCACCCTTCAAAATTTTAAAGCCATCTGAGGATAGCAAAACTATTAACAGAATCTTTTCCAAACATTTCTGAATCTATAATTTAGCATATCTTTTAAATATCATTGACAGTAACAAAGAGCAATTGGAAGCAGAGGGAGCAGGTTAATTGAATGCTGTAAAGAAGCCACTGAGTGAAAAGTATTGAGAAAGAATGAAAGCAATTTTAAACTGTGTCAGTCACTGTTTAGTTTATGCTCTCCATGTTAGTTCAATACTCGTGCAGTTTCCTCTTCTCATTTTCTTTCTGTTTGAATGTGCAGTATTCTCAGCTTTATTTACTGTCTGATGTTCCTTGGTTCGTTGGCACATAAACTGCACCTGATTTAATGTTTTTAGTGCAAACTGTTTTTTCCAAAGAAAATCAAGCCATTCTTAAAAATGCATCCCTTGTTTCATGAATCAATTGTATACATAAATACTGCAGCAAGCAAAGGAAGTTTTATCTTTCCAAGGCTGAAGACACTTGGAAATACTTGCAGCATCTGTTTTAGAGAAGAAAGAATAAAATGAGAAAGCTGGAGGAGTAATTCTCCCATATTCTTTATTGTAAAATGATTATATAATTTTGTTTTAAAGTGACAAAGTGAGGTTCAGAAACAAACATTCACAGATTAGTATTTAAATTTTTCAATGTCTGTGAAATATAATTTTACAAATGGAAACCCAGACTGGAGAAGTGACCAGCAGCATATTTGGGACTAGAATTCAGGCCTTCAGACCCAGTTCTGTCATTTTCTTACTACATTTTGCTACTTCTTATATATAGAAAGCATTGTCTCAGAAAAGACAGCATATTGTGGTTGCAAGCGTATTTTAGAATCATTAAAGGATAAAATATCGTGAACTTCAAATAAAATAGTTTTAATAGCATAAAGTAATTTTGTTATTATTTCCACATAAATAAAGCTCATTAGTCTATGGATAAAAAGTAAAGATTAGCCTATATTTTAAAATTGTCTTGTTTAAGATTAGAATTTAGATACATTAGGTGATATACTTTGCCTGCAACCATGTAAGACATGACTTTGCTTCTCCTTTACCTTCCACCATGATTGTGAGGCTTCCCCAGCCATGCTGAACTGTGAGTCCATAAACATCTTTCCTTTATAAATTGCCTAGTCTCAGGTATGTCTTTATTAGCAGTGTGAGAACAGACTAGTATAGTAAATTGGTACCAGTAGAGAGGAGTGCTGCTGTAATGATACCCGAAAACGTGGAAGCGACTTTGGAATTCAGTAACAGGCAGAGGTCGGAACAGATTGGAGGGCTCAGAAGAAGACAGGAAAATGTGGGAAAGTTTGGAACTCCCTAGAGACTTGTTGAATGGCTGTGACCAAAATGCTGATAATGATGTGGACAATGAAATCCAGGCAGAGGTGGTCTCAGATGGAGATGAGGAACTTCTTGGGAACTGGCATAAAGGTGACTCTTGTTATGTTTTAGCAAATAGACCGGCAGCATTTTGCCCCTGCCCTAGAGATTTGTGAAACTTTGAACTTGAGAGAGATGATTTAGGGTATCCATTAGAAGAAATGTCTAAGGTGGCAAAGCGATTAAGAGGAAGCAGAGCATGAAAGTTTGGAAAATTTGCAGCCTGACACTGCAATAGAAAAGGAAAACCCATTTTCTGAGGAGAAATACAAGTTGGCTGCCAAAATTTGCATAAGTAACAAGGAGCCAAAAGTTAATCAACAAGACAATGAGGAAAATGTCTTTAGGGAATGTCAGAGACCTTCATGGCAGCCCCTCCCATTACAGGCACAGTGGCCTAGGAAGTAAAAATGGTTTTGTGGGCAGGGCCCAGGGCCCTTCCGCTCTGCAGCCTAGGGTCCTGGTGCCTTGTGCCCCAGCTGCTCCAGCCATGGCTAAAAAAGGCTAAGGTACAGCTTGAGCTGTGGCTTCAGAGGGTGCAAGCCCCAAGTCTTGGTAGCCTCCGTATGGTGTTGAGCCTGTGAATGCACAGAAGTCAAGAATTGAGGTTTGGGGACCTCCACCTAGATTTCAGAGGCCTTATGGAAACTCTTGCATATGCAGGTGGAAGTTTGCTGCAGTGGAGGGTCCCTCATGGAAAACCTCTGCTAGGGCAGTGCGGAAGAGAAATGTGGGGCTGGAGCCCCCACACAGAGTTCCCTGGGGCACTGCCTAGTGGAACTGTGGGAAGACAGTCACCATCCTCCAGACCCCAGAATGTTAGAGCCACTGACTGCTTACACCATGTACCTGGAAAAGCTGCAGACACTCAATGCCAGCCAATGAAAGCAGCTGGGAGAGAGGCCGTACCCTGCAAAGCCACAGGAGTGGAGCTGTCCAAGACCATGGGAATCCATCTCTTGCATCAGCATGTCCTGGATGTGAGACACGGAGTCAAAGGAGATCATTTTGGAGCTTTAATATTTGACTGCCTCTCTGGATTCTGGATTAGCTTCACATGGGGCATATAGCCCCTTCGTTTTGGCCAATTTCTCCCATTTGGAACAGGTGTATTTACCCAATGCCTGTGCCCCCATTGTATCTAGGAAGTAACTAACTTGTTTTCACTTTTATAAGTTCATAGGTAGAAGGGACTTGCCCTTTCTCAGATGAGACTTTGGACTACAGATTTCTGAGTTAATGCTGAAATATGTTTAGACTTTGCAAGACTGTTGGGGAGGCATGATTGGTTTTGAAATGTGAGGACATGAGATTTCAGAGGGCAGAATGATATGGTTTGGCTATGTCCCCACCCACCTTGAATTGTAGCTCCCATAATTCCCACATGTCACGGGAGGGATCCAGTGTGAGGTAACTGAATCATGGAGGTGGCTCTTTCCCATGATGTTCTCATGATAGTGAATAAGTTTCACAAGATATGATGGTGTTAGAAAGAGGATTCCCCTGCACATGCTCTCTTGCCTGCCACCATGTAAGATGTGACTTTGCGTCTCCTTTGCCTTCCACCATGATTGTGAGGCCTCCCCATCCATGCTGAACTGTGAGTTCATTAAACTTCTTTACTTTAGAAATTACCCTATCTCGGGTACATCTTTGTTAGCAGCATGAGAACAGACTAATACGTTAGGGTTTCTGATTTAGCAATATGTTGTGAAAAGAAACTAGAATGCTTTTTCGGGGGCAGGCTAAAAATTACATGTTACAAGTATTTACAGGCTGCTCTGAACACTAAAGTCAGGAGAAAAATCTGTATTTCAAATGTACTAAATAAAGTTATTGGTGACCAGAAAGAATACTGTATACACAGAATACATACATAATGAACTTAACTAAATTTCTGCAACTGTGAGTGATACAGTCGTATGATTAAAGTCAAATTTTGCTGTGTTGTAATTTGTTGCTACACTGGACTTTTACTTCTTGGACCACTAAATTTTGGAAAATACTTTTTAAGAAAAACATAAATGACATTTTTCATGTTTTTAATGACTAGACATCTGTTTAGAAAGAGAGAGAAGGGATCTGTCTTCTTCCTTTGGTTAAAAAAAAAGAGATGTATTAAATGGCTACTGTCACGACTGGTGCAGTGAGCAAGAGGATTTTGTCACTCTGGTATTCATGTATATCTCTTGAACTTCAAGATGAATGTTAACAATTCTGCTTTACTTTCCATTATCACTTATAAAAAGTTTGAGAACGCTTATGTGTTCCTTTACCAAATCTGAATGCATCCATCCTGTTTGTAAGGCAAAGGTGGACACTCTTATTTTGAAGCCATGACATCTCCTGCTGAAAATTTTGGCACCACTGGGCTGTGGCCCATTTTTCTGCAAAGGGCCCACAGATGGTTTGTTGATGTGGTAGAGCCATGCTATTGCTACAATTATCACAGACACTGATAAAAAGGGTCTACTGAAATAAAACAGCTTTGCACATCCTTTATCTTACTTCAACAGTCTTTCCAAGTTGATGAAGGACAATTCAACGACTGTGCTGATATTGGTTCCTGTATAGAAGAATAAAGCCCAGAATAGAGAAAGAGCACCGCTGCAGGTCACTGCTTATCTCCTTGGTTTGCAGAATGGCCAGAGCCAACAGCCTTCTTGCACATATAAAAGGCAGCAGAAATGAATGTTCAGTCTCCTAATTAACAAACGAACGCATGAGGCTTGCATCATTTTCCTGGGTTCTTACCAAGGGTCAGTAAGGAAATCACTTCTTTGAAGTATATCTCCGTTATTACCCGACATTATAAGTCAGAGTGCTGTCTTTAGTGTCTGTGAACATATGTTCTCAGAAGATTAGCCACAAAATCACAAACTTATGTGAGAAAATTACTGCTCCATTAAAGTAATTTATGGGATCATGTGCAGAAGAAACATTAGATACGGCAACCAGAGTGATTGGACAGTATTTCATATTGTTAAAAGAGTGTTCTACATGATAAACTCTCAATATAAACAGCTGTAAATTACTTTCAATTGAAGTGTGATAAGGCTTCAAATGATTACATTAAATGAGCACAAGTTGTCAAGAATTGCATCTGAACGTTGAAATTCAAATGATTTATGCCGAATTTCAAGGACCCTCACCCAGTCTCACCCGCAAAATGTCACCTCCATAGTCCTATCTCTTCTCATTTGCTTTCTTGCTAAAAGGTCAAACCTGAAAAGTCTACTCTTTAACTTTCTCTTTGACAATGTCTAAAGTCTTAAACCTGTTTAATTTTAAACCACTTCATACATATGTATAGACTTTGTTTCACCTTCTGTGTTTCTCTAAGATGCCCCATTAGTCTTAAACTATTAATACTTTCAGCTTTCCACTCAATAATCTATAAGTAGTAGTAAGAATTTTAAACTAAGATGTCTATGTTGCAAGCTGGAATCCTCATGCAAGCCTTGAATGGGCATAGGACTGGAAAGCTATTTAATTTCTTGAAGCTGAAGTATTATTAAATATTATTAATCAGCATCATCATCGCCATTGTCATCAAAGATAATAATAATTGAGCATTAACTATGTACACATGTAAGGCATATTATCATGTGGCTAACATAATTTTCATAATTATTTTATGAGACAAAAAATGTTATTCTATCTTACAGATTGAGAGAGTATGGATCAAAGAACAAAGTCCAAATTTCATTACCAGAGAGAACTAGAAAATACCTAAAATTGAGGCATTTCTCTTTCTCTGATTTTTACTTCATGATTACAAAGAGATTTATTATCAATCTGTGTTTCTGAGTACTGTGATTAAAAGTAGCTTTTGTGTAATAAAATTCATAATTACTATAATACATAATTACTAGTAAAACTCTCTAATTAGTTTATCATAAACAGAAGCTCAGGCCCTCCCTCCAGAGATTCTGATTTAATGTTACCTGGGTGGTTATAATATACAGCCACATTTGAAAACCACTGATGTAACACAGTTGTGACATTACTCATATGACCTAGAAATAGCTAAATTGGGATGTTAAATTGATTTCTGCCAGATGCAACTTCAATAACTGAGTGGTTTGGTGTGCTCTTGTCTATTCATGATGTAAGATGCAAAATAAATGAACTTTATTATTTGGTTAGTGGTCGGTATGCTGATTGCAAAATATTTCAACCATTTCAACTTCCATGCTGAGAATAATTTTATGTGTCTCATATTAAGAGAATCACCTGAAATGACATACTACTTTGACATAATATCCTAGAATCAGATGAGTCCAAGATATATCAAACATTTTCTCGAACATATTTACCCGTCTAAGCCATGTGTTGCAGGACACAGAAGAAAACTTGATAAAGTGAAGAAAACTTGGCATTAAGAGACTTTACATTTGGCTTTAGTTCAGGTTCTCCCTCTATCTAGCTAAATGCTTACGGCATGCAACTGCCGTTTGTCTGCATCAGTTTCTGCATCTGAAAAGTAAGATGTTAAATGACTGCTAAGGTCTCTTGCAACCTTAATTTACTTTGAGTTCTATGTTAGTGGTACGTATGATAATTCACATTCCAAAAATGCTATACTGGGAAGGCTCACTGTAGTGTGTCACATCTCACTCAGATCAAGCAGAATGGGGTAATTTCAATGTCAGTCACTCAAATGTTCATCAGATTCCTTGTGGAAATTTTTGTTGTTGTTCTTATCCTGTTCCAATATGAATTTTTTTTTTCTTCAGGGATAGTTTTCCTTTGTCATTTGTGATAAACTGACCTAAGGTCTTCATTACATATTCCATTGTAATATGTTTGAATTGATCCATAGCTTAATATATACTCTAAAATATGAAGATGATGGAGAAAGGCAGAAAACTGTGAGTTTTAAAACTATCCAATTCTCAGAGGAACTGTTCTGCTCACAGTAGCAATAATAAATGCACAAGAGCATTAGAACAGGCGGGCTAGCAATAGAAACGTATTAATGGGTTGTGGAAAAACCACCTCACATTTATTATACTTTCCAGACTGAAGGGTTTCGTGCTTCATAATAATCCATGATTTGTCACAGGAAGGCAGAAAATGTGGCCATAGTAAACCTGAACCTGAATAAGAGAGTTCCGTGTTGGTTGAATTTCTTATCACAAAGATGGCCCTTAGTAAGTTTTCAGAGAAGAGAAGAGAATAGGAGAGGGAGAAAGGGAGGGAAGGAGGGGGAGGAGAGAGTATGTGAATGAGAGAAGGTAAGAAAAAGGGAGAGAGTAAAAAGAAAAGAATATATTTTACTTAAGCCAGGTCATATCAAGTTTGGAAAGAGGAAAGTCAGAGGGTCACGAAGAATCACAAGACAATATTTATGGGACTTGATTTTTGATAATGTATAGTTTTGTGGATTCCACAGAATTTTTCCACATAGTACGGGCTATGGAGTAGAATATCCTTGGCTACGTGATGGCCCCTGCCATTTCCTCTTCTTCGGCTTTCAGTGGGTGAACGTCCTTTGCTTCTGCCATTGCCAGAAGCAGCCATCAGGCCTGCCAACAGCGTGGTCTACCTCCCACAGGAAACACCTCTGCTGTGACCCATCTCCTGTTAGAGGAGAAGATGTCTGAAGCGAGGGTGCTAATGCTCCAGGGTTCTTTCATATTCCACTCACATTTACTAGAGTTGGGTGGGATGATATTCTTAGTGACGATTATCTGCTCTCAGAATCGCTCTTCCCTTAGGAAAAGGCCATTCATGGGCTTCCCTCAACAATATTAGTGACCTGACTAGACTTAAAAAAAAATATTTCTAAGTTTGGGACTAAACTAAGACTTATTCTACAAGAATAAATACAACTACGCTGCAATCAGTGTTTTAAGATGCAGGGCTAGTGGAGTGCCTGAGGGAGAAAGAGGATGGAAATGGGATATAAGAGACTGATTTCAGGCCCTAACTTTAATATTTACAGGTTCTTGAATAGAGGTAAGTTGTTTGAATGCATTAGGCATTCTTAAAATGTAAATAGCATAAAATTAATAAAAATGAACCACATGAAAACATTCTGTGAAGGGATTATTGGTTCCAAAAATAAAGGATGCCGTAAACTTTCAGGTAGAAGGAACACGCCATCCACAATACAGAAATAAATCAAGTTATTTCAGATTTGTCTTCTGTAATATTAGATACCAGAAGATTACAGCATTTGGGCAGAAAAAAGAATGTGACCAAGGATTTCATACCCAAATTGTCATTCATATATAAAGGCAACAAAAAGTCTATTTGAAATACATAACACACCAAGGAAATGCACATCTACAAGACACTATAAAAGAGATTAAGTTCTTTTTAATTATGATATGAAACTGGAAGAAAGCAGAGATTCAACTGAATATTTTATGATTCATACCTATTGAATGTAGACTTCAATAACTATGATAAAAGTTATTTACCAAGTAACATGTATAATTTAATAAGCATACTTCAAATCAAAATTAAAGTGTATAATTCTTGAGGGAAAGTGTACAGAAAGAAAGATATGTACAGCATGGAAGAAGACAGAAAAACACAAGAAAATCATGTTTCCTTCTGTTTGTTTTGTTGCTGTTGTTTGGGGGAATGAAGGTAAAGGGAAGATAAAAATGAGCCATTATTCCCTCTTCTTTCCTGGGGGCATTCAGTAAACACCACTGAATAAAATTAAGCAAATGGAAATGGCAAATATGAATGCAATATCAGTAATATGCAGAATAGAATTCAGCATATATTTTATTATATGGGATTGAGAGAGTTTGTTTTACTGATAGTGATTACAATCCTTAACAAAAATCTGGCTGTATGCGCCGACACATCTATTAAGCAATAATTGTCAGCAACTGCCAAACAAGTTGAAAGAAACAATTTTAACACATCTCTCTTGGTCTGATACATTATATAAATAAAAATGCCTGATGGAAAGATTATCGAATAAGATAATTTCCGAGTTTTTATCTTAAAAATGTATATCTGAGTACATACTCCAGACAGAATATTTATTTTAATTCCAAGTACTGACACCAAATACAATGCATGGTTTAGAAAACCGAAGCCTACATTAGCCCACAGAAAGAAGCTCGGGGTGTTCAAAAAAAAAGGAATAATACAAACTTCACTCCCTGAAAATAATATGTAATTATATGTGTAATTTTTGAACTGAAATGAAATGAGAAAGAACTAGAGGAATTCCTTTATCAAGCCCTTAAAATTTACTAGAACTGTATCAAAGCACTTACTACATGCCAGGCACGAGTCTCATCTCTGGAGAGAGGATGGCCAAGCCATAGCACAGATCCCTTGGAGCTCACAGTACAGAAGTCAACATTAGAATGTACAAAGAGTTCCATCTAGCTCCTGTTCCTCTTCCAATTCAGAGCCAGCATTTGTGTGTTTCTTTTTTTTTCTGGAAAGTTCCAACCTGTAAATATTTTTGGCTTTGAGTGTTACATGGTCTCTATCGAAGTTACTCACCTTTGCCATGGTAGGATGAAAGAGCCATGGAAAAAATATAAACCAATAGGTGGGTGGCCTGATTTAGTCTGCAGTTTGGTTTGTTGTTCCTTGCTCTAATTAAACATACTTTCCTCCCAGCCATCACACTAAAAAGCAGTATTTTTTTCAATTGTGTTTTTACTCTTCTTTCTTACAATCTTTACAAGATAGCTTACTCTACATATTTTAATACAAACGTGTTATAGTTAGACTAGATTTAAGCTATAGTCTAGGGTTTATAAAATGTTTATGGATTGGCCTGGGAAACTGACCACTGGACATAATATTCGTTTATGGACAACCTGTGTTCTGAATTCAAAATATCTCCCATGTTCAAGCATGATTTTTGGAATATGGTATGTTAGTAATTCTTACATTTTTATTTCTTTAACTTTTAGCAGAATTGATACAGAAAAACTCTGAATATGGAGGGAAAGAGAGATAGTGACACTTGCAAAATAGAAAATAATGTAGTACTTTTGATGTTTATCTCACTCAATTTAGAAATTTCTAAGAACCACTTTTTCGCAATTAGGGAGTATTTACATAAATGCTCAATCACTTTCCTGCTTTTCTTTGAAGTCTAATGTTTCAAAACTTCTTTCAACTACAAAGGAGAAATTCATCAAGATAACTAGATTATCCTTGGAGCCACACACATTTCCTTTGTAAAATATTCAGCAACTCCAATCATCCTTCACGAAGTACCAGTATCCACCTGGGGAACTGTAATTCAAGCTTTCAAGAAGAGGTTAGTAATCCTTCTACGTCTGGTATTTAGCTGAGCCTGAGACCAAGAGAATAGAACAGAACACAAAAACAAAAATTAAAGCATATTCTATTAACTAATGTTTCTTCTCTTAACTCTTATCCTGTAATTAATCCCTACTGTAATTCTCCATATTAGTATCATATGGTATTATCATTTGTTACAGTAGGCTTCAGTGTTTAGGATTACACAATCTTTTGTTGTTTGGAGTCTATTTAGTGTCAATTATATTCCATACACTCTCGTAGACTGCTTGCCATTTCAGTTATTTTGGAAGTCTCATGTTTCATTTTTGTGGTTCTATTTGGATTCTTATTGGTTTATTTTCAAGACATTTTATCAACTGATTAAACAAATAATACTTAACATGTAATCTCATTCTGTTAGATACTCTGAGAGTTGCAAAGTTAAGTATAGCACCTAAGTTCCTCAAACTTATAGTCCATGATTTTTGCCTTTGAGCATATTGAGTAGTTGGTTTGGGGTAAAGCTGGAGCTTTTCTGCATCTGGGATCTTGAAAACTGAGCATGGGCATATGGAAGGAAGAGAAAACAAAAGAGGTAGCCTCCACAAGGGAGACCTTGAGATCTAGGGGGAAGTCCAAAGATCAAGTCCATATTTCCAGGCAGAGATCAATAGCTGTGCCCAAAGTAAAGAGCCAGCTACTGTGGACTACAAGCTGCAGTAAAAAAGATTCAGAGTGTGAGCCTAAGAGATTCCTCGAGGTAATGGTCAGGTAAAGGTAACAGTAAGGGAGAATATTTCAGAGACCCTAAAACAGAGAATTGTAGGTAGGAGTAGTATTATAAAGGGTTCTGAGTTGGCTTAGACAAAATGTTACTACTCCAGCCCAAGCTTTAATGTCATGGAAGTGACCCAGCTGTTCCTTATATAAATTTGGGACTTTGTGCACTCTGATAGCAGTTGAGTTTCTAGTAGGAATTGCGGTGACACATTTATTATTATTATTATTATTATTATTATTATTATTATTATTAGTGTGGTGATAAATTCTCCTGATGGTGTTGACAGCAGATCTGTGGCAGTGCTGGCCAACTCAGCCTCTTGTTTCTGAGCCCTTTCATCACAGTTTGATGGCCTTTTACTGAGGGTACGAGTTTTCGTTATACCATAGAGTTCATTAAGAGAGCAAGCCACAAACTCATTGCCAAAGGCTTGAGTAAAACCAGGGGGAAAACACTGGAAGGCCATGGAAGTTCCAGGTATCTTCTCATCAATATTCAGAGAGGAGAGTTTGGGGCCAATGAAGGGTTAACTGCAGCTAATGGATCCCATGGCTGATGGGACCAAGTGGGAGATCTGTCCTGCTAGAATCCAAGACACCAATTGTTCTGGTTGTTTCTCCTTGTATCGTGAGATGCAGGCAAGGTTCTGAAAGGCCTGGTGTCCTTTGGTGGGAGGTAATAACGGAGACGCTGGACATGGCACACATTTATAAAGTAAAGCAGAATCAAGTTTAAATCTTGAAAACAGAAGCCTTTTGCGAAACATGGAATGTCCAAAAATACCATTCCAAGAAGAAGACACTTATAGGATAACTGTGATTGTAGTTGCTAGCTAAAAGGAATTTTTAATAGAATTAAATGGTAATGTATAAAATAAAGGAACAAGAAATAAGAACAATGACAAGAGAAGCTCTCACTAAAGGTGGTATTTAATAGGACACAGAAAGACGAGCAGGACCTAGATAGAAAATTGGAGTAAAGATACAGCATATTAGGAAGTGGTTAAATGTGATCTTACAAAAGAGGTACAAGAGTAAGTGAGACATGAGTTAGCACAGGAACAGTGAGGAAGGAAGTTCGATGTGTGAGGCTGGATCAGACGTGAGTGCCTATGAAGTCAAACCGAATGAAGTTAGATTTGGGAAGGATATTTGCAAATCAGTAATTTAAAGGGTAAAAGTTGTGTTAGAAAAGGATTAAGCTGCTGCGCCAGAAGGAGAAAGAGCTTGTCAGAATCCTGTGCAGAGATCCAAAGTGGAGCGATGGAAATGGATACAAAATGATGCACAGACATGCAGTTGTAACAAGCTGTGAAAAAACAACTCATGAGAAAAAAATGTATTATCTAGTGGCACAGTTATGGAAGGATATGTAAAATCTCATTGATTTAGACACTTATGATTTGCAAATGTTACTATATGCTAAGCCTTGTGCTACTCTTATTAGAAATAATAATAAGAATTTATCATGGCATGTTACCCTAAACGTATCTAGAACTTTTTTTTTCCTGTTACTGATATGAAAGCTAAAGCCAATAAATATTAGGATATTAGTCCCGAATATCAGAGATGTTTAGTGGCAGAGCTGAAACACCTAACTCTCCTAAATCCCAGTCTTCTTATTCTATTTATTTTGGCATCATTTATGCTAAAATAATGAAACTGAATCATGCATATCCTGGGTATGTTGGCAAAGTTGGGTATAGTCATCATGTTATTCCCCAAAGTGCTTAAAGTAACTTGATGATGGTACATTTTGCAGAAGCATATGCATTCAAATGCAACGTTGAAGTCATGAAAGAGTTTCTACTCACAACAGAAGTGCAAAATGGTTCTCAGAAATTTATAGACTATGCCCTGGGAAAAGTGGAGCCAAGAAATAAGATAATGGACAGAGTGGAAGGAAGAAAACCAGTAGCATAGGACATCCCTCCTCCTGCTTTTGTGTTCAAACACAGTCTACAAGGCACAGCACATACACCTGACTCCGAACTTCAAATGAACTGGTTTTGAACCACAACACACTTAGTTACTCGTTACTGACCTTGGTGATATTAATTTCTTTGAGCATTTTTTAAAATTTTATTTAATACATAAAGTGAGGACAATGATATACAACTTCAGAGAAGTGTGGTGAATATTACATTATGGCAAATCGAACCTAAATAATTTAGTATTTGGTGTGAAGAATAAATGGAGGCTACAACAATCGTTACTTCCTACAACAGTGCCTAGTATAGAGTGGGCTGTTGATTGAGGAAGAATGAAGGTGGGAGAGAGCTCCTCAGCAGCTGTGTGTTGAATACATACATTGTAATATAATAGGTTAAAAAAAGAGATATGCAAACAAAATAATCACACATTAATACTGGGAATTTAAAAATTTATCAACCTTTAAATGAAACATATTCATGAGGCAGATCTATTTTGATAGAGAATGGATATAAGCCCCATTGATTTTCTCTTAAAGTTGAACAACATTACAAAATAAATTAAAAGGAAGGAAAAGAAAGAAAAATAAAAGATAAAGGAAGGAAGAAAAGGAAACGAAGAGAAGAGAAAAGGAAAGAAAAAATGAAATAAAAAGAAAGGCAGGAACGATAAATATGCAAAAGAACCTACGAGTAGCTAAAGGCAGAACTGGTAATTGCTAGGCTACTTAAATCCTAAGTGTCTAGTCAAAGAAGCTGTGAATTAGCACTGTTGTAATTATTAAAGTGAAAAAGCTACACAGAGTCTGTAAACTTTCCCTGAGGGTGTTTCTCCTGTTACTTATTCTTTGTGCCCAGACATCCAAAAACACACAGAGTTTAGTGCTTTGGCAACCACTATTACAATGTTAGAGTAAAATCCTGTTTAACTGTGAATGGCTTGGAAGTGGCGGAGAAAGTGTAACACATACACACACACATACAGCACTGTCACTTTCCTACTAAAAATCATTTCATATTGTTTTAAAGAAAGTTGGGCAACATATCCAACAAGCTGTTGCCATAAAAAACGTTTTTTATCTCTTCCTTGTCAACATTTATACCAAAACAATAGAGATTATCTTCTTGAAATATTTTCATTTTGGTCACTAATCTATATTCTATGATAATGAAATTTAGAAAAGTCTGAAGCATTTATCCCTCAATTTTGAAATATCACTTCAGACTGTAAAATCCTGCATGAAGATGGACTCTGCGAGCTGGCCAATTCACTCAATCTTCTGGGACTTGTTTACCCCACTTACTAAATGAAGAGGTTGGATCTTAGGATCTCTAGGATACCTTCAGGTTCCCGATATTTAATAACTCTCAAAATACATGCTATTTGTGTGTGATCATGTTTTTCCTGTAAGGGTACATGAGCCTAAATTCATAGAAAACTGTGTTTTAGGTAGCATATCAATTAGTTTGGATCATTATTTCTTTTAGTGAACTAAATGCTAAAGTTTTCTTCTGACTTTCCAGGTTATATTTCTTTTCCTTTTTTTTCTTTATTTTATTTTATTTTTTTTTGAGACGGAGTCTCGCTGTCACCCAGGCTGGAGTGCAGCGGCGCGATCTCCAGTCACTGCAAGCTGCGCCTCCCGGGTTCCCGCCATTCTCCTGCCTCAGCCTCCCGAGCAGCTGGGACTACAGGCGCCGCCACCACGCCCGGCTAATTTTTTTTTTTTTGTATTTTTAGTAGAGACGGGGTATCACCGTGTTAGCCAGGCTGGTCTCAAACTCCTGACCTCGTGATCCGCCCGCCTTGGCCTCCCAAAGTGCTGGGATTACAGGCGTGAGCCACCGCGCCCGGCCGATTATATTTCTTTAATATCAAAAAATATCAGAGAGTCTTGGCTTTCCACAATTATTTTAGGGTCAGTTACACCCCCCTCCCCAAGTATTCCTTACAGTTCTATTTTTATTTACTCCATGCCCCAAGTTACTAAGTCTTCCACTGTGATACCCTGCTCAGAACGGCCATGATCCCATCCCTACCACTTTCTTCTAATTATAGCTTTCACTGTCCCCTCCAAAACCATCCCTTTCTTACTATCCCTTCGTCTCCTTCTCTCTCAAAGCTTCTATTTCCCCAGTACAGCCTATGTTAACTAGGTGACCACAGAGGAGCAGACTAATTAAACCAATTTAAAATTTAAATGAATGACACATGACCTGGTTTATTTCAGTCAGGAAAATCTGCATTTTGTAAAAGCCGCAGTTATCTTTAACTTCTGGATTCATTCACTAATTTATAGCCAGTATTTGGAGGATAACAGCAGCCCTAAATCATAGCAAGTGACAGAGCTGCTAGGTGGCTTTAGACCAAGTCTAGGTTTATCTAGATAGGAAACCAGCTAAATTATCTCAGGGCTTTGGATCTAACCTTAGTTATAAGCAGAACCAACTGCATGATTGCAAGAACAGAACTGAAAGAATAATTTTGCATCTTCGTTTCTCTTCATTCTACCTGTGGGTGAACCACTCAATTTTGCATAAAATATGTAATATTTTGAGCAATAACTTAGCAGATGTACTGTTTTCATCTAAAAGTCTGACACCTGAAGATTACAAAAGTTAGCATTAAAAAAGTAGGAAAGTTTAAAATGTTAATCACACAGAATTGCACACTGGAGGCCAAGTGGAGGATGTGTAGGTCAGTACTTGTATAGATAGAAAGGATTCTTAAATTACTAATCAAACATGCCCAAAGCTAATGTTCTGTATTGTATGGAGTAATATCTAAATGAGAAAATAGCAAACTATGACATAATTTACTCTTTGTAGCATGTTTGATGTATCTGATGTATCAAAATTTACAGTGGCTGCAAATAAAGTATAGATCTAAATACTAACACAAAAGAAATACAAACACGTAAAGAATATGTTCCAGGCTGGGCTCAGTGGCTCACGCCTGTAATCCCAGAACTTTGGGAAGCCGAGGTGGGTGGATCACGAGGTCAGGAGATGGAGACCATCCTGGCTAACACAGTGAAACCCCATCTCTACAAAAATACAAAACAATTAGCCAGGGGTGGTGGCGAGCACCTGTAGTCCCAACAACTCAGTAGGCTGAGGCAGGACAATGGCGTGAACCCAGGAGGTGGAGCTTGTGGTGAGCCAAGATCTTGCCACTGCACCTGGGCAACAGAGTGAGACTGTTTCAAAAAAATAAATAAATAAATAAATATGTTCCAGTAGTTTATGAAATAAGATAAAATACAAGCAACCTACAGGCATTCGATGCTGCTACACTACATTCAATGAAAGAAAGGACATTCTCATAGGTAAGAGGAAGGATTAAACTTGGCAATGTTGAAATCTCTACAATATGGTTCTTTTAGTTCTAAAATTGGAGGCTTCTAAAATTTATGAAAGAATGGAAAGAATAAGAACTCTCTACGTTGGAAAGTAAAAATAAATAAAATGAATAGCAAAGAAAGACCATGAGAATGCACCCAATATTGCAAATAACAAAAGAGGGACGAGCCAAAGGATTTCTTACATATAAATACATATTCTAGTGTTACAAATAGAATAGTTCAAATATTATTTTTATCAGAAGACATCGGGAAGTCAACCTTTTGATTTGTCAGCTTGTTTTTTCATAGCTTGACACATGAAGAGAAATCCAGTACCAACTAAACTAGAAGTAAACACTAAGAATTTGAGGCATTCTTTAAAAGTAATTGTGTAACAGCTGGACTGGTTCGATTTGGCTTTTACTGTTGTTTTTTCAGTTATAAGAGCAAATGGGTTGAACACCCAAAGAAGACAATACATCACATTATGGGAACCAATCATAGGAAAACGTCAACCTGTAGAGATCTGTGTGTTTGAACAAGCTGACAATAGTCTGTTTTTTTTTTTTTTTTTTCTTCGTATTGTGTCTCTTGCCTGGAATACAGAGCCTTTGTTGATGCCTGAAATTTTTAAGAACCATGAAGAAATTGAATGTTATCCCAGAATTTCTTATACTAAATCAATACAGCAAAAGAACTTAGTCAAGCAAAACAGGCTCTCTGGGAGGCCCCACTGCCCTTCAATACTGTCCAGATGTACAATTCAGGAAATGCTGTAGACATTAGAGTCATTCAAAATTTACAACCGCTGAATAGGCAGCATGAAAGGACTGCAGAGTGGAAACAAAGAATGACGCATGTTGAGCAGAAGGGGCTGGAGTGAAAGACAGCAGAATCCATGGCAAGGACAGAGAGCAGAATGGATCTGTAACCCTCTCAGGCAAAACTGGACTAAACCTGTCTCTATTCAAAGCAACCATTCCGCCCCTACTGCCTCCTGGCTGCTTATCTTCCCCGACCCCTTCCGAAGGCATGAAGCCACCTGTGGCTATAGCTACAGGCACAAAACCTTCTTTCAATTGGTGTATTATTTTAAATAGTAAGTTCTAAGAATACAAAAGATAGTCTTTCTAAATTTTTAAAATCCACTTTACTTAATTTAGAACACACAATGGCTAATTTGCTTATGCATTGTCTAATAATAAAGCAGTCACATCAGAATGTCGGTTTCACGGAGGCCAGGAACTTATCTGTATCATTTCTATCTGAATCTCCAGCACCTAAAACAGTGCTGGGTGCATAGTAGGTTTCTCACATATCTGAATGACAAAATGAGTCAGAGATGCACTGAAACAGAATTCAGCTTCATGGAGAATTTCTGATTCCCAGGGAACTGGATGTTCTGATTTTTATCCTGTTTATGATAAGCTGAATTTCCTTTGCCTAGCTTTCCAAAGAATGTCCAAATTCCCTGTCAATTTTTATTTCAATAAAAAATGACAGCCAAAATCATTTCCCCTAGTACTCTTGATCTTCTGAAAGCTAAATTATTTTTCTTCCTTTTAACCTCCTTTATGCCTCCAGTCCCTAAGCTTAATTAACTTGTATTTTTCTAAAGGAACTGAGAGGAAATATGATCCGTAGACAAAAAAGGGAATTATTTGCTCTCTTTTCCCCCTAATTATCAAATTATCAAACATGAGTCTTCAACACTTTAGAAGTTTGAAATCAGACTTATAATTTTTGTCCCTCAATATGCCATACCTACAGGGCATTATGAGGACCAATTCATTATTTAGTGCAGAAATAATTTCTTAACTAGTACTTTTGTTTATTCTGACATGTAAAGGAAGAAGTTTAAATGTCTTTCTAAAGTATATATTTCCATTTATAGTATATGTAAATTTCCCCAAGCGTAGCAATAAGTGTAGATGTGGAAAGTGAGAGACAGCACTAACATAATGTGAGTCTCTTTTCATTTTTCTGTACTTTCCATAGCTCCCACTAGGGACATAAGTCAAGGCCACTAAATATTTGACAACTGTAATCCTGCAATAGGGTTACAGCCAGTGATGCAACAATAGAAAAATAAGAGAGAAAGAAAGAAAAACAGACAGGGATATTGGAAAGAATGGAGTGAGGAGGGAAGAGAGAGACAGACAAAGAAATAGCAATTGTAATATTATAGAGGAAAATCCAAACTTAGAACTAAAAGCTGTGTATGTGAAAAATAAAAAGCACATAAAGACTAAGAATATATTTATTTATATAAATCAAATAATACCAACTTAGTCATTGCATTTTATCCAGAAAGTCTCTAAAGTTTTCTTAATGGTTTTCAGTCATTCACAATCATTAAGCTTCTACGTAGAATCTAAATTAATGGTAACCATGTAATCATAGGTGAGAGCTACAAAGATTACACTCTTCTGATACCAGGTTCATGTAATATATCTTTGCCCATCATACTGAGATGGATCATTAACGGTTAATTTCACTCCCAGCCCCACCTTAACCATTCTTACAATATGGCCTTGTTAAAGGATGTATTAGAGAGAACCAGAAGCCTAAATACAGAGCTTTCATCCTTCACTTCCTCAAAGAATACCTTGCAGTGGCTTCAAAACTGCCTCTTAG
The DNA here is from genome assembly GCF_043159975.1 of Macaca nemestrina. Taxonomy (NCBI): domain Eukaryota; kingdom Metazoa; phylum Chordata; class Mammalia; order Primates; family Cercopithecidae; genus Macaca; species Macaca nemestrina. The sequence continues at coordinate 12,770,979 of NC_092128.1, forward strand.
CCTTCTTGCCTGGTCACCATGTGCTTCTGTCACTACGTTACATTTTTCACATTTATTTTTTAAGGATTCACAATATCAGCTTCCTTATCGATTCAAATTAAAATGCATTTTATATTATCCAAGGTGACTCTGCCTCTGAGGATCCATTACCATTATTGCTACTGACCAGATGATCTACCCATTTCTTCCTGAAAATCTGGATACTTTCCATCCTCTACCAGCTGGTTTCAGCCCACAGCTTGGTGCCTAAAATACAATAAATTCATGTTGAATGTATAAGGAATGAATGAATGAGTCAAACAACATCTGTGAAACCTGTGCTCCATGTAATCCTGGATTTACAACCTTATGATGAAATTTTAGCAATGAATGGGAAAATTGGGGGCATCTGTGAAGTATTGTATTATTTGTCCAGGAAATATGTAATTTATTGTTTATTTCCTCCTTTGGCTGCTTTCTTTATAGTGTTTGTTTGTTTGTTTGTTTGTTTGTTTGAGATGAGTCTCGCTCTGTCACCTGGGCTGGAGGGCAGTGGAGTGATCTCGGCTCACTGCCACCTCTGCCTCCCAGGTTAAGGCAATTATCTCTGCCTCAGCCTCCCGAGTAGCTAGGATTTCAGCTTCCTGCCATCACCCCAGCTAATTTTTGTATTTTTAGTAGAGATACGGTTTCACCATATTGGCCAGGCTGGTCTTGAACTCCTGATCTCAGGTGATCCGCCAGCCTCAGTCTCCCAAAATGCTGGGATTAAGGCGTGAGTCACCGCACCCAGCCTATAGTAAAATCAGCAAAATTCATTTAAAACTATAGGCTGTGTGTGTTTGCTCATGCTGGCAATCCCAACATTTTGGGAGGCCGACGTGGGTGGATCGCTTGAGGTCAGGTGTTCAAGACCACCCTGCCAATATAGCGAAACCCTGTTTCTACTAAAAGTACAAAAATTTGCCGGGCATGGCCATTGCTCCTGGCCTATAGTTTTTTTGTTTGTTTGTTTGTTTGTTTGTTTTTGAGACGGAGTCTTGCTCTGTCACCCAGGCTGGAGCGCAGTGGCACGATCTCGGCTCACTGCAAGCTCCGCCTCCCGGGTTCAGGCCATTCTCTTGCCTCAGCCTCCCGAGTAGCTGGGACTACAGGCGCCCGCCACCGCGCCCGGCTAGTTTTTTGTATTTTTAATAGAGACGGGGTTTCACTGTGTTAGCCAGGATGGTCTCGATCTCCTGACCTCGTGATCCGCCCGTCTCGGCCTCCCAAAGTGCTGGGATTACAGGCGTGAGCCACCGCGTCCGGCCTGGCCTATAGTTTTAAATGAATTTTGTTGGCAGGAATCAAGTTACTAAGCCCAAAAAAGTGGAGTTCATGGAGAATCTTACATTTCTTATTATGGATATTCTGTTCTTGTGGGTTTCCTTTTTTCTTTTTTTTTTGAGACAGCATCTTACTCTGTCACCCAGGCTAGAGTGCAATGGCAGGATTACAGCTCACTGCATCCTCCCCTGGGCTCAACGCAACCCTCCTGCCTCAGCTTCCTGAAGAGCTGGGACTACAGGTATACACAACCATCTCTGCTTATTATTTTTATTTTTTGTAGAGATAGGGTATCACTGTTGCCCAGGCTGGTCTTGAACTCCTAGCTTCAAATGATCCTCCCATCTCAGCTTCCTTAAGCATTGAGATTTCAGGCTTGAGCCATAGCTCCTGGATTTATTGTGGATATTCTTGATTGAGACATTTAGTCATTCAGAGCTATGCACTGGTAATAGCTACTGCTTGAGCACACTTTTGTCCACAAATAGATTACATGCTACTTCAAGTCAGGAGTCTCATCACCTGTTTTCAACTAACGCATGCTTAGTATATTTGTATGTACAGCATTCTTTCAGGATCTCTATATGATATACTATACAGTACTGAGGAATTTTTAGAGTCCCAGTTCTCATAGAAATTATTGTTCTGTAAAGAAAATAAATATAACAACTATTACAAGAATAAGTTATAAAATTACAGAAGTGATAGAAACTTTAAGGGGCAATTAAATTTGTCAAAGAGGTCAGAAAATATATGGCATGTAGCATCACAGATTTGAATTTAACCTCATACTCTAAAATATGCATGTATATTTATTATGCTATAAACTACACAACCAAGATATAAATGTGTGTGTGTAGTGGGGGGCGGGGATTATTTGACGAAGCAGATAGCGTTACATCGGTTTATTTTCTAAATGGTCAATGTTTATAGCAAACAAATTGGAAAATTCAATTATTAAAAACACTTGGAGAAAATTAAAACAAGATACATATAATAAATACACTATTGTAAACTTCAAAAAGTGTATTATTCAATCCTTAATATGAGATTAGATAAAAATATAAATTTACTCTAATAATGTATAATAAGATAAAGAGGCTTAAAGTAACTGAACAAAATTAAAACTAAATACAAAGTTCTCTGCACTTAATTTTAATTCATTAAAAATGTCAACTTTTTTTTTTTTTATCCTTTGAGCATATGTACTTCTACTCGTTCTGTTGAGGAGATTTGAACATTTAGAATCTTGTGAAAGCAAATAGGATTATATCAATGTTTCCTGATGTTAATAGGAATTTAAGGGATTAAAACAAAATAAAATTTTTATTAGGAAAAAAAAAAAAAACAAAAAACCACAGCTGAAGAAAACCAGACTAAGCAGGTTTTAGTACTTCAGGACCTGTCAGGTTCATTGGTAAATATCATAGAGCTTCTTTGGACCAAAGAGTCAGCATTTTCCAGATCTATCAGACCATGACCTTCCCTTGCAGAGTATCTTGCATGTCTGTACTCCAAAGAAAACGCATTGGAAAACACTAAGGAAGAGTTTTTAAACTGAGAGTTCTGAAAGAGCTCACTCATTTCTAGCAAATGTTAATGCTGTACTACACATGGTTGCTAATTAATTACAAGATTCCTCCAGTTATCCACAGAGAAATGAAAATACATAATGATCAGAACTTAATTATTGAAGATCTAGTGATGTGGTAACTGAATGGTTCCAAAGGCAATGCCCTCATTCAAATCATAGTCAGAATTGTTAATCTGGGAAATATGAAAACAAGAAAGAGGAGAGAAAAAGCAGGAATTTTGTGGTCAAAAAGGAGAATAAATTCAATAAAATTTTTGGAACATAGAGAAATCTAGACCGCTAAGGAGGCTGTGTAGTGTATGTTTAAACAAGAATTTCTCAACCTTGGTACTATTGATATGCTGGACTGGAAAATTCTGTGCTGTGGGGGCGGTCATGTACACAGTAGGATATTGAGCAATATCCCTGGCCTCCACCCACTAGATGCCAGCAGCATCACTCTCCCTGGAGTTGTGACAATAAAACATTTCTCCAAATATTGCCAGATGTTTCCTGGGAGGCAAACTACCCCAGCTTTGAGCTATTTGGTTAAAAAGAAGCAATAGATAGTTTCAGAAGCCAATTGTAAGAAATACAAGGATGGTAGGTGAAAAAGAAAACCCAAGAAATAACATGAGCTGGTAACAAAAAAAAGAAAAACTTCCAGAGTAAATATTATATTTTAAATCATAAGCAAAAAAAAAAAAATTAAGAGCATTTTTTAAAGAATTTTTAGAAGAAATAAAGAGACAAAGCAAGCTTGTCATTTTTTGAAATTTTTACAATGTTTTAAATTTCAATAATATAATTTATTTAGTCTCTAATTTTTAGTGGAATTAATGACATGAAATAGATTCAGTATTCAAGGTGAATATAATTTTAATTAATTTAAACTTTGTTACCTCTGTAGCACTATTTAAGATATCAACACATCGTTTAAAAATACATGATGTTTATTTCAATATTTTTAAAAGTTTATTAAATTTACTCATTATATATATTTTATAATATTGCTTCCAGGGCATTTAAGAAAACACATCTTTTCTCTTATAGGTTAATAGAAATTTTAAGAAAATTCCCAAACTGGTGTCGATGCATGATGAAAAAGGAAACAGGCCAATTTGTGGTTTTGATTCCAAAGAGTTAGAATTCATAAAACACTTGCTCATAGCTTTCCAGAAAATATGACTTGAGTTCATTGAAACAAATCTTGAACCTACAATGATTATAATTGAGTTAGATTTTAAAAATGACAAATAGAAAATTGGTTAGCTAGTTAAAATATTTTGCTGCTTTTTTAACCTGCTTGTATGTATATTTGTCATATGTGATTCATTTGGGTGCTTCCCTCTTTCAGCACCTCTACATAACCAGTATAAAAGAAATTGGCTCAATCCAAGAAACACAATTAAATCTACAAAAACTACCAAAGGCAATAATTACCTAACTACACTATGAAATATTGTTTTGTCTCACATATATTTTTTTTCTCCTTAGTTCTTGTTTGCCTAGAGAGGTTATTTGAAGCTAAGAAGGATTGGTGTTTGTCCACTGATAATCAATCAGGAAAAATTTTAATGGAAAACTCTACTGAATATAGCAGAATATAATGAAAAAACAAACAAATCCAGAAAGCTGTTCCCTTGCTAAGTGAATATCCACACATATGAATAACTCTTTTTTATTTATTTATTTATTTATTTATTTATTTATTTTTAGGCGGAGTCTTACTCTGTTGCCCAGGGTGGTGTGCAATGGCGCAACCTCGGCTCACTGCAACCTCCGCCTCCCAGGTTCATGCGATTCTCCTCCTGAGCCTCCTGAGTAGCCTGGGATTACAGGCACCCAATACTATGTCCAGCTAATTTTTTGTAGCTTTAGTAGAAACAGGGTTTCACTCCATTGGCCAGGCTGGTCCAGAACTCCTGACCTTGTGATCTGCCTGCCTAGGCCTCCCACACTGCCAGGATTACAGGTGTGAGCCACCATGCCCAGCACTTATGAATCACTCTTAATCTCTTTACAAATTCTCTCTTGTCAGTTAGTTTTAATTGTTTGCATAGCTCTAAAAGTCATTCATATTTAACTCCACCTAATCATATTCTTCTTCAATTTTTTAAAAATTAGTTTTCTTAATATTTTCATATTTTCTATGTTAACATATAACCACAAAAACCATATTTAAAAATATTAGTGGCAAGGTGCAGTGGCTTGCACCTGTAAAAAAATTAGTGCTATTCAACATCTAATTTTTAATACACCAAGAATTTATCAACTATTAAAAAGATGAGTAATAACAAGTGTTGGCAAGCATGTGAAGAAAAGGGAACCCTTGTACCCTCTGGTTGGAACGGAAGTTGGTACAGTCATTATGGAAAACACCGCAAAGGTTCATCAGAAATCTAGAACTATTGGGCCTGGCACGGTGGCTAATGCCTGTAATCCTAGCACTTTGGGAGGCCAAGACGAGCAGATCACCTGAGGTCAGGAGCTCGAGACCAGCCTGGCCAACATGGTGAAACCCCATTCTACTAAAAATACAAAACTTAGCTAGGTGTGGTGGTGCACACCTGTAATCCCAGCTACTTGGAAGGCTGAGGCATGAGAATTGCTTGAACCTGGGAGGCAGAGGTTGCAGTGAGACGAGATGGCCCCATTGCACTCCAGCCTGGGCAACTGAGTGAGACCCCGTATCAGAGGGCAAAAAAAAAGAAAGAAAAGAAAAGAAATCTAGATCCAGCAATCCCACTTTTGGGTATATATCCAAAGGAAATGAAATCAATATCTTGAAGTGATACCTGCATTGCTATATTCATTGCAGCATTATTCACAGTAGCTAAGATATGGAAAAAACTAGGTACCTATCCATGAATAAATGAATAAAGAAACAATGATATATATAATAAAATATTATTCAACCATAAAAGAGAAGGAAATCTTGCCATTTACAACAACATGGATGAACCTGGAAGACATTATGTTAAATAAAATAAACCAGACATGGAAAGACAAATATTATGTGATTTCTCTGATATGTGAAATCTAAAAGAAAAAACAAAACCATATCACAGCAACAGAAGAAGGGTGGCTGTCAGGGGATCAGAGGTATGGGAAATGGAGAAATATTTTAAGATGAATAAGTTCTGGGAATCAAATGTACAACATGGTGCCTAGAGTTATTTATAATATACTGTATACTCGAAATTTGCTAAGAGAGTAGATCTTAAGTGTTCTCATCACCAAAAATAAGGTAACTATATGAGATAACCGATGTGTTAGCTTGATTGTGGTAATAATTTCACAATGTATATTTGCATCAAATCATCACAATATGCCTTCAATATACACATTTTTCATTTCTCAATTTTATCTCCTAAAGCTGTAAAAATATTTATCAAGCACTTACTATGTGTCAGGTGCTACTTTAGATTCTTGACACACCTCAGTGGAAAAAGGAGATAAATATCCCTAATATGTGGCTTACACTCTAATAGCAGAGATAGTAGGTAAAATGTACAAATAAATTGGGTAAGTTAGAATGATATCTGGAAAAGAAAATGTGGAGGAGAGAAAAGTGCTTGGTTGGGTTGCATTTTCAAATAGGATAGTGGAACAGAGGGCAGAAAGTGATAGTTGAACAGATAGCAGAAAGTGGCAAAGGTACTGCTAATGAGGATATCTGGAAGATAAAAGAGCCAGTGCAAAGGTCCTGAGGTTCAAATATGGCAGTATGTACAAAAGCCTGAAAAAAGGCCACTGTGGCTGGAGCTGAGTGAGCAGGAGGGAGAATAGTAGGTTATGAGGGAAGAGGTAATGTAGGCATTTTGTGTAAGTCACTTTAAAGACGCTGGTTTGTATCCTGAGTGAAATGGACAACCATTTCAGGGTTTTGAGCAGAGGAGTAACATAATTTGACTTTTACTTAAGGGGTCATTCTGGCTGCTTCACTGAAAATAGCTCTTGCGTAAAAGCTAGAAGCTGGTAAACCATTGGGTAGGTCATTACAATAATTCAGGTTTGAAATGATAATGAATCGAAAGGGGTGAGAAAGTGTTTGAACTCTAGATGTATTTTTAGGTAACATTAACAGGACTTTCAAGTAAATGTGAGCAGAAGAGAAGAGTCAAATAAGACCTCATGTTCTTGGACTGAACAACTGGGGAAAAAGAGAATGGCTACAATCTGTGGTAGAGAAAGCTAAGAATGGTACCTACAGGGGCAGGGTGGGGAAGCTCTCTTTCTGCATATAGAAAAAATAACAGGAGTCTCTGTCCTTATGTTATCTATAGGATAGGGAATTTCAAATCTATGCATCCATACAGATATGAATTGTGAACATACGTTTCCAATATTATATTAAATTTTCCTTCCTATATAATACATGACTGTGATGGTTAACATTGAGTGTCAACATGATTGGATTGAAGAAGGCAAACTATTGTTCCTGGGTGTGTCTGTTGCCAAAGGAGATTAAGATTTAAGTCAGTGGACTAGGATAGGCAGACCCACCCTCAGTCTGGGTGGGCACCATCTAATTAGCTGCCAGCACAGCCAAAATAAAGCAGACAGAAGAAGGTGGAAGGAGCGGACTTGCTGACTCTTCCAGCCTTCATTTTTCTCCCCATACTGGATTCTTCCTGCCCTCGAACATCAGTCTCCAAGTTCTTCAGCTTTTCAACTCCTGGACTGAAACACCAGTGGTTTGCCAGGGGATCTCGGGCCTTCAGCCACAGACTGAAGGCTGCACTGTTGGCTTCCCTACTTTTGAGGTTTTGGGACTTGTAATTGCTTCCTTGCCTCTCAGCTTACAGATGGCCTATGGTGAGACTTCACCTTGTGATCGTGTGAGTCAATATTCAATAGACTCTCCTTCATATATACATCTATACTATTAGTCCTGTCCCTCTGGAGAACCCTAATGCAATGACCAACTCAAATTGGCTGTGTCCAAACAAAAACTCGTATCTTTCTCCTCAAACATATGCCTCTTTGAGTATTCCTTGTATCTTCGAAAAGGAACAACAAAGATGTAGTTGTACTAGAGGAAGATCAAAGCATTATTCTAAACTCCTTTTTATCTTAACCACACATTTTTAGATTCTTAAATAACTTTTGAGTTTATGTCCTCTTCATCCTTTCTGCTATATACTAATCCTATAATATTTCTCACCTGAGCCAATGCAGGGCTCATTAATACCTCAGCACACAACAGCTGCAATGCCATTAACAAAATTATTTTCTTCAACTTTCAGCTAAAGTATTGTGGCCGTCTGAAAGTCTTTCATATTCTCTCCAATTTGATTTGAGTCTCTTCTTCTGGGTTTCCACAACAGCTTAACATGGGTCCACTATAATATTTATATGACCAAGGATGAGTGTCATTTATCTGTGAAATGTTTAATGTGTAAGTAATTCATACTAGAGCTACTGGAATTCACCTGTATGATTTATGGATTTGTGGTTTGGTTGCAGGATATGTTGAAGAAAGTGAAGAGAAAAAAGTACTCGCTGGTTGGTAGTAAGACTTCTACAAAGTTCTTTCTCTTTGATTGAGTTTACAGAGCAACTGCTATGCACCCAGTTTTCGCTATCAATTAAAATTCCCCAGTTTCAGGTCTGGGAAGAAATTCTCCAAAGTGCCTGATTCTTTCCCCCTACATATCAGGTGGGAAGCCTGCTTCATTCCATGTCTTTCATGTTACTCACATGTGGTTTCTGACTTCTTAAATTTCTTACCATTTCACAGCTCTTGGACCAGATTTGAGCTTTCATTACCTAGCTTATGCCTTCAAAGCCCTTGGGTGCTCAAGCATTAAATCCCAGTATCTTCCAAACCTTCTGTTTCTTCTACAGAAAGATTTGCTCCACTGTGTCTGACCACTTCTAACTTGATTCTGATCTTATTTAAGGTAAACAGAGTTAACAATACAAGGGGTTTTGGCTGGAGGTAAGTATTCATAACACGAATTTTAAAAATAGCTTAAATGTTCATTCATTTTGAAGTTTATTTTCTAGTGAATAGTGATTGATAACTAGTATGCAACTGTGTATATTGCTACATTTAAAAAATTTTAAGTGTATTTCATTTGCATTATGATTTAAGTAAGTTCATGAAGTTAGTATGAAACCTTACCCAATGTTATTACTGCTGAGTCTATAGAAAACAAATTCCCATTTCCAAACAAATTAGCTTTTGGAGTATAGTCCATTGGATGCTTAGCAATGGATTGATTAAAAATAGGGGAAATATGGCCAGGCGCGGTGGCTCATGCCTGTAATCCCAGTACTTTGGGAGGCCAAGGTGGGCAGATCACCTGAGGTCAGGAGTTCCAGACAGACTGACCAACATGGTGAAACCCCATCCCTACTAAAAATACAAAAGTAGCTGGGCATGGTGGTGGGTGCCTGTAATCCCAGCTGCTTGGGAGGCTGAGGCAGAACCGCCTGAACACAGGAGGTGGAGGTTGCAGTGAGCCAAGACTGTCCCACTACACTCCAGCCTGGACAACAAGAGTGAAACTCCGTCTCAAAAAAAAAAAAAAAAAAAAAAAAACGGGGGTGGGGGAATGTAAGCCAAGGAAGTTGCTGAGTTGCTGCAACAAATAACAAAATAAACCTATAATTTATAATTATTTTAAATATTAGGTATTAGGTACATATTGTTTTGATTTTGTAAAATCGAACATGCAAATACACACAAGTGATTACTATGATACTGCAAGGAAAAGAAGGGTTGATATACACCTAAAATACATGTTGGGAACTATCATGACCTAATGTATCTTTTATCATTATGCATTACACAAATGATGCTGCTAGGTCCAAAAAGAAAATATTTTATTTTTCATATTATAACCTGCCAACTTTTGTTTCATGCTATGTCTATCTCACATAAAATTTTTATGTATTTACAAATATTTCCAACATTAATTCATTTTTATGACATAATAAAGTGGGGATTTTAATTGGAGACATATAGACAGCTACAGATTTAGATACATATAAAATCTGGAAAAGCCATAGTGCAATTTAAACATTGCTGAAAAGGATTTCAATTTTTCAGTGAAAAACACTAATTGATAGACCGACTTGAAATGTTTAGCTTTTAATAATCAAGAGCAACACACTTGGATAACTTTTATAGCACAAATGTGCACAAATGTTTTAAAAAAGACAATTGCCATAAGAGTCTTTCAATAATATTCCTCCTTTCTTTGCATATGTTAAGACTCTTTGGTAAAAAACATATTCCATGATTCAAGCATGCCACCTTTTGGGAATATTGCTGATTCATAATACAATTATCATAACTAATTTTAATTAAGGAAAACAATTTCTTTTTTATTTGTGCTGAATTAAGCATTGGAAGCATTTTATTTTAAAAGCATGTCTTCTGTGCTTTACTGAACATTGACAAATTCTTTAAAAAATGTATTAGTAATAATATGTTATGCTTTTCCAAGATAACAAAGAAAGTTAAGAGAAGAAAAGCTTACCCAAATCACAGTAGATTTTTCTACTGCTTCACAGCTTAGAAGTTTAAAGATAATTATCATAGATTATAGTTCTGTAAGAGCACCATATTTTAATTCCAAACAATGTTCACAGAAATATATACAAAGAGCCAAAAATACTATTTTGTAGATTACTTTATGTAGGGCTTTAACTTAGGGTCGTTTCACACACACATCACACAAACTGCTTATATTTTTAAACTCCTAATAACTTCCTGAAGACTGGTCCCACCTGAAAGATTAGGAATAGAAGTTTCAAAGAACTCCCAGAAAGATGAGATCTAAACACAAATTGTCTTTTTATGAAACATAGAGAAATACAAGATGCATTTAAAATGTATGACACATCTTGTAAAACTATCTGAAAGGTAGCCTACTGGGAGTCATAAGAAAGAATCAATGTCCAAAGCCATGAAAAAGTAACTCAATGTTCATGCCTATGCAATAAAGCTGGGAAGAGACCACCTCTTAGTCAAATGAGAAGGAAACTGAGAATTGACCTACTGATGGCATTCAAGTTCATCAAGAGTTGTTATGAAGTTGCTGTTCAGGAAATGGAAATCTGCCCCTCTAATAAATGCCAAGGAGGTTGCTCCAACAACGTAACAAAATAAACTCTACAATTTATCCTAGAGAGCTGGTACATAACATAGGAACAACCAAATAACCACATAGGTACGGACCTACCTAAACACATACTGCTCCGCCTAAATAACTTTAAAAAGAAAAAAAAAAAAAAAAAAAAAAACAGTAATTCATTTCTTCAGGATCAACTTTTCTTGGAGGAAGTAGATGAGTGATAACATGAGCAGAAAATGCCTACACTTAAGATTCTGTTTTTTGGTGTGTGTTTAATGAAGTCTTAGAATACATTTAATAGGGCAAATGTTAACTGCATTTATCGTGAGAGAAAGCAAACCTTAAAAAGTGAAAGTTATTCAAGGTACACACCTATAAGATGTCGCAAAGTCCAACTGGAAATAAATGTTGACTCACCAATTTTAAGGAAGAATTTTTTAAACACTGAGAAAACTTAGAAAATTTACCACTAATTCTACCTAACTTAAACATATGACAAAGAAGCAAATGTAATATCAACAGAACTGTGTGTACAGATTTTTATTTTCAGAGAAAGCACTTCTTGTCACAGGCTGGGGTAAAAGGAGATGAGGCTGAGATGCATCATGAACCATCAGTCGAAAGAGAGCTGGGTCTGGAACACTTACTAAATTCTACCAAACACCAACTATAAACCTTCAAAAGAAAGGCATTCCTAAATAAAAACAATCTTGTGTAAACCTTGAATGATATCTTTCTTTTGTCTGCCCTCTTCCTTACAAATACACTTAAAGCTACCTTTCCCTTTCTTTTCTTTTCTTTTCTTTTTTGTTTTTTAAGACGGAGTTTTGCTCTTGTCGCCCAGGCTGAAGTGCAGTGGCACGATCTCGGCTCATTGCAACCTCCCCCTCCCCGGTTCAAGAGATTCTCCTAACTTAGCCTCCCAAGTAGCCAGGATTACAGGCGTTAGTAGAGATGGGGTTTCACCATGTTGGCCAGGCTGGTCTTGAACTCCTGACCTCAGGTGATCCGCCCATCTCGGCCTCCCAAAGTGCTGGGATTACAGGTGTGAGCCACTGCGCCCCACCGAGACTTTCCTTTTAGATGATATTTTGACAATTGATGAAGAATGTAACAAAGACAGAAAATTTTACACTAGAAAATTGTCACTGATTCTTATATACACTCAATTGCTTTAATGTTATTATCGAAGAAGAGTACAGAAATGAAGATTCTCAAATGGCACTAAAAATTGCTTAGAATAATAAAGACCTAAGATCTAGATGTTTGGAAATTCCATTTCTGCTACCTTGCTCATAAAAAAAAAAAAAAGTTCACTTTATTTTATTTTTGATTATTTTAACCTAAGTTAGATTGAGGAATCATACATACTGTTAAATACATTAACTTTTCAGCCAAAACACTTTGATTCACTTTCCAGTTTTACTTTTTGTTACTTACAACCTCTCTGTGCCTTAATTTCCTTGCTGGATTTAAACTCTACGCAGCTAATTTCAATGAACTCTTAGTAGGCTCAAAGAAGAGCTTCTATAAAAATGCTGTAAAGCGGCTCTTATACATTAAAACATGAACAAGAATTCTTTATTTTCTCTTTGCTTTTCACCATGGTTACACTAATGTAAGAAACAATATAGTAGCCCTCAGATTACTATGGTACATAACATAGTAACAAACTCACATTTGCTTGAGAAATTGAAACCCTCCGCCCATTTACGACTTTGTCATTATCTTTAGATACCACTTCAGGTTTTAATTGAATTAATTAAATATAATTATGTCCCAGACGATGTGGGAAGAGTTATCCCTAGGAGCTGATAGCATCCCTGTTCTAGGATGACTGATATAAAAAACAGGAATTTTCTGTGTTTATAATAATGATATTGTCGCCCGAGTACGGTGGCTCATGCCTGTAATCCCAGAACTTTTGGGAGGCTGAGGCGGGCGAATCACCTGAGGCCAAGAGTTCGAGACCAGCCTGACCAACACGGTGAAATCCTGTCTCAACTAAAAATACAAAAAAAAAAAAAAAATTAGCTGGGCATGGTGGTGGGCGTCTGCAATCTCAGCTACTTGGGAGGCTGAGGCAGGAGAATCACTTGAACCTGGGTGAAGGAGGTTGCAGTGAGCCGAGATCCCGCCATTGCACTTCAGCCTGGGTGACAAGAGCAAGACTCCATCTCAAAATAATAATAATAATAATAATAATAATAATAATAATATTGTTTTAAGTAATTACTTATAATTATATTTATTTATGTAATTACTATATAATTGTAATTACTTATTCCCTTTCTTCTTAACCTCTATTCCTCATTGCATATTCCAAGTGTATATTCTGCAAATGTGCCCAAGCCTCTACAATAGGTCTATGACTTGAATTCAGTTCAGTTTTTATCAACTGAACAAGCATATGTTATCACGACTGGCCAGGACACATAGTTATAAGAATAAAATTGTATAGGAGGCAAAAAGATCCCCCAATTTCTAGAATTTACTGTTTAGTTAAATTAAATTCTCTAGTACTTGTTGTCCTGAAATACACTTGAATTTGAGAAAACATCTGCACAGTCCTTTGGGGAAGTCAACCTAGATTAAATGCCTTAAACAACAAGACTAGTATCAGTGATTTAAAAATAAATGATTTGTGTTAAATAAATGATTTGTGCTACCTTTTCCCAGCTCAAAGGAAGTGTACCCTATTGAAGAGTCTAGGATCCAGTGTTAGGTACAAGTAGATTAAAATCCCAGTCTGACCACATAGGAGCTTTGTATCTTTTCACAAATTATTTAGACTTTCAAAGCCTCAATTTTCTCATCTGTGTAATGGTAACACTAAACAATACTTACCATAAAACTCTGGTGTAGCGATTAGAGTTAATATCTATGTGTGGTTGCTGGAACACAGCAAACCAATAAATATTATCTGTTCCTGTTCTTATGAACAATATGAGTGACAGTAGAGGGCAAATTTCAGATACACAATTTCAATATCCTTAATTCGTGAGTTACTGCCTTGTGAAGGAAACGCCCTGAAGAGTATAAACTCTCTGTTTTGGCTCTGAAGGGAAGGAATACCCTCTTCCCAGGTTCTTTTGGTCTGTAGATGCTTTTTACCAGGTGTAAAGTAACAGCCCAAAAGGTTTCACATACTTTCGGAAGAGTGAGTAGTGCCCAAATTGCTGATGAGGCGGGTTCAGTGGCATCTCTGAGCTGTCAGCCTGGCGCCCGTACTCTCTGCCAGTTGCCTGCTCCCTTTCTATGGTTCTGTAGAATATGCTCTAAATGCTCCATGAGACTCTTGGGGCATAATGTTTGCACTGATGGAAGCCAGGGTCAGACCAAACTAACTAATGAGCAGTGTCAAAATTCCAGTTGTTATCTGAAATTCAATATTGACTTCCCTGTCAATGTATTAAGGATACCTAAGAGCTTAAGAGACTTAGCTGTGCCTGTATTCATGTTATCTTTGTCTAAGATAGTGCAGAAGAAGTTTTACTCTTATTGAAGTATTTATTCTGGTTCATATGATGACAAATTCTGAATCAATTTTTAAAAACACTATGTAGCTTGTAGAATTAAGCATAGCAAGTTTTGCATAAAACTGAAAGACAACCAAAAATTAAACATAAAATTGGGCTTGGGAGGAGGATATAGCAACCTTTTTGAGCCAAGTTTACATCACTGTATTACATCACAAAAATAACTGTTACTTCACTATTTTTAGAAGCTCAGTCATTATTATACGATTTTTCCAAACCATCCATTGTAAAACTCAGAGCAAAGCTATCTGAGGAAGATTGTAAGCTCTTTTTTCAATCATGGTCTCTATAAACTGATGTACCGTACTCAACACACAAATTGAAAGAAAGAGGTAAAAGGGAAATGAACAATCAGTGTTTTCCAAATTGCTTCTTTGGTAAGCAATTGAAAAATACATTCATATGAGTGTTTTTTTTTTTTTGAAAAAAAAAAAAACAAAAAGATGGAATGAATTGAAGAGGCAGAGCAGATCATAAAATAAAACTGGACGTTTAATAATCTGCTACTTTTCCTTTAGACATAGAAAATGTGCTTTATGAATACCTAAACACATTATGATAATAGATTATTGCTGTTACGTATTATTCATATGACAATGGATTTATGCAATGTGTCTACATCAAGTCAAAGAGATTAACCAGAAGAAACTAAGTTGAAAGTACATTGTCTTTTAGGTCTCCAAAGTAATAAAGATCCAAGCATTTCCCTTTTAGGGTATTTGTTCTGCACCATTTAGAATGCAGTTTCCTTCCTTCATTAGGCCCTCCACATGAGATAGAGCAAATCAGAGGCTACAGAAAGAGAGATTTCTCCACTGTCCTGATAGTCTCAGATGTTTGGGGCTGCTAACCCACTAGTGGTTTTGGAAGCCTTATTCTACCTGATCCACCCATTTCTCAACAGCCGTGCAAAAGATTTTGCACTTTTGTTACAGTTTGACTATTTCCAAATAAACAACAACCCAGTCAGACGTTGTAAAATTAGATGTTTCATATAGAAATTTGGCCACGCTTCCTAAAAATATAAGCAATTCTTATGTGTGAGTATCAGTTCATACTAAAAAGCTCTCCTGTGTACCCTAGTTCAACACAGCTCTGGTTGGAATGTGTAACTAGACTCGATAATTTTTTTGTTAATAATGTCATGAAAACATTGTACAAATTTCAAGATGATAGATTTTAAAAATTTTACCATTTCTAATTACTACGTTCAATTTTCCATGAATCAACACTGAAATAAACAGTAAAACAAAACCAGTAAAACGAAACATTCCCATAATTTGTGAAATGGAAGTACGAATGATATACACCTTGATTTTACTATGATGCAACTAAATGTGAAATACGTGAAACCCTATCAGGACAAGTTCTAAGGTGAGTTACGCCAAAGAAAATTGATTAAAGTATTTCTATTTTGAATTTGTTGTGTAAAGTTGTGCCACTGCAAAACTCTAGGAGTAAATCATAAATTGTATGTTTTTATATTGAAGGTTGATGGGCAGAGCACTTTCACAACGATTTCCTGTTGACCGTGCAGTAGGAAGTTATCAGGTCCTCAAAAGGAACAGATTGATCCATGCATAGACAGATCAGAAAAATATGTTTATTAAGTATTTTGTGTTCATCACAAAGTTCAACCTAGCAGAGATTTTCTGTTATACTGTCCATGTGGTGACTCCTTCACAAGCTTGAAAGTAATTATATTATTTTATCTTATTTTAAACTGACAGATATAATTGTATATCTGTTACCATGCATAGTACAAGATGATGTTTTAAAGTATATATACATGGTGGAATGACTACATCCAGCTAGTTAACATATGGATGACTTCACATAATTATCCTTTTTCTGGTGAGAACAACTTATAGTCACTCTCAACATTTTTCAAGAATGCAATATATTGTTAACTATAGCTACCATGTTGTACAATAGACTCCTTGGGCTTATTCATCCCATCTAACTGAAATTTTATATCCTTTGATCAATATCTCTCCAGCCTCCACAGTACCCCAACCATCCCAGTCCCTGGTAAACAGTTTTTGCTCATTACTTCTATGACAGCAACTTCTTTACATTCTACATATGAGTGAGACAATGCAGTGATTGTCTTTCTGTGTCTGGCTTATTTCATTTAACATAATTTCCCCCAGGTTCACGTATATTATTGAAAATGACAGGATTTCGTTATTTTTAATGTCCAAATTGTATTCCATTGTGTATATACATCATATTTTCTTTATCCAGTCATCTATTGATGGACATATAGATTGATTCCATATCTTGGCTACTGTGAATAACATTGCAATAAATATAAAAGTACAGAGATATTTTTTCAACATACTGATTTTATTTCCTTTGACTATATACTCAGGAGTGACATTGCTGAATCATATGGTAGTTCTTTTTTTGATTTTGTGAGTAACCTCCATACTGTTTCCCTCAATGGTTGCTCTAATTTACATTCCCAACAGCATTTGAGTGTTTCCTTTTTGCCACATCCTTGCCAAGACTTATTATCTTTTGTCTTTCTGATGATAGCTATTCTAAGTAATAATTTAAAGTAAACAATGATGCTAAAATAAAATTTGTAGATGACTGTTCTCAAACTATTTCCTTCATTTAAAAAAAATGGCTGAATAGTATTCCATTGTGTATATATATCACATTTTCTTTATTCATCCGTGATGGACACTTACATTGATTCCATATTTTGGCTATTGCAAATAATGCTTCAATGAACACATAGATTAACCTAGAGGACATTATGCTGAGGGAAATAATCCAGGTACAGGAAGACAAAAACCACATTATTTCATTTATATAAAAAATCTAAAAAAAAAATTGGACTCATAAAGCAGAGAGAAGAATGGTGGTTACTATAGATTGGGAGGGTGGCACCAAATGGAGGAGTATTGATTAAAGGGTACAAGGTTTATTTTTTATTTTATTTTTTTTTTTTTGAGACGGAGTCTCGCTGTGTTGCCCAGGCTGGAGTGCAGTGGCCAGATCTCAGCTCACTGCAAGCTCCGCCTCCCAGGTTTACACCATTCTCCTGCCTCAGCCTCCTGTGTAGCTGGGACTACAGGTGCCCGCCACCACGCCTGGCTAGTTTTTTGTATTTTTTAGTAGAGACAGGGTTTCACCAGGTTAGCCAGGATGGTCTTGACCTCCTGACCACGTGATCTGCCCGTCTCGGCCTCCCAAAGTGCTGGGATTACAGGCTTGAGCCACTGCGCCCAGCCAGGGTACAAAGTTTGAGTTAGTATAAGAATTTATTTTTCCTGTACTAATTGTACAGTACAGTACAAGTACTATATTCACATACAATGTATTGTACAGTATGATGACCAGAGTTAATAATAATGTATTGCATAGTTGAAAACTACTAAGAGAGTGATATGGTTAGGCTTTGTGTCCCCACCTAAATCTCACCTTGAATTGTAATCCCCAGATGTTGAGGGAGAAATCTGGTGGGAAGTGACTGGATTATGGGGGTGGTTTCCTCCATGCTGTTCTCATGATAGTGGATGAAGTCTCATGAAATTTGATGGTTTTATAAATGGTAGATTTTCCCTGCACTCTCACACACTTCTCCTTCCTGCCGCCTTGTGATGAAGGTGCCTTGCTTCCTCTTCACCTTCGGCCATGACTGTAAGTTTCCTGAGGCCTCTTCTGCCATGCTCAACTGTGAGTCAATTAAACCTCTTTCCTTTATAAATTACACAGTCTTGGGCAGTCCTTTCTTTATAGCATATGAAAATGGACTAATAAGAGAGTAAATCTTAAATGTACTCGTTACAAAAAATAATAATGATTAGTGGTGATATATATATATATGGTAATAAGCATTATTGACTAATTCCACATTATGTATATTAAAATATGATATGCACTGTAAATATACATAATTTTTCATTCATCAATTCAAAAAATGTAGTAGATTTCTATCTAAAGTTGGGCCACTATAAACAATAACATTTAATGTTCTATTGAGAGTATTAATAAAAGCAATTATAGAATCAAAATCAGAAATATAAGAATTAGAAAGAAGAGTTAAATTGCCCCTATGTAGGTGATATATCTTGTAGTAGATCTAAAGATTCAAAGAAAAGAAAAAAAAAACAGAAATACAAAATCTACAAAGATATAAAATTAATATAAAAAAATCTATAACCTTTGTATATAAAAATAATGTTAGGCAATGTATTCTGTAAACAGTTATTATAAACATATTTTTACAAGTCCTGTTGTGAACATGTTTTTATTTCTATGGAGTAAATACTTGGAAGTGAAATTGATGTGTCATAGGGTGACTGTATGCTCAACTTTATCAGATATTACCCAAGAGATTCTCAAAGTTGTATCATTTTTCATTCTCACCAGCAGAGTATGTGAGTTTAGTTACTTCACCTCTTCACCAACACTTGGTATTGTTAATCTTTTGTAATTTTAGCAATACTAGTGAGTGTGCAATAGTATTTGACTTTGTTTTAAATTTACATTTAGCTAATAACTTATTACATTAAATGTTTTGTGCTTATCTGGCATTTATTTAAGTTTGTAAACAGTGCAAATCTTTCCCCCATTTTTCGTGCGTTGTCTGTTTACAATTGATTTGTATGATTTCTTTATATATTCTGAGTACGACTGCTTTGTCAAAGACATAGAAGGTAAATATTTTCTCCCATAGCTTAGCTTTTTCATTCTCTTAGTGTTTTTGTTTTGTTTTGTTTTTTTCATTCTGAAGAGCACAGGTTTTCCTTGTTTTGTTTTTAATGAAGTCTGATTAGTCATCTTTTGTGGCTAATGCTGTTTGGATGTTTCTAGGAAATCTTTGCCTAGCTCAGGTCCAGGAAATATTCTTCTATATTTTCTTCTAGAAACTTTTGAATTTAAGATTTTATATTTAGATCTATGTTCCATCTACAATTACTTTTGTGTGTACGGTAGGAAGTATCAAGATTTATTTATTTCCTATATGAATACCAAGTTTTCTAGGTCTGGTGGCTAAAACAATTTTCCTTTCGCCGTTAAATTACTTTAGTGCCTTTTTGGAAAATCAGTGGGCCATATTTGTGTGTATCTAGTTCTGGACTCTGTTCTGTTCTTCTGGTCTATTTGTTTATCCTCCCACTATCCTAAATAATGTCATTTAAAAGGAAGCCTAACGCTGTGCTGCTGTCACTGTCCACCCAAGTTTGATGGGCAAATTTAGGTAGAAAATGATTCTTTCTGTGAACTTTCAAGTTTCTGATACAAGCTGCAATATACATGGATTAACTTAGATGACAGCATAGGACAATGAATGAGAAAAAAACCCTTGGAAACAAATGAATATGAATTTGAATCCTATCATACAGGAAATCTTTTTATGCTTTTAAAAATCTCATTTTCTTCACCTAATAAAGTAGGGATCATATTGTCAATCTTACAATTGTTTTGAGATATTTGGTAAGATACCATGTTTAAAGTACCCAGTGGAGTCTTTGACATATATGGAGTAAACATAACATACCTAGCAATATAACACTATACTCAGAAGCAGAGAAGGTGAAGATTATTTGTAGAAATGTAAAACATGGAGACAATTTTGAGTGCCTGCCCGATTACTTCTTCCTTTTTTGTTCAGATTAGCGATGTCTTTCCTTAGATTATGTTATCAGTGATTTTTAATTTATCATGTTCTCCTGTGTATAATAGAATGCTATATTCTTATACACTACTATTTTGTGATGATAGCCTTTGTAATATAATAATTATCCATGTTCATCATTTTCTCATCATGTTGACAAATGATAAAAAAGTTTACTATTCGTGTGCATACCTTTTCAATGTTTTCACCTACTTCTGAATTTCCCAGCATAAAAAATAAATCAACCGTGCACATCTTTATCAGTAGGAAACAGAGCAACGTTACTTAGAGCATTTTCCCAATAGGATTACTCTTTCATTACTGTGTAATTAACCCCACATTGAGAATTCTATCGTGAATTCTTCTGCAGCAGCAAATTAAACATTTGACTTGCATACTATTATGTTTCTGTGAAAGTGACTATCATGTCATTGGGAAACAGGCGAGCAATGTTATGAGTAATGAAGAGTTTTCAGTAAAGTTTTCAATGATGCTGGAAGATTTGCCCTGAGAGAAAATATTGTATATATTTCAAAGACCCCACCATAATTTCTGGCACGAAATCCATCAAAATCTAATCAAGTCGCTTAATTAGCATGATCATCATCTTATTAATAATTTACTGGTTGGCGAAGGCACTGATGGGGTTATAATGCATCATTTTAAACATAAAAGAACATTATTGTTATGCTCATTAAGGTGAGCACTATAGAAGTAAAATCTGCACTAAACAAATTTGGTATCTTTAAAATATAACTAGATATCCTGCCATTTCCTGATAAAGCACAGTCCTATAAAATAGCATTTTTTTTCTAGGAATTCTGTAATTCATATCTAAAAATCATTTCAAGGTAACCATTCTGACACTTTGAAAAATAGAGTGTGTTTTTTTTTTTTTTTGTTCCTGATCAACATTTGTTCCTGATCAACAATGTGTATTTAAAATTTTTCCATAAAATGGCCTGATATCACTATCAATATTTAATATAAAAATCCTCATCCCCAGAAAATGAGATTTCTAATGGACCTTAGAATATCTGTAATGCCCACTGTATATTCATAATTAATTGTGTAGACAGTATAAAGAAGTCAACATAAGAGAATAGAGCAGACGTCTATTCTGAATCATCCTTAGGGTCACTGAGAGTCTAGAGTGACAGGTGAACCTTTGATTCTACCTGCCTAAATGGGTTGATAACAGAATACAGAGCCTGCAGCTCCTAGGTCACTAATTGAAATTGAATCCTGGTATATGCCTAGGGAAAAATAGAAGTGGGTAGGCTTCCTACTTTAATCACCTGCATTACAAAAGCCATTATTTTATGGATATGAGTGTCCTTCACCTTCTAATATAATGCTGCTACAGCACGAAAAGACAGGCAAAACCCAGCCATCCACCTATAATGGCCTTTCACAAGACATGTATTTTAAATCTTGTTTGTTACTATGAATCTCCTCCAAACTGGCTGTGGTGCAGCGTGGCTCCAAAGGGTCTGCACCGCCTACTAATTGACAGTCTTACTTTATGAACTAAAAACAACAAGAGAGAGTGTGCTTCCTCCCCAATTAAACATAATTCAATCCCTAGAGACATTGCCACGTTACCGATCCAGTGTTCAACTACAGTGTTTTAAAAAGAAAGAAAAATGATCAAATTCAAGCAAAGAAGAACTCCTGGCAATTGAATCACTGGGGCTTCAGCAGTATTTTGATGATAAAGAGAAGTGGTCACTTCCGGGTTATCATTTGTCTGAAACTAAAGCTTGTTCAATGGCTATACAGTTTTTTTCTTTTAATGACAGTTATTGTTTAGGAAAAAAATTAAAGTACCTGAAGCCCAAGTAAGTGACCTGTGTGTTTGTTTGACAGAAAGATTTCGCACCATTAGTGAATCATTCACTGACACAGCTGCCTATCCTCTAAGAAGAAATATAGACTATACAATGCTTTTTTTCTGACAAAAGAACTCTACAGTGCATATAACAAGATCTGGATTAGACTTTACTACTTAAAAACGACTTAGGAAGAGATTTTTTTTTTCCTCAGGAAAAGTTCATATATTGTTTATCTATTAAACAGCTGCTTAAGGCATTAGCCCCCGAAATTTGATGAACCATTTTTATAACAGAATCTTTCAAAACTTTCTAGCTCACTACTTTATAAATATTATGTCAAGTTAATTATTCAATATCTTATCCTGGAGGTCTTGGTGGTTTCACAAAGACAAAGGCATATGCTACAATGCAGAGCCATCCATTAAAGAGAACAAATCCCTTTGCAATAAATAACTTCAAGGCAAATAATGTGGCAAATCTTAACAAGAACAAAGTATATCAAAAATGATTAGGTCTACATTATTGAATTAATAGGTCAGAGGAAGATCAAAACCAAATTCAGTTATGTGTGTGTTTATCTCCTCCAATAAATGGCAAAATTCCTATGGCTGGGGACATAAACATTCTATGGCCTTGGTTTATCCCACTTTATAATACTAGGCCCATAGTGAATGCTTACTGAATGTTTTAAAATATAATATTGAAATATCTTTAATTAAAAATAATCTGAACATTAAGTCCAAGTGTAAAATAATTTTTCAATTATTTAAAATCCACAATATTCTTAAGTTCCTTTTTAAAAAATAAACTACAGAGACCTTAAAATGATATGTTATACATTTCTTTCAGCTGATTGGGGTTTAGTTGTCCTCATCATTAATCTGCTGATATCCGAGCTGAACAATATTCTTGAAAGAAAATATATCATTTAAAGGTTAATGGTTTAAATTTTTATTGTATTTCTATTTTGTTTGGCAACTATTTAATGACAAATTGTATTACCGTAATTATATAGTAAGTACGTAATTCTCTCCTAGATATTGAAAGTGCAATGCAGCAGACACAAACTCATGGCTGCCTCTGAAGGTGAAAGTCGGCTTCCTTTGCCCCCTGTTTGGATGGCAGGATTTAGGTACAGCTGCCTTCAAAAGCTGATATACTAAAACACAATTTTTGTAGAGATGTGAAATACAAATACATTGAATTTTAGAAGTAGAAATCAATGTCGGAGTTTCTCCTCTGGGATTTTTTTTCCTAGTCCATTCCTAGAAATAGGGCTATACTGCTGTGGGACCATGGTCAATAATAGAGGACAATTGGACAAGGGGAGCTACTTACCATGCAGAAGGAAACAATTCTTATTTCTCCATGTACCTCCACTGGGAAACCGGCACACTGGCAATTTTTCTCACTCTATTTTTTCCACATCAAGGATGCAAAAAGAATTTGGTACTTTTCTAAATAATACCTTTCCAGAATGTCTGTCTTGCTGCAAAGATTTCTAATTGCCTGCCCAATATCTACTTTCCTTTTCTTCCTTACTAATAGCACCCCAGTTTGGTTTGGGATAGGAATGTGCCCAGCTAAAATATAATGTGTTCTCGTCTCATTTGGAAGTAAGAGAGGCCAGGTGACGTCATTCTAGCTAAAGCAGAGAAGTCATTGAATGAGGCTTTCAGGAAGGCTCCAAATGTGACTCAGCTGGTCACTGTTGCTGCCCTGGAATCTTCATTCTTTCTCTTTCTCTGATCATGGACATGGGGGACAGAGCTGTTGTCGCTTTCTTTCAACCACGAAAAATGACCTAAAGCATCTCAGAAAAAGTTTGAGTTTCTGAACATCAGGATCGCATTTTGTAAATTTATTTGGCAGAATCACTGTTTGGGGGCTTTCTGCTGTATCTGACCTGTCCAAATTCCAATGTTTGGACAAAATTCATCAAATCCATCAGCTGAGTTACATCTCACCCACCATGACCTACTGCCAACTCTGAAGTTTTGAAAAGTCATCTGGGACTTTCTTCCTGCCATTTCCTTCCATTATACCTAAGCCCTTCCATTCACTGTTTCACTCTTTGTGTCACACCTTATTTTGTTTTATCATCCATTTAGCTGCAGTTATAAAGTCAAAAGTTGTTAATAGAAAAGTTGATGAAAGAAAAAATTAGTTGTATAAAAAAATGGGATTTAGAGAGGCAGGAAGAAACAACACAACAAATAATAATTAGATAAATACACTTTCTTCCTTATGTTTCTTTTATACCAAATTAACATGAGAGTCTGAGTCGAAGTTCTAGAATGATATAGTCTCAGTACTGAAATATCAATGAATAACAATGGCTATAACAACAGCCCATTCAACAATAGTAAAGTAAACTAGAGTTTTACACATACACTCATCCACTAACCCAAAAGATATTTTAGCCTGGGACTAGAAAGGAATGAAATTTTTTGTTGTTGTTGTTCTTTGTTTTTCAAATTTATTAAAAGTCTCAGGGTGCAGTAGCTCACACCTATAACCCTAGCACTTTTGGAGGCTGAGGGAGGCAGAAGGCTTGAGTTCTGGAGTTTGAGACCAGCCTGGGCAATGTGGTGAAAGCCCCTCTCTAACCAAAATATGAAAATTAGCCAGGCATGCTGGTGCGCACCTACGGTTCCAGCTAGTTGAGGGGGTGAGGCAAGAAGATCACTTAAACCTGGGAGGCAGAGCTTCCAGTGAGCTGAGATAACACTACTGGACTCCAGCTGGGGCAACAAAGCCAGGCCCCATCTCAAAGTAAATAAATAAATAAATGTTTTAGAAAGTCGCAAAAAAGCTTGTGTGTGGGAAAGAGTGATGCAAAGTGTAACTTTGCTTATTAAAAGTAAATTAGGGCTGGGCACAGTAGCTCATACCTGTAATCGTAGCATTTTGGGAGACCAAGGTGGGAGGTTCAACTGAAGTCTAGAGTTCGAGACCAGCCTGGCCAACATGACGAAGCTCGTATCTACTAAAAATACAAAAATTAGCCTGGGATGGTGGCACATGCCTGTAGTCTCGGCTACATGGGAGACTGAAGCAGGAGAATCGCTTGAACCCAGGAGGCAGAGGTTGCAGGGAGCCGAGACGGTGCCACTGCACTCCAGCCTGGGTGACAGGAGACTCCATCTCAAAAAAAAAAAAAAAAGAAAATCAATTAGAATTTAGATCTATGATATTCTAAACTAAGAAGACTGTAAACTTATTGTAGAAATGTACTTATTCATTACACAGATTATTTCAGGGAACACAATACCATTAACTAATTTCTTTAGAAGAGTAGATATTTGAAAACATTCTAATATGAAACATAGTATTTCAATACTATAGGAAGGAAAAGCTATAATGCAAGTCATTCTGAAAAGAGTTTCAACATTTTATACTTCTGGAGGTTATGTCATTTGAACAAAATTAAGTTTATAGGAGTGACGATCAGAAGACTGGACATAATTTTCTGGAGACTCAAATGAGACAGCATAATTTAAATGTGACAAGTTTTTAGAAATGAGGTTTTTGTCCTTATTCATGGAAAACTAAAATTTTAATAACTTAATATCTAATTTTAGGCATATCATTAGCAAAGCCCAATCCATTATTTCTGTTTGCTCACTTGTGACTTCAGGAGAAAGTGAATTTCAGTTCTTTATTTTCAAAGACTTTTAAACTGGCATAATAAAAAGAAAAAATGTGAAGAAAAATTTCTTGAGTTTTCAATTGTGAAGGAAATTTGAAAAGTCAAATAGCCATGAAGTCATTCTTTAGGTGGTGCAGAGGGGGCCACAACACTGAGCCACACGGTACGATTCCAAGGGCACCATTTACACAGACGACAATGGCAGCCTAGCCGTCCATCATCCTGTAACTTCATGTCTCTGTATTTGGAAAATCATTTGAGAGGCTTGATTTTATTTATTCCCTAAAAGGAAAAATACCGAAAAGGCAGAGTTCTTCAGAAACTAACTATGTACTGCAGTCATACTAACTACTGGATGCCCTTCTAGATATTGGACTTCTTTTAAAAAGTCATTTTCTTACATGTATACATTTCTAAAAGGGCCTATAAATACATATTACAAATTTTACAATATGATAAACGTAAACTCTTTCCTTCCTTTCTCTCAATTTGGGAATAACCGAAATTTGACAGTCATAGTAGGATGGCTCTCTCTTACAATAAACCAAAAGATGTATTATTTTACACAGAATTACAAGAGAACCCAATTAGGGTAATACGAAGTGAAAGTTTACATAGCTCGTAATCATGTAATCTGTGTTATAATGTTTGTTTTCTGCTCATAAGTGGGAGAGTGAATCACCCTTGAATTTTAAAAACAGGGAAATTAGATTGGCTATGAATAAATTTTTCTATCTTTAATTTCTCCCTCTCAACTGTTTCCTTCTTGTTAGAAAGCTTCTTTCATTCCTCTATCACTGCTATTTCATGAACACTTGGGTGTTTTTTATTGTTCTCTTTTCTTTCACAGACATATTTGTGTCAGGGATCACCATGCCTGTGTACAAAGTTTGTGCCTT
Organism: Macaca nemestrina; assembly: GCF_043159975.1. Lineage (NCBI taxonomy): Eukaryota > Metazoa > Chordata > Mammalia > Primates > Cercopithecidae > Macaca > Macaca nemestrina. The sequence goes on from NC_092128.1 coordinate 12,797,510, forward strand.
GCACAAAGATGCCATGCTGAAGGGGCAAGTGTCTGCCTGAAATTTAGTTCACATGCTGTCCACGAAGTTGTGAAAGGCAGTGTCTCCCCAGAGGGAAGGAAGGAGGGGAGAGAAGAAAGAAGCCCTCTCTTCAGTAATCCCTGAACTTTGGGGCTACCTCTGTTCAGGAGATGGAGGGGCAACTTTTTGTAATTCATGCAGACCTCTTATCATCTAGCAGCAGGCCTGCTCTTCTGAAGAGTTTCACTCACATTGCAAATATTTCTAATATATTCAATGCAGTGCTTATTGTCCAAGTTAACTGCAATATGGTGAGATGTGGGTTAATAATAAGGAAATACAAGGCAAACTCAGTATGTGCAAAGTTAAGAAAAAACAGCAGAAGTCATAGCAGCTCTCAGTATCTCTGAAATACCAACAAGCAAATCAATACTGAGCCCTCTTTGAGATCATGTTTCCTGACGGACCATAATATTAAATCATAGTAACCTGAAGGCTATGAGTCTTTAATAATGCTTCCTAAATTTATTTTTTTAATTTACCTTGAGTTGCACAATATTTGAATTTTACATTTTCTTATATAGAATGATACATATCCTACAGGAATTTTTAAGTTGCAAGTTTAGTGAAAATGTAATAATGCCTAATGAATTATAAAATAAAAGGAAATCAGATTATTTAATTTCATCAGTAGAACTCAATAACATTATTTTTAATGCTTGAAAAGAAAACCACCTAATGTGAGAAAAAAATAAGGCTGAGTATTCTTAAAAGGTACAATCTTACAAATAATAAATAATTCACAAGTGAATCTAAAACTTTTAATTACATAATTGTTATTTAAATATAGAACACTTATATACAAATGCTAAAGAAAATGAAAACTATATTTCTTATAGTGTTTCACCATCAACCTAGCTTGCTTCTGGCCAACCAAATAACAGATGGTTGTCAGAACAGTCTGTCCCTCAGCCTGAAGTAAATCCACAAAAAATACCATCTATCTACACACAAAATTTAAACATTGTTTCAATGCAATAAAAGGATAGTGATCTATACTGATAATATACATTGATATGTAAACATTCAAGCACCTCCACATTAGAAGACATAATCAAATAGTCAGATGTTTTACTCACTGTGGGGAAAAGAAAGAGAGATCAGCCTGTTACTGTGTCTATATAGAAAGAAGTAGACATAAGAGACTCCATTTTGTTCTGTATTTGAGATGCTGTTAATCTGTGACCCTACCCCCAACCCTGTCCTTGCAAGAGACATGTGCTGTGGTGACTCAAGGTTTAATGGATTTTGGGCTGTGCAGGATGTGTCTTTGTTAAACAAGTGCCTGAAGGCAGCTTGCTGGTTAAAAATCCTGCCCGTCCCTGGGCAATGGAACATCTCGGTGTAAAACCCGATTGTATGCTCTGTTTACTGAGATAGGAGAAAACCGCCTTATGGCATAAGGTGGGACTTGCTGGCGGGACTTGCTGGCGCAGTGCTGCTAAGAGGTTTGTGGAGATGTTTGCATATGCATATCAAGGCACAGCATTTGCCTTTGAACTTATTCATGTGACAGAGATCTTTGTCCATATGTCTTACTGCTAATTTTCTCCCTTCGATGATCCTATTGTCCTGCCACTCCCTTATCTTTAAGTTGGTAAAGATAATGATCAATAAATACTGAGGGAACTCAGAGACCGGTGCCGGCGTGGGTCCTCTGTATGCTGAGCGCCAGTCCCCTGGGCCCACTTTTTCTTTCTCTATACTTTGTCTCTGTATCTCATTTCTTTTCCCAAGTCTCTCATTCCACCTAAGGAGAAACACCCACAGGTGTGGAAGGGCAGGCCACCCCTTCAACTCACACCTAGAATCATTTTGAATATAATAACTACAAATGTAGGCTGACACACAGGTGCTGTATTTGCCACTCAGACACCACGAGCGATTGGTATTTGTGACTTTCTGAAATGGTGAAAAGTCACAGTTGTGACCTAAGCAAAGTACATTTCCTCCATTGACACTGTAGTTATATCTAGAAAATTAGTGCACATTAAAACTATGCAATATACTTTGTATCTATATACAAATTGGAGTTTGTTTCTAGATTCAGGTGTTTGTAAACAGATTTTGCAAATGTACAAACCTACAGTCACTGGGTGGTGGGAAATTCTTTGTACCGTAGGCCAGACATGCAGATTGCAAGATGTTCTAGCTATTCCGATTTTCACCCTCTCAATGTCAACAGCCACCACTCCCTTCATAATAATCCAGAAAATCACCACAGTAAATTTCCAAAATACTCCCTTTGTTTCTGCTATGAGAATCTCTTCCTTAGAGGGAAGCGAAAAAGCACTGATTCTTTTTCTTTCTTCTCATGGTTGGTTGTGATGTAGAGAGTAAAGTGAATGATGGGATTTAAGTGAAGATCCATTATCAACAAAATATTGCTTGTCCCTAATAAGAAATGAAATCCAAGCATTTATTAACTACCCAAAGGAAACAATGGGAGATGCTGTCAGTCCTTCAGATTTTTCAACCTCAAGCTGAACACTTGAGGGAATAAATATTTTAATGGCTCAGAATAGTGAGAATTAATAAATGGGAATATATTTAAAATGCTCTCTCTCAGTATCTACCTAATTATTTCATTCATCATAGAACTTCATGGCACGGTTCTGAGCGTTTACTTGCCACAGACATTAGGTGCCTCAGGACAGAGACATATGTGGCAACAGAGGGATGAGGAGCATGGTAGAGGATGGCATCAGTGGGGATGAATAGATGGACAGAGGGCATTGGGGAGTTTTTTGGAGATGTGTTTTAAAAGGAGTCAAAGAGGAGGTGTGAAAGAGACAGAGGTTTGAATATCTCAAAAGCAGATTAGCCTAGTTTGTCAAGGAATTAACCACTATTGTCACTTTTCTTTTGCCAAATCCCCTCCTTGAGATTTTTCCCCTTTTCACACATGATGGAGGAAGGTCATGTAGGTGTCTTGAGACATGGAACAGGAAGAAGACTCTGCCATCAATCCTGGGACTGTGCAAGAATCCTACTTCTTCTTTATCTAGACTTTGAAACACAGGATGATATCTCATTTTTCTCTTTTATAAGTCGTCTGCTGTAGTAAATTGTCTACAAGATGGAATTTTTGAAAATGGGATTTTCTTCAGCAATAGAAAAGGAAAAAACCTATTGAGTCATAGTCTGATGCAAAGAAGCCAGCCAACCAAATGAAAGCGTGGAAGGGACACAGGTATGGAAGTGTTACATTTGCTCAAGTCAGACTCCTGTAGCTGCAAAGATGTTCCAACAGAGGGCTTTGACTGGATGCTGGAGCTAATGGAAATCCTACATACCTAAAACTGGCTATGAATTACATGTTAATTTTGTACAAAGATAATGCAAAGATGACTGACATTTGTCAAATACTCCCCAAATTGTGCTATTCACTGTGCTGTGTACTTTCCATGAACTTAAGCAGGTATTATTGCCTCAGTTATTTTACAAATGAGAAAACTGATGTTTATGGACATTAAAAACTTTTAATTCCACAAACTTCTCAAATAGAGTCCCTTAGTTGAATTTAGGTCTGTCTTATACAAAGACATATTATATTTATGCAACAAATTAATATTTTTAAAATAACTGACAGACTGAATGAAAGAATGAGCATACTAAGAAAAAAAAGAATGATAATAACCACAAACAGAAATCTTGAGGAAAATTAATCATAGACACAGAAGAAACGCTTAAGGTGGGCAGAGTTTTGTTCAAATGGAAGTTTAATACATCTTCTAATACAAACACATCTTCCATAATCTTTCTCATTGGTTTTTAGAAGCCCTTTTAAATTTAAGTGTCAACAGTCAAAAAGTTATTCTGACATCAATAAGAAAAGATAGCAAAACACAGCATTCTTAAGCCATTTTGTGGTGGGAAAAAACAGCTCCACAGACCTGATTGGTCATTGCAATCATAATTAAAATAGCATATAAATGACCCCTTACTTACAAGGGTTCAACTTAGGATATTTTGACTTTACAATGGTGTGAAAGCAATACTCATTCAGTAGAAACTGTACTCCAAATTTTGAATTTTGATCTCTTTCTGTGCTTGCAATCTGTGTTACCATAACTTCTCACATGCTGGGAGGAAGCAGTGGGTCAAAGCTCCCAGTCACCCACGCAATCACAAAGGTTAAAAACCAATACACTATAGTGGATCATGCTGTCAGATGATTTTGCCTTGTTTTAGGCTAATGTCAGTGTTCTGAGCATGTGTAAAGTAGGATGAGACTTAGTTATGCTGTTCTGTAGGCTAGCTGTATTCAATGCGTTTTCGACTTAACTATATTTTCAACTTACAGTGGGTTTATAGGGACCCAATTGCAAATTGGGGAGCATATATTTGATAAGTGTTTGTGGTGACATTCCTAAGTACTCCGAATTATTTTTACACTGGGTTTGGGTTAAGAAAGCATAGAATACATAAGTCATTTACAAATGTGTTCCTTAAAGTTCTTTTCGTATGTCATTTTGATGAGGTGAGTTGTATTTATAAAGAAATGTCAACTATGTGAGCAACAGATTTCCTCATGATATCAACTAAATAAAATCTGCCTACACATACACATGTACACACACACAAACACATATATTCTTAAAAAGAGATATAGAGGATCAGACATGTTATAAACTGAACATGTTGATTAGTCAAACTGAAACGGACTCCAAGGTCTGCATGTCCAAAGGTTATATTTCTTACTCCTACTGAAATGGCCCTAATACCTGTGAATGATATTGTCTGTATTGTTCAACATATAAGTTCATTGAACGCTCACTTATCACTTACAAATTTAGTAGTAATATTGAAAGAGAACTTAGGAAAGCCATATAGTAACATATTAAGTTCTCAGTAATACCAACAACGAATTTATCAATACCAACACTCAAGTAATTAAAAAAACTTGAGATAAAAACCTGAATATACTTAATACATTTGTGGTGAGCTGTTAACCTTTCTGTATTCTTCAGACCTTCCATGTCATTTTAAAATTCAGTGCACAAAGTACATTATATTTTCCACACAGTAACATTTTGCACCTACTTATTCATAGAATTCCCAGACAAAAAAATGCTAAAATAACATGACATTTTTCATCAATTTATACTTAAAATTTTATAGTTTTAGAGCTTGAGAATGTTTTCTCTTTTCTCTCTTAGGATGCTTTTCTTATATTATGTCATATATCTGGCTTTAGCCTCACGATATGCAAGGAATGAAGTTTGCAAAAAAACAAATTTAACTGAAAAATATTTAAGCCTAATTTGAAAAGAATAAAAAAACCCAAACCTCGTTATAAACATATTTAAATATGATGCTCATTAAGAAGTAACTAGATGACCTTTCAGTAAACTTTTAAAGAATTAAATATTAAGCATATATAATTCTATTCTACATATTTATTTTTAAAATAAAAACCTTTTGATTGAGAGGCTAATTTTAAATTACGGTTTTATTCAAAGTGATTTCATTTAAATTATAATTAAATGTTACTTTTGAAAAAAATTAACCTTGGTCTTATCTCTTGGCAAATTACGATAGTAGTTTATGGTACACAAAATCATCTATTTTATGGTACACAATAATCATGTATTTTTTAAATTGAAAATAACTCTTCCATGAGTGTTTTTATGCACACACTTTTCTTTAAATAAAATCATACATGCATTTTCTTCTTAGGCTTTTAATTATAATTCGTAAATAGCATTAATTCACAGTTTACTAGTACAGCATAATCAAGCAGCTCACCTTCTTCTCTTAAGTCCTAAATATTTCTTTGCATTGCAGAACATGCAAAAGAAAAAAAAAATTGCCACAGACATTTCAAAAGAAGCAAATATTTCACTTTGCTTTTAAGGACAGATGAAACATTCCTATTTTCATGTTGCAGGTGAAATAAGCAGATATTTCAATAATATAGTAACTTTTCCAAAGGCATATATTATGGCCTGAAAGAACTTTAAAAATTATACTTATAGAACAACTTTGACATTGAAAAAATATTCACTTTGATTTACTGGTTAGTCTCAAGAGAGAACAAAGTTTCAGAGCAAATCAAAATATAAAATTCATATTGCATACTGTAGAAGTATACAAGTTCTGCTTTTATGAGACTTGACAAAGGCTGCTCCATAAAGGAGACCCCAAGAAAAGTTGGGAAATATCTAACACAGGTGAATAACTGAGTGGTTGATATGGAGCATTTGAGCTGTATTCAACATTTTCCCCTTTTCAAGGTTTAACAGTTGTTTTTCCTATAGTAATCACTCAAAAGTGCCATCATGAGGAATAGCCATGCAGAGCATTTTAATCTCAAATCACACAACTTGGTGCTAAAACATTCCATCTGTTTCTTTTGCTGGGAATTCACCACCAACAGTGGCACTTGCTATTTTGACACTTCTAAGAAGGCCCCAGACTAGTAAAGTAATGTAAACCCAACAGTAGAAATCGAATTGCTGGATATTGAATGAAAGGGCTGGCTTACAACCTAAATGAGTGTGAGTCACTCAACTGCCACCACCTGCTTCCACGTTTACAGAACTAGTGCATGGGGACATTATTCAGGTTCTTAGGGGGTCCCACCTACTAAAGAATCAAACCAAACCACACCAGACTAACCAACAATCACACCAACTCTGAGTTTCTGTAGCATCAAACCTCTTGGGAGAGCACAGCATGAGCTCGCTACCAGCCCTGGTACCCCTCCAGCCACACTGATTTCCTCTAAACGTTGAAGTGCCTATACTTAGAGCAGGTGTGCTCTACTCCCTCTTCTGTCCTGACTTTCCCACCTCAACCAGCTTCAAACATTCGAAGTCTCTGGAAGATAACTTAAGATATAAAATATGTTCATGGTAAAGTTTTGAGGTCCCTTGTGAGTCCATTGTCATAGAAAAGACTGATCCCTAGTTGTCTTTTCTAAACTGAAAAATCACCCTAATGGCATAAATGCCACGTAACTTATGGAAGGATAACAAGACTATTGGCAGCCATCTGCCATGCTACATGTGGTGATTTCTGGTAGCATACAATGTAAAAATCACACTCAGTTACTATTAAGAAGGTCATAGAGTACACTGATCAATCTGCTCATCTTCTTAGACTTTTTTTGATACATTTGCTCATGTATGGAAATGCTTTTTATCAGTAGACATAATAGATGTAAATAGTAAACAACGAATAATTTTAGTAAATGAATGTGTGCTTTACAAACACAACATCGTACAATATAACTCGGGGGTATTTACATATTGGTAAGCCAATATTCTCACTATTACATTAGAATAAAAAGGAGTATGCAGACACAGTATCAAACAAGAGGACAGAGTTATTTGGGTAATTGATTAGCTTGATTTTGATGGAATTTTACCAGTTTGAACATAAAGAGACAAGTATTTTTTTCTTCCTTGGTATTTTTATTTCATTATAACCACTGACTTTATTTAAAGGTATATTTCTAATATATTATCAACTGCATAGGTATTTCGTTATTATACTGTGATTTAGCATATGTCTAGAGAGTTGTATGTCCAGGAAGAAGTTACCTCACTTTCTAAGATTCAATTTTACTAAGCTGTGTAATAATATTGTCAATAAGTAACATTAATAATATTAATTAGGCACTTGTTATTGGTAAGGCAATTTGTTAAGCACCTCATATGCATAACATTATTTAAACTTCACAAATAACCTGGAGACTGCATACCAAATCTCCAGTCAGATATAAAAGCAAGACTGAGGTTTATAAGAGGTGCTTCTCCATTCTGACTCAGAAGCCTAGGAGACTAGAATCACAGATTTTAAAAACTGGAATGGATTTTAGAGATAATCTAGTTTTACTCTCTCATAACTACAAAAACTTAAACTTCAAGAGATTGTATACATTGTCTAAGGCTATCCAACTAGTTAGTGGAGTATCTACATCTTTTTGAATTATTTTCCCTCTAATCATGTCATAGAACTACACTATTATACCTTCTATTTATACCCAAAATACTTAATAATGAGACATCATAATTATATATTTTTTAAGTTTTCTTCCTCTAAAGTGTGCTTCTTAATTTTAAAACAAGCAGGAAATTTTTGAAGGTATCTTTCATGATAGATTCAAAGTTTTAAATATTGCTACTCAATGTGTGGTCCACGGATCAGTCTCAGCATTAGCATCATCTGGGAGCATATTAGAAATGTTACATTATATGTTCCACTCCAGACCTACTGAATCAGAATCTTCCAGGTAGTTTATATGCATATTGGCATATGACAAATGCTGTTCTATGAAGTTCCTACTCTTTATACACCAACCTCCACAATACCAGCTCTGGCAGTGGCCAGTGTTGTTACTCAAGGCCAACAGACATCCATGTATGACCACTTGTTGGCTTGTGTTCTAAGTAAACTGATCATCTGTAAAGAACGTATTTTAGGCCAGGCGTGGTGGCTCAAGCCTGTAATCCCAGCACTTTGGGAGGCCGAGACGGGCGGATCACGAGGTCAGGAGATCGAGACTATCCTGGCTAATACTGTGAAACCCCGTCTCTACTAAAAAATACAAAAAAACTAGCCCGGCGAGGTGGCGGCGCCTGTAGTCCCAACTACTCTGGAGGCTGAGGCAGGAGAATGGCGGGAACCCGGGAGGCGGAGCTTGTGGTGAGCCGAGATCCGGCCACTGCACTCAGCCTGAGCGACAGAGCAAGGCTCCGTCTCAAAAAAAAATAAGATAAACTACCTGAGATTGGGTAATTTATAAACAAAGAAAGTTTAATTGACTCACCGCTCCACATAACCGGGGAGTCCTCAGGAAACTTATAATCGTGGCGGAAGGGGAAGCAGACACCTTCTTCACAAGGCGGCAGGAGAGACTCAATTCCAGCACCGGAAACAACGTCCACTTTCAACACCATCGGATCTCCCGAGCCTCACTCACTATCACGAGAACAGCATGGGGGAACCGCCCTCATAATCCAATGACCTCCCTCCCTCCACACGTGGAAATTACAATTCAAGATGAGATTTGTTTGGGGACACAGAGCCAAACCATATCAGATGCATAATCATCTAGTACTTGCTGGTTATTGTTTATTTTATGTCAAATTAGATGAAGCCTAAGCCTTTGGTGTATCTTGCAAAGTTAAGCTGCAACGACGCTGAAATTTTACAAATTATAAAGCAAGACCTATAAGAAGTTTCTATTTGAAGATGCATATTATTCAAGTTCTGGAACAATCTTGTTATAACACTACATTCCTTAAACACAAACAATTGGCATGGAACCCAGGAAGTCGCACAGCAATAAGAATGAAAGGTACATTTTAAAACAATCTTTGGACTTGTTGGCAGCTTATAAACGCATACATCTTTAATAAAATCTGTGGGAGATAATATATTAATATTCTGATTTTAGTAATCAGTTTACTCTGGATATCAAAATATTATATTGTACACCTTACATTTATACGATGAAAAATAAATTAAATGAGAGGATAAACTTCAGTCACTATCTATCCCAATGTATGTAACAACACAAATAATTGAAATCTTATTAAAATAAGCAAACTTTTGAAACAGTAGAACACAATAATGCCAAAAGTAAATTCTTAAGAATATGAGTCATATTACCTTTGTTCACATTAAAAAATAACTACAAATATATTGTAAATATTGGGTTACAGTTATACTCTCAAAAAACGTTATGTGAATGTATGTTAAAATTGGAAAGAACATTACTCATTTTCTTTAAAGTCAGCAATTGATAACGGTTTGGTTCTGTGAATTCACCCAAATCTCTTCTTGAATTGTAACCCTCTTAATCCCCAAGTGCCAAGGGTGAAACTTGATTGGGGGTGATTGGATCATAGGGATGGTTCCCCTACACTGTTCTCATGATAGTGAGTGAATTCTCACAAGATCTGGTTGTTTCTTCAGTGTGGAGCTCCTCCTGCTTCATGCTCTTCTCTCTCATCTGCCACCATGTAAGACGTGCCTTTGCTTCCCCTTTGATTTCTGCCATGATTTTAAGTTGTCTGAGGCCTCCCCAGCCGTGCAGAACTGTGACTCAATTACAACTCTTTCCTTTATAAATTACCCAGTCTCTAGCACTACTTTATAGCAGTGTGAAAACAAACTAACAGCAATAAACAATACACTTTGAAACAAAGGTTATTTAGGAAATTGCCTCTTAAAAATGCTTGCTGTTTCAATAACATACATATGTGTTAAATTATCAAAGTTATTTTTTCGTTAGCAAAATTCTCTAACCTAAATATAATTGAATTATCACAAACTTTACTACTGACCTAAATTCTTTTTTAAAAAATTATTAAGAAACAGACTCTCACTCTGTTATCTCAGCTGGCTGAAATGTAGTGGTGCAATCATTACTCACTGTAGCTTCGAACTCCTGGGCTCATGCAATCCCTCCACCTCAACCTCTCGAGTAGCTAGGACGACAGACACACACCACCATAGTTGGCTAGTTTTTAAATATTTCTTTGTAGAGAGGAAGTCTTGCTATGTTGTCCAGGCTGGTCTCAAACTTCTGGCCTCAGGCGATCCTCTTGCCTCGGCCTCCCAAAGTCCTGGAATTACAGGTGTAAGCCACCGTGCCTGGCCAGTGGTGACATTTCTAAGTAACCCTTGAACTATATCTCATGTAGAAAATATCATCCACAAACAAAATAATTTTTTAACATAATAAAACAAATGTTCCTTTTTCCATATTAAATTTATTTAGGCAACACATATTAACTATGATATAACTATAAAAATTAATATAAACTTCTGGAAACCACAGGCATGCAATATAACTATATGCTAAAGCACTGAAAGGTTCATTTAACAATGCCAGTCTTTCGTCTACAGTTAAAAATTAGACTTTTATTGAAAGATATTTTGGAATGACTATTGCTCAATTATCCTGAATTTCTTTTGGATTTAAATGCATTTTGTGTCATTGCATTAAATAATAAATTTTGAAATAAAAAGCAGTGTTTAACTTCTTTGTGCTTGGGGTCCAGGGAGAAAGAACAATGGATTATTTGATATAAAACAGTCCTGATATTTTTCCTTATTGCCAATATTTAGTGTTTGAAGATGCCTGGACCAGTGCTTTTTCTCTCCCTAGTGTAACCCTGTCTTTCTCCCTCACCTTTGCCTATCTTCCTAGCTGATAGGAATAGTTAAGAGAAGGGCACAGGAGTAAATGAGGAAACCAGAGCAAAGTAAACGGCAAGAGATATTGAGATTTATTCAACATTTCCCAGAGGTAGAAACCAGAGCGCTGATCTCCATTCTCTTTCTTTTCCTATAAATGAAATTGTAATGTCTTCTCCCTTTACTGAAAAGAATATTCAAAAATTGAGGAGGGAAAAAGACAAATGTTTTCCAAGTTAATTGACTTTATCCTAAGCCTTTCAGTCTCTATTTCCAGGAGTTTTGTAATTGTAAAAAAAAGAATGAAAATAAAAATAAAACGTTATACAAATACCTTACCAATCTCTGACACCAATTGAGGCTGGCTGCAAAGCAGGGCACAGTCATGGGTCTCACAGACAGGCCCGAGAGCTCTGCCTAAATCCCAGGACATAGAATGACTAGAATTCACTATGACTTATCAATAGGGCCTTAGTATACATCCCAGAATATAATTTTCCAGTGACCAATTTTCATCATCATTTTTAATGATCCTATCATTTCTAATTCATGCCTTCATTATCTATGTAACAAAAGGTTATTGTTAATTTTGCCTAGACCTTTGCAAGAAAACCACAAGGTTTTTATTACACATAAAGTTGCTTAACATAAATTTCTAATTATAAATATTTTCTGCCTTTCTAGAGATTATAAAACACTTAGGACAGAGACCTTGTATCCCAAGCTTTTGGAATCTCCAGAGCCTACCACAGTCAAATGTTTTCTTTAATAATGCAAACAATGTCTATAAACCTCCTGGTTTCAGTCAAACCTCCAAAACATCTGAACAGTATTTTTAAGGATTTAAAATAATTTCCACTGTTGGATGTCTCAGCTTTCTAATTATTTGGATAGTCTCAAATTCAAAAGTGAGAAATAAATGTCTAATTTCTTTCTATACTTTCCATGGCATTTCAAAAAGCAAGCTTTATATCATCTACACATATGGCCAACAAGTTAGGGTAAAAACATTTATGCATTTGGATGTGTTCTTCATGCTCACAAAGCTCTCCAATTTGCAAATGTCACTTTTCAGAAACATTCATGAGTAAGGTAATTGAATATCTACTACACTGTAAAATAATCTATATTAAGTAGATATTTTGCAGTATTTAATAATTTTTATCGTATTTTATAATATTTGAGTATACTTTTCTATTAAGTGACTTTAGTTAACTAGCATGCCTTTTGGTAAAATATAGCAATATCATATATTGTTGCATATAATATGAAAATATAAAAATTCAATTAACATAGATTTGATATGCCATCTTTCCTTCAATTAAGTCTTTCTTAATGTATTTGAATGATATTTTTATCTCTTTTTTGGCCATTTACATGAGTTACTATGTGGACATTAGATAATATATTGGTCTAATCTTTGCTAATTCTGCGAAACTGTAATTTCTAGCTTCCCAAATACATTCCCGAAATAAATGTAAGACGCAATTACAAATTATTTTTCAAGATTTTTTATAGACCTTATTCTAGTATTATACCCATAGAAACTGTATAATAAATATTTAATGCATTTTAAAATAACAAAAAATAAAAATCGTTAAAATTGATTACCATCATGTGCCTGTGTCTGCACATTCTGTATTTAATCCTACAGCAAGCCTTTGATAAGTTGCCTTTATTTTGCAATTTTGCATGTTAGAAATCTGGGTCTCAAAAGTTTAGATAATTTGTCCAAGGTGACCCAGGAACAGAGCTAACAACCAAACCCCAGCTATTCTGAGACAAATGCCTGTGTGCTAATAACCACTGCAAAATACTTTCCCCAAAGAATATGTAGACTATTCTCAAACACTGTTAATACATCTACCAAATCAATGTCAATACATTTCAGCAAGTAATTACTATAAAAATAATTTTCAGCAATGCTATAGAACATTAGATTGCAGCGATCTTTATTTTAGGAGCTCGTAGGACAGGATACCCATTCATAGTAAAGGACTATTTATCTCTTACATACATGGAGATTAGCTTGGACGATGGAGACAAATTGCCACAGATAATGAAGAGAGTTGGGCACCCTGCCATAGAGAAGATACCTAATATTTTAAACTAATCGATGATGGATCAATAAATAAATACATGCATACATTTATAAAACACATAATAGTATTCCAATTTTTGCTTGCTTTGATGAAGTTGGCCTAATCAAATCTTACATTTCAAGCTGAATTAAAGTAGATTTCAAATGTTTTTGGTTTACATAATCATACACCTACAACAAAAGGAAGCCAAATAGAAACAGATATAATTTTTCAAAATCCTTTTAAGACTGAATATACTTTAAAATACACCAAAAAAAAAAAAAACCACTATACCTCCCCACAATTATCCCTCCCCACACCTAAATCTGTGCAGTGAATTCCATGTACAGCAATGCATATGCTTTTCATTCTAGATAGCCCAGCAGTCCCAATCATTTTTAGCACCAGGGATTGGTTTTGTGGAAGACAATTTTTCCACAGATGGGGGTTGGGGGTTGGGAGGGGATGAGGGGTTGTTTCCAGGATGATTCAAGTGCATTACATTTATTGCGCCCTTTATTTCTATTATTATTACATTGTAATACGTAATGAAATAATTATACAACCCACCATAACGTAGAATCAGTGGGAGCCCTGAGTTTGTTTCCCTGCAACCGGATGAGCCCATCTGGTGTGATGGGATGCAGTGACAGATCATCCGGCATTAGATTCTCATAAGGCACACGCAACCTGGATCCCTAACATGAACAGCAAGATAGAGTTCACGTTCTGTAAGAATTTTATGCTGCCGCTGATCTGACCGGAGGTGGAGCTAAGACGGTAATGGTAGCGATGGGGAGCAGCTGGAAATACAAATGAAGCTTCATTCCCCAGGCCACTGCTCACCTCGTGCTGTGCGGCCCAGTTCCTAACAGGAACCCACTGGGGTTGGGAACCCCTGAGATATACAATTTGGCAGACAGTCAAGCACATCTATGGATCATACAGCTTTCATGATGCTTATGTTTAATAAAACTGGTAAAATGTATATTATTCTGTCTTATCAAAGATAAGAAATGCTTACTGCCTATACTTTTTCTTTTTTTCTTTTTCTTTTGTTTTTTGTTTTGGAGATGGAGTTTCACACTGTCACCCAGGCTGGAGTGCAGTGGCGTGATCTCGGCTCACTGCAACCTCCACCTGCTGGGCTCAAGCGATTCTCCTGCTTCAGCCTCCAAACTAGCTGGGACTCTAGACACACACCACCATGCTCTGCTAATTGTAATTTTAGTAGATATGGGGTATCACTATGTTGGCCAGGCTGGTCTCGAACTCCTGGCCTCAGGCGATCCGCCCACCTCGGCCTCCCAAAGTGCTGGATTACAGGCATGAGCCACTGGACCCAGACCGACTGCCTACATTTCTAACTAGTGAAAATTTGTTTTCTATTTGCTGATAGACAATTAAGCGGGATAATTTACTCTTTCAAAATTTTCTTTTCATTATATGTTTAACAGAAGACTAATTCCAAAACCACTAAATATTTCCTCATCAAAGTGACTTCCAAACTTGGCCAGTGTTGGAATTGTGAAGTTGTCCTCGTTTTCTTGGAACAGTCTTTTCCTGCTGTTTGCTTGGCTTTTTCTTTAGGTTTTAGCTAACATGTTATAATAGAAAGGGATTCCTTCATCACTCACTGATGACCTTACCTCTGGACTAACTGGAATGATTCAATAATTTCAATTTCTATTTTGTCATACCTATTCAATAAAAGAGAAATTTAAGGTCCATTATTAAGATAAAAGATTAGAAAATGGACAGTGCAAATAATTTTGAAATTTAGAGAGCATAAGTAGGATATGTGACTTCATAGAAGCATAGAATTAAATGGCAATTTTTAAACTAAAATTTAGAAAACTGAATGTGTTATGTGGAAGCTGCTAAAGTGGATAATAAACAAAATAATTGGAAGATACTTTTAGTTCCAGGCCTAGATGATTAATCGTTCCAAAACAAGCTGATGCTCAATGCATGTTTCTGAGTAGTCCCTCTTGACCCATTTCTTAAGGAGCACACATCCAGGAAGGAAGTGCTTGAGTAGCTGGCATGGTTTGTCTCTAGCTCCACCACCTGAGACTTTGTCCTCTGAAATCCATATGTGGAAACAAGCACAGTATGAGAGATCCTCTAAATACTGTAATTACACACGTATAAATGAACAAATAGCAGATCTAAAAGCTTTTTTGAAAAAAAGGTCCTATTGATGCCAATTTGATAAAAGAAACAATGTCATTTTTATTTGCAATATTCTGAAATCTCTCTTTGAAAGTAGATACAGGATTCTGATTTTGCCAACAACACATTTTAAATTCCAAAAATTTATATGTGCGGTGATTATACAGTCTTTGTAAAACTAAAATGCCTCAGATTATTGCATATAATAATTACCTATTTTCTCACAACATGAAGACTACTCAAATTGCAGTAATACTTTTCTAATATACTTTGGGCAAAGAGTAGATAATATTTAAGACTTAAAAATGTTTTATTTCACATTGGGCAAATAAGTATAAACTATCCTTTAAAATAACTGGAATTGTCCTATTACTTTTAAACAACAGTCCCCTTAAATATTTCTTTGTTTCATTTTTGGTTTTGACTCATACAGACATGTCAGTTTTAAGGCAACTTTTTTTCTGTAATACCAGGATTTAACACTGGTTGTGTACCTGGAAATATCTGGGTAATTTGGAGGATATAAGTAAATACAAATCACAGCGTTTTATCTTAAGGAACGTGTTTGTCTTCAAGGTATTAGTTAGGTATCTATAAAAGTAGTAGTGACCAAGTATTAAATTATATTTAATTAGATTCTGTGATGTCTGTCTTCAAGTATTTTACAGCAGTAGAATATTGGGTTAATATTAAGCTTTTATTATATGAGAAGCCCAACTAGAACTACCGGCTGGAATTTATGGGACTGTAAATCTGTGTCAATGTAAGGGAAGAACTTGACGAAAGTAAGAACTGTATAAAAATGGAAACAGTGAGCTTTAAAATGTTTGAGCATCCTTATACTTTGAATATTACAGCAGAGAGGTATTTGGGCTCATTTCATGTAATGGTATAATGCAACCAGTACAGTGCCTAGTATGATGAAACATGTTTAGTAAAGTCTAGTTCCTTTAATACAACCATTCCCTAATATCTATCACCCTAAGGGAAAAAGGAGAGGCTCCGCTCATGCAGATTGCGGACTAACAGAAAAGAGTCCTTATTGTGTTTTTAGTAGGCATCCACTGCAGGGATCATTGTGAAGAATATAAAATTTGAAACAGGCTTAGCTAGACTGGCCGACTTTGAAATGGTTAAGAAGTGTGTACTAAGCTGCAAAGGTAAAGATGAAGAGAGAATTTAAAATATAAACAAATAGAATAGAAGTACCTATTTTTGTAATTACGAAATTATATTTTTGTCATATTAAAAATGGAAATGAAATTCATTGACATTTCATAACAACTTCAACAATATCAACTCATCTGCTGGATTATTACACACTAAATACATATAATTATCAAGTTTTTCGGAAGCTACGGCTATCATTTAGAAAATTTGGTGACATCTTAAGTACTCTATTTAAAGTACTTGTTAGGTGCAATAATTATTTTGTTGACGCATGTCTTTAATTTGCATGTAGATAACAAATAATTCTTAATAGCTTCTGGAAAGGACAATCAGGCTCTGGTTTAAAGGCATGTAACCAGCCATGTGGCTTAAGAAAAGCACAGAAAATCTTTTAAAATAAAATCCTGTAGAAAAAGGGTTGCAGAAGTCATAAGCTTTCATAGCATGGTTTCAAATTTCCCTTTTGATAGATACACATTTACTTATCAAATGAGGAAAATATTTGTGGTTTTTTCTTTTAAAATATATTTCTCGCCTTCCTTCTGTTGTCGACACTTTGGGGGTAATTTCTCACTTTAATATCAGATGATTCGAGGTGGTTTTCATTATTTGTCATCACTGTGTTCCTTCTAAGTCCAGAAACCAAAGAATTTGTCTGCTGCGTCTTAGCATTTCACCTGTGATTAGAGCAAATATCCACAGGGAGGTGGTGATACGTCAATCTGCTCCAAGATTCTGAGGCTCGGACCATCAATGAGTTTCCTCTAAATCAGCATAGATAAAACAGGAAAAGTGAAAGGAGGGGACAAAATGTAAGAAGGCGTAAGAGAAATATGATTCGAAACAGCGTGTTGTGTTAGAGAAGCTGCAAAGATCTCAGTATGGTTGGTTAGATTATAGAGTGCAAGTGTTGGGTTAGGAGGAGACTAAATTTAAGAGACAGGGAAGAACTAGAGAAATGTAGTACTATAACAAGATTTGTGTTTTGGGAAAGTATTTCTGGCATAGATATAGATGACAAACTAGAGGGGGAAAGATTAGAATCAGGGAGACATACCAGGAGGCTACTAAATTAATGCCTGGAGGGAAATGCTGAAAATCTTAACTATAGAAGCTGTGATAGGAACGGAGAGCAAGGGGTGGATACAAGAAATATTTAAGATTAGGACTGGAAAATATTTTAAAGACAAATATTTTCCCACTGCCATGAAAGCAAAAGGAAAAGTGATTTTCTCAGCAGCACTCTCAAAGAAAGCTTTATGGATTAGATATTGTATGAAATGAACACTCAAAACTGTGCCTATAGATTAAACAATGATCATCTTTTAACTTTAGTAATAGCAATCATATTTACAGTTTTAGATTCAGGCTTCAACCTTTCATGAGAACTGATTTTAAAACAGCTTTTATTTATAGCTGACAAAGCATTTTAAGGAATATTTTACAGAGCTTTATGTAAATGTTTTCACTACGTGACTATTACATGTATTTCAGTAGTACTCAAATGATAGAACTACATTGTAAAAGTACCTTATTGTGAAGAAGAACACAAATGACATATTATATATTCTGATTTAATGTGCTACCATTGAAAGAGCTGCATTCCTCTCTTTGTTTCAAATACACTTCTTCATTGTTTACCAATGTAATTTTTAAGTCTCCAGAACATATAACAAAGTCATCAAGGAATAAGTAAACAATAAGATAGAAACATTATGCCAATATGTTTTTTTCCTTTATATACAAGCAATCAAGCCTTAAAATGTTGCCTAGATGCAAGCTGAAACTTCTTAGTTAGAGAACGTGAACACGGAGACAGCACTTCACTCTCAGCCAGCTGTGCCACGGTAAAGAGCACAGGATCTGGGAATAGGCCAAGCTGGTGGCCCAGGTAAGTTACTTTTCCACGTGTCTCTGATTTTTTCGTTTGCAAACTGAAGCACTGTTACAAGAAATCAATGACCTAGTACACATAAAGAGTAGTGCCTGATTTGAAAGGCTGGGAAGAAAGATTTAAGAAGAAGTCAACACAACAAATATTAGCTAAAATTTATGTAATACAAGCAGAATATTTTATAAGTATAACATGTACTGCTGCCTGGAGTTCTAGAAAAGGTTGATTGATGCTGAAAATTTAAATTGTTGCAGAATTTGTGGAACTCAATCAGGCAGCATTTATTAACCAAAAACTATACATCTTTTTTGATCAAGCATCCCTGTCTCTGGAATCAATTCCACAAACGTAACCCCCTCAGTATCTAGAAGCTTGGAATAAGGTTGTTTTTGCTTATGTTCTTAATGGTAGAAGCAATGTTAATACCCAACCATGGCACATTTTTATCTCTGACACAGTACTGTTTTTGTCAACTGACACAATAAAATAGTTATTCTTAATTCCGTACTGTGGACATACAAAAAACACAATTAACTGTGCTAGCATTCCCTTTTAACTAGTCATAACTTAATAACTTAAATGCTTATGTTAAGGTGTTTAAATAAAACTTACATATACTACAGAAGTGCATGAGGCATGATGAAATTTCATTTTTGGAAATGTCATTACTGCCATTAAAAATCTCTTCTGCAAGTTAAGCATACATTTTAACATATTCTTGAGGTATGAGGACATTAACCAAGTGATTTAAATCATACGTGTATTTTATTAGCTGAAAATCTGCTGGTTTTGGTACTATATGTAACTTGAGTAAAAAATAAAGTTTTATTCTAAATACCAAATCTGATGGGATTATACATGGTTGTCTCGCATATTGTGTGGAAAAAGATTCTATGGTCATATTTAAATCCACTGAATAAAATACCATGATGAATTATTAACATTAGTATTCACGGTGGCATGAAACTCATTGTGTTATTGTTGTTATGAATACACAGAAAAAAATGACTGAATCATGAGTTCTTCAGTTGGTTGACATTAAAAACATTAAACTAATATAATCATTCTCATAATCTAAAAACCTGATAGTCATATTTTATTTTCCAGACTATTTTTATTTGAACAAAAAAAGTTTCAAATACACTATGTAAAAATTTACATTTTAAATTAGAATTTATTAGCAATTAAGCAATTTAATGCATCACAGGCCATTATTTAACATGTACTTAATAAATTTTAAAAATAAGACCCATAAAATATGCTATAATTTCACTATGTGACATAATTAGGCTGAAATTTTTTCATGTAGTTCTGTTTATGAATTTTTGCCCAATGTCTGAAAAAGACATATATATATATATATAAAAATAAATAAAAAATATATACACACATAGTCTGTACTTATAATGTTACTTAATAATTTGGTTCCCATTAAGAGGCAACTGCTTAGAAAAATGAGTTAACAGTGACAAAATTTAATCCACAGGTGTTTTCTGCTAGTTCAAAATAACTACTTGAGTCTATGATACAGAAGTGACAATAAACACCTTTAATTTTTTTTTTTTTTTTTTTTTTTTTTTTTTACTTTAAGTTCTGGGATACATGTGCAGAACGTGAAGGTTTGTTACATTTGTATACATGTGCCATGGTGGTTTGCTGCACCCATCAACCCGTCATCTACATTAGGTATTTCTCCTAATGCTATCCCTCCCCTAGCACCCCACCTCCCGACATGCCCCAGTGTGTGATGTTCCCCTCCCTGTGCCCATGTGTTCTCACTGTTCACCTCCCACTTATGAGTGAGAACATGCAATGCTTGGTTTTCTGTTCCTGTGTTAGTTTGCTGAGAATGATGGTTTCCAGCTTCATCTATGCCCCTGCAAAGGACATGAACTCCTTTTTCACGCCTGCATAGTATTCTATGGTGTGGATGTGTCACATTTTATTTATCCAGTCTATCATTGATGGGCATTTGGGTTGGTTTCAAGCCTTTGCTATTAAAAGTAGAAGCACCTTTAATTTTAAGAGAATTTTCTTAGAGGTATTATTTTATTTGGCATATCATGGTATTTCACCACTTAATAGACTGTTTTTTTAACAATACAAACTGTGCATATTAATTTTTTCCATGTATTCCTTTCAAATAATACCATAATTGAACAGCATAGATGACATTATAACAGTAAATAAAAATTATGGGTCCAGGTAAGATTTTCCTTTTCACATACTATTTCAATATGACATCTAATGCATAGAGGTGAGCAAATCCTTGCTGAATTTAATTAAACTTTACATAACTTGATTCCATCTTAGATGTCCCACACAACACAGGTTTAGTGACTCTGACAGTGCATATGCAGGTCACACCTCTATTGCCTGCCATTTTCTATGATTCACATGCCCAATCACCATCCCAGTGCAGATGAAGAAGGGTGTGAATGTACTAGAAAATGTAAGGAAAAACTTATATATGTTTGGGGAATTTTTCCTGGTATTCTCAGGATCTAATTTCACCTCTTTCCTAAACATAAAAACATTAAAGCATATATCACTGTTTATGTTTATGAGGGTATTTCAAGCAAACCTAAATCATAAGGTAAATACAGAATATGGCCCCCAGGAGCTCCTCTGTATTTTCTCAACATTTTTACAGTACACCAAAAATATGTGATCTTCAGCAAGCAAATTCAGAGCCAACAACCACATCTTTGTGTCTAGATTTCCTACTATCAGGGGAGGCTTTAAAATCTGCAGTGTCATAAAAAATCAGTTACTTCAAGCTGTTATTATGAATAGCTGCCTCCAAAGTGAACTAAAGAAAAGTTTAAGAAGATGTTTTTCAAAACTTACAATTGAGGAAAGAATCAACTTTGTCTTCTAAGTGCAAATTCTTTGTTGGAAAGAATAATTGGTTTAAAACATTTAACCTTCATGATTTTACAGAAGGATCATGAAGTAACAGCCAACTAAAGGTATATATAATTTACTAAATAGTTACATGGACAGGATGAAATTGGATGTGTACTGGCTAAAGTTTGTAAATAGGCTGTATTTTAAGTGACGATGTTATTTACTACAGATAAATAAATGGTATTCTAAGCATCTCTATAAAATAATACCACTAATAGCACTCGGTAGGAATATGAATGAATGAATGAATGAATGAATGGGAGGGTTTGGAAGTCCTAACCAGAATAAGGCCAAATCTTCAACTCAATATCGAGTAGAAAAAACAAGTCTTATTCTTTACTGGTTTCTAAACTGTGCAGAAATTATTTCATGTTCATTTAGTTTGATATCAATCTTATTGTTGGCAATTTGTGATTTTAGTCAGTGCAGTAAATGTCAGTCCCTTCTCTGAGTTCTAGATTAGAAAATAACTCGCAGAGAGGAAATAACATTCTTTATATAAGTATTGCTGATACAAAAGAATAAGGCTTACATGTGTGATACAGTGGGATTCATTAACCTTACTTCTAAAATTAAACAGAGTCTCAAGCCATAGGAAGAACCAAACACCATAAGTCTCTTCGTGCTATCACTATTAGTGCAGAGGCAAAGCCTACTTTTATCTATCGTTCAGCAGAATCTATTCTTTCTGCAGGCAGCCTGGAAGGAGAAAGCAGGTGCTGAGCTAAGCACATCTAGGTAATTTTCCCATAGTCACCAAATAGGTAAGTAACTCTACCTAACATAGGAAGGAATGAATGAACTGTACACATAGACTCTAAGAGTGTGATAGATGGACTTTTCTTTCCATAAAAGGAACTGTTAGGATGGAGAAAGAGGAAGCACCTCCACATTCCAACATCCTTATCTGCTCAGAACTAAAACATACAGGTTCTATAGAGCCCAGGAGATGGGAAAATCCAGTGTTTTAGTGAATCACTCTGTTACAAGTATTCTTTTCAAGGCTTTCATTTGAAAATTAACAGCTGTATACAAATGATTGCATCATTATTCTTACTTATTAAAATGGCAAAAATAAGCATATAATTTATTCAGCAGCCCAATATTAGTTGGTTGTAGAAATATACCTTATGTTTCTGATAACTACTTATCTTAAAATATGCATCTCTCTAGAAACAGAAAACAGCCAGTTTCAGATACTTGTATAAATATAAAATTTTATTTTATTTCACACAACACTGGTTTTGAGGCTTAAAATTACTATATACCCTGTTTTATAACTTTGCAAGTAGTAAAAAATGATAAAGTAAAGCACTTCTCAAATCGGGACTAGATACGGGAAAATCTTTAAAGTACGTGTTTTTTTTCTTCATCCCACTGACATCAATCACTAAACAGACAACTTGCCCAAGTTGGATCTCCATATGTTTAATATTTTAAAGAAAAGCACATTTGAATTAAGAATTTCTGAGCCTAGATCTCTCCTTCTTCTGTATACCATTTACAACAAATACAAAAATCTACTTCTTAAAAAGAGAAGACAAGTGTAGACATGTCACATTTCTTTTCTTTCAATCATAAAAAAGATTCACAAGACAAGAAGCTTTCTGCAAACTTTAAGAGATTTGATTAAGTTTTTGTCTAGAAGAATTTACTAATAAGGAATAGTGAATTAAATCTAAAAGAAATTATACAACTTGAAAGGTTTTGCCACTTAAAATAGACAAAAAAAAAATATATCATCATGCATTTCTTAACAATAAGGATATACTTTGAGAAATGTATCCTTAGGCAATTTTGTCCTTGTGCCAACATCATAGAGTACACAATCACAAACCTAGATAGTATAGCCTACTACACACATAGCATAGACTGTATGGTATGGGCTGTTGTGTCTGGGCTACAAACCTGTACTGCATGTTATTATACTGAATACTATAGGCAATTATAACACAATGCCTATTTGTGTATCTTATCATATCTAAACATAGAAAAGATACAGTAAAAATATAATATACAAGATGAAAAATGGCACACCTCTATATGACAGCTCCATTATAATTTTATGGAATCACCATCATACATGTGGTCCATCATTGAACCGAAATGTCATTATGGGGCACATAACTGTAAGATTTAAAATATGATATGTACTAAACAACTTTGATATCATCTAAAATGATATGTTGTAGGTTTATAACTGCATAAAGGTTAATAAGACCTAAATTAAATTTGTGGATTAATTTTTTACCCAATTTTGCCATATATTGATGGTAAAGAGTAAAATTTGAACAATGATTCTCATTTCCTGAATATCTGTGCCTATAATAAAATCGAGATTATATATTTCTCTCCAATTCGTTAATAATAATATTATTAGTTTGTGTTAAGTAAATAATGTACTACACTCTATCAACCAATGAATTTTGCTTGCCTAAAGCTCCTTTTAAGTTTAAATTGTTTTTATTAAGACAAATTCATTACTATGTTCAAGGTCTCTATAAACCAGCAGTATTTGTTTTTATATGCATTTTCATATTTTACATTTAAAATATACCATTTGGGGAGAAGTATATGAATTGAGGAAGAGAAAATAGACTAATATACTATTGCTTAATATTGTTGCATTAGTTACTTAAAATAATTGCACTGGAAAAGACCTCTCTGTAAACTTGTAAACAATTTAAATCCCTTGAATGGTGTTTTAAAAAATATATAAATATGCACATTTTTACATATAATATTACAATATAATATATGTGATATATTAAATATGTATCTATGTACTTTATAACATGTATTCAAATGTTTTTATCAAATATATACATACAAATACATATATATTTATACAAACATATATGAATGTGTGTATATATACACATGTATAAAATCTTATTTGTTAGAGAATATTTGAATCAATTCAAAGCACATTTCCCAAATGTGATGGTCATGAAATCATAGGTTAATAGTTCTACGAAATGATGTAAATTAGCCTTTATGAGAGATCATTTATCTCAGTGAAAATTCAGTTAACTCTAAAAAGTGAATTTATTAAACGCTAGCTTGCACTCCTAATCATTTAGAACTGCACCGTCAGGATCTTTATAATGTGTTCAAATAAATGCAACTCCCTAAGAGTAAAAGATTTTCTTTAAACTTCCCACGTGTGTACCGTGTATCTACATTTACAGGAAGGGAAGATACACGATTCGTTCCATCAGCTCAGCAGCAGTTCATTTTCACTATCTGCAAATAAATTAGATTATATTTTTACATAACCATAGTGATGAGCTTTGTTTTCAAGTTTATTCTAGTCTGCTTGTACAACACATAGTATTAACAGCTTTTATATGTGTGTCGACAGAGAAAAAGAAGTAAGTCATAAGCAAATACATATTTGAAATGCATTTGTTGTGAAATAAATATCTTCTGTCCCTCATATTAAAAAGGTATTTAGGAACAGAAAGTTTTAGCATACTCATTACATTTTAAAAATGTGTACCAAAGAAAAATGATAGCTCTAGATTTTCATGCTACTTTTTGTCTTGTGATGACCTCTCCTGGTTGAGTTGCTCATTATCTTAGATTCATGTAGTTTCCATCTTTTTCTCCCTTGAATGTTTTTGGTATTAAGAATATAACTATCGTATTTTCCTTCAGAGCTACATATAAAGTAAATAAACCTGTTCATTAATGTAAAGTACAATTGATAGTTAAAGTACTGAATCCATGAAGCTCATTCTAATCAATAAAGTTCTGTAGCATCCTTATTATCTAATTCATTTCCAGGATACAGTGCAACTTTGCATTTTGGTCACACAGTTTAAATTCAAACGAAATAAAAAGCCACCTTAATTAAGCCATTATACATTTTTAAACAATAGAGAATAAAAGCCAAGTTAATAAAAAATCTTAATGGCCGTAACTATTAACTATCTTAAAAGTAATTGTTTCTATGTTCTCTGTCTTGGAATTCTAACTAAAAAGTTAAAAACTCAGAAAACATTTCTGAAATAACAACTTTTTCTATCTTAAAATGCATTAACCCAATGGCTGCCAGTGTTCCATTTGCTACACATGGCAAATGTTTCAGATGGACCCATCATAATTAAAGTATACAGAGTGATGAAACACGGAACCCAGGAAAAACCCTGGATATGAGGACCTTCAATCACTGAATAGAATACATTTAACATATAAGCAGTTTATTTTCCAGGAAAAGTGGCAGGAAATTCTATATAACCAGACCTTGAAACAGAAACAATTTCATCAAACTAGTTTCCCAATGATAGAGTTACATATTTGTGTAAATATCAACAGCAATCATTATATCCCCATAATTTCTGTTTAAATTTATAAAATTGACATAAATATTAACAATATTTAACTCTTTGTGATTTAACTTGTGTTATAAATAATGCTATACAATGTTTTCAAGTTCATTACAAACTTAGATTGCCAGTTAGTTTTTCTCCTTATCTTTAAATATTGTGAGAAAAGAAAAGCTAATACTGTACTTACGAAGATACGTCAAAACAGTAATACTGACTCATCACAGGATACTATATAGTAGATTCCTTATTGCAACTTAAAATGTCCCTTTTCAATGCTATTCCTGTTGATATTTACCACCACAATAAGAACACTATTAACAAAGATGTATTAATATATCCCAAAATCTTATAAACAAAGAGAAGACTACTTCGCATATGAAGAATTCTGGAAAATATTAAACTTTTTTTTTTCCTAAATGGACAAAAAAAAAAGAAAGAAAAAAAAAACAACTTCCTTTTAAACGCTGAAATCTCCATGATAATTCTTTACCGACTTACTCATTCTCAGAAACAAGTACGCACTTATGAATATTATCCGAATATTCCTATAGGCAGTCTTTCTAGTGTTTAACTCTTTCTGAACCAAAGGAACAATCACGCATTTCCTCTCTACATGCACAGTATGCACTTCTAAAGGAATGCAGAAAATGGGCCAGAATCTTCCATTTCTTTCTAAACCTCGTGAAAATATGGGCAGTCTAACACACACACACACACACACACACACACGCACACAGTTGATTAAAATGCAGAGATATACATATTGAATAGAATTATTTTCCTGAAAACTCTATTAAGAATCTGCTTATTACTACATTAACGACGCTTTGCACTGAGTGTCCCAAGTCCCGTACTGCATCAGTCATATCCATGATATCAAAGTATCAAATAATTAAAGCAATTTCAGTTACAATTTCACTGCCTTCCATTTTAATAAGCAAGTACTAAATGGGCATTAACTTTTTAAGGGGACGGGAGAGGCTAAAGAGGCTCTATAGGTGCCCAAACTGTTTAAAATATGCTCCTCTTGTTAACCTCAACCCCATGCTCGTTAAGTTATAACCATAAATAAAAATAAGAAACTTGGTTTTGCCATGGTCTTCACTTTTCATTCACTGACCTGCCTAACCCAAATGCAGTTAACACTCCCTGCACAAACAACTCTTAAGAAGCTGCCATCTACACCAGTCTCTCTAGCCAAGCTCTTGCTAACCGATCACCAAGACCAGGAACAACTTTCCAGAAACATCACCAGCGTCACAACCCTGTCTCTTCCAAAACAGAAACGCTGGGTTTCGAGTTTGTCTACTGCAGTGGCTGCAAGTGTGTGACAGCGGAGACACACACATATCAGGGTGCGAGCACTGCGATGTACTTCGGAGTTGATACCCCGGTGCCAAACATCAATGCCGCACTGAAACTGCTCCAGCGAGAGCGAGGAGACGGCTACTTACGGGACGTGGAGGGAGCCGTCCAGGCTCTGCAGAGGCAGCTGCTGACAATCCACAGCAGGAGCACTGCCCCGCAGCCGGCGCGCGGAGCCGCCAGCATCCTTCGCCTCCCGGCCGGCGGCGCTCCAAGAGCTCGTTGCGGAGATGCAGTCTGTCTCTCCGTAGGGTTCTTGAAGGGAGATGGGCTGTCCTCAAATACGCGAGGAAGCCAAGCCCCTCCCGCTTCCTCTTCTCCCCTCACCCGCCTCCAGGCTCCAGTTCTTCTGGGTTTGGAGCAGCAGGGGTGTCTCAGCCTTCGTTCTCCCTCCGTGCGGGTATTGCCTCTTGCACTGTTCGCCAGTGCAATGCCGGGGGAGGAAATTCAAACCAAGAAGGCAAAGGAGGGGGAAGAGGGGAGGGGACGGACACCTACCCCGCCCTCTCCTCGAAAAAAAAAAAAAATCACCAAAGGACGGGGGAGGGGGGTAATCAGAAGAGCGGAGGCTGCAGAAGAGGAAGGCAGAGCGACGGGGACGGTGGTGCTGCTGTTGCCACTGCGGGAGAGCGCTCCCTCCGCTGCCGGGCAGCGTGACTCGGGGGCTTTCCAGTTGCCCGTCAGCTCACATGGAGGGCTTGTGTATGTGGGGAGCGCGCAGCGCAGCCGGGGCGCACGCACGGCCTCAGCGCTGCGCGGCGCGGGGAAGCATCTCCCGAGCGGCGGAGCGCGAGCAGCGGCAACGGCGGCGGAGAGCAGGAGACGCCGCCGCCGCCAGCGCCTGCGAGCCCGGGCGGCGAGCGAGGCGGAGGGAAGCCCTCCCTTCTCTTCCCTTTTCGGTCCCCTCCTCGGCTCCTCCTCCGCCTCCGCCTCCTCCTCCTCTTCCTCCTCCTTACCGTACCCCTCTGGCTGTCAAAACCCTTCTGCCCTGCCCTGGCCTCGTTTGAAAGCAAAAGGGAGACTGAGCCGACCGGCCGGGGCCCATCAGCTGGGGCGGGGGCGAAGGAAGGAGGCGCGCGCGTCTCCCTTGGCGGGAGGTGATGCTGTCCGCGGTGCTGAAGTTGGGGATTTGCCGTGTAATCCTAGAACCCTGCTCCAAACCTGGCTGCTCCCCACCCGGCTGCAGGAAGGAGAACACCCTCTCTCGGATGCCTTCTCTTTTCCTTCTCTCCTCCCCTTCAGATAGAGATGGTACAGGCTCCTGGAGCTCCGGCCCCCCGGGAACCACAATCAGGCGTCCGACAGTCAGGTCTTCCGAGTGGTCCTAACACCAAGTGATGGTGCTAAACATCCTGACCGACTGGAGCAGCGAGAGAGGACTGCAGATGCCGTTAATGCACATGTTTTCGATATGTAATTAATTCATACTCATACATATGCACACGTACACCAAACACACGCTGCTGCCAGGAGAAACTACACTAAGGCAAACACGCACACAAACACAAACACAAAACGGAAATACATAAGCAGGCATATGGGTAACTACTTCAAGGTACCTGAGGCATTGCAAGCACTAAGAATTAAGAATGTTTAGAGATACCTAGATTTTCTATTCACATTTAGATAATTTTAATAATAATTATCAAGCTCTTCTCCCAGCTCACAGCTCCTCACACTCTACACTCCATGTGTTTTTCTTCCATCTAGTCTACTTAAAGTATTTGAATTCTTATGTCTCTGTGGAGCCAAGCATTCCACTGACTTTATTGACACAATTAAAAATTGTTGGTCATCTAAATATCTAATGATGTTTGTGGAGGACTAAGTAGGAGTAACCATGTCTTTCAATGTTATGCAATGAATAAGCATTTGCCTTTAAAGGTAAATAGAAAATTTATGGAGACTTGCCTACTCCTGGAATAAACTGAGTTTTAAAAGTCATTGTTTGGTCTTAGAAAGTTCTACTGTATATAGTACTGTGTATTCACTGCGTAATTAATATGGTGTTAATGGGACTGATTCAGCACTTTTTATTTGATCTTTGTTTCTTGTTAATTTAAAAGGATGCTTTCTCCTAGTAAGAACTGCAGATTGGATACAATATGGAAAATGAAGAAACACACAGATGACTAACGGGAGGTAAACTGCCTCCTCATTCTATAAAATCCTCCTCCTGTAAAATAATACAGCAAATGCATCCTTATGGATTATAAAATGTCCCTTTGCTATTTGAATTACCACAGACTGTCAAAAGTCAATGACCACTTGCCAAAACACTCCAGTAAAGAACTGCCATCAGCCATTTCTAAGAGCTCAAAGAAACAAGTCATAGGAAAAAATACTGTCAGAAAGCATAACTTTTCAGAACAGTCTACTATTTAACTATGCCTCTCCATTTTAACTATCACACTAATCTCCACTAACATAGCATTAAAGTATTTTCAACAGAAGAAAAAAGGCAACGATTGAAAGTATTACCATTTCAGTAACTCAGTGAGTGCTATTCCATGGATATCTCAAGCAGATCTGAAACAATTCTATTTCCCAGAGAACCAAACTAAAAGACATGCAATAGACATCTATTTAATTATTTTGTAACAGAAATGATATACCTGCGGGTGTATTCTTCTCCAAAAAGCATTCTGTTCAGTTTGCACTCATTTCTCCTAATGAGAAACAACAAAACTCAATTTAATGACACATATAAATACCTACACCACCTCTGTGCCATCTAGAATGGTCTTATTTCATGCCAGTATGAGCTAAGAGCCTGCTTTAATCTGTTTTCAATGCACTTTGTCAGGTTTGAAAATTATGTCACATCATTTGTAACAAAACTGCCTCTTTCTTCATTTTGTGTTAATTAGATATGGACATCTGGAACTCAAAATACTTAAAGTCATAAG
This sequence comes from Macaca nemestrina, assembly GCF_043159975.1. NCBI lineage: Eukaryota > Metazoa > Chordata > Mammalia > Primates > Cercopithecidae > Macaca > Macaca nemestrina. Next base: position 12,827,565 of record NC_092128.1, read on the forward strand.
ACTTTAATTGTTGCCAGATCAGAGATTCCCTAGAGTATAATGCTATGCTCTTCCTATCCAACTCCATTAGAGTTTATATTTTCACCATTATTACAATTAGAATTTAGAGTTAAGCTGCTTCTTCCTTCAGTTATCACTATGACTTTTAGTGAGAAGGTAGGAATTAGTAAGCCTGTTTGTTCTGGTCAAACTACACGGTCCAGCAAAACTGGTAATCCAATAAATGGACTTACAACAGTCCAACCAGGTGTTTATTAGATATGATAAGCATGGAATTTCTTGTTTCTGAGAGTGAATTCATTATTGATATCTATATTAACTGACATTTGCAAATAATTGAAGACAGCTAATAATGATTTGAACACATGTCTCCTTAGTTGGAAGTAAGGTCAGTTAAAGCTTGAAAGTAGTAAAACTAAGTGGACCAAACGTACACACACACAAACCCACCCATCCCTCCCAGCCCCACCTCCCCCAAACACACAGCATGACCAGAAAAGACAGTGGGCAATTTGCATTATTTTGGAAGTAGAGTAATGGAAAATAAGAAAAGAATAGACATTTTCTCTCTCCCACTGCTCACGTCCTCTTTACATCAATAGATTTTTTAAAAATGTTAGCTTGATCCCATGAGTAGTGGCTTCATTAGCAGTGTATGCATTCTTTATCTGCATCCCGAATATTAATTGAGTAGCTACTATTATTGGGTTTGGCATTATGCTACATAGAAATTATGCCTATGACTGAGACAGATATTACATTGGTGGTGAGTGGTTGGATAAAGGGACCAAAATAAGTCCACATCTTCTTTATGTTAACATTGGTTCAAGTAAATCTTGACTGGCTATTTTTCCCAATATCTTAATACATTCTTAAAATTAATATCCTCAACAAATATTAAAAATATTGTTATCACAATCATCATTATTATTTCAGAGTTCTGTAAACAGTCTGCCACAAGGTAAATTATCTCAAAAGTCTGCCCAAATTTTGGAACTTAAGTGAAAAAAGGAGTCAAAATATTTAGTCTTAACACTTTGAAGTGATTGGATGAAGCACCGGAAAAATTCAGGAATTTTCAATAGGTTAAAAAAAATGGTATATATCTAGGTGAGTGCCTAGGAGTAGAATTTCCTTCTGTAAAGGAAGCTGTCCAACTATGCCCAGAAATCAATGAATGCCTGCTGAAAAGTCGGTCAAATTAGAGTAGATATATTTGCCAGTCTGATTGCACCCTGTAAGAAGGCTTTAGCACCTGCTTCTCTGAAAATATACAAGATGTCTGGAATGTTATTCTTTAGTGAGCATGAACAGGATGAAGTAGAGTCCCATAGTAAAACCTCTGGTGAGCAGAAAAATCTACCTGGATTTTGGGCCTTTGGCCCTGATAATTGTCCCTGGGCACTGTGAGATACTTCACATCATAATCAAGTATCAATTAGAATGCCATAATGAGGAAGATGCATAAACTCAAAGGGCCTTCCAAAATTTCACTTTATTTTGAAGGTCTCAGGGAAATGCATGACACTTAGCGTTATTTGGACTAAACACCTTGAATATATTGGTGAAGAAACAATTCATGTTTCGGCTGTTTAATGTTAGTAGGAAAGGTAAAGACAGCAAAGGGTGGCTTAATGCACTGCTAAACGTATTTTCAATTACTATAAGAAACTGGGAGGAAAAATGGTGAAACTAATTTGTGTATTTAGAATATAAAACTTGACCTTAATGTTTATTGCATTCTTCTTGTTTTGCGGGGTGAGGTGGGGGTCACAGCCCAGCTCTGTCACCCAGATATTAAGTGAATTTCTTTTGAGTGTCGTAATCACATAGAAATTAGGAAGAACCAGACGGTCATTCAGGAAGCAAGTTAGAGTGGGAATTGAGCCTGGTCTCTGGGATTTGTGTATTGGCTTACAAACTCTTTGTGTGACCTTACCCACACGCTGGATGCTTTCATTTTCTCACCTAAAAGATCAGAGTAGTATTTATACCCATAAAATTTGATTATTTGGAGAATTAAATATAATTTATATATTATACTGGGCACAGAAAGTATTCGCTACAGAGTAACTACTGGTACTATTATTATTAACCAGATAAATTAATATACCTCAAAGTTCTAAACTGAAGTTCTCAAATCTTAAGTTTATCCCTCAATATATTCATATTGCAAAATCATTTAGATATTTTTCTGGATTAAAAAATCTCTCAATGAGAAGTTATTTCAAATTGAACATTAAGATCAATTTATGTATTAATGTGAAAGCAGTGTGAAAAAATAAAATGCATATTGGGATAAAATTTTGGAAATGCATTTGGAATTTGAAAGAACTATGAGAACGTACAGTCTATAGAAATATAAGGCAAGGTGTGGGGCTTGTGAACTGAGGTACATATTTTCCAACAAAGATCACTTGTTAAGATTTTGAAAATTATCTTTATTTCAATGAAAAGAGAGAAAAATAGAGTGTTTAAAATTATTCTAAACATTAAAGTATTACTACTCCATTGAGAGTAGACATATAGGTTGTCTAAGCAACAAAGAGGACCCATTTCCTAAAGCAATAGTTTCAGGAGATGAAGGAGAGGGGAGAAAAAGGCCTTTCAGTGTTACAGGCTGGTTACAGAGAGGCAGTTAGGCTTTCAAAACTGCAATTCCAGAAGTGGTTGCTGCTGAAATATTCAATTTTATGAGTGGATTGTTTCCTGAAAAATCCAGGATTAAGTTGGACGGTAGTTGGTCTAATCACTACATCTACCCAAAGTAGACTGCCTACAGCAGGCTTTAGGAACTAGGACTTGTCACAGTATAATCAGCTCACAGTTTGCAATTTATCATCAAAGATTTGTTTTAATGCAAAATACTAAACTATAATAGGAAGACTGTTGAGTACATTTATGAAGCACAGTCTTATGGGCAAGGGCTTGAAGACCTTTAGATTTTATAACACAGATAATTTGATTTGATAGAATTGAGTAATGTGTCTGAATCACATAGGCCAATGTAGATTTTGCTGACTTTTGTGTAAAATTTGTGATATGAGTAGCTAGGCTGTGGAAAGTATCTTAGTCTGAATTTAGAGATGTATGCTATTACTACTTTAAAAGAAGATTATGTGAAGTTTTATGTGGACTTTTCTTGTCAGACAAGTTATTTAAACTTTTATCCTTCTAGTGATGTCATGATTATACATTTTAGACCACAGGGAATTGGGTAGAATTTACTCCCAAATAGGAGATCAGTAAGTCCACAGAAAATATTTGGGTTAATAAACATCAAGAGTGAATATGATTTCATCCCAGGGGAACGAGGGTGAGTGAGAGAATAGAAGAGGAGATGGATGAAATTCCATAAAGAATTGGGCAACAGCCTTCATTCCAAATACAATTTCTTTGATTTGGATTAGAGATAGAAATGACTTGAACTGGAGGGTTATGTCTATGTCTGTGACTTCCTCTTGGAATGGGGCCTGTCAAATCTTTTTGGTAGTAAGTGAATACAGAGGTGCGTATTGAAATCGCAAATGAAAACGATAGTCATGACCATTGGATTCCAGCCCTGGGATATTATCTGGTTCTAAATAATGAGGGAGAGGTATTGTGATACTTTATTCAGGTACTTAAGAGGAGATGAGCTTGTATGTAGAGAACAGATGTAAATAAAATTAAAAATGATTTGTGAGGACTACAGAAAGAAAAAAAGGCAGTAGCTGATACAGACAATCATCTTTGGTCTAAGTGGAACTAGAGAAATATTGTGAAATGCTCCAAATCTACTTAATGTTGACACACATGTATGGTACTTCATTTGGTTTCTAAGAAAACCTATAAAATCCTCAAACTTTCAAAATAGCGTGAGACTGATGATAATGAATCTTGTGTAGACAGCCATGGGAAGGATGCAGAGTTGTTTTATTTGGGGTAAAAGATGGATTTAGACATTTAACAAACAAGTTTGCCTCAACTGTCACATTCTAGAAAAAATTCAGCAACTCAGTGGAATAAAAAGGAAGATGGAATTAGGGTGGTGATAGACAAAATATATTTGGAAGAAGGGAGTTCATCTAGAAGAACTTACAGACTTTGTCTTTTTTCCCAGGGTTGATAAAAGTGTATCATTCCGCCTCACCCTCAAGGAGATATTTCTGGACCAAGATCAACTATAGTATCTTCAGTTGACTTAAGGAGAGAAAACCCTTGCACTAAGAAGCTTTTAGTGTCAGTAAAGACAAATGGTACACTCCAGCCATATTGAATATTAGGGCTAGTACTATACGCTCTGTCTAGAAAAGAATAAGCTCGTTTCTGAGATGTAGAGTCTAAGATGATGCTGGCAGGTCCCATTTTCTTTATAGTTAATGTTCTTCTAGACATGTAGCAAATTGGAGAGTACATTGTTTTAATGGGGTTCATGTGAAAGCCAAAAATCAACTTTTAGTAGCAGCAACATCATTTACAACAAATAAAGGTTAAGAAAATATACCACCTAGCAAATAAATTATAAACATTTAACCCAGTTTTAGGAGATGGTTTCTGTCTTAGAAAAAAAAAAGACCATAAAATGGGTGGCTTATAAACAACAAGCATTTATTTCTCAGTTTTGGAGACTGAGAAGTTCAAGATTAATGTGCCTGCAGATATGATGTCTGGTGAGAGCTTGTCTCTCATAAATGGTACCTTCTAGCTGTGTCCTCCGTTGGTAGAAGAATAAAAATTCTCCTAGGCCACTTTCATAAGGACACTAATCCCTTTCACGTGTGTTCTGCCCTCATAATGGATCCAACCACCAAACATGTCATCTTCTAATAGTATTAACTTGAGGCTTAGGATTTCAAGATATGACATCTGAGGGTACATATTCAGACTACAGTAATTTCTGAATTATTATCTCTTTACATTCCATACAATATGATGTCTGCTTGTTGAATGTCCAAACATCTGAGATCCTCAATGTTTTCCTGGAGTATTTCTTGGAATTTCATATTCAATTTTCCTCATTAGTTTTTGAAAATGCTAGATCTACTGACAAAGTTGAATGACATTAGGTAGCATCCAAAACCCAATCCAGTGATTAGACTGAAGTCAGCAGTCAGACAGACCAGAAAAAATAATATAACAAACAGGGCACATTATTCTGGAGAATTTGGACATTTTAAGAGCAAAGTAAACAACAGAACAAATGATCATTTATTGTTCACATGGTAGGAGTAGACATTACTGATTTGAAACTAAAGATTACTAAAAATATTTTTTTATCTGCAAAGATAAATTGATTTAAATCTCTCTACAAATTTATTTACTATGTCCTCAATTTGCAATAGTGGAGCTATACAGTGCAGCAAAATTTAAGATGATAATTACTGCCTAAATGTTTTAAGCTAGTTGGCATAGTTACTGCCAAAACATTTACAGTTTACTTCCATAGTTCTTACTGCACTCAATTTCATGTAAGCATGCACCCTGCCATCAAACAATAGGAAACTCTAAGTCCTCTTTTACTTTTGCAGAGCTGAAGGCAATTATGGGACCTAAAGTTGTCTTTTATATCAAATACCGCAAACAAATCATAAATTTTACTTCAGTTTGAACTATGTGATGATTATAAAATACATTTCAGAAACGGTTTTAACTATATGCTTTGGTATAAACATGTTTAATTCTTCTTTTCAAAAATGTTTCTCACTTGAATATATAAATTTTAAAGTTCCTCTATTATAGCAATTCTGCTAAGATCCAAATAACTATGTTATTACAATTGAATGATCATCATGGTAGTTTATGTGATCATATAATAATTAATGATAACTTAGTCTATTGAAATTTCCACTTGATTACCATTTATCCAGGAATAGGGAGGAGAGAGAGGAGATGATTTTTTTCATTTATATCTTGTTTAAGAATATTTCTACTGTATACTAGCTCATATATCTGCTTTAGTATGTTGAGTAGATTGAACGTAATTTAATCTTTGTTTGAGAATTCATTAATTTGATAATGCAATTTATCATTTCAACTTTATGTACTAAAATTGAATTAGATTGAAATATTTCTGATTCCAGAGTTAGTGTGACTGTATGTTAAAATTGCTTTTTCCCTACTTCTCTTCATCTCCTTAAATCTTCAAGAGTCCATGGAGCAAGTTGAAACTGAGGTTGCTTACCACTTGGAAGGCAACTCTTTAGTCCCCTGAAAGACTGAATAGGAATAAAGCTGTGTCTGAGAGGCAAGAGAGATGAATGGAGCAAACTCTGCCTGAGATCTTTAGGGCAGGCTGATCTAATTTGGTCAAGAATTAGCCCAAACACTAGGTAGTAATAAATAGTAATTTTTAAAATATTGTCTTGCTTATATTTCTTTGGGACTGGAATGCATGTATAGCTACTCGTATAAGTCTAGGCCTCTATTGTCTTAAAAATTTAACTTCAAATATACCATATGTATCCTAATTCAAATTATTTGATCTTATGTCATTTTCATAAATGCCAAGTATGGAAGACAATGCTATTTTTTGTGGAGTTTCAGTTACTGACATTTAGGTAACAACATTTGGTTACTGTAAGGATTATGGACTGACATGTTGGCATTTTCTTTCTTTAGAAGGTTCTGGAACTTTTTGTTCATCATCTTGGAATCCCTAGCCGAGAATAAAAATAATTTAACAGACTTCTATACTGGGAGTGACAGAAACAAGTTAACTATAATTTATTTCCATGTGAATGTGTGAGTGTAGGGGGGATGGCATATCTAACTAAATAAAAGGAAGGCACATGTATCTAATTTTTACAAGGCTATGGATGTGATACTCATTATTTTAGGTATAATCTACAAATGTGCTTCACATTTAATCGATAATAAGTAATTTTATATGCTAACACTCCATTATGTAGAACACTTTTTATAGTTATGTAATTTGAGTGTAAAAACCACTATCATCTGCTCTTAACACATTTGAAATAAGACAATGGTCATTTTTACAATTTATGGCATCTTGAGTTAACGAGAAGACCTTTCTTCATATTACTTTTTAAATTCATGTACTGTGGAAGTGTTATTCACGTTCACATTGGGGTGAATAACCAGAAGGATAGGCTCAAGGGAGACTTTTCTGTTCTCTATTCTGCTAGAGCCTATTACAAAATTCCACCAGAAACAGAGAGGAATGAATTGGGATGGGAATAGTTTAAGCTTACCTTTAATATACACTCAATAAAGTATTCCTAACTGATTAGAATGCAGTTCTTGTTCTAAGTCATTTGTTATTAGTTAACATATGCAATCAAAGTGTCTTAATAAGAATTCTCTCAATTTTATTGACCAAGAAACTGTAAGAACATTTTTTTTCTTCTTGTTAATGTTGGTCCTCTGATAGGAAAAAACATAGGAAAACTTTACACTAAAATAATCAACTTCACCCTAAAATGATTAACTTGCCTAAGATAACTCTGATTATTGTCCAGTGCCTCTGTACCCAGGAGGGTGAACATATAGAAAATTAAACTGAAATAGGAACAAGACGTTTGGTGACCTCACAAACGTGTTTGTAAAGAACCACAGCTATTGTATGAAATCAATAGTGGCTTCATGCTTTCTCCTCTCAGCCTTCCCCTGGAAAGTCACCACCACCACCACATCAAAAAAATAGCACAATCTATTCCATCCTTTCTCTCTCATACAACTTGACATCTTTCTTAGTGTACAATTTGCCTGTCATTTACCACTCACTAAGAGACACAATCAGGACTAGTGGAGAAGTGGGGCAAAAGGGGAAAAGAAGCACATACTGAGGTGTGCCGGGCTCTCTTCCTGTGGAAATGGCATTGACGTTATTCCCCTTTGACCTCAATGATTTCTAATTCACTAGGTTCACAAAGATTTGTCCTTTCATGATTCAAAAAACCTCTAGCCAGAATGTTCCCAAAGTTCTCATTCAAAAATAAAGTAGGATTTTATACAAGTAAATTCAAATTTCAAACCTGAATCCAACATCCCTGTCTTCAGTGATGAAAATGACAATTGTATTTCCCTAAGGCTCTGGTGAGGACCTTTCCTAATAAATATAGTATTTAGTTAAATGGCAGGACGGTTAGTCTTTATGGAGACAAGCACTGTATTCTGTACCACATCGATATATGATTCACTATGTGAAGCAATCACAATAATTCATTTCTCAAATTTCAGTTCTCAACTTAATCCTCCTCCTCTCATTTCATTCAACATTTGAAGATAATGTCAAACTTGAAAAAATTGCTTTAAAATAATTAACAAACTAATTACCTACTCCAGGTTACTCTGAAAAGAGTCACATAGAGAGAAGTTAGGTAACTTTCCCCCTTATTTGACTTCAAAGACCATAGAGTGTATGGTTCTTATTTTCAGGAGACAGGGAGAGACAGAAAGAGAGAGAGAGAGAGAGGGACAGAAAGAGGGATATTTTAGCTTCTCCAAGCAAAGTGAGGAGGAAGGTTACCCAGATAATTACTGCCATCAGATACTTTTGCTTGCTTATCTCTGTTGAAGACCATCTTCTGAATAATTACCTTTGGCTTCTCTCTACTGGCAGAAATTGCTTATCATAGGAGGAAATTTAAAGACTACGATGACACTATTCCATTTCTCATTTTATAATAAACAACTACAATAAAAAACAGAAACAAAACCAAGCAAACAAAATATCATCGGAACATAAAATAGTTTGTAAAAGTCTGAGCTTTGAAACTTTTATTCCTGAGTTCAGACCTTTAGCTCATATTCCACAGTGTCTGTTACATTAAGTACATAAAATCAATGGACCGAAAGTAGGTGAAGAAAATAGTACATTACAACATAGTCATTTTAGATTCCTAAGAATAATAATATCAATTTTAAACATAAGAAGTATATCAAATGAAAATATTATATCAATTTTTGTACTTTTTACTCTTTTTCACTTAGTTCTGTGAATGCAGAGAGTGATCAGTTAACTTCAACATTTATTAAACTTTAACGTGTATTAAAACATTAGAGGAAGGGTTTCAAAACCCTTAATATTTAAATTAATCCCAAGATTATACTCTTGAATAGCATTTATTATTAAAAAAACTTTAGAGAAGAAATCAAAGGAAGAAAACAAGATAAATTAAAACTAAAAAGTTTTCCAAAAAATGTGATTTATGGTTCATAGTTCCATGGTGAGCAGAGTACGAGATTAAGAACAACATGCACAGATTGGTTTTAGAACAAAAAGGTGAGTGACTTCTTCCTTTGCTCTAGTAGGAAATACTGGTAGATAACATGGATATTTTGAAACACTAAAGAGAGAAAACAATGACTGACTAATCCAAAATCCATCAGTAAGTCACTGTCCAGTCAAATTCTGCTTTATATCACCAAACAATCTCTACTGCCTTCCACATAAGGGAAGAAAGTACAGAAAATGCAGTACTTACATTGAAAATAAAAATAAAAAGTGAGAGAATATATTTATACATGATACCCCTGAAAAGGGGTTAATATCCAAAATACATAAGAAACTCAATAGCAAGAAAACAAATAACCTGATTCAGAAATAAGCAAAGGACCTGAACAGACATTTTCAAAGGAAGACATGCAAATGGTCAATAGGTTTATAAATATCGAGTATTACTCATTATCAGGTAAATGCAAATTGAAATCCCAGTGAGATATTACCTCACACCTGTTTGAATAGCTGTTATCAAAAGGATATATTATGATAAGTCTTGGTGAGGATGGAGAAAAAATGTAAATACATAAAAAATACATTATAAACAACGTAAACATACAACCATTATGGAAAATGATATGGAGGGTCCACAAAAAAACTAAAAATTGTGTTAACAAGAATAAGCCAGGCACAGAAAGACAGATACTGCATAATTTTACTCATATGTGGAATCTAAAAAAGTTGATTTCGTACCCCAGGGGTTGAGCTGGGGTACCTGGGGATGTATTGGCCAAAGAACACAACATTTCCTTAGATAGGAGAAATAAATTTAAGAGACCCACTGTACAACATGGTAACCATAGTTAATAGCATATTGTGTTTTTGAAAAATGCTAAGATGGTGGATGTGAAGTGTCAATTTACAGGAAAAAAAAAAAAGAGAGAGAACAGAACTACCATATGATCCAGCCACTTCTGAGTATATATCCAAAAAACCTGAAATCAATGTCAAAGGGATATGTACACACCCATGTTCATTGCAACATTATTCATAAGAATAGCCAAGATATGGAAAAAGTGGTAGTGTTCATAAGCAGATAAATGGATAAAAAACATGGCAATATACACAATGAAATACTATTGGACCTTAATAAAAAAAAGAAAATTCTGTTCTTTCTGATAATGTATGAACCTGAAGGACATTATGCTTTGTGAAATAAGCCAGGAACAGAAAGACAAACACTACGTGATGTCCCTTATATGTGGAATGGAAAAAAGTCAAACTCATAGTAGTTGTTATGCTTTAGCTATGTCCCCACCCAAACCTCATCGTGAATTGTAGCTCCCATAATTCCCAGGTGTCCTGGGAGGGACCCGGTGGGAGGTAATTGAACCATGGGGGTGAGCCTTTCCCTTGCTGTTCTCTTGATAGCGAGTGAGTCTCATGTGATCTCTGATGGTTTTATAAAGGAGAGTTTTACAGATGAGATTTTCCCTGCACACATTCTCTTTCCTGCCACCAGGTAAGATGTGACGTTCCTCCTCCTTCACCTTCTGCCATGATTGTGAGACCTCCCCTGAGAACTCCCCTAGCCATTAAACCTCCTTTTCTTTATAAATTACCCAATCTTGGATATGTCTTTATTAGCAGTGTGAGAACAGACTAATACAGAAGTAAAGAGTAAAATGACAGTTATCAGGGGCTAGGGGGTGGGAGAAAATGGGGAGTCGTTTTTAGTCAAATGGTACAAATTTTCAGTTAGATAGCAGAGATCTATTGCATGGGAGAGCAACAGTAGTCAATAATAACATATATTTCAAAGAAATTTAGCAAATCTCAAATATCTCACCACAAAAAGTGATAAGCAAGTGAGATGATTGATATTTTAATTATCTTGATTTAATCATCCCACATTATATACATATATCAAAACATCACATTTTATCCCGTAAATGTATATAATTCTTCAATCAAAAATAATATTAATAAAAAAGAAAAGGCAGTTTTTTTGTTTATTATTGATACACCATGTGAGCATCAGTATGAGTTAAAGAATGGTGAGGAGGGAAGATATTGCGCTAAATAACTCAGTGTACACATATATAACTTGGCAATAGATCTACTTCTAGTTCCAGAGGAAAATCATCCATCAGGTTATAGGAGCCAGCATTGAGATTGCAGAGCAAGAATGAAATCACACCCATCTCAGTACAGCTCATATTTACCTAAGTAACATAAGAGTGTTTTTGGAGAATTGCACTTTAATTTAGGGTCTTAGATATGTTCTATCGTGCTCCTTAAGTATTTTATGGCAACCACAAGTAGGGAGTGTTGTGGGCTAAATTGTGCCCCATCAAAATTTCTGTGTTGAACTCCTAACCCTCAGTACTTGAAAATGTAACTCTATTTGGAGGTAAGATCATTGAAGAGGTAATTAACTCCAAATGAGTTAGGTTGGGACCTGATTCAATATGACTGAGTCCCTTGTAAGAGGCGGAAATTTGTTTACAGAAAGATCATGAGAGAAGGCCATGTGAAGACTTAGGGGGAAAGAGAGCCATCTACAAGTCAAGGAGAGAGACCTCAAAAGAAAGTTGCATTGCTGACATCTTGATTTTGGACTTCTAGCCTTCAGGACTGTGAAAAAACACATGTCTGTTTTGTAAACCACACATTCTGTGGGACTTTGTTATGATAACCTTCGAAAACGGATACAGGAAAAAATAGCTTTCTATCTAGATTCAGTCAAGATAAAGAACTACAAAAGTTCAGTCTCCTGTCCTAAAGACAGTTTCTTTGAATTCTCTTTTTCATTTTTCGTCTTTCTCTTGATGTATAAGAATGAGAATTGAATGCAACAAGAGTTATGCCATGTCACTTAGTAGAGTAGTCAGGCATAGCATCTATGGTCAGCAACTCTGTTGTCTTTCTTGCAATAGTTCATGTTTGGTTAAGTGTTCAATGAAGCTGCCCTTTGTTATAGATTGCACCAGATTGCTAGAGTAGACATATGGAAATGAGTTTAACCCATTTGCAGTCTCTAGAATCTATTCTAGAACCCTAGCTATGGATATACTCTCTATACTGCATGGTAGTCATTGGTAAATACAGGTCTTTTGATGTTTTAATTTCTTCCACTATTATTCCAAGGGAAGTAACTCAAGAGTGGAAAACCAAAAACTGTAAGCTCTCACTTATAAGTAGGAGCTAAGCTTTGAGTACACAAAGGCATACAGGGTCATATAATAGATTTTAGAGGCTCAGATGGAGAGGGTAGGGGGTGGCTAAGATAAAAAACTACATATTAGGTACAATGTACACTGCTTTGGTGATGGGTGTATTAAACTCTCAGAATTCACAATGATAAATTCATTCATTAACAAAAAACCGCTTGTACCTCAAAATCTATTGAAATAAAAATTAACAACAAAAACAAAAAGATAGGTCTGTGTCAAGTGTCTTCCTTTGAAAAGTTTAAACATTCTCAGACATTCAACAATCAATCATTTCCTTTTAAAGTTTCTTAGTTCTGGTTATCAGAGTACATTTATGTTTTCCGAAGAATCGGACTATAAAACTATATTTCTTTTCATTTTTAAAGGATGTATTATACACTTTAGTAAGAAGATTACAAATACGTGTGGCCCTATCTCTAGGAAGAATTTTGCAAAATTGAGTTAGTCTTTTGTGGTCACAATATTGTGAAATGCGTCTGCACTTATTGAGTGAGGGATGGTAGACACTGTGCATTGTACAGTGGAACATTCATTTATATTTAATGATTATAGAGCCCAAATTAGTGTTAATATGAATTCAAAGTATTTTCTGCACAGTTTCAATTTACACTGAATTTTCCAGAAATGCAAATATAGTGGAAATTGAGAGGAAAAAATATTTTTTCTTCACAGAACTTTACTTAACATTGAATACCATTTTAGAAAATCGTGTCATTGATGGCAACACTACCTGTGAGACTAAAAGTATACCACTAATAGTATTCCTACCTCTGCTGCTTATGTATTTCAAACAATCATGGTGAATCTGAGAAGAAATGAGGTTCTGCAAACTCCATTATGTTTTATACCTTCACTGTACCTGCATGTTAACATAAAGAAATGCATATTATTTTATTATAAATTATTTTATTACATTTTTATTTATATTAGAGTTTAGGCATTATTTTCAAAATATTTTTGAACACATTGATTTTTTTTGAAATTGTGTGAAATTGTATAATCTGTTATACTATCTATAACCTTTGTTTCAGATAGTGTTATAAAATATTTGTTTAAAATGGTGTTGTGTGTCTACAATTGCCTCTGGGGCTTGCCTTTAACTCAGTCTTCCTGTAGTTATGCACCTACAAACCATTAAAACCCTAACACAAATTGTCTTGAAAATTGAATTTCTGAAATATTTTCTAATTTAGAGTGACTGGGAAGGAAGAAAACTACAAGAATGGCTGTTTCTGTTCAGACTGGCAACCCCTTCAAGAGCTATTGAATAACAGAATGAAGGCCATCATTCCAGTGATGGAATTCCCAATATACTTTCATTAGTAAGCATGTTTTTCCTTTGTTTTAATCTTAGACCTGAAATTTAGAATGATTAGTGGTATCTATTTTGGCTGCTCAGTAGCTGGTTTTGCTACCCGAGTAAGTTCTTTTTTTTTTTTTTTTGAGACGGAGTCTTGCTCTGTCACCCATGCTGGAGTGCAGTGGCGAGATCTCAGCTCACTGCAAGCTCCGCCTCCCGGGTTTACGCCGTTCTCCTGCCTCAGCCTCCCGAGTAGCTGGGACTACAGGCGCCCGCCACCTCGCCCGGCTAGTTTTTTTGTATTTTTTAGTAGAGACGGGGTTTCACCGTGTTAGCCGGGATCGTCTCTTGATCTCCTGGCCTCGTGATCCGCCCGTCTCGGCCTCCCAAAGTGCTGGGATTACAGGCTTGAGCCACCGCGCCCGGCCTACCCGAGTAAGTTCTATGAAATTAAGAGTTTTGATTTATTATTTCATAGATGCATCTGGCAATTCCAGGAACCATTCCAAAACTACAAAGATTAGCTCATTTATCTTCACAGCAACTATTTTATCCCCACTACACAAAAGAGGAAACTGAGGAACAGACATATTAACTTACCGAAAGTCAGTGAGATCCAGTAAATTGCAGAGCCTGGACACAGCTGTCTGGCCGTGGAGGCCATGGGCTTAGCTAATATGTTACATTGCCTTCAAAGGTTGCAATATAGCAAATGAGAAAGAACGTGGCAGCAAAAGGATTAATGAGAAAACAGATTTAGAATATATTGCTTTTTTCATAAAGGGATCTTTAAGTTTCCACTTATGTTAAATTCATCATCCTATATCGAGTATGAATAATCAGTGGAAGATCACCTTCAAATAAGAATTAATTGTTTATGATACATAGAGAACCATAAACATTTTCAATTGCAATTGTCTTTTAAGTGAGGAGAAGGAAATAAACAACTCAATGGCTATTCTTAGGCATATTATTTGAGCAAGAAAGGAAAGAAGAGACAAAGTGGGGGAGGGAAAAGAGAGAGAGACAGAGACAAAGAAACAGAGAGAAAGTGAGAGAGAGAATGGAAGATACAGAGGTACAAGCAAGCAGGAAAAAATGTGAAAAGAGAGCAATAATTACTGACTTTATTATAAGTGAGAAATCTGACCATTTCTTGTCCACCGAGTCTAGGAAAATTTCCAGTGTTTTAGATTATTTTCTTTTCTCATTCAAATGCTTATTTTAAAAGGATTCTGTTTTTAACCAGCTCATTTACCAGCACCCCACTCCCACCCTGCCTCCAATTTCCAGAAGCTGGAAAAGCTGGAACAATAATGAAACAATCATGATATTCCTTTCCAGACAGATGCACCTTCATTTATTTTCTTTGTATATCCCCTTTCTGTGACATCCTCCTTTTGATCATATAATACAATTAGATCTTTGTCACAGCTTCTGTTTTTAAAATGTGCATATAATATTTTAATCTGTGGAAGTGATTATAACATTATGTTAACATTTACTAAAATGATACAGCACTGTGCATCAATGGCTGTTTATGGATAGAAGTTGGTGCTGGGCGTTGCTACAGGAAAGAAGCTACTTGCAGGTATCAATGAATTTAGATTATTATTAGAAGATTCTGGTGAAGCAGCAGTAGTAGAAGGCAAACAGTAAAAAATGAAAGTTTCGGCTGCATGGAAATATTTATTAATTTTGTTATTATTAACTTTTGCAGTTAATTCTTAACTTTCCTCTGTTATTATTATTTTGTAATTGTCATCTTTTTAGCATTCACTTAGCCTATTATCTTTTATTGATTTCCAAATATCACCATTTGGTCAATATTTACATTTCCATGTCACTTTTCTTTCCCTCTACAATAATCTCTTTTGAATACGACAGCCATATATAACTTTGTTTCGTTACTTTGAGCACTTAGAATTGGGAGTCTTTGCTTCATATTTTTCCAGTGTTTCATAGCATTGATATTTCTTGTTGTTCATTTTCTTTTACTGCTTTTATTCGTTGAAAAAAAGCCGTGATATATTTTTCAATTAAAATTCATACAAGTAGAAAAGATCAAGTATATAAAAATCAGAAGCTACAGGCATGAATGTAATAGAATGATAAGTAATCATAAATCTTGATTGCAAGATGTCCACTTTTCTCAATTGATCTTATTTGACAATAGTCAACAATACAGTTTTTAAACATTCGATATTCCTGGTCTCAAAGCCACACTGCAACTAGGATTATTAGTCGATTGTTTCTCTACCAACTACCTTGACTTAGAAGAAATCCATATTCTGTTTACATTAATAAACTTTACATTTGTTCTTACATAGAAAAAATGTATTCAATGCTCATGAAATAATAATATCACATTCATTTCAATACAAAGACTTTTACACGCACTCCACCCCATGATTCTAATTAAACTTGAAAGGGAACAAATAACATTTAAAGTTCTTTAGGGAATAATGTTACTCTATTATTGGTGAGTTCATCCTCCTTACAATCTACTCTAAACTCCTAATTTTAGGTCTTTCAAATGAATTGAGTTTTTATATAAGCATTAATATAAATATGCAATAATTATATTCATACCCACATGTATATGTACATGTTTTGTAGCCTTCTCATTTTAACTTAACATAGCATGAATATGTGCACCCCAATACATATTCCATTGAACCATGCTAATTTAAATTATTTCACTTTTTGCAACTGAAAATGTATGGGTCACTTCCAAATTTTAGTTCTCCAATACCTTACTTCTGGTTATATATATTATTCCCATGATCTTATGTTTCTAAATAATGTTAGCATTAGCATTAGCATTTTGCGTAGACATTTTTGCACTAATCTCAGCTTCCTTCTTCAGGGATGGCTTGATGAGTGTGCAGATCACTTTCTGTTTTCCATGAGTAAACCCTGAAGATCCATTTATTGCCCTCCTCTGTCCTGCCTGGTTCCAAAGCAGGGTCACCCCATGAGTTTCATCATTTGGGACTCTGGCTTTCCGTTGTTCCCCCCGACAACAATGAAAGCCACTAGCACTGGCAGATTAGCTGGTGGGAGGAAAGAGAAGTTGGGGTGCTTATTCCATAGTGCTTCCAACTCCTAGTGGCTGGCCTCGGGTTTGACAACAGCTGAGGTCTGTGGTTTAATCTCCTATCCTCTTTCTTCATGCTTGGGTTTCATCAGTCACTAGACTTACCTCTTCTGCCTCAGAGGTGGAAATGGCTTCCCATGTTGTTAGTCGCTAAGTGCTTATATGTTTTGATTCTTTTACTATTGGCCACACTTCCGCAAATAGCACCTCCATCAATCTCCCCTTATTTATATCCGTTGAGTAAGTCATCTATTTTCTGTCTGAATCTGATAGAATAGGCAAAGGGATACGGTGACATTTTAAGCATTTGGAATATATTTTCACATTTTCTTCACAATTTAAATGTACCCCTTGTAATGTATATGAATTTAAATATTCCTATATCATTCTAACATTAGATTTGCTGTTTTTAATTATTGTCAAGGTAATAGGCAAAATAGAACATAATACAGCATTCCTTGATTTCTAATTAGGATAAATATTGAGAGAGAGAGTGTGTGGTGCGTGTGTGTGTGTGTGTGTACACACGCATGCTTGCAGGTCAATAACTATGCATAGCAATGTGTCCAAAAGATACTAACCATGAATTATGTTCACATTTCAACTCAAGCACAGAATAGCTATGTGAATAGAGGCAAGACCTTTCTTCTTTAAAGAATATTGGCCAGGTGTGGTGGCTCACACCTGTAATACCAGCACTTTGGGAGGCCGAGGCAGGCAGATCACCTGAGGTCGGGAGTTCGAGACCAGCCTGACCAACATGGAGAATCCCCTTTTCTACTAAAAATACAAAATTAGCTGGGCATGGTGATGCATGCCTGCAATCCCAGCTGCTCAGGAGGGTGAGGCAGGAGAATCACTTGAACCCAGGAGATGGAGGTTGCAGTGAGCCAAGATCGCACCATTGCACTCCAGCCTGGGCAACAAGAGCGAAACTCTGTCTCAAAAAAAAAAAAAAAAAAAAAAAAAAAAAAAAAAAAAAGAGGTTATTTACGTCTTATTTTTAAATTATCTGTGAGCCAGAGATAATAGTAATATTTGGTCCCTCCCATCTGTTACAGATATCCCCATCTGTATCTGATTATATATCCCCATCAGATACAAAAGGACAGAAAGAAATCCTGCATATGCTGATAATACATGATTGAATAAGCAAAATTCACTTTATGTGTTGAGTCACTGAGTCATTTGTAAAGCTGCTTTTTTTTCCCCAAGAACTGATAAATGCTGTGATGTATGTTATTTCTTTAGTAATATACTTCATCAGAGAATTATTTTTACAATGCCAAATGAAGTAGACTTAACCTTTTACTGTGTTAAGGGTCAAATTCTGTTAAAAAAAAATTCGTCATGCTAATACGAGAAATGGATTTCTACATTTTTTTCATTTCACATTTATGTATTGCTTTTCTGAATTTCCCTGTTGGAAAACTCTCATTTTGATATCTTTAAGTTATGAAGGGTTTGATATCTTTACGTTATGAAGGGTTGGAAACATTACCTAAAATTAAGTGCTTCCCTTCATCTGATACTGTAGATCACGTTATTTTGCTTAGTACAGAATGTTTCCTTGGATTTTAAAAAGGCTAGGGGCCTTGTGGCATAATAGGAAAGAGAGTATTTCTTGGAAGATGAGAAGCATGAACCTCAGAAGAAGCTCATTTGTACTGCAGGTAATGGTGTGAGAGAGAGGTAATGCTAAGGCCTTTGAGAGGACCAATGAAGTGGAAAAGGTGGATGGAGAGAGCTTACATATTTTCTGCAAATGTGTAGAATTTGCAACACTAAACCTGGGAAGAGCATGTAGTGTGATGTGCTTGCTTTGCACATGGGCATGGTGTTATTGACTCACCTTCACCAGGTGAAGGGCTTTGCATTGTTGGGGTGATAGATTTACCCTGCTCAGTTTGCCTGTCCTCCATGAGTAGGAACATGGGTTTGTGAGACATCTGTGTAGGGTTAGGAGGGCAGCTGAAAGCCGTTGAACAGAAGGGAGCTAACAGGCTTGTGCACAAATTAAACTTGTAAGTGTAGTGCCATCAGTGCTCTGTGGAAATGCTGAGCAGCCGGAGCGAGGTAGGAAGAGAAAGTCTTTAGGGAGATGGAGGATTTGGGGGGGATTAATGAATAATTCAGAGCATGGGAAAATCACTCACGATATTTCTATACATTATTTGCAAGAAAAATAATGTACAGAAGTATTATGGCATATTCCAAAAGGACATGTAGATGTTTAAGCATACATTTAGGCTTACACATTTAGTAAACTAGATTTTGAAATGTTTTTCTAACACTTAACAGAGAATCTGTCATTGACTCAAACTATCATTAAAACAACAGCAAAAGCCAAAGAAGGAAAGAGAAGAGAAAGAAAGAAAGAAAGAAAGAAAGAAAGAAAGAAAGAAAGAAAGAAAGAAAGAAAGAAAGAAAGAAAGAAAGAAAGAAAGAAAGAAAGGGAGGGAGGGAGGGAGGGAGGGAGGGAGGGAGGGAGGGAGGGAGGGAAGGAAGGAAGGAAGGAAGGAAGGAAGGAAGGAAGGAAGAAAGAAAGAAAGAAAGAAAGAAAGAAAGAAAGAAAGAAAGAAAGAAAGAAAGAAAGAAAGAAAGAAAGAAAAGGAAGGAAGGAAGGAAGGAAGGAAGGAAGGAAGGAAGGAAGGAAGGAAGGAAGGAAGGAAGGAAGGAAAGAAGGAAGGAGAGGAGAGGAAGGAGTGTAAGGGTTCTCCCACAAATGCCTCAGGTGAGCAGAAGAGAAAGGCAGACGGCAGCCTCTGTGCTCCGTGGCAGCCAGCCAGGTTGGCTAGAATTGGCCAGAGATCCATGACCCTTTGGCTCTCGTGGGAGAGTGTAAAGTTCTGTCAGCTCATCCATTCGAATAATTAGCAAAAGATATTATTTCCCTGCTCCATCTGCTTGCATTTTTCCTAATAATTGGAACACTGAATAATGTTCCCAAGTCCTTCAGCTCTCTGCCACCACCACTGATCACATCTCTGGGGAGAGACCCAGGACTGAGAATAGTCAGGAAATTAAGTCTTCCCATGGGAGGGGCATCCATGATAATAGGAGATCACCACCACAAACAGAGGTACATCAGGGCTCAGAAGTCCAGGAGTGTTGTGAGTGTGAGGTGGCAGAGATCATTCCACTTTGAAGTTCACCGCCTGCAGCCTTACCACAGACAGGTGTCTTGAACATGCAAGGCTTAGGAACCATGATGCTTACAAAAAGGGCAGGTGTTAAATCTTGTACTCAATCACAAATCAACTTTAAGAAATTGCCTTATAATCCTGGGTTGGGAAGTTTGATATATATATGTATATATGTGTGTATATAAATACACACACACACACACACACACATATATATATATATAAATCCTATAGCGGTGGTACTCTTATGGATATTCCATTATAGATTTCCCCAGACAGGTACCATGACTCTGCCTTCCTCTGCATGGTACCTAGTGCAGTGCAATGCATGATGGCACGCACACTCAATGAAGTCCAGTTGACTGGGTAACTGCAAGTGCTTCAAACCAGTGAAGAACAGAAAGAATCAAAGTGGAATGTATGTTTGCATTTTGCTATTAACGCTAAATTACCTTTTCAACTCGAAGGTCCTTCTCGCTTTGTTTCTTCACTCGGGACTTTCTGGTGAATCTCAATAAAAGAAATGATGTTGCTCATTCACTCCATGTGTTGTATTGAGTATCTCCCACGTGCCAGTATCGGAGATGCCTGATTGACTCCATTTCTACAAAGCAACCACTATATTTTTAAGGAGTAAAGTGTTCTAATATTTGTCAGTGTAGATATATTCAAAAGTAAGTTAGCAGTGATTAACATTTGTACTGGTTTCTATGACATTTAGAAGATTTTATTATTAATAAATCATAAGAGGAAGTGGTTATTTAAAAACTAAATTAATTTTCCTGAAAACACATGTTTTTACTGAGAGCTCATTCTACCCAAGACACTTTGTTTTCTTCTTGAAATAGTATATAAGTTATAAAACTGGGACAAACACTTAGTTTTTCAGATACGTTGTCAAATGTTTTTTCTACTGTTCTTTCTACTCCTTATCGTATAAGAATGGAGCTACTATTTACTTTTTTGCAAAGAACAATTTTCCTTTATAAAAAAGATTATCTTAAACATGGCTTTCATGTTGCAATTAAGATGTGGAAGGATTTAAAATAGAAACATCTCTTTATTGCAAGCAAAGTTTCAGCATGTCTATAACAGAAGGAAATGAAATAAAGTGTGATAAATGCATTTCAATGGTCAATTTAAAATAGTTACATAATGTTTAATAAATTTAACCTACTAACAGGAAAACATCATCTGTGAATTTCTGTTTTATTTGAGTTCCAGCTCCGTCAAAAAGTAATATGGAAAAGAATAAGTCAATTTCCACTTAGGATAAAGTAACCAAATGGGCAAAGTTAAATTGTTATATATTTTATAAATATAACCTATTTGCTCATCAAGTCGTCTGAAATTTTTCCTGAACATCTCTTTTTTTAGATAAAACTTCTGCCACTAAAGTTGATACATTATTGAGATATATTATATGCCATTCTAAAATATGTTGTCTTTCTGTAGGCTTGATGTCCCTGCTTTATGCTACCTTTACGCCCATTAGGAAGCAAAGTTGAACTCGATTTTAAAATGTAATGTCTTTACGAGAATCAATGTCTTCGACACTTCGTTTTGTAGATCAGTATAATAAACAGGCTTTAAAGTTTAATAAACAGGCTAATATTCTAGAACTACGTTTGGAATCTGGGCCTTGTGTATCCACATTATGTTATCATCCACTGATATCCAGGTAGATGTTTGAAGCTAGTTCCCTAGAGTAAAAAGCCTTCAATTGTAGCATATGTTGATGTTCATGCTGTAAATACCCTCACCAAGGCTGATTTAAATGTATTACCATGACATCATTGAATAAGGAGTTACAAAGGGATGTACAGTAGTTCATCATTTTACATTATTTCCATCGCATTGTTGAAATAGACAAATAATCTCAAAAGCATAGATAATAAAACATTTAAAATTAGGAACTGGTGATGTTTTAATATTCGTATATAGTTGTTTTTTATAGAATTTATTTAATTGTGAAGGCGTATAACCTTTAAGAAATCAAGAATGACCGTGCTTAAGAACTGACTGATTCCTGACTATTTAATACGTGAGTCATACAGTTCTTGTAAGCTGGTACAAGCTGATCCCAACACACCACTGGGTCACCAAAAATATTGATGAGTCATTTTGGGTGGTTGAAAATGTTTCCAATATGAATCTTCTCAATTTTGTTTTCATTAGCATGTGATAAAAAAAGAGAAAGAGAAGAGAGACATAGTTTGATATCTGTATCAAATTGGGCACACGTGATGTCATAAGCTGCAGAACTGAAAATGTTTAAATTTTATGCCATTGCCTAAAGTTTCTGAAAAAATACTCACTTTCTTAACTTTTTTTTTAACCTATGAGCACGCGCGCGCGCGCACACACACACACACACACATGATTTTATCTCTCTATTTTATGGTTCTTGGTCCTGGGTTTCCAGGCTTGCAACCTTGTTTAGTCTGTATAAATATTGCTAGAATTCAGTACCAGAGTTTTCATGTAAAACCCTTTGCTGATTAAGTATAACACTTATACTACAGAATCATCACCATGATACAATGCATAAGAGAACCCAATTATATTTAATGGTAAATCTGTAACCATATTGTCTTTAATGCCATTAACTATACATTAATGCCATTTCATCATATGAGCTACATTATTTTTCCTGATTCTATTTTGCTGTGATTGTTTTGTGTCGAGCGAAATTCATTGTATGGGTTGACATTTGATTCATGTGGCGAAAAGTTTACACTAGGTAAACTGAGAATAGGGTAGGGGTTTTACACAACGAGCATAAATGTACCAAAGTGGAAATGAAATTTGGAGGGATTTAGAAAAGTGGATTATGGCAACAACAGAAGCCATCAATTAATATTGGGCCTCAAATACAAGTATGGAGAAATAAATTTTATTCAGTGATGTAAAGGGAAATGTTAGCATATAGGTGGATACGTCTGGGTAACTCACTCTCTGCCTAGTATGGAACAGCAGAGGGTCACTAATGAAACCGCCTTCATGAGTACATGCCAGTGGCACGGGTGTTAGGCTTATAAGGACAAAGCAGAGAAAACTTAGCCAGTCATCAGATATGGAGTTATGAAATAGACAAGTACCAAGCAGCCCTGAAAACTCTGGTAGCATATGCAATAACCTTTAAAAATTCTTTACAATCCTCCAACTCTGATTTCACTATATTATTGTTGGGATGATGATTACTATCTGGGGAGGTGATCCTGATGTGCCAGATGGTAAAATGAAACTCTGAGGCCATGACTAGCATTGTGAACGAGCAGATTGGCAGCTCTCCTGCAATCTGATAGGTGCTGGGAAGGCCTGAAAAATCCTAAAACAGCTGTTCCTTGGTGTATCATCAAGCTTAAATTTCCAATATTGGAGATTTATATTTTTGGGTATTAAACGAGTACCTTGATGAAGAGGCAATATAAAGGGGAAAAGATTTTAAAAAGGTAAAACTGCATTAGTTATTCTGATCTCATGGAAGAAAGGAATTCTGTTTTCAAACCAAGACATTTAGACGAGAGAGAGCAACCCCAGTTCATATGGATCTTGGATAGAAACTAGATAAAAGATCCAGCAGGGACGATGCATTCTCAGTGACCCCAAGATTAGATAAAGGTCATAAATAAAAGGAAGAAGAATCAGCAGGAGAAACTTTTACAAGTATTGACCCTCTTTACAGGACAAGCTTTGATTAATCTGATCTAGCCAAAGAAATTTTATATTCATCTGTGTAAGGGATTTTTATTTTCACATTTTACAAACTATTCAGATTGTAAAATATATGTTAGAATAGTCTTGACCACAATATCAGGCAACAGAAACAAACACACACACTTTCATTTCACAAAATGAAATGTGTGGTTTACATTTATTCTAGAACAGATTAATAAAAAAAAACAAAAAACAAACAAAAAAAACCAACTAAAATTACAGTGAATATCCACTAGGTGGCGAGTGTGCTATGTAGTGTTCCACTCACCTGCTTAAGGTGGAGCTGTTTCATCTTGTTCATCAAGATCATATCAGATTGTGTTGCGGCCAAACTGACGTCTGAAGTGGATTTTAGAAGCCAGATAATAGTTTCCAATTATTAGAGAGTAACTCGCCTTGTGAGTTAGATGCTTTCCCTAACCACTAAGCAATATGAAGGGCTATTTATTAGATCACTATGTGTTTTAATATCACTGGTCACTGCTACCAGGCTTTTCATCTGAATTCTGTTCTGGTTGTCCTCCTAATACCATGCAATCTGGAGTTAAGAGCTCCGTCCTGGGCTACAGATTCTTTCCTGTAATTTTCCTCGCACTAAGGACTGTTAATCAACCAAATGGACCTGAGATCCTCTTCCTTTGGCACTTTACAAGTCTTTGTTCTTTCTTTACAGCCCTCTTATGTGAAGTACCACATTTTAAGCACTACACACAGAGGATTAATAATTGTAGGCTTGGAAGATAAGATCAGCTGATAGGGACATGTACCTACTCAAAGTTACACTACAATGACACTTCTGCCTTAGAAAGCCTTTCATTTATGAACCCTTTTTGGGGGCAGGAGTAATTTGCATTAATTTGATGTACCAATTAGACGAAATGTAATAGTGAGCTTTACACTTTCTTAAGTGTATTCTCTTTCAATTTGACTTAGTTAACAAGAATTACTTTCTTCCCAGCTTACAATGAACTCTAATCATTTGTCTTTATTTTTCTTTACCTCTTTGATTTATCACATAACAATAGAAAAATTACAAAAGTAACATGATCCCTTTCCAGTAATGCTGAAATATTTTTTAAGAATGTCAATTATAATGCTAATCTTGAATCAAATTGTTCGTTATTCCCTTTCTAAAGTTCATTTAGACTTAGCATATTGTGATTTCTGATTGACTATCGTTTATGCAAAATATTACAGAGAAGTCAAAATATAACGAATACAGATCGTTTGAAAAATCAGGGTAAAAAATCAATAATGTTATGTAAGTCAATTATTAAATTTAAGCGATGCCTACTTCAATTTCATAAAAAATAAATAGACAATAAGGAGCCTCTTTACTCTTAAATTAGTTCCCCTAAAAAGCTAATTCTAGCTTCTGAGCCCTCTGAATTATCTCCTTTTCCTCTTTGGGCAGTGTCCTTATTTTCTAAAAGCTCCTGATTCTGTCAAATTAGAAAGTAGTGTGATAACTCACATTAATTTATTAATCACTTATAAATTCCTATTTTTCCTTAACAGGATTTACTTAAGAATAAAGAAATGCCTTAGAAGGAATTTTTAACACTAACATCTGGGGCTATAATCAGAGTATTCTTCCACATGCCAGGATTATGAATGTTGATATGCCAGCCAGCAAGGATGCGTGCTCCTCTGAAGACTGTCCATAATGGAAGGCTTAGATCAGAGCTGTGGAGAGAAAACCAGTTAGAATCCTGGCTCCACCACCAGTAGCCAAAACTAAACAAATCAAAACAAAAACATTGTGCAAAACAAAACAACAACAAAATGCTACTTCTGCAAAAATAGTGGTTTTGTACAAGGTGCTAATATTTCTGAACGCCTGCTTCCTACTCTGCTAATAGGCAGGTGTGGGAGGGGATAATCACATCTAATACATAGAGTTGACGGAAATTGAAATGAAACAGTTCATTGAGTTAACACTTTGCTTGGTAAAGAGTAAGTTCTGAATCAACAGTTACATTATCAGTTTTTACTAATGTGATGAAACATGGATCAGCTAAAAGCAGGATATATCACCATTGTAATTTGATTTTATCCTAATTTCCAAGGAAAACAAATTTAAAATATTTAAAAAATTATATTAACTTAATCCCATTGCAATGTACATAATTTTAGTGACTTTTTTAATTACAAAGAAAGATAAAAACTTGTTATCAAGCCATTCAATACTTGAAAACTGTACTTAAGATTATTTACACAAAATAATATTTCTCAGTATTTTCCTACACTTTAGTCATTTAAGATTTCTCTAACTGGTCGGGCGCGGTGGCTCACGCCTGTAATCCCAGCACTTTGGGAGGCTGAGGTGGCGGATCACGAGACCACCCTGGCTAACGGGTGAAATACCAAAAATTAGCCAGGCGTGGCGGCGCCTGTAGTCCCAGCTACTCGGGAGGCTGAGGTGAGAGAACTGCGTGAACCCGGGAGGCGAAGCTTGCAGTGAGCCGAGATTGCGCCACTGCTCTCCAGCCTGGGCAACAGAGCGAGACTCCGTCTCAAAAGAAAACATTTCTCTAACTATATCAAAACTTAATATGAAGAAAATATAATTTGAATATTAACTGAATACTTTAAAGACTATATAAGATATGGTGGAAAAATATATTTGAAAAACAATAAAAAGAGGTTTTATTGTTGTATAAGATAAATAAACTTTTTAAAGTTTTAAAATTGTATTAAAAAACCCTGAGCATGTTATGAAAAATAGACTTTATGTTTTTATAATGGGTAATATTGCAGTAAAAACGCTATCATTTTACAAATAAGGATGCATTGGAGGATAACACACATACATAGCAAGGTTCTGTAGACAAACATTCTACTTAGTCAACAAAGCCATTACTAAATTAATTATTTCAGTGAAGTAAGAGATTATAAATTGTATATTGCTTGAGATTTATCCAGATTTGCTCCTCAGGATCTAGCAACTACCTACTTAATGTATGGTACTTAAAATGATACAAATTATTTTCTTCCATTTTAAATACAAGTCTTTTTACAATAACTTTTTATATTTTAATAATATTTGATTTAAAAACATCACAAGTGGCAAATTATGAAAACATGCTTGAAGACATGTAGTTCAAATATTCATAAAAATTTAACTTGGCTTATTGAACTTGTTCCTGAAAAATTTATGATAGTTACAAAGAAATGGTATCTGGTATGCATTCTCAGAATTAAACATTTAAAAAGTGTCATTTACATATCTGGGGGCTTCTGTGTCTACTCTATTTTCTGAAATACATTTAAACATATGTTTATCTTTTTATTTCTTCATACGAATATAAATATCATAGGCCCTCTGATCTCCATGATAAATGATGTGCATCACTGTAATCTAGATGTATGTACATCTGACCATAGCAGAAAAAACCAAATATAATCCCTATATATATATAAAAACTTCACCATTTATAAAAATGTCCCGAAAGACACACATGGATCAGTGTAAGGTGAACTTATATAGAATGATTCTTGGAACTTATATAGAATGCTTGGCACATAAGCAGAGAGAAGAAGGAAAGGCCGGTATGATAGAGATGAGTGCATTAGAGACAGTGGGCCATGAAAGAAAAGCTTCCATCCATGATCTTATTTCCGGTCTTCCTGTGGCTGGCTACATTTCCCTTTCCCTTAGGTGACGAATCCGCAATAGATCCCATTAGCAATTTCTCTATTTTTGCCTTAGCTAACTTAAGTGGTTTTCTGCTTCAGGCAAGTTAGAAGGGTTTCTTAACATTGTCTCTAAGCATGTAATATTTCTTAGGGATGCATTGTTGCATTAGAACACATAGTATCCCTAAATTAAACTATTTTGAAAGCATATTTTACTAAGTTCATAATATGTAAAACCCCTTTAAACATTATGCTATAACATGACTGCAGTATTGAATATAAAGACATTTTAATAGACATTAAAATTTTAATAGACATTAAAGTGATATAGATAATACTCCACCTTTTACTCCCACTTAATTATGTACTACATAAAAATACAGTAAAATAATTGCCAAAAAATTTAATAAAAAATTAAATTTACCTAAAAATATCAATTGTTTCTGATCTTTCTGTAGAAATATCTACTTATTTTTCATAATCAGTATACATTACCTTGTATTAAATCCATATCAGATTTATGAAGGGTCGATGTTTAATTTAACTTCTTAAATGAAGGATGATATTACTGATTATATTAAGATTTATATCCAAAATTTTGTTATAGATTAGAGATAAAAATCATAATTAGTATTAAATAATATTTTTCCATGGCTCTTGGATGAGAGATAATTTATTTTCACTTAATAAATATAACCAATAGTTTTGGAATCAAAGTGAAGGGACTATTAAAAACAATAAAAGGAAAACTAAGTACCAAATACAATTTGGATACATTATTGCTAAGAGCAATTGGTAGACCATGACTACATAAAATATACAAAAATTCAGTTATAATATAAAGTATTTTTTTCAATTCTTAAATTTCTCAAACTAGGTTTACAAATTTTGAAAAGTGTCTTTATATTTTAAGACTCTTGGGATAAAAATTTCAGCATCGATTTACCATATTACTTATAGAGACAATTTTCTTCGGAATGGCTTTGGGAAGAATATGCTGCTACAAAAGTAAATCTAAAGCAAATCAGAAAATATATTAATGTGAAACGGTGGAAATAGTGGCTTCAGCTCTGTGAAACTGCTATTTTTGTAGGTAAAAAATGGCAAGGTCATATGGTTCAGTGTAAAAAAATGCATACATATGTATGATCTATTATCTAGACAAGATTTGTAAACAAATTTTAAAAGAATAAAAATAGGTATGTTTGAGGAGTAGAAGCATCAATGGTTTAGAGAACTTATTTCAAGTCACATTTTAACCTTATAGATTTTCATATTTTTTAAAAGTATAATTTTTTGATTAGTATCATTGATGACTCTTGTGCCACTCAATTATTATTCTAAAAGCCTTTTTCTGCTGCTTAGTAATCTGTCAGTAAACAGACTAAAAGTCCACCCGTCAGAATAGATAGTAACTTTGTGTGCTCATAGACAGTATCACAGCATTTTTATAGAATCTAAACTATTTTATAAAAACCATAAAATTACAGGGAGGTGATTTAGAGATATGTTATTCATCTAAATTTATTTGAACAGGTTCTATTTTTTTTTTAAGTCCTGGCAAACAAACTACTTTAGAAGCTTAAAACATTTCAGCAGTTTATTATTGCAGAGAAGCTACATCTGGTATAAATGATTATTAGTGGTTGTCAGAAATGCATTATTAATTCAGTGGATCGTGCTTTTCAATATTAATTACCCATGGCGTGGTTTTTCAGATCCAGTCTCATTAATCACAGGCCCTAGGCCAGTATGCTAATTTGAAGTCTATGTAAGAATTAGTAAATATTTGTTCCTCGGTAATACAGTAATAAAACTATGAACTAGAGTATATCATGACTGAAGACCGTTGCTATATAAGGTCAAATATTGGATAACTCTAGCCAGCTGGAAAAGTCTTTATTTCTCCATCGAGTACATAACATCCTAATGGTTTGTCCCAAATAATTGAGATTATTCATGTGAGTCACAGAGTAATCGCCAGGGTCTTTTCGTTGTTTGCATGTTCTCTTTCTTGCTTGCTTATCTGTCTTTAGAATCCAACAATGTTATTTCATTAATTCCTAATGAATCAAGACTTTGAAATATGAAGTATAATGAGCAATGTATGATCCAGGATCTTAGTTAAAGAACAGTCTCTCTCTTAATTACAGGGAAACGTGCAGGGAACATTTCTTGCCCTGTCCAGTTGACTCTCATGTGTTAAAAATAACTGACACACTCCCTAGGAATTATTGCAGGTTATATCTGAGGAACTGATTCTTGGGACATAGGCTTAAAGGACAGTTAGGTCATTATTCTTCACGAATACCTTTCCCATATAAATTTCAAAAGTTGTCTCACGAGAACAGTTTTTCATATCTACTGTGTCATATGCATTATCTACCCTTTCAACCAAAACCTCAATATTTTGGCCTGTTTGTGTTGCAGCCTTCCAGTTTGACAAACTAAACTGTGCTAGAGAGTAGAAGCAGGCAAATGTCCTGTCACTCCACAATGATTTACACTCAAATTAACCATGCTATAACTCTATGAAGTGATTCTGGCAGGGAAGATTTTAAGTTGGTAATTGAGGTATCTTGAGATGTGTGAGCCTATTCATGACCATCAAAAGTTGTATATCACACATTGATCTTGTGTGGCTCTTTTATGTTTGGTTGGTTCTGAGTACAAATTTAATCTTCATCTATTAAATCTTCTTATTTCGTTAAACACTCGTATCTCCCTTTTTGCTTTTGATTTCCTTTCTCCATCTCCAAGTCCCACTTCTCCTGTTTTATTTTGCGTAAATGCTCACTGTTCTTTCTCTTTCATTGTTTTGATGGACACCTCATAAGGTGGTGCTTTCCTGGATGGCTTGCTAGTGCTCTGATTTCCTAACCCCTGAGCAGTTATTGAAAATGTATGTTCAGATAATGGTTTTGACCTTGAGCTTTCCCTTTTTGACTTCTAAATCTTAATTATACCAACTAATGATAATTCAGTGTGACCAAGTTTCTTTGTCAAGTTTCTTTATTCATCCTTGGTCACATTTTTAATTCTTTTCACTTTCTGGATTTTTTCCCCTCTCTCCTATTATACGACAGTACCAATTTTCAGGTTGTGAACCAAAAATCTTCTGTTATACCCTGGTTTTCAATGACTGGAAAAGTCATTTAAACTTCTTAAACCTCAATTCCTTCATCTGTAAAAATATAGGATATAATCTCAATCCTACAGGTTTCTTGCACCAAGTAAATGCATGAATATACACAATTTATGTTACACAGTGATTCAAAAAAGTTTATTTCCTTCTCCTTCCTTACAGAGGGTATTGGCGTGACTGGTATTTGACAAATACATTAATTGAAAGAGTATTGGCTGTTACTCATGGGCTTCTTCACCAAAACATACGTTTAGTAGAGATTCTAATTTTAGTTTAACTATTAACATCATCCTTAATAATAATTCCAGTTCTTCCTATTAGAGATGACCCCTTCCATTAACCTAGATATGACCACAGCAAATTTCTTATTAGTCTATCTGCTTTCAATTTTGCCCTGTTCCACTTATTTCTCTATGTGGTAGCTAGACCATCTGCACAAGTATGTATGAAAATTTGAATCATACACACACACACACATTTTTCTACTGTGCACACATCCTAAAAGTCTATGAAACTACAAATGTACTTATATAATTATAAAATCTCTAGTCAGCATTCTCTTAAAAGAGTAACAAAGTAAAAAAAAGACCGAAACAAATCCCTAAGAATAATTGAGACTCATAATCTCCAGCAATTTCTTAAAAATCAGTAAGCAAAAGATGAACGACACAGTGGTTAAAGGGATGGAGAACACGAACACGCAGTTCATAGTGAAAGACATGTCACAGCCAGTGAAGCCCTCTCATAAAGATGCTTCTACCCACAACTGAATAAAATTTAAAATAAAAGGGAGGAGATTTTACATTTTGCCTATGAATTTAGCAAAGATTAAATGTTTTACAATACCTAGTATATAGAGGGCATGGAAAATACCAGCATAACCCATAAAATCAACATTCTTTAGCTTGCTTTCTAAGTCCCTCTGACCTGGATCCTTCGTGTCCCTCAGGCACTGATCCACTATGCTCTCCCATTCTTCAGCCACAATGACCTTCCTCTAACTCATCTCATAAAGTATATTATCGTCAGTCTTCACACAGAATTTTTTTCCTAACAGAAAATTTTGCCTTTTTCAATTCATTTAGTTAACAGATTTATTCTTTATTGTTTATTTATTTTAAATAGTTCACTTGGAAGAGTCTATGTCTTCCACAGACTCTGCTAGATGACCCTGCTGTATCTTCACATAGCAATCCTTGTGTCACTTCTCACTTTTCCTTTTTTTTTTTTTTTGAGACGGAGTCTTGCTCTGTCTCCCAGGCTGGAGTGCAGTGGTGCGATCTCGGCTCACTGCAAGCTCCGCCTCCCGGGTTCACGCCATTCTCCTGCCTCAGCCTCCCCAGTAGCTGGGACTACAGGCGCCCGCCACCACGTCTGGCTAATTTTTTTGTATTTTTAGTAGAGACGGGATTTCACCGTGTTAGCCAGGATGGTCTCTATCTCCTGCCTCGGTCTCCCAAAGTGCTAGGATTACAGCTGTGAGCCACTGTGCCCGGCCATCACTTTTCAGTTTTCATGCTGTTTGTCATTGCCTGTTTGGTCTTAGCCTGCTAGACCACAGGGTTTCTTGCTCACTTTCCTTTCCCTACCCTCTGTAAAACTCACTGAAGTTTAGTGGATCTTTAATAAATAGGTAATGAATTTGTTAACTGTTAATATTTGAATATTTTCACAAATGCTACGTGATGATTCACAGATCAACAGACTTGTCACAAAGATCCCAATGTGATTGCATGAGTATTAGCTCATTCAGCACACTGTCTAATCCCTAGGCATTTTCTTTTCTATATTGTTAATAGTCTATCCTAAAATAATAATTTAGACTATTATAATCACCATATTTTACTGGTAAAATTAAGATATAAAAATATTAATCCACATGACTACAAAGTTGTATAGTCATCAAGCGCTGGTTCTCTAAGTATCATTTAGAAACCAGAAGAATGATTTTCTGAGCCTATGAATTGGGTTGCTATGGGTCTTAAGGATAGGATGACTCTGTATTAAATAGGATTTTAATGGCTGCAGGTAACAGAGGGAGAGAGGAAGGGAGGTAGGGAGAGAGAGCCAATTGAGATATATTGGGTCTGTTATAGATGAAGAAGTTAGATTCAGGTGATCTTATACAGTAATGTAGAACAATTCAAGTGACAAAATTAATAGGATACAAATTTCTTAACATTAAAAAAAAAAACCAGTGCTCTTTAACCATTATAATTTTCCCACAAAATAATATAATTCCTTGGGACTTGGTGATTTTTCTGACATGAACATGTTAAACTAGAAGCTTAGTGCCATGAAAGTGTTAAACTAGAAGCTTAGTGACATCTGTTGGAATGATTATGGAAAGATTCTTACCATAGATGAGGGGGTCGAACTATAGCTCCTCAGATCTCTCAGATTCTGAGATTAATGAGTCCAGGGATATGTGAAGACACTGTAATCAGTTTGCTGTAATCACAAATGTTATACAAGCAGAATTCCATTTCAGGCTCATAAAAGTTTTACATTCCATATAATGAAGATCTAGTTGATAAGATTACTCTGTGCCAAAAATGGACAAGTGACCTGAGGGGTAGCTGTTACAGACCAAAGCATCCTACATGCCTACAAAAACACAATTTGGAATAGGTGACTCCATGTTATTGTTTAAAACAGAAGGTGTTCGTTAGTATGAATCCATTTTATTGTCTACCTTAATCTTATTTTAAAACTTAATAGCAAAGATAAATATTTTTAAAACTTTTCCAGTTAGAAGTTAAAATTCGTTTAAAAAATTAGCAAAAATAAACATAGAAAAGTACTGATGAAGCTAAAATTATTGCAAGATATACACAAAACAGTTCATTCTGTTTATTATTGTTATCATATAATAATATGGGTGGATTTTTTCAACAAATTTGGAGACGCCATTTTAAGGAAGTCTTCTGTAAAATACAGGCTACATGATATATGTCAAATTCACTTTTGGGGACTCTGGAGTTAAAGTTGAGATACTGAAAATTGTCCCTTTACTTATCTATCAGGAGAAACATTCCAAGTGGTGTAGTAAAGCACTGTACAAAATAGCAGTTGTTTCAAATATTAGCCCCTAGTAATAAACCATTAAGGCAGATGCTGTGAATTGAAAATGGTTTTGCCATTGAAGTGTTTCTCAGATGAAAGCATTTATACATCATGCACAGCTGAAGAGTGGTAGGGAGGGCAGGAATAGCTCTATAGGGATTTTTAAATCTAAAATTGGTTAATGATTCTAAACAATGATTAGGAGACTACTTAGCACAGAGTAAACTGAGTTCATTTTTCTATAAACCAATTAAGGTCAAGAATCGCATTGCTGTGGCTAGAATTTGGTAATTTCCCTGACATTTATGTGCTTATTTCTTTACTATGTTGGCTATTTGGAAGTATACCTGTTTTACACTACGGGAATAATGCTGTTCTTACAGTAGAGTTAGTTCCTTAGTCATCAAAATAAAACTGACCCCGAAGTTTCCAAAAGTTTTGCCTGAAGAGTGTTAAACTCATGTATAGGGAGAATCTGACTTATAGGAAGATATTATTTTAAAAACTTATTTTCATTACCAGAGTCACATATTGAGAGCAAGTATGTTATTTCTGGAAGTCACTGGAAAGCTTTGCATAAGAACAATAAACATTTAATTTTAATATAATAACTAAATTTCCCGCCTAATAAGTTATTTGTACTTAAAAGGCTCAGATTTACAGAGAGTATATAAGGGAAATGTCAGCCTAATGAGTTGCTTTTAAACATTTTTATTGAACATTTTTTGGCGACTTCACCTGCCTATACTTAGCTGATCATGGAAAGTAGGACTCCTAGGATATTTGTCCTGCCATCTCCCCTCTTGTCAGTATTCTCTCTCCTCTTCACTTTTCCTTTTGATTTCTGTAATAGCACAAACATTTAAATCCTCAAAGCAGATTCATAGTAATCACAGCTATTACCCAGCACCAATCTGTACTAATAATACCTGCAAACAAATACAGATGAAACAGTCTTTCCTAGAAGAGACTGAAACTGTCAGACAACACACCAAATTGTCCACTATCTTTTTTTCTTAGAACATCGTTTGTTTTCAGAATAACAGAATTTTTTGGAACAAGACACATAAAAACATAACTCACAAAAAATTCCACTTTAATTTGGGGGAAACATCTTTTTATACTCTGTTAATATGTAACTCACTAGCTCGCATTCTCCAGGCAGCCCTGCAGCATAAATTGGCAATGCCAGTTTCATTTACAATACTGCAGTCTGGGCTGTCTGAATATATCCTGATACAACTATTTATTAGATAAGGACTCCTCTCTCTGTCTCTCTCTCTCTCTCTCTCTTTTTCTTTTTCTTGGAGACAGAGTCTTACTGTGTTGCCCAGGCTGGAGTGCAGTGGCGAGATCTAGGCTCACTGCTGCAACCTCCGCCTCCTGGGTTCAAGTGATTCTCCTGTGTCAGCCTCCTGAGTAGCTGGGATTACAGGCACGTGCCACCACACCCAGCTAATTTTTTTATTTTTTATCCTTAGTAGAGATGGGATTTTGCCATGTTGGCCAGGCTGGTCTCTAACTCCTGACCTCGAGTGATCCACCCGCCACAGATTCCCAAAGTCTGGGATGACAGGTATGAGCCACCACGTCCGGCCCTGGGACTCCTCTTTTCTATATAAGTACAGTATCACATTAGTAAGAGGGGCTGGGCCAAGGTTAATAGCGTATTTACAAATGAGAACTGGTTGAGGTTTCTCATTTCCTAAGCTTCCCCGATAGGAAAGGAATGAGGCACAGGCTGTTTCCTTTCCAAATTCCCGCACAGTATATTACCTCCTGTTGATCTATTTATTTTCCTACCAATCTCTATAAATACAGCAGCTGTATATTCTTTTTTGGAAAGGTTCTTACAGAGGTTGATAGTGATATTATTAAGCTTTTTGAAAAATTATAGAGCTGCATAATTTTTAAAAAGAGATAGAATGTCCATGACAATGAGTTCTGGTTGAACCTAAGTCTGACTTTAAAATTCATAGTCTACTTGCTTTATCGCAGCAAGCAAATTATTTAAGTTTTCTGACAGGCGGCTACCCTCATCTGATTTAAAAAAAAAAAAGAAGAAGAATAGTAATCGTGAGACTTATGTAAGTTATAGTAAAGTGCCTGCAAAGCACAGCAAGTAGCAGGTGCCCAATGAACACTTATTTTCTTTGCCTTTTTGTGAAGTTAATAAGACCTCAGATGCTTCCTCTCTGATTAATGATGTTACACAATTGTCTTGTTATTAACTGTTTAATATTTCTTTCTTATCTTCTTTGCTAATGTTACCTTTTTTCTCCATTACCCTAAATAGGAATATTTTTCCAAATTACACTCTTGATTCATTCATTGTCTCATTCGACATTCCTTTTTTAATACTTTTTAGAGAATGGCAATTTTTTAATTTATAAGCTACACACATAAATTGAATTATCACTTTTATTTAGATAAAATGGAAACCACATCAAGCAAAACAGGAATGTTTAAATTAAAAGAAATTCTGTTCATCAGTCATCTCTGACCAAACTTTCAAGTTCCATACTGAGTATGGGAGATTTATGTTTTCAATTATATTCAGTACTTTATCAATAGAAAAGTTTATACATTATGAAAAAACAAGTCTAAATACTTCTCATGGAATTTCACTGCTACATTCATTCTTTTGTTCAAAAATATTTGGGTACCTACTATAAGTTAGGTGTTACATGAGGTGCTAAGCAAAAGAACCATGCTTTCTACTCTCAAAGAGCATATAGACTAAAGGGGCAGAAAGACATCAGTCAAAAGGTTACCCAAAATACAAACTGTAACTGTAACAGTTCATACTATAATAGATCATTGCCTTTGCAATGATGGAATGTTGGAATCCATACAGCAAGTTATAGAGACCTAGTCACTTGTCACATTGAGGGAGTGAACTTACAGTTGAGATCTGAATGGTGAGAAACATTTAATTATCCTATGTGGGTTAATGAGAAGAGAAGGACCAGGACAACACTCCCAACTTCTTTTTTTTTTTGCATTTTACTATCCTCCTTGACCACTGCCAGCCAAACCCTCATCCTCCCATATCTGGAAAGAAGAATCAGCTAGTTGTTGAAAAGGAGGAATAAGATGAAAAAATTAAGAGAGTCCAAAGATTACAGAAGGCATGAATTTATTAATACCACCATTTACTGTCCAGGTAATTTTTACATCCTCACCATTAGAGTCAGAACCTTCTTGATCTTGCTCTACTTGCCTCTGGTTTTGCATCTCTAACATCTTCAGCTTACTTCCAGACTTTCCCTATGCTCCTTCCACCTTCCCCATTTTTGTCTAGAATGGATTAAAATTCATCCACATCAACTCTTGCTAGTTTGCCACCACTTCGCTCTTGGTACAATATATCTTTTGGGAATAGAGGTCCAAGATTGTTAAGCATATTTTATTCTTCTTAAAGGAAATATTCCATCATATCTTTTGTGTATATATAGCAATTATACAATTTAAAAACAACTGTTCAACATCTTTCTCTCTTCTTATTTTTTGAGATCTTCTTGTGAAATAAGGACCTCATTCATTATTCTTGGCTGAGGAGTTTCTCATAAGCTAATTCACATATATAGTACCTATAAAACAATTATGATTTCTCCTTTAGCTTCTAAGAGAAGATAAAGACATCTTTGATTCTTTAAAGACCATCTATAGATCATACAGGCAGCACGTAAAAGTTAACCCTTTGAAGAATCTGCTGCTCTGCACATTTGGTAGTGTTCAAAGAAGGCACAAACAACTAGGTTAAGTGATTATTAATTCTGTTGACAATGAGCTTTCAAATAATTATGTTTTTGGCTGGCACACAAGAAAGACTTACAAACTTTTGAAGTCATTAGCAAGCCAACAACTCAATCATTATTATAGTATAAGTATACCTCAGTGTCTGTAAATCTGTCCATAGATACTTCACTTTGCTTGGGTGCACCATGATGTTTTTGAAGGAGAACTATTCACTGCAAAATCGCTCACATTTTGTTCTGAGACAAAGCCTGTCTATTCCAGGAAGCAAACCTTATACTTTTAGGAAGAATCCTAGGAATTAAGTGGAATTAGCTGCCTTTTCCTCTTGTAAGAACAATATTTATAACGTTATTTTTATGCTTCACAAGTGCCCAATTTACTTAACCTTCTTCCTTTTACATCCAGCAATTTTCTCTTCTTGCTCTTCTTTGTGACATAATCTCTTCCAATAGGTTCCATCGTATCTTTTGTCCTCCAGATATGGAACCGTGTGTGTCTTTAGCTATTGTGAAGACAACGCTCTCATGTTGATCAAAACAAGGCAACAAGCCCATAAGGATTTTCTCACAGCTCGACAACCACTAATCCAACTTCACCCTTTCATCAGGATTCAGTTTAAGTCACAAAATATCATGATGCCTTATTCTTTCCTCTACATCCCAATAATTCTTTCTTTCTACGTCATTTACGTTCCATTTGCTCTGTGCTAGTTTATATTATCACTGCTATCTTCCTTCAAATAAGGGAATATTAGTTGTGCTCTTGAACATTTCTCTACTTCTCACAGAGTCAGGCTTCTGATAAATGTCAAATTTAGACCTTTAAATGCATTATTGCTTTGTATTCACTTTTTCCCTATTGCATTAGTGTGTAAAGGACATTGACATTTTCTTTTCTTGATTAATCCTTCATAGTTACGATTACAAGAGTATCTAATAAAAAGCTGGAGTAGAAATATGCATATGATGTTATTTAGGAGAATGAAGACACTAGATGCCCTTAATGTACACAAAGAGGAAGAAAGGATATTTTGTGGGCTTCATCTTTTAACAAATTTTTTTTTC
The DNA here is from genome assembly GCF_043159975.1 of Macaca nemestrina. NCBI lineage: Eukaryota > Metazoa > Chordata > Mammalia > Primates > Cercopithecidae > Macaca > Macaca nemestrina. The sequence goes on from NC_092128.1 coordinate 12,865,906, forward strand.
AAATATAATCTCTTTTTCTCTTACTTACATATACATTGCAAACTTTGATTTGGTCTGTAAAAAATAACCTAGCCATTTAATATTTTTTCTTGATGATTTTATCATAGTGATAAAACCTTACATAATTAATAATCAAACAGAAACATCCCTTACTACCTAAAATAACAAAACAAATTATTTTCTTTGAAATAAGAAATAGAGACAGAAGCCTTTCATCTCTACTGGCTTCCAATACTGTGTTGAAGATTACAGCAAATACAATGGGTCAAGAAACTGCTACAAACTTTGGAAAAAAGTAGATGAAGTTTTTTCCACTACTGTTTTTATTCTTTGGATAGACTCGTTTATCTAGAAAAAATGAGAATAAGTTGATTAATGAATTAACAGGATAAAATATAAACATACAAATTATAATGCTCCGTAGTTTAAAAATAAACATCAACAAAATGAAGTAGAAAGAAAACTCCATTTCTAATATTCACAAAATTATAACGTAGTTTATCAGGATAAAAGAACACTATTACTTTATACAGGTTTATGAAAGCAAACGAATAAATGCCCATATGATATTTTTGAAAGTAAAATCCAAAACATGAAAATGTCAATTCTCCGAAATTTAATGTGTTAATTTAACATAATTCCAAGTAGGAAAAGCCACTATTCCAAGTAGGAAAAGCCATTTAAGAAAAGCCAAATTCCTCTTGGAATTTGATAAAAATATATTAAATATGGTATGGAAAATAAATGCCTAAGAATAGACAAGGAAAATTTGAAGACTAGAAATGGAGGTTGTCTAAGGAGGTATTAGAACATGTTATGAAATACTGCAATCAATCGATATTACCGTGTTTGATTTGTTATTATTTGGACATGTAATTTATGATTATTTTAATGTAAGATATTGACAAATGCTTTTTTGGTGATATCTTTATGAGATTGTGGTATCAGGATTATGCTGACCAGCTCTACAATAATTTAATAGTTTTCCCCCAACTCACTTTTTGAAACTGTGAGTTCAAAGTTGTTATTATTTATTACTTATATGTTTAATAGGCTTCACCAGTAAAGTCATCTTGAACTGGAGTGTTTTGTTTGATAAAGTTTTTGATAATTAATTCAATACTTTTCATGCAATATGATTCTCCAGATGTTTTTTTTTATCACTGGAGGAAACAGAACTCTAACATGACTCTGAGATTCTCACTCCCCAGTGTACAGTCCCTACTTCTTTGAGTATGAGAAAGATATGTGAATATAATTGGATATCACTCCTGTTACTAGGTTATGTTATATTGCAAGAGTGAAATAATTTTACAGATACAATTAAGGCCCTTAATCATTTGGCTTTATGATAGTCAAAAGGGAGATTTTCCTGGTGAAATGGGAGAGTTTCCTGATTCCCCTTGCAGGATGTTTGACAGGAGTGTGACTCACTGTTTTGTTGCCCCTAAGCTCAAACCACTAGGGGGAGCATGCAGACAGGCAGGTGCAGAGGCCATGGCGAGTGCTTTGGGCTGTCCGTCTTGAGGTGGTGTCTAGGGGTGTGTGCCTGCAACTTCAGTGTTACAAAGCTCTTTCAGCTTTGCCGTCCACAGGCAGCTTAAATGTTAATCAGCTCAATGGACCCTCTGTCTTATCGCAAGGGCAGAGGGTCAGTGTGCAGCCTTCAGTATCCTGAGCTCTTGCCCAATGTCCCAGAATCAGATCTCATGCAGGCTCAAAGGATGATTGCAAGGTTTTATTGAGTGCTGGCTCTCAGTGAGATGGATGGGGATCCAGAAGGTGGAGGGGTGGGGGAGATAATCTTCCCCTGGAGATCAGTTTTTCTTGGCCGAACTCCTCACAACGTTCAGATGCCTCTTCACTCCTTCTCTGCCATGCTCCCCTGCTGCTCTCTATCACTCTGCTCCTCTGCTCCACTTGACATTCAGCCACTTGTGTGTGTGCCTGCTAAGGTCTTTGGTTTATATGCGCACAGGAATGGGGGTGTGGTGGGCCAGAGTGGTCTTGGAAAATGCAACATTCAGGCATAAAAAACAGGAGTGCCTCTTCTCACTTAGGTCCTTGGGCACAGGCCCTAGGGTGCGACCCTCACCAGGTACCCCACCCTTCTCTACCCAGCACCTCCCTGCCCCCTTCCCATATCACTGGGCTGGGGTTGTGGTGCTGATGTAGTTAGATAAACCCTTTAAAAGAGGGACTAGACAACAGAGAAGAAGAAAGCAGAGAGCTTCAAAGCATCTGCAGAGCATGGGCACCTACCTGACCTAGGTAATCTGTACCTTGTTGACTCCTGATCCATGGAAATTGTGAAATAAAAGTAGGCTGTTTTAAGCCAGCAAATATGTGGTAATTTGTTACATGTCAATAGAAAACAAATAAAATAAGTGTAAGTAAAATCTGTATTTTAAAATTTGTGTCCATTTAATCTAAGATGTTGAAATTTTAGGTATAAAGTGTTCACAATATTATTATCCTATGACTTTCAAGTACGTCATGATATTCTGATGCCCATTGCTGATATTGGTAACTGGTCTTTTTCCCTTTTTTCTCCCCTTAATTTTTTTTCATAATAAATCTTACTAGGATTTTGTCAACTTAATCTTTGCAAATGACCAAACTTGGCTTTGGAAGTTTCTTTTAAATATTTTGTTCATGTTTTGTTTTATTAATTTCTGTTTTTACCTTTTGTTGTGGGCTGAATGTATGTGTTCCTCCAAAATGTGTATGTTGAAGCCCTAATGTCTTACGTGATGGTATTTGGAGGTGAGGCCTTTGGCAGGAAATTAGAATTAGGTAAGGTCATGAAGGTGGGGCTCTGTGATAGGATTTGTGTCCCTAGAGGAAGAGATACCAGAGAGCTTGCCTTCTCCCTCCCGCTCATTTATGCTCTCTGTGTTCTCATCCAACAAGGAAGCCAATGTCTTCACACAACAAAATGGTGGCTACCTACAAGCCACGAAACTGCCTTCACCAGGAACCAAACTGGCTGTCACCTTGATGGGGGACTTCCAGGCTCCAGAACTGTGAGACATAAATTTCTGTTGTTTAAGTCACTCAGTCTACTGTATTTTGTTATGGCAGTCCAAGCTGACTAATACACCTTTATTATTTTCTTCCTTCGGCTAATTTTGAGTTCAATTTTCTTTTCTTTTTCAATCTCCATGAGGTTGAAACTTGTATCATTCATTTTGAATCCCTCTTCATTGACTTCAAACAATAATTTTGAAATCTATGCATGATAAATAGAATAATATCCAGAAATAGACTCACATATATTTGATTTACTTATTTTTGTCAAATGCTTCACAACTCTTCAATAGGAAAGGAGAGTTTTTGCAATTAATGGAAGAGGAACAAATAAATAAATGAATGAAGAAAATTACCTTCTACCTCATAATTCACGTAAAACTACAGAAAATAAGAGATTCTTGAACATAAAATAATTCCTATATGATCCTGAAGGAGGCAAAGCTTTCTTATGTAAGACCATGAAAACACTAATTATACAAGGAAAGAGGAAAAAATGAATTTTACCACAATTTAAAACTTCTGCTCACTGGAATTCACCACTAGATAAAATAAATAGGAAAGCCTCAGGCTAGGAGACTGTAGTCACATTACATGTAATTGACAAAAGATTTGTTTACAAAATACATAAAGAATTCCTAAAAATCATTAATAAAAAGCTGGAAACCCAACTTTCAAAAGTGCTCACAAGTGTGGAGAGTCATCTCATATAAGAGAACATTAAAATATCTATAAAAATGTTAAAAATGTACAATTTTTTTAAATTATACTTTAAGTTCTAGGGTACATGTGCACAATGTGCAGGTTTGTTACATATGTATACATGTGCCATGTTGGTGTGCTGCACCCATTAACTCATAATTTACATTAGATTTATCTCCTAATACTATCCCTCCCCCCTCCTCCCATCCCACAACAGGCCCCGGTGTGTGATGTTCCCCTTCCTGTGTCCTAGTGTTCTCATTGTTCAATTTCCACCAGTGAGTGGGAACATGCAGTGTTTGGTTTTCTGTTCTTGCGATAGTTTGCTAAGAATGATGGTTTCCAGCTGCAACCATGTCCCTACAAAGGACATGAACTCATCTTTGTTTATGGCTGCATAGTATTCCATGGTGTCTATGTGCCATATTTTCTTAATACAGTCTGTCATTGATGGACATTTGGGTTGGTTCCAAGTCTTTGCTATTGTGAATAGTGCCACAATAAACATACGTGTGCACGTGTCTTTATAGCAGCGTGATTTATAATCTTTTGGGTATATACCCAGTAATGGGATGGCTGGGTCAAATGGTATTTCTAGTTCTAGATCCTTGAGGAATCGCCACACTGTCTTCCACAATGGTTGAGCTACTTTATAGTCCCACCAACAGTGTAAAAGTGTTCCTGTTTCTCCACATCCTGTACAGCACCTGTTGTTTCCTGACTTTTAATGATTGCCATTCTGACTGGTGTGAGGTGGTATCTCATTGTGGTTTTGATTGCATTTCTCTGATGGCCAGTGATGATGAGCATTTTTTCATGTGTCTGTTGGCTGCATAAATGTCTTCTTTTGAGAAGTGTTTGTTCATATCCTGTGCCCACTTTTTTGGGATTGTTTGTTTCTTTCTTGTAAATTTGTTTGAGTTCTTTGTAGGTTCTGGATATTAACCCTTTGTCAGATGAGTAGATTGCAAAAATTTTCTCCCATTCTGTAGGTTGCCTGTTCACTCTGATGGTAGTTTCTTTTGCTGTGCAGAAGCTCTTTAGTTTAATTAGATCTAGAGAGATGCAAATTAAAACCATGAGACCGTTTCATAATCAATAGGATGAACAAAATTAAAGGCAAATAAGACCGCATGTTGACAAGGAAGTAGAGTAATTGGGACTTTTATATAATGCTGGTGGGAGTTAAAATGGATCAACTACATAGAAAAACAATTTCCATGTGGGGTGCGGTGGCTCACACCTGTAATCCCAGCACTTTGGGAGGCCAAGGCGGTTGGATCACGAGGTCAGGCGATGGAGACCATCCTGGCTCACACGGTGAAACCCCGTCTCCACTAAAAATACAAAAAATTAGCTGGGCGTGGTGGCGGGAGCCTGTAGTCCCAGCTACTCGGGAGGCTGAGGCAAGAAAACGGCGTGAACCCGGAAGGAGGAGCTTGCAGTGAGCCGAGAGTGTGCCACTGCACTCCAGCCTGGGCGACAGAGCGAGACTCCATCTCAAAAAAACAAAAAAGAAAGAAAAACAATTTCCGCAGTGAGCTGAGATCCGGCCACTGCACTCCAGCCTGGGCGACAGAGCCAGACTCAGTCTCAAAAAAAAAAAAAAAAAAAGAAAAACAATTTCCAATTTTCTTATAAAGTTAAATATATACACTTATATTACGATACAATTATATCACTAAGTATTTATCCCAAAGAAATAAAATTACAAATACATAGAAATACTTTTGTAAGATATATTTGTAACAAATTTATTTATGACAGCTCCTAACTGACAAAGAGTCAAATGGCTATCAGCTGGAGAGTAGATAAACAAACTGTAGTATACTCATACAATTGAATTCTACCCGGGAGTGAAAATGCCTGTTGATTTATATAACAACATGACTGAGTCTCAAAACACATTGAGCAAACAAATCTAAGATCAAAAATTATATACTCCCCTATGCCTTTTGTGTGTAGTTTTAGTAAAAGCAAAACTAACATGAAAAAAATCAAAACAGTGTTTGTGGATGTGTTCATATATGTGCTTTTGTGTGTTTGTGTGTGTGTTTGCCTAAAAATGGGAACAAGAGAAGTTGTGAAGTAATAGAAACATCCTATGGTATATGTGGAATCAGTCAAGGACTTCATGCAAATAGAGACTTGAAATGTGTGTGGGTAGTGGTATGTAATTTTTTTCTTTCCTTTGCATGTGGATATTTCTTGTTTGCCTTTAGGCTTAGTCTTGCCAAAGAAAAGGGATACTAGGGAGAAGGAAATGGAAGTAAATAATTTCCATGAATTCCAAAAATGGAGGAATCACAGTAAGGAATCACTGCAATTATCTGAAAAGTTTCATGAAAATAAGAAGCTCTAGAAAAGGCACATCAAAGAAGGATAAGGGCAGTGAAGAGAAGAGTACACATGATAATAATGCAAGCAAGGTGTGTTCATAGAACATTGAGAAGTATTTTGATGAAAAACTCTATGGTAAAACCAAGGTTAGAGACAGTATTTAGACTTCAAAATGTGAAACTAAAGAATTTGAATTTATCCTCTGCCATATTTACCAAAGGAATGTTTTCCTCTCCTGCTATTGTCTTATTTCTTACTAGAAGTTTCATATTATTAAAGGTTCATTAGAGGTGACTGAAGAGTTTTAAAGAGAAATATCAGATCATATGCAATTCAGTGTTCAGGTAATTCATTCATAGACATTAGGAGCAGTCTCTATCTTTTTCTCTCAGCATATTGCTTTGATTTTTAAATTTTGTATTAGTAAATGACAGACTGAGGGTATGAAAGCCTAAAAGATTTGAAACACCTTTCCTCATCCATTGTATAAACTACAATGCTACCAACTGACTTACACCTCATAAAACTTGTTCTTCATTGTAGCATCTCATAATATGACTTGTTACCCCATGTTATGAGATACTTAAATGAATGATGTATTTCACAATATTAGAGGAAAAACATGAAATTTATAAACCATTCAAGTGTCACCTGTTCCGAGTTCCAATTTTATTCATTCCTATTCATATTTGATTTCTTCTTTTGTCAACAAAAGAGCACAGCTTACTGATAAAATTATGCTTTTAAAAGTTTATTTTAAAGGTTGTAAAGATAGCTTTGGTAAAAAATAGCACTAAATTAATTTAAAGTATTACATTTTATTAAAATTTTAAGCAAATGGAAAGTAAGGAAAACTAACTTTAGAAATGTTAAGTGTAAAGTGTTTTAAAATGTTTGCACAAATAAATATGCAGGAGAAACAGCATTTATACAAGTTTTTATACCTGTAGTGAGTTCAATAAACACTTAATAACCCCCTATATAATTCTCTACATGTATATTGTTGGATATTTTAGAATATAATTTTTTAAATAATCCAGGTTTATTTTTCCATTTTAATAATATTGTTTAAAATTATTATTAACGTCTCCTGGTAGAAAGGATTTAGTGGACTTTGGTATTTCTGCAACTTAAATTTTTTAAAAGTTAGTACTTTAGTGATACATTGTTTTACAATAAGAGTAGCTAGATTTTATTGTGTGCTTCTCATGCACTGTTCAAAAGAAAGGACTGTAAAATATGATAGCTATTAAGATTATGATATGGCAACCACTGTGATACACCTTCCAGAAATATTAGCTCAGGTAATTGTTTAATTCTCTTAGACAGTATAAGTCTCATTTTACAGATGTAAAGAAGATAGGTTAAGTAACTTGCCAAATTGTCTGCACTCAGGAGTAGTCAGAAACCAAATTTGCACTCAAATCTTTCTTCTCTTTGGGTCCATCCTCTGTCCCCCATACCACTCTGGCTCCAAAGGCGTTTCTTTGTCTGTGTGGTTTTTGTTATTACTGCAAATGCTTTTAAACCAGTGATTGTAATTCATTGTTACCTTCTTGCTATAGTGTACCCTCTGACCCTTCACTTCGTTGACGAATTCTATGTTGTTCATACCCTTAATCTTTTGTTATTTGCCGGGTCATTTTTTCCCCTGCATTCTTTCTATTTGTAACAACATGGCGGCTTCACAGGTATATAACCTTTCTCTGTATTATAAGGTATATGGAGGATTATTCTATCAAGGCCGTGGGTATTTTAGTGGATCCTACACTATTTTGCTTAACTTTGGGTCTCTTATTTGCTCTTTATATGAACAAATACAACTCAAAACATAGTATCTTTGATAACTTTAATAAAGTTTAATAAAGTCTTCCTGAAGTACAAAAAGAACACTTCTTCTGAACGCTGCTGGGAATCGCTTGTTCACCTCTGATGAATTACCTCTTCACCCATGTTTCACGATGAGAGAAATAATTAATAGAGGCTGTCTCAGTCTCTATCCTAATCCTTAGTCTGGCCTCCCTCAAACTTACTCTGCATTGTGGAGGCAGCTTTGCAACTAGTTTTGGTAAAGATAGCTATGAATATATATATTTTTTCATTTTCTCTCTTAGTTGCTTAGTTGTTTTTGTTTTGTTTTTAATGAGGAAACTTGTAGAGGATCCACAGCTTTATATCATGGTCTTGTCCTGACCAGAAATTTATCCTTTGAATATTGTTGTCCATTTCCTTTCTTTTGGAAGGGTTGTGTGGGCTTTAATTAACAAAGGAAAATCAACTTTGGCTTTACAGTAATTTCAAATAATCAATAAGAGACAATTATTCACTTTTTAATTGTCATATAATTTATCTGAAATGACTAGTCACCAATTTATTAATTGAAAAATGAAATAGCCATAGTGACATAATTATAAAAGCATATTTGCCTAAAATGAAAATGAAAATAGATATGGTTGAAAATATCAAGTTCTTAAACTAATGCTATTGTCAGGTTCCGGAATCTATTCAGAAAGAAGGCATTAGGAATGGAGAGGGTAATTTATGTACCAAATTATTTCTCATAATATTATTTATAAAAACAAACAATCAGAAACAAAGTGAAAGCCCAAAATAAAGAAATGGTTAAACAAATAGTATAACAACAGATACCTTTCTCCTTTGGGCTAAAGCTGAGATTCATATAAGTTTGTGGAAGTTCCTGGGGAAAATTAAATAATATTTATAATTATACTTGTATTATATTTACAGTAAGTTTTGAGATGTGTACAGAAGTGCCTAATAGACAGGGTAGAGGAAAGATTGGTACAAAGAAGACCAGAGCAAAAATGATTTGTTGTAAAGTGAAGAAAAAAATCATAGTAAGGCAAAGATCTTGCTATTACAAATCACAGAGCAGAACAAGGTCTGTGAGTCAAATGGGAGTAGTGGTTCCAAATATAGAACAGTGGCTCTTGAACTTGTCTGAGACAGACACCCTGGCGGCAAAAAGCTCACTTGAGGAAATGGTGCTGGATCATTTCTGAGCCAGCTAGATGAGTGGAAATAGCTCACCATGGATAACCTGAATATATACATTTTTTAAACAAATTTGATTAAATAGTCACATATGTACCTATTATGCTTAGCTTAAATATGGTTATATACATATTTTAAAATATTATATTATGTAATAAATTGCTGTAGAAAGAGTGTTTTCTACTGTCACATGTAAGAGTTAATTTTATTCAGACTCTTCTCTTTAAATTTTGACATCCGTATTTTTATCATCATTGCAGCCAATTTTCAAGTCGTCTATCATGGTTTTCAATAGCACATCATCCAAATTGTTTTAAGAACTGAACTTCTTTAATCTGTGTATGATAGTGTTGATAGTGTTTCTGCAAATTCTATCCTAATTTTATCCTATTTTCCTAAGTTACAGGCAATCATCTGAATTATATCATATTTTAATTTTTCAAGAATCTTGTCAGTATATATTCCTGATTTATATAAAGTGATTATATAAACCATCATGTTTATAGTGATATACAGTGCTTATAATAAAAGCTTAAACAACCATAAAAAGATACCAAACATTTTTGATACCAAAAAACTAAAATATCAAATGTTACATTTCTTTAGCACCTTTTAACCTATGTTATGACTGAGAGCAAAGGAGTTAACATAACCCTGAGAAAGAAAAGTTACATGTATATGTGTGTGTATATATACACACACACACACATCAGTTTTATATATGACATATATAATATATACATAAGATATATATAACATATTATCATATATTATGTCATATATAATATATATCATATATTATATATATGAATTCTGATGTCAAAATTTAAAGAGAAGTGTCTGAATAAAATTAACTGTTACATGTGACAGTAGGCAACATATATGATATATATGATATATATAAAATTGATATATATCAGTTATATATATTTCTCTATATACTTCTGTATATATTTCGCTATATATTTCTATATATATTTCTGTATATATTTCTCTATATAGTTCTATATATATTTCTATATATATATTTCTCAACATAGTTCTCTATATATTTCTATATATATTTCTCTTTCTATATTTCTATCAGTTCAAAAGTGAATGCATTCAAAAGTGCACTCAAAAGTGAATGAGTTTTTCTGATTCCATTTTCTTTCTTTTTTTGTTTGTTTTTCCTTTTTTTTTTTCTTTTTCTTTTTTTTTTTTTGTTGTTTGTTTGTTTTTGAGACCAAGTCTTACTCTGTCACCCAGGCTGGAGTGGAGTGCAGTGGCACAATCTCAGCTCACTGCAACCTCTGCCTCCTGGGTTCAAGCGATCCTCCTGCCTCAGCCTCCCAAGCAGCTGGGGCCACAGGTGTGCCACCATGCCTAGCTAATTTTTGTATTTTTTGTAGAGATGGGGTTTCACCATGTCAGTCAGGTTGGTTTCGAACTCCTGACCTCAGGTGATCTGCCCGCCTTGGCCTCCCAAAGTTCTGGGATTAAAGGCATGAGCCATCATGACCGGCCTGGTTCCATTTTTCCAATGGTGATTGAAAATAATTCATCTGCTAAACACCAAATTCCAAAGCACATTTTGAGCTATGCTAGTGAAGACATTAAATTGAGCCAAGCAGCTGTGGCAGGGGCTACCAGTTGGTTGAGCTTGTGGTGGTTCATCACCATCTATTATATTTTCACCTCAGTTTTTCAGAGGCCAGAGTACAGAAACAAATGCAGATTAAGTTGGGATCACAACTCCTGCATTTTTTATGACTTTCAAGATGGCACTAATATCTCCCATTTTATCAAAGATTCAGTATCGATTCTGATTTAATATCTTGGCTTGAGAAGGATACAATATCAGGGTTTTCCACTTGACCTGTATACTGATATAGACCTTATTCCACAGTTCCAGAAATCAATGTCAGGATTCTACCAGATTCATGTATAACTTGCCTTCTGTAGGTCCTCAATCTGATGAGGGCACCATGATCACATACATCTGGATGCAGTGATAACTTCTTGTACCAACTGTTTAAATTTGGGTTGCTCCAGAAGGAAATCCTGAGATGAAGATTCAAGGGCAAGTGTTCATTTGAGATGTGAAGGAGCTATCATTAGGAGACTGCAAAGCAGAAAAAGAAGACAATTTGGCCAATAAAGGAGGATTGTCTACTATGGACAGTTGGAGATTTAATTCCACTAGGGAACTTTGGAAGATAAAGGAGGTAAGGAATGTATACCCCAACTCTCTCTCATTTTTTTTTTTTTTTTTTTTTTTGATGGAGTCTCACTCTGTCACCAAGGCTGCAGTGCAATGGTGCAATCTCGGCTCACTGCAACCTCCGCCTCCCAGGTTCAAGCAATTCTCTGCCTCAGCCTTCTGAGTAGCTGGGATTACAGGCACCTATTACCAAGCCCAGCTAATTTTTGTATTTATAGTAGAGACGGTGTTTCACTATCTTGGCCAGGCTGGTCTTGAACTCCTGACCTTTTGATCCACCTGCCTCAGCCTCCCAAGGTGCTGGGATTACAGGCATGAGCCACCACGCCCAGCCTACACCAACTCTTAAGACTCATTGGTTCAGTGCTCTATGTGGGTGAAGGGGTGGTGGCATTAATTTTCCAGCATTCATTCCTTTTCCCAAACAGAAATGAGTCTCCAGGAGCTAGAAGAAGTCCTCTGTCAAAGAAATGTTGGCACTTGCAGTGTGTGAACTGGAATGTGCTGAAGTTATGAGTGAAGGGAGATGGATATGGCAAAATTAGATTATACTTTACACCCTGCATTGCATAAACAATGCCTAATGCCCTTATGTTGTTCATCACCTTATCCTTTTCCGTTAGATTTTGTGCATGACCTCATTGTTTCTGTTCAACCACTGTTATTATGGCTGTTACATCTTATATCAGATATATTCAAGCAAAGTAGATGCTGAAATGGGTCCTCTCTTTTTAAATATTTTGCTCGAAGAGGCAAAGTCTATCAAGAATGGGAAGATTAAAAATATTTGCCACTATCAGGTTTTTATTCTTGCTCTTTTATTATTAAGTTGCTGTTTACTAAGAAAAAAATAAAGCTTGCTCTTATTTCCTCATCTTTCAAGGTAGAGATTATTATAATATTCTATAAAAAGTTGCCTATATATTTACTAAATAAATAAACCCTATGAGTCCAAACAAACTTCGAGAGATGTCAGCATGTGATTTGAAGTTTCTGGTAAAATGTATATGATGACTCTCACCATGCAAGGGGAGAGAACTTGAGGTCTTCCAAAGTTGCGGTATTTTTAGAGTTGGATTACAAAGAAGCACGTAAATCCTAATTGGTTCAGGTAGTAGTCAGTCTTATGTAGTGTAGTGCATGAATAAGTAGTTATTAGAGACTAGATCAGTTTATCGATCAGGGCTGTTACAGTGGATTTTAAGTATAAAGTGGTACCTTCATAAATGACAACATAGGATATAAGAATAGGAAAAATAGAAATTTTCTGCTGTTATATTGACACCGGGGTGATGTACGTTTTAGATCAAAGTGAATAGAACATGTATTTTAATTTATGGTTTTTACCGTATAACTGACCAACTTACCATACACTTTGTGATGATTATGGATGATTTGTTATTGTGAAACACTATAATTCTAATACTGCTGAAGTAGTACTGTTAAAAGAATAGACCATGATTGATATTTAGGGTAACTAATCAGTCAGAATGCAGCTGGGAAATGAAACCACTTTAATTGAAACAGATAGAAATGGCTATAAGGAATTGTTATATAGGTAATGGACATGTAGAAAATCCAAACAGCGGATAGTAAGACAACCTAGAATTTAGCAACAACAGGAAGCTTCAAATCCCCTAAACTGGAAGAAACAAAGGAAGCATTGGTAGTACTAGAGTGCAGGGTGAGAGATTCCCCCTGAAACTCTGGTGGGCTTGCCTGGCTGGAGCTGGTGCTAAAGAGGAGATGCAGCCACTGCTAGACACCAGCCACGGCAAACAGCCAGGGGAGAGATTACTGTGCTTCTCCATCTCTTCCTCCTCCCAAACCCCACCCTTCCATCTTCCATCGGGGCCTGCCACTGAACAAACTATGAGGAAGCCAGCTGACATGGACTCCTGGAAAATGTGGCCTAGAAAGCAGAGAAGAAAAAGCAGGGCAAAAAGTAGAACTCAGAGCAAAGGAATGACATGAGAAAGGCATATATTCCAGTTGAAAAAAGAACTCTAGTGTTTAATATAATACATAGTTTAAGGGTTGTCTGTATGGCAACTAATAACAGAAGATAGAGCTTATGGATCAGCTTCCCTTCACTGAGAAATATGCAGTTATGTCCAAAATGGAAGGATTTTATTATTCTTTCTATCTTATGGCACTGAGTGTGTAAGGAGAGATTAGCATGGACTGCGAAGAAAGCTGTGATTGTACTGAAAAGCCCATGGGACATGGCCAATAACAAGAGACCAGATCCCTTTTGTTTCACTGGGCTGCAATTTGGAACAAATAGCCATGCCCTGATGAAGCCTGGTCAACCAAATTGTCCATACTTGATATCCACTCAGGCCTGCCTTTATAAAAGCATAAGACATAGTATGAAATTCAAGATTCCTATACCAGAAATGCTCTTTATTTCTGTATCAAGTGAGTAGAAATAGAAAGAGTTAGAAATGAGATTTTGTTGTATGGGAATAATAGCAATATAATAACAGAGAAAATAGAATGCAAGAAAAAAAATTATCTGTCCCTCAACATCACAGTCTCTAGCATCAGAATCTCACCTTTCACAGTGACAATGATCAAAATCATTTTACCAATGGTAAGGTACACGTCAGAATGAGAAAGTTATTTAGAAACTCAAAACATATTTTTACCCGTGTTTTGAAATAGCGTATTATAGACTTTAAAATTACTAGAAATTTTGGTAAATTGCATTATTGTTCTCCAAAATTTGCTTCCCCTCCCTGTAGAAGGATTATACCTATTGACCCTGCAGATGTAAGGCTTGGCCATGTGGTTTTCTTTGGCTAATCAATGTGAGTGATGGCATTGTATGCCACTTGTAAACATAGGATTTAAGAGACAACTTTTGGATCTACCATTGGTCTTCTCCCTCTGCTCTGAGATTGTCATGACACAAAAAAAGGTGCAGTTGGTTTATGAAAGACACTTAATGTGATAGGAAAAAAAACCCTGTGGTTGTAATAAACCACTAAAATTTTAGGGTTGCTGGTTATTGCAGCAGAACAGGATAAAACCTGGAATTATAATGCAACTTTGTTAGAGCATTTTTCTACCTCCACCAGTGGAAAAATGTTGGTAAGCCATTTCCATTCAGTTAGCTCCTGTCTACCTTTAAGATGTGGTTTAAGTTACATTTCTTCAGGATGCCTTTTCTTGATCCTTGCCACCAGATTAGGTTAGATTTCTGTTTTATCTTCCATAGAAATATGTATTTTTATTTAAAGTAACTTATTTTTTGGCAAGTTTTCATTGACTGGTGTGATTATGTTTAGGCTTTTCAATATTGGATCCATATGTGCTTTGCATGACACCATGACCCTAGCACGTAGCAGGTGCACAATAAAAATATTATTGAAGAAACAAATACATGACTTCTAATGACATTTTATGTTTCACTTCTCAAATCCTAGTAGATGTCTTAGTTTATTCCAATGATATTTTCACTATCCCTAAAAAACTGCAATTGCAGACAGTAATTTCATCATAATTGTCTAATGATTTACTAAAACCTCCACATCTACTCTCTTTTTTATATGCTCCCATTGTAAGTATGCATGTACTTTGAGCAACTAAAGGCACAAGACGTAATGGTCTCTCTTTCCCACAACAAAGCTATTATATCCCCCATACGATCTTTTAAGCATTTAAAAAATGTATCTGTAGTTGTGCTTATTATGTGTTTATATTATCCTTTCTCAAATCTTTGCTTTTTAATATATAAATGTCTTTTTGCCAGAGCAAATGTCTTACAAAGGATACGAATATATATTTTTGAGATTACAAACAATTCTAGAACTATTATTTTTAAAAATGCAAGATCCTGCTATGTCCACTGCTATAATGCTAATGAATGTTGTGTAACATTTGATGAGCACTACGTCATTTCAGCTGGATGAAAGAACCACAGAGTTTCATGTATTTATTAAATTTAGAAAGTGTCAGCTGTCTGGAGGCCTCTTAATTCCAATCTTATGCGATTTTGCCTTTACTGCTGCCTCAAATTTTCATTTCTTAGGAATGATCTATATTACAGACTGCTAAATTTATGTTCAGAATAATTAGTAGTTTGCGTTAAAGAAAGCCTCTTCAATCATAAGTTGAGTGAGATCAAAATAAAATTAAAATAGTTTATGTCTTGAGATGCTTCAACTGTTTGTATAAATATAATATTTATTGGAATTTATAGGTTGGGTAGACAAAATTTCCATGATTTTATTGTCTTTCTTGTCTGGAGGAAGTGGGGGTGGAGAATGAGAAACAGTTCTATGGATAGCTTATATTAAGGTAACAGTCAATTAATTAAAAGTTTAATAGTATTACTCACAAAAGTACTCATCTTCACTGTCTTTCTCCATTAGTACTGCTACTTTTAACTATCTCCATTCATCATGACTTTTAATGATACATCAAAGTACAATGTTTCCTATCCAATTGGCAAAACAGGAGATGAAAAGTCACAAAGTATGAGCTATTTTACTTTACTTTCTCAGAAGGGATAAGAGATGACATTAATTAAATCTAAACTGAGATTTATGTTCCTTATCTTGTCAAAAGTTTAATTTCAATATATACCTTAAAAGCATGTATTTTAAAATACAAAATCCATTCATTTCTGTATGAGAGCAATAAACAATCAAAATTTAAAAAGTTTTTTAACTTAATGCCTTTTGCATTAACACCAAAAAAATGTATAAACTTAGGTATAAACCTGACAAAATAAATGCAGGAGATATGCTGAAATCTGCAAACTTTTGAGGAAAGAGGTCAAGAAACACTGTCAAAAATAGTTATATCCATTCACAGATGGAAAATCTCAGTATTGTTAAGATGCCAGTTCTCTGATTTAATCCACAATTTCCATGCAAACCCCAATCTAATTCTCAGCAAGCTATATTGTTAGGTGCACTGCTTATAATTCATCCTATACAGTAGGTTCAGGCATTCACTACTAATTCTTTTCCTGTCTTTACAAAGTCTCAAGTTAAGGAGATAATATCCCTGCTATTAGATGAAACATCTAACCCTGGTCTGGATATATCTGGTTCCTGGCAACCTTTCTGTGGCCCTCAAATCTGGTAGCTAAGGGAGCAGATGATACTGCTATTTGAGTTTCACTGACATAATTATAGATACTATTTGTTATGAGAGTGTTTCCTTCTTTCTGAATAGTCTATTAGACATTTTAAAATACTATTTTAGACTCATTTGGAATAAATTGAAAGAAATAAAATAAAAAATAAACCACTGAATAATGCCAAAATTAGTGGTAAAGAGAGATTTAAGTATATTGTAAGGGCTATGAAAGGAAAATTATATCATCATTATACAGTTTTGTCTTGTACAAATATATTCAGTTTCCTAAGAAAAGGAAAATTGATAAAGAATGTGAGTTTCTAGTCATCCAATATGACATATAAGCATTTTCAGCAAGTTCTTTGTCAGTAAAATATAATACTAAAAGTTTTTGTATACATGAGTTTACCATTTTAAGGCCTGTTCATATGTGCCGAAAGTTAAAGCAATTTGGATAAGCATCTGGAGTCATTTCTAAATGAAAAGGCAAAAGACCTAATTTGTTTATTTTCTATATTATGATTATCAATATGTGTGAATTATTGATTTAGTAGCACAAAATAACATCATTAGAGCATATATGTGTGTGTGTGTGTGTGTGTATACATATATATATTTAACTTTATACTTCTAAACATGGAAAGAACAAAGGGCCCCTATCATTGCCTTACTAAGAAAGTAGTTCATAGAGTAGCATATAAGTCTTAATACTTTTGAGTTAGGTATTGAAAAGATAGTGAGAAAAATAAGAATACATACTAAGTTCCTTCTCCACTCCTCCCTCTGCTATCCTTCAGCTGGCAAGACATTTATTATTTGATCACCAAGTAACATTTTCATTTTAAGTCTTGAATTATTTGTAATATAGAAAAGCATATCAGTCAATTCTAGGTACATTTAGTGTTATGGATTCAAACTGAGTCTGTTTAAAATTCCCCAATCTTACCCCCACTCCAGCCTACCCCCACCCTACCAGCTTCTTCCTGGTATGTCATTCTGGAGCCATGATGTTGGGAGTTGGGAAACTTGGAACACCATTTAGTCCTTAGTGTGTTCTTGTTTGCTTACATGTTCCTTGCCCCATCTCATGCACAAACACTGGTGTCTGCTGAGGTATTCCATTTTTATTTAGGTTCTGCTTGTGTAGTTCACCCAGCACCCACTGTTGTGTATCATGTTCCAAATTAAACACTGCTTCAGGTCTGGTATTTATCTCTCAGCTAGCCTCCAGGTCTTTCTCACTGGCACATAGAAGCTTTGGGTGTTCTCTCATTCTTCCCTGGGGCCACATATCACCCAATGTCTCCTTACCCAGTGGGTCTCCTTTTCCTGCCACCTCACCTAGTCTGCTGTCTGCTCAGCTGTTACGCTTTGTCTTTCCTTTCAGAGAGCTGCTGCCTGTAGGAAATAATGTAAATGATGGTCCATTTCCAAGACAAAGTGCCTCGAGTAGACTTTGGTCTGCAAACTGTGGAATGACAAACTATACCAGGCCACTGCTTTAACATCCGGTGCCTACTTGTTGGGGTCCCCTTAGTTTCCCTCACCTGAATCAAAGACTTTAGTCTAGAATGAAAGTTAGCTAGACTGCAAAATAGCTCACTTTACCTAGTCTTATCAGCTTGCCTGACTACATAGGTCATAAGTCAAATACTTGAAAAGCCCCTGAGGTGACTATGATTGCAATGCATTATGGGCTGCAACAAAATGCAGCCAAACAACCCTAAAGAAAACACCAAAACTCCTACCCGATGACAAATAGACAACATCCAGGAAGACTGTGACCCCATAGCCTATGAGGAACCAGGGGAGGGACCTGTGCACAAGGGGATAAACTGCTCGTGGTAAGCATGCTGTATGTGCCTGCCCATCAGACACCAGATCTTGCAAGACCATCATTAAAAATCTTGCTTCTGCTCTTCTCTGTGTCTCTGAGTCCATTCTTTGGGTTAAATGGGTCAGTTTGTTTCTCACAAACTGGGGGCTTGTCTGGGATCTCTGTGCCTGTGTGGAGTGGGACTCCTGTAAGAGGAGACATGCGAACCACCCAATTTAGATGACCTGCTCTGTCCGGGCATCCTGGTGGCTGGGCATTTTCAGAGGTCGTGTGTGACTGAGACGTATCTTAGATAAGAAGCAAGCACAGAGTCCCAATCTGCAGTTTCATTCTCCTGCGAGGGAAATGGCTGGAGACAGACGAAGTGATTCTTGGGGTGTGCAAGAAACCTCCAGTAGGGAATGGTGAGTACACAGGAAAAAGCTCAGACACAGAGACTGACTGAAAATGGTAAATAGGAATTCTAGGGCTAGGGAACAAAGGAAAGAGGGAACTAAGGAAACTCCTTCTGACATTCCCCCAGATAGTACATTGGGGAGAATGCTGCAAGTTTGGAGGGACAACCCTTGAACCAGCAACAAGGAAAAGGAAAAGATGACAAAGTTTTGCTATTTTATCTGGCCCAAAGACTCATTTGTAAATCTTCGGTTTTTTGGGCCTAAGTTTGGCTCAGAAGGGGATTGGGTGGGCCAAGTTTTAATTCTCTATGTGAATGATAAAATCCCATTCTCACAGGTTATGCCCTCTGTTGGATCAGGGAATTAGCCCCCATGTTAGCCCTCAAAGAAGAATAAATGGAATAATAAATAGCTTCACCCAATAAAAAGGCCTGGGATCTGCTAACACACTTGCCCCTTCCATACAGCTCACAAAATAAGGAACAGGAAGATTGGGGAAAACAGGGAGGCCAGAGAGAGATAAATCTGGGGGTCATGAAGGAACTAAACCCACTGCTCCCTTAAATCCTTATCTGAACTAGAAAAATGTAGGAAGGACACTGAGAATTTCCCTGTTCCCTCTAAATAGCAGATGTCTAATATGTTCCCTCTTGGAGAAGAGAAGGCCCAGTGGGACAGGGAATGGTTGGATTTGTGAGTGGGCCTTTAACAAGTCCTCAAGTTAGACATTTTAAAAAGGAAATGAGGCCACTCTTAGAGGATCCCCTTGGTTGGGCAGAATAGTTAAATCAATTTTTAGGACCCAATATTTATACTTGGGCTGAGATGATATCTATCATGAATATCCTGTTTACTGGGGAAGAGAGGGGAATGATTAGAAGGGAAGCCACGATCATTTGGGAAAGACAGCATCCTCCAGGGCAAGGAGACCTGCCAGCTGGGCAGAAATTCCCAAATATGGATCCCGAATTGGATTAAAATGATCCCAGGAATCAGACCCAAATGCAAGACCTTAGGGAACCAGTTAGGTGGACTAAAGAGTCCACTCCTAGGACACAAAATGTCTAAAAAGCATTTGAGATTCAACAATAAAAGGAGGAGACTCCCTCTGTATTTCTGCAGAAGCTCAGGGATCAAATGAGAAAATACTCAGGGTTAGAACTAAGGGACCCAGTGGGGAAGGGCCTTTTAATTTTTATTTTTATTTTCTTTGAGACAGAGTTTTGCTCCTGTTGCCAAGGCTGGGGTGCAGTGGCACAATCTTGGCTGACTGCAACCTCTGCCTCCTGGTTCAAGCAATTTTCCTGTCTCAGCCTCCCAAGTAGCTGGGATTACAGGCACCCACCACCACACGTGGCTAATTTTTGTATTTTTAGTAGAGACGAGGTTTCACCATGTTGGTCAGGCTGGTCTTGAGCTCCTGTTCTCAGGTGATTCACCCACCTCTGCATTCCAAAGTGCTGGGATTACAGGTGTGAGCCACCATGCCTGGCTGGTGAGGCCTTTTAAAGGTTAATTTTGTAACTAAAAGCTGGCCTGATATTACTAAGAAACTACAAAAGATTAATGGATGGAGTGAGAAACCAAAGGAATTACCGAGGGAAGCTCAAAAGGTTTTTGTAAGAAGACAATAAGAGAAACAGAAACAAAAGTCAAAATTCATGGTTTCCACTGTAAAGTAAGTAGTTAGAAAGAGATTAGATCAAGACTGCTCTCAAAGGAGATGAAAGAACACTAGGTCTCAGCAAAAAGACAGAAGGGAGATACAGAAAAACTCCTAAGACTATAAGTGGATGTTACAAATGTGGGAAACCAGGACATTTTGTGAGAGAATGTCTGGAATGAAAAAAGGAAGAGAAGGTCATCCCTGTAATGAATTTTGATGAGGATTAGAGGGATCGGGGTTCCTTTTGAGTAGGTCCCACCAGGAACCCTTGAAAAACTTCAGGGTGGGACCCAAAGGAGAAGAAACGACATTTTTAGTCGACAGTGGAGCAGCATGATCCTTCCTAATATACCAACCCAGGGGCACAGAACTCTCTAAGGAAAAGCTAACAGTATCAGGCATAAAGACGGAGGGATTTCAGGTTCCGATATTCAATAAAATGTTAATTAGGTTGGGATCAAAACAAAAGAAGGATTCACTCTCATGTCTTCCCAAAGCAGGAACTAACCTCCTGGGTTGAAACCTGATTGTTGGACTGGGTTTAGAATTAGGAGTAGAGGAGGGACAAATAAAAGTAATAATGGGCCTCCTAACAGAGAAGGAAGAAAGTAAAATTAATCCTCCTGTGTGGGTTAAGGAAGACAACAGGGGAGGATTAGAAATCACACCCTTACAGATAACCAGAAAAAATGGTTTGCAGAAAACAATATCCCATACCTGTTGAAGAAAGAAAAGGTCCCTGACTGGTAATAGAGGGATTAACTAAAGCTGGAATATTAGAACCCTGCATGTCACCATACAACAACTCCAATACTCCCAGTCAAGAAACTCAATGGATCATATGGATTAATGCAAGATCTAAGGGCTATAAATCAAATTGTCCCAACTCTCCATCCTGTGATGCTTAACCCTGACACCCTCCTTAACATAAGTGGTTCAGTGTAGTAGATCTGAAAGTCACATTCTGGGCATATCCCCTAGACTCTAAGAGTAGGGACCTCTTTGTCTTTGAAAGGGGAAATTCCATGACTGGGAGAAAGCAACAGTGCCACTGGACTGTGCTGCCACAAGGTTTCATGGAAGCCCCAAATTTATTTGGTCATACCTTAGAAAAAGTCCTGGAGGAATTCCAGTCTTCCAAAGAAACCCAGTTGTTACAATACATGGATGATTTAATTTCTGGGGAATGGAGGGCTGAGGTATCAGAAACCACCATAAACCTGCTTAATTTCCTAGGGGAAAGGGGATTGTGAGTCTCCAAGAACAAATCGCAATTTGTAAAAAAGAAGTTAACTGTTTAGGACACCTAATTAGTGAAGGAAAGCAGAGGATAAACCCAGAAAAAAATATCGTGAATAGTAGGTCTGCCCCTGCCTAAGACAAAGAAAAATCTCTGAAAATTTTTAGGTCTAACTGGTTATTGTAGGCTATGGATTGACTCATATGCTCAAAGGATGAAAATTCTGTATCGTAAGTTACTAAAAAAGGAGCTCAACCTCTTGCAATGGTCCTCAGAGGAAACGAAGGCAGTGGAGGCTCTAAAGAAGGTCTTCATTATAGCCCCAGTCCTGGCCCTTCCAACTTTAGAGAAAACTTTTCATCTGTTTGTAACAGTAAAACAGGGTGTGGCCGTTCAGGTGCTCACTCAAACCCGGGGTGGTGAAGAAGCAACCTGTTACTTTTGTCTCCACGTTTCTCAATCCTGTCTCTCAAAAATAACCCAAATGTATGCAACCAGTAGCTGCCACGGCCCTGCAGGTGGAGGAGAGTTGAAAGCTGACCTTTGGCGGGGTCCTGATAGTGAGCGCCTCACATCAGATGAGGAGTATATTAAATCAAAAAGAATCTAGGAGATGGTTAACTGATTCCCAGATTCTATAATATGAAGCTGTAGTACTAGAAAAAGATGATTTCTTCTTAACAACAGATACTTGCTTGAATCCAACCAGTTTCCTATGAAAAGGAGAGAAAAACAAAGAGGCATCAGTCCATAACTGTTTAAATATCATAGAGTATCAAGCAAAAGTTAGCCTAGACCTTAGAGAAACTCCACTATATGATGGGATAAGGCTGTTCGTGACTGGGTCGTCCCATGTGATAGATGGCAAGACACATAATGGCTATGCTGTCACTGATGGAAACACACAATCCTTATGTGAGAAAGGTACATTGCCTAATGGCTGGTCGGCCCAAACCTGTGAATTATACGCTCTTAACCAGGCCCTAAAGCTCCTTAAAGGCCAAGAGGACACTATGTATACTGATTCTAAATATGCCTATGGATTGGTATACACCTTTGGAAAAATTTGGACACAATGGGGCCTAGAAAACAGCAGAGGGAAAGAATTGGTACACGGAGAACTAATCACACAGGTTTTAGAAAGTCTCCTGCTTCCAGCAGGGGTAGCCACAGTTCATGTAAATGGCCATCTGAAAGGGAACATTATAAAAGCTCTAGGAATCAGGCTTGCTGATGAAGCTGCCAAGCAAGCCTCCCTGGAGGAAGAAGTTAGACTATTTAATCGATAGTCTAACTTCAGACTGATAAACTAACCGGTAGTCTAACTTCAGAAATCACAAGCAAACCCATAATAAGAGAACTTATGTTCATTCTGCACGATGGGAGTCATTGGGGTCCCCAGGCTATGTGTGATGCAATACTCAAGAATTACGGGTGTATAGGAATGTATGCCATTGCTAAACAAGTGTGTGGAGGTTGTGTGACATGCCAAAGAATAAACAAAAAGGTAGTTAGAAAACAGACTACTAGAGAAAGGCCTCACGGGTTAAGACCATTTCAAAGCATTCAAGTAGATTTTACAGAAATGTCCAAAATAGGGAGACTAAAGTATCGAGTAATCCCTCTGGCTGGGTGGAGGCCTTCCCTCTCCTGACTGCCACCACAGGGAATGTCATCAAAATAATCGTACAGCAAAAATTATACCCACATTTGGCTTGGTGGAAAATATTGATTCAGACAAGGGGAGCCACTTTACCTCGAGGGTGCTAAGGGAAATTATGGAAGGTTTACACATTAGATGGGATTACCACACCCCTTGGCATCCCGGCTCCTCTGGAAAGGTAAAGAGAATGAATCAAACTCTCCTAAAGCATATTACCAAACTAATGTTAAACACTAAAATGCTCTGGACCAAATGTCTCCCAGCTGCGCCCCTTAGGATTAGGACAGCCCCAGGGGAAGACTTGGGATTGTCCCCCTACAAGTTATTATATGGGTTCCCCTATTTAGGCAGGGCTACAGACTTTCCTATTACGGAAACTGAAGGCCACTTTTTTCTTTTTTTTTTTTTCTGAGATGGAGTCCCACTCTGTTGCCTAGACTGGAGTATAGTGGCGTGATCTCGGATCACTGTAACCTCCGCCTCCCAGGCTCAAGCAATTCTCCTGCCTCAGTCTGTTGAGTAGCTGGGAGTACAGACATGTACCACCACCTCTGGCTAATTTTTTGTATTTTTAGTAGAGACAGGGTTTCACCACATTGGCCAGGCTGGTCTCGAACTCCTGACCTCAGGTGATCTGCCCGCCTCAGCCTCCCAAAGTGCTGGGATTACAGGCGTGAGTCACCACGCCCTACCCAAAGACCAATTTTTAAGAAATTATATACTGGCCATCTTCTCTACCCTGTCATCCCTTAGGTTAGGAGGACTTCTGACTCAAACTCCGCCTCTTGCGTTCATGATTCATCGATTCATCACTTTCAGCCTGGTGACTTGGTGCTGATTAAGACTCGGAAGGAAGACAAGCTCCACCCAAGCTGGGAAGGTCCCTATCAAGTGATCTTGATCATCGAGAACAGCTAAACGGTGGACTCATTACACATGGGTCAAGGGACTGGTAAAAGAGAACCTGAAATGGAGGTGAAAGGACCAATGGGAAGTGTATGGATCACCTGAGGAGCCCGTAAAGTTAACTCTGAGAAAAACTAGAAGGGAACTATAAGTGGGCTCCACCATTGGGGTGGATGTGTTTAGGATTAATCGTAATACCAAGGGTGAGAGGTATGCAAATATGGGATGGGGCCTAGTAGAAGGAGAATATCCAATCAAACTAATAGTCAACAAAACTAAGACCTCCACCTCCCAAACTATAAACTTTGATGCCTGCCAAATCTTACCTTGGGTGAATTTAACAAACCAAAGTCAGTTGTCACAAGCAGACAAATATCTATGTCCTGAAACAGGCCACTCTTGGGCCCTCTCAGAAAAGCCCTGTGCTAGCTGGAATGGAGTCTGGTGGATCACTCAATTTCAAGTCTGGGTAAGTCATTTATCCAAAAATAAACCTTGAAAGGATAAGATACATTTATATAAGGGCACAATGCCATCTAACTGTGGAAATTTAGAATGCAATCATATATTAATAACCATAAATAACCCAGCTACTCTAGACCAGAAACCAAGGAGGTATGGATTAGGAATAGCTGTCTCAGGAAGGGGCCCCACAGGATGGTTAGCTCTCAGGCTAATCACCAGTAATCTCGAGCTCACCCGGGCTCATTATAACTCCTGTTCCCACCACTTCCTTTAACACGCCAGGCAATGTCCCTAAGAGAGTAAAAATAATTGAGATAACTGACCTAAGGCAGACTTTAGAAATTGAGACTGGATATGGAGATGTAAGTGCCTGGGTTGCATGGGTCAAATTTGTGGTACTAGCTCTTGGGCTACTGTTACACATGCTCTGCTGGTCGACCTCAGGCACAGGTGGTTCTCTTTCCCCAAGGATGGAATACCAATCCCTAAGGAATGCATTACATGTTGACTCCACCAGGACAGGGGTGCACAGGGAAATGAGACTCGCAAAAGTCTATCATTGCTCTTTCCCACCTTGTGGAGATCAGATTCTAGAGCAATCCCCTTGCTCTCCGTAGGGAATATGAACCACTCCTCTCGCCTCTCTAGGCAGGGGGCAGAGTTCAGTAAGCCTGTGGGAGAACTCTCAACTTGTATCCACATTCTAAAAGTTACTGGTAAGTTAAACAAAGGCAACTACTTGGCTCTTTATATACGCCAGGCTGATGTCTAGTGGTATTGTGGAAAAAGAAACCTCTGTGACCTGTTACTGTCCCACTGGACCAGGTCTTGTGCCTTAGTTTAATTGGCCATTCCCACCACTCTGGCATTTCATAAGATCCCCAAGAATCCACATGGCCACCGAAGCTGGAGAGATTTAACAAATTCTTTTGATCCCAACATTTATATTGACTTAATAGGAATCCCTAGAGGAGTAACTAATAAATTTAAGGCCCCAAACCAAATAGCTGCTGGGTTTGAGTCAGCAGTCTTCTGGTGATCAACTATTAATAAAAATGTGGATTGGATTACTTACATCTGTTATAATCAACACAGATGAATCAACTATATTCCAGAAACTCAAAGGAGTGGCTAGCCAGTTAGATGCCACCAGCCGAATGACCTAGGAAAATAGACTTGCACTAAACATAATCCGAGCAGAGAAAGTGGGTGTATGCCTTATGCTGGGCAGAAAAGGTTGTACTTTCCTTCCCAACAATACTGCCCCAGATGGAACCATCACAAAAGCATTACAAGCATTAACAACTCTAGCCAATAAATTGGCAGAAAATGCCAGAATTGATGACCCATTTACTGATTGGCTGGAAGGTTAGTTCAGGAAATGGAAAGGAATTATAGCTTCTGTTCTAATATCCCTTATAATAGTGGCTGAAGTCCGAACAGCTTTATGGTATTGCATGATCCCTTATATTAGAGGATTAACCCCAAAATTGATTGAAACAGTCATCAACAAATGCCCATAACATATCAACTGCTATTAGATGCCAATTCAGACCTGCTGTCTTATGAGGAAGACAGTCAACAGCTCTTAAAACAATTTGAGCACTAAAGAACACACAAATAAATGTGGAAATTGGACATATAGGGGAAAAAAGAAAAAGCGGAAGGAGTTGTAGGTAATTATGTAAATGGTGGTCCATTTCCAAGACGAAGTGCCTGGAGTAGGCATAGGTCCGCAAACTACAGAAGGACAAAATATACTAGGCCCCTGCTTTAATAGCCAGCACCTGCTTGTCGGGGATCCCTTAGCTGCCCTCACCTGAACCAGAGTTTAGTCTAGAATGAAAGTTTACTAACCTGCAAAATCGCTCATTTTATCTATTCTTCTCAGCTTGCCTGACTACCTAGGTCATAAGTTAAATACTTAAAAAGCCCCGGAACTGACTATGATTGCAATGCATTATGGGCTGCAACAAAATGCAGTGACAACCCCAAAGAAAAGAAACACCTAAAACTCCTACCCAATGACCAATAGACAACGTCTGGGAAGATTGTGACCCCATAGTACTCAGCCTATGAGGAACCAGGGGAGGGATTCAAGCACTAGGGGATACATTGCTTGTTGTAACCATGCTGGGTGTGCCTGCCCACCAGACACCCGATCTTGGAAGACTGTCATTAAAAGTCTCCCTTCTGCTGTTCTCCATCTCTGAGTCCATTCTTTTATTTTTTTTTATTTTTATTTTTCATTATATTTTAAGTTCTAGGGTACATGTGCACAATGTGCAGGTTTGTTACATATGTATACTTGTGCCATGTTGGTGTGCTGCACCCATCAACTCGTCAGCACCCATCAACTCGTCATTTACATCAGGTATAACTCCCAATGCCATCCCTCCCTCCTCCCCTCTCCGCATAATAGGCCCCAGTGTGTGATGTTCCCCTTCCAGAGTCCAAGTGATCTCATTATTCAATTCCCACCTATGAGTGAGAACATGCGGTGTTTGGTTTTCTGTTCTTGCGAGAGTTTGCTGAGAATGATGGTTTCCAGCTGCATCCATGTCCCTACAAAGGACACAAACTCATCCTTTTTATGGCTGCATAGTATTCCATGGTGTATATGTGCCACATTTTCTTAATCCAGTCTGTCACTGATGGACATTTGGGTTGATTCCAAGTCTTTGCTATTGTGAATAGTGCCGCAATAAACATACGTGTGCATGTGTCTTTATAGCATCATGATTTATAATCCTTTGGGTATATACCCAGTAATGGGATGGCTGGGTCATATGGTATTTCTAATTCTAGATCCTTGAGGAATCACCATACTGTTTTCCACAATGGTTGAACCAGTTTACAATCCCACCAACAGTGTGAAAGTGTTCCTATTTCTCCACATCCTGTACAGCACCTGTTGTTTCCTGACTTTTCAATGATTGCCATTCTAACTGGTGTGAGATGGTATCTCATTGTGGTTTTGATTTGCATTTCTCTGATGGCCAGTGATGATGAGCATTTTTTCGTGTGCCTGTTGGCTGTATGCATGCCGTCTTTTGAGAAATGTCTGTTCATATCCTTTACCCACTTTTTGATGCGGTTTTTTGTTTTTTTCTTGTAAATTTGTTTGAGTTCTTTGTAGGTTCTGGATATTAGCCCTTTGTCAGATGAGTAGATTGCAAAAACTTTCTCCAATTTTATCGGATGCCTGTTCACTCTGATGGTAGTTTCTTTTGCTGTGCAGAAGCTCTTTAGTTTGATTAGATCCCATTTGTCAATTTTGGCTTATGTGTGGTATTATTTCTGAGGGCTCTGTTCCGTTCCATTGTTCTATATTTCTGTTGTGGTACCAGTACCGTGCTGTTTTGGTTACTGTAGCCTTGTAGTATAGTTTGAAGTCAGGTAGCGTGATGCCTTCAGCTTTGTTCTTTTGACTTAGGATTGTCTTGGCAACGTGGGTTCTTTTTTGGTTCCATATGAACTTTAAAGCAGTTTTTTCCAATTCTGTGAAGAAAGTCATTGGTAGCTTGATGGGAATGGCATTGAATCTATAAATTACCTTGGGCAGTATGGCCATTTTCACGATATTGATTCTTCCTATCCATGAGCATGGTATGTTCTTCCATTTGTTTGTGTCCTCTTTTATTTCACTGAGCAGTGGTTTGTAGTTCTCCTTGAAGAGGTCCTTTACATCCCTTGTAAGTTGGATTCCTAGGTATGTTATTCTCTTTGAAGCAATTGTGAATGGAAGTTCATTCATCATTTGGCTCTCTGTCAGTTACTGGTGTATAAGAATGCTTGTGATTTTTGCACATTGATTTTGTATCCTGAGACTTTGCTGAAGTTGCTTATCAGCTTAAGGAGATTTTGGGCTGAGATGATGGGGTTTTCTAAATATACAATCATGTCATCTGCAAAGAGGGACAATTTGACTTCTTCTTTTCCTAACTGAATACCTTTTATTTCTTTCTCTTGCCTGATTGCCCTAGCCAGAACTTCCAACACTATGTTGAATAGGAGTGGTGAGAGAGGGCATCCCTGTCTTGTGCCAGTTTTCCAAGGGAGTGCTTCCAGTTTTTGCCCATTCAGTATGATATTGGTTGTAGGTTTGTCAAAAATAGCTTTTATTATTTTGAGATACATTCCATCAATACAGAATTTATTGAGAGTTTTTAGCACGAAGAACTGTTGGATTTTGTCAAAGGCCTTTTCTGCATCTATTGAGATAATCATGTGGTTTTTGTATTTGGTTTTGTTTATATGCTGGATTACATTTATTGATTTGCATATGTTGAACCAGCCTTGCATCCCAGGGATGAAGCCCACTTGATCATGGTGGATAAGCTTTTTGATGTGCTGCTGGATTCGGTTTGCCAGTATTTTATTGAGGATTTTTGCATCGATGTTCATCAGGGATATTGGCCAAAAATTCTCTTTTTTTGTTGTGTCTCTGCCGGGCTTTGGTATCAGGATGATGTTGCCCTCATAAAATGAGTTAAGGAGGATTCTCTCTTTTTCTATTGATTGGAATAGTTTCAGAAGGAATGGTACCAGCTCCTCCTTGTACCTCCGGTAGAATTCGGCTATGAATCCATCTGGTCCTGGACTTTTTTGGTTGGTAGGCTATTAATTATTGACTGAATTTCAGAGCCTGCTATTGTTCTATTCAGGGATTCAACTTCTTCCTGGTTTAGTCTTGGGAGAGTGTAAGTGTCCAGGAAATTATCCATTTCTTCTAGGTTTTCCAGTTTATTTGCGTAGAGGTGTTTATAGTATTCTCTGATGGTAGTTTGTATTTCTGTGGGGTCGGTGGTCATATCCCCTTTATCATTTTTTATTGCATCTATTTGATTCTTCTCTCTTCTTTATTAGTCTTGCTAGCGGTCTATCAATTTTGTTGATCTTTTCAAAAAACTAACTCCTGGATTCATTGATTTTTTGGAGGGTTTTTTGTGTCTCTATCTCCTTCAGTTCTGCTCTGATCTTAGTTATTTCTTGCCTTCTGCTAGCTTTCGAATGTGTTTGCTCTTGCTTCTCTAGTTCTTTTAATTGTGATCTTAGGGTGTCAATTTTAGATATTTCCAGCTTTCTCTTGTGGGCATTTAGTGCTATAAATTTCCCTCTACACACTGCTTTAAATGTGTCCCAGAGATTCTGGTATATTGTATCTTTGTTCTCATTGGTTTCAAAGAACATCTTTATTTCTGCCTTCATTTTGTTCTGTAGCCAGTAGTCATTCAGGAGCAGGTTGTTCAGTTTCCATGTAGTTGAGTAGTTTTGATTCATTTTCTTAGTCCTGAGTTCTAGTTTGATTGCACTGTGGTCTGAGAGACAGTTTGTTATAATTTCTGTTCTTTTACATTTGCTGAGGAGGGCTTTACTTCCAACTGTGTGGTCAAGTTTCAAATAAGTGCGATATGGTGCTGAGAAGAATGTATATTCTGTTGATTTGGCGTGGAGAGTGCTGTAGATGTCTATTAGGTCCGCTTGGTGCAGAGTTGAGTTCAATTCCTGGATATCCTTGTTAACTTTCTGTCTTGTTGATCTGTCTAATGTTGACAGTGGGGTGTTGAAATCTCCCATTATTATTGTATGGGAGTCTAAGTCTCTTTGTAAGTCTCTAAGGACTTGCTTTTTGAATCTGGGTGCTCCTGTATTGGGTGCATATATATTTAGGATAGTTAGCTCTTCCTGTTGAATTGATCCCTTTACCATTATGTAATGGCCTTCTTTGTCTCTTTTGATCTTTGATGGTTTAAAGTCTGTTTTATCAGAGACTAGGATTGCAACCCCTGCTTTTTTTTATTCTCCATTTGCTTGGTAGATTTTCCTCCATCCCTTTATTTTGAGCCTATGTGTGTCTCTGCATGTGAGATGGGTCTCCTGAATACAGCAAACTGATGGGTCTTGACTCTATCCAATTTTCGAGTCTGTGTCTTTTAATTGGACCATTTAGTCCATTAACATTTAAGGTTAATATTGTTATATGTGAACTTGATCCTGTCATTGTGATATTCGCTGGTTATTTTGCTCGTTAGTTGATGCAGTTTCTTCCTAGCATTGATGGTCTTTACATTTTGGCATGTTTTTGCAATGACTGGTACCTGTTGTTACTTTCCATGTTTACTGCTTCCTTCAGGATCTCTTGTAGGGCAGGCCTGGTGATGACAAAATCTCTAAACATTTGCTTGTCTGTAAAGGATTTTATTTCTCCTTCACTTTTGAAACTTAGTTTGGCTGGATATGAAATTCTGGGTTGAAAATTCTTTTCTTTAAAAATGTTGAATATTGGCCCCCACTGTCTTCTGGCATGTAGAGTTTCTGCCGAGAGATCTGCTGTTAGTCTGATGGGTTTCCCTTTGTGTGTAACCCGACCTTTCTCTCTGGTTGCTGTTAACATTTTTTCCTTCATTTCAACTTTGGTGAATCTGACAATTATGTGTCTTGGAGTTGCTCTTCTCGAGGAGTATCTTTGTGGCATTCTTTGTATTTCCTGAATTTGAATGTTGGCCTGCCTTACTAGGTTAGGGAAGTTCTCCTGGATGATATCCTGCAGAGTGTTTTCCAACTTGATTCCATTTTCCCCCTCACTTTCAGGCACACCAATCAGACATCGATTTGGTCTTTTCACATAATCCTATATTTCTTGGAGGCTTTGTTCATTTCTTTGTCCTTTTTTTTCTCTAGACTTCTCTTCTTGCTTCATTTCGTTCATTTGATCTTCAGTCATTGATACTCTTTATTCCAGTTGATTGAGTTGGTTACTGAAGCTTATGCATTTGTCACCTATTTCTCGTGTCATGGTTTTTATCTCTGTCAGTTCATTTATGACCTTCTCTGCATTGATTATTCTAGTTATCCATTCTTCCATTCTTTTTTCAAGGTTCTTAGTTTTCTTTGTGCTGGGTACATAGTTCCTCCTTTAGCTCTGAGAATTTTGATCGACTGAAGCCTTCTTCTCTCAACTCATCAAAGTCATTCTCTGCCCAGCTTTGATTCGTTGCTGGCGATGAGCTGCATTCCTTTGGAGGGGGAGATGCGCTCTGATTTTTTGAATCTCCAGCTTTTCTGCCCTGCTTTTTCCCCATCTTTGTGGTTTTATCAGCTTTTGGTCTCTGATGCTGGTGATGTACTGATGGGGTTTTGGTGCAGGTGTCCTTTCTGTTTGTTATTTTTCCTTCTAACAGTCATGACCCTTAGCTGTAGGTCTGTTGGAGATTACTTGAGGTCCACTCCAGACCCTGTTTGCCTGGGTATCAGCAGCAGAGGCTGCAGAAGATAGAATATTGCTGACCAGTACATGCTGCTGTCTGATTCTTGCTCTGGAAGCTTCGTCTCAGGGGTATACCCCCCCATGTGAGGTGTGAGGTGTCGGTCTGCACCTAGTGGGGGATGTCCCCCAGTTAGGCTACTCAGGGGTCAGGGACCCACTTGAACAGGCAGTCTGTCCATTCTCAGATCTAAACCTCCATGCTGGGAGATCCACTGCTCTCTTCAAAGCTGTCAGACAGGGCAATTAACATCTGCAGAGGTTTCTGCAGGTTTTGTTTAGCTGTGCCCTGTCCTGAGAAGTGGAATCTACAGAGACAGGCAGGCCTCCTTGAACTGCGGTGGACTCCACCCAGTTTGAGCTTCCCAGAGGCTTTGTTTACCTACTTAAGTCTCAGCAATGGCCGGCACCTCTCCCCCAGCCTCGCTGCTGCCTTGCAGTTAGATCTCAGACTGCTGTGCTAGCAATGAGGGAGGCTCTGTGGACATGAGACCCTCCAAGCCAGGTGTGGGATATAATCTCCTGGTGTGCCATTTGTTAAGACCCTTGGTAAAATGCAGTATTAGGGTGGGAGTTACCTGATTTTCCAGGTGTTGTGTGTCTCAGTTTCTAAAGGGATTCCCTTCCCCCTTGCGCTTCCCAGGTGACGGGATGCCTCGCCCTGCTTCAGTTCTTGCTCATCGGGCTGCACCAGCTGACCAGCACCGATTGTCCGGCACTCCCCAGTGAGATGAACCTGGTACCTCAGTTGAAAATGCAGAAATCACTGGTCTTCTGTGTTGCTCACGCTGGGAGCTGGAGGCTGGAGCTATTCCTATTCAGCCACCTTGCTCTGGAATATCTCTTTTCTGAGTCCATTCTTTGGGTTTGGACAGGTGAGTTTGTTTCTCACGCTGCCCAAGTGCTTTTCACTAACACCTTCTTAAATTACATATTTTTAAATGTTCTTTCCATATATAGTCAAATTTTACTATTTTAGAATGTACAGTTTTTCTCATATTTGAATCTTTTCCATATATATATATATATATTTTTTTTTTTAATGTGGAAAAAGTAATTCAAGAAAAGTGCTTCCTCTGCAAAATTCCCTCTCCGGCACCCTCCC
The DNA here is from genome assembly GCF_043159975.1 of Macaca nemestrina. Classification (NCBI taxonomy): domain Eukaryota; kingdom Metazoa; phylum Chordata; class Mammalia; order Primates; family Cercopithecidae; genus Macaca; species Macaca nemestrina. Next base: position 12,898,837 of record NC_092128.1, read on the forward strand.
TTTTTTCCCTACCTCATACGTGCTGTTGGCAATCAAAGCAGCTGACAGCTATGAGACACTGAAGTAAATTCTCTTTGCCATAGCCACAGCAGTAGTCTTGGATGATGCTGTGAAAACAGAATTATCATTTTAGAGTTCAGAGTTAGGGGCATACTTACACAGATATCACCAAAAGCACATATTGGAACTCAACTATCACTATTAAGAAAATAACATTATTTTATGTTTCACAACAGAAATCCTTTAAAAATATAAACCAGTCTATTAGCTAGATACAAAAAATCTAGATATGAATTGCTTATATTGAAATTAAACAATGGGAAGAACGATATATTGGAAGAGCTATATTACAATTAATTTGCAAGCTAGCATAACAACAGTATAAGTCCGTGGTCAGTAAATGTTTTCTGTAAAGGGCCAGCTAGGAAATAGTTCTGGTTTTGCAGGCCAGGTGGTCTCTGTCACATCTGTTGAACTCTGATGTAGCGTGAAAGTAACCATACACAGTATATTAAGAAAGGATGTAGCTGTATTCCAATAAAGTTTTATTCCTGAAAACAGGTAGTGGGCCAGACTGGCTCATGAATAGTAGTTTGCCTGCACGTAGGCCATGTGTTGATAACACTAAGTATTTAATTAGAGAAATACCAGGCCTTTGGCTTACTATATTCCACAAGAAGAGGCAGAATATGTCTTATCAAAAGCTCTCTCTCTCTTTTTTATTTTTTCCTAAGGGAAATAGTTTAATGTACTTGGGGTAAAAAAGGACCATTTTGAGGCTGCAGCAGTCTGTGATGGCTCCACATGTATAGAGTAACAAGAGTTTTAAAGGAATGTTTAATTTAGTACTTTTAATTTTACAAACTTAGAATTGTTTCTAATTATTAATGTGTTTCATATCATTACATATTGAAAAGGGTTTTTTGTTTGTTTGTTTTCCGGGCTTGGGTATCGTAACTGTGGTTTTCAAATATAATATTTAGCGGTTTTTTTGTTTCCTCCTTTGCTCTTTGATTTAAGAGTTCCATTTTCTCAGTTTATTGTCTTGTTTCATCTACCACAATAGTTAGGAACTGTAAAATATATTCTATAATTGACATTGTTACAACCAAAGAATCCAAAGCAGGCAAATGAAATGAGTAATTAAACATATTTTAATCATATTTTAATAGAGAAAACAATATATCTGATCCAGTTTTTTATATTAATACTGGAAGTTATAATGGAATATAATGTTTCTTTTGCATAATAATAATTAAATACTTGCACTAAAATGTACTGCATATCCATTTATTACGGATAATAAAATTTGTATAGTATGAAGAAATTGACCATACCATTTTTAGCCTTCTTTAAATTATAAAGACCATGATAATACAAAATTTTCAAATTTCAAAAGTCTACTTAGAAGTGGACCAGCTACAACATAACCTTTTTTTCTCCTTTTTATTAAAGCTATTATTTCACACTCATCTAGATATGTATAAACTGTTCTTCACAAGAATCAATAATGGAAATTAAGGGTAATCTGATATAATTAAGGGTCATGCTAGAGGATCATCAAACTCCTTTTAAGTTACATACTTGATCTTTTATGTTAATGATTTTGCTTCAATGCATAATTCCATAAGATGTGTTTTTTCCATGTATTCAGCTCAAAATACCAGAATTGAACCAAATTCTCTAATGAATTTTCTTAATTTATTTATGTAAAGCCTTCTTTATATTTCTCTTAATTCCTCTACTCATTTTCTTTTTATTCAGCAGTATTCACTAGAGTTATTGTGATCCATTATAATATTTTAGAAATAACTAATGTGCCACATTGTAGTCCTGGAGTTATTTTAGATAGTGCATCTAAAATTTAAACCAAGAGCCTGCAGCAATTCTATTAGCTTTTGGACACTTGAAGTATCTTTTTAGAGAGAGTGAGGCAAAGAGATTCAAATAGATTCTTTCGGTAGTTTAACTGTAGATATTTTAGATGTGTGAATTCGCAGATGGCAATATTATAAATCTTCTTGTACCAGAAAATATCCATTATAGATTAATGAAGATATGATTATTAAGATTCTGTTCTTAAGTGAACCCTTTTATTTATCTATTTGACATTCTTTTTGCATGTTCAAATATTGGTAGATTTTAATTGACTGATTCTCATGAATTGTGTTTTCTGAGGGAGGTTGTAATTATCATTTTATTTATAATTGCCATTTGGTGTAGTTATTATCAATTATTTGGTGTTGTCTTGTAAGTTTCCAATTAAATTCATAATAAAAGCATAAATTATGATGACATCAGCAAGGAATTTACTGATTATAAAGTTTTAAAAATCTAAAAATTTAAAAACAGCTCAGAGGAACTTGATATGCTCTCAGAATAGATACATTTCCAAAAGAAATATCTTAACAGTTTGAGGATATTTTTAACTTGCACCTCTGTAAGAATCCCAAATATTAAAATATGTGAAATTGTTAATTCTTACAGATTCTAAACCATATAATATGTGATTCCCACAAAATCTACATGTGTAGTAAAAAGCAGAAGAAGTAATCTATGTACATTATTTCCAAGCTACAAGTCTTTCAGAAAGGCGAATTTAAAAAGAATTCAATAAAAACAGTAAGGAAATTTACAAGATGTGGTCTCTGCCCTTAGCTACTTCTCTTCCATAAAATCTGAAAGTAAAACTCATATGCAATTTATTGTTCATAAAAACAAGCCATTGTTGACTGGTTAGCAACTAGAATACAAAAGGAAGGGACAAATTAAAGTGAAAAGAGCAAGAAAGTTGGTCCACAGACTAAGCAAAGAAATTTTCCCTCACTTTCATGATTTCAAATATTTTTTTCCACTGGATAACAAGATGAATGTCTGTAGGCCATTCCCAAAAAAACGACAATAAAATAAGAAAACCAGTAAATGCTGAATTAGAGGCTTTCACTATATTTATTTTATTTTGATGGAAACAATATATTTCTAGTTGAGGACTAATTTTTACAAAATTGTCTATTTGGAAATCATTTTAGTCTGCAGAAAAGTTGCAGAAATAAAATTAGTACAAAGAACATCAACATATTCTTTACCAGTACTCACCTATTGCTAACATTTTACTTCATTTGCTTATTGTTCTTTCCCTCTGTAAATACAGACACACACATACATAAACATATGTAGTATTTTCTGAACCATTTGAAAACAAGTAACACATATAATTGCTTCTTACTTCTAAATTTCTCAGTATATCTGTATATATTTCCTATGCAATATTCCCTTTCATAGCCACAATACAGTAGCCCCCTCTTAACTGTGGTTCACATCCTGTGGTTTCAGTTACCCCAAGTTAACCACAGTTGGAAAATATTAAATGGAAAATCAAAAAAATTAACAATTCAAAAGTTTTAAATTAAGAACCATTCTGAGTTGCATGATGAAATCTTGCACCATTTTGCATGGTACATGAATTATCCTTTTGTCTAGGGTCTACCTGGTACTTGCCCTTAGTCACTAACATCTGCCCCTGACATCCAACTATGGACATCGTTAGGACTCAGTGATCCAGGATCACCCAAAGCAGATAATCCTCCCTCTGGAATATTGTCAGAAGGTCAACAGTAGCCTAACGCTCACTTCTTCTCATTACATAGGCCTTTTGTCATCTTACCTTCTTACAAGAAGGATGCTGAGTACAGTACAATAAGATATTTAGAGAGAAAGAGACCACATTCACGTAAGTTTTATTACAGTATATTGTTATAATTGTTATATTTTAAGTTATTGTTGGTAATATTTTACTGTGCCTAATTTATAAATTAAGCTTTGTTATAATTATATATGCATCAAAAAAAAACATATAGAGGGTTCAGTATTATCCACAGTTTCAGGCATCTGCCGGAGGCCTTGAAACATAACCTTTAGGGATAAGAAGAGACTACCATACAATTATGAACCTCAGAAAAGTTAGCATTAGTGCAATATTAATACAGTATCTATACATTAATATATTGTAATCTAACTTACCATTCATGTTCCAATTTTGTCAGGTGATCCGATAATGTCCTCTCTACAAGTTCCTTTAAAAAAATATTTTTTTCTTCCAATACAAGATTCTGCCTAGAGTCAGAAATTGTATTTAGTTGTCATTTCGATTTGATTTTCTTTAATCTGGAATATCTCCACAGTCTTTGTCTTTTATGACATTGACATTCATTGGTCTCCTTCCTTTTCATTTAATGTAAACTTTTAATTTTGTGTTTATCTGGTGTTTGCTTGTTATTAGATTCAGATTTTTCATTCTCAGCTGGAATACTGTACAGGTTATGTGTCCTTCTTGGACTGTTGCATCTGAAGACACATGATATCTCTATGTCCCTTACTGGTGAATTTGGCTTTGATCACTTGTTCAAGGTGCTGCATAATTTACTTTGCTGTATAATTACTTCTTTTTTCTCCCTATAACAAATAAGCGGTCAGAGGGGAGGAACTTTAAGACAAAGCAAATATGCTGATTTTTAGCAAAAATTCTCCCTAGATCTACCATTTACTGACGATTTCTATATCATCCATTCCCTATTATAAAGAAAAAACATAATCATTTTCCCAGTCTACTTGTGCCGAGACACTGACTGGGTGTCCTGCCTGATGCTTCAGAAAAGGACCTCCCTTCTCTCCTAATTATGTATTTTGTATGTTTGCATGCATGTATGTATGTATTTATTTGTTTATGTTATCTCTATGGACTCATATATTTTTATTTTTTAATGTATTATAATGCATTACTGTACTTATAAGTATCCTGAGTTTGAATAGTGGGAACCCCTGTAGATAACTTCTATGTCCATGTCTAATTACAGTCCCTCCCTTTTTGTTATTTTAACAATCCCTTATTTTCTGCCACAGAGAGATATTCCTAACTCACTGTCTTAACTACTCTGCCTCAATCCTGAAATCAAGTAATTTCCAAGGAACCCTGCTTAAAGATGTAATTTACCGATCGGTTTGGTTAACCGGACAAGCTCTCTAGGCATTATTGATATTTTTTCTTTCTCTCTACTCAAAATCAACAATAGACATTAGTAGAAAAAACAGTTTATTAATAGAACATTTATTTAATACATGTCAGGGATTGCTACATGATTTTTATAAATTAATTCAAATATTTAACATTGTCCTACAAGGTAAGTGGTGCTATCACAAGTTTACAAATGACAAAATAAAACCCTATATAGTTAAGTAACTTGTCCAAGTTATTTAAAAAATAATTACAAGAGTCAGCTGTGGACATAGTTTTGCTTACTTCAAATTGCCTCCCTATCCTCTAGAACTATGATGACATAAGCATTAATTGTGGCATATTAAAATATAAAAGCAAAATTTAACAGATAAGACTTACCACTTATTCAGGATTTATGATGTTAGTTATTTTTCTGAACAGTTTGTGGGGTTAAGAGTAATATTTAAGTAAAATTAGGTTTGCAGTTGTGACAGTAGGTGATATTTTCTCCTCTTTAAGTGAATAGAAGGCATATATTATTAAAAAGCAGCTTATCAATGATTATTATTAGAAGAAAAATATGGTGTTAAATATACAATATCAAATCTCTTAGTTGACCTAAATTTGTCCAACTACCCAAGCTACCATAAATACAGGTCATATAAAACACACAGGAAGTTTTTAGCATGTTTTTCTGGTCTTATAGTTTCTCTCTCTTATTGTGAAGTGATAGCTACGAACTCTTGTCCCACAGCCTACAAGCTCTCTTCCACACCAATCTCTTGACTCTGCACCAGAATAATTGTTTTTGTTGTTGTAGCTTTCTAATAACAATTTGATCAAATAACCTCTTCCTTAAAACTGTGTTCTATGGCATTGAGAGGCTGAGATAACAGAGGGTCAGGGCACACTCTCCCCTTGGTTCAACTAGCCAAGTCCTGCTTTTATCTGATTCATGTACTGGTGTACAAGGAAGATTTGTTATTAAGTAAGAAAGCATTTGTTTTGGTCTCCCATATGTTAGCGTGAGATAAGCCCTAACACCGCCATGGGCTTTTGTAGCTTGGCTGTACGAGGGTTACACTATATTTATCCTACCTGGATCACAGAGAGCTTTGCTGTCATAAAACAAGACAATTCGTGTAAAAAACTGTTGGACATTGTGAACTTTATGCAAAAGTAGAGTATCTTCTTAATGGTGGACTTACCATCATTACTATTCAGAGCTGGCGAAAAACCTCATCAAATGCACTACTAGTGAAATCCTTTATGAATACACTCCAAGACTACCTAATAGTCTATTGCCAAAATAAATTCAATATATAAGTCAGTAAATATTAGGAAACGATAATATTTTCTTCTTAGGCCAGAAAACAAATTGTCTCACACATCAGCTGTTGGCAGTGAATACCAGGAACAGGTTTCACACACATTCTGTTTATGAAGAGCCTCCCTGCAACATTTAATGACGATAAATTGCTCCCAACTGGACACACAAAAATTGTGATTGTGGACAATTTGATGTATAGAACCTTTGATGATCTGATGATCTACTGGCAGCTATTGCTAAACTTGCCTTTAACGGACTAAAAGGAAATTTACCTTTGTCACCAGAGCAAATACATGTCTTAAAAAAGAAGCCCTTGTCACAGAAAAGGCTTGAGGAACAAGCATCACATATATCTGATGAAGTACTTGGAGGTTGAGGTGTCAAATTAAAGTAGCATATGATAGGTCCAGGCAGAGTGATGTGAGGTAGGGACAGGGGGCGAAGGTCAAGAGTTTAGCAAGGAGGTAGCGAGTACAGTCTAGGAGGTAGGATTGATTGGCAGAACGATTGTAAAGAGTAAAATACTGTCATTTCAGACAGTGAAGACTTACAAATCAGACAAGGTCAGGTGGCTCTAGAAGTGGGAAAATGAGAGGGCAAGAACTGGGATATAGACAGAAGTAGTGGCAAGAGTCTAAGATGTTGGGGGAAAAACACCAGCTCATAGCTCTAAGAAACAAGAAATCAGAATTCGGCAGGGATTTTGTGCTTTACCACAGGTTATTCACTGCAAACATGGACTTTGACTAAAATAACCATCTGAAGCAGCTCAAATAAATGCACCCATTACCAAGACAACATTTTGTCTAAATGTTTAGGCAGTTGAATACTCTTAGGCTTCTGTAAAATCAAGATAAACTATGTGTAACGAAGTCACTCATCAGAATCACTCTTCAGATACCTTCAATATGCCACCTATGCCCCAAGAGTTTGCCTGGAACACTTAAATACTTAACACATTTTGATAAAATTGCAGAGCAGTGAGAATGATTTCTGAACAGTCATCCCTGCCCTAAAGTGCTGTGAGAAATGTCACAGGTATATTATTTTTTTAAATCTTAGGACAATGTTATGAAGACTGTTTTCCTCATTTGGAGAAAACTTAGGAAAATGAGGCTTGGCTACGTTGAGGATACTTGCCGAAGATCAAACATCTAAAAAGCTTAAAGCCAAGGTTTTCTACTATGTTCACCATAATGATTATGTTTTTCTGATTTAATCACTAATGTCAGAAGCAAAATAAGGATCTCTGATATTAATTAATGTTCAATAGCTAAATGGTAGCTTCTTATGATATTTTTAACTGGGCTCCGAAATCTTAAGAAAAAATTTGAAATTTTTGAAGTTATATTTTAAATTATAGCATATAATAAAAGTTCAAATAATAAGGTGGGTATATAATATTTTATATACTTTGTGGATGTGTTAGGATCATGCATTACTTGAAATCAGTTTACATGAAGTCAAATAAAAATTCTTTTTTATTTTATTTTATTTTATTTTTTTGAGACAGAGTCTCGCTCTTATTACCCAGGCTGGAGTACAGTGGCGCAATCTTGGTCCACGGCAACCTCCGCCTCCCGGATTCAAGCGATTCTCCTGACTCAGCCTCCCGAGTAGCTGGATGCACATGTGCATGCCACCACATCTGGCTAATTTTTGTATTTTTAGTAGAGACAGAGTTTCACCATATTGGCTAGGCTAGTCTTGAACTTCTGACTTCAGGTGATCCATCCACCTTGGCTTCCCAAAGTGCTGGGATTACAGGCATGAGCCACCACGCCTGGTCAAAAATTCTATTTAAAAAAAAAAATGTGTATTTGAAACAAGCTATTGACCTACACACTGTAGAGGCCAAAATATTCTTTCTAGCAATCTAAGATTTTGGCCAAAATGTCCTTTCTAGTAATCTAAGATTTTGGCTGAATTTTTTTTTTTTTTTGAGACGGAGTCTCACTCTTTCGCCCAGGCTGGAATGCAGTAGTGTGATCTCCTCTCACTGCAACCTCCACCTCCCAGGTGCAAGCAATTCTCCTGCCTCAGCTTCCCAAGTAGCTGGGACCACAGGCATGCACCACCATGCCCAGCTACTAATTTATTTTAATTTTTTATTTTTAATAGAGATGGGGTTTCACCATGTTGGTCAGGCTGGTCTTGAACTCCTCACCTCAGATGATCCACCCACCTCGGCCTCCCAAAGTGCTGGGATTACAGATGTGAGCTACCATGCCTGACCGATTTTGACTGAATTTCTGAACAATTTTTTTAGGAGATTAAAAACGTTTTGTCCCCATCTTAAGGATACATATACCCTTATGCTTGTGCAATGTTGTGGTATTCTTCCATAATAAAGAGATGATGACATCAATATCAGGTGCATTAGATAATTCCTTAAAATGTTCTGTAAATGAGTTTTACACATGATAGTTAAAGCACATTTCTTTTCAGAATTTAAACACAATATTAAGTGTAGCAATGTCTAATGAGGTGTATATGAGGAAACTGCTATTTGACGAGAGTATTTTAAGAAGAGTAAATGCAGAATAGAAAACCTTCTAGAATAATGATTCTGAAAATAAAATGTATGAAAATACCACTTGGGGAGCCAGTGAAAATGTATATTACCAAGAGATGTCTGTAGATGTGAGTAACATTGGAAACCGTAATTCTAGCAAACACATTTAGTGATTCAAATGTGAGTGATGGCTGGACCACAATAAGATCTGTAAATTTAGTCCCCAGAGAAACATAAAGTGTCAGTCTTATTCTTCAGCTGCTTAACTACATTTGGAAATTACTTTGCTGAAATATATTAATGCTTATTATTTCATATATTAATTAGGTATTTATTAACTGCTTGTGATATACCAGACGTGTGCCTTTTAACAAGAAGGAAAGACACAAAGTTTATGGTTCTTCTTCACAAACTTCCTCAAAAAGAGCTCTGTGGGCTATCTGCATATGAATTATCAAGTGTTTTTATAATATAAGATTTCAGGCAGGGTACAGTGGCTCACGCCTCTAATCCCAGCACTTTGGGAGGCTGCCGCCAGCGGATCATGAGGTCAGGAGTTCAAGACCAGCTGGCCAATATAGTGAAACCCTGTCTCTACTAAAAATATTAAAAAAATTAGCTGGGCATGGTGGCGCACGCCTGTAATCCCAGCTACTTGGGAGGCTGAGGCAGGAGAATTGCTTGAACCTGGGAGGCGGAGGTTGCAGTGAGCCAAGACTGTGCCACTGCACTCCAGCCTAGGTGACAGAGCGAGACTGTGTCTTAAATAAATAAAATAAAATAAAATGAAATAAAATAAAAATAAAAATAAGATTTCAGGGTACCAACCAGAACCAGTAAATAAAAATTGATGACCATGGATCCCTGGATGGCTGCAATTTTTATGACCTCAACAAATGATGTTAATGTACCACAAGTTTGAAATCTACCCACCCTCTTAGATCATATGGCAACAGAGTGTCAAAGACATTGGGTTAAATGAGTGGAAAAGTTCATCACAAAGGGCTGCAATAATAATAATTATTATTATTAATTCAGAGAGAGAAAATAACACATATTAAACATTGAAATTACCAACAAGTTTAGATATTAAATGTGGAGTGAGAATGATAGGGTGAGATGGCATTAATTTAAAAAGAAGAATTATTTATGATAATTCTTAGGTTTGGTCTCACATCTGAATGGTTGCCCAAGGGAACAGATAAAAATGGGCAAGACTGAGAAGGTGAAAACAAAGGAAGATTGCCTGAGAAGCAAATAAAGCTTCAGCTCCTGGACCCTTTCAAATCCTAGGTATTCATCTCCCCATATTCTTGTAAATATTCCAGAAATAACATTTATATATTTTTCTTCATCTGAAGTAGATTATCAAACTTTTATAAGCTTTATGCCTCCCAAAGCGGTATTCATAGTAGAACTGGGAAACAATGGTACCCAATTTATATGGTACCTGAGGGATTTCCAACTTGCGTTGTCTTATAGCAAATTGTACATCCTTTACTACAAATTAGAGAAGATATTTTCTTATTGCTTGGCCATTAAAAATAAGCAATATACAGTCATGAGAACATAATTGTTCCTCAAGATATTGCCCAACATTTTACATAATATGGCAATTTGACATATCAGTACAGCAAGGTTTAAAATAGAAGGAGAATGTCTTCAATGTAATGTATGTTATCGATATCATTGTCCGCGGGCAATAGAACAATGGTCTAACACATTTCTTCCTGATTTGATCCTGCAGAAGGGCTACATGCGTTTATCTCAGTTTGGTTCAAAGAGCAAAGAGAGTCCTAGTGTAGCTTTGACATATTACACATCACCCAGAAATTCCAAATCAAAAAATGCCATCAGAGAGCGTAAGACTGATCTTTGTTGTTCTTAGACACCCCATTTAACAATCTTTTTTTCTTTATGGTTAAAAAAGTATCTCTCAAAAACCTAGCTTTGTTTCTTTTTGTTAAATGAGGAGTGCTATTTACCACAAAGAGAAGCTCAGGGCGACAACCCTGAGCGACTGTATGAAACATTTTACGTAAACTCTGCAGATAATCTAGTGTAGGAGAGAAGAGGCTAAATAGGCTATGGCACTAAAATGTGTCAGGTGCTGCAACACACGTGAGCGCAGAGATCTATGACACCAAACTCCACACTGGGTAATGAGAAAAATCCACGGAGGCTCGTTAAACAATCCTTAAGAATGAATAGAAGTACACATGGCGAAGAGTTAAAGCATTCTAGAGTATAAGTAAAACAACTTATATAAGTAAATTGTATAATACATAAGTAAAACAACTTATCAGGCTGAGTGTCATCACCCTGATAAGGCTCTTCTATGAATTTAATGTGAGATAGATAGTTGGATGTGCACATGTCACTCTAGTTTTGTGCTATTTAATAACTGGACATTAGTGAGTATAGTGTGAGGTCGAAATTTAAAGTCAGAACTAAGAAGCACAGCTATTACATTTATAACATTGGGAGGAGGTCAAATTATTTCATTACCATGGCCTTAATTTTCTAATAAATAAAATTGGAATAATGATATCTTCATCAGTAATTTGGCATGAAAACACATGTGAAATATCAAGGGCAATGTGATGGTGTGATGAGTGGACTATAAATATACTCCCTTTATTATTATATAATAATTGCAGCACACTTTATATAGCAAAATATTGTCTACCAGACAAAATCTAAGATATTTTTGATTAAGATAATACTAATGATTCATATTTGCATGTGTGTTCATGCCTTATAAAAATCATGTTTAAGCTTCTTTTTCATAATTTCCTTTTTCAGTAAAAATTCTCTTTATCCTTTTTAACATTAATGCCTCCCTCCATATGTATGATTTTAGAATATTGATTGGGTATGTGCAAACATTTCTTATGATAATTTTTAAGTCGTAGGTCAGATACAGTCATTCTGTTTGGCTAATATCCCATTGTTTACACTCCATGGTGCTACATAAAAAATAAGTAAACTCATCATGGAAAGCATACTATAATGAAAAATAATGAGAGACAATATGTCATATATAATAGCCATTTCCATTTGAGCACATGGGCCTGTAAAAAGAGGCTTTTTTTTCAACCACATAGGAGGTAATATCTAGAAATTTTGGTTCTGGAATGGATGTCATGATTTTTAACTTCTGCAGTCTCATCTGACCACTCTAAACAAAAATGGACCATCTGCTGTGGCTTGTTAGTATATAGCCATCATATTGATCTTTTCCAGACACACATGCTTTCAATTACAGTTCATCCCCAAATTACAAGGGTCTTTCATTGTCTGCATAGTTTTTGTTGCTATGGTTCAACTTCCCTATCAAACTTACTCACCTTTTCATGGTCTAATGACCTTTTCTGGAGAAAACACATTGAGACAACACTTCTGATTAATATGGTATAGTATACAAAATATTTTAACATATTTTTCTGTACCTATATATAAATATATGAAATATGTTTAAGTATTTGCAAATACTAGGAGATTTCTGATGCGTTGTATAAGCAGACACTTAATTGTGTAATGCCATCAACCAAAAATAAAGTATCTAGGGATAAACTAATCTCCAAGTTAAGTTTTGTTTATACTCAAGAATGCATTTTTTAAAGGCCAATTTTAGATACATTACAGTCAATTTGGCAACACCTTTAAACCATCCAAGAAAAATTTTAATTCCCAACTAAACAACCTTGCTTAATAAGAAAAACACATGATGTTGTTAAAAAGTTATTTTTAGTTTCATAAACTACTAAAAACACCTGTGACTCCTCAAATGAAAAAAATCATGATTTTCACTCGTCATTCATATATACTATTCCCTATTAGAAAGAAAAGCAATTTCATTAGCAATTACTGGCCAAAAGCGATTACTGGTAAAAAAATAAAAATATTATAACAATAGCTATAATTTATTGAGTTCTTACTCTGCTCCAGACATGGTAACATGTTTTTAAATGCATGTTAATGAATTTGTACCTCAAGATACTTCATTATCTTGATTTTACAGATAAGGTATATGAGCCACAAAATTAAATACATTTCCTAATTTCACATTGCTTACCGTTGTGCTAATAGTCAGAGACAGAATTCACAATCAGAAAACCAGTCTCCAAAACCCATATTCTTTTCTGCTATACTATCAACTATTATAAATTATATTACAATAACAATAATTAATTATTAACTATTAATAATCACTAATTATTAACTATTAATAATCACTAATTATTAACTATTAATTTTAAATTATAAGATAAGATATGTCAAAATCAGTTTTATTCTGAGGTCAATTTCTTTTTTGTGCTTTAGCAATAATATGCCAACACCGACACCATAGACATATATCAAAGAAATGTTTTTAATTTCATATTGATTCAAACAAGATTACAACACAATAATAAAGTGATTTACAAACTTTGGTTATTTTCTTAATTACTTTTTAAATTTTTCTGAGCCTTTATGAGGGAAATTTTCTAAAAATATACTGTGCATAATTTGAACATTATTCATTCATGACTAAAACTAAACCCTTTATCCTCAAAACTAGCTCCTTTCTAGACATTTCCCTTTTGTCAATGTTAACAGTTTTTCTGAAACCTCCATTTGTAATCTTGCAGTGAGTTCCCAGAGTGGGAGCACAGTGAAAAGATATGACTTGATTATTTTTAAAAAATCAAAAACCAGTAAATGTTGGTGTGGGTCTGGTGAAAAGGTAATTATATACCACTTATATGCTCATATGCTTATATACTATTGGTGGGAATGTAAATTGATATAACCTATATGGAAACCAATATGGAGATTTCTCAAAGAACTACAAGTATTTCCACCATTCCATCTAGCAATTTCACTACTGGGTATCTACTGAAAGAAAAAGAAATCATTATATCAAAAAGACACGTGCATGTGAATGATTATTGCAGCACAATTCACAATTGCAAGGATGTGGTACCAACCTAAGTGCTGTTCAACCCATGAATGGATTAAAAAAAGAAAATATGGTATGGAATACTACTCAGCCATAAAAAATGAAATAATATCTTTTGCAGAAACTGGGATGGAACTGGAGGCCATCACTCTATGTGAAGTAACTCCAGAATGGAAAACCAAATACTGTATGTTCTCTTAGAAGTGGGAGCTAAGCAATGGGTACAGAAAGGCATACAGAGTGGTATAATGGACATTGGAGACTCAGAAGATGGCCCTACAATTTCAGACTTTGCCACTCTACAATTCATTCATGTAATCGAAAACAACTTGTATCCCTAAAGCTACTGAAATAGAGAAAAATAGAAATAAAAAGGTTATACTGCTATAAAAAATATATTCCTTGAATTAAATACAACAACTTTTTTCTCAATAGATTGGAGGAAAGTGAAAATGTGTCAATATGGATCACTTTTAGAAATGGGAATAGAAGTTTAGGGAAATTACACTAATAGTCTTAATTTGTCTTAGCAAATTTGGAAGCCTAGTTATATATTGAGAGAGATAAAAGTGGATTTGAATTAGTCATTGTAGCAGAAAGAAATAGGTATGAGCAGAATCAGGTAAAATGATATGATAAGAGTATCGACAGCTCAGATGAGCTCAGAGACCATGGCCAGATAGTGGTGCTAATTATTCTGTCCAGCCATGCGGAGCAGCCTAGTTATTAGGAGAAGAGAGGACACACATGTGCTCTTGGATTACATGCGTAATCCAAGGTTGAAGATTTGTAAGGTAAGAACTTCAAGGGAACAAGGGACCTAGGAATTGAAGGTGCTGACAATAAGTGGTTGAAATTAAGAACTATGAGGCTGATGAATCCCAGGTTCTAGGCTGTGCAAATGGATAAAATTATACTAACAAGTAGGGTTTGGTAGAAAAAAGTCTGGGTTTCAAAATATCATAAAACAAAGCGTAAATATGTGAGATTTGCTATGATGAAAATAGATTCAAAGTAGACATAGTTTGGGGAAATTACAAGACTTGAGGTCTGGTCACAAGAGTCAGCTGAAATGAATTCTGTATTTGTCAAAAGGTCAGACATATTCAGCCGGGCGTGGTGGCTCATGCCTGTAATCCCAGCACTTTGCAGGGCCAAGGCAGGTAGATCACTTGAGGTCAGGAGTTTGAGACCAACCTGGCCAGCATGGTGAAACCCCTTCTATACTAAAATACAAAAATTGACTGGTTTTGTCGGCATGTGCCTGTAATTCCAGCTACTTGGGAGGCTGAAGCAGGAGAATAGCTTGAACGTGGGAGGTAGAGGTTGCAGTGAGCTGAGATCACACCACTGCTCTCCAGCCTGGGTGACAGAATGAGACTCTGTCAAGAAAAAAAAGAAGAAGAAAGAAAATAAGGAAGGAAGGAAGGAAGAAAGGAAGGAAGGAAGGAAGGAAGGAAGGAAGGAAGGAAGGAAGGAAGGAAGGAAGGAAGGAAGGAAGGAAGGAAAGAGAAGAGAGGAGAGGAGAGGAGAGGAGAGGAGAGGAGAGAAGAGAAGAGAAGAGAAGAGAAGAGAAGAGAAGAGAAGAGAAGAGAAGAGAAGAGAAGAGAAGAGAAAAGAGAAGAGAAGAGAAGAGAGAAGAAATATTCAATTCCGAGTTATTTGTTGGATTCATCACATGGATATTGAGGTTGTCCAAGCTGGTATCAGAACTAACAATGGAAAGAACTTCAGTGAAGCCAATGATAAGTGACCACAAGAACATGGCCAGAATGATATGTGATTATTACAATGGAGACTTTTTACCTGCATGGCAGAGCACTTGGAGGAGAAAGGTTTTGCACATACAAGTGGAAAAGGAAAAGTCTAGGTTTATAGGAGAATATTAATGCTGACCTCTTGTTCCAATGGCATAAAATATACAGGAGCAAATAGTTTCACTTCAGGAGGGTGGCATCCTTGGGTAAGAACCTGATTTCAGTGAAGGACAGTGGTTAAAGGGAGCAGCCTTTGTAAAGGCTACAGTTGTAGAATTGTTCTTTTAGTTCTAATGCAACACGGATTTAACAACTGCAATAGAGAATTTTGTGAAATAATTTTGGGAAGAAAGTGTGAAAATTAGTGAAGACAAGTAGTTGTGTAAATACCTACCAGCCTGGATGGTTGTATTAGTTTGTTTTCACGCTGCTGACAAAGACATACTGAGTGGGCAATTTACAAAAGAAAGAAGTTTATTCGATGCAGAGGATGTACAGTTCCAGGTGGCTGGGGAGGCCTCACAATCATGGCAGAAGGTGAAAGGCACCCAGGAGCAAGTCACATCTTAATGGATGGTAGCAGGGATAAAGACAGTTTGTGCCGGGGAACTTCTCATTTTAAAGCCATCAGATCTCGTGAGACTCAATGACGATCACGAGAACAGTGCAGGGAAGACCCACCCCCATAATTCAATCACCTCCCACCAGGTTCCTCCCATGACACGTGGGAATTGTGAGTTATAATTCAAGATGAGATTTGGGTGAGGACACAGCCAAACCATATCAATGGTCTTGCATTTTAGTAGTGGCAAAAGAAGTGAGGAGGTTTATATTTGATCTAAAATTCTGCAATAAATTTTTACTTGATTGTTCAACACGTAGATCTCAAGCAGTTATGAATCTACACTGTTTAGTGTCTGATTCACTCAGTTTGGTTTCTAATTACTGAATTGTATTGATGCAGTAATATAAAGGTGTAAACATACATTTGCCAATATGTATGCTTACATCTTTAAACTAATAGATCACAATAATTCTGTAGTTCATGTTCATGATTAATTTTATCCAATTAAATCTTGTGTATTCAATTGAATGCTGGTTAGTATTTTTCATTAAACTTCTAATAAAAATTCACAAATTCTTGTACTTTTTAAAGTGCATTTCAAAAATGGTAAACATTGCCCTTCACTTAACTGTTATGACTTCCATGTTTCTTTTTCTTTTTTGAGATGGAGTCTCGCTCTGTCGCCCAGGCTGGAGTGCAGTGGCGCAATCTCGGCTCACTGCAAGCTCCGCCTCCCGGGTTCTCGCCATTCTCCTGCCTCAGCCTCCCGGGTAGCTGGGACTACAGGCGTCACCACGCCCAGCTAATTTTTTTTGTTTGTTTGTTTAGTAGAGATGGAGTTTCACCGTGTTAGCCAGGATGGTCTCAATCTCCTGACCTCAAGTGATCCGCCCGCCTCGGCCTCCCAGAGCATTTTTGTTTTTATTAAAAGAATAAAAGGTCTTATCCAAAATCAAATATCATAGTCATTAAGCACGGATGTATCTTTCTAACATTCCCTAAATTCTGAATGTTAATCACGTGATTGGGAAAAATGACAAAATGCTCAATTTCTACAGTCATGTCACCTATAATGTGAAGTCAATCCTGTGTGTTGTATCTCAGTAAATATATATCCGAGAAATTACAAAACACACGGGTTTATCAACTCTGTTTTCTCTGAGCCTGATCTTTGTTCTGACTTTTATTCTATGAGGGTATAAATAAAACTTTTTAACACAACAGGAGTGACCCCAAACCCATCTTCCTGTATCAGTCCGTGAGAAGGGAGTATGAAAATAGATTTAAACAAATCTAGCACATCAAGAAAAAAATAGATTTTTTTCTAATAATTTATTATAATATTTTTAAACATACAGCAATGTTAAAAGAATTTACGGTGAACAGCCATTACCTAGATTTCAAAATTAACATTTTTGTATAAATGCTTTATCAAATAGCCTTTATTCTATCCAGTTACTAGCACATCTTATTTTTGGTGCACTTCAAAGTTGTAGACATCACTAAACTTTCCCTTACATATCTCAGCATGTGCATAATTAACTAAAGCTACTTGGCTCAAGTGCTTTCTTGGCCCATATTAAAGCTGCTTGTGAGCCAAAGACATGGTGTGTGTGTGTGTGAGCACGCGCGCATATCACAAAAGCGCTTTATAAATACCTAGTGCTGTGCTTGACACCCTACCTATGAGCTTATATGTATCACATGTATAAAACAGCTTCAGTTCCCAATCCTAACAATTAATCTAAACAGAGCATTTAGTTATTGAGGTTTTGGAAACCTTTCTTAAAACACTTCAACTTATTTTTGATGCCATACATATGGATTCGTATTTTAGTCTGATTTTATAATTAAAGACTATCTGCTTTACGCAGTATGTTCTCAAACGTTTTTGTTTCTGGTGGTGTATTTTATTTCAGATTGTTTTATTCCCCCTAAATTACATAGCACCTTAAGACAGCGTATTTCTTGCTGACGTATTAAGACAAAGGCTAAATGCACTGACCTTATTAGACATGACTTAATATTGTGTGAGTACAGTCCCTCATCCTGTGACAGAAAATGATTTATTTTTTCCAATCAAGGTTGTATTTAATTTCAAAATCCATTAATGATCTTATTAATCAAAGTGTTACTATTTTGAATAATTTATGTAATAATGCAATGGCACAAGGAGAATAAAATGGCAAGTCCTGTATGTGTCCGGTGCACTGACTGAAGTTGTTCTGAGGCCAAATTTTGTAAGTTGAGTCATATTCAAATTATTGGATGACTAGTTATAAAATCACTGACCAATTAGAATAAGCTTCAGCTTATAAAACTCTCACAGAGTCAGTCCTCTACCGTTTTATGTCCTGGATGATAAACAGGTCTGGGTTACCCTGGGGATGCAGCAGAGCTGCAAGGATGTCAGGAGACCCCCCAGGTTCCGAG
Source organism: Macaca nemestrina (assembly GCF_043159975.1). NCBI lineage: Eukaryota > Metazoa > Chordata > Mammalia > Primates > Cercopithecidae > Macaca > Macaca nemestrina. The sequence continues at coordinate 12,917,375 of NC_092128.1, forward strand.
CATGCTACAACCTGACAAATATGACAGCATCCAACATTTAAGCAACTGCTCCAGCTCTCCTGGTGTGTATGGCCTGAATGTTAGGCCCACTGTTTAGATGCAAATCTAAATAGGATACTTTGTACTGGAAATATCCTTTCATTCGAGTTCAAGAGCATTGCCAAAGAAAAAGTTGTCTTCTCACTATTTTTAATTATGTGCTGGACTTTTGCGTTTTAAAAATGTCATTGCACATTCTGCTGTCAGGGACACTGATCTTTCCTTTAGAGCAGGAAACGTGAAATAAGTTAGCCAAATTACTAAATGTTGAAATCAAGATAGATCAGTGAGGAGAGACAAAGTAATTAGAGGATGAAAGGAAAATAGATGAAGGAAGGTCAGTTAATCGTGGTATTGCTTGTTATAATCTTCGTATTTTCTATTGCAATCAATTAAAAATAAGGAGCAGCTCATTAAAGGAAACAGAAGGCATAGGGATTATCTCAGCAAAACACAAGTACACTAAAGTGGTATTCTCTAGAAAGGAGAATTTTCAACTCTTCATATGCCATAATGTTTACTAACAAGAAGTTTTCTTTCGTGATAGCTCCAGCTAATAGCACCAAATAAGCTCTGATTTGTTTCACTGCCCTTTGCGGGGCAAATTCTTTATGCATACGTGTGTGTGTGTGTGTGTGTGTGTGTATAAAATCCAAATTGTACAAACACATATATATGCACAAATAATTAACTATTCTAGTGTTATTTGAATAATTAACTATTACATATTTCAAACTTTGTGGAGTTCAGATGGGTTCTGATATACTGAAAACTAAAAAAATGAATGAAAAATTCCAATCACATCAGCAAAGAAAAACCATAATAGTAAACAAATAATAAAAATTGTCACCTAAGAATTTCAAATTGAAAAGATTGTTTTAAGAAAATCAAACAAATTATACATATTCTAGTATATATATGTATGTATACATATGTGCAGTAGAGATCAAAGGAAATACAAATGATTATGATTTTACTAAAGATAAAGATACACAGAGGAAGAGAGCGACTCCCGGGGAACAAATGTTGGCAGGAGAAGATCCTGGAGGTACTAACGTGCAGAAGGAGGTGCCTCTACTGAATCTATGAAGTCTTTTTTCGTCAGACCTGACTACAGTTCTATCTCTCCTATGCCTATGTACACACTATCTGCACTTTTCCTTTCAAAATAACTTACTGGAGCCATTTGATGTACTAGATTGTTAAGATAAGAAGAAAATAATCTTTAAGAATAAATTTCAGAGGTCAAGTTTTAAAATGGTAGAGACAGACCTGTATAAAGGTAAGCTTAGGATATACAACTATTATATATCTCCATTTCCAAAAATCTTCTAAGAGTCAACCACACAGGATTTAAACCACAAATATTAGAGTAGTCTCTATTTTAGAGATGTGGGGAGGAAGTAGTTTCTGTTTGAGAGATGAAACTTGGGGATGAGTACAAATTCAAGAAAAAAAATGTGCTAAGAATTATGGGATGAGTTTCACAGCGAGCCCTGCTGCCTGAATGCTGATAGATTAAGAAATAAGACAAATGGGAAATAGCCCGGAGAAAAACTAGGTGAGAGAGATCTCAGTGATGGGAAATATACCTTTACTTCTTCAGAACTTCTGTCTCCTGCATCCATCTCAGAACTGTGTATAAAACTTCAGATTCTCTTAACTGTGTCCTAGGCAGCCACTCAGCCCGTCAGCTGGAATTGGCACAGGAGTTGAACCATATTTGCAAACTCTAGTCTGGGTAAATATGTAGAGGTTAAGAGCAGCACATGGTGGCAAGAGTGATGGACTACATTAATGTGAATCTTATTTCAAATATTCATTATTTAAATAATTTATATTATAATAATGCAATTAATGTAATGAGAAATTGCCTAGGCCAAGGAAAAACTAAATTTCATTGACTCTATAAGAATATAACTATCTAAAATATATGTAATGTGATATAATCACTTGTGGAGACAGCATCAGTAAGATTGCATAATCATTTTTATTTACGTCACAATTTATTCTTTTTAATAAAGTATCATATTTACATTACCTCAGAAAAACATAGGTCTACTACAGCGATGTTATCCAGAAAGGAGAATGTTCAACTCTTCATGTGCCATAAGGTTTACACATAAGCAGCTTTGTTTCATAATCTGTTTAGCTAATAGCACCAATTAAACTCTGTTTAATTGATGAATTATCTGAACCCTCTAGCCTGTCTGCCAGAAGCAAATTTTAATTTTCACTAGAAGGGGTTAATAGCATTAAGAGCCTCAACCTAGTTCTATATAGTTTAATAAATAATGTGTGGTACAAATATGCAAATACATACAGGAAGATAATACATAGCATAAACAAAAAAACCCCAGAAAATATAAAAAGTAACACAGGAAATGAACATAACTAAGTTACAAAACATAGATTTAAAAATAAACAGAAATCAACAGAAGTAAAAGACAAGGTAGAGAAATTTGTCAGAGAACTAGAAACTGTAAAGACAATTTTAGAGCAATTAATATGCAGTAACAAGTTAAAGGAATCACAGTAAGAGTTTAATGGCAGAAAAGACACAATCCAAGAAATTATTATCAAACTACAAGATAGATTCAAATAAAATATGTAGATAGAAACTTAGCATCTAACAACAAAAAGAGCAAATTTTAAAAGATGTAAAAGACATACAGGATTGCATGACGAAGTCTAACATAAGTGTAACTGGAGTGTTAGAAAGAAAAGAAAAAGGCAGAAGCTTCTAGAATAAGAAGAGTGTCCCATAAATATATACACCAACTAAGTACCCATAAAAATTAAAAATGTAAAATAAAATCATACCTTCAAATGAACAACAGTATGTTTAACAGCTGAAATTCCAACCAAAAAATTGGAAGGGGCCGTGCACAGTGGCTCACGCCTGTAATCCCAGCAATTTGGGAGGCCGAGGCAGGTGGATCACTTGAGATCAGGAGTTTGAGACCAGCCTGGCCAACATGATGAAACCCCCATTCCTATTAAAAACATAAAAAATTAGCTGGGCCTGGTGGTGCATGCCTGTAATCCCAGCTATTCAGGAGGCTAGGGCTGGAGAATCACTTGAACCCGGGAAGCGGAGGTTGCAGTGAGCCGAGATCGCACCACTGCACTCCAGCCTGGGTGATAAGAGCAACTCCTCAGAAAAACAAAACAAAACAAAACAAAACAAAAGAATTGGAAGCTAGAAAACAAGGGAATGGCTATCTTTACACTGTTAAAATAAAATAACTATCAACCTCGAATTTTATACTCGCAAATACTGCAAGAATAAAGGGGGATGAAATGATCATTTTAGACCAGAAAAGAAAAGCTTAAAGAATCTGTCATCAGTAGAAACATAACAAAAGACATGCTGGAAGATACTCTTCAGGAAGAAGATGATTATGCAGATGCTTTGCTAACATTTTTTAGTTTATAGGTGGTTTATTATCTTATATATAGTGTATGTGTGTGTTTATCTATATCTCTACACACAAAGCTCACTTAATTGAACTTAGTATGTTTTTTTTCTGGGTGCTTTGATGATCTGGGTAACTGAAATGTAACTATATTTACAGTAGTGCTAAAATTATTTTGTGGTTCATCTTTGTTTTTAGCTATTCAATTTAACTTGGGGGGGGAAAAGCAAAGTTTCAAGTGTTTTGGTTCAGCCTGAATTGAAATGGTTTTAATGAAGTGGTGTGGCTGATCCTCAATGATTGGGGGAATGTGTTCAATTACAGCATTTAGGCAACTAAAGTGATTCCCATCTAAATGAACACCCATTCATTTATTTAACATATGTTTTATTGACTACCACCCATTACATTGGTTGGTTTAAATAACATAGATACATTAATAAATAGACAGAAAATGGCCAGGTGCAGTGGCTCACACCTGTAATCCCAGCACTTTGGGAGGCCAAGGCGGGCGGATCATGAGGTCAGGAGTCGAAACCATCCTGGCTAACGCGGTGAAACCCCACCTCTGCTAAAAATACAAAAAATTAGCTGGGCGTGGTGGTGGGTGCTTGTGGTCCCAGCTACTCGGGAGGCTGAGGCAAGAGAATGGCGTGAACCAGCAGGTGGAGTTGCAGTGAGCCAGATTGCACCACTGCACTCCAGCCTGGGCAACAGAGTGAGACTCAGTCTCAAAAATAAATAAATAAACAAATAAATAAATAAACAAATAAAAATACATAGACAGAAAATAACCCGTCTTTATGAAGTTTAAATTCTCTTTGAGGAAACACATAAACTTACAATATTTCTAACAAATAATATCGTAAACTAGGATGATAAGTTTTACAGAGAGATGAAACAGAAAAGGGAATTAGGAGATGTGGGCATGTGTGTGGAGTTGTGATTTAATAAGCATATTTGGAGAAGACCTCGCTGAGAATGTGACATGCATCAGAAACTTAAAGAAGAGAGAACAGACCATAAAATATAAGGGTGACTTCACTTAGAAGAATGGTCTCCAATTCCATCCAGGTTGAATGGGAAACCAAACATTGTTATGTTCTTTCTCATAATTGGGAGCTAACCTATGAGGAAACAAAGGCATAAGAATGACACAATGGACTTTGGGAACTTGGGGGAAAGGGCGGGAGGAGGATGAGGAATAAAAGACCACACAATGGGCACAGTCTACACTACTAAGGGTGATAGGTGCATCACAATATCAGAAATCACCACTAAAGGCCAGGTGCGGTGGCTCATGCCTGTAATCCTAGCACTGTGGGAGGACAAGGCAGGTGAATCATTTGAGGTCGGGAGTTCGAGACTAGACTGACTAAGATGGTGAAATCCCATTTTTGCTAAAATATAAAAATTAGCCGAGCATGGTGGCAGGTACCTGGAATCTCAGCTACTTGGGAGGCTGAGGCAAGAGAATCGCTTAAACCCAAGAGGTGGAGGTTGCAGTGAGCCCAAGATCACGCCACTGCACTCAGCCTGGGCAACAGAGCGAGACTCCCTCTTGGAAAAAAGAAAAAAGAAAAAAAAAAGCACCACTAAAAAACTTATTAATGTAACCAAACACTGCCTGGTCCCCCAAAACCTACCGAAATAATAATAAAAAAGAAGATATAAGGAGAGTGGGCTCCAGGAAAAATGGTTCTGTAAGCCCTTATAAAGATTTGGCTTTAACCTTTCAGAAAGTCAGAAGCAATTGTAAAGTTTTGAACAAAAAAGTGACAAGGTGACTTTCATTTAGAAAAGCTGTGTTGAGAACAGACTGACAAAGTAGAGACTAAGGGAAGAATCAATGGCAACAGTTGGAAAATGATGTCCATGTGAGACATGATGGTTCTTTAACTGGGCAGGCGGCTCTAGAAGAGGGGATAAATGGTAGGATCTGGGATACATTTTGAAGGCAGAGATGGCAGGATTTGCTGGTGTATTGATATCAAGGAAGCCTTCCAAGGTCTGAGCCACTGAAGAATAAAGACGCTATCCACCGATTAAGGTGTTCAGAAGAGCAGTTTGGGAGGACAATTTTAATGTTTTCTAGTGTTATTGCAAATAACAATACAACTTCCTTCAAAGAATTTCCTGTGCAAAATTTAAGAGTATTGTGGGAATGACCATTTAGATTACTTATAAGAAGTGATTTATTATTTTCATTTCCTCAAAGTATTTTAAGTCATATTTAACATCAACTAATCTCTTGAGCTTCAGTTTTCTCATTGGTAGAAAGTAAATGCTTCCATGAGAATGAAATGAAAGAAAAAAATGTACTTAAGGTATTTGGCACATAGTAGGCATGCTTTCTCCCCTTTCCTTTATAGCTCTGTAACATTTAAGAACACACTCTTTGTGGCATATTGTTCAATGCATCCTGAGAAATGTCCAAGAGAGGCATAATGAAAATGGTGAAGACATGTTACAAAAGAGCTAAACTTTAAAACTATAGAATAAAAAAGATAAAATGATATATAGATATTGTTGAATTCGGCAAGGTGTTCCAAACCTGGGTAGTATTATTATGAATTATAGGAGATATACGCTCCCATAATTTGGACTGCAATGTATACAACGATGACTGAAAAGCAGGATTTCAAATAAGAGTTTGATGAATATGCTGTCCGTGTAGTATAATTATTTTATAAATTATTGGTTATGGAATGTTTAATAGGCACCAAGCTTTGTCCTAAGCACTTTTACAGCTTCTTTTCATTTATTCCTTCTAACATACCTACAAAATACAATTTCTTCCATTTTTATAAATAAGAAATAACCGAGAGAGGCTCCATAGTGTATAATATAGCCAATAAGTGCTAGAGCAGGGATTTAAAACTATCTTGAGCCCATGCAATAGGCTATTAAAATATAGTGCACTGGAAGCAGGCGGAAAAATCCTGTATGAAAGTTCAGAATGTAGAATTTAAAGACTGAGAATGATAAAATAGTGGCAGTGCAAGAGACTTTAAAACTTGGATGCATTTGAAAATGTTTTCAACAATGAGCATGTTTTAATTTGAATAACCAGAAAAAAGTATAAAAATACAATTTGATAACCAAATAATACAATTACCTATCTAGCCTTCTAACTTATGAACTGAAGCCTTGAAAAATCCTAAGACAATTGTCCGGGCATGTTCCAAACATTAAGCACCCAATTCTTTTAATCCTTCACTGTGTTTCTCAGCAGCCCAAATATCCTTTGATCAAGATCTTCCTTGCTTCGATTTGTGTTGGCCCTGAAGTAACCTCTTTGACTGGGGCTCCTTTCAGAGTATTTAGAAGCCCTTTTCTTAAGATGCTTTTCACCTTCCCTGCTCAGTTCATTTTTTTCAGGACTGTTATTCTCTTACATGACTTTCACGGCATATTGAACCTGGACTTTATCCCATCACCCTGCTCTTTCATTTTGGTGCAAACAGTTCTCTCTGCCATTGCTTTATTTCCCATCCTTCTCTTTACACACTATAGCATTTTTTTCGAGGCCTAAACATGTTTTGAATTCTAGAAACAGTCTGCACATCCTGCTAAATAAAATAAGCTTTAAATAAAACATTTTCTGCACCCTGGCCTTTAAAGCAGTTAGCCTGACTAATCTTGTGAACAAAACGAACCTTTCTACAGGGTAATCTCTCAGGCTGAGTGATTTCAAACTGAAATACAAAAATGTTAGGTTATTTTATTGTATCAACGATTTCTCTGACTATACATTCAGAAATATAGGCATATTTCTTATCTATAAAATATGTAAATATATCATAGAATTTCGGTGTTGGAAGAAGCCCTGAATATGATCCTGTTGAAGCTTAATCACCCAACTAATGTCGGATCACTTCAGCACTTCCCTCACTGAGCAAAGTTCTGCCAGTGCTTGGAGAACTCTAGTAAACACCAAGCAGGAGATATTGTTGCCGTTCAGCCTGTTGGCTGTTCATTTTCCGTTGTCATAGTAAAACCCATCTCCCTGCACAGTCCCTACAGATTTTAGCTATTTATTTTTAGTACTTCTCCCTGATTTTTTTTTTTTCTTTTAAGACAGAGTTTCGTTCTTGTTGCCCAGGCTAGAGTTCAGTGGCCCACCTCAGCTCACTGCAACCTCTGCCTCTTGGGTTCAAGTGATTCTCCTGCCTCAGCCTCCCGAGTAGCTGGGATTACAGCCACCACCACTACGCCTGGCTAATTTTTTGTATTTTTCGTAGAGACGGGGTTTCACCATGTTGGCTGGGCTGGTCTCGAACTCCGGACCTCAGGTGATCCACCCACCTTGGTCTCCCAAAGTGCTGGGATTATAGACACACGCCACTGCGCCCAGCCCTCCCTGTGTTTTTACCTGGTAAATCTAAACCCTCCTCTGAGTAAGGCCTTTAAATATTATTAAGAACAGATATTACATTTTTCCATTAGGCTTCTCTTTTCAATATCTGCCCCTGTTTGTTCTCTTTGAGGTCACTTTTAAAATCAGTGAAAGAAAATTTTTACTAACAAATGCCTCATATCTCATTGTAACTTTGTGTCTACTATAAGGGCAAATACAAATTAAAAATAAGGGACTTAATCCTCTCTGTTGAAAAGAAAATAAGAGATTTCCCTTATCCCCGTTTCCTTATTTACCTTAGAAAACTTGTAAGTGCTTTTCTCAGTCTCTTTGAAATGTACGTAAATAAACAGCTCAGGAAGGTTTTCTCAAGGACTGGCATGACAACTCTTTGAAATGTAATCATCAAGGAAGATAGAGGCTCTACCTCCCAGTTACCTGGGATGATAGGAGCCTAACTTTCACTGGCAAACATACCTCTGCTCATAAAGACAGGAGACATTTAGTTTTCATTTAAAGGCAATTAGCAAACACAGGTGACTACTCGATTACAAAGTGCATTTAGGATGAATTATGTGTGACAGACAGTGGTGTAGTGTTCTCTTACTTGAGGACTAGTTTATTTTGAGAACTTGTGTGTTACCAGTTGTGTTTGCTTGGCTATATAAACAGCTAAGATTTCTTCCTGTCTTGGCTATCTCTTTAGTGGATTGTCAGTGATATGCATTACATTGCTGTTTAATGTTTATTCAATAACAAAACCCCTGATTTTCTTCTAGTGTTATAGAGAGTTTTTCTGCGGGAGCAGCAGATTTCATTTTTAGATATATTTTCCCAACACTGCCACATGAAATCTCATATAACTATTTAATTGAGTAGATATAGAATTTTATTTACAAATATGATCACTTAATCAGAGCCCATTACTTGTGATAGTTGGCAAAGGGAAGGAAAGTGCAGATTATGCTTCAAATTTACTTTCAAAATCAACCTGATGGCATATTCTGAAAGCATTTCAGAATTAGCTGAGGTTATTGCAGAATCATTAGTTATGATTTCTGCCAACTCACTGGGGACATAAAAACGTCCTGAAAATTACAGATAAAAATGTAGATGTATATTTATTTCCAAATAGTTTTAAATCGAGTTTATAAATTATATACTGATAACTCTAATATTAAATTCCCTGATATTCTAGAACAAAAACAGTAGCCAATCATTTAATTTGCAAAGAATTTGTAAAGGACCTGTTTTGTAGAGAACTTTATTAGACTGATGGAATGCAAATCCACAAGGCAAGGGAATAGGGTATATGAAGTGGAATTATACATCTACCTTTACATTCTTTTCAGCAGAGTTGAGAACAAGTTACAACTGATCTTAATTGTTTAGTGGACATCCATTCAACAAGCAGATTTTTTAAAATTTATTTTATATTTCATTAGGTTTTGGGGGAACAGGTGGTGTTTGCTTACATGAATAAGTTCTTCAGTGGTGATGTCTGAGATTTCAGAGCATCCATCACCTAAGCTGTACCCATTGTGTAGTCTTTATCCCTCCCCCCACTTCCACCCTTTCCCCTGAGTCCCCAACGTCCATTGTATCATTCTTATGCCTTTGTATCCTCGTAGCTTAGCGGTCACAAAATATCATTTAGTATCTCAATTAATGACTTGCAAGTCTGAATGGATATGGATGCTCATTAACTTTGCACCTAGAAAAAGAATAAAACAGTAGAAGTCATTTATTCATTTATTCATTCAGTATGTTTTAATCGGTCATGTGCTTTATGCCAGATGCTGTAATAAATGACAGAAATTAGGGAGGCCGAGACGGGCGGATCACGGAGTCAGGAAATCGAGATCATCCTGGCTAACACAGTGAAACCCCGTCTCTACTAAAAAATACAAAAAAACTAGCCGGGCGAGGCGGCGGGCGCCTGTAGTCCCAGCTACTCGGGAGGCTGAGGCAGGAGAATGGCCTGAACCCGGGAGGCGGAGCTTGCGGTGAGCTGAGATCCGGCCACTGCACTCCAGCCTGGGCAACAGAGCGAGACTCCGTCTCAGAAAAAAAAAAAAAAAAAAAAAAAAAAAAATGACAGAAATTACGTGAGGAAAGACATTCCAGCTGTTAAGAATGTAAAATTATCAGGGAAAATATAATCAAATATATGCTTAATAATAATTATAATAGAAGAAGGAGACAGAAGAGGAGGAGGAAGAGGAGGCAGAGAGGAGGGGAAGGAAGAGTGGGTGTGTTCTCGGAGGATGCAAGGGGGAAGGAATACTCTGGGAAATGAGAAAAGCTTCCCTTAAAAAGTTACTTGTGAAGTGACAGTGAAGGAGAGTAGAGGTGGGCGGGCTGAGAAGAGCAGGTAATATGGTAAATCAAGCAGAGACAAGAGCACCAAGGCCCTGAAGCAAAATGAGGTTAGTATGTTTGAAGACTTCCAAGAAGGGTAGAGAAACTGGAAGCTTAACGAGTGAGGTGTACCTCTTTGTTGGAAAGGTTGGGTGGATTTCCTTGTTTAGTATTTAAATTGAAGGCTATCATTCTATTGGAAATTTCTATTTTTGCTAAAGTCAATTTTTCATGTTTTCTCTAATTCCAGAATTGTACATATTTTATCTGCTTTCAAATTATTTGAGATTGTTTATATTTTAGTAGTTAATAACTACTAGAACTAATTTTGTTTTTTCATGCTGTATTTTATTTCCTCTTTTCCTGTAATTTTTTGTTACTTAATTTTGCCAGATGTTTGTCTATTTTAAAAATCTTTTAAAGTGATTGGTTTGTAATGTTAATAATCTCTGTTTTATTCTCAATTTTATAGGTCCTTGCTTTTATTTTTATAATTTCTCCTTTCTTTTTTCTGTGTGTTTACTTTTTTGTTCATTTTCCATGTTCTCAAGTAAAAATGAGCTTGCCTCATTTATTTTGAATAATCAATTTAGACATCTCACGAATTGTGCTATACTTCACTGTTTTTCAGTTTTAGGTATTTCAAATCTTTCCTTATAATTTCCTTTTTTAAAAAATCTGAAGTTATTTAGTTTCCAGATTTATGGAAAAGTAAAGAAGTCATTCTTTTAAAAATGTTTTCTACAATTATTATTTCCTGTATAGAACTCATGGTCTGTATAAGGATAATATTTTGAATTCATTGAGGTTTTTTTTTTTTAGATTAGTGTACAATTGTATTAATGTGAAATGCATACTGATAAAGAATACACATTTTATCTTGCTGAATAAAGAATTTTTTATGCACACATTTGCTTATAATTTAATTGTTACATTAGTTGTTACATTACATTTCTTTCTTTCTTTTTTTTTTTTTGGTAATGAAGAAATGTCCAAACAACTTTTCAGCAATTTCTTAGGAAATAATATAAGGATATTGGATACTTCCAAGTATTATAGGAATGGGGTGAACAAAGGGCTCTTACATATTGCTGATGGGGTTCTGGTGCAGTGTGGCCACCTGGGTGAGCAACCTGGCAACTTCAGCGTGTCTGGATTCTCTGCCTCAGCAGACACATTCTGCTGTATGTCCTGTACTGAATGTAGGACATGAGGCATTGTAAAGCATTCAGGAAATGCTTGTTCAATGAATGAGTGAACCAAGGAGAAAGAAATGAGTGAAATATGATATTTATACACAATATAGTATTCTGTAGAACTTAGAAGCCACATATCAGACATAAACAGCAGTGTGGATGGATATTGAAAACATGAGTCTGAGTAACAACAGTGAGAAAAAGTAACAATTCTATAATACCTTATTAATTAATTAATAAATTTTAATTAATTAAAATTATAAAAAACTATGATTAATTAATTATAATTAATAAGATACACACACAACAACATACTATGTAGGTCAGTTTTCAAGAATAGTTACAGATTCAATGATACATTTCAAAAGCATATTGGTTTTCTGGTAAACAAATAGAATGGAAGTAAGGAAAGGACACACAGAAAATACACACAAATCACAGAAAGGCCTTGAACGGACTGATGCTTTGGGTGAGGAACTCAGCCTTCTGCATTGAGCCCAAATCCAACAGAATCTGATCGAATGAACCTAGGAGATGATGGGAGAAAGTGCAGGTGAGAAAGTAGACAACGCCTGTTTATTCAGAATCTAAAAAGGGTAAGAATTTTTTTTTTCTTTAGTTGGAGTCTCGCTCTGTCGTCCAGGCTGGAGTGCAGCAGCGCGATCTCCGCTCACCGCAAGCTCCGCCTCCCGGGTTCCCGCCATTCTCCTGCCTCAGCCTCCCGAGTAGCTGGGACTACAGGCGCCGCCACCACGCCCGGCTAATTTTTTTGTGTTTTTAGTAGAGACGGGGTTTCTCCGCGTTAGCCAGGATGGTGTCGATCTCCTGACCTCATGATCCACCTGCCTGGGCCTAAAAAGGGTAAGAAATTTATATTTTATTCCAGATGTGAGGCAGCCATTAGCCGTCACTAAAATATTACCTTGTGTGCATACTAGATGAGAGGATAAGAAGAGAAGAAAGCAGTAGAGGAAGCAGAGAGACCAGATTGCAACAGCCCTGGCTAAGATGGTGGCGGCTTGGAATAGATACTGTTTGTGGAGATTTGGGAAGAAGTCAAACTTTGACTTCTGTTGAGCTTTAAATCTGATAAGGATCCTATTAATTATGTTTGAATAGCATACATGAAGAATATTAGATGACGGTTTCTGAAGTTTTTCTGACTAATGAAAAATCAGAAATGTTTATGTTGCACAATTAAATAGGATCAGGTGAACAGATTTTAAAATAAACAATTGCAACAATATAAAAAAAAAACCCCTTCAATGTATTCTATAAAGAAAGCAAAAACTACTGTGTTTTATATGCTTTTGTATTCTTCAGATGTTTTTTAGTGTGGATTCTATTCTTAGAAAATTAAACAAAGAGAATGATTGGAACAATACAAGAAGAGTTTATAATTAATCTTTGATATTACAGGAAGTTTTCCATTCCATTTAAGGGATGCAGCAAAAGAAATAACAGGTTTAAATTTAAATTTGACTATTATTATAAATACAAATCCTCTCTAATATTCCCCATTCCCTCATCTTGTTAAAGAAGATGATGATTGACCTAAAAAATCCTTGAACGTACTGACATGTAGGTTTTTTCCTTCTAGGGTTATCACAGTGACATATAACTTCTTTAAATTTTAATCAACTGTGAATCTAGGTTTTTGGTATATGGAAATATATGGCTCTTGGTGACATTTATTAAGATGAGGGGAGGCTACAGTTTTGGACATTTTTTATTGTAATATGAACTAGAGGAAGTTCAGGGACGAAACCCTGAAGAAAATCAGATTTCTTATACTTAGAACTGAGTATGCTCTTCCAAAGAAGACAGTCAGTGACTAGAAAATTATGAGAAAAAAAGGTAGTGCTAATTTACTGAGGTATGAGTGTGTTCCAAGAAGGAGAGGAATATTCACCATGGTTAAAATAACTGGGAGCTCAAGTGAAATGAAGACTGAAAAGGCTCCCTTGGCATTAGTTTCCTGGTGATCATTGATGAGGCAAGATTGGGGAAGAATATGGCAGACGCTAAATGGGATGACAGGATTTGTATATGTGCCAATGAATTTTGTTTTTCTTCAGAATTTTTCTGTAAAAAGAAGAGATTTGAGAGGGATGGTGTGAGGAAAACCAATCAGTGAAGAAGAAAGGTTGAAGTAGGGCCAGAAAGGATGGGCTTAGGTAGATGAAGAGATATTTCTTCTCCTGTAATAGGAGGGATGGAGGAGAAGGTGAGCGCACGTAGGTTTGCAGCCAGTGTAGCAGGTCACTGAGGGGCGTCAGATGATGGCTTTTATGCGCCCTGGGCTGCAAACACTAATTAGTATAAAGGGCCACAGGTTTTCAGGAGCTTCAGGAGCTATAAACCCTTATCGGATTTGTGGTTTGCAGAGCATCTAGGTTTTCTCGTTTGTACAGGGTAGTATTATTTTATAGTTTCTGTACAAGGTTAGGGCTAAGTGGTTCTTTTCTTAGCCACTCTAGCTTTCCTTTTTAAGGGAACTGAGCTATTTGTGGTCTTCGTGGTTTACCTGTTCTGTGGTCTCTTCCTCTTCTCACTGCCCACTTATCAAACAAGGTTGTAGCCTGGAAATTGAAATATGAGTGTCCACGTGCAGGACATTTGTCTCAGGGAAAACTGAATAACACAGAGCACTTCCTGGCCTACACTGTGTCTGATAGAGACTCCTAGGGTTGCATATAAATACAGTAACTACTCCAGTTCCTCTGGGAATCTGAATCTGATGTTTTACATACCACTAGATCCTTTGGTTGAGTAACAATACTGTGACTCAAAATCTTTTAACCTAGACTCACTGTGACATGTGAGTAGGGCTCAGAGTTTCCTGGAGCCCTGGAATTTCATTAAAATTGCATGTAAATGCATTTATTATAGATAAAGCTCCCATAGGCTCAGTTATTTTCTCAAAGGGTGATGACCCCAAATCACAAAGGAACACACACCCTTTTATTCTGATTACTTTTCCTAATGAACATAAAAGTGGAAATTAACACAAAATGATTCTGACATTTATGTTCTTCTCAGGTGTAAATATATCACATAGGAAATTAATGGTCTAGAATCATCATAGATTTATTTTAAATATTCATCAAAAGTTATTTATTTTGTGATTGCATAACACATTGTTCATACCGCTAAATATATTTTATTGCATTCAATTTTAACAGCCATTCAACAAAATTGTAAACAGTACCTCCTCTTCTAGAAATCACGTATTGGAAATATAACAATAAATAAGGCAAAAATCCCTGCCTTTGAAAGTTATCTTTGTCTTTCTAGAATATTAAAAAAGACTACATTTGAATATCATATATTCATTCAAACATCGGCAGGGTGTCTGGGAGATCAGTAATTACTGAATTGAATTGAATTATTGAAACCATAGCCATAATTTTCCCTTTAAGTCCCAAAACATGTGCAATATTAGCCAGTGAAAATAGTCTAAAATGTGACATTCCAAATAGTGTTTTAATGCTGAAAAAAAAAGCCAAAAGATTAGCTTTAAAATCTTGAATGCATATTAAGTCAAATTAAGAAACACAAAATGATTATCTAATCTGAACATTTTAAAAATAAACCATTTAGGTTTGTATAAAATATTCACTACTTTTGCGTTTATCAAATTGTTTCAGGGGAATCATTACAAATGCTCACATGAATGTTGGAATTTAACAATATTGAAAAGATTTTCCCTGAAACATTTGTTGTACTGAATGCCATAGTAATAGTATTAGAGCAATTCAGAGCAAAGCTGTGAAACCAAAAGTTATAATTTAGCTCTATGTCACACACATAATCTCACATACTCATGCCTTATCCTATTAGGAAAATAAAAAAATTCACAATTACACTATGTAGTAGGGTATAGGAATTCAAATAGGAAAAAACTCAGAAAGATACCTTTCTAGACTATGACAGAAAAACTGCAACTTTGTTATTTTCCTTTTTTCTTTCTTATTTGTTGAATGCAGTCATGTAGGTGAGACTGTCTTACTTTAGAATTTAATTTTTTGAGACATCCTTAATTTCTCCTTAAGTAGGAGAAACTAGAAGGCCAAAGAGGTTACTAGGAAAATAAAGCAAAGAAAAGCTATTTAGGCCAATGTGTTCAGTTGGATAGTTTTCAGAAGGAAATAACCTCCCACCATTACCATGAAAAATGTATACTTGGACGTTCTGTTCCTTTTTGGATTTGGATGTACAGCTTGCTCTTGCCAATGGAATATCAGAAGACTTGACTCAGCAAAGACTTGAAATGTGCCTATACTTTTTTTTTATTTTTTTAATTTTTTTTATTTTTATTTTTTATTATTATTATACTTTAAGTTCTAGGGTACATTTGCATAACGTGCAGGTTTGTTACATATGTATACTTGTGCCATGTTGCTGTGCTGCACCCATCAACTCGTCATATACTTTTGGGATCTGGCATCTCTGTTATTGTTATGAGAACTTACTTTGGACAAACTCACTGGTTAAAGGAAGAAGATGACATACACACGTAGTGGAGGCAGACTACCCAGCCAAACCCAGGTCAGAGTTAAAGAAATGCTTACTTTTGTATGCTGCTAAGATTTTTGTGGTTGTTTGTTATGCCTCCTTATTGTGGCATAACTAATACAGTAAATGAGGAAGGATTTTTGAGGATGATATGAAAAATATCCAAAAAGTGAACCTTAGGGCGTGCCTAAAAGACCAATTATTAGTATTTTTGTGTTTTTCTAAGCCAGCAAAGAAAGTTCCCTGGGACCCAATAGTGGTTGAGCCTAGTTAAGCAAGTGGGAGGTGAGAGATCAAACTGCCAAACTTTAATAGAAATAATAATCACCTAGGGGAGCTGAATAGCATGCTTCCAAGGTCTCTGGTTTCCAGACTCTGGTTTAGTAAATCTGAGACAGAGCCTTAAAATCTGATTTTAACCATAATTCCAGGTGAAATAGACTCAGGTAGCCCTGAGATCACCAGGAACATGGATATCAAGATTTAACTCCCAAATCCTTTAAATGAAGATATGACTTTACTTGCAATGTTCTTAAGAGCTTGGTACAAACAAGATACTCTGTGTTTCAGGAACTTGTGATCCTGGTTCTAGCCACATTTATCATGATAGATGGTAACTATTATGTGAATTTCTGGGTTATCTGCCGTGGGGGATAAAAGTGAATCATAAGACATCATTTATGCCCCTAAAAGAGTAAATACTCAGTGAGTAGGATGAGTGTGAGTGGGTGAAAAATGTAACCGATGGAAAAGACAGTAATAGTATTCCAGTAATCCAGATAGAATAAGTATCCATGTGCACCGAATAAATTAATAATTATTATTCTCTTTACAAAATGTTTGTAATGTCTTAATAATCTTAACGATAACAATCGTAGCAATAGAAAAGGCATATAGTGCATACAGTTGATATATGTGATATCTTTTAATACTAAAAACAAACTCCCATGGGGTAGGTCCCACTTTTACTTGGATTTTCTAGTGCAGAAACTATGGATAAAAAAGTTGTGTCCTCCCCCACGTTCACATAACTTAAGTGAAGTTTAGTTGGGATTCAAACCCAGTGTGCCTCTGGCATTGACGGTCCCAACCACAACAGTCTGGAACCCCTTATCTATAAGAACAAGTGTCAGGACCAGGCAGTTTTCCCTGTTAACTGGGAGCATGTGCTATTGATGAATAGACAGTTCTTTGAAGAGTTAATAAAACTCTCACAAATACACTTTACAATTTCTAAGAGTTACATTTGTCTTAAAAATGTTACTATAAAATTAGTGGTAAAGCTAACTACAAAAATAATGTAAGCATTTTAACATATATTTTAAATATAATAGGCATATGTTTATTTACAAGTCTAAGCACTTAGAATCATTCAAAAATAAATTTTAAAAATGGTTTGAAAAACGACCACTATTTATATTTTAAACCTCTCTATTAAAACAACTAATAGGTGATTTGCTTTTTTATTCCCCCTGTAGTGAAGATGTGATCTGCTGGCAAAACAGTGCATGGCTGGTTGAGGCATCACAGCAGACCCATCTGGCTAAATCCTCATGGACAGATCAAAAATGATTCTGTCTGAGGCTATTTTATGTGATGAAAATCTCATAAATTTAATGAAACAAAGACAATTTACTACTGAACAGGAAAGTCACCAGATACATGTTCTGAAAGAAAAACTCTGAAAGGGAAAGTGGTAGAAGGAGCAATCAGATGACCATGATGGATATTTCCAAAACAACTGCTGTATCTGACTCTCTGGTGTCTGCAGTTTCCGTTGTTACAAATCCTGTTGGTAAGCAATTTTGCCACATGGTCTTTAAAAGATGAACAGAGATATTCAAGTCTATAAGTAAGATTTGGATGCATTTGATTATTGTCTGCTGCCTTGTAATGTATTTTGAAGAAGAAATGTGTTGCCTGTTTTGAAATTTGGTTGGCTAATTTCTCATGTCACTAAATATTTAGGGCTTGTGCAAGTTTTATTCTTCATTCATTAGAAGGCATACTTGGAGAAGTGTTTAACATATGCAGAACGGCAGCAAATAATGTATTTCTAAATATATTATACATTCTTAATGAATTATTAAAATATAAAATTGGTTTAAGACATAAACTACCTAAAATACATTTCTTCTGAACTATATTCCTAACTATATTTGAACTATCTCTGATGTACCTTACATGCTAAGTTTGTTTTTCCAATCTTTGTGTTATTTACAGTAAAGAACCTCTATTCAGTGGTATGCTGATAAATGTTTAAAAAATGGCCCTATCTGTAGCACTTACCAATTTCTGTGGTGTAAATACTCCCACCATGGTTAATTTTAAACTACCGGTGCTGCCAACTGGCTTGAAACATTCTTGAATATTTAACAATTGGCTCTCTCTAGCAGATTCCACTTGGTTTCAGTATCCCACTGTGAAACTCCAGAAATGTCCTTTTTAATCTTTAACAGGCTGCTTCTTGGCTTTAAATATAAAGAATCATCTATGGTAATAACATTTCATTTTTCAAATGCCCATGTTCTCTTGTAACCATTTGCATAGTCAATGGAAATTCCAATATTGAAATAGATCTATCAATGCAGTGTTTATGAGAAACATTTAGTGCTGGACCTAATACCATAAAAATCCTAGAGGAAAACCTAGGTAGTACCATTCAGGACATAGGCATGGGCAAAGACTTCATGTCTAAAACACCAAAAGCAACGGCAGCAAAAGCCAAAATTGACAAATGGGATCTCATTAAACTAAAGAGCTTCTGCACAGCAAAAGACACTACCATCAGAGTGAACAGGCAACCTACAGAATGGGAGAAAATTTTTGCAATCTACTCATCTGACAAAGGGCTAATATCCAGAACCTACAAAGAACTCAAACAAATTTACAAGAAAAAAACAAACAACCCCATCAAAAAGTGGGCAAAGGATATGAACAGACATTTCTCAAAAGAAGACATTCATACAGCCAACAGACACATGAAAAAATGCTCATCATCACTGGCCATCAGAGAAATGCAAATCAAAACCACAACGAGATACCATCTCACACCAGTTAGAATGGCGATCATTAAAAAGTCAGGAAACAACAGGTGCTGGAGAGGATGTGGAGAAATAGGAACACTTTTACACTGTTGGTGGGATTGTAAACTAGTTCAACCATTGTGGAAAACAGTATGGCGATTCCTCAAGGATCTAGAACTAGATGTACCATATGACCCAGCCATCCCATTACTGGGTATATACCCAAAGGATTATAAATTATGCTGCTATAAAGACACATGCACACGTATGTTTATTGCAGCACTATTCACAATAGCAAAGACTTGGAATCAACCCAAATGTCCATCAGTGACAGATTGGATTAAGAAAATGTGGCACATATACACCATGGAATACTATGCAGCCATCAAAAAGGATGAGTTTGGGTCCTTTGTAGGGACTTGGATGCAGCTGGAATCCATCATTCTTAGCAAACTATCACAAGAACAGAAAACCAAACACCGCATGTTCTCACTCATAGGTGGGAACTGAACAATGAGATCACTCGGACTCAGGAAGGGGAACATCACACACCGGGGCCTATCATGGGGAGGGGGGAGGGGGGAGGGATTGCATTGGGAGTTATACCTGATGTAAATGACGAGTTGATGGGTGCAGCACAGCAACATGGCACAAGTATACATATGTAACAAACCTGCACGTTATGCACATGTACCCTACAACTTAAAGTATAATAATAATAAATAAATTAAAAAAAAAAAAGTGTAAACCACCATGTCTGGCCTCAGATTTTCTTTTAATAAAAGTGGTATTCATCAAACAGTAAGCACAAAATGGATCAAAGGTAACCCATAAATGGAATAACTTACACTGTTGAGTAAGAATTTATTTACTTATTTTCTAGAAATGTCTAGTTCATCACTAATGAATGTGCATTGCTTATATAGATTGTTACCATGGTAATTAGTACAAATAATAATTTAGTGAACTTCCTGGAAAGCTTTTGCTGCTAATCCGTTTGATGACATGTGATTACTTCCATGTAATAGATTCCATAAGTGCAATACTATGCCAGAAGAAATTGTACTGCTACTCTCAAAAAATGTTTCTAAAATCTGATCACTTCATTCCATCCCCAGTCCTAATAGCTTGGGCCAAAGCACTGCCAGTTTTCCTAAGGATTTTTACAATAGTCTCTGAAATGTGCCGTTTCCATTTTTGTTGCTGAATCCTCCAATTTGCTCATTTAGAGTGATCTTTTAAAAATGTAAGTTTGAGCATAATACTTCTTTTTCAGAGTTTTGACCCTCAAGTGGCTTCTCACTATATGTATATTAAAACCAAAATTATTACAATGTTTTAATGGCTTATAACTAACCTTTTTCGTCTAAATATATCCCTTAGAACTGAAGAAAAAAAACACAAAACATTTCACTCATCATAATTTAGGAACTCACCACTTTACTCTTGCTCTGCTTCTCTAGGCACATGGCTGCCTCGGGATGTTTTCCCTTGTTTTTTCCTCAGCCCGAAATGCTCTTTACTTAGAATTATGTATGACTCAGATTTTCGCCTACCACATTCTAGCTCAAAATCACCTTCTTAGTGATTGGAAGTTGCATTACTTTCATTCTCACACTCCCTAACCTCCTTTATTATTTTATTTTTTTCCTTGCATTTTGTATAATTTGATATATTGTACATTTTATTTTTTACCTTATTATGACTTGACTCCCATGGCTAGAATGTAAATAAAATAAAGGGTGTTTTCTCATTAATGCATTTCCAGTTAGTAAGTGCTGGACAAATATTTGTGGAATAAATTCATAAATTGATTCCTCACAAAATTTTCCCAGGAAAAAAATACAAAAATTAGGTGGGCATGGTGGTGTGAGCCTATAATCCAGCTATTGGGGAGGCTGAGGCAGGAGAATCCCTTGAACCCGGGAGAAGGAGATTGCAGTGAGGCGAGATCACGCCACTGCAGTCCAGCCTGGCGACAAAGTGAGACTCCACCTCAAAAACAACAACAACAAAAAATATTTTTCATTGTATCATCAAATAACTTATTTCTGGAGTACCACACTGAAAGTTTTATTGTTCTCTCTAATTTTTGGTTAGAATATTTAAACTAAGCAACCTAAAAAATAGTTGATGACAAATATAACCAGGAGAAAAATAGAATATTTACAAGTCTTCTCATTACCCTCCTCTCATTGTTTACCTCTAACTACTGTGTGGAGAGGGACATCATCGAAATGGTGGAAGAGTCAAAGAAGGTTGTTGTATACTGATAAAAGCTTCAACTCATCAGAAAGACATAATACTTATATGACCACCAAATAAGTGAGCCCCAAAATAGATGAAGCAAATGTTGACAAAACTTCAGAGGAAAATAGTCCTATAATAATAATTGGCCACTTTAAGAAGAACTTTCAAAAATGGATAGAACAACTTGACAGAAGATTAATAAGGAAATACAGGGCTTGAAACACTACGAACTAATGAAGTCTAACAGACACATATAGAGCATTGCACATAAAACAACAGAATATACATTTTTCTCATGTGCACATGTAACATTGTCACAAATAGACCATATGTTAGGTTACAAAACAAGTCACAGTAAATTTTAAAATGACTGAAATAATAAAAAGTATTTTCCCCAATCACAATGGAATGAAGCTAGAAACAAATAGCAGAAAAATAGTTAAGTTTTCTCAATTTTTCATGTTTGTTCAATAGAGAAAGGGTAGGATTTTCAACCAATAGTGTTGGAACTACTGGTTTCCCAATGCAAAAGAATAGAGTTGGTTTCCTACCTCACACCATTTGGAAACCTTAACTCAAGTGGCTTCAACAACCTAAATGTAAAAACAAAAACTATAAAAATATTAAAAGAAAATATCGAAGTACATCTTCATGATTTGGATTTGGCAATGGATTCTTAGATATGACACCCAAACCACATGTGGCAAAAGAAGACATAGAGACATTGGACTTTATCAAAGTTAGAAACTTTTATACCAAAGGACATTATCAAAAAAGTGCAAGACAACCTACAAAATGGGTTGGTTCTAATATCCAAGATACAGAACAGTTACAAGTAAATAATAAAAAAAAAAAACCTGATTAAAAAATGGGTAAAGTACCCAAGCAGGCATTTCTCCAAAAACGATAAACAAATGGCCAAAGAGCATGAGAAAAAGTGTTCAGCAATATTAGTCTAATGACTAACAAAACCAAAACCAAACCACAGTGAGAAACTACTTCATACCCTCTAGAATGCCTGTGGTTTAAAATAATGCAAATATTAATTTGATGAGGATGTGAAAAATTTGTTACCCTAGTATACTGATAGTGGAAATGTAAAGTGGTGCAGTCATTGTGGAAAACAGTTCTCCAAAAAATTAAACATATAGTTACCATATAACCCAGTAATCCCACTTCTAAGTACAAATATTTGTATGAAAATGGTGATTATAGCACTATTCACAATAGCGAAAAGGCAGAAACAAGCCAATATCCATCATAGGATGAATTAATAAATAAATGTGGTATATACATACAATGGAATACAACTCTTCAATAAAAAGGAAACAATGTACTATGATACATGCTATAAGATAGATGAAATGTTAAAATGTTATGCTAAGTGAAAGCAGCCAGGCTAGGCATGGTGGCTCACACCTGTAATTCTAACACTCTTGGAGGCTGAGATGGAAGGATTGTTTGAGGCCAGGAATCCAAGATCAGCCTGGGCAACATAGGGAGACCTCGTTTATACAAATTATTTAAAATATATACATTAGACAGGAGGGGTAGTGTGTGCTTGTTGCCCCAGCTACTTGGAAAGCTGAGGCAGGAGGATCACTTGAGCCTGGGAAGTTGAGGCTGCAGTGAGCCAAGATTGTGCCACTGCACTTCTGCCTGGGTGATAGAGCCAGACTCTATCTTAAAAAAAAAAAAGGAGAAAGAAAGAAGAAAGAAGGAAGAAGGAAGAAGAAGAGGAAGAGGAAGAGGAAGAAGAAGAAGAAGAAGAAGAAGAAGAAGAAGACGACATATTGTGTTAATTCATTTCAATTTCTATGAAATATCCGAGTAGGTAAATCCACACAGTCAGAAAGTATATTGGTTTTGCCTGAGATTAGGAGGAAATGGTGAATGAAGGGTTACTGTGTAATGAGTATGAAGTTTTCTTTGTGGTTAATAAAAGGTTTGGAAACTAGATAAAGGTAGTGATTGAATAAAATTGAGGATGCATTAATACTAAATGACACTGACTTGTACACTTTAAAATGTTTAATTTTATGTTATGTGAATTTCACTTCAGTTTAAAAACTATTGTTTGTTAGGCAATTACTTCTTTGGAATGTTAATCAGCATCTTTCTTAGGTATACCTGAGGTAGTCAAATAATGTTTAATACATAATTGCAAATAGATATATCTTTATATGTCTACAATGGATGCTTTAAGAAAAGAAACATATCAAATAATATATTTGTGGTAATTAAAAAATAATACATTTTCTTCAAATTCATGTCTTTAATATTCAGATGAATATATATGAAATTAAAACAGTAAAACTATATATGTGTATGTGCACACACACATACACACACACACATATACACACACATATATATGTATATGTTCTGTTTCAAACTATTATTTTGCTCTGTCTTTCTGCATAAAGCCAAATAAGGGGGATTTTTGGAAAACTTCTATAAAGCAATCTTAACTAATGTGGTTTAAATTTATGACAAAGGCTATTTGGAAACAAATTGTTATTATTATTTTTAACGTTACCTACTATGATTCAAAGCAAAAGAAAGAACAAAACAGAAATGTATCTAGAATTATCTTAATTGAATAGTCACTGATATCTGCCCTTTCTTCCACTTTTGCTTATCAGAAGTAACCACTATTAATAGTAACTAGATTTTGGTGTCTCTGGTATTTACCTTTATACATTTAAATAATATATGTTGATTTTTTTATTTACCTACTTGAGTTGAATTTAATTCACTCCTCATTTTAAATAATAGGAATGAAATGCCATTGTACCATCAATTCACTCCATTTTTAATTGAAATTATTTTATTCTATTACTAGATTTTATTAATTATAAATGTTTTTTGATGTCTCAACTTCAGGTATTGTGTTTTTAGCTCCCAAGTTGAAAGGATGAAGAAATCACTTCTTTCTAACCTCCTCTTTTCTAAAATATTGGCAATTTTACTGATTTTTAACTTGTAATGTTTACACTTTATTCTTTAACCATGGTTAGATTTACTTTGCTATGTCTGGACAAGTCTAACAATATAAATTCAGTCAAAACGGTATTATGGTTATACAAGTATCTATTTATGGCAAAACCAATAATTCAATTAGATCCATATATATGAGACATTGTTATTGTCTTTTACTAAAAGGATTGGCTAAAATGTTCTCTCACACACCACTGAATATTTACAATATTTACAACATTTTACATATTTAAACTACATCAAATTTCAACATTTTATTTTTAGTCTAGGAACTTATTTCATTTAATTATTTGAATTGTTTTGATAAGCAGTACATATTTGAAATATGATAGATCTATTTTAATAAAAGGTGCCCAGAACCTTTTCCTTAATCAATATGAATACCAACTTTTGTGTTAAAAAATGTATCAGTATATTTATTACCTTTGTTTAAGCGCCATTCTCTGTTTAGTCAAAGAACTCTACTCTCTATAACTATTTGATATTAAATTTTTTATTTATTGTTTATATATAAAAATCAGATAAAATGAATACTTGAGGATAATATGATGATATATTAAGAAGTAATCAATACAGAATTTATTGCTGACATGTACATAGAACTAGAACTTCAACTATAGGGTATCACAAAGTTCTTAGTACAAACATTGTAAATACAATATGGCAAATGGCATGCAACTAAACATATATATGTATTTAACTGATGGCACTTTATGCACGTATACATGAGATAACGGTTGACACAGTTTTAGAAAAAACGTGAGAAAGGTGTTGGGTGCCAATTCTCAAAATTAATATCAGAGTGACAGAAAATAAAGGTCCAAGAATACTGGAAGTCATTCACCTATATACATTAGATACTAAAAATGTGTTTAGTCACTAAGAATTATGCTTATTATGTTTTGGCTTAATAAGCTATATACTTAATAAGCTATGATGCCAATAGAGCAGCTCAATTGGTTTAACAGGAATCATTTATCTTTTTTAAGAAAGTATTTTGGTTCTGTGGATGGAGGTAAAGATCAGTGCATTGGAATCAAAATATTTGGGTTTTTGTTCCTTTTCAGTCACTTACTGGGTATTGTAGTTACCCCCTATAAATCCTCAGGTTCCTCATCTCTATGAAGTTAACTATAATAACAAATAATCTTACTGAATTGCCGCTAAGATGAAAAACAATGCATGTACCATGTCTAGCTCAGTCAGTGGTAATTATTATTCATCTTTCTCATTGCATTTGCGTATTATTGTGGACAACCAGTGACAAACAGAATGGATGTTTTTGATATACTTTCATGCTAGAGCATCCTGTGGTCTCAAAATTCTCTTTTTAAATATAGGATTATAATACCTGTATCAAGAGTGTTCATAATCCTTACATTAAAAAGAATGTAAATTAAGTCTAACAATGCATAAGCTGTAAAAGCTTTACCAATCTTAGATATTGAAATGGCTTTTTAGGATAAAAAATTCACCAAAAATTCAAAACAGGTATTTGTGAACCTTATGACTGATAAACCCTAAAGCAGGTTACATTATTTTTAAAAACTTATGTAGAGGTTTAGAATATGCTTCTTCTAGGTATGTTAATTGAATATTTAATATTTTAGGCAAAACCCTATGAAAGAACCCCTATATACAGAATAGGAATATGAGCAACTATAGGGTGAATTACATGCCAATAACCACACAGCTAAAAAGAGCTGGTCCAGGATTCAACATGAGGCATGTAACTACATAACAAGATTTTATTGAAAGATGAATTTAAAAACTGTTACATGTGGAAAAAGTAAGAAAAAATTTACCTAAAGGGCAAATCATCATGAATCTCCCAGAAAGCTGTGTTTTATTGTTCATTAAACAATCCAAAAGATACATTTTGAGTTTTATTTTTCAAGTCTTTTATTTATATATGTACTTACCTGCTGTATACCATAGGGTATATAAATGTAAAGGAAAAGAACAGGATTGGAAAATTGTCTCTTAAAGAATAGCCATGCCTTTTCAACTATTATTTTTTTAAAAGAAAGTTATAATTTTGAGTTACACTTTTATTTAGAAATGGAGTTTCCTTGGAATGGACATTGAAGGAGTTAATGCAGACGACAAAGAGTAGAGTCCAAGTCAGGACAGATGATATTGGCAGACACTTGGAAAAAATAGCAACAACAGACCTGTCAGGATTGTGTCGTGAGTAATGGAATTCATTTGTTTTGGTATTTTTAATGCAGTTGTAAACTGCCATTTTCCTCACAGTTTAAAGCAGGTTTATTTTTTGGATGATATAGCTATAAATGCAAAAAACAAATTAACTTGTCACATTTGACTGGCTAAAGTATTTCCCAATCCCGTTATCAGGGTATTGATAAAACCTCGATAATCAGGGGGAAGAATAACATTTTGATGGGATCACAGGAATGTCCCAAAGATGAAAGAAATGAACAAAGTTGGTTAATATATGTTTATATGAAGTATAAAATCTTATATTAAAACTAAGAATTCACAGTCCTACAAGTCAATACCCACTGTCTGAAATAGCACTATTATGCGGTATTGACTAGCACTTATATTTTTTTCCTTTATTTAATTAATTCTAATGTTTCCTTAGGGGATTCTCTACTTTTGAATAACTTATTCTCCCCATTTTAATACAGTTGCTTTTAAAGACAAGAATTCTTTTCCTAAGTAGTGGTAAACTTAAATTAATAGGTCTAAAAGGAATAATACACAGACATCAAACAAATTATCAATTTGAAGAAAAGGAAGAACATTCCCTGTGGAAATGTAGACCTTCAAATGAATGCTTGATGGACTGACCACCGGTCACTCACAACTGCATTATCAGTGGGTAACATACAGAACCTTTCCTGGGGAATTTTCTGTGAAAGAGGCATCTCCAGTATTTCATCAAGTAAAATTGCTTCCACGCTGCAGAATCGCCTAAGTGCAAGCTACCTTAACCTGCCCAACCTTCTGTTGATAGAATAAGTTATTCTATCAGAGTAGCATTCTAGTAGAATACATGGGAGAAAGCAGAAGTGCTGGGGGATTTTATTAAATTTTAGCAATACCATTCAGACTTTATTTTATAAAATTATGACCTATCAAAAAAGTAAGAATAAAAAAAAAGTCAAATCAAAACAAAACAAATGACCCTTTTATTAGTAGTTGGAATTGAATTGTAGAACTCCTATAATCATGTGTCTTTGAATTAAGTCTTGCCAGTAGTCATCAAAGCAGGTGCAAACAAGCTGCCATTTCTTTTCATCTGGCAAAATTACCTCCCAATGGCCCTACCTCCTAATAATATCACATTGGAGGTTAGGATTTCAACATGAATTTTTGGAAAATACGAACATTTAGTGCATAGTATACTCATTCCAAATGCGAAAATTAACTCAAATGATTCAAAGACTGAAATATCAAAGCTAAAGTTATAAAACTAAAAGGAAAATTTTAAAAAATGGTGTATTGGATTGTATATACATTTTAAAATAAAATTATTCTGAAAAAGATACCCTCAAGAAAGTAAGAAGAAAATCCATAACATGGAAATAGATACTTATATCCAGAATGTATAAATAACTCTTGAAATACAATGATAAAAATGACCAAAAAAAATTAAAAATGGGAAAAATGACTTGAGTAGACATTTATCCAAAGAAGGTATGCAGGTTGCCAATAAGCATGCATAGTGATGTTTAACATCACTGGTTATCAGGGAAAATGCAAATCAATACCACTTCAGACATGGTATCACGGCTATAACAAAAAAGACTGAAGACTTATACACTGTTGACGGGAATGTAAAAAGGGGCATCCACTTTGGAAAACAGAGTTAACATATGACACAGCAATTTTACTGTTAGAAGCATACTCAAGAAATAAAAAATTTGACTGCACAACATGTGAACATGAATGTTCATAGCACCCTTATTTATAAAAGCCAAAAATGAAAACAACCTGAAACTCCATCAATATGAATGGATATATAAAATTTGTATAACCACACAAAAGTATATTGTATAATGAAAAGAAGTGCTGACATTGAAAACACCAAATGCCGTTGAGGACATGGAGCAACAGGAACTCTGTCATTGATGGTGAGAATGCCGAATGCTACCATCACTTTGAGGCACACTTGGCAGTTTCTTCCAAAAATAAATATATTTTTCCATACAACCCAGTAATCATACTTCTTGATATTTACTCAAAGAAATTAAAAACTTATTTTTACACAAAAATCTACACATGAATGTTCATAGTAGCTTTATTCATAATTACCAAAAACTGGTAGTAATGAAGATATATTTTATTATATGAATAATGAATAAAAAATTTGTACATACTGATAATGAATATATATGTTCATTTTATATATATTTATGTATATGTTTATATATGTTGACTATATATGTTCATATTTATGTAGAGAGAGATATATATGTAGATATATATAAATATGTATATATATGTTTGTGTATATATATATATATAAATATGTATATATATGTAGAGAGAGAGAGAGAGATGTATGTGTGTGTTATGGGAAGTCAGGGACCCCAAACGGAGGGACTACCTGGAGTCATAGCAGAGGAACATAAATTGTGAAAATTTCATTTTAATATGGACATTTATCAGTTCCAAAAATTAATAGTTTTATAATTTCTTACACCTGTCTTTATTGCAATCTCTGAACATAAATTGTGAAGATTTCATGGACATTTATCACTTCCCTAATAATACTCTTATAATTTCTTATGTTTGTCTTTACTTTAATCTCTTAATCCCATTATTTTTGTAAGCTGAGAATGTATGTCACCTCAGGACCACTATTGTACAATTGATTGTAAAACATGTGTGTTTGAACAATATCAAATCAGTGCACCTTGAAAAAGAACAGAGTGACAGCAATTTTCAGGGAACAAGGGAAGATAACCATAAGGTCTGACTACTGGCGGGGTCGGGCAGAATAGAGCCATATTTTTCTTCTTGCAGAGAGTCTATAAATGGACGTGCAAGTAAGAGAGATACCGCTAAATTCTTTTCCCAGCAAGGAATACCCTGGGGAAGGAATGCATTCTTGAGGGGTGGTCTATAAACAGCCACACTGGGAGTGTCTGTCTTATGCGGTTGAGATAAGGACTGAAATATGCCCTGGTCTCCTGCAGTACCCTCAGGCTTACTAGGATTGGGAAATTCCAGCCTGGTAATTTTGGTTTACCAAGATGTTTATCAAGACAATACATGTGGGACATAGACCCTCATCAGTAATTCTGATTTTGCCTTTGCCTTGTGATCTTTACTGCCCTTTGAAGCATGTGATCCTTGTGACCTACTCCCTGTTCGTACACCCACTCCCCTTTTAAAATCCCTAATAAAAACTTGCTGGTTTTGCAGCTCAGGGGACGTCAGAGACCTACTGATATGTGATGTTACCCAGCTGTAAAACTCTTCTCTTTGTACTCTTTCTCTTTATTTCTCAGACCGGCTGACAGGCCCAGCTGTAAAACTCCTCTCTTTGTACTCTTTCTCTTTATTTCTCAGACCGGCTGACACTTAGGGAAAACAGAAAGAACCTATGTTGAAATATTGGGGGTTGGTTCCCCTGATATGTGTATTTGTGTGTATGTATTCAATGTTTACAAGAAATGAGCTGTCAGGCCATAAAAATACATAATGAAACCAAACCTTAAATTAGTGGTACTATGTGAAACTGAGTTGTACTTAGCACCATTAAGTATGTCGGCCTCCTTAGTGCACTTAGTATGTGCAGCATTCCCACATACCACTAAGTGAAAGAAGCCATTCTAAAAAGGCTGTGCACTGTATGATTCCAACTATATGACTTTCTGGAAAAAGCAAATCTATAGAGACAATAAAAAGATTCATGGTTTCTAGGGGGCTAAAGGAAGAAAATAGGCAGTACACAGATTTTTTAAGACAATGAAACTATTTCATATGATACTACAAGTGTAGATATATATCATTATACATATGCCAAAACTCATAGAATGTTCAACACTGAGAGGGAACTCTAATGCAAACTGTAAACTACATGAACTTTGGGTGATAATAATATGTCATTGTAGGTTTGCTGATTGTAACAAATGTGGTGAAGGATATGGATAATGGCGGAGGTTGTGTGTGGAGAAGAAAGAGGGACAGAGAGATAAGGGCACTCTGTTCTTTCTGGTCAATTTTGCTGTGAACCTAATTTTAAAAAGAATATATAAATCCTTTAATAGCTATTAATACATAAATGCAAATATCACAGCTTAAAAGGAAAAGAAAGTACTGTTACATGATTCAACATAAAAGAACCATGAAAATTATGCTAAGTGAAAGAAGCCAGTCATGAAAGACCATATTATGTGATTCCATTAAGGTTCTTATATATTAGACATTCTATAAATTCCAGTTAGTGTCATTACTTCATTATATCAGGGTGTTTACTACTAATTTCAGACTAATTTCAGCCTCAGTCAATGCCCTCTCCAACTTTCGATTTTAAGTTTCCTGAATATGGGAAAATATGATTAGCTCAGTTTTTACTATGTAGTAGATTTTCTACAAATTCGACTCCCACTAAATTTTCCCACTTTCTTTATCTCTGATTTCAATTTGCATAAAACTAACGTGGTAGAGAGGTTCTTTATGTCTTCAATATATTCTATAATTATTAAATTTGAGTTTTAAATGTGGTGGTGTTTTTATGTGCCACTGTATCTGTTTGTATCTCTCTGATTTACATAATACCACCACTATATGATGTTTATATACTATTTTAGTTTCTGGTGAGAATGCAGAGTTCTGACTGACCCAGATCTAAAATGATAATTATTACAATATTTTCTCTGTGTTACTAATTCATGTGTTAGCTGTAACTCTGCAGAGATTTATTCTTTAATTTACTTTGCAATATTTTTACACCTAATGTCATACAGGCATTTAATACTCTTAATTCAAAAGTTGTCTTGTGAAGCCTCATATTTCATGGATTATATTAGTGTATTAAAATGCAAAAACCATAAAATATAACACAAATATTTTAACAGTTTATTTAAGGATATTCTTGCTATTAACATGAGTTAAAAATAAAATTCTAAAGGAGTGTAATGACATTAGGTAAGGAACCATATCTATTTTTACCTTTTGTGGAGTACAGTTTAGTAGATAACCAATTTTTCAAAATAATATAAATTAAATAGGGATGGGTGAATTAAATATGCATAGTTACTTTCTCTAGAAAATAAGTTAAAAATCAAGTGATTCATAGCATATATTTTAATCTTCCATGGAAATACACAACTCTATATTTAAACATTATTCATGATGGTAGAAACCAGATATTAGGTGATTTGATCTATAATAGGATATCAGAAACTGGGGTAATATAATCTATTTTTTTCTTGCCCTCTTGGATTACATTTCTTAGTTTTTTTTTTTAAATTTGTTTGTTTGTTTTTTCTGGATCCTCCTCTCTCTGAATTATTACATTTTAGTATAGTCTAGAGTTCAGTCCTTAGAGCTTTTCTTTGTTCTACCTTCATTCACTCTTTAGTAGTCACATATAGCCCTGGTTTGAAATACCACGAATACATAATAAACCTCAAATTTAAATCCCCAGTTAGGACAGATTTAAAGTATAATACCAAACCATCTTTGAGCCTGAGGCAAAAGGAAAAATTAGTCAAGTTGACTTTGTATTAGTTTTCTATTGCTGTTTTCACAAATTACCACAAACTTAGTGTTTTAAAACAAAACTGAAAACCACCAAAAAATTTAGTATCTCACAAGTATCTAGGTCAGAAATCCAATAGCCTCATCTGGTTTCTCTGTTCTAGATACAAGGCTAAAATCAAAATGGCGGTTGCGCTTTTGCCTGGAGGCTCTAGGGGAGAATTCACTTCCAGGCTCATTCAGGTTGTTGTTGGAAGAATTTCGTTTCTTGAAGTTGTAGGGCTGTGGCCCCTGTTTCCTTGCTTGCTGCTGCTCGGGGGTTGTTCTTACCTTCCAGAGGTCATCCCTTGGCATTCTCTGGCTAATGACTCATCCTGGTTTATTCTCAAAGCCAAAGATAACCAATTTTATCTTTCGGTCTCTCAAATCTCTCCTGCCTTTTATTCCAGTACACGTTCTGACTATTTTGGTTTCCTCTGCTGCTTTTAAAGTTCACAATAGTGCAAGGAGACCACTGAACAATCCTGGATGATTTCCCTATTTTGAGAGCAACTGATTAACGAATAATATTTTAAAGTACCTTTTCATAGGTGGGGTGATATATTTACAGGTGGAAAACCGGAGAGTAAAGATAATGGGGGCCAATGTCCTGCCTACCAAACAAATTATATACGAAAATTTTGATTATTTTCACAGTGGATTTTTTGGCATTAATTTTGATTTTTAAGATATATCACATTGAAATATTTTAAATCTTGATTACTCAGTTTTTTGGTGCGTCCTTAAATTTTGTATCTGAGGTGAGTGCTTCACTCACTTCACCGTAGTTCTGACCTGGCAATATCACTATCTGCCTACTGAGATCTTCACTTGGAATTCCAATGGACATCCTAAATGTGTCATGTCCAAAACCAAACTCCCGATTTCCCCTTCAAAACCTGCTCTTCCTACGGTATTTCTTATCTCAGTAAATAACACTTTCATTGACCCAGTTGCTAAAGCCAAAATACTTGGAATTCATCCTTGATTTCTTAATTGAACATATTCCAATTACACTCAGAATGAAATTCAAATTCCTATCTATGACCCATATAATCTCTATAATTTGAACCTGGCCATTTAACATTCTTTTTGCTATTCATCATAGACCAGCTACACCACGTTGATCCTCCTCTTGTTTTACCAGATTCTAAGTAAGAATCTATCTAGAGTTATTCCTTTACTATTTCTTCTGCTGGAAGGTTCTCCTAGATTCCACTTAGCTCACTCCCTAGATTCATTCATATTTCCACTCAAATGTCACTTTCTCAGACCCATCCCCAGTTCTCACCCCATTCCTTTGCTTTATTTTCTTTATAGAGCTCATTATTATGTGATATTTACCATAATATTTTAAATTTGTTATTTATCTTCCCCTACATTAAAGCTCCATAAGAATAACAATTTTTTTTTTTTGATCATAGATATATTCCCAGTGCTTGGAACAGAATCTGACACAAAGGCACTCTAGATACTAACAAATGTTTAATTAATTGACAGATGTGTACAATCCACAAAACAAAATACAGCATAATGTGTTTTTATGGAACATAAAGATGGGTTCACAAAATCTAAAGTCTCTGTGATATTTGTGGAAAACTGTGGGTTCTATAAAATCATTAGCCAATTTGTATTAAATGATCAGGGAACACTCGTGCAATGCACATACCTCTCTTCAATCAGAAAATGTCTGCAGGTTTCAGGGATCATGGATTTATGGATATTCATGCTAGTAACCTGTGCACATCAGATCAATGGCATTATAAACAATTTACAAGCAGGAAATTGATGGACAGGATATTAATAATTTATGCCACTGCCTTATTTAGCTCTATTCACTGTAGTCTAGTAGCACAGGATCCCAAAGTAAACAAAGTCATAAAAGAGCTGCATGGCACTGCATTAGATTATTAATTTCATACAGTTCTGGTGTGGTAGCAATTTGCAGTCCCTGTTGCATCGCAATTAATTGAAAGATATACATTCCTTAGGAATAACCGCATCCTGAAAGATTATATTCAGAAGATTCATTCTCTCACTAGAGGTTTATTACAGCTATATATGCATTATTGAGTTAGGAACTATGGTGTACATAAAGATATAATAGATAGATGTCTCTGGCCCTTGAAATAAAAGAGAGTCTTATGAAATATTACATACATGCACTACAAACTTACCTATAGGTATAAGAATTAAAATTATAGGATGTGATTAAATCAATATTTTATGAGTACCTATTATGTTAAAAATAATTTTCCTGAAACAATGAACATATTTTAAGTATACATTATTCTTAGATTGACTAAAGCAGTAGTTTCAATAAAAATATTTCAGGATAAATTTCCAAAAGGATGATTTAACAAATAAGAATGCTGGAGGGTGACAGATAGATGTATATAGCTGAGGAAATTCTTATGCAATAATAAGTATTTGGACAGGTAGCGCTTTAACAGAGTTAAAAAGAGGTACAGTGAGAATTCCAGATTGAGAAAATACTACATGCAAAGGCATAGAGGCACTGTAATTATTGTTAATAATATTAGCCAGGATGTATATAGTGCTTTTCATTTTACAGATTGAAGGCAATTCTTGATTTAAAAATAGGAAGAATTTCTACACATTGACCAAACATTTTTCCTCTGGGTGCAGAAAACAGAAATGTTAATAGTCTTTTTGACTCCCATAGACACTCTGATCCTAAATTCTCACTCATTTCCAGAAATTCCAGTGTTGAAAATCAATTTCTTGTTCAGGAGTGCTCTATACAATTGAAAGTCTCTGGAAGGTTTAGTGCCTTTAACTAATAATGGATTACTGGACAACGTGCTGAGAGAAAACTAGGTTTATTAAAAGAGGGAAGGATGCTGAGCACAATATAGGACACATAGCTTTCTGCTTATGTCTTGTCTTGTCTTGTGTGTTATGTTAAAGTGACTCTGCCAAGTGCAGTTCAAAATATAAGAATCATAGTAATTTAAAGGAGAATAATACTGTGTTACGAATCACATTGAGGATGGGGTGAGGAGATTGGTAGGATCAGAATCTCAATTAGTTGATCTCTGATTTAAATGATTTCAGGGTCAAGGGTATGAAGATTCTGCCAAAATACTTTGTTTCCCCATTTATATATTTTAAGCTCTATCAATAGACATTTCCCATTTCATTCCTTTGATTTAAGGCTTTGTTTTGGGTGAAAATGAAGTTTCTTCTTAGGGAGGTTATAGTTAAAATTTTATGACTTTTTGTACCCTTGTGTTCCGTGGGTATCTAAGAGCATTTTCTGAGATACCATTTTTATAGTGGAGAATAATGGAATGTATGTATATACGTGTGGAGAAGATGGACATTGCCACAGTGGCGATGAACTAGAAAAAGAGAAAACAAGAAAGCCCAAGACAAAATATTCTTGCATTAAAATTTTGCTAAAAGTTTCACTTGAGCTGTACACTTTCTTTGTATGACATATGTCACCTTTATTCATAAACATGGTATACCATGTGTCACTTTGACTATTCCATTCAGTTAGGTTCCATAACTAAGGATCATGTAACTCACGTGAAGAAGCTATCTATTTAGGTCCTAGATTATATGTGAGCATAACATGCTGACAGTTAGAGGACAAAGGGAAAAATTGCAAATAACCTGAATGAAAGAAAATATAGTGTTAAAACACAACATTTTATATTCTCTTTCCTACCAAACGAAACAAAGAAAAAATACGTATGTACTGGTTCTGCAGTGGGGATTATTGAGTGTCCATTACACTATGTGCCAGGCACTGTTCTAGGCAGTTGGCATATATCAATGAATAAATGTCAGTGAGTAAAAGGGATGAAGTTCTTGATCTTTGTGTGGCATAATTGCTAACAAAGAGAATACAATGAAACATAACCAAATAAGAGAACATTGTCTAGAATGTTAATGTGATAAATAGTATGGAAAAGAGAAAAAGTGGAGCAGAATAGAAGGGCTCGGAGTATGGGTTGAAGCAGTGATATGCAGGATACATGGAAATTGTGACTACTAATTAATTAATCTGTTAACATTTTTCTGTCTTAAATTAATTTTTATACATTTATGGATGTTTAAATTTAGTTAGAAACAGATTTTTCAGAAAAGTGTAGGAAGTAGGCTAAGTTAGAAAGCTATGTCCATCTAGTTTAATTAACAGTAATCAGTACTCAGCCAATTATTTACCTAGAAACACTCTCCTCTGCTCTAATATATAATTAGAGGCGGTGTATACTGCATGGGGTTTTAGCAGAATGGCATTCTCAGGCAGATCTGAAAGTAGACTCTTAAATACGAAGAGGAAGATAATGGGATTATAAGGATGAGTTTAGAGTTGCCTGTTCAGCTTGCTGACAGCCAATCACAGAGTGTAGGGAAGACTATATCTGTATCGAGTTTAAAGTGAGCAGTCATTGAGTCTGAAGTTGTCTAAAACGAGGGAGGCAGAATAAAATTGAGATCTCCGTTAAGTCCTCTTACTGTAGAGAGCTACAAAGGACTCAGTCTTGACTTATAATGGCATGAACTTGAAATGACAGACAGACACTAAAGGTTATATTATGATCTGAACAGAAAAGCTGTTTTAGTCCTAAGGTGATTGGCAGGATTTGGAGAGCTGATTAAATTGCAGGCCTAAGCGAAATTCTGTGTTTCAAAATATCATTTGTCCTTTAAAAGAGACAGGCTGAGAGATTTTAATGTGGTAGAAGAATGAGGACAGCTGTAATTTACTCAGCACTAAAATGATAAAGAATAAAAAGACCATATTTAGTCACCAACTTGGATTTTCACCACTGAAAATGACTATCAAGGATATAACTCTTCTTAATCCATTTCCTATTATCAGAAGGACTGCAAGGAGAATCTGATGAAAATGAATTACAGATCCTGCAGAAATCTGTGTTTGGAAAGTAATAAATGGGCAATAAATGTTTTATAAATGAAAAAAAAATAAATGAATGAGAATAGCTTTACTTAAATTTCAGACATTATACTTTGGTTTGATTTTTAATATAATTATATAAAAAATGAGAATAAAGTTTCTAAAATTTGAGGATTAAGATAAAAATTTTTAAAAATTTAAAAAGGAGTATGAGAGAGATAATTTAAAGAGAGCATTTTGTGTCAATTTGTTGCAAAATGACCTGTAAAAAAACTCCTAAGATTTTGAATGGTACTATTTCTTCACTCAGAAACTCATCATGATCAAAAGGTTAAATTATAGTATGACTTTCACAACTGAGGTTTAAAATAACGGCAGATCTGAGATTGTAACCAACTCTGACTGACTTTTAAAATTCTGTTCTTTTTATACTATACTGTCCCCACTGAAGGCTAAAGAAATGTCAGTCAGGGTGCAAAAGACTTTAAAAGTCAATTCAGACCAGGCACGGTGGCTCATGCCTGTAATCCCAGCACTTTGGGAGGCTGATGGATCCTTTGAGACCAGCCTGGGCAGCATGACAAAACCTTGTCTTTACTAAAACTACAAAAATTATCTGGGCTTGGTGGTGTACGCCTGTAGTCCCAGCTGCTTAGGAGGGTGAGGTAGGAAGATCGCTTAAATCCTGGAGGCAGAGGTTGCAGTGAGCCGATATCATGCCTGTGCTCTCCAGCCTGGGTGACAGAGTGAGGATGTCTCAAAAAAAAAGAAAAAAAGAAAGTCAATTCATTAATCATTTATTTTATTGCACAAAAATATTTTTATTGAAGAAAGTATGTCAACAATATGAAATCAAGAATCACAAGGAAGAAAATCACTCACAATGTTATCATCACTTTACAAAAATGAGTATTTTATTGTTGATCATTAAATATATGTATAGTAATACATATATAAATAATGTATTAATAAAATAAATAAGTGAAAATGATAAGCAGAATGACCATTACATGATTATACATAAAAGATAGCATACATGTACATATACATGTTATACATGAAAGGTAGTATACATCTACCTGTACATGAATAAGTGCATTTATATGTACATGTAATAGACATGCTGCTTATCATTTTCACCTAAATTAATATCTTAAGCATTTCCAATTTGTTGACTAAGCTCCAAACTATCATTGCTAATGGCTGCAAAATATTATATGAAATTGGTGAGTCATCATTTGTATAGTTATTCTCCTTTGGGGAAATTTCAGCCTCCCCAAAATTGTTTATTCAGATCAGGATGCACATTTGTCTGTAAATGGATTTTCCTGCTCAATTTTTGTTTCTGATAATACTTCATTATGGGGTTTGAATATAATGCTTTCTATTGCATATATTTCGGTGAAGTGACTTTTCCCTCAAAATCTCAGAGAATGTAGGAGATAATGATAGTGCTCTACCAGGTTCTTTCAGATTACCATTAAAAAAACATCCTGTGTACCTTGCAGTCTGGGATTTAGTTCCCAGAAGCCTGCATCTTGGTCCTTTCTCAATGTCTACACCTTAACCTGTACCATATACTATTGTGGATTTGTGCTGAGCCCTGAATGCCAGGCAGTGGCCCTTAAGGAACAGATTTGGCATGTCCCTTTTCCAAATTGTTCTTATAATCTATCTACCCAGGTGAAGTGAGTTACAGTTTGAAAACAAGATTTTGACAAGGAATTGATGCAATACAAGGTTGACAATACCTTGCAAAAAAATCCCGATATGTTTGTTGTTGTTGATACTGTTTTTTGTTTGTTTGTTTTTAACAGAGAAAGGCATTTAAACTTTTCTCCTTACTTATATCTTTGACATGCCCTTAATCAACCATGTAGAAACACTGCAAAATCTCACTGGGTGCTTGATAGGAAAACCACATACAGCCTAACCAAAGAAAAGAGACATTTAATTAGGGTTAATTGACCTTTTTATATACATTTTGGAGGAGAAGTGAAACACACTAAAGACTTATTTATTGACACCATATGGCACTTCCTCACAGTGATGCCCAAATTATGTAGAACAAGGCTAATCAAACTAAATAGCTTGTCAAAAGGTCTTCCATTCAAAGATGCTGCTATTTTTACTTTGGAAGCTTTTAGACACTTCACTGGATCCCAAAATACTATATACATTCTTTTACTCAAATCTTTCCAAGAATCTAGTAAAGCAACCTGCAAAAATTATTCTGCATCTTCAAAATGTAAATGTCATTTTAATGCTTATCATTTAGTTATTAATTTATTAAATAGATGTTTTCAATAACAGTTGCATGACTACTGCCAGA
Organism: Macaca nemestrina; assembly: GCF_043159975.1. Classification (NCBI taxonomy): domain Eukaryota; kingdom Metazoa; phylum Chordata; class Mammalia; order Primates; family Cercopithecidae; genus Macaca; species Macaca nemestrina. The sequence continues at coordinate 12,956,492 of NC_092128.1, forward strand.
TTTTGTGCTAACGATTGGTAAGGTAAATGCCATCACCCCTGCTTTCAAATAATTGGCACATCTTGCATTAGAGACCTAGTTTACAAATAGTAAAATGTGACTATGAAGGATATATGCAGGAAAGAAATGTTTGGAAAAGATGGTGGGTAGCTAACGGAATTGCTAAAAGCTTAGGAGCTTGAGAGAACCAGGCTCTGAGAATGGAAAGAAAGGCTGTCAGGTTCAATCTATGGTCAAAAAATTATAGCACAGGTACTAGTGCAGTGAGAATATCTCTGCTGGTATACTTTGCAACTGCTCCATTAGTGACTGCCTCTTTAGATGCAACAATCAGACAATTATAACGGCAACTATGAAACCTCTCTGTGCCTACTTTCTGAATACTTTGGTCCCTGACTCCAGATGCAGTATTTTGGGCACGGAGCCAGGCCACATGTGCATTAAATCTGCAGAAGTAGCTTTGTGAGTGGGAGGCAAAGTCAAGATTTATAAAACAGATAATTTCCCAAATATTAGTAGACAGTTAACCCAGCATGGAGGATCAAAGAGTATCTACTATGTACATTCAACATATTGAAACCAAATTCTAGCTGATGCAGAAAAACATATCCAAATGCTCTCTGATTAATAACAGTTACAATCACAAAAAATGCCTCAGTGTAGATTTAAGAATATAAATAATGTATATAGATACATAAATATTAACATATTATTATTATTAGACTTTAAGTTATGGGATACACATGCAGAACATGCAGGTTTGTTACATAGATATACACATGCTATGGTGGTGTGCTGCATCCATCAACCCGTCATCTATATTAGGTATTTTTCCTAATACTATTCCTCCCCTAGCCGCCCACCCGCTGACAGGCCATGGTGTGTGATCTTCCCCTCCCTGTGTCCATGTGTTCTCATTGTTCATCTCCCACTTATGAGTAAGAACATGTGATGTTTGGTTTTCTGTTCCTGCATTAGTTTGCTGAGAATGATGTTTTCCAGCTTCATCCATGTCCCTGCAAAGAACATGAACTGATCTTTGTTTATGGCTGCATAGTATTCCTTGGTGTATATGTGGCACATTTTTTAAATTCAGTTTATCATTGATGGGCATTTGGGTTGGTTCCAAGTCTTTGCTATTGTGAACAGTGCTGCAATAAACATACATGTGCACGTATCTTTATAGTAGAATGATTGATAATCCTTTGGTTATATACCCAGTAATGGGATTGCTGGGTCAAATGGTATTTCTGGTACTAGGTCCTTGAGGAATCGCCACACTGTCTTCCACAATGGTTGAACTAATTCACACTCCCACCAACAGTGTAAAAGCATTCCTATTTCTCGACATTCTCTCCAGCATCTGTTGTTTCCTGATTTTTTAATGATCACCATTCTAACTGGCATGAGATGGTATCTCATTGTGGTTTTGATTTGCATTTCTCCAATGACCAGTGATGATGAGCTTTTTTTCATGTTTGTTGGCCGCATAAATGTCTTCTTTTGAGAAGTGTCTGTTCATATCCTTCGCCTACTTTTTGATGGGGTTGTTTTTGTCTTGTAAATTTGTTTAAGTTCCTTATAGATTCTGGATATTACCCCTTTGTCAGATGGATAGATTGCAAACATTTTCTCCCATTCTGTAGGTTGCCTGTAGGTTGCCTGTACACGCTGATGATAGTTTCTTTTGCCGTGCAGAAGTTCTTTAGTTTAATTAGATCCCGTTAGTCAATTTTGGCTTATGTTGCGCTTGCTTTTGGAGTTTTAGTCACGAAGACTTTGCCTATGCCTACGTCTTGTAAGGCTTGTTCAACACATGCAAATTAATAGATGTAATCCATCACATGAACAGAACCAATGACAAAAACCACATGATTATCTCAATAGATGCAGAAAAGACCTCCAATAAAATTCAACACCCCCTATGCTAAAAACTCTCAATAAACTAGGTATTGATGGCATGCATCTCAAAATAATAAGAGCTATTTATGACAAACCCACAGCCAGTATCATACTGAATGGGCAAAAGCTGGAAGCATTCCCTTTGAAAACTGGCAGAAGACAAGGATGTCCTCTCTCATCACTCCCATTCAACATAGTATTGGAAGTTCTGACCAAGGCAATCAGGCAAGACAAAGAAATGAGGTATTCAAATAGGAAGAGAGGAAGTCAAATTGTCTCTGTTTGCAGATGACATGATTGCATATTTAGAAAACCCCATGATCTCAGCCCCAAATCTGCTTAAGCAGATAAACAACTTCAGTAAAGTCTCAGGATACAAAATCAGTGTGCAAAAATCACAAGCATTCCTATACACCAATAACAGACAAACAGAGAGGCAAATCATGAGTTTTTTAATGTATTATTATATTGTTATTTTTATGTTATATAAAGGCATATGAGTAATGTCTCATATGTCTTACTTTAATGGTACAAACTCAGATTAATTTATGGTTTTTCTCTATGCAATAAAGTAGTACATATTGTTCACATTCTAGTAATTTTTGTTTTTTTAGATGAGCCTCATCCTGTAACCCAGGCTGGAGTGCAATGGCATGATCTCAGCTCGGGCTGGAGTGCAATGGCACGATCTCAGCTCACTGAAACCTCTGCTTCCCATGTTCAAGTGATTCTCCTGCCTCAGCCTCCCAAGTAGCTGGGATTACAGGTGTGCACCACCACACCTGGCTAATTTTTTGTGTCTTTAATAGAAACAGTGTTTCACCATCTTGGCCTGGCTAGTCTCAAACTCCTGACCTTGTGATCCACCCACCTCGGCCTCCCAAAGTCCTGGGATTATAGGCATGAGTCATCGCACCTGGCCCCATTCTAGTAATTTCTCTCTCTCTCTCTCTGTTTTTTTTTCTTTTGAAACAGGGTCTTTCTCTGTCACTGAGGCTGAAGTTAAATGGCATGATCATACCTCACTGCAGTCTTGAATTCTGGAGAAACTGGGACAACAGAAGCATGCCGTTACATGCACACAATTCTTTTAAAATTTTCTAAGGAGACGTGGTAGAGGGAGAGGTCTCACTGTGTTGCCCAGGCTGGTCTTAAACTCCTGGTTGGCCTCAAGCAATCCTCCTATCTCAGCCTCCCAAAGTGCTAGGATTACAAGCATGAACCACCACACCTGGCCATTTTTTTCTTAATATCAGTAATTATCTATAGAATTTTGAACCTACATAATATTATAAAATGTTATATTATCAATATTATTATATAACATGTTTGATATTTATAACATATAATACATATGTATTATTGCATATTTAGTATATGCCATATTATATTTTCTCTAAAATATTTTGTATCTCAAACTTATATAAAATAATCTGATCATAATTTTTCCACTCCTGAATTCCATAAGTAGAAAATTTAACATTTCAGAATGGCATTCAAATCTTTCATAATATGTTCTCAACCTGTCTTTCTGATATCACATTCTGTCACTCTCATCCATAAATGTATGCTCTAAGTTAACTTCTTTTCTTGCTATTTTCTAAGCATGGCATACATCTTTATAATTCTGTATCTTTGCTTGTGGTTTTTCCTTGACCTAGAAGGTTCTCTCCCCAACATGACCTTCTAAAAGAATACAACTGATAAGTAAAGACACAGCAGGAATGCCTCTTTCCCTTTAAGCCTGTCACTTACTTTTCTGAAAAAGAAAATAGATAGTGTCTGTTTTTTACACTAGCAATATATTTTACAGTAGTTTCACAGATGAGTTTCCCTGCAAGAGTGTGAGGTCTTTAGAATCTGGAATTGTATCTTACACTCCTGGGTGGGTGTGAATGTGTGTGTGTGTGTGTGTGTGTGTGTGTGTGCCTAGAATGATGCAAATGTCCATTAAATATTTGTTAAATTAAATATTATTAAAGAGTGGCACATGCTTAGACTATATTACTGTTTCTTTGAATCTCAGTAACATTCTAAGGTGGTATATTTTTTCTAATTATTGTATGAGATAGATAATTTTCACAACCATGACATATCATTGTAGTTATTAAGACGCCGTATATGCGGAAATGTTAAATGTCACTAATTCAAAGTGAAAAAATTTATAAAACCAATGTAAATACAATATTACTCATTATTTACTCTATGATTATTCATACATATATTACACATACTCATGAAGGGTTAGAATCATACAGGATATGAAGGGAATTTATGTTATAGTAAAAGAATAAATTTCAGAAGGATTATCTTTCTAAAATATGCCTGGGATTTTTGGAGACCAAAGGTGAATTTTGTTCTTTCTTCTTCCCCAACCCTGATCCCTGTCCTAGTAATGCTCTGGGTTGAGTTTTTTAAATTTTTTTCCTGTTATCTTTCAATGTGCTGGCACACATCATTAAGCTGTCAGGCCACTGGTTAATATATTCCAGGAGGTAACGGCATTTGTTGGTTTCTAGTATACAGCCAAAGATAGTTGTATGCACTTTCAGTCGTAATAATAATTACTGCCATTTATTAACCATACAATGAGAGCCAGACCCTTTGATAAGTACATTGCATGGATTCACTGTTTAAATCCTTGAATCAATCTTTAAGAAACGGTATTCCTGCGATATACTTTTAACCCCTGAGGACACTGATGCTTGGAGTAGTTATATTACAGATATAACAAGGGTTCAAACCAAGTTTCTTCTGGGTTGACTTGTCTCCAAAGCCTTGCTCTTACCATGATATTAACTCATGGAAAACCTGTTATTTAAAAAGAAGCCATTGCAAGCTTATTGAATTTCTGATCTCTGCCTAAGTCTTCTGTATTCACTACAATGTGGGATGTGCTCATGAATGGTGTGCTTCTGCAGACATAAATTAAGTGTTGGATACTTTACACATCTGCCTAGACTGAGTCTTCTTATAGACAGCTTCTGTTGTCATACACATCAGTTAATCACCCATTTGTTAGTACTATAGAAGGCCAAATGACAATCTCTAAGACTGTTATTCTAGGTAGGAAGTAAGGAAAGAAGGTAGCAAACAATACACACACAAACACACACACACACACACATACATATATACACATACATACACACATATATGAGTGTATATATAAAAATATGCACATTGTATATATGCATTATATCTGAATGCATATATAAATTATATATATCCCTAAGTTTTTGGAACAGAATAATTGGTGGATAAAAGCAACTAAAAGCTGACTTTTGAACCTGACATGATGGAGTAGTTGGTTGTAGACTTACCTCCTATAGTGAACAATTATAAACTGGAAAAATATATGAAGAAATTTTTATTACACTGCAGATAGTACAGGACTGAAAGTCTTAAGAGAAATGATATACGTTCCACATTTACTGCAGCTTTTTTCCTGGGAGCTTTTTCTAAACTATAATGCAGAGAACTAAAGTACAAGAAAGAAAACCAATCTCATTAGATGGAAAAAACAGAATAGAATGTGAAATTGCTAAGGCAGCTAGAATTTTAAGGCATTATACAGGAGCAGATTTCAAGATTCACTATAAAGTTATGGTCGTATAGTGTTTGGCTAAATGGTGTGATTATTGGCAAAAAGACACAAAAGTAGCTCAAAGGAATAAACTGGGTAGTCCATAAATGGACTTAAAAATATATTACTAAGTTGAATTTTAGACAATAATATTATAAACATGGTTAACTAATTTTAATTTTGACAAGAATATCAAAAGAAATCAGTGGGGAAAATTATTTTCCATAAACAATGTTAGAACAACTGAAAACCTGATGGAAAAAATGAAATTTAATTTCTAACTGGGACCAAACAAAAAATTACTATAGGGAAATCTTTGATCTATAGATGAAAATTATGATTCTGAAACTTATAAAATAAAGTACAGGAGAATATTTTTTTCCAACTCTGGTAAACAAAGATTTGTTATAATTTGAAAGGCACTGATATGAATTGTATTGTATCCTCCTCAACCTCCAAAATCATATGTTGAAGCATTAATTCTCAATGTGTTCTTATTTGAAAATAGGGTAGTTGCAGATGTCATTAGTTAAATTATGGTGAAGTCATGAGTGTGGACCCTAATACAATATAACTGGTGTCCTTACAATAAGGAGGAATTTGTATATGCACAGATGCAAAGAAAAGAGACATGAAGACCCAAGGAGAAGACAGCCATCTACAAGTTAAGGAAAGAGCCTGGAACAAATTCTTTCACAGCACTTAGGAGGAACCAACCCTGTCAATACCTTGATTTTGAACTTCTAGACTCCAAATTGTAAGACAATAAATTTCTTTTATTTAAACTACCTAGCTTGAGGTACTTTGATATGGCAGCCTGAGAAAACTAATACAGGCATTAACCATAAAACCACAGAGATACTAACACACACACAAATACTGAAATGATAAATTGGACCTCACATCAAAATTGGAAACAAATATTCACCAAGCAAAGGCCTTACTAAGAAAATAAAAGTGAAAGCAAGAAGTTGCAAGACAAGCATCTCATCTACAACATATAGATTGCATAAAGAACTTGTGTGCAAAATAAAGAACTCTTGCAAATCATAAAAAATCAAATGACCTGATTTTATAAATGGGCAAAATACCTCATCTAACACATCATATAAATATATGTCAGAATGCCAAATACTTAAATAAATGAATACTCAACACCATTAATCATCATAAAAATGCAAATTGAAACCACAATGAGATACTGCCACATATTCACTAGAATTGCTAAAATTACACACACACACACACACACACACAATATCATTTGCTACATTGTATAGATGTAGATCTCTGAAATTGCTGGTGCAAATCTAAAATAGTGGAATTTATTTTGAATATGGTTTTGAGTTTCTCATGAAAATTCATTATATACTCACCCTATGACCCAGCAATTAAACTACTAGGAATTCACTAAATGTATGTCCACAAAAAAATCATACAACAAAAATTATAGCAGCTTTTATCCCTAAAAGCCTAACCTGAAAATAACTCATTTGCCCATTCCTAGGAGGTTGAATAGATAAACTGTGGCATCCTTACACAACGGAGTACTACTCAGGAATCAGAAGATGAATTTACTGATAAATGCAAAAGCATAATTATTCTCAAAAACATTATAAGTTGTGAAAGAAGCCAGATATAAAAAGTACATATTATGTGTCTCTCCCTGTGTGAAGTTCAAAAATATTAAATAATGAAGACACCAAATTTGAATAGTTGTTCTCACAGTGGTGGAGCTATTTCCAGGAAGGGAGGTACAGAGATGTGTTGAAATACATCGGAATCAACACAGAAAGATCCAAGGTTAAAATAAAATCAAATAAATCTATACAAATAAATACATAAAACAAAGGAACCAACAAAAAATAAATTTAGCTATGATCAGGGGTTGGGTATGTGGAGTTGAACATTTCAAATTTGATAACTTGTCTACCCTTAAGTGAGCATTTTATGCAGAAGGACTTTGATTTATCATATAACTACAAAATGACTTTTAAATACTCTTAGTAAGTTTAAAACATTGGTTATAACCAAGATTACCTCTGAATATTGAAATATTTACAGAACATGGTAAAGCAGACTGCAGAAAAGTGATATATTTAATAGTCATATATATGTATATCTAAATATACACATGCACTTAAATTTATTTCTACATCCATATCCATAACTTTATCTATATGCTACTTTCCAATCATGGGAAGAGGAAATAGCAGATCAAAAGGAAGATATTCCATGAATATCTTCATTATGGTACAAATTTATTTTTTCCTATTCTTAACACCTTTTGATTATGAGTACAGCAATCTACATAAAGTAGTTCAGTGACTATTTATGATTAATTTATTTTAAATCTGATTCTGTGTGTATAGACTTAAAGATGTAGCTTACTAATCACTTCAATAGTATTTATGATCAAGTGTGCATTAAAAATGAGTTATCCATATGCTGTGGAACTCCTTTTTATAGGCTGCTGAAGACAACACAATACTCTTTTTAGACATTATCAGTGACTTCAGAGTCTATTTGATGCATTAATTGTTTAACCTTTATCCTCATATACAACTGATGAAAAGCTATATAATTAGATGAACTAGGACATACTGTATATAAACTAAGGTACAAACAGCTCTTTCCACTGAAGTTACTTAAAAGAAGGGTATAAGAATGTGAATTCTGCCATCTTCCTTAAACTTTCTAATGACTTCCAGGTGGTAAAAAAGCGACATTGAATCCTATCAAAAAGAGTTTGTGCTCTACCTGACTTTTCCACTTTTAGAATTCCTGTGATTCAAACGTCGGAATTGTTTTCTTCACATCTCTTTGGGGAAGGAAACTCTTGCAAAGCATATTTTTGATGGCTTCAAAATCACCTTTACTTTACTATAATTACTTTTCAGAGTTAAATGTTCAGTCCTTTTATGACTGAAATACAATTGTGGCTTTATTTTTAGTGAAACCACTTATATACAGCCTTCAGGTTTTACTCTGATCTTTATTCTGAAAAGTGATTGTACTTTATACCATTAGACAAGATATTTCATATAAAACTATGAAATATTTTCATTACTTCTATCATATTTTCTTTTTGCTGTACTGTCTAATAATTACAGAAACCAACTAGAAAAGAATCCAAGGTGGGGAAAAAAAAGTCCAAATTCTTCATCTTACAGATGGGATGTGAAAAAGAAACTTTTTTAGTAGAAGAAAAATGTACGCTTTAGGTGTCCTGGCTCAGTTCCATACTTGTATTATTATAACTCGCTGCCTCTGATATGCCATTTTATCTCTCATTTCAAATATGCATACCCATTTCTGCATAAAATATTAATAGTTTGACTTCTATATTGTCTTCATGATTTCATTAAGGATCTGATGTTAATATTTTAACCTCAGCATAACACAATATATCTTTTCAATAAATCTGCACGTGTACCCATGAACCTGTATTATAAGTTGAAAAAATATATATTGCCCTACCAAATTTGTATATAATGAGAGTGGAGAAACTCTTAATAAAATCTCTAAAATGCAATTTAAAGTAACTTATCTTCATACTCTTCCCATTCTTTAGTGTAAGCCTATTACATCTGTTAAGGACTAAAACCCTGGATTAGGTAGCTAAGTGTGAGTGTGTGAACATGTGTGTGTGTGCAAGGGTGCCTTAATATGAGAATACAAGTTATGACAAGAATAGGAACCATATAGGCCACTTTTGAAGAGGCTGGGTTCATGTGCATGAAAAACTCAGAAACTCTCCCTATAAAGAGTCTTGGCCTGGTTCCCAAGCATTACTTGCTAGGACTGGTAACTAAGAGGACACTGGTAATTATGAGGATCACATGGCCACTAGCTTTCAGATGGGTTTTCTGACTGTTACTTTTCTACAACTTCTGACAACAGATTCCATTTTTCTTCTTTCACAGAGCAAAATGGAGGCATGTTGATCTTTTCGGTAGAAGCAGCATATCACTGTTCTCCCCAAACCTATTATATAGGTTAATGACAAGCTTTGAAATCTGCACTCTTAAAATAGGAGTTTATCATTTTTAATATAGACCACAAGCTAAATACATAATACAAGCTACTCTTCCTTTATCTTCCTCTTAAAGCAATTCAAATTAAGCAGAAGGAAGAAATGATAAAAATCAAGGAAGAAGTTAATAAAAATGAAAATAAATCCATAAAAAATGAACAAAAGAAAAAACTCCTTCATTGAAAATATAAAAAAATAAGATTCTAGCCAGGCTAACTAAAACAAAAACAGAAAAGACACGAATTAGTAATACAAAAAAATGAAAGAGCCAGGCATGATGGCATGTGCCTGTAATCTCAGCTACTTTGGATGTTGAGGAAGGAGGATTGCTTGAGCCTGGGAGTTTAAGACCAGCCTAGCCAAAATAGAGAGACCATGTCTTGAAAGAGGGAGGGAGGGAGGGAGGGAGGGAGGAAGGAAGGAAGGAGAAAGAGGAAGGAAGGGGAGAGAAAGGGAAAGAAGGAGGAAGAAAAAGAAAGAAAGAAAGAGAAGAAAGAAAGAAAAGAAAGAGAGAGAGAAAGAAGAAAGAAAAGAAAAGAAGGAAGGGAGGGAGGGAGGAAGGAAGGAAGGAGAAAGAGAAAGGAAGGGAGAGAAAGAGAAAGAAAGAGAAAGAGAAAGAAAGAAAAAGAAAGAAAGAAAGAAGAAAGAAAGAAAGAAAAGAAAGAAAAAGGAAGGAAGGGAGGGAGGAAGGGAGGGAGGGAGGGAGGGAGGGAAGATGGAAGGAAGGAAGGAAGGAAGGAAAAAAGGGAAGGAAAAAAGGGAAGGAAGGAAGAAAGGAAGGGAATTAATGGGAACATTACTACAGAGCCTATGGACATTACAAGGATAATAAAAGAATATTGTGAACAAGTCTTTGTCCACAAATTTGATAGGCTAGATAAAATAGACCAATTCCTTAAAGACAGAACCTATCGAAACTCACACAAGAAGGAAAAGACAATCTAAATAGGCAAATATCTATGAAAGAAATTTAGTCAATAATTAGTTACCTTGTAAGTCAGAATGCACTAGGCCTAGGTGAGTTCACTGGTTAATTACACCAAACATTTCAGAAAGAAATTCTTTATAATCTCTTCCAGAATATAGAAGCAGAGGGAATACTTCCTAACTCATTTTATAAGGTCAGCATTACTCTAATGCCAAAATCAAACAGAGACATTATGAGAAAAGAAAGCTACAGATGGGTGGCTGTCATTAACATAGATGCAAAAATCCTCAGATCCTCAGCAAAACACTATCAAGTTGATTCCAATAATGTATAAAAATAATTATGTGCCACAACCAATTAGGCTTTATCACAGTTATGCAAGTCTAATTCAATATGCAAAAAAAAAAAAAAATTAACCTACCACATCAGCGGGCTAAGAAAGAAAAATCACATGACCATATTAATAGATGCAGAAAAAGTACTTAACAAAATTCAACACTAATTTATGATAAAAACAGTCAGTAAACTAGGAATAGAGGGGAACATCAACTTAATAAAGAACAACTACACAAAATCTACAAATAGCATCATGCTTAATGGTGAGAAACTCAAAACTTTCCCAATAAGATCAGGAAGAATGCAAGAATATATCCTTTGCCACTTTTTTTCAACATTGTACTGAAAGCCTTAGCTAATGCAATGAGAAAAGAAAAGGAAATAGAAGGTACACAAATTGGGAAAAAAGAAATAAAACTGTTCACCAGTGACATGATTGTCTATGTAGAAAATTCAAAAGAATCGACAACAACAACAAAAAAACCCTCCTAGAAATAGTAAGTAAGTATAGCAAGGTGATAGGATACAAAATTATTACACAGAAATTAATTGTATTCATATATACAATGAACAAATGGAATCTGAAGTTAAAAACACATTACAATTTCATTATCACCTCACCAAAATGAGATACTTATGTATAAATATAATGCAATATATACAAGATCTACACAGTAAAACTAGAAAACTATGTTGAAAGACATCAAATAGTAAATAAATGGTGAGATATTTCATGTTCATTAATAGGAAGACTCAATAGAGTCATGATAACAATTATTCTTAACTTGTTCTGTAGAAGTAATGCAGTCCCAATCAAATTCCCAGCAACTTAATTTGAGGATATCAACAAACTTATTCTAAAGTTATATGGAGAGGCAAAATGGCCCAGAATAGCCAAGTTAATATTGAATAAGAAGACCAAAGTTGGAGGACTGACTGTACCTGATTTCAAAATTTACTATTAAGCAAAAGTTTTAGTGTAGTATTGACAAAATAATAGCCAAATAGATCATTGGAACAGGTTTGAGTCCAGAAAGAGTCCCACATAAACGTTATCAACTGATCTTATGTGAAGGCGTACACATGCATTGAAACATTACATTTTACCCCATAAACATGTATAATTATTATGTGTCAATTATTAATTTAAAAAATTAAAGGAGGCAATTCAATGGAGCAAACATAGTCCATTCAACAAATGGTGCTGAAAAATCTATACATTCGAAGTAAAAAACATGAATCTAGACACAAATCTTACCCTCTTCACAAAAATCAATTCAAAATGGATTATAAACCTAAATGTAAAATGCAAAACTATAAAACTCCCTGAATACAACACAGGAAAAAACCTAGATAACCTTGGATATGGTGATATTTTTTAGACACAATGCAAAGTACAGTTAGTAAAAGAAATAATAATATGTCTTATTTTAATCAATATCTATTCAAATATTTTGCCCATTTCTTGATCACATTATTAGATTTTTTCCTATAAAGTTATTTGAGCTCCTTATATATTCTGGTTATTAATCCCTTAACAGATTAGTAGTTTGCAAATATTTTCTCCCCTTCTGTGGATTCTCTCTTTCCTTTGTTTGATTGCTGTGCAGAAGCATTTTAACTTGATGTGATACCTTTTGTCCATTTTGCTTTGGTTGTCTGTGTTTATGGGGTATTACTGAAGAAAGTTTTCCCCAGACCAATGTCCTGGAGAGTTTACCTAATGTTTTCTTGTAGTAGTTTCATAATTTGAGGTCTTAGATCTAAAGGTTTAGTCCATTTGGATTTGATTTTTGTATGTGGTAAGAGACAGGGGTCTGGTCACATTCTTCTGCATATGGACATCCAGTTTTCCCAGCATGATTTATTAAATAAACTGATTTCTCCAGTGTGTTCTTGGCACCTTTGTTGAAAATGAGTACACAGTAGGTATGTGGCTTTGTTTATGACTTCTCTATTCTGTTCCATTAGTGTAGGTGTTGTCTATTTATATGCCATTATCATGGTTACTGTAGCTCTGTAGTATAATTTGAAATCAAATAACGTGATTCTTGCAGTGGTGTTCTTTTTACTAAGATTAGCTTTGACTATTCTGGGTCTTTTGTGGTTCCATATACATTTTACAATTTTTTTTTCTATTTCTGTAAACAATATCATTGGTATTTTGCTAGGAACTGCATTGAATCTGTAGATTACTTTGGGTAATATGGACATTTTACCAACATTGATTCTTCCAATCCATGAACATGAAATATCTATTCATTACTTGATGTCCTCTTCAATTTATTTCATCAGGTTCTATTGTTTTTAATTATAGAGATCTTTTACTTCTTTGGGTAATTCCTGAGCATTCAATTTTATTTCTGACTATTAAAAACAGAGTTACCTTTTTTTTTTTTTTTGAGACGGAGTCTCGCTCTGTCGCCCAGGCTGGAGTGCAGTGCCACTATCTCCACTCACTGCAAGCTCCGCCTCCCAGGTTCATACCATTCTCCTGCCTCAGCCTCCCCTGTAGCTGGGACTACAGGCACCCGCCACCGCTCCCGGCTAATTTTTTTTTTTTTTGTATTTTTAGTAGAGACGGGGTTTCACCGTGTTAGCCAGGATAGTCTTGATCTCCTGACCTCGTGATCCGTCCGTCTCGGCCTCCCAAAGTGCTGGGATTACAGGCTTGAGCCACCGCGCCCGGCCAGAGTTACCTTTTTTACTTCTTTTTCAGATTGTTCACTGTTGGCATATAGAAAATGATACTGATTTTGTATGTTATGTATCCTACAACTTTACTGAATTTGTTTATTGGTTCTAAATATTTTTTGATTAAGTCTTTAGGTGTTTCCAAATATAAAATCATGTTATCTGCAAACAAGGGTAATTTGACTTTCTCCTCTCCGATTTGGATTTCCTTTCCTTCTTCCTCCTGTTTGATTGCTCTAACTAGATCTTCCAGTACTATGTTGAATAACAATGGCATAAGAGGGCATTCTTATGGTGCTCCCAATCTCAGAGGAAATAATTCACCTTTTTCCCATTTAGTGTGGTACTAGCTGTGGGCCTGTTGCATATGGCTTTTATTGTATTGTGTTCCTTCTATGCCATTTTTGAGGATTTGTATTATGACAGGATTTTGAATTTTGTCAGGTGTTTTTGCAGATCAATTGAAATGATCATATGGTGTTTGTCCTTCATACTGTTGATATGATGCATCACATTGATTTGCATGTCTTGGACCATCCTTGCATCCCAGGAATAAATTCCATTTGGTCATGATAAGTAATCTTTTGAATGTATTGTTGAATTCATGTTGCTAGTATTTTGTTGAGGATTTTTTATCAATATTCATCAGAGATATTGGCTGTTGTTTTCTTTTTCTGATCTGTCATTCTCTGGCTTTTATATCAGAGTAATAGTGACCTCATGGAATCAGTTTGGAAATATTCCCTCCTCCCCTGTTTTTAAGAATAGTTTGAGTAGAATTCGCATTAGTTCTTCTTTAAATACTTGGTAGAATTGCGCAGTGATGCCATTGGGTTCCAGGCCTTTCACTGGGAGATTTTTATTATGGTCTCAATCTCGGTATTTGCTATTGATCTGTTCAGGTTTTGGATTTCTTTCTTGTTCAATCTTGATATGTCGAATGTGCCCAGAAATTTGTCAGTTTCTTTTAGCTTTTCCCATTTATTGGCATATAGTTACTCATACTAGCCACTAATGCTCCTTTAAATTTCTGTGGTATCATTTGTAATGTCTCCTTTTTCATTCCTGATTTTATTTATTTTGATTGTTTTTCTTTTTTTCTTAATTACTCTGGTTAAAGTTTTGTCAATTTTGTTTAACTTTTCAAAAAACCAACTGTTTGTGTCAGTGACCTTTTGCATTGTTTTCTTCATTTTAATTTCATTTATTTCCACTCTGATCTTCATTATTTCTTATCGTCTGCTAATTTGGGTTTGGTTTGCTCTTACTTTTCTAGTTCCTTAAGATGCATCATTAGGTTGTTTATTTCATGTTTTTCCTATTTTTGATGTAAACACTTATAAATGTACCTGTTAGTACTGCTTTTGTTGTATTCCATAGGATTGGGTATGTTGTGTTTCCATCATTGTTTGTTTAAAATTTTTTTTCAGTTACCTTCTTAATTTCTTCATTGATGCACTGGTCATTCAGAAGAGTGCTGTTTAATTTCCATATATTTGAAGTGTTTCTAAAATTATGATTTTTATTGACTTCTTGTTTTATTCCATTGTGGTCAGAGAAGGTGCTTAATATTACTTCACTAGTTTTTGACTGTTTTAAGATTTGTTTTGTGACTTAACATACGTTCTATCCTTGAGAATGATTCATGTGCTGAAGAAAAGAATGTGCTTTCTGCGCCTCTTGGATGACATGTTCTGTAAATATTTATTTGATTCATTTGGTCCATAGTGAAGAATAAGGCCAATGTTTCTCAGTTGATTTTTGGTCTGGAACATCTGTTCCATGCTGAAAATGGTGTTAAAGTGTCCAGCTCTTATTAAATCAGGGCCCATTTTTGTCTTTAGCTCTAATAATATTTACTCTATATATCTGGTTGTTTCAGCATTGCGTGCATATATATTTAAAAGTGTAATATCTTGCTGAATTAATCCTTTTATCATAATATAGTGATTTTCATTGTCTCTTCTTTATTATATTTTAAGTTCTAGGGTTCATGTGCACAACGTGCAGGTTTGTTACATATGTATACATGTGCCGTGCTGGTTTGCTCATCATTTACATTAGGTATTTATCCTAATGCTGTTCCTCCCCCATCCCCTGACTCCACGACAGGTCCCAATGTGTGATGTTCCCCATCCTGTGTCCAAGTGTTGTCATTGTTCAATTCCCACCTATGAGTGAGAATGTGCAGTGTTTGGTTTTCTGTCCTTGTGGATAGTTTGCTCAGAATGATGGTTTCCAGCTTCATCCATGTCGCTGCAAAGGACATGAACTCATCCTTTTTCATGGCTGCATAGTATTCCATGGTGTATATGTGTCACATTTTCTTAATTCAGTCTGTCATTGATGGGCATTTGGGTTGGTTTCAAGTCTTTGCTATTGTGTGTAGTGCCGCAATAAACATACACGTGCATATGTCTTTATAGTAGCATGATTTATAATCCTTTGGGTGTATACCCAGTAATGGGATCACTGGGTCAAATGGTATTTTTAGTTCTAGATCCTTGAGAAATCCCCACACTGTCTTCCACAATGGTTGAACTAGTTTACACTCTCACCAACAGTGTAAAAGCATTCCTATTTCTCCACATCCTCTCCAGCACCTGTTGTTTCCTGACTTTTTAATGATCACCATTCTAACTGGTGTGATATGTTATCTCATTGTAGTTTTGATTTGCATTTCTCTGATGACTAATGATGATGAGCATTTTTTCATGTGCCTGTTGGCTGCATAAATGTCTTCTTTTGAAA
This sequence comes from Macaca nemestrina, assembly GCF_043159975.1. Classification (NCBI taxonomy): domain Eukaryota; kingdom Metazoa; phylum Chordata; class Mammalia; order Primates; family Cercopithecidae; genus Macaca; species Macaca nemestrina. The sequence goes on from NC_092128.1 coordinate 12,972,725, forward strand.
AGTGTCTGTTCATAACCTTTGCCCACTTTTTGATGGGGTTGTTTGATTTTTTTCCTGTAAAATTGTTTAACTTACTTGTAGATTATGGATATTAGTCCTTTGTCAGATGGGTAGATTGCAAACATTTTTTCCAATTCTGCAGGTTGCCTGTTCACTCTGATGGTAGTTTCTTTTGCTGTGCAGAAGTTCTTCAGTTTAAATAGATCTCATTTGTCTATTTTGGCTTTTGTTGCCATTGCTTTTGGTGTTTTAGTCATGAAGTCCTTGCCCATGCCTTTGTCCTGAATGGCACTGCCTAGGTTTTCTTCTAGGGTTTTTATGGTTTTAGGTCTAACATTTAAGTCTTTAATCCATCTTGAATTAATTTTTGTATAAGGTATAAGGAAGGATCCAGTTTCAGCTTTCTGCATATGGCTAGCCAGTTTTCCCAGTACCATTTATTAAATAGGGAATCCTTTCCCCATTTCTTGTTTTTTCAGGTTTGTCAAAGATCAGATGGTTGTAGATGTGTGGTGTTATTTCTTAGGCCTCTGTTCTGTTCTGTTGGTCTATATATCTTTTTTGGTACCAGTACCATGCTGTTTTGGTTACTGTAGCCTTGTAGTATAGCTTGAAGTCAGGTAGCTTGATGCCTCCAGCTTTGTTCTTTTTGCTTACGATTGTCTTGGCATGGCGGGCTGTTTTTTGGCTCCATATGAAGTTTGAAGTAGTTTTTTCCAATTTTGTGAAGAAACTCAGTGGTAGCTTGAGGGGATGGCTTGAATCTATAAATTACCTTGGGCAGGATGGCCATTTTCATATTGATTCTTCCTATCCATGAGGTTGGAATGTGCTTCCATTTGTTTGTTTCCTCTTTTATTTCGTTGAACAGTGCTTTGTAGTTCTCCTTGAAGAAGTCCTTCACATCCATTGTAAGTTGGATTCCTAGGTATTTTATTCTATTTGTAGCAATTGTGAATGGGAATTCACTCATGATTTGGCTCTCTGTTGATCTGTTATTGGTGTATAAGAATGCTTGTAATTTTTGCACATTGATTTTGTATCCTGAGACTTTGCTGAAGTTGCTTATCAGCTTAAGGAGATTTGGGGCTGAAATGATGGAGTTTTCTAAATATACAATCATGTCATCTGCAAATAGGGACAATTTGACTTCCTCTTTTCCTAATTGAATATCATTTATTTCTTTCTCTTGCCTGATTGCCCTGGCCGGAACTTCCAAGATTATATTCAATAGGAGTGCTGAGAGAGGGCATCCCTGTCTTGTGGCAGTTTTCAAAGGGAATGCTTTCAGTTTTTGCCCATTCAGTATGAGACTGGCTGTGGGTTTGTCATAAATAGCTCTTATTATTTTAAGAGACATTCAATGAATAACTAGTTTATTGAGAGTTTTTAGCATGAAGGGCTATTGATTTTGTTGAAGGCCTTTTCTGCATCTATTGAGATAATCATGTGTTTTTTCCTTTGTTTCTGTTTATGCGATGGATTATGTTTATTGATTTGTGTATGTTGAACCATCCTTGCATTCCAGGACTGAAGCCAACTTGATTGTGGTGGATTAGCTTTTTGTTGTGCTGCTGGAATCATTTTGCCAGTATTTTATTGAGGATTTTTGCATCGATGTTCATCACGGATATTTGTCTGAAATTCTCTTTTTTTGTTGTGTCTCTGCCAGGCTTTGGTATCAGGATGATGTTAGCCTCATAAAATGAGTTAGGGAGGATTCCGTCTTTTTCTATTGATTAGAATAGTTTCAGAAGGAATGGTACCAGCTCCTCTTTGTACCTCTGGTGGAATTCCTCTGTGAATCCGTCTGATACTGGACTTTTTTTGGTTGGTAGGCTATTAATTATTGCTTCAATTTCACAGTCTGTTATTGGTCTGTTCAGAGATTCAGTTTCTTCCTGGTTATGGGAGGGTGTATGTGTCCAGGAATTTATCCATTTCTTCTAGATTTTCTAGTTAATTTGCGTAGAAGTGTTCTGTGATGGTAGTTTATATTTCTGTGGGATTGGTGGTGATATCCCCTTTATCATTTTTTTATTGCATCTCTTTGATTCTTCTCTCTTTTCTTCTTTATTGGTCTTGCTAGTGGTCTATCAATTTCATTGATCCTTTCAAAAAACCAGCTCCTGGATTCATTGATTTTTTTGAAGGGCTTTTTGTGTCTCTTATCTCCTTCATTCTGCTCTGATCTTAGTTATTTCTTGCCTTCTGCTAGCTTTTGAATGTGTTTGCTCTTGCTTCTCTAGTTCTTTTAATTGTGATGTTAGGGTATTAATTCTAGATCTTTCTTGCTTTCTCTTGTGGGTATTTAGTGCTATAAATTTCCCCTACACACTGCTTTAAATGTGTTCCAGAGATTCTGGTACATTGTGTCTTTGTTCTCATTGGTTTCAAAGAACATCTTTACTTCTGCCTTCATTTCGTTATTTACCCAGCAGTCATTCAGGAGCAGGTTGTTCAGTTTCCATGTAGTTGTGTGGTTTCGTGTCAGTTTCTTAATCCTGAGTTCTCATTTGATTTCTCTATGGTCTAAGAGGCACTTTGTTGTGATTTCTGTTCTTTTACATTTGCTGAGGAGTGCTTTACTTCCAACTATGTGGTCAATTTTGGAATAAGTGCAATGTGGTGCTGAGAAGAATGTAAATTCTGTCGATTTGGGGTGGAGAGTTCTATAGATGCCTATTAGATCTGCTTGCTGCAGAGCTGATTTCAAGTCCTGGATATCCTTGTTAACCTTCTGTCTCGTTGATCTGTCTAATATTGACAGTGGGGTGTTAAAGTTTTCCATTATTATTGTGTGGGAATTTAAATCTCTTTTTAGGTCTCTCAGGACTTGCTCTATTAATCTGCATGCTCCTGTATTGGGTGCATATATATTTTAGATAGTTAGCTCTTCTTGTTGAATTGATCCCTTTACCATTATGTAATGGCCTGCTTTGTCTCTTTTGATCTTTGTTGGTTTAAAGTCTGTTTTATCAGAGACTAGGACTGCAATCCCGCTTTTTTTTTTTTTTTTTTTTTTTTTGCTTTCCATTGGTTTCATAGATCTTCCTCCATCCCTTTATTTTGAGCCTATATGTGTCTCTCCTCATGAGATGGGTCTCCTGAATACAGCACACTGATGGGTATTGACTCTTTATCCAATTTGCCAGTCTGTGTATTTTGATTGGGGCATTTAGCTCATTGACATTTAAGGTAAACATTGTTATGTGTAATTTTGATCCTGTCATTATGATGTTAGCTGGTTATTTTACCCATGAGTTGATGCAGTTTCTTCCTAGCATCGATGGTCTTTACCATTTGGCATGTTTTTGCAGTGGCTGGTAAATGTTATTCCTTTCCATATTTAGTGCTTCCTTCAGGAGCTCTTGTAAGGCAGGCCTGGTGGTGACAAAATCTCTCAACATTTGTTTGTCTGTAAAGAATTTTATTTCTCCTTCACTTATGAAGCTTAGTTTGGCTGCGTATGAAATTCTGGGTTGAAAATTATTTTGTTTAAGAATGTTGAATATTGGACCCCACTGCCTTCTGGCTTATGGGGTTTCTGCTGAGAGATCCACTGTTAGTCTGATGGGCTTCGCTTTGTGGGTAACCTGACCTTTCTCTCTTGCTGCCCTTAGCATTTTTTCCTTCATTTCAACCTTGGTGAATCTGACAATTATGTGCCTTGGGGTTGCTCTTCTCAAGGAATATCTTTATGGTGTTCTCTGTATTTCCTGAATTTGAATGTTGGTCTGCCTTGCTAGTTTGGGGAAATTCTCCTGGATAATATCCTGAAGAGTGTTTTCCAGCTTGGTTCCATTCTTCTTGTCACTTTCATGTACACCAGTCAAATGTAGATTTGGTCTTTTCATATAGTCCCATATTTCTTGGAGGCTTTGTTCATTTCTTTTTACGTTTTTTTTCTGTAAACTTCTCTTCTCACTTCATTTTATTAATTTGATCTTCGGTCACTGGTACCCTTTCTTCCACTTGATTGAATTGGCTACTGAAGCTTGTGCATGCATCATGTAGTTATCATGCCATGGTTTTCAGCTCCATAAGGTCATTTAAGATCTTCTTTATGCTGTTGATTCTAGTTAGCCATTCATCTCATCTTTTTTCAAGGTTTTTAGCTTCCTTGTGATGGGATTGAACTCCCCTTTAGCTTGGAGAAGTCTGTTATTGCTGACTTTCTGAAGCCTACTTCTGTCAACTCGTCAAAGTCATTCTCCGTCCTGCTTTGTTCCATTGCTGGCGAAGAGCTGCTATCCTTTGGAGGAGAAGGGGCACTTGGTTTTTAGAATTTTCAGCTTTTCTGCTCTGGTTTCTCTGCATCTTTGTGGTTTTATCTACCTTTGGTCTACGATGATGGTGACCTACAGATGGGGTTTTGGTGTGGATGTCCTTTTTGTTGATGTTGATGCTATTTCTTTCTGTTTGTTAGTGTTCCTTCTAACAGTCAGGTCCCTCAGCTGCAGGTCTTTTGGAGTTTGCTAGTGGTCCACTCCAGACCCTGTTTGCCTGGGTATCACCAATGGAGGCTGCAGAACAGCAAATATTACTGCCTGATCCTTCTTCTGGAGGCTTCATCTCATAGGGGCACCTGGCTGTATGAGGTGTCAGTCGGCCCCTACTGGAAGGTATCTCCAAGTTAGGCTATACGGGGGTCAGAGACCCACTTGAGGGGGCAGTCTGTCCATTCTCAGAGCTCAAACACCGTTCTGGGAGAACCACTGCTCTCTTCAGACCTGTTAGACAGGAACATTTAAGTCTGCAGAAGTTTCTGCTGCCTTTTGTTCAGCTATGCCCTGCCCCCAGAGGTTGAGTCTACAGAGGCAGGCAGGCCTCGTTATTGAACTGTGGTGGGCTCCTCCCAGTTTGAGCTTCCCAGATGCTTTGTTTACCTACTCAAGCCTCAGCAATGGCAGATGTCCCTTTCCCAGCCAGGCTTGCCATCTTGCAGTTCTATCTTGGAGTAGCAGTGAGCAAGGCTCCATGGGCGTGGGACCCGCTGAGCCAGGCACGGGATATAATCTCCTGGTGTGCTGTTGGTAAGACTGTTGGAAAAATGCAGTGTTTAGGTGGCAGTGTCCTGATATTCCTGGTACAGTCTGTCACAGCTTCCTTTGGCTAGGAAAGGGAAATCCCCCAACCCATTGCACTTCCCGGGTTAGGCGATGCCCCGCCCCGCTTCTACTCGCCCTCCATGGGCTGCACCCACTTTCTGACCAGTCCCAATGAGAAGAACCAGGTACCTCAGCTGGAAATGCAGAAATCACCCGTCTTCTGCATCAATCACGCTGGGAACTGCAGACCAGAGCTGTTCCTATTTGGCCTTCTTGGAATGGAACTTTGTTGTCTCCTCTTATAGTTTTTGTCTTGAAATCTCTTTTGTCTGATAGAAGTACTCCTGTTTTTATCTGCTTTCCATTGGCATAGAATATCTTTCTCCATCTCTTTATTTTCAGTCTGTGTGTGTCTTTGTAGATGAAGTGTGTTTCTTGTAGCCAAGAGATCTTTGAGTCTTGTTTTTTATCAGCCATTTATGTCCTTTGATTGTAGAGTTTCATCCATTATATTCAACATTATTGTTGATAAATAATGACTTACTCCTGCCACTTTGTTATTTGTTTTCTGGTCTTTTTCTTTCTTCTTTTTATTCTGTCTTACTTTAGTGAAGGTGATTTTCTCTCCTAATATAACTTAGTGTCTTTGTTTTTTTGTTTGTGAATCTTTTGTATAATTTTTGGTTTGATGTTACCATGAGGCTTACAATTGCTATCCTGTACCTATTATTTTAAGCTGATAATCACTTAACACTGTTTACATAAACAAATAGACAAGCAAATGAAAACTAATAAAAACTCTATGCCTTAACTTTATGCACCTGATTTTCAAATCCTGTTGCTTCTGTTAATGTCTTGTACTATCTATGTCTTCAAATGTTGTTGTATATTTTTTAATTATTTTATCATTTTCTCTTTCTACTTATGATAAAAGTAATTTTACACATCACAGTTACAGTGATATAATATTCTATGTTTCTTTGTGTACTTACTATTACTAGTGAGGTTTGTACCTTCAGATAATTACTTATTATGCATTACTATCTTTTTCTTTCTGATTGAAGTACTCTAGCTTTTGTTGTAAAACACATCAATCTGGTGTTGGTGAAATCATTTGGCATTTGTTTGTCTGGGAAAGTTTTCATTTTTCCCTCATGTTTGAAGGTTATTTTCACTGGATATACCATTCTAGGGTAAAGGTTTTTTTTTTCCTTCAACATGTTAAATATGTCATGCCATTCTCTACTGGCATTTAAGGTTTCTACTGAAGAGTCTTCTGTCAGGCATATTGTAACTCCATTTTATGCTATTTGTTTCTTTTGTCTTGCTGTTTTTAGAGTCATTTCTTTATCCTGCATCTTTGGGAGTTTTTATTAAATACCTTGTGCTAGTCTTCTTTGGATTAAATCTGCTTAGCATTGTATATCTTTATTGTACTTGGATATTTATATCTTTCTCTATATTTGTGAAGTTCTCTATTAACTTTTTGAATAAACTTTCTACCCATATATTTTTCTCTACCTCCTCTTTAATGTCAATAACTATTAATTTAACTCCTTTGAGGCTATTTTCCACATCCTATAGGTGTGCTTAATTATTTTTTCTTCTTTTGTCTTTTGCTTCCTCTGACTGTGTATTTTCAAATAGCCAGTCTTCAAGATCACTAGTGGTTTCTTCTGCTTAATCAGTTCTGCTAGTAAACGACTCTGATGCATTCTTCAGTATGCCAATTGCATTTTTCAGTCCAGAATTCTGTTTGATTCTTTTTATTTATTTCAATCTCTTTGTTAAATTTATCTGATAGAATTCTGAATTCCTTTTCTGTGCTATCTTGAATTTATTTGAGTGTCGTCAAAACAGCTATATTGAATTATTTGTCTGAGGGGTCATATATCTCTGTTTCTCAAGGATTGGCCTCTGGTTCCTTATTTAGCTCATTTGGTGAGGTCAATGTTTTCCTGAATCATCTTGATACTTGTCTGTTCACCTCTGGTCATTGAAGAGTTAGGTATTTATTGCAGTCTTTACAGTCTGGGCTTTTGTACTTACCCTTCTTTAGAAAGTTGTCTAGATATTCAAAAACACTTGGGCGTTGTGATCTAAACTATATCTGCTTCAGGGGGCACCCCAAGTCCGATAATGCTGTGGTTCTTGCAGACTTTTAGAGGTACTACCTTGATGGTCTTGGACAAGATCTGGTAGAACTCTCAGGATTACCAGGCAGAAACTTGTGTTTTCTTCCCTTACTTACTCCCAAATAAACAGAATGTCTCTCCTTGTTTTGAACTCCTTGAAGCATTGAATGGAGTGACATAAGCACCCCTGTGGTCACCATAACTAGGACTCCCCTGGCTCAGATCTGAAGCCAGCACAGCACTGGGTCTCACCCAAGGCCTGCTGTAATGACTCCCTTGCTACTGCCTATGTTTGCTCAAGGCCATTAGGCTCTACAATTAGCAGGTGGCAAACCAGGCATGCCTGTGTCTTTCACTTCAGGGCAGTGAGTTCCCCCAGGCCTTATGTAGGTCCAGAGATGCTGCCTGGGAGCCGGGGACTAGAGTCAGAAACCTTAAAAGTTACCTAATATTCTGTCGTACTCTAAACTGGCACTCAAACCACAAGCTGGAGCCCTTCCCACTCTTCCCTACCTTTCCAATGGCAGAAGAGCCTCGCCGCATGGGCACCACCACCACAGGCCCAAGAAGAGTACTGTCAGACTACCTTCAATGTACCTTTTAGGCCCAAGAGCTCTTCAGTCAGCTTGTGGTGACTGATGGCTGACCTAGTATTCATCCTTCAGAGTAGTGGGTTCCCTTTTCCCCAGAGAAATTCCAGCAATGCCATCTAAGAGCCAGATACTGTAATCAGGGTCTTCAAGAGCTCACTTGGTGCTGTACCCCTGCATGGAGGAGCTGGTACTGAAGGTGCAAGATAAATCCCCTTTACTTTTCCCTCTACTTTTCTCAAGTGGAAGGAGTTTCTCCCCACATCCATCATAGCTGGTAGTGTGCTGAGTCTCACCTTAAGCCCGGAAGTCTTAGAGTCTCACCTAATGCCCTCAACATAGTCCCTGTGTATTGCTGCTGGATATTCAGGGCCCAAAGTCTCTCCAGCTAGCAAGTAGTAAATGCTGCCAGGACTGGGTCCTTCCGTTCAAGGCAGTGAGTTCCCTCTGGCAGAGGACTTGTCTAGAAATGTCATCTGGGACATGGAGCCTGGAATCAGATCTTCATGACATTTACTGGTGCCCTATCCTTCTGACTGAGCTGTTGTACAAGATGTAAGACAAAGTACTCTTCACTCTTTCCTTTCCTCAAGTGTAAGGAAGGACACCCCTTGGAGCCACGAGCTGCGCAGCCTGGGGTTAAGGGAATGGTGATGCCAGCACTCCCCTAGCTGCCCCAGCTGGTGTCTCAGAAGGTCATGTGACCCCAAATCCACTGTCTTTGGGCCAAGTTCAGCACTAAGACTTGTCAAAAAGTTGTAGTCCTTAGGTCCTAGATGGTTTTTCAAGTTTACTTAAAGACCCAGAGCACTTTAGCCCATGGCAGCACCACTTATGGGACCTCGAATTTTGACCAATAATGTTGGTGATTCCTCTCTGACTAGGGCTGGTTGAATGCTCCCTCCATGGATAGGAATCAGCTAGATTTTGTCCAGTTTTCCTTTCTGCTATAACAGGACAGCACTGAATTCAATGCCTCACATTTACCGTACTCTCCCTCCTCCAGTGCCCAGAAATGCCCTCTACATCACGCTGCTGCTCCTGGGGAATGAGGGAGGGGTGGCATCAGCCGTTCAAGACAGTTTGTTTTACCTCTTCAAAGCCTCTTTCAGCGATATTAAGTTAAAACCAGCTACTTTGAGTGCTCACTTGATTTTTGGTTATTATGATGGTGCTTTTGTAGTATAGATAGTTGTTAAATGGGTGTCCTTGTTGGGGGAGCAATTGGTGGTGCCTTCCATACTGCTATCTTGCTCTGTCTGCAGCCAAGACACTGAATTACTTTAAAATGAAAACTTCTCTTCTGTGAAAGACAATATGAAGAGAATGGAAATATAAGTCATAGACAGGAAGAAAATATCTGCAAAACACATATTTGATAAAGAACGGTTATCCAAAATATACAAATAACTCTTCACATTAAACAACATGTAAATTAACTTTCAATTTATAAATTTGTCTTTCTATTAGCTGTTCTCTCTACATGCAGACCTCTTCCCTGGGCTGCATTCTTCTCAGAATAATAATTTGATCAAAGGTCTTCTTGGAGGCCCTTTTTTCCTGACCATGTATTCTCAAGCAGAGGCTGCTGCCCTCTCTGCATTCCTTTCTAACAGACAGAAAGGCTGGGATAAGGCTTTCTTCTTTGGGCCAAAGCTCCCAAAAAAAGAGGTGTTTTAAGCAGATTTTTGTGCCCCCAGAGTAAGGGCACCTACACTTATACTCACAGCTCTGGGCAAGACCTACTCTCAGGCTGATCTGCCCCAGTCCTCAGGCACTAGGTGCCCCAGAGAAGACACAGGATATGGACAGGTAAGCCAAGGGGCAGGGGTTGGGTGTCCGGCTTTCACAAGTTTCCCACTGTATCAGGGTCACACGGAGGAATCTTGCTGTTTCTGCATGCTCTGTGGTGAGGAGAAATGATTAGCTGGGAGCCAATTAAGGATTTTGTCAGAGGCAGGGGAACTTTGAATAAACTAGATATTTAAACTGAAATAAAGCCATTTAAATCATAAGAGCCTGAGATATATTAGTTATACGAGATTAAAAAGTGGCATTTTGTTTGCAAAAAAAAAAGACAATACAAAAATAAATAAAAAGAAAAATTGGCAAACAAACAGAACCGACACCATCGAAGAAGACAAGCAGATGGCAAATAAACATATGAAAAGATGTTCGGTATCATATGTTATTAGGAAACTGCAAATTAAAACAACACCTAGATACCACTACACATGTATTATTTTGGCCAAGTTTCAAGACATTTTCAACATCAAATGCCGAAGAGGATTAGGAGCAACAAGAATTCTCATTCCTTGCTGATGGCAATGCAAAATAATGCAGTTACTTGGCAGACATTTTGACAGTTTCTTACAAAGTTAAACATACTCTTACCATATGATTGAGCAGTTGTGTTTCTTGTATTTACCCAAATAAATTGAAAACATATATTGACACAAAAATCTGCACACAGATACTTATAGTAGCTTTATTCATAATTGCCCAAACTTGGAAACAACCAAGATGTCCCTCGATACATGAATGGATAAACAACCTGTGGTACCTCCAGACAGTGGAATATTATTTAGTGCTAAAAAGAAATGTGTTATCAAGCCATAAAAAGATGAGGCTTGATAGTCCCGGCTACTTGGGAGGCTGACATGAGAATCACTTGAACCCAGTAAGTGGGGGTTGCAGTGAAGCGAGATCACACCTCCGCACTCAGTGCACTGCAGCCTGGGTGACAGAGCAATAATCTGTCTCAAAAACCAAAAACCAAAAAAGCAGAGGCTAAGGACCTGTAGTTCTGGGCTCCCTCCCTCACCTGTGGACAAGGGTCACTTCTGGGCTGCTTTGACCAAGAAATAAAACTTGCTTTTATAAGGAATAAAGGAAAGCCAGGCATGGTGGCTCATGCCTGTAATCTTAGCACTTTGGGAGGCTGAGGCGGGCGGATCAACTGAGGTCAGGAGTTCGAGACCAACCTGACAAACTTGGAGAAACTCCATCTTTACTAAAAAAAATACAAAATTAGCCAGGCATGGTGGTGCATGCCTGTAATCCCAGCTATTCAGGAGGCTGAGGCAGGAGAATCCCTTGAACCCTGGAGGTGGAGTTTGTGGTGAGCCGAGATTTCACCGTTGCACTCCAGCCTGGGCAACAAGAGCGAAACTCCGTCTAAAGAAAAAAAAAAAAAAAAAAAAAAAAAAAGAGTAAAGGAAAACAGCAGTGAACCACATCCACTTCTATTAAACTTACTATGATGTGACTCTTTTCCACCTCTTATCTGCTACTGTGATAGTAAACCAAAGTGAAGGCAGTTTGTCTTTCTCCCCAGTCTTAAATGAGAAAGAGCCTGAGACTGGTCTGTCATAACTGAAAAATATTTAGTTTTAGGACCTGCAAATCACTGCTTTAGTGACTTCCTCAGTTTTGATTATTAAAAGCCTCTTGTTGCTTCTTAGATTATCCAAAACGTCTATTTTGGTTTTCTGGTTAGGTTTGTTCCGACTGAATAGCAACCCAGGTCTGCACACTTTTGATTCCTTTCATTTACATTCAAATGGATCTGCCTCATGTCTCAAATCCCTTATGGTCCCTCTGTGTGCTGTCAGTTACACTGAATAAGCTAATTTGTGTTAAGTTTTTAATGGTCCATTTTACTTCCCTTCCGAGAAGTCATATTTATCTACACTACCAACCTCAAATAATATGGTAAACCTGAAAGAATTACAATACCATTGGAAGCTAAGACTCATGAAAGCATTCTATAAAATGAATTCCATTTATTGACCCTCCTAAGTCTATCAAAATAGTAGAGAGAAGAGACATTTATGAGGAGAGTTTCAGGAGAAGATAGTTGACATGATTGTGGCTGGTAAGTCAGTAACGATAATAATTACTCAGAGAATTCACATTGCAATCTAGTTTTTGTCTGTTCCAGAATCTCAGTATCAGTCTCAACACACACATTGAAATCCTGCCATTTCAACACCTACAGCATGATTCTTCAAGTCTTTGTGTATTTTCACATAGGCCATTCCATGTGCATGGTATGTCCCTTCTCTTTCTTGTCGTGAAGTGAAATTGCATTCATTCTTTAAAATCTAGTTAAAATATTACCTCCTCTTTAAGATGTCCCCTGATGTTTCCAGGAAAAAAATTTTCTGACTTGTTTTTATTATCATTTGGTTTACATTGTATATAAAGTCGTTATTATATTGTATTATAGTAACCTTCTTTTTTGACCAGACCAGAAATATTTGCTAGAAGCAAGCATATCATATTCAACTTAGTATTCTTTTTAGGGCTTAATGATGTATCTAAACCATAACATAGAGAAGCATATGGATAAATAAAAATAATGAATGAATATATTGCCTTTCAGAAAAGTCCGCTTATGAGGGGGCAGCAGCTTTCGGCAGGTACAATAATCAGCATTTCTTAAGAAAAAGGTTCTATTTCTGCTATAGGGATCTTATAAATATCAGCATTAAACAAGTGTGTAAATTATGAAATTGAGTTAAAAAATTATAGTGAGCCCAATTTTTACAACAGAGTCTTATGATTTGATGATGATTTTGTTTCTCAGATTTTTGTCAAAAATTGCACTGACTGAGCACATCCTGTGCACTAGGATGCCAGAAGAGAGGATTTTGAATGTTCTCACTACAAAGCAATGATGAACATATGAGGTGATGAATATGCTAATTACCCTGATTTGATCATTATACAAGGTATACCTGTCGCCAAGCATCATATTGTACTCCCTAAATATGCACGGTTATTTTGGGTCAATTAAAATGAAAAAAATTATAATGGCAATTTCACCACACATACTATTATCATAGTGAAGAAATGGGAATAAGAGAAGTGTGTAGGCCTACTTGCAATTAATCTATGTCTTACTCAATTATATGCACTAATAAATTTGGAGCATTTTTTGCTTCAAAGAAACTTGAACACAAAAATTTGATAAGCACTGATATTTGTAAATTACCAGCTTGTGTGATAACTTCATGATATATTTCTTATGGAAACAACAGGTGCTGGAGAAGATGTGGAGAAATAGGAACACATTTACACTCTTGGTGGGACTGTAAACTAGTTCAAGCATTGTGAAAAACAGTGTGGTGATTCCTCAAGGATCTAGAACTAGAAATACCATTTGACCCAGCCATCCCATTACTGTTTATATACCCAAAGGATTATAAGTCATGCTGCTATAAAGACACATGCACACGTATGTTTATTGTGGCACTATTCACAATAGCAAAGACATGGAATCAACCCAAATGTCCATTAGTGACAGACCAGATTAAGAAAATGTGGCACATATACACCATGGAATACTATGCAGCCATTAAAAGGATGAGTTTGTGTCCTTTGTAGGGACATAGATGCAGCTGGAAACCATCATTCTTAGCAAACTATCGCAAGAACAGAAAACCAAATACCCCATGTTCTCACTCATAGGTGGGAAATGAACAATGAGATCACTTGGACACAGGAAGGGGAACATCACACACCGGGTCCTATTGTGGGGAGAGGGGAGGGATAGCATTAGGAGATATACCTAATGTAAATGACGAGTTAATGGGTGCAGCACACCAACATGGCACATGTATACATATGTAACAAACCTGCACGTTGTGCACAAGTACCCTAGAACTTAAAGTATAATAATAATAATAATAATAAAAGAAATACAATATACAGTTACTTAAAAAGATGAAATGCTCTGGTATAAACCTATCCAAACATGTATAAGGCTTGTATGTTAAAAACTGCAAAATGCTGATGAAATAACTCAAAGAAGGCCTAAATAAGACATACTGTTTTCATGGATATGAAGACACAGCATCATAAATATGTGAATTCTCCCCAAATTGACATGAGTTTTAACACAATTACTGTCAAAATACCAACAAGTTTTTTTTGTAGATATTGACAAGATATCTGAGATTGACTTATTTAGAAATGCAAAAGAATATGATAATTTTCAAAATTTTGAAAAAGTAAAGTTGGAGAAATAGGTCTACCCAATTTTAGGAGTTGTTTTATATTGCCTGTAATCAACATTGTATATTATTGAAGGGAAGCTAGACACATAGATTAAGGAAATAGAATAGCAAAACCCAAAATAGACCCACACAAATATAATAGATTTCGGTAATATGGGGCAAAAGCAATTCGATGAAAAAAAAATAGATTTTTCTTTGACAAATGGTGCTGGAGCAATTGGATACCCAATGAGAGAAGAAAAATTTTAATGTAAGTCATACCTTATATAAGAGTTAACTCAAAATGGATCACAACTTAAATGTAAAATTACAAAAATTGTAGGAAAAATATCCCAGAAGGAACTTAACAGAATCTAGGGCAAGGTAGAGGTTTTTAGATATAGCAGCAAAAGCATAGTTTATAACTTGGAATTTGGATAAATTATGTTTCATTAGATTAAAAACTTTTGCTCTGTGAAACACTCTCCTGTTAAAATAATGAAAGGAGAAGCTCCAGACTGAGAGAACGTATTTGCAAACCACATATCTGAGAAAGGACAGAATATATAAAGAATTCTCAAAACTCAACAGGAAAAAAAAAAAAACAAAAACAAAACACAAGCCACTTAGATAATAAGCACAATACATGAAATAATATTTTGTCAAAGAGGACATACACATAGCAAATAAATGCATGAAAAGCTGTTCAACAATTTTAGTCAAATACTAATTAAAACCACAAGGAGATATCACTATATACTTATCAGAATGTCAAAAATGAAAATTAAGAATAACAACAAATACCAATAACACTGCAGAAAACCTGGATCACTCTTTTAACACCAGTAGGAATTTGTAATGGTTTATCCACACTGAAAACAGTTTGGCAGTGTCTTAAAATTAACCACGCCACTACCGCGTGACCCAGCAAATGCATTAGTGGGCATTTATCTCAGAAAAATAAAAAGCTTTCTCACACAAAAACTTGTAGATGAGTGTTCATGGCATCTTAATTCATAATAGCTAAGAACTGGAAACAATTCAGATGTCCTTAATAAATGGTTAAGTAAACAGGGCTATATCTATTCCGTGAAATAATACTTAATAAAATAGGAATAAAGTTTTGATATGCACAACAACTTGAATGACTCTTCAGAACACTATGCTAAGCATAAAAACTCAATCTCCAAAGTTTACATACCACAAGATGATATTTTGTATGATGTTATAAAGTAACAATATCTTAACAAATGAGAATAGGTTTGCAGACCACGGTTGTCAGAGATTAAGGAGGTGAGGAAAGTGGATGTAACTATAAAGGGGCAGCATAAGGAATCTCTGTGGTGTCGGAAATGTTCTATACATTGATATCATGATTGTATCAATGTCAATACCCCAATTGTGATATTGTACTATGGCTTTGCAAGATGTCAGCACTGGCAAAAGCTAGGTAAAGGAGTAGATGTGGTCTCTGCATTATTTCCTGCAACTTGATGTGAACCTATTGTGTAATTACCTTAAAACAAAAAATTTAATTCAAAAATATATAAGGCAATAAAGAGTATGCAAGGGTTTTACCTGGAGTAAGCAGATATGGCACATTGCAATGTAAAGTAAAACATACAGTGTTATGACATAGTAAATATAATGATAGATAATGACTGCATTGGGGTTTTAATTAATTAATTAATTATTTTTTTTTAAAGATAGGGTCTTCTCACTTTTGCCCAGACTGGAATGCAGTGGTGCCATAATGGCTCACCGCAGACTCGATCTTTTGGGCTCAAGACATTCTCTTGCCTCAGCCTTCTGAGTAGCTGGCACTACAGGCTGGGCCATCACATCTGGCTTTTTTTTTATGTGTATATATATATATATATATAGATATACTTTATTTTTTATTTTTTAGAGATGGGGTGTTGCTATGTTGCCTAGGCTGGACTCGAACTCCTGGGCTCAGGCGATCCTCCAGTCTTGGGCTCTCAAAGAGTTGGGCTTACAGGCACGTGAACCACCATGCTGAAACAGGGTTTTAATTTAAAATGAAGGCTGGTTAGGAGCACTATGCAATGCATGCTATTCCAATTGACTACTAAAATTTCTGTAAAGAAATCTGGAAAAAAAATATAAACATTAAAACTGAAAATTAAGACTTACTAGACTGGGAAAAAATTGCCACACATGACAAGGTGAATGGAAATGGATTCAAAAACTGAATCAGTATTTTTGCTATGCTGACATAGAGAACGTTACAGAAATAGAATTTTGGAGTAGGTATGCCTTATTTTTTATGATGGCATGATTTACGAACGAGTGAAGTCTAGAATATGTAGTATTATACCAGTCACTGAAGGGGTTTTCTAAGAGACAACAGCAATTTGATCAATTTGAACCCCTATACAAATGTTTAGGAAAAATTTAATCTTCAATAACTGTAGAGAATATGCAAAAATTTTCCAGAAGAATGAATTAAAACTTTTTGTGAAATTTAAAAGAGCAAGTAATTGGGTATCAGAGGATTCATTAGTTGTATTTAATAGGCATTTTTTTCACCTCTGTCTTAACTTTCTTTGAGCAATTCATTTATATTTTAATATCAGAAATATGATCTTTTGGAGGCCGAGACGGGCGGATCACGAGGTCAGGAGATCGAGACCATCCTGGCTAACACCGTGAAACCCCATCTCTACCAAAATATACACAAAATTAGCCGAACATGGTGGCGGGCGTCTGTGGTCCCAGCTACTCGAGAGGCTGAGGCAGGAGAATGGCGTAAACCCGGGAGGCGGAGCTTGCAGTGAGCTGAGATCCGGCCACTGCACTCCAGCCTGGGCGACAGAGCGAGACTCCGTCTCAAAAAAAAAAAAAAAAAAAAAGAAATATGATCTTTTATAATTACAAATTGATCGAGACAAACTTATTCAACATTTTGAAACAGCTTATATCTTGTATTAGTTGTGGAAGGAGATAATTTAGGGAAAGTAGAATTAATATATAATTATTAGGAAAGATCAAGCAAGAGCAAATTCTCTGAAGAAAGTTTTAAAGAAAATTTATGTGGTGCTCCAAAATGTGGCAGTGGCTAATGTTTCACAAACAGTTTTAGCTTGTAGAAAGTTCTCAGAGATAAGTACTGTTTTATCATTCTCCAGTTTATCATACTTGTTACGAGCTACAGTCAAAATGAGTATAGGAAACAAGAAAGGAATAAGTGAGAATTGTTGCTTGTGGGTATGACAATTTAAGGGGAGGAATTTAAATGATATATCAGAACAGCTGTATTTAGGGAAATATTTTATACTTTCTATATTCTAAAGTTAATTTTTCTTCTTTCTTCCTCCTTAAAACAATTTTCCACAATGTTTTAGTTTTGCAAATGGGTTCCATCTAATTAATCTATGAAGTGATGATAATATGATTAATCTATGAAGCGTTGGGGGAAATATAGCATAAGTGTGCAAAGCAAAACATGGCATTTCAAGCCTGAAGGATTTTGAGATTATCTCATTTATCTGTATATGATGTCTAAAAGCCTCAACTAAGTAAATACAGAAGTTTAGTAAATTATGTCACAGTGTTTTATTATCTTACTCATGAGAATAACAAACATGAGAGCCTTGTTTCAAGACAATTTGTATACAATTCTCATAAGCTTGAATATAGAAACTAACTAGATATATAGTTTCTATATACATTAGCATATTGATTTCTGGATGTCTATTTTACTTTCCAAATTAACACTACCTATAAGAGTCATTAATCTAATCATCACTTTATGTTTCAGTTAATTATAAATGCTGTTCAACTACACTTGGCCAGGCATTGATCCATATATATGTTACTAGAAATATCCTTAAAATGCAGTGTATGGCCATTCATCATTAAATTCAATTACGAAGCACCCTTTGCATTTCTTTTTATGTTACAGTGCTCAGTTCCAAGCTGATCCTTGGACTAGATTTTTGGCTGATTTGAGCACAATCTGATCAAGTCAAAGGTTTGGTCTTACTAACACTGTTTCATAGTCACAGGTTTCACTTCTGTCTCTAGCTTACAAAAATATGTGGACATAGAAACTTCTGGGGAAAAATTCAAAAGGAGTTTAAGGCAATCGTAACCTCTGGAAATGAATATTTAATAATTTTCTTCAATAAATTCATTCATCTCTTAAAAAATAAAAATCTCGTTCTAACAATTCATGTACCCTCAGAAGTATAGTGCATCTATTAAGAACACTGCCTTTTGAGTTAGACTGCCTTGGTTTAAATCTTGACTTGGCCATGTATTAAATATATGCCTTTGAAAAATTTATATAACCTCTTCTTTACGTGTCAATTTTCTTATATATAGAATAGGTATAATCTCGTAACTACTGCATAGAATTATATAATGATAAAATGAGTTAGTACATATAAAGCCCTTATAATTGACTGCTACATAGCATCAGATAAATTATTATTATTAATTTTAGTATCAAGGAATAGGGTAATGCCTTAATCTTATTGTTTAAATATCAGAATCTTTTCTTGCCTTATTTTTTAATTTTTATTTTAAGTTCAGGGGTACAAGTGCAGGTTTGTGACAAGAGTAAACTTGTGTCATGGGGGTTTGTTATGCAGATCATTTCCTCACCCAGGTATTAAGTCTAGTACCCATTATTTATTTTTCCTGATCCTCTCCCTATTCCTATCTTCCACCCTTGGAAAGGCCTCAGTGTGTGTTCATCCCCTCTATGGGTCCATGTGTTCTCATCATTTAGCTCCCACTTATAAGTGAGAATATGTGGTATTGATTTTCTGTTACTGTATTAGTTTGCTGAGGATAATGGCCTCCAGTTCCACCCATGTTCATGCAAAGGACGTGATCTCGTGTTTTATGACTGTATAGTATTCCATGGTGTATATGTGCCATATTTTATTTATCTACAATATTATTGATGGCCATTTAGGTTGATTCCATGTCTTTGCTATTGTGAATAGTGCTGCAATGAACATACACATGCATGTGTCTTTAGAATAGAATGATTTATATTCCTTTGGTATATAACCCAGCAGTGAAATTGCTGGGTCAAATGGCATTTCTGTGTTTAGGTCTTTGCAGATTCACCATGCTGTCTTCCACAGTGGCTGAACTAGTTCTTTGGTCAGATTTTCTCACTGTATTGTTCAAATTTGTGTATACTTACTGAAGTGTTGTTATGTTTATTCTGTCAGGCACAGAGTAGTATGTGAACATTTTACATTGTAATTGTGGATTTTTCTCACTGTCTTTGTAGTTGGCAGTTTTCTTTTATATATTTTGAGTCTGTGAAGACAGATCTTAAATTATTGTCTCTTTTTGAACAATTTATTGTCATAAAATAGATTTCTTCATTTCTAGAAAGGTTTTTTGCCACGAAGTTTATTAATGTTTTATGTTTATATGGCTCTACTCACTTTTGGTTATTGCTTGGATGGATATCTTTCACCAGTCTTTCACTTTCAACTTTTCTTTTGTTTTAGTTGTGTCTCTTGTAAACAACATATAATGTAGTTTTGCTTTTTAATCTAACCTTTATCTTTATATATACACATATATGTGTGTGTGTGTGTGTATGTGTGTGTGTATATGTATATACACTTCAAGTTCTAGGGTACATGTGCACAACGTGCAGGTTTGTTACATATGTATACATGTGCCATGTTGGTGTGCTGCACCCATTAACTCATCATTTACATTAGGTATATCTCCTAATGTTACCCCTCTCCCCTCCCCCCACCTCACAGCAGGCCCTGGTGTGTGATGTTCCCCACCCTGTGTCCAAGTGTTCTCATTGTTCAATTCCAACCTACGAGTGAGGACATGTGGTGTTTGGTTTTCTGTCTAGACTGGATTAAGAAAATGTGGCACATATATACCATGGAATACTATGCAGCTATAAAAAGGATGAGTTCATGTCCTTTGTAGGGACCTGGCTGAAGCTGGAAACCATAATTCTGAGCAAACTATCCCAAGGACAATCTTTGTATTTTACCTGGATTTTTTTGGGTTTTTAATTGACACGTAATAATATAGATATTTATAAATTACCTAGTGGTGTTTTGACATATGCAGACAGTGTGTAGTGATCAAATGAGGGTAATTGAGATATCCATCATCTCCAACATTTATTATTTATTTGTGTTGAGAACACTTCAAGTCTTCTCTTCTAGTTGTATTGAAACATACAGTAAGTTATGGATAACTATAGTAACCTTACTGTGCTATTGAATGCTAGAATGTATTCTGTCTGTATGTTTCTACTCACAATCAACTTCTCTTCATCCCTCCTTTACTCATGTTCTCCTCAGCCTTGGCAACTGCTATTCTACACTTTAATCCCATATAATTAACTTTTAAGGTTTCATATGTGATGCAGAACATGTGATATTTGTATTTCTGTGCCTGGCTAAATTTACTGAACATAATGTCCTTTGGGTCATCCGTATTGCTGCAAACAAAAGTATTTCATTATTTTCTGTAACTGAATAGTATTCCATTGTGTGTATATATATCACATTTTTTTTTCATCCATTCATTCATTGATAGACACTTAGGTTGATTCCATATCTTGGCTATTGTGAATAGTGCTACAATAAACATGGGAGT
Organism: Macaca nemestrina; assembly: GCF_043159975.1. Classification (NCBI taxonomy): domain Eukaryota; kingdom Metazoa; phylum Chordata; class Mammalia; order Primates; family Cercopithecidae; genus Macaca; species Macaca nemestrina. Next base: position 12,993,130 of record NC_092128.1, read on the forward strand.
GTGGAGATCTTGATATACTGATTTCTTTCTCTTTTTTTTGGATATATCCCCACTAGTAGAATTGTTGGGTCATATGGTAGTTCCATTTTAGTTTTTTGAGAAACCTCCATATTATTTTCAATAATGCCTGTACTAATTTGTATTTCTACCAACAATTATAAAAGTTCTCCTTTCTCTACATCCTTGCCAAATCTGCTATTGTTTCAAGAAATTTAATTTATACCAAATCTTTATACATATTTATGAGGAATGTAATATTATGTTATATGAATGGAATATGTAATGATTAAGTTAGAGTGTTTAGGGTATCCACATGTTTGCTATTTCTGTTTTAGGAACATTTCAAGTCTTCAAGCTATTTTGAAATATTCAGTACGTTATTGTTAACTTTAGTCACTCTACTTTGCTATCAAACATTAGCAATTATTTCTTCTATTTAACTGTATCCTTATATCCATTAGCCAATCCCTCTTACCCACGTGACCCTTACTCTTCCCAGCCTCTGGCCTCTATCATTCTTCTCTCTATCTTCATGAGATCAACTTTTTAAATCTCCCATATATAAATGAGAACATGTGATACTTACCTTTCTGAGCTTGGCTTATATCACTTAAAATAATGACCTTCAGTTCCATCCATATTGCTGGAAAAGGTATGATTTCATTCTTATGTCTGAATAGTATCCCATTGTGTATATATGCCATGTTTCTTTATTCATTTGTCATTTGTGGACACTTACATTGATTCCATAACTTTGATGCTGTGAATAGTGCTGCAATCATTGTGAGGTGCAGGTACCTTGTTGACATGCTGATTTCTTTTCCTCTGGATAAATACCCAGCAATGAGATTGCTGGATTGTATGATAGTTCTATTTTTTAGATTTTTTAGAAATATCTATACTGTTCTCCATAGTGGCTGTGTTAATTTACATCCCCACAAACAGTAATAAGATCTTCCCTTTCTCCACTTCCTTCCCAACAGTATTTCTTACTTTTTAATAATATCAGTTCTCATGGAGGCAACAATATGTTTCACTATGATTTCAATTTGCATTTCTCTGAAAATTAGTAATGTTGAAACTATCTTTATATGGGTATTGGCCATTTTTATGTCTTCTTTTGAGAAATGATTATATATGTCCTTTGCCCACTTTTAAATGGGATTTTTTTTTGGCTGGATTCTTTTTTAATTTTGAGTTGTTTAAGTTCCTTATATATTCTAGATATTAGCCCCTTCTTAGGTGAAATATTTTTACCATTGAACAACTTGTCTCTTTACTCTGTTGATTCTTACCTTTGCTATGCAGGAGAGTTTTAGTTTAATATTGTCTTATTTGTTCATTTTTGTTTTTGTTGCCTATGCTTTTGAGGTCTTAACCATAAAATCTTTACCTAAATCCAGTGTCCTGAAGTATTTCCACTATGTTTTCCTTCAGTAGTTTTATAAATTCATGCCTTATGCTTAAGTATTTAGTCCATTTTGAGTTGATTTTTTAATATGTTGAGAGATAGGGTTCCATTTTCATTTTTTCTCCATATAGATATCTATTTTTTCCAGCATCATTACCTTTCTCCAGTGTATGTTTTTGAAGCTTTTGTCAAAAATCATTTCAGTGTAAATATGTGAATTTATTTCTGGCTTCTCTATTCTGTTCCATTGGACTATGTGTCTGGTTTTATACTTTACCATAATGTTTTGATTAATATAGCTTTGTAATAAATTTAAAAACTGGGTAGTGTAATGCCTCCAGTATTTTATCACTTTCAGTATTACTTTTACCACTCAAGGCTCTATTTTGGTTTCATAAAAATTATAGCATTGCTTTTTTCTATTTTTGTGAAAAATGACATTTCTATTTTGAGAAAGATTGCTGTGAATCTATAGATTGGTTTATGTCATAAGGCCATGTTAACAATATTAACTTTTTAAATCCAAGATCATGGGATGTCTTTCCATTTCTTTGTGTGCTGTTAAATTTCTTTCACCATTGTTTTGTCATTTTCCATGTAGAGGTGTTTCACCTTCTTAGTTAAATTTATTTGTAGGTGGGTTTTTTTGTAGCTATTACACTTGGGATTGCCTTCTTGATCTTTCTCAGCTAGTTCAATATTGGTATGTAGAAACTTTACAAATTTTGTGTGTTGATTTTGTATACTGCAAATTTACTGAAACTGTTTATCACATATAAGAAGTTTTGGTGGAGTTTTTAGGTTTTCTATGTATAAGATCATGCCATCTGCAAAGAGGGGTAATGTGTCTTCTCTTTTTCCAATTAGGATGTTTTTATTTCTTTGTCTTGCCTGATTGCTCTGGCTAGAACTTACAGCTCTATGTTGTACAGGAATGGTGAAAGTGGGGATCATTATCATATTCCAGTCCTTACATGAAAGACTTTCAGCTATTCTCCATTCAGTGTTATGGTAGCTGTATGCTTCTCGTATTTTGCCTTTGCTATGTTGAGATTTGTTCCTTCTATGCCAAGTTTATTGAAAAATTTTTATCATAAAGGGATGTCGAGTATTGCCAATGTTTTTTTTCTGTGTCCATTGAGATGATCATATGGTTTTTGGCCCTCATTGTGTTATTATAATGTATCATGTTTATTGCTTTGAATAGCGTGAATCCTCTTTGCATCCCTGATATAAATTCCACTTGATGATGGTGTATTACATTTTTGATGTGCAGATTTGATTGTCTTCAATTTTGTTGGAAATTTTTGCATTTGTGTTCATCAGGAATATTGTTTTATGGTTTCACGTATTTGTTGCATACTTGTCTAGTATTAGGGTAATGTCAGACTCATTGAATGAGTAAGGGAGAATTCCCTCCTCTTCAAATTTTGGGCATAGTTTGGAGAAAATTTGTATTAGTTTTTTTGTTGTTTGGAAGAAGTTGGCAGTAAAACCATCTGACCCTGGACTTTTATTCACTGGGGCAATTTTATTGGGGTTCAGTCTCATGACTCATTATTGGTCTGTTCAAGTTTTCTACATTTTCCTGATTGAATCATAGTATGTAGTGTGTGTTTAGGAATTTATTTGTTTTCTCTAGGTTTTCAAGTTTGTTGGTTCAAGTTCATAATCATCTCTGATAATGTTTGTATTTCTATGGTATCAGTTGTAGATTGCCATTTTCATATCTAATTTTATTTATTTGAATCATCTCTTTTTTCTTGGTTAGTCTAGATAGTAGTTTATCAAATTTTCTTATGTTTTCAAGAAAAAATTACAAATTTTGTGTTTTGGTGATTCTTTGTATTAATTTTTAGTCTCTATTTTGTTTCGTTTTCTCTGGTCTTTATTCTTTCTCTCTTTCTCCAAATCTGAGTTTTGTTTGTTCATACTTTTCTAGTTCTTTAAGATGCATTGTTATTTATTTGATATCGCTCTACTTTTTTGATGAAGGCATTTATTACTATAAGCTTTACTCTTAGCACTGGTTTTGCAGTACTCCAAAGATTTTTGTATACTGTGTTTCAATTTGCCTGTGTTAAAACTTTTTAAATTTCTTCCTTAATTTTTTTCTTGACCCAATGTTCATTCAGGAGAATGTTGTACCATTTCCCTGTATTTGTACAATTTTCAAAGTTTTTCTCATTACTGAATTTTAATTTTTAGCTGTTGTGGTCTGAGAAAATACTTGATATGATCTTCATATTTTAAAATTAGTTGAGAATTACTCTCTGTCCTAACATATGTTCTAGCTGAGAGATGTTTCATGTGTGCATGAGAAGTATATGTGTTCTGTAGTGATTGGATGAAATGTTCTGTGCCTGTTAGGTGCATTTAATCTAAAGTACAGCATACTAAAGTACAGCATAAATCCTAGTTTCTTTGTAAATTTTCTTTCTATTTCATGTGTCTAATACTGAGATTGGGGTGCTGAAGTCCCCAACTATGATTATATTAAAGTCTATATCTCCCTTTAGCTCTAATATTTGCTTTACATATGTGAGTTGTCTGGTATTGAGTGCATATATATTTTGAATTGTTATATTCTGTTGCTGAATTGATCCCCTAATCATTATATACTGATTTTTAATCTCTTTTTACTGATTTTGACTTGAAATTTGTGTTATCTAATAAAAGTATGGCTAACTTTACTCATTTTTGGGTTTTGTTTGTGTACATTATTGTTTTCATTCCTTTCCTTTCAGCCTATATGTGTCTTTACAGGTAAGATGAGTTTCTTGTAGACAGCATATAGTTGGATCATTTTTAAAAAATCAGGCTGTATCTTTTAAGTGAAAAGTTTAATTATTTTATTTTCAAGGTTATGATTGATATGTGATATCTTATTTTTGTCATTTTATTAATTGCTTTCTGGTGGTGTTTTGAATATCTTTCATTTCTTTCACTTTTTGTTTATTGTTACAGTTTGGTGGTTTTCTGTAGTGCTAATAGTTGAGTCCATTCTCTTCTTCGTGTGATTCCTCTATCAGTGGGTTTTTCTTTCATGCATTTCCATGATGATAGGAAATCATCTTTCCTATCATCTTTCACTTTCAGATGTTAGACTCTCTTAAACATTTTTTTGTATGGCAAGTCTAATGGTAATGAATTCTCTCAGGTATTGATTGTCTGAGAAAAACTGTGTTTCTCCTTCATTTAAGAAAAATAATTTTGCTTGATGTAGTATTCTTGGCTGACAGTGTTTTCTTTCAGCACTTTGAATATATCATCTAATTCTTTATCAAAACCTGTAAGGTTTTTGTGAGAAAACTGCTGTTGCCTTCAATTCTGGGTGTATGCAGTAGTTATGTCTTCATGTGATTACTTTGGCTGTAAATAGCACCAGTGGTGCCTGATTTCCTTAGTGGCTTAGGGTGTGGTTAGTAGAGGCTGTGATAAAGTTTTGATGAGAATGGGGACATCAGATGAGCTTGTCCTCAGGCCTCAGTGGTGGTGGCTGCATGCCAAATATGCCTGTTCTTGAGTCCCAGGTCTGAATATGCTGGTACTCGTGTTAGTGTGTCAAGACAGGCCAATTCTTGGCCTTCAGGTGGCTTTCTTGAAGGCCAGCAGGGGTAGCAGGAGGCTGGGCAGGTGCATGAGACCTTGAGACCCTGAGGAGTAGGTGTGCTATATAGGTGATGACAGCTAGCAGTGGAGGGACAATCATCTGGCTCCCGAGTGGTCTATGCTGGTATTGGTTGTGACTACAATAGGCTTGGTGAGCCAGGATCTAGGCCTGGTGATGGCATATATATGTGGATGCCATCTATACTGACACTGGCAGGTTGGGAGGGCCCATGTGGGAGGGCCTGTCTTCAGGTGGAGAGGAGTGCTCAGGCACCAAAGGTTGTGTATGAGGCTGAGCAATTCCCGGGCCTTTGGACGGTGTGCTTAGGCACTGTGGGCAGGGGTGGAGACAGGCTGGGTGGGCCTGTCATCAGGCCTCCAAGTGTGCCTTCTGGCTTTGGGGGGCAGGGGTGAGATGACACCCAGCTACCCAGCAAAATGCTGAGGTGGAGACTGTAGTGGCTGTGCTATAGCCTTGCTGCTGAGTAGGGCAACATTGCTTTCAGTGGTAAACAGGTGCATGAGAAGTGTGTATTTTGTCTTTAAGTGGTGGTTGCAAGCAGGGTAGCCTGTCTTCAGGGTGCTTGCAAATGCAAGGCAGTACTGCTACTGAGGGTGACAGAGTAACTATAATAGCATGTGCTTTGATGGTGGCAGCAACAGCTGGCAGTGTTGACTTGCTGTGGACTGGGGATGTCAATGAGGCTCCAGGATCTTTAGTTGGAGGAGTTATTGGGCTCCAGGTTAAGGTGCAGTCTGATGGTGGTTGGGTTCTCAATGTGGCACCATGCTATAGCTTCTCAGAACTCGGGGTGTATGAGATCCAGTGTAAGCTCCCACTCTGAAGCAATGATGTCATATGGTATTGAGGGATCTTCCTATGGTAGTCTCAGGGCCCATGTGGGTTGAGGGGCTGTCCCATAGCAGGAATCTGGGGTGGAAATAAGGACTGCTACTGGTCACTCACTTACTATTTGCTCACACTGGGGAGACTCAGTGGGCTCCCAGTCAATCTTAGCCTAGCAGGCTGCCTTGTTTGTCTCTCTTTTCTTGACATTAGAGTTACCTGTAATTTCTCTGTTGAATTCCAATATTTGCTCCTAGGTGATCTATTTAAAGTGTGATTATAATGTCCTTGTTTTGATTATTTCTAATGGAGGAAGTGAGTACCGAATATTGCTAGTCATCAGTTTTAAAATTCCTTAAGTTTATTGTATTTTGGATAATAGTCATTTTAACTGGGATGAAATAATAATGCATTCTGGTTTTGATTCACATTTCTCTGATGATTCATGATAATGAAATTTTTTTTACATACCTGTTGACTACTGATATCTTCTTTTGAGAAATACTCCTTCACATTATTTGCCTGTTTAAATTGTATTATAGTAGTAGTAGTTGTAGTAGTAGTAGTAGTAGTATTGTCATTATTATTGCTGTTGACATTTTGTTCATCATATATTCTTGTGCCAATCTTATGTTGGGATTTGCAAATATTTTTCTTCCATTCTGTAGTTTATCTCTTCATTGTGGTTTTCCTTTTCTATGTAAAAGCTTTTAGCCTGATATAATCCCATTTGTCTACTTTTGCTTTTTTGTGTATGCTTTTGCAGTCTTTCCATAACCAAAACATATTTCCTCAGACCAATGTCCTGAAGAATTTCCTCAAAATTTTCTTCTAGTAGTATGATAGTTTCAGATACCACATTTACATCTTTAATCTACTTTATATGTTTTTTTTGTATGTGATAAGCAATAAGAGTCTAGTTTCATTCTTCGGCATGTGAATTTCCTGTCTTTCCAGCACCAATTATTGAAAAGACAGTCCTTTTCCCCAATGCACGGTGTTGGTGCCTTTGTAAAAAATGAATTGACCGTAAATATGTGTGTATATATTTCTGTATTCTCTATTTTGTTCCAATGTTCAATGTGTTGTTTTTATACCAATATCATGCTATTTTGATTACTATAGCTTAGTAGTATATTTTGAAGTCAGGCAGTGTGATGCCACCAGCTTGGTTCTTTTCCTCATAATTGCTTAGGCTATTTGGGTTACTTTTTGGTTTCATATGAATTTTAGGATTGCTTTTTTATTCATGTTAGAAATGTAATTTTTATATTGATGGGGATTACTTTGAAACTAAATTGTTTTGTTTACTAAGGACATTTTAAAATATTAATTCTTCAAATCCATGAATGGAGTATCTTTCCATGTTTGTGTAATCTTTAATTTCTTTTTTTTTTTTTTGACTTTTATTATCCTTAGCAAACTAACACAGGATGAGAAAAACAAATACCACATGTTCTCCCTTATAAGTGGGAGCTAAATGATGAGAACACATGGACACATACAGGGGAACAGCAGGGTGGAGGGTAGGAGGAAGGAGAGGATGGGGAAAAATAACTAATTGCTGCTAGGCTTTAATACCTGAGTGATGAAATAACCTGTATTCTTTAATTCCTTCATCAGTGTTTTACAGTTTTTATTGTAGATATCTTTTACTTCTTTAGTTAAATTTATTCCTAGGTATTTTATTTATTTTTTGTCTCTATTGTAAATGGAATTGCTTTTGAAATTTCCTCTCCACACTATTTTGTGTTGGTATACATAAATGATACTTCTTTTGTATGTTAATATTTGTATTCTGCAGCTTTACTGAATTTATTTATTTATTTATGAGACAGAGTCTCACTGCACTGTCCAGGCTGGAGTGCAGTGGCATGATCTCTGCTCACTTCAACCTCTGCTTCTCAGGTTCAAGTGATTATCCTACCTCAGCCTCCAGAGTAGCTGGGATCAGGGGTGGGCATCACCACGCTTGGCTAATTTTTGTATTTTTCATAGAGACAGGGTTTTCCCACTTTAGCCAGGCTGGTCTCAAACTCGTGACATCGGGTGATCTGCCCACGCTGGCCTCCCAAAGTGCTGGGATTACAGGCATGAGCCACTGTGCCTGGCCTGAATTTATTTTCAGTTCTAACAGTTTTTAGTTGGAGTCACTAGGTTTTTCTAAATATGAGATCGTGTTTTCTATAAGCAAGGACAATTTGACTTACTCCATTCCTATTTGGATACCCCTTATTTTTTCTCTTTCCTAATAGCTTTGACTAAGACTTCCAGTACATGGTTTAATAAAAGTGGTAAAAATGGGCATCCTCGTTTGATTTCTGAGCTTAGATAAAAGGCATTCATTTTATTTTCTCCAGTTCAATATTATGTTAACTGTGAGTTTGTTATATATAGCATTTATTGTTTAGATGTATTTTCCTCCTATACTCAATTTGTTGCGAGTCTCTATCATGAAAGATGCTAACTATTATCAAAGGTTTTTTTCTGAGTTTATTGAGATAATCTGATGAGTTTTGTTCTTTATTATATTAATATTATATATTGTAATTATTGATTTGTGCATGTTAAAATATTCTGGCATCCCTGGGAAGAATTATAATTTATTATGATGTATTATCCTTTTGATGCCTTGTTATATTTGATTTGCTAGCATTGTTTTGAGAATTTTTGTGTCTGTATTTATCAGGGATATAGGTCTGTATGTAGCTTTCTTTTTTGGTTGCATCTTTGCCTGGTCTAGGTATCAGAGTGATGTTGGTTTCAGGGAATGACCTAAAAGAAACTCCCTCCTTTTTAATGTTTTGGAATTTTTTTTTTTTTTTTTTTTTGGTGGGGAGCAGGGTGTTAGGTTTTTGTAAGTTTGGTAGAATGTAGTATTAAAGCCATCCAGCCTTGAGCTTTACTTTACTGGGACACTTTCATTACTGATTCAATTTCTTTACTTGTTATTGGTCTATTCAAGTTTTCTATTTCTTTTTCAAGTTTTCTATTTCTTCTTGGATTGGTCTTGGTGTGTGTTTATGAATTGTTTATTTCTTCTAGGTTTTCCAATCTGCTAGGGGCATAGTTGCTTATAATAGTCAATAATGATTCTTTATACTTCCGTAGTACTAGTTGCAATGTCTTTTTTGTTTGTTTTTTATTTTATTTGATACTTATGTCTTTTAAAGTTGATCTAGCTAACAATTTGTAAATTTGTTTATCTTTACGAAAAAAGCAACTTTTCATTTCATTGATATTTTGTATTGTTTTGTAGGCTCTATTTCACTTAGCTCTGGTTCGATTTTATTCTTTCTTTCCACTAATTTTTAGTTTTGTTTGTTGTTGCTTTTTCAGTTTTTTGAGGGACATCCTTAGGTTATTTGAAATCCTTCCACTGTTTAATGTAGACATTTATCATTATAAATTTTATCTTAGTACTACTCTTTCTATATCCCATAGCTTTAGGTATGCAGTGTTTTTATTTTCATTGGTTTCACAAAATGTTATGATTCCTATTATAATTTATTCATTAACCCAGTCGTCATTCAGGAACATTTTATTTAATTTCCATGTATTTGTTTAGTTTGCAGTGTTCCTCTTGTTATTGATTTCTACTTTTATTCCATTTTGGTGTGAAAAGTTACTTGAAATAATTTTGATTGTTTTAAACTGATTGTGACTTGTTTGTTTTAAACATTTTGTGACTCGTTTTAAGGCCTGACCTGTGGTCTATCCTGGAGAATACCACTTGTGCTGATGAGAAGAATATGTATTCTGTAGTCATTGGATAAAAGTTTCTGTAATTGTTAGCTCCATTCGGTCTATGTTTTAGTTTAATTCCAGTGTTTCTTTGTTGATATTCTTTCTAGATGATATTTACAATGCTGGAAGTTGGGTGTTGAAATCCCCAAATATTTTGTTTTGAGGTTCATCTATCTCCTTAACACTAATATTTGCCTTATATATATGAATGCTCCAGTGTTGGGTGCATATATAATACATTTACAATGGATGTATTCTTCTGATAAACTGAGACCTTTATGATTATATAATGAACTTTTTTGTCTCTCTTTTTTTTCTGGACTTAAAGTCAATTTTGTCAGATATAAACATAGCTACTCTTGCATGCTTTTAGTTTTTATTTGTATAGGATATACATTTCCAACTTTGACTCAGTCTAAGTGTGTTTTTACAGATAAAGTGAGCTTCTTCTAGCAGGATATAGCTGAGTCTTTTTTTTCTTTTTAATCCATTCAACCAGTCTATCTTTTAATTGAAGAATTTAAACCATTCACATTCAAGATTGTTATTGGTCGGGCAAGACTTACTCCTGACATTGTGTTGATTGTTATCTGCTTGTTTTATATACTCTTTGTTCCTTTCTGCCTCTATTATGGCTTATCTTTATGAATTGGTGGCTTTCTTTAGTGATAATTTTTGTTTCCTCTCCCTTTCTCATTTGTGTATCTGCTCTTCCAGTGAGTTTTCTATGTTAATGTGATTTCATAATCATTGGTAAACCAATCCTCTGGCCCCCAGGTGGCACTTGTAGGCACCATTAGTGTTCTACCTCAAGTGAGCCAGTCTTTCTACCTTAGGTGCACTGTGTGAGCACCAGTGGGCCAGGTAAGCCAGTCCTTGGGTCCCTGGGTGGCACAATCAGGTGCCAGTAGTGGAGTCATCAGGCCTTGGATAATATGTTTCTTGGATCCCTGAACAAGATGCACAAGTGCTTCTGCTGGCAATGTCAGGTCAGTCCTCAGGTGCCTGATGGGGCTTGTAGGAATTGGTGGTACTTCTGGTGGGGTGAGTAAACTGATCCCAGGCTCCAGGGTTGAGTACACAGATACTGCCAGTATCATGTGGCTGGCTGGGCTTGCTGGTCTCTAGGCCCTCATAAAAGATTTCTTTTTATTCAAGGGATCAGCTTTTGTTGTTTAAAATTCTTTTAGCTCATTTCACAGTTACTAGATATGCTTTATTTTTTTCAGACTTTCTTATAGTGTCTTTAAAAAATGTCTGAGTGATGATAAGTAGGAATGGGACAGCTTGAAATAAGCATGATCATTAAAGAAGAAATTAAGAAAGGTAAGGGAAAAAAGAGGAGGAAAATGTAGTGATTGGATTGCTTAAGATATATCAATTACCATTAAGTTATACTTTAAATGGCTTCACACATGGATTTCCCACAAGAACCATGACAATTCATTGTATTAACCTCATTGTATATATGAGTAAATCATGGATAATTTATTTGAACTTGCTACTGACATATACAAATATAAAGCAACACCTTTGGGAGGTGTTAATTTTGAAGTTTATATACAAACTCATCAAGATTAAGTAGTAAATTTATTTTCTCAAACAAGGACTCTCTGCATATTTTAAATATTCAATTTTTCATTGCTGCTGTATTCTGTACATCTGAATCAATAATTCATATTCATATGTCTACACTCTTGCCTGTCATTCTGATATATATTTTGTATATATTTACGTTTCTAATCTTGTGTAGTAAATTACTTCCAAACTTAGCAACCTAAAACAACCAACATTTGTTATCTTGAAGTTTCTGGAGGCCAGGATTCTGGGCATGACTTAACTAGGTGCCTCTGGCTTGAGGTCTCTCATAAGATAGTAATCAAGATGTTGGCTGGGCTGTAGTCATCCAAAGGCTCAACTGGGAAAGGATTCACTCATGTGGCTCTTTGTCGCTCTCATGTCTCCTGAGTTTTGACATTAATTATTTGTCCTGTAGACAGCTTGTTTCCACCTAGTGTGAGAGTTCTGAGGGAGAGAGAAAAAGAGGAAGAGAGAGTGAAGGAGAGAGAAAGAGAGACAGAGAATGTACCAAAATGAAATTTTCAACCATTTTATCTCTTACAATTGATATCCTGCCATTTCTACCATATTCTATTCATTAAAATTGAGTCAATGTAAACTCTTTGCACTCGAGGAGAGAAGATTATACAGGGGCATGCATATCAATAGATGAAGATATTATAGGATACTATTTTCAAGGTTTATCACATTCTTAAGACTTTTATTAAACTAGTTAATATTATAAATCGTGCTGGTTAGAAGGAAATTCAGAAAAAACGTATTCTATTTTTGGCAGTTAATCAAGTGTTTAATATGCTTCAGTCAGAATTATTTGAGTTAATCATATGCAATATTCACACCTCTAAATTTTAATATGTATTCCCAATATATTCAGAAGATTTAAAAAGAATAAATTGCAAAAACTTAATGATTTACCATGGCATCAGTTTACTGTTTTTATTCCCTTTAGCATTTTATAGTATACTTTTTCTCTGTTTTCCCAATGTTTTTCTTCTGCCTGGACCTAAGGTGTTTTCTTGTCTTCAGGATATTCATGCTAATGCATGTTTTAATGTATGAAAAATTCTTATCTTTTGTAGGACCTCATGGAATTTTTAAACCTGATGATTGTCATTATCATTTAAGAACGTGTATTTAGGAAGAGAAATGAAGGAGTTATAAAACAGCAACGATATAATCATTTTAATATTAATAAGAACACAATATCAAAAGGGATATAGAGCCTTCCTTGAAAACTACATTGTACTAAGTGGAATATGTTCCTCGCAATGTGAAATATATTTCTTTCACAGTGAATTATAATGAGTTCACTATCATGTTTCCATTTTTTCTTAATTTATTTTAATTAATAATAAACTGAAATATTACATACAGCCTATTTTAATACTACTGTGAAGCAAATGTATATCATGTTTTTTATGGCACCTAAGAATGAAACATCACTTTCATGCAGAATATTTAACTGGGATTAGGAAACGTGACTCTTTTCCAAGGAGTCTGGCAATTCTTTCTTTTTGAAAACAAATTAGAGATGAATATATAATTAATACTGTAAGTTACAGCAATTTTAATTTGTGCTATGGTTAAGAAAAAATAGAACTCTGCATTATAGCTAATTTATAAAAAGTAATGTTGTCTAATATGTTATAGGAGTGTCATGAATCAAAAGTATTTTAATCGTTCTTTTTGTATATCCTATGATGTAGTTCATCAAAGGAAAATGAGAAGTTTTGCTTTGTAATCATGAAAGAATAATTACATCTAGTGCCAGAAGGGATCTTAAGCTCATATAATCTAACCAACTGTATTAATTAAGGGCCAAGCAGGTGACACAAAACACCCAGTAATTGAACCAGGGGAAGTTTAAAAAAAGTAATTATCATAGAAATAGGAGTAATGAGATGTTGGATAGTAAGAAATAAAGGGAACTCTATAAAGTTCAGAAATCACAGATATTAACACTACCTAAGACTAAGAAGAGTGCTCAAAAAAGAGGTCGCCATTCACAGGGCTGATGTATTAGTCCATTTTCATGCTGCTATAAGGAGATACCCGAGACTGGGTAATTTATAAAGGAAAGAGGTTTAATGGACTCACAGTTCCACATGGGTGTGGAGGCCTCACAATCATGGCAGAAGGTGAAGGAGGAGCAAAGTCATGTCTTACATGGCAGCACGTACGAGACTGTAGGGGAACTGCCCTTTATAAAACCATCAGATCTCATGAGACTTATTCACTATTATGAGTACAGCATGGGAAAAACCTGCCCCTATGATTCAGTTCCCTTCCACAGAGTCCCTCTTATGATTTGTGGGGATTATGGGAGCTATAATTCAAGATGAGATTTAGGTGGAGATACAGCCAAATTGTACCATTCCACCCCTGGCCCCTCCCAAGCCTCATGTCCTCACATTTCAAAACCAATCAGGCCTATCCAACAGTCCCTCAAAGCATTAACTTGAAAAACCAAGTCCAAAGTCTCATCTGAGACAGGGCAAGTTCCTTCTGCCTAGGAGCCTGTAAAATCAAAACAAGTTAGCTATTTCCTAGATACAATGGGAGTATAGGCATTGGGAAAATACACCTGTTTCAAATGGGAGAAACTGGCCAAAACAAAGGGGCCTCTTGCAAGTCTGAAATCCAATAGGGCAGTCATTAAACCTTAAAGTTCCAAAATGATCTCTTTTGACTCCACATCTCACATCCAGGTCTTGCTGATGCAAGAGGTGGACTCCCATGGCCTTGGACAGCTCTACCCATGTGGTTTTGCACAGTATAGTACCCCCACCTACTGGCTGTTTTCACAGCTGACATTGAGTGTCTGTGGCTTTCCCAGGCACAGAGTGCAAGTTTTTTGTGGATCTACCATTCTGGGGTCTGGAGGATGGTGGCCCTCTTCTCACAGGTCCACTAGGTAGTGCCCCAGTGGGGACTCTGTGCAGGAGTATCAACTTCATGTTTTCCTTCCACACCGCCCTAGAGGAAGTTCTCCATGAGGGTACCACCTCTGCAGCAAACTTATGTCTGGACATCCAGGTGTTTCCATACGACCTCTGAAATCTAGCCAGAGGTTCCCAAACCTCAATTCTTGACTTCTGCGTACCTGCAGGCTCAACATCATATGGATGCTACAAAGGCTTGGGGCTTGCACCCTCTGAAGCCAAGGCCAAAGCTGTACCTAGGCCCCTTTTAGCCAAAGCTGGAGCAGCTGGGATGCAGAACACCAAGTCCCTAGACTACACACAGAAGAGGGACCCCGGGCCCAGCTCATGAAACTACTTTTGTCTCCCAGGTCTCCAGATCTGTGATGCGAGGGGCTGCTGTGAAGACCTCTGACATACCCTGCAGACATTTTCCCCATTATCTTGGGGATTAACATTTGGCTACTTATTACTTATGCAAATTTCTGCAGCCAACAGCTTGAATTCCTCCTCAGAAAATGGGTTTTTCTTTCCTATCACATTGTCTAACTGCAAATTTTCTAAACTTCTATACTCTGCTTCCCTTTTAAAACTGAATGCATTTAACAACACCCAGGAAACCTCTTGAATCTTTTGCTGCTTAGAAATTTCTACTGCCAGGTACCCTAAATCATTTCCCTCAGGTTCAAAGTTCCACATATCTCTAGGGCAGGGGTAAAATGCAGCCAGTCTCCTTGCTAAAGCATAGCAAGTCATCTTTGCTCCAGTTCCCAACAAGTTTCTCATCTCCATCTGAGACCACTTCAGCCTGGATTTCGTTGTCCATATCATTATTGGCATTTTGGTCAAAGTCATTCAGCAAGTCTCTAGGAAGTTCCAAACTTCCCCACATTTTCCTGTCTTCTTCTGAACCCTCCAAACTGTTCCAACCTCTGCCTGTTACCTAGTTCCAAAGTCACTTCAACGTTTTCAGGTATCTTTACAGCAGTGCCCCACTTGTACCAATTTACTGTATTAGTTCATTTTCACACTGCTGATAAAGACATACTTGAGACTGGGTAATTTATAAAATAAAAAGAGGTTTGATGGACTCAAAGTTCCACATGTCTGGGGAGGCCTCACAAGCATGGCAAAAGATCAATGAAGAGCAAAGGGACTTCTTACATGATGGCGGGCAAGAGAGGACTTGTGATTTTTATAAATCCATCAAGATATCTTGAGACTTACTATCAAAAGAACAGCACAGGAAAGACCCACCTCCATGATCCAATTACCTCCCACTAGGTCCTTTCCATAACATGTGGCAATTGTGGGAGCTACAATTCAAGATGAGTTTTGGGTGGGGACACAGTCAAACCATATTAGTTCCCAAATCTCAATTCTTGTCTTCTGTGCACCCGCAGGCCCAACACCACATGGAAGCTGCCAAGATTTGGGGCTTGCACCCTCTGAAGCAGTGTCTTGAGCTGTATCTTTGTCCCTTTCAGTCATGCTGGAGTGGCTGGGATGCAGGTCACCAAGTCCCCAGGCTGCATTCAGGAGGATTGCCCTACCTAGTCCAGGATACTATTTTTCCCTCCTAGGCTTCTGGGCCTGTGATAGGGGCTGCCACACAGGTTTCCGACATACCCTAGAGATATTTTCCCCATTGTGGATGATTAGCATTTGGCTCCTTGTTTCTTATGCAAATTTCTGTAGCCACCTTGAATTTCTCCCCAGAAAATTTGTTTTCTTCCTTACTACTGCATCATCAGGCTGCAATTTTTCCAAACTTTTATGCTCTGTCACCTCTTGAATGCTTTTCTGCTTAGAAATTTCTTCCACCAGATACAGTAAGTCATCTCTCTCAAGTTCAAAGTTCCACAAATCTCTAGGGCAGGAGCAAAATACCACCAACCTCTTTACATAGCAAGTGTGACCTTTACTTCCGTCCCCAAAAAGTTTCTCATCTTCATCTGAGACCACCTCAGCCTGGACTTTATTGTTCATATCACTATTAGCATTTTAGTCAAAGCCATTCAACAAGTCTTTAGGAAGTTCCAGATTTTCCCACATTTCCCTGTCTTCCTCTGAGCCCTCTAAACTGTTCCAATCTCTTCCTGTCACACAGTTCCAAAGTCACCTTCACATTTTTGGGTATCTTTAGAGCAGCACCCCACTTTACCAGTACCAATTTACTGCATTAGTTTGTTCTCACGCTGCTATAAAGACATACCTGAGACTGGGTAATTTATAAAGGAAAGAGGTTTAATGGACTCATGGTTCCACATGGCTGGGGAAGCCTCACAATCATGGCAGAAGGCGAAGGACAAGCAAAGGCACGTCTCACATGGTGGCAGGTAAGAGATCATGTGCAGGGGAACTGCCTTTTATAAAACCATCAGATCTCATGAGGCTTATTCACTACCGTGAAAATAACATGGGAAAAACCAGACCCCATGATTCAGCTACCTCCCATAGGTGTCTCTCATGACAAGTGAGGATTATGGGAGATACATTTCAAGATGAGATTTGAGTGGGGACACAGACAAACCATATCAGCTGATATCCATACTTTTCTGGAGAGGGATTATCCATGCTTCAATGGATGGCAGAGAAATAAGTGAGGAGCTAAGCCTTGAAGAAGTCACATGATATAGGAATCTGGTGAGAGTAGCATACTTGAAACAGGAACTGAAAAACTCCTTCTACCTTGAGTGTCCTTTTAGTGGTGTCTATTGAAAGTACTTCCTATTGTACCAGCTGACAAAGAAACAGTCTTTAAAAGACCCAGTTCCACTTTTCCAGAGCAAGCAGTGAAATACAGATTTTTAAATATTTATTATAATTATTTTATTAATTTCATACATTAACATATATTACATATAATTAACTAATGCATTAACATTATACAATAATTAATATATTAATATCTAGGACAGTCCATCTCTTTGGCTAGTCACCATCCGTATGAACCCTTCTACACACATTTGAATATATACAATAATAAAATACTTAATAAAGTGTTTATATTTATCTAATAGGATACAGCTATTTTTACAAGTGAAAAAGTCATCACACTTACTCCCAAGTTAGATGAGTCATAGCCCAACAGTCATTATATTTCTTGCTGGCAATACTAAGTATTACTCGAAGTACATCACAGCCCCGCTGAATATTTATCACTCTGCTTCTTTAACATCTTTGATGATGGCAATAATCTTCACAGCACCCTCTAGGATGTGTTATTAGTTCTGCTACATTATCTTTCTAGGGAATGAAAGTTCCAGAGATTATCACATAGCCTTTTCTACTACAATTGCCCTCATGTCAAGGGTCAGAAAGGAAATGTGGGAATTCTGTAGTACCCAACTATGTTTATTCCATTTGAACATTCAGGAAGTAGGATAATAATTAGGGTTGATTTATGAACTAACTAGGACCCCTGAGTCAGACTTCAGCTAAGACTACAACTAGGACTTGATCACCACAGGACTCCACTGTGGCAACAGTGACATTTTGGGTCCCCAGAAATTAGTGTCATTTCAAAGCAAGGTCTATTAATCTCAAGAAGTATGGGCATTTCATTTTTCCCTAAGTATAGTCTGTCTGGCCATGTCGCAGGCATTTTGGGAATTTTAGAGAACATTTGTGATATGTATTTGCAGCAACAGTGCAAGGTCCTTCTTCAAGAAGCACTTTCATCTTTATTAATCAAAAAGCTTTGGGTCTCTGGATTGACTTAAGTCTGGAAACTAGACTGAGAATGTGACTATTCAGGGTACCAAATCAAGTCAGGATTTTTGGCTTCCATAACTGAAGTTTCTAATGTTATATAGATCAAGCGATATGCCAGTGGTTTTCCCATCTATTACATTCCTAAAATTTCTGAGGGTCAAGGCATTCTGTATATTAATATATCCCTGCATCCCTTTATGTTGCCACTTTGTCTTTGGCAGTTGAGCTGTGTCACTTGTTCTGTGCTACTCTGGGATCTCATCACTCACATTAACTCACTGAGCTTATTTTAATGCTGGCATCCCCTACAATTATAACTGGCCTAAAAGGGAGAAGAACCTAAGGATGTAGATGTTCTCCCTCATTAATACATTTCTCAACACCTTATTGAAGGATGTAGCTTTTGAATTTTTTTATTGACTGTATCTGGGAGAAACATGTCATATGTCATTACTTAACATGTCACACATGATGAATTTAACTTTTGGATTCATTTTTCTACATCGTGCTGGGGAAAATCTGACACCTCATCCTCATTAAATATTGGCAAACTTTGTGCCCAAGTTTAAGTCAATCAAACAAGTAAGCAGTAAGAGCTACTTCAACCTGAACAAGCTAGTATATTAAATTCAGAATCTTTATTAAGTGTATCATGTTAATGAATTCAATGTTGTAGTCCACACTCCTTGGAGTCCACACTCCACCCTTAGAATCCTCTCTCACATATGTTCTTCAAATTTCTACTGATACATTATCATAGTTTTTGGATAATTCTTTTGATGTATAAGGTCTTTTCTTAGATGTCATGTTGTGTTGTTGCCCCTTAGTTAGGGGTCAAATGACCACAAGGAGTAGTTATGCATCTTAAGAAGAATGATCGTATTTTTTCAAGGCATCAAAGTCAGATGAATTTAGCAAAGTTTTTTCATTTTATTTTATTTTTTTTAAATGTGGAAGATAGTCTCTTCAGATACTTAGTAGTGTAAAGAAAGCTACTTCCACTGCTAAGTCAGGCTCAGAGTGTCTTGGAGGTCCAAGATTGTCATCTAATTTCAACCAGATATCCTTATTCTAAATTTCAGAATCATATCTTTTCCCAGTCAATACTCTTTCACGTGAGATACTTGATGAGATTGTGAGTTCAATTACACAATTAAATGTGCTTTATTTAAAACAATATCAACCCTGTAGCTACAAGAAATAAGATATTCATTTGAATTAAAGTTGAAATATCTGAACTCATTTTCTTTTTGTTTGTGTTCAAAAATATTAAACTTGCATTAAAAAATATTTCTCTTATACCAAAGTCCTTCTGGTCATTGCTACTACTACACTTGGTCTAGTGTAGCAGGCTCTTGAGCCTCCAAGGGAATTGCTTCAAGTGAGACTTCATCAACCACAGGAGATAGCTTGCTTAATCATGATGCCATTGCATGTCATGGATTACCAAGGAGCATCCCTTTCCTTATTGCCAATTAGCTCAGCACTGCACTCAAGCCTAAAACCACAAAGACTCTCATCTTTCAGAATCTATCTCCTTTCCCTCCAGATCCAACCAGGAAACAGAAACCCCAAAGCTATTTGACTAGGGAAAACTGAATATATAAAAGAGACGAGAAAACTATGGCCCATGTGCCAAATCTGGCCCATAACCTGTTTTTGTATGGTCCTTGAGCTAGAGATGACTTTTAAGTTTTAAGAGTCTAAATTTTGTTAAAATAACAAGAATGAAAAATAGCGTTTAGAAGCATCTATGTTGTCTGGGGTATATACCCTGAGGTTTGTTGTCGCAGGCCAGGAAAATTTAGGACACAGACACACGCAAGGAGTTTAGGAGTGGAGGTTTAATAGGCAGAAGAGAAAGAGAAACAGTTTTCTCTATAGAAACAGGGATCTCTGAGCAGAAAGGACCCGCGTGTGGCAGTTGTGCTGAATTGTATAATCAGGTTTGAAGAGGCAGTGTCTGATTTACATAGGGCTCACAGATTGGTTTGATCAGGTATGACGGTTACATAGTGCATGGGGAAGGTGGGTTGCCCCACCCGAATCTTATTGTGAAAATGGGCTTTCCAGCTGATTGGAGCTATCTTGTCTACTTCTTACTGTACACGTGGCTGGCAGACAAGGGAAGATGGAGCCACCATCTTGAGCATGTCTAGTCCTTAGATTCTGCTGGCATTCACCCATGCAAGCTCCCAGCTTGCTTGTTTATGTCTGCGGCTCGACTTTACGGGTTGTTCTTTGTTAGAAAACAATTTAGGGCTGCTTTTCGTTAAACAGAAAAGTCTTACAGAGGACTTCCATACCTTCACTATCTGCCTAAGTGATTTCTTCTTAACTCCTGTATCAATGTGTGACAGGGACCATATTTGTCCTGAAAGCACGGAATATTTATTATTTGACACTTTACAGACAAAGTTTTTCTCTATGATATGAAGAATTAATTACAGCAGGATATTGGAGTAACAGGAGACTGGCTAGTGAGAACTAAAAGGAACCCTAAGGAGTTCAGAAAACAGAAAGAACCATTATCACTTGGGTTAGGAGAGAGCATCTGGGATAGGTAGAATTCTCAGGCAAGTCCCAAGATCTCTGCCCCCCTGTGTTTTACCATTAAATCCTGTTCCTTTGAGTGTGGGTAGAACCCGTGACTACCAACCAGTAGAAGGTTGAAACATGATGGGGCAACACAGCTCTAATTGTGTTTTCATTATATGGAACTCTGTCTTGGGAAACTGGAGAAAGAAACTCTCCCTGGCTAGCTTTGAAGTACACTGACATATACTTCTTCACATGGCAAGAAGTGGATAAGCCCACATGGCAAGAAATTTCTGGCAGGTTCTAAGGGCTAAGCAGCCTCTGACTAGAAAGAAAACAGGGAGCTCAGTCCTACTGCTTCAAGGAATTAAATTCTGCCAATAACCACATTTCTAGGAAGGGAATCTTGAGCTACAGAAGAAAATGAAATCTGGCCAAGACATTAATTATAGTCATGTGAGACCCTGAACAGAGAACCCAGTTTAGCCGTGCCAAGACTTCTGACCCATAGAAGTTGTGAGCTAAATGTATGTTGTTTTAAACGTGTAAACTTGTGGTGACTTTGCATAGCCATGAAAAAAACTAATACATGATGCTAGAAAGACACAGTTTTCACTCATGGAAGAAACCAAGACCTCAATGGGAAGAGTGTGGTCATGATGTAGCAGATGATGAAAAAATCACTGATACAGTATGTTCATGGAAATTGATGAAAATCTTCCCTTTGAGGTGCTCCAGCAACCTGCCTGCAGAGAAGTCTCATGCCCAGAACTTGCTGCAGATTATCCTGAAGAAATGCAATGAGGCCATTTAAAGGGAGGTACCTCACTGGTGGCACTACATATTGACATTGCCAGACTGTGTACTGGGAGAAGCTGATGGGCCCTGGGTCCCCTAGACTGTTGCATGCCACAGGAACTGGACACTGGAAAAGCTATTCATTGCAGGAAGCAGACATGGGAGAAATTACACACTGTAGGAGCCTGGTGAGAAAAATGTACAAGAACCAGGAAGAGACAGAATACATTTCCTCTTCAATGTCCATCCAGCATCTTCTACTCAACATCACACCATTTTTCTTTTCATCATGCAAAGAAAAAGTATTTGAAAGATCCATCTTTATTTTTGCAGAGCAAGCAATGAAGGGTAAACACAGAGCTGAAGGAAACTGCATTGATAAGTGGCACACCAACTTATTTCACAGAAAAGAAAATCAATGGCATAGTGTTTATAATGCATTTGAGAAGATTAATCGTAGGACCAAGACAAAAGAAAACATCACCTACACCCTATGCCAATGCTATTTCCAGTAAACCATACCACCATACATAAAAACTTCATTAAAATTAATTTGTACTGCTACGGGTTAATTTGCTTGTTTTTTTCTTATAAAAAATTAGCAAAATTGATATCATCAGTGAATAAGGATTTTAAGATATTACAATAGACGTGTCTGCTATAAAAATAAACTTGGATATGTCATGATTTAGTATTTCTAATCAATAATTTTAAAATGAGATATATTTACAGAAACGTGCACAGATCTTAATCGTATAGTTTGAGAAATTTTGAAAACAAAAATACAACTTTTGCAACTACCCACTTAGTACTTAGAATAGTTCCATTATAGCAGAATGGAACTATTATCTATTTTCAATTTATACCTGAAGACAATCACCTCTGATTTGTGTTTTTGCCTATCCTTGTCCTTTAAGTTAGTGGAGTCATGTTTTTATGCTGGTTGGCTCCTATCGCTCAATAAAATGCTTTTAAGAATGATGCTTGTAAGAATCACCTGTTTATTATTGTTCATTATTATTCAGTAGTATAAATATACCACCAGTTGTTTAACCAGTTTCCTCTTGATAAGCAGTTGAATTGTTTTCAGTTATTGCTATAAATAAGGCTGCTGTTATGATTCTTTTACATTCTTTTTTGTGGACATACATTTCTGTTTTACTTGGGCAAATACCTATAAGTTTCTAGCTTATTAGATAGGGGTATGTTTAACTTAAGAAATTGCCGTAACATTCAATTCTAGTTTGTATGAAGTTGTTTCTAATTGAGGTTGTGGAGCGACTTGTCTTGTGCTTATAAGTCATTCATATATTTTCTTCCATAAACTGTCTGATTGAGTCTTTTCTCTTAATTGACTGGATTTCACTGTTTTCTAATTATAATGGTCTAAAATATGTCAGATACAGGTTCTTTATCAGATACCTGTATATTGATGATTTTTACCCTACTTCTTTTCCTTTATTTTCTTAATGTTGTTGATTAAACCAAAGATTTTAATTTTGATAAAATATAATTTTTTTCATTTATTGTTATGCCATTTGTGTCTTAAGATAATGTTTACTTGTTACAAGGTCATAAACATATTACCTTATATTCATTCATTTTTAGACGCATATAGTATAAATATGCATAAATATTTGCATATAAGAATTTACATAGCAGAAATATGGCACAATTTATTAATTACTGTTTCTGTCAGTTTTCAGATTTAAAGAAAATTTTGAGGCAGCATCAATATAAATAACACTGCAAGATAATATTTTTTTTCTGATAGTAACTGTATTGTGTAGAGTAGATTTCTATACATAATATTATTGGAAAATTATTAATTATGCTAATTTAAACAAATGTTCTAATAGTAAATTGACTTTTTTTTGTTTCTTCCTTGATATTGCCTGGTTGGAAAAAAAAATTTTTTTTGGCTATTTATTTTTTATTTAGTGTGCTAAAATTTTACATTAATTCTAGTAACTCTACATTTTATTTAAATTTTTGTCATGTTATGTGTCACATTTTTCTAATATTTATATAACTTACATTATTTTATTGTCTTGTGGTTGTAAGTCATCCCCCAAAATCATATTGAAATGGAAATAATGCTAATGGGATTTCTGAATTGATCATAATTTTAATGAAAATAGCTTTGATATTTCACCACTTAAGATGGTGCTTGCTTTTCCTTCCTGGTAAGTATTTTTGGCAGATATCATTGTTTATTTTACTGCTTTCTCAAATGCTGCCCCCCCCCACACACACTCTTTCCATATCCTACTAAAGAGGTTAAATGATTAGCTACTCATTTTCCTAGGCTCCTTTGCATCTAAGAGTGGCTTTGTGTAAATGACCTTAGAGTTGTAGTCAATATTTTTCAAACACAAGGCTGTGAGTTGAACATGAAATAAATGTAAGAAGGCAATAGAATATTTTCTGAGAAGCATAGAATGGAATCGAAAATTGCATAGTGCAGTACAGGTACTGTGTGCAACTATAATTATTGTAACATTTGCTTTGGTTTTCATATATATACATAGATATATGGATATATTACTTCATATAATGTTTCCTAGGAAAAATGTATTTCTCTGTATGATTTCCATTCAAAAAATGTAAATGTCCAGGTTTAATTTATAAGCATTTGAATTTGGTATCACTTGCATTTAAGTGCATCTGAACTGATACCAAAATTGATACATGTAAATAGTGTACCTTAGGTAACATCTCTTAAGATTTGGAAGGAATTGTTTATGGAAGGTAAGGTGGCCATTACTGTATTCCAGCTGGGAAATGTGTGGCTTTTGATATGTAATGAAGAAATATTCTATCAATCTCCTTATTGTATCTTGGGCTGCATGAAACAGATAAGCCAGATACACTCAAACAAGGTAACTGAGGATAACTTTATGAAAGAACTAATTTACAAACATGTTAAGGAAAAGTAGCTGTGCAATGTGAAGCACCCCCAGAATAGCAATGGTAGTTGATGAGGGTGGGGCATCACCAACACCACATCTCAAAAAGGAAAGAGCAAATGCAAGATATGCAGCCTTAGGAGAGAATGGGTCTACAGAAGTTGTGGCCTCTGGTAGAGAAACACTATCTTGACCGTAGATTTCTTGCTGGTTCCTCCATTTAGCTAGATGCAAAAAGAAACCGGAGGGCAAATGAGCTTAAGCCCATAAAAATTGGACTCTATCTAAAGGCAATAAACATTATTAGAATTAAAGAGGATATCTATATGCTTGATAAAAGTTCAATGAACACAAATATACAAAAACTAAAAACTTACATACAACTGATATCAGCCTCAAAAATGTGTAAAGAATTCACATAACTGCAGGGGAAAAAGAAAAACATTCACTGTTGGAGTGGGAGATTTTTATTATGCTTCTGTTGGTAATTGATAATTTAGCAGAAAAAAATTACTAAGGATAAAAGGACTTTAATAACGCAATTAATTTATTTCATCTATGGATAAATGTACATTATATTCAACAATAGCAGAATACATTTCAAGCATAAAGAACACTTATGGAAATTGACCGTGTACTGGGTTACAAAGAAAAGCTCGAAATATTTCAAAGATTGTTATCATGCTGAAAATATTATCTCTTTATGTAATAAATTAAATTAGCAATCAATTAAAAAATAAAGATAACTAGAGGGTCACAATTCCCAGGGATGAGATTGCAATATTAAGTCGGGTTGTGCTACAAGATTCCTTAAGAAAGTAATAATTTAGAAAAGACTTGAATACAATAAGGAAGCTAATCTTAAGGAAGTTAATCAAGGAGATATCTTGCTGAACTCTGTCGTAGGAAGATTAGAAAGATGCTGCTATAGCATTAATATGGTTTGTGTGATGAATAACATAGAGATCTAAACAATGATTGAAATGCATATTTTATTTCAATTTGCACAAACATTCAAATAATAAATACAATTTTCTTAAAGGGTTTTAAGTGGTATTTTCAAGCAATAGTTTCCAAAGATGGTGATAACAAGCAACAAAATGCCACAGTACAATAATAGAAAAGGAAAATTTTGGAAAGGGTTAATTGTACTCTTTCAATATTGTCCAGGCCTCTCTTTCTGTGTATCTCACTGGGATAAAGTCCATGACAGTACTATGTGGTTGCATCGTAGTACTATTGGTATAAAAATGCTGGCAAAGTTAAAAGTTAGTTGGAAGAGCCTGGCTTAATGACACATAAATGTAAATGCAATTGATGATAAACTAACAATGATTCATATAAGATAGTGAGAAAAGGAATGTATCGCCAAGGTTTTAAATGGGGAAGACAAGCAGTGGTTGACAGCAAGGGAAAGATGCATCTTAACACATGGATGCCTATGGATCTTATATATCCTACCTGGATGTATTTTCTGAGTAATCTCTTTTAAATGAAGAGAGATTCAAGAAAAAATACTACTTTTTATGGATCTGTGCATATGAGGTTGCGATTTGTTTTACATATATGTGAATACTATATACAAATCTGGCCTGATGTCTGTTTTTGTGCAGCTGCAACGTGGTTTTAATATATGTTTTAGATTGTAATGAAATTGCTTTCTACATTTCACAAAAGTTGTAATACAGTTGCCCTTTACATTTTTAAAAACACACCATCACAGAGGACACGAGTGACTTCTGATTTCTTCTCCTAGTGTTACTAGTTTAGAATACCTGTAATCTGCCTCCAATATTAACACAGTCACAATATTATCAAGAGCTTCACCGTGGGAAAGCATGGATCAGCATCTTTCCAGCTGTTGATGTCACTTTCCTCATTATTTATTATCTAAACCAATGTGTTTGCTTTGGTAGTACAATACTGTGAGATATTAATTTCTGTTACTAAAGGTAGGCTAATTGCTGTTATAAAAATAAATTTCTAAATCTCAGTGGCTTAATACAATAAAATAATATTTCTCCCTTACACTGTTTTCTTATAGAGCATGCCTGGTTGGCTGACCAATAGTTCGGGCTTGCATGGGATTATTCTGGTTTTAGTACTGAAAGTCCTGCATACCAGGAAACCCCTTAGTACCTGGCATGTTAGGATGGTAGGGAATGCCATGAATGGGGAAACTTCAGTAAACATATTTCAGGAGTTTTGACTCATTCTATCTAGTGGCACTGCTGCAGAATAAACTACTGGATCTTCCACATTTTGATAGAAAAATAATGAAGAGAGGAAAAAAAAGACCTTTTGAAAGTAGAAGTCAGGGCCGGGCTTGGTGGCTCACGCTTGTAAACCCAACAATTTGGGAGGCCGATGTGGATTGATCCTTTGAGGTCAGGAGTTCAAGATCAGCCTTTCCAAGACTATGGAACCCTGTCTCTACTAAAAATACAAAAAAAAAAAAAAAAAAAAAAAAAGAAGCCAGATGTGGTGGTGTGCACCTGTAATTCCTGTTACTCAGAAGGCTGAGGCAGGAGAATTGCTTGAACCAAGGAGGTGGAGGTTGCAGTGAGCCAAGATCATGCCACTGCACTCCAGATGGGGCAACAGAGCAAGACACTGTCTCAAAAAAGAAAACAAAACAAGAGAGAAAGAAAGTAGAAATCAGAACTAGAAGTCATATACGTCATATATGTATCTACACACATATGTGTGTGCACACACATATATACACATATATACATGTCTGTGTATACACACACGTGTATATATCTCTTTGGCCAGATTTAGTTACATAGCTGCACCTAGATTCCAGAAGTGCTGGGAAATATAGACTTCCTATATTTTCAGAAACGGCATTGTCTCTGCCACACACATAAAATTTAGTTTCAAAATGTCAAGTTGTTTGTACATAATTGAGCCAAATGTCAACTTAGAAGTGACCTCAGCAACAGTGGGAGTTTTCAGCCCTTGCATGCCCACAAAATACAGATTTAACAACCATCCAAAGATGAAAATACCTTCAATAGAATTCTGAATCCAAGTGAGAAGTTAAAGCATCTGAGTAGAATACAGAAATGAATAAAAATGAGTTGAAAAGGGCAGGAAAACATGGTTTTATTTTACTTTTGTTACCCCTTCCCCAAGCCAGCACAGTGAAGCACCCCCCAAAATCTCCCAGCCTATGTTATCTCTGTGAGGGAAAAGAAGAGTGAAGAGAGTATCTGACTTTATTGTGGACACAGGCACCAGGATTTCCCCAACTGGACCTGTGCAGCAGCAAGGCCACTTGTGGTCTGCAGCATTGAGCCAGCTCACCCATATTCTCTGGCACCATGGCACTGAATCTACTTGCCCACAGAAACTATAACTGAACTTCTCACACTTGGACTTTGGTGTTAGGCCTGCCTACCTGTGGACCCAGACACCAGGTCCACCTGCCCTCAGACCCTGCT
This sequence comes from Macaca nemestrina, assembly GCF_043159975.1. Taxonomy (NCBI): domain Eukaryota; kingdom Metazoa; phylum Chordata; class Mammalia; order Primates; family Cercopithecidae; genus Macaca; species Macaca nemestrina. The sequence goes on from NC_092128.1 coordinate 13,020,660, forward strand.
AAGAGTCCTGAACATGAAACCCATGAGCTGTCTTATTCAAAATCTTTGACTAGGATGACTGGTAAAGGGGTATCCCTTCCATGCCAGTCTGTATAGACTGGAAGAAGTTCCTGCTTCATCAAATGCACAAATACTAACACAAGGCCAGAAGGATCATGAAAAATTAGGGGAAAAATGACACTACAAAAGGATCCAAATGAGGCACAGGTAACCATTTATAAAAAGCTGAAAACTATGAGCTGCCTGAAAAAGGTTTCAAAATAATTGCCTTAAAGGAGTTCAGTGAGCTATAAGAGAACATAGGTACACAAATAGAATAAATCAGGAAAACAATAAATGAACAAAATGAGAAGTTAAGCAAAATAAAGGAAATGATATAAAATAATGAAGCAGAAATTCTGGAGCTAAATAGTACAATGATTGAACTGAACAATTCAATAGAGTGCTTCAAAAGCAGATTCAAACAAACAGAAGAAAGAATCTGCAAGCTTGATGATATGCCATTTGAAATTACCCAGTCAGAGGCATGAAACTTATGAGACATCATCAAACGAATTCATTATTAAATTCCCAGGAGAAGAGAAAGGTAAAGAAGCAGAAAGCTTATTTAGTAAAATAATGGCTGAAAACTTCTCAAATCTGTAGAGGAATGCAAACATACATATAAAGCCCAAAGAATCCTGAAAAGATCTGACATAAAGAGATCTATACTGAGACACATTATAATTAAATTGTCAAAAGTTAAAGTTGGAGAGAAGTTGGAGAGAATTTTGAAGGAAGAGAAAAGAGATTTATCACATACAAGGGAACATTATAAGAATATACACAGATTTTACAACAGATACATGCAGGCAAGAAAGAGTGATTCAATTGTTAAAAACAAAGAAAAGAAAAGAAAAGAAAAGGGAAGAAAAGAAAAAAAAAACCCTGACAAACAAAATACTACACTTGGAAAAAAAAAAAAAGGCCTTTAAAATTAAAAGAGAGATAAAGACTTTTCCAGAATAAAAGAAAGAAAAAAAAAAAAAACAGGCAATTTGTCATCAGTAGAACTTCCTTACAAGAAGTGCTAAAGGGATTTATTCAAGTTAAAATGAAAGGATGCTAAACAGCAACATGAAAACATAGAACACTATAACTCTCACTGGTAAAGGAAAATATATAGACAAATTCAGAATAATATAATATTGAAAACTGTGGTACATGAATCATTTTAATTCTAGTATAACAGAAAAGAGAATAAGAATAAGCTAATAATAACTGTAATCACAAAAATGTTTGACTTAAGGTTTCTTTATAGGCAACCATATATCTTCAAAAGTTACAGATTTTTTTTTCTTCCAATGTTGTTTTCTTGCCTTCTTTTACTTCACAATAACGGTTAGAAAACTAATACATGATATACTTTTTATTCTCTATTATTTTCTATACATATATCCTACTTCCCTTGCAGCCATTGATCCATTTTTGTTTCCTTCCTTCTCAAAAATGTTTCTACAATTTCTGTTTTAATTCCTGCTTTCTGAATCTCGCTTACAACCATTTTAATCATTTTCACACCAAGTACCCTGGTGAAACTGAGCTCTTTAAGATTGCCAATAATTTCCACTGAATATAATGCTATTCTTCATATTTATTTGCTTAGGTAATTATTAGGTTTTAACAGGTATTTGATTACTCTTCCTTAATCCACTTTCTTCACTTGTCTTTATTACTTCTCCCTCTCTTTTTAACTGTTTTCTCCTCTATAGGTTTTACTCTCAATATTTGCCTCAAAAGACAAGTTTGAACCCCTTTCTTTTACTGTTTATTCCTTTGTTGATGTTATCTCAGTCCAACAAGTTTAAATATCCATCTTCTTGCGCTCTATACCCAAATTAATACATGGAGCTCAGGAGTCTCTTCATAACTCTATACCTATTTTTCCTACTGTCTGTTCAGCATCTCAATTTGTATATGCATGCATCTCAAACAAAATGTATTCAAAAGTGAATTCCTGACATTTCCTATATACATGACCTACTCTAATTACAGCCTTTCACTTCTCATTTGATGGCAACACTTTTTTCTTCTTTCTCTTTTTCCCTCCCTCCTTCCTTCCCTCCCTCCCTCCCTTTTCTTTCTTTCTTTCTCTTTCTTTCTTTCTTTCTTTCTTTCTTTCTTTCTTTCTTTCTTTCTTTCTTTCTTTCTTTCTTTCTTTCTTTCTTTCTCTTTCTTTCTGTCTGTCTGTCTGTCTGTCTGTCTGTCTGTCTTTCTTTCTCTTTCTTTTCCTTTTCTCCTTCTCTTTCTCTTTATCTTTCTTAACAAAGTGTCACTCTATTTCCCAGGCTGGAGTGCAGTGGTGCAGTCATAGTTCATTGTAACCTTAAATTCCTGGGCTCAAGTCATCCTTCTGCCTCAGCCTCCTGGGACTGTAGCTGAGACTATAGGTGCATGCCACTATGTCTGACTTATTATTATTATTATTTGGTAGAGACAAGATCTTTCCATGTTGCTCAAATGGTCTCAAACTCCTGGTCTCAAAAAATTCTCCTGCCTCAGGCTCCCAAAGTGCTGAGATAACAGGCGTGTGCCACTGGGCCCTACCTTGATGGAAATTCTTTTTGTTTTTTATTTTCTTTTTCTTTTTTTTTTTTTTTGAGATGGAGTATCACCTGTCAACCAGGCTGGAGTGCAGTAGCATGATCTTGGCTCACTGCAGCCTCTGCCTCCTGGGTTCAAGTGATTTTCCTGCCTCAGCCTCCTGAGTAACTGGGGTTACAGACAATAGTAGAGACAGGGTTTCACCATGTTGGCCAGGCTGGTCTCGAACTCCTGATTTAAAGTGATCTGCCCACCTCAGCCTCCGAAAGTGCTGGGATTACAGGCATGAGCCACCTCACCTGGCCAGAAATTCTTTATATCTGGGTTTTCAAGACAACAACCATTACGACATCCTTTGTTTCACACCACTCCATAATCATGTGACTTCATTTTCAATGTATACCCAAATGTAAACTTTTATTATTTCTAGTATGACCACATGATCTGAGCTATAATGATCACTCATCTGGACTGTGCAATAACATCCTGATGGAGCAGGATATTTCCCTGACCCTTTCATGGGTTTTGTGACAGAAGTGTCTTGTTTCTTCAGCCCGCCACTCTCAACTCCTTGCTGGAGGGTGTGCATGAGCGAATAAAGCAGGAACTGGAGTGTAAGGGTGCTGGAGTTGACCAGCTGAGTCAGCACCAGTGGGATCAAACCCCACTCACTCAGACCCACTGTGTCTCACCCATCGTGGGAGGGAGCACACAGTTGACTGGATGCAGGAGCTGGAACCAGCGCTTTTGGGCTCTGGCAGGAGCATACTCCATGCGGGCCCTGCGGCAGCATTTAGGTGGGGATGCCTGTGGTCCCCGACCCCCTAGAGGGCACGTTATAGTGCCCTTTTAGCTCTGTCATCCACGGACAGCCTCAATGTTAACAGGCCAGTGAGCCCTTTGCCTTTTTGCATGGAGCGGCTGCGCTCTGCCAGCGAGGGCAAAGGATCAGCATTACACACTCGTGGAGGATCACACTCGTGGCTCCTCCAGGAAAAATGAGGTCTCACTAACGAATTGAAGGACAGTAAATGCAGGTGATTTTTTTTGTTTCTTGTTTTTCTGATGAAAGTGGCTCTCAGTGCAAAGGGAGCTGACAAGGGGATGAGGTGGTAGATAATGTTCCCCTGAAGTCTGGCTGTCTCCGGCTAGATTCTTCTCCAAAGTTATTCTGTCAAACTGTCCCTCTGAAGTAAAGCTGCTTCTCTCCAACATCCAACCATAGTCCCATCTACCCACTGAGTCTGGGGTTTCAATAGGCACAGGATGGGGCAGGGCGGGGCCATGGGTGGTTTAGGAAAAGGCAACATTCCAGCAAAAAAAAAAAAAAAACGGGTATATAAGCTCTTGCTTTTGGCTGCAGTTTCAGGCTTTTCAGCTGAGGATAGGGTTTCGCTGGGGACTTGCCATTTTCTGCCTAGAATTTCTCTGCCTTCTGTCCTTATCACTAATACATCTCAAAAATGTTACTTTTAAAAATCTATGATCTTTTCATAGTGAAGAAGCTGAAGTAGAGAAATCCTTCAAGGTATAAGTCAAATTGTGTAACGTTCCAGTTCAAAACTCTGCAGTTACTCTCGTATTTCACTTAAAGTAAAAGCCAAAGTCTTTAAAAATGGCCTACATGACCCTTCATGATAAAGCCTCCTATTTACTTTATAGCCATAGCTTCCTCATTTCATTCCATCCTGGCCTCTACTTTGGAACACTTGTGCTTTGTTGGTCTATGCTTTTAACTGAGACTCTCAACTATTTGCCATTCTCCCTTTCTTCCTTTAGTAATAGAATATTTAATTATTAACTGGACCCAGGTCCCTCTTGCATAATTCCTAGATTTATCAGGCTCCCTCAGGGAAAGGTGTGGCCACATGCTCAGCAAATTCCAGCTAATAGGATGTGAATAAGAGTGATTTGTACAACTAGTGGGTTGTGTCCTTATAGTTGAGTTATTTTCAACACTTTCTTTTTTCTCTTTTTCCAATGGCCGCAATGTAGAATGGTATGGGTTTTATTAATTGTAATGGCACCACCAGCCTTGGATTATTTACATAGGCTGTTTAGGTAGGGCAGATGTAACTTTTTGCCTTATTAAATTAACTAGCAATTTTTGTCTCCCAGTTATGTAGTTGAACTAATAACCTACAAAATATTATTTTGGCCCCTATGTAATAAGAGTACTCAGATAATCCAAGGAATATTGAAGCTAAATAGAATTGGAAGGTTGCCTAAATCAGAAATCAAATATTCCAAATAGGTTATGCCATTTTCCAAACCAGAAATTTTATGTTTGCTTTTTAACAGCAGAGTTTATCTGTTTTATAAACAATCATTTAGATCTGAGAGTGAGTTGGAATAATGTTAGGGATTCATAGATCACTGATTTATTGTATTATGAATTAAGTAACTGGAGTCTGTGTATGGTGAAATATACAATAACTCCTTAGCTGTTTCAGATGATTAATACCAGAACTGGCTCAGCATTTCACTCATTGCCTAGGTATACTTGTCTTCCAGAATGATAAAGCATTAATAGATTCTTATTCTAACCAGGGGCAAAATGTGTTCCTTTTCAGCATTTTGGTGACTATTCTAACATTTTATAACTGCCCCAAGCAAAATGAAAGAGTTGGAATAGAGATGAAACAAAAAGTCAGTGATGAGGCAGGGTACAGAGAAATGTTTTTTAGAAAAAAATTATTCAATATAACTATTTTCCTCTGGATAATGACCTATTGAGAGACTATTTCAAATTACTGTTTCATAGACTTATAGGTCCTAAAGCTAAAAGGCATTTTGAATAGAAATCAGTTGCAAACTCCAGCTCCCAGGCAGGTGATGCATTAATACCCTCAGTCCACACACTGGCTAATGACTTTTTCCAAGATTACAAACTAGAAATGTCAGAACTAGGTCCAGAGTTCTAGAATCCTGATATATGAATGCTTATATCTTCTTGATAATGTGATATAAAGTTTGATTCTGTGATTCATTCATTTTTATTCATTCATCTACTTAACAGATAGATAGCCAGATAAATGTTCATGCCATACAACCAGTGAAACAGCAGAGGTGTGTCAAAATGCTAAGGAAACCTAGAAAGAAACCAGTTTCATTTCAAAAGCTTAGCAGTTAAATTTTAGCATGGAGGGATATCTGGAGCTGATGGTTAAGAATAGTTATATGTTTTAGATGGGAGGAATAGGCTAGAGAAAGATACTCCAGCCAAGAGGAATGTTTTGTGTCTCTCTGTCCCTATGGGGAGCCATGAAACATTGTAGTGTGAATGAAAATAGTGAGCAGCCTAATACAGCTTGGGTGCTGGGTGGCTTGGTGGAAGTGTTCAATATGTGCCCACAAAAAGTGATGAGTTGCATATAAGTCAGCTAATAAATCTGCATTCTTATTATCCTGTAGGAAACAAAAGAGAAAAAAAAGAACCTTGTAAGTAAGAAAAGTATAATTGTTTTAAATAAAGATTGCCCCTGTTATCTTCAGAGTTAGCCGAAATGAATAAATCTGTGGAATATGAATAGCATGCCAATTTTAGAAATAATAAAACCATTTTTTTTTAAATTAGGGAAGTGATGATGGAAGAAGAAGGCAAGATTTCACTTTGGGAGGCCAAGGCGGGCAGATCACAAGGTCAGGAGATGGAAACCATCCTGGCTAACATAGTGAAAACCCATCTCATCTATACTAAAAATACAAACAATTAGCCAGGCATGGTGGCAGGCACCTGTAGTACCAACTACTTGGGAGGCTGAGGCAGGGGAATGGCTTGAACCCGGGAGGTGGAGCTTGCAGTGAGCTGAGATCGCACCAGTGCACTCCAGCCTGGGGGACAGAGTGAGACTCCATCTCAAAAAAAAAAAAAAAAAATGGAAGACTGGATGAAGATTTCTAGAGTAAAATATATATTTAAACATGGGGGCTAGAAATTGGAACATCACTTTACAATATTAATAAATGTTGAGGATACAAGACATAGAGAGGTTTGGTTAAGAGGTTGTGAGAATACATCTTCATGCTAAATATGTAATTTGGAAAGTATTTTATTTCTTTGAACCTCAATTTTTCAAGGTAAAGTAGCCATACATATTCATCTCAAAGGATTATTAAACTTAAGGAAAAAGTAAATTAGACAATGCATATAAAGTAATCAAGAGTGCCAATTAAGTGGAAGCTATTGAATAAATTGCAATTATTACTAGTATTATTATTTCTTGTTTCTATCGTTTTATTAGAGTGAACTTAGAAAGAAATATCCTTCATGAAAATGAAAATACAGATCAGAATCATGGAGAGGAAATATATACATGTCCACTTGACAGTCATTATTATAAAGTAATGGTTGAAAAGACAAAACTAGACCAATATTTTATAGAATTATAGAGTTTTGTTCCTTGTTTTGTTGAAAGTAAATTGAGTTTTATAAAAGTTAAACTTCCTGACTGAAACAAATAAACACTAGAACCTATTAGCTATCAGCAGCAGGCATCTACAGAAACATTAGAACCTCTGGATATGTGCTTATGCCTGAATAATTATATTTTAGCCTTCAGAGCATTCTCTCAGTAGCAAAGCAGGTTAGCTGTAAGCCAAAATTTGAAATATGCAAAGTTTTTCTTCAGATGCTGCCTTTTCAAATCCTTTGCAGTGAATGGGGGAGACAGATGATAGAATATGACCTGAAAAATCCCAAAGGGTTTTTAAGCCTCAGATATAGCATGTTCTATTTTTCTCCATCATGTATTTTCATAGAAGTGAAATCAAGTAAAATGAATATTTGATATTGACATTAAAGAAAAAAAGGAAATCACAAAAGGGAAACATGACATTAGGGAAGTATAGGGAATTTGACAAGAGAGTTGACTTTTGTAGGGATGGTTGAAAGTGGTTATTGGTACATAAAACACAAGTTATTTGTAGCAGTCACTGACAGAACTATATCCTTTGTTGATGACGGGATTTATAAGTCATTACTGGAACCTGAGATTCTGGTGAACTCAAAACCTGTGTTGCCAAAATATGTGAGACACAATATATATTAATATTTGCTTTCCATGACTAGGCATGCAGATAAATGAATCTCCCCTTCCATCCCTAAAAGGAAAAGTGATCATCACCATCATCGCCACCGTCATTATAATCATAGCCATAATCACTTACACAGAGTCATAAGACAACTTACATTGACCCCGGTCCTCTCCTAGTTGCTTTCTAATTATTAACTCATTTAATTTACCAGCAACCCCTTGAGGTAGGCACCATTGCTCTCCTCATTTTATTAATGAGGAACCTAAGGTACAGAGAAGTCACAGAACCTTCTGAAAATCATACAGGGAATTCTTTCATTAAGCTAGTTATCATTTCCATGGGTCCAAGCAGTCTGATGGCTATTTCGATTATCCGGGGCAGATAATCTTTGTATCTGTTGGAAAGACAATACTGCAGAGTGGTTAAATAAGGTTGCCAGATCAAGTTTCTTACTAACCACAGGGGAAAATAGGTCTCACTCTCACTAACTCTATGACTTTAAAACACGTATGTAGCCCAATGAATTTGAACGTCTCCATCTATAAAACGAAGACAAAGGTGAAAATGGAGGTGTGTTAGGTCATAGTCTGTGATCCTTGTGGAATGCCTCTATGTATACCTGAGTGAAAATTCTCTAAGTTCTCAAGTACAAATGTAGATAGTGGGAGATGGCCCCAGTGTCCTCATACCAAGATTTTCTGGATCCAGTGATCATGTGTGAGGCCTCCATGATGCCATAACTTTCTGAGGAGCCAAACTGTTTTCGTGGATGGCTTTATAAGCTGTTGCTGAGTGCTGATATGGCTGAAGTGTAACAGCAGTGGGCCTACAGTTCTATGATTCTCCAAGCTCATGGGTATCTCACTCTGTTGTATAACCTGCTAAGATCACCAAGAGTCAGATGCAATTCTTTGAGTCATAAGGTAGGCAATGGGGAAACTTTTCCACTCACTGTTTTTATTACCTGGTTTATAACTTTAACTTTTTTACTTGAAGACCTCCAAGAATCCAAAGGTAAAGTGACTTTGAGTGAAGGTTATAGTCATTCTCACCCACATTTGGATTTGAAACACCTGTGTGCTGTAACCTAGCTCAGTATAGCAAGCACATAATGATGACTCTACTTACTAGTGTATATCTAATAAATGTCTACAACATTTCAGGAGATAAGTGACTTTAAAGGACTTTTCTTATTATATATTCTCAGCAATTTCCTAATCATCATATAATTAGTGTGCCCTTCCTTAGTAGGTAAGTTACTACACATAGTAAGTAATGTTTTTTATTTTGTTTCAACAAATCAAGCCTGAGCTTCTCTTGGTCTGAAATTTCACTCTAAAATTATTAGGGCCCATAACTCCTGTAACTCCCCCAGTACCCTAATTGTCTACTATAAATGACTGCTGTCATACCATGAAAACCAATTGGGTATATCTTTTTCCCTCCTGCAAAAATCTTTATTTATTTATTTGCTTATTTTATTTTATTTGCCTGCTGGACTTGTGCTAATTGAGACAGATGGTGTTATGATTTTTTATATTTTATCTATAAAATGAGAAATTCAATTGACTGCCACATTTAAAAACTTAGTTACTTCATCATTTTGCATTTTTCCCCATAAACTCCCTGAAATTAGTATACATTTAAGTAGAAAGAATTGAGAAACAGAGTTAAATTATTTGCAAGACTACAGAGTAAATTAGAGAAACAATTCACCATCAAGGTGAGGTAAGCTAAATCACCTCTAATACATTTAGATTCATTTTTCCCCATAATGTCATTAGGTTGTGATTCTAAAAATCAACTAACACTATTCTATTAATGGATGTATTGCATTTGGCAATATTTTCACTAATATTTTGGAATATTTAAATCTATGTGGTGGACTGTTCTAATCCTATGTAACCCTTCCCTGGGTTATTATTTTGCGTCCTCAATTCAATCATAATACTCTAAGCTAGTTAAAGCCTGATATTATTTATTATTTGTTTTAATAAAATTAACACTAAGTGTATGCTTCTAACTTATCAACAATCTGGTGTGTAATGTTTTTTCATTTTATCTTCTTTAATATCTGCAGAGAGTTTCTGTATCTTCACAGTAGTATAAAAATAAAGGGTGTGATTTTTCCCTTGTAGAATGACTCATTGTATGGGGAGAAATGGTGTGCTACTGACTAAACATTTTTACATAGTCAGTTGCAGAATATCTTACATGTAGAGTTGTAAGGCCATTAATGAATTCATTCTTTTATCATTATTTAATTGAAGCATATTTTGTATCAGATACTCTACTAAGCATTGACTACAAGGAGGTTTATGTCACACTGTTTAATGATTGTATTTTTCACCCTCCTATGTCACTAGGTTTAGGCATTCTAGTAAAATTTTATAAATTCTTTCTATAGTTAACAGTTTTCTCTTTGCTCTGAATCATCTCTTCAGGTGTTCTATAAATAGGACAGTGGCATTGCTCAAATGAAAGACTCTGACAACAGAACTTCTACCAGCAGGAAACCAGCGGGTCCCCCAGGGAATTCATTGCTGAGAAATCTCAGAAGTTTTCCTCTTTCTGAACTTGTGACGATTCATCTTGCTTTCCTTGATTGTCCTTACAAGGCATGAAAGATGTAATTGTTTTATCCTCTCTCTGTAACATATACCCTATGTATCAGGAGCAATAAATAACTATTTCATAAGGAAGTCTCTCTGAGAACCCCCGAGAGTACATATGGGGCAGTAAGAAAACTAAGTGTAGAAAATTACCCCTGTCTTTTAAACAATTTATTTCTTGCCTTATAATTACTTTTGAAATAGAATTTACATGCCTGTGAAAAATATTTACAATATGTGTCATATAAGATGTATACATAGATCATTTTTCATGCTTGATATTGTCTATTATTGGTTCTGGTTCTGAAAAATTCTATGTAATGCATGATCAATACCTTATATAAAAACCAATGCAATAAACTTAGAAAGAAATCAAATAAGGTGAAAGAAAAATACCATAATGTATGCCATTTAATATAAATATAAATTAAGAAAATTGCTACTTATTATTTCTAAATGTAATCATATAAGTTGCAGACACAAAAGATACTCTTTAGCAAAGCATCTTATAATATTACTTTTATTAGGTCTACTATTGTAGACTCACTTTTAAGATTTTCCATTATCTGGTCCTAAGCTTTCTGTTGAGATTTTTGATGTGGCTGAAAGAATACCATACCAAATCTTATAATTCAGTTTCCATTTTTTGCACTGATACTAAAGTCTGTGCCACTTTGGTTAAGTTCTTGACACTTCTGCACTTGGAGTATCTTATATACAATGTGACTGATCTATGTGACCTCTGAGGTTACTTTTCACTTTAATATGATGTCTTTTGTATTTATTTTTACTTCTTAATACACTCTGGAATGTATGTAACACATTCTGGCCTCAATCACTTGCATAAGCCTATTAGTCTGCCACTGTATTGTAGTTTCTATGAGACTAGAAGGTAAACATTTTGTTTATTGATAAGTCCCAACAATATGTTCTAACATATATTTATTATGTAAAATGCCTTCTATCTGGCTATTCATTTCCACCTTACTGCTGCCTTTTCTCTTCATTCGTTCATTCACTCATTCTTCATATATTAATTCAATCACTTGCTTCTTTTTTGATTCTTTAAATTCTGTCTGCATTCAAGGTCAACTGAGCTTCACATTTTCCATTAAGCTCTACCAACCATTCCAGCCATAACTGATCATCTTTGTCTGTTTCAACTCCTACCACATACACAGTGGTGATCACATTATCATGGACCTAAGAATGGAATCTCTGTAGACTTATTAATATATTGCTATGTTACTCTTCAATGTTTCTGATTTTCCCAGTGACTCTGGATTTATCAAAGGCAGACATATTATAACATGTGTCTTCTAGAAGTTATCCATGACATGTAATACAATCTAGACAAAGAATTTCAAAACTGTAATGTAACATATTCTCTTTCACTGGCTAATACATGTTCAAACACATATATATATGCAACCCTTGATGGCCCATCAGTATCCGGGAATTTATTCCGGTAAAAATTAAAACAGTAAAGGGGACTAAGTGATATAAATGATATACACTCCAGGAAATGGCCACAACCTCTCCTCTAACTTACTGGAATAGTGGTAAATCCATAATTATCTGAGGTACGAGTATGACATTGCATTTCTTATTGCCCACAATATAAAAAGACTCTTTCCTTCCCTTGTCTTTGCCACCATTTTTTTTTTTTTCTGTGAGAAAAGCCAAGTGGTCTGAAGTTATGCTGGCGCACAAGGCATTTTAAAATAGCTTTCATTTACGAGCAATCATCTATGAAGGACTAACATTTAAGGAACCTTGCTGTGTCCTTTTTTGAGATTACAGCTTCCATACAAGTGACAAATATATTTAGATGGAACATGAAGTGTTCTCTGCACAGTTTTCGATTTGTATAGTTGGCATCCATACCTTTTAGGATAAAATGCTCAAATGAGAAATGTTGAAGAATACTAATAACTTCTAACAAATAACTAAAATAGATATTGTCCCAGAAGGGTAACAGCAGGCTGTATTTCTGGTGAATACATTTGAGTAAGTAATTTATAGTTCCTTTCTAAGGAAATATGGTAAATACGTTTTCTTGTACTTTTATTCCCTCAAACATTTCAGAGAATAAGAGATCGAAATGACAGAGAGAATTCTAATAGTTTATCTTATGTCTACTCCTTCTAGGTGAATATTTTGTGTGGGAAAACTCTAAAAAATAAATCTTAGGTAACACTTCAGTTGTTCTATATTTTATATATTTCTTGTGGCCAAATCCCTATTGATCTAGCAGACCTGTGATTAAAAGAGAATCGTATAGATGTTTCCGGATTAAAAAGATGACAAATATAGAATTAGATATATATAAAACATTTATTATATTATATGTTACATATTATATATGTCATAGTAAAAATATAATAGGGCAAAAGTGTAGCTCTATGTTATTCTTTTTTTTTTGAGAAGGGGTTTCACTCTTGTTGCCCAGGCTGGAGTGCAGTGGCATGACCTCGGCTCACTGCAACCTCTGTCTGCGGGTTTCAAGCAATTCTCCAGTCTCAACCTCCAGAGTAGCCAGGATTACAAGTGCCTGTCACCACACCCGGCTAATTTTTTGTATTTTTTAGTAGAGATGGTTTCACCACGTTGGCCAGGCTGCTTTCAAACCTCTGACCTCAGGTGATCCACCTGCCTCAGCCTCCCAAAGTGCTGAGATTACAGGCGTGAGCCACCGCACCCGAGCAGCTCTGTATTATTCTAATTACAAAAATAATCTAAGAAAAGTGCCTTGTATTTGGTGCTTTCTCTCTCTCTCTCTTTCTCTTTTTTTTAAAGATCAACATTCTAGATCAACAAATAAAAATGAGTATTTTCTCTGTTAGGGGAAAGTATCTTGTGTAGAGGTCTGCTATGTGGCATTTGTTAAAAATTTAGACCACTATCCAAGCTATAAATACTGAGGATTGTCTTTAGTATAACACAGGAGTTGTCTGGATATTGAGGTAGCAGCATGAGAGCAAATGAAAGTTTAGATCTAGTGACCCAGAAACCTTGTAGCAACTAACTTTACAGATGATAATATTAAAACCCAGGTATGTGCAGTGACAAAGTTAGATTTTTACGAAGACCTAGTGGTCCAGAATCCAGATTTCTTCATTCTTAGGAATATAGTTTCTTTTTGTTTGTATATTTAAACTCACAAATTGTAATAGAGTATTTCAAGGTATAGTCATTTTTGTTCCTTTGTAAATATAATAATCTCCTTTTCCAAAACAATTACTTTCCATTGAAAAGTAATTTAAATGCTAAATTCAGTGCAACCTCTTAAAAGTCAACCAAGCTTCTTGATCTAGCTTTTCATTTTTTTTAAGTTTACTTTTGTCAAGAATAGTCTGAGATTTTATGCTACTTGGAAGCTAACCAGCTAGTCTGCCAGTTACAGGGATGCTAGTAGAATACATGAAACACCTGGGTTTGAGATAGAGATATTTCTTACTCATGGTACAGAAAGAAGTGTGAGCACTCTTTTTGCATCTGCACTTGCCCCTAAAGTCCTGCAAGTTCATTGTGGAGGAGCAGCGACACTGCATTGCAGTGAGTGTGCATCACAGCAAGCAACCCAGAGCTCAGGGAATCTGAAGCTTCTTAAATGTCCTGCAAACAAATCTGCCCAGAAGACATTCTCCTTATTGTATTGGACAGTAAGCAAAACTTCATTTCGTTTCTGAAAAACGTCTATTTTACAAAACTATTCACTATAAAAACATTCTTGAGAAGAGAGTTCTGGGGGGAGAAAAGGGGCAGTCAGTGGTTTGCTCACGAGACATGCAACAATGCAAGGGACCCCTGGAGAACTGTGAGCCAAAAACCTTCTGTTACTAATTTATTGATTATTCACTCATGAATAGACTCATTCATTTATTCTTTCATCATTCTATTCTGTTGTTCTACTATTTAATCTGTAATTATTCCATCTCTATGCCAGGATCTATCTTATTATTCAGTAACTTTTTATTTCAACCAAAGAAAACTGATCTTGCTACTTAAAATCAATGAATCAATCAATCTATACTTTTATAACATGAAGTTAGTCTTTTCTGATGCTGTTTCTTCAACTTAAAAAAAAAAACCCAACTTTTAATTTTAACGATTGAAATCTACTGCTTTTCCCAAGAAACAAGTAAAATAGCATATTCTTCATTCATTATCTCTGATTCCTACAATTGAAGCTACAAAAAATCTCCTTCTGTTGACCTCATGGAACAATTGTGGCTTTCATTTTTATAACTCTTTTGGAATTTCTGCTTTCTTTGATGTTTTTCAGAATAATTTATGTTTAGTTCTAACTCCCTCTCTGTGAGTGTTAGGACCAGGAGAAGACAGCCTGCTCAATCCTCACTGTTTTTTAATACCCATAGTGCCTCTGTAGTCTCCTGCCAATAGTTTAAATCCACATGTTAATTGAAATTGATATCCCGGTAATTTGGTCTGTGTTGCAGCTAGGCTTCTGTCTGGTGTACAAATTACAGTAATTAACAAGTAGTTACATCATTTATCCCATTTTTTCAATCCATCTGTACTTCAGTAAGATAATAAATATATATATTTATATATGTAATATATGTATCTATGTGATATATAATTAAATACATATATTTAACTACATATATAATTAAATAAATATATATTACAAGTAGGTACATCATTTATCCCATTTTTAATCCATTTGTACTCAATAAGATAATAAATATATATTTATATATGTAATATATATAGTAATATATAATTAAATAAATATGTATATTACAAAGGGGATTTTGTGTGTGTATGTGTGTGTGTGTATATATATGGGGGGGGAGAGAGGCAGACAAACAGACAGAGACAGAGAGCAAGAGAGAGCACAAGAGAGCTATTCTGGATGTTTCTCCGTCCCTATTTTTTGGCTTACATTATTGTGACTGCTAACGTATAATTCAGTAATTCAGGATCTAAGTTCTACCTACTACTTGTTGATTGTTTGCAGTTTGGAAACAGTCATAAGGCCCCAAAAAAGTTAAAAATAGGACTCAGCAACAGGATGGCTACAGTAAAATAGCTAAAGATACTAAGCATTGGCAAGGATGTAGAACAACTGGAATTCAGATTGATAGAATTGCTTGAAAACAAAACTTGTTTCTCAATGTCTTTCAAAGCTAAACATGCATATATTCTGTGACCCAGGAATTATTTTCCTGCCTATTTATATAACCCCACAAAGTGAATGTGTATGCCCACCAAAAGCATGCACAAGATGTTCACAGCAGCTTTGTTCATAACAGCAAGAAAATGGCAATAATGCAAATGTTTACCAACAGAATAATTGATGAATAAATTCTGGAATATTCACACAAGAGAATACTACAAATTAAAATGAATGTATCCCTACTATACAAAACAACGGATGAATCTTATAAAATATTGAAGAAGAGTATCAGATATAAAGAATGCATATAGTATCATTCCATTAAAAAATATTCAAAACCAAGCAAAATAAATGTATCTTAATAAAGGTGAGAATAAAATTTGTCTCTGTGGCATAAAAACTATACGGGGGAAAAGGGAGCCTGCTAGGATGTTATAAATGTTCTAAATTTTGATATAGGTAGTAGTTACATATATGTATGTCTGTACGTGTGTATTTGTATTCATACATATAGTGTGTGCATGTAGTATATGTATATTACATGTGTCCATATATATATAAAATATTTACATATGCACAAATTCATCAAACTACACAGTTACAATTATTGAAGTTTTCATACATAAATTAATGCTTAAATTTTAGAAGAAGAGGAAGATGAAGAACAAGAGGAGGAGAAAGAAGAGGAGGAATAAATGAAATTGTCATTGGCAAAATGAACAAGGCCTTAAGTCTACAACCTAGAGACTTGGAAATTCTACAGGCATAGATCATAGTTTTGGTATGGTGGCTAAGGTAAGAAGTTGGGAATAGAGTGGGAAGGCACTGGAGAGAGTTATGATTTACATTTATAAAGAGAAGATAACTATGCAAGGAAGAATAGACTAGATCCAAAGTCTCAGATTGAGGAAAAATTAAGGGATATAAAACGAGAATTTATTATTGTGCAATACAGGACAATAAATGTGCATGTTAAAAAAAAATTCAATTAAAACCAAGTTATCTTTCTACCAATCGAATTTCAACAAAAACCTGAGCTTTTAGCAAGAATGAAAGTCACCAGGTAAAGGACTAATATCCTCAAAAATTAGAAAGGTAATGAAAGTCAACCTAGAATTTTATTTGTATTAAAATTGTTTATCAAGAATTAGATTAAAACAGATGTGTTCAGAAAAACAAAAATGGAGTTTACCATTAATTGATTATTAATTAGATAAAATTACAAAGAATAGACTATATAAGAAAAGTGATCTTAGAAGAAGAATTGGAAATACATGAAGAAATGGTGAGCAGTAATACATTGGAGGAGAAAGAGTGTGGCATAGAAAGCTGCACCGATTGTCCTGCCTGCAAGGACACCAATTTAACAACTATCTACACAGAAAAAAAAACTTCATAAAAAATAACAATCAGGTGAGCACTCATAGTACTTGGTTTTAACTCCATATCACTAAAAAAGGCACTGAAAAGATAGAAAATAACGCTTCTGAATCACTGACGCCCACCCTCTCCCCACGTACACATGCGCACAGTGGGATGCCTGATGTGGACAGTTTCTCTGGGTGCTGGGGGAGGGAGAGTCAATTGTGAAGCATTTAGCTAAATGCTGGCCTGTTAGGGCAGAAAGGAAAGTTGGGCCGAACTGAGCTAATGCTCTAGCCATGGAGGGAGCATTTAAACCAGCCCTGGCCAGCCCTAGCCAGAGGGAAATTATTGATCCTAGAGGTCTAAAATTGAATGGCTGCAAACCTCACCACTGGAGGCTATAGCTTCTGTGTCTCCAAGTAAACTTGAAAGGCAGTCTAGGCCATAAGGACTGCAATTCTTACTCAAGTCTTAGTGCTGAACTAGCTCCAGAGACAGTGGACTGGGGGAGCATGGGATATACTGAGACACCAGTTACAGGAGCCAAGGCAGTGTTGGCCTCACCCTTCCCCTAAACTCAGGCTTCACAGCTTGTTGCTCAAAAGGAGACCCATTCCTTCCACTTGAGAGGAAAGAGAAGAGTCCAAAGGACTTGGTCTTGCATCTAGGATACAAGCTCAGCTACAGCAGGATAGGGCACTGGTCAGAGTTGTGAGGCCCCTGTCCCAGGTCCAAGCTCCTGGATGACATTTCTAGGCACATCCTTGGCCAGAGGGGAACCCACTGCTTTGAGGGAAAGGACATAGTCTTGGAAGCATTTATCACCTGCTACCTGAAGAGCCCTTCGACCCTAAATAACCAGCAGTAATTCCCAGATACTAGCTTGCGGGCCTTGGGTGAGCCTCTAAGACTCTCTGGCTTCAGGTATCAGCACAGTCACAGGGGATCAGAGCACTAAGCAGGCCATTGGGGTCTCCAATTAAAGAACTTGACTCTTGGATGGCATTTGTGGACCTGCCCTGGGCCAGAGAGAGGCTCTTTACCCTGAAGGTTGAGTCCCAGGTCAGGCAGTATTCACAACAAGCTGACTTAAAAGATCTTGGGCCTCAAGGGAATATCAGCAGTAGTCTTGCAGTACTCCTCGTGGTCTAGGGTGGCAGTGGCTATGGGGTGAGGCTCCTCTGCCTCTGGAAAGGGGAGAAAAGAATGGGAAGGACTGCATCTTGTGGTTTGAGTGCCAGCTCAGCCACAATACATAGAACACAAGGTAGACTAAGGTTTTTGACTCCAATTCCCTACTTCCAGACAGCTTTTCTAGACCCACCCTGTGCCTGGGGGATCTTGCCATCCTGAAGGGAAAGACACATGTCTGGTTGGCTTTGCTGCATGCTGATAGTAGAGCCCTAGAGCCTTCAGCAAACATAGAGAGTAGCCAGGGAGTCATTGTAGTAGGCTCTGGTGAGACCCAGTGCTGTACTGGCTTCGGGTCTGACCCAGGGCAGCCATAGTGGTGGTGGACACAGGGGTGTTTATGCCACTCTGCCCCCAGTTTTAGGTGGCTGAAACAGCAAAAGAGAGCCTCTGTATGTTTGAGAGAAAGTAAGGGAATAGAAAAAGAATCTCTGTATGGTAATCCAGATAATTCCCCCAGATCTTGTCAAAGACCATGAAGGTGGTACCTGTATGAATCTGCAAGAACCACAGTATTACTAGGCTTGGGGTGCCCCCAAAGCAAATACAGGTTAAATCACAACATCCAAGTTCTGGAAAGCTTTCCCAAGAATGATGGCTACAAATAAGCCCAGATAGTGAAGGCTACAATAATTACCTAACTCTTCAATGTCCAAACATCAAACATCTACTAACATCAACACCATCCAGAAAAACACAACCTCATTGAATGAACTAAATAAAACATCAAGGACAAATCCTGGAGAAACAGATATTATAAGACCTTTTGTCAGAGAATTTAATATAGCTGTGTTAGAAAAGCACAACAATTTCAAGAAAACACAAAGAAGAAATGCAAAATTTTGTCAGATAAATTTAACAAAAAGGTTGAAATAATTTAAAATAATCAAGCAGAATTTATGTAGCTGAGAAATGAAACTGGTGTCCTGGAGAATGAATCAGAGTCCTTTAATAGCAGAACCAAGCAGAAGAAAAAATTAGTCAGCTTAGAGACAGTCTATTTGAAAATACAGTCAGAGGAGACAAAAGACAAAGGAATACAAAATAATGAAGCATGCCTACAGGATCTAGGAAACAGCCTTAAAATTGCAAATCTAAGAGTTATTGGCCTTAAACAGGAAGTTGAGAAAGAAATATGGGTAGACAGTTTATTCAAAGGTATAATAACAGATAACTTCCCAAACCTAGGGAAAGAGATTAATATGCAAGTACAAGAAGGGAATAGAACACAGATTTCAACCAAAGAAAACTACCTTGAGCATTTAATATTCATACTTTCAAAGGTTAAGGATAAGGAAAGGATCTTACAAGCAGTAGAGAAAAGAAACAACTAACATAAAATGGAGCATCAATATTGTTGGAAGCAGACTTTTCACTGGGAAACTTACAATCCAGCAGAGAGTGGCATGACACATATAAAATGCTGAAAGAAGAAAACTTTTACCCTAGAATAGTACATCTGGCAAAAATATCCAACAAACATAAAGGTGAAATAAAGACCTTGTGAGACAAACAAAAGCTGAGGTAGTTCATCAATACCAGACCTTTCCTAAAGAAATGCTAAAGGGAGTGTTTCAATCAGAAAGAAAAGAACATTAATGAGCAATAAATAATCACCTGAAGGTACACATAAAGTACATGGAAAAACACAGAATATAATATCACCGTAACTGTGGTATGTAAACTACTATTGTCATAAGTAGAAAGACTAAACTATGAACCCATCAAAAACAATAACTACAACAACTTTTTAAGACATAGTACAATAAGATATAAATAGAAACAACAAAAAGTTAAAAAGTGGGGGGACAAAGTTAAGATGTAGTTTTATTATGTTTCCTTTTCCTTATTTTTTTTCTGTTTATGCAAATAGTGTTGTTGTTGTCAGGTTAAAATAATGGGTTATAAGATAGTATTTGCAAGCCTTATTATAACCTCAAACCAAAAAACATACAATGGATGCACAAAAATAAAAAGCAAGAAGCTTAATCATATTACTAGAAAAAATTAACTTCATAGAAAAATACAGGAAGGAAAGAAGAAAGAGAAAACCACAAAACACATAATAAAATAGCAGAAGTAAGTCCTTACTTATCAATAATAACATTTAATGTAAATGAACTAAACTCTCTGATCAAAAGACTTCGAATAGATGAATGGATGAAAAAACAAGACTCATTGGTCCAGTGCTTACAAGAAACACACTTAATCTATAAAGACACATACACTGAAATTTTTTAAAAAATCAAAAAAGATATTCCATGTTAATGGAAACCAAAAAAAGCAGGAGTAGCTATGCTTATATTAGACAAAAGAGATTTCAAGACAAAAACTATAAGGAGAGAAAAAAATGTTACTATACAAAGGTAAAGGGGTCAATTCAGTGAGAGGATATAACAATTTTAAATATATCTGCACTGAACACTGAAGTACCCAGATATAAAAAGTAAATATCACTAGAGCTTAAGAGAGAAATAGGCCCCAACGCAATAACAACTGGAGACCTCTACAACCTATTTACAGCATTGGACAGATCTTCCAAATAGAGGATCAACAACAACAACAAAAAAATCAGACTTAATTTGCACTATAGACCAAATGAATCTAGTAGGTACTTACAGAACATTTCACCAAATGGATGCAGAATAAACATTCTTCTCCTTAGCATACGAATTACTCTCAAGGATAGACTAGACTTTAGATCACAAAACAAGTCCTAAAACATTCAAAAAATTGAAATATCAAGCATCTTCTCTGATCACAATGGAATAAAAATAGAAAGTAATAACAAGAGGAATTTTGGAAATTATACAAAAGCATGGAAATTCAACAATATGCTTCTGAATGACCAGTCAGTCACTGAAGAAACTAAAAAAGGAATTGAAAAATTCTTTGAAACATATAACACTGGAAATACAAGATATCAAATCCGATGGAACACAAAAAAGCAGCACTAAGAGGGAAGTTTATTGCTAAAAGTGCCTACATCAAATAAGAGGAAAAACTTCAAATGAACAACCTAATAATGAATCTTAAAGAACTATAGAGCAAGAGCAAACTCTACTCAAAATTAGTAGAAAAAAATAAAATCAGAACAGAAAAAAATGAAATTTAAAAAAACGGAAGATTGATGAAATAAAAAGTTGTCTTTTTGAAAAGTTAAACAAAATTGACCATCCATTAGCCAAACTAAACAAAAAAGAGAAGATCCAAATGAATACAATCAGAAATAATAAAGAAGACATTACAGCTGATACTGCAGATATTCAAAGGATCATTAGGGGCTAATATGAGCCAGTATATGCCAATAAATTGGAAAATCTAGAAGAAATGGAAAAGTCCTAGCCACATACAACCTACCAAGATTGAACCAGGAAGAATTCCAAAACCTGAACAAACCAATAACAAGAAATGAGATAGAAGCCATAATAAAATATATCCCAGTAAAGAAAATCCTAAGACCTATTGCTTCACTGTTGAGTTCTACCAAACATTAAAGAACTAATACCAATTCTACTCAAGCTATTAAAAAAATAGAGGAGTAGGGTATACTTCCAAACTCATTCTGCAAGGCCAGTATTACCCTGACACCTAAACCAAAAACATGTCAAAAAATAAAAAATAAAGAACAAAAAAACAAAACAAAAAAACTACAGGCCAATGTATCTGTTGAATACAGATGCAAAAATCCTCACAAAATACTAGCAAATAGAATTCAACAATACATTAGAGAGATCATTCATTCTGGACAAGTGGGATTTATCCCTGGGATGTAAGGATGGCCTAACATACACAAATCAATTAATGTGATACATCATATCAACAGAATGAAAGATAAAAAGCATAAGATGATTTCAACTGATGCTGAAAAAACATTTGATGAAATTCAACGTTCCATCATGATAAAATCCCTAAAAAAAGTGGGGAGAGAAGAAACACACCTCAACACAATAAAACCATATATGGTGAACCCACAGCTTGTATAATACTTAATGATGAAAAGCTGAAAGACTTTCTTCTGAGATCTGAAGCATGAAAAGGATGCCCACTGTCACGCGTGTTATTCAACATATTACTGGAAGTTTTAGCAAGCACACAAGAGAAAGAACACAAGAGAAAATATAAAGGACATCCAAACTGGAAAGGAAGAAGTTAAATTACCCCTGTATGCAAATGATATGATTTTATATTTGGAAAAGCCTAAAGACTTAACCAAGAAATGATTAGAACTGATCAACAAATTCAGTAAAGTTGCAGAATACAAGATCGGCATACAAAAATCAGTAGCACTTCCATATGCTAACAGTGAATAATATGAAAAGGAAATAAAAGGTAAACCCATTTACAATAGCCACTGATAAAATTAAATACCTAGGAATTAACCAAATAAGTGAAAGACCCCTGTAATGAAAACTATAAAACACTGATGAAAGAAACTGCAGAGGACACACACACACACACACACACACACCTGCACACACGCAAGGAGGGATATTCTATGCTCATGGATTGGAAGAATCAATGTTGTTAAAATGTTCATACTACCCAAAACAATCTACAGATTCAATGCAATCACTATGAAAATATCGATGACATTATTCAGAGAAACAGAGAAAAAACAACCTACAATTTACATGAAACCACAAAAGACCCAGAAAAGGTAAACCTATCCCAAGCAAAAAGAACAAAACTGGAGAATTCAAATTACCTGACTTCAAATTATACTACAGAGCTGTAGTAACGAAAACAGCATGATATTGGCATAAAAAGAGCCACACAGACCAATGGAACAGAATAGAGAACCCAAAAACAAATACACACCTGCAGTGAACTCATTTTTGACAAAGGTGGCAAGATAATACACTGGAGAAAACATAGTCTCTTCAATAAATGGTGCTAGGAAAACTGCATAACCATATGCAGAAGAATGAAACTAGACTCCTGTCTCTCACCATATACAAAAATCAAATCAAAATGGATTTTGAAGTAATGGATAAATCTAAGACTTCAAATTATGAACACACTACAAGAAAATATTGAGGAAATCTCCAGGACATTAGTCTGATCAAAAATTTATTGAACAGCACTTCACAAGCCCAGGCAACCAAAGCAAAACTGGAAAAATGGGATCACATCAAGTTAAAAAGCTTCTGCACAGCAAAGGATACAATCAACAAAGGGAAAAGACAATCCACAGAATGGGAGAAAATATTTGCAAACTACCCATTTGACAAGAGGTAATAATCAGAAATATGTAAGTTGCTTAAACAAACCTCTAGGATAAAAATCTAATAATCTGATAGAAAAAGGGCAAAAGACTGAATACACATTTCTCAAAAGAAGACAAAAAATGGCAAACGGGCATATGAAAAGGTGCTCGACATCATTTGCCATCAGAGAAGTGCAAATCAAAACTACAATGAGATAACATCTCACCTTAGTAAAAATGACCTATATCCAAAGGACAGGCAATAACAAATGTCAGTGATAATGTGGAGAAAAGAGAACCTTTGTACATGGTTGGTAGGAACGTAAATTAGTCCAACCACTGTGGAGAAAAGTTTGGAGGGAACTCAAAAAACTAAAAACAGAGCTACCATATGATCCAGTAATCCCCTTGCTGGGTATATACCCCAAAGAAAGGAAATGCATATATTAAAGAGATATCTGCACTCCTATGTTTGTTGCAACACTGTTTACAATAGCTAAGATTTAGAAACAAATGAAGTGTCCATCAACAGATGAATAGATAAAGAAAATGTGGTACATATGGACAACGGAGTACTACTGAGTCATAAATAAGAGACATTCAGTCATTTGCAAAGATAAAACTGGATTATTATGTTAAGTAAAATAAGACAGGCATAGAAAAAACACACATGCTTCCCTTATTTGTGGGATCTAAACATCAAAACAATTGAACTAATAAACCTAGAGAGTAGAAGGATGGTTACTAGAGGATAGGAAGGGTAGTGAAACTGGGTGTGGAGGTGAGGATGGTTAATGGGTACAAAAAAATAGTTATAAGGAATGAATAAGACCTACTATTTAATAGCACATATGGGTGTGTATAGTCAAAAATAACTTAATTGTACATTTTTTAATAACTTAGAGTGGTAATTGGGTTGTTTGTACCTCAAAGGATAAATGCTTGAGGGGATGTATATCCCATTCACCATGGTGTGCTTATTTCACTTTGCATACTTGATTCAAAACATCTCATATACCTCATGAATATATATACCTACTAGGTACCCACGAAAATTTAAAAAAATTATTTGGTGAGCAATAAAATGGGAAACGTGGAAACTCTCAACACATATTGATAATTTTGACTATGTAAAATAATAATGAAGTTCAAATTATGTTGAGTGAAAACAGACTAGATAAAAGATATATCTAAGTTATAGCACAGAAGTACGCCTGCTATTTGTGAGCAACTGTGTATTACAGAATTTTATTCTAAGCCTCGTTTGTAATTTAAAATGTTCTGGCAATAATATTATGAAAGGAATAATAAACTGATAAAAGTAATTTAAATAAACACTTTAACCCAATATTTATGAAAGATTACCATATTGATATGCTATCAATGTAAAAATTATTGAGCTATTTTACTTTTTTATATTGTCATTGAAATCTATTATGTAATTTATCCTTACGGCATATTGCAGCACAGACTAGCCACAATTTAAGAGCTCAATAGAATATGTTTCTAGTGGCTATCTCATAGGTTAGGACTGCTCTACAGAAGTTTTTCTCAAACTTTAATGTACCTACAAATTCCACTGGGTTCTTAACAAATGAAATATTCTGATTTGGAGGTCAGATGAGGCCTGGTATTCTGAATTTTCAATAAACTCAAAGTGATGCTGATGTCTGTAGTATTTTAGTCACTGTTGAGTAGCAAGTCTGTTGAAGACACATTAGGATGCCGTAGAAGAATTTTCAAATTAGCACATTCACATTAGCAAGAAAATAAATGAAATAATCCAATGTACATCATCAGTAGAATAGATGGCATTATATAGTGCAATTTGAGTTAAAGTGAAAATAAGGTTTTTTTGGCAAGCATGGATGCAACTCAGAATATAATTTTCTACAATAACAAGTTAAATAATATACTGTATAGAAATATTTTTGTTCACAATAAAATTAAAAATAAACTCAAGGAAAGTATTATCTATTACCTATGTTCACAGAGGCATTATTCATAATAGCAAAAATGTAGAAGCCACCAAAGGTTTCACTGATAGATGAATGCACAAACAAAATGCGGTATATTCATAAAACAGAATATGATTCAGCTTTAAAAAGGAAGAAAATTTTGATCTGTGGCATAACATGGATATAAACCTTGAAGATCCTATGCTAAGTGAAATAAGCTAGTCTTAAAAACAAAAATACTGTATAATTATATTTATATGAGGTATTAGAGTAATCAAATTTATAAAATACAAAAAATTAAATGGTAGTTACCAGGGGCTGAGGAGAGGGGAAATTGCATAAAGAGTTTGCTTTGCATGACAAGAAGAGTGTTGGAGTTTGGTTGTACAACAATGTGAATGTCCATAACATTATTGAACTGTATACTTAAAAATAATTTAGTAGGGACATGGATGCAGCTGGAAATCATCATTCTCAGCAAACTATCGCAAGAACAGAAAACCAAACACCGCATGTTCTCACTCGTGGGTGGGAATTGAACAATGAGATCACTTGGACACAGGAAGGGGAACATCACACACCGGGGCCTGTTGTGAGGTGGGGGGAGGGGGACGGAAAACATTAGGAGATATACCTAATGTAAATGACGAGTTAATGGGTGCTGCACACCAACATGGCACATGTATACATATGTAACAAACCTGCACGTTGTGCACATGTACCCTAGAACATAAAGTATAAACAAGTAAAAAATAAAAAAATAAAAAATAAATAAAAAAAAATTTAGATGGTAAATTTAATGCTATTTTCAATTTGCCACAATTAAAAAAAACAAACAAAAAAACTAAAAAAGCTTTTAAAATCAAGGAAATTATTGGCATTAAGAATAGTAATGACCTTGGGTAGGGTGTTGGGGAAGGTCTTCCACAGGTAAAGGCACTTATGAATCTTTACTATTCATAATAACCAATATTTTCTTTACTTTCATCATGTTTCATGGTCTCTCGTACCAGGGATAAACTTCCTGTATTTGTCAAGCAGTAGCTACATGATTTTGCCTGTGGTTGGCGGCTGCAGATGAGCCTGAGCTCAGGGGTGCAGGCTGCCTTGAAGGGTTCATGGCTTATTGGCTAGAAATACATATCCCAAGGATTTACTAGTACTACTGCTGATGCTGCTGTTCCTGCAGCTGCTGCTGCTACTACAACTACTAAACAATGATAAAAGCACTAATACTGCTAAATGTAATGTAGGAGGTACTGGGTGAGGCAAAAACTAAAAGCTCATTTTCTTATCTCTTCGGTGAACAATAGTCTATCCTCTTGTGGTGAGTAGGATGCTTGGAGCACTGAGAGGCCACGGAGTTACGGAGAATCTGAAAGTTACTGCAATGTGGAGAGGCTGAACTTTTGTAAGATTTTGTGAAACCATACTTCCTTTGAGAAGCCAGAGTTTGAGGTTTTACCTTTTCTACTCTCAGAAGTTGGAATACCAGGTCAGTAGAGTCATCTAAGTTTCTGTAAGAGAGGCCATTCATGTTCATTATATTTCCCAAGAAACTCCATAGAGCCCATGACTTGAGAAGTCTTGATGCTAATAAGAACCACCTCCTCAGTGTTGTTTTCAAAATGAGATCAGATAATACCTGTGTAGATAGCTAGCACAGAAGCTGTCTTGCAGTAGGCACCCATCTGAAATGAATTTATGAAATCCAATTACTAAAACCTCATATATTATCTATGGGAAACAAAACTGAGTTATTGGCGTGAAATCCTTTGCTTATAACCCTCACAGAATCCCATAACATGGCCAGGCATTTCTTGCATCTGCAGAAGGAAGAAGCTGCAGGTAGAGGATAAGTGGTTCAAGCAGCTCATTATAAAAATTAAACAGAAAATCAGGGCTTCTAACTCTGCTACCTTTAGCAAGCTTGTAGTTTTATTAAGTGATGGAAAACACGCAGGTGGAATGAAGAGCCCTGAGAAGCTAAAATAATTCATTTAAGCAAGAATCATTCAAGGTGCCTTTTTATTATCAAAAAAAAAAAAAAAAGATGAAAACAACATGCCTTAGATTTCTCAGAATCTTTATATTCTCTAGCCATTAGATGTGGTTTGCAACCGAAGATAATTTAACTGTAACATTTTATTGATGAGTCACCCTCCTAGGTGACTAGGTGCTAGGAACTGTATAAGAAACAGTCTAATGTAGCTGTTATGAGATCAGTATCTGGAGAAAGACTCCCCAGGTGGGTTGACCCCCTGCTCTGTATTCTTTCAGCGTGTGACATGGGGCAAGCCACTTCACCTCTGTGATCTTCAGTCCCTCACCTGTAAGATGATAATGGTGATAACGCTACATCCTGAAGAGGGCAATTGTGAGACCAAAAAAACTGCCGGAGTAAAGCCCATGCAATGTGTTCTATAAATTTCCCTATTCCTATTTTCCAGTCGGTAGAAGCTTTCTGCCAACACTGTAAAGAGCCCTTCAAATTAGAGCTGAAGTCTTGCAGTTTCCATAACGTCTATAGTTCATCAAATCACTTCAGCTGAGGTTATTAATCTGTTTTGATTGATTGACAGCTGCACAGTAGTCCTTTGATTTATAATTTGAACCAAGTTATTGAATTTATAATTTGGACAGGGCTCTAAATGCATTTTTGATTTATGTGTGTCCCCCATGCAGTTACAACAAATCATTGGTGGTTGAGCAACATTTACTCGAAGACACATACATTTAAATTTTAAATTAAATTGGATTTTAAAGGGCAAAGAAATGTAGATTTCTTCATATAAAGATCAATGCTGCAAATAACTGCGAACAAAGCAGTATGATCAAGCAAGAAAAGCTATACCACTTAACATCCAGAAAAACCCAAATTATGTTTATAATTTTGCCTCTGCCTAGGCTTCATTACAGACTTTCAGAGTTATGCGAAAACACAGTGAACTTCTAGTTCAACATTTTTACTTTACATATGAGAGGACTAGGGTGCTCAAGGTCATAGAATAGTTAGTGGCTAAGTTGGAAATTTCATCAAACTTCCCTGATTCCTGTTTAGTCATCTTTCCACGGTATCACATAATTCTTCTATGACTCAGCTGCTTTTTCTGAAAAAATATAGGGAGAATAATGTAAGATCTGCTTATATACGCAGATTTTTTTTAAAAAGAACATGAGCAAAACACTTGAAAGAACATTAAAATATAAAAGTACTGTACAAGTTCCTACATAGATCTAAACTTTGGTTCCTTAGGCAGGGGAAGGTGTGGAGTCAGACACACCCATTGATCAAGGGTCTCCTACTAGAGAAATACCACTACCCACCTACTCTCAGTTTTAATTCCTATAAAACCCCAGGGCATTTTCTAATTCTCAGAGGACAAAATTGAAGTTTCTGAAGGGAATTGTCAACCTAGGATTTCAAACACTCAAGGCCTCTGCTTGTGTCATTTTGCAGCAGCGCTGCTGGGTCTCTTAAATAGGATCCATCAGGATTATTAATGAGAGGTTGTACATTTAATATTTTCTGGCAAAGCAAAAACTCCTACCTCTTTAAGATTTGACCCTAATAGTAAACCAGTTTTCTTCTTGCTGCAGTATTAGGTGTCATATTAATCTTTCTTTCTGACCTCATTCTAGCAAATAGTCTTAGGGAAAGAAATAAATAATGTTCCTGTAAATTGATTTATATGAACTCTAGAGATAGCGTACTAG
Source organism: Macaca nemestrina (assembly GCF_043159975.1). Classification (NCBI taxonomy): domain Eukaryota; kingdom Metazoa; phylum Chordata; class Mammalia; order Primates; family Cercopithecidae; genus Macaca; species Macaca nemestrina. Next base: position 13,049,478 of record NC_092128.1, read on the forward strand.
CCAAAGATACCAGGCCATGTCTGGGCCCTGTCAGTAGATCAAAGGTGTCTGTGTCTGATTATTTGTCTTCATACTAAGTTCAGAATGATTACTGAAATGTCCACTTTCCTAATGTCATGCCTTCAATCAAGTATAAACTTTGTCATCCACTGCTCTGGTGCCAAATATAACGCAATGACTTATTTCAATGGCCATGATACAACATATCCTAGATATTCAAACTTGATGTGGTACCAAGATGAGTAGTTATGAAAAGAACATGCCTTTAGATATCTAAGTACTTAAATGAACTCAGCAAAAATGCTGTCTCTCAGAGCATCAAAGGTTCTTTGCCCTACAAGCTACATGATGAAAGCATAATGACCTGGTGTCCCTCTTAAACTCTCCTAAGATTGTAACAAATTGAAACTTTATCCAGCACAGCAAATATTCAAAGCAGATGTATGACTGGGTCCATATTTCCCCAAACTACTTCAATCATTTCCTTCTCAATGGAAGTCAGTGCACTTTAGAGTAAGAGGTCCTTATCATCTTCCATTCGGTTGAAGACATGCTTATTGAAGCTTGCTGCTGTGGACATCATGTGTTCTCCCAAAATTCATACTTTGGAACCCTAATCCTCAAGGTAACGGCATTGAGGGAGGGGGGTTTGGAGGTAATTATGTCATGAAAGGGAAGCCCTCACGAATGAGATTAGTGCCCTTATAAGAAGAGAAATAAAAGAGATGACCTCTCTCTCTCTGGGTCAAGTGAGAATACAGCAAGAAGACGGCCCTTTGCAAACAGGAAAATGGTTTTTATTAGGAACCAAATCCTGGACTTCAAAGCCCCCAGAACTGTAAAAAAATAGATTAAGTCATCTGGTCAATTATATTTTGTTATAGCGACCAAAGCATATTAAGACACCGACTGTTTGATCAGCAGTCAAAAAAAAAAAAGGTGGGGCGTAGGCTTTGATCTTAAAAACGATAACAACAATAGTATTTTAATGAAGGAGACAAAAAGAACATAACATTGTTTAAAAATAAAGTGCAAGGCCGGGCATGGTCACTCACGCCTGTAATTCCAGCACTTTGGAAGGCTGAGGCAGGTGGATCATGAGGTCAAGAGATTGAGATCATCCTGGCCAACATGGTGAAACTCCGTCTCTACCAAAAACACAAAAATTAACTGGTCTTGGTGGCACACACCTGTAGTCCCAGCTACTCGGGAAGCTGAGGCAGGAGAATTACTTGAACCCAGGAGCTGGAGGTTGCAGTGAGCCGAGATTGCGTTACCGCACTCTAGCCTGCCTACAGAGCGAGACTCCATCTCAAAAACAAAACAAAACAAAACAAAACAAAAAACAAATTATAATCATGTGTTAAATAATTGTTACAGATAAGTTCAGTAGGAGGGTAATTGCAAAAGGATTAAAAACTATAGGAGAGCATCCAAGAGATAAGATTTGTACCAGAGGTTGACAGGATAATCAGATGAGAAGAGAGAAGTTATCACAGACACAAAAGAAACAAGGGAAAAGTGATGAAAATATATAATATGCATGGTTAATTCTCAAGGCATTTGGAGTCAGACATTAATTTTGGGACTTATTGAGAAAGAAATTGAAGAGGAACATGCAATCAGTAAAGAAGGAGCCTGAAAATTAAGGTAAGAAATGTGGACTTTCTCAACAAGAGAAATAGAAAGCAATGGAAGATTTAAGAGCAGACAATAAAGGAATGGTAAGAAAAGTTTCAGATACATATACATACATATGCCAGATGAGAATGGCTTTTGAGAAACCAGAAGCAGGAGTGCATGTACAAAAGTCTGTGTTGACTGAGCCAAGGAGCAAAAGGAAGAAAGTGATGGAAAAATAAAGGAAGAAAAACGCAAAACAGATAACTTTGGAGAAGCCTGATAAAATGATATATCGGTAAGGTCACCAAGTGTGGCAAATATAAATACAGAAGATTCAATTAAATTTGAATTAAAAATAAACAATATATTGTATGACTCATATCTGCATAATTCACAAAATTTCATTCATTGTTTATGTAAAATTAAAATGTATGTGCACATCCAGTATTTTATCTGGCAACCCTATCCGAGACGTTTCCTTGTGCCACTGATAACCTTATGTTATGGACACACTCAAAGAATAACTGGTTTGGTAATACAGAGAAATATGAATTCATGATATTTATCTAATGCCAGAAGTACAGATTATGTTTAAGTAAAATTATGTACACAAATAATAATATTATATATTGAGACAAACTGACACTACAGCAGTTGAAACATTAATCTAGGTAAAATTAAGGGAATTTTAAAAATCCTTTTGACATACAGATGTTCTGAGAGAAAGAATGAAAATTGTAGATCCTTAAGGAGAATATGCAATTATCTAAAACTCACCATTTCAAACTTATAATAAAACAGATTCCACTATTTTGAAATGAAGATAAAAACTAGAATGAACAGTGCACATGGAGACATTGCTCTGCTGTAATAATGCCAATATGACTGAACTTTAGGGTAGGCCAAGGAAAAAAGTAAAAATAACTTGTTATATACTTTTCCATAGTTTTGAAGAGGGAATGGTGATTACATGGAGTTATTAGGAAAATAAGTGTGTGAGACTTCATTGGAGTCTAAAAGTGCTCATAGAAGCAAAACAAAACAAAACAAAAACCCCAAACCCAAACAATATTTTATCAAAGAACTATGTAGAAAGAAAATGACACACACACACACACACATATATATATATAAAATATAGATTCTATTTAACTTACAGAAAAGTGAGGGACAAAATTAAAATACAACATCTGGGATGTACGGAATGGAATACAGATGCTTTAGTGTATAATGAACCTGGTGAACTTTTCGCAAGGGTTTGGACGTCAATGGCTAAAGGACTGGCTTGTACTTGTTTACAGTCAACATCTGTATTTTGTTTTTCATCTCCAGCGTAACCAAATTCTACTCAGAGCATATCTTTTCTTATCATACAGACTTTCTAGATTGTCCTAACCACCACTGATTTCTTCCTTCTTCAAAAATCTGTATAGCTCATTTTACTCATTTTTTTTCTCATAATGATATAAAGTCATTTATTTTTCTTTTGTTATGTCTCCTCTTTTTCAGCTTTAGGAACATAAGGATTATGATTTTGTGTTTTGCGTGTAGTTCTAAACAAATAATAATCAATACATGCTCAATAAATTCAAGTGAAAGACATAACAGAACACCTCATAAAACCTTGAATACTGCACTTTCTACTGAGGGATTAAACACAAAGTTTATCTGTCTATTGGCTTGAAATGTGGAGCCTTGATCTGACGGCATGTCCATATAAGCTCCCTCTAATACAAAGAGAACTGTGAGTTTGAGGACATGCCCTGCCTAGTGAAGAGCAATGGATATTAGACTGCTTGAGATAGCCCTCCCTGTTTGTTCGTTAAAGCAGTTTTTGAAATCCAGGATGACCACCATGTATGACTATCAAACAAAGGACAATTTCATTTGAAGAGTGGTTATTTAATATTCATCTCTATTATAGAAGGAAATCACAGATCAGTGATAGCAATCAGAGCCTTACATGAAATAAAATATTTGAGCTGAAAGAGCCCAGCCATTTCTTTTCATCACTAATCTTCAGAACCATCTGGAACAGATAAAAATAACAGATTTCTGGGATCTGCTCATCACAATGTATTTTTTCATCTATTATTCCTACATAGATTAATGTTGCAACTTTCTTAATCTCATTTTTGTCTCAATATGTAGTATTTATTATTTGTATACAGTATTTTTTTTTTTTTCGAAATGGAGTCTCACTCTGTTGCCCAGGTTGGAGTGCCATGGTGCGGTCTCAGCTCACTGCAACCTCCGCCTCCCGGGTTGAAGTGATTCTCTTGCCTCAGCCTCCCAAGTAGCTGGGACTACAGGCGCCCGCCACCACTCCTGGCTAATTTTTTGTATTTTTAGTAGACACAGGGTTTCACCGTGTTAGCCAGGATGATCTCGTTCTTCTGACCTTGTGATCTGCTGCCCGCCTCGGCCTCCCAAAGTCCTGGGATTACAGGTGTGAGTCACTGCACCCGGCCTGTATACAGTATTCTTAGCTTAAACACACTTCATATTTCTGACATCAAATATTATGAACTAACATTTTTTTCTGTGGCACCAAACCAGTTGTGATATGGACAGGAGACAAAGAAATACTGGGTAGAAGAAGGTGGTTCCCCAGTAAAACCCTGCCCCCAAGCCAGGAAACCCGCAGCTCTAAATGGGAACAGGAATTCCTGTCTTCTTGCCCAAATGTTGCCTTTTGGTCTACCATGCCCCCCTATCCTGTACCCATATAAACCCAAAACCCCAGGCTCCATGAGCAGATGGGCAGATGAACAGAAAAGCAGAAGAGCAGTAGAGAAAGAGAGAGAAGAAGGAACATCTGAACATCGAGAGGAGTTTGGCTGGGGAGGGTTAAAGAGAAGATCAGTTGCTGGATGGCCAAGCTCCAGGGGAACATCATCTTCCCACTCCATCCCCTTTCTAGCTCACCATCCATCCCACTGAAAGCCACCTCCACCACTCAATAAAACTCCCATATTCACCATCCGTCAAGTCTGTGCATGACCTGATTTTCCCTGGATACCAGACAAGAGCTGGGAATACAGAAAGCTGTCGCACTGACCCCCTGCCCTTGCAAAAAGGCAGAGGGTCCACTGAGCTGTTTAGCACTTAAACCATCCGCAGATGGCAAATCTAAAAGAGAGCACTGTAACACAGGCCTACTTGGGCTTCTGGAATCACAGGCACCCCTAGATGCTACCAGTGGGCCAGAGCCCAGAAGCACTAGGCTACTGCACCTTCCTCTCTGCATGCTCCCACTCCCATAAGCTGAGGTAGGGCCAAGCCACACTCCTGTTGCACATCCTGGGAGGGAGGCCAGGGAACTCTCCTATTTCAATTGCACCTTGACGGTTACTGCTTTGTAAGGCAATCATTGGAACAAGGAAATTTCCCAGGTAGGGTTGCCAGAGTCATAAATTCTGGGGAGGAATCTAGGAAACTTAAATTAAAAGAAAAAACCTCAAGATGATTCTGTTCAACTGTCTTTGAGAATCACAAATGTAGTCTATTGTTATGTTTTAAGATTTAAAGAAATTGAGGTCTCAGAAAGTGAAAAGAGGTTTCTGAGTGTCACAAAGCATTTTATTGTTAAAGCTGAGAGTAAGAGGTCAGCTCTTCAATTTCCGTATAGTGGCACTTTTGTGTCTACAGTTCTTCTGGAGTCATTTCCTCTGACAAATAAACCCTGTCCATTTTACTAACCAAGTTCCCTTTTACATAAGCATGCCTGGGAGTTAATTTGAGAAAACCACGGCAATCTGCCCCCTGGAAGCAATATTTTTGAAAACAGAGAAATTCAAAGGCTTGCTGAAAATCAGGCATCAAAGATAGTCATTTAAGGGTGAGAAGAATATTCAATTCTTTCAACCACTTTATATGAAAGAAATGGGCAGTATCTTCTTGTCACAGTGTGAGATCAAAATCCTGTAGTCTCAACTAAAAAGTTCACTTTTTAAAGCCAAAAGTGTTTATAATACATTGGAATATATTTTATTAAGTAACTCCTTGATTAATTCCAGAATGCAATAGCACCCTACCATTAAAAAAAAAATCCACAACAGCAGAGTTCATTATTCTCACCTAACAAAAGGAAATTCAAGCTCAGAGATGCGTAGCACAATTAGTGACCAGACATCTGAGAGCAAAGTTTATCTTTGAGTCCTGATGTTTCATATCTTACATATTACCAAACATAAATCCTTTCTTCTTTGAAAAAGAAGTGATAAAACTCATATATGTTTATACTTCAAAGACTAAAGAATATACATGCAAATAAATAAAATTCCACTTTACATGGAAAGTATTTACTTAGAAAATGCAATACAATTTTTTATTTGTGCTAGGGCTGAGATAGAAAGTATTTAACTAGAAAGTCCAATAAGGTTTTTCATCTGGGATAGGGCTGATGCTCAAAATACCCCATTAAAACAGACGGATGAGATAAGCTTGACTTTCTCTGTGTCTTCTATATAATATCAAACAAGGCAAAACCAATCACACAAAACAAAACAAAAATCCAGAAACAAACAAAAGGAAAAAAAAAACAGCCTTCTAAATTTTCATGTAGGAATGTGAAAACAAATGTTTCACTGTATTTTCTTATTCCCTTAGAGCCAGAAATCCCAAGGAAGAGAACTTAATCTCAGTCAAAATAGGACTATAGACACAGTTACACAAATATCTACAGAACCTGAGATCAGGTCCAACTCATGGAAATATGTTTCATGGAAAGGCAGTTGACTCCTTTACACAAAAATTATCACAAAGAAGGAAGGAGCTCCACACAGTGGGGGAACTTGGAGCTAGGGCATAGTTTCTGTAGAAAACAATGCTTCTGAGTATTTTATTACTTGTGCCTGAATGTTCCTCCAACCTATCACTACACACCTACTGCACACCATCTACACACCTACTCCTGGAAAGGAGAGAGTTGTATGGTACAAAATGAAAACAGTTCTTTTTCTAAAATATATTCTTCTAAAAGAGGTGACAGGAAAAAGGAATATGTATTGAAATGGGAGAGAAAGAAGCACAGAAGACCACGAAGTAAATTGATGATGACGCGCTGACTGCAGAAGCCAAATCAGGAACATGCTCCACTTCCATGCAGATGGAAGGCCGTGAACAGTGAAGTGCCTCGTCCGGGAGCATGGGACACCAGTGAGGAAGAAAGCAGAGCAGCTGCAGAGTTAGAGTCCAGCGTAATCTTATATGACGCAAAACCTCACCACGCCTCCACCTTTGTAAAGAAATAAGAAGTGATGACCACCTGGCAGATGGAGGTTACTGATGCAACAGGTCCAGTGTAGAGTTACTAGATGAAAGACAGAACATCCAGTGGAATCTGAATTGTTAATAAACAACATTTTTGGGTATAAGTACGCTCCAGGTATTATTTGCAACAATATTACACTAAAAGAATTGCTGTTTATCTGAAATTCAGATTTAAATGGGTGTCCTGCGCTTTTCTTTTATAATCTGGTAACTGTCTCAGGGACATATCAAGAGTCCTGCTGTGCTGAGGGCACACCATTACATTAACTCTTCCCAGATAGTGATCCTAAGAATCTTTTGAAAACCAAGCAAATATATGTGAGTGAAGCATGAAAACCCTATTTCATCAATTCAGACAATACTAGGCACAAACGGGGCTGCAGTGTGAGCCACTTTCTGTGGTTTACAATGTTCCATGCTCTTGACATACTTCCAGCTTTGTAAAGAACAGTTCTTCTTCACTTAGTACCTTCCCAGACACATCACACTCAATTTGACTGGTACTTCGAGTATTCTCTCCCCTGATGTCCTGCTGCTCTTCTTTACCTGCTCTTCATATTACTAATGCTCATGGCCTATGATGTCTCCTCCAGGTTCTTCATCACTGCTATTGCTGATGGTGCTTCTGTACTGGCGGCTCTCACAAAACTTTCATGGTGTCAGTCCTGATAACGAATCCCCTAGAGTCTTTGCACCAAAACACCACAACGATGCTGTGCCTTGCAGACGTATAGGAAAAATGGTCCCTTCCAATTCAGATTCACACATTGATGTATGGCCATCAAAGCATTCCTGTGTGTGCCCTCTTGACTAACAGAGCAGCTTTTTATTAAATACTTTGTTCTACTTTAACCTCTCAATCATGTCTCCAAAGTCGTCAGGCACAAGCTGTGGTGCAATCCTTTAGGTAGACTTTTACTCATCCAGGCATACTCCTTTATAGCCTTCCCATACATAAATAGTCCTTGCAGCTTTCTTTCATATTCATTCCCAGTTCTGTGTAAGGCCTCATGAATATAATCTCACCAAAATTGCCCCACTAATTTTGGGAACAGCTCATTTTAAAGCTGGGAACACTTTTATAAACAAAAATAAATTTCAGGCCATTTCTAACAACTTGCTACACTTTTGAATATTCAACAACAAAAGTTTAATATTCTTTAACATGCTGAATTTATATGAGCTCCAGCTGAAGCCACAGTCTCTCAAGGGTCACAGCTGCCTAATGGTAGTTTCTGAAATTGGAAGGTGTCCTGGTCACCTCAGACTTTATGTACAGGCATTGTTCATTCCAGGTCACTCATTCACTCACCAAATGTTGAATGAGGACCTTTCCCATGAAAGGCAGTATTAGAAAAGCAAAGATATGTGTGACAGAATAATGGGCTTGAAACTGAAATCAAGCTCTTATTCCCTCTTCACTTCATTTGCTCCTACCTTAGCCTGTTGCTCAGCCATTATGTTTCCATAGTCTCAGAAAAGAGATAGAATAGCATAATTGCAGAGAAGTTAGGGAAAATCTTCCTGCCTTTAAAGTCCCCAAATCTGCTTACCTTAGGAAAATTAGAGTAGATACAATGTTTTGAGTATGGTGAGAGGGTTAGATAGCATTTCCTACCTTCCCAGCTCTCATCCTCTAAAGATTTTCTCTCTCTCACACACACACATACAGGAAATAAAATAAAATAAAATAAATATAGTATGGATGTTAGTGGGTCCTACTAGAGATAAACTGGCTAAAAACGAAATTATTAATGAACCTTGTCCTATAATCCTTCCCTCTGATGTGACTAGGCCAAACAATTTAAAATGGGTAAGCTCTCTTATTTTATATAACTTCCTCAGTTATTGGCCTTGCATTTCATATCTTGATCGCTTTTCTCATAACATGATTTTATTTTCTTATAAACATTTCTCAAAGAACTTAAAAGAGTTCCCCCATTCAATCCAACAATCCCTTTAATGGGTATATATCCAAAGGATGACAAATCATTCCACCAAAGAGAGACATGCCCTAGTATGCTCATCGCAGCACTATTCACAGAAGCAAAGTCATGGAATCAACTTAGGTGCCCTTTAATGGTGGGCTGGGTAAAGAAAATGTGGTACATGTATACCATGCAATACTATGCAGCCATAAAAAAGAACAAAATCATGTCCTTTCCAGCAACATGGATGCAGCTGGAGACCATTATCCCAGGAAAATTAACACAGGAACAGAAAACGAAATATCACATATTCTCTCTCATAAGTGGGAACCAAACATTGGCATGTAGACAAGAACAATAAATACTGGAGACTACTGGGAGAAGTGGGGTAGGGGGCTGGAAAACTAGCTACTGGCTTCTATGCTCACTACCTGGGTGACAGGATTATATGTATCCCAAACCTCAGCATCACCCAGTATACCCACGTAACAAATCTGAATCTAAAATAAAAGTTGAAATTTTTAAATAGAATTTTAAAAAGTGTATTTGTTCTCCCCTTCTATTCTCTTGGTTTCAGAGAATAAAAGGGGAGCACAAGAAATGTATTGAGCTGAACAATCTTAAATCCAAAATTTTATTATTTTTATGGCAAAATATCAAGCTTCATCATGATCATCAATACATGAGCAACTAAAATTTAAATTATGGATATGACAAATGACTCATCAAGTATGGATGGTAACTATGACTTAAGCATATGAATATTTTATAGTATTTAATCTCTCATCATTATATTCCTAAAAAAGAATTGCACAAGTTAGTTTCTACTACTTGTCATCCCCCAAACTCTTCTTGTCTAGAAAACCTGTCTAGAAGTCAAGTGATTTCTATACTTCCAATAAATTTTTCTTTATACTTTTAGTATCATTAGAAAGTACCCAAGTAGGCCGGGTGTGGTGGCTTACGCCTGTAATCCCAGGACTTTGGGAGGCTGAGGCAGGTGGATCACCTGAGGTCAGGAGTTCAAGACCAGCCTGGTCAACATGGTAAAACCCCGCTTCTACTAAAAACACAAAAAGTGGCTGGGTGTAGTGGTGCGCTCCTGTAATCCCAGCTACTCTGGAGGCTGAGGCAGGAGAATCACTTGAACCCAGGAGAGGTTGCAGTGAGCTGAGATCGTGCCACTGCACTCTGACCTGGGCCACAGAGTGAGACTCCATCTCAAAAAAAGAAAAAAAAAAAAAAAAAAAAAAAAGAAAGAAGAAAAAGAAAAAAGTACCAAAGTTTCTCTAGCAGATATTACAGCATTTATCTGAAACTATTTGAGTAATAAATGAATGAAATATCACTGTTAGAAGAGGTTTTCAAATCCATCTTCTCAGTGAATGCTAAATTAACACAATTGCTATCCCTCATCTGAACCTAGGATCCATCTTCTAAACCCTCTCTTATTTATTTATTTATTTATTTATTTATTTATTTATTTATTTATTTATTTATTTTTGAGACGGAGTTTCACTCTTGTTGCCCAGGCTGGAGTACAATGGCATGATCTTGGCTCACCGCAACCTCCACCTACTGGGTTCAAGCGATTCCCCTGCCTCAGCCTCCCAAGTAGCTGGGATTGCAAGCATGTGCCACCATGCCTGGCTAATTTTACATTTTTAGTAGAGACAGGGTTTCTCCACGTTGGTCAGGCTGGTCTCGAATTCCTGACCTCAGGTGATCTGCCCACCTTGGCCTCCCAGAGTGCTGGGATAACAGGCATGAGCCACCGTGCCCGGCCAACCCTCTCCTTATAAAATGAGGGAAGGAACACTGAATGCATGGCCCTGGAGATAAAGGCAGATGGCAAGAGAGAATTGTAGAGAGAAATAAGAGAAGGAATAAAGGGCATGATTACCACAGACAACCACAATGATCTCACCTTAGGAATGTCACTCCTAGCATTTGGGGGGCTGATGTGTCTGACACACCCAAGTGAAGATATAATCCCCTTACTTGCCTCTTTAAAATCCTTCAAACTCTTAGATAATGCCAAATGGATATGAGACAAATTAAAAATTTTCAGTGAATTTTTCTCTCTACTTTAATTTTATAATAATTTCTTGGCATTTTCTCTGTGTTTTTTAATTTAAACACCTACCTATTTATATTTTAATCTTTATTTCCCACTAATTGGTTACATGTATTCCTCATTTGTGCCATGACTAGGCAGTTCTCACATTTTCCATACACCCCGGATCAGTTGGAAGTAAAGTCATCTCATGCAGGGTAAGGAATTGCTAGTGAATGAGCTAAAGTTAAAGGAGGAAGGCAGTTATTTCCTTACCACTTACCTTCAAGAGCCAATGCTGGCAGATTGTAGCTACCAATAGAGTCTCTGGACCATCTGTAATAAAATCTGTTCTACTAGACAGCAATGCAGTAGCTCTAGAAATAATTTTTAAAATTAGTTCTGATCTGTGAAAGATCAAATAGTAAGTAAAATCAATGTCTAGATGTTTAATTAATGATGTGATTAAAACATTCTGTAAGAATCCATGTAGACATCCCAATAGGAATTTAACAAGTAAGAGAAGCTTACTGAGGAGGAAGTTCATGGGGGACAAAGGATGAAAGATTGCGTCCTGCCAGAAAACTGGAATAGCTTAAAAACACATTATTAAAAATATTGTTAATGAGAACTACTTCTCATATCAGCATTAGAATTCTGCTTCCTCAGTTCTATAAAATATTTGCCAGATAAAATTGGCAGATGTAAATTCAATAATGAACATAAAAACGCATTTCGAGATGCATGAAGTTGTAAAATAGACACAGAAGGAAGTCAGTGTGATTTCATTTGGACATATTCAGCTTAGAATCTTAAAGTAAAAGTTATGCAGAGAAAGAGGAAATAATTTTTTCTTTTGTTTGTTTTTAGTTGTTTTCTTTTTAATAGATTATGCTTAAAGATTCTGATTGTGTTTTAAAGAAGATGTTATACAATTAAATACAAACCACTGACGACAACCACTGTGTGTTCCTTATCTGAATATATGTACAGAAATAACATTGGAAATAATCTAGAAATACTTAAGAAGTCTACAGAAATAGGAGAAAAATATGTCATTAGGTAATTTTCACACTCTCTGACAGAAGTTTCATTTTTATATGAAAGGAAAATGGAAGAATAAGATTTATTATACAGCACAATTTCTAAGCACAATCATGAATTTTGAAGCTATATATAATAATTATTTTGTAAACACAAAGAAATTATTTCAACTCATTTACTAGGAGAACATCTTTTCCATTAGGTACCAGACTAGCTCTCCAACGATCAATAATCAGAAAATTAAACAAACTAATGTGTGTGTGTATATTTGTGTTTGAGTTGCACATAGCAACTTCCTTCCACAGAGTACAGTATAGACAGGGAGGAAAAAGTAATTTTACACTGGAGGAACCTGACAAACACTACCTTAGCGTGGCAATCAGGGTCAACATCAATAGCCATTAATCCTGTAGATAGCATTTACTTTGACATAATATGAAAACAATTGACCTTACTTCTGTGGTCTCCCTACCAAAAAAAAAAAAAAAAAAAACATAAATCCAATGTAAACATGACAAAATATCAGACAAATAATAATTGAGGGACATTCTACAAAGTATTCGAATAGTATCACTTAAAACTGTCAAGGTCATCAAAAACAGGGAGATCTGAGAAATTGTCAGAACCAAGAGCAGATATAACGACTAAATGCAATGCAAGAATTTTGATGGGATCCTAGAACGAAAGTAACAACAAAGAACATTAGCTAAGGGTGTGGTGGCGGGCGCCTGTAGTCCCAGCTACTCAGGAGGCTGAGGCAGGAGAATGGCATGAACCCGGGAGGCAGAGCTTGCAGTGAGCCAAGATTGTGCCACTGCACTCCAGCCTGGGTGACACAGCAAGACTCTGTTTAAGAAAAAAAAAAAAAGAAAGAACATTAGGTAAAAACTAAGAATATCTTAATCAAATATGGAATTTAGTTAATACTTGTGTATTAATATTTGTTCATTAATTATGACAAATCTGTCAAGCTAATGTAAGATGCTCACAACATGGGGAACTGGGTGCAGGGCATATAAGAATTTTTGGTATTATGTTTGTAACTTTTCTATAAATTTAAAAATGTTCTAAGAATTAAGTGAACAAGTGAATTTTGTGTTTTATACTCTATATGAGATAGAATATTATTCAGCCTTAAAAAAGAAGTAGAAATTGTCATTTGTAACAATATGAATAAAAGTGGAGGACATCATGCTAAGTGACATAAGCCAGACACAGGAAAAAAAAAAATCATGATCTCACTTACATGTGGAATCTTGAGAAAAAAAAAAAGTCAAATACAAAAATACAGAGTAGAATGGTGGTTATCAGGGGTGGAGAATGAGAGGAAATGGAAAGATGTAGGTCAAAGAGCACTAACTTTAAGTTATGTAGTCTAGAAATCTGTTGTACAGCAAGAGTACTACAGTTAATAATATTGCATTGTATAGTACAAATGTGCCAAGGATGTAGATTTTAGGTACTCTTACAACAAACAAGTAATGATGGAAAGTAACAAATATGTCGAATTGCTTACCTGCAGTAACAATTTGTGTATATGTAGATACACAAATTATTGACATATATATGACATATATGTCAAATCACATAACATTTATACAATAAAGTGTTTACAAAAGAAATTTTAAAAATAAGAATAAAAAATAAGAATAAATTTTTAAAAATGAAGTAGATGGACTTTATCCAGTAGGAGGAATGTCAATGTTTTTGATGACAGATCAATGTAAGTTATCAAATCTGAAGAGCAGAGGGGAAAATGATCTAAGAAAAATATATTGCACAACATAATTTGAAGAGTTTGCAAAAAGAAAACAAAATGAGATTGGCACAAATTTTTAAAGAAAATAGGAGACAAAAATTTATTTGCTAAACATTTGAGTGTTACAGGATAGCAAATATCAGTGTTTAAGTCTTTTCTGTCAGAGAAGATTTGTGAATTTATACAGTAGGGTAGGGAATATTGTGGTACAGATAACGCTAGGTCTCTTAACATTGAATTAACGATGGGGCCTGGAGTGTCAGAGTATAAATGAATCTTCCTGTGTTATTTAAAGCTGTTGTTAGTTATATGCCAGTAGGAGCAAAATGACTAAAAACATTTTTAAAGTATATGTGGGGAAAAAGTGTTAGTTTATTGGACTCATAATAAAATAGTGAAGGATTATCAAGGGAGGTGAAGAGTGCCTATTTCACAATTTTATGTCAAAGCCACTTTGTTGAGAACTACAAATCAATGCTTTTGTGCTGCATTTCGATGGTCTCCAGAAAAGTGATCCAAGCTTGTTCTTTTTTCTTTGTAATATACAGACATTTCATAAAAATTATTTAACTTTTTGTTATCCTCTTTTTTCTATTATATCCATCTATTTACCATACATATTCGTCAAACACGCTTAAGAACACAGTCGTTCCGGATAAGACAGCTTGACCTTTATATTTCCCAGGATTCAAAGAATGCTTATAACATCCTTAAGTGCTTACTGAGTCAGAAATACCGTATTACTGGTATGAATTGCTCATTACTTTTACAGATTTATGAGGAAGGGCAAGCAATATTCAGAAACCTTCTCAATGGCATATTCTTCTTCTCTGTCCAACTGTACAACCTAGGGTTGAAGAACTGAGTTTAGTCTGTTTTTCTGCTGCTATAAAACCAGAAGTTGGAGAAGGCTCTGTACCAATGTAGGCATTTTAAAAAATTGTTAATTTTCCATAAGGTCTCCACCATTTACTTTTCCAACCAATGGAATAACTTTAAGTGTAACTTCTGGCACTCACTCTGAAATCCAATCCATATACATTATCAAAGAAAGAAAATAGTCTCTCTTGTTCATAATCTTATTTAATACTATTTCATCCAGAAAGGAATCAGTCATTCTGGGAATCAGTGTGCAATTCAATCTTTTTTTTTTTCCCCATTTACAATGAACAATTCAGTTTCCCACATCTCTGTTTTAAAGGAAATTTAATTGTCAATGAAGCTGACAAGCTTGTAGTTTGACACTTTAATGCGGGTCTCCAGTGTATTAAAGATGATGAATCAATATTAATTTCCACTGAACTGAACAAAATGTGAATATTTCACCAGGGATCAAATTTATTTTCCATTTCAATATCAACATGTGAAGATATGGTTCCAATTTTAGGCATCTCATATTTAGCAAAATTAATAAAATTAATAAAATTATGCATTTCCTATCACTAGGCTAGGAATTATATATGATGTATTTTTATTAGAAAATCTTACTAGTATGAATTAAGCTGGTACATAGTAAAATATATGCTTTTTTTTAACCTAGGTAATTGCCTAAATTTAATCAAAGACTTCAATATCTGCTTCAAAGCAAAGAGGTAATGTTTAGAATTAAAGTCATTGTAGTAATCTTACTCTTATTTCAATAAAATCTAAGATTCATTAATAAAATAATATTTTGCTCAATCATTATAAAGTGCAAATGAATGTTTTAGCTTTATCTTTGGCATTAGAATGAAATATGGATTATAGAAGTTCTTTTTATTTGCAGGGAATACCTCCCAAGGAGGCCAGTGAGTGCCTGAAACTGCAGATAGTACCAAACCCAATTGCTGTCATTTGAAATATGTTTCTGTTCATGTCTTCCACCCACAAATGTAATGCCTTTTCCATCTTACCTAATCACTTACCATGCAGTGTGGCTGTAACTTTTTAAGTTTCGGGTGTGACAGCAAAACTAGCACATTCTTTTCCCTTCTTCACAATTTCACAGATAAAAGGTTCATTATTTCTTTGGGTCTCAGCAACCTCAGCATATGATTTTTTTTTCCTTCCCTCATTAAGTTGGGAACTTTCACCTTTCACTTATAGGAAGCATTGTATGGCTTTTCTTTGGCATATCCAAATTGCTAGCATCACTACTTTTGCATTTTGTGAACATTATTAAGTAAAACATGGGCTGCTTGACCACAAGCACTGTGATATTGGGACAATATTTCTGATACCCAAGACAGCTACTAAGTGATCAACAGGCAGGTAGTGTATATTGCATGGATACACCAGACAAAGGGATAATTCAAGTCCCAAATATGACAGAGAGGGATGGTGTCAGATTTTATTATATTACTCATCTTGTAATTTTAAAGTTATTAATTGTTTATTTCTGGAAGTTTCCATCGAATATTTTTGGACTTAGGTTGACTGTAGGTAACTGAAACTGCAAAAAGTGAAAACTGAAAATCAGGGAGGGTTACTATATAGTATCCATTCTGTTCCTGACCAGCTAAATTACCTTGGTCAAGCTACATAATCTCTCTGAACCCCACTGTTCTTCATGTGGAAAATGGAAAGTTGTCTTAAACAATTTATTCAATGCTAAATGAAAAATACACATGTGTATCTATGTGTTTGTATGTGTGTGTGATTATATGCATAAATCAAAATGCTAAATTATGATATGAATATTTTGTTGTAGTCCTTTACATTTTTAAAATAATTTCTATTTTGAATTATCTCTTTGACAATTTATGAATATAACATTTACATCATTTTTAAATGCCCTAATCTTAATTGTGATAGCTTTAGAATGATGGTATTTAAAGGATAAAGTTTCCCTTTATTATATTCAAATAACATCTTATTTTAATTTAAGTTAGAACTTTATAGTTCGCAGTGCATCTTTATACTGTCAGGCTAACTAACAGAACAAGCTCTCTAAAAAATTTTAAAAAATATTTGGGAATAGAACATTGCAATAGGAATAGTCACGCAATAATAAACTATATGCATATTAAGGGAGGTAAAGAAACACAAGTTTTAAAGGAAAAATGAGGAGTTTTACCTAATTATTTTGAAATGGTTATCCTTATCTGTAAAGATTAATACAAGAATGACACCAGTCTGACGCTGGACAGGCAGTAGCTAAGGTATCTTCAGAATATTTTTATGTGTAAGATTGTGATGGCTTTTGTGCAAGGTTGTGGTTTTTGCCATTTTCTGTGATTTTTTTTTTTTCAGCCATACTAGCATGAAAACTCTCTTCATGGTCCTCTCTGGCTCTATTTGTTAGGGTTTTGGGGTTTCTTTGTTTGATTGTCATGAGTTTAGTTTAGTTTTGTTTTGTTTTAACATTGTTTTAACTCCATCTTGATTCTGAAAACCCTCAAAATACATCATAATTCTTAAGGCCTCCAATAACTCAGAAATATTAAGATATTTGGATGAAATATATTCATCTTAGATATTTAAAAGAACTGGAAGTTTAGAGAATACATCAATTTGGTTATAGTTATACAAGATTAAGTGAAGGAACTGAGAATAGACACCATAGGTTGAAAAGCTATGGTATCTTCTTTTTTAAAAAGAAATAGGCAAGTATGTTGTGGTAGAGATCACTAATTCTGAACCTCTATCAATTACTCCTTTCTGTCAGTAGTAGATCCTTGGACACATCGACACCCAGTAAGAGATGGTACTTCTCACCCCTCTTTGAGTATAAGACACTCCTATGACTAAGACCTGGGCAATGAAATGTGATCAGAATTGACATGAGCAACTTCTAAGTCAAGCTGCTACTAGAAATGTGGGTGTACTAGGCCTTTCTTTTTCACTTTTCTGCCGGGTGATAATTGGTCACTATACAATGTATCGTCAGGGCTTTTCTCCTGGAAATTAGAATTCAGGATATTCATGTGTGGGGTTCTGTAGAGGGTTGAATGGTGGCTGCCAGAAAAGATTTTCCCCCACTCTAAATCCGAAAACCTGTGAATGTGATTGTATTTGCAAAACAGTCTTTGCAGATGTAAGTTAAGGATTTTGCGACCAACCTAGGTTATCTGATTGGGTCTTAAGTCTAATGACAAAGATCCTTATGATAAACACAAACAGGAGAGACACACAGAGAGGTGAAAATTTCATGTGAAGTTGGGGGCAGAGTTTTGCAGGCATGCTCTGGGGGACTGAAAGATGGAGGCAAAGCTTGGGGTTATACAGCCACAAGCTAAAAGCTAAGGAATGCCTGGAGCCAACAGAAGCTGGAAGAAGCAAAACAAAACAAAACAGAACAAAAACAAAACAAAACAAAACAAGTCTTCAGAAAGAGAGAGAGTGTACCTGCAGAAACCTTGATTGTGGACTTCCGACATTCAGAACTATAAGAGTACACATTTATATTGTTTTAAGCCACCAAGTTTGTGGTAATTTTTTATTGCAGCCCTGGGAAAGTAATACCTGTCCTATCATCAATTTAAAAATATACTCACAGGTGTATAGACATAGTTTAAAGCATCCGTAGTATAAGCAGGAGTCAACTTAGATGGTATAAACAGGAGTAAGTACTCTTAAAATATCTTATACTCTATAATGAGAGATTGAAGGAAAGAAGTTAAGAGAAACTATTTATTTTGACATTAAAAAAAGTCAGTGACAAAAATGTTCATATATTCTATAAAAAAGAAAGTATTGAGCTTTTTATATTTTTATAATCCTTTCAAGCCAAAATAGCTTCTTATTTTACATGAAACTGAAAGTGGCCTTTTACAAGGCATAGCCCTTTATAGGTAGTTCTTATTTTGCACCAATCACATTTCAGCTAAGTTTCATTGTTTACTCTCTTCGTTTATTTTTGTAAATCACACATATATACAAAAATATTGGAAACAGTTGTTCCAAAAGACAAAGAATCATGAAAAATATAATATTAGAAGGTAGGTTTGGAGGTAATTATTATATTAAAAATTTTATAACTTAGCTCTTAACAGAAATTACATTTTACATCTGTGCATAAGGGAAATGGAACCACATAATGAATAACATATATGACCAACTATAAAATGTAAAAGCAGGGAACTTTTAATTTTGGCCACAAAGAAATGACTGATACAGGCTATACTCTCTTAACACTTTATTAATAATAGTCTCAAACCTCAAACAACTCAAATATCCTACAGCAGGAGAACTGTTAAACAAATTGTGTTATACTCATTCAATGGACTATTGCTTAGAATTCCAAACAAAACCTAAATTAATCTCATGAAATATCATAATAAACAAAGAGGTACACTCAAAACAATACAAACTTTATTAATCCATTCACATAAAAAATAACTACAGACAAAATGACTAATAACAGTGTTGTCTAAAGGTGTAAAGAGTCACTGAACATTTCTAAAGTTTCATATGTAATGAAAAAGTTTCATATTTTGTGGGGTTTTTTGTTTTTTTTTTTAGATGGAGTTTTGCTCTTGTCACCCAGGCTGGAGTGCAGTGGCACAATCTCAGCTCACTGCAACCTCTGCCTGCTGAGTTCAAGCAATTATCCTGCCTCAGTCTCCCAAGTAGCTGGGATTACAGGCGCCTGCCACGATGACCAGCTAATTTTTGTATTTTTAGTAGAGACGGAGTTTCATAGTGTTGGCCAGGCTGTTCTTGAACTCCTCACCTCATGATCCGCCCGCCTCAGCCTCCCAAAGTGCTGGGATTACAAGTGTGAGCCACCGTGCTCAGCCAACAGCTTCATATTTTTACTAGATTGTTGATTACATTGTTGTAGGCTTTGGTCAAACTCAGAAACTGTGTTTTTAAACTTAGTGTACTCTCATGTATTTAAAAGTATGATCAAAATATGTATTTTGGCTATTTTTTCTATGTGCTTATGATAAAAGCCAACAGCATATTTCCGAATGTTGAAAACTTTTCCAAGGGACAGGTAAAGTTCAAACATGGAAGTATGCAGCATTGTTGTGGCCCTTATATGATGCAAAGTCTTTGCTTTGAGATTCTAAAAGAATTAAAGTTTAGTGTATAGTACTCTTAACTCAGCACAGCTTTTGATGGACATAAAACAGAAGATGACTGAATAGTGAGATTCTGGTGCCAAGTATGCATAGCTATTATTATTAACGATATTATTTTGAGACAGGGTCACACTCTGTTGCCCAGGCTGGAATGCAGTGGCAGGATCACAGCTCACTGCAGCCTTGATCTCCCGGGCTTAAGCCATCCTTCCTCCTGAATAGCTGAGATGACAGGTGCATGCCACCATGCACAGCTAATTTTTACTTTTTGTAGAGACAGTGTCTCACTATGTTGCCCAGGCTGGGCTCAAAGCATACTTTCATCTTGGTCTTCTAAAGTGCTGAGATTACAGGCATGAGCCAATGTGCCTAGGCATAAGGATATTATCAAAAACCAGATATGCAGATAAAAAGTTGACTTTTGGTTTAAAAATATGAAGCCACAGATTTGTATCATTGCCCAAATAACCTTTCAATTCTCCATAAAGTGGACTGTAGGTAGTGCTAAAACTTTCTCCAGGAAGCAGTTTTGAACCTACTCTGTGCCAAAATCTTTTGCCTTGTATTTTGGTTATTTTTATCTTAGGTTATGCACCTTCTAGAGACACAAGGAGGAAAACAATGCCTTTGACTGCTCCATGGGTGTAGGTTTAAAGTTCTCCCATGTTTACAGCTGTAAAACACTGAAAAAAAAATTACTTAACCATTTTAAGCCTCACCTAACTAGTTTATAAAATAAATATAAAGTACTCTATTATTAGGCAATTGTGAGCTTTCAGTATTGAGGTCATGTGTGCAAAGTATATGAATTTTGATATATGTGTCTCTTATATTAGCTTTGTCTAATATTAGCTTTGTCTAATATTAATATAATGTAAGTCTCTTATGTAATTTTACATTGTCTAGTAGACACGTGAAAAAATTTTTAAAAAGTGAAATACATATACTTTCTGTAACCCAATCTATACAAAAAATTACTTTGACATGTGACCTACATACATATTATTTATGAGTTATTTTACATTTTTTGTACTGAAGTCTTTGCAATCAGTTGTGTGTATTACATTAACAACACATCTCAGTCTGGCCTTTCATATTTCAAGTGTTCAGTAGTTGCATGCGACGAATGGCTGCTGTATTGGACAGCACAGGTATGTATAGTTTAACATAAAGAAGTCATTTAAGAAATGTTCTAGGCCTCAAGAACAAACTCCCCTGCTTGCAGAAACTGCCACGGTGTACAGCCACAGCCCTTGTGGAAGTACAAACAAAGTGTATGCCTCCCCAACTACCTGCACACAGTAGCTGCCATAGAAAGCAACCCCTGCCGTCCCAGGAGCAGAGCTACGCTCGAGCTGCTGCTGGCCCTGCATAAGCATTCCACTTCGGGACTGGTGATCATCTCTCCTTTGGCCACTACAGCCAACTCCTATATGCACCACCATGGAGCCTAAGGACAGGTCTGCCCAGCCCAGCTTTATCCTCCTTGTGCCCAGCCATGCTGTCTAGGAGGCTAGGGCCTGCCTAGCTTAGTCCACCAACACTGGCACCAGTGCTCTCCTCCTGGGAGTTTGGTGTTAGGCTTACCCAACCTGCCTCTACCATCACAGCGGACACCCACCTGCATGGCCTGCTGTCCCACCCAGCCTGTTACAGCCACACTCAACACCAGGACAGATTTTTGAAACAAAGAGGCTAGTCAGGCTGGTGCTATTGCCATTGCACACACCATACCTTCTGCCCAAAAGCCCAGTGACCCTTGCAGCAACCCATCCCACTGTTGCTACTTCTGACACCTGAGCAAGCCACCTGGGAGCACAATAATTGGCCCACCTGGACACACTAAAACCAGTGTTAGTGTATAACCTGAAACCAAAGGACAGGCATGCTTTGCCTGCCGCTATCACTACTGAGTCCCCAAAGCCAGCCCACCAGGCTTCCCCATTCCTAGCAAACTTCACTACAGGTTCTATTAACAACTTACCCTAAGCAACGGAGAAAATCATAGACACCACTGACACTGTCTAAGATGAAATCACATGAAGACTGCACTACTGCACACATGCAGAATCAAAGCCAAAGTGGCCTACTCAACCAACATCATAAATACACCTTTGGGTAAAAAGTTGTTCCTTATGAAAAAAATTCAAAAAATTGAAAGAAGTGACTATTATACCAGAAGCACATATACCAAAATAAGGACATGAATAACACAAAACAGCAAAGAAATATGACATCTCCAAAGGGACACAGTATTCAGCAGCAGATTTCAATCAAAAATACATTTGTAAAATTCTGGATTACTAATTTAAAATATTGATATTGAGAAAGCCCAGTGAGATATAAGAGAATACAGAAAAAAAAAATACAAAGGAATCAGGAAAACAATTCAGGGAATAAATGAGAAATGTACCGAATATATATATATCCTAAACAAGAAACAAATAGAAATTATGTAACTAAAGCCTTCATTTAATAAAATGCATTCAAGAGCTTCAAAAATAGACTAGATTAAGAAGAAGAAAAAATTTCAGGACTTGAAAACAAGTCTTTTAGAATAATCAAATCAGACAGAAAGAAAGATTAAATAATAAAAAAGAATAAAGAAATCCTACATGACATATGGGACACCATAAAGTGACCAAATATTTGAATTTTTGATGTCACAGAAGGTGAAAGGAAAATTAAAGGATTAAAAAACAGGCAAAATAATTGCTGAAAAACCTCCCAAATCTAGTAAGAGATTTAGACATCCAGATACAGGAACCTAACAGATAACCAAAACCCATACAGTGCAGAAAGGTCTTCTACATGGGACAATATTGTCAAACTGCCAGAGTCAAAGACAAATAGAATTATAAAAAGAGCAACAAAAAGTAAAGTATCTAGTCAAATATAAATGAATTATCTTCAAATTAACAGTGGATTTCTCAGTAGAAACCTTGCAGGCCAGATGGGATGATATATTCAAAATATTAAAAGCAAAAACAACTGCTAGCCAAGAATAGTATATCCAATGAAGGTATTCATCAAAAATGAAGGGGAAATAAAGTATTTCCCAAAGAAGTGAAAACTGAAGGAATTCATCACCACTAAACTAGGCCTACAAGAAATGCTGTAGTCCTATACCCGGCAGAGAAAGGAACATATTTACCATCATAACAATGCAAGAAAATATAAAACTGGCTAGCAGAGGTAACACACAAATAAAGAAGAACTCGAATGTTACCACAAATCCACAATACCACAAGGACTCAAATGTTACCACATATCCACAAAACCACAATGATAAACAAGAAGAGAGAAAGAAACAAAGGACATACAAAATAACTGGAAATCAATGAACACAATTATTTAAATGAACGAATTTTAAATCATGACCCAACTACATGCCTACAAGAAACTCACCTCCCTCATTAAAATAGATATAGAATAAAAAGAAAGGAATGTAAAACATATTTCATGCAAATGAAAAAGAAGAGTGAGAAGGGGTACTTATACTTACATGAGATAAAATAGGCTTTAAGTTAAAAACTGTAAAAAGTGGTAAAAAGGTCATTATATAATGAAAAAGAAATCAATTCAGCAAGATAATACAACAATTATAAACATATATGCATCCAACATTGAAACATCCAGATATATAAAGCAAATATTAGACCTAAAGGGAGAGGTAGACTTCAGTACTGTAATAGTTCGGTACTTCAACATCCCACTTACAGTATTAGACAGATTATCTAGACAGAAAATTAGCAAAGAAATATTGTTTTTGAAATGCACATTAGACCAAATGAACCAAACACATTTACAGAACATTCTGTCCAACAGCTACAGAATATACATTCTTCTCATCAGCACACAAAACATTCTCCAGGATAGACCATATGGTGAGTCACAAAAAAGGCTCAACAAATAAGAAAAATTGTAACCATATCTCATGAAAATATCTCATCAGACTATAATGGAATAAAACTAGGAATCAATAATAAAAAGAACTTTGGAAACTATAAAAATGCATGGAAATTAAACTACATGTTTCTGAACAACTATTGGGTCAACGAAGACAGTAAGATAAAAATTAAAACAATTCCTTGAAACAAATAAAAATAGAAAAAGAGCATATTACATCATGTGGGATACAACAAAAGCAGTGCTAAGAGGAAAGTTTATAACAATGAATGCCTACATCAAAATATTAGAGAGATTTTAAGTAAACAGTCTAACAATATGTCTCAAGGAACAAGAAAAGCAAGAAAAAACAAATCAAAAATTAGCAGAGGAAAAGAAATAATAAAGATTGGGCCAGAAGTGAAGGAAATAGAGACTAAAGAAAAAGATACAAAGGATCAATGAAATGAAAAGTCAATTCTACAGAGAGATAAACAGAATGAATATGCTGCTAGTTTGGCTAACCAAGCAAAGAAGAGAGAAGACCCAAATAAACAAAATTATTAATGAAAAAGAAAATATTACAAGTGATACCACAGACTTACAAAAGATAAACAGAGACTCCTATTAATAACTAGATGCTTACAAGCTGAACAGAAGCTAGAATATATGAATAAATTCCTGCACACGTGTAACCTATCAAAGTTGAATCAGGAGGAAATAGAAAGTCAGAACAGATCAAAAATGAGTAATGATATTGAAGCAGTAACAAAACATTTCCAAACAAAGAAAAGTCCAGTACAGAAAAGCTTCAATGCTGAATTTTCAAAAAAGAACAAACACCAATTCTTCTCAAACTATTCAAGAAACTTGAAGAGAAGGGAATTTTCCCTAATTCATTCTATAAGGCCAGCATTTCTCTGATGCCAAAACCAGACATGGATTCAACAACAACAACAACAACAACAACAACATAATACAAACCAATATCCTTGATGGACATTGATGCAAATAACCTCAACAAAATCCTGGCAAATCGAATTCAATTTCACATCAAAAAGATAATATACCACATCAACTGGGATTTATCCCAGGGATATAAGGATGATTCCACATATGCAAATCATTAACATGATACATCACATCAACAGAATGAAGGACAAAACCTTGTTATCATCTCAATAGTTGCAATAAAGCACTTGATACAATTCCACAGTGCTTCATGATGAAATGTCCTAACAAACTAGGTATTAAAGAAACATACCTCAACAAAATAAAGGTGACAAACCCTCATCACCCTTTCCTCCCAAAAATGGACTAAGACAAGGATGCCGGCTGCCACCACTTTTATTCAACACTCTATTTAGAAGTCCCAGCCAGAGCAAGGAGTTAACAGAAAGAAAGAAATAGCATCTAAACTGTTATAAAGGAAGGCAAAATATCCCTCTTTGCAGGAGACATGATTTTAAATCTAGAAAAATGAAAGGACTTCATCAAAAATGTTTAGGTACAATAACTACTTTCAGATACAGAATATCCATTAAACATACGGAAGATAAAATCAACATGCAAAAAGCAGTAGTTTTTCTAAACACCAACAATGAATGAGTTGATAAAGATGTAAAAAAAAAACTATTTATAAAAACTATAAAAAAGATACCTAGAAATAGATTAGACAAAAGAAGTAAAAGACCTCTCTACAGGGAAAACAACAAAACAGTGGTGAGAAAAATTGAAGGGGACATAAGCAAATGGAAAGACATCCCATGCACATGGATCAGAAGAATTAATGTTAGAATGATGATAGTGGTTAAAGTACTTAAAAGATTCATTGCAACCCCTATCAAAATAGCAAGACCATTTTCATTGATATAGAAAAAATGACCCAAAATGTATATGGAACTAACAAGGATCTTAGAGAACTAAAACAACCCTGAGCAAGAAAATACAAAGTTGGTTGCATCATACTACAGGACTTCAAAATGTATTCTAAGGCCATAGTAATGAAAATAGCATGGTTTTGATATAGAAACAGACACATAGACCAATGGATCACCATAGAGAACACAGAAATAAATTCATGTATTTACAGCCAACTGATTTTGACAAAGGCACCAGCAACATACATTGGGAAAGGACAGTCTCCTCAATAAATGGTGCTAAAAATTTGATACCCACTTGCAGAATAATGAAACTGGAACCCTAGCTCTCATCATATTATAAAATCTCAAGATAGGCTGGGCACGGTGGCTCATACCTGTAATCCCAGCACTTTGGGAGGCCAAGGCAGGCAGATCATGAGGTCAGGAGTTCAAGACCAGCCTCAGCAACATGGTGAAACCCTGTCTCTATTAAAAATACAAAAAAAATTATCTGGACATGGTGGCACCTGCCCATAGTCCCAGCTTCTTGGGAGGCTGAGGCAGAAGAATCGCTTGAACCTGGGAGGTGGAGGTTGCAGTGAGCTGAGACTGCACCACTGCACACAAGCCTGGGCAATCAAACAAGACTCTGTCTCAATAAACAACAACAACAACAACAACAAACTCAAGATATATAAAATACTTAACTTCAGACTTAAAAATATGAAACAACTAGAAGAAAACACAGAAGAAACACTTCATGACATTGGGGTAGGCAAGGATTTTATAGTTAAGAAATCAAAAGCATACACTACCAAAACAGAAAGTGACAAATGGGACTATATTAAACTAAAACAAATTCTGCACAGCAAAGGAAACCATAAACAGAGGGAGTAGACAACCTGTTGAATGAAATAAATATTTGCAAACTATTCAGTCAGCAAGGGTCTAATTTCCAGAATATACAAAGAACTTAAACAACTCAACAGTAAACAAACAAATTTAAAAAGTGGGTGAAGGACATGAATAGGCATTTCTTAAAAGAAAACATACGAACGGCCCACAGACATATGAAAACATATATAACATCATTACTCATTGAAGAAATGCAAATTAAAATGACAGTAACATTTATAATTTTACCTTAGAATATCTGTTATTAAAAAGACAAAAAAAAAAAAACAAAAAACAGATGCTGGCAAGGGTCTTAATTTACTCTTGGTGGAAATGTAAATTAGTACAACCACTATGAAAAACATTATAGAGATTTCTCAAAAACAAAAAATAGAAGTATCGTATGATCCAGCAATCCCATTACTGAGTATTTATTTAAAGGAAAAGTAAGTATGTCAGAGGAGTAGCTGCATTCCTGTTTGTTTGTTTGTTTGTTTGAGGCAGAGTCTTGCTCTGTCACCCAGGCTGGGGTGCAGTGGCGCCATCTCGGCTCACCACAACCTCTGCCTCCCAGGTTCAAGTGATTCTCCTGCTTCAGTCTCCCCTGGTAGCTGGGACAATAAGCATGCGCCACCACACCTAGGCCTTCCAAATTGCTGGGATTACAGATGTGAGCCACCGCGCCCAGTGAGACTAGAGTTTTTTAGGGATATTTTGGTAAGCAAGGGGTTTGAGAACGAGGAATGCTGATGGCTTGCGTCAGAGATAAAACCATAGAGAGTCAAAGCTCTCTTTTTGCACTGAGTTCTTGAATGGGGCCTGTAAGACCAGATGAACCAGTTTACCAACCTGGGTGGAACCAACTAGTCCATCAGAGTACAGGGTCTTCAAACACCACTCTTAGGTTTACAATGGTATTGTTATTTATAGGAAATATTGGGGTGGTTAGGAGCCTTGTAGCCTTTGCCTGCATGACTCCTGAGTCATACATTCTAATCTTATGGGTAATGTGTTAGTTTTACAAAGGAGGTCTGATCCCTTAGCAAGGAGGGGGTTTGTTTCAGGAAGGGGTTGTTACCATCTTTGTTTCAAAGTTAAACAATAAACTAAATTTCCCCATAGTTAGCTTGGCCAATGCCCAGGAATGAGCAAGGGCAGCTTGGAGGTTAGAAGCTTGGATGGTTAGGTCAGATTTTTTTACTGTCATAATTTTTGTCAAGGCAGTTTCAACATTGCTTCACAATTAGGCAAGTATCTTGAAAAATCAGAGGGAATTTTGTGATCAGTTCTGAGGGCTGCTCAATTCCCTGATCTTATTATTTGATCAAAGCCAAAATCTATTCTGGTTTGCCTGTCCTATAGTAGCTACCTTCCCCTAGGGACTTACAGTGGATTTAGCAGCCTCCTTCTGAGCCCTGATTCAGTACCCATGCATAACAATTGGAGACTCAATGTGATTTCCTCACTCGTTCTAGTATCTTCAGCACTTGTCTATTTTGTTCCATTTATATCCAACTTATTTTTGGTGAAAGCAGGTCTTTAACTCCCAAGCAGTGAAAGTTTGTGAGAGATTTTACTTTCCTTTTCAGAACTTTCTCCGTAAATCCATAGACGAGTATACTGAATCTGACAATTCAGCCACAGTCATGCAAGGGAAACCAATATTATATGTGAGTTTTCAAATATTTTCAAATTTTGTCATTCCATTTCCTCACATTAATTAAAAGCTTTGGTGATTTCCTTTTCTCTAGCAGCAGTTCATTCTCTGATTCTAAACTTATGCCCCAAATTGGTAAGTTTCTTCACTCTGAAAAGCAGCTGCTTATCCATCATCTCACTTCTAAATTCTTCTCCCTGTTGAAATTTTAGTGATCTAATGTTAGCTTCTACAGATTTCTGATGTCTTTAAAAGTATCATTTGTAATATGTCTGTCATTTTTATTTTCATCAGTATCTTAAAAAATGTAAAACTTGTGGAAGAGTAACTGTACAACACACAGAAGAAATGCAAATAGCATACTCAAATGAGAAAATGATGAATCTCACTATAAAAAGGAAATGCAAATAAATCTAGAAGGCATCATCTTTCATGTATTAAACTAGCAGAATAAAATAAAAGGGAAAGATTGTTTCCTTATGTTATGTGAGAAAATTGGTATTTTTAAAAAAAAATAAAGCAATATATTTAAAAGGCTAAATAGATTCATATTCTTTAAGTCACTTATTCTCTCTAAAATTCTTGGAGAGTAATGAGATAAGTATAAAATATTTCTTTATGGGGATTATAATTTTATAGCTATGTTAAATAAAAAAATTAACAAGAACTGTACAAAATAACTATAAAAATAAAGGAATGTTTAAGTAAATTATGGGCATTTATAAAAGGATTATTCTACTATCAAATGGTGTTTTCAAGACATTTATAATGTCATAGGAAAACATATGTTGCACGTTCATTTTAAAATGGGGAGTCTATTTCTATAATAATTTCATTAATAAAATAAGAGCATATTAAATATAAAATCTGTCTATAAAATATAATGAGCTGAAAATATGCTAATATATTAATACATTTTCTTCCTCATCATGACATTATGCATTATTCTGTGTACTTTTCTATTTTCTGAGTGTTCTACAGTCAGAATGCATTATTATCAAAATTACAAAGACAGTGAGATATTACATTAAAATAATTTGGAAGACTTCAATAAACTCACGTTTAGGATGTAAATAAAAGGTCAATTACATTTACTTAAGTCTAACACCTTTTGTGGGGACCTTAGGGCTAAAAAATATGCCAATGATAGGCAGGGAAATGAGGTAGAGCTGATGTATTTTTAACTAGTATACAGTTTTTCATGGCTATAAAGCTATTAAATTGAATCTGGTCAAATTTACTATGAAAACTTCCTTTCAAAAGAAACCATATATTCTAGTACAGTATATAAAATATATAAATAATTAATGCTGTTCTGTTTATGAACTTTGAATCATACCAACTTAGTTCTCTCTTACCTGCTTCAGGCAGTTTCTGAGGAACCTCCAAGGCAAGTGTATGATCTGTGAGGATAAAAATAATAAAACAATTAGAGTAACATTTTTACAGAGAAAAGTTTATCAAACTTTTTATTATTTATAATCTAGGTCTACTAATTTATATTACTCTGACTTTTCAAAATAATATTGTATGGAGATAGAAAGCCAGAAATTACAGGTTACATTTAGATAATTTAAAAGTCAATGATTTTTAATCCAATAAATCAGAGCATATTATATTTTATAAAGGAGTTATAACTTGAAATTATTTGTAAATACACACACTTAGTTTTTTTCCCATAGGGTTTACCAATATGATGGTAATAAAAAACTAATTTAAGTGTTGCAATTAGATACATGTTTAATTATTAGAAATTAATGTTTGCAATATATCAGATTCAGGTTATAAAAGTAGAAGCTACTCTTCATTGAAAGTTCCCACAATGCCACTCACTGTGTCAAACGATTTATGTATTTTTAAAAAATATATGATCCCAACTTCAATAACATGTGATAGATTTAATGTACCTTCTACCATTAACCAATGGTGAGGAAATTGAATTTTAGATAAATAAAGTAAACAACAAGCAATAAGTCACCAAATCAGAATTTAGCTATAAATAGTCTGTGTCTGTATTTTTAACACCATTTTTCCTGTGTCCCTATAAAACTTAAAAGTACAATTTTTCATTTTTGTTAAAAAAGTTTGTTTTAATCAAAATGATGCTTTAAAAAAACCCTAATTATTTGCTTTATTCTTTATATTGCCTATTTTTATTGTAATTTTAGCATGAAATAGATGGTTTATAGTAAGATAATTTAAAGAGAATTTTAAAATAATATTTTCTTCGTGCATTCCAGATGCTAAAACAAAAACATTTTCTCTCACAGTTCTGCAGGCTGAGAAGTCTAAGATCAAGGCAATTGTAGACCTGATGTCTGATGAAAGCTGGTTCTCTGATTCATAGATGGCCTCACATGGTGGAAGGGCCAAGGCAGCTGTCTATAGCTTCTTTATAAGGGAACTAATTCTATTCATGAGGGTTTCACCCTCATGTCATAATAACCTCTGAAAGGACTTGCCTGCTAATATGATCACATTGGAAGTTAGGATGTCAACATATGAATTTTGGGAAGACACAAATATTCAGTTTACTTGTGGGCAGATAAAGATTGTTTCTGAAGTATGGGCAGAATTTAGTGAGACCTCAGCAGGCAGTGCAGTATCACAGAACTAACAGCAAAGGTGCTCTTACCATCTAAGAAATGAAGGAATGGGGAAAGAGAGTCCTTGGTTACCCATAGTTGCTAGGAGATAGTGACGGAAATACAGTCAGATTGAGAGGAGGGGTGACTTTTAACCCAGAAACACAACCACATTGAGGCAACCTTTCAAAGAAGGAGTCAGGGACTAAAAACCATCCTGATCTTCTTCTCAGAGTCTCCATTGGCTGAATACAAGCTGAAGCTGGCAGCCAGAGTCTACTGATGAAGTCTAATATGGAGAATAATGGAGATCAGATTGAAGAGACTAGCAGAAGATATGTGGCACAATCACACAACAAAATTTAAACTAGGTCTTTAGTACATTCTAACTTGTGAAATATAGTATATAACATATAACATTACAAATGCTAAGGACACCAAAAATAAATATTGCCCTGTACAGTTTTTTCAATTAACACTTTATAATTTTAACACCTTAAAATTACTTTAAGTTACTTTATTTCAAGTGAAATTTTATGTTCATATAGAGCTAAATTTATTATAGAAAATCATAAGATGATAATCTAGCTACAATTTATTAATATGAAACTAAATTAGTGTATACAGTATTTTCTGATGATAGTTTGTATTTCTGTGGAGTCAATGGTGATATCCCCTTTATCATTTTTTATTGTGTGTATTTGATTCTTCTCTCTTTTCTTCTTTATTAGTCTAGCTAGTGGTCTATTTTGTTAATTTTTTCAAAAAATCAGCTCCTGGATTCATTGATTTTTTAAGGCTTTTGGGGTCTCTTAGTTATTTCTTGCCTTCTGCTAGCTTTTGGATTAGTTTGCTCTTGCCTCTCTAGCTCTTTTAATTGTGATATTAGGGTGTCAATTTGAGATATTTCTAGCTTTCTGATATGGGCATTTAGTGCTATAAATTCCCCTCTTACCACTGCTTTAGCTGTGTCCCAGAGATTCTGGTACATTGTCTCTTTGTTCTCATTGGTTTCAAAAAAAATTCTTGATTTCCTTCTGAATTTCATTACTTACCCAGTCATTCAGGAGCATGTTGTTCAGTTTCCATGTAATTGTTTGGTTTTGAGAGAGCTTCTAAATCCTGAGTTCTAAATTGATTGCACTGTGGTCTGAGAGACTGTTATGGTTTCCATTCTTTTGCATTTGCTGAGGAGTGTTTTATTTCCAATTATTTGGTCAATTTTAGAATAAGTGCCATGTGGCACTGAGAAGAATGAATATTCTGCTGATTTGGGGTGGAGAGTTCTGTAGATGACTCCAGAGCTCAATTCCAGCCCTGAATATCCTTGTCAATGTTGTCTCAATGATCTTGACAGCGGGGTGTTAAATGTTTCCTACTATTATTGTGTGGGAGTCTAAGTCTCTAAGAACTTGGAAGTATCTAAGGACTTGTTTTATGAGTCTGGGTGCTCCTGTATTTGGTGCATATATATTTAGAATAGTTAGTTCTTCTTACTGAATTGTTCCCTTTACCATTATGCAATGTCCTTCTTTGTCCTTTTTGATCTTTGTTGGTTTAAAGTCTGTTTTGTCAGATACCAGGATTGAAGACCCTGCTTTTTTTTTTTTTTTTTTTTTTTTTTTTTTGCTTTTCATTTGCTTCGTGAATTTTCCTCCATCTTTTTATCGTGAGCCTACGTGTGTCTTTGTATGTGAGATGGGTCTCCTGAAGACAGCACACTGATGGGGCTTGACTCTATGCAATTTGCCAGTCTGTGTCTTTTAACTAGGGGCATTTAACCCATTTACATTTAAGGTTAGTATTGTTATGTGGGAATTTGATCCTGCCATCATGATGCTATTTGGTTATTTTGCACACTACTTGATATAATTTCCTCATGAAGTCATTGGTCTTTATATTTTGGTGCATTTTTGTGGTGGCTGATACCAGTTTTTCCTTTCCATATTTAGTGCTTCTTTTAGGAGCTCTTGCAAGACAGGCCTGGTGTAACAAAATCCCTCAGCATTTGCTTGTCCGGAAAGAATTTTATTTCTCCTTCGCTTATGAAGCTTAGTTTGGCTGGATATGAAATTATGGGCTGAAAATTCTTTTTTTAAAGAATGTTGAATATTGGCCCCCAATCTCTTCTGGCTTGTAGAGTTTCTGCTGAGAGATCCGCTGTTAGTCTGATGTGCTTCCCTTTGTAGGTGATGTGACCTTTCTCTCTGGCTACTCTTAATATTTTTTCTTTCATTTCAACCTTGGAGAATTTGATGATTATGTGTCTTGGGATTGATCTTCTCATGAAATATCTTAGTGGTGTTCTCTATGTTTCCTGAATTTGCATGTTGGCCTATCTTGCTAGGTTGGGGAAGTTCTCCTGGATAATATCCTGAAGTGTGTTTTCCAGCTTTTTTCCATTCTCCCTGTCTCCTTCAGTTACTCCAATCAATCGTAGGTTTGGTCTTTTTATGAAGTCCCATATTTCTTGGAGGGTTTGTTCATACCTTTTCATTATTTTTTATCTAGTCTTATCTGCATGCCTTATTTCAGCAAGTTGGTGTTCAGACTCTGATAGCCTTTCTTCCACTTGGTTGATTCAGCTATTGATATTTGTGTATGCTTCACAGAGTTCTCGTGCTGTGTTTTTCAGCTCCATCAGGTCACTTATGTTCCCTCTAAACTGATTATTCTAGTTAGCATCTCCTGTAATCCCTTATCAAGATTCTTAACTTCTTTGCATTGGGTTAGAACATGCTCTTTTAGCTCAGTGTAGTTTTTATTACCCGTCTTCTGAAACCTACTTCCATCAATTCATGTGTCTCATCCTCTATCCAGTTCTGTGCCCTTGCTGGAGAGATGTTGGAGAAGAGGCGTTCTGGCCTTTGGGGTTTTCACGTTGTTTTAGTTGATTCTTTCTCATGTTTGTGAGTTTGTCTAGTTTTGACTTTGAGGATGCTAACCCTTGGATGGGGTTTTTGTGGGGGCTTTATTGTTGTTGATGATGCTGTTATTGTTTTCTGTTTGTTTTTCTTTCAATGGTCAGGACCCTCTTCTGTAGGGCTGCTGCTGTTTGCTAGTCCACTTCAGGCCCTGTTCATCTGGTTCACTCCCGCGCCTGGAGATGTCACTCAGGGAGGCTGGAGAACAGCAAAGATGGGTGCTTGCTCCTTCTTCTGGGATCTCTGACCTCAAGGGGAACAAACCTGATGCCAGTAGGATTGCTCCTGTATAGGTGTCTGACCACCCTTGTTAGAGGGTCTCACCCAGTTGGGTGGCACGGGGAACAGGACCCGTTTAATGAAGCACTTTGTCTGTTCCTTGGTGGAGGGGGTGTGCTTTCACTTGTCTGAGCTGCCCAGATTCCTCAGAACTACCGGGGGAAAGGCTAAGTCTGCTGGTCTGCAGAGGCTGTGACCACGCTTCCCCCTAGAGGTTCAGAATTTAGGTAAAATAGACCATTTTTTGGCCTAGATATTGTGGCCCGGCTACATTACTTTACATATGCATATTTTGAAAATCAGACTCCAAAATAATATACATTAAAATGTCATTTTAAAACTTTGTAATTGTCACTATTTTCATTATATAAAAAATTAAAGTAAATTAAGAGTGTGCTACTTGTTAAATAGAACAAAATATAATTATGTACTAGAACTGTCTGGAACATTTATATTCATCAAGCAAATGCATAATTATTATAAAGATTGTCTGAATTTAAAAAGAGATATTTATTGAGTTACACACACTGTAAGTGATGCTAGGCCTACATTGGTGAGCAAAATAGGTATCTCCTTTGTCCTCATGAAGCATCTACTATCATGGAGAACATAGAAATTATTATATAATAACAGAAATGATTTCCTAATTAAATACTATTATAAATGACATGAATAAAAATAACAGGATTCCGTGAAGGGGCATATCAGGATTTATTTAAACTGCAAGATACAAGACAATATCTACAAGAAGGTGACGTTTACCATACTTCCTAGGACTAAGCAGACCTTAACCAGGAAACAGTGAGTGAAAGAATAATCCCTGGTGATGGGATAGCATCAGTGAGGCCACTTGAGGTGAGAGAAACTCCAATATTTTTACAGATACTGAAAGACATCCAATGTGGCTATCATGATGAGGGAAACTGGCATAAGCGGAGCTGGAGCTGGATGAGCAGAAGAAGGCAGGTGTAGTGGATTGAATGGTGGGTCCTGAAGATATCAGGTCCTAATCCCTAGAGCCTGGGAATGTGATTAAGCTGAGGGTCATGAGATAAGATGTTAAGCCTGGATTAACCCTACAGAAGATTAATCCTAAATGTCATCACAGTATGTTTGTAAGAGAGAGGTAGAGGAACATCAGAAACATATAAAATAAGGCAATGTGAAGATGGAACAAGAGACATTTAATGATGATGGAATTGACAACTGGAGAGACAAGGCCTCAAACCAAGGAGTCTTGGTAGTTACCAGAAACCGGAGAAGGCAAGGAACACATTATGCTCTAGACTCACTGGAGAGAAAATGGCTCTGCCAGCACCTGGATTTGAACTTCTGGCCTCTGGAACTGTTGTTAGAGAATACATTTCTGTAGTTTTAAACCACCTACTTTGTGGTAATGTTTTAGATCATTCACAAGAAACTAATATGAAAGATAGATATTTTTAAGACTGTAAGTGCAATAGGAAGGAATGGTAAGTTCTTCTACAGGGTTTGGTATTGTCTATTTAAGGGATAAAAATAAGTCACTATAATTTCCTTGTGGATAATGGACTATAAAAGTCACTAGGGGAAGCTGGGAGACCAGTTAGAGGAGGTTACTTCAGAAGTTCCATCAAAACATGAGTAAATGATAAGCCTGAAATTCAAACCAATAAACTTAAAGCAGCAAAGCAGTTGAGCAAATATTAATAAGTAATAGGTCATTTGGCTTAATATATTCTCCTGAGGCTTTATTTAAGGGAGACTTAAATCTCCAATGATTTCTATGTATTTATCTTCTTGGCAACTATAAGGAAAGTAATAGATAAGTTTCCCAAAATACAGCAACCACATTTAATATTTGTTTGCCTATACACTTGAAACTTTTAGATTACCGACCCAACTTTAATATATTTACTTTCTTCCTTTTTATTAATCACATACACAAGTATTAATTAGATGTGTTGATCAGGAGGAGATAAACTACTACTATGTGAATTTAATATAATTCTCGAAATAAAGAAACTTAGCTTCATTGCCACTCATCCTCTTATCACATCTCCCAAAGCTGCCTATGGAGATCACAGTGTTTAGTTTATGTGGAAAGAAGTCTACTAATTCAATAGGGATATATGACACAGTTGTGAACAGGTGTTTTCTCCAGATTATAGATGTACAATTTAAAGTTTAAAGTATATATATGTAAAGTATAGATTAACATGTGATATGGTATGACCAGTATTAGGGACTAGTGGGGTACCATATAAAAGAGTGATTCATGTACATGTAATACTATGAGAGGATTATCAGATTCTAATGATTTGCCAGACACTCTTCTAGGCTCTTAATATGAATTAACAAATTTGATCATCTCAGTACTCTTATGAGGCAGGTATTTTCATTATCACTTTCTCTTAAAGGTAAAGTCACTGAGGGACGAATTACTTGACTAGGAGTAGCCAACAAGATGCTGGGACAACTGAGATTTGAATGTCAGCAGACTCACTCCAGACCTGCAAAACATTGTATTACAATATGATTTTGATTATTTTATATTATTTATATTAGCACATTCAAATAATAAAAAGAATGATTTCCATAAGATATTAGAATCTTTGAAACAACTGTCAGTCCCTTAAAGAAAACAGCCAAGCTGTCTGCTAATATCTGCCACTTTATCACCGCTCACATTTTTGACTGTACTGTGTTCTTTTGAACAAACAACTGATTGAATGAGTAAATACGTAAACTAAACAATTTTAAGGCTGATTGATAAACTCAAGGCCAACCAAATTGTTGCCCAACTATAAGATTAGTTATTAGAAGAAAATAAAATGTTGAAAAAAAACACCAGTCATGTTTTAGGGGAATTATGACAGTTCCTCATGCCAATTATTTCAGGGAGTTTTAGGCATTTTACAATTCATATGTCCTTGTTTGTATGGAAATAGTAGTACCTGACCTATCTCATAGGGTTGAATATCCAGGCACTATTATATGTCAAATATGACTTAGATTCTAAAATACAGTCCTGTAAGTGGGGGTGGAGGGTGGGGAGAGATGGTTTGGGGACAAAACTCTTCCATCTCAGATCACCAGGCATTAGAGTCTCATAAGGGGCAGTCAACCTAGATTTCTGACATGCGCAGTTCACAACAGGGTTCCTGTTCTTATGAAAATCTAATGCCACTGCTGATCTGCCAGGAGGCAGAGCTCGGGAGGTAACGCTCACCACCCGCTGTGAGGCCCTTTCCTTGACAGGCAATGGACCAGTACAGATCTCCAGCCTGGGGTTTGGGACCCTGTTCTAAGTTACCAAGAATTCAACACT
Source organism: Macaca nemestrina (assembly GCF_043159975.1). Classification (NCBI taxonomy): domain Eukaryota; kingdom Metazoa; phylum Chordata; class Mammalia; order Primates; family Cercopithecidae; genus Macaca; species Macaca nemestrina. Next base: position 13,086,569 of record NC_092128.1, read on the forward strand.
GAATATTTGAAAAATTATTTTCTGAATTTACATGATAGATTCTACACAATTTTCAATAAGCAAAAGAGATGGGTAGATAGAGATAGGTAGATAGATAATAGATGTATAAATAGAATATGATAGATAAATGAGAAACAAGAGATCTATAGAATATCCCTAAAATTAATCTAGTTATTAGAAGCCTGTATACTGTTAATTAACATCTCCCCCTTTTCATTTCCCAAACTTCAAGTGCAAAAATTCCCTCTTTCCTCACTACACAATAAATCTTATTCAAACAAAAGAACTCTAACATAATCCTCTTTGTTATTTATTATTTAAAAGCCTTTCTTGCCCAGACCTCTATTTACATGACGTCTTCCCTGGGTCTTTACTGAGAGCTCAGAGTCCATTATCCTGTCAGCATTGTTTAGAATGCAGTGCAAACCTGTCCACTCGTTCTCACTAACCCTCATTTTGTCCTGGAGATGACCACCCTTGTTAGCCCTGCATTTGGGTACTGAGAAGTACATGGATCAGCTAGAGCATTTCCTATACTCCCTTTTCCAATACATATGACAAAAGATGAGACATCGCTATTTATGTCTCTCTCTCTCTCTCTTTCCAAATCATGTTTATTTATTCTGGTCTGTTTATTTTAATTTACAGGCTAGTTTTAAAAATAGGGAAAATGTTTTCTTTTTTCTCAATTATGTGGTAAATTATCATGCATTGCAGTCTTCTGTGTGGAAACCTATCAAGACTTTTAAAAAGTAAAATACATTTTTATAATATTTTCTTTATTCATGCACTTACTTCATCCTCTCATATAACTTCAACTTAAAAAGCTGGTTTTGCCACACAAAAAAGTGAGCTTTAAACATGTAAAGTTGAAGAAGCTAGCTAGTTTATGCATTTGGTTTTGTGTGAAACAATACAAAAAAACACTATGCATTTTTTACTTAAAAGTTGCTAAGTTGAAAGTTCTGATATTTCTTATTAAGTGAATTAGTGGGGAAAAGTTTCCTCACAACTATTTTGTATGATAAAGAGGTTGATGTTTCAAAAACATGAAAATGAATACTTTTAGCCTCAACTGTAAATTGAGAAATTTTGTTAACTATTAAATGATTATTTTTCTTCTTTTGCAGAGAGAAAAAATGTACCAGGATTTATTGCAGTCATTAAACAACACATTTAAGTAACATTAAGGAACCCATTTTGTCTTTATCTAGTTTAAGATATTTTAGACCATAAAACTTCCCTCATGATATTTTAAACTAAACACTCATTTCTTCGTGGAATCAGCAACATGATTTTCAAAAATTATTGTGCTTAAACAAGAGCATGAAAATTAACAAACAGAAAAACCTGAATGAACTTGAGGCAACAAAAACAGCAAAAAGGATGATCAACCAGATAGTAATTCTAAAATACAGTTTTTTAAATCAATTTCCACAACTGTCAACACGTATGATACAGTATTAATAAAGTAAGCCTAATGTCTTAGATTTAAAGATACAAAATACGTTTTATGCAGAGTATTTCCTTAAAAGTTCATGCAAAACCCCTATTTGGTAAATCAAATCAAAATGTTGCCTTGGTCTACATTCCACTTCCAGTGACACTCTCACAGAGAGTCTTTTAGTTGCAGGATAAAATAAAATAAAAAATATGGAGCAAATCAGTTTTTAAAAATATATATATTTAAAATAAAAATAACTTTTTCATAAGGCATTACTAAGAATGTTCAAATTAAAGAGCACTCTTGAAGGGTTAGACAGAACATCTTTGGTCTGGGCTGACCAAGACAGTGCTGACTTGCTTCATGTTGGCCATGAAGCAACCGACAGGTGGCGCCAACTCCCTCCCATAAAGACCAGCACACCAGACCCCATGAGTGGCCCTCTAGGTGTGTCACACAACTCCAAAGAGAAATCTTGGCAAGGAATAGCTCATATTTTTGTGACCACCTATTGACCATCTGTTGACTATTTTCTACGACAACAACCAAAATGTTTTTCTTTTAAGCATTAAAAGTTTAACTTATTTTAAAATACAGCAAAATGAAACAAAGAAATGACCCTTTAGGAAAGTGAGCGCAGGAGACGGGAGAACATGTGCTTTGTGCTCTAGGCTTAGCTTATTCAACCATTCGAACAATACTAAGGATTCCAGGCACAGTGGCTCACCCTTATAATCCCAGCACTTTGGGAGGCCAAGGTGGGAGGATCACTTGAGGTCAAGAGCTCAAGACCAGACTGGGCAAAATGATGAAGCCCCGTCTCTACTAAAATTGCAAAAATTAGCCTGGCGTGGTGGCGGGCACCTGTAGTCCCAGCTACTTGGGAGGCTGAGGCAAGAGAATCGCTTGAACCCAGGAGATGGAGGTTGCAGTGAGCTGAGATCTCGCCACTGTACTCCAGCCAGGCAACAGAGCAAGACTCCATCTGGAAAAAAAAAAAAAAAGATTTCAGAAACCATAAGAAATATCAGTCAATATATTCCGAATGACATGTTGATAATATGAAATAAATTACAAAGTGTGAGATGCATCTCCCCAGAGATTACATATAACGACCTCATATAGATCTACTTTTGTTACCATTTTCATCTCCACGTCTTACCAGCATGAGGGTGCTCTAGGGTAAGGAAGGTGAGGTGAGAACAGGGTACAAGAGCAGAAAACAAGCAATGCTTACCTGTACATGAAGATAAGAACAAAGGCAATAGTTGCTGTTTCTTTGAATAATGGACTTTAGAAAGATGATGTTTCTAATTTCTGCAACCATGACACATTTATTCTTCATTTCTTCCAGTTTTCGCACCACTCTTTCTCCACAAACCATACATTTAAAAATTATTAAAAAGTAGGCACAGCCAGGCATGGTGGCTTACGCCTGTAATCTCAGCACTTTGGGAGGCCAAAGTGTGTGGATCACAGGTCACGAGTTCGAGACCATCCTGGCCAACATGGTGAAATCCCGTCTCTACTAAAAATACAAAAATTAACCGGACATGGTGGCACGCACTTCTAGTCCCAGCTGCTCAGGAGGCTGAGGCAGAAGAATTGCTTGAACCAGGGAGGCAGAGGTTGCAATGAGCCGAGATCATGCCACTGCACTCCAGCCTGGGCAATAGAGTGAGACTCCGTTTCAAAAAAAAAAAAAAAAAAAGTAGGCACGAAACTTCTAACAAAATAACAATATATTCTTCTCTTCCTTCTGAATACACATGCTCTTCTACCCTGGTAACCACTGCAGTCTAGGTTCCTTCTTCCATTCTGTCGCTTTGCGCGCGCGCACACACACACACACACACACACACACACACACACACACACAGAGAGAGAGAGAGAAAAGAGAGAAAGCTACACAGCAATAATGTGTATTAGCACATATATGTTGAATTACTTTCAATAGTGCTTTATATATACCATCTAGTGCTCCCAAAGTGCTGGAATTACAGGCATGAGCCACTGCTTCCGACTTATTTTGCAATTTTTTTTTTTTTTTTTTTTTGAGATGGAGTCTCGCTCTGTCGCCCAGGCTGGAGTGCAGTGGCCGGATCTCAGCTCACTGCAAGCTCCGCCTCCCAAGTTCACGCCATTCTCCTGCCTCAGCCTCCCGAGTAGCTGGGACTACAGGTGCCCGCCACCTCGCTCAGCTAATTTTTTGTATTTTTTTTTAGTAGAGACAGGGTTTCACCATGTTTGCCAGGATGGTCTCAATCTCCTGACCTCGTGATCCGCCGGCCTCAGCCTCCCAAAGTGCTGAGATTACAGGCGTGAGCCACCCCGCCCGGCCTAATTTGCAATTTTTTATGATAACGTTCAACATTTCAAATTCTTATTTGTAACATATATTTCTTCCTTAATAAGCAGAAAACTGTTCTCTGCTCAAATCTTTGGCCTGTTTTTAATTGAGTTGCTGAGTTGTCTTGAGTCTTGTTTCTTTATCAGTTTTGATGATCATTGCCTATTAATTAAACAGTGTAGATAATTTAATATAATTATTGTTATGGTTGGTTATTAATTTGCCATTTGCTGTTTTCTATTTGTCTTATTTGTTCCTGGTCTACATTTTTACATTTTTAATGCATTATTTTAGATTTAGTGTATTTTATGGTTCTGTTTTTTCTGTGTTGTTTGACTTATTCGCTATAATTCCTTGTTTGCTTGTGTTTTTGTCTGCTTTCGATATTTTCTTTTTTACATTATAAATTTTAACTTATTATAATCTATTTTCAAATGATATGATACCACTCTGTGCATAGTACAAGAATCTTACAGAAGTATATTTTCATTATTTTTACTGTCCATTTAGTCATTAACGTCATATATATTATAAAACTTGCAATTGAATATTACTGTTTTTTATTTAAACAGTCACTTATCATTAGGAAATTTTTACATAATTTATCCACATAATTACCCCTTTAAATTCTTTAATCCATTTTGTATAACCAGATTTCAATTTGGTGTCATTTTACTTCTCCTTGAAAATGTTCCTTTAAATTTTTCTTCCTTTATTTTAGACATATTGCTTCACTAACTTTTGACTTACCTTATTTCCTCTGAGAAATCTGCCTTACTCATATCTATGTATGCACTGTTTGGATTTTCTCTATTTATTTATTTATTTATTTACCCCTGGTTTTAAGCACCTTGACTATAATGTGTCTTCAAATAATTTTTGTCATCACTGTATTTAGGATTCACCTAGCTTTTTGGATCTGTGGATTTCGCTTTCATCAAATTTGGAAAAATTTTTTACTATTATTTTTTCTAATAGTATCATTTCTAACTTTTGTCCTGCCCCTTCTCTCTTTCTGAGATTCCAGTTATATTTATAGTAAACTGCTCAAATTTGTTTCACAGCTCAATGATGCACTATTTATTTTAAAGTCCTTTTTCTTTTCTTAATTTGGATAATTTCTATGTCTGTTGTCAAGTCTCTTAATCTTTTATTCTGCAATTTCTAATCTTCTGCTAATTTCACCAATTCTATTACGTATCAGATACTGTAGTTTTTATCTCTCGAATTCAATTTGCATCTTTTTATATTTCCATGTTTTATTTAACAGACTCTCATTTCCTCTAGCTTCTTGTGCATATGGAATACAGTCAAAATAACTGTTTCAGTGTTATTGTTACTAATTCTGCAGTCTCTGTTTTGGGACTAGTTTTGATTGGGTGATTTTTTCTCCTTTATCATGGGGCATATTTACATGCTTTTTTGCATACCCGGTCCTGTTTGAATAGACACAAACAGGCGATACTTATCTTGTCATGTGTGTACCTTTGCATTTCTGTAAATACTGTTGAGCTTTGTTATTGGAACAGTCAAATTACCTAAAACAGTGTGATTTCCTGTCTCACTTTTAGGTTTTGTTAAGCAGGATCAGAACAGCACGTGTTCTGGGTCTACGTTTCCCCAGTGGTTGGGCAAATCCCCTCTGAGAACTCTACCAAATAACCTGTGAGTTAGGAGGTTTTCCACTCTGCCTGTGGAGTTAGGGACTGTACTTAGCTCCGTGTGCGTTCTGAAACCTGTTAGGTAGTTTCCTCATAAATAGGCACCGATCAGGACTCAGCTGAAAACTCAAGGGGACCGCTGCGCATCTGCAGACTGCTTTTTCTGTGCAGCTTCCTCCTCTGAGCATGCTGGCTGTGAACTCTACCCTCTTGTCCTATCCACTCTCAACTCCCTCTCCTCAACTCATTGGGAGTGCTGTGCTTGCCTGGGTTTCTTCTCACTGCCAGACAGGCAGGAAATTCTTCTTCTTCTTTTTTTTTCCCTTGAGATGCAGTTTCACTCTTGTCGCCCAGGCTGGAGGGCAATGGCACTATTTCGGCTCACTGCAACCTCGGACTCCTGGGTTCAAGTGATTCCCCTGTCTCAGCCTCCCCAGTAGCTGGGATTACAGGCACCCAGGCAGGAAATTCTTTACAGACAGGATCCTGTGTCAGTAGTAAAGCTCAGCTTGTTTGTTTCCATCTATAGGAAGAACGGCCCTTAACTGGATATCTTCAATGCCTTGAAAAATGTTGTTTGATATATTATGTCATGATTTTGGGTTGTTTGCGCCTGGAGTGTACATTAGAATGTTATTTTTCTAGAAGTTTTGTTGCAAGCTTAAAATATAATAAATTTTAAGAATCATCTCTATTGGAATAGACTACTCCTACTGTCAAATAGGCATGTACGACATGGTAAGGAATGCTAACCAGTATATTTAATGCAACTCCTGTGTAGTTGCTGTGCAATTTTCTTGTATGCCAGTTATTAAAGAAAATAGCAATCAATATTTTAGTGTAACACAGATATAAATACACATCTTAGTAAATGGAACAGGTTTGGACTGGACATTTTAACATTATATAAATTGAAAGATTAAAAAATGTTTCTATTAAAACATTTTATGGAGGAGACTAAAATAAATGAAAAAGTTAATCATGAATTAAAAAATAGATAAGCCATTAAAAAAAGAAAAACTCTTAATTTGAAAGATTTTTCTAAATATGCCTATTCCCACCCCTGAAATCTCAATTTGTTTTTAGTTCATCTCATTAATAAATAAGTTCTTAACCAAAAGCAAACTCCCAATTCCACTATACATTGTGTATTTTTTATTTATTTTACTGTTTTATTTGTCTTTTTATATCGTAAATTTATATTCCATAAAATTTATAGAAAAGGATGCAATTGCTATTAAGCATGGGGCTATATTGCTTGTTACCAAATCATATATACATATAAAAACAATTTGGAATACTGCTTGGCATTTTAATATTTTTATTTGCTTGGTAATTTAATTACAGTACTGTATGGTTAGTGCTCTACGTTTTTCTTCAGTAAACAATCCATTTATCTTTATTAACTACCTTATATGGAATATGTTTTTGTGGAGAGGAGTAAGAAAATAAGGCCCCTCAATTTAATAAGGTTTAGTTATTAAGTGTTTAAACCTTCTAAAATCAAAATACTTGATGTCTCTTATTTGGTTTAAATGTATTGAAAATATTAAATCAGGAAATGAAAACTCCAAAGAAGACATACTCTTTGATTTGGGATACATTTATTAGCTTCAATAATTAAAACTAGTTTTAAATTTTTGCACAGAATGGCACATTCCTAACTGCCCAGAAAGAAACATTTCCCAGTTTTCCCATCATGCATTATGACAAAACAAAACTAGAGAAGCAAACACAAATAACCTCAGACACTGAGATTCTCAGATAATATAATGCCAGGATTTCAAAAAGGTAACAATTTTAAAAAAATTAGATGTTGAATGAGGAGGCAGAGCAACGTGGCCAAAGAGAAGCTTCCAGCAACTGTCCCGTGCCACAGGAACACCAAATTAAAACACTATCCACACAAAAACATCCTCATAAGGAGCAAAAAGCAGGTGAGTGATCATTACATATGTTTAAAATTGTATCAAGGAAAGAGGAACTGAAAAGGGTGGGAAAGACAGTCCTGAATTACTGACACTACCTTTTCTCCATCCCCTGTCAATGGCTACATGAATTTATGTGCTTGGGGGAGGGAGAGTGCAGTGATTGTGGCACTTTGCATTGAAACTCAGTGCTGCCCTTTCACAGGGGAAAGCAACATGCGACAGGATTCCTCTTGTGCCCATGGAGGGAGCATTTAAACCAGCTCGATCCAGAGGCAAATTGTCCATTCCAGTGGTCAGAACCTGAGTTTCTGCCAGCCTCACCATTGTGGGCAAAAGTGCTCTCAGGTCCTACATAAACTTGAAAACTTGAAATGCAGTCTAGGCCATAAGGACTGCAATTCCCTTGCATGTCCTCGTGCTATGATATGCTGAGAGCCGGTGGATTGAGGGCACATGACCCAGTGAGACATCAGCCAGGGTGACCAAGGGAATGCTTATGCTCCGCCCTTCCCCATCTGCAGGCAGCACAGCTCGCAGCTCCAGGAGAGACTTCGCCTTTCTGCTTGAGGGAAGGAGAGAGAAGGGTAGAGAGGTCTTTGTCTTGCAGGTTGGATACCAGCTCAGTCATTGTAAGATAGGGTGCCAGGCACAGTCCCGAGGCTTCTATCTCAGGCCCTAGTTCCTGTTCAACATCTCCAAATGTAACCTGGGCCAGAAGGGAACCCATTGCTTTTTAGGGAAAGATCCAGTGCTGACAGAAATCATCACCTGCCTTGAATAATCAGCCATGGTAGCCAGGCAGTATGTGGCCCTTGGGTGAGATTCAGAGCCATGCTGGCTTCAGGTGTGACCCAGAATATTCCCAGCTGTGGTGTCCATGGGGAGAGAGCTTCTCTGCCTGAGGAAAGGAGAGAGAAGAGAAAACTTTGTTTTGCAGCTTGGGTATCAACTCAGTCACAGTGGGGTAGAGCACCAAGTAGGCTCCTGGGGTCCCTGATTGCAGGCCTTGGCTCCTGGACATTTATGGACCTGCCCTGAGCCAGAGGGGAGTTCACTGCCCTAAAAGAAGAGTCTTATAACTGGCAGCATTTACCACAAGTTAACTAAAGAGAACTTGGGCCTTAAGCAAACATTGGACATAGCCAGGCAGTACTCTCTGTGGGCCTGGTAACCACAGGGAGAGACTCCTCTGCTTGAGAAAGAGGAAAGGAATAGTGGGAAGCACTTTGTCTTGCCACTTGGGTGCCAGTTCAGCTGCAGTAGAAGAAAGCACCAAATAGATCTCTAAGGATTCTGACTCCAGGCCCTGGCTCCCAGGCAGCACCCCCAGGTGCACCAGGGGCTGGGTGGGGACTAGCTGCCTTGAAAGGAAGGACACAAGCCTGACTAGATTCACCATCTGATGGCTACGAGCCTTAGGGCTCTGAGTGAGTATAGGCAAGCCAGGCTGTATTCATTGCAGGCCTTGGGTGAGAACCAGTGTTCTGCTTCCTTTGGGTCTGACCCAACGCAGTCTCAGTGGTGCTGGCCACAGGAGTGCTTGTGTTACCCCTCTTCAAGATCCAAGCAGCTCAGCACAGAAAGAGAGAGACTCCATTCGTTTGAGGGAATGTAAGGGGAAAGTACAAGAGTCTGTCTGGGAATCTACAGAATTTTTACAGGCCTTCCTCAAGACCACTAAGGTGGTAGCTCTATGAGTCTACAAGAGCTATATCATTACTGGGCTTGGAGTGGTCACTAAAGTAGATATGGGTGCAGCGACAAAAGGTGTAGATCAAAAGACCCATGTCCCCTGGAATACTTGGAAAGCCTTCCCAAGAAGAACAAGTACAAACAAGCCCAGGCTGTGAAGACTAAAATAAATGCCTAAATTCAATTTCCAGACGCTTATTAACATCCACCAGAATCATGACCATCTGAGAAAACATGACCTCACCATACTAACTAAATAGAGTAGCAGTCACAAATTGTGGAGAGAAGAGATATGTGAGCATTCAGATAGAGAAATCAACATAGCTATTTTGAGGAAGCTCAACAAAATTTAAGACAACACAGAAAAGGAATTCAGAATCATATCAGATAAATTCAACAAAGAAATTAAAATAATTAAAAAGAACTAAGCGGAAATTCTGGAGCTAAACAACTTAATTGACACTGAAGAATGTGTCAGAATCTCTTAACAGCACACTTGATCAAGCAGAATGAGTAATTAGTAAGCTGAAAGACAGGTCATTTGAAAATAGCCAGAGGAGACAAAAGAAAAAAAAAAAACAATGAAGGACAATTACAGTATCTAGAAAATTGCCTCAAATTGACAAATCTAAGAGTTATTAGCCTTAAAGAGTGGGTAAAGAGACAGATCAGGGTAGAAAGTTTATTAAAAGGGGTAATAACAGAGAACTTCCTAAATCTAGGAAAGATATCAATATTTAAGTACAAAAAGGTTATGGAACACCAAGTATTTCTTATTTTTAACACAAATAAGAATACCTCAAGACATTCAATAATCAAACTCTCAAAGGTCAGGGATAAAGAAAGAATCCTAAAAGCAGCAAGAGAAAAGAAACAAATAACATACAAAGGCCCTCCAATACATCTGATAGTAGACTTCTCAGTGGAAATCTTACAGACCAGGAGAGATTCGCATAATGCACTTAAAGTGCTGAAGGGAAAAACTTTTATCCTAGAATAATGTATCTAGAGAAAATGTCCTTCAAACTTGTAGGAGAAATAAAGACTTTTCCAGACAAACAAAAGCTGAGGGATTTTATCAACGCCAGATTTGTCCTTCAAAAAATCCTAAAGGGAGCTCTTTGATCTGAAACACAGGACATTAGTGAGTAATAAGAAATAATCTGAAGGTACAAATCTCACTGGGAACAGTAAACACAAAGAAAAACACAGAATATCACAAATTTATTATTGTGGTATGTGAACTACTTATGTATTGAATAGAAAGACTAAAGGACAAACCTACCAAAAATAATAACTACAACAACTTTTTGAGACATAGACAGTATAAGAAAATACACAAAGTGACCACAAAATGTTAAAGAGTTAAAAAGTGAGGGGATCAAATTAAAGTGTAGAGTTGTTAATAGGTTTTTTTTTTTTTTTTTTTTTTTAGCTTGTATGTAGTTTGCTTGTTTATGCAATCAGTGTTAAGCTGAAAAAAGTTAAAAAACACAGTAACATGAAATTGAAAAACTTACAACAGATACACAAAAAAATAAAAAGCAAACAAACCATACTACCTGAGGAAGTCACCTTCACTAAAAAGAAGACAGGAAGGAAGGAAAGAAGGAAGAGAAGACAACAAAACATCTAGAAAGTAAATAACAAAATGGCAGTCATAAGTCTTTACTTATCAGTAATAACATTAAATGTAAAAGGACTAAACTCACCAATCAAAAGACATAGAGTGGGTAAATAAATAAAATAAAAAGACCAAATGATCTGCTGCCTATGCAAAACATATTTCACCTATAAAGACATTCATAGACTGAAAATAGTGTATGGAAAAATATATTCTATGTAAATAGAAACCCAAAAGAGCAAGAGTAGCTATACTTATATTAGACAGAATAGATTTCAGGACAAACCCTGTAAAATGAAGCAAAGCAGATCATTATATAATGATAAAGGGGTCAATTCAGGAAGAGGATTTAACAATTCTAAATATATATGCACCCGACACTGAGCACCTACATATACAAAGCAAATATTTTTAGAACTAAATAGAGAGACTCTAACACAATAATAGCTGGAGACCTCAACATCTCCTTTCAGCATAGGTCAGATGTCTCAGACAGAAAATCGATGAAGAAATGCTGGACTTAATCTGCACTATAGAACAAATGGACCTAATAGATATTTACAGAACTTTTCATCCAACAGCTATAGAATACACATTCTTCTCCTTAGCACATAAATTCTTCTCAAGTATAGTCCAATGTTACATCCCAAAACAAGTCTTAAAATATTCAAAAAATTGAAATAAAATCAAGCATCTTCTCTGACCACAATGGAATATAACTAGAAATCAATAACAATAGGAATTTGGAAAACTATACAAATATGTGGCTATTTGCTCCTGAATGACAATATGCTTCTGAATGACCAGTGGGTCAATGAAGAAATTGAGAAGAGAGTTTAAAATGTCTTGCAGCAAACGGAAATGGCTACACAACATACAAAGACCTATGGATATAGTGAAAGCAGTACTAAGGGAGGAAAATTATAGCAATAAGTGTCTACACCACAAAAACAAAAAAACTTCAAATAAACAACCTAATGATGCATCTTAAAGACCTAGAAAACGAAGAGCGAACCAAACTCCAAATTAGTATAAGAAAAGAAATAATACATATTGGAGCAAAAATAAATGAAATTGAAATAAAAATAATTAAATATCAACAAAATAAAAATTGTTTTTTAAAGAGAAGCAAAATAAATAAATCTTTAGTCTGATTCAATGAGAAAGAAAGGGTGAAGACCCAAATAAATCAGTGATGAAAAAGCTGACGTTACAACTGATACTGCTGAAATTCAAAGGATCTTTAGAGGCTACTATGAGAAACTATACGCCTAATGAACTGGAAAGCCTGGAAGAAATGAATAAATTCTTAGACACATACAATCTATCAAGATTTTTTTCTTTCTAACTTTTAGGTTCAGGGGAGAAATATGCATGTGTGTTACATGAGTAAATTGCATTTTGTGGATGCTTTATGTACAGGTTGTTTCATCATCCAGATGATAAGCATGGTACTTGATACTTTTTCAATCCTTACCCTCTTCTCATCTTACACTCTCAAGTAGGCCGTGGTGTCTATTATTCTCTTCCTTGTATCCATGTGAACTGAATGTTTCCCTATTTATATGTGAGAACAGTGGTATTTGGTTTTCTGTTTCTGTGTTAGTTTGCTTAGGATAATGGCCTTCACTGAAAGTGCATCCATGTTGCTGCAGAAGACATGAATTTATTCTTTTTATGGCTGTGTAGTATTCCATGGTGTATATGTACCACATTTTCTTTATTCAGTCCACAATTGATGGGCATCTAGGTTGATTCCATGTTTTTGCTATTGTGATAGTGCTGGAATGAACATCCGAAGTCATATATATTTTAGTGGAATAATTTATTTTCCTTTGGAGACACACCTAGTAATGGGATTGCTGGGTCAAATAGTAGCTCTGTTTTAAGTTATTCAAGAAATCTCCGAACTGCTTTTCACAATAGCTGAACTAATTTATATTCCCACCAACAGTGTATAAGCATTCCTTTTTATATGCAACCTCGTAGCATGTGTTATTTATTTACTTTTTAATAATAGCCATTCTGAATGGTGTGAGATGGTATCTCATTGTGGTTTTAATTTGCATTTCTCCAATAGTTTGAGATCTAGAGCATTTTTTCATATACTTGATTGTGTGTATGTCTTCTTTTAAGAAGTGTCTATTCATGTCCTTCACTTATTTTTAATGGGGTTACTTGTTTTTGCATATGAAAGTTTCTTATAGGTTCTAGATATCAGACTTTTGTCAGATGCATAGTTAACAAATATTGTCTCCCATTCTATAGGTTGTCTGTTTACTCTGTTGATAGTTTCTTTAACTGTGCAGAAGCTCTTTAATTAGGTTCCACTTGCCAATATTTGCTTTTGTTGCAATTGCTTTTGGCATCTTTGTCATAAAATCTTTACCAGGGCCCATGTCTAGAATGATATTTCTTAGACTTTCTTGTATAGTTTTTATAGTTTTAGGTTTTACATTTAAGTCTTTAATCCATCTTGAGTTTATTTTTGTGTATGGCAAAAAGAAGGGGTTCACACTCAATCTTCTGCATATGGCTGGCCAGTTATCCCAGCACCATTTATTGAATAGAAGTTTCTTTCCTTTTTGCTTGTTTTTGTCAACTTTGTTGAAGATCAGATGGTTGTATATCTGTGGTTTTAGTTCTGAGTTCTCTAACCTGTTTCATTGGTCTATGCATCTGTTCTTTTTTTACCAGTATCACATTGTTTTGGTTACTGTAGTCTTGTATTGTAGTTTGAAATTGGGAAACCTACCAAGATTGAATCATAAAGAAATTAAAAACCTGAACAAACTAATAACAAGTTATGAGATCAAAGTCAAAATAAAAAGACTCCTAGCAAAGAAAACCCAGAATCCTATGGCTTCACTGCTGAATTTAACCAAATAATGAATACTAATCCTACTTAAACTATTCCAAAAAAATAGAGGAGGAGGGAATATTTCCAAATTCATTCTATGAGGACATTATCACCCTCATACCAAATCCAGGCAAAGATCCATCAAACCAAGACAACTACAGGCCTATATCCCTGATAAGGATTTAAGGAAAAAATTTCAACAAAATACTAGCAAATTGAATTCAACAACACATTAAGAAGATCACTCATTACAACTTAGTGAGATTTATCCCTGGGATGCTAGGATGATTCAGCGTATACAAAGCAATCAGTGTGACATATCATATCAACAGAATAAAGGACAAATACCATATGATCATTTCAACTGATGCTGAAAAAGCATCTGATAAAATTCAACATCTCATCACAACAAAAACCCTCAAAAAAAAAAAAAGAGTACAAAAAAAGTAAACACAATAAAAGCCAGATGTGACAGACCCACAGCTAGTATCATACCACTACTGAATAGTAGTGGTAGAAGTAGTATTCAGTAGTGGCAGAAATATTCAGTAGCGGTAGTAGTATTCAGTAGTGGTAGAAATAGTATTCCAGTACTACCAGTCCTGGAAGTCCTAACTAGAGCAATCAGATAAGAGAAAGAAATAAAGGGCATCCAAATTAGAAAGGAAGAAGTCAAATTATCCTTGTTCACAGATTACATAATCTTATATTTGGAAAAAGCTAGGCTCCACCAAAAAATATTAGAACTGATAACAAATTCTGTAAAGTCTCAGCATACAAATTCAACATACAAAAATCAGTAACATTTTATATGCCAATAAAGAACAATCTGAAAAAAAATTAAGAAAGTAATCTCATTTGCAATAGTTGCTAATAAAATAAAATACCTAGGAATAAACTTAAGAAATGAAAGATGTCTACAATGAAAACAATAAAGCATTGATTCAAAAATTGATGAAGACACAATAAAATAGAAAGGTATTCCACGTTCATGCATTGGAAGAATCAATATTGTTAAAATGTCTATTCTACCCAAAACAATCTAAAGATATAATGCAATCCTTATCACAATACCAGTGACATTCTTTACAGAAATAGAAAAAATATTGTAAAATTTATGTGAAATCACAAAACACCCAGAATAACCAAAGCTTTCCTAAACAAAAATAATAAAACTGCAGGAATCACATTATCTGATTGTAAATTATACTACAGAGCTATAGTAAACAAAATGGCATGTTACTGGCGTAGACACATACACATATATCAGTGGAACAGCATAGAGAACCTAGAGACAAATCCATACTTGTAAAATGAACTCATTTTCAATAAAGTTGCCAGGAATATACATTGAGGAAAGAATGGTTTTTTCAATAAATGCTGCTGGAAAATCGGGATATCCATATGCAGAAGAATGAAACTAGGCCATTATCTCTGACTATATACAAATATCCAATCACAATGGATTAAAACTAATGGGTTGAAACAAATGGATTAAAATGGACTGATAGTGAAGACCTCACACTATAAAACCCCTAAAAGAAAACATTGGAGAAACTTGCTAGGACATTGCACTGGGCAAAGATTTCTTGATTAATACCTCACAGGCACAGGCAACCAAAGCAAAAATAGACAAATGAGATAATATCAAGTTTAAAAACTTCTTCGTAACAAAGCAAACAATCAACAAAATGAAAAGGTACCTCACAGAATGAAAGAAATTTGCAAACTACCACCTGACAAGGTATTATTAATCAGAATATAGAAGGAGCCAAATAACTCTATAGGAAAAAAATTGAATAATCCAATTTAAAAATGGACAAAAGATCTGAATAGACATTTCTCAAAAGAAGACATGCAAATGGAAAACAGGCAAATGAAAATATGCCCAACGTCACTGATAATCAGAGAAATAGAAATCACAACTACAATGTGATATATTTCACATTTCATATTTTAACACGTAGTTAAAATGGCTAAGATCCAAAAGACAGGCAGTAATGAATACTGGTGAGAATGTGGAGAAAAAGGAATCTTTGTACACTCTTGGTAGGAATGTAAATTAGTGCAACCACTATGGAGAACAGTTTGGAGGTTCCTCAAAAAATTAAATATAGAACTACCAGATCATCTAGCAATCTCACTACTAGATACAAAAAAGAAAGGAAATCAATATATCAAGGAGATAACTTGCACTCCCATGTTTATTGCATTACTAGTCATCATAGCTAGGATTTGTAAACAGCCTAAGTTTTCATCAACAGATGAATAAAGACAATGTGGTCCATATACACAGTGGAGCACTATTCAGCCATAAAAAAGAATTAGATTCTGTCATTTGCAACAACATGAATGGAACAGGAGGTCATTGCATTAAATGGAATAAGCCAGGCACAGAAAGACAAATGTTGTATGTTCTCACTTATTTGTGGGACCCAAAACAATGGAACTCGTGGACATAGACAGTATCATGATGGTTACCAGAGGCTGGAAGGGGTAGTGAGTTGGGGAATGAGGTTGGTTAATGGGCACAAAAATACAGTTAGACAGAATGAATAAGATCTAGTATTGGATAGCACAACAAGTTGACTAAAGTGAGCAATAATTTATTGTACATTTTTAAATAACTAAAAGTAAAATTGGATTGTTTGTATCACAAAGGATAAATGCTTGGAGAGAAGAAAACTCCGTTTACTCTGATGTGATTCAGACACATTGTTTGCCTGTATCAAAATATCTCATGTACCTCATATATATACACCTACTATGTGCATACAAACATTAAAATAAATACTTAAAAATGAGGCAGAGTAAAATTGAGTAAATTCTTATGGTTTCAATATGTAGTAAATTTTGCCTTTATTTTTTGAAAATAGGCTACATGAAAATGCAGAAGTTTCTAAATCCCTATAATTGGTCTTTTGATGCTCTGATGCTGAGATTTACAGCCTACACCAGGGATTCTCCATGGAAAGAGAATGCCCTGGGTTCTGCCAGAATTAATAGAGAGGTTTTGTTTTTCTAACTTTACTCACCTGCCCATGAGGCAGTTCAACTGTGAGAATTACTTTAGGAGCCTAATTATGTACCATTGAATCCTGACTCTTCCACCACGTTTATAGCACTAGTCAAACTGCTTATTTTCTGTAACTTGGGATCTTCAACTGTAAATATTAATCCAAACTAAATCACTGGATTGTTTGGAGGATGAAATAATACAAACCACATAAACTGCTTAGAGCAGTGCTCAACATATTGTAAATCCGGAATAAATGTTAAACAGATATTAGTTACCATATTAATAATTAACTATTATATACACAGAGCTATACTTACTAATGGAAGTGTTTTATAACATTTAGAAGCACTGAGACAGAAAGAGTTGAAAATTTTAAGTATAAATAAGAAAACTGGGCATGCACTCTCCACAACTCATCAGAGGATGAGTAGGCAAATATGCAAAGCGTGAATTCTTCTCATCCTTACTTGATCCTGCCCTATTGCACCTCCATGTATGTATATTCATGAAGTGATTGTCAATACCATGAAATAGCTAAATGAAGTGGCTGGAAGTCTTTTAGGCAATTCTCTGTAAAGTAAAGTGATATAAATGGCAGAACATTCAGAACGAATTTTGACTAGAGTAACAGGAAGCCAGGAATTAGCAGTGGGAGGAAGAAAACCCACAAGTGCATGGAGTTACTCTAAATAAAAGTCTGTATTTGGACTGTTAATTTTATACATCAACCTGCTGGTTAACATTTCATTTCAGAGGCAGATTTGACCACCACATAAGTAGGCATAAAATGAGAACATAGACATCTCTTTTTAAGTTGAACAAATCTTACTTTAAACATAAGAAAAGAGAAAGTAGCTAACGTGTGGCCTTAGACAAATACCAAACAGCAAAGGAAAGGGAATTACCCACCAATGTGTTTCTAGAATTGTGGCATTAACTCAGAAGGCCCAGAAAAACATCTTGAAATAATCTACTGCTAACCAAAAGGTTATCTGAAGAAAGTTCTAATATTTTTTAAAAGTCGAAAGCTGCTGTAGAAACAGGAGTAGAACAAAACAGGTATAGATAAAGTGGCAAAGAGGTGCATGAACAGGAGACATATTTTTAAATATCATAGAAAAATATATTCATTTGTAATCTGATCGAAGTACTCACTGCAGTTTAAAGAAAATTCATTAAAATTAAAATTTTCAGGGTAAACTGAGCACATTAGTAAAATCCATGCAGAATAATGAGATAAGCTAAAAATCTTAATCAGAAATCAGATTTCTCTGTTGTATACTACAATCTAAGGGACAGAGGAACATTATCTGTAGACTTGTGGTATAAAAAAAGAATTGTAATTTTTATATGCACCTAATTAATACTTCACTTGTGAAGGTAACACCCAAATTTGTAATAGGCATGATCTCCAATAATATGGCATTACAGTGCTTTTTATTAAAAGCAAGTAAGCAAACAGACAAAACTATTGAACTCCAACCAACCAAATGGTAAAATGTCAAACTTCATTTGAAGCTATTTGTAACAACAACATCCAATTTCTGAAAGTCAATTTATTTCTCTGAAAGTACATTTAGAATAGTGTTCTAAATTTTTAAAATAATATGTACAAACGTAAAATGTATCTAGAAGTATAAAAACAATCTAATACGCTTTGTTGCCCCAGAGGTGGTGTGGCAGTGATGTTGTAGTTGTGACTTCTTGGCAAAGATGAATTATATTTCCCGGAATTCCTTTTTCTGCATGTTTCTTGTTAGGATGGGACACCACAGACATTTTAGTGTGAAATTTGGAGAGTAGAAGTAGAGCAGCAGTCATTTTATAATGCTTGGAAGGTTGGGGTGCGGTCATCAGTGACTCTTGTCATTCTTCCCCATTGTCCCCCATTTGCTGGCTCGCTTTTTGTGGATGTGAGGCAGCAGCCAGGACTGTCACTGCTACGCCTTTCCCTGGATCCCCAGTCAGCCTCTCTGACGCTTGGGTCAGGTGCGTGTTCAGCCCCTTGATGAAGGAAAGGTTCCAGCTTCTTCTGCAGATCATTCACATCATCAAAGTTAGAGGTTTGAAAACTGAGAGGAGTTTCAGTTTCCCCTTGTGAGTTTCAGCTTCTGCAGGTGGCTTCCACGTTGACCTTGCTGATGGCCACTTGACATTTGTTTTCCTTTCTGTCTCACAGACTTAAAACTCTACTGTCAGTCACAAAGTCAACAGCATCACAAGGACTCTTTGACCTTATCCTAAAATTGTGTTGGTCAGACCCCCGCAACAAATATATATTTAGCCATATCCCATTGGTTTTGCTTCTTTGATCGAAAAAAGCCTAATACAGAAGGAAACTAGATGACAGAAGATACAGTTAAGATGTGCCTTTTAAAAATTATAACCTTGAGTACCTTTTGATTTTGAAACGCATATAAGGTATATAGCCAACTTTTATTGAGTGTTTGCCATGTGTTTGGCATTGTTCTAAGTTCTCTATATGCCTTTATTCTACTAACAGTAAGACACAGTTATTTAGATTCATTGTTTTAAGTGAGGAAACTGTATTTCAGAGAGGCTAAGTAACTTGTTAAGGTTTAGACAGCAAGAAACTACCAGGTTAAACTTCCAACTCAGGTAATTTAGATCACGAACCTTTAACTCATTTGCATCTTTCTTAATCACCTCACCTGTTCTTTGTCATCTATTTTATAATAGTAACACAGGTTATTTTTACCTAGCAGTCATTATAAACTTTGAAATTCAAAGTTATCAAAAATGTTTCCTTGTGTGTACAAAATTACTAAAAAATTGATAAATCGTTTTTGATGTTTCCTTCTTTTTCAACAATATCTGAATTTTAAGATCAGATCTGTTCAGATCTTTTGCCTATTTTAAAATTGGAAGTTGTACTTTTTGTTTCCTTACTGTTGAGTTTTAATCATTATTTGTATATTTTGGATACAAGTCTTTTATCAGACAGGTGACTTTCAAATATTTTCCTCATTCTTTGGCTTTTGTTTTGATTATCTTAACAGTGTCTTTCACAAAGCAAATTTTACTTTTAACATAGTTCAACTTATGACTTTCTCTTTCATGAAAAATGTTTGGTCTTTTATTTTAAAATACATAGCTAAACCCAGTATCACCTTTCTTCTATATTTTCTTGCAGAAATTTTCTGATTTTTAAGTTTACATTTGGATCTATAATGCATTTAAAATAATGTTTTGTCTATAATGCATTTAGAATGTTATATCTGTGTTTAGGTTCAATTATTGCATAGACGTGTCTAATTTTTCAAGCAGATTTTCTTGAAAAAACTTTGCCCATTGAATTGCCTTTGAATCTTTGCCAAAAATCAGTCGACTGTTTGTAAGGGTGTATTTTTGAACTTTTTTTTTTTGGACAGGAAGTAGAATTTATTGGTGGGTATTAAGTGGGGGCAGCATATTGGAAGCCCTCATGAGTGCAGGGCCCGCCATCTGTCCAGAGGACCACGATTGGGGATGTACTTGACCCCACAGCCATCTGGGATGAGCCGCTTTTCAGCCTCCATGTCTTCAAATTCATCAGCATTGAACTTGGTGAAGCCCCACTTCTTTGAGATGTGGATCTTCTGGCGGCCAGGAAACTTGAACTTGGCCCTGCGCAGGGCCTCAATCACATGCTCCTTGTTCTGCAGCTTGGTGCGGATGGACATGATAACTTGGCCAATGTGAACCCTGGCCACAGTGCCCTGGGGCTTTCCAAAAGCACCTCGCATGCCTGTTTGGAGCCTGTCAGCCCCAGCACAGGACAACATCTTGTTGATGCGGATGACGTGGAAGGGGTGCAGCCGCACCCGGATATGGAAGCCATCCTTGCCACAACTTTTTACCATGTACTTATTGGCACAAATTCGGGCAGCCTCCAGGGCTTCAGAGGACAGCTGCTCATATTCATCTGACACCATGTGGCCACAGAGCGGAAACTCATCCACTTTTGCCTTCTTCCGCCCCAGGTCAAAGATGCGAATCTTGGCATCAGGGACACCTCCGCAGAAGCAAGACTTTGGGTGCGGCTTGTTCTTACAATACCGGTAACAACGGGCGAGGCGGCGGCCCATGGCGACACCAGGATCTTCAGTGGCGCGCCGAAGGGAAAGAGCTTGAGCTTTATATTCTATTCCGTTGATCTATGTGTCTATTCTTTGACCAATACCATGCATTCTTGATTACTGTATCTTTATTGCAAGTCTTACAATTGGGCAGTGTGAGCCTCCAAATTCGTTCTTTTCCTTCAAAATATTCTCGGCTATTGTAGGTTTTCCCCCTTTCAGTGCATATTTTAGAATTAGTTTTTGATATACACAAAATATCTTCTTATGATTTTGACTGTAACTGTGTTGAATAAATAGAATGATTTGGAAAAAATTGACATATTAGCAGTATTGAGTCTTCCATTCCATGACACAGAATATCTTTACATTTATTTAGATCTTTGATTTCTGTCATCAGAGTTTGTGCATGTAGATATATCCTACATATAGATCCTATATATATAGTGTTAGATTTATCCTGGAGTATTTCATATTTCTGATACATTTATATTTTGTATTATTGTCTTTAATTTAAATTACTTCATTGTTGGTATATCAAAAAGTAACTGACTTTGTATATTTATCTTGATTCCTATGACATTGCTTTACTTGAACATTAGTTTCACTTCTTTTGTTGGTCTTTGGAGTTTCTGCACAGGAAATCTTGTCATCTCTGGACAATTAAAGTTCGATTTCTTTTTCAATATCTATATGTTTTCATTCCTTTTCTTGTATTTTATCATTAAATAGACTTTCAGTATGAGTTTTGAATAGAAGTAAACAAGGTATTTTTGCCCTGTTCCTGAACATGAGGAAAATGTCCAGATTCTTAATACTACATATGCTATTAACTGTATGTTTTTTGTAGATATTCTTTATCAGGTTTAGGAAATTCTCCTCCTTTGTTGAAAGTTTTATCTTGCATGAATACTGGCTTTTGTCAAAGGATTCTTTCACATGAATTGATCTGATAATATTGTTATCATATTTCTTATTAGCCTGTTGATGTGGTGGATTATTTTAATTTACTTTTGGATGATGAACCAGTCCTATATATCTGAAACAAATTTCACTTGGTGATAAAATTATTTTTATGAATTATTCCATTACATTTGCTAATATTTTGGGGAAGTATGTTGCATCTGTGTTGATGAGAGATATTGGTGTTTAATTTTTCTTTCTTGTAATGTCTTTAATCTGGTTTTGTTATTCAGATAGTGCTGACCTAATAAAATGAGTTTAAAAGTGTTCACGGGCCGGGCGCGGTGGCTCAAGCCTGTAATCCCAGCACTTTGGGAGGCTGAGCGGGCGGATCACGAGGTCAGGAGATCGAGACCATCCTGGCTAACACGGTGAAACCCCGTCTCTACTAAAAAATACAAAAAACTAGCCGGGCGCAGTGGTGGGCGCCTGTAGTCCCAGCTACTCGGGAGGCTGAGGCAGGAGAATGGCGGGAACCCGGGAGGCGGAGCTTGCAGTGAGCTGAGATCCGGCCACTGCAGTCCAGCCTGGGCGACAGAGTGTGACTCCGTCTCAAAAAAAAAAAAAAAAAAAAAAAAAAGTGTTCTCTCTGCTTCCATCTTTTGTTGAGATTTTGGAGGGTTAGTATCATTTTTTTCCTTAAATGGTGGAATTCAAAGGTCATGATGTAATATGGGCCTATTGCTTTCTATTTTGCAAGGCCACTACTTGTGGATTCACTTATGTTCTCAGAGTATACTTTGTATGATTCCTGCTCTTTTAAATTTGATAAAGTTTGTATTCTGGCATTATGGGGTAGAGTATTCTTTAAATGTAAATTAGATCAAGGTGATTGATAGTGCTTTTCAGATCAATCATATCCTTAGTGGTTTTCTGCCTGTGTGGTCTATCAATTATTAAAAAGAGGTGCTAAAATACAGAATTATAAGAGTGGATTTGTCTGTTTGTCTTATTTCAGTTCTGTCTGTACCGATCCTTGTATTTTGATGTTCCATTGTTAGGTGCATAAAGGTTTAAGATTTTTATATTTTCCTGGATAATAGACCTTTCTCTCATTATTTTATGGATCTCCTTATTTCTGATAAAACTTATTCTAAGTCCTTCTTTATCTGAAAATGGTATAGATTTTACCTTTAATTAGCATTCTGATGTATTTTTCTCCATCCTTTTACCTTTAACCTATTTTAACTTTTACATTTAAAGTAGACTGTGCTATTTTCACAGTGTTGTGGATTAAATATTTTGTTTAAGTAAACTGATTTAACTGAAGTAAATATAAACACAAGAAATTTCTGTATGAAATGACAAAAGAGAATTGAGCCTATATTTGGTGGTTTTGTTGATTACTGTGGAAATTAATTTCTTCTGACAACCAATCTAGAAAAAATAATATTCTTCAATTGAAGACTTTTTCCTATTTTAGCAATCTAATTTTCTTCATGTAACTCTTAATTCAAAATTATATTTCCCCATGCTGATGTTAATCCCTTATTCTTACTTTATTATTATTCATATTGCACATTTGACACTAATGTTCAATTCTGTTTTCTTTTGTGATTCTGAATTATATTTTTTATTAATTTAAAACTTAATATCTTTTCTTATAATTTTTGTGAGTTTCTGAGCTCATTAATTTGTTGCTTAAAAATGCTACTCTAAAGACTATTCAAGCATTTTTATTAGTATGAAACATAGTTCAATGTATTAAAACTACAAATTTGAATATAGAACATCTAATCTATATATATGATCAAATTTATTGAACTTATTAATTAAACTTATACACATTCAACATGCAGACTTACCATTACAATTAAGCTTTTATAAGATCATTTTATTTTCACACAAGTGTAGGAGAAAAATGCAGTTTTTATTTTAATTTTTTTCTTACTGTTCATTTTCTTCCTGAGGAATCCTGCTTTCCCATGTTAGTTTATAATTACCTTTCATATTCCATCTTTTAGTTCTGAGCAAATATTTCTGATGCAAAGTGTCTAAGTGTCTTCATTGTGTACTAGAAACTGAGTTATTGACATTAAGGTGTATTTTCAAATGGGTTTTTCATTATTTGAACTCAAGCTATGTCTTATACAAACCATCAGGGGAGGAAAGTTATTCGTGTTCTTGTCCTTACATGTATTTTTCTCTTAGTTAATTTTTTTTTTTTTTTGGATAGGGTCTCACAGCTGCCCAGACTGAAATGCAGTGGCATGATCTTGGCTCACTGCAACCTCCACCTCTGGGGCTCAAATGATCCCCCCACCTCATCTGGGACCGCCGGCACATGCCACCACACTGGGCTAATGTTTGTACTTTCCTGTGTGTGTGTAGAGATGAGGTTTCACCAGGTTGCTCAGGCTGCTCTGGAAATCCTGACCACTGATTCACGTGCCTTGGCCTCCCAAAGTGCAGGGATTACGAGTGTGAGCCACATGCACAGCGTTTTTTAGTTAAAATGTTGACAAGACATTTTATCCAGATGAATGTTTAAAAAGTTATCACATGATCTGCAGACATTACTAACCCATTGTAACAGTCAAAGTATCATTGATCATGATACTTTCCAAAGGGAATTCCACTACCAATAATTTGATGTCAGTATGTGAGATGACTTTTTTGCCTAAACAAAGTGTTTGTTCACTCCCTAATTTAAAAAGTGTAATAATGTTGTAAGCCTACATATCTTTGTGCTTATCCTTCAAAATAGTTATTTTTGTAGTTATTTAAATATCTGTTTTTTTCTCCTTCTGATTAAAAACTTTTAGTCTAATACAGAATATGTTAAAAATATTCACTCCATTGTAACTGCGGTAAAAACTTCATTCCAGATTCAATGAATGAACCATGTATTTGACGGTTACAATGTGTTGGCCATTCTGGTTAACTGCGGGGCTTTAATGATGAAATAAGCATGAGATTTATCCTCAAGGATTTCAAAGTCTCCAAATTAGAACCACATAAAAAATGGAAAACTGACCTGGGATGGTATGAGAGCAGGGATCCTGGACAGTAAGTTGCTGTAAAACATAAGAAAGTCCATTCCTGAAGCAGAGAATAAGACTTATTCAAATC
The DNA here is from genome assembly GCF_043159975.1 of Macaca nemestrina. Classification (NCBI taxonomy): domain Eukaryota; kingdom Metazoa; phylum Chordata; class Mammalia; order Primates; family Cercopithecidae; genus Macaca; species Macaca nemestrina. The sequence goes on from NC_092128.1 coordinate 13,111,264, forward strand.
TATGACCAGTGAGCCTAGCTTAATGCTAACAGCATTAGCATATGGTAACTGAAAGTGCAGGACAGAAAGTCACAGTTTAAATTCCTTCTCACCTAGCCACTAGTTATATATACCTTGGGAAAGTTACTTAGCTTTTCTAAGGTAACTGCAGGATTTAAACCTTCATATATGTGTGTGTGTGTATATATATATAGCCAACTGGGTACATATATACATATATGTACATATATATGTTATTTAAATATCTGTTTACATATACGTATATATACATATATATACATATGTATATATGTATCCAGTTGGCTATACACACACACACACACACACACACACACACACGAAGGTTTAAATCCTGCAGTTACCTTAGAAAAGCTAACTAACTTTCCCAACATATATATAACTACTGTTTTATAGTTATATATAGTGTTCCCAAGGTACATATAACTAATATATATATCTATATATAGTGACAACATGTTTGTTGTCATGATACTTTCCAAAAGTGAATTCCACTACCAATAATTTGATGTCAGTATGTGAGATGACTTTTTTGCCTAAACAAAATGTTTGTTCACTCCCTAATTTAAAAAGTGTAATAATGTTGTAAGTCTACGTATCTTAGTGCTTATCATATATATAATCATATATATACACACACACATATATATAGTGACAACATATATATATATATAGTGATAAAATGTTTGCCTAACTATATTCTGCTTTTCCTGTAGCAAATAATAAGAGAGTTATTGAAATGGAGAAGATTAAAATGGCTATGAAAACCATGATAAAAGTCGGGCAGAGGTGTCAATGGAAGCAGTAATAGATGAGATCTATAAACATATGAATAACTTCAAAAAAGATAAACTTTTTTATTTTGAAGTAGCAGAAGAGAATAAAGAGAAAGAACAAAACTAATGTGCAGTTTGCATGATTCATTAAGGGAGAAATAGAGCCTCCTTTAAAGGGCATGATTTCTGGTTTCACCTGTGCAATCTCACAGGCTCCAATTGAGAAGTTTCTGATCCTGCTTTATTGTTCTGCTGTCACCATTTAAAAATTCTTAATTTATAAACAATAAAACCTATGTTTTTTTATTTTGCAGTAGCCCTGGAAATTATGTTGCTAGTCCTGAGTGCATCTGCGTTCTTCAAGAAGGTATACGGGGTGCTATCTTTTAAAGAGAGAAGCACAGAGTTGAAGGATTTTAACAAATATTGTGGATAATAGGTTATTATGTCTCCAATAAAATATAAATGACTGATTAATGGCAAAGAATTGTTTGGACTTTGAGAAAATGAATCTATGGGTATCTTATTCTTGGCTTCAGAGAATACAGAGATTCTGGGAGAATGGGAGTGGAAGGGAGTTTGAGGGGATAAGACAAGGAGAGAGATTTGATTCAACTATCAAGAATGAAAACAGGAAGTATTTATCCCAAGGCTTCCATCCCCAGTTGGTCAAATACTTATTCTGCAGGGCATTAACTTCTCTGAACTTATTCCTGTGCAGCATAGACACAAAGCTCTGGGGTAGAAACAGATTATCAATGATTGGGGCATTAAGTGAGGATCTCCTATGTTGTGAAGCTGTCAAGAGCCAGCAAAAGTTGTTCTTTCCAGCAGTGGCTGAAATAAAAAAGAGATGAGGCTGAGAGGATCTGAAAGAGAGATGAAGATCATCTGAGGTAGCTCAATGACTGCTTTCCATAAATTTTCTGTGAGCCAAGGACCAGAATAGAGAAATTGTGTTGTAAAGATGGCAGTGGTGTGAAACATTGCCACTGTGAAAGATTGAGTAGTGCTAGGAAGTTCAGAAATTAAGTTTCCAGGAAGGGTTGTGTGAGTGTACGAAGTGGACAATGGAGTAGGGGAGAACAAGCATTTGCTTAGTCATGCATTTAAAGAGATTTTGGAGGGAATTCAATACTGAGCTTAAAAACAGACCAGTGATATCTGAAGTGTACAGGAGATGAGAGTGAGAAAATTCATGGAAAGGAAGACAAAGAGGGATCTGCCTGGTCCCTCAATATGGAGATTGAAGGTACAGAGAAGGTGACTGGGGAAAACATGGGTTGAATTGTGTCCCCTTGTTGAATAATTATGTGATATAAATATCAAATCAGGAGACACAGATGATGATGGTGCATTAATGAACTATCTTTACATGGTTAAGAAACTAGAAACAGGAGAATCGCTTCCTCTTCCATTGCATTGGAGAAAAATATGGCACTTCCACAGAAAGAACTCTTTAAGATTTGGGGTCTTAAGGTTAGCATTAGAATTAGCTTTAAAATGATTGTATAAATGATCAAAATTAAATAACTAGGATACATTTTCAGACAAATCATAAGACTAATCAGAACAATAAACAGAATGAGATGTAATATTCATGATATTATAGGAACACGAAAGCTGTACCGTTAGGCAGTTAGTATCCAGGAGAAAGACCTGTAGTTCTTATTGAAGCTGTTTCCAGGAAATTCCTGCCAAAGATTCTAGGAATTTATTAACAAGAAGTTTTCAGTTAAGTTTACTTTCCTTAATGCTGAATTTCACTGTGGGTGAAAAGAGGATAAAGGGAGCTGGGGATGGACTACAGGAATTCTCAGCAATATAGGTATTTCCCTCGTCATGGCGCCTCTTTAAAGGAATTGGCACACCTTGCCTTACCCTCCCATCTAATATTATCCCTCCTCTTTCTATTTTAATTACCTAACCATATTTAAATGAACCTTCAAAAGTTAAATTATGTTTCTTTTATACACACGAGTTATAATAGTGTGGCAGGCGTGGTATTACTAACTCAGGCCTCCAAAACAACTGTTTCAGCATTGACTGAATGGTTAAGCTAAACATTAAAAGTTGAAAGAACCAGTGCCCTTATACAAGGGCTGGAATGCAACAAAAGTCCACCAAGAGTTTGCCTAGGCCTTTCCTGGGCCTTGAAACATACAAGATAATGAAGGAATTCTTAACAGAACCCATTTAGGATTAAATATCTTTTATTGGGGTCCTGAAGAAACTCCCCAGGCCTCCACAAACAAGTTTATTGGGGGTCTGAAGGAACTCCCCAAACTTCCAGGATTTAGCGGGAGATAAGATAAGGGTAATCATTCCAGCACCTGTCCCCATTTAGATTAAGTCAATTTACTGAGGCTCCGGTAGGTCTTCCAGTGGGTCCAGGAAGGTCTTCAGGACTATGATCCTAGTTATAAATTAAAATAAGTTAATCACTTACGTCTTTAGATGAATGCACACTTGCACATAGACACACAGTTTAGAAAGTATATAAGCTCTAGAAAAAAGCTTTGTAATTTTGAGTTGGTCTGGTGATAATTTCCAGGACTTCTCCCTATAACTGGTTACTGAAATAAAAATTCTATTTAATAGGACACCATATTTAATAAATGGTCCTGGGAATATTAGCTAGCCATATGCAGAAGAATAAAACTGGACTCATACTTCTCACCATATATAAAAATTTACTCAAGATGGATTAAAGACCTAAAGGTAAGACATGAAACTATAAAAATATTAGAAAAAAACAAACAAAAAAACTCTTCTGAATGTTGGCCTAGGTAAAGAATTTGTGACCAACCCCTTAAAAGCAAATGCAACAAAAACAAAAATAGACAAATGAGACTTAATTAAATTTAAAAGCTTCTGCACAGCAAAACAATCAACAAAAAGAACAGATAACTTACAGAATGGGGAAAATACTTGCAAACTATGGGATTCAACAAAGGGCTAATATCCAGAATCTACTAAAAGAGCTCAGATAGTTTAACAAGAAAACAAACAAATAACCACATTACAAACTGGCAAAGGACGTGAACAGACATTTTTTCAAAAGAAGAAATAGAAGCAGCCAACAAACACATGAAAAAAGGCTGAACATCCCTAATCACCAGATAAATGCGAATTAAAACCACACTGAGATACTGTCCTACACCAGTGAGAATGACAATTATTAATAAGTCAAAAAACAACAGATATTGGCAAGGATGCAGAGAAAAGGGAACATTTATATACTGTTGGTGAGAATGCAAATTAGTACAATTTGTAAGGAAAACAGTTTGGAGATTTCTCAAAGAACTAATGGTAGAACTATCATTCCATCCAGCAATCACACCGTGGCATATATACTCAAAGGGAAATCAATTATTTTGTCAAAAAGACACCTGCATCCATATGTTTATCACAGTACTATTCACGACAGCAGTCGTGGAATCAAACTAACTGCCCATCAGTGGATGATTGGATTTTTAAAATGTGGTATCTGTATACTATAGAAAGTATTCTATCGATAAGCCATAAAAATAAATGAAATCAGGTCTTTTTCAGCAACATGGATGGAAATGGAAGCCATTATTCTTAGTGAAATGACTCAGAAACAGAAAACATTTTAAAAAAAGCTATTCTCACTTATAAGTGAGAGCTAAACAATGGGTACACAGACATAAATAGTAGAATAATAGATAATTGAGTCTACAAAGGCGGTTGGGTGGAATGGGGGTAATGGCTGAAAAGTTACCTATTGGCTACAATGTTCACTATTCAAGTGATGGGTACACAAAAAGCCCAGGCTTCTCCATTACACAATATATGCATGTAATAAATCTACGTTTTTACCCCCAAAATATATAAAAATTTAAAAAATGAAATAATCACAATAAATAAATAAAAATAAGGGAATACATTAATGAATTAGGAAACAGATAAAGCAATCGAGAAAAAAATATGTCAAAAATTGTTCTTTGGAATTTTAGTAAAGTTTATAAATATTTAGTAAGACTGATCAGGAATTAAAGAGAGTAATAGAGATAGATATACAATTTCTCAAAAGCTTGAACAAAGAATAGAACATTACAACAAATCCACCCATCACTAAAAGATAAGTAAGGAGCTGCAATGAAGTGTTTTATTCCAATTAACATGTCACCTCGAATGAAAGACTAATTACCTAAATTACAAAACTGAACAAACTGAAAATAGGAATAAATACAAAATTGGAATATTCTTATATCTGTTAAAGACACTGACCTTTTAATTAAAGCTTTTCCACCAGCAAACTTACAGCCCAGTTGGCTATAAGGCAAACTCTATCAATATTTAAAGGAAGAAATCATACCAATTTCACACAAACTCTTTCAGAAAACAGAAGAGGCCAGATCCCTTTCCAAGTCATTCTACATGCCTCATTATTCTGATACTAAAGGCTGACAAAAACATTAAAAAATAAGAAAAATTATAGAATCATTATCTTTTTGAACATAGGTACACATATCCTGTACATACTGGCAAATCAAATTCAACATCATTTAAATGCCATATGTAAAAACCCTACCTAGAATGCAACGTTGGTTCAGCAGTTGAAAATTAACAGCATAACAGGACAATGTAGAAATATCATATACTCCTTGCAATACATGAAGAATAGGCATTTGAAGATTCTGACACAAATCGTTAAAAAGATCTTAGCAAATAAAGAATAGAAGGACATTTCCTTAATCTGTTATAGGGTATATGTTAAAAACCCACAACTGAAGTACAACATAATGTGAAAACATTGAATGTCTTCCTCTAAGACAGGGAAGAAGGCAACTAAATGCACTTTCACCATTTCTATTCCAGATTGTACTGGAAATTCTAGCCAGGCACAATACAATGAGGAAAAGAAATACAAGATGTAAATTATAAAGTAAAATGAAAAACTCATTATTTGAAAATTGCATAATTATATGAGAGAAAATCTTTTAAAATCTATATGAAATATTGTTATCAGTTGAATTATGTCTCCTAAAATTATGTTGAAGACTTAATTCCCAGTACCACAAAATGTGAACTTATTGGAGAATAGACTCATTGCAGATTAATTAGATAAGATGAAGCTGTATTTTGTGGAAGGAAGCTGAGCCCCTAATGCAATATGATTGGTATCCTTATAAAAACAGAAAATTTGGACACAGTGAGAATATCATGTGAAGTTTTAGTTACACAGCCACAACCCAAAAAGCTACCAGATACTAAGAGAAAGGCCTGGAACAGATCCTTCCCTAATGACTTTGGAGGGATCACAGCCCTGCCAACACCTTTTAATATCAGACTTCTTCTACCCCCAAAACTGTGAGACAACAAATTTTTCTTGTTGAAGTCACTCAGTTTGTAGTATGTTGTTATAGCAGCCCTAAAAAACTACACAAATTATAGCTCCTAGAGTCGGTAAGTGACTTTAGGTTACGGGAAACAAAGGCAATATAAACAGTTTTCTATATAGTAACAATAAATAATTGCAAAATAAATTTAAAATATTTATAATAGCATCAACAAACATCAATTGCCTATAAATAAATCTTACAAAAGATACAGAACTGTTCACTGAAACCAATGAAACATGTTGAGATGAATTTTAAAAGACCTGGAGTGGTAAAGACTTACACCACATACAAATTTTTGTAAATACAATGTTGTTAAGATACTGATTTTTCCCTAAATTGATACATACATTAAGTATCATCACAATGAAAATCTCAGGAGCTTTTTGAATAAATTGTCAAGCTGCTTCTAACATTTTTATGAAAATGCAAAGATATCAAATATCTAAAATAATATCTTACGAGAGCAACAAATGTTTAAGGCTAGCCGTCTTTCATCCTAAAAATTTATGTAATGCTACAGTCCTTGAGACAGTGTGGAATGAATGAAAAGACAGGAAAATATCCAGAATGAAGGATCCCAAAATAGAGTCATTACAATGAAAACAAACAAACAAACAAACAAAAAGCAAACCCACTCAGTTGCTAGTAATCTTGGCTTAAATCAATGTTTGCCCCAAAATGTTTCACAGAACACTACTCTGTGGGATGCTGTTACATTCTAATAGTATTTTTAAATCTGTGAGCAAATGACTTTGGGGAACTGGGATTATAAACAAGCAAAAGCCATAGGTTTTCTTGCTGCAGGGGTTCAGAGGCACTTTAATATGTAAATGAACGATGAAAATTTCTAAAGAATATGCACTTTCCCAAAGTTGTTTGACTTTAAAACTGTTCCTGTCAGCATATCCCACCGAAGACTACTTCAAGGAAAATACTTTGAGAAACAAAGAACTGGAGTTATTAAATATATGTAAACTACTAAGAAATTATAAAACAAGGTATAACATTTAAGATAAAACTTATTATAAAGATACCATAATCCACTTACAGAAACAGAAATGATTGATACATTTTGAATAACTGAGATTGTACTTAGGAGCCTTTCCAAATATCCAAAAAGAAAAAAAATATGGTATGGGTGAGAATTTTCTATTGTAGACATTGTGCCTAAAACGTGTTATTACTTACCCTTTCTTATTTCTATAGGTTAAATACTAAAATAAAATGGAACTTGTTGATAGTATTGATGTTTGGTGTTGGATGAGGCAAAAAAGTAGGCACTATCTTACATTTGACAATTATATTAGAGATGACTTTTTAATTAACATAGTAATTGTTTGTCTATCTAAATTTTAATATAATTGATTGAAAGATTATTTAAATCATAAACTATTTTTGGATGTGTTAATTTAACAGTGTTCACTACCTTATGCTATAAGATATTTGATTAAGAAATATTGTTTAATGTAATGTGAACAAAATGTGCTTGATCAAGTGTGTTTATTTGGTAAATACCAAATCATATTTTTTGTCCAGAAGATGAACCAATTGCATATCATTTTCATTCAGATGGTTGAAAAGAAATATTACTGAAAATTCATGGTATATTTAATACCTCTTACTTTCAAAATTAGGAATAATAAAATTACTAAAATTATTTTAATATCTATGCTAGTAAATATTTTGTACCCATTATGAATTTCAGAGTTTTACAAACCATCTATTCTCTTTTAGAAGAACTTTTAGACACGTATTGTAAGCATTTCCCATTCATGCCCATTATTAGAAGTTCAAGAATGACAGACTAATAACTAATCAGGCTAATAAGATCTTTTTAGTGTGATTAGTGCAATGTTCTAAAATTGCATTGTGGTAATTGAGTGTAGAATTATAAACAGAAATATACAAAACAAGCTTTAAATTGAATAAATAAAATGGAAGATTTTATGGCATGCGCAGATTGTAGCCCATATAGTTGTTTTTAAAAAGTAAACCAGGCCAGGCATGGCGCCTCATGCCTGTAATCCCAGCACTTTGGGAAGCCAAGGTGGGTGGATCACCTGAGGGCAGGAGTTTGAGACCAGCCTGGCCAACATGGTGAAACCCCGTCTCTACTAAAAATACAAAAAATTAGCCAGGTGTGATGGCAGGTGCTTGTAATCCCAGCCATTTGGGAGGCTGGGTCAGGAGAATCGCTTGAACCCAGGAGGATGAGGTTCTGTGAATTGAGATCATGCCAGCATACTCCTATCTGGAGGACAAGGGCAAGACTTTGCCTCAAAAACAACAACAAAAAGCAGAAGAAGAAAGAAGACGAAGAAGAAGGAGAAGGAGAAGGAGAAAAGGAAGGAAGGAAGGAAGAAGGAAGAAGAAACAGTAAACCAATCAGGCATCATCTGACTGGAAATAAATCCTAACCCCCAAAGTGATGGTATTAGGACATGGGGACTTTGAGTGGTAATCAAGTCATAAGGGTGAAACCTTCATGGGTAGGTTAGAGCCATTATAAAAAGACACCAGACAGATTGCTTCTTCCCTGTCTTCTCCCCAACATATGAAGACACAGCAAGAAGACATTTATTTGCAACCAAGGAAGATTACCCTCACTGGACACCAGATCTGGTGGTGCCTTGATCTAACTTGATACTCAAAAACTATGAGAAATAAATGTTTCTATGTCTACGGACTATAGTATTATTACAGCAGCCAGACCTGATGAAAACAAATATGTTCTTAAGATGCTTTTAAGGAACAAATCTGGGGGTGATGTCAGCAAAATGGCCAACTAGAAGCTCTTAGCACTTTTTCTCCTGGCAAAACAAAACAAAACTACACACACATACCCACATAAAATGAATAAACAACTACATTTTTGCCAAAATAACTGGAGGAGAGCTCTGGAGACTAGCAAAGAAGCAACAGAAATTTGTAGAGCACAGAAACTCAGGATGGCTCCACAGGGAGGGGACAGAAACAGGTTGCTTTTGCCACCCTAACCCCCAGTTGGGATCAGCTCAGAACTAGGAGACACTTCTTTCTACAGTGAAAAGGTAAGCAACAGAGCACTGGCAGCCCCCATCACTACTGTGGACTGCTACAGTAGTCACCAGTGAAGACTCCTACAGTCCTTGCAGGCTCCGAGCCCAATTGAGGGAGCACCTCAGAGTTCACATGCTGAGCTGTGAAAAAAGAAAAGCCTATGCTGTGCCATCTTGCCATTCCTGGGCACTTGCTGCTGCTGCATCTGGCCTCAGAGCCTTGGCTACTGCCATGTTCCACCATCCCAGGACCCAGAGTCACCATTAAATGGTAACCTCACTTCCCTCCCCCATCCCCTAGAACCTGAGCTGCCACTGTGCTCTGTTGACTCTGAGTCCTGAATTGCAGCTGTGCCCTCTTCTTGAGGCCCAACCCTTTAGAGCACCTGTTCTTTCCCAGAGCTATGCTAGTGCTGTTCCATGACCCCCATATAAGAATCACAGCTACATTTCAACCCCCTTGTGCTTAAGCTGCTGGGGTATGTTCCAGAGCAACACACTCTAGGTTAGGGGAGAAATTGCATCCATTCAGACTTTGAAAAGTGAACTCACCCTCAAGTCCCAGACACCACACTAGTTTCACAAGCCTGTAAACCCAGAAACCTGGCTCTACAGCTGCTCCAAACATGTGTGCCCTGGAATCCAGTGCCGTTGCAGCTGCCTGTGGGCTGTAGACCCGAGGGAGATTCCCTCAGCTGAAGGAATTCAATACCACTAGACATTTCCCATACCAAAATCTTAAGAAGGTTCTTTGAGCAGAATTGAAAAAATGATAATTACCATTGTAAACACATATGAAAGTACAAAACTGATTGGTGCAGGTAAAAACATAGTCAAGACAAGAATACTACAATACTGTAATGGTGGTATATAAATCGCCACATTTCTATTATGAAAGATAAATTTAAAATGGTCAAAAATTACTAAAACTACAATAAGCTGTTAAGGAACACACAATATAAAATATGTAAATTATGACATCAAAAGTATAAATTGTGAGGGGGAGGGTGAAAATCTAAAAATTTTGTGTTCAGCAAAAGTTATTATCAGTTTAAAATAGTTGACTGTAACTATAAGATATTTAATGTAGGTCTCATGGTAACTACAAAACAAAAAACTACAGCAGATATACAAATGAAAAAGAAGGAATCAAAGCTTAGCACTACAAAAAAAAAAGAAAAAAGAAAAAAGAAAAAAAAAGCCCAATAACAAAGGTAGGCAAGAGAGGACAAAAGAAACAAAGGAGCTATAAAATTCTCATAAAACAAATAACAAAATGGTAGCAGTAAGTCCTATTCATCAACAATAACCGTAGATAGATTAAAAAACTAAATGGATAAAACCTAATGAGTTAAACCTATTTAACCTAAATAGATTAAATTCACCAATCAGAAGACATAGAATGGCTAAATGGATTACAAAACAAGAGTCACCTATATGCTGCTTACAAGAGGTCTGCTTAAGCTTTAAGGGCATACATAGGTTGAAAGTAAAGGCATGGTAGAAGACATCCTATGCAAACAGTAACCAAAAGAGACCAAGGGTCGCTATGCTATAAGCATGTGCTAAAACAAATCTCAAGACAAAAAACTGTCACAGGAGACAAATAAGGTTAATATTTAATAATGAAGGAGTCAATTAATCAAGAGGAAATAACTATTATAAACATATCTGCACCTGACATAGGAGCACCTAAGTATGTAAAGCAAATATTAATGAACATGAAGAGAGAAGTGAATGGCAATACAATAACAGTAGAGGACTTCAATATCCCACTTTCAGCAAGAAATAGATCGACTATGCAAAATAATTAACGAGGAAAATTTGGACTTGAGTTACATTTTTGACTAAAGGGACCAAAAGACATACGCAGAACTTACCATCCAATAGAAGCAGAATACACATTTTTCTCTAATGCATATGAAACATTCTCCAAGATAGACCTTATATTAGGTTACAAAACAAGTCAAAACTTTAAAGAAGGTTGAAATCATATCTAGTATTATTTTAAACCACAATGGTATGAAACTAGAAATCAATAGAAATATGTGAAATTTAAAGAACATGCTCCTAAATAACCAATGAGTAAAAAAAACGAAAGGGATATTAAAACAATACTTTGCGGCAAAATGGCAATGGAAACACAACACATCAAAACCAATTCAACACAGCAAAATCAGTTCTAAAATGAAAGTTTAGAGTGAAAAATTTGTACTTGAAAAGTGAAAAAAGATCTCAAATAAACAGTCTAACTTACAACTAAAAAAAGAAGAAAAAGAACAGCAAACAGAACCTAAAATTAGCAGAAGGAAGAAAATAATACAAATCACAATGGAAATAAATTGTATAGAAAACAGAAAAATCCAAAGGAAGCAATAAAACTGTGTGTGTTTTGAAAAAAAAAAAATTAAAATGACAAACCCTTAGCTAGTCTGAGAAAAAAAGAAAGAGTCCAATAAATAAAATAAAGAATGAAAGTGAGAAAATTATTTATTGATTCATTGCACTGCGAAGAAGTAGGCTGAACAGACCAATAAATACAGAGATTGAAAAGAACAACCAAAAACCTCCCAACAAGAAAAGCTCAGAAACAGATGGCTTTACAGCTGAATTCTGCCAAACATTTAAGGACAATTGATGCCAATGTTTCTTAAACTCTTCCGAAAAATAGAGATAGAGGGAACACTTCCAAACATTTTATGAGGCCAGCATCACCTTGATACCTAGGTTAGACATATATCACAAGAAAAGATATGTGTCATACAGGCCAATCTCTTCAATGGACATTGATGCAAAAATTCTCAAAAAAGTATTAGCAAATCGAATCGAAGAACTTATCAAAAAGATTATACATCATGATGAAGTGGGATTTATTTTGGCATGCAAGGCTGGTTTAACATATGCAAATCAATTAATGTTACGCATCACGTTAGCAGAATGAAAAGATAAAAACCACATGATTATCTCAATTGGCATGGAAAAAGCATTTGAAAAAGTCCAACATTCTTTCTTGATAAAATCTCTAAACAGTTTTGGAATAGAAAGAAAGCTTCTTTACAAAACAAGGGTCACTTAGGAGAAACTCACAGCTAATTTTATAATCAAAAGGGAAAAGCTGACAGCTTTTTCACTAAGATCTGGTACAAGGCAAGGATGTTCATTTTTGCCACTTCTGTTCAGCATAGTACCAGAAATTATAGCAAGAGCAGTCAGAAAAGAAAAAAAAAAAAAGAAAATAAATAACAGGTATACGGAACAGAAAAGAAGCAGTAAAATTATCTCTATTTTCAGATGACAATTTCCTATATGTAAACAAACCCAAAGCATACACACACACACACACACACAGTTAGAACTAATAAATAAATTTAGTGACGTTGCAGTGTGCAAAATCAAAATTAAACAATCCGTATCATTATTATACATTAATAACAAGCTTACTAACAAAGAAATCAGGCCAAAAAATACTCTTTGTTGTAGCATAAAAAATACAATTATTAGTGGCAGAGGCATTTGAACCATAGCATCTCTATCTTGAATAAGAGCTGGGTAAAATAAGACCTACTGGGTTGCATTCCCAGACAGTTAAGACATTCTAAGTCACAAGATGATATAGGAGGTTAGCACAGGATACATGTCATAAAGACGTTACTGATAAAACAGGTTAAATACAGAAGCTGACCAAAATCCACCAAAACCAAGATAGCAACAAGAATGACTGCTGGTTGTCCTCACTGCTACACTCCCACCAGTGCCATGACAGTTTACAAATGCCATGACAATGTCAAGAAATTATCCCATATGGTCTAAAAAGCAGAGGCATAAATAATACACCCCTTGTTTAACATATAATTAAAGAATAACCATATAAATGGGAAAACAGCAGCCCTTTGGGGCTGCTCTGTCTATGGAGTAGCCATTTTTTATTTCTTTACTTTCTTAATAGACTTGCTTTCACTTTACTCTATGGACTCACCTTGAATTCTTTCTTATACGAGATCCAAGAACCCTCTCTTGGGTTCTGGATTAGGACCGCTTCCTGGTAACATCTTTCTGGCAACCACAAAGGGATGATAGAGAGAAAACCCCCAACCCAAAGGCTGACTTTGGGTAAGTGGTGGCGTCTGGTAACATCTTTCTGGCCAACCCCAAAGTGACAACACTGAAGAAACACCCTGATTCAAAGGAAATAGACTGCAGGGGCGATTGGCCGACTTTGGGTAAGTGGTTGTGTACCTGGGTAAAGAATGGGATTGAGTTAGAGGCCCAACTTAGGAGAATTAAGAGTCTATCCGAAGGCAGAGAGGGTTCAAGGCCCCCTCTTAATGAAAGGCAAGGACACTTGAATGGCCTTGGGTTCGAGACCCAACTTAGGAGGGTTAGAGTCCCTTCTAATATTTAGGGGCATAGAGAGTTCTCTCAGCAAAATTCCTCTTGGTAAAGTCCCTTTCAGCTACGAAGAGGTTTGGTACTATGGGATTGTAACTGCTATTTTTTTAAATCTACCTTGCACTCTTTACTGGCAGCTGTGGGTGACAAGAGTAGGCATGTATAGGACCATGGGACATGGGGAGCTTTTTCCTCCCTGAAAAATTAAACTTGAGAACCAATGGGATGGATGGAAAAGATCCCTTATCAACTGCAAAGCAGCTGTCTGAACTTTTGATTGCTGGCTACAACAGGTGGGTCTTTCTCTGGCCCATGTAAGTGCCTTGCTTTCCCCACCTTGCCACAAGCAATGCTTTCTTCCCTTCCCTTTCCTTTCTCTCTCTATGCAAACTGGTTGAATAAATGGTAAAAATCACTATTTATCTCCTCTTTTAAATTTTGATTAATAGGAGAGAGTGTTTGTGAGACTAGTCTTAAACTGTAGCGAATCTGGTGTGCTTTGTGTGTATTTGTATATTGTTCTGTCATAAAGAGAGGTACCTTAGGATAGAACATGGGCTTGGGACACCTGTAAGCCCACTGTTCAAGATGGCCCAGCAAACTGGTCAGTTACAAACTTTGCTGCAGGTCCCTAAGAAAACCTGGATGAGGTTTCCTTCTTGTCTTGTACGTCCTTGGGATTTTGACTTTGTACCCATGTGGCTGTGCTTTCTCTTTTCACAATGATGACCCAGGTTCAGGGTTCAATTTCTGGCTTAGGAAATGAGTTCTTTGTCTTTTCTCTGTCTGTATATGTGTTGTGTGTGTGATGTTTATATATATGAAAGAGTTTTGATTAATTGGTTTAATAATAAGAAAAATGTAAATCAAATATTTTGTCAGAAATGTAATGGCTTTTAGTTCAGGTGATTTAGGTAATATTTGGGAAATAAAGAGAGTTTTAAAAATTATTGGCAAAATAAAACTATTTTCAAAAATGTAAATATTTGGTCCAAATTATACGGATTTGGATACATATACATATTAGGTTTGCTAAATGCTTTAAGGTCATAAACTTCTTTCACTTTTAAAAATTGTTCAATTTGTTTTTGGAGCATTAGATTCGAGGTAAGGCCTGGGGACATGTGTAATTAGCCATGCCCCCTAACTATGCAAATAAGATTACAAATAAAAATAATGTTTTGTAAGAAAAGATCTCGTATGGTAAATTACTGTCCTAAAATAAAATAACTGTTTTTTTGTTTGTTTGTTTGTTTTTAAAAAGGTGTTTAGGACAAGTCAGAAACTCCAAACATGTCATAGATGATCTGCGTAAGTCATGAAATAATTTATAAAAGAGAATTCGTGCAAGAAATGTTGTACAATTTAAAAGTGATTAAGCCTCATAAAAGCTTTATAAAATGCCACTATGACTCTTAACTGTATAACGTACTTGCTTTACTGCTAGGTAAGGCCTGGGACATATGAAATTAAACACTGGAAAGAGTCAGACCCTATGTACCTGGGTCCTAGCCTCCACGTTAGTACATAATTAAAATACTAAATTTACCAAAGTTTTCACCAAAGATAAAGTCATGAAGAATTAACATTGTAAAATATAATTAAAACTAATAAAGAAACAGTTTTATGGATAAGGTGTGTAAGAAAAGCAAAATGTGTTTTTGGTAAAAGATTATAAAAAGACATGGGAATGTGTAATTTTTTGGTTTAAAATGTTAGAATAAAGCTGAATGTTTAAACAAATTATGGAAGATTTATGAAAAGTTAATTGCAAAAGAGATTTTGTGTATGAACATATTAACTAAAATTAAAGGGGTATTATTCAGTTTTTCTATAAAACAAACATTGAGATAAAACCACAACAGGTTTTCCTTAGAACAGTGATCTGCTTGTTAACAAAAACTGTAAAGGGTTATAAAAGGTTTATGAGAATTCTACCTTTTAGTCAAACTGATTAAGATTGGATAATTTTATCTATAAGGTTTTATTAAAAATTGAGTTTGATACCAATAATTAATACAACAGTGACATTTGGCTTATTTGTTATAAAAATCATGCAGGAAATATTGTCAAATATAACATGGTGTTTGGTTTTTTTGGGACTGTATTTGTCCATAGAAGTAACCAAAATTCCTAATCAATTGTGGCTTTAATAGAGGTTGCCCTAAGACATTTTTTCATTCATGGACAATTATTGTCTTATACCAGTCCTCTTTAGAAGACAGTTTTGTAATCAATTGTAGGACTTTGACAGGAGCAGATTTCTGATAACTTTGGAAACTGTGACATTAAATTAGAGGAAATAACTTTCAGAACTCTCATGGAGAACTGGTATGTTCATGAATATCAAAATAGAACAGGAATTAACTACATGGACTGAACTAGTAGAACACTAAAGTAATCTTTCTAACTTTGTTTAAAATGCCGCTGATCCTTTGTTTTGTTTTTCAGAGGCAAAAAACTTTTCTTTTAAACTATTTACAACTTTTAACAATTAGGTAAAGTATAATCGTATGAACAAAATTTGGAGCATATTTCTTTCTCTCTTTTTGATTCCTCCAGAATTTGGAAATCATTTCTGAGTATTCTCAATTTATAACAATGTACTTATTTGAATAAGTACAATGAGAATATGTTTTCTTTTTAACAGGACACAATTAGAAAACCTGGTTATTTTACTGAGACTTTGCCTGGAATGACATGCTTTCCTTTAAAGAATCAAACTTGACTTGCAAAGCCAATAAAAGCCCTTTGAGAAAACTAGCCTCCTACCTTGTTTATACAGTCCCTGTACAAGGTTTCTGATCTGTGGTAAGCAAAAAATGTCACTTTCTAACAGGTCCGGGAATCCTAATTTATCTTGGAGCCTCAAGAGGAGAGGAATTTACTGACCTCATAGATATTTGAGGGTACAAATCCATGACACGACTTGACTTTAAAAAAGTCTTATCTAAGATTCCTTCTATGGAACAGAATTCCACCAAAGTCAATTTTTAAAAAGTTTATGTGAAAAATAATTATTGTTACTGCACTTTTTACAAGTAATCAGGCCAAGTATAATAAAACAAATTAGTCTTACCGTGATTTGTCTTTAGTAAAAATGGGAAATTAGAGAGAGAAAAAAAGGAAAAATTATGTTTCAATGACTATAATACACCTGTTATTAGATTCTAGTCTTAGCTGTTTTTGTTTTCTTTTCTACAATTTAGGCTAACCCTGCTTATTCCTGTGAGCCAATCGGTAATCTCTTACTGCAACTCAGAAGAAATAAGAGGGATAGGTAATATAAAAATCTGGACCAGTATTCTAATTCTGGGCACATTGGAATCAGCTAATCACATATCAGCTTGAATCCAGCAGCTACACAGTTCATGGACAGCCTTCTAATTTAATTTACTTGGGATAATTTTGCTTATTTTGTTATATTACTATTGTACTCTTTATGTAGGAATGCAGAGTAAACTTACTCAACGTTTTCTTAAACTGAATACTTATAAATCTTCCAGATGTCACCTTTTGTCAGAACTCAAGAGTTATTAATGGTGCTTGCCATACCAACGCTTTGTGACTGAACACTTCTCTACCCTGAATAAAAGAAATGCTCATTGTTAAACAGGAATGTCATCACCCCTATTCCACCTGAAAAAGTTACAGAAAATGGATCATTGTCTCTCTACAAACCTTAGGATTAAACGTTCTCTTATAAAAGAAAGGAGGAAAATGTCAGAGACATTTGAACTCAAGAAACTCTATCTTCAATAGGTGCTGGGTAAACTAAGACCTACTGACCTACTAGGCTATGTTCCCAGAGAGTTAAGACATTCTAAGTCACAGGATGACAAAGGAGGTCAGCCTAATATACATGTCATAAGGACATTACTGATAAAACAGGTTACAATAAAGAAGCAAACTAGAACCCACCAAAACCAAGATAACGACAAGAGTGACCTCTGGTTGTCCTCACTGCTATATTCCCGTCAGTGCCATGACAATTTACAAATGCCATGACAGTATGAAGCAATTACCCTTTGTGGCCTAAAAAGGGAGGTATGAATAATCCACCCCTTGTTTAACATATAATCAAAAAATAACCATAAAAATGGGCAACCAGCAGCTCCTGGGTCTGCTCCATTTATGGAGTAGCCATTCTTTATTACTTTACTTCCTTAATAAAATTGCTTTCACTTTATTCTATGGACTCACCCTGAATTCTGTCTTACATGAGATCCAAGAACCCTCTCTTGGGGTCTGGATTGGGATCCCTTTCTTGTAACACTAAGGAATACATTTAACCAAGGAGTCAGAAGGTCTGTACACTAAAAACTACAAAACACTGATGAAAAATATTGAATAAGACACATACAAATGGAAAAATTTCCCATGTTAACAGATCATAAAAGTTAATATTACTAAAATACATATTACCCCGAACAACAGATTTAACACAATCCCAATCAAAATCCCAATTTACATTCTTCCAGAGATGGTAAAATAATACTAAAATTTGTATGAAAACATAAAAAATAGGCAAAACAATTCTGAGAGAAAAAAAAACACAGTCAAAGGCATCACACTTCCTGATTTCTAATTTACAAAGCTGTAGTAATCAAAACAGGATGGTACTGACATAAATGCAGACACATAGACTAGTAGAATAGAATAGAAAACCCAGAAATAAATCCAAACATAAAATCAGTTTATTTCTGACAAGGGTGCAAAGAAGACACAATGAGGATAGAATAATCTAAATAAATGGTGCTGGGAAAGCTGAATTTCAACATACAAAAGAACAAAATCTGAACTTACAGCATACACAAAAATCTATTCTAAATGGATTAAAAGCCTAAATGTGTGACCAGAAACTGCAATATTCTCCGAAGACAACATAGGGAAAAAGCTCCTGGATGCTGGCCTTGGCATTGATTTTTGGGTATCACACCAAAAGTTCATGCCACAAAAGTAAAAATAAATAATTGGCACTAGATCAAACTAAAAAAGCCCTTGCACAGCAAAGGAAACAACAAAATGAAATGGCAGCCTATGCATTAGAAAAAAGTATTTGCAAGCCATGTATCTGATAAGCAGTTAATATCCAAAATTTATGAAGAACTCATGTAACTCAATAGTAGAAAAATAAATAACTGAATTAAAAAATGGCTAAAATACATAAATAGACATTTCTCCAAAGAAGACTTAAAATGTCCAGCATGCATATGAAAAGGTGCTCAACATCACTAATCATCAGAGAAATGTCAATGAAAACCACTATGAAATACAACTTCACACCCATTAGGATACCTATTACCAAAAAGTTAAAAGATAACAATGTAGGTAAGAATATGTAGAAAAAAACACTTTTTTACATGTTTATAGGATGTAGATTGGTGTCGCTATTAAGGAAAAGAATATGGATATTTCTAAAGAACTTAAAAATGGCACTACCATATGACCTAGCAGTCCTGTATCTGGGCATATACCAAAAGGAAATGAAATCATCACTTTGTCAAGATACCTGAACTCCTATGTTTATTGCAGTACTATTGACAATAGCCAAGAAATGAAATACTGAATTATCCATCAACAGAAAAATGGATACTGAAACTGTGAGATTATATATATAATATATATGTGTGTCTCTATCTATCTATCTATCTATCTATGTATCTATCTATCTATCTATCTATGTATCTATCTATCTATCTATCTATCTATCTATCTATCTATCTATCTATCTATCTATCTATCTATCTATCTACCTACCTACCTATACAAGAATATTATTCAGCCATGAGAAAGAACAAGATCTTAACCATTTGCAGCAAGGTGAATGAGTCTGGTGGAAATAAATTATAATAAGTGAAATAAGTCAGACAGAAAGAAAACTATTTCATGATCTCCCTTATATGTGGAATTCGAAAGAAAATTCAGATATACAGAGATAGAGAACAAAACAGCAGCTACCGGGGTGGTGGTGTGGATGGGGAGGAAATTGGGAGATACAGGTCAGAGAATACAACGTAGCAGATATGTACGATGAACAAGTCAAAGATCTAATATACAATATTAAGACTACATATAATAAAATTGTACTGTTTTGAAGTTAATGTTAAATGAGTAATTCTTAGCTGCTTTTGCTACGTGAAGGGTGAAATAATGAATTATGTCAATTTACTTCACTATAGTAACCTTTTTACTATTTGTATGTTTCCCATACTTTCATACTGTATGCTTTCAATATATACAATAAAATAATTTTATAATAAAAATAAATTAATAAACCCAAATATGAAATCAAAAAATAAAGAAAATCTGTATGAGTATTTACACTATTATTGCTTGCATTGGGATTCACAATTTTTCCCTTGTCAATTTTCCCATTATTTTGGATGTTCTTGCTGTTGTTGCTCCAATTGTTTCTGTTGGTATTAGTGTGGGTGCTCTGCTGACAGAGAGGTGCTGAGAAACAAGCAGTCTGTCCCCTGCTATATCTTGGTGAATAGAACAAAATCAGTATTAAGTACTGAAAATTATTGCATAAGCATTCGTGCAGATACACGGGCATATAAGAATATTTTCTTCCTTTTTCATTACAATTTTACTTGAATTTTCCATGTTTCTATTTAGATAACAGATAACATAATAGCAAAAATGTCAGTGTAAAATTACCCCTCTCATCTGTGGATATCACATTATTCATCTATAATTATTTTTAATCTTAGGGTACCTCTAATTTGTATTATATTATCTTACATATTCAGCTTACTTCCACCATGATATGTGAGTTCTCAGGGGCAAATAAATACACTGTGTTTACCTTGTATAGTTTTGAAGAGCCTAGAACATTTAGCAAATGAAATAATGAGTAAACATACACTGAATTAATTTCAACAGTGCTGTAAAAAAAGTGTATGGACCAAAACCACTAAAATATGCTCAGACTTTTAAAACAGTAAAAACAAGAAAAATTCCAAGTAAATTAACAATGCTTAGCATGTTTACTATTAAATTATATTTTTTGAGACATCTATAAATGATGAAGTGATTAGCATTTATTATGGTTAGGCTTTGAATTTCAGAATACTAAATATTTACACGGTCAATTTCATGATTTTCCTGAATTATTAAAAAAAAATGTTATTTGTTATTAGGGCAGCGTAAAGGTTTTGTTCTTTAGAAAGGACTTAACACAAAAAATAGTATTAGAAATTACATTTAGGCTAAGTTAATTGTCTTACAGATTTAAATGATGAGGCACACTGTCTCTCTACTCCAATTCTGGCATTACGTTATATACTGTGTAAGAGCTAACATTTTACGTTAATTCAATAATTTTCATTTGCACGTATCAAATTGATTAATGAAGTGCTTCATGTCAGAAAAGTCATGTCAGCAAATAGCAAATAACCTTTCTATTTAACAAATATTATAAATTATATTTTGAACATAGATTTCTATATATTTTAGATATGTCAAGGAAGATATTTCACTGCTGACATGTTTGATTTTGTAAAGTACGTTTTTTTAAAAAATTGTAAATATTTGGTGAAAATTAGATTTAATTATATCAGAACACTGCAGAGGTGAAAAGTAATAAACTATAGACACCCAAATACCTAGTCCTTTTGAGTTAACATTCTACTGATTTTAAGAGCAATAAAGTTTATATGGTGTTCTGCACTAAAGACAATATCCTGGAGGTATATTTTTAAAGTCTGTGAAAACATTTTGTATACAATCTGTATATTAATTAGTGTAATTAGATATTTTGCGGTATATTTGTATGGAGAGTGAATTCAGTAATTAACCTTGTGTCACATAATACATTTTACTTTCTTTACCTCAAAATAGAAAACAATTTAAATTATAGCACATATTAATGTATTCACAACCAAATAAAATTTTAAATTCTGACTCTAAAGCACATTATAAATGTATAATAATAGGACCTTTAGATTTAATAAAATGGTATTAAGTTTCTTATCCATAGCTATGAAAATGATTTTAAAAATCAGTTTTCAATTGTGGTTTTAAAACAAAACATTGGTGGTTATTATTTTTTCATTGTAATGACTCATTGTAATGAAAGCAAATCATATTGACCTAAATTTTTACAATTTCATCTTGTTAATTTAATGGAGTTGCCATAGAGTTATAGTCCACTGAACTTTTGACCTTTACTCTGCTTGAATATCCCATTATGCAATTATTTATTTGCTCCTGATATTTATAGATTAATTCTGTTATATGGTATTGTGTCACAAATTTCAAGTTTGATTTTACATATGCATTTGATAAAAATTACTTAAATATACTATTAAAAGTCTTTGCATATATTTCACTTAGAAGTTTAAATGATTTGTTTAACCAGATAATATGCTGACATATTATTAAAACAAAATTATTAAGCAGTTGTTCTGTTTCCAAAAACTCAGTAAATCATGAATAAACCCTTTATTAAAGGTTAAATTAAAAAAACATTCAATATTTTCTTGGCAGTTAGTAATATTAACAATAAAATTAGTCTCTGATTCGGAATCAGAACTTTTTAAATGTCATATATGATATAAAAATAGATGAATTTATGTAAAATATCTCTCTCTTCTTATATCTATACATATGTAGCTATCTCTCTGTATACAATTTTATAATAAAAATATATATAGAGAGAGATTTACCTAGAATACAGGACGGTTAAAATAGGCAGGAAGAAACATAGTTCTTATTTATCTATGACCACAATGACATGCTCAATTTTCTGAGAAAGAGAGCAAGGTTGACTTCACTGGCAAGTATACACATTTTATTTATGGAACACATTTGTGTCTCCTTTCATATGATCGTAAGTTAGGCCTGAAAACCCAAGTAGGAAACTTGACCCTCTTTACCTTTCCATTAAGTATGCAGTAAAATGGGGGAAAGAAAGGGGAAACTGTCTTAAGTCCTTCTTTCTGGATCTCATCTTAGTACTTCTTGTCTTTTCAGTAACGAAAGCCGACCCCAAAGAAGATGACCCCTCTATCTTCAAATGAATCCCCCTGGAAAAATGGCTCTCTAATGCATAGTTCTACTGATCTTTCCTAGGTTAAAAATCATTTTATATCTGAAGTCAAAAAGTCTTACCTAATGATTGTGATACCTTCATCTGCACAGAGTAGAAAGGGTATGCAACAGAAAGGAAAGGATGTGTAGCATCAGCTCATTACTAGGTTGGTTTATTATTATATTTCTTTCCAAGCTTTCACTTTTAGAGGGCCTCTTAATTATTGTTACTTTGTCATATGAACTTGGTAACTTTCTGGATCCAACCTTGGCAAGGATTTTTTAAAGCAACATTTTAGCTATAATTATTTATTTCATATTTACATATTTTATATGAAAGGTTGTATCTTCACATATTACAAAACTACCTGGAAAATAGAAGAGACAAATTCTAGCTTTCTCATTCCTATCACCCAGAAGCAGCAGTTGCTTTAGTATATTTTTTACTCCAGTGTATTGTTCACATGCATCATGTGTTTCATATTTCTGTTGTAATAAGTATATATGGAGTTATGCTTTTATTTCATATTCTAATACTTAAAACATCTTTTATTATCATCACTTCATATACTTCATTTTTATTTATATATAACATTTCATCATGGAAGCATATAAACTCATCCCTATTATTGGATATTTACATTCTTCCTGTTGAATTGCTATCATAAATAATGCTGCTGAGAATGCCTTCTATGACCATATCTAAATGCTTCTATTTGGCTTTTAAGGGGTTGTAATCTGATATTGTTACTGATTTGTAAAACCTACCTGTTGCTCTGGATTACATAAATGGACTCAAATGTTCTCTTGTCTTCACTCCCTTTCTCTGGCTACAGCGAGGCACACACTGACCCTTGTTTCACTGGTATCATTCCAATGTGTCACTTTTCATGTCGTTGATTATCAAGACAAAGATGTTTTCTTTGATTATTTCATTCTTGATGATTTCATTTCAGTCAGTGTTAGTCCTCCATCTTTATTCTTTTACAAAATCATTTGGCTATTGTAGGGCCTTTACATGTTTGTGTAAATTTTATAATCTGCTTGTCAGTTTTGCTTAAAATAGTTCTGTTGGAATTATTATATGAATTACATTAAATTTATAAGTCAATTTGAAGAGGATTAACATTTTAAGAATGTTGAGTCTTCTGATACATGAACTCTTTATTCATTGTATTTGTATATATATGCATGTGTGTATATATATGCATGTGTGTATATATATGTGTGTGTATATACATATGTATATACACATATTTTCTTAAGTCTTTTTTATTGTTTTAAGTGGGTAGGTCTTAAAGTCCTTTTATAAAATGTATCCCTAACAATACTATAATTTTGATGCTAGTCATTGGCATAAGTCTTTTGATTTCAGTTTCTGTTTACTTGTCAAGATGAAGAAATAGCATTGATATTTGTACTTTGATTTTGTTTTTTTTTTTTTTAAATTTATTTATTATTATTATACTTTAAGTTGTAGGGTACATGTGCATAACGTGCAGGTTTGTTACATATGTATACTTGTGCCATGTTGGTGTGCTGCACCCATCAACTCGTCATTTACATCAGGTATAACTCCCAATGCAATCCCTCCCCCCTCCCCCCTCCCCATGATAGGCCCCGGTGTGTGATGTTCCCCTTCCTGAGTCCAAGTGATCTCATTGTTCAGTTCCCACCTATGAGTGAGAACATGCGGTGTTTGGTTTTCTGTTCTTGTGATAGTTTGCTAAGAATGATGGTTTCCAGCTGCATCCATGTCCCTACAAAGGACGCAAACTCATCCTTTTTGATGGCTGCATAGTATTCCATGGTGTATATGTGCCACATTTTCTTAATCCAGTCTGTCACTGATGGACATTTGGGTTGATTCCAAGTCTTTGCTATTGTGAATAGTGCTGCAATAAACATACGTGTGCATGTGTCTTTATAGCAGCATAATTTATAATCCTTTGGGTATATACCCAGTAATGGGATGGCTGGGTCATATGGTACATCTAGTTCTAGATCCTTGAGGAATCACCATACTGTTTTCCATAATGGTTGAACTAGTTTACAATCCCACCAACAGTGTAAAAGTGTTCCTATTTCTCCACATCCTGTACAGCACCTGTTGTTTCCTGACTTTTTAATGATCGCCATTCTAACTGGTGTGAGATGGTATCTCATTTTGGTTTTGATTTGCATTTCTCTGATGGCCAGTGATGATGAGCATTTTTTCATGTGCGTGTTGACTGTATGAATGTCTTCTTTTGAGAAATGTCTGTTCATATCCTTTGCCCACTTTTTGATGGGGTTGTTTGTTTTTTTCTTGTAAATTTGTTTGAGTTCTTTGTAGGTTCTGGATATTAGCCCTTTGTCAGATGAGTAGATTGCAAAAATTTTCTCCCATTCTGTAGGTTGCCTGTTCACTCTGATGGTAGTTTCTTTTGCTGTGCAGAAGCTCTTTAGTTTGATTAGATCCCATTTGTCAATTTTGGCTTTTGCTGCCGTTGCTTTTGGTGTTTTAGACATGAAGTCTTTGCCCATGCCTATGTCCTGAATGGTACTACCTAGGTTTTCCTCTAGGATTTTTATGGTATTAGGTCTAACATTTAAGTCTCTAATCCATCTTGAATTAATTTTCGTATAAGGAGTAAGGAAAGGATCCAGTTTCAGCTTTTTACTTATGGCTAGCCAATTTTCCCAGCACCATTTATTAAATAGGGAATCCTTTCCCCATTTCTTGTTTCTCTCAGGTTTGTCAAAGATCAGATGGCTGTAGATGTGTGGTATTATTTCTGAGGACTCTGTTCTGTTCCATTGGTCTATATCTCTGTTTTGGTACCAGTACCATGCTGTTTTGCTTACTGTAGCCTTGTAGTATAGTTTGAAGTCAGGTGATGCCTCCAGCTTTGTTCTTTTGACTTAGGATTGTCTTGGAGA
This sequence comes from Macaca nemestrina, assembly GCF_043159975.1. NCBI lineage: Eukaryota > Metazoa > Chordata > Mammalia > Primates > Cercopithecidae > Macaca > Macaca nemestrina. The sequence goes on from NC_092128.1 coordinate 13,136,815, forward strand.
TGTGGGCTCTTTTTTGGTTCCATATGAACTTTAAAGCAGTTTTTTCCAATTCTGTGAAGAAACTCATTGGTAGCTTGATGGGGATGGCATTGAATCTATAAATTACCTTGGGCAGTATGGCCATTTGCACGATATTGATTCTTCCTATCCATGAGCATGGTATGTTCTTCCATTTGTTTGTGTCCTCTTTGATTTCACTGAGCAGTGGTTTGTAGTTCTCCTTGAAGAGGTCCTTTACATCCCTTGTCAGTTGGATTCCTAGGTATTTTATTCTCTTTGAAGCAATTGTGAATGGAAGTTCATTCATGATTTGGCTCTCTGTTTGTCTGTTACTGGTGTATAAGAATGCTTGTGATTTTTGCACATTAATTTTGTATCCTGAGACTTTGCTGAAGTTGCTTATCAGCTTAAGGAGATTTTGGGCTGAGACAATGGGGTTTTCTAAATATACAATCATGTCATCTGCAAACAGGGACAATTTGACTTCTTCTTTTCCTAACTGAATACCCTTGATTTCTTTCTCTTGCCTAATTGCCCTAGCCAGAACTTCCAACACTATGTTGAATAGGAGTGGTGAGAGAGGGCATCCCTGTCTTGTGCCAGTTTTCAAAGGGAATTTTTCCAGTTTTTGCCTATTCAGTATGATATTGGCTGTGGGTTTGTCATAAATAGCTCTTATTATTTTGAGGTACGTTCCATCAATACCGAATTTATTGAGCGTTTTTAGCATGAAGGGCTGTTGAATTTTGTCAAAAGCCTTTTCTGCATCAATTGAGATAATCATGTGGTTCTTGTCTTTGGTTCTGTTTATATGCTGGATTATGTTTATTGATTTGCGAATGTTGAACCAGCCTTGCATCCCAGGGATGAAGCCCACTTGATCATGGTGGATAAGCTTTTTGATGTGTTGCTGAATCCGGTTTGCCAGTATTTTATTGAGGATTTTTGCATCGATGTTCATCAGGGATATTGGTCTAAAATTCTCTTTTTTTGTTGTGTCTCTGCCAGGCTTTGGTATCAGGATGATGTTGGCCTCATCAAATGAGTTAGGGAGGATTCCCTCTTTTTCTATTGATTGGAATAGTTTCAGAAGGAATGGTACCAACTCCTCCTTGTACCTCTGGTAGAATTCAGCTGTGAATCCATCTGGTCCTGGACTTTTTTTGGTTGGTAGGCTATTAATTATTGCCTCAATTTCAGAGCCTGCTATTGGTCTATTCAGGGATTCAACTTCTTCCTGGTTTAGTCTTGGAAGAGTGTAAGTGTCCAGGAAATTATCCATTTCTTCTAGATTTTCCAGTTTATTTGCGTAGAGGTGTTTATAGTATTCTCTGATGGTAGTTCGCATTTCTGTGGGGTCGGTGGTGATATCCCCTTTATCATTTTTAATTGCGTCGATTTGATTCTTCTCTCTTTTCTTCTTTATTAGTCTTGCTAGTGGTCTGTCAATTTTGTTGATCTTTTCAAAAAACCAACTCCTGGATTCATTGATTTTTTGGAGAGTTTTTTGTGTCTCTATCTCCTTCAGTTCTGCTCTGATCTTAGTTATTTCTTGCCTTCTGCTAGCTTTCGAATGTGTTTGCTCTTGCTTCTCTAGTTCTTTTAATTGCGATGTTAGAGTGTCAATTTTAGATCTTTCCTGCTTTCTCTTGTGGGCATTTAGTGCTATAAATTTCCCTCTACATACTGCTTTAAATGTGTCCCAGAGATTCTGGTATGTTGTATCTTTGTTCTCATTGGTTTCAAAGAACATCTTTATTTCTGCCTTCATTTCGTTATGTACCCAGTAGTCATTCAGGAGCAGGTTGTTCAGTTTCCATGTAGTTGAGCGGTTTTGATTGAGTTTCTTGGTCCTGAGTTCTAGTTTGATTGCACTGTGGTCTGAGAGACAGTTTGTTATAATTTCTGTTCTTGTACATTTGCTGAGGAGTGCTTTACTTCCAATTACGTGGTCGATTTTGGAGTAAGTACGATGTGGTGCTGAGAAGAATGTATATTCTGTTGATTTGGGGTGGAGAGTTCTATAGATGACTATTAGGTCTGCTTGCTGCAGAGATGAGTTCAATTCCTGGATATCCTTGTTCACTTTCTGTCTCATTGATCTGTCTAATGTTGACAGTGGAGTGTTGAAGTCTCCCATTATTATTGTATTGGAGTCTCAGTCTCTTTGTAAGTCTCTAAGGACTTGCTTTATGAATCTGGGTGCTCCTGTATTGGGTGCATATATATTTAGGATAGTTAGCTCTTCCTGTTGAATTGATCCCTTTACCATTATGTAATGGCCTTCTTTGTCTCTTTTGATCTTTGATGGTTGAAAGTCTGTTTTATCAGAGACTAGTATTGCAACCCCCGCTTTTTTTTGTTCTCCATTTGCTTGGTAAATCTTCCTCCATCCCTTTATTTTGAGCCTATGTATGTCTCTGCGTGTGAGATGGGTCTCCTGAATACAGCAGACTGATGGGTCTTGACTCTTTATCCAGTTTGCCAGTCTGTGTCCTTTAATTGGAGCATTTAGTCCATTTACATTTAAGGTTAACATTGTTATGTGTGAACTTGATCCTGCCATTATGATATTAACTGGTTATTTTGCTCGTTAGTTGATGCAGTTTCTTCCTAGCCTCAATGGACTTTACATTTTGGCATGTTTTTGCAATGGCTGGTACCGGTTGTTCCTTTCCATGTTTAGTGCTTCCTTCAGGGTCTCTTGTAAGGCAGGCCTAGTGGTGACAAAATCTCTAAGCATTTGCTTATCTGTAAAGGATTTTATTTCTCCTTCACTTATGAAACTTAGTTTGGCTGGATATGAAATTCTGGGTTTAAAATTCTTTTCTTTAAGAATGTTGAATATTGGCCCCCACTCTCTTCTGGCTTGGAGAGTTTCTGCTGAGAGATCTGCTGTTAGTCTGATGGGCTTCCCTTTGTGGGTAACCCGACCTTTCTCTCTGGCTGCCCTTAAGATTTTTTCCTTCATTTCAACTTTGGTGAATCTGGCAATTATGTGTCTTGGAGTTGCTCTTCTCGAGGAGTATCTTTGTGGCGTTCTCTGTATTTCCTGGATTTGAATGTTGGCCTGCCCTACTAGGTTGGGGAAGTTCTCCTGGATGATATCCTGAAGAGTGTTTTCCAACTTGGTTCCATTTTCCCCCTCACTTTCAGGCACCCCAATCAGACATAGATTTGGTCTTTTTACATAGTCCCAAACTTCTTGCAGGCTTTGTTCATTTCTTTTTCTTCTTTTTTCTTTTGGTTTCTCTTCTCGCTTCATTTCATTCATTTGATCCTCAATCGCAGATACTCTTTCTTCCAGTTGATTGAGTCGGTTACTGAAGCTTGTGCATTTGTCACGTATTTCTCGTGTCATGGTTTTCATCTCTTTCATTTCGTTTAGGACCTTCTCTGCATTAATTACTCTAGCCATCAATTCTTCCACTTTTTTTTCAAGATTTTTAGTTTCTTTGCGCTGGGTACGTAATTCCTCCTTTAGCTCTGAGAAATTTGATGGACTGAAGCCTTCTTCTCTCATCTCGTCAAAGTCATTCTCCGTCCAGCTTTGATCCGTGGCTGGCGATGAGCTGCGCTCCTTTGCCGGGGGAGATGCGCTCTTATTTTTTGAATTTCCAGCTTTTCTGCCCTGCTTTTTCCCCATCTTTGTGGTTTTATCTGCCTCTGGTCTTTGATGATGGTGATGTACTGATGGGGTTTTGGTGTAGGTGTCCTTCTGTTTGATAGTTTTCCTTCTAACAGTCAGGACCCTCAGCTGTAGGTCTGTTGGAGATTGCTTGAAGTCCACTCCAGACCCTGTTTGCCTGGGTATCAGTAGCAGAGGCTGCAGAAGATAGAATATTTCTGAACAGCGAGTGTACCTGTCTGATTCTTCCTTTGGAAGCTCCCACTCCGGGGTGTACTCCACCCTGTGAGGTGTGGGGTGTCAGACTGCCCCTAGTGGGGGATGTCTCCCAGTTAGGCTACTCAGGGGTCAGGGACCCACTTGAGCAGGGAGTCTGTCCCTTCTCAGATCTCAACCTCCGTGTTGGGAGAGCCACTGCTCTCTTCAAAGCTGTCAGACAGAGTCGCTTGTGTCTGCAGAGGTTTGTGTTGCGTTTGTTATTGTTTACTGTGCCCTGTCCCCAGAGGTGGAGTCTACAGAGACAGGCAGGTTTCCTTGAGCTGCTGTGAGCTCCACCCAGTTCGAGCTTCCCAGCAGCTTTGTTTACCTACTTAAGCCTCAGCAATGGCGGGCGCCCCTCCCCCAGCCTCGCTGCTGCCTTGCCGCGAGATCGCAGACTGCTGTGCTAGCAATGAGGGAGGCTCCGTGGGTGTGGGACCCTCCCGGCCAGGTGTGGGATATGATCTCCTGGTGTGCCTGTTTGCTTAAAGTGCAGTATTGTGGTGGGAGTTACCCGATTTTCCAGGTGTTGTGTGTCTCAGTTCCCCTGGCTAGGAAAAGGGATTCCCTTCCCCCTTGCACTTCCCAGGTGAGGCAATGCCTCGCCCTGCTTCAGCTCTCGCTGGTAGGGCTGCAGCAGCTGACCAGCACCGATCGTCGGGCACTCCCCAGTGAGATGAACCCAGTACCTCAGTTGAAAATGCAGAAATCATCGGTCTTCTGTGTCGCTCGTGCTGAGAGTTGGAGACTGGAGCTGCTCCTATTCGGCCATCTTGCTCCGCCCCCTGTACTTTGATTTTGTGACCTGAAACCTTGCTATTCTCACTTATTAGATTTTTTTCTGTATTTAATTGTATCTTCTTGTATAATGTTGCTGCAAATAAAGATACCTTTTTTTTTTTTCTATTCTGGATGACTTTTATTAGTATTTCTTACCTTACTGTATTCATTAGAACTTTGAATATAATGTCGAATGGAAGTGGTGAGAGCAGACATTTTAGCCATCCTCTTGATCTTTGGGGGAAAGCATTCAGCCTTTCCTTTTTAATTGTAAGGGGTATTTACCATACATGTCCTGAATCAGGATGAGCAAGTTCACACATATTCTTTAAGAGTTTTGTGAAGAATGCACATTGGATTTTGTCAAATATTTTCTGTGCATCTATTGAAATAATCATATATATTTTTCTTGTTTCGTTTGTTAATATGGTGAGTACATTCACTGACTTTTGAATGTTAAGTAAGCCTTGTATATCTGAAATAACGGCCGATTGGTTATGAAGTGCTATCCTTTTGATATATTGTCAGATCCCATTTGGTAAAATTTTGCTGAAAATTTGCTAAAATAGAAGAGTCATTTCTTCTCTGTGCATGGAGGATACTGGTCTGTAGCATTGTGCTTTTTTGTAGTTTTCTTTGCTTAGTTTTGCTTTGGTATCAGAGTAATGCTGGATGTATAGAGTGAATTCACAACTATGTTCCCGTTTATTTTCTGGAAGATGTTTTGTAGAATTTGTATTATTTCTTCCTTAAATATTTGGTAAAATTTACTAGAGATTCCATAGGTGTCTGGAGTTTCTTTGTGGGAAGTTTTTAACATGATATTCCGTTTTATTAATATATAGAGTTAGTCAGTGCATCTCTTTGTTCTTGAGAGAGCATTGATAGTTTGTGTCTTTAATGGATTTTTTGGGCTGCCATAACAAAGTACCACAACCTGGGTAACCTAAACAAGACGAATGTATCGTCTTGCAGTTCTGGAGGCTAGAAATCTAAAATCAAGGTTTTGCAAGGCCATGCTCTCTCTGACTCTCATAGAGGAATCCTTTCTTGCCTCTTCCTAGCTCTGCTGGTTTGCTGACAATCCTTGACATTCCAGTCCCTGGTTTGTTGTTCTGACCCTCCATAGTTATTTATGTGGTATCTCTGCATGCCTTCGTAGAATTTTCTCTATGAGTGTATCTGTGTCCAAATTTCCCTTTTATAAGGATACCAGCTATGCTGAATTAGGGGCCATCCTAATGGCCTAATTTTAACTTGATTTACTGTGTAAAAACTCTATTTCCAACGAAGGTCATATTCTGGGGTACTGGGGATTAGAACTTCAATGTATCTTTTTCTGGAAGGTGCAGACAAAGTCGACTCAAAATAGTGTCTTTCAAGAAATATCTTCATTTTATCTAAGTTGTTCATTTATTGACCTACACTTATTTAAAAGATTCTCTTATTTTACTGTTAATATCTACTATTTCTAGTAATGTTAAGTCTATTATTCCTGATATTAATCATTTGTGTTCTCTGTCTTTTTCTTTATTCAGTATGGTTTGCCTCTTTTCTTTTTCATTGATTTCCTCTCTCATATTAGTTCCTTTTTTTTCCAATTAATTTTCATTTATCTTGCTTTTCATTTTGTATTTACCTAAGATAGAAGCTTCCTCATCCATGAGTGGTGGATTTCAAGATCCCCACTGGAAACCTGAACCTGCAGATAGTACCAAAGCCTATATATACTATATTTTTTCCTATACATACACTGTGGCTGTAACTTTTGCAGTTGGAGATACAACAGCAAAACTAGGACAAACTTATTTTTCTTCTTCACAATTTCACAGATAAAAGATTCATTTGTACTGTAGATCTTAGTAACATCAGCATACGATTTTTTTTCTTTCCTTAAGTCAAGAACTTTAACCTTTTTACTTAAAGGAAACACTCTTTTGTTTTCTCTTTGGCATAGCGGAATTGCCAGCATCACTTTTCTTGCCCTTTGGGGCCATCGTTAAGTAAAATAAGAGGGACTTGAACACAAACACTGTGACACTGCCGCAGTTGATCTGATAACCACTTTCATTTTCCTTCTGCCTCAAGTTCTTTGAGATTTATTGTAGTGTGGGTCTGATTGTGATGATTTATTTCAGCTCTTGTATGTATGAAAAAAGCTTTCTTTTCCTTTCAGTACTCTAAAAATGTTGTTTAATTCTCTTCTCGCTTGCATCGTTTTTAACAAGAACTCTGCTTCTAGTCTTATGTTTATTCCTTTGTACCTGAATGCCCTTTTTCTGTGACTGATTTTAAGATTTTTCTCATGATTACTGTTTTCCAGTACTTTTCACACACCATGGTGTACACTTTCCATGTTTCTTTTGCTTGAGTTTTGTTGAGACTCTTGGGTATGTGGACTATAGTGCATTTCATCATCTTTGGAAAATGCTTGGCTATTATTTTTATTTTATTTCCATGTTCCCTTCTCTTCTGTGTGAGCTCCACTCATACATATTAGTTTACCTGAATTTGTCCTAAAATTTACTATATGTTTTTTTAAAAATTATTTTTGTTCTATGTTTAATTTCAGACACTTTCCCTTGCAATGTCTTCAGGGTCACAAATATTTTCTTCTCTAGTGCCTAATCTTCCGTTAACATATCATCCAGTGAATTTTTCATCTCATGTATTTAATTTATATATCTAGAGAATTTATTTGGATCATTGTTTATACCTTCCATATGTCTCTTTACCTTTCTGAGCTTACTGAATATAGTCACAGTACTATTTTAATATCTTTATTAAGATCAAAATTCATTTCAGTTCTGATTCACTTTCTATTGGCTTACCTTTCTTCTTGATAGGAGTATTTTCTTACCTCTCTGCATGGTTGGTAATCTTAATTGAATGCAGGCATTGTGGATTTTATTTTCTTTGGTGTTGGTTATTTTCATAATCCTATAAATATTCTTGATTTTGGTTCTGAGATGCAGTAACATTATGTGGGAATAACTTTACCCTTTGGATTTTGTTTTGAAGATTTATTAGCAAACCCAGGGACTGCTTAGCCTAACACAAGCTTTTGTCCCTTTGTGAGGCAAGATCCTTGTGCATATTCTAAATAGATCTCACTAAATCTTGAGGTTTTCTCTTCCGGCTTTTGAGAATAGGCACTACTTCCGGCTCTGTGTATATTAGAGGCACTGTTATCTCTAATACTGTAAGGTGTTTCTTTCCTGGCGCCCAGCCATAGGTTTTCTGAGGTTTTTAAAATTTGTACGTTGAATATCTCCAGAGTGTTGTCTGTGTGAAGTTTTCATTCCAGTTATATGCCCTGGAAGTTCTAGCCACTTTTCTCCACCTGCACTCTCAGCTTCATTTTTCAACTTAGGAATATGCAAGGCTTTGTCCAGCTTCTCCCTCTTTTGGTCACACCCTACAAATTCAGTCAAGGCAGTAAATGTGGGTAAACATGGGGTTCACTTTGTTTATTTACTTAATCTCAAGGATTGCTGTCTTTCCTTGCCTGATAGCTAGTGTCTTTAAAAGCATTTTTCAATTAATTTGGTCCATATTTTGGTTGTTTCAGTCAGTAGGGTAAGCCCAGCTCCAATCATTTTATTGTTACTTAGAGATATAGACTTTATTTAAAAAAAAAAACAAAACTTGTTTTCTGTTACTTACAGATATAGACTTTATTTTTAAAAAACACCTTTTTGCTTCAAACTATATTGATTACTAGAGACAAAAATATTTAAATATAATCAATAAAAATCGATATTTAAATATTATCAGTATAATCAGAAAATTGAAATATAATCAATATATTTCAATTTTTGAAATTCTGTATTTCAAAATATACTTTTGCATTCTGTATTTCAAAATATACTTTAATCAACAGGATGCATCATTCTTCAAAATAATAACTTTGAAAAAGAAAGTACTTCTCGTGCTTTATTTTATTCTTTACATATTTTAATATTGTAGTCCAACCACAAAAAAATATATAACTGAGTAAATTCAACTTACACCTGAAAAAATATCCTAAGTTTATATATGGATTTTGTTTTATTTTATATTATTGACTAGATTAAAAATAGACAGTACAATATTGTCCTTTGGTGAAAGTAAAGTCATTACAAAACTGAAGTGCCCTTAATAATACACGACTTAATTTATCTATTTTTATCTTTATGAAAAATCTTTAATATTTAACTTGTTTCTTTTTAATATTGTTTCAAAGTAAATAGTCTATATGCAACTGACATGAAACTAAAGAATTCTCATGGCTGAAACAGACACTCTGTGCCAGATATTTTAAAGACACGGCACTTTTAAAATGTATATCATTTTATTTGGCACTTCATTTGGCTTTTTCAGAATGAGAATAAACCTTGGGAAGTATTTTTCTTATGAAGACAAATTATGATATGAAGTTATCTCCATGTAAATATGAGAACAGGAAAGCTCTAATACCTTTTAAATAGTGAAAACACAAAAAAAGATTGTGAAGCTGGTGACATTAGGCTTTCAATCTCCTTTCTCCTTTCCTCACTTCTTACCAATTCTACCTTCTTAGCACCTCCTCTTTCTGCTCTTTCCTCTTTGGTTGTCATATGCCCTGATTACAATTGGATCCTCCTTTACTTGTACTGAAGAGTCAGAGCATTGTCACCAAACAGCCACTTAAAATTCCATTGAAAACTATGTCTTGCAGGAAGAAATCTTTGTCAAAATAAGCTATTGAAACAGTAAAATGAAAGAAAATAGACCATGATGGCAGAGATGGATTTTGTATATTTTCCTGTATGTATTCAAGTGAAATATATGATTCAATATTATATCATGCAAAATGAAATTACAAATATGTGTCATCTTTAAACTTTGTGACACCATAAAGTTTTGTCAATTTATTTACAACAATTACAATACATTACCTAGTACCTCCTATTTATTATGAATTATAAATATAAAATAAATTTTAATGATTCATTTTATATAGGAAAAAAAACAAGTAAGGGTTAACTCGTATTTTTGTGTCCTGAGACTACAAATCATTACTTACCTAGGGATTATTTGTAGGACAACAGTTACTTTTTCAGAGCTTACCATATGTATTTTTCTTGTCTTAGTATCACGAAATTCAATCTGTCTCTTGTAAAATATTATGTTAGCAAATGAGAAGCTAAATAAGAAATCTAAAGTTATCCTAAAGCAGGGCCCACATTTGAATATTAATATATTAATGTGTATCTTAGACTCTTCCTCACCTTGAATTTTCTTTGTGGATGTTTTATTTTTAAAACACTGTATGAATATGATATTGACAAAATAAGTGAGATATTTTATTTAGCCAAGGGTTCCCCATCACCTATGATGAAAATCTAGCTAAACATTTATGAAAAAGGATACGGAGATTATTAAATATTCCTTGGGCACCTGTGAACATGTGCTTTCAAAGTTGCATTAACTGTCTCAGATATACACCTCCAGCTACAATGAAGAGTTAGTTTCTCTTTCTTCTTTTATAATATGTAGTTAGAAATTTTTGAGCAGCCAATTAATCTAAAAAAATTCATAGAGATTGTCTTAGAATACATAATGAAATGATGAATTCATTTCCCAACAGCTGTTTTAAAAAGACATATACTTTTAGGAACAATGGCCTAGTCTAATCTCATTTAAGATAAATTTCAGGTTCTATTATTTCAAGTGTTATGTTCATCACATTTTTCTATATTTTAAATGATAAAATGTGCCCTAGAGGAAAACTATGTTTCCCAGTCAAAGAAGACAGGCCAGGCTTTTGAATTAAACTGTTACTGTTAATATTTTTCACATAAATTTATTATAAATAATGACTCATTTTCTTTAGAATTAAGGAGCTGTAATGCAGCTCCATTTGTCTTCCCAGATAATATTCTTTCTCTTGCTTTGCAGCCTTAGTCCCCAGGCTATCAAGAGACAATACCTAATAAATTTTTATTTGGTAATCCTAAAATCTTCTGAAATAGTACAAAATACATTCATATTTTCAGTGAAGGTTTCGGATACATATGTATACATGGATTTATTTTTTCTGGGCTATACATAACTAATATTTCCTCTGCTATCTACGTTAAAGATGGTAAACATTATCTAGATGGCCTGACATAACTAAATCTAGGTGTTGTAAAGTTGACTAAAATAAAATTTCTTTGTATTTTACCTACCTCCCTGAGTTAAGATAGAAATCTCTAGTTGGCTCATATTAGCAGGTGTATTCTTGACCTCAGCATTTCATATTGTGATGCATTAGCAGTGCTGAGAGTGCAGTTGATGCAACATTTTGTGAGAAAATGGAAAGCCAGCTGGTTTTGTGGTGAGATTTTGGACTGAGGCACAGTCTTGACAGTAAGAGTAAGGTGTAGTGGTAGACAGTGTTTTAGCTACCACTGACAACCTAGACTCCATCTGTGCATTATAATAATGCTAACGTTGAGGGTGAGAGAACTTTGTACAATCTTCTCTGCAATTTGCCCAAGTGTAATGACTTCCCTTCCATTAATGGAGGGGCATTATCTTACACCAAATGTAATTTTTAGAGACATTTTTTTTTTCCAGGAAGCAATTACACCCTTTTTTTGTTGTTGTTAATTTCATCTCTGTGATCATTTCCATCTGTGTCTTGTATCTATCTTGTAAACCAAATTCGTTTTAAAATTAAGTGATTACAAAGCTTTCACCCCACCTATCAGCTCCTGTTACCCGATAACTCTGCCAACCCAAACTGACTTCTGTGATTTTCTTAGTGGTAGCAGTCTCCCAGTGCTATAAGTGGAAATCACAAATAAAACCTGACCGTTTCTTTCTGATTACCCCTGTAATAAATTAGCCAACATGTCAAATTCCTTCAAAGATTATTTTTTTCTCAAAAATTTCTTATGTCTATCCCTTCCTTTATATTACAATTGCCACAGGCATAGTTCAGAATCTTAATACTTTGTAGTCAGAATACTGCAATGTATCTATTCTGGTCCTCCCTCACACCCACCGACCTGTAAAATTCCCTTTTTTTTTTTTTTGGATCTCTTCCTTCTCTTGACTGTAAATTTAATTACAGACTTCTGAAATGCTATCGTTGCTCATCTTCTCATTAAAAAATTCTAGTACACATCATGTTGCCTGATAAGACCTATGATATTCCGTATCACATATGCCATAATTTCTCCTAAACCTCGCATTTGTCAACCAACTTATAACAAAAGCCTCGTAACATGAGAAACCAAACCCAAACCAAACCAAATCAAAATCTGTATCATTCACTGGACACACCTTATATATATCTGTCTCCTGCCAGTGCTACACATGATGTAAACAAACGATGTTTATAAGTTTAACATTGTAGTATTCAAATGAAAACAAAAGGTCAGACGGAAAAATAGTGTTTACATCTTCTGATATTCTACCTTGTTTTTTTTTGCCATAAGTACATTTTTGAAGACTCTGAACTTCATGTGTATGCTGTCAGCATATAGAATTCTAATGTGGAAATCGTGACAAATAATGTTTATGTTGTAATAAGATGTTAAACTGAATTGCAAACAGTGGAATCATGTTTTTTTGAGCATCTTTGAGACGTATCTCTACCAGCCAATTTAGGTTTCTTTTGTAAGTTTTTAATCCTGACTAAAAAAAATTTTTAATGCCAAAAATCTCTTTTAGTATAAAAATAGGCATCTGAAGTCTTAAGTAGAAACAATAGTTTGCAATAAATTTCAGAATCTCTAAACCCCCAAATATGTTCCCATATCAACACTGTAATTGAATCTATTTAATTCTCATTCGTAAATTCTATAAAAAAATTGCTAGTGAAAGCATTGTTTAATTGTTTAAATATTAGATTAAATGGAAATCACATTCAGAGTCCATATTTTAATTTTAAATATATAAATTATTAAACATTTATGATACTTATAATGATCTTTCAACATCATTTATTCACCACAAATTTATTTTAGTTAAAAACATTAAAAACAAAATTTATTTTTGTATTTAAACATGATAAAATCCTCAGATATAAATAAATGATAAAATGTTATGTGTTTTTATTTGTGATATTTTAATAAAATAATATGGAATTCTGATAATTAAAATTGTTGTGGCAAGCGTATTATTCATTTTATTTTTTCAACTTTTATTTTACTTTAAATTGAAATATTAAAATGCAAAACACATCTCAAATTCATGTTTATTTTCCTGTCTCCACTGATGCATTTGTCAACTGTAATATTTGAACAATATACTAATAACATTGTGGGGGATGAATTAATTATAAGAGCTTTTTAACATGGCATCAGTCTCCAAAGCATAGAAGTGACCTAATGAAGTAGCAATGATGAACAAGGAAAAGATAATGAAAGCCTGTCATATATCTCTGCTTCCTAGTTTGAAAGCATAACCTCATATACTATGCTTCCTGCAGAATGTGACACACATAATTATGCAATTCATTAAATCGGATACTGAACCATATCTATGAGTCTGGGCACATATTATAATTTGTCTTCAATATAAAATTAGGGTTTTTTTTAAATATATACTTTAAGTTCTGGGATACATGTGCAGAACATGCAGGTTTGTTACATAGGTATACACGTGCCATGGTGGCTTGCTGCACCCATCAACCCACCATCTACATTAGGTATTTCCCTTAATGCTATTCCTCCCCTAGCCCCTCACCCCCCGACAGGCCCTGGTGTGTGAAGTTCCTCTCCCTGTGTCCATGTGTTCTCATTGTTCAACTACCAGTTAGGAGTGAGAGCATGTGGTGTTTGGCTTTCTGTTCCTGTGTTAGTTTGCTGAGAATGATGGTTTCCAGCTTCATCCCTGTCCCTGCAAAGGACATGAACTCATCCTTTTTATGGCTGCATAATATCATACAGTGTACATGTGCCAAATTTTCTTTATCCAGTCTACCGTTGATTGGCATTTGGGTTGGTTCCAAGTCTTTGCTATTGTAAACAGTGCTGCAATAAACATACGTGTGCATGTGTCTTTATAGTAGAATGATTTATAATCCTGTGAGTATATACCCAGTAATAGGATTGCTAAATCAAGTGGTATTTCTGGTTCTAGATCCTTGAGGAATTGCCACACTGTCTTCGACAATGGTTGAACTAATTTGCACTCCCATCAACAATTTCTCCACATCTTCTCCAGCAACTGTTGTTTCCTGACTTTTTAATGATTGCTATTCTAACTGGCTTGAGATGGTTTCTCATTGTGGTTTTGATTTGCATTTCTCTAATGATCAGTGACGATGAGCATTTTTTCATGTTTGTTGACCACATAAATGTCTTCTTTTGAGAAGTGTCTCTTCATATCCTTTGCTCACTTTTTGATGGTGTTGTTTTTTTTTTTTCTTGTAAATTTGTTTAAGTTATTTGCAGATTCTTGATATTAGCCCTTTGTCAGATGGATAGATTGCAAAATTTTCTTGCATTCTGCAGGTTGCCTGTTCACTCTGATGATAATTTCTTTTGGTGTACTGAAGCTCTTCAGTTTAATTAGATCCCATTTGTCAATTTTGACTTTTGTTGCCATTGCTTTTGGTGTTTCAGTTATGAAGTCTTGGCCCATGCCTATGTCCTGAATGGTATTGCCTATGGTTTTAGGTCTTATGTGTAAGTCTTTAATCCATCTTAAGTTAATTTTTGGATAAGGTGTGAGGAAGGGATCTAGTTTCAGTTTTCCGCATATGCCTAGCCAGTTTTCCCAACACCATTTATTAAATAGGGAATCCTTTTCCCATTGCTGGTTTTTGTCCAGTTTGTCAAAGAACAGATGGTTGCAGATGTGTGGCATTATTTCTGAGGCTTCTGTTCCATTCCATTGGTCTGTATATCTATTTTGGTACGAGTATCATGCTGTTTTGGTTTCTGTAGCCTTTTAGTATAGTTTGAAGTCAGGGAACGTGATGCCTCCAGCTTTGTTTTTTTTTTTTTTTTTTGCTTAGGATTGTCTTGGCTGTAGAGGCTTTTTTTGTTGTTGTTCCATATGAAATTTAAAGTTGTTTTTTCTAATTCTGTGAAGAAAGTCAATGGTAGCCTGATGGTGATACCACTGAATCTATAAATTACTTTGGGCAGTATGGCTATTTTTATAATATTGATTCTTCCAATCCATGAGCATGAAATGTTTTTCAATTTGTTTGGGTCTTCTCTTATATCCTTGAGCAGTAGTTTGCAGTTCTCCTTGAAGACAGGCTTCACTTCCTTTGTAAGCTGCATTCCTAGGTATTTTATTCTCTTTCTAGCGATTGTAAATGAGAGTTCACTCATGATTTGGCTCTCTGTTTGTCTACTATTGGTGTATAGGAATGCTTGTAATTTTCACCCATTGATTTTGTATCCTAAGACTTTGCTGAAGTTGCTTATCAGCTTAATGAGATTTGAGGCTGAGATGATGGGGTTTTCTAAATATACAATCATGTCATCTGCAAACAGAGACAATTTAATTTCTCTCTTCCTATTTGAATAGCCTTTATTTCTTTCTCTTGCCTGATTGCCCTGGCCAGAACTTCCAATACGATGTTGAATAGGAGTGGTGAGAGAGGACATCCTTGTCTTCTGCTGGTTTTCCAAGGGAATGCTTCCAGCTTTTGCCCATTCAGTGTGATACTGGCTGTGAGTTTGACATAAATACCTCTTATTATTTTGAGATACGTTCCATCAATACCTAGTTTATGGAGCATTTTTAGCATAAAGGGGTGTTGAATTTTATCAAGTGCCTTTTCTGCATCTATTGAGATAATCATATGGTTTTTGTCATTGGTTCTGTTTATATGATGGATTATATTGATTGATTTGCATATGTTGAACCAGCTTTTCGTCCCAGGGATGAAGCCAACTTGATCGTGGTGGATAAGCTTTTTGATGTGCTGCTGGATTTGGTTTGCCAGTATTTTATTGAGAATTTCTGCATGGATGTTCATCAGGAATAGAGGCCTGGAAATTTTTTTGTGTGTGCGTCTCTGCCAGGTTTTGGGATCAGGATGATACTGGTCTCATAAAATTAGTTAGGGAGGAGTCCCTCTTTTTCTATTGTTTGGAATAGTTTCAGAAAAAAAATGGTACCAGTTCCTCTTTGTACCTCTGGTAGAATTCGGATATTAATCTGTCAGGTCCTGGGTTTTTTTTTTTTTTTTTTTTTTGGTTGTAGGTTATCAATTACTGCTTCAATTTCAGAGCTTGTTATTGGTCTATTCAGAGATGCGACTTCTTCTTGGTTTAGTCTTGGGAGGGTGCATGTGTCCAGGAATGTATTCATTTCTTCTAGATTTTCTGGTTTATTTGCATAGAGGTGTTTATAGTATTCTCTGATGGTAGTTTGTATTTTTGTCAGATCAGTGGTGATATCCCCGTTATCATTTTTTGGTGTGTCTCTTTGATTCTTCTCTCTTTTTTTCTTTATTTGTCTGGCTAGTGCTGTATTTGTTTTTGTTAATTTTTTCAAAACTTCCTGGATTCACTGATTTTTTTAAGGGTTTTCTTGTGTCTCTGTCTCTTTAGTTTTGCTCTGATCTTAGTTATTCCTTGTGTGCTGCTAACTTTTGAATTTGTTTGTTCTTGCTTCACTAGTTCTTTTAATTGTGCTGTTAGAGTGTTGATTTTAGATCTTTCCTGCTTTCTCTTTGAGCATTTAGTGCTATAAATTTGCTTCTAAACACTGCTTTAACTGTGTCCCAGAGATTCTGGTGCGTTGTGTCTTTGTTCTCATTGGTTTCAAAGAACTTATTTATTTCTAGTTTAATTTCATTATTTACCCAGTAGCCACTTAGTGGCAAGTTATTCAGTTTTCAAGTAGTTGTGCAGTTTTGAGTGAGTTTCTTAATCCTGAGTTCTAATTTGATTGCACTGTGGTCTGAGTGACTGTTTGTTATGATTGCTATTCTTTTTCATTTGCTGATGAGTGTTTTACTTCCAATTATGTGGTCAATTTTAGAATAAGGGCAATGTGGTACTGAGAAGAAAATATATTCTTTTGATTTGGGGTGGAGAGTTCTGTAGATGTGTATTAGGTCCACTTGGTCCAGAGCTGAGTTCAAGTCCTGAATATCCTTCGTAATTTTCTCTCTCATCGATATCTGCCTAATATTGACAGTGGGATGTTAAAGTCTCCCACTATTATTGTGTGTGAGTCTAAGTCTCTTTGTAGGTTTCTAAGAACTTGTTTTATGAATCTGGTTGCTCCTGTATTGGGTACACATATATTTAGGATAATTAGCTCTTCTTGTTATGTTGATCCCTTTACCATTATGTAATGCCCTTCTTTGTCTTTTTGATCTTTGTTAGTTTAAACTCTGTGTTATCAGAGACTAGGATTGCAACCCTGCCTTTTTTTTTTTTGCTTTCCATTTGCTTGGTAGATCTTTCTCCATCCCTTTATTGTGAGCCTATCTGTGTCTTTGCACATAAGATGGGTCTCCTAAATACAGCACACTGATTTGTTTTGACTTTTTGTCCAATTTGTCATTCTGTGTTATGTTCTTGCAGTGGCTGGTACTGGGTTTTGCTGTCGTATTTAGTGCTTCCTTCAGAGATCTTGTAAGGCAGGCCTGGTGGTGACAAAATCTCTCGGCATTTGCTTGTCTGTAAAGAATTTTATTTCTCCTTTGCTATGAAGCTAATTTTGCAGGATATGAAATTCTGGGTTGAATATTCTTTTCTTTAAGAATGTTGAATATTGGCCCCCACTCTCCTCTGGCTTGCATGGTTTCTGCTGAGATCCACTGTTAGTCTGATGGGCTTCCCTTTGTGAGTGCCCAAATCTTTCTCTCTGGCTGCCCTTAACATTTTTTCCTTCATTTCAATCTTGGTGAATCTGACGATTATGTGCCTTGGGGTTGCTCTACTTGAGAAGTATGTTTGTGGTGTTTCCTGTATTTCCTGAATTTGAATGTTGGCCTGCCTTGCTAGTTTGGGGAAGTTCTCCTGAATAATATCCTGAAGAGTGTTTTCCAACTTGGTTCTATGCTCCCCATCACTTTCAGGTACACCAATCAAATGTAGGTTTGGTCTTTTCACACAGTCCCATATTTCTTGGATGCTTTGTTCGTTCCTTTCATTCTTTTTTCTCTCATTTTTCTCTTGTCTTCATGCTTTATTTCATTAAGTTGATCTTCAATCTCTGATATCCTTTCTTCCACTTGATCAATTCAGCTATTGATACTTGTGTATGCTTCATGAAGTTCTCTTGCTGTGTTTTTCAGCTCCATCAGGTCATTTATGTTCTTCTCTAAACTGGTTATTCCAGTTAGCAATTTGTGTAACCTTTGTTCAAGGTTCTTAGCTTCCTTGTATTAGGTTAGAACACGCTCCTTAAGCTCAGGGAAGTTTGTTATTACTCACCTTCTGATCCCTACTTCTGTGAATTTGTCAAACTCATTCTCTGTCCAGTTTTGTTCCCTTGCTGGTGAGGAGTTGTGATAACTTGGAGGAGAGGAGACATTCTGGTTTTGGAATTTTCCAGCCTTTTTGCACTGTTTTTCTCCTCAACTTCATGGATTTATCTATCTTGGGCCTTTGATGTTGGTGACCTTCAGATAAGATTTCTGTGTGGGCATCCTTTTTGTTGATGTTGATGGTATTCTTTTCTGTTTGTAAGTTTTCCTTCTTATAGTGAGGCCCCTCTGCTGCAGGTCTGCTGGAGTTTGCTAGAGGTCCACTCCAGACCAGTGGAGGTTGCAAACCAGCAAATATTGCTTACTGCTTCTTCCTCTGAAAGCTTCACCCCAGATCGGCACCCACCAGATGCTAGTGGGAGCTGTCCTATATGAGATGTCTGTTGACCTCTGCTGGGAGGTGTCTCCCAGTCAGGAGCCACAGGGGTCAGGGACCCACTTGAGGAGGCAGTCTGTCCCTTAGCAGAGCTTGAGTGTTGTGCTGGGAGATCCACTGATCTATTCAGAGCTGGCAGGCAGGAACACTTAAGTCTGCTGAAGCTGCACCCACAGCCACCCTTTCCCCCAGGTGTCTGTCCTAGAGCAATGGGAGTTTTATCTATAAGCCCCTGACTGGGGCTGATCCCTTTCTTTCAGAGATGCCCTGCCCAGGAGAGGAGGAATCTAGAGAGGCAGTCTGGCTACAGTGGCTTTGTGGAGCTGCAGTGGGCTCTGCCTAGATCGAACTTCCTGGCAGCTTTGTGTACACTGTGAGAGGAAAACCACCTACTGAAGCCTCAGTAATGGCACATGTCCCTCCCCCTACCAAGCTCAAGTGTCCCAGGTTGACTTCAGAGTGCTGTGCTAGCAGTGAGAATTTCAAGCCAGTGGATCTTAGCTTCCTGGGCTCCATAGGGGTGGATTCCGCTGAGTTAGACCACTTGACTCGCTGGCTTCAGCCCCCTTTCCAGGGGAGTACATGGTTCTGTCTCACTGGCATTCCAGGTGCCACCGGGGTATGAAAAGAAAGTCCTGCAGCGAGTTCGGTGTCTGCCCAAAGACCACCCAGTTTTGTGCTTCCAACCCAGAGATCTGGTGGTGTAGGCACCTGAGGGAATCTCCTGGTCTGTGGGTTGTGAAGACTGGGAAAAGCATAGTATCTAGGCCAGAGTGCACCATTCCTCAAGGCACAGTCCCTCATGGCTTCCCTTGGCTATGGGAGGGATTTCCCCGACCCCTTGTGCTTCCCAGATGAGGCAACACCCCACCCTGCTTTGGCTTGCCCTCTGTGGGCTGCACCCACTGTCTAACCATTCCTAATGAGATATGGTGTGTACATCAGTTGGAAATGCAGAAATTACCCACCTTCTGCGTTGATCTCGCTGGAAGCTGCACACCAGAGCCACTCTTATTCAGCCATCTTGCCAGCCACTCCCTGAAATTAGGTTTCTTAACAAAACTGACAGGAAGTAGAATCCTTCCATTAGATCTACGTGCAAGCTCAGCTCCAGATTGTCTTCTGAGCTGGAGCCAACCGGAACAGATATGGAACCACTATTAATGACTGCTGTCTCATTCTGTGTGGATTCCTGTTTGGAACGCCATTAAGTATGGAGTGTTTTCTATTTGCCTTACAGTTCACATGGGGTATGAACAGTGGAGCTTTTACCAAAAATTTTAAGCCAGATATGAAATCTATTCTTTTCTGCTCCTTTAAACAACAGATCTGATGTCTATTACCATAAATTATTATTGCCTATTTAAAATCTTTATATAGTTGAAATCATTCAGTGTGAACTCCTTAGTGTCTAGACTGTTTTCCTCAATAGGTTTTAGATATTTGTCTGTGTAGCTGCATGAATCAAAATTCTGTTCATATTTTAATACCAAGGGGTATTACATAGCATGAACATATCACAATGAACTTATTCAATTTAACTGGCTGATGGACAATTAAGTGATGTCTTATTTTGGTTAATGTGAATAAATATAATAAAACAATCACATCCAAGTCTACTTGTGATAGCTGGGTCTTAGAGAACATAAAAAATAAGTTAAAAACAAAAGGCATTCTTGAACTATAGAACTACAAATACCACCTGCTTTCTTTGTGTACACCTGAAAGAGATGTTATACAGTAAATATCATCTGATATTATTATGTATACTGGTAATAATGGCTCCAGATTACCATTGGTTAAGACTGTAGAAAATAATAGTAGTTTTATAACAATGTGATAATAATAACTATATTGCTTCTGAAGAATGTGAGCTATCACTTTTGTTTTGAGAATATGTGGGGAGAGGAGAATACTTAACTTCTCTCCTCTGGTCCCTATTCTTTAACATCCATTCCCCATACTGTACTACAACTTTCTGATGCAATGTAGTGACTGGTGATAACTTCAAATGTTATCTTTCCTAGCAGTATTTTTATTTTTGAAAATGTTTAAAATAGATGGCAAAAATTAAATTACAGGCATACCACAGAGATTCTGTTCCAGACACTACAACAAAGTGAATATTGAAACAAGATAAACCACATGAATATTTTGGCTGATCAGTATATAAATGTTATATTTATACTACACTGCAGTCTATTAAGGGTGCAGCAGACTTATGTCTGAAAAAAAGTATATGCCTTAGTTAAAAATATCATATTACTAAAAAATGCTAACGATCATCTGAGTCTTTAATGAGTCATAATTTTTGCTGCTGAAGGGTCTTGCCTTGATCTTGATGGCAGCTGAATGGTCAGGGTGGTGGTTGCTGAAGGTTGAGGTGGCTGTAGCAATTTCTTAAAATAAGATAACAATGAAGTTTGCAATGTAGATTGACTCTCTTTTCATGAATAATTTATTTGTAGCACGTGATGCTATTTGATAGCATTTTACCTATAGTAGTTCTTTCCAAATTGGAATAATACTCTCAAACACTACTGTTGCTTTATCAACTAAGTTTACTTAACATTCAAAATTCTTTCTTATCATTTCAGCAATGTCCACAGCATCTTCACAAAGAGTAGATTCCATTTTAAGAAATCATATTTATTTGCTCATTGTACCAGTCCATTTTCATACTACTGATAAAGACGTACCTGAGACTGAGGAATTTACAAACGAAAGGGGTTTATTAGGCTTACAGATCCACGTGGTTGGGGAGGCCTCAAAATCATGGCAGAAGGCAGGGAGAGGAGCAAGTCATATCTTATGTGGATGGCAGCAGGCAAAGATAGAGAGAGCTTGTACAGGGAATCTCCTCTTTATAAAACCATCAGATTTCGTGAGATCCAATCACCATCACTAGAACAGCAGGAGAAAAATTCACCCTCATAATCCAATTATCTTTCACTGGATCCCTCCCATGACATGTGAAGATTGTTGGAGCTACAATTCAAGATGAGATTTGGGTAGGGACACAGCCAAACCATATCATTTCATCCCTGGCCCCTCCCAAATTTCATGTCCTCATATTTCAAACCCAATCCTGCCTTCATAAGAGTCCCCAAAAGTCTTTACTCATTTTAGCATTAACCCAGAAGTCCACAATTTAAAGTCTCATCTGAGACAAGGCAATTACCTTCTGCCTAGCAGCCTATAAAATCAAAAGCAAGCTAGTTACTTCCTAGATACAATGGGGGTACAGGTATTGGGTAAATATACTCACTCCAGATGGGAGAAACTGGCCAAAGCAAAGGGGGTACAGGGCCCATGCAAGTTCAAACTCCAGCGGGCAGTCAAATCTCAAAGCTCCAAAAAGATCTCCTTTGACTTTACGTCTCACATCCAGGTCGTGCTGATGCAAGAGACAGGTTCCCATAGTCTGGGGAAGGTCCACCCCTGTGGCTTTGCAGAGTACAGGCTCCCTCCTGGCTGCCTTCACAATCTGGCGTTGAGTGTCTGTGGCTTTTTCAGGTGCACAACGCAAGCTGTCAGTGAATCTACCATTCTAGGGTCTGGAGGATGGTGGACCTCCTCTCGCAGCTCCACTAGGTGGTGGTCCAGTAGGGACTCTGTGTCAGGGCTCCCACCCTACATTTCCCTTCTACACTGCCCTAGTAGAGGACCTCCATGAAGACCCCGCCCCTAGAGGAAACTTCTGCCTAGGCATCCAGGTATTTCCATACATCTTCTGAAATTTCGGTAGAAGTTTCCAAACCTCAATTTTTAACTTTGCGCACCTGCAGGCTCAACACCACATGGAAGGTACCAAGGATTGAGGATTGCACCCTCTGAAGTCATGGCTCAAGATCTACATTGACCCCTTTTAGCCATAGCTTAAGCGAGTGGGATGTGGGGCACCAAGTCCTTAGGCTACATACAGCACGGGGACTCTGGGCCTGGCCCACAGAAACATGTTTTCCTCCTGTAATAGGAGGGGCTGCTGTGAAGACCTCTGACATACTTGGAGACATTTTCCCCATTGTCTTGAGGATTAACAGTTGGCTCCTCATTACTTTTACAAATTTCTATAGCTGGCTTGAATTTCTCCTCGGAAAATGGGATTTTCTTTTCTATGACAATGTCCGGCTGCAAATTTTCTGTACTTTTATTCTCTACTTCCCTTATAAAACTTATTTCCTTTAACAGCACCCAAGTCACATCTTGAATGCTTTGCTGCTTAGAAATTTATTCCACCAGTATGCCCTAAATCCTCTCCCTCAAGTTCAAAATTTCACAAATCTCTAGGGCAGGGGCAAAATGTCACCAGTCTCTTTGCTAAAACATGACCAGAGTCACCCTTGCTCCAGTTCCCAACAATTTTCTCATCTCCGTTGAGACCACCTCAGCCTGGATTTTATTGTCCACATTGCTATCAGCATTTTGAGCAAAGCCATTCAACAAGTCTCTAGGGAGTTCCAAACTGTCCCACATTTTCCTGTCTTCTTCTGAGCCCTCCAAACTGTTTCAACCTCTGCCTGTTACTCAAGTGACTCCAATGTCACTTCCACATTTTGGGGTATCTTTACAGCAGCACCCCACTGCTGGTTCCAATGTGTTGTATTAGTCCGTTTTCATCCTGCCGATAAAGACATACCTGAGACTGAACAATTTACAAAAGGAAGAGGTTTATTGGACTTACTGTTCCATATGGCTGGGGAGGTCTTACAATCATGGTGGAAGGCAAGGAGGAGCAAGTCATATTTTACATGCATGGCAGCAGGCAAAGAGAGAGAGAGCTTGTGCAGGGGATCTCCTTGTTATAAAACCATCAGATCTCATGAGACCCAATCACCATCACAAGAACAGCGGGATAAAAACCTGTCCTCATGACCAAATTGCCTCCCACTGTGTCCCTCTGTGGCACGTTGGGATTGTGGGAGTTATGATTAAACATGAGATTTGGGTGGGACACAGCCAAACCATATCACTCAGGCATCAGAAATAATTTCTTAGCTGTTAAACTTTTATTATAAAATTGCAGCATTTCAGTCACATTGTCAGGCTCCACTTCTAATTCTGTTTCTCTTGCTATTTCTACCACATCTGCAGTTACTTTCTCCACTGAAGTGTTGAACTGCTTCCTCACAGTCATCCATGAGGTTTGGAATCGACTTTTAATTTTCTGTTAATGCTGGTATTTCTACCTTCTCTCATGAATCTCAACTGTTCTTAATGACATCTGGAGTGTTATGTTCTTTCCAGGAGTTTTATACTTTTCTTTGTGCAGGTCCATCAGAGGAATCATTATCAACGGTAGCTATAGTCTTATAAAACATATTTCTTAAATAATAAGACTTGAAATTTGAAATTACCCCTTGTTCCATGGGGTACAGAATGCATGTTATATTAACAGGCATTAAAAAAACATTCACCCCTTTGTATATCTCTGTGAGAACTCTTGAGTGACTAGGTGTGTTGCCAATGAACAGTAATATTTTCAGTGGCGTCTGTTTTTCTCAGCAGTTGGTCTCAACAGTGAGTTGAATATATTTGGTAAACCATACTGTAACAGATGTGCTGTCATCCAGGCATTGTTATTTCATTTATAAAGGACAGGCAGAATCAATTTAGCATAATTAGTATGGACCCTAAGATTTTTCAGATTGTAAATTAGCACTGGCTTCAACTTAGAGACACCAGTTGCACTTCATAAAATTGAAGAGTTTGAAGTCAAGGCTGGGGTGGTCTCCGATAGAGATAAGAAACTTATTAGTAACTTGAGTAAAAGTCATTCTTGCTATGCTTTAGCAAAGAGACTGGAGGCATTTTGTCCCTGTCCTAGAGATCTGTGAAACTTTGAACTTGAGAGTAATAATTTAGGGTTTCTGGCAGAAGAAAATTCTAAGCAACAAAGTGTCAAATTGTGAACTGGCTGCTTCTAAAAGTATATTCTTGTATGTATGTGCAAAGAAATGATCTGAAACTGTAAATTATATTTAACATGGAAGCAGAACACAGGTGTTTGGAAAATTTGTAGCCCAACCATGTAGTAGAAAAGATAAACACATTATTTGGGGAAGAATTTATGCTGGCTGAAGAAGTTTGCATAAGTAAAGGGGAGCAAAAACAATGGCAGAAATGCCTGGAAGGCATTTCAGAGAACTTCAGGACAGTCCCTACCATCACAGACCCAGAGACCTAGGAGGACAGAGTGGTTTTGTGGGCTGGGGCCGGGGCTCCACTCTCTAGTGCTACATCAGGACACTACTCCCTGTGACCCAGCCACTCCAGCTTCAGTGTAGCTAACAGGGCACTAGATATGCCCCTGGCCACACTATTCTAGAGGGTGTGAGCCACAAGTTTCCACTGCAGGTGTGCAGAGGGCAAATTTTGAGGCTTGGGAGCCTCTGCATAGATTTCAGAGAATGTATGGAAACACCTGAATGCCCAGGCAGAAGTCTGCTGCAGGGGTGGAGTCCTCATGTAAACCTACAGTAGGGCAGTGTGGAGGGGAAAGGTAGGACTGGAGCCCCCACACAGAGTCCCCTCTGGGGCACTGCCTAGAGGAGCTGTGAGAAGAGTATCACTGTCCTCCAGACCCCAGAATAGTAGATCCACCTATTGCTAGACATGGAGTCAAAGGAGATTATTTTGAAGCTTTAAGATTTAACGGCCTCCCTGCGAGGTTTTAGACTTGTGTGGGGCCTGTAGTCCCTTTGGGTCTATTTCTGCCTTTTGAAAAGGGTTTATTTACCTAATGTCTATAACCCCATTGTACCTTGGAAAGAACTAACTTTTTTATTTTACTGGGTCATAGGAAAAAGGGACTTGCCTTGTCTCAGATGTGACTTTGGACTGTGGACTTTTGAGTTAATGCTGAAATTAGTTAAGACATTGGAGAACTTTTGATAAAGGGTGTTGTATTTTGCAATGTGAAGAGAACAAGAGATTTGGGAGGGGCTTGGAGTAGAATGATGTAGTTTGAATTTGTGTCCCCAACCAAATCTCAAGTCAAATTGTAATTCCCAGTGTTGGAGGTAGAGCCTAAAGGGAGGTGAATGGATTATGGTGGCAGTTTCTAATGTTTCAGCACCATTCCCCAGTGCTGTCCCATGCCAGAATTCTCCCAAGATCTACTTGTTGAAAAGTGTGTGGCATCTCCTGCCCCTGCTCTACATTCCTCCTGTTCTTAGCATGTAAGACATGTTTGCTTCCTTTTCACCCTCCTTCATGATTTTAAGTTTCCTGAGGCCTTCCCAGCTATGCTTCCTGTATAGCCTGCAGAACTGTGAGTCAATTAAATGTGTTTTTCTTATATACTACCCAGTCTCAGATAGTTCTTTATAGCAATGTGAGAATAAACTAATACACCTTCATCACTCAGCTCAGTCATTTCTAGCTTT
Source organism: Macaca nemestrina (assembly GCF_043159975.1). Taxonomy (NCBI): domain Eukaryota; kingdom Metazoa; phylum Chordata; class Mammalia; order Primates; family Cercopithecidae; genus Macaca; species Macaca nemestrina. Next base: position 13,162,671 of record NC_092128.1, read on the forward strand.
TGATTTAAAGTGAGAGAAATGAAACTCTGTCATGCAAACTTAGAGGCCATTGTAGTGTTATTAGTTAGACTAATTTCAGTGTTGATCTGTCTCATGGAATAGAGAGGCCCAAAATGAGGGAGGGAGAGAGACGGTAGAACAGCTGGTCAGTGGGGCAGTCAGAACACACATAACATTCATCAATTAAGTTTGCCAGCTTATATGGGTGCAGTTGGTGATGTCCCAAAGCAATTACAATAGTAACATGAAGGATGACTAATCACAGATCACCACAACAGATGTAACAATAATGAAAAGTTTGAAGTGTTGTGAGGATTACCAAAATGTGACACAGAGACACAAAGTAATCACATGCTATTGGAAATAAAGTGCTGATACACTTATTCAATGCAGACTTGCCACAAACATCTAATTTTTAAGAAACTCACTATCTGTGAAGGATAATAAGGTGAAACACAATAAAATGAGGTATGCCTGCATAAGATATGTTTAGAAGGAAAATACTTTCTCTTAATTACTACTATTGATTCTTAATTTCACTTTGTAAAGGCAATTATGCCCATCAGTTTTAGTATTAAATCCTCTATGTTTCTATCCATGACACTTTACTAACATTAAAATATTGAATAGCTTGAATATTTATATGACATGACTCAAAGATCAAAACAATCCGAAAAAGAAATAACAAAATTAACCCTTCTCATTCATCACACCCTGTTCCAATCTAGCAAAAGTAAACACATTTTTCAATTATCAAGTATTTTCCCAGAAAATGTTTAGGCATCATAAAATTTACCATCTTAATTATTTTTAAATGTACAGTTCAGTAATGTTAAGTACATTTACACTGTTGTACAATTAATCTACAGAACTACTTTTATCTTACAGAACTTAAATTTATTAATCAACTCTGCACTCACACACCCTTCCGAGACCTGGGAAACCACTCTCCTATTTTCTCTCCCTATGAGTTTGATTATTTATGTACCCATGCAACAGGAATCATTGATACAGTATTTGCCTTTTTGTTTCTGACTTATTTTATTTAGCATAATATCCTTGCAGTTCATCTACGTTGCAGAATATATCAGAATTTTTCTCCTTCTTAAGGCTGAATAATATCCCACTGTATGTATATACCACATTTTTTCTATTCACGTATCCACTGATAGATGTTTGGGCTGTTTCCACCTTTTGGCTATGTAAATAATACCTCTGTGGCTACAGATATGCTGTTCTTAGGAAAGCGCCTCTCTTCCTAATTCTGCATGTATAGTCTCTTACCACACAGATGTATAGAGGAATGAGTTTGTGATCGGAGATGTATAAGTGACGATCATTGTTCAAACTTGCCTGAATCAAAATCAACCTCATCAATGAACTGATTAATTTTCAGTTTTGTTATTATATATTACATATGGAAATTTTTCTCTGTTTCAAATTTAAAGATTGGGAAAGTATCTAATGTCATATTAACTTCTAACATTAGGGTTGACTAGAAGCATACAAAAGGCAAAACAATACATAACTAGAAGAATATAAAAGGCAAAACAATATATGTGTACTTGGCCACAGTTAAAGCAATCTAACAAATACATTGTCCTCTTTTTTATTTTTAAAGTATTGCTTTGTATGTGATGCTTGTTTGTGTATATGGTGTATATGATATTTCTCTAGTTTTATAGGAAGTTAAAACTTGATGTAGCACCAAAAAGCACCACTAAAAGAGCACTATTCTAGCAGCGGCAGGCAATTTTCTTTTAAAATATGTTAATTCTAATGTACAAAATCAGTTTCATTAAAAAACTTTCTCTTGTGAGTTATTTGTCTCCAAAAATTTCATTAAAATTAAGAGTAGCAAGAAAACAAAAAATCAAAATCTAATCTGAAATTTACTGCAGGGTGTTTTCTTTTAAAGCTATATATGTGTTTGTTATACATTATAAAATAAGAGAGAGATAGTGGCCTCTGGATACTGGGATACTAAAGTATGCCTATTAGGAAACTAATATATTGAAACATATATTAGATTTGCTAATATGTACTTCAATGGAACGCCCAAAAACTTTGACAAGGGCAAAGTCAATACCAACCCATCCTTATTAATAATAATTTTATTCTTAAGACTCAATAGCCTTATAAAGTATAACATATGTTACAGATAACAAAACTAATGTATGATTAGACTGTAGAGACTCCTAGTAACCTGCCTACCATGTAGTCTCCCACTTTGTTTAATTTAGAAAACTAAACTAAGATGTGGACATATCCCAGGTTATTAAGTTACATTTCTGAACAGAAATTTTTGGATTCTGCTTCCAAGAAACCACCTTAAAAAGGGCTGACTGTTACAGTACTCTCCTCTTTTATGCTTGTCCCTTTCTCCTTGTGGCATCCTAGAGCGTGGATCTGATGATTAGAGTTATAATGGCTGTTTCACGGAAATAAGGCAATCCTTGAGTTTGGAAACTTGTCACAAAGATTGTGGAACAGATAAAACATGGTGGATTCCTGACAACTGCAGAGATTTCTTAGACACCATATTAGCACTGACCTGCTGTATCTGGAATCTTTTCACATGAAAGAAACATTTAACAATCTACTCTCTTTAAGAAAGTATTATTTGTTTTTATGTTGTTATTATTTTGTTGTTTTATAGAGATAAATTTAATAGTAACTGGCATAAAGTTTCATACCTGGAAATGTCTTTTGCAAGAACAAAACATCAATAGAATTGACTCAGTGGAGATGATAAGGCAAATACTAAGCAATCAATATTACAGGCTGGAGAGTTGATCACTTTCTTTATGTGATAGTAAAATGTTTGTTCAAACTGTTGGCTGCTGTATATTTGGAATCAGATAACATGCCAACCAAGGTTGTACTATTACTACCTGATCTACAATTGCAGACAATTTTAAAATGTAGTGTATACTCAATCTTGATGCTTTTGACTGACAAACTGAAGCTAGAATCAGTAGGGAAGTGAGCAGAGAACAGGAAGGCTTGAGAAATTTATCTGCCAACAGCTCGCAGTCTAATTTCACTGTGAGCTCATTAATTTGAAATGTAGCAAGGATGAAAAAGACAAATTCTACTGTATTCCAACCTGGTATATTCACCAATATTGGCTGTTAAGGGGCAGCATTAGTTAGAGATAACACTGCGGCCCAATGCTTGTAAGCAATTTTCTTAAGCGTCCTCTTACTACACAACTGCACACCGATAAAGGTTAGAATAAGGTATAACATTCCCACCTAGCCAGTTATTTCAAGTGGATTCAAAATAATCAATAGAAGTATGAAGAACACGAAAGTCAATAAGTAAAAGGCAAGAATGTTCAATCTTCACAGCTATATCTGGATGAGAAGTTTAGCTGTAGTTATTTACACATAGAATTGATTGGACAAAATACACCAGACAATTGCTAACATTTACAAGTATTGTACAGCCACTGCTAAGACAGCTTTAATTTTCTTAAAGAGAATCCAAGATTCCCTGAACCTTAGCTGGAAGAGATGGGCAGGTCCTCCAAAAAGTATCTTTCCCTATGTACATATCAGATGTGACCATGGATGAAAACAGACATGTGGCCAGGCAGTGGCTCACGCCTGTAATCCCAGCTACTTGGGAGGCTGAGGCAGGAGAATCTCTTGAACTCGGGAGGCGGAGGTTGCAGTGAGCTGAGATCATGCCACTGAACTCCAGCCTGGGCAACAAGAGAGAAACTCCATTTCAAAAAAAAAAAGAAAGAAAGAAAACAGACATGGAAGAACTTCTCAAAGAGCAAGACAGAAACCACAGAGGATAATAGGTAAGACGATTTGCCGCAGAAGGCAGACACATGTACTACAGGATTCGTTAAGTGAGGACTTTCCTCCATGGGAAGGGAAGAGAGTGCTTAGTCTTGCTTCTTTGATCAGGTACTCTATTTTCCAATTTCCCTTCTACAAATGAGAGTTTTTATTTCCGTTTCCTGATAATTTCCACCTCCGTATTGAAGGGCGTTGGTGGCATGTAACTTGTGAGTTTGTGTGAGTCTAAGCTGTATCTTTGAGGCCAAAATATTGTAGCCTCCAGATCCACTTAGACATTTACTAATGCTCATGGGTATCTGCAATGAACTTCATGGTTCTGAAGCAGGAAAGTTTCCTGATCCCTTTGTGGAGGGGAGCTGGAGTGTACAGGTGCTAAAACTAGTCAGCCTCTTCTGTGCCAGCAGGAGCCAACTCCACTCGCTGGAGTCCCCCTGCATTCCACTCCTTGCAAGAGGGGGAGCACAAGTGACCCGGTATAGGACCTGGGGCGGGCACTTTTAGGTGCCAGCAGGAGCAAAATTCTGTGCAGACCCGCAGCAGCATATAAGGGGGTGCCTGCAACCACTGAAGCCCCAGAGTGTTACGGTAAGTGCTCTTTTAGCTTTGCCATCTGCGGATGACTTAAGTGTTAACAGCTCAGTGGAGGGTCAGTGTGACAGCCTTTTGCACCTGCACCAGAGTTCTTGACCAGCACTCGGTAGGAACGAGGTCACATGAACAAATTAAAGATGGTAAATATCGGGATTGTATTGCCAGTAAAAGTGGTTCTCAGTGGGAAGGGGAGCTAAAAAGGGGATGGAGTGGGAAGATAACCTTCCCCCAGAGTCTAACCATCCACAGCCTCACTCCTCTTGGAAGCAAGTGGTCAAGCTGTTCCTCTGAAGTCAATCTGCTTCTCTCCGACATCTAACCAACCATAGTCTCTAACGTCTCACTGCTTCTCCTCTTCTCCTCTCTCTCCTGGTGGAGCCTGGGGCTTTTATGGTTTTGGAAAAGGCAAGATTCGAGCAGGAGAAGAGGAATGTATGTTCTCCTTTTGGACCATGGTTCCAGGCTTGAGGGTGAGGCACTCACTAGGGACTCACCCTCTTCTGCCCTGAATTTCCTTGCCTTCTGTCCCTATCAGTTCCATAGAAGAAATTTGGCTAACCTACTAAGAACTCAGATAAAAAATACTTCCCAATTGGTTTGAAAGGAGGAGTTTGAATGCTTATATTTCTTTCATCTTGCCTTATAATCTCCCTGTTTCTTTCTATAGGTGCAATTGTTATAATGATGCAGGAGTAGTGACCTACACTGGTACAAAATGTGAATGATTGCTATGGCCCTTACAAACTCATGTTGAAGGATTGCCATTGGGAATGGGATTCACATAGTGCAACACCTAATCTTAAATTACAAAATGAATACAATACAAGAAGTAGTATCTCTTAATATAATTTACACTATATTGACATCTGTTCACGTGACACAACTAGTAAAATGAAGTATTCAAATGAAAACAAAAAAGCACCCAATAGTGATGCAGGTTAGTTAGAGCAGATACTAGATTTGTTTAATCTAAATATTTCATCACAAATTTCTTCTGTTAGTGAGATGCTTTATATCAGTCTTTTCTATAGATCATATTCAAGACCCTCTTCAAGGACAAATGGCAACACCAGGTAGAATTGATAATACCTTGTGTTCAAAATTCCATCTCTGAATTTGTGTATTAAAATCATAAATAGAAAAACTATGCAATATTAATGGCATATTATGCACTAGAATCACATGGTATACCATGATTGTACCATTTCTTTAATTACTTTTACTATTTAAAAAATCTATTTTATTGATTTTAAGTATCTTTCTACATCTATTTTTCTTTCTTCCTTTATCCTTCCTTTCTTTTCCTTTTATCCCAGTACTGTATTACTCAACGGTCTTCATTTTTTTCTTATCTATTTATCCTTCTTGATGGACTAACACAGTAGCCAGTAATGTCACATGATTATTATAATTAAAATTGATATTTGTTCAAATTACGTAAAATTTAAAATAAACCTCCTCAGTTGCACTAATTGCCCTTCAAGTGCTCAATAGCCACACATAGGTGAAGCCTATCTGAATGGATAACAGAAATGTAGGATATTTCCATGAATATAGAAGTTCTACTGGACAGTATGCAAGAGTGGTTTACCAAAAGGTGTATAAAACAATAAGGAGAGGGATGAGCTAGGAGGAAAAGATTAGAGTAACTGATTTCAAATGCATAGTAATGCCAGGTACTTGATGTTTCTTTCTTTGATTAAAAGAAAAGAAAGAAGGACAGAGTGTGGATGTATATGAGGTGGTACCCCCTGATGAGGGTAAAACAATGTATACCACAGACTGATTTGTAATATTGATCAAATGAAAACAAAAATGAAATGCTCTTTGACTTGGGTTAGTTAAATAAAATATATAATGTAAATCTACTAAAATATATTTTATCAATTACGATCATGCTTTTAAAGAATATTTAATGATCTGTGAAAATGTTATGTTAAGTGGAAATTCTAAGTTAGAATTTTAAAAGCGTGATTCCAGATTTGTGCTATAAAATGCTCATGTATTTATATAGATATAGATATAGACATTTGTACAAATATACATATTCTTATATTTTTATATAGATCTATAGACATTTTTGTGTGTGAATGTATGTGTGTATTTAGGATTAATATGTAGGTAGAAAGATGGAAAAGAGAAAGAGAAAAAGTAGCAGAGAATGAGCCTAATTACATAAAAGACATTGTGTAAGATGCATTATCTAATTTATCTCATTAACTATTTAAAACCTATGAAATAATAATATTCTCTTTTCTACAGATTGGGTAATTGGACTTAGATAAATTAAATACCTAATGTATAGTAAAAGCGAGTGTAAGCGGAAGAGCCAATGCTGGCTCACTGCAAAGGCTACCATAGAAATCAAATTGAAAGAAAATAATAGTAATACATACGTCCAAATGATTACATTATATGGAGTTGAAAAAAATCTTACCTTTCAACTCTACAATTGGTATGCATTTGTCTTAACTACCTGCAGGGGGAGCAATTGTAAAACGTTGCTAATCAAATGTACGTGTTCATAGTTTTCTATTTTATGACTCTGCCACTATTTATGGTCAATGATGTTCCATCTAAATTCTTGCTACTACCAACCTAAGACTACCACACATATATGGGAATGTATAGGTATGTGAGTTATTCTAGTATGCCTAAGGATGGAATCGCTGAACAAGAATGTATTTACCTATTTAAGTTTCCTAGATAGTGTCATACACCATTTCAAAGAGCACCGCTATTCCACACTCTCTGCAACTCTTCTCCATGCATTTACCAATCCAGTAGGGATCAAATATTGTCTCTTCATTATAAATTTGCTTGTATGTGGTAACTAATACATTTGCTTGTAATGTGGTAACTAAGGTGTTTCTTAATAGGCATAATATTTATGCATGGCTTCTGTTCTGTTAATTGCCCATTTTGCTGTGACATCATTTTTGTGTGTTTTAAAGTAAATGTAATATATTCAGCTATCAATCCTTTATTGATCACACATGGATCTTCTTGACTGTGTTTTTTAAAAGTTATTCACAGTGTCTTTTGATAAGTAGAAGTTTATTATTAATTATAGTGTAATCTAATATATCAAATCTTTCCTTTTTGATTAATATGTTTTTTGCATTTTGTTTAGAAAATCATTCCAAGACGGATATAAAAATATTTTCTTCTAGAAATAAATATTTTATAGATACATAGATATTCTCTTCTTAATTTTTTAAATTATTTTAGCTTCTTAATCAACAAAAATGAATTTTGTGAATTTATATGAGGTAGAAATTAAATGTATCTTTTCCCCATATGGTTAACCATTTATTGAATCATTCCCATTTCTGTACTCTCTGTCCTGTTCCACAGGTCTTTATAATCACACTTTTAAAAGCACTATATCTTATTACAAAGAACGGATGTCTAATAGGAAAATCTTGCACATCCTTTTTTCTATTATGGGTATCTTGTCTTTTATTATCTTTGAAATTATTTCAAAATATTTCATTGTCTCTCCAAATATGTTTTCTTCTCAATTCTCTCATCTTCTCCTGGGATTCCAATTTCACAAAAATAATATTTGATATTGTCCCACTGTTCCTGAATGTTCTGTTCTATTTTGGGGGGGTGGGGGTAGGGGGTGTTTTTTTGTATTTTTAAAATGACTACTTCATATTGTATTTCAGTTTAAATAATTTTTATTAGTTTATTATCAAAGCCACTGTTGTTTTTTTCCTAGACTGTACTGATTATACTGATAAGTACACTAAAGTGATTCTTCACCTGTATTTCTGGGTTTCTGCTCTGTAACATTTCCATTTGATTCTTTCTTACAGTTTTCATCCTCTGCTGAAATTACACGTTTGTTTTTGCATTGTATCCATTTTTTCTTTTGAAGTCTTTAACATATAAATCACAGTTAATTGAATTTACTGTGTGGTAATTTTAGTATTTGCATCATATCTGAGTCTGTTTCTGTTGACGGTTTTGTCACTACTGTGTGCAGTTTTTCTTACTTTTTTGCATTTTCTTTTTATTTTTGGTTGAAACTGGGAGATCCTGTGTATTACAGTAGAGATTGAAGTAAATTTAGCCGGGAGAGGTGGCGGGCGCCTGTAGTCCCAGCTACTCGGGAGGCTGAGGCAGGAGAATGGCGTGAACCCGGGAGGCGGAGCTTGCAGTGAGCTGAGATCCGGCCACTGCACTCCAGCCTGGGTGACAGAGCGAGACTCCGTCTCAAAAAAAAAAAAAAAAAAAAAAAGAGATTGAAGTAAATTACATTTAAGTGAAATATAGGCAGAAATCCTCGTTCACTAGGGCATTAGCATAAGAAATTGAGTCTATCTAGTCTTAAATTGAACTGAGTTTGTTTTTCATTGTTGCTGCCATTACCCTCAGTGCACCACTGACTTCTAACTCCTAAAGCAATACCTAGTGCTTGGTATGCCTGCTAGTTTGCTAGAGTGTTTTTCTCACCGTCCCTGCTCTACCCTTGGTTTTGGCCTTCACAAGGCACCTGTACCTCAGACAGGGTCTTTATTCATATCCTTGCACCTCCTGTGCAACTGGCAGCTTGCTGTTTCTGGTCACTTGATGTTTGCTCATCTGATGGTTAGACACGGGGTGCTTCTCTCATTGTGGCCATGACCCAATCTCAGGTCTCATGCTTCTGGATCTTGGGTCAGGTATTGGCTTCTTTGTGTGTATATGTTTTTCACATGATCTTGCCTCTCCATTAGTGGTAGGAGACCGCTAATTGTCTGAGCGTAAGATATAATCAATCTTCTCTCTTAAGGGAAGATTTTTTCCTAGTCTTTTTTTTTTTTTCTTAATAGATGGGTCTTGCTCTGTTGCCCAGGCTGTAGTGCTGTGGTGTGATCATGGCTGACTACAGCCTCTACCTCCCAGGCTCAAGTGATCCTCTCACATCAGCCTCCAAAGTAATTGGGACTATAGGTGTGCACCACCACACCTGCGTTTTTGTTTATGTATATTTTTAAAAAATAGAGACTGGATCTTACTGTGTTGCCCAGCCTGGTCTTAAACTCATGGACTCAAGCAGTCCTCCTGCCTCGAACTCCTTCAGTGGTAGGATTACAGCTGTGAGTCGTTGCATCCTGCCTAATAAATCTTTACCTGCTTTTTGTGATGGACAGGATTTATTGGTCTTCCCACAGGCTTAAGGCTTTTGCTCTCTATGAAAGTATATCTTGTCTGTTTTTACTATTTTTCCCACAGATAACAGCTACCTTCTTCCTTCAGTCTGTGACATCAAATCCTGTCCCCTCATTCCCATTCTATCCTAGTGTTTCTCCTAAGTGATGTCACTGTCTTTAGAGAAGAGCCTGAAAGTAGGTGAGAACTCCTCACAAGTGCATAGATCCCTGAAATTTTATACTTTTATAATTTCATATATTCATACATTGTATGTTGAGTCCCCAAAACTACCCCTAGGTTTGGTGATTCACTAGGAAGACTCACAGGACTCAGAACATAGCTATATCCACGGCTATAATGCATTACATTGAAAAGATACAAAGCAAAATGCTGACGAGTTGATGGGTGCAGCACAGCAACATGGCACAAGTATACATATGTAACAAACCTGCACGTTATGCACATGTACCCTAGACTTAAAGTATAATAATAATAAAAAATAAAAATAAAAAATCAGCAAAAGGAAAAGGGGCATGGGTGAAATCTGGAGGAAATCAGGCACAAGCTTCCAAGAGTCCGCTCCTATGGAAGTCACATAGGACGTGCTTAATTCCCCCAGCAATGATTCCCGATAACTCCTGTGAAATGTGATCTATCAGGGATGCTCATAAGAGACTCACTGCCCAAGTTTTATATTGGGTTATGTAGGCACCCTCTGACTAACACATATCAAAATGCCAGACACTTGGGAGAAAAGCAGGTGTTCAACGTAAATCACACTGTTTGCATAATTCAGGCACAGTGATCCATTTTTATTAGAGAATTATGGAAACTCCTCAAACCCAACTTCCCAGACACCAAAGTCCAACCGTACAAGCATGCCTTTAATGAAAGCAATCTGAAATCTGCTATGCTCTTTTCTGCACACTTGTTCTTTAGCAATTAGGCAAACACTTTTTAACAATTTTTTTTTTTTTCAGTTTTTATAATGGTTCTTTCTTTCTCCTATGCTCTAACACAGAGGGCTCAAATTTCAGATCTCATCACTCCTTTGAACTGTCACTTTCCCTAGATTTTTGGACTATTTCATTGCCCTGCAGCCTCATGTCTCTGATGAGATCTAGAAAAATTAGAAATGTGTGGCCAGGTGCAGTGGCTCACGGCTGTAATCCCAGCACTTGGGGAGGCTCACATGAGGGTGGATCACATGAGGTCAGGAATTCGAGACCAGCCTGGCCAACATGGTGAAACCCTGTCTCTACTGAAAAGTAGAAAAATCAGCCGAGTGTAGTGGCGCGTGCCTGTAATTGCAGCTACTTGGGAAGCTGAGGCAGGACAATTGCTTGAAGCCAGGAGGTGGAGGTTGCAGTAAGCTAAGATCATGCCACTTCACTCCAGCCTGGGCGACAGAGCAAGACTCCATCTCAAAAAAATAAAAAATTTAAAATAAACAAATAAAAGTTAAAAAATAGAAACATTGTATCTTTTTGGTAGCTACAGTGGTAGTTACACTGTTTCCAGCCTTCTGCATTCTAAGTTAAAGCCAGAAACCATGATAGGTTTTTAAATACCTAATGTATTTAGACTTCTAAAATGTTGCCTATTAATTACTGATTTTTAATTTTTTTGTTTCATATTCAGGGATTAAAGCAGATATTATACTAATTCATGGGCGTGACATTTCTTTAGCTTTCTCATGGTTCAATAGGTGGACAGTTTTTGAAATGTCAATATGTGCGTTCTTTAATTGCTAGGTACAGGATGCTACGTGACCTATTAAATCAAATCTGTCAGTTGTTCCGTTCACAATATTTCTGTCATTTGGGTTTACAGAAAGATGACATCAACATATTTTAATAAAACTACTAGTTACCTGTTAAATTTATTACTAAGGTTGAATAGGTAATGCTGATATTAATAATAAGAGTAAGAGTAATATTTTCAAAGACCAACATACAGTCAATCTTTGATATTTATGCATTTTGTATTCCCAAATTTTGTATTTACTAAAATTGATTTGTAATATCCAAATCAATACTTACGCCAGTTTCTCAGTCACTCATGGACATGCACATGCACAGAACTGCAAAACAAACAAACAAACAAACAAACAAACAAACAAAAAACCAAAACTGATGCTGCCGACGTAGATGTGTGTTCACAGCTGAGGTCAAAGTCATCCTCTGCCTTCTTATTTCGGATCTAATGTTATAAACAAGTGTCTTTCTTTGGTCTATTTAGCATTACATTTTCACATTTCCGTGCTTTTTCCTGGTGATTTTGCTGCTAAAAATAATTCCCAAGCATAGTGCTGAAGTGTAGTATGGCATTCTTAAGTCTGAGAAGGCTGTGATGTACCTCCTTGTGTATGTTAGCTGGGGTTCATTCAGGGGTGCTGAATGTTAATGCTACTGGCCATGAGGTAAGTGTTAATGAGCCAATAACATATATTAAATAAGATATCTTTAAACAGAAACTCACATAAAACAAGGTTATGTATTGACTGGTGAAAAATATCATGAGCAAAGCCTATTAGAAACATACCTTTGTACTTCTCCTAGGATTGATGTTTTAATATTTATTAACGTAGTGGTCATTGTGATATTACAGAGTATGATTCTCACTGATATTGTGAGCCATATGTAAATTTGTAAAATATCCTATCACAAATGTTGTTTTATCAATTTCTATTTTTTCCATAAAATTTTGATATATATTGTGAGATTATATAATATTGTGATATTTTATATTGAAAACAAATACAGTGACTAATATTGCAAAATGTTTTACAATTTAAAATGTATTTTAGGTATTTAAACAATAGCAGTTTATTACTTTGCTTATACTAAAGATCACCAATAGTGAGTATCTTGACATAAATTTAATCCCAACAATCTAATTCCCAAAATAACCTTCAATATCATAATTATTAACGAACATGGACGCTTAGGAGATGCATTCTGAATACAATAATGGCAACTTGTTCTAAGCTAGCAGTTTTAATAGAAATGGAGAAGAGGTAGCAGATAGACTTTTGTTGATTTTAATTACAACTAGCTTTAGTACAACATAAATGCATAGACAACAGCTTAACAAATACTCATGCAACCATCACCTCTCTTTAATAATTAATATATTTGCCATATTCTCCATATTTTCCATTTAATAATTTTTTAAATATAACAGGCACTATGAAACCTTACTCATAAATAGTTCAGTATGTATTTACAAAAAATAAGAATATTTGCCTACTCTTTCACAAGGTAAGTTTCTTGATGATTATCATCTGTCATTCAAATGAGCCTGGGGCAGCTACCAAAACATGAGAGAATAAGTTTATATATTTTGGGGGGAAACTTAAAAGTCAGTGTTAGGAAACAATAGATGCAGGAGAGGCTGTGGAGAAATAGGAACACTTTTACACCATTGGTGGGAGTGTAAATTAGTTTAACCATTGTGGAAGACAGTGTGGCGATTCCTCAAAGTTGTAGAACCAGAAATACCATTTGACCCAGCAATTCCATTACTGGGTAGGTACTCAAAGGATTATAAATCATTCTCCTATAAAGAAACATGCTCACATATGTTTAATGCTGCACTGTTTACAGTAGCCAAGACTTAGAACCAACCCAAATATCCATCAGGCTGGATAAGCTGGATAAGGAAAATGTGGCACATATACACCATGGAATACTATGCAGCCATAAAAAAGAATGATATCATGTTCTTTCCAGGGACATAGATGAAGCTAGAAGACATCATTCTCAGAAAACTAACACAGGAATAGAAAACCAAACATCACATGTTCTTAATCCTAAATGGGAGTTGAACAATGAGAACACATGGACACAGACGATATGTTGATAGGTGCAGCAAAGCATCATGACACATGTATACCTACGTAACAAACCTGCACATTCTGCACATGTATCCCAGAACTTAAAGTTAAAAAAAAAAAGTCAGTGTTTTGTTAAGAAGAGAGCCACAGTTCCTGTTACTCCCCCATTGTTACAGAGAATCTTGCAGTGGGCAGAGTGCTATGAACACCTGGCTTAGATGTGTGTTTTGAGGAGAGTCCATTCTGTTTGTAAGGGCAAGCCTTGACAGCAGCCTTATCAGTAACGGTAAAACTACTGAGGCACCAACAAGTTTGCACTTAGATGCCACTGTACATTACTATTAGAGTTTTCTGAAAATGTCAAATACCTAGTGTAGAGGCACAGAGAGAGGAAGACAATCAGTCCCATATTTTCAGTTTGCAAAGAAGTGGGGATCACTGATTCTAGCTTGCTCTTGATCTAGCCAACTAGAGAAAGAGTTCAATGTCATTGTCAGACAAAGTACGTTATTATGCCTCATCCTCTGAATCGAAGTGTAATTTGAACAACTAAACATTAACCATATTTTAAAAACTTGATCCAGTGTGAGGTTCATATTCAAAGTTATCTCAAAGACAATATTTAATGCTGGTTTCTTAAAACTACATCATATCAGATTAATGTAAATGTAAGTTCTGAATGTTGACTTGGTTTCTGATAAGTTATATGTTTCTTAACCTATGCCAATCCCTGTGAACCTTTTTATGTTATTGTTTAAATGCATTAAGTATTTTTTTTTAAAAAGGTCAATTTTTTAAAGTCAGAACTTTTAGACATTTTGTGTGTAGGGGGGGATATAGTTCATATAGTAAATACTTTCACTGCTTATTTAAAATGGGAGTTAGATTGAAATGATCAACTAGATTTGGACTGGATATTTTAGCAAGAATACTCCCTAAGTGGCATCATGTATTGTGTTATTCAAATGCAGTGTAAGACATGCAATGTCTAAATGCCCCTCTATTGATGATGTTACGGTTGCTCACTTAAAGTATTAACAGGTGGACTTTTTTAATTGCAAGCTTCCATGTCCTCCTTTCAAATCATATGTGATTTTTAATCTAATATTTTGGTGCTATGTATGTATTCAGTTTCACATAAACTTTCATCCAATAATTTTGGCATCCGTTGATTATTATTGTCTTATTCAATGATAATTTTCTAATTTTATAATTTCTTCTATATTAATCAGCTAGCATTATTCTATAAAGAAGAGCTTTCATGAATCAAAACACTATATGGATAAATCAAAAATATACTTCCAATTTGAAATGTGCAGCTAAAACTTGATTCTCTAAATGTAGTTTTTAGAATAAGAAGTTGGTTAGATAACTACTTCCCTTTGCTACAAATGAAGTAAATTTTGTACTTTTTTAGTGTTATTATGGATTTATATACATTAATGTTGAAAACATCCTGACTTTGGATAGTAGTATCTCTTTCATGATGGTCCTTGTATCTTATTGATATGAAACATTAGTATTCTTCTCTTTCTAGTCCCTCAAGTCTGATATTTCAAGTTATTACAGGAATATTATATATAATATATAAAATGTATATATTATATCATATATATGATATATAAGTGCATGCATACATATGTTACATATATATTCACATTCCAGAATGTGGTACATAAATACTTTCTCACACTAAAAACAATGACAGTTAAGACCCATCGTCATTGCTTTCAGTAGGAAAATATACTTAGATACCACATTGGAATGCGAATTCTGCTTCCTTCATGGCTACTCTTCCATTAATATAGGATATTTATGATGTATTAAGTAGTTTAATTTACTGAATTTTTGAAATGGCTTTAGTTTTCAAGTTGCAGCTCAAATGTTCCCTGCATTATGATTATAAAGGAATTTACCTGTTTTCTTCTAGTGCATTTAGGTATAAAATCTATCTGAAATTTATCTTTGTTTGATGTGTGAGGCATAAATTTAGTATGATCTTTTTGAAAATAAATATCTGACAATCAACATAATTTATTAAAACGTTCATTTTATCCTACCAATATAATAAGCAGATTTTTTAAAGAAGCTGAGATCATATCTTTCATAAATGACACACAACCTAAATTTTAAGAATAAATAATTTGAATATTTCAGAAAATATGTTAATTGCATGCTACAAACTTTATAATTTAATACAATTTATAACATCTGGGAGATTCTGAAAGTTATATTTCTGATTATGTGATTGTGAACTAACCTGGTAAAAAGGTAATGTGACATACTCAATGAAAAAGGACTGATCTTATTTGTTACTAGATTATAGAAAAATATGAGATAACAAAATCTTTTAATAGGTACATGCCTATAACATGACTTATTAAGAATGGCAATAACAATGAGAGATTCCCTTTTCTTGAAACAAATAACGTAAAAAAAAAAAAAAAAGCCAAAAAAATGTGGTGAAAAAATGACAGTACAAGAAAACTACTGTGCATTGCTTGCATATACTCTGATGGAAAATTAACATTGTGAAGAGGAAATTGCAAGTTCTAATAAATGGGAAATTATGAAAAACACATCTAGCCATTTCAAAGTAAGTAAAAGTCCCAGAACAAAGGATGTATAGTCCTTACAACGTTAAATAATTTGTATGTATGCTATCGCAGAGGATGTTGCAGAATTGATTTCATACATTATCATTAAGGAAGATAGCATGGGAGAGGTAATTAAGTATTGAAGAAGGGCTTGCCCTGAATCTCTATATAAGATAATCTGGGTCTTATTTATATAAAGAGTCAAGACAGGCAAGAATTAATTCAGTTACCATACTTGCAGAAGCTACATAATTAAGATGGGTTTGCTATGCATGAGCAAGTCCATATTGATTTTTTAATTTTCATAATATGAAAATGAATTACCTCCTTTTAGAGAAGTAAACCTCTAAAATGTGCTATCTGGGGTGCCAAACCATAGATAATGAAACATTAAAATTGAGAGGTACAATAAGGCTAGAAAATGGATTCATTAAAGAGCTTACAACTTTCATCAAATGACAAAATGAGGGAAAAAATTACTGTACATGGGTCAGTAATTTAACGATGATTTAACGAAAAAAAAGGCTACAAAACTCAATAGTATCCAATATTTTATCATCTAAAATAAAACAGTATGCTTTATACCATAACTTAATTGAAGGTTTAAAGAGAAAAACATGCAACAAATAAAGGGAAAGTAATCATAAGTTCATAAAACAGAAAAGTTGACTTCCAGATTCATATAAGGCAATTTTTATTTCAAATCTGAATGTTTATTTATGGAAGGCAGAACTTTTTTTTCTTTAGAAAAGTAGAGCAAAAATCCATTTGTTTTGGACATTGCAAGAGTAGAAATTCTATATCAGTAATTTTAGCTTCAATACAAGATCTAGGGATTTCATCTGATAAACTCCTAAGCTAACTGTTTTCTCTGTGCCCTCCTGCTTCTCTGTTTTCACAAAGCTTAGTATGAAGAGAGGCCAGGTATGCCACATTTCTTCTAGTACTTTTCCAGGTCATGACTGACTACTTCCTTGCTCTCAATTTCCAGTGAGATCTCAAGCTTGAAGAGAAACAAAATTAATTTCTATAAAAGGATTCTCCCTTTGATAAATGAAGAAAACAAAACGTGTGTAATATGCTGAACTACAAGTGATGAGATGTGATAAGACATCAAAGTATTCTTTACCTTTAAAGTGATAGAGCATTGTATACAAATATAATGTTTTATTATGAATAGAAAGAGTAAGAAGTTACATTTTTTATTCTTTCAGGTTTTGTTGTCGTTTTTTGGTGAGACAAGATCTTGCTCTGTCATCCAATCTGGAGTTCAGTGATATGATCTCAGCTCACTGAATCTTCGACCTCTCTGGCTCAAGCAATTCTCTTACCTCAGCCTTGTGAGCAGCTGGAACCATTGGTGTGCAAAACCATGCCCGTTTTGCCTACTTTTAAAATTAGGTTACTATATTTTTTTTCCTATAGAGATGTTTGAGCTCCTTGCGTATTCTGGTTATTAATCCCTTGTCAGAGTTTGTAGTTTGTAAATATTTTCTCCCATTCTGTAGGTTGTCTCTTCACTTTGTTGATTGTTCCCTTGCTGTGCAGAAGCTTTTTAACTTGATGTGATCCCATCTGTCCATTTTCACTTTGGTTGTCTGTGCTCGTGGGGTATTACTCAAGGAATCTTTGCCCAGTCCAATGTCCTGGAGAGTTTCCCCAATATTTTTTTTTAGTAGTTTCATAGTTGGAGGTCTAAGATTTAAGTCTTTAATCCATTTTCATTTGAGTTTTGCACATGGAAAGAGATAGGGGTCGAGTTTCTTTCTTCTGCATATGGATATCCAGTTTTTTCCAGCATCATTCATTGAAGAGACTGTCTTGGCACCTTTGTAAAAAATGAGTTCACTGTAGATGTATGGATTTATCTCTGGATTCTTTATTCTGTTCCACTGACTTGAAGGTCTGTTTTTATGTCAGTTCAGGATGTTTTGATTACTATAGCTCTGTAGTATAATTTAATGTCAGGTAACATGATTCCACCAGATCCTAATCTTTTTGCTTAGGATAGCTTTGGCTACTCTGGGTCTTTTGTGGTTCTAGATAAATTTTAGGATTGTTTTTCTATCTCTATGAAGAATGTCTTTGGTATTTTGATAGAGGTTACATGAAATCTGTAGATTGCTTTGGGTAGTATGAACATTTTAACAATATTGATTCTTCTAATACATGAACTTTATGTGTTTTTTTCAATGTCTTGCATCAATGTGTTACAGTTTTCATTGTAGACATCTTTAATTTCTTTGGCCAAGTTTACTCCTGGGTATTTTATTTTATTTATGGCTATTGTAAATGGGATTACTTCCTTGATTTCTTCTTCAGATTGTTCTCTGCTGACATGTAGAAGAGCTTCACGACATGGCCATCATCATAACCAGCTCACAAGAAGTACTCCCAGGCTACCCACTGATGTTCCCTTCAGGCTCAAAGCTCTTAAGTAAGCTTGTGGTGAGTGCTGCATGGCCTAGGACTCACCCTTCAGGGAAGTGGAATCCCCTCTGGCCCAGGACAGGTCTAGAAATGCCATCTGAGAGCCAAAGCCTGGAATAAGGCACGCCAAAAGGCCACTTTGTGTTCTAACACACGGAGGCTGAGCTTGTACCTAAGCATGCAAGACTAACTCCCCTTTGCTGTTTCCTCCACTTATCTCAAGCAGAAAGAGTCCCTCCCCACAGCCGCCACAGTTGGCACTGTGTTGCATTTCACCTGAAGCCAGCTAGTCTCAGAGTCTCACCCAAGGCCCACAGTGTATGACCAGGGTATTGCTGCTGATTAGTTGGGGTCCAAGGGCTCATCAGTCAGCAGGTGTTGGCTCCTGCCAAGGATGGGTCCTTCCCTTCAAGATAGCAAGTTCCATCCTGGCCCAGTGTGTGTCAGTAAATGTCATCTGGGAACTAGGACTTGGAAAGGGGGCCTTATGTGTCTGAGTAGTGCCCTATCCTACTGTGACTGACCTAGTGTCAAAGATGCAACACAAAGACCTCTTTACTCTTTCATCTCCCCTCCTTCAGCAGAGAGAAGGGATCTCTTTTCAAGTCCCAAGCCATGCAGCCTGGGTTTGGGTGAGGGGTGGCACAAGCGCTTACTTAGCTGCCTGGGCTGGTGTCTCCGCAAGTCATGTGCCTTCCTCAAGTCCACTGGCTGAGCCCAGGTCATAACTAGGACTCACCTAGGAGTGTCAGTCTTTGTGGCCTAGACTGCATTTGAAGTGTATTTGGGGCTCCAGGACACATCAGCCCCGATGGTGGCAAGGCTTGCCAGAACTTGCATCAGCTGAGTTTAGCCTGGTTTTGCTTTCTGCTGTGACGGGGCAGCACTGAGTTCAATGCCATGTCTCAAAATTGCTGTGTTCTCCCTCTCCTAGGTGCACAGATTCTCCATGCTGCGAGGCTGCTGCCAGGGAATGGGCAAGGGGTGACAATAGCCATTTCTACCATCTTCAATGCCTCTTTCAGCATTATGAATTTAAAACCAGGTCTGGTGAGTGTTCACCTAACTTTTGGCTCTTATGAAGGGGCCAGTTTTGTGTAGATAGTTGTTAAATCAGTGTCCTTGGAAAGGGGATGATCTGTAGAGCCTTCTATTTCGTCATCTTGCTCTGCCTCCTTTTTTCTTTTCAACATATTTTCTTGCTATTCATTGCACACTTTTGATTAAAATATTATATTCTCTCTTAACCTCAGAAAAGACTTAGACTCTGCCTTTTACTGCTCCGGTGCCACTTGTTTTTTCTCTGTGGTCTTCAAGAATATCAATATTATTAGGCAGTATCTCTTTATTTTGTCCTCCTCTCTTTCCTCTGTCGTTCATGTTGTTTCACACAACACCCATACTCACACACGTTTCTGAAAACATTTTTTTCTCTTTTTTTCTGAGAAAATCTCTCAAGTTCTGCTGTTAGACATTGGTTTAATTTTTTCCAATAACATTACCACCATTCATTTTTTTTAATGAAAGTTTAAATTTTGCTGTTTCATTTGAATTCTTCCTAAAATATTGTTCTTTTCTTGTCCCCAAACTCTTTTTATAACATCCATTTCTCTTGTAATTGCATCCACATTTCTTTTTAAGGTATCCTGAATTTGTCATTATAATCTATATTTTAATAATAAACTTATTGAAATAACTAAGTACATACTTTCTAAATTTTAGTTTAATGGTATATTTCAAAACTGCATATTTTCTCTGAATCTTTAGTTCTATAGTCTCCTTGTATAGTGCAGAAGTCTAATACTGGCCCCTGTAATTATTTTAATAGTGGGAGCTAGATTCCTCTTGAGCACTAGTCGACTGACTAGATTTTTACATTTCTTTTATCAGTATTATAAAGAATTTATCACTATTTTAATATTAGTGGAATATTTAGCTGCCATTATCTATTGATACTATAAAGTATCGAGTTATATTTTAGAGGAATTTTAAAGCAATTTTAGTTATTATTTTGCCAAAACAGTGAATGGGTGACAAACATCCCAAAGATCAACTGGTTTTTTGTTGTTGTTGTTGTTTTGAGTTTTAGTTTTAAGATGGTGGGATTCCTACTACTTATACATTACTATTCATGACAAGGGATTGAAGGAGATATTCAAATTAACATTATGGAAAATAGAAATGGTACAGGTTAATTTCAAAAATATTTTGCATGTCCATTGTCATTCTGTTCTGTAATAAATATATACGTGTAAAGTCTACGCATGTAGGGAAGAATGAGAAGGCATTTTCAGTTGCCCTTTTTCTGCCTCTAGTGCTCAGCTTCAGATTTCTTTCCATGTATTTATGTGTAAAAGTTGTGTTTGCTATCTGTCCGATCATTGGAGTATTTGTCATTTACAGTGACTTGGTATTTTGTGTCTGTCATGCATTTTAATGTGACTGTTAATATGGGATGTAGGGGAAGAAGTGTGACTAGCTTATTATTGGTTACAAGGCAAAGTTTATCTAGAATCATTATATATATTATATATAACTTATATATATAATATGTGAAATATAATGCTCAAATAAAAAAGTACACATAGTAAAATTGCACAGCTCTAATTTAAAAAAAAACACATTCCTATAACCATTAGACTAATGACAATGTAAAACAATGTCAATGTCAAAATTCTCGAAGCCTTCCTCACTCCGCACTCCATCATCTCATCAAAGTTGACCACTTTCTTAATTTTTTGATAATCATATCCTTGGTTTTTTAGAGTTTTGTTGTTTTTTGCATTTTCTAAGTTTATGTTTTCCTGCACTTAAACATCTGTATAAATAGAACCATTCATTATACATTATTTTTATGTCCAATTTATTTTTATTACAATTACCTACTTTAAAATGTGTCTATGTTATATATAGTTGTAGTTTATTCTCATTGTGCATTATTCCATGTTGTGATTATAACAAAAGTTATTTTCCTGTTTTTGTATTGATGAACTTTCAGATTGTTTCTAGATTTGGACTATTATGTGTACTCATGCCATGAATATTTTTGCTTGTCTTTAATATAGATGCACATATTTTTAGGGGGCATATATCTAAAAGTAAGATGAATGAGTTAAAATATATTTATCTTCAAATTTATAAAAAAATTTCCAAAGTTGTAGAAATTTTTATTTCTGGTACTAGTATATGATAATCCTTACTCTTCTAAGCTTCTACAATAAGTTAGATGAGCACTTATTTATATTTTTGGCCATTTAAACAAACATTTTGGTATACATCTTTTTAAATGTATGCTCAAGTATATTTCGATTTTATTGAATTATTAATGATATTATAAAAATAATGTCTACCATCTTTCTCATATTTTATTCTTTCAGTTTCTGTTTCTTTTTTACTATCTGTTTTATATTATTTTTAACCAAATTATCACCAACATTGACTCATTCTTTATATCTCTTAAAATTAATGATTACCTTGGGGTTTGTGATATTTATTTTAATTATTCATGTCTACATTAAAATAAAATTGAACTACTTAGCATGCTGAATGTAGGAGTCTTTGTTTACAGGGTTCCTTTTCCCTGTTAGGATTTTAATGATGTCACTTCATTTTTTTATATACATGGTTTCCAAATAGAACTAACAGTTACATTGAGCAAGATCACTGACTACAAAGTTAGTTTACAGAAAACAATTTTGTTTCCATACAGTAGCAATGACCAGTTGGAAATTAAAAGTTTTAAATGTCCACACATGCAATTATGTATAACTCTAACAAATCTACCAATATATGTTTCCTACTATCAAGACTGATTCCTGGAAACAATAAAATACTGATTAGAGAAATGAAACCAAAAAAGGGAATATGCCAGTTTCATAGATCTGAAGACTCTACTTGTAAGACATCATTTTTTCTAAAATAAGTCTACAGAGTAAACACAATCTGAATCAAAATGCCAGCATCTATCATTTTGTTTGTTTGATTGACTTTGTAAAAATCAATGAATGAATACTAAAATGTATATAGAAAGCAATGAAACAAGAATAGCAAAAACAGTTTTGTAAAAAAAAGGTACAGTTAGAAATGCACATTTTATTATTTTAAGGTTTACTATAGTCAATAGGTCTTGTTAGCAATGGATCTTGTTAGCAGTAAACATATTTTAGTAGATTTGTTATATTTATATACAATTGCATGTGTGAACATTTAAAGCTTGTAATTTCCAAATGGTCATTGCATACAGAAACACTATTGTTTTCTGTAAATCAACTTTGTAGTCAGTGATCTTGTCAACATAACTGTTAGTTCTACTTGGAAACTATGTATATCAAAAAACAATGAAGTGATATCATTAAAATCCTGACAAGGAAAAAGAATCCTGTAAACAAACACTTTCAATTATAGTAATCAGCATAGTGTGGTATTTGTAAAGTATGGACACAAAAAATTAATGAAACAGGATAGCACCCAGAAATAAACCTATGCACATATGGTCAGTTGATTTTCTACAAACTTCAAAGGTAATTTAATGGACAAAGAGGAATTTTATCAACAAATGCTGCTGGAGCAATTGAATATTCACATGGAAAAAAAATAACCCTTAATCTATTCTTTTCACTTTAGGCAAAAATTAACTCAAAATAGATTAAGCCTTAAATGCATACCATAAATTAAGAAATTCTTAAAATTTGTAGAAGAAAAATACAGTGAAACACTCTTGGGGGTAGGCAAATGTTTCTTAGGTATAGGTATGACTAAAAAAAAAGCATGATTCATTAAATAATTAAGTCTTATGTCAAAAAATTTTAAAATTTCTGTTCTTCTTAAAACAAAGGCATTTAAGGAAAGGAGAAACGACATCCACAAACTGGAAGTAAATACATGTGAAACCCTTATCAGACAAAAGATTTGTATCCAGAATATATAACAACAACAACAGCAAACTCAATTTAAAAATGAACAAAGACTTGAACAGAGATTTCACAAAATAGGATGTATGAATAGCAAATAAGCATATTAAAAAGCATACGTTTTCATTTTACTTTAAAAATACCTAAAATTGGATTGTTGTATGCCATAGTAAGTTATGTCTAACTTTATAAGAAACCGCTAAACTGTTATCTGGAGTAGCTTTATACTTGTGCATTTCTACCAAGAATGTATCAGATTTTCAGTTACTTCGCATTCTTGACAACCCTTGCCAAGCTATGGTCTGTTAAGTTTACAAAACAAGCTGTATGTGAATATCTATAGTAGCTTGGTAAAGGGTTATTATTTATAATATACCTAAGCTAACTGAAGGTTAAACACACTGCAACACATCTGTACAATGGACTACTACTAAGCAATTTTGAAAGGACAAATTTCTGACATGTGCAACAACATGGAGAATTCTCAAATTCTTTATACTAAGTGAAAAAAGACCTGCCTAGAATGTTACATATTCTGTGATTCCACTTGTATGGCTTTCTAAACAAGGGAAAGCAGTAAGAACAGGAAACAGATCAGTTATTGCCCAGGGCTAGAGTGTTAGAAAGAAAGAGACCATAAAAACCAAACAAAACCAAACAAAAGCAAACAAAAATAAACATAAACCACACACCCACAAAAAAAAACCCACAATAAACAAAAATCCAACCAAACAAAAAGGTACAAAGAAACTTCAAGAATTGATCTGTTCTATATATTGTAGTGGTTTCACATACTTTACGTGTTTGTCAAAACTCACTGAATTGTACATTTAAAAAAAGTGAATGTCATTGTTGGCAAATGCTTCAATAGACCTGACCTGATAGATAAATAGAAGGAAATAAAAGAAAACATCATAGGGCACCAAGTAAAAACAAGGTTCATATATAATATAAGCAGTCGTCTTGGTTGTAAAATGGTGAAATATCTTCATAGTCAGAATAAATAATCTTGAAAACTTTCTTGTGTCAATTGATTCATCATAAATCTCATTTAAAAGTATCTTTTATGACTGAGTGCCGTGGCTCACACCTAAAATCCCACTTTGGGAGACTAAGGCAAGAGACCAGCCTGAGCAACGCAGTGAGATGTTGTCTCTACAAACAACAACAGAAGAAGAAGGAGAAGGAGAAGGAGAAGAGAAAAAGAAGATAGGAAAAGAAAAGAAAAGAAAAAAAAATAGCTGGGCATGGTGGCGCATGCCTGTAGTCTCAGCTACTCAGGAGTCTAGGGGAGAGGATCTCCTGAGCCTAAGAGGTTGAGGCTGCAGGGAGACCTGCTAGCACCACTGCACTCCAGTCTGAGTGACAGACCAAGACCCTGTATCAAAGAAATACAATAAAAATCAATTGAAGGCAGGGTGCAGTGGCTCACGCCTATGATCCCAGCACTTTGGGATTACAGGGGGACAGATCATGAGGTCAGGAGTTCGAGACCAGCCTGGCCGACATGGTGAAAGCTTGTCTCTACTAAAAATACAAAAATTAGCTGGGCATGGTGGCACATGCCCGTAATCCCAGCTACTGGGGAGGCTGAGGCAAGAGAATTGCTTGAACTCAGGAGGCAGAGGTTGCAGTGTGCCGAGATCACATCACTGCACTCAGCCTCGGTGACAGAGCAAGACTCTTTGTCTCAAAAAAAAGGAAATAAAAATACCCTTTACCAAATAAATATACAACAAAATATATTTCAATAAATCATTATTTTTTTATTGCTCCAAATACTGTCCCAACTTGCATTTTTAGACATGAGATACACATAAGCACATTCATTTACATATAATTCTTCTGTTGCCAAAGGCATGCATGGAAAAATATCCTATTTCAACATGTTTTTCTGAGTATTAACTGCAAGTCCACAAACCAGAAATTATCCCATGGAAAAAAATACAAAAATAAATGAATAAATAAAGATGTAGTCTTAGTTATACAACATTTTAAATTTTAGCAATACTTTGCATTTGGTCATATAATGCCCTAAGTGCATTCAAAGTTTTTTGTCTATAAGTGTATATCATTTTTATATTGTTGTTTATATATATGGGACTGGTCAGAAATATTTTGGTTTACTTATTTCATGTTTATTGGCTTCATTTTTAGAAAACATTTTTTCTTCATAAATTCTGGATAAATGAAGCTATTTCATCTTTGATTAAGCTTTGTCAGTCATTTCTGTTGAAAATATCTGTATCTAATTTCTGAAGGAATGATTGCTTAGAAGCAATAAAATCAAATAAGGTGATAACCCAAAACTAATTGTTTCAAAATGATTAGAGATTTCACTTCTTTTGCCATTTCCATTTTAACTTGATCATATGGCCTTCTCTTTTGGTAGTATAATAATTTAGAATTAACCTCCACAAGCTTTCATGAATAATTTAGTTAGTGATGATAAAAAAGAATGTAATTAATTTCTGGGGTAAATTCCAGATCATCATAAAAACCTGGAAGGGAACCATTTGTATGTTTAATTAATAAATGGTAACGTGCACACATTTTTTTTCTACTCAAATTTAGCACTGTGATACTGATAATTGCTCAATATGAAATTCTTGCCAAGTGCAATTACAGGGAAATCCTCAGGATGAAAATTGAGTATAAGAAACACCAGCAATGTTTTTGAAGGAAGTCAATGGAAATAACATCAACCACAAATTAGAATGAGATATGTTTTCACATGGTTCTTATAGATCTTTCACTGAAAATATCCAGAATCAAATACGTATTTATGTACCTTGATATAATTAAACTCACTTTAATGAAGCCAATGAAGTACCACAGAATTTTTTCAGATTTTTTTTTTTTTACTTTCTGGTGCGTATTATTTTCAGGTACTAAGTTCTAAGAAATCAAGAGATAGGCTGTTTTGTTGCTTTTGTAATATTTTTGATTTAACTTGTAACTCAGCACCATAATTTATAAGATGAGGATATTAGGATATTTAATCATTTTAACTTACTCTATTGATTGGTCCATGTATATCCAACACTGTGGGCATTGTCATGATGGTGTGGATATGTACTCTCAACTGGACTGGGTGTCTCTGCCTGAAACTTCATCATTTTGGATCAACGAACTGTATTTGATCCCTTTCCATTTCTTGTAGCACATTATTTTACTATTATTCCCTCGCAGATCTTCATATACTTCTCTCTATGACTTCATTCTCCTGATTTAAAAGATATGCAGTTTTCTCATTATCAGCTACACATTCATCCTTTCAGAACTTTTCATGCAAACACACACACACACACACACACACACACACACACACACACACACATCCATTCTTCATTCATTCATTTAACAAATACTAATTGAGCATCTACTATGTATCATGAACTGTCCTGAGTGCCGGAGTTACATTATAAATAAAAAAGACAAACACCTCTGCCCAATATATCTGTCCCTCTAGTGGATGGAAAGAGATAATAAAATTAATAAGTTAAAGATATTTTAATGGGTGATAAGTGTTTTCAAAAACTAAAAGTACGAGAGAAGTATAGAAATATTCGTGCATGGGAGAGAGGTGGTTTGCAATTTGAACTATGGTAACAAGCGTAGGGTCCATAAGAAAAGTGACATTTGTAAAAATATTTGAAGGAGGTGAAGGAAATAACTGTTAGGGTAATTGAGTGCAGAACATTTTAGGAAGAGAGAACATTTTGGCCAGGTTAAAGTGAATAAGAGGAAATAGGAAAGAAGGTTAGAGAGGTCATGGAAATCTGGTGGGCATTTGCAAGCTATTGTAAGGTATTTGGATTTTCTGAGGGAGGTAAAGAAGTCAGTGAGATATTTTGGACGAAGGAATGACATGATGAGACAAGTTTTCAAGAGTCACTTTTATGCTACAGGAAACAGATTTCAGATGGGTAAGCGCAAAAGCATGGAGATACATTAGGGAGCTCTTGTGCTAATGTAGGCAGGAGAAATATTGTCCTTGACCAAGGTGGTAACAGGATTTGCAGAAAAGTGGCCAGATTCTGGATACACTTTGAAGGTAGAGAAGACAGTAATGTATGTGGTGTATAAAAGAAAATCAAAAGATGTCTTCAAAGTTTTAGGTGTGAACAGTTGGAAGCATTGAGTAGCCAGAAACTAGAAAAGGAAGAGGGGTACGGTGATTTTGTTGGTGGGAGGAATTCAGGAGTTCAGTTTTGGATATGTTATCTCCAAGTGGAGATATCATATGGGCAGCTGAGTGTGCGAATCCAGGTTTCAAAAAGATACTTTAAATTTTGCAGACTTCAAATTTTTCCCTGCCTCTGGGTACCTCTTACACAAAGATGTTGACTTTTGACGGTATTCAAAGCCAAGAATAAGATAAGTTGACTGGGAAAGAGAGTGTAGCTAGAAAACGGTAGAAGAACAGGTCTAAGAACTGGGGCATTTCCATATCGTCTGGTCATGGAAGAAAGAAGTAAGCAAAGAAAACTTTACATATTACAATTTCTATCTGACTGAGTTTTCTCAGAAAGAAGATTCAGGCAGAAGAAGCTTATTGGATAGATAAAGGAAATAATGGCGGTAAAGTGGGAAAGTAATACAGGGAAAATAGAGTAACCAATAATTATGTTATTTAGTTACTTGCCATAAATCTAAAAATCTTTTAAAATATTTGACTCATAATTATCCCACTGGTACCACGTCAAAAATACACCTTGAATTGTATGCAGTAAAAGGAAATCCACATCTACACATTTGATAATGAAGCTGAAATAATCAAGAGCAAATGCCATCTTAAAAGCTTTCAGATAACTAAAAGACAGGGATAACGATTAGATTAGTGTCAGATATTTATACTGAAAACGATATGAAGATAACAGAAGACAGAGTATCTTCCAAATAGTGAAGAAAAAGTATGCTGCTCGAAATTCTATATCCAGCAAAATATCATAGAAGACTGTGAGTGAAATACAGTTTTTACACAAACATGAGAAAACAGTTTATAAGTAAACACCTACTGAAAAAACTATTAACGAAAAGACATCGGCTTTAAAACAGAAGAACCCGGAAGAATTTATGGCGTATGTAAAACAACAGTGGCCACAGCCAAAAATTTAGAAATGGTTAAAATCTAAGAAAATAATTTATTAATATGGAGAAGACAATAAAACAAAATGATAAACTGCCACCCTGATAAGACTGTAGTTGTTCTCACTGCACAGATAGAGCCTGAAGTCACATCATCACAGGAGGAGGAGAGACGTGTCTGTGCTTTATATTGATCATGTTCTATACGGTTTATGTTAAATATGTTCTTAATTTTAAAGTAAGATAATGCACTTTTCAGATTTCAGATGTTTCTTTACTTTAGGTGCCTATTTTTTTTTCTTTTTACAAGTTTAGCTACATATTTATATATTTTTAAAGGAATTGTTACAATATTTTATGTACATTTGTAGGATATTCATAATATATAGAATACGATGTTAAAAAAGTTTGCTTTTGACATTTTTTAAACCTGAGCATCCAATATTATACATTAATATTTTATTATCCATGACAATTTAGATATACTAATATGTTTGCTAATTCCTTTGCTTATCAATGCATCCAGTTTTCCTGCCCATTTTGATTTTATTTTTAATGCATCTATTAAAACATGTATCCTGTGTGTGGGGTTAGGTCTTCCGGGTTCTATCTCTCCAGCTTGATTTAGGCTTTTGAGGAAAATTGCTTCCCTAAGATCCAGAAGAGTTTCTAGCACTTGGCCAAAAAAATCTATCTATCTAAATGTATATTTTATTTTATTTTTAATTAATATATAATAATTGTACATATTTATGGGATACATATAGGTGTTTCTATACAAATAATGTATAGTAATCAAATCAATGTAATTAATATACCCATCATCTCAAATCTTTATCATTTCTTTGTGCTGGGGGACATTCAATATCCTCATTCTTGCTATTTGAAACCATATAATATGTTATTGCTAACTACAGTCACCCTACAATGGGATAGAACACTATAGTTTATTCCTCCAATCTAATTCTGAATACGTCTTTATGACTTTTTTACTAAAATTTTCTATGATACTTTGAATATATTACGTCATGGCTTTTGGGCATCTTATTAACGATATGTTTGTAGTTAGTCTCAACTTTATTTTCCTTAATGAATGTCTTTTATTTGTGGTAGTTGTTTAAACTTTCTCTTTAATTTTCTTAGGTTTACTATGATTTATTTTTTTTTTTAATCAGAGGTGAATGTCTTATTATTAGTTTTGCTCAGGACACAATATGTTCCTTCAGTCTGGGAGTTCTTTTTCTTTCAACACTTGATAACATTCATACATACCAATTTGTTTTAAATATTCATGGTTCCCTATTCTCTATTTTTTTTAATTTATTTATTATTATTATACTTTAAGTTGTAGGGTACATGTGCATAATGTGCAGGTTTGTTACATATGTATACTTGTGCCATGTTGCTGTGCTGCACCCATCAACTCGTCATTTACATCAGGTATAACTCCCAATGCAATCCCTCCCCCCTGCCCCCTCGCCATGATAGGCCCCGGTGTGTGATGTTCCCCTTCCTGAGTCCAAGTGATCTCATTGTTCAGTTCCCACCTATGAGTGAGAACATGCGGTGTTTGGTTTTCTGTTCTTGTGATAGTTTGCTAAGAATGATGGTTTCCAGCTGCATCCATGTCCCTACAAAGGACACAAACTCATCCTTTTTGATGGCTGCATAGTATTCCATGGTGTATATGTGCCACATTGTCTTAATCCAGTCTGTCACTGATGGACATTTGGGTTGATTCCAAGTCTTTGCTATTGTGAATAGTGCTGCAATAAACATACGTGTGCATGTGTCTTTATAGCAGCATAATTTATAATCCTTTGGGTATGTACCCAGTAATGGGATGGCTGGGTCATATGATACATCTAGTTCTAGATCCTTGAGGAATCGCCATATTGTTTTCCACAATGGTTGAACTAGTTTACAATCCCACCAACAGTGTAAAAGTGTTCCTATTTCTCCACATCCTCTCCAGCACCTGTTGTTTCCTGACTTTTTAATGATCGCCATTCTAACTGGTGTGAGATGGTATCTCATTGTGGTTTTGATTTGCATTTCTCTGATGGCCAGTGATGATGAGCATTTTTTCATGTGTCTGTTGGCTGTATGAATGTCTTCTTTTGAGAAATGTCTGTTCATATCCTTTGCCCACTTTTTGATGGGGTTGTTTGTTTTTTTTTTTGTAAATTTGTTTGAGTTCTTTGTAGGTTCTGGATATTAGCCCTTTGTCAGATGAGTAGATTGCAAAAATTTTCTCCCATTCTGTAGGTTGCCTGTTCACTCTGATGGTAGTTTCTTTTGATGTGCAGAAGCTCTTTAGTTTAATGAGATCCCATTTGTCAATTTTGGCTTTTACTGCCGTTGCTTTTGGTGTTTTAGACATGAAGTCTTTGCCCATGCCTATGTCCTGAATGGTACTACCTAGGTTTTCCTCTAGGATTTTTATGGTATTAGGTCTAACATTTAAGTCTCTAATCCATCTTGAATTAATTTTCGTATAAGGAGTAAGGAAAGGATCCAGTTTCAGCTTTCTACTTATGGCTAGCCAATTTTCCCAGCACCATTTATTAAATAGGGAATCCTTTCCCCATTTCTTGTTTCTCTCAGGTTTGTCAAAGATCAGATGGCTGTAGATGTGTGGTATTATTTCTGAGGACTCTGTTCTGTTCCATTGGTCTATATCTCTGTTTTGGTACCAGTACCATGCTGTTTTGGTTACTGTAGCCTTGTAGTATAGTTTGAAGTCAGGTAGCGTGATGCCTCCAGCTTTGTTCTTTTGACTTAGGATTGTCTTGGAGATGCGGGCTCTTTTTTGGTTCCATATGAACTTTAAAGCAGTTTTTTCCAATTCTGTGAAGAAACTCATTGGTAGCTTGATGGGGATGGCATTGAATCTATAAATTACCTTGGGCAGTATGGCCATTTTCACGATATTGATTCTTCCTATCCATGAGCATGGTATGTTCTTCCATTTGTTTGTGTCCTCTTTTATTTCACTGAGCAGTGGTTTGTAGTTCTCCTTGAAGAGGTCCTTTACATCCCTTGTCAGTTGGATTCCTAGGTATTTGATTCTCTTTGAAGCAATTGTGAATGGAAGTTCATTCCTGATTTGGCTCTCTGTTTGTCTGTTCCTGGTGTATAAGAATGCTTGTGATTTTTGCACATTAATTTTGTATCCTGAGTCTTTGCTGAAGGTGCTTATCAGCTTAAGGAGATTTTGGGCTGAGACAATGGGGTTTTCTAAATATACAATCATGTCATCTGCAAACAGGGACAGTTTGACTTCTTCTTTTCCTAACTGAATACCCTTGATTTCTTTCTCTTGCCTGATTGCCCTAGCCAGAACTTCCAACACTATGTTGAATAGGAGTGGTGAGAGAGGGCATCCCTGTCTTGTGCCAGTTTTCAAAGGGAATTTTTCCAGTTTTTGCCCATTCAGTATGATATTGGCTGTGGGTTTGTCATAAATAGCTCTTATTATTTTGAGGTACGTTCCATCAATACCGAATTTATTGAGCGTTTTTAGCATGAAGGGCTGTTGAATTTTGTCAAAAGCCTTTTCTGCATCTATTGAGATAATCATGTGGTTCTTGTCTTTGGTTCTGTTTATATGCTGGATTATGTTTATTGATTTGCGAATGTTGAACCAGCCTTGCATCCCAGGGATGAAGCCCACTTGATCATGGTGGATAAGCTTTTTGATGTGTTGCTGAATCCGGTTTGCCAGTATTTTATTGAGGATTTTTGCATCGATGTTCATCAGGGATATTGGTCTAAAATTCTCTTTTTTTGTTGTGTCTCTGCCAGGCTTTGGTATCAGGATGATGTTGGCCTCATCAAATGAGTTAGGGAGGATTCCCTCTTTTTCTATTGATTGGAATAGTTTCAGAAGGAATGGTACCAACTCCTCCTTGTACCTCTGGTAGAATTCAGCTGTGAATCCATCTGGTCCTGGACTTTTTTTGGTTGGTAGGCTATTAATTATTGCCTCAATTTCAGAGCCTGCTATTGGTCTATTCAGGGATTCAACTTCTTCCTGGTTTAGTCTTGGAAGAGTGTAAGTGTCCAGGAAATTATTCATTTCTTCTAGATTTTCCAGTTTATTTGCGTAGAGGTGTTTATAGTATTCTCTGATGGTAGTTTGTATTTCTGTGGGGTCGGTGGTGATATCCCCTTTATCATTTTTAATTGCGTCGATTTGATTCTTCTCTCTTTTCTTCTTTATTAGTCTTGCTAGTGGTCTGTCAATTTTGTTGATCTTTTCAAAAAACCAACTCCTGGATTCATTGATTTTTTGGAGAGTTTTTTGTGTCTCTATCTCCTTCAGTTCTGCTCTGATCTTAGTTATTTCTTGCCTTCTGCTAGCTTTCGAATGTGTTTGCTCTTGCTTCTCTAGTTCTTTTAATTGCGATGTTAGAGTGTCAATTTTAGATCTTTCCTGCTTTCTCTTGTGGGCATTTAGTGCTATAAATTTCTCTCTACACACTGCTTTAAATGTGTCCCAGAGATTCTGGTATGTTGTATCTTTGTTCTCATTGGTTTCAAAGAACATGTATATTTCTGCCTTCATTTCGTTTTGTACCCAGTTGTCATTCAGGAGTAGGTTGTTCAGTTTCCATGTAGTTGAGCGGTTTTGATTGAGTTTCTTGGTCCTGAGTTCTAGTTTGATTGCACTGTGGTCTGAGAGACAGTTTGTTATAATTTCTGTTCTTGTACATTTGCTGAGGAGTGCTTTACTTCCAATTACGTGGTCGATTTTGGAGTAAGTACGATGTGGTGCTGAGAAGAATGTATATTCTGTTGATTTGGGGTGGAGAGTTCTATAGATGACTATTAGGTCTGCTTGCTGCAGAGATGAGTTCAATTCCTGGATATCCTTGTTCACTTTCTGTCTCGTTGATCTGTCTAATGTTGACAGTGGAGTGTTGAAGTCTCCCATTATTATTGTATTGGAGTCTAAGTCTCTTTGTAAGTCTCTCAGGACTTGCTTTATGAATCTGGGTGCTCCTGTATTGGGTGCATATATATTTAGGATAGTTAGCTCTTCCTGTTGAATTGATCCCTTTACCATTATGTAATGGCCTTCTTTGTCTCTTTTGATCTTTGATGGTTTAAAGTCTGTTTTATCAGAGACTAGTATTGCAACCCCCGCTTTTTTTTGTTCTCCATTTGCTTGGTAAATCTTCCTCCATCCCTTTATTTTGAGCCTATGTATGTCTCTGCGTGTAAGATGGGTCTCCTGAATACAGCAGACTGATGGGTCTTGACTCTTTATCCAGTTTGCCAGTCTGTGTCTTTTAATTGGAGCATTTAGTCCATTTACATTTAAGGTTAAGATTGTTATGTGTGAACTTGATCCTGCCATTATGATATTAACTGGTTATTTTGCTCGTTAGTTGATGCAGTTTCTTCCTAGCCTCGATGGTCTTTACATTTTGGCATGTTTTTGCAATGGCTGGTACCGGTTGTTCCTTTCCATGTTTAGTGCTTCCTTCAGGGTCTCTTGTAAGGCAGGCCTAGTGGTGACAAAATCTCTAAGCATTTGCTTATCTGTAAAGGATTTTATTTCTCCTTCACTTATGAAACTTAGTTTGGCTGGATATGAAATTCTGGGTTGAAAATTCTTTTCTTTAAGAATGTTGAATATTGGCCCCCACTCTCTTCTGGCTTGGAGAGTTTCTGCCGAGAGATCTGCTGTTAGTCTGATGGGCTTCCGTTTGTGGGTAACCCGACCTTTCTCTCTGGCTGCCCTTAAGATTTTTTCCTTCATTTCAACTTTGGTGAATCTGGCAATTATGTGTCTTGGAATTGCTCTTCTCGAGGAGTATCTTTGTGGCGTTCTCTGTATTTCCTGGATTTGAATGTTGGCCTGCCCTACTAGGTTGGGGAAGTTCTCCTGGATGATATCCTGAAGAGTGTTTTCCAACTTGGTTCCATTTTCCCCCTCACTTTCAGGCACCCCAATCAGACGTAGATTTGGTCTTTTTACATAATCCCATACTTCTTGCAGGCTTTGTTCATTTCTTTTTCTTCTTTTGTCTTTTGGTTTCTCTTCTCGCTTCATTTCATTCATTTGATCCTCAATCGCTGACACTCTTTCTTCCAGTTGATCAAGTCAGTTACTGAAGCTTGTGCATTTGTCACGTATTTCTCGTGTCATGGTTTTCATCTCTTTCATTTCGTTTATGACCTTCTCTGCATTAATTACTTTAGCCATCAATTCTTCCACTTTTTTTTCAAGATTTTTAGTTTCTTTGCGCTGGGTACGTAATTCCTCCTTTAGCTCTGAGAAATTTGATGGACTGAAGCCTTCTTCTCTCATCTCGTCAAAGTCATTCTCCGTCCAGCTTTGATCCGTTGCCGGCGATGAGCTGCGCTCCTTTGCCGGGGGAGATGCGCTCTTATTTTTTGAATTTCCAGCTTTTCTGCCCTGCTTTTTCCCCATCTTTGTGGTTTTATCTGCCTCTGGTCTTTGATGATGGTGATGTACTGATGGGGTTTTGGTGTAGGTGTCCTTCCTGTTTGATAGTTTTCCTTCTAACAGTCAGGACCCTCAGCTGTAGGTCTGTTGGAGATTGCTTGAGGTCCACTCCAGACCCTGTTTGCCTGGGTATCAGCAGCAGAGGCTGCAGAAGATAGAATATTTCTGAACAGCGAGTGTACCTGTCTGATTCTTGCTTTGGAAGCTTCCTCTCAGGGGTGTACTCCACCCTGTGAGGTGTGGGGTGTCAGACTGCCCCTAGTGGGGGATGTCTCCCAGTTAGGCTACTCAGGGGTCAGGGACCCACTTGAGCAGGGAGTCTGTCCCTTCTCAGATCTCAACCTCCGTGTTGGGAGATCCACTGCTCTCTTCAAAGCTGTCAGACAGAGTCATTTGCATCTGCTGAGGTTTCGGCTGTGTTTGTTATTGTTTACTGTGCCCTGTCCTCAGAGGTGGAGTCTACAGAGACAGGCAGGTTTCCTTGAGCTGCTGTGAGCTCCACCCAGTTCGAGCTTCCCAGCAGCTTTGTTTACCTACTTAAGCCTCAGCAATGGCGGGCGCCCCTCCCCCAGCCTCGCTGCTGCCTTGCCAGTAGATCACAGACTGCTGTGCTAGCAATGAGGGAGGCTCCGTGGGTGTGGGACCCTCCCGGCCAGGTGTGGGATATGATCTCCTGGTGTGCCTGTTTGCTTAAAGTGCAGTATTGGGGTGGGAGTTACCCGATTTTCCAGGTGTTGTGTGTCTCAGTTCCCCTGGCTAGGAAAAGGGATTCCCTTCCCCCTTGCACTTCCCAGGTGAGGCAATGCCTCGCCCTGCTTCAGCTCTCGCTGGTAGGGCTGCAGCAGCTGACCAGCACCGATCGTCCGGCACTCCCCAGTGAGATGAACCCAGTACCTCAGTTGAAAATGCAAAAATCACCAGTCTTCTGTGTCGCTCCCGCTGGGAGTTGGAGACTGGAGCTGTTCCTATTTGGCCATCTTGCTCTGCCCCCCTCCATTCTCTATTTACTTCTTCAAATCTTATTGTTTTATTCCTTTTTGTCTTTCATTTATCTTAAAACACTTTCATTGTTTCATATTTTTAATTATTTTCTGTTTCTGACTAGTACTATTTTTCCCCAACTTTTATTTGATTTCAAGGGGTACATGTGCAGGTTTGATATATGGGTAAATTGTGTGTCACTGAGGTTGGGTTAAGAATGATCCTGTCACCCAGATAGTAAGCATAACATCCAGCAGTTAGCTGTTCAACCCTTCCTCCCCCATCCAGTAGTTCCCAGTGCCTATTGTTGCTATCCTTATGTCCAAGTTCCCATTGTTTAGCTACCACTTATAAGTGATAACATGTGATATTTGATTTTCTGTACCTGCGTTAACTAACTTAGGATAATAGCCCCCAGCTGCCTCCTTGCTGCTGCAAGGGACACGATTTCATTCCTTTTTATCATATTCTCCTATATTTTTTATTTCTGTCCTGCATTTTGGTGACTTCATCAGATCTATATTCCAGCATACCATTTCTAGTCTTAGTTGTACCTGATCAATTCTTGGTGAAACCCACTGAAGGTTTTAAGATATTTTTTCTATTATATTTTAATTTTAGAAATTTTATTTTGATGCATTAAATGACTTTTATATTTGGCTGCAGTGTCTTCATGCTTGCTCTACTTTCTCTTCTCTCTCTTCACATATAACATGATTTCAATACACAGACATGCCATGTCTGACATTCTGTTTCAAACTGTTGTATGATTTCCTTTCCGAGTGACTAATTCGGCTATTTTTATCTCTTTTTTTTCCCCAGTGATAATGAATTTCCACAGTTTCTTAAATCTTTCTGTCAGAAATCACAACCACAAACACTCCAGAGTCACATCTTTACGATGTTTTGGAAAAAGCATAGAAACTCAAGCCCCATTACTGAATATTTGGGATTCCATTCATTACTTCAGGCATGCCCTCTGTTAATGAAGAGGATGAAGTAAAGTTACAAAGTCATTTATGGCGTACGCCCTGTGGAGAGGATATTTCCTGTTACAGTTGAAGTGTGAATCGACCTTATGTTCCCTCGCTCCAGACCCGATTTTATTCCCTCAAAAAGACACCAGAAGTTTTACAGTTATTTTGAAATGAGTAGTTTGGAGTACTGACACCATATAACGATCACTTTGAGTTAGATTGAGAAGTAAATCGAACGTTTTTCATTGTAAATCTAAATGATTTTAATAAGAGCATATGTGTAATTGAAAGACACTGTAGACTTTTGAACAAGAGAAGAAGCTTGTGGAGGCGTAAAGTCCAGATTCAGGGCACATCCTATCTCTATTTCATTCAAGAGTTTAATGATGTCATCCATGACCAAGATTCTTATCGCTGTGTTCTGCCTTAAGAAATGTGTCAGCTTTGTTCTCAGGCTGATTTCTATCAAGGTTACAGAATGACTGGATACTTAATTCATATTCAGATATAAAAACACCAGAGTAAAAAGGAAACTGTCTTTTAAACAGATTTCATATATATGAGTTCATTCTCTGTAGTATTTTCCAGAATCTTATAGATGGCATTGAATGGATTTGAACTTGAGAAAACAATTATATTGATATATCACCTACTAAACAACTGACACATTATAGAAATATTAAAAATTAGCTCAGTCATGTATCAATCAACAATAGATGCATACATTGCCAAATAAATCGTTGAGCTTAATCGTTAATGTGTGTGACAGAAACTTGAAAAGACATTTGCCTCAGTCAATGTCTGCCTTGCTACCACTTAATCATCAAAACATTAATCTGAAAATGTAGTGAATATAGAGGATGAGCAGGGAGAAAAATGGTGAAAACTGAGAAACAGAAAACACATCACCGATGACTATGGTTACACTCATGGCAAGTCTGCTTTTGCTTTTGGTACACTATGTTCTAGTCACCTTTGAATATTTTTATGATGTATGTAGGTGGCTGATTCACCAAAGTAATTAATCATGCAATGACTATATTTGTGTGTTCAATTATAGTCTTTATGGTTGATTACTCTTTGCAAAAAATACCATTACTAGTTCTATTTTACTCCTTCTGCCCTGGGCAACAAGGCCAGGACATCAATGGAAAAGACTAATATAAGCAATGTGCAGATGAAATAATATTTTTAAAGCAAGATGTTAAGGATATATTAATTTTCAGTGTCAGAAATATTAGTTTGTTTAGTGAAGCTAAAAGCATAAAAACATTCACTAAATGTACTCCTTCATTGCAATATCTTCAGCTCTTTACCATCACATTTTAGTATTATTGTTAATATAAAGAATTCAATAATGATTTTTAAAAAGCCTCTTTCCTTTTTCTCAAATGGTTGACTGATGAATCCCCTCAGAAATACTTTTACTATTTAAGGCCAAAAATCTTTCATACAGACAATATCATTTTCTTAGCATAATCTCTCAGGAAAACATCTCATCAAACTTCTAAAAACATGTGTCTCCTAAAAATGCTGAGATTATCATTTGTCCTAATTCTGAGAAGGAAACCCAAGCTTGTCCTTCTTTAGGAGTCACTCTTTCTTCATTTGGAATAGAGTTCATTAAATTCATTTGACAAATGTTTATTGAGACATGCCATGTCCTAGTCACAGTTACTGGTGATGGGACAGTTCAATAAGGAAAGGAGGCCGACATCTCTGACACTGTGGAGCTTTTATTTTTGTATAATAAATACATGTGACACACAAAAATATATACTTTAATAAATGACAGTAAGAATTTTGGACAGAAATAAATCAAACTATGTCTGGACACGTACCTAAAGTTGAAATTTTAAATAGGGTGTTAAGAGAATAGGGCCAGGTGTGGTGGCTCATCCCAGTAATCTCAATGTTTTGGGAGGCTAAAGTGGAAGGATCACTTGAGCCCGGAAGTTTGAGATCAGTTTGAGCAACATGGCAAGATCTCATCTCTACAAAAAGTTTGTTTTTAAAAAATCAGCCAGGCATGGTGGTGTGTGCCTGTAGTACTAGCTAGTTGGGAAGCTGGGGTGGGAGGATTGCTTGGGCTCAGGAATTCAAAGCTGCAGTGAGTTGGGTTCACACCACTGCACTGCAGCATGGGTGACAGAGTAAGACTCTGTCTTGAGAAAAAATAAAGAGAGAGAGAGAGAGAATACTTAACTGAGAAAAGTTACATTTTAACAAATCTCTGGCTGTCTGTATGACTGGTATGGTTTCAGCTTCTTAAAAGAACTTTGATACAGAATTCATGCCAACAGTGGTTCTAGAACATTGTCCCTCAGTTATGGAATTTTTGAATTGGTTTTGATACACTTTTGCTGAACATCTTGCTTATAGAAAATGGGAGAGTAATAATCTATGGTATACACTGGCATCATAATTAATCAAGTTATTATCTGCGGTTTATGATAGTAATATGACAATTAAAGTTAGTTCCTGGCAGTTCAGATTATTAAACTATAAGCTTGAATCATGATCTAAGAACCAGATATCTTCCATGGTAGGACTGCAGTAATCTTTCTCTCTCTCCCTTCCTTCCTTCCTTCCTTCCTTCCTTCCTTCCTTCCTTCCTTCCTTCCTTCCTTCCCTCCTTCCTTCCTTGCTTCCTTCCTTCCTTCCTTCCTTTCTTTTCTTTCTTTCTTTCTTTCTTTCTTTCTTTCTTTCTTTCTTTCTTTCTTTCTTTCTTTCTTTCTTTCTTTCTTCCTTCCTTTCCTTCCTTCCTTCCTTCCTTCCTTCCTTCCTTCCTTCCTTCCTTCCTTCCTTCCTTCCTTCCTTCCTTCCTTTCTTTCTTTCTTTCTTTCTTTCTTTCTTTCTTTCTTTCTTTCTTTCTTTCTTTCCTTCCTTTCTTTCTTTCTCTCTCTTTCGCTCTCTCTCCTTCTTTCTTTCTTTTTCTTTTCTTTCTCTCTTTCTTGTATTGCTCTCTCTCTTTCCTTCCTTCCCTCCCTCCTTCTCTCTCTCCCTCCCTTCCTCCTTCCCTCTCTCCCTCCATCTTTCTTTTCTTTTTTGTTGAGACAGGGTCTTGCTTTGTCACCCAAGCTAGAATGCAGTGGCATGAAAATGGCTTATTACAGCCTTGATATCCTGAGCTCAAGTGAACCTCCCACCTCAGCTTCCTGAGTAGCTGGGACCACAGACTTGCACCACCATGGTAAGATACATAGAGATAGACTCTCACTATGTTGCTCAGGATGGTCTCTTCTGAGCTCAAGCAATCCACCTGCCTTGGCATCCCAATGTATTGTGATTACAGGTGTGAGTTACCATGCCTGGCTAATCTCTTATTTTCCACAGCCATAGAGCCAAGATTATTAACTATTAAACATAAAATTAATTGTGTTGGTTACAGAATTAGAATATTGATTTGACTTATAATACTGTCCAGTTTCTCATATGAAATTTAGGGTTTGATTGGAAAGGAATGAGACCTTGAAAACTAAAATAAAAGCTTTAACAGGACTCCACTGAAATTGAGACTCAGTCACTCTGAGCCTCTCTTGACAGTAGAAGTAGCAGGTCGTCTGTGTCTAAGGAGACTAGTCTTACTTTCCTGAACACTCTTTGATAACCTCACCAGGGCCTATGTTTTGTAGAGGAATACTTATTTTACTCAATCTACCACTATCACCTCCTCTCTGCACCAGACTCATAGCGGAAATCAAATATCAGCATGATCCTGGAGGCCAGGTACACACTATAACCCAAGAAGAAATAGCTTACACACAAAATATTTCAAGATTTTGCAAATATATGTCAACAGACATCTTGAGAACAGGTATGAGGGTGGATTCCAAGGGTGTTAGACCAAGGAGATTAGAATTAAACATTAGAATGTACACTTACTAGAGATCCTGAATTTAGTGTGTTAGCTCATGCAGCTGTAAGTAGCTCCAGCAAATACTTGCTTGGTTAACTAAAACTTATATTTAAATGTGGCCTACATTTAAGGTGGCTGGTATTATAGACTTCCCCAGACAGAAATTGGATTTGGAGGAAATAATCACAAGGCTTCAGGAGATAGAAAGGTTGGAATGTTTTTAGTTTCTGCATCTTACACATCAACCTCAATCACATTTCAAAAGAAGGCCAAGAAAATACTCCCTCCAATAAACTGATGAGATACATATTAGTGAGGGAAGCACTGGCATTATTTAAAAACCCTATGATTGTTCTGATGTGTGGGTCAGGTATGACCATGGAAGATGCTACAACTGAGATGGGCTCCTCGATTTCAATGGGATGACTGGATCATGAGGTCACAGAGGCCAAATGGCAGCCACTTAACCACAAGAGGGGATCACTCACCATAAATAGCACGAGGGTCATACTAGCAATCAGAATATCTGGGACTTTGGGGATCTCTGGAGCAGGCTAACTCTTCATATTGTCCTCAGGAATGAAAAGGATGATTATCATGCCGCAGTAGTGCCTCATCTATGTCTAAGGTCCATATGAAGAAAGACCTGGCAGCATTGCCACACTACAGATCATGAATCTTCCTTTAACCCTTTCTTTTAATGAACTAGGGCCCATTTACTGGAGTGAATGTGCACTGGGAAGAAAGATATCAAGACCTTTCAAAGATTAGTAGATGCTGGCTCTGAATTGACACTAATTCCTGAACATCAAAAATGCCAGTGTGGTTCACTAGGCGAAGTGTGTACTTTTGGTGTCAGGTGATAGATGGAGTCTTAGTCCAAATGGAACTCACGTGGGGCCAGGTAGGGCCCCACACTGTGGTTATTTCCTCAGTTCCTGAATGTATCATTGAAGTTGTATTAATTGGAATATTGGCCAATTTTCAGAATCTTCACATTGGCTCTCTGACCCATGGAGAAATGGCCAACATGGTAGGAATGACAAAGTAGGAGCCCTTGGAATTTCCCCACCTTAGCAATGTCAGAAACCAGAAACACAATTTCATTCCTGCAGCACTGCAGAAATTAGTATCATCACTAATTATGTATTAGTGCCATCACTAATCATATACAGGAAATGTTCCATGATTTGGACAAAATGACCAGTAGGTTAAATGTGAAACTTCTCAAAATTGTAAGATGCTGGAATTCAGTGGACAGCAAACCCTATAAAAGATGGGAAGAGTGCTGAAAGGTACTGACATGAAACTTGATGGGTTCAGAGATAGGCTTGGAACAAATGTATTGTAAAGGTACAAACCACAAAATGTGACTGGAGAGATTTTTTCAGGGATTAATTAGCCTTTACCTAAATGCATATTTGAAATAGCTGATATGCATGAAAGGAGTGTATTGTGGTTTTCTTTCCTTAGGGGTTATCTGCTAAGCCCACTCTTACCTAGTTTTAATTGGCTCTGTTAAATGGGCAATTTTGGAGTTACACGAAGCTTCCTTGCTAGTAAAGACTAAGCAGCATAGTATTCCCAAAGGCAGCAAAAGATTACCACTTTGATTAAGAAAATGGCTGAAGTAGGAGTCTGGATTCCCATTATTCTTCTTTAGCATTTTTATTTGACCAGTACATAAGGCAGACAATTCCTAGAGTCTAACAATGAGATGTGAAGAACTAATTAAGGTGGCCCCTCCAATTGCCGTGCTTATGTCTAATGTGATAAAAGCCATATAGAAACTGCTATAGGCCAAGGAGGCCGGTGTGCCATTATAGACTGGGCTAACGCCTTCTTCTCTCTTTCCCTTTCACTCAGAAAAAAAAAAAAAAATTGTAAAATGTATATCTGATACAAATTTTAGACAGGTTATATAAGAAATATTACAACTCAATAATAAAAGAGAAAGCAAACCAATAGAGTGTGGGAGGCACACTGGAAGAAGCACTTTCCAAATGAAGATATATGGATGTGCATAGAAAAGTTCCAAACATCATTTGTCATAAGAAAATATAAATTAAAGTCCCAATGAAATACAATGGCACACACAGCGAAATGGTTACAGTTAAAACAAACAGTATTAAATATTATAGAAGATGTGGAGCAGTGGAAGGGTTCATATATTGCTGCTTTCAAAAGAGTTTAAACTTTCAAAAGAGTTTAAACCCTTTGGAAAAAAATTGTGGCCATTTCTTGAAAAATTGCAAATACGGCAATATACAATTCAACAATTCCCACTCCGACATATTTCCTCATAGATAAATTAAAACAGATATGTATATTCACACGTATTAGTGTGATAAAGCCGCCATAACAATGTATCACAGACTGCATGGTCTAAATGACAGAAGTGCATTTCCTCACAGCTCTGGGGGGATAGAAGTCCAGGACCCAGGTGTCAGCAGGGTTGGCTTCTTCTGAGGCCTCTCTCCTTACCTTGTGGAGTGTCATCTTCTTGTGTCTTCAAGAGATCTTTCCTCTGTGTGTGCCTAGGTCCTAATCTCCTCTTTCTAAGGATACCGGTCATACTGAACTACAGCCCACCCCAAGGACCTTATTTTCTTAATGGTGGAAGAGACCCGAGTTACCAGGAGTTACCAGCAGCAAATCCACACAGGTCTGCAGCAACTTCAAATCTTGCCTCCTCAGAAGATAAAATTTGAATGAGGGGCATAAAGCAGAAAAAAGAGACCTAGGCACGCTTTAGAGCAGGAGTGGAAGTTTATTTAAAAG
This sequence comes from Macaca nemestrina, assembly GCF_043159975.1. Classification (NCBI taxonomy): domain Eukaryota; kingdom Metazoa; phylum Chordata; class Mammalia; order Primates; family Cercopithecidae; genus Macaca; species Macaca nemestrina. The sequence goes on from NC_092128.1 coordinate 13,206,170, forward strand.
GCCTTAGAACAGGAAAGAAAGGAAAGTTGACTTTACAAGAGGGCTCACGAAGATTAAAGAAAGAAGGTAAAAAGCCCCATTTAACTGTGATGCTGTGACCTTTATAGCCTCCTTCCCTTGACTCGATTCTTCCCTTTGAGTGGGCTGCCCGCATGCACAGAGCCCTGATTGTTTTTTGTTTTTCTTTTTTCTTTTTTTTTTTGAGACGGAGTCTCGCTCTGTCACCCAGGCTGGAGTGCAGTGGTGCGATCTCGGCTCACTGTAAGCTCTGCCTCCCGGATTCACACCATTCTCCTGCCTCGGCCTCCTGAGTAGCTGGGACTACAGGTGCCCACCACCGTGCCCGGCTAATTTTTTGTATTTTTAGTAGAGACGGGGTTTCACAGTGTTAGCCAGGATGGTCTCGATCTCCTGACCTTGTGATCTGCCCGCCTCGGCCTCCCAAAGTGCTGGGATTATAGGCGTGAGCCACTGCACCTAGCCAACTTAATTCTTAACCCAACCTGGAAATGACCCAGTGTCCATCCAGGGGAGCAAACTGTGGAATATTCACACTACAGATGAGTACTCAGCAACAATGAGAAATAGATGACAGGTACTTTCAATGACATGAAAGCACTTCATGGACAATGTGCTGGACAAAGAATTCAGACAAGAATATATCATGAATGATTCACATTTATGAAGATATAAAATAGGAAAAATTACCTATGATTTAGAAAAAACCAGAAAAGCAGTTGTTTTTCAAGGAAATTACTGGCAATAGGCATGAAAATATTCCCTGGGGTGGTCAAATATTGTATATCTGAAATAAGTGATGGTTTAAAGGGTTCATGCATTTGTCAAACCAGTAGAATTTTTACATTTGCATATTTAACTGCATATCTATATTTTCTAAAACTTTAAAATTTTTTTTTTGGGGTGTTGGGGGTCGGAGTCTCGTTCTGTTGCCCAGGCTGGAGTGCAGTGGTGCGATCTGGGCTCACTGCATCTCTGGCTCCCAGTTCAAGCAATTCTCCTACCTCAGCCTCTTGAGTAGCTGGGACTACAAGCATGCACCACCATGCCCAGCTAATTTTTGTAGTTTTAGTAGAGACAGGGTTTCACCATTTTGGCCAGGTTGGTCTCGAACTCCTGACCTTGTGATTCATCCTCCCCGGCCTCCCAAAGTGCTGAGATTACGGGCGTGAACCACCATGCCTGGCCTTTTCTAAAATAGTTTAAACATGCATCCATTATCCCATGCTACAACTAATGCTTGGTTTTATCTGTGCTGAGAAAACAGACTATGAGTCCAATCATCTTTGTAAATCATCATGGTAAACAAATACAAGGGAAACTATAGATCGGAACAAGGACTATCGACCTTTATTACAGATTCAAAGTTATGAAGTTAAACTGCACTTTTATTCATGATGATATAAGAGAGAAGAAAATATCCTTGATGTGCTTCAGGTAAAATTTGGATCTATCTAAAATTTTTAAATGGATGATTTACTCAATAGTAAATTTAAAAGCAGAAAATTCTCTGTACCTGAGTTGAAAATTTTGTGCTGACTGCATACACAAATGAAGACTCAAGAATGCAATCAAGTTATAGAAGTATATAATTATAGAACTGAAGATAATTATGTTTATGTTTATGGACATCACAGTTGTGGCAATGCATTCCAAATTTTTATTACTTCAGATATTATTATAACATTGATATTATGGCCACCAATACTGAAAAAAATATGATATGTACATGCTATGGGCTACTAAACAATAAAAAAATAAACTTCAAATATATGCAATAACATGAAAGTAGCTCAGAGACATTATTTGAACACAAAAAATGCATACTATAAAGGAGCATGTGGGTTATAGAGGTTAACAAATAGGATTTATTTTAGTAAGCAATCCCTTTTCCTTTTCAATAATTTAGGTAATCAGATGAAGAAATATTGATCATAATGGAGAGAGATAAAATAGCATTACAGCTGGTAAAACATGAATAAAAAATTTACAAAAATGACTAACAAATAAATGACTGATTAACATGATTTTCATGTTTAACCTCAAAAACTAAACACCCTAAGGAAGCCAAGTGTAACCTCCACCTTTTACCATATTAGTAAGATATATATTTTTCCATACTCAAGGTCAAATAGTACATTTCTGAATAAATGTTAAGCAATATACATAAAAATTCAAAATATATTTAAAATTTGAGAGAGCAATTTTGCTGCTGAGAATGTATTCTATAATTTTACTGAATTTGTGAATAACTATTTATGTACAAAAAGTGTTATCACAGGATTATTTTTATGATGGAGAATAAAACATAAAATTTTTAATAATAACAAAATACCAAATAAATTATTCTGTATTCAGTTGATAGAATAATATGCACTGTTTATTAATAATCATTTTATTATATTAAAATGTTTGGGGTATGGTAGTAAGTGAAAAAAACATAAAATTAATGAAGTTCTTATTTAACCTCACATATTTCTGAGACCCAAATTGGTGTAAATTGTTTTTAATAATAAAATTTGAGGCATGAGCTCAACTAGATGAAAATAAATATGTTCAAAAAGACTATATGAAAATATATGAAAAATGATATCCAATATATCACTTTTATTTGAATTTTTCTCTTCACTAAGTTTCATATTAAAAAATTATCACCAAACTATACAAGTGAATTATATCATTCAACCTTAAAACTATAATTAACTCACTAGTTAGAGATGATATTTTTAAGTCAATGAATAAGGAATTATTGCACTCGTCACTTGATTAGTCTTAAAAACACAAGAAATTACTGGACTATTAATTGTTTTTTAGTACAAAAATTCATTATTTTAATAAAGATATATTTCAGAAAACAATAGTTATGAGATTAAATAATTATAATAAAATGATAAGTGTAGTAATAGCAATAATTAGCTCCAATATTTCTAATTGCACTTATTTTTTCTGAGCCTTGTTAAAACTGTGAGGGGCCTGATATTTGACCTAATCTGCAAGCCTGCCACAGTTATATGAATGCTCGCAAATGATATGAAGATCCGTGGTCAGAGACTAAAGACTTTTTACTCATCTTTGCATTGTTTCCCCTTGTGATACAGAACAGTCTAGGTGAATGCTGCATGTGCAGTGTGTTTACAACACAGCTGAGGAGCCCTAAGCTTGGGAAACTCCAATTTTTTATAATGGGCTGCAAGAAAACTTGTTTGACCTTTGCTTAGAGGGGACGTGGTCTTTACTATACTGAATAGTAAACAAACCTAACCTCTGCTCCAAAGAAAAATCCTCTTGTTAAAAGATGTTTGCTACACACATATCTTTAAAAAGATGGTCTGGAACAAAAAAAGCTACTGCCTCTGCTCACAAAACATGCAGAAATATGAGAGACCCATTAACTGTCTCCCAACAAGCCTCAGTTTCCTTAGGTATAAAATTCCATAATAAATTTGTGATAGTATCTACTCTTTGAATCAAGTAAGATGATGAATGTATCCTAAAACTGTCAAAGTGAGATATAAAATAATTCAACATTCATAGTTTGTTTAAAAAAAGGATAAAAACCTTAGTAGTAGGCTCTCACAATCAATTACACAATGTGAATTTAAGTTGTACACAGGTAGTTTAAAAATAGAGCTAGGAAATTTGGCTTTATAAAAATCTCGATTGCAATGGGAACACTGGAGGAACTATATTAACATCAGAAAGAAATCTAGCAAGATAAAAATATTGTCAAAGTTGCTCCTAAGATGCACTCTAAATAAGATCATATTAACATGTTTTACAAATTTGTTGTGAATATTTCCCACAATTCTCTTTCATGCAACTCAATGCCCTACAGTACCTAGCACAGTCCACTGATAGTGGCAAACAGCTACATAAATGATCACTGAGATTTTATAACTCACACAATAGAGTTAAAAATATAGGGAAGAAAAATGGAAAAATAAAAACAGACACATGAAAAGCAAGAAAACTGAAAGGTAGGGAAAAGGTCATTTGGTAAAAATTTAGCATGTATAAATGCGCTGCTAGGAAACATCGTCAGTTCTCTTGAAACCATTCCTCTATAGTTAAAACCTAATTACCACCAGCACTATTCCCACCAAGTCACCTAGAATTGGTTGCTCAACAGTCCTATACACACTTATTTGGAGCAACTGTGAGATTAAGCTAAGAAATTGGTAATAAGAGTCCCCAAAGAAATTTTACAAACAATGAAATATATGACTGTTAATCCCATGAACAGTGAGTGAATGGGTAAATAGTTTTAAGTTACAAAGTGAAAAAAGAATGGTAGCCCGCTATTTAGGACTTGAGAATGGATGTGTCTTTCAAGCTTGTTGATAAAACCACAAGAGTCCGGGTGCAGTGGCTCTCTCAGCACTTTGGGAGATGGAGGCAAGAGGATCACTTGAGTCCAGGAATTTGAGACCATCTGGGCAGTGTAGTGAGACATTGTCTCTACAAATAATTTTTAAAATTGAACTGAGTGTGGTAGTACACACCTTTAGTCCCAGCTACCCAGGAAGCCAAGGCAGGAGGATCACTTGAGCCCAGGATTTCAAGGCTGTCGTGAGCCATGATTGCACCACTACTCTCCAGCCTGGGTGACAAAATGAGACCTTGTCTCAAAAAAGTATTAATAGTAATAATTAATTTTTTAAAAAGCACAAGACAATTCAGTAAAAGAAAGAAAAGGAAAATTTTTGGTAGACCTTTGGAAACTTAGGCTAGAAAAGGCAAATGCAATATATATATTTTCTAATATGTATAAATGTGTGATATAATATATAAATAGTATAATATATAACTAGATACTATGAAATATATATAACAAATATTATCTTAAGTAAGGAAAATCTATGAATGGTCTCTTCCTCTGGGTTCTAATTGTGCTTTTATCTACCTGCATTTCACACTATATACACTGAATTGTAATTTGTTCACATTTGGTCTCCTCTGGTTGTATTTGAATTTCTCTAGAAAGTAAGGTGTAGTCAAAGACACTACTTTTGATAGTAGTCAGTCATATGTTTCAAAATCAGCCTCTGCTCTTCAATTAATATTGAAGAGTTGCTTAACTTCCCTGAGAATTAGCTACTCAGATCATTTAAATTTAAATATTTGAAAATTATACTGGGTATACCTGGGTAATAAGGAAATCAAAAGGCTGCTGTTACTGGGCCTACAAGTGGTAATCTCACCACAAAGCTGTCTTATTTTCTCTCTTGTTTGTATGCTTTTGTTAAGAAAAAAGCTTAACATGATAAATATAACATTTTGTTCTGTATTAAAATGCTCTTCAACGTTTATTTCAAGTGGAACAAAGGAATGATGGAGATCTTGATTCTTCTATTCCCAAATTACTGTTAAATACTGTGTGTGCCACTCCTTGGGGGAAATCCTATGAAACAACAAGGGAAGAGGGAATTCTGATACATTTTTAGTAGATGTGTGCCAAGGGGAAACTTCTTAACACATTTATGTTACTTTCTGACAGAAAGTAAATCTCATTTGGCTGATTTGGGGTAGGGGGTGGTAGAGAAAGAGAGAGAGAGAGACAGAGACGATGAGAACTTAAAAGTTGAAGATGTGGCCGGGCGCGGTGGCTCACGCCTGGAATTCCAGCACTTTGGGAGGCCGAGGCGGGTGGATCACGAGGTCAGGAGATCGAGACCATCCTGGCTAACACGGTGAAACCCCGTCTCTACTAAAAATACAAAAAATTAGCCGGGCCTGGTGGCGGCGGGTGCCTGTAGTCCCAGCTACTCGGGAGTCAGCTGAGGCAGGAGAATGGCGGGAACCCGGGAGGCGGAGCTTGCGGTGAGCGGAGATCGCGCCACCGCACTCCAGCCTGGGCGACAGGGCGAGACTCCATCTCAAAAAATTAATTAATTAATTAATTAAAAATAAAAAGATAAAGATGTAGGCCCTTTTTAAAATCCAGACCACAGAGTCATGCTAGGGCTCTATCTATCTTAGAATTGGGAATAAGGAGCTTAATGGGTGCCAAGGGAACGCTTATTAACACATTTATGTTACTTTCTGACAGAAAGTAAATCTCATTTGGCTGATTTGTTTGACAAGGATTGACTTTGTAAGTTAGGTTATATGACCATCATTTCCCATAAACTAACTGAATTAAATGATGGCTCCGTGATTCTGACTAAAGTATATTTAAAACGTGGAATTAGATGAAGGCATTAATTAAAATAGATATTGTATTGACAAGAATATATGAGAATTAATTGTATTTTATCTTATTCTGATATATTTTTAGTATATCAAGTTAAATATGTTGCCTCTAGTTGAGAAGGAATTTAAGGGAATAATTAATAGTCTTTTGAAAAGTCTTTGTAGAGCCTTTTATGTATAATTCCTAGACACTGAGAATGTGATTGATCTTCATGACTAGGTAACAAATCTTTTTGAAAGTTAGGTCATTTCCAATTTCTTGCTATCAATAAAACTGAAGGAGGAAGTAATCAAGTTGTCAGCTGATATTACATTAAAAATAGGTTTTGTAAGAAACCACTATGTTACTTGGTAAATAACGTGAAAAAAAGGTTTAAATAATTGAGTAACAACTCATATTACAGTTTCATTCATTTTTATCTCCCCGTTTAAATACACAAATTTTCACATCATTTACATGTATGATAAAGAAAACTAGGAATAGTCATCTAGCAATAAGTAATAATCACTCAGAGATATATGAATTAACTAAATAAAAGCTTCTTCCATCTCATAAAAGATAATTTCAATTTTATATTTTACCTCTCATATTTAGTAAATATTTAGATAAGTATCAAAATTTATGTTATTATATTTTTTATACTCACAGTAACTCAAATGTAGTGAAAACATCCTAAAACATTTTAACTTGTATAGAGCTTTAGTAACACAAAATATCTCAAAATGTTATCAAAATAATATTCACATTTTTGTTGCAGTCATATATGTGATCGAAATAATTTCAGTGATAAGACTTATCAAATACTGAGTACACAAAACAAGGCAAAAAAATCTGAATGTTAAATATGCTCTTGTTGCTAATTTTTTAATTTGATAAATGTGGATATTAAATTGTCATAATATTTTGATTTATTGGAGACAATTTAAAAGTTGACATAATTTTTTTAAAAGCCAAAATTTACAAAATGCCAAAACATCTTTTGTAGCTATTTGCACTTTATAAAACATCAAATATATTTTGCAAAGTAGTATGTAGCTTTTTAATTTTTTGAGGAAACATCCAAGCAAATATTTGAAGACTGTGACCATTTACCAAAAGCAATTCTAGATAACTGAAGGAATTAAATGTAAAAAAAAAAAATCTGTTATTTTGGAAACAAACCATGAGAATATCTTTCTTACTTAAGAAAAGAGAAAAACATGTTTCGTATAAGTACAAACGAGTACACAGTTAGGGAGAATAATAATCATTTGAAAGTAAAAACTTAAAAATTTCTGTTCAGATGAAAAGGACAAACCACAAAAAAAGAGAAAATACCTCCCATAATATTACCAAGGGTGAAAAACACTCCAAATATATAAATCTGTTACAAAAATTCAACAACATGGAACTGACATAGGGAATGACATCAACAATTATTTCATAGACAATGACACACAAATGACAAGGAAATATTTGACAATTTGTGTAACTGAATTTTAATAAGAAATGAAGTTAAAGCACAATAAGAAATTATTTTACAATAATTATATTAGCAAAATTGAAAACTGAAAGAAATGATAAACAACAGTAACATGAATAAAGTATATAACTACACATGACATAATGGATCTCATGGTCCTTAATTGAAGAGGACAGCAGCAAGTATAACTCCTCACAACTATTCTGTTTATATAAAGTTAAAAGGCAAAAGAAATGTGAACATTTTATTTTTTGTATTACATTCATGCACGTCTATATCATAATCAGAAACCAGAAGGAATGTCAGAGAAAAACGGCATGGCTATGTTCTATTTTATAACTCTATTATATAAATAAGTATTTATATTATTGTCAATCTTTCTAACATTTATAAATGTCAGGCATATTATTTTACAATATTTAATAAAATATTGACTATTTTAAATCAAGTATATAAAAGTAATGAAAATAAAATTAAGATAAAATAGCATTCCACATAGGTTTAAGAAAGTCCCAAGTCAGCATTTAGTGTTAATGAAAAAAAGCAGAATGTTTCTTAGTCTATCTAGGCTGCTATAATAAAATGCAATAAACTGGCTCACTTATAAACAACAGAAATTTATTTCTCAGTTCTTTTAGACTGGAAAGTACAAGATCAAGAGGCCATCGTGGTCAAATTTTGGGGAGGGCCCTCGTCTGAGTTGCAAACTGATAGCTTCTCCCTGTGTCTTCACCTGTTGGAAGGGCAGAGCTGCTCTCTGAAGTCTCTTTCATAAAGGCATGAGTTCCATTCATCAGGGCACTTTCCTCACTATCTAAACACCTCCCAAAGGGCTCTTTTCTTAATACCATCACTTTGGGGTCAGGATTTCATCACATAAACTTGGGGGTAGAGACAAACAGTCCAATCATAACAGGTGGTTTTTATGTCTTAGCTGAAGGATGATCTCTGCAGAAGAAACATCATGTCTTGTTATCACTATACAGTCACATTAAATCACACACCTGTGCATATAATTGAGGTTAAGTGAGTATTTTTGATATCTTCATGTTACTATTCCTCAAAGTGTGTATGGATATCTCCTAAATGTATGTAACTACTTTGTAAATCTTGAATTAGTGGCAGTGGTAGATTTAAAGCAATTTTGCTCCCTATTTTTCTAAGTGTGAATCAAAATTGCAGCATATGTGGTGTTCCTGGCTGTCTACTAGAATAAGTAGAACAAGTTGATATCTTGTTTTAAACAAACAAAAATGCTTTCACCCAAAGTCTGTAAAAGTCCTTAATGACAATGTGTGCTGATTATGTGTATGTAACTCATAGGTATTTCTGTGGATGATACATAAAAGATAGCTTTTGTGACCATTCTCCAAATTTTGAAAAGCTCCTTAGAAATTTATTTGTATATTGATATAAAAATATCTGTAATCCTTTCTAACTGCTAGGGCATTGATTGAGAGATAGCTCTCTTCTCTTCAAACAACTCCAACATTGATTTTGAAATAAAAGGTTCCCTATAGGATTCAGAGGTTTTAAAGTGACTCAGTACAAAGTAATAAACCTGAACTTTTCGGAATTTGTTTTATAACCTTGAGGTATCTTAGACATATATGCTTGTAACACTGGTTGATGGACCTTGTGCACATTGAAGCACTCACTTTGTTTTATCATTTTTCTCAGGAGGCCAAGCAAACTGGCCCTGAGTAACAAGTGTATTTGATTTAATTAGATCTTTTTGCATTTTATATTTACAAGTAAACACAAAAACAAATGCTTTAAAATTAATCATGTCTTGATTTTCAGAGAATTCTTCTTGGCCTCATTCAACTATTGAAGCACACTAGGAAAATAATTGGCTAAACAATTGTCAAGAATACAATTAATGTTGAATCTCTGGAGGAATGTGCAACCATAAAATGTGTTTGCATACCTGCTTAAATCTTAATATATTTATATTTAGGTCTTTAGTAGGTTATGTGTACCGTACCAAAAATGAAAATAGAAAAGCATAAAAAAAAGACAAAGCAAAATGAAAAAAACGAGATAGCCCTTTAGCATTAACTTTATTCAATACATCTTACAAAACTATTTATTTATCAAAATATAATCTAGTAGTATTATAATATTAAATAAACAATAGAAAATTGATAAAATAGGCACATAAAAATTCATATATGTTATATATACCAACTAATATCAGTTAAAAAGCATGATATAAAAGAAATATCTACTACAATAATAAAAAGTAATACCAAAGAAAAATTAAAAAGCAATGGTCAAAAGTGATATGGATAAAAAGCAGATTAAAATTGGACATATTTGATGGTAAAATATTAACTTTCTTATTTAAGTACAACTCTGGTGAAATTTTGATCTATAATAATAAAAAGATGACTAACACCAGAAAAAAAAAAAAAAAAAAACTCCAGAGATACAAAACATATAAAGACAATAAGTTTTAAAAGTACTCTAAAGACAGGGGCGCCCAAGATGGCCTAATAGGAACAGCTCCAGCCTCCAGCTCCCAGAATGAGCGACACAGAAGACAGGTGATTTCTGCATTTTCAACTGAGGTACCGGATTCATCTCACTGGGGCATGTCGGACTGTCGGTGCTGGTCCGCGGGTACAGCCTGACCAGCAAGAGCTGAAGCCGGGTGAAGCATCGCGTCACCTGCGAAGCGCAAGGGGGAAGGGAATTCCTTTTCCTAGCCAAGGGAAATTGAGACACACAACACCTGGAAAATTGGGTAACTCCCACCCTAATACTGTGCTTTACCAAGGGTCTTAGCAAACGGCACACCAGGAGATTATATCCCACACCTGGCCTGGAGGGTCCCACACCCACGGAGCCTCCCTCATTGCTAGCACAGCAGTCTGAGATCAAAATGCAAGGCAGCAGCGAGGCTAGGGGAGGGGCACCCGCCATTGCTGAGGCTTAAGTAGGTAAACAAAGCCACCACAGGAAGCTCGAATTAGGTGGAGCCCACCACAGCTCAAGGAGGCCTGCCTGCCTCTGTAGACTCCACCTCTGGGGACAGGGCATAGCTAAACAAAAAGGAGCAGAAACCTCTGCAGATGTAAAAGTCCCTGTCTGACATCTTTGAAGAGAGCAGTGGTTCTCCCAGCACAGAGGTTGAGATCTGAGAATGGACAGACTGCCTGCTCAAGTGGGTCCCTCACCCCTGAGTAGCCTAACAGGGAGACATCCCCTACTAGGTGCAGAATGACACCTCACACCTCACAAGGCTGTGTACACCCCTGAGTCAAAGCTTCCAGAGCAAGAATCAGACAGCAACACTTGCTGTTCAGCAATATTCTATCTTCTACAGCCTCCACTGCTGATACCCAGGCAAACAGGGTCTGGAGTGGACCTCAGGGAAACTCCAACAGACCTGCAGCTGAGGGTCCTGACTGTTAGAAGGAAAGCTAACAAACATAAAGGACACACACACCAAAACCCCATCAGTACATCACCATCATCAAAGACCAAAGGCAGATAAAATGACAAAGATGGGGAAAAAGCAGTGCAGAAAAGCTGGAGATTCAAAAAATCAGAGCACATCTCCCCCTCCAAAGGAATGTAGCTCATTGACAGCAACAGAACAAAGCTGGACAGAGAATGACTTTGATGAGTTGAGAGAAGAAGATTTCAGTTCATCAAACTTCTCAGAGCTAAAGTAGGAATTATGTAACCAGTGCAAAGAAACAAAAAAACATGAAAAAAGAATGGATGAATGGATAACTAGAATAATCAATGCAGAGATGACCTTAAAAGAACTGATAGTGATGAGAACTAGGTGACAAAGGCACAAGCTTCAGTAACCAACTCAATCAACTGGAAGAAAGAGTATCAGTGACTGAAGATCAAATGAATGAGATGAAGCAAGAAGAGAAGTGTAGAGAAAAAAGAGTAAAAAGAAATGAACAAGGCCTCCAAGAAATATGGGTTCATGTAGATCAAATCTACGTCTGATTGGTGTGCCTGAAAGTGACGGGGAAAATGGAACCAAGTTGGAAAACACTCTGCAGGATATCATCCAAGAGAACTTCCCCAACCTAGTAAGGCAGGCCAATATTCAAATTCAGAAAATATAGACAAGGCCACAAAGATATTCCTTGAGAAGAGAAACTCCAAGACACATAATTGTCAGATTCATCAAAGTTGAAATGAAGGAAAAAATGTTAAGCGCAGCCAGAGAGAAAGGTTGGGTTACCCACAAAGGGAAGCCCATCAGACTAACAGCAGATCTCTCGGCAGAAACTCTACAAGCCAGAAGAGAGTGGGGGCCAATATTCAAAATTCTTAAAGAAAAGAATTTTCAACCAAGAATTTCATGTCCAGCCAAGCTAAGTTTCATAAGTGAAGGAGAAATAAAATCCTTTACAGATAAGCAAATGCTTAGAGATTTTGTCACCAGCAGGCCTGCCCTACAAGAGATCCTGAAGGAAGCACTAAACATGGAAAGGAACAACCAGTACCAGCCATTGCAAAAACATGCCAAAATGTAAAGTCCGTAGATGCTAGGAAGAAGCTGCATCAAAACTAGCAAGCAAAATAGCCAGCTAATATCATAATGACAGGATCAAGTTCACACATAACAATATTAACATTAAATGTAAATGGACTAAATCATCCAATTAAAAGACACAGACTGGCAAATTGGATAGAGTCAAGATCCACCAGTTTACTGTATTCGGGAGACCCATCTCACATGCAGAGACACACAGGGGCTCAAAATAAAGGGATGGAGGAAGATCTACCAAGCAAATGGAAAAAAAAAAATGCAGGAGTTGCAATCCTAGTCTCTGATAAAACAGACTTTAAACCATCAAAGATCAAAAGAGACAAAGAAGGCCATTACATAATGGTAAAGGGATCAATTCATCAGGAAGAACTAACTATCCTAAACATACATGCACCCAATACAGGAGCACCCAGATTCATAAAGCAAGTCCTTAGAGACTTACAAAGAGACTTAGACTCCCATACAATAATAATGGGAGACTTTAACACCCCACTGTCAACATTAGACAAATCAACGAGACAGAAAGTTAATAAGGATATCCAGGAATTGAACTCAACTCTGCACCAAGTGGACCTAACAGATATCTACAGAACTCTCCACCCCAAATCAACAGAATATACATTCTTCTCAGTACCACATCACACTTATTCCAAAATTGACCGCATAGTTGGAAGTAAAGCACTCCTCAGCAAATGTAAAAGAACAGAAAGTATAACAAACTGTCTCTCAGACCACAGTGCAATCAAACTAGAACTCAAGACTAAGAAACTCACTGTAAACCACTCAACTACATGGAAACTGAAAATCCTGCTCCTCAATGACTACTGGGTACACAATGAAATGAAGGCAGAAATAAAGATGTTCTTCGAAACCAATGAGAACAAAGATACAACATACCAGAATCTCTGGGACACATTTAAAGCAGTGTGTAGAGGGAAATTTATAGCACTAAATGCGCACAAGAGAAAGCAGGAAAGATCTAAAATTGACACCCTAACATCACAATTAAAAGAACTAGAGAAGCAAGAGCAAACACATTCAAAAGCTAACAGAAGGCAAGAAATAACTAAGATCAGAGCAGAACTGAAGGAGATAGAGACACAAAAAACTCTCCAAAAAATCAATGAATCCAGGAGTTGGTTCTTTGAAAAGATCAACAAAATTGATAGATCGCTAGCAAGACCAATAAAGAGGAAAGAGAGAAGAATCAAATAGATACAATAAAAAATGATAAAGGGGATATCACCACCGACCCCACAGAAATACGAACTACCATCAGAGAATACTATAAACACCTCTACGCAAATAAACTAGAAAACCTAGAAGAAATGGATAATTTCCTGGACACTTACACTCTTCCAAGACTAAACCAGGAAGAAGTTGAATCCCTGAATAGACCAATAGCAGGCTCTGAAATTGAGGCAATAATTAATAGCCTACCAACCAAAAAAAGTTCAGGACCACAAGGATTCACAGCCGAATTCTAGCAGTGGTACAAGCAGGAGCTGGTACCATTCCTTCTGAAACTATTCCAATCAAAAGAAAAAGAGGGAATCCTCCCTAACTCATTTTATGAGGCCAAAATCATCCTGATACTGAAGCCTGGCAGAGACACAATAAAAAAAGAGAATTTTAGACCAATATCCCTGATGAACATCTATGCAAAAATCCTCAATAAAATATTGGCAAACTGAATCCAGCAGCACATCAAAAAGCTTATCCACCATGATCAAGTGGGCTTCATCCCTGGGATTCAAGGCTGGTTCCACATATGCAAATCAATAAATGTAATCCAGCATATAAACAGAACCAAAGACAAAAACCACTTGATTATCTCAATAGATGCAGAAAAGGTCTTTGAAAAAATTCAACAGCCCTTCATGCTAAAAACTCTCAATAAATTCGGTATTGATGGAATATATCTCAAAATAATAAGAGCTATTTATGACAAACCCACAGCCAATATCATACTGAATGGGCAAAAACTGGAAGCATTCCCTTTGAAAACTGCCACAAGACAGGGATGCCCTCTCTCACCACTCCTATTCAACATAGTGTTGGAAGTTCTGGCTAGGGCAATCAGGCAAGAGAAAGAAATAAAGGGTATTCAGTTAGGAAAAAAAGAAGTCAAATTTTCCCTGTTTGCAGGTGACACAATTGTACATTTAGAAAACCCCATTGTCTCAGCCCAAAATCTCCTTAAGCCGATAAGCAACTTCAGCAAAGTCTCAGGATACAAAATCAATGTGCAAAAATCACAAGCATTCTTATACACCAGGAACAGACAAACAGAGAGCCAAATCATGAATGAACTCCCATTCACAATAGCATCAAAGAGAATAAAATACGTAGGAATCCAACTTACAAGGGATGTAAAGAACCTCTTCAAGGAGAACTACAAACCACTGCTCAGTGAAATAAAAGAGGACACAAACAAATGGAAGAACATACCATGCTCATGGATAGGAAGAATCAAGATTGTGAAAAAGGCCATACTGCCCAAGGTAATTTATAGATTCAATGCTATCCCCATTAAGCTACCAATGACTTTCTTCACTGAATTGGAAAAAAACTGCTTTAAAGTTCATATGGAACCAAAAAAGATCCCACATTGCCAAGACAATCCTAAGCCAAAAGAACAAAGCTGGAGGCATCACGCTACCTGACTTCAAACTATACTACAAGGCTACAGTAACCAAAACAGCATGGTACTGGTACCAAAACAGAGATATAGACCAATGGAACAGAACAGTGGCCTCAGAAATAATAGCACACATCTACAACCATCTGATCTTTGACAAACCTGAGAAAAACAAGAAATGGGGAAAGGATTCCCTATTTAATCAATGGTGCTGTGAAAACTGGCTAGCCATAAGTAGAAAGCTGAAACTGGATCCTTTCCTTACTCCTTATACGAAAATTAATTCAAGATGGATTAGAGACTTAAATGTTAGACTGAAAACCATAAAAACCCTAGAAGGAAACCGAGATAATACCATTCAGGACATAGGCATGGGCAAGGACTTCATGTCTAAAACACGAAAAGCAACAGCAACAAAAGCCAAAATTGACAAATGGGATCTAATTAAACAAAAGAGCTTCTGCACAGCAAAAGAAACTACCATCAGAGTGAACAGGCAGCCTACAGAATGGGAGAAAATTTTTGCAATCTACTCATCTGACAAAGGGCTAATATCCAGAACCTACAAAGAACTCAAACAAATTTACAAGAAAAAAACAAACAACCCCATCAAAAAGTGGGCAAAGAATATGAACAGACACTTCTCAAAAGAAGCCATTCATACAGCCAACAGACACATGAAAAAATGCTCCTCATCACTCGCCATCAGAGAAACGCAAATCAAAACCACAATGAGATACCATCTCACACCAGTTAGAATGGCAACCATTAAAAAATCAGGAAACAACAGGTGCTGGAGAGGATGTGGAGAAATAGGAACACTTTTACACTGTTGGTGGGACTGTAAACTAGTTCAACCATTGTGGAAAACAGTGTGGTGTATCCTCAAGGATCTAGAACTAGAAATACCATATGACCCAGCCATATAAACCAAAGTATTATAAACCTTGCTGCTATAAAGACACATGCACACCTATGTTTATTGTGGCACTATTCACAATAGCAAAGACTTGGAATCAACCCAAATGTCCATCATTGACAGACTAAGAAAATGTGGCACATATACACCATGGAATACTATGCAGCCATAAAAAAGGATGAGTTCATGTCCTTTGTAGGGACATGGATGCAGCTGGAAACCATCATTCTCAGCAAACTATTGCAAGAACAGAAAACCAAACACCACGTTTTCACTCATAGGTGGGAATTAAACAATGAGATCACTTGGACACATGAAGGGGAACATCACACACCGGGGCCTATTGTGGGGAGGGGGGAGGGCATAGGGATAGCATTAGGATATATACCTAATGTAAATGACGAGTTAATGGGTGCAGCACACCAACATGGCACATGTATGCATATGTAACAAACCTGCACGTTGTGCACACGTACCCTAGAACTTAAAGTATAATAATAAAAAAAAAAGAATTGTGAGACTGAGCAACCCCCCCCAGAAAAAAAAAAAGAAAATGAAAGCCATACATATTGAGAAAGGTAAAAAGTAGTACACTAAAGACAAACCATTATTGAGTATAAAGTAAATTTCTAAATAATGATAAAAATCCTATTCATTAAGATAATGTAATAATTTCAAATGTAAGATTTTAAAAGTACCTTCAAAATAATTTTTAAAATTGACAAAAATATTTGTGAGAAATTGTCAAATTCAACATCATATTAAAAGATTTCAACCCCAATTTCCTCAATTATAATTATAAGTTAAGCCTATGAAAAACAGTGAAAATATATAAGACTCAAACAACAGGATTCACAAGACCTTTCTGACTAATATATATGCACAGAACTAATTTCAGCTACCATCTCTGGTAAAATGTAGGTACCAGTAGCTGTTCTGACTGATAGAACATCATTACTATTGGTTGGACCAACACAGCACTGGTTTTCAAATATTTTGCCCATTGCCTCTGAGCAATATATAGAACTCTGTATCTAATATGCAAAGATGATATGTTTAATGAATACACAGATTAAAAGATCACACATGTTAGCACATTAAGTAAATCTTAATACAATGTCAAATCATCAATATTATTAGATCATACTCAGTAAAAATGCAATTAAATAAGAAATAAATTTGGCAATGAAAATTAAATAACTTTGTAAAATAAAGCACTTCTAGAGAGACACCATCAAGATGGCTGACTAGAAGAATCCAACATTCCCCTTATCCATAGAGAATGACCAAAAGAGTGAGTAGATAAGCACACATCAAGTAGAGTGTATAAGGAAGAACACTGGAAGTCAGCAGGAAATTGACAGGAACTTGTGAGGCATGGGAACTTAAGATTGCACCATAGAGAGGGAAGCAAAGCAGTCAGCTGTGATATGCCTAAAGCTGGGAGAGACTTCCCATTGTAGGGAAAAGGTACGCAAGAGATTCCCAATTGTCCACATTTCTACCACAGATGCCTGCAATTCTAGCTATGTGAGATCCCCTCAACCCTCAGCAACTCTGAGTCTAGTACAGGGAGCTGCCTGAAGGCCACACAATTACATTTTCCCAGAGAAGGAATTTACACTGGGTCCCACTCACTTCCCAGGATCCAGGCTGCTGCAGAACAGTGCCATTTAGAGAGAAGGTAAAACTGACTATACTCTTCCATGGAGCCCCAAAACCTCTGCATCTCCAAATCCGTGGGCCCACAACAACAACCCTTCACTTCCAGTCAGAGGACTGCAGCATCACAACACTGGCTGGAGCCAGTGATGCAGCTACATTCTTGGCCTTTGAGCTCATGCAAAATCCTACATCCAGGGGAAGTGGCAATTCAGCACATCAGGAAGCTTTCCCCAGGACATAGGGAGCTGAAGTGTGCACGACTGCCTTCTCAGATCCTAAGAGACAACTGCCTAGGGCTGTCACCACTGATAGCAACACTGCCCCCCTCCAGTTGCAGTGCTGTTACACATCGACATGTGCTGCCTGGGAACCCAAAGTTAGCCCACCCAGGCTACCACCACAGACACAGGTAGCCATGTGCATCACTCAGGGGCCCAAAACTGATCCACCTGGCCAGCTGACACCACCATTGGTGTCCATCGAAGCCATCCAGGGGACAGAGTAGAGGTTCACTCAGGTCTTGCCATTGCCACAGCCAGTGAACCACTCAGGTGCCTGAGGACTGGCGTGGGCAGCATCCTAGTCTCCAGAAAAGCCTTACAACAACCTTGAGAAAGAATCACAGCCTAGGCCACTGAGAAACTCACAGATGTTGCTGATATTGATTACAGCTGAAGAAATCAAATGGGGACTACACTATGGCACCCACCCAGAACGAAAGACAAAGCACCCTACCCAACTGACACTATAGATACATCTGTAGGAAACACTCTTTCACTTCAAAAACTACTGCATAAAACTAAAAGAAACAGTTGTTATACTAGATGTGCAAATATCCACATAAGGAAAAAAGAAACATAAAAAAGCAATGAAATTAAACATCTACAAAGGAACACAATAATTCTACAAGTTCAGACCCAAAGAAAATCTATAAAATTCCTGACAGGAATTCAAAATAGTATTCTTTAGGAAACATGGCAAGATATAAGAGAATACAAATGGGCAATACAGAAAAATCAGAAAGACAGAGAAATTCAGCACAAACATTGAAATCATAAAAAAGAACAAAGACAAAATCCTCGAACCAAAGAATTCAATGAATGGTATAAAAATAATATTGAGAGATTCAACAATAGACCAGATCACACAGAAGTAATAATTCCTATTCTTGAAGATAGGTATTTTGAAATAATACAGAAAAAAAGAAAAAGAAAAAAAAAAGAAGAGTGTATAAATGATACATTGGACACCAACAAGTGAACAAATGTTTGAATTTCGGGAGTGCCAGAAGGAGAAGAGATGAGAAAAGGCATAGAAAATCTACATAATAAAATAATAGCTGAAAATGTTCACAGTCTTGGAGGAGATATAAACATCCAGATATAGGAATCGCAAATACTCTCGAATAGATTCAAATGACCATGTCCTCTCAGGATATTTTACAGGCAAATTTCCAAAATTCAAAGACCAAAAGAGAATTCTAAAACTAGCAAGAGAAAATCAGCAAGTCAAATATAAGAAAATACCCTTAGACTAATGGTAGATTTCTCAGCAGAAACCTTAGGAGTCAGAAGAGAATGGGATGATAAATTCAAGTTGCTGAAAGAAAAAAAAAAAAAAAGTCAGCCAAGAGTACTATACTGAGCAAAACTATCCTCCAGAAATGAAGACACATAAAAAGTCTTTGCCAAACAAGCAAAAACTGAGGGAATTAATCACCATTAGACAGACCTCACATTAAATGCTTAAGGGAGTCCTACATGTAGACGAAAAACGATGATACTTATTTTCATGAAAACACATAAAAGTATAAGATTAACTGGTAGTACAGATACATAAAGAAGAAGGATAAAGAAATGAAATGCTATCACTACAGAACACCAAAAGATTACAAAGATAAACAATAAGAGAAGAAGAATGATGAAGAATATATACAAAAGAATAAAAAAAAGTAACAAAATGAGGAAGTTTTCATCTGTCAGTAATAACCATGAATTTAAATGATATAAATTTCCCAATTAAAATATCTAGACTGGCTAAATGGGCTTAAAAAATACCAAAGTATATGCTGCCTACAAAGTCTCTATATGTGAAGACAATGACACTGCACACAAAGGGAAACCAAAAGTTAACAGGAATACCTAAACTTTCTCACATAAAATGGACTTTAATTCAAAAAACATAAAAACAATTAAGTGAGGTCATTATATAATGAAAAAAGGATCGACTGGCTATGGTGGCTCATGCCTGTAATCCCAGCACTTTGGGAGGCTGAGGCGGGGAGATCATGAGGTCAGGAGTTCGAGATCAGCCTGATCAACATGGTAAAACCCCGTCTCTACCAAAAATACAAAAATTAGCTGGACATGGTGGTGCGCACCTGTAATCATAACTACGCAGGAGGTTGAGGCAGGAGAATTGTGTGAACCTGGGAGGCAGAAGTTGCAGTGAGCCGAGATTGTGCCACTGCCCTCCAGCCTGGGCGTCAGAGAGTGAGACTCCATCTCAAAAATAATAATAAGATCAAGTCAGCAAAAGTATATAAAAATTGTAAACATATATTCACTCACCAATGGAGGACCCACATATATAAGGCAAAAATATTAGGGTTAAAGAGAAAGACCCCAATACGATAGTGTTTGCGGACTTCAACATCTCACTTCCAGTATTGGACAGAACACTCAAAGAAAACAACAAAGAAGCATTCAACCTAAATGAATTATAGGCCAAATGGGGCTAAAAGACATTTACAACACTTCATCAAACAGCTGTAGAATACACATTCTTCTCATCAGCACATGAAACATTTTCCAGGTAGACAACATGTTAGGCTACAGAACAAATTGCAACAAATATAAAAATATCCAAACTATAACAAATATCTTCTCAGACCATAATAGTATAAAACT
Organism: Macaca nemestrina; assembly: GCF_043159975.1. NCBI lineage: Eukaryota > Metazoa > Chordata > Mammalia > Primates > Cercopithecidae > Macaca > Macaca nemestrina. The sequence goes on from NC_092128.1 coordinate 13,226,505, forward strand.
TGAAATCAATAAACGGAGGAGCTCTAGAAACTACAAACACATGGAAATTAAATAATAAGCTCCCGAATGACCGTTAAGTCAATGAAGAAATTAAAAAGAAAAATATTTTAAATTGAAACAAATAAAAACAGAAACATAACATACCAAAGCCTGTGAGATATAGGAAAGCAGTACTAAGAGAGGTCACAATATAAGCGTCTATGTCAAAAAAGTAGAAAGATTTCAGGTTAACAACCTAACGGGGAACTAGAAAAGCAAGTACAAACCAAACCCCAAATTACTAGGAAAAAATAAATGTAAAAGATATGACCAGAATAAAACAAAATAGGAATTTAAAAAACATACAAAAGGGCAACAAAACCAAAAGTTTATTTTTTAAAAAGATAAACAAAATTAACAAACCATTAACTAGACTAAGAAAAAAAGACAGAAGACCCAGATAATTTCAGATATGAAAAAGGAGACACTACAACTGATATTATAGAATTTAAAAAAAATCATTACAGACTATTATGAGCAATTTCATAGCAACAAATTAGAAAACCTAGAGGAAATAGATAAATTCCTGGACAAATAAATCTACCAAAATTGAACCAGGAAGAAATAGAAAACATGAACAGACCAATAACCAATAGTAAGATTGAATCAGTAATAAAATTAATCCCAGGAAAGAAAATGCTGGACCGGATGGATTTACTGCTGAATTCTACTCAACTTTTTAAATACAACTAATACCAATTCTTTTCAAACTATTAAAAAAACTGGAGAAGAAAGAATTCTTACTAATTTATTCCATAAGACCAAAATTATACTGATATCTAAACAAGACAAAGACACAACAAAAAAAGAAAACTATAGGGAAATGTCCTCAATAAACATAAATGTAAAAATTCTCAACAACATATTGGCATATCAAATCCAGCAACACATTAAACAAATAAAACACGATCAAGTGAAATTTATCCCAGGAATGAAAAGAAGGTTTAACATATGCAAATCAATAAATGTAATACATCCTAATGATGGAATGAAGGACCAAAACCATTTCATTTTCTCAACAATTGCAGAAAAATATTTGATAAAATTAAACATTCCTTTATGATAAAAACTCAACAAATTAGATATAAAAGGATTATATCTTACCCCAATAAAGTCCATATGTGAAAAACCCACAACTAATACTGAATGGGGCAACACTAAAAATCTATCCCCAATAATTAAAATAAGACAAAGATGCCCACTTTCACTACTATTATTCAACATAGTACTCGTAGTTCTAGCCAGAGCAATTAGGCAAGATAAAGAAATAAAGGGCATCCAAATTGGAAAAGCAGGAGTCAAATTGTCCCCCTTTAAAGATGACATAATCTTATATACTAAAATACCTAAGGACTCTACCAAAAAACTCTTAGAACTGAGAAATAAATTCAGTACATTTGCAGGACACGATATCAATATAAAAAAATCACTAGCATTTCTATACACCAGTAAAGAAGTAACTGAAACTGAAATATGCGATCCGATTCACAATACTTACAGAAAAATAAAATACCTAGAAATACATTTAATCGAACAGGTGAAAGATCCCTACAATAAAAATTATAAAACACTGATGAAAAAAATTTAAAAGGACATGAATAATTGGAAATACATCCCATGCTCATGGATTAAAATAATTAATAGTCTTAAAATAGCCATATTGCTCAAAGAAATCCATATATTCAATTCAATTTCTATCAAATGCCAATAATATTCTTCACAGAAATAGAAAAAAAATTCCTGAAACTCATATAGAACCACGAAAGACCCCAAATAGGCAAAGTAATATCAAGCAAAATCAGTAAAGCTGGAGGCATTTTACTACCTGACTTCAAAATATATTACAAAGCTATAGCAAATACAATAGCATAGTCTCACTATAAAAACAGACACATAGACTAATGGAAAAGAATAGATAACCCAGAAATAAATTATTGTATTTATGGCCAACTGATATTTGACAAAGGCAGCAAGGACATTCATTGCAAAAGGAACAGTCTTTTCAATAAATAATGCTGGGAAAACAATATTTACATGCAGAAGAATAAAACTAGACTCTTAGCTCTTACCATGTGCAAAAACAAATTAACATGAATTAAACACTGAAATGTGAGACTCAAAACATTTATGCTTAGTTGGGAGGGATAATGTATAGGATTCTATAGCAATGTAGGATGAAAATAATTAACCATAATTTAATGTATATTTCCAAACACCTGGAAGAGAGGATTTTGAATGTTCGTAGTAATAAAAAAGTTGGAGGTGATAAATACGGTAATTACACTGATTTTATCATTGCACATTGTACATATGTATCAAAATATGACTCTGTATTCCATAAATATTATAATTACACATATTTTAAAATTTTAAAGCCACACTTTTAAATACCCCGTAAGTTCAAAAATAAATTATAATTCAAATTTTAATTAAAGAGGATTTTCCATAAGTGTGGTAAGTATTGGTGATGGGAACACATTTACATAAATATGACGTAGAAGAGACAACTAATACACTCTTTGGAGATCAGAATTTTCTTATAAATATTACCTAAGATCCCCAAAGGATGGGTGGAAAGTACTCAGGAAAGGGATGGAGCACACATCACATAGATACTGCAGAATGTGTGCAAGCTCATTGTTATTTTTTTCTTATTTTTTTTAATTTACTTTTTGAAAATATCCTTATGTTTCCTGCTTTTTATTCATCCAAGGAAATTATTTGATTGAGGGAAACCTTAATTTTTCTGATTGAAATACAAAGGAATTAGGAGTCTTTTATTTTCAGCTTTGAAATTCTAAGAGCTTATTGAAGTCAATCCAAAAGAGTCTGTCTTATAAACTAGGTTGTCAGATGACAAGACCCAGGCACTTGAAAGGTAGAATGGGCTCTTTATTTTAAAAGTTTAACTCAAATGATAAAAATCAATGCTCAGAAGATTGAACTTACACTTTTCTTTTTTTTTATTTTATAAGTTGTAACTCAGTAGAAGAAACAGACATGTCATCAAACTATTGAGAAGATGCCTGTGGTCTGGACAAGGAAGACATAGTTTGTGAACCTTAACAACTGGATGACACAGCAAATACCATGGACAGGACAACAATAATATATTCCAATCTCAAATGAGTGAACGTAGTGAGCTACAGCAGGAGCAGATGCTAGGACAGAACATGAACCAGAGGCTGGGTTTGCACCAGATGCATCAGAGAAGCCACAGCTGACCACAACAACAGCTCAGCACTCTGCACCCCTTTCTAATGCCGCAGGTTATGAATATTTCCCCTGAAGAACTGAGAGAGGGAAAAGGGAAATGATTATTAAGAGGGGACATTATCGCTAATAATAAATTTTAATTTGAAATGGACTAAATTTAAATGCAATACTGATTGAGAAATTACCCTGAAGAGACTGTTTTAACTTAAACAACACAGAGTTTTCCTTACAGGGACAGATAATATATTTTCGTCTTTTGAGTGGAAATGGGAGTTCATAAGCAAACTGATTGCAATTACATAAAAAAAAATTAAGAAAATTGCAGCCCTGTACATTGGAGTAATGCATATAAATTTAAAACACATAGCTTACGTAAAAAGTAGAAAGTGATTGGCATGTTTTGGAAACTGGTCATGCCCGTTTAACTGAATATGGGATTTGGTTAAAGAATGTGGAAAGAGGAGCATAGGAAAGGCTAACTAGGACAAATTATAAACTTACAAACTAATAAACAAACTAAAAGACATATATATCATTTCATAGAGTGTGAATTTCACCTTCGGATACCAGAATAATTGAGGATTTAAAGTAATAGAATAATCATATTATTTACATCAGGTTTATCGAATCAGAATTTATATACAGTAAAAATTATCCTTTTTATTGTAGTCTGACAAATGGATTGAGTCAGATATAATACCACAATCAAAATATAGAAAAGTCTCATCACATAAGAATTCCTTTGTGCTCTTTTAAGACAAACCAACTCCAATCCTCAGTTCCTATTACCCACTGATTGACTTTTTATCACTGTAATTTTGCCTCTTCTTCAGTGTCGTATAAATGGACTCATATACAAAGTAAGCTTTTAATCAGGCTGCTTTCATTCAACGTAACATTTGAGATTCATCCATGTTGCTGCGTGTATCTGTATTCTCTTCCTTTTTGTTGCTGAACAGTATTCTATAGTATCGATAGAGCACAGATTGTTTATCCATTCACTAGTTGAAAGTATTTAGTATGTTTTTTTGCTGTTTTTTAAAATATAACAATAAACATGTGCAGGAAGCTTTCATAACTCTTACTTAGCTATATAAGATTGGGACTGTGGGTAATACATCAGGTATATATTTACCTTTACTAGCAACTGTCAAAATATTTTCCAATGTGATTACGCCATTTTGCATTCTCATCAACAATATATGAAAATTCTAGTTGCCTTGCATTTATGTTATTTGGATGTGTTTTTTATTTTAGCAATTCCAATATATAAGCAGAAGTATTTTATTGTGCTTTAAATTTGCATTTCTCTAATATCTAATGTTGTTGAACATCTATGTTTGTATTATTTTCCTTCCATATGTATTTTGTATATATTATATGCCATCCATATTTTTTGTGAAATGTCTCTTTACATATATTATTGGGCTATTTTCTTTTTTGTTATTGAGTTTTTAGAATGTCTTATATATTCTAAACGCAAATCTTTTTTCATATTTGTGTTTAGCCAATACTTCCTTCATTACAGGCTTGATTTTTCAGATCAGATGTGTGTGTGGGAAAGATCAGCTTGTCTTCAATTTTCAGAATCAATGAGAATGGACAAAATTGGAGACAGAAAGACTAGATATTTGCATTTAGCCAGAGAAATTGAACTGAAGATAGCAACGCTAAAGATAACAACACTATACATTAAAGATAAACAACACTAAACACAAACAAATGCTGTTTGTTAATTTATATTTCTGGGGTTGTGGAGAAAAGGTAAAAAATATGGAGTAGAATTCTTGCCAGAGCAAATGAAAAGAAGATGCATTCATTGAATACATTTATATTGTGAGAAGAAAGAAGACCTTTTTTTTCTCTTCTAGTTTGTTTTCATTTTTGCATTGAGAGATGCTATCTAAGTATTTGCTTATTAATGTCTAATTTTATATTTACCATGATGTTTGACACAGTCAGGTTTTGGTATGTACCTTTTCTAAGACATGAAAACTTTTTAGTCATTAATATGTTTGTTCTTGATATCCAGTCTTATTGGTGCATCTCATCTCAGTGTTAGCACCTAGAAGAGTACTTAGCATATAGGTGGTGTTTTGTGTTTAATAAAAAATATAGATCTATGATTAATGCTGTGTTTTGATAAGTTTCCATACTCTTGACCATGTCTTGACCAATATCCTTGTGTCTACCTTAGGCTTAGCTAATTCTGTGTTCATCTGCTCTCCTATTTCTTCAACTTAGCCTAAATTTACTAAATCCTTGTCCTTTCTTTGCAATGCCTTTGGATCCATATAGTGTTCTAAAATAATGCTGTATAACAACTCCTAAATTTTGCTGTGGCTGACATTAAATGCAGTTATCTATCCATGTGAGAAGAAATTTTAGAGATTTCTAAATCTGTTAATTATTTTGTCCAAAAAGGACTTTAACCTGTGTCCATATTAACTCATTTTGAACAAAAAAATCAAAAATGTAAAAAGTGTCTTTTACCACAAGTTCCTGTTTTAAAAGAAAAAAAAGCAGTCACTCCATTTTATTCATTTCAAAGGAGTTAATATTTTAGGGAACCTGAAATAAGAATTATGGCCTGCCCTTCATGGAATGTCTACCTTTTAAAGAGTTGCTTGAAATTTATTTGTAATATTGTTTAAATAATATTATCAAAGAGTAAATTTTAAAAATTTAAATAGTATGAGTTTGTGTGAGCTTTAAATTAAGAAGGCTTTAAATAGTTTTGAAGTCATGAAACATTTCCTGACAGTATATTAAAAAGTATTTTAAGTCAAAGACAATCAGGTGCTCAAATAATTTTTCCCAAATTCTAATTCCCCAAGTTACTTATTTGACTTATTTCATCAAAATATACACTATAATATTTAAGGAGACACATCAAAATCAAATGATCTCACAAAATTAAATGGAGATTTAAAATAAAAACAGAACAATTAAAAAAAAATTTAAGTGTAAATCTTTGCATAATTCCACAGTATTAGTCCATTTTCATGCTGCTGATAAAGACATACCCAAGACTGCACAATGAAGAAAGAAAGAGGTTCTTTGGACTTACAGTTACACATGGCTGGGGAAATCTCACAATCAAGGCAGAAGGTAAGGGGGAGCAAGTCACATCTACAATGGATGGCAGCAGGCAAAGAGAGAGCTTCTACAGGGAAACTCCCATTTTTAACATTATCAGCCCTCATGAGACTTATTCACTGTCACAAGAACAGCACGGGAAGGACCTGTCCCCATGATTCAATTATCTTCCACCAGGTCCCTCCCATAACACGTGGCAATTATGTGAGCTACAAGATGAGATTTGGGTGGAGACACAAAGCCAAGCTATATCATTCCACCCTGGCCCCTCCCAAATCTTATATCCTCACATTTCAAAACCATTCATGCCTTCCCAACAGTTCCCCAAAGTCTTAATTCATTTCAGCATTAACTCAAAAGTCCACAATCCAAAGTCTCATCCAAGACAAGGTAAGTCCCTGCTGCCTATGAGCCTGTAAAATCAAAAACAAGTTGGTTACTTCCTAGATACAATGGGGGTACAAGTCTTGGGTAAAAACAGCCATTCAAAATAGCAGAAATTGGCCAACACGAAGGGGCAACAGGCCTCATGCAAGTCTGAAATCCAGTGGGGCAGTCAAACCTTAAAGCTCCAAAACTATCTCATTGGACTCCATGTCTCACATCCAGGTCACACTGATGGAAGAGGTGGGTTCCCATGGCCTTGGGCAGCTCTGCCCCTGTGACTTTACAGGGTATAGCCCCTCTCCTGGCTGCTTTCACAGGTTGGCAATGGGTGTGTGTGGCTTTTCCAGCTGCACAATGCAAGCTGTCAGTGGATCTACCATTTGGGCATCTGGAGAATGGTGGCCGTCTTCTCACAGCTCTGCTAAGTGGTACCCCAGTAAAGACTCTGTGTGGGGGCTCTGACTCCACATTTCCCTTCCACACTGCCCTAGCAGAGGTTCTCCATGAGGGCCCCACCGTTACAGCAAACTTCTACCTGGGCAGCCAGCCATTTGCATACATCCTCTGAAATGTAGGTAGAGGTTCCCCAATCTCAGTTCTTGACTTCTGTGCACTCGCAAGCTCAACACCACATAGAAGCTTCCAAAGCTTGGGGCTTCCACCGTTTAAAGCAACAGCCTGAGCTGTACCTTTGCCCCTTTTAGTCATGGCTGGAGTGACTGGAATGCAGGGCACCAAGTCCCTAGACTGCACAAAGCAAAGTGACTCTGGGTCCAGTCCACAAAACCATTTTTTTCCTTCTAAACCTCTGGGCCTGTGATGAGAGGGGCTGATGCAAAGGTCTCTGACATGCCCTGGACATATTTTCCCTATTGTCCTGGTGATTAACATTCAGCTACTTGTTACTTATGCAAATTTCTGCAGCCAGTTGAATTTCTCCTCAGAAAATGGATGTTTTTTCTTTTTTCCTTTTTTTTTTTTTTTTTTTTTTTTGAGACAGAGTCTTGCTCTGTCATCCAGGATTGGGTGCAGTGGCATGATCTCGGCTCACTGCAAGCTCCACCTCCCAGGTTCACGCCATTCTCCTGCCTCAGCCTCCCCAGTAGCTGGGACTACAGGTATCTGCCACCACGCCCAGCTAATTTTTTTTTTTTTTTTTTAAGTAGAGACTGGGTTTCACCATGTTAGCCAGGATGATCTCAATCTCCTGACCTTGTGATCCACTCCCTTGGCCTCCCAAAGTGCTAGGATTACAGGCATAAGCCACCATACCTGGCCGGATTTTTTTCTATTCTATCACATTGTCAGGCTGTAAGTTTTTCAAACTTTTATATTGTTTTCCTTTTTAAACTGAATGCTTTTAATGACACCCAAGTCAACTCTTGAATGCTTTACTGCTTAGAAATTTATTCTGCCAGATACCCTAAATCATTTCTCTCAAGTTCAAAGTTCCACAGATCTCTAGGGCAGGGGCAAATGCCACCAGTCTCTTTGATAAAACATAACAAGAGTCACCTTTCCTCCAGTCTGCAACAAATTCCTCATCTCCATCTGAGACCACCTCAGCCTGGATTTCATGGTCCATATCATTATCAGCATTTTGGTCAAAGCCATTCAACAAGTCTCCTGCGAGTTCCAAACTGACCCACATTTTCCTGTCTTCTTCTGAGCCCTCCAAACTGTTCCCACCTCTGCCTTTTACTCAGTTCCAAAGTCACTTCCACATTTTCAGGTATCTTTTCAGTAGTGCCCCACTCCTAGTACGAATTTACTGTATTAGTCCATTTTCACACTGCTGATAAAGACATACCCAAGGCTGGACAATTTACAAAAGAAAGAGGACATACAGTATGTCATTGGACATACAGTTCCATGTGGCTGGGAGGCCTCACAATCATGGTGGAAGGTAAGGAGGAGCAAGTCACGTCTTAACATGGATGGCAGAAGGCAAAGGGAGATCTTATGCAGGGAAATTCCCATTTTTAAAATTATCAGACCTCGTGAGAGTTATTCACTTTCACAAGAACCAGCATAGGGAAGACCTGCCCCCATGATTCAATTATCTCCCACTTGGTTCCTTCCACAGCATGTCGGAATTATAGAAGCTACACGATGAGATTTGGGTGGGGACACAGAGCCAAACCTATCCATTTTATCCTGTAAAGATGACTCGCTGTAGCCTAATCCATACTCTGAAATGTTATTGACACAACTAACATTTAGAGAAAGAAGAAAACATAAATACTCTGTAGAATTTTAAACTCAATGAATTTGATAAATGATTCCTGTTAAAACACTTTAATTTTGTTTATTCGGCTTTCCAGTCAAAATAAATGTTATTCTCAACCTACAATTTCAGTGAAGCTTAGGGAAATCAAACACAAATCCTGTCTACTTCATAAATTATAAGCAAAGTGGTAAGAAATGGTAATAGAAACCATATCTGATTCTGCAATGATTTGTGGGGGCAATGCAAAACATCCATGAAAACAGAAGCTATAAAAATGTACAGTTTGATTTTCATAAACTAGGTTGGCCCTCTTGGGGGGTGCGAATAACAGAAAAAATGAAAAATTATTTCTTATTTATTCTAGCCAAACAAAGCCTGAGAAGGAAACTGTAAGGATGAATCCAAGAGTACGATGGTACATCCATCTTTATGCCCAATTACACACATCATTTTATAGGAGGAAAACTAAAACCAACTGGTATTGACAGTGTATCAAAATTATGAGTGGAACTATCTTTAATCATTTGTACAAATTCCTTTTGCATAATCTACACTGATACTTTTAAAGAACATCTGCTTTATATTATTAAATATTTTAGTTCATAAAGGTATAATGACTTTCATCTTCAATATTCTAGAATGCATTTTATGTAGCATCAGTGCATGAGTGCCAGACTTATTTGCTTTATTCTCTAATGATTATCAAACTGCAGAACCATGTCTGTTATATAGAAGGTGCTCAGGAATCATGTGATGAATGAATGAATACATTTTATCTTTGAGAAAACCATAAAGATAATTTTCCTAATTTTATTTCATAATACAGAGGAATATCATTCATTAGTTTAATTTGCTAGGGTAAATTTTCTAGTGTATGATTAATTTTATATCAAAAAAACAAAATTCTGTTTTTAAGCAATGAAAACATCCATAATTACCTGACACAGCAAGAATACAAACCCCATTATGTGGTTATTTTTATCAATACATGATGTGGATATAAACATTTTATATGGATACGGACATGTTCATATCCTTAACACATATGTAGTTATGGAAGTACAAACATTTTAAAATTTTTCCTAAAACTCTCTAAAGTTTCACAAGACTATGATGGTATCTGATATATTTAGTAGGTAAAAATAAGGAAGAATTAAAGCTGAATATTTAACCAAATGTATTCCTGGTGCTGATTCCTGCTAAAAAATATCTATAATAAATTACAAAAAATGAAATAGAAAACAAGAATGATAACCTCACAGAGAATTAAATTTTTTTAAAGATAATAAGTGTTTTAACAGATAAAATAGAACATAGCATGTCATGGATACAACACAAGATTAACAACTAAAAGTCGTAATATCTGCAGATTAATTTGTGCCCTTTGTATAGATTATTCATACTGATTAACCTACTTAAGACTGATACATAAGAGAAGTCTTCATGGAAAAAAATAAGGTGTAGTAAAAGTGCAAAAATTTAAAAAAAAAAACAGCACATGAACTCCTACAACTCACTAGCAAAAAATAAACAAACAACTAATCTGATTTTTAAATTGGCAGATGACATAAGTAGGCATTTATCTAAAGAACACTTACAAATGGCCAACAAGTATATGAAAAGATGTTCAACATCACTAATCGTCAGGGAAATGTATATCAAAACTACGAGTTATCACATCATGCCTATTAAGATGGACATAGTTTTTTTAAAAAGTGTTGGTGAAAATGTGGAGAAATTTGAATGCTTGTACACTGTTGGTAGAAATATGAATATATAGACAAATTCCCTATGAGAAGTGAGTGTCTGCTGTATTTCAGGAATAGCAAGAAGGCTGGGTGGCTGAAGCTGAGTGAGTAAGTAGTAGTAAATGATCTGTTCTTTCTAGGAACAAGGAAGCTTTATCTTGTGGGGTCTTTTGGTCTGTTGTAAATATTTAGGCATTTAGTTTGAATTAAACGGGGTCCTGGTCAGGGTAAAGAATGGTGTCCTATGGAGAGTACTCTCTGGTACAGGGTATTGGAGCCCATCAGGCATTAGAGGGCATACTTGGGAAGAGGCAGTCAGCACAGATTGTTATCTTAGGGCAGGATTGCCGCACATCCAATTGTGTGGCAATAGAAGTAGCCCAGGTAGGAAGTTAGAGCCAAGTGATGTGGGGAGGGCAAGAATGCAGGGAGGAGACAATGATGGTTATGAGAGACTAGATACATACAAGAAGTTCCATAAAGAAATAGACATATTAACGTTCATGAGAGCCTGATTTCTCACTAGAAAAAGGAGTAACAGTATATACCCAGTAATGGAATTACTGAGTCAAATGGTACTTCTGACCTGACACAGCAAGAATAATCCATTATGTGGTTATTAATACCCATATATGCTATGGATATAAACATGTTATATGGATATGAACATGTTCATATCCATAACACATATGTAGTTATGGAAGTACAAACTTTCTTAAAATTTTTACTAAAATTCTCTAAAGTTTCACCAGACTATGATGGTAGGAACCTTTTTTCATTAGAAAAAGGAGTAGCAGTATATACCCAGTAATGCAGTTACAGAGTCAAATGGTATTTCTGACTTTAGGTCTTTGAGGAATTACCACACAGTCTTCCACAGTGGTTGAACTAATTTATACTCCCACCAACAGTGAGTAAGTGATCCTTTTTCTCCACGACCTAGCTGTTATTTTTTTGACTTTTTAATGATAGCCACCGTGACTGATATGAGATAGTATCTCATTGTGGTTTTCTCTAACAATCAATGATGTTGAGCTTTTTTTTAACATGCTTGTTGGCTACATGTATGTCTTATTTTGAGATGTGTCTGTTCAAGTTTTTTGCCCATTTTTAAATGAGGTTTTTTTCTTATAAATTTGTTTAAGTTCTTTATAGAGGCTCGATAATGGAACTTTGTCAGATGCATAGTTTTCACAAATTTTCTCCCATTCTCTGGGTTTTCTGTTTACTCTGTTGATAGTTTCTTTGCTGTGCAGAGCTTCATTAGTTTAATTAGATATAATTTGCCAGGTTTTGCTTTTGTTGCAATTGATTTTGGTGTCTTCATCATAAAATCTTTGCCCTTGCCTATGTCCTGAATGGAATTGCATAGGATGTCTTCCAGGGTTTTTATAGTTTCTGGTTTTACACTCAAGTCTTTAATCCATTTTTAGTTAATTTTTGTATATGGTGTAAGGAAGGAGTCCAGTTTCAATTTTCTGCCTATGGCTGACCGGTTATTCTAGCACTGTTTATTGAATAGGGAATCCTTTCCATTGCTTGCTTTTGTCAGACTTTTCAAAGATTAGATGGTTGTAAATGTGTGGTCCTATTTCTGAGATCTCCATTCTGTTCCATTGGTTTATGTGTCTGCTTTTGTACCAGTACTATGCTTTTTTGGAAAGTGGGTGATTCCAAGGCTGATTCCAAGACAATACAATTTTTGCAAAGGCAAAAAAAAAAAAAAAAAAACCAAGATGAATCTTGGCTATCTTATGCTAGAATAGAGACACTCAATAAAGTGGAAAAGAGCATTTTCAAAGGATACAGAAGCCAACTTAAGTGGACCCTCACTGGCCAAAGAGGGGCAATACAATTTGAGAATAAAAATAATAATAGTAGAAAATCGTAATTATTTTTTACAGGAAGCCATAATAAATTTGAATATACTGAATGGAATTGAGTATATTGAAAGTTTATAATTACAAGATATTTACATAGTCTCAACACAGTTCCCAAGAAAATATTTATTGGCTGACAAGTCAGTAAGAAGTCTGATAACTGGAAATTCTGCCAGGTAATCAGAGTTAACATAACCAGTAAGGAAACAAATGGAAATGATCTGCCAGAGTATCACTTTTAAAGTCAAAGAATCACAACATGAAAGTAATCATGAGATACATTAAATACACGATGAAGATCATTTTATAAGATAATTGTTTTCATATATTCACATATGTAGTGGTTATGAAATTCAAAGAAAGATTGAACATCTATTCAAGATTGAAAAAAACCAGAGGCATGAAAATTCAACAGTACTTGTATTTCTCAATTGAATGCTCTTGCTATAAAGGGCATTGTGAGACTACTGATAAAACTTTAAGGTAATTGCAAAACAACAACAACAACAACAACAACAAAAATTGACAAATGAGATCTAATAAAACTAAAGAGCTTCTGCAGAGCAAAAGAAACTATCAACAGAGTAAATAGACAACCCACAAAATGGGAAAAAATATTTGCAAACTCTGCATCTGACAAAGTTCTGATATCCAGAACGTATAAAGAACTTAAATTAGCAAGCAAGAAACAAACAACCCCATTAAAAAGTTGGCAAAGGACATGAACAGATACTTCAAAGAAAGACATACATGTGGCCAACAAGCATATAAAAACGTGCTCAACATCACTAATCACTATAGAAATGCAAATCAAACCACAGTGAGATGCCATCTCACATCAGTCAGAATGGTTATTATTAAAAAGTAAAAAAATAACAGGTGCTGGTGAGGTTACAGAGAAAAAGAAATGCTTATACACTGTTGGTAGGAATGTAAATTAGTTCAGTCATTGTGGAAAGCATTTTGGCAATTTATTGAATAGTTTAAAAGAGAACTACCATTTATCACAACAATCCCAGTATTGTGTATATACTCAAAGGGATGTAAATCATTCTACTATAAAGACATATGCACATGTATGTTCATCACAGCACTATTCACTATAGTAAAGACATGGAATAAACCAAAATGCCCTTCAACAGGACACTGGATTAAAAAAATGTGGTATATCTACACCATGGAATACTACACAGCCATAAAGAACGAGATCATGTCCTTGGTAGTAACATGGATGCAGCTGAGAGCCACTGTCTTACACACTTATGCAGGAACAGAAAACCAAATACTGAATATCCTCACTTATAAGTGGGAGCTAAATATTGGATACAAATGGTGACAAAGAAGGGGGATCAATAGACACTAGGACCTACTTGAGTGTGGAGGATAGAAGGAGGGTAAGGTTTGAATAGAAGGACGATGAGGTTTGAAAAACTACCTATTTGGTACTATGCTTATTACTCTGGTGATAAAATCATCTGTACACCAATCCCCTGTGACACAGAATTCATCTATATAACAAACCTGCACATGTACCTTTGAAACTAAGACAAAAGTTTAAAAAAAGAACTTGAATGGGATTTTAGAATTAAATGTTAGCAATATATTAACGTAAATTTACTGAGTTTTATGGTTGTACTGTGTTTAACAATAAGAATGCCTTTATTTGTAAAAAAAAAAAAAATAAACTGCACAGTAAAGTATTCGGAAGTGATATCAGCAACTTATTACTAAATTGTTCAGAAAAGAAATTATTTGTATTATATCTGTAACTTTGTAATTAACTTAGTATTTTTTCAAATAAAACATGAGAGGAAGGATAGAAATAGAGAAATAGTGAGTATAGATAATCAGCGATTTCAATCATTATTGAAAAAGTGCAACAGTTATATTTAGGGTAAAAGAATAATAAGCTCGTTCATGGTGATGCTGAAGTCTAGATGGAAAGGCTCGATGCATGTCAGGAGAGATTTCGGGATCACAAGATACAAATTTTGAAATCATGAGAGCATAGTAATTAGAAATATGAAGTGCACGAGACTAACATTGTTGATCAACCTGACTTGTTAAAAGAAAGCATTAATTTGCTTCTAAGGTAGAGAGATACAAAAAAAGTAAGGCCTTAGCAAGTATGTTTCTGGACCCAGAGTCATCACGTTTCTGACTTTGAATCCTTGTTTCACTATTAGGAACAGAAAACCAAGTGCTGCATATTCTAAATATGCCATCTATGGAAAGTTGTTATATCTATGACAAGTTAAAAATCTGTCCATGCCTCAGATTCTGCAACAGCAAAATGAGGATAACAATAAATAATTTTGGTTTTCAATTTAGATGAAATTAGTTAACATGCAAAACCCTTGGACGCTACAACTATACTATGACAAGCACAGTGTAAGCCTTCAGTGTTAGCTTTTATTATAGTTGTTCTTATTAAACATTTTAAGACTAGCAAAAATTGTCTTCTTGGAATTCTGTGAATAAGTGTTAAAAAGTAAACTGTGTGGTAAAACATTATCAGAGCTTTTTCTGGTAAGTTTAAATTGGCTATATCTTTATGCATATTTATCTGCAACCCTTTAGAGTAATCAGAATTATTTTCTCTACATGGAAATGCAGATAGTAGGTTTTGTTTGCTTAAACTGAACATGAACAAGTCCATGCGTATGTCAAAGGATTTCTTACAAACGATCTCAGTAAAGTTCTGCTAAAGTAATTGGTGACAAAAGTGCCATTGAATTTTGGAATTTGAGCAGTCATAAGATTTGTGTCTTCAAGCAAACATAAGTATCTTATTACTTCCAGACGCATTTTACCAGTACAGAAAGAATAGTTTTAATATTGGGAAAACAGGGATGACTACAAAACTAATTTAAATAAGCAGGAGCTGGGAATTGTAACAGTATATGTTGTATACACATGGAGGTTTATTTTGGGTTCTCTTTGTGTTGGCTTAATTTTGAAAATACATATGTATTTTACTGGTAAAATATCCACTTCAGTGTATTTACTCAATACAGTTGTATTTACTAAATGTATCAATACCATCAATACCATTAGAAATTATAACCAGCATTAATTTAATTAAAGTACATGTGAAAATCTTAGTAAACTAAGAATAAATTTGTCTCCAAATTAACACATCTTCAATACTGCACAAGTTGTTAGTATAAAACAAATATTTATATTTCAGCTATCTTTAATATGACCAACTGTATATAACATGCTAAATCAAGATAAACAATCTTAGAGAATATATTTTAGTCTAATTTGGAAAATTACTTGAATGTAGTTAATGGCAATTTCGGTACTTAAAATTTTTCAAAATAATCATAAAAGTATTAGTTTCTGTATAAATCATATGTAAAATAAAGAACATTTCTTTAAAATACATATGCATTAATCTTTAAAAAAATTCTCCAGACTTAGGAATTTGGAATTCTTGCCGGCAAATATGAATTAACAGGATGTAAGTTGTTCCTTTTGTCTGAAACTATCAAGAAAAAAACGACAAAATATATAAAATATTGTTGCTCAAGACACATCAGGCAACAAATGACATTACTCCCTAAGAGGTAGAAAAAAATAAGATGACTTTTATGATTGCCCTAATTCACTGGCTTTACAGCATTTAAAGCGGCAATGTTGCTAAGTAAAATGGGCATTTGGCTCAGCCTCCAAAGGTGCAAATCAGACCAACTGTTTTAGAGGTTCCGTCTATGCCTCCACCACGACAGCCACAGGCACGTGGTTCAGGGCATCTCCCATTAACCCTTCTGCTTCCAGCTTGGTTGCCTGGGCTGGCCCACAGCAGGCAAAGGCCAAAGGCCGAGCCCAACAACCACCGGGCCAATGGATAGATGCTTCTCACCCGCCATGCCAACAGAACCGTTTTTTCCCTGGCCAAGGAATTGAACCCAGCCTCAACCCGGGGAAGGATACAATAATTAAAGTGACTCACCTGCACTAAGCAAGGATTTCTTCCCACAGGATCTCCCCATTTTGCCCCTTAAACTTTTTTCTCTTTTTTTTCTTTTCTATGTAAGCCCCTCCCCACCCTGGATCCCCGGCCCCGCCCCGCCCCGCCCCAGCTCTGTTTCTGATAGGGAAGTTAACAGAGGAACGACTCCTGCTGGCTGAAAACTGAAAATTCTGCAGGGCTTATTTGAGACACCCTAATGGAACACAAACAGCCTCTAAAATACTTTTTCAGTCCCAAACTCGATTTCAAGCTTGAGGCTAAGGCCCTAGAAAGAAAAATCAGGTCTGAGGGATCCAAAGTCAAGCAACGGACCCAATGTAGATGAGCAGGACCAATTCCTGACGACTACAACCCCCAACCCAAGGAACGAGACCATGCTTCGTGACATAAACAGGTCCAGGAAACTCAAAGTTTGCTGACAGCAGGGAGAAAGGGAGGCACTGGTGATGCTGGTTAATTCCTATTCTCCAGGTTTCGCCTGCTTCATGGGTGCATACATCAGCACCTATAGCCGGCACCTGCCACGGTCGCCGGGGCTCAGGGATAAGAGGTGAAAGGTGAAGGGAGGACGCTCACTTTTTCTCTCCATCACACCCTGAATTTTCACTGTAAGAAGGAAGGGAATGAGGAATGCCTCTATTTCCTGTCTTTCAGAATGGGCAGCCAGTTCTCTTCACCACCCCCAGTTTATATTCTGCTGGAGTGTATCCTGAACCATTGGGACTGCTTTGACCCTCAGAATCTGGAGGAAGAGTGTCTCACAACCGTTTGCACAGAGGTTTGGCCAGATTATGCTTTACAGCAAGGACTGACTTGGCCACATGAAGGCACCATTCATTTCAATACCATCTGGCCGTTGGAACTTTTCTGTGGACCTGAGGGTAGATGATCTGAGGCCCCGTATGTGAAAGCTTTCTGTACCTTGCAAGGCAATCAAGAACTTCATCAACAATGTAGGATTGATCTAGTCCTCTCGTTTGCTGTCTCAGGGAAGGTTGCGAGGGGCAAGCCCAGGGAATTAAATATACAAATCCCGGAGGAGCCACAACAGAGGAGCCAGCTCTCTCAAGCCCTGCTCCTCCAGGTGCACCCCAACCTCCGTATCCAGCATCAGTCTCTCACCTGCTTCCTCCTAGATATCATCACCCTAAACAAGCCCCAGTCTCATCTTGCCCCTCCAACAGGTGCCCAGAGAATTTGGGCCAGTAAGAGGCTGTTTGTGTTGCATTACGGTGTCTCAAATAAGCCTTGCTGAATTTTCAGTTTTCAGCCAGCAGGAATCATTCCTCGGTTAACTTCCCTATCTGTAAGTAAGGTCCAGGTCCCCGTCTCCCTACAAGACTTAAAGCAAATTAAGGGGGTTCTTGGCAGATTTTCAGATGACCCTGAAAAACATATAGAGGCTTTCCCGAAATTCACCCAAATATTTGAACTGTCCTGGAGAAACATTACGTTATTTTTGAATCAGACCCTGACAGACACTGAGAAACAGGCAGCACTGCAAGCAGCAGAGAGATTTGTGGATGAGCTTTGCATCACATACAGCATCCAGGAAGGGGGTGAACATTATCCAACTGGAAGAGAAAAAGTACCAATGGATGACCCTAAATGAGATCTCAGTGATGATTTGGAAGACTGGAATAGGAGAGACTTTCAGGTGTGCAAAACGGAGCGCTTATGTAGGATTAAGACCAAACCTTTCAATTACATTAAGTGGTCCATGATCAACCAGGGATTTGATGACAATCCTACCTCCTTCCTAGAGAGGCTAAGAGAGGCCATGGTAAATCACACCTCTCTATCTCCTGATTCTGTCTAGGGGCAGCTAACCCTAAAGGATACATTTATTACTCAGGCAACTCCTAACATCAGGAGGAGGCTACAGAAATGGGCCCTGGGACCACATGGTAAATTAAAGGACATCCTGAAATTGGCCACGTTGGTCTTAGAGACAGGGAGGCCTGGGAAAGAGAAAGGAAATACAGGAAAGAAAAAGAAGCTTTAATGGCCACCAGGTAAGCCCATAAACCCCAGAATTCCCCAGTTGCACTTGTTAACTGCTAAAGATATGGCAAAAACATCTCATTCTAAACGTTTATGAGCTCCCATACGAGGTTTAATTTCTTTCACCAGAGTGAAACAGCTCAGAGTACATTGTTGTTGTTAGTATATTTCACTTTTCTTTTTAATCTTAAGCACTAAATTCTTTTCTTGTATAATATACATATTTAGCCTATGCATACTTAACCTTATAAAACTTGTTTTTTTTTTTCTTTCAAGCCTCGAAGCCATCATACTCCAAACGGTCAGGCAACCAGAGCTTTGGGCGATGGCTGCCCTTTGTTAGGAACCCTCAGAGACCTCTGGGAGGAATCTGACTGCCGTTTTACCCAGAACAATGCCACCTGTCAGCAGGAAGCAGCTAAGACTGGTCATTGCTCATATTCTAACAGCAGTTACATGTACCACTTCAGCGGGGGACATGATACTGGAGGGGGCGCAGGGAAGTGCTGGGAAAGGGAGGGAGTGCTCCCTGGCTAGGGCTCCACCCCCAGGTCTGTGCCCACAGACCTAGGTGAAGACAGTCATTTCTGTTTTCCTGCCCAAATGTTGCATTTCCCGAGACTACCGTGACCCACCATAACCCCATCCTGTGCCTGTAAAAACCCCAAGACACTAGCAGGCAGAGACACAACTGGCAGGACGTCGAGAGGACCACATCAGTGGAAGAAGACACAAGCGCTGGACATCAAGAGGATATCTCAGCAAGCACTGCCTAGCCCAGCGCATTCTGCTCAATAAAGGAGTTCTCTTTGAGTTTGAAGAGACTTGTTCAGGTTATCCACCTGAATGAGAGAGAAGAGGTCTTCTATTTGCCAGGACCTGAAATTGTTTTCCTAGGATTAGGGTAATTTCTATTGGTAATCTTAAATAACAAAGACAGATTTACTTATTAGAAGCACTGTTCTTGATGGAGAGGGAAAATATCCTGCTGAAAAGAAAAAAAAAATAACTGTAAACAGAACCTCTATACCTATGCTCTCTGCAAAGAGCTTCTGATACCAAGTGGCTCTAAAATTGTGGCTCCTGTTTTTTAGCTATGATTGTAGGGTTAGTATGTTTATCATGGCATTCTTTCTTTATTAGAAAATGGAGAGATGAAAGCAATATTTTTCAATATATTTCTTTTGAATATTTATATTTTACCAAGACTTGAAGAAATGTAAATCTGAGAAATGAAGAATTTCTGGAGCAGCATACTTGCAGAATTCATTGCTTCTGATTGGTCATGGCCTTTGAAGTTACAGACGTAGAAAGAGTAACAAAATACATTACCATTTAAACCAGAGCAATTCTGAGAATAAAATAGAGTGCGATTTGTAATTACTTGGAATAACACATGTAAATGTGTCTCTTCTAGAAAACCGAGAGATATGGTCACCTGAGTTATCTGAAGAGCATAGTAGATAAAAATCTTGGATTGCTTCCAGGTTTGAAAATTCCAGTGTAGCATCAATTGCCACTGATATCTGAGTTCTCCTACTTGAGCGTCAACTCAGAAATCATAGACTGTGTAACTAGTACTGACCCACTGCCATCCTGGTAAGGTCCTTCCTCTTACTTTTTCAGAAAATTATTCTTTTCTTCTTCAGATACATTTGCATTTCTTGTATAGTTAATAAGTGAAATTAGAAATGTAAAAATTTTATCTTTGCTTGCCACTTCTGAAACAGTGTTTCTCTAAACTATATGAGCCTGGAAAAATTACACTCTATTTCTATTATTGATCCATTAAGATACTGGGAAGCCTAAAAGTGTGTTCATGTCACAGCGAATACTCATTGAACCACTTTCTTTCATTCAACTAGTACCGGGAGATACATACATACAGGCCACATAGTTCTTAACATATGCTTTATTAATTCATTAATTTATTCATTTATTCATTCAATGTATATTCAGTATCTATTATGTGCTAAGCAATATTCTAGGTGCTTTAGATACATTAGTAAGCAAAAGATAATCCCTTTTCTCATGGAACTGGCATTCTGGTGAAAGAAAAATGTTTATCTTTGTATTGAGGCTATACCATCAGAAGTTTCCATTAGTATTCAATATCTCCAACTGTAAAATAATTAAATTAAATTAATGTATTTAACTTTCTGAATACAGAACAAATGGCAGAATTTATATTTCAAAAAGTAATAGACATATTTTCTTCACACATCTCAAAACCAAGGATTTCAGTTTTGTTTATTTTTTTCTCTGAACAAGTCCAAATTTTCTTGGTGACTATCCAAATAAACGTGGATATATAACTCTTATTTTCTCCTTTACACACAAATGTCAGTTATAGTATTGGTATGCTTCTACTCATTATCTCTTGCACAGAAAAAAAATTAAGAGTTTTTTTTCCATATAATAGTATATAGAGCTTTATAATTGTTTTGCAGCATAGTATTCTATTATATGAATGTATCAGAATTAATTTAACCAGCAATTTGGACTGCATTGTTTGCTTCCATTCGTGCACTCTCATAGGCAATGGTACAATAAATAACATAGATCATGTTGTTTCGGACATACATAAGTATATCCAGTGGATAAACCAATGGCTATTTATCCTTTGGACAAATCGCTAGAATCTCTGCATTTGTAATTTTGCCAAATTACCAAGTTGTCCTCTAAAGGGTTGTGTACCAATGATGATTCATGATAGTACCTAATTTTTCCTCATTATCCTGTGATGCTCCACATCACAGTATAATCAAACTTTTAAATTATCATCAATATGATAGGGTTAAAATATATCTCTATACATCTGCCTGTGTTTAATCTTTATTTCTCTTATTATGATTGAGGCTAGATATTTTGACATTTGTATGCATTTAAGAAACACTTGTAGTTTCTGATCTGTACCTACTTTGTTCATACCCTTCATTTTTTTATTGAAATTTTGATAGTTTTCTTTTTATATAGCAGAAAGATTATACCAATAAATTGCAAATATTTAGTTCTCTGTGTTATTTTTATTTGACATTTTTATGTGTGTTTTTAATTAACCACTCAAAAATATTTATTTTATGTTTAGATATTATTTATTACTTATTTATTTATTGAGATGGAGTTTTGCTCTTGTTGCCCAGGCTGGAGTGCAATGGTGCAATCTTGGCTCACTGCAACCTCCACCTCCTGGGTTCAAGTGATTCTCCTGCCTCAGTCTCTCAAGTAGCTGGGATTATAGGCACCCACCACCATGCCTGGCTAATTTTGTATTTTTAGTAGAAATGGGGTTCACCACGTTGGTCAGTCTGGTCTCGATCTCCTATGCTCAAGTTATCCACCCATTTTGGCCTCCCAAAGTGATGGGATTATAGGCATGAGGCACTGCACCCGCCTGACCCATTCATTTGTTTCTAATTCAGATCTTGAGTCAGTTGGACTAGCCTTCCTACCTCCAAGGTTTACATTTTTATACATTTTGACATACTTTTATGGCGTTATTTTTTTATTTATTTAATACGATTACATTTTTAAATTTTTAGATTTTTGAAATTTTGTATAGCATAATATGTAGAGATGATAGAGATAGAGAAAGAAATTTAAAAAATATATTATCCTGGGATCTTAAAAACATAATGAATAGATTTTATCGAAAGATTAGAGAGGTGCCACTACCATATCATATGTTATTATTTATATGTGGCTAGATCACTGGATTCCCTTTCTATTAATTTTTCTTTCTTGTCCAGTCATATCTCAGATTCAAATTGCTCTGTTAAAGCTTAATAATATATTTTGTTATCTCAAGGAATATTCTCCCCATGTTTACTCTTTTTTCTTTTCCTTCAGTGTTTCCTTTTTATGCTTCTTTTTTTCATATGCATATTAGAACCAGTCATTTCAGATACAGTATGTAAAATAACATTAAAAAGTAAAAATTAAAGAGAATTGATGTTTTCATGATGTTGAATATAATTACACACAATCTTAGTATGCCTTTTCATTTCTTAAAGCTCAACTTTTATGTTTGAAATTTCCTTACATAGGATATGCACATTTCTTGTTATGTTTATTCCCATGTAATGTAATTTTGCATGAGCATTACTACTGTAAAAATGCTTACATAGGAGTTAATTTTATGTTTAGTATCATCCTGATAGAAAATATCATGAATGATAAAACATTCCTCCCTTTGTCTGCATTTAGCCTAGTACTCTGGTTTCCTCCCACATGCCAAAGTTAGGTGAATTGGCATGTATAGATTGTCTCAGTGTGAGTGACTGTGTGTGTGTGTGTGGAGGAGGGGGTGTGGATGTGAATGTGCTCTACAATGGGATGGCGTCCGGTCCAGGACTGGTGCCCACCTTGCACCCTCAGCTGCCTGGATGGCCTCCAGCACCTGCCACCCTGAACTGGAATAAGAAGGAAAATAATTACATAATTTTGAAATTGTTATTTCTTAAATATATGTATAGCTAAAGTTTATTTTAATGTTGAACATTAGCAGTGTGTGGTTTTTTGGTTTGTTTGTTTTGAGATGGAGGTTCACTCTGTCACCCATGCTGGAGTGCAGTGGCGCTATATTTTGGACTTTATTTAGAAATGTAGTAGTGATGTTTTTGTGACCAGAAATATGCCTAGGAACTTACCTCTTATTTATATCATTAGCCTATGGTAAAACTTGTTTCACGTTGAAGTTGCAGTTTCCAAGAACCTATGGACTATGGTAGGAGAGAGGCCCTATTGTACTTTGAATATGTACATTGAGAGATTTTAAGATTATTGAGAAAAAAAAATTAGTTGTTGTTGTTGTTGTTGTTATTGTTGTCATTACAAGACCTCCTTCTGTCACCCAGGCTGACATACAGTGTTTCTATACCATAGGCCACTGCAGCCTCCAATGCCTGAACTCAATCGATCCTCCTGCCTCAGCCCCTAGAGTAGCTGGGACTACAGGCACGCACTACCCCACCCAGTTTCCTTTTCTTTTAAAAACATCACAATTACAGACATACCTGCACACACTCATGTTGTCTCGATCGTTTTCTTCTTCTTTTTAAAATGTTAGCTGTTTCACTGCATTTTGTTTCACTGTAATCTGATGTTCTTTCAGCAGCAAAATAATAATTATCTCACTTTTTAAAAGCTGGAAATACATTACCTGCAAGTAAACTAAGAATCACAGATTTAGGATATCTGCTAAAAGCACGTGGAAGAACATAAAATATTCACATTGCCAATGGAATAAAAGGTCATTTATTTTTATTTGGTCTTGACAAATAGATAAATCTAAATTTTAGAATTCTTTAAACGTTTGTTTCCATTTTCCCCCGAATTAGATTAAGACAAGGTAATGAACCTTATCCCAATTTTTCTTAAACTTTGCATCTAGAAAATGATCAGTCAACATCTGTCTCTCAAAAGGAAAAAAAAAAATTCTCCTTTTTAGAAGAATTGGTAGAATAATAAATAGTGGTACCAGTTGCATATTTTTCTATTTTCCCAGTCTTAAAACCAGGGCAAATTCATTTTCCAGTGAACATAATTGACAGTGCATATTGGCACTTTTGAACCGTGGCTTAATCATTATTAGATTCCAAAGCTGTGTCTTTTGAGCAGAGGTGGAAGTCAATGAGTTAAACTCTAGCTCAATAAAACCATTATAGAGTCAAGCAATCTACATTCTATAGCACTCCCCCTAGACCAGGAGTCAATTCTTCTGCATTTCTCCTACCCTGCACTGCTCCCTTTGCTCTAAGGTTGTTAATATAAGGGAAGTGGCTTTTTGTTTATATGGACTTACTTTTACCTAAGATCTAGTTATTAAAAGTAGCTACCCAATTCTTATTAATTCCATCACTTTAATTTGCAGAGGAAATATCTCCTAATCCTTAGATGAATAATTCTAATACAGCATGGTTATTGTTTGCTACCCAGAATTTTTGTCACATAGCAGAAAATTGACATCTGCTCTTGTGCCACTCTTACTCTTATATCAGAGTGTTCATTGGCAACTCATTAAAATATCTTTTAAAATTTAAGGTGAAATAAAGACTCTGCCCTCTTTCTTTCTGTCTTTTCTTAACAGGCAAAAACTGAGAGAATTTTTTTACTAACAGATTTGCGCTGAAAGGAATGTTAAGGAAGATCTTAAGCAGATGTATTACATTATTTGACGGAAACGGGGATCTACATAAAAATACAAAAAAAAATGGAATAAATAAAGGTAAAAATGCAACTTATATCTCTTCATTTTAATTGTTCCAAAAAGAAACTGACTTTTTAAAGCAAAAGAGTAGTAATATTTTTATAGCACATGTAAAAATAAAATGGATGAAAAATCAGCATAAAGGATGAAAGAAAGCATTGTGAATCTATACAATTGTAAGATACTTAACTCCACACATGAAATGGAATACTATTTGAAGGAAGATTCTAGTTGTTTAAAGATATACATGATAAGTCCTAGAACAATATTTAAAATATTTAAAGCTATGAGTAAGTCAATAGTATAGATACATTGAATCTTGAAAAATCTTATTAACCAAGAAAGGGAAGAAAAGAAGAAAAACAGAAAAAAATAAGAATTAACTATTGAAGTGGTATTTTAATACAATTATATCAAT
This sequence comes from Macaca nemestrina, assembly GCF_043159975.1. Lineage (NCBI taxonomy): Eukaryota > Metazoa > Chordata > Mammalia > Primates > Cercopithecidae > Macaca > Macaca nemestrina. The sequence goes on from NC_092128.1 coordinate 13,251,713, forward strand.
ATTAACATCAATGATTAACAGTCTAATAACCAATTAAAAGACATAAACTGTCAAATGGGATTAAAAAAGCAAGTCCCGACTATGGCCTACCCACAAAACAAGGTTAATTTAAAAACAAAGGTGTAATAAATTCATTAAAAGAAAACTGATAAAAACATATATGACATTCAAATAGCAAATTTTAGAAAAAGAACTAAAACTATTACATTAATTTCAGACAAAGTAAACTTTAGAACGAGAAATTTACCAGGACTGAAAAGAAATACTATACAATGATAAAAGGATCAGTTCTCTAAGAAACATAAAAGCCAGAAACATAAATGAACTAATCACAGAACTTCACAATATATAGAGCAAAATTTGATAGAACTGAAAGGAGAAATAGATCTTTCCACACATAATAGGAGACATCAACACCTCTCTCGTAGTAATTGATAGAATATGTACACGGAAAATCAATCTTTCTGCCAATGAAGATTTTTTTTCTCTCATTTACTCAGACATAAAATGTCATGTTATCTTCAATTCCTCCCTTCCAATACCTCATCTCTACTCAAGACTTAAATATTATGTCAGCCTGTTCCTTCTTACTGAAGGAATATAGGTGATCTATAAGACTCATAAAAAGTTGGAAATCATATCTTGGGATGATAATGGTACTTATACCTATAAGGGATAAACCACTAACAGATAAAGTAATTAGCCATGATTAGAAAAAAATGATTTAATTTTTAAAATAGGACATTACTCCTCAATTCATTTCATCAACATCATTATGGGGACATTGCTATCTATGAAAATATTACTAGGTCTTCCCCGTGGAACAATTGCTGGTGTATGAGGAAAGCTTCACAGAAACTACACTGACACTAACATTTAAAAAGTTGCCTAAATTTCAAGTCACTTTAAATTACTCTGTTGACATCAGCAATGTGTTCACATAAGATATGTGAAGTTTCCTCGGCTATCTTTAATAGCATGTCTTGCCAGAGAATAACATTGTCACTTTATACTTCTTAACTATATCTACCACAAGGGACAGAGAAAAATATTAGATGAAGCTGTTTTTCATTAAGTATTTCATTGATGACACTTGTGGTTTTTAAAGTTTTTTTCTTTGTGTGTGTATGTGTGTGTGTTTGTTTACCTTTTGAAAACAAGCTACCAATATTGTACTTTTATTTTGGGAATATGATTTTCTGAATTTTGTGCTTTGAAACAGGTGATAAATAGAGGTAACATCTCTCAGAAATTATTTGTAACTAAAAATTCTAATGACTAATCTGTCAAAACAAATTTGAAGAAAATAAAGAACTAATCATATTTTAGAGATTTTTGAAATATGTGATAAAAATAGTTTGTTTATTTCTGAAAGTGGATTTCTATAGTGGTTAAAAATAGAAGAGTTCATAAAACCCAAATCTACTGTTAACCTGTGTAGTAAGTGGCAGTGGGTTAGGTCTTCTCATGGTCTGCCTGAGACTAAAGGAGTTGGCAAGTTCCATGTTTCAAGAAAGAGTACAGGGCAGTCAATTAAGGAAATAAGAATTAGGCAAATGCCTGCCAAATGTGATAGTCCAAATCTACTATGAACGTAGTATGAGTGTGCCTGCATTGGCATGGACAGATATAGAGATGGATATTAATATATCAAGATTGAATTTTTTAGGGGAATGATGCAGAGTGCTCTTCCTTGTCAAATGTACTTCTGACTTTGCTGCAGCTAGAAGGAGGGGGAGAATATTGTTTGAGTTTATAAGATAAAAAATAATGATACATCAACATTTATTCACATTGCTTAAAAAAGCCATCTGTGATTCCAACTCTGCCTTCTCTTCCTACACCCCACTTTGTTCTCCAATTATCCTCTCTTGGTCTATTTGAACCCTATGTTCCAACCATTCTGATTATTCACTGTACTTTTATATGTTGCTTAGCAAATACCTAGTCATTGTTCAATATTTGGTGTAAGTTTCACACTCACTCCACGGCCCCTAATTCAGATATAATTGAAAACTCCATATTCAGTGGCTGCCTACATCTAATAAAACACTTAGGAAAAGTTATCATACTCGTTTATCTGTGTCAAAATCTATCCCTTTTCAAATTTAAGCTGTTTATAATCTAGATTTTTAGAAATTGATGTATTTCTGATTCTGGAACAATGCCTGGCATATAATAGGTGTTTAAATAATACCTGTTGTATACATGTCTATAGAGCCAGTTGTAAATTGTTTATTTATGCTTGAAAACAGAAGCATTGTGAGACTGATAACTGACCTTGGACTAAGAGGCAAGGGCCAATGGCTTCAATTTAATGGAAAACTGAAAGAACTGGCATTTATGGTCTTTAGAGCTCTTAAGATTTAGGCCCATGTTTTTTCTTATATTTAAATATTTACCTGGTAATATTAGCTTAAAAATTTAAGAAAAATAATTAAATAGTTTTAAATTACAGCCAAAATATATTAAAAGAATACAGTATATATATATAATAAAAAAACTTTCCATTTCTACATGTATAATACCAATTCTGTTTTATGTTAAGATTAAATCAAATTTTATTTCATCCAATAAACGATTCTCTTTTACCCAGAAGAGAGCATTAGCTATAAAGTAGCCTGTAACTTTTACCTACATCTATGAAGATGTCTACTTTTATAAGTAAAATAACCATAGTGCTATTTAAATAATTTTATTTCCACAGGTAGAGCAAAGCTAATGTTTAAACTTAATGATATTTCATATCATGATATTGTAAAGGTTTACACTTCACATTATGGGAATCACCAATATACGATTCTCAATCTCTATTATTATAATGTTTAAGATCCACAATTACTTAAAATAATAGGCTGCAGTCCCCTTGCCTCATTTTGCATAAAAGTTTATCTAACATATTATATTTTCAATTACCAGCATTATGTATTTTATCTATACCTACAGAGATATTATGCATGCATGACTACATTAATGTTCATAAGAGAAGTAGAAATTGTTCAGACACAACTTTTTACACTTGTGTGTTTGAGTGAATGCTGGATATTAAGAAACCTGATACAGCAGGCTAAAGTCATCTGTTGTGTTACCTTGCACTAATTTGGTAAATTGTGAATATCCAGTGACTTTAGTCAATAGTAAGTATTCAACAGAGTAATAAAAGATTTCCTGTTCTAGAACATAAATTTTATTGCGTATAATTAAGGCAAACCACGTGGTGTTATGAAATCCATACATTTTATATATATACACACACATTGTATGTATTTTATGTATCATATATTTTATGTGTATATATAATACATGAATTCCATATATAATCCATCATATATATGATATATATGATATACATATATGAAATGGTTGATATCCTTTGGTTTTTTGATACTTAAATGTAAACATAATTGGTTTTAATTTTGGGGGGAGAATTTTCAGAGACATTCTAAGCCTCTGAAAAATAAAAAAAAAGGGTTTAGACATATAATATTCCTTCCTCTTTGGCTTCTATTTTCTAGCCCATCCTCATTTTAAATTATCCGATGCCTAACCTAAGTTTTGAAATGTTTGGCTACACATTATATTAAATATGATTCTTTTGTCATGTTAAGTGTTTACCTTTCATTATTTTAAAGTTATCATTTAACTTTAATGATGGTTAAACTTTAATAAATGGCTAAATGGTAGTGGTAGTTTCAAAAACACAATAGTAACTGTTTATTTAGAAACTATTTTTAAAGGTCAATTAATAATGAAATGTCTGCTGTTATGAAATAACATTCTTACCAAAAGGAGTTTGTTTTTAATAATGATAACAGCAGTGACACGTCCTATGAGTAGGCACTCTTCTAAGCACTTTATATATTGTTAATAATCTTTACAAAACCTATGAGGCATGTACTATTATTGGCTCCATTTCACCTATGAGAAACCTAAGACATGGAGAAGTTAATTACTTGTGCTAGATTACCCAGCTGCAGGTCCATGATCCATACTCTTATTGAAATATGATATCAAAAGTTGGTGACTATATAAGTTTTTTATGACACTAAAAAGTATCCCCAATACATTAAAGACTTAATGGATAACTCAAAGCTGTAAAAATTACTAGAAGAAAAAATAGGGGAAAAGCTGCTTGACATTGGTCTTGGCAAATTTTTTTTTGGATAGGATACCCAAATTACAAGGAACTAAAGCAAAACTAAACAAATGAGATTACACCAAACTAACAACCTTCTTCACGACAAAGGAAACAATTAACAGAGAAGAGACAGCCTGCAGCTTGGGAGAGAATATCCGCAAACCACACACCTGATAAGGGGTGAATATACAAAATATATAAGGAACTCAATTCAATAACAAGAAAACAAGAACACAATGGGCAAAGGACCTGAATAGACTCTTCTCAGAAGAAGACACAAATGGTCATGGGTACCTGGAAAAATGTTCAACATTTACCTGGTAAATGCAAATCAAAACTGCAATGAGATATCACTCATGCCTATTAGAATCATTATTATAAAAAAGGCAAGCAATACCAAGTGTTGACAAAGATGTGAAGAAAAGGTAACTCTTATATACCGTTGATGGGAATGTAAAGTGTTGTGGCCGCTATGCAAAACAGTATGGAGGTTGCTTAAAAACTTAACAACTAGAACTACCATAGGATCCAGCAATTTCACTTCTGCTTACACATCTAAAGGAAATCACATCAGTATGTCAAAGAGATGTCTGCGCTCTCATGTTTATTGTGGCATCATTCACAATAACCAAGATATAGAATCGGTCTGTGTCTATCAACAGATAAATGAAAAAAATTACACACACACATCCACACACACACAGATACACACGTGCACATACATAATGGAATAATATTCAGCCTTAAAAAAAGACAATCCCGTCATTTACAACAACAGGAACAAACTTGGAAGAAATTATGTTATGTAAAATGAGCCAAGTACAGAGGGAAAAGTTCTGCATGATCTTACTTATATGTGGAATCTAAAAAGTTGAACTCACAGGAGTAGAGAGCAGAATGATGGTTACCAGGGGCTGACAAGAGGTAGGGGTGGGGAAGGAGAGATGCTGGTCAAAGGACACATAACTTCAGTTAGACGGGAGGAATAAGTTCTGGAAATCTATTGTACAGCATTGTGACTATATTTAATAATAATGTGCTGTATATAGTACTTGAAAATTGCAAAGACAGTAGACCTCAAATGTTTTCACACATACAAAAAAATGGTAAGTATGGTGACAAATATATGCTAATTATCTTCATTTAATCATTCTGCGATGCATACATGTCAAAACATCACATATACCTCATAAATGTATACAGCAAATATAAATAATAACCACTTCTTGACATGTATTTTGGTGAGATTGGCATATCCATTCACTGAACTAACACTGTTGAAGTAGTACTACTTTATTTTATTATAGCTTCAACTTTTATTTTAGATTCAGGGTTTGCTCCATGGGTATATTCCAGGATGCTGAGGTTCGAGGTATGAATGACTTTGTCACCCAGGTAGTGAGCATAGTACCCAATGGTTTTTCAATCCTTGGCCCCCCTCCTTTTCTCCCCATCTAGTAGTCCCCGGTGTTTATTGTTTATATCTTTATGTCCATGTGCACCCAATGTTTAGCTTCCACTTACAAGTGAGAACATGTTATATTTGGTTTTCTGTTACTGAGTTAATTCACTTATGATAATGGCCTCCAGCTGCCTCCATGTTGCTGCAAAGGAAATGATTTCATTCTTTTTTATGACTGTGCAGTATTCGATGGTGTGTATATATGTAACATTTTCTCTAAATTCACCAATGGACACCTAGGTTGAGTCCATGTCTTTGCTATTGTGAATAGTGCTGTGATGAACATGCAAGGGCATGTGTCTTTTTGGTAGAATAATTTGTTTTTCTTTGGGTAATATACCTAGTAATGGGATTGCTGAGTTGAATGGTAGTTCTGCTTTTACTTCTTTGAGAAATCTCCAAAATGGGTCCCACAGTGGCTGAACCAATTTACATTCCCAACAGTGCACAAGCATTCCCTTTCCTCTGCAGCCCTGCCAGCATGTGCTATTTTTTGACTTTTTAATAGCAGCCATTTCAATTGGTGTGAGATGGTATTTCGTTATAGTTTCAGTTACATTTCTCTAATGATTAGCAATCTTGAGCATTATTTCATGATTGTTGGTTGCTTATATGTCTTCTTTGAGGAGTGTGTGTGTGTGGTAATGTTTTTCACCTACTTTTAATGGGGATATTTGTTTTTTGCTTGTTGAATTGTTTAAGTTCCTTATAGATTCAGGATATTAGACCTTTGACAGATGCCTCGTTTGTGAATATTTTCTCCTGTTCTGTGGGTTGCCTGTTTACTCTGTTGATAGTCTCTTTTGCTGAAGTAGCACTCTTAGAAATGTCTTTTATACATATATCTTTAAGCACTATACTACAGGTGTTACAGTGTGGTAGGTACATCAATTTACTTATAAAAAGACATTCTCAAGTTGTGTTTTGTGAGCCATCTTAATTTTACAATTGCCTTTTTTTCCTATCTGCAACTATCTTCCATTTATGATGAGAGTTTCTGGTATGCCTATAGATGGTTAATTTTATGTGTCAACCTGGCTAGCCTTCAGGGCCCAGTTCTTTGGTGAAACTCTCGTCTGGATATTGCTGTAAAAGTATTTTGTAGATGCCATTTCCAATCAGTTGACTTTACTCTTTATAATGAGGATTATTCTTCATAATATAGGTAAGCCTTATCCAATCAGTTGAAGATTGTGAGAGCAAAAATTAAGGTTTCCAGTAAAGGAGGGATCCATCTTCAAGACTGCAATAGAAACCCTTTCTGAGCTTCCAGCTACTGGCCTGTCCTACAAATGTTTGATTCATCAGCCTCCAGAATCATGCAAATTAGTTGCTTAAACTAATTTCTTAAAATTTCTCTCTGCCTCTCTCTCCCTCTCTCAACCACTTCCAGGGTTCAAGCAGTAGATTATGAAGATAAAATGAGAAGATTACTGAACATTTACTTAGTAATTTTATAGATACAGTATGAAAATAAAACATTTCTCATTTTGAAATCTTGAATTTAGTTTTAGAATTTAACAAATTTGTAAAGTTAGAAAAAATGTCTTCTTAAATATTTAAAATAGTGATTGCATTAAGACAATTGCTTCAATTTTGAAGTCTACTGTTTTTGAAACTGTTTTGAGTGGCTTTATCTCTTCCTCATATTTATTTCCTCTGTATGCAATTTCTTATAAAAGTGATGAAGAAGGGAGTAATTACTGGCACCCAACATATTGGGGTCCATTAAACTTTTGTCTTTCTCCTCATTCATCTTCTGGTCTTATCATTAACATCTCTATGAAGTAAGCTTGACTTAGATTTACTTTCTGGTTTGATTATCTTTTTATTTTATATAGATACCTTTTCATTAAGAGTTGAAACTGTTATTGCAGAAAAAAAAAAAACCCGTAAGACTGAAAAGACAACATAGCCAACTATATTGATCTTTTAATACAGTTTTACTTAGGTATGCAGGCTCAGAAATTTTTAATGTATTGAATTTCCCTTAACAAGTAGCATTCCATTTTTGCACGCCTTTCCCTTCTTTTCTGTTTCTGGCCCTGAAGGGAGATTTTAAATCCAGTCCAAAAAAATTTAAATTACTTCTTAATAATATGAGTCTACTCTACATGCATTAATTTCAGGGGACACTGGCATTAGTGTTCTCTTAAGGATTAGCAGTCTCTATTTTCCATAACTGAGTTATCCAAAAATGCATTCAAGCAGAAGTACTATTATATCCATACATGGTAATGTAGGTAGTTTAAGCCATTAAAATATTGTTAGAGATAAAGCAGAAAAAAAACCTTTGGTACACTGGCATTCTCCTAAGGATAAGCAGCATCTTCTAAATTACATTATTGGCTCATTATTATTCCATTATTTTAGTAAATATTGCATGTGACAAATGAAACTGGCATAACTGGCATGAGATATTACAAGGATATATCACTAAAGGTTTATTCAGGAAACAAATATATGTTTTCTTGTTAAAAAGGGTTTAAATGAAATCATGACTTTCAGCAACTGTTAGAAGACCTGGAGAAGAGCAAGTTAAGAAAGATACTCCTGCAGATCTGGGTAGTTGCTTCCCAAAGTCTACACTCACGTAGATCTACACACATGTAGATCTTGGACCAAAGCACAAGACTGCAGGTGAGACAAAAAGAGTTCATGAGAAAATCTAAAATGTTCTCCACAAGGCAGACGGAAGCTAGGAGATAGTCTGAGAAGCTGCTGACTTTGCATTAAGGGAATTTGTGGAATAAACATCAAAGTTAAACCACTGATGAAGCCTCTGGGTCTAACACCCATGGCCTTACAGGAATTATATTTTATTCTACCTTCTAAATCTCCAGGAAATTCCCATCATTGGAAATATCTAACTCAGAACTAAACAGGGAAGAGCGCCCAGGCGTGGATGGAAATGGTGGTCAGAGTGCCACCCTCATCACAGATAACCCATCACAGAAAATGTAGCTATCTCTTTACATTGTGGTGCACAGAGTTATGAAATATCTAACATGAATGTGAAACCTGGATAATTCCATCAAGAATATCTGGAAGTCAGGCTAATTGGGAAATAACAACTAACATCACACTAAGGGAGTTTGTACAGAAAGAATTAAAGGAAGCAGAAACCAAGAGAAGCAGATATGAAAAAACAATAATAACCTAGAGAGAAAGTGAAAGGATGGGAATCAGTCACTTGCGGGACTTGAGTGAAAATTGTGCTCCTGTATCAGGTAAATTTGGTTAGACATTTGGGACACATTTCTTTTCTTTCTTATCTGGTATATGTGCATTTCTGCTTCTTGCATCAAAAGCACCCTGACACAGAAACTTCCCAGTTAAAATACGTTAGTTAATATAAACATTTAAAAAAAACATAATTAACTGTTATCCTTATAAAATGAACTGATAAATCAGCATAGCATAGTAAATGCAGACTGTGGAGATGGAATATTTGGATTCAAATTTTATCTCTGTCACTTATTAGCTATGTGATCCAGATTAGCTGTATCTTATAGGAAAGTTACCCTATCTATCTGTGCCTCAGCTTCTCACGTATCAATTTAGCATGCTATTGTGAGGTATTAAGAGGATTAAATGAATTACTGTCTGTAGAGCTCTTACAAATGTTCCTAGTAGATAGTAAGTACATGTTAATGCTTGTTAAGTTAATAACGATGGATAAAGGGATGAACCTTAAAATAGAAAATTATTTTAAAAAATTCTCTCTCTCAATATAACAGAGACCAAGATCCTTACCACAAGTATTCCAGAAAAGGCAATCAAGAAAATAATGAATAGTAGGAGATTTCATAGCCACTATCTGTAAATTTCCTTTGCTCTATTGATTCTTCTTTCAATTCTAATGAGTGTGCCATTTAGAAGTAAGCTGCTAAAAGAGGTCTTGGTCAATAAGATTTCTCCTTCCCATTAATCGATATGGACTACCCAGTTCCATGTGTTATCACAATAATAATTGATCTCAGCATTGGAAAATCTGGGCTCTTAAATGAAAAGATAGGAGAGGTAGTTAAAAAGACCCCATGGACTAATGAGTTCCACAATATGTAATCATTTTCTGTTATTTATCCTGAAGTTCTAGGTTCTAACTGGATAATAGTGATATCTGTGGACCCTTAGGTGTACTCTGATTAATAATAAAAACAATTTTGTACAATCTGAACAATAATTTAACATATTGTATATTCAACAAACGTACCACTAAGTATAAGGCCTTACTTTGTTACTAGATTATAAATGTTTTCCTAAAAATGAAATTTTAAAGATGTTTTGCTTAGGATTTTGGGTTGTTTTCAGTGGAAGATCTGCCCATGTACCATTCTCACATATTATAGGAACTGACCTACTTTATTATGTGTTTTTCCTCCTTTCTTTCCTTCTTCCTTTCCTTTCTTCATTTTTCCTTTCCTTCTTCATCTGTAAGATTGTTAGAGATGCACTCACTTTTCCCAATGAATAAAGCTACTAATAAATTCTAACAAAATCAGCAGCGTTTTCTCTGTATATTTCATTTTGTTAGTTGAACTGTTCACAAGGTCATTTTTGTTATCAGGTGTTTTTGTTGTGATTCTTTTACTTTGTTTATAATCTTCACTTTAAGTTTCATATTATGATATCAGCATTGCTATACTGGCTTTCATTTTTATTTGCCAATCATAAAAAAAAATTCTTATTTTAATTTGTATGTTTTTTCTATTTTTTAGACGTTGCCCTTGCAAATAACATAAAACTAAAATTTTCACTAAGCTAGTTTATATCCAATATCATAGACTACGTGGGGGCAGAAACTGCTACATGTACATTGCCAGTGTTGGGCACCAAAGAAATAATTGAGAAATCTTTGTCACTTGACCTTTGTTCATTTACCAGAACTACTCCCTTCAAACGCAATCTGTTTTAATCTTTTCATATTCTTATTTTATTTTTTATTTTATTTTATTATTTGAGATGGAGTCTCACTCTCCTGCCCTGGCTGAAGTGCAGTTGTGCGATCTCGCCTTACTGCAAGCTCCACCTCCTGGGTTCACACCATTCTTCCACCTCAGCCTCCCAAGTAGCTGGGACTAATATTTTTTGTACTTTTTTTTTTTTAGTAAACACGGCGTTTCACCCTGTTAGCCAAGAAGGTCTGAGGCTCCTGACCTCGTGATCCACCCGCCTCGGCCTCCCAAAGTGCTGGAATTACAGGCCTGAGTCCCAGCGCCCCGGCTCATATTCTTTATTAAACTGAAATCTGGCTTCTCTCTGGTGAGCATTTCTCTCCCATGTGGAGTTTTTTTCTTTTTTTTTTTTTTTTTTAATCTCTCTTGTATATTGGCAGTGTGAGCTTAACATACATGAATACTTTTGTGTCCAGAATTGGTGGGTTCTTGGTCTCACTGACTTGAGGAATGAAGCTGCAGACCCTCACAGTGAGTGTTACAGTTTTTAAAAATGGTGTGTCTGGAGTTCGTTCCTTCAGACGTTCAAATGTGTCTAGAGCTTTTTCTTTTTGGTGGGTTCAGGGTCTCCCTGACAGAAGAGAAGCTGTAGACTTTTGCAGTGAGTGTTACAGCTCTGAAAGGTGACGCACCTGGAGTTGTTCATTTTTCCCAGTGGGTTCCTGGTCTCGCTACCTTCATGAGTGAAACTGCAGACTTTCACGGTAAGTGTTACAGCTCATGATGGCAGCAATGAGTGTTACAGCTTTTAAACCCAGGCTGGACCCAAAGAGCGACCAGCAACAAGATTTATCGCAAAGAGCAAAAGAACACGACCGCCACAACAGCGAATGCGATGCCAGAAAATTGCTGTGCTGCTGGCTCAGGCAGCCTGCTTTTAGTCCTTTATCTGACCCCACCCACATCCTGCTGATTGGTCCATTTTACAGAGAGCTGATTGGTCTATTTTACAGAGAGCTGATTGGTCCATTTTGACAGAGTGCTGATTGGTGTGTTTACAATCCTTGAGCTAGACACAGAGTGCTGATTGGTGCATTTACAATCCTTGAGCTAGACACAGAGTGCTAGACAGAAAAGTTCTCCAAGTCCCCACTAGGTTAGTTAGATACAGAGTACCAACTGGTGTATTTACAAACCCTGAGCTAGACACAGAGTGCTGATTGGTACATTTACGATCCCTTCGAAAGACATAAAAGTTCCCCAAGTCCCCACCAGACTCAGGAGCCCAGCCGGCCTCACCCAGTGGATCCTGCACCTGGGCTGCAGGCGGAGCTGCCTGCCGATCTGGAACCGCGCCTGCATTCCTCGGCCCTTGGGCGGTTGATAGGACCCGGCATCAAGCAGCAGGGGGCATCACGCAGCAGGGGGCAGCGCCTGTCAGGGAGGCTTGAACCATGTGGGAGCCCACGGCGGAGGGGGCTGCTTGGGCATGGCGGGCTGCAGGTCCTAAGCCCTGCCTCTTGGGAAGGCAGCTGAGGCCTGGCAAAAACTGGAGCATAGTGCCGGCCGGCTTGCACCCTTTGCAGCTGCCGGCCCAGGCACTAAGCCCTTCACTGCCCTGGGCTGGCAGCGCCGGCTGGCTGCTCTGTGTGTGGGGCCCACCACGCGCCCTGCCCACCAGAACTCGCTCTGGCCCATGAGCGCTGGGCGCACCAGGGTTCCCGCTGGCACCTCTCCCTCCACACCTCCCCACGAGCAGAGGGAGGCGGCTCCGGCCTGGGCCAGCCCAGAGAGGGGTTCCCACGGTGCTGTGGCAGGCTGCAGGGCTCCTCAAGCATGGCCAGAGTGGGCACTGAGGCCGAGGAGGCACTGAGAGTGAGGGCTGCTAGCACATTGTCACCTCTCTCTTTTTATACAACAAACACTTCTAGGTATCTCTTCTGGGCCTATAGTTATGCTAGGTACTGTACATTTTAAGTTAAAAAAATCAAAACAGATATTTCTGCTAGAGAGTTGCAATACACCAGGGGAAGGAGACTAAAATAAATCACTACAGTTTGGAATTAATTTTACAGTAAAAGAATCAACAAGGCACTTTATAGGCAGCAGAAAAAAGATATCTAGCACCTCTGTGCCGTTTTGAATTCTGAATGAGGGTAGGGGATAAAATGGTTAGAGAAAGCTTCACAAAGGAGGTATCACTTATACTGATTTATAAATAATTAGTGAAATTCTGAAGGACAGACAAAAAAAAGGTATCCCAGGGAAAAAGCCAGTATATTCAAAGAACATGAAAGGGACCAGGGAAAGATGTATAAACTGCAGTTGCCAACTTAGACAGAGTTAGATTAAGGACGGTCTTAAAAGTCACATCACTAGGAATGGAAATTGTCTAGCAGTTTGCTTGTGCCAGCTTGTGAAATTCAACTCTGTGCATGTCTTTCTAAATTGGCCTTTAATTAGGTAAGGTTGGTAGCTTGAAATTCAACATAACTGGAGTAATTACACTACAAGAATTGGCAAACACTACAAACCAGGGCTTTTTAACCCAGAGATCCAATTGTGACGTGTCTAATAGCACTCTATTTCCTTAATCATATGTGAAATGAGGAGTCATTTAAAAAATTTAAATCAGGGTACGACACCTATATTTGCATTTCTATTAGTTTCCTATTGCTCTTGTATCAAATTACCACAAATCTAGTGGTTTGAAACACCATACATTTATTTATTGTATTGTCCTGGAGATCCAAATTCTGAAATGGGTCTGAAATGGCTAAAATCAAGGTGTTCCCAGGGTTGCATTCCTTCTGGAAACTTTAAAGGAGAATCTTCTTCTATTTTTATTTGTTTGTTTGTTTGTTTGTTTACCTTTTTCAGTTTCTAGAGGCTGACTACATTTCTTGGCTCATGTGCTTTTTATTATTCAAATTCAAAAATGGCTGAAAGAGTCTTTTACATAGCACACACGATAGACACTATTCCTTGTTCCTTGCACTTATAAGGGTCCTTGTGATTGCACTGGGACCAGCTGAATAATCTGAGATATCTCCCCCATCTCAAGGTCAGTTGATTAGCAAACTCAATTTCGTTTGCAAGCTTAATTCCTCTTTACCACATAACACATATGCACAAGTTCCAGGGATTAGGAGGTGGATATCTTTTGGGGGACAATTATTCTGCCTACTATCATACTCAGTAATGTCTGTTCTGGAAGTGCTATGCAACATGAGGCTTCAAGACTCTAGGTTAGGATATGGCAATACCTACTTGAGACAAGATGAGAGTTTGAACTAAGTGGAAATTAAAAAAAAAAAAGGTGATGATAAGTGATGACTTCATCACTGAACATAATAGTATATGGAAAATAAATGAGCCAAAAGCCTTAATATAATGCAAAACTGTATCAACGATGAATGATATTATTTTCATTTCCACTAAGAGTAAATGTAAAAGTTACGGAGTTTACATTTTGGTAAAATTGCCTGTTTTGTATTAGTCAGACTGCAAATCAAAACTGCAGTGCAATAGAGACTTCAAGCAATTTATCAAATCCTAGCAAATAAAAAGCAGTTATTTCGATTCTTGAAATTTTTCTTCTTTGTCTATCCTTTTGTTCTAAAACATTCTTTGCACAGCTTTGAAATAAGTAACGGTTGATGGGAGAGACAAATATTGCTATGTCTTTGTATCTTGACTGTAAAGCCCACTCTTAAGAAGAATTCATACTAGCCGTAACTGTCATCTAGAGCTAGCATAATAGCCTACACGTCTTGTGTCTCCAATAAAATAGCACAAACTGCTAATAAAACTGTTATGGATATAAAATACTTGCCAGTGATATAAGAAAGCACAATTATATATATTGTTAAAATAGTGAGATAAAATAACTTATCTCCTGCTAAGAAAACTTGTTGCTAGCTCTTACCAGTAAAAAGAGGAAAGGATTACATTATGCCTATTTCTTATAATCAGTGAAAAACAAATGGTTACTTTATAGTCAAAAATTTGCCAGTTGTAGTATTGCTGAACTTTGTAAAGTGATTAACAGTGATTAAAGCGCTGGCACAAAGTAGATGTTCAACAAATTTTTATTGAATAAATAAACAAATTGGAAAGAAGTTTAAATCTTTCTCAAAAAATGGAAAGCTAGATAAATGTTTATTGATAACTCTTATAATTCTACACATTCATATTTGTGAACATATACATTCTGCCAGGGCACCCTGAAGCAAGCCACTGCTATCTCTACAAGTCCTACACTGCCTCCAAATTTTCTTCTTACTGCCATTCTTGGCCCCCTTAATTTCAGAGAGTATCACATTATTCCTGGTAAAATCAATAAACAATCAATCACTCCTCTGCCTAAAAGCCTGTAGTGACTTCGCATTTCACTGAGGATAAAGTTCCCTCTCCTTGCTCCCCCGGGCTCAACATGACTACCACCTGTGTAGATATCTGACGAGGAGGCTTCCACTCACTGACACCATCTTCCAGTCGTACCAACATTTTTTTTTAATTCCTGAGACAATTTACCCTTCCCCCCCATCTTTTAGGCCTCTTCACTTGCTGCTCCCCCTTCCTGGGACATGCTACCCCCAAATTTTTGCCCTGTCATCTCTGGAGAGAGGCCTTCCCTGATCACCTTGACTAAAGTAATCCTCGTCCTTCCCACCATGCCATGGTATACCCTCATTTCGCACTTTTTATTGAGCTCTTAAGTCTATGTTCATCTCAATTTCTTGTTTTTGTTTCTCTGTTTTATTGTTCTCACCTTTATTAAAAGCTAAGCACCATAACAGCAAGCTTTTTTTAATATTTCTTTTTTTTTTTTTTGTGCCATCTCCAACAATTTCACTATGGCTTGTCTCAGGGTAAGCCTTCAGTGAATATTTGTTGTATAATTGAATTCATAGATTACCTTTAAATTTAAGTCCAATATACACAGTGCTATTCATAAGCATTAAATTATATTTTCTGGTACGTCTAGGACTGACAACACACAATCACCACCCCTAAACTATTACATGAACGACACTCCCGTTCACTGTTTGTTCAGACAAAACAGAAAGCATTTTTACTCATTTTACTCTCTCCACCACATCTAAAGTTCAGCAAATTTTTTTGGCTCTGCCTTCAAAATATGTCTCAAGTCTGAGAAACCTTCTCTTTCCAAACTCTTCCATTCAGTCTTCAAATCTAGTATCCTCTCCATTTAAACTAACTCCCTATTCAAATATATCCAGGCATGTCTTTAACACCATCTGCATGATGAAAATTCCGAATTTTATATCTCACCGTATTGTGCCCTGCACCTGTCTTTTATAAATTTTTTCCCACATGAGGCCAGGCGCGGTGGCTCACACCTGTAATCCCAGCACTTTGAGAGGCCAAGGTGGGTGGATCACGAGGTCAGGAGATGGAGACCATCTTGACTAACATGATGAAACCCCGTCTCTACTAAAAGAGAAGGTGGTGAGGAACACCAACAAAATGTATTCACCTAGTCACCAAAATTAGGAAGAAGTTCAAGAGGGAGGAATTAATCAACTATATCACATGGCACTGAGAGACCAATTAAGATGAGGGCTGAGCATTGAGCCTTGGATTTAGCAGCCCTGACAACAATCATATCAATTCAGTGATGAGAATAAAAGTTTAAGCAGAGCGAGTTCAAGAGAACATTAGAGGAGATAAATCACAACAGATTGTAGGGAAAACCCTTGTAAGAACCTTTACATAAATGGGGTCAGAGGTAGGCGGTGGCTTTTGCAGGGATGTATGAATACTTAAAAATATTTAAGTTTGGGTTAGATTTATTCTTCAATCCAGAGAATTCATTTCAGAAGACTCCATGATTGGGGTATACACCATTGTTCTTTATAAGAGCTTATTAATATTTCTTATTTATAATAGTATGATTTTGAAGTCATATTTTATTTTGAAGAACTATACATTTTTACAGATGGAATAAAAGTTCTATAAAATAATTTTACATGTGTATTAAAATTCAACTAAGTCAGACTCCCATCTCTCTCATCCAAATCAAAATGAAAATTAGTACTACAGTAGATAAAAACACGAATCAAATGTATTATATTACCTACTTTATCTTCCCTTTCTGGTGATGGGACATTATTATGAGGAAGATGTCTTCACTCTTACCTTCTCCAATTGACTAATGAAGAAATAATTCTATAATTCCCCTATCTACTCATTCCATCTGTTCCTCATGTATTTAATACCCTAAAGTTTAATTGTTCTTGCTTTCCCTGTGTATTTTAGGGTTAAGCACCTTATTAAACAAAAGCTTCATGTTGCTCTTTTAATATTGATAATAATTACGTTTTTATATAAATAATCACATCTATATAAGGGGCAAGAATTGCCTTTTTCATAGTCCAACACAATTTGGTAAAGCTCAATTAACCAGGAATGCCATTAATCCTAATTAACGATTCACATTAATCATTTTCAGTAGATTTATTTTTGCAACACAATTTTTATTGTGATTATTGGATAAAACAGTGATACCAAAAAGGTTTGTATATCATCTAATAATTTAATTAAATTAGGATTTACTAAACCCCCACTGTTAGTAAACTCTCACTGAAGTGAGCCTGAGTCAACTGAGAGAATCTTCTGTTTTAGGAATATATTGCTCTTATGTTAGTAAGATAAGTTAGGCTGTAATTGATTGAGTAGTGGATTACAAAAATGGCTACACTTCACCACCACTCCCCAAACCATGCTCCTTTGCACTGTAATTTTGTAGCTCTTTTCATTAAGAAAAAGAGTTTATTTCTCCACTCCTTGGATCTGAGATGACCTTTTGACTCCCTTTGCCAAGAGAATGGTGGCAGAGTAACAGTGTGCAAGTTTCACAGCTAGATTTCAGGAGGTCTTGTTTTTTTTTTTCCCCCCATTACTTCTCTTTGAACCCTACCCTGGGGCAGTGTAAATAAACCTAAACTACCTTTCTTGGGTTTGGAGACCATGCAAAACAGAGACAAGCCATACTCCTAAAGCTGTCCTAGTCTAGCCATTTTATCCAGCCTAGGAAATGACTACAAATACGTGAGGGTGCCTAGCTAATATCAGTGGAGGCTAAGTAACTTCAGATCAGCAGACCTGGTCAGTTGACTCATGGAATCCTAAGCAAGGTAAAATTGTTGTTTTAAGCCAGTAAGTGTTTGCAGTGTTTGTTAAGCAGAAAAAGCTAAATGATTCGGGTGGAAACCCAAAATCAAGGGAGAAAGTACTGAAATCTTATTGAGAAGCATTAAGACATTTTCAAAACCGTCAGTGATGTATGCCCCTCAGGAGCTTCTAAAACCAATGATCTGAAGATGTTAGGACTCTTCTTTGGTACTTGGCTTCACCATTCTCTCTTATGAGGCCTGGTGAAAGGACTGTGACTTAGCCAACTTTAATATCTGTCCATTTTTGTACCTGCCAAATAAGGCCCAGGATATATTGTACAAAAGGACTGTTCTTTGAGAACCCCCACTAAGGAAGACAATGCCAGAAAAAGAGGTTTAGGAAACACATATTTTCCAA
Organism: Macaca nemestrina; assembly: GCF_043159975.1. Classification (NCBI taxonomy): domain Eukaryota; kingdom Metazoa; phylum Chordata; class Mammalia; order Primates; family Cercopithecidae; genus Macaca; species Macaca nemestrina. The sequence goes on from NC_092128.1 coordinate 13,269,771, forward strand.
AACTTATTTGCTGTATAAAACCAAGCAAGAGTTAAAAACAAAATTCCCACTAAGTATCATTCATCAATTTTATATTTAAAAGACAACTGTTTAGCAAATTTTGGTTACATGTATATCTACGCTTACAGACAAAATCAACCCTTTAAATCTATTATCTGCTTCTGAAAAACATCTAAATTAATATTATTACTTGGTGATTTCATCAGTGATAATGGATGGGAGTTGCTGGTGCCAATACAATCCTGGGCAAATTAAGGATGATAATCAGTTCTCAAAAAAGTAATGTTTTATTAGATTTGGTGGTTATGAAAAGATGCATTTTATGTATTTTGAGTTTAATTCTGAAATTGTTTGAGTATTCAGTCTAGAAAATAATATGACGAAGTGTAGATATATATTTGTAGTTGGGAGGGTTTATTTCATATTTTTTTGAAATGATCAGTTTCATCTACTGTCTTTATTTGTTTTACAGGATATCTTTATAAATTTATGTTAATTTTGAATCACCTGAAGAGTGTATCCTGAGAGGGATGTAACAAAAATTCAATGTATTATATGTACTTTAATGCTATATCTAATTTGAGCATAAAAAGTTATCAAATTAATAGAGACATGATATCAATTAATATTGCTTTCTTCTCCATGAATGCTTTTTGTTTATCTCTGTTAATAGTCCAAATATAAAGAAACCATTGGGCCGGGCGTGGTGGCTCACGCCTGTAATCCCAGCACTTTGGAAGGCTGAGGCAGGCGGATCATGAGGTCAGGAGATCGAGACCATCCTGGCTAACATGGTGAAACCCCGTCTCTACTAAAAATACAAAAAATTAGCCGGGCGTGGTGGTGGGTGCCTTTAGTCCCAGTTACTTGGGAGGCTGAGGCAGGAGAATGGTGAGGACCTGGGAGGCAGAGCTTGCAGTAAGCTGAGATCATGCCACTGCAGTGCAGCCTAGGCAACAGAGCAAGACCCTATCTCAAAAACAAACAAAAACAAAAACAAAAAACTATTGAATTGCAGACCAAAACATATATCCATCAAGTAACCATGGATAAAAAACAAATGCACTTTTCAAACTAATGGACTTTCTATTGTATCATTGAGTTTTACTTTTTCTTTTGGGTGTGAGCATTATTTGGATTACAAATGAGCGAATATTTCTTCCAGAGTACATTTTAAATATTATATTTAAATAAATATTGGTTTTTGAAAATAAATTAGTATCATTAATTTAGTGTGACCTCCTAATTAACAGATGCATATCTAATTCATTCAATATAAGGAAATAACTGAAGGTGGTTCTTTCTTGCAAGAATCATGTGTCATAGACTATGACTCCTAGATATGGAAGTCATCTTAAAATGCATCTGTTTTAACACTCAGGCTTGAATCACAAGACTATGTATTCAAATAGTGGAGTAGAATCAATGATAGGGAACTTAAGATTTCCCAAATCATAATATCAGTTCTCTGAACAATTGTTAGCTTGTTTTCATATGGAATGCCAGTAGGATTTTGTCACACTGACTCATTGATCTTGCTTTTAATCCTAGGTATGTATAATTTATCTTCTCTTGACATTAGACATTGCTATTTAAAGACAACTACTTTGTCCCTGTAGGACTCTTCTTGTCCCACATTAACAATGGTTATTGAATGACATGATCTTAAAGCTAGCTATTGGTTGTATTTACAGTTTTTCTTCACAAATTTTGGAATTTCTGACCTCTAAATGTTGGAATTCCTCAGAGTAACATCCTAGGGATGGCATTCTTCCCACTATATTTTCTTACCCTTGGGATTTCATTTGTTGTTTTATGTGCTGTGACTCCCAAAGATCTATATTTTACCACTGTCCTCAAACTTTTAAAACCATATATTGAAAGATTATTTAAAACCATTGCACACCAATACTTCAGAGCTAATGTATACAAAAATGAAAATGATCACCTTGCAAAACAAAAACAAAACAAAATAACTCCCAAATTATATTTTGTCTTTGATGGCAAAATGATCAACTGTATTGATTGTAGAAGAAAAGAGGGAGTCACTATGTTTAATTTTTCTTCTTCACTTTTAAAATTAAATCTTTCACCAAATAATGTCACTACTCTACTACTTATAGAATATTTTAAATCCAAATCTGTTTATTTATGTGGCTACCACTGTAGTTTATGCTGCCACCATCTTTCCCCATGACTGTTGAAATAGTCTTTGAACATGTATTTGTGAGCCTTGCAATTCACTTTCCCTAAAACAGCTCAAGCGATCTCAAAAGGAAGATTTTATCAATTGTTTATCCTGCTCAAAAACCTTTAATGGGATCACATAGTCTCCCTTAACCTGGGCCACAAGGCTTGCCATGATCTTATAATGCATCCTTTTTCTCACTAGGTTCAATTCTCAAGGAAGTTTTTTAGATTTCTTGAAAATGATAGACTGTTTTGCACTTTGAACATACATACATTGCCTTTGTCTGGAACACTCCTCACCCGGTCAACTTATCTTAACTTATTCTTCAGTACCCTTTGACACTGAGAAGCTCCCTTCTTATGTTTGAAGACAATTTCTTTGATATTCATGAAACCATTTTCCTGCTTTTTTCCCCATAGAGCTATCAGCAGATGAGAAAAACAATGTCCCTACCCCCATGGGTCACAGATTTTCTTTGTCTCAAGTTCTCTGATATTTTGTAATGAAACACTTTTGTTAGGATTTATATTAATCCATCAGCCTGGGGACTTGGCGGGGGCTTTATTTATTTATTTTTTAATTTAATTTTATTTATTTTGAGACAGAGTCTTGCTCTTTCCCCCAGGCTGGAGTGCAGTGACATGATCTCAGCTCACTGTAACCTCCGCCTCCTGGGTTCAAGCGATTCTCCTGCCTCAGCCTCCTGAGTAGCTGGAATTATAGGCGCCTGCCACCATGCCGGGTTAATTATTGTGTTTTAAGTAGAGACTGGGTTTCTCCATGTTGGCCAGACAGGTCTTGAACTCCTGACGTCAAGTGATTCTCCTGCCTTGGCCTCCCAAAGGGCTGGGATTACAGGCATGAGCCACCGTGCCGAACCTGACAGGTTCTTTTAATGTGAAAACTAATGTCATATAGTTCTCAGTGAATTTTTTTCACTGATGATTTCTGTCCCTTGATTTTCTCTATTATTTAATGCTGGAAATTCTGTTATCAAGAGAATGGACCTGAAGGACTATTCCTCCTATCTTCTTATCTGTTTGATGCTATTATTCATATCTTATTTTGTTCTGTTTTCTGAGAGATTTCCTAAACATTGTATTTCAAACTTCTACTGAGTTTTAAATTTCATTTATCACATTTATTCATGATCTCCTGTGTCCTTTTCATAGTTTTTTTCATAGCACTGTTTCTGTTTTATTGAAGCATTATTTACTAATCATTATAATTATGGATACTCATACAAGTTTCCCATCTCCCCCAGTTATATGGTTTGGTCATGGTATTTTTTGTTACAAGCTTCCCTTAGATGTTTGGTAAGACTTGGTTTTATGTCCATGATCAAAGCTGGAAGACTAAACTACTGATATTTGAAAGTTTTTTTTTCTCTCTCTCTCTCTCTCTTTTTATGGGTATGTAGGTGATTTGAAGGTGCCAGTTAAACTTAAGACTCAGTGCAGGCAGATCTGGGTAGGAGAATTATTAGGAAATCTCCAGTGTCTATGTCTTTAACTCTTTCCTATTGAGCTGCTCATATTCCTCAGAAAGTACACTTTCAATCTCTTGACTGCAGAGTAAAGATTGGGTGTGTGTTGTTCCAGAGGCTCAGTGGAGAAAGAGGGCTGCGGAGTACGAGGGGACTCCATATGCAGCTTATTTAGAGTTCCCTAATTTCTCTACTTTAAGCATAATATCTATGCCTTCAACTATGCTGGTGGCCCCATTTTAATAGTCTGTGTTTTTTCTCTTCTTAAGAGAAAATGTTCCATTATTTCGGTATAGGAGGAGGAAAATATTGCAGCCGAGTGCCACAGGGAAGAGTACTTGTATCTGGTGAAAAGTCATAACCACAAATGTAAACATTTTTCTGCTTTCTATCAACATAAATTAGCTTTAGCTACTCTTGAACTTTATTTACATAAAATTATAAAACATGTATTTTTGTGGTTCTGGCTTCTTTCACTAAAAATCATGTTCTGAGGTTCACTCAGATTATTATGTCATCAGTCCATTCTTTCTTTACATTTAAGAGTTTTAATTTTTATTTTCAAATTTTTATTTTACAGTAATTTCAAACTTAAAGAAAACTGTAAATAGCCCGGGGAGATCCTGTTTACCCTTATCCACCTTTTTTGGTTAACATTCCTCAGAACTGCAGCACAACTTTTGAAACCAAGACAACACAGACCCTACTGGTTGTCTTCTTAGTGCATTCTTGTTGGTCCAGGATCAATTCCATCGTCTTCTGGCCTCCATGGCTTCTGATAAGAAAAGAAGATTGTTGTAATTCTTTTTTTTTTTTTTTTTTTGAGATGGAGTTTTGCTCTTGTCACCCAGGCTGGAATGCAATGACTTAACTGCAACCTCCATTTCCTGGGTTCAAGCAGTTCTCCTGCCTCAGCTTCCCGAGTAGCTGGGATTACAGGTTCCCGCCACCACGCCCAACTAATGTTTTGTATTTTCAGTAGAGATGGGGTTTCACCATGTTGGCCAGGCTGGTCTTGAACGCCTGACCTCAGGTGATCCACCCGCCTAGGACTCTCAAAGTGCTGGGGTTACAGGTGTGAGCCACTGCGCTAGGCCCAACTGTTGTAATTTTAATCCCTGTCTATCTTCATGTAATTTTTTTCCGTCTTCCTGACTTCAAAATTGCCTCTATCTTTTGTGTTTGGTAGTTTTAATATAGTGTACTTAGGGCTTTGTGGTGGTGGTGGTGGTGATATTTATCTTGCATGGTGTCCTCTGAGCTTTTTAGATCTGTAATATGGTGCCTGACATTATTTTGGAAAATTCTGGCCATTATTTCTTCAAATATTTCTTTATCCATTCTCTTTTTTTAATCCCTCTTGGATTCTAATTACAGGCATGGTAGAACGATTGTCTTACAACTCTTGGGTGTTCTGTTCTTGTTTTGTAATTGTTCATCGTTTTTCATTTTGTTTTTCAGTTTGGATAATGTGTATTGATCTGTCTTCAAGTACACTGATTCTTTCCTAGGTGCCTTGAAGTCTACTGATGAGCCTGTCAGTGGCATTCTTTGTCACTGTATCTTTTGCTATTTTTAGTATTTCCATTGACTCTCTCTCATATTTACCATCTCTCTCCTGAATATTTCATCATTGTATAGAGACTCTCCATGCTTCACACTAGACCCCTTTACATATTAGCCACTATTATTTTTAACATACCTAATATATTCAACATCTGCTTCTTCTCTGAGTATGTATTTATGATTTGTCTCTTGACAGTGGGCTGTTCATTTTCTTGCTTTTTTGTGTTTGTCTCATTTTTTTTATTAAATGCTGGACATTGTATGAAAAACAATAGAGACTGAATTATGCAGCATTTGTGCATGAAAATGGGTGTATCTCTTCCTCTCCTAGATTTTTAATGTGCATTACTGAGTCGGTCTATTCCAGAGTTAAGCTGGCCTTGATGTTTGAGTTGAGATAGTTAATTTCTATGCATCCTCTATGAGGTTTTCCAGCATTACCTATGTTTAGAATGGAGGCTTGATTGCTGTAGGTTTTTCCCTCAATGCTATTGTCTCATGGTGAACTTCTAACCTTCCCTGTGCACTGATGCATCCAAGGGAAGCTCCATGTACTTGCCTCTCCACCAGTGATAGACTGCTGCCATGGCATATGGCCACATTTACTAGCATGCTGGGGAGTCACATGGGCTCTCTGTTGTCCTGGTCTAATTTGGGTCATTGGTATGACCTGTATGCCTCAGTTTCAGGGATATGTCTCTTTCAGTGATACTGCCTGATACCGTTTGGATATTTCACCTTCTAAATTTCATGTTGAAATGTGATTTCCAATGTTGCAGGTGAGGCCTAGTGGGTGGGAGGTGTTTGGATCATGGAGGTAGATCTTTCATGAATGGCTTGGTGCCTTCCTAGTGATAGTGAGTCTGTGTGTCAGCTGGTTATTTGAAAAGAGCCTGGCATGTCACTTGCTCCCTCTCTTGCAATGTGACACATTGGCTCCTGCTTTGCTTTTTACCATGATTGTAAGCTTCCTGGGGCCTTCACCAGATGCAGATGCTGGCCCCATGCTTCTTATACAGCCTGCAGAACCATGAGCCAAATAAACTTGTTTTCTTCATAAATTACCCAGTCTCAGGTATTCCTTTACAGTCATGCCCAATGGACTAATACACTCCCCTTTCCTCTCATGGGAGCCAAGTTTTGCCTTTTTGGTAATTATTGTGTAGAGGAGGGTTTCTTGCCTTTCCGCCTAGGAGTAGGAAATCTCTAAGGTTACTTGCAGAAGATCCTCAGCCCAAGATCCTTTCTTGCCCCTCTGCTTGTGGTAACAATGTTTTGTTTTAATTTCTCTCTTGTCTTTAGTTCCCTTCCCATGGCCACAAGGAATCTTCATGTGTGCTCACAGAGATTGCTGTCCTTCGTCAGTGGCTTAGCGATTTGTTGTGTAGAGAGCCACTGTCTTCAGCTGTTTGTCTTTCCTTTTGAGACATCCTCTTCTGTTTTTCAGTCCTGTGCCACAGGGAAGCCTTCTTCAGTTCCCTGCCCTGCCTCCAGTCATTCTCCTGAGTCGCGGTAGCTGTCTATAGAAAAAAGTCTGCACAGCGGTCCTCTCTCCTTTTGTATCTGAAGCTTATACGGGTTCTATATTCTTCTGCTAGGCCATTTTCAATCTTTAGTGTATTTTTAACTATTTAGCAAAGTCCTTTTTATCTACTGATATGGCACTTGTCTCTTTGGCTCATGCTCTGCCAAGGTAAACCAGTGCTTGTGTTTCCCCTCTGCTTGGAGGAGCCAAGCTTTGTGTTTAGAAACATTTCAGGCTACTTGGCTGCTTTGCAGCCTCGGCAAAACTGATGAGTCAAAGAAAATGTATAATTTTGTAGTTTTTCAGCTTTTTTCTGGTTGTTAGGATAGTAATAACTATCTTTCCAGCTTTCTAAATCTTCATGGAAATAGGAGCCAAAAAGGGAATTTTGTGACTTCCTCCACATGGTTTCTTAGAGGACCCCGATAGACCTCAGCCCCTGCTCCCCACAGCATCATCCCCACTCCTCAAAACCCCTGCACTGGCTTTTCTTGTTTACTTGTCTTACTTTCTCTACTCTTCAAATCTTCTCCCTGGGATTGTCTCCCAAATAAAATTACCATTACCATGGTCCTTTTTAAATACTTCATTCTAGGGGAAACTCAAAATAAGACATATCCGTTTTACTGCTTTATAAAACTTAGTTTTCGTCAGAACTCAGGTTAAAACAGCACTAAAAAAATGTGCTCATAAAAAAAACTAAGGTTTTTGTTGCATTTAACTGTTCTCTTTTCCCCGCCCCTACTCTCTCTCTCTATTGAAAGAAGGAAATGGAAATTTTTTTTTAAAAATGTATTTTCATGTGGCATGGGGCATAATATATAATCTCTGCATATAATTTCTACTATTTAAGTAAATAAACCTATCTTTTATTCTCCACATATCTGTCTATATCCCTGATAATTCTAACGCATTTTTAAAAACCATATGAATAAAAAATGTTTGAGTTAATATCAGCAATATTTTTAATAAGCTATCATTATAACAATGTTGTAAAGTTGTTTGCTGCATACATTGTCCTGCCTTGGTCTTTTTGAACTTGTTTACTGTTTCTTATTTCATTGTCTTGTGAACATTCGTCACCAATATTATGTTTTCCTTTGTTTAAAATAAGTCATATGTAAAGAACTTGTAGAATATGTTCGTGGATTAAATAGGGATTTCATTTAGCCATAATGCACATACTTTAAAAATAACCATTTCCACCAAATTCTCTTATGAATAGCTAAATCAGAAAAGACTATGCATTAGGACAAACATATATCACTTTTTCCATCAATTCTTGAGATTTTGAGAGCAAGTGAATAAATTTAATTTTAGGCATTACATTATTAGACAAGGGGCTCAGAACTCAACACTTTATGTGAAGTTCCCCGGTCTCGAAAATATAGTCCCATGTTGTAAGAAAAGAACTTGTCAGAAGGCGATTAATGCATTTTTAACTTAAGGTACATCCCAAAAGCCCCAGGAATAGATTCTGTCTGGGGTTTAATATTCTATTCCTTAACTTCGTTAAAAATAAGCAGTGAGAAATAAACTTACAGACCTTTCTATAAGATTTTTGGGAATCTTCTACTTTATATTAACACTTTGATTTCAATCTAAGTTTCCTTTGGAGTCAATATTTTAGGATTTAGAAAATATTCTCACAGATTTCTAATTTAAAATAGTATATAATCTATAACAATCAATGAAATCTTACCAGATTATGGCTGAATCTTTCATTTGGATATTGCCTTAAATCGTAATATAATCTTAATATTAGCCTATTTATAAAAAGATTAAAGACAGTATTTCATTTCATTTTGCTTGGTTTAGCTCATAAAGCAAACACAACCACTTTTAAGAATAGTATTTGGGGAGGGAGGGGCCAAGATGGCTGACGAGAAACAACTGTGGTCCGAGGCTCCCACTGAGAAGAACAAAAATGATTAGTGAATCCCACATTGGCAACTGAGGTGTCTCTCATTGGCACTGACTAGGCAGTTGGTGCGACCCAGGGAGAGTGAGGAGAAGCAGGGTGGTGCAACGGCCTACCTGGGAGCCACATGAGGCCAGGGGAGCTCCCATCCCCAGCCAAGGGAGGTGGTGAGTGGTCATGCTACCCTGCCCAGGAAATCATGCTTTTTCCACAGATCTCTGCAATCTGCGGACCAGGTGAGCCCCCTCATGAGCTCATGGCACCAGGACCTTGAGTCCCAAGCACAGAGCTATGCGGATTCTGGGCAGCCACTTGCCTGAAGACTGCCTAAGGCTACCAAGTTCCTACAGGGAGGGATGGGCATCACCACTGCGGCTTCTTGCTGCCTAAGATGACTGAGCTCCCTGGGGGAGGGCTAGCAGCTCAAATCAGCCTTTTTTTTTCTCTGCCGGTGCTGGGGAGACTGGATGGTTTGGACCCAGGAGGAATCCCCCACAGCACAGCGCAGCGCAGCAGCTGTGGAAGATCGTGGCCAGACTGCCTCTTTAGACCAGACCCTGACCCATCCCTCCTCACCAGGTGGGGCCTCCCTACAGGAATTTTAGCAACTCCAGCCGGGGGTTTAGTGATAGAACTCAGAGCTCCCTGGAACTGAGCCCCTGTTGGGAGAGACAGCTGCTGTCTTTGCGGATCAGCAGACTTTCCCCCTGCTGGCTCTGAAAAATCCAGGCAGTCCAGGTGAATGGAATTCCCCCAGCACAGTGCACCTCCTCCACCAAGGCGCAGTCAGAATCCGTCGTTAAGCAGGTCCCTGATCCTTTGCCTCCTGATTGGGTGAGACCACCCAAAAGGGGTTGCCAGACATCTTATACAGAAGTGTTCCCACTGACATCAGGTCGAACTGTTTTTGTTTGCAGATGACATGATCCTATATCTAGAAAACTCCATCTTCTCAGCCCAAAAGCTTCTTAGGCTGATAAGCAACTTCAGCAAAGTTTCAGAATACAAAATCAAGCAAAAATCACAAGCATTTCTACACACCAACAGTAGAAAAGCAGAGAGCCAAATCATGAATGAACTCCCATTCACAATTGCTGCAAAGAAAATAATATACCTAGGAATACAGCTCTCAAGGGAAGTGAAGAACCTCTTCAAGGAGAACTACAAACCACTCCTCAAGGAAATCAAAGAGGACATAAACAAATAAAACATTTCTATGCTTATGAATAGAAAGAATGAATATCATGAAAATGGCCATACTGCTTAAAGTAATTTGTAGATTCAATGCTATTTCCATTAAACTACCATTGACATTCTTCACAAAATTAGAAAAAAAAACCTACTTTTAAATTCATATGGAACCATAAAATAACCTGTATAGCCTATGCAATCCTCAGCAAAAAGTAAACAAAGCTTGAGGCATCACACTACCTGACTTCAAAATATACTACAAGGCTACAGTAACCAAAAAGCATAGTACTAGTACAAAAACAGATACATAGATAAATGGAACAGAATGGAGATCTCAGAAATAAGACCGCATATCTACAACCATCTGATTTTTGGCAATCCTGGCAAAAACAAGCAATGGGGAAAGGATTCCCTATTTAATAAATGGTGCTGGGAAAACTGGATAGCCATATGCCAAAAATTGAATCTGGACCCCATCCTACACCTTTTATCCACTCAAAGTGGACAAAAGTGGATAAAAGACTTAAATGTAAGACCCAAAACTATAAAAACCCTGGAAGACAACCTAGCCAATACCACTCAGGAAATAGGCGCTGTGAAAGATTTCATGATGAAAACACCAAAGCAATTGCAACAAAAGCAAAAATTGACAAATGGGATCTAATTAAACTAAAGAACTTCTATACAGCAAAAAACTAACATTAAGTGGAGAGACATCCTACAGAATGAAAGAAAATCTTTTTGACAACCTATCTATCTGACAAGGTCTAATATCCAGAATCTACAAGGAACTTAAACAAATTTACAAGAAAAAAAAAACCATTAAAAAGTGGGCAAAGGACATAAACAGACACGTCTCATAAGAAGACATTTATGTGGCCAACAACATTTGAAAAAAATGTTAATATCACTGATCACTTGAAAAATATGACTCAAAACCAGTCAGAATGGTGATTATTAAAAAGTCAAGAAACTACAGATGCTGGTGAGGCTGTGGAGAAATAGGAACACTTTCACACTGTTGGTGGGAATGTAAATTAGTTCAACCATTGTGGAATACAGTATAGTGATTCCTAAAAGACCTAGAACCAGAAATACTGTTTGACCCAGCATCCCCATTACTGGGTATATAATGAAATGAATATCAATCATTCTATTCTAAAAATGCATACATGTGTATGTTCATTGCAGTACTATTATAAATAGCGAAGATATGGAATCAATCCAAATGCCCATCAATCATAGATTGGATAAAGAAAATGTGGTACATATACACCACAGAATATGATGAAGCCATAAAAAGAAACAAGATCATGTCCTTTGCAGGGACATGAATGGAGCTGGAAGCCATTATTGTCAGCAAACTAACGCAGGAAAAGAAAACCAAACACCACACGAGAACACAGAGACATACGGAGGGGAACAACATACACTGGGGCCTGTTGTGCAGGGAGGTTAGCTGGAGGGAGAGGATCAGGATAAACAGTTAATGCGGAGCTGAATACTTAGGTGATGGGTTGACAGGTGCAGCAAACCACCATGGCACAAGTTTACACCTATTTAACAAACCTGCACATCCTGCATATGTATCCCAGAATTTAAAATAGAAATATCCATTGAATAAGTAACTATTCAAAGAACTAAAAGAATGTATTCTTGAATGTGTGAGTCTTTACAATAGTGATAGGAATATAAATAATTTAATAGGTATAAGATTAATCTTACACCAATCTAATCTCTAGATTAAAATGCCAGATGCTTAATGGATATCTCTATTGGAATATCTCATAGCTCAAAACCAGTGATGATAATGAAGCCTTAAGATTGTATTTATATTAAAAAGAATATATTTATGACTCAAGAAAAATGTTAAATTATCTTTCTGCTCATGCAATATACAATGAAGTATTGTTGTCAAATGAATGTGAGTTTTAATAAATATTCAGTACCATTTCTCTTTGAAGAAATTTTAGTAGCTCCTTGCCAATGCTCTAGGAAGTATCTCAATGTTGCATAGTACCTATGAGTTGGGTTTCAAGCCTGGTTCTGTCAAGTGTCCTCTGGTAAGTTGAAAGCCTACTGCCTATATGGATCTAAAATACAATTGTTTTGAGAATTAAGTGAGTTATTACATGTAAGCCTTCCATATAAATGATTGGAACATATGAAAGTGGTCAAATTATGACAGCTTTAATAATTTTAATATAACTTTAATGCAATTTAAAGTTATGTTATGTGTCTTGTATACAGATGCCAACAGTGTTTCAAAAAGCAAAATTCATTTTAATGTGCAAAGAACAAGAAAACAGAAAACTTTATCAACATCTAAAGAATCCATTCAATTGCCATTGAACACATATACATTGTGTCTACCCTGTGCTTAGGAAAGTGTAAGGTTTCTAATGGCCAAAACACAAAGATTCTCACGGAATGAAGTTTGAATTCAAGTAGGTGAGGCAGACAATGCCAAATAAATGTAAGATCGTTATCTTATCTGCATGTCAGAAAATGGCAAGTGTTGTATAAAAGAAAATTAAGGTGGATGATGGTATGAAGATTAAGTACTGGGTGTGGGCTAGGCTGAGATTTTTTAGAAGATGATCACTATAGATATTTTCCGAAGGGTTTTTTGAGCAAAGAGTTGTAGATGATGAAGGCATTAGCCATGTGGATATCAGGCAAATTCGCCATGCACAGGAAGAAGCCAGCGCAAAGGCCCTCTGGTAACAGCAAGCATAATATAATATGGAAATACCAAGTAGGCCTATGTGGTTGGACTTGAGTGAGTGAGGAGAAATCATGTAGGGCCCTCTCTGACAATTTTAAGCTCCCGAAATCTTTTTCTTAATTGTCAGCAATGAAGACAGCGGAGGAGCAAGATGGCTGAATAGAAGGCTCCATTGATCCTCCCCTCACCAGAAAACCAATGTATCAATAACTACACAAAAAAAACACCATCATAAGAATAAAAAATCAGAGGAGCACTCAAAGTGCCTGGTTTTAACTTCATATCACTGAAAGAGGCATTGGAAGAGGGTAGGAATGACAGTCTTGAGTCACCGACACCACTCCTCCCCGATTCTGCAACAGTGGCTGTATGGCACAGAGAGACAATCTGTGCTCTTCGGAGAGAGACAGCACAGCAATTGTTAGATACTACCTTTGACTCACTGCTATTCTGTCACAGCAGAAAGCAAAACTAGGCTGAACTCAGCTGATGTGCACCCAGAGAGGAAGCATCTAAACTAGCCTAGAGAGGAATCACCCATTCCCGTAATTGGAACTTGAGTTCCAGGAAGCCTCATCACCGTGGCCTAAAGTGTTCTGGGGCGCTACAAAACTTGAAAGGTGGTCTAGGACACAAGGGCTGCAACTCATAGGGAAGTCCAAGTGCTTATCTGGGCTCAGAGTCCGTGGATTTGGGGAGCATAAGACCTACTGAGACACCTGCCAGGGTGCTAAAAAAGGTTACCTACAGATAAACAAGGATAAGAATTACATGCAAGCAAGAAAAGACTAGAATGAAATATTTAAAGCATTGAGGAAAAGAAAACACTAACCTAGAATGCTCTATCCAATGAAATTAACCTGTAAATGTGATAAAAATGCATTGATAGTGGAAATTTAAAATGGTGTAGCACCTGTGGAAAATAGTTTGACTGTTTCCCAAAGAGTTAAACATAGATTTACCATATATCCCAGCAATTCTACTTTTAGGTATATATCCAAAGCAATTGAAAGCAAGGTCTCAAAAAATACTTATATACAGTGATTATAGCTGGGGCTACGCAACTCACAGCTCCAAAAGAGACTGCTTCCTTTTGCTTGAGAAGAGGAGAGGGAAGAGTAAAGAGAACTTTGTCTTGCATCTTGGATACTGGTTCAACCACAGCAAGACAGAACACCAGTGAGAGTTGCGAGGCCATCCCTCCAGGTCCTAGCTCCCAAATGAAATTTCTAGATAGATTCTGGTCCATAAGGGAAGAGCCCATTTCAGACAGGATCAATTACCTGTTGACTAGGGAGCTCTTAGGCCCTGAATACCCAGCATCAATACCTAGGTAGTAAACTGTGGGCCTTGGGTGAGACTCTGAGACTCGCTGGCTTCATGTGAGACTCAGCATATTCCCAGCTGTGGTGGCTATGAGGTGAATTTCTTCTGCTTGAGAAAAGCAGAGGGAAAAGCAGTGAAGACTTTTTCTTGCATGTTAGGTACCAGCTTGGCCACAGGTATAGCACCAAGTTGGGCTTTTGAGGTTTCTTACTCCAGGCCTTGGGTCTTGGACATCCAGAGGGGAGCTTACTGCTATGAAAGCAGAGTCCCAAGTGAGGTAGCATTTACATGCTGACTGGAGATTCCTGGGGTCTGAGGAGGACATGGACTGTAGCATGGCTGTACTCCCTGTGGATCTGTAGTGGTGGTGGCCATGAGGTGAGGCTCCTTTGCCTGTGGAAAGGAGAGGGAAAAGTGGGAAGGACTGCATATCATGACTTGAGTGCCAGCTCAGCCACAGTGCACTGGTAGAAGGACACCAAGTAGACTTCTAAGGCTTTTGACTGTAGTCCCTGGCTCCCTTACGGCAACTCTGGACCCACGTGGGACCTGGGAAAACTCATCAACCTGAAGAGAAGGACGCGAGCTGATTGTAGATCCTCAGGGCCCTGAATAAACACAGGCGATAGCCAAGTTGTGGTTACAGTGGACCTTGGGCAAGACCCAGAGCTATCCTGGCTTCAGGGCTGACAGAGCCCAGTCCCAGTGGTGGTGGTCAAGGGCATCTGTGTCAACCCATCCCCAGCTTCATGTGTCTCAGTACAAAGAGAGAGACTCCATTTGTTTAGGAGAAAAAAAGGTAAGAGAACAAGAGCTTCTGCCTGGTAACCCAGATTTTATACAAGACCACCAAGGTGATACCTCTACAAGTCTGCAAAAACCACAGCATTACTGGGCTTGGGATGCCCCCCAGTATGAGTTAGATCACAACATCTAAGTCCTTTCTAATACCTGGAAAGCCTTCCCAAGAAGAACAAGTACAAATAAGCCAGGACTGTGAAAACTACAATAAATACCTAACCCTTCATTGCCCAGACACAGATGAGCATCCACAAACATCAAGACTATCCAGGAAAACATGACTTCAACAAATGAGCTAAATAAGGCACCAGTGACCAATCCTGGAGAAATATAGATATGTGACCTTTCAGACAGAAAATTCAAAATAGCTGCTTTGAGGAAACTCAAAGAAGTTCAAGATAACACAGAATAGGAATTCAGAATTCTATCAGATACACGTAACAAATAGAAACAATTAAAAAGAATCAAGTGGAATTTCTGGAACTGAAAAATTCAATTGACATACCACAGGTAGCATTAGTTTTTTAATAGCAGGATTGATCAAGTACGAAAAAGCATTAGTGAGCTTGAAGACAGGCCATTTGAAAATACACAGTCAGAGGAGACAAAAGAAAAAAAGACAAAAACAATTAAGCACATTTACAGGATCCAGAAAATGGCCTCAAAAGGGTGAATTTAAGAGTTATTGGCATTAAAAAGAAACTAGAGAAAGACCTAAGGGTGGAAAGTTTACCCTAAGGAATAAGTACAGAGGATTTTCCAAACCTAGAAAAAGATATTAATGCCCGAGTATAGGGAGATGATAGAATACCAAGCAGATTTAACCCAAATAAGACTACCTCAAGGCATTTAATAATAAAATTTCAAAAGTTAAGGATAAAGAAACGATTCTAAAAATGGCAAAGAAGACGAGACAAATAACATGCAACGGTCTGGCTGCAAACTTTTCGGTGGAAACCTTATAGACCAGGAGAGAGTGGCATGACATACTTAAAGTACTGAAAGAAAAAAATGCTTACCCTAGAATAATAAATACATATTTGAAACATGAAGGAGAAATAAAGAATTTCTCAGATAAATGAAAGCTGAGGTCAACTTCAGACCGACCTGTCATAGAAGTGTTAGAAGGAGTACGTAAATCAGAAAGGAAGGGATGTTAAGGAGCAATAAGAAATCATCTGAAGACACAAAACTCATTGCTAAGTACACAAAAACACAGAATATTATAATGCTGTAACTGTAGTGTATTAACTCGTCTTATCTTAAGTAGAAAGACTAAATGATGAACCAATCAAAAATAACTGTAACAACTTTTCAAGATATAGATAGTACGATAAGATATAAACAAAACAATAAAAAGTTAAAAAGTAGGGGTACAATGTTAAGGTTTAGAGCTTTTATTAGTTTTCTTTTTGCTTGTTTGTTTCTTTATCCAAACAATGCTAAGTTGTTATCAGCTTAAAATAATGGGTTATAAGATAGTATTTACAAGCCTCATGGTAACCTCAAATCAAAAAACATACAATGAATACACAAAAAAATAAGAAGCAAGAAATTAAATACTAGAGGAGAAAAAGACTATAAAACAATCAGAAAAAAAAACAACAAAATGCCAGGACTACATCCTTACTCATCAATAATAACATTGAATGTAAATGCACTAAACTCAAATCAAAAAACACCAAGTGGCTAAATCGATGAAATAATAAGAACCAGTGATCAATTGCCTACAAGCAACACACTTCACCTGTAAAGATACACATAGCAAGAAAATAAATGGATGGAAAAAGATATTACATGCCAGTAGAAACCAAAACAAAGAGCAATAGTAGTTATACTTTTATCAGACAAAATAGATTTCAAGACAAAACCGTAAGAAGAGAAAAATAAGGCCACTATGCAATGATATAGCGGTCAATTCAGCAAGAAAATATAAAAATGTACATATATATTTACCCAACCCTGGAGCACCCATTATCAAATAATAATATCTAATAATAATATTAGATAATATCTAGGCAAAATAGTGCAAAAGTAATGAGAACCTTGAAATATGACTTAATGTAAGAGACGAGCCTGTAAATGTGAGAAAAGTCTTGGGGTGGAGAGTTTGGAGGATAAATGTAGTCAAGGAGTGAAGCGTTGATGCTTTGCCTCCAAAGGTGATGCAAATATTAAAGCAAACATTGTTAGAGCTAAAGCAAGAAATAGACCCCAATACAATAACAGTGGGAGACTTCAACACCCCACTTTCAGCAATGAACCGATCTTCCAGACAGAAAATCAACAAAGAAACTTCATAGCTAATTCGCACTGTAGAACCAATAAGTGTAATAGACATTTGCAGAATATTTCATTTGATGCCTACAGAATACACTTTCTTCTTGTCAGCAGATTGATTACTTTTAAGGGTAGACCATATGTTAGGTCAAAAAAAAAAAAAAACCAGTCTTAAAACATTCAAAAAATTTGATATAATATTTATCATCTTCTTTGACCACAATGGAATAAAATTAGAAATTAGTAACAAGAGGAATTTTGGTAACTATACAAACACATGGAAATTAAACAATATGCTCCTGAATGACCAGTGGATCAATTAAGACATTAAGAAGGAAATTGAAAATGTTCTTAGTTGTCAGCAAGTTGAGGGAAACATTTTAATAGAAAGAATTAAAGCCGTATATTTTTAAAAATATATTTTGACATCCAATTTTGTTTGTAAGTCCCATGGAACTTAGAAACCACCTGCCATTCTTATTTTAAAAAGTCGTATTTCTGTTTTTGTTCGTGTAGGGGTTAATAAGATCTGCTTTCTTACCACCATATCCCTTAACAAATATATATTAAAACAAACTTTCTTCTTTCCCAAACCATGATTTTATTTTTTTCCCAGAATTTCCTATTTGTAATGTGATCGCTTTTCTCTCTGGTCCATAAGAATAGAGCAACATACTTGCCTTTTGCTCTTCTGTCTACTTTAATCCTCTTACCTATTTAATCATTAAGACTCACTTGTTATTTTCCCTTTTAAAAACAGCCTCTTCATTCCTATTGCTAATTACTCGGTTCAAGTTCTTACCCCTTATAACTATATTATAACGTTCATATGACCTCCTGACTTCCAGCTCCTAATTTATTTTTTATACCACTTTCACATTAATTGGGGTGAGTGATAAATTTCTCCATTAAACTGCTTCAGCAGGATAGATCAATAACTCTGGAGGATGGGGTTACATCTGCTCTTGAATCTTTTCCTCCATCAACCCCTTCTTGTCTGTCCCATATTAATTGAGTAGTAATTTAGCCTCGGCTTCAAGTAGGGCTAATTGCATGTTAACATGTACCAGCATGGTATTTTTAGTGGGCTCTCAATACAGTTAAACCAACAGCTCACTTTTTTTTTTTCCTGACAAGCAGCAGTTATAGTAAGACCCCTGAAATATGACTTGATGTAAGAGATGAGGCTATAAAGGTGAGAAAAGTCTTGGGGTGGGGAGTTTGCAGAATAAATGTAGTTAAGGAGTGAGGTTGATGCTTTGCCTCCAAAGATGATAGGTCATCTTTCAGCGAAACAAACGAACAAACAAAACAAACAAACAAACAAAAGTGTGCAAGTGCTTCAGAGTAATAGGCAACACGTTTTTTGTTTTCTCTAACAAAGGCTAAACTACATTTGTTTGCAGTAATTATATGAATAAAATAGGTAGAACATCCCATTGCTTTAAATATCAGAGAGATAAAAACATCAATTCTCTGAAAAGGAAAATCAAGAATAAAAAAGTACAGTTGTATTATTACCATATTCCATGCAAGCTTATCCAAGGTTTGATTATGTGTCTAAAGAAAAAGTAGGAAAGAATGAAAAATCAACTTAGATACAGACAAATTTATTTTCCATTCATGTTAGAGGGAAATTAGGTTAAAACAAACTCAGGATTTTCTCAGCATAACATTTTTTGACCCAGATATTCACTAATTCAGTTCTCTGAAATTCAACAAATGATTTATAATCGTCTAATTTGTGTTATATAAGTGCAGTTATAAATTGAATGACTTGGTGAGCCAGAATAATGTCACAGAAGACAAGGCTAAGCCACATAGCCTAGATTTGAGAATCAGCTCAGTCCAATTTTAGGTAAGTCATTTCACCTTGGCAGATTTCACTGACTTTACATTTGAATGATTACGTTAGCTAGTTGATCTCTAGGGCCCAAGTCTATAGAAAGAAAAGTCCTTGAGAACGAAGAAAGAAGTAGAAAAAGAAATGTATATATATACACACACACGTGTGTATATATATTTATATACATTATATCCATTCCATTGAAATGCCACATAATTCAGTTTGAAAGTAAATCATAGCTCACTCATTTCAATTATTTGTATTAGACCAAGGATTTGTGGATATGTGTTCAGGGAAAACATCCCAAGGCCACTCTTGCATGCAATGTTCACTTTATATGAAACCAAAACAATAAATTAAAGAGCTCCAGAGGTATACAAGTTCATTACAAAACTTCACTTGGTTGCATTTGTTAGAACTAAAAACAAAAAAAACCTAAAGTTTCCTGCAGAAGCTTAATTTCTGAGATGCTAAATGCACATGTACATCTGTTCTACCTTCTTCCTATCCTATCAACATGCTCATAATTGAGTTACTACCTTAAATTCAGTATGGCGTGTATATTCATTCAAAGTCATCTCTCTCTCCAACAGAAATTAAGAATATAGTACATATCATTGACTTCTGTGTTAATTATTAAGTTAAATACACTAATAATAGACATGTAAAGAGGAGAGTTTTTAAAATTAAGGTAAAAACATGCTCAAATATTGTATTTCTGACTATATCACATAACCAAAACATTATTTTAAAAAATATTTCAATATATGTTTTAAATGCTTCTAGGAACATGTGGCCTAAGACTATCTCAATTTCCCTCTCAGCTCCCTGTGGGTAAGATTCAAACAGGAAACATAGAGTAAAGTTAAAATAATTCAGTCCCAAATTTATGCAATAGGCAGAATCCCAAGATGGCCCCACTGAACTTCACTCCCTCCTATTATATCCATGATTAGGTTATGTTATGTGACAAATGCATTTTTTCAGATGTAATTAGGGTTACTACTCAATTGACCGTAAAAGCAGAGTTTTCTCTGGATGATAATAAAGGAAATCAGAAATCGATATGCATGAAGGATATGCTGAGAGAGAGATAGAGAGAGAGAGAGAGAGAGAGAGGCAGAGACCAAGAGAGATTCCATTGCTGGCTGAAAGATGAAGCTCACATAGAAAGGACCTGAATGGGCTCTAAAAGTTGAGGGTGATCCCCAGTTAACACCCAAGGGAAACATGAGGATATTGGTTCTACAACAGTTTCACTAGATACTGCCAGTTACTTGAATGAGCTGGAAGTACATTCTTCCCCAGTGCCTCCAGATGTGAGTCCCCTTCAATAACACCTGGTTCTAAACCTTGTGAGACCTTAGAGAGTCAGCCATGGCTACACAGACTTTTGATTTAGAGAACTGTGCAATAATAAATTAATGAATTTTTAAGGTGCTAAATTGATGATACTTTGTCATGCAACAATAGAGAATGAATATCATTTCTAATGCCTCAGGGTAATATCACACATGAAAATAAATTTAAAGTGGATTTAAAACATAAGTGTAGAAACAAAGATCTGGAACTTTTAGGAAAAAAATATACAAAATATATCTTTATGAACTCGGACAAAAAGAAGATATATTACAGAGAGAGCTTACAAAGCAAAAACTGTAAATAAAAGCACTAGTAAATTTGGCTACATTAAAAATCTCACAGAAATGACTCCATATACAAAGTGAAAAAATAACTTATACACAGCAAGAAGATAACACATACATTACTTCAAAGGATCATTAAAGTATTACTACATGGCAAATAGAAAAGAAAAGACAAATTCTCAAGAAAACGTCAGTCCAATAGAAAAGTGTAGAAATCATGTAAAAAGAAAAACTAAAAGAAAATGAGGTGGCATATATACACACGCACACACGCACACACACATATACACATAGATATACATATACATGTATACCCATATATGTGTATATACATACACATGTTAAATCTCGTGAGCAATTAAAGAAAGGCAAATAGTTTTAAAGAGCAGTATATTGATTTCATGCTCATCATATTGACCAGCAAAGTTGAAGGTTTTTGATGCAAAGCATTGGTCCTGATCACATAAAGACAAATTGTATATACTTATTTGGAGACTAAAGTGCTGTAGTTATTTTAATATCTAGTTGAGAATAGCTAATAATATTAAAGATGCTGATTACTCACTTGTTAACAGTCTTATTTCTAGATTACTCCCAATAAACACTTTTACACATGCTCATGTGGAAAAATGATTAACATTGCAACTTTATTTCCACTAGTAAAAATTGCACACTGTTCAAATTGTGATCTTCCAACAGGATGTGGGCCATTGGTGTGATGTTAAGGTACCAGTACTAGAAATGGTTAATTTTAAGTCACTGAAGTACAAAATTTTGAATTTCTAGATAAATTATTTTTGGTACTATATAAGCTACCCTTTCTAATTTTCTCTTTAACTTCAGTTCCCCTAATAGTAATAGGCACACACACACACACACACACACACACACGTTACTCATGGTTAATTTCTCACTTTCCAGGCAAATAAATTACCTCTTTGACATCAAATAAATGAAATTTAAAAGTGTGTTTTTGGAAAGACTTAATCTATTATTAACAACAAATTAAGTTATTACAAATTTATAATAGGGCTTTCTTCTTTTGCTGTCTTATAGACAAAAGATAAAGCATGATATTAGAAAAGGGTTACATTGGCCATTATTTGCATAATCCTTAAAATGTTGCAGACTATGGTTCATGAGAGTAATAGCAATTTTGGTTGAAAAAGATCCACTTTTTAACAACTCAACAATTGTTAGCACAATATTGTTATTAAGTCAGAGACTTACAGAAGAAAAGCAAAGAAAGCATTGAAAAAGAAATTAACAACCGAAAGACTTTAAAATATCATTAAATGTAAATAATTAACTCTATTCATCCTGAGAATGTTTTATCAGCTGAATCAGTTTACCTTAGGTAAAATTCAGAGATGGAATCTTTATATGCTATTTAATTTTTAAAACTATTTTCATTGGGTGTTGTTTGGTGAGGTACTTACCATTCGTTTTATGAAATTTTCCATTATTGGAAAAGATGGAATAGATGCACTTCTTACTATTTCTCCTACTAAGCACGGCTAAAACCCATGAGTATTAGATAAGTTTATATACAAAAGAAGTGTAAGATGATTTGCATGGTGCTGAAAAAAGTCTGAGACTAGATTTCAGGCCCTTGCAAATGATATGGTAATCAGTTCCCTGAGTTTTCATTAAGACACTTATAAGCCATACTGGGTGCTAGAAAAGTCAGGAACATGGAAATACAAAATGACACAGCCCTCAAGGAATCACTTGAGCTATGTGGGGAGCCTAAACTCTATCCCCATCCAGCATTCTTGAAGCAACTCTCCCCTTCCTAACTTCAGTGGTGTCAGATGAGACTGGGTGAAAAGTTGGGACTCTCATTACCTCTACTAGTAACTATCCCAACTCATACAGTGGCAATGGAGGCAATAGTGGGAGAAGTAAAGAAAGGCCCTTTCCTCTTCACAGTCAGGGAGGTTTCTAAAGAGGCCTAGAAGAGAGTCTGAAATGTTACCCCGGCTCAGCAGTGATAAGGGCCACCTTTCTTCCCCTTTGGGTATAAATGGAGGCCAAGTGGGAACCCTGGACTTGCACTTTCGTCTTGAAATTATGAGGCAGCTTCATGTTTGAAACAGATTTGTAAAAAACAGACTCTGTCATAAGACAAATAGAAAACAGTAGTAAAGAAACAGAAGATATAAAGAAGAACCAAATAGAAACTTTAGTACAGAAGACATACAATAACAGAAATTCTAAAATCCAATGGATGGATTAAACAGCAGAATGAATGAGACAGAGGAAATAATCATTGAATGGGATGATAGAATAATAGGAATTGCTCAATCTGAACAAGAGTGAGAAAATACACTGGAAAAAGTTAACAGAGTCTGAGGGACATGTGAGACTGTAACAAAAAATTTGAAATCCCAGAACGCAAATAGAAAGGGGATGGGGCTCAAAATATACTAAAATTTCTTCAGTTTGATAAAGTACATAATCTATAGGTGAAGGAGCTGAGTGAAATCCTAACAGAATAATCAAATGCAAGACACATAATTGTTAAACTTCTGAAAGTTGAAGAAAAAATATGTTAACAGTAGCCAGAAAATATACTTTAGTAATAAAGGGGAAATCCACGATATGATCAAATGAAGGAAAAGTAGGAGAATTTGTTGCCAACTGATATACCCTAAGATAATAGCTAAAAAAAAATTATTTATTTAAACAGAGAGGAAATCATCAAAGAAGAAAGACTGGAAAATCAAAAAGAATACCATAAGCAAGCATATGAATAAATTCAATATGTCTAAATTTCCTCATTAAATTTCTAACTTATACTTGCTGGTTAAAGCAGAAAATTATAATACTGCCTAATAGAATTCTAAATGTAAGCAGCAGAAATATTTAAAACAATTATATTATAATGAAAGAGGTTAGAGACACATAAAGGAAAGTAAGCTGTCTATATTTTACTCCAACAGGTAAAATACTGATACCAACAGACCGTGATAATATTTTATGTATGTGTGTCTGTGTATCAATGCAATAAGTATATATGTAATACCTAGAGCAACTGCCAAGCAGCTACACACACACACACAAAAAAATACTCAAAACCAAAATTGTTCAGGTAACCCACAGAAAGGCAAGAATAAGAAAGCAATGAGAACAAACAGAAAACAAACAAAAAAATGGCAGATTTAAGTCCTAAAATTATCATTAATTATATTAAATGTAAATGGTGGAAATATTCAGGTAAAAGAGAATGTCACAGTGATTAATAACATGACTGAACTACATGCTATCTGTACAGAAAACTCACTTTAAATATAATTATACACCCAGCTTAAAAGTAAAATTATGAGAAAGAAATGGATTGTAAAAATATTAACTCAAATGAAATAGCAATGGTTAAATTAATGGCAAATAAAGTAGACATCAAAGCAAAGAAAATTACAAGACAGAAAGAGACATAAAACCTAATAAGATCAATAAATAAAACAGCAATCTTAAATGTATATGAACCAAAGTGCTGCAAAAATATGTGAAGAAATAACTTATAGAACAGAAAGGTTTAAACAATGACAAATCCACAATTATAACCTAAGATTCCGACACCCTTCTCTCAATAATTATTGGAAAAACTAATGTCTCTGGAAATAAGAAAATCAGTGAGGAAAGAGAAGAATTCAAGAATCTCATCACCCAACAGTATATAACCATCATTACAGAATATTCCAACCACAAATATCAGAGTGTACATTCTGTTTAAGTACCTATGCAACAAATGTCAAGATATACCATATCCTAGTGAGTAAAACAAACCTCAACACTCCTAAAATATTTGAAATCATTCAGAGAATATTCTCCAACTACAATGGAATCGGGCTAGGAATGAATAATGGAAAACAGGGAAATCCCCAAACACTTAGAAATTAAACCATTCACCCCTAAATAATCCATTAGTCAAAGAGGAAGTCTCAAAGGAAAATTTTTAAAATACATTTAGGTGAATAAAATAAAAATAAAACCTATTTAAATTTTGGGGACACAAAACAGTGGTGAGAAGAAATTTTATAGCACTAAATGCTTACACTAAAATGAAAACAAGAAAAAAATCTCAAATTGATCATCTAAACTTGCATCTGAAGAAACAAACAAAAGAAGAGGTAAATAAACCCAAAGCAAGCATAAAGAATGGAAAAATAAGTATAACAGCAGAAATCAACGAAACTGAAAACTAAAAACAATACAGAAAATAACCAAAAAAACCTGGCTTTTTGAAAAGATCAATAAAATTACCAAACATCTAGCAAAACTGACCAAAAAAATGACAGAAGATGGACATTAACAATTTCAAGATGAAACTAGGGCTATAGAGGTTCTGCAGATAGCAAAAGAATAATAAGGTAATAATATAAACAACCATCCTATATACTTAGATGAAATAAATTAATTCCTCAAAAACAACAAAAACTATATCAAGACAGCCAATATGAAATAGATGTTTTAAATAGCTCTATAACTATTAAATAAATTATTCTAAGGAAAAATAAAACTGTCTCTAATTGAAGAAAATGTAGCTGTGTAGGAAATCCCCAAGAATTTATGAAAGTAAATCCTAAAATTAATAAGTGAGTTATTTGGAGGCTGAGATGGGTGGATCACGAGGTCAGGAGTTCTAGATCAGCCTGACCAACATGGTGAAACCCCGTCTCTAGTAAAAACACAAAAATTAGCCGGGCATGGTGGTGCACACCTGTAATCCCAGCTACTCAGGAGGCTGAGGCAGGAGAATCGCTTGAACCTGGGAGGCAGAGGTTTCAGTGAGCCGAGTTTGCACCACTACACTCCAGCATGGGCGACAGAATGAGAGTCCGTCTCAAAAAAAAAAAAAAAAAAGAAAAAAAAAAAGTCAATTAAACAAGGTCACTGGATAAAAGATCAATATCCAAAACTAAATTGTATTTCTATATATTTCCAATCAATATTTACAATTATCTAAAAAGTAAATCTAAAAAAAAACACAGGAATTTATTTACAATTATCCAAAAAGTGAATCTAAAAAACAATACAGGCATTATACAAATTTATACAATTGTTTAACTATATAATGCTCAGGAAAGAGAGCAAAGAAAACATAAATATTGAAGAATTATGGTGCTTATAGATTTGAAGACTCAATAGGTAAAAATGTTAATTTTCCCCAAAGTGATTTACAGGCATAAAACAATTTCTAGCAAAACTCTAGCAAGATTTTTAAAGTACAGCCAGATTATTTTAAAATTTATATGAAAAGAGAAAGGAAGTTGATTAGAAAAATATATTTTAAAGATGGATAAAATGAAAGAAATCAGTCCATCCATTTCACTACTTATTAAATAGCCACAGTAATCAAACCTGTCTGGTAATTATGGCAGAATACATACATAGACCACAGAAACCAAGTAGAGAACTCAGATGTAAATCCATATAAGTAAAGTGAAGTGATTTTTGGCAAAAGTTCAAAAGCAAATTATAGAAGAAAAGATAATCTTTGCAGCAAATGGTACTGAAGTAATTGTATGTCCATAAGGTGATAAGTGAGCTTTTACTTAAATCTCAACTTATACAATAGTCCAAAGTAGATTATAGACTTAATACAAAACTTTTAGAATGAAATATAGGATGGAAAGTTTAGAACACAGAGCTTGGTGAAGAATTTTTAGGCATAACTCTCAAATTACAATTCATAAAATAAAAATATCTGCGTGTTAAACTACATAAAAATTATCCTTTTTCATTAAAGATCCTGTTGAAAGAATTTAAGAAAAGCTGAAAACAGTTTTCTGGTATTTGTATTGTATTACATTTATGCAAGATGAACACACGAATGAGGTTGCATACCCAGGAACTCCATGTATTTCTGTGTAACTTTCTGTGACTAAACAATCATTTAAAAATAGGGTCAGCTATATCTCAAGCCCTCCTGTAGGGTCTAGGGTTACAGAAATAAGCACATCAATGAATCTTGTTCTCAGTAGGCTTACTCACATTGTAATGAGAGAAACAGACAACAAGCAGTGTATGAAATACACACTATATTAGTAATCAGTATTCAGTAAAAAATTAGAATGGTGGGATTAAAAATCTCAGGGAGATAGTCGATCGGTTAAGTTTTGATAGAAGATCATCCTGAACAATTTGAGAAGAAAGCATCTGCATAAACAGTCTAAGGAGAAAGGTATAAGGATATCTAAACTTTGAAGGGACAGCAAGTGCTAAAAGCACTGAGGATGAAGTGTGCCTGGGTTGCTGGAGAAACCAGCCCTGGACTGACTCTAAGCCAGTCATCTGCTTATTCTGCTCCAGCAAGAATCATTTATTGAATACCATTTGTTTCTAATATAAGAAATTAAATGATTCAGGTTAAAATACTGCAAATTAGGGAAATGAGGGTATGTTAGGCAAATGATTCAGGCAAAATCTACCACTCAAATCACTTTCTAGCAGGTTAAAATGTACCTACATTCTCACGCTTTGTTTTAGTTAAAATGCAAATAATTATCTTGTAATTTTTAACACTTTACTTCGTTATTTCTTCATTAAATATAATATCCTTGGATTGCTTGGGGCACAGTGAAATCAGATTTGATTAGAGATAGAAGACACCTTCCACTAAAATAGTGGGCCCTTTGTTCAGGAGGACATCAGCGGCTTCATGGAGAAACATGGACAAATTGTCTGTTCTATTTGCATAGAGCTGGCCTTGATTTATAATTACGACTTATTACATTCAGTGGATAGTAGTCTAGTTCTCCAGTTTCCATTGCCTATATATACATGGTCTTTGAGAAAAACTGTCAAAGAGCTTTATTTTTTAAGAAAAATTACTTTTTAAAAAACCCACTCAAGCAACAGAATTTGACAATACAAGTACAAACATGGTTTCACAATAGTTTTTCTGCTTACGTAATAGGATGGCGCAAAAGTCATCGCGGTTTTCATCATTAAAAGCCATTACTTTTAATGACGAAAACCGCGATGACTTTGGCACCACAATAAGTTGATTTCCCCCAAATAAAGGTGGCTATGTGAAGGGAACAGATGATTTAAGTGGCCCCAGTCAGTCCACATTGCATCACTATTACACATGGTAATAAAAAGGATATCATCAATTCCGTATGTTTCTTCTAAGTTAAACAAGTCATGCTTGCAGCTATAGACTAAGAAGGCATTTCACCTTGAACTTGTGCTGAGGAAGAATTCTTTAGTGTGTAAACTTTAAGACGTTGAGATGCAATCTATCTTCTGAGTCACATCAGCTGGTTAATTCCATCACAAGTGAAATGACCAAAATTAATCTCACACCAGCATTCCAAAGGCAATGCAACTTTAATCAGGTCAATTCCTCCATTCTCTATTAGTCCAAACAGCCAAGTTAGTGACTCATGTCACCCTGTCACACCTCCACAAACAATTGCAGCTGCATTCATTTTAGCTGGATACTCATAAAGTCTACTTTATGAGTCCTTATCCGTTGTAATATTTTCCATTTTTATGCCTCTGCTAATTTGAAATAGCCTCCAGTTAAATTCAGGTAAAACACACCTTAAAGACACTGATTGTCTTTTCTGCAAAATCTGCTCTTATTTTAATTGATACCCAGATTATAGAACTGACACCTTATACAAAGCCGCCTGAGCCTGACAGTCAGTACTGGAGAGTCTCCCAGGGACCTCCTTACACCTGCTCTGTTCAACTTCCTGTGCTTTGGCTGCTCAAAGTTCCAGACTGACTTAGCTTTACAGCTACTCCATCCTTGATCCGTTTATGCTTGACCCTAAATTGTTAATTTCTGCATGATGGAACTTCCAGAGTGTCGTTCTATGCACTGAGGGGGTGGCTAACTGCATCAGAAAAGGTGGGTGGTGAGTTATTAAAATGTATATTCCCCAAGACACCAATTCTGAATATTAAAAATTAGAAATTCTAGAGTCTGTGTATCCAAATACGTTACAAGTAATTTTCAGGATCAGCTGCACTTGAGTTCTGCTGCATAGGATGCTCGGTATGCTGAACTCCAACTTGCCTGCTTTGCCTGCATGATTATACTAACTTCAATGCACTTGTTTTCACTCCCCTCCCTTTCCTAGGTTTTATATTTCAAACATCATTGTAAATATCAATACCTGTGGGTTTTTTTCTTAGACCCAACTTGATATCCTGTTGTTATGTGCTGGCAGAATCCCTATACTTACTCGATGATAGCATTTATTGCATTTTCATTTATTTTAGAATTCACTTATTTATTTATCTTGTTTATAACTGCAGTTAACTATTGTATGCCGCTAAGTAGCACAGCAATGTGCATTGGACAAATGAAATAAATAATGAATAAACTAATCAGAGCATATATTCTCTCCTGAGATGAAACCAGAGTTTTCCTACCTACCTTTGTTGCTCTTTACTTAATCTTGAATCTCTTTGCTGTTCCTACAGATTCAGTATGTAACCATTGTTCTAGCATCAATTTCTACCCTGCCCAGTTTAGTGATAATTTTCTGAGATTTTTACAATTCTTCAACTTCCTCTGTTATAATACCCTTTTTTAGTATTTAATCTTAGCCCTCAGTAGGTTGGGTTTGCTTGGAATTTCCTTTTCATTTGGTTTTTAAAATCCTATATTTCTCAAAATGCTAGTTAGAATTTTTGTTTGTAATTCTAGATCCTTAGGTTCATTTGATTTTCTGTCTTTCAGTGTAACTGATCTCAACACCACAATCCAAACCACATTTCCATTCCAAAGTTGCCAGGAATTCTTGGAACATACTAATATCGTGCTAACACCATTACTTTTTCATGAGTCTTCCCTGAACTCCTCAGTATTGATTTGTAAGATATTGTATGACTACTGTATGTACTCTTCTAGGCTCAATAAAATATGATCCTTCTTCTTTTGGCCTCATAATTCTTTATACATTGTTATGCTATTAACTAAAATATTTTGAATTATTTATGTGCTTGTCAAATTCTCTAACCAAACCAATATAATTTGGTCTCAACCAACAATCTGGGAATTAATGTAAGAAATCTCCCAGTGAAATATAACAAAGGTAAGTGAAAATAGTACACAGTATTTTGGGATTATGCATGGAGTTCTACAACTAACAATATGCCTAAAGTTTTACTTTTTATCAATTCTAATTTTATTAGCTTGAATCACAGTATAACCACTTCCTCATTATTTAATCCTGAACAACAGCATTAGTTTCTTCTATCTTCATGTTTTTATTTTGTAACATTGAGTTAGTAACAAACCCCTTCATTGGTTTGTTATGTAAAAAAAGTAAAAATATTTAATTAAAATATGATACTAATATATTAGGTAATCAGTAAATAGTTCTAGTCATCGTTATAATTGCCAGGATCATCACCATTATGTAGATAAAAAGACTCAATTAAATTTTAGTAAATTGGAGTACTAGCGCTGAACTAGGGAACAGTGATCTCTGGCATCAAGTCGAGGTTTAACTCTAGGCATTCTCCTGGATTTCTCTGTTTTGGATTATTATGATAATTACAGTAGAGGCCATTGAAGAAATTGGGTACAATATCCTCAGTTACAGCAACCAAATATGGATAATATACAGAAGAAAGAGCAAGACTTTTGCACTAGCACAAGCACACAGTCATGAGACCATCCACATATTTTAAGGCTTCTAATGCAAATATGTTTGTAAAAGTACAAAACTGGAAACATAAAACCACTAGTACATTCATCATAATAAATTATATTTAGGAACTGCATTCTATTGATGTGTAGAAATATTATAAATTCATACAAAATAATTTAAACATTGACATTTTCTAACATGAAACAAATTGTCCTGTGTATTTTACTTACGTGCTGTAAAGTAATACATATATTTGTGTCCTCATTTCTGGATAAAATTAGGTATTAATACAAATTATATTACCACATAAATAAAATTCTTGAATGATATACAGTTCATTGTTACATGTAGTTATTTCTGGGAGATGGATGATCAAAGACTTCCACTTTTTAAGGTATGTCTTTTATAACTTTATATTTTTGCATGAAGAAAATGTATCATTTTTGTACATTTAATAAGAATATTTAAATGGCCTAAAGGGGAACATTATAATTTTATTAATAGAGTGAACGTTTTCATAGGTGTAACTTTTTAAACAGAGGTGGTAAAATGAGAAGTGGGGGAAAGTTGTTGCAAGTCATTTACCTAGGTCATTTCTTAGTTTTCGTCTTCTGAACAAAATATCCTATGTAATGATGGTCCATCTATACACTAGAGGGAATGTTCTTTCTATGTTAAAACACATTAAGCCCAATGGATTATTTATTGTGCCACAAGGAGCCAAGAACATGCAATGGGAAAAGGATAATCTTTTCAAAAAATATTTAGATACTGGATATTCATGTGCAAAAGAATAAAATGGGCCTAGTAACTTACACAGTATTTAAATATTTTCAGCCAATATTTAATACCAGATATTCACATGCAAAAGAATGAAATCGGCCCTAATAACTCACACAGAAATCAACTCCAACTGGATTAAAGAGGTAAATGTAAGAGCTGAAATTGCAAAACTCTCAGAAGAAAACGGGAAAATTTTATGGCATTGATTTTGGCAATGACTTTCTGGTTATGATACAAAAGTAAAAGAAACAAAGGCAAAAATGGACAAGTGGGGCTACTTCAACACTTCAAACTAAAAAGTTTCTACGCACCATAGAAAGCAATCAACAAAGTGAAAAGGCAACCTACAGAATGGAAGAAACTGTTTGTGAACACATATTTGGATATTTGTGTTAATATCCAAAATACACTAAAAATTTCTGCAACTCAATAACAACAACAAAACAACTTGATTTAAAAATTGACAAAATATTTGAATAGACATTTCTCTGAAGAATACATACAAATGACCAACAGATATGAGAAAAATGGTCTACATCACTAATTATCAGGGAAACGCAAATCAAAACCACAATAAGATAACACATTACGTGTGTTATAACAACTACTATTTTAAAAAGATACCAAGTTTTAATGAGGAGGAGGAGATATTGGAATCCTTGTATACTGTTGATAGGAATGAAAAACTGTACAGCTGCTATGGAAAATATGCAGTTTCCTAAAGTTTTAAACAAAATTACTGTGGGATCCAGTACTCCATCTTTTGGTTATATATCCAAAATAATTGAAAAGAAAATCTCAAAGAGACATGTACACTCCTGTTTATTGCATTATTGTTCACAACAGCCGAGATATGGGAACGGCATGAATATCTATCAATAGAATAAGTGGATAAAGAAGATGTTGTATATACCTACAATAAAATATTATTCAACTTTAAAAATAAAAGAAATCCTGCCATATGCGACAGCGTGGACAAACCTGGAGGACTGCATGTTAAGTAATATAAACCCATCTCGAAACCAGTCTACAAATACTGCGTGATTCCTTTTCCCTCAGATATGTGAACTAGTCCAACTCAGGGAAACAGAGTATTAGGGTAGTTGGCAGTGCTAGGGCTGAGGGCTAATGGTGGAGGGTTGATCTTCAACAGCTTTCAAGTTTCAGCTAGGTAAGATGAGCACGTTCTAGAGATTTGCTGTACAATCTTGTGCTTGTATTTAACAATACTGTATTGTGTACCTATGAATTCGTTAAGAAGGTAGATCTCAAGGTAAGTGTTCTTACCACCACCACAGCAACAACAAAAAGAAAACAGAAAGCCATCTCCGCCCACTCCTGGAAAGGTTTCCGTATGATTCTGCCTACCTGATGACTGTTCTCATCACCGTCCTCAGCTCTTCTTACCAATCTGGTCAGAACTAAGTGGAAAAAGAGAAAGTTAAATTTAGATAAACGGGGTCAAACTGCTCTCTAAAAATTAAATTCAAGAAATAATAAATAATATGGTTAGTCTTGAAAAGAGAAACACATCTTAAAAAATAAAGCCGTCAATCTTGTCAGATATAAGAGGGGGAGAAGACCATTGATTTAGTAATGGCAGTCAGAATTTATAACTTAATTGTTTAAGTGTGAAGGGCGTTTTTGTTATTGTCGTCTGCTTTTATAAAAGCAGTTAAGTTTCCTCTATTGCAGGACTTTCTCCTTAGTTCAGCTAAAAACCAGGTTCTTGTCACGTGACCAGAAAATATTAGGTTTGCGGACACCTAGAAGGGTGAGAAAAATGGAATTTATTGGGCAAAAATGGAAAAAGGGAAAAGCTTTCAGCAGAGTGAGAGGGACGCCTGCTAACTGGCTTATGCCCCACCACGCAGGAACGCATGAGGCCAGGCTTCTCCCCTCTGCAAATGGTGTGAACTTCCATGGCTGCACCCCATTCTCCCAGGGCAAGGCCAGTTGGAGGTTCTCTGGAGAGCCCTTTTTACTTGGCTGTCTCATTCCCCACTCTAAAGAAGTACGAACAAGGATAAGGACAAAGACCGATCTTAACTGCTTCCTGCTTACAGGGGGCACTGTTTTGGGAAAACAGCAGTCATAGTTCCCTAAGAGGCCTATTTAAGGATCTCAGGCCAAAGGGGCCATTGTCCAAGGCTCCAGTTGCATGACCCTTTAGAACTCCATGGCCTGAAAGTCAGAAGTGACAAACTGAATTATTAGAAAACATGTATCAAAATAAAACAAGGGCGAGGTGAAGACAGCTCAAAGATCCCAAGGCCTTTGCCAGTTTGCACAGGGAGAGGGAGGCCAAAGGCCCGACTGCTTAAAAACAAAAACAAACAAACACACAAAAAAACCAAAACAACTTTGATCCTTTTGCTGGCATGTCTGGCTTCTGGGTTCCCTTCTCTTGAGCCCAATCATAAGCCAACCAGTTTAAGATTTGGGAAATTAACCCTTTCCATACTGGAGGATGCATCTGAGGAGAATGTCCCTTAGTATGGAGACACAATTACCTACCTGTGAAGAGATGACAGAAGATGGAAAGGAAAAAAGGTGTTTTTCAAAGCAGTCCCAGAGGTCCAAGATGCATTCGAAAGGGGTACAGACTGCATGAATGGCTACCCATCTAGAAAGAGGAGAACAGGCATCCCTGGTTCCTTTTTTTTTCCTAGCAAACACCTGGGGTATGTGAGGGAGGCAAAGCGAGGTATTCCTTTTTCTTTCCTTCCTCCTCGTATCCTCGGGTCCTGGCAACCTCGACAGGGTGCACTCATGGGTGTTAAAGCAATTTTCACTCATGCTAACAGGGGGTGGGCGTATCTACTCTTACTCGCGTACGCCCTATCTCACCTGCTGTCAGCAGTCTTGAATTCCCTAGACCTCATTTATGCGATGGATACGAGCATGGCCTTTATCCATGAAACGGGAAGCTTGGCTTACTTGGCAGGAATCAGCTGGGCTCAACGGCGCAATGCCTTGTAACTATCATTATCATCTGCCTCTGGATCCCTCAGATGCAGTTTTCTTTCCTAGAGCTTTGGCCCACATCTTGGAATTGAGTCTGAGACAAAAATGTGTCTCAGGGCATTGCACGGACTGCTTATCATAAGCCGAATGCTATGGTGAAGCTGTGGAATTGAGTCCTCTTCGAATAAGAGAGGGAAAAGGATGTCTTGTGACACACACGGATAACTGGTGGCTACAGTTATTCTTGCTAAGATGTGGGTGCGTGGTGCTCGGCTTTGGTTAGCTCCCTTGGTCTTACTTTCCCAAAAAGGAAACCTCCAGATTATGGCACCCTATTTATTCCTATCATCTGACAGGATTTGCAGGATAATTGCTCAGAACAAGAATATTGATCCAGATTCTTACATTACCCATCCCTCTTATTCCTTCGGAGCTGCAGCCAGAGATTGCTGGTTGGTTCACAGGGATAAAGAGGGTTAGTCTCAAGTGTGGGCAAAAACTTAAAAACAATGAATGAATTTAGAATTTAATGACACATGTATAATAAACTTTGAAACAAAATTTCTCTCTCTCCAGTCCTCATTTTTGCTAAAAAAAAAAAAAAAAAAAAAAAAAAAAGGCCGGGCGCGGTGGCTCAAGCCTGTAATCCCAGCACTTTGGGAGGCTGAGACGGGTGGATCACGAGGTCAGGAGATCGAGACCATCCTGGCTAACACGGTGAAACCCCGTCTCTACTAAGAAATACAAAAAAATAGCCGGGCGAGGTGGCGGGCGCCTGTAGTCCCAGCTACTCGGGAGGCTGAGGCCGGAGAATGGCGTGAACCCCGGAGGCGGAGCTTGCAGTGAGCTGAGATCCGGCCACTGCACTCCAGCCTGGGCCACAGAGCCAGACTCCGTCTCAAAAAAAAAAAAAAAAGAAGATATCATGATAGGACTGAGTTGTTTGCAAAACAGACTTTAGTCTTGTACTTGGCCTGATTATTTGCGTGAA
This sequence comes from Macaca nemestrina, assembly GCF_043159975.1. Taxonomy (NCBI): domain Eukaryota; kingdom Metazoa; phylum Chordata; class Mammalia; order Primates; family Cercopithecidae; genus Macaca; species Macaca nemestrina. Next base: position 13,304,639 of record NC_092128.1, read on the forward strand.
GTGCAGCAAGAATAATTATCTCTACATAGGCCTTTTCGATTGGCTTCGATGGAACACTGTTCCCCTAGGAATCTCAGATAAGACCTCTTAAAGCAGAGCCTAGCCAAGGGTTTGCATCCTCCAACATCTGAGAGTTGTGTGATCCTCTCCTCTTAAGATCTCAATAAAAGTTTCGAGTTCCTGAGTCTGTTAGAAAGTGATATTCTTTACTGACTACAGGTCAGAAACCCTGTATGCGGACTGTGTAGGCTAAGGTATGAGTTTGTTTTGGTTTCCAAGTGGTTTTTGTCAGCTCTGCAAGTTGAGCTTGACTCCTTAAAGGGAAGCATACCCTTCCAGTCACAGCCTTGGTAAAACAACCAGTTTCTCCAATTGTGTCCTGTTGCAAAAGAAAAGTAGATTCTTATTGCACGCACTGATGGCAAACAACTCTATTGCCGTAAGTTAAGAATACTCACACTTAGTTTTCAAATTCTAGAGGAAACAGACAGAGAGAAAAAACATGATCCAGATTTTGTTCGCAGGAGTATAAATTACTTAATTATTAAAGGCCACAAATAGTTCAAAATAAGTTTCTTTGACTCTGAAAAACAAAACAAGGATCATCAATATTCCAAACAAATGTCAAAAGGATTGCTTTGACTTTCTGAGTTCAGTCCATTTAGTTGACTCCTGTTTTGCTTGATACTCATGAACATTTCAGTTCTTCATGAGTCCTGCAAATTTTTTCTTTATTCCAATGTCACAACCTTCAAAGTTATCAGAAATCCGTGTTTGAGAGAACCTGTCAATGTTCTATAGCTTACTATAAAGCATCTTTTTAAAAGGATCCAAACAAGAAAACAATTGTCTGTGAATAACAAAATGTCCATGGTAGTTACAGTTAGAAACACAGTTTATAAAGAAGTTTGGTTATCTCCATGATTTACAATAACTTAACATAACAACCTTAATTATAATTGATAGCATATACTCAGACAATAGAAGTTTAGAAATCCCATAAAATTTTAGAACATATATTAATATTCTTCATCAAAATAAAGCCTAAAGAATATTGAACACCATTTTGGCAACCCCAGGTACCTAAACATGTTATATAATTCTGTTTACCTCTATTTTCTGGATTCTCTGGGGGCCCTTCTGAAGTACCTGAAAAGCCAGGCATCAGGAAAGATAATTTTGAAACTGAAGTTTGATTTTTGTAAGCCTGTTAAATATGGTAGAATTGTGAAACACTCGACACTATGAAATAAAATTCCAGGTGACCCTAAGTTTTTTCTTTTGCCAAAATAATGACTAATAAATTTTTAAAAAGCAAAAAAAACCCTTTTAAACCCTTTACAAATTTTACTAAAGAGCATATTAGTGCCTTAAGAATACCTTGCTGTGCTTTTATTTTAATGCTCAGTTTAGAGAAAAAACATATAACACCCTTTTGAATTTAGTCAATATGCTCACACACGGAATGTTTGAAAGATTAGTTTTTACAATCCTTCCACCACTTGTTTGACATTTTAGCTTTATTTTATCTAATTTAAAACATTTTTTAAACCCTAGGCAAGTATTTACACTTTTTTTTTTAGCCTGTCACGTAGGCTTCAGTGCAGTGGTGCGATCTCGGCTCACCGCAACCTCCGCCTCCCAGGTTCAAGCGATTCTCCTGCCTCAGCCTCCAGAGTAGCTGGGACTACAGGCACATGCCACTATGCCCAGCTATTTTTTTTTTTTTTTTTTTTTTTTTTTTTTTTTTTTTTTAGTAGAGATGGGGTTTTACTGTGTTAGCCATTATGGTCTCGATCTCCTGACCTCATCATCCACCCTCCTTGGTGTATGACGAGGGATCCAGGCGTGATTACAGGTGTGGGCCACCGTGCCCGGCCAGTATTCACATTTTTATGCCTTCTTATAATCTTTTATTAAAAACACGTTTTACTGGTCTTACACACCTCACATGTAAATCTATTTCCAGGAGTCTCAATTGCATGTCATAATGGTAACTTTTAGCAATTTTTCACTTTAATGCAAAACCTAGTAAGTGTTTTGTTTGTGTGCTAGGTGCAGCCGAGCTTTGACTCCTTCCAGCATAATTACGGTTGTGGTTAATTCCATATGTCTCCAGGCCTTACCAAGTTGAACAGTTCTCAAAAACCAAAAAGCAGTTTATAACCTTGCATCTTACAAACCTTGCATCTGACCTGCCAAAATTCATCCCACCTATTTATATTTTGATGACATCTGTGTTTTACTAATAATCTTTAAGGCTGTTTTTATTTCTCAAATATTAAAATCACATGAACTGAAAGGTACAACAGCTTTTATATTCCCCTTAAAAAATATTTGATTCAAGCACTTGTCTTACTTTAGGTCAAATTAATTAGGATTCTTTTTATAGACATCACTTGTACACAACACTTATACAACTGCACAGGCAGACAGAAGAAAACCCAGTTGTCATAAGATGTTTGACCATGAGGAGAGGGCTCTACCTGCTTTTAATTTTGGGGGTTCCATGAAAGGTCTCTCCCCTCTCATCTGTGCAGTAAACGTGGCAAGGAAAAACTGAGAAAAATAATACAGTTGACTGGAAAAAACCTTTTTCCAGCAATATAAGGTCCAATAGAAAGAAAACATGAAGGCCTTGTGCATATAACTATAACTTGGATATCTACTTCTAATTAAGCTGAGAGTTTCCTAAGAAAATCCTTTTATCTCCCTTATTACCCAACAAGTTGTCAATATTTTTGTCTGTGCGTGAAGGTGAAGGAAATCAACAAATAGCGAAAGGTCATGCAGATTCCATACCAGATAGGACTGATTTTCTAAGCCAGAATTGAATCCTGGATGCACAGAAGCTGATAGGGTTTGACTGTATCCCTGTCCAAATCTCAATTTGAATTGTATCTCTCAGAATTCCCAGGTGTTGTGAGAGGGACCCAGGGGGAGGTAATTGAATCATGGGTGCCGATCTTTCCAGTGCTATTCTTGTGATAGTGATTAAGTCTCATGAGATCTGATGGGTTTATCAAGGGTTTCTGCTCGTGCTGCTTCTTCATTTTTCTCTTGCCACTGCCCTGTAAGAAGTGCCTTTCACCTCCCGCCATGATTCTGAGGCCTCCCCAGCCACGTGTAACTGTAAGTCCATTAAATCTCTTTTTCTTCCCAGTCTCAGTTATGCCTTTATCAGCAGCCTGAAAACAGATTAATACAGAAGCTAAACAAAGCCTTGCAACGGGGTTACAGGCCATGCCCCCAGGATGTAAAACAAGATGGAGGCCTGCAGCAAAGTTTGCTGTGGACCATACAGAAAAACATGCAAAGCACATGAGATTGGCTACAGCTTGAGGTCAGTTTCACAAATCCTTTTTCACAATTAAAATTAAAACTCTACAGAGAATATGAACCATGGTCCCAATCATTCTTGGCCCACCAAAATGTCTTCCAAAAGAAAAAAACTCATTTAAAAGTTACCTACTGGCAGGGTGCAGTGGCTCACGCCTGTCATCCCAGCACTTTGGGAGGCCGAGGCGGGCAGATCACGAGGTCAGGAGATCGAGACCATCCTGGCTAACAGAGTGAAAACCCGTCTCTACTAAAAATACAAAAAATTAGCCGGGCATGGTGGTGGGTGCCTGTCGTCCCAGCTACTTAGGAGGCTGAGGCAGGAGAACGGCGTGAACCCGGGAGGCGGAGCTTGCAGTGAGCCAAGATCGCGCCACTGCACTCCAGCCTGGGCGACACAGTGAGACTCCATCCCAAAAAAAAAAAAAAAAAAAAAAAGTTAACCTGCTGACAGGGTAGAGAAAAAGATGCCTTGGAAAGAATCTCTTATTTATTTATTTATTTATTTATTTTGAGATGGAGTCTCTCTCTGTCACCAAGGCTGGAGTGCAGTGGCGCGATCTCAGCTCACTGCAAGCTCCGCCTCCCGGGTTCACGCCATTCTCCTGCCTCAGCCTCCCAAGTAGCTGGGACTACAGGCATCTGCCACCACCCCTGGCTAATTTTTGTATTTTTAGTAGAAGTGGGGTTTCACTGTGTTAGCCAGGATGGTCTTGATCTTCTGACCTTGTGTTCCACCTGCCTCGGCCTCCCAAAGTGCTGGGATTACAGGTGTGAGCCACCACACCCGATCCAAGAACCTGTTATTCTTATACAAGTGGTTCCTCCACCAGGAAGAAAACCTTAATTGCTGTGGGATGGAGCTGAATTCCCTGGACTGGGGAGAGGGAGACTCCCAGGTGTGTGGTGGGAAACACTAGATAGTTGCAGGGGCCCTTGTACCATGTGTCCCAGCCCTGGCAGGGAGGGGAGGGTGGTGGGGAGTCACTGCTCACCCATCTGTCCGAAAAAAGGAAGGAAAAGGCCATGGAAAGACTGGGTTGGACTGAGGCCAACATTCACGACCCCTGGGAGCAATGGGCGGTGGGAGCACAGTTTACGCTCAGAAGAATTCCGAAGGAAAAGAGGCTTAGAAGCAAAAGAGAAAAATATTTTTTTGGTTTGAGTCTCACTAATCCTTTCTCAAGTCCCATGTTGGGAGCCAAAATGTTTCAGAACTTTCTTCTTAGTTCAGTTAAAAACCAGGTTCTTGTCAGATGACATGGAAAGATTGGGCTCATGGACACATAAAAGGGTGAGAAAAATGGAATTTATTGGGCAAAAATGAAAAAAGAGAAGAATTTTGCTAAAAGTGACAGGGAAACCTGTTAACCAGCTCTCACCCCACCACACAGGAACTCAAGAGGCTGGGTTCCTGCCGTCTGCAAATGGGGTGAACTTCCATAGCCTTTCCCAGTGCACAGGCCAGTTGGAGGTTCTCTGGGGAGCCCTTTTTACTTGACTGTCTCACCTTTCTTTTCCACATTTTCTCTCTAATTCCCAGTTATTTTTCATTACCAGTATTAGTATCTCTGACATAAATTTGTATGGCCATCATCACCTTTTGTTGTCTCTCTCTAGGAATAGTTATGATGATTTTACCTACGCTTACAGAACACTCACCAACAATAATCATTTTTAGTGTTCTTTTGGTTTTGACTGGGTCCTCCAGGAAGATAACAAAACAGATTTAGAATCAAGAGGTTGATTGGGGATGAGATCTTTTGATAGTTAAACATTATTGTGCATATGTCTATGATAGTGTTTTATTCAGGATGAGATCAACATTGTAAATTTTGAATAAAGCAGATTGACTTCCAAAATATCAGTGGACCTCATCTAATCAGCTGAAGGCTTTAATAGAACACAGACTGACCTCCCCTGAGAAGAAGGAATTGTGCCAGCAGAGAGCCTTTGGATTTGAACTGAGGCATGGGCTCTCAGTTCTCCAGACTGCCAGTCCATGCTGCAGATTTTGGGCTTGCTGATCACCATAATCATGTGAATCAATTCTGTAAAATAGCCTCCCACCCCCCAAACATTCTCCCTTTTCCACTGTCCACTCTGAATTCCACTCAACTTATCCTATTACTTCTACTTGTGTCAGTTATTTACCATATGTTATGACCCAAAGTTTTTATTTCTGAGGCATCTGTAACCCTGGAGCACATGATTTTCTCTGACTAGATTTCTTGCACTTATGCATTTACAGTCACAGCCATGCCAGGGAGTACCCAGAGAACCCATTGTTTTCCTCCCTACCCCCATATGCAACAGTAGCCCTACTTCTTTCTGCATTCAGGGCTAATTACTTCTTACACGATCGTGACCTTTCTTTCAGCAGCCAGAGCTTGGTGTGCAATGAAATCCTAGTTACATATTCCCTGATAACAGTTTACCACCTTCTGGTGATGAGGACATCTAACCCTGCAGAACCCAAAATTGTGAAGATGGAAAGCACAAAGTCTCCCATTGGCACATTGTTAATGACTATAACTGGGACCACCCCAGCTTTCACATGTTAGTTCCACTACCTGTGTGTTCTTCCCACTGGGGACACAATGCCATAGAGACAATGACACTCCATTCTTGCTCACGCTTCAGCTGTACCTTCAGAAGATTATTGCAGTTCTCTATCAGACTACAGTTTCTAAATAGTGGAATATGTGATACAAAAAATATCTCATGGCAGTGGGCCCACTTCCACACATGCTTCAATATGAACTGAGTCTTTATTCAGACGTTATGTGGATTCTAATACCAATGGTTCAGTTACTCCTTAAGATACAGATAGTGGTTTTGGCTCAAGCTCTGCAGGCAGAAATGTTAAATTCATTTTATAAATAAGCATCCACTTTTATAAAAATAAACCTGTGAACCTATCAGGATAAAAGGTATCCAATATAACAAGCTTGCTTCCAAATAGACTGTTGGTCTTTGAGTAAGAGCTAAATATTAGGGGATCGGTTTTAATCTCTGCTACTGTTAGATTAGAAATCCATAGTTAGAAGCTTTTAGGTCAAACTTGGTAAATGAGAGTCTGTTTTTGAGCCCATCTGAAGCCTCCACATGGCCAATGTGACCAGCTCTGCTACACTGAGAGTTGAGAAGGTAGTCAATAGAACATGACATTACTAGGCAAAATAGATGGACAGCTATTAAGAGTACTGATGGAAAGAAGGTAAAGAGGTAAACAAGAATCAGAAGGATTTCTAAATCCCAGATCTTGGTTAGTCTGGAGTCTTACTACCTATTGAAAGAAGAGGTGGCCAAGACCTCAAGAGGAAGAATTCAGTTATTTCTCAAAAAGACTCAAAGTCATTTTTCAGATAGCTGTACTCTTAATATTTTGAGGATGGTTAGGTGCAGGATTGGAATTGGAGATACAGACGTGATATGTCCTGTTAAAGTGGGAGCCAGAAGTCTAAAATCAGTTTGAGAAAGTGTTGGTGGGCTGGTTCTTTGAGGAAGCTCTAGGAATAGAATCTTTTTTCCTGCCTTTTCTTGTTTCTAGATGAACTCCTTGGCTCATGTTTCCTTTCTCAAATTAGCCCAACTTCTTGCTTCTGTCATTATATCTGGAACTTTCATCAAATTTCTCTTTGTATGGTTCCTATCAGGACACTGTGATTACATTTAGGGTCTACCCTGATTATTCAACTATATGAGAGATGACATTTGAATTATGTAATCTCTCAACATGAAGATATTTAACTTAATCATATATGAAAAGTCCCTTTTGCCATCGAAGGTAATATTCATGGTTTCTATGGATTAGAGGATGACTGTATTTGGGTGCCATTATTCAGCCTACCACAGAATTATTACTTCCCAGGATCCATAAAGTACATCCCCATGATGTAGGAACTGACAATTTCACAAAGTACAAGATGTGCAGCCTTAAAGGAAATTTTGATACATAGCATTATCTTAAAACTATATGTCCATTTAAGGACATCAACAATAGGTTAGATAAGTAAATTGGGATATATTGAAGCAATGTAAAATATACATGCAATTAAGGTAACAATCTGAAACAATAGAAAAGAATAGGGTGAATCTCAAAAACATAATATTCAACAAAAATGCCAAACACATAGGATTAAATTCAAAAAGGCTATATTTACCTGTTGCTCGAAAATAGTCAAAATAACCTACTGAATTAAAAATCAGCAGTAATTTCTAAAAAGTCCACCAAAAAAACCTCCACGAACGATTGCACCTAATAAACCAATTTAGCAAAGATACAAGATACAAAATCAACACATAAAATTCAGTTGTATGTTTAAACTATAACTATAAAACAATTTGAAAATAACATTGAAAAAACAATTCCTTTTTCAATTACATCCAAAAGAGCAAAATATCTAGGAACAAACTTGACCAAGGAAGTGCAAAACGGTTACACTGAAAATTGCAAAAACAATTTTGAGAAGAATTAATGATCTAAATAAGTGGAAAGGCAGCATATATTTATGGGTTAAAAGATTTATTATTAAGATGGCAATGCTACTCAAAGTGACCTACAGAGTTACTGAAATTCCAATCAAAATCTCAATAAGCTTTTTCTTTTTGCAGAAATGAAAGAGTCCATCCTCAAATTCACATGGAATTGCAAGAAGACCCAAATAGCTAAAGAATTATTGAGCAAGAAGAACAAAGCTAGAGGCAGTGTGGTATTGGAATAAGGATGGATGTACTATACAGATCAATGGAATAGAATTAAAAGTTCAGAAATATACCCGTACATCAATGGCCAATAGATTTCAGCAAATATGCCATGAGAATTCAATGGGGAAAAGATAGTTTCTTCAAAAAATGGTGATGTGACAGACAACTAGATATCCATATATAAAAAATATAGGTATATACCCACACACAATATGCAAAATTAACTCGAAATAAGCTGGTAACTTAAATATAGAATCAAATTATAAAATGTTTAAAAGAAAACATATGAGTAAGCTTTTATGACCTTTGATTTGGTACAAAATTTTCTGATAAGACATCAAAAGTACAAACAAAAAAATCACTGAAAAATTGGACTTCATCAAATTTAAAAACTTTGTGAATTAAAGAACATTATCAAGAAAGAGAAAATAAAGCCTACAAAATGGGGAAAACATTTTCATATTATATATCTGATGAGAGACTAGTATATAGATATATAAAGAACTCTTACAACTATACACAAACAACTTAATTAAAAATAGACAAAAGACTTAACTAGAAATTTCTCCAAAAAACATATGCAAAGGGCAAATAAGCAAATAAAATGATACTCAATGTCATTAGTCATTAGGGAAATGCAAATCAAAATTACAATAAATTAACACTTTATACTCTTTAGGATAGCAACAACAACAACAAAACTACAGAAAATAAGTGTTGGTAAGGGTGAGGAACTTTAAACACTTGTACATTGTTGGTAGAAATGTAAAATAATGTAGTTACTGTGGAAAATAGTTTGACAGTTTTCCAAAAAGTTAAATATAGATTCACCATATGACCCAACAGTTGTATTCATGAGTATATACCCAAAAGAACTAGTTACAGAGATTTAAAAAATTCTTGCACACAAATGTTCATAGCAGCACCATACCCAATAGCCAAAAGAGGGGAGCAACCTAAATAGCCATCAATAAATAGATAACAATAACAAATACATAGATAACTACAACAAATAAATAGATGTAGCATACAGATGTATACAGTCAACCCTTGAACAACACATGTTTGAACTCCAAGAGTCCACTAATGTGCAGCTATTCTACTGCCTCTGTCACCCATGCAACAAGACCAATCTCTCCTTTTCCTACTCCTACTCAACTCCTACTCAATGTCAAGATGAGAATGAAGACCTTTATATTAATATACTTCTATTTAATGAATAGTAAATATGTTTTCTCTTTCTTATGATTGCCTTAATAGCTCCTTCTTCTTTCTTGCTTATTGTAAGAATACAGTTGTAGAATACATACAATATACAAAGTATGTGTTAATCATCTGTTTATGCTAACAGTAAGGTTTTCAGTCAACAGTAGTCTGTTAGTTGTTAATTTGGCAGGGAGTCAAAATATATATGCAGATTTTTGAATGCACGGGGAGTCAGTGCCCCAACCCCTATGTTGTTCACGTCAACTGTACATATAATAGAATGTTATTCAGATATGAAAAGGGAAGACTGCAGCACTGAGAAATACTACAACATGGATGAACCTCAAAAGCGTCATGCTAAGAGAAAGAAGATAGACACAAAAGTTCACATACTGTGTGATTCCATGTGAAATATCCAGAATAGATAAATCCACAGAGAGAGCAAACAGCTTGGAAATATCCAGAATAGATAAATCCACAGAGAGAGAAAACAGAGAGAAATATCCAGAAAAAATAAATCCACAGAGAGAAAAAAGAGAGAGACATATCCAGAATAGATAAACCCACACAGAGAGAAAACATTCCCAGTAGTTATCAGAGACAGGAGAGAGGGAAGAATGAGAAGTGACTACTTCATGGGTATGAGGTTTTCTCTGGGGGTGATGAAAATATTTTGACATCTGATAAAGGTGGTGGTAGTACAGCATTGTGAATGTACTCATTGCCACTGAAATTGTGCATTTTAAACTGAATGATTTTATGTGGTGCAAATTTCACTTTAATTATAAAAAGGGAATCAACTTTTAGAAGCTAACCTTGGGAGAAGGTAGAGACTGGAAAGGATCACAAGAAAGGCTTCTGGGATGTTGGTAAGTACTCTTTCTGAAATTGGTTACTGGTTTTTAGAAAAATCAATTTGTAAAATTCTTCAAGTTCTATACTAATGATATGTGCACTTTGTAAGTGTTATACTTAAATAAAATAAAATGCTCACTTTTACAAAAAGAAAATATTCTGAAGTATGTATGGTCATTTTCATTTAAGCAACATTGTACAGTATACTACAACCAGTAACTGTGGCACATATGCTGTTGAGTCCTGAAATTGTTATGGCAAATCCTAAACTCTTTCCGTTTCATTATGCCCTGGAGCTCACAAAAGATCCCTGAGACTACTTTATCATCCAGAAATTTTATATTGAGCATTTTTCTCAGTCTGATACTAAAAAACTAAGACAGTTTTTGTTCTTGCAGTTTGCAAATTACTAATAACTGTTGCTTATTAAAAAATTGCATTAACAAACTCACGTCCAAGTGTTGGCTGACGTCAAATATTATGGACGTTAAAAAGAAAGAATGGAATATCAACTGATCTTAAGAGAATATAAAGTAAGCTCAAATATTGATTAATGTATTAAAGAGCTAATTAGTCTTCTATCCACTGTTTCTGCAGAGCTAGAAAATGTTAAATTTTCTCTCCCTAATGGATTATCACCTTGTCTTGTCTCCAAATGCCTTAAATTATTTTTTGGATAACTCAATTGTTCTATTATTTTTGTTTGACTTAGAAAACAGAACTAAACAATATAGCTAATTGAAAATCTAAACATGAAAGGTATGTCTTACAAAATACACTGCCACTCTCCCAATTGAGCACCTTGCTGTCTCATTAATGCAGTTGTTTAGATGGGTGTGCTATCGGATTAGCAGGACCCTCTTTGTTTCCCTTTGTGTTGATTTTCACAACACCATCTTAGTTGGTAATTTCCCATTTTTCCCTGAGGTTGCTCAGCAAAAAAGAAAAGCTGACAACTTTCCTGAAATGTTTGTATAAATCCATCTATTTTTTCACTGCATCTGTCACATATCTACCTGAAGGTATGGAATTGGAGCTCTCTTAAAATGTTATGCCTTAGGCCAGTATACTTCTGTTGTGATCAGTGGGGTATCCCCCAAGAGAGCTAGTCACCTAGTTTCTAATTTGTGTTCCTATGCAATCAGCTTGTGGGACACAAAGACACACACTGACACACAGTTGAGTATATATGTATATAAATATTTATGTTTCTGTGATTGTGGAATCTATCACTCATCTATCTATCTATCTGTCTATCTATCCATTCATCCATCCATCATCTCTTTTGAAAATCTTGTACTTTTTATGTGGTATGGATGCCAGTGGAATGCTACGGTGTTTTTACATACTACTCACCTGTTACCCACAAATAGTAGGCATGAAGAAAACACATCAACTATTACTATTACCAGGTGGATTTTAAGCTGCTAAATGCCATGTCTATGTGATGATTAAAACAATTCACATTTAGGACTAACACTGTTTGAGTAGTATGGCAACAAGATTGCTCAAATAGGTCAATTTTACATTTTTATATATTAATAAAAACTATTCATACTATATGCTAGTGTCTGTAACATTAGATTTTCAAGAACTCAACAATCAAAGTCTCCGAAGACAGAGGGTTTTATTCCCTCGCTTTTATTTTCCACTGTATTCCAAAAGTCTGGAACAGTGCTTGGCGGGTAGTAGGGACTCAATACCATTTGTTTAATATGTGAACAAATCCACACATAATTAAAGTTATAAGTGTGAATAATTTTTAAGTTACATGTTTATATAAACTACTACACTAAAATACAAATCAATGAATTAAATATAATATTGATGTGAATTATAAATAATATGTACACATTATTAGTATTTAAATATAAAATTGAGACACTATGTAAAAGTACCACTGTTCTTTAGTACCCTGGTCTCTTTACTAAGTATTAGAACAGTATCTGAAGATTTTTAACACTCAGCAAATAGATTCTGCAAAGACCTGCTACAGCCAAACAGATTATATCCATCTTTATTTCACTAAGCCCACACAAATGTTCTTGGTTTCTTCAGTCTGAAAGATGAAACCGGGTGTGGCAATGCAGCACATCAGATTTTTTTCCCCAATGTAATTTTGGGAGATAAAAAGGAATCAAGAAAAAGAAACCAAATTATATCCTAGTTAAAGAAAACTACACATTTAAAATGCACTTCCATTATTTATAGCTCCTAATATAGCTACGACTAAATTCCAAAGCTATAAAATAAATAGATATGTTTTATTTTATTCTTTTATTGCATCTTCAGGTTTTTCAATAGAGTGAGTCTCATATCCATATTGAATTTTATTAATGGAAACCAAACACATTTGAAATGCACGATTTCTGAATGGCTTGCTCCATTCATTCAGCCATATTACCTGAAGATAACACCAAGAACAGCATTATCCACAATAGATTGATTCTCAGTTCAATTTAATAAAAGAGTTACAAAACTTTAAACATACTCATGGATCATCCCTGCTAGAAGTTGCAACACTTTTGGGGAAAAATGGATACAAAATAAATATTTGTCATAGTTCATCTCTGTAAAAAGTTACAACATTTTGGGGAAAATAACACATTGAGTACTGTAAAAATTACAGAAAACTCTAAAATTACAACAAGAAAGTATTAAGTTGAATATAATTAAATGCTAAAGTATATATTATAAACAATAAATTCTAAGACTAGCTAGGAGAAAGATAAATGCTACCTGGTGTTGCAGGAGGAAGCTTCTTGAAGGTGGTAGAAAACTGTAATGAGCATTTAAGAAGCTGAGAAACTGAGATGGAGCTGTAAATCCTAAAGGCCTGCAAAAGATAAAATACATATTTTAGCTGTGAGAAATCATCACTCTTAAAGTACAAACTTTTTGGAATCCTATTGTTACAGGAAAGGGGTCCAGATTCAGACCTCCAAGAGAGGGTTCTCGGATCTCACGCAAGAAATAATTCAGGGCAAGTCAATAGAATAAAATGAAAGCAAGTTTATTAAGAAAGTAAAGTAATAAAAGAATGGCTACTCCATAGACAGAGCAGCCCTGGGGGCTGCTGGTTGCCCATTTTTATGGTTATTTCTTGACATGCTAAACAAGAGGTGGATTATTCATTCCTCCCCTTTTTAGACCATGTAGCATAACCTTCTGACATTGTCATGCCATTTGTAAACTGTCAGAGTGATGGTTGGGAGTGTAGCAGCGAGGACAACCAGAGGTCACTCTCGTCACCATCTTGGTTTGGGTGGGTTTTGGTTGACTTCTTTACTGCAAACTGTTTTATCAGCAAGGTCTTTATAACCCGTTCTTGTGCCAACCTCCTATCTCATCCTGTGACGTACACTGCCTTAACCATCTGGGAATGCAGCCCAGTAGGTCTTAGCCTCATTTTACACAGCCCCTATTCAAGATGGAGTTGCTCTGGTTCAAACAACTCTGACACTATAAAAGCACCAAGTATTTAGCGCTCCCTGGATGACTTCTCTGTACTGTGCCTTAGAACTCAAAACATAGATAGGTAGAAGGGGAACAACAGTAATAGTCGTAGGCTATCACCTCTGGATCTAATCAGGGATTCTGTTAAATTCTTTCAAAACAAACAAATGAAGAGCTTTATGTTAGCGATGACTTAGTCCATTTTTTTGTTGCTATAACAGAATACTTATGATTGGGTAATTTACAAAGAATAGAGGTGGATTTCTTACAGTTTTGGATTCTGGGAAGTCCAAAGTCCAGGGCACTGCTTCTGGCAAGGGATTTCTTTCAGTGTCATCCACGGCAGAAGGAAGAAGGGCAAAGAAGTACATTAGAGAGAGAGATATAACTGAACTTGAACTCACATTCATTACAAACTCACTCTCAAAATAAGGAACACACTCCCTCAATAACAACTTTAATCCATTCACGAAGGAAGAGCCCTCATGACTTAATCACCTGTAAAGGTCCTACCTCTCAATACTGCTGCATTGGGGATTAAGTTTCCAACACTTAAGTTTCCAACACGTGCTTTTTGACGCGCACATTCAAACCATAGCAGCAATGTGTTCCTAAAGCTATGTATGCATCTCATATACTTTATGTATTTGAAGATCTCTGAATATGCTGACTGTAAAGACTACACTATAGATAACATCCATATTAAGAGGTAAAAATCATGAATTATACGAATTCACATTCTGTGTATAATTACAATACGTTGGAGTAGATGCTGACTTATCTATAGAATTTCTGAATTTGATTCCCTGTGATTAAATCAAAGATCATGAAATTTAAACATGCTTGTATAGGTAAATTTAGTTCCATATTTACAGTTACTGAGCAAAAGTTATATCAAATCTATCCGCAAAAATTTTGGAAAGTTTCTTGTTTTAATAATTTGAGTATTTGTGAAGTTTTCTTCCTTCATTCGTCAATGATTCCTAGAACATACTAATAAAATTACTTACTGTTCCACTGATAATAAGATATAAACTTGCTTTTCTCCTAAAGAGTATTTACTCAAAAAAGCAATCGGAAACATTAAAGGTAATGTTTAACAGTGGTCACATATTATCTCACTATTGTAACGATCACTGTTTGGTTGGAAATTGTGTAGTCAGCATGTACATATTTTGCCGTAAAAAAATCCCTTTTTTCTCCCATTTTAAAAAATACTAATGATAAGCATTTTAAAGATGCTCAGCGGGATTCATAGTAATCAGTGTAACTATGGTGACTTAGCTAAATGTATTTTTGTAGATTAAAGTGTGGCATTATTGAATTTTAATGTGTCTCCCTTTCTGATTTGTAATATAATTCTATATTATATTTTAAAATTTGCCTTATCACAGGTTGATTTCTCTAAATAGTATGTGCTGAAATGAAGCTAAGAGTACAAAATATTTATTGGAGAGTAGTAACACACAGGAGACACAGGATTTGGCAGAAGTCCTAAACCATGGTGAAGACCTGCTAAAGTCTGTTAGTCCAAAGGGGAGCTCTAAAGTAAATATAAGCCATAAATAGGGAGCCTCACACTGGATGGAAATGGCCAAGCCCTTTTACAACCACCTTCTCCTTCAGACACTGCCTGCAATTCACCCTGGGAAAGCAAAACCTCAACTGTTTCTGCCTCATTCAGTCTTTGTCAGTCCCTTAAGAAGATTGAGATTTCAACTTGTAACTGTTGAAGCAAAACCTAAAGTGGCTAATAATGGGAGTTTGTCACAACTATCTTAACACAAATATAAAATATTTGCATGAACTGTAATAACCTTTTATTGATAAATTAAAAATGTATCAATAAAATACAGACTTCAATAACATTAGTAAAAAATCTTTTCACTTTTCTTAAGCAATTCAGAATAGGTCATCTTTCATTTTAGTTCCCACACTTGATCCTTAGAAGAAAAAAAAAATCTTCTTTTCTTTGTTATAATGCAAAGCTTTACTTTAACATAAAAAGGAAAAAGGGAAGACTGGCTGAGAAAAAAAAACTCTAAAAACTATCTAGCATATTCTAAAGATAATTCATGCATTTAAGATCATTTGAACAGTACATTGCCTTTAGTTATAAAGAGAAATGTGAAACTATTTTTACAATTAATTACATTTATCAGCAGGAAATAAAATGTACCAAAATTGACCTGTATATGAGTGATGGTTGTAACAGAGTTATTGATTTTTCCTGTTGGGAATGTCATCCAAAACTGGCATGATCTATTCAAGCAAACTCAAAATCCAAACAATGTCTTCAAAGGTAGGCATGTTGTTCACAATGGTTCCTGCTGTTTTCTATGAATGGGCAGTAATATTCTCTATAGCATTAGCCCTTGGAAATTAAAATGGCCTTTATTGAAAACATAGAAGTCTGTCAAAATGCTATGGTTTTTTTTATAAGGAACACTGCTAATCCTATAAAAAGGCTTCTCCCTCTCACCTAATCACTACAATTATGCCTCTAAACTAACAGAAAGATACCAAATTTAATCTCTGATCAAGTATCACAGCGACTAAAAAGGGAATTAACTTACTTGCAAGGGAGTGGAGAGAACATACTACACTTTGGACATTGGGCATGCTGCATTCTGTCTTAAAGTAATTTAAGAAATAAAATTTATGAAAATCCTTCTGGGAATAAATATTATACAGTAGACTTCAAAGAGAAATGCCTTGCTGTGAGTCACAGGCATATGCAAAGGACTATTTGAAACTGCCTTAAATGAATCTTATTTAGGGAAAATTACAGACTAGAAGAAAACTCAAGATCAGAATTTGGAGGAAGCTTGGAGAACAAATATTTGTATATAAATAGATGTTCAAATAACTGTGAATCAGTTATCTCTAGGAATTGTGAAAACTACTCTGACAAAAAGAGTACTGACTTGAATACAAAACTCTGTTGTTTTTTCTTGCTCTATTTGTATTTGTTCATGCCAAAATCACACTGTCTAAGCTAGTGAGGCTTTAGAGTAGGTCTTCATATCTGGTATCTTTTTCAAGATTGGCAGCTTTCCATATACATTTTGGAATTAGCTTTTCAATTTCTAAAAGAGACCTGCCAAGATTTTGATCAATACTTTATTGGATTTATAGATAATGTTTGGGGAAAACGATATCTTTACTTGTTGTACGTTTCCAAATCATGAACACGGCATGCCTTATTTAGATAATATTATTTTCTTTAATTATTACACCTGTGTGTGTATGTGTTCTAAACTTAATTTCAGATGTATTTCTTAGTATATGAGTTTTCTTATTATTCTAAATTGTATCTCCAAAGACTGGAAGAAAAACAATTGCAATGACTACTACTAAGAAAGAGTGTAGTCTAGGGAATGTATAAAGAACTCGTATAAATGAATAAGAAAAAAGCAGCCATGCCAAAGGAAAAATGGGCAAAGTACTTGGACAGAAAGTGATTAAAAGGATGTTCACATGGCCAGTAAGTATAGAAAAATGTGTTCAACCTCATTAGTCTTAATGGAAATAAAAATGAAAACCATAAATAGATACCACTATGTATTTGCCAGGACCAAGATGACACACAAGGACAAGTATTTGTAAGGATGTAATGAAAATTCAAATACACTGCTAATCAATGCAAATTTATATAACAACTTTGGAGAATTACTTGGTCTAACATACTACAGTTGGCCATGTTCATATGGTTTTTTAACATCCCACTTTCATTGGCAAGGAGGCCAGCAACTTTTTTTTTTTTTTTTTTTTTTTTTTTTTTTGAGATGGAGTCTCGCTCTGTCCCCCAGGCTGGAGCGCGGTGGTACAATCTTGGCTCACTGCAACCTCCACCTCCCCGGTTCAAGGGATTCTCCTACCTCAGCCTCCCAAGTAGGCATGGGCCCAGCTAATTTTTTGAATTTTTAGTAGAGATGAGGTTTCACCATATTAGCCAAGATGGTCTCAATCTCCTGACCTCGTTATCCGCCCTCCTCGGCCTCCCAAAGGGCAGGGATTACAGGCATGAGCCACCGTGCCCGGCCGACTAAACTACTTTAGAAGTATCACCTTTGAGAGTTTATCAGGTGATAAACTCTACATACTGTTTCTCATACATAATCCTGCATCAGTTAGAATCCAGTCAGGACACATAAACCATACCAGTAACATATGAAAATTTTTAATATAAAAAATATTAATTGGGAACAGAGGAATAACTACTAGTGGTGAATTGTGAAAGGGCTGAGAGAACCCGAGGAAGAAACAAACAAGGGAAAGAGGCTCCCTTCCCAAGGCTGAGAGGGAATCCTTCTTGGAGAGGGTGAGTGATAGCCCCCTGATGCTGGAGAGGTTTACTGACTTGCCAGGGCAGAGCTGTTCTGCAGCCCTGGGGCCAAGACTGACAAGTAGAAAACCAATGGGATAGTAAAGATGGTACCCTGGGTTGTACCTTGCTAGAGCTGGCTCACACCTAGCAGATATTGCGAGAGGAGCAGGAAGCTTTCTACCTAGTTGCTGACAGGCTAAGGCTGGGCAGAAGGAAATCATGGGGCAGACTGTCAAACAAATCTTGCTGGAGGGTAAACACACCCTGGTGTTCAGGCCACTGGCAGCCACACAGTCCAGCATAAAGGGAACAAGCATCCAGAGCCAGGAGGCAAATACGCTTCCTCCAGCACCCTTGACTGACCAAGGTTAACATTGTGCCAGCTGCCCAAAAAGAAATGTTTAATGATTCCTGCTCCGGCATCACAAAACAGGCAAATGAAGGTAGATTTGGAGATGAGGGGCAACAAATCAATACTAGGTTTAATGAGGAATTGGGTTACTTACCATAAGAATTTCTGAAATAAGCTAATATAATTTAGAGGATCTAAGTCAAGAGGTATAGATGTTGATCTTGAGAGTACTGTACTGAGATAAATATAGGCCTGGTCAGTAACTGGGAAACACTCTCTCAGAACTCAGGATTAAAACCCCTGCTAAGAATACCTGGAATTAGTCTGAAGACCCTGTTGCAGTGGCTCCCTTGGAGCTCGAAGGCAATGATGGTCTAATGTTCATGAAGACAAGATACCAAAACCACCAAGTAAGAATATTGAGAAAAGGATTGGAAGACTGATGAGGTGATAATGATAACACTGACTTATGACAAGAGCTCAGACAACCTACCTCTATAATGTTCCCCAGGTGAAATCAAAGGCAAAAAAAAAAAACAAAAAACAAAAAAAACAAGGCAACCAGGATGCCTTGATGCACACAGATGTGATGGTAGCAGCTCACAAAAATGAGACGGAGCTGCCTAGGATGATAGTGGTCACCAAAATGCTGGTATTAGCCAATAAAATAGAAAAGTATAAGCTTTCAGTTATTATCCAAATATTAGCCATCCTACACATAGAGATATTTGTCTGAGGAAAAAGTCTCATCCCATGCAATGAAGACTTTGAAAACATCACAGTAAGTATATACTACAAACATTCTACAATATTTCCTTAGACAGATCTGTAGAAATTTAAACTATAACTTTAGTCTGGAGAATGAGAATTATCCAGTCCTGGAATATATTTGAATATGTGATCAGAGCTTACCCTGAAAGTTGGTTACCCCAAGCACCAACATGGTCTGCCAACTATGGAAATTAGGTAAGTCCTAAGCCTATCTCACCATGTGTACAATGAGTCTGTGTCCACAAACCATGCTACTTTACATAGTCTCTGAGCGCATATTTTGGCTGGGTAATACCTAATAGCTGGCAGGTGTTCATATTGTTGTCTTGTCCTTTAGAGTAAGAAACAATACAAGACAAGCCTGAAAGTGTCAATCCCCCGCTTCCATCTAAGATAGCAAGTCAGCAGTAGCTCTACTGAAATTTGGGATAAAATTCAGAGCTTTACACTGCAATCAAATGTTAAAGGATGCAAAAGTAATAGTTTTACTTACATCTCCATTTAATTCACTTTTTTAGACCTTTCAAAAAACCACATGGATTTGAGAGGGCTAATGGTGAACTATTGGGAACTTAGCTAAGAAGTACTGCAGCTACTTTCTGCATCAATAGAGAGTTTCAAAAGCATGTAACATGTATATAAAAAGACAGCAGTGAAAATTCCTTGCCTTGTACTCATGGTCATGTTAAATCTTTCCTTTGTCACAATACAGTTTAAGAGACATTGACCCTCATAATATTCCACAACATCTCATGCTGGTCTAGGTATTAATGAGATGATGATAATGGGGCCTGATAAACAGAACATGGCTTGTGTCCTGGATAGCAAAATGTGTGCATTTTTAAGGTTCTGAGAATCATCGGTATCCTGAGATATTCCCTCCAAAGTTAAGGACAAAATTATGCATAACACATCTCCTACCTCACATCACTTAGTGAAGACAGAGGTTCAGAGTTTGGTAGAATAATTTGGAGACAACCTATATGACTCTTGAAAAAACCTATTATATTAATCCTTTTCCACACTGCTATAAAGAACTACCAGAGACTGGGTAATTTATAAAGAAAAGAGGTTTAATTGACTCATAGTTCCACATGGTTGGGGAGGCCTCAGGAAACTTACAATCATGGCAGAAGGTGAAGGGGAAGCAAAGCATAT
Source organism: Macaca nemestrina (assembly GCF_043159975.1). Classification (NCBI taxonomy): domain Eukaryota; kingdom Metazoa; phylum Chordata; class Mammalia; order Primates; family Cercopithecidae; genus Macaca; species Macaca nemestrina. The sequence goes on from NC_092128.1 coordinate 13,324,816, forward strand.
CTTACATGGTGGCAGGATAGAGAGAGAGAGACCACAAAGGTGGAAATGCCACATTTTTAAACCATAAGATCTTGTGAGAACGAACTCACTGTCACAAGAACAGCATGGAGGAACCACCCCCATGATCCAATCACCTCCCACCAGGCCCCATCCTTGACACACAGGAACTACAATTTGAGATGAGATTTGGGTGGGGACACAAAGAAAAACCATATCATTCCACCCCTGGCCCATCTCAAACCTCATGTCCTTCTCACATTTCAAAACACCATTATGCCTTCCCAACAGTCCCCCAAAGTCTTAACTCATTCCAGCATTAACTCAAAAGTACGTTTCCAGTGTCTCATCTGAGACAAGCCAAGTCCCTTCCACCTATGAGCCTGTAAAACCAAAAACAAGGTAGTTACTTCCAAGATACAGTGTGGATATAGGCGTTGGGTAAATGTTCCCATTCCAAATGGGAGAAATTGTCCAAAACAAAGAGGCCACACACCCCATGCAAGTCCAAAATCTGGCAGCACTGTTAGTCATTGAATCTCAAAGCTCCAAAATAATCTCCTTTGATCCCATGTCTCACATCAGGGCACACTGATGCAACAGGTGGGCTCCCAAGGCCTTGAGCAGTGTCTTCCCTGTGTCTCCACAGGTTACAGCCCCCTTGGCTCTTTTTACAGGCCGGCATTAAGCGCCTGCAGCTTTTCAAGGTGCACAATGTAAACTGTAGGTGGACATATCATTCGGGGTCTGGAGGATGGTGGCCCTCTTCTCACAGCTCCAATAGACACTGCCCCAGGGGGGACTCTGTTGAGGGGCGAGTGCTCCAAGTCCACATTTCCTCTCTACATTGCCATAGTAGAGGTTCTCTATGAGGGCTCTGCCCCTGCAGCAGACCTCTGCCTGGACATCCAGCCATTTTCATACATCCTCTGAAATCTAAGTGGAGGTTCTCAAATCTCAATTCTTGCCTTCTGCGCACCTGAAGGCCCAACGCCATGTGGAAGCTGCCAAGGCTTGGGGCTTGCAACTTCTGAAGCAATGGTCTAAGCTGTAACTTGGCCCCTTGTAGCCTCAGCTGGAGCTAAAGCAACTGGGACTCAGAGTGCCATGTCCCAAGAGTGCACAGAGCAACAGGGCCCTGGTTTTGGCCCATAAAACCATTTTTCCCTTCTAGGTCTTTGGGCCTGTGATGGGAGGGGCTGTCATGAAGATCTCTGAAATGCCTTGGAAACATTTTCCCTATTGTCTTATCTGTTAACATTCTCTCCTTGTTACTTATGCAAATTTCTGTAGCAGGCTTGAATTTCTCCTAGAAAATGCGTTTTTCTTTTTTATCACATGGTCAGGCTGCAAATTTTCCAAAGTGTTATGCTCTGCTCTCAACCATCTCTTTCTTCACACATACAAACATACACTTTTAGAAACAGCCAAGTCACCTCTTGAATCCTTTGCAGTTTAGACATTTCTTCCACTGGATACTCTAAATCATCTCTCTCAAGTTCGCAGTTCCACAGATCTCTAGGGTACAAGCCAAATGTTGCCAGTTTATTTGCTAATGCATAGCAAGAGTCACATTTCCTCCAGTTCCCAATAATTCCTCATCTCCATCTGAGACCACCTCATCCTGGAGTTCATTGTCCATATCACAATCAGCATATTGGTCCAAACCATTCAACAAGTCTCTAGGAAGTTCCAAACTTTCCCCCATTTTCCTGTCTTCTTCTAGGCCCTCCAAACTGTTCCAACCTCTTCTTGTTACCCAGTTTCAAAGTTGCTTCCACATTTTCAGGTATCTTCATATCAATGGCCCATTCCTGGTATCAATTTCCTGTATTAGTCAGTTTTCACACTGCTATAAAGAACTACCTGAGACAGAGTAATTTATAAAGAAAAGAAGTTTAATTGACTCACAGTTCCTCATGGCTGGGAAGGCCTCAGGAAACTTACAATCATGGCAGAAGGTGAAGGGGAAGCAAGGCATATCTTACATAGTGGCAAGGGCGAGAGAGAGAGAGAGACAGAGACAGAGACAGAGAGAGAAAAGTGGGGGGAAGTGCCACACTTTTAAACCATCAGTTCCCATGAGAACTCACTGTTATGAGAACAACAAGGAGGAAACTTCCCCCATGATCCAATCACCTCCTACCAGGTTTCTTCTACAAGATGTGGGGATTACACTTCGAGATGATGTTTGGGTTAGGACACTGAGCCAAACCATATCACCTTTTTATCATGCAACTTGCAAGACTTACAATTTGAGTAGGACCAAGATCAAGAAAGAGATTTGGTGGCATTAAATCTGTGTATTAAGCTTCCATACATCTTGAATGATGTTACCTGCAGATCTAATAACTGCAGACATATTCATGGTAGAGAAAGAATCTATTTGAGGTCTCTGGAAAGCCCAACGGGGAGAGTTGTAGTTCAAGTGAACACAATTCTAAAGCAAGAATTAGACTTTTATGTAAAAGATATATATATATATACATAATCCCTTTAAAAATAGTTTCTTACACACTACTGGACACTGGTAGGGACAGAGCAACTGACAATGAACTAGCAAGTGAGCAGGCAGATAGAGCTGCATGTCATGAGTTGGGTCAGATCCAACAATATATAGACTTAGGCATGCAAAGGAGTCACCCATCAAATGATAGAAATGACACACTTGAGGTAAGGATGAAGGAAATCTGAAGAATGTTGTAAATTGAATTAAAAAGTGGCCCATCCTCCTCTGTCACCTACCTTGACTATATCAATCCACTCTCACAACTCATGTTTATGACTGTAATAGAAACTTCTCCACAAGCAGCTAACATAGGAGTTACAAACACAAGTCTGGTATATGGCAGAATTGGTTTGATATTTTGTGGCAGTCAAAAATAGGTTACACAAAACTTAAGTGAGAGCATAGGAAGAGATTCTCTGTTAGCAGATTCTCTGTAGCATATTGATTATTCACATTGCATATATCGAAAAGCAGGATATACTCAGACTTCTATGCAGTGTTGAAATGGCTTTTTTGGTTGGGTCAGGGGGATACACACAGAAATATCTGATAGTACAGACAAGGTCTAGGGAGAACATACATGGACAGATCTAAGGCCGTGGGGACAATATGTCTACATCCCTGCAAACCATATTGCAGTGGACGTGGGAAATACTGCTCATACCCCTTTAAGACAGGGCTTGCTGCCCCCAGATGCCATGAAACGGTTTCTAGATGCCAGTCCTTCACAGTTTGCCTGTGGCCTAGAGCACCTAACTCAGGGCCCTCACACCGTAAGTTTAACCCTCTCCAGAATAACTCATACTGTGTCTATAGCTAAGATATTTCTGGTGGGCTAAACAACCATTGAGAGAGATTCAAATGGCTGGCATCAGTTAAAGGACTAGATGGAACAGGTCTTTGATTAAAGGCCTAGCTGACCAGTTTCTACAGTGATCAGTACCAAGAAAAGTTACCAAGCAGTTATTTCCTCCTAGTACAATTTACATTCACATATACACGGCACCTAAAATGATAGTTTAAAATGTATTGTCAAATTGTTTGGCACATTTTTAAAACATACAACTTTAGAGAAGGATGAGAGTGGAAGTGGATGAGGACTCAAATACACAAATGATGGATCCTTGATGGAGTAAAATATGAATTAATATTTAAATAAAGAATTTATACAGGCTGTGCTCAGTGTGAAAACCCCAAGGAAGTCCCCTAAGAAATATGAATAAAACCATTGCACTTAGAAGGGAAGTTCAATTGTGTCCCACAGAATGTAGGGCCCCTGAAGAATTAAGTCATAATTTTTGCTTCATACTCATCTCTAACACCTTATTCACTGGGATTTAGACACCATGACCTCCTTCCTATTTCATAACCATGCCAAGAGTTTTTGCAGTTGCTATTTCTCTCCTGGAAGACCTTTCTTTCAGAAACTCATATGGTTTCCTTCCTCATCTCCTGTTGATACAGACGCAAACTTCTCTCTGAGACGTTTCCTGACCACTGTATCTAAAATTGAGTACCCTCTCTACTCCCTTCTCCCTTTTCCCTCTTTTATTTATTCCCGTAAGTAGTGATTACTGTCTGGCATGCTTTGTGCTTTTCTAATGCATCTTGTTTAATGCATCTTGTTTCCCCACAAAAAGTACTGGTTACCTTGTCTCTTCTCATCTCTTGAAAGTTGGCCTACCAGAAAAGCAATAGGCTGTTTTTTTCCAAGTGCTTAGAGCAATCAAACCTGGTAAATAATAAGCCTTGAATTGCAGCCCAAAATTGTGTCACACATGGGATTGTTGCCCGTCTCTCTTTTTCAAATCATTGGCACTGATTTAGAAGGAGAGGGTTGAAGTAAAACCAATGGCATGTCAAAATTGCTCTCATATTCTGGCCCCTGAGCAGTCTATGGATATGGTCATATAGTTTGAAATCCCCACAATTAAGAGTCTGGTGTTCACCTTGGTCAGAACTTTTCCCTACCCTAGTGTAAAAATGGTCAAGAGGGCACCTAAGTAACCACTAACGATCCTTGCCCTGTAGGTCTGGTATATGTATTGTTTGGCTCTTTCTTTCTTTCTTTGTGGAATAACTTCTTAGAATGAATTCATGGGTTTTTACAACTTTTTATTCAGGGCTGTATCCCTAGAACCTAGAAAAATGCCTGTAGACAGAAAGGCTCAATAAAAAATAGTGACTGCATTCATATAGCTTGTAGAGCTCCAGCCTGCTGATGGCCACCACAGGACATGCTTAATAACACTTGGTGAATGATGGATTCATCTTAATAGTACTACTAAAATGGCAGAAAAAGGAAGGGTCAAACAGAATGGCGAGGTATAAGTATAAGATAATGCAACAGAAGTCAGGGTGGGATACATTTTCAAATGAAAGAAGCAATAAAATCCCCAGAACTATAAATACAATAAGGAGAATAAGGATTAAGAGAATACTGTGGTTTGAGAGAAAAATAAATTACTAGGGTCTTCTAAGAAAATTATTTAGTGTTAGATATGAATTCTTGTCATGTTTCACATGACTAAGAAGGAAAAGGCTAAACACAACAAAAATTCAGGAATGTAAAATGGAATTAGCATTTAGCATACACCTGTTAAATCAGATGTTGTATAGGTGCATTATATACAATATGTCATTTTAATCTTTTCCATATCCTATAATAATAGTTATTATTATTCTCATTTTACAGGAGAGAAAACTGAATGTGAAAGAAATTGCAAAGGTTTTGAAATTCGTATGTAACAGAGCCAAGATTTAAACCCACGTTGACTAGATACCCACCAGAGGGGATATAAACAAATCAAAAAAATGGAGGTTTATTTTTAACATAGAGGTTGACTGTGACTATTTGGCTTTACAAAAGAAACAGTTCATAGGAAAAAATAAACATGAAGCTTCTAAGAAATGAAATATTTATTCTTATGATAAAAATAATAGTGTAGTAATAGACCAATCTACACTATACTAAGGTCAAGGACACTGTGTCTTCTGAGTGTGCATTTGTCTTTTAGTACCATGTAGTCCTAGGTAAAATACTGTATCCTTCTTACGTCTCAGTTTCCATATCTATATAAATGAAACCAGTATTTATTTTAGTTATTATAAAGATGAAATAAATTAATGCATGTAAAGCATATAGAACAGTAACTGACATCCAGAAAACACTACTTGTGTTAGCTATTGTTAAAATATGGAGACACAGCAAGGACATATTATAAGCTATTATTTTAATTTTTGGCAAAGTTTGTATCATGAAGCCATTTTAGGAATATGCTCAAAAAGAGCTTATAATGATCCACTATAGATAAGGAAATTGGGGGATTGAAGGATCTTGATATTCTCTAGACCATATTAAAAAAAAGAAACAAGCCTAAACTTCTAAGTGTATTCTACTCTATTTTAGCATTGTTACCAACGAATAAAAACAGTACAAATTCCACTTTCTTACTTAGTACTCCTCTGGCTTTCATTCAAAGCTGCTTAGGTCTCTTCTCCTTTGACATTGATTAAAATTACCTTATATCAGTTACCTACTGGTGCATAACAAATGACGTCCAAATTTCACAATGGCAAACACACTTATTATTTCTGATGCTGTGAACATGAAATCAGGGAGCATCTCAACTAGGTCCTCTGACTTTGGGTTCTTTACAAGTAGGATTGCTAGATTGCAAAGAAAACATAAAATGTCCAATTAAATATGAATTTCAAACAAACAATGAATAATTTTTAGTGTATAGCACAAATATTGCATACTTACACTGAAAAAAATTATTGTTTATGTGAAAGTCAAATTTCATTGCACATCTGTTTAACTGGCAATCTTATGAGGCTGCAATCAATTCCAGGCTTAAAGGGTAGGTAAGTACTGTTTCCTAGATTACTCACAACATTTTTAATAGGATTTAGTTCCTTGTCAGCTGTCGAATAGAGATCTTAGTTCCTCATGAGTTGTTGGCTGGAGACCTCTGTAAATTCCTTATTCTACAGGCCTTTCCATAGATCATCTAACAATCCAGAAACTGGCATTTATTGGGGTAAACAAGCAAGAAAGCAGAAAATAATTTCTGGAAGGGAGAACGGACTAGCAAGATGAAATTCAAAGTTTTTTTTTTTAATAACTTAATAATGGAAGTGGCATCTCATCATTTTGCCATATTCTTTTGGCTACAAAACCATAACTTAATCATAGAAGTGTCATCTGATCACTTTGCCATATTCTTTTGGCTAGAAGACCTATGTGCAGTCCATACTCAAGGGGAAGAAATTACATAGGGAAAAAATACCAGTAGCTGAAGAATCACTGGTGCCATGTCAGGAGCGACTTGCCACATCATTCATTTTATCTCTCTCAATGTATCCCTCTCTCTTCTCTGTATTTCTTTCTCTCTCTCTCCCTCTCTCACACACACATACACACACACACACACGTGCGCGTGCACTCTTAAAAATGAAACAATATTTGGGCTTTTTCTCCCACAATTCTACTTAAATTGTTTTGTCAAAATCACTAGTACTGTCCATGTTGCTGAATCCAAAGGTCAAGTCTCAGTCTTCATCTTTCTTGACCTTTCAGGAACATTTCAAATAATGGATAATAATTCCTCCTTTTTTTTTTTGTTTTTTCTACTAGTTGTTTTATTATTTTTTCTTTTTTTATTATTATACTTTAAGTTCTAGGGTACATGTGCACAACGTGCAGGTTTGTTACATATGTACACATGTGCCATGCCGGTGTGCTGCACCCATTAACTCATCATTTACATTAGGTATATATCCCAATGCTATCCCTCCCCACTCCCTCCATCCCATGACAGGCCCCAGTGTGTGATGTTCCCCTCCCTGTGTCCAAGTGTTCTCATTGTTCAATTCCCACCTATGTACACTTTCCTCATTCGCTTTCCAAAACATCACATCCTATTTTCTCATTAGTCTCTCCTTAACCTTTTCTTCTATAACATCCTCTAATTCACCAACTTCAAATTTTGTGACACCCCAAGACAGTCCTTGATCCTGATCATTTCTAAATTTATACATCTAGGCTAAACTTTGACACTTATTTATCTAACTGTTCAATATCTCTACTGGGATGTGGAATGGGCATCACAAGATAAACAAATTCAAATCTGAATTGCTGATCTCCCTCCACCAAAAAGTGTTCTGTCCATAGCCTTCCTTGTATCAATTAAAGACAACTCCATCCTTCAACTACTCACAAAAATCCAAAAATTTTTGATATGGCTTTTTGTTTCTGTATTAGTCTGTTCACACACCGCTGTAAAGACATATCTGAGAATGGGAAATTTATAAAGAAAAGCGGTGCAATTGTCTCACAGTTCTACAAGCTGTATAGGAGGCATGGCTGGGGAAGCCTCAGAAAACTTACAATCACGGCGGAAAGTGAAGGGGAAGCAAGCACATCTTCACATGGCGACAAGAGAGAGCGAACAGGGAAGTGCTACTCACTTTTAAACAACCATATTTCATGAAAATTCACTATCACAAGAACAGTAAGGGGGAAATACGCCCCCATGACCTGATCACCTCCCACCAGGTCCCTCCTCCAACACCTGATCATAATTCAACATGAGATTGGGGTGGGGACACAGAGCCAAACCACATCACTTTCTAATTCACAACATTTCTCTGAGAAATTTGTCTCTAACATTCAACTCCTTCAACACTGATGATCATAATTCAACATGAGATTGGGGTGGGCATGCAGAGCCAAACTATATCACTTTCTAAACTCAAGTCTTATCTCTGTTCAACGTGGGTGTCTCTAACAAAATTTGGTTGTCAAAATGAAGGAAATGTCTGACCACCATTTCTCACCATCTTTTTTTACCACGACCTTGATCCAGGGCATGATTATCTCCAATGTGGGTTGCTTTAATAGTCTTCTAACTGGTTACCATCTTTTTCCCTTCATTCTGTTATTAACACAGCAGTTAAAATAATTATTGAAAAGTAGAAATCAGACCATGTTATGTCCCAAGTGTCTCATCTCACTAAGAGTAAAATCAACAGTCTTTACAATAGTTTACATTGCCTTTTGTGAGCCGTCTTGCCTCATCTCCAACCTATCTCCAGCTGTCTATACTACTCCAGTCACACTGGTCACCCATTCATTCCTGGAGCAAACCAAGCACATCCTTGTCATAGAGTTTTTCTATTGGATATTTTTCCTCTCCTTCCAGAAATCTGCATGACTAACCTCATCACTTCATACAAACTCTTCCCTAAGCATTTCCTTTAAAATGAGGCCTGCACAAACCACCAAATACAAAAGACCATAAGGCCCTTACCTCTACAACCCAGACTCCACCTTTTTCCATTCTTATTTTGTAAATTACAATATCATATTCTAGCATACAATTTAATTCACCTGTTTCTTATTATGTTTATTGTCTGTCTCTGAATGCTATAATTAAAATGTTGTGAAGGCGTAATGTTTGTCTGTTTTTTAAACTGTTTCCCAAACACCTAGAAGTGTCTGGCACATCGAGTGTGTTTTATCAATATTTGTTAAATAAATGATGAATGAATAAATAAATGAATATTACATTCCTTTTTTATCCCATGAGATTTCAGACACACAAAGGAGAGACTCTAGATCTTTAATTATTTGTATACTTCTTGATACTTAACACAGCAATGTGAAAATATCTACATCAATTTACAAAATCTTTAAGGTGATGTCTATATATTGACCTAAATTTCAAGCATTGCAGTATCATTCTTTTTTGTCTGTAATAATCGTATTGATGTCAAAGTTAGTTAAACAAAGTAGTTCTCTATTAGGAAAGTTTGGGCTATCAAGTGTTTTCGGCATATCAAATGGGAAAAGCCAATTTAGAAAGCCATCCTAAAATAAGTGAATAAAATTTGAAATTCAAACTCAGGAGTTATGAATTCAATTATTTAGGAAAGGAACGCTTTTGATTTGTATTTCATTTTTGTTATATTATCTAATGTCAATCTTTGGTTTTATCATACCACTTAGTTCAAGCATTACCTTGATTCCAATATATAATTCTCCATGTCAAAAAACCCACAAACTTTAGCTTTGAAAAGAAAAACTGCCATCCAGAAGCAAGCCTAAATTAAAATGAAAATATTTTGACGTATTTTGCATAGCACTTTCTGCCTCCCTCTCTCTTTTCGCTCTCTAGATCCATTCATACCAAAGTGTCAATATGTTGAATTGTGTTACAGTATCTTAATTCTAGTACCCTCCCTAAAAACTTAACTATATGTAGTAGAGAGACATGTTTGATATCAGAATTGTGGTACAACACAATTCTTCTCTGTCACCATTGTTTCACCCCATTCATTTGTGTGTGTGTGTCAGCATGTACATCCTGGTGATTTTATCCCTACCATATCCTGGAGTCAAATAATTTCAATACTTTTTATCTAGTTCCTTCAAAGATAACACTTATTTACACTTAACTAATTTTTAAATGACATGAAGTTGGGAAGGATAGCAAAACAGAGAAGACAGATAAAAATTGAAATACCATGAAATTTAATAGGGATATGAAGGTAAAGTTCAAGTGAGTGATGGCAAAGACTGATGTATGGAAAAGAAAATTTGAGTGTATTCAATAAGACTTCTTTCAACTGCTCTTCATTCCTCAGAAACAGGTATTCATATCTCTATTCTTCTAAGGAAAACACTTGTTTTTTTGTTTGGTTGGGGTTTTTTTAGTTTTTTAGACTGCAAAGATTTTCTTCTGTAAATTGTTCTATGATTCTATTCTTTTATTTATACTTTAAGTTCTAGGGTATATGTGCACAACGTGCAGGTTTGCTACATATGTATACATGTGCCATGTTGGTGAGCTGCACCCGTTAACTTGTCATTTACATTAGGTATATCTCCTAATGCTATCCCTCCTCCCTCCTCCCTCCTGCAACCCCACAACAGGCCCCAGTGTCCCAGTGTTCCCCATCCTGTGTTCAAGTGTTCTCATTGTTCAATTCCCACCTTTGAGTGAGAACATGCGGTGTTTGGTTTTCCATCCTTGCAATAGTTTGTTCAGAATGATGGTTTCCAGCTTCATCCAAGTACCTACAAAGGACATGAACTCATCCTTTTTTATGGCTGCATAGCATCCCATGGTGTATATGTGCCACATTTTCTTAATCCAGTCTGTCACTGATGGACATTTGGGTTGATTCCAAGTCTTTGCCATTGTGAATAGTGCCGCAATAAACATACATGTGCATGTGTCTTTATAGGAGCATGGTTTATAATCCTTTGGGTATATACCCAGTAATGGGATGGCTGGGTCAAATGGTATTTCTAGTTCTAGATCCTTGAGGAATCACCACACTGTTTTCCACAATGGTTGAACTAGTTTACAGTCCCACCAACAGTATAAAAGTGTTCCTATTTCTCCACATCCTCTCCAGCACCTGTTGTTTCCTGACTTTTTAATGATCGCCATTCTAACTGGTGTGAGGTGGTATCTCATTTTGGTTTTGATTTGCATTTCTCTGATGGCCAGTGATGATTTTTTTCATGTGTCTGTTAGTTGCATAAATGTCTTCTTTTGAGAAGTGTCTGTTCATATCCTTTGCCCACTTTTTGATGGAGTTGTGTGATTTTTTCTTGTAAATTTGTTTAAGTTCTTTGGAGATTCTGGATATTAGCCCTTTGTCAGATGGGTAGATTGCAAAAATTGTCTCCCATTCTGTAGGTCACCTGTTCACTCTGATGGTAGTTTCTTTTACTGTGCAGAAGCTCTTTAGTTTAATTAGATCCCATTTGTCAATTTTGGCTCTTGTTGCCATTGCTTTTGGTGTTTTAGTCATGAAGTCCTTGCCCATGCCGATGGCCTGAATGGTATTGCCTAGGTTTTCTTCCAGGGTTTTTATGGTTTTAGGTCTAACATTTAAGGCTTTAAACCATCTTGAATTAATTTTTGTATAAGATGTAAGGAAGGGATCCAGTTTCAGCTTTCTACATATGGCTAGCCAGTTTTCCCAGCACCATTTATTACATAGGGAATCCTTTCCCCATTTCTTGTTTTTGTCAGGTTTGTCAAAGATCAGATGGTAGTAGATGTGTGTTATTATTTCTGGGTGCTCTATTCTGTTCCATTGGTCTGTATCTCTGTTTTTGTACCAATACCATGCTGTTTTGGTTACTGTAGCCTTGTAGTATAGTTTGAAGTCAGGTAGCGTGATGTCTCCAGCTTTGTTCTTTTGACTTAGGATTGTTTTGGCAATGCAGGTTCTTTTTTGGTTCCAAATGAACTTCATAGTTTTTTTCCAATTCTGTGAAGAAAGTCATTGGTAGCTTGATGGGGATGGCATTGAATCTATAAATTATCTTGGGCAGTATTACTGTTTTCAAAATACTGATTCTTCCTATCCGTGAGCATGGAATGTTCTTCCATTTGTTTGTGTCCTCTGACACATTTAAAGCAGTGCGTAGCGGGAAATTTATAGCACTAAATGCCCACAAGAGAAAGCAGGAAAGATCTAAAATTGACACCCTAACATACAATTAAAAGAACTAGAGAAGCAAGAGCAAACACATTTAAAAGCTAGCAGAAGGCAAGAAATAAACTAAGATCAGAGCAGAACTGAAGGAGATAGAGACACAAAAAACCCTTCAAAAAATCAATGAATCCAGGAACTGATTTTTCGAAAAGAAAAATCAGTGCTGAGAAGAATGTATATTCTGTTGATTTGGGGTGGAGAGTTCTGTAGATATCTATTAGGTCTGCTTGGTGAAGAGCTGAGTTCAATTCCTGAATTTCCTTGTTAACTTTCTGTTTTGTTGATCTGTCTAATGTTGACAGCAGGGTGTTAAAGTCTCCCATTATTATTGTGTGAGAGTCTAAGTTTCTTTGTGGGTCTCTAAGGACTTGCTTTACAAATCTGGGTCCTCCTGTATTGGGTGCATATAGGATAGTTAGCTCTTCTTGTTGAATTAATCCCTTTACCATTATGTAATGGCCTTCTTCGTCTCTTTTGATCTTCATTGGTTTAAAGTTGGTTTTATCAGAGACTAGGATTGCAAACCCTGCATTTTTTTTTTTTCCATTTGCTTGGTGGATCTTCATCCATCCCTTTAATTTGAGCCTATGTGCATCTCTGCACATGAGATGGGTCTCCTGAATACAGCACACGGATGAGTGTTGACTTTTTATCCAATTTGCCAATCTGTGTCTTTTAATTGGAGTATTTAGCCCATTTACATTTAAGGTTAATACTGTTATTTGTGAATTTGAACCTGTCGTTATGATGTTAGCTGGTTATTTTGCTCATTAGTTGATGCAGTTTCTTCCTAGCATTGATGGTCTTTACAATTTGGCATATTTTTGCAGTGGCTGGTACTGGTTGTTACTTTCCACATTTAGTGCTTCCTTCAGGAACTCTTTAAGGCAGGCCTAGTGGTGACAAAATCTCTCAGCATTTGTTTGTCTGTAAAGGATTTTATTTCTCCTTCACTTATGAAACTTAGTTTGGCTGGATATGACATTTGGGTTGAAAATTCTTTTCTTTAAGAATGTTGAATATTGGCTCCCATGCTCTTCTTGCTTGTACAGTTTCTGCCAAGAGATCTGCTGTTAGTCTGATGGGCTTCCTTTTGTGGGTAACCCAACCTTTCTCTCTGGCTGCCCTTAACATTTTTTCCTTCATTTCAACTTTGGTGAATCTGACAATTGTGTCTTGGGGTTGCTCTTCTCAAGGAGTATCTTTGTGGCATTCTCTGTATTTCCTGGATTTGAATGTTGGCCTGCCTCACTAGGGTTGGGAAGTTATCCTGGATAATACCCTGAAGAGTGTTTTCCATCTTGGTTCCATTCTCCCCTTCACTTTGAGGTACACCAATCAGACGTAGATTTGGTCTTTTCATATAGTCCCATATTTCTTGGAGGCTTAGTTTGTTTCTTTTTACTCTTTTTTCTCTAAAATTCTCTTCTCACTTCATTTCATTCCTTTGATCTTGAATCACTGATACCCTTTTTTCCACTTGAACAAATTGGCTACTGAAGCTTGTGCATGCTCACGTAGTTCTCATGCCATGGTTTTCAGCTCCATCAGGTCATTTAAGGACTTCTCTACACTGTTTATTCTAGTTAGTCATTAGTCTAATCTTTTTTCAAGGTCTTTAGCTTCTTTGTGATGGGTTCGAACATCCTCCTTTAGCTCGGAGAAGTTTGTTATTAACGATCGTCTGAAGCCTTCTTCTCTCAACTCGTCAAAGTCATTCTCCATCCAGCTTTGTTCCACTGCTGGCGAGGAGCTGTGTTCCTTTGGAGGAGAAGAGATGCTCTGAGTTTTAGAATTTTCTGCTCTGGTTTCTCCCCATCTTTGTGGTTTTATCTACCTTTGGTCTTTGATGATGGTGACATACAGATAGGGTTTTGGTGTGGATGTCCTTTCTGTTTGTTAGTTTTCCTTCTAACAGTCAGGACCCTCAGCTGCAGGTCTGTTGGAGTTTGCTGGAGGTCCACTCCAGATCCTGTTTGCCTGGTAACACCAGTGGAGGCTGCAGAACAGCACATATTGCAGAATGGAAAATGTTGCTGTCTGATCCTTCTTCTGGAAGCTTTGTCTCAGAGGGGCACCCAGCTGTATGAGGTGTCAGTCAGCCCCTACTGGGAGGTGTCTCCCAGTTAGGTTACTCAGGGGTCAGGCACCCACTTGAGGAGGCTGTCTGTCCATTCTCAGATCTCAAACTCTGTACTGGGAGAAGTACTACTCTCTTCAAAGCTCAATTGGAAATGCAGAAATCACCTGTCTTCTGCATCGCTCATGCTGGGAGTTGCAGACTGGAGCTGTTCCTATTTGGCCATCTTGGAACCTCTCTGTCTGATTCTATTCTATGATAAATCCCTGGATTGGGTCATTAGAAATGAGAATTTCAATGAGAAATTCAAATTTTTCTTTCTTTTTTTTTTTTTTTTTTTGTTTCGTTTTTTTAGAGATGGAGTGTCCCTCTGTTGCCCAGGCTGGAGTGCAGTGGCACAATCTTGGCTCACTGCAACCTCCACCTCCCAAGTTCAAGTGATTTGTCTGCCTCAGACTCCAGATTAGCTGGAACTACAGGCAAGTGCCACCATGCCTGGCTAGTTTTTGTAGTATTAGTAGAGATGGGGTTACACCATATTGGTCAGGCTGGTCTGGAACTCCCGACCTCTTGATCTGCCCACCTTGGCCTCCCAAAGTGCTGGGATTACAGGTGTGAGCCACCACACCCAGCCTGTTTTTTTGTTTTGTTTTGTTTTTGCTTTTGTTTTGTGTTTTTTTTCTTCCTAGTTATTTGCCCTTAAGATTTTAAAAACAGCTTAACTCTTGCTTTTATTCAAGTCTGTATTCTGTGTCTTGGTCCTACTGATTTTCTCCATATATTCTTCCCTGACTAGTTACGAGGTAGGAAATATATTTTCTGACTTGTCTTTATTGTAGTACTATAAGGAACACAGGCTATGTTGTTAAATTATCTGCTTCACTTCCAACTCTACCTCATTCTATGTGTTCCCAGGAACTTTAATTCATGAGGCATCCTTTTCTCATCTGTAAAAAAAGAGATAGTAGTCTTTTCACGATTAAATGAATACAGGTAGCAAGCTTAAAGACATCTGGAACATATTGAGAGTGTGCTAGCCATAGCTAACTTTATTAGTGCTCATAAAAATGAGTTTATATTAAATGTTATAAAAAATTTGATGTGTGTAACTGTAATTCTTCATTGTTTATTTCAAAATGTAAAATCTAGGGAGAAATGCAAATAATGAGAAATTTGGCTTTTTTATCCCAGTTATTTGCCCTTAAAGATTATAAAGCCTGTCTATAGAAAATAAGTGTATTCATTAGCAAAATTCTTTTGTTGAGTATCTACAATAGTGAATAATATTTAAACGTTGATAAAGAATTTCTGAATATTGCCGGGCGCGGTGGCTCAAGCCTGTAATCCCAGCACTTTGGGAGGCTGAGAAGGGTGGATCACGAGTTCAGGAGATCGAGACTATCCTGGCTAACACGGTGAAACCCCGTCTCTACTAAAAAATACAAAAAAACTAGCTGGGCGAGGTGGCGGGCGCCTGTAGTCCCAGCTACTCGGGAGGCTGAGGCAGGAGAATGGCGTAAACCCGGGAGGCGGAGCTTGCAGTGAGCCGAGATCCGGCCACTGCACTCCAGCCTGGGTGACAGAGCGAGACTCTGTCTCAAAAAAAAAAAAAAAGAATTTCTGAATATTAACTAGAAGGTAAAATATCAAAGAGCTGCTCACTTTCTAGATATCTAGCTGTCCATAACTTTAATGTTTTTTGAGGTCCCAATAAATAATTTAAGCTATAGCTGGGTAAATGCATAGGAAATAAAAAGTGGGATGTCTAAGTAAAGTTTTAAAAATTAATATAATAGGTAAAGTATTTTCCTACAACTTTTAAGGTAAAAATCTAAACATTAAACACATATATACATATGTAGATATGTATATATACATGTTTATTTTTTACTTATCATTTATAAAATACAATAAATGAATCACACTTTTAAAATTATTTCCAAATGCACTATAAACTGTGAAATTTATATAACTTAAAATTATTAAGAAATACAAATTAAATGAACATGCATATTTTCATGTTGTCTATCTTCAATTTTATTAATTTTCTAAGGCAATTTTAATCTTTTAAACTTTAAGTAATTTAGTTTCACTTTAAGTTTTGTCTATGTATTTGTGTTTTGTTGTTAATATTATCATCTTTAATTTAAGTAATCTAATCCATGTGTATTCTATTGGAAACACAGGTTTGAATGATACTAATTTTTTGAAATATGTTCATCTTTATGTTATTTCCCAGTACTTCAAGTAGATATCATTATTCTTATTTTATAGTCAATGTTTAGATTTATCCACCATTGCCTTTTGCCCCATTTCATCTCATATGTTACTTCACATTTATTTTTGAAATCATTTTTCTTCCTGAAGTGCTTCTTTTTGAGAATTTTAATTTGTAAGCCTCTACATAAATAACTCTCTGAAGTTTTGTTGTATGCATTGTTTGAGAATATCATTATTTTACACTTATTCTTAAAAAATTGATTTCGCTGGCTTGAAAGCTGTCTTCTGCCAGCGCGAGGTACAGGTACGACTCCACCTCTCTGTTACTTCATTTGTTGCTGTTGCAAAATCAACTGCCGGTCTATAATTGTCAGTTCTGTGTAGTGAATCTATCTTTTCTCTGTAGTCACTTTGATCTTCTTATTTGTTTTTGGTGATCTGAAGTTTTATTACCAACTCTCTTCATATATGTCACTTTTCTTTATGTGTTAAGGATATTTAATATACTTTTTTTCTGAGAATATCTGTTCATATCTTTATTTTTAATAGGTGCTTATTTTTACTTCTTGATTTTTTGAAATTTATTTATATTTTATGGAAGTGCATCCTTTGTCTTATGTAAGTCCCATATTTTTGTATTAGTTTTCTTTTCTTTTCTTTTCTTTTTTTTTACTTTCTACATTTTCTGGAAGGCATGAAAATGTGGAACTTAATAAAAAAAGAAAACTAAACATTTTTTACCTTTATTATATAAGAAAAATGCACGTTAAACTACGTAGTATTTTTCATCTACTTCACTGTAATACAGAAGTTGGATGATGCATTCTGTTTACAAGGCTGGATGGAAAGAAAAACACGCTTAAATTGCTGGTAGGAGTGGAAAGGACAGTATCCCAAATGATTGGAAATTGGCAATATGTAGCAGAATCACTTGTAGCCATAACTTGATCTATGCATCAGTCAACTAATATTACAACAATGCTGCTTAAAAATAAGAATCCAAAACTTAGCAATTTAAAGCCATAAACATTTATTTTTCTCATTTATTTATTTATTTATTTTCTCACAGTATGTGCATTGGCTGTGGCTGTTACATCTTTAAGCTGTTGAATTACTCAGTTTAGTACAGCCTGTGTATTGAGTTTATATCTCCTCTATGCGTGCTTCAGTTTTCATTAACTAAAACCTACCCAAGGCATATTCTCATGGAGAATCACCAATCACATTAGACAAGCTAAATTATATAATTCCATTTAAAGCTTCTCCTTGCATAATCTCTGTTCACATTCCATTGATCAAAGCAAATCACAGGGCTAGTCCCAAAGTAACAGAGGCAGGGAAGTATACTCGCATCCAAGGAAAAAGAGAGAGGGAGAGATGAACGAATGTTTGCTGAATAGAATCAAATTTATCAAAATACGCCCTCTTGTTCACACATATTCACCTTATTCCTGCATGAAAAATTCTAGGTCTGGGAAAGGTCAGCTTCAGGCATCTTGTAGTGTCAAGAAGCAAATAATTGCTCTAAGACGACTGCATTTATAATAAAAGGATGTAGAAGTCAGCATGGAAGAGTTTTGCCTGGGCCTCCAGATGTGATGCAACACCATTTGTAATTTTTTTCAGGTCCAATATGTAATCTGAATACAATCAAGACAGACCTAACTTCCAGTTGTCAGGAAATATAGAGGATAAAAGAACAAGTTAAATGACAAAAATAAAGAAACCAGCAGACACAAGAATTTGTTACATGTTACAAGAAAAGGAATCTGTACTCTTCAAAAGTCAATGTTATTTGAAAGAATTAAGTGCTTCTAGATTTAAAAGTTGTAGCAACCAAATGCGGTGTGGATTCTTGTTGGTGTAGGGACAACATAAAGTAATTTAGGTGACAATGTAATAGAACTAGAAATTAATTGTCAATATTGGCAAATTACTATCAATTTGTAAATATATAGAAATAGTATTGTAATGGTGTAGAAGACTATTATATTTTTAGTAAATACAGGCCAAGATATTCAGAGTTGAAGTTTCATGTTGTCTTCAAATGATTTTAAAATGATTCTGTATATATTTATAGAGCGAAAGTGAGATGAAAAATGAAGGTACATGTATTTAATATTTCTTAAATCTAGATGAAGGAAATACTAATGTTATTATAATCAGTTTTTCTCCACTTTTCTCCACTTTTGAAATATTTCAAATAAAAATTGAGGGAATAAAAACATTAAAATATAGCTGGCCTGATACAAACCACTGTGTCAAACATTTCTATGTGTCTTCCCTGATTGCGTATACAGAATTTAAGACAACTTGGGTCTGGTTTAGACCGTGCTTCTGATGGCGAGGTGTTCTATTCTACTGGAAATGTGTTTAAAAATATATAGAATATTTGCCTCATGATAAAACATCTTAGTACATTTCCTTAGAGTTTGGCTAATACATCATACTTAGAAAAGAATACTAATAAAATTTGAATTCCTTTTCTTCCATAATGTATGCCTCTAAAATCATGATTATTTATAGAAATATTGATCTACTTAGTTTTCTAAATTAATTAAACCTGTCTTACTTGCTTTTTCAAAAAATTCTTCACCAGGAAAAATAGAACCTTTCTCCTAATTCTGTAGGGAAATGAGTAATCTCACAGTGTCAGTGCTTCTTGATATTTTTCAGGGTTTTCTTTGTCTGTATGTTAATTTTTTCTGAATGGTTTTCTTGCTTCAAAAAAAAAAATTACTAGAATGTCCATAAATAATAGCCTTTTCATCTTTCACCTTCTTATTTCTTGGCATTTGTTTGTTCCCAAAAGATACTTAAAGACTGAGAATGATCTGGGTTCCAGCCATGTATATTAATTAATAGATAATTTTAAAATGTGTACTTCAAAAAAATAGACTAATTTATCATCATTGCCAAATATGCAAAATATCAAAAAATTGTATACACACACAAATCCTAAATATGTTTTATTAAAACTACTTTACTTACTATGAAATTAACTGGAACAGTTCTATCCAAAAATTGCCCTTAAGTCATTTCTGTCATTAAAAGCATTAAAATACATTTCAATATCATCACTGAAATTAAAGTTTATAACAGAATAAACTAAGAAAAAAGAAAAAACAAATACTGGTCTCAAAAACAAAACAGAATATGTACTTGAATATGTGACTGAATAAAATACACAAATGAGTTTTGGAATATAAATAACAATTTCATTGCTTTGCAATTTATGTATACAATTTACCCAGTAAAATTCCAGGAACTCTCTATAGCCTAATCTAATATAAAATAAATAGAAATATATATTTAAGGACATGCAGTACATTTATACTAAATATCAATATAAACAGATACAGTTACTTCAAATACGTACTTAAAATTATTTTACACATCATTTAAAAACACATTTTTGAGAAGAAGAAAAAGAAGTAGGAGGAAGGCCGGGCGCGGTGGCTCACGCCTGTAATCCCAGCACTTTGGGAGGCCGAGGCGGGCGGATCATGAGGTCAGGAAATCAAGACCATCCTGGCTAACGCGGTGAAACCCCGTCTCTACTAAAAAAAAAAAACAAAAATTCAGCTGGGCGTGGTGGCGGGCGCCTGTAGCTCCAGCTACTCCGGAGGCTGAGGCAGGAGAATGGCGTGAACCCGGGAGGCGGAGCTTGCAGTGAGCTGAGATGCGCGACTGCACCCCTGCCTGGGTGACAGAGCGAGACTCTCTCAAAAATAAACACATAAATAAATAAGTAAAATAAAATAAAATAAAAGAAGAAGGAGGAAGAGAAGGGGGAGAAGAATAAGAAAGAAAATATGCACATAGACTTCCTTATGGATGTTGTATATATTGCATAGGTTGCCAAGGACAAACTTTCCCTTCGTGTTACCTCATGCTGGGTAACTCTGTGCAAAAAGCAGCTGATACTGTAAAACATACGAAATTTTTGTCTCAATTTTTTAGAAATTTCCGGAGCATAAAGACTGTAATAGATTTGATCAATCTGTTGATATTGCACTGCAAGATAGAAAGATTAATAAAGTCACATTTGGAAAGGCATCTGAATTCCAAGAAAGGTATGGAACATAATAAATATTGCCAAGTACTCTGGCTTGGATTTCAGTAACAAGTAGAAGCGGTAAATTTCCTTTAAATTCATCTATTAATGTTAAAATCATGTATTTTCCTTTAAAGTGCATTTTAGTAATAAAGAAGCAAAAATCAAATGCTTGCAAGTGAAATAGATGTGTTAATATTCACCCAAGCCAATGCAACTATTCTTTAATTCCAATTTTTAAAATGTGTCTGTATATGTTAAAAAGCAAGTATTGTCTAAGTTCAAAGAAAAAAACTTAAAAAATCAACTATTTTTCATTGTTGAAAGAATATTAAAATCTAAACCTCTATATTTGATAGTTGTAAGCACAAGATCCAAAGAAATAAAACTGGAACACAGCCATATGATTAGACACAGAAATGAATCAAGTATTGTTTCAGCCGTGCTCTCTTCATTCGGGGAGTAGACAACAGTGACTACTATGAGCCGCGCACACTGTGAGGGATCCAAAAATGATCCTGCACTCAAAATGCCACAGTGTAGAGAGTGAATTTCTTTAGAAATAACTATGCCAAAGTGCAGTAATTATTGTAGGTAAGTATGATTTTTGAAGCACCACTTTACACGTGTGTTAGTTTTGTCTAGAGAATGATATAATATCCTAGATATCTTTTGAGAGGCTTCATCAATGCAACTACACCTTGAAAAAAGAAAAGTCATTAAGTGGTGATGGAAAGACTTTCTAGACAGGAAAAAGAGTACGAGACAGGCGGTGTCCATGATAGTACAAGTTGTACTCGGGGAATATTAGCACTAATACTCAAAACTACATAGGAGGGAGCCTAAGCTTGAGATCAGATGAGGCCGAATTACAAAGATTTTTGAATGTGATGATGAAGAGATAGTTTTTGATTTTGTACACAATGGAAAGTCACAAGGCTTATGCACAGAAGAATAAGAGGATCAAGTGTGTAATTTGGAAAGACATCTTTAGTAACAAGAAAAAGAACTGGTTAAAAGATATATTAGAATGTTATTACCTATTTATGAAGAGAGATGCTAATGTAGATCTTCATTAGAGCAATAAGGTTGAGATTTAAGACATAAGCATTGAGAAACAAGTTGGAGGAAGAAAAGTAACAAACCGTTCATATAAATGAGAGGGAAGAAGTATCACAGTATTGTTAGGATTGACCAGGTGAATAACAGAACTACAGTAAAAGGTGAAGTTTCGACAGAAAATTGATATGGTTCGTATTGTATATACTGTGTTTGAAATTTCTGAGTCACATTTATTTGGGGAAGTCTGATAGGAAGCTAATTATAGACATTTAGGACACAGGAGGAAGGTCTGAGCTGCAGACATATACTGGGAAGAAGTTAGAATATAATCAGAGATGAAGATCCCTTGAAGAAATGAAGATGGGAAGGAAGGGGGAAAGACAAAAAGAAAGAGAAAAGAGGTAATAGAGCTATGTTAAAAAAATTTCTACAACTGAAATTATAGAAAAATACAATTTAATTGAAATTAAATTTTATTTAAATCTACAACACTATGTTTCCCAAATTAAAATCTATGACTAAGTCTGCCTTCCTATCTTGTCATAGAGCTAGCAAAGGGATACTATGGTGTCATGTTACATATCTGGAAAAAAAATGTAAACTAAATGAGTATATTAAAAAAATTAGACTTAACATATTTTACTTTTTAATTTAGCTTGTTAAATAATAATGCTCATTTCATCCACATTTCCCTCAAGGAACACCCTTTCTGGACAACAATAAATACATTTTGTTATAAACAGAAAATAAAACCACCTCTTAGAAAGGGAAGATGGTTAGTGTTAGAATGACAGTCTAATTCACCACCTAACAAAAAAAAAAAGAATTTTTTCTTAACAAAATACAGTCTTTCATTACTCAGTCATTTACTACAAGTATCTTTTTTGGAAGAGCACATGTCAAAAACTCATTAAAATGCATGAACAAATATAACAAGATTGTCACATCAGATATTCTCTTCTCCATGAGTACCCCAAACGAAAAACTTCAAGAAGAAAGTTGCAGTATATATCTATAAATACTTCCAAGTTAAAAAATATCTTTTCTATTCCTAAACCATGCCATAATTGACATAAAAAATAAAGTCCAATGTTTCATCTATTTCGAATGAAAACTTTTGCTTAACTTTTCTCTGTAAATTGTGCTTTAATTTCTTAGGTACAAATAATCACTTTCCCCATACTAATCTTCTTAAGGAATTCTTATAAAATTAATCTGAAAATTATAGACAAAAAAACTAATGAAATTAAAGCAATTTCCTAATACTCAGGATTATTACTCATTGTTAAAATGATAGGATGATAATGATAAAATGTACCTCCATAAAAAATATTTAAATGCATATTACGAAGAGGTGGGGTAAGACTCATTGTCACGTCTTACAAGATGCAACAAGATGTGGCTTGGCTTTTGCCAATTCCCTCTACCTTTTTAAAAAATATATATTTGAAGTTCTTGGGTACATGTGTAGAACGTGCAGTTTTGCTACATAGGTATACAGGTGCCATGGCGGTTTGCTGCACCCATCAACCCATCACCTATATTAGGTGTTTCTCCTAATGCTATCCCTCACCTAACCCCTTATCCTCTAACAGGCCCTGGTGTATGATATTCCCCTCCCTATCTCCATGTATTCTCATTGTTCAGCTCGCACTTATGAGTGAGAACACACAGTGTTTGGTTTTCTGTTCTTGTGCTAGTTTGCTGAGAATGATGGTTTCCAGATTCATCCATGTCCATGCGAAGAACATGAACTCATCCTTTTTTATGGCTACACAATATTCCATGGTGTATATGTGGGAAAGGATATGAACAGACACTTTCCTCTAACTTTTAAGAGCAACTCAAGCAGAATTTATCACGGGAGCCTATGGACATAGTTTTGGATACCTGGTTGCCCTACTCTTCCACTAGACTTTACGTAAAATGGAAGAAGAAAGTATATTGTGTTCCTATCACCCAGCACATTACCACAACTGATAGCACTGAGTTCACACACACTGGCTGAATGAATGCAGGGACTTACGAAACAGTTTTGAGACTTAGGGAATCTCAGTATTCTCTCTGTACTACAATTACTAATTTGTCAAGCAAGGAAGTAGGATTTAAAAAAATGGGAAAGCATCTCTTTGTACTTCACAGAAATTTAATTATAATTCTGATCATGAAATCTTGATTGTTAGAGAAAATTTTAATATACAAATTTAAAGAAAATTAGTCTAAATTTCCTTCTTCATAGGAAGTTAAATCTGTGAAGAAAGAGAGTTAGGAGAAAAATACCTACTACTTAATGGAATTATGGTTGGTATTGCATTGACTTTATAAATTCTATTGTTTTACAAGACTAGCCAATGTTAGCTATGTGATGGTAGGCATATTAAATACATACTTGGGGGGCGGAGCAAGATGGCCGAATAGGAACAGCTCCAGTCTCCAACTCCCAGCGCGAGCGACACAGAAGACCAGTGATTTCTGCATTTTCAACTGAGGTACTGGGTTCATCTCACTGGGGAGTGCCGGACGATCAGTGCTGGTCAGCTGCTGCAGCCCGACCAGCGAGAGCTGAAGCAGGGCGAGGCATTGCCTCACCTGGGAAGTGCAAGGGGGAAGGGAATCCCTTTTCCTAGCCAGGGGAACTGAGACACACAAAACCTGGAAAATCGGGTAACTCCCACCCCAATACTGCACTTTAAGCAAACAGGCACACCAGGAGATCATATCCCACACCTGGCCGGGAGGGTCCCACACCCACGGAGCCTCCCTCATTGCTAGCACAGCAGTCTGTGATCTACCGGCAAGGCAGCAGCGAGGCTGGGGGAGGGGCGCCCGCCATTGCTGAGGCTTAAGGTAAACAAAGGTAAACCTTAAGGTAAATTGCTTAGGTAAACAAAGCTGCTGGGAAGCTCGAACTGGGTGGAGCTCACAGCAGCTCAAGGAAACCTGCCTGTCTCTGTAGACTCCACCTCTGGGGACAGGGCAATAACAAACACAGCCGAAACCTCTGCAGACGCAAACGACTCTGTCTGACAGCTTTGAAGAGAGCAGTGGATCTCCCAACACGGAGGTTGAGATCTGAGAAGGGACAGACTCCCTGCTCAAGTGGGTCCCTGACCCCCGAGTAGCCTAACTGGGAGATATCCCCCACTAGGGGCAGTCTGACACCCCACACCTCACAGGGTGGAGTACACCCCTGAGAGGAAGCTTCCAAAGCAAGAATCAGACAGGTACACTCGCTGTTCAGAAATATTCTATCTTCTGCAGCCTCTGCTGCTGATACCCAGGCAAACAGGGTCTGGAGTGGACCTCAAGCAATCTCCAACAGACCTACAGCTGAGGGTCCTGACTGTTAGAAGGAAAACTATCAAACAGGAAGGACACCTACACCAAAACCCCATCAGTACATCACCATCATCAAAGACCAGAGGCAGATAAAACCACAAAGATGGGGAAAAAGCAGGGCAGAAAAGCTGGAAATTCAAAAAATAAGAGCGCATCTCCCCCGGCAAAGGAGCGCAGCTCATCTCCAGCAACGGATCAAAGCTGGACGGAGAATGACTTTGACGAGATGAGAGAAGAAGGCTTCAGTCCATCAAATTCCTCAGAGCTAAAGGAGGAATTACGTACCCAGCGCAAAGAAACTAAAAATCTTGAAAAAAAAGTGGAAGAATTGATGGCTAGAGTAATTAATGCAGAGAAGGTCCTAAACGAAATGAAAGAGATGAAAACCATGACACGAGAAATACGTGACAAATGCACAAGCTTCAGTAACCGACTCGATCAACTGGAAGAAAGAGTATCTGCGATTGAGGATCAAATGAATGAAATGAAGTGAGAAGAGAAACCAAAAGAAAAAAGAAGAAAAAGAAATGAACAAAGCCTGCAAGAAGTATGGGATTATGTAATAAGACCAAATCTACGTCTGATTGGGGTGCCTGAAAGTGAGGGGGAAAATGGAACCAAGTTGGAAAACACTCTTCAGGATATCATCCAGGAGAACTTCCCCAACCTAGTAGGGCAGGCCAACATTCAAATCCAGGAAATACAGAGAACGCCACAAAGATACTCCTCGAGAAGAGCAACTCCAAGACACATAATTGCCAGATTCACCAAAGTTGAAATGAAGGAAAAAATCTTAAGGGCAGCCAGAGAGAAAGGTCGGGTTACCCACAAAGGGAAGCCCATCAGACTAACAGCAGATCTCTCGGCAGAAACTCTCCAAGCCAGAAGAGAGTGGGGGCCAATATTCAACATTCTTAAAGAAAAGAATTTTAAACCCAGAATTTCATATCCAGCCAAACTAAGTTTCATAAGTGAAGGAGAAATAAAATCCTTTACAGATAAGCAAATGCTTAGAGATTTTGTCACCACTAGGCCTGCCTTACAAGAGACCCTGAAGGAAGCACTAAACATGGAAAGGAACAACCGGTACCAGCCATTGCAAAAACATGCCAAAATGTAAAGACCATCGAGGCTAGGAAGAAACTGCATCAACTAACGAGCAAAATAACCAGTTAATATCATAATGGCAGGATCAAGTTCACACATAACAATCTTAACCTTAAATGTAAATGGACTAAATGCTCCAATTAAAAGACACAGACTGGCAAACTGGATAGAGTCAAGACCCATCAGTCTGCTGTATTCAGGAGACCCATCTCACACGCAGAGACATACATAGGCTCAAAATAAAGGGATGGAGGAAGATTTACCAAGCAAATGGAGAACAAAAAAAAGCGGGGGTTGCAATACTAGTCTCTGATAAAACAGACTTTAAACCATCAAAGATCAAAAGAGACAAAGAAGGCCATTACATAATGGTAAAGGGATCAATTCAACAGGAAGAGCTAACTATCCTAAATATATATGCACCCAATACAGGAGCACCCAGATTCATAAAGCAAGTCCTTAGAGACTTACAAAGAGACTTAGACTCCCATACAATAATAATGGGAGACTTCAACACTCCACTGTCAACATTAGACAGATCAACGAGACAGAAAGTGAACAAGGATATCCAGGAATTGAACTCATCTCTGCAGCAAGCAGACCTAATAGACATCTATAGAACTCTCCACCCCAAATCAACAGAATATACATTCTTCTCAGCACCACATCGTACTTACTCCAAAATCGACCACGTAATTGGAAGTAAAGCACTCCTCAGCAAATGTACAAGAACAGAAATTATAACAAACTGTCTCTCAGACCACAGTGCAATCAAACTAGAACTCAGGACCAAGAAACTCAATCAAAACCGCTCAACTACATGGAAACTGAACAACCTGCTCCTGAATGACTACTGGGTACATAACGAAATGAAGGCAGAAATAAAGATGTTCTTTGAAACCAATGAGAACAAAGATACAACATACCAGAATCTCTGGGACACATTGAAAGCAGTGTGTAGAGGGAAATTTATAGCACTAAATGCCCACAAGAGAAAGCAGGAAAGATCTAAAATTGACACTCTAACATCACAATTAAAAGAACTAGAGAAGCAAGAGCAAACACATTCGAAAGCTAGCAGAAGGCTAGAAATAACTAAGATCAGAGCAGAACTGAAGGAGATAGAGACACAAAAAACTCTCCAAAAAATCAATGAATCCAGGAGTTGGTTTTTTGAAAAGATCAACAAAATTGACAGACCACTAGCAAGACTAATAAAGAAGAAAAGAGAGAAGAATCAAATCGACGCAATTAAAAATGATAAAGGGGATATCACCACCGACCCCACAGAAATACAAACTACCATCAGAGAATACTATAAACACCTCTACGCAAATAAACTGGAAAATCTAGAAGAAATGGATAATTTCCTGGACACTTACACTCTTCCAAGACTAAACCAGGAAGAAGTTGAATCCCTGAATAGAACAATAGCAGGCTCTGAAATTGAGGCAATAATTAATAGCCTACCAACCAAAAAAAGTCCAGGACCAGATGGATTCACAGCTGAATTCTACCAGAGGTACAAGGAGGAGTTGGTACCATTCCTTCTGAAACTATTCCAATCAATAGAAAAAGAGGGAATCCTCCCTAACTCATTTGATGAGGCCAACATCATCCTGATACCAAAGCCTGGCAGAGACACAACAAAAAAAGAGAATTTTAGACCAATATCCCTGATGAACATCGATGCAAAAATCCTCAATAAAATACTGGCAAACCGGATTCAGCAACACATCAAAAAGCTTATCCACCATGATCAAGTGGGCTTCATCCCTGGGATGCAAGGCTGGTTCAACATTCGCAAATCAATAAACATAATCCAGCATATAAACAGAACCAAAGACAAGAACCACATGATTATCTCAATAGATGCAGAAAAGGCTTTTGACAAAATTCAACAGCCCTTCATGCTAAAAACGCTCAATAAATTCGGTATTGATGGAACGTACCTCAAAATAATAAGAGCTATTTATGACAAACCCACAGCCAATATCATACTGAATGGGCAAAAACTGGAAAAATTCCCTTTGAAAACTGGCACAAGACAGGGATGCCCTCTCTCACCACTCCTATTCAACATAGTGTTGGAAGTTCTGGCTAGGGCAATTAGGCAAGAGAAAGAAATCAAGGGTATTCAGTTAGGAAAAGAAGAAGTCAAACTGTCCCTGTTTGCAGATGACATGATTGTATATTTAGAAAACCCCATTGTCTCAGCCCAAAATCTCCTTAAGCTGATAAGCAACTTCAGCAAAGTCTCAGGATACAAAATTAATGTGCAAAAATCACAAGCATTCTTATACACCAGTAACAGACAAACAGAGAGCCAAATCAGGAATGAACTTCCATTCACAATTGCTTCAAAGAGAATCAAATACCTAGGAATCCAACTGACAAGGGATGTAAAGGACCTCTTCAAGGAGAACTACAAACCACTGCTCAGTGAAATAAAAGAGGACACAAACAAATGGAAGAACATACCATGCTCATGGATAGGAAGAATGAATATCGTGAAAATGGCCATACTGCCCAAGGTAATTTATAGATTCAATGCCATCCCCATCAAGCTACCAATGAGTTTCTTCACAGAATTGGAAAAAACTGCTTTAAAGTTCATATGGAACCAAAAAAGAGCCCGCATCTCCAAGACAATCCTAAGTCAAAAGAACAAAGCTGGAGGCATCACGCTACCTGACTTCAAACTATACTACAAGGCTACAGTAACCAAAACAGCATGGTACTGGTACCAAAACAGAGATATAGACCAATGGAACAGAACAGAGTCCTCAGAAATAATACCACACATCTACAGCCATCTGATCTTTGACAAACCTGAGAGAAACAAGAAATGGGGAAAGGATTCCCTATTTAATAAATGGTGCTGGGAAAATTGGCTAGCCATAAGTAGAAAGCTGAAACTGGATCCTTTCCTTACTCCTTATACGAAAATTAATTCAAGATGGATTAGAGACTTAAATGTTAGACCTAATACCATAAAAATCCTAGAGGAAAACCTAGGTAGTACCATTCAGGACATAGGCATGGGCAAAGACTTCATGTCTAAAACACCAAAAGCAACGGCAGCAAAAGCCAAAATTGACAAATGGGATCTCATTAAACTAAAGAGCTTCTGCACAGCAAAAGAAACTACCATCAGAGTGAACAGGCAACCTACAGAATGGGAGAAAATTTTTGCAATCTACTCATCTGACAAAGGGCTAATATCCAGAACCTACAAAGAACTCAAACAAATTTACAAGAAAAAAACAAACAACCCCATCAAAAAGTGGGCAAAGGATATGAACAGACATTTCTCAAAAGAAGACATTCATACAGCCAACAGACACATGAAAAAATGCTCATCATCACTGGCCATCAGAGAAATGCAAATCAAAACCACAATGAGATACCATCTCACACCAGTTAGAATGGCGATCATTAAAAAGTCAGGAAACAACAGGTGCTGGAGAGGATGTGGAGAAATAGGAACACTTTTACACTGTTGGTGGGATTGTAAACTAGTTCAACCATTATGGAAAACAGTATGGCAATTCCTCAAGGATCTAGAACTAGATGTACCATATGACCCAGCCATCCCATTACTGGGTATATACCCAAAGGATTATAAATTATGCTGCTATAAAGACACATGCGCACGTATGTTTATTGCAGCACTATTCACAATAGCAAAGACTTGGAATCAACCCAAATGTCCATCAGTGACAGATTGGATTAAGAAAATGTGGCACATATACACCATGGAATACTATGCAGCCATCAAAAAGGATGAGTTTGCGTCCTTTGTAGGGACATGGATGCAGCTGGAAACCATCATTCTTAGCAAACTATCACAAGAACAGAAAACCAAACACCGCATGTTCTCACTCATAGGTGGGAACTGAACAATAAGATCACTTGGACTCAGGAAGGGGAACATCACACACAGGGGCCTATCATGGGGAGGGGGGAGGGGGGAGGGATTGCATTGGGAGTTATACCTGATGTAAATGATGAGTTGATGGGTGCAGCACACCAACATGGCACAAGTATACATATGTAACAAACCTGCACGTTATGCACATGTACTCTACAACTTAAAGTATAATAATAATAAATAAATTAAAAAAAAAAAGAAATAGTGAGCTAAATGAATGTCTAGGAAGTTAAGGCTGTCAGGATACTGTTGTATGATTTTTGAAAAAATATAAGGTACAATGTATTAAGGAACTATGCTAGTATCTAACATAGTGTCCTAAATAGTTGTTGATCGGGTTAATACTATATAGATGAACCATGCTTTTTAATACTGGTTGCATGCTTATGAAAAAAAGTGGATCAAAGGTAACTGTATGGAGCCTTTAAAGTTTTTCCACCAATATGAAACCATAGTTTTCTTACTGTGTTTGTTTATTCAGTTCTGGTATATAAGAATAAAGAAATACATTTTTCATTTGAAAAAAAAAATACATACTTAATATGTATATTCTATTTCTATCTTTGTGTCTCTATGAAGTTGTTATGGATGAGAAAACTGAGCCACTTGGACATTAAACAGCCTGCCTGAGGTTACCCAGCTGGAAATTATTAATATGCAAAATAGCAATGGTGTCCCAGGTTGTATTTTTTTCATTCTTAGAAACTTGACAATAAATTATAGGAAAAAAAGATTATTCTTTACAATATGTTACTTTTTATGGGGGAGGAGAAATTTTGATTAAATTTCCTATGAATAGATAGATTTGAGTGTTAACATTCTCTGAATTGGAGAAATTCTAAAATAAACGTGTCCACTTAGGTGGATTTAGCAGCTAAAGGGTTTAATTGTCTCAGTTGTCAAGATTTAAATTTCAGCTTTCTGATTTTGGAGCTAAAACCTGGATATGTTCCTGGTTTTGTGAAGAGCAATGAAGTTCCTGGTACACAATCTGAGGGTGAAAGTCAGATATTCTACCTGGTGTATTGACAATAACGCTAGATACATCGAACAAAGAATTTGATTGTAATGGCTACAGAGGAACAATATACTTTTTTTTTCTTTTCATTTCTTTTCTTGAGTCACATTTAATTTTATCGTATTGATTTTTCATTTGTTGTCCTCTGATTTTTTCCATCTGCCCTAATTATAATTATTGTATTTCTTTTCTATTTTTCAATTCCTTATTTTTCACACCCATTTTATATTTTAGCTAAACATTTTTTTTTGGCTTTTTCTACTTTCATTATTTTTCTCTTTTTGAAATTTTATCCTTAGCATTTCTCAATTTTTCTTTTTATTATTTTGTTTCACTTATTTACACACATATATTCACTTTTTATGGGAAAAATCCCTATTTGAGACATTTTTAAATATTGCATAAGTAAAAACTCTAAAGAAAATAAAGTACAATTTGAGCATATAAACATTCATATCTGAAGAAAAACATAAAAAGGTAACAATATGACAATATTTTTCTTAATAAAGTGCAGCTCTTTACAAATAGAAAAGAAATAACTTTAACTCTGTATAATATGATAATCAACATATGTATAAGGTGTTCATAGGAAAAAAAATACAAAAAAGAAATACTATATCAAGCTTTGACCTGTGACTGTGAGTCAGGAAATATTTCAAATTTCTACTTGTGTTAGCTTATCTAGTCCCTGCAACGGTCAATGTAATGAAGACATATATTTTTTGAATGTGCCATAAACCAACGAATAGTAACAACCAATGCACTTGAACTTTTAAGGAAAACAGATGGAATCGTGTTACACGAGAATCCAGAGCAGATGGGATGAAGGAAAAAAGAAGCAGAATATACAAAGAAGACACAAGCAATTTCAGCACAGGAGGACAACCTGAGCTCTCTGGGATGAAAAATGAAGAACAGCTGAGACAGTCACTTCTCTTCTCTTAAAAATAGCTAATAAACATATGAGGCCATATCAGATTTTCATCATAATTGGAGAAATCTAAAGTAAAACTAGATGCCATTTATCACCTCCTAAACTGTTGACATTGAAAAAACATGTTTAATAGTGTTAGAGAGAATTAATTCATTCACAGTGCTAATGTAAATTGGCACACACTTTAGAGAAATATTTAATTATATGAATCTAAAATGAGCGTCATGTTCTTTACCTTGGCCAATTACTTGAATTCAACGTTATAAACAGATTTAAAGAAATTTGCAAGGAATCAGACATGAGTTAATTACTTGTAAATTTTAGATAATAGTAAAAAATATATTTAAAAATATTATTTACCATAGGAGACTAGTTAAACAAATGATGGAGAATCCATCTAATAAGATAGTTTCTTGTGTATCATTCAAACTTAATAATAGAACACTGTCATTTCCAGATAGCTATCTCATTTTACTTTTGAGAAATTTTCATGTTAAAATTTATCATTTCTAACATGCAAAGATGCTAAGCATTGAAAAAGAGGTAGGAATATTGAACAATTCTAATGGTTTTTCATCCCTTGCTCAGAAATGACAGAAAACGTATGCCATACTTATGCCATTATTAATTTATATAATACTTTAACAACATTCTGATGTTGGTACACGCATTCTTCACTGTGTCATATAGTAAAAAATGGGGCTACTTAGTATAATATCAATTTTGTGTGAATTGGATGGAATTGGATTAACAGAGAAAGAAAAACAGTTAAAAATGCAAAAAGAAAACCCAAAGTATTCATCATAGATAAGAAAAATCTCCACTCCATATTCAGCAAACACAAATGTAAATGGCAAAGTACAACAGGAAGTTCTTTAGCAACCTTTGAGAAAGTAAATAAATAAAGAACACCTGAGGCAGCTGGAATATACAAATATATATATATATACACACACACACACAGATATACACATACACACACACACACATACACATATATATGTATATATGTATACACACACATATATATGTGTGTATATATATACACACACACACGTCTCTATCTTACAGATTAAAATGTTATGAGTCCCTTACTGCTCACATAGAACTCATGTTCCTGAGAAGTTTCCTACCTTTTATAGCAATAAGGCTTAAAATAGGTAAAAATAGTTGTGAAAAAGAGTGAGATTGACATGCAATATATAGGAAGTTGACTTTATGGCATTATTCCCTATCCAGAGTCAAATTATGCAAAGTGTTTAATCCCAGGCAAAGAACCCGAGTCTTTTTTTCTCTGTTTAAAGAAAAGCAAGTTGTCAAGAAAGACTATGGCAAATAATTATGGATGACTGCACCACAGAATGAAGCCCTTCTCATTCTGCCGAGTTATAGGTCTCTCATCACTCAGACAAGACGAAGCTTTTCATGTCTCAAAACAAGCCTACATTTAGAGAGATTCTGACTGACCAACTCTATAATTCCTTTGCTCTAAAACTAAAGTAATATAAAATGAAGAAATTGAAATCAATAATCACAGTATACTTAACAAAATCCATGAATGTAAAAGAAAATGATTGTGATTAAAAGATTGGGGGACAAAAAAGGAAAGTAAGCAAGAATTTGAAGGAAATGAAGATGATTCAGTGCAAAACTTTTTCTAAAATTAACTGGAACCCATAAGGTCGAGATAGCTCCAGTGTTCTGTGCTCCTAGGTAAACAAACAAAAACCCAACTCAGAGTAGTTTAACCAATCAGAAACTTCCAGTTAACATCTAACTGAAGAGGGCTACTGTTCCACTGTAACCAATCAAATATTTTCTCTGTCTGGCCTTTGAGAGTACTTTGTACAATTTTTTCCCTTGTGCACTTTCAGGGGAGCCCTGAGCCACTTGTGCTCTAGTGCTGCCCAGTTCATGAATTGATGTTATGCACAAAAAAACTCTTTAAAATTTTAACGTGCCTAAGTTTATGTTTTAACAAGACAATGAAACAAGAAAAACAAAATATTAAGGACAATATTCTATAGAAGTAAAAAAAAGGCTTATTTAAACAACAACAAATAAAATATTTAAAAAGGAATAACTGTAGCACAAGAAATAATTGCTTAAACTATATAATCAAAGATAATATACAAATAAATGGAATATCTCCTAGATGTCAACTATTTCTCTCAAATATACAAGCAAAATCAAAAGTGATAGAGATCGAGAGGAAAATAAAATAATCATATAAGCTTAATCAAAGTCATAGGGGGGACTTTCCATGAATAACTAAAATAATATAAAAGAGATGAAATAATCAGATATAATAATAGCAGAACATTCCAAAAACTCAAGGTATATGCCTATGCTTCAATTCAAAGGGTCAGATTAGAATCAAGAAAGAAAAAAGAAACAAAATCCCAAACCAAAATTTTCTGAAATTTCAAATCAAAGATGAATGGAATAACTAAAAGTTTCCATAGAAAATGAACATCCAAAATAATCCCAAACAAAGATATGAAAGAGAATCAAAATGACATCAAGTTTCCCAACAATGTCATTTAATGCAGGGATTATATATTAAAAAGAATACTTTAAATACAAAATTTATTTTGAATCAGGAATCCAGCATCAGTTGGGAGGTTCAAGACGACTGAGTAGAAGCAGTTAGTGGGCACCAATCTCACGGAGAAGAAACAAAGTGGAGAGTAAAGAGCAGCACTTCAAGAGAATCATCTAAGGGACAATGCCAGAATTCACCATGGAATGGGGGAACCCACAGAGAACAGAGAGAAGTTAGGCAGTCACTGACCTAAAACCAGTGTGGGGCCAGGAGAAGCTCTCTAACATGGGGAAAGGATGAAGAGTCCCCAAGAAATCTACACTTCCCACATGCAGCTTCACAATCCTGGGTATAAGCATACCTCCTAAACCCCATCCCCCAGGCCTCTAGACCAACACAAAGAACCTCTTGGCAATTTTTTTTTTTTTTTTTGAGACATTATCTCACTCTGTCACCCAGGCTGGAGTGCAATGGTGTGGTCTTGGCTCACTGCAACCTCCACCTCCTGGGTTCAAGCGATTCTCCCACCTCAGCCTCCCAAGTAGCTGGGACAATAGGTCTGTGCCACAACATCTGGCTCATTCTTGTATTTTTAGTAGGAATGGGGTTTCACTGTGTTGGCCAGACTGGTCTCAAACTCCTGATCTTGTGATCCGCCCACCTCGGGCTCCCAAAGTGCTGGGATTACAGGCGTGAGTCACTGTATCTAGCCCTTCTGGCATTTTTTGCAGAGGCACCACTCAAGTTCATGTGGATTCCACAGGACTTGGATCCCTGAGCAGCCTGACACCAGCTTCCACAGCACCAGTAGAGGATGTAGTCATGGTGTAGAGGAGTGGTCACAATGCCCTGCTCTTCCTTGCTCAGACTTCCACTGCAATGTCCTTGCTCCCACCTAAACTCTGCTGGTGGGCACAGCCCAGCATTCCCCTAGAGAAACTTACAGATGACAAACTGTGAGACTCCTGTCCCACTTCTGAGTCAGGCAAGGCTCAGCTCAGGTTTCCAGCTCTGCAGTCTCACCCCTTTGCGAACATTGGGGTGGGTGGTGACTCTGCATTCCCCTGGGACAAAATTCTCAGACTTAACAGACAATACTCGGCACCTTTGAGTGACCCCAAGAGTGAAGTTCATCATCATTTGGATGGGAGGGAAGTGTGAATGTATCACATGCCTCATAGCCGGTAGTCTTCATTATGCAGCTGAGAATTTCTACCCTCTCCAGTGAAAGGCCCGTGGAACAACTACCTGGCTGAACATTTAACATGCAGTATTTCCTTAAACTCCCAGCACCTAAGGGTTCCACTTGCCCCTGCCTGAGAGGTTGGTTGAGGACCCGGGGACTAGCTTACCTGCCCCCACAACACAGCCAACTCCTGAACGTAGGGCTAGCCTGACCCCAGTCCAGCCCCTTTATAACTCACACATGCAGTCCAGCGAGCCATCTAGTAGCCTGGGAACTGGAGAACTACCTACCCCATCCTAAGTCTGCCGGCACCTGACCACATTTCTCAGGGCCTGAGATTAGGCCAACCCAAGCAGCTGACACCACCACAACCAGCATCCATTCATACAGGCCCAAAGGTGGGGCGCCCTCCTTGTGCTTCACAAAAAGCAGTAGTACTGCCACATTGGAGAACAGGTGAGATTTAAACCTATTGGTATCAAGTTGAGTGACGAGATTATGTTCTAAAATCACTCCCACAGAGAGCTGCAAAATAGGCATTTCCTGTGGCCTCAACCACGTTGTGGACCAGAGATAGACTATAATGTGTGCCTGAACTGGGAGTTATGAGCCTTGAAACAAGGGTGTGATAGGGAAATAGATTGTATTCCTGCCTATCTAGAATAGGAAGCCAGTGCAGCCTCTTCACTCCTCCTGCAGAGACCTCAGCACATTTCACCAGGAGCTCCCCGCAGTCACCCTTGTTAGAACTGGTGTCTGCATTCTCCATTGGTATATTCGTGGGCAAACCAAGGGCTCCAGCTCCCTCACCACCACACTCATGGAACAGGAAGCTCAGGACACAGGGCACCGCAATGTCCAGCCCTTCACCTGAAACAACAGAAAGTGCCTCATATAAAACAAAGATCAGGCCAATACCCAACTTCTCATATGGCAGCTGGTTCTTATCTATAAATATCATCTACTGACCTGTAGGTCAAACTGCACAGTCCGATACAAAACCTGCTGATAGAAGTGCATAGGACTACAAAAGCAAAGTTAAAAGACCTAACCCAATAGAACCCTCTCCAAATGAGAAGGAATTAGCATAAGAATTCTACTACCATTAAAAATCTGAACTTATGACCACCAAAGGCTCACTCTAGCCTCCAGCAATGGTCCCTAGTCTAAATGGAGGCATAGAGATGTCAGATGGAGAATTCAAAGCATGAATTGCAGGAAAACTCAATATCCAAGATAAACTTGAAAATAAACACGAAGAAACCTATAAAACAATTCAGGAAATAAAGGAAGAGGTAAGGATCTTATAAAGAAAGCATTCAGAGCTACCAGAACTGAATAACTCACTTAAGGAACTTCAAAATACAATTGAAAGTTTTATCAATAGACTAAATCAAGCAGAATAAAGAATTTTAGAAATTGAAAATTGGTTCAAACTAACCCAGTCAGAAAAAAATAAAGAACTAAGAATTTTAAAACTTGAACAATGTATCCAGGAAATATGGGATCATGTAAAGCAACCAAACCTAAGAATTATTGGCATTACAGGGAGAGAGAAGAAGATAAAATGTAAGCAATCCAAAAAATTTACTTGAGGAAATAATTTTTTAAAATTTTCCTAACTTTGCTAGAGAGGTAGACACCCAGATACAATAAATTCAGATAACGCCTACCCAATACATACAGAACAAACATCACCAAAGCATATAGTCACTCAACTGTCTAAGGTCAAAAGTAAATTTTTAAAAAATCTTAAAAGCAGCTAGAGAAAAATATCAGATTCCATAAAAAGGGAGTCCCATCAGGCTAACAGGACACTTCTCAGCAGAAACCCTGTAAGCCAGAAGACCTTTTGGGGGGACCTATTTTCTGCATCCTCAAAGAACTTCAACCATGAATTTCACACCCTGCCAAACTAAGCTTCATAAATGAAGGAGAAATAAAATCTTTTTCAGAGAGGCAATCACTAAAGGAATTCATTACCACTAAACCAGTCTTACAAGAGATCATTAAAGGAGTTCTAAACATGGAGATGAAAGAACAATATCCACTACCACAAAACCACAGCTAAGTGCATAGCCCACAAACACTTTAAAGCAACTACACAACAGGAAAGACAAAATAAACAGCTAACAAGTTTATGACAGGATCAAAACCTTACATATCAATATTAACCTTTAATGTAAATGGTCTTAACACCCTACTTAAAAGGCACAAAATGAAAAATTGGATAAGAAAACTAGACCCATCCATCTTCTATCTTCAAGAGACCAATCTCACATTTTTTTCATCTGCACATGGTACATACTCTAAGACTGACCACATGCTTTGTTGTAAAACAAGTCTCAGAAAATTCAAAATATGTTCATACTTATTATACTTTAAAACCACAGTGGAATAAAAATACAAATAAATAGCAGGATATATTAAAACTATATAATAACATGGAAATTACACAACTTGCTCATTTGGGTAAACAACAAAATTAAGGCAGAAATAAAATAAAATTTAGAAATAAATAAAAACAGAGAAACAGCTACAGAAATCTCTGGGATACAGCCAACGCGGTGTTAAGATGAAAGTTTGTAGCACTGAATGCTTATTTCAAGAATTTAGAAAGACCTAAAATTAACAATCTAATGGAGGAATGAGAAACACAAGAACAAACTAATCACAAATCTAGCAGAGTATAAGAAACAACCAAAATCAGAGCAGAACTGAATGAGATTGAGACCCCAAAATCTATACAAAGGATCAATGAAGCCAAAAGCTGGTTGTTTAAAAGAATCAACAAAAGTGATAGATCACTAAGTAGATTAAGAAAGAAAAAAGAAGATCCAAATAAGCACCATTAGAAATGACAAAGGTGATACTGCAACCAATCACACAGAAATACAAAAGATCCTCAGAGGCTATTATAAACACTTCTGTGCACACAAACTAGAAAACCTAGAGGATATGGATATATTTCTGGAAACACATGATCTCCCAAGACTGAGTCAGGAAGAAATCGAAACCCTGGACAGGCCAAAATCAAGTTCAGAATTTGAATCAGTAATTTAAAAAATCTACCAACAAAAAGGAGTCCTGGACCAGATGAATTCACAGCCAAATTCTACCAGATGTACAAAAAGAACTGGTGCTTATTCTTCTGAAACTATTCCAAAAAGTAGAAGTGAGGGAATTCCTCCCTAACTCATTCTACAAAGGCACGATCACTCTCAATTCAAAATCTGGCAAAGACATAACAAAACAAAAAAGGAAACTACAGGCTAATTCACAAAACACTCGCTAACAAAATCCAACAACACATCAAAAAGTGAATTCACTATGATCAAGCAGACCTTATTTCTGGGATGAAGGCCCAGTTAAACCTCACAAATCAGTAAATGTGATTCACCACCTAAACAGAATTAAAAGTAAAAGCTAAAAGCTGTATGATTATCTCAATAGATGCAGAAAAAGATTTTGATAAAATCTGACATCCCTTCATATGTTCATCCTTTAACAGCCTGGGTATGGACAGAACATACCTCAAGATAATAAGAGCCATCTATGGCAAATATACAGTCAACAAGAAGAAGCTGGACTCATTCCCCTTTGAACTGGAATAAGACAGGGATGCCCACCCTCACCACTTCTACTAGAAGTACTATGTTGCGAGAGAAATAAAAGGCATCCAAATAAGAAAAGAAGAACTCACATTATCATTCTTCACTGATATGATTCCATACCTAGAAAACCCTAAAGTCTTCACCAAAAGGTTCCTGGAGCTGATAAACAATTTCAGTAATGTTTCAGGATACAAAATCAACATACAATTGTAAGTTGCGTTTCTATACATCAGTAATATTCAAATTGAGAATCAAATCAAGAATACAATCACACCAACAATAGCCACACACATCCCCTTGGCATATATCTAACCAAGGAGGTGAAAGATTTCTACAAGGAGAATTATAAAACACTGCTGAAATAAATCATAGGTGATACAAGCAAATAGAAAAATATCCATTGCTCGTGGATCAAAAGAATCAAATCTTTTTAAATGGTCATATGGCCCAAAGCA
Organism: Macaca nemestrina; assembly: GCF_043159975.1. NCBI lineage: Eukaryota > Metazoa > Chordata > Mammalia > Primates > Cercopithecidae > Macaca > Macaca nemestrina. Next base: position 13,364,395 of record NC_092128.1, read on the forward strand.
ATCTACAGAGTCAACACTATTCTTATCAACCTACCAACATTCTTTTTAACAGAATCGGGGGGAAAAAAGATTCTAAAATTCATATGGAACTCAAAAGGCGCCTGAATAGCAAAAACAACTCTAAGAAAAAGGAATAAAGCCTGTGGTATTACACTGCCTGACTTCAAACTATATTGCAAGACTACAGTAACCAAAACAGTATGGTACTGACACAAAAACAAACACATAGACCAATGGAACAGGACAGAGAACCTAGGAATAAAGTCACACATCTGCAATCATCTGGTCATTGACAAAGTCAACAATAACAAGCAATAGGGAAAGGACTTTTATATGTACTGAAAACTACAAAATTTGCATGATTTGCTTTTTTGTGATATTCAGTTTATCACAATTGTGGTGGCCTGAAACACAATCCCCAAAAGGTATGCCTGTATTTAGAAAGTATCTGTCATGCTGTTTTTCTAAAGAAGTGATTTAAGGATACATAGCCCAAAGAAAAAGAAGGAAGAAAAGGAGAAGGTGGAGAAAGGACTAACCCAAGAAAGACAAAGACATGGAATGAAAAACAGAGGAATCAACCCAAGATTGCAGGGAATAAAATTGCCAACGTGGAAATATGAGTCATGTTTAGTTATGAATCAACGATTCCAAATTTATAAAGAATGTTATTGGATATCATGGAAATGAAGACTGGCTCTGTGGTTTGAATGTATCCTCTCCAAAATTTAGGTTTTGAAACTTAATGGCCAATGATAGTATTAAGAAGTGGTGCCTTTCAGAGGTGATTAGGCCATGAAAACTCCTCCCTGGTGAAAGGAATAAAGACCCTTATAAATAAGGCTTCATGCAGCCTTTGGCTTCTTCCCCTTCTGCCTCTCACCATGTGTGAACACGTGGAGTACACAGTGTTCCAAAAGCCATCTTGGATCTTGGAAACAGAGATCAGACCCTCATGAGACAATGAACCTACTGGTGCCTTTGTCTTGATTTCCTATCTTCCAGAACTGTGAAAAATAAATTTTAGTTCTTTATAAATTACCCAGTTGGTGGTATTCTCTTATACCAGCACAAAACAGACCATGACAAGTGGGTTTCAAATACTTTACTAGAAGCATGTTTTAAATATGAAACAAACTTGTTTGTGGCATAATTTTGAGTAACCAGTGAAGCATAAGATAAAATAACCTACTTTAATAGCAGAAATACATTCTAACCATGTGACATAGAGGCTGTGAAACTTTAATAATAGTGTCATCATAATGAATATTTCTTTGCAGATTTCCAACTATTACTATCAACATAAAAACTAAGGATGGAGAATATTTAAACACAAAAATGTAAATGCTATCAATTTTATGTAAATGCACCACTGACAAATCACAGAAGCTAAAATGTAGTGAGGAGAGACAAATGCAAAGACAGAGGCACTGAAAGTCTTATTTTAAAAGGTGAAGAGGGCATGGTGGCCCACGCCTGTAATCCCAGCACTTCGGGAGGCCACGGTGGGCAGATCACTTGAGGCCAGGAGTTCGACACCAGCCTGTTCAACATAGTGAAATCTCATCACTACTAAAAATACAAAAAATTGTAGCTGAGTGTTGTAGTGCATGTCAGCAATCCCAGCTACCCAGGAGGTTGAGACACGAGAATTCCTTAAACCTCGGAGGTGGAGGTTGCAGTGAGCTGAGATTGCCCACTGCCCTCCAGCCTGGGTGACAGAGCAAGACTCTGTCTCAAAATAAAGTAAAAGGTGAAGAGCAAAAATATCCAGCATAAAGCTCGGGCAATAAGAAAATGGTTTAAATAAATCATAAAATAATTAAAGTATAAAGATGGTGCTGTAATTATATTATTAATTAAGGATTGGTGTCTATGAGGTGAATTACCGTAAATTATACCAAACATTAAATTTTGAATATTTAAAAATCATAGAAGCATATTGTTAAAAATACAGAAACGTTGTTATATACATATATATTTTTTGCTTATATATATAGGATTAGTGGTAGGAAAGGTTAGGTTTATTGCTTCTTATTTATTTACCCTATGCTTTTTGATATTTTACCGTATTTATGTATAACTTTAATAGATGTTTTAAATAAACTGAGGTGAAGAAGTGGTATTCTGGTACATAACCTTTTATTAAATAAAGGTTGTAAATATAGGAGATGGGCAGTAAGTAAGATTTAAGGAGGAAAAAAGGGAAGGAAGGGGAAGGAAACAAGCTCTGCTGGGAACTCAGAAACGAGGGAAGGAGGGTAGAAAGATGACCAGAAGGGTGAACAAAATTCCTGAGAAGACATAAAAGAAAAGAGCCTAACCACCAAGGCAAGATCAGTCTCTGATAAAAGAAGAAACATTTACTCTATTACAAATGAGAGAAGAATAAAAGACAAAGGCTATTAAAAATGTTATTTAAAAAATTGCATGAGGATGAAAAAACCATTCTGACAACTTCTAATGTAACTTTCAGGAAGCCAGGCCATATGTACACTGTCAAGACATCATGTCCAGTGGATGGATATTAAATAATTGTTGTTTAAATTAAAACAGCAAGCCTATTAGAGATCTAAGGTACAAAGTTTGCTGCACAATCCTAGGCTCAGTGTTTCACCAGCTTGAAATAAAAACTAGAATGATGGAAAACTGCTGACATTAAGATTCGTTACCAAGAACAACCTTATGTTACTTCTAAACCAGAGGTACTGATGTCACTCTTCCCATTTTTCTTTTCTGTTTCCTCTTGAATGCACTATATAGTTTTATTCATTTCTGACTGGCAGAAAGAAATTTCAATAAATTATGATTGCTACTTTATGAATTTTCAGAACATCTGAGTAATGTAAAATGATATATTTCAACAGAGAAAATGTTTCAGGTACTGTGGAGATATTTTCAATAGGTTTAGAGGGTTGATGAAAAATGATATTTCAAAGACATTTCAGTATGAAATATCCTTCAGAAAATGACTGCTCAAGTGAAAATTTCTCTCCATATAACTAAGATAACTTTCTTTAGGGGTCATCTAGAGAAAAAGATAATCTGGAAAAGACTTGTATGTGATGTAAATGTTAACTACGCTTTTTAAAAAAAAGTAGTTTTTAATCCCAATAGAAGCCATAGGAAAGAAAAATGGTTTTACTTTTCTCTTTATGGTAATGGGGGCTAACTACAATTATTTATTTCCATTATTGTTCAAAGGGGAAATAGAGGAGACAGAGAGAACCTGGATATTTCTGCTGTATGTTACTGTGTCAGTCCCACCAGCACATACGATAGCGGAGTATCTTGTGCTGTGTAATGTGTGACCACATTAAAGGAGAAAGTTAAGAGGAGACCCAGTATTGCGTTGTTTATTCTGAGTGAAGTGGATCCTGGGCAGTTGCTATGCACACTTTCCTGACTGAGAGTTGCACATCATAACTGAGAAGGAGCATGGGAGCAGTAGCAGTGGAAGATTGTGACGGCTGGCTTACTATTATGAATCAGTTTTTGAACGTATTAGGAATCAATCGTAATGACACGATTTACTAAAAACATTTCAAAGTTTAGCTTGTATATATATAAAACTATATTGTATCAATTAAAGAGAACCAATGTTCAACTTAACACATGACAATAAAAATGTGCATTCTAGGCCAGGCGCGGTGGCTCATGCCTGTAATCTCAGCACTTTGGGAGGCCAAGGCAGGCGGATCACGAGGTCAGGAGATCGAAACCATCCTTGCTAACATGGTGAAACTCCGTCTCTACTAAAATTACAAAAAAAAAAAATAATAATTAGCCGGGTGTGGTGGCGGCGCCTGTAGTCCCAGCTACTCAGGAGGCTGAGGCAGGAGAATGGCGTGAACCCAGGAGGCGGAGCTTGCAGGGATCCGAGATCACGCCACTGCACTCCAGCCAAGGTGACAGAGCGAAACTCTGTCTCAAAAAATAATAATAAAAAAATTAAAAATTAAGAAAAAAAGCGCATTCTAGCCTCCAGAATAATTTCTCATTGAATAAGTGGTTCTCAAAACAAAAATGTAATACTTTTTCTAGGCTCTTCAAAGCCCCACTGGAACTTATTGCATTATGTTTACTTATATTTTAATTTCCAATTTATATGAAGTTATGAGACTAGAATTTTTACCTCTTTTAAGAAACTTTTTAAGTAAGATCGCTTAAAATCAACAAAACGTAAGTAAAGAAGTGTAATTACTATCATTTAGCCATTTGTCTATTGAATTATTCCATAGTTTAACAAATCAACTAACAAACAAGCAATATATGTGTCAAAGAAATTGCTTTTGATATGCAAACAGCAAATAATACATATGTATAGTAGCATTAAGTTTGCTGGCCCCCTGCTGTAAGCCCTTATGCTGCCTGGGGATAATTGTCTTTTCCAATATGAGTTGCAAGGAATCTGCTTGAACATGCTCTGCTGGGCTTCCAGAATACCGTGTGTGCTCATAATGTAGACAGTTCTTGGGAAACAGATGAATTCACTGTGTTATGGTTACCAAGTTTTCACCTTATAAATCTGATAGGAGCAAAGAGTTGTCGATTTCTCTAAGGGTAGAAGGTTGCAAATAAAACAAGAAACTATGTGCTGTCACTTTAATGTTTTTCAAATCATCGATGGAAAATCTATCATACTGATTGTTTTAATTCTAAAGCAATACCATTGTTTAATAAAAGAGAATGGCTCGTTATATCTCATTTGATGTATCCTCAAGAGATTAAATAATTTAGGTTAAATAATAATATAAAGGCTGAATATTTTCTTAAATTAAAAACTAAGCGGGAGGCCGAGGCGGGCGGATCACGAGGTCAGGAGATCGAGACCATCCTGGCTAACACGGTGAAACCCCATCTATACTAAAAATACAAAAAATTAGCCAGGCATGGAGGCGGGTGCCTGTAGTCCCAGCTACTTGGGAGGCTGAGGCAGGAGAATGGCGTGAACCCGGGAGGCGGAGCTTGCAGTGAGCCGAGATAGCGCCACTGCACTCCAGCCTGGGCGACAGAGCCAGATTCCGTCTCATAAAAAGAAAAAAGAAAAAAGAAAAAAAAACAACTAAGCAATGAGGTTCCCAGACTCTTAAAGTATGTCTAGCAATGGTTCATTAAGGGTTAGAGAAGATTCAAACATAAGCAGTGTTAAAAATTTGGGGGATGGGCCGGGCACAGGGGCTCACAACTGTAAGCAGCACTTTGGGAGGCTGAGGCGGGCGGGGCGGATCACCAGAGGATGAGAGTTCAAGACAAGCCTAACTGACATATAGTGAAACCCGTCTCTACTAAAAATACAAAAAAAAATTAGCCAATGGTCATAGTGGGCACCTGTAATCCCAGCTTCTGGGGAGGCTGAGGCAGGAGAATTGCTTGAACCTGGGAGGCGGAGGTTGCAGTGAGCCAAGATCGTACCACTGCACTCCAGCCTGGGCAGCAGAGTGAGACTTCATCTGAAAAAAAAAATATTAGAGGGATGAAGAAAAACACTTGAAGTGCTTCCCTGACAAACTGAGTGAATAAGTATATCATGAGATATGAAAATTGGTAGGAATGTGTCAAACTGTTATTTTGAGAAATTTTCATTTTATTTATGTGTATAAATTAAATACAAGACCAGAAGTTAAAAAATAATTCTAACATTTTGGCATATAGAATATAAATCACCGGGCTTCCTCTTCAACTTTTGTGTACTTGAAAAATAACTCATGAGAGCAAGAAAGCTGTCCAAGTATTTAGAAAATGAAAACACCAAATCAAAGAATATTATCTTACATGAGAGAAACTGAGTTGCTTATCAAAACTAAATTAAGAGATTATGTGTGTCATCTTTTACAGGCAATTGAGAGACAGAGAGTCAGAGAGAGAGAGACAGAACATCCACAGAAGGTCAAATTCTAAGAAAGAAAAAACTAAACATCCTTGCAGTCCTTCTCCCCATCTATCTCTGAAGGGACATAAGAGCCTTAACTGATGCCATCTACTAGTTGAATAGATATTGGTGTAGGGGGAGGTCAAAGGTGGTTATCAGTGGCGAAAGAGAGGGACTGCTTATTCTGGAGCTCGTTGACCAGAATTCTCGATACTTTGCTGCATATTAGAATCAATTAGGGAGCTATAAGAAGTACCCATGTCTAGGTTCCATGTCTAGAAATTCTAATTTCATCACCCTTGAGTATGACCTCAGCATTGGATATTTTAAAGGATACCTGGGTTATTTTAACATGCAGACAAATTAGAGAACCACTGCTTAAGGCAGAAGATTTAGTTTCTTAACTCCTGCAGAGTCTAGTAGAGAACCTTGCAAACCCTTTTGGGAAAGAGTTTTATCAGTCACCTACATACTGATGCCCCTAGCATGACTCATCAATTCTATGAACACTAAGATAAGGAACTGCCCTGGAAGACTAGATTTTTATTTTTTGTTTCTGAAGATGGTAGGGAAAACTGACATATCAAAATTAGTGATAACCCTCAAGAGAAGAAACGATGGTGTTTTCACCACCTTATGACCTGGATCTTATCAACATGCTTTACCAAAATGATCACAGGAAGAAAAAAGGTAAACAAAGAGAAACTCACACATCAGAAAAGCAGAAACATAACAGATGAAAATCAAGATAAATATCTAGGACAAAGAGATGCCTTTTTAATTAGAACTGAAGGAAAAGTCTGAATAAAACTTAGAACATTCGGGGATATGTATAGATGTGTAAAATGTATAGATATGTATAGATATATAAAGCGCACACACACACACAAGACTTTACAGAATTTTTGACTATTTTAAATAAAATGTCCATAGATTAACTGAAAAGAAGGTTGACATTGCTGAGAGTATAATTAGTGGTGGTCTGGAATATCGAGTGTTGAATAAATTGCATAGTTCAACTAAGGCAGAGATGGGCAGAGGGGAGAGGGAGAGACAGAGAGGGAACATGAAACATAGTGATACATCATGAGGGAAAAACTATGAAACCTGAAAAGAGAATCAGACCAAGATGAACAAAAAGAGAATTTCCAAAGGATCATTCTGAAAGAGTTCTCCAAAGGGAAAACATAAAAATGGAGAGAACAGGTCAAATGCTGTTAACCTGCTTCTTTTAGTTTTGTTTGAGTCTATAATATTACATTATTTTAACTCTTTGGGATTGGAAAACCCTTAGCCCAGTCCCAACATGCGACATACTCACAGAGATGATCCTCCCATGTGCCTCCTGAATGGAGGCTAGAACTACCATTACGGACAGAATGTTGTTTCCCCAAAATTTATATGTTCAAGTCTTAACGCCTGATGTCACCATATTTGGAGGTAGAGTCATTTAATTAAGGTTAAATGAGATCATAAGGCTGAGGCCCAAATCTGATAGGACCAGTGTCTTTCTAAGAAGAGCAAGAGGGCCGCATTCACAGAGGAAATATCATGTGAGGATACAGACAGAGGAGGCCAACTCCAAGTCAGGAAAAGAGGCCTTACCAGAAACCAATCTTGAAAGCACCTTGATCTTGGACTGTTGGCCTCCAAAACTGTGAGAAAATTTCTGTTGTTTGAACCACCCAGTCTCTGGCAGTTTGTATGGCAGCCTGAGCTGACTAATAGAACCACCAACCTATTGCGCTCTAGAACAGAAGCCTGCGAACTCTGTCTGCAAAGAACTAGATGGTAACTATTTTCAGCTTTGTATGCCATAAGATAACATGTCAACTAGTCAGCTCTGCTGTAGTATTGTGAAGATAGCCAGAGATAATATGTAAATGAATGACTGTAGCTATGCTCTAATGAAACTTTAATTGCAAAACATTTCTACACTGCTGGTGGGAATATAAAGTAGTACAACCACTAGGGAAAAGAGTGTGGAGATTCTTTAAAGAACTAGAAGTAGAACTACCATTTACTCCAGTAATTTTACTACTAGGTATCTACCCAGAGGAAAATAAGTTATTACATGAAAAAGGTACTTGCACATGTATGTTTATAGCAGCACAATTTGCATTGCAAAATATGGAACCAGCCCAAATGTCCATCAATCAATGAGTGGATAAAGAAACTATGGTATATATACCATAGTATATACACAGAGGAAAAGTCATGTGTATGTATGTGTATGTGTGTGTGGGCGCGCGTGTGTGTGTGTATGATGACAGAGGAAAAGTCATGTGTGTGTGCATGTGTATATTTATGATGGAATGCTACTTAGCTGTGTGAGTGTGTATATATATGGGTGTGTGTACATATATGTGTGTATATATATGGGTGTGTGTACACATGTGTGTATATATGTACACACACACACATATATATACACTCTCACACACACACATATATATATGAGATGGAATGCCACTCAGCCATAAAAAGGAATGAATTAATGGCATTTACTGCAACCTGGATGGGATTGGCGACTATTATTCTAAATAAAGTAACTCAGAAATGGAAAACCAAACATCATATGTTTTCACTCGTAAATGGGATCTAAGCAGTAAGGATGCAAAGACCTAAGAATAATACAGTGAACTTTGCGGACTCAGAGAAAAAGATGGGAAATCTCACAAATTACCATTAAAAGAACTTACTCATGTAACCAAATACCACCTGTTCCTCCAAAATCTATAGAAAAAAAAATCTTGAGGTCAGGAGTTTGAGACCAGCCTGGCCAACATAGTGAAACTGTCTCTACTAAAAATACAAAACTATTAGCTGGATTTGGTGGCACACACCTGTAATCCCAGCTCCTCAGGAGGCTGAAGCAGGAGAATCACTTGAACTGGGAAGGCTGAGGTTGCAGTGAGCCAAGATTGCACCACTGCACTCCAGCTTCGGTGACAGAGAGAGATTCTGTCTCGAAAACAAACAAACAAACGGAAAACCATCTCTTGGTAATAATGCCTTGAATCAATAAAGCTCAGTAATTTGCTTCCAGCAGACACCTGGAACCCTATTCTTTTTTGTTGTTGTTTGTTTGTTTGTTTTTGAGACGGAGTCTGGCTCTTTTGCCCAGGCTGGAGTGCAGTGGCAGGATCTCGGCTCACTGCAAGCTCCGAACCCCAGGTTCATGCCATTCTCCTGCCTCAGCCTCCCGAGTAGCTGGGACTACAGGAGCCTGCTACCACACCTGGCTAATTTTTTTTTTTTTGTATTTTTAGTAGAGACGGGGTTTCACCGTGTTCGCCAGGATGGTCTCGATCTCCTGACCTCGTGATCCACCCACCTCGGCCTCCCAAAGTGCTGGGATTACAGGTGTGAGTCACCGCGCCCGGCCTCTGGAATCCTATTGTTAATATTATCAAGAGAACATGAATATTTTCATACTAATAAATGTTGATAAACACCAAATGAATGCGAACCTTTCACTGTGTTTCTCTTACGTCCTGATCTGGAATAGTTTTCCTTCATAACTGCTCTGTAACATGACTTTAGCCCCCAATTATTTCTTCCACAAAATACCCATACAGTGACTTCTAATCTACACATGCAATTTCTCTCTCTTTTAAGAACTATCCTTGGCCAACTGTGTCTAAAATAAGGGAAATTTTGCTTGATTCTCTACTTCTAAAGCCCTTAAAAATGTTCTGCTCATTTTCCCAAGTTAGAATATTCCTTCAGAGTCTTCTCGTCTCTGGAATTCTCAAAAAAAAAAAAAAAGGCTTTAGAAGGCTTTTGCCGTCCTTTCTCTGGTGATAGGAATTTCCACAGATATTCCTGAAGTAATATTAGTCCCAAACATCTCAGAGAAATTCTTCAGATTGATTTATTGTCTTGTAAACAGTTTCTTGTCACAAATGCCCCGTTCCTGGTGTCAAAAACCTAACCATCCTTTATTGCTCTTAAATCTCCATGCCTATAACCTAGGCTAGGGCAGATTGGCAAAGGAAGAATCAGAAGAAGCTGGGATTGAATGATAATAACTTTTTTATCTCTGTGGGTTAATTGTATCTATTATATGTACTGTATTAGTCATTTTTCTCCAGAGGGACAGAACTAATAGTATATATGTATGTATGAAAGGGAGTTTATTAGGGAGAATTTGCTCACATGACCACAAGGCAAAGTGCCATGACTGGTCTACAAGCTGGGGAAGAGAGAAGCCAGTAGCCTCTCTGTCCTAGTCCGAAAGTCTCAAAACCAGTCCGAAAGTCTCATCAGCCTGTTGCTGAAGGCCCGAGAGCCCCTCTGCAAGCCACTGGAGTAAGTCCCACAGTCCAAAGGCCGGAGAACTGGGGTCTGATGTCCAAGGGCAGAAGGAGCAGGAAGAAACATCAACAGGGGAAAAAGAAGGAAGGCAGGAGACCCAGCAAGCAAAGCGATTCCACTTTCTTCTGCCTACTTTATTTTTGCTGTGCTGGCAGTCGATTGGATGGTGCCCACCCGCATTGAGGGTGAGTATTCCTCTCCCAAACCACTGATGCAAATGTCAGTCTCCTCTGGCAACACCTTTACAGACACACTCAGCAACCATACTTTACCAGCCATTTAGGCATCCTTCAATCCAGTCAAGTTGACACCTAATACTAACCGTTGCACATACCTGATCTAGCATATTTCTTCAACATAAATCAGCCTATACTGTACCAAGCCTTCAATAAATATTTATTAAATGAATACATTGTAAGCACAGTTTCATGTTTTAAATGATGTAAGATCTGTAGTCCAGGAAGGATCACTTTGCATCTTGAAATAACTCAAGCACAACTGCTGCTGGAAATAGAAATTCTTAGCACAGAGAGCATTACTGTCAGCCATGTATTCTTCTAAGAGAAAGGACACACACACACACGCATACATATATATATAGATATGTGTGTATGTATATATATACACATATGTGTGTATATATACATATCTATATATATGCACACACACATATATATGTGTCTCAGAACATGTTAAGCTTTTGGATTTTTGCCATTTTGATAAGTGAGAAATTATATCTTAGTGTTGTTTTAATTTGCCGTTTTGCAATGAAGACTGAGATTCATCATCTTCATAGTTTAAGGGCCATATATATATATATATATATATATATATAGAGAGAGAGAGAGAGAGAGAGAGCGAGAGAGAGAGAGAGAGAGACAGTCTGATACCTCTCTACAAATGTTTATAAATCAGTGCTCTTATTATTGCTAACAATGCTGCAATGAACAACCTTGTAGATATTTCACATCATCCATAGGCAGGCAGGTATAGTTTCCAATTCCTTTCTTCCTCCCTTTAATAGGATTAGACACTCAAGCACTGCCCCCTGTTACTGTGCATTGCTTCCCAGTGGGCAGAATATAAATCACTGCCCTGATAACTTTGGTCTTAGCCATATTACTTCTTTGTCTGATGGAACATTGGCAGAAGTAACAGTGTCTTAATGCCAAGCAGAAACTTGCAGAAGCCCTTGTTGTTCCCCTTTAGCTTCTGATTTCTGCCATAAAAACAGCATGTCCCAGGTAGCAGGTACCACTTCAGCCCTGGTCTAGGAATAAGATGGCATCAGACAAATCAAAAGCTGACCCGCAGCCCTCGTGTAATAGAAGCAATAAATAAATGTGCTTGTTGTAAACCACTGAGATCTCCAGCCTGTTGATTGCTGCAACAAAACTAGTCTCAGATTTAGGCTAGATTCCCAGAGCTGGGATTGTTGTGTCAAAGGGTAAATGCAATTTTTATTTTGATAGATATTGCCAAATGTTTTTCCATAGGAATAGTACCACTTTGCCCTACAATAACATATCGGAGTATCTGTTTCCCCAGAGGCTCTGTAACAGAACATGTTAAACTCTTGGATTTTTGCCATTTTGATAAGTGAGAAATTATATCTTAGAGTTGTTTTAATTTGCATTTTTGCAATTAAGACTGAGATTCATCATCTTCATAGTTTAAGGGCCATATATATATATATATATATATTTATATATATATATATATATTTAAACTCTCTGTTAGTAAATTTGCCAATTTTTCGGTTGGATTGGTAGTATTTTCTTCTGAGTGCCTAGAAGCTCTCTCTGTAGTAAGATTAGCTCTTGACAGTGTATGATTCACAAGCATTTTTCCTATTTGTCCCTTGTCATATGATGTAGCTTACAATTATTTTCCATTAAATTCAATAAAGCTTTGTTTTACTTCAAATACCTAAATCTGTGTATCCTCCTGTGGTTGAAATTGAGCAGAAATCAGTGGGGTCTCTCCAAGATATCAACAAGTGATGGAGGACAGCAAATGCGGTAAGTTTATTTGTAGAATGGTTTGCTTGGTGTATTCTCTCAAGTTTAGTCCATTTATTAAATGTGCTATGCATTTCACCACGTAGACATATTTAGTTTTGATAATTCACACCGATTAAGAATCAAGATTATTTGTTTCATGAATTAAAAAAAAAAATCCCTGTAGAATACATGCTAAGAAAACATGATTTTAGCTGATTCTAAAAAGAAGTAAATGAGACAGAAATTATTTTATGTGAATAAATAAGAACTAACACAAAATAATCAAAAACTCAAAAAATGCTTCTAAGTACCACATTGCAACAGAATAACCTAATTAATAAAATAACTATATCTTATTTTCTGCTATAGGTTCATCATAAAAGAATGAGAATTATTTTGGGTAATTTTCCCGTACCTGTTTTCTGCTCCACACTCATCCCCACAACAATCCGGGCTCTGTTTTCCAGAACAGTGTTATTTCAAATATTTTTGCTAGTTTGTACTAAAAAAGAAAAATTGCACTGTGTTTAAGTTGGGATTGGAAACTATTCATCATCAGTTTAAATAGATGCAATGTATTATTAGTTTTTAGTGAGAGATAAATATTTTAAATAACCTTCTATAGACAGTTGCATGGACAAGTTTAAATTATGTTAGACACGATCTGTGCATACATTCTCCTACCTGCAACTGAATTCATTACTCTGTAATTAGAGTCATTCACTTGTCGATTTCTAGAGAATATTTTTAATAACCCACAACAAAAACTTTGCTGAGACTTAGCAAATATACCTCTTAATTATAATGTTAATCTTTCACCTTGACACACCTTGAATAAATCAATATACTCAGAAAGATTTGCGAAGACTGAAATATTGTTCATTTTCATATGTCTCTGCCAATAAATGTTTTAGATAAAATGTTTTAATCTTGTTACACTCTTTATTATATATGTTTGTCAAAACCTGAACCTACAGATTTACCTCATTCAATTTGGAAATGCCAGTCATATAACCTAATTGGCAAAGCCAGTCAATATTTTCAAACTAATCAGCAGATCAGAATTCCTTCTGTCACAGAACGTCTGACTTCATTTCTCAACTCAAATAAACATATTAATATGAATTTCTATGACAACCATCTCATTTCTGAATTCCAGTTATAAGATAGATAAGACAGATACTTCCCATGATATATTGAATAGATGAAATAGTGTGCTGCCATCTTCAGTATTTCTTACTGAAACTACTTTGTTTCACCTTCATGGGTTTTTCTCAGGAGTGAGTAATTTTGTGACAATAGCTGGTGAATGGAAGAACAAGTTTTCCAAATGAACTTGCCAGTTTCTCTGCTGTCCTACTCTAATATTTATTCAAATCCCAACATATTACGCTCTTTCTAAGGCCATTTTAGAAACTTGAAATCATATTATGCACAGACAAACAATGCTGCCTTAATTAAAGTGTTCTTTCTGGACAAACAAACAAACAAACAAACAAAAACAACACCAAAAAACCTGTTTCTTTGTTTTACACCAGAGCCTTTTTTTGTTTGTTTTATTTTGTTTACTTATTCATTCATTTATTTTGTAAAGTGAGTAGAAGGGAAAGGAAACAAGCATTATACCTCTTTGTATGGCACAATCTCAGGCTGAAAAGTTTTATGAAAAAGGAGGAGAGAATTTGAAGTTCCAGAATCCAATTTACTTAAAATGCTCTTCTATGTAGCCTGTGGAATGCATTTCCACACTGCAAAAATTATCTGTGCCCCAGATTACCTGGGAAGAGGAAAAAATTCCTCTCTCATCCAGATAGAGAATTTTTTCAGTTGGGAAAATGGGTACTGAATCAAATTATTTGTTATAGAAAATAAATAAGGAGATAGTACTTACACGTTAGTTTTGAGGAGGAAATCTGTACTGTTCTTATTAAGAGAGGGGAGTGATCCTAGATTGTGGACAATCCTTGATAAGTACCTGGCACACTGACTAACTGTAACTCCTAGGACTTGAGCCATTGAGGTTTTTTTAGATAGATTTCAAATTAATAAAAAATGCATGGCAGAAAATATATACAGAATCTTTAAATCTGATGATTTGGAGAATACAGTGGACCCAATTGAAAATGAGTTTGAAAATATACCAAAGAAGCCTTCAAAAATCTGGAGACGTACAAATGGTCAACAGGTATATGAAAAAATGCTCAATGTCACTCATCATCAGAGAAATGTAAATCAAAACCACAAGGAGATATCATCTCATCCCAGTTACAATGGCTATTATCAAAAAGCCAAAACATAACAAATGCTGGTGAGGATGTGGAGTAAAAGGAACTCATGTACACTGTTGGAGGAGGGAATGTAAATTAGTATAGCAATTATGGAAAAGAGTACGGAGATTTCTTTAAAACCTAAAAATACAAATACCATTTGATCCAGCAATCTCTCTGCTGTATGTATACCTAACAGTAAGTGCATCAGTATATCAAAGAGATATCTACAGTCTCATGTTTATAAAGGCACTATTCATAATAGCCAAGATATGGAATCAACCTAAATGTCCATCAGCAGAAGAATAAAGAAAATATGATACATATACACAATGGGATATTACATGGCTGTAAAAAAGAATAAAATTCTGTCACTTGCAACAACATAAATAGAACTGGAGGTCATAACGTTAAGTGAAATAAGCCAGGCACAGAAAGAAAAATATCATGTTTTCGCTCATACTTGGGAGCTAAAAAAAATTAACCTCATGGAAATAGAGAGTAGAATGGTGGTTATCAAAGGTTGGGAAGAGTGGAGGTGAAGGAAAGATGAAGAGAGGATGGCTAATGAGTACAAAAATACAATTAGATAGAAGAAATAAATTTTAGTAACAAGGTGGCTACAGTTAATAACAACTTGTTCTGTATTTCAAATCTGCTAGAGGAGAGGATTTGTAATGCTCTCAACATTAAAAAATGACAAAGCTTTGAGGTGATAGATATCCTAATTATCCTGATTTGATCATTACATATTGTATGCATATATGAAAATGTCACATGTAACCAATAAATATGTACAATTATTATGTATCAATAAATGCAAAGAAGCAAGTTCTAGACACTTGCTTCCAGAGTTTATTGCTTGGCAAACAATTTATTTCACTGTAATAAAGCAGTTCACAATGCATGTCTCAAGAAACGTGCTCAGATTTAGCTTTAAAATGTGTGTATCCATGGAATAGTATGCAGCCATAAAAAGGGATGAGTTTGTGTCCTTTGTAGGGACATGGATGCAGCTGGAAACCATCATTCTCAGCAAACTATCGCAAGAACAGAAAACCAAACACCGCATGTTCTCACTCATAGGTGGGAATTGAACAATGAGATCACCTGGACTCGGGAAGGGGAACATCATACACCGGGGCCTATTACGAGGAGGGGGGAGGGGGAGGGATGGCATTGGGAGTTATACCTGATGTAAATGACGAGTTGATGGGTGCTGACGAGTTGATGGGTGCAGCACACCAACATGGCACATACATATGTAACAAACCTGCACGTTGTGCACATGTACCCTAGAACTTAAGGTATAATAATAATAAAATGTAAAAATAAAATAAATAAATAAATAAAGTGTGTGTATGTAAATTCTTCAAAAATTTATTTAAAACACAAGAAATTTTAGAGTAATTTATAGACATTGCCAAATACCATTGCAGTCTTAGTGAAATTTGCAACATTAATTTATTAGGTATTTCTAGAACATTAAGAAAGGATTGGAGTAGAAAGTGATTTTGAAGCCTTCTATCCCAGTCTCTGTTTTTCAGAAATAAACTTAACCTCTCTTTGTAGAGAAAAGACATTGTGGTTAATGTAATTCCATGCAACTTAATATGACTACGTGTCATAAGACATAGCCCATAACATTGAGTCAGACTGTGGGAAAGTTTTGTGCCTTCCCGAAACTGAAACAATTAGTTACCAGAAACAAATGATGCTTTCCAGAAATTTGATACCAGACTCACATGCATTTAAGTATCAGTGAAGACACAATGCCAAGAGGCTTCAATAATCATATGGCTTTGATGTTGAGATTAAAACCTGAAGAAATGGCTAATTGGCACCTTTCACATCTTACATTCATGCTAGATGAATGACACGTCACTGTGACTACGTATCTGAGACATTTATACAAGCCTTTAGGAATTTTTTTTTAAAATCATAAAGGTTTACAATTCAGTCTTGTAAATCTCTTTCAGGAATTGAATTTATACCTAACCTGGAAAAGTTGGTATAGAGTGTGCTGGTAAGGAGATATTTAAATTTAAGAAGCATGTACATGGGCTATTAAAACAGGTATATGCAGAGGCAATGCTGAATGACACTCCACTCCAAGTTCATTCTGATAGAACTGGACTTCGTTTTCACTTTTTTCAATTACTGAAAATGAAGAAGGCAGTGGAGCAGGAAGAAGTAAGATAGGGTTTCCATTAATCACAGGAACCAGAAGCAAAAATCGTCCAGCCCTGGAGCAAAACAAATCTGAAATTATCCTGGTAGTCAAGATTCCTGACTGGGTCATTGCAGAATTCCAACAGTATTAGTATAGCTGTCATCAGAGCATGCAGAAAACACCATATAGGCAAACGGACCCTCTTATTAACAATAATACTAGAAAAATCATAGGACATATGTATATGGAGCTTACAATGTTCCAGGCACTTTCTAAGCATTTTTTATATAATCCTTGCAACAACACTATGAAGTGGGTACAAACATGGGTGTGCTTCTGAATCTGCTGATGGTATGATGACCTCATGCACATCCAGAGGTACTGTGACACAAAATTGGTGACTTGGACCTGTAACAAAATGTGAAATACCCTTGTTAAGTTACTGATAACAAATATTTCAGAAAAAATCACTATTTAGGGATGTACGAATGTCCCCTTCTTTGCTTATGAGGAAGGCGTGTTATCGTACGGTTGCCAATGTTCCTCAAAAGAGTCTACTGGTGGTCAAACAAAAGGGAGACCTGTTTTGGAGGCTCTTGATAAAATGGAGAGAAATGGAAGCTCTTCTGTTTCCATAACAGACTGAACCTACGAGGAAAATTTTAAGCCTTTTTCTTGGATATATGGCCTCGATCTTGGAGATGAACGAGAATAGTTCAAAGGTTATTCGGTGCCTGAGTGGAAGGGTCGAGGTTGGCCAGGTTCTTGGCACATTCTTGCTGTGTACCTAATGCTGCTGAACAGATTCTATTGTATCCCATCTCAGTAAGGAAGACCACAAACACAAGGAGAGAAACACGCCTGCCCAAATGATAGAACCCAGAAAATCAGGAACGGGTGATGACTATAAGTTGAAAAATCAGCTTACAGCAATGGCAAAATTAAATACATGTTTTTCTGTATTGAACCAAGTATAGCTGCTCTCCTTCAAAGGTTGTTGATGCCCTGTTTCTAACGATGTCCTATAAAGTGGCACCATTTATGATAAGCTTAATTAGTATGCTTGGGTAAACTTTTAGTGTCACAGTCTTTGGAGCCTTGACAAAGATCTTGTTACTGAGTTGACCTCAAATAGATAGCCTTGGCTTGAGCAATCAGCATTTCACTGACAGCAGATTGGGCTATGAATCAGATATTCATCTGCAGATTTTTCTGAACCATTCAACCTCTGGGGAGCTTTTAAAAGATACCAATACCTGCTGGGTGCAGTGGTTCACGCCTGTAATTCCCAGAACTTTGGGAGGTGGAGGCAGGCGGATCACTTGAGGTCAGGAGTTCAAGACCAGCCTGGCCAACATGGTAAAACCCCTCTCTACTATAAATACAAAAATTAGCTAGGTGTGGTGGCACGTGCCTATAATCCCAGCTACTATGGAGATTGAGACAGGAGCCTCATGGGTGAGGTTAACTCTACCTAATTACTGAGGTTAATTCTAACCTAGATTTCTAGACTGTCAAATCTTAGTAAAATATAATGGTCAAATAAAAAGATAGTTTTAGACACACAAAACACAGGAAATTTATCTCTCATATATCTTAAGATATTAATGGAGGATTTCTATCACCAAAACAAGGAAGAAATTTTAGGAAAAGCAGTTCATGAAAAATGGGATCCACCTTTGGAAAGCATTGATACCAGTCAGTCTGAGAATAGTCAGACAAAAATCTCTATTAGAGAAAACTGTAGGAATATACATTATTTCAGGTTGAAGAAGGGCTACATGATAATCACTGAGAAAATGCTTTTCCAAATAAGAAGTAACTGGAATTTTACTCTGATATAGCTTTATAAGGAATAAATAAATTGAATATTCTTTAAATATTAAAATATTTGAGTAGCACGATGGCATTTCTAAGAACACAGTTTATACAGAATTTAATAAAAATTATATTCAGTATACAATTTCTCTCATAGCACATGTTAAATCACTATTAAAGATATGGCTATGAGGTTAATTTCCCATGTTTCCCATGAAAACATGGGAAACAGAGGTTGCAGTGAGCTGAGACTGTGCCACTGCACTCCAGTGCGAGACAATGGGCAACAGAGCGAGACTCCATCTAAAAATAAATAATAATAATAATAATAAAAATTACCAGTACCTTGGATTTTCTCTGAATTAATGAAACCAAAATTTTTTGTGGAAAAGGAAGAGGCATTCCTATGGTGTTAGCGTTTCACACATGAATCCAACACAGAGTTAGGGTTGGGAAATTCTGGTTCAGTAGATATACTCGAAGAACGTCAGAGCTGTGTTAACGTAAGAGTACTAGGTGGGCAGCCACCAAGTATGTTTACCAAAAAACGCTTTCAATTACATCCCGCCATGAAAGTGACTGAAGAGGCAGCCGTGTCTTTGGCCATGATAGATCTTTTCCTTAATATTAAAATATAACAGGTCTATAGTTATTCTTATTTTTTGCTCCGGGTATTCAAATTTTTAATGTCTTCAAAGGTCATTTATTCAACAAGTTTAACCACTAATGGCAAAAAAGGAAAATTAAACAAGTGAAATTGATCATAAAACTGTTATTAACTATAATTCACTTAGAGAGCTATAACTTATGCCAATTACACATGGAAGAAGACTTAAGCCATCACTAAAAGATTATCTATACTTGTTTTGCGTTTAATTCTTAAAAAGAAAATTTGGTCACCTTGTTTGTTTGCTTGTTTGTCTTTTTACCACATTAGGAAATAACCAACAACTTAGAAGGCAGAGTAGAATTCTAACAGAATCAGGGACAGTGACAACAAATAGAAGCTATGACTGACACACTGATGAAGAGGAAAAAGACATAAAAACCATTAATATGGATAAAGTGATTAAGAACATAGTAAATTTTCCAAGCTTATTGAATTATAATGTTCTATAGGCTTCAATTCTTGTGGCTTGATTGTATTATATTGTACAATACTTTTCATTATCAAAAGATCATAAATTATGTTCAGCATTTTTTCTGTATCGAGAGAACCTATGCAGCTTATTTGAGAAAAAAAAATCCAAAATAGGCAACTTTTCATATTTTCAAGAAAAAAAAATCTTCTGAAATATTCCCTTTATATCCCTTCTAAGTGCTGATTAATGCTAAATGAATAAAACTTTATTGTATTTTTAGAAATATCACTAATAACTATAAAGTATATTGCTGCAATAGAGATTTTATGTATGTCTGATCGATTTTCTATACAATTTTTAAATGTTTTGCACACATGTTTATTTTAATAAAATTCCAGCAAAACATATTTATGCAATAAAATATCTATAAAACATATAAAATAAGTTGAATGCCATGCTTTTGTAAATGTATTAAAATTAATTTTAGTTTGTTGATTATTGGCTTGTTTTCACATATGTAAAACTATTTCTAGTTTAAATTAATTTCAAAAAAAGTTTTATTAGGAAAAAATAAAAGATTAAAATATCTAGAATGCTTTTTATATTTAAACACAATCTTTCAATTATAATATGAAGCTGTTAACTACTCCCCAATCAAAAATCTTACATGAATTGTATATAGCCTTTATTTGCCTAAAGATTAATCAAAATGCAAATAGGTTTCAAATATTTTAAGGGTTGAGTTAATTTTTTAATTGAAATTAAAATAAGATCAGAAAAGAAAATGAATTCTTTTGGGAATAGGGCTGATTACAAGGGTTGGAAAACTGCTGTGTGAATGATACAAAGATTTAGGTGGTACAGTTTTTGAGATATAAAAAAATGAGGACTTTTTTTGCCTTAAAAAATGTGGAACTCTTCAAATGTCAAGTATTATCAGAAGATTTAAAGCTAAAAACCCTTCTTTACATCTTCCCAGTGTAAGTATATAAATTCATGGATAAGTCATTGATAAATATTTACCTAATTTTGACTAAATATGGTTTGCTGTAGTTCAAAATAGTTTATTATGCTTATATTTTCTTATATAACTTAGGAGTTAAACTCAGGATTTAATAGCTTAATCATATTTGAATATATAAATTTATATGAAGTTAATGTTCCAACTAGCCAAACACTGTGGTTTTTGTTCTGTTTTGTTTTGTTTTGTTTTTGTGGTTTAGTATTCTTTAAATTTTTTATTCCAAATGTTCAAGCGCATAGCATTATTTGCTACCTTACTTCCTACAGTTCTAATAGAGATTTTTGTCTGACTATTCTCAGACTGACTGGTATTAATGCTTTCCAAAGGTGGATCCCATTTTCCATGTATTTATTTTCCTAAGAGTTCTTCCTTGTTTTGGTGATGGAAATCCTCCATTAATATCCTAAGACATATGAGAGATAAATTTCCTGTGTTTTGTGTGTCTAAAACTATCTTTTTATTTGACCATTATATTTTACTGAGATTTGACAGTCTAGAAATCTAGGTTAGAATTAACCTCAGTAAAAATTTCAAAGGCATTTTTCCATTGCCTTCTGGTACTCAAAATATTTTTATTATTATTTATCAATTTGCAACTTGGTTTGTTTTTCTGAAAATATTTTTTTTTTTTTTTTTTTTTTGAGACAGAGTCTTGCTCTGTCGCCCAGGCTGGGGTGCAGTGGCCGGATCTCAGCTCACTGCAAGCTCCGCCTCCCGGGTTTAGACCATTCTCCTGCCTCAGCCTCCTGAGTAGCTGGGACTACAGGCGCCCGCCACCTCGCCCAGCTAGTTTTTTGTATTTTTTAGTAGAGACGGGGTTTCACCGTGTTAGCCAGGATGGTCTCGATCTCCTGACCTCGTGATCCGCCCGTCTCAGCCTCCCAAAGTGCTGGGATTACAGGCTTGAGCCACCGCGCCCGGCCAGTTTTTCTGAAAATTTTTAACCAATATGTCTTTATCACTCCTAATACTTCATGACATTTTAACTCTGAATTATTTTTTATTTCTTGCTTGATCTTTTCTCATCCATAAACTCACTTAAGACAGACATACATAGAAAGGAAATTCAGGAAATATGAGAAATTTGAAGGCAAAGAGAACTAGGTGTTATGCAAAACAAAAGTGATAATTTGAGCATGAAAATATTTGCTGCTTAGAAGTGATAGATCCCAAAACACCACAAAGAAACAATCTAATGTTCCTGAGGAGTGATTTAAAATCAGTGCAAAGGTCACAAATATGAAGTCATAAAAGCTGAATTATATGCTAACTGGAGCCAGATAAAGCTCACAGAATTACATACTTATTAGTTGAGAGAATCTCTAAGCTGAACAACATCAGATGTTACAATAGAATGTTCTGTTATTATTTTAAAAGATAGTGACATTAAAATCTCTCAATTAACTATTCTATTCTTTTTATTTTCCCCTGACGGTTGCAACATGTTTCAACTAAGAATGTTTTCCTTGAGTTGGTTTGAACTTGTATTTTTTTTTTTTTTTTTTTTTTTAGGAAAAATAAGTTAGTAAAGGATAAACTTTTCAAAGAACTGTCATCAGCATATTTGTATCTCTTAAAACACAAGTTTATTGTCTGTTTTCTAATAGGTATATATGTACACTGTTATAAGTATATATCAAATAGTAGACAATTAAAAATTATGTTCATTTCAAACACCTGACACTGAGTTGTGCATGGTATATACCGTTATTTCGGGCTGAAGAAGGGTTACACATTAAACACTGAGAAAATGCTTTTCCAAATAAGATGTAACTGGAATTTTACTCTGATACAGCTTTATAAGGAATAAATAAATTGAATATTCTTTAAATATTAAAATATTTGAGTAGCATGATGGCATTTCTAAGAACACAATTTATACAGAATTTGATAAAAATTATATTCAGTATACAATTTCTCTCATAGCACATGTTAAATCACTATTAAAGATATGGCTATTAAAGAAGTTTAACGGCAAACTATCAAAGAACAAAATACAAAGAAATTTTTCTCTAATATTCAAATATTTAATCCTCTCAAGTAGAAAGGATGGAATTTTAGAGTAAATTAGTTTAACAGGTTCATATTAATACGTGATAAATTCATACCACACATCTAGTGGATATAATCCAGTGGTAGAGGCAATGGACACAATTTAAAACTTACCAAAATGGCATTTTGATAATAACACAGGGAAGTACAAGAGTACTCATATAGTGCTGTGCTAAAAAAGAAAGAAAGAAAACTTTTTTCTTATTATATACCCGTAATATAGGCATCAATATTTCAACAAGTATGAATTCCATTCTCACTATTTTATAGTCAATTTGAGATACGGGGAGTCTCACATAAATCATTGGAGGAAACGGTAATAGTCCTCGGGCTAGAATGCTGTTTCTGTTCCGCTGATTACATACTGTATTTCTCCAATTCCCTGACTGCACAGTGTCATTTTTAACATGAGTCTATAATTATCAATAAAGGAAATAAGGGTGACATTATAGATATTAAATAGACAAAAACAACACAAAAAAGAAAATAAAATTGAAGACAAGGGAAGATAAGGAGCATCATTTCACTGGTTTAACGAATGCTTTCTGTTTTCACGGTCATCTTGAAAATAGCCTCAAAATTCTCTAAAGCATTTTAACTTCCTTATAGAAACCTAAGATCTGTGTTTTCTCAGCTACAGACTAAAAGTGCAAAATGAAACCAGCAGCTTTGAGAACACATTAACTACCATATAGATGACTAAATATTACAAGTATTTCATTAAAAGTAAACTGATCATTCCCCAGAAAACATTTTAGTGTGTTGTTTTGCATGTCCTGGTGATGGAATTTTTAAAATCAAGATTTCCTAATTTGTTCTTTAATAGTAATTTGGCCCTCATTTTATTTTAAAAACACTTTCCTTAAGTCTATAACTAAAACTATGAAAAGCAACCTGTACAGTATTTTTTTGACTCAACATAATTAGTAAAATAATAACCTACCTAGTAAGATTCAATCCATTTTTAAAGCATAGTACAAAGTCTTCCCTTTTACAACTACATACTTTCTTTTAGTATGCTGATCATTGCAATATCTGTTATCAAACTACATAAAGACTATATTACTGGAGTACTCTGAGATCGTTTAGGAAATGGCTGTTGTTCTTATTAGTTTTCTTCAGCATTGCAAACTGTCCATATTTCATATTGATTATTTGAAACCTTAAACGATGCCAACACTGATCCATAGGGTCACTTAATAAGACTATGTCTATTATCACAATTAAGAAACGTTGTCAGTGCCAGTATCTACTCAATATCATATATTTTTAAATGCTTTCACACTGCATAATTAACCATATCCCAATTTCAGTTCCTTCCCATTCATTAACTTCAAACTTTTCACATGAAACAGTAAAGGCAGATCTTCATGCATATCGGCATATAATAATGTTTTAGAAATTAGTGAGAGATTGACATTTTCTGACTCTTCTGTGTTGTATCTTTATCTCCCAAATAAAATAGCATTCATGCTTAATTGACACCTATGATAAACAAAGTCTTCATTTTTAAATAGTCATCTGAAGTTGTTCTCAAAGTGCCTTATTGTTACATGCTTCATTACAAATGGGTTTTATTGGCAAATCAACCTTTGAATAATTCATCTTAAAATCTGATTTTTAGTATCTGGTATGGGGAACAAACAAGTAAAAATATTGTTCTTTTGGGAATAAAGGGATTGTATATTTTAAATGTTGAACTCTATTAAAATATCAGCCTTTAGAATGCTAATATTCATCTTAAGTCTCCAAGAAGGAGCTAAAATGTGAAGCATTGTCCATAAATTTAGGACACAGAAGCTCTTTATGTTGTTTTTATTCTCATATAGATGTACGCACACTTTTAAAGAACTAATGTTCAGAGAACTACACTTTGGAAAACCTAATCTGAAAAAATACTACAGCAGGGATTTCGACCTGTATTCAGTAGTGGGTCTTAACGGATCCAGAAAGCTCCATGTTGTGATATTTCCATGTAATCTTTGTTCTTTGATTTTTCTTTGACGTCCAACATGATAACAAACTATGGCTGTTGAACCACATGTAAAAAGTAGAAGGTAAAACGTATACATTGCCACAAACGAAGAGAAGAAACAAGATACACAAAATGTCTTTGATGAGTTCCCCTTTTTCAAAAAAGGCTCATTTGTTTTGAATATTTTTCTATTGCAGAAAGCAGTGGAATTTCTCTCTTCAACTAAATTTCTTCACCTGAAGGAAGGTACTTATGATCAGTTGGCATCAATGAAGCATCCTCAAGAAATGTAAGAAAATGATGATTGCCGTGATGTTCCCCTTCCTGTGTCCAGGTGTTCTCATTGTTCAATTCACACCTATGAGTGAAGACCTGCGGCGTTTGGTTTTCTGTCCCTGCGATAGTTTGCTGAGAACGATGGTTTCCAGCTCCATCCATGTCCCTAAAAAGAACACGAACTCATCCTTTTTTATGGCTAACATAATGATGAGTTAATGGGTGCAGCACACCAACATGGCACATGTTTACATATGTGACAACCCTCCGTTGTGCACATGTACCCTAGAACTTGAAGTATAATAATAATTTTTAAAAAGACACACGCATAAGGGGAAAAAAAGAAAAAAGAAAATGAGGATTGGTACTCAGGTTTTGTCTACAGGAGGGAATAAATGGAGACAAAACATTTCTCCCCCTTGGAACATCTCAGGACCTTGTCTCAATGTCTTAGCCATTACTTGGAAGGCCTCTGTGTCTGTCTCTAACCCCCTAACAACCTAGGACCCAGGTTACAGAAGAGTCTTAATAGAGTACTGGAAGAATTCCAGGTAATATACGAATATTGCTTAGCAAGGACAAATAAAATTTCAAAAAAATGCATTTTTTTCTACTGGTGTCTTGACATTTCAATTAAATTGCAATTAAAATATATACAATATAGAAGCAACTCCACATTTGCAAATTCCGAGCTCTAACATTGTACAATAATTGTGTGAGGGTATGTTTTTTTCTGATAAAAAAGAGAATGGCATTGTACAAATAATCAGAGACTTGAGCACTCAGGAAAGGCATTGAGATAGTCTCAAGTATGAACATATTATGGTGCTAAGAAATACAATAGAAGGCCAAGCTAATTAGTTGATTTCTACTTTGGGGAATGCTCAGGTGCACCCAAATGTACTGTAAATATATTCATAGACTCATAGCTTATCTTAAAAAAAGGCTAAATCATCAGTAAATTCATATCTATGTTAATCTCTTATGTATAAATTTTTAAATTTCCTATTTTTGTCTATATGTTGCAAGAAATAGAAAATCACTCAGAGATAATTGCATGCTTAACTATTACATTAAATGTTGCAAATAAATATGTGCTATGTTATTCACATTTTTACAGCAAATTTGTGATGTAATTCACCTACCATACTATACCCTTCATCCATTTAATACATATAATTTTATGCTTTTTTAATGTTTATGGAGTCGTAACCATCACCACAATTAATTTTAGAATAATTTTATAAATCCAAAAGAAACCATTAATCTATTTTCTGTCTCTACATATTTGCTTATTCTGAACATTTCATTTAATTGGAATCATATAATATGTGATCTCTTGTGACTGATTCCTTCACTTAGAATAGTATTTCCAGGTTCACCGATGTTGCACCAGGCATCAGTAGAGTTCCACTGTTCCAGAGTTGAGATGGGAAGGGTGACCTGCTTCTCTCAGGGAATAGCCTCCATATTCCTTGGTTTCTCTCTCCTGCATTGCAACAGGCACCCTATGAGAGAGCCGGGGCTAGTCGCACAGATGTCAACTGGGTAAAGAAACGTGTGTCCCTGGACTTCTGGGTTTTCCTCACCTGGAATTTAGCCTCTACAACATGGAGCTGGGGGTGGAGATGGATGAGAAATGTTAGCCACCTGCACCTTCCAGAAAGATGCCATGGTTCTCAATGGAGAGCTTTGAAAAGAGGGAGCTCCATGTTCTTGGCCACACCCACTCAGAGTAGAGTTTTGTCAACCTCTGCTGGATGGGGAGGAAGGGAACACCATAGACCTTCAGTGATTCTTACTTAGATGTAGTAGATTTACCTGAGTAAATGTTTCTGCACTTGCTCTATGCCCTTAGGACAATTTACAAACATTTTAAATGGTTGATTTTTTAAAACAATTTTTGCCAGTTAAGGTTGTTCCCTGGAGAGAGGATTTAAGAAATTCCTCACACCACCATTGAGAAAATTGTTCTTATGTTTACATTTGAAACCACTAAAAACGTGTTGTTCACAATATTTTTGATGTAATCCAAAACTGATCACTATCTGAGCATGCGAAAATAATTCTACTAAGTGTTTTTAATGGGTGATTTATTGGATTAATACCTTATTGTTCTGTCCATATCGACTTACAATATTACTAATCAATTCCTTTATGAGAGAAAAAATAAAAATTATTTAATATTTTTAATGTATAACAATTACATGTTTCAGATTTTGAAGGGTAATTATCATAGCCACAAATTACAATAATTTAAATCTATTATCCAATATTCAAAAAAAATCTTTTTGGGTAAGCTACTTACATCTTCATATAGATCATTTCCTTAATGAAAATATGATACTGATACATAAGCAATTGTATAGCCAGTACAAAAAACAGCAATTCATAATGAATCAATTTTATTGTAAAATCAACAATTATCTATTAGTATTTTTCACACACTCAGAAACCTGCTATAAGAAAAACACAGGAGTTATTAAGCACATGTTTGCTATTAGAGAGATAACCTAATTGGGGTGAAAATATGGGCATGCATGTATTTCAGAAAAAAAAAAAATCTTACCAGTTGTCTCTATGATGTTTTTCTGTACAACTCAGTTTTCTCTCTCCAAATCAATCATCTCAAACCTCTGACCACAACAACTCTTCTCATTTTTCCAAAAAGAACCAGCTTCGTATCTTCACTTGGGTCTCCCTGAAGCAAAGTTCAAGACAAGGATATGTATGGGTGTAGTTCATTTGCGAAGGACCAAAAAATGAACAGAAATATGAGAAACAAACAATATAGGAGTACATTATGAAGTTCATCACTGTGGAAAACTGGGACTTGACCCTACCTACAACCTTCTCAGAACTGTCCATCGTAGGATTGAATATCTACTCTGTTTCTCAATCTTTATTGACTAAGGGTTTCTCTGGGAATTGTTAACTATCCTGCATTTCAAGAGTACTCAATGTTCTTGTCCAGCAGGCTCCAGGAGATACCTGTAGCTGTCAGAAAAGTCCAAGCAGAAAGTGAAGAGTGCACATTGGAGACATTGTCAATGTGAATTAAGCCCAAGACCACACATAATTCTGCTGAAGCTATGACTCAACTGGAGGTGATTACTACATGATGAGAGTTGGGGGCAACAGAGGGATATGATACATTTTCTATTCAAGAAATAAAAGATACACATATTTAACATGTCATTCTTACTTAAATAAAGTGGTTGATTAAAAAATAAAAGAAACAAAAAGCTAAGCCTTTAGATGGGAACTTTCTTTACTGAGTTACAGCAAGATTTCTTCTTTTGATACCTACCTTTCCCTGCTTATTTCCTGACAAAACACAGACACTGTCCTTCCTGCTATTGAACACTTAGCATGCCATCGTCACCTTGGTTATCATTCCTACCCACCATTACTTAGGCAACTAAATACACTTACTCGTGAGTTTTTCACAAAATGTAAAGATAACTTTTATCCTGTATTTCAGCATTATCATTGTGCTTTCTTTAAGGATTCTTCCGTTCGTCTTGACAGCCTCTCATCAGTCAGCCTCCTAAACCACAGCTTTAGTAATCGTTCAGAATATAAATCAAACCAAATTATTTATCTACTTAAATCATCCAGTATCTTCCCATTGCTATTAGAAAGAATGCTCTAAATGACTTAACATGTTAATGACTTAACATGCTCTAAATGACTCTGTTGGGTGGGTGTCTTCACGTCTCCCACTCCAGCCTCCACTCAGATGATTACACCGCTCTTAGTGTTTTCAAGTCACATTGATCATCTCAACTTTCTTTATTGTTTTCTTTTGACTACACAGAATTTCACACCGTTCTCTCCATTACTGAGTATCTCTTTCTGTTTCCTCTTCACTTAGTTACTTTTTAACTGCAACTAAACCTACATATATCAACTTGACCAACACTTCCTCCAAGAACCATCTCTAACTCAAAGGTAAGGACAGCTCCACATTTATCTGTGTTTTTATAGCACTGCACACTCTTTGTAGCAGCAACTATCCTGCTGTGCTCACATATATGTTGAAGTTATTATGTTATTAATATATTCCCACTCCATGAAACTATTAGACACAAAAGGGCCTTGTCCATTTTGGGGTCTTTGTGCCCACCTTCGTATCCCAGATACATGTCTTAGTGCCTGTTGTATAAAAGTAAATCAGTACATATTTGGGGAATTAAAAAAAAAAAAAGACCGTGAAAGTGTAAAGGCGTAGATATTAACCTGTATGCTTGTAAATATGAGTAAACTGGGACTTTAAGAAAAGTAGATGTCTGTTTTAGTTCAAGTAGTTATGGAAATCTTAGAGGAGCAGACTCCAATTAAATTGGGCATTGACACTATATTCATATATGCAAACAAGTGAAAAAATAATTTCATGTTTAGTATTAAAGAAAAACAAATATAGCAAAGAGTCAAAAATGAACATGCCATGTATAAACATATGAGATAATAATATGGGGAAATAAATATATAATAATAGTAAAATTGGATAAGTAAGGTGTATTAGTCTGTTTTCATGCTGCTAATAAAGACATACCCAAGACTGGATAATTTATACAGGAAAGAGGTTTAATTAACTCACAGGTCCACATGACTGGGGCTGACTCACAGGCCTCACAATCATGGTGGAAGGCGAGGAGGAGCAAAGCCACATCTTACATGGCAGCAGGCGAGACAGAATGAGAAGCAAGTGAAAGGGGAAACCCCTTATAAAACCGTCAGATCTCATGAGGCTTATTCACTACCATGAGAACAGTATGGGGGAAATCACTCCCATGATTCCTCTGGGTCCCTCCCACAACAGGTGGGAATTATGGGAGTTATAATTCAAGATGAGATTTGAGTTGGGACACAGCCAAACCATATTAGTATTACACCATTAAAAGTCTTCAGAATTCTGGAAATACTCAGAATGGCTAGCTGCATGATCAAGAACTGCTCTAGGATTTTGATTAAGAGAGGAATAATTAAAGTAGTGGTGGATTAGGATGTCTAGTACAATAATGTGGGTCAAATGAAGAGAAGATAGAGAAAAGCCTGGAAACAGGATCTTGTTGTGATTTATATATGGGTAGGATGTTCAGGAAATGGCATTAAAGTACCAAAGATAATCAACACAAGTTATTTCAAATTGATTTTATCATGTTAAATATAGAAAAAGGATCTAGAACCAGAAATACCATTTGACCCAGCAATCTCATTACTGGGTATATAGCCAAAGGATTATAAATCATTCTACTATAAAGACACATGCACACGTATGTTTATTGCAGCATTATTTACAGTAGCAAATACTTGGAACCAACCCAAGTAGCAAAGACTTGGAACCAACCCATCCTTTGCAGGGACATGGATGAAGAAGGAAGCCATCATTCTCAGCAAACTAACACAGTAACAGAAAACCAAACACCGTATGTTCTCACTTATAGGTGGGAATTGAACAATGAGAACACATGGACATAGGGAGGGGACATCACACACTGGGGCCTGTCAGAGGGTGGGGTGCAAGAGGTGGGAGAGCATTAGGAGAAATACCTGATGCATGCAGGGCTTAAAACCTAGATGACAGGTTGATAGGTGCAGCAAACCACCATGGCACATGTATACCTATGTAACAAACCTGCATGTTCTGCACATGTAACCCAAAACTTAAAATAAAATTTTAAAAAAAGAAAATGAAATGAAAACATGAATTAAATATTTTAAGTCTGTTTATTCTGGGAGAGTAAAGAAAATCTGTATAAAACAATTATTAAAAAATAATTTTTTGGCCGGGCGCGGTGGCTCAAGCCTGTAATCCCAGCACTTTGGGAGGCCGAGACGGGCGGATCACGAGGTCAGGAGATCGAGACCATCCTGGCTAACACGGTGAAACCCCGTCTCTACTAAAAATACAAAAAAAACTAGCCGGGCGAGGTGGCGGGCGCCTGTAGTCCCAGCTACTCAGGAGGCTGAGGCAGGAGAATGGCGCAAAACCCGGGAGGCGGAGCTTGCAGTGAGCTGAGATCCGGCCACTGCACTCCAGCCAGGGCTACAGAGCAAGACTCCGTCTCAAAAAAAAAAAAATAATAATAATAATAATAATAATAATAATAATAATAATAATAATTTTTTAAATCTATTTTTACTTTTAGAAATGGGAGGTCTTTCTAAGTTGCTCAGGCAGAACTCAAGCTTTTGGGCTCAAGTGGTTCTCTGCGTGAGCCTATCAACTAGCTGGGACAAGCATGCAGCACTGCACCTGGCTTTGATAAGAAACTTTGAGCAGAAAAGCAATGGTAAAGACAAAAATAAGTTGTTATAAAACAGACTGAGAGCTCTTGAGAGAAAATTATTAGTAAACACATCCTGATTTTGAACCACACCATTTGGATACAGGAAGTTGAGATTGGAGAGCAAAATCAGCTAATGTACAAGGGATGTAGGTAGTTTTAAAATGGTCAGAAATTCTCTACTACTTCTCCTTTCAAGAAGGGGCATTGGTTTCTCCACGACTTGAATGTGGACTGCTCTTCTGACTGCTTTTTGACAAATTAAAAACTATAAAATTATGCAATTCCAAAGTCCAGGCATTAAGAGGCTCAAAACTTGTGCCATTATCATGACTGGATATTGCCACCATATACCCCAACTAACAGCCAGCACCCACTGTCACATATGTGAATGAGGCCACCACAGACTCCCCAGCTCCAATGAGAATTTGGATGATGCAACCCTAGGACTGAAGGAAGGTGAGATGAGCAGGAGGACAGTTCACCATGAGTAAAATATAAAATAGCTTTGCTCTAAGACACTAAGTTTTCGATGTGGTTATCACATAGCAATAGAAAATGGGTTATAGAGCCCCCAAATGTTTTAAAAGCCCCAAACATGTGGCATGACATTTGGGTGCAAGCAGTCAGAGGTTGTGAAAGTGGCTATCTTTCATACTTCTGGTGGGGGCAGAAACACAGGGAGGAAATTAAATGCTGAGCCTTGAGAAAGTGTGAAAACGATCGGCAAGGCTATTAACAATTGGAGGTTAATTGAAAGATAAAACATATATTTAATTAACTTTGGATATAGCTAAAGAAATTTCCAAACAGGAAGTTGGAAATGTCAATTGGCTCCTTTTGACTGTGGATGATAAAGTATGGGAAGAGAGAAGTAAACCAAAAAGAGAATTGTTCCATTTGTAAGAAGAATGTAAAGAAAATATAAAGAAACCAGTACTTGCTGAGTTGGAAAATAAAGATTTATATTGCTTTTTCTCCTCCTCCTTCTTTTTTTTTTTTTTGAGACGGAGTCGGCTCTGTCGCCCAGGCTGGAGTGCAATGGCACAATCTCGGCTCACTGCAACCAGGGTTCAAGTGATTCTCCTACCTCAGCCGCCCACGCAGCTGGGATTACAGGCACGCGCCACCATGTCCAGCTAATTTTTGTGTTTTTAGTAGAGACAGAGTTTCACCAAGTTGTTCAGGATGGTCTCAATCTCTTGACCTCGTGATCCACCCGCCTCAGCCTCCCAAAGTGCTGGGATTACAGGAGTGAGCCACCGTGCCCAGCCACTTTTATTTTCAAGATGGCAAAAGATTCCCAAATAAGAAATAGCCTTAGTATAAATAGTTTATTAAGGATGTGACTATAAGACTCTTGACAATAAGACTCTTTTAAAACCTAAAACCTCTGTTAAAATACATATATATTTAAGGTGGAGTTCTAGTGAACATCTTCAGCTACCTGACAAGGTGTGTAAGTACCTAAGTTTGGTCCCATTCTCAAATAGCACTGATAAGTATGGAGGAAAGTAGTCTTAAAATGTATGTGTGACATTTGTTAATTTAGTAGACTATAAACTGATGATTACAAAGCTCACCCACTATTTTATTTTTTATTTTTATTTTTTGGAGACAAGTTCTGGCTCTGTCACCCAGCCTGGAGTGCAGTGGCACCATCATAGCTATAGCTCACTGTAACCTCAAACTCCTGGTCTCAAGTAATCTTCCCACCTCAGCCTCCCTAGTAGCTAGCACTACAGGCATGTGCCATGATGTCTGGCTAATTAAAAAAACAAATTTGTAGAGACAGGGTATGCCATACTGCCCAGGCTGGTCTTGAACTCCAGGGCTCAAGTGACCCTTCGGCCTCAGCCTCTCGAAGTCCTGGGATTATAGACATAAGACACTGTGCCCAGCCTCTGTTCATTATTAAGAGAGTTATATCGGTATGTATTAAAATGGACAGGGACAATTTCCAATAAAAAATATTTTTGGAGCACTCAATTATCTGTGGGCAAGAAGCTGGCTGAGAAATCTAGCCAATTGCAAACATGGACCATTTTTAATAGAAGAGAAAAATTGTCTCAGTGGGTTAGTCAGGAGTCTACAGGGTGGATCCTGAGTTCTGGAGGCCAATGGATTATGGAATCATTCCAAAGAAGAAAAATTGGGTTTTAAAGAAGAAACATTTTCTGCACCTGAGATAGAGGATTCTTACAACACATACCCAGCTGGATTTTAGAATTATGCAGATGAGTGAATGCATGAACTTACCCTGTCTCTTTTGAATGCCATGCAATACCTGTACAATTTTTTGTTGGATCCATAGGGAACAAATTAATTTTTTAAATTCACATGTCTATAGACCAAGAGAAGCTACCCTTGAGAAGATGCACCCAAGGAGGCAACATCCATATCTGAACCAGAAGCAGCTAAAAGATATTTGACTTTGAACCTGATGCCTTGATTGACTAAGACTTTTGAATATCTTAGAACAGGATGAGTGTTTTTTTGTATTTAGAAAGAATGCCTACGATTTTCCCTGAGGAAAGCATCTGAGGAGCGTCTGATTTTTAAAATTTATTTTTATTTATTTATTGAGATGGAGGTCTCACTAGCAATTGGTAGACTAAAAATAACCACAGATAATTTGCAGTAACTCTCATCAAAGGGTGGAGTCTCTTTGCTCATACCTTAATCTAGACTGGCTTTGTTAGTTACCTTAACCAATAGAATATGGCAGTAGAGATACTGTATAAATTTTAAGCCTGATCTTTTTTTTGACTGTCATCTCAGGAAGGCTGGGATAGCATACCAGATTCTTAACTCATCTCGTAGCCAGCAGCCAGCACCAGTCAACAGACATCAATGATCATCTTACACCATCTAGCCACAGCTGAGGTGACGGATACTGTAGCTCCATGAATGACTCTAAGCAAAGGCAGCAAAACAATTAGCCAACTGACTCCAGTACAAACTGCTAATAATTGTTGTTCTAAGCTACTACATTTTGGAGTGACTTGTAATAAAGCAATAGATGACAAGGCATACTAGTCTCCTATGATCCGTTATAAAGATACTATGGTTGTATCTATATCTACAGCTCCATTATGGTTGGAGCTAAAATTCTCTTCATTTGCAAAAGGTATAGGGTTGACTGTGTGTAATGGCAAAGCAACCCATTGTGACAGCAGGAGACTGTCATTGTAATGTATTCCTATTTATATTTTTCTATATTTGGGGAATTCTGTACTTGGATTTTAAGAGCTTGTATCTTGATGTAGTTGATTGTTTCTTCATTTTGCTTATTTTTCAGAGGCATCCCAGAATTGTTACTTTAGTAATCAGAGAAAGTGGCATTAGTCTACATGTTTGTAAGGGTGATTGAACTTTATTTTCCAACTAGCATTGTTCCCTGTGTCCTCTAGGGAAATAGAAAATGAGGGAAAGTCTAGGTGGTGTGGCAAGTATAAATGCCTTACATCTGAGAACTAGTTAATTTTCATCATAATGTGACCTTATTTTGAAGCTTGATTATTTCTGAGGAGGTAGTTGCTCTTAATATTTAATTATGAGATGTCCCAAAATTGATAAATAGAATTTTAAAACGTCAATATGTATGAAGAAAGATGTTAATTGACTTATGGATCTTTGATACTTTGCTCCATATCTCTCTGGATAGAAAGTTCTTCAAATGCTAGCTCACAGGAGAAGTGAAGCAAGGAAATAATTGGTCACAATGGAAAAGCTGGTGGATGCTCTCCTGAAGTTAATTAAGTAAATATTTCCACTTAGAAATAATCTTTGTACAAAGAAGGCTGTTTATGTTATGAGGTCTGTGGTTTACCAATAGATCTAATTTTATGTTTATGGTGGGATTAATATAGGTAATAAGGGTAAAAGGTGATTCTAAAAGCAAATGTATGAGAGAACAATATTTTACTGACAACTACAGCAACCAGGACGTAACTAAAACTAAAAGTAAGTATACCATTTTGATTATGGCAGATTATGGTAAATCAGACCAAAATCTCTAATCCCACTCCTCAAAAATAGAGGGCAAATAGAACAGCTGAACATAATATAAAATGGATTTATTTAAAGAGCATCAAAAGGATAAACTAATAATTAAGACTTTGAGAATACCATTAGGACAGGAAAATGACTCAGTCAGGTGGAACATATTTTATGGGAGCATTTATGAATTTTGTAGATAACAGGTAAATATCCAAGGGCAAGGTTTGCCATCATTGACATGATAAGTAATCCCAATGGGAAATTGGAGAAATAGAGCCAGCTAAATAAGGGAGATAGTAACTGTAAACCCTTCATTTTGGGTTTGGACCACAAAGGGTTATATCACAGTAGTAAGAATAAAAGTAAATCAGAGCTTTTGGCAAGCAATATGGCTCAGCCTCAAAAATCTTAACTTCTGAAAAAGAATTACAGTTGTCTGGAATTGTTTGTGTCAGTAACTATCTTCCATAAGTAAATATACACAAAGAAGAAGTAAATTATTGTCCACAAGGTTATTCTACAATTAACATAATAAAAAATTAACAAGAATATGATAAAAGGGAAAGTGAATAAAAACTAGTAGAAACAACAGAAATTGGAATCTGATATGCAGAGGAACCAGACATGTGAGATATCAGGAAGAAATACCCAAAGAACTATATTTTCTCGTTCAAGTTTTTAAGAGAAAAGATGGAGAATTTCAGCAGATAAATGAAAAGAATTAAAAATAATTAGAAATTTTAGAATTTTAAAAGCAACTAAGTAAGAAATTGGTTGATGATTGAATAGGGAATTATTCTACTTCTAACAGTAGCTGAGTACCTGATTCAGATCAATCCTCTTTCTGAAACAGGAAAATCTGAAGAAAACAGAGTACAACTTTAATAAAACATTCAAAACACAAGAAGATACAACTTCTAAATTTGCCATGCACAAATAACATATATATGTACATACATGTACAGAAACATATACACACACATATTTATAAAACAAATATTAACAAATACAAAAATAGACATGTGGTCAGAATAATTGATAGAACAATAAGAGAAAAGAGTAAGACTTTAAAATATCTGAACTACATGATAAAGAAATTTGATTTCATGGACACACATAGAAAGCTGAATCCAACAAGAGCAAGTAGGCAGTTGTTTAAGCAAAATAGAAAAATAACAAAAAATGGTCATATGCTTATCCATGAGCCAAGTGTCAACAAGTTTTAACTGTGGGCACTGTATCTCTTACTAAACTATATTGTGCAAGAAATCAGTAATAAATTGCTAACCAGAAAATCTTAATATATTTTAAAATTAGTAAATAAAAATCAAATTACTTCTGCACAGAAAGGACTTTCATATCCTCTTGTATATTTTATGTTCCTGGAAAATCTCAATACTTCCATGCAAAGTAACTCAGCTGAGACTATTGATTACTGGAAAATTACATGAGTACTTGGAGACCAACCAAAGTCAGGTTACTACAAAATCCTGAAAATACTCTCTTAGGAAGTTATATCACTACCAAGAAGTACCAGTAGAAGCCTGACAAAAAATATTGGCATAGATTTTTATAATTAATGATCAAAGGGGAGAGGGATACATTATTAATTTTAATACTGCTGCATGTAAGGTGTAATTTAGGTCAAAACTGATCCCCCAGTGGCTTCATACTTTCGTAAGCTGACTCTTCTGTAGGATAATACAACTACCCTGCTGCAGTGGGTGAAACTGTGGGTTTAACACAGTTTTCTGTGAGGTATAATCACCTTTCCCCCTCCCTGACTCAAAAATAGAATATCCCTTTCAAGGTAGTGGGAGTGTAATGAATGCAAGTGACCTGCACTGGCTTTATGGAGGTCAGAAGGACACGTGTTAATTTAACACCTCTGACATGACTATGGTAGATACTGTCATCGGAGGACTTCACTAACTTGGGTGCTTTATGTAACTTGCTTCTTTGAGAGCCAAGGGTAAATTCAGGAGGCAGTAACTGACCTCCTTGCTGAATTATTGAACATGGGGCTGCATAAAATCAGGCACGAATAGGGAAAATACAAAGTCAGGAGAAGCATATACAAACCAGCTCAATTGCAATAGGTATGTGGAGATCATGTGAACTTTTAAAACCCCTTCCCTGCAGTTTATGTTCGATCTAGTATGTTTTCCATTGAAGCCATAGCAAATGACCACAAACTGAGTGGCTTAACACAACATACATTTTTCTTCCGGTTCTGTAGGTCACAAGTCTTACATGGGCATCCGCGGCTAAAATCAAGGTGTCAGCAGAGTTCTTTCATTTCCTTGCCTTTTCCAGCTCTAGAGAATGACTACATATGTAGGCTTTTGGCCTCCTTCCTCCATCTTCAAAGCCCTCAACAGCCGAGAGGGTCTTTCTCATATTGCTGCAGCCACCTTTCAGGTTCTCTCTTCCTAAGCACAGCTCTCTCCCTTACTACAACTGAGAAAGTTTCCCTGCTTTTAAGAATCCACATAAGACAAGGCTCACCCATATAATCTCCTCAATTTATTTACATCTGCAAAGTCATTTTGCCAAGAACAATTATACATATTCCCAAGTTCTGGCATGAGGTTACCTTTGTAGGGGAGCATTATTCAGCTGACCACACCTACTCAGGCTTTTTTCTCTTATAAAAAATTAAATTTATATTCAAACAGAGGGTGAACTTTCTGGTGATGGTTTTAAATGAACCCTAGAGCATCATCTTACTAAGCCCATGCTTCTGCCTTCCCAGCAGTTTTTCTCAGCCTGCCTCTGCTTAACTCAAGTATTTCAATAGAATGGAGCTGGGAAGAGAGCATAAGCGGTTGCATACTGAGATCTGCTGTTTTTCTCTTTTCTTTACAGATGTTTTGAAT
The DNA here is from genome assembly GCF_043159975.1 of Macaca nemestrina. Lineage (NCBI taxonomy): Eukaryota > Metazoa > Chordata > Mammalia > Primates > Cercopithecidae > Macaca > Macaca nemestrina. The sequence goes on from NC_092128.1 coordinate 13,402,431, forward strand.
TTTACAAATTTTCAGTGCTAAAATTATGCTGAGGATGTTTGGGGGTTTTATTTTGTTTTGTCGTTTCATCTCTGTCTTAGTCTCTTCAGGCTGCTATTACAAAATATCTTAGACTGGGTAAGTTCTAAACAATGTAAATTTATTTATCACAGTTCTAGAGGCTGGGAAGTCCAAGATCAAGGAAATGGCGTGCCTGGTGATGGTTCACTTCCTCAGAGACCGTGCCTTCATGCTGGTGGAAGGGCCACAGGCTCCTTCAGGCCTCTTTATAAGAGTACTGATCCCATTCCTGAGAGCCCCACCCTTGTGACTTAGTCACCTCCCAAAGACCCCACCTCTTAAAACCTTCATAGTGGGGAATAGGTTTCAATATATGAATTTGAGTGAGGGAGGAGGGTCACAAGCATTCAAAATAGAATCTCCACTTCCTAAACCCCCACATTTTTTTGTCTCTACTGTTTTGGGAGGAAATGTAGTAAGATGGGCACCTAGGCATGTTGTCTTTTGTTTACTGTATTTGGTAAACTGTTTTGGGATACCAGACGTTATGAATTTTATGTTGCAAAAGGCGCTTTTTTTGTATTACTCTAAGGACTGTTGGGCTTTGTTTCAGCATGTAGTGAACGTACTTGCAAATCACCTTATTTCCTCTGAGGCTTGCTTTTAAGCATTGTTCGGACAGTTCCAGGATAACTTTTACTCCAGGATTAAATTTTCTTACTCCCATGTATAATATCTGGGGTGTCCTCTCAGACTAAGGATTTTTCTGAGAATTGTTTCATCCCGTAGTATTTTCTGTCATTTGGAATTTTAGCCCATTCTTGGTCAGATCAATACTCTTCCAAAGACTGGAAAATGCTTCTCTTCAGCACTCATCTGATAGTTTACACCACATGAGCTTCTACAGCCTTACAGAAGAGGTTCTCTCCTACACTCGAATCAATGGAGAATAAGAAAGCTGACATCTAGATTTTTCTTTTTTTCCTTTTTTTTTTTTTGTTTTGCCCACTTATGAACATCAAAGAAAAATTTCCAGCGAGGCTTCTGATTGAAAACTACCCAACAGGCTCTGGGCATACAAATAAATATCCCATTGTGTGAGCACAGTGATTACTCAATGTGTGTCAATTTGGCTATTATATGTTATGTTGGATAAAGCAATGCTCTAAGCCTTTTTAGCTGATAAAAGGGAAATGTGATAAAGTGGAAGATTAGAAAGAGAAGTGAGTTTCATCAATGCTTTTCGCATTTTATGAATTATAAGCCCCACAACAAGTATACATTTATATAAAAAAGTCATTTATTTAAGAAATGTAGTGACAGCACTTTTATAATGTGTCCTGGTCTTCCTTCCTGCCCCAGGCTCTCATCCCACTGTGTCAAATCAGTCCTCTATCTTCCTCGGTTCCCGAGAGCTTCAATTATGACAGATTGTTTTAAACTTTATGTGGCAAAGTTGTTAGAGGTCTGGGGAGCCCTGGATTTACATAAATGCCATGGAAAAAAGTGTCTTTAAAGGGTAAGTGTGGAACTCCTACCTTGTACAGTCATAATTCTGACACTTGACAGGGAGTATGAAAAAGCATGAGAAAGGAAAGTAAGAAGCAACCTAAAAACATATCTAACATAAATTAACAATAGCACTTGAGAACTTGGAGAACACTGGGGAAAAGGAAGTTAAAGAGCAAGAGGAAAAATTAAGTGGATTTAAAAATTTAATGAATGCTTGTGATTTAGGATAAACAGTGACAGATGGGTGCTAGATATGAGAAAGAACTGTGTGAATTACATAACCTGGTTTCTAATTTTGTAGTCCTTACCCTGCGCTATCTTTAAAATCACTTTTGCTCTTCTCTGCTCAGTTAATTATTTGGGAGCCAACATTAAAGATGCTGCTTGTATTTTCAATGTGATTTTAAAACATGGGACATCGGATTACTGTACACTTGTGAAATATAATCATGTGGATATATTTAAATACCTCTCTGCCTTCTACATGTCTGTGTTTTTACATCTACCTATCTACCCATCTATCATCTAACTATTTATCTATCTATCATCTCCTATCTAGTATGGAATCTCACTGTTGCAACCCAGTGAATTATTTTGAGCCTGAAAATTTAACTGATTTGAGTGTGACTGTACCAATGCAAAAGGAGGAAGGGGGTTAAATACACCCTATTAGCCACCAAAGGTTAACAAAAAGAGGGGAAAAAATAGGATAAAAGAATGAAGGACAGAAGGGAAGAAGAGAAAAATGAAGAAATAAAGACAAGGGAAAAAAGAAAAAGGAGGGGACCGTGAGGAGCTAAAATCTAATATGTACTTTAAAAAACAAAGGTTAGAGTTTATTACAGCCATTTTTTTTTCTTTTTTGTTGTGATACTTTAAGTTCTAGGGTACATGTACACAACGTGCAAGTTTGTTACATATGTATACATGTGCCATGTTGGTGTGCTGCACCCATTAACTCATCATTTACATTAGATATATCTCCTAATGCTATCCCTCCCCCCTCCCCCCTCCCCACAACAGGCCCCAGTGTGTGTTGTTCCCCTTCCTGTGTCCAGGTGATCTCATTGTTCAATTCCCACCTATGAGTGAGAACATGCGGTGTTTGGTTTTCTGTTCTTGCGATAGTTTGCTGAGAATGATGCCTTCCAGCTGCATCCATGTCCCTACAAAGGACACGAACTCATCCTTTTTGATGGCTACATAGTATTCCATGGTGTATATGTGCCACATTTTCTTAATCCAGTCTGTCACTGATGGACAACTGGGTTGATTCCAAGTCTTTGCTATTGTGAATAGTGCCGCAATAAACATACCTGTGCATGTGTCTTTACAGCAGCATGATTTATTACAGCCATTTTTGAGACTTTGGTTTAAATCCCAAACTTGTAACTCTATACTACATTCTATAAGATTCCAAGGCAAAGTTTTTATCCTTTTCACCTAATGTAGTGGTTACGAATATGGAAAAATAAGTATTTTTAGCGAATTAGTTATGTGCATCTAGTTGTTATTGGAATAAATAGCAAAATGTCTCCAGCTAGGGCTGGATTATATGTATGTCAGAGTTGATGGCATTTTTAAAGCGACTTTATCAAATGACTCTCAGTAAGATCTTCTCTGTAGTAGAGCTGAAACTGCAACAAAATCCAGTTTAGCCTTTACGACTAACTGCTAGGTTAGGTTTCCTTTTCTTTTCTTTTCTTTTTTAATTTTTGTCCTAAAAATCATTGGCAGAGACACTCTTTTGGTCCTGGCTTTTCATCATAAGATTTTGTTTGTCATGTCACAAAAGTGAAGTTTTGTCCACGGGAAGTAGAAAATGTATTGAAGAGTCAAGTTGGGATAAGGACTGGGTATCTCTTTCCTTTTCAGATCAACTTTCCTCAAAGCCTCTTTTGGGGGTACTTTGGGCTCCATTAACAATCAGAACAACACTTTTATTCTCAGTGATATTTGGTAACCATGGAGGTAATTTTTGTTGCTGTGCAATCTTCAGTCTCACGCTTACCTGCCAGGTCTGAAAAGGGTTTGGAGAAATGAGCAAATACAAGCTGCTAAAACCAGAAAAAGGAATTGTCCACACTGTTTTTAAGCTTTCTTTTCTAACCACAGCCTGCTGTTTCTTTTCATTGCTCTCTGACTGCTCCTGGGCTGAATTTTATTTCATTCTGAAAACCGCATATTTGCAATAAATAGAAATGAAATATCACTCCTCAAGGATGGACTAGTTTATCAAAAATTCTCTTCTTAGATTTCTACCTCCACAGAAGACTATAAAGTGATGTTGAAATTCTTACCATAAATCCTTCAATCATTACCACTTACAAACAGATAAATGTTGACATGCAGCCTGAGGCAAAATTAAGAGAGGTGATGTTATGGGTCTTTTACATCACTCCATTTCACTCTCAGCAGATGTTGCTGGTGTGTAAGACACAGCTCTAGCAGCTGCCACATAGGAGAGGCATCCTGGACCTCCAGGGAATATATTGCATATGCTTTTAATTTAGATAATATCTCTTTCTGGATTCAATCAGATGCTTCACAGTGCAATGGAAGGGGAATTGTCAGAGTACTACCAGGACTCTGTACCTCTTACTTTTGTGTTTAGTGACCTAACTTCCTATGGAGTAGCCTGACTTTCCTGAGCTGAGTGACTCACTTCTTGTTTAATATCTCTGAAGATGACCAAATAGTCTACCTGAAAACCAACCTTTGGTTTTTTTCTAATAAATTTATTAATGGTGAAATAGGATAGATTGTAAGAAGTTTTCAGAGGGGCATATTGGACCCCATTTTCTCTCTGTCAAGTCTCACCAGCAACATTTGATACAGGTAGCATTTCAATAGCACAATATATGCTCAATATGTTTCAGGAAAAATGTAGCCAGTGTATTGTGTGACATAGGCTGTGGGCTGGGGAATTACAGGTCAAGAGAAAAATAATGGTAAGAAAAGTTTTCATGAAAGAGGGAGGATTTGAACTGGACTTCTTACAGTATTTAAGATGTTAATAGACTATTGATGCTATTGCACACAGGGAAAAGTTTTGAATGGAAGATTATAATTTGAGATTTTGACCTGTTATTATTGTGAGGGATTGGTAAGATTTTTAAATACCCAGTAAAGTTATTGAAAATAAGGAATAATAAGATGAGATCTCATAATTCTTTATTATAATAGTTCAATGAAACAAGTCAGTAAACTGTAAAAAAACTGAAATATCAAGATACAATCAAATAAAATGTCACAGTATATTGAATACTGGATTTTGACAAAAATGAGTAAAACGGGTAATGAAAGAACTTGTAATCAATAAATATCCTTATCTGGGTACAATCACCTCCAGAAAACTGTGGATTTGGCTTTTCACTGCCTTTAGAGTCTCATGCAATTTTTTCTTGTTGGCAAACTCTAACGTTAAGGATAAGATATTCTGAGAAATATAGTTCTTATCTTCCCTCTGACATTGTCCCTGTCATATCCCTAGTAAGAACATTTCTCCTTAGTCAGGTAAGACTTCTAAACTATTTAAAAGCCACGGTTGTAGTTCATTAGGTATAGCAATAAAAGAAAAGCTTCTACTTCCATTCCTTAGATCCTGGACCCATGAAGTGTAGCTATGGGAGAAATAGAAGCGTCTTTGGTATATAAGGTCTGGAACTTAACTTCTGCATCTAGGATATAACCTGATACCTGAAAGGTGTTCTAAGTGTCTTCTGAACCCCTTCCTCGACTCTATCAGGCCAGTAGTGCATTCCACTGTTCAATTAGGCAGGGCCGGGGTATATGGTAGGAACTATGAATTCCATTGGCAAAGACCTATTGTTACAGTTCATTTGCTTTAAAATAATTCCCTTGTTCAGAAGAAATGCAGTGGAAAATTTTCTGAGAGTGAGTAATGCAATCTCCAAAATCATGAATGGTGTTTTGGCAGGATCACTGTTGGCAATGAAGACAAATCCATTTCCAGAATAATCCTTTATCCCAAGAAGAGTAAATTGTTTCCTCTTCTGTGATGGGTGGCCCAATACAATCAAATTGTCACCAGGTGCTGGCTTGTTCACTTGGGAAACATTATCATATTGGTGGCTCAGTGTCACTTTATGTTGTTGACGTGTTGGGAATTCACCAATAGCTATAGCACATAATCCACACTGTTGAGTTCAAGCCTGCTTCCATAGCTACTTCCGCAGTCACTTGGTTCATCAGCCCTTTCAGCAATGATTAGCATGGCTGGGCAGGAAGGTCTGCTGACCTTCTGTAAAAAGGGCCATCGTTTCTGTATGATTACCAAGAGCCTGATCTGTAGTAGTTGCCATTTGGCGGACATTTACAAAAGATGAAAATACCCTTTTGCTTTTGTGTCCATTTTGTGAAGTCTTTGACATCCTCCCAGGCCTCTTGGTAACCAATTTTCCAATATTTTTCCTTCTAAGTCCTTCACCATCCAGCCAAATAATTAGTCATTGCTCATAAATCAACATTAATCTGACATTTATCCACCTCTTTTCCAAGCAAACTAAACAACTAGATGTACTCTTGTGAGTTCTTCCCATTGGAAGATTTTCTTTCACCATTATTCTGCATCATGCCTGAGCAAGAACATCATACTACAGTCATCTACTTTTAGGTGTTCCTAGCTATGATGGTGAACTTTATTTGTCACCTTTACTGGGCCATAGAATTCCTAGAGACCTGGTTATACCACATTATTTCTGGACGTGTCTGTGAGGGTGTTCATGGAAGAGAGCAGCACTTGAACTTGTGAATGAGTAAAGTAGATTGCACTGGGTGAGCATCAGCCAATGCATTGAGGACTTGAATAGAACAAAAAGGTGGAAGAAGGTTGAATTTTCTGTCTTTACCTGGCTTCTTGAGCTAAGACAAAGGTCTTCTTCTGTCGTTGAACTGGAACTTACACCGTTGACGCTTCTGCTCCTCAATTTAAACTGAACTTTGAATTTACATCCCCGGTTTTCCTGGTTCTCCAGCTTGTATAAGGCAGATGGTGGGACTTTTCAACCTGAATATATGTGTAAGCCAATTCTTTATAATAAATCTCACTCTAGATTTATATATCCTATTGGTTCTGTTTCTCTGGATAACTCTAGTACACCAGCATAAGATGTAGAGCCATTTATAAACCAAATATACATTTCTTTTTCCTGAGACAATTTGTCATGGGAAATTTCAAAAGCCTTAAGTGTGGGTTTGTGGAGAGGAATTAATGCTTTAAATGTGGACATGTGTATAATTCTTTGGATATGACCATGCTTTTGGGGGGCAACAAAAGCAAGCACAGGCAAAAATAGAAAAATAGGATTGCATCAAACTAAAAACATTCTGCACAACAAATGACAATTAACTATTAGAAGAAATCATCTACACATTAGGAGAAAATATTTCAAATACTGTATCTGATGAGAGGCTAATATCCACACTGTGTAATTAACTCAAACAACTCAACAGCAAGAAAACAAACAATCCTACTAAAAAACAGGCAAATCACCTAGAGAGATTTATCGAAAGAAGACATACAACTGGCTCTCAAGTATATGAAGAAAATGCTCAATAATTATCACTAATAATCAGGGAGATATTAAAACAACAATAAGTTATCACCCCACTCCTGTTAGAACTGCTGTCATCAAAAAGATAAAAGGTAACAAGTGTTATCAAGGGTGTGGAGAAAAAGGAACTCTGTGTAAAGTTGGTGGGAATATAAACTAGTATATCAATTTTGGAAAACATTATGGTTTCTGCAAAAAAACTAAAAATAGAATTACTATATGATCCAGATATATATTCTGAATATACATCTAAAGGAAAGGAAATCAGTATCTTGAAGAAATATTTGACTCCCACGTTCATTGGAACATTGTTTACAATGTCCAAGATATGGAAGCAACTTATGTGTCCATCAGTGGATGAATGGATAAAGAGAATGGGGTAGATATACACAATGGAAAGCCTTTATAAAGAAAGACATTTGTCACTTACAACAGCACGGATGAATTCACGAGACATTATGTGAAGTGAAATAAGCCAGGCACAGAAAGACAGACACTGCATGGTCTCACCTATATGTGCAACCCAAAACTGTCAAACTCATAAAAACAGAGAGCAGAATGATTGTTACCAAACACTAGTGGCAGAATGGACAGGGGAAAATATGGTGTTACTCAAAGGGTACAAAGTTTCAGTTAAACAGAAGAATAAGTTATAATGATCTATTGTGCAACATAGTGACTATAGTTAATTTATTGTATATTTCAAAATTGCAAAAAGAGTAGACTTTACATGTTCTCACCACAAAGACATAAGTATGTGAGGCAATAGATATGTTAATTAGCTTGATTTAATCATTCCACAATGTATACATGTATCATAATATCACATTGTACCCCATAAATATATGCAATTATTATTTGTTAATGAAAACTAAAATTAAATTTAAAAATAAAAGTAGATGTATTGGGGTCTGAGCCTCTTTCTTATGTAACTTAATTGTGTTTTCAGGCCCTTTCAAGCCCAATATTATATACTTCCTGTACTTGATGATGAATAGTATTGCAAATGCCAAAATATATGGCTTCTGTGGTCAGATAACAGCTGGGTCATGACAGGCAGCTCAGATTTGCGTGGTATGTTGGCAATCCCAATCAAATTTTCTACTGCTAGTAGGACCTAGTACCAAGCCAGAAATTACTTTTCTGCTGTTGTTTGTATGTCAAACAAATAAAAGTTACCTTAAGAATATGGAGTGGCTTACTTCCACATCGTAAGAGTGTATGCTGTAGTTTTCCTAAAGGGGAACTTTTCCATAAAACACCAACTGCCACAGACTCTTCAAGTACCACTAAATCTCCTGGTTCATATGGCCCAGTGGCAGTGCAACTTTGCCTTGCACTCTAGAATTCTAGAGCCTTGTGTTCTGGGCCAGGTCAAAACAGTGAGCTTCAGAGTTTCTTGGTAAATATGTTGCAGTGGCATACCTAAAACTGTTATATGTTGCCTCTAGACTTCAAAGAGCCCCAAAAGGCACCATACTATTTTCTAGGTTGTAGATTTCAGATATAGCCTCTTTCCATTTACCTTGGAGCAGATATGTTTTCATGGCTCAGACTGAAGAAAACCTTGAAACTTAAACAAAAGGTCAGACATTGAATTTTTATGGGGTTCTATTTTTCATTTTCAGGCATACAAGTATCTTACCAAGGCTTCTGAGATATTCAATACATCCTGCTTACAGCGTCCACTAAGAATGCTACCATTAATAGAGGGAACTAGCATGTTGTCTTCTGAAAGAATACAATTATACAGATCCCTACTCCTTACATTTTGAGAGACAGCTGGAGGGTTGATATATCTTTCAGGAAAGTGAATGACACCTTTTTTCTTTTTCTGTCTAAGTGAAATCAAATGGGTCTGGTTTGGTCTGTATTAACAGGTGCAGAGTTAAAAGCATTCACTGGATGATTAGTTAACTACAAGGTACAAGGTGCTGTGTTTATATTCTCTAGAAAAAAAAAAAAAAAGACCACATCAGGACAGCAGATGATTGGTGCATCCAGCTGTATAAGTTTATGATAACATACTGATATTCCTAAAATCCATCCTAACCTCCTTCTGCTTGGTCTGGGTTAGTTGTTATCATTTAGTCTGTGATAACATTCTGCTTTAGGTACCTTCCTTGTAACTTGCTCCACCCTACTCTTTATCTTGACAGACTATAAATTCCTTGATATAAGAGCATATGTCTTACCTATATTCTTCCATGTTACTGAAACATAGTAAGCACTTAAAATCTTTTGTGAATTTTCATTTGACTAAAAACCTGTCAAATCTTTTACTAGTAAAAATGTCTGTTTTAAAATGTTTCTTTTGGTTCCTTGATAGAAAATGGTTAAATAAAATATTTTCTAATATATCTCCAATATATGTCAGAATCTTAATTATATTATGGCCTTCAATACTGCTATAATTTCATAGCATGGATATATATGTTATTCAAACAAACTAATGATTCCTCAATTATGCTTGTTTGAGTTTTCCAAATGACGGATTAAATATAGGAAATCATAATGTTTTAAGATATAGTTCTATTAGACAGATTCCATAAAGTAACACATTATTTAACAAGTTAGAGAACTGAGGAAGGAAATTTTTAGATGTCTTTAGAAATGTCTTATGTTTCTGAGAATCAAGTGATGCACTATTATTCCTATAATTTTAAATCCATTTTGGATATTTGTAGCAATAATGCCCTTTACAAAGGATCTAATTTACATCCTGGTAGTGTTTTTTTGTTAGTAGGCTCTAGTCCACTACTTTTTATGACTTCAGCAACATCTACAATCCCTTAAATCACTAGCATAAAGAAACTGAATCTCAACATGTTCAAACTTCGATAGTCACCAAAAATATACACAGGATTTTATGACATTTACACACACACACACACACACACACACCAATGATAGTGATTATACTTCTTCTCTAAAAAATGTCTTAGAAAATGATAGATGTGGTCTTGGTTAATAGAAATTTGCCTTGCAAGCATTAATGCAAAATCTACTTTTAATAGCAAGAAGATTGTAACTTAGTAAGAATATTGACATATGCATGTTTTGTTAATTTCTTTGAATTACATAGATATGAACATAAGAGATTTTAAGCATACATTCTTATATCATGTTCTTAAAACAGATTCTATTAAAATTATGATCTATTATCTCTCCATATTTTGATCTGTTTACTATACAAAATACAAGCTTTCTTGAAAGCATAATAGTGACATTTTGTTAAACTGACAACAGTAGTAGGCAGTTCTCAGTGAGCCTAAGGCAGAACCTTCCTTGTCAGGTGAAACAGTGCTGCTAAACATGGAGTGACCTTCATAGAAGTCATAAATATAGCAGCAGCTTTCTAAAGTATAGCAGGTACATTTAATCCTTTATTAAATATTGTTAACAATTTTCATACCCTGTATTTAAAGCAATATTTACAATCTCAGGCAATATTACTATTAACTAATATGCCTTTAATGTTAAAGTAAGAGATACTTGTACATACAAACTTCAAATTCTATGCATAATATTTCAAGCACCTTGCAACATTTTAAAAATATAATAGACTCAGATTCATCAAGCTATCCCAATTCATATAGTGATAAATAACTGAGCTTATGATCCAAACCTTTTTATTTTTTATTTATTGGTTATATTGTTTTATTAATAGACTCTACAATTGTTTTGAAATAGAATTTGAATACAAATTTGAAATTAGTTTTTTCCAGCAAATTAATGATATGATGATGGCATCATATGAATAACAGTTTGTGGTTTTCTAAAGTAAATGTCTTGCACATACTGATTTTACCTCATAGTTTTGGAAATCCCATTGTTCACTGTGTGGTATACAGGTTACTGCATGATCTAATGGTCAAGCACAACAATTTCGAAATTTAGATTTCAACAAATCTTAGTTTAAAGCCTGGCTTTATTTAAAAGTTGTGCGACTCTGGGTCGCATATTCAATTTCTATGGGCTTCATATTTTCGTTATTTGAATAAGGATGATTGTAACACTACCCAAAATTGGATTCAGTGAGATTATACATGTAAAGCACTTAGCACAATATCTGGCACATCATAAATGCTAAAGAATTTGGCTATTACTACATTTTTAGTGTGCATTAGTTTAGGGATGTTCACATACTTATAAAGTTTCTAACAATTATTAACATCAAAGCAATTAATAAAATCCATGAGAATATTTTATCTTTCAAGCATATTATGATAACTATATCTACCCTTCAAGTGTGTTATATTAAAATGTGATCAAATGAATGGCAGGAGAAATTGAAGGGAACACAGATGAACCACATGTAATCCAGGGATGGAAAAGGCCTAGTGTAGGAAATTGGGTATTACAGAGATGGGAAGCATGCGCCCCCAGAACCCCATGACTGGGTGATGACTGAGAGACACACAGGCTAACCCTTTCATTAGCCCCAGTGGAGATGAACCAGTCCTTCCCCATGAGAAGTCTGTCTGTGTCACATGACTACGAGAATCCTCTAGTCAATGGAATGTTTCAGTACCTACATCAAGTGAACAATTTGTACCATGAAAGATTGGCTACTTCTCCTTGAATGGGATCCATGATAGATCGTTTCATGTGCCAGTCTCTCTATAGAGGGAATGCCCATTGTGCTTGCAAATTTAAGTCATGACTCTGGCTGTTGTGTTCCTTTGTTACCATGTAATGTTAATTTAAAGGACATAGCTTCAGTAAGATAATCCACATCTCTATCATTTAATTAAAGGCAGTTAGCATTATCCTCAGTTTATAAAATAGATATGTGAAGCTTAGAAAAGTTAAGAATATTTTAGAAAAAATAAGGGATGGATCTAGACATAGAGGCTGGTATGAAAATGCCTTTCATGTAACCTATTTTAAATAGGATTACTTTGAGAGACCCCAGCTAAACTGAGCTTTTAGTACAACATGGCTAGCAATTCTGCTATGAATAGCTGCTGGCTGTGGGTGTTTACAGAGTGTTTTTCACAGTATGCTTCCTTTACCTGGTGGATGGCCTAATGCCCAGCTGTCCAACGAGTGACCAGGTGGTCCTTCACGTGAGAAACTTGCTTATACCAGCAGACCCCTTGTGGCTCGTATCTGACCACAGCTCTGGTGCTGGAAACCCAATCATGTGTCACCCCTAGCACAGCAGGGAAAACCGAGGCTAGGGTAGCCCCTGGTTCTGCAGATGGAAGGCACAAATTCAACACACCACCATGTCAGGAATCACGTTCAAAGATTTATTATTTACAGGTCATTGGCAGGGAAGATGCAGTGAGTTGGGTGGGCAGTCCTCCAACCTTGGATCACATGAGGAAGGAAAGAGGAGTTAGGTAGACAAAGGGAGAGGGAGGAGGATAGGGACAGGGGGAGATAGAGATCTTGCAATGTGCATCAGAATAGTGAATGGGTCACATTAAGTTTGTGGGCGAGTCTGAATGGTTCCTTCAGGGAGCCCAGTCAGCTAGGCAGGAAAGATGCCTCTAAGTTATCTCTAGCCTCTGGTCTGAGCCATTTGGCTGTAGTGCTCTATGTCTAATGCTTAGGCTGCAACATTTGCTGTGTTGTTGCTGTTAGAAGGGTGAACATGGAATATTTTTAATAACATATGCATACATTTAATCCTAGAATATTTTTAACAACATATGCATAAATTATGCAAATATATCTTATTTTTTAACATTTTTTTCAGATCAATTTTATTTAAGAAACAAATTGACAAAAAGAAGTAAAAGCAGCTTACTAATATGTCAAAAAAACTCAACCACCAAACCTAATTCAGCACGTTTTCATTATGTGAGTCAATAAAAATTCAATTAAATATTTCACACTAAACATAAAGTAGGGTGTTCTATTTCCCCTTCAAAAGATGGAAGATGACTTTTAAATTATATTGTTTTACATCCTCAAGTGACCACCATGTGACTATTCACTGTGTGCTTAAATAACTATAATATTTTCGGAAGACTTGAAGTGAAATACTAGTGACCCACTGCTCAGATGTACAGAGTCAAACTGAAGCACATTGTCTGCAGCTATCTTAATATAGTTAAAAAAAATTATGTCTAAGAGTGAAAAGAGAATGACTGAAACTAATCTGTGAGATATATGACATCACCATCAAACAATTCTTCCTTTTTTTTTTTAGACGGAGTCTCGCTGTCACCCAGGTTGGAATGCAATGGCGTGATCTTAGCTCACTGCAACCTTCACCTCACGTGCACAAGCAATTCTCCTGCCTCAGCCTCACGAGTAGCTGGGACTACAGGCATCCGCCACCAGCTTCAGTTAATTTTTGTATTTTTAGTAGAGACGGGAGTCTCGCCATGTTGGCCATGCTGGTCTCGAACTCTGACGTTGTGATCTGCCCGCCTTGGCCTCCCAAAGTGCTGGGATTATAGGTGTGAGCCACAACACCCGGCCCAAACAATTCTTAAGTTCCAAAAGAGCAAAGCGTCCTAGAGTTAGTCTAAGAATGCATGTGCTTTTATAATATATACATAACAGAAAATAAAGGCAATAAAGTAATGTTCCCTTCTAAGGTAATAAAGTACTGAAAATGCCATTTGTGCAGCACTCTAACAGGTGAAAGTTTTGAAAATCTGTTCACTGAGCAGAAGCACAAGGAAAAACTAAATACGTATCCCAGTTTATTAAAATGATACATCCATAGGCTGCATCTATCCTGAATCTCTTAATAAGGCCGGATTAATTATTTTAAAGTTTCTCTTAATAGATGATTAAAAATATAAAAATATTTAACTTAAAGGAACATAGAATTTAAATTGTGAAACCATGTTGTAAATTTTATTATAATCATCATTTTTCTTAATGTCAAAGACTGCATCAGTTTCATAAATAACATCACTCGTGTTTTATAATAAATACATCTGTATACAGAGGTATATTTAACTGCATCTGCATGTAGCTCCAGAAATTGTTGCTCATTTTAGGGCACATATTTTTATTCTGATAAAGATTTAATGTTTTACTTAATACTTCAGTAGAAACCATGAATAAATTGTATACCCAATATCAATATTTTTCTAAAAACCTGAACAGCATTCTTTTAAATGTCCATTTAAAAATATATTACAGGTAACAGTTATTGTTTTATCATGATCAAATTAGTATCAAATTAATAGGCATAAGTGAAAAAACTAATCACTTACTAGATAGTCATAAAAAATAAAATACAATAATGTTGTGCACTTTGTATTATGAAGAAAGTGTTCACTTATATAAGCAGCAGATGATGAGAACATTATCATGAAAATTCTGGATATATCTTTATGTATATCCTTAAAAATCACTTACCTTTATATAATTTCCATTTTAATTTTAATCCCACATATTTTCAGCTAACATTTAACTTTTTATTGTAAAACTTCAGCTGTTATAAATCATGAAACACTTTCAGAAATTTGTTTAAAGGTAGAAATAATTCCTTCTAGTAAACAATTATGTCACATTACATATTTGTTGAATGTCATGTTTGAGAAATATATTCTGACCCTGAACATATTCAAATTAAAGATCAATATTATAAAGGAATGAAGATTTTACAGGGAAAATATTGCAATCAGTAAAAGCATGAAAGATCATGTAGTAGTGTGTCCAGAGTTTGTTCCTTCCAGTGGGTTCTTGGTCTCGCTGACTTCAAGAATGAAGCTGCGGACCTTCGCGGTGAGTGTTACAGCTCTTAAAGGTGGCATGGACCCAAAGAGTTAGCAGCAGCAAGATTTATTGTGAAGAGCGAAAGAACAAAGCTTCCACAGTGTGGAAGGGGACCCAAGTGGGTTGCTTCTACTGGCTGGGGTGGCCAGCTTTTATTCCCTTATTTGTCCCTGCCCATGTCCTGCTGATTGGTCCATTTTACAGAGTGCTGATTGGTGCATTTACAATCCTTTAGCTAGACACAGAGCGCTGATTGGTGCGTTTTTACAGAGCACTGATTGGTGTGTTTACAATCCTCTAGCTATGCAGAAAAGTTCTCCAAGTTCCCACTCCACCCAGGAAGTCCAGCTGGCTTCACCTCTCAGTAGGAAGGAAGACACCTGTTTGGAATATTGCAGAATGGTAGATATCACATTTTATCAAAAGACAGTACTGCTTGATCTTCTATTTCCCACAGAACTCTGGATCCAGTTAAGAGCAGGAGGGGGAAAGAAGTAGCAATATTTCAAACGTCCATACTCCAATCTGCAAAAGACACTGAGTAGGTGGAAGAAAACTGCATTCTACTTCAGGTAGTCTTTGAAATGAAGGCTCTGTTATTTCTTCAAAATTGGAAGGATATCACAGGGTTGATTTTATATACAAAGTAGGATCTGATCCAGTAAACTCTAGTGAAGTAATTCACATATGGAGAAAGTTAATTTTGACCTCATGACAAAATCACCCATATTTTGAGGAGGTTAGCATGTCACCTTCTTTGCAAACCACCAACAATATTGGGTGTATGGTTCTTAATTGAAGCCACTTGAAAAGTGTCATACAAAGTTAAGGAAAACATACACCAAATGCTGCTAACACGCACACATAAGGAATCCAGATGTACTTCAAGCCTTCTATAACCATCACAAGAGAACCCAATAAAATAGTATGAATTAGATGATAAATTATTTCTGGCCTTTCTCCAATTCATCCATCGTCAAGAATAACAGTTTCTGTCAGGAACTTAGTATTAATTCTCCTAAAAATAACTTGCAGTATAGAAAGAAAACAAATAATTAACACTGGGATATAGAAAGGTAATAAAGAAGAGTGTCAATTGCAAAAAATAAAAATAAAAAAAATGTCTTGAGAAGGTGCCTGCCAGGATTCTTGACAGAGGAGCCAAATTACTGTAAAATTCTTAGTCATATTTAGCCCAAATTTCGCTTCAAGGAATTTGAGCATGTGCCCATGTTCTTTGTGCTGGACAAACATCTTCATTATAATATTCAATGTCACTGTCAGAGGACACACCAAGTAAAAATTAATCACTTTCATCGTTTTAGCTACAAAAGTTTCTTTCTTCACATTCAGCTGAAGGCACTTAGCAAGCATTAAGGCTGCTAGTAAACTTAACAAAGGAAATACCAACACAGCTGGATTCCCAAACTGCAGTAAAAATTCCAGAAAGAGAGAAAATATGTAGGTTTTATAAACTTCATAAACCTTGTCACTTTGCTCCAGTGGCAAGATACCGAGCAGGAATACAGAGACTGCTTGAAGAAACAGGAGATAGCGGCCATACACCACATCATCATAAATATGTAAGTTGAAGCACTTATCAACAAGTAGTAAAACCTCTCTCCATAAGTATTTCAGTTGCTTTTTCAAATAGCCTGTAGGGGCACAACTTGGCATGCAAAATATGGTAGTGCCCAGTTTTCTCTTCAAGGAATAGAGTATTCCATTCTTGTTGTATTTACTACCCTCTTATGATGAGGCATGCAACAGTAAGCACTCCTGCTAGCCATGTTCCACTCATAAGCCAACTTGTAACAAATAATGCAGTAACATATATTCTTTGCAATCCAAACACAGTGCCAATATAGAAATACACTGGCTCAATAATCTCGTTGCTACCAGTGGTTTGACATAAAACCCTGGCAATAAGTTCCGGATATAGAGACATTTGCTGCACTGCATTTAGAATCTTCAGAGATACAGTTCGGTTATTGTGTGCCAGTTCATAAACACCTCTTTCAAATGAAGGTGCCTTTACCATATCTTTACGATAGGTCTAATAAATGGCACTGTCACTCTGAAACATGATTCCCCGTTCAAGCTCGTTTTGGAGCTCTTTCAGGAATTGCAATGTCATTGATTTTTCTCTTCTTTAGCAGATTCCTTATTTTCTGAAGACTTTGGCTTTTTTCTTTGGCGCAACTCTGTAGCTGATCTTTCTTTCTCCGCTGTGGTCTCCGCGGAGGCCAGGGCATCCCTCTGGTTCCCCCGAGGCAGGTCTCCCTCCCTCTGAATCCCCGAACCCCTCAGCCTCCCCGGGCCCGCTCCCAGCCGCCGCTGCAAATACGCTTTTTAATCACTGTTTTTCTACTACTAACATCTTCCAGAAAAGCTAAACGAAATTTTATGCAATTCCCTGGTTAATGTTTCTCGATGACATAAGTTGCTCCGTATATGCTTGACTGCAGCTAACCTTGTTACACTAGAAATCAATCTTGACGGGCAGCCAAAATTCATTATCTTATGATCTCCTTGGCAGTTTCCTGCTTTGATGTTTTTATCAGATTGGGGTCAGGCTTTATACCCTGAACTGTTCTTGTAAAGTTTTTCACCTGATAATCACGGTCCTTTAATTCTGGTGATTGTCCTGTGCTAATTTGATAGGAAAACAGAACTGAAAGTAAGCTTTTCCCAAAGGGTCTCAGAAAAAAGATATTTTTTCCAATATATTAATGTGTTAAACTCACGCGTGCACACACACACACACACACACACACACAGTTTCTAGTGAAATAACTTTCAGAAACATTAGGTTAAAAACACCTTAAGAAATTTTGCCTAACCCAGGATAATGAGGTTAACTTCTACATAATCTTCTAGATTATCTATTATTTCAATTTCCACAGTTAGATATACTGACATGAAATTGACATGAAATTTTGTGTAGGTTCGACATATGGTTCACGTTCTGTTTTTCCCTGAAACCTTTGTCTACAGTTATTCTGGGCTACGTTTACATATAAATCAAGTGTTTATATATATTAGACTCTGTCTGGAGGCTCCTTATTATGTACTTGTACTATTCCCACATTGTCTTAGTATTAGCTTCACTATGAGTAGAGCAAGGCTTCCCACCTAAAAGACTGCTTGGCTGCTGTTAGCCACTTGCATATCCACTTAAAATATAGAATACAATTACAAATTTCTATCAATACCAAAATACATAGAAATACATTGTTGGGACAATTTTGATTGAATTTGTATTTAATTTAAGAAGAAGTTTAAGGAGAATTTCCATCTTTAAATTACTGTCTTCAAATCTATGATTGTAACATATTTTGTACATTTTCTTAGCTCTTTAAATTATCTCAATTTGTTTCATAATTTTTTATGAAGACATA
Source organism: Macaca nemestrina (assembly GCF_043159975.1). Taxonomy (NCBI): domain Eukaryota; kingdom Metazoa; phylum Chordata; class Mammalia; order Primates; family Cercopithecidae; genus Macaca; species Macaca nemestrina. The sequence goes on from NC_092128.1 coordinate 13,420,615, forward strand.
CATAAATGTAGGACCATTTCTAGATATTTGCTATAACTATTACTGTGATTATCATAGACTTTTACAATTTTTATTTATTAACTGGATGGTATGTAGAAATTCAATTCATTGTTTTACATTGTCCTTGTGTAGCAACTTTGTGAAAATTAATAATGATTTTTATTTTATTAGATACTCTTTTAGTATTTTTCAGATACAGCTTGACAAGTTGTTTCTATTGGATTTACTTTATCTGGGTCCCATTTCTTTCTTTCTTGGCTAATATTTCATCTTGCTTGTATATGTAATTATTCCAATAAAAAGTTGGATGGGAAAATCACATTATATATCATACCTAATATATATATCATACATAATACATGAGATATATCCCATGTAAGAAATAATATCTTGTTAGGGACTAAATATATGTGTCCCCTACAAATTTAAACGTTGAAATATCATCCCCAATGGGATGGTGTTTGAAGGTGGGGCCTTTGGGAGCAGTTTAGGTCACAAATAGGACTGGTGCCCTTAAATGAAGAGGCCAGAGAGCTAGCTTGCTCTCATTCTGCCATATGAGGACACAAGAAAAAGTTGACAGTTTGTAAACTGAAAGCGGGATCTCACCAAAACCTGACCATACTAGAACCCTGATCTCAGACTTCCAGCCTCTAAAACTGTTAGAAAAATTTCTTCTGTTTTTAAGCCACCTGGTGTGTAATACGTTCTTATAATAGCCCAAACTGAAAAACACAGAAATCATATATTATATAATAAATAAAATTCCCATAAGCAGCGAATATCTGAAAACACAATTTTTATTTCTTCATCTTGTTCACATTCTGGCTCAATTAAAGTCTATATGGAATTCACCTCAAAATCCTGAAATGGCAACACATTGAAAGTTTTCCTCTTACTGAGCTCCGGAGAAGTACTGAATCAAGTTTTACAAGAAAACTGGAGACTTGAGGAATCCAAAAGGTGTAGTCTTCTACTTCTCATTTGTGACATACTAAGCTAAAGAAAGTAGAGGAGACTAGAGTGCTTTCAATTTAAGGCCCATCAGCAAAAAAAAGAAACCTAAGTGTATCACATGAAAACTCATCCACAGAGAATGGAAAAATCTAGGCTTGTGGCTATAGGTTTAGAAACTGAGTTTACAAAACCATGAGAGAAGTCAGGGTCTGGCAGAGCATTGTATTGAGCCAGAAAACTCTTCCAAACCTGGAAACCCTTGACACAGTGTTTGATTTTGAGAAAAATAGCAGAAGGTGTGAGACTCCACTCAAAGAGATACAGTTTCTCCAAAAATAAAATAGGGCATCATTGTATTGTATTGAAGACAGTCCTTTGATGAACTGTAAACTATTGCCCAAAATAATAGGGTCAATGTAAGAGCTCTTTAGAAGCATAGTGTTTTTTGTTTGTTTTGTTTCTTTTTTCTTTGTTTTTTTAGTGCATTACTTTTAAAGCAATTATTCTAAGACTTACGTCATATCAGGTTAAATTATATATATAATAGTACATTTTTGAATATTAATCACATGGTAGATTGTTGCTTAAGTTTCATTTCATGCAAAAAGTTATCATTTTTTGTCTAACCTTCTATTTATTGCTGAACCAAACTTTGATCATCATTTTGTAAATCAGTGTATCTCACATTCCTGCTAGTATCTATCCTCTCTGCCTCTGTAAGATTAACTTTGCATATTTAAATTTATTATGGCCAGCCATACTTGTATTTTATTTGTTCTGTTACACTGTCTTAAATTCTTATGTTAATAATTACAATTTAAATATAAACCAAATGAATAAGAAATGTAAATGTAATCAAATAATGTTATAAAAATAATATTTATGATAAAGTAGAAGGAACTGAAAATTACTGCTTGAATATTGAGTACAACTATAAAAATAAGTTCTGTAGCTTAAAATTATATGTGCCATATTTTAATGACATACTCTCCCTTTGTTAAATCTTTTTTACTGATGTAACTTTTATAATAACCCTCCATTGAACATCTATGTAACTCTATATATGAATAAAATTTTAACATCTAGTATAAATTGCTAAAATAAAATTGCAAGTTCCACATTTACAGTTTTAATTATTTTGATAAACAACTTTCAAGTTCTTATTCATACCAATTCATAATTAAGAATAATATATACTTTATACTTACATAGAAATATGGCAGATTACGCATATGTGTTAGTCTAGATTTTACCTCCAAGACTATAGAAATCATAAATGATTAAAATGGGGATAAACCCATAACTGTAAAAAAAAAAAAGTGGGTGGAGGGCACACATATTGGGGGAAATTCTATAAATTTTATAAAAGTAAAAGATGAAATCATATTGATAAAATTCAAATAGAATATATTTCTCAAATTCTAATACAGCAGATGACAGATACAAAAATAGGATAGCCTGAAATGGATAGCTTGAATTCAGAAAATTTTTCTACTTGGAATGAGCACAGATAATAATAGGACTGAAAATGTGACAAAATACAAAGAGACATCATTTTCCATGACCGTAAAAAGAAAGTTACGAGGGTGGCGGACAGGAACTTGATTGAATTGTAAGTCCATCTCAAAACAATTAGAAAGAACATTCTAGATAGAATAAACCTTGCTTGAATGTGTGTTATTATTCCAAAGTAAAGTGCTTCTAATTCTGAAACTGTGGGGCCTTCCATTTTAAAGACAGTTCTACACCATTTGAGTATGAAAGAGAGTTTGCCAATTAACAAGCTGTGCTTCTGTACTACCCTATTGAATGTCCTTATTCAATAAAAAAATTTTAATGGAAAATTCTAGCCTTAACACCCAACAACTTAAGAGATATGTGACAAACAACTCAAGTAATCTAATCCTTTACATCTTCATTTGAATGGAAAACCAGATTACTAGACATATAAAGCAAATTAGCATGAAAGGAGAAAAACAGTCAATTACACAAAAATGTGGCCCCAAGAAAAAACAGAGATCATTCACAGATAGAAGACAATCTTAAAACACATAATGTCTTCAGAAGATTTCTAGATGATGCCTCTTATAAAACAAGAGTCATGAACAGGACTGAATAAAAAAACATAGCTCTCAGAAAAAGTAAAACTTTAGAAATTAAAACTATGTTAACAAATTAAAAATGAAAATCTATAGGAAGATTAAAAGAAAATTTGAGGTGTTCTTCTGGAACATACACCTGAAAATACAAAAAAGAGAAAACCTATAAAACAAAATGAATAGGTAAATAGTAGGTCCAGATTGCTCAATATCTAATCAACAGGAATTTCAAAAGGGGAACATTAAGAAAAAAAAAAAAGCGATACTACTAAATAAATAATCTGAAACAACCTTCCAGGGCTGAAGATTGGTGACCTAGCTGTAGATATATCAGGGCCCACTGATTGCTGAGCTCAATATACAAATAATAATTCAAAGGTGCATCACTGACATAGTTGAGGAATTTCAGCACACCATGTATAAAAATAACATTCCAAAAGCATCCAGAGAATACTAAGAAAAAATATCAATCAATAGATGTCATAAATGCAGCAGATTTTTTTAAATCTGCAACTTTGGTACTAAAAAAGGTAACAATTACTTCAAAGTTCTGAGGCAGTAATATTTTTAACTTAGAATCATATGTCCAGCCAAGAAATCAATCAGTAGAAAGAGCAAAATAAAGCAGTTTTGAGAAACATAAGAAATCAGAAAATGTATCTCTCACATATCATTTTGGAGAAGGTTACATGAGGATCTGTTTACACAAAACAAAATTAGCAGTCACAAGATGTAGGTGTGGAAGTTTTAAAAATGATGGATTTGATACAGACAGGAGGCAGGGAAATACTGGGTAGAAAAGGGCAGGGTCCCTGGTAAGGGCTCCACCCTTAAGCCTGGACCCATGGCCCAAAGTGAGAACATGCATTCCTGTTTTCTTGCTCGCATGTCACCTTTTCCAAAACCACCCTGGCCTGCCCTGCCCTGCATCCTGAACCCACAAAAACCCCAGGCTCCACTAGCAGCAGAGTGGTAGAGAAGGAGGGAAGAGAAGAAGCAGCTTGATTTCAGAGGGATGGCTTGACTGTGGAACCTTAGAGAGGACTTCAGCTGGAAATAACCAAACTCCAGGGGAAGACCACCTTCCCACTCCATCCACTTTCCAGCTCCCCATCCCATTGACAGCCACTTTCATCGGTGATAAAAATCCTACACATTTACCACCTTCAATTTGTTCCTGTGACCTGATTCCTCCTGGAAGCCAGACAAGGTCCCAAATGCAGGTGAAGGAGGCTGTCACACTGACCCTCCACTGGGCTAACACTTCAGCCATCCGTGGACGGCAAAACTAAAAAAGCAGCAAGTAACACACACCCTCTGGGCCTCTAGGGGTTGCTGGCAACTCCTAGACGCTCACTTGCTTGATCTCACTCCCATGACTGGTTGAGAGCTGTGGGCTGAGTAAACAAGCCAACCCCTTCACAGGTCAAGGAACTCTCCTGTTTCAGAGTTAAGTAAGGAGTTCAAAGCAAATAAATTTTAAAATAATAACTTTCTAGATAGCCTGGTAATAATCAGGACAAATGTAAACAAGAAATTCCTGAGCAGTAAGGAAAATGTCAATAGAAAAATGGAGTAGATTCTATTCAAGAGATGAAGTCTTTCAGGTGCTGGAATATTGAAGGAATCTATTGAAGAGGGCATATGTTTCTTCTTTCAACAATGAAAATAATAGAATTAGAAACACTGAGAAAAACAAAACCAATAACTATCTTCAAGAAACTAATATATGAATCTAAGAAGAACAGAAATGTGTCATGTTATGAAACTACTGATGATGTGCAAGGAAAGAGGACGTGTTTGACATTGCCAACGTGTTCTTCCCTGAGTGTCATGGGGGTTGTGACCCCACATAGGAAAAGCTGTAATGCCAGCCCACTGCTTGACTTTTCAAAGAAAAATATCTACATCATTATAATAAGGCAGACAGTGATTTTCAGCTGTTGGAATCAATTGGAAGAAAACACAGCAGATTGTGGTTTTCAGATATAAGTAAATAGTAAATGAATTTTATGTTTTAGTATCTTAGAAATATTTAGAGTATTAAATAACAAATGGGTTAAAAAGAAGGGGTCAAGGGTAAGATCTGGATTTTTATTGATTTTTAGATAATAAAGATTCAATATATTCAGAAGGGAGCAAGAAATCAAAATTTTATTTTATTATTGAGAATTTTAAATAGGTACTTTAAATGTGTAAACAAATATAAACATCAAATTTAAGACAAAAGGAAATGGAGATGAAAGACTAGTGAGAGTGGACGTAAGTATTAAATAATGCCAAGTAAAAGGAGTGGGATGGGGAAGAACAGGAAAGCACAATTTTTAAGTAACAGTGAATAAATTAATATTGATATCAATATGAAAACAATTGTTGGAGATGCAGTAAGAGAAATACAATGAGACCTTACAGGTATTAAATGTCTTTTAATTTTAGACTCATAATATTATCGGACAAGGGAGAGTCTTTGATTTCCTCAATAGCATGATTCCTACAAAAAAAAAAAAAGACAAATTGGAATTCAATACTTGTATTAACCCTCCATTTTTAAAAGTAACTGTTAAGCAGGTAAAGAGTTTTCTCTTAAGAAAATTGCAAGCCCATTGTATGGAGAACAATCTTAATGAATGTAAAATGGAAGGACATCAGTCAAGAGGGAAGAACAGAGAAAATATCTTTAGGTCTAAACAGTGAGCAGAATTCAGGAATTCTGTGGATTAGTGAAGTACTTGAAAAAATACTGTCCACTGAGACTATAAAAATGACAGAGTATAGAGGAAGACTAAGGCAGACTTTATTATTAGCAACCACAACAAGTTTACCATTTGGATTTAAGCAATTACTCAAGGTCAGGCAATGTTCCTACCCACTGGCTCAATCTGTCCTCAATCATTTTGAATACCTTGTATGATGCAGAAAGGGCAATTGTAAAGGTTCATACCCTCAATTAAATATTAAGATGGAATATTTCAACCAAACAGAAAGAATTCTTATAACTTGATCAACTTCTATATAAGACATAATGCTCACTTATTTCAATTAGTGATTAATTTACTTTCAACAAGATTATTTGATAATAAATACATATTTTAAAACTTAATAGTAAATGGCTATGATAACATTGCTGGAAGAAATGTAGATTTCTTCAATTTTCTTGTCTTTATATCCCTGATATTACAATCTTAATATAGCTCTAATGTGCTTTTACACCATTACAAGTAAAAATGATTTTAATAACTAAATTGTCTCAATCAAATATTAAGTATCTAAATAATGGCCTCTGCTAGATTATCCCATTCATGTTGATGTGTTTAATTGCAGATACTGAAAGTATTTTCTGTCCTATTTTTGTGTGTAACACTGAAAAGATGAGGATCTCTTATTTTTCTTATATGACTTGTAAAAACCCCTGACATTAAAAAACATATAAATATATTAAATTTTAGTATAAATATTGTGTTCCATAGAATTACAAAATTTCAAAATTAAATCTGAACAGAGCATAAGTCTTAGTCTTTTGTTTCCCCAGAAAATGAGTGAACAAACTTAAGTAACTACTTTACTTTTATCATTGGTAAAAAGAACATTTCAGCCCCTCAGTGGGGTGTGCTGTGTAAATATACTATACCTTTTATCCCAGACTGGAAGAAAATGTTTGCAGATCATACATCGAATAGAGTTGAATCCAGAATACACATTCTCAAAATTCAATAGTAAGGGAACAATCCAATTAAAAATGAGCAAAAATTTTATTTGGCAATTGACCATGGAAGTTTTACAGACAACTAAGCACATGAAAGATTACTCAACATCTGTAGTCGTTAATAGAAATCAGTGGTGCCAGGACACATATATTAGAATGATCAACATTAAAAATACAAGAATTGGGAACAATATGTATACATGGAATTCTCTTGCATTGCAATTTCTAAAAATAGTTTTGAAAACAATTTGACAGTTCCCTGAAAATTTAAATATGCACCACCAGGTAATATAATCATTGCATTACTACATATTCACCCAAAAGAAGGAAAGCATATGTCCATGCAAAGGCTAGCACAAAAACTACTCAGAGCACCTTTATTTGGAATAGCTAACAACTGGAAAGTACCCAAATACCCATGAACATATGAATGGATAAGTAAATTGTAGTGTATTCATATAATGAAATATTACTCGGCAATAAAAACATAATGAACTATTGATACACACTGCAATATAAGGTAATCTAACAAAAATTACACTCAGTGAAAAAAGCCAGATGGAAAGAAGACATACTGTATAAATCATAAAATAAAATTTTTGGAAATGTAAGCTAACACGTTGGAAATGGTAGTGTAAGAAAACAGATAATTGTTTGCTTGGTGAAGGAGAGTTGAGGGATGTGTTGTGCAAAGACACGGATGCCTTTCTTGGATGATTACGTTCATTATCTTGATTGTGAGTATGAATTTAGCCATAACTTACGAAATTCTACACTTAAAATACGTAGTTCATTACATTTCTATCATACCTTAAAAAGACTGTTAATTATGAATATAATTATAAATAGCGATTTTTTTTTTTTTTTTTTTTTTTTTTTTTTTTTGAGATGGAGTCTCGCTCTGTCACCAGGGTGGAGTGCAGTGGCGTGATCTTGGCTCACTGCAACCTCTGCCTCTCAGGTTCAAGCGATTCTCCTGTGTGAGCTTCCCGCGTAGCTGGGACTACAGGTATGTGCCACGCCCAGCTAATTGCTTTGTATTTTTAGTAGAGATTGGTTTTCACCATGTTGGCCAGGATGGTCTCCATCTCTTGACTGCATGATCTGCCCACCTCAGCCTCCCAAAGTGCTGGGATTACAGGCATGAGTCACTGTGCCCCGCCATGAATAGCAATACTTTTTAATTAAATCAAATCTAAGATTAAGTTTGCAAGTCATCCAAAGAAGATAGATATTGGAGTACGTGTGTGCGCACGCGCGCGTGTGCGTGTGTGTGTGTGTGTGAGGGACACAGAGAGAGAGAGATAAAGCAGATATAGCATAATATGTGGTAGAAATACAAGCATTCATCGGCTCACATTTGTTCAACTTTCCCATGAATTTGAAATTGTTTATAATAATATATTGGGGAAAATTAAGGAAACAAATATCTAACAGTTACGCAGGAGGACAGCTATCTTACAAGGGAGTGATAATGAAGCTAATGATGTATTTAGCAGCAAAAATAGATGCAAGAAGATGATGTTGTGCCTCAAAAGTGCTGAGGGAAAATATTTGTCAATCTGGACTGATATCGCCAAATATAATATTTTCCAATGAATAACACAGGAATAAAATAAGAACATTATTATTTAAATGTGTTAAAACATTTTACCACCTAAAAACTTTCTGAGAAAGAACTATTGGGAAAGAACACACTTACTGAGGAAAAAATTAAACCCAGGAGAATTAGTAAAACATACTGTTGAATCTAATTAACTATAGGCTATTAAAAATAATACTTATATTTTTATGCTTAAAAATTAAGAATTAAACTTTAGCACAAATAATATAGGTGATGTAAGTGATGGAATACAAGGGGCAACAAAACACATTAATTGCAAGTTCTACTCAAGAATAAAAGAGAAAACGTTAAAAACAGCAAACTTTGCTAAAATTAAAAAAAAAGTCATATGTTAATTTAATGAAACTTTAAATTTAAATTATACTTCTAATGTAAGAAGAAAGAATAAAGGAAGAAAGACATTACTAACAAAAAAATGGTGCATTGAAAAACGGCTGCAGAAAGAGGGAAAAAGTCAAAATAAAAGTTAATTGAAATATTTGTAATAAGTAGTAATAATTGCTAATAATCTACTAAAACCCTAAGATATAAATTGCATTAAAAATCTAGCCATATGTCCCATAAAATAAATATATTTAAAAGAAAATAAGACAGAAAGACTCTACATGGAGATATTAAGAAAAGTAGGCATCAAGCAGCATGAGGTGTAAGAATAAGTGCTAAGATAATCACTACATGATAAAGAAATAAACTAGCATAAGATATTATCACTGTGAATGTATATACACCCAAAAATATGGTCTCCTAACATTAAAAGAAGTGTTGACAGAAACATAGAAAAATGTATAAGAAATAATAACGGATGATTTTAACATGTCTTTCTCAAAAGTGATAGTCTAAGCAGACAGAAAATATGTAGCAGATTGGAAAAACACAATTAACAAGCTATACTAACATATATATCTCATGTAGAGAGAGCCAGAGCGAGAACTTTGCACACACAGTGGACTGTTCTATTTCTAAAAATTGACATTTTTATAGGTCATGACATAAGCCGCAACTCATTAAAAATATTAGTTGCCTATAGAACTTACTCTTTTTTTTTCCACGATGAAATTAGTTAGAAACCAATAATTAGACTGGTAGGAAAAATGTGTTTGAAATCTAAAAATACAATCCATGGATTAAGTAGAAAATGTTCTGAAGTTTTTAAAATTAGGAAATGCTACTTAAGGCGTACTTTGAAGGAAATGTATTCATTCAAAAAACAAAAGCAACCAACATCCCCAGGTTATAAAAGAGCAATTCAAAAAGATAGAATAAAGAACTTAAAGCATAGAATGAAAATCTTTCACAGTAAATAAGTAATAAAGTTAGGAGCAGAGGATTTATATTTTGGGGAGGTAAATTTGATAGATTATTTAAAGAAATAAAAAAATTAAATGCTGCATAAAATATTGAAAATAAATTTTAATTCCTCAAAATCCCTAAAGGATACAAGGGAAATACCAGGTCAAAATCCACGAGAAAGTCAGAACCCAGAGGAATAAGAAGAGCACTGAAGCCACTTTGAAGTTGGACTATGCACAGATGACAATTAGTTTTGATGGATTTATGAGACAAGCAGGGCAGAAACAAAAACTAAAGAAGTCCTTTACTGTAATGCTGAATCCGAAGGAAACTATTTAGATAATTACAAAGAAAATTGAATTGTTACTAAGCTAGAAAAATAACTTGCCTGAGACAATGTATTTATAAGGTACCTCCTGCAGGGATTTAAAGCCTAAATTCCCTATAACTGGGTGACCCAAACAACCTCAACATATATATCAAAGAGCTGACAGAATCACAATCATAGTCAAATATGTTAACATATTGATGTGGTTTGGATCTTCCTCCACCAAATTACATGTCCTATTGTAATCTACAGTATTGGAGGTTGGGCCTGGATGGAGGTAATTGGATGATGGGGGTGGAGTTCTCACGAATGGGTTAGCGCCATCTCCTACATGCTGTACTCATGGTAGTGAGTGACTGAACTGTTGTGCTATCTGGTTGTTTAAAACTGTAGCACCTCTCCACTTTCTCTCTTAGTTCTGCTCCTGCCAAGTAAGACACTTGTACCATCTTTGCCTTCTGCCATGATTGTAAGTTTCCTGAGGCCTCCCCGGAAGCCAAGCAGATGCCAGCATCCTGCTTCCTGTACAACCTATGGAACCATGAAATTAAACCTCTTTTCTTTATAAATTACCCAGTCAAAGGTATTTCTATATAGCAATGAGAGAACTGACTAATACATATACTCATTGAGAAAATTACAGAGCAAAAAGACAAAAGTTGGAATAAGATTTAGCTAGTACAGGAAACAAACTTAATTAATTAAATTCCTTCTCTGGAGGGTGTCATCATCATCTTATGCCTCAAGAGTAATTAACAAAGACAAATGGGCAGCCTAAAGTAAAATTAAAATAAGATAAAATAATTACCAAGCACAGAAGGTACAGCAAATAGGTACCAGCTGAAACATGTCACAGACAGTATCTACAAAGACATCTGGTAGAAATTGGAAATCAATAGTAATTGTTATTTTTAAAGAAATGAAAGTCAAACCTGAAAATATCTTTAGGGAGCGTAAAACTGTAAAAAGCAACCTACGGGTTAGAAAAGAACCAAATAGAATATCTAGAAATAGAAAAACATATTAATGAAAATCAAGTATTTATTGCAGAATTCTAACAGAAAATTAGACGCGGTTTTAAAGAGAATAAGGAAATTAGAAAGTAGATCAAAGGAAAAAACTTGCAATATAGTACACAGTGACAAAAACAAAGAAAATACAGACACTAACAAACTTGGAATACAGAGCGTGATCTATTGTTATTTTCTTTCCCTGTAAAGCTGCTAAGAACTCAGCCTCTCCCCACTACTTTTAGTTTGCTCTTCAGCCACTCAGCTAATGTTTGTAAATAGCAAATTATTTAGAGGTAAATATTGATATCAAATGTAAGGTTCATCTCTCTGGAGTTCTCTTTTATCCAGCATCGTGGCCTTGATACTCCTCTGATGTCTTCAAATAGATTCTTTTTATTTTATACTTTCTCCAGCTCTTCCAGTTACTCATGGTTTGAGAGGGTTTGGCCTAAACCCACTGGTCTGCCAGTGCCAGAAGCATAACCTTTCAAGAGACCCCCTTGAGGTAATGGACACAAAAGTTACACATACATATGCATTTCATTTGTAATTCCTTGGTAAGAATTTAGGCACATGAATCACATAGGTAACACTGAAGCTGGAAAATCTAAACTGTAACTGACAGATATGTTTCCAGAACTTGAAGGGAGGTCTCCATCACTATGTGAAAGAAGGTTGGAGTAAAAATTGAGGAACAATGAACAGATTTCAATATAGATATACTACATGATTTTCTTATTAATTTTGTTCATTTTCATTTGTACTATGAAAAGGTAAGCTCTGAGAGGAAGTATTTTTTCTTTTGGTTATTCTGTTTTTGTTTTTGTCTGGGTTGCATTGTTAGCTCACCACTGTGTTCCATGGCCCTTGAACATCCTGGTAGAATGTAGGTACTTGGTGAATATTTGTGGCACATGGAGGGTCTTCCTAAGCATATGACTAAATGCCAAAATCATACTTCTTCAGTTTTTTGGAGAACCAGCTTACATCATTTTAATAATATAATAATATCAACATATTATTAAGATATAGTAAAGTACTTGAATATTAGTTATACTAACATTCTCTAAAAAAGTCAATGAAATATTTAAAAAATCAACACTAGGTGTCACTTAATGTTTTTTTTTTTTTCCAGATCAAACATCTCTAATTTCATCAAACATTTAAAAAAATGTCAGATCTATTTATTTTATTATTCATTCCCCTTGGACATATTCAAGCATATTAGTCTTTCTTCAATTTGATGCCCAAAATAAAGTACAGGTTGTATTCCAAAAATACAAAATCTACACTGCTTCAAATTCTGGATCCTCTAGAATGCTGACACAACCCCGCAAGTGGAAAACTCTATACCTGACCTCATGTGACAAGTCACAGTCAAAACCCAGTCAAAACTTTGTTTTTTAAAAAAACTATGTACATATTGTGTAAAATTACCTTCAGGCTATGTGTATAAGGTATACACGAAATATAAATGAGTTTCATGTTTACACTTGGGTCCCATCCTCAAGACATCTCATTAGGTATATGCAAATATTCCAAAATCTAAAAAATTCAAAATATGAATGTCTGAACACTTCTGGTCACTAGCGTTTTGGATAAGGGTGCCCATTTATTTACCATATTACTGATCCATGTTTTCACAGAAATTTGGGAGCACTTAGATGGCAGAAGTTTCTTACTGTTGGTGGAAAGATATAATCAATACAAAATTCTACAAATTAATTTTAAGGATGAAAAACTAAGCTAGCCAATGATAGAACTAAAATTAATCCTGTGTCTTCTGACATGGATTGATTGAGATAGTACAGAGGACAAACAATTTTGGGAATGTATTTTTCGATATTACTTTTTTTGGTAGTTATATAAAACCTTTTCATGTTTACCTAAGAATTAATCTTTATGATCCATATTTATACCACAACTAGAACTTTTATTCTGCAATACACAAAAGGCAGCTTAAGCCCTCTTTGACTTCAGCAGTTGTCACAATTTGATTATTTTATTATTATTATTGTTATTATTATTATTGTAGAGACAGGGTCTTGCCATGTTGCTAGGCAAGTGTCAAACTCCTGGGCTCAAGTGACCCTCCCACTTCGGCCTCCCAAAGTGCCAGGGTTATAGGCATGAGCTACCACATCTGGGCTCACAGTTTTAGAAATTACCACTATAAATGTTACTTTCTCTTAAAATTAAATTTAAAAATGAATTATTGTTCAAACAATACAATTGCAATAAAATTTGACTACAGCTCACACAGGCACTATCCATATCAAATATCCTTTATAAGTATCTGTTTTATTTTTGGTTCCTTTTTTCTTTATTATGGTAATTATGGACCTAAAATATAAAATATGATCATTGCATTATATTGTTATTATTATTTTGCCCTAAGTTTTGTAGGTAGTAATTGGGTTGACCGCTGCTACTGTGGATATTAGGAATTACAAAATGCAGCAGGTTGAATATGGGTTTCCCAAAGATGCCCACATCCTAACCCTGGGCCCTGTGAATACGTTATATATCAAAAGGGAATTAAGGATGCAGGTAGAATCAAGTTCTCTAATCAGTCAACCTTACAATAGGGAGATTATCCAGGTGAGCCCAGTGTAATCACAAGTACTCTTAACGGCAGAAGAGAAAGCAGAGAAGGACCTAATGACGTACCTTGAGAGGGACTCCACCCGTATTCTCTGGCTTTGAAGATGAAGAAATGGAATCACGAGTCAAGAAACCCGATATATATATATAAATTTTGCAGATTAATTTTAAAAGCTGGGAATGGTCCTCAGGTGACAGCCAGCAAGAAAGCAGGGTTGTTGGTCCTGTAGGTGCAAGGAATTGAATTCTGCTAACAACATGAATGAACACAGAAACAGATTCTTCCTTAAAATCTCCAGAAAGGAGTGCTGCTGACACCTGCATTTTTGTCTAGTGAGACCCATACCGGATTTCTAACCACTAGAAATGTGGGATAGTACATTTGTATTGTTTAAACTGCTAAACTTTTTGTGATTTTTTTACAGCAGCAATTGGAATCAATACGCCAGTTTATCAAACTTATTTCAAGTGGAAAAAATATGTATTTCAAATGTTGTTAGGAATATGCTAAAAACATGTTTGTGCACACACACCCTCAAACAGACTCGAAATACTTATGATTACTAAGATCACTTCATCTTCACTTGAATGTTCCTCCTGAAAACCTTAGGAGGAAAGGTAATTTAAATTTAGAAAAGAAAATACCAGCGGGACCTTATATTGATTGAAAAATAGTAAACTAATATTACCTCATTTCAACTTAATAGCAATCTTCAAGGGTATGCCTTATTAGCTTAACCTTTATTAGGTCATATTCGAAGGGCTTGGGAAATCTGTGTTGACATAGAATTCAGACTCTAGATAGCTTCTCCTCTATTGTACTCAAATTAGAACAACATTAGATTTTAAGGTTTTGATCTTTAAAAAAAAGCAATCTGTTGTGGTAGGTTTTATATGACACGCTTTAATGATTTCTGTATCTCTCCTTTCCTAGGTTTTAGTTTAAAGGAAGAGAATTATAACTACCTGCAGGCTAGAAAGATTATTGTTGACACAAGACCCAAGAAAAACTCGCTGTGATCATAAAATCATACAGTGCAAATATCATTAGGAGAAAAGGAACTATATCTACAGTAAAATTATTCTACTATAAACTCAAGAAATATACATCAAAATAAATGCCATTTTTATGAATTGTTGTCCTTACATTGTTCTTTAACAAACTGTAACACTCTTAAGAGCAAAGAACCTCTAAAAACACCTGTGAGGCACATTGGATGATGCTGTGCTCTGAGTAAAACACCATATAGAACCAAACAGGTTAACTTATGATGTTCAAAAGGGAGGGACCATATAGAATGAAGATGTACATTTCCTAACCAATTTTTTTCAGGGATATTTTCTACACAATATTATAACAAAATGCACTATGTCTAATTTTTGGTATAGTCTTTGTAATTAATTCATGGGATTAGTTTTTTTTTCTTTTTTGATTTTAATATATATACAAGAATCTGTTGGTGATGAGAAACAGCCAGTTGAGACAGTGGTTTCCTTTGGGAACTCAAGGTCTTTTTAGGAGATCAGACTTCTATGTGTATTAAAATATAATAAATACAAACACTTTATCATATATGTTTTATAGCAAGCTTCAAATGTAAACCTTAGTCAACTAACTCAGAAGTTGGCAAACGATGGCCCAGGGCCGAAAGCCGGGTGATTCCCTGTTGTTGTAAATAAAGTTCTACCTGTACATAGCCACGCCCATTCATGTACATACTGTTTATGGCTCCTTTCTCACGACAGTGAGAGTCGAGTGGTTGTGACAGAGACTGTATGGCTCACAGAGCCTCAAATATTTACTCTCTGGCCCTTTGCAGAAAAATTTGCTGACCTCTGAGCTAATGGAGGGTAACATTTGCATGTAAACAAATAATAGCCATAAACTATGATAGAAAAGAGATGTCAAACTTTTACCTATCAGGTCGAGGATATCATCTTAGAGAGGTGGATATTTGAATTGAATCTTGAAGTATTAGCTGGAATCTTCCAGCTGAATAAGGGGATGAAGCCCTCTAAAAAAGGACACCAAATGTAAAAAGGCATAGGAATGTGGAAGACAGTCATTTATGCAAAGAAACATAAGTATTCTATACAATACATAAAAAGGAATGGTGGACGATGAGATGGAAAAGGCAGACTATAGTGAGAAAATGAAAGGTCATTAAAGTCATTATTTTATAAATATCAGTTTTTAAATTCTATTTTAGATCATTTTCCATTAATTCAATTTGCCATGTGGACTGGAGATGACTACCATAAAATAAGAACACAGATAAGGAGTGTGACCCTAATATACATGAGAGATAATACAGTTTTCAACTTAGAGATAGAGGAAAAAAAAATAGATTCAATAAATTTTTAGGAGAAAGTATTTCCAGAACTCAGTGACTGAGTAGAGATAAAGAGCTGTTGAAGAGCAAGAAGAACATCATGCTTTCCAGTGTCTAGTTCAGGCTAATTGATGTGACTAATCACTACCTATGGTAAGAACAGATGAGGAGGAAGAAGGACATATTTACTGGAAAATACAAATCATTCTAAGTTAGTAAAAGTTTTAAAGAATCTCTGATTCATTTAAGTCATTTAGAATAATAAGTCATAGTTTTATTCTCTTTCATATTTCTGTCTTTTAACTTAGTATCTACTCTACAAGAATATTATTGTGTTTTTCATTCTTGTTTAGCTCATAATCACTCGATAAAAGGCTTAACTACAACTTTTATGATTATTTTTGCAGGTGTAAAATTTATTTTTCTGAACTTTTAGAAGGGCCTGTGGTTCAGGTACCTTTCCTAATTTGGTATAACCCCCTTTTCTATAGTTTTACTCTAGTTATTTGAAAAAAACACATATTCGGCAGCATGTTTGCTGAGATTTACTACATCTGTTCCACCCCCTTTAATATTATTTTGATTGTCTTTTCTTTTCTCTCTGTTATCCTCCTGCTTTTTAAATTTTGGCCATGCCAGGAGTTTCTCCTCAATGTGATGTCTTATCCTTGGAGTCAGCTCTCACTGATGAGCTTTGTGGGATCACAGGGACTGCACTGCCTCAGTTCATTCAGACAATGCCTCTGATGCCTTAGATTCACCAACTACTGGATTGGGCAAAACCCCTCCCATTGTCAGTGAATAACTGTGGAATACTTTGGATTTTCCAGATTTAAAATATTTTTGTGTTTCTCATTTCTTTTCTCTCCTTCCTTCTGCTCAAAACTGATTCCACAGAGGTCTTACAAATGTTTAAAGTTTTTGCCATGTATCTATTATAGGGATAACTTCCCAATTACTTTTGTTGCAAGTATCTGTAATGTCTATGAGATTTTGCTTTTGCTGTCTAGTTTCCTTGTCTACTTACTAAGAGAGTCCTGAGACATTAAAACAATACAATTGCTGCCACCTTTCTAGAATCTTCAACATGTTGTTTTTTGGTTATTTGATATTAATGCTTCTAGACCTGAGAGAGTTACACTATAGTGTTCATTGGAAAATCGAACTTCAAATAGTGTTTCCATGTTTTCAAAAGAGCATATAGTAATATAGAGATATGTAATTGATGTGTAATTACAAAGAGATATGTAATTTAAGAAATATGTAATTGAGTCTGGGTGCTTAAATAACTTGGAAATCAATGGAACAAACTCTGAAATTATGAAGTGTTGAATTTAAAGATTCTGATTTTGCAAATCAGCTTAAACATGCACAGAAGGAACCATTTATTGTAGCTCTTATTCCCTGCTGCATTCCCTAAGCTTGTCTTCCCCTTGGGAGCGCACATATTGCAACTGAATCTATGCTTTCCAGTATACTGCGTTTCAGCATTCCAATCAAAATTAATAATGAGTCTTGGGTTTATGATTAATCAAGTATATTAGGAGTTTTACCAAGTAGTTTTTTCTTCCCTACTTCCATTAGTTTCATCAGAGATAATTAAGTTTTAACATGTAATTGAAGGGGCAGAAACTAGAGAAGCAGGAAAGAGCAATTTATGCAGACTTTTAGCAGTGTGTGGCTTTTTAACAACAGGATAAACAATGAGAAATATATTGAAATTGAAAGCAAAGGTGAAAGGTAGTTTTCCAGTAAAATATTCATCAATGTGAGAGAATTGAAAAATATAAGCAATTGATTTTGTTTATCATCCTTTTTAATATATAAAATTGGCTTTTGGATTAAGATACTGAATTATACAAACACATAAAATTACTTGATTGAAGAGACTCATGTCTGCAAGATGGTGGAATGGGACTTGCCAGCACTCATCTCTCTCAATAGCCATAAGATACTTTCACAAGAGCTAAGGAAACCAGGTAAGAGATGACAGCACATGGCTATAGCAAAGAAACAAAAAAAGATGCATCAAATAGGGTAGGAGGAACAGTATTACATTACCTGTTTCACCCCTGCTCTCAACCCTAGGTGCACAGCACGGAGAAAGTCCTCTGTGTGGGGAAAGGAGAGAGAAGTGAACGCCAGACTTTAGAACCCAACGTCACACTCACCCCAGTAAAACTCAATGCTGGGCAGGCCCCCATGGCCTCGACTTCAGGCAGGTACCTGGAAACCAATCCTGCCGGCCTGTGCCAGTGCCAGGTTGGCTCTTGCAGCCTCAGAATTCAGGCCTGCTCTGCATACTCAGTCTCTGTGTTCACCCCAACTCCAGGCCAACTCCAGTGTCCCCAGGCTCTGGACTGACCCCAGTGCAGAGCTGGACCCAGTACCCTCTGGCTTCTGGCCTGTCCCAACACCAAGCCAGACCCCACAGACTCAGGCTTAAAGGCAGGGCTTCACGGTGCCAGGCACTAGGTCTCCAGAAAACAAAAGTGGCATATATACATGATGGAATATTATTCAGCCTTAAAGAAACAAAAAAATCTTGCCATTTGTAACAATGTAGATGAGCCTGGAGAACATTATGTTCAGTGAAATAAGTCAGGCACAGAAACACAAATATGGGATGATTCAATTATATATGGAATATAAAAAAGTTGAACTGACAGAAGTAGAGAGTAAAATGGTGTTTTCCAGGGACTGGTGGGAGCTGTGGGGAACAATGGCTGTTGGGGAGAAGAACTTGGTCCAAGGATTCAAATTTCAGATCTACTTTACAACATGGTGACTGTATTTAATAACAATGTGTTTTATTTTGAAAATCCCTGAGAGTAGATTTTGCATTCTCACCACAAAAAAGTAAGTATATGACATAACACATATGTTAATTAGTTTAATTGAGCCATTCTACAATGGATACATATTTCAAAATACATTTTACATGATGAAAATACACAATTTTTACTTGTCAATTTAATTTTTTTAAAAAATAATAACTCTTCTTCCTTTAATACCTTGTTTCAAAGTAAGAAAATTATTTAGGGCAGATGTATTATCTAAAAGAGAATAAAACAAAAAAATCAACGAGTTTATGAAATATAAATATAATATAAATATAAATTAATATAAAAATATAAATATAAATAAGTTGCTACCTAGAGTGGAAGTAGAGGATGAAGTCAACTTGTTCTCATAAACCTGGAGAGGTTCTGAACACAAAGATAGAGGATGAGGGAAAACCAAGAATAAGAAGTGTCTGGATACAGTGGAAATAATATCAGTGGAATAAATAGCAGACTTTTTTCTAGGAAAAGTGACTACAGGATTTAATGTGATACAAAGGAGAGAAAAAAAATGGTGGAATACCAGAGTAATGCCCTTTTAACTCAAGTATTGAAGATCTCCCATAAAAATGTCTCAATTCCAAAACTCTCATCTAAACTAAAGCTTATCTGCCTGCCCACATGCACAGGGTTCTCAACTGGCCTTGAAAGCATTCTCAAATATTAAGCAAAGCCTGAAATTTAAAAGAGTAAGAATAAGATAAAGAAGCAGAAGAGCTTATTGGAAACAAAATATATAATTCAGGAAAAGAAAAGTTCCCTGATGAGTTTCATCAGAGATATTTGAAGTGATATCATTTCCCTGAAACAAAATTAGGCTGTTATGTTTGGGAAGAGACACAGATAGAAACCAATACTGAGAGAGAAAGAGGGAGTGGGGAGAGAGAGAACTTCAATTTCAGTAACGATAAGACAGCTCAGTGTATCAGTCAGGGTTCTCCATAGTAACACTTGAACTGATTTAAAGGAAATGTCTCATGCAGTTGTGGGGGCTAGAATGTCCGAATATGTAGTGCTGGCAAGTGGGCAGGTAATTCATGCAGAAATTGGTATTGCAGTCGTGAGGCAGAATTTCTTTTTCTCTGGGAAACATCAATTTTTGCTTTTAAGGCTTTGAAGTGATTGAATAAGACTCACCTAGAGTATTGAAGGAAATCTCCTCTATTTAAAGTCAGCTGCTTATAGATGTTAACCACATACAAAAAGTAACTTTACAGCAACACCTAGATTAATATTTTACAATTTAACTGACTACTGTAGTCTCACCAAGTTGATGTGGAAGACTAACCATCACACGTAGAATAAGTTTTCTACTAAACACAATAAAATGTATTAGTTGAATTATAGCTATCATTTTCTTAAATGCATCATAATGTGGACAGCATAATAAGAAAACTACCAGGCAAACATCTAAGAGAAAATGGGATATGAAAGTTGTATGTATGAAAAACACCCAAGCAACAAAAACAATTTTGCCTTGAGGATGAGAGGCCAGCCCAAGCAAATTTGAGCGAGCTTTGCAGGAACCTTACAGATGAGTAGAGCAGAAGGCAAGGCTAAATCCTCCCTCTTCAGGGGTAACTTTTAGGAGAATGTGTTCATTTTGAGCTTGCTCTCCAAAGAGATCTACTCTCAGGGTGAGGGTGAATTAGAAACAAAGCTTTTTCAACTCTATGGATGGTGGACCCCGATGCTGAGTGGAGTAAGGGAGAAAAAGTAAAAAGGAAAAAAGCATCCTTGAAAAGTTGGCTATGGAAGAATCTTCACACAGGTTTGAAAGCTGAGATGACAATTGGAAACATTTTGAGAGTTCAGTGAAATTTGTCAGAGTTTGATCACAGTTGCACGTAAAACTCTTAAGCAATCCATAAAACTCCCGGTAGATAACATAGGACAGTATGTTCATGATCTTGAGGTAGGGAAAGATTTCTTGATCAAGACACAAAATAACATCAATAAAAATAAAAAACATTAAGACATCTAATTAAAATTAACAACAGGTATTCATCAGAAGACATCATCTAATAAGTGAAAACGCAAGTCCCAAATTTGGAGAATATATACACAATAATATAACCAAAGCAAGGTGAATATGGAGATTATATAAAGAACTCCTACATATCAAAAGATAAAACATAGAGATCTAAAAAGAAAAAAGCACAAAAAGCAAAGATGAATATACATTGCACACCAAAAAATCCAAGAGGCTTATAAACATATGGCATGAAGTCTATTAGTAGTCATGGAAATGCACATTTAAGTAATATTTTTCCATAATTTTATGAGTGGGAACCAAAATAATCACATGTAATATATTGCATTGTGTTATTGGGAAATTAATGATCTCATTGGGATGAATCTCTTCAAATTACCAGGTTAGAGTTTAGGAGACAATCAGGAATTGCTTTATATCAAACTTTGCATATTAGTAGACTTTTATATACCATTACACATCTACCACATAGCCAAGTTTTTTTCAAAAATAATCTGACAAAGTAAAGGGCTGGCAAATCTATGGATCACTGTTTATTCCTACACATTGCTGGTAGGAATGTATCTGGAAATAGCCACTTTGAAAAACAGTATAATCTAATATAGTAAAATTCTAGATATGGCTACCTTTGACTTAACAAATCCACTCCTAGTTCTATACTCTAGAGAAAATTCTGCAAATGAACAGCAAAATAAATATCAAATCAATTGAACTCATGGACTGAGAGAGTAGAAGGATGGTTACCAGAGGCTGGGATGGGTAGTGGGGGTTGGTAGAGAGGTAGGGATGGTTAATGGGTACAGAAAAATTAGAAAGAATGGATAAGACCTACTATTTTATAGCATCATAGAGTGATTTTAGTCAATAATAACTTAATTGTCTGTTTTACAATAACATAAATATATAATTGGATTGTTTGTACCTCAAAAGACAAATGCTTGAGGGGATGGATACCCCATTTTCCATGATGTGTTTATTTTACATTGCACACCTGTATCAAAATGTCTCATGTACCCCATAAATATGTGCACCTACTATATACCCACAACAATTTTAAAAATAATTTAAACATTTAAAAATAAAATTTAAAAATATGCGTGTGTGTATATTATATATATTGTTGCGGGAAGTCAGGGACCCCGAACGGAGGGACCAGCTGAAGCCGTGGCAGAAGAACATAAATTGTGAAGATTTCATGGACATTTATTTGTTCCCCAAATTAATACTTTTATAGTTTCTTACACCTGTCTTTACTGCGATCTCTGAACATAAATTGTGAAGATTTCATGGACACTTATCACTTCCCGAATCAATACCTTTGTGATTTCCTATGCCTGTCTTCACTTGAATCTCTTAATCCTGTCATCTTCGTGAGCTGAGGAGGATGTATGTCACCTCAGGACCCTGTGATGATTGTGTTAACTGCACAGATTGTTTGTAGAGGATGTGTGTTTGAACAATATGAAATCTGGGCACCATGAAAAAAGAACAGGATAACAGCAATGTTCAGGGAACAAGGGAGATAACCTTAAACTCTAACTGCTGGTGAGCTGGGTGGAACAGAGCCATAGTTCTCTTCTTTCAAAAGCAAATAGGAGAAATATCACTGAATTATTTTTCTCAGCAAGGAACATCCCTGAGAAAGAGAATGAGCCCCTGAGGATAGGCCTCTGAAATGGCCACTTTGGGGGTGGCTATCTTTTACAGTCAAAGACAAAGGGATGAAACGAGCACCTGGCCTCCTGTAGCGCTCCCAGGCTTATTAGGATGAGGAAATTCCCACCTAATAAATTTTGGTCAGACAGGTTGTCTGCTCTCAAACCCTGTCTCCTGATGACATGTTATTAATGATCATTTGTGCCCGAAACTAAACTTCATTAGCAATTTTAATTTCACCCTGTCCTGTGGCCCTGTGATCTCGCCTTGCCTCCATTTGCTTTGTGATATTGTATTACCTTTGAAGCATGTGATCTCTGTGACCCACACCCTATTTGTACACTCCCTCCCCTTTTGAAAATCACTAATAAAAACTTGCTTGTTTTATGACTCAGGGGGCATCACAGAACCTGCCAACATGTGATGTCTCCCCTGGACACCCAGCTTTAAAATTTCTCTCTCTTGTACTCTTTCACTTTATTTCTCAGACCAGCCAATGCTTAAGGGTAATAGAAAAGAACCCACATTGAATATCAGGGGTGGGGTTTCCCCCAATAACATATATATGATAGTTTATGAGAGCATTGTCTGTAATAACCCAAAACAAGATATGACACAAATATCTATCAAGAGAAGAAAAGATATGCATACCATGCTATGCTCATGTACTGGATTGCAGTACAGCAATTAAAAGTTAATGTAGATGCAGGTACTTTTAAAAATAGATGGCCGGGCATGGTGGCTCAAGCCTGTAATCCCAGCACTTTGGGAGGCCAAGGCCAGTGGATCACAAGGTCTGGAGATCGAGACCATCTTGGCTAACACATTGAAATCCCGTCTCTACTAAAAATACAAAAAATTCATCAGGCATGGTGGAGGGCACCTGTAGTCCCAGCTACTCAGGAGGTTGAGGCAGGAGAATGGTGTGAACCCAGGAGGCGGAGCTTGCAGTGAGTTATGACTGTGGCACTGTACTCCAGCCTGGGTGACAGAGTGAGACTCTGTTACAAAAAGTAAATAAATAAACAAATCATAAATAAAATAAAAAATAAAACTTTTATTAATGTATTGATAGACATTATTAAGACATGAAGTAATATAATAAATTTCTCTTTTTCTGAAGTTCTATACCAGATAAAACCTAACTACATTTTTAGGAATGCAAAATTGTACTTTTAGGAGGCATAGCTACAAAGTAAAACAAAGGCATAACCCACCTAAAATTCAGGACAGTCATTATTTAGAGGCACTGACAGACGAGGAAGTGGAGAAACCATGCTAGGAAAGACTGGCAATATTGTATTTCTTAATCTGGGTCATACATATATACATATAATTGCTTATTTATTTGTAGTATTAAAATATTTATTAATCATTCATATTTTAATTTTTTCCTGTACTATGCCTCGTGAAAGGGGAAATAAAACAGAATATTGAATAAAAGAGAAAATTAATACATAATCTTAATACAGTTCTAATACAATAAAAATATCTAAGTGCAGGTTCTACTTGAGCATTTTTTTAAAAGGTCTCCAGGTTATGTTATTGTGCAAAGTTGAGAACTACCTGTATGAGACAGAAGTTACTGATTATAACATAAGAACATCTGTCTCAGAGATGTTTCAGAACATGACTCAAGACACATGACCAGAGCTGGGTGTGATGATGTGCACCTATGGTACCAGCTACTCAGGAGGCTGAGGCAAGAGGATTGCTTGGTTCCAGGAGGTTGAGGCTGAAGTGAGACATGATTGCTCAACTGCTCTCCAACCTGGGTGATAAAGTAGGATGCTGTCTCAAAAGTAAAACTAAAAAATAAATAAAAACTTTAAAAATGCACATGTCCAGCACTTTCTATTGTCTTAGTGAAGTATTTCTTTATGGAAACAACATACATACATTAATAAATTCAAACACTAAATTAAATTGCTTATACTATTGTCTTTAACTAATTTTTTCTAGATGAAAAATGTACATGGTAACATATTTAAACAATAAAATGAATGATGCGAACAGTAATCCTTCCACCCTCTGTACCCATCAGATTTCCCGCCAAGAGTCAATTATTCTTACTTATTTTCTCTGTACTCTTCCAGAGATATTCTATGCATATAAACACATGTATCAATTTTGTTCACACCAGTAATGTGAACTATTGTGACTGTCTGGAATCTCTGGGAGCCCCAGACACAAGGAGGGGTCAAAGACAAGATCTTTTCCATGGGCCTCCCGGGATGCTCAGAGAAGAGATTGAGTACAGTGCAGGAGACAAGGAAAAGCCTTCCTCAGTGGTGCAGTGATATAAAATCCTGCCAGACTTTGCTCTCCTGTGAAACAAAAGTTTTCATTCCTGGGAGAAAAGCACAAACCCTATATCTTCCCAGAAGCAATCAAAGGCCCAGTGCTGCTGGATTAAAGAGTAAAAGCAACAGGAAGGGCAGCATGCTTATCCACCCCGTAATTCAAGGAAAAGTTCTGCTGGATCTGAGAGAGGGGTAAAGAAAAAGCCATCTGCCACTGGGAAAGGAACAGAAACTCACTTCAGTCCAATATCTCACAATAGCTCAAGATATCTGCTAGAGCTGAAAAAGAAGCAGGGATCTAACTCCAGAACAAGATTGTCCACCACTATGTGGTAGAGACTATTTAGCTGAGGGAGAGAAGCAAACCTATTAAGAAAACCCCATCCCTTGGCCATGTTTAGACACGTAGGTACATAGAGGCTTAGACTGGGGCTGGAGCAGAAACACTGAGTGAAAAAAGTTCAACCACTGTGCTAAGGTATGTACGATCAAAGTATACTCCTAGGGTAGGCAGGAGGAAGAGAGGATCCCTCTGTGCCACAGATAGGCAATGGCTTCCAAACAGAGGCTGGTGTAGAAACACTGAGAAAAGTGTTCTGCAACCCTCACACTGAACTCACAGGAGTAATTGTCTAATGCTGGAGAAATTTGAAAACGTGGGGCACTGAAAATAACTATAGCAACAACAAAACCCCAAACCAGCCAAATGAATTGTTTACATTGGAGCAAACAACCAAGCTAACAGCCTGAGAGAAGAGGAGTATCCATTCCCAGGCAAAAAGGTTATGCCTCAGGCTCTATTATTCTTCTGCATACAATATCCACCATTGATTAAACAATTATAAAACACAAAAAAATGAGAAAAAAAGCAATACAACTTTAGTTCTGGTTCTGATGACTACAATCAAGAGATAAAGGAGTTTACAAAACTAGAACCAGAGATGACCCAAATGTTGGAAGTATTAAACTGGGATTGTAAATAACTGATTAATACTTATAGGCTCTAGAGTAAAAGACAGAAGTCATAAATGAAGAGTTAGGAAATTTTATAGAAGTGATTAAAACTATTTGAAAGTCAGCTATGTCAGCTATGTTAGCAGTTTAAAAAATACATCAGAGGTTAAAAACTCTTTTGATGCACTTTATCAGCAGGCTGAACATGACTGAGGGCCAAATAAAGCATTTTAGAGGTATGGGAGAATTTCTAAATATCTAAAATCTAATTCTATGCAATTGAAGTCTGAGAGGGTAAAGGAAAAGGGAATAGGAGAAGAATAAACATTTTTTTCCATCTTAATTAAGAAATGACAAAAAGCCACAGAGACAAGAATCTTGGAAATCCCAAGCAAGAAATGTATGATGTAAATATAGATGAGCATATATGTGAGCAAAGATCCTCACTTGTACCCATATATAAAAAATAAGATGAAATTGATCATAGAGCTAAATGTAAGGACTAAAATTATAAAGCTAGAAAGAACTGGAAGAAAAAGCTTTATAACCATCAGTTAAGCAAAGACATTTAATAAGTATAGGTTACAAAAAAGCATAAAACCTAAAAGGAAACAATGAAAACTGAACTATATCCTAATTTTAAGGTTCTGTTGTATGGAAAACATGCTTAAGTTAATAAGACAAGATTCAACTGGCGGTCATTATGTTAAGTGAAACAGGCCAGGCACAGAAAAACAAACATTGCATGTTCTCACTTATCTGTGGGATGTAAAAATCAAATAACTGAACACATGGTGATAGAGAGTAGAAGGATGGTTATCAGAGGCTGAGAAGGGTAGAGGAGTGTATGGGCAGGGAAAGTGGGGATGGTTAACGAGTTAAAAAAATAGTTTGAAAGAATGAATAATACCTAGCATTTTATTGCACAACAGGGTGACAATAGTCAAATAATTTAATTGTACATTTTAAAGTAGTGAAAAGTATAATTGGACTGTTTGCAATGCAAAGGTTAAATGCTTAAGGAGATGGACCCTCCATTTTCCATGAAGTGATTCTTACATATTGCATGTCTGGATCAAAATATCTCACTTACCCCATGTAAATATATATATACCTACTATGTACTCACCAACATTTACAATTAAATACTAAAAATAAAATATTCAAACTGGGAGAACATATTTACAAATGGTATTTCTTATAAAGTGCCTGTTTCCAAAATATAAATAACCTTTAAAATTTAATAAAAGAAATAAACCAATGTAAACAATGGATAACAATATTTAACAGACACTTTACCAAAAAAAGTATATAAATGACAGATAAATACATGGAAAATGCTTAACATCATTAATCACCACAGCAATGCAAATTAAAACAATAGTAAGATTGTACTTTACACAGACTATAATAGCTAAAAGTAAAAGAATTGACAGTATCATGTGCTGACAAGAACATGGAGCAATTGAAGCTTTCATACATTGCTGATAGAAATTCAAAATGGTATGGTCACTTTGAACAAGAAAGTAGCAGTTTCTTATACAAATATATTCTACCATATGCTACTATACATACTACCACAGCTAATTTATTCCTAGAAATGTATTTAAAAGACTCAGTGTGCATCCATGCAATGATCTGGGTACAAATGTTTACAGTGATTTTGTTTGTAATTGGAAAAACCAGAAACGGTGTCTGCAAATATCCTTCAAATACTGAATAAATAAAAAAAATTGTGTAATATTCATTAGATGAGATAATATTCAGCAATAAAATGGAACAAATACATGGATATATCTCAAAAACATTAAATGAAGTAAGAGAAGTCAAACACAAGAGGCTATGTACCCTATGGTTCCACTGTATGATATTTATTTTTCACTATAAATGTTTAATATTGCTTAATAGGTTGAAGCTATTTAGACTAGATAGTCAACAACGGAAATTCTGCAATTCTCCACTCCCTATGAGGTTGTAACATGGGAACATTCAGACAAGTAAAATGTCAGATGTGGCAGGATATACTTATTAGTACAGGTAAGATAATATTGTAGTTTCAGGGACTGGGATAAAGATATGTTTGTCAAGCTGAAACATGAGGAAGTAGAGATGTCTAAGGTAGTGTTAGAAACAGCAACAAAAATCATTGCTAAGATTGGGTGTTGTCAGAAAGACTTGTTGCAAAGTGCTATTTTTAAGCAGGGTCTGCCGTCAAGGAGTCAGATCTGTCTCACTTCATGGAGATAAAAGCCACATCTTTATATCATTAGGCTTCTGTAGTTCTATGAAGGAAGAAACGCTATGGTTGGTGTACCCAAGAGACACTGATGAAAGGCAGATAGAAATTTAGTGGGTATTTTTTCTTTTTATAATTTTTGAGATTAGAATTCACGGAGGTATTCATTTAATCAGAGCCTGATAATTGTTACTAGGCAAATGAGGCAAATCATTGAGAAACTCAGAGGAGGAATAATATTTTGTCATAAGTAATCAGAAAAGATTTCATAGAGAAAATGCATTTGATCTGAGTCTGGAAGTATTGGTTAGAATTTGAGTGGCAGAGATGGGAGAATAACATAAATAAAAATGGGAAATAGGAGGTTCAGTTGAATTCTAATAAGAACAAAAGAACAAAAAAAGCAAAGAGTCAAAGGTTGTACTCCACTATCTTCCTCATTCTAGGGAATCTGAATATAGAACTTAATTTCAAATTCTGAATAATCTCTTACTTGCTATGTGACTTACTTGACCTAACTCTCAGTTCACCCATTTGTAACAAATCTCCCTAATATTAATAATATGGTAGAAAGGATTTGATAAAATTGCATAAACAAAATACTTAGCCTTTAGTCAGTTTTTAAAATGTTGTTTTCTACAACCCTGGAAACCCTTTTCCTTGTATAAGAAAATGTTTAGTTTTCAAAGAGAGACATTGTCAATAAAAATACACTATGGCAGATTAAGAAAGGATTCTCAGCTAACATATAGGTTGAGAACAATGACAGTGATTTCCTACAAATGAGACAGAGGTTAGTTACCCAGGAAACTAAATGTCAACCTTAGGAGATTTATGTTTGTTTAATCACCCCCACCATCTCCATGAGGATGACGCTTCCTAGAAAATTCTTAAGCATCTTTCACGCTGTTGCCCATACTTTATCAACATCAAAATTATTTACTGTTATTTCCAGTAAATTTACCTGCCTGAGCTTTCCAGGCAGGTAAGTTCTTTACGCTACAGTAGTTGCTGTATTGCTTGTTTCTGCCCCTATTTTGAAACTTACCTTATATTGACAGGACTGTTTCCAGCCTTTCACTGAGAGGTCATTGAATGAAAGGACCATGTTCTAATATGATTTGCACCTCCAGCAACTATAAAGTATCTGGAACACAAAAAGAACATACTAATGCATGCTGTAGAATAAGCCAAAAGGAAAATGAGAGCTGCTAGTAAGGAACCAAATGGTCAGATGGAGATTATGAAATTTTCCTTAGAAATATTGTCTAAAGTTGGCCGGGTGCGGTGGCTCAAGCCTGTAATCCCAGCACTTTGGGAGGCCGAGATGGGCGGATCACGAGGTCAGGAGATCGAGACCATCCTGGCTAACACGGTGAAACCCCATCTCTTACCATTCAGGACATAGGCATGGGCAAAGACTTCATGTCTAAAACACCAAAAGCAACGGCAGCAAAAGCCAAAATTGACAAATGGGATCTCATTAAACTAAAGAGCTTCTGCACAGCAAAAGAAACTACCATCAGAGTGAACAGGCAACCTACAGAATGGGAGAAAATTTTTGCAATCTACTCATCTGACAAAGGGCTAATATCCAGAACCTACAAAGAACTCAAACAAATTTACAAGAAAAAAACAAACAACCCCATCAAAAAGTGGGCAAAGGATATGAACAGACATTTCTCAAAAGAAGACATTCATACAGCCAACAGACACATGAAAAAATGCTCATCATCACTGGCCATCAGAGAAATGCAAATCAAAACCACAATGAGATACCTACCATCTCACACCAGTTAGAATGGCAATCATTAAAAAGTCAGGAAACAACAGGTGCTGGAGAGGATGTGGAGAAATAGGAACACTTTTACACTGTTGGTGGGACTGTAAACTAGTTCAACCATTATGGAAAACAGTATGGTGATTCCTCAAGGATCTAGAACTAGATGTACCATATGACCCAGCCATCCCATTACTGGGTATATACCCAAAGGATTATAAATTATGCTGCTATAAAGACACATGCACACGTATGTTTATTGCAGCACTATTCACAATAGCAAAGACTTGGAATCAACCCAAATGTCCATCAGTGACAGATTGGATTAAGAAAATGTGGCACATATACACCATGGAATACTATGCAGCCATAAAAAAGGATGAGTTTGAGTCCTTTGTAGGGACTTGGATGCAGCTGGAATCCATCATTCTTAGCAAACTATCACAAGAACAGAAAACCAAACACCACATGTTCTCACTCATAGGTGGGAACTGAACAATGAGATCACTCGGACTCAGGAAGGGGAACATCACACACCGGGGCCTATCATGGGGAGGGGGGAGGGGGGAGGGATTGCATTGGGAGTTATACCTGATGTAAATGACGAGTTGATGGGTGTAGCACAGCAACATGGCACAAGTATACATATGTAACAAACCTGCACGTTATGCACATGTACCCTACAACTTAAAGTATAATAATAATAAATAAATTAAAAAAAAAAAAAGAAACCCCATCTCTACTAAAAAATACAAAAAACTAGCCGGGCGAGGTGGCGGGCGCCTGTAGTCCCAGCTACTCGGGAGGCTGAGCCAGGAGAATGGCGGGAACCCGGGAGGCGGAGCTTGCAGTGAGCTGAGATCCGGCCACAGCACTCCAGCCTGGGCGACAGAGCGAGACTCCATCTCAAAAAAAAAAAAAAAAAAAAAAAAAAAAAAAAGAAATATTGTCTAAAGTTAACTTTTATTTAATGCTGATTGTTGCTTGATGTAAATTGCAAAGCAAGAAGGAAGAAAGGAAGCAAAAATGGAGAAGGAGGCAGAGAGAGGGGGAAAAAAGAATTATCAAACCAAGGAAATACAAATGAAAATATATACTAGAACTACTGTGCTATGAGCAGGATCTTAAAAAATTATCATAAAGCATTATGAGTTGTGAAAGATTTTTTAAGTGGGCATTTTTTTTTGTTACATGAATAAGTTCTTTAGTGGTGATTTCTGAGATTTTGGTGCACCCATCACCTGAGCAGTGTACACTGTACCCAATGTGTAGTCTTTTATCCCTCACCCCCCTCCCACTATTTCCCGAGTCCCCAGAGTCCAATTTATCATTCTTATTCCTTTGTGTTCTCATAGCTTCATGTAACTAACTTAACAAATCTCTTACTATGAACCATCTGCTGTGTCTCTAACATTACTTTTTTCACAAGTCATCTTATTTATTTATTTGTTTGCTGTGAAGCTCCTCATAATAAGATATTATTTGCTTAAAGATGTTTCACAAAATGTTGGTCCTCTTTGTTTGATCTTGTATAGAATGCAGGAAATATTCATAATTAAAGCCAACATATGGGGATGGCAGGTGGTCATTTCCCACAATAATGGCTGTGATATGAGTTAATTTCAAATTCTAAATTAAAAAGCAATGAGTTCCAAAATGCATAATCCATGCAAGGAAAACAGCACTTTGAGGACTATGCCCATCACTTATTAACTGTTTCAAAAGAATGACCCTTTAACAATCAAAGCTTTGTTAACCAAATTTCATAATATATGCCAGTATTCAAAGCACAGTGATTCTGACATCTATCAACTCCCTAATAAGCAAGTAGGGGAAGAAAAAGTCAATTACTTTTTGTGAAATGTTTTAAATGAAACTATGTGGTTCACTAACACTAGTTTTAAAAATTCATTTAAATCTCTGATGACAGGATGTGCCCCTCCAGCCTATTTCATGGGCAACTTTAAAAACGGTATTCCATTGTTTCAAACAAGACTAGGAAATTGTATCAGCCATATGTCATTTCCCACGCCAAGGAAATAAGGAGATTGCCTTCTCTAAGCCTGATTACCCTAAGAAGTCATTCTCAAAGTTATAACAAATCTTTTAGTTATACTTCTTCCCATTATTATAAAAATGAATGATGAAAACAAATCTCTAATGTTTCTTATGACTAACAGACTTAACCAAGTTTTGGTTTTTCATGTCAACACAACCAAATAATCCTTAAGTATTAATAAATGGAACAAAATTAAAGATATTTTGAAAATATATGAAAATTTATGATGATTCTATCTTGAAGAGATAATGTCATTTACTAGAAGAGAATGGTGAGAAGAAAGAAATACTAGTTCTCTTTTTTTCTCACTATAATTCTTAATATTGAAATGTTTTACAATTAGCATGAATTTCCCTACTACTGGTCCTTAAGAAGTTAATATTGATAAATATCTAGTACCTCAGTATAAAATAAAAATCTTACAACAACTCATTTTTGATTGAAAGTCAAATAACAAAAAATTGATAAGCTACCTGTGAAGATTTTTACAGAGATTTCCAGTTGGAATTTGGATGTTAGCCAGATGTACAAAACAAGGGGTTGACAATTACCAAGCAACAGTTGAATAAGTATAACAAGTTGGCAGTTTCTGTTTACCAATGTATTGATGCCCTAATTCTGTACATTTGTAGGATGTATTTGCATTGCCAAGAAGGAGACTAATGGCTCCAAATGTGTTACACTATGGTTTTTGTTCTTGTTCTGTCAATAACAAATTTTATGCACTTAAACAACTCTGGTTAGTTCTCTGAGTATTAATTTTTGTCTGGATTATATTAGGACTAATGTTCTATGATTTTATGATTCTGTGAATCTATCCTATCAGGATTCTTAAGGTCAACAAAATTACATTAATGGCCATGTGTGTTAAAGGTATTATATTTATGTTTTCACACACACACACACAAACACGCACACACGCACACAAATATGCCTTGAAATTTTAGATTAGGATTAAATTGTGAAGGGTATTACCTGCTGGGTCAGATTAAAGATATGTTCTGTAAATGGTGGGGACAGATATAAAAGTTTTTTAAGCACAGGCGTAAGGTATTATATTTAGGCTTAAAAACATGGCTACAACGTAGAGGGTAGATTTAAAGGACAAGTCAGGAAAAGCTAAGAGATCTGACGGGGCCTTACTTTACAGTGGTGATAATGAAATGGTAATGTAGGAAAGGAGACAAAAACCACTGGTAAAATATTTTGGGAATAAATGTTAAAAACCTTAATGATCAAGTGGATATAATTGGATTTAGATGAAGGACAAGAAGAGATCAAGCTCATGTGAAGTCAATACACAGGGTAAGAAGTGGCAAGGGTAGCTTTTTAGAGTTTTATAACAAAATACATGGTATTGAATATCATTGCCCACTTCAAATATATATGGAGAGCAAGAAAAACATTAAAATGAAAATAATTTTGAAGACCACAACCTATAAGCATAGACAGAGAGTGAATGACTTACAAAAACACTGTAAAGAATGAACCAGAAGAGAAGGAACTGGGTGAAATCAATGAAAACCAACAGAATAAGTAGTATTTAATAAAAAAAAAAATATAGTCAATGTTGTCAAACAATACAGATATAAAAATACAGACCTGGAAAGGCTCTACTGGATGGATTAAATAATGAGGTCATCAGTGGCACTGATCGGTGTGATCCCAGTGGAGTGGTAGTGGCTTAAGTGTGAAGGCAGTTAATGGGAATATAGGAATAAGAGGTGCAGAAACAGGTGGCAACTACTGACTCTTTCTTTGAGGTTCTGATGTAAAAATGAGGAAGGGTTTATGAAGTAGGAGTGGTGATAGATGAGAAAGCAGTCACGGGAACAAGTAGAAAACAGAGGTAATTTTTTATATGTAGGAAAGACGTTGGGATCCTTAAATGCTTTATTAAGAAATCAGCAGTAAGAAAAAAGTTAAATACATCAGAGAGAGCACCAATGTTAATAATATCCTCGTAGGAATGGAAGGGTGTAGGTTGATGAGCACAGATGGAAGGATTCTTTTTTTAATGAGAGGGAATACTGCTCCCCTAGGAGACTGTCTCTTGGAAATATCAAAGATAGCCCTTTAACCAGGCTTCTCAATATACTCTTCTGTGATAACCAAATCCCTAGAGGTACCAGAATTCAAGTTTCAAATTCAAATGAAAAAATTTAATGAACAAAAGTAAGTCAAGTTTTTTTTAAGATTCTATTTAAGATCATGTGCTAACCTAGTGCCTATCTTTATTGGGATGTCTCTTTCAAATCAGAATATTCTTGAGTGACCAATCACTTATATAGACAGTTCTGAACACAAGCCAAGCACAGCAGTACATGCATGAGCTGTTCTGACCTTTCTCTTGTGTTTCTGTAGGGTATTACCCTTTGCCATATGGAGGTTATCTTACATTCCCCATGCCAAAATCAATCAAAACTAATGCACCACCAAACCCAGTCACTGAATTTACACAGGTAAATCATTCTCTTAATCATCTATACTAGACAGGATGCAGAAGTCCTTAATTCTGCAAGCGCTTTCTATGTCCCTTGATACTTTTGATGAAATAGAAAAAATATTTAATGCATTAATTCCTATCACTTGTGCTGTAAAACTTCAGGTTTTGGTGGGTCTAAAACTGAGAATCTGCGGGGATCTTTAAGAGAATATGTAGATTTGTAAAACAATTTGTAAAATATATTTGAATATGTGAATTTGTAAACTCAAAAGTATGTGCAGGGCTCATTAAAGGGACAGATTAATTGAGAAACAGTGAAGATTAAGCTTCGTTAGCTTACTGTTGAAACTGTCTAAAACCAAAGTAATTTTAAGTTATATTGTAGAAGATGTGGTATTATCATGTAGGTTTATTCGTGAAGTTCACAGAACACTACAAGCACACAAACCCACTTGGATGGCTAGAAAGAGTACTATTTTCTATCTCATATTCCTCTGATGCCTGAAATAAGCTTCCATTACCAAAGTGATTATGGAAAATGTGTGAGTGTCAGTTTCTTGTGGTGTGGTGGATATTTCACCTAGATCATATTTCAGAACTCACCTTTGATATGCTCCTTTCCAAATTTAATCACTCATTTATTATATTAAATTTGCTTTCATTTTTCCTCTTGATTTCGTTTTTTTTCTCTGCATTTTCACCACCATTTATCTTCAATGTAGGCTTCACCTCCCCATTTGGTTTTCTGTCTGAAGTCCTTCACTTCAAGCTGCTACCTCATTGACCCTGTAACTTGTACTACACAAAACTTCTTAATATCCTGTTTCTTAGGCATTGCATCTTTCTTCCAAAAATCTTCAGTGGTTCCTCAACACAAACAAAATGAGATCCAGATAAACCAGCAATCAGGGTCTGTCACAATCAAAGTCCTTCACTTACTCTCATTTATTCTTATTTACTATTACTTTTCCATGTGACACTACACTTTAGACCAATTGGTTTATTGGTTGTCTCACATTCGATTTAATACATAGACTTTTATGCATGCTTTTTTCCCATGTGGAATATTCTCAGCACTTTTACCCCATCTATCAAGTCATTATCTGTTCTACATAAGCAGTTTCAAAGGTTACACAAATCTTTTTAAATTTTAGTAAGCACTTCCTCTTTTGTAATTGCCTAATCGCTCTGATGATGCTCAGCGTCTTCTTACTATCATATTTATCTTTTCTGATTTGCTTCCTATTGTTTCATAACACCACAAACCCTTTGAGGTTAGAAGACATTTAGACAGTTTTTGTTTTGTTTCTCTGAACACATGGTATATTGCTCAGTGTTTAGAAGTACATAAATAATTGTTGGTAAGGATTTTAATTCTTCATAGAAGAAGTGTGGTATGATGAGAAAATACCTTCTATTCCCATTGATTTTATAACTTGCAGTAGAATGAATTTCCCAAGATGTTTCTTTATAGGCATTGCATTCTTGTTCCCAAACCCTTCAGTTGTCCCTCAACACATACAAAATAAGATTCAAATAAACTGGCAACTACGGTCTAACACAATCTAAGTCCTACTGTTACCTTTATTTACTACTACTTTGCATCAAACTAATTACAACCCAATTAGTACATAAAACCTCGACTTTATTCTTTTCTAATGTCACTTGCAGAAAAAAAAAATGTGTCTGTCAGGTCAAACAAACTGCTTCTTTTTTCAATACAGAAAATGACAGGTGAATTTTTATGCACATCTTCAAGATAAGCTCTGGAAAATAAGAGACTAACGGGAGTGGTAACACCTGATTTTAAAAATTATTTAGACAGAGAAGTAATATGTAGAATCCTTTGGATTCCTAAATTAACAGGGAGTGATGTATAAGTATTTCATTGACAATTATTATCAAATCCTGATAAAAGTTCCCTTGCATGGGCTATTACAAAATACACTTTTAAAAATGCTATAACTGTCTGTACAGTTAGGCATTTTCTCTCTATTTTTATTATTTTGTTTCTGTCAATGTCATTGCTTTACCCAAGGCCTAATACTTACAAATACATTTTGCTAATTCAATGTAATTGAATACAACAAATAAAAATTTAAATTAAATGAAAGTAATATAATCTTCATACACATCTAAGATTTTTATTGTTCTTGATTAAAACAAGATCTCAATAGTCAAAGCCTTCTAAAAACAGTGTCAATCTTATGTATAAGCAAATCACTTTTTCATGTTATACTGAGCATTATATAGTGATCTGCTATTGTTAAAGCTTTGGTAAAATTTAGATACACTTTTAGCACAATTTTTCTTTTTTTTTTCCAGCTGTAATTTCACTAGGAATATGCCACGACTCTTTATAATACTTAAGTCTAGCCTTACTGCTGTACCTAGATGTTCCTAAAATACTCTCTATAATAAAATAAGTTAATGTTGTCCTAACTCTTCATTAAAAACTCTAGAATCTTACAAAAATTATTTAACAATATATGAGAGCCAAACACGAAAATATTTAAGAGAATGTTCTAACCATTTATCCACAAAGCAGGTACCATGTATTTTCCCATTCATTCTCTGAGGATTCTCAAATTTATTTATCCACCTAATATCCTTCCCCAGATTTCTGGTCACATATATTCAATTGCCTCTTTTATAGTTTGTAGTAAGCATCTCAAACTGAGCATTTGCAAAGCTCAACTCCTCGATCCCTGCTCCCACCCCATACTCCCTACTTTATTTTTCTTTTTTATCTCAGTCAAAGGTAACTATATTCTTCTAATTTTCACACCAAAATCTGAAAGTCACCGTAGATTCCTCTTGCTTTCACATTACACATCAAACTTCGTTAGCAAATTCTGTCCCTACTATTTCAAAATTCATGCAGTACTTGACAACTTCCCACATGTCCACCATTAATCCACTGGCCCTAGACACCACCATCTTAGGAGGTGCATCTGGTGGTTTTTATTTTGATGCTGAATTTTCATGAGTGCTATTCTGTATTATGCATCAGGTTGTATTATGGATAAACTGTTTCTATGACTAATTTAATGTTACAAAAGATGAATAATAAGTGTAATAAAAAGGATACTAATACATATCTACTTGGTTGCTCTACATTTTACCCTGCTGCTCCTGTGCACCGGTTATTTCCCATCATATCACTCATTTATATTAGCTTTATATGGATTTTTTAATGTACAAATTCATTGGCATTATTTAAAACTTCATTAGATGTATGTAAGTTTATTATTTTAGATCACACTTAGGAGCACATTGTAGATTAATTTCTCTGTTGAGCTTGTTTTTGTAGTTCTAAACACCACAAAGCTACATTATGCAAACAGATTTATTTTCAAGTCAGATGAAGTGCTAACTGCAGGAAGCAGGGATATATCACGCTACCACAATTCAGAATGTGTGACCACAGGGATGTGAAGTCCAGAGGGATGATTCCCAGGGAGTCCTGACAGCATGGCACCTCTCCATTATCCATGAGCCACAACTAGGCACCCTCCAATACAGTCCGATCTCAGTCTTTTAGTGGAGGAGCAGAACTGGGGTCTTCCTTGGATACTCTATCTCAACCCTGTAGGTAGTAGCTCCTCCTTATACATGCAATTTCTGTGTTCTTTAAGTTCATCTTAAATCTTACTGACAAATCCCCATTTCTCTAATCCCATGTTATTAGTTCTTTATGTTAAACTTTCTCTCTTCTTATTACCATGAGATTCCTGTCTACTGATTGTACCTTGACTGATACACATGTATCCTCATGATATAAGACAGAGATGACATTGCACATCAGAGGAGGAAAGGTAAATATGTCAATAAATAAGGAGCAGTGGGTATCCATATAGAAAAAGAAGAAAGAAAAATGAAAGAAGAAGGAAGGATAAAAGGAAGGGAGAAAAGTAAAAAGGAAGGAAAAAGGAAGAAAGGAACTAATTGTAGGCCACTATTTTATATTATGCACAAAGTCAATTCTAAATATATTAAAAAATTAAATGTAAAACACAACTATAGAATTTTAAAAACATATAGGAAAACATCTTTATGACTTTAGGGTAGAAAATTGCTTAAATGAGACACAAAATCACTAATTACAAAAGAAAACATTGACAAATGTAAGCATCAGTAAATTGTAAAACTTTGTACATACATCATGAAGAGACTAAAAACACAAGCAAAACGTGTATAAAGAAATTTTGTAACTCAACAAGGAAATGACAAGACAAACCAGTGTAACATGAACAAAATACTAAAAATAAGCGTTTCCCACATCAAAGAAAGGAACTCGATTAGCCAATAACTTTATGATACAGCACTCAATATCAGTATTAATCATACATTTAAAATCTAGCTACACTGATGTGTTACAAACCCTCCCAGTTGGCAAAAATTAAGTCTTTCACATCAGGTGCTGCCAAAGTTGAAGAAAATTCTAACTGTAATCCTATCTGGAGAGAATGTATGGTGCTTCCTGAGAAACAATATGTATATGCTCTTGATTCATTTATCATTGATGACGTCATCTACTTGTTTTCAGTTAGTGGGATTTGAGTAAAAAATCATCTGGCTAGTTCTAGTGCCTTTGATTTTAATTTCACTGCATTCCCTTGACTAAGTAATACATTACCATTTTTTTCTGAAATTCTAAAGGTATCAATGTATAGACTTCAAACATTTAGAATTTTCCCTCTCTCTTTTGTACTCCCAATTTCCCAAGAAATACACATGGGGAAAATATCTTTATCCCCTTTTTCTTTCTCCATAGGCATACTTAAGTTTTGTGATATATGAAACTTTTCGTTTTTATGCATGAGTCTCCCAGTCCTCTGTGCAGGACTGTCCTCATTTGGTAATTATTGCTCAGAATGTGAGGACATTTCACTCAAAATTTAAGGTTTTATTTTTGGAAATCGCAGGGTATTTTCTATTCCAAAAATTGAAGTTTGTGCTATATATGATCATTGTAGGTGTCATATGCATGTATACCTATTTATATGTGCATGCACGTGTGTGTGTGTGTGTGTGTGTGTGAAATGCCTGTATGCATATACATTAGCTCACTTTAAAAAATATTCTATTTGTCCTCCAGGACTCACATTTTGTTGATAGCCTATTGTAATCCTGTTGCTTATTTTTTCTTTGGACCTCTTTATTCACATGGTGATTCTATATTTGGTACTTAAAGCTCAGCCCAGTTGTTAACATACTTAAACATCGTTAGCCTAGGAAATTGCAAAAGGCACAGCTCATTGTGTTCTATGGGATGACAGTTTGCAGAAGACAAATCACACAATGAAGGTCTTCATAGTAAGTGATGCTCTGGAAGATGTATATTTTTGATGCACATGTATCTCTATGATATAAGATAGAGATGGCATTGCAGATTGAAAAAACTTAAAAATTGAAAACTATAATGATAAGAAACTCTTACTACTTTATTTTTAAAAAAGCAAGAAAAAGTTGACAGAATACATGAATAATCAATTTTGGAAAAAATTGAAAACTATAATAATAAGGAACTCATTAGTTTATAAAAAGATAAAGAGAAAATTGACAGAATATATGAATAGGCAACCTGTAGAAGAGTTAAACCAAATGAATAACAAAAAAGATGTATTTAAATACAATAGTGAAAGGAATGTAAATTAAAGTAACCATGAGTTACATTTAATATTTATCAAACTGGTAAATATTAAAGAGATCAATTTAACATTGCAGGGGAAACAGGAAAAAGAATATAGTCATATATTTTATATCTATAAATTGGGATTGATACATGATGTATGTCATAGGTCTTATACTTGACATACCCAAATGAGTTAGCAAACCTTATTTTACTCTTAACAACGAAAAACTTGATAATTTTTCATTGCTCTGATGAGAAACAGCATTTTGTTTATAATTGCCATTTATTTGTTGAGTACCAAATTTCACCAAATTACCATATGTTGACTGATGAAAAGAAAAATACGTACTGTTCAACACAAACACTGACCAAAGACACTTCTATGTCCTAGGGAAGTGTAATAATATATTTTTGAAATTTTAGATGATATTTAATTTAGCCAAACACCAAATTGGTCAAATTTTCTTTGAAAGGTAAATTGTCTTTCCCCATGATTCCCATTCTTGTATCTCAATTCCAGAGTATAATATTTTTCAAAAAGGTGCAACAAAGGTTGGAGTCGTATTATTTTTAAACAAGAAGAAAAACCCTCAACATTACTGAGCCAGACGGAAAAAGAGTAATAAGAAAGCAGAATGAAAAAGATAAAAGGAAGGGTGAAGTTACTGGGGAAAAAAAAGTTGCCCAAAGGACTTAGTAGTTATCTATGACACGTATGAATGGACAGAGCAGTTAAAAAAAAAAAAAAATCCCTATCCAAACTCTGGCGGAGGTACATGGAGGCTAATAGTATTAATATTCAAATGTAACTATTGCTCTATTTTCAAAAACAAGAAAAACTTCTTCCACCCCAAAGGATAATCATAGGAGATTTCCTGGGGATTTCCCCTTAACTCTCAGACAATATTATGAATAACTCACATACACCAAATGTTAAGATCCATTTAAGTATTCAGTTGTAAAAAGACTTATATATTACTACAGCTGTTATATGACTTATTTTAAAGCAAGGAAACAGATACTGCTAATAATGGACCAAATAATTTAGCATATTTTATAATGTTACTATTTAGTTTAATGTATAATGTCCTATCTCTTCATTCTGTCTTTCCTTTGGTCACTTAGTTTATCATTTTCATTTTGACTCTGCAATAATTTTCCTCTTTTCTAAAGGATACTGATAGTTTATCATTGAATGCACCTAGCTAAAGATACATTCTTTCCACGATACAGACACAGTCACTTTGTTCTGAAACTGGACTTGTAAGATCCTAGATAAAATGATGTAACAAACATTGTGACTACCTTATCACCCCCTAAAACAAAGAAAAAAGACCTCTGCTATCACTACCTTAAAGATGGTGCTTACATGGAATACAATGCAAGGTTAATTCTCCATTTGGGTGCCCTGTTGTCTTGTTATCCTCTGTGTAGTGTAGTCATCAGTTATATCTTTATAAAAACAAACAAACACATCGTCAAGTTTAATTATTCCATGTATTTGTAGGTAATCATTAAATGTATTTGGTTTAGAAAAACTCCTCATACAATTTAAGCTTTTGAAAATAATTATACTTTAAAGAGCATTTAAACAATCTTCATATTTAATTCATAAGCATGGAAATTACTTGCATTTTATGACCGAATAATATGATATGCAAAACAACCTAGTATTTTCTCCTCCGACTCAACATGTGTTTTCCCACTAATAAAAATAATCGTTTTCATTTTCTCAATATATAATAAACTATGTGACTGCACAATTCTAAACACTGTGTATTACACTCATCATCACAACCACCATGCAAAGTAGTTATTATTTTCTCCATTTTGTAGAGAAGAAAAAAGGTTACATAACTTCGCTTAGAGTCACAAAAGTAAAAACTGATGAAAGTAAAATTAAAACCTGAATTTATTTCATAATTTTTAAATTGTTTAAGTTGTATTCACCCGTTTATACATTGGAGAAATTTTGATAATTGTGCACTGACATACATTTAATTCCCACAACACAAAAAAGATGGAAAACAGTTCCATTGTCTCAAGTTTTCTCATAACCCTTTGTAGACCATCTACTCTCCCAATCTCCAGCCTCAGGCAACCACCCGTCTGATTTCTGACCCTAGATACTTTTTCTAAGAGTTCATACGAATAAATTGCACAAAATGTAGCCCTTTGTGAGATGATTTTTACTTATGGTAACATTTCCAGATTAACTTATTCTGTTGTGAATATTAGTATTTTCCCTTTTACTGCTGAGTAATAGTCCATAGTAACAATATGCCACAATTCATTTACCTATATGCTAGTTAATGGATGGTTGGATTGTTTCGAAGTTTTTTCTGCCTTTTTATTATTTTAAATAACGCTGTTGTAAATATTTACATAGTAGTCCTTAGGTGGACAAATATTTTCACTTTTCTTGTGAACTGTAACAGTGGGTGGGATTTCTGGTTTCTGTAAGTGTATGTTACATTTTAAAAATATGTAGCTACACTGTTTCCAACGTGGCTGTGACTGCATTTCCAGTAGCATAGTATCAGTTTCTGTTATTCTTCATTCTTACCAAAACTGATATTATCAGCCCTTTTAATTTTATCTTTTATAGTGAGTGTGTAGTGGTATCTTACTGTGTTTCTTTTTTGTTTTTGGAATTGCACGATGATTAGTGATGTTAAGCATTTTATGTGCTTGTCATTTATATGCCTTCTTTGGGAAGTGTCCCTTCAAAACTTTTGTCTCCTTTTAATTAAGTTGTCTGTCTAATTTTTACTAATTTGTAGGTTTAATTTATATATTCTTGATAGAAGCTTTCTGTTTGATATATGTTTTGGGAAGATTAGAAAGATTTTCTGTGGCTTGCCTTTTCATTTCTTGAATGTATATTTGGAGACAAGGTTTTCATTTTGATAAAATTTTTATATTTTTTGTCTATAGTTCCTACCTTTTTAAATCTCTGTATAAGAAACTTTTACCTAAGTCAATGTCACAAATATTTCTCAAAAGCTTTTGTTTAGAATTTTAAAAATTTTGTGATTTACAATTAGGGCTATAATCCACATTCAATTAACTTTTTTGTGTGATGTTAGGTCAGGTTCTTGTTTTCCCAATATATGCATTCAGACGTTCCAGCACCAAGTGTTGAAAAGGCTATTTATATTCTTAATTGCATTACATTGGCTTCTTGGCCATATAGTAATTAATCATACAAGTTTGGGTCTATTTCCAGAAAATCTGTTTTTTCCAATTGGTCTATATCCTTAGCCTTAAACCAATACCATACTGTCTTTATTACTCCCTATTAAGTCTTGAAATCAGCAAATATAAGCCCTCCAATTTTATTCTTTAACAAAAAAAAAATCTATTGGCTGTTTTAGGTAACTTGTTTTGTTACATAAATAGTTTTTAAATATCTATCAAAACTCCTGATAGATTTTTAACTGTGACTGAATAAAATACATGAATTAATTTGGAGCTGAAATAAAACGTCTGACTCCATTTTTGATGTTCAACTACTCAGCCTTTGAAGTGGCATAAGTCCTTGTCTACTTCTGGAAACCCTCAGTCAAGACCCACTGACTAACCACAATAAAAATTCAAATCGGCCGGGCGCGGTGGCTCATGACCTGTAATCCCAGCACTTTGGGAGGCCGAGGAGGGTAGATCACCCGAGGTCAGGCGTTCGAGACCAGCCTGGCCAACATGGTGAAACCCCGCCTCTACTAAAAATACAAAAATTACCCAGGCGGGGTGGCAGGCACCTGTAATCCCAGCTACTCGGGAGGCTGAGGCAAGAGAATCGCTTGAATCTGGGAGGCAGAGGTTGCAGTGAGCTGAGATCACACCATTGCACTCCAGCCTAGGGGACAAGAGTGAGACTTCGTCTCAAGGAATAATAATAATAATAATAATAAATAAAAATGAATAAATAAATAAATAAATAAAATTCAAATCAATGTGTACTATTGGACCAGTATGGAGAGATGTGTGGCCTCCTCTCCCCACAAAGTCTCATTGTGCAAATGGTAAGCCTTTTCATACTTTCTTGGTGTATGTGTAGAATCATGAATGTTGACATCAAGCCAAATTTGAGGTGGTTGGGCATCCAGATTCTTCAGAGAGGTCACAACAATTGGCTTTGTGAATAGGATTGTCTACACCATGACAGCAAATACTGGGGTCCTTTTTCTCTTACATTGGCCTGCAAACTGGGTCTGCTGCATAGTAGCAAGCATGTACAACAAGCTGCTGTCTAATGGCTGGCGTGAGTTTGAGGTGTGCTGTTTTGTGTAGCATTTCCTGATTTTTATTGAGCCTCTCTTATAGATATAACTGACCTCAGTCATAAACTTTTATAATGAATTGTCATGTAAGAGCAGGAGTATGGGATTGGGACTCTTCTTAAAATGGCAGTGGGTTATATGTCTCAGCCCAGATCTATTTGTATATATTAGAATGAATCATGTCTTAATTCCAGCATAAGCTACCATGGATGCTAGACTCAGAGGAACGACTCTTACCCTATGACTCGCTGTGTGTCTCAATCAAGCACTGCATCCCGTTCTACGGAGTGCCCAGGGAAAGGCTGCGCTGTGCAATTCCAGGGCTCCTGGGGTGGTTGCTCATGGGGAAGAAATGTAGTCACAATGTGAAGAGCAGTTACTATTCGCAGATTAGAATTGTTGAGCTCCACACTCCTAAAATTCACGTGGCTCTTTCAGACCCTATAAAATGCCT
Organism: Macaca nemestrina; assembly: GCF_043159975.1. Classification (NCBI taxonomy): domain Eukaryota; kingdom Metazoa; phylum Chordata; class Mammalia; order Primates; family Cercopithecidae; genus Macaca; species Macaca nemestrina. Next base: position 13,465,211 of record NC_092128.1, read on the forward strand.
GGGTTCTGCTACTTCTGTTTAAAATGAAAATCCTGATCCTCATGGTTATAGGAAAGAACACTGCTATCACCCCTGTGGCAGATCAAAAGGTGAAATCTACCATGGATGAGGCCCCTAACCCTGGGGATACTAATTTGAAGCTCCCTGGAGGAAGAAATAAATAAAGATGAGCAGCACTGAGAGACACTTCCCCATCCCAAAGTGTATCTAGTAACCCACAAAAGAGAAAGACAGAGAGAGAGAGAGAAACGAGGAAATGAATAATTCTGAATACAGAGGGGGGAACTAAAAGAAAATTTAAAAACCTGAAAGAGTGGCCCAAAATTCAATTTCACCCAATAGAATATCTAAAATTTACTAAATTGAATAAAATAATTTATACAGCAAAAATGATGCCGTTTCTTTGCACCTCTACAACATAAGTTCTGAATTAACTTCAATATCTGCTGAAATTGATCAACTGGCCAATCTTAATGGCCTTAATCAACAAAAGGACTCAAGTTATTAATAAATCTGGAGAGCTCACTAAATTTTCACAAGTTACCCCTTATAATCTTACCAAATGTATAATAGATATTTGGTTTACCTTAATTTAACTATCAAAACTGTTACTGTGTTACAGTGACAAATTCCCTCTGGTCATCGAATGTATTGCCTTAAATTATCCCACAGTGAACACAGATTCTAAGACCCCATGAGTAATAAGTTAAAATTAAATGAAATCTTTGGCACTTACAAATTGGTTTTTTAAATGAACCCTTATAAAAGTTGCCCACAGTTTAAATAGTAATATCAGCCAATGTAATTTAATCAGAGTCTTCAAGTGTTGAAATCCATTATTTAAGACCTATTTAGAGAAGGAGTAATTATTATAAGTTTTTGAATAGTTTCCATATATATGACTTTCCTCCTTCCCCACAGAGGTTGTTCAAAATCTTTCTTTACTGAAAGTACAGCTATATCATTGTCCTCCATACCCAAACACTTTTCCTGACCACACATTTACACTCGAATGATTCCTCGAGTAACATTTATAACATGTCTTTGACTGTTCCCTATAGAGTCATAATCCCGCTCTGCTTATGTGAATCATACCTTGCAGGTGGTTAACTCCATCATCTTGTCAGAATTCTATTTCCCATGTATAATCTCCAGTTCAAATCTCAAACTCTTCTGTCTTTATTTCTGGATTTTCTAAAATATCAGAACATCACTTTTTTGTAGAACACTATATGACCATCATCTACAGCAACGACTTCATGCTAAAGAGATGAATAGAATCTTTAATATTGCCTCTATAGAGAAGCAGCACAAAATTGGTTAGGGAAAGGTTCCATCAATGGACACACATATAGTGTTTGGATTACAAGGTACTTTCATTGCATCATCAATTTTTTGCCTGCAAAGGGCACATGAAGCAATATTCCATTTTACTACACCTGGCAAGACTGAGATTCAGAAATATTAAGAGATTTATTCAACAGAGCAGGTGAACATATGCAAGAACCAAAGCAAAAAACAACCTACTTCATTTTTTTCCCCAGGATTCTTGCTACCACATCACACAACTTTACAGTTTTATCTTTTATCTTCATATAATCTGTATTACTTTACCACCTTGATTTACCTTAATGTTAAGTAGCGTTACTTAAGTCCACTCAGATATCTAAATTTCTGCCGTGTTAGGTTGTAATAAAGATGTTACCAATTCTGAAACAGCTTAAGATCTGCAGAAACCAAATTTGACCTGAGCTGTACAAAATAAGTGAATACTTAGATTTGAAATTTTAAAAAAGCTATATGAATGAATGTACACTATGGTTGATATCTCTTAAAAATATAAAACCATTCTAGCTAAGACAGATATAATTCAAACTGAAATATATGAAATACATAAAAACTTATCAGTGATTTTAATATTTTTCTAACTCAATTTAATATGATTATATATGCTTACAATATAGGGCCAAATAATTTTTTCTTCAAAGGGTTGTAGTTAATATAAATATTTTCTTTTACTTCACTTTAGTTTATTGTAATGACAGACCCCACCATCGTTGTTTCAGAAAACTGGTCACAGACTCTTGGATGCTCAAATATTGTAAATTTTGTGTTCTATTGTCTTTTGTGTTCTTCTCTTTCCAGGCAGTCATCTAAAAAATACTGTCTTCTTTCTTTAATTTCTCACTGTTCTCCACCATTCTTTATTTGCTTCCTTCCCTCCATCCTGACTCCATTCTCTCTCTCTCTCTCTCTCTCTCTCTCTCTCTCTCTCTTTCTCTTTGTTGCTCATGGTTAATTGTCTTAGTGTGGTCAGGCTGCTATAACACAATACCATATACTGAGTGGCTTAAACAACACAGATTTATTTCTCACAATTCTGAGAAGTGGGATGTTTAAAATCAGGTGCTGGCCTATTCAGTTCCTGACCCAGCATCTCTTCCTGGCTTGCAGAAGGTCGGCTTTTCACTCTGTCCTCACATAGCTACTCAGTGTGGGTGTGAGTGAGCAGAGAGAAAGAGGTGGATATCTCTAGCTCTCTCTTCTTATAAGGCCATTAAGCCACAATAGCATGACGCAGTCTACCCTAATGACCTCCCAAATGCTCTATTTCCAAATATAATCACATTGGCATTTATGATTTCAACATATGAATTTGGGGCTGACACAAATATTCATTCCATAACAGAACAGAATATATTGTTCTGGAAATTCTTTTCTCTCCACCACGGTCTTCTTTCTCTACGTTAGGTCAGTAGAGAAAGAAGAATAACTTCTACGTTAGGTCAGTCTGCTGGAGTTGCAGTAGTATCTCCATAGCCACACATTCTATTGTTCTTTCTAACCCGTGTCCTCATTCCAAGATTCGTTACTCACTCACATTTTTAAAAGTTCATTTGATTATCCTAATGATCTCATTGAACATGAAAAAATATTATTGTATCAATGTTTCAAATGAGGTAACAAGTTTAGAAAGATTTACTTTTCCCAAGTTCTCAAAAATGCTTTCTTAAAAAAAGAGTTATTACTCAGGTTTCCTAATTCTTATTCAAGTATTTATTGATAAAGCTTATATCCATAACTTTATTTGCACCCTGATTACTATAACTTTTTAGGAGAGCTGTATGTCAAATTCAGTTCATTGACAAGTGAAACACTAAGCATATTTATTCCAAAAATATTTCTTGAGTACGAATATAATAAAAAATTGCTAATACTAAAGAAATCAAATTTGACCTGAACAAGTGAAAACTAGAGTTTACATTTTCACTTTAAACTGTTTTTCTTTCTCAGATGTAATTAAATACACAGGATTTCTTTTAGTTTCTTAATATTGATTAATACAGATTTTTCTTCCCTTTCCTCAAATTTGCATAGTCACTTACTTGAAGCAAAAACGTTATTTAGAAACAATATTTCTTTTCCTCCAGTTTGGTCACATATGCCTATGCATGGAGAAACACATTATAAGCATTTTCAGTAAATTGGGTCATCTAAAATCAAGAAATCTTTAAAACTTCAAAATAAATTTCACATCAAATAACACTGACCTCCATCTGTTTCTGATTTACTTATTTCTTCCTGATTTATGCTGATTATACGAATATAGGACTCTGGCTTTTTATGAGCCCAGAAAGTCAATAGGAAATGAGAATTAATTTTTATCTCTCTTGCTAAATTTCTGAAATAGCAGGAATTATCATCCATCTAACATTATCATCAGCATGATTATTTGTCAGTTCAAATAAAATTATTGGAAAATACACACAGGATAATAATATGTAGAAGAATACAAGTAACCTCTGAGTTTTATTTGCTTTTCCAAGAGTTTCCACGACATTAATTTCAGCAAACTATTCTTGGCTGCCCTTATGCATAAACTACTGATTCCTCATAATGGCGTATGGCATTTCAATTTCAAACCGGCCTTCAATAAACAGGATGAAGAATTACTGTGCTCATATATAAACTGCTTTGTGACTCGATGTTTATCTACCATAATCAATAACACCCAAATTTTTTTAAAAAATCAAACTACATGAAAAGTAAAACAGTCTTATTTTATATGCTAAGCAATTTTTTTCCAAAGTAGAAAATATTATTAAAATAATAAGTGCCACAAGGCAAACTTCATTTTGCAAAAGCTGTAATGTAAATTAAGCATTCAACACATGTGCTTAGTTTCTGAAGATAATTTTGTTTGTTTATGAACTTATTGATTTCTTCAGATGTATAATCTAGTCTGGCCCCACTATCCATCAACTCTGACCTGTTCTCTGTAAACCACCAAATAATGTAACAGACATTATTTAGGAAAACACGTTATGCTCTAACATAGTATCTTCCTGTGTAAAGAAGCATCTAGAAAAATCAAGCAACCCAAATAGCCTTTCAGCATGATGGAGGTTAGCCAAATTGAAAAAAATAAGTTGACGGAAATAATAGCTTTGATGAATTATTTTTAAAATAAATTGTAAAGTAATTTTTATTTTTGCATTATGTAAATTTAGAATACAACTTCTATATTCATCAGACTATTCTAATCTTCACTTGTTCTAGTCTTTGAAATGAATATTTTCTATACTTTTGAAGATAATACTATGTGCAAATGTAGTGCAACACACATTTCATACATTATCTTTAATCCTTATGAGAATCCAACCAATCATTCTTTTGCAGTGGAAAAAAAAAAAAACAAAAAACAGGGAAGTTAATTTACCCAAGACCATACATACAGGCCACAACCCAGATCTGCCCCATCCTCAAACTCATTCAGCTATTATTATGGCAATGGCATTAGAGATGAGGCTCAGGTTAAAGAGGTCTTAGATGGGGATGATTATAATTATGGGTGAATCATATGTTTGCTAAGCATGTGCCTCCTGGCCAGAGATATTAGCTACACAAACGTTGGATGGGAGTAATACAGAGGTGAGATACGTACATCATTAATTTGGACCAGGGGCTCTGACTAAGACTGACATGTTCACTAGAAGCAAAATAATGAATATTTGTGGCATTTGGGTAGAATTTTGATGTGTTCAGAGTATGGATGCCAAGACATAGGTGTTAAATACCAGTAAGAGAAAAGTTTTTGGTGAATTCAACAACATATTAAAAGAATTAATCACCATAATCAAGTGAGATTTAACCCTGAGATGCAAAGGTGGTTTAACATAGGCAAATCAGCAAGTGTGACTGATCACATTAATAAAATAAAGGACAAAAACCATATCATTAGCTCAATAAATGCAGAAGGCGTTTGACAAAATTGAAAGCTCTTGTGACAAACAGTTTCAGGTAGACAAGAGGAATAAGTTTTGAGATCTATTGCATAGCAGGATGACTATAGTATATAATAATGTATTGTATGTTTCAAAATTCTAAGAACATATTTCAAATGTCTCACCAGAAAAAAAATAAAAAGTAAGCTAGGTGATGAGGTGATGTCTATTTTAATTAGCTGGATTTAGGCATGCCCACTGTATACATTTATCAAAACAGCAAATTGTAAACAAATATATATACACACACAATTATATATATATATATAAATGTATATATATATATACACAAATAAATACATATACAATTATATAGACATAAATATATGCAATTATGATCTGCAAATTTAAAATAATGTTAATTTTACAAGAAAATGGCCAAGACAAAAAAATAAAAACAAAGAGACGGGTTTCTGTGAGTTTGTGCAGAGTTAAAGCTGATGAGTTCTTTCTCATTCCCTCTTGAATCTCGGGTCTACAGTGTCGTGTTTTTTATGAACCTCCCTGCCTATTCCTTCTTCTGCATTTTTCTCTCTCTTCTGCTCCTTATCCATGTGTCTTCTCTCTCTTCTCCATCTTTATTTCTTCTTGCCAATTTCTGCCTGCTGTCTTGTGACTTCACTATATTCTTTTCCTTCTCTTTTAAACCCCTGTCTCTCTTTCTGTAACATCAATTCTTAAGCACAAATTAAAACCTGTCTAGCTGTGAATAAGAAGTGAGCTGCTCAGGCAGTGCAGGATTAACTATGAGATAATCTGTGGATACACAGATCTGGAACTGAATGTTGAATTTCTGAGTATGGTCTCAGTTTTCCAGCATATAAGCTTCAGTTTCAATACCCATAATGTGGAAATAATAAAATCATTGATTAGATACAATTATCAAGGTAAAAGTGTTTATCATATGTGCATCATTCAGTGAAGCTTAGCTTTTATTATGACTATCACAACACCACCAGTCAAAATGTCAGGATCTGTTTTTATACTGCTCCCACGAAGATAAAAGCTATTCTTGATTTTACTGTCTACTAAAACATTTAGTAACACATTACCTAAGAATCCTTACTTTCCCTTATTCCGATGAAATTTAAAAACTGAAATTGGGGTTATCATGATTTGTTAGCTGTATGGCTCTTCATTCAGTTGTTTGTTAGTCCAATAACAATTTTTTTGTTCTTTTTTGGAGACGGAGTTTTGCTCTGTCACCCAGGCTGGAGTGCAGTGGCGCGATCTTGGCTCACTCCAACCTCCACCTCCTGGGTTTAAGTAATTCTGCCTGCCTCAGCCTCCTGAGTAGCTGGGATTACAGGTGCCCACCACAGAGCCTGGCTAATTTTTGTATTTTTTTTAGTAAATAGTGGGTTTCACCATGTTGGTCAGGCTGGTGTTGAACTCCTGACTTCAGGTGATCCACCTGCCTCGGCCTCCCAAAATGCTGGGATTCCAGGGCATGAGCCACTGTGCCCAGCCTTAATTCAATGAATATTTATTGAGTAGCTTCTATGTGCCAGGTATCCATTTAGCCTCTGGGACTGCAATGCTGAACAAACAAAACAACATTCCTTCCCTTATGGAACATACATTCTCATGGATGTGACAGAAATTGAACAAATACTGTATAGGACAACTGGACTGACAGATACAAAAATCAAAATGTCATGATGTGATATGATAGAGGTGTGATTTTCAATAGAAAGGGCAGAAAGAACCTACCTGAAGCGAGGGTATTTGATGAGAGACATGACTGAGGTAATGGAATAAGAAACATGATGGTAATTCCTCGCACAGGGAATAGTAAGTGCAAAGGCTCTGGAGGGGGAGGTAGCCCTGGGAGTTTGGAGAAGAGTGAGAAGGAAGCCCCAAGTAGCTGAAGCAGATCCCCCTTGGGAAAGCTATAGGAGATGATGCTTCCTGAGTTCCAACCAACAGGGACCTGCAAGAGCGTGTGGGTCCTGTAAGCCACAGTCTGTTGGTTTTGACACTGTGTGGGATGGAAATAATTGGAGGTCTTGAGTAGGAAAATGGCCTGAATATATTTCTGCTGTAAAAGGCTCACACTGACTTCTGAAGAAGACAGGACAAGTTATTTAAACTCTCAGTTCTTACTTTCTTGCTTTTGAAATAGGAATCATAATATTGACCTAATGTGTCTCATGATCACAGAATAAATTAGCACACATAATGCCCAACACATAAAAAATATATATATCTCAATAATATATACTTATTTTTCTTTGTGTTCTTCTCTAGAGTTAGATAAGACAATATTCGTATTCTTTTTAAAGTTAATTTCACCCATCAACCCTATTCTCTTAATTTTGTTTTTTTCTGCCTCTTTTGGATTTTTATCTGTCAAATGTTTTTATCTCCACTTTCTGTTTCTCTTCCAAATAGTTTATTCTTTCACTTAGAAAGCATACACATGTCTTCTTACCACAAATAAGAGTAGTTTTTCTTTAATACTGGTATTTCAGATATCTCATCAGAATGTACCACTCTACTTTAGTTTTACACAAAATACTTTGAAAGCAATAGTCAATATATAATGCTTCGATTTCTTTCATATTTCATTTCTCCTTCACGTTTGCAGTCTGACATTTGTCACTTCTCCTGAACCTCAGTCTCTGCTTGTTCTCCCCAGTAGACAGCAAGCAGAAGACTTGAATCATGAAGGTAAGGACATAATTCTGCTGACGCAGGTTCAAGAGTTACATGATTGCCAAGGCTTCTGAAAGCTGCAGATACAGTTTTGTTTTTTTTTTTTTTTTTTTTTTTTTAAAGAGTCTATTTGTCATATTTCACCTTTGGAAAAGGCAACAGCATGGACAAGTCCCAAATAATAAGTCAATAAAAATGATTTTAAAGAAGTGGAAAGTCCCAGTTAAAAAATTCCCTACTGTGGGGGCTTCCTTTTATGGGATGATGGGGGAATGACTACGGAAATTGCCTCTGCTGTTAAGAAATTGACAAGTGGAAAAACTTGTCAATAAGAGAGTGGGGAAAACTCTCTTAAGATATTGGACAACAGATGTTGCCATATGTTGGTCTATAATAAAATAAATAAATGAGGTGAGGCCTGTGATTAATGGATTTTTGTTACTTAAGGTACTTTTTGAAATACAACTCAGGGAGGGGGAACACAAGAGGGCATGGTGTTCTCAATGAGTTGAGAAGCCGGATCTCAGAATTAATGCAAGGAGGCTGAGGTAGCTAGAATCGATTGGGAAGAGACTAGAAAGAAAGGAGCTATGCAGATAAGAAAAGATTGCTTAATAAAAATGTATGCATGGTTAGGGTGAAAGGTAACAGAGAAAGAAATGCCAGGAAGAGGTAAAGAAATTAAAGCAATTCATAGACTCATACAAGGCTAGGAGATAGGTGAGTGCTTACCAGAACAAGAGCAACACAAACTTCTAATATCACAGTTCTACAGAGGCCCTGGGTAAAGCTTACTTTCAATCTCATGCACATTATTAGTGGAATCTAATTTCCTTGCCAGTTGTCATCTGGCGGCCACATTTCACCTCAAGAGGCCATATTCCAGTCCTTGCACATGGGCCAGGTCTCCAAAACAGTGGTGGTGTTTCAAACCCTTATCATTCTGGAAATCTCCGTGAAATTCCAAGAGCCAAGGGTCATAGGAGATTCTCCACATCTCTCTCTGTCTCCAGCCAGAGTTCTTTGCTTTAAGAAACTGATACAGTATAAGATCTCTAGACTGATAGATACAAAATGCAGAAAATCATGACAGAATATGATAGAGGTGTGATTTTCAGGAGAAAGGGCAAAAAGAACCTCTGTGATTGACATGACATTGATCAGAAACATGATTGAGGTAATGGAATAAGAAAACTCATTATATTTAGATTAGATTGTGCCCAGATAATATTCTATATAAAGTTCCCTAATGTTAATTACATCTACAAAGTCCCTTTTGTCAAATAATATAACATATTCATAGCTTCCAATGACTAGTCTTTAAGCATTTATTTGGGAGGATAGTGGGGAGAGGGACATTATTTGGCTTACTACAATGAAAAACAAACTTTAATATTTGATTATTTTCTACATTTTACTCCCACTCTGAACATCCAAATAAGTTACAATTACAGCCAAATTACTACTGAATTAAAAATCCATATAGAATATATCAATGATGCATTTCCATATATAAGAAAAATAGAGAAAAAAATACATTTTATAAAAAAAGGAAATGTTAAATAAGAAGATAATCCTTTGAAAACAACTTACTAGTATTCGAGACAGAAAATCAAACTCTTTATTATTTGTTCTTGTTTTATATTCTAGAATCTAGAATATGTTTTTACAAAGCTGCCCTATTTGTCAATCTGTCATGAAATATATTTCAGCTTCAAGCCTCATGCTCTTGGGGAAATCACAAAACATCTCATTCAGCTGAAGTGGCTGAAACTCAAAGCAGTGCAATTAATATCTTCCATTTTTGCCATTGGCATGAAAAGTAGCTCCTTGGAATCTGAATCACTAATTGTGTCTAATAGCTTACATCTGGCTTGTACAAGTTCAGCACATTAGGACATGGTTTATGTGTTCTGATCACTGGGCACTGAGTGGACACATTCTGACCTGACCTTCAGAGGAGCTGCCACATTCTAACCTCAAGAAATAGAATATTCATGAATGAATGAAATCTGGCTTCAGGAAATTGTAGACACCCTTTCCACCAAACGCAGCTTTATTATAATGGTCAGTTTTGAGTACAATGATTGAAACACCATAAAAACAAAAATCTACCCTTGAGTCTGTCAAAGCAAGTTTTGTTTTAAAATGTGAGATAAACAGGGTTGTTAAGTAGATTCACTTAATTTTGTCTGCCCACTTCGGAAACTCAAGGGCCTTGAATGTACGTATTAATTCTAATCGATATTTTTTAAAACCCTCATCTAAAAGTACAGTCCAGAACATATAAAAACGGTGCAGTGATCTGAGCTTCAGCCCCTCCAAATACTTCTTTGCAACTCAGAAAAAAAAAAAAAAAATTCCTGATGTTTATCTGAGTATCCCACACCAGCCTGTCATGGGGTGGGCTCTTGGTTTATAACCTTGACTAATAGAACTACTGCCTGGGAAGCTCCCATGCCACACAGCACACGAACCTCCTGCACTTTGGGAAGGAGCTGTCCAAACTAGGATCAGGCACAACCTTTCACAAGAGTGAAGGACTTCGTTCTGCATTTGGCTTCTCTAAATATGCTCATAACAGCTTGACTTCTCTTTCCTTCAGGACATTTTCTCTCTTGGTCCCTGGGTTCAGCTCTCACTACTTCCCATTAGCACTTTTGTTCTTGAAAGGAATCCAAAGGGAGCTCTTGGTACTGCAGTCTGTCACAAAAGACTATGTTCAGCTATATAACAATACCTTTAAATATGGAGAACTCTCTGGACCTCAATTGCTTTTAAAAATGGGGGTGGAAAGGTGCCAAAAGTTTTTATTGGTGAATTATTTTTTACTTCTATTGAAATATACAAAATTTTAATACCCAAAAGGGTAAATCAAAAAAGACACTCAGGCACCAAAATTTTAAAAAGGGGGGGAAAAAAACCTTTTATAAATCAGTTAATATTTAGTGATATGGCTTGGCTGTGCCCCCACCCAGATATCATCTTGAATTGTATATCCCTTAATCCCCACATGTCATGGGAGGGACCTGGTGGGAGGCATGCCTTTTTCCCAATGAAATTGATAATTATCCAAAAATTTGAATGTATTAAATCTACAAAAGTTTGAAATTTCTGATCATTTGAAAACACCAAGATAGTCAACTCATAATGTAAATTGAATAAACAAACTTTGAATTTTGCTATTACTTCAGCAAAAATACTTGTTAAAATAAATTCCTATTTAATACATTTCAGCTGATAAAAAACCTGTGCAGAATAGCACTCAATGAGAAATGAAACATGCTAGTAGTAGTATTACAGAGAATATAATACGGCTCATAAAATATAAAAACTACAAAAATACTGGTTTGATATGTATACATGGAATAGAGTAAGGTGCAATTAACATTTCTTAAAATGGATACATTTCTACACATTCGTTAAGAGAATCTACTTGTTTATTTGTATTTTCATAGCATTTATAACTTCCCTTGGATTTACTCAAATATTTGCATGATTATTTTCTCCTGAGAAGACTGTGAGCTCCTTAAAGGAAGGGGACATATTTTATTTGTTCGTACCTCCCTAGTGTAGTATATAAAAGACACTCTATGAGAAGTTATCTAATTCACTTTGCATAAATTTGTGACCATTCATAAGTTTAGTGCTTCAACAGTATAAAGCTTTAGGAGAAGATAAAATAATCTGATAAAATGCATACAAATCTATTCTTAAAAGTATTATTTCAGGGAATAATATTTTAAGATAATTGGGCAACATTTAAATATAAATTATTTAAATTCAAATGAAAATAATTATATACCATTATTTAATCAGGTCTCTATTGACTCTTTTTGCCAATAAGTTTAGGTTAATTTGAGTCACTATGCCATTTATGCTGCTGATATAGATTTAAATATTTTAAACCTTTTGCATTATCATAAAATTTAGTTTTTCATCTTTCAAAATGATTTTAGGATCAAAATTCTATCATAAGCATAGTCATTGAATTCAATGAATCTTTTTTAAATGAATGAGAAAATGCATTTTGTAGTTTTGGGCATTCTGAGATGACCAGAAGTCAAGTCTTTGCTCTCCCTCGAGGTATTTTTGACTGTAGCTTTACTTTGGTGAGTAGAACCCCTTAACATAGCAGTCCCCAAACTTTTTGACACTAGGGACCAATTTCTTGAAAGACAATTTTTCCACACATGGGTGGTGGGAGTGGATGGTTTGGGGATAAAACTGTTTCATCTCAGATCAAAAGGTTTTGATCAAAGGTTTTGATCTCACACCAAAAGGTGTGTCCATCGCTCCTCCAGATGGTTGCTACCAGCAAGTAGATGATTAATGCTTTTGCCAAGACTATTGCTACCAGCAGAAGGATGGATGAAGTCTCACTTGGTATCTCTAACTTTTTTTGTCTGCTCAGAAATGTGCACTATGTACAGTCTTGAAGCTCACAGGAGTTTAGAAGCACAAAAGCTTATCTTTGGACTTTAGGGATGAGACCATCACTTACTTTCTGGTGGAAAACAGATAGTTTTCTCTAAAGAGACTGACAGAGAGAGGACAACTCAGGATGATTTCATCTCAGCATTTCTCTTACCTAAAACCTGTGAAACGAAACACACATCAGAATATCTTATTTCGGTGCAGGGTTCCTTAACAGACTCTACCATCATGTTACTTAAGCACCTCAGCCCAAACACACTCCTTGCTCATAAATTCAATCTAGAATTTTTGGGTCGTAATCTTCTAGTCCTTGGACTACACATTAATTCAGTCTGACGTTTCTCTCAAGAAGTATGCCTTACCAATATTTCCAATTTTCACACCGAATCAATCAGCAATTACGATGTGGGTTTTTAAAAATATCCCTTATTTGAAGCCCTGAAACTGGGTTATGAGCATATCCAAAGTTGTTTAGATTTTGAAAAGGTAATACAGTCCATAGGCCGCATACCACCCTCGAAGAGCCTGAGGCTACATCATGTAGTGAAACACTTGGATATTTCTGCAGCAAAACATTTGAATATTCACATAAGTAAAGAACACTTACAGTTTAATATCTTCTCAGGTCAGGCTTTGTCCCCAAACAAGTTTATGTAGAACTTGTGGAAATATTTTAAATTTTTGGAGTATTTTTCTGATTCTGGAATTGTGAATAATGAATTGTGGAACCATATTTTGACCTCTAATTTACTGTATTGAGGTTTTTTTTTCCCCTCTGTTCTTTGCAAATAGATTATTTTATAGAAAATTACTTTATCATCGGGTATTAAAAATTCTAATGTGCACATAATACAGATACAAAACTACCTGGTGGGGTTTTGGGTGGTTGTTTTTGTTGTTTTTGTTGTTGTTGTTATTGTTACAGAGTTTGAAGAACACTAATCATAAGTTTCCTGGCACATGCTTAGGCAAAAAAGAACTGCTACTAAAAATAGATTTCTATGAAAAGATGTGCAACTTCCACAAAATCAAGGTGAACATTTACGCTGCATTATGAACACAATTCAATACTTCTTTGGATTAAAATCACAAGTCAGTACTATAGGCCAAGTCAATTTACTAAGTCACAGAAGAAGAAATAAATAATGTGATGTCATTTCCTAACACATTTAAACACATACACGGTATCCAGATTCACTGTATTCAGCTCTGAAAGCTAGCTATTGTCAAAAAGGTGGTGACATTTTCCTCAGGATCCAATTTCTGTAGCATTACTAATCCTTCATAATGTATTCATCCTCAAGGAGAAACAAAAAGGCAATCTCATGGCTTTGTGACAGCCTAAATTATTCTTGTACTGTGTTCCTTGTATGTATCTGATTGCATTTCTAAACTCCCATTCATCTTGTCCTATTTTTTCCTCCTATCAAGAGTGGGTATCTTAAGGTTCTTTTTAATATTTTGTAGAACTTAAGGTTTCTTAAGTAAAGATAAACTTCAAATACCTTGTGAGAATATGTGGGCTATGAGTTTTAGCTGAGAAGTTAAGATATTTTCAATAAAAGTATGTGAATGTAGCCATTGTATTCAGGATGATTTAATGTAATCCATAAAAAAGGATGAGTTCATGTCCTTTGTAGGGACATGGATGCAGCTGGAAACCATCATTCTCAGCAAACGATCGCAAGAACAGAAAACCAAATACCACATGTTCTCACTCATAGTTGGGAATTGAACAATGAGATCACTTGGACACAGGAAGGGGAACATCACACACCGGGGCCTATTGTGGGGAGGGGGGAGGGGGGAGGGATAGCATTAGGAGATATACCTAATGTAAATGACAGGTTAATGGGTGCAGCACACCAACATGACACATGTATACATATGTAACAAACCTGCACATTGTGCACATGTACCCTAGAACTTAAAGTATAATAATTTTAAAAAATTGAAATCAAGAAAATATAATGTGATGACACTGCTTTGATATGTACACTCATAAAAATATAAATATTACTTACATCTTTTTGGGTCACCATTAATATCACTATTATTTAAGTACAGTCATGGTGTTATAACTCTATTTAATTCAGAAAAAGACAGTTTACTGGTCTTTGTGGGAGAAAATGTTGAAATCAGATGTGTGTGCGTTTGCATGTGTGTGTTTGTGTGTATGCCTGTGTACATGTCTGTGTTTATGTTCTTCAGAGACAAAATCAGCAATTTTATCTCTTTTAAGAGGTTCTGTCTGTATAGAACTATATAGAACACTTTACATAGAAAAGATACTGCTTCACCATGTTTACTCTTTGTCCTAAGAACATATTTTTGTAAGCTTTTCATGTGTGAAGCAACACAAAATGTCAGTTAAGGAGACAAACTAAAAATCTGATGATGCTCGGTAATCATTGAGTGTTAGATATAAAAGGAACTTGATAACCTAATAAGATTTAACCAATAGCTCGGGGCTTTCACACAACATGGCTGTTAAAATCTTGCTTGAGAAATTTAATTAAGAAAAACTTCATTAAACTTTATTTTTCATTTTGTATGTCCAACAGTTAAAATATGATTTCCTAAAAATACATGCACTGTACAATTTTCTTACTCGCTTAATACATCAACTTATTCTCACGATTTGCTTTGCTCCCTTGTTTAAAAATATCAAATACTTCCTAGACTTTGCCTCTCTTCTTCTTCCCATTCAATGTCTTAACATCATATATAAAATGATACTACCAATATATATATTCCTTAATATATATCCTCCATATATATACAGATATGTATGTCCTTCAATGAGCACATTTTAATATGTCAGTATGCAAAAATATGCTCCCTTCATTCAATAAAGTAAAGGAAAACCTCAAGGTAAGTCTCTTTCCTTGTCTGAATGTTAGCT
Source organism: Macaca nemestrina (assembly GCF_043159975.1). Taxonomy (NCBI): domain Eukaryota; kingdom Metazoa; phylum Chordata; class Mammalia; order Primates; family Cercopithecidae; genus Macaca; species Macaca nemestrina. Next base: position 13,480,496 of record NC_092128.1, read on the forward strand.
TTCTACAATTGTACTCTAACATCTCACACAGTGACTAACTAATTGTAGGGGCTACAAAATACTTTTAGCTGGAAAGTCAAAGTATGGAGTGACACAGATCTGGAGTCAGTTGTAATTAAATGGTCTTTATAACAGAAAATGTTGACAATCCTAATCTGTCCCAAAACCCATGTTTTTAGAATGCCATTTTACATGTGTATCTACGTACATAATTCAGCATTTACCATTAATTCATTTTATACTAGTTATTTTTAAAATAACTTTAATATTGCTTTTATTTATCTTAGCTATTGCTATTAATTTGTTTTACCAATAAGGTCAGCATGACTTTGTGCCTTACTCCAAGTTTCCAGAAGTGTGAGATAACAATATCAAAGTCAAACATTGATAACAGAAGGCTAGAGATATGTTCTCAAAGATAATTCAGTTGAAAATGCCCCCCGCGTGTGTGTATACACACACACACACACACACACACACACAAGGCCATATATGTTTACATTATATATATATGACCTCATATATGTAATATAATATATAATATAAGCATATATATATGTGTGTATGTGTGAGTGTGTGTATATATATAAATATAAACTTGGCCTCAGAGTTGTGAGGCAGGCTAGATAGTCAAGGAGGTAACCATGTTCTTGGGATGTGGCAACCATGGAGTCCACACCGTCAACGTAATAGCATTGGCACTGTATTCAAGCTCATTCAAATAAAGCTTTCTCCAGCAGGGGACTTCCCCTGCAGAGAGCATGCGTATTTTGATTTTACCTGCCTTGAAGCTGACCCTTTGCTGATGATAATAGTTAAAAACACACACACACACACACACACACACATATCCTGGGTAGATATTTAACATGCTAATGAGACATGCAATGTATGAACAAGCATGTACAGCTACGGCAAACGTGCACCCAGAGGACCACCCAGAACATGCTTACTAGTAACACCCTTTCCTATCCCTTATGAATAACCATGTAAGACTCCTATAAAGTGAGTCTCCCTAGTGCCAGTCTTTGCTGTCTCATCATCCTGAGTGGCCTGCCCGAAATCTCTCATGGTATACTGTCCATTCTGCACCCAACACTCAGAACATTCATTCTCCTTTGCAATAAATTGCTCTATGTTGTATCTCCTTGGCTGTGTGTCTCTTGTTCACATTATTTTAAACTAAGAAGAGCCAAGGTTTTACAACAGCCATCAACTGTGCCACATAAGTTGCTTTAAATATTTAAGAATGAGTTAATAGTAGAATTAACATTAAGATCTGTTGCTTCTGATTCCTAATTGTAACTTCTTGATTGATGTTGCTACTTCCTTTACATCAATTTAATAGTCTGGCTGATAAGGTTTGGCTCTGCGTTCCCACCCAAATTTCGCCTTGAATTGTAATCCCCGTAATCCCCATGTGTCAAGGATCATGGGCGCAGTTTCCCCCAGGCTGTTCTCACGATAATGAGTGAGTCTCACGAGATTTGATGGTTTTATAAGCTTCTGGCATTTCCACTCCTTCCACTCACTCCATCCTGCTGCCTGTGAAGAAGGTGCCTGCTTCTCCTTTGCCTTCCACCATGATTGTGACTTTCCTGAGGTCGCCCCAGCAATGTGGTACTGTGAGTCAATTAAACCTCTTTCCTTTATAAATTACCCAGTCTCAGGTATTTCTTCACAGCAGTATGAGAACTGACTAATACACTGGCAAATATTGAATGTTTGCGCCCCATGCTCTGACTATTAAAAGAAAAAAAGTGACTAAGTCCATTGCTTTGTGTATAATGAGCTTACACTGTTGTGAGGGGAAGGGGAGGGGGAAGGCAGTAAACACACAAGCGTGAATTAGAGTAGGGAGCTGCAGCGTAGTGTAATAGATTCCTAGTTCTGATTAGGGTGAGGGAAAATTAGGGGGCATATACCGATACTTGTGAGCCTGATGAATTTTCATAATTAATCTTTTAATATTTTATTAGATCAAATAAGAGGCACCATGTTGTTCCTGTTCACTTTTATATCTGAAGCCCTTTGCACAATACCTGAGACCCAGGAGGCACTGCAAAAAAAACATGTGTCAGATCAAATTTGATTTACTTAAATTATCAGGCACTGTGATAATGACTGGGGTACAAATAGCAAATAGTGCTTTTGCCAGGGAAGAAACAAAAACAGCAAAATAAGATACTTTTTTTTTGACAAAATCAAGATACGATAAGTCTACTTTTGCTTAGTTTCTCACCCACCCACCCCCCTTAAGCCAACTCTTGAATTTCTCACTTAGGTCCAGAAATTGATATTACTGGTCAATTAAAAAAAAACAAAAACAAAACAAAACAAAACAAAAAAAACCACCCTGCGTCCCACTGAAGCCACTGAAGGACAGTGTGAGAGAGGAGGGAACAAATATACGGAGAGCATGATTTTCTGTAAAGCTTCCTTAACATTACTTTATGTAGGACTCACTTTGGAGGTCCAAAGACTTATGCAAAGTTATTAACTACATACAGAAGCATCGATTAGAGAATGTGACCTGTATTTTCTCCCCCAGCATCTACCTGACCTCAGCAGTCCTAATACAGGAGAACTAGAGAAGATGATGATACTGGTACTGTTTTTAAATATCCCCAAATCATGCTATAAAATACACAGCTAAAATAGAAAAACCCAAAAACCTATGAAAACATCTGCACACAAACTAGGTGACAATTTTACTTCATAAATTCTCTTATATGAGCACAGGAGGGTAGTGGTGGAGGCAATGACAACTATATTGCCCACCTACTATCAGTATTTCCTTAAGATAAGTAGATGTTAAAAGGCAGCACTTTTTATTCTTTCTCACCATCATACGTATAATGGATTTTATATTTGCCTTTTTTTTTTTTAGGCCGATTCTTGCTCTGTCGCCCAGGCTGGAGTGCAGTGGCATGATTTCAGCTCTCTGCAACCTCTGCCTCCAGGGCTCAAGCCATCCTCTCACCTCAGCCACCAGAGCAGCTGGGACTACAGGTGCGTGCCGCCATGCCCAGCGAATTTTTGTATTTCTAGTAGAAATGGGGTTTCACCATGTTGTCCAGGCTGGACTGGAACTCCTGGCCTCAAGTGATCTTCCCCGCTTGGCCTCCCAAAGGGCTCCAGATTACAGGCCTGAGCCACTGTGACTTGACTGACTTTATATAAAATATGTATAAGATCTTTATTTAGATTATTGCAAATATTTTTGAGGATTATTTTTTAAAGAACCTGAGTGAGTGAAGATATTGGTGGGGATACCAAACACTAAAATGGCATTAATCATCTCCAAACAATCCATAACAACATATGATCTGAACATCATCCTGCAGGTATTTTTTTTTACTTGAAGAGGTAATTCTAGAATTTATGTAAAAGAACAAAGGACTGGGAAGAGATTTTGAAACTTACAAGAATAATAGCATATGGCTATTTAAATTGCTACATATTTGATTTTTATAAAGGTATAATAATTAAGACTGTAATTATGTACATGGAAAATTAAATGGATAAATGAAACTTAAAAACAAGTCTAAAAATTGACCACCTGGGCCAGGCGCAGTGGTTCACACCTGTAATCCCAGCACTTTGGGAGGCAGAGGAGGGCAGATCGCCTGAGGTCAGGAGTTCAAGACCAGCCTGGCCAACATAGTGAAATCTTGTCTCTACTAAAAATACAAAAACTAGCTGGTCATGGTGACAGGTGACTGCAATCTCAGCTACTTGAGAGGCTGAGGTGAGAGAATCGCTGGAATCTGGGAGATGGAGGTTGCAGTGAGTAGAGATCACGCCACTGCACTCCAGCCTGGGTGACAGAGTGACAATCTGTCCCAAAAAAAACAAATAAAAAAAAAAATACCATCTATGTACGAGAGCTGGATCTGGAAATAAAAAAAATAAAAAAACAAATAATTGGAGAAAAGATTGATTTTATTCCATTTATATTCCAGGAGAAAGCTCAAAAAACTGTAAGTTTTCATAAACTTAATCATGTTGTAACTCTTATTTCCAATGCATGTTTCGATGTATTAATAGTGTACTTCACTGGAGTAAAGAAACAGCTTCTAACAACTGGTTTTCAGTTTTAGCTCTACTTGTTGCTTCTTTCTTCATAACAATTTTCAATGATCATTAAAAACAGTTTGCTTTTATCTGGCAAGGCCAATGGTACACATTCATAGTCCTGTCTCATGTCTACATCATCTTTTCTCCTCTCTGCCACAAAATAGTTCACAGTGACCTTAGTCATGCTGACATTCCACACAATATTACACTGGTCCTCTATGTTGATGATGTTTTCATGACTAGATATGTCTTAAATGTTTTCATGACAAGTTATATGTAAACCAAAGGGTAAAAGATAAATCTCACCAACATTTAGACATCTACCACTTCACTGAAATGTATGGGGGTCTCTGGAATGTGAAGCTATTCCAGGAAAGATGAAAGAAAGTCATGGCAACTTATATTACCATCAAATAAGAGATGAAATGTCTGGAAGGCAATTTTTTTTGGAGGCAACATATACCATGTTCAAGTGTGCTATTTCAGCCATCTATTGAATCACTTTTAAGGATGCCAAATTTGGAGTGCTGATCTGAGCAAGGCAAGGCTCTTAAGCAAGTTCAGGTTATAGTGCAAACTGATCCCTCTTTGCCGTTGTGACCCACGTAATAGCTAAAGTGTCTATGACAAAGAAGGGTTCTGTACGGAACCTCTAACAAGAACCAACAGAGAATCTCCGAGTAGCCTTTGGGTTTCTTGAAGAAAAACCCACACCTTTTGTTTTTTGTTCCTGATTTGCTAATGGGCTTCAGTAGAGAATGAATAGGTAAGCATATGGCTTCAGTAACAATGAGACCTGAGCTGCTCACCATGACCATAAAATTAAACAATTCACACGTCCACACCATTAGGCATGTGCACCGTGATCCGTCAGGTGGAAATAGTATATGAGAGACGAGGCTTAGTCAGGTCTGGAAGGCACAAATAATTTCCCGGTACAAGTAAGTTACTTCCCTTGGGCACTGATTTCTCCACTTTTCCTTCCTCTTCCTCAATATAAGCTTATGCATTTGGTTTCATGGAGAGTTTGTTTTTTATAACCAGTTGATAAAAGAGGAAGAAAAAAAAACCTTGAAATATAATCAGCTCTGCAAGATATGCTGTTACCATTTGAAAGTGAACAGTTGCTTCCTGCTCAAAGTGTAGCTCAGAAAGACTGAAGTGAAGAAAAACACTCCCAATGGGAATATTTTCAAGTGACACATTTTGTAGCCCATGTTTTCTGAAATAAAGATGACCAGAAATATGATTTTTAATGGATTCATGTATGCTTGCTATTGGTTTGGCTGGATAGTGATGGATGGGAATGATTAGGATTAGAAAATTGGTGCAAGGGAAGTCTCGGGAAGAAATGTGTCCACGAGCTGCTCAGAATGAGTAGACAGTGAAGATATTCATGTTCTATTTGAGTGCTCACCCAGAAACCTCCTGCAGTGGACAACATGGCATGTTGTGTGGGTGTCAATAAGCCTCTTGCCCAAATCATGGCAGGGTTTTCCAGTGATTACTCAATGGATTAATGAACAGAGTGGCCATAGTGGCAATTAATTGAATGATCATGAAGCTTCAATGGTATCATATGGTGGTTAAGATACTCCACAAGTCCATGAATGGTAATACTGACACAGTATTACACACAGGAAAGGGAAATGCATATCCCAGAATACGTCCGGTAATAATGTAATTGTATTAAGAGCATCACTTATAATCAGTTAACTAATTGCAATGCTAAGGAAGTGCAGCAATGGGCTTATGCCTATGTAATTAAAAGGCCTTTCCATATACCCTATCACACAGAAGTGCTTGGCCTCATTGAAGGTTGGAATGGCTTAATAAAGATAAGAGTTGTGGTGTCAGTTAAGAGTCAGTGTCCTGAAAACACAAGATAGAACAAGAGTTTTATAGGATGCAGTATATGTTTTATATCAGAGACCATTACATGGTTCTGTCTTCCCTAGAGCAAAAATACATGGGTCTAAGAATCAAAGGGTGGAAGTGGAAAAGGTTTCTCTCACTATTTTACTTTATTTTACACGTCAAATTTTTGCTTCCAGATCTGGTAACCTTGAATTCTGCTTGTTTTAGGGTCTTCATTTCCTGGGACGTAAATGCTTTCACAAGGGGATGTAACAAAGTTTTTATTGTACTATAATATTACACTCTTTCCTAAGCATTCTGTGCTCCTTTATCCAGTAAACCAATTGGGAAATAAGGGACTACTTTACTGGTTGGAGTGACTGATCCCAATTACCAAGGGGAAATTGGGTTGCTGTTAACAGTGGGAATGGGAAAACTATGTCGAAAAGTCAGAAGATTCTCTGAGGAGCTGTATTTCCTTTCTCATTAGTAAAGTTCCACAGAAAACTACAGTAACTGAAATAAGAAAAACCATTGAAGATTGAGACCCTTTAGGAATGAAGGTTTTGGTCATCCAAGAGGTAAGGAACTCTAAGCTGTTGAGGTTTAGATTTAAGGCAAAAGACACATAGGAGAATAGAAGGTAATAATAATTAACAATAGTGGCCTTGGATCAATGACAAATAAAAAGAATAGAAACTTTACATAGTTTACCTTGCTTATAATATGAATATATTTAATATGTACATATAAAATATTTTCTCCTCCCCTTTTTTCTAAATTACTTTATACAAGCTTGTGAGTTGCTAACTCTACCATTTAGTGTTAAGTAAGATAATGTTCAATGAGTCTGTAACTAAATTCGAGGAAGCCATGAATACAATTGTTGGAATTGCATGTCTCCTCATTTGTGAGAACAGGTAGGCTCGTCAACACTTACATGAAGAGATCCAACTTGTTAGGTGGAAACAGAGTTATTTTCATGTTGTATATATGTCCACATTCTTGTAGAATGGAATGTGTTGATACTGCGTGACCAAAGGGGTGGACTGTGCCAGTTATAATTTATTTCCTTTCAGCTTCAAACCCACCCATGTTTATCATGCTTTGTGATGCTGAAACTGGACTGTTCAAACTATAGTACTCTTATGCCAGCTGGATCGATATTAGGCTCTGCAAATAGAGGACTCTGGAAGGACTTTGCCAAACTGGAAGATAAATAGTAGACTTGTTTTTTGTTTTTTGGTTTTTTTGAGTGTTCCCTTTTTCATGCAACTCTGAGTGGATAGGCATGCCAAGGTCCCAGAAAGATTGCTATAGTCACAGGCTGATTTTGCAGTTCAGGGTGAATGTCCACTCAACCAGTTGCTTTGACAGATAGTCTTGGCTCGCACAGCTCAACAGCTGAAACATTTCTAGCACAACAATCAATGTTGTAAAGTTTTATCCTCATACTTTGGCGGCAGCCCCTAATCTCATGGCATAGTGGAGCCCAGTGTTCTTGTCACCACAGTCTTAGGCAGTATATTTCTGTGACAACCATGTCCTCACCTCAGTTCTCTAAATACTAGTTTTTCTGTTCTTCCTCCTTCAAATTTCCCAATTCCTTTCTTATTAACTTTCCCACATAGTCCAAGGGTGAATAGCCACTCAGCAGAAAATTCCTCTGTACCCATTTATAACTACATATTGCCTAGTTAAGAGTCTTATTCACCCTGTTCAAATTATTGGACCATGGTTGATAACCAGGAACATTCAAATTAAAAGAGCAATAATGTACTGTTTGACATTTAGCTGATTCCTAAAATTTTAAGACTCTGAAAATGCAAATTTTTGGCAAGAATATGAAAAAAAAAAGAATCCCTCATATACTAGAAGTGGGCATAGAAATCACAAGAACAAATTAGAGAAACCAATGAGAAATGTCTAGGAAATTTGATCATGTTCCTACACTGAGTCTCAGCCATTCTGTGCCTGGTCATGTTTTCTAAAGAAATTTCTGCTTATGTGCACAAAAAATATATGCATAGAAGCATTGTTTTTAAGAAAGATAAAATTGTCAATAACCCAAAATTATATCACTATTAGAATAAACAAATAAAGCACAGTATATCTATCTAATAATATATAACAGTAAAAGTTAAAATAAACTAATACATAAATCAAGATCAATAAAATGTACAAACATAATATTGAAAGAAAACAAGTATAACAAACATATTTAATTTAAAAGTTACAAAACAATATTTTGAATACATAAATGTATGCATTTACATATATGACATATACACATATGGTAAATAGACACACATATTTATATTACAAATACAAGCAAGAGAATGAAAATACTTCTGTGTGAATGGAAGAAGAAAATGGTATTGTGAAAAAGAAAAATAGGAAGCTTTTTATAGGAAACTTATTTGGCATGTCTATTAATTTAAAATGAAACTTAAATTCTCCTAAATTTTTTTTCCTTATCTCTCACCTAGAAAACAATAAGCTCATCATATTTAAGAAGAAAGATTTCAAAGAATGTATTATGCCCCCGTTTTTACACAGTAAATACTTCCCTGAATGATATCATTTCCTATCTAATATACAGTATAAGGACTATAGTTAATAATATTGTATTGTATACTGGTAATTTGCGGAGAAGATTTTCGAAACTGTTACCACAAAAGTGGGGAGAGTAACTCTGTGAGATAACGAATATGTTAATTTACTTGACTGAAATACCCATTTCACTATGTGTAAGTATGTAAAAGCATAATGTTGTACAGCTTAAACATCCACAGCAAAATAAATAAATTACACTGTCATCTTCTCAGTTTATTTCTTTAAATTTAGCTCAGATATTTCTTCTTTTAAGAAGCCTGTTATGACTTCTTTAAGTCTAAATTTAGTGATTCTTCTTCATGGGAGTACCTTTGCTTTAACTCCTATTATTTAGTATTTGTACTTGTTTGTCCTCTCACTAATCAAGACATCTATACACGTTTATCTCTGCTTTAGTTTTAGTGATAATACTATACCTGGCATGGAGAAATTACTAAGAGTCATGGATGCAAGTATTATTTTAGAGAATCTGAAACTTACAAATGCCTACTTTGGACCAAGATCTGAAAATTATAAATCTTTTACATAAAACCAAGTCACAGCAGAAACTTCAGAGTAAATTACCTACTTTGATTATAGGCATTCTGGTTGTTAAAGTATTTACAGAAATTATGTACAGAATTCACAGAATTCTGTATTTACAAAAATTCTCAGTTGTTATTTGGCAGAATTAAAGGAAAAGTTAAAAGTTTATTTATTCATTCATTCAACAAACACGTATTTAATGACTACTTTGTGCCAGATATTATGCTAGTCACTATAGGTTCAAAGATGAGGGAGACAGACATGGTCTCTTGAAGTTTATATTTTAGTAAGTGAAATCACAAAAAAACCCCACAAATGTATATAATAATTATAGTAACTATCATATTAAGATCATTAAAGGGACAAAAGATCAACCTTGGTTTCCTGGTCTCTGTTAAATCACAGAATTATCTAACCCTGAAATAATTTTACCTTCTAAATTATTACTGGGTGAATTACATTTTTATATTCATTATCACATTTTAGATTTGGATTTCTGCTACTTGTCAAAAAAAAAATAGCACCTCAGTTGAGAGTCCTCACATACTTTCATTACTGCAGTTAAGAAATGGAAGATTCTTGTTCAATACTAGGTAAACATCCTGAGACAATACAGCAATTGACAATTTTCAATGGATCATAAAAGAAAGGTAGTCACTATAGAAAGGAGACACAAATCTTTGTCTACCGTTACATTTTAACTCAAGTATATTATAAATAATTTAAAATGAGAATGGTATATTTTATTTACCCAATGTGGTATGCAGAATTTTAGCCCTCATGATTTCTACTCTGTGGTGTTACTTTTATGTTTGTTATGTTAAAAGCAAAAGGGATTTTACTGATGTAATTAAGGTTAGTAATCAGTTGTTGTTCAGAGGGAGATTATCTAGGTGAATCCACTGTAATCATAAAAGGCCAGAAGAGCAGAAATCTTTGGTGACAGAAAGAGAAGGGAGAGATATTTGAAGCACAAGTAGAACTCAAAACACTGTTGGCTTGAACATGCAGGGGTCCACATGGAAACATCAGAAGAAAATGTTGTCTTCCAACAACCAATAAGTTTGGAAGCATCAGAAGAAGATGTTGCCTTCCAACAACCAATACGTTTGGAAGAAAAGGTCTTCAACCTCAAATTAACCATAACCCTAACCATAGCCCAGCTCAATTACAGCCCTGTGAATCTCTGAGCAGAGAATCCAGTTGCACTGTGCCGGATCACTGACCTCGTATGAGATACTAAATTTGTGCTGTGTAAAGTCAGAAGGTTTATGGTGATTTGTTACAATAGAAATAGAAATAAATACACCTGGACACTTATAATTTGTATTGCTTCTCTACTTTGTATATTCCAAATTTTTATCTGGTATTATTTTCATTGGTTTATTAACTTGCACTAGCAATTCTTTTAGAGTAGGTATCCTGGCTACAAATTCTCTTATTTTTCTGTCAACTGTATTTATTTTATTATCATTTTCGAAGGATGTTTCTGTTTAATATAGGATACTGAGGGTTTTTTCTTCAGCACTTTAAAAATGGTGTTTTACTTCACTCTCATCTTCATAGTTTCTGATGAGAAATCAGCAATCATTCTAATTGCCTTCTATAAGTGTCATTTTTCTCTGGTGTTTTGTTATCAATATTTTTTTTTGGTTTAGTTTTTGTTATTGGGCTAGGATATGTGTGAGCATGGATTCACTTGAGTTTATATTTGGCTGAGTGTCTTAAGTTTATAGGTTTATGTCTTTCATCGAATTTGGGAGGTTTTCAGCTATTACTTTTCAAATATATACATTTTTCACATTATCTACTGGGATTTTGATGACAGTTTTATCTTTTGATCTTTAAAAAAGATAAACTCAGGCATGATAAAATGTTTAAGAATTATTTAAGAAGCAGTTCATGAATTGGGGAACACCAACCCAATGGAGGTTTTGAGTTCTGATGACAAAGCATCAGAGACAAATATTTGTGGGGAAAATGCAAAAGCACAATAAAGAAATTACTTGATTGGTTACAGTTATAGAGTTGCCTTATTTGGTCTATCCTGTTGGAAAGTCTCTAACTACATAATTTTGTTTGTTGGCTGCTTTTGATCAGTTGAGATTGAATTCTGTTTTTCTTTAAAGCATTTGGAAGAAATAGCTCAAGTTAAGTTTCATTTGTTTGCAAATCAAGCAGGGTTTAGATTGCTAACCGGGTTTGCCTGCTAAGGGATTCTTCAGGCCTGGTCTCCATTTTAATTTACCTTATTAGATCCATGAGTATCTGCTAATAACTTTCAATCTTTTTTCTCTCTGTTTTTCAGATGGATAATTTCTACTAATATATCTTCCAGTTCACTGACTCTTCCCTCTATCATCTCCCTTGTGTTACTGAGTCAATTCAGCAAGAGTAGTTTTTTGTTTGTTTGTTTTTGTTGTTGTTACCGTACTTTTTCAGTTATAAAGGTTCTATTTGGGTTTTCCTCACACTATCTAAATCTTTGCTGAGACTCTGTCTTTCCATTTATTTCATATGTGTTTGAACTTACTTCTTAGAGTGTTTTAATTACTTGTTTTAAAGTCCATCAGATAATTTTAACACCTGTGCTTTCTCAGAATTGGTGTCTTGAGTGTTGTGTGTGTGTGATTTCAGTTTTACTGGTTCTGAATATGTTGGGTTATTTTAGGTTGTATCCTAAACATTTTGTATATTATGATTTGAAGCTCTGGATATTGTTTAAACATAAAGAGTGTTGACCGTTTTTGTTGTTGCAGGCTAACCACTTGATTGGATTTGAGCTACAAGTTGTAACCAATCTTCTCTTTTGGTTGTGGTGTCCACCTCAGTTACATTTTCAAAGGCTTTTCAAAGTGCTATTTGGATGTGTTCTGCATGTGCACTACCCACTGCACAGTCTGGAACCTGGGCAGTGGTTTCTCTCTTAGTTCAAATCTCAAACACTTTGCATGCTGCATTAGATTAGCTTTACATACATTCAGCTTAGGGGTGATCTCAGAAATTCATAAATGGCTATGAGGTTGCTATCTTGAGCTTTTACCTCTCTGTGGTATCTGTAACACATTCTAACTCCCTGGGACTCATTTGTCTGTCTTCTGGCCAGAAAGCTATGGTTTTATTCACTCACTCACTATGTACTTTCTGAAAATGCAACCACATCTAAGGCCAAATAGCTCAACACAGAGAGAATAAAAACAATGGTGGCTCAGAAGCTCACACCTGTAATCCCACCACTTAGGGAGGCCGAGGTGGGTGGATCACCTGAGGTCAAGAGTTCAAGACCAGCTTGGTCAACACAGTGAAACCCTGTCTCTACTAAAAATACAAAAATGAGCTAGGTGTGGTGGTGGATGCCTATAATCCCAGCTACTTGGGAGGCTGAGGCAGGAGAATTGCCTGAACCCAGGAGACAGAGGTTGCGATGAGCCAAGATCATGCCATTACACTCTAGCCTGGGCAACAAGAGTGAAACTCCATCTCAAAACAAACAATCAAATAAAAAACAGTGGAAGCTGGATCCGTCCTCTTGGGACTCCAGTTTCTCTGATAAGAGTGGAAGAGCTTCTTTCCTCAGAATTTCAGGTGACTGCTTCTGCTGCAACTGTTGCTACCATCACAATCCCTGTAGCCAAACTGCTTTAGAGCTAGTGTGCATGTGAAAGAAGATAAAACACATGGGAGAAATTTTCTCATTTTTTCTAAATGTAGGAGGCTCCTTTCCTTAAGCCAGAACTACATGGCTTTTCTTGGAGTTATCTCTTTACTGCCAGTGCCAACTTCTTGGTTTTGGGTGACCTTACGTCCAGTCCAGGGTATACTGGAGGAAAAGTAGTGGTAAACTCACAGCCAGGTTGGTGAGAGTTCATCTCCAAATAGCTGCTCTATGCATTATGTCAAGGTTTTTCAGTGCATTCAGTAGGAGAGACAGGGTGGAGTGTGCTGATTCCGTTGTATCTGGGAATGGAACTCTTGTGCTTGTAATTTTAAGACTTAAAAAAATTTAATTTATGGTTTTTAAAATTTTCATAAAAATATATATTTAATATGGGTGTTTCCTTGTGATTTATTGCATTGTCTTGCAGGTAGAAGGAGTCATTAAGAACTGGCTGGTGAAATTCAGTTCACAGTAAATGTAGCATGATAAATGACAGATAGTCTGATACTGAGTGAAAGTGAATAAAAAGAAAAACATCTTAAAAGGGGACAGACAAAATAAAGAATAATCTAAAATATCTTAAAAATATTCAGTTGAAGGTCAATATTTTGCAATAAATATTTTACAATCCCAAGGGAGGATATAATATAACTAGAACTATTCAAAAAGAATCATTACCAAGAGAAATACATTTTTTAAAAAAATGCATATAAAAGAACAAAATTATTACCTTTTCTTTAGAGCATGTTTATTGACTATCTCTTTGGAAATAGAAAAATCGATTCCTTATTCTAACCTAGGAGTATATCTTTTCAAATCCAACAGATAAAGATTATACACATCAGTGTTCCAAAAATTTAATATATTTGAGGTTGATTTGCTAATAGTTGATGTGAGAGAGTTTGAGGCTGGGCTCTATCCTCTATCCACAATTGCTGGTACAAGGCTCTTATTCTTCAAATACCTTAGTCATCTATTTTACTTCCTTGGACTTTCCTCTCTGTCCTGCCAAATATTTCACTCTATTATTCTCTTCTGTTTTGTTTGTGGAACACTATTAATGCTAACAGGAGAAGGCGCCACCATTTGACACTCAGAGGTAACACATTTTCACCGTTATCCCTTTTTTTTATTAAATAAGACTTGAAGACACCTTAACTCCTCTCCTGCTGACCTCTCCTGTAAAAGTTTCATATTTCACTCTCCACATTCAGTAGAGGAGACCATCTTTAATAATATTTGCTTCTCTCTACACTTTTCAAAAAATGGCATAACATTTGATTCACAGTTTTCCCTACTTGCCATCAACTGGAGCAATTTTAAGCATTTTCATTATCAGTGCACTTCACAATCTCACAAGTTTCTAACTTCTACAATGCTAGAGACATTATCTACATTGTGGAACAACCAATCACAGTCTGGCACGTGTTCTGCCAGGCCAGATGGCACAATATCATAGTCTCAGAGTTCAGATTCATTGTCTTAAATTAGCTACAACTCTCAAAGTTATTTAAAGACATTTAATTTTTTCCTGTAAAGTATCCTCCACACTTCTGATATCCTGGAGTTGTCTCAGATTACTTGACTTATTAGTTAGAATCAGGAAAAAAAGAGTAATTCTCTGCATAAAATTGGTTCATTCAGTTCTAGTTTCTGTTCTTATGGTTGCCATTATGCTGACACTGTAGAGAATTTCATCTTTCAGAGAGATATCACACAGTACTTATGAGAAGATAACATACCTATTCATCAATTTAGACCTCTGAAAATATACTCAAAATAAATAAGATACTTGAGTGTGGAAAAATATGTTAACAGTATGTTTTAATATTTAAAGTAATAGTCAGGCCTAGATAAAGTAGACACATTCCCTAATTCCTGCTGAGTTCAGCTAAAAATTCCAGACAATATCTACAAGTCATAGGTATAAAGGCTCTGAATAGTGGAGAGGAAAAGGCAGACTGACTAGGGACTTCAGCACCTGACAAAGAGCATACCTGTAAGTGTGTTGGGTTTCCCTTTTGCCTCACATACCCCAGACTGGATGCCAGCAAAGCCATTAGCCCCAAATGCCAATGGAGCACACAAAAAAGGTTCCTAGAAAAGTCTTGTGTTTCTAACTAAAGAACAGTGACAGGAGCAACGTAGTAAGACCAAAAAAAATTTGTTTTCAGAAAATAATTACCTTATCATGGAAAATTCTGCAGCCCAACCGCCAATCCTGTAAGAAATTCCAATGGTCTCATATAAAAGAAGACTGAGTGAAGAGCTAGGTGTTTCATCCTTGTCAGTCAATAACCAACCCTGCCTCTGCTCTACAGAGTTGCTGGAGGCCATGTAGAGATCCCAGGCTTTCATCCCCCTCCCCCAACAGTAATGAGGCACTCCTACCCCTCCTTGCTACTGTCAGAACAGGCCAAATGGAAAGCTCGAAACATCACCACCATCCAATGGTAACAAGCCATAACCCACCACCATCTTGCCAGGAAAAGCTATAAGGGGAGCAAGAACAAGGGGCATCTCCTCCAGGCAGCCAGTTGGCATCTCTGCTCAGGAGTAGCAAGGCATCCATATTCACCTCTGCATATCAAAAAGGTCAAGTGAAAAACCAAGACTATAGCCTCCATCGTTAGTAACAAGGCAGCACCCCACCTTCTTCCACTGGTGTAATGTTGGCACAGGCCTGCTAAAACACGAAATTTAAATAATACTCAGAGTCTTAAAACATGATGTGCAAAAATTCCCAGAATACAATGAAAGATCCTTCATCATGACAACAGGAAGAAAAATCTCAACTTGAACAGGAAAAGATAATCAATGGATGCCAAAACCAAGATGGTGCAGCTATACGAATTATCTGACAAGGATTTTAATGCAGCCATCACAAAAAATTTTAATGAGCAAATATTAACATGCTTAAAATAAATGATGAAATAGAAAGTCCAGAAAATAAATCGAGCATGTAAAGAAGAATCAAATGAATATTTTAGAACTTAAAATGCAAACAACTAAAATTTTTTTTAAAAATCTTCAATAGCAGCCTGAACATCAGAGAAGGCAGAAAAAAGAATACATGAACTTGAAGACAGAGCAATAAAAAGTATCCAGTTGGTAAAAAAGAGAGAAAATAGAATAAAGAATTGTACAGAACTTCAGGGACCTGTGGGAGAGGGACTGCAACAAAAGACCTAATATATGTGTCATTAGAGTTTTCTCAGAAAAGGAGAAAAAGGGTGAGGTGAAATATAATTTAGATATATAATTGATGAAAATTTCACAAAACTTCTAGTAGGAAATACAGAGAATTTTCTCAGAGATTAAGAAAATACTAAATAGAGTCAAAAATAAATTCTAGAACTGAAAAATGTATAAATCTAACAATTTGATTTATGTGTTTAATAAGAAGAACAGGAGATTAAAGAACAGAAGATATATCTGTAGCAAATACTGAAGTTGAAACAGGAAACAAAGTCAGACAATTTATTTTTAAGTGCCTGAGGTGCCTATGAGATGCAACGGAGATGTGTAATATGCGTGAGAGCAGAGATCCAGAAGGAGAGGAGAGAAAGAACTGGGCTACAGCAATATTTGAATAGATGATGTCTGACACTGCTGTAATAATAACAAAGGACACTGTGTCACAAACTCAAGAAACTCCATAATATCCAAGCAAGAGAAAGAAAAAGAAAACACCTAAACACATTAAGAAAAACTGCTGTAAAGCCAAACAAAGTTAAAAATTTTCAGAGTGGAATGAAGAAAAAGAGAAATATTATCTTCAGGAGAATAACAAGATAAAGCTTGTACAGTACAACTAAAGTGCAGAGAAAAATATTTAGGTCTCAATGCATAAATTATACAATTTGAAATGTTGAAAATCAATTACTTATTACAAGAAACTGGAAAAGGATAATCAAGTTAAATTCCAAAGCAGGAGATAGAAGGAAATAAAAGAGCAAAAATCAATTAAAAAATAATAAAAGAAAGGATACCCACAGGAAAAAAATAACAAAGCCAACAGTTTGCTATTTGAAAGGATGAAAACAATTAATTGAATATTATAATACAGTTAAAGGCAAAAAAGGGAGTAAAAGCAAATTACCAATGTCAGGAAAGAAAAAAGAAAAATAACAAAAGCAACAGACATTAAAAAGTTAAGAACATATTATGAACACTTTAAAAAACTAAATTTTAAAATCTAGATGAAATGGACTACTTTTTTAATTTTATTTTTTATTTTTATATATTTTTAAACTTTTATTTTAGGTTCGAGGGTACATGTGCAGGTTTGTTATACAGGTAAATTGTGTGTCACGAGGGTTTGGTGTAGAGAGTATTTAGTCACCCAAGTAATAAGCATAGTGCACTATAGACAACTTTTTTACCCTAATCCTCCTCTCTACCTCCACTAAGTAGGCTCCAGGGTCTGTTGTTCAATTTTTTTGTGTTCATGTATACTCAATGTTTACTCCTTCTTGAAAGTGAGAACATGTGGTATTTGGTTTTCTGTTTCTGCATTAGTTCACTTAGAATAAAGGCCTCCGGCTCTATCCATGTTGCTGCAAAAGACATGGTCTCATTTTTTACGGCTGTGTAGTATTCCATAGTGTATATTTACCACATTTTCTTTTTCCACTCTACTACTGATGAGCATTTAGATTGATTCCATGTCTTTGCCATTATGAGTAGTGCTGTGATAAGCATTTGCGTTCATTTGCCTTTATGGTAGAATGATTTATATTCCTCTGGGTCTATACCCAGTAATGGGATTGCTGGGATGAATGGTAGTTCTCTTTTAAGTTCTTTGAGAAATCACCAAAGTGCTTTACACAATGGCTTAATGAATTAAATTCTGACCATTACTTTATAAGCATTCCTTTGTCTCTACAACCTTGCCAGCATTATTATTTTTTGACTTTTAATAATAGCCATCCTGACTGGGATGAGATGGTACCTGATTGTGTTTTTGATTTGCATTTTTCTAATGATTAATGATGTTGAGCATTTTTTCATGTTTCTTGGACACACGTATGTCTTCTTTTGAAAAGTGTTCATCTCATTTGCTCATTTTTTAATGGGGTTGTTTGGTTTTTGCTTGTTATTTTGTCTAAGTTCCTTATAGATTCTGTATCTTAGACCTTTGTTGGATGCATAGTTTGCAAATATTTTCTCTCAGTCTATAGACAATTTATTTACACTACTGATTGTTTCTTTGCCATGCAGAAGAAACCTTCGTTTAAATAGGTCTCATTTGTCAATTTTTGTTTTTGTTGCAATTGCTTTTGGTGTCTTGGTCATGAAATCTTTGACAGGGCCTATATCTAAAATGATATTTCCTGGTGTATCTTCCAGATATTTTATAGTTTTAGATTTTCCATTTAAGTCTTTAACCCATCTTGAGCTGATTTTCGTATGTGGTATAAGGAAAGGGTCCAATTTCAATCTTCCACATATGGCTAGCCAGTTATCCCAAAACCATTCATTGAACAGGGAGTCTTTTCCCCAT
Source organism: Macaca nemestrina (assembly GCF_043159975.1). NCBI lineage: Eukaryota > Metazoa > Chordata > Mammalia > Primates > Cercopithecidae > Macaca > Macaca nemestrina. The sequence continues at coordinate 13,498,738 of NC_092128.1, forward strand.
TACTTGTTTTTATCGACTTTGTTAAAGATCAGATGGTTGTAGGTGCACAACTTTAATTCTGCCCTCTATTCTTCTCCATTGGTCTAAGTGTTTGTTTTTGCACTAGTGTACTGGTTACTGTAACCCTGTAGTATGGCTTGAAGTCAGGTAATGTGATACCTCCAGTTTTGTTTGTTTCCAGAAACTAATATCTAGGCCTAGGGATTGCATTAGTAAATTATTTGAAACATTTTTTGTTCATGACAATTCAAGTTAAACTGACAAATTTTTTGAAAAATCCTACTTGCCAAAACTTACAAAATTTATGAAGAAAATGGAAATAGAGAATATCTCTGACACACTGTCTGGAATGGGACACAGGGGAACGTTCTGGTGTGCCAGAGGTATTCTTTAGATTTATATGCATGATGGTAACATGAATATATACATATGCATACAGAAATTTATAGTTATATTCTTGCTTTGCATAATTTATTAGTATAGTATATCAATAAAATAATTATTTTTAAAAAGAAATAATTATAACAAAATATTTGTAATTCAATGACAAATGACAAAAAAATTAAGAATAATATAGGTTCTATGCTTACCTGAGAAGAAACTCTATTAAGCCAGAATGTTCTTGTAACATGCATATACGTAATTGACAGATAAAACTCTTTCAACAAAATCTCTGCCATTTTAAGGTGAGTTCTAACAAAATGAAACAACACTTCCAAATTTAGATTACTTTTTTAGATTACTCTTTTCAGAGTATAGTAGAATAACAAACCCTCCCTGCGTTAGTTGGCTTGGGCTGCCATAAGAAAATACCATAGACGGGGTGGCCTGAAATACAAAAATTTAATTTCTAACATTTCTGGAGGCTGAGAAGTCCCAGATCTATGTGCTGGCTGATTTGGTTTCTGTTAAGATTCTTTTCTTGTGTTGCAGATACTGTCTTCTCACTGTATTCTCACATTACAGGGAAAGAGTGTCTCTAGTGTCTCTTCTGATAAGGACACTAATCCTATCACATTAGGATGCCAACCTTATGATCCCATTTAACTTTAATAAGCTTATAAGTAACAGATTAATCTCTTAAGTAATTTTATAGGCCTTATTTTCAAATAGTCACACTGGGGATTACAACTTTGATATATGAATTTTAGGGGAGCACAATTTGGTCCATAGCATTCCTCAACACATTTTATGAAGCTAGTATTACCTAGTGTCAATGTCAAGAACACTATGTAAAAACAGACTGACTAGCTGAACTCACTCATAAACAGAGATGCCAAAATCATACTCAAAAGTATTAGCAAGTAAAATTTATTAAAATGAAAATTAGGTAACACGTTAAACCTAGAGTAAACCATGAGAAAACCTATTAATTCATGTATATATAACAAAGAATTAAAAGAGAAAATATACATGAATAATAGATATTTTAATGAACTTTTAATAAAATACAATAGTAATTCATGATTCCTAAAGAGGAAATTATCTGAAAGAGAATATTAACCAAAAACAAAGATCAAACACTATGTGGTGAATACTCAAGTTGAAACAATAAAACTTCACAGTAAAATTGGTAATAAAATATAAATAAATTTCCGTTATCACCAATTCTATGTAACATTATACTGAAGAGGATTGTAAGCACAATAAAAAAGAAAAAAGAAATGAAAATAATAAAGCATGCCAATGCCAAAACAAAGCTATCATGATACAGAACTACAGATGATATATTAGTATAAGAGATTTATGCAAAATTTGGAGCTATCAGAGACTCCGAAAGCTAAATACACTTCTATATACGAAATAACAGAGAACAACAATTTTAAATACATAATTTAAAGCCACTGCTAAATTATTATAAGTACAAAAATTCATCAAACTACACACCTACTATGTGTGTGCTTTTACATATATAAATTATATCTTACTAGGAAGACTCTTTAAAACCAAAGGCAAAATCTTTCTTTCTACAGGCAAAATTATAACTTTATTGAAAGTCATTAAGAATGACCTAAATAAAGGGAAAGATAGGTCATTTTCAAACATAAGAAAAATCAACACTTCAAGCATCTCAATTCTTGTTCAAATTCCCATCTTGAAGACTTTAGTGACATTCATTGCTCTACCTCCTATTCAATCCAGGTAGCTCTATGAAATTAATAAAATTTCTCAATATTGGACAAGCTTGATCAGGTTTCGTGATCCTTCATTTGTCCCAAATTTTAAAGGTTCACAACTAACTCAACACAGATCTTGACATTAGTGATAACTCTTATGTCTACCTACCAACTAAGCTTAATTTTTCTGCTCCTTTTTACCCCAAAATTAATCTATCAAGTATTATAACACAATTGTACCAGATTTTCTCTCTAAATTTCCTTTTGTCTGAGTTTTCTCACCAAAAATTAAAATCTCACATTAACCTAATGCCTTCTTCCTTGTCTAATAATGAGTTATTACTCAGATTCCTTCTTGCCCAGTCTGTGTAATATGGCACTATATATAGACCTATGTTCTTGAAATTCTGTCATTTATTGAACTTGGGAACACTGCACCTTCCTAATTTTATCCCAGCATTTGCACTGCTCATACCCATTTCCTAATTTTTCTTCTCTTTTAATTTCCTTGAGGTTTAAGAGTTTCCCCTCGGACCCTATTTCACTGTCCTCTTTCAAGTGGTGAAATGATCTTCTCTCATCATTCAGGTTATTATCTCGTGGCACTGAATTCTATGTCTCCAGCTTTGGCATCTCACTCCATTCCTACTTTTTAAATATAGTATGTTCACAATTGCATTTTGGAATTTTTAATACAAATTAGAGGAGAATAAGTATTTAAAAGTTTGTTAAAGCCTTTGGTGAATTTCTTGCTCTATAAGATAAATACGAAGAAAATGTAGTTTACTGAGAGAAATAAAATAAATGGGAAAGAATCACATTGATTTAAATATACCACAGGAGGGAAATAAGACAAGAACACATTTGGTACGCAGCCATGTAAGAAAAAGAATTCCACAAAGTGTGACTGACTTCTTCCCAATCTTAATTATGCTGATCCTGAAGCTACCTCCTGGCATTAATAGGGAGAAAACCCACATACGAAATGTTTTGGGGTTTGAGGAATCTTTCAGTATTACCTTTTCCCCCATGCATGTCTGAGAAACAAAGGCACAAAGACAGCAGATGAAACAGCAAAATATCAACTTCATTATTTATGAAGACTAGGTAGAAAAGGTAGCATGGGTGGAAAGACAAAATGGGATTGCTGACGCAATGCTTGGAACAGCTATGCATGGAAAAGCTTCGGGTTTTTAAAAAATTTTATTTATTTGTTTATTTATTTTGAGACAGAGTCTCACTCTGTCACCTGGGCTGGAGTTCAATGGCACGATCTTGGCTCACTGCAACCTCCACCTCCTGAATTCAAGAGATTCTCCTGCCTCAGCCTCCTGAGTAGCTGGGATTGCAGGCACGTGCCACCATGACCGGCTAATTTTTGTATTTTTAGTAGAGACAGGGTTTCACCATGTTGGTCAGGCTGGTCTTGAACTCCTGACCTTGTGATTCACCCTCCTCGGCCTCCCAAAGGAATTACAGGCATGAGCACCACTCCTGGCCAAGTTTCAGATCTTTATAAGTGAAAATGCAAATTTTAAATTTTCAAAAAGTGGTTGACTGCTCCCTGTTGAAAGTAAAGGAAGAAATTTCTCCCCTCTTGTTTCTTAGAGCATTTGCTTTAGAAACTTGTCATTGTAAGTTTTATCTGTATCTTTAAACTAAAAGTAAATATTTGTAAAAGCTAAATAAACCTCCTGCAAGATGTATAACCAGGGCATATTTTTCTCAATGACCCACAAACCACTTTTTAAAATGTAATCATCAAGGGAGATAGTACCTCTATCTTTCAGTCTCTGTAGAATGGTAGGAGTCTAACTTAAGTAGAAGCATTGCTCAAGAGCCTAACAACTTAGAATGGGTCCTTCATTATTTTATTTTAATTAAGTTATTTTAATTTAATTAAGCTCTTTATTTTAATTAAGTCCCACCTATTTATCTTTGTTTTTGTTGTGTTTGCTTTTGAGTTCTTGGTCATGAAATCTTTCCCTAAGCCAATGTCTAGAAGGGTTTTTCTGATGTTATCTTCTAGAATCTTTATGGTTTTAAGTCTTAGATTTAAGTAATTGATCCATCTTGAGTTTATTTTGTATAAGGTGATGAGGACCCAGTTTTTTTCTTCTACGTGTGGCTTGCCAATTATCCCAGAACCATTTATTGAATACGGTGTCCTTTCCCCACTTTATGTTTTTGTTTGCTTTGTCAAAGATCTGTTGACTGTAAGTATTTGGCTTAATTTCTGGGTTCTCTATGGTGTTACATTGGTCTATGCGCCTAGTTTTATACCAGTACAAGGCTAAGCAAAAAGAACAAATCTGGAGGAATCACTTTACCTGATTTGAAACTATACTATAAGGTTATAGTCACCAAAAGAGTATAGTAGTGATATAAAAATAGGCACATAGACCAATGGAACAGAATAGAGAACCCAGAAATAAACTCAAATATATTTTAAATTTTTTTCTTAAAAAAAAGAAATAAAGAGAAATCCAAATGTTTTATTTCTTGTAAAAACACTACTTCCATTCAGAAATAAGAGCATTTTAAAATGTGCTGCAGATTTCTAGTTGTAGACTTGTTGAGAGAATAAATTTATCTCCAAAGAAATTCTGTTCTTAAATATAATAGTAATAGAGAACCTAGTCTCACTAAGACAATATATAAGAGAAATGTCATATACTAAAGCTATGAAAAGATTCATGTATTCTTTTTACATCATTCTAACATTACAATGTAGGGTATTTAAGTTTTAGTTCCAGCAGAAAACACTGTTTTGAAAGCTTTGAAAACTGCTTTCCTTTTTCTCAAGTAAAGTCTTAGAATTTTTACATTTTTTAAAGTAGCTTATTTTATTTATATTCCCAACAATTCAATGGTTTCATCTAAACATAAGACAACAATATTCTCTCTGAAACAGTGACAAAGCTTGTTGTCACAAAACAACATGTTATTCACATGCAGTCTAAATTACCAGAGGAAACAGTATCTTGATATTTTCAGAATAAAAACAAGGGGGAAACTAATTTGTATGATTTTTACTGCTCATGTCAGATACCAATGAGGTATATTTTATTATTTTCATAGGATTTAAATCTCCTTAATTTTATTAATGTCATTGATTTATCTTCAGATTGTTACATTGTATTCTGTCCTTCTCCAAATTAAAAACAAGCTGAACATTACATTTGTATTAATATGCATTGGAATAATTTATAGTAAATAACATGTCTTGAGAAAAATACTTCTGAGGAGTTATGTTGATAAATCTTCAAATAAATGAGAAAGCATACTATAGTATTTGGCATAAATGATATTAAAATACATTCTCAATTTAATTAAAAATTAAATCTATAGAATTTTATAAATATTTTAATTATTTTTTTTCAGATTAAATAACAAGGAGAAAGGAAAAGTGCATTATGATTCTTATCTTCTATAGTAAGCCTATTATTTTATTACTTTTGTAAACATGGTGTACATGTATTTATTTGTCATTATCTTGTCCTCTGGTACTCAGACAGGGATTTAGACAATTGCCGTCAACATTATACATGAAAAGAAAGAAAAGCACCTTTTTCAAGGATCATTTATATCATGTTATTGTGGGGGCTTAATTATGGTCCCCCAAAGATGTCTGTATCCTAATTCCCTGGACCTGTGAATATGGTATGATATGGTTTGGCTGTGGCCCCACCCAAATCTCATCTTGAATGGTAATAATCCCCACATGTCAAAGACAGGCCAGGTGGAGATAATTGAATTATGTGGGGGATTTCCCCCACACTGTTCTTGTGGTAGTGAACAAGTCTCATGAGAGCTGGTGGTTTTTTAAATGGGAGCTCCCCTGCACAAGCTCTCTTGCCTACCACCATATAAGACGTGTCTTGCTTCCCCTTTGCCTTCCGCCATCATTATGAGGCCTCCCCAGCTATGTGAAACAGTGAGTCAATTAAACCTCTTTCCTTTACAAATTACCCAGTCTTGGGTATGTCTTTATTAGCAGTATGAGACCAGAGTAATACATGGTATCTTAAATTCAAAACAACTTTTCAGATGCAATTAAATTATCTTGTGATGAGAGTATTATGGGATACTCTCCCATATGGAATGTTATCAGGATTAAATTCAATAATATATAATGGGTTTTTAAAGTGCTCTTTATATGGTATGAGTTCAATAAATTATAAGGATGATGATGATAATAATGATGATGATGATTTCTTGCTGTCAATAGGGACAAAATGCCTAACATTGAAATTTTTGGAAAACATGCATTTAAAGATTTTTGGAATCCAATGTGAAGACACTAACTTTTTCAAAATACCACTAATGTCAATACATTAAAGGTAGAAGGCAGCTCAACTTTTAGTTTATATGTACAGTGGCGTGGATGGGAGACAGGTTATGAGGGCGGTAGAGGTCAGAGCAAAGACAGAACATTTAAGTGACTTGACAAGTTTTGGGAGCCAGCAAGAACAAATGTCTCAGGAACTATACTCTAACAAAAGATTAATGAGTAAATATCTACTGAAGGCAAAAATACAGCTCTTAAACAGGGAAGAAATTTTAACTGCTTAAGGCAGTTTTTTAAAAAATGTTGTTTTAAAAATTACTTGAGAGATAATCTCCCAATCAAAGCTTTCACTTCATCTTAATTTTGTAAAAGATATGCAATTTCAGTCATTTTCATACAAAACAACTCTCAATATAGATTAGATCATTGAAATCTAAATTTCACTATTTTTAACCACCTATTAGTATTTTTCCAATAATCATTTAGTGTTATAGCATCTCTTTATGTTGTGATAGTGCAAATAATTAGCTATAGATTATGAACAGTGTTCATTTGTCTTTCCTTTTTATTCTTGTTCCTATGAACAGCCACAAAACCTGTCCATACCATCAATATACACTTATGCTTCAGTTGTTAAAAGTTTCAATAAATAATATTTACTATAATTTTTTCCAAAGTGTTTGGAAAAAATTTAGGCTGATTTTAAAATGTTTTTCTATTGCCCACTCGAAAGATTTTATTTCAACTCTAGCCACTGATCTGGCAAAACACTTAAAGCTCAAATTCTGTTAAGGATCTATGCCTGACATTTTGTTTCAAAAGGAAATTAGGAGTAATCAATCATGATAGCCTGAGGGAGTTTCCAAAGAAAAGAGTTATTTGAATATCTGACTTCCAGGCTTTACCTCATAATTCTTATGAATATGCATTTCTCTTTTTATAAAATAAAATGAATATGAAAAACAAATCACTGTGGGCACAAACCTTTAATGCAAACTAGTTTTAAAAGGGCTGTGCTCCATTTTGATCTCATGTTTAAGACAACATTAAGCATGATACATATTGGTTAATGTACAACAGTTACTTTTCCTTTGTCTATTTTAATTCTATTTTATGTTAGTACCATAACAAGTTCAAACTATTAAAGTAGTAGTCAACTTTTATTCTATCATATTTGTATAATATATCTTGTCTAAAGAAAGCCATAAGAGCACATCAAATAATATAGTCTATATAAAGTTCCACTTCGTCACTTGGGAGCAGTTCTCCTATTCTCAGGATGTGCAGATTCCGTAACTTCAGAAACATTTTCAGTTATTGAGATCCCAGTAGGTTTTAAAACTTTCATTGTTCTACCTCTCCCATCAACTGAGAAGGGAAAGAAGGGTGTGTTCTTCTCCTTCTTTTTCCTTAATGCAGAGTTCAAAAAGGGAGAACGAGCAAGATTGGACTTTACCTGTTCTCTCTTCTAGATTGAAATTTTTCCAGTGTGTTGGGGTGATTAGCAATTTTTGTGATGTTAGGTTTGCATACATTTTTAAAATTATTTTTAGTATACAAAAATTAAAGTTTCTAATAAACTACAGATGCATACTTGTAAGTCTGAAAAAAACAAATCATTTGTTAGAAAAATTAAGGAGCAGATTGGACAGTGATCTGAGCAAAAAGGGAAAGGAGCTTCAAAAATGTCAGGTCCTTGAAGAAGTAATACTAATATAAATGCCTAGTAGTATTTATTTTCAACAATTATATAATGACTATTGTTGGGGTTCCATGGGACTCAGTAAGTACAGATTCTCTTTAGTACCCAAGCCTTGGATCTGGTTAAGAAAAGAGGCCGGGAGCGGTGGCTCACGCCTGTAATCCCAGCACTTTGGGAGGCCGAGGTGGGTGGATCACGAGGTCAGGAGATGGAGACCATTCTGGCTAACAAGGTGAAACCCCGTCTCTAGTATAAAACACAAAAAATCAGTCGGGCGCGGTGGCGGGCGCCTGTAGACCCAGCTACTCAGGAGGCTGAGGCAGGAGAATGGTGTGAACCCGGGAGGCGGAGCTTGCCGTGAGCCGAGATCGCGCCACCACACTCCAGCCTGGGTGACAGAGCAAGACTCTGTCTCAAAAAAGAAATATATATATATATTATATATATATTATATATATATATATATATAATATATATATTATATATATATATATATATATATAAAATAGAGAGACAGAGAGAGCGGGAGAGAGAGAGGAGCACATAGAGGATCAGGAAGATGTAAAACAGTGTTACTTAATAATTCACTCTTCAGTGATGGTAGATCTACTCGTCCTGTAGAAAACAGAATTGGGATGGATCTGGCTAAGACGCTGAGCACTAGGTAGAATGGCAGTGGTGAGAGTAAGCATCCTCAATCTGTTTCAATTCTCAAGGGGAATGGTTCCAGCTTCTACCCATTTGGGATGATGTTGGATGTGAGTTTGTCATAGAAAATTCTTACTTTGAGATATGCCTAGTTTGTTGAGGGTTTTTAACATGACGTATGTTGAGTTTCATTGAAAACCTTTTCTGCATCTGTTGAAATGATTGAAATGATTTTGAATACAAAATAGTTTTGTTTTTAGTTCTGTTTATGTGATGAATTATATTTATTAACTTGTGTATGTTGAATCAACCTTGCATCCCAAGAATAAAGCTTACTTGATCATAGTAAATTAGGTTTTTCATGTGCTGCTGGATTCAGTTTGCTAATATTCTGTTGAGGACTCTTCCATCTATTTTCACCACGGGTACTGGCCTAAAGTTAGCTCTTTTGTCCGTGTCTCTGCCAGGTTTTGGTATCAGAATGATGCTGGCCTCGTAGAATGAGTTATGGAGGATCCTCCTCATCAGTTTCTTGGAATAGTTTCCATAGGAATGGTTCCAGCTTTTCTTATACATCTGGTAGAATTTGACTGTGAATCCATTTGGTCCTAGGCTTTCACTGGTTGGTAGGCTTTTTATTACTGATTCAAGTTCAGAAATCATTATTGGTCTGTCTGGGGATTAAATTTCTTCCTGGTTCAATCTTGTGAGGTTGTATTTTTTCCAGGAATTTATCCATTTCTTCTGGGTTTCCTAGTTTGTGCATATAGAGGTGTTTTTAATAGTCTCTGAAGGATTTTTGTTTTTCTGTGGGATTGATTACCAATCCCACAGAAAAACAAAATGATAATGTCCCCTTTGTCATTTCTGATTGTGTTTATTTAGATTTTCTCTCTTTTTTCTTTATTAGTCTAGCTAGTGGTCTCTCAATCTTATTAATTCTTTCAAAGGAATATGGACCTGAAGTTTTCATTTTCTGTTGCACCTCTGTCAGGTTTTGATATGGTGGGTGGCATTTAGTGCTATAAACTTTCTTCCTAACACTACTTCAGCTATGTCCCAGAGATTCTGGTATGTTGTATCTTTGTTTTCATTAGTTTTAAGGAATTTCTGGATTTCTGCTTAAATTTCATTGTTTACCCTGAGATCACTCAGGAGAAAATTATTTAATTTCCATGTAATTGTATGGTTTTGAGAGAATTTCTTAGTATTGACTTTCATTTTTTTTATGCTATGGTCTAAGAGTGTGGTTAGTATAATTTTTTTTTTGAATTTGTTCAGAATTGTTTTATAGCCAATTATATGGTTGATTTTAGAGTATGTGCCGTGTGAAAATGGGAAGAATGTTTCTGTATTCTGTTGTTGCTTGGTGGAGTGTTCTATAGGTGTCTGTTAGGTCCATTTGTCCAAGTGTCAAGTTCAGTTCTCAATTTGTTTTTAGCTTCTGCCTTAACAATCTGTCTAATATTGTCAGTGGGGTGTGGAAGTTGCCCACTATTACTGTGTACTTGTCTAATTCTCTTTGTAGGTCTCTAAGAACTTGTTTATGAATCTGGGTGCTCCACTGTTAAGAACATGTGTATTTAGGATAGTTATTCTTGTTGAATTACAACCTTTATCATTATGTAATGCCTTTTATGTGTGTTTTTCGATTGTTGGTTTAAACTCTGTTTTGTCTGAAATTAGAATAACAACCTCAGCATTTTTTGTTTGTGTGTTTGTTTTCCATCTGCTTGGTAGATTTTTCTCTATCACTTTTCTTTCTATGGGTATCACTGCATGGGACATGGGTCTCATGGAGACAGCATAGACTTGGGTCATGCTTCTTCATCCAACTTGCCACTCTATGCTTACTTTTAAGTGGTGCATTTAGCCTGTTTATGTTCAACGTTAATATTGATATGTGTGGGTTTGATCTTGTCATCATGTTGTGAGCTGCATGTTACAAACATTTGATGGTATAGTTGCTTTGTAGTGTCAATGGTCTATGTACTTAGGTGTTTTTGTGATGGCTTGTAATTATCTTTCCTTTCCTTATTTAGCACTCCCTTAAGGAACTCTTGAAAGGCAAATCTGGTGGTAATGAATTCCCTTTGCATTTGCTTGTCTGCAAAGACCCTGTTTCTCCTTTGCTTATGAAGCACTTCTGGACATAGCCCCTGGCAAAGATTTCATGTTGAAGATGTCAAAAGCAATTGCAACTAAAACAAAAATTGACAAAGGGGACATAATAAAATTAAAAGAGCTTTACCAGCAGTGCAAATAATCTAAAGAATGGGAAAAATATTTGCAAATGATGCATCTGACAAAGGTCTAATATCCAGAATTTGTAAGGAATTTAAACAAATTAAAAAGCAAAAAACAAACAACCTCATTTAAAAATGGGCAAAGAATATGAACAGACACTTCTGAGAAGACATACTTTTGGCCAACAAGCATATAAAAAAATACTGTACATCACTAATCATTAGAACAATGCAAATCAAAACCTTGATGAGATTCCATCTCACACCAATTAAAAGCCAAAAAATAACATGCTGCCAAGGTTCCAGAGAAAAGGGAACACTTATACACTACTGGTCAAAATGTCAATTAGTTCTGCCACTGTGGAAAGCAGTTTAGAGATTTCTCAAAGAATTTAAAACCAAACTACCATTTGGCCCAGCCATTCTATTACTGAAGATATACCCAAAGGAATATAAATTTTTCTGCCTTGGAGGCACTTGTACACATATGTTCATTGCAGCATTATTCACTGTAACAAAGACATGGAATCAACCTAAATACCTACGAACATTGGACTGGATAAAGCAAATATGGTACATGTACACCATGGCATACTACACGGCCATAAAGAAGAACAAGATTGAGGCAGGAAAATAAGTTCTAGAGGCAGGGAACATAATGTCAATTCAGCCTTCAGCTGTGAGAAAAAATATCCTCTCTATAGGGCATACTCCAAGTAACTGACTTTGAAACTGTATTTTATCCTCTCCATTTACATAGTGCCTACACCAAGTAGCCAATGGAATCCTTTAGAGGGTATTTTAAACTCCCACAAATTCTGTAATGGGGCCCTCAAGCCCCTATGCTTGGACCTGCTCCTACACTACACTGTGGAGTGTACTTTCATTTTCAATAAATTCCTTCATTCTTTCCTTACTTTGTTTGTACATCTTGTCCAATTCTGTGTTTAAGATGTCAATAACTTGGCCGCCCTCCACCAGGAACATATTTTGGCAAGCCAGCCAGGAGAAATTCCAGAAGGTAGGCCAAAGCTTGGGATTTATTTTTCTCCTTCATCCTTTCCTTTTTGCTCCATACAGGGGAATATTTCTCTCTTTCTCTCTGTTGCTCTCTCTCTTTTCCTTTCCAACTTGGAACCCTTGCTGGGCAGTGCCTAAACAGGAAAACAACTGCAGGTTTCTGGCTGCGGCCAGTGAAACTAAAGGGGTTTCCATGTTTTGCCCAGTTTGCTTAAGGAACCAGAGTCTTTTTTATTTTTTATTTTTTTTCCTTTCTTTCTTTTTCAGTCTTTCACTGGCTGTTTCCTAGCAACTCCTTGGAAATTGAGGGCAATTGGGTGGGGTCACTACCTGGTATTGCCTGAAGGCCTTGGAATGAATGGGAATGACTGTTCTGCCCAGAACCGGGAAAGACTCTTTATTTTATGTTTTTCACTCGTGGTCCCTTATCCCTACATGTGGCTCAGCTAGGGGCAAACTAGCACATGTCTCAGGTGACTTACACCTTCTTTTCCTATGCTAAATTTTTTCCTTCCCCTATTTAACTGGCTAAGGGCAAAAGAAATCCACCCAGCCTCCAGTTCCTATCATTAAAGTTCACGGAATAGGAATCATAAGAAAGTGTGGCCTTATCAAATTATAAGGATGCTAAAAGTCAGGGATTACACCCTGGTACCAAAGGACAGCTTATAGTAGGCTCTGGAGAGAAAGCATGCCCAGTGGCACTGGTGCCCATCTAAGGTCAGAGATGTCTGACACTCTTAAGATTGAACCCCACAGGAGGATGCTCCGGGGGATCCTGTGAACCTCAGCCTCCCAAAAGTGGATGCTCTCAGCAGAGGTTCTGAGACCCTAGTACTAAGCCCTCCTTAGAATTTTCTCTCACAGGTGCATCGTTGCTTGGCCACAGCATTGTTCAGAATCTGGAGTTCGCTCTCTAATGGGAAAGTGGGATGGTGTTGCATGGATCCAGACTTTTGTGCTGCTATTCTAAGCAGGAGGCCTGGTTAACATGTGACGCCTTCCTTTGATACTGTTTGGCCACAGTATTCTTTGGAGTCTGGGAAGGTTTGGCCTTAAAAATTAAACTGCCATGGAGACTGCTTTACCCAAAAATTTGGTTCAAAGCCTTCATTAACTTATCTACACGGGCAAAGTAAACCCGGCAAGTTCGTATCGCTATCTCATGGCTAACGTTCCCAGCTATTGGATCTTCATTTATGTGTGTGTATACATGTCTAGATGTGTTTATTTGCACGTACAGTTATTGTTATATGTTGTGTCTACCAAACTGGCTTACAAGTAAAAGAACACTCATAAGTAAATAAGTCTAAGCAATTTTCAAGTTCATGTCACTTAAGTATTACTATATTAAACAAGCTAGCTTTAAAATGATTGTTGGAATAAAAATAGAAATGCCTTCAGAATTGTCAGCGTACATTTTGTCTGAATTTTATTTTTGTCTTGGCTAGATATTTAAAATGTCAGTGTTAATTCAAGCTGGGGACACTGAGGGCAAACCTGCCTCCCATTCTATTCAAATTCATTCCTCTGCTCACTGAGAAAAATGCATGTCTGATTGCTTCCTTTGAAAAGGCTAACCAGAAACTCAAAAGCATGGAACTGTTTGTCTCCCACCTACCTGTGACCTGAAAGCTCCCAAGCCCCCTCCCCACTTCAAACTGCCCCACCTTTCTGCACCAAATCAATGTGCTTTTTACATATGTTACATGATGTCTCATGTCTCCCTTGTTAAAAGTGAAAGAATTGAGTATAAATTGTCAGGCCTCTGAGGCAAAGCGAAGCCATCATATCCGCTATGACTTGCAGGTACACATCCAGATGGCCGGTTCCTGCCTTAAGTGGTGACATTCCACCACAAAAGAAGTGAAAATGGCTTGCTCCTGCCTTAACTGATGACATTACCTTGTGAAATTCCTTTTCCTGACTCATCCTGGCTCAAAAGCTCCCCCACTGAGCACCTTGTGACCCCTCACCCCCGCCTGCCAGAGAACAACCCCCTTTGACTGTAATTTTCCTTTACCCACCCAAATCCTATAAAACGGCCCCACCCCTATCTCCCTTCCCTGAATCTCTTTTCAGACTCAGCCCACCTGCACCCAGATGAAATAAACAGCCTTGTTGCTCACATAAAGCCTGTTTGGTGGTCCCTTCACACGGACGTGCATGAAATTTGGTGCCATGACTCAGATCGGGGGACCTCCCTTGGGAGATCAATCCCCTGTCCTCCTGCTTTTTGCTCCATGAGAAAGATCCACCTACGACCTCGGGTCCTCAGACCGACCAGCCCAAGGAACATCTCACCAATTTTAAATCTGGTAAGCGGTCTCTTTTACTCTCTTCTCCAACCTCTCTCACTATCCCTCAACCTCTTTCTCCTTTCATTCTTGGCGCCACACTTCAATCTCTCCCTTCTCTTAATTTCAATTCCTTTCATTTTCTGGTAGGGACAAAGGAGACACATTTTATCCTTGGACCCGAAGCTCTGGCACCGGTCACAGACTCGGGAAGGCAGCCTTCCCTTGGTGTTTAATCATTGCGGGGACGCCTCTCTGATTATTCACCCACGTTCCATTGGTGTCTGATCTCCGCAGGGACGCCTGCCTTGGTCATTCACCCATGTTCCGTTGGTGGCAAGTCAATTACGGGGACACCTGCTTTGGCTGCTCACCCACGTTGCAGCCCAGGGCTGCTCCCTGCCACTTTCTCAGTGTCCTACCCTTCTCTTTAAACTTGCCTCCCTCACTATAGGCAACCTTCCACCCTCCATTCCTCCCTCTTCTCCCTTAGCTTGTGTTCTCACGAACTTAAAACTTCTTCAACTCTCACCTTACCAAAAATCTAAGTGTCTTATTTTCTTCTGCAACACCACTTGACCCCAATATAAACTCGACAGTGGTTCCAAATAGCCAGAAAACGGCACTTTCAATTTTTCCATCCTACAAGATCTAGATAATTCTTGTCGTAAAATAGGCAAACGGTCTGAGGTGCCTGACGTCCAGGCATTCTTTTACACATTGTTCCCTCCCTCGTCTCTGTTCCCAATGCGACTCGTCCCAAATCCTCCTTCTTTCCCTCCTGCCTGTCCCCTCTGCCCCAACCCCAAGTGTCGCTGAGTCTTTCTAATCTTTCTTTTTTACAGACCCATCTGACCTCTCCCCTCCTCCCCAGGCTGTTCCTCACCAGGCCAAGCCAGGCCCCAATTCTTCCTCAGCCTCTGCTCCCCCACCATATAATCTTTCTATCACCTCCTCTCCTCACACAGGATCTGGTTTACCGTTTCGTTCCATGACTAGCCCCCAACCCCCACCTGCCCAAGAATTTCCTCTTAAAGAGGTGGCTGGAGCTAAAAGCATAGTCGAGGTTAATGCTCCTTTTTTTCTTTATCCTACCTCTCCCAAATCAGTTAGCATTTAGGCTCTTTTTCATCAAATATAAAAACCCAGCCCAGTTCATGGCCCGCTTAGCAGCAACCCTTAGACGCTTTACTGCCCTAGACCCAGGGGAGCCAGAAGGCCGCCTTATTATTAATATGCATTTTATCACCCAGTCAGCTCCTAACATTAGGAAAAGCTCCAAAAATTAGATTCCGGCCCTCAAACCCCACAACAGGACCTAATTAACCTCGCCTTCAAGGTGTACAGTAATAGAGTAGAGGCAGCCAAGCAGCAACGTATTTCTGAGTTGCAATTCCTTGCCTCCACTGTGAGAGAAACCCCAGCCACATCTCCAGCACACAAGAACTTCCAAACGCCTGAACCGCAGCTGCCAGGGGTTCCTCCAGGACTTCCTCCCCCAGGAACTTGCTTCAAGTGCCAGAAATGTGGCCATCGGGCCAATGAACGCCGGCAGCCCAGGATTCCTCCTAAGCCGTGTCCCATCTGTGCGGGATCCCACTGGAAATTGGACTGTCCAACTGACCCCAGGCTCTGACTGACTCCTTCCCAGATCTTCTCGGCTTAGCAGCTGAAGACTGACACGGTCCGATTGCCTTGGAAGCCTCCTAGACCATCACAGATGCTTTAGGTAACACTTATAGTGCAGGGTAAGTCCGTCCCCTTCTTAATTAATATGGAGCCTGCCAACTCCACATTACCTTCTTTTCAAAGGCCTTTTTCCTTTACCTCCGTAACTGTTGTGGGTATTGACAGCCAGGCTTCTAAACCTCTTAAAACTCCCCAACTCTGGCGCCAACTTAGACAACCTTCTTTAATGCACTCCCTTCTAGTTATCCCCACCTCCCCAGTTCCCTCATTAGGCCAAGACATTTTAACTAGATTATCTGCTTCCCTGACTATTCCTAGGCCTTTTTGCCACACCTCATTGCCGCCTTTTCCCCCAGTTCAAAGCCTCCTTCACATCCTCCCCTTGTATCTCCCCACCTTAAACCACAAGACATGCATGAAATAAATGTTTTAAATAAACTTTTTGTGTAAATTAACATCTTAAAGTTATTTTTGATGCTCACTTAATATCTGGGTCATTTCCAATTAAGAAAGTGTTGTGATATGGAGAATTATGTTTCTAAAAATTGTGGAATTGTTCTTATCTATAAACGGCTGTAGGGTCCAGCCCTATAGGGCTTAGCGGGTGTTATCGCTGCCTGCGGAGATGAGAGATTGTAATAAATAAAGACACAAGACAAAGAGATAAAGAGAAAACAGCTGGGCCTGGGGGACCACTACCACCAAGACACTACCTAGTGGCCCCGAACAGCTGGGCGTGCTGATATTTATTGCATACAACACAAGGGGGCAGGGTAAAGAGGGTGAATCTTCTAAGTGATTGACAAGGTGAAGCAAGTCACGTGATCACAGGACAGTGGGCCCTTCCCTTTTAGGTAGCCGAAGCAGAGAGAGAGAAGGCAGTATACATCAGCGTTTTCTTCTATGTACTTATAAGAAAGATCAAAGACTTTAAGACTGTCACTATTTCTTGTACCGCTATCTACTATGAACTTCAAAGAGGAACCAGGAACACAGGAGGAACATGAAAGTGGACAAGGAGCGTGACTATTGAAGCACAGCACCACAGGGAGGGCTTTTGGCCTCTGGGTAACTGCGGGCAGTCCTGGATAATATCCAGTCTTCCACAAGAGGCTGGTGGAGCAGTGTTCCCTAACTCCTCCAAGGAAAGGAGATTCTCTTTCACGGTCTGCTAAGTAACAGGTGCCTTCCCAGACACTGGCATTACCGCTTGACCAAGGAGCCCTCAAGCAGCCCTTATGCGGGTGTGACAGAAGGCTCACCTCTTGCCTTCTAGGTCACTTCTCACAATGTCCCTTCAGCACCTGACCCTATACCCACCTGTTATTCCTAGGTCACTTTAGTAATGCAACATTCTAAATATTTAGTAATATTAAAAGCTAATGATTCATAATGTTTATAATAATGATTGATAATTGTCCATGATCATCTCTATATCTAATTTGTATTATGACTATTCTTATTATAACTATTTTCTTTATTATACTATTTTCTTTATTATACTGAAACAGTTTGTGCCTTCGGTCTCTTGCCTCAACACCTGGGTAGTCCTCCGCCCACAAATGCCCATATCTGATAGTTCAGGATTTTTTGCTTTTTAGGGTTTTGCTAAAGTTTTAGGTCACTAAGGATAAGAATTATAGCTAACAAGTAATTTTGTATACAAAATGTGCCAGAAAGGGTTGTTATTAGTGAAAAAAAGAATAATTTTGTCTAATTCAGAAGTTTTCTAAAAGTTAGTTCAAATTACAGATTTGAATAGGTTATTTATGAAACAATGTAGTAATCATTAACTAGGGGAGAAAGATGTGGAAAAGTTTAAATAATAAAATATTCTTTAAAACCTGATAGAGAATTGGAGACATTTGGCTAGTTAACATTTTCATAGTTAAAGCTCTTAGCCTTGATTAAAGAAAAATAACAAGGATTGTAAAGAAATGCATTGGCAGTGTGGCCATTTATTTTTTTTAACATAGTTAAGCATGAAGCTGGATTTAGTGTGGAGCCAAATTTCACATACGTGCTTGCATTGTTTTGCACTATGCTTACTGTTTTGCATGGATAGTGCCAGCACTGGAGTGCTTACTGGTCGTGTGCCTAGAGTGAATTTCTTCATTGCATAGGATGTATGGTGATAGTGGTGAACTTAGGGATATTAAATTGTGTTTCAGGAATAAAATATTCATTATGTGGGTTTTGGGGGGCCCTAGGTAACACTGTAGCCTGCTTGGTAAATTGTGTAGGAAAATTTAGGGTTGGTTTCCTGTTTATTTGTTTTTGCTTCTAGTTTTTATTCATTTGCTGTTTATTCTCTTGTGAGTTTACTTGTGTATACATATATATAAAACCACGATGATTTTTAGTTCCTAGTGGAAGGGTTTTATTTGGTTATGTGAATAATTATTTTGTTTTCTATGCATTTCTAGCAAGTCATCATTCATTCCATTCGTCTGGAATTCCTAAGCTACCTTTGCCAGGCCCACAGGAATTAATGGAGCACACCAACTTTCTATCCTTAAACTAACTTTCTGGATGTTAGGCTTCCTGACACTTCAAGCGTGTTGAGTATAATTTTGTAAAAAGAATTTGAGTCATAGTCTTCTCTCTGCCTAATTTCTCCAAGATTTGTAAAGTATTTGTGACTTTTCTTAATTTATGGCAATGTGTTTATTTGCATACAGTCAAGCAGGGTTGCTATTGCAACTCAGAGAAAAACATCATAAACCTGGCATGCCAGCAAAAGGGTAAAAATTTCTTTTCAGTTAGACTCTGGCCTCTTTCTCTGTGCAAACCAGTTAAATGAAAAGTAAAAGTCACTGTTTATCTCCTCCGTAAAGTTGTAAATTAATTCGTTTAATAATCATAAGCGCTTAAATCAAATATTTTGTCAGAAAAGTAAAAAGTGTAATGCCTTTTAGTTCATGTGACTTTAGTAAACTTTAGGAAATAAACAGTTTTAAAGACTATTGGTAAAATACAAATGTCTTCAAAACGTAAACATGTGGTCTAAATTATGTTCAAATATTAGGTTTGCTAAATGCTTTAAGGTCATAAACTGCTTCTTTGGTTCCTGAAAATCATTTAACTTGCAGGCTTTACAAATAGGTAAGGCCCGGTGACATGTGGAGTTGGTCACGCCCTTAGCTATGCTGGAAATAATCAGAACTTATCAGCATCTAGCACCTAATTAATATAACTTAGCAGGTTTTACATTAAAATTAAAATTGTTAAGAGTTGCGATTATAATACGCAATTAAGACTACTATAGGCCAGGTGCAGAGGCTCATGCCTGTCATCCCAGCACTTTGGGAGGCCGAGGCACGCAGATTATGAGGTCAGGAGTTCGTGACCAGCCTGGCCAGCATAGTGAAACCCCATCTCTACAAAAAATAAAAAAATTAGCCAGGCATGGTGGCACGTGCCTGTAGTCCCAGCTTCTCAGGAGGTTAAGACAAGAGAATTGCTTGAACCTGGGAGGTGGAGGTTGCAGTGAGCCAAATCACGCCACTAAACTCCCGCTTGGGTGACAGAGTGAGACTCTATCTCAAAAAAAAAAAATACTACTAGAAACAGGTTTACATGTACAGTGTAAGAACAGTATTTTTTTCTTTTTTTTTTTTTATGAAAGGTTATAAAAGGTTTTTGCTTCTTTAAAATTTCTGAGTCATCATTTTGGGAAAATAAATAGTCTATGGTAATCTGGAATTCCAAAATCAAACTCCAGTTTCAAAACTGTCTTTCCTAATGCCTGGCTTTTTGGATGGATCAGAAGGTCCCTGAAAACATCCAGAAAAGAGGTAAACAGAATTATTTGACATGTTTAGGTACATGGGATTGCCAAAATTATGTTCAATCTTCTTTAGTATATATATTTGTGAATAATACTAATACATGTTCCGAAATTGTATGGGATTTTAAAAATTCTAATGTCTAAGTATATGCTATCAATTATAATTATGGTTATTATGTTAAGTTATTGCAAACCACAGAAATAACTGAATTTCCTTGTATAAAGCTACTAACCCAAGCAGAACAAAAAACTAAGTATCAGACAAATACTTTGTCAGATTTTTGACATTAAACCAGCTGATAGTGAAATTGTTTAAATATATCATTTGAATAAACTCCACAGTCTAAGTCAAATTTCCTATGATACCCCAATCAATTAACAGTGCTATACATGTAATTTGGAAAACAACTGGTATTCAAGAGGATACAAGTCTAATGTTAATTAAGCATGGACTCATGGAGAACCAGGATGGCCACTGTGTCCTTTCTGATTCCTTAAAGCTTTTATTATTAAAATTTCTGCATTCCATGACTCATCATGGAAAAGATAAAATAATCCAAATTGAAGACATTGGTGTGGTAACTTACAAATTACTAAAATAGTTTATAATAAACTTGGGTCCCATATCCCTGGGAAAACATTTAACGCTGCAGGTACATTTGGTCCCCTGGTAGGCCATTTAGACATTTTATAAAGAAATTTCATTCAATTGTTATTTTTGATGCATGTTTTCTGGTTCCTTTCCCATGCAAAAGGGCTGATGTTATAACAGTAGATTATTACACTACAGTGTATTTTCACCAGGTTAAAAAAAAGCTTTTTATGGTTCAGATCTTCTGAGAACATCAGAGAAAGACTGTCCTTGCCATCCACACTATGACAAAACTTGGGGGCCTTGAACTTTGGGTTCATAATCTCGCAACTGAGAAGGGTCCTTCCACATTCTTGGAACTGCACACCCATTGGAACCTTTAAGGTAAAATTAACCAGGGAAATTTATCCCAGGAAGATGACATCCTTGATGTGAACAGCTTTTCCCAAATTCAGATTAAGACTGCTGCTATTATGAAACTCTTATCTTTGAATATTTTTCTTGCTTATGCCTCTATGAACAATAGAAGTGAAAAGAGATCTGTTATGTGCACTTACGGGGTATCCTTTTATTTGTGGAGGAGTTTGCAGCCAGCCTCGTACATGGATAACCTTATACTTTCACAGATAAAGGGTAAAGGCCTAAGGTAGGTAAGAAACTTTAATGGTACACACATTGCGTCATAATCAGTCAAAAACAAAACATTGGTTCACTCCTCTTAACCCACATCATGGGTTAAAGAGAACATTGCCAGGTGGCCTTCACTCTTCCAGAAGGGCATCATTTGTTAGGTCCTTTTTCCATGGTTTAAAGTAAAAGAGGCAGTGAGTAGAAATGTATTCCCCATGATAGGCTCTTTAGAAAATTCAACTATAAAGGCTACCGTAACACAACAGCCTTTAAATTCTACTGTGAAAGTTATGATAGAATTGGCTAAACAGAGAATTATCTGTGCAGCTGCTGGCACTTGTGGCCTATGAAAAAATACATTAAATGAAGATTATAGAAATTCAGTGGTAGGGGATTAACAAAGAGACTGCTTGGTTAAATGAGTGAACTATTTATCTAGCTTATTCTTTAATATATTTGACTTTAGGAGGTTTGGCTTATAGGGAACTTGGGTAAGGTACATACTCCAAACTCTTGGTATTATCCTCCCAGTAGTCATAATAATAGTCTCCCTGGCATGCTGTATTCTCTCAAAGGTTTTAAATGCTTGCATGCAACCATCTCTAGAATGTCATATGGTCTCTCTTTAACTGGAATAACAAGAACTGAAAGAAATGTGTCACCATAAGGACACTGTAACCAGTGAATGACATGCTGAGACCAGAAACCCAAAATGATGGTAACTGAGAGTAATGCTAAGGCCCTAAGTTTTGGTTACACTCTCACCTAAGTGAGAACCTGACCAAAAAGAGGGAATTTTTTTTAAGCAAAATTATGGGAGGCCATTGTTTTGGACTGAGCTCAGGCACTAGGCCCCAACAGACCAAACCAAGCTAAACTGGAGTCACTCATGCTAAGAATTTAAGAAAACGTGGATCCTAGAACACACCACAAACCATGTTTTGTTTTTTCGCCTGCAAATCTCTATAACAAACATTCTTGACAAGATAGGTATCCAACCCTTTAAATTCCCACTAAATCTTTTAACAAAAATCATTTCCTTTTGCCTAGAGACTATCAAGCTTTAGATGAGTATGCAACAAAGGCTCCAGCCAGTTCCAGGTGAAGAAACCACCCCTGGCCATCAAGGAGCTACCCTGCCTCCACTAGACAGAGCAGGGAGAGAGTTCCGTGATCCCCAGTAGGTAGGTACCATGCCCCAAGCTGGCATGAAGCAGTTACAGAAAAAAGACCATCAGTCCCTCTGACTCCCGTAAAGATTTCTGGGGATCACATCTCTCAGGGAGAAAATCAGGCAGGAAAATAGGGTCTGGAGACAGGGAACATTAGGTTGATTCACACTTCAGCTGTGACAGGAAATATTCTCTCCATAAGGCATACGTCATAAATGACTTTGCAACTTTATGTTATCCTCTTCATTTGTATAGGGCACACACCAGGTAACCAATGGAATCCTCTAGAGGGTATTTAAACTCCCACAACTTCTGTAACAGGGCCATTGAGCCCCTATACTCAAGCCCTCTCCCACACTGTGGAGTGTACTTTCATTTTCAATAATCCTTTCATTTCTTCCTTGCTTTGTTTGTGCGTTTTGTCCAATTCTTTGTTCAAGATGCCAGGAACCTGGACACCCTCCACGATAGCAATATTACACTATTTGCAGCCACATGGAGCTGGAGGTCATTATCCTAAGCAAATTAACACAGGAACAGAAAACCGAATACCACCCCTTCTCACTTAAAATTGGGAGCCAAACACTGAGTATACATGAACGCAAAGAAGGAAATAATAGGCACCTGAGCCCACTTGAGGGGCAAGGGTGGTAGGAGGGCAAAGATCGAAAAACTGCTTATCGGGTACTGAACTTATTTCCTGGATGATGGAATAATCTATACACCTAACCCTCGTGACATGAAATTTACCCATATAACAAAACTGCATGTAACCCCTGAACCTAAAATAAAAGCTGAAAAGAATATAATAAAATATCACTCATAAACTTTTCTGCAAATGAAAATAAAAAACATAGCCAGACATGGTGGCATGAACCTGTAGTCCTAGCTCCTTGGGAGGCTGAGGTGGGAGGACTGCTAGAGCCCAGGAGTTCAAGGCTGCAATGAGCTATGATAGCGCCACCGTCCTCAAGCCTGGGTGACAGAATGGGATCCTGTCTCTAACGAAAAGTTAAAACAAGTATAAGTGATTAATTATCTCTGTAGCAATTGGTGCAATTTATTTCCAAAACAAAGAACAAAACCAGAATTCCATGAGGGTGGGCCTTTTGTTAGAGATAGATCACAGATCAGAGCACAACATCTCACAGACTGGCTGGGAGAGAACGAAAAGAAGGGGCTGAACTTTGTTTCTTAGTGAAACTCACCAATCTGATCTGTCATCTTTAGAGAAAGGAGTAAGGAAAGGATGAAGAATAAGATGGGGTGGTTGACCTAGTTTGGTGAATCTCAGATGAAATGCTCATTTGAATCACTTAGGAACCCTTGAAAAATACTCATGCCTGGGTTCCTTTCCCAGAGACTGGTTGATTTGGCAATGGTTTTATAATAATGATCTACTTTTATCTATCTATTTCTCTGTGATAGGTAAAAACAACTCGTTGAAGCAGGTTTTGTGAACCAAATTTAGTATTGCTTACAAACAGTTTACAAATTTACTATCACATTTAATGCTAAGAATTATTATTGTTCTACATGTTTATTAGGCATTATGATTATATAATTAACATAATTGAATAAAATTGGTATGATTTACATATGTAACACAAGCTAGGTTTTGTCCTGAGATATCCTGATATAAGACTTTAACCTGTTGTGTACTCCAGGGATGCCTTTTGTCTCCACTGATGAGGTCATATGTTCCAGAGTCACACTATGGCCATTTGGCTGTTGATTAGCATTTCTTCACTTCAAATTAATATAGAAAAGTAAAGAGACAAAAAGCAATAAATACAGCAAGAATGTAGGAGGGGAAAAGAAGGAAGGAAAAAACAGGAAAGATGAAAAGAGGGGAAGATCAAGCAAGATGGCAGAAAAGAGACCAAAGACAACAGAAGTGATCGTTGTGAATTGACTGAATTCACAAAAATAATGATTTCCTCAATTTCCTATGAAAAAGAAAATGAGTTTGGTTTTTACAGAGAAACGAATTTGCAGTGAAACAAAGACAAGCAGAACTTGCAAACTCCATATTACAAAATTCATTAATGTGAGCCTTGGCAATAGGACATGCTTTGGCCAGTGAGAAGTGCATGGATGTGATATTTGTCGTGAGGACTAGAAGCTTGAATGAGAATGCATTCATTGGCTTAGGCCACCTTCCTCCTAACCCCTCCCTGGGAATAGCAGGGACTAGTCCATCAGCCTCCATTTTAGGATGAAATGTGGGGCAGAGCCACACTGATACAAGCCAGACAGAGCCAAGCAGAACTGCAGCTGACTCTCAAACCGTTAAGTAAGATATAGGTATGAACTGTTATAAATCACAGTGTTGTAAGGATATTTGGTGTCATAGCAAAAGCTGGCTAATACTTACGTTGGTTAAGATGATTGTTGGCCGGGCGCGGCGGCTCACGACTATTGTAATCCCAGCACTTTGGGAGGCTGAGGCAGTCGGATCACGAGGTCAGGAGATTGAGACCATCCTGGCTAACACGGTGAAACTCCATCTCTACTAAAAAAATAATAATAATAATAATAATAATATAAAAAATGAGCCGGGCGTGGTGGCGGATGCTGTAGTCGCAGCTACTCGGGAGGCTGAGGCAGGAGAATGGCGGGAACCCGGGAGGCGGAGCTTGCAGTGAGCTGAGATCGCGCCACGCACTCCAGCCTGAGCGATAGAGCATGACTCCATCTCAAACAAAACAAAACAAAAAGTGATTGTTTCTGAATATCTTGGAAATATGGGGGCTCTCTTTATAAAAGGGAGAAGGGACACAATGCTGAAATACAAGAGATTTTCTGGTCTACCGCTTAGTACTTCTATTGGCAGTATAATAAAATATTATAATAATCTAATATGACAACCAGAAGATGAGATCTTGCAGGAATACAGGTTTGGGTCATTTTATCTGTTAAAAATAATCATATTGCCTATGGTGATGCTGACTGAGGACAAAGGGAGCATAAATACAGAGTGGACAGGAAAATTATACATATCAACTGTGGCATTGTGACCACTTGCAGAAATAAAAATTATAGCATCTACACATGCAGGCTTGCATACGTTATTATATTCCCCTTTTCACTTACTAATTGACCTAAAGCATAAAAGCAATTTAAAAATGTAGGGTTGGCCACAGGGAGATACAGAATTGTGCCACAATCTCAGAAGCCTCAGTTGACCTTACAGGGAAGGAATGACTGAGAAACTGGCATGAGGAGGCCAAGTCACTAAGCCCTCACATTAATCCATCAGTGGTTACAGGCTGCCCTGGAAAAGGGGTGTGCTCCTGGGCCAGGTGATGCTCTTCAGCTGCAGCTGTTCCCAAAGAGAGCTGATAGCATAGAGTGCTCTGCAATCACAACTCCGAGCTGCTGGAAGAATAAATCCTTCCTTTCTCCAGAAGGGTCTGAATGCCACATCACAGCATCCACCATAAGGTCTCAGAGACTCAAGAACTGTCCAGAATATTGTTCTGTTTTGTTTTGCCAAGCAGCATTCATTATTCTGTTCATTGACCTTCTCTGTGTCACAGAAGCTAGAATCCTAGAACCCACATTTCCCAAAATCCATTGTCAGCTGGATCCCAGTTTACCAATGAGAGACATGGAGTGAGGTGTAGAAGAATGTAAGTAAAGATGATTACTGCCCCTCTGCAAGGCTTAGCAACATGTTTCTGGGTGTTTTCCTCCAATAGGCAGCCGAGATCATTAATGATGGTTTCCTGGGATTACTGCAGGATTTAAAGAAAGCTGGCAACTTACCCTAACATTTGCTCTCCCAGCACTTCAACGTATTTATAAGCATTATTATGTTCTGTATTAAGATACCTGAAACTCTAAAGACTCTAGAAGAAAACGTAGGCAATACCTAGGTTCCTTTTTTGTCTTGGAAATAAATTGCACCAATTGCTACAGAGATAATCACTTATACTTAGATTTTATTAAAATAAATTATACCTTCTTGTTATCTAAATTTTGTATTATATATTTAATAATTAAAATAATAAGGTGAAACAGAAACACTGAAGATAGCTCGAAGCTCTGAAAAAAAAAAACACAAAATATTTACAACTGTTAAAACATCAGAGAAAATGCCACTTCTAGCCTTTGGCCAATTTTGCTTTGCACTGCAGAATAGCAATAATGAAGTTATGACAGAGAAAAGAATATATCATTTTCATCTCATGATTAGATTAAATATCTGGGATCTTGTGTTGGTGATTAAATTCAAAAGACAGTGTTAAAGTCACTCAGAAATAACTCACAAAGTCACTAGGATTTTCTGAGCATTTGCTCACAATAAGGATACTTATAGAGAAGTTTGTCCATTTTAATAGAAACTATCAACCCAGATTCCTTTGGATCCCTTTACCATCCCTGTGTACCTCTTCCTTGATTCAGCATGCTTTCACCTCCAAAGGCTTGCAGGGGCCACTGTACTGAAGAAGAGTGTAGCTCTTGGACTGAGGGCCTGCTTTGTCCACAGGCTAAAAGACCTAGAATTGCCTAGGAGTTTATATGTGTTGCAGCCACCTCTGGGGCCCTCAGCCAATAACTAGAATAGGAGTTATTTATGAAACCCCAGCTGCTTGGGTTTCTGGCCATACGTCATTGTTGGTGGTAGTGAAAGGAGGGTGGTAGAAATTGGGGGGACAATGTCTCCTCTTGTTATTTTAACTCACCAACCTATTTATTTCTTTCATGGCACTTAACATAATCTGCAGTTATCTTGCTTCTTTATTGCTTATCTATTTTATGTTTCAACTAGGAATAAAGGCTACACACACAAAAATTTGCTCCTAATTTTATTCATCCATTTGTTCATGGAGGCAATTATTCGTTGAGCAGATGTGTATAGAATGCCTACCATGTTCCAGCATTGTTTTGTGTCAGTCTAGATAATAGAAGAGCACTTTCAACATAGGAACATTGTCACATTTTACCCACAATGCTCTACTCTCCAATCACTGCTTGAACAAAGTGGATCACATCCTATAATTTACTGATAAAACAGTTCATACATAGGACATGCATAAAGTCTCTCATCTATAAAAATAGATTTTTGAAATTTTGGGGACTTCCTTTATATCATGTTATATTTCTTAAAGTGCATAAAATAATAGATATAACACATATATTTGTTGAATGGGTAAACATGAGCATACTTAAATTCTTACCCTCATGTTAAGATAATAAATTAAATAAATTTACAGGTTAAAAAGTACTATAGCAATGTCAATGCCCTTATTGGATAGCTGAAGAAACTCAAGTCTAGGCGTAAGGCTAACTGACTTATTCCCTTTAGACCTTTGATGCAGAGAAAGAACCTTCACACTAAAATTTTTATCTTTTCTGAGTTCTTCTATGAGCTTACTCCATTATCTTTGTGCTTTCTTCTTGACTTTTCTCTGTCCAAATAATCTGAAACACTAATAAAGAAGAGTAAAAAGCCAGGAGACAGGTAATATCAAGTACTTTAAATGGTTATATTATTTTATGTGAATGCCTACCCCATGTTTTACAAATCTCTGGTCTAATTTTGTATTCTCATCCTAATTTTGTATGGATCCCTTTACCATCCCTGTGCACCTCTTTCTTGATCCAGCATTGCTTTCACCTCCAAAGGCTTGCAGGGGCCACTGTACTGAAGAAGACTGTATGCCCCTGGACTTATCTAAACTGCTTGCTTTTCTTGACTTTAAACTAGAGTATGCATTTTTCTGGACTTTCTTGTTCTTGGACCATCTATCTCTTATACCTAATAATAGAGTATAACTCACATTCTTGCTAGTTATTAGATGTCAGGGCAGTCTCACTTCCAGATAGAACCTCCTGTTATCTCTTCACTTTTTACCTTTATATTTAAATGTGCAAAGGTCTTCCAGTCTTAAAACAACAACAAGAACAACAACAACAAAATGAAATTAAAATAAAAACCTTGCCACCGTTAAAGTATAATTTTCAAATTTTTAAAACATAATTCTCAAACAAATGAATAGTGAGGATATGGCATCTTTTATTTAACTCAGTAATGAGAATATGACAGAGAAATAAATTCAGTTCAAATGGAAATTCCTAAAAGTTATATTTTATATTCAGTTGTGGAAAAAGAATGTTGAAACAAGAAAGCTAGGTTAGACACAAAAATGGTAAAGAAAAGAAGGGCCAAGAAAAAAAGAAAACAATTTTGGGGATTATCTTCATTAAAAAAATTGTACTTTGGCCGGGCGCGGTGGCTCAAGCCTGTAATCCCAGCACTTTGGGAGGCTGAGGTGGGCGGATCACAAGGTCAGGAGATCGAGACCATCCTGGCTAACACGGTGAAACCCCGTCTCTACTAAAAAAATACAAAAAACTAGCCGGGTGAGGTGGCGGGCGCCTGTGGTCCCAGCTACTCCGGAGGCTGAGGCAGGAGAATGGTGTAAACCCGGGAGGCGGAGCTTGCAGTGAGCTGAGATCCGGCCAGTGCACTCCAGCCTGGGCGACAGAGCCAGACTCAGTCTCAAAAAAAAAAAAAAAAAAAAAAAAAAAATTGTACTTTGTCAGTTATTTATAAATTTATATATAATTTTATAACGGTCAAATATCAATAATGTGACATTACATCAAAAACACTACAAGAAAATTTGTAGAATCAATAGTAAATATCAAGTCAAATAAATTTACAACTTCTAGGTCAGATATATTGGTGTGTTTGTTAGGCAACTGTATTAGTCTATCCTCACACTGCCATAAATAACTACTTGAGACTGAGTAATATATAAAGAAAAGAGGTTTAATTGACTCACAGTTCTGCAGGCTGTACAGGAAACATGATTAGGAGGCCTCAGGAAACTTACAATCATGGCGGAAGGCAAGGGGGAAGCAAGCACATGTACCATGGTCAAGCAGGAGGAAGAGACAGCA
Source organism: Macaca nemestrina (assembly GCF_043159975.1). Taxonomy (NCBI): domain Eukaryota; kingdom Metazoa; phylum Chordata; class Mammalia; order Primates; family Cercopithecidae; genus Macaca; species Macaca nemestrina. The sequence goes on from NC_092128.1 coordinate 13,527,847, forward strand.
AAGGGGTAAGTGCTACACACTTTTAAACAACCAGATCTCATGAGAACTCATCATCACAAGAATAGCAAACAGAAATGTGCCCCCATGATCTAATCACCTCCCACCAGGTCTGTCTTCCAACACATGGGGATTACAATTTGACATGAGATTTGGGTGGAGACACAGAGCCAAAGAACATCAGCAATGATGAAGATTAAATTAATAAGTAATCTATGTTTTTTTCATTTCTAACATTTGGATAAGTCGCTCTAAAATTAGTTCTGTTCTTTTTTACTGACAAATTTATCTTGCAAATGTTATTGTGTCAACTGCATTTGTTTTGTCAAAACCCATTCACTTAAGAGCATATTAAGCCAACTTCCTCTAACATAGAAAATAAAGGAAATATTGGTATTAATCTCATGGTCACCAAATAGAAATACTTTTTGAAAAGTCTTTATTGTTTTTGATTGTTTAGCCATTTGGTAGTTTTCATGATTCCTTTCTTGAAAAACTTTCCTTCTGATTTTTTTGTGTCATTACACAAACCATTTCTTTTCTCCTTTTCTCTTTTGTGATTTCTGCTTGACCACTCTTTTTTCTCCTTCTGTTTTTATGTTCAGTTACACACACTGACTCAGCATGTCACAAATTGGTCTCATAATTCAAATTTTTATTCTCTGTATAAGACTTGCTTTAGAAAACTCACTTATTCTCAATATTTAAAGTATTATTTCTATTGAAAACCTATGGTACATGACTCCTACCAGAGTCATGACATTACATCAAAAACGCTACAAGAAATTTTGTATAATCAATAGTAAATATCAAGTCAAATAAATTTACATCTTCTAGGCCAGAGTTTTATTATTCACTGCCACCTGGACGTTCTTCGTTGCTATGATTACCTGAAGTTCAGCACATTGAAAGCTAGAACTCACATTCAGGCTTCACTGCCTGCACACTTGCTGTCTTCCGTTCATTGCACTGCCTGTCTGCCAACTCCAGGTGTTAAAAATTTCACTGTAAGCATTACCGCTTTCCTTTCCTATTTCCTGCATCCAGCTGTTATATAAAACCTATTAGATAAGCACACGTGTTGTTACTTGGAAATGCCTATTGCATCACTCTGCTTATACGTACATTCGTATTTTTCTACCTCCCACCCCACTATGACCTAGCTAGCTGGCTTGTTTGGCTGAAGGCAGACTCATTTCCTCCAATATTGCCAGATTAAATTTCTTAAAATATGACTTTCATAATGTGCTCTGCTTAAAAGTTTTCCTAGGCCCCTTCCTGCTGAGATGATAAAATGTGTACTTGGTGATTTTTAAGGCTATCCATGACTTGGCCCTGACCTACATTTCTGACATTAATTTTCTCTCCTTAAAACACTTTAATTGTCTGTCGATCTGCTGTCCTCATATATCTTTGCCTTGCCTGCCCCAATGACTCAGCTCCCGTTTTCTCCACATTCATTCTTAGAAGGCTCTGCTTCTTCCTCTACATATGCGCATTTAAAAGAAGGCAGACCTACATCAAGAGGACACATCAAACATTCTATCTTATTTGACAGCTGTATCCGTGGCTCAGTCTATGAAGCAAGTAGTTGATAGTTCTAAAAATCCTCATTAGATCATTCACTTATTCACAATCTTCAGTAAATACTTTGAGACCAACTTTGGGTGCTGGAAACCCAGTGTGAATGAGAGAAATTATGTGGATACCCACATGGGTCTTATAGTAACAATAACAAAATAAAATAAAACAAAATAAAAGCGTATTTTTTTTGTATTGTATTATACAAAATTGTATTAACTACAATTAACTACTTAGTTAATACAAAATTGTATTAACTAAGCTCCATGTATATAAACAGCAACAAACAGTTTGCTAATAATGAAAAGGGAGGGGAAATATCTAGGCTGAGATCTGAGGAATATGAGAAACCCAGCCATGCTCATCACCACGTTAGAACAGATAAATACCTAAACTTAATGGCAGTACTGGAGGTAGAAGGAGGAGATAAATACTAGGATTTTCAATATAATATTGAAAGCAGAGCTTACAGGCTTATCTTGTGAGTTGAATTAGAGTGGGTGGTAAAAAAAAAAAAGTTTCAAAGATGAATTTCAGGTTTTTCCTTGGGAAATGAGCACAATGAAGTGTCAATTAAAAGATATAGGAAAGCCTGAAAGAAGGACTGTTACGATGGGAAAAATAGTCACTCTGTTTTAAAATTGTTTACTGATGGATTCCTATCACATCTAAATGGGAATGAGGATTAGTCACGCTTCTGTTGGGGTTCCAGGCAGAGATGACAATACAGGAGATGTCAGAAGGTAGAAGGCCCTTAAAGCAATGAATTTGTGAGATCTCCCATGGGCTGACAGTCTAATGAGAACAAGATCCCAAAAATGATCCTAGAGTGCTCCAAAATTCAGAGGAAGAACAAGTAATAAAGAGACTGACAAAGAGCAGGTGGTAAAATAGGAGATAAAGAGGGTTGTGTTGGAAGTCGATGAAGAGTTTGCAACGACAAGTACAGACTTGTTTCAAATGCTGCCGTATCAAGTAAGATGATGACTAAAGTAATATTAATGGCTAGGAGTTCCTTGAATGGTTTCCTGACTCCCATCCCCCTTAGTGCCTTTCATGGAGCAGCCGTTCAGTAAGGAGTCATTAGTGTTTCCCCTTGTCACCGCTGCATCGTGTCGTCAGGTAAGAATTTATCATGACAAGTTTTCCAGTAAAAGTACAGTCCTGGCTTATCTCAGGAGTAAATTGGAGGCGCCGCATCCAATTCATGTTCCAAAAGTCCTCAATTAGTATAAATCCTTCAGGCACGATGCCCGCTTCTAAGCCTAAAGTGGCTGTAGCTAAGTGGCTATAGATACTCATTTCAGTCTATCTTTTATTCATGTAGCTTCAGTCACATTTACAGTTTGAAGAGTGTATTACTTCACAATGCTTCCCAAGAGGAGGAAAAAGTTACTAAATAAATCAGTACACACATTAAGTGCCAAAGAGTGTTCCATATGATTTTTTTTTTTCTTCAGGACTTCTTGTCTGAAACCAATCAACTATTTCTACAGAGAAACAAGAAAAAAATATGTTTTTCACATTCCCATTCTTTCCACACGAAAATGCTCTATTATCTAATGCTCCCAATAACACTGGGTAGACAGAAGATGGTGGGTAGCCTAATAAAACCTTTTTCCCTAAAAGACTCAGACATACTCTAGTTTCAAGGTCTTATTTTATGTTATTTCAATATAGTCACTATTTAAAAGTCTGCTTGAGGGATGGACCAAACTTTTTCTCTGCCTGTCTCCTCACAGGCCCAGTGACCTTTATAAATGACAGCAAACCTCTGTTGAATGAAAGATGAAAGGAAAGAGGAAAACATTAAGATATTTTGTCCTACTTTTGTGTGACTTGTTGAAAATAATCACGGGGCCTATTTGTCACTCCAGAGCTTTGTCTCTTTTTCCCAGTAGCCCGTGACAGGCTCAATGAAAAAAGTGCAAGTAAAGATGAATTGGCAGCAGCATCATTTCTGCCCTGTCTCCTGGTCTTTCTAATTTTCCCTCAGATGAAATATATATACAATATCAAGTCAGTTAAGTGAAAGAAACATCTAGAGGGAGAAGGAGAGTGACCGAATCCTTTCTCTGGTACAGAAACAGCTATTAAAAATATCTGTCTCATTCAATTTCAACAGTCCAGTTCTACTCCCAGTATTTATATCTGTAAAATGAAAATGTGTTTTCCCTGGGAAGGAAGAAATGACAGATGGTCCAGGGAGGCAGGGGATGGAGAGGAGATGAAAGGAGGGAACAGAAAACTTAGGCTAAATAAATACTAACAATCATAAACCAAGTTAAGGACAAAATTGTATTCTACAAGACATTGTCAGAATGAAATATTTTAAGTTAAATAAAACAATTCACTCGAGAATGGAAAGCAATATGGCCCAGTGACCTTGATAAATGACAGAAAACCTCTGTTTGCAAATGACCTCTGTCTGTAAATGACTTCAAATGATGACATAGGATCATGTCACATATAAAGTAAACTTTCAAGCTGAAGTAAACTTTCAAGGTTCACTGAATCATCTGGCATAAGGATTCCTCATATAGTCGCCTTGATGCAGAGTTACTGAGCTTCTACCTAAACACGTGGAACAGAAAGCTTCTTTTCCAAGAGGCTTATCCTTTTGTTGGACACCAATTCCTTCCTTTGGACTAATGTAACTTACATTCCTCAGTCCAAATTTAACTATGTTGTGCTACCCAAGGTAAGTGAAATTCTTATGCCATGTTTATGATAAGAAATGTCTTCTCAAATTTCAATTTTTCGCTTGGCCAAAGGTTCTTGTATTTTTTTGCTTGCTTTGATTTTGTTTTTGTTCATTTTAGCCTATTACTACCTTGCAGAGTGCCTAGGTACTTACCACTGTATTGCACAGGCTTAGTAGTTATTTATTGATTCTAAAATATATGCCTAATATTCATAACTCACTTTTTTGTAGGTGCTAGCTGACTGAGGTATTAAATCAACATCAAACTGCTAAGTCACCCTGCATGGGTCATAAGCCTGTGAAAGGAAGATATGTACATAAAATATAATCCTTGTATTTGCAGGGTGACATATCTATAATCAGAAAGACTAGGCATAAAATTTCTTCATATGTCTATTGCTCGCATTAAATAAAACAAACTAAAGTAAGTAAGTGGAAAATACTGGACTTAATTTCTAAACTATGATGTATACAATTAATATTTGTAATCTCTTTATTTGCTGTATTGTTAGTTTTTTTTTTTTTTTTTAGGCAGAATCACGCTTTCTCACCCAGGCTGGAGCGCAGTGGCACACCTTGGCTCACTGTAACCTCCACCTTCCAGGTTCAAGTGATTCTCGTGCCTCAGCCTCCCAAGTAGCTGGTACTACAGGCACGTGCCACCACACCCGGCTATGTTTTGCATCACGCCCGGCTATGTTTTGCATTTTTAGTAGAGAAGGGTTTCACCATGTTGGCCAGGCTGGTCTCAAACTCCTGATCTCAAGTGATCTGCCCATCGTGGCCTCCCAAATTGCTGGGATTACAGGCGTGAGCCACCACGCCCAGCGAGGAAGTTTTTTTTAAAGTAAGTGCTTTTATTGTTTATGTTTTTCATGTGATTGCAAGTTTCTGCATTGCAAATCATTTTAACTTAAGAAATTGCAAGTTTCTGCATTGCAAATCATTTTAACTTCAGAAAATCAGTCATCACATCTGGGAGGGAATGTTTTATAATTAACCAGTAATTCAGAAATGCAAAGAAGAAACCTGGTTTTATTCTTCCTTGATGGTTTATTACCAGAAACAAAGTACCAATCAGTAGCGAGATAATAATATATTTCCAATTTTTAAAAAGTAATCCAGATTCTAACAAATAATTGTTGACAGAATCTTGAGAACTAAATGGTGCTACTTAACTGTATTAATATCTTAATTCTCCTGTGCACATTTCTCCTTTTTAAATTATTTCTGACCTGTTCTTCTGATGTTTCTATTTACTATCTGTATCATTTACATAGTTAATAAGTGTTTTATAAAAGTTGCTTCAAAAAAGAGCGTGAAATTTGGAGCCAGATGAATGAGAATTTGCTTCTCTCCTGTTTCACTTTGTAGCTGTGTAACCCCAGGGAAGTGTATTACTCATGACTCTTCAGAGAAACAGAACCTAGAGAATTATTATAAGGAATTGGTTCACATGATTAAGGCTGACAAGTCTCCAGATCTGCAGTTGGCTTCCTGAAAGGCTTTTTAGCAGATAGCATCTTCTGGACACTTTCTCCCACTGCTTCCCTGGACGCACATCTGAGGACTGGCATCAGAGCCACAGCTACTGACCTTGTACATGCCTCTAGACTTGCAACCTCTAAGGCCTTTCTTCTTGGAAGTGTCCCCTTAAAGTATCTTCTAATTTTCAGACTTCCAGAGCCAACTGAAAAGCACTCAAGAGAAAGAACATAAGATTCCTTATGGAGAAACAAAGGCCTCCAAAGTGCCTTTACACTGTGACCCCTTACCAAGCCCTCAGATGAGCATCCAAGGTAGCCAGGCCACCCTAGTACGGGATGTAAACACCCCATTGAAGCAGATGGCCCTGCTGAGCCAGGCCAACTCAAGAAACTCCTAGCTTATGAGAAACCCATGAGACTTGAGACACCTGCTCTCACAGAACCAGCTCCTTCTGAAGAAAGAAGTCACCATAAAAGTTAGGCCTCTGCAGAGGCCCCAGCCTCCATATGGGGCCAGGACACCTGCTACAACGAGATTTCCATATATAGCTGGACCACAAGAAAGAGCCCGGCAACCACGTGAAACCAGAAGCCAGGTGATCTCATCCTTAAGATCTCATTTAACTTTACCTCCATAAAGGTCCTATCTCCAAATACTGTCACAATGGGGTTCACAACATGTGAATTTGGGGAAGACATAATAACAGTTAATTTGCCTTTTTAAACTAACTTTCTTCCCTTATAAAATAGCATACTAAAATAAACATGATGAGTCCTGAGTACTAAATAGGATGATTTCAAAATTTTCAGGAAAAGAGTACTTATCAAATCGTACCTATTATATTCTTGTTATTTTTGTTACATTTTATATATAATAATTTTGTTACATTTATTACCAAAAATCATATGATAATGTTTAACATTTAACTGGGTAATTTAATTTATTTTGAAAGAATTTATTTGTTTCTATGTTCGTTCTGTTTTGTTTTAAAGTTTCTGTGGTTAGTTTTTTTCCTTCTTTCAGAGCTTGATCGGCATTAAATGTCATTTGTTGAAATTAACTAATTTTATTTTTACATGTTGCTATTCACTAATTACAGCATTTATTTAGGCGTATAGCAAGATATGAAGTGTTTGTTTCCAAAATGCGAGGTAATTTTCCAAATTTTTAAGTCTCAGTATGGAAAGATACAAACATAATCAAGTTACCTGCAGCTAAAGGGAAAAACAGGTGGAAGAACAAGGATAAAAGCAAGTTTTATGGAATTATAACTCACTATTTTAACATTGAAACTAGGTAAATATTTTACTTATGTCAAAAATTAAACCATATAAACAATCCCAAAACTGTTGGGGGGAGGGAGCCAGTGTATCTAATGTAATAACAATGGTTTTAAATCACAAAGAGAAAAAAATTGCTTAAATAAGTAAAATATTTTTCTATATATACCTAGATTAACGTAGTCTAATAATATTAACGTAGTCTAATAAAAATAACTCTAAAAGATCTTAAACTCCATTGAACAGTCTTGTAGTTAGTAGGCCTATTGCAATAGGTAGGTTGTAGGAAAAAATGATTTTGTCAAAATTGTTAAGAACCAAGGTAATCAGCAAAAGAGAAAAAAGTATGTAAGTATAAAATCAAAGAATTTAAGTGAAACTTGAAACCTTAAATTCGAGCAAGTATCAGAAAAAATACATCAGTGATATTTCTCCTAGAAATATTAGAAATATTAATAGCCTACTATACCAATTGAAAATATTTAGAAGCAAAAAGTTGAGGCTCTGCTATCCTGCTATGTAGAAAGCAAAAAAGCATTAAAAGTCTAATCAGGTTATGACAAAAGGACAAAAATAATTTGACAGAGCCCTTCCCAAACGTTGGACAATTTAAACAGCAGAAAGAAACAATAATGACTATGACAAATAGAAATACAAGATATAAATGTTCATAACATAATTATACCAAAAAAAAAAATCATTGGACACCACTGAATTTGCTAGAGCATTGACTCATTGCTTATTTTCCCTTATATTTGAATGCAGAAAACCAAATGGTTAATGTAGTAAATTTCTTATTCATAGAATTTCTGCAATTAAAGACAGAAGGAAGTTCAAGTTACCATTCGAAAATAATACATTGTCATGTGAAAATAATATGTAAATAAGTGCTACAACCATTTATCATTATCTTAATGATGTAATGCTAAAAGATCACCCATAGTGAATTCTTGCCCACATATCAAGTCTGTAGCTCTACTATCAATCTATAGAAATTAATGAGAAAGGAGGAGAAAAATAACTCTATGAGGCAAAAATCAGCAAACTCAAAAGCCTCTCTGATACACTTGGTGATTTAAGTTAACTAGGTATTACATGATATCAATGAACTACTATTAATTACCAAGTGTTCATAATGACATGAATGTTATGTCAAGAGAGAAGTTCTGAGCCATACATGATAACTGTGATTAGCTTTTCAATAACACAGAAAAATGTATGCACATATATGCATACATAAAATAAGGGGAATGTGAAACAGTATTGGCAAAGTCGATAATTGTTGAAGCTAGGTGATGGTAAATGGAAGTTTGTCATACAATTAGCTTTATTTTTATATGTGTGTTTGAATTTTTTAAAATAAAGTGAAAAGAAGCCACAGAAAACCAAAATCATTTGTGAACGAAATTTATGAAGAAAAAATAAGCATAAGACATTTGTAGAGAAATCAGGATTAGGCAGAGAAATTGGTAAAATTTTATTGTCTCTAAATATTTCTAGTTCCAGTCTTTATGACATTAGAATTAATTCTTTTCTTTTCAAAGGTGTGTTCCTGCCTTTTCAACCAAACAAGCCTAATTTAAATGCTGTTTCAAAAGAGCAAAAATGCTGGTGAATAATGACTAAAAATAGTTTAAACCCTTATTACTAATTAAGATTAAAATGAAACCCATAGCTAGCATCATACTTAATGGGAAAAAACTGAAAGCTTTTCCTCTAAGATCTGAAACAAAACAAAGCTTTCACCACTCTTATTCAACATAGTACTGAAGTCCTAGCTAAAGCAACCAGACAAGACAAAGAAATAAAGGGCAACCCAACTGGAAGGGGAGAAGTCAAATTAACCTTACTTGGAAATGATATAATTTTACAGATATAAAAGCCTAAATGTTCCACCAAAAATCCTATTAGAACTGGTAAACAAATTCAATAAAGTTGCAGATACAAAATCAACCTATAAAAATCAATAGCATTTCTGTATGCCAACAGTGAACAATCCGAAAAAAGAAACCAAAAATGTAACCTCGTTTACAATAGCTACAAATAAAATAGAATACTGAAGAATAAACAACCAAAACTATGAAAGATCCTTATAATGAGAAGTATAAAACAATTAATAAATGCAATTGAAAAGGACACCAAAATGGAAAGATATTCCATGTTCATGAATTAGAATAATATTGTTAAAATGTCCATACTACCCAATGCAATCTTTGAGATTGCTTTAATGCACTCCCTATCAAAATATCAATAATATTCTTCACAGATACTGAGAAAATAACCCCACATATTTATGTGAAACCACAATAGACCAAGAATAGCCAAAGTAATCTTGAGCAAAAAGAACAAAACTAGAGGCATCACATTACCTGACTTCACATTATATTACAACACTATAGTAACCAAAACAGCATGGTACCAGAATCAAAACAGATATATAGGACAATGGAACAGAATAGAGAACCCAGGAATAAATCTGCACATTTACAGTCGACTCATTTTTTACAAAAATACCAATAACGTACATTGAGAAAAGTACAGTCTCTTGTATAAATAGGGCTGAGAAAACTGGATATCTATATGCAGAAGGATAAAACTGGACCTTATCTCTTACCATATAGAAAAATAAAATCAAAGTGAATTAAATATTTAAATATAAGACCTGAAACTATAAAACTACTGGAGAAAACAAGACATTAGACTTAGCAAAGACTTCTCAAGTGAGACCTCAAAAATAAAGTACAGAAAAGCAAAAATGAACAAATGGGATCAGATCAAGCTCAAAAGCTTTGCATAGCAAAGGAAACAATCAACAAAGTGAAGAGACAACCTGCAGAATGGGAGAAAATATTTGCAAACTACTCAACTGACACGGGAGTAATAGCCAAACAAGAGCTCAAACAACTCAATATCAAAAAACCCACAAATAACCAATTATAAATGGGCAAAAGATCTGAATAAATATTTTTCAAAAGAAGATATACAAATGGCCAACAGGTATATGAAAAAATGCTCAACTAGTCATCAGAGAATCACAAATCAAATCCACCATGAGATATCATCTCAGCCAGTTAAAGTGGCTTTTATCAAAAAGATAAAAAAATAACTGATACTGATGAGGACGTGGAGAAAGGAAAATGCTCACGCACTGTTGGTGGGAATGTAAATTACCTCAATCACTATGGAAAACAATATGGAGATTCCCCAAAAAGCTAAAAATAGAAATACTATATGGTTCAGCAATCCCATTGGTAGGTATGTATCCAAAAGAAAAGACATCAGTATATCAAAGCGATATTTGCACTACCATATTCATTACAGCAGTATTCACAACAGCCATGATATGGAATCAACCTCATTTTCCATCAGTGGATAAATGCGTAAAGAAAATGTGGTACATATATCCAATGGAATGTTATTCAGCCACAAAGAATTTGCATTTGCAACAAATGCAAATTTGCAACAAATGGATATAATTTGCAGCAAAATGGATGGAAACTAGAGGACATATGTTAAGCCAAATAAGCCAGGCATAGAAAGACAAATATCACATATTCTCATTCATAAGTGATAGATAGAAAAATTAATCTCATGGAAATAGAGAGTAGAATAATGGTTCCCCAAGACCGCGAAGGGTAATGGGGAGAGGGGGACAAAAATAGGTTGGTTAATGGGTACAAAAGTATAATTTGAGGGAATAATATTGGGTATTCAATAGCACAATAGGATGCCTAAAGTCAACTATAATGTATTGTATATTTTAACATAATTAGAAGAGTGAAATTGGAACATTTCTAACACAAATGATAAATATTTAAGGTGACGTATATCCCAATTACTCTGATTTGATCATTACATGTTGCATGCCTATATAAAAATATCACATGTACCCCATAATATATACAACTACTGCATATCCATATAAAATAAAAATAAAAATTTTTAAATGAGAAAAAAATATGAACACAAAGCTTCATTTTCTTGTACAATAATCAGAAAAATTCAAAAACATCATTAGATTCATATATGTAAGAAAAATAAGTGATATATACTCTATTTATTAAAATATATATTATGTTAAAATAACATACATTATTTAGAAATATATTTACATATAATATATTAAAATATATATTTTAATAAAATAATCAAATATTTATTAAAGTATGCTATATTAAAATAATATAAATATAATGTTATTTTTACATATATATATACACATAATTTCTCCTTTATATAAAAATGTGTTTCATGTAACTCTAGTAAGGGCAGAGACTAACCCTTTTCTGTTCAGTGGCCCCTACGACTCTCATTTGTAGCAAATGTAGCAAAGAGTAAGCTCAGGCAAACTGGCTCAACAGAAGAGCTTCAAGGTCTTTAAGGAAAATTTCAACTTTCCTTTGAATAATGTCGTTTTCTGGGCAAGTGTATTTGTTTTCTAGGGATGCTGTAACAAAGTACCCCATATGGGGTGGCTTAAAAACAGAAATTTATTTTCTCACACTTTGGAGGCCAGAAGTACAAGATCAAAATGTCAGCAGGTTTGGTTTCTCCTGAGGCCTCTCTCTTTGGTTTGTAGATAGCCACGTTCTCCTTGTATATCTTCTCAAAGCCTTTTCTTTGTCTGTTTCTCTTCTTATGACACAGTGACATCAAATTAGGGCCCACCCTAATGACCTTATTTGACTTCAATTACCTCTTTCAAGCCTTTATCTCTAAATATAGTCATATTCTGAGGTACCAGAGGTTAGGATTTCAACATACGAATTTTGGGGAGACACGATCAGCCCATAACAACTAGAAAACTCTTACTTTGCATACTTAGGCATTTGCTTCCTTTTCCCTAAAATCCCATAAATATGAAAAGTTGATAAGTGACAGATTGTCTTCTGAAACTTAGAACATATCTAGCATTTCTGGGTCTAAAAATGCATATGGCAGGGGTAATTAGATGAAAGATCATTCTCATACTTAAATGCTGAATCTTTCCTTGAGAATTTTCCTCCTTGTCTTAGTCTCTCCCTGCTGCTATCATAAAATACCTTCTGCTGGGCAATTTATAAAGAATGAAAATTTCTTTCTTCTGGTCTGGAGACTGGGAAGTCCACTATGGAAGCACTGGCCGATTTGGCATCTGGCGAAGGCTCACCCACGCTCTTCTTCCAAGATGATGCTTTGTTGCTCCATCCTCACATGGTGGAAGCCAGAAGGGCAAAGTAGAGTAGGGCACTCGCTTCCTTCAACCTTTTTTTTTTTTTTTAATCATAGCACTAATCTCATTGAGGAGGGCGGAGGACCCATGACCATCACTTCTCAGAGGCCCCGCCTCTCAGTACTGTTACACTGGGATCATCTCCCTCTGTGCTTCCTTTCTGGCCTTAGCCTCTGTGCTAGCTGGTGGGAGCCTCCTGCTAGGACTCTGGGGAAAACTTCAACTTTGCTAATAGGCACCCCGGGCTCCATGCTGACATCAGCATGGGGAGTGTGCATGATTGTGGGGAGGAGGCTTGAATTGCAAGAGCAGGAGATGCCCTTGCCCCTCCTCTTTGGTGACTCGGGGACACAGTGCGCTTCCCTAGGGAACAGACTTCAAGCCCAGCTAAGACAGGGCCCCTGTTTACTCAGCAGAGTAGGCAAGAAAGTAACAGCTAGATAGTGCCACACAACACTGCCTCATTAATCATGAGCCATGTATGAGCTAGAACCATCAGGGAGACATGGGCCGAAGTAGCTGCCACCTCCACTCCTCTTGCCCCCAGACTGAGGATGAGAGACCACCTGTAATGTAGATGTCCCAAAGGTTCCTCAGGTATCTCCACCCAGAGACCTTGGCTGGAAAACCGGCTGGACTGCTTTGACTAAGTCAACCACCCCGGGAGTGAAGAAAGGAAAGAACTAGTTGAGTGTTTTTAGGGGGCCTTAGTCCCAATTCTTGACACGGGTAGATGTCAGCTTAAGCCCAAGCAGCTTTACGTTTTTATCTAGGACGAGCTAGAACTGTCCATTGCTAACCAGCCTCCTTATATAATATTATTATATAATAATGAAGTCACAGCACTGCTGACTCTGCACTTGTTCCTCTTCTTCCCAGGCTGTTCACTTGGAAATGGCAACCAGACTTTGGGCCACTTTCACCTCTTCTCTCACTCCAGGAACACTGAGACTAAGATCCACACCAGCCTGCTTCCACTTTATTCTTGGAAAAAAAATTAAGAAGACACATATGGAGAGACATGTATGTTCAAACCATAACAATCCTCTGTGTTTTGCTATAAACTATGCATCTCCAGTAGTTCTTTGTACAATCTGTATACTCTGAAGAGTATAAAATAAACATTTTAGACCAGCTAGAACTATGATCCAAATATCTACCTGCAAAATAAATAATATTACTTGTATATTATTATAAATGAACATATGTATTCATTCAATGTTTATTGAGTGTTTATTACATGCCAGGTGCTGAGTATGGAGCTAGTGATACATTGTGAGAGAATCTTCCTTAGTGGAGCTCACCATCTAGGGAAGCACACACAAATCATTGGTTACTATGTAGCGTGATAAATAATTACAGAGAACAGTGATCATATAATGGTGGGGCATCCAAATCAGGTAAGCAATTAGTAGAAAATAGGAATATGAATGAAGAAAGCTGTTTCAGGGAAAATAAACAAAAACCATTTAGAAGTCAAAAAAGAGTAAGATGCATCTGGGGAATATGAATAATTCAGTATGACCAAAGCAAATATTCATGTGTGAAGTGACAGTGAATGAAGTAAAGGAAGCAGGCAGGGTTAGATAAGTTACTTAAAGGTTGAATGTTTTCACCAACATTGCTAGAACCTCTAAAGGATTTGAAACAAGAAATTGGAATGATTGGATTTGCATTTTAGAAGAGTGTTAATAGATGAGTACACTGCCGTCCTGTAGGTAAAAGATGAAGAGGTTTATGATTATTGATCTACTGTTGGGGCTAGATAGCAGATGACAGGCACAGGAGATCACAGTGCTTGAGACTATACAGATTCTGATGAATGATTGGATGTTGGGGCTGAGTGAAGTGGAAATAACAAGGATACAGCCCAGATTGCTGGTCCAAAACACCAAGAGAGGGAATAAATTGGAAGGATTAGATCTGGAGAGTAAAGGATCAGATGTGGAGACTTTAAAAGGAATGAGTTCAATTTTGGGTGTATTGATTTGAAATGCTTTGGGGATACCCAAGTGAGTGCACTTTGAAAAGCAATTGGACATATTGGCCTGGATTACAGGTACACATTTGCAGGCATTTGGTACTATATTCTGGATAATTTCTTCTGGTCAAGGTAACGGTCAAATCATCCATTCAATCTGCCGTTAAACTTGTCCAGCAAGTATTTAATTTTGGTTATTATTTCATCTTTAATTCATAGGTGTTTATTTGTTTCTTTTCCAAATATAACTTGTCCTTCCTATAGTTTTCATTTTCCTGCAGATAACTTTGAATGTATATTTTATTTTTTAAACACGTCAAGTATAATTTTTTTATAATCTATACCTGGTGGCACTGATATCTGAACACTTAGTGGGCCTATTCTGCTGTCTTGTTTCTATAGCGTTTCACTCATGAAGCTTTGATTGTTTGTGTGCTTGTTTGGTAGTGATCTTTGACACTGTGCAGCTCAGTGTATTTGAAAACTTATATATAGGAATAATGTAAGGTCTAGGATAAGGAAAATATCTTCAGAGAGGTTTCTTAGGTATTTCTGTGAAATACACGTGTGGGTATGCTGGGGTCTCAAATTCTGACTTGAGACTCCATGACCTACCCAGATAGCCACCAGGCCACATAGTGCTGATTTCTTCCTGGTTCATCCCTATGAGTTCCCAGGTGTTAGTGGGGGATGCCTCTATTAGATTCCCATCTTATATGGACCCTTTGCCTTGGTTTATACATCCTATTCTGGATAAAGCCATCGCATAAATGTTTAATGTTCTAATAGAATAGCGGTTTTTGTGTTCTGCTTACCTGTTTGAACTCCTGTTTTGTTTTTCCTCAGATCTTCTGTGAGACTTATGATCATCAGGACTTTGACTATAATGTCATCAGGACCTTGATTATTTAAGAAAGGCAATTTTTATTATTTTGGGCATTTTTATAGGCTTTCAGTGGAATACATTAGCTGATCTGAGTCATCTAGCCCACTATTACTGGAAACTAGAATTTTCAATTTGCAAATATTTAACAGGTAAATATATATTAAAGTTATGGGTTTAAATAAGGAAAATATATAGAGTAAAAATATTGAAAGATTTGTGAACAAATCTTCGAAAATGTCAAAATGTTAGGTAGACAAGTCCAGGAGAGTGGGATAAACCAGTAAAAGATTTGAAATAAAACCAGAATAAAACTGTATCAGAGGAGGTAAGAGGAAAGCTGGGTGTGTGAATGAGAGAATATGCAATACCAAATGTAGCAGAACCAATAAATAATGCAGAAAAATAATTAATGGCTTCATCCTTGTGAAAGCATTAGCGATTTCAGTGATAGCACTTTCAAAGTAGTGGAAGAGATGGAAGCCAAGTCAGCATTACTGTGGATGGGGAGCAGAGAGTGCACAGTGAGCTCTCAACATGTTTTCAAGAAGCTTTAGTGGAGAGGGGAGGAAAGAGAGGATGGCGTAGTCCAGAGTGAGCTTTTGATTGTTTGTTTTATAGTGAGAGGTGCTCACGAAGAAGAATATGCTTTGGAAATACACAAACCACTAGAGAAAATGTTATTTAAGACATATGAAAGAGAGAAGATGTATTGGCAGAATTTTGTTAAATCTGAGTGGATGAAACCCATTTAAAGTTACTTTATAAACAAAAAAATGTTATTGCTTCATATAAATAAGGTGCGAGATCTAGGGCTCAAATGCTATCATCAGACTCCACCGCTCCATCTCTTAGTGAAGCTATTTGCATATGGTGAGAAGGTAAGCCCGTGACAAGACACACATCTTTCTAACCTCTTATTTTCAGGTCCTATGAATATCTTTCTCAGTATCTCTTTCAGAAGAATTCAGAGAAGACAATAGTACCAGGAACCATTGATTTATATACAAACAGCTTTTATCCTGGCCGAGGAGATGAAGCATATTAATTGATCATGCTTCTCTGCATCTCTCTGTAACATGAAGGCCTAATTCAATCCCAGTAGAAAAAAATGGGAGGAAAATACTACCGTGGCAAAAACTGCAAATATCGAGCTAAATGGGAAGTAGATGGACCAAGCTGTTCAATTGAGCAGTTAGCAATAGGTTTTTAAGGAAAGGTTGAGGATTATAATTCTGTTCTCATTAAAGGGTTAGTTATGGTTGTTGAGGATATGACAGTGTTTTATGAAACATAATAGACAATCTGCTTTTGAAAAAATGGAAAATATTTAGGAGTTGAGCATTAAACATTCTAAAGATCACTAATAATACAGGAAAAAAATACCATTCAATATAAAAAGATGAAAAATGTCCCAAGGCAGCAGGTGAAACCAAATGTTCTATAAAAATATAGAGGGAAAAATGCTTATAGACTGGACCAATCTAGGGGAGTTTCACAGAAAAGAAAAGAAAAAAGCAGATAAAACCAAGGAGAAGGGAAAGGAGTGAAGGTAAAGCAGAGAAAGAGAACCAAGGAAGGATTTGGGATGTGCTTTGATGGGTGATGGTCAGGCGATGATCCAGAGGTATTAGTGAACTTTGGGCAGAAAACACAAAGCAGACAACAGATCTTCATAAAATCCCTAATCTCTTAATAAAACTAAGGAGAAAGGCATTCTCTCATTATATGAAGAGAAAATATGATATATGGGTATGGTATTACCCCTAATGCTTGACTGCTGCTTTCATGAATATGGGGTAGCTTGGGCTGCAGAGAAGATACTAGGAAGATGAAGAAAATCTGGCATAGCATATGTGGAAAACTAAGGTAATTTTGATACATAATCCCTCCAATCTTGCCAGAGGATAGCTGCTTTAGAGAATTAGTACAGATTCTTAGCTTTATGATTTGTAAATTTGCACATGCAGTACCCAATTACTGCTTAATCAAGTTTACATTATTGAGTTCACAAAAGGACTTGTATTTGCTCATAAAACACATGAAAAGAAACTCAGACTACTGATGATCAACTAAACTGCAAATTAAAGCAATAATAGTTCATCTTTTTTCTCAGGATGGGAAAGCGTTCAAAGATTATAGTATGTGTGATGGATAGGACAGTGGAAAATATGGAATGTTATACATGCTTTGTAAGAAAACTGCACAACAGTTTTGAATTATATAGGGCAAGATACTCAACATTTTCAATATATAATTATTTTCGTCTTCTATTTCTAGAAAACTATCCTATAGAATCAAAATCAAATAAACAAAAATGTTAAAAAAAAGGATATTGATTATTTGTAACTTTGCAATATTGGAAATGTCAATATCTATCAGAGATGGGCTAAATATATTTTATTTAAATATAATAAACACAAAATGTAACTATAACTTTTAAACCGAATAAGATATATTTAGATGTAGTCACATATCTACTATACACAAATTTTTGGGTTAAAAAAAGCAAATAAAAACAGTAGGTATAGCAGATTTTCATGTATATATAAATAAATAGATTTCATTAAACATTAAAATTAACTAGAAAAATAAAATAACAGTAACTCACAGATTGAGTGTTAGAGACAAATTTCACTTTTCATACTAGTGACTGCTGAAAATTTTTATATTAAGTATGTGCTAATTTAACAACATATTACAAATAAAATATGTTTACATTATAGCAAAATTTGTAAATGTTTATAGGAAAACAGAGAAACTTAAGTCATTAAAAAGGAAGAATTGAAAGGATTTAGTAATAATTGGGTATAAAGTAGAATAAAAAGCAAAGTGACACTCATACAAATTCAGTTTTAATAGGTTTGAATGGTGGCATCAATGACATTAAAAAGATAAGAAAATAAGTTGAGAAATTCATTTTGTGATGTACTGCTGTATTTTCCAGTTGCAATACTTATCTCACTTTAACTACTTTAATACGTGTCCTTCAGTGATATACTTTCATTTTCTTATCTCCTTGTAAGGAGTCTTAACATAGTAAACACCTGGTAAATTTTTACTGAATCAATAAATTAAGTAATTAGTTCTTTTCAGTTAAAGTTTTAAAAAGGCACATTTATGGAAGTGTCTTAAAAGCAGATAGGGTATGTGTTTAAAAACCAGATGAAAAATGTAAGACTTGGTGGAGACATTTGGGAGTGATCATTCTAAAGTTGTTGGAGTAAATGGGCAGCTTGGAAAGATGGTTCAAGTGGATGGAATAAGGAAGAGAATTTTTTTTTTTTTTTAAGAAAGCAATGAATGTGTGCTTGCACTAGAAGGAAAAAAACTAAGACAGGGCCAGCTCTCTTTAGTTTCAGGAAAGTTTTAAGAAAAAGAGTATCTTCTGGGTGAATTAACACAGCAACAGAAAACCAACAGAAACCAACAGAAAACCAACAGAAACCAACAGAAAACCAACAGAAACCAACAGAAAACCAAAATACTGCATGTTTTCACTTATAAGTAGGAGCTAAATACTGGATACTCATTCACTTAAAGATGGCAACAGTTTTTGTTTTAAAGAAAAAAGCAGAGTAATTTTTAAAAATAATTGCCTCAATATACAGTACAGCAAACAACCTGGAAACCTAATACAACTTTTGTCAAAGATTATCTTTGTTGGACTTTGAAAAAGTTTCTATCAAACTAGAATAAACTCTTTGTTAAAACTTGCCAGAATTCACCAGAGCAACCATATGGACCTGGAATTCTCTTCATGGAAAACTTAAAAACGTATAATTCAATTTCTTTCTCAAAGTTTCCATTTCCTCTTGTACCAGTTTTAGTAAGTTGTGTATTTCAAGAATTCTTTTAACTTCATTCAATCTTTGAATTCATTGGCCTAAAACTTTTTATGGTATTCCTTATTCATCCTTAAAGTCAGCTGGCCAAGGAGTAATAACCCCTCTATCGTTCCTGATCTTCACAATTTGTGAAATAAAACCCAAATCGGTTAATCTTGCTAGGGACTTAACAATTTTATTAATCACATCACATGACTAAATTTTATTGATGAAAAACTGAATTTGAATTATCAAAATGAAAGTTTCATTAGGGGCCTGCCCAACCTGTCACCAAGACTCATACACAATGGGCAAGTATTCTCAAAGAGGAAAGAGATTTAGATGCTAATATACCAAAAATTTTTCCAAATTAAAATTACCTCACAATCAGTCTCACTGGCAGCTCAACATTTATTTATATTCAACAAATATTTTTGAATGATTATTATATTCTAGATCTTGTTCTACTCTCTGCATATGCCCTTCTTCAGTAATAAAAAAGTCAAAATCTCCTAATTAACTTAGTGCAACTCTGTGTAATGTAGCCCCAAACACACTCCTTTCCCCTCAAAAAGACAATTCAAGTCTTTATCTCTTATTATCAGTTGCAAGTTAAGAATATTTAAATGATGTCTTGTTTTCCTTTTGCTTCTTTTGTAATTCTGTCTCGATAATCTGTTATTTGTAGACCAAAATTTATAATTAACCTCCACAAACAAATTCTATATGCAATAATACTGGGAAAGAAAAATAAAGAAAATGAAAATTAACTTTAAAACATATGTATATTCATGTCACAGAGAGGAATAAAATACTAATAGATAATATATCATTTTGAGGGGTTAGCTCGTGGCAAAACTATAGCTGGTGTTTACAATTATAATTGCCTTCCATTCCATTTTCAGTATGTTTTAAGCCAGCACCACAGAAATTGGAAATTCTCTTCCAGATGGGATGGTAGTATTTATTTCTGAGAAATATGAGATTGTATTAGTCCTACCTATACAGGTTTACAATTGTCTTATATGTTACTTCTGGACATAAGACATCCCCTCAGTTCCATTCTTACTCCTCCCTGCTCCTACTGTGTTACTTTACCTTTCTCCACTAAAGTCACAATTAATAACCCAGCAAGACCACTGACCCCTTTCTTTGCCCATGTCATTTGAAGCTTAAAATATTTGGGAAGCAATTACAACCTTCAATCCAGAAAAGGAAAATCAGGTCATCTATTAGAAGCATTCATTCCTTGGCTAATACAGTTTCTAACCAGCAATCCCGAGTGTGGAAATAGACAGTAAAAAACATTTAGAAATAATAGTGAGAAGACAACACTCAATTTTACCACTTGACTTTTCAGTCCTAGGTGGCTTAGCTTTGTAGGAAATAGTGCGGGATATTAATGAGTAGCTTAGAAAATACACTGCCTTCTGCAGAGCAAAGCTACTGCTTGTAGAAGTTCCAGGAATTCTCCCCATTTTCTCATTATAACAGTGTCATTAGGAGGACCCCTCGTTGTTCTGTGAGGCCCACCATTTCTGTGAGATGAGATACTTTCAAGAACATTCTATTTGTTCATTGTCCTTTTTCCTGTTCCATAAAGTTCCTTGATCAGATATAAATTTGATGATCCATAGAGCAGATCATCTTGCCCACCTGGTAATAAAAGATTCCTTTACATAAATGACTAATCACAGAGGACACGTTTTCTGAATTTATCCCAGAGGTTTGTATGCATATATATTACCAAAACCTCATTTTACCAGTTCTCCCAATAAATAGGCTATCTCTCCTATTAAATAGACCATGAATTAATATATACCATTAGCTCAGCCCATCTCTTATCTGGACCAGGGTAGATAAGATTCTCTGGTCTAAGATCTATTAAGAGGATTCCTTTCTCTACAGTACTTAGGTGTCACATGGTCTGAGATTGCAGAGTTTCACTTTTAAATGGTATCAGCATATTGTGCAAACCGAACTCAGAATTATTTCCTTCTTAGTCAACTAGTAATAGAAAGCATCACATAAAACCATTGGTAAGGAGTATATGACAAGTTATCAAGATGGTATTTTGGGATTATAAACCATCTACACATGAAACGTACGTGTGATTTCAGGATACTTTCAGTGCCACATATACAACTTTCACTGACTCTTGGAAGAATCAAACCAATTTTGTGACTAGGTTGGTTACATAATGTCCAGCTCTTAATGGATATGTCAGGTTTAATGGTCTCCTATGTGTGCCTTTGTCAGGTACCATCTGTCAGGATCAACAGTTATTTCCCAGAGGCAAATCGATAACTTGTCTTTGCTCTGAAATCCAGGAAGCCAGTGTTACGATTCCCCTACCGAGGTTTTCCACCCACCTCTGGGGTAGAAATTAGTTTATCTGTTTCTTTTGTACGTTTTAATGTGTATACTAGGACTGAAATTACATATGTGACTTGCATTGAAATTCTATTACACAGCTCTGGTCTGTAGGTTTTCACTCCATAAAGTGACCAAAGTGGATTCTAAGAAAATAATACTTTTTAAGAACTAATGTCACCGAAATGATTGGTGATTTTCCTTTGTTCAGTTAGTAGTTACTCTGATAAAGCCAGATTCTTTTCTAGAAAATCAGGAGGAAGATTTTAAGCTACAGATGGGGAGTTAATGTAGAGTCCTTCTTCAAGAGCTCTTGGTTGGCCGTGCACCGGGACTCATGCCCCCAATCCCAGCACTTTGGGAGGCTGAGGTGGCCAAAGCCCTTGAGCCCGAGTTCTAGACCAGCCTGGGTAACATAGTGAGACCATGTCTCTACCAAAAATTAAGAAAAAAAATAATCAGGCATGGTGGCATACACCTGTAGTCCCAGCTACTGTAGAGGCTGAGGCCGGAGAATCACTTGAGCCTGGAAGTTCAGGGTTGTAGTGAGCCATGATCACGTCACTGCACTCCAGCCTAGTTCAGCCTAGGACACAGAGCAAGTCCTTGTCAAAAAAAGCCAACCAACCAACCACCAAAAAAGCTCTTGTTCTGGGCAGAAAGATGCAGCACTCTCTTGTGTTAAACTGCTATTTAACCATACTACCTTAGGATCTTATCATCTCTACTTAAATTCAGAGCCCATTTCAACTAAAAAATATTTCAGTAGTGTCACCAATCTAGAGATTTCTGAATTATTTTTAAGTCCAATACATCCTTCTCTAACTTACATCAAGGATGTGTTCACAAATCACCATCGTTCAAAAAATTTTAATCTAGCTTTCATTAATCAGGCAAAAGAAATCATACAATCATACATTAAATTCCTTCAAAAATTCTGATGAGTGAATTAACGTCAATACATTAAATCAAATCTAAATTTACCTTCCTCCCTACATGATAAAATTTCCCAGGGCACATTTTCCCTGTGTTCTCCGTTTCTCCCCTGTACCCTATCACCTTAAATGAGTAAAATCCTGACATCCTTTGGTAAGCCTTCTCCTTACATGTTTGACTTCATAATTGGTCTCCCACACATACTGGAATTGGATTCTAATTATAGCTGTGGAGATAATGAGGAGTGATGGAGAAAGGACATGAGGAAATTAACTTCTTCTTGAAAGGTAAACTGCTCTGACAAGACAGTGACAGTGTTTCTTCAAACAAGAGAGAAAAATCATTATCAGAAACAGGAGAGGAGGCCATGAGGTCAGCAAGAAGGCTCAGCAGGATATGATTCCAGCTATTCCAAGACACTTCTGTGTCATCACACAAAGGCCCCAAGGTTTCTGAAATCTTTCCCGGATTGAATTCTTCTCCACTTCATCTCTCCCCCAAAATAAGAAAATGTAAAGAATTCAAATCTGTGCTACACTTCCTGACATAACCCAACCCAGTTCATTACACAGAGAAATTCTGTGAAAACCAGCAAGAGTTAAAAATTCCTAGGTCATTAGCTTGTTTAATATAGATAAACATATAAAAATGTCTAAAATTGCATAACTCAGTATATAAACTTAGTATAAACATGATTCAAACTAAGAAAATTATAAGCCAAAAAACAACCTGAAAAAATCCTCTAGGCTAATCTACTTTACAACATTTGAAGTAAAACAAATCTAAATAGAAGTAAATCAAATATTACAGTTTATTTAAAAAGATCCCGAATTTACTTTGGAAGATTTTAACAAATGAAGTAATGTAATTTCAAGTATTAATAAAGGTAAGAATAATAAGATTTATTCATAGATACTGAAAGCTTCTTAGTAATAAAATATAACAAAGATTCTAAGTTAAAAAATAATTAGAAAATTTGGAACAGAAACAAACATTCAAAGTTTAATGTAGGTTGTCTACCTGAGAACCACAGCAAGCATAATTAATCACATTCCCTTAAACTCATGAGCAAGGGTAGTTTTTTTATTGCCCTGGAGTTTCTGTCTAATAGACTATCACAACAAAAATAAGTGAGAAATATACATAAATCTATACAAGGCTCAAACTATAATTAATTGCAGGTGATAGGATTTTGCACTGTTAAGAAGTAATGCCTATGAGTTTGTCTCTCTCACCAGTGAGGAGCTTTCATAGCACTTGCTCTTCCCCATTAAAGGATCAGCATGAATGAAATTCTTTGCAACCTGATTTTCCTTTGAGCAGAATTAATTTATTTTATTTCCCTTCTCACTTGTGGGCCATATCGATAATCAGGGAAACACAAATTAATAAATTATTCACTACTCATTTGAATCTCAAGAGCTAAAAGCATGCAATAATAAGTGTTTTCTTCAATTGTAAGAAAATTAGTATTCATGCTGTTGCTTAGTCTAAAAGTCTGAGGGTATTTTAGAGGGTACTACTATCCATCATAATTTTAAATCTACTGACTGTCACTCAGTATCCGACTTAATATAGCCGACTAAAACTGTGTTTGCACAAAGATATACATACAAGGATGACCACTGTAATATCAGTCACAATATTATAGAATTGCCTGTAATATTGCAGAATTTTAAATAATATATGTTTAAATATATCAGGCTGTATTTCTATATTGGAATACCATGCAGTGATTACAAAAGATCAAGCTAGAACTACTCATGATTTCATGGTAGGAGAAAATGCAACTGGGTAAAGAGAAACGAACGGCACACATGTATTGCATATCCTCCTGAATTACTTCACATGTTTATAATCACTAAGCATTTATAATCGCTAAGCACTTAAATGCACTTAAATGCTTAGCGATTATAAAAATGTGAGGCAATTCAGGAGGATATGCAATCCTTTCACAATTATTAAACCAATTAAAAGGATGTAGCTAATCCAAATGGGCTATGAGTCGTGATATCGATTCAGGTCACACAATCATATTGATCATGCCCCTATTATCAACATTCCCCAAGAAGGCTGAATTCCACACAATGTCAAACTAGGTCAGAATTAATGTATGAACCATAGAATATCTCTAAGATGCAAAGCTCTTACACTAAAATTCAGGAGATTTTAATGTTAAAACATAAAACGATACATTTATCAACCATATACTTCAAGACATCAGAAACCTCATCTGTCTTGTTCACAGTTACTTCTTCAGCACAGACAGACAGCCTGGCACATAATAGGCAGGAAATAATTTTAGAGTAAATAGGAATAGAATGAGAGGTAAGACTATTCTTTTTATACAATAGTAAGTAATTATTTGCATCTTTTACTCCACCTGTTTCTCTTGAGATTTGAAGTTTTATTCCTTTTCTATATTAAATTAATATAATGTTATTAAGAAAGTCTTTAACAATAGCTGTGTTTTTCAAGTTTCAGTTCAAAGCAAAATATTTACGATGCCTAATATTTAAAATATTAACCTAGATTTTAAATTATAATGTTACTTCGTGTCCTTTTCTTCCTCTCCACAAAAGCAGTATTAATTCATTAGAAAATGACATACATTTTCTCTCAGGTATTTTCTAATTAGTGAGCATATGTTTACATATTGTTATCAGACCTGAGTAGGTTTCATTGAACCAGGTTCAACCAGAATCTTAATACCATTCTATTTTTATCTTGTGGCAAAGAATTGGTATTTTGCCTCATACTCCCAGGCTTCTATCAGATATATTATGAGAATTAAATATATTTAACCCAAGATAGTGCGATTCTGCTGGAAACAGAGACGGCAGATGTCAACATAGATGTAAACATCTATGATGTTTAGTGTGAGACATGACCAAATCTATAGATAAGCTGGAGAAAAACAAACACACACAACATAATTTAGATTGTATCATCTTCGAAAAACAATACTTATGTTTGAGATGTGTCCTTATAAATATTAGCAAAACAATTAGTGAGTCCGTGGCTTTCTCTACTGAGAAAGCTGAACCAGAATTGAAGGATAATTTACCAGTTCTCACTGAACAGGAGCCCAGGAAACTGCAGGGAGACAAATTATCAATCAGTGAACGCTGAGCTAAAGTCTCAGACACTGCTAGAAAGTGAAAGGCTCTGGTAATAATTAAGAAGTAGACGTTCTTCTATGGAAGACAGAAATACTCTCCGTTACGATGTAATTGAAAAGTGGTGCCTCTTCCTTATGGAAGGGTGTGATGTTGTCACACAGAAAGATGGAAGAAGGGATTTACTTGCTGCACAACCCTTTGGTTAAAGGCAGGATATGCAGGAAAAGACAAGCAGCAGCCTCTGAGTGTCACTGTCTTCTGAACACTTTAAAACATCAGATGCCTTTCTTGCACACTAAAAGGAAGTCCAAGCTAGAGCTAGCAAGGCCATAGACTAAAGTTTGGTTAACAATCCTGTATTAGTTTTTCATGGGCTGCCATCACAAAACTCGGTGATTTAAAAACAACAGAAATTTATTCTCTTACTTAAAGTCCAAAATCAAGATGTTGGGAAGATTGTTTGCTTCTCGGATTCTGAGGGAGAATCTGGTCTTGATGTGCCTTGGCTTGCAGTTGTATCATGCTAGCTTCTGCCTTTACTGTTGCATGCCTGGTCTTCATCCCTGCGTGTTTCTGTCGAAATGTTCCTCTTCTTTTTTTCTTTTTTTTTTTTTTGAGATGGAGTTTCACTTTTGTTGCCCAGGCTGGAGCACAATGACACGATCTCAGTTCACTGCAACCTCTGCCTCCCGGGTTCAAGCAATTCTGCCTCAGCCTCCTGAGTAGCTGGGATTATAAGCATGTTCCACTCCACCAGGCTAATTTTGTATTTTTAGGAGAGACAGGGTTTCTTTATGTTGGTCAGGCTGGTCTTGAACTCCCGACCTCAGGTGATCCGTCCACCTTGGCCTCCCAAAGTGCTGGGATTACAGGTGTGAGCCACTGCGCCCGGCCTGAAATTTTCCTCTTCTTATAAGGCCACCAGACCTACTGGATTTTAGGGCCCGTCCTAACCCAATATGACATCATCTTACCTTGAGTACATCGACAGAGACCTTATTTCCAAATAAGGCACATACACAGGTTCTGATTGGACATAAATGTTGAGAGAACACTATTAAATCCAGTACAAACCCACAGTAAGAAATACATCTTACATGTATGGATGGAACAAAAAATCTCCCAAAACTATAGTTACTCTTTCTGCATACAATGAGCTCTAATATTTTTTAGTGTCTTAATTGTAATGTTTCTAAACTTGTAACAATCCCCAAAATTGTCCGTGATTCAATAACATATGCCTATCATCGTCTGAAAACCCTTAGCTAGATCAATAATCTTTGTCATTTTCACATTTTAAATCACTTGTAACATTGCACAAACCTGTTTATGGAAAGGTTGGCAAGGCAAAGAGAAGAGTGGAAGGAGATCATTCCTACCACGTTTTTTGCAGACCTCCAGAAGAGAGGTGAATGAGTTTATCAGGTAGCATAGAACGGAGTGACTAGTACCACTGCAGTCAATAGAGTGCCACAATTCAGTAGCCAGGATTCTACAGGGACAGGGATCATGAATGCGAACTAGATAGTAATGATGCAGGTCAGGCAAGCCCCAAAAGTGGGGCTCTTCCCAAGCGGATTTGTGGTTTCACTCAGGAAAGAATTAAACAGTAAGCCAGTAATAGAAGAAAACAGCTGGATTGAGGCAACAGCGTAACAGCTGGATGATTGCTCCTGCAGCGGAGGGCTACCCCATAGGCAGTGTGTGGAGAGGAGCCGCTCAGGGAGAGTTCTACAGTCTCTGTATATCCACTTTTAATTACATGCAAATTGAGGAGTGGGTTATTCAGAATTTTCCAAGGAAAGGGTGGTAACTTCAGGGTCATAGCCATGGAAAGGAGGGGTTAAGTCTGAGTGTTGACATGGCAATGGTAAACTGTCACAGTGCTGGTGAGTTGGCGTGTCTTATGGAGAGGTGCTTCCACCTCCACCTTATTTCAGCCAGTCTTCAATCTGCTTGGGAGTTGAGCCCCACCTCCTACCTCAGTAAGACCATCTCATGGGTTAGCAAAGGTGAGCCTTTGAGGAAAAAAAAAAAAGAAGGGCTAGAGGGAGCAGCAAATATCTAGGTTGCATTTATATTAAATTGTATTTTATATTGTTTTTAATTTAAAATAGCTCTGATTAACACAACTGAGAGGGTATCTGGCTGTTCTTGTGTTTCTTTATCTTCAAAAATTTCTAGGAAAAAGGAGTGAAAACACCCTCAAAAGGTAACAATTTCTACAATTTATTTGGCTAATGTGTTACTTGAGAAATCTCCAGGTGCCAAATTGAATAATTATGAGTTAGAGTCCTTGATAGAGAATAAAGAACAGAGGTGTCCTTTCCAAGTCATTTTTATGACTCACCCCAAACCTTAACTATAAGCTAAGAGTTCATACCAATGATTAACCCAGGAACAAAACTCCTCTACAATATTAATTGATCTAATAAAATATTCTTCCTTAGGCTGCTTTTTACGCATTCATTTTATTATCAAGTAGGCAACCAGTCATAGGAGTTATAACTCTCTTTTTTTATTCTTGTACCCACATGCTAGGATGAAGTAATAGATAGTATGATGAGCTAGCCCTTTATAACACTACTCTAGAAAAACTTTAAAAAGAAGTTGTAATTTAAAACAGAAGTTATCAAGGTGAGATTCTAATTTATAGTGTTGTGTACATGAATTTCGAAAGGATATGGTTTGTCTGAACTCCTTCTTCTGCATTGGGTTCCTTATAGACTCTCTCCAACCTGTAATGTATTTTTATTTAAGGACACTTTTATAATTTGTTTAAATATAAAAGAGTTGTCATTTTAAACCCACAAAGCACTGGCCAAACCTAGTCTTAAACATAACATATTATGCAAATGATAATAAATACTATACTTGAAAATTGATATTTATATAATTATATTGCTCTTTATAAAGAGGTTTTAAAACACTTTCTCCACTATAAGGCATTTTTATTACCATACCAGAAATCTAAAGTTATGATATATTTAATATATGCTATGCAATAAAACCCTTTGTTTTAGAGATCTAGGGTGCTATCTGGAGAAAATACAGAGGAACTTTGTTTTCTTTCTCATTATAGAGTCCATTATATCCTGAGGCGAAGCTCAGAGTTCTTACCAGTTCTTACTCACCAGTTCTTACACACTGGATTTGTTTCCCTCCCTCCACCACCACCTCTGATGAATGAAAGGGTTTTACAGTTAGTTACCTTTTGGCAAGCTCATGGCAATGTTATTTTTAAATTACATTTTCTAATAAACTACTGGACTAAAGAATGGTTTATTGAGCTACCTCTAAGCAAAGGCTTGGATATTGCTTTTGAAATACAGAGATATCCCCCTTCCACTTATCTTCAGAATCTTCATAATTGATTTCCCTTTGGGAATGATACAACTTTAAGTCTTCAGTTACTGATAAATATAAAATGAAGTTTGTTAGTTTGGGGGAGACCTTCTCCGAAAACCCAGGTTTGTTCTAAAACATAGCATGTATCTGAACAAAAGCAAAAACTATTCAGTCATCTGCTTTGTGACATTGTAGCTCAAGCCGATCAGGGATTAAGTCCCACAAGCCATTTGGATCTTCTTTGTCACAGATCAGCCTCAGCTTTTTTTCAAAAAGTTTAATTTATTTTGACCATAGGAAAAATAGCCAAATTAATTTGGATGGCAAATAATCTTTTTGAATAGTAGGCAAATAATTTCTCATAAATCCACTGCACATGCACTTTTATTCTATTTATGTCTCCATTATCTTCAACTTTGATTTTTGAAAACATTCATTTAATCTCTTATTTTCTTCCTCTACTATTATTTTCTATGCCCTTTGATTATCTCTCATCCAATTATTGAACTACTCTTTCTGTCTCTATAAATTATCTCACCCAATCATGATACAACTTAAGAAAAATCTATTATCTCATCCTGAAACTTGAAACAGCTAAAATTTGAAGTGTTGGGCATCACACGTGTAATAAAAACTTCATCTTACTGTTGCTTGTCTGCTCGTCAGTAGTCATATTGAAGCCCCGAACAGTATGTTTCTAGTGCAAAAATCAATTATTTGCTATTTTAGAAAAACACCAGAGGACAACGTGAAATTGAGTTTCATCAATTCAGTTTTAACCAGTGAGGTCAGACTAAGTGCCATCTAAACACTGACTTCATTTTCTAAGGACAGATGCTGCCTAAACAATTTGGCAGAACTCGTAGCGCATCAGCCGAATGTTGGAAGCAGCACCCAAGTAGATAAAAATAGATTCCCAAATTTATTTGCCACAAAATTCCTAGGCAACTTTTCCTTAAATCCTGAGGAACAGCACCAAGTGCTTATGATAATGTTTACTTATCAATCCAAGTTTCTCCCAATATCATTTTGTTTCAACTATGCTTATTTCCAGTCAGTAATAGGTGAGTAAATTAATTGATTATATAATACAACCTTTTCCCATCCCATCACCCCTATGACCGCATTTCTGAGGCAGACAGACGTGCTGTTGTAGATGCTCTTTGGAGGATATGGTATGGGGGAATAACAGATACTCTGAAGACAAAAGATGGTTTGTTGTAACTGGTATTTAACTTCTAGGTATTTCCATTAAAAAACAAAAAATGTCTCATCTCATCTGCAAAAATGTATCTATACCATGTCTAGAAATACACATGGGTGGAAGAGGAAGGAGCAAAAGAACAAGATTGCCAACTGTCCATTTTGGCACTTTGCCTATAGATGGCTCTGTTCTCTTGAATTGGAAAAGAACAAACTTACTTTCCCAAGTTTATCGAAGATTTGATACTGAGAAGCCAACACAGCATTAGATCGCTATGACTTTAGTTGTTTTGAATGTCTTAAAAAGGATAGAAAGTTTTCAGTGACAGGAAACCAAGGGGCCAATCCCCACAAGGCTCAGCATTTCTTTCCCTCCTCTAGAGAAGCCTGCTCCAGTGCTCCTCATCGCCAGCCCCTGCCTCCAGTGATGTTCACTGTGAAGGATGCGGCTCCATGACCAGAAACACGAATTAATAATGATGTTGTTGTCAAACAGATCATCCATAATCATAATATCGTCCTGTTATCTGCTTATTTGCACGGTGCTACAATCTGAATGTTTTTGTCCTTAGAAAATTCATGTATCGAAATCCTAACCCCCAGGGCGATGATATTAGGAGGTGAGGTCTTTGGGCGGTGAGGTCATGAGGGCAGAGCCTTCATGAATGGGATTAGTGCCCTTACAAAGGAGCCCCAGAGGCCGGGCGCGGTGACTCACACCTGTAATCCTAGCTCTTTGGGAGGCCAAGGCGGGAGGATCACGAGGTCAGGAGTTCAAGGCCAGTCTAGCCAACATGGTGAAACCCCGTCTCTACTAAAAATACAAAAATTAGCCAGGTGTGGTGGTGGGCACATGTAATCCCAGCTGCTCGGGAGGCTGAGGCAGGAGAATTGTTTGAACCTGAGAGGTGGAGGCTGCAGTGAACTGAGATCGTGCCATTGCACTCCAGCCTGGGCAACAAGAGCAAAACTCCACTTCATCAATAAATAAATAAATAAATAAATAAAAAATAAAGGAGACCCCAGAGAGCTAACTCGTCCCCTTCTGCCACGTAAGGACACAATGAGAATGTGCCGTCTATGAAAAAGCGTGCTCTCACAAGACAACGAGTCTGCTGGCACTTTTATTTTGGACTTGCCAGCCTCCAAAGTGTGAGAAATAGATTTATGTTGTTTATTAGTCACCCAGTGGATGGTATTTGGTAGTAGCCAGGCTGCAGTAAGACACACATACCCTCTGCCCTGTATTATAGATAAACTTTTCAACTTCGGTCCCCATTTTCTATAACTTCAATGACTACCAGAAAACCTCTTGAGAGCCCTGCATTGAGGACTACTGTATTTATTATTGCAATAAAAATAACTACTATTCATTAAACACCTAACTATTCCAGGTATTTCGCTGAGTATTTTATATTATCCCACTTAATACTCAAAATGAGTGTATAAAGGGAGTACTATTAGCCCCATTTTGCAGCTGAGAAAATCAAGACATAAAGAAATTAACTATTTTTCCCAGTGTCACAATGGAGAGCAGAGATTCAGTGAAAAACTGTCTAATCCCAAATTCCATCTTTTTTAAACATTATCTGTTACTCCTCTTCCTCTACTAATTGGATTCATGGTTAGTAGAACTGGATCCCTTACTCCACTTCCTCTGCTAAGTAGATTCATGGTGAGTTTGCCAAAACTGCTATGTTATATAAACCCTAATAACTTTGACAACCTTTCTGAGACGACGTAAACACATTCAGTCAGTGTGTTTAGTCTAGATAAGGTGAACAGAAATGAGAGGCCTGTACCTATGGAGAATAGGGAAGTTTTGCTCTTGGAGGAACCAGGAAGGCCTTGTTGAATACAACAAGTGAGTTTATAAATGAAAGGCAGCTTTATGCAGCAAATATGTGTATTCTTTCAATTTCTCTTTTACTTAATCAAATCTCATATAAAATTCGTAAAGCTAATTAATGGCTTTTTCCTTACCTTTAGAAAAGTTCTGGCTCTAGACACAGTTCAAAGCGATCTATCATGCATGTGGTTTCTCTGATTAAGATTTTTTTTTTTTAATTAAAATAAGGAGGTAAGCACTTGTCAGTTTTTTCAAATTCCTCTCTAAATTTGGTAACCTTTGAATTAAATTTTTCCATCATCCCAATAAGAGCTAAAACTACTTAACATTTTATAAAACCTTAGGAAATTATTGAGATTAGTTTTATTAAGAAGATGCAATAATTAATTTCAAACCAGTTGCATTTGGTTTAGATGAGACATTTGAATTCTTCATTCTTCTCAGTTTTGAAATTTGTTACAGGTGCTAGGAATACAAGGTCTCAATAGTTCTAATTTTGGAACCAATTTTCAGAGACTAGGACACTTCCACAGGTGAAGAGTATGGCATATGGCAGATATCACAGGTTTTTTAAACAAATAAAAATTTTTAATATTAAACCCTATTTTTATTTTATGAATAGAATCACAAATAATATTGGGTGTTTTTGCTTGTTTTCTTGTTTTTTGTTTTTTGTTTTTGAGACCTAGTCTCACTCTGTCGCCCAGGCTGGAGTATAATGGCTTGATCCTGGCTGATGGCAACCTCTGCCTCCCAGGTTCAAGCGATTCTCCTGCCTCAGCCTCCTGAGTAACTGCGATTACAGGCGCCTGCCACCATGCCCAGCTAATTTTTGTATTTTGAGTAGAGGTGTGGTTTCACCATGTTGGCCAGGCTGGTCTTGAACTCCTGACCTCAAGTGATCTACCTGCCTCAGCCTCCCACGGTGCTGGGATTATAGGCATGAGTCACTATGCAGGCCTGATTTTTTTTAAATAACAAGAGAATCATTATGTCAGTAGTTAGCTAAATGTAATCCCAATCAAACTACTCAAATATCCATATGTGTAGCCATCTTTCTTCTGATATCAACTAAACAACCCTAATGGCACACTTCAAGATATACCAATTTTATTTTCATTTATTGATCATAGTTCCTTTTAGGACTTTGGTATATCTTGATGTGTGTTTGTTTAATTAACATATATATATTTTTTACATTTATATCTGTAGGTATAAATATATCCTATGATAGAAACATCCATGTGAATTAATTATAAATATTTATTCTCATACATAAACCCATTACATATAAACATAAAGAAATTGTAATTTTTCCAGATGTTTGAGCCATGCTGATTACTGAAAATAATTAAATATCAAAATCTAATTTTATTCATAGCTACTCTGATCCACATGTGCAGGAGTTTTGCTCAGTTAAAATAATGATAGAAAATTAAAGAGAATGTGACAAATTGCATATCCCTATGACTATTTCATTAATAAGTAAAACAGTCCAAAAAATCTAATTACTTAGTTTAACTGTTTATGTACCGGTGATCTAAAGTGAAATTATAAAATGTTTTTTTATCTAATTACATAGTATCTACATAATTTTTCATCTCATCCTCAGACCTCAATCAGAAAAGCTGTAAAAACTAATATTTTCTCACCTAAATCTAGTGCTCAAACTCATTTAGTGATAAATTCCATTCTCAACTGATGCATTATCACTTAAGAATCATAAAGTTAATCTATCATCAAATGCCCAAATACAACATGCTGGCAATGCTAATATCATTATGATGTATCCACCTATTCAAGACTCAGTGGCAACCAAATGCTTTAATATGTATAGATATTTGGCTTACATTTGAACTTTACTAGGTTGAATTTTGACAAAATGTTTTCCAATGAAATAAGAAGTACTAGAATGTGGATAGTCTTTGTTTTCCCTGTATTTCATATGCAAGTGTATTACTACACAAATAAACTCCTACAGTATTTCTTTATCTAGCCAAACATCATCATAAGTTGCACTGCAGAAATACTGATATGTTTGACCACAGGGTTTCCCCAAAGTCTTCATATTTGTACATAATTTCTGGCACATGCATGTATTACTTCCTGAAATTTGAAAAGAAAAATCCAAAGTTTTAAATATGTAAGTGTTTTGGATTTAAAAAATTAGACACCCTGGGTTATTTTCATCTATACATGTAAACTAGAATATCTCCTCTTGAATGAGGCAGTATATATATATGTATACATATCATTGTTAATGTAAATAAACTCTACTTGGTGTTCAGTCACACCCTCTTGACAGCATGACTGGTTGCAAAAATTTCTAGCCTTGCTATCAAAAATTATTTAATGCTATATATTTTTTAATTTCTAAGGGCATATTTAGAGGTTGCTACAGATTTGATACTATTCTAAGTCACCTTTGAGATAAAACCTAAACATGATACTGATTGATGATCGTGTCCCATTTCATTGACTCTCCATGGCATAACCTCACATGTCCGACTACCAAGGCTCTCCATATTCACTCCCAAGTGTCTGTCAAGTGTTTTTTCTGAACAGCACCTTCAGTGATTGGGAAGGTGTGACGTTATCCCCAGGTCAATAGGAATGGAAAATATCCTGCTTCACTGAAAGCAGATTTTTCTGGCTTCCTGCCCCATCTCAAACCTTAAGGAATCCATTATAATCACCATCATTATCATCCTTTATAAAGCCTCTTGTCTTAATTATGGTACAGCTCAACATAACCAAAGTAGAAATGAGAAGACCTTCAATAAATTCCTATTAATTCCTCTATTAAATGAATTGATATTTGGTTTGACCATTGACTATTTGCATTATCTCATTAGTCTCTCACAACAATGTTGTGAGGTCAGGAGGGCAAGTATGACTCCAAATAAGTCCAAATAAAGTACATTCTGCTTGTCTTTCTTCTTTTCACCAGCTGAAAGAACATCTGGGGTTCATATGATTCTTTCTCTGGTTTAGCTGGAGTTCGTTGTTAACAATATAAATTCATCAGGTTCCTCTTGCCTGTTATTTTATAACTACATTTTCTTAAAAACATATCCCTATGTGTAGAACTAATATATCCATATTTAGCAATACTGTATATATATATATGAATAATTGTTCCCATATGAGGCTCTGTTGTATGTAAAATTCTAATTTAAATAGCTCTCAAAATTGTACTTTCATCATAACCAAAATTTGAATAGCTTATTTTTCAAATTGATTTTATTCTGAAAAAAGATACTCCTTTTACTGGACTAAAATTTTTAACCAACAGTGCAATTTGAAAAGTGCTTTGCAAAGAAGCAGTCTATATACATTATCATATTTTAATACTCACAACACCCCCTTGCAAGAGCTATTATTATTACCATTTTAATAAAGAAATAGAGGAGGACAATAGTAAAATACCCCAAAACTTAGCATTTTAAAACAACAAATATTTATCATCTTACACTGTTTCTGAAGGTCAAGAACATGCACATGGTTTCACTGGGCATGTATAGCTCTGAGTCTGTCATGAAGTTGCAGTCAAGCTGTCTGCAGTCTCCTCAAGGCTCAACCAGGGCAGAGGACAGTTTCTAATGCCATTCACATAGTTTTTTGCAGAATTCATTTCTCCATTGATGTTTGGGACACATAGGTGTAGGGAGACCCCCTGAAACTATTGCTATGGAATAAAAGATGAAATGCTCCTGATTACTGTAAATACAAAGTTGCCTGCAGGATTGTGTAAAGACAATGCCAGGTTGGACTGCCAGAATGAGCCAACAGCGTGTGATGTGCTTCCGCCTGCAGAGAGCCTATGAACAGACATGCAGTCAGGGAGGTTTCACATCACCAAGATTCCTATCCCAGAAAAGCAGATGTTCATAGCCCTGGGAATGGAATGCGACCCTCGTGGAGAGCCTATAAACGGATGCATGAGGGACGCCTGTTCATATGGATAAGACAGGGCTATAAACACCCTCATCTTGCCATGGCTCTTCCAGGCCTCTTTAGGGTTAAAACATACTCTCTTCTGAGAATTTCTGGTCTAACCAGTTGTCTAACTTCACGTCCAGTTTCTATAGATTCTTTGTAACCAGCTTTTGCTGCAACTGTTATTGCTGATTAATATCTTACTAATCATAAGTTATGGAAAGACTGTGTTTCTGTTTTAAGGCTTTGTTAGAAATGACTGATGCACAAACTACATTGTAAATTCTTATCTCTGTATACTGTACTTCTGCATACAGATGTTATGTTAAAGAATTACTTCATCCCCATGTGACCATCTCACCTCATAATCAAATGACCCTAAATCCCTCACTAACCTACCTCCCCCTCACTAAACTGAGTAATAAATGCTGGTATATCCAGTGCATTGGCGGCATTGTGGGATCAGAAGGCGGTGACCCCCCTGGACCCAGTTTTCACTATCTTGTGTGTGTCTATTATTTCTCAACCTGCCGATCCACCTGGGAACAAAGAAAGAGCCCCGTTGCTTTGTGGGCTGCTGGCCAGATCCCACAATACATAGGTCTATCCACAGGCTTCCTGAACGTTCTCACAACATGCCATCTGGCTTCCTCAGAGTGAATAATACCAAGATGGAAGCACAATTTTTTATAACCCAATTTTGTCAGTGACATGCCATCACTTCTGCCACTATCCTATTTGTTATAAGCAAGTTACTAGGTGTAGCACCTACTCAAAAGGAGGGTATAATACAAGGGCATGATTACCAGCAAGAGGGGGTCACTGGAGGCTGATTTCAAGGCCGTATGCCACAGATGGCAATGTAGAGAGGCATACCTGAAGACTGGCGAGACTGCAGTGACTTCTGAGGAAGCTAGAAATCCTTAAGCCAAGTACACAATTAAACCCAGTATTTCCCTGAGTTCAAAGTGAAGAATTCTACTATGTGGAAAATTGTTTTGTGATATCCACAACTAATATGACTTTGAAAACAAAAATCAATGGTTAAATAAGAGAATAGAAAATCACATTTAGATTTTTTGCAAAGTGGCTTTTCCAACTCCAGAATCCTAAAGCAGACTTATTGTCCCCAAAAGAAATTAGAAAAATAAAAAGAAAATATTGACCCATCACACACATAGTATGCTGGGAGAACTGGTTTAAATCAATCTCAAAAAAGAGATTTCCTGGAGAACCATCTGTGTAACTTAACAGAAGCAGATGTTTTTATCCCCAGTCTATTTCCCTTTTATACTGCGTTTTGCTAGCTTAGAATTTGCAACATCATGAAATATGTCTTCCACAGATATTCATAACTTTACAATGCATTTTTTCTAAGCAATATTTTTATATTGTAAAAATTCAAGAAAATCTGCATGCCAAACAGGCAATATTAGTACTATTAAATTTATAAGATGTTTCCTGTGCTTGATTTTAACGAGGGGTATGAATATTCAGATTTACTTGACTATTCCTCGTTCTCTTCTCCAACTTGAAGACGCAGCATTTTTTAAAACCGTGATAATAAAGCCATTAACAGCTCTATTGGCACCTGATTATGAATGAATAATTGTGATTTACAAATAGTCTAAAATGTAATTTAACCAATAGTTTCAATCTCCTCAATGACAAGGTTTTTCCCAGAGCAGTTATTACCACAGTGCACTCAGAGGTAGAGGCATTATCTAGTTATTGTCTAGCAAATGAGGTAATATTTTATTACCTGAAATGACAGGTAATACATCCTCAGGTTGATCATATAGAATTTTGAAATGCAGATGCACCTTATTATCCAAAATTCTCTGAGATCAAACAGTTCCACCTAATAATTTTTTCAAGATGACCGACTCTTACTATTTTAACAAATGAAATAATTACTAGATACTGAGCATTGACTACTATTTCGTGTGTTCAGCACATGTCAGATGAAGACACTAAAACTCAGAGAGAATAAACCTACTTAAGGCCATTTAGCTAAGTGGTAAAATAGCCCAGGACCTGAGCCAAATCTGCCTGGCCCCAAACGCCAAGTCATTCCATCATGCCACAGTATCTCCCCAAACAAGAGACGTTCGTTCCAGAGATGAACAAAATATATTCATTGTAATTTATTTGCAAGTGTGTGTATATATATATATACACACACATGCATATATACATATATGTGTATATATGTATATATATACTTTAGAAATACAAATATATATATGTATACCTATTTCTGTTAGACTACACAGAAAAAAAATTTTTAATGTTTATTAATTTGGACTTATTAGCATTAATATAATATTAATATAAGCATAATATAATATACCACATACTATTAGCAGCCCAAACATACAAAAGGGATTTTTGAAACACTTTTACATTACCTCAGTGGATTGTGAAAAAGACATACAAACTAATTTTAAAAACTTGCTTTTTTTTCCATTTAGAAGCTGAGAATTCTGAGTCT
The DNA here is from genome assembly GCF_043159975.1 of Macaca nemestrina. Lineage (NCBI taxonomy): Eukaryota > Metazoa > Chordata > Mammalia > Primates > Cercopithecidae > Macaca > Macaca nemestrina. Next base: position 13,566,064 of record NC_092128.1, read on the forward strand.
TAAAGATATTCCATATATTTCTTAAAAATCACGTGCTAGGAAATGTCAGGACCAGGAACTAAAATGAAGTTACTTTAATTTTTAGCAAAGACCTTTTCTTTCATATTTTATTGATTTTCTGAAAGGCTGTTGGGATTGGTAGCTCATTAGTCTTTACTTAAAATGGCCTCAGTATGCTATGATTTTAGAAGACTTGCACATTTTCCCATAATATTCCTGTTTCTCTCATGGGTAGCAAGCTGTCAGTTACTTTTCATATTTTTGTCACTGTGTCTCTTTATAGTAGTTCCTCATCATCCCTCCTTTTAAGTTTCTGCTACCAATTTGCTGTTAGCTTGAAATCCAATCATTAAATGTTTAAAATAAGAATCTGCTGGCTATGAGAGATCATTCGAAAGTAAAGTATATGAGCTTGCATTTTATAAAAGTTATTTGTTTGTTCTCTGTCATTTTTTTCTGACTGTAAAATTAGCATATGTTCATTATTTTTAAAATTATAAAATGCACATGAGTTTAAATATGCAGAATAAATACATGAACCTTAATCTCAGCTGCCAGAAATAATTCCACTTTTTAGTATGTTTTCTATTATATATGTTTTAATATTAATACTATTAGAATGATTATCATTATTATTAATATTATTTTTAATGCCACAGCTTGTATCCTGCTTTTTTTCACTTATCATTTAAATCTGAATATTTTTCCCTGTCAATAAATTATTTTCAAAGACAACTTTTATTTCTGCATAAACTTCCTAATGTGACTACGTCATGGTTTGTTGAACATTTTCTGTTTGTTTCACATAATGTTGGTATTTCATTTCCATTTTGATCTATAATTCTATGAAAATCTTCTTATTCCAATGGAAACTTTGACGTGGGTTTGCAGTTGTGCAATCAAATTCTAAGATTATAAAAAATTTAGGTTCTAGATACATGTAGCCAAATTCTTTTTCCAGCAGTTATATAAATGCATGCTCTCACCAAAATTAAGTGAACTTTAATTACTTTAATAACATCCCAGAGATCTTGTGATGTCTTTCTTGCTCACTACTGGTTAATTGACTGTATTCTAAACATTTGAAGTTGTAAATAGAGGTCTCTAAAAAAGTGAGGCGTTACCATAACTAAAAATGCAAGGTTTTCATTATCCTTAAATTCAGTTTATCTTTAATGTTTAGAAATGATATTGATTCACACACATCCACAAAGAGCCTTGTGCTCTGAGCACCTTTACAGCATTTGGGGACTGGCTTACAGAGCCATTTGCATTCTTTCCTACTGCCCTCTTTGGATCTATAAATAAGACAAAAACAGCTGTCTGATATTAAAATATAATCTGTAACTATGCCATTGTGTAAAGTTAATGTGTCCATTTTGTTAGGGAATCTGTTGGGGGAAAAAAAGAGAACTATTATAAAACATAACCATTTTCAGAATATAAAATAAAAACCCTAAAAATGTTTTCAAACATGCACATTTCTCAAACTACATATTAGACTCTAATTGCAACAAAAGCACATAGGTTGAGCTAGGAAGGCCCCCAAATACTTTATTAGAAAGTACACGGCAGGAGAGCATTCCTTTCTTTATATTTCAGGCTACAGAGTGGCCTTGAATGCAAGACTATTCATTTGTAGTAAGCTGTGTTGTCACAGCAGACATGGAACACTTCGCCAGCTTTCATGCTGTTCTTCTCTCTGTGGACCCAGTGCTGTTCCACCTTCACTATATTTTACCCAACATCTCTCTCTCTCTCTCTCTCTCTCTTTCTTTAAACATCATTCCCAATGTTTTCATCTCTACTGGGGAAATTCCATGTCTACTTCCCATACTTCCTTTTTAAGAAAAACTGGCTTGACTTTGTCAACTAATAATGTCACTGGTTCCCTTGAAGACTTATCCCCTCTTCCATACCACCCTACATAGGTTCATCACCTCCTATACAGTTTCTGTTTTTCTCTTACCTATTGGTCCTCATCTACCTCCCTAAATGTCAATAGACTGCCCAAGTGAGTCAGAAGGCCATTACACATTATTAAATCTTTTTTCTTCATACTTATTTATGAGTATAAACTATGAGTATAAACTATTTATGAGTATAAATTATTAGTATGGGGATGAAAAGATTAATATATACAATTATATATATACAATAATGGCAATTGTATATATTAAGCCCTATCTTTACATTCAAATTACTCCTATCACATACATGAATAATCGAGAGGGCCATTATGACCTTGAACTGGACATATTTATTTCTTTTTAGAGGATTCTTCCACCCAGGATGACACAGATTGAGCTTCGTGTACAATAAGGCCTTATCCACATGCCCTAGGCTCATCATTTTGTCTACCTAAACCACGTTGTCCTGAATACAGGACAGAAAGAACAAGAGCACTGTCAGAACAAAACAACTGCTCCCTCTTAAGATCTATAAATGATAAGATGTGATCTGAAGCACATGCATGTTTTACGCTCCAGCATGCGTCTTTTCTTTCACTATAAGGTGATTAATTATTTCTCTTTATCTTTGCCTTCCTTTTGATCTTGAGCACATTTTCTTGCTTTCTATAACGGAAGTGCACAGTTCCCTAGCCCTACAACATCCCCATGGTTACAGTAAGGAATCTTAGGGTTTCTTATTCATTTTTGCTATTTCATAAATAAATATAATGATGGTAAGTTATAAAGCACTTCACTGTGGGGCACTGCAAAGTAAGAAAGTCTGGAAGCTAATGTCTTTTACATACTTTCCTTGAGTAAAGTCAGGGTGAGTAGTTGGGTGTGTGTGTGTGTTTTTGTGTGTGTGCGCTCACATTCCTTCACACGCATGTGTTTTGAAAGGCTCTACATTAAAAGGCTCAGACCTCATCAGCCACTCTTCCTAGCTTCCCAGCAAGCATGGTGATAATAATGAACATACTGATAATCAGACTAGCATTCCAAGACAGCCTACAAAAAGTTGCCAATTGCAATTACGTAAATACCAAATGATGTGTGCAAATACCATTGCTTACCAGCAAATGTTACTCTTAGTGGGGTTCTTCTCTGACCCACTTATAAAGTTTGATTGCTTGGAGGCTTTTTGTTTATTTAAACTTTCCCAGAAAGAAGGAGAAAGAAAAGGCTATGATATTTTGACAGTCTTTGCTTTTTTTCCCTTGACAAATGCATGGCAACTTTCACTTTGATCCAAATACTTCTGTTTTTATTCTCAATCTCATCTCTAAAAATGATTACTGTATTTTGCTATTGGTCTTACACTGACTAATTTCTATATAGCATATTGATTTCTAATTTTGTTACCAGCAATCCATCACTCAGCCTGTAGGACACTCATTTTTCTCTCTAAATTGAAGTTTTGTATTATCCATCTTGACCCTTTATTCTAAGCAATGTGTTCTCCTTTCTATATACCTCAGGTCTTTTTCCATCCCTAAGGACTTACCTTGTTTAAAAAATGCATTTTTTTTTCATTTGGTGGTGGTTGTTGTTGTTAATGAGGTATTAAAATTTATTACAAGGGGTTTGGTTTAGAAGCTTACTTTTTTTTGAGACAGAGAGTCTTGCTCTCTTGCCCAGGGTGAAGTGCAGTGGCGCGATCTCGGCTCACTGCAACCTCCGCCTACTGGGTTCAAGCAATTCTCTTGCCTAAGCTTCCTGAGTAGCTAGGATTTCAGGCACACACCACCACGCCCCACTAATTTTTGTGTTTTTAGTAGAGACAGGGTTTCGCCATGTTGGCCAGGCTAGTCTGGAACTCCTGACCTCCAGTGATCTGCCCACTTCGGCCTCCCGAAGTGCTGGGATTACAGGTGTGAGCCACCACACCCGGCCTAGAAGCTTAATTTTCGAAGAAGCAGAAACAAGATGCTGAGTTCACCTTTTATTGGATTAGTCGTATAAGGTGTGTATTTAGGAGCCCCCAAGTCATGAGTAAGCGAGAATCAGAGGTCCAGCTTCTGCTCTAATTCAGTTTCTCTTTGTAGAACCGCAAACAGATCTGTGTTACCACTGTGACACCCATCTCTCTTGAATGAGAAGAGAAGGAGGAAGTGATAGATGCACTCAGTCAAATACAGAAGTAGCGGCACAGATAGATCTCTACTATGGCCAGCACTTGTGAAATTCCTGACCCTTTACCACTCTGTCTTTGCCTAAAACACTGAAACAGGATCTAATTGCCTTCAGGCAAAAAGGAGGCTTTCCTCATGGCATGGTGGGGAGGGAAAGGAGACAGAGGAGGACATTCACTTTTCAAGGAATACTTTGAAAGTCTCAGTTCCGCTGGCGCTGGCGTCAGCAGAGGCCTGCAGAGCCCCTTGCCTCTCCCTCTCTCTCCTCTACAGGCCTTTCTGCACATTATCCCCACACTACTCTCCTAAAGCGGAGCTTTTATCACGTCACTCCCCTGCCCAGGAACCTGCCGTGGATGAGAATAACTCTTGTCGTAATGCCTCACATTAGCATACAGTCTTTCCACTGACAAAGTGCTCTCACATATGTTTTCTATTTCCTCCTAATAGCAATCTCAGTACTTATTATTTCAAGTCCAAACTCCTTATCCCAGCATAGTCTTAACACTTTCTTCACTAGCCAGCAGTCTTTCTATCACTTCTCCCAAAATCAAGCCCTCAGCCCTCTCTTTCTCACAGGCAGGCTGCAGTTATTTTCACCCTCTAGAGCTGCATTTTGCACACATCCTACCCCGATGTTCTAACCCCCTCCACAATCCTCCATCCCACCGCTCCTGAAAATGTTTGCCTCTTTTTTTCTCCTGCTGAAAGCTGGTAGGAAATGTCAGCTGGCCAAAGGGAAGCATGTTTTCTGAGGACAGTCTCCAACAGAGCATCTACCCTTTCTGACCTCATTCCATGGAGTTTGTATATGGGCATATCATACCGCTTCTTCCCCTTCCTGGGGGAATATCCTTTGTAGGTGAAAGTGTGTTTGGCACACGCACTTGGCCTCCTGACCTTCAGCTGCTTGTCATGTTATCTTTGCCTTCGTGTGCTTCTAGATTCAAAGTAGGCAATGATTAGACACCTAGAGAACTTTTCCCTCAACCCTTTCCACGCCTCTAAAACGTTTTTGTCAGGGTCCCATCATTACAGAATATAACATGTCTGTTAACTCTACAGAAAATTCTAAGTTTATTTTCTCAGTTTATTTTATATTAGCTTCATTTTCCTTGGGGAAAGACTTCAAAATTAGCAACACGGCATAATCTCTCTTTGTAGATGTGAAAGACTCTTCAGGGTAGAACTAAGTAACACATACCTTCTTAACCTTTGTAATCGTCAATGTCTATATAAAAATATCTGGTTTCTCTCTGGCAGCTGGGTAGTACGTTAGATGGAAGTCACAGCCAAGGCTGTTTTCTCTGTTTAAGTTTAGCCACAGTATTCACTCAGAAATCTTTATGAAATGATCTACGGGCACACCTCATTTTATTGAGCTTAGTTTTATTGCACTTCACAGATACTGTGTATTTTGCAAATTGAAGGTTTATGACATCCTTGCCTCCAGCGAGTCTAATGGCGCCATTTTTCCAACAGCCTGTGTTTGCTTCAGTTCTGTGTATTACATTTTGGTTATTCTCACCATATTTTAAACTTTTCCATTAATATTACATCTGTTATGGTAATCTGTGATCAGTGATTTTTGATGTTACCGTTGTAATTGCTTTGGGGTGCCCAAATGGCACCCATATAAAATAGCAAAATTAATGGATAAATGTTGTGTGGGTCTGACTGCTCCACCAGTCATTCCCTCATCTCTCCTCCTTAGGCCTTCTTATTCTCTTAGATGCAACAATATTGAAATTAGGCCAACTAATAACCCTGCAACAGCCTCTAAGTGCTCAAGTGAAAGAAAGGGTCACCCTTCTCTCACGTTGAATCAAAAACTAGAAAAGATTAAGCTTAGTGAGGAAAGTACCTTGAAAGCTGAGATAGGCCAAAAGCTAGACCTTTTTCGCAAGCTGAGATAGGCCAAAAGCTAGGCCTTTTTTGCCTAACAGTGCAATAACCTTATTGCTGATATGGAGAAAGTTTTAATGGTCTGAATAGAAGATCAAATCAGCCAAATCGTTCCCTTAATCCAAAGGTTAATCCAGAGAAAGCTCCTAACTCTTTTCAATTCTATGAAGGCTGAGAGAGCTGAGAAAGCTGCAGAGGAAAAGTCTGAAGATAGTAGATGCTGATTTGTAAGATTTAGGGAAAGAAGTCATCTCTATAACATAAAAGTGCAAGGTAAAGCATCAGCTGCTGGTGAAGAAGCTGCAGCAAGTTATCCAGAATATCTAGTAAGATCACTGATAAAGGTGGCTACACAAAACGACAGATTTCAATGTAGACAAAACAACTTTCTATTAAAAGAAAAAAAAGATGCCATCTAGGACTTTCATAGCTAGAGAAGAGAAGTCAATGCCTGGCTTCAAATCATCAAAGACAGGCAGACTCTCTCATTAGGGCATAATGCAGCTGGTGACTTTAGGCTGAAGACCCAGTGCTCATTTACCATTCTGAAAATTCTGGTGACCTTAAGATTCGTGGTCAGTCTACCTATGCTCTATAATTGGAACAAATATTTTAAGCATTTTTTCTTAAATGCTTCAAATATTTGAGCATTGTTGAGACCCCATGCTCAAAAAGAAGATTCCTTGCAAAACATTACTGTTCATTGACAAGACACCTATTCACCCAAGAGCTCTGATGGAGATGTACAAGAATATTAATGTTGTTTTCATGCCTGTTAACATAACATCTATTCTGCAGCACATAGACCAAGGAGTAATTGTGACTTGCATGTCTTATTATTTAAGAAATACATTGATAAGGCTATTGCTCCATCAACAGCGATTCTTCTTATGGATCTGAGTAAAGTAAATTGAAAACTTCTGGGAAGGATAAATCTTTCTAGATGCCATTAGCAACATTTGTGATTAATGGGAGGAGGTCAGACTATCAATATATAGGAGGTTGGAAGAAGTTGATTCCAACCCTCATTAATGACTTTGGAGGGTTCAAGACTTCAGTGCAGGAAGTCACTATGGATGGAATGGAATAGCAAGAGAACAAGAATTAGAAGTGGAGCCTCTGAAGATATGACTGAATGCCACAGTCTTATGATCAAACTTTCATAGTGAGGAGTTACTTCTTATGGATGAGCAAAGAACGTGGTTAATCCACTTATGAAGATGCCATGAACATTGTTGAAATGACAACAAAAGATTTAGAATATTACATAAATCTAATTAATAAAGCAGCAGCAGGGTTTAAGAGGATTGACCCCAATTTTGAAAGAAGCTCTACTATGAGTAAAATGCTATCAAACAGCATCACATGCTACAGATAAATCTTTCATGAAGTGAAGAGTCAATTCATGCAGCAAACTTCATTATTATCTTATTTGCCACAGTCACTCCAATCTGATTAGTGAGCAGCCATCCATCCATCTCAGGGCAAGACCATCCCTCCACCAGCCAAAACATTATGACTTGTTGAAAGCTCCAATTGTTTGTTCTTTGCATTTATTAGCAATAAAGTATTTTAAAATTACTATACACATATATATATGTAATGCTATTGCACATTTACTTACAGTATCATATAAACATAAATACATTTTATATGTACAGGGAAATAAAAAAATTGTGTGACTCACCTTACTGTACTATTTGTTTCATTTATGGTGGGGTCTGGAACCAAAACCACAATATCTCTGAGATGCTGGCATATGTAGTAGGATTGTGTTTTCTGATTATTCTAATTGGGTATTAAATGTTCACAAAAATAGATGTTTAAGGATTCAAAGATAAAAATACTTGTCATCTGATGGTTTGGCTGTGTCTCCACCCAAATTTCATTTTGAATTGTAGCTCCCATAATTCCATGTTGTGTGATGGACCCAGTTGGAGACAATTGAATCATGGGGGCTGTTTCCCCCATACTGTTCTTGTGGTAGAAATAAGTCTTATGAGATCCGATGATTTTATAAGGGGTTTCCCCTTTCACTTAGTTTTTCATTCTCTCTTGTCTGCTGTCATGTAAGAGTTGCCTTTTGCCTTCCGCCATGATTGTGAGGCCTCCCCAGCCACATGGAACTGTGAGTCCATTAAATCTCTTTTTCTTTATAAATTACCCAGTCTCAGGTATGTCTTTATCAGCAATGTGAGAACAGACTAATACATTATCTCAGTTCCTCTATATGGAAAATTGTTTTCTATATCTTTACTCTCTCAGAGTTTTTCCTCTTTCTTTCTTTCCCCCTATTTCTTTCTCCATTCCTTTTTCCCTCTCTCCTCTTTTTATTTTTATTTTTTTGGAACAGAGTCTCGCTCTGTCACCCAGGCTGGAGTGCAATGGCATGATGTCGACTCACTGCCAACTCTGCCTCCCAGATTCACACCATTCTCCTGCCTCAGCCTCCTGAGCAACTGGAACTACAGGCATCTGCCACCACACCGGATAATTTTTTGTATTTTTAGTAGAGACGGGGTTTCACCGTGTTAGCCAGGATGGTCTCGATCTCCTGATCTCGTGATCTGCCCACCTCGGCCTCCCAAAGTGCTGGGATTACCGGTGTGAGCCACCGCACCCGGCTCCCTCTTTCCTCTTGTTCTCACTTTCTTCTTATCTCTTTCCTTTTCTTTCCTCCTTCCTTCTTTTCTTTTTTACGCTAATGTATTGGTTTCAATAATTATTGTTCATCATAGAATCTGACCATAATTGAATCAGTTCCTAAGTCTGAATAGAAAAATACTGGAGAATAAATTATGTGTTTTCACCAAGACCCCAAATTCACAAACAAACCTAAGCAGCAAAGGCAATTAATGGCAAATGGCAGGGTTCACAGTCCCTGGCAGAGAGAGAGAGACCACCTGCCAATGTATGTGACTCCTCCTCTCACTGCAACCTTCTTTCTGCTTCCAGGCACTTCTCTCTTCGTTGTGATCTTTGCTATTCCTCCTGCATTGTCCCCTTTCACTTTACTGGCAGAACTATTTCTTGGTTCATCATTCAGTATAGAACCGGTTCTTTTAACCCTGTACCAGAACATAGCAGAGGAAAAACAACAAACAATCATTACTAAAATGAAAATCTAGTCTAGTCTCGAACCTTGGAAATCCATCATTCTAGCCCTTCCTTCCCTTCTTCATTTTAATTCCTATGACTTTCTTTTCGCCTTGATAAGCATATCCACACCTGCCCTAACCTACAGCTTGGTAGATGCATGTTCCTTACCCTCAGCTGTACCTACCTGGGACTGGCCATGGTGTCTTCCTTGACATGGGAAAAAGACCTTATCTCTGAGAGTTATTGAACCCCTGGTTGTCATGCCTTTCTCAGGCTGGTGATGCTGCACCTGAATTGCTTGGACAATTATTTTCTTTCCTCCACCCACTGTATAACAATAGGCCTATCAGTCTAATAACCGGGGTCAATAGCCCCTGTCCAGCTGTTATTTCCCTCCTTGCCTGATGTTCCTATGGCACTTTGAAGTGTCCAGGATAAAGTTGAAGAAAATAGTGTGTCACCTCCTTCTGTTCTCTATAGTTTAAGATGAAAACTCATCAGTAATTTTAATTTTTTTTTTTCCTTATAAGTAAGGTGTTATTTCTGTCTTGCTGCTTTCAGGGTTTGGAGAAGCGTCTCTTTGTGCTTTTGTCCATTTTCTAATTGGATTTTTTGTTTTGTCTCCTGCTGAGTTTTGAAAGTTCTTTATATATTCTAGAATTCTTTTTTATCTTTTGTTTTCAGCAGTTTGACTATGATGGATCCTGATGTGTATTTCTTAGGATTTATCTTATTCAGAGTTTGCTTGGCTCCTCAAATCTTTAAGTTTATGTCTATTGAGAAACCATTACTTCGTTGAGTATTTTTGCAGCCCTGCCCTTTTTCTCCTCTCCTTCTAGACTCTGATGACATTTTTCATTTTCCCACAGGTCCCTGATGATTTCTTTTCTTTTCTGTTCTTTTCTTTTCTTTCTTTTCTTCTTTTTTGAGATGGAGTCTCGCTCTGTGGCCAGGTTGGAGTGCAGTGGGGTGATTTCGGCTCACTGCAGCCTCCAAGTTCAAGTGATTTTCCTGCCTCAGCCTTCCAAGTAGCTGGGATTACAGGCGCCCACCACCCGGCTAATTTTTGTATGTTTAGTAGAGACAGGGTTTCACCGTGTTGGCCAGGATGGTCTCGATCTCCTGACCTCGTGATCCGCCCACCTCGGCCTCCCAAAGTGCTAGGATTACAGACGTGAGCCACTGCGCCCGGCATTTTCTTTTCTTTTTTCTTTTTCAGTCACTTTCATGTGGTTGTTAGGATTAGGTAATTTCTACTGTCCTATTTTTATTTTGTCCCCTCCATTCTGCTTCTGAACCTGTCCATTAAGTTTATGAAAATTTCGGTTATTGCAATTGCTCATTGAAGTATCTTAATAACTGCTATTTTAACTTTTGTCGAATAATTTAAGCATTACCACCATCTCAGTGTTGCTGTCTATTGACTATCTTTTTCCATTCCAGCTGAAATATTCTTGGTTCTTGGTATGATGGGTGATTTTAGACTGATGCCTGCATATTTGGGCATAAATGTTCCTTATCCTCAGCTGTACCTACCTGGGGCTGGCCACAGTGTCTTCCCTGAGGTGGGATGAAGACTTCATCTCTGAAAGTTATTGAAACCCTGCTTGCCATGCCTTTCCCAGGCTGGGGATGCTGCACGTGACTTGCTTGGACAATGATACTCTTTCCTACACCCACTGTATAACCATAGCCCTGTCATCCTAATAATCAAGAGCTTTATGCTATGAGAATCTTAAGCTGGTTTTAGCTGCCTTCTTCTTACACTTCTACTGAAGGAGGGAGTCAGGCAATCGCCTTTCTTCTAGATGGGAATAGAAGTACAGGCTCCCGCTTGGTTTCTGCTGATACACCCTTGACTGGGAAGAGTAGGAATATTTCCATTAGTGCCCTCACTTGGCATCTACTAACACACAGAGGAAAGGGAAGAGAGCAGAAAGTGACAGAAGGAGATATGGCCTCCTTACAATTAGGCTGGGGTGGTAGTGAAAGTTCTGATTCTCTTCTAGGCCTCCTCTGACACTAACTCGGAGGTCAAGAGAAGGGACGCCTCATTCTGCTGGATAAATTTTGGCAGCCTCAGAAAGGGTTCTGCTCGTGGATGGATGAGGTAATTCTCTGACTCTGGTGGAACACAGGTTTCTAACTATTTGTAAATTTAATATAGCCTTTTTTTCTTTGTGAAGATTACTAACTCAAGTTCATGCTATTCCCCAATTTAAAATATCTCCAACTTCTAAATATGCCATATTTTAAAATAAGTCCATGAGGATAAATGAAATGACCACAATATTTTAAAAGATACATATAGAGTGAAAATAACTCGTTTTTGTAAATCTCTTTGCTATCATAAATGTTAGTATCCAGAAATAGCATTAATGGTTCAGCATTTCTTCTCAGGAAAAACAATAATGGAAGCAGGAGAGATAAAAGCAACTGGGACAACGGTATCTAGTACAGTTGCCTTTTATTCTTTAAATTATCTATTCTTATTTAAAATTATTCCTGTTTATCATGAGATCAAAATAATCCAGATGTTTAAAGGGTATGAAAATATTATTTCATCCCATTTGCTAAAATATAGAAGACATATTCTACATAGTACATACTCAAATTGTCACATCAAGTCATTGAGTAAGTAATCTAAGCACTAAATGGTATGCTTTGAAAGTGGTGACCTACTAAATAACTAGTTAGGAGACCTGGCTGAGTTCTCTCTCTGAGAAATTCTTTCTCTAAGAAGAGGGGTGATATTGTTTATTGATCTGCAAATTAAGAGCATGGATTAAGATCGGCAATGCCCATGTCTGATAAAACTCTGATATTTTGTATATTGAAGTAAGGATAAAATGATTACATCAAAGCATGTTGGGGGAGTACAGAGTCAGACATTGTTCTCAGATTAATAAAATGTTGGGATGAGGGGATATTAACTTCCTTCTTTTAAAAATTATTTTTATAATTGTGTCAGTCAAGGTTCTTCAGAGAAACAAATAATTGGGGTAGGGGGAGAAAGAGAGGGAAGAGAAGAATTAAGATTTATTTTAATGAATTGGTTCATGTGATTGTGGTAGCTGGCAAATGCACACCCAACATCTGTAGGGCAGGATATTGGACTATAAAGTCAGAAAGGATGACTACATAACAGTCTTGAGACAGAAATGCTTCCTCTCCTGGAAGTCTCAGATTTGTCTTTTAAACTTTCAACTGAGTGGATAAGGCTCACTCACTCACATTGTCAGGGGTAATCCCTTTTGCTTAAAGTCAATTGACTGTAATTGTTAATTACTTCTACAAAACACCTTCAGAGTAACATGTAGATTGGTGTTTGACCAAAGAACTGGGCAATATAGCCTGTGCCAAGTTGACACATAAAATTAACCACCACAATGGTGGTGTATACTAATTTTAGTACCTTCATTTGGCACCTAAGATGTCTTAGGAATTATTTTTGGCACTTTGAATAAGCAGTCTTATTTAACCCTCAACACAGCCTTATGAATTTTATATTTACATATTGCTATGTTCACTTGAGACAGGAGGAAATTAACTCTAAGAAAAAAAAAAAAACATTGCTCACAGTGCAAAACTAATAAATGGTGCAGTCAGGATTAAGATTCAAGTTTACATGAATACAATGTGTGACTAAATTAATATTGGAAAAAAGTCTTAAAATTCAGATTCAGATATGTTCTCACTACACAGCTTTTGAACTTGGAACATCTAACAGTCTTATTTTCTTTATATCTGTAATGTAGAGGCTGAATTGGATGCTTCCTAAAAATAGTCTGTGATTCTATTTTCCAACTGTACACATTTTACCTGCCTTTCTTTTATAACACATTCTTGCCTGGTAGACATTCCATGGGAATTTGGGTTGGGCCATTCTCTTGAGCCATGTAATGAACATTTTCTGCTGGTTGATTATTCAATTATAATAAAGAAGTGACAATCCATTATAAAGAGTTACGAATCTACACATTGGAGGGGAATCCTGTGATTTTGTTTTGCCTATCAGCCTTTCCATCTGCACTTTCATTATAATGAAACAAAATACAATTTAATGGGTAGGGGACCACATACACTGAAGCAAACGCTAAGGATGGCTGATGCCAGATGGTGAATTTTGCCAAGATTCACTCAACTCTCTTTTCTCTCCTTAGGTGTCTTGGCCCAATATCTACCTTCCTCAGTAATAGAAAGCAAGTTTTTAACACCATTACCTCCTGCTGAACCAACGCAGTTATGAAAAAGCAGGCTGGATTCTTTTTGTCTCATATATCAACTACAACACTGTCAGCTGAGTTCCATTTGCAGAATCTTTATTACTGCTGATGATGTCAGAGAAAAGGAACATAGCTTGATTAATAGATTGCAGGTGGAATTTACAATACTGGCAGCTAAAAATGATCTTTTGATTTATAAACTGAGAACATTCAATGTAAAAGTCATTGAGAGTTAATAAATACGTTTAAAATGCACCAGATCACTTTAGGAAATCGATTTTCTATTTATAATTACAATTTAAATATAATTAAAAGACTTCTTTCCTTGCCGTTTTGCATATGGTTTTTGGTATTCTACAACCATTTGCTTTCTGAGGGGAATCAGTGTAGGGAATCCTTCCACAAGAACCCATGCTTGCCTTTGCAACCTATTCCGAGACAATGGTGCATGTGTGCATGCATGCTCTTCAGACACAAAAAGTCACAGAGCACACATACAGAAGCATGAACATCTGAAAGTTTATCTGCTATAATTTCAACTATAATCCATGATGGTAATGTTGCTTGTAATTGGGATATTCATTTGCTCATAATATTTTTAGAGGTCACAAACCAGCATCTGGCTTTTATCCTATTCCTTTCCTGTACTGCCCCTTCAACAAAAATGTAGGATTTGACATTTCATTAGCTGACTTTAACTCTTTTTTCTATGAGGCCTAAATAAAGCTGGATATTTTTGCTTGTTTAAAGGAGAGATATCTAATGTTAGATAGTGACCTGGTAAAAGGTAAGAGGTAGATCCCTTCTTAGAGTGGAGGTCTTTCATTCAGTTGTTTATGATTCTTATACCATTGCCATTTAAATAGGCATCCTGGTGGAAAGGCACCTGACATGTTACTCTTAAATGAAGAAACTACACAGTAAATAAGACAGTGTTATTCTTCTAAAGAAGAAAAATCTCTGGGTATCTGATTATTAATATGTTATTTGTCTCAGTTTGTTTTGTATTGTTATAAAAGGATGACTGAAACTGGGTAATTTGTAAAGAAACAAGGTTTATTTGACTCATGATTCTGATGTCTGTAAAAGTTCAAGATTATGCATCTGGTGAGGACCTCAGGCTTGGTGGTGGGTGTTGAAAGGGAGTTGGCATCTACAGAGACCACGTGACAAGAGCGGAAGCAAGAGGTGGTGGCGGTGGGATGATGCCAGGCTCTTGTTAACAACCAGCTCTCATGGGAACCATAGAGTTAGAACTCACTCATCCCCAAGGGAGGGTATTAATCTATTCACCGCCATGACCCAAACACCACCCATGAAGTCCCACATCCAATCTTAGGGATCAAATTTCAACACAAGTTTTGAAGGGGACAAACATCCAAACCATAGCATTATTGAAAGTGCAAAAAACATGCTGGGAGACAAATATCACTTAAATATTTCTGTAGAGTCTATTCTTTTTTCAAATTTATTTTAATTAAAATATAAAATGATATACATTTATAACATACAACAATGTTTTCAAGTGTAAGAAAAATACTGCATAATCTCACTCATTTGTAGAATGTAAAAAAGTTCATCTTATAGAATTAGATTATAGAATGGTGGCTACTAGAGCCTGGGGTGGTTGAGGGTCAGGGACAGATATTGGTCAAAATATACATAATTACAGTTAGATAGGAAGAATAAGTTCTAGAGGTTTATTGTGCAGCATGATGACTATAGCTAATGATGATATATTATTAAAAAATTCTAGGAGTGTAGATATTAAGTGTTCTAACCACAGAAGTTATAAGTATGAGTTCATTTTCTAATAAAATTTCTTACTTACCTATTTTTCTACTACCAAAAAAAATTGTATATATTTATCACATACATACAACATATAGTATACATGGTGTATAGTATACAAGATGTATATATTATAGTATACAAGATGTATACATGGTGGAATGGTTAAATCAAGTTAATTAACATATGCATTACTTCATATGCTCATCATTTTTTAGTGAGAGTCCAAACTTTTCTCACATTATTCTAATTTGACTTTCTTTATTGACTCTGTAACAGCCCTCTCCCTAGTCTTTTTGGAGTTAGAGATGGTTTGTTCATTCATTCTTAGTCCTTCAATCATTTGATATTCATTAGTTGAAATTCAGTTGCGTGACTTTACTTGTAATGGAGTATACTTCTGAATAGTCCCAGAGACATGCCACATACATTAGAAAGAGTCAGCTTTCAGAAGAGATGGAGAAAGCATGCCTCTCTACATTGGAGATCACTTAACCTTCATAATTTTCTATATTATTATGTAGAATCAATAAGTCAATGTCCATGTTAACTTTAAAAATATAGTTGTATGTGCCCTTGGACTTACCCCAAATAAGCTCTTGGTACTCCAAAATCTATAGCTATAATCACTGAATACATCTGTTAGAGTTTGGATAATATTTTCAATACAATTATCTGTGGTTATTCTACAATTAACATAAAATAGTTTCTTTAAATTTATCTAAAAATTGCTTCTTGAAATTTCCTTAATCCATAAACTAGTAGGAGGCATAGTAGGTATGCCTCTCAGTAAACAGACTTGGATGTGAACTAAATTTAAGGCTCTGTTCTATTATTTAACTTAATTTTGAACCACTATTTCACTGGGTTAGTATGACAATAATCTTAGTCTTTGGAGGAGAAAATGTTTGTCCTAATATCTAATGTCTTAGGTTTCGTCAGGGTCTGGAGTAGCAAATATACTCTCAAGGCATGAAGGGATAGGAGGCCAGCAGGTCAAGCTATCCATCCTAAAGCCAACATGAACATAAACCACCACCTAAACATGGCTTCAGGTCCAGCACCCTTTCATGCTACATCCTACACCACGCTGGGCATGGGAATGTAGCTGATATACTCTTCAAAGTCATATTAGTCTTGTTAGTTCCTCAGTGGGATGCTGGAAAGAATGTGTAGAAATAAACCAGTTTACTAAAAACCAGAGGATGTTACTAGTAAACCAACACACACACACACACACACACACACACACACAGCTCTCATTTGTAGCATTTTTCAATTTCTGTGGTGTAAATACTCCCACCATATAGTCCATAGTCATTTTCAAGCTCCCAATATAAAGTCATTGAACCCACAAATGTGCAAATTTAGCTCATGAGAGTTGGTTTAAGCTGGATCCAGCATACACTGTGTCTGTTCTCTCTGTTTCCTTTTCTCATCACTTTCTCTTCACTGAGTCTTTTTCCAACCATATTAGAGAGGAGACTAAGGGAAGGTGCGGAAGGGACTTTGTTTTTTCTAGCCAATTTTTCTACCTCATGTTCCTAAAACAATTTGTCTCTGCCCCAATTCCAAATACCATTTCTTCTTGGGGCTTAGGCTTTTGGAACAAAAGACAAAAATATTTGCAGAATATTTCTAATTTCCACATTACTGAATTCCTTTCCCTAATCCAGGAGCAAATGGTTAACCAACTGCTTGAATGAAGGAGTGTAGATTGAGGGAAGAGGAATACTTAATTTTTCAGTAATCTCATCACAAAGTTTTAAGATAACAGGCTTCACTGGCTTCAGCAAATAATCCAGAGGGCTTTATTTTTTTTTAGATAGATATTATATTTCAGAGCAGTTTTAAGTTAACAGCAAAATTGAAAGGAAGGTACAGAGATGTTCCACATACACCCTGCCCCCACAAAAGCACAACCTACTGCTCTATCAGCATCTTGCACCAGAGTGGTCCATTTGTTACAACTGGTGAACCTTCACTGACACGTCATTATCACTTCTGTTAGTCTGTTTTGTGTTGCTGTAAAAGAATACTTGAGACTGGGTAATTTATGAAGAAAGGAAGTTTACTTTGGCTCACAATTCCACAGGCTGTACAAGAAGCATAGAGCGAGGTTCTGCTTTTAGTGAAGGCTTCAGGAAGCTTACAATCATGATGGAAGGTTAAGAGGGAGCAGGCATGTCACATGACAAGAGAGTGAGCAAGAGAGCGGCCAGGCTTTTGTAAACAACCAGCTCTCACATGAGTATGTAAAGTGAGAACTCACTCCTCACCTCAGGGATGGCGCCAAGCCCTTCATGAGGGATTCACCCCATGATGCACCCCACTTCCAGCACTGGGGATCTATTTCAACACGAGATTTGGAGGGAACAAACATCCAAACTGTATTAATCACTCAAATCCATGGTTTGCATTTGGATTCACTCTTGGTGTACATTTTATGGATTTTGACAAATATATAATGACGTGTCCATTATTGCAGTATCATGCAAAATAATTTCACTGCCCTAAAATCCCCTCACTCCACCTATCCATCCTTTCCCTAGCAGCCAATGATCCTTTTACTCTCTACATAATTTGCTCTTCTGCAGAATGTGATATAGCTGGAATCCTACAGTATGGAGCTTTTTCAAATTGGCTTCTTTCACCTAGTAATATGCATTTGTTTCTTCCATGTCTTTTTATTTCTTTTTAGTCCTGAATAATAGTCCCTTGTTAAGATGTACCACAGTTTATTCATTCATTCATCTGCGGAAGGACACCTTGGTTGCTTCCAAGTTTGGGCAATTATGAATAAAGCTGCTATAAACATTAATGTGCAGGGTTTCATATAAAAATAAGTTTTTAATTCATTTGAGTAAATACGAAGGAGAGTGATTGGTTGGTTGCATAATAACAGTGTGTTTAGTTTTGTAAGAAACTGCCAAATTATCTTCCAAAGTGACTGTACTGTTTTGTTCCACCAGCAACGAATGAGTTCTTGCTGCTTTAGATCCTTGTTCGCTCTTGGTGTTGTCAATGTTTTGCATTTTGGGTATTCTAAGAGGTGTGTAATTGTTGCTTTAATTGCATTTCCTTAACAATATATGATATTGAACACCCTTTTATATGCTTATATGCCTTCTGGACATCTTCTTTGGTGAGGGCTGTACTCAGGTATTTTTGCCTATTTTTAAATATATTTTATTGCTGAGTTTTAAGAGCTCTTTATACATTTGGGATAACAGTCCTTTATCAGATAAGTCTTTTGCAAATATTTTCTCCAAAGCTGTGACTTTTCTTCTCTTTCTCTTGATCGTATCTTTTGCAGAGCAGAAGTACTTATTGTAAATGAAACCATCTGAATTATATCTTTTATGGATTAGATCTTTGGTGTTGAATCTAAAAGTGCCATCACTAAACCCAAGTAATCTAGGCTGTTGTTCTGTGCTATCTTCTAGGAGTTTTATAGCTTTTTGTTTTATATTTAGGTTTATGATCCATTTTGAGTTAATATTTGTGAAGGTGTAGGATCTGTGTGTAGATTTTTTTTATTTTTGGATGTGGATGTCCAGTTGTTTTAGTACCATTTGTTGAAAATATTCTATTTTTTCCATTATACTGTCTTTTCTTCATTGTCAAAGATTATTTGATTATATTTATGTGAGTCTATTCTGGCCTCTCTAGTCTGTTCTGTTAGTCTGTCTTTTCTGTCAGCCAGAGTGCCTTATTTATAATTTCTATTTTCCTCTTTATACATTAGGACCTTAACCCTGAATGTGTTGTCCTATAATTATGTCTGCATTGTAAATTGGTTCATCAATTGTCAGTTCTAACTAAATACACTTTTGCCTTCCATGAATCCTTAGAAAAAGTCCTTAATGTGAGACATTTTCATAATATTGTAATTCAGCAGTAAAATTTATCAGGAATTGGTAAGTCTCACCAATGCTATGCTGATGATTTTCTCCTGTGATTGTTTCCATCAGAACTCAGCTCCGCCTAGCTGCTGTGGTCTTCTAACTCCACGTTGCCATCTGCAGTGATCACGGCAGTACAAGAATCTTGCTGATTATTATGGTGGAGACTTTTGTTTCCCCTTGCAAAGTTCTATGCATCTATTAACTCTTGGTTTTTATGATAATTTAAGAATAGCACTAAATTTAATCTGGAGAACTAGGTTCAAATTCAAGTTTTGCATATGTGTGTGTATATATATATATGCTTCAGTAACCTAGGAAATGTATCTAGCCTTTCTTTTATCTATTTTTATATTTTGTTTAACAAGCAATGGCATTTTATTGCCTTGTTTTGATTAGTTCAAAAGATTTTTCAAGGATTATATATGAATATATATGTCAATATGCTTCAAAATGTATTATTCAAATGTTGAAAATTTATTACGATCACAAAGACAGAGAAAATAATATTGATTTAGCCATGTAGCAACAATAAGTAATGATATAATGTATGAATATGCTTTAATGTCTGTACCTTATACATTTTGTTTCTGTGAGAACCAAATGCATCTAGGAGGAAGTATCACGAAAAAGTGGACCCTTAGGGACTTCTAGCTCCATAAACATTGCTTATCTAACCTTTTATCTGAACTCTAGAATATGTGATAAATGCTAGGTGATAATTTTTCCTCAAGTGGAGTAAATACTGAAATTTAAATATTTCCAAATAAATGAATACAAATTGAATAGATACAGTTTTCATTATTTCAGTAAAGCATTTGATAAAAAAAGTTTTGCGCTATGACATTTCATAGGCATTTCAAACAGGAACTGTCTTATAGGGGGAACCAGTCCCCAATATTTCAATGTAGGTTCTTTTCTATTTTCCCTAAGTGTCAGTTGGTCTGAAAAATAAAGGGAAAGAGTACAAAAGAGATAAATTTTAAAGCTGTGTGTCTGGGGGAGACATCACATATTGGCAGGCTCTGTGATGCCCCCTGAGCCGCAAAACCAGCAAGTTTTTAGTATGGATTTCAAAACGGGAGGGGTGTATGAATAGGGTATGGGTCACAGAGATCAAATGCTTCAAGGGTAATAAAATATCACAAGGCAAATGGGCAGGGCAAGGTCATGAGGCCAGGGTGAAATTAGAATTACTGATGAGGTTCCCTGTCCCGCTGTGCACGCATTGTCATTAATAAACATCTTAACAGGAAACAGAGTTCAAGAGCAGAGAACCAGTCTGACTAGAATTTTGCCAGGCTGGAATTTCCCAATCCTAACAAGCCTGGGGGCGCTGCAGGAGACCAGGTCGTATTTCATCCTTTATCTACAACTGCATAACACAGACACTCCCAGCGTCACCATTTTAGAGGTCTACTCCCGGGAGTGCATTCTTTTCCCAGGCTGTTCCTTGCTGAGAAAAAGAATTCACTGATATTTCTCTTATTCGCTTTTGCAATAAAAGAAATAAGACTCTGTTCTGCCCGGCCCCACAGGCAGTCAGACTTTATGGTTAGCTCCCTTGTTCCCTGAAAATCGCTGTTATCCTGTTCCTTTTCTAGGTGCCCAGATTTCATATTGTTCAAACACACATGCTCTACAAACAATTTGTGCAGTGAACACAATCATCACAGGGTCCTGAGGCGACATACATCCTCAGTTTATGAAGATGACGGGATTAAGAGATTAAAGTAAACACAGGCATAGGAAATTATAAGAGTATTGATTGGGGAAGTGATAAATGTCTATGAAATCTTCACAATTTATGTTCAGAGACTGCAGTAAAGACATGTGTAAGAAATTATAAAAGTATTGTTTTGGGGAACTAATAAATGTCCATGAAATCTTCATAATTTGTGTTCTTCTGCAGTGGCTTCAACCAGTGCCTCCATTTGGGGTCCCTGACTTCCTGTCACACTGTCTCTAAGTTATGTTACCACCCTCTGCTCACTTACCCACCCTACTCTTCCCCTATTCTCTAATCACCCTAATGCAATTGTAATTAGAATCCCTCTTTGAGATAGATGGTAAAATGTCAGTTACCAGAGGCTAGGAAGGGTAGTGGGGAGTGGGGAGAGGAAAGTGGGAATGGTTAATAGGTATAAAAGTATAGTTACTTAGAATGAACAAGGTCTAGCATTTGATAGCAAAACAAGGTGACTACAGTCAGCAATAATTTGTTGTACATTTTAGAATAATGGAGGGAGTACAATCTGAATATTTATAACACGAAGAAATGACTTATGCTTAAGGTGATGGATACCTCATTTACCCTGATGTAATTATTAGATATACATATCTGTATCAAAATATCTCGTATATCCCATAAACATATGATATAGTTTGGCTCTGTGTCCCCACCCAAATCTTACCTTGAATTGTAATAATCCCCACAGGTCATGGGACGGGCCCAGTGGGAAGGAATTGAATCATGAGGGTGCGTTTTTCCCATGGTGTTTGAGTGATAGTAAATAAGTCTCATGAGATCTGATGGTTTCATAAAGGGTAGTTCCCCTGCCCATGTCCTCTTGCCTGCTGCCATGTAAGATGTGATTTTGCTGTTCCTTCACCTTTTGCCATGATTGTGAGGCTTCCTCAGCTCTATGTGGATCTGTGAATCCATTAAATCTCTTTTCTTTATAAATTACCCAGGGTTGGATATATCTTTATTAGCAGCATGAGAATGTAGTAATACAATATATTAGCCCACTGTGTACATATAAAAATTTAAAAGACAATTTAAAAAAATCTCCAGTTTTTTACCCGCTCAAATAAGAAAATTATTAGCTTTCCTTCTCCTCTCCTCCCTTCTGTAATTCTCTTGACTCTTCTTCTCCCATGTTCACTGTCATGCTCCTGGTCAGACCCCATCACTCTTATCCAGACTATTGCAGAAGCTTCTAACTCATGGTTACTCTGTGGCCTATAGCCTCCACCTCCAATCTCTTCTCCTCTGTAGCCTGTAGAGTAGCTCATGCAAAAAACACAAATTCAGATACATCATTTCCCCCTTTAGAAAAACATCAATATCTCCTCCATTAAAAAAAAATCAAACTACTTAAATAAATTAGCATGGTACTTGACGCCTGTTTCAATCTAGTTCCCAGATAACTTTTCAGCAATCTCTCAGCATCCCACCCTCTACACTATTTGCTATTTCTGTAAAATGACACCTCTGAAGCATTCTATGTCAAAATTATTCTTCCATTCTTCTGTATCTCTCTGAGTCAGGATGTGAATTTTACTATTTAAATGCATATGGAGGAGTTAGAAGGATTTAAAGACTGTGAGGAATGCTTGAGAAACAGGGTTTTTAATGTTGGTGGTGGCAGTGGTGGGTTTTGGGGGTAGGGATTGTTTGTGAGTAAAGGAAATCAAATTTTTTAACCACAAAATATAGTTTTTTGACATTTTGAGATGGCTGTTCAGAAGCTCTGCAAACAGAAGTAGCCCTACAAAGCTGTCTTTGTGAGATAGAATCTGAATTGATGAAGTCAGGTTTTCTGATTTTTCAGCAAACCTTCTGAGGACTAAAGGGAAGTTTTCCTTTGGCCCCTACAAGTGTTTCATCTAGAGACAATAAAACAAGGATTAATGGCTGCTGCTTAACATTTAAAATAAGTCATGAAGTGAATGAGGAGGAGTAACTGTTTATAATACAACAGGATTTCAAAAAATAGTGAAATTTATAGAACTGCAGTCTTTTGCTGAGCTATTTTCTTTTTCCAAAAGAAAAGACTATTTTAATTAGCAGTATAAAAAAGAACATCAATATATTGCAAACCTAGTACCCTTACAGGATGGCTTTAATCCTCATTATTATATTTTTCAGAATGCTTACTCATAAGAACAGGGAGACTCAAAATGGTTTAAGCAACAGAGCTAAGACTTAAACTCCAAATTGCCCCACTCAAAGTGACGTGTGTGTTCTCACCACCAGCTCTGAGCTGCCAACTATCCATGTGTTTAAGATATGATAGAAAACGTTTCATCATTGGCATGAAGAAAAAAGCCTGCCATTAAAAAAAAAGATATTTCTCAACATTAAAATTTGATAATACACTGATAAGATTGGTATTAGAAATTTTTTTCAATTTCTACTTTTTGTCTTTTTTTTGTTTCTTGGTGTTTTTTTCTTTGCAAATGTACTGTTAAAAGAGGCCACCGAGTGAAACAAGTCTCTAATCCTTCCAGGGAACTGTAATCCAAGAAAACTTATGCACCTTTCCCTGTTTTGTGCTTTCACGCATCTTCCCAAGGTCTTTTTGTAAAATTCACGTTAGGAGATTAATGGCAATATATTTTCATGACATCTATAGTGCAGAATTAGCCTCTGTAATGGCATGTATGTATCTCGGTCATAAAATTCAATACTCCAGACTCGTTACTTCAGGCTCTTCAGTGGCCTCTATATTGTCCACTAAAATTATTTCCTAACTGATAAATTCTTCTTTGACACTAACCTTGTCAAAAGGCTTACAAAACTTCTTTGAGGTAAAGGAAAGCTCCTGCAAAGGCATTTCCTTTGTTTTAAGTCGTTCTCCATGTTCCACAGTATGTACATAAACACAGGAATCAGGGATAAATATCAAAACAGAACAGTCTAAAAAAACTAAAATGATAGATGTCTTGAAAACACGTGTCAGCCACAGTCATGTTATACAAAGTAGATCTGAAAACAGAAACGGAAGGCACAGAAGCATTCCTGTGTCTGTGCAGTACTTTATATGGCTTAAATAATATAAAAAAAGATTTTCTTTCACACTGTATTTTATAACTGGAAGTTTGTCTTTACATCCGTATAATACTTTTCCAAATAAACTAAACATCAGTAAGTACTGAATGTCCTGAAGTACAGAGCAACTCAGGAGTATACTTTTTAAAACTATTCATCCAACAAATATCTGTTAAACATCCAAAAAAGTAAATTAGTAGGTGGGGAAGGAAAAGGGAGTAGTAAGAGTTGAATAAACTGCGTTCACCTTCTGCAGGCACTTTCTTCAGTATTTGCTCAACTTAAAATACTCCTCCACTTCTCACTACTAGCTTGATCCTGGCTGAGCAGCATTTTACTGTTGGCAGCTATGCTGGACTGGTTGTTGTCTGTTTTAGGTTTTTCTCTGCCTTCTAAAATTTACCAGCATTTGAATAAAGTTGCTCATTTCAGTGTTAATTGTTTTGGTTTGCACATAAAACATTTTTGATTTGTTTGAGTGCAGCATTCTTTTATTACTGCGCATCCACACTTCTTCCAAAGGAAAAGAAGTTATCTTGGACATCTCTCCAGGTTAATTTTCCAAAATGATATTAATAATTTGCTTTTGTAATACTATTTCTTAGAAACTTAAACCCTGTCATTGGGTTATTACACACACCTTTCCTATTAGTCAAGAAGCCCTTAGCCCCATTAAGCTTCAGTGGGAGGAGGCCGTGATCACAGTTCAAGGCTAAGCACAGCATTAAGCTCTGTGATCATCAATATTTCAGAAGGAAAAGAAATAGCTGTTGCCGCAATATTCAGCCTGCCATTCACTCTGCTAGACTTGAGATAAGACTTAGCACAATGTCATAGGTAAGTAATGATCAAAGAAGGTACAAACTTGCACGTTCCAATTAGATATATTTGAAAGTAAGTATGAAATACAGAGGAGACAGTCAAACACAAAACACACTCCTGACTCTTCTAAACTCCTTTGGAATGGCCAAACAAGATATAATATCACAATACACCCAGAGAGAGCATCAGTATTTAAAATTAAAATAACTCTTATGTTATATATAACATTTAGCAGAATTAGAGAATTAACTGCCTGTTCCATGTACCTATTAGAGGTTTTTCTTAATTAAAAGGAAAACCATATCACAAATAATTAACTTTTAAATTTAAACTTGTGAGTAATTTAGGAATCACAGTAATGAGGTTCATTTCTTTAACTGAACGAAAATCTATTGATTCAGTGTTTAAGGGTTCATAAACCGTCCTAGAATCCATTTGGTAATATTCAATAAAAAGAGGAAATAGTTCCTATTTTCAAGGAATTTATAATCTAGCACAGAAAATAAATAACCAGAGCTTATTATGTGTCTTGAAAACATTTGTAAAGCAGCAGACCAAGGTAATTTTTATAATTCAATAATATGAAGCAAAAAGGAGTGAAGAGATGATGACAGTAAATGGTCAAACATAGGATTATGGGTTGTAAAGCACTTTAGGATAAAAAATTGTGAGAACTCCTTACAATTCGCGCAGATCAAGCTGAGTGCAGAAATCAAGCTCTTTACCAGCAGATTGTGTTGCGTGAGTTATGAGGTAAATCACCAGGACACATTTATAGCACATTGCTAGGCCTAAAGTGGTATTCAATTTAGTAAATCTGAACCTGCCACAGGCATAATAGCAGAGATCAGAGCTGGTAGCATATTGTCCCTAAATTGCAAATTCCTTTCATTCTCTGTTAACAGAAAGAGGAGATGAAGCTGAGGTTTCATCTGTAGGTAAAGAACTATAGGTTGAGAATAAATAAATAAACATGGTAAAGAACTAAATTTCCAAACCAGGGCAAAGTAAACATTTAAGAATATACTATTGGCCAGTCATGGTAGCTCACATCTGTTCATCCCAGAACTTTTGGAGGCTGAGGTGAGTGGATTGTTAAGGCCAGGAGTTCAAGGCCACCCTGGTAACATAGAGAGAGCTCATCTCTTAAACAACAACAACAAACTCACCTGGGTGTGGTGGTCTGTGCCTGTAGTCTCAGCTACTTGGGAGGCTGAAGCAAAAGGATTGCTTGAGCCCAGGAGTTCAAGCCTGCAGTGAACTATAGTTGTACCACTGTACTCTGGGCTGGGCTACAGAGTGAGACCCTGTCACAATAAATAAATACATATATACATACATTAAGTATTAATCAATTACATAAAATTATACAGTAGTCCCCCCACTTATCTGGGGGATATGTTCTAATAACCACAATGGGTGCCTGAAGCCATGAATACAATTGAATCCTATATACACTATGCTTTTTTAATACATACAAACGTTACATACATACATACTTTTGACAAAGTTTAACCTATAAGTTAAGCACAGTAACAGACTAGCAACAAAAACTAATTAAAATAGAACAATTATAACAATATACTGTAATAAATGCTATGTGACTGAGTTCTTAAAAGATCTTACTGGATTGTAATCACCTTTCTTCTTGTGATGAGGTGAGATGATACAATGCCTACATAATGAGATGAAGTGAGGTGACATGGCATTAGGCTACTATTGACCTTCTGAGGATATGTCAGAAGGAGCATCATCTGCTTTAGGTGATCCTGAATTATCCAACCATGAAGATGTTTGTGGGTGGATGTCAGGAACAGACAATATTGATGCCCAATGGGTGAATAGCATCTTCACTGTGGATATACCAAACAAAGCAATGATTCATGTCCCGGGCAGCAGCTGGGAGATTTCATCTCACTACTCAAATCTGTGTGCAATTTAAAATTTATGAATTGTTTATTCCTCGGATTGTCTACTTAATAGTTTTATACTGCAGTTGACTGTGGGTAAATGAAATTATAGAAAGTAAAACCGTGGATAAGGAGGGACTACTGCAGTGATAATCAACTGTCTCTAAAAACAAATAAGGTTTTACTAAACCGTCCAGGTAAAACATAGGGAATGAGGCATGAAATCAGCACAGCAAAGCAATAAATTGTGAAACTATCGACCCAAACTTCAAAAGAAGTTTGGGGCATAATTTTGGTATTCCACTGAAGACATCAAAGCTGAGCATTTTGGAAACCGTATAAGAATGCTAGGAGGGATTTTAAACCATAAACCACTCTTTCTCTTACCTGGACCTTGAGATTCTCTCTGCCTCTTCCATTTTCCTGTCTTGTTATTCCTCCCTTGCTTCTGGTCTACTCTGCCATTGCAGTTGGCTGCCCAGTCTAACCAACTTCTCTCTGCAATCCTCTTAAAGGGACAGAACACTAAGTTGACTAAAGAGTTTTCTGCAGTAGTTAAATGGGTCTCAGAGTTACTCAACAAAGCAGTTCCCATACTTTATTTTCCCCTGGGACTATAAAACAATATAACCCATTTATAGAGTGTCTGGAAAGAAAAAGTTGTTTGAAATTACACGAAAAGATTTGAACAATATCAGAAAACTTTGAGTTACTTGAAAAAATTGCAGGAAAAAGAAATTTAAAATTGAGTTCTATTTGCTAGCAAAAAAAAAAAAAGACAAATGGTAACAAAATGATGAATTATCACTGGAAACTGTTATATGATTGTTATAATTATTTTATTGTTGTAAAACTAGTCTATTCTTGCCAAGTTATATTAATATTTACTCAAGGTTAAAAATTAAAATGTCTCCCAATTGAAGATACAAACAAATTCAGGTTCTGACAGGCAGCACCGTCATCCACATTTCATATATACAAAATGTTTTTAGGTAAGAGCTGTTTACTATATTTGATGATTGTTCTCACTTTTGGCCTCAAGCATGCAGAAAGAAATTTTGTGCAAATTTACTGTAAAGAAAACTATAGAAGCCTAGTCACCTGCCCATAAAAATCTTCTAGTAATTTTCTGGTTATGGCTTTTTTTAAGTTCTTTTTTTTAATCTTTGCATTACCTCCTTACAAACTAATGACTATTGCCCCTATCTGAAATATAGGAATATGAAGGTAGAAGGGATTGAGGGAGGTAATCTATTCTATATCTTATGCTCTTCATTTACTTAAAATTACTTAATTAGTATTTCATTCTGAACTTTCTCCTTTCAGAAATGTTCAAAAGGAAACTAAGGCTATTGGCTTAGTTTGGAATATTCATGTCTACCATTTTTATTTCTCATCATGCTGTAATCAGAACTGTTTTGCCTACATTTAATATCTGAAAGATACCCTCAGCATATATTTATCCCATATTTATTTATTTATTCTCAACATGTAGTTGTACAGAAAATTCTCGTTTTACCATTGTTGTTTTAGCATTATTGAATCATGTTTAGATATCTTAATTCCTTTTCCAATATTTTTCTATGTTAATTTCTTTTTCAAATAGTTTTATGACTATGTAGTACATATTATCTGAGGAAATCAAACATTATATACAATATCTTATTCTTTCTTCAAAGTAGAAATTAAATTTTATCTCTCCGTAACTTATATAAATTCTGTGTATCTTATGTTAAAAACATAGTATATACTGTTCCTTTTCTTGGGCAGCATAAAGATATCCACAGTATCATAATCTATAAACTACATTATTAACGCATTTTATCTCCTAAGATTGATATGGAAATTAAGCAAGTAATGTATATCTTGAACAATCTGCAAGATATTGAGCAGTTTTTCTAGACTTTTCAGTAATTTTAAATAAATTCAATATAAAAATAGTTTTAACATACCATATAGGAAAGGGGGTGGTAAAAGAAGTTACTAAATGTCACAGATGAATGAAACCTAAAAATGTAGGTATATTTTAATATATATAACTTGCTACATACTTAGAGATATAATTGTGTTAGGCCATTCTAGCATTGATATAAAAGAATATCTGAGGCTGGGTAATTTATAAAGACAAGAGATTTCATTGGCTTGTGGTTCTGCAGGCTGTGCAAGCATGGAGCTGGCATCTGCTCAGCTTCTGGGGAGGCCTTAGGGAGCTTTTATTCATGGGAGAAGGTGAAGCAGGAATAGGCACATCACATGACAAAAGCAAGAGAAAGAGAGGGAGTTGAGTGGGGGGTACCACACACTTAACCAGATTTCACAAAAACTCACTCACTGTCACAAGGACAACACCAATTCATGAGGGTTCTTCCCTTATGACCCAAACACCTCCCACCAGGTGCCACCTCTGGCATTGGGGATTACAATTCAACATGAGATTGGTGGGGATACATATTCAAACAATATCATTCCATCTCTGGCCCCCTAAATCTCATGTCCTTTTCACACTGCAAAATACAATCATGTCTTCTCAACAGTCCCCCAAAAGACCAGTGTCTCATCTGGAGATGAGCTCCATTCACCTATGAGCCCATAAAATTAAACAAGCTATTTATTTTCAAGATACAATGGGATTACAGGCATTGGGTAAACATTTCCATTCCAAAAGGAAGAAATCGGCTAAAAGAAAGGAGCAACAGGATCCAAGCAAGTCCTACACCCATCAGGGCAGTCATTTAATCTTAAAGCTCCAAAATAATCTCCTTTAACTTCATGTCCCACATTAGAGCACACTGATTCAAGGGGTGGTTTCCCAAGACCTTGGGCAGCTCATGCTCCTGTGTCTCTGCAGGGTTCAGTCCCCATGTCTGCTCTCACAGGTTGTTGAATGCCTGTGGCTTTTCAAGGCACAGAGTGAACGCTTCCAGTAGATCTACTATTCTGGGTACTGGAGGGTGCTGGCCTCCTTCTGACAGCTCTGCTAGGCAGTGCCCTCAATCCCACATTTTCCCTCCATAATGCCTTAGTAGAGGTTTTCTTTGAGGACTCTGCCCCTACAGCAGGTTTCTGCCTGGGCACCCAGGCTTTCTTTTACATCCTCTGAAATCTAGGCAGAGACTGCCAAGCCTCATTCACTTTGTGCACCTATAAGCTTAACACCATGTGGCTTATGGCTTGTACCCTCTGAAGCAGCAGCCCAAGCTGTACATGGGCCCCTTTGGCCTGAGGCTGGAGCCAGAGTTGCCAGGAAGCAAGGATAAAACTCCTGGGATGGTGCAGGACAGTGGTGCCCCAGGCCTGGGCCCCAAAACCATTCAGTCCTCCTGGATCTCTGGGCCTGTGATGGGAGGGGCTGCCTCAAAGATCTCCGAAATGTCTTTCAGGCCTTTTCCGATTGTCTTGGCTATCAGGATTGGTCTGCTTTTTATTTATACAAATTTATCTAGCAAATGGTTGCTCCACAGCCTGCTTGAAATCCTCTCCTGAAAAAGCATTTCTTTCTTTACCAGATGGCCAGGCTGCAGATTTTCCAAACTTTTATGCTCTGCTCCCTGTGTAAGTACAAGTTCCAACTTTAAGCCATTTCTTTGCTCCTGCCTCTGAGTATAGACTGTTAGAAGCAGCCAGGACATATCTTGAACACTTTGTGGCTTAGACATTCCTTCCACTGGATACCTTAGGTCATCACTCTGAAGGCCAAATTTCCACAGATTCCTAGGCCATGAACAGAATGCAGCGAAGTTATTTGCTAAGGCATAACATGTGTGACTTTTGCTCTAGTTCCCAATAAGTTCCTCATTTCCATCTGAGACCTCCTAATCTATCCATGTCACTATCAATGTCACTATCTGCATTTTGGTCATAACCACTTAACCAGTCCTAAGAAATTCAAATTTCCCCCTCATCTTTCTGTCTTCTTCTGAGACCTCCAAACTCTACCAACCTCTGTCTGTTACACAGTTCCAAGTCACTTCCACATTTTCAGATACCTTTGTAGCAAGACTCTCCATCTGGTACCAATTTTCTCTGTTAGGCAATTCTAGAATTGATATAAAGAAATACTTAGGTTGGGTAATTTATAAAGAAAAGAAGTTTAATTGGCTTATAATTCTGCAGGCTGTATAAGAATGTCATTGCACCTTCTCACCTTCTGGGGAGGCCTTTTACTCATGGCAGAAGGTGAAGCAGGAGCAAGTACATCACATGACAAGAGCAGGAGAAATAAAGGGAACGGGGGGGAGGTGCCACACATTTAAACAACCAGACCTCATGACAACTGACTCACTATCATGAGGACAGCACCAAGCAGCCTTATAACCCAAGCCCCTCTAACTAGGTCCTACCTCCAACATTGGAGATTACGTTTCAACATGAGATTTGGTAGGGACACATATTCAAGCTATATTAATACTCATTTTGTCTAGTTATAGCAATATAATATTAATCTGGTAGAAAAATTCATTTTAAAATATTTAAATTTTAATAATACTTCCAGGTGATAAAATTCCAAAAGTCTAGCTGCTTTGAGTTAAACATTCAATTACATAAAATCCTTTTAACATTATCTAAGTTTATTTTCAACACCAAAGTATTTTAACATAGGTGAAGTCATCTGATCTCAAAAGCCCAGTGATATAAGCAGCACATAGGCTCTCTTTATTTCACAAAAAAAATAATATAGTGACTCCGAGTTAAGAAACTTCTTTGATTTCATAGGACTAGTAGAGGGAGATACTGAGATGAAAACAAGGCTATTATTATTCATGAGTTTCCCCCAAGTCTGCATTGGAAACGCTACTCAATAACATTTTGGGTGCTGCATTAGTCCATTCTCACACTGCCTGTAAAGATACTACCTGAGATTGTGTAATTTACAAACAAAAAAGGTTCAACTGACTCAAAGTTCTGCATGGCTAGGGAGGCCACAGGAAACACAATCATAGCAGAAGGCAAAGGAGAATCAAAGTGTCTCCTACATGGTAGCAGGAGAGAGAGAGACAGAGAGAAAGAGAGAGAGAGAGAGAGATTGGAAGGGCCACACTTTAAAACCATCAACACTTGTGAGAACTCACTCACTATCAGAAGAGCATGGGGGAACCATTCCATGATCCAATCACCTTCCACCAGGTTCCTCCCTCAACTCATCAGGATTATAATTTATGATGAGATTTGGGTGGTGACACAGAGCCAAACCATATCGGGGCCTTTAAATTAATTCTTTATAAGAAAATAAAATCCTTATGCACACAATAATCATCCTCCCAATCTACTCTAATTGTAATAAATAAGATGCATATGCTTTAAAGTATGCTGCTAGAGGCTGCCATTTATAAATAGGTGGAATTGCTTATTACTGACAATACCAGTCCAATCATTAGTATAATGTTTCCATTTCTCTTTGTGTTTATCTGGATGCTTAGAAGACCTTATAGTTACTTTCAAAATTCAGCCCAGTTATTTTCTTTTTCTTCCTCTGTAAGTGTTGTATTTCTTAAGATACATAATCAGAACTAAGGCTTTGAGATAAATCATTAGAAAAGTTGAAGCATTTTCTGCATGTATGCTATTCTTACAATTAATTCCTACCAGAATCAATTACACATTTCAGGCCTCCAGATGGAGAATTCTGTACCTGCTGATGATTGAAAGGACAGGAAGTTTATTACATTTATACGTACAAGATTCCTTTCCTTTCTCTCCAGCCCTCATAGCAATCATTAATAACGTAACCTTCAGTACAATGGGCTGTCAGCGCTTACCCTCTATTAGAAGAAAAATATACCACACATTTCCATAGTGAATGGGAAATGCAAGCTGAAAAATGTGATAACATGAAGAGAGGCATTCTTTCAAGTTATTTTGCCTAATTCTATTTGATACCTGGAGGAAGGTGATATTTTATCTTCCTATTGTAGATACTGAATGGGAACAATCAAAGCAATATATTCTGGACTTTTCAGGTCAGAAGAAAAAGGTTTCTTTTGTGACTATGGTTCAGTATGGCAGGTTCTGTTTTTATTGTTGGTAGCAGAGTTGATCTAAGAATAATTTCCCAAGTTTTGCAGAATATTTGCAAATTAGAACTTATAATACAATTGTGCAGTCCTATTCTCAACTCCAGGCATTCAAAATTTGAAAATACTAACGGTACAGAATTAAAAGCTAATTACTATATGAATTAGTTTTATTTCTTTTTCTTTATCATTGCCATCAAGAAAAATTTATTTTTCAAATGTCAGTGGGAATTGCTCATGAACAAGTCAGTTAAAATATAATGTAGTTAACTACTATGACCATGAAATTGTAATATAATTCACATTGGAGACATACAGCAATTGTACTTAGTAGAATAAAAGAAACATTGCCCAATAGGCAGCAATAAAAGGTAGTGAGCTCATTGCTGTGAGAAATAGAGACTAGATGACCACTTATCAATAATGTAATGATGTAATATAGGAAACATTTAGGAAATGCTTAAATAAAATAATGGATGAACCAATTTACACAAAACTCCCTCCCTATCATGGCAGTCTATGCTTCTGTGAAAAGTAATATGAAATCAAAGATTTAAACTGGTCAAGATTAATCCAAGACACTAAGAATTTGTGGAAAGAATTGTTTGGTAGATAAAATCAACTTATATCAAGGACTTATGTATGTCACTATATATAAATCATCTCATTTAATTTTCACAATAAATCTGAGCTAAATATGATTCTCCTCCTACTCCTCAACAGCTGAGAGAGAAGGAAACTTGCACAAAGTCACCCAGCCAGTGAGGTGGAACTAGAACCCCAAAGCCTATGCACTCAGCCATTTGTCTTTCTGTATTTAAAACTATCTAGGTATTCTTCCAATTATTCTGAAAAATGTGATTCTAACCCTATTACATAATATTACAGTTGAAGTTTTGTAGAAAAAAACATATAGAGTAGATCATCTCAGGCAGCCCGTCAATGACAAAATGCCAATACCCAGCTTAAGATTTTGGCTTAGTCAGTTCATTTGGATGACATATCTTAGCAGGTAATCCTGGATATTTTCCCAAGAAACACCAGAAGTGGTTTCAGAGGATGTAGAGAAGGGATTTCTAGATCTTTGTGCCCCAAAAAAAGAAATTAATTTCCTCAGAATAAAAGCTTCCTTACCTTACACTGCAGAAATTAAGCGTAATTTGCATGAGTCTTTCAAAGAGCCCCACCAGAATTCACCTGGAAACTAATTGTCATCTACTAGGTTAGTTACAATGGAACCCCAGCCTAATTCAAATCTTCTTCACTCAAAAATTCATTTGACAAACAATTTTTTTTTGGCTTAAAGTGTTTGGTTTCAGCAACAAGATTAGTATCACTCCTAGTTTTTTTGTTTGTTTGTTTGTTTGTTTGTTGTTGTTGTTGTTTTTACAAAGTAACCAATTTAAACAAAACAACAGTCTGCTTTTGCAAGGAAATTACCACATATTTAAGTTTTAAGCTAAGTTAAATTCTGTCCATTAACATTTCTTAAGTCTCTCAACTTCTTTACCATCCATCACAGCTTTGTGACCTGGTAGGTTTTCATGGATCCAGCAATCCCCTGAGCTTCACGTTCCTGCTCAAAGAGCCCTGGACATCACTATCCATCCTCTTTCTCCTCACCATCTCCTCATTATCTAATGCCTCAGAATATCTCAGCCCTCCTAGTCATGAAGATGGCACTGCCACAGGATGCCATCACACATGCTGCAGCAAAGCCATCAGGAGTCCAGGGCCCAGGTTGGACCCAGTTGGAACTCCAGAAGCCCTGACTTGCTTATTGGTGTCCCCTGGACCAGACAGCAAAGCCAAATGAGTGCAAAGGAGTTAACACTTTCTGTGCAAATTTTGACCAGTTCAAGTCACAATATGGCAAGGGTCTGACATATAAATTCTTCCTTCCTCTATACCATGGACAAACTGTTCCAGGAGCCCTCTCCTGGGGACATTCCACATGACTGAGCAACTAGTTCTGTGACTCCTAAGGCTGTTCATCTTGGTAATACACCAAACCCCAAATCACATTTGCTTATAATTGTTTTCCCTCCTTCCCTCACACATAGAGCCCTAAGGTTGCCCCACTAAAGCCTGAGAATGTTAGCCTTGCTTCAGTCTCTGATTTCCAAGAGACGTTGTCTCAACTTTTTTCTTCTCGTTAGTTTTCCACAAGGCTTAAAGCAAAGAAATGCAAACATAGAAGTTTAATCAGGAGAAATGTTGTTTAGTTTAACATTACGACTAAAGCAATTTTCACAGACTTCTGAATGAAATCTGAGCAACACATAACTATATAACCATAATGTAACATTTTCCTGCAGTCTTAATTAAAAATTAATACAACTGACTATAGTCTTTATTATTTAATTAATCATCACCAGAATTTACAAAATACTTCTTCCAATTTCGGGGGGAAAGGGTAAAACCTTCAATTTTTTTTCTGTTTTACTTCTCTATATAGGGAGTGACTTCCACTTTAAAACAGAAAATGCTGTTGCCAGA
This sequence comes from Macaca nemestrina, assembly GCF_043159975.1. NCBI lineage: Eukaryota > Metazoa > Chordata > Mammalia > Primates > Cercopithecidae > Macaca > Macaca nemestrina. Next base: position 13,601,093 of record NC_092128.1, read on the forward strand.
AAATGTACTGTCCTGGTGCTTTAAGGTCAACAGTTTAATTTTGGGTAAGCACTTTCCTTTCTTTTATTCCCATATCTTCATTATAGCTCACTTTCACATAAAGCTAAATGTACTTTTTCATCACCAAGGCAATAAAAAGGTTAATTTAAAGCAAGACCAGGAAAAAAAAAAAGTCAGCAATTTACCGTAGCCAATCTCTGATTCCCTTGAAGTGTTTTATTCGTTTAATTGTTTTTATTTTGAATTATTCCAAGCACCCCAAAATCTAAAGACTAATAAAACGAATGCAAGAGTACCTATCACCCTGCTTTACCCAATCCAGGCATCTGGCAAATCTACTTCAGATTTTTACAATTAAAAGCACATTAGTTGGAGTCAATACCACATAAGTACCGCTCCCTATGTCATCTTTTTCATCCTTTGTGATGAGGAATTTTATTTTTCAGTATCTTATGGGAGTTTGAGTCATTCATACATATGAATTCATATGTGGAAATAATCTTTTAATATTTTTATAAATGACATTAAAATATAAATTCATTTAGTTAAACAATCTTGCTTGTGGCACTTTCTGTGTGCTAAACAATAATCCAGGAATTGAATTTACAGTGAAAAACAATACAAAGTTTGTATTTTTTAGACTTACAGTTGAGGAGCAAAACAAATAAATTTACAATATGCTATGTAAAAGTGATAATTGCTTTTTTTTTTTTGAGATGGAATCTCGCTCTGTCACCCAGGCTGGAGTGCAGTGGCTGGATCTCAGCTCACTGCAAGCTCCACCTCCGAGGTTTACGCCATTCTCCTGCCTCAGCCTCCCGAGTAGCTGAGACTACAGGCGCCCTCCACCACGCCCAGCTAGTTTTTTGTAATTTTTTAGTAGAGATGGGGTTTCACCATGTTAGCCAGGATGGTCTCGATCTCCTGACCTCGTGATCCACCCGTCTTGGCCTCCTAAAGTGCCAGGATTACAGGCTTGAGCCACCGTGCTCAGCCTAATTGCTTTTTAAAAAGGATAAGCACTTTGGAAAGCAAAGGTGGGAGGATCACTTGAGCTCAGAAGTTTGAGACCACCGGACAACATAGTGAGACCTTGTCTCTACAAATAATTAGAAAATTAGCTGGACATTGTGGTATGTGCTTGAAGTCTCAGCTACTCAGGTGGCTGAGGCAGGAAGATTTCTTGAGACCGAGAGTTTGAGGTTGCAGTGAGCTACTATCACACCACGGCACTCTAGTCTAGGCAATAGAGAGAGTTCCTATCTCGAGAGAGAGAGAGAGAGATAAGGAAATAAAGAGTGTTAGAGTGAGAGGTGCTAAAACATTTAGACTGATGAACAAAGATTTGAATAATGTACAGAAGAGAGACAGTGCAGCAGCTGTGGAGAAGTCTCCTAGAGAGAGGTGACAGCAAATGGCTAAGACAGGCCATGAGTGATGAGTTCAAGAATCAAAAAGTGGCAAGAAAGAATTTAATGAGCCCAGTCGATGATATGGTTTGACTGTGTCCCCACCCAAATCTCATCTTGAATTGTAGTTCTCATAATCCCCACATATTGTGGGAGGGATGCAATGGAAAGTAACTGAATCACGTGGGATGGTTTCCCCCATGCTATTCTCATGGTAGCGAGGAAATTTTCACATGATCTCATGGTTCTATAAGGGGCTTTCCCCTTTGTTTGGCTCTCATTTTTCTCTCTCCCGCTGCCTTGTGAAGAAGGACATGTTTGCTTCCCCTTCTGCCATGATTGTAAGTTTCCTGAGACCTCTCCAGCCCTTTGGAACTGTGAGTCAATTAAACCTCTTTCCTTTATAAATTACTCAGTCTCGGGTATGTCCCTATAGCAGCAAGAGAACACACTAATACTGTTGAGAACCAGAAAAGGAATTTGCAAATGTTCATTGTACAACATGCATTTTTCATTTAAACATGACTTTTTAGAGCTTGAACCATGTTGTAATGAATAAATCTTCCCATTTGTTAAGAAAATTTAATTATCCATGTCTATATTAGTTTACATTGTTTCCAATTTTTACTATTTTCACTGTTGCAAACAGTGCTACAATAAATGTGCTTTTTCATACCTCTGTTTTCAAACTCTCCCTATTTGTTGAAGACAACAGGTTTTTCACCTTTAGAATGACACATAATTTGAATTTTGATTATTATACAAATACCATATTTCCAGTGGAATCATTTGTTTTTATTTCTTTTAAATATTCCTCTATGATATGTATGCAAACTGAATGGGGTATTTTAATAGTTATTTTGACAGTAAATAAAATACTTTTGGTGACACTCACCTAGTCTGAAACTCAACTGGTTATATGTGTGGGAGGAAACTATTGATAAGATTCTACTTCACACCTCAAACCAGAACTGCCAGCCTGATAAGCAAAGATCCCTCCTGTTACCCATTTACTCTAGTGGCTAGGGGTAAAGCGAAACTCGTTATATATTCAAGACTAGTCAGAGGTGGGAGAAGTGCATCAAGGGAGGAAAAACAGAACATGGCAAGCCATGGGTGAGTATTAACTAACATCAAAGAATCAAGCAGATAGCAGAATTCTAGATCCATCCAGTAACCAGGAAGCCTACAATGTTGAGAGAAATAAAGCAAGAATAATCAGAAAGCAATGCAAATGTTGGAGATACAAGCAAATACACCAGATAACAAAATAAATTATTCAATAAAACAGTCCTGATATAAACATATACTAGATGCCTGATAATCAGGCAAGATTTTCTCTTGGTCAAATGTCCAAACACGGCTTCCTTGGATCTAAGCCCTAAAACAACCTAACAGGAACACCTCACCAGAAGGAGGAGTTACAGCGGGAGAAAAACAACAATGTCTCAAAACCACAGAACATAGCTTACATTTTTTAAAAGACTGAAAATGGAAAAACATATAATGCACCTGTAATAGAAACTGTCATTATCTTATTCCTGAGACCCTTATGTACCCCTTCTGACTTCTCACTGCCAATTCTTGCATCTCTCTAAATACTGTTTGTTTGTTTGTTTTCATTCTTCAACGCCCTGGAACAACACTTTGCTTATGGGCAGGAGACACCAGAAATACCAAATTATTACCACTGTCAAGGAACAGTCCTCAATGAATGACTTACTGGAGTTGGTGTAACGGTACCCCAGCCTCCTCTCTGGCTAGGAGAGTCTGAAGGCTTGATTTTGTCCTGGCCTCAGGTTTCCCCTAAGAAACTAAGTTCCAGGGGCCCCCTGTGGTAGCTAGATTTGAAAAGCACCTGTTAGTGGCTACCAAACCTCCAATCCTCTGCTGGCACACCCCACATCATCCCCCGCAAAAGTACTTGAACTTCAGTTCTTATTTGAGGGACTGAAGTCTCCATTTTCTTTCTGGCCATGGGCTAGGGACCACTCTCAGCTCATAGAAGTCACTCCCAGTCCCTTTCCCCAGGAGCCCCTCCACTTCAGCAATGGAGAAAGCAACCAGGTCAAGCCCCTCTCATACTTGGAATCTCTCTAACTACTTCCTCAGTCACCAGCCAGAGAAAACTGCACTGTTAAAGGACCTGTGTTTTCATGTGAGGCCTGCTCTGATAATGTTCATATCCTAAGGTCAGCTGACGTAGGGATTTCCCTAGATTAGTTGGTTGATCGAATCATCAAGGGCCAGGAGGCATGGAGAGCCATCTGATAATTGCGACAACCACAGCAATCATTTAATTGAACGTGAGATTGAGGTGGTGTTTGCACAATTCTGTAAATATATAAATAATCCTTGAACTGTGAACTTAAAACTGATGGACTTTACGTATGTAACTTCTACCACAATAAAGCTTTTACAAATCACTTCCATGCATATCATCTTATTTATATTTTAGAAAATCTTTTGTATTTTAGTTATTATTATTCCTATTTTTGCAGATAAGGCCAAACTAAGACAGAGTTTAAGGTATTCCCAGGAACACAGAGTGGTAAAAGTAGAATCAAATCAATGCCTTTTGCAGATTACATTACTTTGTCCTATTTACTGCCTGTGTTACGTAAATGTAAGGCAACCTTATAATTTTTTAGATGTTTCTTGAAAAATACACACCATTTTAAAATGCAGATCACATTACAAACAATTTTACATTTTGCTGTAGAATTGCTTTCAGGTTTTAAATCGCTTTCTATAGGGTTAAAGTGGAAGAAAACACTTAGGAAGTCAATTGCTGTTTTTACAAACCTATTCCCTACATAGCAGAGCTGCGGCGGCAGGGAGGGAAGTGTCTTGGGATGAACATTAACAGTAGATGAGAACTTCAGTCAGCTTTTCTCAGTGTACAAAGAAATGTATAATGAATTCTAGTGTCCCATATTAGAGATAGTCTATTTTATACTCTACACATTTTGCCTAAGAGTATGGAGTCTCAAACGCCCCACATGAACAGTCACAGCTGTTATTTCCACTGATTCAGAAACGACGGTCCTAAAATAAATCCCAGGCTTAATTAGCAATTCAAATATTGCATAAAATATTTCTATGCTCCAATTTTTTTCAGCTGATAAAAATTCAGGTTTTTTAATAAAAAGGAAGACAACTAAAATATTATAAGTCCAAGGAGAATGCAGAAATAAAATTGATTTTAATTGTATTTCTTCCCCTAAAGTGAAAACATTTTTCTCATGTAAAGTATGTTTTAGGGATCACTAAAAATTTGCAATTGCTAAACAGCTGCCTGGCACATACACACACACACACACACACACACCCATTGATAAAAGTTTTGAATACTGACAAAAGAATATGTTATAAACTATTAAAATGCGAAACTGTCAGTTGCTTTTAATTTCATAAATGACCAATATTCATTAAACATGCAAAAAATATATGTACATGTACATATATTTAATTTCTACCATCCCTATCGGTTTAGTCATCCAAGACGTCTTGAAGACATTTTCTTTTTCTTCTTTCTTATCCACACTATGCCTTCAACACAAAATAAAATGAAGTGCCATTATAGATGTTTTACTGTTAGAAAGACTTACAACAATCATTCCTTAGCTCTTTTCACTTTGCCTAATTTTACTTATACATATATCAAGTGAGATGCTTGTTAAATAGTCGATTCGTGTTCCGAGTAGCCACATGTGACCCAAAGTTAGTGACATTAAACACTTAAAATAGTAATAAGGCAGTTAAAAGTCTCAGTTGGCTAAATTACAATCCCTGGGGCAGTCTCTTCTTTACACCCTGCACGACTTTCTTGCCACGATTAACAGTTAAATTCAGATAGCAAACTCTGTTACTTCCTTTTTTTTTTTTTTTTTGATACGGAGTCTTGCTCTGTCGCCCAGGCTGGAGTGCAGTGGCGCGATCTCGGCTCACTGCAAGCTCCGCCTCCCGGGTTCACACCATTCTCCTGCCTCAGCCTCCCGAGTAGCTGGGACCACAGACGCCCGCCACCATGTTCGGCTAATTTTGTGTATATTTTGGTAGAGATGGGGTTTCACGGTGTTAGCCAGGATGGTCTCGATCTCCTGACCTCGTGATCCGCCCGCCTCAGCCTCCCAGAGTGCTGGGATTACAGGCGTGAGCCACTGTGCCGGGCCCTCTGTTACTTTTTAATCCTTTTATAATTATACTACTCCAGGGGTGCTGGTGACCTCAGGCTCTGATCAAAAACTTGGTTGAGCATTAGAAATGGTGGGCCTTCAGTGAAAGAGAAATGGGTTTGGATATAATATATTTAAATACACAAGTTTTCTACTCTCATTATTTTGCTCAGAAGCAATGGTTTTTGTCTCCCCTGGAAGAACTATGAATGAAGTGATAGTTCTTATGTGATATGGTAATTTCATATCACATGATTTATGTTGTCTCAGTTCCCATTGTGAGTATAGATATAATCTTTTTTTTTTTTTTTTTTTTTTTGTTTGTTTGTTTGTTTGAGACGGAGTCTCGCTCTGTCGCCCGGGCTGGAGTGCAGTGGCCGGATCTCAGCTCACTGCAAGCTCCGCCTCCCGGGTTTACGCCATTCTCCTGCCTCAGCCTCCCGAGCAGCTGGGACTACAGGCCCCCGCCACCTCGCCCGGCTAGTTTTTTGGTTTTTTTTTTTTTTTTAGTAGAGACGGGGTTTCACCGGGTTAGCCAGGATGGTCTCGATCTCCTGACCTCGTGATCCACCCGTCTCGGCCTCCCAAAGTGCTGGGATTACAGGCTTGAGCCACCGCGCCCGACCAGGTTTAACTTTCTTATACCAGAAACCAGACCCAGTCACCCTTGACAGTTTCCAGCTCTACACCTCTCCTAGTAACTGCATCCTTAGTAACTGGCTAGACAAGACTGCTTAGAGTTTCTTGAGAATTAGGCTTGCTGACAGCTTGGCATAGTGCAATTCTGAACTTCCAGAGTCCCTAGAAATAACATCAATTTGGTACAGCCAAGTAACCAACTATGCAGTCATCTACACAGCTTCTTCATACTCTTATTTGCTCTACTTCCTACACAATAAGCAATTTCATAGTATAAACAGAATAAAGAAAAACAATCAAGGGCCGAAAGAAGACAAAATTAAGGATTAATTTACTAGCAGCTTCCCAGTACACAAATTTGTATCAGTGGAATATATTGGAAATGGGATATCAGTTAATATGCTTTCCATACATGACATCTTGCACAACTGGCAAATATAAATTGAATCATACTCAAAAGTATGTAATATGGAATGCACTGGCCAGATGACTGCCTTTTAAATTGTTATTTCTAAGCAGCTGACAGCCTGAGAAATAAAGAAACAGAAAGGATGGTGTATTGGTGGTGTACTAGGAGCAGATGAAGATTGCAAATGTGTGTGATTAGGCAAGGTAAATAAATAGGTTGATTGATAGATAGATCTATCTTAAAATTCCTCCTGAGAAACTGTTCAGAAAATTTATAGTAAAAAAATTCTTATTTGAACAGGAATAAAACTTTTAGTGATAGATAATGTGTTTCTCAGTTCATCTAACTAATTAAATGTTGAGCAAACCATTTAAGGATCATCAATTTTTGGAGAAGGCTAAGAAAACTGTGGCAGGATGTAATAGTACCACTTCTGATGCTAGCAGAATTGTCCTTAGAATTCTCATATCTTTATTCCCAAAAGGAGATCACGACTTGTTTATCTAATTGTATTCATAATGACACCGAAATTTCCTAAATAATTGTCTTCTCTAATCACCACCATCTGAAAACTACAGTGAGGAGATGCCATTTGCAAAACTTTTACAGTCCTGGGGAAATTTATGCAATCATACATAAAATACATTTATTTTTGTTCTAACTATATGAAGAGCTATAACTGGCCTTATTTTAATAAACCTCTTGTGTCATTTTTTGAGAAATTTTAGTTTGGGTATAATTCGCATGCTGTTAACACTGTTTTCTAAAATTCACATTGAAGACAATGCAAGTTCCCCCGAAGATGTCTTTCTTGCAGTTGTTAAAATATGAACTAAATTATGAATGACTATAGCAGTGAATGAAAGTACCTTCAACATGCTACTAAAGCAGAAGACAAAGAAGAGCGTCTCTGCAGCCTTCATAATTCTAACAAAGACACTAAAAGAGCGGAAGTGTTCTTCAAATCTTTTGGCGTGTCTTAATGATGCCAATTTATAATTCCCACATCTTCACTATTTTGCAAGCAATTTAGTATCTTTTTAAATGTAATTTCTCATGTTTACTCTTTCAGATTTGGGGTCATCTCCTTTTCTCCCGTGTTGATCACTCAGTCTTCACCATGACACCGACTCAAAACATCTAGCTCTCATAGGCCTGACCCATACTTCCTTCCAGTGAGGCAAAGCGGCTGGGGCATGCTGTGAGCGGAGCTTTTCTCTGACTCTGAATTTGGTTAATGTAGTGCATTCACCCAGAGGTGAAAGACTCTTTTACAAGAGCTCTGGAAACATGCAGCACCGTGGAAGGAAACACACCATCCGAAGCAATACAGAGTGTATTTATAAAATAGAATAGCTCTTTTTAAAGTCTACTAAATAGGATCCACATTAGGCAGAACTATTTAGGGGTGCTTCCACATTGATGATGAAACCAGTTGAGATGCATTTATCATTTAAGAAACCATCCTTCTGCTCCTTTTTAATTATTTATCATGAAATGATTATTGACTCACCAAAAGTTGCAAAAATCATAGAGTCCTGTTAATCGTCACCCAGCTTCCCCTAATGTTAACAACATGGATAATTATATTAAAAGTATTTTGTCAAAACAAGAAATTGGCATTGAGTCAATGCCGATATCTAAATTACAGACTTTATTCAGGTTTCACCAGTTTTTACATGCACTCTTTGTGAGTGGGTATAGTTCTGTACAATTTTATCACATGTATGTGCTCGTGTAACCACCATTAAAATAAAAATATTACACTGTTCCATCATTGTAAAGGAGTTCTCATGAGCTATCCCTTTATAGCCACCCTCTCTTGTCCCTAGCAACTACTGAACTTTCTCTCCATCTCTATGATTTTATTTCAAGAATTTTCTATAAATGGAATCATATAGCATACAAGTTTTTTGAATGTAACGTATTATTTTAATTTTACTTCAGTAATTTGTATTCAAATAGCCTAAGGCACTCAATTTTTCATAGTAAATATGCTTTAGGAAGGAAAAAATCTTCATACAATTCTGTTGTCATACTAAGAACTAGAGGAGCCAATACACTAGCAATTTTTTAATAACAAATTAATATATTATTGCAAATATATGCAATGTTAAAAACATGGCATCTCTTTTGTTACTAAATTTCTTCCTTTTCTTGGGTAACCTTGAGAATTTGGCTTGTGTGTCATTCTTTTTATACAGTGAACTCGTATAATTTTATGTTGTGTCAGCCCCTATTGTGAATGTAGGTTTAACTTTCTTAAACCACAAGCAGGGCCTAGACACCCTTGACAGCTTCCAGCTCTGCTCCTTCCCCAGGTCCCCAGTGTGGTGGATCCAAATATTTGTCTTAAACAACTGCCTCCTGGTGACCACATTCCCATGAGACAGCTAGTTACAACTTACTTGACTGGCCCTGCTAACTCTCATACCCCATATGAACTGTGCAAATATGCCACAATGACCACCTCTCAGAGACAGGTGACCTCCTAAAAGTTGTGCCTGCTTGCTTTAAACCCATCAATTAAAGCTTCCCACAGGAAACCTGTTGAGATCACGCCCTGGGCCCCAGTAAAGGCACCAGCCTGTGGGTCCCTCCCTCTCTTTTTTCATTGACCAACCTCCATGTGACCTTCAGGCATGTCATTCACTCCCAGAACCTGTAATTAATAAAATATTTATTTCCATCTTGTGTCTCTTCTAATCACTGAAAAGGTATTCTTTATAAAAATAAAATCAAAACCTTGAAACACGTGATTGGCTTTCTTCACTTAGCGTAATGTCTTTGAAATTCATCCAACTTGTAATGTGCATTGGTAGTTTGTCCTTTTTTATTACTACACAGTGTTTCCATTGTGTAGATGTACCACAATATGTTTAATCCTTTATCTTTTTGAAGGACATTTGTGTTGTCATCAATTTGGCTGTGAACATTCATGAATAGGTTTTGTGTGAACATGTTTTCATTTTTCTGGGATAATTTCCCAGGAGTGTATTTGCTGGATCATATAATCCCATCTTCATTTAAAATTCTGAAATTTGTTCATTGTGGGTTTTTTGCATTCATTTTTATTTTTTTTAATATTGCATTAAAGTGCCATTTACCTTAATTACTGATGTTTGGCACCCTTCCTTAAATCATTTACCGGAGGTGAGTGCCTCACTTACCTGACCTTAGTCTTGGCCCTGGCTATGTAGGTATTTCATTTTATAAGTATCTGTCTAATGGTTTCCTAGAGGGGCTGACAATGTGGCTGTAATTTTCACCAGCAATATATGAATGATCCAGTTTCTATGCATCCTCACCAGTATTTGGTATTGTGACTTGTCCATTCTGTGACTTTTCTTTTCATCCTCTTTACAGTCTTTCAAAGACCAAAAGTTTTTTTTTTTTTTAATCAAGATGATATGCAATTTATCAATTTTTCTTCAAAGACTTAGTATTAGTTCTAAAACTTTATTACATAACCCTAGGTCCCAAAGATTTTCCCATATTTTGTTTTTTCTAATGGTTTCATATAGTTTAAAATTTTACATTTAATTTCAGGATCCATTTGATTAAAATTTTTATAAGAAATGAGGTTTAAGTTAATGATGTTTTATTTTAGAGTTTTTATCTAGACTGGTTGCTTTATTTTATCAAATTTATATTCAAATTGTATATAAATTATTACATATATCTATTTGCTACTTAACCTATGAAAGGGATATGACTAATATTTGGTACTTTTAACCTCTACCCTAGTATCAGTAATACCACTAAAATAAGCTACTGATAAATTAATTGGGATCTTGTTTGTATGTTTGCTTTTGGTTGTAGGTTTTTCAATAAAAAAACAACAAAGTCATTTCTCTCATCCTTCCCACAGAAAGTGGGTTAGACCTTAGTGCATTTAAGTGTATAGATCCACTGCCTAATGGGAAAACTAGAATTCCTTTGTTAATATTTTAGTCTGATCTCCAACCCTTCCACAAAATCCTCTTCAAAATTTTAAGAAATCTGGGAAACAAATTGAAACCAACACATATTCAGAAGGTCTATGCCATGATTCACAACCTATTTAAACATAATGCACATTTTTATTTTAAGAAATATATTACAACACTCTAGTTGTTATTCTGAAATGAATTCATAAATGATAAAAAACTACTTACATATAAATTTTTAATTCAGTATAGTGGTCTTACTGTATAATAAAGGTGAAATAAAAGGAAATTGATTTATAATCATATAATATGTATATCATTTTAATGTTTGAGCACGAGTACACTAAAACATATAATGAAATAGTCAGATGATTTTACTTATGTGTAATCTCCCAGTGCTATAGCTACAAGTACAGTCTGTTATAGGCATGTTGTACTGGCCATTTAAAATTCGTGAATTAGAATGTCATTGTTTTCATAATTTGTCAAAATGGTAATCAAATTTTGGTAGTATACTTAACAAAACAAAGTAACTCTTTTCTCAATTTACACAACATTTGCATTCCTACAAATGTATATAAAAACAATACAAAAACTACTTATTGTGTTGATTTTTACTATGGAGCTAAATTTTCACCTCAAACAAACATAAATGCATTTCTCACCTTTGTAGAGACAACTGTAGAGAAGTTATCTCCATAATTAAAGAAGCAAGATTTTGCTCATCAGAAGTGCTGCCTACATTGCAGAACATCTAACATCCCCGGTCTTCAACTATTATTAACACCATACCCTCTTACATGCTTTCTAAATGCCCCATAAAGGTGTGAGCTGACTCACTACTAAGAAACCCCAGCCTAATCTAACTGGCATGAAATCTGATGACTGCAGACACTAAGCAAATTATGTAAATGCCTGAATTTGCCTGGTTATTAGGTCTGTAGAGTGCTTTAAATTTCAGTGTTTTAAGTACTTAAATGTATTCATAAACAATGTTGGAGGTCTTCCAAGATGACTGACTAGGGGCACAGGACACTCAACCCCTCCACAAAGAAGAGCCAAAAAATCGTATAGATAATCACACTTTGAATAGAACTTCTAAAAGAGAGTACTGGATTCAGCAGAGAAGAGGCAGGAAATACTTGAGACACCTGAGAAAAGGGAGGTGATGGGGACAGTCCAGCTGCGATGGGCTGGAAGCCCATAGAGGCTCCCCAGTGCAAGGAGAGGGCAAGAAGAGATCCTCATGGTTCACATTCTCACTGCAGACTTCTGTACTCCTAGCTGTAGGAGAGTCCCCCAACCCCTGTAATCTCTGAGACTGACATAGGGATTTCCCTGTAGTCTGCACGATGGTCAATACCAGAGAGGGAGCTCACACTGGATCCCACACCATCCCTGAGTCCCAAACAATTGCAGCAAAGGGCCATTTTGAGAGCCCAAACCCCAGCAGATTGCATCCTGACATGAGGCCCAAGAGCCTGTGTATCCCCATATCCCTGAAGCCCCACTGACATCCTCCTACCTCCACCTGGATGGCTGCAGTGGTGAGATGCTGGTTAGACCCAGCAGGGCAGTAGGGGCCCTAGCACTCTAGCCCACATAGTTTCCTGCATACCAGGAGAAGGGCAGTGCAGAGCAATCGAGAGGCTGTCTCCAGGACAAAAGGAACCAAAAAGCATACTCCCCAGAGTCTGAAACCCACATGTCTTGGGCCACTATCACCAACAGCAACCCTGCCTTCCTGCAATAACAGGAATGCTACCCATGTCCACGTATTCTGGAGACAGACTCTATTCACCATCTCCTACAGCCATTGTCACCACTGGAAAATTAAATGCATAATCCCCAGAGCCTAAAACTTACCTTTGTGGGGCCATTGTCACCAACAGCAATGCTGTCGCCTCAACAGCAGAGCTGCCATATATGTGCATGTGCCCTAAAGGCAACATTTCAACACTCACTGCCTTTGCTGCCACCACCACACAAGCACACCACCAGGGCGTAGGGATAACCTTGCCCTGCTCACCACAGCCTGTACCTGTATTTGCCACTGGGGAGCCTGAGGACAGTGACCAAGCCTGCTACCTGGGGGTCCAGTGATCAAACCGCCCAATTGGTCACTGGGCACACATGTAGATCACCAGGGAGCCAAAAAACAAGTCCATAAATAACTGCTACTGATACCCAAGCATACTTGTTGGGAGGCCTGGAGATTGCCCCATCCTATCCAACACTGCTGGCATCTGGAAACTTATCCTGGGGGCTTGAGGACAGACATGCCTGGCTTGTCACAGCCACCGCTAGCATCAGCAGATGCCACCTGGAAGCCCAAGCATTTGTCCCGCTACTACTACTATCACTGACCACATGACACACACTGCTCAGGAGACCAGGGACTCCTACCTGACCACCTGCTTCTACTTCTGGCACTCAAGCAAGCATTTGGAGACCTAAGGATAGTCCTGTGTGGACCTACTAGAGCCAGTGCATGTGTATACTGGCTGGGGCTCAAGGATAGGCATACTTGGCCTATTGCTGCCACCATGGGGTCCTGAAGATTGGTCCACATGGTGTCCCATTTCCAGCAAAAGCTCCTTTCAGCCTTCACTAACATCTGCACGCTAAATCACTGAAAAAGTCAGACACCACTGATACTGTTTACAGGCAAAGCAATCATATAAAAACTACACTACTGCCAGGATCCAAAATCAAAGCTAAAGTGCCCTACACAAATGAAATCACAGCTAGATCTACAGGAAAAACTCCTCTCCAATGAAAGCCAATTCAAAAAATTAGAAGTAACTGTTATACCTCAGGGACAAATATCAATGAAGGGCTACAAGAAACATAAAAGAGCAACAACAACAAAAATGACACCTCCAAAGGAATACAATAATTCTCCAACAACAGATTCCAACAAAAAGAAATGTACTAAATACCTTATTCAAAATAATGATATTAAAGAATTTCAGTGAGATACAAAAGAACACAAATAAGCAATACAAAGAAATCAGAAAATATTCAGAATATGAATGAGAAATTCAAGAAAAGATAGATATTGTTGAAAAGAATAAAACACAATCCTTGAACTAAAGAATTTCATAAATGAAATGTAAAATACAACTGCACACTTCCATAACAGACTAGATCAAACAAAATAAAGAATTTCAGAACTTGAAGACAGGTCTTTTGGTATAACCTATCCAGATTTTTTTAAAATGAAAAAAAAATAAAGAAAGCTTACTTGATATATACTACATGATAAAGCAACAAAATATCTAAATTTAGGGTCTCCCAGAAAAGAAAAAGAAGTTTAATGGCAGAAAAAAATGAAAAACAAAATAACACCTGAAAAATTTTCAAAATTAGTAAGAGACTTACACTCCAGACGCAGGACATTCAGGGATCCCCAAATAGATACAATCCCTGGCACATTATTTGTCTAATTGTCAAAGACCAAAGACAAGGAGAATTGCAGAAACCATAAGAGAAAAACATCTAGTCACATATAAAGGAACCCCTATTTGACTAACAGCAGATTTCTCAGCAGAAACCTGGCAGGTCAGGAAAGAATGGGATAATATATTTAAAGCACTGAAAGAAAATAACTGGTAACCTAGAATACCATATCCAGCAAAGTTATCATTCATAAGAGAAAGAGAAATAAAGATTCCCAGATACGCAAAAACTAAGAGAATTTTTTACCACTAGAATGTCCTTACAGAAAATGCTCAAGGGAATCCTATACCTGAAAGATAAAGAGAGATACCTACAGTCATGAAAACATGAAAGTGTAAACTAACTGGTACAGCAAACATAAAAATACAGAAGAGGAAGAACTTAAATGTTATTACTACCAAACCGTAATCATAAACTATAAAAGAGAAAGAAAGGAACAAGGAATATACAAAGTAACCAGAAAACAATTAACAAAATGACAGTACTACATCCTCACATATCAAAATTACCTTGAAAGTAAGTGAATTAAACTTTCCAATTACAATTTATATACTACATGACCCAACTATATGCTGTGTCCAACATACTCACTTCACCTCTAAAGACACATATAGACTGAAAGTACAGGAATGGGAAAAAACAATCTACTCAATCAAAAGCAAAAGCAAGCAAGAATAGATATACTTATATCAGATAAACAGACTTTAAGTCAAAAATAGTAAAGATATCAAGAAAGTACTTACATAATAATAAAAGAATTCATCAAGAAGATTTAACAATTTCAAATATATATGCACTGTATTAGTCTGTTTTCACACTGCTGATAAAGACATACCCAAGACTGGGCAATTTACAAAAGATAGAAGCTCAATGAGCTTACAGTTCCACATGGCTGGGGAGGCCTCACAATCATGGTGGAAAGCAAGGAAGAACAAGTTATGTTTGAGATGGATGGCAGCAGGCAAAGAGAGAGAGAGAGCTTGTGCAGGGGAGCTCCTCTTTCTAAAACCATCAGATCTCATGAGACTTATTCACTATCATGAGAACAGTATGGGAAAGAGCTGCCCTCATGATTCAGTTACCTCCTACAGGGTGCCTCCCATAGGGTCCCTCTCATAACATGTGAGAATTCAAGGTGAGATTTGGGTGGGGACACATCCAAACCATATAAGGCACCTAACACTGGAGTACTCAGATAAATAAAGCAAATAGTCATAGATATAAAAGGACAGATACACTCCAACAAGATAATAGCTGAGGACTCCAAAACTCCACTCCTTGGAATAGATTGATTATACAGAAAATCAGCAAACACTGGATTCCAACTGCACATTAGCCTAAATGGATCTAAACAGATATTTACAGAAAATTTCATCCAACAGATGCAGGAATACACATTCTTCTCATCAGCATATGATACATCCTCCAGGAGGTACCATATGTTAGACCACAAAATAAGTCTGAACAATTTTTTAAAATTGAAATTCTCTCAAATATCTTCTCAGACCACAATAGCATACAACAAGAAATCAGTAACATGAGAAACTTTGAAAACTCCACAAATACATGGAAATTAAGCAACATGCTCCTGAACAATCACTGGGTGAGTGAAAAAATTAAAACAAAAATCAAAACTTTTTTTTGAAACAAACAAAAATGGAAACAATATACAAAAACCTGCAAGATATAGGAAAAATGTGGTGCTACCACAGAAATTTATAACAATAAATGCCTTCATCAAAAAGGTAGAAATATTTCAAATAAACAACCTAACAATGTACTTCAAGGGACTAGAAAAGCAAGGAAAAGATCAAACCCCAAATTAGTAGAAGAAATAAAAAAGACCATAGCAGAACTAAACAGAGACTAAAAGGAACAAAACAAATAATAAACAAAATGAAAACTTGGTTTATCAAAAAGATATATAAAATTGAAAAACCACTAGGTATACTAACCAAGGAAACAAGAGAGAAGACCCAAATACACAAAATTAGAAATTAAAACGGAGACATTATCACTGATACCACAAAAATACAAAAGATCATCAAGACTACTATGAACAACTAAACACTAACAAACTAGAGAACCTAGAAGAAATGGATAAATTCCTGGACACATACAACCTACTAGATTGAATCAGAAGAATTAAAAACATGAACAGACCAATAATGAGTAACAAGATAGAATCAGTAATAAAAATTCCCTCAACAAAGAAAAGCCAAGGACTAGATCACTGCACTGCCAAATTCTACCAAACAGGTTAAGAAGTAATACAAATTATCCTTAAACTATTACAGAATATTGGAGAGGAGGAAATTCTTTCTAACTTATTATATGAGTCTCGTAGTACCCTGATACCAAAATCAAACAAGGACACAAGAAAAAAAAAAAAAACCAAAAAACTACATGCCAGTGTCCCTGGTGAGCATAGATGCAAAAATCCTAAATGAAATACTAGCAAACTGTATCCAACAGCACATCAAAAATATAATACACCTATCAAGTAGGATATGTTCCAGGAATGCAAGTATGGTTCAACATACAGCAGTCTACAAACATGATATATAACGTCAACAGAATAAAGGAAAAAAAGCCATATGATCATTTCAATAGATACAGAAAAAGCATTTGATAAGAACATTCTTTCCTGACAAAAATGCTAAACACAGCATAGAAGGAATATACCTCAAAATAATAAAAGCCATATATGACAAAACCACAACTCATGTACTAAAATGGGTATAGCTGAAAGCCTTTCTTCTAAGCATCAACTCTAGGCAAGGATGCTCACTTTCACTACTCCTATTCAATATATTACTTGAAGTTCGAGCCAGAACAACCAGGAAAAAGAAAGAAATAAAAGTCATCCAAAGTGGAAAAGATGGGACCAAATTGTCACTCTTTACAGATAATATAATCTTATACTTAGGAAACCTAAAGATTCAACCAAAAAAAAACCGCTTTGATCTGATAAAAAAAAAGATTAGATGAAGGACACAAAATCAGCATATAAAAATCACTAGTGTTTCTACACATCAATAACAAACCAACTGAAAGAGAAATCAAGAAAACAATCACATTTACAACAGATACCAAGAAATAAAATGCCTAGAAATAAATTTAATTAATAAGGTGAAAAACATCTACAAGGAAAAGTACACAACACTGATGAAATAAATTGAAGAGAACACAAATGGAAAGACATCCTATGCTAACAGATTAGAGTAATTAATATTGTTAAAATAACCATATTGTCCAAAGCATCTACAGATTCAACACAATTCCTATCAAAAGACCAATGACATTTTTCACACAAACAGAAAAAACAATCCTACAATTTGCATAGAACCAAAAAAGAACCTGAATAACCAAAGAAATCATGAGAAAAAAGAATAAAGTTGGAAGCCCCACACTACCTGAATTCAAAATAAATGATAAGGCCATAGTAACCAAAAGAGCCAGATATGGGTATAAAAATAAGACACAGAGACCAGTGGAACCAAATAAAGAACCCAGAAAGAAACCCTCATATTTACAACCAACTGCTATTTCACAAAGATGCCAAGAATACACACTGGGGAAAGAAAATCATCTTCAATAAACAGTTCTGGGAAAACTGGATATCCATATGCAGAAGAATGAAACTAGATGACTATCTCTCTAAATATATAAAAATTAACAAAAGCGAAAATAAACAAATGCAACTACATTAAACTAAAGATCTTCTGCACAGCAAACGAAACACTCAATGCAGCGAAGAGGCAAACTGTTAAATGGGAGAAAATAGTTGCAACTATTCATCTTACAAGGGTCTAAAATCCAGAATATTTAAGTTTGTAAACAAATCAATAGCAAATCACACACAATCTTATTTAAAAGTGGGAAAAGGACCTAAATACACACGTATCAAAAGAAGACATATGAATGCCCAACAGGTACATGAAAAAACACTCAGTATTGCTAATCATCAGAAAAATGTAAATCAAAACCACAGTGAAATATCATCTTACCCCAGTTAGAACTGTATTATCAAATTACAAAAAATTGCAGATGCTGATGGGTATGCAGAGAAAAGGGAACTCTCGCATACTGTTAGTAGGAATGTAAGTTCATAGAGCCTCTATGGAGAACAGTATGAAAGTTTCTCAGACAATTAAGAATAGAACTACCATATGATCCAGCAATGCCACTACTGGGTATCTAACCGAAAGAAAAGAAATCAGTATATGATAGGGTTGGGCTGTGTCCCCATCCAAGTCTCATCTTGCATTGTAATCCAGATAATCCCCATGTGCCGTGGGAGGGATCCAGTTGGAGGTAATGGAATCATGGGGGTTATTTCCCCCCAGGCTGTTCTTGTAATAATGAGTGAGTTCTCAGGAGATCTGATTATTATTATTATTATTATTGTACTTTAAGTTCTAGGGTACATGTGCATAACGTGCAGGTTTGTTACATATGTATACATCTGCCATGTTGGTGTGCTGCACCCATTAACTCGTCATTTACATTAGGTATATCTCTTAATGCTATCCTTCCGCCCTCTCCTCACCCCACGACAGGCCCCGGTGTGTGATGTTCCCCAACCTGTGTCTAAGTGTTCTCATTGTTCAATTCCTACCTATGAGTGAGAACATGCAGTGCTTGGTTTTCTGTCCTTGCGATAGTTTGCTCAGAATGATGGTTTCCAGCTTCATCCATGTCCCTACAAAGGACATCAACTCATCCGTTTTTACAGCTGCATGGTATTCCATGGTGTGTATGTGCCACATTTTCTCAATCCAGTCTATCATTGATGGACATTTCGGTTGGTTCCAAGTCTTTGCTATTGTGAATAGTGCCGCAATAAACATACGTGTGCATGTTTCTTTATATCAGCATGATTTATAATCCTTTGGGTATATACCCAGTAATGGGATCACTGGGTCAAATGGTATTTCTAGTTCTAGATCCTTGAGGAATTGCCACACTGTCCTCCACAATGGTTGAACTAGTTTACAGTCCCACCAACAGTGTAAAAGTGTTCCTATTTCTCCACATCCTCCTCCAGCACCTGTTGTTTCCTGATCTGATGGTTTTATAAGCTTCTGGCCTTTCCCCTGCTTGCACTCACCCCATCCTACTGCCCTGTAAAGAAGATGTCTGCTTTTCCTTTGCCTTCCGCCATGATTGTAAGTTTCCTGAGGCCTCCCCAGCAATGCTGAACTGTGAGTCAATTAAATCTCTTCCCTTTATAAATTACCCAGTCTCGGGTACTTCTTCATAGCTGTGTAAGAATGGACTAATAGAGTCATCAAAGGGATACATGTGCCCCCTATGTTTACTACAGCACTATTAACCATAGCAAAGATATAGAACCAACCTAAACATTTATCACTGGATGATTAGATTTAAAAAAAATGTGGTATATTTACACAACGAAATACTACTCAGCCACAAATAAGAATGAAATCATGTCATTTGCAGCAACATGGATGGAACTGGAGGTTATTATGTTAAGTGAAGTAATGCAGACACAGATAAACAAATATCTCATGTATTTACTCATATGTGGAAGCTAAAAAAATTGATCTCATGTAGGTAAAGAGTACATTGATAGTTACCAGAGGCTGTTAAAAATATGGATTTGTGTTGGTAGGAGAGATGAAGAGAGGTTGAATAATCAGTACCAACATACTTTCAAATAGAAAGAATAAATTCTAATGTTCGATAATAGATTAGGGTGACTATAGTCAACAATGTACAGTACATTTCAAAATAGCTAGAAATGAGGACTTAAAATGTTCTCAATACATAGAAATGATAAATGCTCCTGGTGATGAATGTCCTATATAGCGTGACTTGATCATTACACATTCTATGCATGTAACAAAATATCACATGTACCCCATAAATATGCACAAATATTATGTAGCAATGAAAGATAAAATTTAAAACATACTAACACTATGCCTCCCACACAAAATACATTCACTTTCTGGTGTATTCTAACTGTAGCTTGCCAGGTAATGAACCCTTATCTAGACCGGTTGATTCATTCCTTCTGGATTTTCTGAAAGCATAAGATAAATGATGTTGGTGCTTCAATAGGAAGGTGATTCTGTAACAGGGCTTTGTAAACAGGGGACAGATACCTCCAGTGGAGGTATTTATATTTGAATAAAAATGTAAAAGCCCATAAGTAAACATCTCAGAACTGCTGATAATTGACTGAAAACCTCCGTGAGGGAACTTCTAAAGGCTGTATTTGAAAAAGAAATAAAAAATTAATTCAGAAAATAAGCAATGGTGAAAATAATTGGTAGTGACAAGGATAAGCCCAAATTAACATTGGCTGTATTCACAGCATTAAGACAAACAATGGTAGGTTGAGTGTGCTGGCTCATGCCTGTAATCCCGACACTTTGGGAGGCTGAGGCAGATGGATCACCTGAGGTCAGGAGTTCAAGACCAGCCTGACCAACATAGAGAAATCCAGTCTCTACTAAAAAAACAAAAATCAGTTGGGCTTGAACCTGGGAAGTGGAGGCTGCTGTGAGCCAGGGTCGCGCCACTGCACTCCAGCTGGGCAACAGAGTGAGACAAAAAAAAAAGTAATAACAACAATCGGAAGGAGTTACTAATGAGAATGAACTCAATACTAGACAAAAATAACATTAAAGAGGATACAACTTTCATCTCTGAAAAAAGTAAGAAGTTTGTGCATTTTCTCCCCTCAGAACAGGTATCAAAATAGACAAAATTGTTCCAAATAATTGTATCAAGTACATGGGAATCAACTTAAGGCAAGAAACACAACGAGAAGCATTTATTTACTAAAAGAAAATAAATCAAAAAACTGCTAAACTTCAGGTAAGACCTGTGGGTAGCTACAGCATTTATGCCTGAGGCTTCCACAATCACCATAGCAACTTGGACAGCATGGTGATTCTGCAGGGCCATGGCTGGTTATGAACAACAGAGGCAAACTAGCTAGAGGGGGGCTGACTTAATTTGGACTGGCAGGTAGAGCCCTAACACTCAGGGGCATTGTCAGTACAAGTAGCAAATTCATTAGATAATGATTGGGGAAAGCCAACAGCTCCCTTAGCCTGATTGAATTCCCCATTAGATGATACGGTAAAACAGAGGAATAGCCAGAAATTTAACAAGATCTTGAAATTGCTGGAACTTTTGAGGGTCCTTATGATCTTTCACAAGCCTTGGGCTTTCTGTGCAGGTATGTACACACACAGTAAAGATCTGAGAGAACCAAATGAAACTAAATACTGAGGTGAGCTTAAAAATTACCTGAAATTCAAATGCACTTTCACATCCACATTTTGATACATCAGCAGAGGGTGGAACCTTATTTCTTAAGATGTTTCAGCATGTTACAAATTATAATGAATCAGTGGCTGACCACAAAGAAGTGAACATCTCTAGTAAACTAAGTAAAATGATAACTATAATAATAATTTTTTACAAAACAATAATACAGTGATTGTACAACACAGCAGAGAGAGTCCACAGACCAGTCTAGGCAAACTACCTTTAAGGTTAATAAGTAAACAAACAAAATAACGAAAACAGTAACGCTCAAGGAAATAAACAGTAAGGATCCAAAGCTGCTAAAATATTTTCTAAAATGCACATTTTCAACAAGATTTTAAGAGCTACACAAAGAAACAGCAAAATGTGACCCCTACCCCAGAAAAAAGATAAAAATGTAGAAACTGCCACTGAGTAGGCTGAGATGTTAGATTAGCAGTCAAGACCTTAAAAGAGCTATAACACCATAAAAAGAAATTAAGAAATGCTACATGTTACAACATAAATGAACTTTTAAAAATTGTGTTAAGTGAAAGAAGCCAAACATTTATGCAAAATGTACAGAACTGGCAAATCTATAGACAGAAAACAAATCTCTGCTTGCTAGAAGCTGGAGGGTGAATAATGGGAATGATATAGGTTGGATGTTTGTCCCCTCCAGATCTCATGTTGAAATTTAATCCCCAATGTTAGAGATGGGAACTGGTGGGAGGTATTTGAGTTATGGAGGTGGAGCCCTCAGAAATGGCTTGGTGCCCTCCCTCACGGTAATGAGTGAGTTCTCACTCCATTCATGCAAGAGCTGGTTGTCGAAAAGAACATAGCACATCTTCTCCTTTCTCCTTTGCTCCCCCTCTTGTCATGTGACACACCTGTTTCCCCTTTACCTTCTGACATCATTGGAAGCTTCCGGAGACCCTCATCAGAAGCAGATGCTGGTGCCATGCTTCTGGTAAAGTCTGCAGAACCATGAGCCAAATAAACCTCTTTTCTTATAAATTACACAGCCTCAGTTATTAGTTTATATCAAAGCAAAACAGAATCACATAGGGAAGGACTGCTTAATGGGTATGGAGTTTCCTTTTGGGGTAAGAAAAATGTTCTGAAACTAGACAGAGGGTGGTGGTTGTACTACACTGTGAATGTCCTAAATGCCACTGAATTATATACTTTAAAATTGTTAATTTTGTTAAGTGAATTACACATAAATCAAAGAAAAAGAAAGAAAAAAATCTACTTTGAGCAATCTCTAATGTATATTGTTATGTGAATAAAGAGAGGTTGAGGAAAACAAAGAGCTACAACAATAATTTTTAAAAAATTAAAAGAAGCCAAGTTTAAAGGAATAAAGAAATATATGGTGACAATGATTTAACTAATAGAGATTAACCATAAAGCAACAGAAACTATTAAAAAGAAGCAAATGGAAATTCTGGAGTTGAAATGTATAAAAACTAAAATTAAAAAAATCACTAAAAGGGCTTCATAGCAGATTTAAAATGGCATAAGAAATAATAAATGACCTTGAATATAGATCAATAGAAATTATCCAATATTAAAAAAAGGAAAAAAGGATTGAAATAAATACATAGAATCTCAGAGACCTGTGGGAGAACATCAAGTTTACCAACATATATCAAATAGGAATCCCAGAAGAGGAGGACAAAGAGAAGGGACAAA
Source organism: Macaca nemestrina (assembly GCF_043159975.1). Taxonomy (NCBI): domain Eukaryota; kingdom Metazoa; phylum Chordata; class Mammalia; order Primates; family Cercopithecidae; genus Macaca; species Macaca nemestrina. Next base: position 13,624,110 of record NC_092128.1, read on the forward strand.
AAAATCTTGAAAACTAATGGCAGAAAACTTCTCAGTTTTGATGAATATATTTAATAAAATTCGTGCTGTCAAGCTCTGCATTTGTGAAGTGTTTTCGTCCATTCACCTTTAATGTTATTTTCAATCTGTTTGAATTTAGGTCTAACATTTAATTCTTCTTGTATTCTCTCTGTAGTCTTTTTGTTCCTCTGTTTTTTTCATTCATTCATTCAAGAGGTTATTTAAACATTTTTGGTATTCCTTTTTTAATTTATATACTATGATTTTGACCATTTTATAACTGTAATGATTCCTTTAGTGATAATAAAGTACATACTTATAGCCTATAGTTGATATTTTACAACTTTAATTTTAATATACAAACATTGCCATCATATAAGTACCTTTACTATCCTCCCATATGCTATAATTATCATATAAATCATATTGACATGCATTGAAATCATTACATGCACTTTATAAAACTCAAGATAAGAATAGTCTATTATATGCATGCAATATTTGCCGTTTCTGTTGTGTGTCCATCCTTAATGATGTTCCAAGTTTCCTTCCAAAATCATTTCCTTTTTGTCTGGAAACTTCTCTTTAGTATTACTGTAGACCACTTCTGCTGGCTACAAATTCTCTTAAGTTTCCTTTATCTGAGAATATTTGTTTCACCCATATTCCTGATTTACAGTGGCTATGGCATTCTGGGTTAACAGGTCTGCCAACATTTTAAAAATGGGGTACCACTTTGTTCTGGTGTCCATGGCTTTTAATGTGACTTTTACTCATAGAATCTGTGTTCCCTTATAGGTAATGTGTCATTTTCCATTGGCTGCTTCCAAGATTTTTTCCTTGTTTTGAGTGGTTTGATTATTATGTGTCTGAGTGTAGATCATTTTCAATTTATCCTGTTGCAACCTACTCAGCTTATTTGATTATAGTTTTATGTCTTTGCTAAATTTGAAAAGTTTTCATTCTTCATTTTTATCAAACATTTTTGAATCCTACGCTCTTTCTAGAACTCCAGTAACATGGATGTTGGATATTGTGTTATTGACCAAAAAGTTCTTCCAGCTCTGTTTGTGCATTTATTGGTTAGTTGGTTTGTTTATTCTAGACTTTTAAAAAAATCTCTACTCATGTTTGACAATTTTTATTAATCTGTTTTCAAATTCACTCTCTTTTGTCTGTCATCTTAATTCTCCCATTTAGTCCTTACAGTGAGGTTTTTCTCCCCGATTATTGTATTTTCTGTCCAGTTGGTTTATTTTTATATCTTCTACTTTTTAAATGAGACTTTCTATTTTAGCATGGGTTTAAAAAGCTTTCATGACTGTTATTCAAGCAGTTTGGGGAAAGTTGTTTTAGTGTCTTTATCAGATAATTTTCAGCATCTGCGTCATCTTGGTGTTGGCATGTGCTGATTGGATTGTTCTTTCTATGTCACTTAATATTTCCATGGTTTTTTGTAGACTAAGTAATTTTTATTTTAGTCTGGGCATTTTAGATATTACATCAAGACCCTGTGTCGTTTTAAATTCTATAGAAAATGGTGACAATTTTGTCATGGCAATAGATTAGCTTTGGTAAGTTCATTCCTTAAGTTTCAAGCTACCTTCTACAGGTTTTGATTCCAATGTAAATTTATTTTTCAAAGTAAAATAATTTTTTTTACTTTGTTTAGTTCTCTTTGTATCTATCCCAAGTGTTTCTCATTCATTAGTCAGTATGTGTGAAAGATCTTATAATCCCTGTATTACATGCTAAAAACCATAAGTATGCCACATCAAAACATGAAGAGCAATAAACATGGGGTTTACCTGCAAGAATATCTAAGCCTTGTAACAAGAAAGGCATGCAAACAATGAGAGTGTGATTATGAATGTGCACAAAGTCATATGGAAAACAAAACAACAAATAAATCCATATGTCATCAGTAAAATTCATTAATTCATTTTCTTTATATATATTTATAATTTTTCTAGTTTATATTTAAAATATATACTTCCTTCTGACGAACTGGTTGCTCACACTTTTATTTAACCTGTAAGAAATAATTTTAAAACCTTTGACTTGGTTCAATACAAGTTAATCATCCTTAACTTTGGCTGACAAACATGATAGAGAAAATTAAATGCATGCACACAGAAATATTTCTAATAGCAATTTTATCACTAGGTGAACAATATTTATTAGCAAATATTTTTAGGAAAATCAAAAATTGTTAAAACACTTGCAATGGCATTGTGTAGCCTGCACACCTTGCCTCTGGGCTTTATGAATCACCACTAGCAAAATATTGCCTAGCAGAAGTACATATTATTTGGGGTGGCATGAATTGTTTTGTTATTATATGCATAAGATTTTTAATGTACTTAAATTTATACCACTTTCTAGGAATAGTTTGCATTTTCTTTACTTGTTGTAAATTTCTAAGTCCTTTGAGTCTATAATCGCACTGGATCTGTATTTGTGCTTTCATTATCTCTGCCTTTCCTTCAGTACTTAACTAATTTGTGCCCCTAAAAGCAAGAATAATTTTCCAACCAGAGAGAAAGAGAGAGGGATGTGGGAAAGGAGAAACATGCAGCTGCAAATCAGTTATGGACAGGGTACTGGAGTTGACAATATTGATTGATGCTGGTAAATTTGGAATTCATAGGAAAATTAAAAGAAATGCATATAGCAAAGAAGGCTATAGCATAGAAATTCGCTATTTACTTATAATAACAGAATGCATTGTTATATCTAAGGAAAGAATTCGGTTTATTTCATTTAATGTTATTTGTTTAATGAGCTTTTATATAGTATGTAGTTTCCTTAACACATAACTGAAAATACATATAGACATGTACTCTCTCACTCAAATGGTGCTGCTAAGCTTGAACTATTGATCTATGGTGTTTTAACAACAGCTTTGGAATTTACTGATAAAATTAAAATAAGTGTTTAGATTTAGTGCCTATATTATGAGAATAAAACATGAAGATACCTGTAAAATTCTTTTTATAAATGTCTTTCTCTTAATAAGACTAGATAGAGAAAATATTTCTGTACAGTGTCTAAATGCCTAACCACTTAGTTCCCCAAAGTCTGTTTTTAGAAATTTGACATGCTTTGAACAACATTATCTTTTAGTTCAGCATTTACTTGAATGCCTTGATTTTTACTTTATATACATGAGTTGAATTCCATGATTTGACTAATTTTTATACTATACATTATTTTATGATAGCAAGGTTCCTTCTTCTTGTCCATTATCATCATAGTATTACTCTGTTGCTGGAATACATATGGTGATTAATTTGCCTTTGATATGTTTGGTTCCCCTTTAGGTACAATGTTTAGGAGTTTAGTCACAAAGAGCTCTGACATCTTAAGAAAAAGCTATGCTGGAAATAAAAATTAATGAAAGTGAATAAAAGTCCTTAACAAAAAATAAATTATGTACGTTGTAGCATAAAAGCAAATACCTAACACAGAGAATACTCTGATTTCTGGAATTGACAGAATACTATTTCAGCACACCAAAGCACTTGAAAAAACTCTTGGCAAAACAATATATTGGCTCAAAGTTCTACCACAAGATGTCAAAAATAAGCCAAACAAAGTCAGATGTAAAAGCATTACAGGACAATTAATGTAATACACAACAGCAATAAAAATTCCACATATATTCATCTAATTTCTCTCCAGTTTAATTCAAATAAACTTTTTTCTCGTTTCTTCCATCCTCTTCGTTCTCAGAGCTTGCTTCCTACTTCACTGTGAAAGTTGAAGCCATGACCACATTAACCTGCCAACCGGTAGTATCAGTGTGCATATTCTCTGCCTTTCCATCTATTGTACTAGAAAAACAAGGGTAGCCATTTCTTCCCCTGGGGTATTATATTTCATTCCTGTTACCCACTCATAGCAGTATTTATTCAATTATATGGATCTCCATTTGTCTCGTGTATATGTTCTGTGTATTTTGGATACAGAGATTAGATCCCTCACCCATATCAGAGCAGAGTGAGTGTATAGTCATGTTTAAACATCTTACTACTGAGAACCAACTTGTCCTATGACAACTGTAATAAGAACCAATCTTGGCAAACATAATTGCAGAGTTTCACTTTAAGTAAAATCACAATACAATAGGGGGAGCAAATGAAAAGTCTGTACTGTCAGTCTTAAGTGTATTGCAAGAAGAAAAATAAGGTGGGATAAATAAATCTGAACTGAGTTCTTGCTTTTCAGAACTGGTAGATATGTATGGGAAAATCCACAAATACTCAAAATTGAGGCTTGGTTAATCAGGAGTAGCGAGGGGTGGGGAGGGGGCAGAAAGGACTCCAGAAATCCTTGAGAAGCATCCCACCTGCAGCAGGCAGAGCTCCAGAATGGCTGCTAAAGTTGTCCTGCCCCAACCCCCAGAAGCTGAATGTGATGAGATGCTGTGCTCTCATCTGTCAGCCCTTCATATCTGCAGATAATTGGTTCCAGGACCCCCTGTAGATACCCAAATCCACAGGTGTTCAAGTGTCGACTGTGGATCAAAACCATTAGATGGAAAAACTGGGGATCCAAAGTTAGTTGATTTAGCAGATGTGGAACCATGAATCTGAAGGGCCAACTGCAATAGGAAGTGTGTTTGGTCTCTGTCCCCAGCACAGCTCCTGGCACAGACCTCCTAAAACCCTTGAAATGTCCTGAGTCATAGGACTATCTTTTATTATTCTTTATGAGCCTCACTTGATCACACCTGTGTTTATGCTCATGCGTGGACTTAGAGTGGGAGTCCGTAGATAGCTTCAGATGGGACCGGTCACCAGAAAGACCAAATAACTAGGTATTAAAACTTTCAGTCCCACCTACTGACTATTGGGAAAGGGAGGGGGTGCTGCAGATTAAGCCTATGAAACTCTTGAACAATGAGGTTTGAAAAGCTCTCCAGTTGGTGAATACACCTAGGTGCTGGGAGGGTAACGTCCCCAAAGAGGGCATTAAAGGTGTGTGTGTGCTTTCCACCATACCTCACCCTATTCATCTCTTCCATTTGACTGTTCCTGTATCCTTTATAATTAAACCATAAACTGACTTCCTGAGTTCTGTGAGACATTCCAGCAAATTATTCAACCTTAGGAGGAGGTCACGGAAACCCCTGATTTATAGCTGGTCACTCAAAAGTTTGGGAGGCCCAGGACTTGTGACTGGTGTCTGAAGTTGGTAGCAGTCTTGTGGGACTGAATCCTTACGCTGTGGGGCCTGCAAAAACTCCTGGTAGTTAGTGTTAGCATCAAACTGAATTATTGAACACCCAGTGTCCGGAAAATCAGAGAATCGGTTGTTGGTGTTGGAAAACACTCCACACACATGGATATGGTAGGTTATACAGCACTAGGGACTCTGCAGATGCTATGACACTGGCCTCTAGGAGCACAGTGCAGGTCCTGGTGGAGAGCCAGCAAGGAAGCAGGACTTACTCGTACAACCAGAAAGAACTAAATCCCGTCAACAATCTGAATGAACTAGGAAACAAATTCTCTCTCCAAGCCAGAAAGGAAGGTAGCTAGCCTCTATGATATAGATGATGAGATGGTGATAAGATGATTAGAATTTTGAGCTGATAAGATACAGATGAGATTTGCAACTCTGAAATAATGCTGTCATAAAATAAGACCTTTGGGAACCTCAGGAAGGGGTAAATGTATTTTGGTTTCAGGAGGGACATGATTCCTTGGGGATGAGAAGGCACACCGTGACAGCTAAAATTCTGAAGATGACACTTTCATGATTCCAGTTTTTCAAACATTAATTTAGATACTGCTTTAAAGGGATTTTGCTGGTGTAAAGTCCCGAATCAGTTGACTTGAGATATGAAAACTTTCAGGTGGGCCTGATCCAGATGAAAGCCCTTCAAAGCCAATAGCTTTCGCTTTGGAAGGAGGCAGAAGGCATCAGGAATTTGAAGTGTGGGAAGAACTTGGCATACTGGTGCTGGTTTGAGGAAGAAGGGAGCACATGAGGAGGCAGCCTTTAGAAGCTGGGAAAGAGAGGTCTTTGGTCAACAGCTGGTGAGGAATGGGAACCTCAGTCTTCCATTGCAAGGTCTAAATAAATTCTGCCAGCATTCAAAATCCCAAGAGCAATATGCTAACTCCAGACTCCTTCCCCATCCACAAAGGACCCTTAAGCAGTGGCCCACTCACTCACCCAGAAATGATCCTGAAGGCAGCAGTGCAAAGACTGACACTCCAAAGACTCATAACCTAAAGAGAATGATGAACATAAAGGTAACTGCATAGGCTGGGCATGGTGGCTCATGCCTGCAATCACAGCACTTTGGGAGGCCAAGACAGGTAGATCACTTTAGGTCAGGAGTTCAAGACCAGCCTGGCCAAAATGGCGAAACTGCATCTCTCCCAAAAAATACAAAAATTAGCTGGGTATGGTGGTGTGTGCCTGTAATCCCAGCTATTCGGGAGGCTGAGGTGGAACAGTCACGTGAACCTGGGAGACGAAGGTTGCAGTGAGCTGAGATTGCGCCACTGCACTCCAGCCTGGGCGACACAATGAAACTCCAACTCAAAAACAAAAACAAAAACAAAGAAACCAAAAAGTAACTGCATAAAGCCAACTCTGATAAAGAGTTAAGTTAAGCTTTAAGTAGACTCTTTGGTCTAAAAAGAAACTCATTAACCCAGGAAACAGAGAATTTCAGGTATAAATTTTCTTTTCGTCCCATAGAGAGGAGTTTCAACAACTGGAGACTATAAAATCAAAACTTTGTTCAGCACAGCTGAGAACAAAGACTGAATTTTTTACCTTGATATATTAGTATAGTAAATACCAATTCATATATATAATTTACAAAAATTAAAACAAAATTAAAATTATGTTATTATAATGTACTGATTGGTAATTATATTAAAAAGTTCTTACCTATATAAGCAATTTATATAAATCAGTAAATAAAAATGTTTCCAATATTTTATCATGCATATTGGTTAACATGTGACTAGGGGCAAAAACCAATAAATTGCACTTTAATGAAAAGTTCAAAACCTTGAAAACTGTTCTTGCCTTTATTTCTCTACCTCTAAATTGAGAAAAATATTACATGCCTGTAGAGGTGTGTAATGTGATAATGGAATAGGTTGTGTTTTATGAAGAGATTGTAAAACCCATGGAAAGTTGCCCACAGACAAAAGGAAATTAGGCCAAGAATAAAAAGCATATAGCTAGTGGAAAATAAGAATTTTAATAAAATTGAAAATGCAACCCATCTCCCTTTTATACTTCTCCAGGCTACCAGTGTTCTCTCGAGCTGTGTTTCATTGTTATAACATTGATAAATGTGAAGAAAGCAGATAGAAGTTTTGAGAGTTGGCAAAATAGTTTTGGATGCTGAGCCATCTGAAAACTAATATGAAAAAGTTCATTTCTAATATTTTAATTTGGTTGCTATATTAATTGCATAATAAATTATATAATTTAAAATGAGGACTATTATACATGGGAGTATTAAGATGAAAGAATTATTAATTTTTATGTGTAGTAAATGACTTAGAGATTTCTAATCCAGCCTTTCAAATCACAGCCAAAGAAACAGAAGATTAGAAAGAGTAACAGTAATTCACATGTTTAAATAAAGTTGACAATCTGAAATTTGAGCCTATTCCTCCTGATGCTATCTTTGTGTGTGCTCCTCTCGGCCACGTAAAATAACTAGTAACAGAGTTCATATATCTTAAAAGAAAAAGAAAATATTACAGTAACATTTACCTCTTTAAATTATTAATATTACCAAGATTACCACCAAAATCAGGTAGGGTAGTAAAAAAATGCCAACACTTTCCAGACAGCCTTTCTCTGTTCCTATCTCTAACAAAGGAAGGCATGAAGGAGTATACTTAGGAGTCTAGTTAGTCAAGGGACATTCCAGTTGTATCTAAATGAATTCAAATTAATGGCAAACAGCTTAACCTTTCTCGAGGCTTGATTCACACAGAAATTTCCTTCTGCAGTGCTCAGTCTTCCTTGGTGTTCTCATGATGGAAAAGTGGTACTGACGGCTCAGACCTCCCAAGATATGCACAAAACTGGGCAGGAGTGGATGAGATCCTCAGAGCAAATGGTTCTCCCAGAACAGAAGCTCCGTTTTCACTACACCTACCTGCATTCAGACACACTCACATAGGACACACCCCTTGTGAGGAAATACTTTATTTTTAACTTAACTTTAGCTAGGTTTACAACAAGAGTCCTAATTTGTTGGTTAATTTCTCTGCCTAAAACTGTTTATTCATTCCCAATATTTGAAAATGGAATGGAGGAAGAGAATGAGGTCAAGAACAATCACTCCCTTGTAAACTCCTGACTTAATTTAGTGGACCTTAATTGTACTTTGGCAACATTAACAAACGCTGACTCCTATGATAGGATGAATAATTGGAAACACAAATTGAATGCATAACACGGTTTCTTCCTTCATTTACCCAGTAATCTACCCTGATACTAGGGACAGAACTGGCAGAAGCATGTTCTATTGTGTTAAGCATTAAGTTAAACTGCAAAGACTGCAAGCCAAAAGGAATAATACACTCTGCTAGCAAAACAGTGAAGACGGTGAGGGCTAATTTCAAGGTTTTGCCCAGGGAATAAAGGGATATTAAAATGTAAGTAAAAACCACATTTTATCATAAACATTTTGGCCTTACAAATTGTGGAGTAACTAAAGGCAATGACTCACTTAGGTACACAAATCCACTGAAGAGTAAAATGCATTAGTGGCTGGGACATAATAAAATACATTAGTTTAAAATATAACAATAATGTATTTAGTTTAGGTTGCCATATTTGAATCTACTCTGTTCCATACAGTGCTAGGGAGTTCTATCTGCATACATGGCCTAAATTAACACATGGGCTTTGAAATGGTTAAGGGAGTATTCCATGGATAGTGGCATTGTGAATGTATAATTGAAAGTTTTATCACCCAAGAAATGAGATCAAGAACCCAATATAATAAATGAAACTTTTCTCAAAATGACTGAAGCCCAGACAGATGATGATGATGATGATAGATAGATAGATAGATAGATAGATAGATAGATAGATAGATAGATAAAATTGTGTGTGTGAATTCAGAGTCTGATATGGGGGCTTAAAGTCTACAAGAAAAGCTTTGGAAAGGGAAAATGGATATAAGTAGAGGACAGCAAGGGCAACCTGAAACCACAACATAAGCTGGAACCCATAAGGATGAACCAAAACCTGTGTCTCAGTCTTGACGCCTGTGATCTGGAGGGTAGGGGACATCTGAAAGCTAATATGGCAGAGTTAGATCATTTATAATATTTGCTTTAGTTTCCACATTAACTGCATAGTAAATTATGTAATTATAAATGAGTCATATTTTACATGAAAGTATTAAGATAAAATCGTTATTAATTTTTAGATATAGAAACTAACTTTGAAATCTCTAATCCAGCCTTTCAATTCAAAGCCAGGAAAACAGAAGCTTCTTTGCAGAGGAAGCCAGTGTCCATTATGACGTAACTGAATGCACCTCTGGTTCAAGTGGCAAAAATGCTGCAAAAAGATCCAGGGTAAGTGGCGCATTTGTAGAGCAGACAACTGCCCCATTACGTGAGGTGGCAGGTGAAACCCAACAGGTGTATGTTACAGAAAGGCTGATACTTTAATTCCTTCCTCCAAATCCCACTTAGGAATCTATCTTAACACTTACTCTAACTGGAAACACACAGGAAAAGCAACATGAAATAATTTCAATGACAGCAGCAACAAATGTGCAAGGGCTATATGAAAGAAATACAAAATTGTATTGAAGGACATTAAAGGAACATGAATAAATGATGAAATATAAAAAGTTAGTGAATGGGAATACTCAACAGCATGATTAAAAATTTTACCTGTTAATGAATTAAAGGAATCCTCAGTAGTACTTTTCATGTATTTAGAAAAATGAATTCAAAGGATCCTGTGTAATAACAAGAATCCAAATGTAGCCAAGACAATTCTGGAAATGAAGAACAAAGGAAAAGCTACACTTCTAGATACAAAATTTTCCCTAAAGTATTTGTGATTAAGACTAGGCCTGAAATGATAATAATGTTTCTAAAGCTGCAAAATCTTGGTGTTATTATACATTAATATCACTGGTAAGATACTAAAACACAGAGAGAGGTAAATACATAGGTGGCAGCTTCTCAGAAATGACGGTAAACACAAAATTATTTCTTTTAGTCTATTTTATATCTTATACTTAAAATAACCTCAAGTATCCTTTAATTAAGATATATCTTATATTAAAAGTTACCATATATTCTCAAAATAACTTGGTGGCAAATTAGTTAGATTACTACTCATCAATTTCACTTAAACTTTCAGTACTGAATTGAACTTTAAAAATCCTCTTCACTTTAAATATAACAGGACAATTCTAGTAATGCAAACACCAATATCACTCCAACTTATACTGAATGATATTTAAGATTGCACTCTGATATAATCAGAGGTTGTTTAGCTTTTTCTGTTGGGATGTCATCGAATGCATCTTTTTCGTGGGAAGCAGGCTGGCAAAAATACCATCATTAAAATATTCACTATTTTTGAAAACCCTGTTACTCAAGTGTTCTTATGCTTTTGGGGATGGTAGTCATAATGGTGAGATTCATTCCATGCTGTTACATATAACCAATGTTAATTCTTTATTACAGCGGTGTAGTATACCATTGTAAAAATATGCCATACTTTGTTTAATCTTTCACCTATTTATGGACATTTGAGTCACTCTCAGTTTGGCAAGTGCAAATATCACGTAAGATAAGTAATATTTTATGTCTCATGTCAATTTAAGTCGTATACTGTTCATTCTTCAGCCGTTAGTTTAGAAGTGGATTATTAATCCTTTCTAATATTCTCATCATGGAAGTGGCAAGAATAGTTTTTGCAGTTTTACAGACATAAAATTAACTGTCTATACATAGAATGTTTTTTTAAAATCAGTTTTTACACACACACACACACACACACACACACACACACACTAAAACCATCACAACAAAGTAGCAAAAATATTTATTACCCCCAAAATTTACATGTATACCTTCAAAATCACTCATCCTCCCTCTTTACTCCTCACCACCATCCCCAGGAAACCTCAAATCTGTTTTCTGTCTCTATAGATTACTTTAAATTATCTAGAATTTTATATACATGAAATCAGAGTATATCTTCCTTTTTGTCTGGCTTCTTTCAGAAAAATTATTTTGAGATTTATTGATGTTGTTGCAAATAAAGTACATTATTTCTTGTGGCTGAGTAGTATACCATTACAAGAATATAACAATGTATTTAATCCTTCATCTATTGATGAGCATTTGGGTTGTTTTCAGATTGAGGCTAGTACAAATAAAATTTTTTATGAACATTTGTGTACATATCTTTATGTGGAAACATACTTTCATTTCTCCCATGTAAGTACCTAGGAGTGGAATGGCCAAGTCATGTTATTAGTAGGTGTGTAAATGTTTTCTAAGATGGTTGTGCCTTTCTACATTCTCAGTAACAGGATGTAAAAGGACAAGTGTTTCCACATCCTTGCCCAGATTTTTTGGGTCAGGTTTCTAATTTTACCCATTCTAGTGAGTGTGTAATTATATCTCATTGTTGTTTTAATTCACATTTCCCTGCTGGCTACTGATATTGCTCATCTTTTAATGTGCTTATTTTGAATTCATGTATCTTTTATGGTTAAATGTCTATTCATATTTTTCCCATTTTCTTATTGAGTTATTTGCTAACATATTGTAGGTTTCATCTTTAAATGTTTGACAGAAGTCACCAGTAAAGCTGCTTTTTACCTGGAATTTTCTTTGTTTACAGATTCAATTTGTTTAGTAGGAAAAGCACTATACAGTTATCTATTTTATGTATTTTTTGAGGAAGCTTTGGCAGTTTGTATCTTTCAAGACATTTTTATACTTCTTCTATTTGTGATGTATTAGTATAAAGCTATCCATAATATTCCTTATTAGCCTATTAAACTCTGTAGGCTCTGTACTAATTTCTCTTCTTCATTCCTGATACTGGAAATTAGTTTCATGTCTTCCTTCCTCCCCAAATCAACTTGGCTGGAGGTTTCTTTTCAAAGAACTGCATTTAGTCTTTAAGTATCTGTATTGTTTTTCTGATTTCTTATATCTGTTCTTGTCTTTCTTCTGCTTATTTGGGGTTTTAGTTTGCCTTTCTTTTTCTAATTTTTTTAAAGTGGAGTTGAGATCATTAATTTCAGTCCTTCTTTTCTGACTTATGTATTTAATGCTACAAATTGCACTATAAGCACTGCCTTAGCTGTAAATGATAATTTTTGATAGCCTCTGTTCTCATTTTCACTAAGTTCAAAATGATTTTAAGTTTTTCTTTTTGATTTCTTCTTTGGCCCATGACTTGCTTACAATTGTGTCACTTAGTTTTCACATATTTGCAGTTTTTCAGCCAGCTTTTTATTATTTATTTTGAATTTCATTCCATTAAGATCTGAACACATATTTTGTTTAAATTGAGCCCTTCTAGAATTTATTAAGATTTATTTTGTGGTCCAAAACTTGACTACCCTGATAAATGTTTCATCTGAAATTGAATATGTGATATGCCATTGTTTGGGAAAGTACTTTATAAATGTCAGTTAAGTAAGATAAAGTGATAATGTTTGAGCTTTCTCTATTTTTGCTTCATGCATTTTGAAAATCTATTGTTAGTTAAACATTCACGATGTATAATAGCCATTCTTGCATCACTATAAAGAAACACCTGAAGCTGCATAATTTATAAAGAAAACAGATTTGACTGGTTCATAGTTCTGCAGGCTGTACAGGAAGCATGGTGTCAACATCCATGTACAGGCTGTACAAGAAGCTTGGTGTGGCTTTGATGCCATAGGAAGCTTACAATTATGATAGAAGGCAAAAGGGGAACCAGTGTCTCATATGGTGAGAGCAGTAGCAATAAGAGACTGGTGAGGAGGTGCCACACACTTTTTTTTTTTTTTTTTGAGACAGAGTCTCACTCTGTCACCCAGGCTGGAGGGCAGTGGTGCGATCTCGGCTCACTGCAAGCTCTGCCTCCCGGGTTCATGCCATTCTCCTGCCTCAGCCTCCTGAGTGGCTGGGACTACAGGTGCCCACCACCACACTCAGCTAATTTTTTGTATTTTTAGTAGAGATGGTGTTTCACTGTGTTAGCCAGGATGGGCTCAACCTTCTGACCTCGTGATCCGTCCTCCTCAGCCTCCCAAAGTGCTGAGATTACAGGCGTGAGCCACCACGTCCGGCCAGGTGCCACACACTTTTAAACAATCAGAACTTGCGAGAACTCACTCACTGTTGGGAGGGCAGCACCAAATGAATGATGCTAAACCGTTCATGAGAAATCTGACCCCATGATCCAACCACTTCCCACCAGGTCCCATCTTCCACACTGAGGATCACAATTCAACATGATTTTGAGGGGACAACATCCAAACGTGATCAGGATGCTTATGCTTTTTTGAAAAATTAACTCCTTTATCATTATGAAGTCATTCTCCTTATTGCTAGTAATATTCTGCCATGAAAAATCCACTTTTCCTTGTATTAATATAGCTACATTTTAATCAGTGTTAAAATGATAATCTCCTTCCATCCTTATATGATTAATGTATTTGTGTTTTTATATTTAAACTGGGTTTCTTTTAGTCAGCATATTCATAGATCTTGCTTTTTAATCTAACTAGTGTGGTTATTCTGCCTTTTAATTGGGGGAGGAAGCATTTACGTTTAATTTGCTTATATATGGTTACATTTAAATTTATCCTCTGGGTATATGTTTTATCATTTTTCCATATGTTCTGTATTTATGTACTCTTCTGGTTTGAGTATTACTGGGGAGTCCATTTAATCTCCTTAATTGGCTTGTTAGTGAAAACAATTTAGTTTCTCTTTTTAGTGGTTATGTTAATATTTTAGTACACATTTAAACTAGCAGTCTGTGTTCAAGTAATATGACACCACTCTATCTGAAAAGGAATGTTATTTAAGTGTATGCTTCCATATGCCCCTCTCTGCCTTGGTGCTATTGAAACCATCCCTACATACTTTATAAAATTAATCAGGGAAGAAGCAAGAGGGAAAATAAAAACAAATCAAACTTGCGACACATTCAGCATTAATCATTGGGTTAGCTTACTCTCTCACCCTCTTCCTCATAGTTGCTTGCCTGTTGTCCTGTAAGCACGCAGACCCTGTTACAAGATTATAATTCCTCTTACCTGCCCCATAAACCATAAATAACAACTTGAATAGTATAAAATGTTAAATTTCCCCTTTGAGATATTCTTTCAGGTCCTACCTACCCCAAAAATTACTGACACCCGCTGGTCGGAAGGATCCCAAGAAGCTGACTCACCAAGGAATGCAGTTTCCCCTGCATTCCCGATGATGTCATCCCTCTCACCATTTCCAGTCAACAGCCCCAATTTTCCAGCCCCTCCTCATCCACAATCCCCTTAAAAACTCCAGGTCAGAACTCCTCGAGGAAATGGATTTGAATGTTTCCTCCCATCTTCTTGTTTACCCTGTGATCATGAACCTTTTTGTCTCCTGTAAACCCTGCTTTCTCAATGTGATTGGTCTGTTACCACACAGCAAGCATATGGATCTGTTGGTCTCATTGTGCCATTATTATCATACTTATTGATACACACATTATAAACCCCACAATCCATTGTTATTATTCTTATTTTAAACAGTTACTTATATCATCTTGAATTTAAAAAAATTCTTTTTTATAAATATTGTATTGGTCAGGCTTTTCTGGTAACAAAATCAATAGAATACAGAATCAATAGAATCTCTCTCTTTCTCTCTCCTATATATATGAGAATCAATATAATCAATATAATCTCTCATATATACATATATGAGAGAGAGAGATGAGAAAGATTATGTATATGAGACAGAGATTATATTGATTCTGTATTTTATTGATTTTTTTCCAGAAAACCCTGACCGATATAATATGTATAAAAATAAAATTTTTATTTTAAGATGATATAAAGATAGTTAACTGTTTAAAATAAGAATAATACAATGGATTACAGGGTTTATAATATGTGTATCAATAAGTATGACAATAATAGTGTAATACAACCAACAGATCCATATGCCATATATATATGGATATATATATGGATATGCCATATATATATCTCTCATATATATATATATATGAGAGAGAGAGATTCTCCAATAGAATATATATGATTTATTATGGAGAATTGACTTATGCAATTATGGAGACTGAGAAGCTCCATGGTCTGCCATCAGCAAGCTAGAGAACCAGGAAAGTTAGTGGCATAGTTCAGTCTGAATCCAAAAGCCTGAGAACCAGGGGAGGCAATGATGTCTCAGTCTGAGGGCAGGAGAAGACCAACTTCCCAGCTCAAACAGGCAGCTAGGAGTGATGAATTCCCTGTTCCCCCGCCTTTTGTTCTATTCAGACCCTTCATGGATTGGATAATGCCCTTCCACAGTGGGGAGGGTGGTCTACCTTATGGAGTCCACCAATTTAAATACTAATCTCATCTGGAAATACTCTCACAGAAATAATGTTTATCTATATATCCCATGAACCAGTTAAGTAGATACATACAATGAACTATCAAACACATATCTACCATTTCTGACACCTTTAATTTCTTTATGTGGATCCATATTTCTATCTAATATAATTTTCCCTATGCTGGAGAACTTTTTTCCACATTTCTTCTAGAGTAGGTTTAATGATAGTTAATCCTTTCAGCTTTTGTATGAGTAAAAATGTCCTTACTTCAGGTTTATTTTTGAATGATGTTTTAGTGCCTTTTCTTTGTTTTACTCTCTTTTGTTTTTGTGTTTCAGTTTAGATATTTGCTATTCCTGACATACGGTTCATACTCTTTTTTTGTCTGTAGTATCTAATATGCTGTTACTCCCATGAAATATATTTTTACCTCTGACATTGTAGTTTTTATTTCTAGAAGCTTGATTTCAATCAATATATCCTTTATATTTCTACTAAACTGGCATAATCTGTCTTTTCCTTTCTTACATAAATGCCATAATAACTGTTCTGATATGCATGTCTGTCAGTTCTATGATTTGTATTCTTTATGTGTCTATTTCTACTGAGTGATTTTCCTCCTCATTATGGCTTATATTTTCCCACTTTTTTGCATGCTGGCAACTTTGGATCAGATGTCAAACATTGTAAATTGTACGTTTTTGGAAGCTGTATGTTTTTAATCTTACTATAAATATTCTTGATTTTCATTCTGGGGTGTTTTGAAGTTATCTGGAAGCAGTTTTATCCTTTCAAGGCTTATTCTCATGTTCTTTTGGACGGGAACACGCTTGACTTATTCAATAGCTAATTTTGCTCTGCTACTGAGAGGCAATATACTTCTGTGTACTCTACCCAATATCTCCTAATTACAAAATTACAATTTATTTATTAGACAGACAGAGAACTATTCCCACACTTTGTGATCTCTGTAAATTGTTTCCTCTAACTCCTTTGAGTGAACCTTCCAGCCCCTCAGGCAGCTGCCTCACATGCATTTATCAGTACTTAACTGAAGACTTCAAAGAAAGTCTCTGCAAATGCCTCTCTCTCCCTCTCTCTACCCTACCTCCCCCTTTCTCTCCTTCTCTCTTTCATCTAGTATTCTGGTCTCTCCTTGTTCTCTCACTTCCTGTGTTTCTCCTCTCGCAGAGATCACTGTTCTTCCCTATGTGCTGTTCAATGCCTGAAAATAATTGTTGCATATATTTTGTCTGCTTTTTTTAGTCATTTCAGGCGTAAGTCTGGTTCATGTTACTTCATCTTCCCAAGAGTATTTTAAAACTTTCATTGTTATATTATTGTAAGGAACATTGGATTTAGGATCATAATATCTAAATTCAAGATCTAATTCTATTCCAACCATTAATGTTCTCTTCCTGGCTTGCTTTTTCACTAATTACAGTTGACCTTTGAACAACATGGGGATCAATCCCCAGTGCAGTTGAAAATCTATGTATAACTTTTGGCTGCCCTAAGCCTAAGCTAGAGAAAAGAAGATGAAATATTAAGAAAACTACAAGCAAGAAAAATATATTTACTAGGTATATTAGTTTGTTTTCAGATGCTGATAAAGACATACCTAACACTGGGAAGAAAAATGTGTTTAATAGACTAACAGTTCCACATGGCTGGGGAGGCCTCACAATCATGGCAGAAGGCAAAAGACACTTCTTAGATGGATGCAGCAAGAGAGAACGAGAGAGAAGCGAAAGCAGAAACCCTCTATAAAACCATCAGATCTCATGAGACTTACTCTCTACCATGAGAACAGTATGGGGGAAACCACCCCCATGATTCAATTATCTCCCAACAGGTCCCTCCCACAACACATGGGAATTATGGAAGCTACAAGATGAGATTTGGGTGGGGACACAGAGCCAAATAATTTCATTATTTATTAAGAGGAAATGGACTATCATAAAATTTTTCATCCTGCTGTTTTCATGTTGAGTAGAATGAGGAAAAGGAGGAAGAGGAGGGGTTGATCTTGCTGTTTCAGGGGTGACAGAGGTAGAATAAATCCATTCATAAGAGACACAGTTAAAACACATGTTGTTCAAGGGTCAGCTGTATAGTAACTTTGACAAACATTTTAATAAAACACTCTAAAACTATATTACCCATTTTACAATGTTATACATGTTCTACTTACTAGGTATTTTGTGGGGGAAAATGATCAACAAATTCTGTGGAATTGTTTCATAATTTTACAGCTGAATTATTTCTTCCAAAGTTACTGCCCTTTCCATGATTGTCCACTTTAATAAATATAAACTTTAGGAATAGATTATTTACAATAAAACATTCTAAATGCTAGCATGATTTTCCATATATTTTGTTGTATTTTTCCCTCTTTATTTTGATTTTAAACTAAATATTATCAATTCTGTTACTTTCTAAGGACTTATATAACTTTTCATTTAGAAAATGAGATGGTCTCCAATTGTATTTAGATTCCAGTCATAAAGAGCTAGGAAAATCATTGTTTATTGGATCAAAGTGACTAGTTGGAAATGCTATGCCATCTCTATTTCCACTGGAGTCATCACAAAAGTTTTCTGGTTACTAAGACTTCATAGAATCTAGTGACTTTTTCTCGGGTAAGGGAAAATTTACAAATAGATCAATCTTAGACTAAGAAATCTCCTTAAACGTATTTGTAAGGTTTCTAAAGAAACTTTTGGAAAGCAAATTAAGTAAATTTTCTCTTTTTTTCTTTTCTTTTCTTTCTTTTTCTTTTTTCTTTTTTTTTTTTTTTTGAGATAGAGCCTTGCCCTGGAATACAGTGGCACGATCTTGGCTCACTGCAACCTCCACCTCCCGGGTTCAAGCGATTCTCTTGCCTCAGTCTCCCAAGTAGCTGGGACTACAGGCGTGCACCACCACACATTGCTAATTTTATGCATGTTTAGTAGAGATGGGGTTTCACTATGTTGGCCAGTGAACTATCTTGAACTCCTGACCTCATGATCCGCCGGCCTCCGCTTCCCAAAGTGCTGGGATTACAGGCATGAGCCACCGTGCCTGGCTGGAAAGTAAAGTTTCAAAAATTATCCTACCAAAAAATTGTGGCTCAGGATACATGAAATACAAAAAAAGAAGAAAAACATTGGATGATCTTGCAGTGGCATATATACCTGTACACATGGATATTTACATTCACATACTCACGTGTAACACTAAAAATCATTTTCCATATCATAAAGGCTACTTCTTGGAAATATTGTGAATAGTAAGAAGAATAATGAGATATCACTCTTGAGAAGCAAAAACCAAATAACAAAACAGGATTGCAATGGTATTAAAGGGTGAGGGAAAATAGTAATACAATGAAATGAAACAGAGCAAAATAAAGTAGAGACCTTGCATAAACCAATGATAATTATGTGCTAATAAAAAAAAAAAGGAGTAAGATCAGCTAAACTCTATAATACCTGAACATAAATACTTACACTTCAAATTAGTTTAACCATTGTGGAAGACAGTGTGGTGATTCCTCAAGGATTTAGAACAAGAAATACCATTTGACCCAGCAATCCCATTACTGGGTATATACCCAAAGGATTAGAAATCATTCCATTATAAAGACAAATGCACACGTATGTTTATTGCAGCAATATTTCCAATAGCAAAGACTTGGAACCAACCCAGACGCCCACCAATGATACTCTGGATAAAGAGAATGTGGCACATATACACCATGGAATACTATGCAGCCATAAAAAAGAATGAGTTCATGTCCTCTGCAGGCACATGGATGAAACTGGAAACCATCATTCTCAGCTGACTAACACAGGAACAGAAAACCAAACACCACATATCCTCATTGATAAGTGGGAGTTGAACAATGGGAACACATGGACACAGGGAGGGGAACATCACACATTGTGGCCTGTCAGGAGGTGGGGGGTTAGGGGAGAGATAGCATTAGGAGAAATACCTAATGTAAATGATGGGTTGATGGGTCCAGCAAACCACCATGGCACGTGTATACCTATGTAACAAACCTGCACATTCTGCACATGTATCCCAGAACTTAAAGTATAATTGAAAAATAATAATAAATACTTACACTTCATACTTTTTATTTCTTGGATGTGTTAAAATAAAAATCACTGTTGTTTAAAATATATTCACTTCATTCCAATTATTTCCTATTTTCATACATTCTACTAAGACTCCATTTATTTTCTGGAAGAAAATAGCAGTCTCTAAGAAAAAGGGTTAAAAGATGCAAGAAAGATTATCATAAAGATATATTGAATTTGTCTTAAATAGAATCATCTTGATAAAATACATAATTCTATACAAAGTTATTTACCGTTGTCGAATCCAGTCATCTTCAAAGTAAATTGCTGCAATTCAGAGAGTGCACAAGATGACTCCTTCTAAAATGAGAAAAATGTATTAGCATTTTTAGTGATATTTATTTTTTCATTCTTATTTGTAAATGCACATATTTTAAAAGTTCATGAAACATGAATAGAGTTCAGTAATTTAGCCTCAAATATTATACCTAAGCTATAACCGTTCAAATAAAAAAACAGAACATTGGTCAGTGCTGTGAAGCCCTCCTCATACCTCAAAACTATTTTTATATTTTGTGTTTATTATAAATGGGATGGCATTTTTCACTATATCTTCTGACACTTATTTGTGACAATGAACCTCAAACTCCTGTGCTCAAGTGATCCTCCCACCCCAGCCTCCTGAGTAACCAGGACTACAGGCACACGTCAACATGCCTGGCTATTTCTTTTCATTGTTTTGTGGAGACATGACCTCACTATGCTGCCCAGGCTAGTCCTGAATTCCTGACCTCAAGAGATCCTCCCAACTCAGCCTCCTGATGTGCTGCAATTACAGGCATGAGCCACTGCACCCAGTTGATTTTTACATTTTATCCTGAAATTTTGCTAAGTTATTTATTATTCTAGTTACTTCTTTATACTACTTATCATAGGATTTCTACATAGACAATCATGTCACCTACACATAAAGATGGTTTTACTTCTTTTCCAATCTGTTTACCTTTTATTAGTCTTACTTGTTGTCCTAGTCTGGGCTGCTGTGGCAAAGTACCATTCACTGGGTGACTTGTAAACAACCAAAATTTACTTCTCACAGTTCTGGTGGCTGGGTGTCTGATATCAGGGCTCCATCATGGTCTGTCCCTGGCGAGGGTCCTCTTCCGGGTTGCAGACTGCCAACTTCTTGGATTTCATGTGCCAGAAAGAGAGCTAGTGAGCTCTGGGGTCTCCTTAATAAGGTCAATAATCCCATTGATGAGGGCTTCACACTCATGGCCCAATCACCTGCCAAATGTCCCACCTCCTAATATCATCACATTGGGATTAGGGTTTGGACACATGAATTTGGGCATGGGGGAACATTCCGGGCATTGCACTAGCCCCACCTGCATTGGCTGGAATGTCCAGTACAATAATGAACAGAGGTGGTGAAAGCGGGTATGTTTACCTTCTTCCTGATCTTTTGGGGGACGCATTCGGTCTTTCATTAGGTATGATGTTAGCTATGGTTTTTTTCATAGATGTTCTTATCAGTTTGCAGAAGTTTCCTTCTATTCCTAATCTGCTCAGAATTTTCATTAGAAACTAATTTTGAATTTTGTCAAATGTTTTTCTGTATCTGTTAATAAGGTCATATTAATTTCCTTCTTTAGTATGTTCATATTGTGAATGGCACTGATGGATTTTCAAGTGTTAAACCTGACTTAAGTTATTTATAGGGCAAAGTTTACACATTGTTGGATTTCAGTTGCTAAAATGTTGTTGGGGCTTTTGGCATCCATGTTCATAAGAGACATTGGTCTGAGGTTTTCTTTTCTTGTGAAATCATTTGTCTGGTTTTGGTGTCAGATAATACTAGTGTCATAAAATGAGTTGGGAAGCATTTACTCCTCTATACTTGCTTCGACTTGCTATTATCATTCCATAAATGTTTGTTTGAATTCACCAGCATTCCATGAAGGGGAAGCAGAATGAATCAGACTTCTTGAGGCTTGTGCTCTGAAGATCATGTAATGCCACTTCCCCCATATTATCTTCTTATAATATTTTAAATGTCTCTTTGCTTTTTAGTAGAATTTATTTATTAGAGCAGTTTTAGCTACACAAGAAAATTGAGTGGAAAGTACATACCCCCTTACCCGCACTCACAGCTTTCCCCACATTCAAGATCTTACATCAGAGTGGCACATTTCTAATAATCGATGCATCTACGCTGACACATCATTACCCAAATATTACATTAGGGTTCAATCCTGGCGTTGTATATACATTGGGTTTTCACAAAGGCATGTGCCAGGTATCCACTATGAGAGTATCGTACAGAATAGTATCACTGTCCTACAAATCCCCTATGGCCGTGCTATTCCTCTCTCCCTCCAACCCAACCCCTAACAACCCCTGATCTTTTCACTGAGTCCATAGTTTTGACTTTTCCATAGTGTTATGTATTTGGAATCCTACAATATGTATAACCTCTTTAGATTGGTTTTTTCACTTAATAATAGGCTTTTAAGTTTCTTCCATCTCTTTTTATGGAGATGGAGATTCTTTTTAGTGCTGAATAATATTCCATTATCTAGATGTACCACAGTTTATTTATCCATGCATCTACTGAAGGCTATCTTGGTTGTTTTCCAGTTTGGGCAATTATGACTCAAGCTGCTTTAAACATCCATGTTCAGGTTTTTTTGTAAAAATGAGTTTCAATTGATTTAGGCAAATATCAAAGCATATGATTTGTGAATGATATGGTAAGGGTATGTTTAGTTTTGTAAGGTACTGCTAGACTGTCTTGCAAAGTGGAGCTACCATTTTGCAAATCCACCATCAGTGAATAGAGTTCCTGTTCTTTCATACCCTTGTCAGCATTTGGTATTGTCAATGTTTTGGATTTTGGCCATCCTACTAAATGTGAAATGGTATCTCATTGTTATTTTAACTTGGAATTCCCTGATGACATATGATTCTGAGCACCTTTTCATATGCTAATTTGCTTAGGTGAGTAATTAAAGTCACTGAAGTGGAGAAAGTCTGGAAACTACAAAAATATGGCAATACGACCCTTTGGTTTTACCTAATTTTATAATCACAGATCCTCATACTTTAATACCTGGTTGTATATGATGCAAATTTTTATTTTTTTAAGGTCAATCTGGTGTGCACTGAACTGAAAAATATAAACCTTGGTTTCTAACCAAATTGATTAGCTTTAGAAATTTACTCTTTATTTTAGAACTGTATATACACATTCAGAAATTAGACTGGACATAATGAGTGAGATTCTATAATTAGGTAGATATTAATTTGGGGGGTATAAGAAACGGCATTCCTAATGAAGAAACTTTCATTTTTGAGACAAAAAATTTTCACAAATTTTGGTGAATACAAAAGATTATCATATGTTAGAGCCATCAAAATTATAATGGAGATTATCTGAATATCTTTCCTCAATATTACTTGTAATTCCTTCAGTGATTCTAGTAGACTAAGAAGAGAGCTCATTTTCTGTGGATACCATTTTGAGAATTGAGCAACAGTCTCAAAGTGAATTATTTTGTAGTATTCCAGTTGACCAAACATAGAAACACTGCATGTCTTTTACAAAGAACAGAAGAGAAAACCATTTTAGATAATATCTCTTTGTGTCATATATTTCTTAAAATATATGACACATATATTTGAAATATATATGAAATATATGACAATGCAAGAAGAAAGTTT
The DNA here is from genome assembly GCF_043159975.1 of Macaca nemestrina. Classification (NCBI taxonomy): domain Eukaryota; kingdom Metazoa; phylum Chordata; class Mammalia; order Primates; family Cercopithecidae; genus Macaca; species Macaca nemestrina. The sequence goes on from NC_092128.1 coordinate 13,647,500, forward strand.
AATATTCTGCTTTTGATATGAAGAGATACATTTCCTTATTTTAACTTCACTTTACTTCACTTTTTAACTTCACTTTACTCTGCAATGCAGCAAATAAAATGATTGCTACTATAGTGAGATGAGGTATCTAGGGACCGAGTTAAATAAAATTTGTTCCAAAACACAGCTTGTAGTTGTCTTAATTTATTTCCATAGGAATTGACATCACCCGAAGGTGCTGATAGCCAAAGGCAGAGGTCATCACTGCTTAGTTCATTTTCCTAATGGCACTTCCTCCTCCCACTTACCCTGGCAGGTAGATAGTCTGATTTATTTTTGTTTGTTTGCAGTTAACCTACTTATTCAGAGTAAGGTAATTCCAAAAGGGGTCATGTTGGTTATTTAAATTAAATTAACGGAAATAACTCAAACCATTTAAATTATTTTGACATTATTTCTTAATCATTTAAAAATACTTTAATATTTAAAACGTTTATGAACATAAGCACCCCAGACTGTATGCCTTCACAAACTCATGATTTCCTAGTAGGTAGGCTACATAGACTCATATAAATTCATGAGCCTTGGATTCAACAAATAATAAAATGTAAAATTCTATGCAAAGCCTTGAGGTGAGTTTCAGATTGCTATAGTCTAATGACAGGCAAAACAGAGGTCAAGATAATTTTATCTAGAGGAATTAATTACTTGAAAATACAAACTCTCAAATGTCTTCTAGAGACTAGACAGGGATTAGTTTTTGTTACAATGTTTGATTTACATGCTGAACACTTGATTTTGCTTCATGATAGTAAAAAATCTAGTTAAAATAGTAAACAATATTAAAAATAAATTCTAGTCTGTATTTCCTATATGCCTACACTAACTGACTAGGGGAAATTAATTAAGTAGAAAGATGAATTTGATGGATGGGAACAAAATGCAGTTTTTCAAGTATAAACACATCTACTGCTTCCCTCTCCCCCCAACACCTTGTGCACTCACATACACACATACACACACTTTGGTTTTCACTCAGATCAGGGAGAGTGAGTCTCTAACAAGAATATCCTTAGGTCTTCATTGTGAAGTATTTAAAAAGTGCTTGGAAGGAGATTTCTGATGCATAGTGCGTTTCCTCCCACAAGCATAGTGGACCAGCAAGGGATTGTCTGCTGTTACAAAGAACCGCCAATCACTCTCTAAGGAACCTAAGGAAACTTTCCCCCAATAAAATCTGCATCTTGGATCTTAAAATAAGACTCTGTCCCTAAATGGTACCGTCTGAAAGATAGGTGTGTCAGTTGCCACAGAGGAATGGGAGTATAATGTGAGGGCTTGGTTGACACTGATAGTTAATGTGTGTGTGTGTGTCTGTGTGTAGACAGTAAATTCAGTCATACATTTACCAAAGCAAAAGTGCTGCATTCTGGAGAAAGAGCAGCATTTTTCACAGTAGTGTGTAAACTATAAATTTGTCAATTTGCTGTTACATCCCCACAGTGCCTGTTTTTATGGATTCCTGCATTAAGATTTTTATCATGTTTCTATATAGTAGTCAAATGCTCAATACTTCCCTTGGCTTTCTGCACACTCCCTCAGAGATAGTAGGTAGACAAAACCTTGATCCCAAACAAGATAGAAAGTTGAAAGTGAGATTTCTGCAAAAACTACAACACTTAACAAAAACATTCAAATCCCAGTAAAGGTGAGTACTAGAAACATTTCAATATATAGGACCAGAAATACCTTAAGGAAGTTTCAAAGAATCTTTTATCATCCAAACTACTGAATGGAGGAAAAATGTATCTCTTGAGATCACTGCTCAAGGAAGAGGCTTGAGGTTTGAATTTTTACTACATGTGTGATACAGGAACACCTATGCTGAGAAATTATGGCCAAAAGGTTTTCTAGAAGGCCAGTGATATTTCTGGGATACACAATCAGTCTAAAGGGACTCTTCCTAAAACAGGCTACAGATTATGTCGCACAAAGAAAAATCCCTTCTGAAAATTAGTTATAAGTGAAAAATAGTAAAACTGATGAGAAAATAAGAAACTGTAAGTAAAACTAAGCGGGCACAAAAATAGTAAAAGTATACTTGAAATTTAAAATCCAAAGACTATAAAAATACCTTTGACCAAAATTATTGAAAATAGAAAGTAAGTTTTAAAGTGACATATGAAAAGAAGAGCGTGTCGTTAAAACAGAATGGATATATAATGAAAAAGAAAAAATATATAATTCTTATAAACAAAATATAGAGCCATTACAATGTTTTTAAATACCCAGTGAATGAGTTAAGCTGCATATTAAACATTTGAAAAGAGACTATGCAACAACATAAGGAAATTATACATAATGCATTGGGGGAAAAGAGTTCCAAAAAGAGAAAGAATATAAAAATTAAAGAGGAAGAAAAAATAATTGAAGAAAATTTCCCACAAATGCAGGGTATGCACATCTATATAGAAAGGGTAAACAGCTCCAATAAGATTATCATAAATGAAAAAGTTTGATATCACCCTGACTGAGTGAACTATATAAATCAGTATAGTTATTTTGGAGGTCAATCTGTAAATTCTAGGAAGATTGGCAATGTGAGGGTTAAACAAGTTAATTAATGCCAGTTACTACAACTGTCTTCAAATCCCATAACAAGTCTTACACAAATGTTCCTCATGGGACTACACTCCTGGTAGCTCTCCTACATTGTGTGACAAAGGACACTGGGCATCTGTATCCTGTGGCTCCCCCAACACAGAGTGCTTCTAGTCTAGCTGCACAGATGGAGGATACAGTATGGAAGGTCACACAGGAGGTTCCAGGAGTGAGGCCAGGAGGTGGCATATAAAAGCTCTGCATACATGCAACTAGTCAGAACCATGCCACGGGCTTCTAATGGGAGACAGTACAGCAACGGAAAACAAGATTAGTTTTCATCGACATAGCTTCTTGGTGCATTGTCTTCCATGGTCTCTGGCTGTGCCTACTGTCCATTATTCAAGAAGTGTGGGTGGATGCCCTTTTGTGGTCTTAACAACTAGAAAACTTACCTCCTCTTAATGGAAATTTGGTAGCTCAAAAGCAGTTTAACTCTTGAAGCTGCAAATGCAATGATTTTAGTCCATGCTTTACAGGGTCTTCGAAAATATAGCTTCCTCAAAAACTCTATAACCTTCTGATCTCTTTGTTTATAGTTATTCCGAGTGCCAGTATCTAGTAATGTTTATTCTTTTTTTTCCTCTCTTTCTCCCGCTTTACATTTTGTCTATCTGGAAAAACAATTGGCCAGGAAGTCAAGCTGTTAATTTTATCTTTAGTCTAAATAATTTTATTAAACTGATAAAATTAGGGCATTATTAGTTAAAAATAGATCTAAGTTTCACCTCCTCTCATTAAGAATATGGAGATGGTAGGCTTTTCCAACCTTGCAAAACTCCATAGTCATAGGGTAACTCTTAAGTTACTTTCTGTAAATCAGTCACTTCATTGCTATGATCATCTCTCACTTGCAATAAAATCAATAGAAGCCAGTCCACGTGAACATAAGTGTATTTTTTCCATCTATCTCCCCTATACACACAAGCTAAGTCAGAACATGAGCTGCTGTCCAAGTTTCTGAAGGCAACGACTGTACTAAAAGTTTTGCCAAAACAGATCCCCATCTCCCCAGCCTTTGTTAACAGTATCCTTGTTACCTAGGCTTTCGTTAGGGCTGTTTCTGATTCTAAAGTACCAATTATGTACTAGTTAGCATAAATAATGCTAGCTGCTATACAATCCAAAAATCTCAGTGACTCAAATGCCAAAAAAATGTGGATATCTTGGATCAGGCAACTCTCCTGGGAGGTCTACTCTTTTTTTTTTTTTTTTTTTTTTTTTTTTGAGACGGAGTCTCGCTCTGTCACCCAGGCTGGAGTGCAGTGCCACGATCTCGGCTCACTGCAAGCTCCACCTCCCGGGTTCACGCCATTCTCCTGCCTCAGCCTCCCGAGTAGCTGGGACTACAAGCACCCGCCACCACGCTCGGCTGATTTTTTTGTATTTTTCAGGAGAGACGGGGTTTCACCGTGTTAGCCAGGATGGCCTCGATCTCCTGAGGGAGGTCTACTCTTAAGTGGCTGTTGAGTGGCACATGATTCTTCAATTTGGTGGCCTTGGTCTTTCGCTTTCCACTGTGGGGATGAGGAAGTAAAAGGACAGAGGCTCCAGAGGCATTTTACAAGTCACTCACATTTCTCTGTCAGAACTTAGTCACGTGATTTCAATCTAACCATGAGAAAGGCTGAAAATGTCTTTGTGTATGTCTAGAAAGACAGAATTTATCTTCTGGCCCCCCTATTTTTCTCACAGGTATCTAACCTAGAGAGTTTTTACCCGTGCATAAAGTGAAACATGAATGAGGATTTTTTTGCAGTATTGTTTGTAGGGATAAAACTTGGAAACTATATTTTCATTAATAAAAGAATTGATTAATAACCTATTTTATCCAGAAAATAAAATATATATTAATTGAAATTAATGCAACTGATATACACATATCAACTTGCTTAAGTGTTAAAGTACAACAGAAAAAATTTTGCAAAAGGACATTTAAGTATATTTGAAAGCACATTAAATTTATATTATGAGTTGTTAATAATTACATACCTATCTATTAAAAGAAATTTAAAACTTGTTCTACAGGTTAAATAGTGTCCCCACAAAATCATGTTCATCCAGAACCTCGGAATGTGACCTTACTTAAAAACAGGGCCATTGCAAGTGTACTTAGTCAGAATGAGGTCATACTGAATTAAGGTGATTCCTAATCAAGTGTCCTTCCTTACAAGAAGATCATGGGAAGACACAGAGATACAGACACGTGAGGGTGATGGTCATGCTATGTCAGAGGCAGAGATTGAGGTGATCTCAATCTCAAGTCCTTGGCATCTACAAACCAAGGTAATACCAAGGGACGCTGTTAACCCCCAGGAGATTAGACAGAGGTATAGGACGATATTTGCTCAGAGCCTCCAAAAGAAACCAGCGCTGTTGGTTTTGTATTTCCGCCCTCCTAAACTGTGGAAGAACACATCTTTGTTGTTTGAATCACCCAGTTTTTGGTAATTTGCGCTGGCAGCCCTAGGAAACTGATACAAATACCTAAGAGCATATATACTTCAGCACGGGGACACTTCTGTGCAACGAGGTGGTGAAAAGTAAAGAGAACATCTTTTAAGCTGGATCAGAAATATCAATTTCCGAGAAAAACATCAGTCAAGGACAAATACGGTCATGTGTAAATATCTGTTAGATATAGGTGTTGAGTATGTCAGCATGTTACTTTTTTTACTTTTTCCTATTTATTTAATATTTAAATATTTTTTAAAAAATTAAAAATCATCGAGCGGTACAAGACATCATAAACATATGGTACAGTATCAAAAAATTAACAATAATAAAATATCTCCATAAACAGATTTATCAACTTATCTTTTAAAAGCCTACAATTATTATCTCTGTTTTTCATTTTACTTTAAGTTTTGGGCTACATGTGCGGAACATGCAGATTTGTTACATAGGTATACATGTGCCAGGGTGGTTTGCTGCACCTATCAACCAGTCATCTAGGTTTTAAGCCCCACATGCTTTAGGTATTTGTACTAATGCTCTCCCTCTCCTTGGCCCCAACCCCCCGACAGGCCCCAGTGTGTGATGTTCCCTCCCTGTATCCATGTGTTCAAACTGTTAAACTCCACTTATGAGCGAGAACATTCGGTGTTTGGTTTTCTGTTCCTGTGTTAGTTTGCTGAGAATGATGGCTTCCAGCTTCATCCATGTCCCTGCAAAGGACATGAACCCATTCTTCTTTATGGCTGCATAGTATTCCATGGTATATATAAGCCACTTTTTCTTTATCCAGCTTATCCAGCCTGATGGGCATTTAGGTTGGTTCCAAGCCTTTGCTATTGTAAATATTGCTGCAATAAACATACATGTGCATGTGTCTTTATAATGGAATGATTTCTAATCCTTTGTGTATACACCCAGTAATGGGATTGCTGGGTCAAATGGTATGGCTTGTTCTAGATCCTTGAGGAATCACCACACTGTCTTCCACAGTGGTTGAACTAATTTACACTACCACCAACAGTGCAATAGTGTTCTTATTTCTCCACATCCTCTCCAGCATCTATTGTTTCCTGACTTTTTAATAATCACCATTCTTTGATTTACAGTTCTCTAATGACCAGTGATGATGAGCTTTTTTTCATATGTTTGTTGGCCGCATAAATGTCTTCTTTTGAGAAGTGTCTGCTCATATCCTTTGCGCACTTTTTGACGGGGCTGTTTTTTTCTTGTAAATTTGTTTAAGTTCCTTGTAGATTCTGGATATTAGACCTTTGTAAGATGGGTACATTGCAGAAATTTTCTCCCATTCTGCAGACTACCTGTTCATGCTGATGCTCGTTTATTTTGTTGTGCAAAAGTTCTTTAGTTTGATTAGATCCCATTTGTCAATTCTGGCTTTTGTTGCCATTCCTTTTGTTGTTTAAGTCATGAAGTCTTTGCCCATGCCTATGTCCTGAATGGTATTGCTTAGCTTTTCTTCTAGGGTTTTTATGGTTTTGGGTCTTATGTTTTAAGTCTTTAATCCATTTTGAGTTAATTTTTGTATAAGGTGTAAGGAAGGGGTCCGGTTTCATTTTCCTGCATATGGCTAGCCAGTTTTCCCATCACCATGTATTAGATAGCCTTCATGGAGAACATCTGCTAGGGCAGTGCAGAAGAGAAATGTGGGGTTGGAGTCCCCACACACAGTTCCTACTGGGGCACTGCCTAATAGAGCTGTGAGAGGAGGGCCACCATCCTCCAAGCCCCAGAACTGTAGGTCCACTGACAGCTTTCACTGTGCACCTGGAAAAGCCACAGACACTCAATGCCAGCCCATGAAAGCAGCCAGGAAGGGGTATGTAAACTGCAAAGCCACAGGGGTGGAGCTGCCCAAAGCCGTGGGAGCCCACCTCTCACATCGGTGTGACCTGAATGTGAGACATGAATTCAAAGGAGATTATTTCTGAGTTAAGATTTAATGACTGTCCTATTGAATTTTGGACTTGCAAGGGTCCTGTAGCGCCTTAGTTTTGGCCAATTTCTGCCATTTGAAATGGGTATACTTACCCAATGCCTGTCCCCCATTGTATATAAAAAGTAACTAACTTGCTTTTGATTTTACAGGCTCATAGGTGGAAGGGACTTGCCTTTTATCAGATAAGACTTTGAACCTGGACTTTTGAGTTGATGTTGAAATGCATTAAGACTTTGGGGGACTGTTGGGAAGACATGATTGTGTATTGAAATGTGAGGACATGAGAGTTGGTGAGGGGCATGGGCAGAATTATATGGTTTGGTTGTGTCTCCACCCAAATCTCATCCTGAACTGTAATTCCCATAATCGCCATGTGTTAGGGGAGGGACCCAGTGAGAGGTAATTGAATCATGGGGATGGTTACTTCCATGCTGTTTTCATGACAGTGAGTGAGTTCTCACAAAATCTGATGGTTTTATAAAGGGATTTCCCCCACTTTGCTCTGCACTTCACCTTCCTGCGGTCATATGCAGTAGGATGTGTTTGCTTCCTCTTCTGCCATGATTGTAAGTTTCCTGAGGCCTTCCCAGCCCTGCACAACTGTGAGTCAATTAAACCTCTTCCCTTTATAAATTACCCAGTGTTGGGCAGTTCTTTACAGAAGCGTGAGAAAGAACTAATACAGATGGTATCTCATTATGGTTTCAATTTGCATTTTTCTGATGATTAGTGATGGTCATTTTCTCATGTTTGTTGCTGCTTATACATCTTTCCTTAAGAAATGTCGGGTCATGTCTTTATAGACTCCAGATATTAGACCTCCCTCAGATGCATAGTTTGTGAATATTTTCTCCCATTCTGTAGATTATCTGTTTACACTGTTAATAGTTTCTGTTGCTGTACAGAAGCTCTTTAGTTTAATTAGGTCCTACTTGTCAATTTTTGTTTTTATTACAATCACTTTTGAGGACTTAGTTGTAAACTATTTCTCAAGGCCTATGTCCAGAATGGTGTTTCCAAGACTTTCTTCTAGGATTCTTACAGTTTGAGGTCTTATATTTAAATCTTTAATCCACCTTGAGTTAAATTTTGTATATGGTGAAAGGTAGGGGTTCAGTTTCATTCTTCTGCATATGGCTAGCCAGTTATCCCAGCACTATTTATTAAATAGGAAGTGTTTTCTTCATTGCTTATTTATGTTGATTTGTTAAAGATTGGATGGCTGTAGTTGTGCACCTTTATCTGGATTCTCTATTCTGTTCCATTGGTCTCTCTGCCTATTTTTGATCCAGTAACACGCTGTTTCATTTGCTGTAGCCTTGTAGTATAGTTTGAAGTCAGGTAACGTGATGCCTCTGCTTTGTTCTTTTTTCCTAGAATTCCTTTGGCTACGTGGTCTTTTTTTTCTTTTGATTCCATATAAATTTTAGAATAGTTTTTTCCAATTCTGTGAAAAAAATGACATTGGCAATTCAATAGAAATAGTATTGAACTATAGATTGCTTTGGGCAATATGCCCATTTTAGTGGTATTGATTCTTCCAGTCCATGAGCATGATTTTTTTTCGATTTGTTACCATCATCTATGATTTCTTTTTGTGTGTTTTGTAGTTCTCCTTGTAAAGATCTTGTACCTCTTTGGTTAGATGTATTCCTAAATATTTTACTTTTTGTTTGGCTGTTGTTGCTGGGATTGTGTTCTTGATTTGGCTCTCAACTTGAACATTACTGTTATCCAGAAATGCTACTGACCTTTATACATTGATTTTGTATCTTGAAACTGCTGAATTTGTTTATTAGCTCGAGGAACCTTTTGGTAGTGTTTACAAATAATTTTTCTAAGTAAATCAGTTTAAAACAAGATACAAAATTTCATAGTTAAATCTGAAACAATATATTATGTTACAAAATAAAACATAAATCATCATAAATTACTTTGTTTTACCTCATAGTTATTCAAATTAATTGTATAATTTCAAACTATAATCATATAATAAAGTATGAATTATTGTAGATTTATAATTTTTGACAAAATTATATGACATCATGAAGTGCATGCACACTTAACATTTGATTTTCAGTCCAGTCATAAAGAGGGTCATTTTTTAAAAAGAAAAGTATTGATGCATGTTATCAATTTCCCCCAGAAACTCTGTTTGTCACTTAGACATGCAAATTAGTCTCTATTGAAGAATCTGTTCTACTTGTCAATTTTCTATTCTTTTTTAGTCAACCGATTGAACTATTCCATATTCTTATTTATCAATATCACTTATATTGACTTCATGAAATCTTTCATCTGTTTAAAAATTTCAGTTGTAATTGCAGTCAATTTGTATAATACTTAAATTATATTATGGGATAGTTTACAACATCTAATAAACAAAAAAGAATAACTTACAAAGACATGCCATAATGATTGAGTATATGTAACTACTCCTGTTAACCAATAAGATACTTAAAAACAGACTAATTTGGCCAGGTGTGGTGGTGCACCCCTGTAATCCCAGCACTTTGAGAGGCTGAGGAGGTCAGATCATTTGAGATCAAGGAGTTCGAAACCAGCCTGGCTAACATGGTGAAACTGTATCTCTACTAAAAATACAAAAATTATCCAAGCATGGTAGTAGACGCCTGTAATCCCAGCTACTCAGGAGGCTGAGACAGGAGAATGCTTGAGCCTGGGAGGTGGAGTTGTAGTGAACAAAGATCCTGCCATTGCACTCCAGCCTGGGCAACAAGAGCAAGACTCTGTCTCAAAAAATAATAATAATAAAAAAGACTAATTTTATCAATGATTGAGAAATACACACACGTGTGTATACATACATTCATCCATGTATATAGACAGATAGATATTTTGACTACATTGTCCTCATGAAATCTTATAACCTAAAGATTTTAAATAATGATGACTCAGATAAAATGATGTTGCTGTATGTAATACAATTGTAGTATTAATAGAGTATTTGCTGTGTTCTTGTGACTATAAAAGCATGTTTAATATCTCCTCTTCAGAAGAAAACTGTGAGGTTGGAATTATTATCCTTATTTTTGTCTCTTTTTCTCTTTTTCTAGGTGTGGAAACTGAGACTCAGAGGAAGTAATATTCTAAGATCACAACAGCTAGCAAGTAATGATGCTCAGATTTAAACTCAGTATGCCTCAAGATTCCGTACTGGTTACCACTCTCCCTTGCTATCACTTAGTACTCACTTATGTGATGCATACCTACAGATGAACTCAGATTCTGGAAGAGACTTTGAAGCAGAAATCACTGACCTCAGACAGGCTACCCATGAGTCAGATCTGCCCTGCAGGTGTGGTTTGTTATATTTTATTTTGTCCTAGCTATATATTTTCAAGGTATGAAACAGATGTAAACATTATTTTTTAAAAGGAGATCATATAATACATTATAATACCAATTTTTAGCATCCCTTAAAACTTCAAATTATCCAACAATACTAAATCCACCTTCACAGATAATGACAAAATAAAATAAAGGTGAAATGGAAGATACCTGCTACAGTTTATCGGAGACCCATTGAGTGCTTTAATTAAATCTCCTGAGAACAAATGTCAGCTCTCATTTAATAAAGATGGTGCATTTTGTGAATGGTTTTTGTTTTGCCTTCTTACACCTGGCTTATTTGAGCCACTTGCCAGGTCCATGTAGATAATTTGAGGCTGCGCGTCTGACTTGAAAACAGAATGTTGATGTATTGAGAACAGTGACATAGTCACTTCAAACCATAACATCAGCCAACCCTAAATTATCTTTAAATAATGCTGTTATGGATTGCACTGTGTCCCTCAAAATTCATATGTTGAAGTTCTAATCCCCAGTATTTCAGGATGTGATCTTATTTGGAGATAGGATCTTTAGAGAGATAATCAAATGAAAATAAAATGAGTAGAGTGGGTTTGAATCCAATATGATTGGTGTCATAAAAAGGGGAAATTTGGAGGCATGTGTGCACACAGGGAGAATGCGAGGTGACTATGAAGACAGTGCTATGAGTGATGTTTCTACAAGTCCAGGAACACCAAAAGCTGCCAGCAACATACCAGAGGCAGGAGACAGGCATGGAACAGATTATCCCCTCACACCTCTCAAGACAAACCAACCCTGATGACCTTGATTTCAGCCTTCTAGCCTCCAGAACCTCAAGGCAATAAGTTTCTGTTGTTTAAGCCATTCTGTGAGATGTTTTTCATGGCAGTTCTAGCAAACTAATAATTCAAATGTTTTGCATTGAGTCAAAATACACTGGATTTTGTTTAAAGATGGAAATAATTTATCTTCCTTTTTGGATCACAGGTTCAGACTACGACAGTGCCTCATCCATTTCTAAATAAATGGAAACTCCATTAATTCCATCAGACACCAAGATAATCATTTAGTAAGACATGCTTCCATGGTACAAAGGAGGGAACGTGATGAAGCCAGCCACAATCACTCAGTGCTCTAAAAGGGTCAAGGTGGCTCTGTCCTGTCCTGGAACCTACAACCTGCACATGCTGAGCCAGCTTCTTCCGGGGTGCCAGCAGCTCTCCTGTTCAGGAGACACGCTTGCATTAATTCTTTCAGGTCTCCAGTGTACCATTAAGAGTAATTCACCAGTTTGGAATTTGCTAAGACTAATCCTAAATTGTGCTAAATAATACCCGAAAGGTTTGAAGGAGTTAACGTAGCAGATCCCAAGAAACCCTCAGCAACGACAGCCTGTTCAGGCAGCACCCTCTGGGAAAGGCAGAGAAATATAATCTCAGGAAAATGGTGGCTACTTTACCATTCTGACTTCTAACCAACAGAAAAACACAAAAACTATTCTTGTGGCCACCCCTGGAAACAATATGGTTAAGTGCATTCCACTTATTATTATTATATTTTATTATACAGTAAGGGAAATGAGGGTTATACAGACAACAGTAAATGCAAGAATTACATTAACCTCAGAAAGCCCAAAAAACATATTTACTGATTTTAACCTTCCTCAATCCTTAAATCCATGCATCCACCACTAGACGCCTTGTGTCCTCATGCTACCATCTGCTTTCTTTAAATCTGCTTGCAGGGATTACGCTCACTTTGCTAGAGAATAGAGCATTCATAGTGGCTTCAAGTTACTCTCAAGAAACATCTATAAGTGAATGAGGAAAGCAGGAGAGTGAGGGGAAAATGTTAGAAAAAGACGTGATTTTAGGGGAAGTCAAACTCAGTCTGATCCCCTAGGGAGCTCGGGAGCGTGAGTTGCATCACAGTTTTCTACTGCCCAAAGCAAGGAGGCTAAACTGTCACATCCCTATATTGGTTAATTAATGGCTGCATCTCATTCCCAGAGCGCGAGTGCATAATCTCCCAGGGATCACCAGGCAAGGCTGCGCCTGGCAGCCCAAGACAATCCTCTAGCGATGTGCGCGTCTGAGAGGCATCAGCAGCCAACACTGGCAGCAGCCAGGGATGGTGCTTCATCATAGCCAGGGGGACCTGGGCAGGGCATAACCAGACTCTGACACAATCCTTAACACCTGAATGACTTATTGTAGATGCATTAAAACATAGCTTACTGAATGGCTTAATGATGTATTCAGAAGAGTGTGACGTATTGAGAAGAGACATGCTCATGCCTGACTGCCCTTTAATAAGATCTCCAATAAGAGCATCAATCTACTCCTCAGGATTTAATTCTTATTGAGAAGACAGGGTATTTTTATGCAAAAGGTAAACGGTGAAAATAGATTTCTATTTTAGCATAACTGATTAAAAGAAATCTGACAACCTTTAGAATGGATTACAACAAAATCTTTTATCTTTGGGTTTATCTCTCATGGGTTTATGTATTACATATAAAGAAATAGAAATGTTTAACACGAGTTTTCTTCACAATGAAAGCAATAAAGAACATTCAAATTCAAGCTACAGAAAAAATAATTTAAATGAGTTTGATATTTTTGAAGGTTGGAAATGATCTTATGAAAACTCAGACATGAACATTCAATGTAATAAGAATTATCTTACAAAAATATGCCAAATATCAAAAAGGTGTTGAAGAATGTTTTACTAGAAGTAAAATTTGCATGTATTTTCCATCATTGATTTCCTCTTCCTTTTCTCAAGCATCACAGTATCTCAAGTCCCATAATTAATTTGCCCTGTAGGAGACATACCATAAAAACATTCCTCTCTCCTGTAGTATAAACAAAGATATACACCAGATATTGGCAGAAAATTCTCTTACAAGGTAGCATTTTGGGGTAGAATTAAATGTTAAGGTTAGTCAAATATCACTTGATAGCCAAGTGCATTCAAGTGGTTTTGTCAGAGGGGTTTGAACCAGAGTGACTCCATCTTGAATAGGGGCTGGGTAAAATAAGTCCGAGACCTAGTGGGCTGTATTCCCAGGAGATTGGACATTCTAAGTCGCAGGATGACATAGGAGGTCGGCACAAGATACAGGTCACAAAGACCTTGCTGATAAACAGGTTGTAGTAAAGAAACTGGCCAAAACCCATCAAAACCAAGATGGCTATGAGTGTGACCTCTGGTCATCCTCACTAATCATTACATGATAATTACAATACATTAGCATGCTAAAAGACACTCCCACCAGCGCCATGAGAGTTTACAAATGCCATGGCAATGTCAGGAAGTTACCCTTATATGGTCTAAAAAGGGGAGGCATGAATAACCCACCCCTTCTATAGCATATAATCAAGAAATAACCATAAAAACGGGCAACCAGCAGCCCCTAGGGTTGCTTTGCCTATGGAGGAGCCAGTCTTTATTCCTTTTGTTTCTTAATAAACTTGCTTTCTTTTCACTTTATGGATTCACCTGGAATGTCTTCTTGTGTGAGATCCAAGAACCCTGTCATGGGGTCTGAATTAAGACCCCTTTTTGGTAACAGTTTGGCTAATGCCTTGGAGAGTTATCAAATTCATAATTCTAGAAGAAAAAATTTAAAAAGTATAATTATATGGGTGTTCGCTATAGATGTGTTCAAAAATTCACAATTTTCCTAATGTTTACCATTAAGAATGCCTCTGATGATTACTCATTCTTAGTTTCACTGAAAATAATAACTAAATGCTGTCATGAATTTTCCCCTCCAAAACAATTGGCATTTATTTATAGAATGTGAGACTAGTGATTGAAAACCTGTGTAACAGATTGTTGGCAACACCTTATATTCAGGAACTTATTAGTTAGCTGAAAGAAAATAAACAATTGTGCTAAAGATTCTGATCTGTCCCCCCACATGCAAAGCCACATGTGTGCATGAAAATTTAGTATTGTCAAGGAAGAGTATTTTTCCTCTTGCTTGGAATACCAACATCTATTTTTATGTATTCTGGCAAAGTAACCTGAAGCACTATTTCCAAAGTACTACTCTCCAGTTAAGAGAAGCCTTCCATACTATCCGGAGAACCGGCTCCCAATGTTTAACGTGGATTCTTTTCTATTTCCCAAGTATCTCAGCTGGGTTGAGAAATAAAGGGGAAGAGCACCAGAGACAGAAATGTAAAGCTGGGTGTCCGGGGAGACATCACATGTCGGCAGGATCCCTGATGTTCCCCGAGTGGTAAAAGCAGCAAGTTTTTATTAGCGATTTTCGAAAGGGGAGGGAGTGCACGAATAGGGTGTGGGTCACGGAGATCACACACTTCACAAGGTAATACAATATCACAAAGCAAATGGAGGCAGGGCGAGATCACAGGACCACAGGATGGGGAGAAATTAAAATTGCTAACGAAGTTTCGGGCATGCATTGTCATTGATAACTTCTTATCAGGAAACAGGGTTTGAGAGCAGACAACCTGTCTGACCACAATTTATTAAGTGGGAATTTTCCCATCCTAGTAAGCCTGGGAGCACTACAGGAGACTGGGGCTTATTTCATCCCTTCGGCTTGGACCATAAAAGACGGCAAGCTTCTAAAGGGACCCTTCATAGGCCTGCCCTCAGGGTGCATTCTCTTTCTCAGGGGTGTTCCTTGCTGAGAAAAACAATTCAGCGATATTTCTCCTATTTGCTAATGAAAGAGGAGAAATATAGCTCTGTTTCCGTCTGGCTCACCGGCCAGACGGTTCAAAGTTACCTCGCTTGTCCCCTGGACATCGCTGTTACCCTGTTCTTTTTTTAAGATGCCCAGATTTCATATTGTTCAAACACACATGCTCTACAAACAATTTGTGCAGTTGACACAATCACAGGGTCCTGAGGCGACATTCATCCTTCTCAGTTTACGAAGAAGATGACGGGATTAAGAGATTAAAGTAAAGACAGGCATAGGAAATCACAAGGGTATTGATTGGGGAAGTGATAAGTGTCCATGAAATCTTCACAATTTATGTTTAGAGATTACAGTAAAGACAGGTATAAGAAATTTAAAACGTATTAATTTGGGGAACTAATAAATGTCCATGAAATCTTCACAATTTATGTTCTTCTGCCGCTGCCTCAGCCGGTCCCTCCACTCGGGGTCCCTGACTTCCCGCAACACCTTACCAATGATGCTTACAGGCCACAGTCAACTTTCCTTGACGGCTAGGTGCTGAATCAGACCTGTAGTCTGAAATATGATGATTTAAAAGTAATTTAAGGATTTTACAGTTTACGCTTATGGTCATATAGGTCGCTTTTTCCCTGGCATTCATCATTTCAAATATCAAAAAATAAGGCTGGAAAACCAGATTAAAAATTCAAGAACACAAAGTTCACTCATGAGCAGAACAAGCAATTACCAGCATTAGGAAGGCATGCTTCAGAGTTATCTTTTGATTATTACCAAGAGAATATCTGTGGACTTGAAATAACTTTCAGAGAAAGGCTGATAAACTGACTGAGAATGAATCAAGCTAAGACATGCTAAGATTTAAGGTAATGTGGTCAAATTCTTTACCACATCTTTAGAAATTTCAGGTACAAATTCTTTATTTCCTTAAAGTAGTTTCCTTAGTCAACTATGCATCTATTCCAATGACACTGGTAGTTTATACTTTTAAAAAAGTTTGGGACAATTCCAGCTGCTTTGGGGTCACTGACATCCTTTACTGATAGTAAATTCTGAATTATAAGAGTGTTTTTCATTTTTAGAAACTGTAAAAAGTTATTGAGATACAAGTGTAGTGAATAGGAAGAAAAATCGCAATCAGCGAATGCAAACAGAGACACATACTAAAAAGCTATAAATACTGATTGTCAGGCATATAGAATATATTATAAAATTTCACAGATATAATAAATGTATGTGCTTTGATACGTCGTAGAGATTCTTAATTCTCTAAAGATTTCAGGAAATCGCCACTCGGAGGGCTTCCTATGGCTTGAGAATCCCTTTGAGAATCCCAGATGTATCCACTGCCACGAAAGAAGGAGGTCAGAAAAATATTTCTTTCTACAATTACATTATCTGCATTAAAATTACCTCCCTGCCTCCAGAAGTGAATTGTGGACTGTGGCCTTGATGACATAGTTGCCTCTCTCAACACAGTTAGTTGTGACCAGCCTCTTTCAATCTCTGTCTTTCCCAGATATGAATCACGGGTTCACAGGCTACATTAACTCTAGTCCAAGAAAAACAAGTTAACCTTTGTGGTCGGAGGTGGCCTTGCTCAGTTAGTGGAGGGCATATTCGCAAGTAATGAAAATAAAATGTCAAGATATCAATAGACTTTGTAACTATTATAGATGAGTGACTCTCTCTTATTAGACATGTCTGGAAATGATTTGTCTTCAGTAATATAGATGGATTATGGTGTGCCAGTAAACAATGTTGTTGAAAATAACTTAAAAAAAAAAAGTTGTTTCCCTTGGAAATTCAATGCATGATGCTGGAGAAAAATACAATATCTGCCCAAATGTTAGTTCTATTTTAAAAGTAACCTTTGTAGAGCAAGGAGGCTCTATACTTTGTCATTCAGATAAAGCTTCATGTTCCAGTGGTGAACCTGTAAAATTCAAGTAAGAGTTTAGGCTTTTGGGGTACATGTTATAGCTTTATAGAATAGCAGAGTGTGTGTTCATGTGTCTTCCTGTATTTGTGTGTGTGTGTGTGTGTGTCTGTCTTAGAGAGAGAGAGAAAGTAACATTTCAAAATTTTACTGTTAATACACCTTCAGAAATTAGCGAGAAAAAAACATTTTATATAAAGAAGGTAGCCGGGCACGGTGGCTCAAGCCTGTAATCCCAGCACTTTGGGAGGCCGAGACGGGCGGATCACGAGGTCAGGAGATCGAGACCATCCTGTCTAACACGGTGAAACCCCATCTCTACTAAAAAAAAAAATACAAAAAACTAGCTGGGCGAGGTGGCGGACGCCTATAGTCCCAGCTACTCGGGAGGCTGAGGCAGGAGAATGGCGTGAACCCGAGAGGCAGAGCTTGCAGTGAGCTGAGATCCGGCCACTGCACTCCAGCCTGGGCGACAAAGCAAGACTCCATCTCAAAAAAAAAAAAAAAACAAAAAAACAAAACAACAACAAAAAAAAAAACCATATATAAAGAAGGTATTTATTTTATTTTTCTTTTTTCCCTTGAAGCACACCCAACTTTACTCAGTTATGAGTACTAAAAGTTGAACCCCAGTTCAAGTTTCCTTTATGGGTTTATTTTCTAGTGTCCAGAAGAAATGCCTTGCCACTATAGAACAATTTACTGTGCATTTAACAGATAGAAATGAAAGCTAACTTTTGCCTATCTCTGTTTATTTGATTTATGACTGCCAAACTGAGTTCTTAAGAGAACATGTCTTTAATTTTAATCATGTGGAGTCAAATAACCATAATGTGTCCTTGCAAAATATAGAAGTAACATATGCCTCCTGGTACATATAAATGGCTTATGATAAAGTGACCTACAGAGATGATCACTAAGCATAGCACTGGAATTAGTCAATGGCCTGTAGTTTAAATGCTATGACACACTTGGTCAAAACATGCTTCTTTGAGAGACAAGTAAATGGTATCATGTTTTCCATTTAGATACCTTCAAGAACAATTATTAGCCTAGTTTATCATTAGATCCAGAATTCATTTTACACGTATATCAATAAGAAAGGGATTCCTGGGCTAGGCAGAAAATGCAGATGAAGGGGATGATACATAAGAAAAAAGAAAAAACCCTTTTCTCCATTTATTGGGACCCCAAGATACCACGATGAGTAAGATCAGATTTTGCAATCGTGAGTTTTAATACTAATTCTTCCAACTCTTAGCAATGTCTTTTCGCCCAAATGATGTGACCTTTCCAAGTTTCAGTTCTCTAACTTTAAAAATAAGAACTTACGTTCTTAGTGTAAGTAAAATAAACTTACACTAATGTTACTATGAGCATTAAGTCAGAAACTGCATTTGAAGTGTTTCATGCAGAGGAGACACTCAACTAACATAATTGTTCCTTTTCCTTTTTCTTTCTACCTTTTTCTTATTTAACTTTAGAGGGAGAGAAGCAGTAAACATATCCATTAGAACAAAGATTCTCAAGATAATATGCCTGGATTTGGTTATTATTCTGCCATTTAATATCTACATGACTTTTGGTAACTCTATGCCTAATTTTTCTCTGCAGTACAATAGAAATCAAAAGGACCTACTTTTTAGGGATATTGTGAAAAATAATTAATATATAAAAATCATTTAAACATGCCTGACACATTGTAAGCACTAAATGAGTGTTCATTATTATTTTTACACATAGAAGGGAAAATAATAAATTCTAAGATATTACAGCCTTCTATTGAAAATATCCTGGGTTGTTATTCTTAATCCACACATATTCCTCTAATGCCTACACAAGTTGCACTTGAAACATAGTAATCATGATCGCAGTCAAGGGTGATTCTTAACATTATTCTCTATTTTTCCAGCAAATGTCCTAGATCCAGTCTTGAAAGTATAGCATTCCTCCTTATTATCCCTGGGATCCCATATCCCCATCCATCTCAAACGTCACATTCTAGTGAAAAATTAATCAAAGAACAATATTATTTCAGAAAATAAGGTAAAGAAATATTAACATGTAACATTAGGGGCATTTGGAAAAGAGGAAAATTCTTCTGACAAACAGCCCTGGTTTTGAGGAGTAGGTAGGTACTTAAGTAAGTAATTAGGGTAAATAGGTTAGTTTGATGGAGATGCTGGAAAAAAAATAAAATGGTTTGAATGCAGAGTTACTATATCCAAATTGTGGATTAATTCTGAGCTCTTAGCTCAATTTTTAAATTGCTTTTACAAATATCAAATTTTCAGGGCTTAGAAGTTTTATCTTTCTTATTGACTACCATACCCCAGGGACATAGAATAGTGCCTGGCAAAACCAGTAGACACTATATATTGAATACATGCACCAATAGATGACTGGCTGGCTGGATGAATAGATTCTCCTTAGGTTGTACTTATGAAACATTTATGGTCTCAACTCTTCTATCATGGGTACCTCTTATATTTGTTCTATATGATAAAAACAACAAAAAATCAGTATTACCATAAATAGATACCATCATTAAGTATAGTAGGGAGGATTAGAGTTCCTATGGAAACATTCATTCTTGTGTTTCCATAGTGACATTTGGTGGCAACCTGTTATTTATTCAAATAATTTTGCTTTCCTGCCTAGTCCTGACCTAAGCTCTGAAATGTGAAGATTATACCATTTCCTCTAATGTAAGAAAGGGATAAAAGGAAAAGGACATAATAATATGAACACATTATAATAAACAGTAACTGTCTTTTTTGTTGCTGTCAAATAAACAAGTATAAGACACAGGCATTAATTAGAATATTAAATTTCACTATAATTTATTCTGTGCCTCCATTAAATTCTTTTATTAAACATAATGGACCAATTACCCACAGATTTCTTCTCATATAGGACCAATATTAATTGCTGAAATTGTGGTTTCCAAATTAGCTTTCACCAAATTTTTGATCATTAAGAAATCAAAATAGTTTAGATTTACTACGCAACCTGTAAAAACATCAATACAATTTTTTATGGTTAATTTGCTTAAGATTTTATTAATTGTGATCAAAGAATGTGATCGAAGAAACAAAATAAAATGTAAATATATTTTGATATCTTTTGAAAATAACTAATTCAAAATTAATGAGACTCTGAGTTGAGCATGTCAAATACATGTAACAACTGTTCTATTACTAAATCTGAAAATTAGACATTATCTTAAATATTATGTAGTCCTTTAATAAAAACAAGAATTTTAAAATCCCTAATTTTTGTGATGATTCTTTATGTCCCATGTGTGCATGCGTGTGTGCATGCAGATGTGTGTGTGCATGTGTGTGCATGTGTGTATGTGCATGCATACGTGCCATGCATGCGCACGCATGTGTGCATGTGTATGTGTGCGTGCACGTGTGTGCACGCCTGTGTGTGTGCAGGTGTGCACGCACGTGTGTGTGAGTGCGTGTGTGTATGCATGTGTCTGCGTGCGCATGTATGTGTTACCAGAAGAAAATATTGGGGGTGGGTTCAATGAACAGGATTCACTGCTTCCACTTCAATTAAAGTCTTTCGTATTCATCTCTTTCAAATATTAGGACTGTGTATAAATTTCATTTAAATAAAAGTATTCTGGTTCTTAATGCCTGAAAACTGGATTTTTAGGAGGATTAGGCAGGAACTGTGTCTTTCATGTTTAACATTTTACTTCCAACACTTGGCCCAATGTTCAATAAATATCTGTTGAATAAATGAAAGAGTGAGTAACTGCTTCTTTTCTGAAATTCCCTCTATAATATTCAGATCACATAGTGGTCCAGCTTGCTTTTTCACATTTCCAGTAACAGCAAACATACAATTTTCTAAATGACTTAATTCTGTCTTTGGTGTTTGGTTTGAAATTTCTTCCTGTTTTAAGACTAACTATCTTTTACTTCTGATTTTCCTATTGCCTCTGACTTTACGTTTTCATGTCATTATGATAAGTCAAAAGCATTTTCACAGAACAGATTTTTTTACACAGAATGTTTAAAGGAAGCACAAATGTCCAGATAAAGTGTTTCCTGCCCTAGAGAAGATATTCATGGCTAAATTTATAATATCTTCCCCATTGAGGTTGCCTTGGTTGGAGTCCCTAGCAGTCTTCAAGTTCAGTGACTAATGCCATCAGGATAGGATTATCTACCCCTTATTTGAGATATCAGGAATCCCTTTAACATTTTTAGTACTCACACCACATTCTTGACTTGTTTTAAATGTAATGCTAAATAATTAATCATTTTCGTGTATTTTCATTATATTTTCCTTTAAAAAGATATAAATAAAAATATAAATACATAAAATTTAAATGTATATATTAATAGAGAAAAATAAAATGGATAAACATGTATCAAGCACTCAGCTTCAGAAATAATAATTTATATTAACCTCCTCCTTTAAAAGAATAATGAATCATACCTTAATAATACTTTACTATTAAATAGTATTAATAATACTGTAAGAATAATACTTTATTCTTTTAACCTCCTATGTGACCTCCCTGATAACCAATCCCTCTCTCCATCCAGTTGAGTATAATAGTGTATTATTCTGTTCTCATGCTGTTAATTAAGGCATACCTGAGACTGGGTAATTTATAAAGGAAAGAGGTTTAATTGACTCACAGTTCCACATGGCTGGAGAGGCCTCACATTCATGACAGAAGATGAAGGAAGAACAAAGGGACGTCTTACATGGTGGCAGGCAAGAAAAAGCTTGTGCAGGGGAACTCTCATTTATAAAACCATCAGATCTCATGAGACTTATTTACTACCATGAGAACGGTATGGGGGAAACTGCCCTCATGGTTCAGTTATCTTCACCTGGTTCCACCCTTGATATGTGTGGATTATTATAATTCAAGGTGAGATCTGAGTGGGGACACAGCTAAACCATATCAAACAGTAAAATTTGTACAAATTATTTCCTTGCTTATCTTTATTGCTTTTCAACCTACACACACAAAAATATATATATATATCTCAAATATGTATATGCAGAGACAGATGACCATTTAATTTTTAGCTTTTATCAAACTTGAATAGGAGAAAATGCTTGGACTTCTTGCCTCAAATGGGCAACATTGAAAAGACATCTTAGCTGTAGATTTTCCTATAGTATCTGCTGGAATTGCATCACAGGCCAACTTCTTACTTCTGTCCCATGTGGCTTGTCTTAAATCTCATAGGTGTTGATCTCACTGACCCTCTTCAATAAACCTCTTGCACACAAGTATGTTTCTAGAAGAACTCAATCTATGACAATTGGTGCCAATGTCGTACTCAAGGGGAAGACTCTAAAATGAGATGCTGAAGCTGGTCACCACCAGGCTGCTGATAATGAGGACTCCCATCACTTGTAGCAGACAAAGCACCGATATCACTGGTATGTCATAGTGGTGAATTTGTTAAACTTTCATCAGTGATGAACTGAAACGGAATACTGGTTAAAGAGAACATACTAGTAGGAGCAATATCTCAGGTGTTTAAGAAGTACAAGGGAAACAGGAATCATGAGGACTACGTAATTGGATTAGTTTCTTGGGCCTATTAAGGCGTGAAAGAAGGTAGCAAAAGGCTAGAAGCTATAAATTGCGTATATAAGGCAAAGTGTGGAAACTAGAAATTATTCTTCACAACATGTGAAGAATTTCTGAGTTTCCAAGGGGGCAGAAAAGCTGAGGGTCAGTCAGAGAATTCTATTATGAGAGGAAAAGTGTTCTGTAGAAGGTTGAACTTGTAGCACTGACAGGATTTCTATAGGAACATTAAGGGTCTGGTGTGGAGGGAATGGGATGCAAAGACTGAATGGGATATCTGTGTCAACAGCCTCAGTATCTTGAATCTCAGATTCTCCTGAATACTCTGCACCTGCTAAGTAGCTCACTCATTCTTGTTGAAGACAAGTACTCCATTCTGGCTTGAAGCCATGGCAGAGTTTTCTGCTTTTCAAGTCAACATATATCCTGCTCAAGATCCACTTATCTACCCTGGATACTAGACCAACAACTAGAATAAAGTCACAATAAAATCTGGCCACAGAATGTCCTGGTCTGCTAAGAAAGGAAAGGGACTACACCCTCAATGGGGTTGCAAGACCTAGCCAACATGTCCCAGCAGGAATGGGGAGAGTACATAAGGGACTGGATCTTTTAGCTGCTGGAATAAGAGAGATCAAATATACCATTGGGATTTATTGAAATGAGAGCTCTCTCCCATGATATGTATTAAACATCCTGGCAAACAAATATCATGAAATGCTGTGTTAATATGTTTTCAGATTGATACAGAAAAGCTAGGAAGAAGAAATGGTTCAAACGTAGAATATTAGAAATCCAGAACTTTCATAGCAAATAGTACAGGAAGAGATCAAAAGGCTCAGAGATTGGAAATTCTAAAGTCATCAAATCCATCATAAAACCTAGAGAACATTCCATTCTTCCATTCACCGAAATAGTTTTTCTCCATAGTCCACAGCTAAAGGTAGGAGATGCTATTACAGAACTCGGTGATGTTAGCAAAGACAATGATGGGATTCTTAAACAAGGGCAGTTAGAAGGAACTCAACTATTAGAAACAAATTGGGTATAATGCTTACAATAAGGCCGGGCGCGGTGGCTCAAGCCTGTAATCCCAGCACTTTGGGAGGCCGAGATGGGCGGATCACGAGGTCAGGAGATTGAGACCATCCTGGCTAACACGGTGAAACCCCGTCTCTACTAAGAAATACAAAAAAAATAGCCGGGCGAGGTGGCAGCGCCTGTAGTCCCAGATACTCGGGAGGCTGAGGCCGGAGAATGGCGTGAACCCGGGAGGCGGAGCTTGCAGTGAGCTGAGATCCGGCCACTGCACTCCAGCCTGGGCTACAGAGCGAGACTCCGTCTCAAAAAAAAAAAAAAAAAAAAAAAAAAAATGCTTACAATGAGTGACAAGGTCAGAGTATCATCCAGGGGTATCTGGCCCTCAAAGGATTATGGAGGTGGTCAGTAGAACCCATGTCCACAGTCAAGAGAGATGAGCAGCCAATAAAGGTAATGTTCAATCTGGTAATGCTCAGTCTGGTTTGCCTCAATTGGGACAATGTGGAAAGTCCGTCCTAGACAAAGATCCCCCTTGGGTTGGCTGAGGCTTTTGTTACAACTGCACCATGGTTCCCCTTCTCTCTTACCAGCTCTGCATGTCTCACTGCACATGGGGACTGTTCCCAAGAACACTCCCTAATAAATCTAAGCACAAATGTGAAAGTTAGAGTTAGTTTCCTGAGGACTTCAACCAATGACATCATTCAATTTTACTTGAAGCTAATCCATGATGACACACATGCCTGTAGTTTGTTCATTTTTTGCTTCTATAAAGCATTCTGTCAGATGATTGATGATCAGTTTCTTTTAACTCTATGGTTTGTGGACATCTAAGTTGACTATAGTATTTTGCAATAATAAACAAAGTTGTAATGAGCATTCTCCTTCATGTCTCTTGGGTTACCTATGAGAGACTTTCTAGGACTGTATTCCTCAAACCTAACTGTACATACCAATCATGAAAAGAGCTACTAAGAAATACTGATGTTCACACAATCATTTCTAAGAGTCTTGAATTAGTTGCTCTTTGGTGAAGTCACAGAATAAATGTAGTTTGAAGGATCTCCAAATGACTTTCATGTCATTGTCAAAGAATCATAAAGTATCATAATTACTGACTCATGTATGTTGAGTTTTATATAATAATAGTGTTCCATTTACACTTGCTCCAGTAATATATTGGCGTTCCCATTGATCCATACCCTTGTCCACATGTGGCATTTTCAGATTTTTTAAATTTATGAATGCCTTGTAGCATTTAAATAGTGTCTATTTATGGTTTAATTTTTAGTTGGCAATCACTAATGAAGTTGAGTTTCCTGTTTCCCTTTCTTTAAAATTCTTTTTTTTTTTTTTTGCCTTGGCATGTACTTATATTGGTTTGTCTTTATAAGTCGTTGATTTGTTCTTCATATATTCTGGATTTTTTTTACTTTTTGCATCTTACGTATATTGTTAATATCCTTACTGAATGTGTGGCTTGTATTTCTATTTTCTTTATAATGGTTTTAATGTAGTTCAATCTATTCTATTTTACTTAACACTGCTTAAGTGTTGTTTAAGAAATCTTTACTTAATCAGAAGTCATAAAGAGATTCTTCTATTTTTCTTCCAAAAGTTGTATGGCTTTGTTTTTTGTATTTAAGTTATGTATCTTGAATGGACTTTTGTGTATTTTTAGACACATAGACATAAACTTTTAGTCAACTATATCAGGATATTTATAGGACATCTATCCTAACTTTATTAATCAGTCTTAAATAAAGTTTTTTATATGTAGAGATTGGTTTCTGGGCTCTGAACATCAGTGTCTTTACCTGTGAAGGAGATAGATACCACATTTAGTACCTTTGGCTTTATGATACATCCTGATATCTGGCAAATCACTTCACTAACCTAATTCTTCTATTCATGAATATTTTGGCCTTTGTTCTTCCACCTGAATTGTAAAAGCAGATTGTCAAGTATTTCTAAAATGTAAGAGTTTGCGTTAAATTGCATTAAAGCTACATATGAATTTGTATAATTGACATTTTCAAATTTCTCTCTAGAAAAATAGTGCATTACTCCATTTTTTGATATCTTCTTAATATTTTTCAATTAATTTTTCTGTAAAATGATATTTTGCATTGTTTTTTGTAAGATTCTCCCTCTGTTCTCTCTCCTTTTCCTCTAAAATATCTATGGGTGCATACATATATACATCATTCATAAACATACATAAAAAACATATCTATGTATATATCCCATATGCATCGATAACAAGTGAGCTTGCTAAATTCTAGTTTGAGTTATAAATATAAAGATCATACATAGAGTCACTTTCATTAAAAGCATCGTTAATAATAATCTAAATTTAGTATATGCTTTCATATACACATACATGTGACTCTTTCAAAGATACAGTGGGAAAAATTGCCAGTATTGATAGCAAAAACAAAAGATAAAATGCCTAAGTATAACTGAACATGAAATATGAAAGAGCTATATGTAGTATATTTTAGAACACTATTGAAAGACACAACAAACTGATCAAATGAAAACGTATATATGATTTTGAATTGAAAACACTGCATCAGAAAAATAATCTATACTGCTTTCTCTCACCAACACATACATACCCATACACACACACACACACACACACACACACACACACACAGAGGCAATCTGGTTCTGTCCTCCTTTCTTACCTTGCTTTTCCCTAATCACATATTCACTTTGAATCCACTATATCTTTTGTTTCTTATACTTTCTTCATTGTTTTACACCTTCCACCAAAATGTAAGCATCATAAACACAGTTAATCCCAATCAAGTACAAACGGGCTGGTACATAATGGGTGTTGAATAAATAGGCACTGACAGACACAAAAGGTTTTATAAGTAGAAAAGTGTCCTAGGTTCTTGGGTAGATACGCTCATTATCAGACAGATAAATAGATGATTGATTGATTGATAATATCCCATACATTCATCCCATCTCAGACTCTGTATCTCCATTCCCTAATTCAGTTTTGTCCACAGCACTAAAAACTTTTAATATATTATGTTATTTATTCATTGTATTGTTCTCATTGTACATATAACACCACAAAAATGTAAGTTTCTTATGTTTCAATGTCTGAAGTACATTTATGTTTTTTCTTTTCCTTCCACACCTGTATGACCAGCACTGGAACAGTGCTTAGCACATCTTAGGCATAAAATAAATATCTTTCATTTATAAGTTATCCTACACATTTAAAATAAACTCAATTAAATAAGAATAAAGTTTTTATACTATATAAGCAGATGTTAAAGTTCTTAGCAAAAATAAATAAGAATATTCAGTGCATTTTTATAAAAGGGCCAATGAAGAAGGTTTAAACCTCCCCCAAATTTACACATACAAAGCCTGCATATTTGAAACAATATGGCACTAGTCCATAAATATATGGATCATTTGAACAGAGAAAGAAAGCAAATCCAAATTAGACGAAAGACTATATGGAAATATACAAAATATCTTGGGCACAAGTTGTCATAGATTGTAGAAAATAATCTACCAATAGGAGACTGGTTAAATAAACTTGTTTTTTCCCATTGTAAAAAAGAATAAAGGCATCCTATCTTATATACTGATATAGAAAGGTATACAAAATATGGTATATATGAAGAAAGCAAAGTCTAGAAGAGAATGTACAGTATCCAATTTATATGAGAAAATGGTAAGATTACATATTCCTCTCCTTATATATGAATACAGAAACTGTGTATTAATAAAGCTAGTCACCTGCAAAAACAAACAAACAAACAAACAAACAAAACTACAGTACTGGGAAAATGGGACAGAACTTTAAAGCCACTTACGGTGCTTGGTAAATAGTTTTTAAAAAATTAAAGCCTTTAGTTTTATTATATCTCATTTGTCAATTTTGGCTTTTGTTGCAATTGCTTTTGGTGTTTTAGTCAGGAAGTCTTTGCCCATGCCTATATCCTGAGTGGTATTGCCTAGGTTTTCTTCTAGGGTTTTTATGGTTTTGGGTTTTACATTTAGGTCTTTAATCCATCCTGAGTTATTTTTTGTATAAGGTGTAAGGAAGGGGTCCAGTTTCTGTTTTCTACATATGGTTAGCCAGTTTCCTCAGCACCATTTATTAAATAGGGAATCCTTGCCCCAGTGCTCGTTTTTGTCAGGTTTGTGGAAAATCAGATGGTTGTAGATGTGTGGTGCTATTTCTGAGGCCTCTGTTCTGTTCCATTGGTCTGTATATCTGTTTTCGTACCAGTACCGTGCTGTTTTGGTTACTATAGCCTTGTAGTATAGTTTGAAGTCAGGTAGTGTGATGCCTCCAGCTTTGTTCTTTTTGCTTAGGATTGTCTTGGCTATACAGGCTCTTTTTTGGTTCCATATGAAATTTAAAGTATTTTTTCCTAATTCTGTGAGGAAAAAAAGTCAGTGGTAGCATGATGAGAATAGCATTGAATCTATAAATTACTTTGGGCAGTAGGGCCATTTTCACGATATTGATTCTTCCTATCCATGAGTATGGAATGTTTTTCTATTTGCATCCTCTCTTACTTCCTTGAGCTGTGGTTTGCACTTCTCCTTGAAGAGGTCCTTCGTATCCCTTGTAAGTTGTATTCCTAGATATTTTATTCTGTTGTAGCAGTAGTGAATGGGAGTTAATACATGATTTGGCTGTCTGCTTTTCTATTGTTGGTATATAGGAATGCGTGTGATTTTTGCACTTTAATTTTGTATCCTGAGACTTTGCTGAAGTTGACTATCAGCTTAAATCATGTCCTTTGCAGAGACATGAATAAAGCTGGAAGCCATCATTCTCAGCAAACTAACACAAGAACAGAAAACCAAACACCACATGTTCTCACCCGTAAGTGACAGTTGAACAATGAGAACACATGGACACAGGGAGGGGAACATCACACACCAGAGCCTGTCGGGAGTTGAGGGGCAAGGGGAGGGAGAGCATTAGGACAAATACCTAATGCATGTGGGGCTTAAAATGTAGATGAAGGGTTGAAAGGTGCAACAAACCACCATGGCACATGTATACCTATGTAACATATCTGCACATTCTGCACATGTATCCGTGAACTTAAAGTAAAATTAAAAAAAAAAATTAAAGCTAGGCTTTCTTAGGAAGCACTAGGCCAAAAATACATACATTTAACTGACCATTTAATGGAAAACATTTAAATAATATTTCTCATTTGCACTAATTCAATCATACTGATTAGAGACCTTCATCATCTTTGCCTGATACTGCGCTAGCAAAGACAGCAGGCATCCGTTATGTAATGCCTATTAGCACAGATGAACCAATACTGCATTCTTCTACTAAACTTATTCTTGCTCCCTTACAATACATGCAAAGACGTATTTTTTTTTTACTATTAGCATAATTCTTTGAAAGTGTCTTAGCTTTGATTTTGCTTTACAGATATTGTAGAATTCAGGCAGTAGGTAGAATTTGACAGTTTATAGGCTTATTAATTCAAATACAGCCTGTGACCATCATTAGTATTACCTGCAAGCTTGTTAGACGTGCACTATGGAACCTGTATTCCCAGCACTTTGGGAGGCCAAGGCAGGTGGATCACCTGAGGTCAGGAGTTCAAGATCAGCCTGGCCAACATGGTAAAACCCCATCTCTACTAAAAATTAGCTGGGCGTGATGGCTCACGCCTGTAATCTCAGCTACTCCGGAGTCTGAGGCAGGAGAATCATTTGAACCCTGGAGGCGGAGGTTGCAGTGAGCCGAGATCACACCATTGCACTCCAACCTGGTGGACAAGAGCAAGACTTCATCTCAAAAAAAAAAAAAAAGAAAAGAAAAGAAAAGAAATGCACAATGGAAGGTTCCATCCCAAAGTTACTGAGTCAGAATCCACATTTTAAGAAGAGCCCTAGATAATTTCTGTGCCCTGTAAAGTTTGCAAAGCACTGATTTACAGGACCATACAGCCAGTTTTTTGCTTTGGTTACTTCTTTATTACATGCATACACTATTTACATTAAAAAAAAATCCTCCGTACATTTTTCTACATTCTCTTCCATTTGTCATTTTTCTTTTTCTCTCTATTCTCTCATTTGCATCTCCCTACTGCATGTTTTTCTAAGTTTTTTATTTCCTTCTGTCATCAAGATATCAAAAGATTTTAATCTTTGGGATCTGAGCGGTTTTATTAGCACTAATAAG
Organism: Macaca nemestrina; assembly: GCF_043159975.1. Lineage (NCBI taxonomy): Eukaryota > Metazoa > Chordata > Mammalia > Primates > Cercopithecidae > Macaca > Macaca nemestrina. The sequence goes on from NC_092128.1 coordinate 13,677,340, forward strand.
AGGTGTGCTAGGGAGTTTAATGCTTAAAGAGGTTCCCTGCAATACTTTTCCTCGATTTCGCTACGGTTTTTAATTATTTCTGATTAACAGAAAGTTTCATATATTTGAGTTCTGCTAAAACAGCAGATCAACAGTTTGGTGGTGGTGGAGAGGGCAATGAGAAATACCACAATGAACTTCCAGCATTACAGGATGAATAAGTAACCAGAGATATGGGCCCACAGAAAGAAATTATTTTAAAAAGGATCTCTAATTTTAATATCCAATAATTATTTTTCAAAATTTTATTTTGGGACAAGAATTCATTGTGAGAATCTTAAGAAAGCTTTTTCCAATAAAATATCATTAACACATACATTTTTTTTTTGCACATAGCTTTTGGGAGTTTATATAACCTGAAATCTACATATATATTTTTAATTTCATGTCCTAAGTAATAAATATCTACTCTTTGTTATCAGTATGCTAGCCAAATAAAAAATATAGATGATTCTGGGAAAGTAAAATTTTTGTCCCTGACGATGAACATTAATTGTAAAATATTGGTATAATCATAACAAACCAAATGAAATATAAATTTCCTTTAGTAAACTGAAGATAATGAATTTCCTTTCAGATGATGAAGTGGAGCAGTCCAATAACTGTGTTTTTTGATGTAAAGCTTCTTATATGCAAAACTGTAGAGTCAAGAATGCTCAGCCAATTGCTCAGTTGAGTTGGCCGCACATCGGCATGTACTGTGTAATTTAGGTCAAGCAGGTTAATTAGCATATTATTGTTTGGCCAAATGAACAGCATGAAATTGCCAAACCTAAATTCCTTAAATAGTAACACATAAATCTTAGTACTCTGGCACTTCTACAGATGGCAGCCTGCTATCTGATGGATGGAAAGGCCTGCTTGAGTGTAACATTAAGATTCTAAACAGCAAAAGAACGCCACACTGAAAGAATTTCACAGGACAGCAGAAATTTGTCATGTTTGTTTTGTCACTGTAACTCACATCTTGCCAACTCAACCCCATAAAGAAATAAGGGGCATTTACAGAAGGTAGAAAAAGGGAGCGTTAACAAAAAACAATTTATGCAAAAACAGTGTATGAATAACTGCATTCTGAGAAGGAAATGATGTCAAGTATTGGATTATCGCTTTGCTGTTCATGGACAATGCCAGCTTCCAAATATTTCTTGTTTGTTTCTTTTTGGTCTTGCTGCTTATATTATTACATAATGTCTTTGGAAGCATTTGGTCAATTACTAATTCTCCAACTTATTGTTTTCTTCCTTCTATCCAATGTGCATTATATTTATCTTGAATAAAAACAGAACATAATATCATGTAACACATAACAATAGCAATCCCTAGGGAAAAGGTCGATAACTAGCGAGAATGGATTAACTATTTAAATCTCATTTCCCATGTGTGTTGGGGTCCCCAAGACCACTCTCAGAGTTGAGGCTTCACTGGAAGGATCCACAGGACCCAGAAATGTATTCTACTCATGGTTATAGTTTATTATAGGAAAAGTATAGGGATTGAAATCAGCAAAGGAAAAAGGAGAGTCCAGAAGAAACCAGGCATTACATTACAGTTGGCTTCTCCTGGGGGAGCCACCAAGTCAATACTTAGTTCTCCCAACAACAGTGTGTGACAAGGGGGCTCACCTGGGCCTTGGTGTCCAGGGATTTTTATTTGAGAGTCAGTCTCCTAGGCATGTATGGCCTGTGTGACTGAACTTAGCTACTCCCACTCAAGCCCCCCAAGAGGTCAACTAGTATATCATGGTTCAAAGACCCAGAAATTCTTACAAAAACAATCACCATAAATCATATTGTTAGCATAACCTACCTGGTGTGGTGCAAGGTCTCGGGTATATGAATACATTTTTATCAGACAGAATATTCCAAGGGCTCAGAAGTTTTCTTCCAGAAGCCAGTCAGGAGCCAATCCTGAAGGCCTTTAGAATGTGCAGGGTTTGGGCAAACCAGGCCTGATGAGTTCATCCTTTACTGTACACTATGGAAAAACCACAACAATCATGGCTATATATCCACTCTGAGGTTCTCTTCACTAACTACTGTTTTCCCTGGATTTCTTGTTGATATAGACTCTGATAAGACTATGTTTGTGCTTTCAGGAAGCTCTGATATCGCTCTTTATGTGTCCAAGTATAGACATATCCTCTATCTTTTTCTCATCAGATAGTCAAATGGATGTTTTCTTTTTTTTTTTTTTTTTTCTTTTTTTTGAGACGGAAACTTGCTTTGTCACCCAGGCTGGAGTGCAGTGGTGCAATCATGGCTCACTGCAAGCCTGCAAGCTCCATCTCCTGGGTTCACGCCATTCTCCTGCCTCAGCCTCCCAAGTAGCTGGGACTACAGGCACCTGCCACCACTCCCGACTAATTTTTTTTTTTTTTCGCACTTTTAGTAGAGACAGGGTTTCACTGTGTTACTTAGGATAATCTTGATCTCCTGACCTCGTGATCCACCCACCTCAGCCTCCCAAAGTGCTGGGATTACAGGCATGAGCCACCATGCCCAGCCTGGATGTTTTCTTTTAAAAGCAATGAAAGTCATTATTAAGTGAATATCTCAGCATCTGAATATATGAATCTTGTGGGAAGCAAGATATGCCTCAAAATACAGAAGCTAAAATGTCAAAAGAATGTATTTTTCTGCCTGTCTGGTTGTTTGGGCATGGCCATGTGACCTCAGATCAGTCAAACATACCACCCTACCCATTAAATCTGGAGTATCTCAAAGAATGAGGCAGAATTGTTCTTCCCAGATGCCTTTTATACATTCTCTGGTTTTGGTTAATTTTTATCTACTGTTGAGCCAGGTTTTTCAAACTTTTCCAAATTTCTGCAAGCTACAAAATAACTTTCAGTAAATTAAGTTTATGTGAGAATTTCTCTGAGTCAAACTTTGTTGCTTTCAACAAAAATCTTTGACTAACATAAGAATTCTACTAAGAAATTAATATAAAATGAAAATAAACAATTATAGAGAAGTTTCTAAATTTGCAACAAAAGTCTAGTAATACATTTCATGGTTGGCACAATTTCTAAAAAACTCAGATCCCCTACAATGGCCACCAATTTTTTTCCTCATTCACTCAGAAAATTCTGTCATGAGGTAGCTTCTATGGGCTCTGCTGGATCTCAGAATTTGAGTCTCTCCCAAGCTATTTCTCGACTTTTCTAAAGATGACTTCAATATCACCTCTAGTTCTGAATTTCATTATACTTTCAATTATCTTGTCTTATCAATTTTTACCTGAATCTAGACCCTATTGTGAAGAAGACTCTTGAAGACCCTTTTTTAAAAGAATGTACTCCCAAAAGTTCTGCCTTTGACCTCATGTTATGTAACATTAAAACTAACTTGGCTACACCCTTCCTGAAGGATTTCTGTTCCCAAACTTTGAGAAATTTAATTCTCATCCTTGTTATCTACATTTTCAGAGGTACTCAACTTTGCTAATGCCACTATAGTTCTTTTGATTTTTGATAATGGACATCAGCAAAATGGTTGATTTTTTGAGGCTTTTACAAAATGAAAACAAATGGTCATTGCATGTTTCAAATATTCAAGCATTTATGTTTAAGTCCTTAATCCATTTTGAATTAACTTTTCATGGTATAAGGCAGGGGCCAATCCCATTCTTATGCATGTAGATATTCAGTTTTCCCAACACCATTTGTTGAAGAGTCTATCCTTCCCTCATTGCATAGTCTTGGCACTCTTGTGGAAGATCATTTGATGATAAACATCTAGATTTATTTCTAGTCTCTATATTCTCTATATTCTGTTCCATTGGTCCACGTGTCTCTCTTTTGGCAAGTGCCATCTTGGTTTGATCACTGTAGATTTATAACATGTTTTGAAGACAAGAAGTAGGAGCCCTTTAGCTTTGTTCTTTTTCTCAAGATGTCTCAGCTGTTTGGGGCCCTTGGTGCTTCATATGAATCTCAGTATTGTTTATTCTATTTCTGAAAAAAATACCATTGCAATTTTGATAGGAATTATATTGAAACTGTAGATCCTTTTTGTAGTATGAAAATCTTAACCATATTAAGTCCTTCAATCCACAAAAAAAGGGATGTCTTTCCTCTTGAATTTTTTTAACTTTTATTTTATGTTTGGGGTACATGTACAGGTCTGTTATACAGTTGAAATCCTGTCACAGGGGGGTTGTTGTACAGATTATTTCATTACCCAGGTACTAAGCCAAGTACCCAAAAGTTATTTGCTCTACTCCTCTCTCTCCTCCAACCTTCCACCTTCTTGTATTCCCCAGTGTTTTTTGTTCCTTTCATTGTGTTAATGAGTTCTCATCATTAAGCTTCCAATTACAAGTGAGAACCTGCAGTATTTGGATTTCTGTTCCTGTGTTAGTTTGCTAAGAATAATGGGCTCTGGCTTCATCAATGTTCACACAAAAGAAATGATCTTGTTCTTTCTTATAGCTGCATAGTAGTCCATGCTGTATATGTAGCACATTTTCTTTATCCAATGTATCACTGATGGGCATTTAGGTTGATTCTATGTCTTTGCCACTGTGAATAGTGCTGCAGAGAACATTTGCATGTGTGTCTTTATGGTTGAATGATTTATATTCCTCTGGGTATATGCCCAGTAATGGGATTGCTGGGTGGAATGGTGGGTCTGCTTTTAGCTCTTTGAGGAATCACCATACTGCTTCCCACAATGGTTGAACTAATTTACACTCCAACCAACAACGTACAAGAGTTCCCTTTTCTCCACAACCTCACCAGCATCAGTTAAATTTTTGACTTTTTAGTAATTGCCATTCTGACTGATGTGAGATGGTATCTCATTGTAGTTTTGATTTGCATTTCTCAGTGATATTGAACTGTATATATATATGTGTGTGTCTGTGTGTGTGTATATATACATATATATGCTTGTTGGCTTCATGTATGTATTCTTTAGAAAAATGTCTGTTCGTGTCCTGTGCCCACTTTTTAATGGGGTTGTTTGGTTTTTTCTTGTAAATTTGTTTAAGTGCCTTATAGATGCCGGATATTAGGTCATTGTCAGATGCATAATTTGCAAATATTTCTCCCAATCTGTAGGTTTTCTGTTTACTCTGTTGACAGTTTATTTTGTTTTAGTTTAATCAGTTCCCATTTGTCAATTTTGGGTTTTGTTGCAATTGCTTTTGGTGTCTTTGTCATGAAATCTTTGCCTGTTCTTATGTCCAGGACAGTATTGCCTGGTTATCTTGCAGGATTTTTATAGTCTGGGGTCTTAAATTTAAATCTTTAATCCATCTTGAATTAATTTTTGCATATGGTGTAAGGAAGGTGTCCAATTTTAGTCCTCTGCATATGGCTAGCCAGTTATACCAGCATCATTTATTCAATAGAAAATTCTTTCACCATTGTTTGTTTTTGTTAGCTTTGTCGAAGACCAGACGGTTGTAGGTGTGTGTCCTTATTTTGGGGCTCTCTATTTTGTTCTATTGATCCATGTGGTTGTTTTTGTACCAGTACCATGTTGTTTTGATTACCACAGTCCTGTAGAATAGTTTGAAGTCAGGTAGTATGATGCCTCCAGCTTTGTTCTTTTTGCTTAGGATTACCTTGGCTATTTGGGCTCTTTTCTGGTTCCATATGAATTTTAAAATAGTTTCTTATAGTTCTGTGAAGAATGTCACAGGTATTTTGATATGAAGAGCATTTAATCTGTAAATTGCTTTGGGCAGTATGGCCACTTTAATGAAATTAATTCTTCCTATACATGAGCTTCTTCACTTAAATTTATTTCTATGGGTTTTATTCTTTTTGATACTATTGTAAGTGGAATTGTTGTCTTAAATTCCTTTTTAGATAGTTTGTTGTTAGTGTATAGAAACACAACTGATTTTTGTATGTGGACTTTGTATTATGCAAATTGCTTGAATTTGTTTATTAATTCTAAGAGATTTTGTTAAGTCTTTTTTTTTTTTTTTTTTTTTTTGAGACGGAGTCTCGCTCTGTCGCCCAGGCTGGAGTGCAGTGGCCGGATCTCAGCTCACTGCAAGCTCCGCCTCCCGGGTTCACGCCATTCTCCTGCCTCAGCCTCCTGAGTAGCTGGGACTACAGGCGCCCACCACCTCGCCCGGCTAGTTTTTTGTATTTTTTTAGTAGAGACGGGGTTTCACCGTGTTAGCCAGGATGGTCTCGATCTCCCGACCTCGTGATCCGCCCGTCTCGGCCTCCCAAAGTGCTGGGATTACAGGCTTGAGCCACCGCGCCCGGCGATTTTGTTAAGTCTTTAGGGTTTTCCACATATAAGACAAGGTCATGTGCAAACAGGTAATTTTATTTTATTCCTGATTTATCTGTCTTTTGTCTTTTTCTTGCAGTATTGTTCTGGTAAGATCTTCCAGAACCATGTTGAATAAAAGTGGTGATAGTGGGCATTCTTGTCTAACTCCTGATCTTAGAGAAAAATATTTTAGCTTTTCACTATTGAAGATGATGTTAGCTGTGGGCTTGTCACATATGGCCATTATTATGTTAAAGTAAATTCCCTCTAGACCTGGTTTGTTGAGTGGTTTTATTATGAAGGTGCTGATTTTTGTCAAATTCTTTTTTTGCATATTTTGAGATGATCATGTGATTTTTATCCTCTTAATGTGGTTTATTACATTATTTGATCTGTTTATATTAAATGATTCTTGCATTCCAGAGACAGATTCCACTTGGTCATGGGGTATGAACCTCTTAAAGTACTGCTGGATTCACTTTGTTAGTATTTTGTTGAGGAGTTTTGCATCTGTATCAGAGTGATTGATTTATTGTTTTATTTTCTTGTGATATCTTTGGCTTTGGTAATGCTGGCCTTATAAACTGAATTTGTAAGTATTCATTTGTTTTTTTCAATTTTTTGAAAGAGTTTAAGAAAAAGTGGCGTTAATTCTTTAGATGTTTGGTAGAATTCTCCAGTGAAGTCATTTACTGTTGGGCTTTTCTTTGTTGGGATGTTTTTGACTCTGATTCAATCTCTTTCTTCTTTATAGTTCTGTTCAGATTTCTATTTCTTCATAATTCAGTCTTGGTAGCTTGTGTGCTTCTAGGAAGTTACACATTTCTTTTAGGTTTTCAAATATGTTTTGTGTGTTTTTTTTTTCTATTGAGTTGTAGGAATTCCTTATACATTTTATACATTAACTTCTTATCAAATATGTGGTTTACAAATATCATCTCACATTCTACAGGTTGCCTTTTATTCTCTGGATTGTTTCCCTTGCAATAAAAAAAATTTATTTTAATGCAGTCTCACTTGTCTATTTGTGCTTTTATTGTCTATGTTTCTGATATCATATCTAAGAAATCATTGGCAGGAGAGCGGGAAATGGGGAGTTACTTCTGTTCAACAGGTAAAATGTTTCTAATATGCAAGATGAATAAGTTGTAGCACCTATAGTTAACAATACTGTATTGTGTTCTTAAAGTTTTTGGTAAGAGGGTGTATCTCAAGTTAAGTATTCTAATCAGAAAAAAACAAAAATATGTAAGACAGGCCACAAAGAATTTTTGGAGGTGATGATATGCATTACCTTGTTTGTGGTCATGGTTTTATGTATGTCTATGTCCAAACTTATCAAACTCATATAAACGTGTGTGTATATATATGTGTGTATATATATGTATATGTACATATATATATTATATGTGGTAAATAAGTATATATTTATTTATTTCCTCTCACTTCTGATTGTCTTCAACCAACCAATGAGGGCTCCAGAAACAGTCAGAGGAAGAGAGGAGAATGTGAGCTTTTAGTTACTCCATTCTCTATTTTTTATATATTATATAATAAAAAAAAATATATATATATATATATGATGGAGTCTCGCTATTCTCCAGGCTGGAGTGCAGTGGCTTGATCTTGGCTCACTGCAACCTCCGCCTCCTGGGTTCAAGCGATTCTCCTGCCTCAGCCTCCCTAGTAAGTGGGATTACAGACACATGCCACCATGCCCAGCTAATTTTTGTATTTTTAATAGAGACAGAGTTTCACCATGTTGGCCGGGATGGTCTACATCTCCTGACATCATGATCTGCTCGACTCGGCCTCCCAAAGTGCTGGGATTACAAGCGTGAGCCACCGCACCCAGCCAAAATTACTTTTTTAAAAGCAATGGAAATGATACATTAAAAGATCAAATGCAATGTTATTTTCACCTTCTGTGTTATATAAAGACAGTGACACTCATTAGTAGGAATCCAGTTTCTACTTTTGGTAATTACGATAATTTTTTAAATTATAAAATATATATAAAAAAATGAAAAGACATACACATTTTAAAGTCTTCCATTGAATTCTTGTTCCAGATGAAGAAAACATACACTTCTTGATTTATTTGCAAAGTGGAAATTCTTAATAAACTCTGAATATCAGTTCACCAGTAGACCCAAGAAGGGTCTTATTTCCTGACCTAACCTGATCCTTGAACTTTGGGTATCTTGACTTTGGCTTGAATTCTCTTCTGACTATACCGTTTCCCACAGGGTAAAACACCCATAAGTCAAAGTAATGAGCCCACTTGAAATTTACTCATCCCTTTCTGGACTGTATGAGAACCAGAAATCATTGCTTAAATATCCCAAACTTGCATATAGGACAAGTACACGCTAGTTCCCAAAGTCTATTCTCTGAGGGACGTTCATGTCACAGACGCATTCACAACTAAATACAAGGAGCCAGGGGTATGGAAAGAAACTGGGCATGTAAGCTTTGTGTTCATACATGCAAAGGTTCCTCACGGTGTGATGCAGAATAACGGTAGAAAGGTTTACATTACAAAAATGAACTTTCATAGAATGCTCATGTTCAGTACAAGGTAAGTTCATATCATTCTTTTGAAATATACAATATTTCAGAGAAAGAAAACAAATGGGTTGTATTTTTTTAAAAAAATAAAGATGCAATGTATTGAATTAGACAAATTTTTAAAAGTATACTGAGGGTAAAGAGTTCAATGTACACATGTCTTTTAAGGAACCCAGATGAATCTTAAGGATACCAGGCTAGAGGATGACAGAGAATATTAAAAAGTAAAGAACACAGGTGCCAAATATAAATTCCTACTGTCCATGTTCAGGCTGAAGATTAAAAACTTTTGATCAACAACAGCCCTGACAGAAAGAGTTGAAAGTATTTTGCCCAAGTGGAATATTAAAAAACATAGTGCATCCGAACAACACACATTCTGCAGCTGTAGACACCTGTGTTACCTGGTAGCGCCACCTCTCACTCTCCAAGGAAAGCAAGTGATACAAGTTCTATGAAAGTGATGTTATGACCATTCATCATCACAGGAAATTTGGAGGCATTGCCAGAGGACCTCTGACATCAACAACTAATCAAGCATTTCTAAAAGGAGTAAGTTCAATTCCATATTTGTATGTCTTTAATAACAACTAAAATGTGACTTTTTACAACTAGCTACCTATATTTGATTTTTTTTGCATTAGCTCTAACAAGATCTTGAAACATGAACTCATTATGATTATTAAAGAAATCTTCCTTACAAATAAGAAATAATGGAAAGAGCTCTGAACTACGGCTACTGTCCCATTGCTAAATTATTTACTTAAAAGAATTCAAAGCACTTCACCTTATACTTTTAAAGTCTTCATTTATTTCTTATGTAAAATAACTCTATTAACTCAGATTTATTATTCAATCAATTTTTATTGTACATATCAAAAGCCACATGTACATTGGTTTTTGAGGGCGGGTTCTGTGTTTACATCCAGGTTTTACTATTGGTAACTTAGATAACCTACCTGTGTCTCATTTTCCTTATCTATAAAAGAGACTACCTTACAGAGTTGTAGGATGTAAATCCTTCAGAACAGCACCCAGAATATATTACAAAATATATTATTTATTTCATTAATATCTATCAAATCACACTATGTATGCAAAAGTACTTAGAATTATAAGGACCATGCAAAGTACAAGGCACTATTGTTTTTATTAAGTGATAATTGTATTTTCTCTCATTTTTCAAGGGTTTTGATATAAAATTCAGTTTTTACAACACCCTGATAATATTTGTGGCTAATTATGACAATCATCATTTAGTATTAAAAGAAAAAAAAACTGATTGCTCAATATATTGCAGATATGAACAGTCAAACATGGCTGTTCCATGTATGTCCATTTTATGCTCTGGAGCCATTCTCTACCCTTCTCCATCCTCTCATTTCTCTGAGGCTCACTTGTATAGATTGTATTAACAGGAGAACCATTTCCTCTCATTTCTGATTGTCTTCAGCCAGCCAAGAAGGACTCCAGAAACAGTCAGAGAAAGAGAGGAGAATGTGAGCTTTTAGTTACTCCATTCTCTATTGTTTCGAGTCCAGTTATCTTTACCCTGCAAATCATTTATTCCTTCCCTGAGAGACTGCCTCATGCTGGCCATCTCTGCTGCACTCAAGTAGCCTGCCTGATGTGACTCTCCAACCCCTTGTCTCTTTGGCTATCCTTGGTGCGGAAGCAGCCCCTCTGCTGCTGGTCTAGGTTCCTTAACTACTATGGCTCCCTAACACCCTGCTCACACCCCCGTCATAAGACCCTTTATAAATAAGCCTTCCTTGAATGATGTTGATGAACATTTTGACTGGTTGAACTTAACTTATACAAGGGCCTCACTTTACCATAGTTTCCCCTTATTTTCAGTTTCACTCTCCATGGTTTCAGTTGCTGCTGGTCATTACAGTTCAAAACTATGTGGATATAGTACGATATTTTGAAAGAGAGAGACCACATTCACATAACATATTGTTATAATTATCCTATTTTATTACCAATTGTTGTTCATCTCTTACTGTGCCTAATTTAGGTATTAAACTTTGTTATAAGTATATATGTATAGGAAAAGCATAGTAGATATAGGGTTCAGTACTATGTATGGTTTCAGGCATCCACTGGAGGTCTTGGAATGTATCCCTTGAGGATAAGGGGGAACTATTGTATTCTTAATTTTAATGTACCATACCCTTCATCTCAACCGATGTATAAACTGTGACACCTTAAAGCCCAAGCAACACAGCTGTGGCATGACTCTAAAAGGGTCAATGCTATAGCTCGGTGCTTGACGAACCATTACACAGGAAAATGTTTAGCTGCAGTCGTGATCAGAGGTTAAAACACTTCCCTGGAAGAAGAAGTATCCCAAGAAGCTAACTGTATTAATGTTATAGGTTGAGGACTTATAGAAAGTCTATAGGAGAGACAAAAAACAAACAAACAAACAAAAACCAAACTTTAAAAATAGAGTAGACATGGCCGGGTGCAGTGGCTCACGTCTATAATCCCAGCACTTTGGGAGGCTGAGGCGGATGGAGTTCAAGACCAGCCTGACCAATATGGTGAAACCCCTTCTCTACTACAAATACAAAAATTGGCCGGGCATGATGGCACACACCTGTAATCCCAGCTACTTGAGAGGCTGAGACAGGAGAATCACTTGAACCCAGGAGGTGGAGGCTGCAGTGAGCTGAGATCGAGCCACTGCACTCCAGCTTGGGTGACAGAGCAAGACTCCATCTGAAAAAAAAAAAAAAAAAAGTAAGGTAGAGTAGACACTTTGCATGTAGGAGTAAAAGCCACTCAATTATAATTGGGCACACATATTAATGTGACCTCATTTGTACATACAAGCTGGTGATGTCTAAGTACATTCAAATTATTCTAACAAAATCTGATAATTAATATATGGAGATGAGTCTGGAATTATATCTGAAAGTGAGAAAATCCTACATAAGAAAATTGTATTAAAAAAGCAGAAACAAGAATGAGTATTTTATTTATGAGAGGCTGCAAAGGGTCAGCCCAACTAAAAAGCAGGTTGGGTATTTTGAAAGACAGAGAATAAAATTTGATAAGTACAATAGGACAAAATGATTGAAAAGCTTAGCACTGGTCACAAAGGCAAGGTGTGTGATGATATATGTATGTAAGTACTCAGTGGAATGTTTGAAAAAATCTTGGAAATATTATTTTAGCAGATGTTAGCAAGAAAATATAAAAGTCCACAAATACTGTATTTTGGACCACAGCCTAAGGAGGTGGCACTAATATTGGTCAGGAAAGAGAAAACATCCAAGAGATTATTTTCAAAAATGACTGATTACATCCATGTCCTGGTTTCTAATGCCATTCTCAAAGGAAAAGAAAAAAGAAACCTGAGATTCTTGGAAAAATAGGTAATTCTAGGACTAGGACCAAAACAATGTAAAACAAGCATGGAGCATTACAGTGCTAGAAAGTAAGAAAATGCCAAATAAAACAAAAGTCTCACAATGTTTGGGGTATGTCAAAGGGACAGAGGAGCCAACTAAAAGAATAGCCAAAGATGAAACAACTTGAGCAAAAAAAAAATAAAGTGGTATTGGTTTGTTATCCAAGTGATAAAATAAATATCCATGTGTTCACACTGATATAAATTAAAAGATTAAATATGCAAATGGGGGAGAAAGACAACTCTCCTGTGCAGAACAATTCCAAATAATTTATACAGATACACTCCACTCTTTATGTGTTAGCTACTCTTAGTGACTTCCAAAGAGTACAGAATAGGAAGGGGGAAAATGAATACAGTTAGAAACCTGAAGAATACTACCTTAGTTAGGTGACCATGCTCAACATCAACAGTGAAAAGTCATGTTGACAGTATGTGTCTTTGATAGGATTTGGTAAAATGGCAATTTGCGTCTGTGGTCTTTCTCCACAGCATAATCATGAGAAAAAAAATACAATTCAAAATTAAAGGGCATTGGACAAAATAGCTGACTAGGACTGCTTAAAACTGCCAAGGCATCAAAAACAAGGAAAGTCTGAGAAGCTGTCACAAACAAGAAGAGCCTAAACAGACATGATGATTATATCTCATATATGCTATCTTGACAGTGATCCATGAAATGGAAAAAGGACCTTAAATGAAAACCAAGGAAACCTAAATAAAGTATGGACCTTAACAATAATTTATCAATAATATTGTATTCATCACAACAAAGGTACCACACTAATGTAAGAAGTTAATACTAGGGGAAACTGTAGGAGTGCAGTATATGGGAACTATCTGTCCTATCTTTACAAATTATTTCTTTCTTTGTTTTTTTTTTTGAGGCAGAGTTTTGCTTGCTCTGTCACCCAGGCTGGAGTGCAGTGGCACAATCTCAGCTCACTACAAGCTCTACCTCCCGAGTTCATGCCATTCTCCTGCCTCAGCCTCCCGAGTAACTGGGACTACAGGCACCCACCACCACGCCTGGCTGATTTTTAATATTTTATAGTAGAGACAGGGTTTTACCATGTTAGCCAGGATGGTCTCAATCTCCTAACCTCGTGATTCGCCCACCTTGGCCTCCCAAAGTGCTGGGATTACAGGCGTGAGCCACCGCACCTCGCCCACAAATTACTTCTGTAAACCTAAACTTGATCTAAAATAAAAATTTTATCTTAAAAAATCCCCATGTGAATATAATCAAATTATCTTCTGTATTGAAATCATTTATGATATAAATAAAGAGAGAAAACACAATGTAAATGAAAACATCAGTAGTTTCTAATTTACTGTGATATGGTTTGGCTGTGTCCCCACCCAAATCTCAACTTGAATTGTAGCTCCCAGATTCCTGTGGGTTGTGGGAGGGACTCATGGGGAAGTAATTGAATCATGGGGGCTGAAATTTCCTGTCCTATTCTCGTGATAGTGAATAAGTCTCACAAGATCTGATGGGTTTATCAGGGGTTTATGCTTTTGCTTCTATTGCCTTTTTTCTCTTGCCACTGCCATGTAAGAAGTGCTTTTTACCTTCAGCCATGATTCTGAGGCCCCCCTAGCCATGTGGAACTGTAAGTCCAGTTAAACCTCTTTTTGTTCCCAGCCTCGGGTATGTCTTTATCAGCAGCATGAAAATGGACTAATACATACTGTTTATTATGAAAGAAAAAATAGAAAAATTAATTATTTGTAACATTAGTTATTTCCAAATGAGTAAAACATAACTAAAATATAAATTTCACTGCCCATACTCACAATCTACATTTCCTCACTATAGATTAATAAAGCAAGGTTAAATGAACAATACTCAAAGTAAGGTTAGCAAAGCTACTAGAAAATTGGTCTGGAGAGAATGGAAAATATATGTTGAGGACCCAATGATGAAATGGAATTAGAACACTAAAGATGAGTTTGATGTATCTGTGAACCATCATCCTAGAGGTAACTGTTGACTCTCCTTTAGAAGAAAGAAAGAAGAAGGACAAAGGGCAACATAATTATAAGAAGAAATGTTGAAAATATAAAGCGGTGAGACTAATTCCATAGGGCTCATGTCAAAACTAGTCACTTTATTTGAGAGAGTTACTTCTTATCAGGATACAATTGAAATCCAAGAACAAGAAGTTTTCAAAAGAGGTTAAGGAAAATGACCAAAAGAAGCTGAGGTCAAGAAAGATGACTTGGGTAAGAAAAGACTGTTGTATTAAAGTTGGAAACCTAAGAAGAACCTGGGTTGTAAGCTCTCTGTATTCAAGACTGTGCCTTGCTCATCATTGTAAATAAATGTTGAGCACAGGGTCTGGCACATCGTAGATGTTCATTAAATATTTCTGGGAATAAACAGTAAAAGTGGAGCACCTGAAAACAAAACTAGACTGAAGAGAGTTAAGGAGAAAAAAAAGGTGTTGAGGAAACTAAGATAATAACATAAATACTGCTGTAATTGAGAGGGAATGGTGAGTCAAGTGAAGCATTAGAAGAGAAAGAGCAGAGAAGTAAAGAAAAGAAAGGAGAAATATGGCAGCTAAATGGAATGGGGTATGTTGGATTTAATCCTGGAAAGAAAGAGGAAATGAATGGAAAAACTAGACAAATCCAAATAAATTTTGGAGTTTAGGTATAGGAATGCCAGGTTATTAGTTTTAATAAATGAACCATAGTAATATAAGACGTTGCAAATATGCAAAAGTGGATGAGGGGTATACAAAAACTCTCTGAATTATCTTTGTTACTTTTGTGTAAGTACAAAATTATTCCAAAGTAAAAAGTGTATTAAATTTGTTTAAAGGGATGAAAAAAATAGAGCAAGGTAAAGAATAATGATGACAAGAAGGGAGGATAAAGGAACATGTTATTGAGGTTTTTATTGTGGCTGTTTTACAATACTTTGTGACAACTCAGTTTGTCCATAGATTAATAAAGCACTGGCACTTCTAATGGCACACAATGACTTACGCCGCTGAAATTCCTCCTTAGAGTGCTTCAAGCCAGTAGATACCGACACCGTCACAGTCTAAGGGTTTTGAATTACTTTTTATTATAAAAGAAAAAGAATAGAAGAAAATTAAAGATGTATTAATATTATCTCCAAAGGAGTAAAATATACCTGTAACATCAATTCCATCTGGGGGGTTTCCAAGCTCCCAAACAACATCCAGAAAGTATTACATTTACCCTTGAACACTGCAAAATAAATAGAACACAAATTGTGTCCCATATCTTCTTGAACAGATCAGCATGTTCCCTCTCACATTCTGAAGACTTACTGAACTTTCTGAACCCACAGATGAAGTGGTATTAACGGAAAAGATGTCTATTTCTGGAACCTTAGAGCTATTGAACAACTTTCCGTAAAATATCCTGTGTTTGAAGAGTATTTCAATGGCTTTAACTAGTAATACATTATTTACTCTATTAAAGAAAAAATGTAGCCCTTAAAATATTCTTATTTTCTCAAAACAAATAGATGTGCTCCTACTATGTGCAAGACTGTGTTAGATACTAGAGATAAAAACATGGAAAGACATAACCTAAAATGTATCTACCACAGAAAAAATATTATCCTAAAGAAAACTACTATAAATAAGTTAAATCAGGAATGCAAATTTCCAAAAAATCCATATCCAGATTTACAAATTGTGCTGGCATTCAGTCAAAAGTCTGAGGCAGAAGAAATAGTAAATAACAAATCTCTAGGTGATACATATGGGTAAACGTTGCCAGGATTTATGAATTAAACTGCTAAAAACAAAATCTTGAGTATATAGGTATAATTTAGCCCCTTCTAATACATCTCTTGCTAGGTTTACATTCTCCTAAAATGAAACACATTCTCTTGCACCACGGTTGTATTAAGACAATAGACGAGGCTCTTTTTTATACCCATAGCAAGTGTTTCAGAGATGGATATATCAGTCCATTAGTGTTAGTTAGAATAGAGAAACTGTTTTCTTGTATCTCTGGGAAAGAATAACCCTCTGATCCACTGAAGTTACCAAACGAGGCCGTTCTTCTTTTCCTTGACAATGTGAAGGTGTCAACTTTTTAACAACATGTGGAGTCTGACTCCCAACAGAGCCAAAGCAAGAACTACATGTCTTCTTAAGGTCTAAGCTAGGAATTCTCAGGTGACACTTCTGCTGCATTCTATGAGTCAAAGAGAATTATAAGATCAGTCCATCTTAAGACCAGCCCAGATTCAAAAGGAGGTAAAATAGAGTTCACCTGTTGGAATTGAATGGGAGGAATTGCATGCATGAAGAGGAATGAAATAATGGAATAATAATTGTTGACCATATTTGGAAGCAATCTACCACAGTGAGGGACATACTGAATGGAGATATGAAGAGTGAAAATGACCGTCTATTCAAATAGCTGAAGAAAGAGAATTCAAAATAGAAAAAAATCCAATTTCAAAGAATCTGACAGAGTACAAGCTAGTTGTGATCATGGAAATGAAGAGAAATCAATATGATTGGGCATGATGCTAAAGGAGGAGAATTGATTAGATGAGGTGACAGAGTTGAGCAAGGTCAAGACACATGGGGACGGGGAAAGGTTGTTAATGTTCTGGGTTTATTGCATTTCAGAATTACATAGGCCTGGTTCTTTCCCCTGCTTCTCAATATTTTGGGAAAGTGCATCTTTAAACATTCCAACAATTTTAATAAGAGAAAAAAAATCTGATTTGTCGTTGGAAGTTCTAATGAAAACAGAATCCATTATGTTTTAAGATGATGTTTTTATTTAATAATTCATCCTACTGAGACTATTTTCTAATTTTATTTCTCCTTTCCTCTGCAAGTACTTTGATTTATAATTTTTTATTGATGGCATAGTACTTTAACATCAATAACCATTAAGTGTTAGGAAAGTGTGATGTTTATTCAGCATGATTTCCAAAAGCTTCCGAGTATTTTGCCATTAAAGTTTAAACCTTTAAATGCTTAAAACTGTATTACTTTATGCTGTGTTGAGAAAAAGATTTCCAGAGTTGGAAAAAAACACAAAAGATACATAAATAGATACAAGTCTCTTGAAGAGATTAATAAGTAAAAGGATCACATTTATAAATAACAATGATTGTGTTCTAATAAAATGATACTGTCCACTGAAGTCAAAAAAGACAACATTCTCATTCAAAAGATTAGTACTTTGCAAGATACTTGAAGCAGGGAAGTGACTATGATATAATACTAATAATAAACTCTGAATTAGGAATTTGTGTGTGAGTGTATTTTCATTTATGTTCTATAACACAGAATGTTTAATAAATTGTCAGCACAGAATTCCATAGAGTTATTTTTTCCAACAAGGATTATCCTAAGGTTGCCTTCTTTTCAGGATTATTAGGTCAAATAATATTTTTAAATTATGTAATAAATGGTTTATGTCCTTCTAAACTAATATTTCCATGTTAAGACACAATATTTTGACTGCTATATATTATTTCACATTATATAGGTGTATTTAACTTGCTTCAACTTTTATACTCACACTCTAGCTGTGCTTGGGGTCCATGTATTGGGACAACCTGATATGTTAATAGTGCTTCATAAAGAAAGCCTACCACTTCTTCCTAGTTAAATCCCACTGGAAGAAGCCAAGGAAGACCCACTTCATGTGGAACCCTTTTCTACAGGAAATATTGCTCCACTGAGGTTTCTGTGCTTTAAAGTAATTCTATTTTCAAAGGCACTTTATTCAAAATTAGGGAATAATGGAAGTACCAAGAGACTGTGACTTATTATCCTATGGCGACCACCTATTGCAACGCTCAAAAACATTGCGCTCATTTGGTTTAAATGATCTCTCACTAACAGTCACTAGGGCCCTCTGTGGAATGTTCCGCCTTTCACTTATGCCTATTTATTATGTGTTGATTTTTCTACTTCTTTTTTTTTGTATTCCTATCAGTTTTAAGATATCTGCACTTTATTAGCCATATTATATTTATCCTTTTATTGTTTCTGGGACTTAATGGTACTTTATATTCTGTCTGAAGTTTATGACTGCTCACTTGGGGGTTATTTTCAGTTATGTACTTAAACCTCTAAGTTTGATGAATTGATTTTACAATAAGATAACATTTATTATAAAATATTTTATGAATATCTCATCTTTAAATTCATCTTCCTAACACGTAAAATGCACAAGCTGACATGACTTTTCTTTATATGTTTGAAAAGTGAATCATGAACAGTATTTCAAAAATAACATTACTAGCAACTCCCAAAAATAAAGGAAGAAAGACAAAGAATTCAAGGACAGCTAATATACACAGGGCAAACAGAAATGCTCCACATTCAATGAGATGCTGTTTATATTTGTCAGAATTAAAAGAAAAAATAGACAAGGTAAAATTTTCCTTTTCCTATACCTGCTGGAAAAAGTTCATGTTTCTTCAATTATTTTTCATTGGTAGATAATTTGATGTGTTTTGAAGTCAAGGGAAGGAACAGAGCAATATGAGACAGAGAAGAGGAAAAATTACCTGCACCAGCTTTCTGCCTCTGAAAAAAAAATGACAAAAAATAATAGAGGCAAAGGTTTGTCACTTTCCTGACAGAGGCATATTGTCACTTTCTTAGGGAATGCATTTTTGCATGCATTAAAGGTTACTGGATGTTAAGTCTGATTGTATGGAAGTTTTGATGAAGACTGCTGGAGCAGGATGTTTACTGATAAAACAAGAGCCTGTCCTGAGAGATCCAGACATCTAAATAAGACTCCAGAGGAGACATCGTGGCAAGTAGGAGACAAATTTGGTTTAGTTTGATCTGATGTACAGTTTCACAAGCGTATGCTAACAGGAAATTTTTGTCAGAAAGCATTTATTCTCATAAAAGCTATTGTCAGGACAGCTGTTAACAGCATTAGCAAAAACAATAAAATTAAGATGCTCTCCTCCTTAAGTTTAAAAGCTGAAAATTCTGCCTACTTGAGTTGGACTCATAAGTATACAACATAAGTGCAGTAAGCCACTCTTGTGCAATAAGCAAAAATGAGACGATACAAATCATTTTCAGAGGTTGTACTGCTAAGTACCTATTACAGCTAGACATACAGCACTAACATTAAGAAGCGATGGACCATGTTGTACTGGCTCATTTATACTGTATATACACCGTATACTATTGTAGGTATCAGGAGTAATCCACCAGAATGCATCTAGCTTGAATTGTCACATAAAGGAATGGATTATTGTCAGGGTTTTTGCATGTAAATGGAGCTAGTCGTAGAGCAATAAATGCAGGCTTGAAACCAGAAATCAAAATAAAACAGAATGTTCTCCCTGTCCTTCCCTACCTTATTCCTAAAAACCATTAAAGCAACTTCAGGCAGTATAGAAAGCCACCTCATGGGAGAGACTATCCTCCGAGATTCCCCCAACCCATAATAACTCCCAAAACTGGCAATGAGTCACCTTTCTCTGATTCTGGCAGAGGACCCAGATTGGTCAGGGACACCTTCCATCATTTGGGCTACTGTTTTAAATGTCCTTTCTTTCTTATATCTTGTTCCTATTTGGAAAAAGACCAAAGGTAATGAGATAAAGGAAAAATCTGACAATGAATCCTCTTAGATAACTTACTAGTTCCTCTCTTTCACTGCTTCTCTATTTAATACGGAATATTGACAGTCAAGGTATGATGGCCCATCCTACAGCTGACCCACTTCATCTTACAGCTGTAAGTCTGCTCATTACAGTTGCTCCTCCTCTGGAAGGAATGCTAGTGTGGATGTCAATTTATTAAGGAAAAGGTATCTGAGACAGCCCAAGTGGTCCCTCTCTGTGCGTATATGCTATGCTTCCAACTTTGCCTCACAGATCAAAAGCAAAACACCAAATAAAACCACAAGTGGTTGACAATATTTTTGAAAGTCCTATCTTCAGTCAGAACTAACATTATGAGCATCTCTCATCAGTTATAATGCTTAAAATGTTGTTAGGAGAGGAAGATGTTAGATTTCCACGCAATCTACCAAGTTTGAAATGGGATCCTAGGCCCTGGCTAGG
The DNA here is from genome assembly GCF_043159975.1 of Macaca nemestrina. Lineage (NCBI taxonomy): Eukaryota > Metazoa > Chordata > Mammalia > Primates > Cercopithecidae > Macaca > Macaca nemestrina. Next base: position 13,697,678 of record NC_092128.1, read on the forward strand.
ATAGAATACCAGAGTTCTACTGGGATGGAATATCAGAGCTCTGCTCTGGGAAAAGGAAGTTTTCAAGATAAGGAGAATTCTCAAGGTCCCAACCAAGTACTGTAGAACCCAGTTCCATGGAACTAGAAATCTCTAGAAAACCATGCGGCACCTCACAACTGGGAAAATCTCATGATACCTTCCTGAAGGTCAGTGAGTACAGAGGAGTCCAGAGATTTCCATCAAGCAAATATCCTAGGTAGACAAGATTGATACCTGGTCTGCTAGTTACATGAGTAATGTTCATAGGCGTCTACTAGCAGGTGAGTTTCAGGCAAGCTCAGAGACTAATTCTCTAGGATGAGGGTTTCACCACCAGCTAATGAGTTGGGCTAGGGTAGGCAGGGATTGACAACAATAGGAAATAAAAGTTTATGTCTCTTTAAGTAAAATGACCACAACAAATACAATTAGGAAGTCTTAATAATTCAGAGAGTTCTAAAATGTTACTTTTGGAAAAGAAATCAAATTTCTATTTCAATTAAAATAAACAGATGAATGGATAAATTGGTATATACACAAAATGACATACTACTCAGCCATAAAACAGAATGAAACCATGTCATTTGAAGCAGCATAGAAGGAACTTGAGGTCGTTATGTTAAGTGAAGTAAACCAGGCACCAAAAGACAAATATCACATGTTCTCACTTTTATGTAGGAGCCTAAAAATTGGATCACAGGGAGGTAGAGAGTAGAAAGACAGATAATAGAGAATGAAAAGGGTGAGCTGCGGGGTGTGGAGAGGATGAGCAGAAGTGGGTTAAAGGGTACAAACATACAAATAGGTAGAAGAAATAAATCTAATGTTTGCTAACAGAGCAGGATGACTATAGTTAACAAAAACATATTATACTTGAATGATGGACACCCTAAATACCATGATTTGACTACTACACATTATGTACATGTAACAAAATTTCAGGTACCCCCTATATTTGTACCAACGAATAAATAATAAAATAAAAATGATTCTTCAAAATGTTAGTGAAGAAAACAAACCGTATCTCCCAAAGTCATGACATAGGAAGTATGTTTTCTTCCACATCAAAAATATTTGTTTACATAAATTGACCTTTATAAATTTGACATAGACATCTTCTACTGTCTTCTTTCTCAATTATGAAACTTCCTTATAACCCAAATCCATCTTCTAATCCTTTGTAAAAGAGTTTTTGTGCTTCTTCATTTGACAGTTATCTGAATACCAATTCACTTAAATGATGCGTTATTTTAAATATTAGACTTTCACTAGCTTTTCCTGAGCACAAACGTTAACACAAAGGAGGAAGAAATCATTTTAAGACAATGATTTACCAAATTAAATAAAAGAAAGAAAGAAAAGCAACAGACACACACAAACATTTTAGTGGTTTTTACCCTGAAAATCATTCAAGACTGCACAATTATTTCTGCTTTTGTGTTGAAAAAGATACAGCTATTAATATATGAATCATCCCAAGGAATGTTTCCTTTGGAGCAGCGTAAGAAAAATGAAAGGATTGCGTTTCAAAAGTGAAGCTATTTCTACATTTTGGCATGCATGGTCTTTGAGCACTAGTCTTCACCAGTTTATCCACTCCACACCATTAATTGAACCCAAATGTAAAATGTCCCCTTTTTTTTTTTTTTGAGACAGTCTTGCTCTGTTGCCCAGGTTGCAGTGCAGTGGCATAATCTTGGCTCACTGCAACCCCCACCTCCTGGGTTCAAGTGGTTCTCCTGCCTCAGCCTCCCAAGCAGCTGGGATTACAGGGACGTACCCCATGCCTGGCTGATTTTTTGTATTTTTAGTAGATACAGGCTTTCGCCATGTTGGTCAGGCTGGTCTCGAACTCCTGACCTTAGGTGATCTGCCCACCTTGGCCTCCCAAAGAGCTGGGGTTACAGGCGTGAGCCTCCATGGCTGGCCAAATGTCCCATTTTCTATTATAAGAAACTTTTTAAAAAATGAGAGTTTCTACCTTCAAAAACCTTACTGTTCATATTTATATAAACTTAATAGCTTTTAAATTACTCTAAAAACTAAAAAATACTTTAAAATGATCAATTATATTTGTTACAGCAGGTACTTAATTTAAAAATATTTTCTTAAATTAGCAACAATTGGAGTTGATTTTTAAGTAATCAACTACAAAACAGAGTTTATTTAATTGGGGTGAAAGTTCCCTTATAAAGAAAAGTTAATTCAGATTTAACAAAGACAGCCAACTTAAAATCTCCCTATTTCTTTGCCTAAATGAAACTATTATTTCAGCCATCTGGACTTCCTTAGCGTGAGGTTCATTAGCATGCAGTAGTTTAGTTTGGCCGTGTACAGAAGGAAATTATATTCTGTAGATCCTACATTTTGTCAACCTTATAAATGGTTCACATATTGTTACAAGCAAAATTAGGTTGTAACACTTGGACTGGCCATATCATTATCAGCATTTTATTAAAATTCACATAGATGATGCCCACTAAAATCCAATAAATAAAATCAGTAGAAAATAATTTTAATCATAGCTAGTCTCCTGGAGCCAGCTATTGAAGGTCAGATTACATAAAAGTACTTTGCCTGTTAAAGGTCAGATTACATAAAAGTACTTTGCCAGCTTAAAATACATAATTCCTAAAAGTACAGTGGTAAAAATATTGTTATGCTTCATAGAATGGCACTTAGTCTTCACAATACCTGAAAAGTTTTAAATAGTTTTATCTTCTGCAATCAGCAAGTTTAAGATTTATATTCTGGAATTGTTTCTGAAAAATGTGTTAAGAGTACATTTGTCAAATATATCCCACGGTACAGGGTCAAACAATTTGAAATACAAGATGGTGACCCTACTTGTAATAAAAGGCATGGGGATTGGGGTTTACTGAGACAAAATATAGCTTAACAGAGTACTATATATATATATATATATATATATATATAATTTTTTTTTTTTTTGAGATAGAGTCTCACCCTCTCGCCCAGGCTGGAGTGCAATGGCACAATCTCGGCTCACTGCAACCTAAATCTCCCGGGTTCAAGCAATTCTCCTGCCTCAGCCTCCCCAGTAGCTGGGATTACAGGCGCATGCTACTGGTAGTGCCTGGCTAATTTTTTTGTATCTTTAGTAGAGACGGGGTTTCACCATGTTGGCCAGGCTGGTCTCAAAACCCTGACCTTGTGATCCTCCCGCCTCGGCCTCCCAAAGTGCTGGGATTACAGGCGTGAGCCACCGCACCTGGCCACATTATATATTTCTTAATACTCTTTGAAAGTCTAGAATATGCTCTCATTTATTGGTAGGAGTAAAAATATAGCTTTCACATAAGGAGGAAAAAAAACTCAAGTGCTGTTTAGGGAAACTATAAGATGTGCTATGCATTTATCCAGAATCTGTACAATTTTTCTTGTCTGCAATACTGGTCATTAATCTTTGCAAGCGGCCAAGTGGAAATCTAACGTGTCATCCAGGCATAGCATCATATTCATAGACTACTAGAAGCACATTTCGAAGATCAGCTTACTGAATCATTGAGCAACTTACTTCCTCTAAAAGAAGTTTATTTTGATTTATATCTGTCAAACTGGCAATGATTAGAGATCTTTACTGAATTACTTTTAGCAGAGTCATCGTTTTTCAAAGCAAGAGAGCACACATACATATTTTGATTGCAGTTGAGAATACCTTGAGAGATATCCGATGTGCACAGAAATGGCATCTTAGGTGTAATCGGAGTTTTAGTAAATCAAGATTCAACTTCTTTTTTTAGTGGCTCAATTCCTCTTCTTAACTTGGGTGTTCAGCTGGCACTGCTTGGTCACCACTAGGAGGGTCTTGAAGAATCACATCAAGTCAATGATAGCCAAATACTGTCAAACACATCCCATTCCAGGTTGGAGGTGAAGGTGACTGCAGACGTGTTTTTTCAGGCACGTGTGGTTTATATGTGTTTGAATTATTATGAAAAATAAACTGAAAAAGTTTCAGGAAACCTAGGTGTAACCCTGACTCCCCCTCTTATTGGCTGTGTGGCCTTGGACTAAGCACATGACCTCTCACACTGTAATCTTATTCACTGAGAAACTAGTAATATGACTTGCTCTACCTACATCCCACCCATAATTTAATTTCTATAAAGTTCAAATTAAATTATGCATATGAATTTGACATTCAGATTTTAAATGCTATGCAAGGGAAGACTTGATTATCATACCGCTACATTTTTGCCTTTTCGCCTTTCAAGTGTCACCTTCCTCTAGTAGTTCAGGGTAAGATGATCTGTCTCATATTGATTCCTAAACTAGTTCACATTCTTGCTCCTGGATTCCTAAGTGTTAACTCTTTGTCTTGGGCTGCACTGTACAGCTGGTCTTGTTCTGGGATTCTCTCTTATTTATTTTTTATTTTGTTTTCTTTTGAGACAGAGTTTCGCTCTTGTTGCCAGGGCTGGAATGCAGTGGCACGATTTCGGCTTACTGAAACCTCTGCCTCCCAGGTTCATGCGATTCTCCTTCGGAAGCCTCCAGAGTAGCTGGGATTACTGGCGCCTGCCACCACGCCTAGCTAAATTTTGTATTTTTAGTAAAGATGGGGTTTCACCATGTTGGCCAGGCTGGTCTTGAACTCCTGACCTCAGGTGATTCACCCACCTCGGCCTCCCAAAGTGCTGGGATGACAGGTGTGAGCCATTGCACCCGGCCTGTTCTGGGATTTTTCTACAAGGTGATACTTCCACCAAAGTGGGACCAGTGAAAGGAGTTGCATTTGTCTCTACTTTCCCTGCCCTTAGTTGCTCACATAACTAACTCAAGGCTATTATGTTGGGAGAGTAAGAAAGGTTAGGCACCATGGAAGAAGGGGTACAACGTACTCCGTCAGGGGAATTAGATCATTCTACAACTATATCAGGTACCTCAGTTCTTACAAATTTATCACACAGACACCCTCTCAGTACTCTCCTTCAGGTTTAGACATCCATGAACTCATTAGATCATATTACTCTTTTGTTTTCTCTTCCCTTCCTCTCATTTGCAAATTACGTATTTCTATTCAGCTCCTTGCCACCCACCCGAAAGTAGTCCTTGAGCCCCTTTTCATAATCCCTTCCAAATAATCTTAAGTATTAGGTAAAATAGCTTCACTCTGTTCCACTTCTGTGCCCACAACTAATCAATTAAATTTTTGAAATATTTTCCAGACAAGTGTGGTGGTGCATGTATGTTTTGGTGGTTGTTATTTTATAATTACTAAAATTTAGGTAGAGTTCTCACATACCCAAGAAGTGATAAATTAATTATACTTATAAATACTGATGTAAAAATACTAAATAAAATCTTACTAAACAAAAATTGGTAGCAATTTAAAATAATAAAATTATGAATCTTCATGGTTTATTCCCAGATTACAAGGATGTATTAATATTAGGAGATGTAAAACTAAGATTTTCCCAATAGAGCTAATGAAAAGGTTATATGATTATCTTCACAGATACTGAGAAGAAATTTGAAAAAACTGAAAATTTATTCTTCATAGAAATTACTCAAAGATGTAGGAAAACTGGATACTTTAAAAGTATTCATATATTGACATAATGTTTGTGTCAAATATAATTATAGAGAATATTTCATATATCTATATGTATAAATACTAGACACATTTTCATCAAAATAGAAAAAAGAATACCTGTTACCACTTATAGTATTTAACATAGCACTGTATGTATAAGCCAATATCATTGGAAACAAAAGTCAATTCAAATAATCTAGTGTCAAAATGATGACTATGATCTAGCAAAGACAAGAATATACTGAAAAATTTTTACTAAAAATAAAAGAATACAGTAAGTTATAAAATTTACATGTAGAAAATATAGCCTATATATACACATATATAGCACATATACCTTATATATGTATATATAAGCTATACATAGCATATATGCATATATATGCTATATATAGATATATAGATATATCTATATATAGGTTGTAAAATAATAGCCTCACTGCTGCCTTGACTTCCTGGGCTCAAACAATCCTCCTAACTCAGCCTCCCAAGTAAGTAGCTGGAACTACAGGCACCAGCCACCATTCCCAGCTAACTATTAAATTTTCTGTATAAAATAATAGCCTATATATGAATATATAAGCTATAGATGCTATATATGTATATATAGGCTATTATATATATAAGCTATTTTATATATTTGTGTAAAGTCTAGAAGACACAAAGTGAGAAAAGGTTGTTTACAGTGACAACAAAAAACTTAAAATATCTAGGAATAAACAACAAGGAATATCCATGAAGAAAAATTTTAAACACTACTAAAAACTCAAAACAACATCTGAACAAATGAAAATCATACAATTTTTTAGGAAGTCAACACACCATGTCTTTTCTGCCAAGTTAATTCATAACTTTGACTCCAAAACCAATAAAAATATTAATAAGCACTATTTCAACAACATTTTACATACGCTTTTTGCAAGTTGTGAGTCACTACAAGTCAGGGATCACTTCAAATAAAGTCCATATTTTGAGATTCCTTGGTTACCCCAACCTAAGCATACTGACAGAGCAAATTCATATAAAGGCAGATCCTTGACCAAAAATCTTAATTTCCCCTTTCCATTTTATTCTACTACCCTGCTCAGAGGCATGACAGCCTTTTCTGACACCCCTGGAGATTCAGGATGATCTGGGAATAGAGTGGGATAAAATCTAGTATACCATAATTCAATGCACTTAGACCTTTGATGTTCCAATTTTATTGGGAATAACAAATCTTATAGAATTCATCCTTGGCCAGGTCCTGGGCCTTAACTTTTTCTGACTGTGTAATGCTATCAAATCAAAGCTCAAGAAAGTTTTATCAGCAACTTCCCCCAAGGTAAGAGTAGATTTAGTGATTATGTCTCTGTTAACATAACTTTATTTATATATTGGGCCTTGGGATTTCTGTCTTTCTGAGTCCTCACTGGTTTATACAATATTTTTAAAATATATGCTTCTAGCAATTGTTACTGTTATTAGGTGGAAGCATTAATCTAAGTTTTCTCATCTTTCATTGCAAAAACTGGAGCAGTCCTTAACCATAAAATATGTATTCTGACAAGAATGTAGATAATGTTGATAAATGCTAGGTTAGAATATCTTCAGAAGTATAAGTAATGCCTTTTCATTCTACTTTAGCTATACTCCTGCCACTTGAATAAAAACTCCACTGTGAAGCAACTTAGGGTAGATTACTTTGAAATCAGCATTCTTAATCATAAATGTAAAATAATGGTTTTGGTCCTGTTTTGTAAATAAAGTCTCACTATAAGATTATTAAATTTTTGTTACTAACAAAAATCTGCTACAATTGTTTTGTAAAAACATTACAACTTCTAGGTACCATAAGCATAAATAAATTTAAAAATAAGAAGCTAATTCTTTTCATTAAAATTAAGAGAAAAAATTCCTATCGCTGTCCTCTGTTTTATACATGTTTTTATATATATATGCCTTATATATAAATATGTTTTATGTATGCCATATATATGTTATATATATGTCAATGTTTTATTTGTGATTGAGATGGAGTCTCACTCTGTCACCCAGGCTGGAGGTGCAATGGTGTGATCTCAGCTCCCTGCCATCTCCACCTCCCATGTTCCAGCAATTCTCTTGTCTCATGTCCCAAGTAGCTGGGATTACAGACCCATGCCACCACACACAGCTAATTTTTATATTTTTAGTAGAAATGGGGTTTCATGATGTTAGCCAGGCTGGTCTTGAACTTTTGACCACAAATTATCCACCTGCCTGGGCCTCCCAAAGTGCTGGGATTATAGGCATAAGCCACCGTGCCTGGCTATGCCATATGTTTTTATATATACAACAAGGGAAATGGACAGGAATCTTTTCTATTAATTTTAGCAAGAAGAACTAAGCCTCTCATTTTAAAATTTATCATATCAAATTATATATATATATATGAGAGACATGGTTTCACTCTGTCACCCAGGCTGGAGTGCAGTGGCACGATTGTGGTTCACTGCTGCCTTGACTTCCTGGGCTCAAGCAATCCTCCCAACTCAGCCTCCCAAGTAGCTGGATCTACAGGCACAAGCCACCACTCCCAGCTAATTACTAATTTTTCTGTAGAGACTGGGTCTCACTCTGTTGCCCAGGCTGGTCTTGAACACTAGGCCTCAGCAGTCCTCCCTCCTTAGACTCCCAAAGTGCTGGGACTACAGGCACCAGCTACCACACCCAGTGAATATTTTCTATAGAAAACTGTGTCCCCACCCAAATCTCATCTTCAGTTGTAGCTCCTATAATTCCCATGTGTTATAGGAGGGACCTGGTGGGAGATAATTGAATCATGGGGGCATTTACCCCCATATTGTTCTCATGGTAGTGAATGAGTCTCAAGAGATCTGATGGCTTTATAATGGGAAACCCCTTTCAATTGGTTCTCATTTCTCTCTTGCCTGCCACATGTAAGACATGCCTTTTGCCTTCTGCTATGATTGTGAAGCCTCCCCAGTCATGTGCAACTGTGAATCCATTAAATTTCTTTTTCTTAAAAATTACCCAGTCTTGGGTATGTCTTTATCAGCAACATGAGAACAGACTAATACAGTAAATTGGTACCAATAGAGTGGGGCATTGCTGAAAAGATACCCAAAAATGTAGAAGTGGCTTTAAAACTGGGTAACAGGCAGAGGTTGGAAGAGTTTGGAGGGCTCAGAAGAATACAGAAAAATTTGGGAAAATTTAGAACTTCCTAGAGACTTGTTGAATGGCTTTGACCAAAATGCTGATAGTGATGTGGACAATGAAATCCAGGCTGAGGTAGTCTCAGATAGAGATGAGGAACTTATTGGAAACTACAGTAAAAGTGACTCTAGTCCCCTGTCCTAATGATCTGTGGAACTTTTAACTTAAAGGAAATGAGTTAGCATATCTGGTTGAAGAAATTTCTAAGGAGCAAAACATTCAAGAGATTCAAGTCTGTTGAATGCTTTGCTGGGAGTGGTGGCTTGTGCCTCTAGTTCCAGCTACTTGGGAGGCTGAGTTGGGAGGATTGCTTGAGCCCAGGAAGTCAAGGCAGCAGTGAACCACAATCGTGCCACTGCACTCCAGCCTGGGTGACAGAGTGAAACCATGTCTCATATACATATATAATTTGATATGATAAATTTTAAAATGAGAGGCTTAAAGCATTCTGTTCTAAAAGGAAAACAGAACATTAAAGTTTGGAAAATTTGCAGGTTGACGATTGGATAAAAAACAAAAAACCATTTTCTGAGGTGAAATTCAAGCCAGCTGCAGAAATTTGCATAGTAACGAGGAGCCAGATGTTAATTGCCATTACAATGGGGAAAATGTATCCAGGGAATGTCAGAGACCTTCCCAGCAGCCCCTCCTATCACAGGTCTGGAGGCCTAGGAGGAGAAAATGGTTTTGTAGGCCAGGCCCAGAGCCCCACTGCTGTGTGCAGTCTAGGGACTTGGTGGCCTATGTCCCAGTTGCTCTAGCCATGGCTAAAAGGGCTCAAGGTACAGCTCAGTTCGTTGCTTCAGAGGGTGCAAGCCCCAAGCCTTGGCAGCTTCCACGTGAGGTTGAGCCTGTGGATGTGCAGAAGTCAAGAATTAAGGTTTGGAAACATCTGCCTAGATTTTAGAGGATGCATGGAAACACCTGGATGTCCAGGCAGAAGTGCAGAAGTTTGCTGCAGGGGCAGGGCCCTCATGGAGAACATCTGCTAGGGAAGTACAGAAGGGAAATGTGAGGTTGAAGCCCCCACACAGAGTTTCCCACTGGGGTACTGCCTGGTGGAGCTGTAAGAAAGGGGCCACTGTCCTCCAGGCCCCAGAATGGTAGATCCAGCAAAAGTTTGCACCATGTGCCTGGAAAGGCCAAAGACACTCAATGCCAGCCCATGAAAGCAGCAGTGAGGGAGGCTGTACCCTGCAAAGCCAGAGACCCAGAGCTGCCCAAGACTATGGGAAACCACCTCTTGCATCATTGTGACCTGGATGTGAGACAGGCAGTCAAAATAGATCATTTTGGAGCCTTAAGATTTGACTGTCCTGCTGGATTTCAGACTTACATAGGGCCTTTAGCTCTTTCACTTTGGTCTACTTCTATTTGGAATGGGTGTATTTATCCAATGCCTGTACCGCATCGTATCTAGGAAGTAACTTGCTTTTGATTTTATAGGCTTACAGGTGGAAGGGACTTGCCTTGTCTCAAGTGAGACTTCAGACTTTGGACTTTTGATTTAATGCTGAAATTAGTTAAGACTTTGGGGGACTGTTGGGAAGGCATGATTTGTTTTGAAATGTGAGAACACGAGATCTGGGAGAGGCCAGGGGTAGAATGATATGATTTGGCTGTGTCCTCACCTAAATCTCATCTTCATTTGCAGCTCCCATAATTCCCACATGTTGTAGGAGGGACCCAATGGGAGATAATTGAATCGTGGGGGAGGGTCCCCCCATACTGTTCTTGTGGTAGTGAATAAGTCTCATGAGATATGATGGTTTTATTTTTATTTTTTTTATTTTTTATTTTTTGAGACAGAGTCCTGCTCTGTCGCCCAGGCTGGAGTGCAGTAGCCGGATCTCAGCTCACTGCAAGCTCCACCTCCCGGGTCCACGCCATTCTCCTGCCTCAGCCTCCCAAGTAGCTGGGGCTACAGGCGCCCGCCAGCTCACCCGGCTAGTTTTTTGTATTTTTTAGTAGAGACGGGGTTTCACTGTGTTAGCCAGGATGGTCTCAATCTCCTGACCTCGTGATCCGCCCGTCTCGGCCTCCCAAAGTGCTGGGATTACAGTTTTTAGCCACCACGCCCGGCCGAGATATGATGGTTTTATAAGGAGAAACCCCTTTTACTTGGTTCTCATTTCTCTCTTGCCTGCTGCATGTGAGACCTGCCTTTCACTTTCTGCCATGATTGTGAAGCCTCCCAGGCCACACGGCACTGTGAAAAAAAATCTTTTTTTTCAGTCTTGGGTATGTCTTTATCAACAGTGTGAGAACAGACTAATATACTCTGTCTCTTTAAAATGTATGGAACTCTTTAAAACAAAGCCAGAGACATTACATGGCTGATTCCAAATTGTCTACAAGACTATAGTAACCAAAAAAGCATGGTACGGGTAAAAAAATAGACAAATAGATCAGTGGGACAAAATAGAGAACTCAGAAATAAAGCCACATATTTACAGCCAACTCACATTTGACAAATTTGAAAGAACATATACAGAAAAAGGAACACCCTTTTCAATAAATGGTGCTCAGAAAACTGAATTATCATTTGCAGAAGAATGAAACTGGACACTTTTCTCTCACCATATAAAAAATCATTCAAAATGAATGAAAGGCTTAAATGTAGGACTGAAACTATAAAAATACTAAAAGAAAACTTAGGGAAACCTCTCCCGGACATCGGTCTAGGTAAAGAATTCATGACTAAGACCTCGAAAGCACAGGCAACAAAACAAAAATAAACAAATTGGACTTAATTAAATGAACAGTTTCTGCTCAACAAAAGGAATAATCAACAGAGTCAACAAGCAACCATCAGAGTGGGAGAAAATACTTGCAAAATACACATCTGACAAGGGTCTAATATCCAGAATATACAATGAGATCAAACAGCTCAACAATAAAAAATAAATAAAATAATCTTATTAAAAGTTGGGCAAAGGGAGGGTTGGAGCAAGATGGTGGAGCAGGTGGTTCCACTGATCATCCCCTCACAAGAACACCAATTTAACAACTATCTACACAAAGAAAGCACCTTTGTAAGAACCAAAAATAAGGTGAGCAATCACAGTACCTGGTTTTAATTTCATGTCTTTGAAAGAGGCACTGAAATGTATGAAAAACAGTCTTAAGTGGCTAATTCTACCCCTGCCCTATACCCTGGCAGTGGGGGTGTGGTGCAGAGAGTGATTCTGCGTGTTGGAGAGAGGGAGAGTGCAGCAACTGTGAAGCATAAACTCAGTGCTGCTTTGTTATAGCAGAAAGGAAAACTGGACCAAACCTAGCTAATGCCCACTCATGGAGGGAACATTTACACCAGCAGTAGCCAGAAGGGAATCACAGATCCCAGTGGATGCCTCACCACTGCAGGCTCCATGTCTCTGGAGTTTCAAATGAACGTCAAAGACAGTTAAGGCCGCAAGTACTGCAACTCCTAGGTGAAATGAGTCCCAGTGCTGAACTGGGCCCAGAGACAGTGGGCTTGTGGGGCACAGGGTAGGAACTGGGAATAGATTTCCTGAGAACTGGCCAGGACAGCTGAGGGAATGCTGGCATTACCCCTCTCCTAAGCCCAGGCTTCATAGCTCATGGCTCCAAAAGAGACCCCTTCCTACCACTTGAGGAGAGGACAGAGAAGACTGGAGAGGACTTTGTGTTGAATCTTGCATACCACCTCAGCCACAGGAGAATAGTAAACCAGTCAGAGTCATGAGGCCCCCTTTTTAGCCCCTAGCTCCCTGATATTTTCAACCACACCATGGGCTAGAAGGGAACACACTGCCTTGAAGGAAAAGACCCAGTCCTGGAAAGATTCCTCGCCTGCTAACTGAAGAGCCCCTGGGGCCTGAATAACCATCAGTGATATCCAGGTAGGACATTCTAGACCTTGGGTGACACTCTGAGACTTGCTGGCTTCAGGAGAGACTCAGTGCATTCTCAGTTGTGGTGGCTAAGGGGCAAGATCCCTTCTGTTTAAGAAAAGTGGATGGAAAAGGAAAGAGGGCTTTTCCTTGCATATTGGGTACCAGCTCAGCCACAGGTGGGTAGAGCACCAAGTGGACTGTTGGGGTCCTGATTCCAGGACTTAGTTCTTGGACAGCATTCTTAAGCCTACTGTAGGCCAAAGATCTCAGTTCCTGGAAGGATGTGTCCCATCCCAGGCAACATTCACTACAAGCTGACTTACAAGAACTTGGTCCTTAAGGGAACATTGGTGGTAGTCTCACAGTACTCCCAAGGGCCTGTGGTAGCAGTGGCCAAGGGATGAGGCTCTCCTCTGCCTTTGGAAAGGGGAAGAAAAGAGGAAAGAATGCATCTTACGGCTGGAGTGTCAGCTCAGCCTCAGAATAATACAACACCCAGTAGACTTCTAAAGCTTTTGACTCAAGTCCCTGGCTCCTGGATGGCACCTCTGTGGCCCAGGGAAACTCATTGCCATGAAGAAAAGGACACAGCCCTGGCTGGCTTTGCCACCTGATGATTTTAGAGCCCCATAAACTTCAGGGAAAAAAGGCAGTAGCCACGAAATGGTTCCAGCAAGCCTTGGGTAAGACCGAGTCATGTGCTGATTCAGGTCTGGCACAGTGAAGTCCTAGTCATAGCGGCCACAAGGATGATTGTGTCACTCCACTCTCAAGTTCAGGTGGTTCAGAACAAAGAGAGATACTCTGTCCATTTTGGAGAAACTAAGGGAAAAGATCAAGAGTCTTTGTCTGATAACCCAGAGAATTCTTTCAGATCTTGTCCAAGACTATCAGGGTGGTACCTCTACAAGTCTGCAAGAACCACAATATTACTTGGCTTACAGTGTCCCCTAAAGGAGATACAGCCTCATGGTAACCTCAAACCAAAAAACGTACAATTGACACACAAAAAGTGAAAAGCGAGAAACTAAATCATATTATAACAGAAAATCACCTTTACTGAAATGAAGGCAGGAATGAATGAAAGGAAGAAGATCAGAAAACAAATAACATAAAGGTTGGAGTAAGTCCTTACTTATCAATAGTAACACTGCCTTTAAATGAACTATGTCCAATAAAAAGATGTAGAGGTGTCTGAATAGATAAAAAAAGCAGGACCCACTGATCTGTCACCTACAAGAAACACATTTCACCTATAAAGACACACACAGACTGAAAATAAAGGGATGGAAAAAGATATTCCATGCCAATGGAAACCATACAAGAGCAGGAGTAGCTATACTTATATCAGAAAAAAATAGATTTCAAGACAAAAACTGTAAGAAGAGAGAAAGAAGACCGCGATGTAATGATAAAGTGGTCAATTCAGCAAGAGAATATAACAACTGTAAATATGTATGCACCTGACACTGGAGCACCCAGATATATGAAGCATATATTATTAGAGCTAAAGAGAATGATCAACTGTAAAACAATAATAGCTGGAGATGTCAATGCCCCACTTTTATTATAGGGCATATCTTCCAGTCAGAAAATCAACAAAGAAACATCAGATTTAATCTGTACTATAGACCAAATGGACCTAACAGATATGTACAGAACATTTCATCCAAGGGCTGCTGAATACACATTCTTTTCCTCAGCACATGAATCATTCTCAAGGATACACCATATGTTAGGTTATAAAACAAGTCTTAAACATTCAAAAAAATTGAAATATAAAAGTGTCTTCTCTGACAACAATGGAATAAAACTAGGAATTAATAATTAGGAATTTGGGGAACTATATAAATACATAGAAATTAAATAATATGCTCCTGAATGACCAGTGGGTCAATGAAGAAATTAAGAAGGCAATTAAAAAATTTCCTGAAATAAATGATAATGGAAATATAACACACCAAAACCTATGGAATATAGCAAAAGTAGTACTAAGAGGGAAGTTTATAGCTATAAGGGCCTACATCAAAAAATAAGAAAAACTCCAAATAAACAACCTAACAGTGTATCCTAAAGAGCTGGAAAAGTGTGAGCAAAACAAACATGAAATTAATAGAAGAAAGACATTATGAATATCAAAGCAGAAATAAATGAAATTGAAATGAAGAAAACAACACTAAAGATCAATGAAACAAAAAGTTGTTTTTTTGAAAAGTTAAACAAAATTAACAAATTAGCCAGGCTAAGGAAAAAAGAGAGAAGACCCAAATAAATAAAATCAGAGATTAAAAAAAGAAGAATTTACAAATGATTCTGCAAAATTTAAAGGATGATTAGTGGCTACTATGAGCAACTATAAGCCAATATATCTAGAAAAAATGAACAAATTCCTAAACACGTGCAAATTACAAAGATTGAACCATAAAGAAATCCAAAATGTGAACTGACAAATAACAAGTAATGGGATCAAAGCTGTAATAAAAAGTATCCCAGTAAAGAGAAGCCTGGGACCCAAGGGCTTCACTGCTGAATTCAACTAAACATTTAAAGAAGAACTAATACCAACCCGACTAAAAGTACTTCAAAATATAAAGGAGGAGAGAACACATAGAATTTTATTCTACAAGGCTGATATTACTCTGATATCAAAACCAAACAAAAACATAACAAAAAAAAATACAGGCCAATGTTCCTGATGAATACTGATGCAAAAATCATCAGCAAGATGTTAATAAACAAATTCCACAATACATTTAAAAGATCCTTCATCATGACCGAGTAGGATTTATCCCTGAAATGCAAAAAGGGTTCAACATACACAAGTCAATCAATGTGGTCTATCATATCAACAGAATAAAGGAAAAAAATGAAATAATTCCAATTGATGTTAAAAATGAAAGCATTTGCTAAAATTCAAGATTCCTTCATGATAAAAAAAAAAAAAACTTCAAAAAACTGGAGATAGAAGGAACATACCTCAACACAATAAAATCCATATAGGACAGATACACAGGTAGTATCATACTGAACGGGGGAAAAAGGAAAGACTTTCCTTTAAGATCTGGAACGTAACAAGGGTGATCACTTTCACCACTCTAATTCAACATAGTACTGAAAGTCCTAGCTGGAGTAATCAGGCAAGAGCAAGATAAAAGGGCATCCAAGCTGGAAAAGAAGAAGTGAAGTTATCCTTGTGTACAGATTATATGATTTTACATTTGGACAAACTTAAAGATTTCAGAAACAAACTACTAAAATTGATAAACAAATTTAGCAAAGTTTCAGGATACAAAATCAACATGCAAAAATCAATAGTGTTTCTATATGCCAACAATGAACAAACAGAAAAAGAAATCATAATGTAGCCCATTTTCAATAGTCACAAATAAAATTAAATACCTTGAAATTAATGAAAGAAGTGGAAGATCTCTGTAATAAAAACTAAAACATTTAGGAAAGAAATTGAAGAGGAGACCAAAAAAATGAAAGGGTATCCCAAGGGCATGGATTGGAAGAATAAACATTGTTAAAATGTCCAAATTACCCAAGGCAATCTACAGCTCCAATGCAATCTCTATGCAAATACCAATGACTTTCTTCACAGAAATAGGAAAAAAAATTCTAAAATGTATATGGAATCACAAAAGACCCAGAATAGCCAAAGCTACTCTGAGCAAAAAGAACAAAACTGGAAGAATCACCCTGCCTGACTTCAAATTATATTACAGAGCTATAATAACCCAAACAGCATGGTTCTGGCATAAAAACAGACATATAGCCTAATGGAATAGAATAGATAATGCAGATACAAATTCATACACCCACAATAAACTCACTTTTGATAAAGGTGCCAAGAACATACACTGGGAAAAAGAAGACTTTTTTTTCAATAAGTAGTGTGGGGAAAACTGGATATTCATATGCAGAATGAAATGTATCTCCCACCATATGCAAAAATCAAAATAGACTAGAGAATTAAATCTAAAACCTCAAACTATGAAACTGCTACAAGAAAACGTTTGGAAAAATCTCTAGGACATTGCTCTGGGCAAAGAGTTTTTGAGTAATACCACACAAGCAGAGGCAACCAAAGCAAAAAGGGATAAATAGGATCACATCAAGTTAAAAAGCCTATGCACAGCAAAGGAAACAATCAACAAAATGAGGGGAAGACCCACAGAATGGGAGAAAATACTTGCAAACTACCCATTTGATACTCTTGTCAGAGTGTCAGAGATTAATAACCACAACACATAAGAGGCTCAAAAAACTGTATAGGAAAAAATCTAATAATCTGATCAAAAATGGGCAAATATTTGAATAAACATTTCTCAAAAGATGACATATAGACAGCAAGAAAGCATTTGAAAAGGTGCTCCACATTATTGATCATCAGAGAAATGTGAATCAAAACTACCAGGAGACATCATACCACCACAGTTAAAATGGCTTATCTCCAAAAGACAGGCAATAACAAATGCTGGCAAGGATGTGAATAAAAATGTTAATGGGATTATAAATGAGAACATCCACTGTGAAGAACAACTTAGACATTCCTCAAAAAACTAAAAATAGAGCTATGATACAATCCAGCAATCCCACTGCTTGTTATATACCCCCAAAACGGATATCACTATATTGAAGAAATATCTGCACTCTCATATTTGCTACAGTTCTGTTCCCAATAGCAAATATTCAGAAGCAACCTAAGTGTTCATCAACAGATGAATTAAAAAAATTTGGTATATATATACAATGGAGTACTATTCAGCCATAGAAAAGCAAGAGATTCAGTCATTACCAACAACATAAATGGAACCAGAGGTCATTATGTTAAGTGAAATAAGCCAGGCACAGAAAGACAAACATTACATGTTCTCATTTATTTGTGAGATATAAAAATCAACAGAACTCATAGAGATAGATAGTAGAAGGATGATTACCACAATATAGGAAGGGTAGTCGTGGGGTTGGGGGATGTGAGGATGATTAATAGGAATAAAAACTAGTTTGAATGAATAAATAAATCCTAGTATTTGATAACAAAACAAGGTAACTATAGTCAATAAGAAATTAATTCTACATTTTAAAATCACTAAAAGATTATAATTGGATTGTTTGTAACATAAAGGATAAATGCTTGAGGGGATGGATACCCCATCTTCCATTATGTGATTATTACACATTGCACTTGATCAGAACATCTCATGTACTCCATAAATACATACACCTATGATGTATGCACAAGACTTAAAAATTTAAAATGCAAAAACAAAATTTTAAAAGTGAGCAAAGTTTATCAGTAGACATTTTTTGAAAGAATACATACAAATGGACAAGTTATATGAAAAAGTGCTCAAAATCACTAATCATCAGAGAAATGCAAATTAAAACCACATGAGATGTAATTTTGTCCCAATCAGAATGACTATTACTAAATAGACAAAAAATAACACGTTAGTAAGAATACAGAGATAAGGAAACTCTTATACATTGTTGTATTAGTCAATTTTCACGCTGCTGATAAAGACATACCCAAGACTGGGAAATTTACAAAAGAAAGAATTTTAATAGACTTACAGTTCTACTTGGCTGGGGAGGCCCCACAACCATGGCAGAAGGTGAAAGACATGTCTCACAAGTGATGGACAAGAGAAGAGAGTTTGTGCAGGGAAACTACCCTTTTTAAAACCATCAGAGATCTCATGAGACATATTCACTATCATGAGAACAGCACAGGAAAGACCTACCCTTATAATTCAATTACCTCCCACTGGGTACCTCCCGCAACACATGGAAATTCAAAATGAGATTTGGGTGGGGACACATCCAAACCATGTAATTCCACCCCTGGCCCCTCCCAAATATCATGTCCTCATATCTCAAAACCAATCATGCCTTCCCAACAGTCCCTTAACTCATTTCAGCATTAACTCAAAAGTCCACAGTCCAATGTCTCATCTGAAATGAGGCAAGTCCCTTCCACCTATGAGCCTGTAAAATCAAAAGCAAGTTAGTTACTTCCTAGATACAATGGGGGTACAGGCATTGGGTAAATACAGCCATTCCAAATGGGAGAAATTGGCCAAAACAAAGGGGCTACAGGCCCATGCAAGTCCTAAATCCAGTGGGATTGTGAAATCTTAAAGCTCCAAAATGATTTTCGTTGACTCCATGTCTCACATCCAGGTCA
Source organism: Macaca nemestrina (assembly GCF_043159975.1). NCBI lineage: Eukaryota > Metazoa > Chordata > Mammalia > Primates > Cercopithecidae > Macaca > Macaca nemestrina. The sequence goes on from NC_092128.1 coordinate 13,716,513, forward strand.
CACTGATGCAAGAGATGGGCTCCCATGGCCTTAGGCAACTACACCCCTGTGGCTCTGAAGAGTATAGCACCCCTTTTAGCAGCTTTCATGGGCTGGCATTGAGTATCTGCTGCTTTTCCAGGCACATGGTGCAAGCTGTTTGTGGATCTACCATTCTGTGGTTTGGAGGACAGTGGCCCTTTTCTCACAGCTCCACTAGGCAGTGCCCCAGTGGGGACTCTGTGGAGGGGCTCTGATGCCACATTTCCCTTTCACACTGTCCTAGCAGAGGTTCTCCATGAGGGTCATACCCTTGCAGCAAACTTCTCCCTGGGCATCCAAATATTTCCATACATCCTCTGAAATCTAGGTGGAGGTTCCCAAACATTAATTCTTGACTTCTGTGCACCTGTAGGCTCAACACCATGTGGAAGCTGCCAAAGCTTGGGGCTTCCATCCTCTGAAGCAACAACCTCAACTGTACCTTGGCCCTTTTTAGCCACGCTGGAACAGATGGGACACAGGGCAGCAAGTCCCTAGACTACACACAGCACAGGGACCCTGGGCCAGGCCCACGAAACCATTTTTTCCTCCTGAACCTCTGGGCCTGTGATGGGAGGGGTCGCTGCAAAGGTCTCTGACATGCCATGCAGAAATTTTCCCCATTATCTCGCCAATTAACATTTGGCTCCTCACTACTTATACGAGTTTCTGCAGCCAGCTTTAATTTTTTCTCAGAAAATGGAGTTCTCTTTTCCATCACATTGTCAGTCTGCAAATTTTCCAAACTTTTATGCTCTGCTTCCTTTTTGGAACTCAATGCTTTTAACAGCACCTAAGTCACCTCTTGAATGCTTTGCTGCTTAGAAATTTCTTCTGCCAGATACCCTAAATCATCTCTTTCAAGTTCAAAGTTCCACGAATCTCTAGGGCAAGGGCAAAATGCTGGTTGTCTCTTTGCTAAAACATAACAAGAGTCACTTTTGCTCCAGTTCCCAACAAGTACCTCATCTCCATCTGAGACCACCTCAGCCTGGATTTCATTGTCCATATCATTATCAGCATTTTGGTCAAAGCCATTCAACAAGTCTCTAGGAAGTTCCAAACTTTCACACATTTTCCTGTCTTCTTCTGAGCCCTCCAAACTGTTCTAACCTCTGCCTGTTACCCAGTGCCTAACTCGTTTCCACATTTTTGGGTATCTTTTCAGCAAAGCCCCACTCTACTGGTACCAATTTACTCTATTAGTCCATTTTCACACTGTTGATAAAGACATACCTGAGACTTGGTAATTTACAAAAGAAAGAGGTTTAATGACTTAACAGTTCTACTTGGCTGGGGAGGCCCCACAATCATGGCAGAAGGTGAAAGGTATATCTCACATGGCGGCAGACAAGAGAAGAGAGCTTATGCAGGGAGACTCTCCTTTTTAAAATAATCTGCTCCCACGAAACGTATTCACTATCATGAGAACAGCACAGGAAAGACCTGCCCCCATTAATCAATTACCTCCCACCAAGTCCCTCCCACAACATGTGGGAATTCAGAAGAAATTTGGGTGGGGGCTCAGCCAGACCATATCCATTTTTCATGGGAATATAAATTAGTACAACTTCTATGGAAAACAGTGTGGGGATTTCTCAAATAACTAAAAATAGAACTACCATTTCGTGCAGCAATCCCATTACTGGGTATATACCCAAAGAAAAAGAAATCATTGTATCATAAGGATACATGCACTCATATATTTATCCCAATGCTATTCACAATTGCAAAGACATGGAATGAAATTAAATGTCCATCAGTGAATGACTGGATGTAGAAAACATGATATATGTACATAGTAGAATATTATTTGGCCATTAAAAAACCATGAAATCATATCTTTTGCAGCAACATGGATGGAACTGGAGGCCATTATCTTAAGTGAAACAAGTCAGACACAGAAAGACACATACTGTATGTTCTCACTTATAAATTGGAGCTAAATAATGTGTTCACATGGACATAGAGTGTGCAATAATAGACAATGGAGACTCAGAAGGATCAGTAGATAGGAGGGAGTGGGTGATGAGATATTATTTAATGGGTACTATGTACATTATTGAGGTAGTATATACCCTAAATGTCCAACTTCACCAATACATAATCTATGCATATAACATAATTACACTTGTACCTCATAAACTTACATAAATGTTTAAATAGGTAAATAAGCCTCTTACCAGGTTTACAACCTAGAACTGTCTTTCCCAAAGACTTGGGAACCATCTCTTTAAAAATAAAATCAAGGTAGATAGCAGCCCTATCTCTTAGTTTCCATGGAAGGATAACAGCTATCTTTGGCAGCCTCTCTCCAAATTGCAAAACTTTCTTCCATCATAAAAGCATGAAAAGTTTGTTTTTTTATAAAGCCAATTAACGAACACAGATGGTCACCTAAATTACCAATACATTTATAATAAACAAATAGTGCTGTTAACTCCTCTTATTTGAGAACTAGTTATTGTTCATCATGAGTAAGCATAAACAATTGACATTTCTGCTTGATTACACAAAAGAGTATGATTTATCTTTATCTTTGTAATTTCTCAAGCAGATTGCCTCTAATACGCATCTCATTCTGTTTTAATACTTATTCAATACTAATTGTTTTCTTCTCTTAAAACCTCGTGGAGAGGTTTTCTGGGTTGGGAAGTGATTTTGCTAATTATATTTCCCCAGTAGTACCAAATTACATCTTAATTGAACCGCTATTAAGTATATAACAAAATAAGGAGTGAGATATTCTTAGAGAAGCTAAAATGTATAAAATAAAATTTATATTGACAGCCAGCTAGAGTATGTTTAACTACCGATGAAACTTAAACAATTGTAGTGCCGCCAGAAATGCTATTTCTTAATATTTATTAAAGGTAGATAAATTTGTTTTGAAATGTTTAGAAAATAGATATAACATCATTAATAAATGTGTATACTTATATTTTTAAAGTATTATCACTTATAATTACTTAGTTTTACAAACTTATAACAGATTTCAACAGAGAAGCAATAAAATGTTTTATATTACATGTAATGCTGTTATGATTATAAACAATTTGCCAGTTAATAAACTGAGATAAAATATAAGAAAATTGTTTAGTATCATAGTGCAAATAAATAACAATATTAAACATTATTTTCATATCCATCCCAGCTCCTGAATTCCCATTTCCAAAATTCTAATTTGGAAAATTTGGGCACATATCATTTCTAAATTACTGCATTTACAAAGCCTACAAATACAAAAATAAATATTAATATTTTCCTAAACTATATGGCTAAGCTCCAACTGTTCCCATGTGATTATTTTGTTATTACTCAGCTTTTCTTATACTGCTTAAGCTAGCTAACAGCTTACTATCACATCCTCCATATCATGAAGTTGTTGTTGCTGTTGTTTTAACACATATGTGTGCATATATGTATGTGTGTGAGTCATCAAATATTGATTTAACCATGTTGTCTTAGTCCATTCAGGCTACTACAACAAAAATAGCATAGACTGGGTGGCTTAAACCAGGGGTCCCCCACCCCTGGACCACAGACCAGTATGATGCCACAGACTGGTCTGTGGCCAGTTATGAAGTGGGCCACACAGCAGGAAGTGAGTGGCAGGTGAGTGGGCATTATTGCCTTAGCTCTGCCTCCTGTCAGATCAGCGGTGGCATTCGAGTTTCATAGGAGCATGAACTCTATTGTGAACTGCACGTGTGAGGGATCTAGTTTATGCATTCCTTATGAGAATCTAATGCCTGACAATCTGAAGAGGAACAGTGTCATCCTGCAACCATCCCCCTCTGCCTCAGATCCACAGAAAATATGTCTTTCATGAAACCATCCCTGGTGTCAAAGAGGTTGGAGACCACTGGCTTAAGCAACACTCATTTATTCCTCACAGTTCTGGATGCTAGTAAGTCCGAGATGAAGGTACTGACAGAGTCACTGTGTGGTCAGAGCCTGCTTCCTGGTTTATAGATAGCAGTCTTCTAGCTGACTTCTCACATGACAGAAGGGGAGAAGGATCTCTCTGGGGTCTCTTTTATAAATCCTATCCAGGAGGGCCTCACCCTCATGACTTAATCACCTCCCAAAGACCCTACCTCCTGACATCATCACTTTAGGGCTTAGCATTTTAACATGAATTTTGGGGGGGTACACACCTTCAGTCTATAGTACCTATTGTTTGGGCTTTTTTTAATATAAAAATTTGGACTGTTCCAAAACTTATAAAGAAAAATTCAAGTAGGATCTCAAAAAGACATTTGCACACCCACGTTCATAGCAGCACTATTCACAGTAGCCAAGAGGTAGAAGCAACCTCAATGTCCATGGACAGATGAATGCATAAACAAAATGTGGTCTATTCATACAACAGAACATTATTCATCCTTAAAAAGGAAATAAATGCTGTCCTATGCTACAACAGGGATGAACTTTGATGACATTATGCTAAGGAAAATAAGCCAGTCACAAAATACAAATACTGTATAATCCCACAAATAGGTGGACTCTAACATAGTCAAATTCGCAGAAACAGAACATAGAACGTTGGTCAGCAGCAGCTGGGAGGAGGGATGAAAGAGAAGCTGTTGTTTAATAGTTTCAGATTTGCAAGACGAAAAAGTTGTACAGGTTTGTTTTCACAACAGTGGAAATATACTTAATGCTATGGGAATGCACATTTGAAAATGGTAAAGATAAAAAATTTCACTTTATGTTTTCTCTTTTATGATAATAATAATGATAGTCTCTTTGTGAGCTATCTCTAATGTATTTGGCAGTTTTAACCTAAAATCTTCCCATCCTCCAACTACACTGAGTGGTTGTTTGAAGACATTAATTCTTCCATGATTTCCCACACACTCTTTTCTCCACTTGAAGTGCTGTGATGTGTTTACTCACATTTTAAGTATTCTTCTTTCTGAACTAAAAGCCATTAAGGAATCATATCAGAAGCAGGACAAGGAATAGGGAAGAAAAACAAGAAGACAAGAAGAAACAGGTTCAGATGGTGCTATTGCCAAGTGTCAAGTACCCTCTTTGTTGCTGAAACCCAAACTTTTTAACTTAGTTTAATTACCCTTTCATAAGTTGGTCTGTGGTTACAATTAGTTCCACTTTCTGCTACTCCTTCCTCCTCTCTTTTCTCAAATGTGCTTTCCTCTAACCACATTTAATTTCTCTCCCGAAAAAGCCACCTTTTTTCTCACACACTTTAGCAATGCTTTTAGATATGCTGGGTCACTACCCACTCCTTCACCTGAGTAATTCCTACTCAGATGTTAGCTTACATGTATTTGCCTTTATAAAATCACATTCAACATACCATGTCTTAGGTTACATGTTGCTGCCATCGAGGTCTACATTGTTCTTGTAGTACTCAAGAATCTTGAATTACAGTGTTTCCTATCAATTGGAATCACCCATTTATTTATGTTGAATAGTATCACACATTGTTAGAGCCTCAGTACTCAACAAAGTGTGTTGAATTAATGAATACATGGATACATCAATAATCTGCTTGTGATCTGGGGAGGGAAAAGGAAAAAAAATCCCCAAACCCATGCCTTCGGAGTAGAGATTGACAAGATGACAGGATAATGACAGCAGAGTTAAGAGAGTGACCGAGGAGGTTCTGCTTCCATTTAACATGTGGAATTTTACTGAAGAAAATTATTGCCACTCTGACAAGAAAAAGTTGGATATCTTACGAAATCATGATTATTTTAAGCCCATCAAGAGCCGATGTCACAAAATAACCAAATGAACTAAGAAAAATGACAGCCCCTCCTAGAAAAATAAAGGGACATACAAGAGTTTCATCTTTGGCAGACATGACATAGAAGAAGGAAGTCACCACAGAAACAGGTGCAGTGGTCCTTCCTGACACGTGGTTTCACTCTCTCCGGTTTCAGTCACCCAGGGTCCAGTACAATCAGATATTTTGAGAGACAAAGACCACATTCACATACCTTTTATTATGTTAGTATAATTGTTCTATTTTATTAATTATTGTTAGTCTCTTATTGTGCCTAATTTATAAATTAAACTTTATTGTAGATATGCATATATAGAAAAAAAAACACAGTATATATAGGGTTCAGTACTGGCCCAGGTTTCAGACTTCCACTGAGGGTCTTGGAACATATCCCTCGAAGATAAGGTGGGACTACTTCAGAAAGAAAGCAGCTGAACTTTTAACACATATTTAAAGGCCACTTGTAAGCTTGCCTAGCATTTTAAAAGCCCTCAAATACACAAACAGGTGTCTGCAATCTATGTCAATTGGCGTTCATGAGCCATTACTGAGTGCTCATGAGAAAGACTGGATGTAGGGTGGTAAAAATTTAGAGAGACCTCCTTTTTTTTTTTTTTTTTTTCTTTTTGTGAGACGGAGTCTTGGAGTCTCGCTGTCACCCAGGCTGGAGTACAGCAGCATGGTCTAGGCTCACTGCAAGCTCCGCCTCCCGGGTTCCCGCCATTCTCCTGCCTTAGCCTCCCGAGTAGCTGGGACTACAGGCGCCCACCACCATGCCTGGCTAATTTTTTGTATTTTTTAGTAGAGACGGGGTTTCACCGTGTTAGCCAGTATGGTCTCGATCTCCTGACTTCGTGATCCGCCCTCCTCGGCCTCCCAAAGTGCTGGGATTACAGGCGTGAGCCACTACGCCCGGCCTAGAGAGACCTCCTTTAAGAAACGTTGTACTGGTTCTAAGACTAAGGACAGAATAAGAAATCCAAGGAAAATATCTCACTCCCTGGTCTTCACTGTATGCACAGTGGCTGACATCTGCCCCTGGGGAAGAAACAGGAGTGCTGAGAGATGTGCTCTGAAAGGTAGCTACGGAGGGTTGCCTAGGCCTGAGGGTGAAGAAGGAAATGGAAAGGAGCTCTCCCACACTAGGCCCTATGATAGGTATGAGGCAACCACTGTCTACCACTGGCAAATAGCTCTGGACAAGTATAATGTTGCAGATTGCTTTGGTTTTTTAACACCCACTAGTGGCTATGATGGAGTAACAAGCGCTGGATTTACTCTACTAACTTAATAACAAAACTGGTTAAAATATATAAAACCACCAGTTTACAGACTTTTTAGGAAGCCACAACACAGAACTTTAATCTTTTGTAAGAGAGAAAATGAATGAGATGAACCCCACATTTGTCCCAACTTTACATTCTGAACCTTGGAGCAGGAAGGGAAATTCCAAACAGAGCACAGAATTCAAAGGATCTGAGTTGGGTAGATGCTGTAAGGCAGACTTCAAGAGAAGAGGGAGCCATGCAGACAAAGGACTCTAAAATATCTTCTGAATGTCCCCTAAGTTTTGCGGACTAATAAGAAGTGTACATGAAGAGTGAAACTCCACGAGGTTAGGAAAAGAAGGCTTGTGGACCTGAGTCCTGAATGGTTTCCAGAATTTATACAGGATGGGGATTCCAGAGAATCACAGTATGATGTTTTCTTGTCACTGATTATATCGACTAGTGACAACTAATCAGCATATCCTAGTAATCAAAAAATATATATATCACTAAAGACCGCACTAGATATACCTTATCTAAGCTTAAAAGCAAGCCCAGAGAGGAATAAAATGAACTACAAATATCACAGCTGCTGATCAGAACAAAGCTTAATATGCTTTACAGAAAGAATCAAATTAATTCCAAGTAACGGAACTGCAACCCACAATAAAGGGCAAGGCCACGAACAGGAATACAAACGTCACATACATCTAATGTCATAAAAGTTAACAGTTACATTCAGTTGAAAATTCACAGACATGAAAAAAGCAAGAAAATATGACAAATAATGAGGACAAAATTCAATCTATTGAAACCTATCCAGAACTGACACAGATGTTAGAAATAGCAAACAAGGATATTAAAAGGTACTTAACTGTATTCCATATGTTCAAAAAGTTAAGCAAAGATATAAAAATGACCCAAATTGAACTTCTTGAAATGAAAGTCAAAATGTGTGAGATAAAAACAACAAAAATTCTAGATAGGACAGCAAAGTATTAAATATTGCTGGTAAACAAATTTACGAACTTAAAGACATAGAAATAGAACAATTCAAAATAAAACACAAAGAGGATATAAAGCTCTCAAAATAATAAACAGTATTAGTGAGCTCTGAGACAACTTTAAATGACTACACATACACACACACATATTTAAATGTATATTATAAATTGGAATAGTGAAAGAAGAGGACTGAGGAAAGACAAAAATATTTGAACAGAAAACTATTAATTTTGTTAAGTTTAATAAATATTATGAACTCATAAATTCAAGAGGCTCAATGAACCTGAAGAACAAGGAAATTCAAACACATAATGCCAAGACACTTCACAATCAAATTGGTTAAAAAACATTGATAAAGGTTAAAATGTAAAAGCAACCATAGAAATTGAAAAGTTACATACAAAGCAACAAAATAAGAATGGTAGCAGCTTTCTGTTTCTGAACAATGTAAAAGTAAAGACAGTAAACAACACCTTTAAAGCACTGAAAGGAAAAAAAAAAAAAAAACTTGTCATCTGAGAATCTTATACCTGGACAAAAGTAGCTTTCAAAAATGAGGTGCAACCATGACTTGTTTAGAATGCTAAAGAATGAAAGCATTTACCAACAGTGAATTTCTGTTGCACAAAAATGTTAAAGCCAGTTTACCTGGCAGAAAAAAAAAAAAGATATTAAATGGTAACTTGTATCTACATAAAGAAATGAACATAGGTGATTTTGTTCTTATTATTTAAATATCTCTAAAAGATAATCAACTGACTAAAACAAAATAATAATACTGAATTGCTAGGTATATAACCTATGTAGAAGTAAAATGTAAGGCAACATAGCACAAAGACCAGGAGGGAAGAAATGAAAGTATACAACTATAGGGTTCTTATATGTGAAGTAGTATAATTGCTATATTATCACTTGAGAGTAGACAAGAATAAGTTAAATCTGTAGAATATGAATATGTAATTAATAAAATTAAAAACAGTTATATTGAACAAGCAAAGAAGACAAAATACAATCATTATAAACACAAGATTAATCCAAAATAATTAACTCACAAGAAGGCAGAAAAGAAGAAAACAAAAAACATATCTGATAAGAAAAAATCAGGAAGATGGTAAATTTAAACATAATCAAATAATCATTATAAATATTAATTGTCCAAACACCCCAATTACAAGGCAGATATCCGGTTGGATTTAAAAAGCAACATTGAACTATATATTGCCCAAAAGAAACCCACTATAAATATGAGGCTCAAGTAGGTTTAAAGTAAATGGATTGAGGACTTCAGTTTCAGTATAAACATGTAGTGAACTGAAAAACTCACTGTCCTTACAACAAAATAAGAAAGATGGACATGCAGCAAATTAATGATCTTTCATGGACTCTTTAAAGAGCTAATGTCATAGGACAAATGGCCATCCTGAAAAGAGACAGAAACCTCCAGGGAAACATGGAAGTCAAGCATTTGTTTACCAGGCAAAGAAGCTACTACTGGGTGCCATGTAAGTCAGTAGAAACTATAACGTAAAATTCTTAGGAATAGATCGTCTAGAGTGAAAACATGAAACCCCCCGGGCCTGAAGGCTTGGGAAGTTCCCCTCCATTTTGGAGGATTTCTCTTCAGACTTTTATAGGCAGAATAGGAGAGAAACTGGAGAAAGGTCCCCCGTGGTACTACTTGGGAAATGTGGAAAGCAATCATTGTAAAATCTGTCCAGATCTTTGTCCTATATGAAGCAAAAAGCTCAGTCTGCAGGGTAAAGGATACCACCTGAAAGCATAGGTAAAATTCCATATCAGCTAACGGAAGGCAGCTCTAACCAGCTTCAATATCCCTGTATCACCTAAGGTCACACAAAATCTGTTATCTTCAACTAAGAGTACTTCTAAAACAAAGGCTGAGAACCCTGGAGGATTTCTATTCCACCAGGAGAGGGATGCTTTTGAAGACAGAACCCACAAGAGTCAGGCCAAATGTGCACTCTAAAGATGGAAACTTCATCAGAACACCCAGCCACCATGTTAACAAGCCTCCAGTGCAGCTGGGAAAACTACACAAAGGAAAGATCAAAAGCCAAGGTTGCTAGGGTAATTTGGAGCCTCTAAGTGACCACAGCAATAACATATGTCAAATGTAGCACTCCTAAGTAGGTTAATATAAATCTATACACTAAAGGTCTGTGTACCTCATTATTTATTTCCCTATATTTGTGAAACCAAAAATAGCAAGGCATGCAAAATGGCAAGAAAGCACAGTCTGAAAAGACAACACAATTATTGGAGCAAGACTCAGATATGATACAGAATTGCAACTATGCAATAAGGAACTTTGATTAATATATTAGAGGTGTTTATGGAAAAGGTAGACTACATGCAAGATTAGATAGGTAATTTCAGCAGAGAGATGGAAACTAAAAAGAATTAAATGGAAAAGATAGAAATACAATCAATTTCTGTGGAATCAGTTGTAATGTCATTTTTGTCATTTCTGATTGTGTTTATTTGGATCTTCTCTTTGTTTTCTTTGTTGTTGTTGTTAACCTAGCTAAACTCTTGGTTTTATTGATCTTTTGTATGGACTTTTATATGGGTCTCAATTTTGTTCAGTTCTTCTCTGATTTCAGTTATTTCTTCTCTTCTACTTGCTTTGGGTTTTGTTCTGTTTTCTGTAGTTCCACTAGTTGCAATGTTAGGTCACGAATTTGAGATGTTTCTAGTCTCTTGATGAAGGCATTTAGCATTATAAATTTTCTTAAGAGTACCTTAGCTGTATCACAAAAGTTTTGGTAAATTTGTCTCTATTTTTATTAATTTCAAAGAATTTTTTTATTTCTGCCTTAATTTTGTTGTTCATCTTTGAAAAAATTTCAGTTATGAAGAATTAAATCATTTGATTTCCATGTTTTTGTGTAGTTTTAAGAGTCTTCTAAGTATTGATTTCTACTTTTATTGTACTGTGGTCCAAGAGTGTGCTTGATATGGTTTTGGTTTTTTTTTTTTAATTTATTAAGATTTGCTTTACAGCAAAGCATGTGGTTGAGCATAGAATATGTTTGATGTATGGATGAGAAGACTGTATATTTTGTTGCTGTTGGATACAGTACTTTGTAGATATGCATTACAGTCTGAATGGTCAAGTGTCAAGTTTAAGCCCAGAATTTCTTTGTTAGTTTTCGGCCCCAATGATCTATCTAATACTGTCAGTGTGGTGTTAAAGTCCCCCCTATTATTGTGTGGCTGTCTAAGTCTTTTCATAAGCAAAGAACAACTTGTTTTGTAAATCTGGGTGGTGCTATGTTGGGTGCATATATATTTAGAATAGTTAGGTCTTCTGGTTGAATTGAACCCTTTATCATTATGAAGTACCCTTCTTTGTCTTTCCCGATTGTTTTTCATTTAAAGTCTATTTTATCTGATAAAAGATTAACAACTCCTGCTCTTTTTTGTTTTTGGTTTTCATTTGCTTGGTAGAACTTCCTCCATCCCCTTTGTTTGAGCCTGTGAGTGTCATTACATGTGAGATGTGTCTCTTGAAAACAGCAGTTAGGTCTTGCTTTTTCATTCAGCTTGCCACTCTATGTCTTGTTTGTTTGTTTGTTTGCTTGCTTGTTTGAGATGGAATCTTTCTCTGTCTCCCAGGCTGGAGCGCAGTGGCATGATCTCAGCTTACTGCAATTTCCGCCTCCTGGGTTCAAGCAATTCTCCTGCCTCAGCCTCCTGAGTAGCTGGATTACAGATGCGTGCAACCACATTCGGCTAATTTTTTTACTTTTAGTAGAGACAGGGTTTCACCATGTTGGCCAGGCTGGTCTCAAACTCCCAATTTCAGGTAATCTGCCTGCCTTGGCCTCTCAAAGTACTGGGATTACAGGTGTGAGCCACTGTGTTCGGCCCACTCTATATCTTTTAAGTGGGGAGTTTAGACCATTTACATTCAGAGTTAGTATTGATATGTGAGATTTTGATCCTTAGACAAGATTATTAACACCTCTATGCATATAAATTAGAAAATCTAGAGGAAATGGATAAATTTCTGGAAACATACAGCCTCCCAAGATTGAATCAGAAAGAAAGTGAAAACCTGAACAGACCAGTAACAAGTTAAGAAATTGAATCAGTAATTTAAAAAAATATAGCGGCCGGGCACGGTGGCTCAAGTCTGTAATCCCAGCACTTTGGGAGGCCAAGACAGGTGGATCACGAAGTCAGAAGATCGAGACCATCCTGGCTAACATGGTGAAACCCCGTCTCTACTAAAAAATACTAAAAACTAGCTGGGCGTGGTGGTGGGTGCCTGTAGTCCCAGCTACTCAGGAGGCTGAGACAGGAGAATGGCGTGAACTTGGGAGGCAGAGCTTGCAGTGAGCTGAGATCCAGCCACGGCACTCCAGCCTGGGCGACAGAGTGAGACTCCGTCTCAAAAAATATATATATATACATAAAAGACCCCAGGACCAGACAGATTTATTGACTAATTCTACCAGATGTACAAAGAAATGATATCAATCCTACTGAAACTTTTCCAAAAAAAATTGAGGGAGAGGTGCTTCTATCTCATTCCATAAAGCCTGCATCATCTTGATACCATAATCTGGCAGAGGCACAACAAAAGAGAAAACTTAAGGACAATATCTCTGATAAATTTAGATGCAAAAACGCTCAACAAAATACTAGCAAGCCAAATACAGCAGCATATCAAGAGTTAATTTCCCATGATCAAGTGGGCCTTTTTTTTTTTTTTTTTTGGTATGCAAGGTTGGTTCAACATGCTTTAATCAATAAGTGTGATTCACCACATAAACAGAATAAAAAACTATATGATCATTTTTATAGATATAGAAAAAGCCTTCAATAAAATTCAACATCTCTTCATGATAAAAATCCTCAACAGATTAGGCATTAAAGGAAAATACCCCAAAATAATTAGAGCCATCTATCACAAACCCACAACCAACATCAGACTGAATGGGCAAAAGTTAGAATCATTTCCTTTGAGAACTAGAACAAGACAAGGATGCCTACTCTCACCACGCCTATTCAACATAGTACTGGAAGCCCTAGATAGAGCAATCAGACACGAGAAACCAAAAAAAAAGGCATCCAAATAGGAAAAGAGGAAGTCAAACTATCTCTCTTTCATGACAATATGTTTATATATATAGAAAACACTAAAGACTCTGCCAAAGACTCCTGGAATTTACAAATTCAGTAAAGTTTCTGGATATAAAACCAATGTTAAAAAATCATTAGCATTTTTATAAAACAACATTCTAACTGAGAACCAAATTAATAACACAATCCCATTTACAATAGGCACAAAGAAAATGAAACACCTAAGAAATTCATCTAACCAAGAAAGTGAAAGACCTCCACAACAAGAACTACAAAACACTGTTGAAATAAATTAGAAATGACACAAATGAATGACAAAATATTCCATGCTCATGAACTGGAAGAATCAATATCATTAAAATGGCCATACCTGCTAAAGCAATTTACAGATTCAACATTATTCCTATCAAAATACCAACATCCTTTTTCACAGAATTAGAAAAATCTATTTTGAAATTCATTTGGAAACAAAAACTGCCTGAATAGCCAAAGCAATCCTAAGCAAAAGGAACAAAGCTGGAGGCATCATATTATACATCTTCAAACTATACTGTAAGGCTACAGTAACCAAAACAGCATGGTACTAGTATAAAAACAGATGCATAGACCAAAGAAATAGAATAGTGAATCCAGAAATAAACCTGCACATCTCTCACCATATATGAAAATAACTCAAGATGGATGAAATATTTAAATCTAAGAGCGCAAAATATGAAAATCCAAGAAAATCTAGGAAATACCCTTCTCAACATAGGCCTGTGACCTAATTAAACTAAAGAGCCTTTGCACACAACAAAAAATTACAAACAGAATAAACAGCCTACAGAATGGGAGAAAACATTTGCAAACTATGCATCTAACAAAGATCTAATACTTAGAATCCACAAGGAACTTAAATCAACAAGCAAAATCAAACAGTCCAATTAAAAATTGGACAAAGGGGCAGGGTGCGGTGGCTCACACCTGTAATCCCAGCACTTTCGAAGGCCAAGGTGGGCGGATCACAAGGTCAGGAGATTGAGACCATCCTGGCTAACATGGTGAAACCCTGTCTCTACTAAAAATACAAAAAATTAGTCGGGCATAGTGGTGGGTGCTTGTAGTCCCAGCTACTCGGGAGGCTGAGGCAGGAGAATGGCGTGAACCCAGGAGGCAGAGCTTGCACTGAGCCAAGATAGCACCACTGCACTCCAGCCGGGGTGACAGAGTGAGACTCTGTCTCAAAAAAAAAAAAAAAAAAAAAAAAAGAAAAAAGAAAATAAAAAAAATAAATAACAAAAATTGGACAAAGGGCCAGATGCAGTGGCTCATGCCTGTAATTCCAGCACTTTTGGAGGCCGAGGCAGGCAGATCATGAGGTCAGGAGATCAAGACATCCTGGCCAACATGGTGAAACCCTGTCTCTACTAAAAATACAAAAAATTAGCCAGGCATGGTGGCGCACACCTGTAATGCCAGCTACTCGAGAGGCTGAGGCTGGAGAATTGCTTGAACCCAAGAGGCAGAGGCTGCAGTGAGCTAAGATCATGCCACTGCACTCCAGCCTGGGCAACAGAGTGAGACTTTGTCTCAAAAAAAAAAAAAAATTGGACAAAGGACATGAACAGACACTTCTCAAAAGAAGACATACAGGCAGCCAACAAACATGAAAAAATGTACAACATCTCTAATCATCAGAGAAATGCAAATCAAAACTAGAGTGTGAAATCATCTTACAGCAGTCAGAATGATGATTATTAAAAAGTCAAAAAATAACAGATGTTGGTGAGGCTAGAGAGAAAAAGGAATGCTTATGCACTGTTGGTGGGAATGCAAATGAATTCAGTCACTGTTGAAAGCAGTTTGGAGATTTTTCAAAGAACTTAAAATAGTGCTACCATTCAACCCAACAGTCCCACTACTGCATAGATAAAGGAAAATAATTCATTCTATCAAAAAGACACACGCACCTACATGTTCACTGCAGTGTTATTCACAATAGCAAAGACATGTAATCAACCTAGGTGTCCATCAGCAGTGAATTCAGTAAAGAAAATCTGGTACATATACATCATGGAATACCATGTAGCCATAAAAATGAATGAAATAATGTTCTTTGCACAAACATGGATAGAGATGGAGGCCATTATCCTAAGTGACCTCATGCAAGAACAGAAAACCAAATACCATATGTTTTCACTTGTAAGTGGGAACTAAACATTGAATACACATGAACATAAAGATGGACACAATAGACACAAGAGATCACTATTTGGGGTAGAGTGGATGGACTGAAGAAGAGCCTGTTGGGTATCGTGCTTACTGCCTGTATGACAGGATTGTTAGGACCCCAAACCTCAATGTCATGCAATTAACCCAGATAACAAACCTGTGTGTGTACCCTTTAATCTACAAAAAGGTTGAAAATTAAAAAAAAAAAAAAAAAAAAAAAGAGGTACAGCCAATGTGCTCCATTTACCATCCTTATCTTTTGTCTTTTCCCCCTTCAATTCATCATCTGCAGCACTGAATGAGTAATCATTCTTGATTAGCAATGTGGCATAGCTCTACTCTGCCTAACAATCTTCAAAGAGGGCCTGATGCAGTGGCTCACGCCTATAATCCTGGCACTTTGGGAGGCCAAGGCAGGTGGATTACTGAAGGTCAGGAGTTCAAGACCAGCTTGGCCAACATGGCGAAACCCAGTCTCTACTAAAAATACAAAATTAGCTGGATGTGGTGGCACGTGCCTGTAATCCCAGCTACTCGGGGGGCTGAGGCAGGAGAATCTCTGGAACCCAGGAGGCAGAGGTTGCAGTGAGCAGAGATTGTGCCATTGTACTCCAGCCTGGGCAAAAAGAGTGAAACTCTGCCTCAAAAATAAAAAAAATCTTCGAAGAGAAGCTATACAATGAAAAATGGAGAGAATTAGAGCCAGACACATTTAGAATCAAATGACAGCTTCATCACTTCTGGGCTGTGACATCTAGGAAAATAATATAAACACTTTCAGAGCCTCTGTTTTTTTATCTGAAAAGTGAGAATAATAAGCCTATTATGAGGATTAGAATAGATAATAACATAGTACTCTTCACACCACACATTAAGAGATGACTAAGCGGCGGCAGCTATTGTCAATGCTATTCATTCATAATCTTTAGAATTTAAAGCCCTTCCTTGCTCACATGACCATTTTACAATCCTGATAGTACATGTATTTTCCATTATTTCACATTTCATCCAGTCAAATAATGTTCCCTAATGACCTTAAGATATTGAACTTTCTTGAGCCTCCCTGACTGTCCCAGTCCCATGATGTCTTCATGTCTTCTTCTTGTGGTTCCGTAGCATTTGAGGTCTGTAACCAAGAATATGGCATTTACCATGTTGCCATTTTGTCTTCTCCAATTAGCTCAAAGTATCTCAAGGACAACAATGTTTTCTTTTTTTTTTTTTTTTTTAAACAATGTGTTTTTTTACATCTTTGGATGTTTCACTCTACCTGGTATTGTTTGAATGAATTTTACTCTTTATTCTCACCAAATACTATAGCATATTCAAGATATTTTTTAAAAGTAGCTTTTCTGTGATACTTTAAATAAATTCTGTCTTTTCGAAATTTTCTTAGAATATCATACAGTATTGACAATAATCCAATCACATAACTTGAAGTATATGAATTTGTATCTTACTATTTCTCAAGCAGTTTTCTTTAGAACTCCTAGATATGAGCATATGTCAATGCAAACCATATCACTTCCGTTTTTGTTTCCAAATGTTTAAATTTTATTGTATGTTTAAAATACCATGTTAACAACAGAGTTCATATTTATATAAAATTATATCAAAACAATATGACCCAGGCTTGAGTAAAAATTAAGGACTTTCTTAAATGCCATAAATAGAATGTGTTCCTTCAGGAACACATAAAAGAACTACAATCGGGTTTTATCATAAACACTGTTTTATGTAAATTATCAAAAAATTCAAAATGACAAATATAATTCAACAGAAAGTGGACACCTTGTCTATATTTTATTCACACTAAGGAGAGCAAATTGATAAGCAATACTCAACAGTTTTGATAATGTCCTTGTAGCTGGAAGTAAGAAGTAAATCTATTAAAACTTGATAGTAATAAATAAAACTGGCCACAGTGCCATCAGGTTATACAATTATGTCTACTTTTTCAATGACATCTCTCAGTTATTAATCTGAGTCCAGCTTGCATTACATTTTAAGATGTATTTGCAGTTTTTCAGGAAAAAGTTTCAGGACTTCAGGTGAAGAGTAGTTTGTAGTCTTCTTGCTGCTATAATCTTTACGCTCATTTCTCCGTCACCTCATATGCCTAAAATAGCCTTGTATTCCTGTTCCCCTGAAAGTACATTAACTGATCTCTTCTGAAAATTCAAGTTGTTGATTTGATTCATAGACAGCATCTTTCTACACAATGAGCTTCTTGAGGCAAGGAACTTGTGCTACTCCTCAAATGCACACAAAGAATAACCCTTTAGTAAACATTCAATAAACTAATTATAAATTATAGAAGGGACCAACACATCTTCATTGATCAAATGAAGAAACTGAAAACATTGGACAATAAAGTAATTGCTCAAGCATACAGATAGTTGATGACAAAAATGGGACTAAAAACTTGTTTTTCTAATTTCTATCCTAATACACGTTCAAAAATTCTATCCTGCAGCATATGCTTTTTTGCATAAATTTTCTTAATAATCAATGGGAAACCATCCTTCAGTAGATAGTGACATACAACGGTACTGACTTCATTTGGAAAAAGAAAAATAAAATTAAAAGTATTATTAATCCCTGGTCAAGTCAGATCCATTTTCTTCTCCCAAAGCAGCCCTGACTTGAGGGAGGAGGGAGTGGGGAGGATACATTTTTAAAGAGATCATATTTGCTTTGGAAGGAATCTATCAGAATGTTTAAAACACTCAACCCCATACAGGAATATTAGTTCAAATATAAAACTTTTAATAAATAAAAGAAGAAGAGTAATCTCTGAAGCTGATTTTTCCTGTATTCTAGTAATTGGTCCAGTTAACTGTTGGATGTTTTTGAATATAGTTACAACATCAAGCTATAAATATATGACTTCATCTTTCCTGTGGTAAAGAATTGTTTATAAATCTGCTGGAGACAGCTTATACTGTTATATCTATCTCAAAGGCATGCTCTTTCTCTTTTGGGGTACACAATTTTTGAAGGTTCAGAGTCAAAGAATCTTGAAAAACTGAAGATAATCTATAGGTAGAGGCAAGAGCAAATATAACTGATGTAATAGAAAGAGCTTCTGTTTTCTCATTTTAACCCTCTTTCCTAACAGTTGTACCCTTAGATTTTACATATTCTCTTCCAGTCTACATCTTATGCTCAGTTATTTCATATTATCCATTCCAGAACAATCAATTTCCTTGCATTTTATCCTGTTAACCTACCAGTTGTTTTCACTGCTGCCTTTCCAAATGCAGTGGACAGTTAGAAAAGTTAGATAAAACAAACAAGAGTCCAGCAACCATCATAATATTGTGATAAACTCCACCACAAATTAATTTCAATCATTGTATCTCTGGAGTCCCCTGGTTCCTTTATACACCTCGGTCTTCTAAAGCTGTGTCTGAGATGGCGATTCTTCTTCCAGTGATTTATTAAATGCAATGCCCTCAAGAGAAAGAAGTGAGAAACAGCATAAGGAAGAGGAAAAAATCCAACAAGAATGTGTTTCCACCTTCAGGCTAGCTGAAGTCTGATCCCACGGCAAAGCTCTGGATCATTAATTGCACCCACAGAGTTGGTTCCACCTTAAGTCAAGAAATAGCACAATCTGATTTTCTTTTTTAGCCTCCAGGCTTATGCTGAAATTATCTCATCAAAGATCAACTATCTAAGCACCAAACTCAATGATATTTTCCCAGTTTAAAATCTCCTATATGGCACTTAACACCACCGATTAGCTCCTTTTCAAATTCCTCCTCTTGGGCAAAATGATATGAACAAAATTGTGTATTGTCTTGGCTTAGAGAATAATTATGGAAAAACAGCATATTTTTATTTACTTTTTAAATAAAATCTTCTCTTCTCAAATACTTCTACGGTCTGCAGAATAGAGACCACCCCCTGATATTTCTTGGTATCCTTAATGTCAGCAGAATTTGTGATGCTGGGAATAAAAACTCAGCACATACCTGTGATGACACAAAATATTTCTTAATAAATTCAACACAAACAGTATAAGAGGCATATGCTGCTTAGCTTTTCCACTGGTTTTACAAACTATCATATAGGAACTGTTTTCTGTCCTTAAAATAATCCCTGGGCTACTCATTTAAATGGAAAGTCCCTAGGAAAATCACAAGGTACAAACTATGGGAGGACAGGAGATATACATACCTATTGTGTATCTTATCAATTAATACATCCAGTATCAATAGTAATAGAATACTTGGCTAATAATAAAACACAAGAATAAGCCAGGAAGAAGAGAGGCTGGGTAACACATATACACAAAAATACATATATATTTACATACATTTGCATACTGTACATGTGCACACCTTCCAGAGCCTACTGAACATTTTCCCATGTAGATGGTGTCCAATAAATATTGGAATAAATGTGGAAGAAAAAAAGGAAATGGATAGGGAAGAAGGGAAGGAAGGAAGGAAGGAAGGAAGGAAGGAAGGAAGGAAGGAAGGAAGGAAGGAAGGAAGGAAGGAAGGAAGGAAGGAAGGAAGGAAGGAAGGGAGGGAGGGAGGGAGGGAGGGAGGGAGGGAGGGAGGGAGGGAAAAGGTGAGCTTCCTTATTTTCTCCATAATTCTAAAATATGTTTGGCTAATTATAAATTTCCTTATGAAAGTTCCACAAGAAACAAAGTCAACTGCCTTTAAA
Source organism: Macaca nemestrina (assembly GCF_043159975.1). Classification (NCBI taxonomy): domain Eukaryota; kingdom Metazoa; phylum Chordata; class Mammalia; order Primates; family Cercopithecidae; genus Macaca; species Macaca nemestrina. The sequence continues at coordinate 13,736,571 of NC_092128.1, forward strand.
GTTTCCTTTACAGGAGTTAAATATTATCTATAGTTGGATTGTTTATTTTAAATTCGTGTCCAAAAAAAGGTTAATTTTTCTTATAAAGATAACATCCTTTCATCCACACCTTAGGATTTGATGTGTAGATAGGTTGTTCTCACTTTGACTGAAAATTAAAAATAAATTAGCCCTAGAAATAATGCCTTAAAAGTGCAGGTTTGGAAAAACTAGCTGCAGCCTCTTTAAACACCCTCATTTTTGCTGGATTATTTACTAATATATCATACCTGACCATGATATTTAAGGTAGATCTCAGTTTACCAATATCAGCATATCTTTTGCAAACTCTTAGGTAAGAAAACTATTTCTTCTTGTGGCTTAAACTATGCAAACTCCATAGAAGTCACTTGAGGGATAAATGGACTCTCATAATACCATTCTTACCCACTCACTTTTATGGTCATAACTGTATTTAAAAGTCAACGTGGCTATCACTGATCCATCTTGGCATTCTGGCTCATCCTGCATATAGTCAATCTTGCTGCTTTAAACCATCAGTATCTGTAGTGCAAGTATGTCAAGCAATCGGAATGGGGAGTTCAGCATTTCATTGGCTGTCTAAATCAATCATTTTTGAACATGAATAAGTCATGCTTAAATGGATGGCTTCAGCCTACATTAGGAAGCACTTGTGTGAGGAGAAGGTTGAAAAATAGAATAAATTCAGGTTCAGGGAAGCCACATTGCATTCTCCTTCAGCCAGTCTCATTTTTTCTTCTTCTACCAAAATGATAGATATAGAATCATTTTAATACAAATCCTGCTTAAGTCTCCGGAAACGGATTTAATAGAACAGCTTGTGATATTCCAGCAGAGAACTCATTAAGGAAATTCAAGATTCTGAAGTCAGAATAATGTTGCTGGCTTTCAGAACACAAGGTGATCGACGGGAAGGTCTTGCTTTGCATGTTTACCAGCAGGCAGGTGTATTTCATTCTCTTGATCCCTTAAAGAACAGCTGAAGGATTTTTTTCAGTGTTAACTTCTCTCTTTTCAGTTCCACCATCAATCTGTAATTTATTTCAGGAAGTGTTTTTGCTGGGCATCTGTCGCTGTGAGTATTTCACTGGTTTCTTTTGAAGGTCACACCTTTGTATTTTTCTTATCGCCAGAGTTGAGATTTTGCCAAGAGGGATGGGTTATGTGCTGAGGGATCAACCTACATTTCTTCAGTTTCACATTCTCCAAAGCGTCTGCCATATTTCATTGCACATAATACAGGAACACTTTACTGCCCTAAAAGAAACCTTAACCATCAGGAACATAGCTGAGTAATTCAAATTATGAGACAAACAAGACTTCTATGCTGTAATAAATGTCCTAAACTAATATAGATATTTCCAAAATTCTCATTCAGTGTTCTCTTCCTCATATTTTACACTCAGTATCAATAAGTCTAGTTGTATAATTTCCCATTTCTTATCATATTAGATACATCAAACTAGACAGCTTGTGAAAGTCAGGAACTGTACAGGAAGAAAAGTTGGAGATATTTAAATTGGAAAAATTGTAATTACTTAGCAATAGGGTGAAAACTAAATAAAGTTCACAAATTACATAATCTCCATGTACTAGAATACAATATAGCAAATGAACTGCATGACTTACAGCAGAAGTCAGCAAGCTTTTGCAGTAAAAGATCAAATAGTAAATATTTCAGGCTATGTGGGCCATACAGTTTCTGACACTATTACTCAATTCTGCTATGGTAGCACAAAATAAGTCACAGACAATCCAGAAACCAAACCATGTTCCATGGCTAATATCCCAATAAAACTTTATTTACAAAATCAGGAAGCAATCTCAATTTGACCTGCAGACTCTGGTTTACTAACCCCTATGAAGAATTAGGTGAAGAAATACAAACAAGTTTCAAAACATAATTGGGAATGAGAAAAGCAAGTTCCAGAATGCTATATACAGAGCGACATATTAAAGTATGAAAAGATGAAATACTTTAATATATGATATTTATGGATCCACACACTTACCCTAAAAGCATAAGAGCATGAAAAAGTGACAAACACCATATTCAGAATAGTGATTAAGTCTGGAGGAAAAGCTTATGAAATAGAAGAAAAAAAGGAGGGTCAGTAACTATATCTGTAATGACTTTTTTTTTTTTTCCTTAAACTCTGTGTTGACTGCAAAGCTGTTCATTACATTAATCTCTATACATTTTTATACACCTAAAATATTTTATAATCATAAAAAACAGGCATTTTAACTCATGTAACATAACATGCTGGGGCAGTTTAATAGGTTTAAAATTAACTATACAACTTAGTGTTTCAGAGTTTATCAACATTTTGCCTGAAAAAAATGATACACATATTAATAATTATAAACCCAAGATGAAAATGCAAAAATTTAGTTCAGTACAGACTTTAGCTGTGGAATCTAAAAGTATTTCAAATACATTTCAGAGAAAAAATACAATGTTAACACATTGAGCTAGAATGTTTTGATGCTTATAGTACTCTGTTAGTATAATCTCATACATGAAACATCTCTTCTTTGATTTGCCTAATAGTTTTATTATCTTTCAGTTTTTCTAATCCAGTCGACACTATTTTAAAACATAGATATATTTGTACTCTGGTATGCCCTCAAGATTTCAGGGAGTCCTTCCTTGACTACTCTATAAAAGTGTCTTCTTCCCTCATTGCCTTATATGAAAGTGACTATATAAAAAGTAGCATTGTGCAGGCTCTACTTACTTAAGTGTCTTCTTTAACAGATGTTTTGAGGTTTTAATCAAGAAAAGCTGGTAATTGGCAAGTCAAGGGATTTGTGAAAGTTATTCGGTGTTACTTGCCTCAATAGTATCTTAAATACCACTACCAGGTAACACAATCAGTAACCAAACACTATTAAGGATAATACGTGGGGAAGAAATATTTTCTTCTAAATATGCGAGTTTAAGAATTGTTCTTGGAGGTATAAAATTTCTTTCCAGTTATTGAGAACTATAATAGCAAACTTACAGAGGTTATGTCCTTATAGGAAAACGATAAACTACTTTTCATATACGTATATTTTAACTATAGTAATCAAAAAAGTGTAGATAAAATCTGAATTTCTCAAAAGGCAATTGTCTATGCACGCATATTCCATTATTCTGTCAGTTGAGAACCTAGAAGAAAACAACCACCTAATAGCAATAAGCACACCTAGCACCTAGAGTTTAGTGCTAATACCATTCTACAATTAAAAAAAACACACACACACAAAATACAAAAAATAAAAAACTAGAGTTCAATTCCTTAGAGAAATAGCTGAATCTAGAACTGGGGCAGGAAATATACCAGATAATCTTGAAGCGTTTTACAGTGCCAGGAAGAAAGGAAGTAAATGCACATTGCACACACACACCCCACCCACCCACACACAGTCATGGAGGCATGTCGAAGGGACAGAGGAACCAAATGAAATAACTCTCAAGTGCCAAAGACAGAGCAATTCAAGCAACAAAGTAAGTAAATTAGTATTGGATTGTCCCAACAGAGAAAATAAATATTTAGGGATCTGCATTAATATTAAAATAATTAAGTTAATAAATGGGAGAAAAAGGACAAATTTCCCATGCAAGAGAATTCCAAATAATTTATGTAGATATGCCCCTGTCAATGAGATGGAGCATCACTCCCCGCTCTTTAATTCTGGGCTGCTTATGATAACTTTTTTCCAAAAAATACAAATTGGAAAAGGAGAAGGAAGAGTAACTTTGTGGTAGAGAAACCTGGCAAACACTCCCTCAGTCAGGTGATCAAGGTTAACTTCAACCATGATAAGACGTGTTGATGCCATGTACTCGATATGATGTGGTTACAATGGCACTTTAACTTTGTTGTCTTTCTCCCAAGAACGCGATTCCCCCTTGTAATCATGAGAAAAGCATCCAAGAAATCTAAATTAAATAACAGCACAAAATAACTGACCAATATTCCTCAAAACTGTCAAAGTCATCAAAACCTAGGAAAAGTCAGAGAAACTGCGAGAGTGAAGGGGATCCTAAGGATACATGGGGACGAAATAGAACATAACCTTGGATGGGATTCCAGAACAGATAAAGGACATTAGGTAGAAACTACAAAAAACTGAATGGCACATGGACTTAATGATTTATCAGTAATGACTCCTTAATTTTAACAAACGTGCAATACTGATGTAAGATGTTAGAAATAGGAGAACCTGGGCATGGAGTATATGACAACTCTCACAACTATCTTCACAATTTCTTCTATAAATCCAAAACTTCTCTAAAGTAAAAAGTTTATTTTTAAAAAAAGGGAAATTGTGAAAAAAAGTTTATTTTTGTGATTTAAACATGAAATATTTATTGTACAAACATAATTTAGCTGTGTTAAAGCAAATCTCCTTATGTATCTTACACTCCTTTATTTTTACCATAGCATTTATCATCACCTGACATACAGCCTACTTATTACTTGGGAATAAGAAATATGGAGGCAGGGTTTCTGTGTGTTTTGTTTAGTCCTATATCTCCTTCATTATATCAGTTAGCTATCATCGATTAACAATCCATACCAAAACTTAGACGTTTTAAACGGCAGCCATTTTTACTTCTCACATGTCTATGGGTCAATAGGCAGTTCTGCTGATCTGTGCTAAGTTTGGCTGATCACTATGGGGTTCATTCATCTGTCTTTGGTTAGCTGGCTGCTGGGCTGGAGACTAGCTACTCTAAGGTGGCCTTAGCTGAAATGATACATTAAGCATTAAAGATTTTTGTATGGATTTGTATTTTTACTTCTTTGGCATCCCCTTAGCCATGCTATCAATGTCTGTCCCATAATCCTGTTAAGCTGTTTTTTTCTAGTCCTCCTGAACCATTTATTTTCTATGAGAGACATAAGAAAAAAGAGAATACTGTGTCTCAGAGCTGTTTCTATATGTTAAGGGCTTATGTTTTTTATTACATTGGAGTTACAGCATGTGTGTAAACTTTAAATGTAAATACACAAATAAATATGTGAAAAAAATGCATCTCACATTAATCTAGTTTGGATGTTTTTCCCTTCCAAATCTCATGTTGAGATGTAGTCCCCAGTGCTGGAGGTGGGGCCTTGTGGGAGGTGTTTGGGTCATGGGAGTGGATTCCTCATGAATGGCTTGGTGCTTTCCCTGTGGTAATGAGTTCACAAGATCTGGTGTTTAAAGAAGCCTGGCACCTCTGCCTCTCTTTCTTGCTCCATGGATATGATGGCTCCCCTTTCTGCCATGATTGTTTCTTGAGGCTTCACCAGAAGCAGATGTTGGCACCATGCTTTGTGTACAGCCTGCAGAACTGTGAGCCAAATAAACCTCTTTTCTTTATAAATTACCCAATCTCAAGTGTTTCTTTATAGCAATGCAGACAGACTAATACACATTCCCACAGCGGATCAGCCTACATGTGTTCTCATAATAGTGGCAAGATGCTGAAAAAGGAAACAGAAATGTCGAAGCATTTTTTTAAGCCTGTACCAACATCAACTTTGCAGGTGTTTGATTGGCCAAATCAAGTCACATGGCTGTGGAGTTATAATAAAAGAAAAGGGGTGAGGAGCAGGGGAAGGCAGAAAGAAAAAGCAGATAAGCTATATCTGTCTGCCTTTCTTCATGGTCCAGGACATCTGCACTCAATTAATCACCAAGCACCTGCAAGTTAGCTCACTGCAACCTTGGTGTTATCAGCACCGCACAAGGCCCTCTTCAGCACACAGCCCAAGCACAATTCTGCCTTTCCAGATTAATTTTAGAATAAGTTTGTCAATTCCCAGAAATTAATTTTGATTGATATTGTATTGAGACTATAGATTTGGGGGATAATCAACATCTTTACAATATTACAATCTATGAGCAGAGATTATCACCTCATTTATTTAATTCCTCTTTAATAAAGTTTTGTAGTTTTCTGTGTAGAGGTTTTTCACAGCTTTCATTCCGTTTTTTCCTAGGAATTTGATGTCTGTTTATGCTTTTATTTATCAAATCTTATTAAAATTTTATTGTCTATTATTGTCTCCTAGTGTAATATATTTTAAAACTTATTTATTTTAAAATTTATTCTTATATATTGGCTTTACATCCAACACATATATTATATTCACTTCTTAACTTTAATTGTGCATTCATAGATTCTTTCAAATGTTTTAAGTACACAACTATATCACCTGTGAATAATGATACTGTTTTTCCCTTTAAAATAGATAGGTATTTGACCCAGATTCAATTTTATCTTTTTTCCCTATGGTAACAATGGCCTTCTGGTAATCTTTCATTCATTGTCATCTTTATTCAATTCATATTTAATCAGCAATTCTTACCAGTTACTCTGAAATGTCTTCTACATGCATTCCTTCCTTTTCATTCTAGTCACTGCTACTCTATTTCTAACCAATGCTTTCATGTACCAGTATAATAGTTTCCTAATCATTCCTTCTACATCATCTCTTCTTTTCTTCACTTGTGATTGACCGCTTCATTAAATTATCCTCTAATATATCACACCAACTACTGCTTCTTTGCCCCAGTATTTTACTGATTCTTTGCTCAATGAAAAGTCCAAATTTCTCAACCTAGTATTTAAAGCCTTAAAAATGTAGTTTAATCCTAAGATTGCAGCTCTTTCACCTTTAAATCATGCATTAGGTCAAACTACTTAATTCATATCTTCAAAATCTTGAATTTCCCCTTTTACAAAACATGGCTCCCTTTATCTCCCTCTACTTAATATCTATTATTTCCTTTTCTCTTACAAATGCTTTCTACTTTTTTTGATGCTTATAAAAATTCTTATCCATCCATTTCACATGGAATTTAATTAGGCACTGCTTTTTAATCTTACTTGATGTTTTGCTTCAACTAATACTGTAGCTCTTATATCTCTTGCTTTCCCAAAGCCAACTATAAGATTCTATGACTCAGGATTCAGCAAACACTTAATGCCTACTATATTTCAGGCATTATGGAGACAAGGTACCTATTTTTATAACAAACGCTAACAGCAAGGCAAATAAGAAATAAATATCTAAATAAGACATTTCCAAATTTGATAAAGACTACAAGAAAAATAACAGGATGTGATACAGAGAGTGGGAGAAGTCAATTTTGTGGTCACTTAAAAAGGAATCTCTTAGGAGGTGGTATTGGTATATGTGTCAAGAAAAACATGATAAATAAGAGCCAACCATAATATGAGCTGAGGAAGGAGCATTCCAGGCATAAAAAATGGCAATTGCAAAGGCTCTGAGGTAGGAAAGGTTTTGTGTGCCAAATAATCAGAATGGAGAACAGATTGTCTGGAGACTACAGGAGATTGTAAGCCATATGAGATAAAATTGGAGAAGGATATAGGCCTATTAACATGCTTGAAAGAGATTGAAAATGTCTGAATTTTTCCTAAGAGAAATGAGAAGCCAATAAATTGATACAAAACAAGGGAGTAACATGCTTTCTTCTGCTTTTGTGTATGACCACTGTGGCTGACACGTGAAGAATGGATTGGGGAAGGGCTAGGAGAGAAGCAGGAAGATAAGATTTGAGGCTATTTTCATTTTTCTAGGTGAGAGATAATCCTAGCTGGATTTGGGTGGAGGCAGTGAAAATAGAGATGAGTAGATGGATTTGAGAAACGGTTTTAAGGTATAAAGAATTGGATACCAGTTGAGGAAAGAGCCATTTTTACCGAAATTACAGAAGACTTGGAAAAGGACAAGTTTGTGATGGGATGTTGCGGCTCCATTTTTTACAAGTCTAAAACTATTGAAACTCCCTATTGTTAATTGACTATGAGTTGATAATAAAAGATTTAAATTATCAGTAACAGAAAGTATTTAAGGCTGGGAGACAAGATATCATCTAGAAGACCGAGTAGTTAGAAGAGAAGAGGGACTAGGACTGGCCCTAAAACATTCCAGATTTAAAAGATCTGATAAGAGAGTGGCCAAGAAACAACACTGAGAAGGATCAGCCAATAAGGCATGAGGGAAGCCAAGAGAGTGCAGGATCACAAAAGCCAATATGAAGAGTATGGACTTATATGTATGTAAAAAACCTGCACGTTCTACACATGTATCCTGGAACTTACAGTAAAATTTAAAAATAATAAATAATAAATAACAAAGTAAAAATAAAAATAAAGAGTGTTGAAAGAAAGAGGAAATAGTGGACTGGGTTGGATATTCCTGAGAAGCTAATAAAATAAGAAAAGGGTTCCCATAGATTTTGGCAACATTAAAAAAAAAGTGATGATTTTATTGAAGTATATTTGAATCATTAGGATGGAAGTCAAATTGGATGGACTTAAAAGATGTGAGAAGTGGAAGACAGTGAAGTTAGAACACAGTTTTAAGAGATTTTTCTATAAAAAAGGGAAAAATATGTGGTGTTAGCTGAAGGTTTATGTGGTGTCAAAGGACATTTGAGGTTTTGTTTTTTCTTTTGGAGTGGTTTTTATTTATTTTAAGATGGATGGTTTGAGAGCATGTGTATATGCTGATAGGCATGAAATGGTTGAGCAGACCGGACTCATGATATATGAGAGAGAATCCATGAGTGAAAAAGTGATGCTTTAAAATACTGCTGAAGTTATCTGACCCTGGGCCTTCAGGCTCATAAATAGAGCACACTCCTTATTGTCCATATTAGCAAAGAATTGGGTCAGCACAGATTGATAAAACGTGGCATAGCACCAATTCCCATGCTGACCATGAATCTCAATCTTCTCACTTTTCCTTCACCTACTAATTTATTTTACATCCATAGATGTTAAAAGTTATAAAATATATGTCATATCATCCTACCTACAGTGTCCTTATGAAATGAAACTGTCTTTAAAAAGAAAATGCCCAAAATTATATAATGAAAAGAATGAAGAAACAATAAGTATTATCAATTCACAAGTTTACAAACCAGTTTGTTAGAAATATTCAAAAGTTTATTATATACAATGCTTTTAAGATGATGGCTGTTTGCTGAAGTATGGATTAAGCACCACTGGTGGTGAACCAAGTGGTTTCACAAGTGATATACTAAGGCATGGAGAGGAAGGGAGCCGCAGCTGGAAGGATGGGGCCATACTGGTAGAAAAGTCAGGGAGGGGAACGGTGGATAGGAAGGGAACAAATGGAATAGGAAGAAAGTCCAGAGGCTGCTGAAGTTTTTTTCTGATTTATTCTGCCTGATCCAGCAGTGCACACAAGCAGACAAACCGCACACATATGTGAACTTGTGCCAGCTTCCTGCCTGCAACCCTGCTTTAGAGTTTTCAGTACACGCCTAGGCCAGCTGAGATTAGATGGCCAAAAAGCAGCAGAGCAACACCAGTCTAAGCAAGGTCAGCTCCTGGCAGCCAGTGCTGGAACCCAGATCAAGTGCTTTCAGAAGGCAAGGGTCAAGTCCTTGTGTCCACTTTACCTTTCTCAGAGGTAGATGTGTTGAGCTGTTACAAGTGAGGCTTGAGAGTCTATTAATCACTGGGCTCTAGTCTTGCCTTGGAGACTCACAAGCTACAGGAGGCTGTATGTATCATGTCACCTTGCTGAGAATCGATGAAATGGTATGAATAAGAGAACTAACCAATGAGGTCGTGAGTGTAGTGCCTGGCTCATTTAAAAAAAAAAAAAAAAACAGAACCCTGGGAGAAAATCTTTCCCTTCAGTCATTCAATTCTCCAATCAACAAATATAATTGTTTGAATTACCTGGTTATTAACATCAAAAATTGTTTCAAATATCCAGAACATTGTGAATGTGTTGCTGACAAGACTGGGACTTATTAAATAGCCACATGTTCTGAAGAATAGACCCAGAATCTTTTTCAGATGATGACCTCTTGAAATAAAAATGTGTTGAATAAAAACCACTTCAAGAGAGTCCAGAAAAAATGCACCTAGATCCACCTGATCTTCAACAAAACCTGGTCAACAAAACCAACAATGGGAAAAGGATTTCCTATTTAACAAGTGGTGCTGGGATAACTGACTAGCTATATGTAACAGATGAAAATGGACCCGTTCCTTATATCATATTCAAAAATAAACTCAAGATGGATTAAAGACTTAAACATAAAACCTAAAACTATAGAAACCCAGGAAGATAAACTAGGAAATATAATTCTGGACATAGGACCTGGCAAAGATTTCATGATGAAGATGACAAAAACAACTGCAACAAAAGCAAAAATTGACAAATTGGATGTAATTAAACCAAAGAGCTTCTGCACAGCAAAAGAAACTATCAACAGAATAAACAGACACGAAATGGGAGAAAATATTTGCAAGCTATGCACCTAACAAAGGTCTAATATCAAGAATCTATATGGAACTTAAACAAATTAGCAAGCAATAAACAAACAACCCCATTAAAAAGTTGCAAAAGAACATCAACAGACACTTTTCAAGAGAAGACATACAAATCGCCAACAAGCATATGAAAAAATGCTCAACATCACTAATCATTAGAGAAATGGAAATCAAAACCACAATGAGATACAATCTCATACCAGTGAGAATGGCTATTATTAAAAGTCAAAAAATAACAGATTCTGGTTAGGTTGCAAAGAAAAGTGAAGGATTATGCACTGATCATGGGAATGTAAATTAGTTCAGCCATCATGGAAAGAAGTTTAGTGATTTCTAAAAGAACTTAAAACAGAATTATCAATCAACCCAGCAATTCCATTATTGGATATATACCCAAAGGAACGTAAATTGTACTACCATAAAGACACAAGCATGTGTATGTTTAGACAGCACTACTCACAATAGCAATGACATGGATTCAGCTGTGATGCCAATCAACAGTAGACTGGGTAAATAAAATGTGGTACATATTCACCATGGAATACTGTGCAGTCTTAAAAAAGAACGCGATCATGTCCTTTGCAACAACAGTCATAGAGCTGGAGGCCATTATCCTAAATGAACTAACACAGGAACAGAAAAGGAAACACTGCATGTTTTCACTTACAAGTCGGAGCAAAACACTGAGTACATATGGTCACAAGAAGAGAACAATGGTCACTGAGGCCTACTTGAGGATCAAAGGCAAGGATAAAAGAACTACCTACCCGGTAATCTGCTTATTACCAGCATATTAAATAATCTGCACACCAAACCCCCACAACATGCAATTTACCTACATAACAAACTTGCACAGGGAGCCCTGAAACTAAAATTAAAGTTTAAAAATGTTAAAAATAAAAAATTTAGGCCAGGCGCAGTGGCTTAAGCCTGTAATCCCAGCACTTTGGGAGGCCAAGATGGGCGGATCACGAGGTCAGGAGATCAAGACCATCCCGGCTAACACGGTGAAACCCCGTCTCTACTGAAAAATACAAAAAACTAGCCAGGCGAGGTGGCGGGCGCCTGTAGTCCCAGCTACGTGGGAGGCTGAGGCAGGAGAATGGTGTGAACCTGGGAGGCAGAGCTTGCAGTGAGCTGGGATTGCACCACTGCACTCCAGCCTGAGCAACAGAGTAAGACTCCATCTCAAAATAATAATAATAATAATAATAAATACATACATAAATAATTTTTAAAATACTTATAATTAAGAATTAATTTTTAATATCCAACCATATTGGAGTTATGTTTAAAATACATGTTATATTTCCCTGCTACAGGGATAAACTGGTTGGCATTAAAAATTTAAAGACACCTTAGTCCGGGCATGGTGACTCACGCCTGTAATCCCAGCACTTTGGGAGGCTGAGGTGAGTGGATCATGAAGTCAGGAGTTCGAGACTAGCCTGACCAACACGGCAAAACCCCATCTCTACTAAAACTACAAACAATAGCCCGGCATGGTGGCATGTGCCTTTAATTCCAGCTACTCAGGAAGTTGAGGCAGGAGAAAGATTTGAACCTGGGAGGCGAAGGTTGCAGTGAGCTGAGATCGCACCACTGCACTCCAGCCTGGGCGACAGCGGGAGAATCCATCTTTTAAAAAAAAAATTTTAAACATCTTTGCATAATTAACTTTAAACCCCATTTTCATCTCAAAATAAAGTGTACTGTATAATTATTAATGACTAACAAACTCTATTTTTCTGCGTCATCTTCATTGAAGAATTAATTTTAAGCTCTGAAACTTTGTAAATTAATTACATGTATTATGTTGTTTTAATGTTTTTCAGTTTTTAAAAGTCAATAGCATGCTTGGTTATACATACTTATATTTCATTATACACGTAAAACCTGTTTTGGTTACATATGTATTTTTATGTTTACCATGCACACATATATATGTGTGTGTGTATATATACACATATATATATGATAAACATAAAATGTATATGTATTTTACATATAATACATATATGTCTCAAGTAAGTATTACCAAAGGAAATATAAAGTTTATATTTATATGCTTATTAAAGGAAATATAAAGTTTTCAGTTTCTAAAAATTAATAGCATGCTTGGTTATACATGTTTATATTTCATTATGTATGTAAAACATCTTTTCGTTACACATGTATTTTGTGTTTACCATATATACATGTATTTTAATAATAAACTTTGTATTTCCTTTAATAAAAATATTTACATGGACATATATGTATTTTATATAAAATACATATGTATTTTTGTGTTTACCATATATACATGTTCGTATACATGTATGTGTGTATACATGTATATATAGTAAACATAAAAATACATATGTATTTTATATAAAATACATATATATGTCCCAAGTAAATATTTTTAAAGGAAATATAAAGTTTATTATTAAAATAAGCTGTAAAAAGAGTCAGAGTCTTTATATAAAGGAAATAATAAACTTTATATTTCCTTTAATAAAAATATTTACATGGACATATATATGTATTTTATATATATGTATTTTATATATGTATTTTATATAAAATACATATGTATTTTGTGTTTACCATATATACATGTGTGTATACATGCATGTGTGTATACATGTATATATGGTAAACATAAAAATACATATGTATTTTATATAAAATACATATATATGTCCCAAGTAAATATTTTTATTAAAGGAAATATAAAGTTTATTATTAAAATAAGCTGCAAAAAGAGTCAGAGTCTTTTAAAAAATTATTAACAAACAAAATTAGTAACAAATGAAACTACGGTAGATATCATGAAGGTAATTCCAACCAAAACAAAACAAATAAACCTGAAGGTTGAGAAACGCTGACCTGCATAAAGAAATGAAAAAAGGTGACAATCCTTTATCAAAGACATGTCTTTCTCCATACATCAATAATTAGAGAGGATCAAATTTATTTTTCACAATCATTCTGGAGTTAGAGTCATTTTCATAAACTTCTCACAGTCTTTGAATTACTAGGAAAAAAATTACAAAGCAGCTTTAAGGTAATGGTACTTAATTATGATTGATTCCTAGACTATCATCAGGGTGATTTTTAAAATTTTTAATTATGCTGCCATATAATATTTTCATACTAGGTATATCTATAATAAACCCTTCTAGACATTGCCTTAGGCAACGATGTCATGACCAAGAACCCAAAAGCAAACGCAATAAAAGCAAAGATAAGTAACGGGCACATAATTAAACTAAACAGCTTTTGCACGGCAAAAGGAACAGTCAGCAGAATAAACAGACAACCGAGAGAGGCAGAAAATCTTCACAATCTACACATCTGACAAAGGACTAATATCCAGAATCTACAACAAACTCAAACAAATCAGTGAGAAAGAAAAAAACAATCCCATCAAAAAGTGGGCTAAGGACATGAATAGACAATCATCAAAGGAAGATACACAAATGGCCAACAAATATATGAAAAATGCTCAGCATCACTAATGATCAGGCAAATGCAAATTCAAACCACAATATGACACCACCCTACTCCTGCAAGAATGGCCATAATCAAAAAATCAAAAAATGGTAGATGTTGACATGGATGCAGTGTTTAGGGAACACTTCTACACTGCTGGTGGGAATGTAAACTAGTTGAGCCACTATGGAAAACAGTGTGGATATTCCTTAAAGAACTAAAAGTAGAATTACCATTTGACCCAGCAATCCCACCACTGGGTATCAACCCAGTAGAAATCATACTTATACACACATTTACAGCAACACAATTCACAATTGCAAAATTGTAGAGTTTTGCAACGCCATGATTGCAATATATATGATGGAATACTACTCAGCCCATAAAAAGGAATGAATTAACAGTATTTGCAGTGATCTGGATGAGAATGGATATTATTTATTATTATTATTATTAAGATGGAGTTTCACTCTTGTTGTCCAGACTGGCCAGCTGGCATGCATTGGTGTGATCTTGGCTCACTACAACCTCTGCCTCCTGGGTTCCAGCAATTCTCTTGCCTCAGTCTCCAGGGTAAATGGGACTACAGGCGCACACCACCATGCCCAGCTAATTTTTGTATTTTTTTTTTAGTAGAAACGGTGTTTCACCATGTTTGCCAGGATGGTCTCGATCTCTTGACGTTGTGATTCGCCTGCCTTGGCCTCCTAAAGTGCTGGGATTACAGGTATGAGCCACCGAGCCTGGCCCTGGAGATTATTATTCTAAGGGAAGTAACTCAGGAATGGAAAACCAACCATTGCTTGTTCTTATTGATATGTGAGAGCTAAGCTATGAGGACACAAAGGCATAAGAATGATACCATGGACTTTGGGAACTTAGTGGGGAAAAGCGAGAGGGGGACGAGGGATAAGAGACTACAAATATGGTGCAGTGTATACTGCTCGGGTGATGGGTGAACCAAAATTTCACAAATCATCCCTAAAGAACTTACTCTTGTAACCAAATACCACCTGTATCCCAATAACTTACGGAAAAAATAAATTTACAATAAATATAAATAAATAAATAAAATGAAAACAAAAAGCCATCCATATTACTGCTGCCCAAATACGAAGGTTTGGATAAAAATGTTCATAAAATGCTTTCCCAGAGTGATCAGTTACTCTGAGGTTGCAGGTTACATTCTAATGAAATAGGCATCCTAACACAAATGGTGACACCTGCGTATGATTATCCCAAATTAAGGTCAGAGTGCAGACCAGAGAGGGCAGTATTTCAAAAGTTGACAGTATTTTGTCTTAGGAAGGTAACTTTTGCCTTCTCTGTAAAAATTTCTTAGAGTCAGAGGTTTGCAGGCTCAGAGACTTGAAAACCGAAAGTTACAAACGCTTTTAATTATTCTTGATATTGACTCAACTGCAAGTTCAAGAAAGATGATTAACATAGATTGTACTACTCTAAAAATATTATCAGTCATTTGACCAAAATTATTTATTTTCTTGTGTCTGCTTGTTTAACATAGAAGATGAAAGAGGAAGAATGAGATCTGCTATACATGATTTGAATTTAGACACTTGAAAGCTGAAGAGGGCCTACATCAAAGACCATGTAACACAACTATTGTTTGTATAAATAAAGAAATTGAGTTCTTATAGTTTAAGTGGCTTGTGCATGCATGCACACACACACTTGCACACACACATACATTTAAAACGATAAAGATTTCATAAGTTTTTGAGAGAGAAAAATATCTTCTAATTTGAGGATTGTCCAAATCTGTATTTATTAGTTGAAGTCTTTTCTTTCAAACTAAAGCAACATAGGTCCCCATATTTTGTATCTGCATTTTCTGCATTTAATCTGCATTTTCTGCCCCAAAATGTGTCTAAGAAATACAGTTTTCCTAAAAAGCTCTTAGGAAGAGCAGCAGGAATAATGGTGAAATTTCAGAACACGTACTGGAGATTCTCAGACCCTCTGCTCATTTACCAGCCCTCTTTTGCGTGCCTTTGAGGCCAGGTTGTTTTGGTCTCTATTACAGCTAAGAGAATAACTCTATTACACTTAAGAGAATAACTCTCCACGTCCTGCAGAGGTTCATGCAACCATCTCACATGCAATATAGATGATTTTATTTCTTAAAAATAATGCATACCCACAGAATTATTGTTCTAATCATAAAGTAATAATTTCATGGTTACTAGAAAATCTGGAAACCTAGAAAAGAACAGGAGAGATAATAAAAATCAATCACAATCCTACTGTAGTGGGAAATTAATTACTTTCTCAAAATCTATTCCTACTTCCTAATAACCCCCAGGTTTATTTTTGAATCCATATGTTTCTGGGAAAACATATGTTCCTTCAAGACCCAAAGGGGTGCCCAATAGGTGTAAATCCCCTGTCCGTGGTCACAGTGATGATTTAGGAGTAAAACTGTGTCTCCTAAGTTAACATGTGCTTTTCTTATCAAGAGTGTTATCACATTATTGTACTTATTACTTATCAATCTGTTTTTTATTTTGTTTATGGCATTTTAACAAATAATTTTTGAAAATTTTTATATATGCAAAGATACTATACTTTTTCCTTTAGAATTTAACCATTGCCTTTACGCTTAGAAGTCAATTTCTTTTTAGAAATCAGCCCTATCCACCTATATTTTTGTCCAGGTTTTATGGCGCCATAGTGTACAAGGAAAGTTTTAACACTAGTTCTAAAAGTAGCTGAGAAACTGTAAGAAGTGCTTCCTACCCATAAAATCCTAAAGTTACTTTTTTTCTCCATGTTATATTAACTCCTACTTTATTTAGCATTTACTTAAAATATATTCATTAAGTTCTTACAATGTGTTAAACACTGTGGTAGACAGAAAACAGAGTTTCTATTAGAATGACATCAGGATGATAACAGAATGCCACAAAAATGTAGCGTGGAGAATTGTGGGAGAGAATTTCTCCCTTTGCCCCCTGCTTGGAGGTGCTTGGCAGGACTGCATGAAGGAGTAAGTGCTGAGCAAAGAGTAGAGAGGAGTGCAACGGAGGAGAAGCCAAACAATAATGGCTTCAGCAGAAGCATCAAGGGGAAGGAGTGAAGGGGAAATGATTCACATCTGCTGGAACTTAGGACACACGAAGAAAATCATGAAAAATAAGACTGGAGAGCTGGAAATGACACAACACAAGGCCTCAAAAGGCAAACAAAGGGAATGCATACACTTTATGGCAGAATGATCTCCCCTAAAGGGTGTTTGAATGAAATTGGAAAGAGTTATACTTTAGAAACTATATCATTAAATTGTGATTTGTTTTGAAAATGACTGAACAATTACATATTTCTAAATTGTAGTACCAAAAAAGGTACTCCGACATCTTTTATACTGTCACATATCATCTCCTATGATAGCAGATAAGTTGAACCATATCTACAATTTTCTAATGTCAAAAGTAAAAATGTTCAATCATCAATTTATAGGAAAAGAATTACATTGTCCTACTCCTCATTATCAGAATACAAAAGAGCCATAAAAACTATCCCTTTGATCCCCCTAACTCACTGTTAGAAGCCCAGAAGCAGAAAAAAAATCCCCTAAAATTCTGAGAAATTAGTCAAATATAAGCAAGAAGAGTAGATGGAAATCATTTTCTTCTCTAGGTGCCTAGAGATTCCTAAATATTATATTTCATTGTTGATATAAACACTACTCTCCTTTACATTTTTAAATGTTTCTCAAGCTCATAATTTTATTTTTGGAGAGACTAATAGTCACATTTTCAGTCACTATGGATGTCTAATTTCTATTCACACACTGAACTTTTTGCTACTATGAAGCTAAATTTAATCTTAAAGTGATTTTTTCCCTGCTGCATTAATTTTCTCTACCACACACAGCATAGTTCAAATCGTGTTGCTCTTCATAGTCTCTCCTGGGGACAAAGTGAACTTCATAGAGCCAATTTATGGTCCCCTATAGCAATTTTATAAGCCTCAAAGTATGGAGCCATCCCTGTATGATTTTCATGTACCTAAGAGAATCAGATTCAGAAGTCATAGGATTTATTTTTGCATTATTTTCCAAGAAATGTTGATATTCCTTCTGCCATACTAGCTCAAAATGCCTGGAGATAATTTACCTTAAAAATATTAAATATTGAAAATAAAATCATTTTACATTAATCATGGTCAGGTTAAGCAAGATACCCAGGCGTAACGAAGGTCTTTATTTGAACTAAATCCTGTTATACAGTTCTATTGTAAATGTGACCCCTAGCTTTTTATGACCAGGCTATGGCTTGAATGAAAAATCACCTCATTTAAACATAGTTCCAGGTAATGTTTTCCTTGACTTTTATACAAGGGAGTGTTTTACTGCAGCTGCTGGTGGATAAAGTACAAATTTTCAAATCAATGTGTTCAGCGCTTTTGAAGAACTAATTCATTTTTCATAAAGCTAAAATCATATAAATTTATCCTCAAGCATTAAGTTCCTGGAAATATCTACTCCGGGATACATATCTAACTCAGGAAATTAGTAGTGAGTTCTGATTCAATCATTTAAACATTCTGCTTATGCTCTTATAATAACAAAGACAAAACTGTTCATAAATGGTAATTGTTAAAATATTTTATTAACAAGCATAGTTCATGTCATGACAGAATACAAAATATGTGTACACAATGTTTTATTAGGCATTAGTGTAAAGTTAAGCAAAATTTTTTATAAAAAGAACCACATTTTACCTAAAGGAACATTTATAAAATAAATTGCATTAAAAATCAATTCAAGGGCAAACTTCAGAAGAACAAGATGCATAAATTGAAATAAATATCTATGCACATAATATTCAAGCAACTGATTTGATTATCTGAGTTATGGATTAATACAAAAACGTAAATTAGAAGTAAGTGCAAGGGATTGGGGAAAAAAATGTGGTTGTATGTGTACTTACTGACGAGCAATGATAAAGCCAGTTAGTGAGAGGCTATCTGGTACAAGATCAGAAAATGAAAAGTTGACCAACCCCAAAAGTTTAAAAACACACCTTAAAAGGATCTCACCATTTAAAGCAAAAATAATAGTAATGAATAGTGGTCATTTTAGCATACTTATGAGTAAAATATCTGACAGCAATAGCATAAAATGGGAGCAGGTATGAAACATGTTTTGTGCTAATTGCTTAGCTATCGTGAAGTGATACAATATTACTTGGAGATAGACTTACAAGTTAAAAGATGTACATCAAAACCCTTAAAGAAATCACTGTAATAAAAACAATGAGGTATTGATAATAAGACACCACAATGTGAAGAAAAAGAGAATCATAAAAACAAAAACAAAAACACTTAATGCACCAGAGAACGAGAAGAGAAAATTTTTAACAAAGAGGATATGGGACATATACAAAGCCTGTAACAAGCCAGTATGTTCAAGTCAAACTATATTATTACATTAAATATAAATGGTCTAAACACTGAATTTGAAAAATTAAAAATTGGCAGTTTGAATTTAAAAGATTTCAATATTTCTCTCAGTGATTGATAGAAAAAAAGTAAACAAAATATAGAAAAATTTATAGATAAAAGTAGAGACAAGCAGAAGGAGGATCATTTAAGGTCAATAATTCAAGACCAGTTCTGGTAACACAGACCCTGTTTCCAAAACAAATTAATTAATTAATAATAATAAATTTTAAAAATTAAGTTAAAAAGTTATCTAGACATGGTGGCGAGTGCCTGTAGTCTTGGCTACTCAGGAGGCTGAGCTGAGAGAATCACTTGAACTGCATTGCAGTCTGGGAGGCAGAGTGAGACTCTGTCTCAAAAGAAAAAAAAAAAAAGCAGTCTTCGTAAATTTAGGAAGAGTGAAAACAGCATGTTTTCTCATCACAATGAAATTAAACTAGAAATCAATGACAGAAACATATAGGTAAAATCCCCAAACATGGAAAACAAACAACAAAATTCTAACTTACACATGTAATAGAAGAAGTGCAAGGGAATTAGAAAGATATAAAGATATTGAGTTGAAACAAAATTAAATCACAATACATTAAAATTGTTGAATGTAAATAAAAGTGTTTACAGGGAAAATATTAGCAATAAATATTTACAGTAAAAATAACAATGATTTCAAATCAACAAACTAAGCTTGCACCCTAAGTAACTAGGAAAAGAAGAGCATATTAAACATAAAGCAAGTAGAAGGAAAAACAGGTCAAACATAGAGATAGAAATCAAAGAAATAGGAAATAGAAAAGCAATAAGGAAAACCCTAAAAGTGAGTTATTTGTGAAAATGATTGTAAAAATTGATAAAATGGTAGCAAGACTTATCTTAAAAAAGAATTTACAGAGCTATTCTAGTATCACAAATGAAGGAAGAGACATCACTTCAGATTGCATAGACATTAAAAAATAATAAACATCATGAACAACTTTATCCCAATAAACTTGAAAATTTAGATGAAATTAATAAATTACTTGAAGGACACAAACTAGCAGAGCTCACTCAAGATGAAGTAGATAACCTGAGTATCTCAACACTTATTATTTTAAATAAATTTGTTGTTAATCTTCCCACAGAGAAAATTCTAGGCCCAAAGGGCTTCAGAGTTGAATTCTACCAACACTTATGGAAGAAATAATCCCAATTCTACATAAACTTATCTGGGAACTAGAAAAGGAGGAAACAGTTTGTTTTTACAAGGGGAGCATTATCCTGATATTTAAACCAGAGGAAAAAAATTAGGACTACAGAGTATTCTTCATAATGAAAATAGTCACAAAAATCCTCAACAAAATATTGGCAATTCAGAAATATTTTTAGAAAACAATGCATCATTACTGATTTCATTATTGAATGCAAAGTTGGTTCGACAATTAAAAATCAATCACTATAATTCATCAAATTATGTTAAAATTTAAAATTATTTGCTGATATTAATAGATGAAGAAAAAGTACAGGACAAAGTTCTACAATCATCATGATAAAAATTCTCTGTAAGTTAAGACTGGAACTTCCCCAAAGTGAAAAAGTAGCTCTACAGAAAGCCTACAACTAACATCATTTCTGTCCTGGTGAAAGAATGAACACTTTCTGCTTAGAAACAGGAGCAAAACAAGGGTGCCTGCTCTCACCCTTCCTATGCAGCATAGTACTGGAGGGTCTAGCTATAGGACTGCATATATTTGTCAGATCTCACCTACTGTAAAATTAAAATTGCTAAGTTTATTTTATATATATCTTCTCTCAAGCAGATTAAATATAAATGAATAAATAAACAGATATTCTGGGAATTAGTTAAGTGCAATTTGAATAGAAATCTATAATCCAGGACAACAAGTATATGATCAAAGAAAAAAAGGGGGGGGAAGTTTCAGTTTAAATGTCATCATTGCAAAAAAAAAAAAGATAAATTCTGACATAAATAACAAAATAGCATAGAGGCAAAATTTAGTAGTCATAGGGATGTCCAATTGTACAAGTCAGAGAACTCTGTGAGCTACTGAAGATAGATATTCAGAGTCTTGGGTTTTAAAACCAGGCTGTGGACCAATACACTGTGTTCGATTTGACTACTAGTATGCTGCTTACCTTAGCATCCTGATCAACATGTTGTTTCTTGTTTTCTGCCCATGGCTTTAACCATGAACTTAAAATTGTATACTAGTCTCCTCTGAATTGTGCATATTATCTTATGCTTTGAGTGGAGCCTGACTTTATTTGGGAAACTTTCTTAGCCCAGTCAAGTTGACTCACAAAATTATCCATCATCGCTAGTGTCTGAGACGTGGTGCAACATTTTACAAATGAGCTCTGTGTTTTCATTTTCTATTCCATCAAATTTTTCACCCCTGGAACAGGCCCTTGGATTAGGCTGCTTTTGCATCGCTACAGAGGAGTATCTCAGATTGGGTAATTTACAAGGAAAAGCAGTTTAATTGGTTCACAGTTCTGCAGACTGTACAGGAAGCATGATGCCAGCATCTGCTTCTGGTGAGGGCCTCAGGGAGCTTACAATGACAGCAGAAGGCAAAGAGGAGCAGACTACACATCACATGGCAAGAAAAGGAGCAGCAGAGAGAAAGGGGAAGTTCCAGACAGTTGAAACAATCAGATCTCGCATGAACTGAGCAAGAACTCACTCATCACCAAAGGGATGGTGCCAAGCCATTTGTGAGGGATCCGCCCCCACCATGATGCAATCACCTCCCACCAATTCCCACCTCCAAACAGGATAAACATTCAAAACATACCAGCCGTGAAGAATAGGCCTCTTCAGAAACTGTGTTCTATTGTTTTCCTTGTGTGTGTTCTCAATAACTCAGTCGGGAGTGACACTGAAAACTCCCAACTTCAGAAATAACACCAACAAAGCTTATGTACTGTCATGGTAAGGATAGGCCTCTAATGTATTCTTTCTTAATACTTACAAGTGCGTGTATACATATGCACATAAGCATAGACACAACCATGTTTCACTGGAAATTTCTCATTTTGCAAGCTGCAATGTAATTCAATTCTATATTTCTAAAATCAGAGTTATTAAAAGTACACACTTTTACATAATGAGCTTCATGTGCTTGACTGAAGACCTCACATTATTTCTAAAATTATAGGTAGAAAGTAACTTATATGTTTATTATTCTCTCGTTTTTATACTAGTATATATCCAATGTGACATGTGAATGGGCAGTGCTAAGCAAAAATTAAATGAAGACTACAAGGTCACATAGAAATTGCTGAAATCAGTGGGGAAATACCTTAATCTGTAGACAGCATCAATTACCATTCTTATGAGACTACATTTTGGTAACTATTGAAACTCTATCAAGCATCTTTGGGTCTCTTGATAGTGTGTTTAAGGGAAACCATTGCTGTTCACTGTTCCATCATTTTTAATGAAAGAAACTCTTAGGCCTTAGAAACAAGAAACATGGCCAGGCACAGTGGTTCACACCTGTAATCCCAGCACTTTGGGAGGGCGAGGTGGCAGAATTACCTGAGGTTGAGAGTTCGAGACCAGCCTGACCAACACGGAGAAACCCCGTCTCTACTAAAAGTACAAAATTCTCAGTAACTTACTCGGAGTAGCACTGAAAAATCCCATGTGCCAAGGTGGCACATGCCTATAATCCCAGCTACTTGGGAGGCTGAAGTAGGAGAATCGCTTGAACCCAGGAAGCGGAGGTTGCAGTGAGACGAGATCCCGCCATTGCACTCCAGCCTGGGCAATAAGAGTGAAACTCTATCTCAAAAAAAAAAAGAAGAAGAAGAAGAAAAGAAAAGAAAGAAATAAGAAACATGAACATGTGCAGGCATCTGACTTGAGAATTGATAAGAAGGGAAAAGAGGAAGAGACCAAAAGGGGTATCTCCATTCCTAGACCAAACTATGGTTCCTGCTCATTTGATGCTATAGGCTCAGAGGTAGGAGAGGAGAGCAGAGGAGGGGGGGCTGTAGGAGTCAGCAGTTTAATCTGGCTCAGAGACAGTAGAGGGGGAGTAAACCACACAAAATCCCACAAAAGTGCTGGAGCATCTCTTTCTCCCACTCCTTCCTGCGCTCCCCACATTCAGGGCACCCTCATCTGAGTCGCTGGTCCCCCACAGCCCTCTTTCTGAATATCCCTCCTCTCACCCTGGTAGATGTTCATGGTAATGAGGAACAAAGCTTTTCAGCAGAAGTTGTCATGGGCAGACCTCCAAAGGGAAAAAGGAAGAGAATTAGCTTAGCTAACAGGGAAGTGTGATTTCTACTTGGAAACAAGTCCAATTCACTGGTCCAAAGAGGAAAGTCAAATGGGAGCAAAACCAAGGGAAAGTGAGGACGGAGATGCCTGTTTACCTCTCCTATGTAACGTGCTAAGTAAACACAACCGCATTTTTTCCTCGAAATCTTATTACTATAAGAAACAACGCTAATGTCAACTATATACACATACATGTGTATATACACACTACCAGTTGATTTTTATACCTTTCTAATGTAGTCACAAATATCAGTCATGAAAGTAGTGATGCCTGAAAGATGCTCCAATTACATTTCAAAAGGATATACATTATCAGAATTATTAAAAAAAAATGGTGCTGGTCAAAATATCTCCATTTTCTCACATTAATCCTGAATACACATGCAGTACTTTCATAGGGCAAGCTGGGGAAATCAATAGTGTAAATGAAATATCATTGGCATCCTTTTCTCATCTCAGCTGTGGCATAAGTGAAGAGTGGCAATGTCCCAATAAATAACGTTGAGCTTCAGTCTCTTTTATGCTCGTTCCAAACAGATGAGCAATTTCTGAAAAGCTACTGTAGAAGATGCACTTTTACCTCTTCATCAAAAACATATAAAAATGAAATATATTGTGATATTTATTACCCTGTGTATTACAAACCACTATGGTGATCCAGTACAAATGGCTTTTTTTCTCTGTGGCGCCGACCTTCAAAAGTGATGATGTGAAAAGCCTAGACTTTATGACAGCTTAACTAGAAATACATTACAGCTGCTATATTAATATGTACTTGTGGCTTTGCTATAAAGTTTGAATATGAAAAGAAACTCTGAACCCATGCTCTGCTATAAACTTTAAATAAGCAGAAAAATATGTTCATGAAAGCAGCAGGAGGTTGAGATAATGTTTATGTGAAATGATGCCACCTCTTCTTCTCAGCCTCAAAACCTCATGGTCGGTTTTACATTACATAAATTTAATGTCAGCAGTTGAATGACTTGTATCAACCTTAGCACAGAAAATTAGAGAAGCTAGCCAGAAGTGTGCAATTATACGTATTCACATTACATGTGACTAAAACACCTTTAGGTTCTGTGTATGGTGACATGTGAATCCCTGGGTGCAGAGGACCTTAAGCTCCATGTTAAATCAGTAAATATATTTCAGTGATCAAATGCTGAGAAGTGAAAAATTGATGGGCACTGAAATATTACTTTGAAACTATCAAATGCATTCCTCCTCTGTACTTGCAAAATATTTTCATATGCATAACTATTGTGGTGCTACATTATGAGTAACTTATTTGATATCTATGACGACTTTGGTCAATGTTTTGGTTTTAAGTAGTTACAATTTGTCCTGACATGTAAAGGATGCCATGGTGCATACCTAAATGATTTTTACAGGATCTCAAATTAATTCACAAACACTCCTAAAAAGGAACGTGATTTATTCTTTTCAGATGATGAAGGAGAGCACGAGTTATGCTGCAACAGACATGCTCAGACAGACACACATCTGAGGAATTAACATCCATATCCACTTTAGCAGCAGAATGGGTTTTTGTAAATTATCTAAATAATAAAAATAAGAAGGATACAAGTAAGCCTAATTTTTATATTAGTAAATGTTTTCTGAATGTTGATTTTGTACACAATCAGCATTTGGTGTCTGAAATTAAGGCAGAAATAAATAAGTTATTTGAAACCGATGAGAACAAAGACACAACATACCAGAATCACTGGGACACAGCTAAAGCAGTGTTTAGAGAGAAATTTATAGCACCAAATGCCAGCAGGAGAAAGCTGGAAAGATCTAAAATCGACATCCTAATATCACAATTAAAAGAACTAGAGAAGCAAGAGCAAACACATTCAAAAGCTAGCAGAAGGCAAGAAATAACTAAGATCAGAGCAAAACTGAAGGAGATCGAGACACAAAAATTCCTTCAAAAAATCAATGAATCCAGGAGCTGGTTTTTTGAAAAGATCAATAAAATTGATAGACCTCTAGCAAGACTAATAAAGAAGAAAAGACAGAAGAATCAAATAGATGCAATAAAAAATGATAAAGGGGATATTACCACTGACCCCACAGAAATACAAACTACCATCGGAGAATCCTATAAACACCTCTATGCAAATAAACTAGAAAATCTAGAAGAAATGGATAAATTCCTGGACACATATACCCTCCCAAGTCTAAATCAGGAAGAAGCTGAATCCCTGAATAGACGAATAACAAGTTTTGAAATTGAGGCAGTAATTAATAGCCTACCAATCAAAAAAAATAAAAATAAAAATAAAAAGCCCAGGACCAGACAGATTCACAGCAAAATTCTACCAGAGATACAAAGAGGAGCTGGTACCATTCTTTCTGAAATTATTCCAAATAATAGAAAAAAAGGGATTCCTCCCTAATTCATTTTATGAGGCCAGCATCATCCTGGTACTAAAACCTGTCAGAGACACAACAAAAAAGAAAATTGCAGGCCAATATCCCTGATGAACATCAATGTGAAAATCCTCAATAAAATACTGGCAAACCGAATCCAGCAGCACATCAAAAAGTTTATTCACCATGATCAAGTCAGCTTCATCCCTGGGATGCAAGGCTGGTTCTACATATGCAAATCAATAAACGTGATCCATCGTATAAACAGAACCAAAGACAAAAACCACATGATTATCTCAATAGATGCAGAAAAGGCGTTTGACAAAATTCAACACCCCTTCATGCTAAAAACTCTAAATAAACTAGGTATTCATGGAATGTATCTCCAAATAATAAGAGCTATTTATGACAAACCCACAGTCAATATCATACTGCATGGGCAAAAGCTGGAAGCATTCCCTTTGAAAACTGGCACAAGACAAGGATACCCTCTCTCACCACTCCTACTCAACATAGTATTGGAAATTCTGACCAGGGCAATCAGGCAAGAGAAAAAAATAAAAGGTATTCAAATAGGAAGACAAGAAGTCAAATTGTCTCTGTTTGCAGATGACCTGATTATATATTTAGAAGGCCCCACCGTCTCAGCCCAAAATCTCCTTAAGCTGATAAACAACTTCAGCAAAGTCTCAGAATACAAAATCAATGTGCAAAAATCACAAGCATTCCTACACACCAATGACAGACAATCAGAGAGCCAAATCATGAGTGAACTCCCATTCACAACTGCTATAAAGAGAATAAAATACCTAGGAACACAACTTACAAGGGAGGTGAAGGACCTCTTCAAGGAGAACTACAAACCACTTCTCAAGGAAATAAGAAAGGACACAAACAAATGGAAAAACATTCCATGCTCATGGATAGGAAGAATCAATATCGTGAAGATGGCCATACTGCCCAAAGTAATTTATAGATTCAATGCTATCCCCATCAAGCTACCACTGACTTTCTTCACAGAATTAGATAAAGCTACTTTAAAATTCATATGAAATAATGCTACATCACTACAACCATCTGATCTTTGACAAACCTGACAAAAACAAGCAATTGGAAAGATTCTATATTTAATAAATGGTGTTGGGAAAACTAGCTAGTCATATGCAGAAAATTGAAACTGGACCCCCTCCTTACACCTTATACAAAAAATAACTCAAGATGGATTAAATACTTAAACATAAGACCTAAAACCATAAAAACACTAGAAGAAAACCTAGGTGATATCATTCAGGACATAGGGATGGGCAAAGATTTCATGACTAAAACACCAAAAGGAAGGGCAACAAAAACCAAAATTGACAAATGGGATCTAATTAAACCAAAGAGCTTTTGCTGAGCAAAAGAAACTATGATCAGAGTGAACAGGCAACCTGCAGAATGGGAGAAAATCTTTGCAATCTATCCATCTAACAAAGGGCTAATACCCAGAATCTACAAGGAACTTAAACAAATTTACAAGAAAAAAACAAACAACCCCATCAAAAAGTGGGCAAAGAATATGAACAGACACTTCTCAAAAGAAGACATTTATGCGGACAACAAATATATGAAAAAAAGCTCATCATCCATGGTCGTTAGAGAAATGCAAACCAAAACCTCAATGAGATACCAACTCATACCAGTTAGAATGGCAATCATTAAAAGTCAGGAAACAACAGATGCTGGAAAGGATGTGGAGAAATAGGAATGCTTTTACACTGTTGGTGGGAGTGTAAATTAGTTCAGCCATTGTGGAAGACAGTGTGGTGATGATTCCTCAAGGTTCTAGAACCAGAAATACCATTTGACCCAGCAATCCCATTACTGGGTATATACCCAAAGGATTATAAATCATTCTACTATAAAGACACATGCACACATACATTTATTGCAGCGCTGTTCACAATAGCAAAGACTTGGAACCAACCCAAATGTCCATCAATGATAGACTGGACAAAGAAAACATGGCACATATACACCATGGAATACTACACAGCCATAAAAAAGGATGGATTCATGTCCTTTGCAGGGACATGGATGAAGAAGGAAGCCATCATTCCCAGCAAACTAATACAGGAACAGAAAACCAAACACTGCATGTTCTCACTCATAAGTAGGGGTTGAACAATGAGAACACATGGTCACAGGGAGGGCAACATCACACACACTAGGGCCTGTCGGGGGTGGGGGGCTAGGGGAGGTATAGCATTAGGAGAAATACCTAATGTAGATGATGTGTTGAGGGGTGCAGCAAACCACCATGGCACGTGTATACCTGTGTAACAAACCTGCATCTTCTGCACATGTATCCCAGAACTTAAAAGTATAATTTAAAAAACAGAAGAAAAATTCAACAACTTATCCTTGAACAAAGTATCAGCAACTAAAAAACTGAAAGGACAAGGATCATCCCGCTTGTTAATTTGATTTAGGAAATGGTTTTAAACAGTGTGAAATCAAATTAACATTGTAACATGAATTTAGGGTGAAGGAAAAACAGCAAATGAACTTTATATTAGTAAGTCACCTACTGTGTCTCATATTCAACGCTGGCCATTTCTAACTTATTACTTCAAGTAATTCTCAAAACTTTTCAAGAAAAGATAAAAGTAATAATAGCTTAGTTTTGCGGATGAAGAAATTACTTGCCCAAAGGTCACACTGATAGTTGTGAAGCTCAGAATGGAGCCCCAGGATGCTGAACTTCAAAAGAAAAGAGCAGTTAATGCCCCTGACTCTGTATGGACCCAGAGAGGAAAAGCTGTATTTTTTAATAGAAGTGCTACGTATGACAGAACAAATCGAGAAAAAAACTGTAGTAATCTGAAAAAAAAAGTTTGAGAAGAAAGAGGCTGAGATAATAATTTTGATTTAAATCATTTTATTCAGATTTTTTCTTTGCCCTATATTCTTTATAACTGGTTATTTTATTTGTCCTTTGAAGTGACATTTTAAAAAGGGCTTCAGTTTAATCTTTGCTAATCTATTCCATGATAGCTAGAACTGCCCTGTATGCCAGTATCTATATCTAACCTGTCTCATGCTGTAGCCACTAGGCAGATGTGGCTATTTGCATGGAAATTTAAGTTAATTAATGTAAAATAAAATTTAAAATTCAGCTCTTCATTCACAGGAGCCACATTTCAATGCTGGACAGCCAAAGGCAGCGAATGACTACTATGTTTGGCAGTGCAGATGTAGAATATTCATTTCGTCATTGCAGAAGGCTCAGTGCTGCTCTAGGGCAAGGGCAGCAAAGTACAGCCTGTGGGCCACAGCCAGGCTGCCACGTGTTTTCATAAATGAGCGTATTGAAACACAGGCATGCTCATTCCTTTATGCACTATCTATGGCTGCTTTTGTGCTATCACAGCTGCGCCGAGTAGTTGCAACAGAAACCGCATGCCCCACGAAATAGGAAGCATCTAATATCTAACCCTTCCTTGGAAAAGCTTTGCCGGCCCCTGCTTTAGAAGATGAATATTGTGGGAGGTGGCAGTTCAGGTTCTGCAGATCAACATACTGGAATTTCAACCCTGACTGTCAAAAATTAAATTTAATTCGTCTAAGCACTCTTCTTGTTTGCAAAATTAGAATAGTAATAATAACGGTCATTGATATATGTATACATAATACTGATCTTACGTAGTTTCATGAAGATTAGAGAATGTATGTAAAACACTCAGCACAATGATTGATACTACATTGTAAGCCTTACAAAAAATGTTTGTTAAATTTTTATTGTTGTTATTTTCATTAATATTCTTTTTCTTGTAACTGGTAAAAAGTGCACAAAGATTCCCTCCCTCTCAAATCAGAATCCCAGTTGAAGATGTGACAAATTCAACAAAGGCACAAAGATCTAATATTTTCTTGGCATGATAGTGACCCTAGGTCTGTAATTCACTTTAGACAATGTATGTTAATTTTTTAATTACACGTTTTTTGGAAATGTTATATATATATACACACACACACATATACATACACACACACACACACATATATATATTCCTAATTAGTATGTAAGACACATAAACACATCTGAAGTATCTTATGCCTATGAACCAGGAAGCCAAATTTTGTCTGCAATTCCTGCAGTTCCTGCCCAAAAGCCTTCATTCTGTACAAAACTGTGGATACACCAAATTTGTCTTCCATGTTTGATAATACTGTAATCCCCAATGGTTTTATTCTTAGGATAAGTTGACTTAACTCCTTCACTTGATCATGATGCGCACATGCAGTTTCAATGCTATCTTTTTCGTTATAGATTAAAGAGTAATATAGGAAATATTTACACAACTTTGTCAATAAAATGGTCATGTGCAGACAGTAGAAAGCAGCCTTTGGCAACTGTGAGGCAACTGTCTATGCTACCTCATCTTCTGTTCACTCATCTTCCTTGATTTGGGAGCTTCTCACGCCCCTGCAACATCCACTCCCAGCCCACTTTGACCAATGAGTTCACTGTTCTCATGTAATCCTCTTCTGCTGACAGCCTTCCTCCCAAACCCTAATCTCCCAGGTGGATGTCCCATTTTTAGAAGTGCTAACCGGTATTGGATCAAAATAGGTTCTACAAAGATCAGATCCTGTGAGAAGCTTACACAGCCTAAAGGCTGTTCTCGGTTTTATCTTTCTACTCTTTTCTCATCTATCCTGAAGAGCTTTTAACAGCATTTATTATTTTCAACAATGTTTATGATTAGTCATATGGGTACTCTCTTTCTTTAAATAGTACCCTATTCCCTAAAACATTTCCTAAAATATTTTAAGGCTCATTTGCAAATGAGCTTTGAAATAGAAAGAAGAGGCCGGGCATGGTGGCTCATGCCTGTAATCCCAGCACTTTGGGAGGCCAAGGCAGTTGCATCACCTGAGGTCAGGTGTTTGAGACCAGCCTGTCCAACACGGCGAAACCCCACCTCTACTGAAAATACAAAACTTGCCGTGCATGGTGGCACGTGCCTGTAATCCCAGCTATGCGGGAGGCTCAGGTAGAAGTATCACTTGAACCCAGGAGACAGAGGTTGCAGTGAGCCAAGATCGTGCCACTGCACTCTAGCCTAGGTGACAGAGTGAGACTCCATCTCAAAAAACAAGAAAGAAGAAAGAAAGAAAGAAAGAAAGAAAGAAAGAAAGAAAGAAAGAAAGAAAGAAAGAAAGAAAGAAAGAAAGAAAGAAAGAAAGAAAGAAAGAAAGAAAGAAAGAAAGAAAGAAAGAAAGAAAGAAAGGAAGGGAGGAAGGGAAGGAAGGGAAGGAAGGGAAGGAAGGGAAGGAAGGGAAGGAAGGGAAGGAAGGGAAGGAAAGAAAGGAAAGAAAGGAAAGAAAGGAAAGAAGGAAAGAAGGAAAGAAGGAGAAAGAAAAGAAAGAAAGAGAAAGA
The DNA here is from genome assembly GCF_043159975.1 of Macaca nemestrina. Classification (NCBI taxonomy): domain Eukaryota; kingdom Metazoa; phylum Chordata; class Mammalia; order Primates; family Cercopithecidae; genus Macaca; species Macaca nemestrina. The sequence continues at coordinate 13,767,960 of NC_092128.1, forward strand.
AAAAGAAAGAAAGAAAGGAAAAGAAAGAGAGAGAGAAAGAGAGAAAGAAAGGAAAGAAGAAGCAAAGAAAGAAAAATACTGATAATTTGCTCTGTGCTTTGCACTATGGTAAGCACTTCACAAGTGGTGATTTGATAACTAATTTTGTCAATAACCTGAGACAGTTATTATCAGCTCCCTTTTGTTTTTTTTTACTGTAAAGCTCAAGTTCAGAGAAATTAGTAATTAGTGTCAGGTAACACAGGTAATAAGCCATGGCGCTGGAATTCGAGTTGAGTTTCTGGTTTCAGCATTTATTCCCTTTCCTTTCTGCTGCATTATCTGTTATTACTTAAAGTAATTTGCAGTCATGCTATTTTATATGGTAAAATCTTCTTTTATAAAGTAAAAAGTTATCCTGCAATTCATGTCTTTTGCAAATCTGGATTGTAACACAAATTTGATACACATGCAAAGTCATAATCCCCAGCAATAAATCTGAATTATAGGAAACATGTACAAATCTATAAACTACAGAACTCTGTTTTTCCCTTAAATTTCCACTTGAAGGCCATGTCTGTACAGCAGCTGGTAGAGCTGCTGGAGTTCACCCACTCAGGCTCCCTGCTTGGCACTGCATGTGTGCACTAACATTCTGCAGGGTCTTTCTAGAATACATGATTCAAAGGACCCCCAAGCATTTCTCTCAATCTGGAGCACCTAGAAGTGGACACAACACTGTCCACTAGATGAAACTTGGTCTTGACTATTTCTGATGACTTCAGAGAACAGAGCTCTCTCAGTTTATCATGTTGGCAAATGATTTCAGACTTCCGCCATTTGTACACAGGAGAAAAAGCATTAAAGCATTTTGGATTTTTGTTTGTGAAGATCCTCAACTTTAAAATTCTACATCTTCAGAATTTAATGAAGCTTGAAATTGGTGACCTATAGAACATTTTCAATTCTAAAGCTTTTTCTGAGTAATAACAATACTTGAACATCTTGTTTAACTTGCAAAAACTCTTTGTTCCAAATGTTGTCTCAGAGGAACGCAAAGTCATACATGGCTGGTAAATATTGCTGCTCCTACTTCTTCTAGTTCAATAGCAGGGGCTACTCGCATATTGGTATGGATTTTATACACTGACCTCACTTATTTAAGCGGCACAAGAACCCTGAGGTATATGTTTCATGGTTTCCACTTTGCCAATCAGAGACATGGAACGTTTAAGTAATTTACCAGGGTCTCCTAACAATAGGTGTCTTTGTACTTCTGGGCTGTTATAACAAAAACATCATAAACTGGGTAGATGATTAATAACAAAAATTTATTTGTCACAGTTCTGGAGGCTGGAAAGTCCACTATCAAGGTACTGGCAGATTCAGTAACTGGTAAGGGTCTGCTCCTCAAAGATGGTTACGTCTTGCTTAATCGTCATAGGTAGAGGGGGGAACAGGCTCCCTTTGGCTTGTTTTATAAGGGTACCAATCTCATCCATATGGTTCTTCCCTCATTACCTAATCATATCCTAAAAGCCTCATCTCTTAATAGTATTGCATTGAGGATTAGGTTTTCAGTCTATGAATTTTCAGGCAACACCAACATTCAAGCCACAGCAGATGGCATACACAGAATTTGAACCCAGATTGAGGACAAGGAAGATGCTCCTAACTATGGATGACAGAAAGCAAAGGTACAAAGATAAGAACTTATGTCTGAGCCCAATACTTTATGCAAACCACAGGGCAATGAGTAAGAAAAAGACATGTTTTATTTCCTTGGAAACTTTTCAAGTTCTGCTAGAGCATCTCTATCATCCTTTGAAACAAACAGAGTGGTTTTCAGTCCTAGCCTCACTTTCAATCACTTGGAGAGATGGGCCCCACAAATTAAATGAAAAGTATTTGAGGATCCAAGTATTGGATAGGGGTCTTATAGTGACTATTTCAATAAATAGGTCAGTTACAGACAGAAAGATAGGGTGATTGTGACTGGAGTAGAGGTAACGGTGGTTTTTGACAGTGCTTGGGGGAGGAAGACATGGAAGATCAGTAAGAAGAGAAAATCTCAAACAAATTATTCCAGAGTTTTTAGGGTTGAAAATTATGTCAAAATGTTGGCTGCTATCCTTATAAACCTGTGCTATGCTCACTAAAGTCCCAGTCAATCTCTCTGTATGCTGACAAATAAAAGTAGCCAGAAAGTTTATTTACGAAGTCTATTGCAATTAAGAAATATTTGATGGTTGGATAAAGGATGAAGTGATCTTCCTGTTCACTGGTTCATCATGGGTGCAGTGGGGAAATTCCTAAAACTGCTTACATTTCATAAAAGCAAATTTTATTGCCAAAAATTATTTATCCAAAATATCATGAGCCTTTTCATGGGGGATAATTCAACAAACAAAAAAGCACAATAAGGGGATGAATCTGAGACTAATCTCATTGGGTCAAGACAGCACCCATGCCACAATTAGAATTTCCTGCTGTTTTACAAAGTGAATTGGATCTCAGTGAAGTAAGATAGGACAGAATAGAAAATCACTTTGAGTTGTTTGGAGCTAACTTGGAAAGCTGAAAGCCATTTTTAAATATCTGTCATTAAGATCACAAAACAGTAGTAAACCCTTTGAAAAATGTTTTACCCTTTGTAGACCAATATGCATGTCTTCTGGTAGATTTACAAGACTTGAAACAAAATAATACACCCTCAATACGTCAGTGGTTCTTACATGAATTTACATTTTTTCAAACTTTATCTCAGAGATGTAGGAAGCTCATATACTTAAGATAAATTTCCCTTTTGTGGAAAAGTATAAAAACATCCCAAAGATGAATAACCACAATATAGTTAAGAAAAGCGACAACCACCTCATACGAAACTGCTAGAAACTTACAGAAACAATACACATAAATAGAAAGATTCTGCATATGAGCCATAAACATCCACTTTTCAATTCATTTCTGTAGCATTTCCGAGCCAGATTGAAATGTTGTAAAAATCTAGGTTAAAAGAAAAAATACTGACGAGCCTTTTACCAGCCTTTCAATGGGAGCAAGTATGTTTGCTATTTGTGTCTGATTAGAGGTTCAGAAATATTTTTAAGAACTCAGTGCTCCAAGTTCTTTGTGTAAGAAGTGAATGCCCTGATGGACAAATGAATTCACTTAATAGGTCTTCTTGGAAACTTGCTCACTGGCCTCTAACTTCAGCCTAAGCAGTAAATGTTTCTTCAGATGGGATTTGACACAGGTTCAAACTTTATGCACAAATGTATTGTCAGTATTGCGGAGGGCTTATGCCCTTATTTCTCTGCTAAATAAAACACTGATGCCTGCCTCCTACTATTAGACATTCTGATTTAATTGTTACGGGGTGTGACCTGGCATTTGGACTTTTTAAAGCTCTCCAGGTGATTCTAATAGTCAGGAAAGACTGGGAACCACCCTGCTAGACCGATTGGTTTCCAATTCCTTATGACTCAGTGCTTCTTCTGATTAAAATGCCACACTCCTAGTCTTGGTTCAATAGTCCAAACTCACCAATACAGCATCTATGTTCCTTCAAGCCAGACTATTTATAATCACTCTAACCTCACGTCTTACTTCTCTCCTTCTAACTTACTTCTTAACATCCACCACACATTACGTATCTCTTATTGTTTGACCTTCACTACGGTCCCTAAACAACATAAGGAAGGCAAAGATTAGTTTAGCTCCTAATATCTTGGGAGATTCTATTTGTCTTCTGAAAGTCTATTGATAACAAACCCATGTCTGAGTAGTAAATTTTATCAAAGATTTCATAGTTGAGCATAATAGTTATAATATGATTCCTTCTTGTCTATTGAGTATCCCTAACACTATAACAATCTATATTCCACAATGAGCAGTATCATTGTGAAGAAAGGCACAATGGGAAGCTTTTTTCTTTCTTTTGGGTGGGGCACCTTGCAAGACCTGGTGTCAGCTTTGGGAGTTCTTTACACTTTATAATCTAAAGCTTACTGATTAAGTTGTAAATTTCCACATGGCCCCAGTTACCCTTGACAGCCAGGTGCCTATACTCTAATTTAAGTCCAGATGTGTCCTCACTCTATGCTCTAGCATCTTATACCACAAATCCTTGCTTGCATAAACTATATACAGTAGATAAGAAGAGAGGATCCTCTCCCCTAAGAAATCAGAATGATCTGGGCTCCAAACAAACTTCCTCAGTGTCTGTGAGAAAAAAAAAATGCATGAATGTGGAGTTATTTTGCATCATAACAGCTCCTGATCAGGAGAACAAAATGAAATTCTAGAGCTCCTAGCCCTTGGGGAAAGTTCTTTATCCTTTATAATTCTAGTCAGGACACAAAGAGAAAAACTAGGTAGATGTAAAAGTCTTTGTCATCTAGATTCATCCAGCTGCAATAGGGACTTAAATATTTTCAGGTGTTCAGTATTCCTCATTCACTTTTATACACTTACTCTTTTACAGTACCCTCTTACTGCTCAAAACACACTGTGCAGATTCCCTCACCCAACCCAACCCCACTTCTCTTCCTGGCTATCTTCTCAGTGACCTCCAGGGTTAAGCTCAGTTACTGACTGTCCTGGGAGGACTGGTGTGTCTTGGATGCATGCGTGTACTGAGCATTCTGTCAGGGTATCTAGCTCAGTCTGCCTTACACTGCATAGAAGGTTTTGGTTCACTTGTCTGTCTTTCACAACAGATTATGAAATATTTCAGAGCAGGGACCCTGTGCTATTTGTGTTTGCAACAATGATGGAGTCAGTGTGATTTGTACTCAATAAATGTTTAAGGTTTAACAATTGATTGGATGGATGAATAAATGAGTCTTTCACATTAAACTCTCTGGGGCAGTTTTCTCATTTTTAGATGGTACTTGCTTATCGCAAAGTTGATTTGAATATTAAGAAATATTATATATATAATATGTGGAAATAGTAAGCTCTTGGTAAAAATTTATTCTTTTTCCCTTTTCTCTTTATTATTTAACAATTGTCTTTATGTGAGTAATGTAAATTATAGAGTAACAAAGCAAAGAAAAATGGAAAGTTAATATCACTTCCTGATTAAAGCATGAATAAAGAAGTAATACTTGTTTCATAATTTTAAAAGATATAGATTTTATATGAGAATACTATGCTCCCCGTTTGTGATAAAAAATATTGAAGATAGGAGGAATGATTATCATAATAGTATGCAGAACATCAATTCTAAAGTCTTTTAGAAGGAGTGAAGTGTGATAGGATCATGAGCATAGACAGAGACAAAAAGACTTGCTCTCCAATCTTAGCTACTTAGTAGGCAGCATCTATCCTTGAATGTGTAACTTAACCCCACTCAACTTCGGATTTCTTACCTTCAAAATGGGGACAATTCCTAAGTACCTAATGTTGCAAGAACTAAATAAGATTATATGAAGTGGATAGTAAGTACTCAACAAATGAAGTTTTGTGGTTTTTTGTTTTGTTTTTTGAGATGGAGTCTCACTCTGTCACCCAGGCTGGAGAGCAGTGGTGTGATATCTGCTCACTGCAACTTCCGCCTCCTGGGTTCAAGCAATTCTCCTGCCTCAGCCTCCCAAGTAGCTGGGATTACAGGTACCCACCACCATGCCTAGCTAATTTTTGTATTTTTAGTAGAGACGGGGTTTCACCATGTTGGCCAGGCTGGTCTCGAACTCCCAACCCCTGATGATCTACCCACCTTGGCCTCCCAAAGCGCTGGAATTACAGGTGTGAGCCACCATGCCAGACCTGAAGTTGTTATTAATAACAGTAGCAACAATATGTCTTTAAAAAATAGCCTATGGGACTGGCATACATATCTAATATTCTGTCTAGCCTCTGGCCCTTCTCCTCTCTCTTATTTTCCTGGGATACGTATGTCTCCTTTTTTGAGAAATGTCTATCCACATCCTAAGGTCCTGCAGGAGTAAGCGGATACTAACTTTCTTACACTTTCTCTTCCAGCACAAGTTTAGGCAAATATTGAGCCAAACAGAGTCCTTGCACAGAATATCACAAATTGGCCCTAAAGAAAGAATGGGTTTATCACTGTGGTGAAATGGAAGACATACACCTGAGAGTTACTGTACTCATAGATCTGGTACCTTAGAGGGAAGCCATGTGAGAGAATTGAACCAGCATGCAAAAGCAACAGAGAGGAGGGTTGGGAAAAATTCTAAGGGGTTCATGTCTCTGATTCTAATTTTCCCTGGGATGTATCCCTGCCCTTCATATGAGAAAATATATCCCCTTTTTAAATAAGCTTGTTAGATTTGGGGTTCTGTCACATGTAACTGAGATAACTGATTAGCCTGAGGACAAACACAAGGAAACCTCAAGGTGCTCAAGCTTGAGAGTGACCAAAATCTCTTTTGAACTTAGATGCAAATATTCTTAAGCAAACATGAACAAATGGAACCTAATAATATAAAAATGATAATATGTTACAAGTAACTGGAGTCTATCTCAGGAATGTGAGATTTTGTTAACATTTTAAAAAATAAACCCATGCAATCTGCTATACTAACAAGATAAAAAAATAAATTAATTAATCTCAATAAATACAAAAAGACCTTTTGATAGACAGCATCAGTTTCTAACTAAATAACAAAAAAACTCTCAGTAAACTAAGACTAGAATAAATCTTCTTCAACTTGAAAATGAATATCTACAGAAATTATACAACAAACCTAATAGTAATGAAATGCTGAAGACATTCTTCCTAAGGTCAGAAAAAAAACAGGTCCTCTTTTACCATTTCTATGCAACTGTGCTAAAGGTCTAATTGGGCAATTGAGTCAAGACATAGAAATAAAAATCATTCCTTACTGAAAGGTAAAAAAGAAAATTGTCTTTATTTGCAGATGACATGATTTTCTATATTAAAAAACACCTTGTGGAATCAACAAAAAAAAAGCTATTATAACTTACAAGTTATTATATTAAAATGGAGGAACAAGGTAAGAACTAAAAAAACTCAGCAACAACAAAGGACATGAACAGACATTTTTCAAAAGAAGGCATTAAAACAGATAACAGGCATATGAAGAAAATGCTCAACATCACTACTTATTAGAGAAATACAAATTAAAACAGATACCATCTTACTCCAGTAAGAATGGCTCATTAAAAAGTCAAAAAACATGTTGATGAGGATGTAGAGAAAAGAGAACGTTTACACATAATTGGTGGGGATGTATGTTAGTACAACTTATATGGAATACAGTGTGGAGATTTCTCAAATAACTAAAAATAGAACTACCATTTGATCCAGCAATCTCACTCCTGGGTATATACCCAAAGGAAAAGAAGCTATTATATTTAAAAAAAAAATTACCTGAACTTGTGTATTTATCACAGCAGTATTCACAATAGCAAAAATATGGACTCAATCTAAGTGTCCTTCAAGAGAAGACTGGATAAAGAAAATGTAGTATATATAGACAATGGAATACTCTTCAGCCATAAAAAGTATGAAATTATGTCTTTTGCAGCAACATGGATGGAATTGGAGGCCATTATCTTAAGCCTAACAAGTCAGATACAAAAAGACAAATAATGCATATTCTCACTTATAAGTGGGAACTAAATAATTGTACACATAGACATAGAGCCTGGAATGATAGACAATGGAGACACAAAAAGTTAGGAGAGTGGGAGGGGAGGAAATGATAAAGTACTTAATGGATACATCATAAATTATTCAGATGATAGTTACACTAATAGCCCTGATTTCACCACTGTAAATTACAAAATTACACTTGTATCCCCATAAATTTATACACATGAAAAAGTCAATTCTTTTCTAATATGCCAGCAATGAAAAATTTGAAATTTAAAATACAACTCCATTTATGTTAGCACAAAAACAAAAACTCTACTTAGATGTAAATCTAACAAAATATGTATAAGACCTACATGAGAAAAACCACCAATCTTTGGAGAAGGAAATCAAAGATAATTAAGTAAATGGAGAGATATTTCATGTTCATATATAGGAAGACTCAATATTGTCAAGGTGTTAGTTTTTCCTGACTTTGTAGATTCATGGCAACCCCTATCTAAAATTTCAACAAGTTATTTTGTTTATATCGACAAACATTCTAAAGTTTATATGGAGACCCAAAAGACCAAGAATAGCCAATACACATATTTAAGGAGAAGAACAAAGTCAAAAGCTGAAACTACATGAATTCAAGATTAACTGCAAAGCAACAAAAATCAAACAGTGTGGTGTTAGCAAAAGAATAGACAAATAGATCAATGGGACAGAATAGAGAACCCAGAAATAGATCTACAAAAATATAATCAACTGATCTTTGACAAAAGAGCAAAGGCAATGTAATGGAGTAAAGGTAGTCTTTACAACAAAAGGTGCTGGAACAAATGAACATCCACATGCTAAAATATGAATCTAGACACAGACCTTAGACCTTTCACAAAAATTAACTCAAAATGGATTTTGAAAATGAAAGTAAAATGCAAGAATTTAACACTCCTAAAAGATAATTTAAAAGAAAATCTACATGAAACTTGGGTTTGGCAATGATTTTTCTTAAATTTAACACTAAAAGCACAATTCATGAAAGACAAAATTGGTAAGTTGTACTTCATAAACATTATAACCTACTCTGTGAAAGACACTATCAAGAGAATGGAAATACAAGCCACAGACTGGGAGAAAATATTTGCAAAACACATCTAATAATGGTATATACAAAACATACCAAAAGTCTTAAAACCCAATAATAACTAATTAAAAAAGCCAATTTGAAAATGGGCAAAAGATCTAAACAGATACCCCTCCAAAGAAAATATACAGATGGCAAATAAGCATATGAAAAAATGTTTTTGGTTGCTTCCAAATTTTTGCAATTATACATAGTGCTAGAACTTGGAAGTAACCAAGATGGCCTTCATTAGGTGAGTGTATAAACAAACTAGAACATCCAGACAATGGAATATTATCAGTGATAAAATTAAAAGGAGTGAAGGAGTGATCAGCCATGAAAAGTCATGGAGGAATCTTAAATACATACTACTAAGTGAAAGAAGTCAATCTGAAAATTATACATACTGTATAATTCCAACTTTAGGACATTCTAGAAAAGGCAAAACTGTGGAGACAGTAAAAAAGGTCATTGGTTTCCAGTGGCTGAGAGGAGGTAGTAAAGGATGAATAGGCAAAGTGCAGAAGATTTGTAGGAAGTGAAATGATTCTGTTTGATACTATAATGGTGGATTCATGACATTATATTTGTGAAAACCCATAGAACTGTAGAAGACAAGAATACACCCTAATGTAAACTATGGACTTTAGTATCTGATAATGTAACAATATTGGTTCTTTAATGGTAACAAATTTGCCACACTAATGCAAGGTGTTAATAATAGAAAACTGTGTGTAAAGGGTGGTGATGAGAAGAATATGGGGAAATTCTCGGTACTTTCTGCTAAATTTTTCTTTAAACCTAAAACTGCATTTAAATAAAAAAGTTTATTAAGTAAGAAAAAGAAGCCAAGACGTTGTTAATTCATTTTCAGGCCAAAGCAGAGTAATAGGAACCAGGTTTATCTTCCTACCTGAAATAACTAAAAAACCGGAAAATTAAATAAAACATCAGGGTTCAAGACATTGGACAATGGGCAATAAAGGAGAGTGATGCAAGAGATGGAGAAAAGGGTAAGATGCGTTCTAGAATAGCAAAAGGGTGTTGCCTACAGAGAGCTCTCACACCATGGCGCAAGGAGAGAGAATATACATAGAACCTGGTGATATTCCTGAGTTGAGGGGATGAAGTTGGTTTCTGGGGAGGGCAAGGCAGCTAGAGTTCTCCAAAGAGAAATATAATGAAACAATCCCCAGGGATTACACAGACCAAGAATAGTTCTGTTCACAACAGAAATATTAGAAAAATAAAATAATTCATGGTACATCAAAAAGAATACTCAGAAGGGTTTTGCCTCAGGAGAGCAGAAATCCAGCCCTAGACAAACACTACTCTGATATTGCCTAACAAAACTTAAAAGCAAGCAAAAAAGTAACAACCTGTTTTAAAGAACTTTACTACAAGCTAGACCAGACTTGAAGAGTATTTAAAAGAGTAGGCGGGGAAAAAAGACAGAACCCAACAATGTAAAGGCCACAATAGGCCACAATGGCACCCAATAAAAATTTACCATGAATCCAAAAAAAAGCAAAAAACAAACAAACAAAAAATGACAATGAGGGGAAAATTCAACCGATCAAAAATAACCCTAGAAGAGATCATGGAATCAGTCGAAAAACTAATAAAACTGAAATAAGTGTAATCTATATGTTCAAGAAGCTAGAAAAAATATTAAGGGTTAAAAGTAGAAATGAAGAAGATATAGAAAGACCAAAACCAAGCACTCAGAGATTAAAACTGCAGTGTCTGAGATGACAAATGCATGGATGGGATAGAAAACAGATGAGTCAGGAAACTTGAAGACATAGTGATAGAAAACTCAAAATGAAACAGAGAGGGAGGAAAAAAAAAACACAGTTTCCGTGATCATTGGGGAAAATCTATGGGTTTAGTACACACGTAATTAGAATCCTCTAAAGAGAGGAAAGAGAGGGAGGACAGAAAAATATTTAAGGGAATAATGGCCAATTTTTTTTCCAATGTGATGAGTACTCTAAGCCTTCAGACCAGAAAAGTGCCATAAACTTTCAGAATCACAATACGAAAAGAAAAAGAAGAAAAATAAACCAAGATACAGTATAACCAATTACTTAAAAATTGGTGATAAAGAGAAAAATCCTATAGACATTTAAAAAAATAAAAAAGAGATAGAGTTTGGCTGGGCGTGGTGGCTCACACCTGTAATCCCAGCACTTTGGGAGACTGAGGTGGGCAGATCACCTGAGGTCGGGAGTTCAAGACCAGCTTGGCCAACATGCAGAAACCCTGTCTGTACTAAAATTACAAAAATTAGCTGGGCATGGTGGTGAGCACCTGTAATCCCAGGAACTTGGGAGGCTGAGGCAGGAGAATCGCTTGAACCCCGGGAGGTGGAGGTTGCAGTGAGCCAAGACTCCACCACTGCACTCCAGTCTGGGCAACAGAGCAAGCCTTCATCTCAAAAAAAAAAAATTACAAATGTAAGAAGGCTTCTCATTGCAAGCCACGGCAGGCAGAATACAGTAGTGTACAGAGAAGACAAAAAAAAGAAAACCCTTTAACCTATAACTATATGACCAGAAAAAAATAGCTTTCAAGGATGAAGGCAAAATAAAAATGAATCAGATGTAAAAACGGCAAAAGGATTCATCAGCAGCAGCCTTACACTATAAGGAGTAAAGAAATTTCTGAAGGTAAAGGGAAATAATGCCATCTGCAAATATGTATCTACACAAAAACAAAGGACACTGGAAATGGTACCTGCATGTGCAAATTTATTTTTTAATACTTTCTCTTAATGTTTATATAGCTTTAAAAGACATTTGACTGCTTTAAGTAAAAATAGCAACAATGAACTTTTCAGTTATAACAGGTAGACTGTTAAACAATTAGACTTTATGACAATAGGACAAAGCAGAAAATTGAAGTGTTCTATTATAAAGTTTATACACTATATGTGAAGTGGCATAATTATCACACAAAAGTAGACTTTGACAATTTGAAGATGTATACTATAGACAATAAAGTAGCTAATAACATAACAAAGATATTTAGTTTATAAGACACTAATGGAGATAAAATGAAATTATTAAAAATTTACTGATGCCAAAAGAGGCAGGAAATGAAAGCAAATGTAATAAAGAACAGATGACACAAACAGAAAACAAAAAGAAAGACATTAGATTTGAAATCATCATGTTAATATTCATGTTAAACGTCAACAATCTAAATACATGGATAGAAAAGTAGATGTTCTCAGATTACATTGAAATCAATAAACTTTGTAAACACATGAATGACGTGCTGCCTAGAAGAGTTAAACATTAAGTATATAGACATAAATATGGTAAAAGTCATAGAATGGAAAAGGATATAATGTGCTAACAATAACAAAAGAAAGCCTGAATGACAATATTAACATCAGACAAGCATATTTTTAAAAAATTATTAAAAGGGATAAAGAGTGCCATTTCATAATTACAAAAAATGAATCAATACATCGAGAGAAGATAATACTTGCAAATATTTATGCACCTAATAACAGATTTTCAAAATAAATTAGGTAACATCTGATAAAACTGCAAGGAGAAATAGAGAAATCTACAATTATAGCTGGAGATTTCAACAGCACCTTCTCAAAAATAGAATACAAATCAGGAAGGACATAAAGAACAATACTATTAACCAACTTGACCTAAGTGAGGTGTATAGCACACTCAACAGAAGCCGAATATGCAATCTTTCCAATTACACACAGGACATTTAATAAAATGAACCATTTTCTGGACCACAAACAAGACTCACTGATATTTTAACATTGTACAACGTATGTTCTCTGACCCCAATGGAATTTAATTAGAAATCAATAACAGAGATATCTAAACAATCCCAGATATTTGGAAAATGTTTTAAACTTACAGATTTTTAAAAAGTAAATAAATAAAAGTTGAAACTCAACATATGCAGACAGTTGGGACACAGTTAAAGCAGTATTTAAATGGTAATATAAAGTACTAAATGCCTATATTAGAAGAGAAGAAATACTTCAAATCAATGATCTCAGTTTCTACCTCAAGAAAGTAAAACAGCAAAGTAATTCCAAAGAAATTATAAGAAATAGCAAAGATCAGAGCAGACAACAAAAAAAGAAAACAGAAAATTAATTTTAAAAATTAATGAAACCAAAAGCCATTATTTTGAGATCAATAGAACTATGATCAATAAAAAAAGAGAGAAGATACTAATTACCAATTAAAAAATGAGAGAGATGATGTTATCACAGAGTCTATATATAGGCAAAGCATTAAAATGAACATTTTTAATAATTGTTTGCCAATAATTGACAATTTAGATGAAATGATTCCTCGAAAGATAAACACTACCGGCCAGGTGTGGTGGCTCATGCCTGTAATCCTAGCACTATGGGAGGCCAAGGTGGGTGTATCACTTGAGGTCAGGAGTTCGAGATCAGCCTGGGTAACACCATAAAGCCCCATCTCTACTAAAACTACCAAAATCAGCTGGGCGTAATGGCACACGACTGTAGTCCCAGCTACTCGGGAGGCTGAGGCACGAGAATCACTACCGGGAGGCGGAGGTTGCAGTGAGCCGAGATCAGGCCACTGCACTCGGCACTCCAGCCTGAGCAACAGAACAAGACTCCTCTCAAAAAGAAAGAAGAGAAGAGAAAAAAAACACTACCAACGTGCACTCAAGAAGATGTACATAACCTAAATGATGCCTTGGCTATTAAAAAAAATTATTTGGCTCTTTTATAAAAATATTATTTGTAGAAAAGTGGCAGATTTTGTAGATAAAAGGTAGTCTTTTTAATAAATGCTGCTGGACATTAATATGCCAAAAATGAACTTTGATGTTTATACCTTATGAAAAATAAAATCAGTAATGGTTCATACACCTGAATAAACCAAAAACCATAGAAAATCTTTTTGACCTTGAGTTAGGCAAAACTTTCTTAGATACAACACCAAAAGCATAAACTATAAAAGAAAAAGTTGATAAACAAGACTTCATTAATTTAATAATTTCTGTTCTTCAAGAGGCATCGTGAAATATAGTAAAAGACAAAACACAGATGGAGAAAATATTTGCGAATCACGTAACTGACCAAACCATTCTCTCCCTAGATATTTTCCTAACTAAAGGATATATCTGTACTAAGCTCACATCTGAGTGTTCGTAGCAGCTTTATTTATAATAGTCAAAAAGTTGAAACAATCTTAACATCTATGAACAGGTGAATGGATAAACAAATTGCAGTAAACCCATGCAATAAAACGCCACTCAGCAATAACAACTATAAACTATTCATACACTATGCACTGTAATTTGGATGAATCTTGAAATAGTCATGCTGATTGAAAGAAGCCAGACCTCTTTCCCCAAAAAGTATAATCCCATTAATATAAAATTCTTAAAAGGGTAAACTAGTGTATAGTGACAGAAAGCAGATCAGTTACTACTTGGGGACTGGGATAGAGGGGTAGTTATTTACAAATCGGCAGGAGATTTCTTTTGGAAGGGATGGAAATGTTCCATACCTTGATTGTAGCGATGGTTTCACAGGTGTACATGTATGTGTGTTTGAGAGAGAAAATGTATTAGTTTCCAGAAAATGTGTTAGTTTCTACACGTTAAATAGGTACAATTTATTATAGGCCCACTGTGAATCAATAAAGCTTTAAAAAACAAACAGATAATTTTCTAAGAGAAGAAAAGTGAGAACTGATAAATGTAATGGACTCACTAGAATAATTTCTGATGGAGGTCAAAGAACAATTCAAAAAGAAAAGATCTTAAAAAGTAAATAGGTAAATAAATTAAGAAATAAATAAGTAGGTAGGACACTAATAGGTAGTATCTATTATTCAGTTAACGTGCAACAGGCATTGTAACAGCCTGTACGCCTATTGGTAGCATAGCTGATGGCTGACAGCTCACAGTGGAGTCCCTCTCTGCTATTCCTCGCTGTGTAAGGAAGCTGCCTACCCAAAGCTGTGGTTTCCTCCATCCATATATCCAATGACTGGTCCAGGTAATACTGCAAAGAACCACTCCCTTGCTTTATTGGAGGCACCCGAAGACATCCCAGCTCCAGGGCTCTCTGTGGAATCATCTGCCACTTCTGTTGCAGCCCAGTTCAGCCTCTCCCTCTACACAAATCTCAAATTTCCTAGAGTCCCTCAAGTCTTTCTAGCTGTCGATTCCCTGAAATTTCTCCAACTAACCCCTTGTATCCAAATCCCAGAGGCTCAGAATCCATTTCTCAAGGAATCAGACTTGAGATCGTTGATTATCTGATTTAATCTACCAAACAACTCTCTGAGACATGTGCTATTTGTATCTATGTTTTACAAGTGAAGAAAGAGTTGAAGTTAGAAAATGTATGTAACTTATCCAAGATCACTAGGACAATAGTTGGAGGAACTGATTAAAACAACCAACCAACCAACCAAAAAATGGGTCTTTATAATAAAAAAACTATACAGTCTCATGGAGGTGGTTTTATTATGAATGAATCATTAAAATCCATCCTAATGTCTTCTTGATAGCATTTTCAAGTTAGCAGATTATATAAATGCTGAAGGCATAGTTTATCTTGGTACATCAAATATCTCTAATAATAGCTCTGTAAGTAGAAGGTGAAATGAGATATAAATAATGGTATGGATGGATGAATTAACAGCTAGTTGTATCGCTGTATCCAATAAGTGTTGATTAATAGGACCACATAAAAGTAGCCTGTGTATTTTTTGAGGGCAACATATTGTTAATGACTACACAGGCCTGCCGCATATATAGCTCTGATAAATGCTTGTGGAATTTAATTGAAGCCTTAGGGAGTCCCTGATAGATTGCCATCAAACCCTATTCTTGTCTTACATGATATTTATGTCAGTGAATTGAATAAAGCCTGCAATCGTAATTATACAATCTGCTCTAACTGTTCCATTAAAACCATGCTGATAAAATACACATTAAAGGAAAATTCTAAGATATCTAATTCATTAATATTTGTAAAACATTTGATGAGCAGCCACTATGTAATAGATCCTCTCCTATGCACTGAAGCCACAAAAGTGATGGAAATGCTTTTGATTATGTGGTACAAGATGACATCCAATAGATTTCAGGTGAAGTGCTAAATTAACTTTTTAAAAAATTTAGGATAACTGGTCAAGGTGTTGGGTTGGCCTTGGGGTGATTATACATTTATGGAAAACCCAACAGTAGAATATTGCTATCAGAACTATCTGAATCAAAGTTATTCTGGATTAATAGACACACAATGTCCAGATCACTCAAAGGTAGAATACCCAGCTCTATTCTGATCTGGGAAGACCACATCTACAGTACCGTATTCAATGTGAGCACCACGTTAAAACACCACAGCCAACATTTAAAAAATGACACATACACCAGCAATTACCCAGACTGAAGCAACTAGAACACTCTGGCACCTGTGCTCTAGGGAAAATAAGTGAAGGAATAAAGATTAACTTTAAGAAATGAAGCCTAAGAAAAGTCATAATCCATTCACAACAGTTGCTATGTCAAAGAGAGGGTAGGCTTGCCCTTTGACGCTTCAGCAAAAAGGGGGTAAAAAAATCACAAGGGAGCACATTTTGGTTTTACCTAAGAAAGAACTTTGTAACACCTATACCAATGTTAAAAGATGAGTCTTCTCTCTCAAGACAGGGTGAGTTTTCTCTTCCATGAGATATATATATACACACACACACACATATATATATACATATATACACACATATATATATAAGTATATATATATATTTTTTTTAGACGGAGTCTCACTGTCACCCAGGCTGGAGTGCAGTGGTGCAATCTCGGCTCACTGCAACCTCTGCCTCCCGGGTTAACGCCATTCTCCTGCCTCAACCTCCCGAGTAGCTGGGACTACAGGTGCCCACCACTTTGCCCGGCTAATTCTTTATACTTTCAGTAGAGACGGGGTTTCACCATGTTAGCCAGGATGATCTCAGTCTCCTGACCTCGTGATCCACCCGCCTCGGCCTCCCAAAGTGCTGGGATTACAGGCGTGAGCCACCACACCTAGCCCATGAAGTATATTTTTGAAAGAAACTGCATAATGTTTGTGGAGCTCAATAATAATAATGGTTTTTTCCTACTTCAAAAAAACAGAGACCTTTGGCTTGAGAATAAGCCACTTCATAAAATAGAATGTGGTGATGGTTTTTTAAACAGAGTTGATATATCTTGAAATGATGCATGTAAATTATTTCTTATAATGATATACTTGTTCCCCAGAATGTATTCAGATAAACATAATGAGAAAATAGAATTCAAAGTGCAACAATCTTTGTGGAGTAGGGTCCAACATATTGATCTGATACCTTATTCTATTTATTTGAAAACCTCAGGTTATTAGCAATACCATAACGATAATTCCCTACAACATATGTTAGTCCTTGTCTCATATCACTATGCCACATAGTGTACAGCATCATTTCAAATTTAGAGGAATGTCTACATACCTTGAATTAAGGGAATATAGATCTACTACAGGCACTATTTTTGGTGTAAATTTAATGAATTAAAATAGAAAGAGCAAAATATATAAATATATTACTATGTGTAACATAAACATGGTTTGTACTTTTTTTTCTTCTTTGGCCAAAAGATAAAATAAGACAAAAAATACTTTATAATTTTTAATGTTTTCCAGCCAGATAATTATCAATGGTTACGAACATTGGGCATGTTATTGAAACTATATAAATATTTTTGCATTATCTGTTCCCTAAAGAGACTTAACATCCTTTCTTTTCACTAACATCCAAAGCAGAAGCTTTCATTGTTCTAAACAACAACAACAAAAAAATGGTGAAAACCATTCATGTGAACAAGGCAGAGTCCTGACTAGTGTATAGAACCACGATCCCTGTCCGGAAATCATTTTTAAAAAATAAAATGACAGTGATTTTTATAAAGTTAGTGTTTCTATTTATTTATTTTTACATCATTAGTAGGTCTAAGTACAATTTTTTTTACATTGATATATTGGAGAGTGGTGAAGTCTGGCCTTTTAGTGTAGCCATCACCCAAATTGCATACACCATACCCATTAAGTAATTTCTCTTCCCTCACTCCTCCCAACCCTTCCACACTACTGAGTCTCCAGTGTCCATTATTTTATACTCTATGTCCATGTGTACACATTATTTAGCTACCACTTACAAGAACATGCAGTATTTGATCTTCTGTTTCTGAGTATTTCACTTAGGACAACATCTCCAATTTCATCCATGTTGCTGAAAAAGACATAATTTCATTCTTTTTATGGCTGAGTAGTATTCCCCGGTGTATATGTGCCACATTTTATCTAATCATCTATTGATGGACACTGAGGTTGATTCTATATCTTTGCCATTGTGAATAGTGCTGCAGTAAATAAACATGCAGGTCAAGGTATCTTTTTGATATAATGATTGCTTTTCCTTTGGGTATATACCCAGTAGGGGGATTGTTGGATCTAATGGTAATTCTACTCTTTGAGAAATCGCCATATTGTCTTCCATAGAGGTTATACCAATTTACATTCCCACCAACAGTGTGCAAGATTTCCCTTTTCTCAACATCATCACCAACGCCTGTTTTTGTTTTGTTTTGTTTTGTTTTTTTGTCTTTTTAATGCCAGATATTCTGACTGGTATAAGATGGTATCTCATTGTGGTTTTAATTTGCCTTTCTGATGACTGGATACATTGAACATTTTTTCATATGCTTATTGTCCATTTTAATGCCTTCTTTTGAAAAAAGTCTGCTCATGTCCTTTGCCTACTTTTTAATGAGGTTATTTGTTTCTTCATGTTGAGTCATTTGAGTTCCTTGTAGAGTCTGGATATTATTCCTTTGTCAGATGTATAGTTTGCACATATTTTCTCCTATTCTGCAGGCTGTGTGTTCACGCTGTTGAGATATATGTGTGTGTATATAAATATATACATATATGCACATACACACATACACACACACACACACACACACACACAGCTTTTTAGTTTAATTAAGTCCCATTTGTCTATTTCTGGGTTTTGCTGCATTTGCTTCTTAGGTCCCACAGTAAGGTCAAACAGCTGACATTTTTCTAAGAATAGATATTAACTGTAAAATACATCTATTTTCAATTTGTAAAGAAACCAGTGATTCATTATGTGCAACTATCAAGTCTTCAAACATTGGTCTTTTAACAGGAATCAAACAATGTGTTATAATTCTAGGACAAGGAGTTAAAGAACAGAAAGTTGTGATTTCTACCTTGGAATATCATGTTAGAAAAGGAAGATATGGAGAAATAAAACCATCATTTCATAAGTTAAATCTTAGGAAAACAAAATGAACCAACCAATGGAGGATGATTTGCAGGAAGAATTTTGATGAAACTGCACAATACCAGGAGGTGGAGGCTGCAGTGAGCGGAGATCACAGCATTGCACTCCAGCCTGGGCAACAGAGTGAGACTCCATATCAAAAAAAAAAAAGAAAGAAAGAAAGAAAGAAAACAAAAGGAAACTGTACAATATCTTTTAGCAATGAGCAAATTTCAAATCACTATCAACGTCCTGATGAAAATATAAATGAACCCCTTATATGTGCAAGCATTATACTAAGTACAAGGATAAAAAGAGATTTTAAAAATGCTCTCTGTTGCTACTTAGCTTAAAGTTTAGCAATCAGGGATAGGAGATCGACTTCACCATGCATGCTACAGTTAATTTGTGATGGCTTTCTGCAGTGTTGCATAGTAAAACAATCTGATCTAATACCAAAGCTTTACAGAAAAGGAGACCATTTTTTATTTATTGAAGTTTGCCATTGCCATGGGAGAGAGCAGTGAACTGCATGGATAGGCAGCATGTATAATGGTTAAAAGCGCAGACTCTCGAGCCAGGGAGACTAGCATAAGAAAAAATAAGCATAGGCTGGGGGTGGTGGCTCACGCCTGTAATCCCAGCACTTCGGGAGGCTGAGGCGGGTGGATCACGAGGTCAGAAGATCAAGACCATCCTGAACAACATGGTGAAACCCCATCTCTACTAAAAATGTAAAAATTAGCCAGACATGGCAGTGCACACCTGTAGTCCCAGCTACTTAGGAGGCTGAGGGAGGAGAATCGCCTGAGCCCGGGAGGTGGAGGCTGCAGTGAGCAAAGATCGCACCACTGCACTCCAGTCTGGGTGACAAAGCAGGACTCTGTCAAAAAAAAAAAAAAGAAAAAAAGAAGGAAGAAAAGAAAAGAAAAGAAAGAGAAAAAGAAAAAATAAGTATACTAGCATGTACTAACAATTACTGACATGTTCACGTTTATATACAGACATGTATAGAGGGTAAGATAAGGATAAATCTACTGCAATGTGTGTGATGTACAGATAGATCACTCCGAGATAAATTAATCTGCGCCATAACACTAATGGAAGATTTCATTGAAAACATGGAAACTAAACTGGTCTAGAGGAAAGGCTAGAAACTAAATAAGCGGAAATTACAAACAAAGTGGGCTAGGCTAAGAAAGAGCAGTAGTTAGGCTACTCCAAAGCAAAGCTATACAATCTGTGGTTTTCATTTTTATAATAGACCTCTTTGGATGAAGTAGAAATTTCTTAAAAGAGCCCTGGAGAAGACAGAATGCAAGGACAAGGACTGTGGACAGTTTTTTATGCTTGGACTTTATTTTGTACTTTAGGGAATAACAGATATTTCTTGAACACAGAAGTGTTATATTTTAGAGGGGCTCTCAGGGGTTTATAGGAGAACTTCCAGAAGTTCAAAGAAAAAAGCAGTCACTTAAATAGAATTCTTGCACATATCCTCCAAAAATTTATACAAAACAATGTTTTGCCAAAATAACAAGAACCTGAGTTTAAAAATGGGAGAAGGGCAGAAAGGGACAGCCAGGACCTGGTGCTGCAGGGCTTTCAATTACTCCAGACTTCATTCAGAAACTGGCGACTTAATTGGTTACTTCTGGCAAATGAGCCACAACAGCACACATCAAATATAGTATGTGTTGCATCCATGAGGAATTATTAGCTGTTGGCTCTGAGTTCACACTAATTTCCAGGAACTCAAAATCTCACCCACTTTGGTTTACAAGAGTGAGGAATTTGGAGCTCAAACATATTTGAAGTCTTGCAAATAGTTTATCTTACAACGAGTCCAGTAGACCTGAGGGACCATTCTTAGCTTTTATTTTTGGAAAAGCATATTATACAACTGTCAAAATCTCTAAACTCTGTGTGTGTGTGTGTGTGTGTGTGTGTGTGTGTGTGTGTGCGTGTGCGCGCATGCACGTGTGCGCATGTACTGCTAGAGTAGAACTGGCCAAGAGCAAATGCCCCTCCAAGAACCCAGAATAAAACAAAACTAACATGATAGGCATTTCTGGAGGTATTCCCAAGATTAAGGCCAAAAGTAAAGAACTGAAAGATGCAGGCATGTTAGTTCTTATCATATCCCTGCATAACTCAACTCTGGCTAATATAGGGGCTTAATGGATCCTGGAGGGTGACAGTAGATTATCATGATTATCATAAACTTAATTAGAGAGTGATGCCAATCATAGCTCCCATTGCAAATATGGAATCTTTACTGGTGCAAATTATCAGAGCCCTTGCACCTGATATCTATTTATGCGCCTATTAAGCTATTGAGTGCTTTTTTTCCCAATATCAATTAATAAACACAATCAGAAGAAGATGACCAATGACCTTTATCTGACAGGAGCAATAGTACTCCCTCTCCCTCTTATCTCAAGGTTATGTATATTCTCTTCATCTGTTATAATATAGGATGCAGAGACTTCTCATATTCCAGACAACATCATGCTAGGATTTTACATGATTGCATTTATGCTAATTAGACCTGGTGACAGAGTACTCTGCTAGTAAGACACACACATGTTGGCCGGTGATAGACAATTCCCATGAAAAGACGGGGCCTACCATATCAATAAAATTGCTAAAGTTCAGTGTTCTAAAACATGTCCAAATATCCTCTGTGAAAGATAAGTAGCCATAGGAATAGGGCCAGGTATGGTGGCTCATGCCTGTAATCCCAGCACTGTGGGAGGTCAAGGCAGATGGATTACTTGAGGTCAGGAGTTTGAGACGAGCCTGGCCAATATGGTGAAAACTCGTCTCTCCTAAAAATACAAAAAGTAGCCAGGTGTGGTAGTGCACGCCTGTAATCCCAGCTAGTAGGGAAGCTGAGGCAGGAGAATCACTTGAGCCTAGGAGGTGGAGGCTGCAGTGAGCTGAGATTGTGCCACTGCACTCCAGCTTGGGTGACAGAGTGAGACCTGGAAAGGAAGGAAGGAAGGAAGGAAGGAAGGAAGGAAGGAAGGAAGGAAGGAAGGAAGGAAGGAAGGGAGGGAGGGAGGGAGGGAGGGAGGGAGGGAGGGAGGGAGGGAGGGAGGGAGGGAGGGAGGGAGGGAGGGAGGGAGGGAGGGAGGATGTAGCAATAAAGTGTTTAGTGTTGCTGAACATGTTGAACATAAAAGATTAATTCCAAAATTTCCATCTCACTAAACTTTTTAATATCTTCCTTTATGGCAGAGGTCGGTAAACTTTTTCCATAAAAGGTCAGATAGTAATTTTTTTTAAGGGAGAAAGGGTCTCACTCTCTCATCCATGCTAGAATGCAGTGGTACAATCATAACTCACTGTATCTTCCAACTCCTGGGCTCAAACCATCTTCCACCTCAGCATCCTGAGAATCTAGGACTACAGACATGCATCACCACACTCAGCTTTTTAAATGTTTTTTAGAGATGGGATCTTGCTGTGCTTCCCAGGCTAGTCTTGAACTCCTGAACTCAAGTGATCCTCCTGTCTCAACCTGTCAGAGTGTTGGAACTACAGGCACCACTCCGTGTCCCAGACAGTAAATATTTTATACTTGTGCACCATAGTCTCTCTTTTGCAAATATTCAACTATGCCACTGTAGCATGAAACAGCCATGGACAAGTAATGAATGGTGTGTCTCTATCCCACTGAAACTTTGAGAGGGAGTAGACCATATTTGACCTAAGAGTGATAGTTTGTTGAATCTGTCTTTATGGTGTGCCAGAAATTTTCAGTATCCAAGCTTGTTGATTGTAGAATCTGTGTTTAAATTAACTAGTTCCTCCCATTGGGAGAAACAGAAGCCAACCAAAAGAGAACTGTCTCCCTAGTCTCACCTAATGGGGAGCATTATAAAATGTAGAGACCACACTTAAATACTTAATAATGTGTAACTATGGAGTATTAAATCTGAAGATTCTTAATGTACAACATTCTTACAGAATAAGAGCATGCATCCACATAGAAAGAGACAATACTGTACTATTCAACATTGAGGAATACACTTCCAACACACTTGCTCAAAATTTCAGTGCTTTCTGTTTTACAGCAAGGTGGACCTTTTAAAAAGGAACTTTACTTCCTGAGATGACACTATAAAATATGCTATGACTTTGCAAAAGCAATAATAATTTCTCTTCAACTTCATGAATAAAAACAGGCAATTTCTATAAGCCTTCACGCCCTCACTACCCTCCAAACAAAATTGCTCTCATATTCACTGTTAGTAACTTAACAATTACATTCAATGAGTATTTAGTTGATTGTGTTTCCTTTGTTATCTTGCTTATCAGTGTTGTCCATCTTAAACTACAAGTACAGATCATAGCTGAAACTTACACGTCTTTATATCACATTGACTACAACTGATATTTAGAATAATGCTCAGAAAGATTATCAACACAGATTAGGTGATCGGGATTTTCTGTGGCAGGGACCTCTCAACATGACAAAAGGGGAAGATAGGTCATTATTCAACCTCTAGACAGACCTTACAATACTTCAATCATTCCCAGACAGGTAAGAAATCCCTTTCCCCATTTCTGCTGGGGATATTGTGGCTTTCTTATTACTTCTTCTTTAAAGGCAGTAATTTTTCTTATGCACTCCGTGTCATCATTACTGTCTGAGTAGTGATTTCTTTAGCTAGTTTAATCACTCATTGGTTATATTTCTGTAGTCTAACAGAGAAATAACTCCAATCCAATGCAGAAATAAAAACTTGTTTACTCTTATTTGGGTTAAAACAATATATGTTTTTGTCTAATTCTGGTTGTTTGAAAGAAACAACTGGGAAAGAGGTCCTATGAGATTAGGGTTTGTGCTAAATAAGAGAATAATGAACAAGAATTCTACTTCCTGTTAATGTGTCACATTCAATTCCCTTTATACATATGAAACTAACAATGTGTTACTCATACTGATCTACTCCATGTAACGCTAAGGAACCCTTGCTATTATAAATTATTTTGTTTTTGATTTAATGATTTCTTTTCCAACCGCATATTAAGAGTCAGGAATCTTTTGTCCCTGCTCCTTTTATTTATGATTTGGGTGACTTTAGGCAAATCACTCTCCCTGCCCAGGCCTTACCTTTCCACCTATAAAAGGAAGAGATTGTTGTAAATGTTAATGTTATGATACTTTCTAAATTCATGAAGTCCCTTCACTAATATTAAACTACTTGTTCTTTCTTGCAAAGTTTATCATGTCTGCATACAAAATGAGAAGAATTATTTAAGTCGTGATTAACATAATCATTGTTTTGCCTTGTTTTTCTTACTCAAAGATATTTCATTTAGATCCTTTACTGCATTCTATTTTTTTAAAAATGTAAGGATTTACTCAACAATGCTGACTGTATCATCTCCTTGCACTTCTTTCATTTCCATTATATTACACTGTACCTCTAACTATCACTATTTTTTAAGTCTCTTCTTCTGGCTCCTAATCTACTCTTCCCCTAAGTACCTGTATTTTTCTGGGTTCTGGCCTAAATTTTACTTTCTATTCCTTGCATGCGATCCTCCTGGCAGGCCTTTCACGTGGTTTGGAGTGCCGTCTGCACACTGACAACCGCAAATCTGCATCTGTGGCCCTGATCTCTGCAGAGCCGCATCCCTCCCGTAGAGGTGCTTACTTAGTGTCTCACATCAGATGTGCTATAAGACACGTAAACTACTCCATATCTGATGCTGAACTCATCACATTTTACCAAATTTCTGCTGCTTCTCTATTGTCCCTACTCTTATTAAATGTCATATCATTCATCCAACTGCTTGAGCCAGAATCCTGGAAGTCATCTTTAAATCTTCCCACTCTCAAAACCTGCATCCAGTGAATTTCTCTGAAAAATGTGTCAGTGTGATAAGTTAAAAGTTAAACAGCTTTGCTTATTCTTTTCACAGTGTAACAGACTCCTGTGGACAAAACCCCATCCCAAAGAGAACATAAGGTTTGGCCCACGTGAGAACAAATTCATGAATCCATTTCATAAAGGTAGAATTTACATTTATATAGTATATTATCCTCTGAATTTGAAATTTACTTCCAGACTAAAACTAGTGAGGTGATCTGAGTGAATGCTTGTCCTGTTCTTTGGCTACATTTTCTTTAGTCAGTTTTACAGGGAAATCAATCCAATCCAATCCAGAAGTAAAAACTTATTCACTTTTATTTAGGTTAAACAGCATACGTTTTGGTGTAACTGGTTGTTTAGAAGAAACAATCCAGGAAGAGGTCCTATGAGATCAAGGTTTGTGCTAAATAAGAAAGTTATGAACAAAACTTCTGCTTCCTGTTAATGCATCACGTTCAATTCCCTTTGTACTTATAATGCTAATAATTTGTTACTCATACTGAGCTACTCTATGTCACGTGACTGCAAAAAATTAAAACAATTACAAATGAAGCTTTGGACTATGACACCATCTCCCTTTATCCTGTTTGAAGTTTTATTTTCCCTTCACTTTTCGTTAAGAGACCTCATCAGAAAAATATTTACAACAGTTCCTTCCCCCCATTTCAGAGTTTTGCTTACCTGCTCTCATCCAAGGTCCAGAATTATTAAATGAGGCCGGGCGCGGTGGCTCAAGCCTGTAATCCCAGCACTTTGGGAGGCCGAGACGGGCGGATCATGAGGTCAGGAGATTGAGACCACCCTGGCTAACGTGGTGAAACCCCGTCTCTACTAAAAAATACAAAAAACTAGCCGGGCGTGGTGGCGGCGCCTGTCGTCCCAGCTACTCAGGAGGCTGACGCAGGAAAATGGCGGGAACCCGGGAGGCGGAGCTTGCAGTGAGCTGAGATTGCGCCACTGCACTCCAGCCTGGGCGACAGAGAGAGACTCCATCTCAAAAAAAAAAAAAAATTATTAAATGAAAAATTCCAAAGATAAACAACTCATAAGTTTTTAATTTTCTGCCATTTTGAGTAACATGATAAAATCTCATGCCATCCTCCTCCACCTTTCATCCCTCCCATGATGTGAATCACCACTTTGCCCAGCGTGTCCACCCTGAACACCACCTGGTCATTAGGCATTTAGCAGCCATCGCAAATAGATCGACTGTTGTGGTTATCACAGTGCTTGTGTTCAAATAGCCCTATAGAACGTAATTGTTTATGAGTTTATTCACAATTATTGCTAATCTCTTACCGTGCCTACCTTACAAAATAAATTGAATCATAGGTGTGTGTATATAGAGATCAAAACATAGTCTATATAGGGTTCAGCACTATCCTAGGTTTTAAACATCCACTGGGGGTGTTGGAGCATATCCCCTGTACATAAGGGGTGACTACTGTACGTAGGAACATAAAATAAAAAATGCTTTCAAGTATACAAATTGCAGCCACAACGAAGAGAATTTTGGATTTATTTTTATTTTTATTTCTTATGAAGTCTTACTATGTGCCAATGCTAGGTACCCTTCTAAGTACTTTATAAGTATTAATTTATTTAATCCTAAAAATAAGCATAGAAAATAGATGCTTATAAAGTCTGTAAAATGGAATATTGCCCATTTTGGATATTAAGAAATCAACTATCAGAGAAGCAAATTGCCTAACATCACAGAAGCAAGAAGTAATTGGGCTGAGATTGAAACCCAGGTGGTCTGGCTGCAGAGTACATGTACTTTATCACAATGCCAGAATCACAGAACTGTGTAACCTGACTTCAATCAGATTCAAGGTCAAACAGCACATGCTATATTTTAGGGGAAATTTTCAGGAAAACCAATATATTTTATATGAATTTTTGGATGTATAGTGAAACAGTATAAAAATCTTCACAACCTGCATGCAAATCTCCTTTCTATTAGGCACAGGAGAAATGGTTTCCCTGCTATCCAAGTATCTGTCAGAAATTAGTTCCTGGAAGAGCTACTTCTGTCTTAAATTTAACTTCAACAAGATCAAGGTGATATTCCAAGATGAGAAGATTATTTAGAAGTGGCTCAGGACATAATACAACTAGACATGAAATATAGAAGAGGTTTCTGAAAAGCCTTGCAAAAAAGAGGAATTCTGTCCTAAAAAATAAAAATGTTTGGAAACACAGAACACAGAAGACATGTATTAAAGATGTGCAAAGAAATCTGGTACTACATGATATGTTCATAGGCAGAACCTGGTCAGGTGGTTTTAAATGAATCTGAGGAATATTTTTATAATTATCAGTGTGTGTGTTTTAAATGAATCTGAGGAATATTTTTATAATTATCAGTGTGTGTGAAAGACATCCACATGAGAACATTATGTGAAGGCAATTGTTTTAACATATGTTCTTAATGTTAGCACATTCCTCAAATCAAAAAGAATCTTAGGGATAATATTCTAATTTTGAAAATTTGAAAATTATTTCTTACTCTTAAATAGTTCTTCTAGATTTCCCTATGCCACTATACAAGAGCTAGGATCATTTTCTAAAATTTAGGCAAAGCCATCATTTAAGTAATTTGGTTAATAATATGCTGAAGGAAGGAAATTGGTAGAATGCAATTACACATACATACTTAAAATAAACAAAACTAATTATAAAATATTAACTAAAATTACTGTGATATCATTATGGTTTAGCAGTAGGTTTGTACAAACTGGAAAGGTACAATTGCATGGCTTTTATTTACCTTATGTTTTTCTTTTAGCTAATATCTTTGCTAAATAAAGTTAGCTGAACTAGACACTTTAGATGTACTTCTTTTTGTTTGTTTTTTGTTTTGTTTTGTTTTGTTTTGTTTGTTTTTCTAAGACAGAGTCTCGATTTGTTGCCCAGGCTGGAATGCAGTGGCGCGATCTTGGCTCACTGCAACCTCAA
This sequence comes from Macaca nemestrina, assembly GCF_043159975.1. NCBI lineage: Eukaryota > Metazoa > Chordata > Mammalia > Primates > Cercopithecidae > Macaca > Macaca nemestrina. Next base: position 13,795,836 of record NC_092128.1, read on the forward strand.
CCTCCCAGGTTCAAACAATTCTCTTGCCTCAGACTCCGAAGTAGTTAAGATTAGAGGCATGCACCACCACGCCTGGCTAATTTTTGTATTTTTAGTAGAGACGGGAATACCATGACACTTTAGATGTATTTCATCTCTATCAAATAAATTTTAAAGAGTCAAATTAAAATCATTCAGTTCCTTACTGAGGATAGCTTGTAAAATCACCCAAACTCTCTTGCTATTTCTACTCAGAGACTCATTACCATCTCCTAAATGTCACTCTTGTAATTTCTGTAACTGCCACCAAATGGCTGGTGGCTCCTTGCTTTACACAGAAACACTTAGACAATTTATTTTTCTGTCTGTATGAGAGCTTAAGAATAGTGAGACGAGCTCACTATTGATTCAGCATTGCCTATCTTATGAAATATAATAGTACCAAGTTAATAAACTGCAAGGTTTGACTAAACTCAGGCATAAATTTAACTCAGAAATATCTCTGCAGAGAATTTTAAAATAGATACCTGATTTTAGTTAAATATTATTGACCATCAATAATTATTTAGATTATCATTAAATAAGGCTATACTCAGTAAGTTTGCTGGTAGTTTATTCATACTTCTTTTAAAGAACCAATCGCTTACACTGTGATCACTCTGAAAGCAACCTCTTAGATCACCTGATCTTACATTCTCTTAACAGTCCCTATGAGAACGCTTGGCATATAGATTTCTAATACATATATGTTTGTTCAACCCAACATTTATTAAGTGTATGGTACTGGCCTGACCCAGTTTCTAAGCATAGGACCACTGAAGTGGTTCTGTCTTCAAAAAGCTGTCTAATACAGCCTATCGATATAGTGTAATAGATCTATTTTCTGCAGGAATATGCATAAGATCCTGGGAGAGTACCTAGAAAGTACATCTACCTAAGGCAGAAGAACAGGCAGCATCTTCAAGTACTTCTGTTAGAGGGGCAACGGGATGAAGAAGTGAGCAGCATGAGCAAAGTTGCTGAAGTATGCCAGAAAATAATGCTCAAGGTCTTAAGCCATTTAATAACTAAAGGTTAGAGTACATGAGGGTGGTAGAAGGTCAGAACAGAGTTATAGAGGAGGCATAGTAAAATACTGGAGCAGCGGATCCAGAAAAATTTTGCACAATATCGAAGAGTTTGATTTTATCAGGAAGTCTAGGAGAATTAGCTATAAGGCATTAAGTAGTGAAGTAATAGGATTGATTGGGACTTTGGAAATAACTTCTCGACAACAATGTATAGATTGAATTGAAGGAGACTGGAGGATGCTACAGAGACTCTGGAAAAAGTGGCCTAAATTATAGCCATGGCAATAGGAAAGGAAAAAGAACATTCTAAGAGATACTGTGGAAATGAACTACATGAGATCTCAAACTGGTTATGAAAACAGTAAAGGAATGGAAGAGCTAGTTATATCTCCCAAGAGTCTGACCCAGCCAACTGCATGGATCCTGGTGCCGTTCACCAGAATAAAGGATATGAGAAAAGGAGTAAATTCAGTAGAGGGCCAGAGAAAAAAAGAAACCTTGATGATATCTCAGTGTGCTGAGTTCAGTTAGGCCTTGATAACTTCTGGAAAGAAGGGACAGCATAGAATAGTGGTTAAGAGAGCAGTGTTTCCGTAAAACGGGATGATTATAATAGTTCCTGTCCCCTAGGAATATTGTGAGTAGTATATGTAGGAAAGGCTCACGAGACAGGGCCTGATGTGTAAATGTTCTCTAATCATATTATTCATTGTCATTGCCTGTATCCAATTAGAGACACCCAGTCAATTTAAAGTGCTTGCTAAAGCCCACTAGAGAAATATGGGCCAAAGAAAGAAATTTTGGAATAACCTTCAAGGTGGATAGTGTTTCTCAACCCTAGTTGTTCTTCAGAATCATTGGAGCATTAGAAAATGCTGTAACCTAAGCTCTTTTCCTGGTGATTCTGAATAGCCAGCAATGAGAACACAGTCCAGATGGAGGTGGAAGATGGAATCATTTACCATATGAGATCTCCCAGGAAGAGTGAGCAAAATAAGGGATCTTTACATTCAAGGTTTCTAACAAGACCATTTCTTTCTCCAGAATCCATGGTTTTATTTATCATAATAGGACTGTGTGTGGTCCAATGTGAACCACAACATCATGGAAAAATCTGGAGATCCTGGAGTCTATTGTTTTGCACTGCCTTTAATGAGACATGGGGCCAGGGGAATGTTTGACAAAGCCAGTGACTATTCCTGCCGTCAATCATACTGAGGCAGATTTCAAGCAGGCCTTGGGAATGCTGGAGCTGGAAAAGATTCTTCGGGGTGTGGTTCTTTCATTGAGGGTGAGCTACCCTTGGATATGTGAAAACAGGCTAAAAACTCTAGCAGCACCATTAGGCTGGTGGCTACAGTGGGATAGAGGTCCTAGTCTCAAAATGGTGTTTTGAACCCCTGGGCTCACAGGCAAATGGGGAGAATGATGAACATTTCTCAGGATATGAGAATAGCAGGGCACACTCCTAACATTTGAAGAGCATTGTTGGCTCCAGGTGATTAAGACAACTATCCTAACAGCCTCTTTTGACCTGGACCTCCAGGGACCCACAGGTAAATGACAAATCTATACTTCTTAAGAAGTGGTGCCAAGAAGAGCTATAGAATCAAGTCTACTGTGACATGGAGCCAGCAGAGCTGAGCATAATAGCAGAAAAGAGAGACTACCTCATCTGTTCCATTCCCAAATTACAGGTTATCTATAGCAGCATCTTCTTTGGAGGCCAGAGACCTTCCTGCTATGCTATAGGAAGTGCACCATACTTGTGAATATCAACCGAAACACAGAGTGGAAAGTCATTAATTCACAAAGACCACTACTTCTTTATGTATCATTAGATAACCATGCCTTGATGTGTTGTACATAGAAGAAGCCAGGCTCAACTAAGGCACAACTAGACTAGAAATTGGTCTAAACCGAAAACCAGTATTTTTCCAATTATATTATAGGGTGTATTTGTAAACAACAAATATAGTAGCCCAGTTTGGCTGACTGAAGAATAAACATAAGAAATAAACTAAAAATAATGCTGGAAAAATTTGCTTAGAAGACGAATTTATGTCCTGAGTCTCAAGGAAGAGCGAAAACTAAATCCAGTAAACAATGGAGAGACTGATATTACATAATGCCAATGATTTTTTAGCAACTCAACTATGCCCTTCTACAGATATTACATAAGCCCCTACACTGCACAGATATTGCTGTGGGCTCTAGGAATGTAACAGTCACAAAAAAAGACAAAGTACTTGCCATTGTGAAGCTTAAATGCTAGAAAAAGGGTCAGACAGTAAACCAAGTTTGTAATAAACCTGGAAATGATAAATGCTACAAAGAGATAGAAAATGGAATACAGGGAAAAGGTGATATGGAGGTGGAGGCATCCTGGTTTTTCAGGTACTGTTTCTACAGATGACTTCTCTGGTGAGGGACATTTGAATAAGATCAGAAGGCAGAAAAGGAAGAAGCTATGTGGGCATCTGAATAGGGTGTGAGAACAATAGCAAGTACAAAGGCCCCAGAACAGAAAGAAGCAACCAAACTCTGATTTCACAATGCTGACTGCCTTGCTATTTTTCTTACATGAAAGTCTATGTTATTTAATACAGGACTTGTTTCTGTGTTTTGTTTTGTTTTTGATAAGTATAATTGTCACAACATGGAGGTTGAGAAGAAGAAAAAAAATCTCTCCATCCTCTTTGTCCTCTAGAAAGATTAGAGCCAAAATAACTGTTTAACAAATCTACCACCACCGTTCCCGTCTCCAAAGCCCTACTATCATTTTTTAGTATACCAATTTTCTCTTTTATTGTCTGTCGACTGAGGATATATGGGGGCAGCCCTTTATTGTTATATGAAACATTCTCTGCAATTTGGAAAGGCTGAGTTTTCCTTTTGCACTTCTAATTATGAAAGGGAACTTGGACACAGGATGTTCGCAGATACAAAGCAGCTGCGAAAGAGCACTTCTCTGATGCTTTCGATTCATTAAAAACCATATTTTGCTCCTTTCTGAGGAATGGCTCCTTAGAATTTCCGTAACACAATGATATTCTGACCAGTTTGGTAGTATCACACATGCAAAACTTTATTTTCTCAGCATTTTGAGTAGAGGCACAAAGTTACATGACTTTCTGGATGTTTTAGAGTATACAAAACACCTCAGAGAAAATTGTTTCTTAGTTATAGCTTCTTTGAAGCTAGCAAGTTTCAAGTTTACTAGTGTCTTTCAAATAGGGAATATTAGAAATTTGATTTTTTTTTTTGCCTCATATCATTGTGGATCTTACTGTCTTTACTCTCTTGAAATTGCCTATATTAAAACTATCTTCTGTTCAACAGTAACACTTTATAATTTATACCTGTCTTAAAAACAGAGCGGGAAGGCAATCTAGACAGCAAGTACTGTCATGATAGATTCTTTCCTGGCTCTGATGGAGTCACTTTCTAGAGGGTGTGGAAATGGCATTATCAAAAACGAAAAACACTGTCTTGAATTCAACCTTGACCCAGTTACTGAACTTGAAATAGGGCAAGCTTTAAACCGTAACAATATTGGTAATGTAAGGCAATATTATATGACATAATGTACAGGACACCAGAAAGTTCTCTGCCTAAAATGCCAACCCCTTCACAGATGCTCCATTAGGAATGCATTCCTTTGAATTAAATGCTTCTTTATTCCCACAATTTTCTTAAAGCACCATTTTTATGGAAGGGTACAGATGTGAAACATGCAATGGAATCTTTTGATGGAGTTTAGGACACAAGAATATAAAGCTAGTAGTAGGAAGGGATACTCAAAGTGCAGGAAAATGTTGGTAAACCACACTAAATCCATTCCTTTCATGTTTATCCTAGAGGCAGCCCTACATGAAACAGCAAATGCTTAATATTCTCATTAACCATTCAACAACCTTAGTGTAACCACAGAGTATGAGGGAAGGCAATCACCTGGGGAAAGGGCTCTTCTCCAGTAGAAATACAAACACAGAGCAAACATTCCCAGCCATTTTCATCAAATTGAATTTGAACAGAACACCCATCTGGAAGGTTTCAGTCTACAGTAATTTTAAGTTCATGTTTTATGTCTTCTCTGACACAAAAGAGCACTGTAATAAAAAAAAAAAAAAAAGGTGACAATTTGCCACTTATAGGCAAGTAAAAGGTAGAAAATTGCTCCAACCTGGCACAATCATGTTTGTTTGGTTTTTTTTGGAAAATAATATTAGGATAGCTGCCTTTAAGGAAGCAACAATTTGAGGGTCTAGGTTTCATAGAATAAAAGGTAGTCTGTACAAAGTAAAGGTTGTACAATGCTTGCACATCACCATAAAAGTCTGTACAGCATAAAAATATATTTCTGTGGCCTTTTTTCTTTGCTTATGCCATGAATCAGCAAAAGACAGATTATTATCATCATTATTTCTGTAGCCTTCTTCATTATCCAAATGCTTTATAGACATTGATTAGCTAACTCTTCTACGAACCCTGCCAGAAAGGTCAATATGATTAATCCGAAGGCAGAGCAAGAGAGCCGCCCTGAGGTTAAGTGATTCATCCTTCCCTCCAAGGAGATCAGTGGAGGACAAGATGTAAACTCCAGAGTTCTTCTATCTGAAGCTGTTCCTATCCTTGCTGACATAGGTAACAATGAAAGTGCTTTTTCTTCCCTGGTACAGTTGATGCAGAGAAGACTCAAGTTTGTACACTCTTATAGGTAAAGAATAAACTGTTATCCTTTGTGAGATTCTTCATTTGATTAAAATACATGCACTTTGGTAAAATTTTCAATCTGTGGCCAGAGAAGGTGTTTCAGGTTAGAGCTCTTACATCTTGATGCAACAGTTTGTTCTTTCTATAAATATTTATCAAGGTTCTACCATACCCCCAGACGCACAGTCTAGGTTTCAGAAATACCAAAGTGAATTTGAGAGCCAATGTCCTGCTTTCATGGTGCTTACTCTCTAGTGGAGAGAGACAAACAATAGAAACATTAAAGAAACAAGAATAATAACAGTGATAAAAGGCCAGGAAGAGAGTTAACATAGGATGATGTAGAAACTGGTAAGCAGGTGTTTCTTTAGGTTGGGTAGTCAGGGAAAGCCTCTCTGAGAAGCTGGCATTGAAAGTGTGTGACAAGAGGAAGCCAGCCATGTGAAGAGGAGAGCCAACAGCATTCCAGGCAGAAATAAGAGCTGAACTAAAAAGTAAGCTACTAAAAGCCTGAGGTAGAAATGAGCTTGGTGTGTCGAGGGACTGGAGAGCAAGTTAGTGTGGCTGGAGGATAGTCAACAACTGGGAGAGTGGAATAATTTAAGGTCAGAAAAGTAGGCAGGACCAGAATGGGTAGGTCAGAGAAAGCAGCTTGGAGCTTATTCTAAGTGCCTTGGTAAACCACAGGGAAATCTTAAGTGGTGATGAGACAAAATCTTACTCCTATTTACCAAACATTACTCTGTCATTTTAGGAGAAAAGAGCTCCAGGAGAGAAGCCAGTTAACAGGCTATGGCAGTGGTTCAGGTGAGAGATGATGGTGACCTGAACTGGGCTGAAGTAGTGCAGATGGAGGTGGAGATAACTGGATAAATTTAAGATAGGAATTGACAGAAGAGTTGGCAAGACTTGCTGATAGATGTGGGAAATATGAGCAATGAAACCAAAGGCACCTATTTATTCAGATGAAGAAAGGGAAATGAATTATTAGGAAGTGTTTGAAACCTTAAGCCTTTCCTAATGCATTCATGGAGCTCGAGGATCCTTACCTTATCTTAATCAAGCAGCAGATAAGAAACATTTCAAGTAAAATGACAAGGGTGATGTAATCTGGTTTCTGGTTCTTCACAATAGTAGGTGCTGGAAGAAAGTAAACTAGGAAACTAGATCATTCCACAACTGTTTAAGAAAATCTTAAAACTAAGACTTATTTGGGCCCAGTTAAAATTATTAAATATGGAATGAATTCAAGTAAATTTTGTAATGATGCATTTATTAAAATTTTTTTATATTTCAAAGCATAGAGCTATTTTAAGACAATATAGAAGCAACCCAGTCTTCATGAAGCATATTCTAGTGAGGGGAAACTGGCAACAAATAATTATCATAATTAATTAATTATAATTGTTATAAGGGAAACAAGGGAGAAATATGAGCCATTCTAGGAGGTCATTAAGGACTTCTTTAGAAAGTGACATGTAAACTAAGGTCTGAAGGACTTAGCCATGAAGATGCTGTGACCATCACTTGGATATAAAGTCATAACTCATACACTCACACTCAACAATTTACTGACTACAGCCATAATGTCACCATCTTCAAATCCTGAAGAGAGAGCATCTCGTCAATTGATTGCCTGGTGTCAGGGCAGGTGCACATTCCTGACCCATTTGGTTGTGACTTGGGAATGAGAGTGTGCCAAAGGGAACAGGGGCCTGTATTTTCCAAGGACTAAAGGAGAAGCTGTTGAACTGGGAGAGATGTTGGGTATGACAGTTAGTTGAATTATGTTTCTAATATAATCCTTTGCTCACTTTTTCATTCCCAGAACTCAACAGAGTACCAGGCATATAGGAAGTGTTCAACGTTGAGTGATAGATTGATTGAATAAATGAACAAAGGCAATTAGATACACAGCAGAAGGCAATTTTTGTCTCCCGTTAAGTAGTAAGAAAGTCTATATACCAGATCAATTATGGTCCTCTCCCAATATACTTTTTGGAACTGTGCCTCACTTACAGACAGCCTAACAAAATTAAGTTAGAAATATTTTGATTATAATTGATACCTGATTTTTTTTCATCACTGAATCCAGTGCTTCTCGCTTCACAGACTTTAAAGATCATAAGAATCACTTGGCAGCATATGTGAAAATGCAAAATCCTAAGTCTCACCCATTTCAGAAGAGCCAAAGGAGAACCCAAGAATATCCTTTTTTCTTTTCTTTTTTTTTTTTTTTTTTTTTTTTTTAGACAGAGTCTCACTCGATCACCAGGCTGGAGTGCAATGGCACAATCTCACTGCAATCTCCATCTCCCAGGTTCAAGCAATTCTCCTCCCTCAGCCTCCCAAGTAGCTGGGACTTCAGTTCACACCAATACACCCAGCTAATTTTTGTATTTTTAGTACAGACAGGGTTTCACCACGTTGGCCAGGATGGTCTCAAACTCTTGACCTCATGATCCGCCCGCCTCAGCTTCCTAAGGTGCTGGGATTAAGAATATGAATTTTAACAAAGATCTCAAGTGATTAAGATGTAAATGACCAAATTTACTTTGAGAAATACTGACCTCCAGTCATTCTCTTCCCAAGTCCAGTCTACCACAGATCTAAATAGTCCTGTGGGTTTCTTTGCCTTCCATTGTCATTGTCACTGACAATTTAGATATTATTTATCAGTTATATTCCAGTAGCCACACATCTGTTCTTTCTTCAGTGTCTCTATGTCTCAATCCAACTTGTACTTTAATTTAATATATCTTCCCAAAACAATGATTTCTGGACTAAAACAAAAAGTTCAAATAAAAAGTAGCAGAATCTAGTATGTTTACATTTAAACTACAATTGAAATCTATCTTTTCTCCATTTTAGCCTCCTCAAACTTGTACACGACTACAAAGGCATCCTACTTATTTGCTCTTCCAAAGAGTTTCCTGTTTTATATGATGTAATACTCCCCAAAAGGAAACCTAAAAACAAGAATAATCAGGAAATCTGGTTTTAAAAAATCCAGTGTTTTTCAAGCTGCTGTGCAAATGTGAGTAATTTCCTTAGCTTCTCTGGGATCCATTTGTTCTATCAGTAAAGACACAGAACCAGCTTAAACTAGTGGCTTTCACACATTTTGGTGATCACCCACTGAAAGAAACAGGCCATGACAATGAGGTTTCACAAAACATCCACAAAACACTTACTGCATGCGATGGACTCTGATATTTTATCTTCCAATCTACTTTATTCTGTCATATTACTTCTTGCATAAAAATGCTAGTTGCAGCTTTCTAAATTGATTTCACAACACTCTACTAGATCTGTTGGGGTGATCAGACCCAACACCAGGTCATGGGGGCGATGAAGTCCGGCGGAGTCAAAGGAATGAGAAAAGACAGTATGAGAGAGAAAGTGGGTCTGGGGGCCAATGCAAGTATGGAGGCCGTGAAGGCCCTGAGCTCTGGAAGCCCAGACTATTTATTGCTGATCAAACAAAGAAACAGGTGGTGAGAATGTGGGGTTGAAAGGGAGCATTGCATTAAGCACATGATTTACAGCTGTGACAGTTTAGCATTTATATGGCCAATTCTAAGACACAGTCTATCTAGGAGCCTGGGAAGACTAGAAGCAAGAAGCCAGCAAGTCTAGACATATTCCAGAGCCATGAGGGGTTTTACGCCCTGAGTCCTGGATTCTATCCAAGCCACGTGGGGTTTTATGCCCTGGGCTTAGATTATGGTGCATCAGGGCAGCCTTCCACCCTTTGGCACAGAGCTTTGTGTTCCAAAGGCCACGAGGGGTTTTAGACCCTGGACTCCAGACATGTTCCAAGACTCTTTTACATTATGTCAGACATGCAAGCCCTGCCTCAGCTTCTCCCAACACTCAGCTTTTCCCAACAAGGTCACAGCTGCAGTTTGAAAAACACATAGATGATCTTTATGGTCTGCTCTAGTTCTAATGCTCTATGACAGTGAACAAACATGCCAGCTCTTTTGCATACTTGTGTGTCTTCCCAATTTATATATTTTTACTTTTATAAATAAACTCTAGGGGAAAAATAGATTTCCTAAGGTTATCTGACAACTCTGATAAAACAGTGTTGATACATGTTATAAATACATGAATTTAAAATTCAGAAAGTTTAATAATGATGTAAGCCAATGGAAAAAAAATGGATTTATTTTCTTATTTTCCCTCTGATCCAGGTACAGATTGCATCCCAAGAATTCTTACCATGATTGAGGAAGTGGTACCGCGATGGAAGTGATGTCCCTTCATATTTTGATTATATCACTGGTTATATCACTTGGCTCTCAGCCCTGACTTCACTGTAAAATCACCTGGGGAAGTAAAATAAGCAAAAAATGCCCCCATTCTAAAACTATTAATTCAGACTATAAGAGGGTGGAACTGAATCATCGATATTTTTCAATCTCTCCAAGTGAGGACTGAGAAGAACCAGACTAGCTGATATACCTCAAAAGCCACAGTGTTCCGGCTGCCCAGTTTAGCCCAATGACAGAAAACAAGGGTGATAGAAGCATTCTTGTTTAAATGTAACATTCCCATTTTATTCCCTTCCCTTACATTCTCCCCCCTAAGCTTCACACTAGTCTTCTCCTTCATCATCTTCATAATTCAAAATTGAGAACTGCTACCTACTGCAATTTCAGCAAAAGTGTCTTTAAATCCCAAATCTGCTCCACTGCTCACATACCTTAGGGTCCTTGAGAGCAAACACCATTTGAGAAGGGTCACTCTATAAACTACTGATCCTTTACCGTCTGTTCTCCAACTCACTCTGTAGGGTACAGATGTAAACAGCTTATAGATGTGTCATTTTGAAGACCTGATAATAGGGGAGGAGGAACAAGCAGCTGTCATCCCACAGGTAAGCACTGGGAAAGGTGGGCTAAGAACAACTGGGGACTTGGGAAGACACAAGCAGACAAAAACAGCCACAGACAAAGAGACTCAAGGGACTAAACAAAAGGTGTTAAAAGTCACGATTTGGCTTCAATGCCACAAAGCCTAAATTTTGAGTGAATCACACATTTTAAAAATCCATTCAAGATAGAGAATAAAGATTAGGAGAAACATAGCAAAAACAAATGTTTGTTTTCGGGGGTCATAGTGCTTTTGGTTTTTGCTCTGTAGACTTAATTTTGTTATAGTGATAAGTTTTGTTTATTAAGGAAAACGTAACTTACAGTGTTACATTTTCCTTTATAAACAAATGAATTGAATTTTGAGATACAAGGGCTTTGTTTTGAATTCATAAATTCTCATGTCAGATGAAAGCCACTGGGATTTATATGCTTCCTTATCGCCACCTGGTGTGCTTTAAAATACTGCAAGGGAAAGATAGCATAACGCAACTTAGTTATCAATGGAAAATCAAAGCTGGTGGCTAAGCAGTTTATTAACAGACAAATACCCTTGATGTAGCTCAATGAGCCACAGATGTAATATGGGAACATCTCATTCAATAATGTGGCTTTCCCTGGCCTGAAGTCACTGATGAAAGGGCTTTCTTCTGTTTTGAAATTATGACACTTTGATAGTAATGTTATTTTAATATATAATAAAATTATGTTATAAATAAGTAGTATAAATGATAAAAACAAATAATTTTAATTTTTAATAGTATTGGTGCAAAAAAGGTGGCAGTGTTTTATTTCATTATGTTTTGATTTCGTTACTTGACATACATAGGACAAATTGGGGATAGGTAGTCAGCTTTCCTGAAGAAGGCTAAGAGACGTATCACAGAACTCAGGCACCGCCTCTGGCTTTCTCCCCTCTCCCCAGCATAACGATAGGACTTTACTTAGGTTGAGTTGGTTCAAAATCTGGACATGAGTGCAGGGGATATAGACGTCTCCTTAATGGAAACGTGTAGATGATCAATGCAACTACTTCTGGAATGTTGAAAGGAATGTCACGGAAGGCTTGTGGTGAGCAAGAGTTAAGCCTCTTCTCAACACTGGCAGGTTTCTACGAGCTTGGAAAAGATCACCAACAGCCACGTGCTCTCTACAGAAGCAAGGGGAAGGGAAAGTCACACTGAAATACTTTGCGTTCACTCATGCTCTGTGGGTCTCCCTCGTGCCTACTGATTTCTGTACTAGTGGTTATATGTATTGGGGCTGCATAGCAAGTGTGAGAGGAATGTGTGGGTGTGAGTGTGCATGAGTGGGGTTTCGTGTTTGACTGTGTACGGGTGTGCCTGTGATGTGAGTGTGTGTAAGTGTGGGTGAGTGTAGGTGGCTGTGTGTGTGCATCTGAGTGCACAGGGGGTGTGTTTGTGCGTGATTATGGCTGTGGCTGTGAGTGTGCATATGAATATCGGTGATGTGGGTGACTGTGGGTGGAAACATGAGTGTGAGTGTGCGGGTGTGGGGGTTGTGTTCCTGTGAATATCAGTGTGGATGAGTGTAGGTGACTGGGTGGGAGCAGGAGTTTGTGAGTGTGCGGGGGCTGTGAGTGTGGGTGGCTGTGGATGTGAGTGTGTGTTTGAGTGCATGTGTGTGGAGGTTCTCTTCTTATCAACCCAGCCCTGAACTGATAGCTCTATTTCACTCCTCTCTCTTCCCCCTTCACACTCCCATTTTGTGGTGGTTGTTGGATTTTTACTGGGCTATAAAATCTGCCAATCTGGGAACTATGGATAACAGTCGATGAAAATAACAGGCTGTGAAAGGAATGAGCCATTTTGGAGCCTTATTCCCTCTGGTTTCTTACCAACATGAGTGTACTCTATTAATTATGAAACATAGATGTCAGACCAGCAGATCCTGGGGAACAGGGTGGCTAGTGGGAGGGAGGGATTCATGAGAAATGGGAAGTGCACATTACTTGAACGTGGGAAGAGAAGCTGAATTGGGAGCTCAAGGCAAAGGCTGAAGTCACAGTGTTACTTAGAGAGCACTTGGACACAGGAAGTGGAACATCACACACCAGGGCCTGTCGTGGGGTAGGGAGAGGGGAAAGGGATAGCATTAGGAGATATACCTGATGTAAATGACGAGTTAATGGGTGCAGCACACCAACATGGCACATGTATACATATGTAACAAATCTGCACATTGTGCACATGTGCCCTAGAACTTAAAGTATAATAATAATTTAAAAAATTAAATCAAATGCAAAAGAAAAAAAAATAATCATCATCCCTGTGGTTGTACAACGATCTGTGAGCATGGGCTTACAGGCACATTTCCTCAGCAAGACACAATTTTGGAAAGAAAAACCTCAGATCACAGAGGCATAGGTCACTAAATATGGTTTCTACCCCTTAGCTTTTATATAATAATGCTCATTCTTACCTCTTAGGTTTTAAATAATTGTGGCATGGATTGCTAGGTTGTTTTGCCCCTTTCTTCTTTATATTTTTCTTTAATCAATATTATAGTAAAAAACTTAAGGAAAAAATTAAAAAGCATTTTATGCTTTGAAACTCTTCGAATATTTGCCTTATTATTAATATATATATTCATTTTCTTAGTTCTGTTCACTTATATATTTAATATTCTTTAAAGTGGTTCCTGATTATTCAAGAGATGCTTATTCTCTTTCTTTCAAACACTTCAAGTGTCTATTGTTGGCAGGATTCTGACAGCCTCCAAAGCTTTAGCAAAGCTCACCAAGTTGGTTTAATTCAGTAAAAGCCTCATTAACTTTACTGGATCAGGGAGAGTCTCTCTACCAAAAATTAACCTATTTAGCACAGAAACGGTCCCTCTCTAGCTGTAATTGTCATTTCTCCCAGATCACTGCAGTCTGATCATCACTCTCCTTTTTCTCCACCCACAAAGACTGAGATCCTTGCAACTCACAGAATGATCTACTATTTTTACAATATTGGGATCATTTAAAGGGCTATGTCTATATTTTCACAAATATAGTCTATGTTGTTCCAAATACAGATTTTTTTACTGTAATAGAGTGATAGCAATAACCTATCTTTTAAAATCTCATTTTTAGCACTAATGCTAAAGTGCTATCAGTGATATTTATTTCAGTTTCTTCCTTTAAACTAAATAGTTATTTCTATTTGCAGAAAATGAAGGAAGTTGCTAACATATTTCAAGGGAAATCTTTTTTGCCACTGATTTAAGCAGTAATTGGAAAGAGAAAAGTAGCATGCATGAAAAGCAGTAATAGTACTTTCTTATTCTGTAATCACTGAAGAGTGGGGAATTGTGTATTATTTGATTTTTTATTAATACTTGTAAAGGCAATATGTCAAATTTGAATACTTTTGTTCACTTTCATCAAATTAGGTTTTCATTGCTTTTTTAGCAGCTCTGGCTTACAAAGCTTAAGTTATATTTGTAAAATGAGCAGTTAAGTGTTTTATTGATGAGAAAAATTTACATTGGAATGAAGATATATTACTTAGAATCATGAAGTGATTGAGCTAGAAGGCAACTTAGAGATAATATACCCCAATGTTCACTCTGAGTTTTTATTTTATTATTTCACAGATGAGAAAACTGAGTCCCAACGAATTGCTTAATTCCACAGATCTACTCAGTAGGGGGAAGAATTTACTTCATTTTTCAAAGAAGTCAGTAATGTATATTGCCTCAGACTAAGCACCTCAAAAGCATAGCTTATTTTCAAACTCTATCAATAATGGTAATAGTCAGTATATGTCTGATGTTTAATGAATATTATTTGCTATGGTCATATAATTATTACATTCCTTGCAGGCTAAATAGATAACAAATGAAGTCACTGACATTACTGAGTTATTCAGAGATATCTATAATATAAATAAAATCAATATTTTCAAATTTTTTATTAATCAAATTCCTTGGGTTTTTATGTTGCTGACAAGATTTTTAATAAGTGATTGACTTTTGAGATTAAATTATATTCTTAATCTAAACCTAATACAGGCAGAAATATAGAAGAACCTCCATGTCCAAAAGAAAAGTCCTTGAACCTTGAGTCCCTGGGGCAAGTCAAAGCCAGACCAAAGGTTACTACCTCTTTGAAAAGAGAAATGCCCTAACTCCCAGCTCGCACTTTGCAAAGAAATGTTACCTCTATGTCAGTCATGAACAAACTGCTTCTTTAAGTAGCTTCAGGCTTTTAAAGTCCCTGAGACTAGCCCTTAAGAATTGTTACAACATTTATTATTTGATCTTTTTCCTAAAACTTTCAGATTCCCAACGCTTAACTTCATCGTGTAGTAGGACTTGGCGTTTGCTTGCAAATAAAGCAGACTTTACCAACTTGTATTAATGCAACAGGGTTGAGATTAATCCTGGCCTTTTGTTTTATAAACAAAACTTTCAAAGGACAAAGAAACTAAAAGTCACAGTAATATATCAAAAATATTCATTGGAATCTCTCCAATAAGTTAACAGCTTACACCAAAGGAAGCCCCTTTGGTCTTTTCCCCTTCTCTCACGCTGGAGTTGTTGCTAGTATATTGCAAACTTAGTTAGGTGCCTCCTAGCTCGCCCTCCAGCTGCCATGTGTACAAAATCTTTGTCTCAAGAGCAGGTAAGATGGTCCAAGATGCCTATAACCAGACATTTAGCTCAGGGAGACTAATTCATACCTTGCTTAAAATCAAGGTTCTATTAGGTGTGCTTTGCATAGATCTGCCAGGTCCAGGGCACCTTTCATGAAATCAGGTTGCAGAGTCAGCAACAGGAATTCATAGGACAAAACAGATTATACTTTTTCTCTTAAGCAAGAGAAACACTTGCTTAACAACTCAATAAAAACAAAGTCAAAACCAAATAAAATGCATTGGTTTCACCTATCAACCCATCATCTAGGTTTTAAGCCCCGCATGCATTAGGTATTTTCCCTAATACTCTCCCTCCTCTTACCCGGCACAAACCACCATGGCACATGTATACCTATGTAACAAACCTGCACTTTCTGCGCATGTATCCCAGAACCTAAAGTAAAATAAAAATAAATAAATAAATAAATAAACAACTAAACAATTTTAAAAAAGGATTGGTTTATCTGGAATTACCTGAGTTTTCTTATATGATAATGGTCAACCAGAAGATTGAGTCAAAGTCATTTGGTTAGTCAAATCAGCCTCTATCTGAAGTTATATCACTTTTGAGAAAGATGAATCCCAAGAAAAGCTTTTATAGAAGAGAATTTATTTGGAAAATATGTAATCGAGTTGAGATTGCCTTTGGAGAAAAAACATTTCCTAAGAATAACCCTCCTGGCCTCTTAGGATGTTTTTGTCCCCGAAAAGAAAAGGAAAAAATATCATTCAATTACCAAAGATTCAACTGAAATTAATAAGATTTTAAAACCTTCTTTCCTGTCTTTGAGTTTTTGAATCATTGAGTTGCCAAGCCTGCTGTTAAACTTTTAGCTCATAGTTGCACAATATTTAATACCTTTTCTAATAATAAAGTAAAAGGAAGAGGAAATCTGAAGTATTATACCACAAAGTGAGATATAATGAAACATTTTAGTTTCTTTTAGTTTCTTTTTTTATAAACATTCTCAAATATATTAGTATATTTAATCAATTGAAAGCTATTAATTTGTTCTGCAAATATTGTCTGAAAGCTCAGGCCTGTCAGTGTGCCAGGCTCTTGAGCTACAGTGGTGATCAAAATGGACAATGCCCTTTCCTTCCTAGACACTGTGAAATGGGAGAGTAAATATTAAATTAATAATCATCAAACAACTTAGTGATCAATACTGCTCCACTGGGGCCAGTAGCATTGGCTCATGCCTATAATCCCACCACTTTGGGAGCCCGAGAAGGGTGGATCACTTGAAGCCAGGAGTTTGAGACCAGCCTGGCCAACATGGCAAAACCCTGTGTCTACAAAAAATGTAAAAAATGTTAGCTGGGCATGGTGACTCACACCTATAGTCCTAGCTACTTGGAGAACTGAGGTACGAGAATTGCTTGAACCCAGAAGACAGAGGTTGCAGTGAGCTGAGATTGTGCCACTATACCTCAGCCTAGGCAGCAGAGTGAGAATCCATCTAAAAATAAAAAATTTTTTAAAAAATTCCACCATTTGAATTACAGTTCTGGGGTTATGGAAAGGGGCTTATGAAAAGAGTGGCAGGGAAGAGTCCCCCGAAGAAGTAGCACTTCAACTGAAGCCTGAAGCATGGACAGAAGAAGACCAAAGACTAGTCGGAGGAGAATGTTCCAGACGGAGGAGGCTCTGAGGGGGAAAAGGTAAAGTTTGTTCAGAAACTGAAAGTGCATATTTCATAAAATTGTGATTTTGAGGCAGAAAGGTATAAAATGGGGTTGAAGGGTTTAAAAAGCCTTCTCTGACATGGAAGGATTTGGGTCTTTATTCTAAATACAACAGGAAGTGATAAGAGAGTAATCCACTTTGTTTCACACAGGCCTGTGCTGTGACTTCCATAAGTCTTACGCATCTTTGTCGGTCCCTTCCTCTATAAGATAGATAGAAGATAGAGCAGTAATAGACACATATATGATAGATAGACACATACATAAATTGTATTATAGTATTGGCAAAACGATTAATATAATCCAGACCAAACTATATTCATTTTTCTTCTGATAGTAAAAGAAATTAAAACATTTTTGTGGTGCCCTAAAATTGTCATGATCTCATGGCCCTGTGGCTACTGTGTCCAATGTCTAAGCCAGTCTTGGTCTTATCAGGAGAGCACAGATTTTAGTCAAGATAAAGCAGTAAGCTATTACGTGGCTGCAGGCAAGAGAAGGTGGTAGACATAGGCAAGAAAAAAATCAATAAAATAGTATTAATTTCGTTTTTAAATAGAAAATTTAAAAAAACATCTACTCAGACACTAAAGTATAGATGAAGAAACCTAAGCCAAATAAAAAGAAAAAAAGAACACATTATGGTCCATTTAAAAAATGACAGAAGAGAATAGGAGAGAGATAAGGGGGGCAAAGTCAGAAAGCTCAGTGGTGAAAAAGAAGAACTATAAGCCAAGAGGGAGGTGGGAGGTAAAATTATAGAGAGAGAAAAGAGGGAAAGAGAGATACAGGGAAGCAGAATAACAAGAAAGGAATAGGGAAAATCAGGAGGGACTGGATGTGAAAGCTCTTTGAAGGCAAATCTGCTGTACAAATGTAGGAGAGTGTGATAGGAACCCAGGGAAAATTTTTCTTGGGAACCTGGAGCCAATGCATTAAAAAATCTTCTAATGATCACCCATAGTCCTTCAGAGGAAATCAATAGAATGTGGCTGTTATCAAAATAGTTGTATGGGAAGGACAGAGCTCTGAAAAGGAGCATGTGTAGGGCTTGGTAAACCAAACATTTCTGCAGAGAGCTGCGTTAGTAGAAAAAGCTGGCAGGCATTTGTAACTAGAATCATGTGTATGCTTGCTAGAAAAATCACATGTGGGGATTTTTGCTGTTTACCTTCTTCTTTTGATAAATCCCTCAGCAATATTGTTATGTGAAAAAATTCCAAGATGGTTTATAAGTCAATGTATGATAATAACCACTCCCTCTCTTCCTCCCAATAGAGTTTGATAACATTTGAGCCCCTGTCAGAGTGCCTTTTTATGCTCTTCTGTACAGGGAACAAGAGGGGCACCCTTTAAGCCCAGCAGGAGGCCTGGCTGGCTGGGATGAGAGCCCTTTCTTTGCTTGACACTTCTACCCTCTGCTCTGCATTTGTGATGGTTACTTTTATGTGTCAGCTTGGCCAGGATACAGTACCCAAGTAATCAGTCAAACTCTAATCTAGGTGTTGCTATGAAGGTATTTCATGAATGTGGCTAATACTGACAATCAGTTGATTTTAAGTTCCATAATGTGCGTGGGCCTCACCTAATCATTTAGAATGCCTTAAAAGCAAAAAAGTTATGTTTCACGGAGAAAGAACAAATTCTGCCTCAAGATTAAGATGTTATATTAGTCTGTTTTCATGCTGCTGATAAAGACAAACCTGAGACTGGGCAATTTACAAAAGAAAGAGGTTTAATGGCCTTACATTTCCACGTGGCTGGGGCGGTCTCACAAACATGGTAGAAGCAAGGAGGAGCAAGTCACGTCTTACATGGATGGCAGCATGCAAAGAGGGAGATAGAGAGCTTGTCCACGGAAACTCCTGTTTTTAAAACCATCAGATCTCATGATATTTATTCATTATCCTGAGAACAGTATGGCAGAGACCAGCCCCATGGTTCAATTGTCTCCCACTGGGTGCCTCCCACAACACATGGGAATTATTAGAGCATAATTCAAGATGAAATTTGGGTGGGGACACAGAGCCAAACCATATCAGAATCAGATTTCAATTCCTGCCCAAAAGTTTCCAACCTGCTGGTCTGCCCTACAATGTTCAGACTTGCCATCTCCTGCAATTGCATGAGCCAATTCCTCGAAATAAGTGATATACATATGTTTCATAAATAATATAAATGTATACATTTACTACATAGACTCTCACAGATATGGTTCTGTTTCTCTGAAGAATCCTGACTGAGACATATTCTGGTACCAGGAGCAGTTCTAGAGGAATGGAGTCTTAAGGGTGAGCTTTCTAAATTGGCTCTGGGGATTCTGGAAATGCTTCTGTAAGCCAACAAAACTTAAAGACACTAATGACTATTTCCAGTGGTTAAGAGGGCACTGATACTCCATACTATGTGTTTTTATCCGCTTAGGCTGTCGTATCAGTAAACCACAGACTAGGTGGCTTAAACAAAAATGCCTTTTCTCACTATTCTGGAGGCTAGAAGCCCAATATCAAATTTCTGCCTCATTTAGTTCCTAGCGAGGACTGTCATCCTTGTAGATGATCACCTTCTCACTATGTCCTTACATGGCCTTTCCTTGGTGCATGCCACAGAAAGAGAGAAAGCAAGCTCTCTGATGTCTCTTCTTTAAGGACACTCATCCTACTGAACCAGGACCCCATCCTTATGCCCTTATTTAATCTCAATTGCTTTCTGCCTTCAAATAACAGCCACACTAGCGGTTAGGGCTTTAACATATGATTTGGTGAGGGGATCACAAATATTCAGTCCATAACATCTGGCAATAAAGATATACAAAATACTATCTTTGGGTATCCCCAATCAAATACTTATAAATGTGAAGCTCTAGTGACTGCAGTATTTGATACCTTAGAATATTTTTGTCAATCTAGGAAGTATAATCATTAAAGTTGTTTATTGCTCCTAATGGTATTAGAGGAAGGGAGGAAAAAGAAAAGTTAACTCAGGACTTCAGATTCCCAATTCAAATGCAGCATAAATTACCTGAAAGCTCCCACATCTTTCCTGAAAGGTGGTGGTAGCTGAGATTTCTAAAAACCAAAGTCAGAGACTCATCCTATGAGTGGCTAAATTATAATACAAATTGAATTCTCAACCTCGCAGTGTGTGGCTGAACTACTTTTTATTGGAGAGAATAGGCCTGTGTGTAATGGATCCAATCAACCATCTCAACAGAAGCCAGAAGCAGAAGTAGCGTTATCCAGGAAAGATTTGTAAAGGAACTGCTTGTCTGATGGCTTAGACCCCCGTGAATTACATGGGCAACTGACAAGGTTTTTGAATAGCTGAAACACTTCTGGCCTGGGTTGAAATGGGCCAAGACATACTAGACACACATGTGACAAAACAGTCAGAGACTGGAGTGATGCAGCTACAAGCTAATGAACACCAAGGACCACTGGGAACCACCACACCTGGATGGAGCAAGGAAAGATTCTCCCTTAGATTTCTTAGAAGGAACATGGCCCTGCTGGCACCTTGATGTAGACTTCTAGACTCCAGGACTGTGAGAAATACATTTCTGTTGTATTAATCCACCCAGTTTGTTGTAATTTGTTACAGCAGTCCAAGGAAACTGATATCGCAACCACACTGGCCATTAAGTGATCCACACAGCTCTCCCTATTGTAGAAGAAAATATCAAGAGACACAGAGAAATAGTGCATTTTCTTCCTTTTTGTAATATTTGGTAATTCAGGGGAAACATGGCTTTAAGAAATTTTTTTAAGCTTTACTTATATTTTTTTCAACTTTTCCTACATCCATAATAAACCCTGGTGTATCAAAGGATTGATCTATGTAAGGATGATCTGAAAAGAAATACATCAGATTTTCCTTCTCTAGATGCAGACAGTATTATTATTATTCATTATCAGTAAGGGAATAAACAGAGCAAGTAGAGAGAAGGTTGAGGAGAGATTAAAGGGAAGGCAAGAGAGCAAGCTCATTTTAAATGAATGCCTTTGAAATGGCATCAGAGGTCCGAGGAGCAGTGGCAAAGATCTAATGAGAGCTTTCATGCTCCAACTTCATAACATAAACTGTGTGGGTTGGAAGAAATCTCAGATATCATCTCATCTAAAGACACGATATTTATCTAGAGGTACAACGTTGGCAAACATTTCAGCATATCTAGGGGGTGACATATGTAGATCAGGCCTCTGAGGACCAGACACCACCAGGATACAGGCACAACTCTGATATCTGCACCCAATAATTTGGAGGGCAGCCAGCAGAAGCAACAGCACGGTTCTCAATCAGTGTGCTACGGCACCCTGGTGTGGCTCTCTATAAGGCCGGCCCATCGCATATAAGACACTGTGTAAGACTTATCGGCCATAATCATAGGTCATAATCGTACCACTTCAGAGATCTCTTTCATATGGAAGGCTGAGCTGAGTGGGTCCTGTTCCATAAATACGAACTTTATAAAACTATATGTTTCAAAGAAAGGTCTTATGTTTACCAGAATATGAAAAGGTATAAGCAAGTAGGGTGAGGGAAATAAATGTTTCTAAGGAAAACAACACAGTGGCAATGTGGTTAAATGAGTCTAAGGGAACAAAGACACTTGTGGGTGTTTTGTAAGATGTTACACTGAAGTATTATTTGTGTTATAGTTAAACCTAGTCTTTAAAACTGTTTGGGGAAACTTTTGATCACTTCCCATATGCTGCTAAAAATTGTATGATTTCAAAAATGTTGAAGACTACTGCAATAAGGGCTTTCATTATACTTCATAGACTTATGTTTTATGCAAGGAACCACCAACCTTGGCTAGCTGTGCTGTCAAATCATAATAGACTGAAAACAGCCAATTAGACTTGAAGGGGGTTAGAAGAGGAAGGCAACTGCCAGGTAATAAGGAGCTCAGTATCTAACCACTGGTTAGCTACCCAGGAAAAAGCCAATTTGTCACGAAAAGAGTGTCTCTCAGATACTGTCCTAGTACCTTGAGCTTAAGCTGTGTTGCCACTGAGACTCAGCCATGTGAGGGCACATTAGGAGGGCTGGTGAGGTACACACAGATTATCTATTTTAAGAAAGAATCTTGAAGCCTCCAAGAAAAAAAAAAATTATTTGAGGCACCCCATAGTGTCTGTTCATGTTGTCCTTCAGCCAAGTCCCCAGGAACTTGTCTATTCTTAAGGAATGATTTGGCTGGAAGTAAGAAAAGAGAGACTTGTTTCCACACAACATTTCTGTGAGACCTCGAAAGCATAGTAAGTCAAAGGAGAGGAAAAATGTTCTCCCCACTTCTAAAGAGTAACTTCAGAGATATGACCCTACCACAATAGGAGCTTGCAGACATCACAAGAAGTGGTTCCGGAGTTAGTGAGTCCTCCAGGGGCAATGAGTTTCACAGCCTTAACTTAGTCACAGTGGCAGAAGCAGGGGCCAGCCATGAAGCCTCCAAGGGCAACAGTCACCTTAGTGACATCTTGCCTCCACAGCAGCAGGGACAGCTTGAGAGTTGCAGAGGACAACGACTCGGGGAACCAATAGAAACACCTGTGATTGCAAAACCAGCAACAGTGGCGGATTTGAGGAGCCTTCGTTTTTATTCCCTGCCCCATTTTTGGTCCTATTTGTTAGTTCTGGGGAAATATTGGCTACATTAAGAAAAAGCATTAATTATTTGACATATGCTATTTAAGAGAGCAGGTGTTGCATAATACATTTTAGTAGTGTTTTCATCAAAATGGTTCATTTTTCTAAAGTTTTTGCACTTGAGGGTGTATGTTTCAGTTATCAGTGAAATCACTTATGTGGAACAACCAATTCCCTGTCAGAGTCAGATAAATAAGCTGTTGCTATAACAGAGTGTTAAGCACTGAACAAATTTGATTAAAGATAGATTTAAGAACAATTTGTATTAA
This sequence comes from Macaca nemestrina, assembly GCF_043159975.1. Taxonomy (NCBI): domain Eukaryota; kingdom Metazoa; phylum Chordata; class Mammalia; order Primates; family Cercopithecidae; genus Macaca; species Macaca nemestrina. The sequence goes on from NC_092128.1 coordinate 13,818,734, forward strand.
GACAATTCTTTGTCTAATTAGGAACAAAGGGACTGCTATTTTCAATAATTAACTATTAAAGTTGGGCCAGATTTTGTGAAGGTTGATTGTATTGTCCAATTCCTTTTTTAAAATTATTATTCTTCCTTTTCCTCCCTATGATAACCTAGCTGCTAAAAATGTAAATTTATGGCTGATTTCCTCTGTAGCATAAATATTCAAGTTCTAAAGTCAGTGTAGTTGCCTTGGAAAGATTTCTTTTACCATTCACAAGGGAAGGCAGGCATTTAACTGCTTCACAGCTAGCTGTCTTCTCCTGCTTGTGGGCTGCCTCTGCTGTTCTTTGATGCTACAGTAGACTATGAAATTAACAACTGAGTATTATGATACTCTGCAGGGCATCATGCATCTGGCCCATGGATGCATGTTGGGCAGTGTGACATGGATGAGCAACTGCAAATAGAGATCAGATTCCTAAATTAGATCGGCTTTTTTTCTTTTTTCTTTTTTTTTTTTTTGCAACAGTGGCTTTCATATCTAATTTACATACTGTACATTATCAACCCAAATGCTAATAAAATGAGCCCTGAGCACATTGTTGCTTTGAATAGCAAAATGAAGTCTGTGAGAAAAAGGTGAAAGTAGTAGTGGGGAGAATTTCAATGTACATGCCTTATGTAATAATTTTTTGGCATGCTTTTCCATTAAAATATTGGGTTTTCTTTGTCTGGAATTGTTTTTAACTGAGAAAGATTTATGCTTGTATCTTGACTTCAGACTGGCTATCTCGCATCTGAGGCCACAGCAAAAGGTAGAAAATGTACAAACTGTGAACCTCACAAACAGGGTTCAGAAGCCTTGAACAAGATCACTGATGAGTCATTCCTGAAAAGTTGCTTCATAAAGAAATATATCATCCTAAATTTCAGGACAAGCAATCTCAGATTTCAAGACCAGACAAAAAATTTCAAGACAATTTCAAGACAATTAGCATATCATTTCCAAAAAATGATATGAACTTGACAAGCCAGGTTTGAGGATAAAATGAAATATATGTTCATATACATATGAAAATGTAATGCTTAACATGGTACACATTCAGGGTAGACACTGCCAATTCACTTTTTGCTTTTTTAAAAAATAGGGAAGAACAAGAAACAGTACACAGAAGTCCTCAGAAGATGTCATGTTTTTAGACAAAAGGATTTGGGTGCCATTTTTGTTCTTTGGCAGATCAGAAGAGGCTTTCTGCAGGTATCTGTTTTTTCCCCCAGGAAATGTATTGTCATTTTAGTCCAAGCAGATATCCTAAAGTGGATTTTTAAAAATCCATACTTTAGGCTCAGATCCAGCTATTTTATGGAAACACAGAGCTTAAGCAACAAGGATGGATCTTTTAAATAGTTCTCTATTCTGACTTCTAGAGGTAACAAATGGAGAATGTTTGGAAGGGGATATGCAAACAAAATAAAGGAAGTTCCAAAACAGGCATATTCACTCTCGCCGTCATCTACGACTGGCACAGTGCCAAGACCTGCATTTGCTCTTTTTCTGAGCCCCTTCTACAAACCGAAGGGTCCTATAAAGTCTGCTGAAGGACTGATAATTTCTCTACAATTTTTCCAGAGACCTAAGGGAGTGAATAGGACAAAAAAAGACGATGACAGAATTTTTTCTGCTTGATGACATGAGTACCAACTACTATATGGAATGGGTAAGTGACTCAAAAATTACTAATTCTAGTGTATGCATTATCCAACTATCATATTTTATACATTAAAAACATAACTTGTTTTCAGCCAGGTACGGTGGTATGTGCCTGTAGTCTCAGCTACTCAGGAGGTTCAGGTGAGAGGATCACTTGAGCCCAGGAGTTAAAGGCTGCAATGAACCGTGATCGCACCACTGCACTCCAGCGTGGGCCACAGAGCGAGACCCTGGCTAAAAATAAAATTTTTTAAAAAGACTTTTTCAAATATAGAATACAGATATATCAAATATATATTTAACTCATTAATGACATAACCCACAGAATGGTAAAACTGGTTCAAAGCAAAATTTGAAAGACTGAAGAATGCTGGATAAATATGTGAGGTCATGTGTCCTGCTGGGCTATAAAGCTGCAACTTTCAGAGTCATCGTTTTGATGAACAAAAATTTCTTTCATCTCTACAGGATAAAATGTAGATATTAACAATATATAATTGTACATGGGTTTGATCCCAATAGACAGTAAATAGATGTTCAAAACAAAGGTACATTCCCAAAAAATTGAAATAAGGCAATATTCTGTTGCAACATTGAGAAAACGAGCATTCTTCCTTTTGCCTTCTTTTCAAGTTCTAGGTAACTTTTCTTAACAGCATGTGAGTTTTCTGGATGACTTGGATTGCCTCTCAAAAGATGTTTCTCTGCTTTTGTTAAAAGGTGATTTAAGAAAGTTGTAGTGATTTCACCATCTGAAATACGCCTTCCATCATTGAAAACCCAGCTCAGAATCCTCCAAACCTCTACATTAGAATTAATTGCAATCTCCTTTGTGCTGTCTGTACTGTTTTTTGTTTGTTTTGTTGTGTTGTTTTGTTTTTCTGAGATAGGGTCTTGCTCTGTTATCCAGGTTGGAGTGCAGTGGCATGACCCCGGCTCACTGCAACCTCTGCTTCCGGGTTCAAGTGATTCTGCTGCCTCAGCCTCCTGAGTAGCTGGGATTACAGGCGCCTGCTACCGTGCCCAGCTATTTTTCGTATTTTTAGTAGAGATGGAATTTCACCATGTTGGTCAGGCTCCTCTTGAACTCCTGACCTCAAGTGGTCTACCCGCCTCCACCTACCAAAGTACGAGGATTACAGGCATGAGCCACTGTGCCCAGCCATGTACTTTTTAAATTATAACAGCAGTTGTCATAATTCATTTCAGTGTCTATCTCCTCCCACCACAAGATTGTGAGTTTACTATACAAAAATTGCATCTTCATCTTAGTATCCCAAAAGCCCCCCTTACTACTTTCCTTGACTGTGAACAGGGACCAGATTTACATCCAATGTTATATAATATCTCTTTATTGAGGGCTTTATTAACCTGTCTGAAAGATGACTAGTTAGCAGCAAGTTTTCCAGTAGAGTGGGATAATCAGCAACAAGTTACCAAGAATGAATGAAATATCCTTCTAACACATGTTAAAATGCAAAATCCACAGTCACCTCATTTCATTTACAATATTCATAATTACATATACAGTATCTTAATTGGTTTAGATTTATTCTTCATTTTGTACAAAGGACTGTTGTCAGCTACAACTGTACATGGCAAATATGCATTCATCCGGATTTACAAGGCACTCCTGCCTTAATTAACAGACCTTATATCCAATGAGTAGTAAACTCATTTAAATTTCAATAAAATTAAATGTCCATGTTTACGCAGTCCTTTATCTAAATGCTGCCATTTGAATAGCAACATTTATTTCATTTTTCCCTTGATTTCCCTTGATTAAACTTATAGTAGATTGTACTGAGCCTGAATTATCTGAAAAAGAATTCTAAAGAAAAGTTCTTGGCATTTATTCAGATTAGCAGGATGGAAGTACTAAAGTTTTAGTGGTAACATCCGAGTTTCTGTAATGCTGCAGATTCTCTCAAAAGCTGGAAAATAAAATCAGTTAGACTCAACTCTAGTAAAGCAAGATCACATCCAACTAAAAATGTTTGTGGTATTAAAAAACAAGTATGTTAAGACTTTACTGTTGAAAAACACTCCAATGTGCTTTTTCATGTATATTTAGAAAATTATTTAGTAGCCGTAAGTGAATATTAGTATGTAAGAGAAGATGCCACCTCCATTCAGTGAAGAAAATGTAATGAAGCAAGCAGCTGACTTTGGTTCCAGTCTAGGTTCTGCCACTAAACAATCGGACACATGGAGAAGCAGCACTCCCTTTACTAATCTGAGATATATCATTTTCTTTGTAATTAAAGAGAAATTTGTACCAGATATTCCCTTATACCTTTTTCAGTTTTAGTACTCATCACCATTTAAATAGGACCAGGGAAGGATGATTTGCAGGCATTCTTTCTTTTTGTACATTTCTCCCTAATCTCCATCACATGACCAACTATTTAGAATTTTTCTTTCTAGATGTTTTTCCCTAGTCCATTCACTTCTCTCCAACCTACAGCCTCCTTATTGGTTCAAGTTAGCGTCTATTGCTGCCTGGATTTTAGTAACAGATCTCTGATTGGACTCATATATCCACTCTTTACTACCCTCCCCTACTACATACACACACACACACACACACACACACACACACACACACACATTGACCCAATAGAGTCAAAGTATATTTTTGTAGGAAAATAATAGTTCATTAAAATGTATATTAACCAGTGTCATTCTTTACTTATGTAGCCATTTCCCTTTGGATAAAGCCAAAAATCCTGAACGTGGCTCTCCAGCCATATCGCAAAGCCTTTCTTTTTCTAATCCAGCAATCCCTGACATCTCTTAAACTCCCCCGAATCTTCAGCACGGGGTGCTATTTCCAAATCTCTTTAGCAAACTAATCCAATGGCTTCAGTTTTCAAGAACTTTCCCTGATTCATGCACCAGGTTAGATTCTACTATTACATGCTTCCACCACAACCCATATTTTTCTTCCTTGCTGTTTAGTCCAATTATGATTATTATACTCTTTAATATAATATCTATAGAACTTATGTACCTGGTATGGTTACAAATATTTTACATGTATTCACTAACTTATCTGCACAGTGCCTTTTGTACCTGACGTGTAGTAACCTACATAGATAAGCTCTTGAAGAAGTTCTGTAATTCTCCTGTAATATCTGTTGCAGACTGACCTGAGCCAATTTGTTCCTCCAACAACTGACATGTTGTTTTGTGAAACAGGAGTGACCTCCAGTAATTATAAGGAGAGAGGAGCTATGTACCTCCTCATATATATGCTCAAAATGCACATGATCGAATGGTATGAGACAAAATAAGTCCCCAGTAAACTATTCTACACCGTGTACATTTATTAACGAGAAGGCACAAAGACTCCCCTACAGCCTGCACCTTTCAAGTGAAATCCCACTTTCTACACTGGGACACCCTGACAAGCACTCTGCTGGAAAGGTTCCCACCCATGCACATGTAACGACATTAGCTCTGCATTCTCAGCCTGCGTTTCCATCAGATCTGGGGTTAGCCTTCTGTTAACCGGAGAAAGAAGGAGCAGAGTTTCCAATGCATAGGTATTAGACTGCTGGGCTTGCTGGCGTTTTATACTTTCCTTCCCAAGGCTACACTAGTTTAGTTTAAATTTACCTAGTTTCCAAAGCTTCCCTCCTCCATGCCAGGGGGCTGGGTTTGCAGGGGCTTCTGCCCTCAAGACAGGCTAGGTCTGAATGTTGAGACCCAGGTAACCAGTGTAGAAGGCTGCACTCTGCCTTTACCGTGAGCTCCCTCTTGAGGGACTCCTCTACTTTCCCCGGCATCATGAGCCTTAGGCTGGAAACATCTATTCATCAGTGGCTAAATGCAGGGAAACTCAAAAAAGACAGACTGGAGGGCTCGATTCTCTTCCGTTTAGGAGCAAATTGGTTTACTTTCTCCCAAAGGAGAAGCTTTAAATACATAGAGCAATTGGAAGAGGCAGTAAGCGTCAGGTCAAAACAAAGAAAAAGGTAATATTCTGTCATTCCTTCAAAGCAATGTTGTTTCTTTCTTACACTTATATAACTAACACGGTCCACTCAAGGGATGCTTCCCCAAGCAAAGAAATTCTGCTCCAAAATGACTTCTGCCTTCTAAGAGGAGAAACAACCGCAGCAGTAACAATAACGAAAATGCCTCTAAATGCCATCAAACCCACTGTACATACCTATAATCCTTCCCAATCATTTTATCAGGGCTTGGACGATGAAGCAGAAGATCTGAAGGCTAAAGCTGTCTTTGAGTTTTTCCTTTCATTCTGTATTTACAGTTACTCTTTAAAAGCCTCTTACTTGTTTATTATTCATTTCTTCAACAAATATTATGCATTTACTACATGGCAGGCACCGTGCTAGGCCCTGGTCCAAGGACCAAAAGTGATAATCCACGTGAAAGTGTTTCGTCATGTATCATACAAATATAGAAAAAAGTCTTACTACTGCTCATCACGACCCTGAGAGTGTACATCTTTTTTGCAGGACAGTTCACATCATTAAGGAAACAGAAGGTTAGGGATGCTTTGTTGTATAATGGTATCACAAAGACCTCAGCCTCTCGAGTTGAATAGTTACTAGAAACTACCCACAGTAACAGCCTAAAACTCAAGTCAACTTCCCACGCTGCAGGCTGCCAGACGCCGAAGTGTGGAAGTTGGAAGGACACAGCAGCTGTGTCACGGCTGGAAGCGAAGCTGATGCAGCAGGCAGTGCTCCTCACAGCGAGCCAACACGTTCAGGCGACTGCGGGGGAGGCTTTCCGATAAACCTTGTGCTGCTGTTGGGATAGAATTTCAAACGTGCATTTGGATTTCGCCTAGGTGTGCAATGCTACAAGTAGGGAATCGGGATTTGCTGCAAGAATGATTTAGTTTGGAGTATGAAATTCTCCTGGATGTTGATCTGTACTTAGTTCAGCAGTGGAAGGTCTGCTGTGGCCCATTCCAAACAACCCTGTCGACAGTGTGATGAGAGCTGTTTACTTTGTATGAAGGGAAGACAGAGAGAAAGGTAAAATTACCTGTGGATTCCCTCACCTCTACCTCCCATTGCAAATATCCTAATCTCCTCCAGAAGAGGATCCTCTCCGACTTAATCAAATGACTACATTCAATAAAACCACATGAGCTAAGAGGAAAAAAGACACAGAGAGCTTGTCAGAGCCAGGGAGAGAAATGCAAAAAACACATTTTTTCCAGCTCATTCATTCATCCTGTAAATACTGACTGAGTGTCCACCATGTGCCAGGCACTGATCTAGGCACTTAGGCTAAAGCAATAAACGAAAGAAAGAAAAATGCTCATCATAATGGTACTTATATACTAACTGAGACAATAAAAATAAACATAATAAATATGTTGTAGAATTGTTTTAATATAGCTACTCATATAACCATAAAGGTTTACTTTCCCTCAGCACAGTCTGTTATATGCTGGGTTCCTGCATCCGTCTTGTGAATGTATCATCTGAAAAAGTGACATCTGAAGTCACTGTGCTGAGAGGCAAAAGGAGATAAAAATAGAGGAGGCAAAAACTCCCTCCGCTAAGAAATAACACATCTTATTTCTGATTACATTTGATTGGCCAAATGTGGCTCCATGCTCCTATGCTAATGCAGTAAGAGCTTGAAAATCTATAGTAGCACCTAGTTAATGAGCACTGAGGGTCTTTGTCATAGTATGTTAGGAGGTAAAAAATGTAATGAAAAAGTAAATACTAGTGGAAGGGGTATTAGGAGCAGAGAGGCACTGAGTGGTGAGCAGGTTGCAATTCTAAGTAGGATGGTCGGTGCAGGCTGCAATTTTCAGGTGACTTAGGAAAAAAGATTTGAAATTGAGGAAGTTATCCATGCATATATTTGAGAAAAGATATTTTTAGGCACAAGAAACAGCCAAACAAAAGTCATAAGGCAAGAGGGTGTTTGGTTTGTTTGAGGAGCTTCCAAGGAGGCCATGTGGCTAGGACCAAAGGCATGAGGGGAGGTGAGGAGGAGTCAAGATCAGAGACACCAGAGTTCAGGTCAGAGAAGGGATTATTGTCCACTCTAAAACTTTCACTTTTTGTTGTTGTTGTTGTTGTTGTTTGTTTGTTTTGATACGGAGTCTCGCTCTGTCGCCCAGGCTGGAGTGCAGTGGCGCAATCTCAGCTCACTGCAGCCTCTGCCTCCCAGGTTCAAGCAATTCTCTGCCTCAGCCTCCTGAGTAGCCGGGAATACAGGTGCCCAACACCATGCCTAATTTTTGTATTTTTAGTAGAGACAGGGGTGTCACCATCTTGGCCAGGCTGGTCTTGAACTCCTGACCTCGTAATCCACCTGTCTCGTCCTCCCAAAGTGCTGGGATTACAGGTGCGAGCCACCATGCCTGGCCCAAGAATTTCACTTTTAACTCTCAAATAGGGGACTTTGCAGAATATTGAGCACGGGAGTAACATGATTTAAATTTTAAATAATCACTCTGGTGGTGTACCTGAGAACAGGCTATCATAGGAAAAAAAAAAGGGAAATAAGAGTATAAGTCAAAAGACTTTTGCAGTAATCCCAGATAAGATGACTGAGAAGTGACTGACTCTATGTTTACTCTGGAGGTAAAGCCAACAGGGTTTCCTAGCAGATAGAACGTTGTATGTCAGAGAAGAAAAGAATCATGGGCAGATGCCAAGGTTCTGGCCTGAGCATATGGCAGGATGGAGTTGTCATCCCATGGGCTGTGGATGGAGCAGGTTTGGGATTTCACCTAATGGAGACATTAAGCTTAGAAATTCAACTTTGGATACCTAAGTGTTGAGCTAATTGTAGTGGTCCAGTTTTAAAATATAACTTAGGGAATCACTGTGATGTAGATGGCTTAAGAGATGAGATTGGATGAAATCACCAAAGGAGTAAGTATAGACAGGAGAAGAAGATTAGAAGTTGAGCCCATTATTAAAAGGTCAGCAAGAAAGGGAAGATCCAATTTATAAAAAAAAAAAAAAAAAAAAAAAAAAGCCTGAAAAGGACCAATCAGTGAATTGGAGGGAAAACTGATCATTTGACAATTGAATTTGGTGAGAATAAAGTCACTGAAGACATTAGAAAGATATTTTCCCGTGAAAAGAAAGAGAATTTTCAGTGAAGAAGTGGAGACAATGTCTGATTTGGGTTGAGAGAAAACGAAGGAGAGGGAAATTGGAGATACAGAGAACATAGAGCCCTCTGAAAATGTTTTACTGAAACAAAGGAGTACGGCACTGGCAGGAGAAATTGGGGTTAAGAGAAGGATTTTTAAAGATCAGAAGTTAACCTCATGTTTATATGTTGATTTGAATTGTCCAGTAAACACAAAAACTAATGATGTAAGAAAGAGAGGAGAGAATAGAAAGTGTCATGTCCATGAGTAAGCAAGGAAGGATGGGATCTGGACTACTAGGGGAGATACTAACCTTAGACAGGAAACTGAATCAGGGAAAAAAGAATCTAAAATGACTCTAGGGAAGGATAATTTTAAAAAGGGGTAGGAAGCACTAACATAAGGTAGCAGACAGCATAACAGAGCAAATAAGATAATAGAGTTAGAAGATGGCTTTTTTTTTTTTTTTTGAGACAGAGTCTCGATCTGTCACCTAGGATGGAGTGCAATCGTGCGATCTCAGCTCACTGCAACCTCCATCTCCTGGGTTCAAGCAATTCTCCTGCCTCAGCCTCCTGAGTAGCCAGGAGTACAGGCGCATGCTACCACATCCACATCCGGTTAATTTTTGTATTTTTAGTAGACACGGGGTTTCACCACATTGGCCAGGCTGGTCTCAAACTCTTGACCTCAGGTGGTTCACCCGCCTCGGCCTCCCAAAGTGCTGGGATTGTAAGCGTGAGCCACTGTGCCTGGCCGCTTTTTTTTTTTTTAAAGGATTTTACAAATTCCCTGAGCTGCCATTTAATATATCCAGGCTGGTATGGGCAAAACAATTTGTAAACTTCCTTGCATGATTGATTAACCCTAAGGCTGAAGTTAGAAATAAGAGGAACATTTGGAAACAAAAGACAAGCTCGTCAAATGTGGTTCTTGAAAAGTAAGGGAAAGGAGGGAAACTCAAGAGGGGAGACAGAGAAGGAAAGGCACATAGGGTCTCATTTTCTCTTTGTTTTACTTCCTCCAGCCTTGAGAGAAAGGGATGACTTTAGAAACATTCAGATATTTGAGAGGACCTGCAAAGGCAAAAAGCTTTTTCTTTGGTCCATTTTGGTTGCTCCAAACACACATGCATTGAGGGCCATTGCTCTCCAACCTACTCTGGTACCACCCATCAAAGGATGCTGCTGAAAACTTTTATTTAACCAAAGGAAACCCAAGTTGTCTTTTGTTACCATAATATGTGAATAAGATCAGAAATCTGTGCAAGTGTGGCTGAGGACCTTGACAGAGCAGCTCTACCTGGCCAAAGAAGAAACAGACCTTGGAGAGGGTCCTCAGTATCAAGGTTGAGGCAATGCTGAATTGCTGAATCAGCAGGACACCACTGATTCCTGAATAATCCAAGAAAAATTATCCCAACTCAAAGACACCAGCTGAAAACCCAGAAAATTCATTTTTATCAAGAACCAGCATGGGGTCCATGGTGCCCATTTACTCTGACATCACATAATATAAGCTTCTAGATTCCCAACCTTCTCCATACAACCGAAATACAAAATGCCATCATGGAAAGCAGAAGGATGGCGATAGAAATCTGAGAACCTAAACGCTTTTGCGTAAAGACTGAACACCATCTAAAGACAGGAGGGGTGTTCAGTTGTGCCTTCCCTAACTCTTTGCAGCTACATGGCTGTTGAGGACGGGCATCTCTTCTGTTGGTTCAGGGAGACCCTCTGATTAGTTCAGGTCAGTGCAAAAATAATCATTAAATATTTTGAATCTCCATCCTAAAAGTACTTTCTAAATTGTTGCATTAAGATGGGTTCTTGTATTAGTCCATTCTCACATTGCTATAAATACCTGAGACTGGGTAATTTACAAAGAGGTTTAATTGACACATAGTTTCACAGGCTATACAGTAAGCATGGTGGCATCTGCATGGTTTCTGGAGTGACCTCAGGAAACTTAGTCATGGTGGGAAATAAAGGGGAAGCCAGCACTTCACATAGTTAGAAGCAGGAGGGGGCGGTGAACGGTGTCACACACTTTTAAACAACCAGATCTCATGAGAACTCATTCACCCTGTAGGACCAAGGGGGAATGGTGCTAAACCATTCATAAGAACTCCGCCCCCATTATCCAGTCACCTTCTACCAGGTCCTACCTCCGATACTGGGGATCACAATTCGACATGAGATTTGGGCATGAAAACAGACCCAATCATATCAGTTTTAAGCCTAACTTATCTAAAAATTAATTTTCTCTCATTCTTAGAGGGCAAATAATTATGAAGAAGACCAGAAAAGTTGGATACAAAGTAAATAAGCTCCATTTCCCCTACATTAGACCATATCAAGATAGTGGTTTAAGGAAGCATGGCACCTCCCTGCAGGTCAGGCTAGCCCAGAAGAGTGTGGGTGCTGAGAGAGTTAGGGTAACAAGGAATCAGAAGCAGCATTTACTCCTTTGTTCATTTAACACATATCTAATGGGTGTCTTCTTTGTATGCATGAGGCGTGGCTGACAGATAAAACTGTTAATCAGTGTCCTCTAGAGAAACAGAACCAACAGAAAATATATATGAGGAGATTTATTATGGGAATTTGTTCACATGATTATGAAGGCCAAGAAGTCCCACAATATGCCATCTGCAAGCTGGAGGAAAAACCAAGAAAGCTGGTGGTGTAATTCAGTCCGAGACTGAAAGCCTGAGAATCAGGGAGCTGAGGATGATGTGACTTCCAGTCTGAAGCTGGAGAAGGGTGAAACATGGGGGGCTGCAGGTGTCAGACCCAGAGGCCAAAGGCCCAAGAAGCAAGAGTTCGGATGTTTTAGGACAGGAGAAGATAGCTGTTCCAAATCAAGTAGAGAGAGAAAATACACTCTTCCTTCTGCTTTTTTGTTCTATCTGGGTTCTCAACAGAGTGAATAATGCCCACCACATCGGTGAGAGTAAATCTTCTGTATTCAGCCCGCTGATTCAAATGCTGATTTATAAAAACATGCTCACAGACACACCCAGAAATACTGTTTTTGCAGCTACTGGGCATTGCTTTACTCAGTCATGTTGATTACTCAGTCATAAAATTATCCACCACAATACTATACCAAAAGTTACCAGGATACCGTTCCAAAGGCCAAAAGTTTTCATCCTAAATGAGAATATATCTAGTTCTTAGTTTATATGTTTGTTGTTAGCACCCTAAAAACAGGAAACTTTGGTTAAAAAATGAATATAAGTTATTCTGTTTGGCAATATGAGATGAAACATTACCAAAGTATTCAAAGTAATTAACAGCAGGGATCCTTTCCTAGTCATTTTTATCCTCTCTGTGACTGTTTGATTTGAAGATTACAGTCCTTAACTAATGCATTCATTTCAGCTACTTTCTTTCCTTTAACATCAGATCTGTAAATTTTATATAATTGCATATTGGTCAATGATTTGGAGAAAACTGAAAATGTACTGCACATTTTTATATGACTTGGAAAACTCTTCACTTTACAAATAGAGATTTTTAATAAAAATAGTGAAATATGTGTATTTAATATGTATTATAAAATGATGCATTTCAAATAATGAAAATTAATACATTAAAGAAACAAGATGCAGTTTTCAGATTTTATTGGGAACCAGTTGATCTAATCATAAATGAAAGTAGCAACATAATGAAAGAATGAGCAATGAAATTCATTTTAGGAGAAAAGAACAAATCTAGAATACCGTAACTGAATCAGACTTGAAAATGATCATCTGTACAAGATTTTATGCATATCTACAATGTGTTAAGTTCATGATCATAAGGGAAAAAATCATCTAAATTATTCATGTTCTTTTTGTAATACACTTTATCAAATAATATTTATATATGCTAAAAAGCATAAACCTAAAGAGTGCAGCTTGGTGAGTTTTGATGAATATATATATACTCATACAATCAACACACCAATCAAGAAACAGAACAGTTCCATTACTCAAAAATCTTTCCCTGATCCTTTTCTACTTGATCTCTCCTACTAGAGGAAACCACTGTTCTGATTTCTATTTCCATAAATGAATTTTACCTGCCCTAGACCTTCATATAAATTAAATCATATATTTGGAACTCCTTTGCTTTTAGTTTCTCTTACTCAGCATAATTGTGCTATTTCTTTACATTATTGCATGTGTCAGTAGTTTGTTCCTTTTTATTGCTAAGTTTTCCAAAGTAAGTACCGTTTCCCATTTCCACTGCTGATGCATGATTGTTTCAATGATGCCACAGCCTCAGCAACACTAGGTGCTTTCAGTAACTTTAGTCCCTCTTGTGGATGTTTTTTGACAACTTATTGAGCACTTTTCCATACGCTTGTTGATCATCTGTATTATTTTGTGAAGTGTGTTCAAGTCTTTGCTTATTTGTATTTGTTTTGTTGGTCCTCTTAACATTCACTGTAGGAGTTATTTTTTTTAATTTTTTTTTTTAGTTTTTTATTTTTATTATACTTTGTGTTCCAGGATACATGTGCATAACATGCAGGTTTGTTACATATGTATACATGTGCCACGTTGGTGTGCTACACCCATTAACTCGTCATTTACGTTAGGTATATCTCCTAATGCTATCCCTCCCCGTTCCCCCTACCCCACAACAGGCCACAATGTGTGATGTTCCCCTTCGTGTGTCCAAGTGTTCTCATTGTACAATTCCCACCTATGAGTGAGAACATGCGGTGTTTGGTTTTCTGTCCTTGTGATAGTTTGCCCAGAATGATGGTTTCCAGCTGTATCCATGTCCCCACAAAGGACATGAACTCATCCTTTTTCATGGCTGCTTAGTATTCCATGGTGTATATGTGCCACATTTTCTTAATCCAGTCTGTCACTGATGGACATTTGGGTTGGTTCCAAGTCTTTGCTATTGTGAATAGTGCCACAATAAACATACGTGTGCATGTGTCTTGATAGCAGCATGATTTATAATCCTTTCAGTATATACCCAGTAATGGGATGGCTGGGTCAAATGGTATTTCTAGTTCTAGATCCTTGAGGAATCGCCACGCTGTCTTCCACAGTGGCTGAACTAGTTTACAGTCCCACCAACAGTGTAAAAGTGTTCCTATTTCTCCACATCCTCTCCAGCACCTGTTGTTTCCTGACTTTTGAATGATCGCCATTCTAACTGGTGTGAGATGGTATCTCATTTTTTTAAAAATTCTGGACATAAGTCCCTATCAGATATATGAACACTGAATATTTTTCTCTCAGTCTATAGCTCGTTTGCTCATTTTAAATGTATTTTCTCTTACTTTGTAGCTCATCTTATAATTTTTTTTTTTGATGGGAAGATTTTTTTAAATGTTCCATTATGTCTGGTTTACTACAGAAGCATACAGCAAGGTATATTACCTAATTCAGGTGGAAAATAAGAAAATGGATTTCTTTTGGAGGGAAACAAGAGTTAACTAAGCACTATGTACACATGACCTCATTTAATATTCAAATCGTTAGGTTTGAATATTAAGGTTAGATTATTCCATAAGGTTAGATTATTCACTTCTAAGTAAACACTTGAGCTAAAAGAGGTTAAATAAATTGTCAAAAGGTGGGCCAAATATTTAACCAAAGTGTATCCAAATTTGAAGTTTACGGCCTTTCCATTATAAAACACAGATTCTGATTGAGAAAGGGAAATGATTCAATTTCACCTAGACTTTGACACAATTCTCCCTGACACTGCATTCTTTACTTCCCAACACCTGGTGCCATAAAAGCTGCGAGAGCAATCAGCAACCTCTATTGCAATATAAGATGAACTTTTCCCTAAAATTATCCCCCAGAAAAAAAGTCACCTTGTATTTGAGTTTTAAAAAGATGTATTACATTACAGAGGACACTGTAATTTACTTTATTTTGAACAGTAAATGCAGTTTGGAGAAAACATATTAGTCTAAAACAATGTTCCAGTTTTGAGCACTGAAAACTGATAGAATCTGGTTGGTTTGTTTTTTAGCTAACAAAAAATACAATTCACATTTAGTAATAATTCCTGTAGACATACCTCCAAGTCTTCTGTTAGATTTGGTATTAGGGCAATGCTAGATTCTGGAACAAATATATTTCCAAATCCCCAAACATTCATTGTTTAAAACAACAAATGTTTATGTCTTGCTAAGTTAATAGCAAACTGCAGTCACTCCTAGATGTCCAGAGATGTTTCTCCAGCAGTGATTCAAGTACCCAGATTTTTTATTTAGTTCCATGCCAAACCTCTAGAGTAGGGTTCAGCAAAGTACCGCCCATAGAACATAGCCAAGCCCTTTTTTCTGTGTGTTGCCTGCATTTGCTTCCATGATGCAGTTGCAAAGTGGAGCAGTTGCGATGGAGACCACATAGCCAGCCATGCTTAAAACATTTACTATCTGGCTCTTTACATAAAACAGTTGCCAACCAGCCCACAAGTGGGGAAAGATAATGTAGTAAAGGCAGATCCTCTCTGAGTCCTATCCCAGAAGCGGCGCGCTTTGCTTCTGCTAATATTTCACTGGCAGAACTAGTCACCTAGGACCGACTAGTTGGAAGGGGCTTGGAAAATATAATTTGGCTAGGAAGCTACTTTCTAGTAACGATTCTAAACAGTGTAAGATAGCACAAAATTGTTTGTGGACACCTAGCTCTTTCTACTGCAGTTGTCATTTTAAACAAGCCTTTTAAAGATCTCTTGGAAGAGCAATGGAGATCACATAAATGCACACTCAGAATGAATTAAAAACCGAATGTCCTAAAGCTGGAGCTTGAGAAAATATTTCCAGCAACAGCTCCATATACAGATATTAAAATTGCAATAACTCACTCTAGACAGCTAGATAAAGTGGCATGGAAAGAACTGTGTTTGATGGTTCAAAATGCCATTGTCGTGATGGCAAAGGCACTGCTTTCAAAACTGCAATGGCAGAGTTTGACTACAACTGTTTCCCAAATATTAGTGTGAAGGACACTTCTGAATTATATTACCTTAAACATGCGTAACTGAATTTAAACATTAAATATCAGTAGACGTTTGACTATGTCATCTATATGCCTGAGACTACCTATTTGTCATGCAAGGTGTAAGGTGACCTACAGTACTAACGACACATAGTCTAGCAATGAGATCTATCGATGACAACATACAACAGAAGGAACGGCAAAGAGTGCAGGATCCCAAAACCCCATTGTCACTCCATGAGAGGTAGTCACGCCTTTGCGATCAAAATAGGGTATCTGTGAAGAGCCCTCCCACTATGGAAACCCTATCCCTGTTGAACTTCAGTTATTCATATATGGCATAATATAGTTATATTTATAGCCCAAGAGGGGGATCCTCTAGTCTTCTGTGAAACAATATAATGAAAGCTCCCCGAGTCAAGAAATAGCCTTGAATTGTTTCCTTAGACCACCACATTGCCAGCCAAGCCCAAATATTTACTACTAGCCCTTTGCATACCATTGTTGAAATGTCAGCCCAGGCTTTTATGTCAGTTCACAAAAAGGAGAATAGGTGGAAGTTCCCAGGGTCATATCTCAGAGACAAAGGACTTGTCTCTCTTCACTCCTCATGTTAGCCAAAAACTTTAGGGGGCAATATTGTCATTGGGAAGATTAGAGAATCACCATATATTTGAGACTGTAGAGTGTGTATGCAATGAAGTTTGTCTTTTCACTAATGAAAAAGATTAAAGAATATTTTTATGTAAATTGAGATCAAAATTTTGGTGAAAGGACTACAGAGGCATATTATACCAAAAGTTCCAACCTCTGTCTCCAGTTTATATTAACTTGCTTTCCTGACATTTCAGATACGGGTTAGATCTATTGCTAGTTTTTATTACCCTCCCTCATTGATATTTTTGCTGTAATTCTGGGCCCACCTGACTTCTTTTTTAGGTGACGCTGGCTCCACTTTAAGAAATTCATAAGAAAGGAAGGCTGAGTAACAGTTTAGTAACTGAGGCGTATGTTGTTCAGGTGCTAAAATCTAGGGCATGATGCTTAGATGCTTGTGTTTACATGAAATCAATTCATGTTCATTTCTCACTGGATTCTGAGTCTGGCAAAAACTCATTCAATTGTTGTGCTATTATAAAGCATCCTACACACAGATGCCAACACTTTTTTCATATTCAAGGATTGTCCTCTCTTCAATTGAGTCCCATCTTAGCAAAATAAAGGAAATGCAACTGCTAAAAT
This sequence comes from Macaca nemestrina, assembly GCF_043159975.1. NCBI lineage: Eukaryota > Metazoa > Chordata > Mammalia > Primates > Cercopithecidae > Macaca > Macaca nemestrina. The sequence continues at coordinate 13,835,743 of NC_092128.1, forward strand.
TATCTGCAACATCTTACTTTTCTTCCATTATAAGAAAAGTTTGTTTTTGGCTTTAAGAGACTATCACCAAGGCCCAAACTGCCAGAGTAATTTAAGAAACCTCACTGCTCTGCTGAGATCGCACCACTGCACTCCAGCCTGGGCGACAGAGCGAGACTCCGTCTCAAAAGAAAAAAAAAAAAAAAAAAGAAACTTCACTGCTCTTAAGATAGAAGAATACATTGAAAGGAAACTAACACTCACTGAGCACATACTACTGTCATTCATTAAGCATTTATGTATATTGTATTTCATTTTCTCACAACAAAATTACAAGGGATAGAGTGTTATAACCATTTATAAATAGGAAAAATGAGACTCCAATTGGTAAGGTATCCTTCTCAACATATGCTGGAGTTAGTATTTGAGCTCAGGACTGTCTGAACAGTACTTATCAAGACACCATGATAAAGGAGATGGCTTCTGTCCCAGTGTTGCTCAGGTCCAATCTCTACATTCCTAGGAAAGTAAATCTGGTTAACACCCTCAGTTAGAAGTCTACACTTGGATCGAAAACTGTGGTCAAGGGGACAAGTCTCATCAGACAACCACAGTTACTGGGGACATCTCTTATATATCTAGGGCAGTCCAAAAAAAGAGGTGGAGGTGGGGGGGTGATCCATGATCCGTGCAGATGCTGAAAGAGGAGATGGCTACACAGGAGACTGCCTTATTATAATCCTTCAGATCTGATAGGAATACCCTGCAATATTTATCGGCCGGTTCCAAATCTTCTCCTTTCACCAATTCTCAGTAAATTGTCTTTCGTTTCCTAATTTGAGTCTGTTTCCCAAATCGGAATGAGTTCTCTTTTAGCTACAGTATTGTGTCTGAGTCCAGAATCCTACTGCTAAACTCTGTTACTCTCCTGGGGCTGGCAAAGGCCGTCTCCTCCGGACTTGGCTCGTACTGAATCCCAAGCTCTACTCTTTCTTAAACTATGGGCAGCCTTCCACTGGGCCACTTGTTAGCATTTTCATACGTGACTTCCTAAAACAAATTGGAATTTTGTCTCTCTTAAACAAGTTGGTAAGTTATACTTTGTGTAATCATTAAAAACTACCTTCTCTGGCCGGGCGCGTAATCCCAGCACTTTCAGAAGCCAAGGCGGTGGATCACTTGAGGCCAAGAGTTCAAGGCCAGCCTGGCCAACATGGGGAAACCCAATCTCTACTAAACTACAAAAACTAGCCGGGCGTGGTGTTGGGTGCCTGTAATCTCAGCCACTCTGGAGCCTAAGGCACCAGAAACGCTTGAACCGGGAGGCAGAGGTTGCAGTGACCCAAGATGGCGCCACTGCACTCCAGCCAGGATGACAGAGAGAGACTCCATCTCAAAACAAACAAGCAAACAAACAAAAAACTGCTTCCTCGAAATTTATCTATTTAACCATTATAAACAACCTAAAATCCACAGCACAAACTTGCCACACAAGAGTCATGATTAGAAGCCTGTTCACCTTATATTCTCTAAACATAAAGAGCTCTAACATAACATATATGACCCCAGTTTATACGATGTAATACAAGGTTGTATAAAACGGTCTAGTGCCTAGCACAGAGTCATTAAACTTAAGGCACTGAAGAAATATTTGTATATTTAATTAGAGCTCCCCTGAAGGATACAATGTATTACTGAAAACCATAGCATAAAAATAAAGTTGCTTAAGAATTTTATAACTTCTTTCCAATGTATTTTGTATTTGTGTGTACGTGTGTATATAAGTGTCTATACGTAACTGGCTTATTTGTATGCACGTACACACATACATTATTATCATATATATTACAATTTAGATATTTTACAATATACATTTATTACATATTATATATAATTGGTATATACACAAAATATACACACACAAATATATGATATTCTTTGGGGTGCATAGGTACATATATGTCTATATATACACATGTATCTTTCCTTTTCTAGTCTTATGTAAAACTAATCTATACATTTTACTTTTAACAAATTATTATGTATTCATATTCACATTAGTCATTTTAATGCCTGAGAAGTGTTCTGATATTTCAAGTAGAAACGCTAAAACATGCTTTACTTCAAAATCATAAAGTACAGTGCATCTTTTTGAGCACAATTATCAATAATACAGATACACAAATTTCAAATTAGATAGAAATTTAAATAAATCTTCTCTTCCATTTAGCCAGTTTATGGAATCACAAAAGCAATATGGGAAGGCAGAGAAAGATATGGGAGGAATTTGCTCACTAACTTCAAAATACATCTTCCTAAACATATCCTCATTCAAAGTCTAAGACAGACAAAATCCTTGAACTTCTGAAAAGGAAACCCCTTTGGCAGACATGAGAAAGGTTCACAATGCGTGAGCACACACACATTGACACAGAACATTCTACTATCCCTGCAATGATAACAATGCTATCGAATCCATCGGAGGTCCTGAAATGTCACACCTCCTGATTTAGGCCTTTGGGGAGAACTTGACCTGTTTGTTACAAATTAGAAAAATAGCAAAACTGAGCCAAGCCTAATCATTTCACCTGAATGATTAAGCATTTTCTGCATCTTTCTCTTAGCCAAAAACTCCTTTATAATATCATTGATTCCCAATCTTATTAAATTACCCTCTTCAAATTTGCCTTCTGTAACTTTCAGCTTTGTCTTGAAGGCCAAATAACATGAAGGACATGACAACACAAACAAAAGATTTAGGAAAACTGGCAAAGAAGTGAGGCAGTAGAATTGCTTCAGTATAAAAAGTGGAGTCCATTGAGAAGTGTGAAAAAGGAGAGTTTCTTCCATCATCCCTGGCTTTAATCAACCCTATACCCTCTCCTCCCTAACCCTTCCATACACTTTTTTTTGAGATGGAGTCTCGCTCTGTCGCCCAGGCTGGAATGCAGTGGCACAATCTCGGCTCACTGCAACCTCCACCTTCTGGGTTCAAGCAATTCTCCTGCCTCAGCATCCCGAGTAGCTGGGATTACAGGCACCTGCCACCACACCTGGCTAACTTTTGTATTTTTAGTAGAGACAGGGTTTCACCATGTTGGCCAGGCTGGTCTTGAACTCCTGACCTTGTGATCTGCCCACTCAGCATCCCAAAGTTCTGGGATTACAGTCATGAGCCACCACGCCCGGCCCATACATCTTTTATGTGTTCAATTTAGACATGGAAATTAGCAGGCTATCAACAAAAGGACTTTCCTTTTCTTAACTTTAATATCCAAATTTGGAAGAAAACAAAAATACACCTAACTCTGGCAATGCCCTTCCCATGACACTGCAAACATGCATCTGATTTTTGCCAGCCCATGGATAGCCTATCCTGGCTTTCATCAATCCCACTTAGACTTATTGTTTATAGAAATATAGACTTATTCTATATAGAAATCTATAGATTTCTAACTGTTCTCTCTCAAGTTTCTTCTTTGGTCAGTAACTTTTGTGCTTCTATTATCTTCCCCCAAACACCACTATTAGCATGTCATGGCCAGCTCATGAACCAATTACCTAATGGATAAAATCAAATTCCTTTTACTTTCATATAGTCTCTATTCTCATGAGCTTGTGCCATTTCTTTCCAATAGCAGAAATTCTTCTACCTAGTCAGGCAGGTCCTCTAATTTGCCACGATAAATTTGTTCTCAGTATGTGTACTGTAACATCTGCCTGGAATGCTCATTCCCTCCTCACTCTAAATCCTGTATGTTCTCTGAAGCTAAGACCAATTCCCATCCTCACTACAAAATCTTATTCTAATTTAAATTAATTGATGTTTCCAAATTTTTAGACTACTTCAGACTCAGGCAAGAAAGATCCTCGCTTGGGGTTCTGAGCTTTGGAGGTCTCTTTCTCTCTCTGTCTCCTACACACACAGACACACACACACACACACACACTGCATTCACAATAGAACACATGCGTACCTCTGTAAATCAGAATCCACTGCTCAGTACCGACAGCTCGTAACCTAAACATTCCCGCCCATAACCTAGACATTCATTTTTGTGACTAATGCTGTTTAGTTCCTAGGGAAATTCTTCTCCATCTCTCTTTCCCTGTGGTGCATTTGACTAGGAGTGAGTACCATAAAAGACTTGAGCTCTGGCACTGTCAGTGTTTGATAGGAACACTGCTTTAGGACACAGGGATATTTGAACACAAAATGGGCTTTGGTAAAGGACAAGACAAATTAACTTGCCACGCCTTTATTCTCAGTTTGCATGCTTGCAGTGGAGTCTTGCTTAGCAAAGTATTGTTTCCCAGGACTGCCAAGTGCCCCTTTTCTTGCTTCAATTACTGATCTAATTTGTAGTTGTGAAAGTAGTCATAATTTGGCATGGCATTTGCAACAACTACCAGCAGTGACTAGAAGTTTTGTGCAATGCTAAAATTTCATATTATTCTAAAATTTATTTATTTACAAAAACACATTTTACCAGACATAGCACACATGAAGTACGACACAAATTCTTCACAGGACAGCTGGATGAACATTTTACACTAAAATTTAAAATATTTAAAAATGTAATTGAATTTTTATAAAGAATTAAAATTTTAATTTTATTTAAGTGTTCCTTTTTTGACATTTCTTAATTATAATTTATATAACTTTTAATTATCCATTTATGGTGATAGATAATTTTGAGTAATTTTGAATATTTTAGGATAAAATAACTATTTGAAGAAATTGATTTATATTTTAAGAAATAGACCGGGCAGGGTGGCTCACGTCTGTAATCCCAGCACTTTGGGATGCCGAGGTGGGCGGATCACAAGGTCAGGAGATCGAGACCACCACCCTGGCAAACACGGTGAAATCCCATTTCTACTAAAAATACAAAAAATTAGCCGGGCGTGGTGGCGTGCGCCTGTAGTCCCAGCTACTCGGGAGGCTGAGGCAGGAGAATGGTGTGAACCTGGGAGGCAGAGGTTGCAGTGAGCCGAGATCACGCCACTGCACTCCAGCCTGGGTGACAGAGCCAGACTTTGTCTCAAAAAAAAAAAGAAATATATTTTTAATTCATTACTAATACAATTATATTAATGATTTTAGTGTCTTAAATCATTACTGTAACTAGAAAACAAAGTATGTGACGATTATAACTATGAATACTTAATTAGTAATTTTGATGAAATGAAAGAAATAAAAATAAATCTTACAGAATAAGTATATAATACAGTATGAATTATTTGTATATTTATTGAGTTATCTAAACATTAACAAGATGATAGCTAAAGGAATATCAGGCATACTCAATAATAACTGAAATCAGTCATTTTTGGTATTTTATCAACCGTCAGTCAAACAAAAACCAAAGCTTTGCAAAAATGTTTTTATTTCATCATTATAAAATAATCTTTGTCAGTGAAGGAAGAAAAAAATATTTTATTTAACAATTTGCTGACTTTGTCTATAACATTTTAAAAATTCACATATTATAGGTGAACCTTCATTTGTACTTCCTGCCTCATAACTTGTAATTATCGGGCCTGGCCATAAAGAATATTCAACTACACTAAAATCTTTAAAAGTCTACATTTTTATTATTGTTACCCCTTGGGGTATGTGTGTCAGCCCTGTCTCCCCATTAAATGGTGAATTATAGGGCCAAGATCGTACCTTTTACCACTTCTTAATCTCTCATGGTAACCTTCATTATTGTGAGCAATTTTTGGTCCTTAAGTAGCTATTAATTGTTTGGAAGAGAGAAGAGAAAAAGCAATTATGAAATGATAAATAACTAGTGTTTCTAAGATGAGTCCTGGATGCAGGTTGGTCGCGGTGGTGGCAAGGAATTGTGTCTAGCCTTGAAGATGGCAGCATCCCACGAGGGACATAAAAATAGCATTGGGAGCAAGGAAAGGCAGCTTAAGTGAAGCTTTATAGGGTTCCTGCCTGACAGAAAACTGGTGAGCAAGAGTCTCTTGACGGAAAAGCAGCGTTTTACAGCTGCACAGCAATGCTCAATGGTGTTCAATTTGAAAATGAGGGGAATAAGAAGTGGGTTCTTAGAAAGCAAATCTGCAGTCAATCTTTTTTGTTGCTCTACTTTATAACCATGTCAAACCCTTTCATTCCCAAATCTTCAATGAGTTTGCTCAGAATCGATTTTTGTGTGAGGAGAAACGAAAAGATGCCCCCCACCTATGTTCACTGAAGATAAAAAGCACGATATTTAAAGTTAAGTGACATTTAGTGACTGTCAGTTTGTTATTAAGTAATAGCTTTCTGTAAAGAAAAAAAATTAACCAAATTCCGAAAACGTTATTTTACGAAGACATTTAGTCTTAGCTGCTTTTCAAAGTCATTGTTGAACAGCTGCAAAATAGTTCAGTTAAAGAGATTTCTTTTGCACAGAGAGCCTAACACTGAAAAATATGTGTTGCAAAATTTCTAAATAAAAACTGGCTTATTTCTCTCATTTTAGGTGTTTCAGTAAATATTTGTAAAATCATGCTCAAGGTAGTTTTTACTTGGGAAAGAAAATGCATAGTATCCGTCAACAATCAATCACGTGATTTTCTAGAGTTTACGTGTTCTCATTCCTCATGCTGAAATGCATACATGTTTATATATACATAAACAGTGGTTTGAAAAAGGAGTTATATGAAAATCAGGACCTCTGCAGAAAACAAGTTCTCATACTTAACTGTTAATAGCTCTATTCCATATCACTTTTCTTATTTTCTTATAATTTGGGTCAATGAATATAAATGAAGCTTATTGAGATGTTAACATATGTATAGATATGCTCAAGTTAAATTATTGTTGGACAAAAGTTATAAAAGATTAAGCTTAAGGACTCAGATTGAATGCCAATTACCAGAAACTGTGAATTTCAGTAAAACATGATTAAGCACTGAACTACTCCTCTTCCACCTTCTCTTCTCTTTCCTCTCCTTCTCTTCGAGTACAAAAGCCATGTGATGGGGCCAAGCAAGGTCGATATTTGTGCAGGGGTGGAGGAGGCAATGCACAGGCACTCATCATGACCAGAGGGAATGCCAGAAGGCAAGGGGAGTGACAAGGGTGTCCACAGAAGGGGCATCCTGGCATGGTGTATGGGAGCCCAGTGAGGGTAAAAAAGTATCCACACACACAGGTCAGCCTGTTACAGAGTGTCAGAGCCCAGTCCAGGTGAGGAAGTATCCTGAATAGGGTGACAAAGGTATGCATGCAGGGTAGAGTGTGGTCTAGCACAGGGTGTAAGAGCCCAATAGGGTAGTGAGAGCACTCCCTATGGAGCAAGAGGCCGTGCAATGACAGAAAGTTAGCTATTGAGCCAAGGCACAGGGAGGGAAGATTTTGACCAAATAAATAAATATATTAAGTATAAAAGGAATCTGCTTCCTCACTTTTGGAGAGGGTAGTTGTATTAGTCTGCTCTCATGCTGATAATAAAGACATACCCAAGACTAGCTAATTTATAAAGGAAAGAGGTTTAAGGGACTCACAGTTCCACATGGTTGAGGAGGCCCCAAAATCATGGTGGAAGGCAAATGAGGAGCAAAGTCTTGTCTTACATGGTGGCAGGCAAGAGAGAAAAAGAGTCACCCAAAAGGGAAAACCCCTTATATCAGATCTCATGAGACTTATTCACTACCATGAGAATGGTACGGGGAGAATACTATGGGGTAACCACCCCCATGATTCAATTCTACCAGCTCCCTCCCACAACACGTGGGAATTATGGGAGCTACAATCCAAGATGAGATTTGCCTAGGGACACAGCCGAACCATATCAGCAGTATATACACAAATAAAAAGAGAAAAACTCAAATAAACCCTATGGTGTTGAGTTGAGATTGCAGGTATTGCTGTGAGCATATGTTTATATATTACACACATACATACACACACACACACACACACACACATATACACATATATATACATATTTTTTATATACATATAAAAATGAATATAGCCAGGTGCAGTGGCTTACGCACGTAACCCCAGCACTTTGGGAGGCTGAGGCAGGTGGATCACTTGAGGTCAGAAGTTCAAGACCAGCCTGGCCAACATGGTGAAACCCCATCTCTACTAAAAATACAAAAAATTAGCTGGGTGAGGTGGCGTACGCCTGTAATCCCAGCTACTCTGGAGACTGAGGTAGGAGAATCGCTTGAACCCAGGAGGCGGAGGTTGCAGTGAGCCAAGACTGCACCACTGAACTTCAGCTTGGGTGACAGAACGCAACTCTGTCTCAAAAAACATGGATGCAGATGTCAATATATGGTACATGTGCATACACGTTTTCATCCATATATTCCTTAGCTCTAAGCTACTGAGAGAGAGGGTTTGGGAGCAGCATGCCTCAACAGCAGTAAGCACATCTAGTGTCCAGATCTTGGTTTCTCAATACCACTCTCCACTAAGAGGAACCAGATCTTCTTGGAGAAAAGGTTAATTCTAGGGCTTGTGCAAGGAAAGTACCAGATGAGCCTTGAACATCTTGTTGGGCCAGAAAATAAGAAAGTATTCAGAGAAAGATATAGATGTGTCAAAAGATGACAGAAGGCTGTTTGAAGAGGCCATCAATTTGAATATGAAAATTGATAATAACAGATTATAATCTATTGACTAAAACAGGAAGCTGTGAATCCATACTGATAGAAATAAATTGAAATACTAATGAGGAATAGTCTGTTTACAGTCCTACAGTAATTTCTTACAAAACACTCATTTCCCCACCCCCACCAAAAATAGTATTTTTTTTTTTACAGAGAAGGTTGGCAGATGTCACCATGATCAACTGATCAAACTTATCACCAGTAATAGGACTAATCAAAATGGTATGCTAATTAATACGAAAAGAGCCCAACATCACTCCTGTGACACCCCTGCCAAAGATGCACGAGCTAAATCTAATCATGATTTAGGATCAGAGAAACCCAAACTGAGATAAACTCTATAAAGTAACTCTTGTAATTTTCAAAAGTATCTGGTTATGAAAATTAAGAACCGTCTAAACAATGCTTCCAGGCTGACGGAAATGAAAGAAACATTATAGCAGATCCTGAATTGTTGTTATACATACTTTTGTTGCAAAGGACATTATTGGGACCATTGGCAAAATTTAAATGCGGTCTGAGGAGGACGTGATAGTCATGCATCCTAGTTAACTTCATCATATTGATGCTTGCTTTGCAGTTAGGCAGGAGAACTTCCTGCTTTATAGGAAAAATAAACTAAAATTTTCAGAGGTGATGGATCATCAGTCTAGCAACTTACTCTCACATGGTTTAAGACCAAACAAACAGACTTTTCTTGTACTGTCCTTGCAACTTTTCTGTTAGCCTGGGATTGTCCAATAAAATAAAATCTGAGCTTGAACATATAAAGAAATTCTTCTCTTAAAATATAATACAAAATAATCCGAGAGAAACCCTAAACTAATTTGGCAGAATTCGATTCTCTCAGAATTGTATTCCCATTTTTCATTTAGGTAATATGATCAGAGCACACCTTGTGAGCCTATACAGTAACTTATTACTAATATAATATGGAAATGCCAGGAGGATTCACTCCCACCAAACTTCCATAATGCCCAAATTTCCATAATGGAAAGTCTTTCCCATGAGTTAAGAATCCTGTTTCAAAAGGACTGTTTTACAATATAATGCACTGGATGCCAGGTGAAGAACTACTGACAGGAGAAGATACATTTTTAAAAGTATATGTGCAAGTCAGCCTCCTCAAATCCTTTCCCTTTTCAAACTTGAGAATATGGGGGTGGGACAGGGTGGTGGGAAGCGGAGGGAATGTCACATCCCAGTGGAAAAACAGGTGTGGCTACGTGAGAGCCTGATGACAAGAATAGAACCATCAGCACAATCAGAGACCCATTAAGTCACCATGACCAGGGAGATGGTGGATCCAGGTAGATGACTGATCTCCAGATCAAGGTGGGCCCAAAAGAACCTGATTGTGATTGATTATGCCTAAGACATCAAATAAACCCAAAGGTGGGTGATCAGATTGAAGATCAGTCAGCCAAGCATGATTGACAAGCCAGAGAACCAGCGTTTTTAAAAACATTCCAAAGGCAAGTACAAAGATGAAGGGAAAGTCAGGTACATACTAACTTTCCACAAATAAATGTGTACTTGCTAAGAGAATTTAGTACGATGTTGTACAGCCACAGTTGTCCTTTCTTCCAATCCACTCCTAGATTCACTTTTAAGATTATCATTACAGATGCTGAAATCACCTGTAGATGAGGAAAGAGTGGACCTGTCTCTGCCTGCCTGGTCTTGGGTCTTGCAGATGTAAAAAAAAAAAAAAGAAGGAATGCATGGTAATGTGGAAAACAGGAGACGTCCACTCAGAATTCCATTCAAGAAGAGACTCTGCCTTACTGGGATGGGTGTGATCAACAATCTTTCATGTTGAGCTCCTTCAGGGTCCACCTAAGCTGGAGGGAAGCTGACTCACTCAAAGTCATACCCTTCCCAGGACACCCACCTCAGGAAGCTAAGCAAGGTGAGAATAAAATGCCCCAGAACTTCCAACCTGACAGGAGACAACTCTGAAGAGGAACGTCTGCTCCAGACTCCGCAACACGGCACCCCCAGCCCCCCAGCAACAGGCTTCCGGAGGCTTTGTGGAGCTTCCATCACAGTTCAGCTTTGCAAACTGCTTGGCTCTGCTCTTTCCTTTCTTGTTCTTTACTGTGAATTCCTAACAAACATTTTCGACCATAAATTCAATCTCAGCATTTGCTTCCAGAAAACCCACCTGTAACAGTTCGTGCCAAAAACAACCTGAGAAAGCGTCACGGAGTTTGGGAGAGGAATCCGTGCTGCCAGGCTGACAACAAGGTAAAAGGAGCCAGAGCGTCCCCAGTACAAGGCAGAAGTCCAGCTCCTAACACTCTCTCACTGGTGGTGAATTGGGACAGTGAACGAATGGAAGTGAATCCATTAGGAGGTGTGATGTGTCGAGCATTTGAAACCCATGGAGGAAGTAGTGTTAGACGGCTATTGCTGAGAGCCATTGATGTGCTACAGAATGACAAGCTGAGAATGAATAAAAACCAACTGAAGCGCAGGTGTGAACGCCAGCGGGTCATTTTGGTTGTAAACGCAGGACCTGGGACTAAGCTAAGATCATGTGAGACATTCAGTGCAAAATCTAAGAAAAAACCATAAGCCTCAGTCATCAAAAGCCGCTTTCTCTCAGGCTTACAACGCCTTCCTTAAGCTGATCCCTTAGTGGAGTTAAGGTTGACAGGAAAAAGAAAGCAAGCAGTCGCCTCCTTATAGAACTGCTTATGGATATTCTGTTGTCTTGTTTTAGTGTCTGTAAATACTATAACATACTTTTACTGCAACAACAGTGTGCTATATGTGTGGGTGTGCTAGTTTTGTCTATACTAGTGGTTCTCAACAGGGAGTTTTGCTGCCATGGGACATTTGGCAATGTCTGGAGACATTGTTTGTCGTCACAATGCAGGGGGGAGGGGTGCGGGGTGGTGTCACTGGCATCTAATGAATAGAGGCCAGAGACATTTCTAAACATCCTACAGTGCACAGGACAACTTCCCACTAATACACACACTTAACAGAGAATTATCCAGTTCAGAAGGTTAAGAAATCTTGGTCTCCACCCTAGGGCAGTTACCAACTGCAACACATTAATTATTATGTGGGTCAGGAATTTAGAGTCCAGAAGTGTCCTCGACAAACTTCAACCATCACTATCTAAGTAGCACTACTGGGTTCCATAAATAACATTTGAAATGAACGTTGTAAGAAAAGCAAACTGGTTACAAACTGTGAGTAGGTGCTTCTGTCTTTCGATACGCATGAGAATTAAAATCCAGTGATCCCAGCAGCCTCTTCAGCCCAGAGCGTCAATTTAGCACACATCAGTGGGGATTCTACCACACAATCCAACTACAAGTTTAACTTGACTCTTGTTATCTGTCTCCAGTGCTCTTTAACCACCTCTGGTCATGCCAAGTCCTTGAGCCCAGCAGCTCATGAGCCAACCAGCTAAAAGCAGAGGTCCTTCTCCTGTTCTGGAAAACACCTCCCATTAGTGGCCATCTTTAGTTTCTGATTCCCAAAAAGTAGAGAGCCTGAGGCAGAGGCAGGTGAAGTGTAGAAGCTTCCTTCTCCATAATATCACTGGTAGGCGTGTCTTATAATGAAGCGAAGTCTCGTGATGGCACTGCAAGTTACTGCTACAACTAACCTAGGCATGTTTGGATCTTCATAATCATTAGGTTGTTTTTGGCAGATACCAGTACCCATGTCTGGATAGTCTCTCTCAGTGAACACTAAAATCCCTACAAAGGTGATTCCTTCAGGCTACCTCTTATCCTCCATCTAGCTCTGTCGTGGTAAAACCTACCAAACCTCTTTATCTTCCCTCAGTCATGGGAGACTTCAGAGAGCTGCCCCCTTAAATGAGGCTTTTTAAATAACTTTGTCATAATGAATTTAGACCTTCTGTTCCCAACAGTGTGCTATTCTGGCTGTAAACCTTGCCCAGTTCAGGCATAGAAAGAGATCTCATTTACTAACTTAGAACATTAAATAATACCACTACAGTAACGTGCCACATAATGGCATTGCAGTCAGTGAAGGACTGCCTATACAACAGTGGTCCCATATGATTTTAATGGAGCTGTCCTGTACAGGGGTACCAGTTTTATACCATATTTTTACTGTACTTTTCTATGGTTAGATATGTTTAGATACTGTACTTTTCTATGTTTAGATATGTTTAGATACACCATCGTATTGTAGTTGCCCACAGTATTTAGTATCGTCACATGCTGCGCAGGCTTGTAGCCCAGGAGCAACAGGCTATACTGTACAGCCTAAGTGTGGGGTAGGCTACACCATGCAGGTTTGGGCACGTGCACTCTACCCTATAATGTCCACACCACAACAAAATCACCTGACTACACGTTTCCCAGAATGGATCCCTGTCATGAAGCATCACATAACTGTATTTAAGGCTGCAAAATAAACCACATTCAACTAAGACATGCTTAACTATAAACTTTGAAACCCCTTTTGCTTAAGAGAATTATTTTATTTCCCTATGTCAACACACATTATGTAAAGTGTTTACAAAATGTATGTGCATTTTATGTGAGCAAAGCCCTTTGAGATTTTAGATTCTCACGTATGCAATAAAGGTCTCTGAAGCTGGCCTTGACTTTTGTCAAATAAACAAATCATTATACTTCCCTCTTCATTTCTTATAGTTTCCATTCATTAGATACTTAATAAAATACCATAGTATAGACCTGATGTCCCCTTAATGCCTATCACAAATATAATATTTTTACAAATAAAATAATCTTTTGTCTGAGAAAAGCAAATAAAAAGAATGATTTGAGGCTGTTAGCCATTATTCCCACGTAAGTTTCAAAAGATTCATGTAAAGCTCTCTCAGAAAGTTAAATTGCATGTTATATTTTACCATAATAGAACATGCATGTTTAACCTTTATGGATGTATGTTGTGACAAGAGCATTTGCTGCTTTGCGAAGTTTATGTAATGCTGTTTAATGTTTCCCCTAAAGAACAGCTGAGGTCCCTCACACCTTCCTCCAAAGAAGTAATGGAGTGATGCTTGGCCATCACCATGCCAATGTTTCTGTAATAAAAGAGGTCATAAACCTCCTCTCCTTGAGGAAGATGGCTGATAATGTCCAACCCTAAAACATGAAGACTCTAGTTCTGAACAGACATAGAAAAAAAAATAATTCATTGAAAAAGGAGAGGACTGAAACAGAAGAGCAGTGTCTGAATGTTCTGTAAAATTTATTTTAAGAGAAATAAAAGAGATTGCAGGTATCTAAATTTCCCAGTTTTGTGAATGCTCTTCCTCTTCTTTTATTTAAAAGAATCAAAAATTTTTTTGGATGGAAAAGAAGAAAGTAGCCCTTGATTTTAGAAAAATGTCTAATAGAGCATAATACCCATTCTGTCTACCAACTAATGATGCATTCAAGAACTGTGTAAGAAACAAAAGAATAAACATAGGGTAGTATGTATGATTGAGCTGAGAAGCTCCATGCAAATATGATTTTACCCATCACAGATTCAAAACACCCATTTCCTATATTCACAAACTCAAAGCTGTCTTGTCTCTTTACCACCATTATTTACTGATTAAAAAATAATAATAACAATAAAGGAAAATAGGAAGCATATTTTTTTACTCTGATGAAAATTGACCCAGTGCCCTAACGATGGATCAGTGGGAAAAAAGAGGAACAAATGTCACCCATAGTGTATTAAAATAATTGTGTGAATCTGAATATCAAAACTTGGATTTCTAGTAAACAAGTCTGAACTATTCATTTCTGACATTTCCAAGCACTACAGATAGAATATGTTCATTTCCTCTGTTATACTGAATATGAAATTAGAATTTATCATCCCCAGGTATATGGCAGTGTCTTGGTAACAGCCGCATAAGATACTATAGTTGAAGGTAAAATTATTTTTTCATGCATTTTCACTGAATTGTCTATTAAAATATGTACTTATTAAACAGTGCAATGCGCCGCCCAAGTCCTCTTTCAGGTATGAAGATATCACTCTCTAAGCTGCTGGGTGAGCTGACTGATGATGACAGTCTGTGGCTGTCAGCCTCTTCAGAGACAACCTCAACTGACAGAGCTGCCGCCATCTGGATCATGGACGCTTTCTGAGTATATCTCACACCGTGACTGATCAAGAGGTAAGTGTGGCGGTTTTCTATAAAGGCGCATTTCCCTAGCCTAAACTCTGAACAACCCTAAAGGGCCATCCCAATCCCAAACTCCCAAGACATCAGCTAAAGGTTCTGTTGAATTGTATCACACTCCAAATTCTACCTCTGCCCCATCTTTCTTTCTTTCCCTCCCTTTCTCAAGTATAGATCTCATGAGTACTCCTGTATTAGTCCATTTTCACACTGCTTTAAACACAAACCTGAGACTGGGTAATTTATAAAGGAAAGAGGTTTAAATGACTCTCAGTTCCACATGGCTGGGGAGGTCTCAGGAAACTTATAATCATAGTGAAAGAAGCAGCAAGGACTTTCTTCACATGGTGACAGGAGAGAGAAGTGTGTGTGAAGGAGAAACTGCCAAACACTTACAAAACCATCAGCTCTTACGCGAACTCACTCACTATCACGAGAACAACATGGGGGAAACCGTCCTCATGAACCAATCACCTCCCACCTGGTCCCACCCTCGACACCTGGGGATTATGGGAATTACAATTCGAGATGAGATTTGGGTGGGGACACAGAACAAAACCATATCAACTCCCTAATAAATACCCTGCATGTCAATCTCCATTTCAGAGTTGGCTTCCCAGAGAACTCAACCTCTAACACTTTGTACCAGGAATGGTCCATAAAAGCAGATACTAAGATGAGACTTTGAAGCTCAATCACCCACCACCTGGATGGCAATAAGGAACCCATCACTGGTGGTAGCTGTAGCACAGATGTCTCCAGGTACAAGAGAGCAGAATAACTGCTAAACTTTCACTGGTGGTAAACTGGGATGGCATACTGGTGCAAGGAAATGTATTGGTTGATATTATATCAGCATTTGAGAAATACAGAGAGAATAGTAACTCTAAAAACAATGGAATTAAGTGGCTGCTGCTAAGCATTATTGATGCTTTTGAAAAGAATACCAAGAAGCTGAATGTGCTGATCAGTAATTAAAAGGTAAGTGTGAAGACCAGAATGCCTCTTTAGTAGCTTATAAAGGAGCTTTCACCTTGATATGGTTTGGCTTGGTGTCCCCACCCCAATCTCATGTTGAATTGTAATTTCCAGCCTTCCCGGTGGGGAGGGGTTCTGCTGGGAGGTGACTGGGTCGTGGGGGCAAATTTCCCCCTTGCTATTCTCATGATAGAATGAGTTCTCATAAGATCTGATTTAAAGTGTGTAGCACTTCCCCCTTCATGCTCTCTCTCCTGCTCCAACTTGTGAAGACATACTTGCTTCCACCATGATTGTAAGTTTCCTGAGGCCTCCCCAGCCATGTCTCCTGTACAGCCTGCAGAACTGTGAGCCAATTAAACCTCCTTTCTTACTCAGTCGTCTCAGGTAGTTCTTTATAGCAGTACAAGAATGGACTAATACACATCTCCTGCAGCAAAAGGACAGAGAAAGCAGAGGACCAGGCCAAAGGCTTAACTGTCAGGGTAACCAAGCTCCAAAGAATGTTAAACTCCCACCAAAGTAGGCCTGCTATGCCAATGTCAGAGCCATAGTTGGGGGGAAAAAAATGGGACTCGAGCAAATAAGATAGGCACATCATGGTTGATGGCTACAAAATCTTGAATCTTCAGATGTCCCTAAACCCTCTGGAATGCAAAAGCAGTCCACTCCTCCCTTTTAAAGGGGAAGCAAGCACTACCTCTTGCTTAAAGAAGATACCGAAGGCTCTCCTACTAAGGTGACATCTACTTTCCTCAGCATCTGTCCCCACTTTCCCTCCTGGACAAAAGGCCAATAACTAGGTCTAAATCATTACCTAACCAAGTCACAGGATATTATCTCATTTATCTTTGATATTATCAAGGAAAAGTCAGTAGAATGGAGAGGCATCAGACTGATAAGCTTGAGATTCCAGCTCACATCCTGGCTCTGCCAAGGCTCCTCTGTGTGACCTTGAACATGTGACTTACAGTGCTCAGTCTTTTTATGTACAAATAAGGTAAAACATCTGAGCTTGGTTCACAGATGCATCATCTAGACACGTGAGTGCACACCTTCTCAGGAGTGGTCTTGAAAGACACTGCTGTGGAAAATCCTCCAAACTGGGAGAGCGTCATGCACTCACCCATTAATTCTGGGTGGAAAGAGAAGTGGCCCACACACACAAGTGTGCGCGCACACACACACACACACATATATATGTATGTAAATATGTATATAAGTCACTGAATAGGAGATATATAATCATATTACATATATGTAGATATATACCTATATCTATATATAAATATATGTACATATATATTGCACATATGTATATATATTTTTATTGACATATATGTATATATGTAATATATACATATATATGTATGATCATATATATTATGACCAGTGACAAATGGAGCAAGGAGAAATATTGAAAACTTAGGGACAAAGAGGTCTAAGTTAAAGGTATGTGAATATACAAATGGTAGCGAGCTGGAAATATGAAGTCTTTGTATCATACATTATGGGCTAACAGAGCATTAATGATATGGTTGGAATGTCTGTCCCCTCAAAATCATGTTGAAATGTAATCTCCAATATTGAAGTTCAGTGCCCTGTTGGGAGGTAATTAGATCATGGGTGCAACTTGGTGATGAGTGAGTTCTTTCTTAGTTAGCTCATGCAAGATCTGGTTGTTTAAAAGTGGGTGGCACTGTCCCTCTCTCTCTTGCTCCCACTCTTACCATGTAATGTGCCTGCTCCCTCTTTATCTTATGCCATGATTTTAATTTCCTGAGGCCCTCACCAGAAGCAGATGCTGGCACCATACTTCCTGTATAGCCTGCAGAACTGTAAGCCGATTAAACCTCTTTTCTTTATAAATTACCTAGCCTCAGGTATTCCTTTATAGCAACACAAAAAGCAGTCTAACATAATTAACCAAAGAGAAAGATCTCAAAATGAGGTCGACCAAATGACTCAACCAGTTGCCATCAGTCAACTTCTATTATCAGATATCCAAGTCCTGGCCAAAAGGGCACAGGGAAATGGTAGCCTCCGTGGCACAGGGTAGCCACAGTGGCAAGCATTGAGGTTATGCATGGATTAACAGCATGAACTCCCACATATTAAGGCTGATCTGGCTACTACCATCGCCCAAGGTCAAAATTTTCAGCAATAGAGACCACCAGTTCAGTGTGGTCTCTGCTGCTGGTAACAGATGACTGGTACGACATCACCTTTCAAGACAATGAATGAACCAACCATGTGTGACAAGTTTACTAAACATTGGGACCCTTAGACCCTGAAAGGTATAATGACTCATTTTGACAGGAAGAGACAAATGTCTGTATATGCGTTTATGTTTTATGCCCACACAGCCTCAGCAGGACCATTGTCCAATGGCTCACATTATACAAAGAAGGTACAGAAAAAAGGTACAGAACGCCATGTGATAAAGAGATCCTATGGTTGTATCACTCAGAAGCTTCCATTGTGACAGAACAATGGAACAGTCTATTAAAGGCATAATTGAGGTGTCCATTTGAGATCCTGTTTTGCCACAATAAGGTACGTTTTTAAGATACAGACATAAATCAACAACTTTTAGGTGATGCTCTATGCTCAGTAGAAAGGATATATAGAACAGGTGTGTAGTAGGCAGAATTATAAGTTGCCCCCATAATTTTCTGTACCCCGCCATGTATATACCCTGAGTACTCCTCAAGACTGTGAATACGATGCATTTTCTCTCTGGAATTAGGTTATGTTAAATGGCACAGTTGACTATAAGATGAGGAGGTTATTCTGCATGACCTGTCCTAGTCACATGAACACCATAAATGCACAGAATTTCCTCCAGCTGGTGACAGAAGAGGAAATCAGAGGTTTAAAGCACAAGAAGAATTTGAAGTACAGTTGCTGACTTGAGGGCAGAAGAAGCTACATGGCAAGGAATACAGGTGGCCTCTTGGAGTTGAGACCTGTCCCCAGCTGACAGGCAGCAAGATAACTAGCATCTCAGTCCTACAACTGTAAGAATTAAATTCTGTCAACAAGAATGAGCCTGAAAATGTACTTTTCCCCAGATCCGCCAGGCAAGAACTCAGCCTGGCTGACACTGATATCAACCCTCTGATACTCTATCTAGCCATGCCAGACTTTTGACCTATAGAACTGTGAGCCAATGATGTTGTTTTAAGCCTCCAAGTTTATGTTAAATTCTTATGCAGCAACAGAAAACTAATAACGGGCAAAACTAGAAATGATCCTACTTGCCATCTTTCCCATGAACCCACCTGGGAAATTTGCATTCTAATCTCTGCAAAATTGAGAATGCTCAGCCACAGTAAGAGTTTCATTGTATTCTAAAGTCACTGTACTGTGAGCTCTTGTTTCAAGAGACCAGCAGACACACAGTGTGGATGCAATCTTGATAGGGGAAGTAGACCTGACCATCAGGAGGAGGTAGAGTGTTACACAATATTGGTATGCAATATGGTCAGAGAAGAATGTACTTGGCACCATAGTGATCCACTTAACTATTGCTTGCTACTCTCTGATACAAACTGACAGAAAAAAGACAAATGCTGTTATTCCAAATAACACCCAAATGTCAAGGATAAAGCAAGGATCCTAAAAGCAGCAAGAGAAAAGAAACAAATAACATGTAATGGAGCTCATATGCATCTGGCATCACTTTTCAGTGGAAACCTCACAGGCCAGAAGAAAATGGCATGACATATTTGAAGTGATGAAAGAAAAAAGTTTACACTAGAATAGTATATTCAGTGAAAACATCTTCAAACATGAAAGAGAAATAAAGACTTTCCCAGACAAACAAAAGCTGAGGAATTGCATCAACACCAGACCTGTTCTATAAGAAATGCTAGAGAGAGTACTTCAATAGGAAAGAAAAAAGAAAAAACAATGTTGATGAGCAATAAGAAATTATCTTAAGGTACAAAACTCACTGGTAGTAGTCAGTACACACACCAAGAAACACAGAATATAACACTGTAATATTATAAAACTGTGGTAAGTAGAAAGACTATACAATGAACCAATCAAATTGATTACAAAAACTTTTCAAGACATAGGCACTACAATAAGATACAAGTATAAATAACAAAAACTTAAAGGCAGGGACATGAAGTTAAGGAGTAGAGTCTTCATTCATTTTATTTTTGCTTGTTTGTTTTGTTTGTTTATGCAAACAGTGTTCAGTTGTTACCAGTTTAAAATCATGGGTTATAAGATAGCATTTGCAAGCCTCATGATAACCTCAAACCAAAAAGCCTACAATGAATACACAAAAAATAAAAAGAAACTAAATTATATCAAAGTAGAACACCACTTTCGCTAAAAAAAAAGATAGGACGAAAAGAAAGTGATGACCACAAAACAACCCAAAAAACCAATTAACAAAATGGCAGGAATAGCTCTACTTATCAGTTATAACATTGATTATAAATGGATTAAACTCTCCAATCAAAATACATAGAGTGGCTGAATGGATTAAAAAAAAAAAAAAAAAAAAAAAAGAACCAATGATCTGTTGCCTACCAGAAACACGAAACACTTCGTCTATAAAGATACACATACATACTGAAAATAAAGGTATGGAAAAATGATAATCCATGCAAATTGAAACCAAAAAGGAGCAGGAATAGCTACTTTACATCATACAAAACAGATTTCAAGACAAAAACTATAAAAAGAGATAAAGCAAGTCATACTATAATGATAAAGGGGTCAATTCATCAAGAGGATGTGACAATTATAAATATATATGCACCCAACACTGGAACACCCAAATATATAAAGCAAATATTATTAGAGCTAAAGAGAGAGATAGGCCCCAAACATAGCTAGAGACCAACATCCACTTTTAGCATTGGACAGATCATCCAAACAGAAAAATCAACAAAGAAACATTGGACTTAATCTCCACTATACACCAAATGGACCTAGTAGATATTTACAGAACATTTCATCCAATGGCTACAGAATACACATTCTTTTCCTCAGCACATGGATTATTCTCAGGGGTAGACCATATGTTAGGTCACAAAACAAGTCTTAAAACATTCAAAAAATTGAAATAATGTCAAGCATCTTCTCTGACCACAATGGAATAAAACTAAAAATCAATAACAAGAGGAATTTTGGAAAGTACACAAATACATGAAAATTAAACAATATGCTTCAGAATAACCAGTGGGTCAATGAAAAAATTAAGAAGGAAATTGAAATTTTTCTTGAAACAAATAATAATGGAAACACAACACATCAAAACCTAGGGGATACAACAAAAGCAGTACTGAGGGAAGTTTACAGCTATAAGTGCCTACATCAGAAAGAGAAAAAAACTTCAAATAAACAACCTAACTGTGCATGTTAAAGAAATAGAAAAACTAGTGAAACAAATTCCAAATTAGAAGAAAAGAAATAATAAAGATCAGAGCAGAGATAAATAAGATTGAAGTGAAAAAAAAATTAATGAAACAAAAAGTTTTTGAAAAGTTAAACAAAATCAACAATGTTCTAGCCAGACTAAGAAAAAAGAGAGAAGACCCAAACTTAAAAATCAGACATGAAAAAGAAGACATTTTAACTGATATTGGAGAAATTCAAATGATTAGTGGCAACTATGAGTAACTATATGCCAATAAGTTGAAAAATCTAGAAGAAATGAAGAAATTTCTAGACACATACAACCTACCACAATTAAACAAGAAAGAAATTCAAAACCTAAAGAGACAAATAACAAGTAATGAGATTGAAGCCATAATAAAAAGTCTCCCTGTAAAGAAAAGCCTGGGACTCAATGGTTTCACAGCTGAATTCTACCTAACATTTACAGAAGAACTGATAACAACTCTACTCAAATTATTTCAAAAACTAGAGGAGGAGGGAATATTTCCAAACTCATTCTATGAGGCCAGTATTAACCTCATATCAAAACCAGACAAAAACATATCGAGAGAGAGAGAGAATATTACAGGCCAATATCCTGATTAATATTGATGCAAAAATTTTCAACAAAATATTAGTAAACCAAATTCAATAACAGATTTAAAAGATCCTTCAACATGGTCGAGTGGGATTTACCCCTGAAATGCAATGATGGTTCAACATACACAAATTAATCAATGTGATACACCATATCAATGGAATGAAAGACAAAAACCATATGATCATTTCAACTGATGCTGAAAAAGCATTTGATAAAATTCAACATTCCTTCATGTAAAAAAACAACTCAAAAAAATGAGTAATAGAAGGAACATACCTTAACACAATAAAAAGCCATATATGACAGGCGCACAGTTAGTATCACACTGAATGGGCAAAATGTGAAAGCCCTCCCTCTAAGATCTGGAACACAACAGGGATGCCCACTGTCACCACTATTATTCAACATAGTACTGGAAGTCCTAGCTATAGCAATAAGACAAAGAGAAATAAAGGGCATCCAAATTGGAATGGAAGAAATCACATTATCCTGGATTGCAGATTATATGATCTTATTTCTGTAGAAACTGAAAGACTCCACCAAAAAACAATTAGAACTGATAATCAAATTCAGTAAAGTTTCAGGATACCAAAGCAAAATGCAAAAATCAGCAGCATTTCTATATGCCAAGAGTGAACAATCTGAGAAGAAATCAAGAAAATAATCCTATTTACAATAACTACAAATACAATTATACAATTAAATACCTAGAAATTGAATTCACCAAAGAAGTGAAAGTTCCTTATAATGAAAACTATAAAACATTGCTGAAAGCAATTGAAGAGGACACCAAAAAATGGAAAGATAATCCATGTTCACAGATAGGAAGAATCAATATTACTAAAATGTCCATACTACTAAAAGCAATCTACTGACTCAGTGCAATCTGTATCAAAATACTAATTACATTCTTCACAGAAATAGAAAAAAAATCCTAAAATTTATATGGAACCAAAAAAGACCCAGATTAGCCAATGCTATCCTAAGCAAAAACAGCAAAACTAGAGGAATCATATTGCCTGACTTCAAATTATACTACAGAGCTATAGTAAACAAAACAGCATGATACTGGCATAAAAACAGACACATAGGCCAATGGAACAGAATAGAGAACCTACCAACAAATCCACACACCTACAGTGAACTTATTTTCAGCAAGGGTGCCAAGAACATACACTGGGGAAAATACAGTCTCTTCAATAAACAGTGCTGGGAAAACTGGGAATCCATATGTAAACAAATGAAACTAGACTCTTATGTCTCACCATATACAAAAATCAAATCAAAGTGGATTAAAGACTCAACTCATTTCCCGTTTGCCCCAATAATATACTTGTCTCTAATCCTAATGTAACATCATATATATTAGGATTAGAGACAAGTTCTGTTTAGAAATAACACCAAGAACAATTTTTATATTTTATTTTCACATTAGAAAATGAAATATTTTCATATTACTTTTACATTGGAAAATTAATCAGATTTGCTTCAGCCTCAAAGAGTTTGTTTATATAAAATTAAGTGAGTTCTGGCTGTGAGCTGCAATTTTTTTTTTCTAAACAGGAAACAGGTTAAATCTAAGACCTCAAATTATGCAACTACTACAAGAAAACATTGGGATAAGTCTCCAGGACATGAGTCTGGGCAAAAATTTCTTGAGTAATACCCCACAAGCACAGGCAACCAAAGAAAAAGTGAACAAATGGGATCACATCAAGTTAAAAGCTTCTATGCAGCAAAGGCAACAATCAACAAACTAAAGAGATAATGCACAGTATGAAAGAAAACATTTGAAAACTACCCATCTGACAAGGGATTAATAACCAGAATATAAAAGGAGCTTAAACAACTCTATATGAAGAAATTCAATTATTCGATTAAAAATGCACAAAATATTTAAGTAGACATTTCTCAAAATAAGACATACAAATGGCAAACAGGTACATGAAAAGGTGCTCACATCACTGATCATCAGAGAAATGCAAATTAAAACAACAATGAAATTTCATATCACCCCAGTTAAAATGAATTTTATCCAAAAGGCAGGCAATAAAAAATGCTCGGTAGGATGTGGAAAAAAGGAAACTCTCATACTGTTGGTGGGAATGTAAATTAGTACAACTACTATGGAGAACAGTTTGGAGGTTCCTCAAAAAACTAAAAATAAATATCCAGCAATCCCACTGCTGGGCATATATCCAAAAGAAAGAAATTCAGTACATTGATGAGATATCTGCATGTTTGTTGCAGCACTTTTCACAATAGCCAAGATTTGGAAGCAACCCAAGTGTCCATCAATAGATGAATAAGGAAAATGTGGTATATATACACAAGGGAGTACTATTCAGCCATAAAAAAGAATGGGATCCTGCTATTTGCAACAACATGGATGGTCCTGGAGGTCATTATGTTAAGTGAAATAGGCTAGGCACAGAAAGACAAACTTCACAAGTTCTCACTTATTTGTGGGATCTAAAAATCAAAACAACTGAATTCATGGAGAGAATAAAAGGATGGTGTTACCACAGGGAACCAGCTGGGATGGTTACCAGCTGGGAAGGGTAGTGGGGAGGTAGAAGGGGATGATTAATAGGTACAAAACAAATTGAATAAGATCTAGTACTTGATAGCACAACAGTATGACTATAGTTAATAATAATTTAATTGTATATTTGTTTGAAACACAAAGGATAAATGTTTGAGGGCATGGACATCCCATTTTCCATGATGTGATTATTATGCTTTGCAGGCCTGTATCAAAATATCTCATGTACCCTATAAACATGTCCACCTATGTACCCACAAAAATTAAAATTTAAAAAGTACATATTTACTATGCACCTGGTAAAAGAAAAAGGAAATAACATTTAGCAAATGTGTTCCATATTAAGATAAAGTCAATCGGTTGAATTTTCTTTTTTAATGCATTCCCTTAAGACACTCAAATAGATTCTATGAGGACATATTGGCTGAAGTATTTCATTGTCCCTTTCCAACTTTTGCAATTGGAAACTATTAAATGTATGTAGAAAGATACAAATGCTAATATACAGCCCTCTGATATAGTTGTGGCAACCACAAAACAATTTTTCCTGAAAATCCCTGCATAAGCGAGAATGAGTTACATCACAAGAGTGGACTTCCTGATGTAGTAGAAATATATCTCTAACAAAATTTTTAAGCTCCAGGGACTGCCAGAGAAAAATCTTTTGGGTTATTAGTTGCTCATATTCTGACAGTAAAAAATGCTCTCTTGAGACTCACGAAAGTCAATGCGATCCTGACATCACAGGGTTGAATTTTTCCCTTAACAGACCAGTCCTCTATGAGAAGTTAGTCTTTACAGTTCAGGGAGGGAATCATGAAGGGTTCTAATTACATATACCACTGTATTTTATCTACAATAACACAACTGGTTTTTTAAATAATTTTTTTGGTACTTTAAAAAATTTATAAATAATCATGTAATTGTAGTTTTATGACACAGCTTTAAAAGGGTGTTGTGATTTCCAATTTTGCCCTTTTACAAGGAGTTGTTTAATTTTTTAAATTATAATCCAATTATACAAATGTGAGATGCTATGTACGTTTAAAACAAGGACAAAAATTCACCAACCCAAAGGTAAGTGTAATACTTAATTTTAGCTGATCCACTGTGGTGTTATAAAATTAAATATTCTGTGTGTCTTACCTTAGCTCCTCACTTCCAACACCATCAAGTGAAACATATTCAATCTGCACATCTGAAAAATAAAAGTTTGTGTTAGATAGAGTTCAGTAGGAAGGGGCACCTTGCCTTAGTTATAATGGTGAGCTGACAGGTCTTAGAGAAAGAACAGCAAATGCTTTGGAGGCCCAAGGTACTGGCACATGTCGAGGGAGAGAGGTTCAGAATTATAGGCCCATGGAAAGGCCATAATGACTGCCTCAGGGAATGGTAACTAGCACATGAGGAACAACCTGCTTTCTAAGAGTATCAAAACACATGCTCTGGGAAGGAGGGTAAGTTAACATTTATTTCTTCTGGCAAGAGAAATTTTCATCTTTTGTTTCCCAAAGTAAGTGCATGGATTTGCACCTACACAAAAGGTCCCCTTCACACCAAAAGGAGCAAGTGGTGGGGGGTGCAAGGGGCATGCATCCCTGGCTCTGCTCATGAAGCTCTGTACCCGGTACACATTTACACTGAGATACCACATGGAATAGCAGAGGCCTGTTCTGTCCTCTCCTCCTTCGGATACTTTCCCCTTTCTCTTTCTTCTGTCTTCCCTTCCTCCCCGACCCCACTGTCTCCTTCAACCCTTTTCTTCCCTCTCCTCCATCTGAATGCTAAAACAAATATTATGTGAATATTCCAAGAAGATAAATTAGACCTCATTAATAAATAAAAGCAAAAGAATAAGAAAAATGAGGCTTTTGAGGAAGGGAATAAGGAGGGAAAAGATAATGGGGTATATTGAAATCCAGATCTAGAGATCTGGAATGGGACGGAGTATTTTGAATAAACTAACATCATGAGGGAAACAATGATGGAAAAAGAAATTTTCTGGCAAATATCTAAAGCAAACCCAAGCAAGATGAGTCTAAAGAGACTCATTTTGACTTCCCATAAATAAATGAATGATAAGAAAATATTTGTGAGGAAGGAAAGAATAATCAAATACACTGGACCAAATAGTCTTGAACCAGCCAAGACTATATGGCTTCAGCCAGAGAATACTATGCTCAGCAAAATCAATTGAGGATCAATGGGATGTGCTTATAACAAAAATCTAATGAAATCAGTTTTGTAACTTTGTAAATATTCTGTTACTAAAATTTAGTTAATGTGGAACAACTCTCCACATGAACACTTTAAAATATAGGGGGAAAAAAGCCCAAGAAAAGCAGAATACTGAGTAGATGTGTCTCTATATTTAGGAATAGAACATTTCTACTGAATGTAGCGTGTGTATGATCTAGAAGGAATAATTAATCTCTTTCTGATTACAAAAACCCCAAGCAACACTGACAGATTAATAAGGTAAAGAAGAAATTCAGTACAGGACTTTCAATTATGATGTCTTTCTAAAACAGCAATTCAAATTGTAGAAGTGAAGTGAAAATATCAGGACTTGTAGGTAAAGATATATCCCTATAAAATTTAAAAATTATAGAATTCTAATACTCAGTTTTGGCAGTCTATCTCTAACATTTTGTACATATTCTTTAATTTTATTATTTTCCCTTATAATTGAGCACTCAATTAGCTGAGTATTGAACTGGAGCTAAAAATTCATCATTTTTGCATAGCCAATTATTTCAATCTTTGTTGCAATTTCTGAAGCTTATGGAACCAACACTTACTACTTTTTCTATTAATCCATCCATTTTTTTCTAAATGAATAAGGACAAATGCAGTAAAATATTCTGTAGGGACATGGATGCAGCTGGAATCCATCATTCTTAGCAAACTATCACAAGAACAGAAAACCAAACACCGCATGTTCTCACTCATAAGTGGGAACTGAACAATGAGATCACTCGGACTCAGGAAGGGGAACATCACACACCGGGGCCTATCATGGGGAGGGGGAAGGGGGGAGGGATTGCACTGGGAGTTATACCTGATGTAAATGACGCGTTGATGGGTGCAGCACAGCAACATGGCACAAGTATACATATGTAACAAACCTGCATGTTATGCACATGTACCCTACAACTTAAAGTATAATAATAATAAATAAATTAAAAAAAAAAAAATATTCAGATAATGAAGTGCAAAACCATGAACAATGACAAACAGAACGGTTGGCTGTCAGTCAGTGCCAACATAGCTCAAAATTCTTGTTTTTCAGATAATATGTGAGGTTTAAGTATAGAGTGCCACTAGAAAGAGCTTATGGATATCAATACATAATAATGTAAAATAAGAAAATACTTTATAAAAATAAAACTGTAAAATTTAGGATCCGCCTATAATTTTTAAAACCACCCTTCCAATGAAGCATATAGTCTGTCTCCTTAAAGGTGACAAGATTAGTTCACAGAACAACCTAGAAAATAAAGAGATTAGAAACATAGTCTTCTAAATATAGAAACTGTGGTTATTTTGAATTATTAATGCTAAAAATATATCCATGTATATATATGGCCTTCCTGAACTAACCGCAAAAATGGGGAAGATGCTCTGCTCATCTGGAGTTCATCTTAAACATGAAGAAATTGGTTCATGATAGGATCTTATGGAGTAGTTACTGCACCATCTTGGAGACTCTTACAGGAGATGAAAAGCACACGAGTAATTTTCAGATATCTAGAATAGGCTTTAAAAATGCAAAGATCCAATGATTCAATAAAAGACATCCAAGAAAGGAGTTTTCAGATTTTGAGTTTTACAAAGTTAGGTCAGAGAACCATGACCCATTTTTATATGAGAACCATTTAATACAGCACAGCTACATAAACAAACTTTATTTCCCCTTCTATTTTTTGAACTGTATCTTACCTAATTACCAAGTTCTCCTGAATTTGTTGTGTGTAAAGCCTGCAGGTACATGAATTCTGTAACAAAATGCCTGGCTCCCTTCTTTTTACCTTCTCCCAGTTCTAAATTGATTAAGACCATGACATTGGCTGGAATATATAAAAATAACTTCACTTAAACTACCTAAATGTTTCTTATATTGCTGCTACCATCCCTAATATATCTGGCTTTCTTGCCAATTTATCACAGTCTGTATCAGTAATCCATGTGGCTAAAGGCAAAGTGGATGGAGAGAACCAGATTAGTACAAACATTATCTAAGATAGATACAAGTATTAGGTAATAGACTGACTTTTGGTATGAGAGAAAGAAGATTAGATTAGATATAAAAGAATATAAGCTAAAGTAATAGTATTGTTTAAGGCCATAATAAATACTTTTTACTCATCTACATTTGGTTATATAGAATTGGATGTCCTAACATCATATTAAGGTCAATGTACCCATATAATTACAGACTTCTCCTCTAATCATTTCACACTTGTCTTAGTTTGTTTTGTGCTACTCTAACAGACTATCTGAAACTGAATAATTTATAAGAAACAGAAATGTATTTGCTCACAGTTCTGAAGGCTGGGAAGTCCAAGAACTACAAGCTGACCTCCGGTAAGGACCTTAGTGCTGTGTCATTCCATGGTGCAAGGCAGAAGGGCAAAGAAAGGGCAAGTGAAAGTAAAAAGGGGGCTACTCTTGTCCCTTTAAAAGCAACTCGCTCCCACCATGAATCCCTGAGCAGATCAGTAATGAGCTCTGAAATTGAAGTAGTAATAAATAGCCCACCAACCAAAGAAAGCCCTAGACAAGATGGATTCACAGTTAAATTCTACCAGATGTACAAGGAAGAGCTGGTACCACTCCTACTGAAACTATTCAAAAAAAAACTGATGAGGAGGGACTCCTCCCAAACTCATTCTATGAGACAAGCACCATCCTGAAACCAAAACTTGGCAGAGACACAACAAATAAAGAAAACTTCAGACCAACATCCTTGATGAACATCAGTGGAAAAATTCTCAACAAAATACTAGAAAACCAAATCCAGCAGCACATCAAAAAGCTAATCCACCATGATCAAGTAGGCTTTATCCCTGGGATACAAGTTGGTCCCACATATGCAAATTGATAAATGTAATTCATCACATAAAACTAAAGACAAAAAACACATGATTAGCTCAATAGATGCAGAAAAGGTTTTCAATAAAATTCAACATCTCTTGGTGTTAAAAAGTCTCAACAAGCTACATACTGAAAAAACATACCTCAAAATAATAAGGCACTTATGACAAACCCTCAGTCAACATCATACTGAATGGGCAAAAGTTGGAAGCATTCCCCTTGAAAATCAGCACAAAAGGATACCCTCTCTCACCATTCCTATTTAACATGGTGTTAGAAATCCTGGCCAGAAGATAAGGCAAGAGAAATAAATAAAGGGCATCCAAATAGGAAAAGAGGAAGTCAAACTATCCCTGTGGTAGATGAGATTATTCTATATCTAGAAAATTCCACAGTCTCAGCCCAAAAGCTCCTTAAGGTGATAAAAAGAAAACTTCAACAAATTTTCAGGATACAAAATTAACATTTGAAAAATACTAGCATTCCTACACACCAACAACAGTCAAGCCAAGAGCCAATTCAGGAACATAAGCCCATTCATAATTGCCACAAATAAAATGCCTAGAATACACTTAACCAGGGAGGTGAAAGATGTCTACAATAAGAATTAAAAAACACAAATAAATGGAAAAACATTCTGCGCTCATGTATAGGAAGAATCAATATTATTAAAATCACTATACTGCTCAAATCAATTTGCAGATTCAATGCTATTCCTATCCAACTACCAATGACATTCTTCATAGAACTAGGAAAAAGGCATTTTAAAATTTAAATCCTAAACAAACACAACAAAGCTGGAAATATCACACTACCTGAATTCAAATTATACTACAGGGCTACAGTAACCAAAACAGCATGGTACTGGTACAAAAACAGAAACATAGACCAATGGAACAGAATAAAGAGCCCAGAAATAAGGCCACACAACTACAACCATCTGATCTTCAACAAAGCTGACCAAAAAAAGCAATGGAGAAAGGACTCTCCTACTCAAAAAAGGGTGCTGGGATAACTGGCTAGCTGTATGCAGAACACTAAAACTGGACCCTTCCCTTATGCCAAAGACAAAAATCAACTCAAGATGGATTAAAGACCTAAATCTAAAACCCAAAACTTAAAAAGTCCTGGAAAACAACCTAGGCAATATCATACTGGACACAGGACCTGGCAAAGATTTCATGACAAAGATGCCAAAAGCAATTGCAACAAAAGCAAAAATTGACAAATTGAATCTAATTAAACTAAAGAGTTTCTGCACAGCAAAAGAAACAATCAACAGAGTAAACAGACACCCTCAGAATGGGAGAAAATATTTGCAAATTATGCTTCTGACAAAGTTCTAATATCCAGCATCTATAAGGAGCTTAAACAAATTTACAAGAAATAAATGAACAACCCCATTAAAAAGTGGAGAAAAGACATGAACAGACACTTTTCAAAAGAAGACATACATGTGGCCAATAAGCATATGGAAAAAAGTTCAATATCACTGATCATTAGAGAAATGTAAATCAAAATCACAATTTGATACCATCTCACAGTAGTCAGAAGGGCTACTATGAAAAAGTCAAAAAATAACAGATGCTGGCAAGGTTGCAGAGAAAAGGAAATGCTAATACACTGCTGGTGGAAATGCAAGTTAGTTCAACCATTGTGGAAAGCAGTGTAGTGATTCTTCAAAGAGCTAAAAACAGAACTACCATTCAATCCAGCAATCTCCTTTCTAGTTATAACCCAAAGGAATATATATCATTCTATCATGAAGACACATTCACACATATGTTCATTGTAGCACTATTCATAATAGCAAAGACATGGATTTGACATAAATGTTCATCAATGGAAGATTGGATAAATAAAATATGGTACATATACACCATGGAATACTATGCAGCCATAAAAAAGAATGAGATCATGTCCTTTGCAGGAACATGGATGGAGCTGGAGGTCATTATCCTTAGCAAACTAACACAGGAACAGAAAACCAAATATCACATGTTCTGAATTATAAGTGGGAGCTAAATGATGATAACACATGACTACAAAAAAGCAAATGGAAACAACAGACACTGGGGTCTGCTTGAGGGAGGAGGATGGAAGAAGGCAGAAGATCAGAAAAAAATAACTACTGGGCACTCGGGTTAGTACTTGCATGACAAAATAATCTGTACATCAAACCTCCATGACACAAGTTTACCTATATAACAAACCTGCACATGCACCCTCAACCTAAAAAAGTTTAAAAATTAATTAATTCATCAATTAACTATATCTAAGGAGTTTTATACTTTCTGTACAGTTCTTCTCTTCTGGGACCTCACCCAAAATCCCACTGATGGGATTCTAGGCTTTCTTGCCCACACTTCCAAACTCTTCCAGCTTCTGCTCATTACCTAGTTCCAAAGCTGCTTCCACATTTTCAGGTATTTGTTAGTAACAACACCTCACTTTTCTTATAATTCATTTTGTGCTACTCTAACAGAACCTCCCAAGACTGGGCAATTTATAGTAAACAGAAATTTATTTTTCACAGTTCTGGAGGCTAGAAAGCCAAGGATCGGGGGGCTGGCATCCGGAGAGGGCATTCTTGCTTCTTGCTACATCATTCCATGATGGAAGGCAAAAGGGCAAAGATAGAACAAGAGAGAGAGGAAGACAAAATCTATTCTTTTATGAGGAATCCAATCCCAGTATAACAAACCCACTCCCTTGATAATGGCATTAATCTATTTATGAGGGCAGAGCCTTCATGGCCTAGTCCGTTCTCATTAGGCCCCACCCCCCAACACTGTTGTAGGGCAGATCACATTTCCAACACATGCTTTTTGGGGGACATATTCAAACCATAGCAATACCTTAACTAATCTATTGATGGTTCTTAAGACTCAACCAGTTTAGAAAGGATGAACTCTCTGACATTTCTTTTCCCTTTTTCCTGGATATTCATTAGTTTTTCTAGGTCACTGTGAACTTGCACTTGGATTAATAGTGTAATTTTCTAATTTGTCTTTCTGGTCCACTTTAGCTGGAAGCAAATCTGAAAATGATATATCTCTAATAAGGACCCTCTCCCTCACATTCCTAGAGACTTTATAGATGATTTTCTTGAAGCCCAGAAAAGTTCAGTGAATTATCTAACAACATATAGCTAGTAAGTTGTAAAATGAAAATTATAACCAAGGAAATCTCTTTGACAACACATACTTTTTCTATCACACCCAACCTATATATTATTCTGCCTTTAGATTTATCTTCTTCAGATGCTAATTTCAGCTCCTCAAAGCTGTCAGTGGCTCTCCTTTGTCTGAAAATACAATCCAAATTTTCTGCCACTCAAAGTTCTCAATTATCTGGCCTTGCCTTACCTACCATTATTTTCTACAATATCTCAACACAAATCTCCACACCCCTCACTCTGGTATCATTATCCCCTGCATACACCATGGTTGCTAAGGCCTGTAAGCATTTGCTTATGTTGCTCACTACACTTAAATTATAGTTTCTTATCCTCACCCCTCAATCCATTCATTTCTCTAAAGCCAATTGAAGCTCATTTCATCTTCTCCAAA
Source organism: Macaca nemestrina (assembly GCF_043159975.1). NCBI lineage: Eukaryota > Metazoa > Chordata > Mammalia > Primates > Cercopithecidae > Macaca > Macaca nemestrina. The sequence goes on from NC_092128.1 coordinate 13,868,691, forward strand.
ACAACATTCTTTTGCTTTTCCAATAGTAATTTACCTGTAATTGAATTATTGTTTATAGTCTACTTTTTGACACAATAGTTTCTACCCTGCTAAATAATTATTTAGGATAAATAAATTGTCTCTTCCAAATTATTTTCAAAATACTTGAGACAGTAGTAGCCAGATCTCGAATTTTGTTACTATTCCTTTTAGCAAACAGCGCAGTGCTAACCATATGTTAATCATTCCTCGAATACCTGTTAAATGAATGAAACTCATTTTTAATGGTCTTACCAAAGAGAAATTCATTTTCACAGCAAACCTCGGTTTCTTGGCCTTTATTTGGAATATGAGTGCCCTCCTCTCTGCCACCATCTAAAACAGCCAATTTGCCTTTCTAAAAGAGAAAACTATTTTTTCATTTAAAAATTTTAAAGCAAATTCCTATGTCAACTAAGACTAAGTTTTTTTTTTTTTCCCCAATCCAAAACAAACTAATATCTCAAACCGCCATTTAAACCCAGAAAGCTCTGAATCCTAGAATTCAGACTTGGCCCCCTCGAGAAATTGTTTGCTAACACAGAGAAACACCCTTGTAAAAAACGTTTACATAATTTAAATTAAATTTGGGGAATTGGTTACTACTTTGCCCAGTTTAATTTTAGAATTCGTAGACATTTATAATATACAGGTTCATTATTTGAGGTTACCTAAAATAACCTCAAATAACCACTAAAGTGTCTGTAGTTTTCTATCAAAATGTGTCAGGGGTTTATTTAACACCGCATCTGCCAGGCATGGTGGCTCACATGGTGGCTGTAATCCCAGCACTTTGGGAGGCCGAGGCAGGCAGATTACCTGAGCTCAGGAGTTCGAGACCAGCCTGGCCAACCTGGTGAAAAGTCATCTCTACCAAAAATACAAAAAATTAGCTGGGACTGGTGGCAGGCGCCTGTAATCTCAGCTACTCAGGAGGCTGAGGCAGGAGAATCGCTTGAACTCAGGAGGCGGAGGTTGCAGTAAGCCAAGATTGTGCCATTGCACTCCTGCATGAGTGACAAGAGTGAAACTCTGTCTCAAAAAAAAACAAAAACAAAAACAAAAAAAACTGGATTATAACTTTGTTTTGATTTGAAAAGGATAATCAATTGATATGGTTTCACTTTGCTTGCTGTTTCTATACTTATAATCTACCACAATTCCATCAACAATTTTAGAGAGTATCAAAGCTCATTATGCCTAAATGGAATATAAGCGATCAAATAGTTCCAAACATGATTTTACAGACAAGATAATACAGATAAAATGAGTCCATCTCTCTCAAAAACCTCACAATTAGAGATGAGTTATATAGGATAATGCACTCAAATATATTGCCTTAACATCATTTTTCTCACTACCTTCTGAATGGTTAAATAGGACCAAGTTATTAATACATTTGTGAGATACCTTCTACCTTTTTAATCACTTCAGGACCCTGCCTCAAGGTATCCCAAAAGCTGACAGTGCTACCAGGAATTCTGAATATTATCTGAGAATGAAATATTGTTTTTAAAAAAGCCACAGAAAATGCATAAGAGCAAACAGATCAAAGGCAGAAAGTCAGTGAGCTGAAATTCCCTGGGAATTTGAATAACCCTACCCACACAATCAAAGAAATGTACATGAAAACATTCTTTTTTCCATTTTTTTTCTTTTTACATTTCTAAGATCCTCACCTTATTAGTTAGCTAGACTCATTTGCTCTCAGCCACATTTTCACCCATTTCTTCGTTTCTACTACTTTAAATTGCTTTTCCCTTTTTTATCCAAAATAATTTTTTTTTTTTTTTTTTGAGATGGAGTCTCACTCTGTTGCCCAGGCTGGAGTGCCGTGACACAATCTCGGCTCACTGCAACCTCCGCCTTCCAGATTCAAGTAATTCTCCTGCCTCAGCCTCCAGAATAGCTGGGACTACAGGCATGTGCCACCATGCCCAGCTAATTTTTTGTATTTTTAGTAGAGATGGGGTTTCACCGTGTTAGCCAGGATGGTCTCGATCTCCTGACCTCGTGATCCACCTGCCTTGGCCTCCCAAAGTGCTGGGATTACAGGCTTGAGCCACTGCGCCCGGCCCATCCAAAGTAAATTTTAAATCTACAACATATCCCCTGGTTGCTCTGAGATTTAAATGTGCTAATAACTAATAGATGAGAAACTGTTTAGGAAAGTCAAAAGCTCATTAGAACTGTAAGATATTATCATTATCACTCCTCTCTCAAACAGTAATCACCTGTTGTAATTGGGAAAAAAACTTTCTGTGTGATACAAACAAGAGACTATTCTAGGAATATAGGGAATTGTGGAAGAAAGAACTATACTAGAATATCCACTCAACTGCAGCAAATATAGCAGGGAGATGAATTGGAAGAAACCACAGGTCAGAAAAAAATGTTGGTATTCAAGTCAGTAAGTCGGGGCAGCTCAGCAGGCTGTCTGGCTTTATGGCTCCCATCCAAGGGCCAGCCCTTCTTGTTTTTCTTCTTCTCAGTTCCATCTGAACTGCCCTACCTCCCCTGGCTACTCCAGAAGCATTCTCTTTCGGTCTCCAGTTTCTTCAGAACTAAAAATCTCTCTTCTCCCAGTAACCTCTTCCCTCCAACCTATATTTCTGTGTTTATCTTGGATAAATAGATGTCTCCACTCAGAGTCATTTGATCTCCCCCATGGGAAGAAGGCATCACTTGCTTACCTACTGCCTACTGCAATGAGTGAATAGCATTAAAAAAAAAAAAAAAAAAAAAAAAAAAAAAAAACCTTATTGTGGTTATATGAAAGACATCACTCATCAACACAGCAAAGCAAAGATTCATCATCTACGTGCATACATGTGTAAGAGTGTGTGTAAGAATATAACGTGTGTAAGTATACGTGTGTAATGTATACGTGTGTAAGAGTGTGTGTAAGAATATAACAAAGTACAAGTTATACAGAATAAACTAGAACAAATCATCATCTGTTTCAAAATATTTGCCAGATTAAAGTCACAGATTAATGTTTACAGGAGGAAATATAACCTGCTTAATGATTCCCACTGTCTGAAGCCAACTCTTTAGTGGGATGTGTGCCCTGGAGCAGTGTTCTCGAGAGAAGGTATTTATCCATCCTATAGGAGTCTGTGTTAAGGCTACTGCTCAGTGATGACTTCCTGTGGTTATTCTCATCCATTCTAAGAAAGAAGATGATGAAATAAGCACTTTGATGTGCAGATGTAAATATAAATTTATAGGCTTTAAAGATTTGAATTGACAAAATTGTAAGAGAGTGGATGTCACAAAGCTATGAAAAAGTTCAAATTTGTTCTTATTTAGAGCTACTAGACACTGAGCAAAGAAAGAAAAATTAATACAGCATTTAGATTTTTTAAAGGCAAACATAGCCAGAAATCCCCAAAACCTTGCAACTTAAGAATTGAGCTTAATTTGGATGCAAAAATAAAAAATGAATATTAGAATCAGATATTTGTGACATCTCATTTATTTCATAATTTTAATAATTGAACATCCTGCAGTGATCCTGGAAAATTTCCCCAAATATGAATAATTTGAATATTACAGGTTTATTTTGTAAAAGAAATATAATCCACTGAAACCCAACATTTTCTTCGTATTGAACATCGAATTGCTATATTTGTGGTTATCTCAGTTTTGAATTCTATGTCATTCACTGTGACTTTATAAATTTGTTTTAACAGATAAGGCCTAGAGATGCTGATTATTTCTTGCTAGCTCCGTGAGGGCAATTTCAACAACTATCAAGAGGTAGTAGTGACTGCTAATAACTCAGGCAATCGAATCAAGAAAAATTATCTCCACATAGAGAGAATCAAGATACCAATTATAACATATGATCCAGACAACATAACTGCCATTAAAAAAGAAAGACATTAAAATAATGGCAACAAATTTCCCTATTCACTATATGTGCACAGCATAAATAGAAATTATATGAAATAAGATAGAAAACATGTGCTTTCTGCCTTTTTCTTCTAACCTCAATTGTTGTCTCTGAACTGTCTAAGTTAAATTTATCCTTTTTGTCTGAAGGATAAATACTTGGCTTTGTCCCGTATGCTGAGCATAGGAAACTGCTTTTATTCTGTAGCTGAAATAAATGCCACTTTGTAACTCTAATAATAATTAAAATAATTATCTGCTACTCCACAAAACCTAAAGTCCAAGTACGTTCCTGTAGCTTATTTCCGAACTTCTCCGTTTCAGCTGTGAAATTGAAAATTATTGCTTATCGGCATATTTTCAAGAAGATACACAAAATTATCAAAATTCTCTCACCCTCACAGACATTTTTAAAATTATGTTTTTAAACTTTAAATTCCAAGACATAAATAGAATTTTTCCCATAATTATATAATTCCTTCCTTCAACAAATTATCATGCTCAGCAATAACATTCTAGGCCACTAATTTAGAATGCAAGAACTTGAGGAAATGCAAAATCCATCTTAAAGCACACAGGAATATTCGGATCCTAGGTGAGAAATGTTGCATTGGGATAAAGCTCTTACTTTAAATGATTCCTTGAGGACAATGTGGTCACAGATATATTCACAGCAATGAATAGTGCAACTGACTTCCGTGACAGTAAGGACACAAAGTCGGTTATGGCATGATCTGACTATATCTTGATCGTAAGGATTATCAAGAACATGCTTTCAACTCTTTAAATCGTCATCTAAATACAATCACAGAATTAAATATATAGACCGAGATGCATGTAAAGAAATAGAGAACTTGAGAGTCTGAGAACGTGGGAACAGTCTATCAGGAGTCCCATGACTTCAAATTAAGAATCTTGTACCAGATTAAAACCTTTGTTTCCCTTTCGTTAACATGCAAGCTTCTACCTCACACAAAGTGCCTCTAGTTGTCATATACTGCCTGGTTTGTTCCTCCCACCTCCTGCTCTGTCTCCAGTCTAGGAATGAATTTTTAAGCAACTGATTAAATATTGAATATTTGTTATACCCTCCACATCTTTACTTAATTTTTTGAATGTATGAAATCATTTATAACAACAGTTTTAATTCTAACATTTGCGTCAGTTTCAATTTATTTTTCTGCTTATGATAGATCATGTTTTCTTGCCTCTTACATGACTGGTAATCTTTGATTGGATGCCACATATTGTGACTATTTCCTTGTTAGGCGCTGGGTATTTTTGTATTTCCATAAATATTCCTGAGCTTCATCTGGGACACAGTTACATTACTCGGAAACAGTTTGATCTTTTCAGATCTTGGTTTTAAGATTTGTTAGGTAGTGGGAGGCAGAGGTTGCAGTGAGCCAAGATTATGCCACTGCACTCCAGCCTGGGAGACAGAGCGAGACTCTGTCTGAAAAAAAAAAAAAAGATTTGTTAGGTAAGACAAGAGCAGTGTCTAGTCAAGGGACAAAATACCCAATTACTGAGGTACTTTTGAGTACTCAGAGTACACTTTTGAGTACTCTGTTCGGCACCGTGTGAATCACAAGGTTTTCTATGTTGACTAGTTGGACAGGGACTACAATCCGCTTCTCTCTGGGGGTATGGCACTGCCTTTAATCCTTTTAAGGGATCTGTTTGGTTTTGTTTTTTTCTGACCTTGGGTGTCATTTATATGCACTGATCAGCACTCAGCTACAATATGCAAGGGAGACCCGCTTTAAATCTGAGGCTCTCTGTCTCTGTCTGATCTATCTCTTCAACTCAGAGACTCCACCAGGCTCTGCCTGGGTTTCTTTTTTTTTTTTTTTCTTTTTTTTTTTTTGAAATGTAGAATAACATTCTCTTTATTGATAGTTTTTTTCTTTTTTTTTGTTTTTTTTTTTTTAATTATGTTCTAGGGTACATATGCACAACATGCAGGTTTGTTACATATGTATACATGTGCCACGTTGGTGTGCTGCAAATGTCCATCAATGACAGACTGGATTAAGAAAATATGGCGGCCAGGCGCGGTGGCTCAAGCCTGTAATCCCAGCACTTTGGGAGGCCGAGGGGGGTGGATCACGAGGTCAGGAAATCGAGACCATCCTGGCTAACCTGGTGAAACCCCGTCTCTACTAAAAATACAAAAATTAGCCAGGCGTGGTGGCGGCTGCCTGTAGTCCCAGCTACTTGGGAGGCTGAGGCAGGAGAATGGCGGGAACCCGGGAGGCGGAGCTTGCAGTGAGCTGAGATCGCGCCACTGCACTCCAGCCTGGGCAACAGAGCAAGACTCTGTCTCAAAAAAAAAAAAAGAAAAGAAAAGAAAAGAAAATATGGCACATATATACCATGGAATACTACACAGCCATAAAAAAGGATGAGTTCATGTCCTTTGTAGGGACATGGGTGCAGCTGGAAACCAGCATTCTCTGCCTGGGTTTCTTTCTTAGCATTGGGACCTGAAAATTCCCTCAAACAGAAAGCTGGGATCATCACAGGGCTCATCTCATTTGTTTCCCATCTCTGAGGGATCACTGTTCTTCACTGCTGATGTGCCTTGTCTTACAAACCATGGTTTTGTGTACTGTATAAAATATTCTTAATTGTTTCAGAAGGGAGGGTAAATCTAGCCCCTGTCATTACATCTTGGCTGAAAGTGAAAGTCTTCTATCTAAACATTGAATTGAATTGCACTGAAATGAATTAAAGACTAAAAAAGATAGCTAACACAATTAAAATTCTAAATAAATAGTATTCACACAGTGAATCAGCTAGAGGACAGGCTAGGATGCTATAACAAAAGAGTAGAAAAAGTAAAGCGTTCCAAGAGGTCATTTGGGGAATATTCAGGGATCTGTTTCCTTCCATCCTGTGGCTGCCATCTGCTTAGCCGTTATCTTTAGGCAGTCAGACACATTTCCAGCTAAAACTTGGAGTTTCTATTATTTTGTTGTTGTTGTTGTTGTTGTTGCTGTTGTTGTTGTTGTTGCTTTGAGATAGAGTCTCACTGTGTCACCCAGGCTGGAGTGCAATGGTGCAATCTCTGCTCACTGCAACCTCCACCTCCTGGCTTCAAGCAATTCTCATGCCTCAGCCTCACAAGTAGTTGGGACTACAGGCATGAGTCACCGCACCCAGCCTACGGTTTCTATTATTAAAACAAATATAGGAAAATTTGATACTGTGTACAATAAAGAATTTGGGGCCAGGAGCAGTGGCTCATGACTATAATCCCAGCACTTCAGGAGGCCAAGGCATGCAGATCACTTGAGGTCAGGAGTTCGAAAGCAGCCTGGCCAACATGGGGAAACCCTGTCTCTACTAAAAACACAAAAATTAGCCAGGTGTGGTGGCGGACACTGGTAATCCCAGCTGCTCAGGAGGCTGAGGCAGGAGAATTGCTTGAATCTGGGAAGTGGAGGTTACAGTGAGCTAGGATCAGGCCACTACACTCCAGCCTGCGCGACAGACAAAGCGAGACTTCATCTCAAAAAAAAAAAAAAAAGGAGAATTTGGGCCTCAAACACTAAGAAAGTGAATTCAAATGTCTTATATTATCTACATACTTCATCTTTTCCAAAAAATAGCTGAATTTGAGCTGAGGAGTAATAAAAAAAATCACTCAGGAATATGATAAATACATACAGTACTCAAAGATTTTTCTGCTAATCTGTATGTATTCCTCACCTCAGTCTAACAGTAAGCTACTTGGTGATTCACCTAAAATTCTGTAAACAGTCATTTTGAAATTGAAAGTCAATGCTTTAGGATAAATTTTCTATCTCTTAATCTGTTGTGATGAAAAGTGAATGTTTAGGGATTTGCAAGCTTCTGTTATCTTTCCATGCACTACTGTACATTATCCATTTGCTGGATTTTGTAGGCTTGGGAACCTAGCAATTAGCTTCACCCAGTTTCACCAGGTCCTAGGCAAAATGAATCGGACGACAAAACTTACGCAAGGCTGATTTGGGGCCCAGGTGCTCCCAATCAATTTGATGAATTATATAAATATTTCCAATGCTAAGAAGACTTATGTAAGATCGTCCGTCTACATAAGAAAATAATTTAAAAGATACCCCATGAGTATGTGGACAGGGGAGTACTATGGACAGTGCCGAAGCCAGACAGAATTTGTATTGTGGGCTTCTCATTACACACTGGGGCAGAGCTCCCTTTGCAATATCTCTGAAAATAGAAGATTTGGCATCTGTCTTTCTCTGCCAAATACACCTTTCCAGTACCCAAGGAGCCTCTTGGTTCCATCACACCGTAGATTCAAGAAATAGTTGGTCCTTCTTATTTCATAGAAAGCCTCCAGAGGCTTGGAACCTCTTTTTAATATCTTGGGAGGATTGGTTAATTCATAGCAACATATTGGCATATTTTAGTCTTCTAATAACAAAAGAAACCAGGGAAGCAGTTCTTTTTTTGAGACGGAGTCTGGCTCTGTCGCCAGGCTGGAGTACAGTGGCGGGATCTCGGCTCACTGCAAGCTCCGCCTCCCGGGTTCACGCCATTCTCCTGCCTCAGCCTCCTGAGTAGCTGGGACTACAGGCGCCCGCCACTGCGCCCGGCTAGTTTTTTTGTATTTTTTTTTTTTTTTTAGTAGAGACGGGGTTTTACCGTGTTAGCCAGGATGGTCTCGATCTCCTGACCTCGTGATCCACCCGTCTCGGCCTCCCAAAGTGCTGGGATTACAGGCTTGAGCCACCGCGCCCCGCTGGAAGCAGTTCTTTTATAAGCTTAGAACAAAAAGATACATTTATATTTTTTATTCTCCCTCAAATGTATGTAGTCAGAATATAACCATGGCAAGATGCCTAATATACCCCCTTTCAGAAACTCACATGGATTCTGAACGTTAAATGGGGATGTATGTTTTAAAAGTTTTCAGGTCCAGGATCAATCTGAATCTAAGTCAAAAGCACACAACTATTAGATATTTTTCCCAGAGTGTTTTTGTGTTTCATAAAACAAGGAGAAGGCACAAGACTTGAAAGGGAGTGACGGTCTCTCTGGAGTGCAGAATGGATAAGTGGACAGGGGATGTTAACTCTGGGGCTATTAGGAATTTGAATTCTCACACGGAAGAGTGCTAAGAAAATGAAAGGTGAATACAAAACCAGCGACCTCAATCACTGGAATAACATTTTATACTTAGTTTGATACCCTTCAGGTCTGGCGGGTGGGGAACAGTGGAGGATTTTGAAAATTTTGGCTGAGAAAATATTTTTGTTTTGCAGATAGTTTTAAGCTTTTCAGAGCTGAGATCTAGAATGATTAATAAAGTCACCATATTGATTTAGAGAACTTTAGCAACAGCAAGGACAGATTCCCTTGACACAGGCTGAATAAACCCATTTCTTACTGAATTCAGGCCATTATTATTAGCTAAATACTGTCACGATACGATGCCTTATGTCCTGTGAGAATGAGCTTAAACCATTGCGTGAGAGAAAACTGTGTGTCAGCTGCATGTTTGCAATCAACTTTTGGATCTCTGTATTGCAAACCACTAAGAGCCTCCACTCCCTGATTTTACATGCTTTTTACATAGAACCAGAATTACGTTTACCTATCAGCGTAGGAAGGCAAAAGGGCATAATGATCTAAGCCTAGGTTTTCAAGTTAGTTATCCTGGCTTCAGCATTTACAAATCATATGCCTCTGTCACCTCTCAGATCCTCCATCTCCACATCTATAAAGCAGAGGTGATGGTGGTCATTCTATGAGTAAATACATATTAATTGAGCACCGGTCTGTGTCAGACCCTAGAGATATGACAGGCTACAAAACAGATACACCTCCTACTGTTAGAACATTATAATTTAGCCAGTTATACTCATCAAATTGTATTTCTCCAAGAGTTTTCTCAAATGACACAATTGGCTGAAAATTCTTAACAGAGTGCCTGGCACATAATAATTGCTAAAAAGCACGCTACTTTAATGCTGTGTCTTACTGTTTGATTTTTGTTTGCTGTTGATGTGAACGTTGTCATTATCATTTTCTTCCCGTTGCTAAAAAATGTTAGCTACATATACAGTGTGGTTTCAGAAGTCTCAGGAAGGCCCAGATACAAATAAAATATTCATTCCTACCTAATTAATGATATTAGATCTTAACCAAGTGCCCAGATCCAAGGTTACCTGTGAGTTTGGACAATAGCTTGTCCTGGTAAATAAGTGAGCTACATACATGACAGAAGGTACATTGAACATAGAGTTTGGAGGAACCTGAAATTAATACAAAAGTCAAATGCTATTGGAGCTAGGAAATGTGTGTTAAGACATGAAAAAAGTTTTATGTTATGATTTGAATTTGAAACTGCCAAAATTATTTCAAGCTTATTCTCAACAGCTATGACTAGGAGATAGGATACAAGGTTGCTTCCAAATATGGGAAATCTTACTGATGTTTTTATAAGTATTCAAAATAAAGACTTTGGCTTTGGGATGGGGTAAAGATTAAAAGACACTAAGTTCACTTAAGTTGATTCTGTCTGTGTTTTTTAACCGTAAGTGAAAATAATTATAAACCATCCCTATTTCCTGCCGTGGTCATATTCTAAGACTTGCCTCAGTTCTCCAAAATGGAATTCATAAAGTTGCAACATAAACACCAAGTTTTATATTTAAGAGGTTACATTTCTGCTGAGTAAAATGACAATAGGTGTGTCCCTGTTTCAACAATAAAGTGGGTTTACATTGCTTATTCTCTTACTTGCAACCCACACTTTTTAAAATTTATTTATTTTTATTATTTTTATTTTTTTATTAACAAATTGTATTTTTAGAGACAAGGACTCAATCTGTCATCCAAGCAGAAGTGCAGTGGCACAATCCTAGCTTACTACATCTTTGAACTCCTGGGTTCAAGGCAGCCTCCTGCCTCAGCCTCCCTAGAAGCTGGGACTACAGGCATGCGTCACCACGACGAGCTAACTTTTTAATTGTTTGTAGACACAGAATCTTGTTATGTTGTAATTGTTTGTAGATACAGAATCTTGTTATGTTACCCAGGCTGGTCTCGAACTCCTGGGCTCAAGCAATCCTCCTGCCTCAACTTCCCGAAGTTCTGGGATCACAGGCGTGAGCCACCACAGCTGGCTAGGTGTATACTTTTCTCTTCACACTGACTGGCAGGAAAACACCACAGAAAAATCATCACCATCCTCAGAGTTAAGTAGAAGCTTTTGTCTGAGAAACTGATTTCAAATATGATTAGTCAGCCAACCAAAGCTTTCGTGTTCAGTTTACTACATCAAGATTCCAGCTTCCCTGTAAACACACAGAAGGGATTTCTAAGAGAGAAATTGAACACAGAAGTATTTTCCCCCAGGGAATTGCTGTGCCTCCCTTTAATTAAAGCTGATTCTTTTTTACAGGAAGAATCATACTTCTGATTTTGCATTTTTCTGCATCAAAGAAGGGACTTAAAATATTTGGATTCCTCAGAGGAAGCAGAACAGAGAAGTAAACACAGGGGAAGTTTTACACCTCAGCCCCTGGGAGGAATTTAGTAATGGCTGTGAATGAGTAGATTTCAAGACTGAAACTGCCCAGGAATTATATTACCTGTAAGCAAGCTACCTGGCTAATGTTTGAGAAAGGTACCATTTGTTATTATCTGTTGATTTATCGTAATGCAACTGAATTAAGACTTGTCCAGTATTCAGACATTTCAAAGAACAAAATATTTTAACAGATTTTTACAAAAATTATTTAGCTCTAACCTACCCAAAGGAAGTACATTCGTATAGAACAGTGACTAACCGTATGTGGATTCTCCATGGTGGGATTCCTGCCTTCCAGGGAGAATCGCCTCTGAAATTTAGGAGAGAGGAGATGAAGATAGAGCTTTGAAATGCACTTCAAAACCTTAGAGATTACTGAAATGGGAGGAATATGCCACACTCTCAATATTCCCATGAAATCAGCCCAGAGACTTCTACTCTATTAGCAATACAGTATAATTAACTATTAATCACCATACTCTACATTAGGTCTCCAGAACTGATTCATCTGATAACTGTGGGATATTGTCCTTTGACCAACGTATGGTTTCATATGGTAAGAAATGTGGCATATGATCCAGCAATCCTACTTCAGGGTATGTATCCAAAGGAAATAAAATCAATATCTCAAAGAGATAAGTATACCTCCAGGTTCCTTACAGCATTATTCACACTAGCCAAGATACTGGCTATTCCCTATTGGTTCCTAGGTTGGAAACAACCTAAGAACCTAAGTCGGTTGACAGATGAATGGATAAAGAAAATGGGTGTCTGTGTGTATAAATTGTGTGTGTGTGTGTCTAAATACATGCATTGGAATATCACTCAGCCTTCAAAAGGTCAGAGATCTTTGCCATTTGCAACATGGATGAACCTGGAAGACACTCTACTAAGTGAAACAAGACAAGTACTGCCTGATCTCTCTTACATGTAGGATCTTTTAGAAGACGTCAAACTCGTAGGAACGGAGAGTAGAATAGTGGTACCAGCGGCTGGGGGATAGGGAGAAAAGGAAGATGTTGGTCAAAGGACAACATCCTGCAGTTATAAGATGAATCAGTTCTGGAGTACAGTATGGTGATTAATAGTTCATTATACTGTATTGCTAGTAGAGTAGATCTCAAGTGTTCTCAACACACGCACACACACACACACAGTAACTATGTGAGGTAATGGATATGTTAATTAGATTGTAGTAATCATTTCACAATATACACGTATATCAAAACATCACATTGTATACCCTGAATATATACAATTTTTACTTGTCAATCATACCTACATAAAGCTAGAAAAAGATTACTAATACTGTCCAAGAATTGAGGTACAGATTCCCTGAGAGAAATGTGTCAATTCTTAGTCTTTAACACTGAGATACGAAACTATTATATTATATAATTCGCCATAAGCACATTATGAAGGAGGAGCGCAAAAAACCATGAGGACCTTAGGTACCCATCCATGCCCAGAGTCCTAGAAAGAGGCTGGATGGAGGAACATATGCCTGCTTCCAAACAGGGCTGGTCTAGCACAGTGGGATCAAGAGAGAAACTGCCACTACGGTGATGGAAGGCTTGGGTTCCGGGGTTAGACCCACAATATCCTCTACTAACTCCTCTCATGACTGTTGATAAACTGCCTAATCCCTGTAAACCTCAATTTCCTTGTCTCTACAATGTACACGTTAAACCTACTTCACAGAGCCTGATCGAAAGAAATGACCTCTCCTAAAGCAGGGAGCACATAGGCAGACACATTATAAGCTGTTAATTCAAGTTAATTATGACCGTTTTTGTTACTGTTATTTTTAGGGATGAAAAAGAAGCACTCACCAGCCATGTCTTACCTAGCTCTAGCAAAAGGGGACGCTCCTTTGCAGTATCTCTGAAGCCCCTCCCATCTTCTCTCCCAGGTCATCAGAAGACTCACCTTCAATAAGGCAATGCCTGCGCTCCAGGCTCAGGGCAACAAGCATGGCTGGGCAGGCTCTTAAATCCTCTGGTCCTGTTTGCCCTTATGAGAAGCCCATCCAAGTCTATCATCTAGAAAAGAAATCTATCAGATATCACACAAGCAAACAAAGTTTTGAACTCTTTTTTTTCAATTTACAAAATGTGTTTAGCGCTTATTTAATGGCATAGCTGAACGACACTGCAAATTGGCCCAGTAATTGAGAACTAGGAATGTACCATGTAATTTTCTTACAGATTTAAATGTTTCTTTTCTCTACTCCTACTTGAAAAGAAAATGAGAGCAAAAAAAATTACTGAAATGGGCAAAATTTAAGCATCCAACATTCAAAAATTTATAGTAGTGCAGCAGTAATCTTGCAATATATACTCTAGTCATATTAAATATAATTTCCAAAATAAAGATAATTTTGTATCAATATAGACAGTGAGAATTTTACATTTTCTACATATGGTATATTAAAAATGTTAGCTGTGAAGGTAAATTTAAAACTACAGATTTTCATGCTCTTTGACCTCATGTATCCAAAATGAAAAACCAAAACAATTGACTGTAAAGCATTCCTTTGTTCTAACATTTGTTTTTCACATTTTCCCTGTCCATGCATTTAACAGTATTTTTTCTCCTAAATAATGTCATTAACTTGCAAAAACAGTATCAAAAAAATGATCGAAAGTTCTCTCCCAAATACTGTGTTATAAGGATCCCAGAACCTTCATCCAACTTTTGAGGCTATAAAGTAGTTAAGAAAATGGTATGTGGAAAAGAAACCCAAAGTGACCAGAACAGAATTTAAGATTTTGAAAGAACTTCAGCTTATTGAAGTATAAAATGTAAACCAAGTCTGTATATAAGAAAATGGCGGAAACAAAAAGGCTTTTCTCCCTGAAATTGCAGAATTGTTTATTGCTGTTAAAATCAAACATTTTTTATTGTACTAATGGAATTAGTATCAAGTGGGCAGTGATATGGTGTAAATAACAAAATATGATCAGATTTTAAATGATTGATTTATACAGTTAAAGAGAACTATTTTTAATTAAAATAGAGATTTGACAAACATTTATGAGACTAAAATAATATCAAATCTCTGAGTCGTTAGAAAATTGATACAAGTGGCCGGGCACAGTGGCTCACACCTGTAATCCCAACACTCTGGGAGGCTGAGGTAGGTGGATTACCTGAGCTCAAGAGTTCAACACCAGCCTGGGCCACATGGTGAAACCCTATCTCTAATTTAAAAAAAAAAGAAATAAAATTGATACAATAAAATATTGAATAAAGGTGATAATTCCTGACCCACCCTGATGCAATGAAGATTCAACTATATAAAGTAAGATACAAGATATTTTAAAAACTGTTTATAAAAGAGAGGTGAGATTCTGAACTGCTTAATGATAAAGTTCCAGATCTGTTGTCTTTATGTCACCTAACATCTAAGACACTAACATATGCACGGGATCTCAATATATTTTTGTTGTAACAAACCAAATTTCTGATTGATAAAAACCATTAATTGAGTTATTTGAGAGTTTGTTCCAGCATAGTCCTAATGAGGCATGGGATAAATTAAATATTGTAAGTTGAGGTCAGGCAATATCAGAACTTCTATATTATGTCTGGAGGAGAGAGTTGATTAGATGCTCACAGACTTTTTTTTATTAACTTTTTTTTTTTGAGATGGGGTCTCGCTCTATTGCCCAGGCTGGAGTGCAGTGGTGCATTCTCAGCACACTGCAACCTTCACCTCCCAGGTTCAAAAAACTGTCCTGCCTCAGTCTCCCAAACAGCTGAGACCACAGACATCCACCACCACGCCTGGCTAATTTTTTGTATTTTTAGTAGAGATGGGTTTTCACCATGTTGGCCAGGCTGGTCTCAAACTCCTGGCCTCAGGTGATTCACCTGTCTCTGCCTCCCAAATTGCTGGGATTACAGGTGTGAGCCACTGCGCCCAGCCTCTTCATTTATCTATTCACCTTCTTTAAAAAAATTACCTAATTCATCCGTTGTTCCAGAAAATATCCCCAGTTCTGGATATTTAACAGTGTGTAACAGGTTAGTTGTTGCCCTGAAGGGTCTTTTAAGGTTAAAATGTCACCCAGGCTCTAACCACCTAGGCAGACGGATGTGCTAAGAGAGTAGAGGTGTTAATATTTCTAACATCTTAACTGTCATATCATTTCTTTACTTAAAATCCTTCAAGATTTTCCCCTTGCTTTTAGGATAAAGTTCAAACTTCTTACCATTGTTCACAAAGTCTTCCTTGACTAGCCTGCCACATGCATCTCTGACCTCAGCTACACGTCAGTCCTCTGACACTCTTTGAAAAAGCTTGACCCTTGGTTGCTCTTCTTCAGAAGCTTCTGTCCATGCTGATCCCATTGTCTAGAATGCCTTTCCTTTCCCTGTATTGCCCACCGGATTAAACTAAGTTGAATCAATATTTCAATTCTTGTTTACAGCATCTCTTCCCTCTGCAAGAATGCCTGTGTGCACACATACACACACACACACACACACACACACAGACACACAAACAAACCACACCCAAGGCTAACTCAATTGCCTCTTTTTAGTACTGAATCTTTGTACTCCTATAATCTTTGGAATATCTCCATAGTACTTATCACTTAGGTTTGTCAACACCTGATTGTTTCACCTTCACTGACCTGCAAGAGAAAACCTGTCTTACTGAATGTTGTATAGAAAGTGCTTGCCATTTCGTTTGACCATTAATAGATTCTCAGCCAAACACCCTTTTATTATAACAGATGACAAAAAAAAAAAAAATCACTGTGAAGATAAAGAAGTCCCAGAGCTTTAAATAAGACCTTTGTGTTTCAGACTATACATATTCCAGTTAGATTTTTACTATCTTTGTGCCTTTTTCATTTTTGAGTTAAATATTTCTATAAGTCATATTTTTATTTTTCCACATAATCTGACTCAAATTTAGGAGGATGCAAGATATGTGCCCAAAAATATAGATTAAGAAAAGTAGAGAGATTTGATGCTCAGTTAATCCTAAATGCAGTTCTCTTCTCTCCTTGATGATCAGGGAGGGCTCTAAGTGAACTGTACAATCTGTTAGTCACTCTGAAAACACAAACAGTTTCTAGTAACATGATTAAGTTGCTTCCTTGCATAGGCCTGAATAAAAAATGACAAGTCGGAAAGCCTACAGATACGGCATGCCAAAAAAAAATAATAAAAAAATTACAAAGGCATTGTTAAGTCATAGAGATTGATTTACTTTAGATGAACCATTCTTAATATTTCCTTTGTGTTACATAAATTCACAAGAATGCTATTAATTGAAAGGAGTTGATAGTTTCTAGAAAATTTTTCAGCAGTAATAAATGCAGCCCAGAGCTATATTAAGACATCCTTTCACCACTTTGAGCATCGCATTTTTTCCGAACAGCTGGTTTCTGTTAATAGGCATATCCTTCTTGCCAGAGCAAGCAAATTTGTAATCCCCATCATGCTCGCTGTGTAACTGCCCCAGAGCACGTAATCACAGAGTACGCTCCTGTTGCTTTACAAGAAATTTTTTTTCTTTCAAAGTTGTACTTTTGGGAGACACACCATCTATTTTGTACTCCAGTTTCACGTCTTTCTTTAATTAGAGCATCTGATATTTACAGTGAGGGGAAGAAGATAAAGTGAAAGGTGTACAACTGCCTATTTAAAATATGTGAACTCACAATGCCTCAGAATATAAAAAGTTTTCTGAGATGCCAAAAAAAAATTATTTCAAATTACAGAAGCATCTCCTACTGTAAAACATTTTTTAAAATGGATGATGGCCATAATATATTCAGGATCTGATAAATTCTGAAATGCACTGAGTGGGAGGGAAATGACTGCCTATTGTCACTTTATGATTTCACTGGATGTTCACCAAAAGTCTTCAGTAATTCATTAGAATTTGGTTTGTTGAGTTTTAGCTGGTTTTGTTTTCCATATTAGATAATAATTCTATTCACAATTTGGTTGTAGAAAAGCAATCACTGAGCTCAATACTTAATTCTCCTAGTAGATATGGTTCCTTTTAATTTCAGATTGCAGTTTCGTCCACAGTTTTGGTCTGAGTTAATTCCTCTGGGATAGAGGAAGTTCATATTGAAATACATGAATTAAAAATGTGTGATTATTTGGAAAGAGGATGGGTAGAAGTTTGCCTCTTCCATACATGAAGGGAAAACTCATTTAAATAAAAGTTGAAGGTGAATATTTAATCAAGAGGCAAGAAAAATGTTTTAAATCACATAGAAAAATAATACACGATATGGAATTTTTAAGAATACAGGAAATGTTTCTTTTCAAAATACCTTCAAAAGTCAGAAAGAGAACCAATAACAGTTTGATCAACAAGTGTTGGTAATATCAGGGAAGAATAAACAGAGGAAAGAATAAACAGAGGAAAACATGCACAATGGTAGGATTGAGCAGATGATCTGATCGGAAGATTGGTTTACTCCCTGCCTATCCCTGGGTAAACTAATCCCGGATTGAAGGCATCCTGGAGGTAAGGAAGAGAAGAGAACTGGAAAGAGTAAGATTTGAGCGAATAGATATAGGAATAGTGTAGAAGCCAACTCAGAACCTTCACAAAGGAGTGAGTATCTCTAAAACTTACCTTCTTATCTCCTTTCTACACTATTCCTAGAAAGTAATTTGTCTGTTTGTGTACATATTTATTTTAGAAGGAAATCAAAGTGTGTTCTTGACCATACTAGTCCTACAGGATCTGCCTGCCTTCCACCCTGGTACCCCAGACAAAATCTTATTAAGGGGCTCAGATTATATTATTTCCTTTAAAATTTTAACTTTCATGTAGATACAGTGGGTATTTATATCAGTTTGTTGCCTGGGTGTACTGCATCCAGGCAGTAAGCATAATACGCAGGAGGTAGTCTTTCAACCCACATTCCCCTCCTTCCCTACTGCATCTAATGGTCCACAGTATCTTTTTTCCCCATGTTTCTGTTCATGTGTGCTCAATATTTAGCTCCCACTTAAAAGTGAGAACATGTGGTACTTTGTTTTCTCTCCCTGTGTTATTCACTTAGGATTACAGCCTCCAGCTCCACCCATGTTGCTGCAAAGAACATAATTTAATTATTTTTTATGCTGTGTACTGTTCCATGGTGTATATGTGTCACATTTAATCAGCAATAAAGCCACACACCTATAATCATCTGATCTTCGACAAGGCCGACAAAAACAAGCAATGAGGAAAGGACTCACCATTCAACAAATGGTGGTGGGATAAGTGACTAGCCATATGCAGAAGAATGAAACTACCCCCTTGCCTTTTACCATATACAAAAATTAACAAGACAGATTAAAGATTGGAATGTAAGACCTCAAACTATAAAAATCTTAGAAGAAAACCTAGGAAATACCCTTCTTGACACTGGCTTTGGCAAAGCATTTTTGGCTAAGTCCCCAAAAGCAATTGCAACAGAAACAAAAATTTACAACAGAACCTACTTAAACGAAAGTGTTTCTGTACAGTACAATATACTATCAAAATAGTAAACAGACAACCTACAGAATGAGAGAAAATCATAAACTATGCATCCAACCGAAGTCTAATATCAAATTATTTTATGTTAAAACAAATTAAGCCTATTAAAGCATTGGTACATTCACTATATTATTTTCTACCAAATAATCATTCAACTTATAAATATGACTATTATATTTAAGATAACCTAAATTTCCTCACAAAAAGATTTTTAAGATTTTGAAGCATTTTATTCTGTACTTAAAAAACTTAGCCTCATAACTTATCTCCATGGAATCTCTTTTATATCAATGAGTTGGGAAATGGAATAACAGAAGCACTCATTCGATGAAGACTTTATGATACTTAGATACCAGAACTGCATAGTAATAAAAAAGATAACAGTACATTTCCAAGATAAAAATGGCTTGGCAACATGACAACATGAATGATGTTTTCTCTATTATAAATTTTGGCATCAGGTTAAATACCTTCTCTTTAGCATCACTGAATAAAATGAAGTTCAATCATGGAATTGTACATTTAGCTTGGTCACTTTGGAAAATATTTGTTCTATCTATAACCAAAGCAGTGTTTCATAGTAAAACTGCTTTTATCCAGGATACAGAATTTAAAACAAACATCATAGGAAAAGTTTTTTAAAAATAATGAAAAAAATCTCCAATTCATCGCATTGTAATTTAAAGAAAACATCTTTGCCATACATAAAGCAAAAAAATGCAAGACAGGAGAGTACTAATATTTCAGAGAAACGTGATAATGAGCTAACAAATATTCAACATTTCAATGTAAATGTTAAAGATATTTGTAATATAGCTAGAAATGTTTTTGAATCAGAGATAGATAAAATCTATGCTTGCTGAGACACCAGTAAACTAATAGCTCCAGCATGTATAGAGTATATAAATTCTCCTGCAGGTTCACTGAGAGAAAAAATTTAGTGTTGAGAATATTCAACAAAATAAGGCTCCAATAGAAGTATACACATCTTTGATTATGTTCCTCTTTAGTTTAGAGAGTTGCTTCTTAAATAAAACTCCAGGCCTGAATGGCTTTGCTGGAGAATTCTCCCAAGCATTTCAGGAAGAAATAATTCCAATTCTATATAAAACTTTTCCCAGAAAAATTGAAGTGGAACTCTTCCTTTGAGGCCAGCATTGTTCTGATACTAAATCAAAGACACTATAAGAAAGCTACATACTCATGTCCCTCATGAATATAGATGCATCAATTCTCAAAATATTGGTAAGATATGGGCAAATTAAATTCAACAACATATCAAAATATAATACACCCTGACCAAGTGGCATTTACTTCAGGAATGCAAAGATTGTCTCACAGTTGAAAATCAATGTAGTTCATATTAAAAGATTAAAAAAGAAAATTATATAATAATCTCAATAGATGTAGAAAATTCATTTGACAAAAACGTCCAACATCTATTACTGATAAAAACTTAGCCAACTAATAACGGGCAGGAATTTCCTTAATCTGATAAAGGGCATCTATTATCTAAAAAATCAGCCAACAGCATACTAAATGGTAAAAGACTAGATGCTTTCCCCCTAAGATGAAGAACCAGACAAGAATGTTACTCCTTAGCTCATCTATTCAACATTAAAATGGAAGATCTGAACAGCGCATTAAGGCAAGTAAAAGAAATCAAAGTTATCCAGATTGGAAAGAAGGGAGTAAAACTGTCTTTATTCACATGATTCTTAAAATATAAACAATAAATTAACAGAATTAAGAATAAAGTTATTAAGTAATCATTGGGAAACTTTTAGTGAAACCAAATTTCAATAAGAATATAAAAGATTTGAATAATGTTATTTTAGAAATTTAAATCATATATAGTAATCTGTCTGTGAGAGCTGCCAAAAACACATTCTTTTCAAATATTCATGGAATATTTAGCATAATTAAGAAACACTAAGATATTAACAAAGGATTTAAAGCAAGTATATTTTCGGATTGTAGGAAATATGTTAGAAATAAAAAAATAAAAAGATATCTGGAATCTATATATATTTAGAAAGAAGTATACTTCTAAATAACCAATGAGTGATAAAAAATAGCAATAGAACTTAGAAAGTATTTTTATTGAATGCTTATAAAATACAGCATATTAAACCTAGATAATGCAGAAAAAGCTGTGCTTATAAGTAAATGTATATCTTTATTTAAATAGTTAGAAAATTTAATAAACAACATTTGGTAGCTAGGCTCCAGAGGTTACCTCAGAATGAAACAGCCTCTTGTTATTCACATTCTTGTGTGGTCTCCTTTCTTGAATTTGGGCTGGCCTTCTCACTCACTTTTTACCAGCATAATGCAGCAGACATGAATTCCCATAGTTTCTGAGCCAGGTTATAGAAAGTCTTATAGCTTCCACTTTGCTGTCAATCATACCTAAGTAAAGTGATTTAAAAAAAAAAGAAAGCTCCTCCATGCTCTCTTAGAACAATACTTCCATCTAACTCTCTCAGAGTGCTCACTCTGGCACAAGCCAGCCAGATGTAAAAAATTCAACTGTCTTGAGATCACCATGCTGTGAGTAAGCCATCCACAGTGAAGAAATAGTGTGGAGATAAGATAAAGCTCAGTCAGCCCCCGACTATTCCAGCCATCCCACTATGAGGCATCAGACATGTGAGTAAAGAAGCTACGTTAGGTGGCCTTCCTCTCAAGGCTTCAGATGACTCCAGCCCCAAATGGCATTCATCTATAACAGCACAAGAGACCCCAGCTAAGCCCTATCAATTCAGAGAGCCATAAAAAATAAAGTTTCACTGAGTTTTGGAATAATTCATTGCACAGCAATAGATGACCAAATAATAAACATCTATCTCAAGAAACTTTAAAATGTTCAATAAATTACTTCTACCTACCAAAAAAAAGAAAGAAGAAAATAACGAATAATCAATGGACCCATAAACAAATGTTACCTTTGAGTCTATCAACAAAAGCAACAGTTGATACTTTGAAAAGACTTTAGAAATTTATAAATTTCTAGCAAAACTTCAAAGAATAAATATGACAAAACTTTCAGATGTAGACATTACCAGGGTTTATAGCCATTAAAAAGATAATGAAATATTATATCAATTGTATACAAAGAAATTTGAAAATTTAGATGAAAAGGGAATATTCTAAGAAAACACAATGTACAAATACTACCACAAAAATGAATAGAAAATCTGAAGAATTTATTGAAGATTTTTGCAATCATAGATTCGATATCCATAACTATAAAACTTCCACCAAAAAAACTCTAGATCAAAATGCTTTCACCAGTAGATTCTACTCTAATTTTCTAGCAAATTCTACTAATATTCAGGAAGAAGCAAATTCAACACCTGTAAAAACTCTTTCAAGAAGAAAAAAGGGAGGAATACTTTCTAACTTATTTAAAGAATTCAGTGTAATCTTGACACCAAAACTGGCACGAACATAGATAGAAATATTAAGCAAAATACTGGCAAACCAAAATCCAGCAATAGAGAAATATTACATATGACTAATGTTGGGTTACTCCAGGAATACAATGGTGTTTTAATATTACAGAAACTCAACATACTCTGTCACATAATGAAAAAAGAAAAATATGATCATCTCAATAAATGCAGAAAAATGTTTGATACATTTCAATATGTATTCACACTAAAAAGGAAAACAAAAGAAAATTTTATCAAACTATAAGAGAAGGCAGTTTCCATACACATATCAATTTCAGATCACTTTTATTACTCTAATTACAAAAGGTAAGATAATAAAACTTCTAGAATCTAGCATTTAGATAATAACATAAAATATCATCAGGTCAAAAGGATAGGACAAGTTATTAAAATCAAAGAACATTAACTGTAGAGAAAAGGTTTGATAAACTAAATTGTACTAATAACTTATACTAATGAAAAATCATCAGATAGAGAACATAATAACTATAGCATAGGCGAAGATATTTACAAGCCACATAACCAACAAAAGCTCTTATCCAAGTATATATAAAGCAAGCAAAAAGACAACTTAATAAAAAATGGACTAACCACTTAGACTGGAAATTAACAAAAGGTGATATCTAAATGTCCAAAAAACTATGAAAACAGTCCAGTCATCTAGGAAATACAAATTACAATTTTCTTATGATACCAACGTACACTCAACAAAATAACTTTAAAAATTTCTGATTGAATCACTAAGTGTTGGTAAACATGAAGCCTAAGGAACTCTTTTACTGCGGGCCACAGCGTAAATTCATGTAAAACTTAGGATAGCTGCTTGGCATTATCTACGAATACGAGAAATGCATCCTCTTATGACCCAGCATTTTCACATTTATTTGTTGCCAATTCTTAATAGAAGTACATTCACATATACACCCAGAAAACATTATGACAATGTTCATGGCAGCATAATTTATAATAAGCAAAAACTTAAAACAACCCAAATGCCCATCAGCCGTTAAATGGATGAATATAATGTGGTATATTCATACAATGGAATCTACAGCAATGAAAACTAACGAATGCAGCTACATGTAACTGTAAGGAGGAAAACGGGCAATCTCTGTCCTTCCCATTACAAGGGTCATGACCCACACCCCTATAACAAAAGTTAACAAGATAAAAGCATAAAAATGAATTTGACCATGGTGTTTCATAACACGGCAGCTTTCAGACTGGAGACCCCAAAATACAGGAGAAGCTCTCTGATTTTATGATTAAATTTGACAAAGCAAAAATAGGCATGTAGAAATGTGAACATAACACACCGGGGCCTATCATGGGGAGGTGGGAGGGGGGAGGGGGGAGGGATTGCATTGGGAGTTATACCTGATGTAAATGACGAGTTGATGGGTGCAGCACACCAACATGGCACAAGTATACATATGTAACAAACCTGCACGTTATGCACATGTACCCTAGAACTTAAAGTATAATAATAATAAATAAATTTTAAAAAAATATATAAAATTAAAAACTAGCAAATTAAAAATCTTATAAATCTATAAAATCTGTTTCTGTCTATATGTCTGCAAGTCTATGTGTTTATACATGTCATGTGTTTGTGGTGTTTCACTGCCAAAATATATAAAAAGCTCTAATTAATAGGCTTAAAGACAAAAGTAAGTGCTCAAATATTTCATCAGAAAAATAAAAACTTTAATTTGAAAAAAAAAAAAAGAAATGTGATTGGCCAAAAAAGGGGTATGAGTTAATGGTACTAGACAGGGGAAACCTAGCAGGGCCCATCTGTTCAGAGTCTTCTTGGCTTTTCTACTGCAGCTTTTCTTTCTTCCAGGTTTACGGTAGGACCCCTCTGGAATGAGGGTCTTAGTTTTCTTATGACCAGTTCTTACACAGAAAAGTGCATAAAGGTTACAGTAATATTTTAGGCTTTATGGCTGGCTTTGGGGAAAAAGGGTTCTAATTTCCATGACTTGCCTTGGGGAAGAGGAACTCTAGTTTCTGTAACTTGCCTTGGGGGAGAGTAAGAGGCGAGCAACAGGAGGGCAGGAGATCAGAGAGAAACTTTGGTTATCTTGAAAAGCCTTCATTTTGATGTATCATTTTCTGAGCCCCTATATAACAAAATGATTAATTCTTATAAACAATATTTTTGAAAATCAGACACAATATAATCTATACAGCGTGATTACATTCAAAATCAGGCAACATTAATCGGTGGTGTTAGAAATCAATATTCTAGAGATCTTTAGGTAGAGGAGAAGGTTGTGGTGGTCAGGAGCTGGTAATGTTCAACTTGTTGGCCTAGGTGATATCACATGGTTAAGTTAATTTTCTGATTTTTCATGTGGTGGTACACTAATGTGCACTTTACTACAAGTCCATAAGATAGTCATGCACCATATAACGTTTCAGTCAACAATGGACCATGTATACAACAGTGGTTCTGTAAGATTATAATATCATATTCATATTTTTACTGTAGCTTTTCAATGCTTTGATATGCAAATACTTTTATGTTACAATTGCCTATGGCATTCAGGACAGTAACACGCTGTGCAGTTTGTGGTTTAGGAGCAATCAGCCATACCATACAGCCTAGATGTGTACTAGGGTATACCAGCTAGGTTTGTATAAATTGTATAAGTGCCTTTTTTTGGAGATGGAGTCTCACTCCATTGCCCAGGCTGGAGTGGAGTGGCATGATCTTGGCTCACTGCAACCTCCACCTCCTGGGTTCAAGTGATTCTCGTCCTTAGCCTCCCAAGTAGCTGGGATTACAGGCACACACCACCATGTCCGGCTAATTTTTTATTTTTAGTAGAGAAGGGGTTTCACCATGTTGGCCAGGCTGGTCTTGAACTCCTGACCTCAAGAGATCCACCCACCCTGGCCTTGCAAAGTGCTGGAATTACAGGCATGAGCCACTGAACCCAGGCGTAAGTGCCCTTTATGATACTTGCACAATGATGACATGGCTGAATGGTGCATTTCTCAGAACATATCCCTGTTGTTAAGTGATGCATGATTGTATGTATACTTCAATAAGAAGTTTTAAAAAAGTTTTAGAGATTTTTTTCAGTAGCATGTTGGAATACTTATTTTGAAAAGACCCTTCCAAAACAAAATTGCTAAAAATGTTAGAAATAAATATTACAAACCTTATAAATACATTCCAAGAAAGTAAGGAGCATCTCCAAAGACTAAAAATGAAAAGAAAAATAAACTCTAGAATTGTGAGGCATTGGCAATTTGCTACCATGATATATTTGATCATTTCATTAATGGAAGGACCTGGATTTCAGCAGACATAGGACAGGAGATTGGGCCTTGCCCCTTGCATAAGTAAGGCATTTGAACCTAACACTTCCACAAAAAGTAGGGAGCCTCAAAAGTCCAAACAAAACAACAAGGAAACTTGTACTCTAGGAAAAAAAAAAAATCCTAAAATATATGAAATACATAAATGGATAGCTTCAAAAAGTTTTAAAATTTTAATTTATTTTATAAGTGCAGTATATTGCTAAGCTAAGGAGTCTACAGTCTGTGAAAGACACACCAAAGAATTTCAGGCAGACAGTTTCACAGTTAATATACAACCCTACATTCCACCTTCTTTGCTTTAAACGGTTTCCTATCTACCAGGTGAAGAATGTCTTTTAGAACTAACCACAAATTCCAATCCATACTCAGGAAGATCAATGCAGCGGATACCCGGGAGTTACCCCACTATCACCAAACCCCTCCCACCCCAACCTCCTTGACCTGTCATCAGGATCATCTGCACTGTCCTCTAATGTTACCTTGTCCTAAGTGGTCAGACTGGATTGTGCCCATCCTTCTATGATTGTAGAAACAGTCCTAGGGCCCCAGTATTTTTTTCAATATAGCAAGGTTTGGTTACACAATCAACATAATCATATTTGACTTCTCCACATTAAAAGTCAAGCTTGACCCATCTACCACATAGCCTTCTAAGAGGGGGTTTTCCTGAGAAGACCCAGGAGTGGTTCTTTCAGTTTCTTTGAAATTATCTTCCTCACTGAGCCGGGAGGAGAGTAGAGTTACATGGGCCATGTCCTTTTAGCCACCCCTCTGACTCCCGTTGAACTGAGATATAGAGCATTCCTGCATCTTATACTGTCCTGGGTTGACCCCTCCAGTCAGAGAGGAGTATCAGAGTTGTCCCATTTTTTTGGCCCATTTGGATAAAGTTACGTGATAATCTCAAAATAAAGAGCATATTTTTAGAAATCATCTGTGAGAATTTTCAAATTACAACTTCATCAGGAGTTCAGCTCTGTCTGGAGTGGCTCCTGCCCTCTCCTAGGCAACTCTCTTCAAAGCTATCAATAAAAAGCAAGGAACTCCATTCTGGGTGAGCTTCTCCCCCAAAGTCTCCTGTTTCTCAGGACACTGTAGCTGTCCTAGCCTTTGAAGCTGACTGACTCCTGCCCCAAGTGGCCTTCTCTTAGGTCTTTTCCAGAAAGTAGGTTCCAGGACTGACACTGATCTCCCTGCACCATTTGAAGAGCAAAGGAGCATACACTTTCGAGGCCTTCAGTCACGGCATTTATGAGACAGAGAAGGGAGGTTGGAGCCAATGATTCCAAGAGCAGCAGCAGATGATGAGTAGGTTGTTTTTTGTCAAAACCCAGTTCTCTACATTAGTGACCAGATGACAGCTTTCCATCATTGCACCAGTGTGAATCTTCTCTTCCTTTGAAGCATCACATTACTTGTTCATAACTCTCATCATATGTAGCACTTTCTACTTGTACTTACAGTTACAATATAGTACAATGCTAAAGGCAGAATTGATAATATCAGTTAGTCCCCAAAGCTAGCACTATGTCATAGACTTACAGGACTAAAGAAGACTTTGGAGGCCATTTAGTCCATTGTGCAGCTGATAAAACTAAAGCCAAGAAAGGTGAAGCTAAGAAACCTGAAGAGCCATAAGTGCCTATTCCATCATTTCTTTAATTCATTCTGTAAGTAAAAGGGGGAGAAAAGGGCCTATTATTTAGTTCTAGCCTTTCATTCTACAAGATGCTACTTTATCGCACTTTGGGAGGCCGAGGTGGGCAGATCACAAGGTCAGGAGATCGAGACCACAGTGAAACCCTGTCTCTACTAAAAATACGAAAATATTAGCTGGACATGGTGGCGGGCACCTGTAGTCCCAGCTACTCAGGAGGCTGAGGCAGGAGAATGGCGTGAACCCGGGAGGCAGAGCTTGCAGTGAGCCGAGATCGCGCCACTGCACTCCAGCCTGGGCGACAGAGCGAGACTCTGTCTCAAAAAAAAGATGCTACTTAATCATTTCTTTCTGGCTGGGTGTGGTGGCTTACGCCTGTTCGAGACCAGCCTGGCCAACAGGGTGAAACCCCGTCTCTACTAAAAATCCAAAAATTATCCAGGCATAGTGGTGGGTGCCTGCAATCCCAGCAACTCAGAAGGCTGAGGCACAAGAATCACTTGAACCCGGAAGGCAGAGGTTGTAGTGAGCTGAGATTGGGCCACTGCACTACAGCCTGGGCGACAAGAGTGAGATTTGGTCTCAAAAAAAAAAAAAAAATCTTTCTTCGCTGATGTATCATCAGTGTATTCCTTTGCACCGGCAGCTTTTGCTCAATCCGTATGTCACAGCATTAATCAGGAATGTTGAAGCTACAAGCAAGGAAAACCTGACCAATACTTGCTTTAAGAGACAGGTGAGCCTCGAACAACACAAGGATTGGGGCATTGATCCCCCCTCTCGCCAACCCTGCACTTGAAAAATCCACCAATAACTTTCAACTCCCCCAAACCTTAACTACTAATAGCCTGCTGTTGACCAAAGCCTTATTAATAACATAAACTGTTGACTAACATATATTTTGTACGTTATAGGTACTATATACTGTATTCTTACAATAAAATGAGCTAGAGAAAAGAAAATGTTGTTAAGAAAATCATAAGAAAGAGAACATATATTTACTAATTATTAAGTGGAAGTAGATCACCCTAAATGTCTTCATCATTGTGGTCTTCACATTGAGTAGACCGAGGAGGAGAAGGGGTTGGTCTTGCTGTCTCAGGGTGGCAGAGGAGGAAGAAAATCTGTATATAAGTGGACCTGTGCAGCTCAAACCCATGGTGTTCAAGATCAACAGTATACGGTTTCTTTTTCTCACATTATCTGAAGTTTGAGGGGCTCTCACATAGCTTCAGCCACTCAAGGATGTTAAGACTGGCTTCTCTGCAATTGTTCAGCCTTTTCCTTATAGTCAAAAGTGGATGGTCTTAGCTCAGGCATCACAGGTATTCAAGGCAGGAGAAAAGGGGTAAAGGCACAATAACAGTCATAGTTGCACCTTTTACCAGAAAGCAAAATATTCCTGCAAGCTCCAAACATCTTCCTTCCACTTAAATATTATTGGATGGAAACATAGCATGGTTCTCCTGGATGCAAGGAAGAGTGGAGGCTACAGTGGGTTTTGCTTGTTGTTCATTTTTAAAAAACATTGCTGCCATCAAAAATACCAGGGGTTTGTCAGTGAGGAAGAAAAGAGACCATATAATGGCTTGGCAACCAGTAATAGCCTCTGGCATTCTAGTGCCCTTAGCATAAAATCTACCCTCCTCATCCTGACCTACAGGGTGGGAGATCCTGAACAAACCAACTCAGCCCACCCCACCAATCACATTTGGTGCCACTCTGACCTTTAGTGATTGAATTCCAGCCAAGCACCCTTCTTTCAGTTCTGTGAACAGGCCAAGCTTTTCTTCTTCGGGTTCTGAACATACTACTGCTTCCATCTAGAACTCTCTCTTCTCCACTTGTCTCATAGCTGGTTCACTCTCATATTCATCCTTCTGAGACCTTCAGGCCTCAGCTGAAACAGCACCAGCTTTGCAGAAAGAAGCCTTCCCTGACCATACCACCTAAAGAACCTCCCCCTCCATTATTCTCTGCCAGCCATTAGTGGTTACTTTTTCTTCATAAGAATTATCACAATTTGAAAATCATCTCATATCTTTAGTGAATGTTTATTTTTGCTTCTCTCCTCTCTTAGATTGTTGACATTACTCATTTACATCATTTGCCCATTCAACAGGTATTTGTTGAGTAATAGTTCTGTGCCAAGCACTATCCTATGTGCCAGGGATGGCAACGAACAAGACAAAAAGACCCTGACCTCATAAGGTCCACATTCTAGTCGGGAAAACTAATAATAATGAAAATAATTAACAGGTATCTTGTTTTCCATTGTGTCTCCAGCCTCTATCGTAGTGCCTACTGTTCAATAAATATTTATTGAGTGAATTAATAAATTGATATTACTTGCTAGACACCTGATATGTGCACTGAGGTTACAGCCCTTATTCTTTAGGAGTTACAATCAATTCATGACCACATTTGTAAGTAGCTAGAATGGCTTTTGGCTTACAGGTAGAATAACAGCCTACCAAAATCACTTATGCCTGGAACTACAATGGAAAATCAGTTTCTTCAGAAATTGCTCACGAAGTCCAAGTTGAATACTTTAGTTAGGAACAATCTCAAAGTAATTGTAGCAACTTATAAACTACTTGTTTAAAATATTTAGACAAGAGTTTTAATGAGAGGTTAGAATTAATATCCTCTACATATCTAAGTTTCTCTGATATCTTTTTCCATTGAACCGAAGAGACAATGAAAGATGAAGACACTAAGATGAAAGAGAACTTCGATGATACAAAAAAAATCAAGAGACAACATCAGAGCAGATTTTGGACTCTAACAACTATTACTTTAACCAATCCAGGGAAGGCAACTATGGGTTTTATATCTTTCAGAAAAACATTTTTATCATTAGATCCATTAAGAAAACCAAAAATGAAATTATGCTTATTAGTGACATTTGTGACCTGCAGAATAATGAGGATATATGTATGATGTTTTAAGATAGATGATGATAATAAGAAGACATTACCCTAATAAACTGGGATTGTCCAAAAGGAAAAAGCATTGGTTATGAATTACACATCATAATGTAGGGCCTTACATAAGGTTTCTCAACACTCCTTCTTAGTATTCTGCAGGTGTCTGTAGTAGGAAACAAACAGACTAGGCCTCAGACTCATTTCAATGCCAACTCTGTTTCTTCATCTGTTAATTTAAGGTAACAATATTTAGATGTCAAAAAGTTTGTAATTAACCATGAGAAAGTGCTTTGCATACTATAACTGCTACCAAAAATTTGCTGAGATATGTGTATATATACATTTATATATGTATACATCTCCCATATGTATACCTATGTGTATGTGTGTGTGTGCATATGTGTGTGTGTGTATAATACATATGTATATGGGGGTGTTGAAATGTATATACACATTCACAGGATAGGAATACACAAAACTCTAACACATTGAAATTTCTCGATATTCTGACCTAAATTCACAAAAAATTTTTGACTAATTTGTGTCCTGATTTTTCATTATTAATTTTTTTCTGATTAAGCCAAATAAGTTTACTCCTGCAAAGTAGAATGTAATTCTGTTTGTTTTTTATGCATTAGACGCTCTGTCCCACATTCACCTAAACAATTCAATGTATTAACTAAATACTTTAAAAAATTAGATAGTAATACAAGTTTATTTAGATCAATGGAACTGAAAGCACCCTTTGGGCAAAACAACATCTTATGTGTCTTTTTGTTCACCATAGTCAGTGCTAAATAAATGCTATTAGTTCATACAAATTATGTCTTTCTTCAACTCACAGAAAAATATTTTCATTCGGCCCATATATGTTGCCTATCAGGTATATTTTTACACAATTTATATGCTTTCATTTTTATATATACCCTTAGCCTTAATGAAAATAATTATTTTCCTTTAAGAATATTTTTGTTTAACTTTATGTTGAGCACCTGCTGTGTGCTTAGGTCTATGTTGAGATAGCAAAACCAATGCAGTTTCTTCATCACTTGGACCACTGCAAAGTTATCAGTGACAACTTGTGAGTTTTCTATAAATAAAAACAATATTTTTATACAATCAAGCCTTTTAAAGATATTCCCAGTCTTGGTCACAGAAATTCTCACTTGTGGAAGTTTGGTCTCTAGCCATATGATGTGGCCTTATAGAAGATGTGTCCATGTGGAATTGAACAATGAGATCACTTGGACACATTAAGGGGAACATCACACACTGGGTCCTATTGTGGGGAGGGATAGCATTAGGAGATATACCTAATGTAAATGACGAGTTAATGGGTGCAGCACACCACCATGGCACATGTATACATATGTAACGAATCTGCACGTTGTGCACATGTACCCTAGAACTTAAAGTATAATAATAATAAAAAAAGAAGAAGAAGATGTGTTCATGATAGAGAAAGTTTGTTCGGAAGATAGGATTTCAACAAGTCTCTTCTCTGTTAGAAAAAAAAAAAAAAAAGATGGGTAGGGGAGGGAGAGAAAAGGAGGTGGGTAAAATGATCAGAAATAGCATGTGCCTATTCCATTAAAATAATTTGCAGAACATTTTAATAATCATTAAACCTATAATTCTTACCATATACACTAATTTTTAAATGGAAGTTAGATTTATTTTCTCTGGTATAAATGTATGAAGGATAAGACAATGGTTTGTGAGATATGCCTTACCCTGAAAACATATTCACATGTTTCATTCAAGTTAGAGACAAATGCACACATCTGGGCCCTTTCATTGTCATCAAGAGAAAAGCAAAAAGAAAAAGGAAAAGAAAAAAAGAGTCTTTCCTGTCTCCTAATTATATGCAGATATTGTTATGGGAGTTATTAAGAAATAATTTTAGGCAGAGAGGAAAAGAGGTCCTTGGAAAGTTGTTTCCTTTAAAGCAGCTCCAGAAACATTTCCTGTCTAGCAGGAAAGCCCCATCTCTTAGAGCCCAGCAGGCAACCTTTGACAGGCAAATGCAGTCCATTAGAAACTGGGTCCACCCAAACATGGTGATTCCTGCCCTCTTCTTCCTGCCCATGCCCCCACATGTGCCTGGCAACATACCCGCCCCATGTGTGTAGAGCATCATGGTGCCCTGCATTTGCATATTAAAAGGCTAGAGTGGGAGAGCCAGATTTTTTGCCGGCTACCTGGATGACATGCCTGGTCAAGCCAATGCCCTGAGCCTTATGCCAATCAGACACTGCCTCACCCAGTCTCCTCATATAACTGACTGGTATCAGTCAGACTCAGGGTCTCCTCTCTCAGCTTTGGGGCCCCCCTCCCTTTGTCTCTGCATGGGGGAGCTTCTTCCTTCTTTCCTCTCCCTTCTTTCCTGCCTATTAAACTCTCTACTCATTAAAACCACTCCACGTGTGTCCGTGTCATTTTATCTAATTCAGCATGAGACAAGAGCCCTTATGTTTCTCCACTAATCGGAGCCATATCAATATTGATGAAGGTAGACAGACATACATATAAATATATACATTTATATACTTCAGCACTTCCTGATAATTCTCTATGTATTGTTTCATTCTGTAGTACCATAAGCTTTCCATCTTTAGGTACTACTTCTTTACTAAGTAACACTCTTGCTGACTGTACAAATGTTCATTGATATTCTGTCCCCCAGTGCCAGTGATAACCTGTTCATTTAAACCAACCTAAAGTTGGCAGGGATCCCAAATTACTGGGGACACAGCAACCACATGAAGCTGAGGAGACTTAGCAGAGCATCATTGAGAATAAACATTTCAAGCTCTTGGTACAAAGCTTAGAACTTCTGTTCTCCCAGACATTTGGTTTCACCATGCTCTTTGAACAGAAGTGGGCAGAGAAGCAGTATCAGAACATTCTCTGTCTTCTCATTTCTGCCTCTCCATATGTAGTCAAGACTTAGTCATTGTCCACAATATTAAGAACACACGGACCTCTTCTTCAGTATGACTGTGAGGAAGAGTTTTTTCTTCTAATATGAAAAGGACTGTAGACACAAGCCCCACAAACTTATTGTCCTTGTATATGAGAGGTAAATCAGTCTAAAAGGTCTACCTGGATGTCTTCTTCCTTCCAGAAACATTTGCCCTTTCTCAACCTAATTTGTGGATGTATATATGTTAATATGAGAGTAGAAGGATTGAAACCATTGAATCTTTCTTCTCAAGACATTAAAACTAGAGTCACATATTAAATGATATTCTCTCTACTACCAGGCAATACTGAATAAAATCAATACCAAAAGGTAGTTTTTTTACCATATTGATCATGTTTGTTTAAAACAAAAGTTGTTTGGTATTTAACACAATATGTGTTAAGCACTATGATGTTTAGCTTGCATGCTTTTTAATGCTTTCTCTGTCCTAAGGGAACCAAGGAAAGATATCTTAATAATTTATTCATATATTTTAATTTCCTTTATTCAAATTCCTTATGACAGCCCCCATCACCACAAATGCACACACACACATAATCATTTAGTTTCTAAATTTAAGCAGGTTTTTTTTCATATTGAGGCTATTCTATAAGCCTGTAATAATAATTGCTATCACTTCTTTGCTTTTTCCTTTAATTTCTCAAGTTAGTAATTAATGCTGAAAGGGTGGCAGAATGCTTTAATTTCACCAGTTGGAAAATTATACTCCCTCATTAAAAGTAATTCAAAAGGAAGAAACTGCATAGTGTCATAGAAAGAATACTGAGCTTGGAGAAACATTCTATAATTTTAGGGTTAACTGCAGGAACTAGAGCAAATCTCCTTACTTCCCTGAATGTGTATCCACATTAGTAAAATGTGACAGTATTAAAAATGTCTTTTACAGAAAAAAAAAAAAAAAAAGGCAGATAGGAAGCAGGGCTAACTTGCAGCTCCTACTCAGATGGACAGAACAGCATGTGGAGACTCACACAGTGAACTTTTGCTCCAAGAACGACCATAGGAAAAAACAAAAGAATTCACAGACACTTTCAAAGAAGCAGCTTGCCACAGGAAACTCCATGAGACAGCCAAAAAACTGAATACACAAAGTGTAAGGGGGGAAAGTCAGCCTCTAAACAAACATCCTCACTGGGGAACCTGAAAATCCAGATAATGAGAGGAGGGAACCTAAAAATCCAGATTATACCTTACCTAGAGTTGAAACAAATTTAGATAGCTGAGTGAAATACAAAAGTAGAAGCAATGAGAAGAGCCCTGTATGCACTCCCGGTCCCCAGGGAAGCCCAGGGAAGCCATTTCTGACTTTCTCACACAGGAGCCCTTGGGGAGGGCTGCAAGTAGAATTGGGGAAGGACCCCAGGAAGAAGGAAACCCCCAGCTGAACTTGGTAATAATTTCAACCCAGGCCAAATTTTCCTGGGCAGAATCAGGGGAGTAGGATGGGGGCATGAACAGGAAGTGCAGATATGCACAAAAGCTGATGCAAGCAGAGAGGTGGGGACCTGAAAGCCTTGCTTGCTTTCTCTGTGGGGAAGCTTGTAGCCTAGGGCAAGATCTCAGCCCTGTTCATGGGGTTGGCTGGATGTAAACTCAGTGCTATTGGTGGGGCACATGAGAGTGAGACTGGCCATGCTGGCTGTGTGGGAGCTGGATGACGTCTATCACTGCCAGCTTTCTCCCACTTCCCTGGAGACCTGTATGATGCAGCAGAAGGCAACCAAAATCCCCCTGGGAACATAACTTCATTAGCCTGAGAACAACACACCCATCCCCACCAGCAGCTGCAGCAAGCCCCGCCTAAGGAGAGTCTGAGCTCAGCCATGCCTAACCCTGCCTCTACCTGATAGTCCTTCTCTACCCACCCTGTTAGCCAAAGACAAAAGACATAATCACCTGGGAGTTCTATGTCCCCACCCATCACCTGAGAAACCCAAATACTTATCCAGGCAAACTTAGGGCAAGCTTGTCTTCCCCCTATACTACCACAGCTGATGCTCTCTGGAAAGTGCCACCTTCTGGCTGGAGGCCAACCAACTCAAGCTAGTACAGCAACTCATAAAAGAACAGCCCAGCTCCAAGAAAGAAGAAAACAACAGCTAATTTCACCACCTGTAACATCCTGGCTAACCAGAGGTCCAGACTCTGTCCACATGACAACTATACTGCTAACGCAACCAGAATTCAAGAAAACCGGTGCAGTAAACAAAACTACAACCAAGAATCTTAACAGGTCCACTTAATTCCCCTGCTACTTCCACCAAAACGGGTGCTGGTATTCATGGCTGAGAGACCTGAAGATGGATCACATCACAGGACTCTTTAGACACTCCCACCATCAGACCGGAGCTTGGAGCCTGGTTGCTCCCCTGGGTGCCTAGACCCAGAAGAGCAATAACAATCAGTGCAGTCTGGCTCTCAGGAAGCCCCATTCCTAGGGAAAGGGGAAGATCACTACATCAAAGGATTAGCCCATGGGACAAAACAATCTGAAAAGTAGCCCTCGAGCCCCAGATCTTTCCTCTGACATAGTCTACCCAAATGAGAAAGAACCAGAAAAACAATTGTAATAATATGACAAAGCAAGGTTATCTAACACCACCAAAAGACCACACTAGCTCACCAGCAATAGATCCAAACCAAGAAGAAATCTCTAAATTGCCAGAAAAATTAATTCAAAAGGTTGATTATTAATCTACTTGAGGAGGCACCAGAGAAAGGAGCTAACCAGAGGAAACCAACTTAAAAAAATTTAGCCAGGCACGGTGGCTCACACCTGTAATTCCAGTACTTTGGGAGGCTGCGGTGGGCAGGTCACCTGAGGTCAGGAGTTTGAGACCAGCCTGGCCAACATAGCAAAACCCCATCTCTACTAAAAATACCAAAATTAGCCAGGCATGGGGCCCACACCTATAATTCCAGCTACTCAGGAGGCTGAGGCAGGAGAATTGCTTGAACCTGGGAGGCAGAGGTTGCAGTGGGCTGAGATTATGCCATTGCACTCCAGCATGGAGGGCAGCGGGAGAAACCATCTCGAAAAATTTTAAGAATACAGAATTGACAAAAACTGCAGAGAAATAGAAAGCATCCATAAAAAACAATCACAACTACTGCAAATCAAAGGCACACTTAGAGAAATGTAAAATACACTGGGAAGTTACAAAAATAGAATCAAACAAGTAGAAGAAACAACTTCAGAGCTCAAAGACAAGGCTTCCGAATTAACCCCATCTGACAAAAACAAAGAAAAAAGAATAATAATAAAAAAATGAACAAAGCCTCCAAAAAGTTTGGGATTCTGTTAAATGACCAGACCTAAGAATAATTGGTGTTCCCAAGGAAGAAGAGAAATCTGAAATTGTAGAAAACTTATTTGAGGGGATAACTGAGGAAATCTTCCCTGGCCTTGCTGGAGATTTAGACATCCAAATGCAAGAAGCTCAAAGACCACCCAGGAAATTAATCGCCAAAAGATCCTCACCTAGGCACATTGTCAGCAGGTTATCTAAATTCAAGATGAAGAAAGAATCTTAAGAGCTATGAGGCAAAAGCACCAAGTAACCTATAAAGGAAAACTTATCAGATTAACAGCAAATGTCTCAGCAGAAAACCTACAAGCTAAAAGGGATTAAAGTCCTATCTTTAGCCTCCTTAAACAAAACAATTATCATCCAATAATTTTGTAGTTAGCAAAACTAAGGTTCATAAATGAAGGAAAGATAAAATCTTTCTCAGGCAAACACTGACAGAATTTGCCACTACACAGCCAGCACTACAAGAACTGCCAAGAGGTATTCTAAATCTTGAAACAAAACCTTGAAATATACCAAAATAGAACCACCTTAAAGCATAAATCTCACAGGGTCTGTACAACAATAACACAAAACAAAACAAGGTATTCAGGCAACAACTAGTAGGCTGAATAGAATACTACTGTGCATCTCAATACTGACATTGAATGTAAATGGCCTAAATGTACCACTTAAAATACAGAATCACAGAATGGATAAGAATTCACCAACCAAGTATCTACTGTCTTTAAGTCAATAAATGTGATACACCACATAAACAGATATGTTACTCACCGAACACATAAGGACTTACATAAACCTAAAAGGTGGAAAAAGATATTCTATGCAAATGGACACCAAAAGCAAGCAGGAATAGCTATTCTTACAGCAGACAAAACAGACTTTAAAGCATCAATAGTTAAAAAAGACAAAGAAGGACTTTATAAAGGATAAAAGGACTAATCCAACAGGAAAATAATACAATCCTAAATATATATGTACCTAACACCGGAGCTCCCAAATTTATAAAGCAATTAGTACTAGACCTAAGAAATAAGATAGAAAGCAACACAATAATGGAGAGGGACTTCAATACTCCACTGACAGCACTAGACAGGTCAATCAAGACAAAACATCAACAAAGAAACAATGAACTTTATACCCTAGAACAAATGGACTTAATAGATATTTACAGAATATTCTACCCAACGACTGCAGAATATACATTCTTTTCATCAGCACATGGAGTATTCTCCAAGATAGACCATATGATAGGCCACAAAATAAGTCTCAATAAATCTAAGAAGGTCAAAATTTTATCAAGTTCTCTCTTAGACCACAGTGGAATAAAACTGGAAATCAACTCCAAAAGGAACTCTTAAAACCATGCAAACACATGGAAATTAAATAACCTGCTCCTGAATGATCACTGGGCTGACAATAAAATCAAGATGAAAATTTAATTCTTTGAACTGAATATTAACAGTGACACAACCTATCAAAACCTCTGGAATACAGCAAAAGTGGTACTAAGAGGACCACTTATTTCATTTCATCACATTAACTACATTAAAAAGTCTGAAAGAGCACAAATAGACAATCTACATTCATACTGTTAAGAACTAGAGAAACAAGAACAAACCAAACCCAAAATCAACAGAAGAAAATAAATAACAAAGATCAGAACAGAACTAAATGAAATTGAAACAAAAGAAATACAAAAGATAAATGAAACAAAAATCTGGTTCCTTGAAAAGATAAACAAAATTGAAAAGATAAACAATCTCACCATTAGTGAGATTAACCAAGAAAAGAAGAGAGAAGATCCAAATAAGTTCAATTAGAAATGAAATGGAAGACATTACCAACAATATCACAGAAATACAAGATTATTGAAGGCTACTATGAACACCTTTACATGCATAAAATAGAAAACCTAGAGGAAATGAATAAATTCTTGGAAATATACAACCCTCCTAGATTAAACCAGGAAGAAGTAGAAACTCTGAACAGACCAATAACAAGCAGTGATATTGAAATGGCAATAAAAAAATTGCCAACAAAAAAAAGTCCAGGACCAGATAAATTCACAGCTGAAATCTACCAGACATTCTAAGAAGAATTAATTGGTACCAATCCTATTGAAACTATTCCAAAACATAGTGAAAAATGGAATCCTCCCTAAAGCATCCTACGAAGCCAGTATCATTCTAATACCAAAACCAGACAAAGACATAACAAGAAGAGAAAACTACAGACCAATATTCCTGATGAACATAGATGCAAAATCCTCAACAGAATACTAGCAAACAAAATCCAAAAGCATATCGAAAAGATAATTCACCATGGTCAAGTGGATTTTATACCAGGGATGCAGGGATGGTTTCACATACACAAGTCAATAAATGTGATACACCACAAAAACAGAATTAAAAACAAAAATCACATGATCATCTCAATAGATGCAGAAAATGCATTTGACAAAATTCATTATTTCTTTATGATTAAAACCCTCAGCAAAATCAGCATAGAAGGAGTATACCTTAAGGTAATAAAAGCATCTATGACAAACCCACAACAAACATTATATTGAATGGGGAAAAGCTGAAAGTATTCCCCTGAGAACTGGAATAAGACAAAGATGCCCACTTTTACTACTTCTATTCCACGTAGCACTGGAAGTCCTAGTCAGAGCAATCAGACAAGAGAAATAAATAAAGGGCATCCAAATTGGTAAAGAGGAAGTCAGACTGTCGCTGTTCACCATTGATATGATTGTATACCTAGAAAACTCCAAAGGTTCATCCAAAAGACCCCTAGATCTAATAAATGAATTCAGTACAATTTCATGATAGAAAATCAATATACACAAATCAGTAGCACTGCTATACACCAACAGCAACCAAGGGCTGAGAACCAACTCAAGAACTCGACCCCTTTTACAAATAGATGCAAAAATAAGATAAAATACTTACGAATATACCTAACCAAGGTGGTGAAAGACCTCTAGAAGGAAAACTACAAAACACAGCTGAAAGAAATTATAGACAACTCAAACAAATGGAAACACATCCTGTGATCGGGATAGATAGAATCAATATTATGGAAATGACCACACTGCCAAAAGCAATCTACAAATTCAATGCAATTCCCATCAAATTCTTCACAGAACTAGAAAAAAAATCCTAAAATTCATTTGGAACCAAAAAAGAGCCCACATAGCCAAAGCAAGACTAAGCAAAAAGAACAAATTTGGAGGCATCAGATTACCCAACTTCAAATTCTACCATAAGGCTATAGTCACCAAAATAGCATGGTACTGGTATAAAAATAGGCACATAGACCAATGAAACAGAATAGAGAACACAGAAATAAAGCCAAGTACTTACAGCTAACTGATCTTTGACAAAGCAAACCAAAACATAAAGTGGGGAAAGGACACCCAATTCAACAAATGATGCTGGGATAATTGGCAAGCCACATCTATAAGAACGAAACTGGATCCTTATCTCTCACCTTATATAAAAATCAACTCAAAATGAATCAAAGACTTAAATCTAAGAACTGAAACCATAAAAATTTTAGAAGATAACATAAAAAAACCCTTCTAGACATTGGCTTAGGCAAAGACTTCATGACCAAGAACCCAAAAGCAAATGCAACAAAAACAAAGACAAATTGATGGGACTTAATTAAACTAAAAAGCTTCTGCACATCAAAGGAAATAATCAGCAAAGTAAACATAAAACTCACAGAATGGGAGAAAATCTTCACAGTCTATACGTCCAACAAAGGACTAATACTCAGAATATACAAGGAACTCAAACAAATCAGCAGGAAAAAAAATATAATCTCATCAAAAATGAGCTAAGGACATGAACAGAAAATTCTCAAAAGAAGATATACAAATGGCCAAGAAGCATATGAAAAAATGCTCAGCATCACTAATTATCAGAGAAATGCAAATCAAAACCACAATGCAATACCACCTTACTCCTGCAAGAATGCCCATTATCAAAAATTCAAAAAATAATAGATGTTGCCGTGGTTGTGGTCAAAAGGGAGCACTTTTACACTGCTGGTGGGAACGTAAACTAGTACATCCACTATGGAAAACAGTATGGAAATTCCTTAAAGAACTAAAAGTAGAGCTACCATTTGATCCAGCAATCCCACTACAGGGTATCTACCCAGAGGAAAAGAAGTAAACGATACTTGCACACGCATGTTTATAGCAGCACAATTCACAATTACAAAATACAAAAATATGGAACTAGCCTGAATGCCCATCAATCAACGAGTGGATAAAGAAAATGTTTTTTATACACACACACACACACACACACACACACACACCCCATGATGGAATACTCCTCAATCATAAAAATGAATGGCATTCACAGCAACCTGGATGGAACTGGAGATCATTATTCTAAGTGAGGTAACTCCAGAATGAAAAAACATTGTATGTTCTCACTTATAAGTGAGATCCAAGCTATGAGGTTGCAAAACCATAAGAATAATACAGTGGACTTTTTGAGGGGGAAGAAAGGGAGGAGGTGAGGAATAAAAGACTACACATTGGGTACAGTGTACACTGCTTGGGTGACGAGTGCATCAAAAATCCAGAAATCACCACTGAAGAACTTATCCATGTAATCAAATACCACCTGTTCCCCCAAAACCTACTGACATTTTTTTAAAGAGATAAAAAAAAAATAAAATTTTAAAAAAGGAAAAGTGTTTTAAAAATTTGAAGAACTGTTTAGTATCCATGTAGTACCTATATATACCTAAAAATACCCAAAGTGCTATCAAAATAAAAGCAAAATGATACTATGGCATTTGCCTTCCATGTTCTTAGATCTTAACTGGTAACAGCAGTTGGCACACATTCAAAATGGATAAACATTAAATTAAATATTTAAAAATTAAAAGAAAAATGCTATGAGATCAATAGATATTAATTAGCATTACTTGGTAAAATATGGAAAACATCGTTCCTACAGTATATAGAAAACTTTGCAAGTAACAATCATTGCAGGTTGGTGTATTAATCTGTTTTCATGCTGCTGATAAAGACATACCTGAGACTGAGAAGAAAAATATGTTTAATTGGACTTACAGTTCCACATGGCTTGGGAGGCCTCAGAATCATGGTGGGAGGCAAAAGGCACTTCTTACATAGCAGCAGCAAAAGAAAAATGAGGAAGAAGCAAAAGCAGAAATTCCTGATAAACCTATTGGATATCATGAGACTTACTGTCACAAGAACAGCACAGGAAAGACCAGCCCCCATGATTCAATTACCTCCCCCTGGGTCCCTTCCACAACTCGTGGGAATTCTGGGAGATACAATTCAAGTGGAAATTTGGGTGGGGACACATCCAAACCATATCAGTCGGGAAAGGAAATTATTACGAATGTTCAGAGATTGGTGTAAGAATTGCAGATATATGAGGAGAAGGAAGATGGGTCGACAGAGGCAAGGATCCCTTTCATTGTGCATGGTGGAGCCCCCCATTTGAGATTAACACACTCCACTGCATATTTCTCTTCTCTAAACTGTCACCCCACTTATTCTATGAATAAGACACACCTCATTTTTTGTCACATACTGTACTTTAGTAGGTACGTATCATTTAAAAACATTTTCATTTTTCTTTTCTTTAATTTCTCCCCAGTTGTTATAATCATTCTTGGTGTCCTAAATATGCCTTCTGGTGACCTCTCCACTTTCCTTTCTCTTCGTTTATTACCTATATCACCTCCAATAATGTTTTTTTCCAACCCATCTGTTCTTCAACCCACAAACTGCAATTGCAGTAACTCCACTGTCTCTGAAACTTCAGTGTAAACATCAGACTCTTTGATCGATACATCCTGTATTCCTATTCATTTTCTCCCTCTCATCTCTGCAGCCATCCTCCTGCACACTGCAACACTCCCCTCCTAACATAGCCTAGATCCATGTCCCAGCAGTCCATCCACATCCTCATATGTCTTGCAAACACTATCAAATTTTGTCTATATTTCTCTTCTTTTTTTTGTTATTTGTTTAAAAACAGAATGAACATCATTATATTTTTCTTTGGACTTCTAAATAGAAATCTGAAAATTGAGAAATTAAAGCATTTAATCCCCATTTTTCACTTTAAATTGATAACCATCAAGAACAGCTAAGTATTTCATTACCTGAATATCCTACATTATCTAAGTTTTCCTTCACTTGTATCAAATTTATAATAATTTACCACACATTTGATCATAAAGCAAATTTCAGAGAAGGAAGTTTCTTTAGTCCATGGCAATTCAACTAGAAATAATAATGAAAAGATAAAGTATCTAAGACCTGTATTTGAAATTTTCAAAACATACTTCTAAATAACTTATGCAACAAAAAATTAATGCAAATGTAAAAGTACAACTAAATAATATTTTTGATGCTGCATTTTATATTTCATAGGGTATAATAAAAACAATACTTAAGGAGAACTTTAGAAGTTTAAATGCTTGTGTTTTAATATAAAGAAGTTGAAATTAATTAGCTAAAGTCCTCATTTTAGAAAATTTTTAAATGAAAAGAAACACTTAAATATGGTAGAAGGAAATAATAATTAATATAAAATGGGAAATTAGAGAAACAGAAAACAAAGATTCAGTTGAGAAATAAATTAGGTCAAACTTGGTTTTTTAAAGCAACTACTAAGATACCAAATATCTTGCAAGTTTCATTAAAAAAAACAGAAATAAGTAAAATATCTAGTCACAAAGGAGACAAAATTATAGGTATGGCAGAAGTTAGAGACAAAACTAAACAAATTCTGCTTTTGCTACAGTGATAGACACCTCCTATGGCCCATTCCGTCCTCTGATTTTAACTAAAAATTCTAGAAAATATCCAAAATAAACTACAGTCTCTGAAAAGTAAACAAAAGCATGAAT
The DNA here is from genome assembly GCF_043159975.1 of Macaca nemestrina. Taxonomy (NCBI): domain Eukaryota; kingdom Metazoa; phylum Chordata; class Mammalia; order Primates; family Cercopithecidae; genus Macaca; species Macaca nemestrina. The sequence goes on from NC_092128.1 coordinate 13,912,267, forward strand.
ATTGTTCAAGGGAATCTAAATATGGGGAAGCAAACTGCATGAGGATAAGTTTTCTCACAATTTTTCCTTACAAGACTTTCCTGGAAGGTTTTGTCACAATCATAGATAAGTGCTACCCAAACAGCTAATACAAATACAAAAATCCCACTATAATTATTGCTAGTGGAAGCAGGGAACGCTCTTGTGAACAGGAGAAATGATGGGAAACATCTTAGGAGACAGAGCCTGAAATGTTTAGGCTTTGTATCCCCACTCAAATCTCATCTTGAATTATAATCCCCAGGTGTTGAAGGAGGAACCTGGTAGGAAGTGATTAGATTAGGGGGACAGTTTCCCCCACGCTGTTCTCGGGCTAGCGAGTGAAGTCTCATGAGATCTGATGGTTTTATAAATGGTAGATTTTTCTGTGCTCTCAAGCATGCTCTCTCACCTGCTGGCATGTAAGTTGTGCCTGCTTCCCCTTCTGCCATGATTATAAGTTCCCTGAGGCCTCCCAGTCATGCATAACTGTGAGTCAATTAAACCTTTTTTCCTTTATAAATTACCCAGTCACAGGTATGTCTTTATAGTAGTGTGAAAATGGACTAATATCCCCTAATGTTATATATAAACTCACACAAATATCCACCCAACTTCTAAACTGTGCATTCCTATGGTAGACTTAAACCAGAATAATATTAAACCTTAACTGAGGTTTGAACACAAAACACAGAATGAAAGACATACCTCAATGCAGAAACCTAACTGTATTGATTGCCTACTAAAATGAGAATATCAACATTATCCGAAAGATCATAACTTAATATGTATTCTATATAGCAAAATACTAAAAATATGCAACATAAAATCCAAAACTACTCAACATACAAATAAGCATATTCCCAAGAAAAAAAAAATCTACACAAGCCAATTCCAAGATATTCCAAATGTTAGAATTAACAGGTAAAACCTTTAAAGCAGCTATTACAAATGTGTACTACGGGATAGAGGAAGAAACCTTACTGAAGAAAAAGAAAACAAAGATTCAATTGAGTGAGAGTAAATAAGTCCAAACTTGGTTTTTAGAAACAACTAATAAAATAGCAAACACCATGCTATTTTGATGAAAAAAAAATAGATAAGACATAGTAGAAAAATAGAAAATATAAAGAACTAAATGGAAATTTTAGGACATAAAAATAAAATCTGAAATTAAAAACTTACTGCATGTATGTCCATACTGCTCAAAACAATCACAGATTCAATACAATCCCTATCAAAATTCCAATGGTATTTGATATGGTTTGGCTCTGTGTCCCTACCCAAATCTCACCTTGAATTGTAATAATCCCCACATGTCTGATGGTTTTATAAATGGGAGTTCCCTGCACAAGCTCTCTTGCCTACTGCTATGTAAGTCGTGATTTTGATCTTCATTTGCCTTCAGCTGTGATTGTGAGGCCTCCCTAGGCATGTGGAACTGTGAGTCAATTAAAGCTCTTTCCTTTATAAATTATCCAATTTCAGGTTTGTCCACATTAGCAGTGAGCATAGACTAATACATCATTTTTCACAGAAATAGAAAAAACAATTCTAAAAATTATATAGAATTAAAAAAGGTCACAAATAGCCAAAGCAATCTTAAGAAAAAAGAACAAAGCTTAAAGCATCATATTTTCTGATTTCAAATTATATTACAAAGTTAGTTATGTAGATTTTGTTATAATGCAATAAAAATTAGTCACAAAATCTAATATAAGCATTAGCACGGGATTCAAACACTGTTTAATACAAAAGAAAGCAAGAAAATAGAAACAAAATATACAGAGGACAAATAAACAAACAAAAGTAAAATGGCATACCTAAATCCGACCATATCAAAAGTTACATTAAATGTTATTGGTTTCAACAATTCACCTAAAAGGCAGAGATTTATACCAAGACTTGATGAGAAAAAAAAAAAAAAAAAGCAGAGATTGACAGAAAGGATAGAAAAAAACACAAATCTTAATTATATGCTGCTCACAAGAGACATATTTTAATATAAGAATAGAAAAAGGTTAATAAAAGAATAGAAAAAGAGAGTAGATACTAAAAAAAAAAGATGTTTACAGTGCACAACTGTTAACATAAGGCTGTATACTCCTCCCTCAAGAGTAGCTGTACTAATATTAAATGAAATAGAACTCAATACAAAGAGTAACACCAGAGACAAAGAGACACATTTACTAATCATAAAGGGTATAATTCATGAGGAAAGTCTAACAATTATAAATATGTATACCTAATTGTAAAAGTCACAAAGTATAAGACAAAAATGAAAGTATTAAAGATATAAATAAATAATTCCACAACTATAGAAAGAGAGTATTAACACCACTCTCCCAGCAATTTATAGGAAAAGTAGATGAAACATCAGTAAAGCTCAGGTCTGAACAACATCATCAACCAGCTCGATCTAACTGACATTTATTGAACACTGCATTCAGTAACAGTAGAACATTCATTTTTTTCAAGCACTCATAGCACATTCACCAAGACAGATCAGAAAGAAAACTCTCAAAAATAAAACTTCAGGCCCATATTCTTCTGGTGGTTAATTCTATTAAACATTCAAGGAATGTTTAATATAAACTTTTCCAGATAAGTTTAAAAAAGGAGAAAGTAACATAACCTTAATATCATTTGTCTCCAAAAAAAATGGAGACAAATATTCCTCATAAATATAGATTCCAAAATGCTTTTAAAATGATACTAATTTAATTCAATATAGTAGATAGCAAATTATGACCAGGTTGAATTTATTAGAGAATGCAAAGTTGGTGAGGCATTCAAAAAGTTATCAATATAAGTCACCATATTAACATAAAGGGTTTGTCAGAAAAAGCATTGAACAAGATTTCACGTTCATTTATGATAAGAAAAAAAATCCCTTAGCAAATTAGGAATAGTAGGAATATACCTCAAACTGATACACCTACAGCTAATATCATATGTAATGGTAATAAATTGTTTCCCTCTAAAAATGGGGAAAAGTCAAAGATTTACCCTTTTACAACTTCTAGTTAACATAGTACCTGTATTAGTTCATTCTCATACTGCTATAAAAACAAATACTCCCTGAGACGAGGTAATTATAAAGGAAAGAGGTTTAATTGACTCACAGTTCTTCAGGCTTAACCAGAAGCATTGCTAGGAGGCCTCAGGAAACTTACAATCGTGGCAGAAGGGGAAGGGGAAGCAGGCGCTTTCTTCACAAGGTGGCAGGAGGGAGTGAGCATGTGAAGGAGGAACTGTCAAACACTTATAAAACCATCAGATCTTATGAGAACTCACTATCATGAGAACAGCATGGGGGAAACTGCCCCCCTGGTCCAATCACCTCCCACTGGGTTCCTTCTTCGACACGTGGGGATTATGGGGCTTACGATTCAAGACAGGATTTGGGTGGGGACACAGACAAACCATATCAGTACCAAAGGTCCTAGCCAACGTTATAAGGCAATAAAAAAAATGGCAAAACATAAAAACAAAGTAAACTATTGCTATTAGCACATTATATAGTCGTATTAAAAAGAAGATGCCAGAGAATCTACAAAACTATTAGCATTAAAAAGTAAATTTAGCAAAAATCAATTGTTTTCTTACATCCTAGTAGCGAACAATTTGAAAATAAAATTTAAAAAGTAATTCCATTACAATGACACCACAAAACATTAAATATTTAAGAACGTGAGACAGAAAAGATTTGATACCTTTCTTTCTCATCATAAGGGTCACAGCTGACACTCCTATAACAAAACATAGGTTAACAAGAGGAAAGCATAACAAATGTATTTAATCAACTTCTGTATCACATGGCAACCTTCAGAAATAAAAATCCAAAGACTTAGGGAAAATTGTCTGTTTTTATGCTTAGGTTTGATGAAGAATGGACAGCCATGTAGAAATGTAATTGAACAAAAGAGAATGATCTAATCATAATAGACTGAGTGGGATAATACAGGAAGGCCTGTTTAGATTACTCTTGGCCTTTCTGTGCATCATTTCCTCCTCCGAGGTATAGGGCAGGACCCCTTCTGAAATGAGAGTCTTATGATCTACTACTGGATAAGGGAGGTCAGAGAATTTCTTCATGGCCAGCTCCTACACAGCAAGGTGGGGGAAGGTTAAAAGAATATATCTAGGTTTTATGGCTGACTTTAGGGAAGAGCGGTTCTGGTTTCTATAACCCACCTTGGAGAAGAGGAATTCTAGTTTTTATGACCTGCCTTGGGGTTGGGGGAAGGGAAGCAGAAGAAAGAAAAACAGGAGAAGGCCAGAAACGGACTTTGCTTCTCAGGCCCTTCCAGTGTCCTTCAGTTCAAAGTACTCAGCATACCAAAGCGCCATAATTTTGTGTATGATTTTCTGAGCCCCAGTAGAAATAAATCTGATGAAATATTTTCAAGACTTTTATAATGAAAACTATTAAAAATTGCAGAAAAAAAAGACCTAGATAAATGGCAACCTACATCATATTCATGAACTGGAAAACTCAATTTTGTTAAGATGGTAATTCTCCCCAAATATAAATTTAATGCAAGGTCAATCAAAATTTCAATAGGCTTCATTTTTTTTGGGGGGGGGAAATTGATGAGATGATCATCTGGGGGCACAATGAAGCTTTAAGGAGCAAGGGAAAGGTGTATTACCTTGATTGTGATGATTGTTTCATAGGTGTATACATATGTCAAAATTCATCAACTGTACACTTGAAATATGTGAAGTGTAGTGAAAGCCAATTATATCTCAATACATTATAAAAGCAAAAAATATAAAGACACGAGGAAATTTTTATCACCTTAATGCCTATACATCTAAAAACTTAGAAAAAAATGGGCAAATTCCTAGAAAACTGCAAAATATAAAGACTGATTATGAGAAAATATAAAATCTTGATAATTTATGGTTAATAAATTAATTTGTTTTAAAAAATCTTGTCCAAAATCTTGACCAAAGGTCAGATGGTGTTGCAGGTGAATTTGATCAACCCTTAAAGAAAAAGATCAAGGTTTTCCTCAAACTCTTTAAAAGACTAGTAAAACAGGAACCACTCCCCAACTCAATCTATGAGGCTCATAAAACCAAAACAGAAAGCCAGACACAGACAATAGGAAACAGGAAAATTCAAAGCCAATCTCAATATTGAATATGGTGCAAAGTTCCTAAACAAAATATTACCAAAATATATTCACAATATGAAAAGAAAATGTATAATGCCAAAATAAAATTTATTCTAAGAATGCCAGGATTGTTTAAAATCCAAAAATATAACTGAGAAAAAGATTCTTTTAACATCTATAGAAAATATATACTATTATATATACTAGTATATATTAATATGTGTTATGTATATACATATATATTAATGTTATCTATGTTATATATGTTAGTGTTTATATGTGTATATTAATATATAATATATAGTATATATAATTGTATTACATATTACTAACATTATATATTTATTAATTATATTATATATTAAATATATTATGTTATATATTATATAATATAAATATATTATATAATTTATATATATTATAATTATGATATATTATAATTAGTATTACCATATATAATAATATCATATATACTAGTCTGTATATAATAGTATATACTATATTATATAGTATATACTCTGTTATATTACATATTATATATAGTATATACTATATTATATATATTTTATATATAGTATAGTATACTAGTGTATATATTCGTATATAATTATTATATAAAGACACAAGGAAATTTTTACCACCTTAATACCTATATCCCTAAAAACTTAGACAAAATGAGCAAATTCCTAGAAAACCATAAAATATAGACTGATCATTAGAAAATATAAAATATTGATAATTTGTAGTTAACAAATTACAGTTAATACAGTTGTCATTGTATATTATGTAATCACATATTTATACTATTATACTATTGCATATTATAATACATATCATATATACATTGCATATAATAGTATATATACACTATCATACAGTATATTTTGTACTATTATATAGTATATTAACTATATATAGTTATAATAGTAATTAATATGCTATTATATAATATGCAATGACAATTTACTGTATTAACTGTAATTTATTACATATTATACTATTATATAGTAGTATATTAATAGTAATATCCTATTTATGCTGTAGGATAACAGTATAAATAATATTCATATTTATAGGGGATATAGGATTCAAATTGTAGAAAATCAGAAATGAGATTCTCACGTGACAATGTTCTGAACATAAGAGGGGTTTTCAGAAGAAACTGAGTGACAAAAGGCAAAACAAGAAGCTATTAGATATTTCCCACTTAGTTGTTAGTTCTGTGAAATTTATTTCATATTTGTCACATTACTCATATAGTTTGAAATTAGTCCATTATTGTATACTATTTTAATAGATATTATTGTAAATATCTATTTCTTTGCTCATCTTTACCATTAATTCAGTCAGTCAAAAAACACTTACGGGACACCTGCTATGTGCCAGGCACTGTTTGATTGAGACATTGGGATACACAGTGAATAAAATAGACAAATATTTGCCCTCATGGAGCTTCTATTCCAATGAGAAATGTAGCCGTTGGGGTGTACTCTGTTATTTAGAAATCACACTGAGTTTGAATAATAATGCCAAACAGGAAATACAAAATCAAGCATAAGCATATATGTCAAGCGATTCTAAATACGGCATTGATAAAAATATGGATAATTACCGTAGCCCATTAGTAAAGAGTTTGGGTGTGCAGAATTCTGCTGACAACATATGCCTAGTTAAGAAAAAAAATGACCTCCACAGTGAGGATAAAAGCTGTTATATTTACTGAGCTACATCCTGAATATAATATACTGTTACCTAAGGATAATGTTGCAGTGCTGGATAAAGCAATCCCCAAATATGTCTAGTGGCAATTTAAAATGGGTTCATTCTACCCTTAAAAATCCTTCATAGTAAAAGGCAGCATACAAATATAAGTCCTTTGCTGGGCTAGTAATTTATATTCATGAAGAGGATGCATCTAGCAATGATCATTTAACTAACAAATATAGAGTATTCTAAAGAGAAATGATCCTTCCCTTATGCCAAATATGTCATCCAATATCAGTGTCACTGCTGAGGTATCAGGAATGTCAGATAAATCTTCAGATGCCTTATGCCCTGTGCAGTGGAAGTAATTTCACTTGGGGATAAAACAGCCATTTGGCTCAATTACCTTCATACAGTCTAATTCTAGAAGGCGGGCAGGTTTCTTTTTCAACACTCTTTTAAGCTTTGAAAGGTTTCATCGCTAGAGTGATTTCCCTGGACATAGAATATGTTTCATTTCAGCATTAAATGCAGTTCAAAACCAAACAATCTTTGGGAAAGATTTTAGCAGACAGTTTAGCAGATCTCCCTGTTAGTGGGTGTTTTTAAACTACGCATAGCAATGAGGAAACGTAGTCATCGCCCTGTGTCACCATTCAGTTTTTAACAACAGCCTACAGAGGAAGGATATTTTATCAACATATTGTGTAATAAGTCATTTATGTAAGGTCAACAAAGGTTTATACTGAGCATAAGACGGATATTCAAAATCCTGTCGTACTTGCTTATGTTGACTGTTTATTTTCCTATGAATTTGGAGTGTTCTTTAAAACTTCTACATATCAGGTATTTCCCTTTTTACAAAGCACCTTATAATAAGAGAATAATTTAACTTCACATTCAAGTTGTGTTTCAGCTTATAGGCAAACGACTTGTTGTTGTTGTTTTTTAATTTTTTTTTTCTTTTTTTTTTTTGAGACGGAGTCTCGCTCTATCGCCCAGGCTGGAGTGCAGTGGCGCGATCTCGACTCACTGCAAGCTCCGCCTCCCGGGTTCACGCCATTCTCCTGCCTCAGCCTCCTGAGTAGCTGGGACTACAGGCACCTGCCACCATGCCCAGCTAATTTTTGTATTTTTAGTAGAGACGGGGTTTCACTATGTTGGCCAGGATGGTCTCGAACTACTGACCTCGTGAACCGCCCACCTCAGCCTCCCAAAGTGCTGGGATTACAGGAGTGAGCCACCGCGCCTGGCCTTTTTTTTTTTTTTTTTTTTGGTTAAGAAAAAAGAAAAACATAAAAATGCTATTACCCCATACACAGAAAAGTAAATTCCATTTTTTAAAGAATGTTAAGTAATCTTTTCAATGAAACGGTTGAATTTCGATGGGTCCAAAAATGTATTCTACTCTAGAGAACTCGAAAAAATCAGGTTACTTAACCAATATCTACTAATTTTATTTTTAAAATGGTTTTATCCAAATATCCAAATATTATATTTTAATTTTAGGAAACAAAATGGAGATGTTTTCTCTCAAATGCAACTGTTTTTGCATTGAAATTTTACCTGTTATTATTTTGCTCAATTAAACAATGTATACTATCAAAGGAGTGAAAAAAGTAAAAAGCCTAAATGAAAATTTAATTATATCTATGTGTTTTGATTTTGAATTTCTAACTGCATACTTCAAGTTTCTGTATTTTAAATGTCCTTCATAGTAGACTTAAGTGTGGTCACCTTTAAGAACATTTTTTCATTTTTCAAGATATGCTCAATTTCAAAATGTATTCAACCTTTATTTGCAGAATTAGCAATATATGTTATATTATAACCTGCTCCAAGTTATAACTATCTTTCGCATTGAATAGTCAGTCATAAGAAAGTTCTTAAATATTATGTGATGATATACTTTTATCTATTTCAAGGGAGAAATAGATCTTTATTTTGTATTAACCATCCTCTCATGAATCTTTTCTAACAATGTATGCATTACCTCCCAAGCATTTTGCAATAGTAAACCCAGAGCAATGTTCTCATCCCATGTTTAATCCAGAAGAATGGGGAAGCGAGGAGAAAAAAACATAATTAGCTAAAAGACACTTCACTTCAGCTACTTAATTCAGGAAAATAAAAGATTGTCTGCCAAGCTTCCGTTGGACCCCAAATAGAAAATAAATAAAACACAAGATTTCACTTCGATGAACTAACCAAATATATATATGAATAAAGTTAACATTTTCACCTATTTTTATCAAATACATTTTAATTAAATTGTATTTTTTTATTATTATTATACTTTAAGTTCTAGGGTACATGTGCACAATGTGCAGGTTTGTTACATATGTATACATGTGCCATATTGGTGTACTGCACCCATTAACTCGTCATTTACATTAGGTATATCTCCTAATGATATCCCTCCCCACTCCCCCCACCCCACGACAGGCCCTGGTGTGTGAAGTCCCCTTCCTGTGTTCTAGTGTTCTCATTGTTCAATTCCCACCTATGAGTGAGAACATGTGGTGTTTGGTTTTTTGTCCTTGTGATAGTTTGCTGACAATGATGGTTTCCAGCTGCATACATATCCCTACAAAGGACATGAATTCATTCTTTTTTATGGCTGCATAGTATTCCATGGTGTATATGTGCCACATTTTCTTAATCCAGTCTATCATTGATGGACATTTGGGTTGGTTCCAAGTCTTTGCTATTGTGAATAGTGCTGCAATAAACATACGTGTGCATGTGTCTTTATAGCAGCATGATTTATAATCCTTTCGGTATATACCCAGTAATGGAATGGCTGGGTCAAATGGTATCTCTAGTTCTAGATCCTTGAGGACTCACCACACTGTCTTCCACAATGGTTGAACTAGTTTACAGTCCCACCAACAGTGTAAAAGTGTTCCTATTTCTCCACATCCTCTCCAGCACCTGTTGTTTCCTGACTTTTTAATGATCACCATTCTAACTGGTGTGAGATGGTATCTCATTGTGGTTTTGATTTGCATTTCTCTGATGGCCAGTGATGATGAGCATATTTTCATGTGTCTGTTGGCTGCATAAATGTCTTCTTTTGAGAAGTGTCTGTTCCTATCTTTCGCCTACTTTTTGATGGGGTTGATTTTTTCTTGTAAATTTGTTTAAGTTCTTTGTAGATTCTGGATATTAGCCCTTTGTCAGATGGGTAGATTGCAAAAATTTTCTCCCATTCTGTAGGTTGCTTGTTCACTCTGGTGGTAGTTTCTTTTGCTGTGCAGAATCTCTTCAATTTTGGCTTTTGTTGCCATTGCCTTTGGTGTTTTAGACATGAAGTCCTTGCCCATGCCTATGTCCTGAATGGTATTGCCTAGGTTTTCTTCTAGGGTTTTTATGGTTTTAGGTCTGACATTTAAGTCTTTAATCCACCTTGAATTAATTTTTGTATAAGGTGTAAGGAAGGGATCCAGTTACAGCTTTCTACATATGGCTAACCAGTTTTCCCAGCACCATTTATTAAATAGGGAATCCTTTCTCCATTGCTTGTTTTTGTCAGGTTTGTCAAAGATCAGATGGTTGTAGATGTGTGGTATTATTTCTGAGGGCTCTGTTCTGTTGGGTTGGTCTATATCTCTGTTTTGGTACCAGTACCATGCTGTTTTGGTTACTGTAGCCTTGTAGTATAGTTTGAAGTCAGGTAGTGTGATGCCTCCAGCTTTGCTCTTTTGGCTTAGGATTGCCTTGGCAATGTGGACTCTTTTTGGTTCCATATGAACTTTAAAGTATTTTTTTCCAATTCTGTGAAGAAAGTCATTGGTAGCTTGATCAGGATGGCATTGAATCTATAAATTACCTTGGGCAATATGGCCATTTTCACGATATTGATTCTTCCTATCCATGAGCACGGAATGTTCTTCCATTTGTTTGTGTCCTCTTTTATTTCGTTGAGCAGTGGTTTGTAGTTGTCCTTGAAGAGGTCCTTCGCATCCCTTGTAAGTTGGATTCCTAGGTATTTTATTCTCTTTGAAGCAATTGTGAATGGGAGTTCTCTCACGATTTGGTTCTCTGTCTGTTACTGGTGTATAAGAATGTTTGTGATTTTTGCACATTAATTTTATATCCTGAGACTGCTGAAGTTGCTTATCAGCTTAAGGAGATGTTGAGCTGAGATGGCGGGGTTTTCTAAATACACAATCATGTCATCTGCAAACAGGGACAATTTGACTTCCTCTTTTCCTAACTGAATACCCTTTATTTCTTTCTCCTGCCTGATTGCCCTGGCCAGAACTTCCAACACTATGTTGACTAGGAGTGGTGAGAGAGGGCATCTCTGTCTTGTGCCAGTTTTCAAAGGGAATGCTTCCAGTTTGTGCCCATTCAGTATGATATTGGCTGTGGGTTTGTCATAAATAGCTCTTATTATTTGCATTTTATTTCAATTATTTTTTAATATATAAACAATGTTGATTATGTGCTACTGCTAAATTTCATTTTGCAAAGTTTATTCTGGTATACAATAATAAAAATAGGTCAACCACTCGTAAATTTGCATTGTTTCAAGCCCTTATAAATTATGAACAATAACCCTTATAATTTTATATGCTAACCTTTATTGTTCATAAATTGTGACATCTCTAGCATCTCCCATTTGTACTTATTAAAATTATATTTACCATTCAACCCTCAGCTAAAATACATTGTTCTCCATGAAGAATATGCACATCTCCCGGCTCCTTCATTATGTCTCCTTTGAATTTGTTTTTATCACTTCTGAGAGAAAATAAAACTTCCCTAAATTCATCAGTACTCCTGCAAAAGCTATGACCTCCTGAGACTCTTTACATACCATGAGAATTAGGTTTGTATCCATTGTTTACTTAATTGTTCTGAGATCTTTCAATACAGGGATACAGGAAAGGAGAATGAAACTTTTCTTACAGCCTGGGGTAAATCCCTAGGTTAAGCTACAAGTGTCAAGAAGACCCGGGTTCTACCTTACTAGCTATTTATATTTCAAAAGGTAGGAAACCCAGACCTTGAAGACATCTTTAGGTCACGAAAGCCAGAGAAGCCTGGCACAGTGGCTCACGTGTGTAATCTCAGCACTATGGGAGGTGGAGGCAGGCAGATTATGAGGTCAGGAGTTCGAGGCCAGCCTGACCAACATGGTGAAACCCCATCTCTACTAAAAATATAAAAATTAGCCCGGTGTAGTGGCATGCGCCTGTAATCCCAGCTACTCAGGAGGCTGAGGCAGGAGAATCGCTTGAACACGGGAGGCGGAGGTTGCAGTGAGCCAAGTTCACGCCACTGCACTCCAGCCTGGGCAACGGAGTGAGACTCCATCTGCAAAAAAAAAAAAAAAAAAGGCCAGAGATACCCAGGGTTTATCAGGTCATTGGAAAGACATACTAATATTACAAAAGGTGAGAACCCTGGATTCTTTTCACCTTTTCTCAAAGGAGTAAAAGTTTTCTTGAGGAGAGAAGGGAGATGGCTATCTAATAGTCCATTGTTAATTCATTGTTCTTCGTTCCTCACCCTTGGAATATCAGTCTGATATTCCTCATGGCTAAAGAATTCTCATTGGTTCTAATTGCATGGCCAAAGGGTAAACCTTGAACATGGGGACACATTACTTATTATGAGGTAATCATTAGGAAATCTGATTCAGAACACCTTGTGAGCAAATTCAGGATAAAAGAAAAACAAATACTAAATATTAAGACAACTTTTTCACATTTTTTGGTAATTTTTGCCTATTGTCTGACCTGGTGATTATTTGTAGACATCATTTATTTGTTTCCTCATCGTTTTATCTCTTCACAGTACATAGTGCGTTGGACATACTTTCACAAAATGTGTGTCCCAGGCAGAACACTATTAGTCAGTAAAGATTTGTTCAGTGAGTAAGGAAAAACAGGAAATGAGCCACTATTAAATATTATTAAATATTAAATATTATTATCCCAAGTTGGGATGTGGTTGAAGAGCTCAAAAGTATGTTAAGGCTAGACCTTGAACCTTGTGAAATGTTGTATGACCTTGGATAATGTAATGTTGCACATAGTGTAATGTTATGCTGCATGTAATGGACTCTGTGTAAGGTAATGTATGTAAGTAATGTAACAAAATAAGGTTGTAATGAGTGTAATGTAATGCTGCATGTACTGTAATATAATTTTGTGTGACCCTGTTCTTCCAGATAAACTTATAAGTGGAACATCACTGAGAAGGCTGTGTGAAACAGAAGCCACTCCATTGGACTTGAGTGTAGATTTGGTATTATTCAGAAGTAGGGTACAGTGCTACAGAAAAGACCCTCAACATTCTCCCATAAGCAGCTCTCTTTTCTTATCTTACAATAAGCATCTTATATAGAAAAATGCATATCTTTAATTGAAGTAACATCTGTTCCCTGTACTCGTTATTTATTCCTAAGTCAGGAATTTAAATTTTTTAAAGGCACTTCAATTTTTATTTAGTCTTTTAATGCATTATTAATTTTTTTTGTCTTGTATAATGCATTAATGGTTAAAAGGGTTTTGTTGTATTCTTTTCTGTTTTATCTTTCTTTGGTACCATAACTGTCAAACAAAATAAGAAGCAAAAATTATATCAGATAGAGAGGAGGAGCATGAACAAAGGCAAGAGGAACGGCACATACAGCTGCAAAGGTCAGCCAGAGCCTATCCCACCAGAGCTAGTGGGCCATGCTAAGGCCTATGTTGGGAGAATAAGGGGGAAGTCAATGCTTTTTAAAACACTTTTTATTTGGAAATAATTTCAACTTAAAAGCTGCAAGAATGGCACAAGGAATATCCATATACCCTTTATTCAGATTTCAGCAATTACTAACATTTTGACATTTATTTTTTTTCCCCTCAACCATTTGAGTCAATTGCCTAAGTCATTCTCATTACCCCCGAATACCTCAGGATATTTTCTAAGAATTAGAGAATTTTCTTGCATAACCACAATACAGCTATGAAATTTTGTGAATAGTAAAGGGTACAATACCATTACCCATGTTTCAACTTAGTCAATTATCCTCATGTGGGATAGACTCTTTTTCTATTGCAGCCGTAACAAGTTACCACAAACTTAGTGGCTTAAAACTATACAAATGTATTCTTAAAGTCTTATAGGTTGAAAATCTGGTACAAATCTCACAGAACTTCAATCAAGCTGACTGAATTCCTCTCTAAGGGCTCAAGGAGAAAATCTGTAGCTGCTCGTTCAGGTGGCTGGCAAAATTCAGATATTTGATGTTGTAGGACCACAGACCCTGTAGTTGGCTGTAAAATGACAGTATTTACCAAATTCTAGAGACCAATGCCTCTCTTGACTTTAGTCGCCTTCTCCATTTCAAGATCAACAATGGTGGATTGAGAACTTCCCATAATCATATCTCTCTCATTTGTCCATGTTTTTATCTCTCTGACTATGGCCAGGAAAGACTGTTCCCTTTTAAGAAATATGTGATTAGGTTAAGTCCACCCTTATATAATCGAGAATCCTCTCCCCACTCAAGATCTGTAACCTTCATCATATCCAAAAGATTTTTTAGCCATGTAAGGGAATATATTCACAGGCTCCAGGGTTAAGGAGCAGATTTCATCTGAAGGGGTGGGTATTATTCTGCCTGCAACATAAGACAATAGGTTCTACCACGTGGCACGCTAACAACCTTGCGTGTCTCCACATTGTCCATGTAGGCAAGGCTTGGCCACACTTTGACCTGAGTCCTGGTAAAATGCCCTGTGATTCGATTCTTCCTAGACCCAGGGGAGGTACTCAGCCTTGGTAGGAACTGCCACGAAGCTGTTTCTCATCCATTTCCCTAGTTTATAGCAGAGCACAGGACTTCCCAATGGTACTCCTACCCACTTTCAGGATGTAGCTGCAGGGTTCTGAGTAAATCTATACAACTCATTGGTTGTATTCTAGAGTTGTCGCCTCACTGCCCAAGTAACCCACCAGCCATGCTAGCTGCCATCTGGCCCCTGAAGTTGGGGTCACTTTGTTACATGAGGAACATGACGAGTTGACACCATGCTGATCTAGCTTATGCTGTGTCAGTCATAACTGCCTAAAATCAATTGGGCTTTTTGCCTCCTTCCTGGCCAAATCCATAGGCATGTGGCAAGTCACCTCAGCGGCTGCAACAGTGGTCCTTTTGGTCTTGGTAGTCACCGAGCTACTGACCACGTGACGTCCAGTCATGTCCTATGTAGCATCTTCTTTCTTGTCCAGGATCCAATCCAACTTCATACCTTGTACTTATTTGTCGTATCTCTTTAACCTCATTTAATCGGAAATAATTCCTTCACCTTTCTTCTCCTTTCATATCTTGACATTTTTAAAGGATAGTCCTTCAATTTGAGTTCATCTCAGGTTTCCTTATGATTATAGTCAGGTAGTTACTTGGGGCTGGAATACTGAATAAATAATGTGTTCTTCTCATCAAATCACATTAGGGCACATGTGGTATCAACGTAACCAATATTAGAAACGTTAACTTTGATCTTTAGGTTAACATAGTACCTACTAGGTCTCTCCACCGTGATGCTACTATTTTTCCTTTTATAATAAATAAATAAATATCATTATGTGGCAATAACTGAATTTCATCCAAGTATCTTCTTCAAAATACCACCCACTGGTTTTAACATCTGTTAAAAATTCTTTCCTGAATAATATCTACAGTGGTTGCAAAACTGCATTTTCTAACTTCATCATTCAATATATATTCACGATTTTTCACTCTACTGAAAGGAAGAGCTATTCCTTCCTAGTTGATTAGTTAGTTAGTTACATTTAGTTAGAGTAGAAATCATGAAATGTTTGGTTTAAGGCTATTCAATTCAGTTTAGAGTATTGCATTACAGTTTTCTTCTACTTTGTGGTTCTTTTGGTGGGGAATTCTCAATTCAGCTGAAGTGTTTGATTTTCATTTTTTCTTTCCTTCTTACAGTAACTGTGTATGGATTTTTCTTGTTCCAATTCATTTCCTCAACAAAACTGCTTGTTCAAAAGTATGGTTATTTATTTGTAGAGGAAAGTGCAGCTTCCTTCTTGGATAATATGGTTACGGGTAGGAATGAGCTGTTTTTTTCCTGTGATTCTCTATTGTTTCTGCCACATCCTTGATTTTCTCCAGGTACTTCTTTCTCTCCTTCCACTACACGTTTATAAAGGATGCCTCCCCCTTTCTATTTACCTTCTTCTCTAGAAGCACTGCTTTGTTGAGAGAGCCACTCAAGTCCACAAACTTTCAAAACCCCTTCCTGTCCCTGTTGCTGAGCCCAGTATTTTAATACATGATGTTGGGCTTTCTCCAGGGCTGATTTTGACTGTGCTTAGTCTGTGTCCTCTGCACCCCAATCCGCTATTCCATTTGCAATTGTTCAGCTTATTCTCCTGAGCTCTCTGTGTGTACAAGCTAACAGTACCATCAGTCGCTCTGGTGATATTTCTGTTGTTTGTTTATGCAGTGTGCCCCTTGTTAATCTAAGTGTTTTTTAGGAGAATGTGCAAAGAAATATGGATACAGAAGGCCAATTAACCTAGGACTGACCAAAAATTCACATAAGAACTTCAAGTAGAGAGTTGACATGATTCAATTTGCATTTTAAAAAGATCCTTACTTCACTGAAGAGAATAGATTGTAGGAGTCAAGAGTGGATTGAGGAAATGGTTTCAGAGCTAAGAGTCCACACAAAAGATTGTTGAGCTTTGATCAGAGATTTTGAGCGTAAAATGGAGAAATACACAGAATCAAGAAATGTTTAGAAGCTTCATAGAAAATATTTAGTGACTAATTAGACATAATACTCCCAGGTTTCTGGCACTAGCACCATGTACATGCTCTTAACTGGAAGCTTTGTTTTCTTTCTTCTTTACTTCCTTTTTTAAAACACAACCCCCACTTCACAAATCAAAGCTTTTAGATGCGTTTTCTCCTACATGGAGTGCATATATAACCGTGTGCGGTAGGCAGAATAATGGCCACCCAAAAATTTCCATGTTCTTATCCCCAAAACCTGTGAATATTTTACCTAACATGGCAAAGAACTTTGCAGATGTAACTAAGATAATAATCTTTTGTTGTTGTTGTTGTTGTTGTTTTGTTTTGTTCGAGACAGAGTCTCTGTCGCCCAGGCTGGCATGCAGTGATGTGATCTCCGATCACTGCAACATCCACCTCCTGGATTCAAGCAATTCTCATGCCTCAGCCTCCTGAGTAACTGGGATTACAGACATGCGCCACCACACCCAGCTAATTTTTGCATTTTTTGTAGAGACGTGGTTTCACCATGTTGACCAGGCCGGTCTCGAACTACTGGACTCAAGTGATCCACCCACTTGGCCTCCCAACGTGGTGGGATTACAGGTGTGAGCCACCACGCTGGCCTAAGTGAAGAATCTTGAAATGAGGAGATGTTCATAGATCATTCCGTTGGGCTCGATATAATCACCAGGGTTCTTATGAGAGAGAGGCAGAGAAGCAGATGTGACAACAGAAGCAGAGGGAGACGAAGAAAGGGAGAGAGACAGGAGGATGGCTCTTTCAAGGAACCATGCTGCTGGCCTCGAAGATGAAGGTGGAGATGAAGACCAGGGAATGTGGGCAGCCTCTAGAATCTGGCAAGGGCATGGAACCCACCCTCCCCCAGAGCATCCAGAAGGGAGGCAGCTCTGCCTATGCATTTTGTCGACATTCAGAATAGTAAGATCATATATGTACATTGTTTGAAGCCACTAAATTGATGGTGTTGATTACCATAGCAATAGGAAAAGAATACACCAGGTGTCCCACAATCTCACCCCTTCACTTTCTCCAGAATTCAGCTCAGATGTTACCTCGTAGGAGACACCTTCCCCGACTACCCTATTGAAAACAACCTGCTCACTCTCCAGCACCCTAAGGTTGCTTTATTTTTTAAAACAGGGGTTACCATCATCTAACCTATTTTTTATTCATTTTTGTTTTCTTGTTTTGTAAATGAGAGCAGAGACTTGTTTTGTTCACTACTGCATCCCAGCGCCCTAAAACTGTGTCTGGCACAACCTCTTATTATGAAGACGACATACTCCTTTATGTTTCTCTGCTTTTGCAAATGTTGTTACTTCTCCATCTACCCAGGCTCAACTATCCTTCAAAATTGACTTCAAAGTGTAACTCCCCTGTGAAACCTTCTTTGTTACCTTTATTACCAACATGGCCCCTCCTTCCTCTCTAATCCGTCAGTATTGAGTATTAAGTATATGGCAGAACTTCTCACAATGTCCTGAAATGACTTATTTGCGTGCCCACAGCCTTTACTATATTGTCAGCACCACAAATCTAATATGTGCCTGGACTATATTAGGTTCAAAGTAGGTTCAAAGACATAGTGAATATTTCTTGAATATATTCATAAAATGAATGAACTGTTTAAATGATAATACCATTTTCTAATATAAAGACACTGGATAAAGAGAGAAATTGAAGGAAAATAAGTTTAGTTTTGTATATGACAACTCTGAGATACTTGTGAAACACTGTTTTAGACTCAAAAGGGCAATTTGTCCTGGATCTATAAATACAGCTACCTTCATATAGTTCATAACTGACATCACGGAAGTGGATGAGCTCTTCTGGAAACAGAATGTTTTCCCTTAATGGGCTTCATCGTATGATTCTGCCACAAATATCTCAACAGTTCTCAAAATGAACCCATTTTTCCCTGACATCCAAATACGGGTTTCCCCAGCTAGACCCCACAAGGGTCTAGCTGCAGTTGCCCTCAGTGGGAGCACAGGCAACGATGTACCCTGTATCCACTTTCCCTACTTCCGTTTCATGCTTCCCACACCCTATCCTCTTCTTCCCTGAAAATACTTCCTCAAAAATAAACTACCTACATACAAGCCCCCTGTCTTCGTGTAAGCTTTCTGGCAGAAACTCTAAGAAAACTGGGATCAAAACTGGCCCTGGAAAGCAGACCCCTGAGATGAAATTGGAACTGGTCAGATGGTAGTAAGTTGGTTGGTTGCAACTCCTTGCACACAGTAGCCAATACTAAGCACTAAGATTCTTACAGGTGGTGAATCAGGATGAAGTCCAGGCAGAGAGTGAATGCAGTAGCCATGGCATAAATGGTGTGGGGTAAAGGTAATTTTAAGGATTGTGGAGTTGGCTACTTTTGTTAAGGCTTCTAAAGTTAGACTCCTACCTCAAGACAAGCTGTGAAAATCAGAAAACATCCATGGAAGTATTAAAAGAAACCTTTATCTTTTAGGATAACGGGGGGAAAGTAGGTTTCAAATCATGCCCAGGAATGACGGTCAAGGAAGCAGAGCTGCAAAGGAGACTGAATGCAAAAGCTCAATAGCTAATGGGAAAGCACTGGGCCGCTGAGATGAAATTGTTGGTGACCTCCAACAAACCTGAGATTCTTGAACTCCCAGAAGTCCCTGAACCTTTCAGGTCAGTAGAAGCAACTTCCTTCCCACTGATGAGATGACATTGTTGGTGACCTCCAGCAAACCTGCGATTCTTGAGCTCCTAAAAGGCCCTGAACCCTTCAGGTCAGTGGAAGCAATTTCCACTAATAGAGGAGGAAGTGCCACTTGTCTAGGCACCCTGAAAACATACTACCTGAGTCAGATGCATTGCTACAAGATGTGTGTCCTTCTCTAGAGCCACTCCATTGCCTGCAGACAAGTAACGGCCATTGAATCACAACACGGTCTGCACAGGGAAATCTAATGCTTGCTCTAAGAGAAAACAACAGATATAAATTAAAAGACATGGCTAAGTATGTACATGTAGCAGACAGAGAGTGAGGGTGACAATGAATCTTGATGACGTCAAACAAGGAACTACTGAAATATGAATAGGCGACAATGTATTCACATGGGAAAACTCTTCCATGACTCAGAGTTTGCCTTGGCAAGGACACTTAGGACCAGCCCCAGTGTTTCTGAGACGGCTCCCTAAAGCTTGAATATAGTATTGGTCTACAACAAATGTTGTATCATGTGAGAATTGCCTTAACAGAGTACTAGGGAACAACTCAGGAGCATAAGAATGTTAGAATCGATACAGTACACAAGCTTGGAGAACCTGCCATCTGACCATCTTTTCTAGGAGTGCCCGAAGAACAAGCCCTTCACTAATACAATAAAGAATGCACAGGTAAAGACGGCTTGTCCACTTCGAGAAGTTTGATGATGACTGTCCTCTGTAACATGTCAAGGAACTAAGATCACTAGTATCAGTGGGAATCATATCTATAGCAGAGACTTGGTGTAAATCTTTAACTGACAGAAGTAAGATGCCTGTAATTACTATAGTGGGCATCAAGGCTCAAGTGGTACCTTCACCCACAAAGATCTATCTATCAAGCCTAATAGACTGTGATATGTTTAGGGATTAAAAAGACAAGAAACCAGTTATTTGGCTTGCTTAGGAAAAAGTCAAGAATTGCTTAGAAGAATGTTAATGTCAGCTACCACTTTAAAACGCTGTGACTTCTCATTCCGTTTTCAAATCTAAGCAACATCTTAGATCTAGAGCTCGTTAATTGATGTGAAGGCAATGTTTCTTTAAGGAAGGACCCTGTAATATCACCACAAGTATATAACATCACTATTGCCCCAATTCTTCCTCCAAAAGGCCTTTTAGCCATCTCCCAGAGAGAAAATGCACCTGGAAAAGAGAAATACCCAAACATTTTGAGAACTACTGGATACAATGTCTCATCTGACACTGATCCCCAGAAATACAAAAGGCCATCACATTGCGCAGTAGGACTAGGGACTTACAGATGCCAAAGGATAAATGAAGTGACAATCCAAGAAGGTGTCATAGTGCATCAAGTGGTCTGCA
Source organism: Macaca nemestrina (assembly GCF_043159975.1). Taxonomy (NCBI): domain Eukaryota; kingdom Metazoa; phylum Chordata; class Mammalia; order Primates; family Cercopithecidae; genus Macaca; species Macaca nemestrina. The sequence continues at coordinate 13,932,973 of NC_092128.1, forward strand.
GACCCGTTCTGTGGTCTTTGCCCTAGTCTCCCAATGTATAGGTGGAATGGCTAGACAGGATTTGGTCAAACCCTGACCTGTAGAGTAAATCACCATTGAGAGAGAAAGGAGGTCCCTAACATATACCATTTTGTCTTCTGTATTCCATCTGTTACAAGGTGTTGTTTTAGTTAAAGTGGTTAAAGGAAATAATGCTTCACATAGATATGTAATTGGAAAAGGCCATATTTTATAATGTTTCCGAGCATTGTGACTATTGTTCTTTGATACTATGCCAACATTCAACAAATAGTGGCTTTTTAAGCATTAGTTGCAAAAGTAAAATCTGAAACCATATCAATGAACTTTGCAATTCTTAGTTAAAAATCCGTTTGCCCAGCATGTACTCTGAATAGATTGTTTTACCCATGCTTGATTTTATAACATCTTCCAAATACTGACACATTTCATTATACAGTATCAAAAAAATCACATTCATTAATATCACCACCAATCTCCTCAAAAAGGTCTTTAGGTATTGAGAAGCTGTCAAGCTCAAAGCGACAGTTAAACAGTTTCCAGAATTGTAATTGTTGCTTAACAGCTTGAATTTTGCCATTGGTTACAAAGTTCATCAGTTATTTCCTTAAGGTGACAAGCTCACTTCATTCCTTTTCAACAAAATCTCTGCCAAATACCAAAGGTGGAATAACTGTAGTTTGTCAACCAGCTATTTGAGTAAAAATTATATTCCATGAAAAGTGACTAGGTTAACTCAGTCTCACAGGACTTTTTCCTTGAGATTATCTTAATAGTTTGGTATGTAGTGGAAGTACCTCATGCATACTTCCCATTTCATCACAAGCAATATTAAAAATATCCATTAAATATTAGCATAAATAACACTTCATGAAAACTCACTATTTTTTTAATAGTGAAAATTGGGACACTTTTACTGGAGTCAAAAACTAATACCAAAGGAGTAGGATGAACAAGACAGCCAAACAAAAGCCTCCAGCGATCACCCTTCCTTCCATCCTGTCCTCCAAATTGGACAAATGTCAACACAAGAAAGCACCTTCATAAGAACCTAAAATCAGGTGAGCAATCACAGTACCTGGTTTGAAAATCGTATCAAGGAAAAGGCACTGAAGAGGGTAGGAAAGACAATCTTGAATTGCCAACACTTCCCTCCCTCCATCCTCTGGTAGCTGTATGGTGTGGAGAGATAATCTGTGCACCTGCAGGAAAGAAAGCACGGTGACTGTGGGACTTTACATCGGACTTTACTCAGTGCTTCCCTGTCACAGTGGAAAGCAACATGGGGCAGAATTCAGCCAGCAACCATGGAGGGGGCATTTAAACCAGCTCCAACGAGAGGGACAATATCAATCCCAACTGTCTGAACTAAGTTCCAACTGGCCCCACCATCACAGGATAAAGTGCTTTGGGGTTCTAAATAAACTTAAAATGCAGTCTAGGCCACAAAGACTGCAATTCCTAGGCAAATCCTGGTACTGAACTAGGCTTAGGGCCAGTGGACTTGGAGTACATGTGACAACCTAGTGAGACACCAAGGGCAGCCAAGGGAGTGCTTGTGTCATGCCTCTGTCGGCTCCAGACTGTGCGGTTCACATCTCCGGAAAGAGAGGGAAGAGGAAAGAGATCTTCATCTTGCAACTTGGATACCAGTTCAGCCACCACAAAATAAAATACCAAGCAGAGTCCTGAAGCCCCTTCCAGCCACAGCTCCTGGAAGAGATTTCCAGATCAACCCTGGGTTAAAAGAGAACTTACTGCCCTGTCCTAGCAGAATTCACCACCTGCTTACGAAAGGGTCCTTGGCCCTTGAGTAAATATCAGTGGTAGCCAGGCAGCAGTTGCCATAGGCCTTGGGCAAGACCCCATACTGTCTGGCTTCAGGTTTCACCCAGCAAATTCCCAGCTGTGATGGCCATGGGGAGAGAGTCCTTCTCCTTGAGGAAAGGAGAGAGAATAAAATGGACTTTGTCTTGCAACTTGGGTACCAGATAAGCCATAGTGAAATAAAACACCAAACAGACTTATAAATTCCCTGGTTCCAAGTGTTAGCTCCTGGAGGGCTTTTCTAGACCAACCCCCTGAGCCAGAGGGAAATCCACTGCCCTAAGGGATAGAGACCAAATACTGGCAGGATTCATCACCTACCAACTAAAGAGCCCTTAGGTCTCGACTAAATATCAGAGGTAGCCAGGAAACAGTTGACACAGGCTTGAGCAAGACCCAGTATTGTGTTGGCTTCAGATGTGACCCAGCATAGTCCCAGTAGTGGTGTCATGTCACCCCTCTCCCAAGTCCAGGTAGCTCAGCACAGAGAGAGAGAGAGAGAGATTCTATTTGCTTGGGGGGAAGTAAGGGAGAAGCACAAGAGACTCTGCTTGGTGATCTAGGGATTTCTCCCAGATCTTACCCACGACCACTAAGGTGACGCCTCTATGAGTCTACAAGAGTCACAGTGTTGCTGGGCTTGGGGTTCCCCCATAATGCAGATATGCCTATAGTGAGCAAAGACTTAGATCACAACACTCAATTCCCTTTGAATACTTGGAAAGCCTTTTCAAGAAGGATAGGTACAAACATGCCCAGACTGCAAAGACTAGAATAAATACCTAACTCTTCAATGCCCAGATATCAACAAACATCCACAAGTATCAACATCATCCAGGAAAACCTGACCTCACCAAATGAACTAAATAAGGTACCAGTGACCAATTCCAGAGTGATAGAAATCTGTAACCTTCTAGGCACAGAATTCAAAGTAGCTGTCTTGAGCTTAAAGAAACCCAAGATAACAAGAAGGAAATCAGAATCCTATCAAATATACTTACCAAAGAGACTGAAATAATTTTAAAGGATCAAACAGAAATTTTGCACCTAAGAATTCAATTGACAGATTGAAGAATGTATCAGAGTCTCTCAAAAGCAGAATTGGATATAGAAGGAACATAACTCAACACAATAAAAGCCACATATGACAGATGTACAGCTAGCATCACACTGAAGGGGGAAAAACAGAAAGACTTCACTCTAAAATCTGAAACATGACAAGGGTGCCCACTTTCACCACTGTTATTCAACATAATACTGGAAGTCCTAATTAGAGCAATTAGACAAGAGTAAGAAATAAGGGACATCCAAATTGGAGAAGAAGGAGTCAAATTACCATTATTTGCAGGTGATAATCTTATAATTGGAAAAACCTAAAGACTCCACAAAAAAAAAAAAAACCTATTCGAACTGATAAAGAAATTCAGTAAAGCAGCAGGATACAAAATCAACATACAAAAATCAGTAGCATTTCTATATGCCAAAAGTAAACAATCTGAAAAAGAAATCAAGAAAGTAATCCCATTTACAATAGCTACAAATGAAGTGCCTAGGAATTATCTTAACCAAAGAGATTTTTTAAAAATCTCTACAATGAAAACTATGAAACATTGATGCAAGAAATTGAAGAGGACACAAAAATATAGACAGATACTCCTTGTTCATTGATTGGAAGAATAAACATTGTTAAAATATCCATACTTCTAAAGCAATCTACAGATTCAGTGCAATCTGTATCAAAATACCAATTACATTTGTCACAGAAAAAGAAACAATCCTAAAATTTATATGGAACCACAAAAGAATGAGAATAGCCAGAGCTATCCTGAGCAAAAAGAACAAAGCTGGAGGAATAACATTGCCCAACTTCAAATTATACCACAGAGTTATAGTAACCATAACAGCATGGCACTGACATAAAAATAGACCAATAGAACAGAATACAGAACCCAGAAATAAATCCATACTTCTACCATGAACTCATATTTGAAAAGAATGCCAAGAATATATGTTGGGTAAAGGATAGTCTCTTCACTAAATGGTGCTGGGAAAACTGGATATCTATGCACAGAAGAATGAAACTGGACCCTATCTCTCACCATATACAAAAGTCAAATCCAAATGGAATAAAGACTCTAAGAACTCAAACTATGAAACTACGGAAAGAAAATATTGGCTGGGTGTGATGGCTCATACCTGTAATCCCAACACTTTGGGAGGCCAAGGTGGGTGGATCACCTGAGGTCAGGAGTTTGAGACCAACCTGGCCAACATGATGAAACTCATCTCCACTAAAAATACAAAATCAATTAGCCAGGCGTGGTAGCATGCACTGTAGTTGCGGCTACTCTGGAGGCTGAGGCAGAAGGACCACTTGAACCCAGGAGGCAGAGGTTGCATTAAGCCGAGATCATGCCACTGCACTCCAGCCTGGGTGACAGGGCGAGACTCCATCTCAAAAATAATAATAATAATAATAATAATAATAATAATGGGGAAGTTCTCCATGCCATTGGTCTGGGCAAAAATTTCTTGAGTAATACCACATAAGCACAAGCAACCAAAGTAAATATGGACAAATGTGATCATATCAAGTTGAAAACCTTCTGCATAGCAAAGGAAACAATCAACAAAGTGAGAAGACAACATACAAAATGGGACAAAATATTTACAAACTACCCATCAGACAAGGTATTAATAAGCAGAATAAATAAGGAACTCAAACATCTTTATAGGAAAAAAACTAATGATCTGATTATAAAATGGGCAAAAAAATTGAATAGACATTTCTCAAAAGAAGACACACAAATGGCAAACAGATACATGAAATGTATCAACATCACTGATCATCAGAGAAACGCAACTCAAAACTACAATGAGATTTCCCCTCACCCTAGTTAAAATAGCTCTTTTCGAAAAGATAGGCAAAAATGAACACTGGCGAGGATGTGGAGAAGAGTTGGCAGGAATGCAAATTAGTACCACCACTATGGAGAACAGTAGAGAGGGTTCCTCAAAAATTAAAAGTAGAACTGCAAGATGATCCAGCAATCCCACTGATAGAAAGACACCCAAAAGAAATCAGTATATTGACGAGGTGTCTGCACTCCTATGTTTACTGCAGCGCGATTCACAATAACCAAGATTTGGAATCACCCTTAGTGTCCATCAACAGATGAATGGATAAAGAAAATGTGGTACATATTTACAAGTTCACAGTGAAAAACAGAATAAGACCCTGTCATGTGCAAAACATGGATGAAACTGAGGACATTATGTCAAGTGAAATAATCCAGGCACAGAAAGTCAAACTTCTCATGTTTTCACTTTTTTGTGGGAGCTAAAAATTAAAACAATTGAACTCATGGATACAGAGAGAAGAATGATGGTTGCCGGGGAATGGGAAGGGTAGCTGGGGCTGAGGGGATAGGAAATTTAGATGGTTAATGGGTTTAAAAATATAGTTAGATATAAAGAATAAGATCTAGTATTTGATAGCCTGGCAGGGTGACTACAGCCAGCAATAATTTTTTGTCCATTTTAGAATAACTGAGGAAGCACAACTGTAACATTCAAAACACAAATCATGGATGTTTGAGGTGATGGATAGCCCCATTTACCCTGATGTGTTATAATGTGTGGTATGCCTGTATCAAAATATCTCATGTGTCCCATAAATATATACACCTGCTATGTACCCATGAAAATTAAATATAAAATGTTTTAAATGAATGCATTTGCTATTTCATCAGGACATTCTTAAGTAAAACTTTTTTTAACTCTGAGTACCTGGTGGTGATAACACAATGACCCAACTATAGGTTGGTACCACTGTTTTGATTTGTGCAAAGGCACCAGCTGCTTTGCCTACCATTGACTTCTGCACCACTGGTGCAACTACCCAGAGTGAAAGGATCAAATAACACCTCATATTATGAAAGCAGTATGGGCCTTGTGGACCATGCAGAGGGTCTTGAAGACCCCCAGGGATCTACAAACACCACTCTGAAAATCACTGCCTTAAAGCCAGTGAAAGCTAAGGCAGTGGGTAGATATGAAACATTGGTGAGACCCAAAATATGATCTTTATGAAAATCCCACACTGAATAATGATCAGAAGTTGCAGAGACACTTTTCAAGAATCCCAAGTAGGCAAGCAAAGAAGAACTAGTCCCCAGGATTTTTCCATGCAGAATGGATACACAAAGCCTGGTTGACAGCGAGGGAAAAGGTGCCTTGAGAGGAAGTCATCGCAGCTATTTTTTCAGGTAAACTTTAGCTTAGATAATCAGAGGCCCCGAGAAAATCACATATACCTTCTCCTCCCAAATATTTTCCCATGCCCTTCAGGGCAATGTGCAATTGTATAAATAGACTTTCAAGAACAACTGAAATGTCACAAAGTTCCTAAACATTGATATGCAAAATAAAATCTAGCATGGTTCTACTAAGGGGTCCCTTCCCTAACAGGCTTGTGATTGCCTTAGCAAGGAAATGTATCATCTGACTTCCTAAAGTGCTCCCATAGTCCCCAGCACAGGGCTGGCCCTGTAACAAGCCTTAGATAAACACTTGATCCACTGATCTGATATAATAAGAAGCCGAATTAATGTGTGCGTGGAGTGATGGAGGCGAGTGTAACTGAGCAAGAATGCTGCAGGCAAAGACATTGTATGTGAACTCCCACAAACTAAGATGCTCACTAATGATAAAATTATTTTAACTCCATTCTCTTGATGTTTTTTATTTATGGGTTGGATATTATTCTCTTTAACAACATGTATCATCGTAGGTACGCCGTCCAGTTTGTCCTGTTCTGTAAACCATGCTCTAGCTGTGCGTTCTCTATTCAACCTCACCGGGGCCTTGCAACCCACCTGAGCTCCAGGCCAGTGCAGGCAGGAAGGGGTTCTCAGCTTCCCTCCTGCACGGCAGGCAAAGGCAGAGAGTTCAGAAGCTGCTGGAAGGACTGCAGAGAAGGAACACGTGCACCAGTCTAATGCCTATCTGGTTCTACTATGAGGACTCGAAATCTATTCCCTAAGCATTAAGTGCTTTGGGAGCCTCTCTCAAAGCACCATTTTGCTACCGTGATATTTAAGACTCATTTCAAACTCGAGATACATTCAGCAGTTTAATTTAGAAGACTGTGTGGTGGCATTAAACACACTCAAAATTTCGTGCCAAGTGAAAGTCAGACAGTCCATCTAAGTCTCTTGCCTCTGCAACCCCCATGCTAGGTTGCTATGACCTGAGGAAACCAAACAGCATTCCATTTAGCCTCTGTACAAGCCATCTAGACAAAGGACAGAAAGATCAGCTTTTCACCGGAGCTATGTATCATATACAAACATAGATGTACCATACACACATACATATATAATATCCTCTGACATTTTGTTTGTTTGTTTCGCTTTTGGAAAATAAACTACCATTTTAGGCCTTCCTCACTGACCATACCAGTTCTTTTAGAGGTAGAGTTCTAGGTGCAATGGAAGTACCCTCTACCTTCTGAAATTCCCCCTGCTCAGCTGCTCATAGGTGAGTGAAAGCTCTTCAGTCAAAGTAAATATTTTGTTTAGAAAAATATATGTCTTAAAATATAGAATTGAGGCAGTGACTTGTAAACTCCTGATACAAAAGTGTAAATGGTTCCCATAACAAATTGCTCATTTGGGGGAGGATGGGGCTCTCAACGGCACTGGGCGCCATCACACATTGTAGAGGAGGATGAAATGGCACAAAGGGCACAAAGAAGCTCTAAAGAAAGAAAAGATCAGGCCAGGTGCTGTGGCTCATGCCTATAATCCCAGCACTTTGGAAGGCCCAGGCAGGCAGATCACTTGAGGTCAGGAGTTCGTAACCAGCCTGGTGAACATGACGAAACCCCATCTCTAATAAAAATACAAAATATAGCAGGGCATGGTGGCACATGCCTGTAATCCCAGCTACTTGGGAGGCTGAAGCAGGAGAACTGCTTGAACCGAGGAGGAGGAGGTTTCAGTGAGCCAAGATCACACCATTGCGTGCCAGCCTGAGCAACAAGAGTGAAACTCCATCTCAAAAATAAATAATAATAATAAAGAAAGATCAGAGCTGCTGAACACCAGCTACACAAATTTCACAATTTTATCTATTTTGAAAGACAGAAATTTCATGAAATGGACAGCACTATACAATCCTGCCTTTTTAAATAATTTTCTTGAAGTATGTTTGCTTTGTACTAATTGCTAAATAGAACTGTCCTAGTATGATAGTTACATAATTTCTTCTCATGTTCAGTTTTCAGAAAAATATACTTTAACAACTGATACTTTTTTATTTCTATAAGCAAATGGAATATTTAGATATTGGTCACTTTTCTCCAGTATGTTATGTAGATGAACTGAAAAACCCTAAAATTCCCTGGTACTGCCACCAGGAAATCCATCCTTTTTTTTTTTTTTCCTTATTTGTTTGCATTGAGAAACCAGGATTACTTCTCTCCCTTCTGTCCATTTTTCCCAACAAATCACCATCCCTGTGGATGGTACTGTGGAGCCTCTGGGTTTTTTGCTGCAATAGACATCTCAGTTGCAGACGTCAGATGCACCTCAGGAAGTTGGTTGCAAAATCTTGGCCCAAATCAAGGATGTTATTGTTTTCTTTTCCCTGCTAACACTTCATCCTCTCTCTGCTTCTCTCTCTTCCCACGTCTCAGTAAGTCTGCCTGTGTCTCTGTCTGTCTGTGTCTCTTTTAGGCTATGTGACTCATCTGCAAACTCTTAGCCCAGTGAGTCGGCAATTGTTAACCCATAATGTCTGAAATTGATTTCTTCTGTCTGAATAGTACCTCTAGAGTTTGGAGAACAGCAACAAAAGGATACAGTAATACACAAAAATATGAGTGAGCCCAGACCTATTCTAAAGAAGTTCTTTTTTATTTCTAATACATATGTAAGAGAGTATATATATTTAAAGGAATGGAATGTATTTGCATTAAATCAGAATCTGATGGCCCACCAAGATGTAAAATCAAGCAAGAGCTATCACAAAGTCTGCCTTTCCAACAAGACTCCATGTTGTCCCCTCTGTTCTCATCATGGGTCTACCTAGATCCCATCATCCCGGGACTGGGTTGGGGCACCTTGACACCCCTGACCTGCCTTTCACTATCCAATGGCCCACCCCGCTACAAGTGAATCATCCTTCTGTAACTGCAATGTAAAATTTTTTAAAGAATGGCCATTTTACAAATCCTCATAGGATATTTTATTCCATTTTGAGGAATAATTCTGGTAATATGTCAAAATGACTTATTTTCTGTATTTCAAATTGTCTCAAAATTTTCCCCTTTAAGCTTTTTTTTCTTACTTCCACATTTTTAGCTCTTAATTCTTCCTTATCCTTAATCTCATCTAGAATAACAGTTTCAGGCTCTCATCCCACTGGGTTTTGTCATTTTGCCTGAAATTTTTACTGCTTCTTTAGAAATGTTTTTTAGAATGTGGTTTTAGCCTTTATTTTCAATTTGATTTCTCTTATCTCAAATTTTAAGTGTTAGCTTTAATGTTTAACATTCTTATTAGACCTCAACTCTCCTACTTTATGGGAACTTAAGTGTTAATAAAATACTTTCATGTGTTTAGCTTTTCTCAACATTTTATGTTCTTCCAAATGCTTATTTCCCCAATTGTTTCTCTTCACCCATCTTTTTCAATATCCTTTTTTATAATATTTGTTGAGAACATAGTCCATTTGTGCTGAAATTGCTTAATGAGTCTAAGTCATCAAAAAATAGGAGCAGATAAATATTTCGCTCCTAGAATTGTCCTTATGATTATTTCACCGGTTTTTCCAAATAGATCTCCCGGACCTAATACTTCATAATGGTGGATATGAAAAAACAAACTTAAGACACTGAATCTATAGGTTAACCCTTAGAATATAAAGTTTTTCCAGGTATGTTTTTCTTCTTAAAAACCTCCTACCATCCAAGCCTTACGTGAAAAGATACAAATTTTGACACTTATCACCTCTGTCTCCATATACTATACTGTACCATGAGCCTGGGTGTTTTAGAAATTCAAAGCTAAGGCAAGGTTCTCCATTCACTGTCCCAGGTCAGAAATCCTAAGCAGGCAGGTGGCAATGGGCCTTCTGATGGTTACTTACGATTCATAATATGGTAGAGGAACCACAGATATCTTCTACTTACACTTGAATGCTCAATACATTTTCTGGGTTGTGTCAATTCCCTTCTCAGAGGAGTCATCCAAGAATCTCCTCAGTGTTAAAATCCATAGATTTCTTTCTCTCATTGAAAGAGTTAAGACAAACCCTTGCAATGAGAATTTTATCCAAATTCTTCTGGGGTGGGATGTCCTATTTTTGTCAGAAATTATATTGAAGGATTTCAGGCTACAAAAATATACCAGAACCTAAAGAGAGGGTAGAAATATTTTGCTCTAGGGCATGCTTTTTGGTTCTAAGAAAATCTGAGATGACAACTAGATGGAGATGCTCTTCCTAAAGGAAAACTAGATATTCTTCTGGGAAAAACAGAATTTCTAAAAGACAATTTAAACAGTCCATCAGGGTATAGACAAGAATCAAACTGTTCCTGATTTTCTGTACTATATATCACTCCTGTTAAACTCTAGTATGTGGTAATATCTTATTATGGAGGTTAATTTGAATTTGGGTAATTAACAATGGCGTTGAACATCTCTTTATGTATTTGTTGGCCATTTGGGTATGTTCTTTGATGAAGTGTGTTTAAATCTTTTGCCCATTTTTAATTGGGATTTTTTTCTCTTATTATTGAGCTATAAGGGTTTTTAATATATTCTTAATACAAGTGATTTGTTAAATACATATTTTGAAAATTTATTTTCTATTCTTTGGCCTTTCTTTTTATTTTCTTAAAAACCCAGAGAGGCTATCAGTGTGTTTTTGCTGAGATTATGCAGCAAGCCAGCTTGATTCTACTTCTAGCATTATTTCTACTATGCAGCACTGAGGGCAATTTTCTCTGCAGAAACTTTACTGACTATTCAGGAAATATACCATAGATCAGGAGCTTATGGATAGGGAGCAGACTGAGGACAGGAATCTGTAATAACTCTGTTGCTTCTTAAGAAGGAATTCCTTGGCAATTTGCTGTGTGAGGAGCTTTCCAGGCTCAAGTGCTAGTTGTAATCCCTTTGTTTTTAAAATAACTGATCATAGAATAAATAAATCTTACTTTCTCTTTTAAAAACAGGCTTCAATATGCTAAAATATTCACTCTATATACAAACAAATGTAAGCTTTAATAGAGTGTCAAAAATGGCTTTACAAAAATGTCAATGGGTGAGTTGCTATGAATAGTTTATACATAAGCACAGAATGTTGCTGAATTAATAGAACCCCAGCCATTCAAGACCATGACAATGGTCTCAGAGTTATTCTCATCTCCACAGAAACACACATTCTACCAGAGCATCCCGAATTCATGAAGAATATTGATATATTTGTGCTGATTCATCCATATTCTTCCACCTAATCTCCTGAAGTAACTGAGTGGGAGTTTTGGAAATTTAAATCTAATTTAAATTAGAAGGAGATGCAAAGTGACCCAGACTTATATTTAACCAAAACCTTTTGTCTAATGCATCGAATCAACTTACATAATTGTTCTCCCTAGCAACAAAACTGGTTAAAATGTTTCCTAATGATGTGAAAGAACTGTTGTTTATACACACAGCAACTAATTTATTTTAAGACAGTTTCAAAATCATTGAGAAGAACCATATCTCCTCAATAATTCACTTTAAAGAAAATGGCAACTTATTATTTACCAAGAGATTGTTATACTGCGAAGAGAAAAGATTTTGGAACACACACACAAGTCTCTCCTCAACTGAGACAAATGTATGTTCTTTCCATTTTGTAGCTGCAAGCTTCTGACTTCCTGTAATGCCCCCTACTGTTGTAAACATTTCTTTAAAAACCAGAAAATAGAACTTCCTGTTTTTCCGATCAGAACCACGGAGGGTGTAGAAGAGAAGGAGGAGGTTTCTGCTGTGCCAGAAACCCTTAAGAAAAAGAGAAGGAATTTCACAGAGCGGAAGATCAAGCACCTGAGAAAGAAGTTTACCCAAAAGACGCTTCAAAAGGCAAAAGGAGGAAGCTTATCTAAGAAAAAGCGAAGCACTATCACAAGGAATATAGGCAGATGTACAGAACTGAAATTTGAATGGCGAGGATGGCAAGAAAAGCTGGCAACTTCTATGTACCTGCTGAACCCAAATTGTCGTTTGTCTTCAAGATCAGAGGTATTAATGGTGTGAGCCCAAAGGTCTGAAAGGTATTGCAGCTTCTTTGCCTTCATCAAATCTTCAATGGAACCTGTGTGAAGATCAACAAGGCTTCAGTTAACATGCTGAGGATTGTCGAGTCATAGATTGCATGGCGGTACCCAAATCTAAAGTCAGTAAATGAACTAATCTACAAAGGTCATTATGGCAAAATCAATAAGGGAATTGCTTTGGCAGATCATGCTTTGATTGCTCAATCTCTTGGTAAATATGGCATCATCTGCATAGAGGATTTGATTCATGAGATCTATGCTGTTGGAAAATGCTCAAAGAAGCAAATAACTTCCTGCGGTCCTTCAAATTATATTCTCCATGAGGCGGAATAAAGAAAAAGACCATCTATTTTGTAGAAGGAGGAGATGATGGCAAGAGGGAGGACCAGATCAACAGGCTTATTAGAACAATGAACTAAGGTGTCTACCATGATTATTTTTCTAAGCTGGTTGGTTAATAAACAGTACCTGCTTCCAAACTGAACAACAACAACAAACCTGAAAATAAATACACCTGGAGAAGATTCCCTAACCCAAGAATGAACCAAGGATTTCTCTGAATTGTGGGCTTGGATTCTTGGCTAGTCATGTCCTTTTATCCACACTATAAGCATGTTCCCAGCTACCAAGATACAGAGGATAGTCTATCCCAGTTTTTAAAAGGGCAACACCTTACTTACTTTCCCCCAGATTTGCAGACTCATTAATTTATTACACAATCAAAAATGTAAGCTACGTTTCTGCCTGATATCTTTCTGGCACACTGGGCCTTCTTAGGCCTATGGGTCATTAGAATGACTTGCAGACTTTGGGCATGATGAAACCTCAGATTACCACAGTTCTATTTATTTTTTATATATCAGTTTTTATAAAAGTATAAGTTATATATGACTATAGTTTAAGGTTAAATATTCCATTAATGTTGTTAAATAAAATAGCAATTTTCCTGACCACTTCTCCTTGTCCCATTTTCTCCTCTCTACAAGCAGCCACATTCAACTCTATTAAAGGATATTTTAAGAAATATCATTAAGTAACATGTTTACTAATTCTTGATTAGTCGGTTTTATGAAAAGATTACCCATTATGGCAGATGAAGACGAAGCTTCATTTCTTCCCTTACCCCTCTACATTTCCTCTTTTTCATCTCCCTACTCTCCCATAGAGTTATACCATAATTTCAATTGATTGATATTCAATATTTGCAGGACTACAGTAACACTATTCTCAAACGATATATGCAATAAACCGATTGCTTTCATTTACTGTACAACTCTCTGTCCTGCAGTTAATCATTGTATAATTGTTTAATTTTCTACGTAATTAGCACTAATTTAACCCCAAAGTTTCCCCCAATCCTGTATCTTCCTTCAGGAAACAGAGACACATAAAGTAATATCCCAATTTCATCTTCTGGAAGAAATATCTCCTGGAGACCTGTGAAGAGTGCTCACATGAACCTGTTGCTTGCTATGCCTTTATCCCTCCTGGACATTCCTTTTCTCTCCTCTATCAGAAATAAAATAGGAAAGTACTGATTTTCCTATTCTTTTTAATCCCATACCTTTCTCATTCTTAGGTTACTTATTTTAATAGAGAATATTTGCCAGTATTTCCCTAAGATTGGAAGTATTCAGGGGAAATTTTTTGAGAACCTACATACCTAAGAATATCTTTATGTTTTTTGCATTCTTGGTTGATAATTGTCCTGATTATAAAACTGTAGATGGAAAATGATTTTTCCTTCAGAATTTTGTGTTCTAGCTTCTAGGATCATGGAGAACCCACATGATTCATGATTCTTTCTTTGCGGTTTTTATTTCCTCTAGAAGAGCACTGATCAATTGAAATATAAGGTAACCTACAAATGTTAGCCACATGTGCAATTTTAAAATTTTAATAGCATGTTTTAAAATATTAAAAAGAAACAGGTGAAATTAATTTTAGCATTTTATTTAACCAAATATATCCAGATGTTATCGTTAAGAAGTGATCAATATAAATCATTGTAAGAAAGCATTTTACAAGCTTTTAAAATCTAGGTCTTCAAAATACAACGTGTATTTCACACCTATTGCATGTTTATTTGGACTAGCTGCATATCAAAATCTCCATCATCACATGTGGTTTGTGGCAACTTTATTGGACAGTGATACTCAAGAAGGATATAGGGATTTTCTTCGCTGCTAGTCTTCTAGTAATTTTCCTTGATGAGGGCTGAATTTTGCCTATTTTTCTAGGCATTCAGTGAGACCATCTGCCTGACAACCCATTTGTATCAGTTCTAGGAAAATTCCTTAAACTATTGCCTTGATAACTCTCATCTTTCTCCATTTCTATTTACTCTGTTTCTGAAACTTACTATTCAACAGATAAGACACAAACTGTGCTTGCTGATCCTCTTATTTCTCCCATTTTTCCATTTATTTTTCTTAGTTTTGCTTTCTGTTTTATTTTCTAATACTTCCAGTAGAATTTTTAGTTATATTTTTAACTTCAAAAAGGTATTTGTGTCCTGCATGTCCATGTTTAACTGCACCTGTTCTTGTTTCATGATTACAATATCTCCTTGTAGCTGAGCATATTCGTGATGATATTTCTAAAATTTTTTCCTCCTTATAGTCTCTGTTTTCTCCAAACGTCTTTTTTACTCTTTTCATTTTCTTACTCTCTGTTTTTTATGCAAGGCGCTTTCCTCAGCTATCTGGCAACTCTCAGTTTTCTGTTCTTATTTGAAAGTGGGAAACTAATGAGTTGATTCATTGAGGACGTAGGTTAATCCTCTCAAAGATTCATGTTATCATAAGGTGAGCTGACTGTGCCATTTCATTGGAAAACCAGTGATGTTAATATTTTTAGAGCTTTGCTCTTTCATTGACCAGACTTTCCAGAGAAAGTTCTTCCATTCTCCTGTTCTAAGGATAGCAGACTGGTTATTTGATGCTAGGAGCCTAGTAAGAGAAGAGGAAAAGAGAGTAGCAGCATCATACACGCCTGTGTGCACTTAATCGAACTGCTGACAGTACAGAATCTCCATTTTCAACTGTAACTAAAGAATCCTTTTTCAGAAACCCTCTATGTTACCCACTAAAGAAAATAAACCTCTAGTATTCTGCCAGGGGTAGGGGAAGCGGCATAATTTCTTCACTCTTTAAAGGCTCTTTTACTGTGCTGCGTTTTGGCATGGTGCCACAAACATATGCTGAGAACTGCTGTATGAAAGAGTTCTATTAAAAGGCCATTGTGAGTTCCACTTTCATTCACTTATTAATATTACACTGTTGAGGACATTTTCAGGCACGCTCTAGTGTTAGAGTTTGGAATTTGGAAAACTAATTTGGGCCAGAATAGTTTTCAAAGACTTTTCTTCATGAAAGTACAACATGTCTCCTGCATCCTTTGTCTAGCCACTGATAGAAACACCTACCCAACTTCATCTACTTGGTGTGAAGTCTTTGGACTTAAAGTACAAACTTGTTACCAGGTTCAGCATTCACCAAGTTGCCGCCCTCTCCCACCCCTCGCAACACCTGCCTACTTTTGAAGTATGCAGTTAGGATATACTGCCACCAGGTGGTAGATTTTGGTATCATTCCCAATGTCTCAACTCTAAATTGCATGTTTTGAAGGAAATTCAAAGTTTATCCAATTAATGTTTCTACTAGTGCTATTTATGAAAACGTTTCAATGGAAAGCCTAAACATTTAAATATATCATGGTAAAAATTTCACATTGATTGTTTTTCTTTGAAAAACAATTTCTAACGGAAACATGTTCTTCTCACTAGTCTTTGTTATTAAAAACAATCTAATCCTGTTTTTCTACTTCCATTATCAGCAATATTTAACGCTTCTTCTAACATCTCTTGAATCTTAAATTTCAAATCGATTGGTTTTAAATATTTACATATTTAAATGTTACATATTTATTTCTCCAAGTACTTATGCTCCACGAGTATGAAACATTTTGAAATACATCTCCATTTCCCCTAGTATTTAGTTTACGCTATCTATGGAACTCCTCCAATGTATTAGTGATAGCTAAAAGATTTTTCCTATACTTCATTAAAGCAAGAGACCATGCCAGGAGCCAAATCTAGAGGAGCCAAAAGCCATTATTAGAATAAATAATTCAGCTCAATAAAAATGAGCGAACTATTGATACACACTACTTAGCTGTTGTGCATCCTACAGGCATTATGCCATGTGGGAAAAAGAAAAGCCTCTCCCAAAGGATCCCATACTGTGTGATTCCATTACATAACATTCCTGAACTGACAAAATTATAGAGATGAAAAACAATAAATAGTCGTCAGGGGTTAGGGATGGCGGCGGGGGGTGGGGAAGAGAAGTAGGTGTGATTTAAAGGAATAGCAAGAGGGAGATCTTTGTGGTGATGGAATAGTTCTGTATTTTGACTGTGGTGGAAGTTCCATGAATATACACATGTGATGAAATGACATAGAACTACACGAGTACATTGGCATAGTTTGGATAAGTCTCCAAACCTCACACTGAAACGTGATCCCCAGTATTGGAGGTAGAATCTAGTGGGATGTGTTTGCCTCATGGAGGTAGATTCCTCATGAATGGGTGGCCACCATCCCCATGGTAATGAGTGAGTTCTTGCTCTATTAATTATCTGATTGTTCATAACAGTCTGAGAAATCCTAGCTAGAGCAATCAGGCAAGAGAAAGAAAGAAAAGGCGATATACCTAATGTAAATGATGAGTTAATGGGTGCATCACACCAATATGGCACATGTTTACATATGTAACAATACATATGCACGTTGTGTACATGTACCCTAGAACTTGAAAGTATAATTAAAAAAAAAAGGCATCCAAGTAAGAAAGGAAATCAAACTATCTCGCTTAACTGACAATATGATTTTTTACCTAGAACACCCTAAAGACTCTGCCAAAAGGCTCCTGGAACTAATAAATTACTTTAGTAAAGTTTCAGGGCACAAAATCAATGTACAAAAGTCAATAGCATGTCTACACACCAGTAACATTCAAGCTGAGAGCCAAATCAAGAATGCAATCCCATTTATAATAGCTAAAATAATAATAATAATAACAACATACCTAGGAATACATATAGCCAAGGAAGTGAAAGACCTCAACAAGGAGAATTACAAAACACTGCTGAAAGAAATCATAGATGACACAAACAAATAGAAAAACATTCCATGTTCGTGGATTGGAAGAGTCAATATAGTTAAAAATGTTCGGCCATACTCTTCTAAGCAAACTACAGATTCAACACTATTCCTATCAAGCTACCAAGGTCATTTTTCACAGAACTGGAAAAAAACTATTCTGAAATTCATATGGAACCAAAAGAGCCTAAATAGCCAAAGCAATTCTAAGCAAAAAGAACAAAGCTAGAGGTATCACATTACCTGACTTCAAACTATACTGTACGGCTATAATAACCAAAGCAGCATGGAATTGGTACAAAAACAGACACATAGACCAATGAAACAGTTTAGAGAATCCAGAAATAAAGCCACACACCTACAGTCATCTGATCTTCAACAAAGTTAACAAAAATAAGCAATGGGGAAAGGACTCCCTATCCAATACATGGTGCTGTGAGAGCTGGCTATCCATCTACAGAAAAATGAAACTGAACCTCTACCTTTTACCATATACAAAAATTGACTCAAAATGGATTAAAGATTTAAATATAAGACCTCAGACTTTAAGAATCCCAAAAGAAAACCCAGGAAACACCATTCTGGATGTTGACCTTGGTACAGAATTTATGATTAAGTCCTCAAAAGCAATAGCAACAAAAACAAAAATTGACAAGTAGAACCTAATTAAACTAAAGACCTTTTGCACAGCAAAAGAAACTATCAACAGAGTTAACAGACAACCTACAGAATGGAAAATATTTACAAATTATGCATCTGACAAAGGTCTAATATCCAGAATCTATAAGGAACTTAAACTAATCATCAACAACAAATCATTAAAAAGTGGGCAAAAGACATAAACAGATACTTCTCAAAAGAAGATATATAAGCAGCCAACAAACATATGAAAAAATGTTCCACATTACTGATCATCAGAGAAACATAAAATCACAATGAGACACCATCTCATATCAGCCAGAAAGGTGATTATTAAAAAGTCAAAAAACAGATGCTGGCAAGGCTGCAGAGAAAAGGGAACTCTTGCACACTGTTGGTGGGAATGGAAATTAGTTCAGGCACTGTGGAAAGCAGTTTGGAGATTTCTCAAAGAACATACAACAGAACTACCATTCAACCCAGCAATACCATTACTGGGTAAATATTCAAAAGATGATAAATGTTTTACCAAAAAGATACATGCATTTGTATGTTGTCACAGTACGATTCACAATAACAACAACATAGAATCAACCTACTGTCTATCAGTGGTGGACTGGATTTTTAAAAATGTGGTACATATACACCATGGAATATAACACAGCCATAAAAAAGAATGGAATCATGTCCTTTGCAGCAACATGGATGCAGCTAGAGGCCATTATCCTAAACATATTAATGCAGAACAGAAAACCAAATACCACGTTATCACTTTTAGGTGGGAGTTCAATGTTGGGCACTACTCATAGACATAAACACGGCAACAACAGATACTAGGAACTACTAGTGGAGGGTGAGAGGAAGGGAAGACAAGGGTTGAAAAATTATTTATTGGGTACTCAGTACCTGGGTGATGGGATCCATTGTACCCCAAACCTCGGCATTACACAACATACCATGTAAAAAACCTGCACATGTACTTCTTGAATCTAAAATAAAAGTTGAAATTCTTTTTTAAAATGAACCTGTCATCTTTTCTCTCTCGTTTTCTTTGCATGTGACACGCCAGGTTCCCTTCACCGTCTGCCATGAGTGTAAACCTTCTGAGGCCCTCACCAGAAGCAGGTACTGTCACCATGCTTCTTGTATAGCCTGCAGAACCATAAGCCAAATAAACCTATTATCCTTATAAGTATACCCAGCCTCAGGTATTCCTTTATAGTAACATAAAACAGACTGATACACATTGTACCAACATCCATTTCCTATTATAGTTTTGATACTGTACTATAATTATGTAAGATGGAACCATTAGGGGAAATTGAATGAAAGATACAAGGACCCACTCTGTAGTATCTTCGTAATGGCCTGTAATAAAACTCCAAGACTCTAGGTGCAAATAAATATTTTTTTCTCACCACGTTATGTTCTCATTACCATGGTACAATTCATTCATACAATTTGAGAATCTATGGCTATAATCTCTATACAGATACTCCTTGTCTTATGATAGGATTACAGCCCAATAAACTCATCTTCAGTGAAAAATATAAGTTGAAAATGCATTTAATATGCCTAACAAAGTGAACATCGTAACTCAGCCTCACCTACCTTACACATGCTCAGAACGCTTACACTAATCTACAATTGAGAAAAAAATCACTTAACACAGAGACTATTCCATAATAAAGTTATTATTTAAAAATTTGAATTGTCTGGGCACGGGGGCTCATGCCTGTAATCCCAGCACTTTGGGAGGACAAGGCAGGTGAATCACATGAGGTCAGGAGTTCGAGTCTAGTCTGGCCAACATGGTGAAACCTCTTCTCTACTAAAAATACAAAAAGTAGCCAGTTGTGGTGTCCCATGCCTGTAGTCCCAGCTACTGGAGAGGCTGAGGCATGAAAACTGCTTGAACCCGCAAGGGGGAGGTTGCAGTGAGCTGAGATCACGCCACTGCATTCCAACCTGGGTGACACAGCGAGACTCTGTCTCAAAAAAAAATTTTTTTTGAATGAAAATACAAAGCACAGTTTCTCAAAATGAATGCTATTTTCACACCATCATAAATCAAAAAATCACAGATCATACTCTTTATAAGTTGGGAACTATCTTATTCAAATTGCATTTGAAATTTAGTTTGGGTCTAATTTCTAAATTTGTGCCTCTTTTTATATTTCTTTTCTTCTTGCTGAAATAACATGCTTTTTAAACTACTATTAAACTTGAATATCTGTACTCAACAATACGGCATCTTAGAATTTTGCTTTTTTCCCTTTATTACTTGTCATATGGTTTTATTACTTCTTGAAAGATGGTTCTCTTTGGTTTTTTTTTTTTTTTTTTTTTTTTGAGACAGAGTCTTGCTCTGTCGCCCAGGCTGGAGTGCAGTGGCCGGATCTCAGCTCACTGCAAGCTCCGCCTCCCGGGTTCCCGCCATTCTCCTGCCTCAGCCTCCCGAGTAGCTGGGACTACAGGCGTCCGCCACATCGCCCGGCTAGTTTTTTGTATTTTTTAGTAGAGACGGGGTTTCACCGTGTTAGCCAGGATGGTCTTGATCTCCTGACCTCGTGATCCACCCATCTCGGCCTCCCAAAGTGCTGGGATTACAGGCTTGAGCCACCGCGCCCGGGGGTTCTCTTTGTTATTATTTTGGATTGGAGACTTAAGATAGTGGCAGCAGTTATTCAGAATAACAACAACATTTTATGGAGAAGTTTGGAATCTTTATTCCACGAAGAAAAGTAATTCAGACGTTTTAATGAAAAATCTATTAATTATTGCAATTATGTTGTTGTTTGAACCTGCACCACTGGAAAACAATGCATGCTATTCTTCCAAATCACATTTTAATGACTAACAACTTGACATTTACTAAGATTTTATTGTATTCTAAAAGCATTTAATTTTAAACATGAACTCTATCAACCATGTATTTAATTGATAACTAAAGATATTCCCCAATATAAAAACTATATTCTGTTTATAAATGAATGATTCTAAAACTTCAAACTTATTTTTCATAGTAATAATGTTACTTACAATTGATTCACAGATTAATCCATAAAGTCACTTTTAAACCTAGAGGAAATTTAACTATTTGCACTACTAGAAATACTAGAAAACAATAATGTAATGTGACATTTGTCTTTAAAATACATTTTTAAAATGTTTGAATCCCTAAAGTCTGTGAAAAGACATTTTCCCTGATATAATCAGGAAAACAATTTTTTTAAACCATGTGTTTGCTTGCTTGTTTGTTTCACCTCACCTTTGGCATTTTAGAGAGATGCTGGTTTATTTAGAAGCAAATGAGCAAGTTTTAAAAATCCCAGGGAAATTTGCAAGACTTCTGGGTCCTTTCTAGGTCTTTGAGTACATGATATTGATTCTTTACTATGATTTTCTTTTTACATATCTAAGATTCCACGCTTCTTTGTTTTCCATAAAAGTGTATTACCACCAGTACTGTCATGGACCTATCAGCTACGATTAAAGTCTTGTGTCAAAATCTTTCACAAAGATGTATTCAAACAACATGTCCCTCACGTTCTCTCATCTTTGGTTCACTATCTCTCAAATTTCTTCCAGTCTTACACTTTGTTAAATTCTGGCCTCAGGCTGACCTGTAACTTGAATGGGAGTCAGGGCTTCCACCGGAGTCCTGCCTTTATGCAAGGTCACACTGCAAGACCGAAAGGTTGACTTGAATGGTTTCAGTTTGATCTCTCTGTGCCAATTATGAAATTAAAGGCTCTCAACTTGAAATGCACCCTTCAATATATGCTCTGTGATAGGTGATGGAATCCCTTTAAGCTTCTCTCCTTTAAAGTGAGTACAGCATTAAGAGGGTGGAGAGGGAGACTGTCCTGAGGTCCCTGACTGCAGCTTGTGAATGGACAGTACTGGTTCAAGAATATCTGTGGAGCTCTATATGAGGCACAGGCCCACAGCAGTGCCTCGGCAACCTTGCAGCTCAGGCTGGCATAAGCTTTCCATGGAAACCTGTGTCCCAAAAGCCTAAGGCCTGAATTCACTCTTCAGCCCCTTCACCTCACCTGTCCTGCCTGTGCCCCCAGGGGTTTCCTATTGAGCCTCTGCTTTCTCTGCAGCCCACACTGCTCTGATCGCCTGCTCTCCACCTGCCCTGCCCAGGTGGCTTTCTGCTAGCCCAGCTGCTGCAGACCAGCTTCAGCTTGGACAAACCTGGGAACTTTTCTGCCGTCCTAAGATAGAGAAGGAGACAAATAAAACAGGAAAAACATAAAGAGGCCTGTATCCAGTCTGGGCGACAGAGCGAG
Organism: Macaca nemestrina; assembly: GCF_043159975.1. Lineage (NCBI taxonomy): Eukaryota > Metazoa > Chordata > Mammalia > Primates > Cercopithecidae > Macaca > Macaca nemestrina. The sequence continues at coordinate 13,955,255 of NC_092128.1, forward strand.
ACTCTGCCTCGAAAAAAAAAAGAAAAAAGAAAAAAATAAAGAGGCCTGTAAACCTGAAGAAGTTAATCCCAAAAGGTGTTAATGCTGAGACATGTATGCAGATTCATGATTCCATTCCTTTTGCTCAAAAACAAATTGCTCCGCCTAAGAAAAGAAGACTAAAAGAAGGAGAGTTGCATGGGCTGAGATGAGAGGAAGAACTCAGCTACCCAGACATTAAAATCATTCCTCTAGCAGCTGGTGGAAAGGTGGGGGATTCCTCTGTTTAGGAGAGAAAATGGAAAGGCCTCCACCCAGCATTGATGACTCCCTGGACTTCTGGGGAAGTCTTTGAATGAACTGAAACATATATTTATTTGTAAATTTTGCTTTAATGTTCAGACTGCTTGTATATTTTGGAGGAAAAAAGCTGCTCGGTCAAAACTGTTGGCCTCATTTAGTATTATTTATACTGCATAATGTTGATTATATATTCTAACCTCAGGGGAAGCCCAAGATGTTCTTTTTGTTGTACCTCATTTTAGTACCAGAGAAGAAAAAAGATCTCTTATGCATCTCAGAGACAATACAAAATCCTAATTAGACAACTAATTGGTCAATGATTTAAAAATAAAACTTAACTCCAGCTCCATAAAAAAATTCCTAAAATGCAAATTATCTTAAAAAAAAGAATGATCTGCTTTAGGAAATCCTCAGTTCCCATTGCTAAAGATGTTCAAGCAGAGAAGACAGATAATCTGGAGAATGATAGTAAGGATACAAACCACACAGGTCTTATCAGCCCACAGGTTCCATGTTTCTGAAAGTCAGGGGAATTTAAAATAATCAAAACAAACTTAATTGAGTTCTATTTTAGTCTATGATTCCAACTTCATGTTTCTGTGGCACAGACACGGGCTCATTTCTCTTTCTGATAAGGGTAGGCCTAATTGCTCCAAAGTTGCACACAGAGTGTATGTTCAGAAATTATTAGGTGATTTGAGAAAAGCAACACAGCAAAACCATAAACCATCGAGGAAAAATGACCCCTACGTTAAGCCATTGACTTCTGAACCTGTGTCATTAATATTTTTCAGAGTTTATTGATAACTCAACAACCAAACTGTTCACAAAGTCTGGCAACTGCATACCCTTAGAATTTCCAATTGCTGTGAGAGAAGATGTGGTCACAGATTCAGAAGTGACGATTTAATCCACTTCCTTTTGTATCACTTATCCCTCTGTTGCTATGGGCCTGAAGCTTCCTGTTCTCCCAGTTCTTAGGCTGACATTTTATCTTTTGGTCTGTTCAAGTGTAGCAAGTTTGTATTCAATTCCACATGAAATTTAAAACATGTCACCACTCTCCTAGAAACATCTTCTACTGCTCTTATAAATGTGTCCATCTACTGTCCTGAATAGGGGAGCGCTAGTTCATCCCTGAATAGATGGTATTGATTCACTAAACCCGAAAGATTTTTGACCTTTTAAAAAACAGATTCCCACCGCACAAGATATTTTACAAAGTGACAAGGACTTCTGTGCATTGAGATGAAATTAGTACCGTTTAAATTGACAGTATTTCCTAGGGAGACTGTGGACTACATGGCATTCAAACAGTGTATCATGTTAAATCAGAGACATTTTGAATAATTTCAGTTGTGTTTTTTCTGAAAGGAAAGGAAGTAAAGTGTAAAAAAAGTTATGCCATAAATTGAATCTAAAATCAGCAAAGGGATTAGTAACTTAAGCTGATAGTGATATAGTTTAGTTGTGAAGCTGAATAATACTCTTGAGTATGAAGGAAGAAAATGCTTCTAAGCTAGAAAGTAATTAGACAATGAATTATCCAAATTGCTAAGTAGAAATAAGACCTAAATGTACATATGATTTAAAGTCAAGAGATCTGAATTCTATTTCTACTTCTGCCACCTGGTGAAATTTACCTTCCCTCCAATTTTTTTTCAAAAATAAAATGAGTGGTTTGAATTAGAAAAATCTCTGAAGTCTTCTCTGGATTCCATAATCTATGATTAACCAGGTCAACATTGCAGTAAGTAATAATCTGTGGTGCAAATCGATCAAGCAAAGGTTCTACATGTCGTCATTGAAGAAATATCTATTAAGCAAGTATTACATAAAAAACATTGTAATAGACATTTGAAAAGCAAAGTCTATAGAAGAAAATTTCAGTTTGGCATATCTGTACAACATCCCAACAGAGGTATCGTGAAGATGCAGGTACAGAGTTTAGAAGGAAGGTTGGAACTGGAGCTATGGATTTTTAAGGGACCAGCAGGCCCTTCTCTTTAGCCTCCTTTCTTTTGCAATCCAAACACTTTAAAATGTGTGAACAGTCACTGCTAGAGGTGAGTATCAAAGGTCATCTAGTGAGGTAACTCAGAAACCTAGGGTCTCTTCTTGGAGCCATTGAGTCTGGATAGCATACACTGTTGCCATTGACTCTTAATTCTCTAATACCAATGACCTTTCTTCTACCCTGTCCTGTATTCTCCATGGCTATCAGTCTTATGTCTCTCATTTAAAATGTCTTGCAGTTATTAAAATGATTTCTCAAGAGTATATGCATTTCAAAAAGGAATAATTGTTTTAGTAACCTGAAGGGATTAACTGACAACGGTGGATTCTCAAGCATCAGTGATAAGTCCTTGGAGAGGTGTTTCTATCAGGAGGGGTATTACCATGCCTTAAAATTATATCACCCTGGTGAACATCAACTGTGTCAATGAAAACCATTCTTGATTTGGTATTTGCAAGCTGTAGAAAGTAATTCTGTTCTTGAGATTAACCTGTGCTCTCCCACTTACTTCTACATTTCTTAATACTTTTAATTGACAAATCATAGTCGTATACATTTATGGGGTACAATGTAATGTTTTCATATACATATATAATGGGGAATAAATAAATCAAGCTAATTAACATATCTAGCACCTCACTTATAAGTTTCTGTGGTGAGAAATTTGAAATTTACTCTCTTATTTTGAAATGTATACTACATTATTACGAACTATGGTCACTCCGCTCTACAATAGATCTCAAAACTTACTCCTCCTCTTTACAACTTTGAACACTTCGATCAACAACTTTCCATTCCTTCTCTTCCCCACTCCACTCCAGCCTCTGGTAACCATAATTCTACTCTCAACTTCTATGAGTTCAAGTTCAGTATTGTCTTTCTGTGCCTGGCTTATTTCACTTAGCGTATGTCCTCCAGGTTCATCCATGTTGTCACAAATAACAAAGTTTCCTTCTTTATTAAGGCTGAATTATATACACATATTTGTATATATATTTACACACATACATATATGCATTATTCCACATTTTCTAATTCATTTGTTGATGGACACTTACATTGACTTCATATCTTGGCTATTGGGAATAATTTGCTGCCATGAATGTGGGAGTGCAGATATCCCCTCAACATATTGATTGCAGTTTCTTTGGATGTATACCCAGAAGTGGGACCGCTAGATCATACAGTAGTTCTATTTTTAGTTTTTTTAAGGAAACTCCATACCATTTTCCATAATGGCTGTATTATTTACATTTTCACCAACAGTGTACAAGGGAGGGTTTCCTTTTCTTCACATCCTTGCTAGCATTTATCTTTCATCTTTTCGATAGTAGCTATTCTAACATTGTGGTTTTGATTGCATTTACCTAAAGATTAATGAGGCTGAGCATTTTTTCATGAATATTTTGGGCACTTGTATGCATTTTTTTGAGAAATATTTATGGGTTCCCTTTCCATTTTTATTCAGGTTTTTTGGTTTTTTGGCTTTGAATTAAGTTCCTCATAAACTTTAAATGTTAATACCTTATCAGATGTATAATTTGCAAATATTTTCTCCCATTCTGTAGATTGTTTTTTTCATTCTGTTAATTGCTTCCTGAGCTGTGCAGAATCTTTTTAGTTTGACATTGTCTCACTTGTCTATTTTTGTTTTGTTTCTGTTGCCTACGTTTTCTGGGTCATATTCAAAAAATCATTGCCAGACCAGACCAGTATTGTGGAGTTTTTACTCTACGTTTTCTTCTAGTAGTCTTATGTTTCAGTTCTTATATTTAAGTCTATAATCAATTTTGAGTTAATTTTTGTATATGGTGTGAGATAAGGATCTAATTTTGTTCTTCTGCATGTGGATAACCAGTTTTCACCGTACCATTTATTGAAGACTATGCTTCCCCCATTGTGGGTTCTTGACACCATTGTCAAAAATGAATTGATCACAAATGTGCAAGTTTATTTCTGGCTTTCTGTTCTGTTCCATTGATCTAGGTGTCTGTCTTTATGTCAATACCATACTGTTTTGATAACTATAGCTTGCAGTATATTTTGAAGTCAGGTAGTCTGATACCTCAAGCTTTGTTCTTTGGGATCAAAATTATTTTGGCTCTTCAGGGTCTTTTGTGGTCTCACGCAAATTTTAGAATTTTTTCTATTTCTGTTAAAAAATGACATTGGAATTTTGATGAGATTTCATTGAATCTGTAGGTGTCTCTATCATAGACATTTTAACAATATTAATACTTAAAATCCAAGAACATGGAATATCTTTCCATTTGTTTGTGTTTTCTTCAATTTCTTTCAACAGTGTTTTATAGTTTTTAATATATAGGTCTTTAACCTCCTTGGTTAAATTTATGCTTAAGTTTTTTTCTTTTTTGCTATTGCAAATGGGATTTTTTCTTAATTTTTTGGATAGTTTATTATAGTGTGTAGAAACACTACTGATTTTTGTACATTGATTTTGTATCTGCAACTTTACTGAATTCATTTATCAGTTCCAACATTTTTTTAATGGAGTCTTTGGAATTTTTTATATATAAGGTCATATTGTTAGCAAATAGAGAAAATGTCCCTTATTTCTTACTTCTACTTTTAATACAGATGTACATAGCCAAATCACATATGTTTTCACTAAATTGCTCAAGAATTTCTAATCTTCCCCTTTTTGAGGTTTTATGTGTACATATAATTTTAAAATTATCATACTTAATGAAACCACAACCAGATTTTTGTGATTAATATACTCTTCATATTCAAATCAATGTCATATATATGATAGACTATAATTTATTTCCCTATCTTATTAATGAGTCTCTCACACACTTGCTGTCTCTGTCTAAGCAGTCAGTTAAATATTATTGATAGAGTTTATCAGATACATTAAAGTAAGGAATTAACTGATTCCTTTATTAATTAAACATATATAAGTTGATGTCTTAATAGGTAGCAGGTAGAGTTTAACATTTTAAGAGTATAAAAGTGAATATACCAAGAACACAGTGCTAAAGCTTTCAAGTGGGGAAGAAAAAGTAAACAAATAATTCCATTATTGTTTATAATATAAAAATTATAATGAAAAGTTAAAATGTAACCCAAGAACTGTGAATAAGAGGTAAGTGAAATAATCATATATCCACTTTATAGTGGAATTCTATGCCGTAGATAAAACTGATATATATTTATTAGGTTGGACTTTTTCCATGATACATATTTTGTAAATGAATCACGTTATTAAGGAGGTAATTTTAAACAGTCAAATGGATTAAAAAATACTTTTCATTCATTCAAATATATAAACAGATACAGTTAACACAGGTTTTAATTACAGACTAATGTTTTGGATTATGGAATAAGTTTTTGCTTTTCCATAATTGGAAGTTTTTACTACCCCATGTGTCTACTTGACTATTAAAACTAAGATATGAGAATGATGTGAGGAAAGGGAAGGACATTTCTGGTAGGAAAGAAAAGGGAAGGACATTTGTGCTAGATGCATTAAATCATAGCACAAAGTTTTAGTTAGAATCTTTTCATTTCAGAGAAAGACAATAGTCTAGAACTCCAGACTTTATGGAAAGAAAAAATTTTTCTGGGATTTTACATGCAAGGAATGTATTTTTAAATATTCCTGGGTTTTTATATGCCAAGAATCACAGCTGAGAGAATTAACCGTAGACCAAATAATAGCTAAGTAAAGAATCCATGATATAAGTTTTATTCCGCAGGATGAAAAAAATAAGGACTTTTCAATCCCTGAATGTAAGGCATGGAAAATGACTTAGGAACCAAGAGAGAACAGAATGATAGATTAAGAGGTCACAGCAATCAGGAAAGAAGGGCTTTGCTTTTCCCATGTCAGGATAAAACTTTTAAAAAGAGACAAAGCATAAGGTACAAACACCAAACTAAGGAAACACTGAGAGCATGCTATTTCTCTACGTGGGAGGATACAAGATCATTCACTATGAAGACTATTTAGGAAACTTTTGAAGAGAGTATTAACATTTAAAATAGTTTATTTGTAAATTCGGAGGAGATGACCAGAAGCCAATATAAGCTTTTTCAAGTCCAGCCAAGATTGGAGGCTATAAATTTTGATTAGCATGGATGTATAACAGGTTAAGTAAAAGGGGAGATGATATAGCTGTAAGAATAGGAATTAAAAACATTTACAGTACTAGTTACAGTGTGATGGAAATTGTGGAATCCAATAGACTATGGCACCTATAAATAGAAAAGACCATAAAACAAGGAGGCGGATGATAGAATCACTGTGCCTCCTTCAAGGGAGTGGTGTTCTTATTTAAGATCAAAGATTAGGCTGAGTAGAAGTAAAGAAATTAGAGAACTAGAAGGATAATTAGTAATTAGTGATAGCCAGAGAGGAACGTATCTAAGATTTTATTTTTATGATTTTTCATCATGGCCATATGTAGGGTATACCTGTAGCAGTGAATTAACGAGCTCTATTGACTCAGTTGTTTTCTTTCACAATATAATCTGAAGATGGCCCAGACCACACAGATTAGCAAGCTTTCTCTGTAAACGGCTATACAGCAAATACTAATAATTTAGACATTGCAAGCCATACAATACATTGCAAACATGAAAATACAAAAAAAGCCACAGACAAGTCTCAAACAAATAGGCATGGTTGTTTTCCAATGAAATTTCACTTGCAAAAGCTGGTGGTGGGCCATATTTGGTTCCTGGACTGAAATTTGTTGACCCCTTCTCTGGACATTCTACAGAATGATGTGATAACACCCTATCAGCAGGTATTAGTGAGCAAGAGATTATGATCACCCAGGATGTCCTGGTAAGACACATGCTCTACCAGAAGATGGGAAGTAAAGCCTATTAGGTTTCTTTGAAGAGCCGTCCCCGGTCCTGAGCAAAAGAGGAATTGGCAGAGGCCTCTTTATCATCCACATCACAGTTCAACTTCTTGCTCTGCCCAACCCTGAGTCCTTCCCTGTATTACAGCTCTTCTCAAGACCAGTTCCCAATAAGCCTCTCACACACAAACCTCCAGCTCAAAGTCTGGAGAATGCTTATTATGGAAAATTTGAAGAATCCAAGGAAGATTCTATAAGGTAATCAAAAGCACCTATAATTCTATTACTTGCACATAATCATTGTAAATATTTTCATAATTTATTTCAGTACAATGAGAATTCTTAATTGAAAATTAATTCAATTCAATTGAAAATATTGAAGAATAAGTAGATCAAGACTAATTCAACCAATCTTCGTTGCAATTAAAATGTTCAGTGACTTCTGATAGTTGCCAAATAAAATTTTCAAATATCCATACAGCCCCTCTTAAAAGTGCATAAGAAAATTTCATCTAATTTTATATGTAAATCACATTATATATTTTAACCTGGCCAAATTAGAAAATGCATTTTAATGACTCATATGAAGATTTCTTTGAAGATTCTGACTTGAAGACTATTGCATAAAATAAATAGAACAAGTTAAGAAATTGGCACTATGAGTGAAAAGTAATAATTCAAGAGTCATAATCAGGGAAAAGACCTATATTTGATTAAAATGCCAGAAGCAAGTTTCTGTGAAACTGTAGGAGTAAATAGACGTTCAAATGTCTAGAAACAAAAGAAGATAGGTATTAATTGTATTACAAAAAAATGTATACTGTTACAAAAATGTGTTATAGATCTCATTTTAGTGATTTCTAGTTTGGTTTGCTAACTAAGAAGATTTTACAAGAATGTGTTTTGTTTCTTGAATTTATATCATTTCATAGTTCTGCATCCTCCCGCTAGCTGCCATTATTTTGTGCATTACACAGATGAATTTTGCATATATGAATTTCACTCTGTAGAAACTATCATCTCAGTATGTTGTGTTTTCTTATAGTCCATAAAGCCCTAAGGACTGCTTAACGGTCAATGACGATTTTTTAAAATGTCATGTGCAAGTATATATTTAATCTAATATTTGATTTTGTAAACTAAATGATTTACATTTGAAAAGAGTGAATTTTCGTACTTTGGCTAACATTGAATACTGAAGGTCATTCCAGGCCCTCAGGAATATCACAGAAGTTTCACTCACAGCTTTGCTTCATGGATATCAAAGTACTTAGGTGTCGATAGATTACTAAAGACATTTTATGAAAATAGGTAAAATACAACTCGATATAAATTGAGACTTTTGGGCAATTGAGTAGATTTTCAGTCCTCCTTGGATCATGAAAAGTTTTATGTGTGACTTAGGTGCAGTAACAGCTCTCTGGCAAAAATAACTGACATACTTTGGCATTAAACCTCATAAAAGGAAATGAAAACCTGTTTTATAATGTCCTCATTGAAGTTTATGAGAATTGACCCTATTGTTCATCTATACTGCTTTATCTTTGTAGTTAGTTGGAAAGCCTTGACCTGAAATTAGGAATTTCTAGGCAATTTTGTGACAACGGATCCAGGCTCTGCTCTGCTGACAATCTTGGCACATCAGGCAATCTTATCAACACTGTGCCATGTGTTATTGAGTTTGATATTATGATTTTAAAATTTTACTTTATACTTCTCAGAAAATATCTAACAAATTTAAATATCATTTTTTTAAATCTCTCCCATTCCTGATAACCTTTTAAACTGTAGGCCTCGAGGAAGAATTAAGGACTTAACCATATTAGTTAGATCAAGTATGGTTGCATGTAGTGAGAACCTCAAGGTAAGAGCAGCCTAAATAATACAGATTCCTTTAAAAGACATCCAGAGATATGAATCTCAGAACTATTATGATTCCCCACTGTAATAAAGAGTCTAAGGTCCTTGAACCTTTCTGTTATATCATTTTAGCAGGTGGTTTTTATTTGTAAGATTACCTCATAGCATACAATCTTTATTGAAATCCCAGCAATTGCATAAACATTTCTGTTACCTGGAAAGAGAAGGAAAACAAAAGAAATGGTCCCCTCAGATGAGCCAATTCTCTTCAGGTAATCTTAAAGAAGTCCCTCTTAACAATTCTGCAGAGTTACAAGGCAAACATGCTGCAAGTAGAGTTAAACAATGTGGTCATTTAGACAGGCACATTACCACCCAGCATAAAATTGGGATTATTTTGTAATGGAAAAGGGGTAACACATATTGGGGAAAAAATATAGTCTCTGCCTCTGGTAGTTATCAATAAAGAACTGTTAGTGATCTCATCCCAGTGGGACCCCCAGCCCAGCTATTCAGCTTAGTCTCTCTCTTTCATGTAATACTTGGCCATCAAAATTTGTGCCTTAGAGGCAGGAGCCAAGGGACCACCTGTGATCACTTTCTGTGAACCTTCAAGAAATGGCTGAAAATACAACTAGGAAGACAATACACATATGTCCCAATAATAATTGCCATTATTTACTGATAGCTTCCTATTGACTCATAAATTGCATACGCTACTTTATGAAATACTTACAATAAAACCCAGATATTACCATCCCGTTTTACAGATAAACGAAAATTTCAAGGGATTAAAGAACTAAAGTTGTGCTTTAATTTTTTTTTTAATTTTTATAGACTGAGGAGGTACAAATACAGACTTCCTATGTATTATGCACCATGCATATGTTGCATAGTGGTAGAATATAAGCACCATGCATATGTTGCATAGTGGTAGAACTTGGGTTTTTAGTGTATCCATCACCTGAATAGTGAACATTGTACCCAACAAGTAATTTTTTTATCCCTCCTACTGTCCCATCTTTTGGAGTCTCCAATGTCCATTACTCCACTCTGTATGTCCATGTGTACCCTGTGTTTAGCTCCAACATATGAGAACAGATGGTATTTGAATTTCTGTTTGAGTTATTTCACTTAAGATAATGCCCTCCAGTTCCATCCATGTGGCTGCGAAAGACATGATTTTATTCTTTTTTATGTTCAAGTAATATATAGAGCTATTACTTGATACACACACACACACACACACACACACATATATATACACATTTTCTTTTTTTTGAGACGGAGTCTTACTCTGTCACCCAGGCTGGAGTGCAGTGGCATGATCTCAGCTCACTGCAACATCCGTCTCCCAGATTCAAGCGATTCTCCTGCCTTAGCCTCCCGAGTGGCTGGGATTACAGGTGCCCATAGGGTCTCACCATGTTGGCTCAGCTAGTCTTGAACTCCTGACCTCATGATCCGCCCACCTCGGCCTCCACCACATTTTCTTTATCCAATCATCTGTTCATAGACAAAGTTTTGCTTTTAACCCTAAGACTACATTGTCATTGCTGGAAACAACTGTTATGTGGCTTGTTTAGGATTGACAGCCACTCTGAGGCTGAAAGGTATACACAAGTTTGTGCATCAGGAAACATTAAAGAGTACCTGTTAGTTGGGGGATTTCTCCTTGGAATTTGGGCATATGGGGAAGTATCACAGAGTCACCACTTTCCAGAGCAGTGTTTTCAGCAGCCTGCTCTTCATCAGGATGTTAAATGTTACTTGATCCTTTTATGTGCTATCGTGAAATAAGACTGAGAAAGGTAGAATTTTCCCTTAGTATTGTACCTTTTTTTCTATCTGGCAAAAGTATTTTTCCTTTCTTAATCCTATCCTGTCTTTTCCTGGGCCCCATCTCCAACTATGTTTAGTTTTCTTTTTATCTGTTGTTTTAACAGTAAGATCATATGATACTCATTTCTCTGTTACTTCTTTCATCCTTAAACAGGTTATGGGCATCCCTTCAAGCCAATAAATATAGATCAAACTCATTTTATGATAGCCACATAATATCCCATTGAATTACCAATGACATTCAAAATACTTAATGGTGGTTATGGACTGGATATTGTTTAATTAATTTTCTACTCTAAAAAAGAAAAAATTTATTTCAGTTGATGCTCAGATCTGCAGCGCATAAATGCCTCTGTTTTCTAACCATTCCTACATGAATGGATGTTAATGATTTTTCCAGGGTTTTTTTTTCACCACAGAAATAATACATTACAATTTTGTAAAGTAAAATCTTTATATATTAGTGTTTTGATTTATATAAGAAAGATTCCCAGAAATGAGATTGCTGGATAAAAGGCTATATATATTTTTAATTACTGATTTTCATTATTACCTGACAACCTCCAACTTCCAATACACGAATGCCCTTTGCCTACCTTTCTGACAGCATTGAGCTTTATTGCTTTTTAGTTTTTGATAATGTAATGAGCAAAAAGTATAAGCTCATTTTTAAAATTTACATTTTTCTGCTATAATGAAGGTTTAATATCATCTACTGATTTACTGGCATTTGGGTTTCCTTCTTACCTGAGTTTCCTGTTTATATACTTCCACTTCGCCTCTTGTCTGTTGACTGTTCTCTTTTCCTTATCAATGCTTTTGGTAAACTCTATATATTAACTCTTTATCTGACAGAAATACTGTAATTATTTCCCTGAGACTATTGCTTTTAGCTTAATTTTGCTTATATGTTTTTTCTGGGCTTATATACCTTTTAATCTTTAGGGAGTTTTTAAGGTTTGTGGGTTTGTTTTCTTGTTTAAACAAATATTCTTTAAGATATTTTAAAATGTTTTTCTATGTTTTCTTCCACACTTTTTATTTTTTAATATTTAAACTATTATCTATGCTACATTTCAACTTCTACATAATGTGAGGCAGGACAATATACTTGTATTTTTTCCATTGAATAGCCATTTTTTGCTAGCACCACTTATTAAAGAAACCATCTGCTTCAATAAATGAACTGAAATGCAACAATTGTCACATATCACATTTCTGCATATAGTACATATATTTCTGGTTCTCTTTTACTGTTTACCTATTCCTTTGCTATTATCATTTTTTATCCTAGTGACTTTGTAGTCAGCTTTAGTATCTGACAAGCCAAGAACCCTATCACTATTTGATTGTTTCATCATTTCAGAAGCCATTTTCTAATATTTATCCATTTTAGTTTTAAATGTGAATTTAAAAAAAAAAAGTAAAGTAGCACTTTGTTAAATGTTTATATTTATTTGAAAATAGAAAAGAAATATTCTGCATCCTGAAACATGGTATGATTTGAAACTTTATTCAGATCTTTTTCCCTTAATACAATGTATAGATTTCTCTGTGGAGATACTGATCAGTCTTTTCAAATTTATTCCAAAATACTTTATAGTTTTGTCAGCATTTTGTTGTTCTTCATTTTCAACTCAAATAAATTGTTTTCAGTATAGATAAGACCTATGAGTTTTGTAAGGTTATTCTTTATCCAGCTAGCTTCTCTTATTAATCTTAGTAGATTTTTACTAGGGTATATATCCATAATAAGTCAAAGATAAAACAACCAAAGAAAAAATATTTGTAACAATATGACAGATAAAAGATATATTTTTTAACATACAGAAAACTCTTACAAACCAATAAGAAAAAACAAAAATGTAATCAGAAATCCTGTGAAGAGCATAAAAATGTAACCACGAAAGGCAAACAGAAAGAAAAACAGAAATAGCTTATAAACATTTCAAACAATACTAAAACTCATGACATTAAATAAATGCAAGTTAAAACTAGAATCAGGTTAACAAAAATTACCACTAGATTAGCAAACATTTTAGTTTGATATCATATAGCTTTTAAATGGCAGTAAGACTGAAGTATTCTCGTCAGCACTTTTAATGGTAAATTCAATTTAAATTACATTTATGTTCAATAGGTACTACCTATTTGGAGAGGAAATTACCAGTATTTATAAAAATGTTAAATTCATGTACCTGCCAATAAGTAAATATATATTATAAATTTCCAAAACAAAATCTTTTGCATAAAGAATGATTAACTAGAAACCTGATGTATCTAAGAACTATCAATAAATCAGCTTGATCAGAGCATAAACAGTCCTATAGAGCAGGGGCAAAACACAGATTGAAAACAAAGACAAGAATGAGATTGTGTAATGGAAGAAGAGCAGTATATTCCCTTTTCAGTTCCAAAATGTCTGGGAGGACCCGTAGTGCATTATCAGAACAAATACATTTGTACTAGATAGTCACTGAAGCACACAAAGTAGCAAGAATGCACAGATATTTCCTTCACTCCTTACAAATGCACTCTTTATGCCTAAAAAATAGCTACTTCACTCTGAACACTCTCCTTCTCGCTTTCTTTCATGCCCCTTGAGCCTCCTCTACTGCCCGTCCTTGACCCTAGGGCTCCAGGCTCCATCTTCAAGGAGTTACATAAGAGGCTCTGCTGCTGTTCAATGGAAATTCAATGAATCACTAGATGGGATAGATACTTAAGAGTTAGAGCCATTGTAAAATATAAAACCTTTCTCTCTTGGCTGTCTTTCACAGCATAAGTCAGCTGCATTATTCTATTAAAAAGTTTGCATACTTATTCCAAAAGTATATTCCTTGAATAAGGAAGGAATGAATACAGGGTCTGAAAGGAGAAGTGAAATTAAAGCTTATCTTGCCACACCATACTCTGTGGAATGGAGTAAAATATATTAGAGACCGGATCTTACTGTTATTTGGCTGCTTTGATATATTTCAGCTTCTTTTGCTCTAAAAAAAATAAAAAGTAAGTAAATAAAAATTTCACCTGGGCTCTGGAATGTTTGGTGAGATTCTTCCTATTAGTAACTGAGCCACGTGTTGACCATGGAAACGCTGGGAATAAAGGCAATTCTGGAATGCTATTCTCATGGCTGGTAGAGCAATGACTTGGGTGCTCTGGGAGCTGGATTACTATGGACTGCTGAGGAGTTGCCATGATTCCTTCCCACCTGGTAATAGCACTTCAAAAGCTGGTAAAGATGGAAAGTCAGGCCAGGACACAGCAGAGGACTAACTTCACCAAAGCTGACCTCCAAGGAAAAACTTCAAGTTCCAACAATTAAGACAATAGTGGAGTAAATTGGAAAGCTATTTCATTTTTTAAATGGGTGCTTTTATATAGATACTGAAGGAGAACAAGATATTTCAAAGCTTGAAGATTAAGTCTGCAGAGACCATGAATGATGGAATACTTGTGTGGGTTTTTTTTTTTTCCACTTCTGTAGATATAAAAATGCATGTACCCTTCAACTCACTAGAGTCATTTGATCTATTTCAGTATATTGTGCTTGACTAGAATCCAACATTCAGTTTCACGGCCAGCACTTCCATGTAATTAATAAACCAAGTTTTTTTCTCTGAAAACATTTCTTTTAATACCCTGTCTATACATGCCAGGAACATAACAATTCAGGTTAAGGATACTAAGGATTATCAGACGGAAGAGTTCAGAGTCACCATGTCACCACATCAAGCTTTATGGTCTTTGCTTTTCTATCAAACTGTATTTAGAATTCTCTTCCCAACTTCCTAGTCTGTTTGACTGATAGACACAGCTCATCATTCAAAAATTCAGCTAACAATGAAGTCCTGCCTGTTCCCTAGCCGTCATGCACAATAAACTGACAACAGTATTCTTTTTGCTGCCTTCTGTATCCAGGACAGTTTCTTATTATGGTATGTATTATTCGAGACTTTTATTTCAATGGCAACAACTCTACCAAATGTTAAGTGGTAATTATAGAAATAGAAAATGAATGTAATCACCCTCAGAAAAAAAGACTGGATATGAAAAAATATATTGGTTTTTCTTTCTCAGTCTCTCATCTTGGCTCCTTATTCATTTCTGTTTGATTTTCTATCTTTGCAAACCAGTTTTGTCATTTTCTCCAGCCACATACTGTCATATGACTGCCACATAGCTCTTGTGTTTATTTATACGGTCTAGCAATATGCAAGGATTCATTAGCATTCAGAGCTCAACTCATACTGATAGAGAATGGTTGAACCTGCTAGAATTAGTGGGCCACGGGATGAACCAGTAATAGCTAACGGAGAAGATACGCGGCATGAGTGCCCAAACCCTTTGGATACGGAAAGTTGTCAGAAACATGGGCAACAACTTAAGCACCCCAAAATTGTTTACTACAATCTGTAATATCATCTTGAACTTATTTACCTAACTAACCTACATAGAAGGGAAATTCCCTGTGAGAAGGTACCATACAAGATCATTACCTTTTCACTATATAATGCTCAAACTGTGCCATGTAAGTGCCCAATATTGTTTATTTATCTCTTTTGAATGAAACATTCATCAATGTGCAGATGGACTGCCATTTTATCAAGGTTTAAGAAACTTAGGTCCAAATTATAACCTTATATGGAATATTTGTAGGAGATGGGGCAAAATTGTATACAGTAGTGTTCATATGAAAGCATCTTTGTCCATGTTTTAAGCTATTAAATAGTATAGCAAAGTGATTTTTAAAATAGGCTTTGCATTCAAGCAGACTAGAATTTAAATAGGGATTCTGACACTTTATATAATGTGAGCATAGTTGCTTAACTACTAAACCGCAAATTCGTATATAAAATAAAAATGATAACACTCCATAGGTTTATTTTAATATGAAAATGAGTGTATTAGAGTGTTTGATAAGTAAGTAAAAAATTCATACTCGACAATAGCACTTTTTCTAAATTCCATCATAATTTCTTCATTTCTTTTTATCCTTACATAGCTCTAAAAATTAACTTTTCTAACAATACCTATCATTTAGGCTAATTCCTGCTGACATTTGGGGAACGGTGTTAATCTAATCAAGAAACTGTTCAAATCTTAGGGTAAAATGGGTTGCTTCTGTAAAGATTTTCTTGGGACTGATTTAATTTTTCGACATGGATTTTTTAATGATCTTACTGCAAACAAAAACCCGTTGAATTTTCTTGCTTTTACTTATTCTCACTTAATAAATCTATCAACAATTATAATAAATTACCATTTGTAAATATTTTCCTATTTCTCTGTTGATCATTTGAGCCACATCTCCTTTAATTCATGTCATTTAAAAAAAACTCTTCTTTCAAAATTATTTTTCTAAATGCTACAGAATTGTATTTTTGCATTTGAAAAATAGAACTGAGAAAGGACTTCACTCTAAAATAAATTCCAGAAAAATTAAACAAGAAAAGAAGAATTCTAAATTGCTAGAAGATAAATTTAATATTTATCTATTTTTTAAAATAACTTTCTTAGCTTTGAAAAAATATTGAATGAAATAATACAAAAATGTATAAAACTTAGACATAAAGACAAAATCATTTCTTTCTAGGTAATACATCACACAGCTATTTAGTGCATACTAAATTAAAATAAGCAAAAACATTTAAATCCCAAAAGTTGATTTGATCAAAAAAATCTTAAAGCAATAATTACCAAAAGAAAACGTAACATCAGTGAGTCTATGTATAAAAATATACATATTTGAACTTATTTCTCCTACCTGAAATTTTTTATCCTTTGATCAACATCAGCCAAATCACCCCAGCCCCAAGTAACCAACCACCTTCTCCTCTCTAGTTCTATGACATCAGCTTTTTCAGTTCACGTATGAGTGAGATCATGCAGTATCTGTCTTTCTATTGTACAACATGGAAACTATAGTTAATAACTATTAGTGGTAATACATATGGTAATTAGCTAGATTTAGTCATTCCACAATGTATATACACGTTATAGCATTACGTTGTACACAATAAGTACATATAATTTTATCTGTCAAAGTAAAATAAAATCATAAATATATATTTAAAACAAAACTCATAACAAAGTTAGGAGGGAAAATGACATAAAAATTTAGAAAGCAATCTACAACATGTTATTAAAATGGCTATACCCTCCTATCAATGTCTTTGTCATTTGGACTGCTATAACAAAAATGGCGTAAACTGGGTGGCTTAAACAACAGAAATTTATTTCTCACAGTTCTGGAGACTGGAAAGTCCAAAGTCAAGGTGACAGCCATTGTGGTTTCTGGTGAGGGTCCTCTTCCTGGTTACATTTTCACATAGCAGAGAGAGAGCGTGGTGGGGGCCGGGGCAGGCAGGCAGTCTCCTGTGTCTCTTAGGTGGTCACTGATTCCATCATGAGGGCTTTATCCTCATGACCACTTCCCAAAGGCCCTATCTCCAAATATCACCACACTGGGAATTAGTGTTTCAACATGTAAATTTTGGGGAGAAACAAACAATCAATAGCCATCTAATATTTACATTTATCATTAGCCTAAATATGCCATCCAAAAGTAAAAAGCCACATGTATAAAGACATTTAATAATACAATATGTGGATAATAGGCAGTACTAGTATTGTACACTATTATATGCAGTAGTGTATAACATAAAGAGCCAGACTATCTAACAATAGATTTTTCCTTAATAAAAATCATAAAACATGAAGCTATTAAAGTTACAAGTATAAAAACTACTTAGCAAAGTGAAAAATGTATATAACTGAAAAAAAAGATACGACAAGTTATACAGCATGATTATGTCTATATTGAAGTTATGTGTGACCACAGATAAGACCTAGATAAAAATATGGGGAATCTGAATATTTGATTAGAAAAGCATAACCATAAGTTAATTTTTTAAATCGACGTATGGGTTTACAGTCTTGGTTATTTTTTTTCAAAGTAAATAAAAGGATGGACTTTAATCTTTATTTATAGGATGCCAAGAGATATGAAATTCCACGTAGAAATACAAAACCCATTCAGAGGACAAGCTTCATATGGCATATACATGTTGGAACTGTTCAAGTTTCAGTGTAAAACATGCTACAATAACAAAACACATTTAAAAACAGTTCTTAGAGAAACAGCAACACAAACTTATACCACACATAGGACACAACAACTGTATGCCTCAGCTTACATGATCTAAATGTTAAAGGTTGCAAGAGTCTCATTCTGAACATAGAGGGTTTAGCTTTCAGAGGTAGTTTCTGGCACATTTTGATCTTCCTCTTCCTCTACAGAAAAGTACTTCCCAATGAAGCTTAACGAAGTCTTATATACAAACTCATTTGCATGGCTTTGTAGAGCTTCAATTTTGTCTAAGCCTCCACATTCTTCAATCATTATACTAAGTTTCTCAGTTTCACCTAGTTTCTCAGCAACCTGAAAGATATTTGAAATGGCATCCAGAGTAACCAGAATAATTTTGGTATCTTTCACAGTTCAGGGGTTTGTCAATGGTTCTATTATGCCACAGTGAACAAGGTATACAATCTGTTCAACTGTTCCACCACTTGTAGAGTTGGTCACAGCCCCTATGGCTTCCTTTTGTGTCTTAAAATCTGTCTTAGGGAGAACACTGACTAATCTATGGTTCACAGCTTGCTGTATCTGGTCCTGAAGGCCAGCTATGATGGTTGACATAGTCTATGTAGCTTCCTTCTGAACATTAGTTTTAGGCTGGGAAAGATGGTAAGTGCTCCTTCATCAATAACAACCTGAGCCTGTCCATCTGTACCAGTGACAATATTCCCTATGGCTCTTAGTGCAGGAGTCACAATTGGCAATTCAGAGCAGGAGTCACAGTTGGCAATTCAGAAGCTCCTAGAAGCTTCATGAGTTGGGTCACAACTTCTGTTTTCATGACCATGAATCTGGAGACTATGGATCTGGAGAAGATCCAGAATGGTCCAGGAACTACTGTCACTGAAGGATCGAATGGATTTCTGCCAGATTGTTCACTTTTGTCAGACCTTCAGTAAGGTAGGAATCAGCCCAGCATGTATCTACTAATACTTCTAGATTATTGTGATGAAGGAGCCAAACTAAAGTAGGAAGAATTTTCTCAACAGCACCTAATGGGGATGCAGGATTCTGTTGCAACAAAGGTTTGTAAGTGTCTGGGTAAGATTACATAAGTAACCACATGCTAAAGATAACATATCAGGAACTGTAAGAGCCAATAGTGGGTCAGCTATAATGCCTCATTTCTGTACTGTCTTTTCCCTTGTTCTTGAACCTGTTCAGTTGGGCAGCTGGTGAATTCACATTCTTGTTGGTGAACATGGTTATGAGACAAAGGGAGAAAGCTGTTCAGCAGGCCCAGGCTTCCACAGGAGGCAATGCAGGGCTTGCTGGCTGTAGGGCAACTGTGCTCAAAACTTCCACCTTGGGTCAGCCCGAAGACTGTGTGTCTTCATTATACATTGTGCAATGATAATTTTTTTTAACGAAATAATAGCTAAACTTAAAGGGTTTTTGCTTGGTAGGTTTCTCGAAGTTTGATAAGACAGTATGTGTAGCTAGGGTTGCCAGATTTAACTAATAAAAACAGAGGACTCCCAGATAAATTTGAATTTTAGTTGAACAGCGAATGCTTTTTTACTATAAGTACTTCCCATTCAATATCTGGCACATAATTTTACTACAAAAGCATTCACTGTATGTCTGAAATTCAAATCGGGATGGGTGTTGTGCAATTTATCTGACAATCATGCTTGTGCCATTTAGGACCTCACAGCTACTCCAAACATTCACCATTCATATTAATGGTGCATAGCTATGCCCCAGTATGCATGGGATGAAGGTGATGGGAAGATTTAACACTCATTGGAAGAAGCAACCTTGGCTTTTACCAAATAAAAATATGTTCAACTTTTTATTGTCACAATACGTATTTTAGGAAATCCTGATTTGATCCATGAGGGCCAGAAATGAAAACATTCTGAAACAAAATTAAGAGAAGAATAAAGAATGAGACAATGAAAACTGAGATCATGGGAGATAACAGGAACTGACATTTTCCCAAGTTTTCAAGCCCAGGTCAACTGCGTGAAACTAGTCTACAGCATACATCCTGAGAAAGCCCCAGTAACAGGTCCTTGTATTGTACACTTTGTATTTTCAAAAGACCCAACTAAATAAAACATTTGGAGAAGATCCAGAATGGTCCAGGAACTATTGTTACTGAAGGATCTAATGGATTTTTGCCAGATTGTTCACTTTTGTCAACGTGTGTTCATGGTCGTCTATGGATAAACAATGTTGCCTAAAGGGCAGTACATAGCTGCTTCTAGATTGTAGATTTATTAGCTAATAAAATGCTTCATTGAAATTTTATATCCATTTTCTTCTTGATATATTGCAATTCACAGCATCTTTAGTCACAGGTGTGAATGGCCTAGGCAAATAGGTCAGATGCAGCAAGAATCCTAAAGCTATAGTCAGCCTGTGGTATTGAAAACCTAGAAAGAATACTGGAGCTTAGAGAATAAACAAAGAGTGAAGGAAGGTGAGTGAAGAGAGGTAGACAGGGACTAAAATTCCCAAGAAGTGTTGGATACTCAGAGAACTGCAATGGGTAAGCCCCTGTGGAAATGCAGAGGAAGGACTACTATAATCTGGTTTGGGGCAGGTGACTTTGTTTTATTTTTATTAATTAGAAGTGGCTTTAATAGACCCCTCATTCCTATGTGGGTCTATTATGATCCTATACACGATCCTATACATGATCATTGCGATGTATAGGGGCTACAGATCAACTTTTGTAAAAATGGAGTCAAGAGGTTTTTGGCGGCCGGGCGCGGTGGCTCAAGCCTGTAATCCCAGCACTTTGGGAGGCCGAGACGGGCGGATCACAAGGTCAGGAGATTGAGACCATCCTGGATAACCCGGTGAAACCCCCTCTCTACTAAAAAATACAAAAAACTAGCCGGGCGAGGTGGCGGGCGCCTGTAGTCCCAGCTACTCGGGAGGCTGAAGCAGGAGAATGGCGTGAACCCGGGAGGCGGAGTTGCAGTGAGCTGAGATCCAGCCACTGCACTCCAGTTTGGGCGACAGAGCGAGACTCTGTCTCAAAAAAAAAAAAAAAAAAAGAGGTTTTTAGATGTCCTTGAACATTCAACTGACTTGTATGTAATCACCTTATACAATATAACTCAATCTGTTAAGTAGGCCAACATTTTTTGCAAACAATGTATTTCTGAACCCAAACTAAGATAATTTAACTACTTAACTACTGCAATAGTCTCTTAATTTAAGTGGTATTCCTGTTTCTTCTTTAGATTTCCTGCTATCCAGTTAACACCCAGGACTCAGCATAACATTTAGGGTATAAATCAATCAGATCATATAATGCCAGTGCTTAAACTTTCCAAGGATACTTCCGAGCTTCTGATCAGGATGTGAACTGGAAAGAACATGGCTCCCATTCTTTTAACACAAAAAAGCTAAGCAAACTGCAAGTTCACAGCTTTGAATCTATGAAGAGTAGAAAGAAAGCCAGTTCTATTACTAGCCTTAAAACTTATTTAGCTCAGTTCTATGTCCTACATAAAATGTCCAGCTCCCAACAAAAAAATATGAGGCCATAAAAAGGCAATATGGAACAACACATTGACAAAGACAAAGCAATCAACAGAACCACACTCAGATATGACATGGACGTTAACGTTATCTGACAGGAATTTTAAATTATTATGACTAATTTGTTCATGGCTACAAAATGTTCTTTTGAATTCAAGATCAGATGGGAAATCCCAGAGAGTGAAACAGAAGGGGCCAGGTGCGGTGGCTCACACTTGTAATCCCAGCACTTTGGGAGGCTGAGGCGGGCAGATCACGAGGTCAGGAGTTGAAACCCCATCTCTACTAAAAATACAAAAAAAAAAAAAAAATTAGCTGGGTGTGGTGGCAGGCACCTGTAATCCCAGCTACTCAGGAGGCTGAGGCAGGAGAATTACTTGAACCCGGGAGGTGGAGGTTGCAATGAGCCAAGACTGCACCACTGCACTCCAGGCTGGGCCGCAGAGCTAGACCCCGTCTCAAAAAAAAAAAAAAAAAAAAAAAAAAAAGGAAATAAGGAAAAGGAAGGAAGGAAGGGAGCGGGGAGGCAGGGAAGGGTAGTAGAAATGCTGGAAATGAAACAGTAATTGCAGTGAAGATTTTGTACACATGACACAGTGAGAATAAAATTGGTAACTTGAAGATAAGTCAATAGAAATCACATTTTTTTTTTTTTCTTTTTTTTTTGAGATGGAGTCTCGCTCTGTCGCCCAGGCTGGAGTGCAGTGGCCGGATCTCAGCTCACTGCAAGCTCCGCCTCCTGGGCTCACGCCATTCTCCTGCCTCAGCCTCCTGAGTAGCTGGGACTACAGGCGCCCGCCACCTCGCCCGGCTAGTTTTTTTGTATTTTTTAGTAGAGATGGTGTTTCACCGTGTTAGCCAGGATGGTCTCGATCTCCTGACCTCGTGATCCACCCATCTCGGCCTCCCAAAGTGCTGGGATTACAGGCTTGAGCCACCGCGCCCGGCCTAGAAATCACATTTCTTTAAAAGGATGTTTAAAAACTCTCAAAACTCAACAATAAGAAAGCAACAAACCTGATAAAAATGAGTAAAGAGTTGAGCCTTCAGCAAAGGGGATATACAGATGGCAAATAAGCATATAAAAAGATGCTTAATATCATTAATGCAAATTAAAACCACAATTAGACACAACCAGACATTTTTTAAATTTATTTTGTTAGAAACAAGCTTTAATTGTATCATGTGAAACTTGTGACATTTTAAAATTGTACAAGTATTTTGACATCTGCCTCCCACATTTTGTGTCTTAAAATGATGGCAAAATACCCACCAATCACAGGATTGATGGGTTTAATGAGTTTAACCCTCAGTTCCTGTTTGCAGCACCCAATATTCCTTTGAAATATGAAAACAGACCTGGCAGTGGCCAACAGTGAATTTCTGCCCCCAATACTAACAGAGTTGAAAAGTTCAGGTTCTCTGAGTGTTATGTTGCAGTGGCACTTGTCCAGAATTGGTATCTTCCCATACTTGGGGGACTTCAAATGTACCAGTGAAAATAGCATTTTCCTCTTCAAGGGAAAGAAAGAAAATCACTTCAAAGCCCAGCAGATCTGTCTGTGAGGCCTTTCCTCCCGCCCCATCCCTTCAGGCTTTTTTATTTTTTATTTTTATTTTTTTTGCAGTGGAGCAAGAGAGACCAATAGCTAACCTGAGTTACAAAAAGCAAGACGGTGATGGCCATAAAGGGAGTGACCAGGAGCAAGTGGAACACTCCTTTGCCTCCCACATCAAATGGATGTGCTTCACAGAAACACACACAAACACAGAAACACACACACGCGCGCGCGCGCAAAACAAATCCACAAAATACAACAGCTAGAATTATGAAATTCATTCATCCAAGGGTAGTAGATGGCATGAAGGAAAGGTGGGGAGTGGGGGTAAATGGCACAAGAAGAAAAACAAAGTCTTCAAATCAGTCCAGGCACAGGGACTGGCAAATGCTAGAAAATAGCTACAGAAAAACCTGTGTTCCTTTCAGATGCGTGATGGTGTTAAAAATCCACACACCGGTGTCAGGAAGATTCTGCCTTATGTGCACCAGAGACAAAAATTCTGATTCCTCAGAAAGAAGGGAATACACAGAAGAACCCTGGCAGAGTGAGGTCTGCCTTCCCTGGTGGGGGAAGTGAATACAGCCTCCCTCCTATCTCACCCATGCCCTTTGCATGTCAGTAGCCTTCAGTTTGACAGGAGATGGATGCAGTGAAGGGAACTGCCCTAAACAGGTTAAGCTGCTCGGGGCAGACTGCAGGTAGATTGTCCTGTAAGAGTCTGTTGCTTAGCAAGATCACCAAGGGCAAGAGGCACAACTGGAAGAGGTACGCTGTGCCAGGGGTCTTGGCTTCATTGGCACTGATAAAGAACAAGGATAGAGGAATAAAGTAACAAGGATAGAGAAGAGGCAGCCACTGATAATATGGCTGCACTGGTAATGAAGCCTGCATTGCCATGAGAAAAGCCAAGGGCAAACCAAACCCAAAGTAGTAAGACCAATTCCTTTCTACGTTAGACAACTGCTGGTGCGCTCCAATTCCTTTATTGAACCAACAATATTTGAAGCAGCACAGTGCATACAGAAGAGACATATGCAGGAGACTAACCAGCTGAACAACAAGATGGATGGGAAAGAGACTCACAAACACTCCTTGATTGAGGAAAAGAGCCTGCAGTGAACGGTTGGAGAGCAAGTCAGCAATTACTTTGCAGACACTAGGAAATGGGTGAGGCTTCCTCACTGGTTTCTCAAATGCCAGATCAGCTATATCTTGAAACCAAATGGCATTCACAACTTTGCTAGGCACAAATAAGGAAGCACTCAATGAGCACTGAAGATTGATATGAGGAAGAATTCTAGCCATGACCGAGCATCTCCATGTCATGATAGATCACCAATAATTCAGGGTGTCACTGACCAAAGCAGAAGAATCAACACTCAATAAAACAGGAGGAGACTGGACCAGAACACTCCACCATTCCAAGTGCAACACCAAAAAGTTCTACTAACAATACATGGCTCACTCTCTCACTCTTACTCTATATTCTTGGCTCTTCTCTGTGCCAGGACACTACTTGCCCTTCTTCAGTGCTGCTCCTCTCCCTTTTGCTGGATTCAAGCATGGAGTTTGGAGACTGTAAAAGTACCCTAGATGGAATATTTGATTCCCCTGCCAAGGTCCTGGAGAAAGGTTTTAACACTGTCAGGCATCTCTTCGCCACCCAAACTATCAACTACACAGAGGAGACAGAAGTACCCCAAAATCTGTCACTATGAAGGATCCATAGCTCCACTGCCATAGCTCTGGCCAGGCCCCTCACCCATGGCAGACCTGATCAGCTTCTCAGCACACAGTCGCCCCCACTCTACTGGGCTGCTCCCAGGGCAGGGGCCACATAGGGCTGCTGCCAGGCATTTTTTAAATAGTTAAAAAGAAAATTTAAAAATTAGCGACATCATGTTACTTAGAAGGATACAGAGCAACTGGAAATCTCATACATTGCTGGTAGAAATGCAAAATGTTACAGCATCCTTGGAAAATAGTTTGGCAGTTTTTAATAAAGTTAGACACATGCCTTTGATACATCCCAACAACCTTACTTCCAGGTAATTACTCAAGAGAAAAGCTATATTTATGCAAATACCTTTATATATTTATAGAGGTTTTTATTTTTAAAGTCTAAAAATGAGACAATGCATATGCTCCTCAAATGGTAAACTGATAAACTTTAGCAAACCCATTCAACAAGAGGTTTCTCACGAATAAAAAGGAATGGGCTTGATTCACATGACATAGGTGAATCTCAAATGCATCAAGCCAAGTAAAAGAAACCACATCCAAAAAGCTACATATCATATGGTTCCATTTTATATGACTTATTATAGGATGGGAAACACATCATAGGTTATATTAGTTCATTTTCACACTGCTATTAAGAAATACCCAAGACTGGGTAATTTATAAAGAAAAGAGGTTGAATTGACTCACAGTTCCACACGACTGGAGAGGCCTCAGGAAACTTACAATCATAGCAGAAGGCATCTCTTCACAGGGCAGCAGGAGAGAGAATGAGTGCCAAAAGAAGGCGGAAGTCCCTTATAAAACCATCAGATTTCATGAGAACTCACTCACTATCACAAGAACAGCATGGGGGAAACCTGGCTCCATGATTCAATTGTCTCCACCTGGTCCTACCCTTGACACATGGGGATTATTATAATTCAAGGTGAGATTTGGGTGGGAACACAGAGCCAAACCATATCATAGGGTATTAGGGATTGGGAGAGAAGGAAGAGTTGAGTACAAATGCACAGCGTGAAGACTTTGTCATGAGGAAACCTGTATTCATCTGTTCTCAAAATGCTAATAAAGACATACCTGAAACTGGGTAATTTATAAATGAAAGAGGTTTAATTGACTCACAGTTCCACATGGCTAGGGAGGCCTCACAATCATGGTGGAAGAGCAATGGACATCTTACATGGCAGCAGGCAAGAGAGAGCTTGTGCAAGGGAACTCCCCTTTATAAAACCTCAGATTTCATGAGAGCTATTCACTATCATGAGAACTGCACAGGAAAGACCTGCCCCCATGATTCAATTACCTCCCACTGGGTCTTTCCCACAACACATGGAAATTGTGGGAGCTGCAATTCAAGATGAGATCTGGGTGGGAACACAGCCAAACCATATCAAAACTATTCTATTACTTCATGCATTTGCCAAAATCTGTATAACTATACCCCATAAACAGCATATTTTACCATATCAGATTTTTAAAAAACCTTTGCAACAGCCTGTATAACCATTAAAATTGAAGCCTATTTCCATATCCTGTACAGTTTTGCATAATATTTCTTCTACCTCAAATTGCTCACTCATTCCATTGCTTACTATGCTACAGCAATACAGTTCTTAGTAAACAAAGTAACTTCAACCCTCATGTTATTGTACTTGCCATCAAATTCCTAGAATATCCTTTTCCCCAGGTCTTTATTTTGTTAACTCCTTCTTATCCTTCACATCTCAACTTCAATGTCAACTATCAGATATGCACCCTTAACAGCCAATATTATTTTACCTTCCCTCTATCATATTGCCTTGCTTAGTTACTTCACAATTTCCAGAACCTAAAATTATTTTATTTATGTTTTTACTTATTTGCTACATGTTCCCATCTCTAGAATACAAGCTCCATGGAGTGAGGTGTCATTTTTCTCCTTTTCAAAAACAGTAAAATCCCCGGGCATATAACAGCCAAGTGATAAGTATTTGATAAATGAATGACTGAATTTTAAAACTATTATGTTAAGTGTTCTGAGATAATCCCTCCAAATTTCTCCCAGGCAACACTAGACTTTTACAAAAAGGAAGAAAATAAATGGCTTGTATGCAACTATAGTATTTCTACAACAAAGTGGATTATGAATTAATTGGTCAAATAATTTGTAAAAGAGGCTATTGAGCATGATCAAAAATCTCCATGGTGCCCTTAAGGTCCAGAATTCTGTTATAATTTTGTTTGAACACAGATTCATTCATTATTAGACTTCAGTAGTGGTTACCTAAGAAAAGGTATACTCAGAGACAGATTACTTTTTATCTCAAAAAATAGTAATACTGCCAGTCATCAAGATGGCTGACTAGAGGTGCCCAGCACTCTTCTCTCCTGAAAAAAAAGACCAAAATAGCAAGTAGATAACCACATGTCCAATAGCATAAGCAAAACCACTGGGATTCAGCAGAGAAGTAACAGTGACCCTGAGGCATGGAAACTTGAGATTGCACCATAAAGAGAGAAGCAAACCAGATGGTCAGGGTCAGTTAAGAGCCAGGAAAGACTCCTCATTGCGGGAAAAATATACATGAGAGATCCCCAATGGTCCACCTTCCCACCACAGATGCTTGTAATCCTAACTACAGGTGAGCCCCTCAACCCTCCCATACCCTGAGCCTACAGGCAGCACAATTATGTTATCCCTGCAAGGGAATTCATACTTCATCTTATCCACCATCAGTACCCAATTTGCTGCAGCCCAGCATTACTTTCCGAGTGGAGCCAACACCAGACTATATCCTGCCCTGGAGCCCAATAACTCCTATATCTCCATATCCTTGGGGCCCCATCAACATTCTCCCACATCTGCCTAGAGGGCTGCAGCATCACACCAGCTGGACCTAGGGGTGGGCCATGTCTCTGATACCCAAGCCCATGCAACACCCTACAACACAGGGAATAGACAGTCCAGCACATCGTGGAGGCTGCTCCTAAGACATAGGGAGCCAAAGCACATGCTCCTTATAGCCTGAGAGCCACCTGCCCAAGCCTCCACAACAGTGATCCTGCCCCCACCCCAGCAGCCATTGTATACCCAATCACACTGCCTGGGTACCTAAAACCTAGTCCACCTTGCCTCCCACAATTACTACCAACACCCACATACTTCACCAAGAGGCCCAAAGACCTCTACTACCACGGCTGATACATGTGTGCACCTCCTGAGATGGCTCAAAGATAAGCCTTCTTGGGTCACCACCGTTACTATTGGCACCCACACACACTACCTTGGAACTCAAGGACCAGCCTACCAGGTGTCCCCATGTCATCACCACTGACACCTGCATGCTCTGCCCAGGGTCCGAAGGAGTAGCCCAAGGAACAGACAAGCCAGACTATGGCTGCCACTGCCCATGCCTGTGCACCACACCCAGGGTGCTGAGGGCTAGCCAGCATAGGTTCTGTTGTCACTACCACCAGTGCCCACACACCCAATTTAGGGGCCCAAGAACTGGCCCACCCAGAGTCCTCTCATCACAGCCAATACCCACACAAACTATTTAGGGACCTGAGGACTGATTCATCTGGGGCTCACCCAGGCCACCCAGGGACCTGAGGACTGGCCTGACTGGCACCCCAGTTTCCAGCAAAGTCTCACCACAGCCTGCACAAATAACAACAACCACTAGGGAATTCACAGACACCACTGACGTTAATTACAGCCAAAGAAATCATATGGAGATTACACTCTGGCACCCACTCAGAACCTAAGCCAAAGTACCCTAACCAACAGGCACTACAGATACACCAACAAGAAATCATATTTCCCTATGAAAACTACTCCATAAAATTAGAAAATGCTACAGTTACACCAGATGCATAGATATCAACATAAACATCAACAAGAAACATGAAAAAGCAAGTAAACACAAACACCTCCAGAGGAACACAATAATTCTTCAATAACAGACCCCAAAAGACATCTATAAAATACCTTAAAAGGAACTCAAAATAATAATATTAAGGAAACATAGTAAGATACAAGTAAACACAGATGGACAATACAAAGAAATCAAGAAACTGATTTGTGATCTGAAAGAGAAATTTAACCAAAAAAAAGATATGAGAAAAGAAACAAAGAGAAATCTTGGAATGAAATAATTCAATGAATGAAATGAAATGTATAATCAAGACCTTTAACAACAGACTATATTAAGAAGAAAAAAACAGTTTCTAACCTTGAAGATAGGTCTTTTGAAAATTACCCAATGTAAAAAATAAAAAACAAAAGAGTGAAAAAGAATGAAGAAGGCTTGGCATAGTGGCTTACACCTGTAATCGTAACACTTTGGGAAGCCAAGACTGGAGGATCACTTGAGCTCATGAGTTTGAGACCAGCCTGGGAAAACATAGCAAGACTTCATCTCTACTAAAATTTTAAAAAATTAACTAGGCATGGTGGTGCATGACTGTGATCCCAGCTACCTGGGGATAGGGGACTGAGGCAGAAGGATTGCTTGAGCCTGGGAGGTCAACACTGCAATCAGTCATGATTGTGACACTGTGTGAGAGAGAGAGATTCTGTCTAAAAATAATTAATAAATAATAATAATAAGGCCTACATGACATACAGGACAACATCAAGCAAATAAACATTCAAATTTTGTAGAGAGAGAAGAAACAGGAGAAGGCACAGAAAACCTATTTAATGAAATAATAGCTAAAAGTTTTCCAAGTCTTTTGAGAAATACAGACATCCAGATACAGGAAGTTCAAAATTATCCAAATAAATTTAACTCCAAAGTTCCTCTCCAAGGCAAATTATAGCCATGTTATCAAAGTCAATGACAAATAAATGATTACAAAGCCAGCAAGAGAAAATCATCAAGTCACATATAAGGGAATTTCCATCGCATTAGCAGTAGATTTCTCAGCAGAAACTATATAGGCGAGGAAAGAATGAGATGATATAGTCAAAGTGATGAAAGAAAAAAAATGGCTGTCAAGAATAGTATACTCAGCAAAGCTATTCTTCAGAAATGAAAGAGAATGAGTCTCTATCAGACAAACAAAAACCGAGAGACTTCGTCACCACTAGACCAGCCCTACAAGAAATGCTTAAGCAAGTCCTACAACTGAAAGCAAAAGGATGATATATACCATCATGAAAACACATGAAAGTATAAATAAAACTCACAGGTAAAGCAAATACACAATTATGGAAGCAAAAGGAATTAAACCTTATCACTACAGAAAACCACCAAATCCCAAAATAAATAATAGGAGAAGATGAAAAAACATAAGGATATGCAAAACAATCAGAAGCTATCTAACAAAATGACAAGAGCCACTCCTCACCAATCTATAACAACCTTGAATGTAAACAGTTTAAAACCTCAATTAAAAGCTGTAGGCCGAATGAATGAATCAAAAAAGATCCAACTATATGCTGCCTACAAGAAACTCACTTCACCTGTAGAGACACATAGACTGACAGTGAAGGCATGAAAAAGGATTGTCCATGCAATGGAAATCAAAAGCATGCAAGAATAGCTACACTTTGATAAAATAGGCTTTAAGTAAAAACAAATAAAAAGAGACAAACGGGATTATTATATAACATAAAGGAATCAATTTAGCTGGAGGATATAACAATTGTAAATATATATACTCAATACAGAGCACCAAGATATATAAAGCAAGTATTATTAAAGGTAAAGAGAGACATAGACCTTAATACAATAATCATTGGGAACTTCAACACCTCACTTTTAGAATTGGACAAATCATCCAGTTGGCCAATTAACAAAGAAACATCAGATTTAAACTGCATGATAAGCAAAATGGACCTAATAGACATTTACAGAACATTTTATCCAAAAACTACAAAATACATATTCTTCTCATCAGCATGTGAAATGTTCTGCTGGATGAACTACATGCAAGACCACAGAACAAATATCAATAAATTAATTAAAAATTTTATTAAGTATCTTCTTAGACCATAATGGAATATGACTAGAAATTAGTAACAAGAGGAACTCTGGAAACTGTGCAAATACATGGAAATTTAAAAACATGCCCCTGAATGACCAAAGGGCCAATTAAAAAATTTAAAGGGAAATCAAAAAGTTTCTTGAAAAAGATGAAATTGGAAACAACATACCAAAACGTATGGGACACAACAAAAATAGTACTGAGGGAATTTTACAGCAATAAATCCATACATTAAAAATTAGAAAAACTGGCCGGGCGCGGTGGCTCAAGCCTGTAATCCCAGCACTTTGGGAGGCCGAGGCGGGCGGATCACGAGGTCAGGAGATCGAGACCATCCTGGCTAACACGGTGAAACCCCGTCTCTACTAAAAATACAAAAAAAAAACTAGCCGGGCGCGGTGGCGGGCGCCTGTAGTCCCAGCTACTCGGGAGGCTGAGGCAGGAGAATGGCGTAAACCCGGGAGGCGGAGCTTGCAGTGAGCTGAGATCCGGCCACTGCACTCCAGC
This sequence comes from Macaca nemestrina, assembly GCF_043159975.1. Lineage (NCBI taxonomy): Eukaryota > Metazoa > Chordata > Mammalia > Primates > Cercopithecidae > Macaca > Macaca nemestrina. The sequence goes on from NC_092128.1 coordinate 13,986,524, forward strand.
CTGGGTGACAGAGCAAGACTCCGTCTCAAAAAAAAAAAAAAAAAAAAAATTAGAAAAACTTCAAATAAAGAATTTAATGATGCATTTTGAAGAACTAGAAAAGTGAAAACAATAAAAACCCAAAATTAGTAGCAGAAATAAATAATAAAGAATAAACTAGAACTAAGCAAAATAGAAACTAATAAAATACAAAAGTCAACAAACAAAATGTTGTTTTTTAAAAGATAAACAAAATTGAAAAACCATTAGCTAGATGAAGAATAATAGAAGACACAAAATTAAATCAGAAATAAACAAGGAGACATTACAACTGATACCACAAAAATACAAGGAATCATTAGAGACTATTATGAATAAATATGCCAACAATTGAGAAATCCTAGAGGTAATGGATATATTCCTGGACACATGCAACCTAGCAAGATTAAACCAGGAAGAAAGAAAACCTGAGCAGACCAATAATGAGTAACGGGATTGAATTAGTCATAAAATGCGTCACAACACATTAAAGCTGAGACCCGGATAGTTTTCCTGCTGAATTCTACCAAATTTTTAAAGAACACCAACTCTTCTCAAACTATACCAAAAAATTAAAGAGGAGGGATTTCTTCCTAACTCATTCTACAAGGCCAGCATAACCCTGATACCAAAACCAGACAAGGACAGAATTTAAAAAAAAATAAAGTAAGAAAGAAAGAAAACCACAGGCTAAAATCCCTGATAAACATACATGCAAAAGTCCTCAACAGAATACTAGCAAACCAAACAAGACATCAAAAACATAATATACCATGATCAAGCAGGATTTACCTTAGGAATGTGAGGATGGTTCAACATATACAAATCAATAAGTATGATACATTACACCAACAAAATGAAGGACAAAAACCATCTGATGACTTCAATAGATAAAGAAAAGAGCATTTGATAAATTTCAACATTCCTTCATGATCAAAATTCTCAACAAAGTAGGTATAGAAGGAACACATCTCAACATAATAGAGGCCATATATGACAAACTCACAGCTAACATCATACTGAATGGGGAAAAGCTAAAAGCCTTTCCTCTAAGAACTAGAGCAAGACAAGGATGCCTACCTTTCATTGGTCTTCATCAACATAAGAGCAATTAGGCAAGAGAAAGAAAGAAAGGGCATCCATCTGAAAAGAGGAAGTCGAATTGTCCCTTGCAGATGATATGATCTTATATAGAGAAAACCTAGACTGTAGCAATACACTTTTAGGACTGACAAATGAATTCAGGAAAGTTGCAACACACAAAATCAACATACAAAAACTGGTAGCATTTCTATACACCAATGACAAACTAGCTGAAAAAAAGAACAAGAAAGCAATCTCATTCACAATAACTACAAATAATAATAATAATAAAATAGCCATGAATAAAATTAACCAGGAAGGCGAAAGACCTCTACAAGGAAAACTACAAAACATTGGTGAAAGAAATTGAAGGGGACACATATAGAAAGACATTCCATGTTCATGGATTAGAAGAAAACTGTTGTTATAAAGATCCTATCACCCAAAGCATCTACATATTCAATGCAATTCCTATCAAAATACTAATGACTTATTCACAAAAATAGAAAAACAATCATAAAATTTATATGAAAACACAAAAGACCCTAAACAGTCAAAGCAATACTGAGCAAAAAGCTGGAGGCAAAACAATGCCAAAATTATACCAAAATAAACTACAAATATACAAAGTTATGCCAAAATATACTACAAAGCTATAATAACCAAAATAGCATGGTATTGACATAAAATCAAACACATAGAATGGAACAGAATAGATAACCCAGAAATAAATCCACGTACTTAGAGCCAACTGATTAATTTTTTTGAGCACAGGAGCTCACTCTATCACCCAGGCTGGAGTACAATGGTGCAAAAACCATTCATTGCAGCCTCAATCTCCTGGGCTCAAGCAATCCTCCTACCTCAGCTGCCCATGTAGTATAATTCATTGGTCATTTTTTTGTTTTTGTTGGGACCACAGGCTTGCACCACCACGCCCAGCTGATTTTACTATTTTTTGTAGAAATTGAGTCTCACTTTGTTGTCCAGGCTGGTCTTAAACTTGTGGGCTCAAGAAATCCACCTGCCTCATTCTCCCAAAGTGCTAGGATTACAGGTGTGAGCCATGGTGCCTCACTAGCCAACTCTTTTTTGACAAAAGCACCAAGAACATATCCTAGGGAAAGAAAATCCTGTCCAATAAATGGTGCTGGGAAAATAGGATCTCCATATACAGAATAATGAAACAAGACCTTTATCTCTCACCTTATTTTTTAAAATCTAGTTAAAATGGGCTGAAGACAAACATAAGACCCTAAACTATATAACTACCAGAAGAAAACATAGGAGAAATGCTTCAGAACACTGATATAGGCAAAGATTTTATGAGTAAGATTTCAGAAGCATAGGCAACAAAAACAAAAAATTGACCAATGAAATTATATCTAACTAAAACCTTTTGCACAGCAAAGGAAGCAGTCAACGGAGTGAAGAAACAACCTGTAGAATGAGAGAAAGTATTTGCAAACTATTCAACCAACAAGGGACTAATATCCAAAATATTCAAAAACTCAACAGCAACAACATAACAAATGATTTAATTAAAAATGGACAAAGGATCTGAATAGAAACTTCTCCAAAAAAGACATACAAATGAAAATGCAACATATGAAAAAATGCTCAATATTACTAATAATCAGGCAAATGCAAATCAAAACCACAGTGGAATACTATCTTGCTCCAGTTAGAAAGACAACTGTCAAAAAGACAAAATATAACAAGTGCTAGCAAGGATGCAAAGAAAAGGGAACTCATACACTGTTGGTGGGAATGTAAATTAATATAGCCATTATGGAAAACAGCATGGCATTTTCTCAAACGACTAAAAATAGAACTACCATATGATCCAGCAACCCCACTGCTGGGTATTTATCCAAAGGAAAAGAAATTAGTACATTGAAGACATGTCTTCACTCTCATGTTTATTGCAGCTCTATTCACAATAGCTAAGGTTTGGAATCAACCCAAATGTCTATCAACAGATGAACAGATAAATAAAATGTGGCGCATCCAGGCTTATCCATGTTGTTGTAAATGACAAGATGTCATTTTTTATAGCTGAGCAATATTCCATTGTGTGTATATATATATAGTGTATTGTGTATATATAGTGTATATATTACAGTGTATCTATACAATGTATATATATACAATGTGTATATATACACACACACACATTGTATATGCCCATCTAGTATAATTCATTGGTCTTTTTTTTGTTTTTGTTGGGACCACAGGCTTGCACCACCACGCCCAGCTGATTTTACTATTTTTTGTAGAAATTGAGTCTCACTTTGTTGTCCAGGCTGGTCTTAAACTTGTGGGCTCAAGAAATCCACCTGCCTCATTCTCCCAAAGTGCTGGATTACAGGTGTGAGGGCAATGTATGTGTGTGTGTGTGTGTGTGTGTGTGTGTGTGTATAATGTGTATATATATGTACAGTGTATATATACAATGTATATATATTACATTAATACAATGTATGTATTAAATATCACTGCGTTCTGAAGTTCATTAAAAGACAGTCTAGAACTAGACAGGTTTTTTGCTACAAAGTCAGTGTTTTCAGACAAAGCAAAATCTCTCATTTCTTCTACGAAAACCTGGTTTACCTTTTATTTAAAATATTAAAACAATTAAGAAGTGTGTGTGCAGTGAAACCCATCTCTACTAAAATTACAAAAAATTAGCCAGATGTGGCAGGTGCCTGTATTCCCAGATACTCAGTAGGCTGAGGCAGGAGGAGAATCCCTTGCACCTGGGAGGCGGAGGTTGCAGTGAACCGAGATCGTGTCACTGCACTCCAGCCTGGGCAACAGAGCAAGACTCCATCTCAGAAGACAAAAAAAAAAAAAAGAAAAAAGTGTGTATGTATGAAAAAGCAAGCAATACAAGTCTGAAGTGGAATAAAAGTAAAAAATTATAGAACATGGCTTTTCTAATCGAACATAGTTTATCTTGAAAGTGACTCCTTGAGGCAAAGCAATTTTAATTAGTGGAGAATGAGTTGGTAGATGGAGACTATTTTAGGAATTCTGCAAATGTTCTGAGCATTTTCAAGGCCCTTTATATCCCAGTGACACTGTTTTGCTTATCATTATTATAGCTAGTATTTCAGAACATATGACTTTTCTTTTTCTTATTATAATGCACTTCTCTGTCATAATTCTTATGCTTAACAATTGTGTTGTTATTCTTTGATCACAATTGGAGAGAGAAAGAGGAAGGTGATTATAGATTTTCATGAGGCATGAGGCATGAGGCAGGAGTGTAAAGGGGCAAAAAAAATGAGAGTAAAGACTACAGGGTGAGTATGAGAAAGTGACTGTTATACAAGTAATTAACTAGGATTTTGGCTATAAAACGAAAAGCTATGGAATCAGAGAGGTTACAGCAGACAAAGAAAAAGAGAAGGTAGGAAGAAGACATTGAGTCAAATAATTCACCTCCCCAGTTCCCATTAATCTATGACACTACAGATGGTTTGTGAGAGAACCAGAAAAGTTGTTTCAGGGCAGGTAATGGGAAACAATTTTCACTTTCTTCTTCTTTTAAGCACTTCCACCTGCCCCCTACAAAACTGGGCTTCCTATCTTCTTGTGCTGTTATTTTACTCTGCTTATCACTTCATGGCTAATAGCTTTATCTACTATTTACATTGATGTCATTTGTAGTCAGCCTCTGGTATCACATAGCATTTTTTGTTAACACTTGAAAATATTAAGTTTTTGAGTTTTCTCCCTGCAATAGACAGTGTTCACACAATAATGACTACACATCTGCAAGGCCACTGTAAAATCTGGGAAGACGAGACCTAAATAGTCCACATGGCAATGACTTCTTTGTAGATGAAACAGCTTCCGGTGATATGGAAGTAATAGCTTTAATCCAAATATTATGTACTTTGGTAGGAAATTTATCTCAAATGAAAAATATACAAAAATAAAAACAGTTCTACATGTTCTGGTAAAAAAAAAAAAAAAAAGAAAAGAAAAGAAAAGAAATCTAATTTTGTCAGCTTTATTCCTCTTTGTTGAGTGAGTCTGATAGATATTCTTCCAAGTGTAGTCCATGGATCACCTGGACTGTAATCACCTGGGTGCCTGTGAAAGTGCAGATTATGGAAATCCACCCTCTGCTGCTGAATCAGAATCTTTGGGGATACAGCCTGATCTAAATGTCAGCAAGCTTTCTGCATTACATTTCTGTCCACTAAGATTTCAGAGTCTCTAGTTTAATGCAGGATCCTGTTGTGTGAGAGCAGGCACCTCGCCAGCACTTGGCATACAAGAGTTTACCAACCACAAAGGAAACTGTCCTTCCTCTCTCCCCTCTACCTCCTGCAGTGCTCCCAGGCTTTCCTTGCCAATGACATAGATTAGATGCTTCCAAGTACTCAAAAGCCCAAAGGTTAATGAGGCATCTCATTCATATTTCATGATTGCTGTTTGCCCTTCTCTGCCTTTGGGACACACAATGGAAAAGTGCAATCAATAGAATAATATCAGAAGCACTAGACAATTAGAAGATACCAGAAATAATCCATAGACGCCTACTGTATTTATAGCAAATGGCCTGAATTAATAAATTATCAACAGAGATCATTATTTCACTAGAATCCGTCAATGTGTGAAAAAAAAAGGCAAACAAATACATCAAACTCTAGGAATAAAGAGCACCTACCAATTTATTTGTTTAATTATCCCATTCTCAACATGCCTGTTTTTATCGTGTCTGCCCCATTTCTTGTCATCAAGGCCATCATTCTATTGTTTTTTGTGTTGAAAGATTTTAGAGCTCTTTATTCTCAGGCTAATATGCTCACACATAGGACAATGATGGAAAAGACAGGAGAAATTCAATGCGTCTGTGTTGAAAATGAATACCTCTGATGTTCACTTTCTAAACTCCTCAAATCTTGCTACATTTTAAAGCTCATTTATTGAGTAAAATTTCTCCTAAAACTTTGGGGAGGGTGTTCTTTATTAATTATATTGTTTGTATTCCCTCGTCTCTAATGTCCATTACCTCTCCTATATAGCCCTTTGTTTTATACTTTTAAAATTGATTTATAGTAGTAATAGAAACCATTACTGAGTATCTAAAATATTCCAGAAATTTTGTATAGGTTACCTTTAAATATTACAAGTATTTCCCAAAAATATGTTATTTGCAGCTCAAGCCCTCTAAAGTAGTTTTTAAAAAAAAGAAAAAAGAAAGAAAGAAAAGAAAAAAAAGAAAGGAAAAAAATAGGCTTTGGAGATCATTTAGAGACTGTTTCAAACTATTTCTTGATTTTTCAGGTTCCTGAAACATATTCATATATTAAATCATCTGAGATATACAGTGGGGAAAAAAAAAAGCAGTAAAAGTTTTTATCTCAAGGTTTCTTATGTTAACTTGACCGTGAAACTATTTTTTTTTTTTTTTTTTTTTTTTTAGGTTCCAGTGAAATTACTTTGCAAAATGCTGCCTTGGACAAAGTTTGAATATATTTAGTATTATTAGTTTTATTCTTATTACTACTACTCTAATTTAAATAGAAAGTACTATGGCAGTAAAAAAAAAAAAAAAAAAAGATTATTTGTCCAAAACCACAGAACTAAGGGATGATAGACCTGATATTCAAATGTGTCTCTAAAATTCACTTTCATTCCATTATTTCTAATATATTCTTCCTCTTTAATTTCTAAATCATTTCTTCTAGATCACTTTTTAAATTCTATAAAAGAAACTAACATCGCTAGTAGACATTATACACCCAAGGGTCAACCCTTATTTACCTAGAATGCCCATAAAACAAATTAAAATAATATTCATTATTGGGGCATTTATGTAATACAGGCCATTAACACACAATGCTGGTTTTTTTTTTCTATAATCATTTTTTAATGTCAAAGTTTAAGACAAAATTTTAAGTAACAATCCTTGGAATTTTTAAAGAATCAAAAACACTGAGGCAGAATTTTGCAAGAAAGCAGACTTTAGCAAGTCATTAGTGAAACAAACTTCATCAAACAAGGGAAGGAAAGACGGAGGGAAAATAAATAAATAACTTTGGCATGAGTGAGATGGGGAGAACAGGCTTTGGAGTTCATGAGCTCTAATGACATAGCACCTGACTTTCAGGAAACTCTCCTACAGGAGAAATTTGCACAAGAGATCAGTTATATAAGCAAATATATTTATTACAGCATTTTTATAAGAAAAAATAGAAACAACTTATATCCAAAAATAAGGAAATAAAAAATTAAATAAATTATGGTGTGGTTCACTGAAGTAAGTTTATATGAACAGATAGGAAATAATCACAATAAATTTTTTCCCATTAAAAAGAAGTCAAAGAATAATGTGTGTGCATGATCTGAAATTGTAAAGGAAGAGATGGGAACACTGAGAGGAAGTGGGCTGTGAAGGGATACTTTTGCTTTCATTCCTTTATTTTTTATTGTTTACATGTAATGGTTGGCAACAGGCATATAATGCAAGATTACTTTTTTATTTAAAAATAACTCTAAGAAATCAATTAGAAAGTGCATGTCATGCAGGCAATATAGTATAGTGAGCTAAGCATCATCTCTGTATGCAGACAACCTGAATCAAACTATAATTCTGCATCTATTATCTGGGTAACTTTGATATTTTCCTTAATTTATCTGAATATTCATTTTTATCAACATAAAGTAGGGATAATTATGTCTTTCATTAGTCCAAGGTTTAGAGGTGATACATACAGGTGCCCAATATACAATAGCTAATAATAGCAAATCACTTTGAAGAAAAACAGCATTGCATATTTCACTATGCGCTGTTCCGGTTTTGTTTGTTCCATTTATCTACTCCTAGATGTGAGTCCTTTAAAAGAAAAGAGATTTTTCTGACTTGTATTCTTAAATCTGTCTCCTCTGCCATGTTTACTTAACTTCACCTAGTAATACCTTAGAATATTGCAGATTGGGGAAATAAAATAGAATTACGTGTATGTTCGAGCTAGAAAAGATCTTAAAGATTAACTAGTCTCATTTCCAGTTTTGCTACAAATAGAAAAATAGTATGGCATAGTAATTAGTTCATTAAATTGATTAAATTTATAGAGTCGCTCAAGGTATATTATCTCATATACAGTATATATGACCGTTATATGGTACTAACTGAGGTCTGTTTGCTTAACTTAAACCATTGAGCTTTATTTCCTGGTAAGGCAATGATAATTTTAGAACTTGGAATATTTAGAAGTGTGTAAGTCTGAGAACTATCACTGCCTTAACAAACTCTGAGAAGACAGAACATGGGGTGAAAGAGGGCAGAATATAAGAACATCAAAGCAAGGGACAAACTTCATCTATTTAGCTATTCTGTAATTTCACTTGCATCATGGTAATAACGCAATAATACTCTTACACAATAATGCTTTGTGTCTGCCTTGGTATTATGTATGTCAGACTGCTATGCCATCCCCAGCAATAAAATTAGAGAGGGATAACGTGGTAAAAAGGCATACGCTTCATACTCTCTCTGCATTCTTATTACTCAAACTGATGGAGGGTCATTGGAATGTTATGAAACATTTTCCAGTAGTTGTATTTCAGAGTTACATTAATATATTCAAGTTTTATACATTTTGCTGCAAATAAAACTGAGAACCTAGGTAAAGATTCCCCCAAAATTTGGATTTTTCCTATTTAAGGGCTAGAGGATTAACTGTCTATGAAGCAAGTAGTTTCTCTTGGGGCAATGAGCACTATAGAAGTAATAGCCTAAAAGTGATTTTTTTCTTATTAGGAAACATTTTCAGTCATTCAAAATATACAGAAAATAACAATAATGAACTAGGTATACCTACCATCTAGCTAAAAGCAAACAAACAAGACATAACGGATAGAAAAGAGTGCACCTCTCTTCTTCCCAGTGGTAGTCACTATCCTGAATTTGGCATTATTTATTCCACCCATGTTGTTATACCGCAACTATAAAATTTGTATTCTTAAGCTATATAGTATTGTTTTGCAAGTATCCAAACAGTGCATACATTGTATCATTCTTTATGTAGCCTTACAAAACTTTTATTTTTTGCTTAAAGTTTTCCTTTTGCAATTTATGCATGTTGCTAAAGGTCTAGTTTATTCACTTTAATTGCCATTAATGTTCACTTATAAGAATATATGACAGTTTACTCATTTTTCCTATTAATGGCGACTTCTATTGGCTTCAGTTTAATTGCAAAGAATAGTAATGAATAATCATATTTTTGGATAGATAAGAAAAAATAGATATTTGATAGATGATAGAAAAACAGATGATAGATAGATAGATAGATAGATAGATAGATAGATAGACAGACAGACAGACAGACAGACAGACAGACAGACACCTTCTTCAGATCATGGGAATGAAGTATATAATTGCTGGTCACAGAGTATATGCATCTTTAGACCTGCTAGATAGTGCCAAATTGTTCTTCAAACTCATCGTATTAATTTATACTCCTACCTTCTATATATGAGATTTTCTATTGTTTTAACTTCCTCTCCTATACATAAGATCGGCCCTTACAACTTTTTAAAAAAATCTGTTTTGTTTTTTTTTTTTCTTTCAGCAGTTATCATGCTGGCAAGATGTGGTTTATTTTTGGAATATTTTGCAAATGACACCAGGTAAATGAGACATGAAAAATGACATTGGACATAATTGGTATAAAATTTAAAATAGTCATAACATCTAAAATAAAAGAAATCTGAACAAAAATCTAAAAATAAGTATCTAAATAAGAAAAGTATGAGAAAATGTTAAACATCTACTTTGAGGTCCTTCACATAAGTAGAGTTATAAACTCTATTTGCAATTTCAACCAAAGAAATCAAGCTAAAATCCCTTGATGCAGGGGTCCCCATCCTCCAGACCACACACCACCACCAGTTCCTGGCTGGTTAGAAACCAAGCCACCCAGCAGGAAGTGAGCAGTGGGTGAGTGAACAAAGCTTCATTGGCTCTCCATCACTGGCATTACCACCTGAGCTCTGCCTGCTGTTAGATCAGCTGCGGCATCAGATTCTCATAGGAGTGCAAACCCTGTCGTGAATTGCGCATGCAAGCAATCTAGGTTGTGGGCTCCTTATAAGAATCTAATGCCAGATGATCTGTCATTGTATCTCATCACTCACAAATGGGACCATCTAGTTGCAGGTCAGCAAACTCAAGGCTCCCACTGATTCTCCATTATGGTGAGTTGTATGATTATTTCATTATATATTACAATGCAATAATAGTAGAAAGAAAGCGCACAACAAATGTAATGCACTTCGATCATCCAGAAACCATCCCACACCCACCCACACCCCAACCCCATGAAAAAATTGCCTTCCATGAAACCAGTCCCTGGTGCTAAGAAGATTGGGAATGGCTGCCTTAACGCATTTGGGTGAACATTACATTTCTCATTTAATTCCTGCTCTTTTGTTCACTGTTCCAAAACTTCTCTCATGGCCTATGATCTACGGAAGGTCAAGGATCCTTATTTCCTTTCACTGGACAGTTAGATATCCATACCTGCCAACTTTCTATTGAATGTGATACGTCATTCAAGATATTCTAACTTGGGTTTTTCACAGGCCAATATTGATTTTCTTCTCCAACACGATGCATCTTTTCATGTAGTAATGCCTTAACCAGAGCAAAAATTCAAGAATTTGAGTTTTTATTTGTTGAATGCTAAATTTTTAAATACTATCAAAACTTTTATACATATTTTCTCCCTCTCTCATATCAGTTGAACAGGGCTAAATGATTTTCCCTCAGAATTGTATTTCATATTGCAGGTTTAGAAACTCAAATAGGAAAAGGATTGTGTTAACCATCACAATAATTTAGAGGGAAAGGAGTTGAATAAGCGAAAGCAGGTCCCCTCCAAACTCCCAAGTGTCTTCATAGAGTGACAAGCCTTTAATTAATTTGCCACAGTTGAACCTTTGCAGGTTGATTATGATGGTATGTCAGCACAAATATGGGAAATCACATTAACCAAGCTCACAAAACTAACACATAAAATAAGAATACCAATTTATTGATTTCCATTTTTAAAAAATGACTGCAGAAGGGACCTATCATTCAAATCCTGTGGTCAATGTATTTTCCTTGCAGACAAGCCACAGGGGAAGCCAACCTCTGAGGCTGTTTGGTGTACCTGGAAATTTATCATTAAATCAGTTACAATAAGTATAGAAAGTCCAAAAAGATAAAGGCACACGCCTGACTGTCATAAAAATATCATGTCAGGGTTAAGAAGAGATCATCCACAAAAGAACCCCTAATTTTCTTCTAGGAGGTCTTACAAGATACTCCATCTATCACAGAAATTAAATTTTTAAAGTCCTTTCCATAAATAAAACTCCAACCTTAGAAGTTTCACGAATAAATTGTACCAAATATTTGATGAAGAAATATACCAATTCTACACACACTCTTCCAGAAAATTGAAGAGGAAGGACCACTTCCCAACTCATCGTATGGAGCCAGCATCATCCTGACACCCAAACTATACAAAAACATTACAAGAAAACAAAATTGTATCTGTTATAACCCGTATCCCTCATGAAATAGATGCAGAAGTTCTAAACAAATTTTAACAAATTGAATCCCACAATTTATAAAAAGGATAATATATCCTGACCAAGTTGAGTTTATCCAAGAAATATAAGTTTGGTTTACATTCAAAGGTTAACCAATGTGTCAGGTGATAAGTGCTAAATAAACTGTGAGATATTATACAATGGAATATTATTTAGCAATAAAGAGAAATGAAGTACTGGTACATGCTACATGAATTAAACTTGGAAGTATTACGTAAAAGAACTCAGTCACAGAGGACCACATATTGTAAGATTCCATTTACATGAAATATCTAGAATGGGCAAAGCCATCCAGACAGGAAGTAGATTAGTAGTTGCCTAGGGCTGGAGATTCCAGGAAGAGGGAAGTGGGGAGAAATGGGGAGTGACTGCTAATGGGTATAGGGTTTTGGAGTGATAAAAATGATCCATAATTGATTATGGTAATGGTTGAAGTGTACAAAAACTATTGAATTGTATACTTTAAAACATTTCAACTGCATATTTTCAATGGATGAATTTTGTGTGTGTGTGTGTGTATATATATATATATATTTTTTTTTTTAGACAGAGTCTCACTCTGTTGCCAGGCTAGAGTGCAGTGGCGCAATCTTGGCTCACTGAAACCTCCACCTCCCAGGTCAAGTGAGATTCTCCTGCCTTAACCTCCCGAGAAGCTGGGACTACAGGCATGCACCACCACCCAGACCCAGCTAATTTTTGTATTTTTAGTAGAGACAGGGTTTCACTATGTTGGCCAGGATGGTCTCAATCTCTTGACCTCGTGGTCTGCCTGCCTTGGCCTCCCAAAGTGCTGGGATTACAGGCGTGAGCCACCGTGCCCAGCCGGTGGTATAATTTAAAAATGGTATAATTTAAAAATTCTCAGTTACACTGCTAATCAATGTAATTAACCACAGTAAGAAACTAAAAGGAAAATCATATGATGATATGATCAGGTACACCAAATGATCACATGATCATATCAATAAAAAAAGAATTTGCCAAAATCCATTCCTAATGAAAACTTCACCAAACTAGGAAGAGAGGGAAATTGTATCACTTAATAAAGGACACCTAGGAAAGCCCTAGAGTAAGCATTACACTTTACGTCTTCCCCCCATAATCACATCTGCCTCAATCATATACATCAGTAATAAGATAGCTACGATTCAAGAGCTACAGGTTGTCTCCTTAGGCTCTTGAACCAATTGGAGGTAATTTTGTAATGAATTTTGAAAAGATGGCATTGAATTTCTACTTCAAAAATATATGCTGATACTAACATTTTAGTATTGAATATTTACAATCTGCAAAAAAATTGGTAGTCTGGAATACAAAGTATTGGTGAGAAACTGGGAAGTGCAGAAACTCAAACATTGTTGGTAAGAGTGTAAATTGGTACAAACCCTTTAGAAAACAATTAGGAATTATCTTGTAAACTGGGTCATTCACATATCCCACGATTCAGCAAGTCTATTCGTAAGAATGTACCCTAGAGCTGTAGTGTCTAATATAGAAGCCACTAGCCACATAAACCTATATAAATTTTAATTAATTAAAATTGAGTAAAATATACGCAGTAGTAATGAGCAGACTTAGTGCCTGGACGTTGGTCTCTAATACCATTTTCCAACAAAAGGAACCAGGTCCTTTGGGGAAATGGCTGATTCTAGGGGCTAGAATAGGAAATATACAAGATAAGCCTGGAGCATCTTGTAGTGCGAGAAAGACAGGGCTCAAAACACACACACACACACACACACACATCTGTACACACACACCTGTACACATACACATCTGTACACACACATACACATGCATACTGATGGGAGTTATGTCAAAAAGACACAGGAACCACCTGAAAGAGCTCCCAATGACCAAATCTAGAACAACTTGAGCAACAAAGATTATAACCTAAAATATAAATGTTCATGAATCCATACAATATAAGTTAATTACTGAATAATAAAGTAAACGAGAGAGAAAAGACAAAGCTTTTGCAGAAGAATCCCAAATAATTTCCACTCCTTAAGTATAGGCTGCACATAGTGACTTTGTTCTGAAGAGAACAATATGGAAATATGGGGCAGTGAGAAATGGTAAAGAGTAGCTTCAGAGTGGAAAAACCTGACAAAAACAAACCTACTTCAGCCAGGTCAGCGTCAACAGTAATAAGCCATGTTGACAGTATCGTACTCTTGATATGATGTGATAAAATGATACTCTTCTCTTCCTACCCAAAACCCTAATCTTCAATCTAATCATGAGAAAAACATCAGACAAATCCCAATAGTGTGACATTATGCAAAATATATAACAAGTACTCAAAATTGTCAAAGTCATCAAAAACAAGCAGAGTCTGAAAAACTGTCACAGCCAGGAAGTGCCTAAGGAGTAATGCGGGATCTTGGAACAGAAAAACATTAGGAAAAAAAATAAAGAAATACTAATATACTACAAATAAAGAAATACAATAGTAATCAAAATATATAATGAAGCTCTAACGTGTTGTCCCTCTTCTCCTCAATCTTTGCATCAAGAGAAATTAATTTCAACACTCTATGGATTGATTTTTTTTGGCTATTAAGTGCATAAAATCCATGCTTTTTAAAGGAAGTTAAATAGAAATTCAGTTCCTAAGTTTTGCTAGCCACATTGCAAGTACTCAAAAGCCCCTGTGGGTATTGACTGTAATACTGGATAGCATAGACATAGAACATTTCCATCACTGCAGAAAGTTTGGTTAGACAGTGCTGTTCTGGAGAATACATACATATGTGTCCAGTAACATATACAAGAATGTTCATAGGAGCATTGTTCCTGGTTTTTAAAATTATTTTAAAAAATGCCCATCAACAGGGAAATGGATAAACTGTGACATATTCATAAGGTAGAATCCTATACAACAGTAAAAGTGAATGGACTACAGGTTTATACATCAACAAGAATGAATCTTTAAAATGTTGAGTGACAGAAGCAAATTTCAAAATTCATATATATATATAATGAAATCAGTTCTTAAAATTCAGAAGCTGTGAAACTGAATAATGCATTGCTTAGGGATGCATTTGTATTTGGTAAAATGATAATGAGAAGAAACAGAACGGTGATCACAAAATTCAGCTCAGACCTCTTGTAAAGAGGACATGGGCAGCATCTATTGAAAGAGATACTTGGTAAAAGTCTTTTGCTAAGATTGGATGGCTGTAATTAGCTGGGTGTGGCGGCTCATGCCTGTAATCCCAGCTTCTCGGGAGGCTGAAGCAAGAGAATCACTTGAACCCAGGAGGCGCAGGTTGCAGTGAGCTGAGATCACGCCATCGCACTCCAGCCTGGGCAACAGAGCAAAACCTTGTCTCAAAAAAAAAAAAAAAAAAAGTTGGATGGTTGCTCCAGATAAGTTTCTTTTATTACTATGTCTCACAATTTACATTTCTATTACATAAGATATTTTGAATACATTATCTCTTTGTCCAAGCTTTATCCAATTTCTCCTTTTGTTACTTACCATTTTTCCCTATTAGAGAATTCTCATTCCCATTACCAAGCATTCTTCCACTTCAGCAGCTGAAGTTGAAACATGTTGGCCATCATGAATTTTGCTATTTGTTTTCTGACCCCTTGTCTTGGTTCATTTGTATTGCTATAAAGAAATACCTGAGGCTGGGTAATTTATAAAGAAAAGATGTTTATTTGGCTCACAGTTCTATAGGCTGTACAAGAAGCATGGTGTCAGCATCTGCTCAGCTTCTGGTGAGACCTCAAGCTGCTTCCACTCACAGTGAAAGAGGAAGGGGAGCTGCACGTACAGATATCACATGATGAGAGAGGAGGCAAGAGAGAGAAGGCAAGGGTGCCAGGCTCTTTTAACAAGCAACTCTTTGCGGGGAGCAATAAAGTGAAACTCACTCACTATGTGGAGAATGGCACCAAGCCATTAATGAGAAATCCACCCCCGTGACCCAGACACCACCCACCAGGCTCCACCTCCACCACTGGGGATCAAATTTCAACATGAGACTGGAAGGGGCCAAACAAACCATATAGAAAGCACAGCACCCCTTAAACATCAGCTGTTGTGCTTTCAAATTTGCAGTACTATATTTTAGTCTGGATTCATAGTCTAATTTGGCACTTCAAAACTCAAAATGAATATTAATATATGCTTCTCAATTCAGAGGATATTATCATGCAAGTCAAATGAATGAGGCCAATTCAGACAATCTATTGTTTAATCTTGCGTCATACAAATATTGACTCTTCGTATAATAGAGCATCATTACCTAGAAGACTCAACAGCATTTAAAATGCACAAAACGCTTCAGGACTCTCTTGGTAGGCTTTATTAATATTCTTCTACAAAATAATGTTGAAACTATTCCATTCATATTTTTAAAATACTTTTCTTGATTTACTTAACTGGATCTCTACTCACTTTTCTAATTGTTTATCAAATACTAATTTCCTTTTATAACCTGCTAGGGTTTCAAAAATAGTAGCCAGGTGGGAAAGCCTATTTAAAGTTTTTTGTTCTTTCCCATGCTGATTTTCTGAATTACTGTATTTTTCCCATACCCATATTTTAAAACAAATTATGTCTTTAACCACAACAGATGGATATTCTCGTTATTTTTAATAATGCATCGCTTTTTAAATTATTTAACCTATTTTAATTAAGTTTAACAGTGTTCTGCTATTCAGAAATTAAATATAAATAAAAATCAAGTTAACATAAAAATTAGTCCTTCTCAGTCAACAAAGCATTTCTAATACATGTAAATTAAAGGAGAGGAAACTCTACAGTCCAAAGGTATAACTGTAGTTTTTCACTGTGATCACTGTTTTGTTACCTTTTTGTGTATACACTGAAGTATATGCTGACTCCTTAGCAAAAAAAAAAAAAAAAAAAAGGTAACTATTTCAGAACAGAAAAAAATCATTTGGTCAATAAATTATAGTATAATCAATATTCAGTTATAAACAGATTACGGTTAGGGACCCCAACACTGGCCTCACTTCCACTTTCAAAATATGATACCAAATTAAGAAAATAAAAAGGACGAAAACTCACAATATTGTAAATAAGAAGTGAAAGCTAACTAAATCTGTAATAAACCTCCATCGATGACAAGGACAACAGGACTGGACAGAAGGACACCTGTGAGCCACCTGTGCTATGATACCACCCACCTGGAAACAAGTAGAAATACTCCTTTTCATCCTTCCTCTTTGTCTATGCCTTAAAAAATAAACCAGAAAATTGCTCCAAATCCTACATAGACAATACTTTCTGAGGTAGCCTCATACATTCCCTTATCTGTCCAATACCAGTTCTCTATATCCAGTTAGAAACTCCAAATTTCAATAAACAAACAGAACATGAGGGAATTGGCAATGGCAGGTGGAAAACTGGAAACTGAAATTTCTACCAGGTGGGTCAGGAGTAGACAATGATGGAAACAAGAACAGCTTTATCAGCAGTATTTACTGGGGGCTGAACTTTCCATTCTCCAATTTGTTTCTATCGTTAAGCAACTAGGTATAAGGAGCTAGGGTAGAGGAGTTCACACTGGATGACAGTGAATAAACACCTAGTAAGGAGACTGCCAATTCAGCCCCCCCCTGCCTACCCCTCAGACCATGCCTTGCCCCAACACCATACAGCACACACTTCTTAGAGAACCATTTTTCTCCCCTCCTTTATGTGGGTAATGATTATTTTGATACCATGTGACTGCACTGTACGGGAAACAGCTGACTGCACCATGGGAGAAAAATAACTAAGCCAATAAACTCCCTTCCTAGGTAATTTAGATTTGAAAAGAAGATTTCAGATCAGTCAGGTTAGCTGCACCACAGAAGACACACTATTTGAGAGCTAATGAAGGTCGTGGTTTAGACCAGACCAGCTGGAATAGCAGGAGAGTTGAGTGAATTTGAGAAGACTGGCCAGAAACAAGAAGGGGAGGGCAGGAGAGAGGAAGAGAATGGTAGGAAGCAAACAAAAGGCAAAGAAGAGACAAAGAAAGTGACATTTTATCCCTGGACCAATGGTTTCTACTGCTCATCAGTTTCCAAGATAAACTTCTGCATCTTCATCTTAAACTTTGTTTTTGCTTTTACAGAAGCTTCCTAGGAGTATTTCTGTGACTTAAAGCCAGTATAGTTCTAGAAAATATGTGGAGCTCATTATACAGAAAGAATTTAAATCTGAGCTGAACACATCAACTTGCCAAGCTGCTAAAAATATGCAAAGGAGCTTTAACCTACTGCCAAATGGACAGAGATTAAAGCCAAGGACAATATATATACCCTGGTGGTTGACAAGTGCCAGATGTGAACAGAACTCTTACCATTTAAATATAAGTAAAAAGACCAGGCACAGTGGCTCACGTCGCTAATCCCAGCACTTTGGGAGGCCAAAGTGGGCGGGTCAAGAGATTGAGACCATCCTGGCTAACACGGTGAAACCTCGTCTCTACCAAAAATACAAAAAATTAGCCAGGTGCGGTGGCGGGCGCCTGTAGTCCCAGCTACTCAGGAGGCTGAGGCAGGAGAATCCGGGAACCCAGGAGGCGCAGATTGCAGTGAGCTGAGATCAGGCCACTGCACTCCAGCCTGGGCGACAGAGCAAGACTCCGTACCACGCCCCCCGCCCCCCCCAAAAAAAAAAAAAAATATATATATATATATATATATATGTAAACAGGAATTCAGAATACTGCAGGACAAGGAAAAGAAAACATCTTGCAGAAGGCTTAAAGAGAAGACTTCTAAGTGCTAAAGTAGAAGAATCCTCAGAAAGATATTTTTTAAAAATTGCTGTGAAACTTTGGCAGAAAGTCATATAAACTTCCACACTTTTAAATTTTTGAAAAAGAGACAATAAGAATTCTAAAGCAGAGAGGTGCATAAGAATTGTAAAGCATTTAAAATATATTTGCCAAATTAAATTAGCATCACAGTTAATAAAGAACTGTGATAAAAACGCAACTGGGATCAGTAACACGGAAAACAAATTAGAGAATCTCTGTATTTCCCTCCACTGCAATTATCATGTTCACAGGTCCTGGTGGCCTACCTGGTAGTGTGACCCAAAACTTCATTTCTGAAGGGTCTGATCTCTTGGTTTTCACATGGTTCTTCCTTCAGAGTTGCTGCACATGTCCATTTAGAGTTATGTTGAGATAAGAGAGTACCAAGATGTGCTCAGAGATTATCTGCTTTCTATACATTCCTCCCAACCATCCATATCTGAAAGCTTCACTACCTCCTTCTGCATATCAGTGTCAATTACCCTACCAAATGATGACTCTCTTCTTACCTGTGAGCCCCTGACCACAAGATGCCCAAAGTGCTCCAGTTGAATGAAACTCTTGCTATGTCTCCTTGTAAGAATCCTCTCACTTTAGACAAGGAACTCTAGCAATGCTAGATTTATAGGGATGAGAAGTACAATGTCCTCCAGCATGTCAGAGGTGATGGCAAGAGGAACCCTTCTGCTACTCACCTTGGTACCTAGGCCCATGTATTCTTCCTATTATTGGCAGAGCACCACATTTAGGTCTCTGTTCAAATGTGTAGTGTGCATTCTGAGAATGGTGCTTCTTCATCCTTTTGGAGCATTGCCTTCAAGCTGGAGCTTCACCTATGTCTTGAGAAGGCTATTGCTAGAAGGCCTGTTAGAGCAACAGGCCAGTTACTTCGTGATACTGTAAGTATATGATACAAACAGTAAATCCAGTGGTTGTAGGCCCATTCTCACACCTCCTTTGCTGTAAGTGGATCACACCTGGGATGATTTGTTGAGTAGGATTCCACACTTCTGGATCAAGCATTCTAAAAGCACCAGGATGACAGTGCTAGCTGAAGCACTAAGGGCCAGGAAGGCAAATTCATACCAAGAATACACAAGCATCTCTTTGGACAAATCCCTGTCCCTTCCAGGATGCAGGCTCCTTGCCACCAAATCAGATTCCTCAAAGAACAGTGCCACTTAGAGGGTTCAAAGTTGGTCTTTGTTGGTATCAGGTTAGACATTCAGAGGCACCAGTGTCCAGATAGACTTCAGCAAATGGGGACTCTGTTGTCAAGCCCATGCACAGTGTTCATCTCTGACACAATGGCCACTCCAGTAATGGGTTTATTGGGCCAGATCCAGGAAGGCTGGTGACAAACGCTGGATAACACTGACTGGCCATGCCATTTTGTCTCATTGGTGTTCCATGACCCTTTCATAGTGAATGCCTCCTGGTAGTGTCAATGTGTGATAGACAGACACTCGGGCCCATATGTCCATCACATGCTCCAAATCTAGAACTCCTTGTCTTTGACCTTCTATTTCTTTTCCTTCCAGGTCCTTGACCAGCCAGCCAGGCAATTAACCACTGCCCAGGAATCTGCATATATTTTTACGTTGTTCCACTTCTCATTCCATACACAGTGGAGTTCATGGCTCAGAGGTCTGCACATAAGGTTTTCCCTCTCCACTATTTTCAAAGCCATATTTGATTGTGGCTGTAATGTAACCGCTATCCATTTTCAGCTTCCACACACATACCAAGTGGACTCATTCATAAACAAAACTTCGGCTGCACCCTCTTTGTTTAGCCAGTCATACCAGACCCACCACATGACCGCTGTGGTAAGTGTAAGGTCTGTTGCTGTACTGTGATGGGTATCTGAGGTACTTGCTTATGCGTCTTACTCACATCCTCTGGCCCTTCCTGGATTTGGTTCCAGATGTACCATTTCCATCTTGTGACCCAGAGCTGCTGACCCATCTGACTTTTTGGCTCTGCAGTTCCTACATCACTTAGCCCATCACGGGTAGTTCAAGATGCATAGTCATTTGGTGCCTCAGGCTCAAGGGTTCAGTCTCTACCAGGATCCCTATATAGGAGGAACTGTTTCTAAAATGACTTATAATTCTCTGCTGCAATTGCCATGGTCTGGCTTCAAATTCCAGGGGCCTGTGTTGTGCTTTTCTCACTGGGAATTGCTGTGAAATCTACACTGAATCTCTTATCACCACTAGTACCAATAATATTATAGGGTCAGTTGGATTATATGACCCAAATCCAAGGACAGCCTGAATCTTCTGCAGAGCCACTCAATACTGACAGCCTTCCATATCACTCAGTATATGGGAAGGAGCAATATTCCTACTACGTGTCCTTTGGCAAGAGTATACCTCCTCTCCTGGGGTCCTTGATGAGGTATTAAATCCATGTCCCAAAAAAGAGCCACCAAGCAGATGAATTTTGATGATCTACTCTTATGTTCTAGCCCCTTAATCAAGCATTTGGAGCTGAGAGACAAAACCTTGATAACTGGTGTAGAGATCTACTGATACGCTTTCAAGGAGGTCTGTTGAAGTCATTTATCCCCCAACCATCTCTGTATCCTCAAGAGCATCTCTTACAGAGTGTGTTTTCTACTTTGTGATCCTATAATGTAAAGTGATCCTATAATGTAAAGATCCTTAAATATAGGTAATTCTAAAATTTCTAGACCCAGCCTTGCCCAGGTTAAACCCATAGCACACGCCCCCCTTCACCTCCTCTCCCATTCTAGTACTTTCCTCCCACCCCATCCTGCTTCTCATGGGAAAGCAGTCAGACAGAATGCAGTATGGCATATTGAACACAGCAGCAGAATTCAAAAAAGTCTTCACCAATGGGGTTACATTTGAGGTTGCCCTCGACGAATGAAATGAATTTCTGTACCCAGAGAATGGAGGAATGTAGGAGCAGGCAGAGGGGAAAAAAACAGCAAAGGCACAGAGGGTAATGAGATTTACCAGTCCGAGGAGGAGCAAGTGGTCCAGTGTGATGCAACAGGCCTCATAATTCTCCAGTTATGTGGGCGACTTTCATTGTTGTTTTGCATCGTGTCTTAAATCTCACAGCCATTTCAAGAAGCAGAAAGTGAGGGCCATAGGATAACTGAATTGTTTTATATATAGACTCAGCAATCTGCTTAAAAAAAAAAAATAATAAGGTGGGAAGGGGATATTTACTCCCCTGCTCTTATATATATCAGTGAAGACTTTCTTATAAGACATTCATCCATTTTTTGCAGTAGGATCTCATTGTGAGCTCACATCAAATTTATTAACAACTATCACCTTAGCACCTTTTTTTTCCATCCACATTAATGACTTCTAACCTATATTTTCTGGCTTATAATCTTTTTTTTTTTTTTTTTCCTTCAGATTTGGTCTTTCCCTAGTGGATTGCTTTCCATTTATCTTGATTAAACCTCACTCTATTGATTTCTCTTCTTTCTCTAACTTCTCAGAAATCTGCTGTATATTAATTCAGCTTTCTGTGAAATTAGCGATTCCTCCTAGTGCTGAATAACATTTAGGGAAGTTTTAAAATCCAAAATCATTAAATAACCTCCTTCTCAAACTTTGGGTACTATATTTAATTCCAATAGAATGAGAAAATATGTGCATACATATTTCATCCTAGGATGACAAATTCTTTGTTTTCAAATAATTTATTTTTATTTTATTGGAGAATATTATAAAATTTAAGAGTCCTTGAATAAAAAGTCAAGCTTTAATGTACGCTTTCCTTTATAATAGGACAGAACAAAGAGGAAAGTTCATGAAATGTTCATACCCTACAATCAAGGTATACTTACTATTAGAGATGTGTAACAAGCAGAATAAAAATTATGTATAATTACTTTTTATTTTTCTATCTACCAAATAATATTGAATCATCATTGTATCCCTAGGAATTAACATTGAGTAATTTATTCAATGTGATACAGCAAGATGGGATTTGAACCCAGATATTTTTTACACTTTTCTTGTTAGTATAGTATGATGCACTTTTAGTTCTTTCATTAAACTCAACAACTATTTAGGGTGAGTCTTGCTTTCCAGCCACAATTCAGGATGTTAGGGACCCAGTGACGAACAAAGAAGCCTCCTGCACTTAGTGTCTGTGAAGTGTGATTCACTTTTAGTTCCTGCATTAAACTCAATAACTATTTAGGGGGAATCTTGCTTTCCAGCCACACTTCAGAACGTTAGCGATCCAGTGATGAACAAAGCAGCCACCTGCTTCTTAGCATCGGTGAAGTGTGATTCACTTTTAGTTCGTTCATTAAACTCAATAACTGTTTAGGGGGAGTCTTTCTTTCCAACCACACTTTAGGATGTTAGGGATCCAGTGACGAACACAGAAGCCTCCTGCTCTTCGTGTCTGTGATGAAGATAAATCGCTATCTTAGGTTCATTCATGTTCTTTTCTTTACTGCACAGAAACATGGAACCCTCAGACATGAACTCCTTCCACTGAGCTTCCCTCCAGCGAAAAATGTATCTGTGTGCCTCCCCAATCCTCACTTCTCTCCATTTCACCTGAGAGGACAAAGTGTCCATCTACTTCTCTCTTTCAGAAGAGGCAGCTGCTGAAGCTGTGGCTTGGCACCTGCAGCCCCAACATGTCTGGAAATGTTTTCCATCCATAATGGCAAGTCTCTCTCTCTCTCTCTCATCTTCGGTCCCTTTCTGCTAAGTTGTTTCCTTTGGCCAACAAGGAAACTTCAATCGCCCCAATTTTTTAAATTGGTTTTGTATCTTTCTCAAACTGCTGCCTTCACTCTTTCTCCTCAACAATAGATTAAACCGATTTTAGACTCATTTTTATTATTTTCAGGCATCCCATTCACTCTTCAAATCAATACAATTTTGCTCTCTCTCTTACTTTACTTGAAGGTGAAGTTCCCTCACTCCCAGGAGGGAGAATTCTGAGGAACATATTCTGCACATCTTCCCAGGTTTCCCTGAGTTTTGCTGTGGTCATGAGGAAGCAAGGCACCGCTAGCCACATTACCCCCACCTCGCCCCTCTCCCACTTCCCTTCCAGCATTTTCTGTACTTCACCCACTCACATCTTTATCTCAGGGTTAGCATCTGAGAGAATCCAAACTAAGAATAGAGACGTTCTCATACCAAGTCCTGTCGATTCTAATTCTTTACTTTCCAAATCATCTTTTCTCTCATTTCCTCTGTAATTGTTTTATTTTAAGCACTCATCTTCTGGCTCCTGTACTAACTTTTCTTTCTGCCCCTACCACCTTCTCCCTCTAATTCATCCCCCACGGACTTGAAGTATGTATTTTTTTTTCCTATAAACCTTGTCTTGTCACTCCTTTCCTTAAAAACCTTTGATATGTCCCTTACTGCCCACGGAACCAAGTTTAACATCATTGATGTGAATATGGGGCCCTTTCCAAACCTATGCAAGCCCTGTATCCTGCCATTCTCCTTCCAAACCTGCGCAAGCCCTGTATCCTGCCATTCTCCTCATTTTCCAGCTATATCACGTTAAGAATTCTGTCTCTGAACACACACCCTTTACTTTCCTAACTCCACCTTTGCACGTTGTTTCTTCATGAAGCAGCCTTCCCTCTCTGCATCCCCTTCGCCAGAAGATTGTATTCATTCTTCAAGACTCCACTGGAATTCATTGTCTCTAGAAAACATTTCTTAGTGTCCCTAAACATGGCTATATGTTGCACATAATGGTCCACTGAGACCTTCTAACAAAACACATAGGTTTTATTGAAATTTTTGTATATCCATCTCCTTCCCTGGACTATACATTTTCCCAAGTCAAAGCCACATCTTATTGTTTGTGACGGTTAGTTTTAGATGTCAACTTGACTGAGTTGAGAAATACCTAGAAAGCTGGTAAAAGATTATTTGGGGGGTGTCTCTGTGAGGGTGTTTCCAGAGGAGATTGATGTGTGAGTCTGAGTGGACTGAGTGGAGAAGATACAACCGCATGTGGGTGGGCACCACCCAATTGGCTGGAAGCTTGGCTAGTACAATAACAGAGGAAAGGTGAATGGGTCCTCTCTTCCCCCTGGAACTGGAGTGCTCTCCTCCTCCTGCCCTTAGATATTAGAACTCCACACTCTCCAGCCTTTGGACTCCAAGACTTCTACCAGTCATCCCCACCTCAACCCTAGGTTCTTAAGCCTTTAGACTTGGACTAGACGTTACACTACCAGCTTTCTGGGTTCTGAGGCTTTTCTACTTGAACTGAACCACCCTACTGGCAGTCCAGGGTATCCAATTTGCAGATGGCCTGTCATGGGACTTCTCAGCCTCTGTAATCATGGAGACAGTGCTTCTAATAAATCCCCTCTTGTACATATTTCACACGTATATAGACAAACATATATAGAATACAATAGAATGTGTTTATATATACATATATACACACATAACTAGAATATATGTGTGTCTATATATGTAAAATATTAATACAAATATATATGGGCATATATAAAAATGCATATAAGTAGAATACATATAGAATATACTTATACTATGTATATACACAGATATGTATTTTATTTATAGAATATAAATGTATGTATATGTATACATATGTATATATACACACTCAGATATGTACTTACAGATACACACACACACAGTTACGCGCTATTGGTTCTATCTCTCTAGAGAACCCTTACTAATACACTGATCTTCTTGTTTCTAGTTACTGTTAACCATGTCTATCAATAAGTATTTGGATAAATGCATGAATTAATTAACATGAAGGGAAACAGGCAAGTGGGATTATCCTGGGCTTTTTGTTGTCTCGTCTCCTCCATCCTCCTCCTCCACCACCATCACCATAGCACAACTAAAATTACTAAAGTACATTTAATTTTAAAGCAAGCCTCAAATGCAATGTGATTTTTGAAACAAGAAGGCCATTCCAGCTCTAAAAATGTCTCTCGGACTGGTTCTCCAACTAATCTTTTACTAGAACACAAACCTTATATTTCAATATGAAAAACAAAATGGTAAAGTTCAAATGACTTTGGAATTAACACATGTATATAAATTAGTTTTTTTGCTAAAGTAAATTGCATCAAATTCTGCCTGTTTTGATGTGGAGAGAGGATTAAAAATCAAGAAGGCAAAGAGTCTCTGAAGAGGTAGGGTTATAAATGCCCCAAATCCATTCCTTGATCTTGAGACAAATAAAATGTATGCACAAAAGAAGTTTATGTGCCATATTTCCAAGCATGTCCTACTAAGTTTCAGATATATTCATATTTCTTTTACTACCAAAATGCTTATCAATATTCTATTTTCTTGGTACCCTGCTCTGCACTTCATAGGTTAATACTGAATAAACCTGGGTAGTCAGATCAGCTAGGCTGGTAGTTCCCAAATTTGTCCAATTATATGAGGTATTTGTTTGTTTTTTAACAGAGTTTATCAACTGCTCCTCAAATCTATTAGGTTTGAAACTCCAGGAATGGAGCCTAGAAATCTGAATTTTAAAATATTCCCAGATGACTATGATGCTCATCTAGGTTTCAAAATCCTTAGGTTGACAAATATATTACCTCTTCTGTAATATTTCATTTAACTTAGGTATTAACTGAGTGTTGATTATATGCATGACATAGAGAATATGTTTAACTTTTCACAGTCTCTGTGAAGGTTTTTTTCCCCATTGATTTCTCTAATCCCAACTGAGCATTCATTTTCTCTAGGGAGAGTTGTTATGGGTAAACTGATTGAGGGAGCCAAAATAAGTCTCCGTATAACATAAAAATGATTTCAAAGGATGTGCTATTTAATACCTTTACCATCCTCCTTTCCTCAACTGTAAGCTTTCTGTCATAAGGGTGAGGAAGGGAAAGTGACAACACGTTAAATATTTAAATATTCAAGAGAAGAGAGCTTAGAAAAAAGCACAAGAGCCCAAAGTCATCTCCCTGTTCTCAACAACCCCCATCCCAGCAAAGAGGCAAAGTTCTGTAGTGCTAAGGATGGGTAGAAAAGATATGGCACCATGGCCAGAGACAGCCTGCAGAGTTTCCCTTGACCTAGAGAACAGTAAAAAAGTATTCAAATTTCCCCAAGTCTTACAGAGGATCAAAGAAGTATCAGACGTGGAGTCATACCTGAGAATATCCTAAACTTTAACACGGCTGTAACCCACGTGGTCTAGTGACACAGGCCAGCCTGCAGCCTGAACAGATAATAAACAAGCACCACACTCATCAACCCCCCCAAGATTAATGGGTAACCTCAAGAATGAGGATTACCCAAAATTAGGTACCACTTGAATTGACTGAGGTCAAACTTCTACCAAACAGAAAGAAGAAAAAATGAAGTAACTTCGATTCATAGGAAATGGAAACAAGTGGTATCTCTTGGAAAACTAACTCTGTGGTCTAATATTTATGCCAGTACTTTAACATTTATTTAAAGTTGAAGGTGACTCCAAACACAGAGCAAATTGTTTTTGTTGCTGCTGTTGTTGCTGCTGTTGTTTTGAGTCTCGCTCTGTCACCAGGCTGGAGTGCAGTGGTATGATCTTGGCTCACTGCAACCTCCGCCTCCCGGGTTCAAGTGGTTCTCCTGCCTCAGCCTCCTGAGTCGCTGGGATTACAGGCACACGCCACCACACCCAACTAACCTTCATATTTTTAGTAGAGACGGGGTTTCACCATGTTGGCCAGGATGGTCTCGATCTGTTGACCTCCTGATCCGCCGCCTTGGCCTCCCAAAGTGCTAGGATTACAGGTGTGAGCCACAGCACCTGGCCGCAAATTGTTTTAAATGTCAATTTTTCCTTTAGAGGAGCCACTGGAAGGATGCAGTAGAAGGAAAACAAGCTTTAGAGTCAGACAAATTCAAGGTAAATTCTGAGTATCTTACCAAGAGCTAGGTGTTTATCTTCCCAAAGGCTCACTGTCTTCACCTGTGAAAGAGTGTTTTAGAATTCAATGAAGGACAGAAGAGCTGTATACATATTATAGGCTCAATAAATGTTAGTTTTGGCTTTTAAAGAGTCAAAAAATAACAGATGCTGGCGAGGTTACGGAGGAAAAGGAACACTTATACACTGTTGGTGGAAGTGTAAATTAGTTCAACCATTGTGGAAAGCAGTGTGTGGCGATTCCTCAAAGAGCTAAATGCAGCATTACCATTTAACCCAGCAATCGCATTACTAGGCACATATCAAGAGGAATATAAATCATTCTACCATAAAGACACATGCAAACAAATGTTCATTGCAGCACTACTCACAATAGCAGCAAAGACATGGAATCAACCTAAATGCTCATCAATGACAGGCTGGATAAAGAAAACGTGGTACATATACACTATGTATATACTATCCAGCCATAAAAAGCAATGAGATTATATCTTCTGTGGGAACATGGTCGGAGCTGGAGGCTACTATCTTTAGCAAACTAATGCAGGAACAGAAAATCAAGTACTGCATGTTCTCACTTATAAGTGGGAGCTAAATTATGAGAACTCATGACCACAAAGAAGGAAACAACAGACGCTGGGGTCTACTTAAGGGTTGAGGGTGGGAGGAGAGAGAATAGCAGACAAGATAACTATTGGTTACTGGGCTTAATACCTGGGTGATGAAATAATCCGTTCAACAAACCTGCATGACATGAGTTTACCTGTGTAACAAACCTTCACGTGTACCCCCTGAATCTAAAAGTTTAAAAATACATAAAAAGTAAAGTAAATGCTAGCTCTTTCATTTCTTCAAAGAGTTTTAAAATCTTAAATTGAGGGCATATTTATACAAAAGAAAGTATAATCATGCCAAGGTATCGTAACTCAATATTATAATTTCTTGTAAAGCATGACTTTGTGCATTTCCCGTCACTGCTTAAAACCTAATGCATGCGGGGCTTAAAACCTAGATGATGGCTTGATAGGTGCAACAAACCACCACATATGTATACCTGTGAACAAACCTGCACGTTCTGCACGTATATCCGGAACTTAAAGTAAAATAAAATTTAAAAAAAAAAAAACTTGGAAGAAGGTGATGTTCTTCCGAACATGTGGGTGACAATTCCGTCCCTCCCACCAAATATACCAATAAAGCAGATGCTGGTTTTACCTGCTCCTAAATTTCTTAGATGTTTGAATCAGAGTTTAACCTAAATCACTCTGCTTGCAATACGTACATAGAGCTGTAAGCCAGGGTATTGTTTTGATTACAATAGCAGAGGGAAGATTTTTATTTTTGCTCAGTGGTAAGACTTTGTGCAACTAAATTTGAATTGTAAAATCCATTTCAAACACACCCTCCGTAAGCACTGGTCTCTGCAGATGGAGGAAGTAAAATGAGTTTCCTAATTTACAGTCAGTGTTATGATGCACAAGGTAACCATAGCTGTCGGGTAAGGAAAGTGGGGACTTGACACAGCAATTTAGAATTTTTATAGTGAGTATCATTTTCTTGTTAATAGGCCCATTGACAATCATAATACTGGGCCATAAAAGCTGGTGTTAACTTTACTTTGCCATTCTCAAATTTTCACCTTACATTTTGTTCTTATTCAAACAATCATTGCCTGTTATAGCTGAAGAGGATTTTAAAGATCACCAAATCCAGGAATAGAAAAGTGGCAGTCTCTAGGCAGAATTCTGTCTATAGAGATGGTTTTATTTTCCCCAACAAAATGTTTCCTTTTTTTCTTTATTTTCTTCAATTCTTCTCTTTCTTCCTTTTTTAATTTTTCTTTCTATATATCAACATATGACTGAGCTACAGTGAAGTGTCCACATGTTAAGTGAACTTTTATATATGTATATCCTAATATAACTACACCCCAATCAAGATACAGAAAATTCTCACAAAGCTTCTTATACTACTCTGTGGGGGAGGGACGGGGGCAGGGGGTGTGTTTGATGGGGTGTTTTAATTTTCTTTAAATATATTGTCTTCAGAAATAACAAATGTGTGATCAAAAAAAGAAATAAGATTTACATGGTATTGGCCGGGCACGGTGGCTCACGCCTGTAATCCCAGCACTTCGGGAGGCCGAGGCGGGCAGATCACGAGGTCAGGAAATCGAGACCATCCTGGCTAACATGGTGAAACCCCGTCTCCACTAAAAAATTTAAAAAAAAATTAGCTGGGTGTGGTGGCGGGTGCCTGTAGTCCCATCTACTCAGGAGGCTGAGGCAGGAGAATGGTTTGAACCCAGGAGGCGGAGCTTACAGTGAACCAAGATCGCACCACTGCACTCCAGCCTGGGCAACAGAGGGGTACTCCATCTCAAAACAAAACAAAAAAAAGATTTACATGGTGTTGCAAAGTTGAATAAAAAGTTCTAAAATATTGTAATGGATAAAAAAAATAAAGTTCTTTTTCTAACTTTTATTTTAGATTTAGGGAGCATATGTGCAGGTTTGTCACCTGAGTAAATTGCATACTGTGGGGGTTTGACATACAGATTATTTCATCACCCAGGTAATGAGCATAATACCTGATAGGTAGTTTTTTGATTCTCACCCTCCTCCCACCCTTCACCCTCAAGCAGGCCTCAGTGTCTACTGTTCTTGTCTTTGTGTTCATGTGTACCTAATGTTTAGCTCCCACTTACAAGAGAGAACACACAACATTTGGTCCTGCATTAATTGACTAAGAGTAACGGCTTTCAGCTCCACCCATGTTGCTGCAAAGGACATGATCTCATTCTTTTCCACGGCTGCATATGTGCCGCGTTACCACATTTTCTTTATCCGGTCCACCACTGATAGACATCTGGGTTGAGTCCATGTCTTTGCTGTTGTGAGTAGTGCTGTGATGAACATATATGTGCCTGTGAATATATGATCCCTTATAGCACTCTTACATAACCAAAATAACCCAAAATTACTTCTATTCTGACAACTATTACCCCTGGAATAATTTTGATTATTTTTAAATTTTGCACAGATGGAATAATATATAACCTTTTGTGCCTGAACAAAGCTGCTCTGAAAAGTTTTTATACATTTTTTGGTGGACATAAACATTGATTTCTGATGTGCTTCTACATGGGAGTTAAATTGTGAGCTCACAAGTAATAGTCCAAAATTATACTTTTAACTGCCAACCAGTTTTCCAAAACAACTGAACTAATGTACATACTCCCCAGCAATATATGAATTCTAGTTGCTCTATATCTTTACCAATACCTGGTAAAATGTTTTCAATCCATTTTCATTTGAATGTGTTTAGGGTATGTGTGCACCATTCACGGGCTCTATGGCTCCTCATTGTTTTATATTTAGCCATTTCGAGTTCTTGTTTTAACCCCATGGCCCTCGAAGGACTTTTGAGTTTACCAACTACTCATCTAATCCACTTTCTCATTTACCATTTTCAGAAAACTAGTCCCAGGAAGTTTAACTGGCTAGCCCAACATCACACAACTCATGACAAATGTAGAAGGAGAGCTCGGGCTGAATTTCTCAACCAGCCTTCTTTCCACTGCATGGCACTTCCACTCACTGACAGTCTGCCTCCATTCCAGCTCTTATCTCTAGTCGCTAAAGTTCCATTTGAATAACTTTATGAAATGCACCCATCAATGATGTGCCTTGACACCATAGCAGTGGTCTTACATCACACTTCTGCCACTCCTTTACTTGAACAATAAACGGAAAGCATAAACTCAAATATGTGTTGTAAAGGAGGTAGCATCCAGGTGGAAAGAAGGGAATAAGCATCAGCTGACCCCCTCCAGTGTTCACACTCTTATTCAAGAAGGAAGGAGCCAGGTAATAGTGGGAACAGGTCATTCTCATCCTGCTTCAAGGACTGTGTTACCAAATTCACAAACTCTTCATAGAAAATTGTACTGATTATCTGGTAGGTATTTCTCCCTCGATCTCCATTTTCTTTATATGGGATAAACACCTGCTTAAAAGCAGAGGAGCATACAGAAAGTGACGTGAGTGAATATGGTATTATTTGAATTAGGCAAAGGCTATTAAAAAAGTAGAAAAGTAGCTAAAGATACTAAGTCTCTTGACTTTTCCCTCAGTTTCCCCATATATAAAATGGGAAGTTAGCTAAAGTATTTTTAAGATCCCCTCTAGCTTGGTAGTTCTGTGAATGGATTAGCCATAACTATCATTTATATGACACAGGGAAAACATAAAACAAGCCCAGAATTTACTTATAAATATCTGGTTTGAGAAACAAACTTAATTATCTAAAATGGACACACATGTTATGTGATAAACTGCATCTCTACTAATTGGTCATTGACATGAAATTGATCTTATTATTTCATAATAAATTGTCCCCCTTCTCCCTTCTCACCTGTCTTCCAAAGGAATTTGATTAAACAAACTTATGTTTAGTATTTCATAAAGAAATACTGGGTTTTTTTTCCTATAGAGTTACAGTGTATCAAAATGATATATTCCTTACTGGCTTATCTGAGAAATATGGGATCAATTATTATGCTATACCAAAGCAGAAATCTGAAAGTAATAAATCCACCTCAAATAAATAATATAAAATTATATTTATAGAGTCTAAAATAAAATTAACATTTGTCATCTTTTCACCAAATGATCTGAAACATATTTCTTTTTCCAAAATGATCTCGAACAATAGAATAAAAATGCAGGAAGAACTTTTGGGATTTCTTATACCTAAAAGCAAACAAGGCCTATAAAAAAAAATTGTGGGGGTCTAGATTAAAATTACCAGTGAGTGTTTTGATTTGTTTTGACAGATTGGGAATTAAGAGACAAGACATTCAGTACTTTACTTAGGAATCACCTTTTCCCCTTGTCATATGAGGATTCATGTTGTCTTTAATTAGAAATTGATCAGAAGCCTAATAAAGCTTGATGAGTGATAGCACTAAAAGTCCCTTTCCCAAAAGCTGAGTTCCATCTACTCACAAATTTTCTCCCCTTGGACTCTCTCCATGCCTCCAATTCACATCTGAACAGAGATGGGGGGAAACTCAAATTAATTGTCTTTATATGGTTTCTCACTAAATGTTTCATTGCCACGAGCAGTTCTGAAAAGTCAAAGTAACTGAAGAAGTATAAATAATCTTTGTACAGAGTAAAATGCATAAATTTAAAGATATACATGGCGAAGTTTCTAGAGATTTATAGAGGTGGAAGAACCTAGGCTTAGAAGATAGAAATAATTTAGTTTATGCCAACGGGACCTGTGGTTTGTAATTCACTCAGACCAAAATCCTCAACTCTCCCCTTAGGAACAAACATATGTCTAAAGAGCCAAAAAGTATGGATAGCGAGAGTTAATGAAACATTATGAAAATCAGCAGGGTGAGGAGAGGCCGCTGAAGACAGTTCACAGCTTAATAACTGTAGATGACAGTGTAGGTGATGGCCCAGTGTCACATCCTCCTTATGATCAGGCTCAGGATTTATCGTGTATGTATTTTGATGGAGATATAAATATATATGAATATATATTAATCTCTAGAGCTATAGGTAAATCTCTCTTGGTGATGGGTAAACAGGAGATCCTACTACTTTCTACCATGGAAACAAAAATCCCATGGAAAAACAGATCAAATAAAAAAAAATATGAAGTAGGCAGAGGACAGCTAAAGTGAAAACAAGATACAGAAAAGTACCTGCCTGGACTGTTTTGCTTGGGTTAAGGGTGCACTCAGCATCAGAGTCACCACCCCGGCTGAGGGTAGGGCTGCTACATGAGCAAAAGTAGAACAGAGATGGCAAACTGGGGTCATGACTGGGCATTAAAGCAAGTAGTCAGAGACACACCGGATACAGTGTGGCTCCAGTGGTGTCTGGCTGAGCTGGTGAAGATGTGCTTAGCTGGATCCGAGGGATCACAGTCAAAGAAGTAACAACAGTGAAAGCTAAGAGAATGTTGCAAAGCTAGAAGAAAAACTAATCTGAGATGACATCAGAATTCTGTCTTTTGCAAGGATTCCTGTTGTTCCCACAATTCAATGTGGTAGTTTATCGGGGAAATGACAAACATCCCCTTGGCAACTCTGTCCTAGACTGATCTTTCTTACTAGAAGAATTCTGGGCCCAAGGAATTTTATTCTCATCTAACCAAACTTTTTCTAGGTCTATGCCATATAACGGTCATCACTGGCCAGCCTGCAGCCATACCCATCTAATCAGTGGAGAAAGAAGTCTTTGAGTCTCCTAAAACTTTCATTATTAGCTTCTTCCCCAAAATAAGAGTTTTAGTAGCTAAACTTTTACCTGAGGTTCTGACATAAATCAGAAAAACATGGAGAGTCACAGAAGCTTGGTAATAGCAAATTACGTGGCTCTGGGGAAAACAAAAATAGCCAGTTGACTCTTGTTTTCTTGAGTGTCCAGTGGGAAAACTGAAGCTGGATCAAGGATTGGATTTTAATGAAAAGAGAAAGAACAAACAGATTTCTTAGAGGTCCTAAGAAAGAAAAGTAGAGGCCAGGTACAGATCAGATTTGGGAGATAAACTGGGGGCATTTGCCATAAATTTCAATAATTGCATACCTGAAGAAATAATATGTTTTTAAAAATCTTCATGACTGCTCATGCCTGTAATCCAATTACTTTGGGAGGTCGAGGCGAGCAGACCACCTAAGGTCAGAAGTTGAAGATCAGTCTGGCCAATATAGTGAAAACTTGTTTCTACTAAAAATATAAAAATTAGCCGGGCATGGTGGCACATGCCTGTAGTCCCAGCAGGCTGAGGCAGGAGAATTGCTTGAACGCGGGAGGCAGAGGTTGCAGTGAGCTGAGATTGTGCCACTGCACAATCACCTCCAAAAAATCGTCACGACTGTAGTACTGCAGTCTCTGTTTCATAATTATCCTTTTTAACCACAGTGAAGGGATTAGGGAAAAAGACAACTAACCTTAGTACATTTTTAAAGCAGTATTTTAACTGGACATTTTGAGGCTGAAGACAGAAGGAACCATATATGAATATTGTACTTGGGTGAGTAAACTCGTTTCTTGAAGGGGCACAGGTTAGAAAATTTAAATATCGTTTAATTGTATCCTAATATTAAGCAAATAAGTAGTTTATAGATAATGAAAGGCAAGTTTTTCACTAATGAAGAAAGAAATACAAACAGTAAAAAGGAAAAAGAAGACTAGAATAAATCCTGTGTTGCTGGATTGGAATTGGAGGTATTAGTATGAACTCCCAGTCTTTTACTAGATAGATTTTGATGGAGATATAAATATGTTTCCTATGGGAAACAAAAAATCCCATGAAAAAAAAAAACAGATCCAATGAAAAAATATGACCTAAGAGTGAAGTAGGCAGAGAACAGTTAAAGCAAAAGCAAGATACAAAGACGTGCCTACCTAGAACGTATTGTTTGGGAGGGAGAGGTAGGCAGGCAGGCAGGCAGGCAGATGCATGAGTTAATATACATACATATAGTTCCTAATTCTGCCTGTTGAGAGGACCTAAAAGCAATAATACCCAGTAGAAATTAACACATCTTAGGACCCACATTTTGGTTTTGCTTTTTTTTTTGAGATGGAGTCTCGCTCCATCGCCCAAACTGAGTGCAATGGCATGACCTTGGCTCACTGCAACCGCCGCCTCCCAGGTTCAAGTGATTCTCCTGCCTCAGCCTCCCAAGTAGTTGCAATTACAAGTGCCTGCCACCACATCTGGCTAATTTTTTTTTATATTTTTAGTAGAGACGGGGTTTCATCATGTTGGTCAGGCTGGTCTTGAACTCCTGACCTCATGATCCACCCACCTCGGCCTCCCAAAGTGCTGGGATTACAGGCGTGAGCCACCGTGCCTGGCCCACATTTTGGTTTCTAAATACTTTCTCCAATAAAAGGAAACATTTGAAGAAGTGGTTGTTCTTACAGCTCAGAGAAGGGAAACAAGATGATCCTGAAGAGCCATAAGGTAAAGAATTATTCCAAAAGGATGAGAGAGCAAAGGGAAAGAACATAGGAACCAACTAAAGGGTTCCCAATGGCCAAAGCTGAAAATATTTGAGCAAATACAAATGAATATACAAATAAATACTATTCTAACCCATAGAATAAAATGAATATCAAAAATGTGGGGATAATATATCTCTTCTTTATAGCAGAATTTCCACTGATAAGTGGAGAAGGAATGAGAGAACTAGAAAGGGGCCATTAGACCACCACAGTAATCAGTCTGCAGGCAAGACCCCACTGGTGTACACTAAAACTAGTGGGTGAAAATTTGAGAAACTGGAATGTCTCAAACTATCTCCCCCCAAGACACTGATTAATCAAAAAGGAAAAATAGTAACTTCACAATGGAGAAATCCAGCAGACACCACCTTAAATTAAGCAAGTAATTGAGCTTAACATCAACTGTCATAAGGCACATAGCCATCACGTGTCCCTAAGGTACACTGAGAAGGACACGTCACTTCGGTGACATTCTTACCAAAAACTGCACAATCTCAACCCATTAGTGAGAGAACACTGGACAGATGCAGACTGGGGGATGTTTTATAAATAATCTTCCAAAGTATACATGTCATGAAAGACAAAGAAAGACAGTAACTGTCACAGATCTGAGGAGAGTACAGAGACATGACGAAGATCCTGGATTGAATCCTACAACAAAAAATACATGAATGGAAAAACTGGTGAAATCCAAAAAAAGTCTGTAGTTTAGTGAATCATATTGTCCAATGTCAATTTCTTGGTATTGATAATTGTATGATGGTCCTGTATGTTAACATTAGACGATGCTGGGTGAAGAATAGAAAGAAGCTCTCCATGCTGTTTTGCAACTTTTCTGCAAGCCTAAAATTATTTCAAAATAAAAATAAAAAAATAAAAACGCCTAGATAAAGGTCTGTCTTCTCACTAAATATTGAATTTAATTGAATTCAAATGTATTAAACTCTAGGAATCAAAGATAGAAGAAGAAATGCTATGAAAAAGAAATAAGGACGGAAGTAAAGCCACAGGAAAGGGTCCCCAGGTGATGCTACACAGTTTAGAGTTGGGGACCCCGGGTTCAGTCTAAACTGTATCCCACCAAAGAGTTTTAGACTTCCCTAGGCATATGCGGTGGACTGGGGAGCTGTGTCCTCCAGAAAAATGTTTACATTAGGGACTGAGGAAATTCTAGACCTTATCTGAGGGCAGTGTTTCTTAAACTTTAGTTACTTTGCATACCATTTTTACAATTTTTCTTAGCTCTCACACCACCTGAATTGTTTGCTCAATATTTTCCATCACATTGACTTCATTGGAATGATGCATTTTTTTTTAACTTGCTCTTATCTCTATGCTACTTAAAATCACATATCATGTCACCTGTGGTCCACATACCACAATAGAGGAGTATCTGAGTCCTAAAGACTGCAAAGGAACATTGCGAGTAAAGAAAAAACTAAAAGGACTGTTTTCCATAAAACAAACACACCAAACACACACACACATGCACACGCACATACATGCATACACACACCGCTGTCTCAGACTAAGCAGAGGGAAACACAGAAGGGGAGCCAGGCATTCTTGCTGCTTTTCCATGGAAAATTCCATGGCTTTGGAGCATTGAGGGACCCAGAGAACATAATGTAGGCCTGGAACATTAAGGATATAGACCACTGGGGATCCAGATGTGGCAGAGATAGTAGAGGATGGCGGAGTGGTGATAGTACCCAGGCAGCAGAGAAAGGCAGAACTAGGGTGTGAGCTAATGCCACCATCTCTGGAAGCAATAAGAGTTGCCAAGTGCAGAGGCAAAGAGAGTGTTGTCCCTGACAAGAGCAGCAGCTGTAAGACCCTGTAAAGGCAGTTGTGGTGCTGTTGGGGCTGGAAACTTCACTGAATGGGGCTGGAGTAGGAATGAAGAAAGCGACTTTACCTCAAAGTATCAGAATGAATTTGTATCGTGAGTATATGTGCAATATCCTTGAAGACTCTGAGCAACAACTGGAGGCTAAGTGGGGTGATTTTATGCAGATGCAGATCCTATACGTGGGACCAGAAGCCAAGGACAACTCGCCACATCCATGGAGCTACAATGTGCACTTGTGGGAGTGTAATCTGGTAAAGCCATTCTAAAAACACCTGGAAGTATTTAGTGAAGTAAAGTGGGGGTAGATTTTATGATCCCATCATATGGGAAAAAATCCTACACAGCCCTCTAAGAGGACATGTTCATTGCAGCTGTGTTTGTAATAGCACAAATTTGGCCGGGCACAGTGACTCACGCCTGTAATCTCAGCACTTGGGGAGACCGAGGTGTGTGGAATACAAGGTCAGGAGTTCAAGACCAGCCTGGCCAATATGCTGAAAGCCATTTCTACTAAAAATACAAAAATTAGCCAGGCATGGTGCATGCCTGTAATCCCAGCTACTCGGGAGGCTGAGGTAGGAGAATCACTTGAACCCGGGAGGCAGCTCACTGGCAGTGAGCTGAGATTGCACCACTGCACTCCAGCCTGGACGACAGAGTGAGACTTTGTCTCAAAAAAAAACAAAAAGGAAAGAAAAAAAGCACAAAATTGAAAGCAACCTAGGCAGTCATTATTAGACTATTGCATAAATAAAGTCGAGTATGTGCATACCATGGAACATGGGGCGGATTCAGAATAAGGAAAGTGTGTAACACCAAAATGGTTTGATCTTAAAAACAGAGAGTTGAGACAAAACACAAATAAAACAATGTAATAGCTGACACCCATGTAGCAATTATTATGTGTCAGGCACTATTCTCAGCACTGGACATTATTAATTCATTTGCTTCTTGCAAAAACCTTATGAGATAGATGTTGTCATTGTTCCCAGGTTATTTATGAGGAAACTGAAGAACAGCAAATTTAAGAGACTTGCTCAAGGTCAGATGGCTAATAAGTGGTAAAGAAAATATTGAGAACCAGGACATCTAACTCTAACCACTACATGATATTGATATCCTCTAGTGATAGAAAACAGGAAGAAACTCTGAGCTAAATGCATTATTGCAATTTCAAAATCATACCACCCAAAATTAGAGTAAAAATGTTACTTATATTTCCAAAAATATGCAACACAAAAACAATAAAATGATATGTATTTTGAGGTGGAGTAGGTAAAGATGAGAGAGAAGAATAGGATTGAAAGAGGAAAATAAAATAAAATAAAGCGACATAAAATAGAATAAAGCTTAGAACTGACAGGGCAGACAGGGAGAGTTTTAAGAAAAAACAGGAAGGTCAATGCTGCAAGAGTAAGCTCAGCAGGGGCCAGGCTGAGAGAGAAACAAGTGAAGCCTGAGACAAATTGTCCCTCGCCTAAATCAAAATGCATTCAGTAACTGAAGGAAGAATTGCTCCAGGATACAGAATTCTCCCCTTGGTTAGTAATCACTGTATAATATTCATTAGATTTCTTGCCCATTTATTGACCAAGGCAGAATATTTTGATCCCGAAATTTACTCCCCAGTGTCCCAGATTCTACACCTTTGAATTACTAATTCTCTTTGTCATGTCTGTCAAGAATTAAATTATGGCTATTAATCATATATCCAATTTCTAATCAATCTTTCTGGTAGTGAAAGTCACTATAAACTCAAACTGATGACTACAGTTATGAGTTTAAAATTTACCAATGACTAAAACTGGTTGGAAGTATCAAGCATTTCTTGAAAAAGAGAGATCTGCAAAATCTGACTCAAGGAAATTGGGTGTTGTTTGTACACAGGAAATAGATATGAAAGAAAACTGACAGTAGTAAAAATGTTAATCTCCAATATTAGACTAATAGATGAACTTAATCTGTGTTGTAAAATTTATGGAGAAAATTGATTTCAATATAAATGGTTTCATTAAAATAAAAATAGAATGAAATTTTTTTTTGAAATGGCTTAACCCTGCTCTATAAAGAAGTGATTAAGTAATTTAATTATAGTTAGCTCCAGGAAATTATTTCTCAATGAAAATCCATCCATGATGGTGAAAAAAAACTGATTTAACAGGAAATCAACCTTTCTTAGGGTCAAAACCAGAGAAAATATCAGTTTCTCTTATCTTCTTCACAAGCATCTTCCCCAGCACCAGACGCCACAGCTGTTTGGATGTGGGGTAAGGCAGACAAGCCCATCCAAATCTACTTTGTAAAGATGATAGGAATTCTATTAAAATTTTACATTTATAGAGCAATCACTGCTGGCTAGAGAGAGGAGACTCTTTGTGCAGGGGGGGAATGGTTTTTGATCTGGGCCTTAATGGTGGATAAGATTTTAATGGGTAAGGATCACAGGTCAGGAAAGTGGACATTCTAGCTAGAAGGAACAGGCTGAGCATATTAATGGAATAGAAAAAATACAAGGTAGGATCAAAATAAAAAATGTTACTTCATGACTTGA
Source organism: Macaca nemestrina (assembly GCF_043159975.1). Lineage (NCBI taxonomy): Eukaryota > Metazoa > Chordata > Mammalia > Primates > Cercopithecidae > Macaca > Macaca nemestrina. The sequence goes on from NC_092128.1 coordinate 14,026,394, forward strand.
TCTTGGGTTTTACACAGGGAAATAGTAAAAGAGGCACCTAGAAAGAAGGTTTGAACCAGACTATAAAGGATCTTAAAAAGCAGGCTGTGTAGTTAGTATGTTATTGAACAATGGCAATGCCCAATATTTTTGTTTGTTTAATCAAAAAACAAAAAAGTTTTTAAAGAATCTTTAAAAAAGTTCTTGTAAGGTACTTGTTCAGAGGGTAGTTACCCTCTCCTAATAAGTAGAATAAATTTACTGCTTAGAGTTCATCCCTATTCTTCTACTCAGATCCATCACGGCAGCTCCTCTACCTTCAATGCAATCATCCAAGGACTTGGAACTTTGTTTGCGGCTATGGCATCAAGCCCAGGGCTCTTCCCCTCTTCTACTGAAGCAATACAACTGTGATTGTGGTAGAATGAAGCCTGGACAGAGCTCAGAGCACAGGGTTTAGGGCTCAGCTCAGCCCTCCAGAGGTTTATGACCTGGGCAACTCTCTTAGCCTCACTGGACTTCATTATCTTTCCCTGCAATATGAAGAATTTGACTTGAGATGACCTCTAGGTTTCCTTTAAGCTTTGACATTTTATGTCTCAAAGACATTTGTTTAATAAGCTATTCCAACATTTTCAGAACTATTTTATTCAGTATGACACAAAAAGTACTTAACAGGTGATGAGAGATCAGTATGCAGGTGAAAAAACGTAAGCACATAAAGCAAAAGTAGCTCTTCCTATGTTCAGCTTAAAATGTACACCTTACTAATGTGCCTTGTTACCAAATACCTTTAAGCATACACAGCTGAGCTAACTGAGCACAGTCTGTTTTCGGCCAACATCATTTCACTGCATAAATGGAGGGGATGGGGGTGGGTATTAGTCCATTCTCAGGCTGCTAACAAAGACATACCCAAGGCTGGGAAAGAGGTTTAATAAAGAAAAGAGGTTAAATGGACTCACAATTCCACAATGCTGGGGAGGTCTCACAATCATGGTGGAAAGTGAAGGAGGAGCAAAGGCACTTCTTACATGGCGGCAGGCAAGAGAGCATCTGCAGGGGGAACTCCCATTCATAAAACCATCAGATCTCATGAGACTTATTCACTACCACGAGACCAGTATGGGGGAACCACCCCCATGATTCAACGATCTCCACATGGCTCCAGGGGATGGGGGGTTGTCATGACAATTGAAGGTGAGATTTGGGTGGGTACACAGCCAAACTATATCAAGGGGAGTCACAGAATTCTCTTCAGTCTGCCCTTAAAACTATGAAAGAATTAAAAGTAATGATTGATAATATAGAGACTGGATTCAAGCTGACCTATGTTTGACTCATCACTACTGGTTACTAAGTTATCTTGACCAAATTGTTTACTTTCGCTAAGCCCCAGTTTCTATATGTATAAAGTGTATTTTCATAAGAATTGAACAAGATAATGTAAATTAAGACATGACACATAATAAGAGCTGATAAACAGCAGACGACAACAACCAGGCTAAATATACAGAAAATGTTGACCAAAAATAAGGGAATCTTTTATATGGAAACCTCCCTAATAACTGACTTGCAAAACTAATCTGCAGAGATTTCCCTTCATCAAATTAAGTAATTCTCAATATTGACTTCACAACAGAATCACTTAGCAGGTTTCAAATACTACAAACTCCCAGGCCCCATCCATATCTAATAAACTGGAATATCTGGTTAACGTAGACGAGGAGATGTGCTGAGAAGTTCAGCTATTCAGACCACTGGAGAGCTGCTTTTCAAGATCCAGATGTAATTTAAACTTTAGAGATATCAGTACAATTTGGTTACCTCCCCCCATGAACACCTGAAATTCACAGACCTCAATTAGTTTACAAGTGAACTCATACTACATCTCATACAGTGAAAATCTCCTTCTGGGAAGCAGTGGTTTCCCCCAAAACCTGGTAATCTTATACGTTCTGGATATTCTGAGACACTTGCCATTTGAAATATGCCAATAAATGTCTAAATCTGGAGTTCAGAATCTATTGGCATTAACTCAGACATAAAGACAGAAATCAGGCCTAAGTGATATGTGATGGCAAGATTAATATCAATGAACCATCTCAGGTAATTTTATTATATATATTTGTACACTAGTACCTGGCGTGATCACAGGACATGAATTAAAACAAAGAAACAACTTAAAAGTTTTATATTCTTGTATTAATTTCAGAATCCTTTTCACAGTTTGATAAAGATATTTTGCATTTTGGGGGTGATAGAGTTTGGATATTTGTCCCCACCAAATATCATGTTGGATTGTAATCCCAATGCCTGAGATGGGGCCTAGTGGGAAGTGTCTGGATCATGAGGGTAGATCCCTCATGAATGGCTTGGGCCATCCCATTGGTGATAAGTGAGCTGTCACTCTGAATTCATGTGAGACATGGTCAAGTAAAAATGTGGGGCACTTCCCCTATGCCCACTTTGTTACTCCTACTTTCACTATGTGAATTGCCTGCTCCTGCTTTGCTTTCCACCATGATTGAAAGCTTCCCGAGGCCTCCCCAGAAGCAGATGTTGGAGCTATGCCTCCTGTACAGCCTGCAGAACCATGAGCCAATTAAAGTTCTTTTCTTTACAAATTACCTAGTCTCAGGTATTTCTTCATAGCAATGCAAGAATGGCCTAATATAGAAAATTGGTACAGAGAGTGGGGTAATAGGCAGAAGTTGGAAGAGTTTGGAGAATTCAGAAGACGACAGAAAGATGAGGGAAAATCTGGAACTTCTTAGAGACCAGTTAAATGGTTGCAACCAAAATACTGGTAGTGATATAGATAGTGAAATCCAGGCTGATGAGGTCTCAGATGGAAATGAGGAACTTACTCTGTATTGGGGCAAAGGTCACCCATGTTATGCCTCAACAAAGAACTTGACTATGTTGTGTCCATGCCCTAGGACTCTATGGAAGTTCGAACTTGAGAGTGATGATCTGGGGTACCTGGTAGAAGAAATTTCCAAGCAGCCAAGTGTTCAAGATGTGCCCTGGCTGCTTCTAACAACGTACACTGAGATGTGGGAGAAAAAAAATGACTTAAGGTTGGAGTTTGTATTTAAACAGAAAGATGATAAAGGTTTGTAAAATTGGCAGCCTGGCCATGTGGTAAAGAAAGAAAAAGCTTTTAAAAGTGAGGAATTCAAGTAGGTTGTGGAGCAACCAATTGCCAGAGAAATTTTCATAACTAAAAGGGAACCAAGTGCTAATATACAAGACAATGAGGAAAAGGCCTCTAAGGCATTTCTGATATCTTCATGGTAACCGCCCCCCCCCCCAACATTTCCTAGAGGTCTAGGAAAGAAGAATGGTTACATGGGCAAGGCCAAGGGCCCTGCTGCCCTGTGCAGCCTCAGGACCCCAGGACACTGCTTCTGGCATCCTTGCTGCTCTGGCTCCAGCCTTGGCCCACAGGGTTCCAGATAGGCTTCTGTTTCAGAGGGTGTAAGCCATAAGCTTTGGCAGCTTCCACATGGTGTTAAGCCAGCAGGCACACAGAATGCAAAAGTGAAGGCAGCTTGGGAGCCACCGCCTAGATTTCAGAGGATGTATGGAAAAGGCTGGGTGTCCAGGAAGAAGCCTGCTCCAGGGGTGGAGCCCTTTCGGAGAACCTCTACTAGGGTAGCATGGAGGAGAAATGTTGGGCTGGGAGCCCCATACAGAGACCTCCCTGAGGCACTGCCTAGTGGAGCTGTGGAAAGGGGGCTACCATCCTTCAGACCCTAGAATGATAGTTCCATTAGCAGCTTGCATCCTGCTCCCAAAAACCCACAGGCATTCAACTCCAGCCCATGAGAGCAGCCCGGGGTGCCAACCCTACAAAGCCACAGAGATGGAGCTGCCCAAGACCTTGGGAGCCCACATATTGTACCAGTGTGCTCTGAATGTGAGACATGAAGTCAAAGGTGATTATTTTGGAGCTTTAAGATTTAATGACTGCCCTGCTGGGTTTCAAACTTGCGTGGGGCTGATACCCCCTTTCTTTTAGCTGATTATTCCCTTTTGGAATGGAAATGTTTACCCAATGCCTATACCTCCACTGTATCTTGGGAATAACTAACTTGTTTTTCATTTTACAGGCTCATAGGTGGAAGGGACATGCCTCATCTCAGTTGAGACTTTGTACTTTTGAGCTAACACTGAGATGAATCAATACTTTGTGATACTGTTCAGAAGGCATGATTGTAATTTGCAATGTGAGAAGAACATGAGATTTGGGAGGGGGAAGGGGCAGACTGATATCGTTATTTATCTCTGCCCAAATCTCATGTTGAAATGCAATCCCAATGTTGGAAGTATTGGGATCATGGGGGCAGATCCATCATGAATGGTTTGGCTGTCTTCTTAGTGATAAAGATATCCCAGATATCCTGTACTTAGGGAAAGGTCAAGTTTCTTTAACACCAAGATCCCAAAATAAAATGGCCTAAAAAGCATTTATTTATCTTTATTATAGCAATCCAGCTAGTCTAGGATGGTGGCACTGCTCTTTTCCATGAGTAATTCTGGCATTCAGTTCTTTTCGTCTTGTTACTCCGCCATCCCCCTAGGGAATTGGCCTCAGCACAATTTGGAAGTTGAAAATTCCCTTAGTAAAATAGTTGCCGTTTTAAAACCTCCATTTCCAGATGAAGAAAAATCATAGAAAGTAAATGACATGTCTAGTATAATACAACTACTTGAGGTTAGCATTAATCCAGGATGCTATGAACTTGCATCTTCCATCACTTCAAACTCAAACCATCTACTACTTAAGAAGACAGCCACAGAAACATCGATTTTAGAGCCAAGCAGACATTTCTTTGAATTCCAGATTTCTCACTTGAGCAAGTAATATAATATTGCTTAGACATAAAATGGAGATTATTTTATGGGATAGAAGTCAATATGAAATAATATGAAGGGGAGAAATGAATAGGCAGTACCTATTTTTATTTATTTTTTTTATTATTATTATTATTTTTTTTTTGAGATGGAGTCTGGCTCTGTCGCCCAGGCTGGAGTGCAGTGGCCGGATCTCAGCTCACTGCAAGCTCCGCCTCCCGGGTTCCCGCCATTCTCCTGCCTCAGCCTCCCGAGTAGCTGGGACTACAGGCGCCCGCCACCTCGCCCGCCTAGTTTTTTGTATTTTTTAGTAGAGACGGGGTTTCACCGTGTTAGCCAGGATGGTCTCGATCTCCTGACCTCGTGATCCACCCGTCTCGGCCTCCCAAAGTGCTGGGATTACAGGCTTGAGCCACCGCGCCCGGCGGCAGTGCCTATTTTTAGAGCAGTGAAAATACTCTACATGAAATTATAATGATAGATACATATCATTATATATATGTCTAAATCCATAAACTACAGGCTTTGGGTGATTAGGGTGTGTCAATGTAGATTCATTAATTATAACAAATGTATGACTCTGGTGGAGGATACTGACTATGAAGAAGGTTATGCTGTGTAGGATATATGGGAAATCTCTGGATCTAAAACTGCTCTAAAAAACTAGTCTTTAAAATATAATGTAATGGAAATAAACTTGCTCATTATAGAGCTACACACATAGTAAATGCCTCATAATGCATCTCTCCCTCCCTAACACCAATGTAAAATACCTTTCTGCTCAAGTACTGCATTGTGATGCCAAGATGTTCCCCCCAAAACAGCTCCGACATGACCAGCCTTCTGAGTGATACAATGATGCTTTACAATTACACAGTCCTCTCTGATTTCCAAACCACGTTTGCATATATTATCTCATGTCCTACAACGCCATGAGGCAGATAGTGCCTGTAGAACCACCCTCACTTCACAACCACATGGAACCACACTGTTGTACCTTGTATTTCCAAAGCACTCCTTCGCATGGTGTTTCATCTGAGGATCCCAATGCTGTGAAGTGGGAAGAGAAGATAATCACCATTTTCATTTTATAGGGATGACGAAACTGACTTTGAGAGTTTTTAAGAGTATAAATGGAAAGCTGAAAGTACAATTAGTTATAGAAAAATATTGATTGTCCCCAAGAAATTTTATAAAGAAGTGAACAATAAAAACATTTTAATAGTTAATTGTGGAACTGTAGTTCCACATCAAAATTTATTAGTAAAAATGTCATTATGCTTAAGGTAATATCACCAATGAAAAAAATAAGTATGCCTCATTACAGCCTGTCAGTTACACTGCACACTTCCAACTCGATACCGTTTACTTGTTCCCTTCAAAGAGAGTTTGATTTTTATCACAGTAGGGAGCTAAACTAATATATACTTAGTTCTCCAAAAAAAACTTTTTTTTTAGTGAGAAAAGTAAAGAAATAAATCCATATCTTGATTTCAAATACAGTTTTATTCTGAAGTGTCAGAGAAAACTATATACACGGTTAGGACAAGATCCCAATTTTTCCTATATATAGACCAGTATACTCCCTGCTATGCTGTACTAGCAAGTGCCCAAGGAATCAGAGCCGCAGACATCAGGGATTGCCAATTGCCTAATCACTTCTCTCAGCACTGTTCTCTGAAGAGATAGACAGCCACTTCTGTGACCGTGGAGTCTGCCTGACTATTCTGTGAGTCTCTTTTCCTCTACTGCTACCTCACCAGGATGTCTAGCAGCAGGATCAAGGTAGAAGTGTAGTTATTCCTAACAGCCCAGTAACTTAAATCTAGTATGTTTTCAAGCAGTATTTGCATTTTAATCCATTTTGTTTTACAGATTGTTTTATCACATATTTTATCGAATGACAAAGCAATATGTATTCATTCAAAATTTAAGATGCAGAAAAGAGAGAACAGGAAAAAAAATTAAAATCACTTCTCTTTTCCAGAGAAAATATAAGGTGGAAGTGTTGGCCCACCACGCCATGGTGAGGTAGTTTCATTGGCCGGATAGTGTTCTTTCCCCTGGGACATAATAACCCTCTTATTTCGTTGACCCTGAAAATCCATCGCTAGAAACTTACTCTAACAGTCAGGAATGCTTTGGGCTGCAGAGGTTTGTTTTTTTGTTTTTTGGTTTTTTTTTTAAATCAAAGAGGGATCGATTTAAAATATATATATTTATTTATATATGGAAAATCTCTATATAGAGAGTATATATTTATATATTATATATTATGTATTTATATATTATATATTTATATATTATATATTTATATGTTTATATAATATATATAAAGAGACTGCTGACCTTGGTTCAGTGACTCTATGATAGCAGGTGCAATGTGTCCATTATTTTCTTGGCCTTCCTTGGCTATATGATCACTGCTACACTGTAGCTGCAGCTCTCACATCCCTTTCAAGAAAAGACAAGGCTGGACAGGGGAAAGGTGGTGCCTGTAAACATCTTCTTGACCACATTCCTCACTGGCCAGAACTCTATGACATGGTTACCTGCAAGCAAGGCTAATCACCTAAGCTAGAGGTAATACCTGCTTTTGTTAATCTCAGGAGAATACATTGTGCATATTTGGGTATGGAGAATTTTCTTGTGATTTGTTCCTACTGCTTTTCAAAGTCAAAACAGAAAAATTGAAAAAAGATCATGACTTTCTTTTCCTTCCCTGAACAATGTCCAATGACACTCTCAAAATCATTTACAAATTTCCTTGGCAAATAAATATGTACTAACATGGAAAAAGTTCTAAAACCTTTTGTATAAACATACGTGTTGCCTAGAAGATGAACTGGAAAGATGTAAACCAAACTCTTGCCAGCCATAAACTGTGAAAAGGAAGGTGAACTCCATTTACTTTGTTTAGTTTGTAATAAGAACATGTGCATGTATTACTCAAATTCATTGTTTTTAAGAAGATATAGGCAAAACAGTCTTTGGAAACCAAGTCGTGATGCTTTAGTTATCATTCATCTTCTTCATGAATAATTTGTCTCTATGGAAAGGATGTTTTTCTTACAGGAGATCTAAACACTCAGCCTCTAAGTAATTTTAATAAAATTAATTTCTTAAAGAATTGTCCTCTATAGTCTCGAAATTTTTTTTATTTTATTTATTTATTTTTTTTTTTTTGAGATGGAGTTTCACTCGTGTTGCCCAGGCTGGAGTGCAGTGGCACGATCTCAGCTCACTGCAACCTCCACCTCCCAGGTTCAAGGGATTCTCCTGCCTCAGCCTCCCAGGAAGCTGGGATTACAGGCACCCGCCACCACACCCAGCTAATTTTTTGTACTTTTAGTAGACATGGGTTTTCACCATGTTGGCCAGGCTGGTCTCGAACTCTTGACCTCAGGTGATCCACCTGCCTCGGCCTCCCACAGTGCTGGGATTACAGGTGTGAGCCACTGCGCCTGTCCTACTCTTGGATATTTAAAATCATAATTTAAATGGAACAAAACAAGTTTAGTTATACCATGGGCTCACACTAATTTCTTCTCCCTAGACATACATAAAATGTATTAATAAGATTTACTCTATGATGTTTAGTCAAACTAATAAAATGACATACTTAAGTGCCACATGTACTACAGGAAGGAGAGTAATTATGTGTAATGAATCTATAAATCATACCAAAACACTTGACTGAGATTGGACTTATTGGCAATAAAGAGATGGCATAATAAGCCCAACAATGAAGTGATGTTCCATGTGGGATTATTAAACAGCAGTTTTTTAAAAAGTATAAATGGAAAACTAAAAGTACAATTAGTTACAGAAAAATATTGATTGTACCCAGGAGTTTTATAAATAAATGACAAAATAAATACATGTAGTTCTATGGTTATTAAAATAGAATACAAGCAAAATTTCTAAGTCAAAATGTCATTATGTGTAAGAGAGTATTACAAGAAAAAATATAAGTATGCCTCATTACAACCTATAAATTACATCCCACACTTCCAACTGGATATCATTTAGTTTGTTCCCTTTGAAAAAATAAATAGCCTCATTTTGTTAAAAATAAAAAGATACATATGCATTTAAAAATTGAACTATGTGGGCATTTTGAGAAGTTCATTTTCTAGAATTATGTTGACAAATAGCAGCACACAATAACTACTGTTGAGTAGATTACTAAATTGAAATACATACCCAAAAATGTTATCTCTGGAAAATAGGATTAGAAGTTATTTTAATTTTCTTTCTTGTTTGCTTTTTTTCTATGTTAAATTTTTAATGAATACACATTACTTTGTCACTAGATAAAATAAAACAATCTTCAAAGCAAAACAGATTTAAAATGGCAACTACCACTTGAAAACCTACTAGATTCAAGTTATTGGGCTAGGCAGTGAGAGATAATGAATAATTGGTGTCATCTGAGGGAATGTTACTGCAAAGTAGGTAATAAGGACAGAAAGGAGAGGCCTGTACTCTTTATAGACTTTACCAACTTGGTTGAGATCCAGGAATATGTTGCCCTTCTTAAATATAAACCTAAATATCACTTTGCTAACCTGGGTCATGGCTGTAAGCAAGCCAATAGACTCAGGTCCTGAGAGATAATTTTTAAAATATATATGGGGAAAAAAGTTGAGGCTAGGCAGAGTGGCTCATGTCTGTAATCCCAGCACTTTGGGAGGCCAAGGCAGGAGAACCACTTGAGCCCAAGAGTTTGAGATCAGCCTGGGCAATATAATGAGGCCCTATCTCTACAAAATACTTTAAAAAATAAAAATTAGCCGGTTGTGGTGGTGCATGCCTGTAGTCCCAGCTACTGGGGAGGCTGAGATGAGAGGATCACTTGAGCCCAGGAGGTGAAGGTTGAAATGAGCTATGACCACACCACTGCACTTCATCCTGGGTAACAGAGCAAGACCCTGTCTCAAAAAAAAAAAAAAATTGAAATACTAAGTTTCCGCTACACATGTCTATATGGTCTGAATTCAAGCACTCCGCATAGAGTATATAAGTCCAAAACTAACGTAAAAATTAGTTTGAGGGAGAGACACCACATGAAAGCCAATCCCTTGGTGAAGCTTTATGATGGTCCTCTCTTGTGAACATTTGAAGATTATTCTCTCATAATCAGTGTGGACAAGGATTACAAAATATTTGAGGAAGTTCAGAGCCATATGAGGCAGTGCAAAAAGTCAACAAATAGGAAAGTTCACAGAGCAGAAACCAGAGAATAAAGCAAACTGGGGAAAAAAAAATACTACAACTTTATAATAGCATTGTTTAAAGTGTTCAAAGAATTACCAAGTGATATGGTTTGGCTCTGTGTTCCCACCCAAATCTCATCTTGTAGCTCTGATTAATTCCCACGTGTTGTGGGAGGGACCTGGTGGGAGATGATTAAATCATGGGGGTGGCTTTTTACATGCTGTTCTCATGACAGTGAATGGGTCTCATGAAATCTGATGGTTTTAAAAATGAGAGTTTCTCTGCACAAGCTCTCTCTTTGCCTGTTGCCATCTATGTAAGACATGACTTGCTCCTTCTTGACTTCTGCCATGATTGTGAGACTTTCCCGACCACGTGGAACTGTGAGTTCTCCATTAAACTTTTTTCCTTTGTAAATTGCCCAGTCTCGGGTGTGTCTTTATTAGCAGTGTAAAAACAGACAAATACACCAAGGGAAATATAATATTTTAACAGGAACAAAAAAAATCAAACAAGAAAAAGAGGAAATGTCAAAAAGAGAAGGTAGAAATTGTAGGTATGAAACACAAAGTCAATGAAATCAAAGTAAAATAGTCAGTAGGCTAAAGAGTATAATAGACACAAGCAAAAAGAGAGTTAGTGTGTTGGAGGAAAAGAAAAAAGACATCTCCCTAAATATAGCACAGAAAAGTTAAGAAACTTTAAAAGATAAGTCAACACTTGAAGAACAATGAAAATTAGAAACTCCAACATTTATCTAAGGAGAGTACCAGAAGAGAGGAGAAAATATATGACTCAAAAGATATGAGAAAATACGTAAAGTGATAATGGCTAACAATCTTCTAAAAATTAGTTAAAAGATAAGCCCTTGACTGGGCACGGTGGCTCACAGCTGTAATCCCAGTACTTTGGGAGGCTGAGGTGGGTGGATCACGAGGCCAGGGGTTCAAGACCATCCTGACCAACATGGTGAAACCCCATCTCTACTAAAAATGCAAAAATTAGTGGGGCATGGTGGCATGCACCTGTAATCCCAGCTACTCCAGAGGCTGAGGCAGGAGAACTGCTTGAACCTGGGAGGTGGAGATTGCAGTGAGCCAAGATTGCACCACTGCACTCCAGTCCGGGTGACAGAGTGAGACTCTGTCTCAAAAAAATAATAAATAAATAAATAATAAGCCCTTGATCCAAGATCTAGACCTAGATGCACAATATAGTGAAATTATAGATTATCAAGGATGAAACAAAACATATTGAAAGCCACTAAAGACAAAAGGGAGATTTCCTATCAAGAACTAAAAACAGAATTATGTAGACACATCAGTAAAAATCAATATCAGAAGACAGTGAAGGAATATTTTCAAAGCACTGACATTAAATAAAATTTTTAAACAGTGAGATTGTCATTTTAAGGAAAGGATAAAAAGATATTTCAGAAATACAAGGATATAGAAGGATCACAGACCACAGAACCACTGAACTTATTTCTGCTTAGCTCAGATGGTTTCATAGGTAAGTTTTACCAAATTTCTATTATTTGAACACTTCTTCAGAAAAAAAAAAAAAGTTATCCATTTCACTTTATGAAACTTTTATTAACATGATACCAAAACCTAACAAAACCATTATAGAATGAGATAAACCAATTATATTTATAATTACAGAAAAAAATTCTAATAAAGTTTTAATCAGTAACTTAAATCCAACGGTATATATAAAAATGTAATATATCATGATGAAGTAGAATTTACCTGCAGGAATGCAAAAAATGATGCAACTTTAAAAATTATAATATTTTCCAACATATTAAAGATTTAGGGAGAAAAACATATAATCACCTAAACAGAAAAGAAGTTGAAGAAATCAGTATCTGCTTATGATTTTTTAAATGCTAAACTGCATATTTAAGAGGAGTTGCTTTACATGATAAAGTAAATCTCACAAAACTCTAAAACAAACATCATACTTACTGGTGAAACTTTAGAAAACAACATCATTAATGTTAAAAGCAAGACAGGAAAATCTGCTATTAGTACGTCTAGTCAGCATTCTACAGGAAATATGAGTTAATACAAAAAGAAGAAAGGAAACAGATATATGAATATTTAGGCACCCTGAAATGGTGATAAGTATTGGTCTTGCCCTATCATGGATAAGTAACTATAACACTGGACAGACAACACAACTATTTCCAATAATTGGACCACAAGTGTGCAGGGAGTGGTCCTCAAGAGTAAAATAAAGTGAGCTCCACTTTCCAAACTGTGACATAGGGAAGTGGAACCCAAATGGAACGTAGTGGTTTTGTTGAACTGAGGAAAGCATTTGGCAGGTGGGCTGCTGAGGGAGCTGAAAACTGGGGGTAGGGAACCGGAGAGGAGGAGCCCTAGACATCTGTGCAGGGATTCCAGTTTGTTCCTAGCCAGGTCCAATGCTGTGCATATACAGGACATCTCCCTGAAGCCTATAAATGAACAGCTCCTGGCCTATGTTGAAATCCTACCTGCAATATGACAGTATTAGGAGGTGGCTTTTGGGGGGTGAATAATTAGGTCATGAGGGTGGGGGCTTCATGAATGGGATTAGCACCCTCATAAAAGGGACCCCAGAGAGCTTGTGAGCCCTCACCAGACACCGAATCTTCCAACACTTTGATTTTGGATTTCTTAACCTCCAGAACTGTGAGTTTTTGTTTTAGCCACCTAGTCTGAGATATTCTGTTATAGCAGCCTGGACTAACTGAACCAGGATATAAATTATTTATAAATACATGAAAGCAGATACTATGTTTATGAAGGAGAAAACAATGTTGAATACATTCTTTTCAAATTAACCTACAATTTCAATTAACAAACATTTCTCTTAAAATTCACATGAAAAAATAAAGGGGTATGAAAACCTAAGACAATTTTTAGAAATGAAAACAAAGAGGGGATTTTACACCTCAAAGTAGAAAAAATGTTAAACCACCCAAATCAAAAGACAGATAGCGAAGATGTGGGTTTCATGTATCAAAACTTCCATATGGTTAAAGAAACTATAGCCAATATTAAAGAACAAGAAAAGACAAGTAAAGATTATCCAGAACATATATAGAATTCTTGGAAATCCATAATTAAAATCCATTAATCTAATGGTGAAAATAGGATAAAATAGGAAAAGACAATTGGCAGAAGAGAAACACTAATGGAAAGTAAATATACGAAAAGTTGCTTAATGTCAACAATAGTCAAGGAATTGCTGACTGAAAATATGAGATACTGTTTTCCACCCACCAAGTCAAATACTTAAGTCTGCCAGTGTAAAACGTTAGTGATGATATAAGGAAAAGGAATTCTCACACACCGCACGTGGGAACAGAAACAAGCATAGTCCCTTCAGAGGGCAATTAAGCAAAATCAAATACTGTTGAGAATACTCATCACCTAGAACCCCTGCTATTTAATTTCCAGGTATATAACCTCTTCTTCCCAAGCCCCACCCCAGAAAAGCTTGAACATTGCACAAGGAGACATATTCAGTATGTTTACTGCAGCATCTTTAATAACAAAAGAACAAAAGCAAAAAAACCAGGGGGGAATTTTTATAAGCATAAAAATGAAAAAACTGCAGTATTTTTATGATGAAATATCACATAGGAATTAAAACAGGCCGGGCGCGGTGGCTCACGCCTGTAAATCCCAGCACTTTGGGAGGCCGAGGCGGGCGGATCACAAGGTCAGGAGATCGAGACCATGGTGAAACCCCGTCTCTACTAAAAATACAAAAAATTAGCCGGGCGCGGTTGTGAGCGCCTGTAGTCCCAGCTACTCGGGAGGCTGAGGCAGGAGAATGGCGTGAACCCGGGAGGCGGAGCTTGCAGTGAGCCGAGATCGCGCCACTGCACTCCAGCCTGGGCGACAGAGCGAGACTCCGTCTCAAAAAAAAAAAAAAAAAAAAAAAAAAACAAATGAGTTAATTTGTATATATATAAACATGGATTGATCTTAATGACAGATTATAAAAAGCTAATATAAAATATGTATGATACATACATACACACACACACACATAAAGCACAATAGAGATTATACATGAGTATGTAATTTGGAATAGTAACATCATAGAACTTACTCCAAGATCGGAATTATGGGTGATTTAGCTAAATCTATCATGTTTTATTTAAAAAAAAAAAATACTTAAAGCAAATTATGACAAAATATTAACATTTGCCAATTCTAGATGGAGAAAAAGTAGATGATTGTATATTATTCTTTATCCTTTTTTAATGTTTTCAAGCTTTAAAAAAATTAGTGTTTGCATAACAGGCAGAAGTTATTGGCAGTTAAAAAATAACTGAAGAAATCTTGGTTGCCAACAAATACTTTCACAAATTCTAAGTCATTTGGTTGGGGAATCTGGCTTTGTTTGATAAATATAGCTTTGAGATATCCAGATTTTATTTTTTATGGAAAAGGTATATCAGAATCACTTAAGCCTAAAAAAAGAAACTTTTTGTTTGTTTACCTTAAATAACTCCCATCTGATGTATTTGCTGGTAACACCTACTTGAAAGCATTATTTTGGTCCCTATTACCAGTCAGTGAAGTTTTCCCCAAGAACATTTTGAAGCAAAAACCAGATACAAGGCTATACTCTAATGGCACCATTAAATTGTTCAGTGCTTGGTTTGGTACTTACAGTAATACTTAAAGCATTCCCCCAAGGCCCATCAAAATAGAGCTGAGATATTATGTTCATTCGAACAAATGAACAAATGTCTTGCAATTTATACCTAATGAAATCTTTCTCTAACGTTGTTTCCTTCACTCCTCCCTCATTAATCAAATAAAAGGGAGTAGAGTTAAGATACCAAGTGTAACATAATGTGAAAAAGTTTCCCAGCATTTCATAACTGGGGAGTAAGCAAATAACACATGGTTTTTAAAAATGTGTGCAATATATCAAAAGTGGAGAGGGGAAATTAATGTGAACCTGGGGGAAATAATACTGCTAATATTGTTCAGTAGCAGATCTTGGATATGTTTTTTCTCTTTGATTTGGAGATTATTGGATACTTTTATGGACATTGCCAGTAAAATAATTCTCATTTTATTACTATCCATATCCTGTGGTTTTATTTCCTAATAAAAAGATGTGTAGTGTTAGTGTTGTCCTGAAATGTAATTGATTTCTGAGAGGTATAATTTGCTACCTGGGAAATAGCCTTTTGAATTTCCATAAAATAGTGCATGGATGAATGAGATGCTGAGAAAGACTGCAGAGCCAAGCAGTAATAATGGAGATAAAAATTATTTTTCATTATTTTAGTATTGGACAGTTTTGAGTTTAATTTACTGAGCTTTTTTAAGCTTTTACTGAAATTACATATTTCAATAGAAACCTTCAAAAATCAGTTTGATGTCATGAAATATTTTCATTCCTCAAACCATTATGCTATCAGTAATTTTTAATTGAGCTTTTTTCCTAGGAAATGTAGCCAAATATATGTGGAGTGAAATCAGAGATTACAGAAGATGTAATTGAGCAGTTCTTCCACACATGAGGGTTCCTGATCTGAGTCGGGGCTTGCCACCAGAATTACCTGCTGTAACCACCGCAGGAAACTTAAATATTTACTAAAGGACAAATCCTAAGCATTTTGGGAAGCACATAAAGAGCTAACTGGGCAGAAAAGGTGTTGTCTCCTATTGCAGCCCTCCTGACCACCTCCAGGGAAGAGCGAGATGCTCCCAGGCTCCTCTCCTGAACCCCACCCACAAATCTCAGCTCCCTCAGCAGCCACAGCCTTCAAATGGTTTCATCCACCCAGCAAGAAGCTACTCTCTCTTTGGATTTCACTTCTGTATATCACAGTTTGGAAGGCACCCCCAGGGACAGGGAGCACTTTGTACTTTCACTTTCTCCAGGACCCTCCTTGCACATCTGTCAAATTCTTCCAAACAGTTGGGTTGCATATTTTCTCCAGTGACATAGTTCTCACTACTTTATGGTCAAAACGGAAGTGTCTTCTCCTCCCATCATACCCACATAGCTCTTATTTTCTCTTTCTTTTGTGTTATCTCTGCTCCTCCCATACTAGGGCCTGAGCTACCTGAGGACCGAATTTATGGATTTGCTCTTGTGACAGACCTAGGACCTGGGGAAATGTATACTGAATGAAGATAAAGGGACCAAAAATTTGAATGTAATTGATAATCCAGTACGTCCTTCCAACCCTATGTTTTTAGTATTTCTTCTGAACAAAGATAATTCCATTTGCAGTCTCTCTTCAGAATAAGAATACAAGTATCAAAGATTACAGTAACCATATTACAGATCCATTATCCCTTATCCAAAAATCAGAAAACCACTAAACCCCCAGAAGTTTTTGTAAATTTGTGTCAGAACTGATCTGGCAGCAAAGCTGGAATTGAACTGGTGTGAACGGTCTTTTGTTTCTCAATGCCCTTCCCAACTACATGCACCAGTATTTACTATTGGGTTTTTATCTTAGAAATTTGGGTTTAATTATATTACAACAAAAAGAGTTAAATATTGGGCAACACTGAAAATAAATAAAAGCATTTGTCATTATCCGTATTGTAGAAAATGGAATTAATGGGTGACTGAAAGCATTTTTTTTTTTTTTTTTTTTTTCCTAACAGAGGCTCACTCTCGCCCAGGCTGGAGTACAGCGGCACAATCTTGGCTCACTGCAACCTCTGCCTCCTGGGTTCAAGCAATGCTCATACCTCAGCCTCCCGAGTAGCTGGGACTACAGGTGTGCACCAGCAGCACACCTAACTTTTTGTATTTTTTTGGTAGAGACGGGGTTTCACTATTTTGGCCAGGCTGGTCTCATATTTCTGGCCTCAAGTGATCTCCCCTCCTCAGCCTCCCTGTAGGGAGACCCCCTGAAACTATTGCTATGGAATAAAAGATGAAATGCTTCTGATTATTGTAAATACAAAATTGCATGCAGGATTGTGTAAAGACAATGCCAGGTTGGACTGCCAGAATGAGCCAGCAGCGCATGATGTGCTTCCCCCTGCAGAGAGTCTATGAACAGACGTGCAGTCAGGGGGGTTTCACATCACCAAGATTCCTATCCCAGAAAAGCAGATGTTCCTAGCTGTGGGAATGGAATGTGACCCCTCATGGAAAGCCTATAAATGGACGCATGGGGGGTGCCTGTCCATGTGGATAAAATAGGGCTATAAACGCCCTCATCTTGCCACAGCTCTTCTAGGCCTCTTTAGGGTTAAGGCATACTCCCTTCTGAGAATTTCTGGTCTAACCAGTTGTCTAACTTCACGTTGTTTCTATGAATTGTTCGTAACCAGCTTTTGCTGCAACTGTTACTGCTGATTAATATCTTGCTAATCATAGGTTATAGAAAGACTGTGTTTCTGTTTTAAGGCTCTATTAGATATTAAACTTCATGTCCTGTTTTTATGAATTGTTTGTAACCAGCTTTTGCTGTAACTGTTACTGCTGTTCCTGTTTTAAGGCTCTGTTAGAAATGACTGATGCACACACTATATTGTAAATTCTTATCTCTGTATATGTATTTCTGCATACAAATGTCATGTTGAAGAATTACTTCATCCCCATGTGACCATCTCACCTCATAATCAAATGACCCTAAATCCCTCACTAACCTACCCCCGCCCTCACTAAACTTAATAACAAATGCTGGCATATCCAGTGCACTGCACCGCGGGACCAGAAGGCGGTGACCCCCCTGGACCCAGCTTTCACTATCTTGTGTGTGTCTATTATTTCTTGACTTCCCGATCCACCTGGGAGCAAAGAGAGAGCCCCGTTGCATTGTGGGCTGCTGGCCAGTTCCCGCAATACCTCCCAAAGTGCTGGGATTACAGGCATGAGACACTGTGCCTGTCCTGAAAATCATCTTAAACTAAAACAAATACATAGTATGGGAACTACAGTTATATATGATTAAAAGAAAAGACAAGAAGAGAGCTATGGATTTTTTTAGTGTGTAATACCCAGAAGCTAAATTGTAATGCTATCATAATGTTCTGGCTACTGTCTCTGAGGAGGAGTGTAGAGAAGAATGGCAAAAGAGTTTGATATATTTGCCCACATGAAAACTGATTCTTTTATCCCCTACCATTCTTATTTGTGCCATTAACTGTGTTTAATAATACCAAAGTAAGATCACAGTAAGTAGAGCATTCTAGAACATTTTTCTGCATCCTATTTGAGGTAAGGAGACTGTTTGATTTTTCACTTATTTTTACATAATTCTGTTTGTATGAATGCAGCCACCAAAGGGACTTTTTCTTTTTGCCTTCTTGAATGTAAAATCAACTTAATGAACCCTGTCTTGATCTAAATTGCCATTTGGAAATCTAGAAACTATTGATTTATTTTTTGATTTCCATAATATAAACACAACTCTGGAAAATGTGCCTAATTTCATGGATTGTTTTCTAAGTGTCTGAAGTCATTCCTTTTACGTTTAGTGATTTAATAAAAATATGTAAATCATATTCCTTTTTCCCTTTAAAAAATGCTTAAGAACCGTAAAAATTAAATTCTCAAACATAAGATTTGTCAATGGTTTAGATATAATTCCAAATGATTTTTTCAAAAACTTCATACTTTCTCCACTCACTGAAAAAAATATATAGATTATAAAAGCTGTTAAGAAAACATGAAATGATCTTATCCTTAATAATTATAAAAGATATACAGATCTCAACAGTGAGGTATCGCTTTATCTTACTAAATGAGCAAAAGAAATTTTCATTTTAACTTTAACCTTACTAAAGTTGTGATAAAATATGTTCTTTAACATTGCAGGCTTTTTGGCTGGGCGCAGTGGCTCACTCCTGTAATCCCAGCACTTTGGGAGGCCGAGGCGGGCGGATCACGAGGTCTCAGGAGATCGAGACCATCCTGGCTAACACACTGAAACCCCTTCTTTACTAAAAATACAAAAAAAAAAAATCAGCCGGGCGCAGTGGCGGCACCTGTAGTCCCAGCTACTCGGGAGGCTGAGGCAGGAGAATGGCGGGAACCCGGGAGGCGCAGCTTGCAGTGAGCCGAGATCGCGCCACTGCACTCCAGCCTGGGCGACAGAGCGAGACTCCGTCTCAAAAAAAAAAAAAAACCAAAAAAAAAAAAACCTTGCAGGTTTTCTTGGAAAGCAACAGAACAACAGACATTCAGTCATAAAAAATGTTCATGAATCAACTATTTAATGACGAAAAGTATAACCTCACATAAGATTAGCTTATAATATGAAATACAGACAACAATAATAAATATTATGTCCACTAAAATTGCAAATGTAGGTAAAAGGAGAAGACTTTTCACTCACACAGAGATTTGAGAGAAAGAGCTGTGCCTTTAGAGAGCAACCGAAATGCTGCCTGTGAATTTGCTCTGCCTTTTTTTTTTTTTTTTTTTTTTTTTTGAGACGGAGTCTCGCTCTGTCGCCCAGGCTGGAGTGCAGTGGCCGGATCTCAGCTCACTACAAGCTCCGCCTCCCAGGTTCACGACATTCTCCTGCCTCAGCCTCCCGAGTAGCTGGGACTACAGGCGCCCGCCACCTCGCCCGTCTAATTTTTTTGTATTTTTAGTAGAGACGGGGTTTCACCGTGTTAGCCAGGATGGTCTCGATCTCCTGAGCTTGTGATCCGCCCGTCTCGACCTCCCAAAGTGCTGGAATTACAGGTGTGAACCACCACGCCTGGCCTACTCTGCATTTTTTAATGGCAAAAATAAATTACCTTTATGTGCTAGAGCTACAATATCCAAAACAGTAGCCACCAGCCATGGAGGGCTATTGAGCACTTGAAACATGGCTAGTCCAGATTGAGATTAGTTTCAAAGACTTTGTATACAAAATGTAAAATATTAACAATTTTACATTTATTAAATTTTCAAACCATAATATTTGGCTGCATGGGGTTAAATAAGCTACATTATTGAATTAATTTAGCCTGTTTCTATGTATTCTTTTAAAATTGTGTACTAGGGTATTAAACATGACCTTATGACTGAAGAATGCCCTTAGTCAGTTACAGATTCTTAAGAGAGGGATCCACCAAAACTGCAGGTGACTTTATACACTGTACCAAAAAGAAACGGGCAGCACTAACACCTTCTATGGGAGAATGTTTTATTGGCTACTCTAATATTAGTGAGACTGCTTTTGACTGCAAGCAGCATAAAACTCAACTCCAAATATATTAAATAATAAACAGAATGTATTGGTTCATGGAACTCAAAAGGACACAGAGAGTTCAGGTACCAGTTGATGCCTTGGCCCAACAATGTCACAAAAATCCCATTTCCTTCTGTTCTTCCATCCTCCTGTATGCAATGTCGGCTTAATCTTAACAAAAGAATCCCCTTGTGGTTCTCCTAATGGTAGCAAGTTAGTTGCCAGCACCTAACAGGGGCTTTAGGCTTCCTACTGTAAGACCAGAGGTGTCCTTTTTGTGGTTGTTTAGTTGCTCTCAAGGAGTGAAGAGGAGTTTCTTTCCCAAAAGATGCTAACAAATGCCTCCTGGTATCTCATTAGCCTTAACAGTGTCCCAGTCTCATCTTTAAGCCAGTCATTGTCAAGTGTTAAGATGAGCTGATTGACTGCAGGCAGTCCGGGATCACTGCGTACATTTGAGAGCTTGAGGCTGGGGTCAGTCCTACCCAAAGGGTACCGCAAGAAAATTCAGAGTCATTAAGAAAAAACAAAACAGAAAATGGACAAATGGATACTAGGGATGTAACCATTAAATATCCACGCTATAACCTCAGGCATAAACACAGAGGCAAGAATGCTAATGGGAATTTTAATTAACATCTTAGCATGAGAAAAAAATGCCCACAAGGGCAAATGAATGTATTAACTTGGTGAGATATATTTTAAACTTTGTACTATCCCAAAGTCTTCTCTCTTTCTCCCTCTCTCAAGGGTATAAGTGCTTCTTTTTCTCAATATCAAGGAAAGGAATACTGAGTGGATATTCAGCTAAATTGCTAGAGTCATCAGCTCAATCAAGTATGGAGGGTTTGGAAGGAGGAATACCAGTCCGTCCATACATACTCCTGCTTATCTGTCCACATCTTGACTAGTTCTCACCAAGAAAAGAAGAATTAAAATTCTGATTTTGATCAATGGCTGTGACATTGCCTGCACTACAATGAACTACTGGAGGTTGATTTCTGTACATTAAATGCCAGCATCCCTGAGTGGAGCTCCACTTCTGCTTGCTTTACTCGTATTAAAAAGTAAATCGGTACAATATTTCTATCCATAATTCTATCTCTGTTACTTAAATTATGACCCATCAATAGGATAAGAGTGAAGGCTGCACCATAGTTCCAGTTATATTAGATATAAGGGGAGAAAGTAGAAAGCCTCAGTTAGAGTATAAGTCTGAGTTGGGTTGTCCAACCCAGCTGACACTACCGGTTCTCCAGTCCAACCACCACACTGAAGGGTAACGTGTGTTTGTTTAGATATTTCTAAAGGTAATTTTTGTCTAATCTGCTATCATTCTTTAGAAGCATACTCACTTAACAAACCCAAAAAGAATGAGTAAAAGAATTGACAACATTCACCAAAGAGGGGGGAAATGAACTTAAGTGATTGGCATGAGTAGTGGCAAATAAAGAAGAAAGTAAGTCAAGATTGAACCCTGAAGATGGAAGGATTTAAGGATACCGACAGATCAAAGATGGTACGAGAAAGTCAACAGTAGAAAAGCACACATGAAGAAAAGAAAATATGAGAATTTTTTTTAATTTTAGGTTGGCAGTTTTGCCATGAGTGCATTAAATTCAATAATTTGCTTGTAGGTAAAATTTTAAGAGAATTTGACCTAGCTGAAGCAAAATAAAAGGTAAGCAAGGAAGTCCACTTCAGGTATTGGCAGACTAGCTTATTTTGAACCAAACATTCCAATAAGAATAACTAAATTACATTGACAAGATGTATACATACACACACACATATGTATGTATACACATATATGTGTATATATATGTGTATATACATATATACTTTTTTTTTTTTTGAGACAGAGTCTCACTCTGTTGCCCAGGCTGGAGTGCAGTGGTGCACTCTCGGCTCACTGCAAGCTCTGCCTCCCCAGTTCAAGCGATTCTCCTGCCTCAGCCTCCCCAGCAGCTGGGACAACAGGCGCCCGCCACCATGCCCGGTTAATTGTTTTGTGTTTTTAGTAGACACGGGGTTTCACTGTGTTAGCCAGGATGGTTTCTATCTCCTAACCTCGGGATCTACCCACTTCGGCCTCCCAAAGTGCTGGGATTACAGGCGTGAGCCACCGCACCCAGCTGACAAGATAGTTTTTTAAAACTGTTTGAATGCTTCAGAAAGCTAGTATAGTGGATACCCTAGTTCACTCACTCCCTATCGGCCCCCAATGAAGTATCCATTGTCCCAGCTGCTGCAAGTGTTGGCAGCCTTGCACTTTCAACTGAGTCCTTCTCAAAGACTTGTCATCAGCTTAAGAAAGTCAGCTATTCCCAGGTTATGCCTCCTTACTGGGGAAGTCCTCATCCAGTGGACGAATGATGATGGAGCAAAAAGATCCAGCATTTTCACCCCAGCATGGTTCAACTCTAAAGGGCTATCCTAGCAGCAAAGTATCATGGAAGGATTGCTGGCGACCTTTGTTGCAGCTGCACTGTAGTTCAAATCCTCCTTCCACTCAGTGTTATTTCCTTCACTGTCCTGTAGAGATTGAACCCTAGATCACTCACCCATAAATTCTCTGCCTGCAAATCTCAATGTGTGCTTCACAGTAATGGTTAGATCCAGGCACCAGGTGGCTATGTAATCGTTAAAATTTTCACTGATGATGAACAGAGACAGAATACCAGTAGGGGAAAAAAACCCTGGTAGTTACAATGTATCGAACATTGAGACATACAGGGAAAATGATATTAATAATTACAAAGATTCTGAGATGTCAGTGACTAGGGGCTAGTTTGAAGAAAGACAATGAAAGGATGAGGGCGACTGACTGCCAATTTAAGAAGTGTAAAAGGCCGGGCACATTGGCTCACACCTGTAATCCCAGCACTTCAGGAGGCTGAGGCGGGTGGATTGCCTGAGGTCAGGAGTTCAAGACCGGTCTGCCCAATATGGTGAAACCCCATCTCTATTAAAAGGACAAAAAATTAGCCAGGCATGGTGGCGTGTGCCTGTAATCTCAGCTACTCAGGAGGCTGAAGCAGGGGAATCTCTTGAACCAGGGAGGTGGAGGTTGCAGTGAGCCGATATCTCACCACTGCACTCCAGCCTGGGAAAAAGAGCGAGACTCCAGAAAGAAAGGAAAGGGGAAAAGAAAGGGGAAAGGGAAAGGGAACAGGAAGGAGAAAGGGAAGGGGAAGGGAAGGGAAAAAGAAGGAAGTGTAAAAGCCAGAGGCCCTTCTTGTCAGCATTTTGAAACTCTTCTGCAGCCAGAGAGCAGAAAAAGTTAAACAACAGGTCCAAGACTTAATTATAGGAATAGCAGAGCTCCAGAGAGAGTGAATTATAAAAGTATACAAATTTGCTCTGCCTGTTGGGTCCCTATGATTGGGAAAAAAATCAAACCATGAGCCTCTTCTTCAAGACAAGAGGGATCAGGAGATTTAAGTTTTCAAGCATATCATCCCAGACATCCTAACTCCATGTCTCAATGTAGATCCCTAGGACTCTCAAGCAAGGTCATGCCATTTGCAGGAGATTCCTAGGTAGATCATTGTAGGTATCTATGGGTCCCAAAAAGGTCATCCTCTTTTGGGGGGGGAAAAAAAATTCTAATAGAGACAGAACAGGTGATTACGCATGCATGGACATCAAGGGCCATGCAGCCAAAATTGCCCTTCATAAGTTATCTCAGACCCACCAAAGGCAGGAGGGCCCAGCAGCAATCTATAGTAAAACTTAAGTAGTTAATTTGGGATTGGGCTTGACCGGGGCCAGAGGGCATAAGAAAGAACCTGATGGCACCCACAGTTAGTGCAATAACTCCTCTCCCTCCACTCACACCTAGGATATATGTGTAGTCTCTTTCCACCAACTGATCGAGGAAGAAAAATGCTAAGCTTACATTACAGATGGGTTGTCCTGGCATGGAAAAGCAAGCAACATGGCCCTGAAAGACATCAGTGAAACTTCCCAGTGGGCAGAACTTTGGACAGTTTACCTAGTCACTCAGTCTGTGTGGAAAGAGAAGTCACTGAAGGTTAGAATACATACAAATATATGAATGTTGGTACTTTGGCTGGTTGTCAAGGGACCTAGATGGGGAAAAATTATAAGACAGGAGACAAAGGGTATGAGGAAGAGGAATGTGGGTGGATCTATGGGAGTTAGTTTAATGAGATGTGACTGTCATTGTAGCATATGTTACGGTGGCCTTGAGATGGGTCACCACAGGTAGGCTAAACTGCATTACCCAAAAATTCCCTTTCTAGTTTGTTTCCAGTTAGATTTTATTAAGAGAGTGGGAAGATGGAAGGGAGGGAGGAATCAGTTCTTCTTCCATTTATTCAGTCAAATACTATTCCAAGTGCTGCTATAATGAAAGCCTCCAGATGTAATCAAAGTTCCAATGCAGCTAATTTTATGTAATCAAAAGAGAATATCCTGGACAGACAGGACTTAATGACCTGGAAGTCATTTAAAGAGACTGAGCCCTCCCTGAGGTTCAGAGACCCTAAGCAGCAGAGGAGAGAAAAAAACCATAAGATATCTCTACATTCTGAGATTTCTACATTCACCTCGTTTTTGCTAATATGCCAATTCATTTCATTGGCCTAAAGCAACACTTGGGCCTACTGAGCTCTCTTTTCAGTTTGGAACTTTTTTGCTTTCTTCACTCATAGGCCAGATGTGTGTATGTATTAGTCCATTCTCACAATGCTGTAAAGACCTGCTCAAAACTGGGTAATTTAG
The DNA here is from genome assembly GCF_043159975.1 of Macaca nemestrina. Taxonomy (NCBI): domain Eukaryota; kingdom Metazoa; phylum Chordata; class Mammalia; order Primates; family Cercopithecidae; genus Macaca; species Macaca nemestrina. The sequence goes on from NC_092128.1 coordinate 14,051,388, forward strand.
AAAGGGATGGGGTTTAACTCACAGTTCCGCATGGCTGGGGAGGCCTCAGGAAACTTACAATCATGGCAGAAGGCAAAGCGGAAGCAAGGCACCCTCTTCACGAGGTGGCAGGAGGGAGAATGAACACAGGAGGAACTACCAAACACATAAAACCATCAACTCCCATGAGAACTCACCTCCTATTATGAGAGCAGCATGTGGATAACAGTCCATGATTCAATTACCTCCCCCTGGTCTCTCCCTTGACACATGGGGATTATAGAAATTATAATTCAAGATGAGACTTTGGGTGAGGACACAGCCAAGCTATATCTGTGTGTAAAGTTATATGATGAAAAACCTTGGCTTCAGTAGCATAACCTCATCACCAAGGTCAGAGGCAACAAGAACGGACAGGGATGTCAGACTGTCCTTGTGAAGTTCTAACTGATGCTCCTGGGTTTCCAGCCTGCTCAGTCTTCCACTGCTGGTTGGCTGTCTGTGGTTCTGGGCTTCAGCATCAGATGTGGAAATAACTACCACATGTGTGGGTGTGTGGAGACTGCATAGCCAGACTTCACGTTGTGGAAGCCAATTCCCTGTCATAAATCAAGGGGGAACATGGGGCTAAGATTCTGAAGATCAAGGAAGACCAGAGAGATAAATCTGTATTTGGCTTTGCTTTCTCCCTTGAGAATTTGTTTATTTCAATCTGTGGCTGAGAAACTCAAACGATAAGAACAAAGCACAAACGGAGAGGCTAAAAGGCTGAGCAAAGCTTTTGGCAGTTTCATAGAGCTTAGGGCTTTCTTAGGGCTGACCTTAGAGCTAGTCTTCGGAGAGAGGCCCTGGTAATACCACCAGCTGTCTGTTGTTAGCACAAAGCACTACACCTCAGGAAGAGGAGTGTACTGGTAATAAACTAGCTTCAAAGACTAAGCACCAGGTTTGACATAGTTCAATTTCTGAATAGATTCATGTGATCTGCCCCAACTGCGAAGCAGAAGGAAATTTTTCCTAAAGGAAGAGAAGGCAATGAGCCATACGTTATCTCCAAAATTTAAAAAACAAAAACAAAAATGAGACACTTAAATTTTAAAACTACAACTGAGAAAACCAAGAGAAAAAAAAGAAAAGAAAAGCAGGTGGTGTAGAAGTGGCATTACCAGGTGGAGACATTACAATGCTGATGACATGTACAATATATTTAATGACAAGATAGAAAACAATGGCAAAGAATAAAACAGATATTCTTAAACTGAAAAAATAACTGCAAATAGAATCCAATGGATAGGCAATCTTACCAATACATTAGCAACAGCTGTAGAAGATTATTATTGTAGAAGATACATCAGAGGAAAATAATCAGAGTGAAGTACAAAGAGGCAAAAAGATTTAAAAAAAAAAAAAAAAAGGCATGGCAGGGTGGTTCACATCTATAATCCAAGCACTTTAAAAGGCTAAGGTGTGAGAAATGCTTGAGCCCCGAAATTGAGACCACCCTGGGCAACATGGCAGGACCCCCATCTTTATTTGATTTAAAAAAAATTTTTTTAAATGTTTAAAGATTAAAAATGCAGAAAGCAGGCATAAGGTACATGTAAGACAGGATGAAAAGTGTAATTGTAGTTCCAGAAGGAGAAAAGAGAAAGAATCGAACAGAATAGTATTTGGGATCTGAGTCCAGAGCTTTTTCAAAGATTTCCAAAGCAAGCTATCAATCCACATGTCAATGACACATCTGTACCCCCATGTTCACTGCAGCATTATTCACAATAGCCAACATACAGAAACAACCTAACAACCTACTGTCTATCAACGGATGAATGGATAAAGAAAACGTAGTATACATATAAGTGTGTGTGTGTATATATTTTATACATATATAATGAAATGTTATTCAGCCTTATTTATAAGAAAGAAAAAAATCCTGCCACATGCAACAACAGGGATGAATCTGGAGGTCATTATGCAAAGTGAAATTAACCAATCACAGAAACACAAATAGTGCATGATTCCATTTGTATGAAGCATCTAAAATAGTCAAATTCATAGAAGCAGAGAGTAGAATGCTGGTTGCCAGGGGATAGAGAAATGGGAGGTTGTTCAATGGGTATAAAGTTTCAGTTACGAATGATGAATAAGCTCTACATCCAGTGCACAACATTGTACCTATAGTTAATATTCTAGGCCAGGCGTGGTGGCTCACATCTGTAATCCCAGCACTTTGGGAGGCTGAAGCGGGTGGATCATGAGATCAGGAGTTCAAGACCAGCCTGGCCAACACTGTGAAACCCCGTCTCTACTAAAAATACAAAAATTAGCTGGACGTAGTGGCAGGCACCTGTAATCCCAGCTACTCAGGAGGTTGAGGCAGGAGAATCGCTTGAAACTGGAAGACAGAGGTTGCAGTGAGCCAAGATCGCGCCATTGCACTCCAGCCTGGGCAACAACAGTGAAACTCAGTCTCAAAAAAAAAAAAAAAAAAAAAAAAAAAAAAAAGACTATTATGCACTTAAAATTTTGTTAGGAGGGTAGATCTCATGTTAAGTGTTCTTACCACAACTCTGTGTACGTGTATTTATTTATTTATATTCTACAAGTTCAAGACATGCAATGAACCCAAGCAGGTATAAGACCAAAAAAATAATCAAAGCTCATTACATTAAAAGAAAGACAAAGAAAAATCTTAAAAGCAAGCAGAGAGAAAAAGATGCCTTATCTTCAGCAGAGGAGTAATGGGACTTCAGATCATTTCTCAATATAAACCATGAAAGCCGAAAGGCAATGAAAATGTGTCTTTAAAATACTGAAGGAAAATAACTGCCAAATTACAATGGAATAGTCAAAGCATCCTTCATAAATAAAAGCAAAATGAAGTTATTTCCAACAAACAAAACTGAAAGAATTTCTCTGCAGCAGAACACCATGAAAGGAAATATTAAAAGGATTCTTCAGGAAGAAGGAAAATGATCACAGCTGGAAGCTCAGACATACGGGAAGGAAGGTAAATACATAGGTAAATAAGTGGATAAATATAAATGAATATTAACTTATTAAACAATGAGAATGTCTGGGTTTTAAATATACACAGAAGATAGAACTTGAAAGCACTAACAAAAAGGGAGCTATCATAGCTACAGTATTAGATGAAGGAGGCTTCAAAGCAAGAAGCATTAGAAATTAAGGGAGACACTTACTAAAGATAAAAGGGTCAATTTACCACAAAGATATTAAATATTTAGATTTGTATCTTCCTAATAAATGGCCTCAAAACATATGAAGCAAAACCTGACAAAACTAAACGGAGAAACAGACAAATCCACAGTCATATTGGGAGACTTTATCACACTTGTCTCAGTAATTTATAGAATAAAGCACCAACCAAAATAAAGATATAAGCTACTGGACCTATTTGGCATTTCTACAACAACTGAACTGCAAACTGTGCACTTTCCAGACATACAAGGGAAATTTACCAAAAGTAGATCACATATTGTCAATCTATTTCATAAAGATGAAAATATCTTTTAAAAAAGTGCAAATCAAATCCAACAATATATAAAAAGGAAAATGTATCAAAACGATGATGGTTTTATTCCAGCAATACAAGCCATGCAAGGTTAGTTTAATAATTAAAAATTAATCAATAATTTGCCACATTAACAGAATAAAGTAAAAGACATAATCAGCTCAATAAGTGCAAAAATATTGGTAGAATCGCATACTAATTTATAGTTTTTAAAAATTTATAACCCTCTAGAAATAGGAGAGTTGTTATCAGATAAAGAATATATGATTCCTGCCGGGCACGGTGGCTCACGCCTGTAATCCCAGCACTTTGGGGAGGCTAAGGCACGAGGTCAGCAGATCGAGACCATCCTGGCGAACACGGTGAAACCCCGTCCCTACTAAAAACTACAAAAAATGTAGCCGGGCGTGGTGGCGGGCGCCTGTAGTCCCAGCTACTCGGGAGGCTAAGGCAGCCTGAACCCGGGAGGAGGAGCTTGCAATGAGCCGAGAGTGCGCCCCGGCACTCCAGTCTGGGCGACAGAGACTCAAAAAATATATATATATATACGATTCCTGTAACAGAAATTATATTAAGAGTAAAATATTAAAAGATGTCCCCTTGAAATTGGGAGCAACATAAGGATTCTTAGAAATAAATTTAAACTATTTATTTCTCCCTTGACTGAAGCAGTGAGATAAACTAAAAAGAATAAAAATCAATAAACTGTTATTGTCATTATTGTCAGACCACTATTATACAAACAGAAAACCTAAGTATCTCTATATAAACCATAATAATTAATGTTACTATAACTGTGTATAAATGTAACAAGGCCATTGGATTGAAAGGGCAAGTAAAAAATCAATTGTAATTATTTGAAAAAATAGGAAATTACGTTTTTAAAATATCTTAAAGGTGAAAATAAAGATTATATGCCATGTTCTTGAGTTGGAACATTCAATTTGCCATGATATCAATTCTCCCAAGATTGGCCCATATTTCAATGCATTCTAGCAAAAAATCTCACCATGTGTTTTATGTAAATATTTATTAATACCCACACTTATTACAAAAGATACAGTACTTATAGAAAAATGACAAGTAGACCAATAGAACAAAATAGAAAGTCCAAAAGAGACCTGCAGATATATAAATTTTATGATACAGATGGCATTAGAAAGCAAACAGTGAAGAATGGCTATTTCTTTTGAATATCCTTCAATTGCTGAGTCAATTAGATATCTACATGCGTAAAAAAAGAAAAATGAATCTTGACCTCTAACACAAAAATTATTTCCAGGTTATCTGTAGATCACCATATTAAAGGAAATATTAAAGCTTCTAAATGATAACATGTGAGACTATCATCATGACCTTAAGACAGGGGAATATCTTTTTAAAGATATTTTATATCATAAAGGAAGATTAAAAAATGATAGTACATGAAAACTGTGAGCTTCAGTTAGCCATAAACTGAAAGAGAAATAAGCCAGTGTGGAAAAAGATATTTGTGATACTTGCAACTTCAAAGAGCTCATAGTCAAGGCTCATGTGTGTATAAAGAATATATAACGAATGCCTATAATTTCAAGGCACAAGTGGGTAAGAAGAAAAGATTCAATAGAAAAGTCAGCAAAAATCCTAAATTGCACTACGAAAAATGGGAAAATCCAAGTACCAAGAAACATATTAAAAAAGTGATCAATTTATTGGTCATCTGAAAAAACACACATCAAAACCACAAAGACAGAAGTTAACAGAACCACCAGAATAGTTACAATTAAAAATGAAAGCACTGAGTATTTTTGAGCACATTTGATCTCTCAAAAACTGTTGCTGAGGGTGGACTTTGATACAACTACTTGGAAAAAATGGTTTGGCACAGGAACAGAAAACCAGATGCCTCATGTTCACACTTATAAGCAGGAGCTAAACGTTGGGTACAAAATTAAAAATAAAAGAAGTAAATACATAAACCAGTAATGGTCATTTATTAATTTCAAGTATTATATATAACACATAACTGCATGTGCTATATGTTTATATGACGGGCAGCACAGATTTGTTTACACCAGCATCACCACAAAACATGAGTAATGAATGCATTGTGCTATGACCTGACGATGGCTATGACATCACAGGGCTATAGGAACTTTTCAGCTCCATTATAATCTCATGGGACCATCATCATATATGTGGTTTGTCTTTGACCAAAACATTGATTAAGTGGCACATGACTGTATTTGTTTCTGTGGCTACGCCTTTTATTTATTTATTTATTGAGACAGAGTCTCACTCTGTCACCCAGGTTAGAGTGCAGTGGCATGATTTCGGCTCTCTGCAACCTCCACCTCCCGGGTTCAAGTGATTCTCCTGCCTTAGCCTCCTGAGTAGCTGGGACTACAGGTGCACACCACCATGCCCAGCTAACTTTTTATTTTTAGTAGAGACAGTGTTTCACCATGTTGGGCAGGATGGTCTCGATCTCTTGAACTCGTGATCCACCTGCCTCAGCCTCCCAAAACATTGGGATTACAGGTGTGGGCCACCGCACCCATCCAGGACTTTTTACAAGAACACTGAAAATTTCAGAAATGTTGTATTTTGCCAGGTTATATATCCAACAGAAATGTGAACACATGTATACCAAAGACACGTTCAAGAATGTTCACTGCAGCATTATTCTTAAGGGCCCAAAACTGGAAACAAACTAAATGTCTATCAACAGTAGAATGGACAATTATCTATTATAGTGTATTGATACAATGGAATTCAATAAGAAATAAAAATGAAGGCAGCTCCACTACATGCAACAATGTGGATGATTCTCACATGCATAGCTTTAAGCAAAAGTAGCCAGGCATAAAAGAGACACACTCTACAATTCCATTGAAATGAAATTCAAAAATAGGCAAAACTAATCTATGATGTTAGAAGTCAGGATAATGCTTACCTTTTGCAAGGAAAATGGGGACAATTGGCAGGAGGAGGCATAGCCAGGACTTCTGAGTAACACTATTTGTCTTGATCTGGATAGTGGTTACATGGGTAGGCTTATTTTGTAAATTTGATTGACATGTGTACTTTTCTGTACATACTTTATATTCAAAATTTTGATTATTAAAAAAAAAGGAGGGAGGAAGTTATCATAAGGGCTCAACAGTTCTCACAGAATTCAAGGTCAGCAAAGCACCCTGGCTTTTGGAAATGCTAAAACTGAAAAAAGAAAATAGCTTAACTGATATGGTTTGGCTCAGTGTCCCCACCCAAATCTCACGTTGAATTGTAATAATCCCCACATGCCATGGGAGGGACCCATGGGAAGTAATTGAATCATGGGGTGGGTTTTTCCCATGCTGTCCTTGGGACAGTGAATAAGTGCCCCAAGATCAGATGGTTTTATAAAAGAGCAGTTCCCCCTGCACACGCCCTCTTGCCTGCTGCCATGTAAGACGTATCTTGCTTCCCCTTTGCCTTCCCCCATGATTATGAGGCCTCCCAGCCACGTGGAACTGTGAGTCCATTAAAACTCTTTCCTTTATAAATTACCCAGTGTTGGGTATGTCTTTATTAGCAACATGAGAACAAACTAATAACTCAAGTATTTGTTTTTCTCTGCCTCTCACCTCTGCTTCCCTCTTTCACTTCATTATTTTCTCTCAAGTCTGCTTGACAGAGTAAGGCAGATGAAGTGGTAAGACTAGTGAAGAGTGTGGTTAATACTGTTTATTCCTAAAGGATTTTCTTCATGGAGAGTACCTAGGATTGGAGATTTCTGTATTATTCCCAATAGGAATTAGAAAAGAGTGGATATTTTTAGCCCATATGCTGGTAGGGGTGGGCAATTATTCCAAATGGTATTTCCCCCTCCACACTTCTTATTAAATTTTTGAATAAGACCTCTGGCTTAGATTTTTTAAATATGTAAAGGGAAAAATATATTTCATCTCAAAGCAAATAGACTCCAATTATAAATTTAAACTTTTTACTTTTCTGTAATGAAAACAATCTGACCACTGAAAGAATAAAATAAAACAATCTGACAGTTTTCTACGCCAGCGGGACTACAGGTGAGAGCTAGTAAATTGAGAAATATCTTTAATGTTCCAGAGCAATTTTCTAAAGCCCGAATCATTCCTTCACACACCTGCAAAAGATTCAGAAGCCCATGGGGAAGTAAACATTTATTTCAAAAATAAACTTCAAGGTTTGGAAATAAAAACAGACAAGCTGTTTTCTTATATAAGAAAATGTGGCTCTATGCCACCAGAGGCACTGGAATCAGAATTTCAAAGAGCAGAAATAACAGGTGACAACTTACTCAGAGACATTCAAACCAAGGGAACTGCAGAACTAGTGTCATTTACATCCATTAAACACCGTATCAGCAGAGAGGACTGGAAATAAAGAGACAAGGATTCCAACTCTGGTTTTGCTACGGACTTGATGAATTTTCTCCTCTGTAAAATGGGAATAAGAACCCCTGTTCTTGAAAACCAAATTCCATATGTTCTCACTCATAAGTGGGAGCTGAGCAATGAGAACACATGGACACAGGGAGCGGAACATAACACACTGGGGCCTGTCAGGGGTGGAGGGAAAGGGGAGGAAGAGCATTAGGACAAATACCTAATGCATGTGGGGCTTACAACCTAGATGATAGGTTGACAGGTGCAGCAAACCACCATGGCACATGTATACCTATGTAACAAACCTGCCTGTTCTGCACATGTAGCCCAGAACTTAAAGTAAAAATATATATATATATATATATATATATATATATATATATATATATATATAAATTGACAATCTAAAATAAAATAAAAAATTTTTAATTTTTTTTTTAAAAAGAACTCCTGTTCTATCATGGGAAACAAACGATCAAGGTGAAAATTCTTCCAAAGGAAGTAACTTAGAAATTATGTTTGTAATTATTATTACAATTTTCTTTTCTGTGTGTGATGAGTTTTAAGATTTTTTTTTTCCATAAGCTATTGGAGATTCCTTAAAGAACTAAAAGTTGAACCACCATTTGATCCAGCAATCCCATTACTGGGTATCTACCCAGAGGAAAAGAAGTCATTATTTGAAAAAGATACTTGCACACACATGTTTATTACAATTTTCTGAAGCCCTCTTTTCTTTTTGTCTCTTTCTCCTTTTCCTTATGTATCCTCTTTTCCTTCCCTTTTACATTTTTCCTCCCTCCTTTTCCCCCCTTTCTCCTTGTCTTTAACTTTTTCCTTTGCTTTCTCCCTTCTCTATCACTTTGGTAACTTTCCACAGCATGTCATTTTAACTGACCAGATAGTACATATATTTGTATTGTATCTGAAATATCAAATAAGTTGCTTTTGCTTGTTCGTGATGCAAAATTGATTTAGTTTAAGTGAGTTACTGATTCATAAAAGAAACATCAACACTTTTTCTTACTCTAGTCTGAAAGAATCATCCTTGGGTTTATTAAAATGTAAGACTCAGTTTCTAAGTGAACAGTATTTCAGGGTCACAAGGAACCAACCTACTAGCGATTTTCCTTTCAGGGACATTGAACCAACCACCACCTCATTTCTTTCAGCTGCCCTGTGTTCTACCCTTAGGTGAGTATGTATCTAGCATGCCTCCCCACTCTGTCCACTTTCTGAATATTAAATGAGATCCTAGGATCTTGGATCAATGTTAATCAATCAATAAACACTTTCTTAGCATTCATAGTATACATAGCTTGTGTTAGATCTTTGGAAAACTGTAGTTAGAAAAAATGTGGTTTTTAACTTCAGGTATCCTCGCACACCTTTATACTGGAAAAGAGTATATATCTTATAAACAGGGATAGATATATTAGGCTTCATTCATTTTATTTTTAAAAATTATAATCATATAATTATGGGATACACAGTAACGTTATGATATACAGTCATGCATTGCTCAATGATGGGGATACATTCTGAGAAATGCATTGGTGGGCGATTTCATTGTTGTGCAAACATCATAGAGCATGCCTCCACAAACCTAGATGGTATAGCCTACCACACACCCAGGTTGTACGGCATAGCCTATGGTGCCTAGGCTACGAACCTGTACAGCATGACACTGCACTGAATATGACAGGCAATTGTAACACAATGGTATTTGTGTATTTAAACTTGGAAAAACCCAGTAAACATATAGTATTATAGTCTGATGGGACCACCGTTGTTCATGTGGTCTGCTGTTGTGGTTCATGACTGTACAGGTCCTTGCCGAACATCAACATTTAAAGGGGGTCCAGAGCCCCTTCAAACTCATCAAGTCCAAACTCTACTTTTCTGACTGTTTCTTACCTATAATAATGCATGAGTCCCTTACCTGGTCTGCTCTGATCCATTCTCAGTGCTAAGGACTGGATGATTATTTCTAAATTAAAATTTTACTCTTGACATTTTCTTACTTAAACCATACAAAGTTTTTCCATTGGTCTTAGCAAAAACCCAACTATTTTTTTTTTTTACAATGTGGATTATCTGGTTATTGCTTACCCTCCAGCTGTCTATTTTGCTCTCCTGACCTCTCGTTTTACATCCCAGTGATATTGAGTTTTCTCTAATTCTTCAAATCAAATACACACTGTCTTAATTCTGGAAGTTAATCTTTGTGTCCCCACTACCTTGAACCCATGCTTCTCCTGCAGTTTTTCCTGGATAAGACTTTCCCATTCTCCAATCTTAAAAGTTTCCATTTCTGAAATGTCATTTCTGACCCCAAAATGCAGGCTCGATACCGATGCTCTGTGCTCCCCCCTTTGTAGATCTTATTGCACTGACCTGTCGTTGCCCATTAAACATGTGATTATCCCCTCTAGACTGTAAGGTCCATAAGGGAATGATCATGTCTATCTTGAACAATGTTCTACCCCAGGTTTTTGTCACACATAGAATGCAACATATCAGAGGAAAGACAGATCAGAACTGATGAAAATAAGGTGAAAGTGCAAGAGTAAAAAAAGAAGAAATCAGTTTAAAGAGAGATCGCTGGGTGTGTGTGAACCACAGAATGAATGCCCATCTAGAGAGAGGGTACCTGATTAAATTTCAGACAGAGCAAATGCATAAAAACTGGCTAGCTGATTCAGAGGTAATGTTTACAAGGGTATATCTAAGTTAGGGGCTGACTTAAGCACTGACAATTTTATGCCTAAGTCTAATTCTCTCATTTCATTAAGATTTTTTTGAAGACCAGAATTACAATCACCTAAGAGATCATCTAAAGATTTTTGACTAATTTTCCCCTTCTGGATCTTTTATTCAGTTCCTTGGCTTATACTCAGCTCTCGGAGGGCTAGAAGCACTACCCAGAATTAACACTGTATATTGAGATCACACACACACCGTGATAAAAGATCACTTTAGAATCCTAATATGTGACCAGTGAATTTAAACAAAATACAGACTGGCACAGTGTTCTTTCCAGTTAAGACACTTGCTCAAATAATTTAATAATCCTACCATAACTGGCTGAAACAAATTTACCTACCTAGGCAAATGGGGTAAAATAGAAGTAGGAGTAGGAAAAGAGCTTTATTATTTATTAAGATTATCAACTTATTAAATAATTATTTGGTATCTCTCATTGGATTTGTCTGTGCAACTTTAATCAAACTCTTACAGGAATGGTTGAATCTTCCATTTAGTTTTTCTGCTATTAGTTATTCAGTTGACATTGTAAGTACAGAGCTGAGCTCTATTAGCGTTCATGAGGCTTACCTACAACATAATTACTTTTTCTATAAACACCACTACATGACTATGTGCCATCCTGAAGAGTAGCATGAAACAGTCATAGAATTTTCTCTAAAATGTAATCGTTAAATTACTGAAATTTGATAATGTTAAATACCCTCAATATATTTCTTTTTTTGATTTGTGCATATGTACGTGTTTAATTCTGAAGTGCTCAAGATCAATTTCGTGTGTTTATATGGATAGACTTTTGGTAAGTCAATAACTAAGAAACTAACCAATGTTAGTTATTGCACATTCAATAATCATGTGCAAATTTAAGCATTTAGCCAAAGAAAGCAAACTGCATGGGGCCCATTGATCACAAAGGATCCAGCAAGAGGAGAAGACATGCTATCATCCCATCTCATGGAGGAAAGGGTCCTTCTGAGGATGGGTGAAATGTGGTTCAACACAAGACACTCTGGGAAGAATCCACTCCCGCGATTTCGAGAACAGCAGGACCTACCGCAGAGTTTGCTCTATGGGGTCTGCCATTCCCGGGCACACTGAGGGACAAGGAGAGGTGCGAGTGTGGACATTTGCCAGACACTGAGGCAGTGACCTCGAAAGAAACCATCTTCTCTTTTTAGAGAATCTATGGTATAATAGGCTGCTTTCTATTGAAAATTTAAAAAAAAGAAAACAGACAAAAAAAAAAAAAAAAAAAACCAGCTTACGTGGTCCAACCACAAAGATAACTGATTGCCTCAGCAAATTAAAAGTCCCAAGATAATGAGGCTTTAGGCAAGTCTTTTTCAGTGGCAAAAAAAAAAAAAAAAAAAAAAGAACAAACGAACGAACTGGACCCAACTGAAAACTCTCTCAATTTCTTTGTCCTGCCTCCTAAATATAGTTTCCTCAATATGATTTTTGTTAGGCTCTCCTCTGGAGACCCTAAAATTGCTTTTGCATTTTCCTGAGCTACACAATTCCCAGGTTCAAAGTTCAAAAAAGTCTGCTGCATGAAGAATTCAAACAAAAAAAATTTAGATTTTAGATTTTATGGAAACTTTTGGCTTGACTTGACACAAATGCCTCAACCAACCACTGTAGTCAAGGGAATGGGACATGTTTTCTCAAGGTAGTTACATTTTAACTTAGGACCTGACAGTGGTGTCTATCCAACCTAAATCACACAGCTAAAAATGTGGGCTATTGAGAAAGGAAGAAAAGGCTAGATTCTGAGGAACCATCTAAGAAATCTTATTTCATATCACGTTAGTTATAGCAAAAATGTGCTGAGTACTTAGAACATGCCAGGCACTGCCCTAGTTGCTGAGGTTGGAGAAGATTTGGAATGACAAGAAAGAAATGTGCAAGATGCATAAATGGATATGACACAGGTGCTGCTCTCAAGGAGCTTAATGCTCTGTCTGTGGGGCAGACACGTAAAATTTTTTATTTTATTTCTTTTTTTTGAAATGGAGTTTCACTCTTGTTGCCCAGGCTGGAGTACAATGCCATAATCTCAGCTCACTGCCACCTCAGCCTCCTGGGTTCAAGTGATTCTCCTGCCTCAGCCTCCCAAGTAGCTGGGACTACAGGCACGTGCACCACGCCCAGCTAATTTTTGTATTTTTAGTAGAGACAGAATTTCACCATGTTGACCAGACTGGTCTCAAACTCCTGATCTCAGGTGATCCGCCCGCCTTCGCCTCCCAAAGTGCTGGGATTACAGGCACGAGCCACTGCGCCCGGCCAACACGTCTCTTTGATATAGCCACGCTGGATGTGACTGCAGGACAATTCAGTAGTGAACTTGATCCCCTTCCTGCTTCACGTCCAAGGTTTCCACATCCTCTGTGTTAAGGTACTTCTACAAAGCACATTTTCACAAAGCAGGGAGCTTCCAAAATGTGAAACTGTCCTAAGGAAATTGGGAAAGAAGTAGATATTCTCATTTTAAATTATTGAGGGTTTATGAAACCAGTGATTGCCAAGGATAACAATACTCATTAATTTAAATCATCTTCTATATGTTGTCTTTCATAGTTTTCCTGTTTTGTTTTTTTTTTTCTGAGACAGAGTTTCACTCTGTTGCCAGGCTGGAGTGCAGTGGCGCAATCTCGGCTCACTGCAACCTCCGACTCCCTGGTTCAAGCAATTCTCCTGCCTCAGACTCCCAAATAGCTGGGATTACAGGCATGTGCCACCACACCCAGCTAATTTTTGTATTTTTAGCAGAGACTGGGTTTCAATGGCACAATCTCGGCTCACTGCATCCACCTCCCAGGTTCAAGCAGTTATCCTGCCTCAACCTCTGGAGTAGCTGGGTCTACAGGCACCTGCCACCGCGCCTGGCTAATTTTTGTATTTTTAGTAGATACAGGGGTTTTGCCATGTTTGGCCAGGCTAGTCTCAAACTTCTGACCTCAGGTGATCTGCCCGCCTCGGTCTCCCGAAGTGCTGGGATTACTGGCGTAAGCCACTGTGCCCTGCCCGTAGTTTTCTCTAAATCTAATTTAAATAACTCTCATTCTTTCTCCAGCGTGATGACTTCCCTGTCTCCCTCCTGCTGATGGTGGTTTTAAGCCATGACAAAATGACATTAAAAACACAATCAAAATGTCTATTTTTTATCATTATTTGACTAGAACGATGAATTAACTGTGAAGTATAGCATTTTACCTCAGCATGAGGAAAGATATTAGAACCTGTCATCAAGATTCACAGGGTTTCTCTTATAATACCAAATCCCGCTTCGGTTTTATGAAGTCCCATTGTCTCTGGTTGGGGCATGACCTAAGTATCTGGTTATCTCAGGAATTGCCAAAATATGCTTATTTTATAGTCCTCTGTTAAGATTTTTAAAAATATTTTATATGACACTAAAAGCACAAGCAACAAAAGCTAAATTAGACAAGCAGGATCAAACTAAAACTCTTCACAGCAAAAGAAACAATCAACAAGGGAGAAGGCAACCGAGAGAATGGGAAAAATTTTTTTGCAAACCATGTATCTGATAAGGAACTAATATACAAAAATACAAAATATACGAGGAATTCCTAAAACTCAACAGCAAAAGAAAAAAAAAAAGAAACTTCAATTAAAAATGGACTGGAATGACATTTCTGAAAAGAAGACACGCAAATGACCATCAGTTATATGAAAAGATGCTTTAACGTCACTAGTATCAGGGAACCACAAATTCACAATAGACGCAACATGGAAACAATCTAAATTTCCACTGATAAATAGATAAAGAAAATGTAGTATATATCCATATAAGGAAATATTATTCAGCTGTAGAAAAGAAAGGAAATCCTGTTATATGCAACAAACATAAACCTGGAGGACATAATGCAAGTGAAGTATGCCAGTCACAGAAGGGCAAACACTGTGTGACATCACCTATATTAGGTATCTAAAATAGTCAAACTCATAGAAAGAGAGTAGAATGATGTTGCCAGGTGATGACTAGAGGCGGAAACTGGGAGTTGCTATTCAACGGGCGTAAAGTTTCAGTTATGCCAGATGAATGAGTTCTAGAGACCTTTATCTGCTACACAACAATGTGCCTGTAGTTAGCAATACCGTTTTGTACACTTAAAAATTTAAGAGAGCAGATCTCATTTTAAATATTTCTACCAGTTTCAAACAGGAACAGAATAAAATAAAATGGTCAATGAACAACAACAACAACAAAAAAACAAGATTAGTTCTACTATCTGTCTTCATACAATAAAATACAGCTATTTAAAAGATAAGGCTGGGTGCAGTAACTCACACTTATAATCCTAGCACTTTGGGAGGCCAAGGTGGGCGGACTGCCTGAGGTCAGGAGCTCATGACCAGTCTGGCCAACATGGTGAAACCTTGTCTCTACTAAAAAAAAATACAAAAATTAGTCAGGTGTGGTGACACACACCTGTAGTCCCAACTACTCGGGAGGCTGAGGTGGGAGAATTGCTTGAGCCTGGGAGGTGGAGGTTGCAGTGAGCCAAGATCACACGACTGCACTCCAGGCTGGGCAACAGAGCGAGAGACTATCTCAAAAAATGAAAATAAAAAAGATAAACATTTTCCAGAAATATCAATTTAGCAAATATTTTATTTTTTTAATCTCCAGTTCAGAGATGAACAGCTAATATTTTAAAGCGATATATATTTTCAATAAGAACAATAAATACTTTTCTATTTAAAAAATAAGAACATAGAATATCTGTTATAGGAAACCTGGTAGATGGCTCTCCAACATCAGAAGAGACACGAGCTTCCTTACTATTCCCTGATGGCACTGTTCAGGATCGAATCAGACCTTAGGTACTGGTAAAGCCATTTCAAACAGGAAAACAGAGGTGAAGTGAAGCCCTGAGAGTCTGTAAGTTAAGTGTGGACATCCTAAAAAATCCTGATAAGGAAGGGCAGGAAGGTTAACAGTGGCATACAGACCGCAAAAGATAAGTGCTAACAGGTTATCAGCCTCCGGGTTGAGAACAAGCAGAAAATGAGGTAACATGACTGAGGAGAACATGAGGGTGCACAGGAAGGGTGGGGAGGATCTAGGTGATGAGGGACGCTCCATGCCACATGGGAGCACCATCTGAGGAGAACAGAGTATAAGGACTCACCTTCTGGTTTTGCAGCCAAGCATGCATACAATTTTGGCTGCGTGATGCCTGAAGCCAGTAAATTCCTACAAGCTCAGTTCTGAGGCTTTGGAATTCATATAAAATGGTCCTGTCTATGGGAAGATTACTGCTCATAGAAGATAAGTAGAAACATGTAAGTTAAAATGTACAGTCCTCTATCATCCTTTTAATGAAATCCGAGACAGATTACGGAGTGACCCTCTCTTATTTCCCAGTTGCTTGTCTGAATTCAGAGTTAGCAGTAACATAACCACTACAATTTTCTTCTCATCCACAACAGAAAGTACTTAAGCATCTCTTTTAAGAAGCATTTTTAGTCTCTCCCATTCCTTGAGAATTTAATTGTACTTAATGTGTGTGCTTATTTGATGTTTGTTCATTGGCCTGGCTGCCTTTTAAATTCATGTGTGCCTCAGTGATGGCTTCAATTCCTGAAATTGCAGGTTACCAGGGAAAGAGAATCTACCTAATTCTACCTAACACAGTATCATATTTAGGTAAGTATATTTAATAAATTGTTATTACGAGAAATCTTACATGCAATATTACGTCTCAAAATTGTTTCTTTGGGGGGAGTTCTACTCCTCATGTTCCTTTCCAATTAACTTTTTAAAAAAACTTTAATAGTATCCCAGTATACGAGGACAAGCAGCAGCAATCCTTGAAGAGTGGGGGGAAAAAAAAATAGTAGACAGGGTCCCCTCATCTCTGGATGTTGCCCTCATCCTGGAACTCTGGGTTTCATTTTCTCCATGTGCAATTCAGATCACATAGTTTTGGAAGACACAAGCTTCCCCTGAGAATTTAAGATGGCTGCTTTTTACTCAAGCCCCCAACTTCCACATCTTTGCATGTCAAAAAGGTATCTTTTTTTAATCCCTTATTTTACAAATGAGGGAATTGAGATCCTTAGAGGTTAAATGGCTTGCTCATGGGGACGCAGCTAATTAGCAGACTTGCAAACATCATTCATCAGCCTTAAAAATGTCCTTTCAGGATGTTGTCAAGTATAACCTATTACCCTTAAGAAAGCTCCTTTGCTAAGAGCTGGGAGTTTCATCAATACTGTCCACCTTCCTTTATAATTAACTTCTATTTTATCTCTCTTGATAGAGTCCATAAAATAGAGGACACGCAGCAGTAGGTATTTTTAACCTGTTACAGTTTCTGTATGTTATTAAACCAACTTTAAAACAATGTAAATTATTTAAAATAAAGGCAGCTGGAGTCCCACCAACATAATAAAACCACAACTATTAATTTTGTGTCCTTTCCCAAACTTTGTTTTTAATCTATCAATGTATACTTTTCAGAAGGTTGTGGTACGGTATTGGTTGGATGTGTATTTATATGTATTGTTATTCTATTTTTTGTCATATTATCATTTTCTTTCTACAAAATTCTACAAAAAAATACAAAGTGACTGCATCATCATGAAGTAATAGGATAATTAACCTTTCCCCTATTTTTGGGCACTTGGATGTTCCTAGTTTTTCACTATTTTATGCACAACGCAGAAGAAAGCACATCTGTGCTTTAGTAGAAACACCGCCATCTTTACACACAGGAAACCAAGACTGTGTCAAATATCCTCACACCCAGTGAAAAATTTGGTTCAAATTTACCTTCTGTGAAATAAAATATGCAGGCCGGGCATGGTGGCTCACACCTGTAATCCCAGCAATTTGGGAGGCCAGGGTGGGCAGATCAGCTGAGGTCAGAAGTTGGAGACCAGCCCAACCAACATGGAGAAACCCTGCCTCTACCAAAAATACAAAAAAATTAGCCAGGCATAGTGGCACATGCCTGTAGTCCCAGCAACTTGGGAGGCTGAGGCAGGAGAATCGCTTGAACTGGGGAGGTGAAGATTGCAGTGAGCCATGATTGCACCACTGCACTCCAGCCTGGGCAACAGGGTGAGACTCTGTGTCAAAATAAATAAATAAAACATGCAAATATCAAATGTTCTTTTGACCCAGCATACTCTTGTTTTACTATGACAGGCTGGGGATAAAGCAAACGTCTCTTAAAATATTTAAATATTTTTCTTGAAAACTAGACCTTTCTATTGAACTGTAAACTCTGTATGAGGAAATTTTTTTTCTTCAACTTGAAATAGAATACGCCATTATAAATTACAATATTGTATACCATAAGCCAAGTACTTAATATTGATTACATAAAACCCTCCCAGAGACCCTGTAAGGCAGGTGCTGTTCCCCTATTTTATGAATTTATGGTGGGGGAGGGAACCTGAGATTTGGAATGTTCAACAGCTGCCAGAGCTTATGTAAAACGGAGATTTACTGGGTACTAACGAAAGTCTCACAAGCATGTAATCATTTGTATCACTGCCGCTGCCTTCCCTTTGTTAGGGAAAATGTATAAATACTAAACCTCCTAGGCCAGGCACAGTGGCTCACGCCTGTAGTCCTAGCACTTTGGGAGGCCGAGGCAGGTGGGTCACCTGAGGTCGGGAGTTCGAGACCACCCTGACCAATATGGAGAAACCCTGTCTCTACTAAAAATACAAAATTAGCCAGGCGTAGTGGTGCATGCCTGTAATCCCAGCTACCCAGGAGGCTGAGGCAGGAGAATTGCTTGAACCTGGGAGGCAGAGGCCACGGTGAGCCAAGATCACGCTATTGCATTCCAGTCTAGGCAACAAGAACGAAACTCTGTCTCAAAAAAAGAAAAAAAAAAAAAAAAAAGGGAAAAAAAACTAAACCTCCTAAGAACTTCTTTGGAAAAAACATCCACAGAAGTTTCTATGATTCGTGTTTTTCCCGGGCATGTCCTCAAGCTGGCTCAATAAACCTTGATTTGAGACTTATGCCTCAATCAGTCATTTTGGTTGTCAAAGTCATTTCCTATAATAAATCTCCTGTTAAGTAAGTCTATATATTCTGTTGGCTCTGTTTCTGTGGATAATCCTGACTGATACATGCTGATATACCACATTTTGTTTATCGATTAAGCCACTGATGGACATTTGGGTTGTTTTTTACCTTTTAGCTATCATAAATAATGTTGTAATGAATATTTATATGCAAGTTTTTGTGTGGATATATGTTTTTCTCTTGGCTATATACCTGGGAGTAGGATTGCTGAGTCATGTAACTCTGTTTAATCATTTGAGGAACTGTCAGTTTTCCAAAGTGGCCGTGCTATTTTACATTTCCACCAACAGCATCTGAGGGTTTTGATTATTCCACATCCTCATCAACACTTGCTTATTCTCTGACTAATTGATTCTGGCCATCCTAGTGGGCATTTTTAAGCTAAAAACTTAGTTTTAAAAGAAGACCTAGTTTTGTAATTTAATGTTTTAATTACCAAGAGGCTTCAGAACTGTATTCACATGGACCCGAAGACCACCTGTCACTGTCTCTCAATATCTTTCTTTGGGACAAAGTAGATCGCAAAAGAAAAAGTTAAGGACAAGGCGGCTGAAAAAAAAAAAAAAGCATTTTATTTCCATCAATCAGACACATAGGCTTAAGCTTAAGGACTGTATGTCTAACTTGCATATTCATGCATCACTGCACTTCGATATGAACCTGCTGGGGATTCCTCTTGTTAGCTGGTTTCAGTTGCAAAATGGTATTTGTCAAATGACCCTTTACCTCCAGCTCCTACCTTCGTTTCCCACTTTTTCATCCAAAGTCCCTTGTAAATGTGTGAAATTCTCTAAAGTCTCATGTTGCCTGCTTTCCAGGACTGTTAGGCTATTTATTCAATACAAACATGTTTGCTGCGTATCTCCCCCGCGCTAGACGCTGACTCTGAAAGGCGTTAGAGCTACAGTTGTGAACAAAACCAAATAAAATCCTTGCCAGAGTGGAGCTCACATATAGTGAGAAGGATGTTATCGATCAAATAATCACACAAATAAACGTAAATCTACACCTGTGCTAAGTGCCATGGAGGACAGGTACTTAATTCACGGATTTCCAAAAATGGTAGGTGCAGAGGGGAGTGAGGGAGTGAGGGAGGGGAGTGAGGGAGGGGAGTGGGGGAGGGAGGGAGAGGAGTGGAGGAGAGTGCGGGAGAGGAGTGGAGGGGAGTGGGGGAGTGAGGGAGGGGAGTGGGGGAGTGAGGGAGGGGAGTGGGGGAGTGAGGGAGGGGAGTGGGGGAGTGAGAGAGGGGAGTGGGGGAGTGAGAGAGGGGAGTGGGGGAGTGAGGGAGGGGAGTGGGGGAGTGAGGGAGGGAGTGGGCTGGCAGAAAAACTATTTGCAGGAAACAGTTGTGGCAGTGAGATGTTGAATTTATGGCTGTGTATTAACAGTTTCATTCTATTTCTACTTTTTGTCAGACCACACTAATAAATGGCTCCCAGGTAAACCGTCTGGAACCCCAGAAAATAGCCAAATGTCTTTTTGCCTTATAGTAAACGAAAGCAGTTTCACTAATATTAAAGCTCATAATCTGATGTGCATGTAAATGAGTCTCTCTACTAAGCTACTTCAGACATTGATATACATTTCCATGGACCTAATTCCACAAAATCTATTTTCTTCTATTTTTTTCTTTTTTTTTTTGTTTCAAATTTTGCTTATTTTTTCAGGTATTTGTCATTGTCCCATTTGGTTTGTTATTTTAATAGTTTCCATCACCAAATCTATAGCCTTTTTCTTTTCGAACATTTGGGTTTTATCTCTTATTTTATCTCTAAATAAATCTAAAGTTTGTTTTTAACGCAACGAATTTCTTGGAGATTTCTAATTGGCTTAAGATTTGATCTTTCATAAGTTTATACGAAAATGTAGCTGTCTCCAATGTATACGCCTATGATTACTTATTGTTTTGCCATTGTTCTTTGGAACATTTGGCTTCCAAACAAGTACAGTGATTTTACCTGGCTTAACTATATCTTAATATGTGATGTTGTACAACTGGTATAAGCTCTGAGGTCAGAGCTGAGCTTCAATCCAGACTATTATTTATTATTGGTGTGAACCCTAACCAGCTATTTAACCTCTCAAGATTTCAGCCCTTTCATTAAAAGAAAAAGTGAAATTAGTGGGACATATCTTTGCAGAATTTTTAGCATTAAATAATCGTTATATCAAACATTTTGTATACTGTCTAGCAAAAAAATGCTATAGAAGGCTAATCTATTAAATAATTACTTTGCTTTGTATTTCCACTGCTCTCTATTTATCCAGAATGAAGGAAAGGTTATTTTCTCCCTCCCAGAAGAGTTACAAGGAATTTTGTTCCTAAATACTAAGCCCTCTTGTCCAGTGAGATAGGTAAAGCAGGTAGGTTCTTCTACAGTTCTGGGGTTTGAAGCCTGGCTCCCTGAGAAATGAAGCACTTGCTGATTAGCCAGCAAGTTCTGTGGAGGGAGAAATGTGTATGAAGTGGGATTAGTTCTATTTAATTGGAGGAAGGAAGGACAAAAAGAAGGCAGCTGACCCTTGGATGGCTCTCTGGAGCCTAAAGGAGAAAAGCTGCAAGGAATTTGAGGGTGGCACATGGATGCAGCGCCTAGGAGACAGAAAGGCTTCAGAACCCAGGGTGGGATGTGCTAAGTGCTATGGGGAGCCTGTAGCTGGCTCCAGGCCTGAGTGAGCTTAGCAGACACAGGTGCCGCTGATCTGCTCTGCAGAGGATGCTCTCCCAGGTTACAGAACCTGGGAGTGGCAGGGAGCAGCAGGTGGTGGAGGTAGGTGACCAGACCCCCGACCCACCATGGTAGGACAGAAAGGAAAAGGAACCCCCAGAGGAGTGGCAGCCACAGTCCAAAGACTAGGGCTCCTGCCTGTGACTCAGAAAAATAAAGGAGCTTTGTAACAGTCCAGGAATTAAAAGCTTTAAAGACTCTGAAGCAAAAAACTGATACTGGTTTCCTCGCCTCTTCTTTTTCATTTTTCTTTTTTTTTTTTTTTTTTTCTGGTGAAGGATACAAGGGAAGCATCTTGAGCTTTTTCTAATTAAAGCAAAAATGAAACCAAATACGATATTGCATTGTTAAGTGATGTGGAACTGTTCATAACTATTGCATATATCCAAAAAAAAGGAGCAAGTATTAACCATTTGATAATTTTAAAAGCCTGTACATTATTTTAGCAACAACACTGAGATGATAAATACTTCCATGCTATTATTTCACCTTTGTGAGTCCTTATTTCAAATAAACTCCTATGCTTTAGAGAAGGGATGTTAACCTTAGGAGGCCTGATTCTGCTCCCTAGTTTCCCAGCCCCTCCCTTTGCCTTTCGCCCTGTTTCTTTCTCTCTCTGATGGTTATCTGTCTCTCCTTTGCATTTTCAATTCCTCTTTCTCTTTCCTTTCCCTTCTCCACTTTCTGTTTCTCAGTCTCTCTCCTTTCCTGGTTACCTCTTATTTCAAAGTCCACAGCTCACCACCTCCCTTTTCCCTGTTTCGCCTCCTTGTCTCCTCCCCACTCACCTTTCTCTGCTTCACCTTGCCTGTCCTTGCCATTAACCCCACTCCACTTCCCCATCTTGCATTGACTTTTTCAAAATAGAATTTTCTCTAAATAGAATCAACAATCTTGATCTATGTTTCCTCCAATTCATCCACAAGGGAAATCTCACCCCTCAGACGATAATAAGTGGGAAGCTTCAAATGTAAGCCCTTGAGTGCTCTAATATTCTGGACAGTGATTCCGAAATCTGTATATGTCTGCGAAGAAAACTTTATATATATAAATAAAAAGTACTTAAAATATCTATGAGAACTTTTTAAAAACAATGTTAATAGCTTTTCAGGCAAAAAGAGAAAGGAAGAAAACAGACATGGCCCCTGATAGCAGAAAGGGTTATTTGGGGCTGAATTTAAGAAGCTGAAAAGAGAGAGAGATTCAGATAAAGTATCATCTAAGGCAAAACCATAACATCTCAGTGTAGCAAGATTCTGTATTGAAACAGCTGAAGTAGAAAAAAAAAGTATATGTGATATTCTACCTACCTAATTATGACTTACAATTTCTTTTACTGCTGTACCTGCAAAGCCTGTCCTTGTTTACCCTTGGAACTTCCTTTCTAGAGGCAGAAAGAGCCTTGTGTGGGCTGAGGAGAGACAGCAGGACTGCTGAATTCTCACAATGGTTTTGATTTGAATAGATGGACCACGTGTTTCCTTTTAAGGATTGGCATTCTTTTTCTGAGAGGCTAATCAACCAAAACAGAAGAGTTGGTTAGTGTGCATCCAGTGTACTTTTTACCTGGGGGCCTTTCGAACAGATGCCCAACAGGACCTCGAGAAACACTTTCTAATAAATAAAGTGAGTTCCTGTGAACAGAAAGAAAGTTCCAAATAAAGAGGGGTGGCGCAAGTGGAGGAAGGAGCCACGAGAAAGGGAGGCTCACGCATTTCTATGAATGCCTGATTTTTAGACAAGGAATATGATCATGACAGCCTCATGATGAGGTAAAAAGAGGCAGTCTTCCATATTATAGAACTTGAAGAACTTTCTGACATTCAAAATTGTGTTCATCCTTGTTTTGCCTAGTGTTTCACAGTTGGAGACTAATATGTTAGAATGAGCACATCCGATTCTGAGTCTAGATAGTAAAGAACATGTGAGCCTGGGCGTGGTGGCTCACACCGGTAATCCCAGCACTTTGGGAGGCTGAGGCAGGAGGATCATTTGAACCCAGGAGGCAGAGGTTGCAGTGAGCTGAGATCGTGCCGCTATACTCCAACCTGGGTGACAGAGCGAGACTCTATCTCAAAAACAAACAAACAAACAAAACAAAAACAAAACACCTGAGAGTTATTTTCCTAAGAATTGACTTTTTTTTTTTTTTTTTTTTTTTTTTTTTGAGATTGAGTTCCGCTCTGTCACCCAGGATGGAGTGCAATGTCACGATCTCTGATCAGTGCAACCTCTGCCTCCCAGGTTCAAGTGATTCTCCTGCCTCAGCCTCTGGAACAGCTGGAATTGCTGGTGCCACCATGCCCAGCTAATTTTTGTATTTTTAGTAGAGATGGGGTTTTACCATGTTGGCTAGGCTGGCCTCAAACTCCTGACCTCAAGTGACCCACTCACCTCAGCCTCCCAAAGTACTAGGATTACAGGCATGAGGCTCCGTGCCCAGCCAGATCTGACTTTCTATATTAACGCTTTCCAAAAGAAATGTAATGTAAGTCACATACACATTTTTAACTTTTGTACAAGTCATATTTTAAAAGTTAAAAGAAGTGGGTAAAATTAATAGTATATTTTATCTAAATCAACATAGTCAAAATATTATTCCAACATGTAATAAATATTTCTTAAAATTATTAATGAGCTGTTTTTACATTCTTTTTTCCATACCATGTCTTTGAAATTCAGTGGATATTTTCCATTTACAGCTCGTCTCATTTCAGATTAGCCACGTGTCAAGCGTGGCACTGTATTGAACAGTACAGCTCAGAATCATGCGTCCTTTCCTTTTTCTCCTCAAATATAATATTTTCATTTTCTTACCTCACTTTCTACACAGATAATCATTCATTATATTAAGATGATTCAAAATTTACCACTACCCAAATGTCCACCAAAGAATGAACAGATAAACAAAAAGTGTGTATACACCTGCAATGGAATATTAACCTTAAAAAGGAATGACATTTTGACATGTCACAGCATGAATTAACCTTGAATATATTATGCTAAGTGTAATAAGCCAGACCAAAAAAAACAACCCCACAAATATTGTATGATTCCACTTAGATGAGATACCTCAAGGAGTCAAATTCATATAGACAGAAGGTAGAATGGTGGATAACAGGGTCTTGGGAGGGGAAAATGGGGAGTTATTTTTTAACAGGTACAGAGTTTCATTTTATTTTATTTTAGAGATGGAGTCTTGCTCTGTTGCCCAGGCTGGAGTACAGTGGTGTGATTTTGGCTCAATGCAACCTCCACCCTCTAGGTTCAAGGGATTCTCCTGCCTCAGCCTCCCAAGTACCTAGGATTAGAGGCATGCACCACCATACCCAGCTAATTTTTGCATTTTTAGTAGAGACAGGGTTTCATCATGTTGACCAGGCTGGTCTCGAACTCCTGACCTCAGGCAATCCTCCTACTTCGGCCTCCCAGGGTGCTGGGATTACAGACGTGAGCCACTGTGTCCTTTCAGAGTTTCATTTCAGAGTGATGAGAAAGTTCTGGAGATGACTAGTAGTGATGTTTGCACAACACAACAATGTAAATGTACTTTGTAAACTAAAAATAAGAACAAAAATAAAATTCTGAGCCCCCAACTTTTTGAATAAGCACCTCCTTTCAGCCAAGGGCATTCCAAAGTTAACCTGAAAAACTAGTTCAGGCCATGATGGAAAGGTGGGAGGCAAGACGTGACTCACTATACCTTCCTCCCTTTGGAATTCAGGCACAACTGAACAGCATTAACATTAAAACAGAGATCTTAAGACTTTTTGTAGCAATAAGATATCAAATTCCAGCCTGACTCTAGTGTAGCATCACATGACAGATAGCAGGCCCTGAAAGAAACAGAAGTATTTTACCCTCAAATATATTTCTTTGACATATTTTGAAATGACCCTACAAAGCTATCTCTTGTGAGGAAAATCTACATTCTACATGAAATCTCTTTCCATTTCCAGGTCTTTTCCTTGATTCAGGAGAGAATTAACTAAGAGTCTGGCACCTTTTTAAGTCTGATAAGAAACCTTTAAAATCTATTCTCTCTGAAGCCTGGTACCTGGAGGCTTCATCTGTATAAGAACCTTGGTCTCCACAATGCCTTATCTTAACCCAGACATTCCCTTCCATGGATTCCAGGTCTTTCAATACTCTTTTAACCAACTGCAAATCAGAAAACCTTTGAATTAATCTGTGACCTGGAAACCTCCCTCCCTGCTTCAAGTTGTCCCATCTTTCCAGACCAAACCAATGTATATCTTACAAGTATTGACTGATGCTTTAGGTCTCCCTAAACTGTATACCAAACTGTAGCCCAACCACCTTGGGCACATGTCACCAGGACTTCCTGAGGCTATGCCATGGGCATGTCCTTAACCTGGCAAAAGAAA
The DNA here is from genome assembly GCF_043159975.1 of Macaca nemestrina. Taxonomy (NCBI): domain Eukaryota; kingdom Metazoa; phylum Chordata; class Mammalia; order Primates; family Cercopithecidae; genus Macaca; species Macaca nemestrina. The sequence goes on from NC_092128.1 coordinate 14,077,253, forward strand.
CTTTTAAATTCATTGAGACTTGTCTCAGATGCTTTTTGGTTTACAATTGAATGCCACTGACTATATACTTTAAAGTGAGTAAAAAGGTAAATTTTATATCGTGTATAGTTAAACAGAAAAAAAAAAGTTCACTGCTACAAACCCTATGTGAATAACCAGGCTTTCGGCTTTGAATTTATTTCCTTTCTGTGGGAAGAATAGCTTCTCCATATTGCTTCATAATCATAGTTTGGGAAGTGTTATTATATTATTAATTATAAAATTACACCTTATTTTCCATATGATTGAACACTAGGTAATTTATGCAACAATTAGCAGGGTAACTTTCACTTGCAATTAGAAATGCAGGACCAAGTAAGCGATGCAAAAACAACAGCTACAAACCGTACTCTTGTTACAGAAGGAAGTGTGCTTGAGAAGGAGAAAATCAATTCAGTTCAGTGGAGGGATTGTTGTTCTAACAAAACAATACATGAAATTCTGGCTTTGGATGAGACATTAAAAACGCTTTGTTAGTAGTAAATGAGCAAAAGGAACTGCCAGTCTTTTCCATAAAGACTCCCACCAGTGTTGCACTCAGCATATCAAGATGTATGAGCTTCAAAGGCAGAAAGAAGGGAGCTTTTTTAACTTAAAAGTCCATTAATTAGTACATATTTATTGAGCTTAAGGATAACATAATCTTGCAATTCAGAGCAAAAGAAACCTTATATTTCGTGGTTGAGAGAATATGTTCTCGACTTCCCTATCAATCAGGTATCCTGCCCATAGAACCAATGTAATAACAGAAAGCCCACGAGTTTAATTGTTGGAAAGGCCAATGTTCAAATCCCAGCATTGACATTAACTACAAAACATTAGGAAGATGTTAGGCTCTCTGAACCTCTGTTTATTCACCAGTAAAATGGGGGAAACATTTACTTTTCAGAGTTGCCGTGAGGATTCTAAACAATTTATATGAAGTGTCTGACACTGATAACTGATCACGATTATTAATCTCCTTATGGAAATCAGATTAGGACTTACTCAATTTCTAGATCTAGTATATCTTTGAGTGAGTACAATAAAAGCTGCATTTCACCTTATACTTTACAGAATAATCACTGCAGCAATTCAATAATTGGTTATTTAATTACCTGTCTAATGTTTCTTTCCCTTATAACACTAACTCCATGAAGTCAAGGACCTCATCTGTTTCCTTCACCAATGTATTCCCGGATCCTTTGTAAATCATGCAAATAAAATGAGGAGACCTGAGAAGAGAAAGCATGATGACATCTAACAATGGCCACCATAATTCTGAGAGCAAGAATTTTATGCTCTCTCAGACCGAGTTAAACAAGGCAAGGAATTACCCAGGTTCAGCCAGCCTAGTGAGTGGAGCATGAATGAATTAAACAAAGGAATGTGGGTTCCAGTCTCACCTTGTCACTTTCTTCACATAATTCACACTCAATGCACATGAATCCCAGGGTGTGTCCGCATGCTTCCCCATCACAGTTCCAGCACATAATGGTGTTCAATAGCTATTTTGAATAAATCAATTATAAATCAACCTTCTTCATGTACCGGTGTGAGTGGTGTCCCTGACCTTCAACAATGTAACAGTACTGCTTGTACATGGTCTATTACATTTAACCTAAGTAGTCATAGAAATAATCACATGTTGTTTTTGGCATAAGTACTGTTGTAGAAAACACTGGATCTAGTTTTGGAAAAATGCAGGTTTTAAATGTTACTTCAGTTTCTCTGTCTCTAAAACTGGTATTTTGTTTTTTGTTTGTTGAGAGGCAGTCTTGTTCTGTCGCCCAGGCTGGAGTGCAGTGGCATGATCTTGGCTCACTGCAACCTCCACCTCCCAAGTTCAAGCAATTCTCCTGCCTTAGTCTCCCATGTAGGTGGGATTACAGGTCTGTGCCACTATGCCCAGCTAATTTTTTCGTATTTTTAGTAGAGATGGGGTTTCACCATGTTGGCCAGGCTGGTCTCGAACTCCTGACCTTCAGTGATCTGTCTGCCTTGGCCTCCCAAAGTGCTGGGATTACAGGTATGAGCCACCATGCCCAGCCTAAAACTAGGAATTTTGAATGAACTCCGGTTTCCTTCCAAATATACTATATGATTTTTTAGGTATGTATACTTCATCCAGATAAGGAGAAGGTAGTAAAAGACATAAAACAATGAGCAATTTTTCATGATTCAAAGCAATGTAATAGCTTCTGGTCACTATAGGGTTCTGGACAACTTATTTATATATAAAATCTTAATTACTTAAATTGATATATGTTTAAGGTACTGGTCCTAATCATTCTCTAATATCAATTGAAAACTCATGGGCAATTTCTCTATAATGCATCCCATGGATAAAGGCTATCTGGACCTGAACAAATATTTATTGACTATGTAACAAATTTGGTCACTAGAAAATGGACCCTTGGAAGACAGAACTGTAAATGCATTCACCTCACTATTCAACCCATTGTTGACTCATAAGAACAAACTGTCCACCCAAGATATTTGGATGCCTATGTCTCTATTCAGCAATATCTAATATAATTCAGGAGCATGCCTCACTCCACCTTCTAATTTAAGAGGTAAGAAGAAAGTTCTATCTCTTGCATCTGTCCTCTCTAGAGTGCTTGTTTGGCTATATAGTCTTTATTTCAGCTCCCACTTTTATTATGACCAGTCCTCTGAAGTAGAGGTGACTATGACCTAAAAGTAGCAGTCTATTTGGTATGAGGGAATCTATCATCAGTGGACCTTAAAAAGAGATGGGTGTGAAACAAGCTGTCATTACTCACCTTTCTGTACCTTCAGAATCCCCAAGATTAGTACATTGGTTTGTGCAGATAAAAAGATGGAGTGATATTCAAAAGATTTAACAACTGACTCTGCAGAAGCATGAACCTATAAGAAAAGATAAGGGTCTTTTGTTCTGGAGCAAGGGTCCTAGAAGTTCTCTAGGACCATTTAATCATTTACTTTCTGGATTCTGAGGAGATGGGGGTCCTAGGAATGAGTCTAGAGTGGCTGAGGTGGTACAAAAAGTAACATTTTGAGAATCTCAGGGTAGCATAAGAATTTAAATATTTTAACAATGAGTATGGCCGTAATATTGTGTACTGAATATTAGCCTTGAGTGTATATGAATTGCTCTACCCAAATTTTAAGACAATTTCAAGAGAATTACAGTATGAAGGAAAATGTTAAAGTTCTAGCTAAATTATACTTTCCTTTGTAACTATAAGGTAAAGGCAGACAAAAATGTAAATCCTAATCCTCTGGTCCAAAATGCCCACTCCCCTCCACACTCCCTCAGGATTGTGTCTCATTTTCCAAGTGCCACCTTAAATCTTTCTATTGCAAACTCAAACCCTTCATCCTCAACAAAATACTAGCAAACTGAATTCAATAGCACTTTAAAAGGATCATACACCATGATCAAGTGGAATTTATCTCTAGAATGCAAGGATGGTTCAATATATGCAAATCAACACAAGTGATACACCCTATTAACAGAATGAGGGATAAAAACCATATGATCATCTCAATAGATGCAAAAGAAAAAATTTTTGATAAATTTAACGTACTAAGGCCATAGATGACAAGCCCACAGCTAACATCATACTTAGCAGTGAGAAGTTGAGAGCTTTTTCCCTAAGATCAGGAACAAGACATGAATGCCCACTATTGCCATGTCTATTTAGCATAGTACTAGAAATCCTTATCAGAGAAACTAGGTCAGAAAAAGAAATAAAAGTCATCTAAATCAGAAAGGAACAAGTGAAATTGTCTCCATCTGCAGGTAACATGATGTTATATACTGACATTGTAAAACTACTGGGGGCAAACATAGAAAAAAATCTCCTTGATACTGATCTGGGCAATAACTTTTGGATATGACTCCAAAAACACAGGCAACAAAAGTAAAAGTAGACAAATGGGATTGCATGAAACTAGAAAGCTTCTTAACACAAAAGGAAACAATCAACAGAGTGAAGAGATAACTTATTGAATGAGAAAAAGTATTTGCAAACCATACATCTGATAAGGGGTTAATATCCAAAACATATAAAGAATAAAACAACCCAATACGAGGAAAACACATAGCCTACTTAAGAAATAGGCAAGTAATCTGAATAGACATTTCATAAAAGATAACATGGAAATGGCCAACAAGTATAAAATGTTCAATATCACTAATTATCAAAGAACTAAAAATTAAAACAACAATGAGATATCACCTCACACTTAGTAGAATGGCTCTGATCAAAAAGATAAAAGATAACAAGCATTGGCAAGGATGGAGAGAAAAGGGAACATTTGTACACCCCCAGCCTTCCGAATATATATATATGTATGTAAGACATTATAGAAAACAGTATGGAGTTTTCTCAAAAAAACAGAAACAAACAAAACTATCATGTGATCTAGCAGTCCCACTTCTGGGTATATATCCAAAACAATAAAATCAGTATGTCAAAGAGACAGCTGCACTCTCATGTTCATTGCAGCATTATTCACAACAACCAAGATATGGAAACAACCTAAGTGTTCATTATAGATGGATAAACATGATACATACATACATACACACACACACACACACACACAATGGATACTATACAGCCTTAAAAAAGAAGAACATTCTGTCATTTACGACAACATGAATGGACTTGAAGGACATCATGCTAGGAAAAAAAAAGCCAAGCACAGAAAGATAAATATTGCATTATCTCATTTATATAATGTAAAAAAGTGGAATTCAGAAACAGAAAGCAGAGTGGTAGTTTTCAGGGGATAAAGGTTGCAGGAAATAGATGTTGGTCAAAGTCTGCAAAGTTCAGTTACGCAGGATGAATAGGTTCTGGAGATCTAATGTACAACACGGTAACTGTAGTTAATGATACTGTGTTTCAACTTACTCATGGTAACAACAAAAAAATACTGTATTTATATTAGTCTGTTCTCATGCTGCTAATAAAGACATATCCAAGACTGGGTAATTTATAAAGGAAAGAAGTTTAATGGACTCACAGTTCCACATGACTGGGAAGGTCTTACAATTGTGGTGGAAGGCAAAGGAAGAGCAAAGGCACATCTAACATGGCAGCAGGCAAGAGGGTATGTGCAGAGGAACTCCCCATAAAACCCTCAGATCTTGTGAGACTTACTATCATGAGAACAGCTCAGGAAAAACCCATCCCCATGAGTCAATTACTTCCCACTAGGTCCCTCCCACCACATGTGAGGATTATTACTATTCAAGGTGAGATCTGGGTGGCAACACGGCCAAGCCTTATCAGTATTACATACTTTAAGATGTTAAGAGATCTTAAATGTATGCAACACACAAACATACACATGCACGTACAATGTTAACTATGAATTTCCACATTTTTTTCCTTGGGGAAACTGTTACATCCTCCTATTGAAAGAAATATCTTCCTATGGATCCTTCTTCCCTTCACCCAATACCATGCCCAAGTGTGAATCAAGCAGGCTTAAGAGGTTCCTGGGAATGCTTCAGCCAGTAGACAGTAACACCCACCATCACAATGATCTTTATTTTCTTTTTTTTTTTTTTTTTTTTTTTTGAGACGGAGTCTCGCTCTGCCGCCCAGGCTGAAGTGCAGTGGCCGGATCTCAGCTCACTGCAAGCTCCGCCTCCCGGGTTTACGCCATTCTCCTGCCTCAGCCTCCCGAGTAGCTGGGACTACAGGCGCCGCCACCTCGCCCGGCTAGTTTTTTGTATTTTTTAGTAGAGACGGGGTTTCACCGTGTCAGCCAGGATGGTCTCGATCTCCTGACCTCGTGATTCGCCTGTCTCGGCCTCCCAAAGTGCTGGGATTACAGGCTTGAGCCACCGCGCCCGGCCAATGATCTTTATTTTCTAGAGACAGGGTGTTTCTCTGTATCCTAGGGTGGAATGTAGTGATGTGATCATAGCTCACTGCAACTTCGAACTCCTGGGCTCAAAAATGATCCTCTGCTTCCTGGGTAGCTGGGACTGCAGGTGCATACCACCACACCTGGCTAATACTTTTTATTATTTTTTCTAGAAGCAGGGCTTTGCTATGTTGACCAAGTTGATCTTGAATTTCTGGCCTCAAATGATTCTCCTTGCCTCCACCTTCCAAAGTGCTAGGATTACAGGCATGAGCCCCCAATTCCAGGCTTCTTCACGTTGATCTTTAAACAGATGAAAGTGGGCTCCAGTGCTATTGTAAAGTGGGATCGTGATTCTCTAGTCTGCGCCTCAATATTATTTGCCAATGAGAACTTCAGACCTCACAGCTCCAAATGACATCAAATTGTTCTTAAGCACAGCTACTTAAAACCCTCATTAACCATTTTCAGACTACATAGTCTTATCTGATATTGAGAAAGAATTTTCTCAATTAGCATCAGATCGCTCTATCCTCTGAGCCAAATGGTTCCTTTTATCCTGGAAAAGCATCACTTTGTTTTATTTTGTTTGATGTTTGTATTTTAATTGTTCTGACCTAGTAGCCTATTTTAATTATTAAAAAGAGAACACAAATATTTGTCTTCATGGTTGTTTTCTAAGCTTTTGAAAAAAGCTCTACAAATGAACTTTGTGATGAGGGAGATAAAAGGTCGAGGCTTTGCTGCTTATTCCATATGCCAGACTAATAATATCATCTTTCAAATCTACATAGTTCCTTATGAAGAGCTTTCCCTTGAGTGTTCCAAACCCTGAGACATAGATTTTCATTTCATCTCAAAGATGATAAAACTGAGGAGTGGACCGATTAAGAAATTTGCCAAAAGGCCGGGCACAGTGCCTCATGCCTGTAATCCCAGCATTTTGGGAGACTGAGGCAGGTGGATCACCTGAGGTCAGGAGTTCGAGATCAGCCTAGCCAACATGGTGAAACCCTATCTCTACTAAAAATACAAAAAATTAGCCAGGCATTGTGGCAGGCGCCTGTAATCCCAGCTACTCTGGAAGCTGAGGCAGGAGAATTGTTTGAACCCAGGAGGCGGAAGTTGCAATGAGCTGAGATCATGCCATTGCACTACAGCCTGGGCAACAAGAGTGAAACTGTCTTTAAAAAAAAAAGAGAGAGAGAGAGAAAAGAAATTTGCCAAAAAACAACCAAAATAGAAATATTACAATGCAAACACCAAATTAAGTATTCTTTCTATGGGGGTCTAAAATGTTTTCCACAATAGTCCTTTATCTCAGTTTTATTCACTTTTTTTTTTATTAATCTAGTCCCTCTTAGAGGGTATGTTCCAAGAGAACAGAACTGTGTCTAACCAATTTTACACAGCATCTTACGCACATAGTTACTTAAATTAACATAATTCAAGAGATACTTATGAAGCTTCTATTATGTAAAAAGCACTATTAGGCATTCTGTCCAGGCCTTTGGGAACTTACAGTTACCATTTGATGATAGCCTTAAAATAGAATTACATTGTTTAAAAATATATGTTTTTTACAGAGATGTCGTAATTGATCCTGGAATAAATAAGGTTTCAGAAATGACAGTGGGCCTCTATGATGTTGTCTTCCCAGCATACTCTTCGTGTATTGTTGATCCCATCCAACTATTTTGGTAACAAAGGAGCTGACTTGTTCCTATGTTATATGACCCACACCGGATGACAGTTGATTGGCCCAGTAGTATACCTGACTTAAAGTAGGCCAATGAGTTCATTCCCTAGAGTTTTGGAATCTGATATCCAGAAGTCTTCATTTGGAGGCTGAAGATTTGAAAATTAAGTCTGGGGAGTTGTCACTTACCATGTGTCTTACCAAGTGGAGAAAGGTAGTCTGCAAAGAATAAGAATAAAGCCAACAGGCAGAAAAAAGTGAAGATAATGGCAGTCTGCTGCCCTTTAAGTCTCTGTTCTAGTTATCCCTGAGATCTTAGTTCCTCCTGGCCTTTCTGAAATTCAGCTGCTACTCTTCATTGAATTTCATAAGCCCATATTTTTGGTATTTTGTGGGTATTCTTTTTTGTGTGTGTGTCTTAAGCTAAGTTGGGTTTGTGGCTTTCAATCAAAAGCCTCAGCTGATACAAAGAGGCTAATAGGTTGTTATTGATCCACACATCATTTTACTAGCACAAATGGAGAAAGGAATTTAATTCACCATAGTCCTACAAGGAAAAAGAAGATGTATGAAAAAAATTCTAGTAGTTTTTAACACAAGATATTCTATCATTTGACTTTAAAACATTATTTCACATAGAAAAGCTAAATTTCAATTGCAATTTTTTTCATGGCAAAATTATGTTAACTATAGTCACCATGCAACATGTTAGATCTCTAGAACTTCCTCACCTTATAACTGAAAGACTGTACCCTTTGACCAGTATTGCCCTATGTCCCCCACTCTGCCTCCAGCCCCAAGTAACCACTATTCTATTATTACCATGAGTTCAACTTTTTAAGATTCCACATATAAATGGAATCAAGCAGTATCTCCATTTCTGTGCCTGACTCTTTGTACTTGGCATTACATCCTTCAGTTTCATCCATGCTGTCATGAGTGGCAGAATTTTCTTTGACGTTAAATAATATTCCATTGTATATAATACATATGGAATCTTGACCCTCTGAGTTTTTTTTCCTTAGCAATGTTGTTGCAAATTCTGCAAGGTATATTTAAATATCTTTTGCATCTTTAATAGTTCCTGGCACGATGCATTAAAATTGAGCTTGCATGTTTGACAGCCATCGGTCTGTGGGTAATTACAAAAGTGCTGAAAATCAGCTTTTCAAGGGAGCATAATATATCAAGAACCAGTATTTTTGGAAATACCACAGTTAGGAGGCTAGAATAGACTAAGAAAGAATCATTGAAAAATGTAGATAAATGAAGTTGAGTCATCAAGTTTTCTGATCCTTCTACTATAAATCTCTTCCTTGCTCTGTCGTCTTCTCCTACTTTTCCTGGCTAACTCTTCCTTCTCCTTCAACTCTAAGTTAACATCTCACTTTCTTACAAAACACTTTTCCAGTCTCCCAGAATAGATTTCTAATCCCCTGTAATAAGTTTTTTTTGCACTCCATATTTCCACTTCTGTGGCACTTATCACACTATTCATTATTTTTTAGTACAGTTGCCTAACAATGTTTCCAACAACAGACCAAATATACAACCTAGTGGTCCTACCAGACTATAATGGAGCTGAAAAAGTCCTACCACCTACCAGCTAGTGATGTCATAGCTGTTTAATGCTGCATTACAAAGATTACCTTTTCTGTGTTTAGATATGTTTAGAGACACAAATACTTACCATCGTGTTACAATTGCCTATAGTATTCAGCACAGTAGCATGCTATACAAGCTTATTGCCTAGAAGCAACAGGCTATACCATATATCTAGATGCATAGTAGGCTATACCATCTGGGTTTGTGTAAGCCCACTCTGAAATTCCCACAAAGATGAAATCACCTAATTACGCATTTCTCAGAATGTATCACCATTGGTAAGGGGCACATTAGCATGATGCTGTCTTCCCAGCATACTCTTCTTCCCCTACTTTTCCTGGCTAACTCTTCCTTATCCTTCAACTCTCAGTTAACATCTCACTTTCAGAGATGACTTTTCTGGTCCTTCAGAATAGATTTCTAATCCCCTGTAATAAACTGTTTTGCACTCCATATTTCCACTTCTGTGGCACTTATCACACTATTCATGATTTTTTAATATAGTTGCCTAACAATGTTTCCAACAACAGACCAAAAATACAACCTGGTGCTCCTCCTGGTCCTAAATGGTGCACATTAACTGTATTTGCATTCCCCTCAAAAATGAAGCTCCAGGGACCACATCTTTCTTATTCTCTGGTATATTTGTGATCCTAACCCATCCTTGGCACATAGACAACACCTATAAATACTGTATTTATTGACTGAAAATACATTGTGAAAGAAATCAAGAGAAAGGAAAACATGTAGAAAAATAGGAAATTAATTCATAAATGTTTTTTCATTATGTATTGTACAGTCAATAAATTTTTATAGCCTATCATATTCCTGATACCATGCTATATGGAAATGGGAAGGAAAAAAAGCTACTGATCCCTGGGAATGGTGCTCTTCTAATGGAGAGAGAGTCATTTCAACAAATTCTTTCTAGGTGAACATATAGTTATATGAAACAGTGTTACCAAATATCACAGTGAAGTCAAAAGGAATCAGGCATACATGCTAAGCATTGAATTAGTAAATTAAAGGTTTACAGTGTCTTTTTAATTATTTGATATATTAATTTAAGACTTGTCTTTTTTAGAAAAGTATATACTTAATTCTTGTGCTAAGTCACACAGGTAAAGATTATAAGCCAAAATATATATTTAAAATATTTATTCAAATGATTCAAAATACTTTAATTCTTAATGTATCAATTATGCAATGATATTCTGTTTCTTCTAGATTGAACTAAATATTGAAAATAACTAAGTTTAGGATAAAAAGAAAATGGTATGTAAAAACATTTTACCAGAAAAAAAGATAATATTGCATTATTCTTTGCTCTTTATATGTGTATTCCACCTACTCTAGTGAATAAAGAAGAGGCTGTTAAAAGTTCAGTAAAAGATAAAATACTAGTGATCCTGAACCCCAATTTAATTAGGGTTGGCTGGGATTTATTATGAGTGTAGAGAGACCGTCAAGACGTTTTAAGAAGTAATGCTAAGTAGAGATTATCTATGCAGTGTGCATATATATTTATAACTCCACTGGGCTTTTAACTCAACAAATAACCTTCTTACTCTGTTGCCCAAATAACTTTCTTTTGTTTAAAAAAAAAAAAAAAAAAACTTCCTTGAATAATAGGAACACTTCCTTTTAAGTATAGGAACTGGCTTTCAGGTGGGTCAAAAGAGGCTACAAATCAAGTGATTCGTACAATATATTTGAAATCTATGACTAGCAATATGGCGGATTGAAAAGCTCACCCTGCTGAAATGATGATGCCATTTTTGCACTTAATCTTGAAGGTACATGTTCTGGACTGTCAAGGCTCCACTAACTTGTGAAATTGTGATTTTTTTTCCTTTTGGAGACAATGCCACTGGGTCTTAACTCATAGCAAAATAGAGTGACTAAATTATATTCTAGGAGTACAGCTGCTCACTCAGTTAAGAAACATGCTTTTCTTAGTTATGCACAGCCAGGTCCCTGGAACAAAGTGCTGAGCACTGGTGGAATAGCATAACTTATGCTTACAAATGGCCATGCAAAACAACAGAACAGGTTTACTGACGTTATATTATAGATGCCAATTTATTCCATTGAGTGAGATTGCTGGACTTTAAATGCCATCTGTTTTGTTGGTACTATTTTGCACCCTTTCTCTAGAGAAAATTAACATGATTCAACAGGCTACAAGAGTTTACTGTGAGTATGGGAGAATTCCAGTAAGTTTAGATGCAATTAATTAGATACTCAGAGCTTTATAATTCAATAGAATCTATTGTCATGTCAAAAGCGTCTTTCAATATTTTGTTGAAAATCTGGAACATTATGTCCTTGAATGTGCATTACAGTCCCTGAAAAGAGCTAAGGGAACTCATTTCCATTTTGTTTTTTTAATCTTTGTTTGAACTTTTAACTAACCTATTTTTTTCCACCCTACTCTTTTGCTGTTGCTGCTGTGGTGAGTATTTATACAGCTGTTCTCATCCCTGAGCTGCTGAATAAGGTCCTGATTATTTCAAACAACTTTTGTAATTAGCTTTCCAGAAGCAAATTGCCATGTTACATACAGTATCTGTGATTACAATAAGCTGTTCTTTTTAATAACATTTCAGTGTGGGCTTTAATTGACAAGCCCCAGCAGCTTGGTGAGCCTTCTACAAACTCACTCAATATGTTGCAAAAAATAAAAAAAATAAAAAGAAGAATGTTTGACAATCAATAGAACAAGTACAGTACGTTTAACTCAGTTTGGTTTTTAAAGGATCTATTAAATTTAAAAAAAAAAAAAAAAACCTAAAATACAGTGTTATAGTTCTCCCTGGGGGTACTCCTGTGGCTCAGAAGTAGTGATAACTTAGTAAGATCAGTAGTTCAGACAGATAAATCTTACAATTTCTACCATGCTTTGGTATTTCTTGATTTAGGCACTTGCTTAACAAATATTTAAGCAAACACTTAGTATCTCTTAGAAATATTGCCAAGCATCTGCCAGAGAAATGTTCCCCAAAGCATCTCTCAAATTTGGCCATACAAGATGCTGCTGGGAAATGTGAGGCTAATCAAGAATACACTTCCCTGCCGGGAAGGGACGGACTGTGCTGGGGACAGAGACCACAACGGTGGTTTTCCCTTTTCAAAAGGAAATATTTTTTGCAGTCATCCTGTCTTCCATATACCTTACTTCCTGGGTGTGTCTGGGTGGTTAAATGTGTAAGTTAGGCATAGGTTGCTATATAATTAGGATATATATCTCCACATAACAAGATTATACCATTCAGAAATCCAGAGCCTAGAACTGGATGAGACTTGGATTTTTGTTTCTTTCATGAGAAGGTGAGTGCATATCTGAGGTTACATATAATAGTTGCTTTATGCTAACGGAACATGTTTGAGATTATGAATATAAATGTATATATACACATATGTGGGCATCCAAGAGGTGAAACCTAGTAGACATCCATTGTTTCTTCCTGTTCTGCATTCCTCCTCTATTCTGGTGTAAAACCCCCTTTTCTTTTGCCTCCCTTGTCTGACGGTATTGACAATTACAAATTCCATATACGACACAGGAACAGATGTGACTGGTCAAAAGAATCCTCCAGACCCTTGTCCAGAAATGGGCACTGAACTCAAGCAGGCCCGTTCTTTGCAAGGAATGATCTGCATATTGGAAGACCATAGATGGGATAGTGCTACAGTGTTGGGAGCCCAAGCAGAGTCTTCCACAGATGAGCTTGACATGAAAAAAGTAAGTCTGCTGACAGCCTCTTATGATAATGATGAGTTATTATCACATTACCTATGCAGGAAGCAGATCAAGGAAGGCTCATTTCATATGGAACTGTACACAGTGAAGGAGCAACACCAAACGATGGCAACTGGAAAGTCAGCAGAATCGTGAACATGACTAAGAAACCCTACAAGTATGAGGACATCAAGTTTCTGCAGCTCCTGTACAACTCTGAAATGAAATTGAGTATCCCCAAAAGAACAGACATTGTTGAACTTGTATCTTTGTATCTTTGAATCCTGACCAAAGTCAGGATTGTGATACAAATAGCTTATTTTGGAAGTGATTCCAGGAAGCAACATGAGGAAGTTTGTAGTCAGAAAGGAAAGCCAGCAGAAGCACTGAAGAATAAAGAACAAGTTATTGTTGTGGGCAAACGGGGTCCAGTCTTACTGGGGACCCTCTAAGAGACCACGTAGAACTCAGTGGAGGGCAAAGAATCTGGAGTTTATCCATCAACTCTTCTCTCTCTGTAATTGAGAGTCACTGTTGAGCATAACTTATACCATGCAGTCAACTTGCCCGCAAGGTTATCCGCACTGCAGAGAATGCACCCAGAGAAACACAGGAAGCTGAAATTGTCTGTGAGAAACTTCCAGGGTGAACACAGAGGACTTGTGCAGGACACCAAAAAAGGTTACCACAGTTTATCAACAATCTTGGCGAGTAGAGTCCTAATTGTTATATTTGATTTTTAAAAATAAGATTCTAAACAAAATGACAAAATAAGCTAATTCATGGAGATCACTTCTTTCTATTCCAAACACAAATAAATGAAAAGTTAAAGTATTTAGTCTAAAAAGAGTTTATTAAAGCCCATATCAAAAGCAAGAAAAGAAATCTCTAGGTGACATAAATAACAAGAACAACTGCAACAGTGACTTGACGCTCCATGGTCCATGGGAATAACCAAATATATCACCCTGGGTTAGGCATGTAATACTTGAGGGAGGGCTGCTGTTTTGAAAATAAATCAAACAGATTCTAGAAGTGAAAAATGAAATATGTGATAAAAAAATCAGGTAGTCTGAAGCAATGCATAACTGACACGAATACACAAAGACAACATTTTAATACAATTGTAGGACTGGACCCATACCTTTAAAATTCTGAGGGGAAAATTATAAAACAAAAATTGATTGTATATTTGGCTAAATTGTCCATCAAACGATGGCAGAACACAGATAAGTTTAGATATACAATAATCCTAATAGTTATTTCTCAGACATCTATTCCTAGAAAGATGCTCAAAAGTACATTCCAGCAAAACAAAGGAGAAAACAAAGAGGAGACAAAGTGTCCCAAGTACAGTAGCTCCAAGCCAAGAGTTTAGTTAAAGAAAGGCCTGGTATAATAGCTCTGCTATAGACTTAGAGAACAACCAGTTTGTGTTGGACCAAGAGACAGAGGACTCCAATATCAATAGAAAAGGGGAAATAACATTTCATAGACAGTACTGGAAGGAGAGGGCATTCCAGACAGAATGTATGAAAAATCAGAGGCATGAAACCACATTGTGTGTTCAGGGAACTTTCAATATTTCAGAAGCCAGAGATACCATGAGATGAGTCTGGAGAAATGAGTAGAGCAAGATCACTAGGGTCATGTGTGGCAGGCACACTAGATTTGCTGTTATCCCAGCTCTCATTCCTACTGCTCACTCAAGAATGTAAGAACCAGGCCCCATTAGTGTCCTTCAGCCCCTTTCAATGTCTTTGACACCATCCCATATTCAAACAGCCAAAGCCAAGTGTGGCCAAATTTGAAATACTCAAGTATCCTTGTCAATGATATTTTTTATAACCTTTGCTTCAATGGCTGGATCTACTCTAGAGCTTTGGATTTTTGTTTCAATCTATCGAAAAGCTTCTAAAATTAATCATTTATTACTTGAGTGCCATAAATGAACATACTATTATCATTTTAAGCTTTTTTTAATAAAAAATTGTAACATGAAAAGCTTTGCTCTCTATTTGGAAGTTTTCTATTGTCAGCAATCAGCTAACAGTGATTCAGTCAAGGAAATTTTTCTGAACTTATATAATATTATCATCATTTAAAAATAGATAAACCAGGTGGAAAGTCCTTTGGGTTTAGGGGAAAAAAAGATACAGTAATATCATACTTTTAAATTTAACTTTTTAAAAAATACATAATCATATAATTAAGGGAAACGGTAATTAGACTTTTTAGTTTACTTTTCCCAGCAGTTTCATCCTTATAATCTTTGGACTGAAGTTACATTATGATGAAACACTTTCATACTGCTCACTGCTCACCTAAGGAATCTTAGTCTGCTCAGGCTGCCATAACAATACCACGAACTGGATGTATTAAACAAACGAAATTTATTTTAGCACAGTTCTGGAGGCTGGAAGTCTGAGATCAAGGTGTCAGCCTGGTTCATTTCCTGGTGAAGGCTCTCTTCCTGGATTGCATACAGCTGTCTTTCTCAGTGTATCCTCATATAGTCAGACAGAACCAGCTCTGGTTTCTCTACCGCTTATTACAGGGCCCCATGCTTATGACCTCATTTAGATTTTACCACCTCCCCACAGGCCATATCTCCAAATATAATCATGTAGGGGTGGGGGGAGGGGGGTAAGGCTCCAACAGATGAATTAAGGGGAGAAGGACAAACATTCAGTCAATAACATAAGGTAATCCAGTATTATTATTTGTACTTTTCCTAAACTTAGCATTCACTACCCTATATACAGATAGAAATTTTTCTTCAGTTATACAAACAGTGTCTATTGTAACACACTCTGATAGGAATCAAGTTAATAGATACTATAATACTTTAGTAACATGGGATACACTATTATCTATCAGAATGTATAAGACAACCTAATATGTTAGGACAGTTCTAAAACTTTACTCTGCATTTAGCCCAAACCAGTTAATAGCTAAAAACAATCACCAGGGTTCAGCCACATTAACCTTTTTACTATGTATGAATCATGACAAATGTTAACTTTACAAGATTTACCCCCTTTACAAGCCAAGGAAACATCATTGATTGCTGCAAAACAAATCTTTCATTTCTGACACAATAAATATTAAAAATCACAGCACTTAAATGAAAAGCTTGTAGTACTATAAATGTAATATGTACATGAACATGTTCTGTGTAGTGGAAAGTGCTATACAAATGTAGTATAAATGCCATAAAGTGGCAACAGGAAAATCAGGGCAAAATCTCGATGGCTAAGAAACACAGTAACCTCATCTCTTAGCAGAAGCAGGTACGATTCAGTAAAATGAGATAATGTCGAGGATTCTAAATCTCGTAACTTTGGGGACATAGTTTGAATTTATGACCTAATCATTTGTGAGTCCCTTTCATACTAAAATATATTATGGTCTATAACGTAACAAATATCTGTAGATACTGCCTTTGAAGAGTTAGTTCTCTCAACATGATTTTTTTCCACAGGATTTTTGGGTTCCCCATTACAGGGAATTCATCATTGGAGACTACGTAGGGTGACAATATATTTTATTACCCAAACCAGGGAACTTGTAAGAATGAAAGGAGAGGCCCAGGCACAGTGGCTCACGCCTGTAATACCAGCACTTTGGGAGGCCGAGGCAGGCAGATCACAAGCTTAGGCGATCAAGACCATCCTGGCTAACATGGTGAAACCCCATCTCCACTAAAAATATACACAAAAAAATTAGCTAGGCATGGTGGCGGGCACTCATTCTCATGAGGCAGGAGAATGACATGAACCCGGGAGGCGGAGCTTGCAGTGAGCTGAGATCACACCACTGCACTCCAGCCTGGGAGACAGAGCAAGGCTCCATCTCAAAAAAAAAAAAAAAAAAAAAAGAATGAAAGGAGGTGCTATCAGGCACAAACAGAGACCATCCTGAGCAGCCTGGGATGTATGGTTACTTTAGCTATGGAGATGAACCTTATTATTTCTACTTTATGAACTTTTCCAACTGTCCTTTGTATATTGAGGTTTGATTGTTTGGAAGTACGAACTATTTAAAGTATGTTATTTATCTTCTATTTAGCTTTTTCAGATATCTCAACTTTTTAAAATTGCGTATTTTAGCAATCAGATATTTGGATCCAGGTACAGTATATTTTCCAGTTCTTTTTGGGATCAGGTGAAACAATCAAAATGTAAAGGATTGTATGAGATACCAAAAGAGTCATTATTACAAATATTTAAGTTTATTCTATAATTTATCAATAAACATTTTAAGTGTTTATTGTACACATCACTACTAATTTATAGTATATTATAGAAGACCAGAAAGGAAACATAAAACACAACTTGATAAGTACTATTCTAGAAGCATACAGAAATTGGTAAAGGGCAGGTGTAAGAAGAGGTCCTAAAGACAGCAAGGTTTAAGTTGAGTCTCAAAAGGTAAGTTCATTAATATGATCACATTTTAATTCTACATGGAAAAGAAAGAAAAAAATTCAGAAGCATGGTATGTTCATGGAGGGAGATGTAAGACTGCATCAGTATGACTGAGTGTAGCTTTTTTTTTTTGAAATGGAGTTTTGCTCTGTAGCCCAGGCTGCAGTGCAATGGCCTGATCTCGGCTCACTGCAACCTCCGTCTCCCAGGTTCAAGCTATTCTCCTGCCTCTGCCTCCCGAGTAGATGGGACTACGGGCACCCACTACTGCACCCGACTAATACTTGTATTTTTAGTAGAGATGAGGTTTCACCATGTTGTCCAGGCTGATCTCAAACTCCTGACCTCAAGCAATCCACCCACCTCAGCCTCCCAAAGAGCTGGGATTACAGGCGTGAACCACTGAGCCCGGCCCCAGTGCAGCTTTTGATGGAACTGAAAGGTAAGTTGAAACACATTCATGAGAGACACAGGGCAACGCTAATGATAGTGCACACCGTGAAGGTTATGTTTTAAGGCAGTACACAAGGTAAGAATTGCACTCAGTTAAAATTAACCTTGAAAGTCATTTATATTGCCTATGAAGTACAGTATTAAAAAAAAAAATTCTTTGGGATGTTCTTATGCACACTAAGGCTTGAGAACCACCAAGTTTCCTGTAAGAAGGAACTGACATCAGATAATCTGGTCGTCCAACCCTTTCTACTTTTAAGATGACTACAAAAGCACTATGATGAATAAGATGGATATGGATAAATTCTCAGCTTGCCTACAAGTGTTACCAAATTCTATTTTAAGATTAAATCTCAGCTGGGTGCCATGGCTCATGCCTGTAATCCCAGCACTTTGGGAGCCCAAGGCTGGCTCAGAATCCATGAGAATTTATCGTGAATTAAATTTATCAAAGAGAAACCATTTTTATGGCACATTTATATTTTAACTAAAAAGAATTGCCTACTAACAATAAACTTAAATTTTGAATACATTTTATTCTCATGCAAATATAAAATTCTAATTAAAAATTGGCATTAAAGCCTCTACTAGAAGATGCTGTTAGTTGGTTGCTGATATACTTAAGATGCATTTATTTTAGAACTTATTCTATAATGCAGTTCTTCAATAATTCAAACTGACTCATTCTCTCAAACTATCCCTCCCAAACCTGTGATGCTAATTCAGATAAATGATATTTTACTGCTAAAGCATTTTCCATTTCCAATTAAGAATGATATTAGACAAATCAAATTCAAAATAAAGCAGAGGCTGCAAAACCAAGTTGAGATTGCTGATAACATATGAACACAAATAAATAGATTATCGTGCCCTGGTTTTTTAAAAGGATTCATTTTGAATGATAAATCACTCATATTATGAGTATTACAAAGGTGGGTTGCAATCTACCAAAAGTTGTTTTATTTTTTACAAATAACAAAACATATTATTCCATGTTATTTATCTTTATTTTGGTGTTTCTAATTTAATTGTACTAAGTTATGGAAATATGAAATTGGCATTAAAAAAGAACTTGAGATCCAGAGTGAGTAAATACTTATTGAGTTCCTACCATTTAATGTGCAGAGGGAGTATCTTAATAAGTGCATACAAAACAATAATTTGAGATATTTTTTAAAGGAAGCATTTCAGTATATTGTACTAGAAGTCTCAGTTTTTTTTAATTTGGTATTTCTATATATCCCACCTTCCTCTAGAAAATGGCTTAAAATTACCAATTTCTGAGAGTAAAGTATGTACAAAAAAATACTATCAATCAGTATATGCCATATGCATTTCATAAGCATGGTACAAACCAAAACACAATTGGATTCTGAGGAGAACAAACCACTTCTGTCTTTGGTGATAAGAGAAGTCTTTGAGGATTCAGTGCTCTTTGAATCTGGCTTTGAAGGATAAATAGGATTTCAGTAAAGAGAGTAACAGAGATAGCATATTTCAGATTCCAGAAATAGCTTGCTTAAAGGAATCAAGGCAGGCAAGTCCAAGATGCATTTGAGCAGAGTGAATACGCCTACCTTTTGTTGATGGTGGTCCATTCATTTGTTGGTTGGTTGGAAGAGAAGGGAGAGATGATTCATTCATTTCATTGTTTTCCCCCAAGTACCAAGTTCCTGCAGGGGAGGGGGAAAAGATGAGACCAGAAGTAGTGTAGTGAAGGTGGGTTTAAAAACCAGATAGAATTGGAATCGATACCAGAGTGAATCATTTACCCCTTCAGAACCTCTCCTTTTCCTTCTAAAAGGAGGTTAATAATTGGCTGCTACAAACTTAAACGAGACAGCATATGTAGACCATCTAGGCCACAGTACTGATTGGATTTTTACTATTAGAAAGAAACAGGATAATGAAAGGCTTTTAATGTTTTTAAAAATAAGCATTTTATTGAATCTTCTACTATGTGCCAAGCCCTGTCTTCAGCATTTAACAAGTGTTAATTTACAAGAGATTAAGGCAGTAAATTCCCCCAGGTCACAAAGCTACAGCTAGGATTTGGACACCAGAGCTAGCTCTAGTGTAGCTGCTAACAGCAGAGGCTCAGGGGTTAGGACACTGGGTGTGAGTACTGGCTTAGCCACTGTCTGGCTGGGTGACATTGTGAAGTAATAACCATTTCTTTGCCTCAAGTTTTTCTTCATGTGTAAAATAGACTTAAGCCCTCTTAGGGACATCTGTGATCCAAAAGAACTTTATTTATAAAAACAGGCAGTGGGCCAGACTTGCCTCCACCTACCCCATCAGAGTTTGCTGACCCCTGTTCTAGGCAATTACTAGCTGGGTGATATTTGGAAAATTATTTAGCTTTTCTAGCCCTCACTTTCCCCTTCTGTGGGGAAAGCAATTTGGAGATTTCACAAAGAACTTAAACAGGACAACCATTTGAAACAGCACTTCCATTACCGGGTACTTTCCCCTTCTGTTATAACAGGTCAACAGCAAAGCATTATTGTGGGGATAAAATTAAATGATGTGTACAGAAATGCTTTGTAAATTCAAACTACTGTCAACTTTCAATTTCATAGTATAAAGTCTACAAAATATAAATTGCTCTGATGAAAGATAATGTCCATTTCTATGGAAGGGTTGTTCAGAGTCTCAAATTTCAATCATGTTTGAAATATTTCCTTTCTAAACTTTACGGGGATCTAAGACTAGTCTCAACAGCTTCCAAGAGTTTTTGTTTATTTTTGACCTCTCATATCAAGCCTGTTCTTCTCAATTTGTGTCCTTGTGGATATTGTATTCTGGAACTAATAAAGGCTGAGTTAGTGATAGGTGCTGAAAAGAAATCAAGAACAGGAAACATTTGCCCATTACCTGAGGTGATATACTCACTCAGTTCATCTTTTTTTTTTTTTTTTTTTTGAGATGAAGTCTCTGTCACCCAG
Organism: Macaca nemestrina; assembly: GCF_043159975.1. Taxonomy (NCBI): domain Eukaryota; kingdom Metazoa; phylum Chordata; class Mammalia; order Primates; family Cercopithecidae; genus Macaca; species Macaca nemestrina. The sequence continues at coordinate 14,098,022 of NC_092128.1, forward strand.
GCTGGAGTGCAGTGCCACAATCTCGGCTCACTACAACCTCGGCCTCCTGGGTTCAAGCAATTCTCCTGCCTTAGCCTCCCGAGTAGCTGGGACTACAGCGTGCACCACCACGCCCGGCTAATTTTTGTATTTTTTTTAGTAGAGGTGGGGTTTCACCATATTGACCAGGCTGGTCTCAAACTCCTGACCTCATGATCCACCTGCCTCAGCCTCCCAAGGTGCTGGGATTACAGGCATGAGCCACCGTGCCTGGCGGTTCATTCTTTCCACAAATGTTCATTGAGCATCCATTAAAAGTCAAGAACAGCGAGGTACTGGAGATACAAAGATGAATAAGACACAGTCCCTGGTCCGTGTAAACAGATCACTTACAATAAACTGAACTATTTTAGAAGATTAAACTCTTCTACCTTGAATGGTTCAGTAAAAAATGCAACCTTTGAGCTGGACACTTAAAGATTTTGCCAAGTGGAAAACTAATTAATTGTTAGGCAGGAATCTAGACCCAACATGGTGGCGTTACCCGGCGTAGCAGGCCCTTTGTTCGAGACTTCCCTTCCTCTTTGAACACACTGGCAGACTTGCATACCTCAGAAGTTCCGGCTGGGCAACCACACTCCCCCATGACCTGCAGCTCACCTGCATTCCACAAGTTCGTAGCAGTTCCGGTTGACAGTTTCCAAAGACCCCTTCCTCATGACCCTTATTCGACTCCTGCCCTAGTAGTTTCAAGACCCCCCAGGCCCTGTTGCACAACCAGCTTCCCTACCTCTCAGGCTATAAGAGGCCCCTACCCACCTCCCTCAGTGCGACTTCCTCTGCCCACGCCTTTGGACCGAGGAACCTCGCCCGCAAGCCCTAATAAAAGGCTATTCTCACTGCCATTTGCCTTGTGTCTTTGTTCCTGGTTTGGCTCCAGCCTCAGTTTACCTTTACGCTAATGTGTGTGCAAAGGCAGCGTCATGAAAGGACATCATGGTAGGGCCATGTTTCAGCAGCTGCACTCTTGTGGGGCATCTTCAGAACTTTATCATACCCACATTCCATGTTCCATTATTTACTTCACAATTTTCTTTAAGTCAACTCACATTTTTAAACTTAAGTAAATCTGTTTACAAAAAAAAAATGTTTTGTTGTACTAGTTACAAATTTCTGATGCAAAAATTAAAATTCATGATTATGTAAATAATAATGAATTAATTCTTATACCATTAAAAATTGTTTCTTTGACAACCACACTTCGGTTAACAGTAGTTGAAGGAGTGGTGACTTCAAGTAGAAATTTTAAACTACCTACTAGAATTACAGAATGTTTAGTCTAGGATCGAAGAAGCCATGTAATCTAATTGCCATCATTTTACTGAGGTCCAGGAAGAAAGTATTTTGCCCAAGATGGCAAAGCTTAATCTGGAATTGATACTAATGTTCTTTGGATTTAGCTTTCAACAGTTAATGACTCTGATAAATTTATAGATCACCAATTTCAGCCTGAGTCATTTAGAAACATGCTTGAAAAAATTTGATTCAATATGCCCTGTTCTTTGGTGATGATATTAAAGCTTTAAAAAACAGTTATGAAATTTGTTTCACTTGATACCACCATTAGCCAAAATTGAAAGAGTTAGCTGGGTGTGATGACTCACACCTGTAATCTTGGCAGTTCAGGAGGCTGAGGCAAGAGGATCACTTGAGACCTGAAGTTCAAGACCTGCCTGGGCAATGCAGCAAGACTCTCTCTAAACACTTACAATTTAAAGAGAGTGAATAATCATACTTCTAAATAAATATGATAGAAACAATATGTGTTTATTTCTGCCATGTCATGAAAATGTCACTAAAAAACAGTAAGGATTAAATAAACAAAAAGTATAAAGTATATATAGCTCTACCCCTACCCCCGCCCCCCAAAAAAATTATGAGGGACAACAGTCGATGGAAAGTAGCAATAAAAATTGAGAAAAAAGATAATAAGAGAATAAGCAGATACTTATTAGCTAAGTAAAGATAAAGTAGCTAAAATTAAAGTGCTAGCAGGCCAGGCTGTAGGGAACCCAAAAGCAGAAATAGGAGGCTCCCAGCACAACTGAATTGAGGGGAAGAATTCAAAGTGGAGGTAAAATTAGAAGAATCAGCTGAGAGTCTGGACAAGGAGCAACTAGGCTTTGCTATCACCTACCCAACCTACACAGCCAGATGACTGGCCCTACTTGAATGATTAAATCGTCAAGCGCCTGGACTTGAGACTCCAGGCATAGCTAAGGGCTATGTCCAAATGAGCAAGTTAAATGAAAGCGAGTTTAGCAGCCCAGTGACCTTCCCCTTAACTTCACTCTGCTCCCATTGCAGAGTATCAGGCCGTAAGATAATTTCTTTCTGATGAAAGTAACCAGGCCAAAAAAAGGATCTACAATTACTGACACTTTAATATCCCTTAACCAAATGTCCAATTCCTCAAATCAGTTGCCCTACTAAAAGGTTGATCAGCCTACTAGCCAATATGCCTTCTACCCCTAGACTGGTTTTTTTCATAACTCCACTTTAAATGTACACGGACAATGGATCACTAGGTATTTTAGGGACAGCATGAGCATAAAGGATGGTGACAAAAATAAACAGATAAAGTAATTTGGAGTTTATAGGTACAGGGACAAGAAAAACAAGTAAAACTAACGTTTAAAATAAGATAATTGCATTCATTAAAAAATAGATTGCTAAAAAATGAATAACATTTAAACATCAGGAATAAGTTCTTGGAAATTATAAAATAGAGTAGGGAAAATATTCTTAGACATTTAATGGAATTGAAAAGAGGAAATAAAACAGAAAAAGTAATCGGAAATAGGAGCAGGAGAGAAAAGGTTTTTTAAAGTGGATCTTTTCATAAGACTTGAATAGAGTCGATCTATTTAAATCATAATAAGAAAACAGGCTGAGCGTGGTGGCTTACACCTGTAATCCCAACACTCTGGGAGGCCAAGGTGGTCGGATCACCTGAGATTGGGAGTTCGAGACCAGCCTGACCAACAAGGAGAAACCTGTCTCTACTAAAAATACAAAAATTAGCCAGAGGTGGTGGCACATGCCTATAATCCCATCTACTTGGGAGGCTGAGGCAGGAGAATTGTTTGAAGCCAGGAGGTAGAGGTGGGCGGTGAGCCAAGATTGCACCATTGTACTCCACCCTGGGTGGCAAGAGCAAAACTACATCTCCAAAAAAAAAAAAAAACAGCTGGGAAATTTTCCCAAGTAGCTCCTTGGGTATCTTCTACTCATTCTATACGTGCCCCCAGACTTGCTCCAAATTGAGTTATCTAATATTTTTATCAAGAAGATAACATTTTAAATGTTTAAAGTCATTCATGTACAACTTAACCTTAGAACACGCAGTCTCAGTCTCTCTCTTCAAATATATGTATAATCACCATTATCACATTCCTATTATAAGCCTCAGCCAATTTGTTTCATTACTTTTGGGAGAAACCTCCTATGTGGCTCATTTGGAACTCTCACTTCCAGATCTCACTTGCAGATACCTGCTACAGTGACCTGGGGTGATGTAGTGACAGAGGGGAGAGCAGAATGGGGTTGAAGAATAGAGGTGGGGTTGGGGGGTAAAAGTATACGTAAGATTTTCCTAGGCCAGGTGTGGTGGCTCATGACTGTAATCCTAGCACCTTGGGAGGCCAAGGCAGGTGGATCACGAGGTCAGGAGTTTGAGACCAGCCTGACCAATATGGTAAAACCCTGTCTCTACTAAAAATACAAAAATTAGCCAGGCATAGTGGCGCACACCTGTAATCCCAGCTACTCAGAAGGCTGAAGCAGGAGAATCACTTGCACCTGGGAGGTGGAGGTTGCAGTGAGCCGAGATGGCACCACTGCACTCCAGGCTGGATGACAGAGCAAGACTCCATCTCAAAAAAAAAAAAAAAAAAAAAAAGATGTTCCTGAGCAACATAAGCAAAGTCCCATAAGGTGATGTATAGTGTAGTAGTTTCTGCAGTGATTCCTAATACCATGGCTACCCACATATGAGAAGGGATCTGACCACTGTCAACCAAAATCAGAGCCAGGACAGTAGCTGGATCAGTAAAAGCTGATTTGACCCAGTATCTGCTGCAATAGGAAAAAAAAAAAAAAAAAAAAAAGACCTCAGTATAGAATTGGGCTAAATTCCAAATACAGCCTGGACAGGTGGGGATTACAGCCAAAGAACAGGTTGGGATTGGAGGGGGTGCATGTCAGCAGATGGAAAATTACTAAGAGTAAACATCAGGGGTACCGGGATTCTTGCCAAAGGTAGCCCAGGATCATCAGATAACACCTGGGGGATAGTGAGTGATAAGGGTATTTGATCAGATATCAAGTGATCACACAACGAAGGTGGGAAATTCTAGTACAACTGATTTAGCAGGATTCTTGCTAACACTGGGTTCTACAGGGACAGTGATGGAACCCCAAGGTCAGGCCTCATCAAGCAGAGAGCTCAGAGGAGCTTCACTAAAGGAGAGAATCATGATCACTTTAGAACAAAATTGGTATTTACCAGAGTTATGGTAGTTCTTCCCACCACACTTTGTCAATTGATACAAGCAAGTGGCATCCTAGCCAGTAAAAACCAATGCTCAGAACCAAGCCTCCCAGGCTAACTCTCCACAGCCCACTGTACTCACCGCGGCAGCTGAAAGCAATACTCAGAAGCCAGCCTCCCAGGCTAACTCTCCACAACCCCCTGCACTCACTGTGGCAGCTGAAAGCAATACTCAGAAGCCAGCCTCCCAGGCTAACTCTCCACAACCCCCTGCACTCACTGTGGCAGCTGAAAGCAATACTCAGAAGCCAGCCTCCCAGGCTAACTCTCCACAACCCTCTGTACTCACTGTGGCAGCTGAAAGCAATACTCAGAAGCAAGCCTCTCAATCTAACTCTCCACAACCCCTGTATTCACTGTGGCAGGCTTTTCTAAGTTTTCCACCTCAACCCAGAAGCTGAGATGTACATGTGTATTCAGAAGTAATATCACATGGAACTTAAGAGCTCAGACTTCAGGAGCCAGAGGGGATGGGATCAGATTTTGACTGTGGCACCTGCTAACCATGTAATCTTGATAAAGTTACATAATATGTTTAACTCAGCTTTGTCATTTGTAAAATAGGGATAATAAATGTACCCAACCCTCACTGAGTTGTGGAGAGCAACACAACTCCACAACTGTGAAAAATTGGAACAGTGCCTGGTATATAGTAAAACCTATATTGGTTTTAGCCATCACTATTCACCATTTCTTGATGTTAATTATTCTTCCAGGGAATATAGAATTTGTTCCTCCACCACCCCCATTCTCTGTCCTAAGATTTCCCCACTTATCTTCCCCTTTGAACCTAAACCAATTGCTACTTGCTTTTTCTCAACATAATCCTTTCCTATTTCTCCAGATCAAACCAAGACAGTGTTGTCAAATAACAAACAAAAAACCCCAAGTAATCTTAAAAAGAGGGTGGGCAAAACGATCACTGAGGCAAGCCAGTTGTCCTAGATCCTTGGAAAACCAGAAATTTTATTTTTAAGGGATACTGTAATTATTATTTTTAAAAACACAAAGATGTGATTTAAAAAACTACTCCTCAAGGGTTTTTGTTTTCTTTTGAGACAGGGTCTTATTCTGTCACCCAGGCTAGAGTGCAGTGGCACGACCATTACTCACTGCAGCCTCAACTCCCTGGGCTCAAGCAATACCCACCTCAACCTCCCAAGTGATTGGGACTACAGGTGCATGCCACCACACAGGACTAATTTTTGATTATTTGTAGAGACAGGGTCTCACACCATGTTGCCCAGGCTTGTCTTGAACTCCTGGATGCAAACAATCTTTCCACCTCGGCCTCCCAAAGTGCTGGGATTACAGGTGCGAGCCATCTCGCCCAGTCAAGTCAAAGGTTTTTTGGGGGTTTGTTTTGAGATGGAGTCTTGCTCTATTGCCTAGGTTGGAGTGCAGCGGTGCGATCTCAGCTCTCTGCAACCTCTGCCTCCCGGGTGTAAGCGATTCACCTGCCTCAACCTCCTGAGTAGCTGGGATTACAGGCACCCACCACCACGCCCAGCTGATTTTTGTATTTTTAATAGAGACAGGGTTTCACCATGTTGGCCAGGCTGGTCTGGTCTTGAACTCCTGACCTTGTGATCCACCCACCTCAGCCTCCCAACGTGCCTGGCCCAAGTCAAAGGATTTTTAGCCGGGCACAGTGGCTCATGCCTGTAATCCCAGCACTTTGGGAAGCTGAGGTGGGTTGATCAGCTGAGGTCGGGAGCTGGAGACCAGCCTGATCAACATGGAGAAACCCGGTCCACTAAAAATACAAAATTAGCTGGGCATGGTGGCGCATGCCTGTAATCCTAGCTACCTGGGAGGCTGAGGCAGGAAAGTTGCTTAAACCCAGGAGGTGAAAGTTGCGGTGGACCGAGATCTCACCATTGCACTCCAGCCTGGGTAACAAGGGCAAAACTCGTTTGGGGGCGGAGGTGGGCGGGGGGATAGTTTTTAAATGAGAAACAGGTTCTGTGTCCCTGTGAATAAGAAATACATATATTTGCTTTTCTCTTTCTGGCACAGGGCTCCTGAAACCCTTGGAATTTCCCAAGTAACAGATGAGAGCAGTATCTTTTAAAATTCATAATGAGCCCCTTTCCACCGCATCTGTGTTTATGCTAACGAGGTAACTTCCATGATGAGCTCTGGATGCCAGAGGAACCAACCATGTGATTAGAGGGTTGGGACTTTCAGCCCCTCGACCTCTGGGAAGTAAAGACGGGTTAGAGATTAAGTTCAATCACCAATGGTCAGTAATTTAACCAGTCATGCCTACATAACGGAACTTCCATAAAAACCCCAAACGATGGGGTTTAGAGAGGTTCCGGGTTGGTGAACACATGCAGATGCTGGGAGGGTGGTGCACCCCAGAGAGAGCACAGAACCTCCATGCCCCTTCCCTGTATTTTGCCCTGTGCATCTCTTCCATTTAGCTGTTCCTGACTTGTAACTTTTACTATAAACCATAAACATACCTAATGTGCCTTTCTGAGTCCTGCAAGCTGTTGTAGCAAATCAATCAAACCCAAGAGGGTGGAAATCCCTGAATTACAGTCGGTCAAAAGTATAGGTCACAACCTGGGACTCTCAACTGGCATCTGAAGTGGAGGGAGGAGGGCAGTCCTGTGGGACTGAGCCTTTAATTTGTTGGGTCTGTGCTAACTCAGGGCAGTTAGTGTCAGAATTAAACTGTAGGATACCCAGTCGGGGTCTGATAAGAATTGGAGAATTGGTTGATGTGGGAAAAGCCCCCACACATTTGATGTCAGGAATATTGTGAGTGTATTTTTAAAAGGGTTTTCCATGTTAGCCCCCAGCCTGCAAATCCGCTTTTTCTTGAAAAACAATTTTTAACCCTTTGATGTTTTTCCTTCTTTTTGTAGTTATCTCCCTACTCTACGTAGGTTTATATTCATATTTTTTAATCTTTTTCCATATTATACATTATTTGATTTTCTGCTATGATAGATGAGGCTGTAATTCCTGTACACTATTTCTCCCAATCCACCTAACACAGTAATATTCTTTAGGTTAAATCAATAAAGCATAGTTACATTACTATAAATATGTACTATTGTTTACTACAGAATAGGGTATTGTGATTAGTTTTCCATTTTTTCTATAACCATTTATCCTCCTAGAATTTCAAGAATATAACCATTTGTCCCCCAAGAATATAACCATTTGTCCCCCTAGAATTTATTTGTTCCTATCTTTTCTCATATTCTAAAAATCAAGTTCTTGGTCATAGCACATATTCTACCAAATACCATTGATTCCCTCAGTAGTTTCTAGTTTAGTTCCAACATTCTGTCATGTCTTCATCCCCTTCGATTTCTGGATTGTTCTAGGTCATGTTGGGGCTCAGAAACCAATACACCAAATATGGCACTTCGGCATGTTGAATTCAAGAAGGAGCCACAAGAGCTGTCTGACATCCCCCCCCACCCCACCCGGGTCTCCCGGTTCTCTGTGTCTCCCAAAACACAGAATGAAGTTGTTCTGAGGTTTCTTATCTGCCTAAAACTCCAGACCTGCCAAAAAAGAAAACAATGACCTCTGGTCCCTTCCCTAACTTTTCATTAACTGTAGTCATTATCGCAGAAGAAAGATGGAAGTCTATCTACTCGCTTGGACAGACTTTTGTCACACACCATTGTCTGCTCTGCAGGCCCAAGAGACTTGTTGGAGGCCATTGTATATTCTTCAAGCCCACTGAATTCCCCTAAAAATCATTACTTTCCCCCTAAAATCATCAATACTTCCCCAACCCCCTAAGACACAGGGTATATAAGCATCTGTAACCACTCCCCCTGCCTTGCTTTTTTTTTTTGAGACCAAGTCTTTTTCTGTCATCCAGGCTGGAATGCAGTGGCACAATTTTGGCTCACTATAACCTCTGCCTCCCAGGCTCAAGTGATCCTCCCACTTTAGCCCTGACCAAGTATACTACAGGCATACACCATCATGTCTTGCTAATTTGTGTATTTTTTTGTAGAGATGGGGTTTCACTATGTTGCCTAGGCTGGTCCTGAACTCCTAGGCTCAAGTGATCTGCCCACCTCGACCTCCCAGAGTGCTGGGATTACAGGTGTGAGCCACCATGCCGGGTCTCCCATTGTAATATTGGGCAGTCACTGCCCTGGACCTGTTAATCAATTTGTATGCCCTTTCTCCAACTAATACCTTTTGAGAGTTGATTTTTCTGGGAACCTTCAGAGGGTGAAAGGGAAGTTTTCTTTGGCCCCTATGGTAGGGCAAGTTGCTCTTATTTTTGTGATCCATCCTTTTTGGTTCTATCCACGTGCCATCTTTGTCTTCTTCAGGGCACTCAGACCACCACACTTTGATGATCTCTGATTTAGGATCATTTATTTCTTGTGGCTAAGGTTCACCATTGAGTAGTAGGAAGACGACTGGCTCAGTGTCAGTCAGACTCAGATTTAAAACCTAAATCGCCCACTTATCAAATATGTGACCTTATGCCATGTAATCACTGTGGTCTCTCACATGTGCCACTGTGCATTAAGAATGTGTTAGAGATTTCTTCGGAAAACATGCATTTCCAGTCATAAAAAGAACAAGATCATGTCCTTTGCAGGGACGTAGATGAGCTGGAGGTCATTATCCTTGGCAAACTAATGCAGGAACAGAAAAACAAATATGGTGTGTTCTCCTACAAGTGGGAGCTAAATGATAAGAACACATGGACACAGAGGACAGCAACATACACTGGGGCTTATCAGAGGGTAGAAGGTGGGAGAAGGAAGAGGATCAGAAAAAATTACCAATGAATACTAGGCTTAATACCTGAGTGATAAAATAATCTGTATAACCCCCATGACATACATTTACCTGCGTAACAAACCTACACATCCTGCACATGTGCCCCTCAACTTAAAAGAAACAAAAGGAAAATATGCATTTCCTTATTGAACATATATTATGTCCCTGGACACTATTCTAAGCTCTTGATAGGCATTTTCTAATTTAATCCTCAACCGACCTTATGAAGTAGACAGTATTATAATCCCCACAATACTTGTGCAATCTGAGGCAGGAGGACATTAAATAATACACCTGAGGTCAGCAGCCGACGGGTAGAGCCAGGAGTCACACTCAGACTCTCATATACGCAGTGTGCCTCTGCTTGTGTGAACATACATCTCAACAAACTGTTCACCATGATAACAAACCATACGGCTTCTCCTATGCATTCCATATCCCAGGATTTATCTGTAAAGGATGATCAGTCTAATGGAATGTTTTGTTAAGAAACTGATCAACTGTAACTATTCTCCATGCAAGAGCCGGAAGCCAGAAACCAGAGTAGCACAGAGTGAATGAGTATGTTCCACCAAGCAGATGTGAGCCCACATGCTGAGGTTTAATGAGCCTTCCTCACTATATTATTTCTTTCACCACCAGATGCATTATGCAAAAAGTTCATTTTACAGCTCTAGAAGCCCTGAATTGCACCTTCCTACAGCAGTCCCTAGTTCATTATCAAGAAGCAAGCCCATCCTCCTTAACCTATTGCATTGGCTTGTTGAAAGAATTACATGAGCATGTGGGTCCCCAAATTACTGGTCATCTGAATCACCTGAGAAATATCCCAAGTGACTGACAAGTTCACACACGAGAGAGAGACAGACAGAGAGACAGAAAGATATGGGGGGTAGTAAGGGCAGTGCTATATTCCTAGGCCTCACATCTAGATATTCAGATTAAACAGGTCCAGGGAAGGGCAATATTGTATATTTTTTAAAGCTCCTCATGTGATTCTGATAATCAGCCAGGTGCAGGAAATACTGTTCAAAGCACCCAGCTCAGTTACCACCTGGGAAGTGTTCACTCTTCACTCGCTTTACTTCCTCCCATGTGGGACACTGCAGTCAGCTTGCATTACTCTTCAATTTCTTTCATCTTAAGGACATCTGCCCAAATGTTAACCCATATATTCTCTGTTTGGATTATCACTGAAATAAAACCACAGATTTATTTCTCTGCAGATATTTCATTAACCTACACTGTTTGCGTTTTAAATGGATATTTCAGAACTTTTCCTTGCCAATTTTTCATATGAATTTCCATGGAAATATACTGAATTCTTATTTTCTCCCATTTACCTCGCCAAATCTTTGCCTCTGCCCCCTACATAACCCCTGCTTTCCCATTCCCTCTTGGGTCCCGGCTGCTTCTCTCTGCAACCTTGCAGAAGGGATCATCCACAGATGTGGCCATAGAGACAGGTGTACTTCAGGGACGAGGAAAGGGCTTAAGAAAAAAGTTTGAAGGTCACCTCCTTGTCTAATTCCCTGTTGCTTTCTTCTCCACACCAGTTGCTCCTGCTTTCTCAGCAGGGAATGAGCAAATTGAGGGAAATGGTGGGAAGGTTTTATGAGAACAGGAGGGAGGAAGGGACAAGGACACAGGTAGAAAAGATACCATTATCAGAAGATTGATCCCTTGTACTTTTAGAGAAAGGACTGAGAAAAATAGATGGATATGTGTGTGTGTGTGTGTGTGTGTGTATATAGACCTGGGTTAAGAGTAGCTAAGGGGCTGGTGCTAAACTGTCAGGAAGTATGAAACTAACTTCAAAAATAGGATAATTCGCTGCTCCAGAAATGATGTAAGATTAGGTGTTTGAAACAAAATTCCTCATTTGTAAAATAAGTTGCTGTACTGGTTCATTTTCACACTTCTATAAAGATACTACTAGAGACTGGGTAATTTATAAACTGAAGAGGTTGAATTGACTCACCGTTCCACATACAGCTTGGGCGGCCTCAGGAAACTTACAATCATGGCAGAAGAGGAAACTCACTTTCCTTACAAGGTGGCAAGTGCAGGGAAACTGCCCTTTATAAAACCATCAGATCTCGTGAGACTTATTCAGTACCACGAGAACAGCATGGGGAAAACCATCCCATGATCCAATCACCTCCCACCAAGTCTCTCCCACAACACCTGGTGATTACAATGCAAGATGAGATTTGGGTGGGGATACAAAGCCTAACCATATCAGCTGGGTTCTGGTAAACCTCACACTGATGGGATGTCAGTAAGCCAATAAACTGGAGAGAGGCTTTTCGTACTGGGTGGGTAAATATTTCTCCCCCCAAGGAGTGGCAGTGGGAGATGGCTTTCTGATTGACTTAAAATTATATTGTTGCCAGGTGCAGTGGCTCATGCCTGTAATCCCAAAACTTTGGGAGGCTGAGGCAGATGGATCACTTGAGGCCAGGAGTTTGACACCAGCCTGGCCAACATGGCAAAACCCCGCTTTACTAAAAATATAAAAATTAGCCAGGTGTGGTGGTGGGCGCCTGTAATCCCAGCTACTTGGGAGGCCGAGACACAAGAATCACTTGATCCTGGGACACAGAGGTTGCAGTGAGCCAAGACCACACCACTGCACTCCAGCCTGCGTGACAGAGTGAGACTCCACATCAAAAAAATAAATAAAAAACCACATTTTTGAGTCAATGTATGATTATGATACTTTATTATATTTATTAGTTCATATTTTAAGTCAAGTAAAAGTACTCAAGTGGATCATTCTCCTGAATATCCAATTTATACAATCCTGAGTTTGCCAGGTTTAGTTACCAGATGCCTGGCACCTTATTTTCACCTGGAGGACATATCCACAGGACAAGAAACACTGGTGGTGGGTGGGGGAGTCAGGATGTAGCAGACTGGGGCCAAGACGCATTATTTCTTTTTTAAAAATGCTACAGCACAAAAACCACAGCTAAACATACATACCATAAGGTTAAAGTAGTGGAATGTTTTTATGTGGAATACCCAGCATGGAATACCTTCTGCCTTGCCTGGCAAACTTTTACTTTCCGCTTATGGCTGGAAGCTTCCTCCATAAGCCACTATTTCATGGCCCCTCCAGGCATCCTATTTCTCTCTTTGCCACCACAACAATTCGAACTTATTGTTGAAAGTACCAAGTTCATCACGGTGTGATTTAAATAATTGAATACATCAATCTCCCAATTATATTTTGAGCTTCTCTCAGGAATGTTCTATTAATCCTCTTAGTCTTTCTGGGGCAGTGCAGTGACAGGGAACGGAAGCTTACAGATAAGCGTGGTAAACATAATGAAAACGAACAGAAAATATTTTAATAAGGTGTAGGCAAGAGACCCTATCCAGTGCACCCCTCACTCAGGGAAACACTAAAAAATCTAACTCAAGGATTAACTAGGCTGAAAATCCAGTTGCAAGATAAAGATAGAGGAGATTCGTCAGGGCTCTCAGATTCTTGTCAATGTGTGAAATTTCCCCTGTATAGAGGTTAACAGCACTGCCTTTAAAGTCAGACAGCCTGGAATGTACTAGTTACAAGGCTGAAGGCAAGTCGCTACCTCCCGAAGCTTAGCTCCTCATCTGTGAGATAGGGACAGTAATAGTTTCCACTTCACCAGGTTGTTGTGAAAATTAAATAAGCAAATGAAATAAGCACCATCCTCAGTATTCAATAAATTACTTACTGCCATTATTATTATCATCAAACCAGATTTGCAAAATGGGGTAAAACAGTGCCCAGAAATAGTCAATAACTAGAAATATAAACAGTAACAATCACTACCTATGCATTATGGATATCAGAAAATCTTGTAGAAAACTCAGAAGCAGAGGCAAAGTACTAAGGCAAGACTCTCTGATTGAGATAGGCAGGTATGTCTGTGTGTGCGTGTCTGCACATGTGTGTATACATGCATGACAGAATGTGATGGAGAAAGCCACAAATAGTTGCCAGGTTTCATTTAATGATGCACCTTATAAAATAGAATCAATGGCTTTCCGGAATGTTATGGACTGAATTGTTTCACCCAAAAGTTTGTATGTGAAGCCCTAACCTTCAATGTTACTGAGCTTGGATACAGGGTCTTTAAGGAAGAGGTTAAGGTAAAATGAGGTCATAAGGCTGGACCCCTAATTAAGTAGGACTTGAGTCTTTACAAAGAGAGAAGGCAGGCTGCGCGCAGTGGCTCCTGCCTGTAATCCCAGCACTTTGGGAGGCCAAGATTGGCAGCTCACCTGAGGTCCGGAGTTCGAGACCATCCTGACCAACATGGAGAAACCCCCTCTCTACTAAAAATATAAAATTACCTGGGCATGGTGGTGCGTCCGGAATTGGTGGGTTCTCAGTCTCGCTGACTTCAAGAATGAAGCCACGGACCCTCACGGTAACTGTTACAGTTCTTAAAAATAGCGTGTCCTGAGTTTGTTCCTTCAGATGTTCACATGTGTCCCCAGTTTCTTTCTTCCTTCTGATGGGTCCATAGTATCGCTGACAGGAGTGATGCTGCACACCTTCAGGTGAGTGTTACAGCTTTTAAAGACGGCACATGTGGAGTCCTTCGTTCACTCCTGGTGGATTCGTGGTCTTGCTGACTTGAGTGAAGCTGCAGACCCTCATGGTGAATCTCACAGCTCTTAAAAACAATGTAGACCTAAAGAGCGGGCAGCAACATTTACTGCCATGAGCAAAAGAAAAAAACCTTCCACCACCCGGAAAATGACCCAAGCAGATTACCCCGGCTGGCTCTGGCAGCCTGCTTTATTTCCTTATCCAGCCCCACCCACATCCTGCTGATTGGTCCATTCTACAGAGAGCTGATTGGTCCATTTTGACAGAGTGCTGATTGGTGTATTTACAAACCCTGAGCTAAACACAGAGTGCTGATTGGTGCGTTTATGATCCTTTAGCTAGACACAAAATTTCCCCAAGTCCGCACTAGACTCAGGAGCGCAGCTGGCTTCAACTAGCGCATCCTGCACCGGGGCTGCAGGGGGAGCTGCCTGCTAGTTTCGAGTTACGCCTGCAATTCTCAGCCTTCTGGCAGTCGATGGGACCGGGCACCGCTCCCGGGCGCCACGGGGCTACGCCCGTCGGGGAGGCTCGGACCGCACGGGAGCCCACCGCGGAGGAGGGGGTGCTCAGACATGGCTGGCTGCAGGTCCAGAGCTCTGTCCCGCGGGAAGGTGACTGAGGCCGGCGAGAATTGGAGCGCGGTGCATGCAGACCTGCAGTGCTGGGGGACAAGGCGCAACCTCCGCAGCTGCTGGCCCTAGCTGCCCTGGGCCGGCGGCGCCCGCCGGTCGCTCTGAGTGCAGGGCCAGCCAACCCTCACCCTCGCTCGCAGGAACTCACGCTGGCCTATGAGCGCCGCTTGCAGCCCCGGTTCCCGCCCGCGTTTCTCCCTCCACACCTCACCCTCCACACCTCACCGCAAGCGGAGGGAGTCAGCTCCGGCCTTGGCCCCCATAGGCAGGGGCTCCCACAGTGCCGTGGCGGGCTGAAGGACTCCTCAAGCGCCACCAGAGTGGACGCCGAGGCCGAGGAGGCCCCGAGAGTGAGGGCTGCTACCACATTGTCACCTCTCAGTGGCACACTCCTGTAATCCCAGCTACTCAGGAGGCTGAGGCAGGAGAATTGCTTGAACCTGGGAGGCAGAGGTTGCAGTGAGCCAAGATGGTGCCATTGCACTCCAGCCTGTGCAACAAGAGCAAAACTCTGTCGAAAAAAGAAAAGAAAGAAGACTGGGTGTGGTGGCCTGCAATCTCAGTGCTTTGGGAGACTGAGGTGGGAGGATTGCGTAAGCCCAGAAGTTTGAGGCTGCTGTGAGCCCTGATCGTGCCACTGCACTCCAGCCTCGGTAACAGAGTGAGACCCTGATGAAAAAACAAAAAGAAAGAAACACTAAGAGCATGGGAGGACACAGCCAAAAAGACAGCCATCTTCAATCCAAAGATAGAGGCTTCACCAGGAATCAACCCTGCCAGCCTCATGGTCTTGAATGTCTAACCTCTAAGAGTCATGAGAAAAAAAATATCTTACTGGGCATGATGGCTCATGCCAGTAATCCTAGCACTTTGGGAGGCCGAGGCGGGTGGATCACCTGAGGTCAGGAGTTCGAGGCCAGCCTAACATGATGAAATGCCATCTCTACTAAATATAAATAATTAGCCCGGCGTGGTGGCACATGCCTGTAATACCAGCTACTTAGGAGGCTGAGGCAGGAGAATTGCTTGAACCTGGGAGACAAAGGTTGCTAAGCCACTCAGTCTGTGATGGCAGTCCTAGCAGGCTACTACAGTACACTCGATAATGGTCATCTTAGCCAAGCATGTCTAAAGTTCCAGCTACTTGGAAGACTGACGTGGGAGGATCTCTTAAGCCCAGGAGTTGGAGTCCAGCCCGGGCAACACAGCAAGATCCCATTTCTTAAAAAAAAAAAAAAAAAAAAGAAAAAGAAAAAGTAGTAGTCTTTTGTTTCTCATCAAAATGTCTACCTCTCTGAAAGCAGGTGTTTGGGAACCACAGTTTGATCCTTCATTCTTGGTGGACCTCACCTCTTCCTGTGCATACCCAAGCCTTCCTACTCAGGGGCAAGGGGGAAGCCCCACTTAAAGTTCTTGTCAGTATTTGTCTAGAGAGCAAATATTAATGGCAGATACTCTTTGTCTGTTAAATGTTTTTTCTAAAGTTACATGAATAGTAAATAGGAAGGCCCGATTCAAATCCAAAGATGTTCAAATCTGATGACTATACCTTTTTTTTTTTTTTTTTTTTTTGAGATGGAATTTCCCTCTCGTTGCCCAGGCTGGAGTGCGATGGTTCGATCTCAGCTCAAAGCAACCTCCGCCTCCTGGGTTCAAGTGACCCTCCTACCTCAGCCTCCTGAGTCGCTGGGATTACAGGGACCCGCCAACACGCCCAGCTAATTTTTTTGTATCTTTAGTAGAGAGGGGGGGTTTCACTGTTTTGGCCAGGCTGGTCTCGAACTCCTGACCTCAGGTGATCCACCCAGCTCAGGCTCCCAAAGTGCTGGGATTACAGATGTGAGCCGCCGTACCCGACCCCACACCCTTTCTGTTAAAACATAGCTTCCTCCCACAGTTTCACCAACCTGGCACATGGGAGACAGTCATAAAGCTTGGCTGAATGCATGACTGAAGATTAAACAACACAGCAACTTGTATTATGCATATTAGGTAATTTAAAATATATATACATATATTAGTTTATGGTGCTTTCCTTTGGACAGGAGGAAAGATAAAACTAAAAAACTATTAGAGGATAAATTTGCATAAAGTAGCTGAAAAAATTAAATTATCAGGAGCCTGCACAGAAGTGTTTAAATTTGCTAATGAATTCTTCAGCATTACCCTTTTAATGCCGGATTTAAATAATTCACAGATGTACTTTTTGTTATCTCTTTTTTAGCAGGATCAGTTTTTACTTTCTTCCTTACCTTTAGAAAAAGCATCTGTTTGGGATTTCTCATGTTCCCAAGGCTATAGCTAGAGCATGGAATTAGCTGATGCATAAAAGGGCTTGCCATGTGCTTGTACCTCCTGCCCCCACCTCCAAGCTATTACGGCTACTGCTGACTCTGCGGATGGTGCAGCTAGGAAAAGCGACGAGTCTCAGATTCTGCTTTACTCAAGGAATGAGAAAAATTAAAAAAAAATAAAAGGAATAGGATCTAGCAAACTTACCTATTTCCTCCTCTTAAATACGCAGAAAATTCACTTTTTCCCAAAGCTTTGAGTTTCTAGCAGCCCAGGGGAATGCAGGTCATTAATATTTTCACACTTTTAAAAATACTGTGTGTTTCTGGAGATTCATATTGGTTTTTTAGTTGCTTTCTTTCTCTGTTTATTTAGTGATTAAATAAAACAATAATATTTCGCTCATTGCTTCATCCTTAATCACGCAGAAATTGAGATGGGCTTTTAAAAATTATCATGGCCGGGCGCGGTGGCTCATGCCTGTAATCCCAGCACTTTGGGAGGCGGAGGCGGGCAGATCACTTAAGCTCAGGAGTTCGAGACCAGCCTGGCTAACATGGTGAAACACTGTCTCTACTGAAAATACAAAAATTAGTGGGGCGTGACGGCGCACGCCTGTAATCCCAGCTACCCAGGACGCAGAGGCGAGAGAAACGCTTGAACCCAGTAGGTCGAGGCAGCAGTGAGCTGAATTCATGCCACTGCATTCCAGCCTAGATGACAGAATGAGACCCGCGGTGGCTCAAGCCTGTAATCCCAGCACTTTGGGAGGCCGAGGCGGGCGGATCACAAGGTCAGGAGATCGAGACCACAGTGAAACCCCGTCTCTACTAAAAATACAAAAAATTAGCCGGGCGCGGTGGCGGGCGCCTGTAGTCCCAGCTACTCAGGAGGCTGAGGCAGGAGAATGGCCTGAACCCGGGAGGCGGAGCTTGCAGTGAGCCGAGATCGCGCCACTGCACTCCAGCCTGGGCAACAGCGTGAGACTCCGTCTCAAAAAAAAAAAAAAATAAAATAAAATAAAATAAAAATTATCATAAGTGTTCAACAATAAAGCAAACAAACAAAAACTAATCTGTGTAGCAGGCATCTACCACTCTCCAGTTTTCATTTCCTGAAATATTTGAGGAGGGAAGGGAGAAAAAATGATGACACCTAATTTACTCCTATAATGGACTTTTTCGCAGGTTAATTTTGTCCATCCATTTTTATTTTTTATTTTTTTTTGCAAAATTTATATTTTGAACATTTGTTTCCTATATTTGGGATGACTAAGCCCAAACTTAGAACTTCTTCCTTTTTCTCCCAATTCTACCTAAGTATTTAAAAAAAAAAAAAAAAAAAGTGAAAACAGAGATGGTAATGTGGGACACTGAATAGTAACAATTTTTTTGAGCATATCATCAATTTAGTAAAACTTTTTAGGATCCAGAGAAATATGATCTCTTCACATTCAGGCTTAGCTATCCAGAAAAAAATAATTAAAATGCTGCAAATGAAAAATTTGCAAAATACTATGAATTCAATCATATTTCTACATATAAATTTGGTGAGGAATTTTTTAAAGGATTAGAGTTGATTCCTAAGATTTAATTAGGGAGGGGAAACACTGAAAAACACTTTATTAATTACAATCAAATACAAAAATAATTGAAGCAAAAAAGCATTTTTGACAACTAATCATATTGCAATAAGAGAATTGAATGAAAAAGTCAGAATTTGAAACTAAAAATAGATTCCTGGAAAAGAGTCACAGTTGCTAATATATCCCACTGGCAGATATTTACACTATGAAGAAGGCTAGGAGAAGAGAAATGATACTGAGAATCTAATCCACAAATGACCTCAGAAATAACTGAGTTTTTTATCCTCAATCTTTTTACTAAGAAAAAATGACCAATTTAATATTATGAAGTGATAATAAGTAGTAAGCTAACTAAATTATCCTGCATTTTTGACAAAACCAAAAACTGACAAGTAGGACCTGATTAAACTAAAGAGCTTCTGCACAGCAAAATACGCTATCAATGGAGTAAAAAGACAACCTACAGAATGGTAGAAAATATTTGCAAACTATGCATCTGATAAAGGACTAATATCCAAAATCTATAAGGAGGTTAAATCAATAAGAAAAAAACAAACAGCCCCATTAAAAGTGGGCAAAACACATGAACAGACACTTCTCAAAAGAAGATATACAAGCAGCCAACACACATATGAAAAAATGTTCCATGTCACTAATCATCAGAGAGATGCAAATGTGAAAACGACAATGAGCTACCTCATACCAGTTAGAATAGCTATTATTAAAAAGTCAAAATTCAACAGATTTTGGTGAGACTGCAGAGAGGAAGGAATGCTTATACACTGTTGGTGGGAAGGTAAATTAGTTCAGCCACTATGGAAAGCAGTTGGGAGATTTCTCAAAGAACTTGAAACAGAACTACCATTTGAACCAGCAATCCCATTACTGGGTATATACCCAAAATAAAATAAATCATTCTACCAAAAAGACACATGTACTCATGTCCACAATACCAAATACGTGGAATCAACCTAGATGTCCATCAATGGTGGACTGAATAAAGAAAATGTTTACATATACATTATGGAATACTATGCAGCAATAAAAAAGAAAGAAAGCATGTCCTTTGCAGCAACATGGATGCAGCAACATGGATGCAGCTGAAGGCCATTATCCTAAGAGAAAAAATGCAAAAACAGAAAACCAAATATCATATATTTTCACTTATAAGCTGAACCTTAGGTACACATGGACATAAAGATGGAAAAATAGACACTAGGGACTCCAGAAGGATGGAGGGAGCAGGGCAAGGGCTGAAAACCTTCTTAGTGAGTATTATGTTCACTATCTGGGTAACAGGATCAGTAAAAGCCCAAACCTCATCATCATGCACTCTGCTCTTGTAACAAAACTGCATGTATATTTCCTGAATCTAAAACTCAAATTCAAATTTAATAAGAAAATAATAATAAATTATCTTGCATTTTTCATTTCAGAAAGCAAGAATTGCTTTAGTATTTTCTTCATTCATATGAGATAGAGAAGGAAAGGATACCTAGATGTTTGAAATGTAGGGTTTACATTCAGAACTTCTTTTTTTACTCTGTTCTTTGAAATTGTGATTTAGAAATCAAATGTCCTTAATCCAGATGGAGAAGGAAGAGGTAGCTGCTATGAGCTCAGTTAATACACAAGCATTTGGGTAGGTTGGTTATGTATTAGGGAACTGAGAAACTGGACTCCAGCTCTAGACAGGTAGGAGGAAGACATAAACCAACAGAAGGACAGATTTTGACATGATTGTGGGGGTTGTGGTGGCCCTCTCCCCTTTCCATGCAAGCTTCTGTAAGCTGATAGACATTTCTTTTTATTTTTCTTCTTTTATGGCAAGAGTACACCATAAACTATTAGAACTAACAAATGAGTTCAACAAGATTGCATGGTACATAATCAAAATTAAAAAATCAACAGTGTTACTATACATTTGCAAGAAACAATTTTAAAATGAAATTAAGAAAACAATTCCATTTATAATTATATTGAAAAGAATAAAATACTTAGCAATAAATTTAACAAAAAAGTGTCAAGTTTATGCTATACTATGAAGACTCCAAACATTGCTGAAGGAAACTGAAAACATAAATGAATGAAAAACATTTCATGTTCATGGGTTGATAAGATGGCCATACTCCCCAAATTGATCTACAGATCCAATGCAGTCTCCATCAGAATCCCAGCTGCCTTCTTTATAAACATTTAAAAATTCATTCTAAAATTCATATGCGGTTGTAAGGGACTTAGAATAGCCAAAGCAATATCAAAAGGAATGAAAAAATAGGAAAACTCCCACTTACTAATTTCAAAACTTACTAACAAAGGAATAGTAATCAAGACAGTATGATATTGGCACAAGTATAGACATATAGACCAAAGTAGCAGAATTGAGAGTTCAAAAATGAAATCATGTATTTATGGTCAGCTGATTTCAACAAGGGTGCCCAGACCACTTAAATGAGGAAAGAATAGTCTTTTCAACAAATGATGCTGGGACAAGCGGATAGTCACACAAAAGAATGAAATCAGATCTTTATCTTACATCATCCGTAAAAAAGTAATGCAAAATTGATCAAAGACCCAAATGTAAGTGCTAAATGTATAAAACATTAAGAAGAAAATATAGGAGTAAATCTTTATTACCTCAAATTTGGGAAAAGATTTTTAGATAAGACTCCAAAATAATGAGCAACAAAAGAAAAAAACTAGATAATTTGAACTTTTTCAAAATTGAAGATGTTTGTACTTCAAAGAACACCATCAAGAAAGCAATCTCTTCAATGAAATTTGTGTCAAACTAGCAATGACATTCATCACAGAAATAGAAAATAAATTATAAAATTTAGTATGAATACAAAAGACACTGAATAACCAAAGCAATCTTGAGCAAAAAGAACAAAGCATAGATGCATCACACTATTTGACTTTAAAATATACAACCAAGTTCCAGTAAGTCATGGTACTGGCATAAAAAACAGACACCTAGAATAATGGAACAGACTAGAGAACCCATAAATAAACATATGCATTGACTATCAGCCCGTAAGGCATGGGATTGACATAAAAAGCAGATACATAGAATAATGGAACACAATAGAAAACGCAGAAATAAATATATGCATTGACAAGCAGCCCATTTTCCACAAAGGTGCCAAGAATATACATTGGAAAAAGGACAGTCTTTTCAATAAATGGTACTGAGAAAACAATAATCACGTACAGAAGAATGAAACTAGACCCCTATCAATCAAATCAAAATGGAGTGAAGACTTCAATGTAAGAGTGGAAACGATGAAACTACTAGAAAAATACATTGGGCAAATGTTCCAGGTCTGGAACAAAGATTTTTTGAGTAAGATCAAACACAGGGTACAGAAGCAAAAACTGACAAATGAGACTACATCAAGCTAAAAAGCTTCTGCACAGCAGAGAAAACAATTAACAAAGTGAAGAGACAATCTAAAAAGTGGGAGAAAACATTCACAAACTATCCAACGGACAAGGAATTATTAACTAGAATATATAAGAAAGTCAAACAACTCAATAGCAAAAAAAAAAAAATCTGATTATGAAATGGCAAAATATCTGAACAGACATTTCTTAAAAGGAGACATACAAATGACCGACAAGTATAGAAAAAAATGTTCAACATCACTTATCATTAGGAAAATGCCCAGCACTTTTGGAGGCCGAGGCGGGCGGATAACCTGAGTTCAGGAGTTCCAGACCAGCCTGACCAACATGGCAAAACCCCGTCTCTACAAAAAATACAAAAATTAGCCGGGTGTTGTGGCCTGTTTTCACAGCCATGGGATGGGGGGATGTTGAGGCAGGAGAATTGTTTGAACCCGTGAGACAGAGGTTGCAGAGAGCTGATATTGGGCCACTGCACTCCAGCCTGGGAGACAGAGTGAGACTCCATCTCAAAAAAAAAAATTAATCTCATGGATGTAGTGAGCAGAATGTTGGTTACCAGAGGCTGGGAAGAGTGTGGGGGTGGGGATAAAGAGATATTCGTCAGTGGGTACAAACATACAGTTAGAGAGAAGGAGTAAGCTCTAATGTTCCATTGCACAGTAGACTGACTACAGCTAAAAAATAATTTATTATATATTTCAAAATAGCTAGGAGAGAAGATCTGGAATGTTCTCAACACAAAGAAATGATAAATGTTTGAAATAATGAACATCCCAAATTACTCTGGTTTGATCATTACACTGTGCGCATTTATCAACATACCACATGTATCCCATATTATATGTACAACTGTAATGTATCAATCTAAGATATTTATTGCAAAATAGTTATCTCCCACAGAATGGAAGTAAATATTTGGAAATCACATATCTGATGAGGAATTCATATCCATAATATGTAAAGAACCTACTACTCAATAACAAAAACAAGCCAATTAAAAAATGAGCAATGAAGCTGACTTGACATTTCTCCAAGAAAGATATAGAAATGGCCAACAAGTTCATGAAAAGATGCTCAACACTATTAATCATCGGGGAACTGCCAATCAAAAGTGCAGTGAGAACCACTTCACACAAGGATGGCTGAAATCATAAAAGGCAGGCAATAATAAGTGTGCCAAGGATGTGGAGAAATCAAAAGCCACATACACTGCTGGTGGAATGTAAAGTCAGGTGGCTGCTTTGGAAAACAGTCTGACAGTTTCTCGAACAATTAAATGCAGAGTAACCATACGACTCAGCATTTCAACTCCTAAATACATAACCAAGAGAAAACATATGTCTATACAAAAACTTGTACATGAATTATTATAGCAGCATTGTTCATAATAGCCAAAAAGAGTGGGAATAACCCAAATGTTCATCAGCTAAGGAATGGATAAGCAAAATGTGGAGTGTCATACAATAAAACATTGGTAGTAAAAAGGATAAAATACTGATATCTGTTGCAACACTGATGAACCTGGAAATCTTTATACTAAGTGAAATAAACCGGTCACAAAAGTTGACATACTATATGATTCAATTCATATAAAAATTCTAGAATAGGGCAGTCTATAGAGACAGAAAGTAGCTGCTCAGGGCTCAGGGACCGCTTGGGATTGGAGGTATGAGAAGAAAGGGAGATGATAGCTAAAGGGTATCAGGGGTTTTTTGACATGATGCAATGTTCTGAAATCGACCTCAGTGATGCTTGCACATATTGTGTACTGTAAATGGATGAATTACACAGTATGTGAATTACATCTCAATAAAGCTATTTAAATTTTTTTTAAGTGTGCCGTATCAGTAATCTGAAAAGTAAAGAAAATTATCCTAAAAAATATCTGGTACATTATACATTTTCATCTAGTCCTTCATTGCTCCAGTATTTCCAGAACTGCAGCAGGATAATTTTCTTTTCTTTTCTTTTTTCTTTTGAGATAGAGTCTTGCTCTGTCACCCATACTAGAGTGCAGTGGCGCTACTTTGGCTCACTGCAACCTCTGCCTCCCAAGTTCAAACAATTCTCCTGCCTCAGCCTCCCGAGTAGCTGGGATTACAGCCGCCCACCACCACGCCTGGCTAATTTTTGCATTTTTAGTAGAGACAGGGTTTCACCATCTTGGCCAGGCTGATCTCAAACTCCTGACCTGGTGATCCACCCACCTCAGCCTCCCAAAGTGCTGGGATTATAGGCGTAAGCCACCACGTCTGGCTAATAATTTTCTATAACACAAAATACATCAAAAACCAACTTTGTGGTTTGTGGAGAAAAACTATAAATAAGTCCAAACTTTAGTTTTACACTGCCTTAAGAAAATATCTTTAATTAAAAAATTATAAGAGCGTAAGTAAATAAAACCATACAAAAGTGTATATAGTAAAAAGCATATGTCTCTTCTACTTGAAATTTCTAGTTTCCTTCCCTAGACACAAGCAGTTGTCATTTCTTGTGTCTTCCCAGAGATGCCTACTGTGACATTGTTCTGCATCCCAACCTGTCATGATCTCTCCATACATATCAACTTGTTCAGCACCTAAAATCGACTGCCTTTATTCTTAATTATCTTTTACATGCATAAAAGCTATGTTTCCCACAGAAAGTACAACTATGTGCTATACTTTTAAAAATTCAGCCGTAGCACCAAAACCCTAGGTCCTTCCACATTGTAGATATCCCAGTAAATATTTGTTGATTGGCAAGATTAGAGAAAACTGCTCAGAAAAATTCTCAGCTCTCTGGTGACAGTAAGGACTAATAGCTTAACAAGAGAAAAGGAGGTGAGCAGGGGTAGAAGCATATGGAGAAAATGTTTTCTTGAATGTTTTCACGCATGATTAGGGGTAAAAACAGTATATTAACTTTCACTGAGAATAACAAATTTGGTATCACTCTTCAGATAATTTTACATATTGGCTGAGAGTACACCATACTCCCCATGTGGATCCATGGCCAAATAATTGAGTTCATGAAGTGTTACAATTTTACACCCTCTAAAGCAATTATTTATTTTTCGGCTTGAAGTCAAAGGCATATTCTACTAGATTACAAATTCATTTCCAGTAACATAAAGATTTCCTTTTCTCAGCTCAAAACCTAACAATGAAGATAACAATGAAACAATTGCTCTATTGCTATCTCTATAAATATTTGATACTTGGTATTAAGAATAATAATGTTGCTCTTCAATTAACTTTTGTAACATATTATTTTCTCTTCCCAGTTTTTCCTGGATATGTTTTTTGACCTTTCTTAGTCAATCACCATTAGATTTACTTCCCTTCTTCCCTACTCACTTCATAACATTTAATGACAATCTTAGTTTTTGCACTCTATTTTCACTTTGCTTCACTAATTAGGAACTAAACAAATATTCCCCTGAAAAACACAAGCACACAAGTGTGATGAATTCATCTTGCGTTATTAAGTAATAATAATGTTTTGAAACTGAACCTGATTTTCCGATATCTATCAATCTTCATCTTTGCAGGGTATTGTTAATGATACCAGAGTAGTAACTTGCCTGGACAAAATGCTTGCAGGAAACGAATAAAACTCACTAATTAGTGAGTTGCATAGTCAGAATATATTAATGTTTGAATTGTAAAATGTTAAAAACTAACAACTGGCCACTGTAAAATATAGAGAATAACAATTGAGATACTATGTGATTTACTTAAATTTTTCCAATTGTAGAAACTTTGTCCTGGATATATTTTTTTTAATTTGTCTTAACTGTTGTTAAAATAGTAATATGATTAAGTATTCCATTTCTTCCATCTAGAGGGTAGTGATTAATTTTATATTTCAAGATTTCTTTTTTCAGCCATGTGCCTTAACTTGACTCAAACTGATAGCATGAATACCCCCAATTAAACAAATGCAAATCTGTTTGTATTTGAAAAGAAAAGAAGTACCCCACACTTTTAGTTACATTGAATTACTTCAAAAATTTTATATACTTTTAAGATAAGTTTGGTTATTCACATTTAGCTTAAACATATCTAACATAACTTCCTCTACCTACGTAATATGTTTAATAAAACATATTTTATATGTTAAAAGACCTATAAAATGTTGCTTAACAAATGATAATGATGTCTTATATTTGTATCTGTACTCATTACAAACAATAGAATAATCTGTTGGTGGGCTTTCATTGTACACCCAGAGGTGACAAGACATTTCGTGAGCAATTTACTGGGTATCTCATTAACTCTTCATCAACTAGGGATATGTAAGTTCATTCCATTACCCTTAATAAGCTTGCTTTTGAAGCTCTTTGTTTCTGAGATTTAAACGGGAACTCTGTCATCTGTCAGCCTACTACTGGACTTAAATAACCGACCAATAAAGTAGATGCAATGTGCTGCTAAACATTTCATCTGCTACAAATGAGTTAGGAGGTTCCCTTTCACACAAGGGATGCTATTTATAGCCTGTGGGAGAATGACAACTTAAGCAGGAAAGTTTGCATAGCTTCTAAGCATGAACGTTCCTTCTTCCCTTTAGGTAGATGATGCACATCTTCTCTCTCTAGGGCTGACCTCTATAATCCTCAGCCCAGAAACTTGATGTAAACAGAATAATTTAAAAATCCAGGAAGTATATAAATATATAAATTTAAAGCCAGGTGCGATGGCTCACCTCTACAATCCCAGCACTTTGGGAGGCTGAGATAGGTGGATCACTTGAGGGCAGGAGTTAGAGACCAGCCTGGCCAACATGGTGAAACCCTGTCTCTACTAAAAATATGAAAATTAGTTTGGTGTCGTGGCGCACACCTGTAATCCCAGCTACTCTGGAGGCTAAGGCAGAAGAATCGTTTGAACCTGGGAGGTGGAAGTTTCAGTGAGTTGAGATCTCCCCCTGCACTCCAGCCTGGGCAACAGAGCAATACTCTGTCTCAAAATAAGTAAATAAATACATAAAAATAAATAAATAAAATCTAAGTTTCAAAGAACTCTTTTTTTTTTTTTTTTTTTTTTGAGACAGAGTCTGGCTCTGTCACCAGGCTGGAGTACAGTGGTGCGATTTGAGCTCACTGCAACCTCCACCTCTCAAGTTCAAGTGATTCTCAAAGAACTCATGTTTTGAACTGAGCCAAGACAATATAAGACAAGTGAATGCTATTCAAAGTTTTGGTCCTCTATAAAGATGGATTAATGATGTTTCAAATGCATTTTACTACTGAATGACATGAAATGGTGTTCATAAAATTCATCAATTTTTGTTTTATAAAGTAATGGGAAAATACCAGAGTTTTAATGATTAAACCATTTTAATATATAATCCTTCTACCCAATCTCTAACAAGTAGCTGCTCAGCCATTGCTGGAAAATACTGAGTTACATAGAACTGAATACTTCATTAATGGAGAATCCCAGATTTTAAAAAGTCTTCTTTATTCCTTTTCTCTTTTTTTCTATTTTTTTTTCATAAGGGGTTTCGCTCTTGTTGCTAAGGCTGGAGTGCAATGGTGCGATCTCGGCTCACCGCAACCTCCGCCTCCCAGGTTCAAGTGATTCTCCTGCCTTAGCCTCCCTAGTAGCTGGGAATACAGGCATGTGCCACCACGCCCGTATAATTTTGTATTTTTAATAGAGACGGGGGTTTCTCCATGTTGGTCAGGCTGGTCTCGAACCCCCGACCTCAGGTGATCCACCCGCCTTGGCCTCCCAAAGTGCTGGGATCACAGGCATGAGCCACCGCGCCCGGCCAAAATTCTTCCTTATCCTTAATCAAAAAATAACTTCTACTCATTTTACCACTTGTAGACATGTAAATCAGTCTAAATTCAAGGCGTAAATACAATTATCATTGACCAAAAAACAAATGCATTTCAAACTTTGTTTTCTTGAGTTGTTAAATGGCCCAGTTTATGTATAGAAACTTTCCCAACCCTGTTTACTAGAAATTTCAGTAAGATAAACCCTAACGTGGAGAGATAGATATTGTTGACATCAGAGAGATGAAGAATATATTTGTGAATATTTGTCCACCTACCTCTGAGGACTTTCCTCTATTTTAATTATTCTTCCCTTTAAATTAAAACTTCTTTTACCTGGGAATGATTTCAGCTAGATTCCTCTCTGATTAAAGCAAATGGCATTGTTAGTCCAAAGAGAACTTTGTTAGAACAAGTGAATATCTAATTTGTGAAATGTAAAGAGTAGACTATTTTGGCGCTTTTTACCTCCAAGAAACCCTTTCTATGTATCCCAAGTAAATCACCAGGGAGTGAAATACACAGAGCCACCTGCATTGCTTAGTAATGCACAGCACACGATATTTGCAAATAGCTCTGCACTTTGTAGGAAATAATGCCTTCAACACCAGAACCTAGCATAAGATAGCCTTTACCTCTCTGGTAGAAAGTTATCCTCAAGGTCACTAGTAAAATGCCTTTCTCTTTCAAATGCCAGCATTCAAATTGAATTCCATCTCTGCACTCTGCAGAATCAAACAAAATCTCAGCTTACATAATGATGCAGGCCCACAGCACCTGAAAGCGCCTTCTTTGTGGGGATGTGATAAATGAGGACTGCAGCTAGAACTTTCTTGCCAGAGGTAAAGGCTAAGTGTGAATTTGAACTGGGTCCAAAGCCTGATGCTTATTTGGACATTAAAACTGTCAGGTGATCCTACAAAACATGCCCCAGTGATTGTTTACTGGGCCAGTTGGCTTTCTAAGTGCATTGTCTTCCAAGTTCTGTCTCATACTGTCACTCTACCTGAAGAGCAAAGAGACGTGAAATTGGTGGTAACAAGAGGATATAAAGTTTGTAATAAGATATTCTATTTTTTACATCAGAGCATTAAAAAAATATATAGGGCACTTAAGGATGTTCAGACAGTCGAGTTTTGGATAGGGTTAACCCTTAAACTTTGTTATGGGTTTTAAGCAGCTTCGTGGTATAAACTTCCCATAACATACAGTTTATTTTACTTATGTATGAATGTAATGATTAATCAAATAAACCTTTTTAATTGTTAGTGTTTTAAGAATTCATTTTCTGTGACAACACAGAACATCATAGTCCGGATTGATTGCTTTTTCTTTTGTTCTCAATAGGCATCCTGGGTGTGTTTTTAAAAATGCATTTATGAAGGTGTAACTTTCTTTTTATATTAATAGGTATAAGTATGTGAACAGTTGTAAACAAAAACTTGATTGGGAAAGAAGGTAAGAATGAAGGTGTGAAATAGTCACTTTTAACCTTTCTATTTCAACTATGTGGCAACTCATTATACATGGAACTATATTGCATTGTGCTTCTTTTAAAACTTTCTTAGCCTTTCTTAGCATCAGATTCCTTACTAATTAAATGGGTATAAAAAGATCATATTTTATCAAATCTGAGACACCAGTGGTGGTAACACACACCATTACTTTATATATCAATAGGGAAAACAAAATACTGCCTAAATTATAGCAATGCTTTCTTATCCCTTAGAATTGTTATTTTATACTTACTGAAAGATCCTTTTTTAAACCTTATTTAGACATACTTAATTGTATGTCACACATTTGTTTTTATGGTTTTCTGTGGGCATAGTATCTTTTTTTTTTTTTTTTTTTTTTTTTTTTTTGAGACGGTGTCTTGCTCTGTCGCCCAGGCTGGAGTGCAGTGGCCGGAATCTCGGCTCACTGCAAGCTCCGCCTCCCAGGTTCACGCCATTCTCCTGCCTCAGCCTCCCCAGTAGCTGGGACTACAGGCACCTGCCACCTCGCCCGGCTAGTTTTTTGTATTTTTTAGTAGAGACAGGGTTTCACCGTGTTAGCCAGGATGGTCTCGATCTCCTGACCTCATGATCCACCCGTCTCGGCCTCCCAAAGTGCTGGGATTACAGGCTTGAGCCACTGTGCCCGGCCCATAGTATCTTTTAATACGGTATAAACAGCTATGAATGACCTGTGCATTCACAGGCAATAGAAACTAAGTCCCTTATGACTGACAATGACTATAGCCCACCATCAATTATAGGTGATCCCAGGGTGAAAAGTGTCATGACAATATCTGAAGACGAAAAAGAAAATGTATCTTGGACTTTGTCAAGTGTGGAGTTATGTTATTATCAATACAAATAACTATTATTATTATAATTTATGTCTATTATTATCAAAATCATTTGTATGCCATAGATGAATATATTTCTAACTGAACAAAAATGAACATCCTGAAGATAATCTGCTTCCACACTATAGAAACTATTGTATTACAGTAATTTTTTAGTGTAGCAGAGAAAATAATATCTCCTTTTTGCAGCATAAATTTTTGTGGGGGCTTTCTCTGGCCAACTGTCATCAATAATTTGATATCTAGTTATTGGATATCCAGAACTATCAAATTCTTCCAGGTACTAGGGATGGCACCACTCTTGAATAGATTTTCCCGTAAATAAGGGAGCATATTTCCCTTTTAACAGTGACTCTCGGCCGGGTGCAGTGGCTCACGCCTGTAATCCCAGCACTTTAGGAAGTAGAGGCGGGCAGATCACGAGGTCTGGAGCTTGAGACCACTCTGGCCAACATGGTGAAACCCTACCTCTACTAAAAATACAAAAATCAGCTGGGATTGGTGGTGGGCGCCTATAATCCCAGCTACTTGGGAGGCTGAGGCAGGAGGGCAGGAGAATTGCTTGAATCCGGGAGGCAGAGGTTGCAGGGAGCTGAGATCGTGCCACTGAACTCTAGCCTGGGTGACAGAGCCAGAGTCTGTCTCAAAAAAAAAAAAAAGAAAGAAAGAAAAAAGTGACTCTGTGTGATTGGCCCAAAAGTACAACCAAGTATATAAACCAGACCCTCGCACTTGCTTTCCTTTCAACTTCTACTTCCTCCTGTGACAGGGAAGCTAAAAAATAAATGATAGCTCCATCTGTCAAGCTTTACCGACTTTAGGGCTTTAAATTCCATGAAACCTACATATTCTCATTTGATAGCCTCGTCATAGCTGAACACTACATTGCACTGCTTCTCAGTCAACAGAAGTATCTTTGGAGTCATTTGGCATGTGCTTTGCCTCTGTGATTCGCTGTGTCTCACAGGGCAAGGCATATAATGCCACAGAATATATATAGTTCAGTAACCTTCCTAATTCACTCAGGCAAACAAGAAAAATATTAGATGACAAAACATAGACATTAATTCCTAAGTATGATCTTTAGAAGGATCAAAAATGTTTACAGCTTATACTTAAACTCCCTTCCTCTGTGTAATAAACACAAACCCATTTAAAACTTGTCACTTTTGTGTTTTCAATAAAAGCAAGGGTGAATCATTAAAGACAGAAAGTAAGAAAAGCCAGGGTCTGCTACTGTTAATAATATTATGCACATCATGTATATTTCTGTCCAGGAGAATAAGATATAAAATATATATATTCAAAAATCAAGATGTATGAAATTCTTTGAGTTTTCCAAATTTTGAGATATTTAGCCACCTCATAGTCACTATGGCTTCTCAACTTCTAACTTCTCAAATTGCTTGTCTTCCTCTTCATGACCTAGCCACACATCATTCCAAGCGGAGCCCTAACAAGGGGACTTGGTATGTGTCCCAGAATTTTTGTCTTGAGATGTGCTCCTCTGCTGCCCTCTACTGTAAGGATCAATAATTTTTTACAAGGAGCCTGAATACATACAATGTTTTTATTAATTGAAAAGCAGAATGCTAATTAAAAACTCTACTTTGGGGGAAAAAAGACACAATAGCAAACTAAAAATAAGAGGTTATAATTCTTTCTTTTCTCTTATAAAAGTTAGACCTATATAATTCTTTATTATTATAAACTACCCCCAAAAATTGCTACTTTAAGTCACCATTATTAAAACAATGTTCCAAAAACATATGAAGTCATGCTAAGCAGAATTGGCTGTATTGGTAGTGGCAGGAAGAAATTGTCTCAGGATCTCAAGTTGCAACTTTAAAATTCATTCCATGATAAGTAAATTAGTGAAAATAAGAAGGTAGTAAAATGCTTATCCTTTGACTTCTATTCCTAAAGTCCCCTTTCTAAATGTATTATTTCTTTACTAAGGAGAGAAAACAAGTTCATTTATTTTCCTTTCTTATCAAAACTAGAATGGAATGGATTGTCAATTATTTACCTTAGTTTATAGTTGGATCAATTTCAGTTTAACAAAAACTCATTCAAATTAAATCTCTTGCTATTTCATGTCCTTCTTTCCAACCTTCCTTCTTTAAACAAATATTTATTGAGTATATTTTGTGTCCCAAATACCTTCTTAAGAACTGGAACAAGACTGGTTCCTGCCTTCCTGGAACTTACAGTCTATGGAGACATTTAATTAAAATATTATAGGAATAAGAATTCAATTGTAATTTCCTTTTTTTTCTTTTCTTTTCCTTTTTTTTTTTTTTTTTTTTGTGAGATGGAGTCTCACTCTGTCACCCAGGCTGGAGTGCAGTGGTGTGATCTCGGCTCACTGCAACCTTCGCCTCCCAGATTCAAGCGATTCTTCTGCCTCAGCCTCCTGAGTAGCTGGAATTACAGGCATGTGCCACCACGCCCGGCTAATTTTTTTTTTTTTTTTTTTGTATTTTTAATAGAGATGGGGTTTCACCATATTGGCCAGGCTGGTCTCGAACTCCTCACCTTGTGATCCACAAGCCTCAGCCTCCCAAAGTGCTGGGATTACAGGCATGAGCCACCAGGCCGGCCTATTTAATTGTAATTTTCTGAAATATTACAAGCAGAGTGAGTAGTGTATGGAAGGGAACTTGGTGCACTCAAGGAACTGAAAGGTTAGTGTGCTGAAGAAATGTTGTACGTGAGGCCATAGAATGAGGCAAGAACAGAACATGCTGGTCTTTGGGATGTGTTACGGATTTTCGCCTTTATCCAAAGAGTAGTTCGAAATTATTCAATCATTTTAGGCAAGAAATGACATGATCAGACTTGTGTTTAAGAGAGATCCCAGCCGGGCGCGGTGGCTCACGCCTGTAATCCCAGCACTTTGGGAGGCCGAGACGGGCAGATCACGAGGTCAGGAGATCGAGACTATCCTGGCTAACATGGTGAAACCCCGTCTCTACTAAAAAATACAAAAAATTAGCCGGGCGTGGTGGCGGCGCCTGTAGTCCCAGCTACTCGGGAGGCTGAGGCAGGAGAGTGGCGGGAACCCGGGAGGCAGAGCTTGCAGTGAGCCGAGATCGAACTCCAGCCTGGGCGACAGAGCGAGACTCCGTCTCAAAAAAAAAAAGAGAGAGCTGGGCGCGGTGGCTCACGCCTGTAATCCCAGCACTTTGGGAGGCCGAGGCGGGCGGATCACAAGGTCAGGAGATCGAGACCACGGTGAAACCCCGTCTCTACTAAAAAAAAATACAAAAAAAATTAGCCGGGCGCGGTTGTGGGCGCCTGTAGTCCCAGCTACTCGGGAGGCTGAGGCAGGAGAATGGCGTGAACCCGGGAGGTGGAGCTTGCAGTGAGCCGAGATCGCGCCACTGCACTCCAGCCTGGGCTACAGAGCAAGACTCCGTCTCAAAAAAAAAAAAGTAAAAAAAAAAAAAAAAAAAAAAAAAAGAGAGATCCCTATGCTGTCCACATAGGATGAGTGGGAACATGACAGAAGGTAGGGATTTTTGTTTTGTTTTTAGGAAATATTGCCTAAATCCACTGAAATATAATAAAGGTCTGAAATAAGGAGAAGGTAGTGTACAACTTGGAGAAATTTTTAGGTAGTACATTTAAAATAACTCAGTGTGTGGTTGGATAGATGTATACAAGAAAGAGGTAATAAAGTGTCACAAGGGAACAGTAGTTCTGATGCAGAGAAGGAATGTGAATTCACTAATAAGTGTACTAAATTTTCTCTGTAATTTAAAACAAAACTGTTCTTTACTCTTCTCCCTCAAGCATACCCAAATATACATAATCATCCCAACATTTCAAAGGAATTCCAGGCATGTTTCAGCCATATTTCAGACTAAACTGATATGGAAGATGCATCTATAAATAAATTGAAATGCTGATTAAATTTAAATATGTAAGTGTATAAATATATATTCATAGATGTATGAATATGTTTTAGGTATGTATGTATATGCATGTAGATATAGGTGTGTGTGTATATATGTATATATATGCATATACATATGTATATAAAATCCAAAGCCTGCAGTCATAAGCAAATAAAAAACTGCTGCTTACACAAAATCACAAATTGTAAAACATATAAGGAAACAAATAACAATCTTTGTTATTTGTAATACAACCAACAGGAGTATTAAGACCTAAAAACTACAGATAATGTAACAATCTGAAAAGGACTACAAAATAAACTTAAAGTGATTAAAGAAGTAAAAGAAAGATAGGCACCATAATAACATAAAACAGTATGAATGAAAGATTGTGCAGATTTTAAATTAAAACTAATTCTGAAAATATCAAAAGTAAGAGAAAAATATCTTCAGAATACTACTAAACAACGGAAAAAAAGAGAGAATTGCTGGACCACCCTAATGGAAAAATCAAAGGTTTATCTTCTGAAGACACTTAACCAAAAAAGACCTGAACTCAGGAATAGCTGAGTTTCAAAATAAGATGCCCAGTAGAAAGGTTCTACAGAGAATGACTTTTATTGGGAAGGGTAATGAAATCAATTACCCATTCTGTCGTGTATCCAACAGTCAGAAACTCCTGACCATGCACGCGGAGTTTCTAATGAACTTTTCAGAAATTAAGTTTTAATCTTAAACTTACTGGAAATAAGTTCTACTTCCTCCATGTAAAAGTATGTGGTGGCCAGGCGCAGTGACTCATGCCTGTAATTCCCAGCACTTTGGGAGGCCAAGGTGGGCAGATCATGAGGTCAGGAGTTCGAGGCCATCCTGGCTAACATGGTGAAACCCCGTCTCTACTAAAAATACAAAAATTAGCCGGGTTTGGCAGCGAGTGCCTGTAATTCCAGCACTCGGGAGCCTGAGGTAGAAGAATCACTTGAACCCAGGAGACAGAGGTTGCAGTGAGCCGAGATCACGCCATTGCACTCCAGCCTGGCGACAGAGCAAGACTGTGTCTCAAAAACAAAAGTATATAGTATAGTGTTTAGGTGAAGGAGAAGGGACAAAATGGAGGAAGGTGAACAAGAGGGCATAGTCCCGATTGCTTCCGCGTTCATCACCAGCTTTCCCGCACCCGGGAAAGTGCAGGACAACCATGCGCCAGGTGATGTCAATCCAAAGAGATTGAAACTTACCCAGCCACGCCTACAGAGACGCCCCTATCACACCCTTATCCTGCCCACGGACCTCCCCTTCCAGTAACAATGCATAAAAGTCCGCTGCCGGCAGGAGCGGGTGTGACTTCTTTGGCCCCTCCTACTTGTGGACCGGAGAACCTCACCCGAGAGCGCCGGCGCGACTTCCCTGGCCCCATACCTAAGGACTCGAGAACCTCGCCCAAGAGTGTGTGCATATTTGCAATAAAAGGCTGCCGCTTTCTTATGTACTTTGGCCTC
Source organism: Macaca nemestrina (assembly GCF_043159975.1). NCBI lineage: Eukaryota > Metazoa > Chordata > Mammalia > Primates > Cercopithecidae > Macaca > Macaca nemestrina. The sequence goes on from NC_092128.1 coordinate 14,133,451, forward strand.
ATGTTTAACTATTTAGCTCTCCCAAATTAAATTAAATTAAATTGAGACATACAGGACCTGCCTTCCTGCATACACAGCTAGAAAACCAGGCAAAATATATGAAACAACACACAGAGCAGAACTGTGATCCTTGAGGGGTAGGGGGAAAAAAACCTAAAATCAAAATAGCCCTTGATCATCTCAGCTTCCCATCTGGAGCTAATTTTCAGACTACAGCATAGAGAGGGAAAAGTAAAGCCAACGCCTTCACTGAGATGAAAAGAGACAAGAATTTTAGGAATTCAAAGTGGCAGGTATTTTAAGAGCAGAGTACCAGGGAACCATGCAGAAAAAGAGCTCCAGGCTGGACATGTGGCTCATGCCTCTAATCCCAGCACTTTGGGAGGCTGAGGTGGGAGAATCACCTGAGGTCAGGAGTTCAAGACCAGCCTGGCCAACATGGTGACACCCCGTGTCTACTAAAAATACAAAAATTAGCCAGGTGTGGTGGTGCATGCCTGTAATCCCAGCTACTCTGGAGGCTGAGGCAGGAAAATCGCTTGAACCTGGGAGGCGGAGGTTGCAGTGAGCCGAGATCATGCCACTGCACTCCAGCCTGGGTGACAGAGCGAGACTCCGTCTCAAAACAAACAAACAAACAAAAAGGCTGCAGAACACTGCAGAAAGATCCATTCTAATATTTTTTAATTTTAGACATGTGTTAAGTAAAACTCAATAAAACCAGGCAAAGTATAATACCCAGAAAACTATAAGCTGAACAATTTCCAGATTTCATACAAAGTTTGGAAATACTGGAGTTCCTACCACCCAAGAAGAAAAGATGCTAAGTTCACAGGACATTCATTAGAGATCTCGGAAGAGGCATGCCTTAGTAGTAGCACTAAATAGTCCTAAAGCAAAGGGTAGCATAGACCCATACTAACAAAGCCTGAAGACAAACCTCCGAAGAGTAGAGCTGATCCCCATTTAACTGAACTGTTTGCCAAAACAAACTTTAAGATCATTAAAGGGAGAAAACAAGATTCAGATACTCAACCACATAAAAAGTATAATGTCTATCATCTAAACAAAAATTGCTAGATATTCAAAGAAGAAGAAATACTTGATCTATACCAGGAAGAAAAGCAAAAGTGCAATAAAGAGATCCTGAAATGGCAGGGGCAATGGAATTAGCAGATAGAGACTCCAAAACAGTTATTATAATTATGCTCCAGGATTTAAAGAAAAATGGAGGGCTGGGTGCGGTGGCCCACGCCTGTAATCCCAGCACTTTGGGAGGCTGAGGCGGGTGGATCATGAGGTCAAGAGATCAAGACCATCCTGGCCAACATGGTAAAACCCCCTCTCTACTAAAAATACAAAAATTAGCTTGGTATGGTGGCATACGCCTGTAGTCCCAGCTACTCGGGAGGCTGAGGCAGGAGAATCACTTGAACCCAGGAGGTAGTGGTTGCAGTGAGCCGAGATCATGCCACTGCACTCCAGCCTGGCAACAGAGTGAGACTCCATTTCAAAAAAAAAAAAAAAAGGAAAATGGAAGATATTTTTACAACAATAAATGGAACTTCTTGCATTGAAAATACAGTAACTGAAATAAAAAATTCAAAGGAATTATGTATCCAAAGATAAGAAATTGCAAGAGAAAAATTCATTGAACTTCAATATGCAGCAATAGAAACTATCCAAACTGAAGCACAAAGAGAAAAAAGACTGGCAGGAAATGAATGGGCTTTTATGAAGTTTGAGACAATATCAGACAGTATAACATACATGTACTTGGAGTGGCAGAAAGAGGTAACAGAGATAGAAAAAAACTATTTAAGAAATAATGGTGAGAAATATTCTTAACTTGACTAAAACTCTGAACCCACAGATTTGAGAAACTCAATAAAGTACAAGTAGGCTACAAACAAATAAACTATCGCAATCAAATTGCTGAAAACCAGAGATAAAAAGCATTTATTAAAAATAAACAACACACACACACACACACATATTATATATAGAATTATATACATTGAAAACCATAAAGACTATCAAAAAGCTCCTGAAGCTGATAAACAACTTCAGTAAAGTTTTAGGATACACAATCAATATCCAAAAGTCAGTAGCATTTCTATACATCAATAATGTTCAAACTCAGAGGTGAGGGCGATCTGGTTGCAACATCTGTCACCCCATTGATCACCAGGGTTGATTCAGCTTATCTTGCTGGCTAGGCAGGTGTCCCCTTTCTCCCTCACAGGTCCATGTGTGTTCCTCCCAAAGCTGTGCACTTGGTCAAAGAGGACAACCACCCCTGATAGAGAAGGAGCTGTCTTCACTCAAGGGTATACGAATGGCTGCACTCCCTGCTAGAACCTCCAAACAAGCTCTCAAAATCCATTTGTAGGAGAACATAGGGTAGTAAAGCTTCCAAGACTCCAGACACATCTGAATGAGGCACTGCATGTGGCAGTTGGCCTTTCTCTTTTAAAAATAATCATAATGGCTGGGTGCAGTGACTCGCGCCTGTAATCCCAGCACTTTGGGAAGCCGAGGTGGGTGGATCACCTGAGGTCGGGAGTTTGAATCCAGTCTGACCAACATGGAGAAATCTCATCTCTACTAAAAACACAAAATAAGCCAGGGGTGGTGGTGCATGCCTGTAATCCCAGCTACTTGGAAGGCTGAGGGAGGAGAATCACTTAAACCTGGGAGGTGGAGGTTGTGGTGAGCCGAGATGGTGCCATTACACTCCAGCCTGGGCAACAAGAGCAAAACTCTGTCTCAAAAATAATAGTAATAATAATAATAATAATCATCATCATCATCAAATTGAGAGCCAAGTCAAGAATGCAATCCCATTTACAATAGCAACAAAAAATAATAATAAAATACCTAGAAATCCATCTAACCTAGGAGGTGAAAGATCTTTACAAGGGGAAGTATAAAACATTGCTTAAAGAAATCATAGATGACACAAACAAGGATTATGAATTGAACTAATCAATATGATTACAATGATCATTAAAATGGCCATACTGTCCAAAGCAATCTACAGATTTAATGCTATTCCTATCAAACTACCAATGTCCTTTCTCACAGAACTAGAAAAAACTCTTTTAAAATTCATATGGAACAAAAAAAGAGCCCGAATGGCCAAAGCAATCCTAAGCAAAAAGAACAAAGCCAGAGACATCACATTACCCAACTTTGAACTATACAATAAGGCTACAGTAACCAAAACAGCAGGGTACTGGTACAAAAGCAGACACGTGGACAAATGGAACAGAATAGAGAACCCAGAAATAAAGCCAATAGCAGTAATCTGATCTTCAACAAATTTGACAAAAATAAGCAATGGGGAAAGTGCTCACTATTCAATACATGGTGCTGGGATAGCTGGCTAGCCATCTGCAGAAGAATGAAACTAGACACCTATCTCTCACCATTTACAAAATTTAACTCAAGAGGATTAAATATTTAAGTGGAAGACCTCGAACTACAGGAATCCAAAAGAAAACCTAGGAAACACCATTCTGGACATTGACCTTGGGAATTACTTTATGACTAAGTCCTCAAAAGCAATTGTGACAAAAACAAAAATAGACAAATGGGACCTAATTAAACTAAAGAGCTTCTGCACAGCAAAAGAAACTTTTAGCAGAGTAACCAGACAACCTACACAATGGGAGAAGATATTCACAAAATATGCATCTGGCAAAGGTCTAATATCCAGAATCCATAAGGAACTTAAACAATTGAAGAAGCAAAAAGCAAACTCATTGAAAAATGGGCAAAAGATAAGAACACACGCTTCTCAAAAGAAGACATACAAGCAGTCAACAAACATATGAAAACATGCTTCACATCACTAATCATGAGAGAAGTGCATATCAATCCATAATGGGATGCTTTCTCATATTAGGCAGAATGGCTATTATTAAACAGTCAAGAAACAACAGATGCTGGTGAGGCTGTGGAGAAAAGAGAACGCTTATATACTGTTGGTGGGAATGCAAATTTCTTTAGCCATTGTGGAAAGCAATTTGGAGATTTCACAAAGAGCTTAAAACAGGACAACCATTTGACACAGCAATTCCATTACCGGGTACATATCTAAAGGAAAATAAATTGTTCCACCAAAAAAATTCATGCACTTGCATGTTCCTTGCAATACAGTACACGATAGCAAAGACATGGAATCAACCTAGGTGCCTATCAACGGTGGGCTGGATAAAGAAAACATGTACATATACACCATGGAATATGACACAGCTGTAAAAAAAAGAATGAAATCATGCTCTTTGCAGCAACATGGATACAGCTGGAGCCCATTATCCTAAGCAGGCTATTGGAATTAACACAGGGACAGAAAACTAAATACTGCACATTCTCACTTACAATTGGGAACTAAACATTGGGTACTCATGGATATAAAGATGGTGAAAATAGACACTCGAGACTACTAAAAGGGGAATAAGGGAGGTGGGGCAAGGGTTGAAAAACTAACTATTGGATACTACGCTCAGTACCTGGGGGATGGGATCCATTGTACCCCAAACCTCAGCATCATGTGATATACCCAGGTAACAAACCTGTACATGTACCTCCTTGAATCTAAAATAAAAGCTGAAATTAAAAAATAACACAAAGGCAAAAATAGGTTAAGAGTAAATGGATAGAAAGTTATATTCAATGGAAATGCAATATAATCATAAGAAAGCTAGAGTGCTTATATTAGTATTTGACAAAGTAGACTTCTGGAAAAGGAATATTAACAGAGACTCTAAAAAGACATTTTATAATGAAAAAATGGTCAATACATCAGCAAGATTTAACCATCATAAGTGTGACTATACCTAATCATTATGCGTTGCTTCACGATGGAGATAAGTTCTCGGAAATGCATCATTTGGCAATTTTGTAGTAGTGCAAACATCATAGAATGTGCTTACACAACCATAGATGATACAGCCTACTGCACATCTAGGTTATATGGTATAGCCTATCGCTCCTAGGCTGCAAAACGTACCCTGAATACGCAGGCCATTGTAACACAATGGCAAGTATTTGTGTATCTAAACATATGCAAACATATAAAAGGTACAGTAAAAACAAGGTATTATAAACTTATGGGACCACCATCATGTATGCTGTCTGTTGTTAACCAAAACATTGTTATGCTGTGCTTGACTGTAGTTTCAAAATAAATGAAGTAACAGCCGATAAAACTAAAAGGAGAAATAGACAATACACATGTTTAGTTGGAAAGTTAAACACTACTTTCTTAGTAATTGATATAACAATTAGAGAGAAACTCATCTATTGAGATAATCATGTGGTTCTTGTCTTTGGTTCTGTTTATATGCTGGATTATGTTTATTGATTTGCGAATGTTGAACCAGCCTTGCATCCCAGGGATGAAGCCCACTTGATCATGGTGGATAAGCTTTTTGATGTGTTGCTGAATCCGGTTTGCCAGTATTTTATTGAGGATTTTTGCATCGATGTTCATCAGGGATATTGGTCTAAAATTCTCTTTTTTTGTTGTGTCTCTGCCAGGCTTTGGTATCAGGAGGATGTTGGCCTCATAAAATGAGTTAGGGAGGATTCCCTCTTTTTCTGTTGGTTGGAATAGTTTCAGAAGGAATGGTACCAACTCCTCCTTGTACCTCTGGTAGAATTCAGCTGTGAATCCATCTGGTCCTGGACTTTTTTTGGTTGGTAGGCTATTAATTATTGCCTCAATTTCAGAGCCTGCTATTGGTCTATTCAGGGATTCAACTTCTTCCTGGTTTAGTCTTGGAAGAGTGTTAGTGTCCAGGAAATTATCCATTTCTTTTAGATTTTCCAGTTTATTTGCGTAGAGGTGTTTATAGTATTCTCTGATGGTAGTTTGTATTTCTGTGGGGTCGGTGGTGATATCCCCTCAGTAGCAATATACGTGACATGAACAATCCTATCATTTAACTTGATATAATAAACATGTACAGAACACTACAGAAAACAACTACACAATACAATTTTTTTTACAAGTGGAAAATTCCCTGAGATAGATTATATGCCAGGACATAAAACCATAAAACAAGTCTGTGGAAATATGCAGTGTATGTTCTCAGACAACAGTAGAATAAAACCGAAACTCAACAACCAAAAGATAGCTAGAAAATTCAAAATTATTTGGACATTAAGTATCATACTTCTAAATTGTGCATAAACCAAAGAAGACAAATAATAAACGAAATAAGAAAATATTTTGAACGGGAATGATAATGCATAACACATTAAACTTTTGAAATGCCTTAAAATTTCGAGACTTAAATGCTTATATTCGGTGAAAAGAATCTAAAACCAAAAACCTAACCTTTCAACTTAAAAAGCTAAAAAGGAAGAGCAAATCAAATCCAAAATAAGTAGAAGGAAAATATTCAAATTTATAAAGTAGAAAAAAAAATTGAGAGGATTAATGAAAATTAAAAAGCATCTTTTCAGAAGATTAATGAAATTTGTAAAATTCCAGCTGAATAATGATGGATTCTGACAAATGGAATGACTGTATCAGGGATGCACATTTAAATTAATGAGAGATATTATCACTTACCTGAAAAGGATTTACCCATTTATAATACACCGGGGTTTATGAAAACACCATTTTTGCAAGTCCTTTTTAACGTTAGATATTAATCTTTTTAATTCTTTAATTAAAATTTTTTATTGTTTTAGTTTTTATTTCCAATGATGATTAGAGAGTTGAGAATCTTTGATGTATTTATTGGCATCTTGTATTTTTTTCTTCCATGATCTGATCTTTGTTTTTTTCTTATTGCTTTGCAGAAGTTCTTTTGATGTTCTGGACAGTAGGATTTTGCCTGTTATATATTTATGTGGCACGTATTTCTTTCTTGTGTGTTGCATCTCTCTTAATTTTGTTTTATACTCTATAGAAGTTTAAATATTTTAGTCAAATCTGAGTTGACTTACAAGTTTTGTGATTACTGTGGAAGCTCTTCACTATACTAATTTTCTTAAAAATCTTTATTCAATAATTGGGTTTGACTTTTATATTTAGCTTTTAGAAATGTATCTTGTATGGCATGAAGTAGAAATTGACTTTTGCTCATTTCCATGTATAGACAATTATGTCAAGAATATTTATTAAATACACCACTATACTTTTTCCTCTATGGTAAAACATCACCTTTATCATAAACTAAATTCCCACATATATTACTTTGTTTCTGAACTCTATTTTGTTCTTTCAAGCTATGAAACTATTTCTATGCCAATGCTACATGGTTTTAATTATCATGGTAATATATGGTTTTCTATAGGTAGCAGGAAAAAGTTTTCATTAAACATATTTTTGAGACTTTGAAAAGTATTGTACTACGTTTATTAGAGTTACTTGGGGAAATTTTTCTTTCTTTCTTTTTTTCTTTTTTGAGATGGAGTCTCGCCCTGTTGCCCAGGCTGGAGTGCAATGGCATGATCTTGGCTCGCTGCAACCTCTGCCTCCTGGGTTCAAGTGATTCTCCTGCCTCAGCCTCCGGAGTAGCTGGGATTACAGGCACTCGCCACCACACCCAGCTAATTTTTTGTATCTCTAGTAGAGACGGGGTTTCACCATGTTGGCCAGGCTGCTCTCAAACTCCTGACCTCGTGATCCGCCCGCCTTGGCCCCTCAAAGTGCTGGGATTACGGGCATGAGCCACCGCGTCCGGCCAGGGATTTTTTTTAACATCATGAGTCTTCTCATTTAAGAAAATGGGAACAGTTTTTATTTATAAAAGCCTTAAAAGAAAAAAAAAGGGACCAATTTATATTATACTTTCTTGTTCTTTTTTAAAATTTATTTATTTCTTTTTTTGAGACAGAGTCTTGCTCTGTTGCCCAGGCTGGAGTGCAGTGATGTGATCTAGGCTCACTGCAATCTGCTCCTCCTGGGTTCAAGCGATTCTCCTGCCTCAGCCTCCCGAGTAGCTGGGACTACAGGCGGGTGCCGCCATGCCCGGCTAATTTTTTGTATTTTCAGTAGAGACAGGGTTTCACCATGTTGGCCAGGATGGTCTTGATCTCCTGACGTTGTGATGCACCCGCCTCGGCCTCCCAAAGTGGTGGGATTACAGGCGTGAGCCACCGCGTCCAGCCTTATACTTTATTTTTCTAATGGTGGAATTAGAAATGTTTTTTTAAACTTTTATTTATTTTAGGTTTGGGGTACATGTGCAGGTTTGTTATACCAGTAAATTGTGTGTCATGGGGGGTTGGTGTACAGATTATTTCGTCACTTGGATAGTAAGCATAGTAAGTAGGTAGTTTTTCAATCCTCACCCACTTCCCGCTATCCATCTTCAAGTAGGCACATGTGTCTTTTGTTCTCTTCTTTGTGTCCATGTGTGCTTAATGCTTAGCTCTCACTTACAAGTGAGAACATGTGATATTTGGTTTTCTGTTCCTGCGTTAATTCACTGAGGATAATGGCCTCCAGCTTCATCTGTGTTGCTGCAAAGTACATGACTTGTTCTTTTTTTATGGCTTCATAGTATTCTGTGGCATATATGTACCACACTTTCTTTATCCAGTCTACCATTCATGGGCATTTAGGTTGATTCCACGTCTTTGCTACTGTGAATAGTGCTGTGATGACTGTATACGTGCATGTATCTTTATGGTAGAACGATTTATTTTCCTTTGGGTGTATATTTTTGTAGGCTCTGCAAACTTCTAAAATCTATTGATTGAAATATACATAATCCTCAAGATTGCCGTAAATTAGGTGAGGTTTTTATGTACATTTATTATAGTATTCATTTCATTTTTGTTTTTTGTTTTTGAGACGGAGTCTCACTCTGTGGCCCAGGCTGGAGTGCAGTGGTGCAATCTCGGCTCACTGCTACCTCTGCCTACCGGGTTCAAACAAGCTTCCCAAGTAGCTGGGATTACAGGTGCCCAACACCCCACCCGGATAATTTTTGTATTTTCAGTAGAGACCAGGTTTCACCATGTTGTCCAGGCAAGTCTTGAACTCCTGACCTCAGGTGATCCGCCAGCCTCGGCCTCCCAGAGTGCTGAGATTACAGGCTTGAGCCACCACACCCAAATATATAAAATGAATATAGTATTCATTTTAAATTTACTTTCCTCCTCCTTAACTAGTCTTGTCTTTCCCCATCTTAGTAAATGAAACTACTATATGCTTTGATGCAAAAGCTAAAAATTTAGGAGTCAAATCTCTCACACTCTATATCTAATGCATAACCAAAATGTCAATTCTGGTCCCAAAATATTTTCCAGATCTTTTCACTCTGTTCACTCTAGATCAATTTGCCATCATTTGTTAATAGATGTATCAATTAGGACAAAGGGTGAGTATCACATAACCAACTCTTGCCCCCTCGCCCCTCAAAAAAACCCAACTAAATACGAGTGGCTTAAACAAGATAGAGCTTTCACAAACAGAAGAGTGGTTTAACAAACAAGAAAGGAGTTTGTTCCCTTCATTACTGAGGGCCAGGTTGCTGACTCCTAAAACAAGGATTTTGTTTTGTTTTGTTTTAGACGGAGTTTCACTCTTTGTTGCCCAGGCTGGAGTGCAATGGTACGATCTGTCGGCTCACCACAACCTCCACCTCCTGGGTTCAAGTGATTCTCCTGCCTCAGTCTCCTGAGTAGCTGGGATTACAGGCATGTGCCACCACGCCTGGCTAATTTTGTATTTTTAGTGGGGACGGGGTTTCTGCATGTTGGTTAGGCTGGTCTTGAACTCCCGACCTCAGGTGATCCGCCCGCCTTGGCCTCCCAATGTGCTGGGATGACAGGTGCCAGCCACCATGCCCAGTCAAAGATGTTTTCTAATATGCCAGTGACTTTCAGACTGTAGGGTGTTGATGCCTGCGAGTTTACGGAGTGATTACCAAGTGTCCCCAAATTTTTATGTACTAAATATTATCCATAGATTAAATAAATGGTAGTATTGATTTAGTTTATATTTATTCTATGATATAGTAGACATTGCTGTGTGATATGTACACCTTATGTTGGCTAATGAATCCTTCACAAATTTATATATATATATATATATATCTAGAGAGAGAGAGAGAGAGAGAGTGTTTACCATGCACCATGTACTGTGTTTGACAGTGAAAATATAGCATTGAATAGATCAGGCCAAATCCCTTCCTTGTCATGGAAGAGAAAGTCAATAAATAACTTAACAAGACAAGTGTTCCCAAAAAGGAAAACTGTGATAAGAGAGCGTAATCAGAGGAGGTTGTTTTAAATTAAAAAATCAAAGAAGGCTTCTTTGAAGAGGTGCTATGTAAGCTTAGAATGAGCCAATTATGTGAATAAGTGGGGAAAAGAGAAGGAACATTCTAGCAGAGGGAAAAGGAATAGAAAAGACTTGTTCAAAAACAGAAAAGAAGCAAGTTTGACTGGTACTTCACACGTAAGAAGAATGGTGCAGAATAAGATTGGAGATAGAGAAAAGCCAGTTTATTCAGGGTCTTTTCAGTATGCATTTTATTCTAAAATTAGCTGATGAGTTTTCAGCAAATTGATATGATTTATTTCAGAATTTAAAAAGAACTTGGACTATGGTTTGATGTCAATGTGCAGTAAATACAGGGAGAGATGAATCTCCAATCAAAGGGTCTATTTGGGAATAATATACAAAAAAATTGCAATTTGGGATACACAAACCAGGTAGCCCCTAGGTGTGTCCAAAGAATGAAGGGAAAGGCTGGGGTTTTATTGGGGAAAAAGAGGAAGGTTAGGTAAGGGGGTACTGTCAGTATCTTATGGGAACTGGTGACTGGCAGCAGTTACTAGGTAAAATTTATAAACTGAAAGTCGTAGCAAGCCTTCGACGTTTTGGATTAGGTTTGTGAGACAGCTCTTGGGGTAGGTATTTGTGACATGCGTGCTTCTGCCTATGGTCCCCTGACTCTATTTTAATTGGGTATGCCAAAAATGACTCCATTTTGCATAATCATTGTTCACAGTGGGTACTAAGATCAGAGGGGACAAGGGTAGAAAAGGGTCACATGGGCAGAAAAGGGTCATATGGTCATCTGGGTGCGGCACACGAGTTGACTAGTTTGCTTTCCACATCTGTTCTCCTTTTTCTATTTAGTAATAGCCTCAGTTTTTACCTGGCCATATCACCTCCGTGAACCCCGAAAATTTGAGACAGGTCTCAGTTAATTTAGAAAGTTTATTCTGCCAAGGTTGGGGACGCACCTGTGACAGTCTCAGGAAGTCCTGAGGACAGGCGCCCAAGGTGTTCGGGACACCGCTTGGTTTTATACGTTTTAGGTAGACACGAGACATCAATCAATATGTATGAAGTACATTACTTCCGTGCAGAAAGGCAGAGACAGCTCAAAGCAAGGCCCCCCCCACCGAGGGCTTCCAGGTCACAGGTAGGAGAGAGACAGATGGTTCCATTCTTTGGAGTTTCTGATAAGTCTTTCCAACGGAGGCAATCAGAATATGCATCTATCTCTGTGAGCAGAGGAATGACTTTGAATAGAATGGGAGGCAGATTTGCCCCAGGGGTTCCCAGCTTGAAGAGGCCCAAGATATTTTCCTTTCAAGCTTCTCATCTAAAAGACTCCATTTTCCACCTGTCCCTAAAGCCAGATTGAAGACATGTGATTAAGTCCTGAACAATTTGTTTTAAGCAAAAGTAGAGTGTGAAACTTTCAGGAAGCTTCTAACATTGCCTGAGCCCTGTACTGAAAAACAGTGATGATTTATAAATTCCTTCACCCTTTCGTTTTCTGAGACCCATCCCTAGCCCTGCCTTGCCTTTTGTGTTCCAGGAATGAATTACCTCAAAGAACTACCCTTTCTCACATGAGGTAGATAAGACTGTGTCTGTTTCTCCTGGCTTCTGTAATACTCTCAGATGACTCCCTTGTTTTTGCCTGAACCTGCTGACAAGGTCAGTCATGAACTCTCCAAGTCCCCATTGTTTGTCTCATGAATGATTTAGCTGAGATTAGAACAGTTTGTCAGTTTGAAACTAGCCAAACACTGACATAAACATTGCCTGTTCCGCCAACCGACCAGGACTTCCCCTGATTGTAAAACAACCCCAAATGGCAATCGCCCCACGTCTGCTCCTTTCTATAAAAGTCTAAGAAGGGCTGGGCACAGCGGCTCATGCCTGTAATCTCAGTGCTTTGGGAAGTGGAGGTGGGAGGACTGCTTGAGGACATGAGTTCAAGAGGAGCCTGGGCAACATACCAAGGCCTTGGCTCTACAAAAAAAAAAAAAAAAAAAAAAAAAAAAAGAACCAGGTGTGGTGGCACCTATAATTCGAGCCACTCAGGAGGCTGAGGCAGGAAGATGGTTTGAGCCCAGGAATTTGAGGCTGCAGTGAACTCGGATCATGCCACTGCAGACCAGCCTGGGAGGCAGAGTGAGATGCTGTTTCTATGCTAAAAACAAACAAACAAATCTAAAGGAAAATCACACTGCCAAGACACTCTGACATTAGGGTCTAGGGTGTTCTGCTTATTGCAAAAGACTGAATAAAACCATCTCCTTAATTGTCAAGATCACGCCACTGCACTCCAGCCTGGAGACCCTGTCATTAAAAAAAAAAAATTAAAAACATATATAATATTGTTCCAAACAATGCTATGATAAAAGTGCTCTGCAGTGAAATAAGTTTTGAAAATACTGTACACTATCACCAATATCCTTTGGAGTTTATAACACATTATTCACTTTTAGATATCTTCTGAGGAACGCAAGTAAAAAAGCTGCTTAGGCTAGGCGCGGTGACCCATGCCTGTTATCCCAGCACTTTGGGTACAACACCCAGGTGGGTGGAGTGCTTGGGCTTGAGTTTGAGGCCAGCCTGGGCAACATGGCAAAACCCTGTCTCTACAAAAAATACAAAAATGATCTGGGTGTGGTAGTACCCACCTGTAGTCCCAGCTACTCAGGAGGCTGAGGTGTGAGGATCGCTTGAGCATGGACAGCAGTGGTTGCATCGAGCCAAGATTGTGCCACTGCACTCCAGCCTGGGCAACTACAGAATAGTGTTAAGTTATTGTGATTCTCCTGCCTCAGCCTCCCGACTAGCTGAGATTACAGGTGCACACCACTACACCTGGCTAATTTTTTGTATTTTTAGTTGAGACGGGATTTCACTATGTTGGCCAGACTGGTCTTGAACTCCTGACCTCGTGATCTGCCCTCCTCGGCCTCCCAAAGTGCTGGGATTACAGACGTGGGCCACCGTGCCCCGCCCTAAGGTAATTTTTATATGCACTGGGAAACCCAAAAATGTGTGCAGCTGACTTAATTGTGGTATCTGGAATCAAACCCACAGTATTTCCAAAGTATGGCTGTATTAAAAAGAATGAGCTAGACAAATATGGCCTCATGTGCCATATTTATGGCACATGTGGAATTAATATTTTAATTCCACTCGTGGAAAAATGTCACCAACAGAGTAAATTTTGTAAATGTAAATGGTAGAATAGCCGGGCGCGGTGGCTCATGCCTGTAATCCCAGCACTCTGGGAGGCTGAGGTGGGCGGATCACAAGGTCAAGAGACCAAGACCATCCTGGCCAACATGGTGAAACCCTGTCTCTACTAAAAATACAAAAATTAGCTGGGCGTGGTGGCATGCGCCTGTAGTCCCAGTTACTAAGGAGACTGAGGCGGGAGAATTTCTTGAACCTGGGAGGCAGAGGTTGCAGTGAGCCGAGATTGTGCCATTGCACTCCAGCCTGGAGACACAGCGAGACTCCATCTCCAAAAAAAAAAAAAGAAGAAATGGTAGAATGGTCTCACTTCTGTTTTTGATTATGCATAGAAAATGGATTTGGAAAGTCATAGAGAAACTGAATTGTTAAAACGACCTCTGAGAAAAAGGGATATAGTAGGTAGGAGCCAGTAGGGTGAGAGTGATACCAATGTTTATTTCATGTACTTTTTAAATTATATTAACACATTTTTAAAAATATGTATATTAAAGAAGTTTAAGACGTTTATAAAAATGTATATTAAAATAAATTTAATGAGTAATTATTGTTAACCTTTGGTACATTTGGGGCTTCCAAGGAAAGCAGGATAAATACAAACACGCGTGCATACATACATACGTGGAACAATTTTCAGGGGAGAGATTCCAAATCTTCAACAAAATTTTCAATTGATTCTGTGATCCCAAAAATGTTAATACTGATGGTAAACAGGGCCACAGTGTGACTCCACAAAGTAGGAAGGAACTCTAAGTAGTAAGATACATCATTTTCTCCAGGATAGAAAGAAGGGTCTTCTGTCTTCCTCACCAAATATTCTCCGGCTCTGCCCTCATTTTCTTATACTGGTGGCGTTCAAAATATATGGTGTATTTGCCGGGCATGATGGCTTACGCCTATAATCTCAGCAATTTGGGAGGCCACAATGGGCAGATCTCTTGAGGCCAGGAGTTTGAGATCAGCCTGGCCAACATGGTGAAACCCCATCTATACTAAAATTACAAAAGTTAGCCAGGCATGGTGGCACAAAACTGTAGTCCTAGCTACTCAGGAGGCTGAGGCATGAGAATCACTGGAATCCAGGAGGCGGAGGTTGCAGTAAGCCAAGATGATGAGATTGCAGCAATTCAGTTCCATCTTCAGGCTCCACTTCTAATTCTAGTTCTCTTGCTATTTCTGCCACATCTGCAGTTACTTCCTCCACTGAAGTCTTGAGCCTCTCAAAGTCAGCCATGAGGATTGGAATCAACTTCTTCCAAACTTCTATTAATTTTGATATTTTGACTTCCTCCCTTGAATAATGAATGTTCTTAATGGTATATAGAATGGCGAATCCTTTCCAGAAGGTTTGCAATGTACTGTACTCAGATCCATCATAGGAATCACTATCTATGGCAGCCACAGTATTACAAAATGTGTTTTTTAAATGATAAGACTTGAATGTAGAGGCCGGGCGCGGTGGCTCAAGCCTGTAATCCCAGCACTTTGGGAGGCCGAGACGGGCGGATCACGAGGTCAGGAGATTGAGACCATCCTGGCTAACACGGTGAAACCCCGTCTCTACTAAAAAATACAAAAAATTAGCCGGGCGAGGTGGCGGGCGCCTGTAGTCCCAGCTACTCGGGAGGCTGAGGCAGGAGAATGGTCTAAACCCGGGAGGCGGAGCTTGCAGTGAGCTGAGATCCGGCCACTGCACCCCAGCCTGGGCGACAGAGCAAGACTCTGTCTCAAAAAAAAAAAAAAAAAAAAAAAAAAGACTTGAATGTAGAAATTACTCCTTGATTCATGGTCTGCAGAATGGATGTGTTAGCAGGCTATGAAATCATTAACTGCCATCAGAGTTTTTGGGTGACCAAGTGCACTATTAATGAACAGTAAAATTTTTAAAGGAATTTTTTTCTAGGAGGTGAAATAGTGGGTTTAAAATATTCATTAAACCATGCTGTAAACAGATGTGTTGCCATTCAGGCTTTGTTATTCCATTTCTAGAGCACAGGCAGAGTAGATTTAGCATAATTCTTTTTTTTTTTTTAAAGTTGTCCTGAACATTTATACATAGGTCTTCCTGAAGACACACATTTTCATTTCTACTAAATACCTAGGTATGACTTTAAAATATATGTGTGTATGTGTGTATATATATGTGTATATATATGTGTGTGTATATATATGTGTATATATATGTATATATGTGTGTGTGTGTATATGTATATATATGTGTGTGTATATATATGTGTATATATATATACACACACACATACATACACACACACACTTTAACTTCTGGGATACATGTGCTGAATGTGCAGATTTGTTACATAAGTATACATGTGCCATGGTGGTTGCACCTATCAACCTGTCATCTAGGTTTTAAGCCCTTTATGCATTCGATACTTTTCCTAAGATTTAGCATAATTTTTTTTGTTGTTTGTTTGAGATGGAGTCTCGCTCTGTCGCCCAGGCTGGAGAGCAGTGCTGTGAGAGCAGCGGGGTTTCACCATGTTGGTCAGGCTGGTCTCAAACTCCTGACCTCGTGATCTGCCCGCCTCAGCCTCCCAAAGGGCTGGGATGACAGGTGTAAGCCACCGTTCCTGGCCAGATTTAGCATAACTCTTAAAGGCTCTAGGAATTTTAAAATGGTAAACGAGTATTGGCTTCAACTGACAACCACCAGCTACATTAGGCCTTAACAAGTGAGTCAGCCTGTCTTTTGAAGCTTTGAAGCCAGGCATTGATTTTTCCTCTCTCTCTAGCTATGAAAGTCTTAGATGTCATCTTCTTCGAATATAAGGTTGTTTCATCTCCATGAAAAATTATCCCTTAGTATGGCCACCTTCATCAATGATCTTAGCTAGATTTTCTGGTCAACTTGCTACAGCTTCTTCATCAGTACTCACAGCTTCACCTTGCTCTTTTATGTTATGGAGATGACTTCTTTCCTTAAACCTCATGAACCTCTGCTATCTTCAAACTTTTCTTCTGCAGTTTACTCATTTCTCCCAGACTTTAGAGAATTGAGAATCAGGGCCTTGCTCTGGATCAGGCTTTCATTCAAGGTAATGTTGTTGGTTGTATCTTCTACACGGACCACTCAAACTTTCTTCATAGCAGTAAGGTTGTTTATCTTTCTTATCATTTACTTGTTTAGTGGAGTAGCACTTTCAGTTTTCTTAAAGAACTTTTGCATTGCATTCACAACTTGGCTAACTGATACAAAAAACCTAGCTTTCTTTTGACAAAACTTTCTCACTAATCTTATCATTTCTAGCTTTTGATTTAAAGTGAGACACATGCAATTCTTCCTTTCACTTGAACACTTAGAGGCCATTGTGGGGATATAAAATGGCCTAATTTCAACATTGTTTTGTCTTCGGGAATAGGGAGGCCCAAGGTGAGAGAGATACAGGAGAATGTACTGGTCCTGGGGCAGTCAGAAACGCACAACATTGATCTATTAAGTTTGCCGTCTTATAGTGGCATAGCTGGTGGCACCCCAAAACAATTACAAGAGTTAACATAAAAAAATCACTGAACACAGATAACGATAATAAATATAGTATTAACGGAAATGTTTGAAGTATTGTGAAAATTACCAAAATATGATGCAGAGACATGAAGCGGGTGTATGCTTGTGGAAATATGTTGCAGATAGACCTGCTTGATGCAGGGTTGCCACAAACTTTCAATTTGTAAAAAATGCAGTATCTGTAAAGCACAATAAAGCTAAACACAATAAAAGGAGGTACGCCTGTAATTCCTGGTATGAAGTACCATAGTTCTCCATTTTTTCCCCATTAGTTGTTAATCTGTTTCACATTTACTGAACTTCTCTCGGTGAGACACGCTGTGTGGCTGGAGAAATAGCAGGGAAGGAGACAGACATGGCTCCTGCTCTTAGAGAGCCAGCTCTCTAGTAGGGGGAGACACATCATTAACAAGTAAACTGTGCTAGAGTGAGGTTTCAAAGGCGAACAATTAAATTTTGGTCCTTGTTCTCCTGGAGCCTACATTTTAGGGTAATTAAATAAAATATGAAAGACCTCAACACTGACTGGAACATAATAATCGATCAGTAAATGTAAATTTTTGTTACTGCTTAAAAAATCGGTTACAATCTGCCATTGAATTCATTGTTCAAGATTGCGTTCTGAATACTGGTGATGTGTTTTTGCCATTTGACTACCTTCTATAATTTGCCTTGCCTGCTTATATCCTTGGTTATGATTTTTCTGGTTTGGCTTTTACTAATGGACATGTAGTTCTGAAGCAGGAGAATAGGGTCCGGAGGCAAGGAATGTAAGGTTGCTTCACGCTGACTTCCTGGAAATAAATCAAATTGAAATACTTCAGCAATGACAGGAAGCATCCTCTCCATTTACATAAGGCTTATATCCACTAAATGAGTTTGAACTTTACTTCATCCTCTTCATTTACATAGAGCATATGCCAAGTAACCAATGGAAACTTCTAGAGGGCATTTAAACCCCAGAACATTCTCTAACGGCACTCTTGAGCCCCTATGCTCGGGGGCTCCTAACTTATGGGGTGTACTTTCATCTTCAATAAATCTCTGCTTTTTTTTTTTTTCTTCATTCTTTCCTTGCTTTGTTTGTACATTTTGTCCAATTCTTTGTTCAAGACGCCAAGAACGTGGACACATCAACTGGTAATAGCTCTTCATTGAATAAACACATGACAACCACTTGTCTACTACCTGTGCTGATAATTTCCTTGTATTACACTCGGTTGTCTTTTAGGTTCGTTAAGGTCATATTTAAACATGGACTTTTGAGATTTGTTGTAGCTAAACCCGTATATAAGCATTTAGGCTTCCTCCTTCTTTGGGTCTTTTCTTGTTGACGCCCATGCACACAGCTGTAAGCTTTTCTCCTGTTAAACTTATGTCAATTTGACCTCTTAGGCCCAGGTGGAAACCTTAAGAGGGTAGAGGGAGATTAGGTTTGCTCAGTATTGGAAAAGCCTGTATTGCAAGAGTGACGCTTTGCAGCTGCAGATAGGTGGCTTGAAGTTTCTTCCAACAAAAAAATTGTTTCCACAAAGCAAAGGAAGGAAAGCTCTTAACGGAGTGTTCCCTAAATAAACAAAGTTTTTTTTTTTGTTGTTGTTGGTTTTTGAGATGGAGTCTCACTCTGTTGCCCAGGCTGGGAGTACAGTGGTGTGATCTCGGCTCACTGCAACCTCCGCCTCCCGGGTTCAAGCGATTCTCCTGCCTCCGCCTCCGGAGTAGCTGGGATTACAGGCGAGCGCTACCATGCCCGGCTAATTTTTTGTATTTTTAGTAGAGACGAGGTTTCACCATGCTGGCCAGGCTGGTCTCGAACTCCTGACCTTGTGATCCGTCCGCCTCAGCCTCCCAAAGTGCTGGGATTACAGGCGTGAGCCACCGGACCCGGCCAGGAAGGAAAGCTTTTAACCCGACGGCTCAGGGAGGACACCGGTAAGCAGCACTGTGTAGTTTTGTTTGGCTCGGAAGCCAGGTCAAGCATGGGTGATGGGGAATTCACCACTTAGTTTGGAGCAAACGGTAGCCTCCTTTCTAAAGCTGACTGAGTGCAGAGGGCTCGGCAGCAATGCCACAGCTAGCAGAACCAGCCCAGAGAACGCAGCATTGGAGACTTGAGGCGGATGGTGCCGGACACAGAGCACGGGGCGCGGCTCCCACTTGCCTCCGGCTCCCGGAAGCGGGCGGGGCCACCTCGCGTCCCGGGGGCTAAAACCTGCGAGCGAGGACCGCGCGCGAGGCTCCTTAGCCGCGCGCCGAGCGGTTGATCGCCGTAGCTCCCGCAGCCTGCGCTCCCCACTCTGTGGCTCCATCCGCCATTGTGTAAGTGCGACTGCCGCCGGGCGCCCGGGCCGCGGCAGGGGGCGGCCGCCTCTCGCTCCCCAGGTTCCCGGATGGTGACGGATCCACGGGCAGAGGCGGCAGGGGCAAGCCCTCGGACCTCATAGCAGCCCGCGCGCGCCGGTCTGCGGTGAACCCCGCCCGCGGCGGCGCTGCAGGCTAGCCGTGGCGGGTCCCAACGCTGGGTGCCGCGCCGCCGCTCAGCTGGCTCCTGGGTCCCGAAGCGCGCCGTTGCCGAGTGCCGGGTTCAGGCGTCTCCGGTGCTGTTAGTTTTGCGCAGTGTTTAATTACAACTGAGAAAGTCTAACTTCACTTTTTTTTTTTTTTTTTTTAAATGCAGAGGCCAATAATCCGTTATGGAGCATGCCTTTACCCCGTTGGAGCCCCTGCTTTCCACTGGTACTGTATTTCTTTCCACGTTTTAGTGTCACTGACATGCCCCTCCCCAGCGACGGGAACAGGTCGAAAGGACGGGGCTCTAGAGCCAGCGTGACTTCCAGCCTGGGTTCTGTCCCTGATTTCCTAGCTCTGTACCGCTAAGCATATCAGCCTCTCGCCGGCCTCATTTTCCTCATCTGAAAAATGAGCTTACGTATCAGTCCTTGCTGTGAGGACGAAATGACACGATGTGTGTATAGTCCGCCTGGAGCCCAGTAAGCTCTTCCCGGCTGTTGCGCCTCCACCAGCAGCACGAACAAATCTGGAACGTAGCGGAACATTAGACATTGCAGGCATTAGGGACGGTCATCGTTGCTTGACCGTGATGCATTTTTAATCCATTCACAGTGCCCCGAGCTTACCTAATAAAAGATTGGTAAATGGTTATATCAAGTGCTTTAAATGTATGTGACACTCAGGATTTTTGTTCTAAGATTTGAAATTACTGTGTAACTGAGTGCAGGCTGGGCTGCTCCGCTGCTTGCCGAGCCAATCAACAAGGACGAAGTGCCCGGAAAGGAAAGTGACTACTTTCCAAAGCTAGCAGTGGGGAAGTGGTCCAAGCTTCTGCCTTAAAGAAACCATTTCAAATTTGGAGAAAATGCAAGGGCTTAAAAAGGGGAGCTTGGCATCGGGGCTCGGAGGCCCCAGTCTCTGTGACTCGCTCAGATATTTATCTTGGGTTGTTGCCTCATCTGTTGAATGGGCTGGCGCCATCTGGAGTATAACTGGGTTGCAAATTAACTGCAGCCTTGAAGTAATCTCCGGGTGGAGGAGAATGCAATAGTCGCCTGAATTGTTTCAAGATTAGTCTCTGGAACTTCAGACGAACACATAATTAGATAAGGGAAACGTTGTGTAAGGGGGTGCTTGGGGGAAAGAAGGAGAGCAAAGATTATCATCTCATTGTTAAAGGTAAGACAAGGCATGGCACAGGAAAGAGAAAAACTTTTGAAAACAAGACATTTGGGTACTTCACGTGGAAATAGATGGAATGAATGAGTTTGAGACAGGTTGTTAGCATTCATTCTTGTGTAATTGACTACTGTGTGATAATTTGGTAATGTTAAAGTATTTTTAATTATTTTTCTCATAACTTTCATAAATTTAAACAGCATAATTGTTTAAATGTTTACATTTGTTTTCTGTCAACATGAATTCATGGGTCTTGTTTAGGGCATTGAGTTTAACTTGTACGTTTTTCCACATGCTGGGAATAGTAGGTGACATTGACTCCTTACTCTCAAGTCATGTTTTTGTTTGTGACAGGGTCTTGCTTTGTTGCCCTGGCTGGAGTGCAGTGGTGGTATTATGGCTCACTGCATCCTCGACTTCCCATGCTCAAGCGATCCTCCCACCTCAGCCTCTGGAGTAGTTAGGACTACAGGTGTGCACTACCCGACCTGGCCACTTTTTAAATTTTTTGTAAAGAAGGGGTCTCCCTGTGTTGCCCAGGCTGGTCTCAAACTCCTGGGCTCAAGTGATCCCAGTCTCCTGCTACCACGCACAGTTATGCCAACTGCTTTATATGCATGTTTATGTCTTATTCTACAGGCGAAGGAAAACAGTTACAGAACTAGAATCTTAACCCGGTTATTGTTTCAGGAGGTTAAAAGGTTGAGCGTTTATTACCTTAAACAGCTTTTCAAAAGTTAAAAAAAAAAAAAAAAAAAAAAAAAAAAAAAAAAAAAAAGGCCAGGTGCGGTGGTTCATGGCTGTAATCCCAGCATTTTGGGAGGCTGAGGCAAGAGGATCACCTGAGGTCAGGAATTCCGAAAGCAGCCTGGCTAACATGGTGAAACTCTGTCTCTACTAAAAATAGTCTCTACTAAAAGTTGGGTGTGGTGGCACATGCCTGTAATCCCAGCTACTCGAGAGGCTGAGATAGGAGAACTGTGGGAGAATTGCTTGAAGCTGGGAGGTGGAGGTTGTAGTGAGCTGAGATCGCGTCACTGCACTCCAGCCTGGGAGAGAGAGAGAGACTCCATCCTCCATCTCAAAACAAAAACAAAAAAAATCCAAAAAAAACCAAAAAAACAAAAAAAACCCAGAAGGCATTGGCAAGCACATTTTGCAAATTTCCTACTTCTCGTTTATCCAGTATTACCAGGACAAATAGCATTTTCTAGAGTAAACATTTGATTCGAGTGATCTGTTGACTTTCAGATTTGTTACTGAAACCTCAGAGCCTTACTGTCTGAAGATTTCTGATGGTTTCTAGGTTAAAAGACATATATCAAGAGATACTGACTGCTGCGCAATAAAGATTATATTGAGGAGCTATAATATCTGAGTTTAAATCCTAGCTTTGCCACTTAATAGTTATATGACCTTGTACTTCCATTTCTTCATCTGCAATATAGGAATACATCATAGGGTTATTATGTGTATAAATGAATTAGTACAAATCAAGCACTTCAGTAGCTATAAGCTGTTCAGCAGTAAGTCTGAGGGGAAAGCAAAAAGGCAGTTGAATCTCAGGGTGGATACTGAGATGGAAAAGGAGGGAGCAGATAGCTCTGCCCCTATGTTTTTATTAGAGGCTTAGTGGGGAAGGCCTTGACTGCTTAAGTCAGGACATTTGTAAGTTCCACATTGGAACAGGGCGGGTAGGGAAATGGTGATATGTGAAGTAGAGATCCAGGGGACAGAATCCAGTGCTCCCTTGGGTGGTTCTCACAGTCTCCTCCTGTTGTTCCTATGGGTAAAACTATGTAAGATTCTTGCCTTATCTGTAGTTTTGAACTTGAAACAAGGATTCGGGCAAGTTTGTGATTACTCTAGATAAGTATAAGGTATTTAACAACAGAGCTGTTACTGTAAGAGCCAGTGTAATGCCGGTCTTTTGCAGTAATTCAGTAAATTTTTGAGGTTAATTTTTTATTGGAGCGATTCCCTTTATCAAACAGATTTAGTGTTTAATACTCATCTGGCAGAGAAGTTTTTCTGATAGCAGCTTCTGTGAATTTGATTTGTTGGTGTTATCTGTAATGCTTACTAAGATTCAGTATAGTAGGCAGTCCAGCGATAAAGGTAGTTCTCTACAGATTAAGAAGTTGCTAAGAAAAGTTTTGTGGACCAAAATACCCTCTGGGATGATCACCAGCTCAGGGAAAGATGGAATTCTTTTTAAAATTATTTATTTATTTTTTCATAACTAAAATAAGTGCCCATTATTTAAGAACAAACAACTATCTACCCTAGAATGTGAAAGTTTCCTGTATTCCCTTTTCCAGAAATAACTATTATTTCTCCTACTTTAAACAAAATGGGTTCATATTACAAATTGTTTGTAAATTACTGTTTGGGGGCAGTGAGTTAAAATACATAAATATTTGTTACTACAAACATTATATGTGCTCTTTGTTCATTTTTTAATTTGTTTTTCAAACTAAGTAAAAAGTGTATCCTAGTTACCAGACATTATCAATCTAAAAATGTATGTGTTCTTTTACATTTTGTGTGTATGAATAAACAAAAATAGGCCTATTGAATACCCTTTTCTGCAACTGTTTTCACCTACTTTGTTATGTCTGTGTGTATAGATATCCCAACTGTTTTGTTTTTTTAATGGGCAGTATGGACTCAAATTCACTGGTCTTTCTTTTTTTTTCCTTTTCCTTTTCTTTAGAGATAGGATCTTGCTCTGCTGCCCAGGCTCCAGTGCAGTGGTGTGATGATTGTTCACTGTAACCTCTGACTCCTGGGCTCAAGCAGTCCTCCTGCCTTGGCCTCCCAAAGTGTTGGGATTACAGGCATGAGCTGCTGTGCCTGGCCTCACTAGTCTTAACAGACGTTTGTGGTAGTTACTTCCAGTTTGTACTATGACAGACTACAATGCATGTCTTTGATCCTACTATTTTTCATGTTTATGTATTTTAGTAGTGTCAATTTCTAGAAATGCAGTTGCCAGGCCAAAGGACATGTCTGCATTTCTGGTTATCAAGAGGATCTATCAGCTAACTGGTGTATATTCTTTGGTACTAGGTGCTGAGGGGGATACAAAATTGGAAGAAGTGGTCCCTTCTATCCAGGAGTTTATGGTCTAATTGTCAAGAACAAAACATAAGATTCCAGTGAGATTTGAATTATGTATTATAGAACCCACATAGGAACTGTAGAGACCAGGATGAGAGGCAGGCTGGAGTCGGCAAATAAATCATGGGGTAACTCTGACATCAGCTGGGCCTCCAAAAGAGCACTGGATTTAAATGGAGAGAAGCACAGGGAGGTTTCCAGAAGAGCATCGCAGGTGATGGGCCATCCTAGAGAGGGAGCTCAGTGCTACATCTGGACATGAAAATAGACATGGTGGTGAGTGAGAGATAGTGTGACTAGGTTGGAGCGTGCTCTTGAGGGTTTTGGAAGAACGTGGTTGAACAGTGAGGGTAGAATCAGATTGTGGAGGAAGAGACATTTATCGCAGAGAAGGAGATAGTTTTTGAAAGTTTCTGTGTCTTCTGCCTTTGGAACATTCTATACAAAGCAGCTTTTTATAAACAGTAATCCCCCCTTATCCTAGAGTGATATATTCTAAGAACTCCAGTGCAGCGAGTCACCCACCTTTTTTGGCACCAGGAACTGGTTTTGTAGAAGACAGTTTTTCTGTGGACCAGCGGAGGGGTGGGTGGTGGTGGTGGTTTCAGGATGACTCAAGCCTTACGTTTATTGTGCACTTTATTTCTATTGTTATTGCATTGTAATATGTATATAGGTATATATTATTTCATGTAGTATATGTAGTGACAGATCATCAGGCTTTGGGGTCATGTGAGAATCTAATGCCCTGCTGATCTGACAGGAGGAAGAGCTCAGCTTCACTCCTTCCTGCCCTACTGTGTGGGTGGGTTTGTAACTGGCCACAGACGGTCTAATTTACAGATGATTTGAAGTATACAGGAGGGTGTGTGCAGGTTGTATACAGATAAGGGGGGACTACTGTACTTTAAAACTCATTTAGATGTGTCATCGATGTCATGGTTCTGATTTACCAACCAAATATAGGTTAAAGTCCTTATCTTGAAGGCAGTTTTCAAGTGTACAATAAATTGTTTATTAACAGTAGTCACTGTGATAGTGCAATCACCTCTTTGTACTAAGGTAAACTCACATACCCACTATTTCCTTATAGGAACATTTGTTCTTGCGTCAGTATTTTCCCTTAGCTCATGCTAAATTTGCCACCTAGAATGATCTTTGCCAATCCTTAGAATTATTATTCTTAAATTTTAGCCATTCTGTTGGGTGTGTATAGCGGTGTCTCTATGATTTTTGTCATTTTTCCTTATGACAGATTTCTCATAATGTGTTCATTGACCTTTTGCATGCCTTCTGAAGTGTTTACGGCTCTTACTCATTTTTTCAATTAGATTGTCTTTCCTTTTTTATAAAAACGTATTTTAGGAGTTTTAAAAAAATATATTCTGGTTGCAGTTCTTTACATTTTGATTTTCTCATTATTAAAATAGGGAGAATGACACTTTCCAAGGAGAGTTGTGAAAATTAAACAGTGTATGTAAAGCATGTAATGGTGACATGTAAGAATTCAAGCATTTTAAGTGTTTTTTGTCTTTTTAAACTTTTCATCTGAAGGGTTTTTATTTTTAAATTAATACAGAATATTTAACCGGTAAGGGTGTACTATTGCTGTTTGAGGCCTTGTAAACGTAGGTGCCTTTTCAACATACTCTTAGACATCTAAACTTTTTGCTGTGTTCTTCAGTGCCTGTGATCATTTCAGTTTTTATCATGAAAATTTATGTTCAGAAATTACTATGCTTTAAACTTTTTTTAAAAAAGTAAGGTCTATTTACTTTAAACACTTTATAGCCAACATAAAGGTAAATAAATAGTCAAATCTCAGAACAGTTATTTGCCTTGTGCTTATTTCACAAACTCAAGACACAGCAGTTACAGAGGTTTGAATTTCTAGTCTACTAAGAATACTGATCTTTTTATTTTTATCTTTTCAAATTTATTGAGGCGTGATTGACAAATAAAAGTGCTATATTTAGCCAGGAGTGGTGGCTCTCGCCTGTATTCCCAGCACTGTGGGAGGCCCACCCATCTGCCTTCACTGCACTGTATTTACTTCTTTAAAGATCCTGTCTGCAAATACAGCCATGTTCTGCGGTTCTGGGGGTTAGGACTTCAACTTATGAATTTGGTGGGAGTCGGGGGGTGGGTGGGCACAATTTAGCTCATAACAAATAGGGTATGTCAATTAGCTTTTCAGCTGTAAACTAAAAAAAAACATCGACTGGGTCCATATTTCAGTATTACCATGATTTCCCAAAAAGAGGTTTTAACATGTAATTCTAATAGCATATAGGTAGTATATGAAGCAGAGTCAATTTTGGTCTTATTTAGTTGCTGTTTTCTACTTATATACAAAGGTTTTTCTGTTCATTCCTGTTTATCCCTTATGGGCCACACTGTAGTAGATGTTGTAGGAAAATAAAAAAGGGTTGACAAATCTTACTGTGAAAGATTTCAGTATATAACAGGCTGTTTAGTACAACACAATGGAAATGTAATTTCATGCATCATATAATTCAAAACTTTCTAATAGACTCATTAAAAAGGTTACAAATTTTAATTTTAAGTTTATGTCTTATTGAATCTAATCTAATCTAAAATTCTATTATTTTGACATGTGGTCAATGGAAATCATTACTAATGCTATAGTTTACATTTTTTTTTTTTTGCACAAAATCTTCAAACTCCAGTGTGTAGTTTACGTATCTAGCACATCTCAATTCAGATGATAAATTTTCATTAGACATACTTGATCTATATTTAATTTGTGATAATTTGTCAAATGTTTTGTTTTTATTCATATTAGCAAGGAGCAACTTGTAGCCTTGTAACTTTGGAATGAACTTTATAGGCAAGGAAAAGAATATTTTGTTTCCAAAGAAAGCCTTGGGAATGGATACTAGAGATAGAACTGGACTAAAACCTAGGTTTTCTGATTATCTATTTCCCTTAATATTATAATGACTTTTGTTGTTGTTTAAAGCAGTATGCCTGCTTTAAAACCTAGAAAACTTTCGGGGTTATTGTTGTTGATGATGTTGTTGATTGGTTTTTTAAGATACTTTCATCTGGTATGGTAAAGAAATTTCTGGGCCGGGCGCGGTGGCTCAAGCCTGTAATCCCAGCACTTTGGGAGGCTGAGGCGGATGGATCACAAGGTCAGCAGATCGAGACCATCCTGGCTAACCCGGTGAAACCCCGTCTCTACTAAAAAATACAAAAAACTAGCCGGGCGAGGTGGCGGGCACCTGTAATCCCAGCTACTGGGGAGGCTGAGGCAGGAGAATGGCGTAAACCCCGGAGGCGGAGCTTGCAGTGAGCTGAGATCCGGCCACTGCACTCCAGCCTGGGCGACAGAGCGAGACTCCGTCTCAAAAAAAAAAAAAAAAAAAAAAAAAAGAAATTTCTGGCTAAAACTGCTGTGTAAGGATTAGCCTTATCTGCTGCTTAAGGATTGTGATATTTTTGTTATCAAGGGCTATCTCAGATAGTGGAAGATACGAATTTGTGAATTCTAGCTTCGAGGATTTTATGATACTCTCCTACCCAATCAGAAATCCTCCTATGTAGCCCTCAAATCTCTGGAACGTTTCCGGAACACTCCCTGTGTTGACTGTTCAAGGTTTTCTTGGTATATAAGGTATAATTGTTGGAATCCTTCCTTTTTATTTCTTTCAGCCTATTTCTAATTTACTAAGACTTGCTGTTAACTACCCTTTACTTATATTTTTACTTATTATATTTGGTGTAGTTTAACTTTTCTTCATATTTTGTTTTATTTTCATATTTGCCTTAATTTTTGCTGTACTTTTAATTAGATTAGTTATATTTGATGACAACATTTTGATGCATCCTCATTGTCAAGGAGCAAATTGTTTCTCTTGCCTTAAATAAAGATCTCATTAACTTTATAAGCTATCTTTTCCACATCATCTAGACAATCAATTTCCTTTGATTCAGTGGTATTTAGTCTTGTGGCACCTGCCCCCCATCTTTCCATGTTAGCATTTTAATAGTTCATGCCTTTAGAAACTAAAACTTCTAAAGTGAGTTTAAAAATAATTTTAAATCTTTAAAAAATTATCTAAATTTATATTTTGTAGCATTATTAGAAAGAATGGGTTTTTTTTTTTTTTTTAGATGAAACAATTAAAAATATCAAGTGAGCCTGTGGGAGTGGTTTTAATATTCACAGTGATAAAATGTTACAGCATAATTACACCAAAAAAATCTGTGGGTATTGACACATTAACACCAGATATCTTTGAGGTTTTCTAGGAAAATGAGATGTGTTTGTGCGTTAACTTTCCATCAAATAAATTTTATTTTTTTTGTTGCTGTTGGTAGAATGCATCCGAAAGTTATTCTTTGTAGGTGGCAAACAAATGCTGAAACAAATGGATTTCATTCTGCGTATTTCTGTATCTTTATCATACCATTGTCTTTGAAGGTATTCATTTTTCACAGTGGAATTGTTTCTTTTGTTTTTATGACTTCCAGTGAATTTAAGCTTTTGATTTACTCGTATAGGTCATGTGTAAGGTTTTGACTTGCCAGCCCAATTGCTGCCAAAAAACTCTTCTTTTTTCAAAGTAGGAAAACTGTTCTAGAAAAAGTTTCTTCCTAATCCAAGTACATATGCTGTGAGTGAATCCTTTGGATGGGTAGGAGGCCTTTACAAACTGTACCATTCCTACTGTGTGTCTTCCTTAGTAATCCTCTGAGATAGCCATCTGGTTTTTTTGCTGGAACATGTTCAGATAGCTCAGTCTTTTTGAGCAAACATGTACCGTTATTGGACAGACAACTGATGACTAAAAATGTGTATTTAAAAGAAGCTGAAGTTTACCTTTAGTTCTCTTATTTTCCACCTTAAATAGCATAGAAGATCTTTACTTGTTTTCTACCTAATTACCCTTCAATTACTGAAAAATCTTAACCAGATCATAGTCAAATGTTGAACAATTATTTGAGTGCCTGCCTGCTGTGTACTGGGAACCATTCTAGGCATGGGAAGACATATCAACAATTTTCTTTTCATTTAATGCTTTCCAACCTATCCCAATATAGGTATCAGTGATCTGCTTCTGGAAAATCAGATGTCTTCGTCAAGAATGCTTACAGGGTCCTGTTTTCATGATTTTATTTTTATTTTTTGGAGGCGGAGTCTCACTCTACTCAGGCTGGAGTGCAGTGGCATAATCTTGGCTCACTGCAACCTCTGTCTCTAATGTTCTATTGATCCTCCTGCCCCATCCTCCTCAGTAGCTGGGGCTACAGGCGGGTGCCAGCACGCCTGGCTAATTTTTGTATTTTTAGTAGAGACGATTTCGCCATGTTGGCCAGGGTTTTCTCGAACTCTTGACCTCAGGTGATCTGCCTGCCTTGGCCTCCCAAAGTGCTGGAATTACAGATGTACAACCATGCCTGGCCTGTTTTTGTTTTATTTTATTTTATTTTATTTTTGGAGATAGAATCTCGCTCTGTTGTTGAGGCTGGAGTGCAGTGGCACAATCTTGGCTCACTGCAACCTCTGCCTCCCGGGTTCTATCAGTCCTCCTCCCTCATCCTCCTGAGTAGCTGGGATTACAGGCGCGTGCCAGCACGCCCGGCTAATTTTTGTATTTTTAGTAAAGACGGGGTTTCGCCATGTTGGCCAGGGTTCTCTCGAACTCCTGACCTCAGGTGATCTGCCCGCCTTGGCCTCCCAAAGTGCTGGGATTACACGTGTACCACCATGCCTGGCCTGTTTTTGTTATTTTAAATTGCAGCTTCTGCAGGATGTTGAGAATCCTGAAGAGGAAGGTCTTGATAAATCATCAGGGGAAACAATGAGTGCTTTGGGATTAAAGAAGAAAAGAGGAAGCCGGGGCAGGAAAATGGAAGGTCGCACAGTTGCATACCTTGTTTAAGTTTATAAATTTCTTTGTATGGTGCTGTAAAGTCTTGTTACTTACGTTGAAATTCTTAGGCCAGTAACATTGGCATGCCTCAATGCCTGTAAGAAAAGCAGAATCTCATGCCCCACTTCAGACCGACTGAATAAAAATCTACATTTTAACAAGACCCTCTGTCAGCCTTAATGTTCCTTAAAATGTGAAAGGCACTACCTAAGAGGAATAGCAACTTCCTTTTAAAATAATTAAAACAAAAACACCCTCCATCACATTTAATGATAACATTTATCATTATCTAGAACTTCTTTTCAACGATTAACATCCAGTGGTTTTCTTTTGAGCTTTATTGTTGTCTGTGGAAATGTATAGTGTGATAATGCGTTCAGGACACGTACCCAGTGGCAGAGGATGGCTCACCTGAGTGCAGTGTGGGGAGGTGATACCTTTTTCCATATCAGCAACATCTGAGGTGCATATCCACTTTTTTGGCCCTTGGTCTGCCTCTCAAAATGTGTACATGTAATGCTAATATTCTATCAATGTAGTTGGTTAAGATGTGACTTCAGGCTTTTCTCATATATAATTTTGTTTTGATGTTTTATTGAGTTTGGGGGAAGTAAATCTAAAATTTTCCTTTGTAATTATTGGCCAAAAATTACTATATTATGCGACATATACACTCTATAAAGTTTGGGTGTTAAAATCACGCGAACAATTTTCTTTTGGAAGATTGTTAACCAGAGAGATGTTCTGTAAGTTATGCCTCTTTAGGCTTTTCAATTCCTGAGTATCCCTTTACAAATGAGACATCTGTGACTGAATACATTCTTCTAGATATGGCTTGAAGTCAAAGAAAGTAGTCACATGATCACATTCTTTTCTCTGGATGATATCATCCTATTAAATAAGCCCATGCTTTTGATTTTGGGGAATGATAGTTGAGGAGTTGTGAAGTTTGAAGTCAGTAAAGCCTTTTCTGACCTCACTTTTTTTTTTTTTTTTTTTGGATGAATCTGGCATCTGAATTGATTACTATAAGTCAGAATGTATCAAAGCCATTTGAAAATGGAATTAAAATGGCCTCTTGGTGAAAAATACTTGTTAATACTTGTAATTATGGTTTCTTTTCTATAGGGGAAACATACGTTCTCAGGCTGTTTAACATTTTATTCATTGAGCCAACATTGTCTGTTACGCATGTGGCATCATACTAAATCCATGCAATTGAAATACATGGTCCAAGGTTTCACGGAGATTAGAGCCTAGTAGGGCAAATGGATAAGCAAGTGAGACATTGGAGTACAGTATGATAAGAGACATGCAGGGGCAACCTTGGATCACATCGGAAGGATTTGCGGGTTTATTGAAGGCGTCTGGAAAGAAGAAATATTTAAGGTGGTAAATTGTTTTAACATTTTTATTTTTGTGATTAACACCGAGATGTTTATGTACCTTAGTCTGCTTCTGATTGTATGCTGAGTGTATACTTCTGGGAGTAGAATTAAATAATCAAAGTTCTGAGCCTCTAGGGTTTCCAGTATATGTTCTTAGGTGGCTTTCCAGAAAGGCTGCAGCAGGTTATGTGGCAGTGTCAGCACACTAGTGTGTCTCTTTCAATGTGTCCTTGTGGCAGTGGATGCTCTGCAACTCTGGATGGAAATATTCATGGATTATCGCTGCTGCTGCTTTTTTCACTCCCACATCATGATTTTTGCGGTACTCTTGGTAGTACCGCCCATAATCTAAGGTGGAAAACATTGTCCAAGACTTGAAAATGATCAGAAAAGATTGCTAGGAGTCTTTTCAGTGGAACGCTGGGCTTGGTTAGTGGATCCTGAAGTGACTAGATACAGGGTGTATACCTTTCACTTTTTTTTGATTAGGCAGTTTTGCAACATTGTAGGGATAGAAGTTAACGAATAGTCATGCAAATGATTCTTTTTTTTTTTTTTTTTTTAGATGGAGTCTCACTCTGTTGTCTAGGCGGGAGTGCAGTGGTGCAATCTTGGCTCACTGCAACCTCTGCTGCCCGAGATTAAGCAATTCTCTTGCCTTAGCCTCCTGAATAGCTGGGATTACAAGCACCTGGCACTGCACCTAGCTAAGTTTTGTATTTTTAGTAGAGACGGGGTTTCACCATCTTGGCCAGGCTGGTTTTGAACGCCTGACCTCATGATCCACCCACCTTGGCCTCCCAAAGTGTTGGGATTACAGGCGTTAGCCACCGTGCCCAGCCACGATTCTTTTCTATAATAATGCAAATGGAATTTTGTCCAGTGCGATAGAATTTATTTCCACCCTGAAGAAATATCCCCAGATAGTATGTTTCATTGCTCTATAGCAGAGATTACTAAACTTCCCGTTTTAGTCTTCAGTGTCTCAGTAATTTTTTCATCGGGCCACCAGCACCAAATACCTCATAGTAACTTCTATGAAGTAATTAGGTCCAAAAAGCCTGTTAGTAGTTTGTACAGTGTCCCCTGTTGGTTAAGTGAGGCACCCTGAATGCTTTGCCAGTCAGCTTGAGAACCTTTCTTGTAACCAGATTCACCATTGATTTCAGTAATACTCTGCCCACACACACACACACACACACACACTCTTATCTCTCTCTCAAGTTTGTACTCATAACCTCATTAATTGATGAGCTGAATAATATCTTTGGCATGTGTTCCCTTTATATTTGCATGAAGGTCGTCATTCTAAACCTTTTCGAAATCACTCTTTAAGCACCAGTTAAATTCTCCTTAATTTGTTGTTAATTTAAAAGGTGAGTAAATCGGTCATCTGAACTTTCTTTGAAGTCGGTTTCCTTATCTATAAATGACCCGTCATAGACCATGAGAATTAAAAGTAAAAATGCATCTGTAAAAGCATAGCATGGAGCCTTTGAGGACAATGTGCAAAGTGGGCAGGTCACACATACCTTGGAGCCTGGGGGATTCCTCAGGTGCTCATCCCATAGAAGGGACTTAGGCTAGGCTCACCTGTGCTGCAGGGTGCCCTGGTAATCACTCCAGGAGAGGAATCTCAACTGCCGCCCTCCCACCCCCACAAAAGTTCCACATATTTGCTGGGACCTCCAGGTGACCGTGTGACACTGTGTGTCTGAGAACTTCCAGGTTACTCGAGTGGGGAGCTTGTGTTGCTAAGCTGATAATTTCAGCCTATTTTTGCATTGTTAACTCTGACCTACGGAACTAGCTCCTTGAAAAGATCCAGAAACTGGGGAAGGGAAGGAGGTGAAATGAACTGCAGGACCATCTGTATTTGTATTTATATTCCCTCACTTGTTTTCTAAAAAAGTGAAATGTATCCAGTAGTCATAACTTTCCATTTGGACAGCAATTATATAGTTTTGTCATTTTAATTTCCATATGCTTGATCTCATTGTGCTACTAACTGTAGATATGACTTTATTTCCCCAAACCAGCGAGTGTTGGAGTCAACTCTAAAAACGTTTTCTTCTCCTTCAAATTTTAAACTTCTAAAATTATAACTAAAATTTGGAAATAGAATAGCATATGTTTAGGCTTCATGAGATATCCAAGGAATGGAAAGTAAAAGAAGCTGACCTAGACTGAAGTACAAGGCTAGGAATATTTACATAGGAACATCAGGCGTAGATTAGGACTGAGAAAAAAGAGATGGCAATGGGAATTTACAAGTAGGTGTCCAATACCCAAAGCTCTAAAGTAGCTTACAAAACCACAGTAGTTAGGGTGTGGGAAGCCTGGTGGAATATTTATACTGTTTTGTTCAAAACTATGAAATAGTTTCCTTCTTTAATTTTTGCTGTCTGTCTTGATCCAAATTACTATTATCATAGGAACAATTGGTTTCTGAATTGGTTCTCAATTGAACAATTGGTTCTCTCTTGCCTATTATCAATTCAACTGATTTAGTCTTGTCTGTTTCAGTGGATCTGTTAGAATCTGCCTGCGACAATTCTTGTTGATTAAAAAAAAAAAATGCCAGTGAAGGGAACCATGTGCAGACCAGCTCATACTAATGACATTCATAGAAACTAGTGATTCCATTGAAGTGTGCATTGGACTGTGACACTAGATAACTATGAAAGGATTAGGCATATGGTGGTATTGTATACTTGAAGCCTATCATAAATTTAACCTTTCTATTACGGTTAGGAGATGAGTTATTGCTTCCACTTGCCAGGTAAAAACAATACTTGAGTTGAGATCCGACATTACGCTTTTGCCCTTGCACTGCTTTTTGAAGTGTAAATGGCTTATGTTTAGTCAATCTTCTTGTTGTGAAATTGCATCATTTTTATGCCATCCAGGAGTTAGAGCTGCTGATGCAGCTATTAACAGACACAGAAGCACTACTCAGTTGAGACAACGTGTTAGAAGTGGGTGAGTTCTCTGAGGAATTTTCTGCTCACTTGTACCACACAATTTGAGTCATGTTTGCGCTGCATAAACTGTATCATTCATTTTTATATATTTATATATGTTTGCATAATACAGATGATTACCAGTATTTACTGAGAGCTTACTGTATGCAAGGAGCTGTTCCAAGTTTTCCATATATTACCTTGTTTATTCTCACAGTCATCTTTTTTTTTTTTCTCTCTTTGAGACAGAGTTTCGCTCTTGTTGCCCAGGCTGGAGTGCAATGGCGCGTTCCCGACTCACTGCAACCTCCGCCTCCTGGGTTCTAGTGATTCCCCTGCCTCAGCCTCCCGAGTAGCTGGGATTACAGGCATGTGCCACCACGCCCAATAATTTTTTGTATTTTTAGTAGAGACAGGGTTTCTCCATGTTGGTCAGGCTGGTCTCGAACTCCCAACCTTAGGTGATCTGCCCACCTCAGCCTCCCAAGGTGCTGGTATTACAGGCGTGAGCCACCATGCCCAGCTATTCTCATAAATATTCTTAAGGGGAATATACTGTTACCCCCGTTTTAGAAATGAGAATGCTGAGATAGATACAGAGAGGTTGACTATCTTGCCCAAGGTCACATGTCCAGGAAGCAGCAGAGTAGAGGTTTAGACCCAAGTAGTCTGGCTGCAGAGCCTGTTGGGTAACCACTACCACAATACTGATTTTGTATGTGTATATGTGGTATGGCTGATAGAGTTTTATTTCTTTTTTTTTTTTTTTTTTTTTTTTTTTTTGGAGACGGAGTCTCGCTCTGCCGCCCAGGCTGGAGTGCAGTGGCCGGATCTCAGCTCACTGCAAGCTCTGCCTCCCGGGTTTACGCCATTCTCCTGCCTCAGCCTCCCGAGTAGCTGGGACTACAGGCGCCCGCCACCTCGCCCGGCTAGTTTTTTGTATTTTTTAGTAGAGACGGGGTTTCACCATGTTAGCCAGGATGGTCTTGATCTCCCGACCTCGTGATCCGCCCGTCTCGGCCTCCCAAAGTGCTGGGATTACAGGCTTGAGCCACCGCGCCCGGCCTTTATTTCTTTTTAAAGACTTTTTTTCCCCACAGTCTATACATCTCTTGTCTCTGAGATCACTTTAAGTTTATTCTCAACCTGGTCAGTGAGTCTATCACTATCCTTAGTGGGAAACAGTACATCAGCTAAGGAATGCATTTGGGTATAAGTAATAGGGAAACTCATCTCACCGTAGGTTGAACAATTAGGAATTGATTTTCCTTAAACGATGAATCTGGAGGTAGGTGGTGGAGGGCTGGCGTAGCTGCTATACACCGTTGGTAGGGATGCAGGCCTGTTCTTTGCTCTTCTGTCTTTCTGTGTTGGCTGTTAGCCTCATGCTTGTGATCTCATTAGAGGCGAGGTAGTTATTACAACTTCAGGCATCAAGGAGGCATTCTAAGCAGAAAGAAAAGTATGGAGGGATTTTAAAAAGGGTCATGCCAACCTGGTTCATCCCCCTATATCAGAAAACCAAAAGCCTTCTCAGAAGATCCACAATCCACATAATTGACTTATTTTATTTCATATTGGCCAGAACTAGGTTATGTGGCCATTCCTACAAAGCAATCAGGTGGAATCCTGTTTTTCTGACTGATTTTGGCCAGAAACAGTTCATCTTCTGGGACTGGGATATGGGCATACTAGCAACTAAATGAACTGAAGTGGTACTGACAGAGAAGTTGGATGGATGGATATGGTGGAAACAGTGGACAGAATTGGCCACACGATGACTTCCAGGAACTCTAGCCAAATATTCAAGGTTTGGAATCATTGTAATCTTGCTTGTAGTTGGGATCTGAGTGTTCGAGGTGAAAGTTGCCAGGATATATTTCCCATCTTTGATCTCAGATCAAGTGGTTCAATTCCTGCTTTTTCTTGGAAGCCTTTTTGTAATACTCCCAGGAATGTAGTTTTTCTGGATTTGGGAGTTTACCTTGCTCTTTGTTTTCTGCCCATTCCAGAGCTTCTCAAATATGACATTCTTGCTCCTGAATTCCAGCTAGTGATGAGGCCTTGTTACTTGTTGACAGGTTTCTCTGATACTGTCCTTTGTCCCACCGTATAGTCTGCTTGGATTTTTTTATTCTCCTACCTGAGATGCTTATTTTATATTGAACCATTCCTAATGTCTCAGTTTCATTCACTGTGTTCATATCATTGGTCAGGCACTATTTTAAGATAACTAGGTGGTCTGATTATATGCTAAAGCATATAAAAATGACAGTAGCATGCCACCAAATTATTTGCTTTTAGCTGACATTCAAATTTTAATGGGCAGTCAGGCTTTTACATTAAACATTACTTGGTAATCTTCTATGAGTTAACTTACCAAGGCTGTGATATATGTCATGAATACCTAAGATGTAGCTGTAGTGGTTTGGGACATAACTTTTTTTTATTCTCATATTTATGTTTTTTTTCTTCTGATATTTCTGTGTGTGCTCTTTATGTCTAAGAGAAAGGATTGCCTATTTTTAAGCTTTTGGAGAGGAAGATAGTTCAGAGAAAAGTAAATTGAGGTTCACAAGGCAGTGTCACTTATTGAGTGATACTGTAGTTGATCTGTGTGCTTAGCTATGCTCTGGGAGGGGAGTGACATGAATTCTTATTCATCTTTATGCCTCATATGCTAAGCATCCTACCACATATATTTAGACAATGAGTTGACTTTAAGTTGATTTGCCAGGCTGCTCAGCTCCAAATCTCTATCTTGCACGTCCCATGATTTTTTTTCCCCTGTCCTTGCATTGGTGTCAAAACCCTAACCTATAAGGCCCACAGCCTTTGGCTAGACTTCCTTCACTCCCCCTCTTGCCACTGAACCTCAGCAACATCTGCTCGTGAGTTTGTTACTCTGGCTTCAGATTACCACTTGGCAACCCCTGCCCCCAGTTACACACAAACTTGGGGATTTCCCTCTCTTGTGAGGGCAGCTATGTTTTTCGAGAGCAGTATTTATCTATTTATTCTATTCCATCCAGCATTTAGAGGGGTTCATGCTCAAATAGTTCTGTATATGGGCCGGGCGTGGTGGCTCACGCCTGTAATTCCAGCACTTTGGGAGGCCAAGGGGGGTGGATCATCCGAAGTCAGGAGTTTGAGGGCCAGCCTGGCCAACATGGTAAAACACCTTCTCTACTGAAAACACAAAAATTAGCCAGGTGTGGTGGCGCGCACCTGTAATCCCAGCTACTTGGGAGGCTGAGGCAGGGGAATCACTTGAACCCGGGAGGCGGAGGTTACAGTGAGCCGAGACCGCACCACTCCACTCCAGCTTGGGCGACAGAGCGAGACTCTTATCTCAAAAAAAAAAAAAAAAAAAAGAAAAAAAAAAAAGAATTATTTATCAGCTTAGTCCGCTGTGTTTCCAAAACTGTCTTTCTTATAAAGCAGAGAATCTTACACACACCGAAACCTTTAAGAGACAGCTGACTGTTGTATGAACTATGTATATCACCCAGTGTGATTTATTTTTTCCTCATGATTCTGCAGTCTGGGCTGGATCAGATGGGTCTTTCTTCTGTTCCAATTGCCACCTTTTGAGGTTGGAACATTTAAGATGGCTTCTTTTTTTTTTTTTTTTTTTTTTTTTGAGACGGAGTCTCGCTCTATCGCCCAGGCTGGAGTGCAGTAGCCGGATCTCAGCTCACTGCAAGCTCTGCCTCCTGGGTCTATGCCTTTCTCCTGCCTCAGCCTCCGAGTAGCTGAGACTACAGGCGCCCGCCACCTCGCCCGGCTAATTTTTTGTATTTTGTAGTAGAGACGGGGTTTCACCGTGTTAGCCAGGATGGTCTCGATCTCCTGACCTCGTGATCCGCCCGTCTCGGCCTCCCAAAGTGCTGGGATTACAGGCTTGAGCCACCGCGCCCGGCAAGATGGCTTCTTTACTCACCTGTTAGGTGCCTTTTCTGGTAGGCCTGGAAAAGGCCTGGCTGGGCCTGTCTTTCCACATGATTTCTCCAGTGTGGCTCCTGGATCTCTTTACTAAGGACTCCAAGAAGGGCATACCAGGAAAGTAATACCTGATGTAGAAGCTTACCTTATGCATGCTAATGTTACACTGTCAAAGCAATCACATGACCCAGCTGGGAGCTAGATGTACAAGCACTTGGATATTAGGAGTGTGGTTTGGGTACCATCAATATAACGGAGTGGTTTACCACCTTATATACATAATTTCATGCAATCAGTTTTGTGGAAGGAGTGCTTTTTATTCCACTTTGTTTTATCTACAGTGAATTGTTATTATAACTATCTTCCTGCAACCATAATATTATACTTCATAACATACTAATGTTACATGCAGTGTAACATTAGCATGTGTAAGGCAAGCTTCTACATCAGGGATTACCTTCCTGGTATGCCCTTCTTGGAGCCCTTAGTAAAGAGATCCAGGAACCACATTGAAGAAATATTTTGAGATGTTAGATTTACTAAAAATTTGCAAAAATAGTAGAATTCCCTTATGCCTTTCACCTGGTTTCTACAAATGTTAACATACTGCATAACCACAAATTAAAAATTAGCATTGGTATAATGCTATTTATGAAACTACAAGCTTTATTCAGTGTCCACCAGTTTTTCCACTAATACCCATTTTCTGGTGTAGGATTGAATCCGGGATCCCGTATTACATTTACTTGCCACGTCTCCTTAATCTTTCCAAGTCTTTCATGGCCTGGATACTTTTGGAGAGTAGTGGCCAGTTATTTTGCAGAATGTCCCTAAATTTGGGGTTGTCTCATGTTTCCTCATGATTAGTTTTAAGTAATGCATTGTTGGCAAGAGGCCCACAGAGATGATGTGCCCTTTTCAGTGCATGATGTGAAGGGTATGTTATGTTAATGTGTCTTACTGGTGCAGGTAACCTCGTTCATGCTTGAATAAGATGTTCTTACCCAGCTTTTTCTACTGTAAAGCTACTTTCTTTTTGCAGTTAAATATCTTCAGGTAGATACTTTGGAATTATGCACATATCCTGTTTCTTCTCAAACTTTGGCTCAGTATTTTTATATCTCATTGTTCGATGGGTTTTTGTCTGCAACAATTATTACTGTCCTGTTCTAATGGTGATTTTCTATTTCCCTCTTTCCTTTTACATTTATTTTTATTTTATTTTCTAAATGGAGGCTTGCTCTGTTGTCCAGGCTGGAGTGCAGTGGCCTGGTCTTGGCTCACTGCAACTTCCACCTCCTGGGTTCAAGCAATTCTCCTGCCTCAGCCTCCTGAGTAGCTGGGATTACAGGCATGTGCCACCATGCTCGGCTAACTTTTGTGTTTTTAGTAGAGATGGGGTTTCACCATGTTGATCAGGCTGGTCTTAGTCTTAAACTCCTGACCTTGTGATCCGCCCGCCCTGGCCTCCCAACATGCTGGGATTACAGGCGTGAGCCACTGCGCCTGACTGCCTTTTACATTTATTAATTGGATTTTTTTTGTAAGGAAAAGCTGCTCCATTTATTTTAAATTTTTAAAAAATTTATTTATAATTTATATCAGTATGAATATATAGGTATTTTATATATTATAATTCGATGCTGTTTATTTTGTTGCTCAGTGTTCTAGCTTTGGCGATTGGAAGTTCAGTTTGGTTCCTGGGTCCATTTGATATATTCCCATTTTTTCTGAGCATTCTTAATTTCTGGCACCGCAGGATGCTCTAGGCTCATCTTGTTTGTTCCCTGCCCCAGCCCCAGAATCAACCATTTCAAGGTGCCTTGACCCCTTATTGGAGAATGGTATCTAGAAGCCAAGATCTCGGGGCTACCTGTGCTCATTGCTACTGTGGTGTCAGTTGCTTCAAGGTGCTTTCAGTGACTAGAGTCAGGAAAATATGTATACTAACTCATACATACATACAAATCTGTATTTTGGTATGTACATTTATGTGTTAGTGTTCATATATAATAAAAAACATTAGTTCATACTGATATGTTGGATTACAGTCCAACAGCACAGAGTTCACTCTAGCCTTATCAGTTCTCTTATTTGTAATTTCTCTGACAGTGAAAAACTTGGTTCTCATTACCTATAATATTATTTGTTCATACATAGTATACATATAAAGTGGCTTTGCTTTATAGTACACATATAAAGTGGCTTTGCTTTGTATGTACACATATAAAGTGAAGTAGATAGTATACATGTAAAGGATTGCTAGCCCATATCCCTGTGAGAAACAGACTTATTAACTAGAGTAAGAATTTTGTGTACAGTCTTTTTGTCTTTAGCCTTACAGTAGTCTAAATACTGTTTTCCAAAGTTACTTTCAATTGTTCTACAAACCAAGTAGTTAGAATTGTCAAACATAGTAAATGAAGGAAGATAGGAAAAGAGGAAAAATAGGTAGCAAATGAAGGCATTAAGCCAATTTTTTGAGGAAAATGTGTGTGTGTTTTTCTTTATTCCTGAACCTTTTGACTTCTATGTTTGTTGCACAGAAGTATCTTGGATGCTTTTGGTTAGAGTCTCAGTTTGCTGGAGAGGAGAGGTGGTACAGTGAGACAATGTTTACATTTCTTTAACTGTGTATGTTGCCCATGCCTTTTTAAACACTTAAAATATGTAAAAATTAAAAACAGCTCCTTTTGATATATATGTCAAAAGGTAAGTAATAATATATATGAGAACGATACATGTATTTTCAGCCATATGCCTTTCACCAGTTGTTTTAAAATAATTAGGTAACCTGCCTGTTTTTACTTTAAAGGTTTTTTAGTAGAATGCTCTAGTATTCTTATAGAATGTTAACAGTGTAATACATTAAATCTTTCTTATAGTGACTGAATTACTGTTCTGTTGTTTTCTAGAAGAGGCTGAGTTTGTAAAAGGTTGGGGAAGATTTTCTACTGATGATGTAACCTTATTAAAAAAAAGAAATGAAGGCTAGCATATAGAAAACCTTGGAGCCCAAGATATTTTGTCTTTTGTAGAGCTTCTAATTTAGATGCTACATGGTAGTGACTGAAGGCAAAATGAATGAAGGTTATGATGGAATGGGAGGAAATTGGAACTTGGAGAAGATAACACTCTGACAGGATTTTAGACTTAATAAAAAGATATTTGACCTGGAAAGCCATTGTAGTAAGAGAGGTAGTGATTGCATATTTAAAGGAGTTTAAAAACAATAGGAGTTATATTTGCTCTAATTTTTTTTATGTGAGCCATAACTCATAGAAGAATGGCTATCTAAACAGTGTTATTCTAGTCAACTGCATTAGATAGCATCTGGGTGATTGTTATGTAAATAGCCTGCTTACTGAAAAATTTCAGTGCATATTACAGTTTATAATATGTTAAATAAATCTATTAAGGAAAAAATGCTGTCAAAGTATAATGAAAATGTAAATGTATTCATTACTTTGTGTTAGTGCTATGGCTACTAAAAATATCGGGTTTTAATGTATGTCTCAGGAGGATTTAACAAGTAACAAGTCAGTTGGTCTAGGAAGTATTAATTGGCGGTTTGAGTTCATCAAAGTTAGGTCTAATTAAGGGTTCACTTAAAAAGGACAAAATGGGATCTCAGAAAAGTTATAAAAAGGTGTTTTCATTAGTTTAGTGATGTAACTTGAAATTGGATCTGCAATGGCTACCTGCACCTTATAAGTTATAGTAAGCGGTATTAATACAAAAAAAAGAAAAGATTGATTAGAGATTATTCCTGGCCTTCTCCCCTTTCCCTTTTCCCTCTTCTCAGCCTTTTAGAAAATTTTTTTACTTTTCCTGTCTCTTTGTTTGAAGCTTCCTTTCAATGTGCCCTGGATCTTAAGGATCTGTGTATTGAGATATAAATAAAGGGAACTAAAGAAGTCCTCAAAACAGGTTGTTAAAATGGAATAAAGATATATATATATAAAGTTCTCAAAGTCACTTGTAATATAACTTGTCCATTTGTCCAAACCACCACCTGCCCTATTTTTGCCCTACCTCATCACAGAAACTTTGATGAATAGTCAGTTTTAAAATATAGGATTCGGTCAATAAATTACTTATAGGAATAGGTTCACTCTGTTTTTGGCAACACTAGAAAGTGAAAACACAGAAACGAATCCAAAACCAGTTACCATAACATCACCAATATAGGATTCATTGTAATATGTGCTAAATGCTTTATTCTGCCATGTAATAGCATATGGGAAAGGGCTGTAGGTCATGAGCATTTTTCAAGTTGTTGTTTGTGGCTACTGTGAATTTTAAGTCAGTTTTTGGCCTTTGTGCATAGTTGAAGATAAGATACTTGCTTGGTTTAATTTTTGTTTTTTAAAGTTAATGGTGAATGGTTGAGCCTGGAAAGTGTCAGGTTTACCTTAGTAAAAGAAATCTATTAGGTGTGCTGATTAGCTCTAATTAAGTTTAAATGTGTGCAGACAGCCTTATCCAAAGTCTGTGTTTTGTTTGTTGTTTTAAACTCAGAATATATTTTCTCATGGAAATGAAATTACAGTGTTGGTTAAGGTCTTAGACTACCTCATACAAACTCACTCAATGCATAATGTAGCAGGATTTTAGTACTTTTGGCAATCAGATATGCTTCCCGGCTTCTGAATTTTTGGCAGGAAGTGTGAGATTGAGACTCCGGAAGTGGCCGTGGTAGCAGGTTGGAAGGCAGTGGAGGAAGTGTCTCCAGGTTCCAAGCACGACAGGAGCTGTGGCCCTTTAAATATGTGGGTCCTAAATCTGGTTGGTTGCCTGTATTATATATTCCAGCCCATTTTTCTTTGAGCCTCACTTCATCTATTAAAGCTCTCCTTTCCCAGTAAATCACAGGCTGCATTATAATATTTTAGTTTTTCTTTTTTCCTTCACGTAGTCATTGTGCATGAGCAATTCAAAGTTTCAATTGTGAAAGCTAATTATAATGTGAAACTGAAGTCTGTGTGTTCTTGAAGAAGCTTGGAGTGTATCGACAGTTTTTTCTTTGAGAATTACTTTAATTTCTTTTATCTTTGTTCAGTATCTTAAGCTTTTAAAATAAGGACTAATTTTCAGAAGAGCTGTTCTTCTTTCCTGTGATGTCAGAATCTCACATAGTGATAGCAGGCTAAATTTTCACTGAGGGCTGAAAAGCAATTCTTCTCCTTTTTTAATGGCAACACTGTCAAGCTAGTGCTAGAATGATATAAATAATTCTTGTGGGCTGTAACCATTACGATCCTACACATGTAATTTCAGGTGTATTCAGTCTTTATGTGAGCTTGAATTCTAGGCAGCTGATCTGATAGTTTGCACATGCCAAGATTTTAAAGTTTATTATATTTTTATTGAAAGTTCTCATGTATCCAGTTGGTTTAAAAAATGTTTTAAAATGTGAATTCCTGCAGAGCTGAATTCTATG
Organism: Macaca nemestrina; assembly: GCF_043159975.1. Lineage (NCBI taxonomy): Eukaryota > Metazoa > Chordata > Mammalia > Primates > Cercopithecidae > Macaca > Macaca nemestrina. The sequence goes on from NC_092128.1 coordinate 14,176,924, forward strand.
CTGTTGAATGCCTGTACTCTACATAGAAATGGTAAAGTTTCCAAGGGATGACAAAATAGGCTGAATTACTCTAAATTAAAGGTTTCCTGGTTTTCTATCTCTGGCAAGTTTCTTCTATCCAAAGAAATGGTGGTAGAGAGTTTCTTCTAAAGCTATAAGCTTTAAATTTCCTTTACCTTTTTTTCCCAAACTTGCCTCTATGTAAGGCTATTCCGATAATGCTGTGGTCAGCTCTTGAGAGTACAAGATTTCTTTGCTGTAAAGAGAAATAATATTGGGATGTGGATGCTATTTAAAGGAAGCTTTGGCTTAGTTCATCAGTGATCAAATAGCTACAGTTTGTGTCTGGCTTATTCTGACTATAATTTTTGGCGGTGCTCTGGATGTTATAACATTAATTTCAGGTTGAAATGGCCGTCTAAATTCAGATTTGGCATTTCTTCTCTCTAGATTTTGCCCAGCACATCTTTGTCCTTGTAGGAAGGATATTCCTCTGTTGTTATTCTGCCTTTTTATCATCTTCCTGTTTTTGAGGTGTTGGAGCATTAGTCTTCAAGGCCTTCTAGGGAGAGATTGAACTGGATGGGTGGTTGGATTAACTTATATTGATTTTCAGCCAAGGAGCCTGTGACGCCAGCTTGCCTCTACAGAGTGGGACAAAGGGGAGGACCAGCAGTGTGCCCTGTCTAGTGAAGCATATATATATATATTTTTTCTGGTCACAGGAAGTAGTTAGGGATTTTGGACGTCTTGGCTGTAGGTGATGAAATCCGATTTGTTTCCTCTGATAAAAGGGCAGTGAAGGCAAGAAGTGTGATCAAGTGTATCACGGAGAGTGGTTGTTAACTAAAGAATTCAGACTTGGCTTGGTGGTCTGAGTTGATCATAGGTCACTGAGGACTCCTGCTTTGACTCAGTAGAAAGTAGCCAACGTGTTGAAGAAGTAATTTTTTTTGGTGAAAAAGTGGTGGGCATTTTGTTTGATATAATTACAGATATAGCAGAATATCTTGGCATTTGTCACTCAATCTTTTAATACGTCTCTTGCAGAACAGTAAGAGAATGTGAAAAGTGACAGACTGTTGAAATATAATACTAATAAAAGCCATCACAATTGCTGCAATTGTATGTAGAGATGTATTATTAAAGTAAAAGACTTAAAAGAAGTTTCATGTAAGGCTGGAGATTTTTCAGTGATTTCAGGATTTGAAATAAAGTTTTATTTTTAAAATGTGAAATTTTGTGATAATATACAGGAGAAGAAAAGTAGCTTTGCTACTACATGCTGCATATAGAGGAATAAATGAAATTTGCTATGAAAATATTTTTATTTGGAACCTCCAGTGAGTATACATATTTGTGTAGAATTCATTTTACGTTTGTTACACATTGAACTAAGGAACACAAAAATGAAACTTAAATTTCAGGAGGATAAATTATTTTAATAGAATCTTATAACTGCAAGGGTAAATAGTAGCTTACCATTTTTTATAGTCAGAATTTTCATTACTACACAGTGTCACTTAAAGAGCCTTGCATAAATTTAATTTGTTGTTTATTAACAAACAAATCCAGAAGCATGAACTTGTTCAACTTATTGAAGAAAGAGAATCTGAGTAGTTACCTGTTTCTCGAATTTGATGATGTTTATTTAGGAATATCATGCTGATACTCGGTATATACAAATGTGTATGTTTTTGGAATTACTTTAGAACTATTTCTTTTATATTAAGTTAAAATGGAATAATTTCAAACTTGAAAAATGAACTTTGAAATTAAAGTCTTTTTTCTTTAAATTTTTATTAGGGTTGAAATTTTATATTGCAATTTGCATAACACTGATTAGTAGGGGTTGGAGATGAAAATGTAAATTGGATTTTGCAATCAAAGACTGGTACGACTTGATTTTTTTTTTTCCCTGAGCTTACAAGTTTGAACTATGAAAATGTGGGAAGTAAAGAATATATTAGTTTAAGAAAACTTGCAGAGGGGAAAATAGCATTTTTTAAAGCTCCATATTGTAATATGATTTTTGTATAGTATAATTTTGAAATAAATGTGGAGCTAATGTAGTTGCTATTTGTATTTTGAAGAGGGGACATATTTTTGGATATGTCCAAAACTAACTGTAAGCAAATAATTTGATATCTTTCTTGAAAGATAAAGGTGACGATGTTAACTGTGTATAGTTTCAGGTAGCTTTATTACTGGTAGCAAGAAATAAGCTGTTTGTGAAAATAGCGTGAAATCAAATTCAGAACAGCTGTCTAATTTATCAGCCAGAACATACTGCTCATGTTTTACAGTATATCAGTTACTCTAGGTACCCATTATTGACCTGTTTAATCTACTAATGTTTGCTCAAATCTAGAGAAAGTTTGCAAATCTTTTAAAAATAAATCAAGTAAACCTCTTATACTTCTTTTGAGTATTCTTTCGTTTATTTTGGATTTGTATCCACTGACTATTTTAAAACAAAGTACTATTTTAAAACGAATTTCTCAAAAGACTTTTTGAGGCATTTTGCTATAACAGAGCAGAGAAATGATGGGGTGGCCTGAGGAGGAATTAGGGGTGTGTGTGTGTGTGTGTGTGTGTGTGTGTGTGTGTGTGTGTGTTTTAAAGCATGGAGAATTAACAGGATTGTATGTGCTTTAGCAGAAAGGGAATTAATTTATAATGTAGGAGAAAAGAGGGAAGAACTACAGAAATTATTGTCAGTTCCTGGTGCAAGTAGATGGGGTCCAAGGCACAAAAGGATAAGTTGGGCATTAGGAGCATACATTAGTTATTTATGTAGGAAGGGGCACAGAGTATATGAGCAGAGAGATGATGGTAATTGGATATGTGTGTTTGTATGAATTTGTGGAAGTTTTCTGATTGGTTCCATTTTATCCCTGAAGAGGAGTGTAAGGTTATAAGGAGAGTGAGAATGGGGAAAAGATTTGAGGTGAGAGAAGATGTGAAATAAATAGTCTCGAAGAGAGTGGCAGACTGTAGACCCTGTGTGCACCCATGTTGCAGTTGATTCACATTTGGCTATCTCTCTGTCCCTGAGTTGCACATCAGCAACTTTTTAACATGGTTTTCATTTGGTTTAAGGTTGGTTGTTTTTAGCCATCTCCATGACATTTAATCTCTGTGTGTAATTCTTTTTAAAAACTTTCCAACTTTTAAGTTCATCTGCATAGAATTCTGATGTATTTATAATGCCTCTTTGTTCCACAGCTTTGCTGTTGTCAAAACTGGAAAAAAGATGTTTCAGTCAGTATCCTCCCAGGTATTTGGTCCAAGTAATCTGGGTAAGTTAGGCCCAGATCTGACTTGCTGTGATATTAACTGGCACTTTTCTTCTGATTCTGGGTGGACTCATACTGTCCAGTAAAGGCCTCTTTTTAGTTGTGCAGAAGCGGTTTGAGTGGCACAAAGACTTCTTGGGGGCTTCTTCTTAGATCCATAATCAAACTGGCTAAACACCAAGAACCGGGTGAATAAAGTAGAACGGAAAGACAACTGTAAGTCTCAGTATCATAATTAAAACACTGCACGAGCATTCTCTTGCTTTTAGGAGGAGGCAATAAAGGGTTTACAATTTCTATATGTTTACCTTAAATTGAATGCGCCTTCTCATCTGAGGATTAGCATTTTTAAAAATTGAAAGTGTTTATAGATATTCTGAGGAAATGTGACATTTTGTGGTCATTTACTGTAAAAATTCATTTGCTGTGCCAGCACCCTAGAAAAATTCTGAAGTAGTAGAGAATTAAAACTGCAGTGTGCAGAAAGTGCTGTTTTACCGAGGAAAAGAGAGATCTACTGTTTTAAATGAGACATTTTTGTAAAATAGTTCATTGTAATTGAGTTTCAGTGAACCATGGCGCTCATAGAAATCTTTTATGATATGTTTCTTATTGGATGTAAAAGAATGAAATCTTTTATGAAAGTGGTGGCTTCATAGAATATTGTGGCTTGGATCTTACTTTAGTTAAGAAGCATTTGTTGATCACCTGCTGAGTGCAAAGCCCTATAGATGATGCTATAGGGGAGATAGAAAGGAAATAGAAGACCAGATTTCTGCCAGTGAGGTTTGAGGTAGAGATGATACCAAACTTGATCTTTGAGCTTGCCAAAATGGCCGAATAGGGACAGCTCCGGTCTTCAGCTCCCAGCATGAGCGATGCAGACCAACTGAGGTACCGGGTTCATCTCACTGGGGCTTCTCAGACAGTGGGTGGAGCCCATGGAGCAGGGTGGGGCATCGCCTCACCCAGGAAACGCAAGGGGTTGGGGAATTCACTTTCCTAGCGAAGGGAAGACGTGACAGACAGTACCTGGAAAATGGGGTCACTTGCGGCCTAATACTGCGCTTTTACAACAGCCTTAGCAAACGGCACACCAGGAGATTATATCATGCGCCTGGCTCAGAGGGTCCCACGCCCATGGAGCCTCACTCACTGCTAGCACAGCAGTCTAAGATCAAACTGCAAGGTGGCAGCGAGGCTGGGGGAGGGGTGCCCACCATTGCTGAGGCTTGAGTAGGTAAACAGAGCGGCCAGAATGTTGAACTGGGTGGAGCCCACCTCAGCTCCAGGAGACCTGCCTGCCTCTGTAGACTCCATCTTGGGGGCAGGGCATAGCTGAACAAAAGGCAGCAGAAACTTCTGCAGACTTAAACGTCCCTGACAGCTTTGAAGACACTAGTGGTTCTCCCAGCATGGAGTATGAGATCTGAGAACGGAGAGACTGCCTCCTCAAGTGGGTCCCTGACTCCCGGGTAGCCCAACTGGGAGACACCTCCCAGTAGGGGCTGACTGACACCTCATACAGCTGGGTGCCCCTCTGAGACGAACTTCTGGAGGAAGTATCAGGCAGCAACATTTACCATTCTGCAATATTTGCTGTTCTGCAGCCTCTGCTGGTGATACCTAGGCAAACAGGGTCTGGAGTGGACCTCCAGCAAACTCCAACAGACCTGCAGCTGAGGGTCCTAACTGTTAGAAGGAAAACTAACAAACAGAAAGGACATCCACACCAAAACCCCATCTGTACATCACCATCATCAAAGACCAAAGGTAGATAAAACCACAAAGATGGGGAGAAACCAGAGCAGAAAAACTGAAAATTCTAAAAATCAGAGTGCCTCTTCTCCTCCAAAGGAATGCAGCTCCTTGCCAGCAACAGAACAAAGCTGGATGGAGAATGACTTTAATGAATTAAGAGAAGAAGGCTTCAGATGATCGGTAATAACAAACTTCTCTGAGCTAAAGGAGGATGTTTGAACCTATCGCAGAAGCTAAAGACATTGAAAAAGATTAGACAAATGGCTACCTAGAATAACCAATGTAGGGAAGTCCTTAAATGACCTGATGGAGCTGAAAACCATGGCACGAGAACTACGTGACACATGCACAAGCTTCAGTAGACTATTTGATGAAGTGGAAGAAAGGGTATCAGTGATTGAAGATCAAATGAATGCAATGAAGCCAGAAGAGAAGTTTAGAGAAAAAAGAGTAAAAAGAAATGAACAAAGCATCCAAGAAATATGAGACTATGTGAAAAGACCTAATCTACGTCTGATTGGTATACCTGAAAGTGATGGGGAGAATGGAACCAAGTTGGAAAACACTCTGCAGGATATTATCCAAGAGAACTTCCCCAACAACTTCAATGTTGGCAATGCAGGCCAACATTGAAATTCAGGAAATACAGAGAATGCCACAAAGATACTCCTTGAGAAGAGCAACCCCAAGACACATAAATATCAGATTTACCAAAGTTGAAATGAAGGAAAAAATGTTAAGGGCAGCCGGGGAGAAAGGTCGGGTTACCCACAAAGGGAAGCCCATCAGACTCACAGTGGATCTCTTGGCAGAAGCTACAAGCCAGAAGAGAGTGGGAGCCAATATTCAACATTCTTAAAGAAAAGAATTTTAAACCCAAAATTTCATATCCAGCCAAACTTAGCTTCATAAGTGATGGAGAAATAAAATCCTTTACAGACAAATGCTGAGAGATTTTGTCACCACCAGGCCTGCCTTACAAGAGCTCTTGAAGGAAGCACTAAACATGGAAAGGAACAACCAGTACCAGCCACTGCGAAACCATGCCAAATTGTAAAGACCATCAATGCTAGGAAGAAACTGCATCAACTAACAAGCAAAATAACCTGCTAACATCATAATGACAGGATCAAATTCACACATATTAACCTTAAATGTAAATGGACTAAATGTTCCAATTAAAAGATACAGATTGGCAAACTGGATAGAGAATCAAGACCCATCAGTGTGCTGTATTCAAGAGACCCATCTCACATGCAGAGACACACACAGGCTCAAAATAAAGGGATGGAGGAAGATCTACCAAGCAAATGGAAAACAAAAAAAAAGTGGGTTGCAATACTAGTCTCTGACAAAACAGACTTTAAACCATCAAAGATCAAAAGAGACAAGGCCATTACATAATAGTAAAGGGATCAATTCAACAAGAAGAGCTAACTATCCTAAATATATATGCACCCAATACAGGAGCACCCAGATTCATAAAGCAAGTCCTTAGAGACCTACAAAGAGACTTAGACTCCCACACAGTAATAGTGGGAGACTTTAGCACCCCACTGTCAACATTAGACAGATCCACGAGAAAAAAACATTAACAAGGATATCCAGGAATTGAACCCAGCTCTGCACCAAGCAGACCTAATAGACATCTACAGAACTCTCCCCCCCAAATCAACAGAATATACATTCTTCTCAGCACTGCATCACACGTATTCCAAAATTGACCACATAATTGGAAGTAAAGCACTCCTCAGCAAATGTAAAAGAACAGAAATGATAACAAACTGTCTCTCAGACCACAATGCAATCAAACTAGAACTCAGGATTAAGAAACTCACTCAAAACTGCTCAACTACATGGAAACTGAACAACCTGCTCCCGAGTGACTACTGGGTACATAATGAAATGAAGGTTGAAATAAAGATGTTCTTTGAAACCAATGAGAACAAAGACACAACATACCAGAATCTCTGGGACACATTTAAAGCAGTGTGTAGAGGGAAATTTATAGCACTAAATGCCCACAAGAGAAAGCAGGAAAGATCTAAAATTAACACCCTAACATCACAATTAAAAGAACTAGAGAAGCAACAGCAAACACATTCAAAAGCTAGCAAAAGGCAAGAAATAACTAAGATCAGAGCAAAACTGAAGGAGATAGAGACACAAAAATCCCTTCAAAAAATCAGTGAATCCAGGAGCTGACTTTTTGACAAGATCAACAAAATTGATAGACCACTAGCAAGACTAATACAGAAGAAAAGAGAAAAGAATCAAATAGACGCAATAAAATGTGAGAAAGGGGATATCATCACCGACCCCACAGAAATACAAACTACCATCAGAGAATACTATAAACACCTCTAATAAACTAGAAAATCTAGAAGAAATGAATAAATTCGTGGACACATACACCCTCCCAAGACTAAACCAGGAAGAAGTCGAATCCCTTAATATACCAATAACAGGTTCTGAAATTGAGGCAATAATTAATAGCCTGCCAACCAAAAAAAGTCCAGGACCAGACAGATTCACAGCCGAATTCTACCAGAGGTACAAAGAGGAGCTGGTGCCATTCCTTCTGAAACTATTCCAATCAATAGAAAAACAGGGGATCCTCCCTAATTTATTTTATGAGGCCAACATCATCCTGATACCAAAGCCTGGCAGAGATGCAATGACAACAAAAAGAATTTTAGTCCAATATCCCTGATAAACATCGATGCAAAAATCCTCAGTGAAATACTGGCAAACCAAATCCAGCGGCATATCAAAAAGCTTATCCACCACGATCAAGTTGCTTCATCCCTGGGATGCAAGGCTGGTTCAACATATGCAAATCAATAAACATAATCCATCATATAAATAGAACCAAAGACAAAAACCACATTAGATGTGGAAAAGGCCTTTGACAAAATTCAACAGCCCTTCATGCTAAAAACTCTCAATAAACTGGGAATGATGGGATGTATCTCAAAATAATAAGAGCTATTTATGACAAACCCACAGCCAATATCATACTGAATGGGCAAAAACTGGAAGCATTCCCTTTGAAAACTGGCACAAGACAGGGATGCCTTCTCTCACCACTCCTATTCAACATAGTGTTGGAAGTTCTGGCCAGGGCAATCAGGCAAGAGAAAGAAATAAAGGGTATTCGATTAGGAAAAGAGGAAGTCAAATTGTCCCTGTTTGCAGACGACATGATTGTATATTTAGAAAACCCTATCATCTCAGCCCCAAATCTCCTTAAGCTGATAAGCAACTTCAGCAAAGTCTCAGAATACAAAATCAATGTGCAAAAATCACAAGCATTCCTATACACCAATAACAGACAACAGGAGAGCCAAATCATGAATGAACTCCCATTCACAATTGCTCAAAGACAATAAAATACCTAGAATAAAATCCAACTTACAAGGGATGTGAAAGACATCTTCAAGGAGAACTACAAACCACTGCTCAACAAAATAGAAGAGGACACAAAAAAATGGAAGAACACTCCATGTTGATGGATAAGAAGAGTCAAGGCCATACTGCCCAAGGTTATTTATAGATTCAATGCTATCCCCATCAAGCTACCAATGACTTTCTTCACAGAATTGGGAAAAGCTACTTTAAAGTTCATATGGAACCAAAAAAGAGCCCACGTCTCCAAGACAATCCTAAGTCAAAAGAACAAAGCTGGAGGCATCACGCTACTTGACTTCAAACTATACTACAAGGCTACCTTAACCAAAACAGCTGGGTACTGATACCAAAACAGAGATTTAGACCAATGGAACAGAATAGAACCCTTGAAAATAATACCACACATCTACAATCTACAATCAGATACTACGCATCTGATCTTTGACAAACCTAACAAAAACAAGAAATGGGGAAAGGATTCCCTATTTAATAAATGGTGCTGGGAAAACTGGCTAGCCATATGTAGAAAGCTGTAATTGGATCTCTTCCTTACACCTTATACAAAACTTAATTCACGATGGATTAAAGACTTAAATGTTAGACCTAAAACCATAAAATCCCTAGAAGAATACCTAGGTCATACCATTCAGGACATAGGCATGGGCACGGACTTCATGACTAAAACATGAAAAGCAATGACAACAAAACCAGACTTGACAAATGGGATCTAATTAAAGAGCTTCTGCACAGCAAAAGAAACTACTATCAGAGTGAACAGGCAACCTATAGAATGGGAGAAAATTTTTTACAATCTACCCATCTGACAAAGGGCTAATATCCAGAATCTATGAACAACTTAAACAAATTCACAAGGAAAAAACCAAACAACCCCATCAAAAAGTGGGCAAAGGATATGAACAGACACTTCTCAAAAGAAGACATTTATGCAGCCCACAGACACATGAAAAAATGCTCATCATCACTGGCCATCAGAGAAATGCAAATCAAAACCACAATGAGATACCATCTCACCCCAGTTAGAATGGTGATCATTAAAAAAATCAGGAAACAACAGGTGCTGGAGAGGATGTGGAGAAATAGGAACACTTTTACACTGTTGGTGGAACTGTAAACTAGTTCAACCATTGTGGAAGACAGTGTGGCGATTCCTGAAGGATCTAGAACTAGAAATACCATTTGACCCAGCCATCCCATTACTGGGCATATCCCCAAAGGATTATAAGTCATGGTGTTGTAAAAACACATGCATATGTATGTTGTGCACTACTCACAATAACAAAGATTTGGAACCAACCCAAATGTCCATCAGTGATAGACTGGATTAAGAAAATGTGGCACATATACACCATGGAATGCTATGCAGCCCTAAAAAAAGGAGGCGTTCATGCCCTTTGTAGGGATGTGTGTGAAGCTGGAAACCATCATTCTGAGCAAACTAGCGCAAGGACAGAAAACCAAACACTGCATGTTCTCACTCATAGGTGGGAATTGAACAATGAGAACACCTGGACACAGGGTGGGGAACATCACACACTGGGGCTTGTTGTGCGGTGCGGGGAGTGGGGAGGGATAGCATTAGACGATATACCTATTGTAAATGATGAGTTAACGGGTGTAGCACACCAACATGGCACATGTATACATATGTAACAAACCTGCACTTTGTGCACGTGTACCCTAGAACTTAAAGTATAATAATTTTTTAAAAAAATTTGATCTTTACCAGAACCAAATGTAGTCTGTTGATTACACTGTAATTACCACATGAATACATTTTAAATTTACAGAATACCTAATCAGTTTAGGAGTTTTATTTTCTTGGGGGGAGATGTGGTCAACTAAGAAAACTTTATTCTCAAACTAGTATTTTTATATGTGCTTTGTGGGTTTTATAGTTTCTTAGACTTTGTTCTTAGTATTTAGTCATCCTTTTTATTGATGCCTTTTAAAGACAATAATTCCATTCTTGACAAGAATATAAAATTCAAGTGTTGAATTTTGTGTTTTGTACTTATTTGCAAGTGAATTTTATTATTGCCGTAAGAAAATTGTTGAGTACTTGAATCAAGATAATGTATACTTAGAGTGAATATAATCTGTAAAATTTGCCTTAAAATGGTATTTTAAATATTGTATCATTTAGGATGACAGTGTTAAAACAAGGATGGTTTAGTAGCATGTTAATATTTCATGAAAATAAGTAACAGAATTAGTAAAACAGGACATTAATTAACTATTATCTGATTTAATAATTACTAGGAAAATTGAGTGATGGCTAATTGGATTAGGATAGCAATTGATGTAATTTGGCTGTTGTCGCCACTCAAATCTCATCTAGAATTACAACTCCCATAATTCCCGTGTGTCATGGGAGGGACACAGTGGGAGGTAATTGAATCATGGTGGTAGTTCCCCCATATTGTTCTTGTGGTAATGAATAAGTCTCACAAGATCTTATGGTTTTATAAAGGGGAGTTCCCCTGTACAAGCCCTCTTGCCTGCCACCATGTGAGATGTGACTTTGCTCCTCCCTGCCTTGCACCATGATTGTGAGGCCTCCCCAGCCATGTGGAACTGTGAGTTCATTAAACTATTTTTCTTTGTAAATAACCCAGTCTTGTATATGTCTTTATCACAGCATGAAAATGGACTCATACAGCATTGTTTTAATATTTAACTGCTTATTGGATACACCTGTGCTAACTAGAAAACATCAACCCTTAGAAAGACGCTATGAAATTTTAGAGAAAGATTTATTTCAATGTGAAGTTTTAAATATTTTGTGTGGGACAAATGTATCTTCTTTTAAATTAACTTGTTTGTTTAAATGAGAATAAAATACTGTCTCTGTTTATATGCTTTTGAGGATAAGGGATATACTGGTATCTGTTTTACCTTATACACTTTGAGCCCTGGTGTGGAGGCCTGTGATAAATGTTTTAGCAAACAGACCCGCACAGCCGTTGCCTGGAGGTTTATATTATTTGAATTCTGGCAGTACTTTCCAGTTAGTCAATCAGTCATCAGCATTTGAGTATTTAATATTGGTCCCAAACCCTCCTAGGCATTGTGTTACAGAAATGTCACCAGTATTTGGCAGGTATTTCTCTAATACCTTGTTTTTGAGGGATGGTGCCAAATTGACAGTGTATATCCTGAAATAAGTAACTGTAACAAGCTAGTTGTGATGAGGTTAGTTATCTTGTGTAACTGCAGTAGCTATCTTTTGGTTAGTGTTTTCCTATTTTATATTTGTTTCTAATTTTATACTTTTAGACTTATTGGGTCCTTATATTTTAGCTGTCTTGTAAACAGCATATAGCTGGATTTTAATTTTACAGTCTGATAATCTGTCTTTAAACTGGAGATTTTGCTTTTTTTTTTTTTTGATGATGATTACTGATAAATTTATATTCATTTCTCTGATTTTATTTAACATAAAAGTTTGTATCTGTTAGTCTATTCTGGCTGCCATAACCAAACACCATAAACTGGGTAGCTTGTAAATGACAAAAGTTTCTTTCTCACAGTTCTGGAGTCTGGGAAGTCCAAGATCAAGGTGTTGGCAAATTTGATATCTGGTGTAGACCCACTTTCTGCTTCACAGATAGTGCTTTCTAGTTGTGTTCTCAAAGGGTGGAAAGAGCAAACAAACTCCCTCGGGCCTATTTTATAAGGGAACTAATTCCTTTTATGAGGGCTCTGCCCTTAGGACCTAATCACTTCTGCAAAGGCCCCACCTGCTAATACTATCATACTGATGATTAGGTTTCATCATATTAATTTTGGGGAGATTCATTCAGACCATAGCAGTGTTGATATGTTTTTTACCTTTTTATTTTAAAATAAGTGTAGATTTACAGGAAGTTGCAGACAAAATATACAGAGTGGTCTCTTGTACGCCCTACCCAGTTTACCATGATGGTAACATCTTGTATAAATACAGTACAATTGCAAAAGCAGGAAATTGACATTGGTACTATTCACACAGCTTATTCAGATTTCCCGTTTTACAATATGCGTTTGTGTGTGTGTGTAATTCTATGCAGTTTTATCTTGTGTATGTTTGTGTAAGTACCGCATCAAGATACATCCACCAGACTCCGTTATGTTACCCCTTTGTAGCTTCACATATTCTTCTCTTTTCCCCCTCCATCCCTAATCCCTGACATCCTCTTATCTGTTCTCTATCTTTATAATTTTCTATTTTAAGAATTTTATATAAATGGAACCAATTGTATGTAACCTTTTGAGATTATCTTTATTCATTCAGCATAATTCTCTTGGTATCCATTCAAGTTGTTGAATCTATCAATAGTTCATTCCTTTTATTCTTGAGCAGTGTTCCATGGTAGAAATGCACTATTATTTGTTCAGCCATTGATCCTATAATGGATGAATTTGGGTCACTTCCAGTTTTTGGGTGTCGCAAGTAAAGCTGCTGTCAACATTCACATACCGGTTTCTCTGGGATAAATGCCTCGAAGGGCAATTGCTGGGTTATATGGTAGATGCACGTTTAGTTTTTTAAGAAACTGCCATACTAATTTCCAGAGTGGCTGTTCTCACCAGTGATGTATGAGTGATCCAGTTTTTCTGTACCCTCTGAATCATTTGATATCACAATTTTTTTTTTTTTTGAGACAGTTTTGCTTTTGTTGCCCAGGCTGGAGTGCAATGGTGTGATCTAGGCTCATCACAACTCGACCCGCCGAGTTCAAGCAATTTTCCTGCCTCAGGTTCCTGAGTAGCTGGGATTACAGGCATGCACCACCACGCCCGGCTAATTTTGTGTTTTTAGTAGAGACAGGGTTTCTCCATGTTGGTCAGGCTGGTCTCAAACTCCTGATCTCAGGTGATCCACCCGCCTCGGACTCCCAAAGTGCTGGGATTACAGGTGTGAACCACCGCACCTGGCCGTCATCGCTATTTTTATTTAAACCTTTTTGATAGGTGTGTAATGATAACACATTGTGGTTTAATTTGTATTACCCTAGTAGCTAATGATGAACATCTTTTCATGTGTTTATTTTCTATCCATATATTCTCTGGTGAAATGTTTTTTATGGTTTTTGTGCATTTCCAATTGGATTATTCATTTTTTTACTGTTGGATTTTGAGAGTTTTTTCTATATTCTAGGTACAGGTCTTTTGTCAGGTATATGGTTTTCAAATATTTGCTCCCAGTCCATAGGTTGTGTTTTCATCCTCCTAAACAGGATCTTTTGCAGAAAGTTTTATTTTGACAAGGTCCAGTTTACCAATTTTTATTGTAATGTAATGTCCTTTGGTGTGAAGTGTCTTTTTTTTTTTTTTTTTTTTTAAACCTCCTCTCTCATCTTTTCTGTCTAGGCACTTTGTTGTTATACTTTATTTGTTATTTTCTTATTTCATTTTCTTTTTCTTTACTGTTTGAAAAGTTATATATTGCATGTGTACATTCTTTTCATCCTTATAAAATTTCTTGCTTGGATGTTCGACTTGAAGTATAAAGTTAATCACTGTATTAGTGTGTCCTCACACTGCTATGAAGAAATACCTGAGACTGGGTAATTTATAAAGGAAAGAGGTTTAATTGACTCACAGTTCTGCATTGCTGGGGAGGCCTCAGGAAACTTACAATCATGGTGGAAGGCAAAGAAGCAGGTACCTTCTTCACAGGGTGGCAGGATGGAGTGAGTGCAAGCAAGGGAAATGCCAGATGCTTATAAAACATCAGATCTCATGAGAACTCACTCACTATAACAAGAACGGCATGGGGGAAACTGCCCATATGATCCAATTCTCCCTTTACCTTGTCCTACCCTCGACATGTGGGGATTATGGGGATTATAATTTGAGGTGAGATTTGAATGGGGACGTAGAGCCAAACCATATCAATCACTATGTTTACCTTTCTTCTAAGCAAAGTATGGGATCTCAGAATGCTTTGACTCTTGTATCTTCTTTTCAGACTTAGACTACTCTTAGTTACTACTTTGGTTACTCTAGATATCACTGTAATTATTTTATAAATGTTTTATTTAGATTTGTCTTTTTAATTTATTCATGTTTACTTCTTTCCTCACTATACTTCGTCTTTCAGACTTCTAGAATTTTTTTTCTTATCCATGAAGTATATACCTTTTAGAATATTCTTTGTAAGAGACTTTATTCATTCAAAAAATGCCTTCATTGTCTGTAAATATATTTGTTTTGTTCATTTTAGGTATCAAAGTATGGATACTTTATAGTTTTCCACTGTCATCTGGATTCCCATGTTGCTGCAGAGTAAATCGTCAGTCTGATTGTCATTTCTTACTACAATGTCTTTTCTCTATGACTTTAAAAAACACACATACACACAAAGAAATTCCTCCCAGAATGACTGATAGATAAGGAAAAAGAAGCGAGTGTTTATCTTGCCATTCTTGTATAAACTAAACATCAGGGTAAGCAAATGATTATTATGAGGCAATTTTTCTTTACCCATATACTCCAGGTAATAAATGTGGTAGTTACTCATGATAGAATTCGAATCTTACTAGCCCCTTATAAGTAATGTTAGAATTAATGAGTAAAAGTAGCATTCGAATTTCTTTTTAAGTTCTGGGATACATGTGCAGGATGTACAGGTTTGTTACACAAGTAAACATGTGCCATGGTGATTTGCTGCACCTGTCAACCCATCACCTAGGTATGAAGCCCAGCATGCATTAGCTACTTTTCCCGATGCTCTCCCTCCCCTTGCCACCACCCCTGACAGGCCCCAGTGTGTGGTGTTAGCCTCCCTGTGTCCACGTGTTCTCATTGTTCAACTCCTACTTCTAAGTGAGAACATGCAGTGTCTGGTTTTCTGTTCCTGCATTATTTTGGTGAGGATAATGGCTTCCAGCTCCATCCATGTCTCTGCAAAGGACATGATCTCATTCCTTTTTGTGGCTGCACAGTATTCCATGGTGTATATGTGCTACGTTTTCTGTATCCACTCTATAATTGATGGGCATTTGGGTTGATTCTGTGTCTTTGTTATTGTCGGTAGTGCTGCAGTGAACATATGTGTGCATGTATCTTTATAACAGGATGATTTATATTCCTTTGGGTTTATACCCAGTAATTGGATTGCTGGGTCAAATGGTATTCCTGGTTTTAGGTCTTTGAGGAATTGCCACACTGTCTTCCACAATAGTTGAACTAATTTACATTCCCACCAGTCATGTAAAACTATTCCTATTTCCCACAGCCTCGCCAAAATTTGTTGTTTCTTGACTTTTTAATAATGCATTTTGAATGATGTGAGATGGATCTCACTGTGGTTTTGATTTGCATTTCTCTAATGATGAGTGATGCTGAGCTTTTTTTCATACGTTTGTTGGCCACATAAATGCCTTTTTCTGAGTGGTCTGTTCATCTTCTTTGCCCACTTTTTAATGGGGCTGTTTGTTTTATTCTCGTAAATTTAAGTTCCTTGTAGATTCTGGATATTAGACCTTTGTAAGATGGATAGATTGTAAGAATTTTCTCCCATTCTGTAGGTGTCTGTTCACTCTGATGATAATTTCTTTTGCTGTGCAGCTCTTTAGTTTAATTAGATCCCATTTGTCAAATTTTGCTCTTGTCGCAATTGCTTTTGACATTTTCATCATGAAATCTTTGCCCATGCCTGTGTCGTGAATGGTATTGCCTAGATTTTCTTCTAGGGTTTTTATAGTTTTGGGTTTTACATTTAAGTCTTTACTCTACCTTGAGTTAATTTTTGTATAAAGTATAAGAAAGGGGTCCAGTTTCAATTTTTTGCATATGGCTAGCCAGCTAGGCCAGCATCATTTATGAAATAGGGAATTCTTTCCCCATTGCTTGTTTTTGTCAGGTTTGTCAAAGATCAGATGGTTGTAGATGTACAGTCTTATTTCTGAGATCTCTCTTCTGTTCCATTGGTCTATGTGTCTGTTTTTGTATCAGAACCATGCTGTTTTCGTTACTCTAGCCTTGTATTATAGTTTGAATCTGGGTATCATGATGCCTCCAGCTTTGTTCTTTTTGCTTAGGATTGTCTTGGTTGTACGAGCTCTTTTTTGGTTCATGTGAATTTTAAAGTAGATTTTTCTAATTCTGTAAAGAATGTCAATGCTAGTTTAATGGGCATAGCATTGAAATCTATAGATATTTGGGGCAATATGGCCATTTTCACAGTATTGATTCTTATTATCCATGAGCATGGAATGTTTTTCCATCTGTTTGTGTCTTCTCTTATTTCCTTGAGCAGTGTTTTGTAGTTTTCCTTGAAGAGGTCCTTCACTTCCCTTGTTAGCTGTATTCCTGGGTATTTTATTCTCTTTGTAGCAATTGTGAATGGGAGTTCGCTCATGATTTGGCTATTATTGGTGTATAGGAATGCTTGTGATTTCTGCACATTGATTTTGTATCCTGAGACTTTGCTGAAGTTGCTTATCAGCTCAAGAACCTTTCAGGATGGGTTGATGGGGTTTTCTAGATACAGGAACATGTCATCTGCAGAGACAGTTTGATGTCCTCTCTTTGTATTGAATACTCTTTATTTCTTTCTCTTGCCTGATTGCCCTGGCTAGAAGTTCCAATGCTGTGTTGAGTAGGAATGGTGAGAGAGGACATCCTTGTCTTGTGACAGTTTTCAAGGGGAATGCTTCCAGCTTTTGCCCATTTAGTATATTAGCTGTGAGTTTGTCATAAATGGCTCTTATTATTTTGAGCTGTGTTCCATGAATACCTACTTTATTGAGAGTTTTTAACATGAAGAATGTTTAATTTTATCTTAGGCCTTTTCTGCATCTATTAAGATAATCACGTGATTTTTGTCTTTAGTTCTGTTTATGTAATGAATTGCATTTACTGATTTGCATGTATTTAACCAGCCTTGCATCCTGGGGATGAAGCTGACTTGATCGTGGTGGATAAACTTTTTGATGTGCTGCTAGATTTGGTTTGCCAGTATTTTATTGAGGATTTTTGCATCGATGTTGATCAGGGATATTGGCATGAAACTTTCTTTTGTTGGTTGTATCTTTCCCAGGTTTTGGTAGCAGGATGTTGTTGGCCTCATAAAATGAATTAGGGAGGAGTCCCTCCTTTTCAATTGTTTGGAATAATTTCAGAAGACATTGTACCAGCCCTTCTTTGTACCTCTGGCAGAATTTAGCTGTAAATATGTCTGTTTCTGGGCATTTTTGGTTGGCATGCTATTTATTACAACCTCAATCCCAGAACTATTCAGGGATTCAACTTCTCCCTGGTTCAGTCTTGGGAGGGTGTATATGTTTAGGAATTTATCCATTTCTTCTAGATTTTCTAGTTTGTTTGCATAGAGGTGTTTATAGCATTCTCTGATGGTTGTTTGTATTTCTGTGGGGTCAGTGGCGATAGTGGCTTTATGATGTTTTATTGTCTCTACTTGATTCCTCTGTCTTTTCTTACTAGTTTAGCTAGACTATTAATAAAATAGCCATATTTTATTAATTTTTTCAAAAAAACAGCTTCTGGATTCATTCTTTTAAAAATTTTTTTGAGACAGAGTCTCGCTCTGTCGCCCAGGCTGGAGTGCAGTGGCGTGATCTCAGCTCACTGCAACTTCTGCCTCTTGGATTCAAGCAATTCTGCCTCAGCCTCCCAAGCAGCTGGGATTATAGGCATGGGCCTCCCAAGCAGCTGGGATTACAGGCATGTACCACCATGCCTGGCTAATTTTTATATTTTTGTAGAGATGGGGTTTCACCATGTTGGCCAGGATGGTCTCGATCTCTTGACCTTGTGATCCACCTGCCTCAGTCTCCCAAAGTGCTGGGATTACAGGTGTGAGCCACCAAGGATTGGTCTTTTTACATAACCCTGTAGTTCTCGGAGGTTTTGTTCATTCCTGTTTATTCTTTTTTCTCTAATCTTGTCTGCCTTATTTCAGCAAGATAGTCTTCAAGCTCTGAAATTTCCTCCTCTACTTTGTCTGTTTTGCTATTGATACTTGTGGTTGCATTGTGAAGTTCTCATGTTGTGTTAGCTCCATCAGGTCATTGATGTTCCTCCCTGAATGGCTTATTCTGGTTCATAGTGTTTTGTCATGGTTCTTCTTTGCTTTGGGTTAGAACATGCTCCTTTGGTTCAGTGAAGTTTGTTATTACCCACCTTCTGAAGCCTAATTCCGTCAGTTCATCCATCTCAGCCTCAGCCCAGTTCTGTGCCCTTGCTGGAGAGGTGTTGCAGTCATTTGGAGGAGAAGAGGCACTCTGGCTTTTTGAGTTTTCAGCGTTTTTTTTCCTTGTTTCTTTCTCCTCTTTGTGACTTTATCTACCTTTGGTCTTTGAGGCTACTGACCTCTGGATGGAGTTTTTGTGGGGACTTTTTTGTGAGGCTGTTCTTATTTTTGTTTTCTCTTTGTTTTTCTTTTAACAAGTCCCTCTTTTGTAGGGCTGCTGAGGTTTGCTGGGGGTCCACTCCAGACCCTATTTGCCTGGGTCTTACCTGTACCTGGAGGTGTCACTATTGAAGGCTGCAGAACAGCAAAGATAACTGCGTTCTCATTCCTCTGGGATCTCTGTCCCAGCGGGGCACCGACCTGACGCCGGTGGGAATACTCCTGTACAAGGTGTCTGGCGACCACCGTTGGAGGTTCTCACCCAGTCAGGAGGCCACGGGATCAAGGACCTGGATAACAAAGCACTCTGGCTGCCCTTTGGCGGAGAGAGTGCGCTGTTCTGGGGGGAATCCTACTTGTCCAGACTCCTCAGATTCCTCAGAGCCAGCAGGGAAAGACTAAGTCTGCTGATCCATGGAGAGCATGGCTGACCCTCCCCCGACAGGCTCTGTACTAAGGACATCAGAGTTCTGTTCACATATCCACGGCTGGAGTTGCTGAAGTTGTCACAGGGAGGCCCAGCCTGGTGAGAAGTGATGGGTCCAAATTTGGCCTGAAGAGGCCGTCTGGCCGTGATCACAGCACCTGCTGTGCTGCACTGTGGGAAATTCCTCCTGGGTCCAAATCGCCCAGTCTCCCTGGCGCTGGCAGGGGGAAATGGCAGACTGGAGCTGCAGTCATGGTTGTTGCCTCCCCTCCACCCAGGAGCTCAGTTGTCTTAGGCAGCAGGCATCTGCAGTGATGGTGAGCTCCCGTTTCCCCCCAGGACCTCGGTAGTCTTAGGCAGTCTCCAGCCAGGCAGCCACTGAGAATCTGCACAGATCCGTGGAAAACATGTGGTTTCCCAAGTAGGGTAGCACAGTCACTTGCCGCCTGCCTTAGCTAAGGGTGGGAGCTCCCCGTGCCCTGTGCAGTTCCCAGGTGGGCTGTTTGCTGCACCCAGCTCTGTAGTTCATTCCAACCATCTAGTCAGTTCCAGTGGGAGAACCTGGATACCTCAGTTGCTGGTGCAGAAACCACTCACAGTTTTCCTTCTTGGTAGGTGCCTTCCACTGCAGCTGTTTCTCCTCGGCCATCTTGGCCCCTCCCTCTAGAATTAGAATTTTAACCCCTAACAGAATGATAGATGTCTAGATTATAATCATAACAAAAATAGACAGCCAGACTTTTGTCTCCTGACAGAAGTACTCAGCCTGACTTAGGAAATAAGGCTGAGTCTGATTAAGCCCTTAGATTTAACTGAATATGTGTCATGGTCTAAATAAGGATCAGAAACCATACAGTTACTTGAAAATGGAAAGTTTCATCTAAAGAATGGTCATAGCCAGGCACGGTGGCTCACGCCTGTAATCCCAGCACTTTGGGAGGCCGAGGCAGGCGCATCACCAGGTCAGGAGATCGAGACCATCCTGGCTAACACGGTGAAACCCCATCTCTACTGAAAAAATACAAAAAATTAGCCGGGTGTGGCAGCAGGCACCTGTAGTCCCAGCTACTCAGGAGACTGAGGCAGGAGAATGGCGTGAACCCGGGAGGTGGAGCTTGCAGTGAGCTGAGATGTAGCCTCTGCACTCCAGCCTGGGCGACAGAGGGAGACTCTATCTAACAAAAAAAAAAAAAAAAAAAAAAAAAAAAAAAAAAAAAAAAGGTTACTAGGGAGGTGGAGTAGGTGGATTAACTAATAAGAGGCAAAGATGTATATGAATAGCAGATATATGGAGAGCAGTCACCACCACCATGATCAGGAAGGAAGCAAAGTGTCCAAGGAAGAGGCCACCCACTCTCAGGGCTGAAAGCCTAGCCTGGGTGGAGGCTGTGCAGCTGTGGCTTCCTGCTGGGGGTAGTTGGTCGAGGTTCTGTGCTGCCTGGAAACCCATTCTCAGGAGTGCTGTGGAAGGTATTCACAGGAAGATGCAATGAGTTGGAATTTACTGAGTCAGCCTATTCTCTGGGATGGGTGGGTGTCAGAGGATTTGTTCAAATGGAGGTGCCTACCTGGTGGCACCCTTCTTCAAAGACACCTGATGGTGGGTGTCAGTGGAAAGCCACTTCTCAATCCCTGTCACTGCCGCTCTGCTGCACAACCATCTGTGGGTGGGGCACTGGGGGCTCCAGGGAGGTCCTCTAAAGGCAGGTGGCAGCTCCTGTGCTCTATTGCAAAACCTCCAGGGGATGGGGTTGATCTGGGGGAGGCTGGTGACGGTGAAGTGCCCTGCTGTTGGCACTGGTTGTGGAAGCTCCCAAGAGGGATACACTGGCCAGGGTGTGTGTGTGTGTGTGTGTGTGTGTGTGTGTGTGTGTGTGGTGGGGGATGTGTGGCATCCATGGGAAGGTGCTGGTTGATGCTGGCTTTTCAGCTCGGCTGTAAGGAACTGCATGCTATGCCGAAGCCCAGAGAGACAAATACACTAGAACCAGAACGAGAAGCTCTTCCTTCTGCACATCCTTCCACTGCCTTCTAGTGACAGAGCCTTATACTGGGATAGCTCATCAGAGGAGAAATATTTACAAGTTCAACCCCACTCTTGCAGAGCTGGCTAGGAATAACAGATTTATATCTGGAGGCAAAAAATTGACAACAGACACAAACTACTAGCTTGTAAGAAATTCAGGGAGTAGAGGAAGATATCAAATGATATCATTACATAAAATCAGCAAAATACAGTATGTGGGATAAACAACCTACTTCCTTCAATAGATAAACATCAAGGAAAACAACACAAAGAAATGGAAGAGAAATCTGGATTAAGAGAGATTTAAGAGACATGTGTGGGCCTTCTTTGGATTCTCATTTCAATGAATGAAGTATAAAATTGTGTGTGTGTGTGACAGGAAATTTGAACATTCTGGGTATTTGATATTAAGTAATTATTGTTCATTTTCAATGTGGTAATAGTGTGTTTATTTTTTTTCTAAGAACTGCTTTGGTGATATATGCTGAAATATTTACAGATGAAGTGATACAATATCTTGGATTTTAGTAATATATTTATTGCCTTTGTGTTGAAAAAAATCTCTCAAAAATGTGAAAATCATTTTTTCTTACAGAGTTTAAAAGTTATTACTATACAATAGCCTCTACCTCAGTTTTATACAGAAATCAATCATGAATGATGACCTGTCTTTAACATAATTTTGAATCTTGTTCCTGGGTTTTGTTTATAATGAACTGTTAGAAATTTATGACAACGATAACTAGCATTTACTAAGACATATTCCATGGCTATACTCATGCACATATTCTGACTTGGTAGTTTATGATGTGAACAAAAGTGTCTTGTGCTTTATGGGATAGTTGATATTGTCTTATGGAAGGAAAGAAAATCAACTATCATTTTCAGCAGTCTTGTTGACATAGACATATGTTTTCTACCCGCAAGCCTGAATATGTATTCTTCTGACATGTTTACTGTTTCTATAAACCATGGTATTCTTAAACATTTCAGAAATGCAACCGCTATTATATTTATCCTCTGCTGATACGGTGTTTATAGCATATACTAGACTTTTAGATTTTGAGAAAAGTTCATATTAAAACAACTACAAATTCCCAAGAGACAATATTTTAGGCATCAGTGCTTTTTTTAGTCCATGAAAATTTTTGAAATAAGTCTTTTGTAATTTACTAGTGTTCTTCAGCTCTCAATGATAATTTCATTTGTTTATTTCATAGCTGAAAATAAAATATTAGAAATTTATAAAGTTCAAATATCATGATATAAATAATAAAATTGGGCATTTACAAATATTGGTGATATTTGTGGGAAAGGGGAAGGGCTGAGTAGAGGAGAATGGGATGTGTTATTAAGTTTATTAAGATTTTTCACCAGGTGTGGTGGCTTACGCCTGTAATCACAGCACTTTGGGAGGCCGAGGTGAGTGGATCATGAGGTCAGGAGTTTGAGACCAGCCTGACCACCATGGTGAAATCCCGTCTCTACTAAAAATACAAAAATTAGCTGGGCATGGTGGTGCGTGCCTGTAATCCCAGTTACTCGGGAGGCTGAGGCAGGAGAATTGCTTGAACCTGGGAGGTGGAGGTTGCAGTGAGCTGAGATCATGCCACTGCACACCAGCCTGGGTGACAGAGCAAGACTCCATCTAAAAAAAAAAGATTTTTCTTAACTTTTTCAGGGGTTTCATAAATGGTTACTTGCAGCTCATTCTTCTGCCTAAAAATATGATAAAATACTCTCGTGTGTATATGTGATGCTAAAAATGTCAAGAACAGGGAATCGCTTCAGATTTTACCCCACTTGCAAACTAACAAGTCAGCCACAGTTTCATGGATACTGGTGGGCGACATGAGACTCCTGAGTCAGAGACGAAGGACAATTTCTTACAGCAGTGGCAACGGCATTTTTGGGCCAGTTTTCTGGACCTTGCTTCCCATAGGATGATGGGAAGACAGTCAGATGGCACCTAGGACTGCCTGTGACAAACCCAGAGCTTATGACTCTGGAATTTTTCATAGTGTTAAGTAAATGCCCTGGAAGGAGACATTATCTTCAGTAAGCATGGTTGCCTTTTGTTCCAGAGCTAGATGATCTGGAACAAAAACAGGCAGTACCTCACAAGACACACAGAAACATGAGAGACCCATGGAGAACTACTTCTCAACACCATCTGCACTTAACTCCTGTGGTGTCTTGGCTTCTGATGAATTTTAACGTGAATTCTCCATTCTGTCAGTCACTCTGGTTAATTGGATTGACAGAGACTCAGACCAGACTGTTCAACTTGTCTCATATGGAATTTAACCAAGGGCATTATCAGTAATAGTCCAAGCAGCAGAATGAGGCCAACCTGAGATAGGACACTAGGAATAACTTTAGTCAGTAAAAATATAAAAAGGTTCATCAAGGCAAATATTGACCAGAGCTGTGAGAGTGGCTTTGAGCTTTGCCTCCCTGTGTAGAAACACCACAGCTATTTTCATTTCTGCACAGTTGAGCACTGAGATTGTACAGCTGTAGCAGTCCAGTGGACACTGAGTTTCAGCTTATCTGAACCATCAGTGAACCAAACCCAGGCAATTTAGAGGGACTTCTATAAACCCAGAGCTGCATGAGCCAACGACTTTGCTTCAGGTACCAGAGTTGGGGGGGGAGGGGATACAGTTTTCCCCAGAGGGATAGCTACCACTTTTTGAAGATAAAGCTGAGATGCTACTGGGAGTAGGCTAGTTGGTCCCTGAGGGTATCATTTCTATTTGATAAGCTAGGCTTATTGAGTCCTACTCACCTGATAGTTATAGAGTCCTTCAGTGGGTCTATCAGGCAAGCGAGTCACAAGGGCTCTGTGGGTTAGGTGGAGAGTTTAAACAAGAGCCCAGCAGCAAGCTCATAGCTGCTTTTTGAAAGGGATGTACCTGGCAGCCACATCAGGGAGGTGATGAGCCCTGAACCCCAGAGGGTTGCTGCTGGTTGGAGATCATCTCCCTTCACTCCATACTTGGCTTCACAAACTCATCATAGAGACTCGTAGTGAGACTGTGGAGCGCCAGAGGTTGAGAGTGCCACAGCTTGCTGGTCGTTTTCCAGTGGGGACTCTGTCTGGGCTATGCTCCAAGGGTGCTGGTTTTCAAACTAACCAAAGTAAAGCACCAAGTAGAATGCCAACGTGAGGTATATACTGTCTCCTGTACCCAAAGAGGCTAATAAGACAGCAGAATTCCTTAATTGCCAGAGGAATTGAGCAGAAAACTGTCTTCATAGTCCCAAGAACTTATACTTGGGAAGGCTCTTGTGCATTGTGAGAGTTTCTCAGCCTCCTTTTCAGGCAGAGGTGTGGTAACACTACAGTCAGGACTGTTGAAAGTGAGGCTTCTGACTGGGCGCGGTGGCTCACGCCTGTAATCCCAGCACTTTGGGAGGCTGAGGCGGGCACATCACGAGGTCAGGAGATTGAGACCATCCTGGCTAACACGGTGAAACCCTATCTCTACGAAAAATACAAAAATGAGCCAGGTGTGGTGGCGGGCGCCTGTAGTCCCAGCTGCTTAGAAGACTGAGGCAGGAGAATGGTGTGAACCCGGGAGGTAGAGCTTGCAGTGAGCCGAGATTGCACCATTGCACTCTGGCCTGGGTGACAGAGCAAGATTCTGTCTCAAAAAAAAAAAAAAAGGAAGTGAGGCTTCTGACTTGTTTACCAACAGGCTCTCCTCTGTGATGAAATCTTTAGATGTCACAAGGCACAAAATCCTTTCTCTACTCCCTCTTGGCAAATAGCTGCGAAGAGTGTAGCTTCCTGTTTGGGAGTACCTGGAGGCCTTGCATATAAATGAAAATGGATTTTGGTCCTCAGGTACCTGTGGGATGAAAAACAACATGTTGGTAATGCCCAGGACCTCGTTCGTACTTAGTGCCAGCAGCCTGCGCAGTGGTTTCAGTTACAGTTGCAGTAGCTAGAATAACTGGGACTCTAGGAGCAACAACTGAATTCAGGTGATGAGCGTTCACTGTAAGCCTCCAACCCCTGTTAGTCTTTTTCACTGGCCAGATGTGGCCGTTGGTTGTATTGAGATGTTGCTTCTCTTTACTACCCCGCTGCCTTTAAGTCCTTAATCAAGACTGTGATTTCCCTTCTCCTGGGATTCTATTTTGCTTCTTTTGGACCACGGATAGGGAGAAGGGTTGAGAAGCAATTTACATTTTCCACTAGCACTTTACACGTCACTCTTCCTCATCTGGGTGGTCCACTCTGGCTCTTATGGGACAGGGAAGTACAGGCATTTAATGCTTCTTATTACATATTCGGAGGTAGAAGACACTACAACAGTGTGTAGAAGAGCTCCCTGTGAAGTCAGCTCCTCTTTGCTCTAGGAGGAGTCCCTCCTGTTTTCCTTTTTTATTCACCATGCCTTTTTGGTCTTCTTTAACTCCTTTTACCTTATGATAATTCCAATTATTGAGTGGAGAGTTAATACTGAAACTTACCTGTTTGTCAAATATGATTGAACATTGATTTGGTAGTAGTTACCTAGGCACCGAGACTGCAGTGTTGAACGAAACAGGTAAAAATTCCTACCCCATGGGTTTACATACTCTATGCTAGACATTGTGCTAAACTGTCCATATGACTTAATCCCCATGATGGCTTCATGAGAGTGATATTTTCTTCTCTCCCACTGGAGCTCTGACATCCCGTGATCAGCCACCCCCACCCCCTTCACCCTTGATTGGCTCTCTGACACTTCACTGTGGGCCTGGGTGGCTCCCTTCTCACCCTTCAACACATGTACACACACACACGCGCGTGCACCTGCACCTGCATTGCTCTGGCACACCTGAATTGTTTGAGAAGGGGAAATGGGCACTAAGTGTATTGATATGGTTTGGATCTGTGTCCCTGCCGAAGTCCCAAGTGTTGAAGGTGAAGCCTGGTGGGAGGTGACTGGATCATGGGGGCAGATTTCCCCCTTGGTGCTGTTCTCCTGTTAGTGAGTTCTGAGATCTGGTCATTTAAAAGTATGTGGCACCTTCCCTGCTACTTCCTCCTGCTCTGGCCATGTAAAGTGCTGGCTTTCCCTTCTGCCATGATTGTTAAGTTTCCTGAGGCCTCCCTAGAAGCCAAGGGGATGCCACCATGCTTCGTGTACAGCCGTAGAATCATGAGCCAATTAAACTTCTTTGTAAATTACCCAGTCTCAGGTATTTCTTTATAGCAATGCAAGTGCTTTTATATATTTATATATATATATATATATCTTAAAGAAAAAGTTACTTCCTACATTTGTATGCACGTTTTGTATACATGAACTTTTTTTTTTTTTTCCCCCAGGAGCTTACTCATATTGTTCCTAAGAAATCAGTGACTCAAAAACATTCTCTGGAGAACACAACCAAGTTGAAGCCGTGTAGGTGGTTCCTCTTAGTGCAAAAGAGCCTGCTTTCCCCTCTACTAATTAAGGAGCTAATTCATAAAGGAGCTAACTCTATATCCATACAGATTCTTCTCAAGAAAATCTCAAATATAGGCCTCATGATTAGAAATTAATACGTTTTTTAAGACCCATGAATTTTTATTGCTAACAGTGGGGTGTTTGAGAAATTATCTATTAAAAAGATTCTGGCTGTGATTCAGGTATATGGCATTTCCCCCTTTTCTCTAATCCTTTTAAATAACTTAGTTTAAAGACAGTGAATCAATTTTATAGTTAATTTTACGCAGATATTCTTATTTATTAAAAACAGTTGGTGGTAGTAATAATTGAGAAATGGGTGGGAGTTATTTATCTCATTAGATTAATACCAGTTTTGATGAACAATTTTGGGATAGGTTGGCTAAATGACTTTGGCATTGAAGCTATGCCAGTTTGAGGTTTATTCTTATGCCTTTATTTCTCTTCCACAACCTTGTGTTAATGGTCTGTCTCCCACTAAACTCTGGGCTATTGGAGGGCAGGTACAATATTTCTATTTTCAGTGCCCTTATCCTGAGCTCATAAAAATGCCAAGCATGCTAAAACATGTTGAATAAACAGATGGATGAGAAAATTGAGGTCTATGAGAAAATTGAGGACTGACTTTTAAAAAGCTACAGTTATATAGTGAACGTTTCTTATTCGTTGAGTCCTGTAGACAGAGCTGTCATACAGCCCTTACAGAGCAGAAGTTGAACTACTGGCAGAACTGGAACTCAGGTCCAGTTTTACATCTGTGTCTACTCTTTGTTCTTTAATGGGGAAGAAATGAGAAATAATGGCTGAATCCATGATACTATTTTGTGGTTAGACTCAGTCCATTTGGACTTGTGAGATTTTCCCATTTGGTAGCCAAAGATAAGGACTAGGTCTATGATTTCTTTTCTTTTCTTTTCTTTCTTTTTTTTTTTTTTGAGATGGAGTTTTGCTCTTTTTGCCCAGGCTGGAGTCCAATGGCACAATCAGCTCACTGCAACCTCCACCCTCTGGGTTTAAACGATTCTCCTGCCTCAGCCTCCCAAGTCGCTGGGATTACAGGCATGCACCACCACACCCAGCTAATTTTGTATTTTTAGTAGAGACAGGGTTTTTCCATGTTGATCAGGCTGGTCTGGAACTCCCAACTTCAGGTAGTCTGCTTGCCTTAGCCTCCCAAAGTGCTGGGATTACAGGTGTGAGCCACTGTACACGGCTGTGATTTTTTTTTTTTATATTGCTTTTGGGCCCCTAAAACAGGTGTTTATCAAATTCTGTTTCTCCACTTTCTCTCCCTGCCCTGCCCCGCCCCATGGTACTGAGAAACAGTATATTTAATCAGAGATGGGCCTGTGGATAGTTTTTCTTCCTGTTCCATAATTGACATGTCATTTGCCATTCAGCCTAATCACAAGGTGTCTGAACCTACGACTCCTCCTTGTACGGTATATTCCCCCAAATTTATTCAGATCCATTTGAGCTCCTGTTATATATAGTTTTATCAAAATCTTTTGTAAATAATTTCCCATTTTTTTAAGTCAGTGACCTTGCTGAAATTTCTGACCACAAACTTTTGTGGTTCCTTATATGCTTGATTCTTACTCTGCTATTCTCTTTGCTCCACCTCCATCAAAAGTTGTACAGAAAAAGGAGAACGTCCTTGCATGTGTAACCATGGCACTGTATCAGCCTTTTAAAGTATTTGCTTTCTTACTAGAGACCATTTTTACTTTGTTTTGACAACTTAAAGTTCTTATAGCTCCACCTTATTTTTGTTTGATGCAAATACAAACACACATACACACACACACTTGAAGAAAAGCAAGTTGGCCTTCAAGCTTTATATTGATGTGTTTTGTTTATTGTTGATTTATATTGATAAAGTGTGCATGAAGATTACTTTGTATGCATGTGGTATAGAATAGTATATAAATTAACTATAATATGAAAATCCACAATTACAGCAATTACAATTACCAACAGTGAGGGCCTGCTCCATAGCTTATGCAAGTAAAATTACTATTTTGTTTTCCATTGAAAACATTCAGCATTTGTAGGGGTTCCCAAGCTCTAAGTCATATGTTTGTATGAAGTAATCTTTATCTGCTGTTCATTCTTTCCATTTTATTTATTTTTTAATTTAAATATACAGTCTCTCATAAAATGTCAACACATCTAAGAGTTTACAAAAGACTCATTTTTTCCAGTTTATATGGAAAAATATAAAAAAAGTTATATACTTTTCTGTTGAACATTTTTTTACCTTAGATATTATTATAGATTAAATATTTTTTAAAAAAGGAAATCATCTACATACGGAGAATTTCAAAGCAAACCAATAATTGTTTTCAGTTGATATTTATTGAGCTTCTACTTAGTACTTCTTTTTTTGTAAGGCTCTTACAAAGAAGCAAGACGTTTCTGTTCTTGAGATACTCTCTTGCTATTTCTCTTTTTCCATGGATTCTTAGAGACACATTTTGCTGTCATATTTTAAGCTTCCCACAATTGGATGGCACCTTGCAATCACTGTCAGCCAGGTGGCAGTCATGACCTAGTTGTGTGGAAAATTATTACTTGAAACATTCTCGTAAGCTCTGGTTTAGATTTAATGAAATGAAATATTGCTTTGAAAAATCCCAATAATGTAGTTGTTGGATATAATTTGGGAAATGCTTTTAAAAGATTAATAGAAGGAAAATAATAGTGTAAAAATAGAAACAGATTAATAATCAGAAAAATTTAAGATACTCCAATAACCACATTTTCCACCAAAATTGTCATTTATTTCTGAGGTTCTTAGGGGAGGAAAATAATTTTCCCTCTACACTTCTGAATTCTTAGCTGGGACCTTTGTAACAAAAGACAGACTAACGAGAGAAACAAATTCATTAACTTGTATATATCTTATAAAGGAGAAAACTCAAGGAAAGAGTAACTCTAAGAGGTGGCTTAGAACTATGGCGTATATAGCATTTTCTCCCCAAAATGGTAAATGTTTACAGGGGGACATGACAATGGAAAAGAACCTTAAGTGTTTAGGGGTACACATTCTGGGGAGGTATAGATACAGGGGAGACTAATGGTAAATGAATACAGGGCAAAGTAATGGCAGCTAGTTAGTGTACTTTGTTACAGAGGTTTCTCTGACTCCCTCTCTAGACTGTTAAGGGTCAGAAGTCATCTCTGGTTATTTACTTGTCCTTTCTGATAGAGAAGGGAAGAGGGACAACTTGACAAATTTATGTCTGGCTTTTAGGCAAATGGGAAGGCAGAGAGCTTTTCTTGTATCTGTTTCTTCTCAAGTGCCTTTAGCTCAAAATAATCATTGAATGTTGTCACATATTTTGGAGTGGTATATTCTGCTGCCCTTAAGATTCCTCCAATTTTCTATTTTCTACTTCTTTAAAGGTTCATAAGTAGTGTGTTAATCTGCTGGAAACTTAGTTTGCTGATGGGTTACTCAGAATCTTTCACTTAGCCTTTTCTGAGTTTTCTGTAAACCTAATGCTACAGGTTTTCTCTAAACCTAATGCTCTTGATATTTGCATTAAGTGTAGTCATCAAGGAAATCCACCTAGATCGGAAAGGGGCGGCCTAGAGATTGAGCAGGAGACTGGCTTAAAATAGTCTGGCTTTGTTATGCCACTTGGCAAGTGGCCTCTGGTCAGTTACTTTCCTTCTCAAGCCTTAGTTCTTCCTTTGGCAAATAGGAAAAGTAATAGGATTTTCCCCATAATATGTAGGGCTTAAATGAAAGAGCGCATATATGGTACTTTGATTTCTAATTTTTGTTTTCTTTTTACTTGTATTTACTGGGTGTTTACTAAGCTTCTCTGTGTTAGATACTAGGGATACCTAGTGAATAGGGGACAAAAATTCAGCTCACAGTTGAGCTTCTTAGTGCAGTGATATCATCTTGTGTAAGAAGTTATTATAACACCTTGTATAAGAAGTTATTATAACATCTTGTATAAGAAGTTATGTAACATACAGTTTATGTAACAGTAGTACTTACTGTGTAATAAAATAATAGCACCTTGTTATTCTCTTGGGGCTGACAATACCCGGGGAAATGAGAATTCTAATTATCTCCTTACACATCCATACCTTATGCTACCTGCTTCATCAGTGCTCAAAGGAAGGAACTGCCAAGAGTTTCAGATGACAGCTTGCTGTGTTGGCACTTATTATTCAGATGCTAATGGATAAATTCTTTGGCTTTTATACTTGGGAGCAGATTTAACGTGTCTTCTTAGTTTTCATTCATAATCTTATTCACAAGTTCTTTTTAGCTTCTTTGAGAAGTCTGTAATTTTAGAAGCCCTAGCTCCTGAATCATAATGTGGGAGAACATGAGTTGATTAGCAAAAATAATGTTAAGAGTGATTTCTTTTTAATTCTAGTGTGTCAAGTCTAAAGAAGACATTGACAGTGTTAGGGCTATATGTAGCACCTTGACATTGCTCTAAGCAGTAAGGCCAGTAATAGTCATAGCAAAATGGAGATTAAAAAAAATCATTTATTTGAGTCTTCCAACTGAAATTGATGGGGAGAGAGGGAGCTGGTGATCATTACTTAAAATGGCCTAAAATATATTTTACTATGTGGCCACCACCTCTCTCCTAGGTTTTCTGCTGTCATCACCTCTTCTCCCCCATTCACAGTATTGGCCACTTTTCATGTGTTTGACCCTTTGCATATGGTGTTTTCTGCAGGACTATCCTACCTCCTTCACATGGGGCACTGTAACTCAGCCTTCAGTACTGCTAGAATGAGTCTTCTATAACTTCTTCCCCATTCCCCTGGGACAGCTTCCCCTTCCCTGTGATCTCATTGCGTTTGGCACATTGGGTGTTTTCTTCAGTCTGTTGTTCGTCACACTATTTTTAGGCCTGTGTTCTTCATTGGATCCAAAGCATTAATAACAATATCATTTGCTTTTTCATGACATTATAAGGAAATCATGCTTTTTTAATATTATAAACATTAGCTTTTGTTAGAAAAGCAGAGAACATGTTGATTATTCTTTGTTAATATTTAGTATCTTTTATTCTGGCATCTTAATTCCGCAAATTTTGATTTATTTATAAACCTCATTACAACTCACAAATATTCATGATATTGGTGTAAAATAATAAAGATAATAAGTATAGCTTAAATACTGGTTTAAATTGCACCCTTGATGCCGTTAATTGTAAGATGCATCATTATTTTATGTACCACTAAGAAAGTAACAGCAATTGCCAGTTACACCCACATTCTGAATGTATTCTAGAATGCACATCAGAGATGTTAAAATATGTAAAAATGTTCACTTTTAAATTGATGATACATCTAAAAAGATGTAAGAACTCACTTGAACAAAATGAAAGATTTGATTCTGTTTTCCTTTCCTTCATTGCCTTTGGTAGGTGTGCTAATGAGCAGCAAAGTCCTCATAAATGCTAGACAGCCGAAAGATGGAAGACCTAACAAAGGATTTGGGAACCCAGCAGATTACATAATCCGTTCCTGTAATGTTAAAAATAATCTACATATAAAGTAAGGGAATTGTAAGTAGAGAGTTGATTAGCCACATTGTTTATTCATAAAATTATGGATACATGTCTCATAATGTGTGAAAACTTTGTACGTTCCCTTTTGTTGACTGAGATCATTTCCAGGTGTGGATGTGAGTGGGAGAATGGTGGGGGAGTGCAGTTTAGATGGAAACCTTCCAGGCATTTGCAATTATAAGCGCTTTTTCTTATTAACTTGCCCTGCAAGTATGGGAGTGTTTTATTTTTCTTTCTTCAGATTCAATGTCTGACTTATAATGAATATCATGAGAAGGAATAAAATTCAGTTTCTAGCTGATTTAGAATCGGATCATATACTTTATTAAGTGAGGGATGCTGATATTGAGTGTGTTATACCTCGTTCTTTCTGTCTCTATGTATCTGTCCATTCATCTGCCCATTGATTTTAAGATTATGTGTCTGTTCATACAGAGTATAGTATCGTTAGAAGCAATATTGTGCTTCTGTTGTGCAATATGGACATAGAAAGTTTTAAAGATTAAGTGGAAAGAAACTGAGAACACTCTGAAACTGTGATGGTTTAGTTTGTGTGCCTGTGCACATATTTAGTTTTATGGGTAACTATTTTCGTGGCACGGGAAACAGCACAATGAATGGCTTTTTCAGGTTATGTTAGAAACAGTTCATTGTATAACTTCTTTGTGCCAGGTCTTACGTTGAATTTTCAAGCAAATATGATGAATAAATTATGTTTTCAGCATACCTAACATTTATAAACTGTTAAATGAGATGTATATAGCTATTATTAGAAGAAGGAATTGAATACTATGGTTGGCAGGTGAAAATGATTAATGAGTAAAAAGAAAAGATGTAGGGAAAGGGGAGGAGGTAAAGTATTTTCTGTTGGTTTTGAAAGATAAGTTAGTCTTTGGCAGGGACAGGAATTTACGTTTGTTGAATATTTACTTACATTGTGTGAGGCACTATACAGCTCTCTATATGTATAATCTCATTGAGTCTCCCGTTATTATAGTCCACACTTTGCACCCTCAGAGATGTTAGATTAATTTCCAAAATATTTCAGTCAGACAGCTAATAAATGAGAAAACTTGGATTTGAGCTAGGTCTGATTCCAATCACTATATTAATCACTATGCCTAATCACTGTACTATTCTTATTCATGTGTACTTAATCACTGTACTATTCTGAAAGGTATTCAGGACAGAGGAACAACCATGAACGAAGACCTGAGAACTATGACAGTGCCTGAAAGTTTCACAGAATGAGGATCAACCTGCAAGACTAGAGCCACCATACGCTGTTCAGTCATTGATCAGTTTTTTGATCAGCGTTACTGAGTATCTGTTGTGTGCCAGGCCGTTTGCTTGGTGCCGGGGGTTCAGAAATGAGCACATGCTCTTGCCTTTCAAAGCTGAATCTAGTAACAAAACAGACTTTCAGTGATGATTTCTTGCTTCGCTTGTTTGCCTAGGAAATACTTCCTCACTCAATATAAATGTCTAGATTGTTGAAGTATCTTGTAGTTTCAAAATTATATTAGGTACATGTGCTCTGTTCAGAATGTGTCCCCCAAAATTCATGTGTTGGAAACTTCATCTTCCAACATGGCAGTGTTGAGAGATGGGGTGCTTAGGTCACGAGGGCCCTGCCTAGAAGGCTCTCGCTAGACATTGATGCTGGTGCTTTGATCTTGGACTTCTCAGCCTTCAGAATTTTAATAAATTTCTGTTCTTTATAAATTGCCCAGTCTGTGGTATTCTGTTATAGCAGCACAAACAGAGTGAGAATCTTCTCTTTCTCTCTCTCTCTACACACACACACACACACAATATATATATAGACATGTGGTGTACCTATATACACAGTATGTATATACAGAGATGTAGTTTTATAACTTTATTCTGAAATTGAGGCAAGTAATTTTGGTATCTTTTTATCTTCAATTTTTTTTTTCTAAGAGGCCCCTTTATTTTCCTTGTTGAACTACTACTACTTTGATATACTTGGTTCTCATAATTTCAGTGCTGAAGCTATTGACTAAAAAGTGCATTGCTCATGCTGTTAAAATTCTTAAAAGTTTCATAAATGAGTATCAAATGAGATTTGTGACTAAATGAATGCAAATGCAGCATTGCTTTCCTTTAACTAATATGTGGCTGTTGCTGCTGCTGCTTCTTCCTCTGACAGAACAGAAATATGTTGGAGTGTACCTCAGCCTGTTAATAATTTTCCAATCTGTTTTAATCTTCTGTAATTACTCAAATTTCCTATCCTCACTTCTTTTTAACAAAGCTTTTAAATGTAGTACAGACTTAGTGTAAACATTTATCTGATCTAAAGGCAAATATAGAAAAAGTTAATTTTCCCTTCTGCTTTTCATTTCTACTCTCCTAAGGGTATGGTTTTGACATGTTATACCTTTTCTGTATTCATTTCTAGTAACTATTGATGAAGAGAAATGTTGTTATGTCAAGAAGGTTTTTAAAAAGATGAATAGAGTTAGGAATTGGGATGGATATGAGTAAATTCTTAAATATAATACTTTTATAAAATCTCCCCCTAAACTCTGAAAAATAAATGTTTTCTGAGTTCCCTATAACTTATTTCAGCAGAGGGAAAATCTCCTACATGATGTTTAGAGTAGAATGAGTTGCATCTCCTTTTGCTGTTTAGGGAATTGGTGGTCGTAAGTCCCTTTCCCTAGTCTCTTAGAAGTTTCCAGTCTACTCAGACAAATCAGCATGAATTATTTGGTAATTTTTGGGAAGAAAGGATGCTAGATAGTGTTGCAAAAATTATTTGCTTTACTTTTAGTCTGAAACCCAAACAATCTATCATTTTAATGACCCTTTATTATATTCTAGCCTAATGTTTAAGGATTGTTGGCCAGCGACTTCTTAGGAGTGGGATACATTGCCTGGGCGGTTGCTTTCCTTTTCATCAGTAGAAACTTGTATTTTACATATATACAAGATATTATATACATATATACAAATGTTACATATATACAAATATATATATAAGTATTTTTATTTTTTAAAATAATAGAGGCTGGGCACAGTGGCACATACCTGTAATCCCAGCACTGTGGGAGGCAGAGGCAGGAGGATGGCTTGAAGCCAGGGATTCAAGACCAGCCTGGACAACATAGAACAGTGGTCCCCAACCTTTTTGTTACCAGGGACCAGTTTCACGGAAGACAGTTTTTCCACGGACAAAGGGGTGGGGTGGATGAGGGATGGTTTGGGGATGAAACTGTTCCAGTTTACATCATCAGGCATTAGGTTCTTATAAGGATCACGCAACCTAGGTCCCTTACGCGCAGTTCACAGTAGGGTTTGTGCTCCTGTGAGAGTCTCATTCTACTGCTGATCTGACAGGAGGCGGAGCTCAGGTGGTAATGCTAGCTAGCCTGCTGCTCACCTCCTGCTGTGCAGCCGGTTCCTATGCCATGAACCAGTACTGATATACCATGAACCAGTACTGATATGCCATGAACCAGTACTGATATGCGGCTGGGGAGTTGGGGACTCCTGACATAGAGACCTCACCTCTACAGAAACAACAACAACAACAAAAAAAACTAACTGGGTTTGGTAGTGTGTTCCTGTAGTCCCAGGTACTTGTCAGATAGGCAGGCAGGAGGATCACTTGAGTCTAAGAGTTTGAGACTATTGTGAGCCATGATTGCACCACTGCCCTCTTGCCTGGGCAACAGAGTGTGAGACCTTGTCTCTTAAAAAACAAACAAACAAACAAACAAAAAAACAAACCGGGTGCCGGGGCTCTCGCCTGTAATCCCAGCACTTTGGGAGACTGAGACGGGCTGATCACAATGTCAGGAGATCGAGACCATCCTGGCTAACATGGTGAAACCCCGTCTCTACTAAAAGTACAAAAAATTAGCCAGGTGTGGTGGCGGGCGCCTGTAGTCCCAGCTACTCAGGAGGCTGAGGCAGGAGAATCGCTTGAACCCATGAGGCAGAGGTTGCAGTGAGTGGAGACTGCGCAGCTGCACTCCAGCCTGGGCAACAGAGTGAGACTCTGTCTCAAAAAATAAGTAAAATAATTGTTTAAAAAGTACAAAATTAATAAGATATAAGAGTAAGAGATGCAAAGTTATGCTTCTTTTCACTATTCTGCTCTAACATTTTTCCCTTGGATGGATAGTCTAAGGATGAAAAGATACAAATGTAAAAATATACATATATATTAAAATTTTTTTTACACAAATGGTTAATGTAATATCTGTTATTTGAACCCTGCTTTTCTACTTATTTTTGTCTTGGAGAATGTTCCTTGTTAGGTAATATATAGCTATTTCACTATGTGGGACATAGCACAGCTGTATCAATGGGATTTTGTGTTCTTTCCATTCTTTCTCTTGAAAATAAAACCTTTGAATATTCTTTCTTAGCAAACTTTTTTTGTGTGTGTATGTATACACACACACACACACACACAAAATTACATAGGCCAGATGTGGTGGCTCGCACCTGTAATCCCAGCACCATTTTGGGAGGCTGAGGCAGGCGGATCACTTGAGATCAGGAGTTCGAGACCATCCTGGCCAATGTGGCAAAACCCTGTTTCTATTAAAAATACAAAAATTAGCTGAATGTGTTGGGGCATACCTGTAATCCCAGTTACTTGGGAGGCTGAGGTATGAGAATTGCTTGAACCTTGTATGTGGAGGCTGTAGTGAGCTGAGATCGTGCCACTGCACTCCAGCTTTGGTGACATATAATCTCTATGAAAAAGAAAAGCAATTGTAGAGAAACCTGACTTGTTCTGTTTACTTCACCTGGACCTGGATCTGATTAAGGGACACTGAGACTGAGGTGGTATTATTTGCCAGAGTACTTATCTGTGGCCGGGTGCAAGTCATCAGTTGGTGTCAAAACTTTTCCTATTGAGAGCAGAAGTTACTCTAATTTCTCTTAAAGCCCACGGTGCCTGTGAGATGAAAATGTTTGCCTACTTTGGGTTTAGTAAGATTTCCTTCAGTATGGGTTTGATTCTTGATATGGTGGATTGTGTCTGTGTAATCAGAAGTCATTCGTGAAACAGAGGTCTTTTGCATTTGAATTTTTACATTTTATTTTTAAAAAACTGAGTGAATAAAATGACTTCTATTCAGAAGTACTTTGATGACGTAGTGTGTTATATAATCTATATCATTTAAAGAAGGTTATTAAAAGTGCTTTTTAAACTCTGTAATTTCAAGTAATTGTCAGTTTCTTCCTCTCAAACTATAGGTCTCAGGGGACATCAGATTGTTGTTTAAATATGTCTAATTTAGCTTAATGTGTACTTATTTTGATTGTATTTTTAGTATATATGCTGGCAAGTGAGCACATGTATTTAATTATATGTATTGGCATGACTCGAGTCAAAGTCCTCTTTAAGGAATATTAAAAAAAGAAAGAAAAGATCTACATACTATAATTGTTTATTCTTAGTATTGTTGATATGGTTTGGCTTTGTGTCCCCACCCAAATCTCATCTGGAATTGTAATCCCATAATTCCCACATGCCGTGGGAGGGACCTGCAGGGAGGTGACTGAATCCCAGAGGTGGTTCCCCCATGCTGTTCTCGTGAGAGTGAGTGAGTTCTCACAAGATCTGATGGTTTTATAAGCGTCTGGCATTTCTCCTGCTGGCACTCATTCTCTCTCCTGCTGCCTTGTAAAGAGTTGCCTTCCGTCATGATTGTAAGTTTCCTGAGGCCTCCCCAGCCATGCGGAACTGTGAGTCAATGAAACCTCTTTCCTTTATAAATTATCCAGTCTCAGGTATTTCTTCATAACAGTGTAAGAATGGATGAATACAGTTTTTACATATGAAGCCCACAAAGCTTTAAAGCCCACCTGTTCCCAAAATAATTCTCATCAAACCTAACCAAACCTAAGTAGAAAGGGTTTTAAAAGGGAGTATTGACTGCCATGTTGAACTTCTTTGGCCTTCCTTCTACTGCTTGCCATGAAGAGATTCTGTGCTTTTTGATATGGGTGGACATGGGCTGAGGTTGCAAGAGTAGTCTAATGATAAAAGTTAGGCTCTCTGTTTGTTTTAGAAGCGCATTCCAAACTTAGAGTCTGCCTTCAGGGAGTGTTTTGAATAGACTTTTCAAGTGTGAAGACTATTGTGGGCCCTGTTGTCAACATGTCAAAACTAATGTGATGGACTATAATTTTTAGTACTTTATGACGAACCCTTAGGGCTATGGCATTACATTTACAGTTTGCTAGGCAGTGATTGATTTTCTTGATTGACAGGAAACACAGTTTATTGTGCCCCATGTCTGCAGGGCAAGGGACAGTTGATGGAGCAGCTTTGAACTCTGCCAGCAATCCAGAGGTGTCAGTGTGCCACGATAAAGAACTCAACTTCATTCATTTGGGTTATAGTGAGAATGTGTTTATTGGCAACAAGAATATGGCTAACCTTTGTAAGGGTAAATAAAGAAAAAATTTCTTGCTATAACCTTCTACTTTCATGTCAAGAAAGACTCAGAACTTTGTCAGGTTTCACTTGCACTTCCCCCCACTTCCTACAGAGCAGAAGCTTACTAGTTGTAAAATATAAAGTGTTCTTTTTCTCATGCATTTCTAACATATATAGATTCTTGTGAGAATTTATTGGGGCATTTTGTTTATAGTGGCATAGATTTTATAATATTAGGTTTAGTAAACTTGGACAGACCCATTACAGTTGCATCATGGGAGGTAATGCTCTTAGATGGAAATTGATTTAAACCATTCAGAATCTGTTTACACTTTCAACTTGAAAGGTTGGGTGACAATAACTAGATATATGCTCAGGTTTGTAGGGCTCAAGGTGTATTACATGAATTTCTTTCTTCCCTATATAGGTAGTAAGCCTAAACATCTATTTACCTCAAAAATACTTAATCTATTCTCAAATAAATTATTTACAAACTTTGTAGTTGCACTTCGTGAACCATCTCCAGTTTCATTAGATTGTTCTTGAACTATCATGAGCAAAACGATTTAGCGATTTGAAGGGAAGACAATTGGCATTTGTAGCTGTTGCCATTGTCCTTTCTACTACCCTTCCTGGAACATTTTGTATCGTATTGATTTAAGTGTAGTACTCAGGGCTTCAGGACCTAGAAAGGGCCATTGATTTTTAGGAGGGAGTAATTTCATTCTGCAAAGAATCCTTTGGGCAAGCAACCAAGTGAAAAGTACCTATTCAAATTGGGGACGAGTCACTTGATTATTAGAGAAAGTATGTGGAGTTGATTTATTGTAAATGGACATAAAGTCATTGCTGAAAGAGCCACTCAGCAGATACTTATTGAGTGCTTACTGTGTGTGTGGCACTGTTTTAGGTAATGGACTCAGGAATTTATGTACTAGTGTGGGGAGACAGACATTAGAAAAAAGATTGAATGAACAAACTGGTGATAAATTTATTATAAAAAACAAATCAGGTTAAGAGTGAGTGCTAGCGTGGAGTCGGAGGTGTTTCTATCTTATATAGATTGCTCAGGGAAGTTCTATGATAACTAACATTTGAGTGGAGAGCCGAGGAATTAGTGTGAAAGGGAAAGTAGGACATTCACTGAATATGTGGCTATCTACAGTAAAGTCTAAAAGGTGGCATTGTGCTCCGTATGTTTTAGGAGCAGCAAGGAGGGCAGTGTGTCTGTAGCAGGGATGGGGGCTGTGGGGGAGGAGGGAGGGAGATAGGAGATACAGTAGGGAGAGAGAGAAGCCAGGTCATGTAGAGGCTTGTAGGTGATTTGTGAGGAATTTGACTTTTACTGTGAAAGGAAGCCAGTGGAGGTTTTTGAACAGGGAAATGACTTCCTCTGACTATATTTTAACAAGATCCATCTGGCTGGTGTGTGGAGAATAGAGTATAAGAGAGGCAAGTGTAGAAGTAGAGAAGCCAATTAGAGGGCTGTTTTATACAATCTAGAGATGAAAACTGTTCACGGGGAGTAGAGTGTTGGTGGTAGATAAGGTACTGGGTTGGGCAGCACTGTGGATGAGCAGGTTTGCATGGAGATAAGATTCAGGAGTCTGATTTTGGACTTGTTGAGTTTGAGACATCTGTTAGCTATCCAAGTGGAATTGTTGAATACGAAGTTAGACATAGAGTTCTGGACTTTAGGGGGAAACCCCAGGTTGGTGTCATGCATATGAAAGTCACCATTATAGACAGCATTTGAAGCCATGAGACTGAAGGGGATTACTTAGGGAATGGGTATAGATTGAGAAAAGGCCCAAAGATCTGCATCTGGGACACTCTTACATATAGAAACTAGAGATATTCACTATTTACTCAACAAGTTTTGTTCAGTACTTTCTTTTTTTTTTTTTTTTTTTTTTTTTTTTGAGACGGAGTCTTGCTCTGTCACCCAGGCTGGAGTGCTGTGGCCGGATCTCAGCTCACTGCAAGCTCCGCCTCCCGGGTTCCCGCCATTCTCCTGCCTCAGCCTCCCGAGTAGCTGGGACTACAGGCGCCCGCCACCTCGCCCGGCTAGTTTTTTGTATTTTTTAGTAGAGACGGGGTTTCACCGTGTTAGCCAGGATGGTCTCGATCTCCTGACCTTGTGATCCGCCCGTCTCAGCCTCCCAAAGTGCTAGGATTACAGGCTTGAGCCACCGCGCCTGGCCTTGTTCAGTACTTTCTATGCAGATAAGGAATAA
The DNA here is from genome assembly GCF_043159975.1 of Macaca nemestrina. Classification (NCBI taxonomy): domain Eukaryota; kingdom Metazoa; phylum Chordata; class Mammalia; order Primates; family Cercopithecidae; genus Macaca; species Macaca nemestrina. The sequence continues at coordinate 14,217,904 of NC_092128.1, forward strand.
GCAGAAAACAAGACTGAGAAGGAGTGGGTCAGTCACATAGAAGAAGGAGAACCAATAGACGGTGTTTTCCTCAAGTCAGGGGATGGGGGGGATTGCTTGCCCAAAGTGATTCTTTGCAGAATGAAATTACTCCCTCTTAAAACTCAATGGCTCTATGTCCTGAAGCCCTGAGTACTACACTCAAATCAATATGACAGCAAATGTTCCAAGAAGGGTGCTAGAAAGGACAACAGCAACAGCAGCAAAAACCAATTGTCTTGCCTTCAAATTGCTAAATCGTGTTTTGATCATGAGAGTTCAGGAAAAAGCTAATGAAACTGGAGACGGTTCACAAAGTGCAACTACACAACTCTCTCCCTACTTTATTTCCTGTCCCTGTCCTTTCTCCCCCACCGCCCCCCTCCCTGATCATTCAAGAAGAAAGATTCAAGGAGTGATCTACCCTATTATGCTGCTGAGATGTGGGTAGGCAAGAAGAGAACTGAGAATTAGTTGTTGAGTTTTACAGAAGAGGTCACTGGTGACCCTGACGAGCATTATTTACGGGATATGGTAGGATGTACATCTCATTGAAGTAAGTTTTGCTGGAGACTGAAACGGAAGGATGGGCTGGAAGCTGAAGATGATGGAGGATAGAGTGATTATATAATTTATTGTCTAAGCCAGGGCAGTTTGTGAATGAATGAAAGGGGACACAGTTTATTATTATACTGGTGTGTTGGGAATAGTCTCCCCAAAATCTAGCCATAAACTGGCCCCAAAACTGGCCATAAACAAAATCTCCGCAGCACTATGACATGTTCGTGATGGTCACGACGCCCACGCTGGAAGACTGTGGGTTTACCGCAATGAGGGCAAGGAACACCCGGCCTAACCGGGGCAGAAAACCGCTTAAAGGCGTTCTTAAACCACAAACAATAGCATGAGTGATCTGTGCCTTCAGGACATGTTCCTACTGCAGATCACTAGCCAAACCCATTCTTTTATTGCTACCCATCCCTTTGTTTCCTGTAAAGAATACTTTTAGTTAATCTACAATCTATAGAAACAATGCTTATCACTGACTTGCTGTTGATAAATACATGGGTAACTCTCTGTTCGAGGCCCTCGGCTCTGAAGGCTCTGAGACCCCTGATTTCCCACCGCACACCTCTATATTTCTGTGTGTGTGTCTTTAATTCCCCTAGTGCCGCTGAGTTAGGTTCTCCCCGACCGAGCTGGGCTCAGTACTGGTGCAACTGGCATATACCATATGGTCACTCTTGGGAGGGGGCAAGAAAGATTTCTCAAGGAAGCACCTGTTTATTTCTACTCTTTGTTTACTTTCTCTGAAGCAATTTCTTATATGTGACTTGCCAATTTTTTTATTCCATTGGTAATTCAATTATTTTAATAGACTTTGGTATGGAATATTTGTTCAGAGCCTTTTAATAGTTCTGCTTTGTCCACATGCAATTTATTTCCTCAAAGAACGAATTGACTTGACAGTTTTGATTTCCCTGTGCACACTTGAAAAAAATACTGTTCTTAAATATAGAAGTTTGTGCAATATGAATACGAAATTCAGTACTCTAGAGCTTTCATGGTTTAACTGAAATACTTTTTAGGGATGAGATATTCATAACAATAGTCTTTGGTCCTTTGGCAAAATAACTATTATAATGACTGGCATGTGCTTTGGCTAATATTCATTTTATCTGAATTTCAGTAATTTTTTAAACAGAACATAAAAACCCTTGATAACTTGCCATTAATATTTTTTCTGTTGTAAATTGTGTGTTATTGTAATGTAATTTAATTTACAATATTGGGCTTCAGTTTTTTTTCCTAAACAAATCTCATACCATATCCGTTTTCAAAGGGGAATTCATTTATGTTTATGAAAATCTACAAATAATTTATTGTTTGCTATTTATATATAAAATTTTCAGAGAACAGCAATGAAAAAGAGTGAGATACTGATGAAATTAATAGTGTTTTAAAGTAACATTGCTGGTTATGAGGGCTTTACACTGTCATTCGCTAATAGCATAAGACATCATACCAGTGGTTCTCAACTTTGGTGACCTGTTAGACTCTTATGGTGCTTGTAAAAAGTCATGATGCATAGGCCCTACTACAGGCATGTCATATAAAGATCTCTTGGGGGAGGAGTTGGCTTGTTTGCTTGCTTATTTATTTAGAGAGAGTGTGTCACTCTGTAGCTCAGGCTGGGATGCAGTGGCGTGATCAGAGCTCACTGTAACCTTGAATTCCTGGGCTCAAGCAATTCTCCCACCTCAGTCTCCAGAGTAGCTAGGACTACAGACATGTGCCTCTGTGCCAAGCTAATTTTTTAAACTTTTTAAAATAGAGACAAGGTCTTGCTGTGTTGCCCAGGCTGGTCCTCAACTCTTGTCCTCAAGCAATCCTTCTACCTTGGCTGCCCACAGTGCTGGGATTATAGCCACTGTGCTAGCTGGCATTAAAAAAAAAAATCTGTGATTACAGAGAGGCTGCGGCCTATTGCTCTATATACTGAAGGATAAATTTATCATTTATGATAATTGATGTAAATCTGAAGTTCCAATGTGTTTATAATTTCCCTTCCTCCCTCCGTCCCTTTCTTCAGAGCTTAGTTCTTGTCAGAGCTAGTTAGAGTCTGCCTCAAGCTTGTTAAGACTTGCTAGTTCTAGGAGGTAGAAGTCGTCAGTTCAGCATTTACTTGTATGCTTTTGCATGCTTGTGCAGAATTTGTATTATCTTCAATATGTGTTAAAGAATATTTTTAAGCCACTTACCCATTTTATGAAGATTATGCAAAACTGAATAATCTGTAGTTTTACTTTCCTGGGCACAGGTGAACTGCAGGTCATCCTGATATACTGGAGAAGAGGGTGAGGTGCTGCTGACACTTCACTCTGTGTGGTGCAGCTCTCGCGTTTCCTCAGCGCATCTCACCCACGGCAGATAACCTATGACCGTCTACCGTAAGGACAAGTGAGGTCCTTGTGCTTGTCTGCATACTGAATGTCATCTTAGTTTCTTTTTAATTAAAAAATACATCAACCTTTCACTCCTGAGCTGCAGGACTGCGTTTTCAAGATCATTGATTTAGAGATGTGACTATGGTCTATCTCATAGAATCCCAATAGTTTTCATTCTCAGAGTCAGAAATAAAAAGAAATTGGTTTTCTCGAGATTCTCTCTTCTGTTCCTGTTTTACTTCTTAATGAAAGGAAAATCTGGATGTAATTTAGTTTTCCAAAGATGGAATAGAATTATCTTTGCCTTCTGGCATAGTGGGGTTTTTCTTGACTTTTTTCCTGAAGTCCAAACATGCTTTTGTCGTAAGGGTTGACAGTTTCGTCTCATGGAGTTAATCACTGAATGAGTACCTGATGGAATAGTTTTCACTTCTGTTTTTGCTTGTCCCAGAGCTTTTTAAAAAAGAAGTAATAGACTGAAAAAAATAACTTTAGATTTACAGGAAAAGTTGAGAAGATAGTATAGAGAGTTGTTACGTAAGCCTCTTGAGCAGCTTCCCCTGGATTAACATTGGACGTTAGTATGGTATATTTGTTATAATTAATGAACCAATATTGATACATTATCATCAGTTTATTATTCCATAGTTTATTCAGATTTCCTTAGTTTTGGCCCAATGTTCTTTTACTCTCCAGGCGTCCCCTCCAGGATACCACCTTATGTTTAGTTGTCAGGTCCCCTTGGCTCCTCTGACGGTGGCAGTTTTTCAGACTTTCTTTGTTTTTGCTGACCTTGGCAGTTTTGAGTAATACTGGTAAGGTGTATTGTAGGATGTGCCTCTATTGGAATTTATCTTCTGTTTTTCTCCTGATTAGACTAGGGTTATAGACTTGGGGAAGAAAAACCCCGGAGACAGAGTGCCATTTTAATCACATCATGTTAAAGGTACATACTATAAACATGATTTATGACTATTGATGTTGACCTTGATCACCAGCCTGAAGTGTAGTGTTTATTATATTTCTCTACCGTAAAGGTTTCTCCCCTTTTTCATAATCCTCTTTGGAAGGAAGTTTCTACGTGCAGCCCACTCTCTGCTGTGTATAGCCTATAGCTATGTTCTTTCTTCTTTAGGATGGAGGATTGTATAATTTGTTTGGAATTCTTCTGTCTGGGAGATTTGTCTCTTTTCCCCTACGTATTAATTAATCTATATGGACTCATGGATATTTATTTCATACTCTGGGTTGTAATCCAATGCTACTTTATTTTTTGCTCAAATTGTTTACAGTTTTGGCCATTGGGACCTCTTTCAGTTGGCTGTTGTGCCCCTTTGACCTACTCTCATCTCTGGGTATTTTTGTTTGTCTCTTTGGGGGATCATGTTCTTTCCTTCTTTCTGGAACTACCTGGTGCTCCGGGCTCATCTTGAATAGTTCCTTAATAATAGAATCAGCCATTTCTCTAAAGAGGCAGAATTTTGTTGTTGTTGTTTTTATAGAAGAGGGAGAACTACATACAGTAAAGAAAAATGGGATGCCCCTCCCTCTTTCTTAAAATTTGAACTTGTTATATTTAGTTTTTTAACTTCAAAGGGCCTCTTCCCTTTTTAGCCCAAGGCTGATGATTTGACCTCATTTTTATTTTCATGTTATAAACTTGGACTTTTGTACTTAACTCAGGATTTTCATGCAGTTTGGAGCATTTTGGTTTCAACACATCCATGATCGGGGATTTTTCATCTTCTGTAATTGAAGCCCATTCGAGAAAGCAATTCAGGGAGTTTTGACTTAACATTTGAAGGATTAAGACTAGTCTGTCTTTCTTTGTTCTTTTAAATGGAGTGCATCATACATTTTTATAAATAATGAAAATGTTCTTTCACCATCCCATTTGAAATCCTGCTGTCTGTGCCTACCTTTGTCTGTGAGATTGCCTTAGGACACCTGATTTTAAAAAAATGATAATTTTTATAACATAATGAGGAAGTTCTTTCTAGTTTTTTTTCTTAAATCTTTTTGCATATCCCAGGAACAGTATCAATGTGACAGCTTGAGAACTACTTGAAATAAGACTATTGATTTTTCTTATTTGCTTGGTTCCCAGAGTTTTCTGAATTTTGGAACATTTAGAACCAGAGTCATTGTCCCATAATTCAGTATCTGAGAGTGATATGGAGCTGTATTGTGGTGGAATGTTTGTCTGAGAAACTGCCATACGCTATTTAGGAATCATGGTGGTTCTTTGTGCTACTTTTTCTGCAACTTGTTATGGATTAGTAATCAGGAAGGCTTTGAGCGTAGAATAAATGCCATACTGACTTCCAGGGGAGACAAGATTAGAAAAGGAAAGACTATCAGATCTTATTAGAAAACTAAACTGATTAGAAAAGAGTATCAGATCCCATTACCTGAATGTCTTTATATACAGAAACAGCCTACCATAAATATTATGTATAGACATAGCTGAAGTAGTTAATTCTTTTTTTATTAATAACATCGTTAGTAAAGCCTAACTGTACTATACATTTTATACTGCTTCATTCTTTCCAAAAATGAAATGCCTTCATGGATATCACCTTAATGAAAGTAGGTCTAGAGGAGCAGTAATATGGATAATAGTGCTTTCCTCTCTTACCAGATGGCTCTGTGAGGCACAAAAATACCTAGTTCATATATCAAATAATCAGTAACAGCAGTTTCAGTCATTCATGTAAACTTACATTCAATGTTGTTGAATGCCTCTTTTGGCAGTGTAGACTTTGCTACAGAGAAAAGGGCCGTTGGGTTATCCAAATTATTAGCTCCTTGCTATTGACATCTTACTGAGTATTTACCATGAACCAGGCTCTGAATCTCTTAAACTGATGCTCTGTCCAGGTGGAATGAATGAATGAGCTAATGTCCTGCATTTTGATGCTTGTCTGCTCTTCTTTAGAGTCATCTCAAATCCTTTTCTAGTTCATCTTTACCTTAACACAATCTGGACTGTGATCACTGCATTTATTACAATTAGATATTTTTTCACTTGAATATAGAAACCCAAAATAATAGCAACTTGTACAGAATAGAAGTATTTTTTTTTGTTTTGTTTTTGCATCCCCAGTACCTAAGTCAGGGCTTGACACTTATTACTTGAAATAATAAATGCATTACCTTGCCCGATTAAACTTCACTGGTATGGTGATAACAAAGCAGGATTTCTTAAAGCTTAGTCCGTGGACCACCTGTGGTAGAATAACTTGCTTGTAAAATGTAGATTGCCATGCCTCATGCCAAGGGATATAATTTGAAAGGTGTAGGATAGGGTCTAGAAATTTTCATGTCTTATAAATTCCTCTGGGTTATCTAAGAACCACTGGGAAGGAAAAGAAAGGAGAGAAAGAAACTGATTTGCAGTCTTACAACCTTCTAATAAATTCTCATAAAGTAGTGGCAGGGGCTCTGTTTCCAGTCCTGGCTCCTGAACTCCTGGTAGGACCTTTTGCTTCTAGGAGTGCTCTCTAGAATTAAGGCCAAGATTAGGAAACGGCTTAAAAGTTGATTCTTCACTCGTGTAAAATCAGATTTGAGGCAGGTAGTGAAGTGCTGGAATGGAGGAAGATTCACGAAGTCATCAGCAACCTAGGCTCCTTTACTGATGCCCTTGTTCTTATGATCCAAGGTGGCTGCTAGAATTTCATTCAATGAGTCTATCAATTCTTACTTGCAGATGGCAGGAAGGAGAAAGGAGAGAAGTAGAAGACAAATCCCCCTTTATTTTAAGGAGACTTTCCAGATATTACATAGAAACTACATACATCTAAGAACTTAGCCTTATGGACCACATTTGGCCACAAGGTTATTTTTTTCTTACCTGGCCCAGTAAAATGAACCAAAAAACCCCTCAGGATTCTATTACTAAAGAAGAGGCCATTACTGGTTTTCACCGTAATTGTTCATTCTAAATCTGCCCAAATAAACATCCTGAATTCCGCTGACCTCTTGGCAAGTGATTTTGCCAATTCTCAAAATCAGCCATCATCACCATCCTATCTGTTTATGCCCACTCCTGTGTCTCCTTCTCATAATTAGTGGGAAAAGTGCTAAAATTAAAATTATAGACAGATATGATGTCATTTTACCTTTTAGTTAATATCAATTAGATTTCTATTTTTAAAATTGTGGATTGTCATATCCTGTAATCTGTTTTTTACAGCAGTTGTTTTAGAAATGTTCCATATTTCACTCTAATTCTCCCCTCATACTTTATTTTACCTCGTTTTAAGTAAGGGTAGGTGCAGGCTGGGCACAGTGGCTCATGCCTGTAATTCCAGCACTATGGGAGGCCGAGGTGGGTGGATCACCTGAGGTTAGGAGTTCAAGACCAGCCTGGCCAACATGATGAAACCCCGTCTCTACTAAAAATACAAAAATTAGCCAGTTGTGGTGGCGGGCACTTGTAATTCCAACTACTGGGGAGGCTGAGGCTGGAGAATCACTTGAACCTGGGAGGCGGAGGTTGCAGTGAGTGAAGATGGTGCCACTGTACTCCAGCCTGGGAGACAGAGCGAGACTCCATCTCAAATAATAAATAAATAGGGGCAGTTGCAGTGGCTCATGCCTGCAATCCCAGCACTTTGGGTGGTGGAGGATCGCTTGATGCTGGGAGTTGGAGACTGCTGCTTACAAAAAATAAAAATATTAGCTGGGCATGGTGGTGTGCACCTATAGTCCCAGTTACTCAGGAGGCTGAGGCGGGAGGATCACCTGTGCCCAGGAGTTTGAGGCTACAGTGAGCTATGATTGTACCCCTGCGCTCTGGCCTGGGTGGCAGAGTGAGACCCTATCTCTTTAAAAAAAAAAAAAAAAAAAGACATTCTCAGTTTTGAGGCACATGATGTGCCTTCATGTGCCTCAGTCTCAGTCCCTTTTTTTTTCAGTAGGAGATATGCCTTACAGGTGGTGGTGGTGGGGTTGGGGGACATGCCATTTCTCTTGACTGCTGTTCAGAGCAGTGCCTGAACAAGGCGTGCTCTGAAAATAACCTGGTGAAAGAACAAATGGATAATTTCCCTTCTTCCTCTTACTTCCCTCCCTTATTTAGGATATAAGATTCTTTCTATATTTAAAATATTTTATCCTTGTTCCATTTTTTTTCCCATTTCTCACAGTTAACTTTTTATATTTTAAGGAAAGGTGACTATTCTTCCTTCTTAATCAACTCCTGACTGTTCACTAATCCCTTGGTCACTTCACTATCTTGAGTCTCCCTCTATGAATTTTCAGATTTTCTTTGAGATCCCCCTCCCCTTGGCCTCTTGTTCAATCTCCTTGACATTTCTGTAGCATGCTGTGTTATCAGCTGCATGTTCTTGGAAATACCTTCTTATCCTTCTGCCTTTATGGGTTTTCCTTCTGTATTTTCTCTGTTGACCTCCTTCGGCTGTGTTATGGTAGGAAAACACAGTGTCTTTGCTTTCATCTTTATTCTTTTCTCTCTTTGCCCTCCCATGCTTTGTGCAGTACCTCAGTGGCTTGCCTCCTCTTTTACCTTCAGCTATGATCTCTATATGGATTCCCAAATTACATAAATTGTGTTTACTACTCATTACTGCATCACTCTTTTTGTAGATGTTGAGATGCCTCAACTTAAATTCCTGTGTTATCTTAAACATTATGTTTAAAATTACTGATGTTAGTATTAATGTCCTACGATCAACTCATTAGGGCATTGCTTCTGAAACTGGTCACTGGAGTAACCCTAATGAATAAAGAGAGCAGCTTCTTGTGAACTGTTTTTCTTGTCTAGAAAGCCCCTTCCTTTATTCTTTGCACTTTCTTTCTCTTTGTAAGATCAAGTTCAAAAATCTACATTTCACAAAACTTTCTGGGATGACACCAGACTTGATTGGCTTCCTAGCCTTTGAACTCCCGCTATACTCATGTGTCGATTTATCTGGCACTCCTCCTGTGCTTCTCTTATATTGTATTTTGAATAAATCATCTTTATTGTAAGTGTCTCATCTCACAGCTTGTAATCTTATCCCTGTTTGTACTCCCAGTGCCTGGTATACAATTGGCACTTAATAATATTTGCTATGGATGATGGCATACCCTTTTTATTTATTTATTGTGTTCCATTTCTAACAGTGAGATTGCTTAAAAAATGATTTTTCTTAAACATTTTATTTTTCACAAATGAAATAGAGGGTGCTTGGACTGAACCGAATGACAGATTTTCAACACCTGATTGTACTTTGCTTTGCACTATTTTAAGTACATTATAAAAGATGTGGAATGATTGTCTCAAAAGTAACTTTTCTTCATCTTTGTCTTTGGCGTGTCATTAAAAACCTGGAATAAGAGAACCGTGAGAAGACCTAGTAAGATTTGTGAAAGCACACAGGATTTTGCTTTGGAAAGTCCAAAATCGGGTAAGGGTGGAAGGAAAGAAAGAGAGAAAAAGAATATGGATGAATGTGAAAATACACACCCACTAGACCCCATACCGTTTGGTAAATAAGGTCGGGGTGATATAAAACCAGCTAGGTAGAAGGTAGTTGTGTCAAAGTAGTGGATATATTGGAAGGATGAGAATTCATATCAAGAACATTTGTACTCCTCGCCCCCTACAAAAAGTTTACCCAGTTGTTTCTATGATACATTGCTCAACAATATGGTAAAGTGACAGATATACTAAGTAGGACCTGTTAATGTTTGATGCCTTTTAAGATTAAGGTATGGGAAATTCGCTGTGATTGAACTTTAGCTCTGTGTATACTGAAAATCTGGACTAGTAGGGTATGATTTTAGGCTCATATAAGGGGAACAAAAGACTCAGTTCACTTATGTATTTTATTTTGCTTTCTTTTTTTCTCTAGGCAATTTGAAGTACTGCCTTGTAATTCTTAATCAGCCTTTGGACAACTATTTTCGTCATCTTTGGAACAAAGGTAATCTTAATTAGCATTTCTATTTCTTTGTTTGCTTTCTTAATTTGAGACTGACCAACATGACTATTAAGTACCCTGAAACCTGACTAAAAAGTGGAATTCATAATATGGTGATTCAATTATTAATGATTGGAATAATTTATTGTTGCTTCTCTGTTAAACTGTTTAAAAGTGATTTCCAAAGCATGGACCCCCAAGGACGGAATACCGTACCATATTTCAGAACTACAGTGCGGATATTAAGCCTGAATCCTCAACAAGTATTTGTTCAAGTGTAAATTAATTTTGGCACCAGTGATAGCAGAAAAGCATCCACATGCCTCATTTGTTGCAGCATCCAATAATAAGATATCTTCAGGGTGATCAGATTTGCAAAACCAAAAATGAAGATGATGCTAATATGTAAGAACCTCTTGGGGTGCTGAAAAATAGAGTTAAAAATGGGATAGTGTCACAGAATGGATACTGTTGGAAGGTTTTGTGTAAGAAACAGGCTTTATTAACTGTTTGTTTACTTTATTCTTTAACTTTTATAGGATTACCTCTAGGTTGGAAAATAATGTTCAATATCATTTGCTGTTTTGAATTTTTTTTTTTTTCCTCCAAAGGAGCATTTTTGTTGAGTTGTCAGTGGAAGTTTTAGACCAAGGTAGATAGGCAGAAGCACTTGATTCTTGACGCATTGATGCATATTTTTGCTATTCCTGATTGCCTCTTATCATCACAGAACTCTAGTATTCTCAACATTATGTTTATATTTCTTAGAATGCAAACCTCACATGTGAATAAGCTCACATCTGTAGTTGAGATAGTTGTGATAGTAGAGGGAATAAATCATCACAAGTGATTTTTGTGTAAAGAACTTTGTCTAATATGATTACAGTGGAAACTCTTGGTGTTCTAAATTGAACTATGTTTAAGTTAGTCAGCTGAAAATTTCACATTATAGTTGTACAAACATTTCTCTCAAATTAACACCCCAGTAATTAGGTAGTTATTTGAATGGCTGTAATGTCTCTTGTCACCGTGTCTCTAGTACCTAGTGCAGTATCTGTCACATAATTGCTATTAATGACAATAAATGAAAGAATGAATTTAGTATGGCTTATATTGCTGGAAAATACTAAAACTGGTCAGGCACATCCTTTCTATTTGAATTTGTTGTATCAGATTATATAGTGTTTGGGGAGAGTGTGAGTGACTGTTTTATTGCAAACATTAGAAATAGACAACCATTGATCCAAACCGTTGGAGACATTGAATATTCAAAGCTACATCTAAAGAAGTCTGTTATGTTTGAGGGATTTGAGAGTCTTAATTTTGCACATAGTGTGAATGATGTAGATTTTTGAGCCAAACGAAGTTCCTCAGTTCATTAGTTTTTCTATAAGGATCAGTCTGTACATGAAAAAAACTAAAGGTGTCTGAAGTATCAGATATACTGAAATGGCTAGTTAATTCTCATTTCCAAAATAACTTGTCTTTTTTAGGTTATTGAGATGTTAGGTTCTTTCACATATATGCTAGGATAATCCTTGATGTTCTGGAGCCTTTAACCATTGTAAAAAGCAGGCCTATTGATAAATACTAAAGAGTAGGTTTTTTGTGATTCTCTTAACAGAAGCTGTGCTTTTTTATGTTTGTAGTGACCCCTTTTGTGTTTCTTTTCTTCCGAGTAAAGGCAACAAAATAGGGAAGTATTGTGCTTGAGTTGTTAATCTTAACATTGGAAAGGCTTAGGAAATGTATAGGGCAGCATTGAGAATTTGGGAGAGATGACAGTATTATGGGTTGGGGTATTAGCAAGTATGAAGTGGCTTGAGGGTGCTGTCCGCATTACCTTTTAACCCATGTGCTCAACATTTTCTGTAACTTCTGTTCTATGATACAAAGATTTGTGAAGAGCTGAAATCAAGGGATGAAGACTGGGCTGTTAAAATGGGTGAAAACTTCAAAATGCAGAGGAATCTGAAGAGTGTTGCATAGTATATAAGACTCCTGCATAAAACTGGCAATTTCACTTTATCTCAAGAACTTCTGTTAAGTAGGTGTTTCCTGAGATTCATTTCAGGGGAAAGACTATGTTGAAAGTTTATCTTAAAGTTTTTTCCTGCAATGATTAGGTGATATTTTTACCAGCGGCGAATCCGTAAGGGTCTGCAGCAACCCGATCCTTGCCTGCTCAGGAAAAGAATTCAGCTGAGGGGCAGAAGTAGGTTTAAGGTAAAGGGAAAGACTGAGGCAAGTTTTAGAGCCAGAGTGAGAGTTTATTAAAAAGTTTCAGAACGGGAGCAAAAGGAAGCAAAGTACACCTGGAAGAGGGCCAAGTGAGTGACTTGAGAGATCCGAGTGCCCTGTTTGGACCTTGATTTGAGGTTTTATACATTGTCATAGTTCGGGGTTTGTGTTTCTTCTCCCCTGATTCTTCCTTTAGGGTGGGCTGTCTGCATGCACAGTAGCCCAGTGGCCCAGTGGCCTGCCAGCACTTGGGAGGGGCCTCGTGCTCCTTGTGTTTACTAAAGTTGTGTGCATGCTCTTTTGAGCCGCTTTTCCCTTACCAGTCAAGTGTTCCTAGAGGAAGGTCATATACCAGTTAAACTCCACCATTTTGCCTCTTAGTGTGCATGTGAGCCCACTCGCCCAACTTCCAGAGACCTTGTAAGGAAGCAGCTGATTACCAGCTCCAGATGTTTTCTACCTATTGGGGGATTGCCTCTCCCTGGTGCCGGCTGCCACCAATTATTTTAGAGAAACAGTTTAACAACTGCCCGACCATCACCCATGGTCCCCTGACATTCCTGGGGAGGGGCCTTCTCCTGCCGTGCTCATGTCTGCCTAACTACCTACTCTAACAATAGAAGTTATGAGATTTAGCTTAAATGCCTAAGGAGGGAGTTCAAGGGAGATTAAAATTATGGAGGTTTTAATGTGTTTTCTCTTTTATACATCATGAAGTTTGGTGATTTTCTTGGTTAGAAGTCTTGGAGCATATCTCTCTACCTGTTTCAGCATTTTCTACTTTTGGTTTGATGATAAAATAAGCACTTAGGTAGGTAGATAGGTAAATAGAAAGATGGATAGATAGAAGTAGAGTTAATATCTAACTTTTCTGTTAATACCAGAGGTTATTGCTATTTGTGACTTGCTATTGGTCTTACATTTACTAACTTTATTTTTTTTGAGGTGGAGTCTTGCTCTGTTGCCAAGGCTGGAGTGCAGTGGCACAATCTTGGCTCACTGCAACCACTGCCTGCCGGGTTCAAGCGATTCTCCGGCCTCAGCCTCCTGAGTAACTGAGATTACAGGTGCACGCCACCATGCCCGGCTAATTTTTGTATTTTTTAGTAGAGATGGGGTTTCACCATGTTGGTCAGGCTGGTCTTGAACTTCTGACCTCGTGAGCCGCCCGCCTCAGCCTCCCAAAGTGCTGGGATTACTGACTTGAGCCCCCGTGCCCAGCTACTAACATGTTTTTAAAAAATTTTTTGAGTCAGGCTTTCTTATTTCAGGAAGTGTCTTTCTCTTCCCGAAATATGTGATAAGTGCAAAAGCAGAGATATGTATGTTAGAAGGGCTCTGCATATGTCTTGTAGGTTAGTTATTCTCGATTGGGGTCACAATGCTAACAGTGTTCTCAAATTAGTAGTGGAGATCTCTGTGCTACAAAACATCATGAAAAACAGACATACTGGAATAAGGTTATATTGAGTGACTGTGTATGAGGTTTCTAGGAGTTCAGCACATATCCTCATTGTTAGCATGTATTCACAGCCTTTCCTCACTTTTTCCACATGATTTACAGAACAGTGGTGATCATGTTAATTAGATTACGATTAGATGATCAGATTCTTTTACTGTCATCCTTAAGATCACACCAGGGTATGGGCAGCATACTTATTTTCATTGAAATTGAAACTGAAGTCATAAAATATTTGACATATCAGACAGGTCTTACAGATTTAAGAGAGGCACAAGTAACATTAGTGAATTAAAGTATAAGCAAGGTCTTTGGTTTTATAGCATTAGTTATGTTCCATTTGTTATCGACTGACATTAGTTGAGACCCTTCTGTGTCAGGCATTGGGCTGGTTGCTAGGGACATGATAGTGGCTAGAATTGAGAGTTGGAGTATGTAGGTGCAGCCTGTTCCTGTGACTGCATGTCTGAGGCTCTGTCTAAGCCACAAGTGGTTAGAATGAACTAGCCATGCCCCTGCTTCTTAAGAATTGATATTATTGTAATAGTTGGTTAATTGACTCTACTTCGTTCATTTCCATATGCTTTTCTTTAAAACAAAAACACTCTACCTAAATAGTTTTTAATAGACTAAATAGACTTGCCGCAGTAATTATGCTAATTTTGTGCTAGTGATTAGTATTGGCATTAGATTTGTTTTAAATGAGGTAGAAATCTGCTATAAAGCACCTTACTTCACTTGTAGTTTTTTTGTAACAAACTCTTTCCTTCTTAAATTATGTACCCTAGGCTTTCTGTAAGCGTCTTTTCACTTGATTATTTTAAGTTAAATACAACCAACTTTATATTATATAAAGTTTTATGTCCTGTAAACTTTATATTAAAGTTTTCCTTTGTCTTTCCTTTTTCATTCTAATTTCTTTATTTAGTGGAACCTATTTATCTCACTTTTGGTGTCTTACGTGTTTTTTTCTCGTTAAAATAGAGAAATCAGATACCTGTCACTTTTACGTGTAGATTGGTTGAATAGTTACACTTTAATATGCTTGTATCAGTTGCTATTTTAATCCTGTTTTATCTACTGTATGCATTATTCCTGTTAGAGGAATTTTAAGGGAAACATGTTTTTTGATGATAACTTTGAAATTTTGAAATCACCTTAAGGTGATTTCTTTAAGCTGACCCTGGAAGGGCCAGTCCCCACAAGAATGCATATCCAATATAGTTTTTTCCTTTGGCCTCATCTCCATGACTACCTCTTCCTGTGTATTTAATGATTCATCTAAATAGAGCTGCCATTTACTTTTTTTCTGCGTAAAATAGACTTTTACTTATTTATATTGCAGACTTTCACCCATCCTTTAAGGTCCAACTCAAATGCCACCTCTTCTGAAAGCTTCCTTAGCTTCCCCAGGTAGAGATAGATTTTCTCAAATGTCACCTTGTCTTTCCTTGAGAATGAACTTCTTGAAAATGGATACAAAGTACTTAGCTGATGGTGTTTTCTTAGTTCTTATGAGACTGGCCTGGTAGCTATTGTGGGTCACCCTGACAGTTGGGGAATGTCACTGCCTGTCTTTGATGCAGCCAAAGACAGGTCCTGGAAATCCTCTTACGCTGATGTGGACCAGTTAGCAGGGCTGCAGGCACATGCTTCTGCCTCCTCTGTTTCCCCAGATTCCTCTTTGGTCTTCAGTCTCAGTTGGGTCCCTTTTGTAATTCTGCTGAACTTGAGCTTTGTCACTCACATTTTTTTTTCTCTGCTCTATGACTCCTCTGTACTTATTTGATACTTCCTGGTACACCCAATCAGAATTGATATTTCATTAATCTCTCCTTTCGTTATAGTGCATGTGCAAAAATGTATTTTTTTTTTTTTTTTTGCTTTTTGGTTTCATGCCTTTGACAGTTAAGATGCCAGTAAATATATCATTTGAATATATCTTCTTTGTCTATTAAGATATTATGGTAGGGTGCATCTTTTAATTATAGAAGGATATATAAGTTAGCAGTACCCTTGTCTTCTGACATTATTGTCTAAAGAGATTAGTCATATATTGGGTCCTTTTTGTTAAATAACTTGTTTATGAGAACTGTAGATTAACTTTATTTATTTATTTATTTATTTATTTATTTATTTATTTATTTTTGAGACAGGGTCTCACTCTGTGACCTAGGCTGGAGTATAGTGGCATGATCACAGCTCACTGCAGTCTTGACCTCACAGCTCAAGCAGTCCTCCCACCTCAGCCTCCTGAGTAGCTAGGACTACAGGCATGTATCACATACCCAGCTAATTTTTTTTTTTTTTTTTGTAGAGGTGGGGTCTCCTCTGTTGTCCAGACTGGTCTTGAACTCCTGGTCTCAAGTGATCCTCCTGCCTTAGCTTCCCAGAGTGCTGACATGATAGGAATGAGCCACTGTGCCCAGCCGTTAACCTTAATATCAAATAAATATAAATCTTTAGTTTTTCCTTAGATTTTCATCTTTAATTATAGAACCATGTGTGCATTTTTAAAAGTTAAAACCTCACGGTTTGGTATAAAAAATGTCAGTCCCCATTAACTACATATATAATTTTTTTTTTTTGAGATGGAGTTTTGCTCTTGTTGCCCAGGCTGGAGTGCAATGGCACAGTCTCGGCTCACTGCAACCTCCACCTCTTGGGTTCAAGTGGTTCTCCCACCTCAGTAGCTGGGATTACAGGCACCTGCCACCACGCTCAGCTAATTTTTGTATTTTTAGTAGAGACAGGGTTTCACTGTGTAGGCCAGGCTGGTCTCAAACTCCTGACTTCAAGTGATCTGCCCACCTTGGCCTCGCAAAGTGCTGGGATTACCGGTGTGAGCCACCGTGCCCAGACCTATTAACTGTTATTTCTGTCATTATTTTTGTTTTATGCTTTTAATTTTTTCTTTTTCATTATTTCTCATGAAATGATTTTTAAATGTAATTTCTGACAGGGTAATAAGTGAAATACTACTACTAACTAGAAAAATGCCCCTGAATTGGTGATTGTAAGACCATGTGACCATGTGTGCTTCATGGCAGTTAGTATAAACATTTCAACTGCCTATTTTACTTTATTCTTTATGCCATTTAGATCTCTGTCCAACTGGTATGTCAATTTTTAATGTATCCAGAAAATCACTGCCAAGTTTATATGGCTACTGAAGTTTTCTTTTTTAACATTGAACATTTTATGTATGTTTTTTCAGTGTTTGCTCCATGTTTAATTCACTTGCGTCTACATACACACACAGATACACAAACACAGACAGACACACACCATTTTATCTTTTGTCTGCTTCAGTGAAGTGGGCCTGGTGTGTGGATAATTTGAGGAGTTTAAGCACATTGCTAATAATTATCCTTGCTAGAGAGGCTAAGTAGTATCTTTTGTGATGCTGTACCCTCAGTGAAATAAATTAAAATAAAAAAAAAACACCAAAGAATTCTATTTCTTTTTTTTTTTTTTGAGACAGAGTATCGCTCTGTCGCCCAGGCTGGAGTGCAGTGGCCGGATCTCAGCTCACGGCAAGCTCCGCCTCCCGGGTTCACGCCATTCTCCTGCCTCAGCCTCCCGAGTAGCTGGGACTACAGGCGCCCGCCACCTCGCCTGGCTAGTTTTTTGTATTTTTTAGTGGAGACGGGGTTTCACCGTGTTAGCCAGGATGGTCTCGATCTCCTGACCTCGTGATCCACCCATCTCGGCCTCCCAAAGTGCTGGGATTACAGGCTTGAGCCACTGTGCCCGGCCAAAGAATTCTATTTCTATACTAACCAGGTGGTGGGCTATTACATAAAACTAGAAAGTATAAGTAGAACTTCAAAACAGACAATTTACTAGAGATGAAGTCAACATTGTGCATTTCTTTTCTTATAGTTGTTGGTGTCCAGTTCTTTAGATGGTGTGGTATCATTCTCCCAATCAAAATGCTTGGGTCTGAAATTCCCTTTCCTGAAACATAGACATCTTCATTTTTAACAAATACTTACTTTCCCGGTAAAATATTTGTTATGGAGAAATTAAGGTCTTTTCTCCTTGGTGGTGTTTTTTTTTTTTTTTTTCCTCTCACTTGTAATATACATTTAATCAGTTAGTTTTAAAGACACCTGAAAACGTAGACTTGGGAAAGCAGTCAGAGAAACGTGGTGGGGTTCACCTTCGTTTTTTTCCCACATTGCATAGTGTATAGTAATATATGGAAACAGATATTTTTGCCCTGCTCTACTATAAGCTCTACCTAATGTTATATGTTAGGTAGATATTATTGTTCCTCCTATGTATATTTAAATTGTCATTCAATGTTGCTTCTCTTTTGTAATAATTTGTTCCAAGATTGATTCCTTCTAGAATCTTATTTTTAAGATAATACTTTTAATTGAATATAGGTGAATTAAAGAACATTTACACTGAGCATTTGTGTATGATTATAGATTAAAAAATAACTTGAACTTTTTTAGTAGTCCTAGTTCTTCGAGGCAGCTGAGGCTTTTGAGTTTTCAGTTTTACAGTGATAGCTGCTTTGGGGTCTATGGAAAGAAACGTCCATGGCGCAGAAAAGATCACGAGGGGATATAACATGCTCTCTTCCCATCAGGCTACCTGACTTCAAACTATACTAAAAGGCTACAGTAACCAAAACAGCATGGTACTGGTACCAAAACAGAGATACAGACCAATGGAACAGAACAGAGCCCTCAGAAATAATACCACACATCTACAACCATCTGATCTTTGACAAACCTGACAAAAACAAGAAATGGGGAAAGGATTCCCTATTTAATAAATAGTGCTGGGAAAACTGGCTACCCATATGTACAAAGCTGAAACTGGATCCCTTCCTTACACCTTATACAAAAATTAATTCAAGATGGGTTAAAGACTTAAATGTTACACCTAAAACCATAAAAGCCCTAGAAGAAAACCTGGGCAATACCACTCAGGACATAGGCATGGGCAAGTACTTCATGACTAAAACAGGAGCAAAAGCCAAAATTGACAAATGGGATCTAATTAAACTAAAGAGCTTCTGCATAGCAAAAGAAACGACCATCAGAGTGAGCAGGCAACCTACAGAATGGGAGAAAATTTTTACAATCTACCCATCTGACAAAGGGTAAACATCCAGAATTTACAAAGAACTTAAACAAATTTGGAAGAAAAAAATCAACCCCATCAAAAAGTGGGCAAAGGATATGAACAGACACTTCTCAAAAGAAGACATTTATGCAGTCAACAGAGACATGAAAAAATGCTCATCATCACTGGCCATCAGAGAAATGCAAATCAAAACCACAGTGAGACACCGTCTCACACCAGTTAGAATGGCAATCATTAAAAAGTCAGGAAACAACAGGTGCTGGAGAGGATGTGGAGAAATAGGAACACTTTTACACTGTTGGTGGGACTGTAAACTGGTTCAGCCATTGTGGAAGACAGTGTGGGGATTCCTCAAGGATCTACAACTAGAAATACCATTTGACCCAGTGATCCCATTACTGGTTATATACCCAAAGGATTATAAATCATGCTGCTATAAAGACACATGCACATGTGTGTTTATTGTGGCACTATTCACAATAGCAAAGACTTGGAACCAACCAAAATGTTCATCAATGACAGACTGGATGAAGAAAATGTGGCACATATACACCATGGAATACTATGCAGCCATAAAAAAGGATGAGTTCATGTCCTTTGTAGGGACATGGATGAAGCTAGAAACCATCATTCTGAGCAAACTATTGCAAGGACAGAAAACCAAACACTGCATGTTCTCACTCATAAGTGGGAATTGAACAATGAGAACACTTGGACACAGGAAGGGGAGCATCACACACCGGGGCCTGTTGTGGGGTGAGAGGAGTGGGGAGGGATAGCATTAGGAGAAGCTCCTAAAGTAAATGACGAGTTAATGGGTGCAGCACACCAACATGGCACATGTATACATATGTAACAAACCTCCACGCTGTGCACATGTACCCTAGAACTTGAAGTATAATAAAAAAAAGAAACATGCTCTCCTCCAATTCACTGGGAGACAGACATTTGAAAGCCTGGTCTACGTTCTTTCTATGTTTAGAGTTTACAGGTGATGTTTGGACAAATTGAATGGGAGAAACCATGGGCTGAAACACTTGTTTATGCTGGTAGAAGAGGAACTGTGGGGGGAAGAAATATTCTATTTTTGAACATGTTCAAAAGAGCTGAACAGTGTACACTTTTTGGCATATCTAGTGGCAGAATCTCTATGGAAGTAAAATAGTCATACCTTTAGGTAAGGCTTCTTTGTTATCTAACTAGTTGTCACGAATGTAGCTTTTAGGGATTTGCTCGTTACCAGTACATGAACAGGCAGACTGCCATGTACATTTTTATCATTTAAATGCATCCAGGCAGAGATGCAGGAGGTCACTTCACCTGGAAAATCCTGGACTTCAAAAGGATATCTGAATTTCAGTTAGGATGATCTGGGAGGCATCTGTTCTAGGATTGAGTAGCTTTAGTCATTAGAATTGGAATTCTGTAATAGTTCAGCTATTATAGTTGTATTAAAGTACCAAATTGACATTATTTGTGTCCATTTCTGTGTTTAGTGTTTCATAGAACTTATGCTTTGAGCACATTTAAGTGAACATTGAGCCAAAGATCTGATGAGCAATTTGCATACTTGGTTCAGGTCCATTGAACAAAACAGTTATGTACAAGCTGTAGTTTCTGTAAAAAAGGCTGGCAGAGAAGATGTATCTGAGTCACACAGAAATATTTGGGAGACTGCAGAAAGATTATTTAAATGTATAAGACATTTTAATATATTGGTGGTACAGAAGAAAATACTTATTTTTTTATGTGAGGCCAGAGGTAAATTCTATTCCCATCCCCCAAGTGATGGCCCATTTCTATTGAAATCAATATTTAATCATTCTACGTATTGTCCTACAAATATTGTGAGATTTAAAGAAATCTCTGTGCTACCTTCTTTCCCAGGATTCACTCAGATGAGATGGAATGACTTAATCTTTGTGTTTAGTGCCACTTCTGGTCATATTCCTCTACCACAATTCAATGGTAGCTCTTCTTTTTTGTACCTCATCCACAAGCTTCTTACCATTAACTACCACCATGTTTTTCGGTAAATTACTGTCTTAGAATTTCTCTCTCAAATATATTAATTCATTAGTTAATTCATTCAGCATTTGACTAATGACTGTTATGAACCTACTACATTTAACAGTAGCCAACACACAGATAGTACTTATCATGTGCCAAGTAGTGCTCGAAGAGCTTTGCATGATTAACTCACTTAATCCTTTGTCACCCTTGTGAAATCAATACTGTTATCATACTAATTCTACAGATGAGTAGACTGAGGCGCTGTAAGATTGAATGGCCAATTTTCATTCACACTTCTAGTAAATGGAAAAGCTGGGAATTAAACTCAAGCAGATAATTCAAACAGTGTAAATATTTGTGTAGTGTGTGCCAGGCATATGTATGTTTGGTGACTTGAATGTTAGTGTTAAGGCTTATGTGATTATGCCCTCAGCTCATAGACAAGGAGGGAGGCAGAGTTTTTCTGTGAAGAGCCAGATAGTAGATATTTTCGGCCCTGCAGGCTGTGTGGTCTCTGTCACGACTCTTCAACTCTGCTGTTATAGTGCAAAATCAGCTGTACGAAATCCCACCAGGCCTGCCGTACAAGAGCTCCTGAAGGAAGCACTAAATATGGAAAGGAAAAGCCGATACCAGCCACTGCAAAAACATACCAAAATATAAAGACTATCGACACTATGAAGAAACTGCATCAAGTAATGGGCAAAATAACCAGCTAGCATCATAATGACAGGATCAGATTCACACATAACCATATTAACCTTAAGTGTAAATAGGCTAAATGCCCCAAGTAAAAGGCACAGACTGGCAAATTGGATAAAGAGTCAAGACCCATCAGTGTTCTGTATTCAGGAGACCCATCGCACTTGCAGAGACACATATAGGCTGAAAATAGAGGGATGGAGAATATTTACCAAGCAAATGGAAGGCAAAACAAACAAATAAAAAAACAGGGGTTGCAATCCTAGTCTCTGATAAAACAGACTTTAAACCAACAAAGATCAAAATAGACAAAGGAGGGCATTACATAATGGTAGACGGATCAACATAACAAGAAGAGCTAACTATCCTAAATATATATGCACCCAATACAGGAGCACCCAGATTTATAAAGCCTGTTCTTAGAGACCTACAAAGAGACTTAGAGTCCCACACAATAATAGTGGGAGACTTTAACACCCCACTCTCAATATTAGATCAACGAGACAGAAAATTAACAAGCATATTCAGGACTTGAACTCAATTCTGGACCAAGCAGACCTAATAGACATTTACAGAACCCTCCATCTCAAATCAACAGAATATACATTCTTCTCAGCACCACATCATACTTAAAAATTGACCATATAATTGGAAGTAAAACACTCCTCAGCAAATGCAGAAGAATGGAAATCATAACAAACAGTCTCTCAGACCACAGTTCAATCAAATTAGAACCCAGGATCAAGAAACTTACTCAAAACCACACAATTACATGGAAACTGAATAACCTACTCCTGAATGACTACTGGGTAAATAATGAAATTAAGGCAGAAATAAATAAGTTATTTGAAACCAATGAGAACAAAGACACAACATACCAGAATCTCTGGGACACAGCTAAAGCAGTGTTTAGAGCAAAATTTATAGCACTAAATGCCCACAGGAGAAAGCAGGAAACATCTAAAATTGACACCCTAACATCACAATTAAAAGAACTAGAGAAGCAAGAGCAAACAAATTCAAAAGCTAGTGCAGAAGAAGAGAAATTAACTAAGATCAGAGCAGAACTGAAGGAGATAGCAACACAAAAAAACCTTCAAAAAATCAATGAATCCAGGAGCTGGTTTTTTGAAAAGATTAATGAAATAGATCGCTAGCCAGAGTAATAAAGAAGAAAAGAAAGAAGAATCACGTAGATACAATAAAAAAATGATAAAGGGGATATCACCACTGATCCCACAGAAATAGAAACTACCATCACAGGATACTATAAACACGTCTATGCAAATAAACTAGAAAATCTAAAAGAAATGGATAAATTCCTGGACACATACACCCTCCCAAGACTAAACCAGGAAGAAGTTGAATCCCCGAGTAGACCAATAACAAGTTCTGAAATTTGGCAGTAATTAATAGTCTACCAACCAAGAAAAGTCTAGGACCAGACGGATTCACACCCAAATTCTACCAGAGGTACAAAGAGGAGCTGATACCATTCGTTTTGAAACTATTCCAAACAGTAGAAAAAGAGAGACTCCTCCCTAAATCATTTTATGAGGGCAGCATCATCCTGATACCAAAACCTGGCAGAGATACAACAAAAAAAGAAAATTTCATGCCAGTACTCCTGATGAACATCAGTGCAAAAATCCTCAATAAAATACTGGCAGACCGAATCCAGCAGCCCATCAAAAAACTTATCTACCACAATCAAGTCGGCTTCATCCCTGGGATGCAAGGCTGGTTTAACAGACACAAATCAATAAACATAATCCATCACATAAACAGAACCAATGACAAAAGCCATATGATTATCTCAATAGATGCAGAAAAGGCGTTCGATAAAATTCAACACCCCTTCATGCTAAAAACTCTCAACAAACTGGGTATTGATGGAATGTATCTCAAAATAGTAGCTATTTATGACAAACCTACAGCCAATATCATACTGAATGGGCAAAAGCTGGAAGCATTCCCTTTGAAAACTGGCACAAGACAAGGATGCCCTCTCTCACCACTCCTATTCAACATAGCATTGGAAGTTCTGGCCAGGGCAATCAGGCAAGAGAAAGAAATAAAGCTTATTCAAATAGGAAGAGAGGGAGTCAAATTGTCTCTGTTTGCAAATGAAATAATTGTATATTTAGAAAACCTCATTGTCTCAGCCCAAAATCTCCTTAAGTTGATAAGTAACTGCAGCAAAGTCTCAGGATACAAAATCAATGTGCAGAAATCACAAGCATCCCTCTGCACCGATAATAGCCAAATCATGAGTGAACTCCCATTCACAATTGCTACATAGAGAATAAAATACCTAGGAATACAACTTAGAAGGGATTTGAAGGACCTCTTCAAGGAGAACTATAAACCACTGCTCAAGGAAATCAAAGAGAAACAACTGGAAAAACATTCCATGCTCATGGATAGATAGAATCAATATTGTGAAAATGGCCATACTGCCCAAAGTAATTTATAGATTCAGTGCTATCCCCATCAAGTCACCATTGACTTTCTTCACAGAATTAGAAAAAAACTACTTTAAATTTTATATGGAACTACAAAAGAGCCTGTATAGCCAAGATAATCCTAAGCACAAGTAACAAAGCTGGAGGCATCACACTACCTGATTTCAAACTATACTGCAAGGCTACGGTAACCAAAACAGCATGATAGTGGTACCAAAACAGATATATAGACCAAGAGAACAGAACAGAGGCTTCAGAAATAATGCCACATGTGTACAACCATCTGATCTTTGACAAACCTGACAAAAACAAGCAATGGGGAAAGGATCCCCTGTTTAATAAATGGTGTTGGGAAAACTGGCTAACCATATGGTAGAAAACTGAAACTGGACCCCTTCCTTACACGTTATACAAAAATTAAGATGGATTAAAGACTTAAATGTTAGACCTAAAACCATAGAAACCCTAAAAGAAAACCTAGGCAATACCATTCAGGACATAGGCATGGGCAAAGATTTCATGACTAAAACAGCAAAAGCAGTGGCAACAAAAGCCAGAATTGACAAATGGGATCTAATTAAACCAAAGAGTTATTGCACAGCAAAGGAGACTCTGATCAGAGTGAAGAGGCAACCTACAGAATGGGAGAAAATTTTTGCAATCTATCCATCTGACAAAGGGCTAATATCCAGAACCTACAAGGAACTTAAAAAGAAAAAAACAACCCAACCAAAATGTAGGTGACGGATGTGAACAGACACTTCTCAAAAGAAGACATTTATGCAGCCAACAAACATGAAAAAATGCTCATCATCACTGGTCATTAGAGAAATGAAATCAAAACCACAATGAGATACTATCTCACACCAGTTAAAATGGCAATCATTAAAAAGTCAGGAAACAGCAGATGCTCTGTTCTAAAAGCATTTTATTTGCAAAAATAGGTAGAGGAGTGGATTTTGGCCCATAGTCCATAGTTTCCTATCCCCTAGTCCATTTTAGCTACCAGTCAGTACCTCCTATCTGGAATTTGGATATCTTCCTGGAAAACTGTTCCACCTTCAGTGTCTCAGGATCATATGTTTCTCTCTTTGACTGATAGATCATTATCTCCTGTTCTTTCATACTTAATGATTCTGCTCCTAATTTTTATTAGTGCATTCAGATATTTGGTCTGTACCGATTTTCCTATATGTTGGTTGCTATCTGCTTTTATTCTGACCCTGATTTTAGTGATACTATTTATCCTATGGTAATTCCCTGCTGTCTCACTTCTCTATCTTTTCTAGCATCTGAATAGCCTGAATTATCCCTTTACCTTCCTTACCATCTCTCATTCATGAACAGGCTTACCAAGTCGGCTAGTGGAAGTCATGCTATGCTGCCAACTGAGGGCATATAGATTTGATATTTAATGACAACTGAATTCTCTTCTGTATCATCATATGCACCTCAATTGTATATATTGTATATTTTCTATAACAGCTATAAATAGGGTGAACTTTGAGGAATCTATTGGAGAGAATAAAGTGTTTTGTTATTGCTTTTAGTTTCCAAATAAGTGTCTTGCTTTAAAGCTTGTAAACTGCCTGACAAAAGACATTGTCCCTGCTTTACTAAAAAGGACATTATCTAATGAGAGTTTTTCTCCTTACCTAAAAATGTCTGTTACCATACTCTTCATTTTCAAATTTTCTCTCATTTGTACCCATCTTTTTCTTAGTGTGGTTTCTCTTTTCTTCTCCTTTCTTCTTTCCTTCCTTCTCTCCTCCTTCTCATTCATTTTTTTTATGCTTATATATTTTGTCTCCTTCTCGGTCACTTTTTCCTGTCACTAACTGTTCACATATGCTCTCATATACATGCAGATGCTTTATCATTTGTTCTGACCTCTTCTTCCAAAAGTGATAGTAAATAGTTTTCTGGCTAATTGTTATAAAAATGGTTATTATTTAAGGCTTTTCACATTTTTATTTCTTTTCTATAAATATTACCAGTGCATAGCTATTATAATAATTATTAGTAACAATTTTCATTTCATGGCACTTAGTGGCCATGCCTGATTTCTTCATGAAACTGAAATGAAGAGTAATAACAAATGCATAAAGGATTGAAAGATCACAATTCAGAAATATATCTAAGATGATATCAACTAGTTATAATTATTAATACAAATTTTACCTATCCCTTCTTCAGAAGTGAGAATGTGATTTCCTGACTCTATTTTGGAGCTGTGAATTGTTACCTACTAATGAGTCCTGAAAACAGTTTAATGGGGTAAGCCCAGTATTTACAAAAAACGGAAATTGAAGACTAAAAGACAGTGTATCAGGAGTGAGGATAATTATTGTTTCTTGGAACATACATGCGTATGTACCTATATTTACATATAGATATTTTTGTGGGTGATGGAAAATGTATATAGGTTATGATTAATCACTGGCATGTTTATTAATAATAACCATAGTAGTCACTATGTATGAGTGCTTGTCACTCTGCTAAAGCACTCTACATGCAAGTTTGAATGTAATCACCTCAACAGTCTTACGGGATAATTATTATTTATTTATTTTTGAGACGGAGTCTCGCTCTGTCGCCCAGACTGGAGGGCAGTGTCGTGATCTCCGCTGCAAGCTCCGCCTCCTGGGTTCACGCCATTCTCCTGCCTCAGCCTCCTGAGTGGCTCAAGTCTGTAATCCCAGCACTTTGGGAGGCCGATGCGGGCAGATCACAAGGTCAGATAGAGACCATCCTGCTTTACACGGGGAAACCCCGTCTCTACTAAAAATACAAAAAAAAAAAAAAAAAAAAATTCAGCCAGGCGTGGGATAATTATTACAATTATTCTTATTTGTTAAATGAGAAACATTGAGTACAGAGATAACAGAGCTAGAGAATGACTGAAGCCAGACCTCTCTGCTTTAGAGCTTCAGCTCTTAGTAGCTGCTTCTTGCATATATACTTTCCTCCTTTTTTTTTTAAAGGGGATAAGACACTTTTCTAGAAACTGGGAAGCCTAAGTGTGTTTCATGGAAATACTACTAACTTATAGGACACTGAGTCATCATTTGCACGTTCTCTTAGGGGTCTCAGTGAACATTCCTCCTAGCAATAGCTTTAAATTTTAGACTGTTTTTCTATTTCACAGATCACTAGTTTCAAAACTTACCATTTGTAAAGGAATATTCCAAGCATTCTAAATCTCTTTTATATTAAATGTTATGTCATAACAAATATAAAACAAACATTTGAAAGTAGTAAAAAGAAGTCTGAATGGAAATATTCACAACCTTTTCTTTTAGAGTAAGTAAAGTGAATGAATCTCAGATAGCTAGCATTGAACCATCATTTTTCATAATCACATTATGTGTGTATGGAATCCTTCTTATGAAATTTTATACCCTTACACATTTTTGTTTTGTTTTAGTAATCATGGTATCACAGGACATTAAAGGAATTTATGCTAAAGTCTCAAGAGCTTAATATTTTAAGTGAGTTTATAAATCTGCTTTACTTCCTAATTCCGTGATACGGTGTATGAAGAGTTTCGCTTGATGTTTATAAGAGAAGTCATTTTTTAAGTGCCAAGCTTTATAGTATAACATTATAAAAATACGTTTCCTGAGAGACAAAAATGTTTCCATTGTTTTATTGTTTTTGCTCAATGTTTTTTGAGCACCTTCTGTGTCAAGCAGTGTAAAAAGTCTGGAGATAGCCCAGTGAGACAGACACAGGTCCTGTTCTTAAAGGGCTTACAATCAACTGTGTCGTAATGTTCTTTAATGATTCAAGTGTATTATTTAGAAGGCTTCTTGCCAAGTTGAGAAGAAATGTTCAACTCTCTCTTCTCTATATAAGCATGATCTCAAAGGTCCTTTTCATTTATAAGCCTGGTGCCAGGTTTTCTTGTAGGCAGTCTCAATCTTATCTTAGTACTTTGTAGCTCCAATCAATTACTGTTGGACATCGAACCTTCCCTTAGAATTATGTTATAACTAGGGTCTGATATTGGCCCCTCTTTATTTGTAGAAGAAATTTTGCTGACTTCAGAAAACAGTGGAAATATCTCTTGTATTACATATTTTTTTGATAAAATGAGAACTTAGGGAATATATTTTAGACACCTGAAACAGATATAGAACAAAGTATAGATGATATAGATTAAAGTGGATTGTTTTGTTTTGTTTTATTTGTTTTTTGAGACAGAGTCTCGCTCTGTCGCCCAGGCTGGAGTGAAGTAGTGTGATCTTGGCTCACTGCAAGCTCCACCTCCTGGGTTCATGCCATTCTCCTGCCTCAGCCTCCCCAGGTAGCTGGGACTACAGGCGCCCGCCACCACACCCAGCTAATTTTTTGTATTTTATTAGAGATGAGGTTTCACCATGTGAGCCAGGATGGTCTCGATTTCCTAACCTCGTTATCCACCTGCCTCGGCCTCCCAAAGTGCTGGGATTATAGGCATGAGCCACTGTGCCCGGCCTAAAGTAGAAATTTAAATAACTCACCTATCTATGGTTATTTGGGCATCAATCTGTTGCCCTTTATATAGATAATAATTTGCTGTTCTTGTAAAACATCAATTAGGATTCATTGAATTACTTTGGGACTATCATAAACTTTAATGAAGGTATTCTGTAGGTCATTGCACAGTAAGGCCAACCTGCTCCTTCATAGGATGTAGTTGGCTGGTAGTGTGATAGCCAGCCCCATTGCCCTAGATTTGTTCACAGAATGGTAAATAAGAGATTATAGTTGCCACCATTGGCAACTGTAATTTAAAGAGTTAGTAAAACTCTTTTAGTACTAGGTATGATCACTGAGAGAAAGGAGGATGTTTTAGATGTGGGGCACAGTAGCTTTTAGACAAAGATTTGTATATTTTTATAAAAGAAGGGTTGTTGCCATGCATACTGTGATTTTGTGGGGTTTTTTGTTTTTATATTTTGAGTTTTTGATGTAGGAACCTGCATATGTATATATATCTTTAATAAAAATGTTTAAGATATGTGACTTGCTTTTGAATATCTTCATTAGAAAAACAGTCTACCTTTTTCCCCTAACTCCTGCCATGTTAATGCAAATATAAATATAAACATTTGAGTTTTATGAAGTGAATAGACTCATTGGTTTGTCCTTCAGGAAAAGAAATTCCTCAGACTGTCTAAAGATGGATATAGGTCAGTGAAATCAGCCAAGATATACTCATCAAACCTCGTATCTTTTCAAAGTTACTAGTCTTCCTCTGTCTCTTTCTTTCTCTACAACTTGGATAGTAAAGGGGGAAAACTATCAGGGATGGTGGTTATCTCCTCTCCAAGAAAACATAATTAATGAAAGAAAGAATTTAGTATTATAAAGTATTTTATTTTGAATTTTTTTACCTTTACATTTAAATTCATCTAGATATAAATGGTCAGTGTTTAAAACACATTCCAAGGGTATAGTAGAAGTTAGTGGAGAATCATCCAGAGTATTTCAGTTTTTGAAATTACGATTCTGTCACTAAAGGAAAATTGTTGTGTGATTTTTTACCTTGAAGTGTCCAAAATGTGCCCTCCCTTGTGTTCTCCGTTGAGGTATTGTGGAGAAGTACTGTGATTTACTCTGTGATGAGCTATGTTCTTGAGAGTTCAAAAGAGTAGACCTTAGAGGACAGATAAGATACAGCCGATTTTTTTTCCATTGCCAGGAATGTTTGGTTATTTTAAAAAAGGAATGATAATACTATATTTAAAATGTATGTATCATCATCAGCCTGGATTACTCCATTGGACAAATATTTATTGAACTTATTAATTCTAACTAGTTACAAATCCAAGCCAGACTTTTTGTTTTATGATTACTTTATACATCTTTTTTATAATGATGCCTTCAGTAATTTCAGTCTTTTTCCTGGGATTTCAATTGCAGTTAATTGTGCTTCATTGCATTGTGCCTTCTTTACATTCAATAGCACATAAAACACTGCAAAAATAACAAAAGGGGCATCATCTTGGGACTGCTTGGAAATAGGCTGGGTCTGTCATCTTAGAAGAAAAAAAGATAAATATAACCATATTTATTTAATGCAATTGTTTTGATTGGTGTCAGTTATCCATATGGCTTATCCATATCCATATACTTAACTTTGTCAGACTCTCCTTTGCTTTGATTATGTAGGTAGGTCTATTGGTTTTTATTTTCCTTGCTTTTTATTTTATTAATCTCAATTGTTATTGAATCAGAGACCTTCAAGAGACAGTATGCATTCAACTATAACCTTCAATAGGCCTCTAAATATTGTGTTCTGAAACTCTTGCTGGTTGAATAAAATCCCATTTTTATTGTTGGAAATGAAATAGGAATATTTTATAATATTACAATCGGAATGCTGTTTCTAGTTTGTATGGGAAGTTTTTAGCAGAGGCCTCGAGAACTTTCATTTGTGCCCTTTTTATCTTGTCTTACAGAACAAAGCAGAAGTGCATTTTTTTGACTATAGAGTAGTCTAAAACTAGTATTTTCTATCCAATGATAACAGAATTGTTTAGTCTAAAACTAGTATTTTTTATCCAATGATAACAGAATTGTTTAGTCTAAAACTAGTATTTTCTATCCAATGATAACAGAATTGTTTAGTCTAAAACTAGTATTTTCTATCCAATGATAACAGAATTGTTTAGTCTAAAACTAGGATTTTCTATCCAATGATAGCAGAATTTTTTGTCTAAAACTAGGATTTTCTATCCAATGATAGCAGAATTGTTTTGTCTAAAACTAGGATTTTCTATCCAATGATTGCAGAATTGTTCGCTTGCTTTAATAATTTCGTAACAGTTTTTTTGAAGATGTGAGCTGTTGATATTCTCAATGTGTATAAAAAAATCTAGGTATATCTGCTTTCTAGTTTTAAGGAAACAACGCTTCTTTCCTCTATGAGGGGAAAATAAATAGGAAGCATATGCAAACTTTTTTTTTTTAAAAGATAAGCAATATTTTTATACTTAACAGTATTAAAGACTATGGCTGCATTACTTTACGTATGTTTCATTAAATGGGGTTGTGAGGGTCTACTTGTAGAAAATGATTTTTATATCATTTTCTAGATGATAGAAATGGTTGTGAGGTTCTACTCATGGAAAATGAAATACAACGTCTATTATATTTCCATGAGAATGCAACTGTGAACTACCATAGCAAAGTAGAATTCTGAGGCTTTCACAGTAATTGGAGGCATTCTGTCTTTTCTCATTCATCCAGTTTAACAAAAATTTGTGGTTATTTTTGTATTTTGAATTTTGTATTTTATTCTTTATTAGGCACGTGTGGTGTTTGAATTTCTGACTTCCAGTGAAGGGAAGATTAGGTGATACAACACCTGTATCCTAGCAGTCTTGTATATCTTAGGAAAGTAGAAATTTTCTGCTAACTATACTTTTAGAAGTTATAAATCATAAATGTCAAACTCCCAATCAGTATTTAAAAACTTGGTAAAGATTCAGTTCATTCTCTTTTATTTATTCTATCTCTGCACTAATGAGTCTTCACATTCTGAGTATTAACCTTGGTACTTTGGGATCTTTTGCCATTACAGTGGGTTTCAGTTATGTTTTTATATGGTGCTTATTATGTAAGGAACTTTCACTACTTTTTGTGAGGATCTTGATACTTGTTAAACACCTGTTTAAACAAATTGGAAGTGATTATATATTACTTAACAAATATATCTATTTCAATGTAATACCTAGAACAACTTTGTTAGCATTCAAATTTATTATTAATGTAAGATTTACTTTATCCTGCTGATGAGCATTTTGTATCCCTTTTAACCAATTTTATGTTATCATACACTGTTGATGTATTTGTCTCTAAGGCAAGGGCAAAATACCACCAGTTTCTTGGCATAGCAAGAGTGATGTTTACTCCAGTTCCCAACAAATTCTTCATCTCCATCTGAGACCACTTCAGCCTGGATTGTATCGTCTGTATCACTATTAACATTCTGGGCAAAGCCATTCAACAAATATCTAGGAAGTTCCAAACTTTCCCACATTTTCCTATCTTCTTCTGCGCTCTCCAAACTATTCCAACCTCTGCCTGTTCCAAAGTTGCTTCCACATTTTCGGGTATCTTTACAGCAACACCACACTCCTGGTACCAACTTACTGTATTAGTTTGTTCTCATGCTGCTAATAAAGACATACCTGAGACTGGGTAATTTATAACGGAAAGAGGTTTAATTGACACGCAGTACCACATGGTTCACAATCATGGCAGAAAACAAAGGAGGAACAAAGTCACGTCTTACATGGCGGCAGGCATAGACAGGGTGTGCAGGGGAGCTCCCCTTTATAAAACCATCAGATCTCAGGAGACTTACTATCATGATAAAAGCATGGAAAAGACCCACCTCATGATAAAATTACCTCCCACAACACGTGGGGATTATGGGAGCGACAATTCAAGATAAGATCTGGGTGGGGACACAGCCAAACCATATCAGTTGATGATGTCTTTTTTTTTTTTTTTTTTTTTTGAGACGGAGTCTCGCTCTGTCGCCCAGGCTGGAGTGCAGTGGCGCGATCTCGGCTCACTGCAAGCTCCGCCTCCCGGGTTCACGCCATTCTCCTGCCTCAGCCTCCCGAGTAGCTGGGACTACAGGCGCCCACAACCGCGCCCGGCTAATTTTTTGTATTTTTAGTAGAGACGGGGTTTCACCGTGGTCTCGATCTCCTGACCTTGTGATCCGCCCGCCTCGGCCTCCCAAAGTGCTGGGATTACAGGCGTGAGCCACCGCGCCCGGCCTCTTTTTTTGAGATGGAGTTTTGCTCTATCTCCACGCTGGAGTGCAGCGGCATTATCTTGGCTCACTGCAACCTCTGCCTCCTGGGTTCAAGCGATTCCCCTCCCTCAGCCTCCTGAGTAGCTGGGACTACAGGCATGCACCACCAGGACTGGCTAGCTTTTTGTATTTTAGTAGAGATGGGGTTTCACCATGTTAGCCAGGATGGTCTCGATCTCCTGACCTTGTGGTCCACCTTCCTCAGCCTCCCAAAGTGCTGGAATTACAGGTGTGAACCACCGCACCTGGCCAATGTCTACCTTTTTTATCTTGAACATTGAACTAATTATAATATCACTGGTCTTATTTTCAGTTTTGAATCAAAGTTAAAAGATAATTATAAATTATAGTACATGGATCGTATTTACCTTAGTAAATTTAAGGAGTATTTCAAATAAAAGCCAATCATAAATAATTAATTAAACTTCTGTTCTTTCATTTAATGAATGATACCTGCATAATTCTGCAACTTAAGCAAACTTACAATAAATATGTCAGCAAAATGAATGAGAAAAGATTATAGAGATAACAAGTTATTTCTGACTGTGGAATGAGGAAATTATAAAACGAAATTAACTTAAAATGTATACAGAATGATATTTATCACTGAACTTTCTGTCATTGCCTGTGCTTTTTTTCTGTCTTGAATGATAATTTTTGAAGTGTTGGCACCTATAGTCTTCAAGCATATATGTTTGGAAAAATGTCATATTAATGGAAATGAATGTTACCTTATGTTGAGATTTTTCAGTACTGGACATCAGAATTTCCTGAAGATGCTGGGAAGCATTTTGATGTGTACCTGGAGGCTGTATTTTTCCCCCAGAGGCTTGTTTTATACTGACTACTATATTTCTTTCCCTTGCTCTTTCTTTTCCCCTATTATTTTACTTTTTAATTTTTTGAAGTCATTCTTTTCTGTTCCTATACTGCATCATCTTTGTTATTATTGA
This sequence comes from Macaca nemestrina, assembly GCF_043159975.1. Classification (NCBI taxonomy): domain Eukaryota; kingdom Metazoa; phylum Chordata; class Mammalia; order Primates; family Cercopithecidae; genus Macaca; species Macaca nemestrina. Next base: position 14,251,562 of record NC_092128.1, read on the forward strand.
GACTCGTCTTTCTGTTTTCTTTTCCGCCCAGTCTCATGTGTGCCTGTGAGTTAAATGGTAGGTACTAGAACAGATTTAATAAAGGAGATGTGAAAGACTTGTACTAATAGGGCTGATGGTACTATAACCCATGATTTGTGCCTCTTCTGAGCCTGTGAGACCTGCCTTGTGAGACCCACTTCACCATGTTAGTATCAGGATGTTTCCCAGAGAATAACTCATCATTCTGATTAGGCTTTCCTCATCTGCTTAGTCTAATCAAATATTACCTTATAGTTTCCTACAAACTTCTAATTTCTAATCAGGTCAAACTTTTACTCTCTGAAACAGTGCTGGTTGAGATACTTTGTGCCTAGTAGTTTTTGGTTCTCCAGAAATGACAGATGATCAATGGAGGTAAAAGAAGCCACTGGATCCTGCAAAATGTTTACAGACTCAGTTTCCTCATTTCTGTTTTTTCCCTTCATCAAGCTTCACCCATTTCTTCCTCCAGCCAAAAATAATCCTGTCTTAATGTCATCTCGTGTGTGTGTGTGTGTGTGTGTGTGTGTGTGTGTACACGATCTCCTCCAGTGTGACTGTAACCTTAATCTTAAGACAATCTTTGGATGATATCTGACTACTGTGTTGTTACATAAAATTAGGTGGTTATTATACTTGATTGCTTAATTGGGTGCCACCATTCTGTTTATTTGACCTCACCAAATAGCCCATTTTCTTTTCAGTTTTGGTGCCATAACAAAAAGCGAGAGAAAACATTTCTCCAAAATAATCAACATATTTACTACTATTTTGTCTTCTTACAGCATTAGTAAACAGATGTGTTTTTATTTTTTAAACTTACGGAATGGGTTGTTTTTGATTAATTTCTTCAAAGTTTGTATTATTTTTGCACGTTTTATCTACTATCTGTGTTATTTGGAATGATTAAAATCTTAGCACCTTAGATAATGTAATAGATGAAGATGGTATTTTTAATGTTTAAACTAGCTATGTGAAACTTTCTTTTAAAAATATACTAATAACTATTATGTTAAAATATAACTAGTAACTGAAGGAAGTTGAAGAATTGGAAAGAATAGTATTCTTTATGAGTATTTAAAGTATTTATTTAAGTCTGTTATCTAAGTCTGTGGAATATTGTAAAATACAGGTATCTTTCAATATGCCAAAACAACAATAACAACAATTCCAAATCCAGATGAGTTAAGGACCATTTTCTAATTTTGGAAAAACTAAATTTCTCCTAACTTTATTTTCTCAGGAAATGGAGTCTTTCCTATACATATTTTATAAAGGTAAAGGCAATAATGTTCTTTTGAGCTTTTGGAGATAAAGATTATATAGTAGCAAATAAAGTGAAGATTTATGCTAGAACCTAGGAGGTGGAGGTTGCAGTGAGCTGAGATTGCACCATTGCACTCCAGCTTGGGCGACAGGGCAAGGCTGTCTCAAAAACAAAAAGAAAAGTGAAGATTTATATTTCATGAGATTTAAATTCATTAATACAGCACATACATAGATTATAAGCAATAATTAAGCTTTTAAATGGCCACATTAATGTCAGAAATTGAGGCTACGTTTATTTTTCCCTTCAGTTTTGTCTGCTTCCAATTCCTTTTGCTACCTATATTCCATATATAACCTGGCACTTTTTAACTGTGTATATCCCCTCTCTCCCTCCCACCCCACAAGCCCGTCTAAGTTTTGCTTTATAACTGTGCTTGGAGAATAGCAATAGGCAATTTTAATTAAACAGTATGGAAGTTTTTCATAGGGGACTACATTTAATAGAATTGTTTTGGCTGTTAACTTTCAATATTGGATTAAGATTTATTTGTTTTCAAATTGCTAAACTGATGTTAACTCTATTATTCTTAGCCTGAAATATGCTCTCTACTGCATATTTCTTTTTCCTTTTTTTTTGTTTCTTTTTGAGATGGAGCCTCACACTGTTGCCCAGGCTGGAGTGCAGTGGCACGATCTTGGCTCACTGCAGCCTCTGCCTCCCAGGTTCACGTGATTCGCCTGCCTCAGCCTCCTAAGTAACTGGGACTACAGGTGCATACCACCACGCCCAGCTAATTTTTGTATTTTTAGTAGAGACAGGATTTCACCATGTTGGCCAGGCTGGTCTTGAACTCCTGACTTCAAGTGATCCTCCTGCTCAGCCTCCCAAAGTGCTGGGATTACAGGAATGAGCCACCAGGCCTGGTCTCTACTAGATATTTCTATGTAAGTCTCTTACCTAACACATTTGAAACCACCTCATCTTTGTCTTAAAATCAGAACTTCTGTGGACTTACCTCCTTTTTTATTCACTAAGGGTCACTCTATGGAGCTATTTTTAACCCGCCACTTCCTTTTTTTTTTTTTTTTCCCCCATCCTTACGGGTATGATCAATTATTGTCAAGTTTTTCTTTACAGTGTTTTCATATTGTTCTCATCCATTTTTACTTCCTACCCCAAACTAATCTCTTCTTAATACTAATTCTGTCCTATTCTATTTCAGCTGTTCTCTGAGTTGTCTGCTTCTGATTATTTTCCAGTTACATTTATGCTACACGTTACCTTTAGATTCATTTTTCTGTGTTCTTGTTCTCTCAGTCCAGAAGCTTTGCAGGTGTAAACATTGCCTAGAGCGTGACGTCCAGATTCCTTAGGTTTTAAGAAGTGTTTACAATTTATATTTGACGTGTCTTTCCCATCCTCACTCATATATGTGTGTCTTCACAGGTAGACTGAGCGCAAAGTCTTTGGCTTTTCTCTATGTCAGTGCTTCATATAGCACCTTGCATGTTGTGCACCATTGGAGATTGTGTTGAAAAAGAGAATCTCGGCCGTGCGCGGTGGCTCAAGCCTGTAATCCCAGCACTTTGGGAGGCCGAGACGGGCGAATCACGAGGTCAGGAGATCGAGACCATCCTGGCTAACACAGTGAAACCCCGTCTCTACTAAAGAATACAAAAAAAAAAAAAAAAACTAGCCAGGCGAGGTGGCGGCGCCTGTAGTCCCAGCTACTCGGGAGGCTGAGGCAGGAGAATGGCGTAAACCCGGGAGGCGGAGCTTGCAGTGAGCTGAGATCCGGCCGCTGCACTCCAGCCTGGGCGACAGAGCGAGACTCCATCTCAAAAAAAAAAAAAAAAGAATCTCTTCTTAAAGAAAATATTTAAATTGCTACATAATAGTTATCCATGTTTATGTGGTACATGTGATATTTGATATATGCATACAGTGTCTCATGATCCAATCAGAGTATTTAGCATATCCATTGTCTCAAATATGTATCATTTCTTTGTGTTGGGGACACCTCAAATCTTCTGTTTTGAAATATATATGATTGTTAACTGTTGTTACACTACTGTGCTACTGAATGAATACTAGAACTTATTTTTTCTATCTAACTTTACGTTTGTACCCATTTACCAGCCCGTCTTCATCTGCCCATCCCCACCCTTCCCAGCCTCTGGTTACTATCCTTCTACTGACTACCTCCATGAGATCAGCATTCTTAGCTCTTGTAATCTCTGTTACTTGTCCATTTCTGGTTTTCTGCCTGCCTGCACTTCTTTCTGTGTGTCTGGCGGCCTGCCTGTCCGACTGCTTATCCCGTTTATTTACTGTGACTTCATGTTCTGCATTTTCCATTGGAGGAAAAGTGGTCTGATGTCTGCTGGCTACTTCAATGAGATCCACCCCCCCCCCCCCTTTTTTTTTGGTGAGCACATAAACAAATTTTTTTTTTTCAAATTTTACTTCTAAAATGTAAAGACTTCAACCAGTTTTTTGCTTTTTGTTTTTTGTTTTTTTAAGCAGAGTATCATTACATTGCTTCCTTGAGTCCCTTATAGCATGGGAGCTCTCTGCTTGGTGTATCCCAAGGGAAATTATCCTTGTAGTGTATAAAGTATTTTGAAAGCATTTCCGTGGAAAGCAGATGGACTCTTTATTTTGTATATCTCTGTATTTCTGATTATCCATGCAGTGGAAGTGATTAATTAATATAGATGATGGCAAGATTTTCACAGAACCATTGACTTTTACATTCAGGTAACTTATTCATGATGCTCTTTTGGAGTTAACTGCCACCAAGTGGTGGTTGTATGCCATAGCTCTGTAACATGAACAGTGTTGCCAATAAACTGTCCAGTAAGTTTCTATATGTTAATATCCAGCATCCTAATGAAAAATTACACTTAGCATTATATAGTGAATTGAAAACCAGTGTTTTTCAGGAAACATTAAAAAAGTAAACTTTTTTTCTGTATTTTTTGGTTTGTTGTTGTTTTTGTTTGTTTTTATTGTTTCTTTTTCTTTGCTTTTTTCCTTAATTTGGCTTTTTTTAGTATTTTTTTTTAAAGTAAACACTTTTTGTTTCAAAGATTGCTATCAAGAAAGTGAAAGGAAACCCAGAGAATGGGAAGAAATATTTGCCAATCATATTTGCCAATCTTATATCTGATAAAAGACTTATATCTAGAACATATAAAGAATTCTTACAGCTCAATAATAAGAAAAAATGATCCAATTTAAAAATGAACAGTGGATCTGAATAGATATATTCCAAGGAAGATATACAGATGGCCAACATGCACATGAAAAGATGCCTGACATCATTAGTCATCAGGGAAATGCAAATCAAAACCCAAATGAGATACCACCTCATACCCTCTAAGATGGCTAGAGTAAAAAATTCAGATACTAGCAAGTGTTGAGGTGGATGTGAAGAAAGCAGAACCCTCATATACCTTTGGTGGGAATGCAAAATTGTGCAGTAACTTTGGAAAACAGTCTGGCAATTCTTCAAATTGTTAAAAATAGAGTTACCATTTGATGCAGCTATTTCCACTCCTAGATATATACCCAAGAGAAATGAAGATATATGTCCAAACAAAACTTGTATTCATATGTCCATAGCTGTGTTACTTATAATAGCCCAAAGGTAGAAACAACCCAAACGTTCAGTAATGGATGGATGATTGGAAAAAAGATGGATAAAGAATATCTTCCATTCATATAATAGAAAATTACTTGGTCATAAAAAGGAATGATGTATTGATACATGCTGTGACTTTGCTGAACCTTGAAAATATTAAGCTAAATGAAGGAATCCAGACACAGAAGACCACATATTATTGTTCCATTCATATGATATGTCCAGAACAGGCACATCTACAGAGATCCAGAATATATTAGTGGATGCTGGAGACTAGGGCAATTGAGGAGACTTACCAAAGTGTAGGGGTTCTTTTTAGAATGATGAAAATATTCTAAAATTGGTCATGATGGTTGCACAACTCTGTGAATATACTAACACCATTCATTGTACAATTTAAATGTATTTTATGGTATGTGAGTTATATTTCAATAAGGTGTTACCCCCCAAAATAGGCATTAAGGTGTAATTTATTATCCTTTAATCTTTATTATCCCATCAATGTAATATCTATCTTGATTAGGATGTTCACTTTTTTATGAGCTTTAACTTATAACAAAATTCATTTTATACTCTGTCCTCACTTCTGGATATGTTCATTTTGTTTATGTGGTATGGGCCAGTGGTTCTCAAATGTAGCATGCATCAGAATTACCTGGAGGGCCCTAGCACAGCATTTTGGATTCAGTGGGTCTGGGATAGGATTTAAGAATTAACATTCCTAGCAGCTCTGTCTTACTTCCTTCTCTTCCTTCGCTGCTCACTTCTCCCCCTCCCTTCCCCACTTCCCTCACCTCCACTCCCCTGCCTTCTGCTGCCCTCCCCTCCCTCCCTGCTTTCCTTCCTTCTTCCCCCATGTTTTGTTTTCTTTTCTTTCTGTTTTTGTTTGTCCTTCCTTCCTTCCTTCCTTCCTTCCTTCCTTCCTTCCTTCCTTCCTTCCTTCCTTCCTTCCTTCCTTCCTTCCTTCCTTCCTTCCTTCCTTCCTTTCTTTCTTTCTTTCTTTCTTTCTTTCTTTCTTTCTTTCTTTCTTTCTTTCTTTCTTTCTTTTTCTTTCTCTTTCTTTCTTTCTTTCTTTCTTTCTTTCTTTCTTTCTTTCTTTCTTTCTTTCTTTTCTTTTCTTTTCTTTTCTTTCTTTGTCTCTCTGTCTCTCTCTCTCTCTTTCTTTTTCTCTCTCTTTCTCTCTTTCTCTCTTCTTTTTTCTTTTCTTTCTCCCCTCCCTCCTTTTCCTCCCTCTGGTCTGATTTGAGAACCAGCGGCTTAGGTCTTAGGGAACCATTTTTGTTTTAGCACAACTTTATTATTAGATTCTGAGATAATGACCCTCATAGATTTAGACTTCAACCCTACTAAAATTTCATATAGCATCACTTCTTATATTTTACCAGTGAGAACATAGCTTTTTAATATTATATTTCCTTTTGTGAATACTTCCGTCCTCCTCTCTGCGTAATACGTTTGATGTTTCAATGAAAACTTTTGTTTACTGAGTTTTAATTTGATTTTCTTTAACATTTACGGCAACGACTTTGAAAATATGTCCTTAGAAAGCTTAGAAATTCTGGAATACTACAGAAAATAAAATCTTTTGAACAGAAAAAAGCTAATTTCTTTAAAAAGTGATACATTTATGAAGCTGGGCAAAAACGTCAGTTGTTACCATATTTTGGTGTACCTCACTGTTTTTAGTACTTATTATTTTAATTCCCAGATCAAAAAGGGATCTTTTGTTTATTTTAATTAGAACACTCTTGTTTACAATATTTTTACTAGGGTAAGCTTTATGTGGAAGAGTGTGACAAGCATTCATTATTAGCATTAAATTCTTAATTAAGGACACTGCTTTCTGAAGAAATTTATCTTCTTGATTTAAAACAAGCAAAGTGTTCAGTGAAAAGGAAATATCCTTAGGATTATGTTACTATAAAGTCCTTAAGCCTCTTGTCCAATGTTGCAAATTAATAATGTTCAAAATGCTTGTTAAGTTAGTAAATGAATGAGCTCCACGAGCTGAGGAGCTAGCAGATTGCCGGGATTACAAAGACAAGGAGACAGGACCCTTTCCTTAGCAGGATTTACAATCTGTTAGTGTGTGTTGTAAATCAATCAGTGAGGATTTATGTAGCATCTGGGATTTTACCAATGTACTGTGCAGGATGCTTGATAGGGAATTTGAGAGGCAGATAAGGAAGGCCGTGCCCTTGAGAGTTTTTAACCTGTACTGAAGATGAAACCCAGCATGAGAAATAACCACCTGTATGCATGTAGTATTTTGTGTGGTGGGGAGTATGCATGCTGCTGGAATTCTAAAAGGGACTTTAGGGATTAAGCAGAGATCTGCGTGGATGCACACACGTCAGGAGTCGGCTGAAAAACTGCTGTAGGCAAAAATGCCATCGCTGATAATAAATTGTAAGGAGATCAAAAGTGATGTTTCAAACAGAAAAAAAAAAAAAAACAACACCAGGGCAGAGAATTGTTTATTTATTATGCAGATGTGGAAGGGAACAGCTGTTATCTTTCAAACTGAAGAATCCTGACTGACCCTGACCAGTTTAGTGCTTCTCTCTTCTACTGTATTACAGAGGATGCTTTGTGTTGGGCTTTGGCTGGCATGACAGTGTTTGAGGATCCTTCTGGAAAAGTAGAAGAACCTGGAAGCCAAACACCCAGCCAGGTTACACTTAAAATATTTCACAATGTTGAAGTAAAGTATGCCACTAGGATTAAGAATTCTACTTTATGAGCAGAGGCAGAAATGTAATGAAAAAGATAGTAATATAGAGAATATTAGAAGCAGCCTACTACCTTGGACTTATCTGCCACACTTGAGTGTTAGAACAATCTCGAGTCCTAATAACTGTGGTAAATTTGATTTGAAATATCCACTTTTAGCCAAAGAATTGGATTGTCTGTCCTTCATATACCAGTAACAGTTACATTGGAAGATTTGTATGGAGAATGTTATGTACAGTTAGGCACTATCTGCTGAAAACACTTTGAGTTTAACCTAAAACTTGTTTACTCATTATAGTTTTTTATGTATGTGTATTGAATTGCAGTCAGATACTGTAATTATTATATCAATATAGTCTTGCTATATTGCCTTATGACTTTTAATTAACGAGAACATGCTTCCTTGACTTAGCCAGTTTTTTAAATTGAGGAGAGATGCTTGCTAGGGTGAATTAACCAACAGTTTATAAATACGATGGATCGATAATACCTGTTCACATTTTTTACCTTATTGCAAAAATGATTTAATAAGGAAACTTGAATCAGTCAATTTAAACTGCTTTGTAACACTGCTGATTTAAATGTCTTCAAAATATTTTCCTCATCTATAGAGACTATGTGATTGTATTGGACCCTTATATAACATGTGGAAATATTTCCAAATACATACAAGTACATAAATGTAAAAAATAAAATCAAAAATTTTTGAAGGTAATCCAGATATATATGAATGTAGGATTAGGGAAGGTCTTTTTCATCTGGGATTGGAAACGTAGAAGTGTAAAAGCTAGGCATATTTGACTGTAGAAAAGCGACTAGCTGGGCATGGTGGGACACACCTGTAGTCTCAGCTAGTTGAGAGGTTCAGGTGGGAGATCAGTTGAGCCCAGGAGGTTGAGGCTGTAGCGAGCCATGATTACAGCACTGCACTCTAGCCTGGGTGACAGCGAGACCCTATCTCAAAAAACAAACAAAAAAGTACGTTTTCTTTGGCATAAAATACCATAAGCAGTGTTAGTAGAAAAACAATAGAGATGGAATTATAAGTATAAACAAAGTAAATGCCCAGTCATCGCTGAATAGTATTATATATTGTGGCATATATATGTCAAAGAATATTATGCCATTTTGAAAAAAAAGAATGAGAGCTGTACTCATTGCCTTGGAATTTCAGTGAGGTATTATTGAGTGAGGAGAAAACTAGGATACAGAAAAGTTTCCATTATTTGATCTGATTTTTACAAAATAAGTGAAGTAAACAAGTCCACATACACATATTTTAGTGTGTATGGGTGAAAATTTATTTGTCTCTGTATAAACATGGAGAAACAGGGATCCTATAATGTGTTTCTTAGGGGTTGGGAAGGGAATAAGGTGTGAGCATAAAGAAGAGAGAGGGAGAGGGGAAGCGAAAAAGAAAAACTGCAGAAATGGCATAAATAAAAGCCTTTATGATATGAATACATTTATACATATAAGATTTGGATAATTATATAAACTGTGTATGTGTGGTTAAAATTGAAGACAGTTAAAAACAATGTGAAAGAGTGGGAGCTGATACGTGTTCAAACAGAATTGACTAGACATCTTGTTTGTTTGGTTATAGGCAGAGCTATAATGAGGTTTTGAGAAGTACGTATTTGATAATTATAAAAAAGCTTTTTTCACGTCCGTTTGTTGTCTAATGGTTAGTAAACCTTTTTATATTGCAATCTTCCATGTTGCTGTGAATCTCCAATTTGAGAAAGACATGATATTCAGAAATGCTTAATAGATAATATTCAATTATTATTTCAATAAACATATGGATAACACTTACGTGTGACATAGATGGGCCCTGCATATAGTGGCACAGAGAGGCGAGGTATATAATTTGCCTGAGGGAGATCAGGGAAGGCTTCCAGGAGGAGTCAGAGAATGCATGCTAGGTGGGGGGCAGCAAGAAAGAAAGTACAGAATGGAGAAAGCGTATATATTTCTGTTTTAAATGCAGTGGAACAAAACAACAAAGCAATAGATTGTAAATGGAAATTAATTGCTGCATTTTATTGAGTCTAAGAGACTCTATCAGTTTTACGATGCATGAGTATTTTATGTACCACAGGAAAGAAAAACTTGCTTATTAAACTATTTCATATCTATATGTAAATATATATGTATATACATATAAACTGTTATATATAAATATATATGTATATTCATATAGTTTAATAAGCAAGTTTTTCTTATATATGTATATATATTCGTGTGTGTGTGTATATATATTTTTTAATTTTATTTTATTTATTTATTTGTTTTTTGAGACAGAGCCTCACTCTTGTTGCCCAGGCTGGAGTGCAATGGAGCAATTTTGGTGCAACACAACCTCCGCCTCCTGGGTTTAAGCGATTCTCCTGCCTCACCCTCCCGAGTAGCTGGAATTACAGGCATCTGCCACCACTCCGGGCAAATTTTGTATTTTTAGTGGAAACGAGGTTTCTCCTTGTTGGTCAGACTGGTCTCAAACTCCTGATGTCAGGCGATCCACCATCTCAGCCTCCCAAAGTGCTGGGATTAGAGGCGTGAGCCACTGTGCCCAGCCTATTTATTATATTAACAGTTATTATCTCACAGATTCTCTGGGGCAGGAATTCAAGAGCTAGTCATTATAGGTGGATCAGGCTTAGTATCTCTTATGAAATTGTGGTCGAGATGTTGGTTGGTGCCGTGGTCCTCTGAAGGATTTCCTGGGGCTGGAGAATGCACTATCAAGATGGCATACTCACATTGCCGATGCTGATGGCAGAATCCCTTGGCCCCCATGGAGATGGTTGACTACTTTCACAGCATGGTGATTGTCTTTCCCCAGAGTAAACGATCCAAGAGAACAAGTGAGAAACATTCTGAAATGTCTTTAATGACCTACTTTCCAAAAATCACATTTCATTACTTCTATCATATTTGTTAGAAGTGAGTCGCTAAGTCAAGCCAACTTTCAAGGGTGTGAAAATTAGACTCTACCCTTCTACGTGTCAAAGGAGGAAAAACAAAGAATTTGTGGGCATATTTGAAACCACAGCTTTCTTAAAGCTGTAAGTGAAAAAAATAGTCAAGGATATTTTTTAAAACTTTGCGTTTATTGTCTAACTCTTCTGAATCACTTTGCAAGAGAGTCATTGATGTTCGTGATGTTCTTGTTTTTCAACATAATATTGTCTTCCGTGCCACCAATAACATTGGTGATGAAGCATTTTTAAGCAAATGATAGAAGTTGATTTCCAGACCTTTCTTCAAGCTACTGTCATCAAAGATGCAAGTTTCAATGTGCTAGTGTTTTCATAATCTTAACCATATGAGTTAATGGAAAGGATTCAGTGAAATAGGAATATTCATTTACCTTCCTGAGATGGTTCTCAAATGGCTTATTGATTGAAATGCTGATAAGTTTTCTGACCCCGATACATCACCCAGGTTTTGCATATATGGATAATGACACTGTATCATGATTGTCACCGGGCCACCAAATGTATTTGAGACATATCTATTTTCAGATTGTTAAAACAGAAAAAGAACATGTTTGTTATTACTCAGTGATGTAGATGGCTATTCTCTTTGTTGCCTCAGTCGTCCCCCTTTGTTGGCAAAAATACCTTTCCTGTCTCATTCTGACCATGTTGTTCTAGTGGAAGTCACCAGTTAGCATAGCCCAGCCATTGGCTGCAATGGTGGATTCCCTGAGCTGTATCCAGGTCGATGGTCCCCCTGGCCACTGAGATTGCAGGGATGGACACATGACTCAGTTCTATCCATGTTCTTTGGATTTTATTTTTAAACGGGAGCTAGCCAGGTAAAGTAGTTTTCTGACATTGTTTAAGTAAGAAATATGAAAGAAATTTCAGCTTCCCTTGCAGACATCTGTTCCAGCTTGGGGTGACAGGGGCAGAACCTGCAGAAAGCCATCATGCTAACAAGGACTTTTATAAATAAATTCACCTGCTTTGCTTAAGGTAGTTCAAGTTGGGATCCTGTCCTGAACCATTAAAATTTGTAAACTGTAATTCCATTATCTATGTGTTTTTCCTTTGTATACAGTAAAACATAAAAATCACATCAGCCTTGAGGGCTGATACGATTTTTGTTTTCTGACTTTGTCACCAACCCTATTTTTTCCATTAGCTTTTGTTTTCTTTAACTGAAGATACTTTTACTACTGTGGTTTTCAAAAACATCACTCTTGTAGTTGGGAAATAAATAACCTTTTATTAATAATATAACTTTTAGTCTAGGCATGGTGGTTCACAGCTATAATCTCAGCACTTTGAGAGGGCTAGGCAGAAGGATCCGTTGAGCCCAGGAGTTTGAGCCCAGCCTAGGTAACATGGCGAGAGCCCATCTCTGCAAAAAATGAACTGAGCATAGTGTTGTGTTCCTGTAGTGTCAGCTACTCGGGGGGTTGAGGTGGGAGGATCACTTGAACCCAGGAGGCTGAGGCTGCAGTGAGCCATTGCTGTACCACTGCACTCCAGCTTGGGCGATAGAGAGAGACTCTGTCTCAAAAAATATATGTAACTGTTAGATTCACCAGTAAGTGACTTTCTGATGCATACTTAATACAAAGGGAAGATAACTAGGAACTTGTTAGATATCCAAAATGTTTCTTCAGGAAAATAACAGACTTTAGAAATTGCTTAATATTGTTCCTATGGTTTACCTTTGGCTTTGACAAAATTTGACTAAGAAGTAGTATCAATTTGTAATAAAGAAAATTGAAGTCTTAGCAATACCAGAAGCGTGAAGTACTGAACAATTCAATTTATATGTGGGACATTTGTTACACCAGGCTTCATGCCACTGAATATGGCTGCTCAAGAGAATAGTTTAATAGTAATATTTATATAGTGTTTTTATAAAGTTTACCTGAACATTAAAATCTAGACGTTGCTGAAAAATTACTGTCTTTTAGGTCCTTTTTGATTTCTTTCATCAGCATTTTGGTAGTTTTTACTATATATATATATATTTCGTTTGTTTGTTTTGTTTTGTTTTGAGACAGAGTCTCGCTCTGTCGCCCAGGCTGGAGCACAGTGGGGCAATCTCAGCTCACTGCAAGCTCCGCCTCCCGGGTTCCCGCCATTTTCCTGCCGCAGCCTCCCGAGTAGCTGGGACTACAGGCGTCCGCCACCACGCCCGGCTAATTTTTGGTATTTTTAGTGGAGACGGGGTTTCACCGTGTTCGCCAGCATGGTCTCGATATCCTGACCTTGTGATCCGCCCGCCTTGGCCTCCCAAAGTGCTGGGATTACAGGCGTGAGCCATTGCGCCCGGCCTAATGTATAATTTTCAATGTTTAGGTAAACTCTGTGTAAACAGTATATAAATATTACTATTAAAATTTATATCTAATATGACAGCATTTTGGTAATTTTAAACATATATATTTTTTAAATGGTCTTTAAAATATATTTTTAAAAATATGTGGTTAAAATTACTAAAATGCTGATGAACAATGGTATTTTAAATACCACAAAATGATATTTAAAAAAATATAGTACATATATTTTAATGTTTTTGTCTAAGTGTTTTTTTTCTTTAAAATGATTATAAATGACATTGTTTTTTAAATTTTGTTTTCCACATGTTCATTATTGGTAGATAGAAATGTGATTGATTTTTGTATGGGAGTAAAGAGATCCTAATTTGAAAATTAACACTGTTTGTTCCCATAGAAATACTGAACCACACAAAAGACAATGTTCTTCTTTAGGCAAAATCTTCAAATTTTTTGTTTACTTTTTTTTAGGTTTTATATAATGTTCAGTTATATCATACAAATTATTTAAAACACAACTTCAGGAGAAAATTTTTGAAAGAAATATTCATCAAGAGAAAATAATTTTGTAAGGAATTGAATGATCCGTGATACATAATTTTTGGAATATGTTGATAATATCAATACGCAGAAAGACTCATTTAAGTTTACTTTTTTTAAGACTAAATTAGTTTTGATTATCTGCTTAGTTATCAAAAGTCAGCTTGATGGCCTTGCCTCTAAAAATCACTCAGTGTATCTCCTTCTAAATAGACATATATTAAACATAATGATTTGGACATCTAGTTAATGACATTTAAAATAAATTATACATATTATCTTTGCTCATTCAATCATCTATTTAAAAATATATAATAGGTAAATTTAGTAGTCAGCACACATATTCATATTTGAAGTCTTACAGTAGATTTATGTGTTATTTTCTCAGTAACCTAAGGTTTGCTAGTAACTTTGTTATCCTCTGATAAAACCTGCCTTTATTAGTTAATGTTGGCTTTGCTGCCTTCACACAATATTCACTACCAGTCTTTATGGGTTGCAGAGTTACGACCACTATAAATAAAGAGAGCATGAAGAGAAGGAAGAGATAGAATAGACAATTTATTTTCATACATTTTTGGCTACCATCTAAATCACACTTGTCAGAGGAAAGTGGAGTTTAATGGTCATCCTTAACAAGTTGAGGAAAAAAATGTGCATTTTTACTCCCTCCATGTTGTGTTTTATGGTTATATCACATTTGGTTCAGAATAATGATGATTCAATAATGACATTTTATTATTCAAGCTTGATGAATAGGATTGGGAAGGGTTGTTTATTTTATCCTTCCAATTCCCTGTAACTAACAGTTTGACAAGAGTGAGAGGCACTGACTGATGCTGTACAGAGACTGTTTAATGTTTTTTAATGAAGTGCTGGAGTTAAAATGGAAATATCTCTAGCCTAATTCAGACCCTGGCAGGTAAGGCTTGTTCCTTCTAGTGTGTTTATCGGAGCTCTGTCCAGCTTCATTTCACATGTGTGTTTTGGGGATTAGATATGCAAATACATATGTGTATATTAATATAATACCTATATAACATGATATATACACACATATTTGTATATATTCAGAAATCTTTTACAGTGCTTTTATTTTGTTTTACCAGCAAAATTCTTTTCCTCAAGTGAAATCATATATAAGAAATCCTCTGAGAGTTTCCAGGACAGAAAACATACAAATGGAGCTCCTCTGGCCGCCAGGCTTCCTTACTGCTCTGCTGCACCCTCTGCTGATCTGTTCCAGTGCATGTAAACAGCAGGGATTCTTGCTAATCCCTCCTTTGCTGTTCCTTCGATTTATTTCTTCCCTGTGTAGCAGGCAAGTCAGTAACTACCCTTGGATTACAAAGAAGTTTTAAAATGGCCAATGACATATTTTAACCAGTTTGATGGATTGAACCCATAGCTCCTTTATTTTGTTTAATTCATGAACTGGTATCACTGTAAGCAAGAGGACTGTTTGGAGGAAAAGATTATTTTTAAAGAAGTGAGAATTTTAATTTATACATTGGAAATGGAATCAATCCAAAGTAAACATACAGAATTCCATTACGCCTCTAATTTTGGTATTTGTTAACCAGTTTCCTTATGTTGCCTGTATAGAGTGACAAAAGTAATAGATGGCCAAATTAAATTGTTCCGTTATTTAACATTAGTGAATTACACATTACTGTGTTAGTAACTTTTATAGTATATTTATGTATATATGTATGTATTTTAGAGATGGGGTCATGCTCTTGCTGAGGCTAGAGTGCAGTGGTGTGATCATGGTTCAGTGCAGCTTTGAACTCCTAGGCTCAAGGAACTTCACACCGTAGCCTCCCAGGTAGCTAGGACCTACAACTGGTGCACACCACTGTGTGTGGCTAATTTTTTAATTTTGATTTTTGTAGAAATGGAGTCTTGCTTTGTTGCCCAGGTTGGTCTCTACCTCCTGTCTTCAAGTGATCCTCCAGCTTTAGCCTCCCAGTGCTGGCGTTACAGGTGTGAGCCACTGTGGCAGGCCTGAAATCAGAAATAAAAAATGCAGCACAACTAGAATTTTTTTCAATTATATGAGGTTTGAACAAGTATTCTTGGCTTAAAGCTTTCAAATGATTTTTATATAGATAAAATTATGATCATTTCCCCTTTGACAATTGGAGTAAAATATTCTGCAATTGGAATGTCATGCTAATGTGGCTTGTCTTCTGGCCAAAATAGGATATAATGAAACATGCTTTATGCTTCAACAGACTGTGGACAGTTGTCTTTCCATCATCCTTCTGAAGGGGCCACTCTTGGTATCCTGGACGCATGTTAATGCCGAATGTCCTTGATATGTGATTTTTTTTTTTTTTTTGAGATAGAGTTTTGCTCTTGTTGCCCAGGCTGGAGTGCAATGGCGTGATCTTGGCTCACCGCAACCTCCGCCTCCCAGGTTCAAGCTATTCTCCTGCCTCAGCCTCCTGAGTAGCTGGGATTACCCATGCCCGGCTAATTCTGCATTTTTAATAGAGATGGGGTTTCTCCATGTTGGTCAGGCTGGTCGTGAACTCCTGACCTCAGGTGATCTGCCTGCCTCAGCCTCCCAAAGTGCTGGGATTACAGGCGTAAGCCACCGTGCCCGGTCTGATATGTGATTTTTAATCATTTGAGCAAAACTGTTATTTTGGGACCAAAAGATTTTATTACCTTTTTCAGTGTTATTATAAAGAAGATGTAGTTATCACTGCTGCAATCCTAGTAGGATTTGTACATATTGGTATATAGCTTGGTATAAAATTTGAGTTTATAATGGAAGTAAATATTTAAAAAGGTAAAACTTAAAAAATAAGTTAAGTGGTAGAGAGAGTTTTTATAATGAAATCTTTTAGACATTTAGAGAATAGCACCACATCCCCACTGAAAATTTAAGTCAAAGAGAGAGTGAATATGTGTGTGTGTGTTTGTGTGTGTGTGCGCATGCCCTCCAGTTTTTTACAATGGAGTCTGTTTTCTTAAGTTATAAATAGAAACAATAAAAATATCTTATTAGATTACTGTGAGGATAAAATAATATCTAAACTGGAAGGTTGTAATTACTTGATAAATGGTAGCCATTATTAGAATTGTTATTATTAAGAACAACGTACAGTTTCTATCTTTTCAGCATCTAAGTGAATTTCGTAAATGTCATATACCTGTGGTCCCATGAAGTTATGTTTAAGGACTATAATTAGATTATTTCCTTAACTTGATTCAGTATTACACTTGTTCTTTCTCAAGAGCAAAACTGAAAGAAAAACACAAATTTAAAAACAATGTTATAAAAATTGCAAATGCAACTTAAGAACTTCGACAAAACAATAAAAAAGAAGCACCCAGGGGAAATAATAATAATAATGTCTGTAATTATACCATCCAGAAATATCCCCTGCTAACACCTTGGACCATTTCTTTCGAGTTTTGTTTGCATAGGCATGTGATCTTACTTACTAAAATGGATTCATATTGTAGATATAGTAGCATTTCAGATGATGGTGTTGATGGTGGCAGTGATAATGATAGCTAACAATTTATCCTGTTTACTATGTGTCAGTCACTGTTCTGAGACCTTTTCATAGATTGACTCATTTAACTCTGACCCTGAGAAGCAGTTGCTCTTATTATCTTCATGTAACAGATGAGGAAATTGAGATTCAGAGAGATTAATGATTTGCTCAAGATCACATAGCAAGTCACGTGTACTCAAGGTCACACAGCCAGTGGCTGAGTTGGGCTTAACCCCTAATTTATACGTATCTGCTTAACTAAACTTTCTATTAAGTCGTTAGTGATTCATCTCCTTTTATTTATTTATTTATTTTTTGAGACGGAGTCTCGCTCTGTCCCCCAGGCTGGAGTGCAGTGGCACGATCTCGGCTCACTGCAAGCTCCGCCTCCCAGGATCATGCCGTTCTCCTGCCTCAGCCTCCTGAGTAGCTGGGACTACAGGCGCCACCACCGCGCCCCGCTAATTTTTTTTGTATTTTTAGTAGAGATGGGGTTTCACTGTGTTAGCCAGGATGGTCTCGATCTCCTGACATTGTGATCTGCCCGCCTCGGCCTCCCAAAGTGCTGGGATTACAGGCGTGAGCCACTGCGTCCGGCCCATCTCCTTTTACCTTACGAAAAGTTAATGATTGCAACATATAATATAGTAATTTGTTTTGGAAAATGTGCTCTTTCAAACACTGTTAGTGTTTAACAAAACTTAAAACAAAACAAAACAAAAAAAAAACTTACTAGGGGCCGGGCACGGTGGCTTAACGCCTGTAATCCCAGCACTTTGGGAAGCCAAGGTGTGTGGATCACCTGAGGTTGGGAGTTTGAGACCAGCTTGGCCAACGTGGTGAAACCCTGTCTCTACTTTAAAAAAAAAAAAAAAATTAGCCAGGTGTGGTGGCACGTGACTGTAATCTCAGCTTCTCAGGAGTTGGAGGTGGCAGTGAGCTGAGATCGTGCCATTACACTCCAGCCTGGGCAAAAAGAGTGAAACTCCATCTCAAAATGAAACAAAACAAACAAATAAAAAAACAACAACAAAAATCTTACTAGGGACAAACAGATTGTAAACTTTTATCTAGTTATATTGTTGTTTGTAATGTGACAAAACATTTTTTTCAGGCTTTGAGTCTTTGGATCTTAGTGCTTAAATTTGCAGCAGTGATTACATGCTTGGGATCCAACACATTCAGCCTCCCTAAGAGCTTAAACATATGCTCTGCATCCCAAAACAGTTCCAGGAAAACAAATGCCTCAAGGGTCTATTATGTTTTAAATTATCTCCGGGTCTCAGTTAACCATTTACACTTTATTAAAGATAATTTACTGAGTCTTAACTAAAGTTTAAGATGAACTACAGTTTAAGATTAATAATGTTTGATGTTCATGCAGTCAATTATATGTCACATTTTTATTAGGATGCAGTGACCAACGGTAAAATACTTAGTTAATATTTAAAACATCGGTTAATATTTATCCAATTACTTAGTTAATATCCACTAATAAATGTTAAAGTATCAGTTAATATTTAGAGAATATTTATAGCTTGCCCAAGGTATAAACTTTATAAACATATTTGACCCAAAGTACTATGTATTTTGTGTACTGCCTGACTACAGCATCATTGTTTGCTTTGATAGATGTTGTTGATAATATTCTATGAATACCTTTTAAAAAACATAGCATTTGAATCATTTTTTTATGTTTATTCTTGACTTCGTCTAAAGCACACAGGCTTATGGAAGGGCAGAGTAGAATGAGGTAGGGTTTTTCAGTTTGTTTTTAAATGTGTTTTTTGTAGTTTAATGTTGGTATAGTGTGTTAGACTTGCGTTTTTTTAGTAAAAATTAATTACAAATTACATTGTCAGAGTTCACAGTCTTTTTCCTTAGAAGGGAATGCTCAGTGAATGGTTAGATCCGTGTGAACACTTAAAAGCAATGAGCACATTTTTAAGTGGAGAGAATAGTTTAATGAGCCTCCATCTTCAACATTTGCTAACTCATGGCCAATTTTGCTTCATATTACCCTTTTCTACTGGAGTATTTGCAGGCAAATGTGAGATAAGTCATTTTAATCCATAAATAAGGAAATAATTGAAAAAATATTCCTAGTCTTTGTTTTATGTGGTTGCACTTAATATTACCATAATATACTTAAGCTTATTGTATTGAAAAATGCTGGAGGGCCTCATTTGGCATGCATGAATCAAGCCAGCTGCCAAATAAAAATGTGAAAATAGATGGAATTTTTATGTGTTTTAGATGTTGTCATCACATGTGCCACCAATCCTTCATTCTGCTTTTCAGGATGGAAGAAACATTGAGTCATCCTTGATGCTTCCTTTTTTTCCTTCTCCCCTTTTTGATGTATCTTCAAACTTTATTGGTTTTCATTCCTTAAATGCCTCTTTAATTCACTTTTAACTCTGTATCTCCATTGCTGCCACTTACTTACTGATTATGATAAGTGTCTTTAGGCCGGGCGCTGTGGCTCATGCCTATAATCCCAGCACTTTGGGAGGCTGAGGCAGGTGGATCACTTGGGGTCAGGAGTTCGAGACCAGCCTGACCAACATGGTGAAACCCTGTCTCTACTAAAATTACAAAAATTAGTCGGGTGTGGTGGTGCACACCTGTAATCCCAGCTACTCGGGAGGCTGAGGCATGAGAATTGCTTGAACCTGGGAGGCGGAGGTTGCAGTGAACCAAGATTGCGCCATTGCACTTCAGCCTGGGTGACAGAGCAAGACTCTATCTCAAAAAAAAAAAAAAAAAAAAAAGAAATGCTAAGTGTCTTAAGTGATTTTTTTTCTGATTACGTTTTCCTTCCTGTTGTGGTTAGGAAGGGTTAGAAATCTCAGATCTCTCAGATTCTGAGAGATTGCCCTTCCTAACTCTCACCATATCTTTGTAGTAAAGACAGTATTTAATTCATCCCATTTACCTTTCTGTTCTTATATTCAGTTTATTACTCAAGATGACCCTTTCATAACCACATATTTTTCTGTTTACCGACCTTTAGACTGCTATCCTGAATGCCCTTTCTGTGTTTTGGGTCATACTCATTCTTGCCTCTGCTCTGCCTGCACTCTCCTCGGTTTATAAATCTGTCCTCTTTTTGATCTATAGTCTGCCTTTCCATCAAAGTCCAGCGTATTTTCTTCCTTTCCTGTCAAATGCATCTTGATGACTCCAGGCTATGCGTATCTTTCCCGTTTCAGAATTTCCACAAGTGTGAATAGTTGATGCTGTGAAATGGGATCTTTGATTTTCCTTTTTTCTTGTATTATCTTCCAGTTGTTGATGGAGTTTTGTGTCTAATTTGGATAAATACCTCCTTGGGTGCAGGGACTTTTCAAAACAAGGTTGGCCATCTTTTCCTTGTTGCATTTTCTTTTAATCATTATGCCAGTTAATGTTTCACTTCTTATACAGGTGAACAAAGAAGGAGAGGAGTTAATATCCTTACATAGTTCTCGTCCTCATTCTCACCATCATGCCTCTTCTGTCAATGAAGGGGCTGGTGTTATGAGTGTGGTGAGTAGTGAGTGCTCCTCCTCACATAGTTCTCGTCTTCATCCTTATCATCATGTCTCTCCTATTGATGAAGGGGCTGGTGTTATGAGTGTGGTGAGTGGTGAGTGCTCCTCAACCTTCACACCCAAGTCTTCTTATTCAAGCAGAAGGAAAAAAGGAGGCTCTGAGATTGACTAAACCCCTTTGAAAAGACTTTTTGTAATAATAGGCTCATTAAATGAGCAAGTAAGCTTTAGATTTTCTTGCACAGGAAAAAATGGGGAAGGAGAGGAAATGAAAAGTAGAGATAGCACTGGACACAGTGGCTCACACCTGTAATCCCAGCATTTTGAGAGGCTGAGGTAGGTGGATCACGAGGTTAGGAGATCAAGACCATCCTGGCCAATAGGGTGAAATCCTGTCTCTGGTAAAAATACCAAAAGTTAGCCGGGCATGGTGGCAGGTGCCTGTAATCCCAGCTACTTGGGAGTCTGAGGCAGGGGAATCACTTGAACCCGGGAGGTGGAGGTTGCAGTGAGCCGAGATCACGCCACTGTATCACTACACTCCAGCCTGGGTGGCAGAAAGAGACTCCGTCTCGGGGTGGGGGAACAAGAGTAAGGACAGCAGTATATAAAGCTAGGTAAGAGATGGATAAATGTAAAATGTGTATAGGAAAAGAAAGAAAAAAAAAGAGGGTACAGGTGAGTGGTAAGAGCAGTTTTAAGTAGGGAGGGAAGAAGCCTGAGAGAAGAGTTACTGAATTTTAAAAAAAGGAAAGGAAAAGATATGCTGAAAATTTAATAATAAAAAAAAAGGAGAGCCCAGAAGTTGGAGTGGAAAAGAAATGTACCCTTTGTTTTTGCCGTTAGGAATGGGACTAATATTTTAGATATTTAGATATTCTAATTCTCCTGTTTAAAAGAGCAAAACATTATAAAGAATAAAGCTAATAAAAACTCTAAGAGGTAGTTAACAGAAGTAACTCTTGGAAATTAAAAAGAGACTATATTTTTTAAGAATCTTAAGCTATTGGTAGTCGTGGTGATTTTGATAATTTTGCATTGCTTGCTGGTCGTGCCATCCCATTGGTAATTGAGTTCACCTGGATCTCAAAATGCTCTCACCCCAGATCGTGAACAAAAATAAACTTTTAGATGTCTAACCATTTTATTTTCTGGACCTGTGTCCACAAGCCACATATGGCCATTTAAATCAATTAAATAAATGTTGAAATTCAGATAGTCATACTCAGTGGCCAAATGTGGTTAGAGGTGCCTGTTTTAGCACAGATGTTGAACATCTCCATCACCACAGAGCATTCTTTTGGACAAGTCAAGACCGTAACACTTAGAAGAATTTACAGATTTTAAATATGTTAAGTGATCAAACATTTTGCTTTCATGATTAGAATAAAATGTTTGTATTTGAAGTATACAAGTTGCTGTTAAAATAGGAAAAGAGCAGAATTGTTTGTAAAGTGATGCCCAGTTGCAAGTTTATTGACAGAATCTGTGAAATTGCTCGACTTTTTTTTTTCCCCTGGGTTTCTTTCGTAGATTCCTCACAATCATCAAATAGAGTCTGAATATGCATATATGTCCCCAGGCTTCCTCCGTTTTGATTTGTAACAGAACTTCAGGCACAGGAAAGATCAAAATCTGCTTTTTGTTTGTAATGAATTTGAAAGTCTTTGTGCAGCTTTCATGATTGGTGAAATGTTTTCTGTAATGATATATTCTGAGAGTTCACATATCCTGGAATAGTGTCCCCCTGTTTTGCCTAATGAGATTCACACATGGCATATGATTCCAAGGCTCTCACTCAGAACAACGCATCATCTCCAGGCGAAGGGTCCTGAGAGTTGTCGTTTTAAAACTACTGCCCCAGATGATTCTCACTAGGCAAGTTTGCAGGACGCCACTCTGACCATTGACATACTAAACATTAACTTTGGCAGGCTCACGATTGTTGACAGATGTTAAATTTGCATTACCTGAGTAGGACTCTGCACTTGTGTGACAGTAGAATGTGTTTACATATTTTGAGTAGTCAGAATTCTGACATTATTTTATAGTAGATGCAGGAAAGTATCATTGAACTCGTAATGAAACAGTATTTTCTTATCTGTACATTTTCAAGCATTAAGTCACAGAAAATGTTCTTGATGAAATTATTCAATTTGTGTGTGTGCGTGTGTGTGTGTGTGTATACACATATATGCATAATTGCAGAACAAGTATATGTAAGCTCTTTCAAGTAAGGAGAGCCATAATTTAGGATCCTTCCAAGACTGAAGCTGGAGGGCAGTTACCTACAATGTAGTACTTAGGTATTATAAAAATTCAATTCATATGCATTGTGTCATAGTTTCCTTGGTAGAGCTTTTCTTTTTTTGTGGTATATATAACAATGATGTGTCTTTCTGATTATGTGTCTTAGGTCTAATTGAACTATATTATATATTTGAGCTTAGTAACTTGGGTTGACCATATAAAGAATCTATAATATATAGGGGAATGGAGCACACTGGATATGGCATGAGACGTCATGGCCGTGACTCCCAGTTCTGCCATGTCTTACATGTGCTACCTACCACAGTGTCAGTCATTTGTTTGAATGTTGAACTTTAGCTGCCAGACATGGTGGTAAGTCTAATGTAGTGATTCTTAACTAGACATGGACATTATCCTTACCTAGGGAAGTCTCTGAACTAAAAATATGTACACTATACTCCCGGAAATTCTGACATGTATATAGTCTTTATTACTTTTTGTTTTGTTTCTAAAATTGAGGTAAAATTTCCATACCATGAGTTGGCATAGTGTGTTATTTGATGAGTATTTATAAATTGTATACATGCATCAGCTACCACTTCAGTTAAGATAGAGGATATTTGCATCAACCCAGAAAGTCTCTTCAAGTCTCATTTCTATCAATGCCCACCCCATTCATAGGCAACCACAGTTTTGATTTCCATCATGATAGAGGAGTTTTGCAGTTCTTGGACTTAATATACATGGAGTCATAAAGAATGCACATTTTGCATCTTGCTCCTTTTGCATAATAAGATTTTGAGGTTTATCCATGTTTTGCATGTATCAGTAGTTTACTTGCTTTCTTCTTCTACTTCTTCCATCCTTATTGCCATGTATTAGGCTGTTCTTGCTTTGCCATAAGGAAATACCTGAGACTGACTATAAGAAAAAGGTCTAATTGACTCATGGTTCTGCAGACTGTGCAGGAAGCATAGTGCTGGCATCTGATTCTGGGGAGGCCTCAGGAAGCTTATAATCATAACAGAAATCGAAGAGGGAGCAAGTGTCTCACATGGCAAGTGTAGGAGCAAGAGAGAGATTTGGGGGGAGGTGCCACACTTCACAACAACCAGATCTTGAGCAAACTGACTCACTCTCTCAAGCACAGCACCAAACCATGAGGGATGCACCCCCATAACCGAAACACTTCCCATCAGGTCCCACCTCCGGCATTGGTGATTACATTTCAACATGAGATTTGGGTAGGGACAAATATCCAAACTATATCATTCTACCCCTGGCCTCCCAAATTTTATGTCTTCCTTGTGTTGGAAAATACAATTGATGTCTTTCTAATAGTCTTCCAAAGTCTTACTCATTCCTGCAGTGATTGAAAAGTCCAAAATCTCATCTGAGACAAAGCAAGTTCCTTCCACCTATGAGCCTGTAACATCAAAAACAAGTTATTTACTCCTAAGATACAATGGGGATATAGGAATTGGGTTAATATTCCTGACCTGAAAGGGAGAAATCAGCCAAAAGAAAGGGACTCCAGACCCCATGCAAACTCAGAAACCAGCAAGGCAGTCATTAAATCTTAAAACACCAAAATAGTCCTTGCCTTCAGGTTCTGCATCTGGGGAACACTAGTGTCAGAAGCGGGATCCCAAGGCCCTGGGCAGCTCTACCCCTGTGGCTTTGCAAGGTGGAGCCCCTGTAGCTACTTATAGGCTGTTGAGTGCCTGCAGCTTTTCCAGGTGCAGGATGCAGCCTCTGGTGGATCTACCATTCTGGGGTCTGGAGGACGGTGGCCCCCTTCCCATAGCTCCACTAGGCAGTGCTCTAGTAGGGACTCTGTGTGGAGGCCCCAACCCCACATTTCCCCTCCACCCCGCCCTAGTAGAGGTTCTCTGTGAGGGCTCCAGCCCTGCAGCAGTCTTCTGCCTGGATAGCCAGGCTTTGAAATGTAGGCAGAGGCTGCCAAGCATTCTTCATTTTGCACTCTGCATGTCTACAGGCTTAACACCGTGTGGAAGCTGTGAAGGCTTATTGCTTGCACCCTTTGAAGCAGCAGTCTGAGCTGTATCTGGGGCCCTTTGAGCCAAGGCTGGAGCTAGAGCATCCAGGATGCAGGGAGGAGTGTCCTGAGGCTGTGCAGGGCATCTGGGCCTGGGCCTGGCCCAAGAAACCATTCTTTCCTCCTAGGCCTCTGGGCTGTGATGGGAGGGGCTGCTGTGAAGGTCTCTAAAATGCCTTCCAGGCCTTTTCCCTGTTGTCTTGGATATTTTAATAGCACTTGGCTCACTTTTAGTTGTGCAAATCTCTCTACCCAGTGTTTGCTCCACAGCCGACTTGAATTTCTCTCCTGAGAGAGGCTTTTTCATTCTCTGCCACATGACTGGGCTGTAAATTTTTCAAACTTTTATGTTCTGCTTTCGTTTATATAAAAATTTCAACTTTAAGACGTTTGCTCCACATCTGAGCATAGGTTGTTAGAAGCAGTCAGGGCACATCTTGATTGCTTTGCTGCTTAGAAATTGTATGCACCAGATACTCTAAATTACCACTCTGAAGTTCAAACTTCCACAGATCCCTATGGCAGGGCACTTTGCAGCCAAGTTCTCTGCTAAGGCATAACATGAGTGACCTTTGCTCCAATTCCCAGTAGGTTCCTGATTTCTATCCAAGACCTCACCAGCCTAGACATCACTGTCCATGTCCCTAACAGCATTTTGGTCACAACGATTTAACCAGTCTTGAAGTTGCAAACCTTCCCTCATCTTCCTGTCTTCTAGCCCTCTAAACTCTTCCAATGTCTGCCTGTTACTCAATTGCAAAGCCACCTCCTCATTTTCAGGTATCTTTATAGCAGTGTGCCACTCCTTGGTACCAATTATCTGTATTAGGCCATTCTTGCATTGCTATAATGAAATACCTGGCAGGGCGCGGTGGCTCATGCCTGTAATTAGGTCAAGGTGGGGGGACCACCTGAGGTCAGGAGTTCGAAACCAGCCGGGCCAACATGGCAAAACCCTGTCTCTATTTAAAAAAAAAAAAAACAAAAAACCATATATATATATATATATATATATATATATATATGTGTGTGTGTGTGTGTGTGTGTATATATATATATATATATATATATATGAAAAGCTGGGTGTGGTGGTGGTGGCACACACCTGTAATCCCAGCTACTTGGAAGGCTCAGGCAGGAGAATCACTTGAACCTGGGAGGCAGAGGTTGCAGTGAGCTGAGATTGCACCACTGCACTCCAGCCTGGGTGACAGAGTGAGAGACTGTCTCAAAAAGAAAAGAAAAAAAAGAAGAAAAAAGAAAAATACTTGAGACTGGCTAATTTATAAGAGTTTTAATTGGCTCACATTTCTGTAGGCTGTACAGGAAGCACAGTCCTAGCATCTGCTTCTCCTGAGACCTCAGGTTTGAAGCTTAAAATTATGGTGGAAGGCAAAAGGGGAGCAGGCATCTCACATGGTAGGAGTACGAGCAAGAACGAGAGTGACAGGGAAGGTGCTACTCTTTACAACAACCAGATCTTGAGACGACTCACTGTCTCTGGGACAGCAGCAAGCCATGAGGGATCTGTCCCAATGACCCAAACACCTCCTACCAGGCCTCACCTTCAACATTGGGGATTACAGTTTGACATGAGATTTGGGTGGAGACATTTTAAAACTATCCCTTCCCATATAGTAGCCATTAATTGAATAAACTATACTTTTTATCTATTTTTCTGTTAATAGGTTGTATTTGATGTTTTCAGTTTTTGCCTTTATCAGTAAAGCTGCTGTAAAATCCTTGTACAAATCTTATTGGGAGGAAAAAAGGTAACTATGTGAGGTGATACGTTAATTAGCTTGATTGTGGTAATCATTTCACAATGTATATGTATATCAAAACATCATACTGTACACCCATGATGGTTAATACTGAGTGTCAACCTGATTGGATTGAAAGAGGCAAAGTATTGATCCTGGGTGTGTCTGTGAGGCTGTTGCCAAAGGAGATTAACATTTGAGTCAGTGGGCTGGGAAAGGCAGACCCACCCTTAGTGTGGGTGAGCACCATCTAATCAGCTGCCAGCATGGCTAGAACATAAAGCAGGCAGAAAAATGTGAAAAGGCTAGACTGGCCTAGGCTCCCAGCCTACATCTTTCTCCCATGCTGGATGCCCTTGAACATTGGACTCCAAGTTCTTCAGTTTTGGGACTCATACTGGCTTCCTTGCTCCTCAGCTTGCCGACTGCCTGTTGTGGGACCTTTTGATCATGTGACTTAATAAAATCCCATACATAGATGTGTTATTTATATATATAGATATAATCCCATATAATATATAATATACATGTATAATTATATGCATATAATATATATTTATATATTATATATAAATACATATATATTTATCCTATTATTTCTGTCCTTCTATGTTGATCACACCTGGAAAAATCTTTTTTTGTCGACATATATTTTTCCTTATTTGGGCTAAATACCATAGAGTAATTGTCTATGTAACATTATGACTTGCCAGTAGGTGTTCTAAGTGGTTGAACTGTTCTACAATTCTACCAGCCATGAGTGAAGTTTCAGCAGCTTCACACCCTCTCAATATCTGGTTTTAGTTGCCTTAATTTTCAGACATTCTAGTGGATGTGAAATAGCATTATTGGGGTTTTGATTCAATTTTCATTTCCTTTTCATGTGCTTGTTTAGCTATTTGTGTATTTTGTTTTGTGAAGTGTAATCAGTTCAAACCTTTTGCTTAATTTTTATTATGTTGGTGGTGGTTTTATTGATGATTTGTAGCCATTGCTTATATATTTGAGATACAAGCATTTTGCTACATATGTATGACAAATGTGGTCTCCCAATCTGTGACAGTTTTCATTGAAATGTGGAGGAGAGTAGTGGAGGAAGCTGGTGGATTCTCTGAGTCCCAGGAGTACCAATACATTTGGTAGCTGTCTTAATTCCCTCTGGACATAATTGTTTATTTCAGAGAATAGCCCTAAAATGTTAAGACTGGGCAAATTCTTGGCTTCTCTTGTTAGACCTAGGCCAAGAACTGGGGTGCTACAGTCAGATTATTTTTTTCTTTAGTTGTTTCAGTTTTATTTGTTCTGTTCAGCACTGTATCTTTTAAGTGATTCCTTTTTCATATTCCTGATTAGGTTAACAAAGCATTGTCTTTTTCCTTCTCCAAATAATCAGTTCATTTAACTCTTTAACCCCATCTTTTGCTTTTGACTTAAGGAAATTTCTAGCTCTTAGGGTTTTTGTTGTTGTCGTTGTTGTTGTTGTTGTTATTTCTATTTTATAATTAATTCATAGTTTTATTGCATTGTGACCATAGAATATTATCTGGCTTATTTTTTGCTATTTGGACGTTTTGTGTAGTTTTCTTTGTGGCCTGGGTATCATAGACAATGAAAAAGATCTATTTTTGTGAATTTTCAATAGACAGTGGAAAATATCTATTTTTATATCACAGGATTTGATATACTTCACTTAATTATAGCTCACTAGTTATTTTTTATTTGTCCTTTATCTTCCTGAATTGAGAATGGAAAATAAGCTTCTTCCACTAGTAATGTATGACCCCACTTTCTTTTAGTTTTTAATTACAAGGCAAGCCTTTGCCCATTTTCAATATTTTAGAGTTCT
This sequence comes from Macaca nemestrina, assembly GCF_043159975.1. Lineage (NCBI taxonomy): Eukaryota > Metazoa > Chordata > Mammalia > Primates > Cercopithecidae > Macaca > Macaca nemestrina. The sequence goes on from NC_092128.1 coordinate 14,280,049, forward strand.
GTTAGTTTAGGGATATTATTTATAGCATATAGTTGGGCAGTTTATTAGAAATGCAGAAGGGACACAAGCCCAGAAAAGTGGAATCAGAAAAGATTTTAAGGAAAAGCTGCTGCTTGAGCAAAGTCTTGTTGAAAGGAAGAAGGACCATGGTAATACATGAGGTGTGAGGAAGGGAGAGGACACCGTGGGAAAAATAGGAGGTATGGTGTGAGGAAGGGAGAGGACACCGCGGGAAAAATAGGAGGACCCTGAGGCAGAGGTGGCTGCTACAAGGCTTTGGAGTGCCAGCCAGCCAGTCATAGCATTTCCAAGTAATTTTTTATATATTGAAGTTTCTCTTCTGGTAGTTTTTTTTTTTTTAACTATATAAATGAAATTTTGTGGGTTTTAAAATGTTTCAAAATAAGCATTTGTTTCCTTTAAACTTTTGGGGAGTTTGTTTAAAATTAAACAGCAGTTTGGATACGCTTTCATTTCCTGAGGACTTTACAGGGGTCTTTTAATTGCTTAAGTATATTGAATGTTTCTATGGAGAGGTCTGAGGTTGGCTTGATTTTTTTTTTTCCCTCTAAGAATACTTTTGGGCTTTTGCTTTTAAGTACCAGCAATTTTAATTATACCCAATTCAGTGTTATCCTTCTGTATTGGTGTGTCCTGACATGTGTGTGCCCTCTCAGTCTGTAAGTTTAAGTCTTCTGCTAGTTCTGGAAAATTTGTCTTTAATTTGTTCCGTGTTCTTCTTGGGAAAGCAGTTAGACACATGTAATTTTTATTAATCTTCTTTCTCATTCGTTGTTAATTTCCATTTCCTTTTGCTCATTTCTTCATTGTGTCTTTCTTGCCCCTTAATGGATTTTTCAGTGATGCTTTTTTCACTTTGAGCAGCTTCCTGTGTAGATTTAATATTTGTTAATGAGCTCTGCAAGCTCATAAGTCATCTCGTTCTGTGGTTTTGCCATATCTTCCAAGAGCTCTTTTATCTCTTCTTTGAGTGATTTTACTTTTTCATTAAGTTCTTCAAGTTTTAGCGATATTTTAGTCATAATTATTATTTACTTGGTGGAAGTTTTTTTCTGGTGACATTTTCTTAGCTGTTTTTCTTGTTTTTCCTATCACTTAATCCTCCATCCCATCCTTCGCTCCGTTTCTTCCCTACCTCTTTTCTTTCCCCTCCTTGCCTCTCCTTTAATATCTTGGTCTATTCTAGGTCCTATGCCAGTTCCTCTCTCTGAATCTTTGAATGAATTGAATTCCCCCTGGACCTCTGATCTGAAACAGGTTTATGTTGGGGCTGGAAGAGAAGAGAGAGCAGCATTTCTTCCTTTATGGCACAGGAGTGTATATTAGAGAGGATTTAACCTTGACTGCTTACTGCCAGTGCCCTGGAAGCCACAGTCTGTTCACTGATCACTGTTTTCTACCCACTTCAGTAATGGTGTTTCCCACATGGAGTTTGAGTGAGTCTGTGGCAGAGCCCTCTTCTGCCATCTTCCCTCACCCTCGCTTGGGCTTCACTGCTCTTTTGTATACCTTGTGAGTGGGATGATAGATTTTTGCCTAGCTTTATTTAAGATGGGAATTCTCTTTCTTTTTAGAAATTCTTCTGTTGTTTTGGGATGTAGTAGGGGCAGGTTTCTTCTCAGAACTGTCTTAAAACAAGGTTTTTCTTTCCTTTACATCTTTCAATAAATGTATTCCAGCTAAACAAAGCCTTCTTCAGAGTAACATTTAAGATTTGGTTTCCTGACTCCTTCCATCCTTCCTTTCGTTGTCTGGTGATATTTCTTCCCATTGTGTTTTCCTCGAGGACTAGATTTCACTGTCTATGGTTTGCAATTCCCAGATGAGATAACTATGAACAAGTAGGGCATGAGTGTACTGTGAGGATTATTTGTTTGGAGGGCATACTTGGTACTGCATTTATTAAAAATATTGTAGAGATCAATATTTCCATCTCAGTTTGTTTCTTTGGGCTATGTTGTACTTCTTTGTGCATTTATCAGGATGTATATTTTGTGAATTATTAAGGCAAGCTTGGATGCATCTTTTAAAAATAATAGGCATAGGTTTTACTTGCCTGCCATTTTTTCTGGAAGCACTGGTTTCCTTTTATTATTGAATTCTACTTAGTATTACCAACTTAGCATTGCTTTTTACATTTCAAAGATCAAAGATGTAATTTTAAAAAGTGCATAGTTCTATACTTCAATGGAGGAGGAGATAACTATTTTAGTTTCTACCATCAAATACCGAAAGTTATTTTCAAAGGCACTACAGACAAAAAAGAGTTGGAATGGGGAAGAAAAAACAAAACAAAATCATTACCTGCAATTCAGTAAAAATGACTAACAGCATGTGCAGCCATGCAGTGCTTACAATTGTTTCAAATTTACAAACAGAACAATAAAACACATTTTGCATAATGAAATATTTATTTTTATCCAATATATTTGCAAGCTGTTCTCCATTCATCATATTTGCAAACAGGAGCAGCAACATTTCTTTAACATGAGCCAAATGTAATTTCCAGCTGTTGAAACTGTTTTTTAAGTCTTGTTAAAAACAATTATCTAACAACAAACCTCAATACATCCCCTTTTCCACTTTTTTCTTGATTTTATTTATACTCATGAGTAAGTGTTTTTCAGTGATGCTTGATGTTTGAGATAGGAATAGAGTAAATAAAAGGCATTCTTGTCTTTATATAACTTATTCTTTCATTCACCAGGTGAGTTAATCAAAATTTTAATTTTGCATTCTTTTTGTTTCACAATTTAAAAAGCATAGAGTAAAAAGACAAAAACCTATGGCCTCTAAAACAGAGAAAAGCTAGCTGTAACATAATGCATTTTTGAACTGCTAAAAATGTAAAGAGTCTATTATTCTCCTGTAGATTTGAGTCAAGACCTGTGCAAAAGCCCTGGAGGTTAAAATAATTCCTCAGCTGCATCCTTTGTTGTGTAAGTTTACATACACAATGGGTGTTATTCTAAAGCTGCTTATCCTTTAGATTCAGTGATTCTTATAGTAGTTAGTATTATGTAGATAAATGGTCAAAAATTACTTTCTGTATATTTGATGTTTTTTGTTTCAGTTGTCTAAAGTTGCTTTTTTAAAGGAAGAAATAATACAAAAACACTGATTATTGTTATTATTCGCCCAAGGTTACAAAAGCAAACTAATCAACCCTAGTTTTGACTAATCTAGCTAGTTTTTGCTCTGTTTTGCCTCTGGGCCTCTGCCCGGAATAATTCCACTCCCTTCATCTTTTCTCACTGAATTAACTCAAACTGTTTAAGTAATAATAAAACTTCTTACCATTTTGATTACTTGTGGTCTCCGTTTCTGTGTTTTGCTTTCTTTTGTGCTCATAGCTGAATTGGCTTTGTCTTTTCTGCATGCCCCTCTAGAGCTTTGTACTTACCCACCTTAGGAATCATCTCACTCTGTGATTCTACTTGTCTCTCCTGTCTTCTTGACCAGAAATATATTTTACATTTATAAAATATAAGGTGAACCACATATGTAAATTTCAGTCTTGCTGTAGCCATATTAAAAAAGTAAAAGAAGTAGGACAAATTCATACTGTCTTGTCTTCTACCGTATTCAGAATATTATTTTAGCAAATAACTAATATAAAATTATTAATGATATATTTTATATTCTTTTTGTACTAAGTCTTCAAAGTCTAGTGTTTATTTTACACTTACAGCACATCTAAGTTGAAATGATCTGCTTTTCAGATGTCCAATACTACACATGGCTGGTGGCCACCATATTGTTATACAATAGTTCTAGTCTGTGGTCTGCTTGAGGACTGAAACCATGTCTGGTTTTTACTGTGCTTATGGCTACAGTTGGTGCCCATTAAATATGTGCCTATGAATGAATGAATGAGTGAGTAAAATATGCTGGGAGGGATATTGTATTGAGTGATGCCAATAGCTAATAATAATAGTACCATTCGTCAAGAGACCTAAAGGTACATTGGCTAAAAATAGGACTGTGATCCCAGAGAATTCTGCACATTTCAGTCATAAGTTAGGACAGTGGGGACGGGTTTTGAATAGATTAATTGCCAAGGATTGATTACTGGGGACAGATAGGAGAAGAAATTAAGAGGATGGCCAGTCTCTATCCCGGGTCTGCTTTGCAGCTGATATCCTTTGATCCAGAGCATTTGACAGTCAGCCATCACTTTTACTGGTAGACTAATCGCCTTCTACCACAGTAGTCCTATTCAAATTAAAAATCAAGTCCTGTGCATACCCATTTAATACAAATAGAGGCCAGTGTGTCTAATTTGGTTTGCTGCTCAAAATATAAAATTTAACTTGGTATAACTTGTTATAGTCATTATGGATAGCAATTTGGTGTTATGTAGAAATATTAATGGTGTGCATATCCTATGACCTAGTGATTATTTTGGTACAGCCATGCATTGCTTAGCAATGCGTATATGTTGTGAGAAATGGATCGTTAGGTGATTTCGTCTTTGTGCAGACATCATAGAGTATACTTACACAAATCTAGATGGTATATCCTACTACATAACATGTTATATCCATCCTATTGCTTCTGGGCTTCAAACTTACGTGGCATGTTACTGTACCGAATACTCTAGGTGATTGTAACACAATGGTAAGTATGTATTTGTCTAAACATATCTAAATAGAGAAAAAGTACACTAAAAATACAGAAGAAAAGATAAAAATGGTACACCTGTCTAGGGCACTGACTATGAATGGAGCTTGCAGTACTTTCCTGGAAGTTACTCTGGGTAAGTCAGTGAATGACTGATGTTAGACTTTCTAAGCGCTGTACACTGAGGCTGTACTTAATTTATTAAAACAGTTTCCTTTCTTCAGGAATAAATTAACCTTAGCTTACCATAACATTTTTACTCTATAAACTTTAAATTTTTTAAAACTCTTTGTAATAACACAGCTTAAAAGAAACACATTGTAAGCTATACAAAATATTTTTTCTTACATCTTTATGCTATAAGCTTTTGTCTATTTAATATTTTTTTTTTATATTTTAAACTTTGTTGTTAATAACTAAGACACAAACACACCCATTAGCCCATGTCTATACAGGGTCATGTTACTGGTTTAATATTACTTTCTTCCACCTCACATCTATCCCACTAGAAGGTCTTCAAGGACAGTAGCATTCATGGAGCTGTCATCTGCTATAATAACAATGCCTTCTGGAATACCTGCTAAAGGACCTGCCTGAGGCTGTTTTACATTTAACTTTTTAAAAAACTAGAGAGTACACTCTAAAATAATGATAAATATATAGTATAGTAAATACATAAGCCAGTAACGTGGTCATTTATTGTCGTTATCAAGTATTATGTGCTATACATAATTGAATGTGTTATACTTTTATATGACTGGTAGCACAGTAGATTTGTTTATACCAGTATCACCACAAACACATAGGTAACACAACCATGACATTATGTGCCATGACATTACAATGGCTATGACATCACTGGATGATAGGAATTTTTCAGCTCCATTATAATCTTTTGGGTCTACTTTCATATATGCAATCTGTTGCTGACCAAAATGTCATTATGTGATCATGACTATATGTACTATTGAAAAAATGTTTTATATTTGCATAAGGAGGCCTATAAATGATAATTGCAGCTTTTTAAAACATCATGAAAACACGTAACTCACCTAACATCTATTATTAGGAGATGAGATAATTTTGACACATTCGTTAGCTCTGTATAGAAATCAAATGAATCTAGTGAACTAGATTTGTATTTCTCAATGGAAAGCCCTTGAAAAACATAGTGTTGAATGATATAAGCATAGTGTTGAATGGTATAATGATATAAGGTAAGTTTTGGAACACCTTTTTAAAAAATTAAAAATAACACATCACACTATTACATATTGCTCGTTGATGTAAATGCATGCCATATAAAAGGAAACAAAACATCCACAGCTAAGCCATAAGGGTAAAGCTACAATAGTATATACTACTGTTAGGGGCGTGGGAGTGGGTTGAAGGCATTAGAGAAGACTCTAGGGCCTAAAAGCTTCTATAGTTTTACTGTATGACAAAGCACTGAATGATAGCAACTGGCAATTTTAGGTGGAGGTCACAGAGGTGTTATATTATTCTTTGATGTATTTTGAATTTACTTTATGAGATTCATTTTATACATTCTCGGAGACCCAGAGGATTTCCCTTGGGTCTATACAATGTATTTTGAAAGTAAAAATTTAGGATTAAAACTAGTAGGGATATTTTTTCATTTTAGTCCTTTCATAAATTATTTCAGTTTTTTGCTGAAAAATGGCACACAGATGGAGAAGTAGCCCTTTTGATGTACACAAGTACAAAAGTGCGTTTTATAAACAAATTAGCTTTATCCTGTCTCTCAGGCTGGGATTGTAATATATTAGGAAATACCTAAAAACTCAGTGTCCCACAGGGCTTTCTGCATTCTCATGTGTTAAGGTAAAAAGTATTTTTTAAAGTATGAAATGGCTTGAGCCTTTGAAACACTTTAGGCTGTGATGTATTTTAATTCAATTACACAAGCACTTATGGAAGGCCTGTTGTATGTACAGATACTGCATCAAGCATGAGGATGACTAGGAGAGAGTGAGTAGAAAATGAGAGGAGGCGGGGACATGACTGCTTTAGACTTGTAGGATATTGAAACAGTTGGGAAATGATCAATGGAATAAATAAACCTTGACTGTTGGAGTGGGAAGCAGTATCTTTTGTTTGTAGAGTTACCAGTGTATTGCCTTTCAGCTCTGCATCCTGCCTTTATTACCTGCTCTGATAATGAAGCTGGACCTTTAGAGCATTTCTGCTTTGCCATGAGTTTGATGTTGATCTGGTCAGTAGAGAGCTTAGAGGGATGCTGCTGGATGAAAGGGCTACTCTTCACTTTCCAATGTCCTTGTCTTGTGAGGTGCCTGAAGCACAATGTTTTCTCTGAAGTACTCTGTGGTCTCTTCCCTTGGTCAGTTTCCTGGCATCCTCTTAGACAGTTATGCAGATTACTATCAGGTGGGGACACCTCCCTCCACCTGCTTTCGCTAGTACCCTTCAGGTGGCTTTGCAGTGAATTTCAAGGCTGGCACCTCCCTGTGGATGTGTCCCCAACACTTAGGAGTGAGGATGTCCAGCTAGTCTTCCATTGAGCCCTTTTTAGTGATGTCATTTCTTAGTCCCCGCGGGTGGCTTCCTAGTCTCTGGATCTGCTCTCAAGTTCAACTTACTTTCACAAATTACTTTTTCTATTCAAGTTAGCCCATGGGACATTCTGATAGGATTGTGAGGCATAAAGAAAGCAAACATGCTAAAGTCAACAAAACAGACTTTGATATTTAAAAGCTCTCTTAGGATCTCTTTAATCATTTCTCCATTTGTCTTTCTGTCGGGCTTTAACCTAGCTCTGTGAATGGATTACTGGATTAGTAGATGTGCACATCTCTATGGCTCCTACCATGTATTGCACTGGAAAAGCCATCTGCATTATTGTCATTAATATAGTTGATGTTTAAGATTTTTGCATTTCATATTTCATCCTTTATGCTTCACTTTTGCCATCCTAAATGCACAGTGGTGGCTTTGTGTTATAACAAAAATAATGTGCAATTTATTGCCATCTGGATCTAGTTTCTGATTCAAGTGCTACTCTTACAATTGTATAACACAAAAATAATAACTCTTATATATCTAAGTTCTCACTTTGAAGACCACAGGAAAATAATTATGTAATTTATATAATTACTTTGCATCTTTGAGCTCATTTTCCATGAGACTTTCTGGTTGCTGTAAGGTTACTCATATTATAATAAACATTTGGCATAGAATATGGGGAAGAATACTATCGTCATGGATAGCTACCATGTATTAGACATCTTTTGTGTGCTTTTTTTTTTTTTTTTTGGAGACGGAATCTCACTGTGTTGTCCAGGCTGGAGTGCAATGGTGTGATCTCAGCTCACTGCAACCTCTGTCTCCCAGGTTCAAGTGATTCTCCTGCCTCAGCCTCCCGAGTAACTGGGATTACAGGTGTGTGCCACCATGCCCAGCTAATTTTTATTTTTAGTAGAGACAAGGTTTCACCATGTTGGCCAGGCTGATCTCGAACTCCTGACTTCAGTTGATCTGCCCGTCTCGGTCTCCCAAGGTGCTGGGATTACAGGCGTAAGCCACCACGCCCAGCCTATTGTATGCTTTCTAATATGGCCTCAGTAAGTAGCAGCTATATTGTTTCTGTTCTTTAGCTTATTTTAAAAAAATTTGTCCTTGTTTGTTTAAAACATAGTACTAAAAACAAAATTATTATATTTCCGAGAACAACTTTAGTATCATCAGTAAGATTTCCATGAAAGAATGCTGCACAAAATAGTATCAGTTAGGACCTTTCATGTAGATTAGTGTGATTGCTGCTGTTCTCTTATTTTCAGTTAAACATTTTATTTTGAAATACAGAATCATATGCAGTTTTAAGAAGTAATATAGAGAGATCTCATGTGCCCTTCAGCAAGTTTTCACTGCTGGTAATTTCTTGCAAAATTATAATACAGTGTCACTGTGGGAAAATTGACACATTGATACAATTCAGTCATCTTCTGTAGATCTCACCACTTCTGTATTATGTGTGTTGTATATGTAGGCATTCAGTTCAGTTAAACCTTATCACATGTGTAAGTTGATGCAGTCACCACCACCACAATCAAGATACAGAGCCATTCCATCTGCACATGCATGCCTGCTGCTACCTTTATAACTATGCTCTCTACTCTTCATTCTTAACTTCAGGAAACCACTAATTTATTGTCTATAATTTTGCCATTTCAAGAATGTTGTATGAACTGAATCATGAAAACATTATGGGGTTTGATTTTTTCACCCAGCACCTTTCTGTAGAGATATGTCTAGATGGTCGTGTGTACGAAGAGCTCGTTCCTTTTTGTTGTTGAGAAGTATTCCACAATCCACGGTTTGTTTTACCTCTCACATGTTGAAGAGCAGCTGAGTTGTTTCCAGTTTAGGGCTATTACAGATAAAACTTTTATGAACATTCTTGCATAGGTTTTTCTGTGAATGTAAGTTTTCATTTCTCTGGGTTACATGCCCAAGAGTAAAATTGTTGTGTTGTATGGTAGTTTCATGTTTAGTTTTATATGATACTGCCAAACTGTTTTTCAGAGCGACTGTACCATTTTACATTCCCACCAGCAATATATGAGTAGTCCATTTTCTTTGCTCCCTCACCAGCATTTGATGTAAAATAAAAGGTATGTTGTGATGTCTTATTGTGGTTTTTATTTGATTTTCCCTAATGACGAATGATGTTGAACATCTTTTCATGTGCTTGTCTGTCATCTCTATAGCCTCTGTTCTCTTTGTAAAAATTTTTTTGAAAACAACATTTCTTGTAGTTTTCTTACAATTCTTTTTTGAAAATACGCAGGAAAAAAAACAGATCTGTTTAGGTTTCTCTTTTGGCTATTTGCTATAGCAGTCGCTCCTGGGTTTCCAAACCATGGCTTCTTTTCTAGAAGTTATCTCACATATCTAGATTTATCTCAGGTTCTTCCTAACTATGTTAGTCTGTTCTCATATGGCTGTAAAGATACTACCTGAGACTGGGTAATTTATAAAGGAAAGAGATTTAATTGACTCCCAGTTCTGCATGGTTCGGAAGGCCTCAGGAAACTTACAATCATGGTCGAAGGGGAATAGGAAGCAAGCACCTTCTTCACATGGTGGAAGGCGAGAGGAGAGTGAACAAGAGCAGGGAAAATGCCTTTTAAAAACATCAGATCTCATGAGAACTCACTTACTGTTATGCGAACAGCGTAGGGGAAACCACCCCCATGATCCAGTCACCTCCCACCTTTGACACACGGGGATTACAATTCAAGATGAGATTTGGGTGGGACACAAAACCTAACCACATCATTAACATTATGTTTTCGTGTTTCCTTTAATTTGGGAAAAACTAAAACAAGGAAACCCAAACTCAAGCCCAAACGACAAAACTGCTCTGAACCACAACATTCACTAACAACGCATCTATTCTACAAATTTTATTTAATGTTTTAAATTCTTAAACATTTTTAAGAAAAGCCTTTTAATTTTTAATCACCATTAGTATAAAATATTTCCATTAAGCAGAGACACCTTGGGTTAAATGCAATGTAGAGAAAGTGGAAAAGTGGGAGATAAGCTATTTAAAATATTGCATCATTCATTGTAAGGAGATCATAGGAAGGCCCACATAATTAGAATATAAACAGAACAGTAAAATTGTGAAAGGTGATAGAGAGCCAGGAATTGCAAGAAACATCTTGTGAGATGTGGCCTAGCATTGGAACAAACTAACAAATAAGCAATACAGAAGGTACTAAATAGTTGTAAATAGTACCAGAATCTGTCAGTTGCTCAAGACAGGAACCTGAAGGTTATCTTTGATTCCTTTTGCACTGTCTTCCGTATCCAGTCTCAGCCAATCCAGTCAGTTCCAGCTCCTGAATACATCTTGACATACATCCATTTTTCCCTGCCCTAATCCAAGTCACCATCTTTCTGGGCTATTGGAATGACCTCCTAACCAGTTTCATTAGTTTCACTCTTGTACCCTTCTAATTTGTTCCCAGCATAAAATGAAGAATAATCTTCAGAAACGTATTAAATGATATTACTTGATAAATAATAATTGTATATATTTATGGGGCTACAATGTGATGTGCTGATATATGTTTACAATGTGGAATAAGTAAATCAGGCTAACTAGCAAATCCATCACCTCAAATACTTATTTTTTGTGGTGAAAACATTTAAAATCTACATTTTATTTGATTTTAAAATATATAATTCATTATTATTTATTATAGCCATCCTTCTGTGTAATAGATCACTCAAATTCCACTTGTCAAACTGAAGCTTTATACCCTGTGAACATCTTCCTTTACCTCATCTACCCCAACCCCCAGCCTCTGGAAACCCCCATTCTACTCTCTTCTTCTATGAGTTCAACGTTTTTAGATTCCACATGTAAGTGAGATCATGGTATATTTATCTTTCTTTGTCTGGCTTATTTCACTTAGCATAACGTCTTCCAGGTTCATTCGTGTTGCTACGAATGACAGAATTTCCTCCCTTTTAGAAGGCTAAATAGTACTCCATTGTGTGTATGTAGCACATTTTCTTTATCCGTTCATCCAATGACAGACATCTAGGTGGCTTCCACATCTTCGCTATTGTGAATAATGCTGCAGTGAGTATGGGGGTACAGATATCTTTGACATACAGTTTTCAGTTCCTTTTGGAAATATACCAAGAGGGAGAATTGCTGGCTCATATGGTAATTCTCCATACTGTTTTTCAAAATTGCTGTGTTAAAGCAGGTTGCTCATAAGCAAGAATGCATGCAAGCAAAAGACAATGGAGTAAGACCTTTAAAATATTTTAAAAAGTAAGTATCAACTCAGAATTTTATGCCCAAAGCAAATATCTTTCCGTATTGGAGACAAACTAAACTTTTCCAGAAATGCAAAGTAATTTATCTCTAGAAGACCCAAGAAATGTTAAAGGAGTCCTTCAGGAAGAAGGAAAATGATACCAGGGAGAAATGTGAATCAACACAAAGAAACAAAACAATGCTGGGAATGCTGTCTATAAGGAAAAATATAGGAGAATGTTTTTCTTGTGACTTAAGTATTTTTGGAAGATAATTGACCATTTAAACAAAAATGATAAAAATGTAATGTGGGGTTAATAACATATGAAAAGACTGGGCTTGGTGGCTCATGCCTGTAATCCTAACACTTTGGGAGGCCAAAGTGGACGGATCACCTGATGTGAGGAGTTTGAGACCAGCCTGGCCAACGTGGTGAAACCCCATCTCTACTAAAAATACAAAAAATAGCCAGGTGTGCTGGCAGACACCTGTAATCCCAGCTACTCGGGAGGCTGGGGCAGGGGAATGGATTGAACCTGGGACGTGGAGGTTGCAGTGAACTGAGATCGCACCACTGCACTCCAGCCGGGGCGACAGAGTGAGACTCCCTTAAAAAAACAAAACAAAACAAAACAAAAACCCAAAACCGTATGAAAAGCAGAATGCATAATAATAACAACATACAAAGGCCAAAAGGGGAGAAAGGAAGTATACTTTCATATTTTTATTGTGCTATGTGAGAAGTTATATCACTTCTAAGTAGACTAGGAAAATTTCAAAATAAATATTATAAATTTTAGAGCAATCATTGTAACAAAACTAATAGTTATCACTAATATGCCAATAAAGAAGAAAAAATTCAAAAAAAGAAAAAAGAAAAAGTGTTTAATTTGCATTTCCTCAACAGTGTGCAAGGGTTTCTTTCTCTCTACATTCTTCCTTGCCAACACTTGTTATCTTTTGCCTTGTTTTGAAACAGGGTCTCACTCTATTGCCCAGGCTGGAGTACATCTTGGCTCACTATGATCTTTACCCCTGGGTTAAAGCTATTCTCCCATTTCAGCTTCCCAAGTAATTTAAATTACAGGCATACACTACCACATCTGGCTTTTTTTTTTTTTTTTTTTAAAGTAGAGATGAGGTTTCGCCATGTTGGCCAGGCTGCTCTCGAACTCCTGACCTCAAGTGATCCGCTGGCCTTGGCCTCCCAAAGTGCTGGGATTACAAGCTTGAGCCATTGTGCCTGGCTTAGCTTTTGTCTTTTAGATAATCGCCATTGTAACAGGTACTAAGTGATATTTCATTGTGATTTTAATTTGCATTTCTCTGATGATTAGTGATGATGAATAGTTATTCGTTTATCTGTTATTCATTTGTATGTCTTTTATTGAGAAGTGTCTGTTTAGGCTTTTTCCTTGTTTTTGATTGATATATTTATTTTCTTGCTATTAAGTTATTTGAATTCCTCATGTATTTTGAATATTGACTTCTTATCAGATATATAGTTTGCAAATATTATATCTCAGTCCATGAATTGTCTTTTCCCTCTATTAGATGCTTTCTTTGCTGTGCAGAAGACTTTTAGTTTGATGCAATCCCATTTTTCTTTTTCTATTTTTGCTTTTGTTGCCTGTACTTATGGCAAAAGAAATATTTGCCCAGCCCAATATCATGAAGCATTTCCCTATGTTTTTTTCTTGTAGTTTTACAGTTTCAGGTCATATGTTTAATTCTTTAATACATTTGAGTTTATTTTTTCATATGGGGTTAGAAAAGGGTCCAATTTTATTCTTTTGCTCATGGATATTCAGTTTCCCCATTTAATGAAGAGATTGTTCTTACTCTATTGTGTGCTCATGATACCTTTGTCAAAAATCAATTGACCATATATATGTGGGTTTATTTCTGGCCTCTCTGTTCTTTCAGTCACTGTGTCCGTTTTTATACCAGTACCATATTGTTTTGATTACTATAGCTTTGTACTAGATTTGAAGTCAGATAGTGATGCCTCCAGCCTTGTTCTTATTGCTTGAGACTGCTTTGACTATTGAAGATCTTTTGTGGTTCACTGTGAGTTTTAGGATTGTATTTCTATTTCTGTGAAAAAAGACATTGGAATTTGCTAGGGATTGCATAGACTCTGTAGATCACTTTGGGTTATATGGAGCATTTTAACATTATTAATTTTTCCAGTTCATGGACACAAGATATCTTCTTCTTTGTGTCATTTACAACTTATTTCATCATTGTTTTATAGTTTTCTGCATATAGATCTTTTGCCTCCTTGATCACATTTCTCAAGTATTTTATTTGTTTGATGTTATTTTAAATGGTACTGTTTTCCTGATTTGTTTTTCAGATAGGTCATTGCTAGTATAAGGAAATGCTATGGATTTTTGCATGTTGATTTTGTACCTTGCAACTTTACTGTATTTGTTTATCAGTTCTAATAGTTTGATAGTATAGTTTTTAGGGTTTTCTATATATAAGATCTGGCATCAGCAAGCAGACATTTTTACCTATGTATTTCCTATTTGGATGTCTTTTATTTCTTTTTCTTGCCTAATTGCTCTGGCTAGTACTTGCAGTACTATGTTGAAAAGAAGCTGTGAGAGTGGGCACCTTTGTCTTGTTCCTGACCTTAAAGGAAAAGCTTTCCACTTTTCACCACTGGATATGGTGTTAGCTCTGGGGTTTTCATATATGGCCAGTATTGTGTTAAGATAAATTCCTTCTATGCCTAACTTGTTGTGAGTTTTTGTCATAAAAGGATGTAGATTTTTTTCAAATGTTTTTTCTGTATCTGTTGAGATGATCATATGGTTTCTGTCCATTCTATTATTGTGATGCATCACATTAATTAATTTGTGTATGTTGAATTATCCATGCATCCCAGGGATAAATCCTACTTGATTATGATGAATGATCCTTTAATGTGCTGTTGAGTTTGTTTGCTAGTATTCTGTGGAGGACTTTTGTATTTATGTTCATCAGGGTTATTGGCCTGTGATTTTCTTTTCTTACATTATCATGGAAGAATGGTCTTTAACATGTGAGCTAGAGTATAACACTCTGTAGCTTAAAATCTTTTATGACTTCCCTTTATATTTAAACTGTCTTTGTCATTGTGGTCTAAATAATCAGTTTTTGACGACCTCTCAACTTTATCTTGTATAATTATTCTGTTCTCTAAGTAAACTCAAAAACAACTGGCCTACTTTTACCTATTTTAAGTTACAAGCTTTTCCATGCCTTGATCAATCATATTTTAAGGATGAAGATTAATGTATTCCTAAGATGCCCTGAGATAGCCTAAATACCAAAAATCATTCTGTGTTCCACAAACCAAGAAATGTGGTAGTTAGTAAAGCATTCATTTTAAACACTTTGACCTCCTTTAAGCACTTTGCTCTTAAATTGCCCCTCACCGAACAAGATTGTAGCTCTTCATCTACACAGAAGGCCCACTATGAATTTTTGGGTAATTGTCTCTTGCTTTTAACCTGAATCCAGTTATTCTTTTTCTTTCCGTTTTTCTTTTCTAGAAACACTATCCATAATTCCTCTCCCTTCTTTCTATTCTTAGTTTTCACAGTCTCCCCTGTTTCCTAAGCAGGAGGAAGAATTAACTTTTGATTGTGCTTATTTAGAAAAAGAGCATAGTCAAGTTCTAAGAGCATAATATGTGAAATTCTTGCATTAGTCAGTAGTAAAAATATACAATCATTTCTCAGTTTCTAATTATTTGGCATTATGGTCTAATTCCCCAGTTAACCTATTATCGCCTGTTAGATTTAATGATCATTTTTTTAAGAGGATATATGTGTTTGCTAGAAACTCCTACTCAGTAAATTGTGTTGATATTTTTATACATATATCAAAGGTACCAGGAAAGGTGGAGATATTATCTGATTAGGTACTTTTTTCCTCCTACCTCTACAGAGTAAGATAAAGGTTAAGTATCACATTTTTGTGTAACAAAATATCTGATTTTGATGTGCTTTCACTTTTGATATATGCAACAAGGAATCTCTCACTTGAAATATGCCTTGTGTATGAGTTCTGGGATCTGTGACCACTGATCTAGAAAAGATGAAGAGAGAAAGGAATTCTGGTGACAAACAGGCAAGGAGGCGAAACAGTTCGAAGCTGCTCCACCTTCTTATACATTCATTATGTAATATGGTTGCAGCAACAGAGTTATTTTAATTTAAAAGCTTTACTTAAATATTTTTACTTTAAAACCTTTACTTTTGCTGACTGGACCAACCACCATTATTACCTATTTATTTTATTCCAACGTTTCTTGGTAGTTATATGTATTTTATTATTTTGCTCATTCATAGGTACCTGCCACGTTTCATTATTTTGACACTGCCACTTTACTGATGTTTTTATATTATGAAGTGAACTGGTTCAATAGAAATTGTCACTTTTGATGCTCATTCTCTATGGTGATGATATGTGTGGGATGTTTTCTTTCTTTTTCTTTCTTTTTTTGTTTTAAACAGTGTCTCTCTGTGTCACCCAGGCTGGAGTACCGTAGTGCAGTCTCAGCTCACTGCAACCTCTGCCTCCTGGATTCAATCAATTCTCCTGCCTCAGCCTCCTGAGTGGCTGGGATTATAGGCATGTGCCACCATGCCTGGCTAATTTTTTTTTTTTTTTTTAAGCAGAGATAGGGTTTCACCATGTTGGCCAGGCTGGTCGTGAACTCATAGCCTCAAGTGATCCGCCTGCCTCAGCCTCCCAAAGTGCTGGGATTACAGGCATGAGCCACCATGCCCAGCCGGATGTTTTCTTTTTCTCACCATCATGGGAGATGATGTGAAATATCTAGCAGATCCAAGAGGGTAATCAGAAGGACCTGACTTTGACTGTTGTCACTAGTATAACAATAATTTAGGAATAGGTTCTCAAATAAATAGGAGGCACAAATGGAGATGGTGTGGGATTATAAGACTACCCAGAGTATCACAGTTATCTGTACATATCCAGATTGTATGAGAAGTCTTACTCAAGATTCAATAAGTCTGAATTGGAAAACGTTGTTACCTGTGCATCTGGGATACATGTGAAAGCAACTTAGCTAGCACATAAATTGCGGTGTTAATTTACCTGACTTCGGTGGCCAGGTAGAATGTAGTTTCTGGGTGATGGGTTTGCTTTCAAAATTGGAAAAGTTAGAGAATAACAGTGAGCAGTCTACTACACAGCTCAGTATTATGGGACTGTGGGCAGCCTGCTGAAGTTTGAGTTGTGCTCTTTGTTGCACTGGTTTTCAACTGGTAGTGGTTTTGCCCACCAAGTGACATTTGACATTTGCAGATATTTTGGTTGTCACAACCGAGGGTTACTATTGGCATCTAATTGGTAGAGGCCAAGAATGCTGCTAAGTATGCTATAATGCACCAGATATCCACCCATAAAAAAGACCCAAAATGTGATAATGCCAAGGTACTAGAGCAACACCAACAAAGTTCTTTTGTAAGTTTTCTTATTCGTTATAGGTTGAGCTTGCATGTTTGCTACCCTGTTCCTAAAGCATGGCCAATCTTTAGTAAAAAATCAATGACTGAGGGTACACGTGAACCTTAATGGTTCCTGTCAACTAATATTTGGACAAACGTGCATGTACTAGCTTTACACATACGAGATTTTTTTTCTGTGCTGCTTACCTATTTGCAGTTTCTATACAATATGAGTTTTGCCCATCTTCTAGAAAAAATTTTCTGTGCCACTTTAGGATGAACAGAGTTAGTTTGATGTTTGGTTGTTTCTCTCAGATTTCTTAGTAATGAGGTATTTAGTGTCACTCAGTGTTAAAGAATTATCTGATTGTAGACTTTATGAATAGGATCAAGGATGACTAAATGTCATACTTTTTCTCCATAGTGAATAACTAGGAGAGGAGGAGACAGGAAGTGTTAGAGAAAAAGGGTAATAGAATTTACCCAACAATATTTACCAAAAGGTAATAAAACTCTTCATTACATGGCATGAACCAAATCATTAGGACTAGCACAGCTCTGTACATGTAGATGCTTAATATCAATACCACTTGATTTTTATTTCATGGAGAGTGCTACTGACTTGACTAAAATTCAGAGTATTAGGCTCATTATTTATAGGATATTACAAATAATATGAGCTTTCTTGATAATTGCACATAAATATACTGTAAATAAAACCTTCAATCTACAATACTGAAAGAGTTCTCTAAACAACAATTAATTATGCATTTCAGCACTCCTATGAGCAAAATAAATTGTTACTATCTCTCAAGAACAGCATATATTTCCGTGAAATGCTTGGAATACAAGTTTTTCACATGAAATAATGTCTTGATAGGGAAATCATACTAATCTGTTTCTGTTAACTATGTCCATGAACTGATATAGACCTTTGCTCATGATGATGTATACCAGTAATAGGCAAAGTACCTGCAGAAATATACACCTCCTCTTAAGTGCTTGTCCCAACATACATTTGAGATGTAATAAAGTAGAATTTTCCAACTGAAAGAAAGGAGGATTTCATGTCTTTGAAGCAGAAATTCATGTTTGTATTACTTAGGGCTCCTTCAGTTTTAAGTGACAGAGAACCCAGCTTAAATTTGCCTGAACCCAGAAAGACCATTTATTATCTCACATAGTTGGAAAGGCTAGTGGCTGCCTTTGGCTGTAGTTATAGACACTCAAACAGTGTCTTCTCTTGTCTCCTAGCCTACCTTCACTGTTTTGGCTTCATTCTCAGGGCCAGAGTAATGCACGGTCATAGAACCAAATGTCTAGCGCCACAAATCACAGGACAGTGGAAGAGGAAACCTGCAAAGTCTCCTTAGCTCTTGTTTTCTTTGCCTGGCCATATATCTGTCTCTGAACCAATCACTCTGGCCAGGAGGTTGTGATGGCATAGATTGAGCCACATGCTGAGCTTGGATTTGGTTGTGGATTCAATACCACTTACAGCCGAGACTGCAGGAGTAAGTTCCCCTGAATAAAATTTAAGTTATGTGCAGTATAAATCTTTGTCCTAACTCTTCTGTCTTTCCAGAAGCACCACTGTAACAAGTTTATTGTACTTACAATTCTATAGATGTAAAAATCAATACCTTTTTATGTTGTATATGTATAGTATCGTATGTGTTTCTTTCTCTTGCTTTTGTCCTTGACCAATATATTTAATACCCCCTACTTATGAGGATCTTCAAGGAGATACCATAACTTCTCTTTTAAATAGTAGAAATATCCTAAATCGACATTTTATTGTTATTAAGTATTTAAGAAATATCAAAACTGACCACTCAAACATTCTTAGGAATTCATTAAGTGAAAATTTCCATGAATCTTTTTATAAAGTGTATTTCTTATTAAGCTTCAATCTATATTTGGGGTTTTAACACAGACAGAAAAATACCTGTAGGTAAATTAAATACTTTTCAGCAAGTAATACTTCTGAAAGAAGGTATCAGTTTAGAGCATCTTGGCTGATTAAAGTATAAAGTATGGCTTTATATCAGTATTGTCCTTAGAGACGAAAATTGGATAAGATTGGGTATATGGTGGCTCATGCCTCTATAATCCTGGCACTTTGGGAGTCCACAGTGAGGGGATCAGTTGAGGCCAGGATTTTGAGACCAGCCTGGGCAACGTGGTTAGACCTTGTCTCTACAAAATTTAAAAACGTTAGTCAGGCATGGTGGGGTGCACCTGTAGCTTCAACTACTTGAAGGTTGAGGTAAGAGGATTGCTTGAGCTCTGGAGTTTGAGGTGACCATGAGCTATGATCACACCACTGCATTCCAGCCTGACCATCAGCGTGATACCCTGTCTCAAAAAAAAAAAAAAAAAAAAAAAAAAAGCAAAGAGCTCGTTAAAAACTCAGATTTTCAACTGAAAATGAATTAAAGACTTAACTGTAAGACCTGAAACTGTGAAAGACCTAAAACAAAACATAGCGGGGACACTTCATGATATTGATCATGGCAGTGATTTCATGGATATGACATCAAAAGCAAAGGAAACAAAAGCAGAAATAGACAAGTGGGACTACATCAAATTTAAAAGCTTCTGCACAGCAAAGGAAACAATGGAGTGAAAAAACAACCTATGGAATAGGAGAAAATATTTGCAAACCATGTATCTGATACGGGATTAATTTCTAAAATACCTAAGGAACTCCTAGAACTCAATAGTGAGAAAACTAATAACCCTATTTTAAAATGAGAAGGTTTTAGTATAAATTTAAGGTAATACAATATGATTTTTTGTAAACTTTTAGGTTGAGGGGTACATATGTGGGTTTGTTATATTGACAAATTTTGTGTCACGGGGTTTAGTGTACAGACTATTTTATCACTCAAGTACTAAGCATAGTACTCAATAGGTAGTTTTTTTGATCCTCTCCTTTTTCTCACCCTCTACCCTCAAGTAGGTCCTGGTATGTGTTGTTCCCTTCTTTGTGTCTGTGTGTTCTCAGTGGTTAGCACTGTTTTATAAGTGAGAGCATGCAGTATTTGGTTTTCTGTTCCTGTGTTAGTTTGCTTATGATACTGGCCTCCAGCTTCATGCTGCTGCAAGACATAATCTTGTTCTTTTTTGTGGCTGTGTAGTATTCCATGGCATATCTGTACCGTATTTTCTTTATCCACTCTACTCTTGATGGGCATTTAGATTGATTCTGTGTTTTTGCTATTGTGAATAGTGTTGCAGTGAACATATGTGTGTGTGTGTCTTTATGACAGAATGATTTGTATTTGTATTCCTTTGGGTATATACCCAATAATGGGATTGTTGGGTTGAATGGTAATTCTGTTTTAAGGTCTTTGAGAAATCACCAAACTGCTTTCCACAGTGGCAGAACTAATTTACATTCCCACCAGCAGTGTATAAGAATTCCCTTTTCTCCACAGTCTTGCCAGCATCTTTTTGTTTTTTGACTTTATTTTTTATTTTTTACTTATTTTTTTATTTTTTTTTATTATTATACTTTAAGTTCTAGGGTACATGTGCATAACGTGCAAGTTTGTTACGTATGTATACTTGTGCCATGTTGGTGTGCTGCACCCATCAACTCGTCAGCACCCATCAACTCGTCATTTACATCAGGTATAACTCCCAATGACATCCCTCCCCTCTTCCCCCTCCCCATGATAGGCCCCGGTGTGTGATGTTCCCCTTCCCGAGTCCAAGTGATCTCATTGTTCAGTTTCCACCTATGAGTGAGAACGTGCGGTGTTTGGTTTTCTGTTCTTGTGATAGTTTGTTGAGAATGATGGTTTCCAGCTGCATCCATGTCCCTACAAAGGACACGAACTCATCCTTTTTTATGGCTGCATAGTATTCCATGGTGTATATGTGCCACATTTTCTTAATCCAGTCTGTCACTGATGGACATTGGGGTTGATTCCAAGTCTTTGCTATTGTGAACAGTGCCGCAATGAACATACGTGTGCATGTGTCTTTATAGCAGCATGATTTATAATCCTTTGGGTATATATCCAGTAATGGGATGGCTGGGTCATATAGTACTTCTAGTTCTAGATCCTTGAGGAATCGCCATACTGTTTTCCATAATGGCTGAACTAGTTTACAATCCCACCAACAGTGTAAAAGTGTTCCTGTTTGTCCACATCCTCTCCAGCACCTGTTGTTTCCTGACTTTTTAATAATTGCCATTCTAACTGGTGTGAGATGGTATCTCATTGTGGTTTTGATTTGCATTTCTCTGATGGCCAGTGATGATGAGCATTTTTTCACGTATCTTTTGGCTGTATGCATGTCTTCTTTTGAGAAATGTCTGTTCATATCCTGTGCCCACTTTTTTATGGGGTTGTTTTTTTTCTTGTAAATTTGTTTGAGTTCTTTGTAGGTTCTGGATATTAGCCCACTGTCAGATGAGTAGATTGCAAAAATTTTCTCCCATTCTGTAGGTTGCCTGTTCACTCTGATAGTAGTTTCTTTTGCTGTGCAGAAGCTCTTTAGTTTAATTAGATGCCATTTGTCAATTTTGGCTTTTGTTGCTGTTGCTTTTGGTGTTTTAGTCATGAAGTCCTTGCCCATGCCTATGTCCTAAATGGTATTACCTAGGTTTTCTTCTAGGGTTTTTATGGTATTAGGTCTAACATTTAAGTCTCTAATCCATCTTGAATTAATTTTTATATAAGGAGTAAGGAAAGGATCCAGTTTCAGCTTTCTACCTATGGCTAGCCAATTTTCCCAGCACCATTTATTAAATAGGGAATCCTTTCCCCATTTCTTGTTTCTCTCAGGTTTGTCAAAGATCAGATGGCTGTAGATGTGTGATATTATTTCTGAGGCCTCTGTTCTGTTCCATTGGTCTATGTCTCTGTTTTGGTACCAGTACCATGCTGTTTTGGTTACTGTAGCCTTGTAGTATAGTTTGAAGTCAGGTAGCGTGATGACTCCAGCTTTGTTCTTTTGACTTAGGATTGTCCTGGCAATGCGGGCTCTTTTTTGGTTCCATATGAACTTTAAAGCAGTTTTTTCCAATTCTGTGAAGAAAGTCATTGGTAGCTTGGTGGGGATGGCATTGAATCTATAAATAACCTTGGGCAGTATGGCCATTTTCACGATATTGATTCTTCCTATCCATGAGCATGGTATATTCTTCCATATGTTTGTGTCCTCTTTTATTTCACTGAGCAGTGGTTTGTAGTTCTCCTTGAAGAGGTCCTTTACATCCCTTGTAAGTTGGATTCCTAGGTATTTTATTCTCTTTGAAGCAATTGTGAATGGAAGTTCATTCCTGATTTGGCTCTCTGTTTGTCTGTTACTGGTGTATAAGAATGCTTGTGATTTTTGCGCCTTAATTTTGTATCCTGAGACTTTGCTGAAGTTGCTTATCAGCTTAAGGAGATTTTGGGCTGAGATGATGGGGTTTTCTAAATATGCAATCATGTCATCTGCAAACAGGGACAATTTGACTTCTTTTCCTAACTGAATACCCTTGATTTCTTTCTCTTGCCTGATTGCCCTAGCCAGAACTTCCAACACTATGTTGAATAGGAGTGGTGAGAGAGGGCATCCCTGTCTTGTGCCAGTTTTCAAAGGGAATGCTTCCAGTTTTTGCCCATTCAGTATGATATTGGCTGTGGGTTTGTCATAAATAGCCCTTATTATTTTGAGATGCATTCCATCAATACCGAAGTTATTGAGAGTTTTTAGCATTAAGTGCTGCTGAATTTTGTCAAAGGCCATTTCTGCATCTATTGAGATAATCATGTGGTTTTTGTCTTTGGTTCTGTTTATATTTATTTGCATATGTGGAACCAGCCTTGAAACCCAGTGATGAAGCCCATTTGATCATGGTGGATAAGCTTTTTGATGTGCTGCTGGATTCGGTTTGCCAGTATTTTATTGAGGACTTTTGCATCGATGTTCATCAGGGATATTGGTCTAAAATTCTCTTTTTTTGTTGTGTCTCTGCCAGGCTTTGGTATCAGGATGATGTTGGCCTCATAAAATGAGTTAGGGAGGATTCCCTCTTTTTCTGTTGGTTGGAATAGTTTCAGAAGGAATGGTACCAGCTCCTCCTTGTACCTCTGGTAGAATTCAGCTGTGAATCCATCTGGTCCTGGACTTTTTTTGGTTGATAGGCTATTAATTATTGCCTCAATTTCAGAGCCTGCTATTGGTCTATTCAGGGATTCAACTTCTTCCTGGTTTAGTCTTGGAAGAGTGTAAGTGTCCAGGAAATTATCCGTTTCTTCTAGATTTTCTAGTTTATTTGTGTAGAGGTGTTTAATAGTATTCTCTGATGGTAGTTTGTATTTCTGTGGGGTCGGTGATGATATCCCCTTTATCATTTTTTATTGTGTCTATTTGATTCTTCTCTCTTTTCTTCTTTATTAGTCTTGCTAGTGGTCTATCAATTTTGTTGATCTTTTAAAAAAAACAGCTCCTGGATTGATTGATTTTTTGGAGGGTTTTTTGTGTCTCTATCTCCTTCAGTTCTGCTCTGATCTTAGTTATTTCTTGCCTTCTGCTAGTTTGAATGTGTTTGCTCTTGCTTCTCTAATTCTTTTAATTGTGATGTTAGAGTGTCAATTTTAGATCTTTCCAGCTTTCTCTTGTGGGCATTTAGTGCTATAAATTTCCCCCTACACACTGCTTTAAATGTGTCCCAGAGATTCTGGTATGTTGTATCTTTGTTCTCATTGGTTTCAAAGAATATCTTTATTTCTGCCTTCATTTCATTATGTACCCAGTAGTCATTCAGGAGCAGGCTATTCAGTTTCCATGTAGTTGAGCGGTTTTGATTGAGTTTCTTAGTCCTGAGTTCTAGTTTGATTGCACTGTGGTCTGAGAGACAGTTTGTTATAATTTCTGTTCTTGTACATTTGCCGAGGAGTGCTTTACTTCCAATTATGTGGTCAATTTTGGAATAAGTGCGATGTAGTGCTGAGAAGAATGTATATTCTGTTGATTTGGGGTGGAGAGTTCTGTAGATGTCTATTAGGTCCGCTTGGTGCAGATATGAGTTCAATTCCTGGACATCCTTGTTAACTTTCTGTCTTGTTGATCTGTCTAATGTTGACAGTGGGAGTGTTGAAGTCTCCCATTATTATTGTATGGGAGTCTAAGTCTCTTTGTAAGTCTCTAAGGACTTGCTTTATGAATCTGGGTGCTCCTGTATTGGGTGCATATATATTCAGGATAGTTAGCTCTTCCTGTTGAATTGATCCCTTTACCATTATGTAATGGCCTTCTTCGTCTCTTTTGATATTTGATGGTTTAAAGTCTGTTTTATCAGAGACTAGGATTGCAACCCCTGCTTTTTTTCTTCTCCATTTGCCTGGTAGATCTTCCTCCATCCCCTTATTTTGAGCCTATGTGTGTCTCTGCATGTGAGATATGTCTCCTGAATACAGCAAACTGATGGATCTTGACTCTTTATCCAAATTGCCAGTCCATGTCTTTTAATTGGAGCATTTAGTCCATTTACATTTAAGGTTAATATTGTTATGTGTGAACTTGATCCTGTCATTATGATATTAACTGGTTATTTTGCTCGTTAGTTGATGCAGTTTCTTCCTAGCATTGATGGTCTTTACATTTTGGCATGGTTTTGCAATGGCTGGTACTGGTTGTTCCTTTCCATGTTTAGTGCTTCCTTCAGGGTCTCTTGTAGGGTAGGCCTGGTGATGACAAAATCTCTAAGCATTTGCTTATCTGTAAAGGATTTTATTTCTCCTTCACTTATGAAACTTAGTTTGGCTGGATATGAAATTCTATGTTTAAAATTCTTTTCTTTAAGAATGTTGAATATTGGCCCGGACTCTCTTCTGGCTTGTAGAGTTTCTGCCGAGAGATCGCTGTTAGTCTGATGGGCTTCCCTTTATGGGTAACCCGACCTTTCTCTCTGGCTGCCCTTAATAGTTTTTCCTTTATTTCAACTTTGGTGAATATGACAATTGTGTGTCTTGGAGTTGCTCTTCTCGAGGAGTATCCTTGTGGCATTCTCTGTATATTCTGAATTTGAATGTTGGCCTGCCTTACTAGGTTGGGGAAGTTCTCCTGGATGATATGCTGAAGAGTGTTTTCCAACTTGGTTCCATTTTCCCCTTCACTTTCAGGCACCCCAATCAGACGTAGATTTGGTCTTTTCACATAATCCCATACTTCTTGAAGTCTTTGTTCATTTCTTTTTCCTCTGTTTTCTTTAGACTTCTCTTCTCACTTCATTTCATTTATTTGATCCTCAGTCGCTGATACTCTTTCTTCCAGTTGATCGGTTCAGTTACTGAAGCTTGTGCATTTGTCACATATTTCTTGTGTCATGGTTTTCATCTCTGTCAGTTCATTTATGGCCTTCTCTGCATTGATTATGCTAGTTATGCATTCTTTTTTCAAGATTTTTAGTTTCTTTGTGCTGGGTACATAGTTCCTCCGTTAGCTCTGAGAAGTTTGATGGACTGAAGCCTTCTCTCAACTTGTCAAAGTTATTCGCCATCCAGGTTTGATCCGTTGCTGGCGATGAGCTGCGTTCCTTTGGAGTGGGAGATGTGCTCTTATTTTTTGAATTTCCAGCTTTTCTGCCCTGCTTTTTCCCCATCTTTTTGGTTTTATCTGCCTTTGGTCTTTGATGATGGTGACTTACTGATGGGGTTTTGGTGTGGGTGTCCTTCCTGTTTGTCAGTTTTCCTTCTAACAGTCAGGACTCTCAGCTGTAGGTCTGTTGGAGATTGCTTGAGGTCCACTCCAGACGCTGTTTGCCTGGGTATCAGCAGCAGAGGCTGCAGAAGATAGAATATTGCTAAACAGCGAGTGTCCCTGTCTGATTCTTGCTTTGGAAGCTTCCTCTCAGGGGTGTACTCCGCCGTGTGAGGTGTGGGGTGTCAGTCTGCCCCTAGTGGGGGATGTCTCCCAGTTAGGCTACTCAGGGGTCAGGGACCCACTTGAGAAGGCAGTCTGTCCCTTCTCAGATCTCAACCTCCATGTTGGGAGATCCACTGCTGTCTTCAGAGCTGTCAGACAGGGTCGTTTGCGTCTGCAGAGGTTTCTGCTGCTGCTTTTTTTTTTGTTGTTTAGCTGTGCCCTGTCCTCACAGGTGGAGTCTACAGAGACAGGCAGGCCTCCTTGAGCTGCTATGGGCTCCACTCAGTTCGAGCTTCCCAGGGCTTTGCTTACCTACATAAGCCTCAGCAATGGCGGGCGCCCCTCCCCCAGTCTCGCTGCTGCCTTGCCCTTAGATAGCAGACTGCTGTGCTAGCAATGAGGGAGGCTCCGCGGGTGTGGGACCCTCCCGGCCAGGTGTGGGATATAATCTCCTGGTGTGCCTTTTGCTAATACCCTTGGTAAAGCGCAGTATTGGGGTGGGAGTTACCCGATTTTCCAGGTGTTGTGTGTCTCAGTTCCCCTGGCTAGGAAAAGGGATTCCCTTCCCCCTTGTGCTTCCCAGGTGAGGCGATACCTTGCCCTGCTTCAGCTCTCGCTGGTCGGGCTGCAGCAGCTGACCAGCACCGATTGTCCAGCATTCCCTAGTGAGATGAACCCGGTACCTCAGTTGAAAATGAAGAAATCACCCGTCTTCTGTGTCGCTCGCGCTGGGAGCTGGAGACTGGATCTGTTCCTATTTGGCCATCTTGCTCTGCCCTCCCTATTTTTTGACTTTTTAACAATAGCCATTCTGATTGATGTGAGATGGTATCTCATTGTGGTTTCAATTTGCATTTCTCTAATAATTAGTGATTGTTGAGCATTTTTAGATATTGTTGGCATCATGTATGTCTTCTTTTGAAATGTGCAACATGATGTTTTGATATACATAATGATTACTTGATGTAAGCAATTTAACATGCTCATCATCTCATATATATATATATATTTTTTTTTGGTAAGTACATCTAAAATCTACTCTCTCTGAAATAGTTAAAGGACTTGAATAGACATTTCTCTAAAGAAGACACACAAATGGCCAACAGGTACATGAAAAGATGTTCAGTTCACTAATCATCGGGGAAATACAAATCAAAACCACAATGAGGTATTGACTCACACCTGTTGGATGGCTGTTATCAAAAAACAAAAGACAGCATGTATTGTTGAGGATATGGAGAAATTGGAACACTTGGACACTGTTGGTAGGAGTGAAAAACATGTGCACTCAGTTGGTTTACGCTGTTGAAAACTGTATGGAGATTCCTCAAAAAATTAAAAATAAAATTACCATAAAGTCCTGAAATCCCACTTCTGGGTGTTTAATCCAAAAGAATGGAAATCAGGATCCCAAAAAGGTATTAGCACTCCCATGTTCATTGTGGCACTACTCACAATAGTTAAGATGTGGAAACAACCTAAATGTCTGTCAACTGATAAATCAATAAAGAAATGTAGACTATACATATAATGAAATGTTTTTCAGCCTTAAAAAAGAATGAATATATGACAACATAGATGAACCTAGATAACATTATGCTAAGTGAAGTGATCCAGTCACAGAAAGACAAATACAGTGTGATTCTACTTAATATGAAGTATCAAAAATAGTCAAACATATGCAATCAGAGGGTAGAATGCTGGTTACCAGGAGCTTGGGGGAAGGGCAAATGGGGAGTTGCTTTTCAATGAGTGTAAAGTTTTAGTTAATGCCAGATGAGCCAATTCTAGAGATGTTTTGTACAATATTGTATGTATAGTTAACAGTACCGTTTTTTATATACTTATTTAAGAGATTAAATCTGATCTTGTGTTCTTAATGCAATACAAATTAAAAACAAAAACTCACTTATCCTCCTTAGTGCCTGATAATAAACTTCCAACTGATACCTGTGTAGTTGTGTACGTACTCACATATTTAGCAAATAATTATCACTTACTGATGTGCAGTTGCTAGTGGACTGTTTCTGAGGTGCATTCAGACGGGATCCATTTTCTTTTCCGCAGCTAGGCTAACTCTTATGGGTGCTAGAGGTGGCTTAGCAGAAGTTGGAGATTAAGTGGTTTACTTTTGTTTCTCAGATTTGGGACAGAATCCCTAGCTCAAACTATGAATATTGACAGATTAGATTGATTTCAGGAACATAAGACTTAATTGAATCTTTGAAATACTAGGGGCAATAACTTGGTTAGGAATAAACAAGATTTAAGTAATTGGAATTATTTAGCTCTCCTGGGACACAGTGAAACATCTTCTAAATAAGATTCTGGACCTTTTCTGTCCTCTCATTTAACTGTAGACACCTGTGACTCAATCCTGACCAATCTGGCAACATATCTAATTCCCCCTTCTCCTGAGATTGGATCTGGAATCAGTCCTGCTATATCTTAAGTCTGTAACTCTTATTTTTCCTTTTAATTATTACTGTTGGTTTTAAAATTGTAATTACAATATAATTCATATTACTGAGAAATAGTTTTAACAGCACAGTGATTATTGTAAGTAATTTTTTAAAAAGTCTTTTTCGTTATGCCATCCCCATTCCTCATAAATAATCCTTGTTAATGAGTTTGGCGTATGGAATATAGAAGTCTTCTTGTGTTTGGATTAACAAACTAATAAGGCATGATAGGCTTTACTCAATGCCAACTTTAAGGCCATGAGGCAGGTAATAAAGCTTGATAACAAAATTAGTGAGGTCTGTCATTTCACAGTAATTGCTTTCAAATGTACCAGTCACTCCACATTTGGGATATGCTTTGCCAGGGAAGCCGTTGATTTTGGGGTCTCTTTAGTTTTTATCCCTTGGTTTCCTTCAGGGTGCCAGACTAGGGCCCATTTTCCAGTGCGGGTGCATCTTATCAATGCTGATTGCTGATTACTTGAGCTACAATCTTGACATAAAGACCTTTACCTGATGCTTAGTTTTCTTGGATTTAGTATGTTCCTATACCTTCCATGAATTGCTATTGCAAGGAAGATTTGACCAAGGTTATTCAAAGTTTAAAAATAACACTCTATCTCCTAACAGATAATATGCTAATACATATAAGATCTAACGTTTTCGATGGTAAAAAAAAAATAGGACCATGATATATTTTACCAACATTCACCTGTGGGCCATATAAGTTTGCTATTAGTTTTTCATGATTACACAGACTGTCACAGCAAATATCCTTGTACATATTTCCTTGTAATTCTTGGCAAGTATTTATGCAGGCTACGTAGAATTTCTGGGTAAAAAGGTACACACCTTTAAAGTTTTTATAAATCTGCCAAACTGTCCCTCAACGTTGTAGCCTCATCAACAGCGTGTGAGATGATGTTTCCTCATGCACCTTCCTTCTAGTTTTATTTATGTTGTCTCTCTCTAGTCCTTGAATTTGTGTGTGTGTGATTTTGGTAGGATATACCAAATGATCTTGATTTTGCATTAAAATCAGAATGCCTAGGATTAACTCAACATCATAGGACTAAGTGGCTGATCTAGACTAGCACTGAAATCCTCTGTCTCTTGTGTTCTTTAACCGAAACTGCAGAATCTACTTTGTTTTATTCTCCCACCTTAATAATTGGAACTAATTGATAATCTACTTTGCAGAAAGTGAGGTTATTTCAACTCAACTTTATTCCAAAGAAATAGGTAGCTATTTGAAGTAGGGAACTAACCTCTGTGCCTGAAGCTCTTCATTATTTGTCAGTAATGTTAACTTATGCCAAGTAAAAAAAAAAGTTAAAGATTTCTTTCACCTACTTACGGGTTCTACTAAAATATAAAGTTGCTGTAGAGGTTTTTAATATATTTTAGTCTTCATCTGTTTATCAGCCTGTTGCATGGTAAGTAATTGCTCAGCCATTGAAGTTATAGTATGTGACAAATCTGCAGAAATTTTGCTGTATAAGCCAATGGAATTTTTACATTAAAAGATAACTCATGCAGTAACTTCTGTTCATTAAAGCCTGGGACAACTTAAATGATGATGAAGTGAACAGTTTTTTTAGGCAGATTCGTTACAATTTATCAAAAATTAAAGAATGTCCCCTACTTCTGGTTCCTTTAGTTGGTCACTTTCTCTAACAGTGATACTGGTTTACGCATTTTTCAGACGTCACTGTGCATGAACTTATGCCAATGTTGTTTACAATATGTTGGAAACATTTTATTTTTCAAATGCAGTTTTATTTATGTTTATAGAAAATATTTGAAACTGGTGAAAACCTTTTGGTTAATAAAATGTAGGAGAGTTAGAATACATTTTTTTGGTCATGCTTTACTGAAAACAAAAAGGTTTTAGGGACAGACTGGAGCTTGTTTTTCCTCCCTACTCTCAACCTACATGCACTGAGAAAATAGTCTATACATATCATCATGCTTATTTTAGCTCCCTTTGCCATTTAAAGCAGGAATATATGTGGACAAATTTACTTCCTGTGATATAGGTGTTTGTCTTTTTTATAATCTGCTCAAGAAATATCAATTTAAAGATGGATGTTAGAAATAACAGCATTAGCATTTTTTCTATTGTAAAAGTAACAGTGATCTTAGCTGAACTGGATTTATTATTAGCAGTTTTACACATTTATCCACTGAAATTCATTTCTTCTTTCCTTGTCTTCCTATTGCATTTTGGTGACTTTCTCATAGCCCTCACCGCAGTCTACAGTGCATTGCATGTATTTGCTTCTGTTTTCATGTTTTTCACTATAATATGAGCCTAGAGAACTAGATCTGTTTGTTGTTCATCTTTTTATTTTATATAAAGCCTAGCACATAATAGGAATACGTGTTGAATTCAACTGATCTTTGCAAAATGATATAATGTGAAAAATTGGCAAGTCATTCTGTTTGATAATCCTTGATCATTAAAAACTACTATTTCTGAGACTTTCATATTACTTTAGTGAATCGGTTATTACATAAAAATGTTCCATACACTTGTTAGTTTTATTTGCAGAGAATTGTTTTATATACTCCAAAGATAATTACTGACAGTTTACCATCTGTTTCTATTAATGAGTTGTTTCTTTCTCCCGAATCACTTGTTTTGTGCTATATTTTGTACGTGAGATGATCTCTATATTTTAGCTTTTGATAGTTTTGATACTTAGGAAATGTGCAATATCTTCTGTGATCTTCTGCAGGTTATATTTGTGACATCATTTGAATTTGGGTGCCACTCCTTACAAGAAAAAGTGTATTGGGAATTTGTAACGTCCCTTTTAGATGTCTTTCCGAAAACTCTTATTTTTTGTTTTTTACTTTCTAAGTAGATATGACTTTTCTTTTCCAGGAACACAGTCTTTTCAGTTTTTTTTTCATTCTGACAAAAATGGAGAAAGAGGACTCATGTTTATTGAATGCTTATGTGTTCTTGTATCATAATGGGCACTATATGTAATTATTAAATAATTACTTAATAACCTTATTCCATAAGTCATATGCTTATTTACAGGTGAGTAAGCTACAGGGAAAAGGAATGTTTTTTTCCACTTGTCCTCTGCTTTATTTCTCATGTAACATAGAACATATAAAATAGCCTTACATATCATGAATAAGTGGAAAACACATTGGAACTTTTATTTCTGACAATATAGTCATGTAGATATTCTTTAAATATCCCATTCATAGGGAAAGGATATTTAAAAAAAAAAAAAGAAAAGAAAAGGATAAAAGAAGGTATAGAAAACATTAGCAACAGATTATCAGAAAAGACCTTGAATTGAAAAAAGAACCAAACAGAACTTCTTTAAAAAGAATCAGTAAGACTATAAACTTTTATGTTTTAAACAGGTGACTAGACATAATTGAAAGAGAGGTTTCAAGAAATTACATGCATATACAGAAAGAAAAGGTGATAGAAGTGACACAGTTTAAGAAATGTGAAGGGCAGAATGAGACTGTCTAAAAATATGTTTAAATGGAGTGTCAGAAAATTGATGCAGAGAGAGAATGGAAGACATGAAATAATGGAATTAAAAGTGGCTATGAATTATGCAGAACTGAAGACAGTCATGGGTCCTCAGATTTAGGAAGCACATTTTGTTGTTTTTCAGACAGGGTTTGACTCTGTCGCCCAGGCTGGAGTGCAGTGGTGCCAGCTTGGCTTATTACAGCCTGGCCCTCCCCAGGCACAAGTGATCCTCCACCTCAGCCTCCTAAGTAGCTCTGATGACAGGTGAGTGCCACCATGCTCAGCTAATTTTTAAAAATTTATTGTAGAGACAGGGTTTTGCCATGTTGCCCAGGCTGGTCTTGAATATCTCAGCTCAAGCATTCCTCCCGCCTTAGTCTCTCAAAGTGCTGGGATTACATTCCTGAGGCCTCCATGCCCAACCTTGGAAGCACAGTTAATTTCAAATAAGCTACATCATGGTGAAATTTGAAAAACCAAAGATAAAGGGAAAGTCTTAAAACTTGCCAGAAAGAGAAAACAGGTTAGATACACAAAAATATTGGACTGACAGCGGCTTTCTGAAACTATCAGTGTACCAATGGCAATCAGAAGCCAATGTACTAATACCATCAAATTTACTACCAATTTACAGTATTATACTCAGCTAATCTGTTATTCCAGAGTGAAGCTGAAATCATTACATTTGCAGTCAAACAGAAGAGGAGTGTCTTTACCACCAAGAGACGCTCATTAAACGTGCCTTAGAGCTGGGTGGGGTATACAGGTGTGAAATGTCAGGAGGTGGTTAGGTCCCCTGCTGAGATTTGGGACCATTCCATCCTATTTCAAATATTTTCATAAGACGTCTTGCGCTCGTGGGTGGATTAAATTCAGAGGAAATTCCCACAGTGGAAATTGTGGATTTTTATTTGTTTAAGTGGTCATTTTCTAGCATCTATTATTTTACAGTTTCTAAAACAAATCACGTATCACTGATCTTTTTCTAGAGGCTGTACTCATCTGAACTATTTTATATTTCAGATACATGAGGAATACATAAGGGAAAGTGGCTGCTTGTTTTCTTTCCCTCAATTCCACTTACCTGTGCCATTAATTTTAATTTAAAAGAAAAGTAGTTTCTCACTTTGTTGGTCAATTCTGAGAGTGGACGTTAGTTAATCGGCTTCTGGCTTATTTGTACTGGTTAGTAGATGCTTAAAGTGGAGACCCTGTCACATTATCTTAGGACTCTTGCAAAGAACCTGCTAGTTTGATGCCTAACAATGTTCATTCTGAGCTGATGCTAAGATACTAAATATCTCTATGAAAAATAGAAATCAGGAAGGTAGCACCAGCAACAAAAAATCACCTTCCATGGACTGCAAAACTTCAGGGAGTAGTTGATGAGCAGTGTCAAATCTGAGAGCAGTAGCAGGGAGAAATCATGGGAAAGGAGGAGGCCAAGGCCCAAGGTGGAGAGACAGCAGGATTTATTTGATTACCTTAGCATTTCCAAGTTTCAGTTAATTTTGTACCACCTTCACAATTTTTACATTGTGCTCCTATTATCTAGATTATTATTTACTTATGTTTTAAAATAAACATGCTTATCATTTATTTTTAAGAGGAAATGTTTTAATCAAAATAAAAATGGAAACCCATACTACATGTTGTAAATCAAAAGTATATGTAAAAATTATTAAAAGGAGAGAACACAATGAAAACCATATTCTCCTGGGTGCAGTGGCTCACGCCTGTAATCCCAGCACTTTGGGAGTTCAAGGTGGGTGGATTACTTGAGCCCAGGAGTTTGAAACCAGCCTGAGCAAACCCTGTCTCTACAAAAAATATAAAAATTAGCAGGATCCAGTGGTGTGTGTCTGTAGCCCCAGCTACCTGGGAGACTGACGTGGGAGGATCAGCTGAGCCCAGGAGGTTGAGGCTGCAGTGAGCTGTGATTGAGCCATTGCACTCCAGCCTGGGTGACAGCGCAAGACCCTGTCTCAAACAACAAAAACAACAAACCATTTTCTGTTGCCTGTCATGGAAGAAACATTGAAGACATGCTAGCACCGTCTACAGTCTTCTCCTTTATGTAATCAAAACAGATGGAAAGGCTGGGCATGGTGGCTTACGCCTGTAATCCCAGCACTTTGGGAGGCCAAGGTGGATGGATCACCTGAGGTCAAGAGTTTGAGACCGGCCTGGCCAATATGGTGAAACCCTGTCTCTACTCAAAATACAAAAATATGCTAGACGTGGTGGCGCATGCCTGTAATCCCAGCTACTCGGGAAGCCGAGGCTGGAGAATCACTGGAACCCGGGAAGTGGAGGTTGCAGTGAACTGAGATCACACCACTGCACTCCAGCCTGGGCAACAGAGCCAGACTCCGTCTCAGAGAAAAAGAAATAAATAAATAAAGGATGCAGAAAGGAAATAAACTTGTCATTTGTCACATGCAATATAGAATCGTTTTTAGTACCAGCAGCGTCAACAGATGAATGTGAAATGATTCACGGAGGTTAGCGTGACTGTGTGCGTCTGAGTGCCTGCTTTTTAGTGATCATCATTTGAAAGATACTGCTCTGTGCCTCCTGTATTGAACTGATTTTGTTCTTTCTATTTGAAGCTCTTTTAAGAGCCTGTGCTGATGGAGGTGCCAACCGCTTATATGATATCACCGAAGGAGAGAGAGAAAGGTATGCTTTCTTTTAGCCAGTGTGCATAGTACCACTAATTTCTGCTCTCTGTTGTTTTATTTTCTTCTTGTAAGTGGACATTGTTATTTTTCCTTCAGACTCTTTTATGGAAAATCTCCCCAGTGAGGGAAGAGTAACCTGAGCTGCTTAACCATGTTGTATTATTTCTTGCTTTGAATGGTATCTTTTAGTAGAATGAGGTGCATCTATTCTTATTTTCAAAACCTTTATTCTGCTACTTCAAAGCCACATTAAGTAGCATTATCAAATCTTGATACTTGTGAGAACTGTGAAAGTCAGCTAAAATAAAACTTCAAATGGCAATTTGAGATGTTATTCAAACAGTGTAAATGAATAAAAACTGATTTTATATAAAGTAGGTATATATTCCCTCATGGAAAATATGAGATTTTATATTAGTGTTGAGTAAAGCCCAGTATAATTTAACTTAATTATTTCTCAGTTATGCGTACACTTATATTTTAGGAGATGAATAGTTTCCTTAAGATTTACTATCCTTGCTCTCTGATTTTTCTTACTTTGTGTAGTGAGGTATTTTTCTTTTTTTTTCTTTCTTTTTTTTTTTTGAGACGGATAATATGTTTGATGGAAGCAGATTTTAAACCTAGCTCATTGTGAACATGTTTGTAGTTTAAACACCTTGGCAAACACAAGAATTTATAGTGAAGATATAAGTAGACTAACTATGAAACGTAGTTTCATCTCTGTCGTATGTGCTGTTAAGTATGTTGAAATGTTTATAGTTTAAGAAATTACCTCCTCGCTGCAAAAAATAAAAACATTATGATGTAACATACTCTAGGTACAAATTAAATGTATGTATTTTGAAATAATATATTTTTCTTTATGGGATCAAAATTTCTGACACTGGAGCTGCTTTTTGAAAGCAGCCGTTTCTTATAGGAGGAAGGCATGTTTCCTTCGAGACTGGACATGCTAATGCTAACGTCTGGGGACTAGATGCATTATCAAAAAATATAGCAAGAGTGACAGCCTAAAAGACAGTTTAAATTCTTAACGTTTTTTGCTCCTTTATTTTGTAACTTTACAAATTCCTCTGACAGTATCCTCCAAGACCTGACATGGACAATGTGTGAAAAAGTACTCAAGTATGTGTTGTAAAAAAAAGTGTCTAGGCCAATTGCTTCAGATAAGAGCGTAATGCCCATGAGGCCGAGCTTATGTATTGGACCTGTAGCCTGCTTGCTGGCAAACAATCTGGTGCCAGGTATTCTCTACTGGCAGGTGTAGCTTGTGAACATAATTATAACCACAAATGAAAGGATCTCAGCACTGTGCCTCCCAAGTGATCTTTGATCATAAGATCTATCGATAATGCTTGTGAAGAAATATAGATTCTCATATTGATTATTTTTACTGAATTGGGGTGGACACTAATAAGAAAGATAACAGAGCACTTTAAAAATTATTTCAACTCTTATTTTAGATTCACGTTACACGTGAAGTTTCGTTACACGTGTATATCGTGTGATGCTGAGGTTTGGGATGTGAATGATCCTGTTAACCCAGGTAGTGAGTGTAATGTCCAGTAGTTACTTTTTCAACCCCTAACCCCCTGCCTCCCCATTCTCGTAGTTACCAGTGTCTGTTGTTGCCATCATTATCTCCATGAGTACTCAATGTTTAGCTCCCACTTACAAGTGAGAACATGCAGTATTTGGATTTCTGTTACTGCATTAATTCACTAACGATAATGGCTTCCAGCAGCATCCATGTTGCTACAAAGCAGATGATTTCAAACAAAATGCTTTTATTCATATTTGAAAGCAAAACAGATTACCAGATTTAGGGGGCGAATACCATTATTTTTTGCCCAAATTTCAATATAACCACGTGTGATATTTCTCAACACATTGATAAGTAATCTTCTAGAAATCTTCCAAGAAGATTTCTATAATTTAACAACTGTTTGTTCATATATGAAGATGTTCAATAAAACATTGTATTTTTCATTGATTTTCTAGTTGTAATTGTGTGTTTGCAATGATTCCTACTCTGATGCCCAGGGACATTGCTGGCCTGGGTGAGGACAGAATCTCTAATAGGAAGATGAGTGAAACTAACTGTCTCATGTGGGAATTAAGTCCTTGAATCAACCTCTAAATACAAACCCTAACCAGTCAAACTAATTGGATTCAGGTAACTAAACATAATTCCTCTTAATTGTATTTCTAATAGAAAGGCATTAAAATAAAAAAGGAAAAAATATGCATGAGTTTTAAAAAGTCAGTATGTACTTTGTGGACCACTGCTTGTCTTATTCTTATTTATTTACTTAACATCCATATGTACAATGTAATGCCTCATAATTATGTGATAAAACATGAATTTGAATTTTTGAAGAATCCATCTTCAGTTGAAGACAAAATATTTA
The DNA here is from genome assembly GCF_043159975.1 of Macaca nemestrina. NCBI lineage: Eukaryota > Metazoa > Chordata > Mammalia > Primates > Cercopithecidae > Macaca > Macaca nemestrina. The sequence continues at coordinate 14,316,926 of NC_092128.1, forward strand.
TACATTTGGAACAGAAGGTAGGAAGACATACAGACAGCAGCAGAGGAACAAAGTTTACAGAGGAGTAAAGCTCAGGGAAAAATCAGTGGTGGGACCTTCTCTCCTCTGCTCAGGCTGAGGAGGGGCAGGGCGTGAGGCCCCAGGCCCCGTGTCACTCTGCTTCTGGATGCCCCTGGACATTCAGGTCCTCATCTGTCCCTCATGGAGCCAGGGCCCTAGGAGAGCCTGAAGAGGACCCAGGTGTGCTCCAGGCCCCTGCCTGGGCCTGCTGGCTCCTTTACTCTTTCATGGACCCAGAGGGAAAGGGAAGGTTGAAGTGTGGCAGGTGAGGCGGTTGGGACTCGTGGGGAGATGTGTGTAGTAAAAAGAAGACTCAGAAAAGGGTATGGAATTTGACTGTAATCAGCAAGTGGAAACATAGTGCCCATTTATCCTGCAGCCCAGAAAGTCCAAGATTACTCAGTGGAAACATAGTTTATGAAATAGAGGTGATTAATAGTCTTCTGTTACCTGCTTTCAGAATACTGAATTAGTGCCCCAAAACTCTTGGCTTATACATATTAGATAGGTTTCATTTTATTACAGATGTGCAGATACCACTGTTTTCAGTGTTCAGATTGTCTCGTCTTTGGCCAATAGAAACTTCTTTAAGTTAGATCCTATGTCCTTTTTAAAAAATTACCTTTCTGTATGTATATAAAGGTTATATATACACACACACACATATAAATCATGTGTATTATATGAATCACATATATAAGTTATATAATTTTTAGGCATAGTTAATGTATAGTGAAATGCATATCATAGATGTTTAATTACATGGGTTTTGTCAGACATTTATTTATAGCCTCTTATCCACCATCCAAAACAAGACAGAGAACATTTCTCTAGCCCCAGAAAATTCCCTCATGATTGATATCCAGTTTTTTACCTCTAGTCAACTGCTTTCTGATTTCCATTACTATAGACTTTAAAAAAATCTATTACTGAATTTCGAGCAAAAGAAATCATATAGTATGTGTTCTTTTGTGTCCTTTTTCTTTTGCTCACATGTTTTTGCAATTCATTCATGTATTGGTAGTTGTTTTTTATTGCTCAGTGGTATTTTATTGTATGAATATACCACAATTACATTTGTTTATTCACCAAATGTACATTTGGTTGTTTCCAGTTTTTGGCTATTATGTGTAAATGCCACTTCTTATACAAGGGTTTCCATGAACATGTTTTAATTTGGGGAAGTGGGTACAAAGAATGAAGTTTCTGGGTGACAGGGTAAATATATATTTAACTTTCTAGAAATTGACATTTCACTTTTCCAAAGTGGTTGTACCACTTTATGTTTCCACGAATAATGTCTGTATTGTTCCATATCCTCACAAGTATTTGTTCTTTTTTATCTTGTTGATTTTAGCCATTTAGTGTTTGTGAATGGAATTTGTGATTTTAATTTACATTTCTCTGATAACTAAGGATGTTGGGCATCTTTTCACGTATTTATTGACCATTGCTAGTTCATGATTTGATTTATAAATACCTTGTAAAACAATTCTTATTTATCACTTTTATTAATTAAAAAAACAGCCATGAGCTTAGGTCCAATTCTATACTAGATGTGTGAAATGCTTGCACACAATCTTTATTAAAATTGTTTTAAAACTGTGGTAACAAAACTTAACATGAGATCTACCACTTAGCAAATTTTTGTGTATAATACATATTGTTGACTACAGATACGGTGTTATCCATTAGATCTCCAGAACTTACTCATCTTGCTTAACTGAAACTTTATGCCCATTGATTAGTAATTCCTCATTTCTCACTTTCCTCCACCCCTGGCGACCCCATTCTACAGTTCGATTCTATGATTTTGACTATTTTAGATACCTCAGATGAGATAGTCTTGCAGCATTTGTCTTTCTGTGACTGGCTTATTTTATGTGGCATAATGTCCTCAAGGCCATTCCATCTTTCACAAATGTCTGTCTCTGTTTCAACCATGAAAGCAGCCTCTCTTCATTTATCAGGTTTTGTTTTGATAAAGAAGCCCTAAATATTTTTTCTTACCATGAATTGCAGTGTATCTATTAATATCTATTGATTCTGACCTGTGGGACAGTAGGACATATGATTAATTTTTCTGTAGTTACTTGTTAAGTGGATGCAAGCTCGTAAACATAAGCTCCCTGGTGCCATTCAGTATGATGGATTATATGACATACACAGAAAATTCTAGTACAATGTGATAGATTCTGTAACAAAGGAAGGCATAGAGCAAGGAGAGTTAGACCAGAATGGAGGAATTAGAAAATATTCTGAGGATCCTAATGGGCTGTGAAAGATGAGGACCACAGAGCATGGGAGGTATGCATATGTGTATGCATTTGTAGTGACTAGGGAGAGGCGGGGAGATTCTCCTTTGTCTCCTGGATGAAAGCTAAATTAACCACCGTGAGATGCAGGGTTATCTTTTTTGGCATGCCCAATTTCTTCCCTTATATTCTGGTCAAGCAGAACTGCTCACTGTCCTAAATTTGCCTTTCCCTTTCTCCTCTCTGCCTTTGCTCTGGCCCTTTCTCATGGCTGATCTCATATACATTAGCACCACCCATTACAATTGTATGGCCATTCCAAATAATCCTAATGGTAGATCCTGTGCTGTCCTCATTCTTAGATGGTTTTAGCAGCGTGTGCTAGCGCGTTTTGTAGCAATCCTATCCATGCATCAGTGTTCCAATAACACACCATGTACTCCAGGAGGGCTCCTCTTCCCTTCCAGCCTGAAGTGACTTGGCATTTCCTACACTGTAATAATACTCTTAAATCACAATGTTACATTCACATTTGGCCTTGATTTAAAGCTGTAAACACTTCCATTCTTTACTAGGTTGTAAATTTCTAGTGATCTATTACCCTTTAACTTTGCATAATACTTTGTAATTATTTACTTTCTCATTTTATCTTGTGATTTAGCTATGCCTAGATGTATCTTATCTTCTTCACTAGGTGGTAAACTCCTGGAAGGCAGCAATCATAATTAATCATCTTTATATGCTTCATATCTGGTACACTAATGAGCATTTGAGAATTTATTTGAATTAGTGATTTTTCCTTGATATGTTAGCAGAGATGTAAGACTAAGCTTTTGTTAAGTCAAGGATTTCTAAGATATAATACCAGCTATTGGAAGTATCTTGTTGTTAAAGAAACTTTCAATAATTATATATCTTATTAGTATTATAAGCCAGAAATGGCTCATGTCTAAAAAGATTGTGCATTTTTGTCTGAAGTCATGTATAGTATATATCTCACTTATTTCCAGAGTATCTTATGTTACGTTGCATTCTAATTCCTGTCTAAATGAATCTTTTATCCTGGAGCTAAGGTCCTTGCCTTTGAATTCATTGGCATTTTGAGAGCAATATGTGTACCATGAATATCAGTGCTAAATATGAGGGTTTTTTATTTATTTGTGATTTTGTGGTACTTAGAGATTCTCAGACTCATCAGCATAACAGTCTAAGAAGTTGCTATATCTTTAGTATTGTGTGTAGGATATCTGAAATGTGGGGAAGGTGGTTTTTTAGGTTAGTTTTCTCAGAGTAATTAATGAATTATAGAATCCTGAATGGAAAATTCTACAGGAGAGTATCTTTATATAAACATTGTTCTAGGTTAGTTCAGATGTTTAGGAGTTTCCTTTCTGTTTAAATATGAGCACCTAACAAAAATCCCTTGCATTCATGGAAATGACCACGTAATTAAACACTCATTAACAATGGCAGGATGATGAGGACCTATTTAAACAGAAAAGCAAAATATGTTCCTGATCTCTTTTTCCTCTCACTTCATTAATTTTCTCACAGTTACAATTTAAGCCTTTGAGCTTTATATAATCATGCAACTTACTCATCAGATCAGTCTACTTTTTAGATTAATCAAGTATGAAGAGGATGACTGTTGTAACTCTAACTCTAAGACTATTTGTGGCCCAGCTAAACGAAGTTCAAAATATAATTAAAATAACTGAATAATGTGGGAGGATAGCTCTTAAGAATTAGCTTCTAAAGCCTTTATCAATACAATTAACCCAGGCATCTGGTAGCAAGTATCTGATTACTCTTGAAGGAATCAATGACAGTCTAAGTCTGGCTGTCTGTGAGTAACTTGGAACACTTTCATTCTATTTCATTGCAGGTAGCAGCAGCCTCCAGAGTGGACATTATGTAGTCAGAGAGTTCGATTACAGTTCAAAATCGGATTCTGCCACTTCATTACTTTTAGCAAGTAATTTAACTTCTCGTGCGTAGTTTCTTCATCTATGACATTTCAGGAAGAGATGACTTTCTTTTGGAGTATTTGGAGAAATCTTGATGAGGTAACGTTACTGTGGCTAATTACAGAAGATCTGGATAAATCAAGAGGATAGAGCATGGCTCTTAAAAGCTATAGTGATAAATTATTGAATAGTTCAGTGTGTACTTGATGTAGTTTTCGGCCATAGCTGTAAATATTTTTGTCATACTTAACTATTCTGAATGTAGTCATTGTTTTACTTTTCAGACAGGTTATACGCATTTTTCAGATAGTGGTTGGCATATAGGAATGTAGTATTTGGCATCTGATTTCTTTTGTTTTAAATCTGCTTTGTTCAGCTATAATTTCATACATCCACTTTAAACATACAGTTCAATTATTTTTGAAGCATTATATACTTGCGTACCCACCACCACAGTCAAGATTAAAACACGTCCATCATCCCAAAAAGTTCCTACCTCTTGCTTTGCAGTCATTCTCCTCCTCCCACACTGTGTCTCTTGTAGACTTCTAGAATGTCATACAAATGAAAACACACAATTTGTTGTCTTTTCTGTCATTTTTCACTTATCAAATGCTTTTGAGATTCATTCATGTTATTTTATGTATTTTAATTCATCCATGTATTTTATGTATTTATTATGTTATTTTATGTAGTTTGTTCCTTTTTACTGTTGAGTAGTGTTCTAGTATATGGATACCCCACAATTTTCTTTCTTTATTTTATGCAGTTAATGAACCTAATTTCTAAAACTTGTCTTTTTGTTGGAATTTGTTGTCAATTTTTATGTGCTTCTTTGGAATATGTGTTCTTTTAGTTGGAACCAAGCAAAATTCTCAATGTTTTCAATTCAATCCTAGATAGACATTATATAAAATAGTAGTAAAGACTTATATGTAAGGTCTATATTTACTATATCTTAGTAAAATGTATATAAAAGCTTCTTCAGTACTGTTTTTAAAGGAATAAGACAATAAACATGAAATCAGTGTGAAATAAGTTGGTGTCAAGTATCTGAGCATAAGTTGTGGTCTTGATAACCTCCAACATATGTGACAGTTGATTTCAGTCTCTCTATGAGTAGTTTTCTCACTGATTGTGATTTTTTTTTTTTTTTTTACTACTTTTCAAGCCTCTCATGTAATTTCTGTATGCTTTAACATATGCAGAAAGGAAACAAATATGAACCAAAGGTCTTTGGTTCAGTCGATTCTTATAAGCCTAGCCTTAGCAATGATTAGTCATTTGCGTCAGCAAATTTCCATTAAAAAGTATTTATGCAATCAAATTACCAAGCTCTGTAAGCATGTCAACATTATTAGGTCTTTGAATCAAAATGATGAAAGGTGAAAATGATTAATGCATTTTAAAGAGAATTTACAACAGAAGTCTTAGTATTAAAGAACCTTACACAACAAACTGTGAAGGCATATTTATCTTCAATTATTGATTAGATTAGTTTAGTAATATATTTTAGTCTGTTCGTTATCAAATGCTATAAATCACAGGTCTCAAAGTTATCCATGCACAGCTATGAATCATTTTGGAATACTGGAGGAGGGAGGAATGTGTATGCAAAGGTGCTATGTTTCTCAGATCATGCATGAACTCAAAATAAATTTTCAGAGTGAGACCATTTTAAGCAGCTGCAGGAAGTCAGTTTACAACTAAATTTAATCAGAGGCATTGTTTTTTATGGCTATTCTATTTCATAAAGTATGTTCCTGACAGAACCCTTTTCCCTTCCTGCACTGTGGAGAGAGTCTTCAGAAATAAATTATCTTCCAGTAATTTTTTTAGAGAATGCGAGATCATTTGTCAAAAGTTTTGAGTAGCATGTGGCTTTTTAAATTTTACTTTTTAAAAAAAAAAAAGTTGAATTGTTTTAGTGATTGTTACTATAAGAGCTCATGTTTTCTTGTCACGTTTTAAACTTATTTTTAATAGATTTTTAGATCAATGAGTTAAGAAGTGACGGTTGAAAGTAATCGCATAATACTACACATACAAAATTGTGTCTTAAAAAGTTGTGGAACGGTCCCTGTCTGGTTTTTCGTACGCACTTACGTTATCGCACATACACGTCTTCTTGCAAACACACACTTGGGTTCTTCCTGCATGATTTTCTTGTTATTAAAAGTTGGGATTTGTATTATTGGGTCAAGAGCAAACAGAAAAACTCCAACACTAGACAGGATGGCTTATATTATTTGTTGACACATCATTATAGAGGGCAGGACATTTTAGTTGATGATAGGATTGCAACTGAGCTATCCATCGTCTTCCAATTGTTAGGGAACAGAAGTGACAGCTGGAATTCAAGTTAAGCAAGGGCTAGTGAATAAATTTTATGGGAAAATATCCAAATGGCAATTACACAAAGATGAGCACTGAACTGTCACTTGCAGTGTGGGGTTAGAAATCTGAGAGTTATTTGAGGTGTGTTCCTTAAAGCCTTCAGTTTTGCTTCTGTAGCCAGCAAGGTCAAGAATATGCTGAAGAAGCTCAGGGCATTTAAAATACAACAGAAGATATTATACCACACTAAGAAAAAAGTCATTGTGTGTGTGTACATTATATGCAATATACTTGACTACAGTATAGTTAACTCTGGCTGTTATTAGCTTTTTGAAGTAGAAGAGAGCTAGAGAAAGTCAGAGGAAGGGAACTTAAATGATGAATAAGAGGGCATTTAGTCTCTGAATGATTAGACTGAAAGGAACTAAAATAAAAAAATCATAAGTATTAAAAATGCTGACTTCTCTAAATCCTATGATTTCTTTTTTTTTTTTTTTTTTTTTTTTTTTTTTTTTGAGACGGAGTCTCGCTCTGTCGCCCAGGCTGGAGTGCATTGGCGCGATCTCGGCTCACTGCAAGCTCCGCCTCCCGGGTTCGCGCCATTCTCCTGCCTCAGCCTCCCGAGTAGCTGGGACTACAGGCGCCCACAACCGCGCCCGGCTAATTTTTTGTATTTTTAGTAGAGACGGGGTTTCACCGTGGCCTCGATCTCCTGACCTTGTGATCCGCCCGCCTCGGCCTCCCAAAGTGCTGGGATTACAGGCGTGAGCCACCGCGCCCGGCCTAAATCCTATGATTTCTAATTACAAGGAGCAGTTTGGTTGAATGAGACTAACCGTGCTTCTGCTTAGACTACAGGGAAGATGGTGTTGTCCCTCTCTACGGGGCTTAGACCAGGGAGCACTTTCTTTTGACCTTGGATATCAGGTTCCATCCATTGCTGCTGGGCATCATGTAGGGGTGCCGACACCTGGGCGTGTTACCCAGGGCTACAGGAGCCATGAGAGGAGAAGATGTGTATGCATTAACAGTGTTTAAAAGATTTTTTCAAATCTTTGTGCCATCTAAATGTTGAAAAAAGCCTATTATTTTCAAACCATTGGCGTGCCCTTGGAAATATCAAGGAGCAGGTTTTAGATACAAATGGAGGTTTTGTTTTTTTTCTCTTTTACAGAACACTATGTCATTCAGTTCTAAAAGCCTCCTGCTTTCTTCCATGTGTTATGCATCATTATCTTTCAAAACTCACCCATGTGTTGTGTCTCCCCAGAAATCTTCGTTTCCAGAGACCCAAGTTAGGAATGAATTTTCTAAGCAGTCCTTCACCGTAATGCCACATGATGTTGAAATTATCCATGGGAGCTTCTATTTAATTGGGAAAAATTCCCTGTTCTTGTTTTATTCATCAGGTTTGATAACTAATAGATGATAAGTAAATATTTTTAACTAAGCATCGTTACTCCTTTTAGACAGTTCACCCTGAAAATAATTTCCCCACATATTCAGTTAAGCAAGTAGATGACAAATCCTAAGTAATTTAAGGGTGTTTCGTGGCTAGATTTCTTACCTTACCAGATTTGTTACATTATTATTCTGTGTCTCTCTTACATAATTTGTCCTTGAAGTTCTCTTATCCAGCACGTCCATTATCAAACATTTACCACATCATATTAGAGTCACCTCTTTACATATTCCCACCAGCCGGTAACCTCAGTGAAAGCATACATTTCTCTAGCATTTTTACTGTCTCATCCCCAGCAATTAGTTCTTAACTATGTGCTTAAGAGTTATTAAAGAATGATTAGAAATACTCGTCAAGACTTCATGTAGCATACTGTCATAGATTGCAGTGTGAATGTTTCTGACCCAAAAAGTAATTCTTAAGATTATTTTTATTCAAGAGGAGAATCAGAGACCAATACCAAAATCTCTTCTGGTAACAGTATTAGGACTTATTTAACTTTTTTGTATTTGTGTGGGTTTTTAGTTGTAAAGAACAAGAACTCTGGCCAATGTAAACAAGAATCAAAAGTGGTATAATTAATAGAGAAAGTGGGAAGGCTGGGGGAGTATGCAGGAATTGGGAAGCTTGGGAAACAGTTAGGAAGCAAGGGAAGCTGGAAGCCAGATCCACAGCTATGCTTACACTCCAAGAACAAGTGAGGACTTGCACTTAGCCACCTGTGAGCCGGCCACTGGGTGGACTACAGGTGAATTCCGAACTGTGTCTCTTTTCTAGTGTAATATCGTGTTCAACTGAGTTGAGGTGGTTCTGAGGGACTGTCTGCCTATGTCCTTGTTTCTAGTGGTTGTGTTTATTTCTGGAGTGGGATTTGCCTCCCGTCAAGACTGAGACCATACTAGTTTCTGCACACCTAAGTGGGACCAGCCAACTACAAATACAAACAAAAGAATCCTTATGAGTACACATCTGCAGCGTCTTTTCTCTGCTGCCTGTGCTGTCTTCATACCCTAGGGCAGTCTAATGGTCTTTATTAATCTCCTCCTTACTTCTCCCTCCCCACACACCTCCCTAACTTACTGGGGTATAAAATGCCCCTGGTTGGGAACTGTTTTTCTTCCTCACTATCTAATGACAGTGAAAGGGAAAGAAATGGTCATCTGTCATGCAAATGAGTGACAAAAATGCCTCTCATGTATTCTGAGAAATTTAATAACATTCTTTTCAAATTTTAAAAAAAGTATATAGGAAGTATAATTCCTCTTTAGTTTTATAAATTTTTTTTTAATCAAAAGATTCTTGTTTTCTGAATTCATGTTACATTTGTTTCCAAGTAAACTTTAAAATTTTACTCTTACGATTCATAACTTTCCAGGGAGAGGGTTGTGCATTTTTTTTAGATATCTTTTGCATTTAAAAATATTTCCCCCCCTTAATGAAATATTACCAAGACAAGCTTATATTTTACAACATAGAGCTTTCTTTAGTTGGTTTGGGTCTTCGTGACAACTAAGTGAGAGAATAACATTATTTTTCTAATTCGTAATATATAAAAAGCTTTACCTTCATTACTTAAAGGTAAAGCTTTAATTTAAATATACAATACTAGTAAATTTTTACAAAATTTCCCAAGATGACAACTTCCCAGATTTAGTTCTTTTAATTAAAAAATATTTAAAGTGAGAAATAATTAAGAAAAAAATTGCTTTCTGACTTCCAGCACAGTAGTTAAAAGGGCAGCTGAAGCTTAGAAGCTTAGGATGCAGTTTTCTTTGTAGAGCCAGCATCATCTTTTTCCCCACTTCATGTAAAATTCACTTATTTATCACTAGCGGCCTCTAGTGTATATTCAGTTTTTTTCCTGCTCGACTGTACATTAGTTGGTTATTAGTAACTGGAGAGCTGTTCCATGTGTTAGGAACAAGAAAAACAACTACAGTTTGTATCATCTTGGCATTTTATCAGTCAGTAAAAAGAACATTTTTGCATAATAGTGTGGTCTTATGATTCCTATTAGCAGTAATAGGGCTTTCCCAGTGACTTTCCTCCATGTGGCAGTTGCTCGCCAAAGCTTAATTCTGATGTGGGAGGAAGAGAGTTAGTGATCATGCATTACACTGATGCCCTCTAATGCTTTTAATGGGATGTAATCAAATTAGGATACAGGAGGCAAGGATTATCAAAGTGAGATTTTAGCCAAATTGTGTGACAAAAATCTGAACTGAACTTATTTATTTTAATTGAGCCTATTTGTTCAATTTTAAATAAAACCATATTCAAGTAATTTTCGATGCAGTCATAATTACAAAATATATAAAGATAAACACCTCAAATTTGTATCATTTAGTATTTACCTTTCTTTTAAACTTTATATGTTTTAAAAGACAAATTCTCTGCTATCACCTCTAACTTTTCCCCCACTTATGGATATAGGATTATTATAATGAATTTGGGGAATAGAGGAAGACATAAAGAAAAAAATTAAAATAACCTAAAATCCCACTCCTATAGATAACTTCTGTTAATATTTTTACATATATAATTTTTTTCAAATTTACATTTTTGTATGTTTATTGCTCAGTGTATGTATGTGTGCACATGTAATGAAATACAGATTTTTATCTATAAGTTGCTTTACATCATGCCTATTTTTAACATTATATTATGAATATGTTCCCAGGTCATTATGTATAAATTTTGTTACATTTTTATCTCTCAGCCATTCTCCATATATCAGAAAGGTACGTAGCTCATACCTTGTCTTTTTTGTTTTGTTTTGTTTTTCTTTTTTTTTTTGAGACAGAGTCTCACTTTGTTGCCCAGACTGGAGTGCAGTGGCGCAATGTCGGCTCACTACAACCTCTGCCTCCTGGGTTCAAATGATTCTCCTGCCTCAGCCTCCCAAGTAGCTGGGACTACAGATGTGCGCCACCATGCCCAGCTAATTTTTGTATTTTTAGTAGAGACAGGGTTTTGCCAGGCTGGTTTCCAACTCCTGACCTTAGGTGATCCACCCACCTTGGCCTCCCAAAGTGCTGGGATTACAGGCGTAAGCCATTGTGCCTAGCCAACTTATAAGTTTTTTATAAGTAAAACTTTGGTAAATAAAACTTTGTTAAGTATTATAGAAACATTAAGTATTATTATAAGTGTATGAGTTTCTGACAGAGTAGTTTCACAGATGTTAAGATATGGGCCAGAAGTTATAAATTTTAAAAAATGTATTTAAGTCTAAGTTGACAACTTGCTTTCCAGAATATTTGTGCTTAAGTTAACCTTCATCAACAGTATAAGACAATTTACATTTCTCTCTGCTCTTGCCAGCTTTATTAACTTAAGTTGTATTGATATATTATGTAGGAAATCACATTCCATTATTATTTTAGCATATTTTAATTATGGAGTCATTCTGTATAACAGGCATTATTGTAGTCACCTGTGATGCAGCAGAGAACAAAATACTTGACTTCATTGACCTTCCATAGAGGAAATCAGCAAGATAAATAATTAAAATATAAAGTATGTTACTAGTGAGAAGGAGAATAGTAATGCAGGAGAAGGGATAGCATGCTTTGCAGTAGGTTGTTAGCAATTAAAGTGAGGGAGAGCCTCACCGAGCAAGTGACTTCTGAGTTAAGACCTGCAGGAGGTAGAGAAGCAAGCCATTTGCTCAGCCAAAGGAAGAACCTTCCAGGAAGCGAGGATGCTTGTGCAGAAGCCCTGAGACATGAGAATGATACCAGTTAGCTTTTGCTGTATCACAAGCCACCCCCAAAATCAGTGGCTGTAAACAATGATTGATGGATTTACTCACAAGTCTAAGGTTCAGCTAGGCAGATCTTGTGGGCTCATTCATGTGCCAGTTACGTGGGTTGGTAAAGGAAAACTATTTCTGTACTCACAACACTTCTGCCACTAAATGTCTGGGTTTTATACAGCAATTTGCCAGTGGTCATCAACTGGGTATACAACAGTTTAATTCAGTCTGACATTATTCAGAATAAGCACAGACCACCACCCTCCGACACACACAGGTAAAGGACTTAGTCTCACTAGATGGCCCCGCACTTTAAATGCCAGTTGCAACTCGTGGGTCCTCAGAACTCCCTCCTCGTGTTTGGTAATTTGCTGTAATGGCTCACAGAACTCAGGGAAATGCTTATGTTTACAATTTATTTAGAAAAGGATGTTATAAAGGATGAATGTGAACAGCCAGATGATGTGGTACACAGGGTGGGATCTGGAGAAGGCCTAGTGCAGGAGCTTCTGTCCCCCTTGGATTTGGGATACACTACCCTCCCGGCATGTGGATATGTTCCCCAACCTGAAAGCTCTCTGAACCACATTGTTTAGGGTTTTTACATGGGGGTTCTGTTACATGGGCATGATTGATTACTTCATTGGCCATCGGTGATTAGCATAATCTGTAGCTCCACTGGGAGTGGTGGGTGTGAACATTCCACACTCTGATCATGCCGTTGTCTTTCTTGGAAATCAGCCTCCAACTTGAAACTCTCCTAGAGGCCCCCAGTCACCAGTCATCTCCTAGGATACCAAAAGACACCCATTACTGTGGAGATTCCAAGAGTCTTGGCAACTGTTTTATCAGAAACCAGAAGAGAAGACCAAATGTATATTTCCTCTTATATCATGATATCACAGTTGGGTAGGCAGTTTTGTTGATGATGTCAGCATGTAGAAAAGACTCAGGTGTTTAGAGGTGGGATGTCTGTAAGCTGTACCTGACTCCAGTCTCATCCTCCATCCATCAGGCATGCTCAGAATTACTCTCATGGCAACAGGGGAGGGTTCCAAGAGAGCAAAGGGACGGCCTCAGCTCCACTTGAGGCCTCCATTGCTAACTGCCGTGCTGTCACTTCCACTGCATTTTTTTAAGTGAAAGCAGGTTTCAAGGCTAATATGAATTCTCGAGGTGGGGAAACAGTGTGGAAAGTCACATTATAGAGGGGTATAGATTGGGAGGAGGAAATAATTATGGATAATTGTGCAAACGATCTACAAGTGGAGATAATGAGGGGAACTTACGAGGAAGGAGAGTGATCAGAAAGATAACAGGGTAGATCTTAAAGCGCCTTTGTAGATAATATTGATGATTTACTGTGAATGAGATGGGAAGTCATTGGAAGGTTTTGAGCAGAGGAATGCCGTCAGCTGTTTTTTCAGGATTGTACCATGGAGGATGCAAAGAAAGAGCTAGACTGAGATGGTATTTTTGCCTATAAAACTGGCTGACAAATCAGTTACTAGGTGCAAGAAAGAAAAGTCAAGGATGACTCCAAGAAAAGTCAAGGATTTTGAACTAACAACTAGAAAAGAATGATTTTTCCTTAGATGAGATTGAGGAGGTTGTAAGAGTAGTGGTTTCAGTAGGGGAAAGGGCAGAGATTCAGTGATTTGAGTTTGAGTTATTTATCCATCTCATGTTGAGTATGTTGTTGGATACAGAGTCATCAGTATGTAGAGAGCCATATAAGGCCATGAGACAGTGAGATAACCTAATGACTGCACACAGAAGAGAAAATAAGTACAGATACTGAGCTGTGGAACACTCCAGTGTTAAAAATTCTGAGGGACAAAGCAGGAGTAACCCGTGAGTTGGGGGAAAACCAGGAAACTATAGTCATGGTCCTTAAATGATGAAAGAAAATCAAGGAATACAGTGATCATTTTTGTTATGTACTTCTGATGGGTAAAGTAACAGGTTAATTGACCATTAGATTTAGCAATATGGAAGTCTTTGACATTGGAAAATATGTATATGTGTGTGTGTGTGTGTGCATTTGTGTGTGATTAGAGATTAATAAGGTATTTAAATTCCTTCCTTTTTGTGTCATGTCTTTTTTCTATTTTATTTTTCCTATATGATTTTATTTTCATTTAATAAGCCATTGGGATCAACTCTGTTTGAACAAGGATACTCACCCTTTGTCTTTTGTATTTCTTTTAAATGTTTTTCCTGATACTCTTTTTAATTTTAATAATAGTCATCTCATGATTTTATGATTTCTGGGTGGCCTATACAAAAGCCACTGTCATCTGGCTGCATTCTTTTGGATTCCTACAATGCCGAGATCAACATTAAATACCGTAGAGAACCACCCATGCTCTCGTTCTCTGTCTTTTAAGACAGTGACTCATACATCTATATAATGGATAGCTGCAGCAAGATAAAAACAGAAACTATCCAAGGTAGAAAATACAGTACTTACTTCACCAAGAAAGTGTATGCCTTAAGACGTTCTTTTTTTGTGTGTTCGTGTCATTTTCTTAAGAAAGGTTTTGGTTCCTGCTGTGAGGGAAGCTGTATTGGAAAGGCAGAATCAAGATGAAAAACACTCCCCTAGCAGAAACTGTAGCTAGGCAGCTTATTACTCTTTGCTTTGGAAAACTTGGGAGGAGCAGACAACCTATTAGTGACCCTAATGGCATTTATCACTAGTTGTATTTACTGAATTCTGTGGATTATGTCTCAGCTGAATCACAGAGAGAAGCATAAAGCAAACAAATTACACAAAGTACTTCACTACCCGTGAGCTAGCTTTTTATATTTGTTAAGGTGAAGAGTTGGCATTAACCTATAAATATACTTTAGGACTCTTTCATGTTTGTAAATCAGAAAAGATGAAACCTTCCACTTCTAAATATATATATATCGCATTTTCTGGCACTACCTTACCCCACTGCCGCTACCACGTCCTTCTAGGAAAATAACTCCGTAGGTTACTTTCTGTTCAAATAACCTTTCATTCTTCTCACCCCTTCTGGCCTCTTTTGGAAAACAAATAATTACAACAAATGACTGAAGGGGAAGTGACCTGATGTTCAGAGCCAGAGGAAATATTTACTTGTACAACTTTTACTGAATACATTAATATTATACAAAGCCCTGTTTTGGGGCTAAGAGATCCTGCAGAGTCACTCACTCTTTAAAAACTGTAGCATGGCTAGCCACACGTAAGTACAAGTGATTGAGAAGTCAGCTATATCTTAGTCTGATTGGGCTGTTATTATTTTTTCTTCAACTTTTATTTTAAGTTCAGGGATACATGTGCAGGATGTGCAGGTTTGTTATATAGGTAAACGTGTGCCATGGCGGTTTGCTGCACAGATCATCCCATCACCTAGGTATTAAGCCCAGCATCCATTAGCTATTCTTCCTGATGCTCTCCCTCCCCTACCCGCAACAACAGGCTCCAGTGTGTGTTGTTCCCCACCATGTGTCCATGTGTTCTCATCACTCAGCCCCCACTTAGAAGTGAGAGCATGCGGTGTTTGATTTTCTGTTCCTGCGTTAGTTTGCTGAGGATAATAGTTTCCACCCCCTTCCATGTCCCTGCAGAGGACATGAGGACATGATCTTGTTCCTTTTTATGGCTGCACAGTTTTCCATGGTGTACATGTACCACATTTTCTTTATCCAGTCTATCATTGATGGTCATTTCGGTTGATTCCATGTCTTTGCTATTGTGAATAGTGCTGCAGTGAACATACGTGTGCATGTATCTTTATAATAGAACCATTTGTATTTCTTTGGATATATACCTAATAATGAGATTGCTAAATCAAATGGTATTTCTGCCTCTAGGTCTTTGAGGTATCGCCACACTGTCTTCCACAATGGTTGAACTAATTTACGCACCCACCAACAGTGCATTCCTTTTTCTCCTCGACCTCGTGAGCATCTGTCGTTTTTTGACTTTTTAATAATATCCATTCTGACTGGCATGAGATGGTATCTCATTGTGGTTTTGATTTGCATTTCTCTAATGACCGGTGATGTTAAGCTCTTTTTCATGTGTTTGTTGGCCATATGTATGTCTTGTTTTGAGAAGTGTCTGTTGATGTACTTTGCCCACTTCTTAATGGGGTGGTTGTTTTTTTTCTTGTAAATTTGTTTAAGTTCTTTGTAGACTCTGGATATAAGACCTTTGTCAGATGAATCGACTGCAGAAATTCTGTCCTATTCTGTAGGTTGTCTGTTCACTCTTATGAGCAATTGTGAATGGGAGCTTATTGATGATTTGCTTGTCTGCTTGCCTGTTATTGATTTATAGGAATGCTAGCAATTTTTGCCTGAGACTTTGCTAAAGTTGCTTATCAGCTTAAGAAGCTTTTGGGCTGAGACAGTGGGGTTTTTTAGCTATTACAACCCCTGCTGTTTTCTGTTTTTCACTTACGTGGTGAATTTTCCTTCATCCCTTTATTTTGAGCCTATGTGCGTCTTTGCCTATGAGATGGGTCTCTTGAAGATAGCATACCAGTGTTTCTTGGCTCTTTATCCAGCTTCCCATTCTGTGTCTTTTAATTGGGGCATTCAGCCCACTTACATTGCTGAAAACTCAGAAAGCCAGAGTGCCTCGTTTCTTCCAAATGACTGCAACACCCCTCTAGTGAGGGCACAGACCTGAGCTGAGGCTGAGATGGCTGAGGTGACAGAAGTAGGCTTCAGAAGGTGGGCAATAGTGAACTTCGCTGAGCTAAAGGAGCATGTTGTAACCCAGTATAAAGAAGCTAAGAGTTATGATAAAAACAATGCAGTAGCTGATAGCCGGAATAACCAGTTTAGAGAGAAACATAACCAACCCGATGGGGCTGAAAAACGCAACATGAGAAATTCACAATGTAATCACAAGTATCAATAGTGGAATACACCAAGCAGAGGAAAGAATTTCAGAACTTGAAGACTGTCTTACTGAAATAAGATAGGCAGACAAGAATAGAGATAAAAGAATGAAAGGAATGAATGAAACCTCTGAGAAATTTGGGATTAAGTAAAGAGACTGAACCTATGACTGAGGTACCCGAAAGAGATGGGGAGAATGGAGCCAAGTTGGAAAACACACTTCCGGATATCATCCAGGAGAGCTTCCCAAACTAGCAACATAGGCCAACATTCAAATTCTTGAAATGCAGAGAACCCCAGTAAGGTACTCCATGGGAGGATCAACCACAAGACGCATAATCAGCAGATTCTCCACCATGGAAATGAAAGAGAAGGCCGGGCGTGGTGGCTCAAGCCTGTAATCCCAGCACTTTGGGAGGCCGAGACGGGCGGATCACGAGTTCAGGAGATCGAAATCATCCTGGCTAACACGGTGAAACCCCGTCTCTACTAAAAAATAGGAAAAACTAGCCGGGCGAGGTGGCGGGTGCTTGTAGTCCCAGCTACTCGGGAGGCTGAGGCAGGAGAATGGCGGGAACCCGGGAGGCGGAGCTTGCAGTGAGCCGAGATCGCGCCACTGCACTCCAGGCTGGGTGATAGAGCGAGACTCCGTCTCAAAAAAAAAAAAAAAAAAAAAAGAAAGAGAAAATGTTTAGGGCAGCCAGAGAGAAAGGCCATACCACCTACAAAGGGAAGCCCATCAGGCTAACAGCAGACCTTTCAGCAGAAACTCTACAAGCCAGAAGAGATTGGGGACCAATATTCAATATTCTTAAAGAAAATAATTTCCAACCCAGAATTTCATATCTGGCCAAACTAAGCTTCATAAGCGACAGAGAAATAAAATCCTTTTCAGATAGGCAAATGCTGAGGGAATTTGTCATCACCAGGCCTTGCAAGACCTCTTGAAGAAAGCACTAAACACGGTCCTTTTCAGGACCCTGAAATATTTGTAGTGGTATTACCAGCCACTACAAAAACACACTGACGTACAGATCAGTGACACTATGAAGCAACCACATAAATGTGTCTGCAGAACAACCAGCTAGCATCACGATGACAGGATCAAATTCACACATGACAATACTGCCCTTAAGTGATTGGGCTGTTACAACAAAATATTATAAACAGTGTGGTTCATAAGCAACAGAAGCTTATTTCTCACAGTTCTGGAGCCTGTAGTGTCCAAGATCATGGCACTAGCAGCTTCTGTGTCTGGTGAGGGACTGTTTTCTGGTTCATAAATGGTGTCTTCTCACTTTGTCCTCACATAGTGGAAGAGGCAGACAGCGTCAGGCCTCCTTTGTAAAGACACTAATCTCACCTAATCCTCTCCAAAGGCCTCACCTCTTGATACCATCACATTGAGAATTAGGTTTCCACATATGAATTTTGGCGGAGGGAGGCATCAATATTCAGACCATGGCAAGCTGTGAGCTAAGAAATGAAGTGGCCTTCACGGTCTTCCTTGCTCCTCCTTCATTTCATACCATTTCTTTTACAAATGCTTTTGTCTTCCTGCTTTTCTTTCCATTCCCTGAATGTGGGTATTATTTTTCTCTCTCACCCTCTTTCCATGGCTTCATTTATTTATTTGGACTTTTCTTGTCGTATCAATTACTAGGAAGCCTTTCCTTCCTTTTCTCCTACTAGCTTGCTCCCCCAAGCCTGGCACTGTTGTGTGCCACTGTAGCACTGTAGCATTACTTATAGTGTCAGTTCCATGATGGCCTGGCTTGTTTATCCCTACTCTTAGACTTCAAACCTATTGGGACTGTGACAACTATTGTATCGGTAGTCTAGTGTATATAAAACACATATTTAATAAATATTTGATGAATTTGATTAAGTATCCTATATATGGAGGATTCACCAGTGTGTAGTTTTGGCTCTGGCCTCTCCTGAGCCCTCCTTCTGCATTTGCAACTTTCAGCTGAACTTGGACCCTGAAATATTCTATAATCTCAAACTCTGTCTAAAATATTGTTCTTATTCTTGTTATTTATAAGACTCACATACAGTTTTTTTATTTTAAAATTAAGATAGTATACTGTTTACACAAGAGAATGTTGAGAAATATGATTAGAAAGGTTGAGTGAATCAGCTTATAGAATGCCTTAGTGACTTGCCTATCTTTATAGGAATAGATGGTGGTGACTTGTTAGAAGAGTTTTATATTAAATCATTCTGCTTGCTGTGTGTTTAGATGGGCAGCAGTAAGCCTTAATTAAGTAAATGGCAACCCACTTTTCTTTTTCTCAGGATCTTTCAGGAATGATTAAAGAGAATAAAATGACTATAG
The DNA here is from genome assembly GCF_043159975.1 of Macaca nemestrina. NCBI lineage: Eukaryota > Metazoa > Chordata > Mammalia > Primates > Cercopithecidae > Macaca > Macaca nemestrina. Next base: position 14,335,992 of record NC_092128.1, read on the forward strand.
TCTGTGTGCTTAAGTGTAATTATAAATTTTGCTTTTTGGAATCACATCATATAACACATGTGATTTAGTACAGAAACTGTCTTCACAGAAACTCCTGTTTAGTTCTTGCCGTATTAATCACCTCAGAGAAAATTTGCTAGGTTATATGTAGTACATAAAAATTAATGTATTGTTTATTGTATCTCATATGTAGTACCTAATTCAATTGTATACAATTGTGTGTGCACAGTTTTTGCTCTCTGTGCATGTATTGTTTATATTCTATAATTTTTATTTCCTTTGTCCTATTTTCTTAGTAATTTCATCTTTCTTTTTCTAGAGAAAAGGAGACAATACATTTTGGGCAAAGAATTGATAGTAAATTTTAAAACTGCTTTTCATCGAAAACCTTTTTACCTTAGGTTTGCTATTGACTTTATCTTTTTCTTCCTTAGATCTCATCCTTCCTTTTCTCCAACTAGACAAGTCATTAATTAAAAATGTAAGCTGGTTCTCTAGACTGGAAATAATCTCATTTGCAGAAGCTGCTGGTCACTTTATATAGAGTTTTCTGAACCTTGAAATCCTAGCAAAACCATGAAAGCAGACCCAATATTTTCTTTCCTATAGGGAAAATCTGTCATCATGAGTCATGAAAGTTACTGACAACACATTCTGCCACCTAAATGTATAATACTAAACTGCTAGCGTTGGAGATACAATGAAATAATGTTGGATAAAGCATACTAAGCCTAGTATAATAGTGTCTTAGCAAATGTTACACTGAATATTAAATTTTTAAATTAAATATGTGATTATGAAATTACTGTTATATATTAAGAATAATCTTTATGTAACATTTTAGGTGCTGATTAAAATTTGAAATTATAATGTAAGGCAATGATGAAGTGACTTTTTAAAATGTATCTTTTTCAAAATTTATGTGTGAACTATAAAATATTTCAAAATTAGCTGTATATTCGTTAAATATAATATGAATAAATACTAAATATAAGATCTAACTAAATATATAATCTAGTGGGACAACTTAAACTAGTGTAAATAAGTAAGATACAATATGAGTAGGAAAATTAAAATTTTTAACTTGCTTTAATATAATTGGTTTCAATTAATATCAGTATTATTGTGTAGAGTAGATCTTTAGCATTGTTGATAGTTTTTTAGAAACTGATTTTAAGCAAAATGACATAAGAGAAAACCCATTTTACCCTAGGCTAATTTATATCAGCAAGAGTTAAGTTCTTACGGCATATTTCTGGTCACAAAAGCATCACCAAACTTCTGAATAAAGACCAAACAGTTCTAATATTTAACACTGAAATAAATATGAGCTATATGTACATTTAAGAAAAATCAATAAAAATCACTTCTCAGCCTTTTAGCTAAGATCAAGTGAAGAAAGATCAATAAAAACAAGTAAGATAATTATTTACCAGCTCATTTCAGTTCAGGGTGATGGGCAGTTGGAGCTTCTCTGGGCAGCTCAGGGGACAAAGAACTGACCCAGGACAGGACACATTCTGCTCTGAGGCACACTTACACACACACACACTCTCTCTCTCTCTCTTTCTCTCTCTCTCACTCACATAGTGGGACTGTGTAGACAGCCAGTTCACCGAACGTGCACATCTTGGGATGTAGGTAGAAACCAGAGTACTTAAGAGAAAACCCACATAGACGTGGTGAGATCATGCAGACCCTATACATACGATGGCCCTAGCCAGGTTTTTCCCTCATCAACCTTATAAGGAAATGACCTTGAATGAAAGGACGTTATTCAAGGATCTTGATACAGTTTGGCTCTGTGTCATCACCCGAATCTCACCTCGAATTGTAATCTCCATAATCCCCATGTGTCAAGGGTGGGACCAGGTGGAGGTAATTGGACCATGGGGACAGTTCCCCCTTGCTGTTCTCGTGTTAGTGGGTGAGACTCACGGGATCTGATGGTTTTATAAGCATCTGGTATTTCCCCTGCTTGTTCCCACTCCGTCCTGCCACCCTGTGAAGAAGGTGCCTGTTTCTCCTTTGCCTTCTGCCATGATTGTAAGTTTCCTGAGGACTCTCCAGCAATATGGAACTGTGAATCAATTACACCTCTTTCCTTTATAAATTACCCAGTCTCGGATGTTTCTTCATAGCAGTGTGAGAATGGACTAATACATTTATATAAATGGAGCTTTTAAAGCCTCAGCTAATTCTGATAGAAGTCATAGTCCATTCTAGAGAGTACTAATTACAGTTGATTAAAGAAGGGAGAAAAGACAGAAAGGTATGTGTTAGAGAACATACTTTTTATGATTTCATCCCTCTTAAATCGATTGAATCTTGTTTTATGGCCTAAAACAGGGGTTGGAAAACTACTCTAAACAGAGGTTTCCTGGAGCACAGCCATTCCCATTGTCTTCTTATTTTCTACAGCTGCTATCATGCTGCCATGGCAGAGATAAGCAGTTGTGACAGAGACCTTATAGCCTGTAATGCCCAAAATATTGACTGTCTCGCTCTTTAAGAAAAAAAATTGTAAGGCCAGGCGCCGTGGCTCATGCCTGAAATTCCAGCACTTTGGGAGGCTGAGGCGGGCGGATCACCTGAGGTCGGGAATTGGACACCAACTTGACCAACATGGAGAAACCCCATCTCTACTAAAAATACAAAATTAGCTGGGCATGGTGGCACATGCCTGTAATTCCATCTACTCGGAAGGCTGAGGCAGGAGAATTGCTTGAACCTGGGAGGCAGAGGTTGCGGTGAGCCGAGAATGCGCCATTGCACTCCAGCCTGGGCAACAAGAGTGAAATTCCGTTTCAAAGAAAGTTAAAAAAATGTTGCTCTTTGGCCTAGAATGGTGTCTAATTTGAAGAATGTTTCCTGTGCAACTTAAAAAGAATGTGTATATCTGTTGGTGGTGGCTGGAGTATTCTAGAAATACCAGTTAGGTGAAGCTGTCTGATAACGTTTTTCTTACTACTTTTTAACAGCTGTATTCGGATATAGCCATATTCTAAATAATTTACCCATTTAAAGTCCACAGTCCAGAGGTTTTTGATGTTCATAGATAACTGCAACCATCTCCATTTTCGGTGGTGGCAAGAATACGGAGCAACAGGAACTCTGTTTCATTGCTGTCAAGTTTGAACGTTTTTACCATCTCAGAAAGAAACCTGTACCCTTCAACTATCATCCTCCTCCTTTCCCCCAGCCCTAACAACCACTGAGCTACTTTTTGTCCCTTTAGGTTTTCCTCTTTGGTATTTGCAAATGAAAGGAATCATATGTTATGTGGACTTCTGTGTCTGGCTTCTTTAACTTGGCTTGTTTTCAAGGTTCATCCAAATTGTAGTGTAGAAGGTTTTGTATGCACATGTGTTTTCATTTCTCTCTGTATCTAGTATATACCTAGGAATAAAATTGCTGTATGTTTTTATTATAACTCTGTGTTTAATCATTTATTGCCAGATTGTTTTCTCCTCTATTCAGATCCATTGCCCATTCTGTTAAGGCTATTTTTTTTTATGGAGATGGAGTCTCGCTCTGTCGCCCAGGCTGGAGTGCAGTGGCACCATCTCGGCTCACTGCAAGCTCCACCTCCCAGGTTCACGCCATTCTCCTGCCTCAGCCTCCGGAGTAACTGGGACTACAGGCGCCTGCCACATCGCCTGGCTAGTTTTTTGTATTTTTTAGTAGAGACGGGGAAGGCTATTTTTTAAGAGCAGTTTTTAGGTTCACAGGAAAATTGAGAGAAGGATACAAAGACAGCCAAGATAGCACATGTCCCCACACATTCCTAGTTTCCCCATTATCAACAACCCCCCACCAGAGTGATATAATTTTTTTTTTTTACAATTGAGGAACCAACATTGACACATTATTGTCACCCAAAGTCTGTAGTTTACGTTAGGGTTCACAGTTGGTGTTTTACATTGCATAGATTTGGACAAATATATGACATGTATCCACCATTATAGAATCATACGGTAATCACTTCCCAGAGCTGTCATTTTCCGCTGTCTGAATTTCTACTTCTTTTGTGTGGTTTTCTAAGTGGCTGCAGTGAGAGGTTAATTCCCATTGCAGGGGTGGAAGTAGCAGTCTGTATGTTTTAATTTCCTACTAACCCATAAAATTTACCTTGCTTATGTTGATTGCTCAGTTATGGAATTGAATATTCGATTTGTTGGTTTACTAACTAGAATGAAATACGCTGTCTAGAAGCCTCATGTGATTTTGTGATGGTGCCTCCCTTCTCTACTTCTCCATTCATTAAAACAAACCATGAACCTAGCTTCACGTGAGAGTGTGCCTGGGGGCCTGTCACTTGTGCTGTGGGGCAACTTTGAATTGCCCTCCTGCTGCAGCTTGATGACTGTGCCCCTCTGTTGGGCACGCAAGCAAAGCAGATTACAGACAAGGGCCAGGATTTTGGAAGAAGCGAAATTGCATCCTGTGCAGGAGGTGGAGCAGGATTACTTCTCTATGCTAGTCAAGGGCGTATGTTGTTCAATGAAGAAAGCAGGAGGAAGAGAAGGAGGAGAGAAGACCTTGTGAATCTGTGTAACACCAGTGCAGGTGGCTTCATATCACTCTGCCCTGGCTTTCCACCATAAAATTCGGATGATAAAAATCAGCCTGATAGGAGTGTTATGGAAATTAGCTAAAATTATATGAATTAATAAACATAAAATGTATGAATAAAATACAGAGACTGGCATAGAACAAATATTCAAAACAATATGTTTCCTAGAAGGTTTTCTCTAGGGTAAGAGCCCTCAAGTCTTCCTCTTTTGGGCAGCTTCTTCTGTGTTTCCCTCTTTGTCTCAATCAAGAGATCTTCTGCAAAATTATATGATCCATCCTCATTCTGTTCCCCAATCATTATTGTAACTGTGTGATACGGAGATTCTATCTATATTTCATTTGTTAATGTTTTTGTTACTGTTTTTTCCCTCTGGATGTCGTTAGCGTATAAAGACATCCTTAAATAATTATTTTGGGAAACAGTGTTATTTTCTGCCTGGTGATGAATCTTGGGCTAGACAGTTTGAGACGATGCAGTCAATTATTCTAAGAGATAAAACACTGTCTTCTTTGGGTAACTTAACTAAAGTCATTTGTAACAACCTCAGTGGCTGCTAAGTATATTTAATGTTCTTAGAGTCTAAGTGTTTTCAGTTAATTTTTCATTTTCCTTCGCATTTTTATTTGCTTTCACAAGTGGCATTATTAATTTTCTTTTAGGTTATTAAATTAAGGTATGCTTTATAAAATTTTTCAAAGAAAAACTAATCCCATCCCCTGAGATAATCAGTGGGAATAGCTTGAATCATTCACTTCCATAACTTCCTTTGTGTTTATTCAAAAATGCACAAATATATTTAGGCTTTTTTAACTTAGTAACATGTGATGGGCATTCCCTCTAGAGCAGTAGACAGTGGTTAGCTCGTCTAAAAGCTGCCTGCTTTCCCTAACAGGTTACATAATGTTTTATTCCACCTTCCCTATATTGTTGGACATTCAGTTTTTTTCTCTCCTTGTTATATCGCTTGCTTTATTGTGCAGATATCCTAGGTACTGTGAAAACAAAACAAAAACAAACAAACAAAAAAGCCAGGATGGATTCCTCAAGTGGGATTGCCTGTTTGTAGGCAGTATCCTAGTCACGACTTCACTAGTCTGTGTTTGTGCCTATTTTCACTATTTCAGCCTTGTCAATACCCACTTCACTTTTCTTAATTTTTGAGTTTTGGTGTAAAAGAAAGTACTCTATTTTTGCTTTAAAATTTATTTCCTTGATAATTATTTTAGATTTACCATGTTTTCATATACTTACTGCTGGTGTGAATAGGCTTTGGCCCTTTTTCTATTTGTGTCTTTTTCCTTTACCACTTTTGGGTGCTCTCGGTGTATTGGGGACAGCAGTTCTTACGGGTTATATATTTTGCATATGTAAAAGTTATAATTTGATCTTATCTTTTTATTAACATAGTGTTACATTTTTACATAATCTGTCAGCTTATTTATTGTTGTGTTTTCTGTCTTTCCTAAGAATGTTTTTTTTACCCAAAGTTACACAAATATTTACATATCTTTTGGCACTATTATTATATTTAGAGACTTATTTATTGAAAACAGTTGCGCTGATTGTATTTATAAACGCAGTCAAAATGTGGTAACATTTTTATACATTATATTTTGTGTCACTCTTGTTCCCCCACCACCAAGTTTATATGATTTTACAGAGAGTATTAGCACAAATATTTAAATGATTCATTCCTTCTTTTTTCAGACCACCTACTACTATCTTTCTAGGTCTGTAGTCATGCTCTTCGTCAACAATATTCCCAAACTTTCTTCTCTTAACATAGTCTGTCCTCAAAATCCTGTCCTTCTTTTTGGTACCACTAGCACAAATCCTTTTTCTCTTGTGCCTCAGGGAAACCTTTATAAACTTATAGGTTGACCAAATTACTAGTGATTAATAAAATCAGCAGGAAAGAGTGTATTTATGCAGAGAACGTTCTCTACCAAAAGCGTCATTGTGCTGTTTCGTAAATGCGTGTATGTGGGAGGCTGTATACTTAGCCATTAAATAACAGATTGAACTGCCTGGGTTTGAGTTCTGGCTCTACCTCTTATTATAATCTAGGGCAAACTACTTAACTTCACTTGCAGTAATTTTTATTTGAACTGAATAGCTCAAACTATGCTTACTGTATGCCAGGCATTTTCCAAGTGCTTCACATATATTAACTCCTAATCCTCACAAGCACTCTAAATTATCCTCATTTTATACATGGAGACATGAGGTTCAGAAAGCTTAAATAATCTGCACAAGCTAGGGAGTGGGGGGAAGGGCAGTTGTAATCATAAGTGCCTAACAAATGTTTCTTTCTTCATTCTTCTTTTCTATTCCCCTCTAGCCCTTCCTTTCCTCTCCTGGCTTTCCTCTTTGTACCATTTTCCACCTCCTCCTATCTCTCCTTCCCCCATTTCACCCTTTCCCCTCTCTTCACCCTTCTTTCCTTTTCTCCTTGTTCCTCCTACTCCTTTTCTCTCCCTTTCAGCCCCCGCCTCATTTCCTCCTTCTTCCCTTCTTTCTCCTTCTCTACCTCGTCATCTTATTATATCATTTGCAGTGTCAGTGTCTTTCATCCTTTGGGGCGTACCAAGATCCATCAGAGACAGATCCTGCTGCAGAGGCCTTACCATCTGTTAGAAGCTAGAAGACATAGAACTTGCTTTAAATGAAATGGAAAATAAGAGATTTTAGTGCTATTCAAGTTTTAAGGGAGCAATAGTGTCTTTCCTGGAGGCAAAACAAAACAAAACAAAACAAAAACAAACAGCTTTATGGAGGGACAGTCTCCTTCAATGGTATCAGAAAAGGCCCTGTAAAGGCAGTAGTTATATTCTATCTACTCCACTGTATTTAGAATATTTCCTAAATTTATCAGCCTCCCTCTTGATTATTACGTGTGATGGATCTTAAGTTCACTAATTGATCTCAGTACTTTTTAGACTCTTATTTTGTAATGAATGAGTGACTAGTATGGTAAGAGTAAAAATGAAAATGTTAAAGGAGTCTGATTGGGCCATTTGTGAAGAGTTTGGAACACCTTTCAGTACTAACAAGTCAGTCCTCATAGATTGAGGATAGCAAAGAAAAGAGAGATCAGTGTGCCTAAGTCGACAGTAGGTAGAAACATGGTCAGTGGCTACACAAATCCATGTACCCCTAGTCAGTTGCTATGTGTAATCAGTCCCCAAAGAGTTCTGAAAATAATCTGCTTGTGTAAACTGTCATTTATATCATAACATAGCTCTTCTACATCTGTGAAGTGTCATCCTCAGTAAGTACCTCTTCAGAATGCCCAGGCACCATGGCAACAGGCACCTCAGGAAAAGTGAGATGGGCTTTTAATTGCAGCGTCAAAAAGTACATTTCAGCAAGTTTCAAAAACGAGTGCATTATATGACGAAAAGTTATAATTATTTTAGTCATCTCAGCATGAATGCCAGGTGTATTTTTGGCATGGGTCTTCTTAGAAATAAGCATCCTGATTCAATGTGAAAGCATACATGTTACATTGGAGAAAACTATATTAAAAGTTACCAGAAGTTCGGTATCTACTACCTGTATAAGTTTGTGTTCCTATTAATATTTTCCACTAAAATATAAGTGAATTTGCATGAATGCTTCCTTTCATTATTCACAGTGTAAGATATAGGGAGACCTCATTGTCTTTAGGATGGTTTGTCCCTAAGGGGATAGATGCTCAGTTGCCTGTGTGTATCAGCTTTTATTTTTTGTTTATATTTATTGACAAAATCAATATACTATTTGGAAACTGCCAAATTGGTTCTAGAGATCTGAGAGACTAAAATTTGGAGAGCAACATGAGGTCGGTCTTCCCAGGATATTGCTTGAACCAGACCCAGAGTCCTAATTTTAAATGGTTGCTTTACTTGGTGAAATAGATTGGACATTGGCTTTACAGATAAAATGCCCTTGACGTCTTGGATCTCAGTTCTTCAGAAAGGATAAAGAGGATATTAGAAGGGTAATTTCTTTTATTCCTTCCAGCCCTAATGTTCTGCGATTCATCTGAGTATTAATTTGCACGCAGTTATATGGTGATGGGTGGAAACATTTAAAGAAACTTTGAAAATGAATGAATTCATACGACAAGAAAAAATAAAGAGAAAAAACTTAATAGCCTATTTTTGGTCCTATCAGGGGTAAGGTATAAATTATTTACCTTAATAGGTATAAAATGAAATTGAAAGTAATAGATATGGTGTACAGGGAAGTTTCCAGGAAGAAAACTTACGGGAAGATGTTGAAACCAGATGTGATTTAAACACCTAAGTACTCACATTTACTTTCCAGTTCTACTTTTTTCTGAAATTAGCTGTAGTCTTTTGCATATAGTGTTCAGAGAATATTTGTGGAATGAATCGACTAATAAAAAAATAGTTGGGCCTAACTCGTCCGAGCTAAGGAGTTTATATGGTACAGATCTTTGTGGTAACACAAAGAAGAGGTGGCCCAACACAGATATCAGTTAGATTAGGTTTGACCTCAGAAATAATATTTTCAATTGAGTCAAGAACCTTACAAAAAGAAATGTGCTAAAGGACAAGGCTAGTATTTTTTTCCCCAAATTTTATCTGTATTAATTTTCTTCTGAACTCACATATCAGATTTTCTGAGAGCGATGTGTCATAACATTAGTCCCCTTTGCCTTAGTTTGTTACGCCTTGGCCCAAGCAGTGAAGGCCAGGTCCATTGTCCTCTGCTGGTAGTTGTGCACCCATAGGTGACGGATAAGGCAATATATTTTTATTTTTTATTTTTCTTATTACTAAGTAGAATATACAGCTGTGTTTCTCCCCTCCTGAAAGGGTCTCCTTAGAAATTTTCTGGACCTGAATCCTAACCCCTTTGGTATATTAATAAAATGTCTCCAGGAGCCAGATAACACCCCCCATGTTTTATATATTATGACACAGAGTTTTCTCCAAGTTCTGTGGCTTCCCCTTTTTTGACATGTCATACCCAGAAATATAACACCCCAGTCTTCTTGAGCTAGGGACCTAGTTCATCAGATAACAGTTTGGCCCTCTTGAGAAGACCTAAGAAGTTTTCGTATTTTGAATCAAAGCAATTAACTAGATAAATGGTTACAGTTTTAATTCTCATGGCATGTGAAGGGTGGAATATTTTTACAGGAAGTGAAAGCAACCGTTCCCTTCTTTGTATCACATACATTTCTGAGGCTCAGCAGGCTAAGGGTTTCTGCACAGTACTGAGAAATCCAGGGATGTTTTATTTCTCTACAATTAGGTGTTTTAAGTGGGAAGAAACTCTACCAGGTCATGTAAATATTTTATGTAAAAATAGCAAATGATGGCTTATGTATAATAGATGGAGTGAGGTATGCTTTCTAAAATGACTTAAAAATATAGCAGGGAGAAAAGTAAAGGCAGTAGTAATATTATTAGAAACAACCACATCTGGGAATCTCTCTCTATATTTAATAACCTTGACTCTTGTAGTATTTCAGACTTAACTAAAAGATTCCTGTTTCTAGACATATGTCGATAGAATATTTGGAAAATGTCTTTGAACTGACTCTTGCTTGGCACAGAATTTCAAAGAATCCTCATGATCATTTGTTCTATTCCTATGTGTTGAAATTTCTGAACTTGGGTGAGGTGCAATAATCTAAAACCTTATATATATGTACAAGGTAATATGCAAAGATGAGTATTTCTGTCAGGATTTTTTAAACCAATTACCTTTAATTGTTATCTATTTGTTGAAAAAGATAAGTATTCTCTGACATTGTGACTCAGGTGATGAATTGGTTGGATACCTGTTGTTTGCCTCAGTCATTGAAACCAGGAGTATATGGTATAACATCCTATTCTCTCTAAAAATAGTTTCTGTGTTTTTGGTTTTGTTCTGAGTATATTACTTTTCTCTTTGGTCCTTATAATCACAGTTTGTTTTTTATTTTTTAAATTAGAGATGGAGTCTTGCCCTGTCACCCAGCCTGGAGTTATGCTGTGATGGATTACTATATCCTCGAACTCCTGGGCTCAGGTGATCCTCCCCGTGTAGCCTGCCAAGTAGCTGAGACTACAGGTGTGCACCATCATGCCCAACTCATTTGTTAATTGTTTTGTAGAGATAGGGTCTTGCCATGTTGCCCAGGCTGGTCTTGAACTCCTGGCCTCAAGCAGTCCTCCTGCTTCAACCTCTCAGTGTTGGGATCACAGTTGCAAGCCACGACACTTGGCCACAGTTTTAAAGTTTCAAAAACAAATAGAAATAACTAGTTGACTTACTTGACTTACTGTTTCTTTCAGCTTTTTGCCTGAATTCATCAATGGAGACTTTGATTCTATTAGGCCTGAAGTCAGAGAATACTACGCTACTAAGGTAAATTGTAAACACTTTTTTGTTCAAGATCTTTCTCATATGGTTGCTTTTTCTGTGTTGTTTCCAATTTTCATGGTGTATAGGAAGACATTGATAAACTCATTGGTTGGTTACCTTTTACAGTTTTTTTATTTTAGCAATTGTAATATACATTCAAAATGGAAACTTACACTTTTTCGCCACGGATTTGCCGCCAGAACACAGGTGTCATGAAGACTACCTCTAAAAGCCAAAATGAGAAAGGAAAAGACTTATGTCAGCATTATCATCATTGGACACATAGATTCGGGCAAGTCCACCACTACTGGCCATCTGATCTACACATGCAGTGGCATCGACAGAAGAACCATTGAAAAATTTGAGAAGGAGGCTGCTGAGATGGGAAAGGGCTCCTTCAAGTATGCCTGGGTCTTGGATAAACTGAAAGCTGAGCGTGAACGTCGTATCACCATTGATATCTCCTTGTGGAAATTTGAGACCAGCAATACTACGTGACTATCATTGATGCCCCAGGATGCAGAGACTTCATCAAAAATATAATTACAGGGACATCTCAGACTGACCGTGCTGTCCTGATTGTTGCTGCTGGTGTTGGTGAATTTGAAGTTGGTATCTCCCAGAATGGGCAGACCCGAGAGCATGCCCTTCTGGCTTACACACTGGGGGTGACACAACTCATTGTTGGTATTAACAAAATGGATTGCACTGAGCCACCCCACAGCCAGAAGAGATACGAGGAAATCGTTAAGGAAGTCAGCACCTACATTAAGAAAACTGGCTACAACCTTGACACAGTAGGATTTGTGCCCAATTCTGGTTGGAATGGTGACAACATGCTGGAGCCAAGTGCTAACACGACTTGGTTCAGGGGATGGAAAGTCACCGGTAAGGATGGCAATGCCAGTGGAACCACACTGCTTGAGGCTGTGGATCACATCCTGCCACCACCTTGTCCAACTGACAAGCCCCTTCGCCTGCCCCTCCAGGATGTCTACAAAATTGATGGTATTAGTACTGTTCCTGTTGGCTGAGTGGAGACTGGCGTTCTCAAACCTGCTATGGTGGTCACCTTTGCTCCAGTCAACGTTAAAACTAAAGTAAAATCTGTCAAAATGCACCATGAAGCTTTGAGTGAAGCTCTTCTGGGGACAGCGTGGGCTTCAATGTCAAGAATGTGTGTGTCAAGGATGTTCGTTGTGGAAACATTGCTGGTGACAGCAAAAACGACCCACCAATGGAAGCAGCTGGCTTCATTACTCTGGTGATTATCCAGAACCATCCAGGCCAAATCAGTGCTGGCTATGCCCCTGTACTGGATTGCCACACGACTCACATTGCATGCAAGTTTGCTGAGCTGAAGGAAAAGATTGGTCGCCATTCTGGTAAAAAGCTGGGAGATGGCCCTAAATTCTTGAAGTCTGGTGATGCTGCCATCGTTGATATGGTTCCTGGCAAGCCCATGTGTGTTGAGAGCTTCTCAGACTATCCACCTCTGGGTTGCTTTGCCGTTCGTTGTATGAGAGAGACAGTTGCTGTGAGTGTCATCAAAGCAGTGGACAAGAAGGCTGCAGGAGCTGGCAAGGTCACCAAGTCTCCCCAGAAAGCTCAGAAGGCTAAATGAATATTATCCCTAATACCTCCCACCCAGCTTTTAATCAGTGGTGGAAGAACGGTCTCAGAACTGTTTGTTTCAACTGGCCATTTAAGTTTAGTAGTAAAAGACTGGTTAATGATAACAGTGCATCATAAAACCTTCAGAAGGAAAGGAGAATGTTTTGTGGACCACGTTGGTTTTCTTTTTTGTGTGTGGCAGTTTTAAGTTACTAGTTTTTAATATCAGTACTTTTTAATGGAAACAACTTGACCAAAAATTTGTCACAGAATTTTGAGACCCATTAAAAAAATTTAATGAGGAAAAAAAATTGGAAACTTACAAAATGACAAGTTGGAACACACTCTTGGGGAAATTTTATTACCATTATGTAAAAATTAATTCTTTAAACATATATATTTAAAAAGAGCTTATAATTTATATATGCTCATTTAATAATACACAATTGTTGCCTATATTCTCATTATTATATGTTTCTCATGGATCATTTTAACTTCATTTAATGAATGTGTCTTATTTCATTTAACCAATTCCCAATTAATGTACATTTCAGGTGTGCATTTTTTGGTTTTGTAAACTCTGCTAAAATCATCTTTGTAAATGAATTTTTGTAAAAATGCATAATTGTGTACTCACTGGAATTTAGGACTAACATTTTTTCTTTAACATTTAGTTTTCTTGAAATTATTATTACTCTGTTTTGAATAAAACTATTCGCTACAACTTGAGATTGGTAATAACCTACATCTTTTGAAAAGGTGTTAATTTTCTCATTATGCAAATCTTTCAAAGATCCTTGCCACTTAAGAACATATAAATGATCTAATTGGGAATGATATAAGTCACATGGTAGTGTATTAAAGTAACCAGTAATTCAAGGTCTCAGTGGTTTTGGAAGACAGTGAAGAGTTTTTCAAATAAAAATTATAGCATTAGTAATTCTAGCCACAGCACCGTCATCTGTGTTTAATTCTAAACTGGCATTAGTAAAGTATGTATTTTTTAGGAAAGAAACATCAGGTATTGAAATCACAAAACTTTAAATTCTTCGTGAGGCTTACGGGGAGATTAGATAATTCATAAAGAAGAGAAGGAGCCTGTCTCAGAAAGGAAGGAGGGAAGAGAAAAAGGTAGGAAAATGAAGAGAGGAAAAAGGAAACATGATTCTAGGTGGAAACACAAAGGTGCTTTGCTTATAAGGTATAGCGTGTGATGATATGGAAATTCTGGGGCTGGTGGTGAATGCAGGTCTCTGCACATCCCATCTGCCCACCAGCTGATCCGACTTTCCCTCAGCAAATGAAGACCGTTCCCAAGTCAGTGTTTGATATTCATGCTCAATTACTTTAACATTGGCATGTTCCTGTTCATTCCCCACAGTCTCCCTTCTCATTAACTCCATACCTCAACCTCGTTGGGATGGAAAAGTCACAGCCTTGCTTACAATGCAGAGTTTTACAAATGCATAGATATTAATCATATTTTCAGCAGCAGAAGAAAAGTGAGAGAGGCAGAGACAAGCATACTCAAAAAACAAGTTGAAGATCTGGTCAGGTGTGACTCCTCTCCCCCTTCTTTAATGCTGCTGGCTTGCTAAAATCAGAAGTGCCAGCCTGATCACACCTATCCAAGATAAGAAAATAGGGGAAGCCAGCCTTTTTATATCTTAGGCAGTAAAATGAGGGTCAAGGATAGAGGAAATTTTTGAGTTAATGCCCCTTGATGAATTTCTCTTATATTTCCTGCTTCACTTTATTTTAACCTTAAAAACTAAATTATATTTGTTGAGGTTTCGTTTTTAAAGTAAGATTTAGCTGAATCTTCTAATTGTTGAACTGCCTAGTTCTAGGTCGATACAGTATAATCCACTTTCTTCATGTATCAGTGTTGAACTCACTGCTTTGAACCTTTAGGCTAAGTTCCTAGAGGGCACATGATGTCTTTTATATAGTCAATGTGCCCTGTAGAGCACATGGTGAGTGTTTGGCTGTAGTTTTAATAATGATGATAATTACAACAAGTTAATGCAACATTACACTCAATTCATATAAGCCATTATCTCCAACTTAAACAGCCTTTACACCACTCTTTCACAATTGAAAGGCGGTTATCTTCATTTTCAAATACACCCCCTCCCCACCTGGTCTGGGTTTGCAATGAAGGTGAAACTGGGAATCTAGTAAAGTGAAGAAATTTAAAATACCAAAACTTTGTTAAAATCAGAAAGTGGATTGTGTAGCCAACATTTCTTCATACAAAGCGTTAAGCCTGGCAACTGGTGTACAGTCCTGAATTTATAAAGTCCTGGTTTTGAGGTAGCTTTAACATCTTGGTGCTTTCCCTTTTGCCTGTTTGTCTTAGCTCCTCTCTGCCTGGTTCACTACTATTAACTCAGAACGAGGAATATCTCTTACTGATTTTCCTCTTGGTATTTTACTTTTCATTTTTCTGGGTCAGTCAGTGCTTCTTTGATTCAAAGCTAAAATCACCTACTTCAGTCTATCTATTATGCATATCCCCATGTTAATTTTCTGAGAACGTTAGAAGAAACTATGCTATCTTATCAGACTCCTGATATTCTTTCATTATTGTATTCTGTTGGGTCTTCAATGGATTTAGGAAAGGGAGTTTTAAACATGTTTCCTTAATATTTAGGGGGTTAAGGAACTACTTGCAGGATTTAGCTGATGCCTTAAAAAATTACAGAATAACAAGGGTTTGCCATTAATGTAGGTTTATAGGATAGGAGTTAAAATATGTAAATGTAATAAAAATATGAAATACAGTCAACCCTTGGTATCCAGTGATTCATCCAACAGTGTATGGGGAACCTTGGGATATGCAGGGCCTATTAAGGGACTTAAGCATCCTCAGACTTTGATGTTCTCTAGGGTCCTGGAGCCAATCCCCTGTGGATATGAAGGGCCTACTGTAATTTAAAATAGAAGAAATTAAACAACATTCTTTATCCCAATTTTTTGATGAGGGAACTGAGGCCCAGAAAGCTAAGCAACTTCAGCAAAATGGTAGAGCTAGTGAGAGACAGCTTTAGGATTAATGCCCATGTTTTCTATAAAGAGAATGTTATTAGAACTGGGACTGGGTCACTGCTGCTGCTTCTCAACAGGTAACGCCTTTGGCCTATTGGGTAAGACAGCTGTTCCTTGCACTGGATATGTAGCACCCCTGGGAATGAAGGCCACTATCACTGTCAATGTGATAACAGTCAACGACATAATCAAATACTTTACATTATGTTTCCAGTATGTCCCTCTAAACCTTTGATTTTGAGGCAGCAAGGGTAAAGGTGTGATAGTTGGACCAGACCGTGAAAGATCAAAACCTTATAAACTGATAAATTATTAAATTACCTATTAATAAAAACCTATAAGATATTAGATTGAGCCAAGATAGAACACTGAAGAATCAGAGTGGTTTGGTAATATGAAATGAGCAAGGGTATAGGCAGATTTTTGGTATGTTTTTCTTTGTGTTATCAATGAGCATTTTGCCATTCCAGAAAGTGTCACTCTCAACACAAGGCCATGTTCTAGACGGTGTGATGACAACAACCCTAGTCATAAGTCACGAATAGGACTCTAGGTCCAAGTTCTGATTTTATCTTCTTGTTAATCCTTCCAAGTCTTAGAAGAACATAGCATCAAGAATATTGCAAGAAGGTGCCCAAAGATTCATTGTAACTGTATTTATGAAGGCAAGCTTGATTAAGGAAAACATTGAACCCATGTATATATGGTGAATGAGGGTAGCAGAAAGGGTGAGTCGATGCTGAACCACAGATTTTCTGTTACGGAGATAATAAGATAATTCCAGGTCCCCTGGTAATTCTAGCACTATAAACTGGAGGAATGGAGAAAGAAATGTAGGCAGATTTTTGTCTCCTGTCTTTCATTGTATCTTTTTCCCTCTTGGGAAAGATAAGGGTTTTTAAAAGCAAATTGCATGAATTATTGAAGAATATATCTTATTAAAGCATTATTTTGTATAGTATTTTCGCATCGTCATTGAATACTTGCATGGCCATACCCAAATTTTTGAAGAGTGCTCTCGATGGGCAGGGGTAGTGTATCTAATCTTTAAAAACCAATGCTCCCTTTTATAAATAGAAAATGCTATGAATGTTAGATGCAGTAGCAGAAAATGTCTCATCATTTTACATTTCATCATAATGGCTATTACCTGTATAAATGTGCTTCAGTTACATTGTAAGGAATTGGGGATTTGGGTGTAAATATAACTTTCTCAGTCAAAATAATTGGAAATTGTCACCTGGTTGGCATTTGAATAGAATGTCTGATTTTTCATAAATGGGCTACTGATGATAAGCAGAAAGTGCTTATATTTTAATTCCAGTTTAAACCCATTGACTCTCAAATAGTGGGGAGGACGGGTTATTGGGTGGAGGGTACATTCAAGTGTGGATGTCAAATGATTATTACTTAATCTTGGCTGTTAGCAGTGTGCATTTTAGTGTTTAGGCTTTTATAAGTAGAAAAGTGATTGTTTTCTTGAACTAAGTGCAAATTACATTTGTGTTGTTAATTTACATATATGAAAATCTTACCACCACACGTGAAACTAAATCACAGTGTTATATCCCCAACTTTCTCATGTGCTTCTAGTAATGACCTAATAATGGCATACAGGTAGAGTTCTCTGGAAATTCTAAAGCACTATTTTAATATAAGCTGGTAGTATTTTATTTTACTTCCTAAAATTGTTTGCTTAAGACCTTTTTAATATTTTATTATTTCTCAGTAACATTGCTTTTTAAAAATATTTTCAAACATTTCATCTTTGTAAGTGCATAATTTATGAATGTAGATGTGATTCATAATCAGAATTGCTTGGGATATCCTTTTGAATTTGATCAAGCCTCAGGTTTGATTCTATTTACATTTCACAGAATCTCCAGTTAAAAACATCTGCATTGATCCACCTAATCTCATGAATCTTATTATTTTCTACTCTTAACTACGTCTCTTTTTCAGTTCTTCTCAGCCACATGCCAACAACTTTTAGATGAAAAATTAATTAGAGAAAATGACAAACTGGACTGTTAGAAATTGTGAAGTTAGTAAGTTTGACTATTATGCCAAACAGAGGAAACTATACAAAATACATAAAGCTCAACTCCATTTCTTGATATATTTCCTTAAAAAATATAAACAAAATGAAACAAAGCCTGGAGTGTAATAAATTTTTAGGCTTAAGCATGAAGTCTAATTAACATATGCTAAGACATAAAGGCTTTGCTAAGGGAATTATAGACAGGCAGTTTCCCTTGACAACTGACAGGTTCTTCACTTTATATTCCTTAGACTGGCTGTCTAACCCTTATTAGCATCTCACCAAGGGAATGATGAGACTGCCAGGGGAATATTATGTGAAACTATCTCTTGAATATACCTTAATTCTTATGCTTACCTCAATCATAGTCCTTTCAAATTGACTTTATTGCCATTGATGTTTTTTGAAGCTTGTTTTGTTTGAATCTGTTTAACATACTGAAGGCTTTTAGAAAGGGCGAGACTTTGCCCTTTACATTGAAGAGCTCCCAGTGAGACACACAGGAGGACCTCCAGGGGCACCTGCCTGCCTCTCCTCATTCATCTGATGTTACACTCTATGTTCTCCAGGGCCTCTGTGACTCTCTCTTCCCTCCTTTGTCTGACTCGTGGGATTCTTCCTTCACCTAAACCAACCAACTATGACAGTCTAAAAAGTAATAACAGTCAAATATTTTTAGTGCTTAAAATATGCCAGATATTTTTATATGCCCTTTCATTTATGAATTCATCCCTTCACAATTCCCCACCTGGAGGTGGTGGTTAGTCCCTTGTTTATACTGTCTTGCAGAGTTTGAGATAAACAATTCTATCATTTTACTCCTTTTCCCTGTTAACATATGAAGTTCTGGAAGCCGAAGTCTGTGGTCATTTATCCTGGTATCCCCAGTCAATAGTAGGTTCAGATTGAAGTTTATATGAAGCAGATATCTGATCCTTCTTTTAGAACTAAAACAGAAAAGCACTGGTCCTGCTTTGCTTCATAGAAAGAAGATTTCTGTGATCTAATGATTTTGTGAAATTTGCCACATTCTGTATGCCCCTTTTGGAAACCCACTGTGCATGTATCATTTTAAGTGAGTCTGCCAAAAATCTAATTTTACCTTAATGTTTCTCAAATGTATTTCACCCCGGAACATTTACTCTTTACCCTACTAAAAATACAAAAAATTGGCCAGGCGTGGTGTCACACACCTGCGATCCCAGCTAATCAGGAGACTGAGGCACCAGAATTGCTTGGACCCTGGAGACAGAGGTTGCAGTGGGCCGAGATTATGTCACTGTACTTCAGCCTGGGAGACAGAGTGAGACTCTTTCTCAAAGAAAGAAAGTTTTCTGTCAGTGTAGAAACTATTTACCATTCAAGTTTCCTGATGTCAGCCAAAGGCCAATCTTGCAAGCAGGCCATTTTAAAGACAGCAGTCTCAGCCTGCTATGCTAAGTTTTCCCCGTACCCTCTTTCAGCCAGAAGTCTGGCTTTGGTTTTAGGAAGAAAGCCATCATTTGAAACCCTGTGCTGTTCTAAAAAGACGTTCGACTTACATTAACAGAAGGGATGGCTTTCTTATTTGAAACACTATAGCTTTTGTTTCTTGTTGAAAGAAAAGGTTATTTTACAACACATAGGACAATGAAGATTATGCTAGATTAGAATGTCTCTCTAAGTTTGGGAAAGAATGGAGAATTGCTACAAGGTTAAATTGCATTTCTTCTTTTCCTTTATACACCATCTAGATACCAGAAAAAGGATACTAGATTATATTAGGCAGTATACTTAGAGTTTTTATACTGTTACTTAGGTTTTTAAGAGTTGAATCCTGTGACATTCTTGCTGAAGAAATCATTCCTTGAAGGCTGTTACTTGATGATTTAAAAAACAACCTTTTTAGCTTGAAAAGTATAAATGTTTCTAGAAGCCTGGTAAATAAAAGGGACAATCTGCCACAGGACACTTTATACAATGAAGAAGAAAGTGAGAATTGGTTATTTCATGATTATATCTCTGCAGGGAAAAAGACGATGTTCATACCTGTATCCACAAACAGAGATCTTTTAGATTTCAGTTTACTTTATGGAACTATTCCCCTTCTTAGCAGATCTGAGAACAAGTTAGAGCTCATTTTAGATCTGTATCTTTGGTTATTTGGAGTATCTGTCATTTTGCTCTATGCCTGCTGTGCCCTTAATCTGGCAGGCAGTTTTTAATTACAGAGTTCCAGTCAATTCCATTTAATGAATGATTATGGACTCTTATTATTAAAACTTGAATATATTCAATTCTTCCAAGACTCTGGAAAATATCCCCCCCAAATATTTTTAAGTGTATGTCTTGCATACTGATGAGAAGAAAGGCAATGTCAGCAATGAATAGGGGAAAATAAAGAAGCTAACATGTTAAAACCCAGTAAAACTTTTATCATTGCTTATTTGCTAAAGAAAATCCATATCAGTATGCCAATATGAAGGTATAGGAAATTATACTTCATGTTTTCAGAGGCAACTTTAAAGATGGTCTTTGATTTCTTCTTACCTCGTTTACCTTACTGATAGACAACTATTTTCCCCTCTGAGCATGTCTATTTCTTTTCATACTGTCCATTAGCCACTCAGTCCTCAACTGAAAGAACCACTTCCTATCCCTGTTGCACACTCCAAAATTATCTTAACTTTCTCTTTCCTTCTCCTCCAAAGGAAATAATCTTTCCCGTAATGAAACCAATTTTTGTTTGCTCTTAAGGAGCAAGTAAATAAATTCCGTTAATTCACAGCAAGAAACCCATGATGAATTGTCTCTCCTAAGATTACTTATATTTTTAAAGGATGAACTGTTCATCCTTATATACGACTAATAGGAATACATATTTTTACAACTTTCCTAGAAAGCACTCTGGCATCAAATATCAAGGAATCTGAAAATGTTCTCATAATTTCCCCAGTAATTTTATTTCCAGAATTCATTTCTAAAAATATAACCAGCACCAAACATTTATACACAGAGTTGTTGATTGTAATTGTATGTTTCAAAGAAAAAGAAAAAGTCAATTCATAAATATAATAATAAAGATAATATAATGAGTTGAAGAAGAAGAAGGAAAAAGGGAGGGAGGGATAGATAAGCATTCATTGCCCATTTTCAGGAGGCCGCGAAAATCATGAAGATTTCTTAAGTCTGGATGTAGCATGGTTATGCGGGTCATCACATCTGCCTAACAGCTAACGGATGTTCAGGTATTTAAAACTAGAGAAAAACAACTAAATAAATGTTCCTGTAAATTATAAAGGCATTTTTCTGCTTAGTCGTGCCCAAATAACAAAAGTTTAATTAAGCAGGGTACTAAGCAAAGTACAAAGCATGATAGGTTCAGATCCCACACGGTGTTCCCATCAATTGCGTGACCTTGGGCAAGTTATTTAATATCTGGGAACTACAGTCTGCATATTTTAAAATGTGATAATACATTTGCCTTGTAAGGTTATTATGGGGATTCAGAAATGTAATTCATGTAAAGTGATTCATATCTCATATAATACTAAATGTACTCAAATGTTCTTATTAATGTTACTCATTTAGTGAGGGAGACAGTTGTCAATAGATCACATTCTTTAAGATTGGATACTTTAAAGGTTATCTTATTTATCAGAGAATTAGGCTATGTTTTGTTGGAGAATTTTAGTTTATTGAAAATCTTAGAGTTTATTATCTATATATACATGGGATTTAATTATACTAGGTAAGGGTCTATATGCGAGTCACTGGAAATACATTTTCAAAAGTAATATGCATGATACCTAGGAGGAAATAGCACTTATAAGTTCCTAACCTTATAAACTCAGTCCATAAAGTTACAGTAGATGTCTCAGAGCCCCATAAAATCTTGCCAGGATAATTTGCACAAGTGTTTTCTGTCCTGGGTAAATGGATGAGTACTAAATGATGACTTGACCTAAAATGAAAAAGCTAATAGCAAACTTAGGAATGTTTTCACCAGACTTAACTCCTTGTCTCTTGTTTTACGAAGCCAAGTCTCTTTGGATATAATCCATGAAATAACAATTAATATGTTATTACAAATTTTTTCAAAGGATCTGTTTTCTTTCCCATTAAGGAATTTTAGAGGAGTCAGCATAGTATAACCTGATAGGTTTTATGTGTGTAAAATGTATAAACTCATTAACCTATATTAGTTAAATTATTGGCAGACAGTAAACTAAGTAATTGAGAATGACAGTCTAATGGCTTTTGCATTGGAATTTTGCAATTAGGTGCATTATTGACACTCATTGCCTTGTAATAATTTCAGTTGTCAGTAAATTAAAAAATAGTTTTGCAAATATTGACACAAAGTTCTTTGGAGAATATTAATATTTTGCTCACTGTAGTAAACTTTGATGTGAGATGGTCTGCCTATAACATCTGCTGTTCCTAAAGATTCTTCCCAGGTTCTAAGGTGAGCATTTGATACGTATTCATCACTGTGCATCATCTCACTTAATCTTAACAGCAATTCTGGTTTTTTTTTGTTTTTTTTTATTATTATACTTTAAGTTCTAGGGTACAGTTGTACAACGTGCAGTTTTGTTACATATGTATACTTGTGCCATGTTGGTGCGCTGCACCCATCAACTCATCAGCAGCCATCAACTTGTCATTTACATCAGGTATAACTCCCAGTGCCATCCCTCCCCCCTCCCCTCTCCCCATAATAGGCCCCCGTGTGTGATGTTCCCCTTCCCGAGTCCAGGTGATCTCATTGTTCAATTCCCACCTATGAGTGAGAACATGCGGTGTTTGGTTTTCTGTTCTTGCGATAGTTTGCTGAGAATGATGGTTTCCAACTGCATCCATGTCCCTACAAAGGACACAAACTCATCCTTTTTTATGGCTGCATAGTATTCCATGGTGTATATGTGCCACATTTTCTTAATCCAGTCTGTCACTGATGGACATTGGGGTTGATTCCAAGTCTTTGCTATTGTGAATAGTGCCGCAATAAACATACGTGTGCATGTGTCTTTATAGCAGCATGATTTATAATCCTTTGGGTATATACCCAGTAATGGGATGGCTGGGTCATATGGTACTTCAAGTTCTAGATCCTTGAGGAATCGCCACACTATTTTCCATAATGGTTGAACTAGTTTACAATCCCACCAACAGTGTAAAAGTGTTCCTATTTCTCCACATCCTCTCCAGCACCTGTTGTTTCCTGACTTTTTAATGATCGCCATTCTAACTGGTGTGAGATGGTATCTCATTGTGGTTTTGATTTGCATTTCTCTGATGGCCAGTGATGATGAGCATTTTTTCATGTATCTGTTGGCTGTATGCATGTCTTCTTTTGAGAAATGTCTGTTCATATCCTTTGCCCACTTTTTGATGGGGTTGTTTGTTTTTTTCTTGTAAATTTGTTTGAGTTCTTTGTAGGTTCTGGATATTAGCCCATTGTCAGATGAGTAGATTGCAAAAATTTTCTCCCATTCTGTAGGTTGCCTGTTCACTCTGATGGTAGTTTCTTTTGCTGTGCAGAAGCTTTTTAGTTTAATTAGATCCCATTTATCAATTTTGGCTTTTGTTGCCATTGCTTTTGGTGTTTTAGTCATGAAGTTCTTGGCCATGCCTATGTCCTAAATGGTATTACCTAGGTTTTCTTCTAGGGTTTTTATGGTATTGGGTGTAACATTTAAGTCTCTAATCCATCTTGAATTAATTTTCGTATAAGGAATAAGGAAAGGATCCAGTTTCAGCTTTCTACTTATGGCTAGCCAATTTTCCCAGCACCATTTATTAAATAGGGAATCCTTTCCCCATTTCTTGTTTCTCTCAGGTTTGTCAAAGATCAGGTGGCTGTAGATGTTAACAGCAGATCTCTCAGCAGAAACTCTACCAGCCAGAGGAGAGTGGGGGCCAATATTCAACATTCTTAACGAAAAAATTTTCAACCCAGAATTTCATATCCAGCCAAACTGAGTTTCATCAGTGAAGGAGAAATATAATCCTTTACAGGCAAGCAAATGCTTAGAGATTTTGTCACCACCAGGCCTGCCCTACAAGAGATCCTGAAGGAAGCACTAAATATGGAAAGGAACAACAGGTACCAGCCATTGCAAAAACATGCCAAAATGTAAAGACCATCGAAGCTAGGAAGAAACTGCATCAACTAACGAGCAAAATAACCAGATAATATCACAATGACAGGATCAAGTTCACACATAACAATATTAACCTTAAATGTAAATGGACTAAATGGTCCAATTAAAAGACACAGACTGGTAATTTGGATAAACAGTCAATACCCATCAGTTTGCTGTATTCAGGAGACCCATCTCACATGCAGAGACACACATAGGCTCAAAATAAAGGGATGGAGGAAGATCTACCAAGCAAATGGAGAACAAAAAAAAGCAGGGGTTGCAATCCTAGTCTCTGATAAAACAGACTTTAAACCATCAAAGATCAAAAGAGACAAAGAAGGCCATTACATAATGGTAAAGGGATCAATTAAACAGGAAGAGCTAACTATCCTAAATATATATGCACCCAATACAGGAGCACCCAGATTCATAAAGCAAGTCCTTAGAGACTTACAAAGAGACTTAGACTCCCATACAATAATAATGGGAGACTTCAACACCCCACTGTCAACATTAGACAGATCAACAAGACAGAAAGTTAACAAGGATGTCCAGGAATTGAACTCATCTCTGCACCAAGCAGACCTAATAGACATCTACAGAACTCTCCACCCCAAATCAACAGAATATACATTCTTCTCAGCACCACATCACACTTATTCCAAAATTGACCACATAATTGGAAGTAAAGCACTCCTCAGCAAATGTACAAGAACAGAAATTATAACAAACTGTCTCTCAGACCACAGTGCAATCAAACTAGAACTCAGGACTAAGAAACTCAATCAAAACCGCTCAACTACATGGAAACTGAACAGCCTGCTCCTGAATGACTACTGGGTACATAACGAAATGAAGGCAGAAATAAAGATGTTCTTTGAAACCAATGAGAACAAAGATACAACATACCAGAATCTCTGGGACACATTTAAAGCAGTGTGTAGAGGGAAATTTATAGCACTAAATGCCCACAAGAGAAAGCAGGAAAGATCTAAAATTGACACTCTAACATCACAATTAAAAGAAATTAGAGAAGCAAGAGCAAATACATTCAAAAACTAGCAGAAGGCAAGAAATAACTAAGATCAGAGCAGAACTGAAGGAGATAGAGACACAAAAAACCCTCCAAAAAATCAATGAATCCAGGAGTTGGTTTTTTGACAAGATCAACAAAATTGATAGACCACTAGCAAGACTAATAAAGAAGAAAAGAGTGAAGAATCAAATAGATGCAATAAAAAATGATAAAAGGGATATCACCACCGACCCCACAGAAATACAAACTACCATCAGAGAATACTATAAACACCTCTATGCAAATAAACTAGAAAATCTAGAAGAAATGGATAATTTCCTGGACACTTACACTCTCCCAACACTAAACCAGGAAGAAGTTGAATCCCTGAATAGACCAATAACAGGCTCTGAAGTTGAGGCAATAATTAATAGCCTACCAACCAAAAAAAGTCCAGGACCAGATGGATTCACAGCTGAATTCTACCAGAGGTACAAGGAGGAGCTGGTACCATTCCTTCTGAAACTATTCCAATCAGTAGAAAAAGAGGGAATCCTCCCTAACTCATTTTATGAGTCCAACATCATCCTGATACCAAAACCTGGCAGAGACACAACAAAAAAAGAGAATTTTAGACCAATATCCCTGATGAACATCGATGCAAAAGTCCTCAATAAAATACTGGCAAACCGAATCCAGCAGCACATCAAAAAGCTTATCCACCATGATCAAGTGGGCTTCATCCCTGGGATGCAAGGCTGGTTCCACATATGCAAATCAATAAATGTAATCCAGCATATAAACAGAACCAAAGACAAAAACCACATGATTATCTCCATAGATACAGAAAAGGCCTTTGACAAAATTCAACAGCCCTTCATGCTAAAAACTCTCAATAAATTTGGTATTGATGGAATGTATCTCAAAATAGTAAGAGCTATTTATGACAAACCCACAGCCAATATCATACTGAATGGGCAAAAACTGGAAGCATTCCCTTTGAAAACTAGCACAAGACAGGGATGCCCTCTCTCACCACTGCTATTCAACATAGTGTTGGAAGTTCTGGCTAGGGCAATCAGGCAAGAGAAGGAAATAAAGGGTATTCAGTTAGGAAAAGAAGAAGTCAAATTGTCCCTGTTTGCAGATGACATGATTGCATATTTAGAAAACCCCATCGTCTCAGCCCAAAATCTCCTTAAGCTGATAAGCAACTTCAGCAAAGTCTCAGGATACAAAATTAATGTGCAAAAATCACAAGCATTCTTATACACCAGTAACAGACAAACAGAGAGCCAAATCATGAATGAACTTCCATTCACAATTGCTTCAAAGAGAATAAAATACCTAGGAATCCAACTGACAAGGGATGTAAAGGACCTCTTCAAGGAGAACTACAAACCACTGCTCAGTGAAATAAAAGAGGATACAAACAAATGGAAGAACATACCATGCTCATGGATAGGAGGAATCAATATCGTGAAAATGGCCATACTGCCCAAGGTAATTTATAAATTCAATGCCATCCCCATCAAGCTACCAATGAGTTTCTTCACAGAATTGGAAAAAACTGCTTTAAAGTTCATATGGAACCAAAAAAGACCCCACATTGCCAAGACAATCCTAAGTCAAAAGAACAAAGCTGGAGGCATCGTGCTACCTGACTTCAAACTATACTACAAGGCTACAGTAACCAAAACAGCATGGTACTGGTACCAAAACAGAGATATAGACCAATGGAACAGAACCGAGTCCTCAGAAATAATACCACACATCTATAGCCATCTGATCTTTGACAATTCTGATTTTTATATTACTTCTATTACAGATGGAGCTATGAAGTTCAGAGGGATTTTTTTTTTCAATCTAAGCCTTTTTCCTCATATTAAATTGCTTACGATATACAGCATTTAGTGGTATATGGACAATATCTAATTGTAGGCCTAGAAGAAGGGTTGATTGGTAAACTATTAATACAACTCGCAGGCCAAATATGGCTTGATAGCTGTTTTTGTAGTTTTGGCAGGCTAAGAATGGTTTTTACATTTTTAAATAGTTGAAAAAAATCAAATGAAAATTTTACAACACATGAAAATTGTAAGCAAGTTAAATTTAGTTTTATTAGAACACAGCCATTTCCATTCATTCATTTATTAGAGTCTTTCATGCTACACAGGTAGAGTTGAGTAGTTTGGACAGAGACCCTATGGCCTGCAGAGTTGAAAAAATTACTATCTGGCCCTTTATAGGAAAAGTTTGCTGATCCCTTGCCTAAAGGGATAATTTATCTCATCTGCTATGCCTTTATAAATTACTTTATTCATTATTGAGTGCTTACCACTTGCTACACACTATGTTGGGCTCTTGTCCTGGGAATAGTAAACAAAGGAGTACAGCGGGTAGCTGCAAGGAGCTTACAGCTTAAAGCTTATGTTTCAATTAATACTTTAATAGTCATAGGGTAGATTGATAATTCTGTATGATAAAATTATTTGGTTATGCTAATAAGATATGTTAATACTCATAAGGTAGACTTTAATATTCATATAGACCTAAGTAATTAATGTGCTAATAAAATATTAGGTTAATTCAATAGTAAAATTACTTAGTTAAAATAAATATTCACCATAAATCATACTGTTTTAACCCTCTTTCTTTTTAAAAAATGCATACATATACCACACTGAACATAAACCTATCCCTTAGATGATTTGTGATTTTATTATGATGAGGACCATATATTACAAGCATATATTTTATGTTTGCTATAGCTCTAGATGTTGGCAGTATGGGAAATTGAGCTGAACCCTGATCATTCCAGGGCATGTTCCAAAAACTGTTTATTTTTAATTTTTTGCTAAGTTCCTAATACTAGTTTTTTCCTTGTCATTTTTTTTTTTAAATAAGTTAAAACTTATTCAAACATATTCTGAATTTTTTCTGTAGTACTTTATACTACTGCATTTGTTAACCTTGATGTGCATGTCTATTTCAATTTTCCTTACTGGATGTTAGTTTTGTTAACATTAATGTATTTTAAACTTTACTTAATTGCATATGAAATGCTAATTTTTGTTATTTTAAGAATCTTCATTAATTGTGTCCAAATAGAAAAGAGTTACTTAATTTCCTCAAAGCAGCATTAGTATATAGTGAGTAAAAAATAAGTATTTCTTCTCTGTGTGAGATTCATTTTCTGGTTTCTATATGTTTATATTTATGAGAAAAATACCATTATTTTTATGAGGAGAGAAATGGTTTTAAATGAACCACCATTTGTCTAGCCACTAAACGTGTATTGACTTATTGATATGTCCCCATACTATGCTAGTGACTGAGAGTGCAGACGTCCGTTTCCCTGTATTCACGGAGTGTTGCGTTTACTCTTTGTGCCTGAAGATCCTGTTTTCCCCAAATAATAGACAAGATTTGCCAGACAAGAATTTTTGCTTGTGTGTGTGTGAGATTGAGTTGTACCACTTTAATTTGTTCCATGAGTATCCCTTTGTAAAATACTGCTTCTCTTTTAGTAAGTTTTTTGCCTCTTTCTGTTCTTCAGTCCCCTCAAACCTGATAGATGATCATGTGGACAATTAGGATTAAATTACCTTATTTGTAACTTTCTGCACCTTTAATATTTGCTTTCAAATTTTGTGTTTGGAGACCTTAGGGCATTCATCATTTTAATGTGAACTTGTGATATTTCCTTTATCACTGTGAATTATTTCAGTTTGTTCTTATTGAACTTGGTATTCAGCTTGTTGTTATATCTTTTCAATTCAATTTTTAATATTTTTGTTATTACAGCCAAGTATAATGGAAGATATCTTTATAATGTATTGTTTATTAAAACTTTTTGGCAGGTCTCTAGTTTCATATTTAAGTCAAATGAAAGTTTAAGGAAAATTTACATGTGGAAGAAAATTTCTTTTTGTATAACCAGTTTGTTCCTAAATTCTGTCTTTTCCACTATGTATATATGTGTGTGCACATACACGTGTGTATTTATATAAAATTTGCAATTTTGGTCCCTATTTTACCTAATGTACAGTTATTTCTGGCCAATTTTCAATTATATCTTAGGACCTTTTAGGTAATACCAAGGATAAAATACTTGCTAAGGTATTAATTCTCTGTGTTTTATGGTAAAATTATATATGTCATTATAAACTCTTATCTTGTGCTGAAATGGCCGAAGAAGGTAGAACACTATTTTAATGACAATACTTGATTAGCACAAATTCATTACCCAACCTGATAATGAGTCTGCTAATACCAGGCCAACATGTCATGTCTTTAGGGACCACGGCTTTCCCAATCTGGAGATCTATACGCTTTTCAATGTTTACCTTCCTTTGGCCTTCCAATGTACATAGTCTTTAAATTTTTGCATGTTAAAAATTCCTAGATACTGACCTGGGCATGACAGGCAAGAACTTAAATATTTAATCCACCTAGTATTCATTTTCATGTCTAAATGCAGATAAAACCTTGAAATGGGCCGGGTGCGGTGGTTCACACCTATTAATTCCAGCACTTTGGGAGGCCAAGGTGGGCGGATCATGAGGTCAAGAGATCGAAACCATCCTGGCCAAAATGGTGAAACCCCGTCTCTACTAAAAATACAAAAATTAGCTGGGCATGGTGGCACACGCCTGTAGTCCCAGCTACTCAGCAAGCGAGGCAGGAGAATTGCTTGAACCCGGGAGGTGGAGGTTGCAGTGAGCCAAGATCATGCCATTGCACTCTAGCCTGGGTGAGAGAGCCAGACTCCGTCTCAAACTCAATCAATCAATCAATCATTGAAATGAAAAAAGAAGTCATTTGTTAGGTGTCTTCTATTTCAGCCATACCACATAAATGAATATTTTCTTCATCTGTGGGAAGGCTGGTGGTAAGAACTGCTTATATTGCAAGCAATGAAAACAAATAGCTTTAACCACACAAAATAAAACAAATATTTATTCATATAACCAAAAAGGATACAGGAGGATTCAGCTTCAGTGAGGCTTCATGGGCTACCAGAACAGCCCCCAGGTACTGGTTTCTTGTTTAACTCTTTGACCCGCACTACCAGCTTCATTCTCAGGTGCCGCATTGTGGATCTCTGGCTCTAGGCTGTCCTCTTGTGTTGTAGACTGGCTGCCATCTCAACATGTCTTTCTACTGAAGAGGAGAAGTCTCTTGCAGGGTTGATGCACACACCCCAGCAATTCTTGCTCTCTCTTTGGCCCAAATTGTGGCGTGTACTCATCTCCAAACAATTTGCAGTGGATAAGGGGATAAATTATGTTGATCATCTTTACCAGTCCTGATACCTCCACAACTGAGTATCTAATTGTATACCTGAGAGAGGGTAAATAAATATTCAAAGAAAAGTCAGGTGCTAGTATCTAATAAAGAGAAGGAATGCATGCTGGGGATGTAGTATCTTTTTTTTTACTATATAGGAGTCCCCTTTTTCCACAGGGGATATGTTCCAAGATCCCTAGTGGGTACCTGGAACCACAGATAGTACTGAACTCTGTATACACTGTTTTCCTATGCATACATACCTTTGATAAGGTTTAATTTGTAAATGAGTAAGAGATCAGCAGTAATAACTAGTAATACAATATAACATTGATAAGAATAGACTGAAAGAAAAGTTATATAAATGTGATCATTCTCTCTCAGAATATCTGATTGTATTATCCTCACCTATTTTTGGACAGCTGTTGATTGTGGGTAACAGAAACCCCGGAACTCAAAACCATGGAAAAGGGGGGACTACTGTACTTGTTCTGGTGAAGTGTTCATCCTAAGAACTTAAAGAAAATGGAAGAAATACAAAGGACACTATCTTCATATTACCATGACAATCTGTTGCAAGCTTCCATTTTAGCTGGGACTACATGTTTTGTCTGTATGTTTTTCGCATTGATGTCAGAAAGGCTTGCAGTTAGGTGTATGTGTGAGGTGAGGGAGGGAACTGATCAATTCCAGTCGTCCCACTTTAATGCACAGAGGAATGAAAAATGCCAATCAAATAATACAACAGGTATTCACATGTCACCTATTTGAGTTTAGCCTCAAAATATTTTATTAGCATTTATCTATTACAAGAATGTTAAACTGAACAGCTTGTTTAATTATTTTTAATTGGGAAATGTCCTCTATTGATTAATTTAGGCTACCAAGAGATTGAGGTGCCAGTCCGGCTGTAAAGCATAGACTATATCTGATACAGTTTGACTGTGTTCCCACCCAAAATCTCATCTTGAATTGTAATCCCCGTAATCCTTATAATCTGCATGTGTCAATGGAGAAACCAGGTAGAGGTAACTGAATCCTGGGGGTGGTTTCCTTCATGATGTTCTCGTAATAGTGAGTTCTCATGAGATCTGATGGTTTAGTAAGTGTGCGCCAGTTCCTCCTGCATTTGTTTTCCTTCCTGCCACCCTGTGAAGAAGGTGCCTTGCTTCCCCTTTGCCTTCTGCCATGATTGTAAGTTTCCTGAGGCCTCCCCAGCCATGCTGAACTGTGAGTCAATTATGCCTCTTTCCTTTATAGATTATCCAGGCTCAGGCAGTTCTTTATAGCAGTGTGAAAGTGGACTAATATATTTGCAGCTTTATAATTTTAGGAAATAACAAAATGTTCATTTTGTCATTATCAATAGTATTTTCTCACCACGGTACAATATGTAGAACGTGTACTGTTATTCAAACATATGGCATGAGACATCTGCATTATAGCAAATATTCATTCATTCATTTATTGAGTAAATATTTACTGAGTGCTTACTGTGTGCTGTTTGAGGTACTCAGGATAAAACAGAAAACAAAACTGAGGATTAGCCCTGCCTCCTGGTATAAAGAGACAATAAATAATATGTGCTATGTTAGAAAGTGTTATTTCTTTTGGAGAAAACAGAAAATTCTTAGTAGGGTAAGAGCAGTCGGGACAGCCCAGATCAGGCTTGCTAGGGTCGAGCAGAGAGAAGTGCATGAAGTCACAGTTTTAAGTAGGGTAGTCAGGGTGTGCTTCATTAAGAAGGTGAAATTTTAACAAAGATTAGATGAAGGAAAGAAGTTATGAAAACCTTTTATACCCATGTCTTATTTAAGTTCAACAGCTACTTTTTGATATGAATTGTGTCCTCTCTATATTTCACATAAGAATCATAAGAGGCTGGGGCAATATAAAATTATGGAGAGTTAGAAAGTTTCTGGTTTGTGCTTTTTGTAAACAATCAAATTGTAGAAAATGACGATTCTTTGTGTGTGGTTGATAAATACATATAAGTGAAATCTTCAGTTTATGTCAAGGATATATGGCATATTTAAGTGTGCTCCTGGCAGTTTGAGGGTTCCGAATTTCTGTTTTGACTTTGTATTTGCACAGCAAGCACATACAGCATGTACATAGCAACATACACTTAATGTACTTTTTCTTGTGCTCTGGTGGTGGTGGTCAGAGAGAGTAGGAGTGGAGAAGCCCCAGCCACCTCTTGCCATTGTTCTTTCTTTGAGAGATGATTCTATTTAGTCAGCAACTAATATGTTCTTCCTATACCTTTCTTTCCTCATTATTTTTGCCTTTGTTTTCATTTATATATTTTTTCATTTACTTATTAGCTCATTGATTTAACAGATGTTAGATAACTAATATTTGTCTTGAGTGATTGTCATCATTGAAGTCATATTTTACATTTATTTAATATCTTTATGTCTCATAGCATATAGATTTGCATATATGCTCTGTTGTATGTGTATATATAAAATTTTATGTGAATGATCTAGTGTAGAACCTTCAGGAAATATTTATAATTATTATTGCCATTTTTCTAAGTAAGTTATTACTTCTCATGAGTTCCAGCCTCATACCATAGGTTTCACAGCATGATTTATCTATTTTCTGAATCTTCATTACTTGCAGGATGCCATGTAAGAAAACAGTGTTTCTTTCCCTGCTTCTGTATATGATTATTTCTCATATACATGTAGCAGCTTTGAGAATAATGTCTTTGTTGGTGAAACTAGAACCAATGGTATTTGAATTGTTTAAAAACTGCAGGAAAATCATTGTAAGTTCTTTGTCATTTTGACGTAAATCATCTTAAAGAATTATTTTCTTATTGCAAAAATCACACTCTAATATTTGAAAACATTTATAATACTTAATGCTTCATGGCATGTTCTTAATAAAATATCTTGCTTTTGCAGACTGTTATTTTTTGATATATGTTCATTTAGTTTGGTTTTGGTTGAGAATATGCCTTGTCTTGTACTGATATTCAGACACCTGGCACTGGAGAGACTGCTAATGTTTTGGTAAAGGGCTCTGTTCCCACCTGTCCTAGTCAGTGTTGGGCTGAGATGTGGACGCAGCTGGGGAACACATGCTTGTCTTCTCTGTGAGTGTCTACTGAAGCTGAGAGGGCTAGTTTATACGTTACTGGGTGTAAATCTGGATCCTGAATATCTCAGGATCAATGGAATGGAGATAAGAAAATGAAACAGAGTTTTCTAACTTCAAAGAAATGTATGACCTTTTCTGTATGATCTTAAGAAGGTACAACTAAGATCAGTTACAAGACAATAAAGGGAGATATACTTGATACAATAATATTATGAAATTTTAATAGAATTATTGAGATATGCAGTGGGCTAGTTAGAAATTTCCTGTCACTGTAAATGTGTACCAATTTAGTGTGAGGGATAAAGAAGGGACTCAGTTTGATCATAAACCAAATGTTTAATGTATGCTTACTGTGTATTATTCATTGTTCTAGATACTGGGGATAGCAAAGTGAATCAACACTGGCCCCACTCCTTAGTAATA
This sequence comes from Macaca nemestrina, assembly GCF_043159975.1. NCBI lineage: Eukaryota > Metazoa > Chordata > Mammalia > Primates > Cercopithecidae > Macaca > Macaca nemestrina. Next base: position 14,369,615 of record NC_092128.1, read on the forward strand.
AGCACTAAATGACTTTAAAAATAGTATGAAGTTTTATTAGTCCATTCTCATGCTGATATGAAGACATACCTGAGACTGGGATAAAGGAAAGAGGTTTAATTGACTCACAGTTCCACATTGCTGGGGAGGACTCAGAAAACTTACAGTCATGGCAGAAGGCCAAGGAGAAGCAAACACCTTCTAAACAGGGTGGTATGATAGAGTGAGTGCAAGCAGGGGAAATGTGTGACACTTATAAAACCATCAGATCTTATGAGACTCACTCACTGTCACAAGAACAGCATGGGGGAGACTGCCACCATGATTCAATTGCTTCCCACGAGGACCTTCCCATGACTTGTGGGGATTATGGGGATTACAATTCAAGATGTGGTTTGGGTGGTGACACAACCAAACCATAACATGCTGGCCCCGGCCCCTCCCATATCTCATGTCCTCACATTTCAAAACACAATCACTCCTTCCTGAGTCCCCCCAAAGTCTTAACTCATTCCAGCATGAGCTCAAAAGTCCAAGTCCAAATCTGAGATAAGGCAAATCCCTTCTGCTTATGAACCTGTAAAATCAAAAGCAAGTTAGTTACTTCCTAGGTACAATGGAGGTACAAGCATTGAGTAAATACACACATTCCAAATAGGAGAAATTGGCCAAAAAAAGGGGGGCTACAGGTCCGATGCAAGTCCAAAATCCAATAAGGCAGTCATTAAACTTTAAAGTTCCAAAATGATCTCCTTTGACTCCATGTCTCATGTCCAGGTCATGCTGATGCAAGAGGTGGGCTCTCACGGCCTTGGGCAGCTCCACCCCTGTGGCTTTGCAGGGTACAGACTAGCCTCACTCTTTCCTGCTTTCATGAGCTGGCATTGAGTGCCTGCAGCTTTTCCAGGTGGAAGTACAAGATGTTGCTGGATCTACCATTCTGGGATCTAGAGAATGGTGGCCCTCCTCTCATGGCTCCACTAGGCAGTGCCTCAGTCAGGACTCTGTGTGTGGGCTCTAACTCCACATTTCCCCTCTGCATTGCCCCAGCAGAGGTTCTCCATGAGGGCTCTGCCCCTGTAGCAAACTTCTGCCTGGACATTCAGGCATTTGTGTACATCTTCTGAAATCTTGGTTAGAGGTTCCCAAACCTCAGTTCTTGACTTCTGTGCATTTTCAGGCCTAACACCATGTGTAAGCTGCCAAGACTTGGGGCTTGGACCCTCTGAGGCAATGGCCCAAGCTTAATCATTTCCCCTTTTAGCCACAGCTGGGACTGAAGCAGCTAGGATACAGGGCACCATGTCCCGAGGCTGCACAGAGCAGGGGGACCCTGGGCCCAGCACATGAAACCATTTTTTTCCTCCTAGGCCACTGGGCCTGTGTTGGGAGGGGCTGCTGTGAAGATCTCTGACATTCTCTGGAGATATTTTCCCCATTGCCTTTGGATTAACATTGCATTCTTCATTACTTATGCAAATTTCTGCAGCCGACTTGAATTTGTCCCCCAGATAATGGGTTTCTATTTTCTATCGCATCATCAGGCTGTGACTTTTCCAAATTTTTATGCTCTGCTTACCCTTGAATGCTTTGATGCTTAGAAATTTCTTCTGTCAGATATCCTAAGTCATCTCTCTCAAGTTCAAAGTTCCACATGTTTCTGTGGCAGGGGCAAAATGCCACCAGTCTCTTTGCTAAAGCATAGCAAGAGTCACCTTTGCTCCAGTTCCCAAGAAGTTCCTCATTTCCATCTGAGACCCCCTCAGCCTGGACTACATTGTCCATATCACTATCAGTATTTTGGTCAAAGCCATTCAACAAGTCTCTAGGAAGTTCTAAACTTTCCCACATCTTCCTGTCTTCTTAACCCTCGAAGTCTCTAGGAAGTTCTAAACTTTCACACACTTGCCTGTCCTGTCAGTCCCCCAAATGGTTCCAACCTCTGCCTGTTTCCCAGTTCCAAAGTTGCTTCTACATTTTCAGGCATATTTACAGCAGCACCCTTCTCCTGGTACTTACTGCATTAGTCTGTTCTCATGCTGCTATGAAGAAATACCGAAGACTGGGTAATTTATAAAGGAAAGAGCTTTAATTGACTCACAGTTTTGTTTTGCTGGGGAGGCCTTGGGAAACTTACAGTCATAGCAGATGGCAAAGGATAAGCAGGAACCTTCTTCATAGGGAGGCAAAATGGAGTAAGTGCAAGCAGAGGAAATGTCAGATGCTTATAAAATCATCACATCTCATGAGACTCAGTATCATGAGAACAGAATAGAGGAAACTGCTCCCATGATTCAAGAACTTCCCACCTGGTACCTCCCACAATCCATTGGGATTATGGGAAGTACAATTCAAGATTAGGACACAGCCAAACCATATCAGAAATGTTTAAGGTATGTACAAGTATAAAAAATAATAAACCAAATACTTTTGTAACCACAACCTGACTTAATAAACGCTCCCTATACAGTTCAAGACTTGTGTGACCCTTTCTCATGGTTAATTTTATTCTCTTATATTTCTTAATACTTTAACAAAAGCAACACTAAATCCTATGTAAAGGTAATAAGCATGTTTTTACATTGTGTATATATATGCAGTTGTACTGCCTGTGTGATTCTATACCTCATGAATGTATCATTTATTCTTCTGTGATTTTTTTGTTCATTCGTTTTTTGTCATAGAATAACCCATTGTTTAAATATGCCACAAGTTTTTTTGTTAATGTAAGGTATGACAAATGTATATCAGTGATTTTTATTTGGCCTTATCTGATTTCTAGTGAAAATCAACATCCTTTCATGTGTATTGGCTTTTTCTGTCTTGCTAGTCTTTAACTTGCCTATTAAAATATTTTGTGTATTTGCTTTCATGGCTCACTGCAGCCTCGAGCTCTTGGGCTCAAGCAATTCTCCCACCTCAGCCACCCAAGGTGTGCACCACCATGTTCGGCTAATTTTTTTGTAGTGATGGGCTTTTGCTGTGTTACCGAGGCTTGTCTCAATTTTCTGCACTCAAGCAGTCCTACAGGTCTATTGGCTTTTTCATGTGTATTGGTGATATGGTTTGACTGTGTCCCCACCAAAATCTCATTTTGAATTCTCACGTGTTGTGGGAGGGACCTGGTGGGTGGTAATTAAAACATGGGGCCAGGTCTTTCCTGTGCTGTTCTCGTGATAATGAATAAGTCTCATGAAATCTGATGGTTTTAAAAAGGGGAGTTTTTTCCTGAACAAGCTCTCTTTGCCTGCTGCCATCTACTTAGGATATGGCTTGGTCCTCCTTTCCTTCTGCCATGATTATGAGGCCTCCCCAGCCACGTGGAACTGTAAGTCCCATTAAACCTATTTCATTTGTAAATTGCCCAGTCTTTATGTCTTTATAAAGGGTGTGTCTTTATCAGCAGCATGAAAATGGACTAATACAATTGGCTTTTTCAGGTTTGCTATTCTTTAACTTGCCTAGTGAAATATTTTGCCCATTTTTCCATCCAGTTATTCTTTATAGATTTTTATAAATTCTTTATGTATGCTGGATAGTAACCTTTTGTTTTTAGTTATGGTCATGGAAAATACCTTCTTTCATTTTGAAGCTTTCTTTTTTTACTTTATGCATATTGTTTATTGATGACAAAAAGGACTTAATTAAAAGTAGCTGAATTTATCAGTTCATTCTCTTCAGATTTATGTTTATTTTTGTACCTTGTTTAAAATATTACCTACTGCAATCATTTTCTTTTCTGTTTTTTTTTTGTAAATGTTTTGAGACTTTGCTAGTACATTTCAAATATGCATCTGTGTATATTTCTGTCTTCCATTTCTGTTCAGCTATCTATTTACCAACCATATATTGAACACTTTTCTTTGTGCCAGTCACTGTTCTAGTTCCTAGAAGACAGCTGTGAATCACACAAGCAAATATCTATGCTTCTGTGGTGCTAATATTCTACAGTTTCATTCTTCCAATACCCTGTTATGTTAATTACTTTGTATGTCAGAATAACTGGAAAGGCAAGTTCAACTACTGTGTGCTTTTGCAAGATTGCCTTTGCTTTTTTTTTTTTTTTTTTTTTTGGTCCCTTATTCTTTCATGTAAATCATAATCGTTTGTTTGAGTTCCACGAAAAATATCATCCACTCAATAGATGACTTTTCTTATCTTTCTATTCCTGTGAGTCTTTGATACTCTTTCCATGTATATGTGAAAAATTATATTTTAAGACTAATTAGCCAGGAGTGGTGGCTCACACCTATAATCCCAGCATTTTGGGGGGCCAAGACCATAGGATCGTTTGAGCCCAGGAATTTGAGACCAGCCTGGGTAACGTGGCAAAACCCTATCACTACAAAAAAATTAGCTGAGCATGGTGGTGCATGCCTGTAGTCCCAGCTATTTGGGAGGCTGAGGTGGAAGGATTGCTTGAGTCCGGAAGGTCAAGGCTGCAGTGAGCCATGATTGTGCCACTACACTCCATCCTATAGGACAGAAAGAGACCCTGTCTCAAAAAGAAAAAACCAAAAACGCAAAAGTATAATCTGAAAAGTGGAGCCACTTGTTGGTTCATAGCATAATACATCGTATCGTAAAAACAACATATTTTATGTAATTGAGAAAAAAAATCAAAGATAGAAGTAGTTGAAACAAAAATTCCCACTCACTGGCATCATAAGTCTAGGTTTTGTGCATTTCTGTTAGGAAACTAACATTACAAACTACTTATTAGAAAGTCATATACTTTCTTACTTCGCTAAATTTCATGCCTTTAATATCTTCTCAGTCCTTGGATAGTGAGTATGAGGGTTGTCTTTTTTTTTAAGAAAATATCGTATCAGTGGAATTTTTCACAGCACCTCAGTGCTTCTGACGCTAGGAAATTGGGCTTTATTCTGTATAAAATAATCATAAATATTAATGTATAGTAGGTGAGTATTGCTTGTTACCTTAGAGTATTTCTACATTATTCCTTGTTTGCAGGATCTTGGTAGTGTCTCATCTTTATCTTTGTTTCTCCTCTCTTACATCTTAATGTTACCCTAAGAACCAGAAAACAGCAAAAACGTCCTTAGCTGGCCACAGGCCTGTTACTGCACTTTGGTTAAGATTTTGTTCTGCAGGCCTCCTTTCTAACTGTTGGACGCTGCCCTGTTATTAGAGCTATTTCCACTTCTAGTGAGTTCGTTCTCAGTCTGTGATGAGATTGGAACCATTTCAACTTGTGAATGGCTGCTTTTTTAGCAGTTAAAAACCTTCAACAAGTTTATAGAAATTCTTGGCTTAGATTCAGTCTGATTTTTTCAGTGCTAATAATCTCTCTCCATGTCCTGAGCCAAGCATTTCTATGTGTTTATTGTAAGTGATGAGGTAAAGTAAGATATTCCCGCCTTGCTCATATGTTTCAAGTAGCTTTTCTTGTATAGTATCCTTCTTGTGAAACTAACTCTAGAGATGTTATATGACATTTTTCAATCAGCTATCTCAGAACTTGTTTTACTTTGTGAGAGTAAATAAATAGGATTTCTACTCATGGCTTTGCTGCTAATTACTACCTAGCTGTCCAGTTGTCAGCAAATCAGTTTTTATCTCTTGTTTTTATTTTCTTAATCTACAAAATGTTACAGTGGTAGACAGATTACTTCTTGGGTTTTGTTTAACTGTCATTTTCCCCATGGCTTTCTATGTGGATTCTGTGAAGGCAGATAATGATCTATTAATCATCCATTATGTTGTTTCTATTTGCCATTTAAATTTTATTTCGTTTTTGGTGAGTATGTCTATTGTCAGCATTTAAAAGAGGAAGACAACTTTCATTGTCATTTTTGGTATATTTAGCAATAAGACACTGTACGATTGTACCCCCTAGCCAGTGTACATTTTTATAAATGTATTTGTAAAAATCCATTTTCTTCCTCAAGAATATTATTTAAACGTTTATTGAACATTTACTATGCAACAAACCAGTGCCTGGCACTGGAAACAATAATGAATGAACCTGCCCTTAAGGAACTTTCAGCATAATGATTTTTGGTTTGGTGGCAGCCTGTTCTGTTCAACCATGCTAATATCCTGTATGCCCTGCCATATGCTTCTATCTTCTTTTTTAGGAGTGTTAACCTGAGAAGGGTCACTTCTTTATGTCCTTGCTTGGTGATTATAGTAAATTTCAATGTTCTTTTAGGGTCAAGAAAGTATATGTCGATGATCTTGTAAAGATGACATATACATCTTTTAGAGCATAATATATTTCTGAATGATGAGAAATTAATTTTTTCATTGGTCACTATATTGTAGGACAGTCATAAATGAATGAAGCACAGGTTGAGCTTGACACATTTAAAGAGACCTTGAAGTAAAAGAAGAACCTTTAAATCTACCGAGAATGGTTCTTAGAATAATTTAAGAGGCAGTATGGGTGTTTTGTATCCTTGAAAACTCTTTGAATGGCAACTTTATATACTAGATTATATTTAACTTTCCCTTACTCAGCTGTTTGTCAGAGTCCAAGAATTGTTTTATTCCTGAATTAAGAAGTCTGAAGTCCCATCGTGCTCACTTTTATGTACCTTTGCCTCTGTATGACATTGGAGGAAAAGGTGTCATTTCAAAAATATGGTTTCTTTAGCCATCCAAGTTCACTAGTGCCAACAAACTGGCACTTTTGTGGCTTCATACTTATAAATATATTTCAGTGTTTTTCACTGGGTAAGTTATCTTGTAGAGAAGGCAAAGAACTTATAAATTCATTTCATAATGTCCAAAAGATAATCCAGGAGACATATTTTCACAGGCATAACTCCTTGTTTTGTGTCTCACAAGGGAGAAAGAGGCTTTTATCAAATAATATTGTAGGACAGCTGTCTTGATTTTACTTAAAATATGAAGTTTTATTATTACTTCAATATTCATATTAGTTTTTTCATTCATGTAAACTTGTCATTTCTGCTTAAAGAACTTCAAAGTTTCATCAAAATAGTTTCATTTTAATTTCAGGTAGCTGAGAATATAATTTATTATACATGTATCAAAGTCCTTATGTTAATCGTGAATGTCATCACATCAGTATTTTTTAAAGACCCGTTAATGTAGTATAATCTCTACTTTCTTAAGTAAAACGATTGTCATAATCAGTCCATTATTGTAACACTCTAATACCATTCCTGAAACGTCCTATGATGTGAAATAAAAAAGATAATGATAATGATTCTACTGATATGAGAATTGTAAAGGCATAATAGGATATGTCTATTGATACCTTATCTTTACTTTTGTAGCTCTTGATCTTATTCATAAGGGTGAAATTACTACTTATTCTTACCTTTTCTTTTACTTTAATACATAGGGGTGTGAGCTTATTTCAACTCCTGATCAAGACCACACTGACTTTACTAAGTGCCTTAAAGTGCTCCAAAAGAAGATAGAAGAAAAAGACTTAAAGGTAAGATATACATGTATTTGATGGTTATTCCAAAGGATGTGAAAAAAAACTGTTTTTTTTTTTTCACTCAGCTGAAATGGATATTTACTTTTGTGCTGTTTTTTTTTTTTTTTTTTTTTTAATTGCTGTCAGGTTCCCCCCCCGTATAGCAGATAAATCTGCACTTAGCTGTCAAAACATTAACGTGTGCACTTAAACCAGGGGACACAAATGTAAACATCTTACAGTGGCATGGTAATAAAATGGTTGAACTGGACCGTGTGCCAAGTAATCAAAACTGGGGACTCATTCTTGCCTGAAAGTGACTAGCTACTATTCGTCTCTAGTTGGTTGTTGCCATGAAGAGCTCTATGTATTTTTGCACTATGTCTATTTGCATATTATACAGGCAAAACAAATATGACCTTGATGTGGCCCCTGAGCTATCATTGCAAATTTTTATTTAAATGAATATCAACTTTTTTTAAGCCAGAGAAGAGTCTACTGCTTTGCATTTTCTTGCATTTGTGCTCTTTAAAGTTTTCAGTACTGATTTTCACCTAGCATCCAAATGTTTAATTGCATTAATTAGTACACAAGTTTATACTTCATTTTTTGATACCTGTTGAAATGGTATGCAAAGTATTTTAAGACTGTGTTTAATGAAGAGCTTCAAAATTAAACCTGAAGCATCGAATGGCAATTGACCTTTTTTCCCCTGCACTAGCAAGGGCAATAAGTTTTAAGCTGAGATGAATGATCAGTTGTGTAATTTTAAACCAAGAAAAGTAGGAAAACACGCTTGTATATTACAATGATTTTGATAGTACAAGTAACAGAAAATACATGTCAACCTGCGTCAATACCAAGTGATATAGGGCAGTCTTGAGACAGAGCTCAATCAGAATTCATGCTCTTTTTCTTTTATTTATCTCGGCTCCGCTTTGTAGGTTTTGTCTCCAACTGCCACCTGCAGTAACATTTTACCCTTCACATGTAGGGGGATTAAGGCATAGAGCTGGGGGGATACATCACTTCCCACCATCATCGGACTTAACCCTTAAGATCTCTCCTTTAAACCACTATTGCTTTTGGCAAAGGAGAACGAGAGAATCCTGATTGTCTTGGGCTGGAGCCAGGTGTGGGATCAATCCACGTGGCTTATCTATTCAAACTACATGGCTAATACATATTTGGCAGGATGGGATAGATATCAGAGCAGCAGCTCTAACCAAAATTTACTCTCTAGCAAAAGTTTGTTAAAGATACACTCTAACATATATTTACTAAGTTGCAGTAAGTAGTACATTCTTTTCTACCTTTAAAGTAAAACCTTGTTAACTATCACAATTGGCAAGCAGCTTGATCTGCGAACTCAACAAAAATAATTGAGTGAACATTTCTCATCTCTGTTGTAGCTTTGCTGAACTATATCAAATGTATTGTGCTATTTCCAGCAGTAAACTGATATAATTAAACATTTGTTTAATGAAAGCAGAAAACAACCGATTGAGAGTTATCTATTTCATCCAGATATCACTGATTTGGTGTTTCTTAGGGAAAAAAATGTAAATATTACAGCTGTCTTTTGTTTTTCCCAGCACCTCCACTGACATGATTAAAAGCTGTGATGCAATTATGTGAGTCTAATGCGTTGTGTCTAACTGATAGTATCTATAATAGTATTCTGTCATTGAGCCTTGAAACAAATCATCATATCTTAAATTCAACAAGGCCCAAATCTAGAGAGAGCCCCAAACTAGGAGATGAGGGTGTGATCTGGAAACAAATCTGACAGTCTTGGCCAATCTGGTGGGGAGTCTGGGAGCAAGAGTAGCTGTTAGAGGACCCTTGCATTGGGCAGAAATAGCAACAACCTTGTACTCCAACTGTGCTTAGTCACAGACTAGAGGGTGCTCATGAGGAGTGTGGACTTGGCTCAGAGGTTGCCAGGGAAGAGTACAGACTTGGTGGCATGATGTGCTGCCTCCTGAAGGGGTTGCAGCGGGCTGATAACGGATGACTGGCCTCTACACAACCCAACAGTGAGTTCTTTTTTGAAGAGCGATGCAGTGGTGCACTGCCTGTGCTGCCTCAGGCCCCAACATGCTTTGGGCCCAATGCATTCTCCAGCCCCATCCTACACCAGTGTTTCTCCTTTTTTCTAAACTATGCCGTATTTTCTCCTCTCTCCTGCTTTAACGTGTTTTTGTGTATGTTGCCCCCTCTGCTTGGAATCTGTTTTTCCTTTTTTTTTTTTTTAATCTAGCCCATGCATGCTGGAGGGTTTCTTTTTTTTTTTTTTTTTTTTTTTTAGGTCTGATACATTTATTTATCTTTATATATTTTTTATTTCAATGGGTTTTGGGGTACATGTGGTTTTTGGTTACATGGATGAATTGCACATTGTTGAAATCTGAGAGTTGAGTGCACTTGTTATTCCAGTGTAGTGTACGTTGTACCCAATAGGTAGTTTTTCATCCCTCAACCCCCTCCCACCTTCTCCTCTTCTGAGTCCTCGGTGTCCGTTGTATCACTATGCCTTTGCACACCCATAGGTGAGCTCCCACTTATAAGTGAGAAAATGCAGTATTTGGTTTTCCATTTCTGAGTTACTTCACTTAGAATAGTGGGCATGGCAGAGTTTGACTGGCTGTCCTCAACTATCACTCGCAGTTAGGTTTAGCTACTCTACATTTCCATACCCTCCTTTATTTTTTCTTTAGGGCATTCTGAACAATTTTGATCATTTTATTAATTATTTCTCATTGTTTACCTAAAGTCATTCTTGCCAGCTTGACTGTACAGCCCATGAGGCTGAGCTCAGGTCTGCTTATTCATAACTCGACAGCAGTATTTGCATATAAGAAGTACTCCTTGAAAGTTTGGTACGTTTTATGCACTACAAGAACATACAGGAGAGTGGAACGTAACACAGTTGGGGGACAGGCTTTTTAGAGAAGACTGAGACATAATAAGCAAATGGGAGCTAGACAGTGCATTAGTCCATTTTATGTTGCTATAAAGGAATACCTGAGGCTGGATAATTTATAGATATGAGCTGTATTTGGCGTATGCTTATGCTGGCTGTACAAGCATGGCATCAGAATCTATTTGGCTTCTCATGACCCCTCAGGAAGCTTTTACTCATGGCAAAAGGTGAAGGGGCAGCAGGCCTGTCACATGGCAAGAAGGGAGCAAGAAAGATGCCAGGCTCTTCATAAGAACCAGTTCTCTTGGCTGGGCATGGTGGCTCACACCTGTAATCCCAGCACTTTGGGAGGCCATGGCAGGCGGATTACGAGGTCGGGAGATCGAGACCATCCTGGCTAACATGGTGAAACCCCATCTCTACTAAAAATAAAAAAATTAGCTGGGGCAGTGGCACGCGCCTGTAGTCCCAGCTACTTGGGAGGCTGGGGCAGGAGAATCACTTGAACCCAGGAGGCAGAGTGCCAGGTCCGACCCACAGACCCTGACACAGTGACAGATGAAAGACATACACTGACACAGATATTTTGCCTGTCAGTGGGGCTAAGGGGTTCTGCTGCCTGAGTCTGCAGCTTCGGCCTTGATAAGACAGCAAAGTTCACATTTATTTAGTACAGATTAAATGACAAAGTTCTCAAGTAAACACCACTAGAGGGTAATTAACATTGTCGACCTCCTGAGTAGAGAACAGTCATGAGCCCGCAGATGATCAAAGGTTGGTCCTAGGACCACTCAGTAAACAAGCTATTTAGAAAAAGTCCTAGGACCACATAGTAAACCAGCTATTTAGATAAACTCCTCTACATTCCTATGTATCTGTGCCCTAAGCTTTTAAGAGAATTCATTTCCCTTCAGCCAAATCTTTTACTGAAGCTACGCAAACCTGCTGGCCTTCCAAGAAGGTTTGTGTCTATTTGCTATAACTTTATCTTTGTAATTTCTCCCACTACCCTGACCGATCCCCTACAGTGGAGGTTGTGGTGAGCTGAGATGGCACCACTGCACTCCAGCCTGGGTGACAGAGTGAGACTCTGTCTCAAAAATTGGGGATCGCATTTCAACATGAGATTTGGAGGGGACAAACATCCAGACTATATCAGACAGAAAAGGGGAGAAGAGTGTTTCAAGAAGTATTATTGTAGTGCACACAGAGTGCGGGTAGCACTTTGTAGGAGTGGGCACAACTCTATCTCCATCCTCATAGGGTCCTGGCTAGGCCTTGAGAATTAAATTCACCTAAGATAGATTAACAAGAACAAAGCATAAAATTTTATTTCATACAAATTTTACACGACATGGGAGCCCTCATAAAGAAGTGAAGACCCAGAGAAGTATTTAAAGCCCGTTACTTTATATACTAGATTGGACAAAGAATAGTGTGTTGTGAAGAAGCATCTAACTTATGTGGGGAGGCTTGAAATGTAAGAGTTATTATATAACAAGACAAGGATGCCCTCTCTCAGCACTCCTATTCAACACAGTATTGGAAGTTCTAGGCAGGGCTGTCAGGAAAGAGAAAGAAATAGAGGCTGTTCAACTAGGAAGAGAGGAAGTTCAACTATCTTTGTTTGCAGATGACATAAACCTATATCTAGAAAAGCCCATTGTCTCAGCCTAAAAGCTTCTTAAGCTGATAAGCAGCTTCAGCAAAGTCTCAGGATACAAAATCAATGTGCAAAAATCACTAGCATTCCCATACACCAACAACAGGCAAGCTAAGAGCAAATCATAAATGAACTCCCCACTCAAAATTGCCACAAAAAGAATAAAATGCCTAGGAATACAGCTGACGAGGAAAGTGAAGGACTTCTTCAAGGAGAACTACAAACCATGGCTCTAAGAAATCAGAAATGACCCAAACAAATGGAAAAACATTCCATGCTCATGGACAGGAAGAATCAATATCATGAAAATGGCTATACTGCCCAAAGTAATTAATAGATTCAATGCTGTTCCCATTGAATAATTGAATAATAAAACTACTAACACGTTCTTGACAGAAGTAGAAAAAAACTATTTTAAAATTCATATGGAACTGAAAAAAGAGCCCAGATAAGCAAGGCAATCCTAAGCAAAAAGAACAAAGCTTGGAGGCATCATGCTACCCGACTTCAAATTATACTACAGGGCTGCAGTACAAGAACAGATACATAGATCAGTGGAGCAGAACAGATAACCCAGAAATAAGACCACACACCTATAACCATCTGACTTTTGACAAACCTGACCAAAACAAGCAATGGGGGAAAGATTCCCTATTAGATCCCTAATAAATGGTACTGGGAGAACTGGCTAGCCATATGCAGAAAACAGAAACTGGACCACTTCCGTACACCATATACAAAAAATCAACTCAAGATAGATTAAAGACTTCCATGTAACACCCCAAACTCTAAAAACTCTAGAAGAAAACCTAGGCAATACCATTCAGGAAATAGGCACAGGCAAAGATTTCACGATGAAGATGCCAAAAGCAATTGCAACAAAAGCAAAAATTGACAAATAGTGTGTAATTAAGCTAAAGAGCTTCTGCACAGCAATAGAAACTATAAACGGTAAAGAGACAACCTACTGAATGGGAGAAAATTTTTGCAATCTGTGCATCTGATAAAGCCCTAATACTCAGCATCTATAAGGAATTTAAACAGATTTACATGAGAAAAACAACCCCATTAAAAAGTGGGCAGAGTGATTAAATCTGAGGAAATGGAGTATCTGTGAGCTTCCACCTGACTTTACATTTAACTCGGAAGGTCAACACTGTATTTTATTTGATGTTATAGCAAGATAAAAGCAACATTAGAAGGGAAAATAATATTATATATATATATTTTATTTTCCTAATAGGCTGGGCAAGTACTGAATTGTGATTTACATGTCTTAAGACATTTCTGTATTATTTGATTATGTCCAAATTGAATTTCTTGACTCTTGACCATTAGGACTCTGTTAAGCGTAGTCTTTCTATTTAATTTCTACATGGCATTTCTCAGGTAGATACATTATCTTTATACATCAGCAAATATTATGAACTTAGAATATTTTGTTATATCCTCTAATTATCAGTATTGGATTTAGGTGTACATTATTTTTTTGTAATGGGCTTGTGGATTTGTTTTATGTTCATACTAAATATGAACATTCTCCTCAATTGAAAATAAAATTTAAGGCTAACTGTCTGATTGGACTAATTACTCAGCAGCATAAAAAGATGTGACTGATGGGGTTGCAGGAAAAACCATGATAGTACCCCAAGAGATTTCTTTCCAGGTACTCCAGTGTCTCAGTACAGCTTGTTCTCATGAACTGATATCTTTGGCATGGTCTAAAGGAAAATATGTGTGTGTGTGTGTGTGTGTGTGTGTGTGTGTGTATAAAAATGTATTCTGAAAAGGAAAAAATCTTTATAGCGGAGGAGGCTGGCAGATACCACGTCAATCAAGTGAACAACATTAACATCGTTATATCATATTAATAACACCTTCCTACATGGATATAATTTAAGAAGGGCACTTGTGGAGTTCTTCTGTAAAATCCATAATTCCACTTTAACCTTTAAAGTAGTCAAAGAACTCCAAATTGAAGAATATTCCATAAAATGCCTGACCAACATTTTTAAGGCCAAGAAAAAACGACTGAGAAATTGTTATGGCCAGAGTAGATGAAGAAGACATGACAACTAAATGCAGTATGTTAACCTGATTTCTGTTGTGTAATGGAAAAAGAGAACATTAGTGGAAAGCTGTTGAAATGTGAATAAGCTTGAAAGTCTAGTTAATAGTAGTGACCAATGTCAGTCTTAGTTGTATCCTATGTGCCATGTTTAGACAAGATGTTAACACTGCTGAAAACTGGATGAAGAGTATACTCCTTGTACTATTTTTGGAACTTTTTAGTAAATCTAAAATTATTCCAAAACACAACACTTCATTGAGAAAATGTATTCACTGTTTAAAATATGCTATTATCGTAGAACAGGTGTAATCTTTTGTTGAATGTCTCACGGTAATATAGAATAAAGGCAAGTGTTTCTTAGTACTTAGGCAAAAAAAAAAAAACAAAAAAAAACAAAAAAAAAACCAATGCCTTTGATGGACTCTCCCACCTTTAAAATATTTCTTCAGGAAATTTCAAATTGTGAGTTTCTGCTGCATATTTAGACAACTGTTTTACATGAAAATTGTGCCTGGTAGAAAATCTTAGGTAGACATTTGATGGTCTTTAAACTATGGAGACAGCCCAGACGCTCTCAACTTTCCCACTTTCCCAGGGGATAAATTTAAAAATACGGTTAAGACTCTGTCAAAGGTAGAACTGCCACTAGATATGTTTTTATCAGGATTAACTCTTGAAGTAGTAAGCTATGTATTCCTGCCTCCCCTTCTTGCCTGTCAGTCTCCATCCTCGTCTCCTTCAGCCTCTCATTTTCTCTGGCACTGCCTATACTGACATTCTGACATACCTGCTTTTCTCCTCTTTATCTTGTTTCCGTGGCCTTCACTTACCACTTCTGTGCCATTCATTAACTCCCTAATTTGTACCTTTAATCCTAAACTCCAAAGCTGGTTTTCTCCTTGCTAACTGGAAGACCAGAGGAGCTTCATTTTATTGTCTAAAACAAAATTCATCTTTGTTCTCACAAGAACCTCATTTTGTCTTTTTGTATTTCCTTTCTCATTCAATGGCGCTACCATCCACCTGCCTGGCAGAAATCTAAGAGTAATTTTATGCTTTACTCTACTATCCCTCAACAGTTGGTCACAGTTCCCTGAAATTCTTCAGATCTCTGTCCTGTGCCCACTTTTATCTTTGCAGTCTTGTTGCCGCTATGTTAGTTCAAACATTTATCATTTCTCACTTGGGTTATTTTATTAGCCTCTGCTTGCCCCCTTCAGTACATTATCTTACCAAAATTCATATCATATATCTTAAATGTACATCTGCTTTAAATTTTTTATTGTCTCTCATTGTTATGTATTTAAGAAATATGTATTTAATGAAAAAATGCATCTCTAATAACATCAATGCAAATTCCAAAGGACATTATGCTAAAACTTAGCTGGCATATAGAACTTTCTGCAGGACTCTTCTTGCTAGCATTCTTGATGCCATGTTAGTTCTCCTGTGACATGTATCCAGGTGCTTTAGAATCTTGCTTGTCTCTACCAATTGTGATAATGAATATGCTTATTATTGAAAGTAATAATTACCACCTTAAACTTTAATAAAATGTTAATCTTCAAAGCATTGTGATTAGAAGTCAGGTATTCGGGTGCTCAGGATAGGCCTGGCACTCTTTTTAGCTGCATGACAGTAGAAAGATATTTAAGGTTTTTTTTTTCATTTTCGTTTTTTTTTTTTTTTTTTTTTTTTTTTTTTTTAAGACAGAGTCTCACTCTGTCACCCAGGCTGGAGTGCCGTGGCATGATCTCGGCTCACTGCAACTTCCACCTCCTGGGTTCAAGTGATCCTCCTGCCTCAGCTTCCCGAGTAGCTGGGATTACAGGCACACACCACCATGCCCAGCTAGTTTTTGTAGTTTTAGTAGAGATGAGGTTTCACCTTGTTGGCCAGGCTGGTCTCAAACTCCTGACCTCCAAGGTGATCCACCCACCTTGGCCTCCCAAAGTGCTGGGATTACAGGCGTGAGCCACCGCACCCGGCTAGTATTTAAGTTCTTTAAGCCTCAATTTTCTCATATGTAAAGAAAGAATACTAACTCACCTATAACAGAGCATTACATAGTAAAGTTCATAGTTCATAGTAAAGTTCATAGTTCAGTGCCTGCTCCATAAGAAGTCCTTATTTTAAAAATTGGCGATAGTGGTGATAGTAATAGTAATACACTCTTGTGCAACTAAATGTAATAGATTTTGTGGAATAATATCACTTAAGAATTAGATTATGTCTTAGAAATCTCTTCCATTTGTTACAGTTTATTACCCAGGTTCATGGGACTCTCAACATAGTATTGTGGGGTTTTTTTTTTTTTTTTTTTTTTGGACATATTCTAGTTTTACAGGAACTCTCAATATCAGAAACTTGAATTAAACTGAGAGCTTCTTACATGTTAATGTATTTCCCAGGTGAGGTCTGGAACTTCCCCTATTCCCAGGGAACCTATATATATTAAATATATCTCTGTATTTAATAGAATCCAACAGAGAGTGAGATGTACAACCCAGGTAACTATTTTTGTACGTTGCCTTTGTGTGGAGTAAAAAGGAAGGATCTGCTCTACCCTTGCTAATCCTAGTATGGACATTATATGCCTTATGCTCATGAAAGGATATATTACCCTAAGATTAGGCAAAAGTTCATGTTAGAGTTCCACAGGCAAAGTTCCTCCTCTTAGACATACCATAGAGAATATTAGGTATCTTCTTCGAGTCAGCTTAACACACTTTTACTTAATAACTGTTCTGTTTAAGTCAGTATGCTGTGATTTCATGACTAAGTCCATGATCTCAAACAGCCTTCAGTCTAATGGAGGAGACAGATTTACAGGTGACCATAAACTGATTTAGACTACTGTAATAAATACTGTAACTTGCCTCTTCAGAATAGATTCGACTTCTTTTGGATAGATTACTCTGCAGTTATTTAGATATATAATTCCTCTTTGAGAAAATGGAATAATATAGTTTTTTTCTAATGAAATTGAAGCTCATGTTGAAGCCTTCTGTGAACACCATATTTAAGGCAGCACCCCTCAACTCTACCTCTTGAATGCCTTGGTTGAACCATCCTTATATCTTCCCCTGCTCAATTTTCTTGTCGCCATCTGACATACTACATATTTAGGATATTTCTATTACATATTCATTCAATGTGTTATAAACTTCACACGGACAGGGAATTCTGCATGTTTGTACTCTGCTGTGTCCTCAGCACTTAAAACTATACCTGGCACCTGTAAACATATTAAAACACATAGTGGGCACTCCATAAATATTTATTAAATGAATCAGTAGTTACAAATACGGAAGAATCTTGTAACAAACTCTTACCAAAAGTTAGCAAACATTAAGTATCTGCTTTGACTTAACAAGGCTCATTCTATTGCCACAGAACTTATCCATTGAAAAATTTTTTATTTTGGCAGTACATGGAAATATCCATTATTATATCTACTATTATATGAATATATATAATTATATTGTAAATGGTTATATATCTACTATTATATGATTATGTATGATTATTTGATTATAAATACCTTCAGTATTTATACCTATAGCAGAGGAACTTCAGTAGGATGTATGTTGTGTGTAAGTAAAAATTGTACAGTTCATATAATATCTTCCTCTCATTTCCTTAATTGGTATTTTATAACTTTTGGGACCTGCTTCTTCTTCCGAGTTCTAAGTTATTTGTAAAAATCGAGAGCTAAAACATGAGAATACATGAAGGTTGTCTCATATGCCATTGCCATCGTGAACTTGATAATAATAAATCTTGCTGTCTTTCTTGAAGAAGAAACAATGAAAGGAATACTGTTCAATTCCAACATCAGCTCTGTAACTGAGGCATTGTAATAACTTTTATGACAAGTTCACTACCTTTTTGCCTGTGCCTGTGTACCTCAAAGGGATACGGTAAGCTTAAATTGATAATTTTTATAAGATTCTAGAAAGTAACATGACACATGTATTCATTTTATATATATTCAACCATTCAGTTACACATAAATATGTCTATATACACCACTCCTTGCTTTTTAGTGTATAACAACATTGTTCTGTTTGTTGAGTGCCAAAGTAACTACTTATATGTTCAGATTTTGGAACAAACGCAGTGCAAGCTAAGTATCAGACAAAGAAGCAAAGCTAAGGAAAAGATTTCTGGGCATCATCCTGTGTTAGGCTATTTCCTAGATCATTTTGGAGAAGCCTTCAAAAAAGGAATTCACGTCTCTGTTTCTCCTTCTTAGAGATCAGCAATCTTTTTTATAGTGCTGTGCAACGAGAGAAAATAGATAAACCCAGTGCTTTGAAGTGACTTGGGAGATGTTGCTGCAGATATAAAAAGCTTACTACCTTAGAGGCTGTGGCAACCTGATCCATCCCTGCCAGAGGAGAAGCATGCTTTTTATAGGCCCCAAGACAAGGGTTAAGTTTATCTGCTTACCAGGAATCTCAGCTTGATGACTCACCGGCCAGATAAAATTTCTTATTAATGCAGAGAATTCCAGATTTGGTTGGCGTGAGGCTCCTCTTCAAAACACACTCTGACCTTACATGAAAAGAAGTATTTTATTTTGAATTACAGCATCGTGAGAATGCAGAAACTGCAGATGTAGAAAGAAACTATATATTGAGGAATTTTGTAACAATAGTGCACATATAATAGAACATCCTGAAATTACTTAGTAGATTGTAAAATTTGTCCTCATTCTGTATATTCCTTAGCCAGAGAATATTACATGTGGTAGTCCCTATATCTATAATTATGATTGTCCACAATGATAATAGTGTCTATATTTTTAAGAAATGTTTTGGGGCTGTGCACAGGGGCTAATGCCAGCAACTTCAGCACTTTGGGAGGTCAAGGCAGAGGATTGCTTAAGCCCAGAAGTTTGAGACCATCCTGGGCAGCATAGTGAGACCTCGTCTCTAGAAACAAATAAAAATGAGCAGGGTGTAGTTGTGCATGCCTTTAGTCCCAGTTACTTGGGAGGCCGAGGGGAGAGGATACCTTGAGACTTGGAGGTCAAGGCTGCAGTTCAGCCATTCTCGCACCACTGCACTCCAGCCTGGGCAATAGAGCGAGACCCTGTCTCGAAAACAAACAAACAAAAATAAATGTGTGGCTTATAGTTTAAGCCATGACTGAAAAACTGGAATGATGTTACTGCTCATGACAGGTCTATGTATGTCAGATTGATATATTTTTAGTGCTGATTAAATAGGTAATGAAGAAAAGAGATGCATGTAATTTTTTTTTTTTTTTTGCTTTGTGTTAGGTGATGAGCCTAGATATCTCAGAAAGTTCCATTTAAGTTAAGGAAGAAGATGGAATGCTATAGTATTCACTCTCTATCCGTCTCCTCTGTTAGTAGCTGGAAGTAGAAGTTCATGTTGTATCCATGCCGTCTGCTTTCCCATTTGTACTTAGCCCTCCATGGTTAACGTGCTGTTTCATAACAGAAAATGGCATACAAAAATCCAGATTCATGGAGTGGAAATAAGATGATACTAACTTCTTTCCTGAATCTGCTGTGTACCTTCCCCCGTGAACATATATGTCGATGTATATAATTCTCAGTATGAACAACTGGATCAGGATATCTTGAAACATATTAGGAAATAGGAATATCTAAATCAAGTTCTATTGATTGCAGTTTAATTCTGTTTCCTCATGGATTTCTACTAGAGGATTTAGATGCCTGTAAGATTGACCCTAAAGATTCTGATTTTTTTTTTGTAAAGCATCCATATAAATAAAGGAAATTTTTTTAGAGAGGAAATTATTATTTGAACAAATATTTTATTCCAGATTACAGATTTACTGTGATGCTCATGGATATGGAATATGTTTAAGGTAAATAGCAAATAGCGTTGCTTATCACTTTCAGGTCAGCCTGGGGGTGGCTTCAACTTATGAAGCAGACTTACTGCATTGCAAGAAATACACTTTAATTTAATTAATGTCACTGCAGTAACATGTTTAACATTGTCATTTGGCATTATGAAATGGTCCAGTGCATATCTAGAAACCAGAGTGTTAATGACAAAGTGTCAAATTTGCAATCAAAATGCTATTCTCTCAGAAGGTGGAAAGGGGATAATTAACATAAACTGTGTATGTTACACCAGATTGCTAGATCTAAGGATTGCACTACAGCAAGTCTGATGGCCACCTGTTATAACTGGGCAATAAAAAATAGAGAGAGTTTTAAACCACTCAACTTTGGGGGAAATAATACACCAAAAATAGTACAAATAGCCAAATCTATTTTATGCAGACATGGAAGCTAGATGTTTCATATATCACTTTCAATGAGACTATGCAACTGAGACTTATTTCATGATTGAATTCCACCAAGAAATAGATTAAAACAAATCATGATGATGAGAGGATAGTTGCTATTAAGAAATGATCACAAGTACAGATATACTAATCTCCTGGGACCAGAGCATGTCTTTATCACAGTCAATCGGTTCCAAAGTGGCTTGGAAAATTGTCTTTTGGCAACTTGATCATTGGTGGGTGTGACTGATGAAAAAGGATACAGATTCTGAGCTATCAACCCATTTTTCGTGGAAAGGGAAGGAGTGACTGTAGTGTGCTTTCAGGTATTCAACTTTAGCGGGGCCTTATGTATGTTAGAGAATTTTTAGCCAGAGTAAACGGTACTTGGTACTTTTTGAGTAGGACTTCAACAGTAGATTTTGGGATGTTTTCAATTGTGTACCAAGCAACATTTATAAAAGAAAATTGTATGGCCAGGCGCGGTGGCTCAAGCCTGTAATCCCAGCACTTTGGGAGGCCGAGACGGGTGGATCACGAGGTCAGGAGATCAAGACCATCCTGGCTAACACGGTGAAACCCCGTCTCTACTAAAAAATACAAAAAACTAGCCGGGCGTGGTGGTGGGCGCCTGTAGTCCCAGCTACTCGGGACGCTGAGGCAGGAGAATGGCGTGAACCCGGGGGGTGGAGCTGGAAGTGAGCCGAGATCGCGCCACTGCACTCCAGCCTGGGCGACAGAGTGAGACTCTGTCTAAGAAAACAAAAAAGAAAAAGAAAATTGTAATATCCTTTCAAGTCTATCTCCAAATAGCTAATTATAAAAAGAAAATTGTAATATCCTTTCAAGTCTATCTCCAAATAGCTAATTATTTCTGAATATAAGTCACACTTTTATTTTTCATTTTACACTAAACACTTTTATTTTTCATTTTACACTAAACACCTAGTGTGTTAAAGATGGCGTAACACACTTTAATACCACTAGGTATTATGGCCATTCTAAACCATAAACAATGGATCTTTTCATTCCTCATAACCCCTGTAATTCAAAAGGAATACCTTTGAATTCACTAAAATACCTTCATATCCTGAGAATGTGAGAGGTTTGGACACCATAATTACCTCTAGTAGGTTTTATATCTATGCTGTTTATACAGACCCTGATTTTATGTATTGTTATTTACTCATAATTCCTACTCTTCTCCTCAAAGAATTTAATTTTCAGCAAAGATAAGTTGAATAAAATTATGTTAAAAAAGAAACTTCCCACAAGGGTGTGCTTTTTTTTATTCCATTCAACTCTCCTTACCACTCACTTCTGATATAGGGAAATGTAAATACATGCGTATTTGCTCCTCCTGTCCCATGGTGTATTTATATGGGGAAGAAAAATAACACATTTCTACATTTTCTAGATATAACACTCTTGTGTTTGTTTATATGCAAAAAATGTCCCATCTATAGGGATCTCATTGATCTGGCTTGAAAACCTCTAGTCCAGTTAATCAAAGAAATATCAATATTCAAGACAGCTTTGTGAGGAAAGCACTGTTATTACATGATTATTACAAAATCATAAGGCAGCCAGTCTTGAAATGTTTAATTAAAAGATTCAAAATCATTGCCCAGGGTGAATCAGAAAAGGTTTTCATTGTTCAGGGAGTGAACTCTCTGTCATTGTCCTATACACTGTCACGATCGGAGTACCTGAAATTAACGTGCTTTCAGAGATTCTTTGAAGCAATCTGAGGGTAAACAGAACACACCTATGATAAAAGCACTGCATCCAGTGTACCTAGGGAGTGCTCTAAAGGAGGAGAAATGTCACAGCAGTCATCAGATTTAGGTTGTTCGGGGTCAACATATGAAGAACCTTTAATTTCTAGATAAGAAATTTGAGCCTTGATCTATATAGATAATCATAAGCTATTAAAAATTTTTGAGCAGAAAATCATAAGGCAATTTAGAAAAATAATGTAATGGTTGTATGCAAGCTGCATTGAAGGATGGAAAATCTAATGACAGTAATAAAAGAACCAATTACCGTGTTCTTTGAAGAACAATACTTTAGTCATTTTCTCCATCAAGAATTTGAGAAAGGAATAGAGACCTCAGAAATTAGTTTTAAAGTATGTACTTGGTGCTGATTAATCTTTTTTGACAAAATTGAAACCTCAAAACTATAACTATTCAGCTAACATCTATTATGCATGTGCCAGGCACTCTGCTAAGTATTATGGATTGAGAAATGCAAACTGAATGAGACCTAGTTTCTGACTCTAAGACCTTCCTGTCTTTTGGGTGGATGCACTTGTAATCAGATTATCTTGATACACTGTCAGTAGTGCTACAGTAGAAGTCTGATAGGATGGATGAGAAGCCCACTGGAAGCAAACATTTTCCAGTCTAGAGTGTTCAAAGACTCCTTCCTAGTGGAGGTGGTCAGTCTGCTGAGTCTTGAAGGTATGGTAAGGGCTTACCAGAATAAGGGCAGTGTTTACTTTGAGTATTCAAAGTTAAAGATAAACCCCTTAATTCTGGCATGTCAAAGAATAGGCAGTCCTGCGAGAATGTAATAATCACACATACACCCTTGGTTCAGGCAATATTTACATTTGCTTCCTTTAACAAGCTAGCAGAGAACTTTACTGGATTGGTCAGTCTCTCCTGGACTCTCCTACTGCTGGTTCCTATCTTAGTGTGTCAAGGATCTCTGCCAGCAAGACTTTCTTTTTCCACTTATGCAAGGAAGTTGGAGTCCCTTGGCTGAGCTCTCCAGAGAGGTACGGGGCCATCAGTGCTAGAGGGTTAATGAGGGTATAGACTGCCTGGGATTTTATGCTAAAACTTTTACCAGGGGATTATGGTTTATAGCAGACACGTGTCTTAGCACAGATCCTCATCACAGCGCCCTCAGTTTTTCAGATGCAAAGAAGCTTGTATACGTTGCTGACTCTTCATGTTTGTGTTCCTCCCCCTTTTTAAAAAACACTTTTTTTCCTAAAATAACATGTTGAAAAAAAGGGTTTTTTATAATCATGTGTTATAGACTGAGTGTTTGTGTCTCCGAAAATTTCCCCAGTGTGATTGAGGAGGTTGGGCCTTTGGAAGGTAATTTGTTCATGGAGGTCGAGACTTCATGAATCGGATTAGCCCTGATGAAAAAAGCTCTATCTCTACTCTCTGCCGTGACCATGTGAGGATGCAATGAATAGATGGCCATCTGCAAACCAGGAAGAGGGTCCTCACCAGAACTGCATCTGCTGACACCTTGCTCTTGGGCTTCCCAGCCTCCAGAACTGTGAGAAATAAATGTTGTTCAACTATACAGTCTAATTTGTTAAAGCAGCCCGAGCTAAGACAACACTTTTATGACATTTCTTAATAATACTGTGTTAAGAGTTCAGAAAAGTAAAACACTGTATCCAACCAAGTTCACTTTTTTTGGTGGTAGAGGTAGGGCATCTTCGGGAAATACTTACAGTAATTACATGCTTTACAAGGAAAGGAGGGGAAAGGTGATAGTTTTAGCACTAAAGTTTGAAATCTTGTGATGTTTTCTGAGATTTTTTTTTTTAAATGGAGTTTCGCTATTGTAGCCCAGGCTGGAGTGCAATGGCGTGATCTCGGCTTACTGCAACCTGCGCCTCCCGGGTTCAAGCGATTCTCCTGTTTCAGCCTCCCAAGTAGCTGCGATAACAGGTGCATGCCACCATGCCCAGCTAATTTTTGTGTTTTTAGTAAAGACGGGATTTCATCATATTGGTCAGGCTGGTCTCAAACTCCTGACTTCAGGTGATCCTCTTGACTTGGCCTCCCAGAGTGCTGGAATTACAGGTGTGAGCCACCACGCCTGGTTGTTTTCTGAGAATGAAAGTATGGTTGTCCCTTGGTATCTATGGGGGATTCGTTCCAGGACCTACCGTGCATACCAAAATCTGTGGATGCCCATGTCCCTGATATAAAATGGCATAGTATTGGCATGTAACCCATGTATATCATTCTGTATACTTTAAGTCATCTCTAGATTATTTATAATACGGAATGCAATGTCAATACTATGTAAATAATTGTTGTACTGTATTGTTTAAGGAATAATGGCAAGGAAAAAATCTGCCCATGTTCAGTACAGACACAATTTTTTTTTCTGTATATTTTTGATCCATAGTTGGTTGAAACCTATGGATGCAGAACCCCTGGATACAGAGGGCTGATTGTATTTCTAGAATGTAAATGTGGGGTGGGAGTTGAAGATGTGATTTATTTATGTCATTTATTATGGAAGCAAATGGACTTCATCTTGTGGAGCCTGGAGAACCAATACTTAATTTTTTTTTTTTTTTTGAGACAGAGTCTCGCACTGTCGCCCAGGCTACCATGCTGGAGTGCAGTGGCACGATCTCTGCTCACTGCAACCTCCGCCTCCCGGGTTCACGCCATTCTTCTGCCTCAACCTCCCGAGTAGCTGGGACTACAGGCACCCGCCACCGCGCCTGGCTAATTTTTTGTGTTTTTAGTAGAGACGGGGTTTCACTGTGTTAGCCAGGATGGTCTTGATCTCCTGACCTCATGATCCGCCCGCCTCAGTCTCCCAAAGTGCTGGGATTACAGGCGTGAGCCACTGCGCCCAGCACCAATACCTAACTTTAAGCAGAACATTGGAAAGCTCAGATTTAATATTTGGAAAACTTACTGTCATAACCAATTGAAGGACTCCTTGGTTATAGAGGCAGCATTGTAGATAAGAAGGCCAGTGGATTTATCCATGTGAGAATTATGATTTCTGAATTAAGGCTGTGACAGGGATGATGAAATAAGAATTATTCGAGAAAAATCTAGAATTTCCTTGGATTTCTTATCTGTGAATGGAAGCCTCAAAATTTTGCCATGGCAAGAGACATTATTTCTATCTCACCCAAACATGCTTACACTAAACTAGACCTTACGTTATAATGTAGCCTGCTGGAAATGGAAACAGGATCCCTGTAGTAGTGCTTCCCTAGCTTGACAAGATGCAACAAGATGTATCCTGTGTTTGTTCATATAACGTACTTTGGTACTATAAAATACGAGTTCTTTACTTTCTCTCTGGTTTTTCATTGAGCTTCGTATTAATCAGTAGAATTATTTTATCGGCTTACTAAAACATGTTTTAGTATTGCTTTTTTTTTAGTCAAATTATTTGTTCTTGCTCTATCTTGATCCCACTCATTCCTCCAAACCCTGAATTGGCTCTTCCATCTTCAAATTATAGGATCAAACAAACCAAGAATTTCATTATTCTATTGAAGCCTCACTAGAGTGCAGCACACATCTTTGAGAGTTAAAGGAAGCTTATTAAGCGTAATCTAAATTTTTTATACCCTAGTGTTTAATTTTGTTAAGTTGGCTATGCTGACGTTAGTTGCAGCTCTCAGACAGTAGGGTAAACATATGCCTTGGTTTACATGGGATAGTTCCAGTTTGTGCCCGTATTCTTGGTGTAATTTATTTATAATGTCCCCTTTTTACTTTCAAAAGTGTCTCAGTTTGTACATTAAATTGTATGATAACCCTATCTTTCAGGGAGAGCCACAAAGAAATTGTCCATTTATGCATTTCTAGAATTCAATTTATGAAAAGTAAATGTAATTAAAATATGCTGACAGCCACTGTGCCTGCTGTAGACTTCATTCATACTGTCTCTAAGTCTTTTTGAGGACAAATGGAGTAAAACTTGTCATTTGTTTACTGAAAGATTTTTACTGCTATAATAGAAAAATGAAATTACTTCTCTTTTGGTGCTGTATGTCCGTCAACCAGTCTTGTCATGATTCTATTAAGGTAAATAATGCAAAGCTGAGTTTTGCATTTATTTTCTAAACTAAATACATACTATGACTATTTAACTTATTGTGGTAGCAAACAGAGAACCTTGTATGGACTTATAAGTGAAACAAATCTTGAAAAATGTGATAATGAATTTAGTGCATCCCCTACCTTTACAGATGAGTGACCCAGATCACAAGGAGATTATGTTACATATATGTGGTTCATGGCTACTTAAGTAGCATACAGTGCTATAACTAGACCTCCAATGTTTTAATCCAGGGATTCAAGGTTCTTTTCGCTAGATGGGATTGCATATGAAAACCACAGGCTACCTTTATTCCCCTCCCAGTCATCTTGTAAACAAAAAGGTCCGTGGAAAACATCCTGACTTTAGAGTAGGAAATATATGGAAAGCAGTCAGAAATTGATATTTTACATTTCATATATTTAAAATATGGCATAATAGGTATGTGCTGAGTACCTTTGTGAATGTGCGCCAAATATGTTTTAAATTTTTTTTTTTTTTTTTTTTTGAGACAGAGTCTCACTCTGTCGCCCAGGCTGGGTTGCAGTGGTGCGATCTCGGCTCACTGCAAGCTCCACTGCCTCCTGGGTTCACGCCATTCTCCTGCCTCAGCCCCCCTAGAAGCTGGGACTACAGGCGCCAGCCACCACACCGGCTAATTTTTTTGTATTTTTAGCAGAGACGGGGTTTCACCGTGTTAGCCAGGATGGTCTCGATCTCCTGACCTTGTGATCCGCCCGCCTCGGCCTCCCAATATGTTTTAAATTTTTAATTGACTGCATATGTTTATGGGGTACAACGTGATGTTTTGATACCTGTATATACATTGTGGAGTGATCAAATCAGGATAATGTGAATATCCATCACTTTAAGTGTTTATCATTTCTTTGTGGTGAGAACATTGAAAATCCTCACTTTTAGCTATTTTGAAATATATAATACATTATTAACTGTCATCACTGTGCTGTGCAATAGAACACCCGACCTTATTTCTTCTAACTGTAACTTTGTACTCATTGACCAATGTCTGTTTTTCCTCCATCCACCAGCCTCTGATAATTACCATTTTACTCTCTACTTCTATGAGTTTGACTTTTATAGATTCCACATATGAGATCAGACAGTTATTTGTTTCTTTGTTTCTGGCTTGTATAGGTTCATTTACATCACAAATGATAGAATTTCCTCGTTTTTTTAAAAAGGCTAAATCATATTCCATTATTGATAGATACCACAGTTTTTAACCCATTCGGTAGCTACTTGGGTTATTTCCACATCTTGACGATTGTGAATAATGCTGCAGTGAATGTGGGAATGCAGATCTCTTCAGCATACTGGTTTCCATTACTTTGGGTAGGTCCCAGCAGTGGGATTGCTGGATCGTATTGTGATTCTATTTTCAGTTTTTAGAGGAAATTCTATACATTTCTTTACATAGCTCTACTAATTTGTAAAACCACCAAAAGTATATGTATAAGGGTTCCCTTTTCCCCACATCTTCACCAACACTTATCTTTCAACTCTTTGATAATAGCCAGTCTAAAAGTTGTGAGGTAATAATTCATTGTGGTTTTAACTTGCATTCATCTGATGATTAGACCATGATGAGCATTTCTTCACATATCTGTTGGCCATTTCTATGTCTTCTTTTGAGAAATGTCTTTAAATCCTTTGCCTATGTTTTAAAAGGATTAAAATGTGGCACATATACACCATGGAATACTATGCAGCCATATAAAAGGATGAGTTCATGTCCTTTGTAGGGACATGGATGAAACTGGAAACCATCATTCTGAGCAAACTATCGCAGGGACAAAAAACTAAACACCACATGTTCTCACTGATTGGTGGGAATTGAACAATGAGAACACTTGGACACAGAAAGGGGAACATCACACACCGGGGCCTGTTGCGGGGTGAGGGAGGGGGGAGGGATAGCATTGGGAGATATACCTAATGTAAATGACGAGTTAATGGGTGCAGCACACCAACATGGCACATGCATACATATGTAACAAACCTGTACGTTGTGCACATGTACCCTAGAACTTAAAGTATAATAATAAAAAATAATAAGTATTATTTTTTAAAAGGGTTATTTGTTACCTTGTTACAGAGTAGTCTGAGTTTCTTGTATATTTTGAATAGTAGCCCCTTATCTGATGTATGATTTGCAAATATTTTCTCCCAGCTGATGGGTGCCTCCTTTATTAATTGTTTCTATCACTGTGCAGGTGTCTTTTAGTTTGAACCAATCCCATTTGTCTATTTTAGCCCTTGTTACTTGTGATTTTGGGGTCATTATCTAAGAAGTTTCTACCCAGAACGATGTCAGTCTTAGAGCTTTTTCTCCATGTTTTCTTCTTATGTTTTATGGTTTCTGCTCGTATATGTAAATCCTTCATACATTTTGAGTTGATTATTTTATAAGGGGTGAGGTAAGGACCCAAACAACTCCCAGACTCAAGCGATCCTTCTGCCTCAGCTTCCCAAGTAACTAGGACTACAGATGCATGCCACCATGCAAAGCTAATTTTTTTTTACCTTTTACCTTTTATTTATTTATTTTTAATTTTTTTTTTTTTTTTTTTTTTTTTTTTTTGGCAGAGATGGGAGTCTTGCTACGTTGCCTAGGCTAGTCTTGAACTCCTGGCCTCAAGCAGTCCTCTTGCTTTGGCCTCAATAAGTTCTGGGATTACAAGCATGAACTACCATGCCTGGCCTCCAATTTCTTTCTTTCGTACGTAGATATCTAGTTTTCCCAACATCATTTATTGAAGAGACTACACTTTCTTCAATGTGTGTTCTTCACAATTTTGTTGAAAATCAATTGACCATAGATGTGTGGGTTTATTTTGGAGCTCCCTATCCTATTCCATTGGTTGATGTATCTTTTTCTGTCAGTATCATGCTGTTTTGATTACTATAGCATTGTAATATATTTTGAAATCTGGTAGTATGATATCTCCAGCTTTCTTCTTTTTATTGAAGATTGCTTTGTCTATTTGGTGTCTTTTATGACTCCATATGAATTTTATGAATGTTTTTTTCTATTTCTGTGAAGAACTACATTGTAATTTTTATAGGGATTGCATTGAATCTGTAGCATTGTGAGTAATATGGACATTTTAACAATATTCTTCCAATTGAAGAACATGGGATATCTTTTCATTTATTTGTGTCATCTTTAATTTTTTAATTAATGTTTTATAGTTTTTAGTATTCAGATCTTTCACTTAAAATTTGGTTAAATTTACTCCTAAATATTTTTTTGATCCTATTACTAATGGGATTGTTTTCTTCACTTCTTTTTCAGACAGTTCATTGTTACTATATAGAAACTACTGATTTTTTATTTTGCACCCTACAACTTTACTGAATTTTTCAGTTTAAACCATTTTTTGGTAGCTTCTTTAGGATTTTCTGTATATATTAATAAGATCATGACATCAACAAACAGATACAATTTCACTTCATCCTTTCCTGTTTAGATGCTTATTTCTTTCTCTTGGCTAATTGCTCTGGCTAGGACTTTCAGGACTATGTTGAAGATACTTAATATGATTTTTATCTTCTTAAATTTGTTAGACTTGTTCCATGACCTAACATATGATCTATTCTGGGGAATGTTCCTTGTGCACTTAAGAAGAGTATGTCTTCTGTTGCTGTTGGATAGAATGTTCTGGGTATGTCTTTTGGGTCCATTTGTGGTACTTTAAAGTCCAGTTCAAGTCCAGTGTTTTCTTATTGATTTTCTGTCTGGATGACCTGTCTAATGTTTAAAGCGGGGTATTGAAATCTCCTACTATTATTGTGTTGAAGTCTTTGTCTCCTTTCAGATCTCTTAATGTTTACTTTATATATTTAGGTGCTCCAGCGTTGGGTGGACATATATTTACAATTGTCATATCCTCTTGATGAACTGATCCCTTTGTCAGTATATAAGAATCTTCTTTGTCTATTTTTACTGTTTCTACCTAAAGTCTATTTTGTTTGTATTATATATAGCTGCCCCTGCATTCTTTTTGTTTCCATTTTCATGGAATGTCTTTTTTATTCCTTCACCTTCAGCCTATGAGTGTCCTTTAAAGTAAAGCAAGTCTTTAAAGGACACTCATAGACTGAAAATGAAGGAATAAAAAAGCCATTCCATGTTGAGTCTTTACAACAATATATTCAACCACTCTATGCTTTTTGACTGGAAAAGTTAATCCATTTACATTTATATAATTATTGATAGGTGCAGACTTACTAGTGCCATTTTGTTCATTGTTTTCTGTAGAGCAGTTGTTTTTTAGATCTTCTGTTCTTTTTTTCCACTAGTGTTCTTCCTTTGTGGTTTGATGGATGGCTCCCTGTAGTAGTATGCTTTAGATCTTTTCTTCTTATCTTTTGTGTATCTCTTAGAGGATTTTGCTTTGTGGTTACCCTGAGGCTTACATAACACATACTTAAAACTGGCTATTTCAAATTGATAACAGCTTAATTTTGATCCCATACACCCACTACACATTTACTCTTCTACTTCCCACATTTTATGTTTTTAATGTCTTGGTTTATGTTTTTTATAATACATAATCACTTGAAAAATTATTAAAGCTGTAGTTTTGTTTTTAGTAATTTTGCCTTTTATCCTTTATACTGGAGGTATAATTGTTTACCCAGCACTGTTTCAGTGTTAGAGTGTATTGGATTTGACAGTAGACTTGCTTTTATACTTAAAGTTTTATACTTTCATATATTTAATGTTACTAATTAGTGTCCTCTTCTTCTGCTTGAAGAACTCCCTTTGGCATTTCTTATAAGACAAGTCTAGTGGTGATAAACTCTCTCAGTTTTTGTTTGTCTGAGTATTTACTACCTCTTCATTTTCAAAAGACAGGATTGCTGGGAGTAGTATTCTTGGTTGACAGAACAACCCCCCACCCCTTCAGGATTTTGAATATATGATTTAACTCCCTTCTGGCCTGCGAGATTTCTGCTGAGAAATACACTGATACTTTTATGGAGATTCGTCTACATGTGACAATTCACTTTTTCCTTGCTGCTTTCAACACCCTAACTTTTGACATTTTGATTATGATGTGTCTTGGTGTGGGTCTTTTTTGGATTTATCTTATTTGATTTATCATAGGCTTCTTGGATTTGCTTTCTATTTCCTTCCCCAGGCTGGGGATGTTTTCTGCCATTATTTCTTCGAATGTATTTTCTGTTCTTTTCTCTTTCTCTTGTTCTTCTAGTACACTAATAATGTGTAAGTTGTTATACTTGATGGTGTCACATAAGTCTCTTAAGCAATCCTTACTTTTTTTCACTTGTCAGATATTGCTTAAGGATTAAGTAATAAAAGGACTGGGAATTGACCACTGAGTTTTGCTGTGTAGATGCCTTGGGTATTATGTTTGATGCAGTAATAAAGGGTAGCAAACTTATCTCTTATCTGTATTACTATAATGATCTCTTTTTATATCCTGACTTCTTGCCTTTTCACAGTTTATTCTCAACACCCTCCGCATGGTGACATTTTAAAATACATAGATCATATCAATCCTCAGCCCAGAATGGCCCCCCATTTAATGTTAATAAAAACCAAGGACTTTACAATGACTTAACAAAGCTCTGTACAAATCTAACACTTGCATTTTACTCTGATTTTTCCTACTTCTACTAATTTTTAATTTTGCTCTAGCAACTTAACTCCTAAAGCTCTTTGCCAATGCCTGTAGCCATGTAACATTGTCCCTATATTACTATAGTCTGTTCTCTGAAACATCATCCCGCCCCCTATTGTCCTGCCCCACGTATCCACATATGTGGCTAATTCCCTCAACTTCTTTCAAGTCTTTGTCTACTTTATTACTTTTCCAATGCAGCCTACTGTAGCTGTCTTATTTAAAGTTGAAACATTCCCCACAACCATTTTTTATCTTCCTTTCTCTACTCTATTATTCTCTTTTAGCATTTACCACCTTTTTCACATTCTAACTTATATACTCCTATAAAAAAACCTTTTTATCAAGTGATATTATCCTTCATTTGAATGTTAACTCCATGAAGGCAGGGGCTTATGTGTTCTTTGCCGATATCCTAAGTATTTAGGATATTTCCTAGCACACGGTAAATAATCCACAAACATTGGTTAGTTTTTCTTGTCATTAGCTTGTAAATGAAGCTTATAAAAGCATCAGATGTATATCTGAGCTAATAAATATGACGTGTTTGCTTTTTTCAAAAGCTACTCCCTGTTGGAATCATTTCCAAGTAAGAAAGTACTATTTTGTAGGAGTTAGGTGATGTTAACTCAGTCTAATAATTAGCTTCTTGCCTCTATGATTATTTATTCAGTTTTTCCTGAGTATTTATATGCTCAAGGGAATCTCAGTAAACACCTGTTGTCTACTCTGTTGCAAACACTGTGCTAGTGGCTGTGATTCATAGGCCTCCTCTAGAAGGAGAGATTCACAAGTACGTCGATGTTTATAACAAAGGATGACTGGGTGATGTTAGAAATAAATGCACAGGGGTTTGGGTTCACACAGAAAAGACACACTTGCAGTCTACAAATGGTCTATTTTAGATTGAACACTCTGTCGTCTTTCTGATATCTCTGTGAATATCAGATGTCCTACTTACAGCCAGAACTAGAGAACTGCAAAAATGATCCAAAGCCAATTCCTTTTCTGTCCCACCTGCAGCTTGCATTGATCCTCGTGTTTTTAATCAATCTTGCTAAATACTTCCTGTAGGGAAAATGAGTAGTGATGAGAGGTAATCTTGCTGCTACTTTCTTCTGAAAATTTTAATGATTGATTTACAGATATTGCTTATTCATCCTGATATCCCATTGTAGAAGATGGGGATTAAATTTCAGTCTTAAAGGTTATGGGATCCCTCAAGGCTTGGCGTATAGTAATGAAAAATTGAGAACCTAAAAAGGGGATTTCAGATTCTGTATAGTGAATAAACTTTTATCAGGCCTTGCTTCTGATACGAATTTAGGATTATGTGGATAGGAATATGCCATGAGCTTTTTACTGCAGCCTTAGAACTTTCTCTATATTTCGTATACAATTTCTTATTTATGTATTTCTCTTCAGTTTAAAGCTCTAGTTTTCCTGAAGTCATAAATAATCTCTGGGCCTTTCCCAACTGGTCTATAGAGGCCTTCTTAATAAGGCCTCCAAAACATAAATAGAAATGATTTACCTAACTTGATATCACAAACAGAAGCCATCCCTTTGATAAGTCTATGTCTAATTGCTTACAAGTTAACTCTTTCCTCTGAATATTAACAGATGTCCTGGACATTGCCTGTGTATTTGGAGTAATACGTACTTCCTAGATTACATGGTCTTTCTGAGCCACAAAACCTAATTCTTTGAATTCTAAAAAGATCTCTAAGGAGAATAATAGATCCTTTAGATGTATGGTTTGTCTGGTTTCTGTTTCTTTTTTTCTTTTTCTTTCTTTCTTTTTTTTTTTTTTTGTGAGACATAGTCTCACTCTGTCGCCCAGGCTGGAGTGCAATGGCGCAACCTTGGCTCACCACAACCTCTGCCTCCTGGGTTCAAATGATTCTCCTGCCTCAGCCTCCCCAGTAGCTGGGACTACAGGTGCGCACCACCACTTGGGCCCAGCTAATTTTTGTATTTTTAGTAGAGACGGGGTTTCATCATGTTGGCCGGGATGATCTCGATCTCTTGACCTCGTGATCCGCCTGCCTCAGTCCCCAAAGTGCTGAGATTACAGACATGAGCCACTGCACCCAGCCTGCCTGGTTTCTTTGATTTTTAACTTTTGATATTCCTGAGTACATATCAGGTGGGTATATTTCTGGGGAACACACAGATATTTTAGTACAGGCACGCAACGTATAATAATCACATCATGGAAACTGGGTTTTCCGTCCCCCGAAGCATTTACCCTTTGTGTTACAAACAATCCAGTTATACTCTTAGTTACTGGTTTGACTGTCTTAAAATATTTTAAGCTTAATGTGAAGCATGTTACCCTTAGTAAAAATTCCCATTCTTCTTACATTCTGATAAGGTCACAAATAGGAAACTCGTTTCAGAACTTGGTTCTTCTCTGTAATTTACTTTTAGTGCTGTTATGGAACCCCATTTTGAAGTATACATTCCCACAGCATGGCAATTATCTATTTCTTCCTTAGGCTAATGAGTCTTTTCTTGCAATATCTTCACTTATTCATTTGTCAAACTCTTGAACATCTTGTATGTAAAGCACTTTGCAAAATCCCTGGTATAACCGTTGAACCAGAGAAACACAACATTTGGCTTCATAACCTGATACCACTTATTTCTCTGGGAATTGAATAGGTTCTATTGGTACTTGGTTAACAGGTATTATTCTAAACTCATGCCATCTTTATGGATCACACATTAAGCCTTTTTAATGTATTATTTTAAAACATAAACACCAATATTCTGTATTTTTGCTTATTTTTTATATGTGACTATATGTGACTATATGTGACTCCCGGTTTTACCTTCCTTGCTTAGGTTGATGTGATCGTGACACTGGGAGGCCTCGCTGGGCGTTTTGACCAGATTATGGCATCTGTGAATACCTTGTTCCGAGCGACTCACATCACTCCTTTTCCAGTTATAATAATCCAAGAGGAATCACTGATCTACCTGCTCCAACCAGTAAGTCAAAAGAGAATATAATGTGAGCCCTTTCCTTCACAAAGCATCTACCACTTGAGTAGACTAGGAGAAAACATTGGCCCTGCTTGGGTCTTTGAACTGCGAGTGGAACTGATCATGTGTGCTTTCTTGTGGCCACTTTAGTTTTGCCTCAGGTCACTGACCAGCAAAAATGTGGCGAAGAATCCTGAAAGTTTAAATTTTGTTATGTCTAGAAAACAAGATAAAATGTTGCAACTCTAAATCCACTAAGAATTAAGTTGAGCACTGTTGCGTTTTGAACAGCTGAATGTGAATGACATTTGAGAAAAACCTCAATAGGGGAAACACAAGGCTTGGCAAATGCTGCTAATGTAATTCTTATGTATTTTGAGTGTTGTCATTATAATTGGATATAATTGGAAACTGGGTTTGATTTCATTAGGCACTTAGAAGACAATCTTGAGCTTTTACTATTCATAAGTTGCCTGGTGATTAGTTTCTCTGTCTCAGAATAATTTCTAATGATGTCTTTCATTTCCAGTGATAAACATTAACGACATTTTCTCTCAGTGTAGTGCATAGAACAGAATTCTCACTAAACAAACACATTTTATGAGGTTTATTGGTGGATTTCAGTTTAAAAATATCATTTGGTAACTTTTTGTTTGTTTGTTTGTTTGTTTGAAGATAGTGGACAGATCTTTCCATGTTCGCCTCTCATTGGAGTCTACTGCTTACAGTTTTGCTTCTACCCTACCTACCATCTGTAGTGTGGCATTACTAGAAATTGTGGTTTGGTTAATAGGTTAATAGGGTGGGTTTAGTGCATGCGTACTATTCTTTAGCCAGTTTTGCATTTTTTTTTTTCCTGGCTCTTTGTGTGTCTCAGCCATGTTGCTTTCTGGATAAAAGTAGAGGAGAAGAATTCAGATTTCAAACAATACTATCCATTTATTTAGTCAACAGTTACAGACTGCCTTCTGCGTATTTGTTGCACTGCATGGCAATGAAGGATAAAAATAAAGAGTTGCATGTGATCTTTGCTCTACAGATTAAGTGTAATGGAAGATCCATTCATACAAATGTAATCATAATGCAGTGTTGAAAGATTAGTACCAAAAAATGAAATAACAGAAAACTGGGGCATGTGTGTGGCAAGAAAAGTCTTCGCAGAGGCACTCATGTTGTCTTCACTCAATTACTTCAACAAACATTTACTGAGTACCTGCTATTTGCCAGGCTCCTTTCTAGGGATAGAGCAGTTAACAATATAAACAGAAATCCTTTCATGCAACATCCCTTCTACTGAGCTTACAATTCAACAGAATATTCAAGGATGACTAGATTCTTGCTGTGGAAGAT
Source organism: Macaca nemestrina (assembly GCF_043159975.1). Classification (NCBI taxonomy): domain Eukaryota; kingdom Metazoa; phylum Chordata; class Mammalia; order Primates; family Cercopithecidae; genus Macaca; species Macaca nemestrina. The sequence goes on from NC_092128.1 coordinate 14,405,819, forward strand.
GATGGGAAAGTTACTTAATTCAAGAGGAGCCAGAAAAGAAACACGGAGATGCAGGATATGTTACAGGATTTGCAGGTAATTCTGTGCAGCTAAAATATGGGGTGTGGATGGAAAAATGCCCGAAGATAAGACGAGAAAACTAATTGGGATACTGATTGTGAAGAACTTTAAATTCCACACAATGGAATGTGAACTTCCTTTTGCCATAGGTTTTGGAAAGTCATTAAAAGATTTTGGTTAGCAGTACAGGTATGCTTTTTAGATTTCTTATCAAATTATATGTTGGTTAAATACCCATAGGTTCCCAACAGTTTCTGAAGTTTGAAACTTACTACTATTGTGAAACATTGAGCTTTGTTATATTGCATTGAAGTGATGGTATGACTGCTAAAGTATGCAGTCATAACTTCTCTCCGTGTAGATGCTCTGGTCAATATATTACTAGTTAAAGATGTAGTACAATACTTTTTAAAATTATAATTGGCAGATTCACTGATAGAAAAAGCTACGTCTAAAATATGACTTCTACGTTAAGGTATTTTTACTGTTTTGGGTTTCTGTATTTTCCCTATAATTGGTATAATTATGAACTTTCTGAAATACATTTGGCTTGGGATTCATTGGATTTCCTTCCATCTACAGATTGTTGGCTGTCATCATTTCTGGAAAACCCTCAACCATTATGTTTTCAAATAGTGCCCTATTCTCCTCTTTTCTTCTGTACCTCCTATTATATGTATTTAAGATCCTCTACTTATATCGTATACATCTCAGCACTTTCATATTTTCTATGTCTTAATCTCTCTGGGCTGCATTCTGAAGTTCTTCACCACCTCTGTTCTGTTCACTGTCCCGCTTCTGCTCTTCCTATCTGCCGCTAGACCCACCCTCTGCGTTTTTAATTCCTGCCACGAGTATTCTTTCTTACATGCGTGCCCTTTACTCACGTTTTCAAGGGGCTCTTTCTGAAAACATAATTATCAAACCGGTTTTATAGTCTAAAATAATTCTAATGTAAGCCAGCTGCCTTTTATGTTCACTTTTGCTTTCATATTTCATGACCTCAGTTCCTTCTCTGTTTTATGATTTTGGGCCGGGACCTCACATTTCTGAGAACTTTAAATAAGTGTGGGAATTGTTTGAGGCGTGAGTTAAAAGTAAATCCAGGGAGAATTTACATTTGCTTTTGCCTGGCTGCTGAGTGGACTTGTAGCCCAGTTCTGTGGGAGCACCAACTACTTAGGACATTTTGTCTGAGGCTTTTTTGGACCACATTGTCCGTGTAGATTCTGAATGTAACACTGCTGAGAAATTGATGTCTGGTTACAAATGCTCAGGGGAGACTTTTTTCATCTTCTCAGCTATGGAGTGCCAAGGTGTTTGGTTGTCCACTTTTCCTAGCAGTCCAGTGGGAGTGTTGCTTATATTCATCTTGATATTTCGGATCTCTGCTTTACGTGGTACAGCATCCTTTGAGATGTCCACCTTGGGCAGGCCTTGGGCTTTGTCTTCTGACAACCTTCCATACTTGGGGGCTTTAGAAACTGAAGCTCAGGTTCATCTGATTTGCTAAACACTCTCCAGATGAAAGTTAGCCTTGGCCTTCTTTTTATATCAAAAGGTAGTTTTTGGCTTCTGGGCAAAATTCTTTTTTCTTTTTTCTTTTCTTTTTTTCTTTAGAGACACAGTCTCCCTCCGTTGCCCAGGCTGGAGTGCAGTGGCGTGATCTCAGCTCACGGCAGCCTCTGCCTCCTAGAATTCTTTTTTTAAGAAAGATACATTTGATGCATTTTAGAAGATTCTCTTATTTATATTTATTTATTTATTTTTAGTATTTTTATTGTCTTCAGTTGGCCAGAGCACTAATCTATCATATTGCCTCTATACCTCAGTTACCCCCACCCGTCTATGTTGCAGTTATGATCAACTCCAGATCTGAGAGGCTTATCCAAAATTAGGTTTATTAAGTTTTGGTTTTTTTTTCTTATTAATAGAATATCTGATGTGGCTTGAGAGGGATCCCACATTGTATATCTAAGCTAACTGGAACACATTGCTGAAGCAGGGAAACTGATTGCTAGAATGTGGCACCACATTTCTTAAAGGCCAGGCCTGCCTGTGACCTGTGTCACCTTCTGCGGGAGTGAAGTTCTGCTGCCCCAGCCCAACTGCAAAGGCCGTCTAGGAACTGAGGCTTGTGGGCCCAGGAAAAGGAAACACTGACATACAAAGCAAGTCTCTCTCAAACTGCCAGCCACGGATATCTTGAAAGAAATTCTGGAATCATGACCCTACCTAACTTATAGGAATGTAACATCCAGTGTGTTAGACTTTAGTTATTAAGGCAGAATCCTCAGTTCTCTAAAGTGGTAAACATGTTAAGAGTACCTGTGTAGCCAAATCCCCAAATATAATGCAATGTAGATTCTCTGTGTGATAATTTTGATTTTGTGTCATTGGAATAACTATAAAATTACCTTATCCTAATGAAGTAATTATTACATAGTGTGGTGCAAAAAGCTCATGCAAGATGACACTCTCTGTTCTTTAAAGTAGTGACAATGGCAGGCACAGGCTTCCACCTATGGGGTTAGCAGTTCAGCCTTTGCTCATCTTGGCCACTCTGTTCTAGGGAGTTCTTTCTCGAGACACAGCCTGACTCTCTGCTCTTCTATCATTCTTAGTAAGAAAATAGCAAGAAAATTAGTAACACAAAAGCATATGTTGAAGTGAATATGTTTGGGGATTTAAGGTATGGATGGATCTCATGTGATCCACCATACTGGTAACAAGTTTTAATTGTATACATGTGAATGGGATTAATACTAAAAATCAGTTAAAAACTCCTATAGACCGGGCGTGATGGCTCATGCCTATAATCCCAGCACTTTGGGAGGCCGACGCGGGCCCATCACCTGAAGTCGGGAGTTTAAGACCAGCCTTACCAACGTAGTGAAACCCCGTCTCTAAAAAATACAAAATTAGCCAGGCATGGTGGCGCATGCCTGTAATCCCAGCTACTCAGAAGGCTGAGGCAGGAGAATCGCTTGAACCCAGGAGGTGGAGGTTGCAGTGAGCTGAGATTGCACCACTGCATTCTAACCTGGGCAATAAGAGCAAAACTTCGTCTCAAAAAAAAAAAAAAAAAAAACTACTGTAAAATTTCTGCACAGAAGCATTCTACATCCTAGAAATGAGACTTGCACCGTTGGGGCTGAACTGGCTCTGTCAGGTGTTACTTCATATAATGGTGTTATTAATATATGTGATACATGCACTGAATGTGCCTATATGTTACATGGCGTGCATACATTGGGGAACGTATTCAGAATGGACATCTACAGCAGACTGTTCATTGTTTTTAGAACATACAATCACAGGACAGGCAGGAGAAATGTTATCAATTTAAACTGAAATCATTTAAAAATATTGCGAAAGTAGACTTAAGAAAATGTCTCGTATGCTTTAGCACCAAATAAAGAATGACTTTAAAACTTAAAATTTTTGGCCTGGCGCGGTGGCTCACACCTGTAATCCCAGCACTTCGGGAGGCTGAGGCGGGCAGATAACGAGGTCAGGAAATCGAGACCATGCTGGGTAACACGTTGAAACCTCGTCTCTACTAAAAATACAAAAAATTAGCTGGGCGTGGTGGCGGCGCCTGTAATCCCAGCTACTCAGGAGGCTGAGGCAGGAGACTGGCGTAAACCCGGGAGGCGGAGGTTGCAGTGAGCCGAGATCGCGCCACTGCACTCCAGCCTGGGTGACAGAGCGAGAATCTGTCTCCAAAAAAAAAAAAAAAAAAAAAAAAAACTTTAAATTTTTTAATGTATTTTTTTAAATTAAAGTTAACATACAATTGTTGAGGAGGAAGATAATACTGATACTTTTACAAGAAGCATCTTATCTGAGCTTTATAACAATACTGGGAGAAAAGCAGGATAATATGGTCACACAGTGAAGTGTTTTGTCTCAGCACTTTTTCCACAACACTACATTTCCTCCTTCATGGGGTTAATGGACTAAGATGCAAATAATAAACTCTTGAAAAAAGTCACAGCCCATAGGCTGGTAATTATCCATAAACAGTGTATAACTGATGGCCGGTTGGTGTGTGTGTATGTGTATATATAAATATATATGTGTGTGTGTGTATGTGTACATATATGTACCTACACACACACACACACACATATATATATATTTTTTCCCCTATGATATTATTTTCAAGTAAGATAAATCTTGGATGCACTTTAAGGGCATACCTCATCTTGTTGCTGTATCCTTAAAGAAAAATGACTTTCTGAAGTTTCATAATAAAATTTACATCTAACAATAATCTTTCATCATTTAAGCAGACTAAATGATTTACCATTAAGCTTTGCTGAAGTATGTTAAAAGTGGTAAAAATTCAATATAAATGTTAATTATTATGAGTGTTAGATTTGAGCCTAGTGTGTTCTAGAATTTTTATTCAATTAGATGATCTGAAATTAAAGATAATAATAGGAGGAATAAATCATCTTATAGCAACTGTTTATCTGATAATATTTTTAGTCTAGTAACTTGGTAAGAGAGCTTGTGTTATATCTGCTACACTAATTTTAATTGGCTAGAATAGTCCTAGTCCCTGGAACGCTTTTCTTGATCTTTTTTTTAAAAAATCTATCCTCATATCATCTTAGACTTTCTGTGATGTTCTCTGTTTCCTTTGGAGTGTTTACATGTGAGACTCTCATGAGACTAGGTTGTGCAAATAATCATTAATAATCATTAAGATTCGTCATTTGGGACTGACCTATACGTCATAGTAGCAATTCACTTAAAGTGTATAGTTTGTTTCAGTCTAAAGTTTGTGTTCTCTTTTCAGTCCCCTCTCTGTGATGTATTTTTATTAGTTATAAATTGAGTTTTAAAACAAGGATACAGTGAGGTAGTTCCAGTTCAAAATGAATATGGGAAGATGTTTGGAATTTTTTTAGCTGGTTGTTTTTTTAGCATGTAAGGTTTTTCATATTTTATTTTTGGCTTATTTCACTTACTACGGGTCAATGTCGTTCTGAGTGAAAACCTTGGTAGGTAGCATTTACTCTGTAGGAATGTTCAATTTGCCATTTGAAAAATAGAAAATTCAAAATCGAATCCAAAATAGTCCCTTCCTTAAAATAAACATCCCTCTTTTACTTCCAAAAATGTGTTCTTGATAAGACATCATCACCTTTTGTGAGGAGAGGATGCTATGAAATAGATGACAGACATTTCAGACACGAAACATGGCGGATGTCAGTCACGAGTTAGGCCATCTTCTTGCTGAAGAGTCAGGCGCTCAGCGCCATGTTTATCATGCTGCCTGTGCGGAGTGTGGGCGGCTCCTGGTTTCACATACATGCTATGTCATTTTCTGGTCCTGTGCGTCTCAGGAGGACAGAAACATTTGCTTCTGTACACTGAGCATAAATTATCTTCTATCTCCAAGTTTTATGGCAGTTTGTAATACAAGTTAATAGGATTTATAACCAAGAAATGAGATGTCCAAGAGTTAATAAGGCATGGCTTTTGCATTATCCTAAACCTTGCTCGGTGATTCCTGCTCAGGATTCCAGTATCTGATACAGGAGAAGGTGGCACAGAGCAGACTTCTGTCAGTTTTTGTCTCACTTGAGCAAACTTGCAAATCTGTTGTAAATATTTCTTCCTCATCATTTTAGTCATGCTTTACTGCTGCTTTTTTTTTTTCTCTTTCACCAGATCAATTATTTACTATAAAATGTCCTTACATTATTTACATTATACATTTGTAATGCTGGTAATGAATATGATAAAATATGCTGAGGGTTTGATAGAAAGAAGCTGAATATTCATGATATAAATTTGCTATGCCTGATGGTTTCTGCTGAGAACTGGGCGTCTGGGTCGGTCTACCCTTGTGTGCACATGTCCAGCACAACCTCATCAGTGATAACATCAGAGAAGTGATTCTCAGCATGATTTCGAGTAGGCGACAGGGAGTTCTCAATTCTAGACAAGGCTGAAATCTTCTCACACTATTTATTACCCGTTTTAATTCCCTTCTTTGGAATAATCATTATTATTTTATTCTTCCTCTGTATCTTTCATGTAATTTTTATTGTTGCTTGGCCTTTTAGAATTCCTAGTATAAACTACATAGTATCACGGAACTATTGAATATATATTATTAAATATCATAAACTATTAAATAATGTAAATAGTGTCAAGCTTTAGAGATCTTTTTCTAGATGAGCAATTGCAGAGACATTCATGTGATCTGCCCAAGGTTATCTGCAGTGTTGCTTTGGTAGGTAATTGATAGTGAAATTGAAAAAGATCGGATGCAATAATGGTCTGAAAAAGGACCACTAGGCATTTCATACCAGAAATGGCCTGTTACATTGACCTTCCCAACCTCCCTCCATCTTCCAAAAGGCACATTGTGAATACCTGTTCCTACCTGGCCTACACCCACCTCAGCTCGTTGCCCTGGGAAAGTTTTGCCACTCAGGGTTCAACGCCTGGCCAAAATACTCTTTACCTTCAAATTGTGTCCTTGCCTAGCTCTCTCTTTTCTTTGGCTCGTTTGCTCTGCCATGCCAGCGCAGCAGATTCTTCTACACGTGGAATACACACAGATACGTCTTTGCTAAGCGTCGTCTTCTTTTCCCTCTTCAAGCGTTGCCTGGCTTTCTAGGGAACAATTTTCAATACTCATTCTCTCCTTCTTTTCTTTCCCCTTTCCTTTGTGTTCTTTTTTTCCTCCTCCTCTACATGGCATTTAAAAAAATAACACAAAAACCTATCCTGTTGTAGTATGTGTTAATCTCATACATGTAAGCAGGAAAACCTGGTATTTTAGTATGAAATAAGACAATAAAATTCCAGAGCTATACAATTCTCATTTTTTAAGTGCCCTAGTGTTCCCTTTAAATCTCCATAGAAACATTTCCTCTGTGGTTTTATCCATGTTTAATTACTTCGAACACAAACATTCAATAAATACCTGTGATGCGATAGACACTGTGGTAGGCACTCAGAGTGCAGAAATAAGAGGCACTGTCTTTATTCTGCTGCTCACCGTTTAGTACAAGAGACAGAATAAATATTAAAATTCAGAAATACATGTGAGGAAACACTGGGAGCTAGGGGGATGGCGGGAATAAAGCATCTTACCCAGACAGGACACAGGGCCGGTGGTCCCCAACCCTGATACCTGCCACTCACCCACGCAGCATGCAGGCTCTTTGACCTTAAAGAAGCCTTTCACTGAGAAAGATTTATAGGAAGATGTCCATCAGCAAAAACTTAAGGTGATCCCTCAGTGATTCCAAAGCAGTATAGGAGGAAATACCAAATTCAATCTTCTTGGAAATAGTTAGAAAACGTATGTGAACATTGACCTTTCCTTTCAACCATGAGTGAGGGAGAATCAGTTTTGGAGACTTGAATAGTTTCTAAGAGATGATATCAAGACTCCATATGTGATATGGAGATGATATCTGAACTCAAGACTGCTAAGAAGTCAGGCAAAGAAAGGAATAATGACATTTAATGTAGAAGGAATATAAAGCAACAAGAGAACTTGGCACGTTTGGGGAACAGCAGACTGCTGGATCACGGGGAGCTGTTGGAGGTGCAGCTGGAGGGAAGCAGGCTCTAGAGCATGAGGGTTTGCTTGAATCCCCAGGAAGATGGTCTCTATATTGAGAATAAAGGTCAGGTTTTAAGGGTTTTTTAATCAAACGAATGACTTTGATTGACATTTTAGAAAGTTTAATTTGGTGGGAGTATAGATTGTTTATGGAAGAAGTAGAGGCCAACCAATTCTCTTGGAAATCCAAGGAACGAATGGGAAGTAAACTTAAGTAAACATGAGAGTGAAGGAAAGATGATGGAGTTTGTTGGGATGTGTGCTCAGAAGTCTTCATTGGAGAAATGCAGTGGGAGGAGTCGGTGTAATATCTGCATTCTGCATTAGGGAACTGGGTGCTATCCTTTTTTGAGATAGAGCAAATGGGAAGAGCAGATCAAAATGGGAAGGTCAGCAGTTGACTCTGGGATATAAAGAGAAAGATCTGTCTTTGGAACCAAATGGAATTGCCTAAAAGGATATATGATCTGGCCTGGAGGTATACCTTGAAAATTGTCAATATGTGAAAAAGCAAAAGAGTGGTGAGCTTGGATGTCAAGAATAAATAGGATACAATGGATTTGGCAGCCAGGAAGAAGTTTGATAAGGTAGAAAGCCAGGAAGAAATTTTGATAAGTTTTTATGGCACAATATGGGTAGAAACTATATTACTATGAGTTGAGTATTAAATGGGAAGTATTAAATGGGAAGTTGAAATACATTTGTTTTCTTTTGTATTACTGTTCACCCTTTTTTGTTGTTCCCTTATAGAAGTCGATTTTTTGTGCTAAACTGGGAAATAATAATGGCTTATAAAACTGTTTCGGTGAGACCATTTTTCCAAGTTAAAAACAAAACCATAGCACCTGTATTTGGGATTTTGCCTTTATACCTTGTGCAGCATGACTGAGAGTGCAGCTGCCATGCTGCATGTCTGTAGAATGCTGCAGATATTTATGGACACTAATTATACCAGCATACACTGGAGAAGTACTTTTCACCCTACTTTTAACCAATATTTTCTTCCAAAAAAAAAAAAAAATAATCTCCTGGCCCAACCCCCAGCTCCACATCTCTTATAAACCCTTTGCCACCTCTTCTACTTGAACATCTGTGGTATGGGGCTAAGGCATGGTGGACCTCTGTGTCAAACCTTTTAGACTCCTTTTCTGGTCTAGGGAAAACTGGTCCACACTTTCCACAACTACTCTTTTGTCTGCTTTTTTGAATTCACTGTACACTTTCAAAAATATTTTTAAGTCATTCTTGTCTTTTAAAACCCTACTCAAAATTTTTGTCTCCTATGCAGCATTTCCAAATAAACCCTCTAAACTTCCTTCGTCTGGATCATTTTTATCATCTTTTGTCTTCATTTATTCAGGCTTCTATAACAAAATACCTTAAACTTGGTTTTATAAACAATAGAAATTCCTCTCTCATAGTTACGGAGATTGGGAAGTCCAAGATCAAGACGCCAGCAGATTCAGCGTCTGGTGAGGGCTCCTTTGCTGGTTGGCTCTTTCTTGCTGTGTTCTCCCATGGTGGAGGGGGCAATGGAGCTCTCTAGGGCCTCTTTTATAAAGGCACTAATCCCATTCATGAGGGCTCTGCCCTCATTACTTAATGGTCTGCCTAAGGCTCTACCTCTTAATACTATCACATTGGTGATTAGGTTTCGACAGATGAATTGGGAGGCAAATGGGTGAGGAACATTAGGAACAACCAAAACCAACATTTTTTTATATGTTTATATGGAACATTTTATATGTTTATATGGAACATATAAAAACCAACATTTTTAAATGTTTTTTTTTCTCCTGTGGGCCTCAAATACTCTAAACCTAAAACGAAATTCATTGAGTTATAACTTTTCTTTTTTCTGAACTTTAAAAAACATATAATTGAATATTTTGGTAAAAGATGAAATAACAATTATCACAGTTTAACGCTAGCCAAGTCTAAATAGGAGGTTTTAGATAATCTAAATGCGTTATTCCATTACCAGAAGTGTCCAGTATTGCCTCCTCTTATAAAATGTGGGCTGCCTGGACATCCCTGGTTAAGAGTCAGGCTATAACTTGCTCCACTTATTTCCCGTTTGACATTGCTTTTTTCCTTGTATTTTGGGTGCTCACTTGGGGTAGTGATTGTTACTTTTGGTGGCTGGTAGCATGTTACTGCTGAGCAATTACATGCAGGTGGTGGTGGTGGTGGTGGTGGTGGTGGTGGTGGTGCTGGTGGGCTTTAAAGCAACCTGGATATGATGATGTTTCAAGGGGAAAGGAGTGAAACACTACCTGCCCCTCACCCACACAGCATAGAGGTTACTTGATCTTAAAGAAGTCATTCACCAAGGAAGATTTATAGAAAGATGTTCATCAGCAAAAACCTATTGTGACCCTCAGTGATTTCAAAGCAGTGAGGGAGGAAATATCAAATTGAATCTTCATGCAAATTGTTTAAAAACTTATTTGTACATTGGCCTTTCATTTTCAACCATGAGTGACAGAGAATGGGTTTTGGAGACGATGCAATCCCTAAGAGTGCTGTGTGCAGGTACAACAATAGAAAAGATGGCATCAGCATTTGTCTGAGCTCTGTCACCACAATTTATCATAATCCAATTCTAGCTAAAGTAATGGAATATTGGATGCAGGGTGTCATCTTTTCCTTTATCCCCCCTCCCACAGTCCTCTGTGGCAAGGACACTGGTACCCTGTGTCATGTATACTTAGTTCAATTGAGCATTGCTGCAGCATCTTCCTTTGATTGAAAACAAAAGGTTGCCAATGCAGTTATCAACGAACTGTGAAGTGATTTGAGTGTTACCAGCAGGGAAATGAAATGAGCTTCTGGGAAGAAGATTGGCATAAGTGAAAGTTTCTATATAAAGAACTCCATACAACTCCAGCTGGGTTGTTCTACTTCTCGGCCAATTAAGGTTTCCTTCCTCTAAATTTGGGAGCATTTTGGTCTTACTTGTTCTGAAAGTGATCAAAACTAAAAGTGAAGAAAAGTGGAAAATTTTACAAAGAAAGTTAAGCTAAGACAGGTGGGGCTGGAGGGTATTTATTCAGACCATACATTCACTCTAGATATTTTGAAGCTCTTTCAAGGAATCATGTAAGAGGTCTCCCTCCCCCACAATACATACATACACATAGAACACATGTAATATATAAGTACACACAAACACCACACAGTTTTACCAAGAAAAAGGAAAGGATTCTAGATCTCATGTCTATTGAGGATTTTTTTTTTGAAAACTAGTATGTGTGTCTTTTAAAAGCTCTAATGAGTTATTCATAACTTTATTATCTGAATTATGATATCTGACTTAGATATATACAGAATAGTATAACTGAAATTTTTTTTAAAAAAGTTTCAGAGTCTGAAAGCAGGTTAGCAGGATATAACCTAAGGTGATAGACACACACACACACAGAAACTTACTTTGAATAAACATAGACGAGGAGAGGTATTCCTAATTTCATATTGTTTTCTGAAGCAGACTGAGAAACTGCTTATAAAATATTAAGTAGATTTGATAGTCTAAATGTTGAAGATATACTGAATATTAATATACTAAATCTCTTGACCAGTGTGCATGATTTATAAAATATCCTCTGTATCCAAAAGGATGGAAAATTAGAAAAATAATAACATTTTTACTTATATACTTAACACTTTTATACACTTAACACTTTTACAATTTATGAACTACCTTCATCATCATCTTATTTGATTCTCCCAGCAACCCTTTTAAGTAAGCAGCTAGGTACATTTTTCCTACTTCTGAGATGAAGAAACCAAGCATAGAACAACATGGTGAATCCATGGTAAATCCATCAACAATCTAGGAATTTTCTGAACACACTTCTACACCTTTTCTTTATAAGAATCCATAGTTACTCTCTAAATTTTATTGGATATATATGGAAGGCTCCAAAAGGATTAAGAAAAAAAATAATCAGTTTTACGTATCTTCTATGCACTGTGAGGTTCACCCAGGAGTAAGCATTTGTATTTGTCTGTTGCTCAGACTGCTAACAAAGACATACCCAAGACTGGGTAATTTATAAAGAAAAGGAGGTTTAATGGACACACAGTTCCACATGACTGGGGAGGCCTCACAATCATGGCAGGAGGTGAAAGAGGAGCAAAAGCACATCTTACATGGTGGCAGGCAAGAGAGAGTGTGCAGGGGAACTGCCCTTTATAAAACCAGCAGATCTCGTAAGACTTAATTGGTATTACGAGAACAGCATGGGAAAAACCTGCCCCCATGATTAATTTACCTCCCACTGGGTCCCTCTCACAATACGTGGGAATTATGGAAGCTGAAATTCAAGATGAGATTTGAATGGTGACATATCCATAACAGCATTGACATGACATGATCTATATGGCTTTTTTCTCCCCAATCAATTTTTTAATTATGAAAATTATACATACAGTTTTTTTTGTTTGTTTTGGTTTTTTTTTTTTGTTTTATTTTTTTGAGATGGAGTCTTACTCTCTCGCCAGGCTGGAGTGCAGTGCCATGATCTTGACTCACTGCAACCTCCACCTCCCAGGTTCAAGTGATTATTCTGCCTCAGCTTCCTGAGTAGCTGGGACTGCAGGCACGTGCCACCATGCCCAGCCAATTTTTGTATTTTTAGTAGAGATGGGGTTTCACCATGTTGGCCAGAATGGTCTCTTATCTCTTGACCTCGTGATCCGCTTGTCTTGGCCTCCTAAAGTGCTGGGATTACAGGCGTGAGCCACCGCACCTGGCCACATACAGAGGATTTTTAAAAATAGTACAATGAACAATATATTTCAACCATTTTTAATTTTTAACATTTTATCACATATATTCCATTTAGTATCTCTATATAGAAGTGTTTTCTTTTGAGCCACCAAAATATGTTGCAGATATCATATCATATTATTCTAAATACTTCAGTATGGGGAATAATATTTAGAAACCAAAACTGAGCAATAAGTGTGTTTATTTCTAGTGTGGTGGTATTGCTTTTAGACTTCCAGTGAACAGAGCTAAGAAAAATTGTGTGTGTGTATGTGTATGTGTATACATATATATCTATAAATCATGAGTTAATATTGATATTTTGAATTCAGTTTTACTATGAATTTTAAAATTTTTTGTTTTATGTTTATATTTCTTTAAAAAATTCTGGTTTGAAATAGCATACTTGCTTTATACTATAATGTATAGTAATTAGTTTCAAAATTAGAATACTCATATTTATACAAACAGTAAAACTGAGTGAAATTAAAGACTTTGGAAGTGTTTCTGTAGTTAAGTTATATCTCAGAGTACCGTCTCTAAAGTTTGTCACCTGAAATGCAAAGTTTTGTTCTTTCTGTGGCTATGATATCAATTTATTAAAATATTAGATTCATTTGTTGTAGTTTATTTGAAATTATAAGGCTTTATTTTTCAATTTTGCAGTTATTATTTAAAGTAATTACATAATTCAGAAGAAGACAGTCTTAGGAGATGTCTTGTTTTCATTCCTTTCCTCACTACCACCATCCTCTTTCAGAATCTTTGAAATTCTTGCACAAACTATTTTAAAAGTATGTGTATTTCCTTTTCCTGTTCTTTTTAATAAAAGAAATCTAGGCCGGGCGTGGTGGCTCACGCCTGTATTCCCAGCACTTTGGGAGGCTGAGGCGGGCGGATCACAAGATCAGGAAATCGAGACCATCCTGACTAACACGGTGAAACCCCATCTCTACTAAAAATACAAAAAAATTAGCCGGGCGTGGTGGCGGGCACCTGTAGTCCCAGCTGCTCGGGAGGCTGAGGCAGAATGGCGTGAACCCGGGAGGCGGAGCTTACAGTGAGCTGAGATCTGGCCACTGCACTCCAGCCTGGGCGACAGAGCGAGACTCCGTCTCAAAAAAAAAAAAAAGAAATCTAGTATACTATAAGCATTTGTCTCTTTTTTTCCCACTTACGTTATTTTGGAGCCTACTCTATATGCAGTAATTAGAGATCATCCTTGTTCCTCTGCTATGACTGCTTAGTACTCTATTGTGTGGATTTACTTAAATGGACCATGATTTATGCAGGTGTAGCTTTTGGAAATAACATACTGAAAACTCATACGATGTAGTGCATGCTTTGAGTTAATGGGCATGTATGTTTTGAAAATGTTCTTCATGTGATTCTTTGTAGATTCCTATTAAGAACAATTTTGTTCTCAAAGCAACCTTATGAGGTAGAGGTGATATGACTCGATTTTAAAGATGAACAAACTGGTTCTTTAAAAAGGCAAAGGGACTTGTCAAGGGTTATTTTCTCAGTTAGTGATAAAGCCAGATTTCAAAACCTTGTTAGACTGAGCCTTTAACTCTCTCCACTCCACCATTCTGTCTCCAAAAAGATGATTAATGAGCGTAGTATGATGCCATTCCGTGTAGAGAAATGAATCATAATTTTAAAGGTAAATTTTAAAAAGTAAATGAATTATGCAAATATAACCTATAAAGACCATAAAATTCTTCTATAACAGATAAGTAGGCTTCCCTGCCAGTTTTCTTTTCTTTCTTTCTTTTTTTTTTTTCTTCTGAGACAGCGTCTTGCTCTTTTGCCCAGGCAGGAGTGCCGTGCCATGTAATCATAGCTCACTGCAACCTTGAACTCCTGGACTCAAGCAGTCCTCCTACCTCGGTCTCCCGATTAGCTGGGATGATAGGCATGTACCATCATACCCGGCTAATTTTTTTAAAAAATTGTTTTTTTACAGGTAGGGCCTTGCTAGTTTGTTCAGGCTGGTCTTGAACTCCTGGCCTCAAGCAATCCTCCCATCTTGACTTCTCAAAGCACTGGGATTACAAGTGTGAGTCACTGCACCCAGTTACCTGCCACCTTCTATTGCATGTAGATAAATTTCTAAATAGAAATAAATAGATGTAATCAGTTTTCTTATCAAGAAGGAAGAATGTTCTGTTTTAGCTGAGATAGTGTTGATGAGGAACTGGATTGCTTCCTTTGTGGAAAAAGGCATGATGACAGAGGAGCCCCAAAATTGATTCATTGTGGAGACATTGGCCTTTCCAATTGTCTTATGACAGTAAGCCAATTTTATCCCTAGTAGGAGTCCTCAAGGTAAAAGGCACAGAGTAGAGAACATTGGTCTCATTTTATCAGGCAAGTTTAACGTACACAAATGTCGCTCAAGGGACAGTGGAGAAGGATTGATTTTCTCCTGAGTGATGCTAGCCTATTAAGAAGTGGGCACTCTTCGAAATGTTGATAATAGTAATTGAAAGCTATGAAAGGATCTTAACATTTTTTTCTGAGCATATTTCATACGATATAGTATTTCCAGGAGCAGAGAAAGCCAGGTAAAAATAAAAGGCATTGAACAATTTTTAAAATGTATTCGTTCGATCAAAATATTATTAAAGACTTATTTGTATCAGGCACTTTGCTGGATTGAAGATGGATAATTTACTCTCAAAGAGCTAACTGTCTCTTCACTAAATAGAACAATGCTATAGAATGAGGTTTAAAAAAAAAAAAAAACAGTATTACAAGTATGTGCAGAATATTATGGGAGCCCAGAGAAGCAGCACCAACCATGCCACAGACTGGTGTAGGCAGGATTCCTGGAGAAGGGCGTTCCTGAGCCTGCCTCAAAATAGGCAGAAGAATCAGAGTTACCAAGAGGGAAGGGATCAGGAGACCCCCTAGAGGGGACAAGATAAGCAAAATGTGTGCAGTTAAGACACTGCACAGTTTATTTGGGAGATGTCGAAATCTGTTGTTTCTCGGAGAGGAAAGAAGGGGATGGTGGTAGATAAGGCTAAAAAGGTGGGCAGAGAAGCAATTGGATACCAGCTCCCGTGCCAGGGAAAAGTTTGGATTTTATCTTTTAAAGAGATTCTTAACTTTTCTGGGTCATAAGCTGATTTGAGAATCTGATAAAAACTGTCAACCTTCTCTCCCTAAAAATGTACCTTTATAAATGTACTTAAAATTTTAAATATTATTTGAAGAGTTTATAGAAGCCCTAAGCCTGTCTATCCACGGACTTCCACTTAGGAACCAGCTATTTCAGACAAATTCTTACGTACCTCATTGTCATATCAGTTAGCATGGAGAGGGTTTAGTGATATTCATAGATGGGAGGTTCACATTTAGTTATCAATAACAATTATCAAACATGGGGAGCAGCCAGGCTCTTCATTAATAATGAAAATAGTGAACATGGCTAATGCTGACCGAGTCTCACCACGTGTCCAGCACCATGCTGTGATTATGGGTATTAACTTGCTTGTTTTTGTTTTCTGTTAACTTGTATAACAAGCTCACCACAATTCTGTAAAGTAGCTATTCTTATTTTTCCAGTTTCTCAGGTGAAAAAACATAAGCAGAAGGTATTATTTACAGCTAGCAAGGGGCAGAGATGGCATGCACCTGCATTCTGGTCACACAGGCATTGTTTCGTGTTCTTAAATGCTACATTATCCTCTCCCTGAGAAAAACAAATTCTAGCGACAAGAGCCTAGACCAGTTGGCCATAGATACAACTCAGTATGCAGATGTTATGTTGTGTTCATTGAACTTACATATTAGATGTAGATTGCTGCTCTTGAAAGCACTAGTTCATTGTGGCTACATTCATGACAGAACTTTGAATAGGTTAAATGTGGCTTTAAGATTATTAGCAGCAACACTTAATGCTGCATGGCATCCAGGTTGTCATAAGGAATTTTATTTCTAAAGCTAAATAGTGTATCGTTTTTAAAAAATTATTCTTAACATACGCTTCATTTAAAACAATGTATGAACCCAATTCGAACTAGAACTTAGCATAAAATGTTCATGTGCAACCTTAATAAATCGATGCTCAACATTTCATTCTATGTTCCTTTTATCTACAATGCTTTTTACTTGAAAATGTGCATTTGTACCCCAAAAAAGAAGCGACATGAACATCTCAATAGATGTAGAAAAAGCATTTGACAAAATTCAACATCCGTTCACGTTAACAAAGGCCCCCTTAGCTTGTTTCAAGGGTTCTCTGGATATATCTCATGGAACATTTTACTGTTCCCTTTGTGAATGGTGCTATTTCTCCATTTTACGTTTAGATTCTAAGAAACAGCTCAAGGTGACTCTCATATGTAAATTGAATATGGAAATAGATTTTTTGATGCAAATTTATAATATGTTCATGGGATTAAGTTATCAAGCATTGCATATTTTATTTTCAAGACCATCTTCCTTGAGAAGAAAATGTTTATAGACCTGTAGGTGTGTATTCTTTTTTACATGGTAAAAAAATACTTCAGAATTATTGTTAATAAAAAATAATACTTTAATTGATGAGGTTGTTTTCAATAGAAATAAGACACTTTCATACAATTCTTGTCAGGTCTTTGATGTTAGAATAGTCTGACAACTGGACTTGAAAACAACAGAAAAAAATATTTCAGCCAAACATTAATATTAATATACTTTATTTTTTTAAGGTTCACAAAGATAATTAATTTTAGATTCCTCCCACACTGTGTTTCTTTTTTACAGGATTTACTTTCTGTTTTCATACAAAAAAGTTATTATACACAATTGTGTATCTATCTGTAATTTGACTTTTTATAAATTGTAACCAATTCATCATCACATGTATGTACATTTGGTTGTAAATAATCCTAAAATCCTAATAAGGATATAATATTATTGACACATATTTACAATTTATATCCTAAACTATATTTATAGTTTTATTATTTAGGAAGAAAGTATATTATCTTAGCTATTTTAAGTTTATAGAGGTAACATTTTCTCCGAAAGGGGATATGACCATCCTAGAAAAGCTAAAATAAAGAAACCATTCCTTTTAGGTACACAGAAAGAAAAAGACAAAAATGTCTTGTATATCTTTGCTGAGGACTCATAAAAATGACTGGTGGTGCTTTCAGGCATCATTCATCAGGTTTACATTTTAGAGAAAAAAAAATCTCATTATCCACCCCATACTCATTTAAGTTTTAAGTGCTCAGAAGCCTTGTCATAACCTAGACTCAAGCTCTGAAATGGTAAGTCTTGACACATCTCAATTTCAGCAGCTTATCTTGGCAGTGCTAGAACTCTGAGTACTCATAGGTACAGGAGCTTTATATTCTCTTTTGCCCTAATTCTTTCACATTTTTTATACATCACTCTTAACTTTATAATGTTGTTAGATTTTACGCCTTCGTTTATTTTAAAACTGGATTAGTCTAAAAGTTTCCTGTTGAGTAAGAAGTACCAAATGAACTATTGAGCACGATGCATATGCATTAACACATTTAATCGTGGAGGGCAAGTGAAGAGTACTGTATTTTCTTCAAATGGGTCGGGAGAACTAGATTTCTATGAGGTCATTAAGCATTCTATTTACCTTAATTTTGTGCTCTCATGGCACTGGCCTTTGCCATACCATCCAGACTTCTTATGCATCAGAAACTGTAGAAGTTTAGGCTAGGGGAGAAGCTACTGAGAACCTATATGTTTTTGTTTGTTAGTATCTGAAAAGTGACGAGTTAAAATGTGCTACTTATCTTTAAAAGCGTATATATATATATAATACATATCATTCTTTTACTTGCAAAAGGACTTTATTTATGATAACATTTAGATACTAACTTTCCTCATTTGAGGTCGTAGTAGCAGTCTTTCCCTTCAGAATGCATTTTTTTTTATAACTTGCTTAAATTGAATGAGGTCATTTATTAATACTCAAAGCTAATAAGGCATCATCCTTTAATTTTCAGAAGACAAATATAAGTAGAAACTAATGGGGGGAAATCTGCCTGGCTTTTAAAACTTTCCTTTTATACTTTCTAATGTCATATTGTTTTTCTTTTTTTTTTTTTTGTTTTTTTTTGTTTGTTTGTTTGTTTTTTGTTTGTTTGTTTTAATTTATTATTATTATACTTTAAGTTGTAGGGTACATGTGCATAACGTGCAGGTTTGTTACATATGTATACTTGTGCCATGTTGGTGTGCTGCACCCATCAACTCGTCATTTACATCAGGTATAACTCCCAATGCAATCCCTCCCCCCTCCCCCCTCCCCATGATAGGCCCCGGTGTGTGATGTTCCCCTTCCTGAGTCCAAGTGATCTCATTGTTCAGTTCCCACCTATGAGTGAGAACATGCGGTGTTTGGTTTTAACAAAAAAGAAAGTTGGATAAGACAACCCCTTCAGAATGAATCCTAATTTATCTCTATTGGATGCATGTGCAAACCTAACTCCTGTTCCACCAGTATCCAAAGTTTATAAAAAATTGAACAGCTAATTTTTAAGTAGTATTTAAAATTCATTGAGAATGTAAAATGACCACAAAATTATGTTTTTCCAATAACTTCTTATATCCACTGTGATGTCCAACTTAGAGTCAGAAGGTCTGGGTTCACATTTTAATTGCTACTTGGACAGTATGCCCAAACCGTGAATTGTGAATTTATGGCATTTATGGAGATGCTAGGATGTAAAAGCACTCAAATTCTGGTGCTTTTAAGACAAACAGCAATTTGGTGGTGTTGATTATTCTTTCTCGTGCGCTAGGTACTATACCCATTTATTTGTTCTATGTTTTCACAACAGCCTTGAGATTTTTGGAAAGTGACCTAACACTTCTGTAGAGACTGGTCTTAGGATGGGGACTGAGGCTGAACCTGGGTAATATGGACAGAGGTGAATTTGCAGTAATGTGTTTCGTGTAAAAGCAATGCATAGAAGTTTTAACCCATCTTCTGCTTTTTTTTTTTTTTTCCATTGGCTTGTCTGGCAAAATTAGAGAATAATTAAAGATGAAAAACAAAGCCTCCATCCTCATAAAGCACACCTGTTTAAAAATGGAAAACTATAAAACTAATTTCACTTATCATAACGCGAAATATATCTATGGTAGTAACTGAAATAGTGTGCAGCTTGAGCTCTCATTAATATTTTGGTGATTTATAAGAAAATAACTCACGGAATCAAGAAAATGTGAGGTCCATATTATCTATGTTTTTTCACTGCTCCCCTCCCAAGAGACATACCATGTTAGAATCAAATTATAATCAGAGGGCTGATGGTCAAGAAGGAATTAGCATGATAGGAGTGAGAGGAAACCGATGTCTGATAGTATCAGATTTTAGGAAAATTGATGTGCTCATTCTTGTGCTGGGGATATTCCTCCCAGTGGGATGGGAATACTTGAAGATGGGAGTCATCTGTCTACTCACCTTTTTATCCTCCTCCATATGAGGGTTGATTTTGCTGATGTGGCTAAAATACTTGAAGTCAGAGGCACCAAAAACTCTAGTTCTCTACCCAATGTTACATTAATAGTTAGAGACAAGATGTGGCTGAATGGCAAATGCCTTTCAAGGTATGTTTATAACCAGCGAATCCTAGAATTATTCTGCCCATTTCAGGTCACATTTTCCTTTCAGGCATCTACAATATAAAAATCTTAATTCAGCAATGAGGCCATTGGCCTTGTTTTAACTTGCACATTGTAAGAACATGGGTTATATAAAGCGGCACAGGAATGATTGTACCTGGACTACTAAAATCTCCGTATTCAGAGTACGACTTCACAAAATTTGGCAAAAATAATTGAAGAGCAATGGATGACATACTCAATTATCTCTTTCTCTCAATGAATTTGTTTATGAGTTTCAGTCTGTTTCACTGTGAGGTAGAACTACCAAATAAGACATTTTGATTAAAATAGAAAAACTAAAATTCAACAAGTCTGTAAATGACCATTTCAGTGTAAATCTCTAGCAATGTGTAAAGGAGCAGCACTGTATTTCTCAATAAAGGTAACTTTTTCCTATCAAAGTTAGAATTTGACTGTTTTGAGATTCTGCATTGAGATGTGAAGTTATCTGTTAATTATTTTACTTGAAAGTGTATTTTAAAAGGAGGATGAGCTGCGTCCCCACCCAAATCTCAACTTGAATTGTATCTCCCAGAATTCCCACATGTTTTGACGGGGGGCCCAGGGGGAGGTAATTGTATCATGGGGGCCTGTCTTTCTTGTGCTATTCTCGTGATAATGAATAAATCTCACAAGATCTGATGAGTTTCTCAGGGGTTTCCACTTTTGCTTCTTCGTCATTTGCTCTTGTGACTGCCATGTAAGAAGTGTCTTTTGCCTGCTACCATGATTCTGAGGCCTCCCCAGCCATGTGGAACTGTAAGTCCAATTAAACCTCTTTTTTTTACCCAGTCTTGGGTATGTCTTCAGCAGCAGCATGAAAATGGACTAATGCAGAGGAAATATACCTTTACCTGTGTTTCTTACTTGGAGGAAAGTGTCAGTCTTTTTCAAAATTTTGAACTATTTAAAATTAGGTCAGTGATGTCACAGTAAGTTAACTTATATCAAGTAAAGTTGATTTTCAATGAGAAACAGTTATGGTGTTACTTGACAAAAAAGATTTCTATACCAAAAGAAACCCAACCATATTCTGGCCTAAAACTTACAAATAAATACTTCTTGGAAATTTAAGCCAACCTTTTATGTTATGGAAAATCTTTTGAGTAAGATAGTTTTAACAAAAGTTTTTGTTTGTTTTTGTTTTTCTAAATGACAGAGTACAAGATTAGTATAGGTTAATTAATTAATTTATTATTTGTTTCATTTGTTTATTTTTTGAGATGTAGTTTCACTTTTGTTGTTCAGGCTGGAGTGCAGTGGTGCCATCTCGGCTCACAGCAACCTCCGCCTCCCCAGTTCAAGCAATTCTCCTGCCTCAGCCTCCCGAGTAACCAGAATTACAGGTGCCCGCCACCATACCTAGCTAACTTTTATACTTTTAGTAGAGACAGGGTTTACCATGCTGGCCAGACTGGTCTTGAACTACTGACCTCAAGTGATCCACCTGCCTCGGCCTCCCAAAGTTCTGGGATTACAGGCATGAACCACTGCACCTGGCCAGTATAGATTAATTTATAATTTATGATAACAGGCTTATAAGTTTATCAAGAAGTAATGACTAGCTCTGAGCTTGTTGTCACAACACACTTGTACCAACAGAGGCCCATTATTTCAGGTATCTTCTTGTTTCTAACACTGATACATAGTCTCTGTCTTTACTTGTTTATTTCTTAATTTCTCAGTTATATTTTGACCTACACTAAGGATTGAGGCTAGTCATGTTCTGTTTTCAGTATTCCTAATCCTTGAATATCTTTCTAAATCCTTATTTACTTGTATTCAAACTTTTACAGCTCCGTACCAAACAATCCCTTTTATAGAATATGACATTAACTTTGGGGGAAAAAAGGCCAGGCATGGAGGCTCATGCCTGTAATCCTAACACTTTTGGAGGTCAAGGCAGGTGGATCACCTGAGGTCAGGAGTTCGAGACCAGCCTGGCCAGGAGTTCAAGACCAGCCTGGCCAACATGGTGAAACCCCCATCTCTATGAAAAATACAAAAATTAGCAGGTGGGGTGGTGGGCGCCTATAATCCCAGCTACTCTAGAGGCTGAGGCAGGAGAATCACTTGAACCCGGGACACAGAGGTTGCAGGGAGCTGAGATCATGCCACTGTACTCCAGCCTGGGGGACAGAGCAAGACTCCATCTCAAAAAAAAAAAAAGAAAAAAAAAAAAGAAAATTGGAAAAAAATACTTTTCTTTTTAGAATAAACTAATAATATCGGAAAGAACAAAGCTACTAAATATATCAATACTTCATGGCAACATGAAACCGTTACCTGCATGGTTACAAGTCAAATGAATGGAATGAAAGCAAAGGTTTTCATGAGTCAGTGATTGTAACTCTTACACCAGCTTTCAACTGTTTCCTGTTAACCCTTTGTTGTAATCCCCTATTCTCTATTTGCATATTTTTAAGGCCTCCCTTGTTGCTTGTTCAGATTCCAAAGAAGAATATTTTGTGTTCACGTGACAACTGTATGCTGTTGATCAGCTCAGTGGGATACTTTTGTCCACACAGCCAGTTAGGCACCCAAAGTGTTTTAGCCTCTGCGATTATCAACATAGAGTTTCCAGAGTTGGCCGGAGTTCATGTCTATTTCACACAGTTTTAAAAAAAAGGAAAAAGGAAGGCATGGAAGGCCTAGAAGCAGTGTGCATTGCACCTCACATTGGCTACTACAGGCCGCTGCTGGGGAGTCTAGGATGTATCCTAGCCTCCTTTGCCACAAAGCTGTATTAATATTCTCTAGCAGATACCACATTTGGCAGAGTGGCTACAACTGGGGCTACTACTTGGTTGAGTTTGTAGTATTTCGTCATTCTCTCACATCTTTCTGATTGTTGTAGTGGACCAGAGTAAAGCATTAAATGAGGATGTGAGGGAGTCTTTAAGAGTGACTCTCATCTGTCTTTCTCCCCTGGATTCAGTGTTATTTTTAAATTATCTTCTTAATGAGGAGGACAGAGAGGAGTGACAGTTTCAGATACTTCTACTTGGCCTTCCTCACTATAGTAGCTTTTATCCCACAGGCCAAGGAACCAGTGTGGAAATTCTGCCAACTATTGAGTATGTTCGTTCTAACCATATGGTCAAGCACATGGACTGAGTGGGCTCACTGTGAGCCAGACTAGGTCCTGGACTCCGTTTATTACTCTCCCTACCCCATCTACCCCCACTTTGACAATGGGCCACGATATTGCTTCAGGTCACTGGGTCTTGATGTCAACTCAGGTTCTTATTCAGCAGTGATGGTTCATCTCCATGCAATGTCTGGATGTCCTCCTTTGCTCAGTGGTTACCCCAGAGGTTCTCATGGTTACCTCGGTAACACTTGTGGATCTCTTTAGGGAAGGACTAGGGAATCATCAGTTATATAACTGAGGGGACAGAGTCCTTCCTCCTGAGAACTCATCCTCTCTTTCAGTTAATGGTTTCTACTTCTGAGAACTGGCTTATGGCCAGAAATTGGGCAAAAGGTCATGACTCTATTAACTGACTTATTTTAATCATATAACTGAAGCAGTGTTTCTGTTGCAATCCATTTGTCTTGTCTCCTGGAACTTTGTGTCCTAGTCACCATCTCCAAAGTTTTTTGTGGTTAAGGTGCCCCTGGCTGTAACTAGTCTTGTTACTCTTTGTGATCATTGAGCCTACCCTGCTTTTGACAGTTAGTGGCCATCATCTGGTCTGTATTTTAGGATCCTGTCATCTCAATTGCTCTCCTGGAGCCCAGTTCTGTGTAGCATCTCCTACCATTTGCATCTTTTCCTACCAGCCTTAGTCTATAGAGGACAGCTTCCACAGGACTTCTTGTGGATACTGGTATCCCTTTCACTAGCTCATTCCTTCTCGCTTTTGTCCTCCAGCTTGTCACAGAACAGAGTTAACTGATGGACTTTGGCTTTGGGTGGCATATCTACTCCAGTGTGCTCACTTCTCTGAGCCTTTGGATCCCTTCCATCCTTTGCCATTTGCCATTGAAATTCTAGAAGTTTAAATTTCATTTACTATAAACCACCACTTCTTCCCAACTTTCAAGAGCCAACTGGAGTTTTATTACCACTGTCTACTAGAGTCCTCTGTAGGGTGGTACATTCTTTGTCATGCCAAAGTGCTTCATTATCCATAAACTAGCTCTTATCTTACCTTAGGTTTCACCCTGTTTGATCCAGCATCTTTGGGGACCAGTCCTTTTATTACACCAAGTTGACTAGGTCCTGCAGCTCTACTGGAATGTAGTCCCTTCTTCCCTCAGCAGTGTCAGCCCTTTCATGGCTGGGTTATGTTGGACCTTCACCTTTGTTATTGAACTGGTGGCCAGGAGGGGAGAAGAGGGGTGAATCTGGAAGGGTGACATGTTCCCATATAAGGCAGAGGTTCTAAATAATCTCAAGGAAAAGTGGAGTGCTAGCCTTTAACTGGGAAGAAAGAGCCACTTCTGAAATCTGTAGATTTCAGATGAATCAAGCAATGCAAAGTTTTTTGAGTTCTTGAACTCAGATGTTCCTATGTTGTTTTTCTGGGTCCTATTCCTTCCCAGTTAGTTCCCTGAGCTTGATGTAGCAGACTTGGGAAAAAGAATATGCTGAGAATTCAGCCTTCAAGGGAGCTCTGCTACCTATAATTAAGTCCTAGATCTGATCCTCAGCTTTTGATACCCTGCAGGAGATGGGTTCCTTTACAGACTTCCAACGACACTCACTGAATTTAGTGCCGTTCATACCCACTCATTGAAGTTCTCTATCATGTATGCCTTACAACAGCACATGTATAGTGCTGTACAATGAACTTTCATTCATATCACATGTTGTGACAACTGCTGCCTTTTGAATTGATGCAAGTGCTTGTTCTCATGTTATTAGCCATGACAAATATCATTACCTCAATTTTGAAAATGAAGGAATTGAGACACAGAGAGATTAATTTAACTGTCCAAAGTCACACAGCCAATAAGTGGCAGAATAGAATTTGTTCCCAGGTAGCCAAATGCCAGAGTCTATGCCAATTTTCACTACAATGATGCTGATTCTCTTGGTACTGTTTGATGCCAACCAATTATGAATTGAAACTTAACTATAGCAACTGAAATCAAATGCCAGTATTTTGTGATAAAACAGACATCTGGATGAACCTTAATATGATTATGTTAATTTTATTCAGATAAACAGCTAAATGAAAAGGCAGCATTTCATTATTTTTATAAAGGGTGTATTGATAATTCATGAGTTGAAAACATGACAGCAGATTGAAGATTCCTATTTTTCACATTGTGTGGCTTTCAGACTGTTCACCAGGCATGTCAATACATTTGAGAAGAAATGTCCAGCTACCAAGACTGAGCTGCTAAATGCCAAATATTTTTAAATAATGTTACTAATTATTAGAATAAAGATTTCCCATGACCTACTTCTTAATAGACCCTGCAACAATTCCTGATATCTCATAGAGAAAAAAACTCACAAGATTTTTTCCCGTCTTATTTTATTTGTCCTTAATTTTACTTGTTTTTTTCTAAATAGTTAGTCGCATATGCATATATGTGCCTATTTTCACTTGCCATTGTGTCATCAGCTGATATTACACTGAGCCAAAATTATCCACATCTTCTTAAGTATGGAACAACTACATCGTCATAGAATTTATAGTGTTGAACAGTCACTAAGTTTGTGTTAAATTTGAATTTGGAGAATGAAAGAGGAGAGGTTATTAAAATTCCAGTGACACATAAGAGCAGGACCTTTTTAAAAAAAAAAAAAAATCTCAGAGGCAGTTTCTTACAGATGACTTTAGAAATTAAGCCCTAAAAACATCCTTGGTGCACTGGTTTTTCTAAGTACTGGCATTCAGCAACGAAAATGCAGTGCTTTTCTTGTCCCTGTCTAGAGGAAAAAAGCACTATCAGTTATTTAGAATCTGATTTATACCTTAAGAGAGTGGCTGCCACTCTCTGTGATTTCAGGGAAGTCGGGTATCAAGGAGCAATTTTCAAAGAATTGAAAGCCGGTGCAGGGTTATGAATAAACTCTGAGAGCTTTGACCTTCCCTGTCAAATGATAAGGCCATAAATATGTTGGTAATTCTGCTTTGTTGTGAGGACCTGTTCTTTTTCATCATTGTGGAGTTTCTAGGATACCAAAAATTGATAACTGCCAAACTAAAACAAAAAATGTTATTGTATTAAAAATATTAGAAAAGTAGACAATACAGGACAGAGAACAGCTTTTTGCATGTTGCTTTTGAAATGTGTCTGGAATTGCACTATCCAATTTTGAAAGCTTTACAAGGTCCAATCAAATTCAGTATAACAATATGGTCACATTTTACCATTTATTTGGATGAAGACAGCATAAGTGGTTTTTGGACAGGAACGGAGATAGTTAATGTATAATATTTTTAATGCTTTTTTCCCCAGTATGGCAAATTCATTATGAGATGTGGCTCATTCTTGCTCAGATGTAGGCTTTTTCAGTAATCACATACAGTACAGTGTGTTTGAGCATTTACAGTGCTGTTAAGCTTAAAGTGTTCTGTTTTACTGATTATGTTTCCATCTTCATTAAATAACTGTTGAGGAAACTTTTTTCTCTGACTTCACCATTACCTTTCTCAGATTGATAGCCCAGGAGAAAATAAAGATAAGGAGGGGGAAAAAAAAAAAACAGTCCATATAACCCCTAGAGAAGAGGAGGGAAAAGTGGTCATTTTTTTTTACTTTAGAAACAAAAATAAAGAAATAAAACTTCTTATTTTTTACAATTTTAAAAGGGACGCTTAAACTCTTTTGAACAAACACATAAAAAACACCAAAAATGATTTTTCTGTTTTATAGTGGCCTAAAAAGCAGAAAGAGCACAAGGAATGAGGAGGAAAAAAGGCAGTGGGCATACAAAGATCAAATGGTGCAGACAAAACCATCTGGAAAGGGACAGCTAAAGATTGAGAGTATGTTACTTATCTATTGCTGTGTAACAGATTGCCCCAAAACTTGGTGGCTTAACACAACAATAAACATTTATTATCTTTCAAAGCTTCTCTGTGGGTCAGGAATTTGGGCTTGGCTGGACGTTTCAAGCTTAGGGTCTTGTATAGCTTGGTTGTCCTGGCGTCAGGCATCAGATCCCATGCGGCTGACAAGTTGGTACTGGCTGGTGGCGACGATGGGTGTGAGGTTGGATTCCTCTCCACATGGGCCTTTCCAAAGGGCTGCTTGAGTGTCCTCATGACATAAGGATTGGCTTCCCCAAAGCAAGTAATCTTCAATAGCAAGCAAGAGGGCAGCTGTATTTTTTTTTTTTTTTTTAATAATCTAGCTTCAGAAGTTACAACACACTCGCACTTCTGCAATGTCCTACTCATACAGGTTAGCTTATTCAGTGCAGGGAATGCAAGGGCACAAATACCAGGAGTTAAGGTTCACTGGGCGCTGTTTTGGAGCTTGATTGCCACAGAGAAATAGGGAAGAGAGGTAGACAAACACAGACACACAGACCTATATGAACAGGAGAGGGGAGAAGACTGGGTAGTTGAGTCAAGTCCAGGTTGGGGGTGATCATGTTCTCCTGAAGTGCTCATGGTTTGTGACAAGTGTAAAGGCTGCTTAATACCAGTTGTTAATTCTAACCCAACCTGTCACATCTAGTATGCTTAATTGTACTCTCATTGCAATAATCTTTTCCAGCACCGAAATGGAAAGCTTAGGTGCATTAAGGCATATTTTTCTCAGAAATATTACCACAATTTTACCTTAAAGGATAAAAATCTATATATTTCCCCTCCAACACACACACACACACACACACACACACACACACACACATATATACACACACCAGTATCCGTGCTTTTACATTTCTGATGTCAAAGTGTCTTACCTGATATAGAAGAGGTATCAAAATAAGACCACTATCACAATGAAGGTTGTAATCTATATAATTTGAAAGGAGTGTTTAGTCTGACATTTTTGCCCAGACACAGTAGATTGTAGGTTATGAAGTACTTGTCAAGTTGCTTTCAGAAGACAACTGTATCCCGACATTCGAGATCCCCAAAATGAGAGGCAGGTACACTTGACTTTCTAAAAGTAAAAGTAATTAATTGTGTTACCTGTGATTTAATCCATTTGTTTTCTAAACATAATGATAACAGATGTTTTTTAAGCATTTACTCTTTGGCAGGCCCTATTCTAAGGGTTTTGCGTTTCAAGCCGTTAAATTCCCACAATGTTTTTATTCTGGTTTTCTAGTTAAAGAAAATGAAACTTAGACACAAATAGAAAGGCATTGAAGTCCATGAAGTCTTTCTCCAGCACCTACAATACTGTGTCTGTCTGTCTATCCATCCATCCATCCATCCATCCATCCATCCATCCATCCATCCATCCATCTATCTGAGACAGAGTCTTGCTCTGTCACCCAGGCTAGAGTGCAGTGGCACGATCTCCACTCACTCCAATCTCCGTCTCCTGGGTTCAAGTGATTCTCCTGCCTCAGCCTCCCGAGTAGCTGGGATTACAGGTGCCCGCTACCATGGCGGGCTAATTTTTGTATTTTTAGTAGAGACGATGTTTTGCCATGTTGACCAGGCTGGTCCCGAACTCCTGACCTCAGGTGATCTGCCTGCCTTGGCCTTCCAAAGTGCTGGGATTACAGGCGTGAGCCACCGTGCCTGGCCTACTCTTAATGGTCACACTGCATGCAGGGTAGATTAACCCAGGCAAGTTCAAAAGAAGGATTCACTGACAATGACAGTGCTTTCCTCAGACTCCATGGACAGAATCTATAGTATCCCCAGACTTCTCAAGAGTTAGAAGAAGAAAATGGAATGCTTTCTGAAAGCTGGGAGTGTTTCTCTTGAGGGAAGGGGTCAACCTGGAGGTAGGTGGGTCTGATTTACTTTTTAAAGCAGTCATTTTCAGCGGCTGGATTGGAAACAGACTCTAGTGAGGCAAGAGGAGACCTTATTATGGCAAAGTGCACAGGCTGGTAATGAATGAGACTGTGAGATGTGATAGGAAGTGATAGGAATTCTGAAACTATTTAGAATAGGGTCAATAAGATTTCGGGTTAGATGTGGGATATGGGAAAAGAAGAAATCCTCTGGCCTAAGCAGTTGGAAAGATGGAGTAGCTCTCAACTGAGATCAAAAGCTGTGAATGGGGTTGGTTTGAGGTAAAAGGTCAAGATATGTAAAATAGGCAACTGGACGTGCAAAAGCAGAGTTTGGGAAGGAAGTCTGGGCTAGAGATGCAAATTTGGGATTCCACAACATCTAAATGATTGAGATCACGAAGAGTGTGAATACGGGCAGATGAGGGGGGAGGATCTTGCTGAGAGTAAGGAGCTGAGACCCTCCATCATTGAGAGTTTGAAAAGAAGGGGAGGAGTCAGTGAAAGATCCATGGGTTAGGAGGAAAATCGAAAGAGTGTGGTATTCTGGAAGCAAAGTAAGGATAATTTCTCAAACAGAGAGAATGAGAACCCATTGCAAACACTGCCGATAAGTCAACCCAAATGAAAAGTAATAACTGACCATTGAATTTAGCAGCTTGGAAGTCACTGGATTTCTCAGTGAAAGCCAGTTTGGAAGAGTGATGGGGGCAAAAGCTTATTTGGTATGAATCTAAGACAGTATTAGGTTGTTCTTGCATCGCTATAAAGAAATCCCTGAGACTGGGTAATTTATAAAAGAAGAGGTTTAATTGGCTCAAGGTTCTGCAGGCTATACAGGAAGCATGGCAGCATCTGTTTCTGGGGAGGCCTCAGGAAGCTTCCAATCATGGCAGAAGGTGCAGGGGGAGCAGGTGCGTTACACAGCAAACGCAGAAGCAAGAGGGTGGGGGGAGGTGCCACACACTTATAAATGACTAGACCTCACGAGAACTCACTCTCACAAGAATAACATTAAGGGGATGGTGCTAAACCATTCATGAGAAATCCACCGTGATGATCCAGTCACCTCCCACCAGGCCCCACCTCCAACGTTGGAGATTACAATTCAACATGAGATTTGGGCAGGGACAAATATGCAAACTATATCAAAGACAGAATAGAGGAGAAGAATTGCATACAGTGAATTTAGACAACCCTTTCTAGGAATCTTAATGTAAAGGGGAACAAATAAATGGGGTAATGAGGTGGTAGATGGCAGATGAAGGAGGTCAAGAGTCATTATATGGAAACTACTAAGCTTAGTGTTTTCCTTTTGATAATATTTATTGTACTCCTACTGTGTACCTAATACTATACAGGTATGTGTGTGTGTGTGTGTGTGTGTGTGTGTGTATATATATATATCAATGAAACCGGGTGCAGTGGCTTATGCCCCTAGTTCCAGCTCCTCAGGAGGCTGAGGCAGGAGGATCACTTGAGCCCAGGGGTTTGAGGCCATTTGATCAGTATAGCCAGAACCCATCTCAAAATTAAATAAATAAAGAAATAAAGAAGATCTGTTCCTCTCCTTGAGGCATTTATCTTCTGGTAAGGGAATTAGACTTGAAACAGTGTGTGTGGAGAGCAGACGGTATGCAAGTAGCCCAGGTTTACAAGTTCAGTGAAGGATTCTGAGAAGGATAGTGAATTAGGTGGCATCTGAACTGAGTATTGGGACTTGTACCATCTGAATATTAAGCCTACCTGCGTTTCATTAATATTTTCTAAGATCAGGGGAGGGGAGAAGCACAACTGTCCTTGTTTGTTCTTGTCTTACGGTACTGAATTAAAAAAAAAAAAAAAAGACTTTTGTATCTCAGTTTCCTTGTTCATAGCCGAGTTACTGATTTTGCTTTAGCCACTCTTTGGAAAGCCCAGTAGGCAGGTTTTGAAAACATGAATAAGTGTTTCACATAGACTTATCTGCATCCTCCCCATATTCAGTCACCAACACGGAACAGCCAAATGACTGGAGACATGATGACATAGGAAATAAAGAGAATGGGATATTCTATTGAAGATACATGGATGAGGTCAAAGAAGAAAGGCATTCACTGACTTATTCATTCATTCATGCACTGTACAAGTATTTATTATTTAGGATAAACTTTAGGCAAGGTCATGCAAGAGCTTAATTTGGAAATTGATTATAGGGAACACAAAGGAAGAATGGGGAAAAAGCAAGCAATGAGAGAAATGAGCCAGACTGGCTTTTAAAGTTAGAGCCTAGAAGGACATGACGACACAGTAAAAACAAATGGGCTTAAAATCACAGCATACTTGGGTTCGGATATCACACCTACTGTTACTAGTTATCTTGAACAAGTTCATTACTGCCCTGAGTCTGCAATCTTTATTTTAGCAGTAATTCTACCACTCGAGTAATTGTTATAAGAATTATAGTGACCAGCAGAATATTTGCACCTAGCAAATACTCAAAAATTGTTTCCTCACTGCTATCATCTGAATGTTTGTGTGTTGCCCCCGCCCCCCGCCCCACAAAACTCCTATATTGAAATCCTAAACTCCACGTTTGGAAATGGGGTCTTTAGGAGATGCTTAGGTCATGAGAATGGAACCCTTGAAAGGGATGGGTACCCTTCTAAAGGAAGCCTGAGAGAGATCCTTTGCCAGTTTTGCCACATGAGGACAGACTGAGAAGGTGCCATCTATGAACCAGCAAGTAGGTACTAACCAGACACTGAATCTGCCAGCACATGGATCTTGGACTTCCCAGGGTCCAGAAATTTGAGAAGTAAATTTATGTTGTTTATAAGCTACTAGTTTGTGGTGTTTTATTAAAGTTGTCCAAATAAACTAAGATACTCTTTTTTTTTTTTTAAGGAGAAGTCTCGCCCTTGTCCCCCAGGCTGGAGGGCAATGGCACGATCTCGGCTCACTGCAACCTCCGCCTCCTGGGTTCAAGCAATTCTGTTGCCTCAGCCTCCCAAGTAGCTGGGATTACAGGCGCCTGCCACCACGCCTGGCTAATTTTTTTTTTTTTTTTTTTTTGTATTTTTAATAAAGACGGGGTTTCACCATGTTGGCCAGGCTGGTTGCGAACTCCTGATGTCAGGTGATCTGCCCACCTCCCAAAGTGCTGGCATTACAGGCGTGAGCCACCACGCCCAGCCAAGATACTCATTTTTCTCCCCGTTTGTTCTTTAACTTGATCTTTCTCATTATTTCTTCCAGGTTATAGAGTTTGATAGTCATGCTGGTTTTCGAAATAAATAAATGCAAAATTGTTGTCTTTCCCCCTACACTTTCTTCAGGAGCACTAACAGTATCCCATGAGTATTATGAACATGAGTGAAAAAAGTCACCAGACACCCAACATTCAGTTAAAGCATGCTGAACATCAGCAATACTACATTCTCAGCTAGCAGAAATGCTGCCTGGAATTTGTTAATGAATAGGATCATTCTGGTAGTTCTCCCTACTGTTGAACCATCTCCCCCCCTTATCCTTCATTCCCCTGTCAGTCTTAATGACTTGTAGCTTCTGAGATAACATCAAAGTGAAGTGCATGGGGATTGATGAATAGCTCATCTGACAAAAGGTAGGGGGTTCAGGTAGAAGGAATGTTTGTGCTTACAGTAATTGTGGGAAGCTGATTGTCTATGGAAGTGGACTCTTTGGTAGCTCTTTTATAGTAAGAAAGTTGGAGCAGTTCATAATACAGGAAGAAAGTTGAAATATGTATTGCAGTACCAGGATTCCAATCAATTCTTTAACAATTATGAGAAAAGGTGGGAAATATGTTAGTATATTTAGAATCTGAATGAAATATTATTGAAATTATTACTAGCACTTAAAAAAGATAACACTGAGTTGCCGCAGTATTTGACTAAATTCATGTGAGAATTCCAAAAAATAACTTGAAGAATTTCATGTTGGGTATAGTGACCAAATATTAGGCTTCAGAAGGAGTTCTTATAACTTTTTTAAAAAATGATGAACAAAGTAAAAGAGGTATGCTCTTATTTAAAAATTCATTTACTAAAAACGAGAGCTTCTGTATGACAAATTGGAGACATTACTCTCCTTAAGATATCTTAATGTCGGCCGGGCGCCATGGTTCATGCCTGTAATCCCAGCACTTTGGGAGGCCGAGGTGGGCAGATCACGAGGTCAGGAGTTTGAGATCAGCCTGGCCAACATGGTGAAACGCCGTCTCTACTAATAATAAAAAAATTAGCCAGGCGTGGTGCTGGGCACCTGTAATCCCAGCTACTCGGGAGGCTGGGGCAAGAGAATTGCTTGAACCCAGGGGGTGGAGGTTACAGTGAGTCGAGATCGCATCACTGCCCTCCAGTGTGGGGGTGACAGATTGAGACATTGACTCAAACAAACAAACAAAAAATCTTAATGTGTCATGGAGGTATAACGTTAAAATGTTTTTCATTTCCCTTCTTTCTGCTAATATTTTATCTTAGTCTTATGCAGGCTAATCACTCTTTTTCTTTAAAAATTACTGGAGCAAAGTGGCCAGGTTTTTAAAAAAATAAAAAGAAAGGAAAGAAAGTGTGGGTTCAAATTAAACCTGGAGGACCTGATAAAGGGAGAAAAGTAAATCAACATGTATAATATGAATGCTTGAAACGCTGTTCTCAGCACCTTCGACGTGTTATTTAGTCCTGAAAATAACTCGGGGAGGCAGTATTGTAGTCCTCATTTTACCTAAACACATAAAATTACATTTTAAATGTATTTCGAGCACTAGTGACAGGGTATTCATGATTATTGGGTGTGTAGAGTTTACTTGTAGTATCCGATTAAGCAAACATTATCTAGATCGGGGGTGTCCAAGTTTTTGGCTTCCCTGGGCCACATTGGAAGAAGAACAATTGTCTTGGGCCACACATAAAATACACTAACACTAACATGGCTGATGAGCTTTAAGAAAATAGCAAAAATATCTCACAATGTTTAAAGAAAGTTTACGAATTTGTGTTGGGCGACGTTCATGCATGCAGCCCGTGAGCCGTGGATTGGGCAAGCTTGATCTTAACAAAGAATACTGGGTGTGTCTCTTGAGTCCTTTCAGTTCACCTGGACCTTCCCTCATCTACTCAGATACTGAGAGATTTTTTTGAAGCATATTGACACCTTTTCATCAATGCATTTTCTTTAAACAATGAAACAATCAGGTATTTCTTTGATACATGTGTTCCTTCCACTGTGTTGTAAGTCCAACAGAAAAAAAAATTAGATTCTTGTTCTTCAAAGACAGTTTGTTCTTTTTAGGGATACAATATGAACCTCTTTGAGGGATGCAATGCAGTACCAAAGTGCTGCATTTTGTGGCGTAAATAATTAAAATGGTAGCATTCAGGAGGAAGTCATCTTTGTTATTTGGAACACATAGGAAGTTTTCATTAAAAAAGTAAAGCTTGCATTTTGCTTTGATGTTTCTCTGGATTAAGGATGGAGAAACGGTATAGGAGCAGACAGGAGAGCATGGGCATCCTGATCATATGCTACGTTAAGAAAAGCATTTATCTAAAGTAATTTGAAAACTCTGAGATCACTATAATTCAAAATATGTCTTTCAATGCAACCTGTCCTGTTTCTGCTGTCAGTAACGCTTACTTCTGGGATAAATACTGTCTCTAGAAGTCATCATTTAAAATGTCTGTATCTTTTGAAGAGGCCAAGAGTGGGTTTTCCTCTGACTGGAATAAAAGGAAGGCATGAAGATAAGATATGATCCATTGTTAAAAAAAAAAAAAAAAAAAAAAAAAAGGTATACATGCAGAGGTCATAACAAAGTAGAGACATCAATGTCATGTTTTATTTTGAAATATCCAGCTGCATCCATGTCCCTACAAAGGACACAAACTCATCCTTTTTGATGGCTGCATAGTATTCCATGGTGTATATGTGCCACATTTTCTTAATCCAATCTGTCACTGATGGACATTTGGGTTGATTCCAAGTCTTTGCTATTGTGAATAGTGCTGCAATAAACCATCATTCTTAGCAAACTATCACAAGAACAGAAAACCAAACACCACATGTTCTCACTCATAGGTGGGAACTGAACAATGAGATCACTTGGACTCAGGAAGGGGAACATCACACACAGGGGCCTATCATGGGGAGGGGGGAGGGGGGAGGGATTGCATTGGGAGTTATACCTGATGTAAATGATGAGTTGATGGGTGCAGCACACCAACAGGGCACAAGTATACATATGTAACAAACCTGCACGTTATGCACATGTACCCTACAACTTAAAGTATAATAATAATAAATAAATAAATAAAAATAAAAAAAATTAAAAAATTAAAAAAAAAAAAAAAAAGAAATATCCAATGTGAGGCAATCGATAAGTAAATTAGCCTATCATTAATTTACCATCTCTAACAATAGTAGGCATTTCATACATATTTTTGACTTTTGAATAAACGAACTAACCCAACTAGCATTAATAAGGTTTTTAATTTTTTTGGTAACTGCTGAGTATTGTCATTAACCCTTTAATAGTACAACTAGCTCATGTCAGAACGTGTATGTGATTTCAGCCGGAGGTTACTGACTAACTTCTAAAACAAAAATCAAATGGAAGTTATTAAATTCAAAACACATTCTTGAAATGTTCTGACTATGGAAATATTAAACCAAAATATGCTAGTTTTGGGTGCTGTGTGAAAAATATTATTCCAAATCAACATTTTCCTAAGTCGATTTCATGAAATGAGGTTTCCGTGGGAAATTACGAGATGATATTTGATCAGCAAAGGGAGGTTCTGTGGTAAAGTAAATTTGGGAAACACTTATTCAGGTAAACAGGGTTTCTGTTTACTTGTTTTTGCTGCAAAACTACCTAGAACATCTAACATGCTGGCATACATCGTGGTTTCCAAGAGGGGAATTGACAAAGCGATTTTTCCAATCTGTATTTGACCCTGGGAGTAATATTCTATGGAAAGCACTTTAGAACATGTTCTAACATGATCTGAAATTCTAAAAGCTATCCGTATATATTAATGCTTTTTCAAAGGGAAAACCCCTCAATTTAATATATATATACATGCAACATTAATTTGATACAGGCTATTTCAAATAAACCCAATGCACTTTTATTTTGAATTCTACATTTGTGGAGCAGAATCAAAGAAAACATATAAGACTCTGAAGTTTTATAACTAGAAGTTCACTGGAGAGACCCTTTATCTTGTGTTTACTTTCAGCTATGTGAGCAGTCACAGTATGAAAATATACCAGCACAAAAGTCTATTGTATAGGAGAAGTAACCTTTTTTTTTCCTGCTAAATATAATCTAGATACTTCTGTCTGCTTCTTTTACTCTTCTTTCCTGCAGGCTATTTAATGTCCTGCAGTGTTTGTTGATAAATTTTTAAAGTACCTAGACCAGCTAACAAAAGATGAGCTACCAGAGACTGGCCTTGTGTTTAATCCGTCTACAGCAATGTTTCATTCATACAGGGTCTAACTGTGTGTCACTAATTGTGGCTGCCATTAGCCTCCGAGTGTAGGTTCAGCATTAACAACAACTTGATGAATGCATGGCCACTTTATAAACTAGCATTGGCACCTTCTCCTTGAATTTTTTTACTCTAAATCTGATGCGTTTATGTTCTTTCTATGTTCAGTGCTTTGTGAATGATCTTGTTAATTTGCTGCATAGTGTGTGATATCCACACTGAAATATCTTAGCATAAAACTTGGCATAGTTATTGGATTTAAGGATGTGGGAATGTAAACAGAATTCAGATATCTCTCTGGTATTTTTCTTCTTTTTTTTTTTTTTTTGTAGAGACATGGTTTCACTATGTTGTCCGAGCTTGTCTCCAACTCCTAGGCTCAAGTGATCCTCCCACCTCAGCCTCCTAAATTGCTGGGATTACAGACATGAGCTACCACGCCCAGTCAATGTTTGATATTTTTCAGAGGCAAAATCTAGAGTCAGCTTTAATCTTTTCTCTCAGTTATGTTTTGTCCTTTGGAAAGTAGGGGTATAGTACAAAACAAAGGGACAGCGATTTCTCACCCCTTCATAGCTATCTATTTGTGTGTATTTTGTTCTACCTTGACATGACAGTCTAGGGAAAGTAATACTATTTATTATGCTGTCTGTCTTTAACATGATCATAAGTTTGCTTTCCAGCACACATACCAAGCAACATCTTTGTTACCTTTCCCTAAATTACAATTTCATACTTATTAAGGTTGTTAGATGTGTTGAAATAACCACAATTGGAAAAGCAACCTGACTGTGATTGATTTTTGTTCTTTCTTTACTATATAGGACTGCCTTTGACTTCAAAGAGTTATCTTAGTTCAGAAAAGAGGCCAGAGCAGGAACCTGTGAAATGATTCATGGGAGAAGATGGAAGTAAATGATGAGTTCATATGCCTCTAGTCTCCAGTAATGGCATAAATCCTTAGGGAAGTTCTTTAATGTCAGCCTGTATGCCTGCCTGTGTCAAATCACATATAGGCTAGCACGTATTATGAATTAAGAAATCTGGGGAATGAACAAAAATTCCTTTATACAGTTGTTCATTTTCAAAAGATGTCACATAGACTTGAAGATACAGGAAGAAAGCAAAACACTGCTCTCATTTAACCATAAAAACTGTATTCGCATTTTATAAACACAAAGACCATTCACATATGGCTAAGCACCTCTCTGGAACAAGAGAAAACATGGTTAATTGATTGTGGGCTAAGGCCTATCTGTGACTTCTCAAGTCCACAGATGAGTTTATTCCCAGAATGAAAATTTTAAGGTCTGTTGATTCTTAAAATAATGAGGAAGGCAATGAATATATAGCATGCTTACTACTGTGTCATTTAAATCATTGGATTTTATAACAGCCCTCCTCTCCCTGGGAGAATAAAACTTAACATGTATATGTGCTGTTTCCTTTGCATTATATGATACAAGTTGAAGAATATTCTCTTAGGGAGCTAATATCACAAGTTGAAAAACACTTCCTTCTTTGCTTCACCATTCTTAACGGAAGTCACCTAGGAGCACCAAACATGCTAACATATTCAGCTAGGCACCGCCAAACCATTAAGCAGGCCACAAACCGAGGAAAGAAAGTCGTCAATTAAGAGACAAGAACTAACTGTAACACACTGAAAAGAAGACAGCCCAAGAACACAGGAATTCTCTTTGATAAGTGATGGAGAAGCCGCATTCTAACAACAGGTCTCATTGTCAGAAACACTGTTATCAGACGCAGAAGTACAGAGATCTGGACAAGGTGTACCAGAAGTACAGAGAACTGGACAAGGTGTACCTTCCTTTCCTTGTTCCGCTGGTGCTATCTTGAGCCCTCCACTCTTTGCCACCCAATGTCCAGAATGCTACAGGCTACCTATAACCCTTCTGAAATTGCTGTGTTTTCTGATGGGAACCCTAAGAGTACTGCCCTTCAACAGGAAACTGGGTGGCGATCCACCTGTATGATAAGTCATCACCAATTCCTGTTTCTTCTCTGCTGAAGCCAGTGTAATACTAAGGAAATCCGAATTTCTAAAACGTCTGTCTCATCAACTCCTTCTTTTTTTTTTTTTTTTTTTCTTTGAGACAGAGTATTGCTCTGTCGCCCAGGCTGGAGTGCAATGGCCCGATCTCGGCTCACTGCAACCTCTGCCTCCCGGGTTCAAGCAGTTCTTCCACCACAGTCTCCCGAGTAGCTTGGATTACAGGCACCCACCATCACACCCAGCTAAGTTTTGTAATTTTATAGAGACAGGGTTTCACCATGTTGGCCAGGCTGGTCTTGAACTCCTGACCTCAGGTGATCTGCCCACCTCGACCTTCCAAAGTGCTGGGATTACAGGTGTGAGCCACCGCGCCTGGCCTCATCAACTCCTTCTATTAGAAAGAAAGTTTTGCTGGGCGCGGTGGCTCAAGCCTGTAATCCCAGCACTTTGGGAGGCCAAGACGGGCGGATCACGAGGTCAGGAGATCGAGACCATCCTGGCTAACACGGTGAAACCCCGTCTCTACGAAAAAATACAAAAAATTAGCGGGCGCGGTGGTGGGCGCCTGTAGTCCCAGCTACTCGGGAGGCTGAGGCAGGAGAATGGCGTAAACCCGGGAGGCGGAGCTTGCAGTGAGCTGAGATCCGGCCACTGCACTTCAGCCTGGGCGACAGAGCAAGACTCCGTCTCAAAAAAAATAAATAAATAAAATAAAATAGAAAGAAGGTTTTGTTACCTCTTTGAGCATTTGTTTTGAAAGTGTGCTAGGTTTGGCATCTAGGGATGGTCATTTGTATTATGTTTAGTATATCTATCTTCAGAGAGAATTATTTATATAATGGAGAATGGTAGAAAGAAATCCCAAATTTGTGTGGCAAGCTATTCAATATAAATCAACTTGGGGGGGGGGAATTCTATACAAAGAAATAAAGGCAGCTCTTGCCTGAAAGACAATAAAAACTTTAAAAAAAAAAATAAAAAGCAAGGCCAAGACTCGTGACTCACGCCTGCAATCCCAGCACTTTGGGAGGCCAGGGCGGGTGGATCACTTGAGGTCAGGAGTTCGAGACCGGCCTGGCCAATGTGGTGAAACCCCATCTCTACTAAAAATATAAAAACTAGCTGGGTGTGGTGGTGCCCGCCTGTAGTCCCAGCTACTCAGGAGGGCTCAAGAGGGTTGTAGACACATCCTGCCCAGGTCTTCAGTGCACGTTAACATCCCTTCTCTTTTCCCCTTCTTAATGATCATTTCTTCTCTCCTTCAGGGAAAGCACAGATTGCATGTAGACACTGGAATGGAGGGTAATTGGTGCGGCCTTATTCCTGTTGGACAGCCTTGTATGCAGGTTACAACCACAGGCCTCAAGTGGAACCTCAGTAAGTAGAACCTTTCCATAAAGGAATGATGTTTTTTTCTTTTTTTCTCTGTTTCTTTTTTTTTTTAATGTCTCTGTGGTCTATACCTAGGAGGAATTGCTGGGTCTTCTGATAACTCTATGTTTAACCTATTGAGGAACTGCCAGATTACCTTCCAGTGTGCCCGAACCATTTTCCTATGTGCAGTGTAAGAGTGTTCCAGTTTCTCCACATTGTCAACACTTGGTATTATCTGTTTGCTGGTTTATAGCCATCCTAGAGCATGTGAAGGTGGCATCTCACTGGGGTTTTGATTTTCATTTCTCTGATGACTACTTATGTCAAGCATCTTTTCTTGTGCTTATGGAACATTTGTATATCTTCATTGGAGACATGTCTATTCAGCTCTTTTACCCATATTTTAATTGGCTATTTTTACATTGAGTTGTAAGAGTCCTTTATGCACTGTAGATACAAGTCCTTTACCCAGGTGTGTGACTTGCAAAAATGTTTGTTAGCCCTTAGCATATATTTTCACTTTCTGAAATTTAATTAACTAAATTAACAAATGTTAATGAAGTCTATGTTTTTTCTTTTGTGGATCGTACTTTTGGTGTCATATCAAAGAACTCTTTGCCCCACCTTCTTCACGATTTTGTGTATTTGAAAATCCTACTTTACTTTCCTAGAGAAGCAGCAAGTTCTTTTCGTAGTCAAATCTCTGACATAAGATTTGCTGCTCTTATTAAATTTTAAAATGTTTTCCAGTAATTGTGAACTGTATTAGGTCCTAGTAGTACTAAAACCAAGTTAAAAATATTAAAAAGTAAGGCGGTCCTGTTCATGAGATAAATACTGATTCCGAAAGGAACCATCAGTCATTGTGAAATGAATCAACTCTAGTCTTTCTAAGAATAGCAATAATTTAATCAAAGAGCTCTGACTGAATGTCAAAGGGATCATCTCCTGATTGACCAATATGGCAAAGTTGTACACGTAAAATATGGAACTATGTCATTCTCTTCTAACAAGTAAAGCACTTAGATTCCCACAAGAAAATAAATCTTCTTCCAAGAAATAAATATTTTGAAGCACAAAGACTTGTAAAAAGACCTTTCTATGAGCCACTGCTGAAACAATTAGGAAAAACTAGAGATATTTTGAAACAAATGTCTAGAGAGCTCATCAGAATTTGAAAGGACTGCGAGAACACATCTCCTCCAGTGCACAGAAATATGTGACAGGCTTTGAAGCTGTTTAGCTGAAATTGACATGAGCTCCCATTGGAAGCTTTTTTGAAAACGTTCTGGTCCCAAACAACTGTTTTATTTTTTATAGTTCTCATTATTTCCAAGGGCACCCAATCTAGACAGTGGTGAACTTCCTGCTGGATCTAGGAGCAATCACACTTTTCAGGGCTGGCACCATGACAAAGGAGCACTGAGCAAACAGGAACGTTGGCACTAGGAGCAGGTGCCCCAGCTTCCTTTATCTTATAGTAATAAAAAAGAGTCATACATTAGACAAGATTCTTCTGGGATCTTTAGAATGTTCTTTGATCCTGTACTTCCCACAGCAATATGCACATTGTGTTAGTCCATTCTCACATTGCTGTTAAGAACTACCTGAGACTGGGTAATTTATAAAGAAAAGAGGTTTAACTGACTCACAGTTATGCAGGCCTACCAGGAAGCATGACCAGGAGGCCTCAGGAAACTTACAATCATGGCGGAAGGTGAAAGGGAAGCAGGCCCCTTCTTCACATGGCAGTAAGAGAGAATGAGAGCGATGAGGCACGTGCCACAGACTTTTAAACCATCAAATCTCATGAGAAGTCATTCACTACCACGAGAACAGCAAGGGGGAAGCCCGCTCCCATGATTCAGTCACCTCCCACCAGGTTCCTCCACCAACATTGGGAATTACAGTTCACC
Source organism: Macaca nemestrina (assembly GCF_043159975.1). Lineage (NCBI taxonomy): Eukaryota > Metazoa > Chordata > Mammalia > Primates > Cercopithecidae > Macaca > Macaca nemestrina. The sequence continues at coordinate 14,447,608 of NC_092128.1, forward strand.
ATGAGATTTGGGTGGGTACCTGCAGTCAAATCATACCACACATCCTCGTTCTGTGTAAGACTTTCTCTGGTAAGGGGGCCTTTAGCATGATGAGGGCAGGGCTCTTAGCCTTCCTGAGATAACTTTTGATCCAACCTGCATGTAATACGCCATTACTTATTTATATAGTTACACAACACTTTGACTTTTGAAGTAATTATTTATTCTACAACTTCATAAAAACAAAAAAAAAACTTCATGGAATATGCAAAGCAATACAGTTGAAACACAAAGTGTTTCATCAATTACCTGTTGTAAAAGCACTAATTCATGGGGTCTTCTGATAGGTAATATTGCCTCATTAAAAGTTAATAAAAATAAATGTGACATCATGTTGACTTGAAGAAAAGCGGGTAGATTTCATTCACAGAGAGGGTCCCTGCCTTCCTCAGCGCTGTTGTCTGTGACAGCAGAGCCCTGAGGTCAGGGTTATTTTATCAGTCATGGCTGCAAAGGGACAGGGTGAAGGCGGGCTTGCAGAAAGAGAAGGAGTATGCAGATGTTTAGTCGGGAGCAGCTCACTTCTTGAGTTAATGGGAGTAAGCAAGTTTTTGTGAAGAAACTTGTCAAGGTCCTCAGGTGTGGCCCCACGGCTTGATCTCTGCCTGTCTCCACCCACTCTTAAGTACGTGATGCCAGAAGTTCTAAAAATAGTTGGATTTATCTGTTACCAGGTTGCAATATTTCACGTGCCATTCTAGCATTTTAAAAAATTGTATGAATGATACCTGGGTACCAATCACCAAGGAGTGAACCTTTTCAAATATTATTACTGAAGCTGCCTGTATTTACAGTCTTTTATTTCATAGCAATATGCTATGAATATTCTTTGACTTGTGTCTTGCATAAGAGTTTCTCTGGGATATATACAGTTGGGAGTGAAATAGCTGTGTCATAGATAATCACATCTTCACCTTTATGAGATATACATACTGCTCTGCACAGTGGCTGTACCAGTGTGCACTCAGCCCAGGAATACATAGAAACTCCCCTGCTCCTTATCCTCAACAATTCTTGCTATTATCAAACGTAATCATTTTTGCCAGCCTGATGAGTGTCAATGATATGTTTTTGTGGTGTCTGCTGATAAGGCTAAGCATCTTTCTGTAGTTATGATTCATGCTGGTTTCTTCTTCTGTGAATGGCTACTTTCTTTTGCCTATTTTTCCATTGGGATGTTAATTTGTAGACGTTCTAAAGACTTTTTCCTGGCTGTACTTTGACTTTTCAGTTTGTTCATGGTGTTTTTATACGAACAGAGTTTATCGAGTTAAATGTAGTCAAAATTTACCAGATTTGTCATTTTCGTGTAAGTCACCTTTCTATTCCCCATGGTCATAAAGATACTCAGTTTTAAGTTTCGTGTTTAGGTCTTTTCTTTCACCTGAAATTGATTTTTGTATATGATATGAGATAAGGATCTAGTTTTTTAAAGATAATGAATTGCCCTCACATCATTTATTAATCCTTTCTCCAGTGATTTGCAGTGTATGTAGCACAGGTGTTCATACGTATGGGTATGTTTCTTGGATCTGTTTTGTTCCTTTGGCTTACATACTTCTTCCTGTGCTGGAGCCACACTGCCTTCATTACCATAGCTTTATAATAAATATTGAAATGTGCTAAGTTGAGTCCTCAGACCTTGTTCTTCAAAATTGTCACTCTATTCCTGGCTTTTTGCTCTTTTTTGTTTGTTTGTTTTTGACACGGAGTCTCACACGGTCACCTGGGCTGGAGTGCAATGGCACAATTTCGGCTCACTGCAACCTCCGCCTCCTGGGTTCAAGCGGTTATCCTGCCTCGGCCTCCTGAGTAACTGGGATTACAGACACCTGCCACTACACCCAGCTAATTTTTGTTTGTTTGTTTGTTTGTTTCATTCTTAGTAGAGACAGGATTTCAGCAGGTTGGCCAGGCTTGTCTGGAACTACTGACCTTGTGATTCACCCACCTTTTCCTCCCAAAGTGCTGGGATTACAGGCGTGAGTCACCACACCCGGCCTGCTTTTCTTTATAAATTTTAGAAGTAACTTGACACGTGCCTCTCTGACACAATTCTATTATAATTTTTACTGCAATTACATTTAATGATTTGGGAAGAATCGAAAAATTGGGGAAGAAAATTTCTACATGAAATTGAGTCTTCCCATCCACAAATTTAGTTTAGCTCTCTATTTACTCAGAACTTTTAAATTCCTTTCAATAATTTGATAATTTTCTCTATAAACATCCTATGCATTTTTATAAGGTTGATTTCTATAAACCCTATATTTTGTGTCCCTAGTACAAATTATACTTTTAATAAATTACATTTTCTGTTTGTTGGTGCTATATAGATGCATAATTCATTTTTGTCTCTTTTAATATTAATGTACTGATGAACATTTATTATATCTGAAAATGTGACTATAGAGTCACTTGGTTTTCTATACACAATCGTATTTCTATTAAAAATTAAGTTTTCTTCTGCAGTCTGTAACAAATAGAATTAAGTTATTATAATGGACTGAAATGGTAGCTTAAAAAAAAAAGCCTTTTTGTTGGTTTCCTCATGTAACAAAGTGCAGAGGTAAGTACCTATAGGGCAAGGGTTCTATTCTTTCCTCAGCCTTTGCCTCAAAATCTGAGATATCTGTTGCAACTCCAGCTGTACTCTGCCTAGTAGGCATCAGAAGAGAGGAAAGGGAAGGGAGCAGGAAGGGTCTGTAACAGGAATCAGAGGCATCAGAGACATCAGAGACTCCTGGCATTCTCAGAAACCCTTCCTGTGTCCTTTTGCCTCAGTGGCCAGAATGGTAAAAAAATAGTCACCCTAGCTTCCAAGGAGGCTACATGTGCAATTTTTTTATCCAACTACATTGTCACTCCAAATAAAACTGAGGTTCCATCAGTAAGGAAGAAGAGAATGACTAGGGGTCTGCTCTTCTGTCAAAAAATGCCTTTGCTTCATCCATCATCTTGAACATATTATCTATGTATATCATAAAAATTTTATTTTAGTTTTCTTTCGGTCATATTCATATGGATTGCTGTCGTTTCTGTTGAAAAATCTACAATCGATGAAATTAATTCTGATTTGTTTATAATCTGTCAAATGTTTCTAGACCTTATGTTTTGCTTTGATATTCTAAAGTTTTACAACAATATGTTTACATGTAACCTTTCTTTTGTTCTAGTTGCTTTTTATTCAATCTGATAATTGGTAGAGTTCATCAATTCTGAAAATTCTTAGCCGTTTATCTTCTTTGATTGCTTCCCCTCCATTTTTTTTCTATTCTTTTCTCCTTGAATGTTTTAGTAAATATAGAACGTTTAGTAAACGTTTTAGCCCTCATCATCCCTCTTCCTTGTTTATTCTTTGTGCATTCTAGGTTATTTTTTTTTCTTTTTTCTTTTTTTTTTTTCATCTTTCTTTTCACTTTTTCTGTCTTTGGCTGTTTCTAATCTGCCATTTAATGATTGTGTTTTGAATTTCATAGATTTTATTTTTCACTCTTTTTTATCTCAAAAAATTTAAGATCACATCTTGTTTGGTGCCAGTATTTTAATTATATATTTAATTTTTAAATACAGAAGCAGATGTTTAAAATATTGGAAATTGAGATGAATTATTTAATCTATTAGATTGTTAAAAATGTCATAATTTGATAGGAGTTTTTTTAGATATTTAAAAATTGGGGCCTATTATAATAAATGATATCTTATATTTGGTAGAATACAATATGGTATTTGAGCATTCTAGTTTCTTCATCTCTTTTTTGACCTAATTCTGCTATTTTTCCTTTTCTTATTTTTTGAGAGGGAGTCTCAAATTTTCTTTTTCCAATTATTTTTAACTTTTAGGTTCAGAGATACATGTGCAGGTTTGCTATACAGGTATATTGCATGTCATGGGGGTTTTACATACAGATTATTTTACCACCCAGGTAATAAGCATAGTACCCAATAGGTAATTTTTCAACCCTCCACCCTCACCTAGACATTGGTGTCTGTTGTTCCCTTCTTTGTGTCTATATGTACTCAACATTTCGCTTCGTCTTATAAGTGAGAACATGTGGTATTTGGTTTTCTGTTTTTGTGTTAGTTCACTTAAGATAATGGCCTCCAGCTCCATCTGTGTTGCTGCAAAGGGCATGATCTTGTTCTTTTTATGGCTGCGTGATATTCCATGGTGTATATGTACCACATGTTACTTCTCCATTCTACTGTTGATGAGGATTTAGGTTGATTCAGTGTCTTTGCTATTGTGGCTAGCGCTTTGATGAACACACATGTACATGTTCTTTATGGTAGAATGATTTATATTTCTTTGGGTATATATGCAATAATGGGATTGCTGGGTCAAATGGTAATTCTGCTTTGAGTTCTCCAAAAAATCACTAAACTGGTTTCCACCATGGCTGAACTAATTTCCATTCCCACCAGCAGTGTATGTATTCCTTTTCTCTTCAGCCTCACCAGCATCTGTTAATTTTTTGACTTTTTGATAATACTGCTGTTTTTAAATATTTCCTTTTTTCTCACTCATGATAGACACTTTATCCTGTGTTTTATATATTTGGTTGTCTTTTTTTTTTTTTCCTGTAGAAATATGTAGAAGCTGAGGTTAAGCATGTTCTTTGACATGAGATTTTAAGTTGCTTCTGCCAGTGCCCTGAGGTATAACCAATCCTGGAACACTTAGCTATCTCGGTATAAGGTTTTCCTGAAGACGCTTTCAGTGTTAATTAAAACGACAAAGAATTGAGGTGTCTTTTTTAGTTTTTACCACTGTGAAAGCCCAGGCTGATAGAGAGGTGTTTCCTTGTTCTGAACCTTTTCTGGCGGACCAGTTATTTCCTAGTCGCTATGGTCTGAAGGTTTATGTCCCCCTCCCCCCAATTCGTATGTTGAAACTTAATCATCAATGTGATGTTATCAGGAGGTGGAGACATTGGGAGGTGACTAGATCATGAACCCTCATGAATGGGATTAATGCCCTTGTAAAAGAGACCTGAGAGAGACACTTACTTCTTTCACCACTCAGTAAGATGGCACCATCTGTAAACCAGGCAATGGACCCTCTCCAGATGCCAAATCCATGGTGCCTTGATCTTGTAATTTTTAACCTCTAGAACTGTGAGCAATAAATTTCTGATATCTGTAAGCTATCTAGTTTATGGTATTTTATTAGAGTAACCCATATAGACTAAGACAGAAGTCTACCCTTCTATTAAAGTTATAGCACTGAATTTATATAGAACCTCAGTCCTAACTCTTACTTTATCAAGGACCAACATCTTGATTCTTGATTGACATGTATCTGAAAAGAAAGGCATCTTAGTTAAGGAAAGCAGCCAACATTATCTGTGCAGGTGCCCTGTTTTCCTTCAATTTTAGATCACTGAAGAATTTATTTTCTTGTGAGCTTAGCATGTTAGTTATAGAACATTTATAATAAATTAGGTATTATGTCTAAGAGTCTGGTATCAGGAGAATTTCAGGATATATGGGCTACCATATGGCCAGAATGGAAACCTTCCACATCTCCTAGCTGAGGTTGAGGACAAGTGTAGCAACAGGGAACCCTCTGAAAGGCAAAAGTTAACAACAAAGGCTCTGGCAAGGTTTTTCAGAGGCCACAATTATGTTTTGAAGTGACTCTACTCAAACTTTGACTCATGGAAACATATAAATACAAATCATTATTGTAAAGATTCCAACACTCATATTTTCACCTTTGGGAAATCTGAATTTCAGACTTACTCTGATTTTTGAAGTTCCAAATAGAGCCACTGCTCATCCTAATCATTAACCCTAGAATCCTGCCCCTTTTTGGATATTTTTCAGAACCCAGCACACTGGCTTCATCCTCCCCATTCTCTTGTCTCCCTACTCAGCCACGTTCCATACTCTATTCCCAAAACAAAGGTCCTCTTCAATAATTTACTAAAACTACCCCAGTCTTTCAAAATCTCCTGCCAGGAGATAACTACTTAATCTGACTTATGTATTTGTGTTAATGGGTGTTAATAGCTCAAAGTTGGGTTTCCTTCCTAGATAATCCTGGTGAATTTAGCAGGGTGTATTTAGGTTGATATTCCATGTAATACCTATACAGTCAAGTGGCAGTATACTCTATGTATGGGTTTGTGGTATTTCCAGAAGTTTTCAACTTTTCACAAAGGATGAGAACAATAATCAGAATTGTAGTATTAATGTTCATATGATATTTCACATTTTAAAAAAGTCTTTTAAATATTACAATAGGTCTGTGTGACAGGTTGGATTTTTTGTATTTTTCAGATATGGAAATAGTACTTAAAATCTCTAGTTGGCCTAAATTTACATAATTATGGATTATTGCACTCAAAGTTTGAAATCAAGTCTTCAATACTATTTATCTTTGTTTCCAATTAGTAAGTGAAGGACTTACATAAAACAAGTTGATGTTTAAAAAAATTTAACTTGGAATATAGAGAATGTAAATTTGGGACAAAAGATGAATTTGGGATAAAGAGAAGATAGGAGGAAGGTAACTAGATGGGAAAGCAAAGGTGATACGAAAGAGAAGATAATGGCACAGAATGGAAAGTAATGGCAAGAAAAGTGAAATTCTGAGGGACAGAACTTTTAACTTTTCTACACTTTTGCCTAAGGAAAATATTAAATGGAGTTGCCTTCCATTTGTCCAGGCCCCTTTATATAGCACTCATGTTGAGATTGAAATTATGTATTCATTGTTCGTTCTTTTATGTTTTTTTTTCCCAAAGAAATACACAAGTAAATGACAAAGAAATAATTTCTCAGCATTGACTAAAAGAGACTCAACTCTTTTAACCTAGGGGAAAGAGTTTTGAAAGAGAGAAATTATGAGAAAACAATTTGAACAGATTTTTCATCTCTGTGAACATAAAAAAGCCGTAATAAGCATATAAAGGTACCATGGTTTTCTGCAGGAGTTTTCTATGAAAATTTTTAAGTGCCAGCCTAACAAGGGAACAGTTCATGCATCTGTAAAATTACACTTGTTAATAATGCATTTTCAGTGAGAAATGCTCTTAATTCTCACTCCACTGTAACTCACAAAGTGACTGTAGGCAGTTGTCATAGTATAGCTACAGATATTCCCACTTAGGTTATAACCTCTTGTGAGCTAGTGCCACTAATGGGTGAGATGTTTTGTGTTTTTAAATGTCTTCGTTATTGTATTAATTATTGATTTTCCAGACCAGTGCTTTAAAAAGACACTCTGAAACTGTGACATCACTATTTCTTGTCTGAGTCAAGGACGATGTCTTTCATACTGTAAGTGATCTATAATCAATAACTTACTCTGAATTGAATTAAATATGTTAACATTTTTCCAGAAAAAAAAAAGATGCGTTACAGATCAAAGGTGACAATAAAGTTGGCAATCTTTTCCCCTCTGGTCCTTCCTAAAATAGATGCTAGCTGAGGTCTTTCACCCCCAAAACCCTTTTCTCGAGTTAACGAGTTGGTGAAATGATTGCATTTTATCACATTTACGATGCCATTGATAGTAAGATACCTAGTATTTTATGTATACTAAGAAAAAATATACTAATTATAATTGCAGAGATATAGGAAAGTATCCATGTTAGAACTGATGAAATTTGATAGATCAAATCAAATAGAAAATTAAGTTATTTATAGACTCTGTATATTAGACCTTTGTCAGATGCATAGTTTGCAAATATTTTCTCCCATTCTGTAGGTTATTTACTCTCTTGATCGTTTCTTTTACTCTGCAGAAGCTCTTTCGTTTCATTAGGTCCCATTTGTCAATTTTTGGTTTTGTTGCAATTGCTTTTAGTGTCTTCATCATGAAATCTTTGCTGGATTCTATGTCCAGAATGGTATTTCTTAGGTTATCCCCAGGATTTTTATAGTTTTAGGTTTTACATTTAAGTCTATACTCCATCTTGAGTTGATTTTTGTATATAGTGTAAGGAAGGGGTCCAGTTTCAATCTTCTACATATGGCTAGCCAGCTACTCCAGCACCATGTGTTGAATAGGGAGTCTTTTCCCCATTGCTTGTTTTTTCCAGCTTTGCTGAAGATCAGATGATTATTGGTGTGTGGTATTACTTCTGGGCTCTCTATTCTGTTCCTTTGGTCTATGTGTCTGCTTTTGTACCAGTACCATGCTATTTTGGTTACTGTACCGTTGTAGCATAGCTTGAAGTCAGATGATGCCTCCAGCTTCGTTTATTTTGCTTAAGAGTGCCTTGGCTATTCAGGCTATTTGGTTCCATATGAACTTCAAAATAGTGTTTTCTATTTCTGTGAAGAATCATTGGTAGTTCAATAGGAATAGCATTGAATCTCTACATTGCTTAAGACAGTATGGCCATTTTAACAATATTTATGAGCATGGAATCTTTTTCCATTTGTTTGTGTCATCTCTGATGTCTTAGAGCAATGTTTTGTAATTCTCATTGTAGAGATCTTTCACCTCCCTGGTTAGCTGTATTCCCAGCAAAATACAAACAACCTTGTTAAAAAGTAGACAAAGGACATGATCCGACACTTTTCGAGAGAAGGTATACATGTGGCCAACAAGCATATGAAAAAAATGCAGAACACCACTAATCGTTAGAGAAATGCAAATCAAAACCACAGTGAGATACCATCTTACACCAGTCAGAATGACTATTATTAAAAAGTCAAAAAATAAAAGATGCTGGCAAGGTCACAGAAAAAAGGGAGTGCTTTATACTTTGCTGAGGAAGTGTAAATTAGTTCAGCCATTGTGGAAAGCAGCGTGGAAATTCCTTAGAGAATTTAAAACAGAATTACCATTTGACCCAGTAATCTTACTTTTGAGTATATACCCAAAATAATAAAAATATTTCTGTCCTAAAGACACATGCATATGTTCATTTCAGCACTATTCACAATAGCAAAGACATGGAATCAACCTAAATGCCCATCAACAGTAGACTGGATAAAGAAAATGTGATAAATACACACTATGGAATACTATGCAGCCATAAAAAATAACAAGATCATGTCTTTTGTGGGAACATGGATGGAGCTGGAGACTATTGTCCTTAGCAAACTAACACAGGAACTGAAAACCAAATACCACATATTCTCACTTAAAAGTGGGAGCTAAATGATGAGAACTGATGAACACAAAGAAGGAAACAACAGACACTGATGTCTACTTGAGAGGGAAGGGTGGGAAGTGGGAGAGGAGCAGAAAAGATAGCTATTATGTACTGAGCTTAGTACTGGAGTAATGAAATAATATGTAAAACAAACCCCCATGACATGTGTTTACCTATGTAACCTTCATATGTACCCCTAAACCTAAAAGAAAAGTTTAAAAAAAAAAAAAGAAAAAAGAAAATGTGGTACATATAAACCATGGAGCACTATGCAACCATTAAGAAGAATGAGATCATGTCCTTTGCATTAACATGGATGGAGCAAACGAATGTAGGAACAGAAAACCAAATAACACACCAAGTATTCTCACTTATAAGTGGGAGCTAAACAATGAGAATACGTGAATACAAAGGGTGGAGTGGAACAGTAGACACTGGGGCCCACTTCAGGGTGGGATTAGGGAGAGGATCAGAAAAAATACCTATCAGGGGCCATGTTTATTACCCAGGTGATAAAATAATCTGTACACCAAACCTTCATAAAACACAGTTTACCTATACAGCAAACCTGACCATGTACCCCTGAACCTAAAATAAAAGTGAACAGTGAAAAATAAGAAACAGAAAGATTCCTGAATGTCTTGTGATGGATTGTTAGGCCTAGTGTAAAAGATCCTTTCGGGGTTATCTGATTCTATAGGAAACCTAGCCTTTCATTGTTGTTTATTATTTTGAAACTCTGTTTAGTTAGAAGCTAACTGGTAAGGGGCTGATGATGATGTAAATGATTACTGTTTGTAAAAGTCAAATGAGTTTTTGTTCTGTTAAAAATGCAGTGGATTTTCACCCTATAGAATTGACCAGTTTCGTATTCATTAGCAAAGTCATGTCAGCATTCCCAATTATCTGTAGATGTGTCTGTCCTTTGTAGAGTCTCTTTGAAGCAGTTTTTTTTTTTTAAACAGGCTTTCTCATTAATTAATGACTTAAATAAAATATCTGTCATGTTCATTTTATATTCGTATGAGCCATTATTTTACCCTTTAAAAACTATTTGTTAACAAACTAAATTGCAGTCACTTGTGATATTTTAAGGATCACAAGCTGTTGCGGTCTTTTTAAAAAAAGTTGATTTTGTTATTGCAAAATACCGTTTAACTTCCAAGTAGAGGTCAGCGGTAGCCCTGGAAACAAAGAGCTGGTTATGTCACTTCCGTATTTGTGTAGTGGGAAAAGGTCTCACAAAGAGCTATGCTGTGCTATCTTTGTATGAAAAGGATCATGGCCATGACTTTGAGCCAAGTTAAGCAAGAGGAATCAGATTTATGATCCTGATCTTCTAGGAGGCAAGTGTTGATTCTAACTCTAGTAAACTAAGCTAGAAAGAAATGATAGCTGTTTTTTTAAACATTTTTTGAGATGTAATTCACATATCATACAATTCACTCACTTAACATGTATAGTCAATAGTATTTAGTATATTAAAATATGTGTGCAGCCATCACCAGACAAATTTAGAAAGTTCATCCTTTCAGAAAGAAACCATGTATCCTTTAGCTGTCACCCTCACAGCCCACCATCCCATCCCTTTTTGCTCCAGACCTAAGCAACTACTTCTCTATTTCCTATCTCTAGATTTTCTTATTCTAGTCTTTCATATTAATTGAATCATGTAATTGAATCACGTAATCACAAAAATAGGGATTTTTTTTGACTGACTTCTTTCACTTAGCATAACATTTTTAAGGTTCATCAATGTAGAAATTTATCAGTATTTCATTAACTTATATGGCTGCATAATATTCCACCATATGATTATACCACATTTTATCTATTTGTCAATTAACATTTGAATTGTTTCCACCTTTTGCCTATTGTAAGTAATGCTGCTATCGACATTCATGTACAAATTTCTGTGTAGACATGTCTTCATTTTTGAGGGGTATATACCTAGGAGTAGACTTTCTGGGCATTATTGTGTCTTTATGTTTAATTGCTGAAGAACTTCCAGAGTGTTTTCCGAAGGGACTACACCATTTTCTATTCCTACCAACAATGTATGAGAGTTCCAATTTTGCCATGTCCTTGTCAACGCTTATTTTTATCTGACTTTTTGATTCTAGCCAGTCTGGCGTGTGTGAAGTGGTATCTCACTGTGGTTTTAATTTGCATTTCCCTGATGAATAATGATGTGGAATATGTTTTCAAGTACTTCTTGGCCATTCGTATACCTTTCACGCAGATTCTTCAGCCATTTTTTAATTGAGCTATTTGTCTTTTAATCATTGAGTTGTTAGAGTTCTTTATGTATTCCAGATACAAGTCCCTTATCAGATATATTTTATTATATTTTGTGGGCTCTCTTTTTGCTTTCTTAATGGTGTTCTTTAAAGCAAAAAGAAAAACTGCTAGTGTGGACATAGTCTTATTTTTTTCACGTGTTACTTATGCTTTTTGCATCATATCTAAGAATTGGTTGTAAAATCCAATATCATGAAAATTTATTCTTACATTTTATTTTAAGAATTTACAGTTTTATGCTTACATTTAGGTTCTGGATCTGTGTTGAATTAATTTTAATATTTAAGTAATTTTGTGTGAGTTATAGCTAGGATTCTAATAGAGATTGTGTTGATTCTATAGAGTATTTTGGAGAGTATAGCCATCTTAACAAAGTTGTCTTCTAATCCATGAACATGGAATGTTTTTCATTTATTTGGATCTCATTTAATTTCTTTTCATGTTCTTTTTAAATAGTATAAGTTGTGTACTTCTTCTGTTACATTATTTAGTATTTTTTTATGCTGTAGTGAATGGAATTCATTTTATTTTGGGATTGTTAATTCCAACTGTATAGAGATACAGTTGATTTCTGCAGTTTATCTTGTATCCTGCAACCTTGCTGAACTTATTCCTTAGGACTAATGTATTTTTAGCAGATTTCTTAGGAGTTTCTATGTACAAGATCACAATTTCTGCAAATAGAAGTACTTTTACTTCTTTTCAAATCTAGATGCTTTTTATTCCTTTTTCTCGCCAAATTGTCCTGGCTAGAACCTCAGGTACAATATTGAATAAAAGTGTTGAGAGTGTACATCCTTGTTGTGTTCCTGATCTTAGGAAGAAAGCATCTAGTTTTCTGTTCTCAAGAATGATGTTAATTGTGGGCTTTTCATAGATGTCCTTTATTAGATTAAGGGAGTTATTTGCTATTTCCAGTTGTTGAGTGGTTATATTATGAAAGTGTGTTGGATTTTGTATCTTTCTGCATCTGTTGAAATGAACATTTGATTTTAAAACTTCTATTGATATGTTTTACATTAATTGAATTTCAGATATTAAATCAAACTTGCATCCCTGGAATAAATCCCACTTGGTCATAATGTGTAATTATTGTTATATGTTACTGGATTTGGTTTCTGACTATTTTGTTGAGGATTTTTGCATCCATATTCCTAACAGATATTGTTCTGTGACTTTCTCTTCTTGTGATGTCTTTGTCTGGTTTTAGTATCGGGATAATACTCTTAAAGTTCAGGTATTCAAGAGAGAAACTATTAAGATAAACTATTTAAGATAATGCTCTTAAAGTTCAAGTATTCAAGAGAGAAACTGGGGAAGTCAGCCAAGGCAGCAAGAACAACCCAATTAAAGTAGAGCTAGCAGGCAAGATGCAGAATGTGGGGTACATGACACAGGGATTTTTACAGTGTAGAAAATTTTCATGTTTGACCGTATATTTGAAGATAGATAGATAGATAGATAGATAGATAGATAGATAGATAGATAGACAGACAGACAGACAGACAGACAGACAGATAGACAGACAGACAGACTTAGAATGGGTGTTGTCTGATAGGTAGATGAAGAAAATTGACAATATTTGTTAAAATTTTCATGATACAAGTTTTTTTCAGATTTATCAGTTCCCTATTGCTGCTATAACAAATTGCCACCAACTTAGTGGCCTAAAACAACACAAAGTCATGATTTTACAGTTTGGAGGACAGTCAGAAATAAGTCTCATGAGACTAAAATACAAGCATTGGCAGAGCTTCATTCCTCCTGGAGGCTGCAGGAGGGAATATTTTTCTAACCCTTTCCAGCTTCTAAAGGCCACCCACACTTCTTGGCTCCTAACCCTTTCCTCCATCCTCAGGACCTGGCAGCATAGCACCGTCAAATCTCTCTCCCTCTTTTTCTGACCTCTCCTTCCACTGTCACATTTTTTTTTTTTCTCTGACTCTGAGTCTTCTGCCTTCTTGTTTTAAGGAACTTGTGACTACACTAGGACCACCTGGATAGCCAAGGATAATCCCATCCCAAGATTAATCAGATTAATCATTCTTAATCCATCTGTAAAGTTCCTCTTGCCATGTAAGTAGCATATTGGCAGGTTCCGGGGATTACAATTGAGGACTTTTTAGTGGCCCGTTATTCAGCCTACCATATCAGATAGTAATCCGGTGATTTTCTAAAATAATACTTCTTGAATACAGTTATCATGCCATTGAATCTGTACAATTGCTCTGAAAAATCAATATATAAAGACAGTGTATAATTGTATTCTTTTTGAAAAACTGAATGTCAGTGTTGTCATTCATCTTGCCTCAGGTAACTTGTGGTTAAGAATCAAGACATAAACAAATTGTGCAGGTCGAATTTATTTGATGCCCTCAACAGGGAATGAGGGCTACCATTTCCATTCAAGGTAGTTACTGTTCACCAAAATTGTAGTAAGTTTAGCCATGTGTGTATTTTGATGCTTCAGAACCAGGAAGGAAGTCGGCAGGTTTAGTTAGGCTAGAGCTCACTCTTCACTCCATGGCAGGTTGTATCTAGTCTCTTCTTAGACATATGTTTCCCAGCCTATTTGCATGTCTTCTCTTTTTTTAGCCTTTTTAAGTTGTACTTATATGAGAGACTGATACTTTATACCAATAAGAGGCAGCAATCTGATGTGGAAATAAGATTTTCGAGGCTCTAACAACATGTGGCTGTAAAGGCAACAAGAGAGAGTCTAACTTTCTCCCTCCTGTTTTCGTTGCCTTTCTGGCCACATGTTGTTAGAGTCTCCGGACTCTAAGAGTCCTTACAGATCAGTCTAGTAGTTGCCAGTTACTTCACTGAGCACACATACACCATTAAACTGCTGGTGGACTACTTATGTGGCTATCACTCTTACTCCTCTCCCTTCCACATCCGCATATACCTACACTCGTATATAATACAAGCTTAGTTTGTTTATTATGCACAAGATTTGGTCAGTTGGGGATTATAGACCACAAAACTACCACTTTTGATGAGTTCCGATTATTAGCATTGAGGAATGGTTGCACCAGTTGGCAATCGTGGGAAACTCTCGGACCTAGCTTTTTTGAAGAAGGCAAAGTCTGGGGAGGGGGTCGATTAGCAGGAGATATTATTTCTCTATAGAGAAAAATACATGGAAAAACAAGATTACTTTTTAGATTATGTCATTCTGAAGATTGCATAGTATTCTACTTGTAAGCAAATACATTTTCAGGCATATGAGACTAATGACACACAACCAACTGCAAACTAGGATTTAATAATATATTCCATTAATTCAGCTCCAGTTCCATTTTCCATGTTGTAGGATTTGAACCAGACACAAAAGATTTCTCTAAAGTCCTTGCCCTTTTGTGATTCTGCTGAGAGCACAAGGAACCCACAATAACTTACCATATGCCGTAGTCATCCTGTTTTGTTTCTAAAAAAACTCCCAACAACCTGACATACTTGTTATGGTTGATTCTTGGCATTTAAATATGAAAACAATCAATGTTCATTTGTAGAGAATATGACAAGTGGGAATTTGTGTGCAGGCCAATTTTTCATTGACCTGCATTCAGGAACATTATTATAACTCAGGCTTGCCTCCTACATTGTTTAAATGAGTTGATTTCCCAGTATTTGTGTGGGCAGGTTGAGTGATGAGAATGACTTCAGTGTAAACGCGAGTCCCTTTGTGTTTCCCCTTCTCCAGGTTTCATTTTTGTGCTGATTCAGATGTGAGCTCTGTGCATTCAACCATCCAGTTAATACTCTGAGACAAGAAAGCAATCACTTTTGGTGATTACATGAGTTGTAGAGAAAGAATCAAGGGGTGCAGGTGAAGAAACTTTTGCTCTGGAAACGGCACACTGGGTATAATTTTCTGCTGGTTTCAAATAACAATACTTTATGTCTTGAATAAGTCTTTCATGTATCTCCTACCTGTTGTATCTCTATACTCATTCTCGTTCCGCTATAATACCAACTTTTTTTAAATGTAAAGTATTATCATCCCCATTTTATAGATGAGAAAACTGAGACACAAGATGCCAGATGAATTGTCCAAGTTCATATTTTCTAACCTAGTCCTCTATATACATGAAGTGGATTCATCACTAGGTATTTACATAACCATTTTTAAAATCGTTGGATGTGGTATTAGTGAAATAGCCTATTTCCAAGTCATTTTTCTAAATGACAATGAAATTTTTCTGAAATTGGGCCAGCTCAAAGACAATCAAGACAGAGAGCAAACATCTTAGCAGTTAAAATCATGTTTTAGGCACCATCCAAGAGATTCCTTTCCACTCCCTGAGCCACAAGTGCACAAGCTAGTAGATTTGTAGAGTGTGTAATTTAAGTGTAAGTTAGGCTTACTGTGATATCTGATTTCTAGGGTAATTATAAACTTTTCATTCATTGTGGTTCTCAAGGAATTTGTGGTAAGGATTCGAGGGAAGGAAAAAGATATATTTAGCATCCACAAAAGGGAATAAATGGTTAAAACAGTGTTTTTGAGTGTCTAAAGATTAAAGGGTGAAAAAGAACAACGTTAATAGAGCTAGGAAGACAAGGTTGCAGAAGGTTTACACTGCATGCAGGTTTTTCAGCAGTGAGCCACCGCTTTGTCCTCTATATTGTTTGGAGATCAAATTGTAAAAAAGCTAAAAATATTTGGAGAACAGTAAGGTTTAAATTAAAAGGAGGGGAGATCAAACTGGGGAATGCCCATTATGCAGACCAAAATAGAAGTATCTGCATCCGAGAGCTTTTACGTATACCCATATATCCCACATAGTTAATAGTGAAGTATTTGCATAGCTATATGCATCTATGGCTATACTTCAAGGAAAATCAAGGCATAGGTTACATGGAGAGCAGGTAAATTCCCAAGCTAAAAGGGTGCATCAGGGAATCATACAGTATTTTCTTTCCATTCCAGAGAAAAGAGTAGAACTGAACTAGCAAGAGAGGGTAAAGATCCTCTGGCTTTGAGAATATTATAAAAGAGTCAAAAACAAGAAAAAATCCATGCTTTCTAAAATTTTTTTTGTTTTTTAACTTTTAGCTTCAGGGTTCGTGTACAGGTTAGCTCTATAGATAAATCACATGTTGTAGGGGTTTGCTATACATATTATTTTGTCATCCAGGTAGTACGTGCAGAACCCGATAGGTAGTTTTTCAATCCTCATCCTCCTCCCACCCGCCTCCCACCTTCTGCCCTCAAGTAGGCCCTGATGTCTCTGGTTCCCTTCTTTGTGTCCATGTGTACTCTGTGTTAGCTCCCACTGAGATCAGTGCTTTAAACATCTTGACAAAAAAGTCTCGAGATTATTGCATAATATATAACTTACCTTCTCTGTATGCAATTTATACCTTGAGTTTTCCTTAAAATGTAGCAGAAACAAAGTATGTATCTGTTTGCTTCAATTCATGATGAGGAGGGAAGATGACAATAGGGTTCGAAGTCTGACTCTGCAGCTAATGAATTAAATGGTACCACATGTAACATGGATTCTTCATATATACAAAGAGGACTGATTGTATATATGATGATAGATGGTATCCAAGGTTTCTTTTGGTTTGAAAACCATGGCCACTGAAGCCACAAAAAGGGCATGAGTCCAGATCCTGAATGTCAGGAGCTTGAATGTCTAAGGAGGCATCCCTCTCCTCCTTATGTTCCTGTGTGGCAGCAATGAACGGTCCCCATGAGAAGCTGTAATAGGATGAGACTCAGGGGACTTTTGGTTGGAAGCTGTGTTGGGGTGACATCGCGTTGTGCATACTCGTCTCTTGTCAGTTTTATGAGATGTAGTTCACCGTATGACAGTGGCTTTGAACATTATGGAAGAAGACGTCCTATTGCATCACTACAGTTTATCATCTCCTGCTAAAGGTTCTCACTCTTCAGAAGTTCACAGCCAAGCGAGGACTGGGAAATTAGTATTATTCCTCATTTACACTGAGACAGAGTTGAAGCTCTGGCTGCAGTCAATAAATCACTTTGATGATGATTCATTAGCCGTGTTGAGATCCCCCAGCCGCTCCAGTGCCAGCATCACACTTGGGCTGTCTTCTCATCTTAATTGCAAGGTTTCGCTTTTGGAGAAGCACATCAGCCTTTTCCACTCACCTGTTTTCTGGACACATTTAATTTCAAATTAACAAGTTTTCTCTCGCAACTATCTTTAAATCCGGTTTTTCATCTGTGTGTGTGTGTGTGTGTGTGTGTATGTGTGTCTTAATGTGCTTAGGAAAAAAGGAAAAACCTGTGCTTAGGAAAAAAGTGTGTGTGTGTGTGTGTGTATGTCTTAATGTGCTTAGGAAAAGAGCGAGAATGCATTCAGACTCTCTTTTCTTAACTACAGATGATAACTAATTTTTATCTTAACCATTAAGAAATTAGTTATGTGCAGTGTACAAGTGGCACGTCTTCCAGGAGAGAGAAACAAATTGTGGACAATTTAAATTTGACATACAATTAAGAAAAATGTAAATTGAAACTTGTGGTGTTTTCACTAACTTGTATCCCACCAAATGCTGATTTTCTAGAGATAACGGTGAAGAGGTGCCATTTCCTGCCGCCATGGTACATGCCAACTACCATATACATTTAATAAATGAGGCTCATTCCCTATAAATGGGTGCAGTACTAAAGGGAGGACAAATCTGGCTTGTGCTTGTAGGACAAAGTGAATGAGTCCAGAAATAGCCCTGGCAGCCTTCTCCACCTCATCACCTGCTACTGCAATGATGATATAACTATGAGCTCAGTTCTCCCCTATCCTTACTATGTAGCTGTCTTTCTTTAAAATGAGTAACTTTGAACTAAACTATCTCAAAATCTTTTTCATCTCTAGCATTAGTCTTTCTTCTTTATTCTCAGTAATAGAATTGTACTATTTTATCCTCTTCTCCTGAGAGCCTATTAAAAGCATTTGAGGTCCAACACATATTCCATTTTCCCCATAATACATGACCTCACCCCCTGGTATTCTCAGAATGTGTTCTCCCTTTAACGTCTCCCCCTGCACAAATTTTACTCATCTACAAGGGCCATTTCAAATCACATCCTTCATGAAGCTTTTATAACTAAATGCAATTTCTCTTTCCTTTGAATTGCTAAAGTATACCATGTAACTCTTCCATATAAATAGCATCATTTTTTGTGCATATTTCTTATTCCCTTGACTAGAATGGATTTGCCTCAAGAATTTGATGCTTGTCATCTGTGTCCCCTCCTAGTTATCCAGAATAGTGCCTTTGCATATTTTATGTAATTAACCACATTTTTTAAATCAGCGAGTGCATTTTACCCACATGAATTCTGTAGTGGGACACAGAATCAATTGTGCTATGGTAAAAGATGTTCAAGCAAGAGTTCTTTATTATAACTCTTAAAGCAATTAGAAGAATGAAGGATAAGTTCCATTTTAAAGGTAAAAATATTTGCAAAACCTGCCAGAAGTTGATATGGCTTAAAGTAATATGACCCAAAATGTGCCTATTACAAAAGAGGGTTTTTGAGTCTGAGTGAGTGTATGTGTGTGTGTCTCTGTGTGTGTCCAGACAGGGGCTGACCTAGGGAGTGGCAGTGGAGGAATTTTTGGAAATCATTGCCTTTTGGGGGATTTGGAGTTTTAAATGAATCCTCTGCTCCCCAAGATGTTTTTGTTTTTGTTTTTGTTTTTTCCTGGCTCATTTCTTTACTGCTCTGAGCATGAGTCAAGATCTAAAGCATTTCATTTAGATTCATTCTCCTTTTAGATGTTGAAAATTGTACAGAACTCTTATTTGAGAGCAGGTATCGTTATAAAAACAAAGGCAGATGAAATTGGTTCTTCCATTATTGTGTCCTCATTCATGAAACTTGTAATATTTGCTTTGCAAAAAGAAAGAAAACAGAAAAATCCTACTTCACCTTACTCTGCTGTTTCCCACAGGCGTTCATAATGGTGTTACACATATGTAAAAGGTGGGTTTATGTTTGTTCCAGTTATTTTGTATGTTTTATCCACGTAACTAGGTTGTATACTCTTTTAGTTTATAGGCCCTTCATGTTTTGCTCATCGTACTTAGTAAATCCTTAATATTAGATGCTTCATTGGCATTGATTAATAATAGGATTCCTTATCAGGGTTGCTGCTTTTAAATGTTCAGACCTTACACATTTTTCTGTCATTGTTAACTAGAAGAAGTAACTAAAGGGGTTACTTAGCCCTGGGAAACTGTCATATTTACAGATTAGTAAAAAAAAAAAAAAAAAAAAAAAAAAAAAAAAGCAGATCCTATGTAAAAAACAAAAGGCCAAGAATGCACAGTGAGCAGGCCAGGAAGAAGTTAGCCAAGAATTAAGCTATCATTTTAAAGAGGGATTAATAAGTTGGATCATATGTAAAAGAGATTAAAATTGTTGGATTTTTACTAAAGAAATACGTTGGTCACTCTTAAAAATGCAGAGGAGTAATAGTGTAGTAGGAATAGAAACCAGATTTCTATTGATTAAGGAGGTGTTAAAAACATATTGAAAGCACAATGGCAGGAAATTTATTAAGCTTTTAAAAAGAAGTTTGTCAGTGATACAAGAAGATATATACATGTGAAGGCTTCATTATCAAGGAGGCCTTTATGTCCAAGATGAAAGGAGCCTATTTATGTTGAAAGATCAAAAGGACCAGGAAACTCCAGAGATCCAGGGAGAGACGGAAAACATGGGGAGAGGATGGATGAAGTGTGGAAGTGGTATTCCTCAGGATGGAAGATGGAATTCAGACTGGGGGTGGGAACCTTTCGAGAAAAGTATGTTTAGTTCCACCTTTGACAGCAGAGACAAAGAACTGAAATGAGAGATGATGAGTTAGGTATGAAGGTGAAGACACTCAAGAGATGACAGCACTGATAGGTGGCAAGAGTTTTTACCAAGACGGAGACCACAGCATCGGGGATAAGGCACTGGGTTAAGGGTAGGGTTTCGAAAGTTTAAAATACTTATCAAGGAGAGTGGGTTCAATTTTGAACCACAACAGGGACTAAACTATGTTGAACATAAAGGATTTTTCAGTTCTGAATTTCCCTCTAGCAGAATTGTAGTAGGAAATAGTGGGCAGAGTGGACTGGAGCCCCTGACTGTGGGCAAGCCTGCCCTCGGGCAGCCGTTCTCAAGTGCCACAATATGTCTCAATCACCTGTCATTTAGGCCCCAAGTACTCTGTAACTGAGTGTAAGTACTTACGATTTTGATTGAGTTTTTAAAAACTCATTAAAGCAGATTAAAATTCACTCAAAATAGTGCCTCTCTCTGTCAATTTAGTGTACTTCCTTGAATTGAAAAGAAACCTGTGGAGTTAGAATCAGGGTTATGGAAATTATATGTGCTTTCCTCCTCATCTGAAGGTGACTCATAGATTCAGCTGCTGTTACAGATTTACCATTAATTGTTATGGCAGTCACAAATTATTTAGAGTTTTGTGGTTCAAGTTTTATAGTTAGTTGGGTTTTCTGTGTAATTTTTCTGATGAATTAATTTTTTTCTCTGAGACAAGGTCTCGCTCTGTCACCCAGGCTGGAGTGTGGTGGCACGATTATGGCTCACTGCAACATCCACCTCCCGGGCTCAAGTAGTCCTCCCACCTCAGCTCTCCAAGTAAGTGGAACTAGAGGCATGTGCCACTATGCCCAGCTAATTTTTCATAGACATGTGATCTTGCTATGTGGCCCAAGCTGGTCTCAAAGTCCTGACTTCAAGCAATCCACCTGCCTGGGTCTCCCAAAGTATTGGGAGTACAGGCATGAGTCACTGCCCCTGGCCACATGAATGAATTTTTAATAAAGAAGGTATTGGGCAAAAATACAAAAAATTAGGCATGGTGGTGTGCACCTGTAGTTCCAGCTACTTGGGAGGCTGAAGTGGGAGCATTGTGTGAGCCCAGGAGTTCAAGGCTGCAGTGAGCCATGATCGTGCCCCTGCACACCAGCCTGGACAACAGAGTGAGACCCTATCTCTTTAAAAAGAAAACAAGAAGGTATTGGCCAGGCGCGGTGGCTCATGCCTGTAGTCCCAGCACTTTGGGAGGCCGAGGTGGGTGAATCATGAGGTCAGGAGATCGAAACCATCCCAGCTAACATGGTGAAACCCCGTCTCTACTAAAAATACAAAAAATTAGCCGGGCGTGGTGGCGGGCACCTGTAGTCCCAGCTACTCGGGAGGCTGAGGCAGGAGAATGGTGTGAACCCAGGAAGCAGAGCTTGCAGTGAGCCGAGATTGCGCCACTGCACCCCAGCCTGGGGGACAGAGCAAGACTCCGTCTCAACAAAACAAAACAAAACAAAACAAAAAAACAGAAAAAGGAAATAAGAAGGTATTGAATGGAAGAAGAAAATGAGAGTAGCGCGTCAACAAATTTCTTGCACTTGTTTCTAAGCAATCTAAAAATACAATAGGGGTAGAGGGGAGGTCAGTTTGCCATGTCAATTAGTATTTTCAAAAAAAAAAAATAAAGACAAGTTTTTAAACTAGAAGTCACCAAATATGTTTTGTGTACACCATTTCTCAATAGAAAATGCCCCTTTGCTTGGTCTGGTCCTGGGTCTTTTTCTTCTTTTCATCTGTAAATTCTCCCTAAATGATCTTACCATGACCCATGACTTTAAATACATCTAAATGCCATTGTTTCTCACAAACATAGTTCCCTTCCCGCCCTTTCTGGCTATTCTTCATTTGCACCAAGATTCCTGGGATGTCAGCTCACTAGAGCATAGAAACTTCATCTGCTCTGTTAACAACTTATCTCTAGTGCCTTCAAGAGCACTGAGTTACTCAGTAAATCTTTGTTGAATGAATGCCTAAGAACCTTGTCTAACCCAATAACTATAAACAAAAACCTGATTTTTACCTCACCTGTTCTGTTTTCCCCATGTCAGTAAACCACCGTCTACATAATAGCTCAAACCAAAAACCTTAGACTCAATTCTTCCCTTTTCTCCATCTCCTAGTCCCATCCTAGTCTAGGTGATCTCTCCCATGGAATCCTGCAGTGGTCTCCTTCTTTATTGATCACTTTGTCTAATCACTCTTTGCAAAACAACCAGAGCAATCTTTCTGAAGCCAAAATAACACTTATGTCATTCCCCAGTCTGGCACCCTCTAATGGCTTTCCTTCACATTTAGCATAAAAGCCACACTCTTGCCTGCATCTCATGACCTGGTTTGTTCTCTCTTCCCCAGCCTGCGTGCCAGTTTCCCTTCACTCACTTAACTCTAGTCTCAGTGACCTTTCAGTGTCTGCCTTAGGTCTTTGTACCTGCTTTTCCTTCTGCCTGGAATACCATTTTTCCTGTCTTTCAATGGATGTCCCACATTGCATTTTTTGAGTCTTAGCTTAGATGTTACTTCTTTAAGGAGGTTGTTTCTAATAACCAGATCTACATTAGCATGACCAACCCACCAACAGAGCTTCTCCAGCACATCACCCTGTTTTGTTTTCTTTATTGCAATCATCGCTGTCTGAAATTACTGAATGAGATTTTTTAGTGTCTTTAAAAGCAGAAGTTGAGTCTCAGTCATTTCTATACCTGCCAAAACACAATTACATGCCTTAGACACAAATGGATCATTATAAACTTTGGAAGGAAGACGGAGCGGGCTTTAAATATTGGTTCTGCTGCTTGCTAGGTATGTGATCTTGTGTTTCACTTCTCTAAGTTGCATTTTCTCATCTGTAAAACAAATAATGATAGAGAAAATAATAGCTCTTCATAGGGCTGCTGAAAGGACTAAATGAGATAGAGCGCGTCCAGTGCTTGGCACACAGTGTAAGTAGTGGATGTCGTTATGGTGATGATTTTTATGGGTACCCAAAATGTCAATCCCAATAGAATCCAAGAGTAGCCCATCTTAAGTGACTGAGAGTCTAATATTGGTGACCTTCTATAATATTGACTGTCAGGGAGCCAATAAATAAATATTGTGCCAAAAACTCAGCTGTGAATTTAGGCCTGTATTCTTAATTAAGAAAAAGGTAACAGTGGAAAATCACTTCTGAGCCTTATAAATAGGAAATTGGATTTCCTAATGGGTAATTTAAAATACTTTGGGAGCATAAATACACCTGGATCACTCAAGCTATAAGTTGGTGACTCAGAGAACAAGGGCACAGAATCCTGAAATAAGCAACAGCAAATGGGCTCTTAAGCACTTAAAGAGCAAATTGCAGAAAATAAATTAATTCTTTTAAATATGCATGAATCTCCTGAGTGGGGAATACGCTGAAATGGTGCTGAATGATTTCTTTTGTTATGTGTGTTCAGAAGTATTAATAATGCCTCACTTTGTGCTTTGTACCTTTGAGGAGAACAAATCCCAGAATCTTTTGCCTTTATAAATTGTTTTTAAAGTAATGGATTATAAAACAGGAAATTCTAATCAAGGTACACACTGGTCGCATTGATTTGGAAAAGTGGATAGGAAGTTTATCAGAGGATAGATGGATCCCCGAGAGAATGAAAAGTAGTTCTGATTACATCGTTAAAAAAAAAGTGGCGGGACGTTTGGGGAGGCTGATATAATTGTGCCGAAACTTCTTAAAAGTTAGAAACTTGCTGACCTTTTGCCTAAAATACACGCTAACATTTAACCAACCAATCGGACACTGTGTGGCACAGCAATTTAACTTCTAAGAATCAATATACTGAATTGTAGATCATAGTGTACACTTAGGATATTTATCAGAATTATTAACTCAATTATTTTAGCTCTCATCAGATCTCTTAATTTTCATTCTGGGCAGCACAGACACTAAAAATCTTAGTATTTTATGTCCTTGCATACTTAAAAACCAACTTTATGCTTACATAATTGAATAAATAAAGAAAAAGGACCGGGGAGGAGGCAGACATAATAGAAGCAGAAGCAAACTCTCACTAAAAGGACTATAAGATGCAAAGCTATGCTCTCTTTGACCTTTTTAAGGAGAAGGATTTAAGGAAATTCCTATTTGCCCTGCTCATGCTGCTTGCTAGGGAGCTTCCTTCCTTGGCCACATTTCATCTTTGATGCCAAGGCAGTGAAGGGGAGCTTGGCAGCAGAGCAAGAGCTGGAAATGAAGAGACCTCGACTGTGGAGGGGATGGAACTGAGAAAAGGATTTGGCAGCCCTGCCTGAGAACAGAAATAATCAAAACAGTTGCCAAGAACCATAAAACAAGGAGGGTAGGGATATGAGCTACATTGACTTGGTTTTCTGAACATGGAAAAATATTAAATCTATTCACAGTCTGTTATTATGCTCATGTATTTCTATGAGTTTGTTATTATAGTAATTTCTATTTTGCCTTAG
Organism: Macaca nemestrina; assembly: GCF_043159975.1. NCBI lineage: Eukaryota > Metazoa > Chordata > Mammalia > Primates > Cercopithecidae > Macaca > Macaca nemestrina. The sequence goes on from NC_092128.1 coordinate 14,472,397, forward strand.
GGCTATGAATAAGATCAAGTCAGATAAGTTCTGCTGTTGTTTGTTAAGTCTGGAAAAACACATACTTGCTCTCACAGGATTTAAATATGTGTAACGTATGTATAAATGCATATATCCCCATAGTTGAATATTTCCTTTGATGCCAGAAGTTCATTTTTTTTTCTTTTGGGATGCAGTGATATGTCACAATTACAAATGATCTTAGAAATCTTTTGGAGCACTGTAGAAAGAAACAGGAGCACATTCTGGGAACGTGGTGCAGCATTTGCAAGATTATGTCCTGATGGGTACATCGCTGGCATAGCAAGTAGAGGTGGTGGAAAGGTGAGAGGCATGCTAGAAGTGTGGATGGGATCAGCTCATGAAGGACACCATGTACCATAACACAATGTTTGGATTTGCTCTGTGGGTAATGGGGAAAGATTTTAAGCCGGGGTGTGGGGAAGTGCTCACCGTTGTGTTTAACTGAGATGCCTCTGGAATCAGGTACAAGATGTATTCCAGAAAGATACAGTAAATAGATTTTTTGTTCCTTTTTAAAATCAGACCACATAGTAAACTAGAACCTTATCTCAGTTACCTGAATAAACACTCAAAAGAAGCATTTCTTACATATTCTAAAAAAAAAAAAAAAAAAAAAAAAAATCTATTGAGCACAATTTTTAAAAATTTTGGCTACATTAAATGTATTATCATCTTTTTCAGTATGTATCATTTACCTTTAAAATTCTAAATTCCCCTTCTGTGTCTGCTTACGTGGAAGGGAATATAAGGATGTTCTGTCTTGAAGGTTATGATGTGTGGAATTACTTGGTTGTTCTAAAAAAACAAAGTTGCAAATGTCTCTTCTCCTTGTAAGAAGTGGTAAGACTTTATTTCTGTAATTTATTCTGTACTGTTGTTCTGACCAAACCTGATGACCCAGAAATCTTTTGTTTAAGGTGAAGTGATGTATTTTAAGGTCCAGATGTACCACAAATGAAGTTCTTTAGACATTAGAAAAATGTCACAATTACATACTCACTAACTCCTCACCCACCTTACTGCATTTTACACTGCCTGTTACTGTTGATAGAAGGATTATGCTCACACATAGAATTCACAAAGGACCTACGTGACATGAGTTAGTATGTACTTATGTAGGTACTCACTGTTCATTGATGCTTCTTTAAGAAGATATATCCTGTAATAAACCGAAAAGCAGAATCTTCGAGAACTTTCAGTATGAAATATTTTCCATCCACTATTATGCTTCTAGTGATTAACTTGCCTTTTTAATAGCTCTGTGAGATGTTTTTCTAATCAGTGCACATGAGCTGTCATCAAAACTAGAATTCCTAATTCTGTGCCAAAACAGTTGGAGACCAACCAAATCAGGACCTTTAATAAGGGCTTATAAGGAAAAACCATCAATCATTCATTCCGTCTCCCTGGCTTTGCATACATTACTGAACAATTTTATCAAAGTTTTTATACTAAAAAGCCTTTTATGACATTTGAATGGTATACATATTAGCATGTAGTATTATCTAATCAAAATTTGATTTGCAAGGGTGAATCAGCTAATATATTCCTAATTTTAATCCTGTTAACAACTCTGAAATTGGCTGATAATTACCTTAGGATTAGATGCTCTAATTTGTACATTGGTAATGTGTTTCCCATCACCAGCTAATGTAATAACAATAATAAATTATACTTCTATCTTCATTGAGATCATGATGGACAGCTGAATTAGGATATTTCCACCAGAACTGAATACCAGACTTTTCCCCTGAATATTAAATTAAAACCTTGTAAAGTTTCTGAGCATTCAAGGCCATGTTTAGCGCTGTGCTAGTCAAGGCTTATCATGTTCCCAGTGGTTTTAATTCAGCTAAAATCTGTGCCTTAGAGTGTCTTATCAGCATCACTATCACTGTCAGCAGAGTTTCCTCAGTGCAGGGCCAAACAAAACTGCCTCGTAAACCACACGAAAGCCAAAAACATGGCCATGTAGCTTTACCTGTATTTATAGCAGGCATCCATCTAATTCACGTAGTCAGGGAGGCCTCATCAAGAAAATTCCATTGGCCCAAAATATTTCTAATGATGTGTTTTAAATCTACGCAATAAGAGTAAATTAATGATGTCAAGCCAAAGGGTTTTAAACCCCTTCTTCAACTGCAGAAGCCTTTGCTTCACAAACTTTACTTAGAATCTGAAAGCATAGGCCGGGCGCGGTGGCTCACGCCTGTAATCCCAGCACTTTGGGAGGCCGAGACGGGCGGATCACGAGGTCAGGAGATTGAGACCATCCTGGCTAACACGGTGAAACCCCGTCTCTACTAAAAATACAAAAAATTAGCCGGGCGCGGTTGTGGGCGCCTGTAGTCCCAGCTACTCGGGAGGCTGAGGCAGGAGAATGGCGTGAACCCGGGAGGCGGAGCTTGCAGTGAGCCGAGATCGCGCCACTGCACTCCAGCCTGGGCGACAGAGCGAGACTCCGTCTCAAAAAAAAAAAAAAAAAAAGAATCTGAAAGCATAAAGATAGATAAGCAACTGTTTTGTCTGAAGTATAATACACATGCTATCACATATGGTGCTTTATCACGTAAGATTTTTAAAATCAGTGAAATAAGTTCATAACATTGTACATGAATTTCACACCTTATTCATGGACTCTTTTTTCCTGCAAAAATTAATAGCTCATAAAAATGAAGTGGATACTGAGTGCTTCCTTTTGTGTCAGCAACTCTTCCAGCTGCTTTCTGTGAATTGTCTCCAGTCATCTAACAGGGTCAAGTACTATTTTACAGGTGGGGAAACTGAAGCATAGAAATATTAGCTTTGTTGTCCAGGATCACAAAGCCTGTAAGCAATGGAGTTGGGATTTATTTTTTCCTCTGGCCATCTGCCGCCAACGCCCATGTGCTTACCACTCATACACTCCTACCTACAGTGAAGATAGGATCTTTGACCAGCATCTCAGAATTCACAAGTCCGCTATGGAGAGATTCTTCTTTTCAGACATACTTGAAGAGAATTTTGCAGAGCATGAGTTTCCTGATGACTTTCTAAAAGCCCAAGGCCCAGGGTTTGTTTGTTTGTTTGTTTGTTTCTTATTACCTTCTTTGATACCTCCTGATGAATTTCTGAAGCAAATGCAGTTAGAGCTGGATTCTCAACCCCGGCTGTGCACCGGAATCACCTGGGAGTCTATAAAAAGTACTGAAGCCTTGGTGCCCCATATTGAGGGTCAAGGTAATTGGTCTCAGGTGTAGCCTAGATGCTGGGTTTTTGTTTTGTTTTGTTTTTTAAAAAGCTCCCTAGGTGTTTCCTGTGCAGCCGAGGTTGAGAGGGCTGCTCTGACAGCTGAGCTGCTGTGCTCACGCATTTGCCTACGTAAGGTGTGCAGCTACATAGGTGCAACTGGCAGAGTGAGGTGGGCCACAAAAATGAAATCATTCTCTTTTCCTGTAACAGGGCCTCTTAGTAATCCTGAGCGTTTAATATCTTCATATCACTCCACAGAACCCAGTAATTCCCTAAGAATTCACAAATGGATGCCTGAACAATAGTCTAGGTGGTCCCACTCATTGTATATATGTTTTATGACCCCTGGCCTTATAACATGTTTGTGATTTGAGAGGCAATACAGTCTCAACGTTTGGAAAAGCACCGGAGCATAGAACACGGGACTGAAAATGGACAAATTCTGTTGAAAGGAAACATTTGTTTATGTCAATTAACTGCAGTGGTCAAAGAAACCTATTCTTTATATGGAGCTCTTAATATTTCCTTAGTAACCCACACTACAGCTTTTAGCCGGAGGACATGTCATATGTAGCCCATTCCTTATGACTATGACAGGGCACAATGGCTAGTGTCCAGGAAGGGAGCCATAGCCCTACAAAATATAAATAAATAAAGACGATAATAACTTACATGCCCATCACTAAATTATTATTAGCCAAGGAATGGCAAGTAGATGCTGTTTTCTGTGATTGCATGTGCATGCAATTATGTTTCTACCTAGAGTAATTAACTGTATTCACTTGTTTTCTTGGAAACAAAATAGATTATATACCATCACATGATTTTCACTGCAGAAAACAAATAGCTGTGTAGTGGTATAACATCCCCCACCCTACCCTCAAAAGATCCGTAAGTTCTTCCTCCCCCGATCTAATTTTGGTGTCTTGTGACTTTTTAAAATCATGATTATTTAGTTCTACTAAGTTCACTGTGCTGTCATATTAAGGGTATTCCTTTTTTAAAATGCAAATTAGAATTTATGTTGTGGCTTCCTACTTGCTTTTTTCTCTTTCCACATCCAGATTACAGTTGTAATTATTTTCTGCATAACTTCCTATGTCCTGTAGATAAGTTTTCTTTTTTCTGAGAATTTTGTTACAACATGGATTAACAGAATCCTTGAAAGCATGAAGACAAATAATTGCCTACAAAAGACACGGACTGAGAAAAACAATAATTGATATGCTTGAGGTCTAAGTTAATTTGTACCAGTAGCCTATAGGATTGTTTTTAGCTAGAGGGCAGAGAGCAGAATCTTCTTGGACAGCTCCCCCCTTGGTAACTGCTGACTGTGAATGCACAGAACAATGAGTGCTGAATCAAGGCCTCACGGAAAAGTTGCCATTTTGATTTTTTTCAATTAAAATACATCATGTGTGATATTAGAGTTATTGAAATTATTATGCCAAATGATGCATTGACCTTATAGTAAATTTTGTGACTTCTTTAAGGCAAACCACTCAGCTGTGCACTAAAACCTGAGCTATAGGAATAGAAGAGTAATGACATTGCATTGACAGTCTGTTGGTTTTCTGATCCAGGCTGTTGCCTGCAAGGACTCTAAGAGCCCTGGGTCCTTGTCAGATTCCTTTCAGTACCTCAATTCCTCGACAATTGAAAAATAAAATGATTGTGGTGAGCTGAGGAATTGTGGGTCAGGACTGATGTATTGCATCCTTTCTTTCTCTGTGTGCCCAGATTGCCACTCTGCTTTCTCATCATTCTAGCACCCTCAGACCGCGTCTGGATCTGAAGCATCTGTCTCTGTATTATTCCACACTCTTGGTAAAAGTCACTAAGGTTCAATTGGCCATATGGGTGGGAAACATGAGTGACTGCTTGAAGCAACACACTCTAAGGAAGGGAGAGAAAGAGAACACCTCCTCTTCTCCTGTCATCCTCTTAAAGTAACTGGCTCGGGCAAAAGGCAACAGAGAGTAGCCATTGCCAGGGTCTGGGCGGCCCAGTGTTCATCAGCTGTAAGAGCTCACTACAGCCTGCATGGCACAGTTTAACACAGACAGAAACTGCCAAGAGGGTGAGGACTGGAGGAAGACTGGGTTATCTCCGCTATCTAAGAATTTTTTTTTTTTTTTTTTTTTTCTGAGATGGAGTCTCAGTCTGTCACCCAGGTTGGAGTGAAGTAGAGCCATCTCGACTCACTACAACCTCTGCCTCCCAGGCTTAAGCAATCCTCTCACCTTAGCCTCCTGAGTAGCTGGGACCACAAGCATGAGCCACTATGCCCAGCTAAATTTTTTGTATTTTTGGTAGAGATGGGATTTCACCATGTTGCCCAGGCAAGTCTTGAACTCCTAAGTGATCCACTTGCCTTGGCCTCCCAAAGTGCTGGGATTACAGGCATGAGCCACTGCGCCCAGCTAGAATTTTTTTTTTTTTTAATTGAGAAACTTCAGCTTGACACTCGAATGGCCCTGACAATTAACTGCTTAGACTTCCCGTACCAACTATACATGTTTCAGGATGTACCTGTAAAACAAGGCCAGTCTGATGAATATGCGATTGAATGTCTGATCAACCGTGACTTGTTTTCTGGGCTAGAACTTGTCCTTTGCCAGAAAAAAAGAAGTCTAATTCAAGTGTGTGGGTAAAGATACTAGTCTGATCCCTATGGCATAGTTTGAATTGTTTTGTTCCTCCTTCTATAGTTCCATTACATTCGCCTAATTTAGTGACCCCTGCAGAAAGGTTAATCAATCCATCAGTCAATACAAGATAAAATAAAAGTCTGGGTTTCAGGACCCAACGCCTGACTCTTCTCTTTCTTAAATACTTCAGCTGACTTCCAGCAGCTCCTTGCTCTGGCTCAAGATGACAAGCTCACCTTCCTTGGCATTAGAGTCCGACTGTGGTGCAGTACCTCTAACTTCATCCCTTCATCCTTTACCTTCAGCAGACATTAATCTGCCTCCCTGCAGAATATTACTTAACTTCCTGGGGTAGGAAGTGAAACTCAAATGCCATAAAAAGCATGCCTTTGGTTTAGTCAGACCCAGAGCCCACAGGAATGATTTATTATGTACAGGTTTATCAATGAAACATTTTTCCACTTTAGGGAACAGACATTATTCTATTTCTGGCAATAAACTAAAATAGATGCTACAAGATAAACAGAATTATTTCACCAGTTCAGCCTTTGTGGGACCTAATACATTATAAGAAAAAATTGCAAATAAATTACAAATTGGAGTTGTGTCCTGCAATTGCATAAGACAGTTGCCATTGCAGAGTGATTTCTGTTTTGAGAATGAATGTGGTTTTCATACAGTTCAATGTGACACTTATCTGAGCCTGACAGTGATAGCAAGACTTATGAGCCAAGCCCACTGTTGGACCTGCAGTGCCATCTACAGAATAGATTGGATAATGTGGATTCTGTTTCTCTTCTGCACTTCAGATCATGTAGCCACAAGGGAAGTAAGATGTGTATGTGTTTAGAATTAGCTGTGTACATAGAATAAGGGTTTGTTGCTACACAGAAAAATGGTTGCATATTTGCAAAATGCTGTTACTGTACTTAAGGCTCTATTACTTAGACTCCTAAGGCAATGCAGTGTTGTGTTTCCTATTAAATTGATTAACTGGATAGCCTATTTGTTTCAAAAATTTGTTCGATAATCTGTGTAAGATGACTTTCTGGTTACCTTGAATAGATAGTATTGGAATGAATATTAGTTTCATTATTTATGTACTTACTATCTCTACTGCTTATATCTGTCTCCAACTGCCAGAACATAATCACCATGAGGGAAAGATTTTTATCTATTTTGTTCATTGATTTATTCCAAGTATTTAGAACAATGCCTGGCACAAAAACAGGTCTTCAAATATTTGTTATTTGACTGAATGAATATAACTGTACTTTGCTAGTAAGTAGAACGAATGTGGAAAGATAGTCAGTTATTCTCCTTGAATTTTAGGTTTGTATTTTTTAAATGGGCACACCTATACCTCTTCTTCCTGTATTATTACTGTTGTATTGAAAATTACATGAAATAATGGATGGAAAAGTGCTATAAACTATAGGTACTATAAAATGTAGGTATTTTCCCAATATTTTTTTTCTTTTGGTAGAGCTCTAGAAATTTTGAAAATGTAAAACATCTCCCCACTTTCTCCCATGATTTCCTGAAGCACTTTTAAAATGTATATATCCGAGCCCCACACCACATAGGTTGGGACCTGCCAGTGTTCATGTTTATTAAGAATCTCAGGCCGGGCGCAGTGGCTCACGCCTGTAATCCCAGCACTTTGGGAGGCCAAGGCGAGCGGATCACGAGATCAGGAAATTGAGACCATCCTGGATAACACGGTGAAACCCCGTCTCTACTAAAAAATACAAAAAAAGATTAGCTGGGTGTGGTGGCGGGCGCCTGTAGTCCCAGCTACTCGGGAGGCTGAGGCAGGAGAATGGCGTGAACCCGGGAGGCTGAGCTTGCAGTGAGCCGAGATCGCACCACTGCACTCCAGCCTGGGTGACAGAGTGAGACTCCATCCCAAAAAAAAAAAATCTCAGATGATCCTGAAGCATGCTATTACAATATTTGAGAACTTATATTAAAAGGGGGTTGAAATTGAATTGAATTCAAAATGGAAGTTACACCTTTAATATTATCCTCACCCATTATTCCTGATAGGAAGTTATTTCTGACTAGATATATTTCTTTGTCTTAAGGAAAATACATAATATTTTAATTGCTCTATATTGTTTAGCTTATGGTATAGAGTATTGCCTGACTTTTAAAAAAATAGGATAAAAGGATCTAGACGTATGTAGTAAATTAAGATCATTTTAGTATATCAAATTTATTTAATTTTAGAGAATTTTACGTATATTTCCCAAGGTAGGGTACAAACATTATATGAAGCGGTATAAAAAGGAAATAAAAGAAAACCAGCGTAAGTTTATATAAGACAGACTTTAATTTTATTTAAGAAATTCCACTTGTTAATTTTGGTGCTAAAATGCTATATAGGTATTAACGTACTTTGACATTTATAAAAATAGTTTCTTTGCATGGAGGTTATTTCTCTATTGTCTTCCTTTCTTAAGCCTTTTCTGAGAAATAAATGGGGAAACACCATCTCTTTCCCCAGATTTGCCAATTAACCAGGTAAGAATTAAAACATTCTTGGTGTTATAATAGTTTTATAGATAGATACATGCTTTCATAGCACAAAAGTATCTCTTAGGCCAGTTAAATGCATTTTTACTTATATTTGGTATTGTCTTGAGAACCGTGTCTGTAGGCTGAGTCATCATCTATCTATAGCATTTGTTTCACAGTATGAATGAATGGAATACATATTTACTCTAAAACAAAGAGGAGTATTTTGGATAGTGGAAAAAAGTGAAATTTAGAGTCAGGTAAGCCTTAGATGCAAATTCTGGCCCTACCACTGGACTTCTTCCTCTAACTCACCTTCTAAGTATATTCATTATATTCATATATTCATACACACACACACACACACACACACACACTGATTTAAGTAGTGTCCATGTACCAGGTACCACTGTGCTGCGGTGCCTGTGATAAATCAAATTCAAGAATTCAAGGGCTCCTATGACATTCTGGGAGGGAAGTGATCATATACCAAGTATAACAAAAGTGTAACAAACAATCACGATAGACAGTATGATAAGTACTATAGAGTAAATTAGCAAATTCAAAACACGTAGAATAACAGAGCAAGGTCCCATTATAATGTTTCCGTGAAAGATCCCTTTGAGGAGGTAAGATCTACAGAATGAGAAAGAACCCACTGCAAGAAGAGCTGAGGAAAGAGAATCTGGGCAGAGGGGAAACAAATGTAAAATGCAAAGTCCGTGGCGTTTCTGAAGGCCAGTAAGAGAGGCCTAGGACAGGGAGCAGTGGCTGAATTTGGTGTAGATATGAGAGAAAAAGGTAGGCAGGAGGTAAAACTGGTAGGCCATCACAGGAGGTGTGTGTTTTATTTGAAGAACATTAGGGAATCATCTAAGGGTTTTAGCTAGGAAGTGATGCCAGAGTAAACTATCCAAAACATCTTGTTACTCTCCTCCCTAAATAGCTGATGGATGGCCGTTGCCTACCCACAAGACAAAGCTCAAGCCCGTTTACCAGGTCATCGAGTCCTTTAGGACATGGTCTGTTGTTAAATACTCATTCCTCACTATTTTGTGCCGTGCACTTTTCCTTCCAGCAACAGCAAACTGCCTTCAGATTCCAGCACCTCCCAAATTGTTCCCACCTTCCTGTTGATATTTCTGCTCCTCTACCTGCCAATATGCTCTCACTCTTTCAGGCCAGCTCCTCACTTCTTCAAAGAGCCTTTCTCCCTTGCACTCCTACCCCGACCATTACAATCCAGAACTCACAGTACCGTGTGTATATTTAATGTCCTCATCTGTTTATGAGTTTCCCTGGGGACATGCGGAGAAAAGTGCCAAGGACTGAAGATGCTTTCAGTAAATGTTGCATGAAGATTTTGGGTAAAGGTAGCTTGATCGAGTGCCAAGGTACCATAGTGGCACAGTCTTGAGTAGACAGTAGGTGCTAACCAGATCATCATTCACATTCATTCTCATTCCTTTCCCCTTGTCTGCCTGGCAAGCTTTTGTTCCTTCTTATCATGTGCAAGTGCTTTACAATGGGCACTCTGCCACTAGGCCTTGCAAAAAGGGGTCAAATCCTGGATCTGCCTCCAAAGGGCTTAGAGTCTAGTAGAGGAGCGGGAGCAGATTCATAAAAGAAAAAGCAGATACACAAATGCACAGGATGAAGTGATAAATGAGATTATGAATAGGAATAGCTAAACTCTTGGACTGAAATGAAAGTCTCACCTCATTTGTTTCTTAGGAAAGAAGGCTGGAGAAAAATTTCGCATTATTAAGCCTTCATTACTTTTCCAAAATATCCTGCGGCATGCTTACTAATGTATTATGAAATTCTTATGAATAAATAACTCTAATGTCGCATCTCAAAATATGTGAACAAAGGGTATTTTTTTTTCAAGTTCTTTTCTGCATATTTCATTTTGCGTGTTACCTCTAAGAAATGCTATATAAACAGTTGGATGTATTTATAGAATTGATGTGCCATAAATCCCATTACTCCTTTAGATAATCATGCATAACTGCTGATGAGTGTATTAACCCATTTTTACTACTATAAAACATCTTTAAATGGATTCTAGTTTTACAACATACCCATGGTCAAAGCATTTTAAAGTTTGTAAACAGAATGTTCATAAAAACTAATTTAAGACCAGGCCCGGTGGCTCACACCTGTAATCCCAGCACTTTGGAAGGCCAAGATGGGTGGATCATGAGGTCAGGAGATCAAGACCATCTTGGCTAACACGGTGAAACCCTATCTCTACTAAAAATACAAGAAATTAGCTGGGCATGGTGGCGGGTGCCTGTAGTCCCAGCTACTCGGGAGGCTGAGGCAGGAGAATGACGTGAACCCGGGAGGTGGAGCTTGCAGTGAGCCGAGATTGCGCCACTGCACTTCAGCCTGGGCAACAGAGTGAGACTCCATCTCAAAAAAAAAAAAGACTAATTTAAAATACACCACAGTAAATTCCATTCAAGTTAGATCTTACACATAGGCATTTGAACTCCATTTTAATTGGCTTTAACATTACTTGTTCATTATTTAGTTTTGCAACAGTCTAAAAACATCCAATTGCTGAACATCGAAGGCATAAGAGATCATCTTTCCCTCTCAAATAAAATACCAAGTTCTAAGAAACATCAATATAAATGGTACTCATCCCTGTAAGCCTAGCAAACACAGTGCTCATGCATCCTGTTTGATCTGAAGAGCATCATAGTCACTTGGAAGACATAAGATCTTCTACATAGATGAAGAAGACAGTATGTAGCAAAATACAGTTATGTATGTATTTCAGAAAATAGGTAGCAAGAAGTATAAGTACAGGAGAAATCACAGTCATGCTCTGGGAAGGCCTTTGAGTTGAGCCTTAACAGTTGGGTAAGATAAATAGGCGAAAAAGTGAAAGAGGCAAGTGAGGGAGATGGAAAACGAACATTCCAGGCAGGAGGGAGAATATAGATCTACATGTGGAAGCAGGAATGAGCATCCTGGCAACTGAGCAACCCACCTTCTCCTTCCACTGAAAATATCCTGGAACCTCATTATCATATGATTTCAGGCTAAAGATAGGCCTGTCATACACCCCAGTGAAGGCAATTTTTATGCTGCTTCATATATAACAGGACTGAGGAGTACAGAGGTTTCAGCACCCATTGCAGGGGAAGAACAGATCTGAGTGTGGGCTGAGAAAGGGGAGGAGATAGTGACCCGAAAATAGTACTTTGTCTTGACCAAAGTTTTCAAGTTCCTTGAGGATATTTTCAACTAAGATGCAAACAGCAACTGATTCTTTTACCATAAAATCAAAAGAAATGCTGTTAAATCCATCTGAGGTAACTTGACAGTTAATTTTTTTGCTCCCCTTTTCTTCCTCCCATGCCATCCTTCAATTTAATGTGTTTAGTTAAGATTTAAAAATGGCAAGCATGAAATGTAGCAAAACATGAAGTTTCTTACAAAGTTTTTTAGCTATATTTATACATCCAATAGCAAGGCCAGCCTATGTGACACAGGCATCATTTAACTAGAGATATTCTACTTGGTTCCCTAGGTCTTTGTACCTTATTACAGTGAATTATATGATTTAAGTCTTGCTAGAATTGTATCCTTTAACAACAAAATAATTTTGCTGCCATCTGGGTGTTATATTATTTAAATATATCTTTTCAAAATGCATTATACATAAATATTCAAGTGAAGGTTTACCATTTTAGCTGGATGTGGTGGCTCATGCCTATAATCCCAGCACTTTGTGAGGCCAGGAGTTCAAGACCAACCTGGGCAACATAGCAAGACCCCATCTCTTTTTAAAAATGTAGCTGAGTGTGGTGATGTGTGCCTGTAGTCCTAGCTACTCAAGAGACTGAGGTGCCGGTATAGCTTGAGCCCACAAGTTTAAGGATACAATGAGCTATGATTGCACCACTGCACGTCATCAGCCTGGGCAACAGAATGAGACCCTGTCTCTAGAAAATAAAAAATAATAAAAAACAGATTTGACTTATTTGAGCACACGAGAAAGGGGAAGAGGAAGAAACTAACCTTTATTAAATGCAGATTTAAATGCCTTGTGCAGTCCTAGGCACTATTTACTCATCATAAAAACCCTATAAAATAGCTATTAGCTTTTCAGATTAGAGATTGGAAAACATTTAGACAGTTCAAGGCCTTTAAACTATGCCATGTAGAGTAGAAAGTATATAAGCATGTGAACGATGCAACAAGAAGTAAACAGAAACCAATTAAGTATATGTCTGGCCAGTGAAGTATGATTCTGAGTCCCCACACACATACACACACACATGCACACATGCGTGCACGATTATGAAAAGAGAGACAGGAGACATTTCGGAATATAGGAAAAAAGGAAGGTCATTTAGTTTCCTGTCAGTGACCACTTTTAGAGCTTTTAGGATTTATGATGACACCCAAAAGGTGTCATGGATAAAGTGAACATGTAGAAACGTCAAAGCTAAGTGTAATTTTGAAAAGAACCTTATGTAAAACCTGCCAAGATAAAGCCTGGTTGGGGGAAAAAAAAAAAAAAAAAAAAAAACAGCAATAGGAAGATGATAATTGGGGAGATACATGAGCAAGAGCAGAGCGAAAGATGAATGGAAGTATAAGGCAGCTTTACATAATTACACACTTTATGTGGTTATATACATAAAAAGAGACTATGCTTAAAACCACAGTCCCAGGAATGAGCAGCCCAAAGGATTTGTGCCTTTGCTAGTCTGAAGAAATGTGGCGTGTGATTACCCATATATTCTCGTTGCCATGCACTATTCTACCCTCCTTTAACCCTCTATAGGCATGTGATATGGGGGAGAGAGAACATGTATTATTCATTAAATGAAACATGAACGGGGGGACATATATCTTTGATAGTGTTAGAGAATTTGTAGGCAATTATATTATAATCACCCTCAATGTTTCTGTGTTTCTGATTTTGGACTGTTCATGGGTGGTAGCTACTGCAGGCTGTGATCAGATAAATGGATGCAAATGATAATCGTAACTGATGAATGATGATGGCTTTATGTGTTGATGGCTTTATTCTGTACTCCTGGAAACAGCCTCTGGCCTACCAGAAAAGTAACCTCTAACCAGAGAATAATTAGTCTAAACTATAGGCTCTAGCTTGTTTTCTTGGGGGGCGGGGTAGGGTTGGGGGATATGGCATGTCTTCGGAACACTGAGGCTATCTTTTCTGGCCTGTGCCTTTCCTCAAGTCTTTTTACTTTCTGTCTCAGAGAATTGCTAGTTAGAGTAAGAGGGCTAGGAAAAGAATATAGGATTTCAGCATGGTCATTTAGTCAAATATGGCTGGGTTCTCAAATAAAAGTACCTGAACTAAAAAGCTAGGCAGCCTGGGGGTAGATAGGGAGCCTACACCTCTGGGTTGAAGAATCATTTGGCCTACGTTACAAAAAAAACTACTTTAGTAGTACTGCATTTCCTAAAGTCTTACAACTGCTTATATAGATTATCTAATGCTCTTCAGATAATGTGATTTCTCAGCATCCTTCTAAAATTGTGTGTGTGTCTCGGGGAGGGCAGACATATCTTGGTCACGTTTATTGACTACATTTGACTCCCTGAAGAACAGACATGAACAACATATATATTGGGGTGGTAATTTTCTTCTCTGCATCCAGAAAACTTAGTCCTATCTAGTTGGCCCATCTTTTTGAACTTTAGTCGTACCTTGGGGATTCCAGTTGAAGTGAGGTTGTTAAACATGAACATGATGAAAAATTACTTAGAATTCAAGAATACCAAGAAACTGATGTATTAAATGAGGTTATTGGGGATCTATTTATGAAATGGGAGCGTTCCCTGACCCCTCGCAGGACTTGTGACAGGGGCGTGGCTCATTTGCTTGGCCCACACCCCCTTACAGAACAGGGAGCATGCAGATGGGCTAGTGCAGGAGAGCTGGGCCAAGTGCTTCTGGGCTCTGGCCCCAAAGTAGCATCTAGAGGTGTGTTACAATCAATGCTCTTTTAGCAGTTGCTATCCATGGATGACTAAGTATTAAACCAGCTCAGTGGAGAGTTAGGGTGACATCCTTTTACACCCTGCCCTCTTGGTACCCGGGTCCTTGTCTGGCATTCAGGAAGAATCAGGTCATATGGACTTGAAGGACGGTGAATGTGGGGATTTTACTGAGTGATGGAGGTGGCTCTCCGCGGGATAGATGGGGAGCTGGAAAGGGGATGGAGTGGGAAGATGATCTTCCCCTGGAGCTTGGCCATCCCACAGCCGGTCTCCTCTCTGACTGTCCCCAGCCAAACGCCTCTTGATGTTCAAATGCGCCTTCTTTTCTCTCCTTCTCTGCTGTACCTTTCTGCTGCTCTTCTGTTCTCCTGCTTGTGGAGCTTGGGGTTTACATGAGCAAAGGATAGGGGTGTGGCAGGCTAGAGTGGTCTTGGAAAAGGCAACATTGGAGCATGAAAACAGGAATGCCTGCTCCCCCTTAGGGCCACCAAGTTTCCAGGCTTGAGGCGGGGGCCTTTGCTGGGGAAGTACCCTCTTCTACCCAGAATTTCCTTGCCTCCTGTCCGTATCACTGACTATTTACTGTGTTATCTGCTAGTTCATAGTGATAACCCTAGACTAGAGAAGGAGGGAAATAGGAGTTTGGAGGGGCAGCCATGAGAGAGCAGAAATTGGCCTGGAATCAGAGGCTTTCTGTTCTAGTCACATCTGCTTCATAGTTGAGTTATATGGCCTTAAAGAAATCTGTATTTCCTGATTCACTCATATGAGAGTCTTTTCCCCTGCACTCCCAAGGCCTCCTTTGTTCCACAAAGAGATTGGCAGAATTTGCAAAAAGTCATTTGAAATAGAATACCAAAATAGAGAAAGAAGTCAAAACCATGGTGAAAAATCCGACCACAAATATGTAGGACAAAAACCAAATAATCTTATGATGCGGGGTTGTTGCTAAGTTCAAAAAAGGTAATCTATTGAAAGAAGTTTATACTTTAAAGGTATTGACTGGGTGGTATTTCAGGTAGTTACAGATTCAGCAACAAAATCTTGGACCTGAATAAGACTCTTACTATTTACAAGGTTTGGTTCAGTTTTTATAGTTTAGTTAAAAAAAAAAAAAAGTATTAACTAATGCCTTCTTGTGAAAATAGATTTTGATTTTAGTAAAAATTCAAATACTCATTAATAGACAAGGAGGAAATGGACTATATGTGCCCAAACAAAGGGTCATAGTAAGATGACAGAATTTAAAAGAAGATTTTAAATAATACATGTCTTAAATTCTTCATGTCTCATAAAAGCCTCATAATTTGCTTCATATTGGATGATTGTATCCCTCAAACTATTAAGTCTAAGTCTGATCTTTCTACCACATGCCACATGTTTGAAGTCAATTAACATGCCTTGGTTGTGAACATGTATTTAAGGTGAATATCCCTAATTTATTTAATGCTTCTTCATATAATATTTTCTCCAGATACCTTCAACACACTTGCCTGTGGACATGTGGCAGTTATCAGTGTCTCTCTTAAAATGTGCTGCCAAGAACTGATAATGGTGCTCTAAAACTAGATTGATGAGTACATAGATCAGTAGGTCATTACGATCCTTTTTTGAACCTTATGGTTATTCTTTGATATCACTTAATGATAGCTCTTTTAATAGTCACATAATAACACTATCAACTCATATTGAGCTTATAGTCAACTAAAACTCTTGTGTTTCTTTCATATGAGATACTATAAGTCAAGCCCCTGAGATACTGTAAGTCAGACACCCTAACCTTATGTTACTATTTTAAATGTAATTGCAGGACCTTATTACTGTCCCTATTTCATTATATCTTGATAGTTTCCTAGAGCCAGGGAAATTTTTTTTAAGTTTGTTTTGACGTTAGCTGGCCCATGCTCATTAAAGAAAATTTAGAATGTTAAAAAATTAAACATGATGTACATTAAAAATTAAAATTTAATATTATCAGTAATTATATCATTCAAATATAACTAATACCAGCAATTCTGATATATTTCTTCTCACTGTTCCTGTATGCATAGTTATTATGCTATATATATACAGCTTTTACATGCTGTTTTAAAACAGACTTAGAAGCATATCATATGCTGGCATATAGTCCTCATGGTTTTATAAATTTATTACCTACACGACATTCAATGCAATGTAAATTTGTGTTTCCTTTGAACAGTGAGGTCGCTTTTACTATTACACATAACTCTGTAATAGACATCATCATGCAAGAAGTTTTATCTGTGTTGAAGATTTGTCCTCTTAGGATAAATGCTCAGAAAAGAAATTGCTGAGCCAAAGATAATGAATTCTAAACATGTCATTTCTACCCCTTAATTAGTAGTAAGTGTGGAGACGGACAGTGAATAGACAATATGCTTAGCCTCTAAAACACTCTTTACTTCTGTTTTCATTACACATTAATTACTTCTTCAATATGTGCCTTCCTTGAGAGTGTATCCCTTAGGATTCAGTCCATTTGAAAGAACAAAGGTCCAGGATCACAATGGCTTACACACAGGAAGGGTTTCTTTCTCCTGTGAAAGCCCATTCAGGTCAGTCTGGGGATGATCTCATGGTTCAACTTCACACAGTGGTCCAGGACACGCTTCTTCCGCCTTGCTGCTCCAGAGTGGAAGGAGCGTTCCTGGAGCTTTCCTGGGTGGGACCTTCATGCTCATAGTCAGAGATGGAAGCCAGAGCTCCATCCCAGCAGCGTTCCAGGTGGCAGTGGACATACAAAGAAACAAAAGCTTCAGCTGTCTCTTTAAGGAAAATTCCTTTAATTGCTACACAAATTCTGCATATATCTTTTTAGCCGAAACTTTCTCAGACTTACCTAGCTTCAAAGGAGGCTGAGAAGTATTATCTCTATTCTCAGGAACTATATATCTGGCTAAAAATCAGTGGTTCTGTTCTTCTGGATGAAGAGAAAAATGGATATTGGGGGCTACAAGCCATTTTTTGCCATGGAGAATAGATGGTGCTTCTTTCTGTTTTTAACCTCAAAACCTCAGGACCTAAAGACCTAGGTCAAACACACAAAAATGTGGAAGATTTCTGAATATTTATTGAATTGAATTTGCAGTTCTTTTAGGTGCATTTTCCCACCAGTCACAACTTTCATTATGCCACTTGAGCCATTTATTTCTAAATCCATCCTGTAACTTAAATTCTGATGGAATTCAGAGATGATACAACTCATCGCCAGACAACTGTTGGCCAGTATTGCTGCAGCCCAAATCTATAAACTGTGGGGTTTGTATTCTGTTCCATATGAGATCTACCACCATAGAGGAAGTTTGTTTAGAAAGCATTGTGAATTAAAAATGTGTACAGAGTTATTGTGTATGTAGCACAAAAGCAGAAAAGCGATGGTCTCCAAACCATGGAAGCCAGGGAGAGCCCCACTGAATTGAATTAGAGTCATCATTTTCAGTATGTTTTATACAAACAAACAAAAGATAAATAAGAAATTGGGAGGCCAGGCGCGGTGGCTCACTCCTGCAACCCCAGCACTTTGGGAGGCCAAAGTGGGAAGATTGCTTGAATTCAGGAGTTTGAGACCAGCCTGGACAACATAGCAAGATCCCATCTCTAAAATAAATTACAAAATTAAAAAACTAACTGGGAGTTGTGGCACGTGCCTGTCGTCCCAGCTACTCAGGAAACTGAGGTAGGAGGATCACTTGAGCCTGAGAGGTCGAGGCTCTAGTGAGCTGTGATCGTACCACTGCACTTAACCCTGGGTGGCAGAGCAAGACCTTGGCTCAAAAAAGAAAAAGAAAAAATTGGGCCATGTGACTTCAAGAGGCTAATAATCTAAGTGGGTAATTAAAATCACCCGTCCATTGTTCAAAGGCATGAATGATTGTCAGATGTCTATTCACACTTTTTAAAAAGATTATTTGCTTTCTACCCCCTTTAAATTTAAATACGAAGAAAAGACCAGGGGCAGATTTCTCATCCCTGGAATAAAAATGTCAGTTTTGTCAGAATGTGAAAACTTTCACAAATGAGACTGTAGCTTGCTCAGCAGTTCCAACACATGTACAAGGGTGCTTGGTACCAGAGTGCTCCTCACCTGTTCCGTCATCTACAGTAAGTGACCTGACAGTTATTGTGCAAAGTTTGTAAATTTAACTTGGGAAGAATGATAAAGAATACAGAAACCTGAAGAATATAAATGAATTGGAAACCAAATTCTATTTTTTGACACTTACAAAGAAAAGATGCTCATTTGCCTGGATTCAAATTTATTTAGTTTCTGTCTAATATATGTGTATATCATACTAGAGAACCATATTGCTCAATTTCTTTCCAATCTTTCTTTCAAAGCTGTAAGAGCAAAATTCACAACCCTAATAAGGTTTTAGAAATAAAGAACATTTTCTATCTTCCACCTGTTGTTGATACAACCATTTAAAAAGTGGAGTGAATCATAAATCTAAACATTTCTGTTTTTTACTATTTGCTACATTTCTATTTCCCCCCTAACTACCATCCTTTTCATTTATTTATTTTTTGTTTTAAACTTTAGCTTATTATCATAATTGCTTTATACCAGAGTATACAAAGCTTGACTGATATAACAATTTCAGAAAACAATGTCATTAGTTTGATATATTGTGAAAA
Source organism: Macaca nemestrina (assembly GCF_043159975.1). Classification (NCBI taxonomy): domain Eukaryota; kingdom Metazoa; phylum Chordata; class Mammalia; order Primates; family Cercopithecidae; genus Macaca; species Macaca nemestrina. The sequence continues at coordinate 14,491,479 of NC_092128.1, forward strand.
AAAACTATAGTATTGAAAACTATACTGACTAATACTCAAGGAACATGACCTTTCAAAATTAGTTTTCCTCTTTACCAAAGGAAGGAGAGAGGAGAGGAGGTATTTCTTTCCCTAAGCCATAGGCTCTCTTGAGATTTTTTGAATTTTTTCAAATACCAGACACCATGCATTTTCATACTTACAATGCCCGTTCTGGTAATCTGATAAGCTTTCATTTAGCATAGCTTCCCATCAGTCGAGCATTTGGTTTTTATCTAGCTGTGATTGTTTTTTTCCATTTGTATCCAGAAATACATTACTTAGTAGATTATCTTCTAAGCGTACATGCCTGTTTTAAAAAATATAATCCTTTTTTCTACAAAACAAACCTATCCACATTTCTCCACCACATTTCATGTTTTTCAGGGTTCTTAAGGCAAAACTCTTTTTACTATGGGTAGAACAGGTAGACCAACTGACCCTTGGAGTTGCTTTTTAAATGTTTTTTAAGTTTCTATCTACTTGAGCCTAGTGTAGGAAGAAAAATCCAGTGACTGCAGAATTCAGAAATATGTCTATCAAAGGATATTTGGGAACACTAACTTTTAAAGTAAGTGAAGCGTAACTTACAAGGATGCAGAGATAACAGGAGGTTTAACTGAAGTGAGAAAAAAGAGAACGTCTTACATTGGATACAGTTCTTTCTCAGGCCTGTGAATTGTCTGTATTTCTTTGAATTTTAAACTTGTTTGAATTATTCCTTTATTGCTGTTTTCAGCCATTACATTGATCTAGGAGAAGCAAGTGGGGCAGTTAAACTCTCGTTCCAAAGTAGAACTGCCTGTGGATTGATTGGTAGTAAAGGCAAGGTGGCTGAAAAGGGACTGTGCTTTATTTCTTATTGACCAGAAGTGTGTCTGTCCCATTAGTCTGTGCCAAGTACAGACACAGCAGGTGCACGTTGTTGAAGGATGTAGCAACTGAGGTTTTGTGCTTCTAGGGAGGCCAGGAAAATTCCTGCCCCAAATTTATCACCACTGGATTGTCGATTATTTTTCAGCTCTATTGCCGGTGATTCACTCTTTTTGACATTTCAATTCAAGTCAGCTAACAGGTATATTTTAAATCCAATCTTTATGCATGGCCCTGGGAATTTTAAAGGAATCAAAAAATAAATAAATATGGAACTATCCAGGAAGTTTGAATCTAGATGATGGACAGACACTTTCATGTCTAAGAATGTGTGTTCTGTGATTTCTTCAAACCAAACATAAGAACTAACAGGTTATTAGAATTAGAATAAGAATTAGAAAGGTTAAATATACTAGAAGTACTAACAAGAACAAAACTGTTGATTTTTATTGCACAAAGTTAGATTCAAGATAAACTATGTCAACAGAAATATAAATAAGAAATTTGTAGTAAATATTGAAGGGCATAATAAGGGTATAAGTATGTATACCCAAATTCTATTGCATGAAAATCCATATAGCATAAATTAAAGGAAGGTTAAAAAAAAGAAACACAATGGTGATTATAGGCTTTAATTAACCTCTGTCAACCCAAGACAGATTAAGAAAGTAAACAAAAAGATGTGAAAGGAAGAAAAGTAAGTAAACAAAAAGATGTGAAAGATCTGAATTATTAGTAAGGATTACATAATATGGATAAATGTATATATACATATTGTATGTTTCTACATATGTATATGTGAAATATACATAAATATGACATATATGCATATGATTAAAACCTATATAACAGAAACCATTTTTAAACTTGCTTAGAAATTTACAAAATGGACTATTAAGTGACAAAAACATTTTTTCAGCCCTGAAATATAAATAAATTCTACAGTCTGACCCAGTGCAATAAAATACAAAATATAATAATTCATAAATTCCTAACATATCCTCAAAATTTTAAAATGTACCTTTAAGCAACTTTCAAATCAAAAGGCGTATTTGTGCATTTTAAGAATTGAAAAATCCCTGCACACCACAGGATACAGTATATATAGCTTTTAATACTTACATTTTTATAAGAAAAAGAATCAGTTTTTAAGTCAGAAGCTATAAATGGAATAATACAGTGAATATAAGGAAGTCAAATGAAAGAAATAAAGATGATCAAAGGAGAAATTTTAAATCACAAAATTACTAAGCAGTCAAAAAAAAATTTGTTAAAAAGAGACACTACTGGACAGTGGGCTATCAAGAAACAAAAAAAAGAAATCACAAGCAAGTAAAATTAGAAATGAAAAGCAGCAAACAGTTACATTGGAGATTAAGTGAATGATAATTTGCAAGGGTCTAACAAATGCATTTGAATCTCTAATAATTTCAGCAGGAATACTGCACCACAGAGTAGACTCAGACTGGAGGGTTTGATTCAGGGTAACTTAATGAGGCCAGAATTAGGAAAAAGATCTACAACTTTGCTGAGATTCCAAAATATTACAAGAAAGAATATAAAATACTATATTAACAAGTAGCTGATTTGATTAAAATATTTTCCTACCCTTCCCTCTTGAAATAGCCGTGTCATTTTTAAGAAGAAAGTTGCTTATTGAGAAACAATTTTTCATTAGGAAAATGAATTTTTAAATCAGATATAAAATTGCATATGTTTTGATTGAACTGTGTAAAATAATCACTTATATGCGTAAAGGCAGAAAATGGGAAAACGTAGTAAGATGAGAGGCAATTTTTTTTATTTTCCAGACCAGGCGCGGTGGCTCATGCCTGTAATCCCCGCATTTTGGGAGGCTGAGGCGGGCAGATCGCCTGAGGTCAAGAGATGGAGACCAGTTTGACCAACATGGTGAAATCCCGTCTCTCCTAAAAATACAAAAATTAGCCTCTGTGGTGGTGCGCACCGGTAATCCCAACTACTCAGGAGGCTGAGGCAGGAGAATCACTTGAACCCGGGAGATGGAGGTTGCAGTGAGCCAAGATGGCACCACTGCACCCCAGCTTGGGCGACAACAGAGTGAGACACCATCTCAAAAAAAAAAAAAAAAAAAGCAAAGCAAAATAAGGCGTCTTCTGCATATGAACCTAAACTATTCTATAGTTGTTCTCCTAGTAAAGGGACAAGTACAGTCTACCTATCATTATCAAATTGTAAATGCCAAATTGTATCAATGAACCATTCTCTCAGCTGGATGTATTCTCTTTGGTTGTTATTCTTTAAATACCAACCATTACAACAGTTCTTAGAGAAATCTTTAGTACAAACTCAGTTTGTACATTCTATGGGAAGTCAAACACATTTCTTTGTAAATTAACAGATCCTACCTGGTAATTCCAGCATCACTTATTGAATTCACTTATGTAGAAGGGACCAAGAGAGCACATTAGCTACTCCACTAGAGATGACAAATCTTAGAAATGATTCTGACTTTGGACTTTCAAGGGGATTACTTGAGGTGGCTGTCAGACAGTTGAGTCACTCAGACTCAGAGAGACTTTCTGCCATGTTCCTAAGACGGTCTCAGCCATTGCATAGATACAATGATTTATTTTGGAGCTAGTAACTAAACTGCTAATTTTAAAATGTCTTAGGAATTTGTTGAGGTTTGCAGTGGTACTATTTATCAAAAGATACTATGGAAAATCTCCATTGCTGCCTGTATTGTGTTTCTGTGAGCCAAACTTACTTATTTTATGATAGAAAAGGAGGAGATACTGTCCCAAGTTTTGTTTATGTTGAGTGTGTCACTAAAACTTTTGATCTTAATGCTTAGATGATTTTGGAGAGAGTACTTCCAGAATTTTTTGCAAGTCATTAAAAATTATAAATCATGCCAAGAATTAGATGCACTGATGACAACTAGAGTGAAATACCACCTACTTTATGTATATATAAATATTTCAAATGCTGTATTAATGTGGAAAAGTATATTTTTTTGTTTCTTTAAAATTATTTTTACTTAGGAGGGGAGTCAGCCACTTAAGGTAATACTGCTTTAACTTACTTTAGTAATTACCACAAAGTGTCTAGATTACAATAAAATATACAGTACATTGCCTAAAGAAACACATACTATTCTATTGCTTTCTCACTCCCTTTAAATAAAATCTTCAGAAATTCTATTAAGGATCCCAAGCCACTTACAAAACCATGTCTTTGATTAAGAGTTGCTTGAAAAATACATTTTAAAATAAAAATGTATCAATTTTTATAAAAATTATATTGTTGAGGTAAAGAAACAGTACAGGCAGATAAAACATACAAAATGCAGGTCCTATCGCAATCTAACCACATAGGTTACCACTTCTCAAATTTGATATTTTTCTTCCTAGAACTTTTTCTATGTCTATATTTGTATATTTTTAACCGGAAAGTAATAATGAACATAATCTTCCACACTTGCTTTTTCCACTCAAGAACATATTTTCTGTATTTTAAATATATAATCCTATCTTACAAATGAGATCTAATTCATTTAATATGTGCATAGAATTATGTTGTATGGAGCTACCGTGACTTATTTAACTAGTTCCAATATGATATGTATATGGATTATCTGGGTTTTTTGTTGCAGTGTTGCAATCAAAATCCTTGCACATGTACTTGTATTTAATATAAATAGTCAAGAGGACCCAATGTCCAGATGTAGGACAGCTGGATCATGGGGCAGAGGTAAAGAGATACATATATATCTCCTCAAACTTAGTTTTTTTGTCAATCTAGTGTAGAAAATTTTCCTTGCAATTTAATTGTTAATATAATTACTTAATTATTATAGGCTTTGTAAATTTGTTTTTGAATTGACCACTGTCTGTCTTTGCTCATTTTTCAGTAGCCTCATTCATCTTCCCATTTACTGAACAAACTCTTTTCTATTAGTTATTGAACTGTATGTATTGTAAATGAATTTGTACTTTGTCTTCTGACGTGGTAAATACATGTGCTTATTTATTTTACCTTCTAGAAACTTTGAATTCTTATTGATAATTTCTTGAAATGCCAAGTGTAGAAAAATAATATAGTTCTCATTTATATTTCTATCATTCAGAGTTAGCAATTTCTTGTTTTTGTTTCTAGTCCTTTTATTTAACTTAAATAAATAAAACATTTAATACATTGATACCAAAACCAGATAAGGACACTTCAAGAAAAGAAAACTACAGGCCAATATCACTGATGAACATAGATGCAAAAATCCTCCACAAATCCTCCACAAAAAAAAAAACAAAACCTAGCAAACTGAATTCATCAGCACATTAAAAGATTATTCACCATGGTCAAGCGGGATCTATCCCTGGGATGCAAAGATAATTCAAGCTAAGTAAAACAATAATTATGATATGCCACATTAACAGAATGAAGGACAAAAACCATATAATCCTCTCAATAGATGCAGAAAAGGCATTTCACAAAATTTGACATCCTTTCATCATGAAAACGCTCAACAAATTAGGTATAGAAGGAATGTACCTCAACACGATAAAGGCCGTATATGAAAAACCCACATCTAACATCATACTCAGTGGTGAAAAGCTGAAAGCTTCCTCTAAGATCAGGAACAATACAAGGTTGCCTGCTCTTATCATTTTCTGTTCAGCATAGTACTGGGAGTCCCCAGCCAGCGTAGTTAGGCAGGAGAATGAAATAAATGACATCCCAATCAGAAGAGAAGAAATTAAATTGTCTCTGAAATTAAATTGATCTTCTTATAAGATCACGTCATCTGTATAGACAATTTAATGTTTTGTTTTTTATAAATAGAAAACATAAAAACTCCACCAAAAAACTGTTAAAATAAATGAATTCAGTGAAGTTGTAGGATACAAAATCAACATATGAAAATCAGTAGCATTTCTGCACCCTAATAACAAAGTATTTGAAAAAGAAATCAAGGAAGCAATCCAATTTACGATAGCTACAAAAATAATAATAAAATATTTAGGAACAAATTTAACCAAGGAGGAAAGATCTATACACTGAAAAATATAAAGCACTGATTAAAGAAATTGGATACAACACAAATAAATGAAAAGATATTCATGTTAATGTATTGGAAGAATTAGTATTGCTAAAAGATTCATCCCACCCAAAGCAATCTACAGATACAATGCAATCCCTATCAAAATGCAATGACATTTCTTTCACAGAAATAGAAAAAACAATCCTAAAATTCATACGGAACCACAAAAGACCATGAATATCCAAAATAATGTTGAGCAAAAAAAAAACAATGCTAGAGGCATCACAATTACAGATTTGAAAACATTTACTATAAAGCTCTAGTAATTTAAATAGCATGATACAGGCATAAAGACAGTATTGCATTTTCATCTTGCTAATATTTGCAGATTAGATAACTTTATCACACTGTTGTTTTCCATAGTTTCTAGTTGATTATCATAGGTTCTGTAGGTTTGTCATCTGTACATCCTCTTTGATTAATGCGTTATCCAAATCAGTAGTTCTCATCTGAGGCAATTTTGCTTCCCATGGGACCTTTGGCAAATATCTCAAGGCATTTTTTGATGTCACTACTTGAGATCCTACTGGCATCTCTGGGTGGATGTTGGAAGGCTGCTAAACAACCTGCAGTCACAGGACAGCATCCCCACAATAAAAAATATTATCCATCCTCAGTGTCTCTGACAGCATAGTTGAAAAACCATGGTTCAAATATTTTGCCCATTTTTTTTTGGATTGTTGATGAGTTGTAAGACTTCTTTATACACTCAGGATACAAGTGCCTTTTAAAATATGTTTTGCAAATATTTTTCCCAGGCTACCTTTTCATTTTCTTAATAGTTTCCTTAAAGAGAAAAAGGTTTCAATTTTGATCAAATCTAATTTACCGACTTCTTTCATAATTCATGCTTTTTGTGTTTATTTCAGAAATCTTTGTCTAACACAAGGTCTCTAAAACATCATATTGTATTTTCCTTTTTTGTTTATTTTTATTTTTATTTTTTTTTTTAGAGATGGGGTCTTGCTGTGTTGCCCCAGGCTGGTCTCAAATTTCTAGGCTCAAGCAATCTCTTGCCTCAGCCTCTCAAAGTGCTGAGATTACAGGCTTGAGCCACTGTGCTCAGCCCTTTTTTTCTTATATTTCTTCCGGAAATCTTATAGTTTTTACTCTTACATTTAGATCTATGATACTTCTTGAATTATTTTTGTAAATGATGAGTTAAGGTTTGAAGTCCATGTTTTTGCATGTGGATATCTTATAGTTCCAACAGCATTTGTTGAATTTTTTTTCCCTTGCCTACTGAATTGCCTTGAAATTTTTGTTAAAATTGTTCATATATGTGTATGTGTATTTTTGGACTTTCTGTGCCATTGTTGTATGATTATTCATATCCTAATACCACAGTGTCTTGGTTACTGTAGCTTTATAATAAGTCTTGACATCAGATAGTGTAAATCCTCTAGTTTGATCTTTTTCACAATATTGAATCTTCTGGCCCATGAACACGATATTGTTCCATTTCCCTGAGACTTAATTTCTTTTGGTGATGTTTTATAATTCTTAGTTTATAGCTCCTGCACATCTTTTGTCAAATTTATCACTAGTTATTTCGTATTTATTAAAGTTATCTTAAATAACCAGGTTTTATAGGCTTTGTTATTAATGCTATATTAGCTCACATCAAAAAAAAAGTAATTAAAGAGCATTTACTCTGTCTTTGTACTCTGTTTGTTGAAGATTTAGAGGAATTAACAAATGGAGCTTTTGTGCTCAAAATGCTTTCTTCCTTACTTCTTAATCAAAAGCTACCCATTTATTTGAAAGGCAACTTTTATCTCTCTTTCCACATCCAACTTTTCTATACAATGCCAATGTAGTAAATTCTGTAGCAATTATTCTTTTTATAATTCATTTGGAAAGCATACTAACTCCTGCCATTCTTTATATATTTATATTGAATTATTATTTATTGAATGCAATTAAACTTCGTATGAAGTTAAGCTTGTCTCACCTTCTATATAAATTTTATACCTCTTGAGGATTTTCTTTATAGCCCCTAACGGGATGCCTTATACAGCGGGTAAGGAACTGGGTCTAATGCTTGGATGTTCAAAGACTGGTTTCCATAAGAAGCCTTAAAATACAATTATTCTTCTGAGGAAGGGAAATTGATTTTTAGGATAAATATTGCTTATAATACTCCTGGCTAGTTTAAAGATTATCTGGAAATTTACTGATAATTATTGAATCACTTTCTCTAAGACACATGTCTGGTAGTAATTTCTTTTGGAGACATGTTAGAAGGAAATAGTGAAATAATATCAGAATGAAAAATCAGGGCAAGACAGACTTAACATTCTTTTTCAACAGAATAAATACAAAGTAGCCTAAAATGTATTATTATTATTATTATTATTATTATTATTATTATTATTATTATTTTGAGACGGAGTCTCGCTCTGTCGCCCAGGCTGGAGTGCAGTGGCGCAATCTCGGCTCACTGCAACCTCCAACTCCCAGGTTCACGCCATTCTCCTGCCTCAGCCTCCCAAGTAGCTGGGACTACAGGTGCCTGCCGCCACGCCCGTCTTTTTTTTTTTTTTTTTTTTTTTAAAGTAGAGACTGGGTATCACTGTGTTAGCCAGGATGGTCTCAATCTCCTGACCTCGTGATCCACCCGCTTCGGCCTCCCAAAGTGCTGGGATTACAGGCATGAGCCACCGTGCCCAGCCCCGAAATGTATTATTATGATTCAAACTTTTACCAGGTGCAATGAAACATACGACAATGCACATTATTCACTTCACATAGATATTGTATGTAACCTAAAATTAACCAATGTATTTAAAGTTTTGGGGTGTGTGGTACTGGAATGGATATTGCTGCTGATAGAGGAATTACACCAGGACCCTACTGAAAAACAGTAGAAGACTGATAAAAGACTTTGACTTCAAGAAAGCATCTTCACAAAGAAAGCCTATACCCTTTTTAACACTCGGATAATAGAGCTGCTTTTTTCTTTTTCTTTTTTTTTTTTTTTTTTGAGACAGAGTTTCCCTCTGCCACGCAGGCTGGAGTATGGTAGCATGATCTTGGCTCACTGAAACCGCCACCTCCTGAGTTCAAGCAATTCTGGTGCCTGTGCCTTCCAAGTAGCTGGGATTACAGGCGGGTGCCACCATGCTTAATTTTTTGTATTTTTAGTAGAGACAGGTTTTCGCCATGTTGGCCAGGCTGGTCTCGAACTCCTGGTTTCAAGTGATCCACCCACCTCAGCCTCCTAAAGTTCCGGGATTACAGGTGTGAGTCACTGTGCCCTGCCTAATAGAGTCTTTTTAACAAAGGGCCAGAAAAATGAACATGATAGGTTAGCTGGCTAGACAGACACCCAGAAAAGCAGCTTCCTTGGGAGCTGCTCAGGGTTGCCCAGAAGGATCAGAAGCCACATAGGTAAGATGTATGCCTTCGTATTACACATCTCTATACCGAGGAAATCCATTTAAAAGGAAGATTGAAGGCAAATTTTAAGCAGAAAAAGAAAAGAAAGAGTAGAAAGGTAGGATGTGTTATCTCTGTAAGGGCTTCCAGTCATTTTAGCACTTGCTAATGAAGCATCTTTTCCTACCAGTTGCACTGGACTCTCTTGCCAGCAACAAGCAAAGGCGGCACCTGACAGGGAGTTCGCTGGTGGCCTCAAATGTGGGACTCCAGGCCTGAGGATGAGTCTGGCCACAGATGTAAAAACGTTGGTCAATGTCACAACTGTACAAAAAGACTAGAGGGTTTCTACAGAAGTTAGTTCCACACAGGGGAAACTCATTTGGCCAGAGAACTTAAGTCGTTGATATTCGTAATAAACGGAAACAAAAAAAAAGACAGTACTTCATAGCTGAAACTAATTGATACATTTATCAGAACTCTGAAAATCCATGAGGTAGCCTTTAGATAAACAGTATATATTATTAGAGATAGCACGAAGTATAATATTAGAGGTGGTACTAAGGATATTATTAGAGATGGTACTAAAAGGCTTGATTATAGCTTTTATTCTTATAAAAGTTTTCTCTGCTTTCTGTAGATGGTATTATATATTACATTTTTTAAATGCCTAAATGATGTTTTTCAAATAGAACTATTTAAAAATTTGCCGGTGACTTTATAGTAATCATCTAGATATTTACCTATCCTTGTTTTTCTTCTCAAGAAAGAACAAACTCTTGTGGTCCTATCCTGATGAAGAAGTACCCTCAGCCTGATGGCTGTTGTCTGAGGTTGAGTATGCGGACAACTAAGCAGCCACTCTCACCTCCTTGGTCTTTAGGCACTTAATCAACCTAGCATGAGTTGCCAGTGTTGGAACCTTACCTTTTGTGTGTTACTAGTACCTTTCTAGAGGATTACCTACATGTGCTGGCCTTTGGGGACACATTGGAGCATATTTTCAGATAATAGTTTTAAAAATCACTTTTAGGTTTCATTCCTTCATCACAAAACAAAACTATAGAGCCCGTCTTATTACAGGGAGTTTAGGTTCTTTTTCCTCAAAGGCATTTATGCATCAACGCTTTATTTTAGTTGATATTTTTCTGGCTATTTTCACATGCTTATAAACCCGCATTTTAATTTATTCTCATCTGTTTAGCAATTTGTGTAGTATTATCTACGCAGTTGTGACTGTTTTCCAGATCTGTGGGCCTGGTTTTCAGATTATTTGTAAAATAAACAAACATTAATCCCTGTAAACCAACTATTTACTCCTTTTGTTGAGAGAGTTGATTGATTCTCTCTCTCTCTCTTTTTTTTTTTTTTTTTTTGGAAGGCTCAAACCAATTTCCTGTTAAAAACCAAAATCTTTATCCCAACCATCCTTTACCCTGATCCCCAACTACCACTCTATTCCATGCTGAAATAAAACTCTTCAGCCAACCAGAAAATAACAAAACAAGAAATACTTCTTTGTAGCAGCTTAACAAAGGACTTTTAAAAATCAACACCCACCCCATACTCACACACACATACACAGCGTGTCCACCTACACATCCTAACGGATTCTCTCATTACATATCCTTTTCCAACCCCTCGAATAACTCAAGAATTTTATTCAGGTATTTCTGTTTTGAGTCTGATTTATGAACTCTCCGTTGTCTGGCCAGGTGCTAGCCATATTCCACAATTCATTATCTGTCACCAGAAGTAATGGCCCATTTCCAAAGGTGAAGCATGACAGTACTGTCTGCATGCATCAGATACACAGATTGTGTGGCAGCTCCGTGATCTGTCTGAAGTGGTGGGCTGAAGAGCACATTAACCTTTCAGCACACCCCCATTTTCCCTGTGGTTCTTTTCTTTTATGCTCTTCATTTTTCTTCATAAGAGCCAGGCCTGATGAGTATCACAACATCCAGTCACTAGTGAGATTGCTCAAAATCCATAGAAGGTGAGTGGGTGGTGGTACCCAGTACATTTCAAAACATCTCAACCTTCCAACCTGGTTGTATGAAATGACTTCAGAAAGTCACTGGAACTCAGAAGAAGATTGTTTTTGTTTTGTTTTTTGGTTCCTTAATGGCATAAGCTTTTTCCTGTGACACTTGATGGTGGGGAATCTATGGGTGACCTCCTCCTTTTCTTCACGTCTAACACAAGACTACAGATGGGCCTCTGTCTTGTAGGATTTACCCAGCAGAAGGATTCAGGAAGAAAACCTAACTTAGATAGGCCTTAAGTACAAGGCCTCATTTTGTTTCACTTTCATGAACCTGTACCTGTGCATACTGCTGGCATATTCATGCAGAGATACAAGATTTCCCTTTCAAGATAGGGATGGTTGTACCGCAGGGGCATTCAGTAAATTTGGCCTGGTGTAGGTCAGTCCAGCCACCTAAGCAGGATCACAGACAGGTAGATGATCCTGAATAGATTCATGATAGGAGTGGGCACACGAAAATCATCAGGAACCAAATGTGGCTCAGATCATTAATGTTCCCATCAGTATAGGAACTCTGGAAATTTTAAAAGTTGGTCTAACCTCATCAGAGTTAATCATCTACATCTGTGTGCATGCATGTGGGTGCACCCGTGTACCTCTACGTGCACCTGTGTGCATTCACGTGGCCTCTCTATGCGTTCAAACTGCTTCAGAGTGAAAGTTAAGTTTTGAAGTTTTAAGAAGAAACTGACTGAATTAAAAATAAAGAGAGCAGGGGCATAAAATTCATTCCAGGAAGGTGGTAACCACAGAAACAGAAGTGAGGTGCTCTGAAAGCTGAAAGGGCTATCAGTCATTGAAGATGGGGAGTAGGGAGGGATGTTTCTTGTTTTGTTTCTTAATAATGACCCCTGGGTTGTTCAAGAAGGAAAAAGGAGATGGTGAGGGAAGAAGAGAGACTAATGGTATTAGAAACGGAGGGGCTGATTTTTGAAAGAATGGCTGAGATGAGCAGGTCTCCCACGGGAATGTGTCTTGTTAAAATGCAGATTCTGGTGCTCTCTAGAGCTGTGCTGAGGACTGAGATCCTGCCTTTCTAACAAGCTCTCCAGGGATGCTGCAGCTGCTGGCTCACAGACTGCACTCTGAGGAGGAAGGGCATAGAATAAACGGGCAATGAGGAGCCACAGAACGTAAGAAGAGGGATTAACTCTAGATGAGAAACCACAAGCGTTTTCCTCCAGTGTCTGAAAGAAATATTAAAACATAGAAGTTTGGGCAAGATGATGAAGGACAGAAAATCAATATGGTTTTATCTTCCAGTCCTAGTGTTCAATATGGAAGGAGAAAAAACTTAGAATGGGAAATTACTATCTACAAAACACCACAGCCCAAAACAATCTCCGGAGATTTTTTTTTTTTTTTTTTTCTCTTCTTTTCTCCCCCTTTGGTATAGGTATCATTTACTTTGGAAATCTAAACTTTAACTCTTCTATTGTAATTTAACTTATCACATCTTTATATATTGTCTTTTTAACTCTCTACAATGATCTCAAAAAGAAAGTTTTAGTATAATATTTTACAAGTAGTAGAAGTCATTACTAATTTTTTGATTGATTCAGCCAGGAATCCTGAGTTCTGGCTTCTGGCTACTGGCTCCCAATCAATAGTAAGTCCTGTAGACTTGATCTGCCTCTGTTTTCTTACCTGTCCACATAATACTCTTTCCTCTCCACCTTCTACACTGCTAGGAGAGAGAAATTAGGTCTTAATTATAATGCTACTTTGAAAAATCTATTCAAATTTAAGGTGGTCTTCATTGTAGTCACATTTTATCTCATCAACTGACTTTTACATTTTATCAAGGACTTTATATTTTCTGTAAAATACTACACAGTAAGTCTTCCAGACTCACTAGAAAGAATCATTTGCTTACAATCCACTTTCTGAATAGCAAGGACTGCAGATCTGTAGAGGGGAGAATGGAGAGAGGGCCCTGCCAGCTGCTGGTTTGGCTCTCTCCATAGGCTCACTACTGCTCAAGTACTTTTTCCATCACAAAGAATTGCAATTCTATTTCATAGTCCAACTTTTGTGAACATTTTCTAGAGGTAATATGCAAAAACTGCTGATTACACAGAGTAAAAATAGAACTCCCTGTGAGCAAATGTGTCTTCATTAATCTGCATCTGCTTCATCAAATGCAGATCATGAGTGCATGCGCGCACGCGCGTGTGTCTTGGTAAATGGGTAAGGAGTTAAGGAGTCCCAGTATCGTTTATACTCTTCTCATAACAAGAATGAAGAGAAGGGTCTACACTGTCTTGGCTAACTGGCACCTCCCATGTGCTGCACACCAAGCTCAAGGTTGTCAAATACTCTGAAAACATGTAATGCATAATCTCGGCCCTCGAGGCATTTAGAGTCCATTTGGGACACCAAGTAAACATATCTAAAACTAGTCATGATTGGTTAAGCACCTACTATGTATAAGACAGTGTGATAAACACACGCAAGTGCCAAAGAGCAAGATACAGCCACACGTGCAATTAAGGACTCTCAGTCTTTAAGGCCTCCATGTATCCTGAGTGAACCAGAGGTGACTCCTTACTAGGCAGGGCAAGTAGTGTTGGTCGTTTAGTTCATGTAAACGATACACTCACAAATTTTTTAAAAAGACAGTTCTCAAGGAATCAAGAAAACATACATGAACGGCAGAGAAAATCAAATACGAAACATGGAATCATCATATTTCTAATAAAAACTCCTCCCCTCTATATTTCTGACTTTTTTTATATAAATAGGCTAAAATCCATGCTAATATATATGCAGAAAAGAAATGAGGCCTTGCTCATTACCTGCATATCCTCACATCCCTTTCAACATCCTGAACATGTACTCTAGCATAGCATTTTGATCTTTATTTTTCTGGGGGAAAGAAGGCTTGTGGTTTTGTGACACTTGGCTGGTTCTATATCCCTCTGTATTCCACTGCGTATATTTGACTTGTTTTTGGTTAAGAGGTAGAAGCTACTTCTTATGTTTTAAAGATAACTTGAGAATGACCTGATGAAGAAGTTAAATAGTCTCTTTATGAAATAGTAACATGAATCCTCTTTTATAAAAGAAACATAAAAAGATGATAAATATATTAATCAGATTTTATCTCCATAGATCCTTGGACCTATTAGCACAATATAATCACAAGTTGTAGGCTTATCTCAGCCGGTATTGTTTGATCTTTTTTATTTTTTGACAGAGAAGCAGAGGGCCTTAATCTCTACATTACTTTTGGTAAAGATAAAATTAAAATGATACCTTGTTATTTTGTAGTGTTATCAGTACATATTGTAGGATTAAAATATTACGATAGAATTATCTGTGAACAAGTATGTTTTCAAATAAGGCTGAGTGAACACTTCATTGAATTAAAAGACTTTAACGGGGCCGGGCGCGGTGGCTCATGCCTGTAATCCCAGCATTTTGAGAGGCCGAGGCGGGCAGATCACAAGGTCAGGAGTTCAAGACCAGCCTGACCAACATGGTGAAATCCTGTCTCTACTAAAAACACAAAAATTAGCCAGGCATGGTGGTACATGCCTATAGTCCCAGCTACTCAGGAGGCTGAGACAGGAGAATCACTTAAACTCGGGAGGCAGAGTTGCACCACTGCACTCCAGCCTGGCCATAGAGTGAGATTCTGTCAAAAAAAAAAAAAAAAAAAAGACTTTAATGGTTATATTTAAACTTGAATTACTTGTTTTAATTAACCATTAAATGGTTAAATGTTTACCATTTTAAATAACCCTCCTCAACTTATTTCATTTACACTGAAATAAGTCATAGTACTGAAACAAATTATTTATAATAAAAGTACAAAAAATGCATAATATTCAATTTGCCAACATATTACAAAGCAACAGATATTTGTCATTTCCCCATTTTGGTCAGTGAACATTCCTACATAAGGTAATACTTCACTCTGTATCTTAAATAAGCATTTGAGGGATTTAAGGATGTCTTTCCTAACTACAAAGGCTTTCTTAGTCTCTGGAGCCCTCACTGAGGGCCATTACTCTTTGCTTTGATCCCCTCATCCCATTATAGAACACATTTATTGTGTGCCTACTGTGTTCAGCACTGAGAATACAAAGATAGGTAAGACTTAGCCCCTGCCTGCAGGTGCTCACACTCTATTCAGTAAAGCTCAAATTTGGAACACAGGAAGGAATAAGGATATAATGGATGTATGAAGACATTCCCGTAACATTTTCTGCAGATATTTTTGACACACTTTCCTGTGTGCGATTGCCTGAGAGCTTTCTCAGCTACATAAATGATACCTACCATGAGATTCTATTGTGAATAGATTTCAGATCCCTCATTCATAGGTCAATGAAATAATTTGTCTGTCTCTATGGATTTGACTATTCCGAACATATCATATAAATGGAATATGTGGCCTTTTGTTCCTGGCTTTTGCCACTTAGCATAAAAATTTCAAGGTTCACCTGTGCATTCCTTTTTATGGCTGTGTAATATTCCATTGTATAGACGTACTACACTTTGTCTATTCGTGTATCAGTTTATGGGCATTGGTGGTGTTTTCACTCTTTTTCTATTATGAATAATTCTGCTAGGAACATTTGTGTACAACTTTTTGCATGAGCATGTTTTCAGTGCTCTTGGGTGTATACCTAAGAGTGGAATTGTGGGGTCCTATGGAAATTCTGTATTTAACTTTTTGAGGAATTGCCAAATTGTTCTCCACAGGGGCTGTGTCATTTTACTTTCTCACAAGTTATGTATTATGTTCCATTTTCTCTACATCCTCACTGTTTTCCTTTTTTTTAAATAGCCATCATAATGAGTGTGAATTAGTATCTCATAGTGGTTTTGATTTGCACTTCCCTAATGATGAATGACATTGAGCATCTTTTCACATGCTTATTGGTCAATTGTTCTGAGGTTTTTTGGAAAAATACCCACCCATATTCTTTGCCCTTTTTAAAAGTAGGTTATTTGCCTTTTGTCTTGTTGGCTTACAAGAGTTATTTGTATGTTCAGATACTAGACCCTTATCAGATATATGATTTCCACATTTTTCAATGTGCACTGTCTTTTCACATATTTGGTATTGTCCTTTGATGCACAGAAGTTTTTACTTGTGATAAAGTCAAATTTATCTATTTTCTCTTTAGTTACTTGTGATTTTCTATTCTTTTATAACACTTTTTATTGAAATAAGATGCTGTTTTATATTTTAAATTCTTCTTTGCTATAATATTGTATTTAATTACAAAAAATATTTATCAGTCTCAATTTACTTCTGATCCATTTGGAGTGCAAATAACAGCCAAAGCAATTGTAATTATAAATTAAAGGACACAATTCAACAAGGAAAAATAGAAGAAAACAAAAGCATATTATTTTACTTTTGCCATTAAACAACAAATACATTTCTGATAATTTGTCAAATATTTATCAAATTGTCTCCCAGTTATCTATAATGTAGATAGCCTTCCTGGTAACCTGTCTCACAAGTAAATGATGTATTCATTTCCTGTGGCTGTTACCACAAATTACCACAAACTTAGTGGCTGAAAACAACACAAATTTTTCCTCATAGAGTTCTGTAGTTCAGAAGTCTGAAATGGGTCTTGCTGGGCTAAAACAAGATGTCAGCAGACCTCTGGTCCTTTCTGGAGGCTCTAGGGGACAATCTGTTTCCCAGCATTCTCCAGCCTCTAGGTCACCCACATTTCTTGGCTTTTGGTTCTTCTCCTCTATCTTGGAAGCCAGCAATGTTGGGCCAAGTCTTTCTCATATTACATCACTCTCACTTCCTCTTCTGCCTCCCTCTTTGAATTTTAAAGACCCTTGTGATTACATTGGGCCCACCTGGAGAGTCCAGGATACTCTCCCTACTTTAAGGTCAGCTGATTAGGAAACTTAATTTCCTCTGCAGCCTTCATTCCCCATGCGCCATGTAACATATATATTCACAGGTTCCAGGGATTCCAAGGTAGACATCTTTGGGCAGCTCTTATTCTATGTACCACAGATGACTTTACTGGTGTCCTGTTGTACTGAAGCTAGGGACTGCAGTACATCTGTTGACAAATGATGAATTTGAAAGTACTCAAAAAGAGAGAGAGACTATAGATAACTTTGTTCTTGCCTTTACAACCCTTTTTGGATAGTAGCACAGATCAGAAAGGCAGGGAACTTAGCAGACACGCACGTTATTGATTCCCAATTATAATGGCTAAACTAGACGTTTCTGTTCTTCCAATACTAGAAGAAAGCAGCTTAGAAATTTGGCATTATGGATAGCAATCTTAAAATTGGTTTTTTTTTTTTTTTTTTTTTGAGACGGAGTCTCGCTCTATCGCCCAGGCTGGAGTGCAGTGGCCGGATCTCAGCTCACTGCAAGCTCCGCCTCCCGGGTTCACGCCATTCTCCTGCCTCAGCCTCCCGAGTAGCTGGGACTACAGGCGCCCGCCACCTCGCCCGGCTAGTTTTTCGTATTTTTTAGTAGAGACGGGGTTTCACCGTGTTAGCCAGGATGGTCTCGATCTCCTGACCTCGTGATCCACCTGTCTCGGCCTCCCAAAGTGCTGGGATTACAGGCTTGAGCCACCGCGCCTGGCCAAAATTGGTTTTCTTAAAATGGAGGTTTACGTCCAGGGGCTTTCTGTAAAGGCAGCATGTACAGTAGAGTGAGCACGGGCTTTGGAGTTCAGGGCACCTGGGAACAGGTTTCAGTTCATCTACCATATTAGAAAAGTCCAATGTTGAGATATGAAATTCAACCACATCCCCCCAAAATTAGATTTTCATGAATAAGTACAACACTTTATGTAGTAGCATATCTCGAATATCTCTAACACAGAGACTGAAACTTTTTTAAAATGAGAAAAATTAGTGCTTAAAATGTCTCAAGTAGTTTAAAGACACTTAGTCAGGCTGTTTACTAAATGATAATGACTTTAGGAACGCACGTTAAATGCATGAATTTAAAAATCAATTTGTTGATGTGATGCTAGAAATAAAAGGATTCTCCCTATCCAGTGCTGTTAGAAGCCACCACTGAGACGATGACAGTGAATTCCGTTAGGTCTTTTCTTTGATTAAAAGGAAAATGAGACAGCAGACAGGCTGACGTGTTTACTGCTGAGCTTCCTGTCCTGGCTCTTCTGCCCACATTTACTTTTCTAAGTAATCTATTGCCACATCTAGACGGGGGTGAGGAAAGACACTAATCTGAAAATGAATCGAGTAGCATGTCATTGCTCCCAGTGATGTACATAAAAATCTGAAGTTTTCTATTTCTATATGCATCAGGATGTCTCTTGCCCGAGGTTATCTGGATTGTAAAAACTAAGATGATTATTAAAGAGAGCAGCAAGCCATTTAGGAAGTGCCCTGTCTCCCTGTGACAAAAACTTTGCAGCTAAGCACAGTAATTTACGTTGATAAATTGCAGCTGTCAGAGTGTCCAGAGCGCTTCATGGGATATGTTTCTAATGTTACATTTCTTGTTCATGCATTCTGATATATGGACTTATCTTTAAAAAAAAAAAAAAAAATACCAGAGCAAGTCTTTGGAAGTATTCCCTAAATTGTCACAACCTCGTTTGAATAAGATTAAACAAAGCTAAAAATGATAGTAAGATAATAAGAATGATTATTAAGAGTGTTTTCTTTTTTGCTTTTCAAAGTCTGTAAGGATCTTAAGGTGGAAAGAAATGTTAGAGAAACTGGCCATTATTTGAAAGACTTAAGTTTCCAAGAAAAGAAAACAAAATGTCAGTAAAGTGGAAAAAATGGTTCCAAAGCACAGGGAAACACATACTAACAAAAACAGGCCAGACGCAGTGGCTCACTCTTCTAATCCCGGCACTTTGGGAGGCCTAGGCGGTTGGATCACTGGAACTCAGGAGTTCAAGACCAGCCTGGACAACATGGCAAAACCCATCTCTACAAAAATTAGCTAGGTGTGGTGGTGCAGGCCTGTAGTCCCAGCTACCCCAGAGGCTGAGGTGGGAGGATCACTTGAGTCCAGCAGGCGGAGGTTGCAGTGAGCCAAGACTCTAGCCTGGGCAACAGGTCAAAACTCTGTCTCAAAAAAAACAAAGAGACAAAACAAACAAAAATGGAAAGGGAAGACAGTTAAAAAGTTACTGAAAACGGCAATGGAGGCCGGGCACGGTGGCTCAAGCCTGTAATCCCAGCACTTTGGGAGGCCAAGACGGGCGGATCACGAGATCGAGACCATCCTGGCTAACCCGGTGAAACTCCGTCTCTACTTAAAAAAAAATACAAAAAACTAGCTGGGCGTGGTGGCGGCACCTGTAGTCCCAGCTACTCCGGAGGCTGAGGCAGGAGAATGGCGTGAACCCGGGAGGCGGAGCTTGCAGTGAGCTGCGATGGGGCCACTGCACTCCAGCCTAGGCGACAGAGCAAGACTCCGTCTCAAAAAAAAAAAAAAAAAAAAAAAAAAAAAAAAAAAAAAGGCAATAGAAAGGGCACAAAGATAGAACAGATTAAGTTCTACATATGACAGTGTCATGCCTAGAGCAACAGGGAAAAAAAGTGATATATAAAATTTACATTCAAATAAGAGCCTCCAAGCCTCAGTTCTAATCCCTGTTTTGCAATTGTATCCATTAGCTATTGCTACAAAGATACTGTGTTTCATACTTCCTCAAAGCTCTATGGTCCCTAATAGTCATGTACCTGACTGCACCTGCAGTGCAGGTAAGATTTGGCTTATCTAAAGCTGAATTTCTGTACACAGCACCTGGTGCGTAATTGCTCTGCCTCTTAAAATAGATGTTTGGGTGTCTGACTGGCCATGCTCTTTAAGTCTGTCTTTGGACTTGGGGCTAACTTATTCTTCTCAAGGCAGTGGCAAACACTTAAGACAGCAAGCAGAAACATACAAAATCCCCAAAGGCCTGGCTTCTGACCTGGCAAACTATCCTCTTTGGTCATATGCCCAAAACAATCATATGGCCAACCCCACATCAAGAGGCAGAGGAGTACAAGCTGCTGACAAAGAAAACTCCTGCGAAATTGGACCTAACATTGTACCGAAGGAAGCCTCTATGAAAGAAAGATAATATAGTTAAATGTATATTCTTATTTAAGTGAAATTATTGAAACTCTAGGTCTTCAATAACCTTTAGTAATAATGTATCAGAAATCTCAACCTAAGGAATGGATATTATAGCTTTTTCCCTCTACACTCCATTCCCTAATTTTTATACTCAAAAAGTGATCAAGTTGTGGAAACCTCTTCATTATTTTTATTCTTTTCTTAAATGTGTCAGCTTTCACATATAGCTATAGATATTTGAAAATATTTGCTGGAGACATGAATGAATCAAGCTGTCTTTAGTCAGAAGAACTGAGATCAGTGCTTTCCCAGCCAAGAGCTCCCAAACTGAACCATTAACACCAGCTAGACATTTCCAAGGTATCAGTCTCACTTGAGCAGTTGACTGCATCAACCAACATAAATAGTTAAATGCTTTCAAGAAAAGAATTTAAAGCCTGGGTTTTCGCTAGCAAAGAATTAGTAGTTATCATCTTAGTAGGGCAACAGCATATTGAATGCTCGATGCAAAAATTATTTTATTTCAATTCCTCCTAGTATGCTCTATCATGTTTGTTGAATATTCCCAAAATATTGTCTAATCCAACCACTCCTAATAAAAATGTTATGCAGTGACCCTCTACTGCTTAGTAGTCTAGAATTCAAAGCCTTCTTTATCTGGTTCTTTCTATCCTCATCAGTCTTGTCTCTTGAAAGACAGTGCCACTTACAGGATCATCAATATTCGTGGTGACATTTGAATGTATGTTGTGGAATACTATACATTAATGGGAAAAGTTTACAAAGCTCTTGGTGGAGCATCTCTTCTCGCTGTGTTTCAACATCCAAGAATACACATTTTTCACAGAAAGCAGTTAGTAGTACACAGTAAATAACAAGTGCTTTAAAATGAGTAACTTTTAGTGGGTTTTAGGGAAAAACTAGAATAGCCAGAGGCAAGAAAAAAAATTGGGAAGATTACATGTGTGACAGTCAGATGTATAGAGAAACTTGAGTAAGTCACAGTTGCTTATGATAAACTTTGGTTCCAAGCCTCAAATTCAAAAGTAGATTGAAAAAGAATGTATCACCCATAATTACAAAAGGTTGTATTGTCATCTAGACTAAGTCATGGAGGCCATACAGATAAAGGACTTGGTAACTGCTAATATTTATGATTACTATATTTGAAGGTGGTATGATTAATGATTCTTTATGTAAATGTCACTAACTTGTAACGTGTGTTTATTCATTAATCTTATATTATCTAAAGAAAAAGGATTTGTATAGCAGGATAAGCAATAGGTCATTTAAACTATTTGGATAAACAAATTATTTGAAAGAATTTTAGGGCACATTTGCTTTCTTAAATAAATTTATTTATAATTATTCAAATTAATTTGTTGTATCTTTCTGTAACTCCACACACCAAAAATTGGTATTCACTTATTTTTCTCTGTTTTTAAATCCAAAACCATGTTCTGATTAAACATTTTGTGTTTTCAACATTGAATAATTAAGAATATTGCTATTAGTAATGAGATTCAGGTCATTTGGGCTAAGATGCATTGTGGCTGCGCCTGTGCGTGCAACCTGATTTGAATTCTCTATTTTGAATCCTTAGATTCCTTTTTCTGAGTTGATTTGTTTGGATGGACTAACTGGACTTGTCAAGATAATCTAAATCAATTTGTGCACATATCACAAACGATCAAATTTGTTTAGCCACAACATTTCTGATGGTGACCCGAAGATGATAGAGATCTGGTTCGTGTTG
Organism: Macaca nemestrina; assembly: GCF_043159975.1. Classification (NCBI taxonomy): domain Eukaryota; kingdom Metazoa; phylum Chordata; class Mammalia; order Primates; family Cercopithecidae; genus Macaca; species Macaca nemestrina. The sequence continues at coordinate 14,513,704 of NC_092128.1, forward strand.
CATTGGATTCATCTCTCTTTCTCCCACTAAAGTTTTTCTGGCTGCAGGTCTTAAATAATGGGAAAATTGGAGAGATGAAATGTGGCTTGGAAAGTGAATAGGGTTGGCTGCTTTGTTGTGGATTTGTTATTTTGTGATTATTTTTAATGCCTTTCTAGACAAGCCTGCAAGCTTATACAGGGTATTCAAGGATAATTGCTAATTTCTGGGTTTCTTTCATGAGAAGTGGTAGAAATATAAGCTGTTACTAATACTAATTTCTGAGGCCCCAGGGAATTGCCCCATCTAGGCAGTCTGGCCTGGTGCTCCCCACAACTATGGGAGCTAAATGGCCAACTTCCTTCTACGTTTGTACACATATCAAGGTCTTAGGGGTTTTGTTTCACTACCTTGTGGCAAGCACCCTGCCTAAATAGGTGGCCGTGATTTTTCTTCTCTATTATTGCTCTAATGACTCCTAAAATTACTGAGAGAGTGATAAAATCCTCCTGCGAAGTAGAACTTGAAATGACAGTCCTCCATCAGTATTGGGATAATGTCAGATAAATTACTACCGATCACATGCACAGAAAAAAAAGAAAGGTAATATCTGAGTGTTTTTTTCTTCACCACCAAGAAATAAAAAGAAGATCTTCAGTGTCATCCAGCCTAAACTTTGAGTCATAGTGTTAACTTTTGTTTTAGTTTGAGTCAAGTGCCTTTTCTTAGAGAAATTATATCATATTAGGATGACATTAGAGCAGCCATATGGATGAAATTCTAGTCTTTTGCCCAGTTCAGTTGTAATAATGTTTGCAACAGAAGGTGGTTGAATTTGCTGGCATCCTTAGCATCAGACTATATACAACGATAATAAAATATCACTTCTGCAATCTGAGTATCTACAGTTTAAGTGGAAAGAAAAGACATACAAATGTAAGTAATTCAAAGTAACATATATAAAAAGTTTTTCAAGCAGCTCAATGTTTCAATGTACTCATTGTCATTCAAACAGCCTTGGTGTAGGGATGAGGGGTAACAGAGGATATACTTCTCTCTATCCTACAGAATCAGAACACACAGGAAAATAGACAAAAATATGAAATTACAGGATCACAATTTGCCCATAATCTTCTGACCCAAAGACAACTACTGCTAGTATTTTGGTGTTTATTCCAGTCTTTTTTCTCCATATATGTTAGATTTCTTAATTAGAGAAGAAACTCGTATTTTTAATTTCGTCAAGTTTAAGATTGTGTTGGTTCTTGGCTTTTCTTTGTTGTTTTGTTTTTAAGCAGCATAATTATTCAGCAAGTATTTATTATGCATTCCTTCGTGGCAGACATGATGTCAGGTGCTGAGGATCTAGGGAGAGGCTGCTGCTCAGGAAGCCAAGACTCCAGCGGACTGTCACCTGCTCCTGAGCCCACAGTCTACTCCAGGCCTCAGCCTGTCACCAGGGAAGCTTTCTCTACTCAGTACATTTTTTAACTCAAATATATGAGGCTTTACATTTTCCAGTTAAACATTCTCCTGTTACTTTTAAAAAATATGTATCAGCTTTATTAAGACATAATTCAGAAACCATAAGATTATTTCTTTTAAAGGGTGCAGTCTTCCCATTGCTTTTGGCTCATAACGTTTAAGTTTTCAGAATCCTTGTGAATCTTGATTCTTTGTTTAGTTTCTCTCTCCTAGTTTTTTTTTTTTTTTTTTTTTTTTTTTTTTTTTAAGTGCCAGGGTACACATACAGGATGTGCAGGCTTGTTACATAGGTAAATGTGTGCCATGGTGGTTTGCTGCACCTATCAACTCATCAACTCATCACCTAGGTAGTAAGCCCAGCATACATTAGCTATTTTTCCTGATGCTTTCCCTACCCCTGACTCTCCCCAATATTTTTTTTATTGACAGATCAAATTAACTTTATTGGTGTTCTTCCGAGACAGTGATAGGAAGTTGAATGAGGTAGCCCAAGGACAATCTCTTGCCTCATTCAAGGCCATTCCAAAGAGCCACTAATCAATACTTTTTGGGAAAGGTATTCGACATCTCAATATTCATATGTCTGTAAAATCATTTAGCCCATACTTCACCATGTTATTCTTGGTAATATATGAAAATAAAATTATAGTCTCTGAAAGGCATATCATCACTCAACAGTGATGGCTGGAAATTATTTTCAGTAATCTGAGTTGAGGAAATAGAACTTTATTTATTTGTTTGTTTGTTTATTTATTTTTGAGATGGAGTCTTGCTCTGTCGCCCAGGCTGGAGTGCAGTGATGCGTTCTCGGCTCACTGCAACCTCTGCCTCCCTGGTTCAAGCAATTCTCTGCCTCAGCCTCCTGAGTAGCTGGAATTACAGGCGGCTGCCACCACACCAGGCTAATTTTTTTGTATTTTTAGTAGAGATGGGGTTTCATCATCTCGTCCAGGCTGATCTTGAACTCCTGACCTTGTGATCCACCCACCTCAGCCTCCCAAAGTGCTAGGATTACAGGCGTGAGCCACCGCACCCGGCCGAGTAAACAGAACTTTAATATCACATCACATATCTTGAGTTCAACTTCCAGTGCACAACACATGAGATCATTTTCTGTAATGGAGAATGTGAAAACCAAGTAAGTGTGCAGGAGTTGATGTTACAGCATCTTCTTCAGGCAGAAATCAATGCCTTTGCTTCCAGCATAGCTTCGAAGCCCCTTTTTTGTTACTGAATTTGGCACATTTTGATACTTTGACCTTCCAGATCTTTAGCTTTCCTATTTTTCCCATCTTTTAACATATTCACTTGAATTAAGGAAACCCTTCCATTTCTGTTTTCCAATGGTGAGCCCATCCTCAGACTTATGACTATGTAATAGCAATATTTCATCTGTTATAAAACGTAGAACCCTGTTGTTTGGAATTTTAACATGCTTTTTGTTGATAATAGAGGACCGCATTGGTTGAGAGTGCTCTGAGCTAGCCTTCATGAGAATGCCAGAATATCCTCATGACCTCAGTATGACAACCAGAAATATATCACATCCATCTATGTTACCTGCGTTTTATAGTTTATCTGGGTGATTTTTTTTCCTTTAACTTCCAAATTTGATTTTTAAGCCTCTTTTATGTAGTTTACGGGTTTCTTGCCAAATATTTTACTTGTACTGTAATTAAAGCCAGAAACCCAACTGAGTCTGCACGTAGTGAACTCTGCTTCCTATACAGTCTCTTTTTGCACCCTGGATTCCAGGATAATCTTCTTAAGGGCAACACCATTAAAGTAACACAGTGTCCTTTGTTCTTACACTAAGGAAAGACATCTCCCAGTTGGTAAAAAAGGTTTCTATAGGACATCTTGGCAAACTGGCAGCTACCTTCGGGGGATTTTTTTCCTATGCATTTAACAATATTTAGGCAGAATGAGAAATAGATACTAATGCTTTTATTTTAGCAGAGATTTTTAAGGAGCTCAGAAAATTACATGAGTACTGTTATAGTGCAATATAAATACAGTATCTCACTTCAATTTTCTCCCTTGGCTCAGTTCCCAAAAATCAGAGGGAGTTCCTTTCCTTATAATTTGTGTTAACAACCTATTGTTCCTCCAGCTGTCTTTAGCTCCTCTATCCAGCATAAATTGATTCCAGTGGGAGGGAAGGCAAGATAGTAAATCAGTGCATCTATGCTTTTACTTCCCCTTTTGTTCTGTTCAACTCTATAATTACACTTCATTTTCCTAGAGCAGCAGATTTTCAAATTTAAATCTCATGAATTTCAATATTTATACATGTACATAATAGGAAAAAGGACTTCACTGCTCTCCCCCTCAATTTACACCTACAAACTAATATTTGCTGTAATAAGATAAAGGCAAATCCTTTTCTGAAAAAGATGATAGGGATTACCAAGTAACATTGTCTATAATTTTACCTTTTCAGAAATGGATGAGTGAACATTTTGGAGAGAGAATAAGTAAAAATATTTTTTTCTTATTCTTCCCTAAAGTTAGTTTGACCAGGTAAAGCCCTCTAGAGGCCTTCAGAGCTAGGAAAAATGCCCCTACCTGCTTTAAAGCCCCAGCAGGCCACAGTTCCCAGCAAAAATAATTATTTGAGCATCGCTGTTATGACCTCTCTGGGCACATTTAATCAGTCAGTATTTATGGAGTATATTTCATGTGCCAGGCGCTGGTTTAGGTGGTAGAAAAATGATAATACTCAACATATACTGAACTCTTTTTCTTATACCAGGAAATCTGCTAAGGATCTTTCAGGATATTTTCCTATCTAATAATGTTATTATATCGGAGGGAAGAAGCAAGGATGAATCTTAGGTGGCAGAACAGATGTCTGTCCTTCAGGGGGAGATGTAACCTCTGTGAGCTCCAGTTTCCAAATATGAACCACAGTAATAATACCCACTTTATCAGGTTGTTGTATTAGATGACGTAATTCAGGTAAAGCTATAAGCCAATGCAGAACTATGTTTAAAATTAGGAAATCCAGAGAAGTGAGGCTCTACTCCATGTCAGTCACAGTTATAGGCACTGAGAATACACATTGTATTTAGGGGAAATGAAGTCACTAATGATCTTAGTAGTTTTAGTGCAGTAATAGAGGTGGAACCTACATTGCAGCAGGTTATTAAATGAATGGAAGTTGAAGGGTAAATGAGTAATTCCAGTATTTGGACTCTGAAGTGGGGGAGAGAGAGACTGATAACTGAAAGGGACATGAAGTGGGAGACTGTAAAAGAGTAAAATGGAATAGCCTTGAACACATCTAAGGGTTCATAGAAATAAATAAGATGATGAGAACTGTTTGAAGGAACAGGAGAGAGTGATGATAATCTGTAAATCAAAGCTGTGAGACAGTAAAGCAAGTGAGATCCAGAACCCTGGACAGAGGAGATGTCTACATTTCTGTTACAACCAGAAGAAGGGAGGAATTGAATGAATGAGGCTGTAGATACTGGCATGAATGTTGAGAAGATGTGGAGCAAGTTCTTATTGGGCTTGTTTTCCCTGAGAAGATGGGGTAAAGTCATGTGCTCAAAGTAGATAGGCATTAGGCATTTGGAAGGGTAGGAGGTTTTAGTGTGTAGGTTTTTAAATAGTAGCTAGCAAGAACTTAAAAATAATAATTAACCAGGAAAACAGAAAGATTGCCCCAACTGTGGATCTAGTTGAAGCTGAGTGCACTCTCTGTATCCTTTTGTTATACGCACGGTGGTAATAAATAAAGACAAACCAAAAGAGAACAAATCAAGGCTGTTTATTCAGTCTCTTGCAGAGTAACTCATTTTAGCAGAGACTCAAAGGCAGGGAAAGAAATGGGAATGCTGTGTAGTAGAGAAAGAGATGGCTTCTGATGTATCCTACTTGGAGTCTGTTGGCCCAAAGAAGCTGCAGGCAGGCTGACTGGAAGCAAGCATCCTACACGATAGGTCAGAGGAGCATATTTGGCTTTCTCTGGTTGGTGCTAAAGTTGTGTAGCCAAAAATTAGGGAAACTGTCAGTTATCAGTTAAGTCATGGCCATTTGGGGCCAATTGTTGCAGAAATTATTGTTTGGTTTCCTGTGGTCTGAATCCCTACAAGTCTGACTTATGGTGGGCTGATTTCCCAGGCTAGTTGTTGTAAATAAGGGGTTGGTTTCCTGGGCATGTTTCTACAGTTTTGGGGTCAGAATTCTATTTTTTACATGATCTTGCCATTGTCCATTTGGCAAGATCATATAAAATTGTCCACATAAAGTTTCCTACCACTTTTATTATTATTATTATTGAAACTTGAAATGACCTTCTCTTTAGAAGCCCTTGTTCCTTTAGTTAAAGGAATATAGAATCTGAGAGACAGATAAGACTCGGGAAATAGTAATGGAATGGAAGTAAGGGAATTTGTGGGAATACCATTTAAGAAATTAACACATAATTTTAACCTGTGCAGTAAAATTTAAGAAACTGCATCACCTTGTTTTGAGCCTTGATCAAGATAAACTCAAGCTATGTGATATGGTTTGTCCCTGTGTCCCCATCCAAATCTCATGTAAATTTGTAATCCCCACGTGTCAGGGGAGGGGCCTGGTGGGAGGTGACTGAATCATAGGGGCGGTGGGAGGTGACTAAATCATAGGGGCGAACTTCCCCCTTAACTGTTCTCCAGATAGAGTTCTTACAAGATGTGGTTGTTTGAAAGTGTGCAGCACTTCCCCCTTCACTCTCTCTGTTACTGCCATGTGACAAAGGTGCTTGCTTCCCCTTTGCCCTTCCGCCATGATTGTACATTTCCTGAGGCCTCCCTGCCATGTTTCCTGTATATCCTGCAGAACTGTGAGTCAATTAAACCTCTTTTCTTTATAAACTACCCAGTCTCAGGTAGTTCTTTATAGCAATGTGAGAAAGAACAAATACACTTGAAAGTGGAACTTCAGGCCAGATCTCTCAGACCAATGGACTAGAGGATAGAGACTTAAGAAATAAGTGACTTGCTTAGGCCTGGACTTGAACCCAGTGCTCATTCATTTTCATTGACCTGAGAAGTAGCCATTACATCAATCATGTTGCAAATTTCTTTATCAAATTTGGAAGTGGAAAGTTTGAGTAATGCAAAACATCGACCTAAATGCTTCATTAATTACTCCACAGAGCTGCCTAACACCATAATAAACTTACCTGTTGTTCAATGTAGCTGCTTATAGGCTTAAGAAAGTTTAAGGAGAATGTAACCTTATAAATGTTTAACCATAAGGCATGATAAATGTTAGGATTAATGGTATGTCAGAGTGTGCATATTTTAGGATTATTTGTTAAGATTGGAGAAATTCCCCTGTTCCTATAAAATATTTGAGGGGCAGTTTACCTGATAAGAGAAACAAGGGTGTGTTACCATTGATTGATTATATAGTAAACCCTTACCTTGTCTCTCTTCACATAATGAATTTCTTTTTTCCCTACAGCCTGATAAGAAAATTTAATGGGATGCTTCCACCAGTAATAAAACCACTGAGCCATATAGAAAGTGGTTTTTACATCTAGTGAGAGAAACACCTTGATATCAGCTGGAAGAATCATTACTTCCACATGAAAGTTGTACTAAAGTGAAAGCTTAACAAACACTTAATGTATCAGAAGCACAGTAGCATTTCCCAAAGCTCCATCCATGGATGCGTGGTTATTCTAAGGGTCAAACAGAGGTAATCTGAAGTTGCTCGTGATCTCAAAGGGCAGGGGGACCTATGAAAAGGAGCAAGTGGGAAGCAAGGATCTAGCCATTGAACCCAGTGTTCCTTTTCCCCCAGTGCTTCTGAACACACCCATATCAGGTGGCCTAGAAGCAATATTAAATACATTCTGAAAAGCCTAGGGTTGGTGTGCTTCAATCAGCAATCACCAGTTAAGTAAATGCTGAGTTCTAGGAAAGGGGCCTCCTTTGAAGTCATTTAGAGACCCTTGACCAGGGAGCTTAGGAAGAATAAATACCAAAGGAGTGTGGGTTTATGTCTTGGCTTTCTGGGTGAATTATCTGAGATATAGACCCAGGGCCTGGATGAAGGTTTGCAGAGCAGACATCTTTATTTGGATACACATTTATTCATTCAATAAATATTTGTAGTAAGCTGTGTCATAATTGTAATCTATAACTAGGACATTTTCTTTGAATATGGTAAGTATACAGGAATAACAGAGAACAGAGCAAACCTAGTCTCTCCTGGACTCACATGATTCTGAGTAATGAACAAACTGTAGAAATAATACTCATAATATTAATACTTTTGTTTAATGTAATAACCAGGGTACTACCTTTATGGAATTCTCTGTTTTTAATGGAGTTTCTCAAATTGGCATACTGTGTTCTACTAAATGAGAACAGCCCTTGCACAACTGTAACATAGCCTTCATTGCTTTTTTGTTTTTTGAATCTCTAAACAAAATGTTTTATTTGGTAGAACAGAATTGCAGTTGCCTTCATTCTTTTTAATCCAGTTCTTTGCTAATAACACCAAAACCCTAATTTTGCACACACACACTGACCCCTTAATTCTGCCTAGGAGCCCTGCTGGTATTTGTTATAATGTCAAAGTCTTGAACTGTGGAACTTGGCAAGTCCCTTACTGTAATGAATTAGTAGCAAAATGATTGGGGTAGCACGTTTTAGCATTCTTATTGAATGCTTGCTTATGCCAATGTTACTTACCTTTATTAAACCCATGACTCATTTTTTTTTCTTTTTTACTAAACATAAAAAGATCACACGTCAGAATGTTCACAATAAATTTTGTACTTAAAAAGGAAGTGTGGCCGGGCGCGGTGGCTCAAGCCTGTAATCCCAGCACTTTGGGAGGCCGAGGCGGGTGGATCACGAGGTCAGGAGATCGAGACTATCCTGGCTAACATGGTGAAACCCCGTCTCTACTAAAAATACAAAAAAAAAAAACTAGCTGGGCGTGGTGGCGGGCGCCTGTAGTCCCAGCTACTCGGGAGGCTGAGGCGGGAGAATGGCGTGAACCCGGGAGGCGGAGCTTGCAGTGAGCCGAGATCCGGCCACTGCCCTCCAGCCTGGGAGACACAGCTAGACTCCGTCTCAAAAAAAAAAAAAAAAAAAAAGGAAGTAACACAATTACAATTTTAGGATTTTTTTTCAAACTATATATACAATTCCCTACTCTTAAGAATTACTCTTGCACATAATAAAGCATTTGAATGTCTTTGTAGATCATAGAAACTTGGCCTTTTTCATCATTTTTACAAAGTGTTAAAAAATTTCCAGGGAGTAGAAAGGGACAGAGATTTCAAGCATCCTAAAATGGCAATTAAAGCACCAAGTAGACATTTTCTATAGTCTTTGAACATGAGACAGGATTTTAAAATGTAATTTTTTTCTTTCTCATGGTAATTATGATCATCTCTTAAGCCTCGAATGTCATAAATTAGCTATACTAAGGAACCTAGTCCCGATGTTAGTCTGCTACTTTTCTATTTTCTTATTATCCTCTTAACTATTTTCCAGGCTGAGTAAATTCTTTGTACACTGGATTTGTGGCTAAATCAAAACAGAAAGTAGATCCTTCTATCTTTGTATTTTAGAAACCAGTAACACATATCACATACCAGAATGTATCTTTTGCATTTATTCACAAGCAACATGTTTGAAGGTTGAACCACATACAGTCAATTGTACTGTTAAAAATTTAATGCCTTTGCCTGCAGAATGTGCCAGTATATTAATTTAGTGGTGCCTTAAAGTTCTGCATTTGAGAGTCATGAGCTTACATCACTAAGCCTGGTAGATACCTGTCTAATAAGGTTCAATATGGTTAATATATGAGCTTTTTTAAAAGAGTAAAGATAACTTTTTACTTTGATTTTATAGATTTTTTTCATGAGATATAAAGTCATTTATATAAGCAGCAGCATCTCATGCTAAAACATAGCACTATTCTTGCATTGCACACTAAAAGAGCCATACAAGACTACTTTTAAAAAGCAGTCTGAATTTGTGGCACAGTTGTTTTGTTTTGTTTTGTTTCATTTGAGACGGAGTCTCGCTTTGTCACCCAGGCTACAGTGTGTGGCACAGTTTTTCAAGAATCTATTCCTCTTCGATTCAGATATTATAAATACTAGGGCAATATAGGAAGATAAAGGCTTGCTTAAATGGCAAATTTTGTAAATAAAAGTTATTAGTATGTTGAAATATATTTAAATTTTGACTCAAGAAGAGATCAATCACTCTCCAGTGAAATGCCTGGGAGGATGCAAGGAAGAAAGTACACCAGGCCCTATACCAGAGGCAGGGCTGTGTCCACATGCCCAAAATGGTGCCAAGAATCTGGAGGTTCCTCATCCCTGTTGCCATGTACACATATAAACATGTCTCTTAGACGAGAAGGAAAGAAACAATCTGCTAAGATGATTTCTTCATCCCTCAACAGGGAAATGGAGTATGGGATAGGTTGTGTATGCCTTTGGATTTCTTTGGAAGGAAAAGACCTCTATGGAATAAGGGGCAAAATAGATATTGTCAGTCCTGTTAATGCTTAGAACAAAAAGTACCTACAACACCGCAGCACCAATCCACAGGCCTGCAGCGTGTACTGTAGGAGATGCCTCTTTGACTCAGAGAAGAGGAGACACACATCACTGCCACTCCATCAATGAGTGGAAAATGAGATACTCCAGCACTAACAGAATGAAGCCTAAGAGGCTCATAGCTAGTACTCATAAGTGAAGCTGCCCCAAGCCCAAGATCAGAGGCAGTTGTTACTCCAGATACATCCGATGGCCTCAAGTGCCAAGTAGAGGCCAGTCTGTAGTCACCTCCAAGCAAAGTATAGAACAGTGAGACCTCACAACTGTGTCCATCATCTCTGGATGAAGAGATTCACCAGCAGGCACAGCACTAAAAAGGCATATTGGTAATTATCCATCACATTTCTCCACATGGTTCAGATGTTTTAGGAAGAATAAGGGGGAGGATATCTGCTTTCCCAGATTGCTTCCTGCAAAGAGTGTCATTGATTAAGAGAAGAAAGGTGAAAGGTCAAAATGGTAGCCATCAAGAGGGTTCCATCCAGTATTGAGTGGACCACAGTGAGTAGGTAAGAGCCTGGTCATCAACAAGGTGCCATAAGGGTCTGAATCAGAGGCTCCCCCAAAACCCCCAACAACTAGATACCACCGATGGCGTCAAAGGAACAGGGAGGAGCCAGGTATCTTTCATGTCTTTCAGGCTAGATACTCACAAGGAATATATAGGATTGTTTATTTCTTAATTAAGAATACAGAAAAGCTATCTCAAGCCCTTTCTACACATACATACTAGTTGTGATTTAACAGGCTTTTTAAAATATTCGTTCAATTTTAGTAGACTTTTTACCAAATTGATTAGAGTTGTAAATTTGTCTATACATACCAAGTAAAGATGACGTCCTAACCTGCAGCTTTGATATAATCTAAGTTTGTACAAACTGCACAACTCAGCTTTTGAGGAATGATCTTTTTAGTATAAAAACAAAATTACCACTCTCCATCCCTGTCTCCAAATACTTCAAAATGAATGTTTTTTTCTGCATAGAAAGTTCATAATCATCTTATCTTTGGTGTAATTGATGTCTGATATATTGATATTCTTTTAGTTGCAAATACAGCCATTCATAACAAGTGAATTTTTTCCTTCTCTAACAATATAGGTCTATTTTCCTAAACCATAAATAAAGGCTCTGTAGTTAGCCTGTCTTCTAGACCATGAAATAATCTTGCCATGTCAGCAGTGAAAGTGGATTAACTGAAATTTCACCTTTAATTTTCATCTAATGTGTTTACTACCGATAGAGCAAAATGTTTGTACTAAAAGCCAAGTATTGACCCATGCCTGAGCAGCTAAGCCTGTGTGGCCATTTCCTCATTCCTCCCTGTCTAGACTGTTAATACTACTTCATGAAATAATGGCTGACACAACAAAAGAAACACTCCTATAGATAGTGGTTTATAAATGGAATTGGTGCATTTTCTAAATAAGAAAATGCAGTACAGAGTGCTTCAGTTAAGTCCATTGCGTCCTGTGGTCAGTAGCTTACACAAAAGTCAAGGATGAGAAACTTCTGGATCCATTTCGCTACTGGCTTGAAGCCTGTGACGTTAGTCAATCTACATGAATCACTAAGCTTTAGGAAAAAATAGGTAACATAGTCATATGTTCAAGCAATTCAGATATTCACTATGTAGTTTTAATCATTTAACTCTGCTTAGCTAATCCAAAAATTCTTGAGGAGCCAACCAATTTGTTAAACCCCTAATTTGACTTTGGGTTTTTTAAATTTATTATTTTTTTTTAATATAGAGACGGGGTCTCACTATGTTGCCAGGCTGGTCTCAAACTCCTGGCCTCAAGTGATCCTCCCACCTCAGCCTCCAAAGTGCTGAGATTATAGATGGGAGGCACAGTGCCTGGCCCATAGTTTGATTTTGTTATAGTAGAGAATGCACTGAGCTACAAGTCAACAGACTTGAATTTTAGTTCTGGGCATCCTAGGTCAATAAGGTATCTTTAACTTGTTTCCCTGTTTTGAAATAAAGTGTTTGGATATTATATCCATGGCTCTTTAAATACATTCTCTGAAGCACTGAAGACCTAGCCAGTTCCCTAAAACCAACTTGGTTTGGTTATGAGGTAAAGTCAAGTGAATAGAACTCTGAGCCTAGCACTTTAAATTGGTTAAAGTAGGAGCAGCCTCACTGTTACCTATATTAAACCACTGAACTAAATAATAGATAAGATTTCTTCCAGATTAGATATTCTATAATAAAGGAAGTTAGATCAAGTCATATTTCTGCCCACAAGGAGCTTATAATCTAATTGGTAGAAAAAAAAATACTTGAACATTTAATGTGTAAGATAGTATTACACATATCAGCATTCCACAATGATACAGTAAAATGCTAAGTAGAAGGTTATAAAGTTGAGGCTGGGATAATATGCAACTTTGCATGCAGATAGTTAATGCAAAGAAGGTTCATCAAAAAAAGAGAAGTTCAGGCTGTCATCAGGAAAAAGTCCATGGTATGAGTATTGAAAAATTGATTATTATAACTAGAACAAGAAAGAGAATGTATTAATTGTGAATTAAAGTAGCTTGTTTCTAAGAATGGCTAATATTTTCAGACTTGTTAGAATATTCATATAGGAAGATGACAGCTATTCCTAACATGAAATATTATTATTGTATATCAGCAAGGGGAAATTAAAAATGAAAATAGGTCATGATGAAATATATTAGGAGCAAGCATGTATATTTATAGGTTTATGGACAAAGTCTAAGACACTGCTTCATTACCTTTGCTATAACAAATCATATCTGTTAATATTAGGCCATTTGAATTTAAATCAAATAATGTTTTTCCCAAAAGGCAGTGGTCAGACTCTCACTAAATGAAATTCTGTTCTAAAAACAGCCATATGATTGAATGGATTCTGCTTGATGGTAAACACTCATCCCCTATTTCTGTGTTGTAAATATTTTTCCACAAGACAGTGAAAAGCCACCATGACCGTTGAGATTTCATTTTTGGGACTCTCACAGTTTCAGGCTGAGGTATAAGAAAGACCATCTATTATTAAGGGAGTGGAGGTCAAGCCACGCTGGTGGCCCTCGTAGGGTAAAGCAGGGGTCGGGGAGGGGCTGGTGCAGGAGGGTGGCAGGAGATCTGGAGGAGCTAGAGGGGCAGGTACTCACTGTGACAGGGAATCTCAAGTGGAGTGGGCGGTGCAGCCAAAGAGGAAAGCCGGGCACCGGGTAGGGACACAGGCAGCAGGGAACATGCCTTTGTGAGAGGAGCGGGAATTTCATCAGCAAGAGGTGGCCTGAGTGGACCAGTTGGTCTGGCTGAATTGATCAAGATTGAGCCAGAATCTTAGAGGGATTTACACGGCAAATCTTTCAGAACTTCACAAGGGCTTTTTGTAAATTCAAAGATTCAGTCATCTGGTTAATTTGACTAGATCTTCCCAAGCACAAATAAATGGCAAATTGACTTCTAATAGTACCTAAACTTCACTCCGATATTTCTGGCCTTTGAACTTTACCAAAGGTAACCTCCCAGGTGCTCAGAGAAAGGAAAATTTAAGATAGTACGTGGAGGAGAAGAGACTAGACAAGGTCATGCAGAAATTAAATCAGAAAGCTCTTAGTTCACAAGCAGGGAATGGAAGCCAGACCACCAGTATGAAGGGGCAAAGCCTGAGCTACGGCACAGGGCAGTCTTCACTGTTCTTCCCAGAAGGAATCCAGAGTAGTTCACTGTGAGCTTACAAAGGCTTTTAACTACTCAAGATAATTTTTAGAGCTAATTATGACATAAACCCTAAAATTCCTGTGTCCTGGAAAGCAGAGACCAAGAGAAAGTACTGCCACATGGTAACAAGGTCAAGCTCCCAAGGACATAAAACAAGATGGAGATAAACAGTGTTTTTTTTTTTTTTTTTTTTTTTTTGACGGAGTCTTGGTCTGTTGCCCAGGCTGGAGTGCAGTGGCGCAATCTCGGCTCACTTCAACTCCTGGGTTCACACTATTCTCCTGCCTCAGCCTCCCAAGTAGCTGGGACTACAGGCACCTGCCACCACACCTGGCTAATTTTTTTTGTATTTTTAGTAGAGACGGGGTTTCACCATGTTAGCCAGGATGGTCTCTTATCTCCTGACCTCGTGATCCGCCTGCCTCAGCCTCCGAAAGTGCTGGGATTACAGGCGTGAGCCACCGCCCCCAGCCAGTAAACAGTGATTTTTACCATTCAGTCAACCGTTTGCACAGAGAGAGAGAAACCAGAAATCTGACGGGTAAGAAATTCTTATCCTTTTGCCGGCATGCCAGGCTTCTGGGTCCTCTTTCCCTGAGTGGCCCTCGTAACTGAGCTTGGCACACCATTGCGCTGGGGCAAAGCCGCATCAGAAAGGAAAATTACCTTTTTCTGTTCTGGCCAGAGTAAACTATGTGTGACAAAAACATAGACGTTCACTACTCTGATTAGCACCCAATATCAAACTGGCAAGGCTCAAATTTGCCCCTGGTTGGTTTCCATCATTGTTAATCCAACCTACCAGGAGTTTCAGCCTGTGGTCTCTGGGCGAGATGGTTTCCCTGAATAATAGAAAAGATAAGAAAGGGAAAGGAGAGAGAGAGACAAGCATTGCCTGAGGCAGGGTGGGGAAGGCGAAATGATTAGGGAGGCCAGAGAAAGACCCACCCATTGCCACCACACGAAAAAAAAGTTCAGGCGGTTGCTTCTAGGTAGTGAAGGGACCTTTTCCAGCAGTCCCGTCATCTCTCAAGTTTCCCCTTTTAGGGAGGAAAAAGCTCCCCATGTCCCACTATCCTGTACATGCCTAATTCTGTCACCCACAGTTGTCAGCAAAGAGTGCAAGGCAGATTATTCCAAAGAGAATAGCAGTTGACATGTTGTAGTGCCAAACCTGTTCTTAGACAAAAGGGACTGTACTGAGAGCCCTCGTTTTTAAAATGTACTTCAAATGCATTGTTGTTCATTCGGAACACTGCACTGTAGGTTATCTTTAGTAAGATTTTGCTGTTTCTGTAAGACTTCACTGCCTCCCAGGCCTAAAGTATAAGCCAGAAAGAACTTGGTTTTCCAGAAACTAAGGATCCCATTTTTACCTAAAGTATTGGCCTTACGCTCAGGTTCTCTTGATTAACTTAGCCAGTGATTTTTGTTCCTAAGTGTAAGAAAAATGAAACAAAGGGGTATAACACAAAAATCTGATTTTTCAAAGGCCACATTTTATAACTCCTACAATATTACTGCTTACTACCAGTTCCTTTCTGACCCAGCCAGATGTAAGAGGCCTCTAACTGGATCCAAGCCAGTTAATTCCCAGATCGAATCCATTCCTGGACCCAGGCCAGTTTCTGTCACGACTCCAAACCCAGTTTGGATCAGAAATTTGCTCAAAGAAACTCAAGAGAGCTCAAAACACAAATCCGTGGAGCTTGGAAATCCAGGAGGGAACTTACCCATGATCCCCAGCGGCTGTGAGAGATCAGTGGAGCTCCAGAATCCAAGGGGGAGCTTACCCATGATCCCCAGCAGCTGTGAGAGATCAGTGGAGCTTGGAAATCCAAGAGGGAGCTTACCCATGATCCCCAGCGGCTGTGAGAGATCAGTGGAGCTCCAAAATCCAAGGGGGAGCTTACGCATGATCGCCAGTGGCTGTGAGAGATCAGTGGAGCTTGGAAATCCAAGGGGGAGCTTACCCATGATCCCCAGTGGCTGTGAGAGATCAGTGGAGCTCGGAAATCCAAGAGGGAGCTTACCCATGATCCCCAGCGGCTGTGAGAGATCAGTGGAGCTCCGAAATCCAAGGGGGAGCTTACCCATGATCCCCAGCGGCTGTGAGAGATCAGTGGAGCTCCAAAATCCAAGGGGGAGCTTACCCATGATCCCCAGCGGCTATGAGAGATCAGTGGACACAGTGGGTCCTGCAGGTACCTTGCAGTGTTCACTCAGCGCTGCTGGGGGTCGCTAGAAGCTCCACTTTAGATCCCGCTCTGACACCATCTGATAAAAGTAAAACTTCAGCTGAATTAAATTTGAAAGAGTTCTATTGAGCAGTGAACGACTTGCAAATCTGGCAGCCCCCGGAATCACAGCAGATTCGCAGAGACTTTCTTGACTGGTAAATTCTAAAAGGGCATGGATTATGTCTCTTTAGCTTATTTGTATAGATACCACCTGCAGGTTTGAGATTGATGTTAAGTAATCATACTGTGCTACCGCACATGATCCTCTCTTTCTTCACTTTTCTATGCCATTTCTGTTTGTTCGATGTACTTGTAATAATCTCCGTTGACATTTGAAGGATAGAAGCAAATGCCACTTTAAAGCTTCCTTAGTGCAGATGAAATGATGATAATAATACAACACATTTTCAACACTTTCCTGGAGAAGTCAAAGCTCTTCACAGACTTTAACTCATTCATCTTCACAATAGCAGTATTAGAGATAACTGGGGACAGGTGTTATTGGCATTTTACATATGGATGCTGAGGTCA
Organism: Macaca nemestrina; assembly: GCF_043159975.1. Classification (NCBI taxonomy): domain Eukaryota; kingdom Metazoa; phylum Chordata; class Mammalia; order Primates; family Cercopithecidae; genus Macaca; species Macaca nemestrina. The sequence goes on from NC_092128.1 coordinate 14,530,234, forward strand.
CCTGAGGGACTTTTAACAGAAGTCAAAATATGACAGTGAAAAGTTCAAGTCTCTGTTTTCAGGGATGGCACCGAGGCCCACCAGTACAAAATGACTTGCCTTGCTCTACAGCCGGTCAGCAACAGATGCGGATGACTGCGACTCAGTCATCTTTGGCATCTGCAGGTCATAATTCTCACCGCTGTGGAATGGTTTGGGGGCAGGCCAGTGTCCACAGGTGGCAACACGAAGACACAGGATTTGAAGGCAACAGAGCAAAGTAGATCAGTTCAGAACAGCCTGTGGACAGCCTTTCTCTTCTTTGAACACACGTTTAAATGTGATACTGACTTTCCACACTGAAAATTTTCACGGAGTTCTACACAGATCATTCACTTTACCACTAATAATTAATGCAAATAGGTCACAGTTTGTGGATTTGGACTGTGGTTCTCATTTTATAAGCCCAGTAAGCTTCTCTTTTTCTTAAAGCAGCACTGATTGACTCTTTAACTGGAACATGGGGTGTTTTATGAGTAGAACATGCTGATGACATAATACAGTAGGGAATTCTCTTTAACAAATAAAAATAACGATTTTGTTTATTTTAGAAAGGGCGAAATGTTTGAAAGTGATGATCTTTGTAAACATTTTCTCGCTGGCATAATTAGTTTTGACTCCTCCAAGCAGCAGCATTTTCCTGGTCTAACTGTTTTTTCGATCAACAGGCTGAGTCATAACACAGAAAATGTGGAGAAGGAAGAATAATTGAACATCAGAAGCCTTCTAATGCCTTCCAGCCCTCATCCAAGGGCAAGGGAAATGTGACTTCCAAGAGAGATGAAGATAAATGCAGCCAGTTTCAAACAGAATTATAATAGCCCTTCCTTGGACATTTGAGTTCAAGGAAGGATTAGTTGTCAGGAGAGGGAGGTGATGAGTGTTCACCTTGGGAGGAGTCTTAGCAGATCAGGGTTTTGAGAGATAAGGCCCAAAAAGAAAGCACAGCTGATGGCTTGTTATCAGAGACATGCATAACAATAAGTCTCGCTCTTATCATTTTCACAAGCACTAAGAAGTTCTGGTAGACACTGCACGTTAATTTCCAGGGCCTCCTGCATCAATGAGTGGAAGTAAAGGCTGTCCTTGGTGAGCTTCAATGAGTTGACAAAGGAAGGGTCCTCACCACACACAGGCTGTGTGCTCAGCATCTCTCTCTATGCTTTTCCAAGAAGCTGCAATGCAGATATATCAGAGACTAGATAATTTCTTCCTGAATTTGGCACATTTTTTTTTTCAACTTGGATTTATTTTGATGCACTTTAAATCAGTGAACATTTCTTAATGCTTTGCGATGGCATTACTTCAGCTTTCACCAAGAGGGAAACACTTCCCTCCATAAGTTGCTAGCCTTTCTGCCCAAATTTTTTCCCCAGATTGTAATGTGGAATTTTAATATTGAATAACTTCAAACCTGCAGAAAAACTGAAGGGACAGTATAGCAAAATCTGTATACCTTTCACTTAGATTCACCAAGTGCTAACATTTTTTTCTACATTTGCATTTATTTCTTTGTATGTTTACTAGGCCATTCTTGCATTGCTAAGAGACTGGGTAATTTGTAAAGAAAAGAGGTTTCCAGCTGCATCCATGTCCCTACAAAGGACACAAACTCATCCTTTTTGATGGCTGCATAGTATTCCGTGGTGTATATGTGCCACATTTTCTTAATCCAGTCTGTCACTGATGGACATTTGGGTTGATTCCAAGTCTTTGCTATTGTGAATAGTGCCGCAATAAACATACGTGTGCATGTGTCTTTATAGCAGCATGATTTATAATCCTTTGGGTATATACCCAGTAATGGGATGGCTGGGTCATATGGTACATCGTTCTAGATCCTTGAGGAATCGCCATACTGTTTTCCATAATGGTTGAACTAGTTTACAATCCCACCAACAGTGTAAAAGTGTTCCTATTTCTCCACATCCTCTCCAGAACCATCATTCTTAGCAAACTATCACAAGAACAGAAAACCAAACACCGCATGTTCTCACTCATAGGTGGGAACTGAACAATGAGATCACTTGGACTCGGGAAGGGGAACATCACACACTGGGGCCTATCACGGGGAGGGGGGAGGGGGGAAGGATTGCATTGGGAGTTATACCTGATGTAAATGACGAGTTGATGGGTGCTGACGAGTTGATGGGTGCAGCACACCAACATGTCACAAGTATACATATGTAACAAACCTGCACGTTATACACATGTACCCTAGAACTTAAAGTATAATAAAAATAATAAAAAAAAAAAAGAAAAGAAAAAAAGAAAAGAGGTTGAATTGGGCTTACGGTTCTGCAAGCAATGCAAGAAGCATCGTGCCAGCATCTGCTTCTGGGAAGGCCTCGGGAAGCTTTTCCCCATGGCAGAAGGCAAGGCAGGAGCAGGCACTCCCCATAGGGAAATCAGGAGCAAGAGAGAGATTGTGGGGAAGGTGCCATGCACTTTTAAATGACCAGATCTTGAGAGAACTCACTATCTCAAAGACAGCACCAAGCCACGAGGGATCCACCCTCATAACCCAAAAACCTCCCACCAGGCCCTTCCTTCAGCATCAGAGATTACAATTCAACATGAGATTTGGGCAGGGACAAATCTCTAAACAATATAATATGAGAGTATGAGTGTACGTGCATTACATTCTGAACTATTTGAAAATAAGTTGGAGACATGATAATAATAAACACCTAAAATTCTTCAGCTTGTATCTCCTAGGAATGAGGTCATTCTCCTGCCTAACTACAGTGGTATTATCTAATCCCAAAATGTAACATTGATGGAATAATAGTGTACAGTCCATATTCTTACTCTCCAAGTGTCCCAGTAGTGCTCTTTATGACTTTTTAAAATCTGGAGTCTACTTAAAAAACATGTATTTAGTTGTCATATCTGTTTAGTCTGTTTTAATCTAGAAAAGTCCCTTCACTTTTTTGGTCTTTCATGACACTGACAGCTTTTAAGAGTTCAGGCCCACTAACCTGTCATCTGCCCCGCATTCTGCATTTGTCTATGGTTTCCCCATGATTCAATTCAGGTCAGGCATTTTTGGCCAAAAGTATTAATGGGTGATGTTGTGTTCATCCCTAGCATCATAGCAGGAGGCACATGATATCAGTATGACCTTTTATTGGTGATGCTAAGGTTGATCATTTAGCTAAGATTGGACTCATGAGATCTCTCTGCTACCTTTTTTTCTTTTGAAATTAAAAGCAATACGTGGAGTACTACATTGGAACTGGGTTCTATCCTTCTCCTCCACATTTTACCCAGTAGTTTTAGCATCCATCCATTGATGGTTCTTGCCTAAACATTGGTGGCTGCAAATGGTGCCTTTCTAATTCTCTAATTCTGCCATTCCTTCCTTTAGTAGTTGGCATTCTTCTGTAAAGAATAGGTTTTCTTCTCTCCACCTGCTTTTGGCAATTCATTATTCAATATATTATAATGCCTTTCTCTCAGGATTCTTTTCTAATGCCCCCAATTAGTTCCAGTCCTTGTGTCCTTTTGACAGGTCTACATCTGTTTTTGAGTACTCGCTTGCTTTCTGGAAGAAGATGTTTCAAGCTCACTCTGTACTTTGCCTGGTTGAGACAAGGCATCTAAATAGTCAGCTTTAAATACAAAGTGTGTTCCAGGGAAGCAATCAAGTCATTTGTAAATAGAAAAGAAAATTTTTAATTTGGCCTGTAGCAGTTGGAGAATCAAAGAGTGGTATAGGGTAGAAAGTGACATTGAGTTTAGACTTGAAGGATGAAATATGCAGAGAAAAGTCAGTGTGTTCCTGGAGGGAACATGTCAAAAATTTTCGTGGAAGCAGGAAATTCCTGATCTATTCAAGGAATAGCAAGTAGCAGAGAGTGGCTGGCAAGCAGGTAGGAAGTAGCCAGATGACAAAGGGCCTTAAGTGCCAGGATATTTGGCCAGGAAGAGGGACTGTGTTTGCTTTGTTTTGAACATTTCATTATAGGCAATTAAGGTTCACCCGTTATTCCTTCACAAGGGTCAGAGGAGTGGGAAGAGAAGGTAATAATTGGGAGAAAGGAGTACAATTAGAAGATTATTTGTAATTAGAAGAAAAATTAGAAGATTATTTGCAAGTACAATTAGAAGATTATAGGTATTTTTTTGTATAATGACTTCTTTTCCTCTGAGTAGATACCCAGTGCTGGAATTGCAGATCATTATTCTAAGTGAAGTAACTCAGAAATGGAAAACCAAACATCAGATGTTCTCACTTGCAAGTGGGAGCCAAGCTATGAGGATACAAAGGCATAAGAATGATACAGTGGACTTTGGGGACTTGAGGGTCTTGGGGGAAAGGGTGGGAGGTGGGTGAGGGATAAAAGACTACAAATTGGATACAGTGTACATTGCTTGGGTGATGGGTGCACCAAAATCTCATAGATCACTACTAAAAAACTTATGTAACCAAACACCACCTGTTCTCCAAAAACCTATGGAAATAAATGAATAAATAAAATAAAAATAAATAACTCCTTCCCCCTTCAAAAAAAAAAAAAAAAGGAAGATTATTTGCCACATGTCCAGGCAGGCAACTATTTATTCTATACCTTATAGAATGTAGTATATATTCTCTTGGTAATTTTAAATTAGGTTTGCTTGGATTTGGGATTTTTGGTTGTCCTTTCTATAGTTCCTGCTAGATAGTTCTCAGCCCTCAAGTTGAAGGGCAGAGGACTGAGTCTGTCTTGCTGCTGAGCACATGTGAAGTATTTAAGTGTTTGTTGATCCACTCACATCATGTTTAAATCACTCGAAATGATATTATGTGCTCACTTTGAATTCAATGTTCTCTTTATAACCTAGGACTCTGTGACTGCATATCTATATATGAAATGAAAATTAGTATCTGTATAATCAAACCAAAAAATAATGTTCGTCTGAAAAAAGCAGATAATTGAATCATAAATATAGTTCCTGCTTCAATAACCTAGAACTGCACTGTTCAATTCATATAGTAACCACTAGCTGTATGTGGCCATTGAGTACTTAAAATGAGCCTTGTCCAAGTTGAGACATGCTGTAAATGGATTTCAGAGACTTAGTATGAAAAAGAATGTAAAAGACCTCAATTTTTATATATTGATGATGTTAAAATGATTTGGGGTATATTGGGCTAAATAAAAAAGATATTAACATTTTTCCCATTTTTACTTTTTTAAGGTGGCTATTAGAAAATTTAGATTTGTGAATTACTTATTTTTATTTGGCAGTGCTGAGATAAATAAATATATTTATTTTACAGATGGTCTCAAACTTGTATTTCCTGAGATTCTAATAGAAATATAAGTACACAAAAGGCATGTACTCCACAGCTTTACATTAGGACTACTTTGAATTCTTGACTTCAAGAAAGTGAAAACACAACATATTTATTTTATTTTTGAGAATTTTCAAGAGCAGCCATAAGTATAAATGCCATTTTATAAGAAACAAATTCATTAATAACATTTCCCAGAATTCATATTTTACAGTATAAATTAGCAATTTTTAAAATATAATCTTTTGCCTCATGTGTGTACGTAAAGGACCTTTTTTAAAAATATATTTGTCAAAAATTAAAATGGTAAAGACCTGTAATAGTGAACTGATGTTACAGACAGTATAGTTTTCTTTTCCTGGTAATGAAATCTGAGTCATATTTTCTTAATGTGTTGCCATTTCTCCAAATGGGCTAAGAATCCTCAGAAAGTAAATGGTGAGTGTAGACAGTCATCCCATTATGCCTTAAATAGTTAGTGATGTCTAATATGTCTAACTTAACTCTCAGAACTTAACCTAATGTTCCAGAATAGTAGGGAGCCTTAAGATTCATCATAATGGGTTCATTAAGCATTTGTCTATATGAGATGTAAAGTATTCATTAAGTCTTAGAGTGGTTTTTAGGCTCTCACTAACGCATCTCCTTAAGTCTCTGTCAGGCTGCCGAAAGACAGCTCTGTACTTCAGGAAAACAGACCAGCAGCAGGTCTCTTCTTTAGAGCTCTTCAAAGAATCGCCTTAACCTCCCTTACTAACTTGTTAGTGTCTGACAACTTTTAGTATCATCATAGCCTGTGATTTTAGCCTCTCTGAGCTTCATTTTCCTCATCTCTAAATGGAAGATAAAACCCAGCTATGCTCTGAGTGCCTGGTGTACTGTAAGGACTCAGATCACATCTTGAATGAATGAGGATTATGCCCATCTCAAATAGCACCTCCCAGGCAAAGCTAGTTCACTCCATTTTTCCCTCAGGATTTATTGATTTTAGAAATGTTTCCATTGCCTTTTTAAACAATTTATTTATTTTTACAAAAGAACCAGTGTCAATCTACAGATTCTTGGGAAGCCAGGCCAGTGGGCGGGCCTCTAGGGATGCCAGTAGCCCCCCACTGTCAAAGGCTTAACTTCCCTCTTGAAAACACTACCCATCTTGGCTGCCAGGAAGGCACCTCTGCCCTCCTTGGGCCGCCTCATGCTTCTCTCCTGTCTACTGGGTTTGATTGTATATCTTTCTCTTTTACTACAATGTGAGTCCTCATTTTAGTGAGGGCAGAGAAACTCATCCTTAAACCCTAGTGCCTGGCACAGAATGAGGCTTTAATATCTATTAAATAAATGCATATGTATATGCAGGCCAAGGAATCACCTGAAATGATGTTAAGTATTTCACAAAAGCTAGCCTGGAAAAGTTACGAGTGTACCTCATTCTACTTCTCAGCTGGCTATAAACTAATCACTTGAATTCAGGCCTTTGCTAATTGTTCAGCTCATGACATCTCTCTTTTTGTTAACTTTAAAAGACAAACCTGATCTATTTTATCGGCAGGATAACAGGAGAAAGCAAAGAAGATGGAAATTTCTTGAATATGTATCATATGTAAGATTGGCCACATAATCCATACAACTTCCCTGTGAAGTAGATATTTTCTACATTTTTACTGTTGATGGCACAAGGCCAAAGAGTTTAAATAACTGAGTTTGTAAAGCTGGTGAATGGTAGAGCTGGGGTTTGAACCTAGGTCTAACTTACTAACTTCATCATGATGGAGTCATGCTCTTTGATAGAGAGATGCCTTTTCTATCAAAGCACCTGAGCAGAAAAGTCATGCAGCTGCACAGAGAATGAATGCCTCCCACTGTTGTTTTTCAGTGCCAAAAGCATTCGAGGCCTTGCAGAGTACTCCTTCACGCTTCCAGCTCCAACCAAGGAGCCACAGTTCACTAATGTACCTTGTGGAGGAAAGATGGGCAGGAAACCAGGGACAAATGGCCCCACTAACTGAAAAGAGTTGAATAATTAATTGGTTTCTACCAATTTGCCAGCCCTTGCTTTGTAGTCCCCTGTCTTTCCAGCTTTAGAGAAAAGCTGGGAGGACATCACTGAAAACAATAGAACACGGAGTGCTAATTCTCATCCTTACCTTTGGGAAAGGAAACAGCCTGAGATAATGGATGAAAATTGTAAAATCTATGTTAATGTGCTTATCACACAAAGTATGGTTGCTTATAAGCTTGCACATAGATCCATAACTTTTATTTTTGCCTTTTGTTAAAAACGGAACTTGATCTGATGACTGGTTGTCTTTGAGCAACTATGGTTGGCTATAGTCTACTCTGCAAACAATGCGGGAAAAAATCCAAATCGGACTTTCTATAGTTCAGCCAGCTAAAGTGTTGCTCAAATCCTCTAGGGTAGAAATGAAGAGGTGATTTGTTTTTCTGCTATCTGTGCGCAGCTGGCTCTTTACTAGTTTCATGTACTTACGTCATGATTGGCCTTCAGATATTTGGGGTGGAGGAAATTCATCATAATTTCAAATGTTTTTCTTAAATTTTTTTTTTTATTTTTCTAAGGGACACTTTAAGGTTTTGTCCAAAAATGATTCTGTGACTTGAAGAAAATATATTCCAAAATAATTGTAATGACATAGTAAATTAAAATTCATGACTTTGTCTCTCAACTTACTCATCTTAGTTTTCTATCATTTTTATTGTACTTTCTATAAAGTTAGAGATAATCCAAACCAATTATTATCTTTAATTAATTGTAACATAACTGGTCTTGTTGGAAGTTTAAATATTATAAAATAAAATAAAAACATAATTTACAAGTATGGCTAACAGTGGCCTTACTTAACTCAAATAAATGTTTCTTTCCAAAAAAAATTGCATCGTCTTATGCCCAAATACAACCACTTTGATTATTTTCCCATTTGAAAATTAATTAGGTTACAACAGTGTCTTAGCAAACCCAATATGTATAATCTGGGTAGCTACCTCTGAAATTCTGAAATCCATAGTCTGGCTTCAAAAATCAGAAAAGAATTTATATGCAGCTATAAACTTGAAGCACAATTTTGTACTCCTGTTCTTTGGGCCGAAGTAAAAACTAGGATTTTAATTGAGTTTCTCGAATCATATAATGTATGTGTCAAATTCAAGTGGGTTGTGCATGCATGGGTCTTCACAAGGGAGTTTCCACTTTAAAGTTGGCAGGCCTGCTGAAGCACTCTAAATTGCCTTCACCATGAAGTGGTGTGAAGTGCTCCCTGACTCCTTCCCTCTTGGCTGTTGGGAAAAGCTTGAAACCCTAGGCCTGGGATAGGTCTCAGAAAGTACTTGGTAAGCACCTAGGTCCCAGGCAAGACCACCATTCAAGAGAGGTAGAGATTTCAATTGACTTTGCTGTGAATCCCTCAAAGATCACCACCCTGATCTACCAACTATGTTTAACAGTGTCTAAATCAATACATATTTTTGTGTATATCACCAGTGTTCAGAAACATCATCTCACAGAAGTCCTAAATGACTCAAGAGTTAAGAGCTTCTTATATTGAAGTTCATATCAGGGCAATATTCACATGAGATTCACTCTGTATTACTGTGTAGTTTTACTTTTGTGTTTGCTTTAGTAAAAACATTAACAACTATGAAAAATAATTTGAGTTTTAATAAATAAGCTGTGTGAACTGGTAATACTGACAATAGATTATCTTGCAGTACCTTTGCTGAATTTTTAAATCACCTTTTCAAGATTTCCTCAGAAAGATAGGAGGCTCCCTCTAGTGGGAAGTGAGCATTGTAATTGATTGATTTCCCCCAAAGCAGTGTGTATAACTTCATAGGTTTTGTTTGAAGGAAAAGGACCCTCTTCTGACTCTGATAGTTTGGGCTCCATAATATTTGTTTATTTTTCTCTCTGAATTTTGGTAAAGAAAATAACATTGGTTACCAAGCTTATAGGACAGTTGTGAGTTTAGAGTCATGTTGATGAAGTGAATTGCTCCTGTATCAGCAAAGAGATGGGAAGTTACCAATCTGTGCCTAGGCATTAACTTGTTAGAGAATAAAAAATATGTATATGTATATATTTATGAAATATATAAATTCTAATCTTAATTCATAAGCCTTTTACTTTGATAAGTAGGTTAAAGGATTATCTTACCATCTCTTGCCCTCACTGTATAGCTGAGCTTAAGTGACTTGCTCAAGATTACACATTTGAAAGTTGGCTTTGACCTTTGAGTTTCTATTAATTTTTACAGAATGTAAGCTGTATTTGCTTTGGCTTTTCTTACTTTATGAGAAAACAATGACCAAAATCACATGCATTTTTTAGGTAATTTTCTATCTGTCTCATATCATTTCTACTTGAAGCTAAAACTACATCTTTATAGAGTATAATGACTTATATTAAATTCTAATTCTGAATTATCAAGAGAAACTAAAATTGTACCCAGGGAAGGAAGGAAGTAGCACATTACAAATACAGGTTTTGGTTTTGTAATTAGTAAAGGAAAAGAAAAGATTCTACTAAAATTTAATATTGAGAATGATATATAACCCAAAATGGCCAATAACCACTTCCAGGAAGAATGTTTACAATAGTTATAGAAATTTCCCATTTTAAAGCCATACATCATATATTTCACCTATCCCCCATTTATATATTTTTTATCAAAGTGTGTGCTTACTTGCTTTTTGGTAAGTGACAAAGTTAATCTACACTGGAGGAAGAAAAAGAAATAGTTACTAATTTTTTTCCCTTATTTTCTTACAGAAAATGATGTGCTTGCTTTTGGAACATTGGTCAGTACTTCCAATACCTATGACGGGTCTGGTGTTGTGACTGTGGAAACTGACCACCCACTCCTCTGGACCATGGCCATCAAAAACTAACCTGTCGACTGGCATCCATAAATGTGCCTCTGCCTTATCTCATTTCTCAACGGTTCATTGCTCAACAAGAACGATTCACCTGGGTTTGCAGGAATCTAAACCTCTGTAGGGGAAGCCCACTGGGTTTAAAGATGTTAGTGTTTAGATAATACAGGTAACATAAATGGCAGATCTCAATTTTATAGTACTGGGAAAGATACATGCTAAGAAAGCAAATAAGCTCCATTACATTTGGTTGGAACCTAATGGGAATCATTCCACTATACAATTCAGTACTGATTATTCTTCTTATGTTATTAATCATTCCATTTATCCTAGAAAATTGTTTTTAATTTGAAGCAGAGATCATTGTTGAGGTTCCTCTTGGGAGTCTAGAACATCCTTAAATGTCTAACAACAAGGGCTACCTCTGAGTACCTTTTAGTATTAGTTTTCTGTATAAGATATATATTATCTTCTACTGAAAAAAAATTCCTTTCAGATTGGGGTGTTATAAGTGCACCAGGTCACTCTGACCTTATTACTGTCTTTGGTATTGTCTTTTTTAAATAAATCAGGAATCACTGACCTAATTGTTAAATTTAAAAACAGGTAGTTATTATAAGCAAAGAGAAATGATGTGAAAGATAAATGATGATTCATGGAGCCCTACTCACACATTAACCCCCCCAACATCACAACCTAGGTGGAAAAAGCTGTGCAGAGGAAACAAGCATAAATATCAAATTCATTTCTGACATAGCTTAGACAGAATAACTGTTGGTTCAAAGACCAGAAGTGTACTCACATTACCAGAAAATGAGTTTGTCTATGGGGATACATGAACACCATACACTAAGGAGCCTAACTCCAAAGCCTGCGTTCTCATCCTAGTCTGATATTCACCTAAGTTTCCGGATCCCTTTTGTTAGCTGTAAAATGGAAGTGGTTGGACTGATGGTGTCTGAGGTTCTTTCCCACACTGAAATTCTAAATTTTGACACTTAGCAATCATAGGGCTGATAATACACAGTTACTGACTTAGCCTAAACAACCTGGTGCATCAAAATGTATTCACCTTTCTTTTGTAAAGAGACCATCTTCTATCTTCTTTCCACCTTTCTCTATGTTTTATGAAACCAACTGTTGACATACAAATCATGATTGAAGGAGAACCTGTCCAATGTGTTTTATGTACACACATCCCTATGTTGCTATAAGAAAAGTGACAGTAACTGTTTTCTTTTTGGTGCTATGACAGTGTGAGACTCAGGTTGTCTGTAGAGAATGAAAGAAGCAGTGACCCACGTGACTGTGGCATTTTCGGCACTTGTCATTACTTTCTGCTTGACTGGAGGTTGAGACTCAGCCATGTTTCCATCTTCAGTTTCTGAAGACTAGTTATATATTCCTTACTCAAAATATATTCATAATATATAAAAGAAGTATATCTATGATTTTAAAATTTTACTACCAAAGAATGCATGTTCTATTTGTCCTGAAAATGTTACCAGTGTTAATAAATGGATACTTATCAAAAAAGAATATAGTTTCCTGAACCTTAGTAAATACTGGGGGACAGGGGATTAAAAAAAAAAAAGCATTGAGGCTTATCTCACACTACCACCTGAGTATCAGGCTGTAGCCATTGGGGGCCCACAGAAGGAGTTCTCTTAAAACATGGGCCACCATTCCCAGTTCCTGCCAGGCTACTGAGGAATTAGGTGCTGGTTTTAACCATACACATGTTGACAGGCCCGAGGGCCTCTTCCATTCTTGTCAAGGGAAGTGCTAACCTTCTCTCCTTTCATACAGCACTAGGTGCTGGTTTTATTACAGTCAGCCCTCCATATCAGTGGGTTCCACATCCATACATTCAGTCAATCCATCGTGGATTGAAAATATTTATAAAGAAAAGACTGGTTGCATCTGTCCTGAACACATACAGACAGTTTTCTTGTCATTATTTCCTAAACAATACAGTATAACAGCTGTTAGCATTTATATTGTGTTGGGGATTATAAGTAATCTAAAGATGATGTAACGTACACGGGAGGATGTACATAGGTTATATGCAAATACCACATCATATTATATCAGGGACTTAAGTATCCCATCCATGGATTTTGGTATCTGCAGGTTGGGGGTTGGAGAGGTTGTCCTGGAACCAGTCCTTGCAGATACCAAGGGACAACTATATTTCCCCCCTTCCCATTCCTTAAAACTACCTAAGTGTGTCTTTCTCTTTGTGTGCTACCCCACCGTGGCAGTGAAGTATCCACTTATTTTTATAACAATACAAGGCTGCAGATGGTGAGATCTCACGTACACCCAGTGAACTATCTGAGCCTCCCAGGAAGTCCCTCTTCTCTCGCTCCTGTTCAATTCAGATCCTGACCTGCAGCGTGTAGCCATGAAAGAGACTGCAGGTTGGGCCCTGCTGGGAAGCTGACAGGTGTTCCTTGACCTTCTGACTCCAGTCACTTTCTTCTTTCTATGGGTCGGATTTATAGCATTTATAAATTTAGTTATCGTCACCCCCAAATGTCATCAGTCTACCTAAATCACTGATTAGTGAAAACATGCTATGATCTCACTTCTTGTTAGAAAGCAGGGAAAATCTGAAAATGGCTACAGCTATTGTAGCCTGGTTGAAGTCACACATGACCATGACATGTAATAAGTTATATGTGTGGTTCGAGGAATTGGGGCTAGAGTGGGGCATGGGTGAGAATCACTCAGAGCAAAGAAGAGGTGGACACAGCCTGGGGCATTCATACAGGTAAATGCTCACACTTTTGTGTCACGCTTCTATGTGTGTGGAATGCATTTTGCGTTATGCTTCCGTGTGTGGCGCAGATCTTGCCTACTAGTGCTGCTCAGACGTTTCCACAGCTTTACTTGAACTGTGAAAATAAAGCAGCACATAGATGTGGCGTGATTGCGACTGATGATATATGCCAAGTCAGTACGCAGCAAGAAACTGTTCTTCTCTCCTCTAAGGCTCTGTCAGTATGAGAGGCATACGGTCAGAATGGTGACTTTCAAACTATATTTACCGTGGCCCACTAGAAATACATCTGGTATACCTTGTGACCCAGTCCATAGACACACGCAAACAATAAAACATGTGTGTACTCCAATAATTTTATTCTCAATTGAAAAACATCCAGAACTATATTCTAGATTGGAAAAAGAGCACCTAAGGGCAGAGCAAAATGCATATAAGTACCTTTTTAAAAAAGTGTGTGTGTATATAGGCAAGTGTTTTGCATTGAACATTCATTTTTTTTTCCATAAATTTAGGACAACAGGAGTGTAATTTTAAAAACTCTTTCCCATCAAAGAATTAAGATATCCCATTATTAAAATATTTTAAAAATATGTTTCAGAATTTAAATGATTTCAATAAATTATTTAAAACTGGCATATTTGAGCAAGAATATATCTGGAGATATTTCACCTTATTTGCTCATAATTTAACCAAGGTCACACACACAACATTTTATTTTTCTACTCCCTGTTCTTCTTGTTTGTTTCACTGCCTTTATCACCAAACTAATAATAGTTTCTATTCTTACATGTGTGTTAAGAGGAATAACCTACCAATGACAGCAGGTTCAATGTGATCCTATTTGGGAATAAAAAAATCAACACAACTCTCTTAGGAGATGGGCAGGGGTATTCGATTATTTAAATTGTCTTTAGAGCATTCTGTTCAAAATAAAATGAATTATCCTTATACCTGCAGAGATTAAAATTGAAGCTACAAGGTCAAGCCTTTCTTGGGAGTGGGAGTCACATACAGATTCGAAAATTCCTGGCATGTATAGTACAAGTTTGCCCTTCCTTGCCCACAGCAGATTTCACTTATCAATCATAATTTTCTTTTCTGATGAGCCCCAGCCTGAGCCTCAGAATCTATCTCAAAACAGTTCTCCAGGCAGCCTTGATCAATTAGTCTCCATTGGGTTGGCATCCCTGGAGGCTCACAGCGTGCACAAAACAGCTCTGGGTACAACCCAGGAAAGAGGTCCTGGCAACATCACTCCTCTTCACAGGTCATAGGAAGTAAATAGATCCAAGGATTGTTCTCTTAAGTGCTTAATTCTACTGCCAAAAGCAAGGACTTTCTACACAACAAATAAAAACTAACTACATCCCTGCAAATAACTTGAAAAACGTAAGCAAGGCCCCGAGATCGCCGACAGTTGAAAAGTAGGAAATTTCTCACAATGGACCCATAGCTGGTCCCCGAGAACCAAGAAATCTGAGGTGTATACAGAGTCCAGAGGTAGAAAAGTGTTTTTAACTACTAATCAAAGGAACTGATAAATGTAGGGTGGCAAATCATACCATAACATTTATTTTTTTTTAAAACCTAAAGTCTAGTGAATATTCAATAGCCCATTATATTTTTGAACAATAAACATGGGAAATGATGAGAATAAAATTAGGCAAGAATAGAGCAGAGTTTCATCTGAATGGCATAATTTTGTTAACCATTAAACAGTATGAATCTTCTACTAGAATATGAACCCCTTGAGGTCCTTGACTGTCACCTGCTGTATCTCCTATTCCTGGAGTAGGGCCTTGTCTGTAGCAAGTGAGCAGTGAGTATTTACTCTACTGGTGCAGTGACTAAAGTCCCCACTTGTACCCATGCTGAAGGAACATACTGTACTGCTTCTCTAGTCCCTGACACTATTGCTCTTTTCTTTCCTTGTTCCCTAACTAACCAAGATTTAAAGTAGATACAGACAGTCCCTGACTCACAATGGGGTGACTTAGGGTTTTTCAACTTTACAATAGTGTAAAAGCTAGAATTCAGTAGAAACCTTACTTCGAACTTTGACTTTTGATGTAAAATTCTTCATAATAACTTTATTATGATAGGTTTGGGGTTAGATGATTTTGCCCAGCTGTAGGGTAATGTAAGTGTTCTGAGCACGTTTAAGGTAGGCTAGGCTAAGCTGTGATGTTTGGTAGTTAGGTGTATTAAGTGCATTTTTGCCTTATGATATTTTCAACTTAGGATGGGTTTATTGGGATGTAACCGCATCATAAGTCAAGAAGCCTCATGTTAATGTTGTTAATGTTGCCCTTGAATGGGTTCCTCAGTCTGAAAGATAAATACCCTAAACCTAGTCTGGTTAGATCTGGTTGTATCCTTCCTTGTTCACATATCTGAAGAAGAAAGTGATGTGCCAAGTTCAAGGCCAGGCCTAAAGGCATGGTCCAGGGCAAAACATTCAGCTAGTAACAAAGGAAAATCAAAAGGCCAAGCAATTTTAAGTTGCTCAAAATGGCTAGCTAAGGGAACATGAAAGCCAGGAGGCAAGTAATCAAATAGGCTTAGAATATTAGTGTAAGCTAAAAAGAGTCAAAGTAAATACGAAGAGAACATTTATTTTTTATTTTTTTAATATACGGGTTCTTCCTGTGTTGCCCCAATTGGATTCGAACTCCTGGACTCAAGGGATGCTCTTGCCTCAGTCTCCAAAGTAACTAGGATTACAGGCACGTGCCACCATGCCCAGCAAGTGAAGAGTATGTTTAATTGACTTCATTTAACAGGAAAAATGGAAGAAGTAAGAGGCTAAGAGAAAATTTTCAGAGTTAGAAATCTTGTAGCTGGAGTGATTTCTTGATTTGGAAGTTCAAGGCATGACCATGGCTGTCAAGAGTTGAGGTGGATTCCAGACAAGAGTACATGTGATTTTCAAATACTCTGAGACCTTGGCATTTAATTCGAATATTTTACTTGTGTTTAAATTTACTTGTTCTACAAATTAAACCTTTAACTTGCATATGAAATTAGCCTGAGGAGTCTAAAACCATAACAAAGAAATGCTGTGTTATCTGCAGCTGAATTCCCTATGCTAGATCTCGTTATTTGTGGTTCGGATTCAGTGTTTTCAAAGAAATAAATTTCACTGTTAACTCACTTTTGGAAAATTACTAAGGCCACAAAAAATGTATCCAAAAAAGTTTTTTTTTTGTTTGTTTTTTTGAGACAGAGTCTCACTCTTGTTGCCCAGGCTGGAGTGCAGTGGCAGGATCTCGGCTCGGTGCAACCTCTGCCTCCCAGATTCAAGCAATTCTGCTGCCTCATCCTTCCTAGTAGCTGGGATTACAGTCACCTGACAGCATACCCAGCTCATTTTCTTTTTTTCTTTTTTTCTTTTTTTTTTTTTTTTTTGAGACAAAGTCTTGCTCTTGCCCCGCCAGCCAGGCTGCAGTGGCGCGATCTCGGCTCACTGCAACCTCCACCTCTGGGGTTCAAGCAATTCTCCTGGTTTAGCCTCCCGAGTAGCTGGGATTACAGGCGTCCGCCGCCACGCCCAGCTAGTTTTTGTATCTTTAGTAGAGACAGGGTTTCATCATGTTGGTCTCGACCATCAGGCTGGTCTCGAACTGCTGACCTCAGCCTTAGCCTCCAGCCTCCCAAAGTGCTGGGATTATGGGCTTTTTTTTTTTTTTTTTTTTTTTGACAGGGGTCTCACTGTCACCCAGGTTGGAGTGCAGTGGTGCGATCTCAGCTCACTGCAACATCCGTCTCCTGGGTTCAAGTGATTCTCATGCCTCAGTCTCCCAAGTAGCTGGGACTACAGCCATTAGCCTCCATGCCTGGCTAATTTTTTATTTTTTTGTAGAGATGGGGTCTCTCTATGTTCCCCAGGCTGGTCCTGAACTCCTAAATTCAAGCAATCTGCCTACGTCGGCCTCCCAAAAACGTTATCTTTTGTTTTATTTTTGAGTTAGAATTCTTATTTTATAATAATTCTTTTTTGTTTGAGTTAGAATTATTTTATAGTTATTCTTTAAGTTTCGGGATACATGTGCAGAATGTGCAGGTTTGTTACATAAGTATACATGTGCCATGGTGGTTAGCTGCACCCATCAACCTGTCATCTAGACTTTAAGCCCCGCATGCATTAGGTAATTGCCCTAATGGTCTCCCTCCCATTGCCCCTCACCCCCCAACAGGCCCTGGTGTGTGATGTTCTCTTCTCTGTGTCATGTGTTCTTACTGTTAACTCCTACTCATGAGGGAGAACATGCAATGTTTGGTTTTCTGTTCCTGTGTTAGTTTGCTGAGGATGATGGCTTCCGGCTCCATCCAGGTCCCTGCAAAGGACATGATCTCATTCCTTCCAAAAGAGTTACCTTTGGATCACTTTTATTAACATATGTGGTTACTCAGCAACTATTTGTAGAATACACGAGAAAGCTTCCTATGTAATATTATGACATTCTACTCACCTCTCCCTTATAGAAATT
Organism: Macaca nemestrina; assembly: GCF_043159975.1. Taxonomy (NCBI): domain Eukaryota; kingdom Metazoa; phylum Chordata; class Mammalia; order Primates; family Cercopithecidae; genus Macaca; species Macaca nemestrina. The sequence goes on from NC_092128.1 coordinate 14,547,722, forward strand.
CTCATGCTTTGTTCTACCACAACTTGCTGAATAACCCCAATAATTTTAGTGTCATAGGTTAGGAAATTTTAAAAACAATCATTTTGAAATAACGAGCCTCCCAGTATTAGAGCTATGGGACCAAATGTATGAAAGACATAGAATAAGGGATTCTTTCGAATAATATGTGAGTTTTACTTTTTTTGCGCTATAGAAAATACATAAGCGCCCATCAATACTTTCTCCACCATATCAACGTAATTTATTTAAGAAATATCTTTCACTCTACCTTTAGTTCCTTATTCGTGAAACAAACGTCCTAGGCCCCAATGCTCCACACATTATGCTCTTTTATTTGCATTCCTTAAAATTCAGGGAAACCTACATGAATAATGAGATGGAGAGAAATGATGCAGAAAGGTGTTGGGATAGCTTTTAGTCAGTGAATTTATTAGGCATATTTTAAAGTTGACCTTTTAATCCAAGTTTTTATTCAATTCTATTGCAAGGAACTGAGCAGCATGGCCGGTTGGAATATTTGCATGCCAGCGGCATTGGGCAGTGAGTTTCATGAGGAAGCCATGGATTAAATCATGAAGCAGCCAATATATTATTTTCAAGGCTTGAGAGATACAGGAGATTTTTTTTTTTTTTTTTTTTTTTTTTTTTTTTTTTGAGACAGAGTCTCGCTCTGTCACCCAGGCTGGAGTGCAGTGGTGTGACCTCAGCTCACTGCAACCTCTGCCCCCCGGGTTCAAGCGATTCTCCTGCCTCAGCCTCCCGAGTAGCTGGGACTACAGGCGCCCGCCATCACTCCCGGCTAATTTTTTGTATTTTTAGTAGAGATGGGGTTTCACCGTGTTAGCCAGGATGGTCTTGATCTCCTGACCTCGTGATCCACCCGCCTTGGCCTCCCTGCCCTAAATTTTAAGAAGTGGATATGCAAATCACTTTCATAATTTCTTCTCTAGATACTCTAGTAATTATATACCCGTATAAATACATTAATAATGTTAGTCATATTGAGGCCATTGTTATTCATTCCTGTTTTGAGGAATGAAAACTTTCCACAAGTTGCTCTAAGGCTTAACCATTCTCTTGGGTAGATGTGTCATTTTTAAGAGCCAAAGCTTCACAGAACTAAAATCAAGTAAATAATGTTAGCGTTAAAGGGGATGGGGTAAATGGATTGACTACAAAGAATTAGAGAAATTACAGAAGCCTCAAATTACTAAAGTTTCCAATTATTCATACTTTAGCCTCCTTAAAAAAAATTCCATATACCAGAACCTTTTTGATGACTCTGTGGGAGGCACTTTTCATCTTCACATAAAAAAGACTCTGCTAACAATTTTTCCATCCAACAACAACTACAGAACAGACCCATTCCCACTAGACATGGCAAGCTCCCGGCAACAGAAGTGTTCAGTCTAAGGCTAGACAAATGCTTGTGGGGATCTGGCCTCTAAATTAATCTCCAAGGTTCTGTGTTGAGTAACTCCCCAGGAAATCTAACATTTTACAGCTATATGAAGTTTGAGGGAAAGGGCAGATGTATCTGCTTCCTTCTAAAATTGTGCTGATTAGCTAAAATCATCACAAGCAACCTTAACTTTGTACTTTTTGTAAATGCATTCTTATGGCCTCACTGAAAATTTACCAATACTGCATCTACTGGTCAGGTTTCTAAGTAGATTTATGACTGAAGCGTTTGCTCTCTGTAAGACTATGGATGCAAGAATGTAGATAAAAATGAGTTACACTGGGTAGATGAGAGTTCCACAGTCCTCGGCAGGAAACTAACCCTGGCCATTTCATTAGAAGTTAACTTTCAATAAACCAGACAGTCCAGTTATATGGGATATTCCAGGTTGACATGTCATTGTCCTTACACGCAAATTTTAGTACCTACTGTAAGACAGACATTAGGGTATAAGGATGCCCTCACAGAACTTACATTATGGTAAATGAATAGGAGACAAATGAGAGAAAGGGGCCAGGAGTCAAAGAGGCATGGGAAGAGAAAGAAAAAGAGACAGAAGTACCAGGGAACACAGACAGAGAAGACTGTAGAAAGTGCAAAAATGGGGCATTCACTGTGGGCACAGGAGATAGGGAAAGAAGAAGAGAGTGGAAAGTTTGCTTCCCTTTTCTAAACCACTCAGAATGACAGCATTACCTTAAATCATTGTTTTGTTTTGTTTCATTTTCAGACGAAGTTTTGCTCTTGTTGCCCAGACTGGAGTGCGGTGGCACAATCTCGGCTCACTGCAACCTCTACCTCCCAAGTTCAAGCGATTCTCCTGCCTCAGCCTCCTGAGTAGCTGGGATTACAGGTGTTTGCCACCATGCCTAGCTAACTTTTTGTATTTTTATTAGAGATGAGGTTTCACCATGTTGGCCAGGCTGGTCTTGAATTCCTGACCTCAGGTGATCTACCTGCCTCGGTCTCCAAAAGTGCTGAGATTACAGGCGTGAGCCATCGTGCCTGGCCTACCTTAAATTATTAAACCAAAGTTGCTCTAGAAGTGGAAGACAGTCTTTTATGCATTCAGTAAAAATGATGTTTGTGAGACATTTGTAATAGACTAATATTAAGAGCATAAAGGATACACTGCATATGTACATTTTGATTACATGTATGTAAATAATAGCCAATACTAGAAGAGAATATATTTAAATTTTTAACATGGTTGATTTTGAATAATGATATTGTAGGTAAGTTTTTTCATTATAAATCTATCTACATTTTTCTATATTTTGTAAAAATAGGTGACATGTATGTTTATAAATCAGAATTTTTAAAAACAGTTGTATTTGATTTAAAATATTTAAAATATATGTGAGAAAAAAAAACCTCAGTAAATTATTATTCAAACATTATGAAGACATGAATTATTATTCAAACATTATGAAAAAACAGAGAGGCTCAATGAGGCCCACAGAGGCAGACAAAATCTGATTCTCCAAGGCCCTCATGAATAGAAATGTGTAGACAGGCCACGGAAGAAGGACAGAGGAATAGGCAGGGCGCGCAGAACAGCAGCCAGCACGAAGACCCTCATTGTCTGACTCATTCTGCAATTTCTCAGACATTGAGATGGCACTTATTCCCAAGCACATGTTTTTTCTTTTTTATAAAGTTTCAACTTTTCCTTAAATCATTTATTCATTCAACAGACAATCATTAAGCATCTGTGCAAACTCCATTTCAGTTAGAATCATGCTATTGCTTATCCCCTGGACTCAGACTCACCAGGAAAAACCCTATCACAATCCCACCCTTTCCCTCTCCAGCACCTGAAAATTTCTGGGGGGGAGGTAAAAAAAACAAGGCCGGGTATGGTGGCTCATGCCTGCAATCCCAGCACTTTGGGAGGCTGAGGCAAGCGGATCACCTGAGGTCAGGAGTTCGAGACCAGCCTGACCAACATGGAGAAACCTTGTCTCAACTAAAAATACAAAATTAGCTGGGTATGGTGGCACAGGCCTGTAATCCCAGCTACTCGAAGGCTGAGGCAGGAGAACTGCTTGAACCCGGAAGGCAGAGTTTGCAGTGAGCTGAGATCATGCCATTGCACTCCAGCCTGGGCAACAAGAGCGAAACTCTGTCTCAAATACATACATACATACATACATGCATACATACAAATACAAAACATGACAACTATGATGTCTGACCTCACTTAAAATTGCATGCACACATCCCAATACACCTTTTTTAAGTAGGTCTTTAATGATGCCTGGTAATTCTACTGCATATCCCCAAACAATTCATTCTCCCATTTTCTTCGTTTCTATTTCATGGCTGCTCCTCTTCCTCAGACTTTCAATACCTCTTCCCCAACTCCTCACTTCCATTTGGTGACCTAGCTTCCAACTTCTCTGAGAAAATTGTAGCAATCAAAAAAGAACTCAGACTCCATCCCATTCTCCACCCACCAGCATCTGCCCCTGCCACCTTTCCTTCTTTTACCATAGATGAACCATCCACCGTTCCCATCAAAGTTGGCCATCCACTTGTGCACAGTTCTCCTTTCTGGTCCCTTCAGGATCATCCTACAACCTGCCCCTCTCTTTCCTACATCATCGGGGTTTTCCCCACTTTACCCTGGATCACTCCAATTGGCATAAAAAGTACTTCCTTAAATTGCTTTATTGACCCTACCTCCTTTATCAGCCACCACCTCATTTCTTTATTCTCCTTTGCAGTATACTTTTAAATGTTGTCTAAGGTGCACTGTAGTTCCAATTCCCCTCCTGTTTCTCTCTTAAACCCATTCCAAGGATGCATTGGCCTCCCCATTCCACCAAAACAACTGGGCGCTGGTGAATCCATATTGCTGAAGTCAGTGGTCAAGCCTCAGTCCTCATTGGACTTGACATGTCTCATCAATATTTAATACAATTATCACATTCTACCCTTGACTCCCAGGACACTAAACTCTCCACTCTCCCGCTGTTACTCCTGTCTCACTGGTCAGTCTTCTGTACCCTTCTCTGGTTCCTCATCTTTTCCCCCAGCCTTTTAACGTAGGACAGCTGCTAGGGAAGGCCTCGTTCTTTTCTTTTTCATTGTGTCTGCTCACTCTTAGTGGTCACACCTAGTACATACGGTCTCCAACAATGTGTGCATGGAAAGTCACAGACTGAATCTTCTACTTGTCATCTCCACTCTGATATCTGATGGACTTTTCGCACTCAGCATGTCCAAGACTAAACCGGTACTCTTCTCCCAAAAGCCTGTGTCATCTCCTACCTCCCTATCTCAATTGCTGGTAATCCCGTCCTTCTCGTTTTCAAGCCCAAAACCTTGGAGTCATTCTGATTTCCTCTTTCTCTTGCACTTGCTAGTTCTGCTTTCAAAATGGACTTTGACTCCTCCTTGCTGTGTCATGATCACTCTGGTTCAGGTCACGTGGTCTGTCTTGTGAATTACTGCAGTGGCCTCCCAGTGGTTCCTGCTTCTACCCTGAGCTCCTTCCTGACCGTTAGCACAGTGGCCACCTCCCGTCATGCCATTTCTCTACTTAAAATCCTGCTTAGGATTAGGAAGAAAGGCAAAGTCTTTACAATGAACTGAAATAGCCTAGATGGCCTCCCACCACTTCTCTAATCTTATTTTTTGCCCTCCCTCTTCTCACTCTCCTCAAGCTTCATGGGCCTCCCTCATGGGCCTCCTTATTCCTCAGACACAACCCTTGCAGCCTTGGTCCTAGCTGTTCTGTCTGCCTGGAATGCACCTCCCCACATGTCCATCTAGCCAGGGCTCTTGCCATTCACATACCATTTTTCTAACCGAACTTTCTCAACAAGGCCTCCTCGGAGCTTCGTATTTAATAAAGAAATAGGCCCACTAACCCAACTCCACCCCACTATACCCCTGGCACTTTCAACGCCCCTTACTCAGTGTTGATTTTATTTTTTCCAAAGAATTCCTCACCTAGCATCCCACATAATTTACTTATTTATTATGTTATCTCTCTTCCCCTTGCTAGAATGTAATCTCCACGAGGGCAACAATTTTTGTTGTTTTCACAGACGTTTCCCAAGCCTCTAGAGCAACATGGCAGATGCATTCCTTCATTCAACAAACACCTGCTGAGAATTTTCCACGTGCCAGGCAATGGGAATTGAGTGCAGAATAAAACCATCATGCTGTCTGTCCCTTTAAAACCTCACAGTCTGATTCTTATTGAGATTTCCCGGACACCTAACTTTTAAAATATCTATGGGAAAGTGGAAAAGCACCAAGAAGAACTGCATCAGCCACACTCACAGCATACTAAATGCTCTCTTCAAACCCTGAGATTCTGCTGACTGAAATAAACACCAGAACTGTCCACTTGGGTTTTAGGCTTCAGTGCTATCTCAGACAATTAAGCATCTACAAACTAGGACTCCAAGGTTCCTCAATCTAGTACGCAAAAATGTATTTGCCTTAATGACACTGGGTAGAACTAATGATGAACAAAATAAAGCAAATAAGATACTGTGTCTTTCTCACCCCAGGATTCTAGTCTCTCAATACTAATTCTAGCGTCTCAATAATTCTTCCCCTAAATTAAAAAATTAAAAGCTTTGAATGAAAATATCCCCATTAAAAAAATTCCCCTGACATGGTAATCGAGTCTTACGCTTTAGCCAATAATTAGCTGGACTGAAATTTTTCCATGCCCATTTTTCTGCAGTTCTGGCAGCAAATTGATAACCCCAGGCAATTTTTAATTAGCACCCTTTAAAAGTGGTTTGCTAAATTAGTCGACTCTGAAATCACCTCACCTAAATGATTAAGTTCAAATTGCATTTCAAATCCATCACCTGTTTTGACTGTATGAACATACTATCAGCCCAGGATGGTTAATTACAATGTTTATGTGTCTGTGTGCTCACACACGCATAGCACAGCATGCAGCAAATGCCAGCTGGCACATCCTGACGCTGCTGTTTCTAGTGTCCTGCCGGCCTTTTGGTGTTGACATTTCTATCACCAGCAATCGTTCCGGCGCCTTAATCCTGTGGAGACAGTATTTAAAGATAACTCTCCTTACGTCCAAGCAAATCACTTGTTATCTTGAGAAAACCTAGGGCCTACTTTAGTGAGGCCTTGGTGGTGGCTATGCTCAGCTGGCCTGACAGCTGTGCTAACTCAGGGGAGGCCACTCCGTCCTCATACCTTTCACACCCAAATCATATTTATGAAGCACCTATTAGTAAGTGCATTCAAATTATTTAATTCTAAAGACTAGGAATGAGGTATTTTTTGTTTTGTTTTGTTTTGTTTTGTTTGCTTTGCTTTGCTTTTTTGGGATGGAGTTTCACTCTTTTGGCCCAAGCTGGAGGGCAATGGCATGATTTCAGCTCATTGCAACCTCCACCTCCAGGGTTCAAGTGATTCTCCTGCCTTAGCCTCCCAAGTAGCTGGGATTAGAGGCACATGCCACCACGCCTGGCTAATTTTTGTATTTTAGCAGAGATGGGGTTTCACCATGTTGGCCAGGCTGGTCTCGAACTCCTGACCTCAGGTGATCTGCCTGCCTCAGCCTCCCAAAGTGCTAGGATTACAGATGTGCACCCCTGCACCTAGCTGAGGTAGTTTTAACTCTGACTCATTGATGAGAACATGGAACAACAGAAGGCTTAAATAATTCAACCAAAGTTAGTGACAGAGTCAGAACAGACTTCTGGTCACCTGACTACAAGTCAATTGCCACCACCTAGTGCCCCCATCATCTCCAGTCTCCATTCCCCCAACCATCTCCTTGTCTCCCTTTCTCAAGTTCTGTCTCCCTCTAATCATGTTTCTACCCTGCAGCCAGTTCTTAAACCACGAACCTGCTTGCAATACTCTTTTGCTTACATAGCTTACCATTGACACTGGCTAAGGTTCAAGGTCATCCTGCAAAGCCTTGTGTCATCTGTCTTCTGCCTTCCTCTTCCATTTGCTCATCACACTCCAGCCACGCTGACAACGTGCAGTTCTCTAAACTCTCTTTGCTCTCTCAAGGCCTTTGCCCAAGCGAATCCCTCTGCCTATGACCCAGTGCCTACCCCTGCACTTTCACTAGGGTTATCACTGGTTCCTCCAGGCAGCCAGTGGGAAAGCTGAGTCCAGGCTCTTCCCTTGGCCTCTCCCAGGGGAAGGCAGGCTCCAGCATGGCTCTCACTGAATCTGGCACAGTGGGAGCTGCAGCAGCATTGGTGCCCATACCTGACCTGACTAGGCCCATTGAACTGGGCCTTCGCCAATGCTGGAAGACAAGGTAGACACTGAGATTCCGTGAGGGGACAGCAGTGATGGGACTCTTCATGGAGCCAGCAGCCAGTGGCCCAGGAAAAGGAAGCAAGGAAATCCAGGAAGGGTATAAATCTGATTCAACATATTGTTATATGGTCATTCTACAAGATCAAGATGTCTTACTTATTGTTCCACAACCCAAAGAAAGTAGATCATCATTTTCCTTTTTTTTTTTTTTTGTAGTTGTTTTTTTTTTTTTTTAAGACATTGATTAGAAAAAAGAATCAACTTAAGGAAAATCTGTCAGGTACTTAGCATTGTTAAAACTTAACTTGCCTGCTTTTCCATTCTACTTCTTTACATGCTCCTTGCTTACAGGGCTATTTTCTGATAAAGGGAGGTGAGGATTCCTTCCTGTTGTAATTTGTTCCATGAGATCTGTTCTAAGAGTGGGTGGTTTCTAGGAGATTTCACACCCGGCTTGGAACTGGTGGGACGTGTGTTAGCTCCAGCTGGCAATAAGAATCTTAATAATTCTGGCCTCAAGTTTATTCTCGAAGTCTAGGTGAAGACTGACACAACCTCAGAGCTGGAAAGAACCCTCGAAGACAAAGACTCTGGGGCCTGAGTCTTACTTGGTTAATGAGCAATCATATTTGCGGATAGCACGTACATGCCCTAACACAACCACAATTATAAGTCTTTAATTCCTTTAAGGTAACGGAACTATTTTGGAATATCTTAAGCATCCGAGCATACAGTTAGGTGACTAATGACTTGAGTCTTATGTGTTTGACATTGAAATGAACATACTGTAGAATTTCCCCCACCAGGTGGCAGCCAAACCTTACTAAACTATGATATGTATATTCCACATGTATACAAGTAGTGTGTATATTTTCACTGCTTGTTGGCCAAGTAGACAATGTAAACGTTACATCCATATTTTCAGCTCAGTTCAGTGGGCCCACCATCTGCAGACCCTATGGACGGTATCCTAATGGTGAAGTACTGAAAAAACGGGGGATTGATACAAGCGGCATTATTAGGGTACCAGGGCTAAACAGCAACTCTGGGGTAGCTATTGGCAGTCCAGCCTGAATTGGGTTCATGTCTCAGATAATCTTCATTTAGCCATTGAAGTGGGGAAAATCAGATAGTGTACCATTGACACAGTCTTAAATACAAGACTTTCCGTTAAATCCCAGGCACCTCAGTTCAATAAATCTTACATTGCATGTTGGCTTTTGTCAACCTCTCTTCTAGATACCAATGTAAGAAGGTCATAGCTATTGGGGAAAAAAAAATAGACTCATACACAATAAGGGAGTAAAAGAAAAAGAAATTATTCTTATGAACCTTTCGTCTTCCCTTCCCTAAATAAACTCCTTGAGCAAACTACAGAAATGCTAACAGCAAGAGGTCAATGTACTTAATTCTTTCAAAAATCACGATGTGTGATGGCCAGACAAACCACCCAAGGGTTCAAAATAGGGAAGGAAAGAAAGATGTTAGTTCACGGTAGCATAATATTACCAGAGATGTTACTGGTGTTCTCAGTGGGAAAAAAAAATATGTCAATTTTATAGGGGAATGAGGACAGAAAAAGCGGTTCTTTCCTTCACCATTTACTCCTCCTTTTAATCAAGGCTTGCCTGCCCAGTTCCCATCTCCCTGAGTCTTCTCTGAGGATCCCACATGTAAGTCTGCAAGGGAGAACAGGACAGGAAAGTTTGCTGATCAACTATATTACAGTGTGTGTGTGACTGTATGTGATTTGTGGGGAAAGAGACAGGGGGCGCACTCACTGTCCCCACCCTTAACGAAGAGTAGAAACAGGTGTCTCTTGAGACAGCTGATCCAAACAGATGGGAAGCAGGATCACATGAGAAGCGAGGTTTTGAATGGTTTGCTCAATACACGTGTTCTCTCTGATGTGAGGAAAAGTTTAAAATGAGAAAAGGTAAATAATTAAACCATAGCACTGTACCTCATTCCCACACTCAGATTACCATTTACCACAACATTCTCTCTCAGTGTATCTAAATATGATTGCAAGTGCTTCCCACACAATGCTTCAAGCAGCCCCTTCTGGTCGATTAATCTATCAGACTTAGCAGAAAAGTTGAAAACTATTTCCCAAATACCAGCTCTAAAGATCACCTACACAGAAGACTCTTTTGATTCCAGAACTATCCAATATGGAAGCCACTACCATATGTGTCCACCAAGCACATGAAATGTGGCCAGTGTGACTTAGGAATTAAAATTGTATTTAATTTTAATTGAAAGTTTAAATTTAAATAGCCACATATAGTGGCTACTGGGCTGAACAGTGCAGATCTAGAATGTTTCCATCATCACAGAAAGTTCTATGGGACACCAGTCTATTCCACAGCCACATCAGAAAGCTCTAAGTATTTACAGAACTCACAATTAGAACTTGGCTTCTGGCCAGGCACGGTGACTCACGCCTGCAATCCCAGTACTTTGGGAGGCCAAGGTGGGTGGATCACCTGAGCTCGGGAATTCAAAACCAGCATGGCCAACATGGCGAAACCCTGTCTCTACTAAAAAATATATAAATTAGCTAGGCATGGTGGCGCATGCCTGTAATCCCAGCAACTCGGGAGGCTGAGGCACGAGGATCACTTGAATCCAGGAGGTAGAGGTTGCAGTGGGCCGAGACTGCACAATTGCACTTCAGCCTGGGTGACAGAGCAAGACTCCATCTCAAAAAAAAAAAAAAAAAAAAAAAAAAACTTGGCTTCTTCATTTGAATATAGCCTTGCAAGCAGTCTTGCAACTTTTTTATAGATTATTTTATTGGTAATAACACCTGAATCAAATTAAATTTGATCTTTAGCTCTCATGCAACAGCATGTTGAGAAACTCAAACTCAGTGATGTTTGGGGCACAAGAGTCTTTAGTGCAGACTGCTGCTGAGATGCTCACCGTCTGAGCCCACATTATTCATTCACAGATGGGCGGTGTATTTCATTATTCTAAGCCTAGGCCTAGCAATCCTTCTTGATAAACCTCAAGAGCATGGATCTCAGAGTTAATCTCCTATTCCCACCCCAGGCATTCACACATCAGACAGAATTTTATTAACCAAATAGGAAGTAATGTGTAAATGGGGCATGGATCTTTACCATTCACAGATTACACACACACACACACACACACACATACATACACACATGAAATAGTCATGGGGGGAGATTTGCATATGCCACCCATGCTACCCAGAGCCCCTTGCCACCAGCCACGTTCAACCTCACAGTATTCTTCAACATCGCCATAGCAAACCCTTGGGCAGCATCTCCTTTGAGCTGTTTGCAGACAAAGTTCCAAAGACCCCCACAGGAAACTGTCTTGCTCTGAGAACTTGAGAAAAAGGATTTGGTTATAAGGGTTCTTGCTTTCACAGAATTATTCCAGGGTTTATGTGTCAGAGTGGTGACTTCACACACCACAACGGCACTGGTGGCAAGTCCATCTGCAGGGACAAATCTGATGATGAGAACCTCATCCTGAAGCATACGGGTCCTGGCATCTTGTCCATGGCAAATGCTGGCCCCAACACAAATGATTCCCGGTTTTTCATCTGCACTGCCAAAACTGAGCGGCTGGATGGCAGGCGTGTGGTCTTTGGCAGGGTGAAAGATGGCATGAACACTGTGGAAGTCATGGAGTACTTCTGTTCTAGGAATAGCAAGACCAGCAAGAAGATCATCACTGCTGAGTGTGGACGAATCTAATAAATTTGATTTGTGTTTTACCTTAGCTACCAGACCATTCCTTTTGCAGCTCAGGAGAGCACCCCTCTACCCTATTTGCTCTCAGTATCCTATAATCTTTGTGCTCTTGCTACAGTTCTTTGAGTTCCATATTTTCCTAATTCTCTTCCACATCTAGCCGGATTACAGAGTTACGTTTATGATTATGAGACAAAAACTAACAAAAAAAAAAAAAAAAGAGAGAGAGAGAGAAAGAAAGAAATGGTGTGGTGAACTTACCCCTTTTCTCACTGCAGATAAAGTATCCTCCAGGTTTAGCCCACCAGCCTCTTCAAAGCCCTTACCTTTTTCCTCCACACTGTGATTCAAAGATTTGAGGGAATGCACTCCTCTAAATCTGCTCTAGGGACAGCAAAGACCACACTGTTACCATCCCTGGTCTTGGGTTCAAATTACTGCTTGTTAGGTAAAGAAAATGTTCATGTGTGGGGTGAGAGGGTTTAGTTGTCCACAAAGAAATGATAGCTTCCATTCTTTCTGATTTGTTTATAGCAATGATGCTAAAATACAGATGAACACCTTAATAAGTTATTCTTCCAGATTGACCCGGTGTTGCTATTTGATAAGTAGCAATAGTATCTAACAACACATCCATCCAGCATGTAGCATTACATTGTAATATTGTAACATTACAATATTAACTGCCCTGATTAATGAAAATGATTTAATCAATGCAAATGGTATGTCTTCTTCCAAACTCAGCTGTGACATTTTGCCACTGACCATGCAAGGTTTCAAGGAAGAGAATTTTAAAGTGGCTTCTCCATTTAGAATGTTCTACTGTTTACGCAAGGCAGCCTACTCTTCTCCCTTGTCCAGACAGATTTGACCTGTCCAGATAATCTGAACATCAACTCTAACACTGTGTTAGTATTTAAAGGTTATATGCTGCTCAGGACCAACTTTTCTTCTAAAAGCCCTGATGCTGCAATCTCCAAGCAGAACTGGGATTAGCTTTGCCTCCTTTCATTCATTGCCTTGTATTACATATATAAAGGCCCATTTCCTCACCGAGCTGTAAAGGCCTTTGAGGGCAGAGCCTAGATTATTCATTGTTATTTGCCTTTCTTCATTTTCCGTACCTGGCCCCTACATATTTCTTAAGTGTTTTCTCTCATTCATCTGGCTAACTCCACATCATTTTTTTCTTTTCTTTTTTTTTTTGAGTGTATGTGTATGGGGGCGGAGGGGGAGTGGGGACGTCTTTGATGCACCCAGCCCCTTTTGCTTAAATTTGCAAAAACTGATTTTTTTTGACTGCACCCTGAACCCCACCTGATGTAGGCAAGGACCACCATATGCCTTCAATGCTTAACAGAGTGCCTAAGCTACCATCAGCACCAATTCACAAGAAGGAAAGTGTATTGAGTGTTATACATAGTAGGAACTCAACAAATGCCTGGTTGTTAGGATATGAGACTTCTACTATCAGCCTTCTTTATTTTTTTTCTTTGCTACACTAGAAGGATAAGACGCAAATAGACCCCTCACTTTCTGAGCCTTTGTCCCTGTGTTCTCAACGAAAGGGAAACTAAATTTTTGTCATTAATGATTCAGTATAAGAACAAGGTTTCAGGGAAATTGTAGAATGGAGAGAAAAAGCAGACAGCAAGAAGGAGCTTCATAAAAGAAAGACCTGTCCCTGCGCTGAGGAGGTGGGGAGTGTCAGGGAGGAGAAGCAAGACCTCAGAGAAGAGGACTGTGCTGCTTCTACAGAGATAGGCCCACCGAACCAGTTTACAGACTATCTTGTTTTCCCAAGCAGAGAGAGATCTCAGACCTAAAGAGAATGTGTAGACAAGGAGAGCGGTTGTCTCTGATGATCTATAAGGACAAATAACAGACAAGTAGGTGCTCTCTCCTGTATAAGGCCCAGGACCCTCGAGAACCCCTCAGTATGACATGCCCAATTTCTAATTAGACTGATTTGGAGAACATAAATAAAGATGTTAGCCTGTAATCCCAGCACTTTGGGAGGCTGAGGCAGGTGGATCACCTGAGGTCGGGAGTTTGAGACCAGCCTGACCAACATGGAGAAACCCTGTCTCTACTAAAAATACAAAATTAGCTGGGTATGGTGGCACATGCCTGTAATCCCAGCTACTCAGGAGGCTGAGGCAGGAGGATCACTTGAACCCAGGAGGCAGAGGTTGCGGTGAGCCAAGATCGCACCATTGCACTCCACCCTGGGCAACAGGAGTGAAACTCCATCTCAAAAAAAAAAAAAAAAAAAAAAAGATAGTATTTCTCACGTATCTGAATATGTGAACCTAGATTCATATATACGTTATTAAATAAATTGGAAGTGCTCAGGATACGTTCCCATATTATTCAGCTTTGGCATTGAGCTGTTGGTTGTACTGCTCTGACTGACCATGAAGAGCAGAGCTTTAGTGCACAAACACAAGGGAGCAGTGAGACTGTGTGTTCTTACAGGCTGCCCAGGACAAAGCTAATCCTCGCTCGAGGTCGAGAATAGAGATGATGTAGGCTTCTTTCTTTGGTGTTTAACATTCTTGTAAGTCTAAGGACAAATTTACGACGTAGAGTCCTCCCAGAACAAATGGTACTCTCTCACCTCTGAGCCTCCAATGATTTACTACCGTCATCTTCCAACTCAGAGTTCAAAGAATCAAGGAAATTGAGGCCTACCTCTTCACCTTTTAAATTAAAATCTACAAAGAAAGTTTCAAGGTGAGAGAAGACATAAAATCATATCAATGTATAAAATACAAGACAAAGAAAATGTTCTAATCCTCTTAATAAAATACTGTCAGTGTAGAGGAAGGCAGTCTCCTTATTCAAGCATATCCTTCTAACCTCTCGCTTCCCATAAAGACAGAAAGTAAAGCCATACTTTTAAGCCAGGCTAGTGAACAATAGAAGAACCCTCAAAATAATTTTCTGGGATAGTTCCATGGTACAAAACAATCCTTTAAACCATCACGCTTGAAAAGAAAGATCCAAAGGAGATCATAAGGGCTGGATCATAATGTGCTCATACTGTGCCCAAACAAGAGAGTAAATATTCACTGCAGGTCACACAGAACATCCCTTGAGCAGGGCCAGAAGGGCACATTGACAAATAATTTGACTTATGGCATGACCTGTGCAAATCTGCCCTAGTGAAAACCTGTTGGGTTGCAGAAACAGAAGTCTAGTCAAAGTGTTACTGTTTACTATGATGAGGATTCAGGCCACTTTTGCATCAGTCACCTATTGCTTCTAGTCAGTACCCATTCTAAATGGTCAGTACCTGTGCCTTTCTAGTTATCTTTTTTTTTTTTTCTTTTTCTTTTTTTTCTTGAGACAGGTTTTCACTCTGTCACCCAGGCTGGAGTGCAGTGGCATGAATATGGCTCACTGCAGCCTCAACCTCCTCCCACTTCAGCCTCCCCAGTAGCTTGGACCACAGGTTTACACCATCACATCTGGGTAATTTTCTTATTTTTTGTTGAGATGGGGTCTTACCATGTTTCTCAGGCTGGTCTTGAACTCCTAGGCTCAAGTGATCCTCCCACCTCAGCCTCCCAAAGTGCTGAGATTACAGGCATGAGCCACCGAGTCCGGCCTCCAGTTATCTCATACTGTATCAACCAAAGCAGCCACACAAAACTCAATTTCTGGAAATACAGACAACCTCCAAGGGATGCAGAAGGTAGAAGGTAGTTTCCCTGGATCTCCCTGATGCTATCTCCACAGAATAGGTAGAGAGGCCTATGAGAAGTTCTGTACTGGTGATGGTGGGACAGATAGAGTATAAAGTTAGTAATAAAGATGGCTCGAACGTAGTCTTTGCAATAGAGAAGACATGCTGTTTTAGGGAAAAGATTGGGAAGACTTGAGAGATACAGCAGAGAAAACATTGGCAAAAATTTGTAATAGATGAAAACCCTGTTTCCCAAAGAGCACAGCCGTTATTAGTTTGAAAATTTCCTGGGCCACCTGCTGAAAATGACAGACTCCTGGGCTTTCCTCCAGAAGCTCAAAAATCAGCATTGCAGAGGAGAGAGGGGAAGTCTAGAAAATCTGCATTTTTAACTCGTTTCTCAGGTGATTCTCAAAGAAATAGTCCAAGAAGGGGAAGAAGGATGATGTGCCTGGTCATTATCCTATGTGAGTTTAGATCCCATGGAGCACCCAAGAGGATGCCCCTGAATGCATTTGGAAAAACAGGTGTAGATGGTCAGAGCTGGAGTTAAAGATCTGGGATGAATCAGAATTTTCTGATAAAATGGAGGCAGGCAATGACAGAGGGAGAAGTTACTTGTCTATATATTCAATATCCAAATACTCTCCTATTTTGGAAGAAACTTGACTGTGTGGATCTTGGTGGGAGCAGGGCCCCGCCCCTCACTATGGGAGAAGAAGCCAGTAATTCCCTCCCCCTACTCTCTAGTGACCAGGATGTAAACACACATCAAGGTGAGGTCAATTAGCTGCTTCCACTCAGGACTTGGTGTGTTGAACTGGAGACTTAAAGATGCAAAAAGAGTTGAGACGTCCCAGCAACCACCACTCTAGTATCAAGGTTCCCATGGTAATGCCCTACCCAGAATCTTACTGGAAGAGGAACTTCTCTTCTGCTGAGCCATTTGCCAAGTCTGGTTTTTCACTGCTGCCAGAATCTATGAGCTACTTATATATTTTTCCATAAATTCTCGTACTGCCTCAGTTTATACGATTTGAAGAACCCTAGAGGACAAAAACAGACCCATGATAAATTCCTCTGGATATTAAAAAGAAGTACAAATATATGAGACAGAGAAAGCACATTCAAAAAACAAAGAGTCAAAGAGTTTCTTGAGATAAGGATTCAGGAGAGCACAATACCACAGAAATTAATAAAGAGTTCACTGAAGAAACCGATGTTCTAGGACTGGCCATTTCCTTTTCTCTCCTCCCAGATTACATTGATAATATTTCTATTTTTAAGAATTATCACACAATATTATAATTATTTCTCCCAGTAGACTACTGGTGCCAACAGGGTAAGACCTATCACGTATTCCCTGATAAATCCACAGGCCACTTCCAAGTGTTGTCTGCACACAGCATGTGCTCCAGAAATTCGTAAGGGAGGCAGGGAAGAAAAAAGGAAAGACTGAGCCTTGAAAAAGGAAAAACAGGTGGAATGGCAGTTCCCTTGGGCCTCCCTGAGATACAAACTAAGCCAACCTGTCGGGTTCCTCTCCCTCCTGCTGAGATGTCGCCAAAGCAGTACCTGGGTTCCCACCATGACCTCTTCCTCCTTGGGACATGTCTTTGCCCCTTTCAAAGATACTCGCCTCTCTCCTCCCCACCAGACACTTTAATATCATTTACACTAATTATGCAGTGGGATAGATTATACTTAGAAATACGAGACCCCTTTCAGACAGCCGGAAAAAGCCAGAAAGTGGAAGAAGAGCCCCTTCTTTCTAGTGAGAAGAGGCCAATAAAGCAGAAGAGTGAATGCTCATAACTTCCATTCTTGGCTTTCCAGAATGTGTTTATTGATGTTAATCTGTTCTTGTTCTACCACTGGGTACTAGTTATATGGGCAGCAGAAAACTCATCTTCTTAGCTCTTAGATCTGCAGACCAAGAAGAGTCAGGTCCTAACCTGATATGGTGACTATTGTATAGCATTCAGTGATTCTGGAATGGGTGCCAGACGCATTGATCAAATTGAACTTCTAGGTTGTCTATGGAAATTGGGAATAAGGAAGTGATATGGTTTGGCTGTGTACCCACCAAAATCTCATCTCAAATTCCCACAGGTTGTGGGAGAGACCTGGTGGGAGGTAACTGAATCTTGGGAGCAGGTCTTTTCCATGCTGTTCACATGATAGTGAATACGTCTCACAAGATCTGATAGTTTTAAAAAGGGGAGTTTCCCTGCACAAGTTCTCTCTCTTTGCCTGCTGCCATCCACGTAAGATGTGACTTGGTTCTCCTTGCCTTCCACCATGATTGTGAGGCCTCCTTAGCCGCATGGAACTGTAAATCCAATTAAATCTCTATCTTTGTAAATTGCCCAGTCTTGGATATATCAGCAGCATGAAAATGGACTAATATAGAAAATTGGTACCAGCAGAGTGGGGCATTGCTGAAAAGATACCCAAAACTATGGAAGCGAATTTAGAACTGGGTAACAGGCAGAAGTCAGAACAATTTGGAGGGCTCAGAAGATAGGAAAATGCTGGAAAGTTTGGAACTTCCTAGAAACTTGTTGAATGGCTTTGCCCAAAATGTTGGTAGCAATAGGACAATAAAGTTCAGGCTGAGGTGGTCTCAGGTGAAGATGAGGAACTTGTTGGGAACTGGAGCAAAGGTGACTCTTGTTATGTTTTAGCAAAGAGACTGGTGGCATTTTGCCCCATCCTAGAAATTTATAGAACTTTGAACTTGAGAGAGATGATTTAGGATATCTGGTGGAAGAAATTTCTAAGCAGCAAAGCATTCAAGAGATAATCTGGGTGCTGTTAAAAGCATCCAGTTTTATAAGGGAAGGTGAACATAAAAGTTTGGAAAATGTGCAGCCTGACAATACAACAGAAAAGAAAATCCCATTTTCTGAGGAGAAATTAAAACCAGCTGCAGAAATCTGCTTACATAATGAGGAGCCAAATGTTAATCCCCAAGACAATAGGGAAAACATCTCCAGGGCATATCAGAGGTCTTCACAGCAGCTCCTCCCATCACAGTCCTAGAGGCCTAGGAGGAAAAAATGGCTCTGTGGGCTGGGCCCAGGGTCCTTGTGCTGCGTGCAGCCTAGGGTCTTGGTGCCCTGCATTGCAGCCGCTCCAGCCATGGCTGAAAGGGGCCAAGGCAGGACTTGCCTGTGGCTTCAGAGGGTGCAAGCCCCAAGCCTTGTCAGTTTCCACATGGTGTTGAGCCTGCAAATGCACAGAAGTCAAGAATTGGGGTTTGGGAACCTCTGCCTAGGTTTCAGAAGATGTATGGAAATGCCTGGATGCCCAGGCAGAAGTTGCTGCAGGACCAGGGCTCTCATAGAGAACTTCTGCTAGGGCAGTGCAGAAGTGAAATGTGGGGTCAGAGTGTCCACACACAGTCCCCACTGGGGCACTGCCTAGTGGAGCCATGAGAAGTGGGTCACCATCCTCCAGCCCCCAGAATGGTAGACCCACTGACAGCTTGTACCATGGATCTAGAAAAGCCACAGACACTCAACACCAGCCTGTGAAGGCAGCCAGGAGAGAGGCTGTACCCCGCAAAGCCACAGGGGCATAGCTGCCCAAGATCATGAAAACCCACCTCTTGCATCAGTGTGACTACGATATGAGACATAGAGTCAAAGGAGATCATTTTGGAGCTTTAAGATTTGACTGTCCCACTGGATTTTGGACTTGCATGAGGCCTCTAGCCCCTTTCTTTTGGCCAATTTCTCCCATTTGGAATGGCTGTATTTACCCAATGCCTGTACCCCCATCGTTTCTAGGGAGTAACTAACTTGCTTTTGATTTCACAGGCTCATAGGCAGAAGGAACTTGCCTTGTCTCAGATAAGACTTTGGGTTGTGGACTTTTGAGTTAATGCTTAAATGAGTTAAGACTTTGAGGGACTGTTGGGAAGGCATGATTGGTTCTGAAATGTGAGGACATGAGATTTCAGAGGGGCCAGGGACTAAATGATATGGTTTGACTGTGTCTCCACCCAAATCTCATCTCAAATCCCCACAGGTTGTGGGAGGGACCTGGTGGGAGGTAATTGAATCATCGGGGCAGGCTTCCCATGCTGTTTTCTTGATAGTGAATAAGTCTCATGAGACGTTTTTAAAAGGGGAGTTTCCCTGCACAAGCTCTCTCTTTGCCTGCCGCCATCCATGTAAGATGTGACCTGCTCCTCCTTGGCTTCCACCATGATTGTGAAACCTCCCCAGCCATGTGGAACTGTTAAGTCCATTAAACCTCTTTCTTTCGTAAATTGCCCAGTCTTGGGTATGTCTTTATTAGGAGTGTGAAAATGGACTAATATAGGGTGTAAATAGATATTCAGTGATCAAAAGAGCAGGCTGAGGCAAAGACAATACTGTTGTCCCAAATATTCCATTTTCTCACACATTTCCCAGTGCCCTTCCAATTAATCATGACCATAGACTAGTTCAGGCTAACAAAATATAAGCAGAAGGGAGGGGTGTCAATTTTCAATTTCCATTCTCCCAATGAGGAATATGAATAAAGATCATCTTTTGGACCTGCAGATAGTAAGTTTTCAGGAAGAATGGAGAGATAGAGACAGAAGGAGCTGAGGCAGTTGAAAGGCCTTCATTTCTCCTGCCGGCAGGGCTGAGGAGGAAGATGTGCTCTCCAGATGAAGGAGCTGTAAGATGGTCAGCTTGGGCCTTTGTGTACATGCAGCAGAACGCCCTGCTGACCAGTGATGGACATGTACTATGAGAGACAAATTAGCTGTGTTGTTTCAAGACTCTGGGATTCGAGGATTCATTTCTTTTAAATGCAGTATAACATATCCTGTCCTAGTCACACTGCAATCTTCTTTTTCCTCTTTCATAAGGTTCACACCGTATACATCTTTCATGGATGGCTCTTTTTGAACAAACAGTGTATTAGTTTGTTTTCACACTGCTGATAAAGACATACCCAAGTCTGGGCAATTTACAAAAAGAAGAGATTTAATTGGACTTACAGTTCCACGTGGCTGGGGAAGCCTCACAATCATGGTGGAAGGCAAGGAAGAGCAAATCACATCTTACATGGATGGCAGCAGGCAAAGAGAGAATGAGCAAGACACAAAAGTGGAAACCCCTGATAAAATCATCAGATCTCGTGAGACTTATTTACTACTATGAGAACAGTATGGGTAATCCACCCCCATGATTCAATCATCTCCCACCAGGTCCCTCCCACCGCATGTGGGAATTATGGGAATACAATTCAAGGTGAGATTTGGGTGGGGACACAGAGCCAAACCATATCAAACAGTAATGAATATTATAGTCCCAATCCTGCCTAAAATGTTGCAAAACAACGTTACAGTCACTTTAAGCCACTTTGTACCATGTACTTTTGTCACTCCTTTAGAAAAATTCTTCTAATGCATTAGAGAAAGCTTTAAACTAGATTTGGTAAGAAAATGGTGAAGAAAGTCCCTCAGACTTCAGGGCCAGATATCCAGGATTCTTACATATTCTCAAAGGCATATACTTTTTGTTTTGTTTTGTTCTTTGTTTTTAATGAAACAGGGTACCCAGTTCTCCATCTTGTTTTATGGAAACTTGAGCATTTGTTGGTTTATAATCACACACATTCCTTGGTCTCAAATGTCACTGTTTTCTCCTGTGCACAGAAAGAAGGACAGATCTTCCAGCCTTGGCCAACAAGTACCAAATATTCCACAGTGTTCTGAGTGTATCAAAGAAGATTTTTGCCATTTGAGTAAAATTAGAATTATGCTATAGGCCATGTAGGGCCCTGTATTGGGGGTAGAGAATGAAGGGAGTAATACTCACTAGTTCTGGACATCTAAGACACTAGTTCTCTGATGTTACCAAATCTAAAACTCTTTTGCCCCTGCATTTGATGATTTGCCTTCCTCAAGGCAGTCTAATTTCCAACACCAAGCATTCAGAATCTTACAATAAACAGGAACGCTGTACTGAAGTTATAATACAATCTAATTTTAATGAAGACTATGAATTAAGGTCATCTTTTGGATCTGCAAATATTGTGTTTTCAGGGAGAAACAAGAAATAAAAGAAGTTATATATGAAAAGGGGAGTGCAGATATAGAAGTGGAAGGGACATTGTCAGAAGGAGGCAAAGAGTGCAGGAGGGTAGGCAGGGACAGTGGAGGCACTCACATATACAGTGTGCATGTAGGTGGAGGTTTGCTCCACAGAAAACTATCAGCTATTCACTGTTTATCCCGTGAGAAGCAGGTAGGACACTGACGGAGCTGGCTTACATACATCATCTCATTTAATCATCCCATTAGCTGATAAGACTGATATTTTCTGTTTTATATGAAAAAAACTGAGATTAAGACAAATGTGTTCAGAAAATCAGTGACCAAATTGCAGTGCAAAACTAAGTCTTCCCTACTGCAAAGCCCAAATTCTTTTCTTCAGCATTTGATAAATTATATTTTTTCAGAGTTTTATATATCGAATATCATTAATTTTCCCGTATCAATATACAGTCTGTGTTGCGCCCTTCTCCAAGCTAAATCAGGTATGCCCCCTGCCCAAATTCTACATGGGATAAATCACATGATAACATGTGTAAAAGGACAATTTTGCACGTATAGCTACATGTGCATAGAAGAAGTCAAAACTGAGTGTTAGGTTCATTAAGACTGTTTCCAATCAGATGAAGTCATTAAACAACCATGAACTTTCAGCAAACCAACATCCCAAGCTGATAAAGGACTCAGAATTGTGAGTAATCTGGTATGTCAGAACCAGTGTACCAAAGTACAGAACACTTTGACTAATGGAACATGATTAAGCCAAACATGTGCAGACAAGAACTCATTTTGTTCCATTCAGAGACGGAGTTTTCAATCACTGCTTAGTATAACCACCTTGAAGCCCCTTCCTAGTGAATAGAGCCTTTTGATCCTCACCTTGACTCCCTCCTGTTAAGTATTCAGTGAATTTTGTTGACAGTATATACTCCTTTGTCTGGCAGGCAACTAAACTCAGGAGAGAGAGACAGAGAGAGAGAGAGACAGAGAGTAAGAGTGTGTGTGTGTGTGTGTGTGTAACATTCTGGTGGACTTTGTTTTATTCTGAGACATAACTGATTACGCTTCTCCCTCTTGAATAAGGAGGTGGGCTTCCAAAATGTTTGCTCTTTCCTAAATTGTTAGCCTTCAAGAACAGTTAAGAATCTTGAATCCCTAATATACATTATACCGAGACACATGCCCCAGGCAGTTCAGGGCATACCTGAGACATAGCTGTCTAAGACACCAGCTTTGGTCAGGCCAGAAGTAGCTGATTCCAGCTCTTTCGGTTGAAGCTGGTGCTTTAGAAGTGATTATATTCCCTTTATGGAACTTCCAAAGAACAACTCTTCCTGCACTTACCTCTCCCAGACGTAAGTCACGGAACTCCACCATCTGTGAGAGAAAAATCCCAGCTATTGGCTATGAATTGTTTTAATGCTGAGATAAAGGCTTAGAAGAGAACCAGCACCTGCCCAGCATCCTCCGTGATTAACATAACACAGAACACCTGCTAGACTATGGCGGCTCTTCCAGTCCAAGTTTTATTTTTTTAATCATTCCCACATTCCTCCAAATAAGCAAGCCAATACTATTTTCAGAAAGCAAGATTATGCACTGTGACAGGGCATTCATTCAGAAGTAGACATTTGCCAAGAACCTAAGTCAGGCACTAAGCTTGGCTGGGAGATGAAAATGTGAATACGATGTCGAGGTTACTGCCCTTGAGGAGATGAAGACATCTCCATCAGGTGTGTAAGTCAAATAACAACACTCCATAATAGTGTCATAAGGATGTAATAAAATCATATCCTGTAGCAACTAACACTCAGGTCTGGTAAAATTTAACAGAGGGACTGGTAATTGAGTTGGGTCTTGGGGAACAAGTGGAATTTGGAGAGATGGAAGATACAGGGGAATAAAGTCATTCTAGGCAAAGACAAGAGCATGTGCAATGCACTAAGACATGAAAAAGTATGGATATGGTCAAGATGTGGCACGCTGTCTTGAGTTACTAGAAGTGGGTGAGGTGTGGGTAGGGGATTGTCATGAAGTCTGCTTGTAATGTACTAAGTATGCTAAACTAATGACTTTGAACTTTATCCTGTACACGGTGAAGAACTCGTCAAAATGTATAGTTTGTGGGCACTTCATCTTCCAGCCAAAATAGGCAAACAGACACCGTATTTACCCTACCATCCAAACAATTAGAACACTTTACAAAATATGTAAAACAATGAGTTTCAGATATTGGACAACAGCCAGTACAAAACAATCATTCTTGAGAAAAAGGAAACAAAATAAGCCCACAATTACTGTGGCTTATTGTCTAGAGGAAAGTTCCAGATTTCAGGCCAGAGGGTGGTCTACCTGAGTTGAGGATACAGAATTGAGAATTTGGGTGGGTACTGGGAAGGAGAACACCCGGAAAGGAGCTGAAGGAGAGAAGGATGGAGCAAGAGAACCCTCAGATGGGGACTAATTACTGCATGTGTGTGAGGAAACTACCCTAGCCAGGAAAGAACCAATTAAAAAGAAAAGGTAAAATAACCAGTGAAGTTCACACAGGGCCAGGAATAGTTTGGATTTCTACCAGTCAGTGTGGAAGGACATTGTAATTCATGGGGCATTGGGTGGAGTATTTAGAATATATTGCTTTGGTAGTAGGGAAAATTAGCCTTAGATGGAAGCCCTCTTTATCTTAAAAAACTTAAAAAGTAGGTCTTGAAAGGATGAAAGTACTTCCAAGTAACAGGATACAGAGCAAGCACACAAGCACACACACACACCCCCTTACATACACCCACACACACACTCTCACACAGTAAATCTAGTAAATTCACAATGTTACAATGTATAGCACATAATAAAACACATCCAGTCATGCAAAGAAGCAGAAAAAAAATGAGCCATAATCTGAACAAAAGTATTGATAGAACTAGATATAAAAATAGTAGACAAGGACATTAAAGCAGTTACATAATTTCATTTCATCCATTCAGGAAGGTTTCATGTTTAGACATTGAAGATATAAAACACCCAAATCAAACATCTAGGGATGAAAAAAGTTAATGTCTGAAATGACAAATAAACTGGATATAATAACTACAGACACTGAATAAGAAAAAATTACAAAACTTGAAGACATAGCAATAGAAACTCTCCAAAATGAAACATAGAAACAAAAAACATGAACAGCATTAGGGAACTATAAGGCAATTTCAAAAGGCTAATATATGTAAAATTGGTGGCCCCAAAGAAAGGGAGAGAGAGAAGGATGGAAAAAAATATATTTGAACAAATAATGAAAAAATCTTCCAATTTGATGGAAACTATAAACTCACAAATTCAAGAAGCTAAATGAATCCCAAACACAAGACACATAAAGAAAACTACACTGAGGCACATCATAAACTATTTAAAATCAGTGAAAAAGAGAAAATATTAAAATCAGCTAGAGACAAGAATCACCTGTGCAGAGAAACAAAGAATGGTGATAGCAGCTTTCCCTTTAGTGACAAAGGAAGCAGCTTTCTCTTTAGTGACAATATATAAGTTAGAAGAAAATGGACCAACATCTTTATATATTCAAGAAACAACAACAAAACATATCAGCATAGAATTCTATACCCAGCTCTCAGAAATGGAGACAAGATAAACACCAATCACAAATATAAAAGCTGAAAGAAATTACCACCAGATTTTTACTACAGGAAATCTTGAAGACATTCCTTTAACATGGAAAATGATATCAGGTGGAAATTTGGATCTATCCAAAGGATACAGCACTGGAAATGGTCAATATGTAAGTAAATGCAGAATACTCTTTTTCCTTATTTTGAAAATATTTTTTAAAGATAACTGACCACTGAAATAAAAAAATAACCACGTGTTGTGGGGTTTATAACACGTAGAAGAAAACTGTATAACGATAGCACAAAGGCTGAGAGGGGAGACACAGAAGTCTAATGTTGTCTGTAATCCCAGCACTTTGGGAGGCCAAGGTGGGCACATCACCTAAGGTCAGGAGTTCAAGACCAGCCTGGGCAACATAGTGAAACCTTGTCTCTACTAAAAATACAAAAATTAGCTGGGCATGGTGGTGCACACCTGTAATCCCAGCTACTCAGGAGGCTGAGCTGGGAGAATCACTTGAACCCAAGAGGCGGAGGTTGCAGTGAGCTGAGATCGCACCACTGTACTTCAGCCTGGGCAAAAGAGCGAGACTCTGCATTAAAACAAAAAAAAAAAGTCTAATGTTGTAAGGTCTTATATTTCAATGAAGTGATTTAATGTCACTTTAAGGCACATTCTGATAAATTAAACATATATCCTATAAGTCCTAATGCAATCACCAAAAAAAATCAATGAATGTTATAAATCAATAATATATTCAATAAGCCAACAAATGAGATAAAATTGAATCATAAAAATAACAACTCAAAAATTGGCAGAAAAGAGGAAATAAGAACAAATGTGACAAATAGAAAAAGAACACTAAGATCATAAATTTAAACTCAACCATATCAATAATTTTTTTTTGTTTTGTTTTTTTGAGACAGAGTCTCGCTCTGTTGCCAGGCTGGAGTGCAGTGGTGCAATCTTGGCTCACTGCAACCTCCACCTCCTGGGTTCAAGTGATTCTGCCTCAGTCTCCCAAGTAGCTGCAATTACAGGCATGTGCCACCATGCCAGGCTAATTTTTGTATTTTTAGTAGAGATGGGGTTTCACCATGTTGGCCAGGATGGTCTCGATCTCTTGATCTCGTGATCTGCCTGCCTTGGCCTCCCAAAGTGCTGGAATTACAGGTTCAACAAATTTTATATGTGGTCGAAATGCCCTAATCAAAAGGTAGAGATTGTCAGACTGAATTTTAAAAAGCGAGATTCAACTATATGAAGCCTACAAAGCCATTTTTTGGTTGTCTGTGCCCATCTTTGTAGACTGTAACAGCCCTAATGGGCTGTAGCTCTAGCTGTTGCTTCTCTTCTTAGCCTCTGAAAAGCAATGGCCTCTGGTGGCTATGGACTTTACCAAAGTATAGTGCAAGTCTCATTGTATTCCCTAGAACAGATATTAAAATGCCACATTTTATCCCTAGTTTCTGGATTCTTCAGCTCTCAAAACGGCCAACCCATATTTTCAGGAAGCATTCTAACTTAATGTACTTACCAAATACCTGTAATGTATCAAATTGTGAACTTCCCAAAACTGCAACATGTATCATGAATCTGATAATCTTCTCTCTTCCAACTAAAAGGTCCACATTATTAGTTCATTTATTAATTCATTCAACAAATAGTTAACACTTAGAGCCCAGCCACTGTGCTAGATATGTCCTATACACAGGTATACATTGTTGAAACAAACTGGGATAGTTTCTGTACCCATGAAACTTAAAATATAGTAAAAGAGGTAGATTGTAAACAAATAAACATATAATTACATGTTGTGTTAAGAGTTGTAATGGATACAACAAGAAAATATCAGGAGGCAAATGTTAAGTAGATAATGTGGCTGAAATAATTGACATTGAGAGATATCATTTAAACTAAATCTTGGCTATGAACTAGTCACAAGAACAAAGAGAAGAGTTTGGTCAAGCACAGGAACAGTGTATGTGAACCCCTTGAAATGGGAAAATTTGATCTATTTCAAGTGCTTGAAAGATCTGAAGAGTCACCTGAGATGAAGCTGGGGTGGGAAACTGGAGCCAGATCACACAGGATCACAGCAAGAAGTTTTAATTTTCCTCTAAGTACACTAGAAAATCACTGATGCATACAAATAGGAGAAAAACATATGTGACTTAATTTACTTTTTTTTTTTTTTTTTTTTTTTGAGACAGTCTCACTCTTTAGCCAGACTGGAGTGCAGTGGCGCGATCTCAGCTTACTGCAAGCTCAGCCTCCCAGGTTCAAGCGATTGCCCTGCCTCGGCCTCCCTAGTAGCTGGAATTACAAGTGCACACCACTACGCCCAGCTAATTTTTTTGTATTTTTAATGGAGACAGGGTTTCACCATGTTGGCCAGGATGGTCTCCATCTCTTGACCTCATGATCCTCCTGCCTCGGCCTCCCAAAGTGCTGAGATTACCAGCGTGAGCCACGGTGCCCGGCCTTAATGTACATTTTAAGACTTTCACATGCAAGTCTCTGGAAAATTGGTGACAGTGGGCTGGGAGTAGAAAAAGGGCAACAGGAATAATCTGGCAGTTTCTACAGACACTGTGTGAGAGAGAAATCAAGGGTGATTCCAGCTGGGTGGAGGATACAAAGATCGGGAGGACAGGAGGAGTGACAAGTTTGGGGGTGGGAATCAGGAATTCAGTTTGAAAATCAGGTTAAGTTTGAGAGATATGTTTCCCTTGCTCAGGAGCCCACATCAACAGAGAAGCTGAAGAACTGGACCTTGGAAGAGGATCTCTAAGAGTTCAGATCATAATCTAGGTCTCCTGATTCAAGAATGCATATCCAATGATATCTAGTACATCTCCAGTTCGAAATATGGCTTCTTCCTCTCTGTTGCTCTGCTCTCCTTTTCCTTATGACTGCTCTGAATGAGAGCCTAACTGAGCTCCAGGTTGCCCACTCACAACCTACACTTCCTTGCACCACCTTAATAACATGTGCAGCATGCAGCAATGCAGCTTGTAAAACAGAAATGATCAGAAGCCCTTTGCAAAACAAAGGCCGGATCTCATAGCCTATCCAGTTTGATTGCTTCCTTCCAACCAATGGAATGACAGGTTTTGCAGGCCTAATTATTTGTCAGGTAATCAATCTAGTCTGCTATCATTGTTTAATCTCTACGCCTCACTAAACACAAGCCTAATATTTCACCATTCCCTCCTCCATGCAAAGGAAGTTGCTCCCAGCTTCTAACCCACACTACTGCTCTTGCCCTTGATTGACATCAAGCAAAGGAGATATTTAAAGACAAGCTCAAGTATCTTCAATTTTACAGATTTAGGATTGTCACCATAAAGTGAGCCTAAAGTTTGTTGCCCCAAAAGGATAGAGGAACCCGCTGGCCATGACACTGCTCTCCTTTTGACACTAACATCACCAGACCTGGAGGGTACCTGGGACACCAGAGACAAGGATGGCTTCGAAGCCCAGGAGGGTGAGCTCATGTCCTAGAAGCAACAGCAAAATTGTGAGCACCACACTCTGGACAGAAGACAAAGTTGTCTTCCCATACACTGAGGACTCTTGGCAGAGCACCCCCTTGGAATCCACTGACCTTAGACTCAAACATCAGAAAAATCTATCAAGCCACTGGTACAGCCCCAAGATACCGAAGGAGGAAAAAATACCTTGTTCAGGGACATTCTTGCCTCTCACTAAAGCTAAGCTGCCCTGCTGGCTGTCAAGTTTATGACTCAGAATCCCAGAACTCTTCTCGAAGTTACCCTTAGCTGTCCACTTACCAGCCAGGCAGCCTGTCTATTCCTGTGAAATATACAACTTCAGGGCTTCTCACGGGCTTGGGACTATTAAATATATATATATATATGTATATATATATATATAGACCAATAACCAAGTGGAAGAGGTGTTTATTTTTTAAAAGCCATTACAGGACAAAGATATAAGCTTTATTTCAAATTTGCCTTTTTAATTTTTTAAAATGTATAATATTTAAGTTAAAAAGATTGCTCCAACAGTTGGAAAATAGTTAAATTACAGTACTGCCACTCAATAAATTCTGAAGACTTCGAAACAATACAGAACTGTGCTTTTCATAGTACATTTTAAGGAAGAAATGCTTGAAATTATATATGGAGTGTAATTACAATCATGAAAATCATATACAAAACAGCAATAATGGAAAAAATCCTGTGAGGAAATATGCCAAATTGTTAATAACTGATACTGTTGTTTGATGAGAAATATCATCTTTTTCCTTTCATTGTTCAGTATTTGCCATTTTTTCTAATAAATTTGCATTCCTATTATGAGACATGTTATTGTTTTACTTTTAGAACAAATTAGATATAAATTCTTCTACTTTGCCTACTCACAGCCCTGTTAAATATGTAGGTATCATTTAAATCTATATTTTAAAATTACCATCAAGCAAAGGTTACTAATGCTACTATACCAAAATGTTATTTCTGTGAATTATATTTAACCAAGTCCAGGAGAACCAAACTTGTGGTCAGAACACTAGGATCAACTTTTTTCCTGCTTTTTGAGATAATTGTAGATTCACATGCAGTTGTAAGAAATAATACAGGGATTCCATATTCCCTTTTCCTGTTTTACATCTTCTGTCACGCCAGTACAATACCACACTAGGAAACTGACTTGATACAATCTGTGACCTTACTCAGATTTCACCAGTTTTCATGCACTAGTGTGTATTTAGTTCTGTGCAGTTTTATCTTGTGTGTAGACTTGTGGAACCACTGCTATAGCCAACATTCAGAACAGTTCCATCACTGCTGCTGCGCTTTTGAACTCACAGCCACCTCACTCCCCTGCTCCCTAACTCCTGGCAATGGTCAACTTTTCGTCATTGAACAATGACCCATCCCCCATGCAGGATTCACTATGCCAGTATAGTGATGGATACAATCAAATACACAGTGGAGGCTAGTGTTTAGGAGTGCAGGCAGGAACTACACTAACTGGGTTCAAATCTGAGGTGGCCACTGTCACCTTTGGAGAAGTATTAAACTCTTTATGCTACAGTGTCTTCATTAAGATGGGGATAACCATATAATAGAACTTCATAGGGTGGTTAGAATTCAATGAGTTGATACTTACAAAGCAAGAAGAAAGCACCGGGCATGAATAGAGGCATGTTACTATCTAAGAACTCCCAATCCAGTGGAGAATACACAAAGCCCTGATCAGTTCAGCCTGTGAGCAGTGATGTAATATAAATGTAAACACAGTATAAGGGGAGGCCCTAGGAGGGAGCAGTTAATTCTGGCTGTGGAAGGCTGAGCTAGGCTTCCCCAGAAACGGAATATTTGGGTTGGGTTTTGGAGGATGAGTAAGATTTTGCCACGGAAAAAAAAAAAAAAAGATGTTTCATGCTGATAAACAGCTTGATCAGTGACCCTGAGAAGGCATGGCCATTTCTAAGGGGTAAAAGCTTGGAACAAAAATCTGGAAGAGTAGGGGAGACTGTGGGGGCGGGGGAGTGGTGGTAGCCAAACAGGAAGCCTGGGTGAAGGTTGGGGCTGGGTTTTGAGGGGTCCTTGTATGCCATGCTGTAATTAGCAATCGCGATTGCAATCCTGGAGAAGACTAGAATACAATAGAAAGAACAAAGTGCCTGCAAAAGTCAGGCACATCAGGAGGAGAGAATTAGAATGGATGTGAAAGTATGTTCTAAATTACAAAACACCAGCAGTGGCGATTAATTGCAAACACTAGCAGCAGCAGAAAAATGTTTAAAACACGGTCACCATTCGTGTTAGACGCACATTATCCTGAGTGTCTGGGGCAAGGGCATTAGAAGTTACAACGCTAATTCACGCCAGAACTTGTCCTCGCCCTGCCCGGCAGGTTCCACTCTAGCCAGGTGTTCCTAATCCCTTCACAGGCAACCTGAAACCATCCTTTTCTGGGATTTCCACAGGAAGCTCCTGGGCAGGGACTTTGGCAGTTGCCAGTGTCTCTCCCAGTCTCTGGGACCATTCACTTTTTCCCTGTCATCGGTCCCCAGTATTTATCCAATCATCCGGCCATTGCCTGGGCTCTGGCAGTGATGGTCCCTGAACATGTGCTTCCCTTCACGCTCTCTGCCTTGGACATGTCATCACTTCCTGGTGGTTTTCTGGGGGCCCTGACCTCCCATGCTTGCTGTGACTATGATCTCCCTGGCCAGGGCCGGTGCAGATTTCTGCTTGTCTTTCACAACTTATTCTTGCCTTTCTGGTCCTAGGTCTTCCAATGACCTGATGCTGCCTACACTGGGATGTGGCCCACAGAACAAGAACACATTACCTTGTGGTTTTGCTTCAAAAAATGTTCTCAATCAGCCGCCTTCTTCTGGTTATTTTTCTCATTATAGAGAGAGAGGGAGAAGGACCAAGAACACTTATTTCACTTACTCATCATAGACCGAAAAAAATAACTACTTTTTTTTTAGTATCAGACACCTTCCTTTTTGTTCTGATATTCTCATATCTGTGAGGGAAAAAAAAAGATTTTGGAAGAAATGGCTCTTGCTAAGTACATGGTGGTAATGGTATAAAGTCTGGCTCTGAAAACTAAGAAACCAGAAAAAAAATTAAAAATTTAAAAATTACCTCCCTGTCCTCTAAACAAAGTTGAGTTAGTCTATGAACTAGTCAGCTGATCACAAAGATGAAATGCAACCAAACAGGACTTAGGAAGAAATAGCCCCAAGTTTCCCTAAAACAATACCTTATTGTCCTCCATACAACTGAGCTGTCTCTTTGCATCTAGCCAGTATTTTAACTTCCATGACGAACCTCCCTCATTTGAAGTTGATCCATGGAATATATGACTTAACAGGATATATCAAAAACACAACACCTTCCCAACAAAACTCATCAGACATTTTCCCATGCAATGCACATCTTAGATAAAATTCACTTGCAGCCAAT
Organism: Macaca nemestrina; assembly: GCF_043159975.1. Lineage (NCBI taxonomy): Eukaryota > Metazoa > Chordata > Mammalia > Primates > Cercopithecidae > Macaca > Macaca nemestrina. The sequence goes on from NC_092128.1 coordinate 14,579,526, forward strand.
AAAATTCTTCATGTAAATAAATAAAAACGTCCAACTATATTATTTGTGGGGAAAAAAATCCCTCATTTCTATGTTTGGAAAAATGCCAATTTTTTTTTTTTTCTTTTTTGAGATGGAGTCTCACTCTGTCACCCAGGCTGGAGTGCAGTGGCGCGATCTTGGCTCACTGCAAGCTCCGCCTCCTGGGTTCCAGCAATTCTCCTGCCTCAGCCTCCCAAGTAGCTGGGATTACAGACGTGTACCACCACACCCAGCTAAATTTTGTATTTTTAGTAGAGACAGGGTTTCACCATGTTGGCCAGGCTGGTCTCAAACTCCTGACCTCAGGTGATCTGCCCACCTTGGCCTCCCAACGCGCTGGGATTACAGGCATGAGCCACTGTGCCCAGTTGGAAAAATGTCAATATTTTAAATTCCCTAAGTCCCTATGCCAATCTATTGCAGAGTTAGAACCTGTATATTTCACAGTTTGTGGAAGGGTGCCATATAGCCTATGGGGAATTTGGATCTTTGCTTTCTGACCTTCACCCTGGCAGAGAGGAGTCAGTTAGAGAGAGAGAGGAAATACAACATAAACGATGGCAGAGAAGGATGAGTTATTTTCAGTTTAATGTGATAGGATAATCTGTTAAGAAATTAATTGCACCCCACTTCTCACTGCAGTAGACACCTCGGTAAAGGACAAAAGGTCATTTCCTTTCCCCACACAGGCGCCTACCATCCCTTGCCCCTACTCCTATCCACAGGATAGTTTTAACTGACTTTGTTTTTGCAAAGTCTAAAAGTGTCTCAAACTCTGCAATGTACAAAAATTACCTGAGGGGCTTCAAATGGATGTTTCTGGGTACCTCCTTGGACCAGCCAATTACGATTTCTGGGGATTGGAACCCCCATTTTAAACAAATTCCCTAAGAAATTCTGATCCAGTGGGTTTTAAGAACATTCTTTGAGAAACATTAAGCCAAAAAAGACACACACAACACCACTGAAATACCAGGGTGGGTAACACAGGGGAGCTGAGGATCCAGGGGAAAGATCCAGATCTCAGAGCTTGGCATTCATGCTGGCAGTTAGGGGTCACTGTCAGGTTTCAAGCGGGACTGTGATGAGGTAAACTCCACAGCTCATAGCCCACGTGTTGCCTTCTGCAAGAAGCTTCCATCCTAGTCCAGAAGGGGTTCCTGCTCCTCCATGCTCCATACTTTCATACTCCATAGCCTTTCATACTTCTAACTCACCACTGACCACACTATCCTGATATGATCATTTGATGATCTCCCCTCCACCGGTAAGCTTCTGTGAGCAAGGACGTGCCTGGGTTCCATTTACCATGTCACCACCAAATGGTCCTGATTTTTCATCATCAAATGTTCCTGGAAGCAACGTCAGTGCCCCACAACTCCTTGCTCACTTGTCCTGGAATGCTTCATTTCTAGCAGAGAAACTGGGCCCCATCTGCCTGAACGCCTCATAAAACAGAGGCTGTCCACGTTATGGAAGGCATGGAATGAAACGGGATGCCTGAAGTCTTGATCATTTTCGAAGTTAGTTTACATTTTTGTGTTTCAGAAAGAACTAAATCTCTCACAATCCTCCAAAGTCCACATGTGTAGGCCAAGCCCCTTAAGGCAATTAAAGGAATAGGAAAATGTACCCACAGCTGATTTCAGCATGAAAGCACGTGGTGTCCAAAGTCTTTTAAATCCTTAAAGCAAAACACCTGGATTCTGTTCCAGGCCGCCCGCTCCCCACCCAGCTCCAAGCACCTGTTTCTATCTGACCAGCCCTCCCACTTTCTACCCCTCCCCGCTCAGGAGAAGAGGCAAGAATTTTTAAATTCTGATTTTGCTTGTATAAAGATGGTAAGAAACATTCCGTGAACTAGGAATCATAAGGCTCCTCCCCCCCCACACCCCCCGCCGTGAGATCTACCCTATAGAAAGTCCCTTCTATTTTCAGAGAATAAAATCGAAACATCAAATGGATGGGAACACAGCGACCACACCGTCCCTGGCAGGGCCACCTCTGACTGTACCTGAATTTCCTCTGTGGACTGCACCCAATCTACGGAGTCTGTGGCTCTTTCAGCTCCTTCGTCGTCATCTGGTGCAGCCCTTGTGCGCTGGAGGCCCTCAGATCAGTACGGGGGCCCAGTGCCGTGGCTCACGCCTGTAATCCCAGCACGTTGGGAGGCCGAGGCGGGAGGTTAACTTGAAGTCAGGAGTTCTAGTCCAGCCTGGCCAACGTGGTGAAACCCCGTCTCTTCTAAAAATACAAAAATTAGCCGGGCATGGTGGCGGGCGCCTGTAGTCCCAGCTACTCAGGAGGCTGAGGCAGGAGAATTGCTTGAACCTGGGAGGCGGAGGTTGCAGTGAGCTGAGATCTCCACACTGCACTCCAGCCTGGGCGACAGAGCGAGACTCCGTCTCAAAACCAAAAACAAACAAAATCAGGAAGGGGACTTTGAACTCTTTAATACTGAGGCTTGGAGGGGCCCTAGCATGGGATTTGGGTAACCCAGCGCTTTCCCTTTGAGGAGTGGCTCTAGAAATCGCCTTCCGCAGTCCACAGGGAAGCGCTTTGGCCACGATCCAGGACTGAGTCCTCCCTAGGGTGTGGGTGAGCCCCACGGCTGGGCCCAGCCCCCTGAAGACCACCGGGTAGCCTCGCTCCCGTCCCTCGCCCCAGCCTCGCCCTACAGCCCCGCCGCGGGAGGGGCCGTCTGGAGGAGATCCGCACCTGGGCCTGGGCTCCTGGCTGGGGGGAGCCGAGCAGGCGGCGCCTAGGCCCGGGTCCTCCCCGCCCTCGCAGCTGCCCCAGCCGAGCCTCCCGGGCCGGCCTCGCCCTGGGGGTGGGGGTGAGGGGGAGCAGCCTCGGGCTGCGGCTCCCCCGGCCCGGCCCGTGCGGGCTGCACACCTGCCCGCCCGGTGAGGCTTCATTAGGCCGCGCCTGTGCATCACGGCCGGCCGCGGCGGCGGGAGTCCAGGCCATGGAACCCACAGAGGATGCCTGCCAGGGACCGCGGGGTGAGTGTGGAGACCCTGTCCTGCGAGGGGGTCAGGCTTTGGGGGCTGTGGGAGGGGGGAGGCCTGTGATCACCAGTTCAGTGTTAGCCGACCTAAGAGCTTCAGTAGGCCGAGGGCCGGGTGGAGTCGGTGGGGTAGGGTGGGAGGAGGCCGACCTCACTGCCCCTGAGCTTTGGGTTTGCAACCCATCCCCCCGCCTCCAATCTCCCAACGCCCTGGGGAGAGAACCCTGGGAGCCCCAGGACCCTTCCAGTCTGGGGCCTGACACCCGTCCCCTTCTTACAAGGGCACATCACTCCCATAGGACAAGTGCTTACGGAGCACCCACAGTGCTGGGTACCAGGCTTTTTGCTACAGTACAAGCTTTCCTAAAATGCTGTAAAACAAATTTGTCCCTGCTTCCCCACACCACCAGCCAGCTTTGTCCCTTCTCTCCATAGAGGCCTGCTCGTCCTCTTCACCAGCCCAGACCCTCTCATGCAAGTCGGGTCCAGCCTGTGTCCTAGGAAGGGACTTGGAACGGCACCCTTGACCATGACCTTCTTCCTTGACACTCTCTTAGAAAGTCATTCCTACAGCCAGGCGCGGTGGCTCATGCTTGTAATCCCAGCACTTTGGGAGGCCGAGGCTGGTGGATTACCTGAGGTCAGGAGTTGGAGATCAGCCTGGCCAACATGGCAAAACCCCATCTCTACTAAAAATACAAAAATTAGCTGGGTGTGGTGGCACACACCAGTAATCCCGGCTACTTGGGAGCCAGAGGCACGATAATCGCTTGAACCCAGGGGGCCAAGTTTGCAGTGAGCCAGAATCTCACCATTGCACTCCAGCCTGGGTGACAGAGTGAGACTCCATCTCAAAAAAACAAAACAAACCAACAACAACAACAAAAAAGTTATTCCTTAAGACCTATCTCATGCAATTTTCATTAATGTAACAATAGCTTAGTCGTTACTAAGCATTCATTACAAATGTTCCAATTTAGTTGGAAATGATAAAGCAGCTCCCTGAGCTCAGGGTTCTTGGGGTTATGAGTCAGTTGGGAGGTGAAAGTGGGGGGACCATTTGATGGCCCCAGGAAGGACTCCATGTCGTGATTAAGTACACAGAGTATGTGCTCAGGGTGCTGTGTGATCTTGGACACATTGCTGTGTCATCCTCATTCCTTCATCTGTTAGAAGGGAATATTAGCAGTGCTGTTCTCGCAGAGGTTAAATATGCACTGTGCTAATCTTTGAAAGGTGCTGAGTGCCATGCCTGGAACATGGTAAGCTCCCGATGCATCAGTCAGCTCAAAGAAAGGAAGCCAAGCTTTAGGGATAAGTGGTAGGGTTTTTAGTTCTAGCTGGGTTTCCTTACTCGAAAAAGAGGTTGACCAGAGACTGAGATTCTGCTTTGCAGGGAGCGGGAGGAAATGGACATGCTGGGTGGTGGTTGGTGGGGGGGCCTGTATGGGGCTGAGTAGGGTTGGCAGAGACAGAGTTCCGTGGTTGTCCCTGTTATCTCTTTTGATGTTCTTGCCTCAGCTGCTGGAGATGATCGAATCCTGCCTTGTCCCATTTCCAAGCAATAATGCCTGTGTTAATAATGATGCAGCAGGAATAGCATCTCGCCTTGGGAGAAGCAGGATCCCTGTCAATCTGTTTCTCTTTGTCTTCCTGGTCCACCCCTAGCCCCAACATGATCCCTTGGAGATACCTGAACAGTCCCTCAAACTCATACCCCTGGTGTCTGGGAAAAAGGGAACTCACAGGGAGTGAACACTCCCAAATTAGGAGATACCATGAACTAAGGCCTTCTCAGAATTGCATGCATTTGTCTAGATTTTTGAAAGAAGTTGGGTTATCTGATTTAATCCTCACAAGAGTCAAGCTAGGAAGGTAAGTGTGGAATTATTACCCCATTTGATAGGTAGACAAATTAAAGCTTAAGATCAAACCGTTTGCAGAGCAGGAAGCAACATTTCCTCTTGGCCAGTTCTTCCTTCTCCCTGATGCTAAGGTCAGTGGATGTTGGCTCCCCACAGGCCAGGAAGCTGCAGAGAAGGCCCTGGCTGCCAGACCCCGGGAGAAGGAACTGCTCCGGGGCTCAGCCCCTCATGCTCAGGACACTCAGAGTGAGGAACCGCCACCCTCCTGCACCATCTCAGGAGAGAAGAAGCCGCCAGCAGTCTCTGGAGAAGCCACTGGGGCTGATGCTGGGAGACCGTGCCCACCCCCCCGCTCCAGGGCTCTCCACAAAGACAGAACGGTAGCCCGCTCCAGGCCCCAGGCGCCGGGGGAAGATTGCTCCCTCCCGGTGGGCGAGGTGAAGACAGGAAAGAGGTCCTATTCTCCAGCCCCTGGGAAGCAAAAAAAGCCTAACGCCACGGGATTGGCCCCAACATCATCTCCTGGTGCCCCTAACTCAGCCCGTACCACACACAACCCAGTGCCCTGTGGGTCAGGCCGGGGGCCCTGCCACCTGGCCAACCTCCTCAGTACATTGGCACAGAGCAACCAAAACAGAGACCAGAAGCAGGGGCCCCCGGAAGTGACTTGCCAACTTAAGAAAAAGACACGAACCCTATACCGCTCAGGTAAGTCCCTAAAGAGAGGAAACTGAAGAGATCTGGGATCATCCTGGGAAAAAGTGGGGCTGTGCGAAGAATCTACCCCCAGGAGACCCGAGGGATGTGGTTAGTTTGTACGTCACTTCGTCCCGGATTCTCTCTTGGGCCGTGGTAGTGCCACTATCTCTGACCCTCAGAGGGAAGGTTGGGTTATCACATCAGAAAATGAGGTTGGAGCTGGGCACAGTGGCTCATGCCTGTAATCCCAGCAGTTTGGGAGGCCGAGGCAGGTGGATTACCTGAATTCAGGAGTTGGAGACCAGCCTGGCCATCATGGTGAAACCCTGCCTCTACTAAAAATACAAACATTAGCCAGATGTGGTGGCCTGTGCCTGTAATCCCAGCTCTTTGGTAGGTTGAAGCAGGGGAATCGCTTAAACCCGGGAGGCAGAGGTTGCAATGAGGTGAGATTGCGCCACTGCACTCCAGCCTGGGCGACAGAGTGAGACTCCATCTAAAAAAGAAAAACAGAAAATGACCAGGGTAGAAAAGTAAGGAAAGTAAACATACCGCTCTCGGCTATAGCACCCAAGAGTGAGAAGGCCCAGCCCAATAGGAAAAAGGCTTTGGGAAAGTGTTGGGTTAGGGGCAGTGGCCCCATCTGTTAGAGATACTTGGTGAGCATCTCTCTTTCTCTTTGCCTGCCTGTCACTGGCATTTGTCCTCTTCACACAAGTTTCTTCTTCTTTCAGATCAGCTGGAGGAGCTAGAGAGGATATTCCAAGAAGACCACTATCCTGACAGTGAGAAACGCCGAGAGATTGCCCAGACGGTGGGGGTGACTCCCCAGCGCATCATGGTAAAGGGGGCCGGCTCCCTGGTGGCAGGGTGGATTGGTGGAGGGCCCACCATTGAAACTCTTGAATTGCACAGTGAGTGCTTAGGGGCAGCCTGGGTAGAAGCTGAATTGAGGCTTCAGAAGTGGCTGTGTCCCTGACTGTTTCCAGAGTGCCACAGCCTGAGAGCATTAGGAGAAGGCACTGCAGACTTTTGATAAAACCAGCCTGACAGAGGCCTCAGAAGCAGAGTGCTGGAGTGACCTTCCAAAGTTCTGTAGCTCCTTGTGCAACAGACAGGACCTAAGCCTGAGTCTCTGCCCCTCTTCTCCAGTTCTTCAAGCACCTTTCCCCCGTAGGTGTGGTTCCAGAATCGCCGGGCCAAGTGGCGAAAAATGGAGAAACTGAATGGGAAAGAAAACAAGGACAATGCTGCAGCCCCTGGCCCTGCCAGCAGTCAATGCAGGTCAGAATTCCTCCTCTTTCTGTATCATCCCTGTGGGTAGAAGTGGGGTCCAAGCTGGGATCCTGAGGGTCTAGAAGGAGAGCATTGGAAGGCTAGGCATGAGTCCTGGGGTTGCCAGCTAAGATTTACAGGGATTTTGGCTGCCATGGGATTGGGAAGTTGCCAATGCTCTGTAGGAGGCAGAGTTTAGGAATTGGTGTCTCTCCTGGCAATGATCGCCTGGGCAAATCCAGAGACCACCAAAGCTACAGTCTTCATTCTTCCTGCCTCCAGCTCTGCAGCTGAGCTCCTACCTGCTGTGCCCATGGAGCCAAAGCCTGACCCTTTCCCTCAGGAGTCCCCTCTGGATACCTTTCCAGGTGAGCTCCCACCTTCAGAGCTGGGGGAAAATGGCAACTAAAGATAGTGAAGATGGACCTTGTTTGATGGAGGTGGGAGTGACTGGAGTCCTCCAGTGTTTCGGCCAGCAGGGCCTATTCAGGGGGACCTGGCATGTCTTGTGTCTACCATTCAGCAATGCCAAACATGCCTCCCATTTCCCTTACCTTTATAGCCCCTCTTTGCTTTCTGCTCCTAGAGCCCCCCATGCTGCTGACTTCTGACCAGACTTTGGCCCCCACCCAACACAGTGAGGGTGCTCAGAGGGTGGTGACCCCCCCACTCTTCAGCCCCCCACCTGTGCGAAGGGCCGACCTTCCTTTCCCCCTTGGCCCTGTCCACACACCCCAACTGATGCCACTGCTGATGGACATTGCTGGCAGTGACAGCAGCAACAAGGATGGCCCCTGTGGGTCCTGGGGGACAAGGTAAGGAACCTACGGGGGGTAGGTCAGTCGAGTTATCTGGGCGGGGGTGGGGGTGTACATGGAGAGAAGATAGACCCTGAGAGAGAAGAGGGTTAACTGAGGGGAGCACAGAGTAGTACAGGAGTTGGGGATGAAAGAGATAAGGGGATCTGGGGAATGGCCTAGGGGATCACAGCAATAGAGCAGAAACAAGGGCAAGATGCTAGGAGCAGGAGGCAGGAGAAGAGGCAGCTGCAGCAGCCTTGCAAGGCTGGGGTCACCATGGAGATGAGAAGGAGTTGAGAGGAAGGGACTCAGCTACTGTAGTAGGAATGGGGAGCTCCTCCACCCCTGCACCTCACCAGCTGTTCCCCTGTCCTTGCAGCATCACCCTGCCACCCCACTGTTCATATTTGGAAGAGCTGGAGCCCCAGGATTACCAACAGAGCAACCAGCCAGGACCCTTCCAGTTCTCCCAGGCTCCACAGCCCCCACTTTTCCAGTCCCCTCAGCCCAAGTTTCCCTACCTCCCCACTTTCCCCTTCTCCATGCCCAGTTCGCTGACACTTCCACCGCCCGAAGACTCTCTGTTTACATTTCCCTGTGGCCCCAGCGGGGGCACGTCACAGGGCTATTGCCCAGGTGCCTCCTCAGGGCAGATCCTGATGCAGCCCCCTGCTGGGAATATGGGTGAGTTGGGGCTGGGAGAGAAGGTCCCCTTGGGATTGAGGAAGGTGGGTGGGAGGGGACAAAGAGCCACGTTATCTGGAGGGTAGACTGAAGCAGGTCATGCGTGGTGAATAAAACCTTTGGTTTATGAAGCTCTTCTCCCTCGAATTCTGCAGAGGCTGCAGAGCACAGGGAGAGTTAGCAGAGAACTCTGGAGTCTGGCATTAGGAAAACAGGTTTGAAATCCAGCTCAGCCAGTTACTAGCTCTCCTGAGTCTCAGTTTCTGGGACTCTGAAATGGGACTCACAGTTCTATGTCAGGGAGGGATTTGGTGAGGATTATAAACAACAGGAGTGAAAATACTTGGCTTAGAGTAGATGGCAGCTAATATTCTGCTGGGCCACTCGGACCTCTGAAATCCCAGAAACATCTATCATATTAAAACTAGATTCCAGCAGAAGGGGAGAAAAGATCAGGTGGTTCCTGGTCTCCTTGTTGCGTGCATGAAACAGCATTGGCCTGATCCATGGTTCGCTTTGTGTCAATGTTACTATACCACAGGACCTTGAGTGCTGGAGCCTGTGTCCTAAGGGTGGAAGACTTGCACTGAGGTCCTAAGCTGCGTCTGTGTGTGTTGGGGCACAGGGGGATCTCTTGTAGAACACAGTTAATGATAGTTGATACTGTCGGTCCTGTCTGGTAATCCTACACCCTCTGACCCCACAGGCACAGCCTCCTGGAGTGACCCCTGTTTGCCAGAGCTGCCCTTCCCTGGTCCGTTCTGCCCGCAAGCTCCAGGGCATCCCCCAGGAGGGGATGGCTACTTTCCTGATCTATTTCCAGCTCCCTGCACCCAGGCTCTGGGCAGGCAGCCTTCATCAGCTCTCTCCTGGCTGCCTGAAGGGGCCAGACCAGGGACTGGGCTCTTACTCAGCAAGGCAAAAGAGGAACCGCCAGCTGCTTCCCTGGATCAGCCCTCAGCACTGGAGGAGGCCAGAGGGGATGACAAGAATAGCCATGTCCCCTAGTTGGGGGGTCAAAGAGTGAAAAGAGGCTGCTTGGTGGGACAGGATTAGGCCCGCAGAGAGGACAGGGGTTGGAGGTTTGGGAAAGAGTGTGGACTCTGTAGACTGAGGGGACAGTCAGATGTTTCCCCTGTGTAGGCTCGTCTTGCTGATATGAGAAGGAAGAAAGAGGGCTGGCCCTTCCCTTTTCTTCACACTCCGTGTGGGGGTCCTGAAGGAAGCAGGTGGCCTGTGTTACTTCTGAATGTTGTATCAGGTGTTTTTGTTTGTTTCCTACCCTTGCTTGACAAATGAGCTGGAGTGTCCACCATAAGCAGTAAACTAGTCCGTCCTGGGGTTTTCTCTGTGGTTATGTGTCTCAGTGATGTGTCTCCACGCTCACACTAATGAAGAGCTCCATTTTCTTCCTTTTATTCCACTTGGCTGAGCAGTTATTGGATGCCATTCTCAGGTGGGCACCACTGGGCAGGACCACATGGAGGGCCTCTTCCCTGGGCCCGTCTCTCCCACTGAAGAAGGAACTGGGCATCTGGGGCTTTTCCTTCAGTCCCAACATGTAACCATATTCTATTCCCAAACCCATGACTGACCCTGAGCAAATCTGAGTCTGGGCCTTTCTCTGGAAGTTGGGCCCTGTAGGGACAGGATCACAAGAGAAGCCTGAGAATATGTGAGGTCACTTCTCTAGGATTGTGAACGATGACTTACTTTCCCACAGCTCTTTTGAGTGTGTGTGTTGAGGGGGGCCCAAGGAGCACTCCGAGGATAGCAAGTAGACATTTCTCTCCCGCACAGGAGGACATGACAGCATCCCCAGACTGTAATGGCCCAGACCTTACTGGGCCAGAATGAAGGGTCCACAATCTTTTCTGTCTCTCCCACCCCAGCCTGCAGAGGCACCAAAAGACACTTCGCTAAGCGCCTTGAGAGATCACCCCCCTAAAATGATCACCAACCATTTCATGCTTAACTCTCCCCCATAGACTGCAATTTTACCTCCTGCATTTGTTGATGATTACCACTTGAGGTTGGGTGCTAATCTAGGGAGGTTTGGTTATAGGTTGAGATGTGGGAAGAGGAGGGAACAAGAGACAACCAAAGATGGAGAATGCTCCCTAGATGTCTGCATGAGGGGTCAGGAGCTCAGGAAGGAATGGACACTGAGTGAGGATGTACTAGCCTCCCGTTCCATTGCACAGAGTGATTCTGCATCCACATTGAACTTGAATAGTTTCCTTCTGTCCTCTGGTGGTGAGTCAAATTAGGCAAATGACAAATTAGGCAATGAAGGAAGAAACATCAGTTAGACCTTATTGGTTCTATGCTTGAGATCCTGCTTTAGGATGTTAAGGGCTAAAGGGAGCATAAGAAGGAGGGTACACAACCAATTTGTATAAAAAGAGAAATGGGTGGTGCCTGGGAGATGGGAGAGATGGGACTGAAAAGGACCAGAAAGATGAATAAAGGGTGAAGACAGTAGGTCTAAGAAGTAGCAAAACGTTGACTGGGTGATGAAAGAAAGATAACCACAGAAGAAAATCTATCCTAAAATACATTTAAACAGAGGAGAAAAGGTAAGGCACAGATCTGGAGACTAGAGGAAAGGGACCTGAAGGGTCTAAAGTAGGAAAGAACAGGTTAGGAGGGGAACAAAGGAAAAAGGCCAGGGGTTGGGAGAGACAGGAGATGACACATGAATCAGGAAGTGGAATTCAAAAAGAGCAGCGAAAGGCCGGGCGCGGGTGGCTCACACCTGTAATCCCAGCACTTTGGGAGGCCGAGAAGGGCGGATCATGAGGTCAGGAGATCAAGACGATCCTGGTTAACATGGTGAAACCCCGTCTCTACTAAAAAAAAAAAAAAAAAAAAAGCCAGGCATGGTGGTGTGCGCCTGTAGTCCCAGCTACTCGGGAGGCTGAGGCAGGAGAATGGCGTGAACCCAGGAGGTGGAGCTTGCAGTGAGTTGAGATCGTGCCACTTGCTCTCCAGCCTGGGAGACAGAGCTAGATTCCATCTCAAAAAAAAAAAAAAAAAAAAAAAAAAGGCAGAGAAAGCTGAAGGGACAGGAAGAGGAATATGAAAAGGGGGAAAGTCAGTAAATAGTTATAAAGATCAATGTTCTCCTAATAAAGAAGAGTAATAAAGAAGAGGAGTGTTTAGGGATTAGAGAGATGGATTAAAGCAATAGGTAAGTGCAAGCCAATGAGAAAATGTCTTAGAGGATGCAGAAATCCACCAGAGGGGCAGAAGTCAGGAGAAAACCAGAGGGTCGACTTGGCTGGTATGTGATGGAGATTGTAATAGCCAGGTTTCAGTATCCTTAATTTAGGGATTAGGATATGTATTTGTTAAATTATGAAAGGTTTTATGATGCATAACTGATAACTGAGTTTTTAAAAGTATGTATTTATATATCTCTATTTATTTTCACATTCTGTCTCATGAGGCTCATGAAATGAACAGCCTAAAAACAGACATAGGGGAAAACAGATGGAAGACTGTAACTGCTCTTTCCACTAACCCCCAGTGCGTTCTGTTGCTTTCAAAGCCTACATGGTGGCTGGATATTTTCTCCTCCAGATCTCCATTGGTTCGTGCTCCCGCTATTCAATGATTAGTAGCACCTCTGCATGGAGCAAATACAGCATCTAACACCAAGTGAAGGGAAATCAACTTTGATATCTGTCCTTACATGCAACTCTTAGATAAAAAGTATTGATCTAATAGTATACTAAAAATAAAATGAGTTAGCTGAGAATTAAAAACAAACACTAAACAAAGAGAAAATGGTGAAAACATCTTAGAAGCATAGTAACTTAGGGGTGAAAGAAAAAAATCCAAGCTCCTGACTTGCAGGAACCTCTTCTAGCCACCGTTGATGGGGCACCATTCAGTATCGTTTTCCCACTGGAGGGTCTGGGGCTTGGGGCTAACTGCCTTACACAAGAGCCTGTGGAATTTTTGAACAGCTTTATTATAAAATTGTTCTACTAGAAATAAACCAATATCTTGTTTGATGGATCTGGGTTTTGTTTTCCAAGAGCTACAAAAAATAAATCACAAATCTAAGGGACTGTATATCATTCCTATTACAAAAGCTTTGCCTTCTACAGGCGATGGTGGGAGCTCTGTCTGCTAGCCCTCATGGGGCTCGGGCTCCAGGCTCTTTGCCACCCTGGACACCTCTTTTCAAATAAATGTGAGTTTGCCCATGTTCCTTTTAGGAGTGGTGTCGGAAATGAAGTCTACTTTGAATGTGGTCTGGTCAACACTTTAGTACAGCTGTCATCTCCATTAAACAGGATACTCTACAAATGGTGTCTCTATTAAAAACAGATTAGCATTTTTGTGCAGCTGGTTCATATTCTTGGTCCAAAACTATGACCTCTAGGTCATTTAAATAGAAGCTGTTTTAAAGGCAGTGCACCCTCCTTATTTTGCACTTGGAGAATTGACATTTCTAATCTAAATATACAGAGACTTATATGGCTTGTTCAGTTTTATTTTGTTAATTTTAGCCCAATATTGAGCGCAATATTCTTCCACCTGAGGATGGCTCAAAGTGATGTGGAACTATCAGAAACAAAATTCTAAAGATATAATCACTCATCGTTACAACCAGCGACAAAGGAAGTCATCCAAAAGGTGACAATGTGGCTACACAGGCAAGCTCGGATCTTGAAAAGGTTGAAAAAATGCAAAAGTTAAAAGAAAGCACACGCTGGAATTCCAAAGACGGTATCTCAAAGTGAGAAGCCTGGAAGAAACTCCACTCTGCGAGCATGCTGAAGACCAATATGAACAGTAACACTAGCAATCATAATAATAAAACCAAACTTGGGACAGGAAGGAGAGAGAAAAGAGAAATATACTCCTGCAGGCAGACATCATAATGTCAACATGCAATACAGACACAGCAGATGCACTTGAGTTTTGTTTCAGACTATCTTCCCAAAGAAATGAAAATATTCTAGAAATTAAAAGAGTTGGGCCGGGCGCGGTGGCTCATGCCTGTAATCCCAGCACTTTGGGAGGCCGAGGCAGGCAGATCACAAGATCAGGAGTTCACCTGGCCAACATGGTGAAATCCCATCTCTACTAAAAATACAGAAATTAGCTGGGCGTGGTGGCACGTGCCTGTAATCACAGCTACTCAGGAGGCTGAGGCAGGAGAATTGCTTGAACCCGGGAGGCAGAGGTTGCAGTGAGCCAAGATCATGCCATTGCCCTTCAGCCTGGGCAACAGGGCGAGACTCTGTCTTTAAAAAAAAAAAAAAAAAAAAAAAAAAGCAGAGTTGGACCAAAAAAAAAAAAAAAAAATAGATGAACTTAAAAACCCAAATTGGAGCCTTACAACTTTTAAATCATCCCATATTCTTTCTAGTACAGGACAAGAGAGGGTTCCTAAGACTTACTAGAGGCAGATATCCTAATTTCCAATGGCATGATCTGTCGAAACTAAAGGACAATAAATTTAATGTAAAATCTTATGGAAGTCTATGAGATTCTTGAAAAATGGCTTATGAACACTCAGGTAAAAAACAACCAGGAAAGACAACAGGTGTTCCAAACTAGTCTATCTCATTTGTTATATATTCAGGTTTACAAGAATGTTATATTACCAGAGTGCTATACAGAGAATATGGTTTTGATTTTATTGAATCATACAGGAGTTTTATTCCTAAAATCCTTGAGGGAGACAGTAAAGGATGGTATGGGATGATAACACAGTTTAGGAAGATTTGTAGCTAGTTTAACCGTCTATACAAAAGAAAGAAGTACCCATTAATGGAGTATTTTCAAAGAGGAGTACCAAAATGTCCTCTGCTGACCTATATTCTGTTTACTAATTTATTAATGATTTGATTATAAAATATGTAAAACATATTGATCAGATTTGCAGGCAGAAGAAAACTGCAAAAAATGGCTAATATTATATAAAAACTCCAGAGCATTTCAGCCTTGCTCCTATTCCATCTGCATCCTACCCTCCCTCCCCACCACCCATGTCCTCCTCCTTTAACAGTGCAACCTCAGGACTTTGCAGTTGGCCAGACCAGAATCCTTTCTGGCAAACTCCAGAAAAAAATAAAAATAAAAAAAAAAAAAAAAAATCTGTCTAGTCCTCCAATTTTAGCTTTCACTACTAACATCTTTCCACTAGATGGCAATCTACCACCAGTTTCACTGTGGCCCTAAAATACTCGGTTGTTTACAGCAAGAAGAGTCCATGCTAATCTTCCTCAATTCTTTCTCCAAAATGCCCAGGAGCCCCATCCTGTCAATAACATCAGGTTCAAAGTTGTTAAAGTCATTTGGGTTATAGCTTGGTTTTCCAGATAAAATATGGGATGTCCCATTAACTTTGATTTTCAGAAAAACAACAAATAATTTTGTAGCATAAGCATGTTCCCTGCACTATTTGGATATCTTGCATTTTTAATTTTAATCTTTATTTATTTATTTTTTGCCAAACTTGGCAAATCCTAGTTGTAGCACTTTGCTAAGGACATCTACATCCATGTTAATTTCCCAGTTCAAACAGATAATCCTGAAGTTGGCCTCCATGTTTTACCCAACTTTCTTGCTGTTCAGACTCCTAGGCAGTCCTGGGTTCATTGCTGGCATTTTAGTAACCCCCCACCCTACCCCTCACCATTAGAACTCTCATACAGGCTCAACAACTGTCCAAAAAAGTCATTTCATGTTCTAAAATCTGTTTGATCCCCATTATATTTTTTGTTCCTGTAGGCTGAATATTTTATTTATTTTGAGACAGGGTCTCACTCTGTTACCCAGGCTGAAGTGTAGTGGTGTGATCATGGCTCACTGCAGCCTTGACCTCCCGAACTCTAGCAACCCTGTCGCCTCAGCCTCGAGATTAGCTACGACTATAGGCAAGCACCACCACGCCCAGCTAAATTTTTGATACTTTGTAGAGATGGGGTCTCACTATGTTACCCAGACTGAGCTCAAGCAATCTTCCTGCCTTGGCTTCCCAAAGTTCTGGGATTACAGGCCTGAGCCACCTCACCTGGCCCTGAATCTTTTATATTAGTTATTTGGATAATTTTATGAGATAGCCTATTAGAAATAATTTTAAATGTCTATATCAAATATTATTTGCAGAAATGGAACACAAAATAGAAACAGGCTACAAAAGACAATTAGGCTTTTGTTGGCCCCACTCCAATTAAATGGTCTTTATTAGTCAACAGCAAATCTGCTTCCCCAGGAATGACGCATCTTCTTCATTCACCCCCAAGTGCTGATATTGAGTCCAGAGGGCCAGTCCGGGAGACTCGGCATTCCTATGTTTGTAGTTTAGTTCATACTGTTCTTTCACAAATACCCTTTCATTTGAGTTTATAACAAAGCCTTGAGATATAGGGCAGACATCCGTTCCATCAGGTGACGGGGATTTACGGGCACAAACAATACTGGGTGAGCACAAAGATAAACAAAATCTTGTCCCAGCTTTCAGGGAACTGCCACTGTTTTTGGGGAGCCGGACAATCACATGACCAGTTACAATATAGGGGGCCAGTGCTGTGAGGTGCTAGCCCGAGAACAAAGAGTGGCAGGAGCTCAAATGGAGGAAAAGCCACGTAAGAAAGCTTTAAGGTCTAAGGCATTAGAGTTAGCTTGTGAAGGAACAGTGGAATTTGCATAAGCAGAGAAGGTAAGGAAGGATATTTCAGGTAGAAAGTATAGCCAGTTTAAGACCACTGAGATTGGTAATAGGATGAGGGAGAAGCTCAGAGTGACTGGGTTTGAGTGGAGGGGCTGAGGTGGCAGATGAGGCTGGGAGGGAGATCGGGGAAGGCCTCACACAATGCTGAGAGTTTGCATATTTTTTTGGGCAAACAGTTGCACTGGCAGTTTTAACTCATGGGCATGAGTTGCCCATATTTGTGTTTTAGAAAGTTGAACAGGCCGGGCACGGTGGCTCATGCCTGTAATCTCAGCACTTTGGGAGGCTGAGGTGGGTGGATCATGAGGTCAAGAGATTGAGACCATCCTGGCCAACATGGTGAAACCCTGTCTCTACTAAAAATACAAAAATTAGCTGGATATGCTGGCGCATGCCTATAGTTCCAGTTACTCAGGAGGCTGAGGCAGGAGAATTGCTTGAACCCAGGAGGTGGAGGTTGCAGTGAGCTGAGATTGCGCCACCGCACTCCAGCCTGGGTGACAAAGTTAGGCTCTGTCTCAAAAAAAAAAAAAAAAAAAAGGAAAGTTGGAATGAGATTGATAGATGTAGAGAGAAGATGTAGGGACATAATCAAAGGCCACTGAGACAGCCTCACTAAGAGATGTGTAGAGTAGGGCAGGATGAAGAGACAAGAGTGAACAGACTTGAGGAATATATACACACATATATACACATATATATGTGTATATATATGTATATACGTATATGTATACATGTATATATGTATACATATGTATACATGTATATACATATATACATATATATATTCCCCCATAGGGTAGAACTTACAGACCTTTGTTGTAAGAAAAATATAGAACTATGGTCTGTAACAGAGACGAGGACTAAAAAGACTAAAGGCAGCTCTTAGGCCTATTCAGCGTAGAGAACACTAGTTCACGAGAAAGTCACGCAGGCGCAGCACGTAGCAGGAAGAAAAATGGTCTTAGGCAGACTCACTATGTTTCCTATGGAAACAACAACATAGGGAAGAGGCATTGGGCAGAAGAAAAAGTGGCATTGATAAGGGTCAAGGACAGACTGAGAGTACAAGTAGAAAGAGCTCAGAGAGGTGCTGGATTGGGAAATGATCAAAAGCCCAAACAGGGCCATAGGTCCTGGAGGGGAGGGTGAACAGGCGTGAAAATATAAATACAATTATCCAAATTCACAGAGCAAGAAACAGGTTTAAATGATTACCTAAAAAATGCCTTAACCAAGGTCAGGTGTGGTGGTTCATGCTTGTAATCCAGCACTTTGGGAGGCCGAGGTGGGAGGATGACTTGAGTCCAGGAGTTCAAGAGCAGCCTGGGCAATATAGCGAGACCCCCCCCATCTCTATTTAAAAAAATTATCTTACAATTATCTTTAAAAAAATAAAATTGAAATAAATGCCTTGACCAAGTCTAGATGGAAGTCTTCTAGTTTTTTATTCTCCATTTCAGTAAGTGCAGAGAGAAGAATCTTGCTTTGGGAATGCTAATATATCTTCGAAAAAACTGAAAGCCTTAACAAGTAAAAGGCTATAAACAATAGCCAATTTTGTGTGCTTGTATGTTTTACAAGACCGTGAGTAGCTGAAATAGCTTAACCCAGAAATTGGTCCTTAGGCAAAATATTAATGATGATGCTAGCTATTTATTTAGCATGCATTGTGTATCTGGCTCTCTGCTAGGTAATTTTATTTCACAGTCACCCTATAAGGTATTCTTTATTTGACAAGTGAAAATCTGAGACTCAGAGAGGTTGAAGTATTTGCCCAAAGTTGCAAAAGGAATACATTCTGGACATGATTTAAGCCCATTCATGAGGTGTCGACTGCAATAAGCAATGTCTAGTGATAGTTTTAGAAGGCGATGTTAAAGGTCAAAAGCTGGGGTTGGGTGGGGTATAAGCTAGATTTGAGTTAGAATCAAATCTTTCCACAGGCCCTGGGTCTGTGTTTAAATAACTTAAATGCTCAGTACTGTTTGATTTAAAAAGAAATAGACACATTATTGTGATATGTAAGCGGGAAGAGAGAATAGTCGCCAAAGAGAGCAGGAAGCTGAATGTTCCAAAACTAGAAAGGGAGTTGGAATGTGTGAGAAGAGCAGGCAGTGAGGTTAGTGAATGTGTAACCTAAGGGGCAGTGTGAGAAACAGAGGGGGCTCATGGGCGCTGGATGGCTAGGTTGGGCTCAGCCTTATTAACTGGTAGACAATGAGAGGGGTAAAGAATATAAGGTCAAATTTGAGACTGTGGAACACTCTTCCAGATAGATTGTGGGTGAAAAGACTGAGAGTAGATAGACCAGTGGGGAAGTCATTCCAGTACCCAGGGATGAGGAACTCAGACCAAAACAGTAGTAGGGAAATAGGAAAGCAATCAATGTGATCAATGTCATGAAGAAATCAATGAGTTGATTGCATGGGTGGGGAGGAGAGAACGTCAAACGGACTCTGGGTTTCAGAGCCCAGGCATCTGGGAGTAAGATGTGCAAAATACATAAGCCCACAAGCCCAGGGGAGAAGTTGGTGTCAGACCCAGGGTTGTGGCTTCTGCACCCTACTTGCTTCTTCATTCTGTAGCCTTCACATTTTGTTTCTTCATCTCATTACCCTGGCAGGTTGCCTCACATACATTCCTACTGCCACAGTTTCATTATCTGGGAATGGAATTTCCACCCACAGAGATTCCAGGGTGCTTTCTGGTACACTTTCATTCTACTGGTTTGTATGTCATCCTTTCCACATAATTCTACCCAATGTGACCCTTCTCAAGCTCCTGCACCCTTACCCCAACCCATATTCTTGTAGCCTGCCAGGGATACAATCCTCAGTTTCTCAAAAGCCCCTTCATCTGAGCTACCAACCACAAGCGTTTAATGTTTCCAAGCATTCCAATTTGACTATTTCATTATTTCACCTCATTGCCCCATACAAAACAGATTGTTATTTTGGTCTGACTTTTCTATTACTTCCTATAAATTACTTAAATTGGTGAAATCAGGTATACTTTCATAACTGATAAACAAAAAAATGTTCTGAGAACCATATTTCAAAGATGATTGTCAAACACTTAAAAAAATACACATTTGGCAGGTGCAGTGGCTCACACCTGCAATCCCAGCACTTTGGGAGGCCAAGGTGGGAGGATCACTTGAGTTCAGGAGTTCAAGACCAGCCTGGGCGACCTAGCAATACCTCATCTCTACTAGAAATCAAAAAAATTACTTGGGCATGGTGGCACACGCCTGTAGTCCCAGCTACTCCGGGAGGCTGAGGTGGGAGAATTGCTTGAGCCCAGGAAGTCAAGACTGCAGTAAGCCGACATTATGCCACTGTACTCCAGTCTGGGCAGCAGAGTGACATTCTGTCTCAATATATCTATTCATTTCCCTTGGTTTCTTAACTGGAACACACCTTATCTTTTTTCCCTTATATTTGTTAATGCAAATATTATTTTATTTAATTCTTTTTTTGAGACAGGGTCTTGCTGTGTTGTCCAGGCTGGAATGCAGTGGTGTGATCATGGCTCACTGCAGCCTCAACCTCCTGAGCTCAAGCTCTCACCTCAGCCTCCCCAGTAGCTGGGAGTACAGGTGCGTACCACCACACCTGGCTAATTTTTAAATATTTTATAGAGATGGGGTTTTGCCATGTTGCCCAAGCTGGTCTTAAACTCCTGGGCCCAAGGGATCTGCCCACCTTAGCCTCCCAAAGTGTTGAGATTACAGAGGTAAGCTACTGAGCCCATCACAAGTATTATTTTATTTCAGGGAGGAAGCCCAGTCTTACTGCATAAATCCCATCTCTCCCAAAGATCTGTTTGTACTCTCTTTCCTTGAATCTAAGCAGCCACCTCTACACACACATACTGGACTCTTCAGTGCTTTAAGGCCCTGCTTGTGCAAGGACAATGAACTGCTTTGAAAACACCACCTTGGTTCGTGTTTTCTGGCTCATGTTGTCTGGCTAAGCTCAATTCCGTAACCCAAACCTGCTTATTAACAATTCCACAAGTCTGACCACCACCTCCTCCTCCTCTCTCAAAAATATTCTACCTGTGCATTTTCTGTTCACTCAACCTTTGCATTGTATGGCAAATCACCTTCATGACCTTTCGGTGATGAGCACAATCTCAGTAGGTCACTTGCTTACATCCTAGCGGTGGACATGGAGCTGGACCAATCTGTCATTTATAAGCAACCGGCTGTAGGGCCTTAGGTAAATCACTTCCCCTCTCCAGGCTCCATTGTAACCAGTGAGGGTGTTAGACACAAAGACTTTCAGGGTTCTTTCAAATCCAGCAGTGGATAATTTTCTCATTTGCACCACACGTTGATCTCAATAAGAAAGTACTCTAGAACGGGCTGGCTGAGTCCCACCCAGGGCCCATCATTTCTTTGCTTTCTGCATTTCCCTTTTCTCCCTGAGACTGTCTCCTTCTGGGATAGCCTACAGTCTGTCCCATTGGGCTGCTATGACTCTCCCACAAGATTCCACGGTCTGTTGCTTTTGCCCACCCTTTCCCCAACAGTCTGAATGTTCTCCTTGGTGCTCAGGAGCCCCTTGGTCTGTGCAGACGCAGAGCCCCCATCTCACTCAGCACACCACGTGGACTGGCTCCCTCTCTACTTCTGGGTTTCCATCTGCATTGTTCAGAGCTAGATGCCTCTCTAAAATGCTCAGGTAAACTGCTGGAAAATATTCATCTGCCCCTTGGTGGTTCTGCAGAATGCTGTGAGCCAGACGCAGCCCCTCCCTAGAGCAAGTTCTGCCCTCAGCCCATGACTCATTCACGGAGCAGCAGACACCAGCTACCCCCACCCCAGCAGTACGGAGACAAGTTTGTAACGCACACCAACCCGGCTCCTTTCCTACACAGATGCCCCACTCACAGCCACCCAGAATCAACACCCTCACTCACTCACCTTCACTGCCAGAGTTTTGTATGTGCCCTCAGCCTCGTTTTTGCGACGCTCCTTGGGAACTGCAGGGTGAATGGATGCTATTCCTAGGAAGAAGCTAGGGAAACTTCCACTCCATGATTTTCATTTACAATGGGCGGGTTGGAAAAATGGGTCAAAGACTAGTAAGCATAGAGAATATTTTCTAAATCTAAGCAAGAAGTGCATTTGAATCATGACTGAGTTTGGCATCCGTCTCTCTTCAGCTCATTTACTCATAACCTTCGGCCCTTCCACACACCTGACTTCAGAGTTAGAAGATTACCCTCAACTACAGGCTTGGAAGTGCTGTAATCACACAGCTTCTGAGTCATGTTTACAGCCAGTGTGGCTCTGGGGTCACTGGACTGTGTCAGTGATAGAGCGGAGTTACCACCACAAAAGGTGTTTACGTAGAAGTCTGAAACAAGTACAAACCTGCACAAGTCTCAGTGATGTGTCTCAAGGGGATGGGTGGGGAATAACTGTCTGTGAAGGGCCAGTACACCAAAACACTGGAATTCTCATTTGACCCCATAAACAAGAGGAGTTTATGATAAGGGCGACATCGCTAAATACTTAAAAAGCACACAGACTATCAAGAATAGACCCGGCTGGGTGCAGTGACTCACGCCTGTAATCCCAGCACTTTGGGAGGTCGAGGCTGATGGATCATGAGGTCAGGAGTTCGAGACCGGCGGATGGTGAAACCCCATCTCTACTAAAAATACAAAAATTAGCCAGGCACTACCAGTAGCATGTGCCTGTAATCCCAGCTACTCGGGAGGCTGAGGCAGAAGAATTGCTTGAACCCGGGGGATGGAGGTTGCAGTGAGCCGAGATCGCTCCACTGCACTCCGGCTTGGGTGACAGAGCAAGACTCCATTTCGGGCGGGGGAAGAATAGACCAACATGGGGTCCCTAAGATAATCAAGTTTATTTATTTAAGGGGGTAAATACGTGCAAAGGAAGGGGAACCAGCAAATGTAATCTGGGTTTTAAAAGACATTTTGCTGTTGCTGTTGTTGTTTTTGGGGGGATGGAGTCTCACACTGTCGCCCAGACTGGAGTGCAGGGGTGCTCACTGCAAGCTCTGCCTTCTGAGTTCACGCCATTCTCCTGCCTCAGCCTCCCGAGTAGCCATTACAGGTGCCCGCCACCATGCCTGGCTAATTTTTTGTACTTTCAGTAGAGACAGGGTTTCACTGTGTTAGCCAGGATGGTCTTGATCTCCTGACCTCATGATCCGCCTGCCTCAGCCTCCTAAAATGCTGGGACTGGGATTACAGGCGTGAGTCACCACACCTAGCCTTAAAAGACTTTTTAACCACCTCAATCCTAAAGGTTAAATTAAAACAAAATCAGTCATAGAACTCAGATTCATTTTATCTGTCATGGACATAAAAGTTATTTGAGACAAAAAACAAAATTAGGGAAAATAAACACATATTAAACTGTGTGCTTTCCAGATACTTGTAGGCTGATCTTATTAAAATCACTACAAATGGCCAAGACAGAGCAAGTAGTGCACAGTTAAAAGCTAAAGGTCATAGTTAACTTTAAGTACAAGTTGGTAGTAAAAATAAACTTTAAAAAGTAGCTTTCTGAGCTGTGTGCTTAGGCAAAAATGACAGAAGTCCAATGTGGTCAAGTGTACACATAAAATAACTGAGCACACACCTATATGATTTTAAGCTTCAAGCATATTACAATTCAGAAAAGGTTCTATGAATAGAACTATTTTTGAGTCTCCTGAAGACACTATTCAATGCATTGTTTTGCTTAAGAAAGCAACAAAATACTGTATATTCATACATGCTTCAAATGTAGTTCTGTCCAAAAAGTCTTGGTTGATGATTGTTTTCATAATCTCTTTTAAGAAATGGCCAGTTCACAAGACAGGGATGCCCTCTCTCACCACTCCTATTCAACATAGTGTTGGAAGTTCTGGCTAGGGCAATTAGGCAAGAGAAAGAAATCAAGGGTATTCAGTTAGGAAAAGAAGAAGTCAAACTGTCCCTGTTTGCAGATGACATGATTGTATATTTAGAAAACCCCATTGTCTCAGCCCAAAATCTCCTTAAGCTGATAAGCAACTTCAGCAAAGTCTCAGGATACAAAATTAATGTGCAAAAATCACAAGCATTCTTATACACCAGTAACAGACAAACAGAGAGCCAAATCAGGAATGAACTTCCATTCACAATTGCTTCAAAGAGAATCAAATACCTAGGAATCCAACTTACAAGGGATGTAAAGGACCTCTTCAAGGAGAACTACAAACCACTGCTCAGTGAAATAAAAGAGGACACAAACAAATGGAAGAACATACCATGCTCATGGATAGGAAGAATCAATATCGTGAAAATGGCCATACTGCCCAAGGTAATTTATAGATTCAATGCCATCCCCATCAAGCTACCAATGAGTTTCTTCACAGAATTGGAAAAAACTGCTTTAAAGTTCATATGGAACCAAAAAAGAGCCCGCATCTCCAAGACAATCCTAAGTCAAAAGAACAAAGCTGGAGGCATCACGCTACCTGACTTCAAACTATACTACAAGGCTACAGTAACCAAAACAGCATGGTACTGGTACCAAAACAGAGATATAGACCAATAGAACAGAACAGAGTCCTCAGAAATAATACCACACATCTACAGCCATCTGATCTTTGACAAACCTGAGAGGAACAAGAAATGGGGAAAGGATTCCCTATTTAATAAATGGTGCTGGGAAAATTGGCTAGCCATAAGTAGAAAGCTGAAACTGGATCCTTTCCTTACTCCTTATACGAAAATTAATTCAAGATGGATTAGAGACTTAAATGTTAGACCTAATACCATAAAAATCCTAGAGGAAAACCTAGGTAGTACCATTCAGGACATAGGCATGGGCAAAGACTTCATGTCTAAAACACCAAAAGCAACGGCAGCAAAAGCCAAAATTGACAAACGGGATCTCATTAAATTAAAGAGCTTCTGCACAGCAAAAGAAACTACCATCAGAGTGAACAGGCAACCTACAGAATGGGAGAAAATTTTTGCAATCTACTCATCTGACAAAGGGCTAATATCCAGAACCTACAAAGAACTCAAACAAATTTACAAGAAAAAAACAAACAACCCCATCAAAAAGTGGGCAAAGGATATGAACAGACATTTCTCAAAAGAAGACATTCATACAGCCAACAGACACATGAAAAAATGCTCATCATCACTGGCCATCAGAGAAATGCAAATCAAAACCACAATGAGATACCATCTCACACCAGTTAGAATGGCGATCATTAAAAAGTCAGGAAACAACAGGTGCTGGAGAGGATGTGGAGAAATAGGAACACTTTTACACTGTTGGTGGGATTGTAAACTAGTTCAACCATTACGGAAAACAGTATGGCGATTCCTCAAGGATCTAGAACTAGATGTACCATATGACCCAGCCATCCCATTACTGGGTATATACCCAAAGGATTATAAATTATGCTGCTATAAAGACACATGCACACGTATGTTTATTGCAGCACTATTCACAATAGCAAAGACTTGGAATCAACCCAAATGTCCATCAGTGACAGATTGGATTAAGAAAATGTGGCACATATACACCATGGAATACTATGCAGCCATCAAAAAGGATGAGTTTGCATCCTTTGTAGGGACATGGATGCAGCTGGAAACCATCATTCTTAGCAAACTATCACAAGAACAGAAAACCAAACACCGCCTGTTCTCACTCATAGGTGGGAACTGAACAATAAGATCACTTGGACTCAGGAAGGGGAACATCACACACAGGGGCCTATCATGGGGAGGGGGGAGGGGGGAGGGATTGCATTGGGAGTTATACCTGATGTAAATGATGAGTTGATGGGTGCAGCACACCAACATGGCACAAGTATACATATGTAACAAACCTGCACATTATGCACATGTACCCTACAACTTAAAGTATAATAATAATAAATAAATTAAAAAAAAAAAAAAAAAGAAATGGGCAAACACTACAAATTAAGCCTTTTTTTTTTTGATGGAGTCTCTTGCTCTGTCACCAGGCTGGAGTGCAGTGCAACCTCTGCCTCCCAGGTTCGAGCAATTATCCTGCCTCAGCCTCCAGAGTAGCTGGGACTACAGACATGCCACCACGCCCAGCTAATTTTTGTATTTTTAGTGGAGATGGGGTTTCACCATGTTGGCCAGGATGGTCTCGATCTCTTGACCTTGTGATCTGCCTGCCTTGGCCTTCCAAAGTGCTGGGATTACAGGTATGAGCCACTAAACCCAGCCTTTTCCTTGAGAGCTGTTTGTTATACATTTACTGGCACACAACTGCTCATAGGCAGCCATATTTTGGTTATCTCTACTCTAGACACAAATCCATGTAATAATGAGCAATATTATCATAGGGCTTATAAAAAAAAAAAAAAAAAAAGAAATGGCCAGTAATCACTGAAGAAGTTGAGTTCAATTCTGGAAATTTGAAGACGGATGGGACAGTGAGTGAACCTATATTAAATTTTTCCAAACCTAAAGCATAGTTAGTAATTCAACTGAAGAGACATTACTCATGTCTAAATTTCTCTTTTTCTTTTTTTAACCAAGGACTTAAAAGACAGGTAAAGCCTAATGCTTTCTAATATCCCAGATTAGGTGAGCATAACCCAATTAAATGAATACATATTAAAAATCTAAAAAATGGTTTTAGAAGTCTTACAGAACTTATGTTCAAAGGGAAGAGAAAGCCTTAATAACTTCAAGCAAAGAAGCAGTCATGCAACTCAAAAAATTATTTGCATTCAGAAGCTGATATTGTATCTCTCTGAGAAAATAATGGAGAATTTGCCTTGAAAATAATATAGGGCTAGATATGGAACTGTTTGAGCCATAGGGCCAGTATTCAAATACTGGTTTGCACAAATAGTTTGGATTATAATTATTGTTATTGCAATCAATATGAATCAATTATTATTTTATATGTTAGTTTGTGCAAATTATAGCACATACAAATAATATATATTATCTACTTTAAAAATCTGGCTTTTTGAAAAGAGAGAAAAACCTCAATTGAACTTCTCTAAAACCATCCAATTTTTGATATTTTTGCAATGTCATCTTGCTTATGATAAAATAATATTAGCCCACATCTTTTTTTTTTTTTTTCTGACATGGAGTCTCACTGTGTTGCCCAGGCTGGAGTGCAGTGGGATGATTTTGGCTCAGTGCAGCCTCTGCCTCCCGGGTTCCAGCAATTCTCCTGCCTCAGCCTCCTAGGTAGCTGGGATTACCGGTATGCGCCACTATGCCCGGCTAATTTTTGTATTTTTACTAGAGACGGGGTTTCACCATGTTGGCTACACTGGTCTCAAACTCCTGCCCTCAGGTGATCTGCCCGCTTTGGCCTCCAAAGTGCTAGGGTTACAGTCGTGAGCCACTGCACCCAGCCTAGCCCACATCTTAATGACTACAGTGATAATTTTTTTCAATATTAAGTAAACTGGCCAAACACAGTGGCTCACACCTGTAATTCTAGTACTTTGGTAGGCCAAGGCAGGATAATTGCTTAAGGCCAGCAGTTTGAGACCAGCCTGGGCAGCACAGCAAGATCCTGTCTCTATAAAAAATTAATTAATTAAACTTAAAACATTAAAAAAATAAAAACTTAAGGAAGCTAACATATGTTAGGATACACTGAAAACATAGTATGTTATTAAAAGGATGACAATTATGTCACATCATTGTTAAGTGGGCCTAGGACAAACTTTATAGCATCATTCTTACCTCTGTACAAAGCTGCAATGCAATTCTACTTCTGAGCCTCCTAAACACGAAACAGAGTAGTAGAGTGTCAAAGGAAGGACTATTATAAATGAAAAGATGGCATAAAAGATAACTATGGTATTATTATATAAGGACATTAATGAGAAAAAAATTTAGTCATATTCTTCAACCGAGACAGGCAACCTGAAAGAAACTAGAGAATAACACATTTGTTAGAGTTAAGTAGGGCTTTGGACGTTACTTGGTTCAAGCCCACGTTTTACATTTAAGGGCACAGAGACACAGAAGGGTTGAACTCTGGCAGCGTGGGGCCTGCAGTTTGGGTCTTGTGACTTGGATCCCAGGCCTCTTTCCATCCTGCCTTTCACAAAGAAGAAAGCTAAAGCAGCTGAGAAGATATTTTCACAGTAATTCAGGTCAGAATATAAAATCATGGATGGTCCGAGTCGGATCTGCCCAATCCACCCAAGTCATCCTATACCTATACCTTATGAGTACAGCAACGCCGAGGTTTTCACCACCTGTCAATTACTTCTAACTTTCTCTACAACCTCTGAAGCTGTAACAAGCAGAAAAGCTGTCCAACTCTCAGGGGTCAGAAAGCAGGAATCAGGAACTGCCATCACCTAGGCACCACCTTAGTCTTTTATGACACCTAAACCCAACAGGCTGGAACTCTTGGGATTCCATGTTTTGAACCTTTTTCAGTGCTGAGGAGTTTGAGAAGAAAATACTCGGAGAAGTGCCAAGTTTATTAGAGTGAGAGAGTATTACCCTCACATTGCCACCAATAGACATAGATCTCAGAGACACACTGACCTCGCACCATAATTATGGAGAACTTCTAGGTTGGAAGATACCTTAGAAGTCACCGGGCTGACCCTCCCATCTGATGTGTTAACCCCTCTTAAACATCTCCCTCCAGGAGACTGAGGTCAGATTCTGTTTAACATACGGCCATCAGAGAAACTCTGGCCAGCTCTGAATCTGCACCCTGGAGGCGGAGAATGTTTAAGCACTGTAACGCAGGAGAAGGAAAGTTCCTTGGCTCAGGCCCCAATGGTCCCCCGTTTTTTTTTTTTTTTTTTTAAATGATAAAAGGTTCCCAGTGTCCAGTGCAAAGTCCCTCGAAATCCCTCCACCAAGCACAAAGCACAAAAGGAGGCCTGGGCCGAGGGACCGCGTTAGCTGGATTTTGTCCTTGAGCTTTGAGAAGGCCTAGTTCTCTGTCCACAGAAGGCCTCTCTTGCAGGGTTCTGGGGCCAGCCCTTGCCACGAGCAGCTTGTTCTTCAGCTCAGGAAAGTCCTCTCAGAGAAGACTTAGGCTTGCTGTTCCACCAGCTGTAGCTTGGCAGTCTTGACTCGATGAGCTTCCTTCAGGTTCCGCGCACGGACCTCTGGGTTGGAAATGAACTCCACCTGTTGCACAGGAAACCAGCCTCGCTCCCCGTCTGAGAGCCTCACGCCCTCCAGCCAGCCTGTGGGCACAGGGTGAGTGGGAAGAATTACCTGGGAAAGGCTCTCTTGTTTCCCTGGATCACCTTCCTGGAGACTTTTCTGAATCCTCAGGCTGAGTGAACTGGGGATCCTCCAGCATAAACCCAGCCTCCAAATGTCCTAACATGGCGGCCCTGGGTGTGGCCAAGTCTACAGCTGTCCACTCCTGAGCCTTCACCACTGTTAATGTTGCATCATGTCCCTCCCAACATTTATGTTGATGTTCTAATCCTCCGTACCTCAAAATGTGACCTTATGGGGAATGAGGTTGTCACAAATGTAATTAATAAAGTTAAGATGAGGTCATACTGGAGTAAGGTGGCTATTAATCCAGTATAAGTGGTGTCTATATAAAGTAGGAAAACTTGGGCTGGGCGTGGTAGCTCACGCCTGTAATTCCAGCACTTCGGGAGCCCGAGGGGGGTGGATTGCTTGAGGTTAGGAGTTCAAGACCAGCCTGACCAACATGGTGAAACCCCATCTCTACTAAAAACACAAAAATTAGCCAGGTGTGGTGGCTTACGCAGCTACTTGGGAGACTGAGGCAGGAGAAACACTTGAACCCAGGAGGCAGAGGTTGCAGAGGTTGCAGTGAGCCGAGATTGCGCCACTGCACTCCAGCCTGGGCAACAGAGCAAGACTCTGCCTTAAAAAATAAATAAATTAATAATAATAATACATAAAATAAAAAAATAAAGGAGGAGAACTTGGACACAGACACAGGAAGGCAGCCAGCCACAGGAAGACAGAGGCAGAGACTGGAGAGATCCTGCCATAAGCCAAGGAACAGCTGGGGCAACCAGACCAGAAAAGGTATGGAAGGATCCTCCCTAGAGGTTTCAAAAGGCGCATGGCTCTGCCCACACCTTGATTTGGGACTTCTTGCCTCCAGAACTGTGAAAGAATGCATTTCTGTTGCCATAGGCCACCCAGTCCATGGTACTTTGTTACGGCAACTGCGGGAAGTGAACACATTCCCAGCGCTGCCCTGCCTGCAGTGCCTGGCCTGCTGCTCACACGTCCTCCCGCTTACCATCGCTGCTCTGCTGAGTCACCATCACCACGTCGGCTTTCTCCAGTGCCAACTCGTCGTTCTCTCGGGGCTTGTAGGCTCGAAGGCACTGTACCTGGGGGGAGTCTTTGGAAGAGAAGAGTGTGAAGAAAGGTTAGGAGACGCAGGGGATTGGAACACAGACAGGGACTTGCAGGGCGGTGGCGTGGGAGGACTTGAGATAGAGACGGGTTTGGGCTGTTGAAAGTCACAGACAAAAGAGGAAATTTGAAAATGGTTAATAAAGAAATAGACATACCAGAAATGAAATGGACCCAAAATTCCACTTCTCCAGAGGAGACGGGTTGAGAAATACATTGTGACCACCTTTAGTTCCTCATCTCGAATACCTGAGATCCAGCTAATGACCCATCTTCCCTCTGAAACCCTCCCTGACTCTAATCTTCAATGGGTTCTGAACTCTTAAGACTGCTTGTTCATGCCAAGGCATTTATCCCTTATTTAACTGCTACATGGACATGTTTTGCCTCTCCAACTGGATTATAAAATCTGAGTCTGTGTCTTATTGTTCATTTTCTTCCAGGAACCAGATGTGGAACCAAGAAAGACTTAACCAGTGGGGACCCAGGTCTGACCTAAGCAAGAGACTGAATGCCCTGGAGCTTCAGTTTCCTCATCTATCAGTGATCAAGATGGTTATTGATCAAGGTTGATCAGATGACTCTTGAGGACATTCAGGATTTCTCTATTTCTATGTTTTTGAGAACCAGGGGACATGTCCATAGAGCTGAAGCTCAAGAAAACAAGCCTCAGAGAATGCTTCACCTATCAGTATTCCATCGTATGTGGGTTTATGGCTCTTTTATGTTACCACACTGCCTTGATTCTCTTGTAAAACAAACGGAATACTGCATTACTATTTGCTTTCTCAAGATCCTCCCCATTGGCCATTCGCAAGGTCAAAATGAAGGAGGAAGAGTGCTCCTGCCCTCCTCACCCACTGGGGAACTGAAGCCAGCAGATGGAGCACACAGAGAGCAAGTTAGCGGAGCTTAGTTACTACACGGCTTTCCTACTTCATTCCCAGGATTCCTTGTAGTTGTTTGTTCTTTTCAGTCACTAAAGGTCCAGTGTTGAGATCAGATTCTCTGTTTTTAAATTAGGAAATCTTTGCTGGAGGACAACTGTGGGGCTGGCATGAGAGGCATAAGAAGTCCAGTCTTGGTGTGAACGCAGACACATACAGAATATGTGTGCGCCTGCGGCTCCCCATGGGCACCCAGAAGCCTGGGGTAGGTGACCTCAGGTCACCCTCTTAGGAGAAGTGTGGTCAAGACAGATCTGGGGTGCTACCCTCCTGCACACCTCCCACCACCGTCAGGCTTTCTTCCCCTACCCTCACAAGACCTTCAAGCAGCTAAAATCTAGGCGAAGTAATGTCAGCTTAGACTTAAGGGGACAAATGTTTTTAAAAAGAGCAAACTATTGCCCAAGGAAGGGCGTGTATAGGGAAGGGGGACTGCCATGGTGACGAGCAGTTTTAGGCGATATGTTTCAGGCATTTAAGCTCTAGAGGCCAATCTTCCACCCTGACATTTTACAGAATATCAATAAATGGAAGCCTAGAGTTCCCACCCAGTCCTTTAAACCCCTGTATCCAAAGGTGACATCTGACCCTGCTTGCTTTTCTCTCCCTCTTAGACCCTCACTCACCGTAACACTCCAGGAGGTCCAACTCTTCTCTTGGCATGGCCAAGGCTGAGATCCACCGAAGCTTTTCACTTCTGAGAAAACAAAGCAGGGTCATAGCGTCAACTGTGGGGGTGTAGCAGGAGGGCCAAGGATGGGGATGGCAAAAGACTGTGGGAAGGACTTATTAGTTCCACGACTTCTACCACAAAACTATATAGGACTCCTTTTGGTTGGAAACATGGCACAATCTTGAACTATATGTGAATGTGTCTTGTCACACTTTACTTTTCCTCTTCTCTTTCCAGAATTATCCTCCTTACGGCTTCTCATATCTTCCAAGTTGGGGCATAAAGTCTGTTAGTCATAAAGTCTATAGATTTTCTGTTTTGGAAATTGTGCTAAGTGAAGCGTCCATCTCAGTTTAGAGTCCCTCCACCATTTTGCATGATTCTTGATACTCCCTTGCCTATCTCCCTCCAACCAAATATCTCAGAGATGAGCATTGTTTCATAATAATAATTAGATCAGGGAGATATGTCTATTTTATTTGTTGTTGTTGCATAGTGTAATACAAGCCTAAGTTTGTAATCATTTGAAGGTTTTTACATTCTCTTTGCCTCTGCGCTCAGTTGTGCCTAGGTAACTGAGCCCAGACACTATTACTGTTCCAGAACACCGTTCAAAGCAGCAAACCAACAACATGCATCTGCATCTGATTATTTGACTTATGTGCTATTTCGCACACAAACTCCTATACTAGTCCTTCTGTTCAATAAATGAGAACAGGTGTTGTCGGTCCCACTCTGAAGTATCTTCCAAGGGACAAAACTGAAAAAGTGTCTACAACATAGGGATCCTCAAACACTTAGATATGTCAAACTTTTAAACGACTGTTCATATATCTTTTATAATAGGAATAACAGCTACAGGCTTTTATATGTTCATGATTGCAGGCACTGTGTTCCAGATTTTATAGGTCCTATTAATACTCTCAAAAGTGTATGTCTGTGTGAATGCATTTTATTTTATTATTATTGAAAACAGGAGCAAATAAGCATTCTCAACACTATGGATCTCTGGTCAACAGAGGACTGGGTTGGAAGATGGGAGCACAGAAAGCGAAAGTCACCCGGCACTTGTCTTATTCACATCTGTGCGCACCAGCTGGGGCATAGAAGGGCTTCTGCCTCAGGCATGGAGGCAGGTGCCCACAGATATCAGTATTCCAATCCCTTGCTCACTGCATACCAGTCCTTCTCCTTTCTGATACCACACAGACCTGGTCCTTCTTGAGTAAAGAGTGTAAAATAGATGCTAGGCCTCGGTGGTGACTTTGTACCCTCTCCCACCGCAATCTCCTGCAAGTTATCCATTAGTTCCAGGCGTTTGGATTTCTCTATGGTGGTCCCCAGTCCAGAATGGGTTAAACGAGGCCGTGGCTGTTTTCTGGACACATTTTCTGTCTTGGTGCCACTTCTTTTCTAGGCTGCCCATCTTCCCCCATCCCCAACTCCTCTGCCCAGCCCCGTCTCACTGAGTCTCCGTGCTGAAGAGGAACTCGGCCTGGGCGCCCTGAGTGCTCTGCCGCAGAAAGAGTCGGAACAGGTTTTTGTGAGGTCCATGTAGCTTCATTTCACACTTCTCCCCCCGAATGGAGGAGAAGGGAGCATGGTCAAATACCAGGAATCGGCTACCCCTGCAAAATACAAATCCTTTCAACCTGATTCTAGAGTTTCCATACTTCACCTACCCTCATAACCTTGGATTCAAAATTCCTGCATCTGCAGCCTGCAAATTCCCATAAAAACCACAAGATGGTCCTAACTTGCTCCCAAGATGGTAGCTCCAGGGTCCTCAGGGCTTTGTCACTAGTCTGGCAAACCACACACCTAGTGCAATAGATACATTACCACTTTAAAGAGGTGAAGAGGTAGAATTAATATACATTTCCCAAGAACCTTAAGACCAGAGACTTAAGATCTGGAATTAGCTAAGTATCTCTAGAATAGTAGGTTGAGCCTAGTCCAAAGAAGCCACAAATAGACTGATATGAGAACGTGCTAAGCTAATTTGCTACATTTTGCTCTGTGTCTATAACACAGTACATGTCCTGCCATGTGGTCTCATGACATAGTTTGATGGGATCCCCTTTTTGCTTTGGGCTTGTTTTTCTCTTCTCTAGGCTATGACCTGGGCTCTATGGGTTAAGCCATTGACAAGGGCTCTTCTAGGAACATGACCTGTCTCTCTCCCTTTCCGACCTCCTCTTGCCTCATCCCCTTCCTCTCTTGTGCCCTGGCCTGCCACTCCAGTCACTGACTCTCGGGGCCGAGACAGCAGCAGACAGTCATTGAAGAGGTGAAGGTGGACTGGACGTGTGTTCAGCTTCCTTCGCAGCCCTGGGGAAACACTGAACTCCAAGGCTGTCAGCTCCCCACTCTTCACCAGCCAGCGTGACTGAGAAATGAGCGGGAATATCTACAGGGCAGAGGAAGAGAGAGAAGGCAGTGTCACATATGGGAGAAGCATGAGGT
Organism: Macaca nemestrina; assembly: GCF_043159975.1. Lineage (NCBI taxonomy): Eukaryota > Metazoa > Chordata > Mammalia > Primates > Cercopithecidae > Macaca > Macaca nemestrina. Next base: position 14,613,039 of record NC_092128.1, read on the forward strand.
TTGCTCCTGGTCCCACCCTCCTCCCCATGACACTTCCATGCAAATTCCACCTCGAACAAGCATCTCTTCCACATCTGCCTTCTGGCTCATAACCCATCACTTAGATTCTCTTTCTCTCTGAACCTTCTAACTACCACTGTCTACTGGTGTGTGGATCCCATGGTTGTATGCTCAGGCAAACAGAAGATGCCTATGGTCCCACTCAGGATAGTGAGTGTGTGGGACAGCTCTGCCCTAGAAGCCTGAACCGAAGGAGGGATGGAAGAGTCCAATCAGGGTATGTGATGGAACAAGTCAGTGAACACTGTATGTGTCTTAGAGGTTAAAATATCAGAGGCAGGTCTGGTATCAATTCCATTTTTTATTATACCAGAGATATGTGAGCAGTTGGAATCAAACGTGGGGGTGAGAAGAAGAACCAGGTGGGGCGTCTTGGAGCTGGAATTTGGTTATAGATGAGGGTGTGGTCTATGCTTAGTATGTGAATAAGGGATTTTCTTTCTTTTTCAGGAGTGTAAAGATAGTATCTGTTCTAACCACGGGCGTGGTGGCTCACGCCTATAATCCCAGCACTTTGGAAGGCAGAGGTGGGTGGATCACTTGAGGCCACGAGTTGGAGATCAGCTTGTCCACTATGGTGAAACCCCATCTCTACTAAAAATACAAAAATCAGCCAGACATGGTAGTGCAGACCTGGAATCCCAGCTACTCGGGAGGCCGAGGCATGAGAATCGCTTGAACCTTGGAGGTGGAGGTTGCAGTGAGCCGATCGCACCCCTGCACTCTAGCCTGGAGCGACAGAGTGAGACTCTGTCAAAAAAAAAAAAAAAAAAAGAAAAAAAAAAAGATGATATCTGTTCTAAGTTGGAATTCGAATGTGGAATGTCTATTTTAGATTTGTATTTCAATGAAGGATGTTGGTCCTAAATTTGGATCCAATCTTATGTAGGTTTGATTAGACTAGAAAGAGATTTGATAAAGTAATAAATGACTCAAGCACCAAAACATTGTTTTATAAAGGCTCATCCTGAAAAGTTCTCTCTTATCTGCCCATTTCTCAAATGCACCCCCTTGTCCTCAGGTAACCACTATTCCTTTTTTTCTTATTCTCCTTCCAGAGTTTCCGTATGTACACACAAGCAGATACCTGTATGTATTTGTATCCTCCCACTTTTATACCAAAGGTGATATAATACACACACTTTTCTTTACCTTCTCTTTTCACTTAGCAATATGTCTTGGAGACCGAAGTAGGCCTCCCAGAAATAGGACAGAACAGAAGTTGGGCAGAAATGAGGGGAGGGGCTGGGGATAATGTGAGCAATGTGGTTCCAGGTTAGGGGTCATCTGCAGGACATGTTGAGGGAGTTCATGGGCAGGGATGGCGTGCATGGGACCGACTCACTTTGCACTCAAACTCAATCTTCTGGCTCAGGTAGATTAGCTCCTCTGTCTGTCGCATACTCTGGACATTGTTATTGCAGTCCCGGATCAGCTAGGGGTGCATAGAGTGAGGAAAGGGGAAGGGCACCGTGTTAGAGGCTTTGACCTTTGAGTCCCCTGCAAGCAATCTGGAAATAGGTTATGACAGCCTCGGTCATTTCTCCCAGGCTGGAATTGGGCAGGCAGTATCAAGCACAAGTCCTGGGCAACTTTGCATGACCCGGAAGAACATTCTTGGACTGAGTAAAAATGAGATTGAATGTGGGGGCGATGGTGGAGAGGGCACAGTCCCTTGATGTGGAGCGTGCTCAGCGTGGGACAGGTGGCCGTGGGGTGTGTATGTTTGGAAGTTTGGTGGATGCAGGGAGGTGGCTGAGCTCTCCCAACAGGGTCCCACCTCCCATGCTCCCTGGAGTCACGGGCCTAGGCGGGGAAGACCTCTCTGGGAAGAACACACAGAGGGTCGGAGGGTCAGATTGGAGGTGGTGGCTGCCTACCTGCTCCAGGGCATGGTGCGCCTTCGTGGCCTCTGCCTCCTCCGAGGAGCCAGGCTGTGTTCTCTTCAGAATGTTCTATTGAACAGACAGTGGGCAGGAGTGATAGGGGAAGAAGAAACGGGAAACAGGAAGAAATGATTGGGGGCTGGTGAATGGAGAAGCCCAGGGACCCCATTTCAGCAGCAAACATTTCTAAGCAACCAGGCAGTGGGCAGCAGGGAGACAGGATGTGGAGATCTGGCAGAAGAATGGTTGGTCCTTTGTTATGGGTCTTCCTGAGGGCATCCCTTTGAGTTAAGGGGAGAGGATCAAGGTAGCATCTGCCCTACCTGGAGCAGCAGTTTGAGGCGGGTGATGCGTTGGAAGGGCAGAATCAGAAAGGACTTGAGGGAAAGGCGCTGGCAGACGGGGTCGCTCTCCAGCTTCTCCAAGACCTCTCGGAAATTGCTGTTGCTATTCCTGCATGGAAAGCGAGCCTTAGGGGAGGGGGGATGTGGGGACCAATGGGGATGCAGTGAAGGTGCGGGGAAGGGAGCTCAGTGGAATATCTGTGGGTTGGGAAAGAGCAGTGGGAGCTGATGTACAGGGCGCTCAGATGTGATGGTTGGGGGAACCAACACGGAGGGCGGGATGGGGAAGTGTGCTCTTGGGATAGCCCGCTGGGCTGGGGACTGGTGCATGGTCACTGCAGGCCTACATGGGGATTGAATGGAGGATGAGTCTCACATCAGGCTCTGGAAGGTGCGTTCCTGATAGGTCTGGTTGGTGACATAAGGCAGGTAGACCCGGCGGAAGTCTGGGGCATGGTTCAGGACTACATCACATACTTGGAAGGAGAAGATATTGTTCTCAAAGTTCTCTTCCAGGTCTGAAAGGAACCTGTACAGGATTTAAACAAGTCTCATGAGACTTCTGGGCCTCAGTTAAGCAGTTGACTGGCCCCTGATGTACACTGAGCTGGTGACTTCTTCACTCCATTAGCCAATAACTTCTATTGACTCTCCTTTGCTCTGTGCACCTTGCTATGCACTAGAATTCTCTCCAAAACTGTCCTGAGTTTGAGCCTAATTTAACACTTGTATTCTAATATTCCATTTCTCATTCTTCTTTTGACCCTGTTCAGGTTTTCTGATCTTTAGATGGTTTTTCCACCTCATCTTCAATGTAGTGCATGACCACAGTCATCCAAAACCTCAACCCAGGAAGCATTGCTCATTTACTTCTCCGTTAATGGATCTATCCACCCACAGGCCCTCTCCTCTTCTTGCTATTCTTTTTCCTACAGCCATCAGGAATCATGGAAGAAACTGAGGCCCAATTTCATCCCATCTCATAAGAAAATGAGAGGGTTTCTAACAGGGGAAAAAAACAGTGGAACATTTAAAGCCTCACAACAGCGAGGCTGAGTGAGTGGGATTTGAGAGAAGGGGGGTCTCACGTGGCGCTGACGTCTCGCACATCCTGTAAACGAGAGAAGAGCCATTGGTGCTCCTGGTTGGAAAGTGTGGCCCGGAGTGAGGTTGAAAGTTGGAAATGATCCACAGCTATGTTTAGACTGCGCAGATAGGAGGCCTCTGACACGATCAGCTCAAATTTGACCTAGGAGGTTGGAGATGAGGAAGATTAACTAAGAATTTTATTTACCCCCTGGAATATGCCAGCCACTGTGTAATGTTTTAGGGGTAGAGCGGTGGGCAAGATCCTTTTATGGTTCACAGTCACACCAGAACCTTAGTTGATCTGCGGGGAGAGGGGAAGAGCATTTGAGTAGGATTTAATCTAGGGTTGAAGCACAGGTACAGTCCTTCAAAGGTGTAAGAAAACTGTGCTTTCCAGAAATCTAAATAACACAAAAACAAGAACAAAAAATGAATAACAAAATCAGATGAATATGTTAATTTGCTTCACTAGGGTAACTGTGTTACTATTTATATGTATCCCATAACATCATGTTGTATATCTTGAATATACACAATAAAATCTATATTAAAAAAACTAAGTAGACTGGGCGCAGTGGCTCACACCTGTAATCCTAACACTTTGGGAGGCTGAGGTCGGTGCATCGCTTGAGTCCGGGAGTTCAGGACCAGGCTGAGCGACATAGAGAGACCCTGTCTCTACAAAAAATACCAAAATTAGCCGGGTATGGTGGCGTGCACCTGTAGTCCCAGCGATTTGAGAGGCTGAGGCGGAAGGATTGCTTGTGCCTGGGAGGTGAGGTTACAGTGAGCCAAGATCGCGCCCCTGCACTTCAGCCCGGGAGACAGAGTGAGACCCCGTCTCAAAACAAACAAACAAACTAAACTAAATTGAGCATTTTTTGAACCAAGTGTATAGCAGTAGTGGCAACAGATGAAGTTGCAGCAGTTGAGGAGGGCTTAAGGATAATGTAAACAATGTAAAATTGTTTGGACTTAAGACAATGGGACAATGAAAATAGGCTTTACATAGGAGAATAACTTAACCAGATTTGTTTTTTATAAAGTTATTTTTTTTTTTTGAGATGAAGTCTCGTTCTGTCACCCAGACTGCAGTGCAGTGACATGATCTCAACCCACTGCAACCTCCGTGTCCCAGGTTCAAGCGATTCTCCTGCCCCAGCTTCCTGAGTAGCTGGGATGACAGGTGTGCACCTCCATGCCCAGCTAATTTTTGTATTTTTAGTAGAGACGGGGTTTCACCATATTGGCCAGGCTGGTCTCGAGCTCCTGACCTCAGTTGATCCACCCTTCTTGGCTTCCCAAAGTGCTGGGATTAGAGGTGTGAGCCGTTGCGCCCAGCCTGTTTTTTATAAAGTTATTTCTAAGCAGAATGAGAATAAAAGATGAAAAGAAGCAAGAGCCATGTTAAGAAACTGTTGTAATAATTCCACATGAGAGATGAAGGCCTGAATAGCCATGGAGCTGAAGAGAAGTATATTAATTTTATAATTATTTATGAAGTAGAATTGGAAGGGTTGGATTATTTGCTAGAAATGGAGCCTTAAAGAGAAGGACGGTTCAAAGCTAATGTTTTGTACTCAAGCAAAAGCTTTATGAGTCGGGCACCTGAGTGAATGATAGAGTAATTTACTGAGCCAGAGAACTTTGAAAAAGGCATAGATTTAGGGGATGAAGGTGATGAGCTCAGTTTGAGGTTTGAGGACAGATGAGGAGCAGGAGACAGAAGGAGGATATCTGAGAACAAGATGGCGCAGCTGTGGTTGAATGCATGCCCAGCATGTGAGAACTTGTCTGGAGGTTCCAGCAAGGTGCGCCATGACTCATGACCATGCCTCTAGCTTGGATGAAAAGCATGAGGCCTCAAGAGAGATGCCTGGATAGAAAAGATAAAGGAGACACACACACCCTGGTGATGACTTGGATGACCAATGACACAGCCAGATGACCCTCCCATACAACAACCCTGAACAGGGACACTGAGGGCTCATTTGCATTCTTGCTCTAACATTCACTACACGACTGACTGTGGGTGGCTCATTTAACCTCTCTGAATCTCACTTTTCTTGTCCTTTTATGTGGATATAGTGACCCCCATCTCACTGTGGAAGATGCGACAGTCAAAAGAAATGGAGTCTGTGAAAGCACTTTGTGGACCCCAGAGGGGCTACTTTGTAAAATGAATTATGTGTGTTTCAGAGAGAGAAATGTAAAGCCCTTTCTTCTCACAAACATGAGACCAGGGCTGGAACAGGAGCCCCGACGGACTTCCCAGTATGCTGGAGTTGGTAAAAGAGAGCTAGAACTCGTGTCATCTCCCATTGTTTGGTCAACAAATATGGGGAAGATCAGTTATTTTCTAAATAGCTTCTCTGTACTTAAAAATTTGCAGCCAGAACAGGGCTCTCAAGTCTGAACTTTGCAAAGTCTGAAAATGTATTCTGTCTCTGACTCGGTAAAAGCATTGTCTATCCATAAGTCCTCCTGGCCCAAATTTTACTCCTCCCTGCCTCTGAAAGGCAGAGAGTATGGCACTAATATTTATCAAACTATACATCAAACATTATTGCTAAATTAGATATGCATTATTTCATTTAAACCATTCGGCAACCCTGAAAGGTAGGCGTTATTATCCTCAATTTGCAAGTGAGGAAACTGAGATTTAGTGAAGTTATAAGGCTGCCTAAGTTAGTAAATGGTGAAGTCATGTTTCAAACCTAGGTCTGGCTTACTTAAAATGAAAAGTCAACAATTTTTGAGAAATTACTATGTACCAGGCATTCATGCTTCTTGATTCTTGCGGTTAACTGTTTGTATCTCAGTTTTACAAATGAGGAAACCGACGCTTAGAAAGATCACGTCGTTTGGCCAAAGGTAAATTGGAAATATTAAAGTGGGCTCTGCGGCTGGGCTCAGTGGCTCATGCCTGTAATTCCAGCACTTTGGGAGGCCGAAGCAGGAGTATTACTTCAGCCCAGGAGCTCGAGACAACTGGGCAACATAATGAGACCCCATCTTTACAAAAAAAATTAAAAAATCAGCTAGGCATAGTGGCACATACCAGTAGTCCTAGCTACTTGGGAGGCTGAGGCACGAGGATTGCTCAAGCCCAGGAGGTTGAGGCTGCAGTGAACAATGATTATACCACTGTATTCCAGCCTGAGTGATAGAGCAAGACCCTGTCTCTAATAAATTAATAATTTTTTTTTAAAAAAAGTGGGTTTCATATCCAGGTCATTTCTTCCAGAACCTAATTTCTTAAACATTATTCTATTCCATTGTTCCATATGGTCTTTATAGGAAGAAAGATTTTATCTCATATTTCAGACAAATTATTAAGAGGCACTCTCCATGTAAAACTTACTAATGGTAATAGCTTAGAATCAGGCAAACAGCCTCTAGTTCAGTCTTGCTGTTGGGAGTAACAACCAAGCAGGGACTGACGCTCATTCTAAGGCCCCTGTTAGATTGATGGACCACAGGACAGCTGCAAGGGGCCCTCTTCAAGGGACCCAACAAAGAGCCCCTGAATGTGCCTTGGCTAAAGAGGAAAACTGTAGTGTAGCCTGAAACCCTGGTTGAAAAGGGAAGCTTTCCTCTACCCTGAAACAGCAGTGATGGTGGGATTAACTCCACATTCCTCCACACAAATTCAGAGGCAATGGCCACCCTGTATAGCCCAGACCAACAGCAGGTAGGAGTAAGTGGCCTATGGCATGAGGAGGTGAGGATAAAAGGGGAGGTGGTGAAAAGCACAAAACAATTCAGCTTCTTCAGAACGGACATGACCCACAGCTGTGGCATGTACACGCGCCTGTGTGGTGGGGACAGCCGACTCTTCGTGGCAGTGGTGAGCAGGAGAGAAGGATGCTAGCACACGAGACCTTGTCATCTTTTCTATAGCCCCCTCCCCACCGTGGCCTGCCCAGTACCTCTTGCAGCTTTTGGTCTTCGTGAGTCATGGAGAGCAGCACGGTGCTGTTGCGCACCACGGGGATTTCCTGCCAGAGGGAGCCGCTGGAGGCCACGGAGAGCCGCTTCAGGTACGACTCGGACGAGACCAGGGCCTTCCGAGGCTGCCGTGGAGAGCTAGGCCCGGGTGTCTCAGGTAGGCTCTCCAGCCTCTGCTGGCTCTGGATCTCCTTATTCAGGACAACATCACTATACTCCTGGTAAAGCAGCTGGGCTGCAGGGCAAAGCAGCATGGGAAGGAAGAGAAGCAGGAAGAAGGGACGTGAGTGGAGGTGGGGAAACAGATCTTCTGCAATGCCTTCTCGCTAGGGACATCCCTACCCCACTGCTGACAGTCACAAGCCCCTCTCCAGTGCTGGGCAGAATGCCCACCTGGGTCTATAGTTCCATGTCAAGGTACTCACAGGAGTTGATGAGCTTGGAGCAGCGTCTTGAAAAGCCTCCCATGACCTCCTTTGGTTTTTTCTCCCTGTGGAGTAAAGAAGGGCTCTGGGGTACCTACTGGCCATTAGACACAGAGAACCCTGGTGACTGTGGGGGACAAAGTCTCTAACCTCTGGGATGTGTGCTGGGATGTCAAGACCAAATCCCCCGGAGAGGCAGAGTTGCAGCTTGACCCACTTGGGCTAACATGGAGCTTTTTTTGGGTTTCGTTCATGGCCATAGGGCTTGGGAGGATGGATGACTTGTAGGCTCAGCTGACCGAATGAGGTAGATAAAGACAATCTCCCTACCCTGGTATCCCGGCATCTCTCTCTTCTCCTCCTTCCACCCGGAAGAAACAGGAATGAGCCATTCAGGGTCTCAGAACCCTTATCAACGGAAATTCTCATGAGGGGATCTCAGTATCCCAAGTAAAGAGAGTACATGTGGCTGTTAGGGGAGAGGGTGACTCACCGAAAAACAACAGTGTCTGAGGGTGCCAGATGTTTCTCCATGGCTGGACCTCTTGAATCTAAAAGTGGAAATGCGGAAGATAACTGAGATTTCAGAGGGATAGAGACAGCCAAAGAAGGTAAGACCTAGAGCAGGAGATGTAGGGGTCCAGAAGGGAAAATGGGCTCTATTGGGAAACTGGGAGGGAAGAAAGTGGCAAAGCAGAGAGTGTGAAGGAGACCAGTACCAGCAACGTCCCCAGCCACGGGTCAGGATGGGACTGGGACAAGTACAGGAGGCCTTTTCTACCACCCAGGAGGAGGGCAAGCTGGGGACTGTAACTGAAGAGTAGAGGGGAGTCCAAAACAACCTTGGGACATCCAAAGAAGGTGCTGGTTGAGAGAGAGACAGGGAGATAGAGGGGAAGAAGGAAGAGCATCCCAAGGAGCTTGGAGGGCATTTCGGGGCTCTGTGTTGAGGTTAGGCACACGTGTGAGTGAAGCCAGCAGAGGGAATGTTAGGAACCCTGAGGACAGAAGATGGGATAAGGTGGGAAGAGCCTGGTCTGATGTGTCACTGTGGTCCTGGTCCTTGCTCACCTGAAGAGCCCTCAGGCAAGATGGAAGGTCTGCGCAGGCCCTGCCGGCTCCAGCCCTTGTGCTTGCTGGCCCCCTCACTAGGAGCCACAGCCTGTCCACTGCTGTCCCCTGGTGGCCTCCCTGAGTCCCGCCTGTGGGGCCAGCTGGACGCCTTCTCCAGGTGCAGATGGCTGGGTTTTTCTGGCTGCCTTGCTTGGCTCACAGATGACCTCCCTGGACCACTGGTTCCTTGCTGAGGGGTTGTCCTTCTCAAAGGTTCTCTTGCAGGGACCTCAGGATGTTCTGAGACTCCTGCTTCATCCTTAGGGGTGGATCCCTGGAGCTCCGGAGTCCAGGGAGTGGTAGGGGAAGAGGGGCATAGGAAGTTTGTCATGTTGCTGAAAGCCATGCCAGGGGACACTTCGCTCTTACTCCTGCTGGTGGAAGTGAAAGACTCTGTTGATCTACCTGTGGCCGGGGGCCAGGAGGTGCGTCCAGCAGAGGTGGGGATGGGGACTGTCCAGTCTTGACCAGCAGGTCTTGTTTTAGCATGACCCCCTGAGTTCATATGTCCTCCCCGAGTGCTCCTGCTCCTTCCCCTGGACTTTGGGGGTAATGGAGGTGGTTCGGTGGGAGGGTCTATGATGGGTAGCGGGGGTAGAGGCCTGTAGATCCTTGGGATACCAGGAGCAGAAATGGGAGAAAGGTGGGGCTGCGGCAAATCAGGGGTAGGGGGTAGCGGCTTGTTGTATCTCCACCTGGGGGTGACCTGAGCATGGTGGAAGCTGTCTGGGGTAGATGGCAGAGGCCGGTGCTGCCTGGCCACAGTGGGGTCAGAGGCTTGGGGAAGTGGGCCTTTATGGGGGGTATATGGCCCTGAACCTAGGGCCAATGGAGGAGGGTGGCTATGCTGCTTCAGTGTGGGAACCACCACACGAGGATGGCCATCTCTCTCCACCACGGACGGATGGGCGTCCCTCCTCTCTGGGGGAGGAGGGGGCAGAGGTTCATGGATCCTCACATCCATGGAGACAAAGGATGGGGAAGAACCATAGGCGGGAGACTCTGCGGCAAAGGCTGGATTATGTGGGGAGCCCCAGGGCTGGCTGCTGGGAGGACTGCTGGGCCTCTCTAGATTGGAGATGGATCCTTGAGAGTCCTGCTTCGGAGTGGATAAGGCAGTAGGGGATTCTGAAACGGTGCTGCAGTTCCTACCACTATTTCTGTCCCTTCTTGGGGTCACAGAGCTGTAGATGGCAGGTTTGGGGGGCCTCTGGGGCAGCTCTGAGTGGGAGTGGAAAAGCAACATTCCCACCAGGTCTGGAGTCTGCTCTGTCCTGTGAGAACCGGGGAAGGAGTCACTCCGTAAGTACTGGACGGTGCCTGTGGAATTGGCTGGGGGCCTGGGAGGGCTGGCCCCGGCAGAGGGGAAGCCATGGAGGGTAGCCGGGCACATCTCCGAAGTCCCCTGGGGAGATGGGTCATCCATTGAGAGAGGGGCACTGGCAGTCTCTGAAGCATGTGCAGCACAAGAGATTTCCCTCCTGGGAAAGGCACCTGGGGGCCTGGCAGATACCGAGGCAGGTGTGATGGGGGAGGCTTCAGCAGGACTGGGAGGAGCTGAATCTGGTGTCCCTGGAGGAGTCACAGATGCACTGGCAAAGACTGCCTTAGTCCCTTGGCTGGACACTGTTCCCTTCCTCAGCCTGGATCCCTCTTGCTGGCTGTTTTGAGCTATTTCCTTATCAGGTGACTCCTCAGTCGAAAAGGAGCCCAATAGAGAAATGGGCTGGTGAGAGCATCTGATGGGCTCTAGTGAGGGAGACAGAGCTGCAGGGGACAGTTCCTCAGCCCTGGACTCTGTCTGAGTCCTGGGAATCTGAGTCACGAGATATGAGGCACCTGGAAACACGTCACAGTGAGGAGAGTCCTCCGGGGCTACCAGAGCGGGCATCGAAGGCCCATGATGCTCATTCTCCTCTTCCCTGCTCCTCACTCCTCCCACTGCCCCCAGCCTGCCCCCATCCCAACTCCCTGGCTCTTTCTCCTCCTGCCCGCTGACTGGCACCCCTTTCTCCTTTAGACCATGATCTTCTTGCTTTCCAGTTACTTCCTCTGACTTTCCCACAAAGCTTTGACTCTTCTCATCCTGAGAGTCCACCCTATTCTCTTCCGGCATCTGCAGCTCCCTCTTTCTCCCTTCTCCCTGTTCTGGACCTCCCTGACCCTGAGCCCTCCTCTCCACATCCTCCTGCTCCCACTCACCATCATTCAGACCCTCTGGTTCCCCAGTGAGCCTCGCTCTTTCTCCTTGTCTCCCAAGCATCACATCATCTTGTACCTGTTCCTGTTTTTGCTTCTGTTCTCCCTTTTCTCGATTAACCTGCTCTATCATCTGTTCCTCCCCCAACAGCCCATCAGCACAAACATCCTCCCCCAGAGTTCCTTCCCCTGCAAATCCTGCTTCCTGCTGCCCCTGCTCCTCCAGAACTTGGACCTCCTGGGGATGCAAGAGCCCTCGACTTTCCTGCAGCTCCTCGGATGGCAGCTCTTCCCCCTGCCTGATAGTCCCACTCTCAGAGCCTTCACTCTGGTTGGTCTCTGTAGGATGCTCTTCGCAGGGAGAATAAAATCTGGTCTGACCAGAGGTATCTGAAGAGGTTTCCTCTTCTTCTTCTGCCTGTCCAGATCCCAGTGCCAAAGAAGTAAGTCCTGGCCAAAATTCTACCTCCTCTTCTTCGCTTCCCAGGTCACTGGAAAATGAGGCCATGTCTAGATGATCACTCTGAATGGGGCAGGCCCAGAGCTCTGGGGAAGCTACAGTCCTTGCTTGTCGGCCTGCCAGGCTCTGGGGTGCTGCCTCCCAGTGTTCCGGAGTGTCACAGGTCTCAGCCACAAAGCTTTCCTGATTGGGCTCCACATCTGCAGAACCTTCCTTGGGAAAAGAGGGCATCGTCTCACCCGCATAGTCACACACATCCCTTAACTCTCTCTGCTGGGTTGCTGAGAGTCTGTGTTCCTCTCTCCATTTATAGGATGGGTCCTCATCTTCTTGAGCTTCAAGCCCCAAGGCAGACACCTGGCTGCTCCTCATGGGAGCCTCAGGGATAATGCTGAGTTCCACTATGGCAGGGATGGGAGGAGAGGCTCCATGCTGGGCCTCCTCAGCCTCCATCAGGGCTGAGTCCTAAGGAGGAATCAAAGACAAAGGTTTCTAATAACTCCGCTTTTACCTATCAGAGGAAGAGACCGTAAAAAAGAAGAGTGATGCATTTATTTGGTTCCATTTAGGGTCAGTCTTTGAGACAACAGGTTCTCAACAAAATAAGCAATAGGCTCTATAAAACTTGTCATTGATGTATTTATTTCATAAATATTTTCCTAGCGACCCTGTTAAGTGTGGGGCATTCAGTAGTGAATGAGATAAAGATCTTGTCGTCATGGAGCCTGTGGTCTCGTGAGGGAAACAGGTCATAATGAACAATTAAATTATAGCAGAGGACCATTGGCAGAGAGTGCCAAGCAGCTCCTCGTTGTCAGTTCTCTCTAGACTCCATTATGTCATCTTCTGTCTCTCCCTGTCTACTCTTCGGACACTAGGAGTGACTCAGCCTCATATAACTCCCAGACACAGCACAGGACACGCCCCAGATCTATTGGGCCAGAGAAGCAGTGTCAGGAGGGGGTCTTCCTCGTAAGCTGTGGACATCAGTTAAAATAGGCCAGGCTATGACAGCCAAAGTGCGAGGTGCTATGGTTTCATCTTCTTTAGAGAGGGCTTGGAGTTGACTCATCTTTCTATTTTCCATAGTGTCTACTACAGCATTGTAACTAACCAACAGTTTTGTTTCCATTCTAGAGGCAGCTGCTGTAAAGCGGGATGATAACCGTCTTACCGGATTAGTGTTGAACTAGACAGGTTACCACCTTCAAGGAGGACCACAGAAGGGCGACTTCTGCATCACCTTACTCTCCCCTTGGCCTCAGTATCCATACGAACTCTTCTCATGAATTCTTTTGACCTTCCTGTCTTTGGATTTCAACCTTCCTGCCTTTCCTCTCACTTCCAGCAGAACACCTCATCTCCTATTTTGCAAAGAAAATAGAAACTGATGGAACTGGGTTTCTCTCACCTCAGTTTCTAGCGATCCAAAGCAACCTGTATTTCCACTCTTTCTGTCTTCCGCCCTCAGTCAGGAAAAGATGCATCTCTCCTTTCCATGCTCTGTCACTTCTAGCCTGCTTCTCCAGGAGCCCTGTGCACTCATACTTTCAACATACCTGCTGAACAACCCCTGGGGTATGGAAGCATTCCCACATTCTTCTCATCTTTCAAATGACTAGAAGGAGTTGCTCTTATCTGCTGTCTTCATACTCTCACATCTCACGTGCCTCCAACCCAGCTTTGATAAGCAGCATTCTGTCAATATTCCCTACAATCTACATGTTGTTAATTCCAAAGAAGACCCTACGGATCTTCATTTTGGGTAGTTCTTGTCAGTATTTGACACTACTGAGGTTAGAAATATTCTCTTGTTACTTGTAGTATTACATTTTCCTGGTTTGACCCCTTTAGTTTCCCCCGATTTTTTTTTTTTTTTTTTTTTTTGAGACAGAGTCTCGCTTTGTCACCCAGGCTGGAGTGCAGTGGCGCAATCTCAGCTCACTGCAACCTCCACCTCCCGGGTTCAAGTGATTCTCCTGCCTCAGCCTCCCGAGTAGCTGAGACTATAGGCGTGTGCCACCACACCCAGCTAATTTTTGTATTTTTAGTAGAGATGGGGTTTCACCATTTTGGCCAGGATGGTCTCGATCTCCTGACCTCATGATCCGCCTGCCTCGGCCTCCCAAAGTGTTGTGATTACAGGTGTGAGCCACCACACCCGGCTTCCCCTGATCTTTTAACTAGGTTAAACTGTACCTCTCTTTGTAGCACTTTGCAACTATAATTCAGTTACTTTTCCTTTGTAGCATTTATACAATTATAATTATATAATGATATGTGTATTTTGATTTACCCTCTATTGCAACCAATAGATGGTAAATTTTATGAGATTAAGAACTATGACTTGCTCAGTGATCCATACTTAGCCTAATACTGGCCTAAATTAAGTGTTTAATAAATATTTTTCACATAAAGAATAAAATTCAGGCCAGAATAAAATGTGATCCTTTTACTTCAATGGAAAATGCCCACCTTTTCCTAAAATAATGATTAACAGTTTACACAGAACTTTAAACATTTAGAGCTGTATACACACCAAATTAATTTTTCTTATTTTTCATTCTGAAACACTAAGGTTTTCCTCATACATGTCACTAAAAATATGACATTTCATTCATAAAAATAATGAAACACTTCTTTAAATATGTATATGCCATATATCTAAGAGTCATCATATAAGATGGGTACCATTATTCTGCCCATTTTACACATGAGAAACTGAGTTTCCCAATGCACTTTATATATATAATCCTGACACTTTGGGAGGCTGAGACAGGTCAATTGCTTGAATCTAGGAGTTTGAGACCAGCCTGGAAAACATGGTGAAACCCTGTCTCTACAAAAAATACAAAAATTAGTGGAGCATAGTGGCACATGTCTGTAGTCCCAGCTACTCAGGGGCTGAGATGGGAAGATCCCTTGAGCCCAGGAGGCAGAGGGTACAGTGACCCAAGATTACATCACTGCACTCCAGTCTGGGTGACAGAGTGAGACCCTATCTCTAAATAAATAATTAAATAAATACATAAAAATAAAATAAAATAAAATAAAATTCTTGTTTCCCTCCTGGCCCAGATTCCCCATATCTAATCAATCACCATGTGCTATTTACCTCATCTGCTAAATATCCCTTAAGACTGTCCAGTTCTGTCCCATCCGTCTCCACTGGTGCATGCTGCTACTGCCTCGTCCGGCCACTGCACCCGGCCACAGCTTGGGCACTGGCCTCCACTCATTTTGTGCTATTCCAATCCGTTCTCCATACAGTACCTAAGTGAGCTTCAAAAGCACCACTTCTAGCTTAGATTCTTCTGTAACCTCTGAATGCTCTTGAGATGAAATCTAAATCTTCAGCATGGGCTACACACCCTGCATAACCTGGCTCTGCCTTCTTCTCCAGCAGCCTATTCACCTGTCACCATCTGTCCCTGCCCCCATCCCCCCCTCTCTCACTGGCTTTCAGTGTCTTTAGCTCACTTCTCTCTCTGTCTCTCACCTGTAGGCCTTTGCAGACACTGCTCCTCTGCCTGGAATCCTCTTTTGCAACAGATAATCCTTTGCTTCTCCTCAAACACACCTTGCACTTGTCATGCCATATTTAATGTCTGTTTTCCAGGCTAGATCATGAGCACCATGAAGGCACAAACACTGCCATATAACCCCCTCTGCCTGAAGCTTAGTTGGTCCTCAACAAAGATGTATTGCATGAATGAATGGTGGAAGAATATAGACTGAAAAGAGTATGGCTCAGTGTTTGGTTGTACCTCTTTGGTATCTTTGCTGGTTTTACGACAATTGTAGAAACCATTTAATTTATTTGAACATCTAATTTCTTATCTTTAAAAAACTCCTTCACAGTTCTAGTAAAGATTAAATAACATAAAAATGTACACTGTTATCTTTAAGGGTCATAGAAATGGTGGCTATCGTAAATACTGTTGATCTGAGAGAGAGAGAATAAGTGTAAGAGAGAAGCATAGGATTCATAAAGCCGGAAGGACCTTCAGAGACACACAGAAACTTTGCTCAATTTACAGATGAAGAAACTAAAGGTCAAAGACCCTAGACCCTTGCTCAAATCTCCTAAGCGAATGGTATGAGCAAACCTGAAGCAACGTCGCTTAAGTCTACTGTAAGCACTTAGAGTTTCCACTGAAAGAAAGCTGGCAGGGCATCGGTCCAGAGAAGACCCCAGAATTCTATGGACCCAATGCTGCACCTGACCCTGCACCTTTCTTGTCTGGTCCAGGCTTAAACTGAAAACTCACCTGCTCAGAATACTGTCCTGCTGAGCCACTATGTACACACACACAGACACACACACACACACACACACACACACACACACACACACACACACACACACACTGAGCCATCCTTACAATCTCTTGCAATAGAGACTGACATAACCAAACAGGCAGGTCCCCAGCACACTGCAGAGTAGTATGTGACAAGATTCTGGCCATCCCAGAGACACAGATACCATCTATATGGGGCAAAGAGGTATTCCTGACATAATTGAACACAGGCAGAAGGACTTTTATGTCCTTTTCCAGTTAATTGACACCATGTGCGACTGGCTCCCTATGTCTAGCCCTTAAGTACAAAATAGTATAATCCCTATGGGTGATTCTGTGATGTGGCCCTATTCTCTCAACCACACATCGGATAATATACTTGCTCACTGTAAGACACTTTCTGAAACTTGGCTCCTTCCTGCCTAAGGAGACCATGGGACTAAACCTGTGGTCTCTCCTCACCTACATCTGTATGGTTCAGGCCCTCTCCTCCATATACACCATCACGTCCTCAAAACAAGTAGCCTCTAAATATGTGTGTTTCTGCCATATCTAGGGTATATCTATAAATACCATGTGCTACCTGGACATTTTCTGTTCCAATCTAGTGGCACCATGCATGCCTGCCTCTGCAAACCCATTGACACTGTTTCCAACTGTCTTTTTTCATTTGGAAATATCAGTGGTCACCTGCTCAGCCACCAGTTACCGCAAAGGGAGAACATACCCCACGTTCCCTATACTTGATCCTATCTCAGTGATCCTGTTGCAATCAGGCATGACAAAGCTAAAATGTGACGAAGTGAAAGGAAATCTGTAAATCATGGTCTTACTCACGTAAAGGCATCAGGAGAGAGTTTTTCTGCAATGCTCATTATGTTAGAGTGCAAACATCCTCACCTCCTTCTCCACCGAGGGTGAATAATCACCATTTATCTGCGTACTGGCACAGCCAGGGCATGGGATCATGGGGATATGGCCTTCCTTCAGACCACAGACATTTCGCATCCACATAACCTCACCCACGTGTGACTTCGTGAGAGGCAAAGCTTCAAGTCATCCCTTTAACACAATGTATGACAGAGCTCACTATCTTCCCTAGAGCCCCCCCCCCCCAACACCTTAGGTCTTGTCTATTTCTAGTCACTAGAAACAACACTGTATTTCAAGGATACAACCCCTCCCCAATCAAACTGCCAATTCTTTGAACTGAGGCTCAGTGCCATATATATTTTTGAGGACCATGCTTCCTGGATTTTCTAGCAACGTCGATTTCAAATATTCTGACCTACAAACCACTAAAATAATATTGAGGTTAAAATAAGATCACCACATAGATATATAACCTTATTCACTGTTTGATATCACTGCCCTCGACACTACAAAGATATCAAAATAGGGGTAGCTTTCTGGACCACTGACTACTACAACGTGTGTTCTGTCCACTGTAGGAAAGTCCCACCATGCCAGTGAAAGCCGTAATAAACATTTATCTATTCCCTAATGTCTGAAAATGTCACACCAACTGCCTTATAGACCAGATGGTTTATATAAGAACATTATTAGTATCAATGCTGACTTACACTCCACAATCTCATCTGTGGCCCTGGTGGCATCCACACAGATAATATTAGTGTAAGTGACATGTTTGTGTATTAACATAGACCTTGAGGGTGACTTTGTTCCAGTCTACCTTGCAGGCACTATAAGCCATCAGCTCCTGCTTACTCCACAGACACTGTGAGTGACCCAGTCCCTATCTACACCAGAACTGTTGGTCGCCTGTTTGAGTCTACACCACTGACACTTGAGTACTGCTGCTCCTGTTGAACCCAAGACCCTATGAGTGACACCATTCCTGTCCATACCACATAGCGACTGATCTCGCCAGACACCACAAATGACGTATTCCTGTCTATCCCACAGACACCACACGTAATGTGGCCAAAGAACCTCAGACAGACCGCGTTAAAGGCGGCGATACATTCTCAGGACCTCTGATACATGAAGACTCTTCTCTCTATTGAGAATCGCTATATTCTGTTGATGAGAGGGATTCTTTTACACTCCTCCTGATTTCGCTCTCCTCCCCAGTAGGACCATGACATACATTCCTCCTGCACAGCTGTCTCATGCAGAACTGACACACCCTCATCCCATCTTCCCAGCTCCTCAGGACTCCTTCGCTAGCCATGGCTTCAGTTTTAGGCCCACAGATTGGTTCACAAATGACACCTATTTTGCTAAGGCCTATACCAGGAGCTTCTTCATGCTCCAAGTGTGGATAAAACAGGACGTCTGAGACTAGAGGCCACATCGGGAGCTTTTGAGCTGGGAGCTGGGATCTCTGGATTAGGTCCAAGAGGCAAGGCGAGACAGTGGAGTGCAGTGGGGGAGCAAGCCAGGAAGGAAGCTCGAAAGGAAAACCACCCTCTCTGGTCTGTTTGACACACCCTTCTCTCTCAACCAGACAAGAGTCCTGGCCAGAGTCCACTTCTAGGTAGACAGGAGGGCAAATCTGTCTTTGGAACCCAAGATCCAGGAAGGGAAGAAAGGGACTGAGATCTGGAAATGACGTAGTATCACAATTGGCTCTCCTCGGGCAGTCTGGCCGGAAGGCAACTGCAAAAGATGCTCAGGGGTTCTAGAGCGCTGAGTCCCCATTCTAGCACCCCCACCCCTACCTCAGCCCGCAGCTCTAAATAACTTCTTTCCACCTCGCTAAGCATGCAATGTTGTGATTCACATCAAGCTTTAGGAGGCTCCCCATATGTAGGGAACTGGGGTGAGGGGCAGGGCAGGAGTCACTGTTCCAGGTTACACAGCTTTGGATAACACGGAGAGAAGCTACACATAGACTCACACAGTATGCAAATACCTATGGAGATAAATAAGGAAAGGCCCCGGCCTGGTGAAGGAAAAGGAGCCGATAAAACCTCTCCAGGTAAGGAACAGCCTAGAAAGGGAATCTCAGTTATTCCTTCTAATACGGCTTAGTTTACCCCAGGGCGCCGACTTTGAAGAAAGGGCCCTGATTATTGGCCCGGGGAACGTCTGGGGGCAGGCTGCCTACTTCCTAGGCGGGACCCGACCGGAAGCAAACTTTTAGGCAACATTTCCTTCAGTTCCTCTCCTCTTCCCCACCAGGGTGCTCAGCCACACACCCCGAGCCCTGCCTGCAGGCCCAGCCCCCCCATTTCCGGAGCCTGCGCCCCGGACCCAGCGGGGGCTGATCCCTGGGGAAGGCCTGGCTTCCTCTTCCTTCCTGGCCCTGCCCCACCTCCGCCGGGCTCCACGGCCGCCGGGAGCCCAGGGCCGAGACGGGAAGAGGGCACCCACCTGGTCGGTGTCACATGCTGCTTCGGCCCCAGCGTCCCCTCCAGGTCCCGGCGCCGGCCGCAGTCCCCGGCGCCGTCCCCAGCGCAGGCCCGGCCGCCCCACCCGCGGCCCGCCCCTGGCCGCCCGACGGGAGGGAGGGATCGGGTTCTCCTAGGAAGTTTCAGGTGAGGAAACAGGGACACACCTTCCTGGAGGAGGGGCAGGGCCCCTCCGCGCGCGAGCCCCATTGGTGTGAAAGAAGCTCCCGCGTCAGAGCTGGGAAGTGCCGGGCCAGCGGGGAGGGGAGCCCGGGCGCAAGGGCCAGGCCGCGGGCTGTCCCAGGGAGCCCCGAGGGCGCGGTGCGCGGGCGCAGGGCGGGCGCAGGCGGGGTGACCCGGGGAAGGGTCGCGCTCAGAGACAGAGGGAGCCGGCCGGGCCCCGCGGTGTCCTCGGACGCCTCCGAAATCTCCCTGCGTGTTTGTTTCTTCGAAGCTTCACCGGAGCCTGACTCTGGACCCGGCCTGTCTGCCTGCTGCCGTCTGTATGTGTTTGTCTTTTGTTTTGGCCGTGCCTCTGCAAGTCTGACATCCGTGGTTGTACAAGTGTTTTTATCTTCAGGCCTCAGTGGTTTTTTGTTTGTTTGTTCGTTGTTGTTTTTTTTTTCTGAGACGGAGTCTCGCCCTGTTGCCCAGGCTGGAGTGCAATGGCGCGATCTCGGCTCACTGCAACCGCCGTCTCTGGATTCAAGAGACTCTCCTGCCTCAGCCTCCCGAGTAGCTGGGATTACAGGTCCGCGCCACCAGGCCCGGCTAATTTTTGTATTTTTTTAGTGAAGACCAGGTTTCGCCATGTTGGCCAGGCTCGTCTGGAAACTCCTGACCTCAGGTGATGCGCCCGCCTCAGCCTCCCAAAGTGCTGGGCTTACAGGCGTGAGCCACCGCGCCTGGCCAAGGCCTCAGTGGTAATTTCTCTTCTGTGATATCTCCTCCTATAGAATAAAGAGTGTCTCCTCCTTCTCCTCCTCCGCCCCCTTCTTCTTTTCTCTCTCTCTCTCCACTCTCTCTCTCTCTCCCTCCTCCTCTCCCTCCCCCTCCCCCCTCCCTCTTCCCTCTTCCCTCTTCCCTCTTCTCCTACTTAAGGCCTAGAGGTGTGGTCTCTGAAAGGACAGGCCGGTGTCCTTCTGTATTCCTGAGTTTATTTTAGAATGAGTGCATATCTCAGGGTGTATGTTCCTTCTGTGTGCTTTCTAGGGCCTCTGTGTGTGTGTGTGTGTGTGGTGTGTGTGTGTGTGTATTTAAATCTCTAAGCCCATGTTTGTGTGTTTTCTTCTGCCTGTATTTTTTTTTATTCTTTCAGGGAAACCTTGTGTTCTGTTAGTCTTGGAGGCTGAGGCTGAATGGTTTATGTCTGTGCCCCTCCAGTGACTTCAAAGAATGCCAAAAGTCTCTTGAGCGTGCGTGTGTGCATACACAGACACACACAAAGTAGGCATCCTTTGCCTCAGGGACAGAGATTTTTTATATTTTTGGTTGAGTCTGACCACCCCCCAAAGCCATTCACTACTCCAAGGGTTTCCATGGTGACAGAAGTCAAGTAAAATATTAATGGACTCCTTGCCTGTTTTGCTCTTAGGAATGCCATGGTCTACAGCCCAAACAGCTTGGTTATACCATTTCCAGATCACCGTGCCCATTTACTGTTGCCAATGATCCTGGTTGAACGTGGTCACTAGTTATTTTGAGGTAATTAAGGAAGTATTAGCCTCTTCTCTAATACAGTCCTGAACAGCTTTATGTTCAAAGAGTATGCTACTTCTGCCGTGTTACTCTGAACGATTAAGTCTTAAACAGTTCAGCAGTTTTCAGCCCACTCTAAGCTGCCGTGGAGTGTGTGGGAAACAATAGGAAAAACTGGGATTAAGACTCAAAAATCTGGATTAAGAAGGGCACGCCCAGCGTGTGTCCTAGGCCCAGCAAAGGGGTAAGAACTGGGAGTACAGAAAGGCAAAAAGTTCAAACTGGGGCTGGCTCTACTTCTAGGCTAGAATACCAAACTCATTCCCAGGTATGAGAAGGCCTTTGATTTGTAACGAGTGAGCAGAGTAAACTTCTGATCTAGGGCAGAAGCTGTTGACCTCTGGGCCGGGCGCGGTGGCTCACATCTGTAATCCCAGCACTTTGGGAGGCCTTGGCTGGTGGATCACTAGAGGTCAGGAATTTGAGGCCAGCCTGGCCAAACATGGCGAAACCCCTTCTCTACTGAAAATGCAAAAATTAGCTGGGCGTGATTGTGGGCACCTGTATTCCCAGCTACTCGGGAGGCTGAGAATTATTTGAACCCAGGAGGCAGAGGTTGCAGTGAGCTGAGATTGCACCACTGCAGTCCAGCCTGGGTGACAGAGCGAGACTCTGTCTAAAAAAAAAACAAAAACAGAAAATTGTTGACCTCTGGCATATTTCATGCTGCCTACGGTGGGTGGGCAATGGGGTCAGAGGTGCCAAAACTGCCTCCTGAACCAGCCTGGTTATTCTTTCTGCTTCCCTCCAGCTTCAATTGGTTCTTCTTGATTACATCTCTCTCTCTCTCTCTCTCTCTCTCTCTCTCTCTTTTTCTTCTCTGAACCTCAGGTCTCATCAACTCGACCTCTTCTTGTTCTGCCAGCTCTGACTTGTGAGCATATTTTGGTTTTTGAAGTCACAACCCTTGATTCTTGTGCACTTGTCCAGAGAGTTAGCACACAAGGCTTTTCCTGACTTTTCAACTAGTAGGAAAGTTACAACCGACCATTTAGGGAGTTTGCTCTTCCCATCAAGCCTGTTCCTGTCTGCAGGGTGTGTTTGCATGTGGAGGTCACTCTAGCTGTCCCAGGTATTCTTCCTTTACTTTGCAGACTATGGTTCTCAGCATTTTATTTTATTTTTTTCGTTTTCATTTCTTACTGCTTGGTCTTGGTGACTGGGTTTCTTAATCAGGCCTGTCATCCTATCCTGAGATTTTTATATTTTGTTTGGGCCTATATTTCCTCTATATAAAGGCCTAGAGAGGAGAGAGAAAGACGCAATGGAAAGAGAATGAGATTTAGATTCAGACGGGTAAATTTGAATCCTGCCTTCCATTTACTTCATGTGAAATCTTGGGCATATTTACCTTCCTGTGCTTTCTCTGAATCTTCCTACACTTCATTTCCCTAATGTCTTAAATGGGGATAATAATATGTAATAATACCTACATCACTGGATTATTGTGGTGATTCAATAATGTCCTATATAAAAATCACTTTAGTGGCCGGGCGCGGTGGCTCAAGCCTGTAATCCCAGCACTTTGGGAGGCCGAGACGGGCGGATCACGAGGTCAGGAGATCGAGACCATCCTTGTTAACACGGTGAAACCCTGTCTCTACTAAAAAAATACAAAAAACTAGCCGGGCGAGGTGGCGGGCGCCTGTAGTCCCAGCTACTCGGGAGGCTGAGGCAGGAGAATGGCGTGAACCCGGGAGGCGGAGCTTGCAGTGAGCTGAGATCCAGCCACTGCACTCCAGCCTGGGTGACAGAGCAAGACTCCGTCTCAAAAAAAAAAAAAAAAAAAAAAAAAAATCACTTTAGTATAAGTACCAGATGTGTAAAGGTGGTCAACCTGGGTTCGTTTCCTTTCCTAGCAGTGCCTGTCAGTGAGGCATGTTGAATGAATACATTTATAAGAACAAAGTGATAGGGGCTAGGAACAGTAAATAGATGCAAAATAAAGCTATTTTAAAATGAAAGCTGTATTAGTTGGGGCTGAATAAAAATAGCTTCTGGAACTTGAGACTACTGTAATTGACAATAATGCCTTTAAGATCAAGTTATAGGGCTTGGGGAGAGGCAGGGAATGATCCTGTGTAGTCTAGGTATCAGGACTAAAGGAATGACAATGACCTTTTTTGAAGCAGGAACTCATCAGCGTTATCCCTGGGGCTGTCATTGTCCTGACTAGATAATGTCATGGTGCCACCATCCCACATTACTGGCTGCATTGTTCCCACGGTGAACTCTCTCTGACTGTCAGCTGGTCCAGTGCTAGTTCTTGGAACACTCCTAAGGCCTTTCTGCCTCTGCTTTTTGTCTGATCCTGTAACCGAACACTGAACCTTTCAAACTGATTTTTAACTCAGTTCTTGTCTTTTTTTTTTTTTTTTTGAGTCTCGCTCTGTTGCCAGGCTGGAGTGCAATGGTGCTATCTCAGCTCATGGTGACCTCTGTCTCCCAGGCTCAAGCGATTCTCCTGCCTGAGTCTCCTGAGTAGCTGGGATTACAGGCGCACGCCACCACACCAGCTAATTTTTGTATTTTTAGTAGAGATGAGGTTTCACCATGTTGGTCAGGCTGGTTTCGAACTCCTGACCTTGTGATCTACCTGCCTCAGCCTCCCAAAGTGCTGGGATTATAGGCGTGAGCCACTGTGCCTGGCCGCAGTTCTTCTGTTAATGGGGCTGACCGTGGTCTCTCCATTAGTCTCTGTTGAAGCCAGGCTGGCTTGGCCGTTGTGGTTCTTAGCTATCCTCTTCTATTCTAATTTTTATTTTATTTTATTTTATTTTATCTTATTTTATCTTATTTTATTTTATTTTATTTTGTTATTTTATGTTATTTTTCAGAGATGGAGTCTTGCTCTGTCCAGCCCAGGCTAGAATGCAGTGGCACGATTTAGGCTCACTGCAGCCTCCACCTCCTGTGTTCAAGTGATTTTCCTGCCTCAGCCTCCCCAGGAGCTGGGATTACAGGTGCGTGCCACCACACCCGGCTAATTTTGTGTTTTTAGTAGAGATGGAGTTTCACTATGTTGGCCAGGCTCGTCTTGAACTCTTGACCCCATGTGATTGGGATTACAGGCGCGAGCTGCCGCGCCCAGCCCATCCTCTTCTATTCTGATGAGCATAGTTTTATTTTCTATCCTTGGCTTCCCCTTACTTATTTTCTCAGTCTTTGCACATTGATTGGCATGAGCCTAAATTTAGTGCCATTCAAGGCATACATACTAATTGCCTCATTCATTTTTTCTTCTATTCATTTACTCTATGCATTCTTAGAAACCAGATATATGAAGACAAGATCTCCGCTTTCAAGAAGCTCTCAATCTGATTGAGGAAAGAAACAGGTAGCAAATAATGACAGCAGAGCACGGTAAATGTTATGTTGAGATGGACCCAAAGTACAATGGAAGCATAAAGCAGAGAATAGGTGGCACTGCTTGGGGAATCAGAGAAGCCTGAATGGATAAGGTGGATTATATATAGTTTTTTCTTTTTGAGATAGGGTCTCACTCTGTCACCTAGGCTGGAGTGCAGTGGGGTGATCATGGCTCACTGCAGCTTCAAACTCCTGGGCTCGGGTGATCCTCCCACCTCAGCCTCCTGGGGCTGGGAGTACACACGTGCACCACCATGCACACCTGGCTAATTTTTGGTATATTTTTGTAAAGACAGAGTTTGTCATGTTACCCAGGCTAGTCTCAAACTCCTTGACTCAAGAAATTCACTCACCTCCACCTCCCAAAGTGCTAGGATTACAGGTGTGAGCCAACGCGCCCAGCTAAGGTGAGATTTGAGTTGACTTGTCTTTTAAAAATATTCTGTTACTTGCTGGGCGCGGTGGCTCACGCCTTTAATCCCAGCACTTTGGGAGGCCAAGGCGGGCGGATCACGAGGCCAGGAGATTGAGACCATTCTGGCTAGCACAGTGAAACCCCATCTCTACTGAACATACAAAAATAATTAGCCAGGCTTGGGAGGCTGAGGCAGGAGAATGGCATGAACCCAGGAGACAGAGCTTGCAGTGAGCCAAAATCGCACTACTGCACTCCAGCCTGGGCAACAGAGCGAGACTCCGTCTCAAAAAAAAAAAAAAAAAAAAAAAATTCTGTTACCTAGTAGAGAGGAGGATATATGAGAAGCATACCAACAGCTGAAGTGAAATATGCAAAAATACAAGCCTGAGCACCCTCTGTTCAGGGATGTGCAAATAGTGTGGGTTTAACATGATATGTGGTGAAGAAATGGCAGAGAATGAAGTTGGAAGGGTAGTTGGGCAGCCAAATCATGAAAGGCCTTGTAGGCCATTCCTGCTACTGAGTTTGGACTTTATTCTTCTGGGGATGGGCCTCCTTGGAAGGGTTTCAAGCAAGGTCATGATGAGATCAGATTATAAGGTTAGATTAAAAAGAAAAGCTCTGGAGGCAGCGTAGAGAATGGACTGGCGTGGGTAGTGAAGTGGAGAGGCAAGGAAGGCAATCAGACAGCTATTGTAGCAATTAGATGGATATTGTAGGCATGTAGGTAAGAAAAGAAGATGAACGAATGCAGGGGTGATGGGAAAATAAGCAGGGAATGGACTTTAGTATTGTGCTGACTGTTTTTTTGAAGATAAAATGATTGAGTCCGATTTTAAGAATTGGCTGTTGGAGGTGAATGAAATTGTGTGCTCTCTGAATGCTTTCTCTGTCTGTGAGAGGACTCCTCGAGGAGTTCTGCTCTTGCTTTTGCAGGGGCTGCCTCTAGAGCTCTGTGTTTTATTCGCAGAAAGAAGCTTAACTATTCATACTTTACTACTTGCTTTGAATTTGCATTTCACAGCCTGGCACCCTTTTTTTCTCAAGGTAGCTACTTTGCTTTCAAGATTTGGAGGCCTACTGGCTAGATAAACACCTGAAAGAGCCTTGCCTGGGAGTTTAGTCACAGCTGTCATCGTTTGTGTCCAGGAGCCATGGGCTTCAGCTTGCCTGGTTTAGTCGGGACTACCCATTTTTCTTTTTTTTAATCAGTAGTGGTAAGATGGGTGGTTCTGGGAAGGATTACCAAGGAAATAATCTGTTTTGCTTGTAAAAGGAATGTTTCTGTTAATTCAGACGTTTAGAAATTCACTCATTCTCAGAGATATTAAGTCAT
Organism: Macaca nemestrina; assembly: GCF_043159975.1. Taxonomy (NCBI): domain Eukaryota; kingdom Metazoa; phylum Chordata; class Mammalia; order Primates; family Cercopithecidae; genus Macaca; species Macaca nemestrina. The sequence continues at coordinate 14,639,104 of NC_092128.1, forward strand.
GAGTGTAGGAAAAGGATGGGAGTTTAAGAAGCGAAAGAGACCACCTCGACCTGAATGAATGAATGGTGTATTTTTAATAATTCACAATTGTGTTCACTTGTGAATTATTAATAACATATATAACAACTAAGTGTGCAGAGGGTCTCAAAGTGTAGTTTGTGGATGCGTGGGTGATCTGGCTGTGACATCTCATCTGCCACACCATAGATCAAAGTGTAGTTTGTGGTACACCTGCACTGGAGTCTCTAATTCACTTTGTGAATCTTTTTTTTTTTTTTTTTTTTTTTAGATGGAGTCTCACTCTGTTGCCCAGGCTGGAGTGCAGTGGCATGATCTTGGCTCACTGCAACCTCCGCCTCCTGGGTTCAGGCAATTCTCTGCCTCAGCCTCCTAAGTAGCTGGGATTTGCAGGCGCCCGCCACCACGCCTGGCTATTTTTTTTTGTATTTTTAGTAGAGGTGGGGTTTCACCATACTGGCCAGGCTGGTCTTGAACTCCTGACCTCGTGATCCACCTGCCTCGGCCTCCCACGGGTCATTCTTAAGCACAGTAAAGCTTAGGACTCAGGATGTTCCAGCTTGTATAGAAGGAAGAAGTACAGAGGACTGCAATGCCTGCTTTAAGGATATTAGGGAAACAAGAAAAGAAAGTTTTGTGCCAGGCCACTGGGTGTAAAGTTTTATGACCCGAGGATGGAAGGAAATTAGAAACAAGGATTGTAAGGCCAACAGGGAGAAAAGCAGAGCGAGTATTCAACAATTTCTTTAGACAGTACGTGTAATCGGTTATAGTTTAACACTGGACATGCATGTGTGATGTAATTTTTGAAGTTATGAAAGTGTAAGCTATCTTTTGTTCCGAGTTTACTCCTGGATGCTGTGGGCAATGAGGGATGGGCCTGGTGCAATGAAGAAGTAAATTGCTGTACAGCACGGTGCCTCAGGCCTGGAGCTCTTCACATCCTTTAGAGCTGGATTAAGAGATGCTGTGTTAGCTCGAGCAAAGGTCACTAGGATTCTTTGGGTTAAATTTTGTTTTTTTAATCCACATATTCTTGTAGTTCATTGAACTTCTTTAAGAGGAGGAAAGCCCAACTTGGGGTCAGTCAATGGTATAGTAAATATTTGTTCGAGTTCTGAAATGGACTATCATTTTAAAGAGTTGATTAGCAAAGTTTAAATGCTTGATATTCTCCATGGTTTGTGTCTGTGGGAGATGTTTGGTGGAATGGTCAGGAGGGAGAGAGGGAAAGAGTGCCACTGCCTTCAAAAACCAAAAAAAAAAGAACAGCCCCGGCTGGGTGTGGTGGCTCATGCCTGTAATCCCAGCACTTTGGCAGGCCAAGGTGGGCGGATCACCTGAGGTCTGGAGCTCAAGACCAGCCTGGCCAACGTGGTGAAACCCTGTCTCTACTAAGAAAAATACAAAACTTAGCCAGGCGCAGTGGCTTGCATCTGTAATTGCAGCTACTCGGGAGGCTGAGACAGGAGAATTGCTTGAACCTGGGAGGTGGAGACTGCAGTGAGCTGAGATTGCACCACTGCACTTCAGCCTGGGCAACAAAACAAGACTCCATTTCAAAAAAAGAACAGCCTCTTACCAGCTCTGCTGGGTTCTAAGACATGAATAGTTTGCCTACCCTGATGTCAAGGAGCTCACAGTGTAATGGACGTGACAGATGAACAACAATATTGAAGTGCAGTGCACTTTATGCTAGAGGTGCCATGGGAGTTTGGAGGAGGAAAAGATGATCTTGTCGGTGAGTTTATAAACCAGTGCCAAAGTGTTGATGCAGTTACACCAGCGCTCTTCCTAGGTCTCTAGACTAGAGGCTCATATTTCTCGAATCTCCTATACAAAGACATTTTTAACTTGAGTGCATATATCATAGAAAAATATGTATGCTTCCAAATCTCATTCAATTGAACATCTCCAAAATGTCTGGTAAATGATGTCTGAAAATGCCTGGGTCCTCCCGGAGGCTGGTTATAGCTATGGTGAGGTGCTGCAGTCTTAAGAGAGAGTGGGTCCTTGCCTGCCTGTCCTATGGCAAGCAATCCCTGGAAGCACCGTTAATCAGGTTGTCTTGCTTTTTGTCTTTTGAAATGTTTGGATTTGGGATGTTTTGGAAATTTCCCCATCCAAAATTTTTGGAAGATAGGGATGGAGATGGGAACGATCCCTGTCCCTTAGTTTTTTTGTTTTGTTTTGTTTTGTTTTGAGACAGGGTCTCGTGTTGTTGCCTAGACTGGAGTGCAGTGGTGCTATCACACCTTACTGCAGTCTTCACCTCCCAGGCTCAAGCGATCCTCCCACCTCAGCCTTGCGAGTAGCTGGGACTACAGGTGCACACCACCATGCCTGGCTAATTTTTGTATTGTTTTATAGAAACGAGGGTCCCACTTTGTTTCCCAGGCTGGTCTCAAACTCCTGGGGTCAAGTGATCCACCTGCCTCAGCCTCCCAAAGTGCTGGCAGGATTACAGGCGTGAGCCACTGTGCTCAGCCAATTCATGTTGTTTTGAGATGGAGTCTCGCTCTGTCACCCAGGCTGGAGTGCAGTGGCGTGATCTCGGCTCACTGCGAGCTCCACCTCCCTGGTTCATGCCATTCTCCTGCCTCAGCCTCCTGAGTAGCTGGGACTACAGGCGCCTGCTACCACGCCCGGCTAATTTTTTGTATTTTTAGTAGAGACGGGGTTTCACCATGTTAACCATGATGGTCTCGATCTCCTGACCTCGTGATCTGCCCGCCTCAGCCTCCCAAAGTGCTGGGATTACAGGCGTGAGCCACCATGCCCGGCCCAATTCCTGTTCTTAAGGAGACTATAACCAGTACGTTTCATTTAATGGAGTTCTGGCTCTACTGTAATTGTTACCAGAAAGAGGTTCTGAACCCAACCCCAAGGGAGTGTTCATGGGCCTCGCACAAGAACGAATTAGGGGCAAGCCCGGAAAGTGGAAGCAAATTTATTAAGAAAACAAAGGAATAAAAGAATGGGCTGTTCGACTGAGTATACTTACAGTTATTTCTTCATTATATGCTAAAAAAGGGGTGGATTACTCATGAGTGTTCCAAGAAAGGGCCAGGCAGTTCCCAGAACTGAGGGTTCCTCTCCCCTTTAGACCCTCCTGGGTCTAAAGTCCAGACACTGCCTGGCATTTTTAAGCTGTCATGGCACTGGTGGGAGTGTCTTTTAGCATGCTAATGAATTATAAGTAGCGTATAATGAGCAGTAAGGATGACCAGTCACTTTCATCACTATTTTGGATTTGGTGGGTTTTGGCTGGTGTCTTTACTGTATCCTGTTTTATCAGCAAGGTCCTTGTGACTTGTATCTTGTGCCGACCCCCTATCTCATCCTGTGACTAAGAACACCTAACCTCCTGGGAATGTAGCCCTGTAGGTCTCGGCTTTATTTTACCAAGTCGCTATTTATGATGGAGTCCCTCTGGTTTGAACACTTCTGACACAGTGGCTCCCAAACCTGGCAAATCAGCAAAATTTCCTTAAGAAAAAACTATCTGTTTATCTGTCTGTCTGTCTGTCTATCTATCTATCTATCTATCTATCTATCTATCTATCTATCTATGAGACAGGGTCTTGCTACGTCACTTAGGCTGGAGTGCAGTGGCATGATCATAGCTCACTGCATCCTTGAACTCCTGGACTCAAGCCATCCTCTCGCCTCAGCCTCCCTAGTAGCTGGGACTACAGGTATACACCACCATGCACAGCTAATTTTTAAATTTTTTGTAGAGATGGAGTCTCACTACCCTCTATTTTCCCAGACTGATTTTGAACTCCTGGCCTCAAGGGATCCTCCTCCCTTGGCTTCCCTAGGTGCTGGGATTACAGGCATGAGTCACTGGGTCTGACTGTTGTTTGTTTTTAAGATGATTATGATTAGGGTGAGAAGCCAGGTTTAGGAATCCTGATAGAAAAGCAGTGGTTCTTTAGCAGAGGCTTCCATCATAATAATCTAATCATCATTTTGAATTTGCCATTGCCCTAAACCCATGGAGTTTTAATTCTGTAGGTTTGGGGTCAAGCAGAAGTATTTCAAAATAGCTCCTTGCTGATTTGGATGCATAATAATAGTGGAAACCCTCTGATGCACAGCAGTGATTTTTAAACACCTTTTATCCTACCTCCTGTCAATAAAAAATTTTTGAGCAGGCACTCCTCAGTATATGCATGTTTTATTTATTTATGAATTATATATGTGTAATTCTGTATGATATGCAAACACACGTTTTGAAATAATGAGGTAAGAATAAATGTCATTGAAAGTTTTAATATTTTTATCTCGTTCCGCCAGTGGATACACTGAGGACCCCATTGTGTAGAACACTGAGAGAAAGAACAGGGCCAGTGGTTCCATAATTGACCCCAACTCTTATTTAGATGCTACTGTCACAGGTAGCTGTCTGAAACAGAATCACCTGTTCCCACCCCAACCAAAGCACTCCTACTCCATTCTTTACTTTACGCAATCATTCAACTCATGTGTAGGTTTAGCAGACCGAATTCCCAAATCCCAAATCCAAAATGCTCCAAATTGTGAAATATGATACTCAAAGGAAGTGTTCATTGGAACATTTGACATTTGGGATTTTTGGATTTGGGATGCTCAACTGATTAAGTACCTGCAAATATTCCCAAATCCAAAAAAAATCCAAAATCCACAACACTTCTGGTCCCAGGCATTTCATATAAGGGATACTCAACCCACATTGTGCAAAGCGTTGAATGAGGAGCTAGGGATATAGTTGTGCACGTGGTCCTTGATCTCAAGGACCTAGATTATGCCTGCATAAACATTAAACAAATGATTACTTAATATTCCATTACTATAATTTTGATGGATGCTAGAAAGTGTGAACTCAAAAGTACCTGAGACAAGTCTCAAAGAAAGTTTAGAAAGTTTATTTTGCCAAAGTTAAGGATGCGCCCATGACACGGTCTCAGGCGGTTCCGATGACATGTGCCCAAGGTGGTCAGGGTACAGCTTGCTTTTATACACTTTGGGGAGACATAATACATCAACCAATACATGTAAGGTTTACATTGGTTCAATCTGGAAGGATGGGTACAATTTGAGGGTGGGCGTAGGAGGGCTTGCAGGTCATAGGTAGATTTATAAATTTTCTGATTAGTAACTGGACAAAATAATTATCATCAATAGAAAGGAATGTCTGGGATATGTTAAGGGGTTGTGGAGACCAAGGTATTATCATGTAGACGAAGCTTCTGAGTAGCAGGTTTCAGAGAGAATAGAGGGTAAATGTTTCTTATCAGACCTTAGGTCTGTGTTGGTGTTAATGCCGGTCAGCTTTTCCTTGAATTCCAAAAAAGAGGAGGGCATAATGAGGCATGTCTGACTCCCACTTCCATCATGGCCTGAAACAGTTTTGCAGCTTAACTTTGGAATGCCCTTGGCCTAGAGGAGGGGTCCTTTCAGATGGTTAGGAGGCCTTAGATTTTTATTTTTGATTTCTGAATATATATATTATGTAGTATATATTATAGCATATATTATATTATATATAGTATGTATTATATACTATATATTATATTACTATATATTAGTGCTTTCTAAACTTTCTTTGAGACTTGTCTCAGGTACTTTTGAGTTCACACTTTTTAGCATCCATCAAAATTGTAGTTTTATATATATATATAACCTGAGACCTGAAATGACCTCTTCTGGAGGGTTGAGAAATCTGTAATTTGGAGGTAGGAGTGTCATTGAAGGAAAGCTAGAGAATTTCAGATCTGGAGGACAGAGGTGGAAATACCATAGCACAAGATGAAACTGAAGATGTGAGCAGAGACCAGGGATCACGTGGGCCTGGTAGACCATATTAAGGAATTTGATCTTTATTTTGAGGGCAAGGTAATCCATTGAAGGATCTAAGGGAGAGTGACAGGGCCAGATTTGCATCTCAAAAAGATCACTTAAAGGTGCAGCAAGTTGTATCAATTCTTTCCCTTCTTTCTCTTTTTGAGATAGGGTCTCATTCTGTCACCCAGGCTGGAGTGCAGTGACCTGATCATGGCCTACTGCTGCCTCAACCTCCTGGGCTAAAGCTATCCTTCCACCTTGGCCTCCCAAATAGCTGGGACTATGGGCATGCACCACCACACCTGGCTCATTTTAAAATTTTTTGTAGACCTGGAGTCTCACTGTGTTGCACAGACTGCTCTCAAACTCCAGGGCTCAAGTGATCCTCTCACCTCAGCCTCCCAAGGTGCTGGGATGTAGGTATGAGCCACTACACCCAGCCTATTCTCTCCTTTCTTATCTTTTGCTTGTATTTAGAAACCTTTGCTTTTACAGTTGCCCTCAGATTACACTCCCCTTTTCCCTACTTTCTATAAACTCTAACAAGTCCTCCAAGATCCATCTCTGTTGTCACCTTCTTGGTGAAGCCTTTTCTTATTCTCTTCTCCAAACATCCACACCCTTTAGAGCTAAACTAATCTATATGCGTGTGTGTGTGTGTGTGTGTGTGTTTGTGTATAAATTTATGTGGTATATGTGCTGCTGAAGCGAGCACTAGAGCTAATCTCTATAAAGGCACTTTGTAGGTTTTTTTTTTTTTTTTTGAGGCGGAGTCTCGCTCTGTCGCCCAGGCTGGAGTGCAGTGGCGCGATCTCGGCTCACTGCAAGCTCCGCCTCCCGGGTTCCCGCCATTCTCCTGCCTCAGCCTCCCGAGTAGCTGGGACTACAGGCGCCGCCACCACGCCTGGCTAATTTTTTTGTATTTTTAGTGGAGACGGGGTTTCATTGTGTTAGCCAGGATGGTCTCGATCTCCTGACCTCGTGATCCGCCCGCCTCGGCCTCCCAAAGTGCTGGGATTACAGGCTTGAGCCACCGCGCCCGGCCGGCCCACTTTGTAGGTTTTATTACAATTTACCTATTTTGGTAAATTGGGGGAGGGCAGATGCAGAAAATAGAATTACTTGAAGTCTTCATGCACACTATCGTTTGGTTTCTTTGGTTTGTTCAAGGCTTCTGCCTTATTTTACTTATTCCTTTCTTCTTGTAACAAATTCTGTACTGTTTGTATGTGTTTTTAATTTACATAAATACTGTCTTCTATCGACTTTGCATTTTTTACTTTTTAAAATTAGGATGAGTTTTAAACATCTACTCATTTTCCTTTGTGTATCTATAGTCTTTTGCTTCTAACCAGTGCTTGGTGTTCCACAGTCTGAATTCATCATATTTTATCTATCCTCACTTTCAGTGGTGGCCACCGAAATCCTTTCACCTTCCCTGTATCACAAGCAATGCTGTGATGAGCAGCCTTGTATACATCCTTTACGGACCTGTGTGAGAATTTCTTTGGGATATGAACATCCAGGATTGGAATTCTGGGGTTGGAAAGCGATGGTGTGCTTATTTAGCCAAATCCTGGCTATTGCTCACTAGACTGGCTGCACGGACTGTGTGTTCATTATGGTGCAAGAGTCTCTGTAGCCCCATGTCCCCACCAACACTGGGCATATTTTGATCAGTTGAGTAGCTTCAAAGCAGTATTTCACTGCTGTTTAATTTTCATTTCTCTAGTTACTAGTGGGTTGAGGATCTCAGTAAATTTGTTGTCATGTTATTATTCACATTGCCTATCATGCCTTTGTCTACTTTTGTGTTGAGTTACTCTCATTTTTTGTTACCTTGCAAAACTTTCTTGTATCCTTGCAAAACTTTCTTTTGCCTTGCAGAAGCTGAGGTGGAAGGATGGCTTGAGCTGAGGAGGTTGAGGCTGCCGTGAGCCATGATCATGTCATGATCAATGTACTCATGTCATGGTGAATTCATGTACTCCAGCCTGGGTGACAGAATGAGACCCTATCTCAAAAAGAAAAAGAAAAAGAAGAGAAAGAGTAGACACAATTTGCTGCACTCTTAGGTGATCTTTTTGAGATGCAGATCTGGCCCTGTCGCTTGTATAATCTCAATCTTGGTTGTCTGGGAGTTTTAGATATTGAAAACACTGTCTCCTAGTAAGCTGAACAGAAACGTGTAACAATTTTGCCACACACTAATTCTTCTATATTATCTTAACGGCTTTATTTTCCATCCTGAGTCTATTTAGTCTAATGATATTGAGTAGATACTTAATTATGTCAGTTTATTATTATGTCAGTTTTTAAACTCCAATTTTCATCTTTTCTTGATTTATGCTACCAACTTTATTATGTATTACATTCTTAGAAGTAGATCGGTCTGTTTCTGTCGCTTGCTCTCTGTTCTGTTCTACTTGTCCATTTAAATGTTCTTGCTCGAAATTGTTTCTAGGACAGTGGCTTTGTAGTACATCTATGGATTTGGTTGGGACATTCCCTCCCCTACCTCTACTCTACTCCTCTTTCTCGACATTTATTTAGTTATTTGTGGACCTTTATTGTTCCATGTAGATTATAGAGGTTTTCAGAGATCCTCAGAAAACCCAGCTGAAATCTTACTTGAGGTTAATTTGGGGGAGAATTGAGATTTTATGATAATAAACCATCCTTCCCAAAAGTATAGAGTGTTTCCCCAATTATTCTTCTAATCTTATATGTTCTTTAGACTAATTTAAAACTTTTTCTTTATGTTTTTTATTAAATAAGGTTATCAGTACTTTATATTATGCTATTGTGAATTAAATCTTATTTTTCAATTCTGTTTTTCTAGTGCGTTTTCCTTGTCTAGAGAAATGTTCTCGATTTTAATTTATTCACTATGCTGTGTTTCTCAAGAGCAGAGGCTGTATCTTTTGTCTCTGTATTCCCAGTGTTTAAAACATCACATGGTAACTGATCAATGAATGCTTGTTGAATGAATGAATGAATGAGCAGGATACATAAAGCAGAATGGGCTGCTCTGATATTTGGGTCCATACAGACTTCATGGCAACATCCACGACGGTTCCAGGAGACACCCCACCACAAGGACCAAGGGAAGGGGCAGCCTGTTCCTTTACATGACTATCTTCCTGGGTGTGATCCATTAATTCCCCCAAGTGGTTCAATTAGCCTTAGTTGGTACCCTCCCCAGTTTTCCTCATACCACATAGATGTTTTTGAACATAGCTTGCTATTTACTATGGCTTCTTCTGGACACCCACTCTTAGCTCAAATTTACACATCCATTTTGGAAGCCTTCATTGCCAGACTGGTGGTCAGACTAAAAAGCTTGACTTGGCTCTCCTAGCCATAGTTACGAAGTACCATAGGATTGGTTGTCTTCCTGGTACTTTCTTCTCCTCAGAAATGAAGCAAGCACTTAGACCTGTTAACTGCTGATGAGCCCAGCTTGGATCCCTAAAAGCAGAAAAGAGAATTTGAATACCAAGACCCAGCTACCCTTAGGACTGGAGCAAGATGGGACACATAGGTATAGGTGCTCTTGGTAATGTTAGACAAAGGCAAAGGCAACACACAAAGGAAAGTTAGGCTTTTAAAATGAGAGTTCATTTATTTTACAAAAATTGTACTGAGTGCAATATAAAGGCCTTTCACAGTCTAACTCCTGCCTTCATTCCCAGGCTCCCCTTTGGTCACTATCTTTTTCTGTCTCTACCATACATGCTTTGTGCTCAAGCCATACCTGATTGTTTGTCACACCATTATATGCCAATTCTTTTTTTATTCCTGGATCTTGCTAGACAGTATTCTCTGTGTCTAAAATGCTCTTCCTACCTTTCTCTGTCTATTTATCAAACCTCTTAATTCTTTTCAATGATGAATTCATGTTACCTTGTCTCTGAAACCTTTCCTGACTTCTCCAAATAGAATGGTTATCTTTCATTCTGTGGCACCTTAACATATTCAATATAGCCTTCTGTTAGTACATTTTTAATGCTGTGATATTGTAACATTTATTTTTATTTTCTTATCTGCTTATTTTCCATTGCAAGCTTCTTAGGATTTGGTACCGTATATTCTCTATCTTTGTGACTCAAAGCTGAGCATAGCTTCTAGCATGGAGTAGGCGATCAGTTAGCAAATAATTGACTAAGTTGAACAAATAATTGAGTAAGTTCACCATGAAGAGAATGAGATTTTGATCCTATACTGGTCATGTGGTTCTAGAAAAGGAAATAATATTTCTATTCATCTGTAAATTTATATATGTATTTGCTCAGTTGTAAAGTTGTTATATTAGTCATCTTGGGTTGCTGTAACCAAATCCCATAGGCTGGTTGGTTCAAACAACAGACACTTATTTCTCACGGTTCTGGAGGCTAGTAAGTCCAAGATCAAGATACCAATAGATTTGACTCATGATGGGAGCTCTCTTCCTGGCTTACAGATGGCTGCCTTCTCATATTCTGCAGAGAAGAAGGTCTAGTGTCTCTTCCTCTAGTTATAAGGGCACTAATCTATCAAGGGAGATCTACCCTTCTGACCTCATCTAAGCACAGTTATTTTCCAAAGGCCCCACCTCCCAATACCATTGCATTGAGGTTAGAGCTTCCTATATGAATGGGAGGGTGGAGGAAAGGACACAAACATTCAGTTTATAACATGTCTTATAAAATATTATGAATCTGGTTAAAGTATTTTCAAAGAAGTGTTCTAACTATGGAGACCAGATGAGTGAACGATGAATCTTGCCATAAATATGAGAGCAGAGAAACAATGACTGTCCCTGATATGATTTGGCTGTGTCCTCACCCAAATCTCAACTTGAATTGTATCTCCCAGAATTCCCATGTGTCATGGGAGGGACCCACAGGGAGGTAATTGAATCTGATATGCTCTTCCTATCTTTCTCTGCTTATTTACCAAACCTCTACCAAATCATTCTTTTCAATGATTGATTCAATGATGAATTCCCATGCTATTCTCATGATAGTGAATTAAGCTCACAAGATCTGATGGGTTTATCAGCAGTTTCTGCTTTTGCTTCTCTTTCATTTTCTCTTGCCGTCACCATGTAAGAAGTGCCTTTTGCCTCCCACCATGATTCTGAGGCCTCCCCAGCCATGTGCAACTGTAAGTCCAATTAAACCTCTTTTTCTTCCCAGTGTCGGATATGTCATTATCAGCAGTATGAAAACGGACTAATACAGTAAATTGGTACACGTAGAGTGGGACACTGCTAAAAAGATACCTGAAAATGTGGAAGCAACTTTGGAACTGGCTAACAAGCAGAGGCTGAAACAGTTTGGAGGGCTCAGAAAAAGACAAGAAAGTGTGGAAAAGTTTGGAACTTCCTAAAGACTTGTTGAATGGCTTTGACAAAAATGCTGATAATGATAAGGACAGTAAGGTCCAGGCTGATGTAGTCTCAGATGGAGATGAGGAACTTGTAGGGAACTGGAGCAAAGATGATTGTTGTTATGTTTTAGCAAAGAGACTGGTGGCATTTTGCCCCTGCCATAGAAATTTGTGGAACTTTGAACTTGAGAGAGATGATTTAGTGTATCTGGCGGAAGAAATTTCTAAGCAGCAAAGCATTCAAGAGGTGACTTCGGTGCTGTTAAAAGCATTTTGTTTTAAAAGGGAAACAGCATAAAAGTTTGGAAAATTTGCAGCCAGTTAATGCAGCAGAAGAGACAAACCTATTTTTTTGAGGAGAAATTCAAGCTGGCTGCAGAAATTTGCATAAGTAACTGGGAGCTGAATGTTAATCTCCAAGACATTGGGGAAAATGTCTCCAGGGCATGTCATAGGTCTTCATGGCAGCCCCTCCCATCACAGACCCTGAAGACTAGGAGGAAAAAATGGCTTTGTGGGTCAGGCCCAGGGTCCCCATGCTGTGTGCAGCCTAGGGACTTGGTGCCCTGCATCCCAGCTGCTCCAGCCATTGCTAAAAGGGGCCAAGGTACAGCTCTGCCCATGGTTTCAGAAGGTGCAAGCACCAAACCTTGGCAGCTTCCGTGTGGTGTTGAGTCTGCAGGTGCATGGAAGTCAAGAATTGAGGTTTGGGAACCTCCATCTAGAGTTCAGAAGATATATGGAATCACTTGGATGCCCAGGCAAAAGTTTGCTTCAGGGGCAGGGCCCTCATGGAGAATCTCTGCTAGGGTACTGTGAAGGGAAATGTGGGCTCAGAGCCCCCACACAGAATCCCTACTAGGGCACCGCCTAGTGGAGCTGTGCGAAGAGGGCCACCATTCTCTAAACCCCAGAATGGTAGATCCACTGACAGCTTGTGCTGTGCACCTGGAAAAGCCACAGATCCTCAACAGCAGCCTGTGAGAGCAACCAGGACAGGGGGCTGTACCCTGTGAAGCCACAGGGGCAGAGCTGCCCAAGATTATGGGAACCTACCTCTTGCATCAGCGTGACCTGGATGTGAGACATGGAGTCGGAGGAGATCATTTTGGAACGTTATAATTTGACGGCCCTGCTGGATTTTGGATTGGCATGGGGCCTGTAACCCCTTTGTTTTGGCCACCTTCTCCCATTTGCAACGGCTGTATTTACCCAATACCTGTACCCCCATTGTATGTAGGAAGTAACTAGCTTGCTTTTGATTTTACAGGATCATGGGTAGAAGGGACTTGCCTTGTCTCAGATGAGACTTTGGACTATGGACTTTTGGGTTAATGCTGAGATGAGTTAAGACTTTGGGGGACTGTTTGGAAGGCATGATTGGTTTTGAAATGTGAGAACATGAGATTTGGAGGGGTCGGGGCAGAATGATATGGTTTGGCTGTGCCCCCACCCACATCTCAACTTGAATCGTTATCTCCCAGAATTCCCAGGTGTTGTGGGAGGGACCCAGGGGGAGGTAATTGAATCATGGGGGCCGGCCTTTCCCATGCTATTCTTGTGATAGTGAATAAGTCTTAGGAGATCTGATGGGTTTATCAGGGGTTTCTGCTTTTGCTTCTCTCTCATTTTCTCTTGCCACTGCCATGTAAGAAGTGCCTTTTGCCTCCTACCGTGATTCTGAGTCCTCCCCAGCCACATGCAACTGTAAGTCCAATCAAACCTCTTTTTCTCTCCAGTCTCGGGTATGTCTTTTTCAGCAGTGTGAAAATGGACTAATACAATCACCCTCGTCTTTGTTCTCCTTTCTATTTCATCTCTAACTTTTTATGGCATTTGGGGGGTGCTATTCATTGCAAAAGTTAGGGACTCACTAATTCCACTACTCACTGCATATCAAGGTAATCTGTCAAGGTTTGGTTTTATATAAGAAACAAATGAGTCTCCAGAATATCCAAGTTAACATTATTCAATAAAGGGAGGCAGTCATTACCCTTTAACCTCTGAAAGAAAACTGCAGGTAGGCATCAAACTAACCCTGAGATAGGAGAGAGTAGAAATTCCCACACCCAGTGAATTGTAGGACATTAGGTAATTATTGGTGGGAAGTATATTTGAGTGGGAAACTGAATTTCAACTGACTTTTATCCTTGAAGATGGTGCTTCTGTTTTCTCAAGTTAGAAGGTTATGGAAATTGCATCTGAACAACAAGTTGTATTAGCATAAGTTCTAGAATAAACTGAGAAAGCAAGGCTAGTCTGAGGAAAATTTATACCGCTCACACTTCCCTTCTGAATTGGAGAATAGAATTGAATAGCAAAATTGTAACCTACCTTTCAAAGATGTAAAGTATATTTTGTGAACTTTTATACCTTCTGTTCTTATTTTTCTATTGCCCTATTTTAAAATCTGTCTTGAATTTATTTTATTAAATGTATGTGTCTCTGTGTATATATTTATGAGTAATATTGTACTCTTTTTGGTATCAGATGAGAACCCAAAACACACAAATACCTACTGACACATACGAAGATGTTTATACTGCGTCTTACATCGGTCGGAAGAGAGAGAGTTCCAAGAATTCCTGTGATGAGGGCTTAAAGCCAAATATTTTTTTTTAAATCATTTTATACATATATATTTTATTTTTTTCTATTTGGGAGAAGCTAGAAAATACACGTTACTTTTTTTTGTATCTTATCTATTTTAGACTAAAATCTGCTGCTATTCAAAGAATAAATTGTATCTTTGTGTATTCTTTTGATAGACATAGTAGGTCAGTTGTATAAGTAAGTTATAAGTATGTATAAGTAAGTAAGTTGTATCTTTGTGTATTCTTCTTCTGATAGACATAATAATATAAGACAAACCCAATAACAGCATGCTATTTATTTTGAACACAGAAATGTCCTTAGTTCGGCCTAACTCTGTCCTTCCTTTTTGCTGATAGAAAGTCTTTGGCCTCATCCCTCATCTCAGGTCCTTGACGCCTATTTCTTGAGGTGTTCCATCCACTGTCAAAGTCCCCAGTCAGTGATTGTTCTTAGGTATGAGTATTCTCTTCCATCCTAATCCATGTTATCCACTCATCTTCCAAAAGGCAGCCTCTACTCCTAGAGCAGCTCAACAGGTTTCCTCCTCTACTCTTGATGGTGAGCCCAGAGTACCCTGTTGTCTCTGTGGCCCTAGGCTTCCACTTACCCTGCCCTTACCTCTGTGGCAGTGGAGAGGATATGGTAGCAAAAGAGAGCAGGAGTGATCCCCCATGTCCAGTCATCCTAGGAGATTGATTCCAAGGACCCTTCCCACCCCCCACAGATACCAAAATCCCCAGATGCTCAAGTCTCTGACATAAAATGGCTTAGTCTTTGCCTATAACCTATGCACATCCTCCTGTATACTTTAAGACATCTCTAGATTAATACCTACTACAATGTAAATCCTATGAAAATAGTCATTATACTGTGTTGTTTCGGGAACAATAACAAGAAAAAAAGCCTGTACATTTTCAGTACAGACACAACCATCCATTTTTTTTTCCTGAATATTTTTGATCCATTGTCGGTTGAAGCTATGATGTGGATCCTGTGGATGAGGAGGACTGACTGTATAGCTATGTCACATTTTTGACCGCCAAGGCACAGAGACACAGAATAGAATAGAGAAAAATGGAGACAAGAATAAAGATGAGGCCAGCGTAGTGGCTCACGCCTGGAATCCCAGCACTTTGGGAGGTGGAGGCCGGAAGGATTGCTTGAACCCAGGAATTCAAGACCAGCTTGGGAAACATAGTGAGACCCCATCTCTATTTAAAAAAAAATTTTTTTTCTTTTTGAGAAGGAGTCTCGCTCTGTCACCCAGGCTGGAGTGCAGTGGTGTGATCTCAGCTCACTGCAACCTCCACCTCCCAGGTTCAAGCGATTCTCCTGTCTCAGCCTCCTGAGTAGCTGGGACTATAGGTGCCCGCCACTACTCCCGGCTAATTTTTGTGATTTTAGTAGAGGTGGTGTTTCACCATGTTGGTCAGACTGATCTCCAACTCCTGATCTCAAATGATCCACCCACCTTGGCCTCCCAAAGTGTTGGGATTACAGGCGTAAGCCACCATGCCCGGCCAAATTTTTTTTTTTTTTTTTTTTTAGAATAAAGATGAATAGGAAGGGAGGTGCCATTCACTTTAGCAGGAACATCCTTCTATTTCCCTTGTGATACAAATGTTCCCACTTCTATGACTCTGTCAGGAGAGGGATACTGAAGATGTTAAAGTCATTAAAACAAGACATTAAGAAAAATCAGGACAGTTTAATCCTATCCTGTTAGAGATGATCAAACAACTCCAAAAAGGTGATGACTTAGCATATTTCTAGGTCCAAGCAGTGGCCAACCGGGGCCAGCATCCTCCCAGTCACCCGGGCTGCCAACCAAGGTGACTGAATACTTACTCGAGATTGCCAGTGTTTGTGATAGCATCACTGGATAAATTCAAGGTAGGATCCTCATTGCCGTGGGCTGTAAAATGGACTCTGCCCCCCTGCCAAAACTTGGCACACTTAGATGGAAACAGAAAAATGGTATTCTAAAACATTCTGTTGCATTATTATTTGTACCCCTAGGCAGGTGTGATTCACGTGGGACAGAGTGGCAAGGAAAGGCTCTATTGAAGGGGCGAGGCTTGATCTCCCCTGGGTGGAAGTGTGGGTGGCCGTGGGACCTGCATTTCTATGGTGGTGGGAGCTCTGGGCCACTCCTCAATCCCATGTCTGACACACACACACACACACACACACACACACACACACACACCCCTACCTGATAGTAGGAGGAGCAGCATTTTGGACAAAGAGGAAGCTGAAGGCTGCGTGAAGCCTTGAGACATCAACTCAGGTATGTGTGGAGGTGGTGGAAGGTATTATTACCTGGAACAATCTTCACCCTTTAGGCCCAAATCAACCTCCACCTCCACCGGGACGTTTTTGCACCATGTGTTTCTTTAACAGACTCGCCAGAGCGCATGCAGATTTGGTTCTCAATTAGAAATGTATTTTGTATTTCTAGTTCCTAAAGGAAATGTGAGTTTTGTACTTAGCAGAAGCTATAGCACCATCTTGTGGAAATAAGTGCATCAGATCACAAGCTTGCTCTGAAAATTTTAGTCATCTTAAAAAAAAGTAAATCTTGATATGCCTTCGTAGCTCTAAATCACTCTTAGAATGCACAATTTATTAGTAGCAAAAGACTTCTCATATATTCTAATTATATGAGGGTGGAGTTAGCATTCTCCACCAGCTGCAGCTTTCTTTCTGTTTGGCTTTTGAGGTAGGGTCTTACTCTGTCACTCAGGCTGGAGTGCAGTGGTGTGATCATAGCTCACTACAGTCTCAAAGTCCCAGGCTCAAGCAATTCTCCTGCATCAGCCTCCCAAGTAGCATAGTGTGCCACTATACCC
The DNA here is from genome assembly GCF_043159975.1 of Macaca nemestrina. NCBI lineage: Eukaryota > Metazoa > Chordata > Mammalia > Primates > Cercopithecidae > Macaca > Macaca nemestrina. The sequence continues at coordinate 14,655,771 of NC_092128.1, forward strand.
AGCTAATTTTTTTGTAGAGATGGCGTCTCTCTATGTTGCCCAGGCTGGCAGTGGCAACTTTCTTCTTTTTAGAATAATTACCATACTTAGGATCCAATATTCTTCCCATCTCAGACTCATTTCTTTTAGAATATGTGTCCTCAGGTTTGGATTTTAACCATGTCCCAAGGGATCTTGCCTTCTAAGTAAAGGACACTCACTGGGTACCAGTGTTCTTTTCTGTCTCCTCTGGCGAATCAGACACCTCTCTTCTTGATAGAGTTCATTGCTACAGGGCTTGGGAAAAGGAGGTCCCTTCATTATTGAGAATCTAAAGCATTGGATTGGGAGCTTACAGAAGAACTGGAACAGAGGCTAAGGCAGGAGGATCACTTGAGCCCAGGTGTTCGAGGTTGTAATGAACTATAATCGCATCACTACAGTCCAGCCTGGGTGACAGAGTAAGACCCCATCTCAAAAAAAAAAAAAAAAAAAAAGTTCCCGGAAAAGGTTTTATTTAGAATCATGAAATCATTGAATCATTTAATAAATAATTAGTCTTTTTAATGTAAGTAGTATACCCTTCAGTGGAGGGGAAAAAATGCCCAATGTTCTCAACCTTTCTTATCCCTAGTTTGATCTGCATCAAACGTGGAATTGATGTGAAGGTTTGGGGCTTCACTAGGCACCCCTCCGAACAGTCGCAGGCTTGATTAGAATTTAGGGCTGGTGTGAATTTTGCAAATATTAAAGATCTGTGTTTATCTTCAAAACATATTTTGAAAAAGTTACACATTGACATCCTTCAAAAGCTAAAAGCACAGAAGTAAATGTCTCCCTCCACACGTTTCCCAGCTATCCAATTATCTTCTCTCAAGGCCCCAGTATTACAAGTTATTTGTGAAATGCTTCCAAAAATATTTTGCACTTACCAGAAATATATTACATCAATGATAGTCCATAGAGTATTTCAAAACTTGCATTTTTCACTTAAAAATATAGGTTGAAGATTGTTCTATATGAGCACATACAGAGCTTCCTTATTTATTTTTCAGCTGTACAAGATTTTATTGAGTGGGTGTAGTCTCCTATTGACATTTTTCCCAGTAGTTTGGTAGTACAAACAATGCTGCAGTGAATAACCTTTACATCTGTTGCGTAGCACACATGCTAGTCTACCTGTGGAATGTATTCCTGGAAGTAGAATTGCTGTGTCAAATGGTGCATTTGTAATTGTGGGAGACTTTGGCAAACTGTTCTTCATGGAGGTCATTTATACCAAATTACAGCAATGTATGACACTCCATGCCCTCACTAACTGTGCGTTTTTAAAACTTTTTTTTTTTTTTTTTCTGAGATGGAGTCTCACTTTGTTGCCCAGGCTGGAGTGCAATGGCGTGATTACAGCTCACTGCAGCCTCGACTTCCCAGGCTCAAGTAATCCTCCCATCTCAGCCTCCCACAGGAATTCACCACTATGCATGGCTGATTTTTTACTTTTTGTAGACGGTTTCCTCATGTTGCCCAAGGTAGTCTTGAACTCCTGGGCTCAGGTGATCCTCCCACCTCAGCCTCCCAAGGTGCTGAGATTACAGGCATGAGCCACCACACCCAGCCTTTAAAACTTTTTAACTTTCCTAATGTAATTGGTGAAATGTTATATTTCAGTGGTTACTGTTGTGATTTTTGCAATGTTCCTTTTATGAATTTGGTTATAGGAACCCACATTTTTCATGAGGCCTGGTCACCTAGTCAGTTCTCTTTCTCCAGAGCTATTTTGGCAAATACATTGATTTTTTTAAAATTAAGTTTTATGAATAGATATAAATGACTCAGATTTCAATCAGCTTTCAAATTTTTTTTTTTTAATATTCTCCCTTTCCTACTTGTCATGAAGTAGTGGATTTACCATGAAGCTAGCAAAGCTTAAGCTTAGAACCCCTTCCAAGAGTCCCTTCCAAAGCTCTGAACTAATATTGTACTCATACCTTCACATTCTTTTTCTTAAAGAAGCTGCCCCAAATTGTATAAGCTTCAGACCTAGATATGCCCCTGCTTGTCACCGTCTTCCCTGTTTTCAACCTCTCTCTTCTTAGTTTCTTCTGTATTCCCTTAATGCATACGTAAGCACCTCCAGATAGAGTTTATCTACCCCCTTCCTTTTTTCTTGCTTTTCTGAATGGGTCTTGGAGATTTTTCGATGTAAGATCTAGAGACCATCCATACCGTGTACTGTTTGTTGATAATTTTATGGTATTCCATTGTATGAAGATACTGGTCTTTACTTAAGTCAGTCCTGTATTGGTGGAACTTAGTGGACATTTATTTATTTATTTATTTATGTATTTATTTTTGCATTAAGAAAAGCTCCTGGCAGGTTTCAGAGACCTAAATGACAACTAAAAATCTGGTATGATTACAGGTTTCAGAAGTGATAAGGCTTAAAATAGATGAAATTGCTGGGGGAGCCCTAGCCTCCCTTCCTCCACACCCTCTTCAGGTATCTAGGGCTCGAAGTCTTATCAAAACAGGACCCTTATTACCTGCTAGTCATAACCTATCTATATGAACATATACATCGGCATGGGAAGTTTATCTGTGATTGTGAAACAAGATTGTCTTGCTAAAGACATTCTGAATATCTGAAGGCAGGAGGGAGAGATAATTGTAAGACTTTGAGTGCCTCCAAAATCCTGCTAGACAGTTGTTGGCTTCAAAAAAGGGCACATAGCTTCTGAGGTCGTATTATTCTGTCAGTGGCATTGCTACAGCCTGCTAACTGATTTCACTGCCCACACGCTAGCATTTTGTTCTGCCATATCTGATGGCGATGGGCTGAGCCACCCAGGCATGGAGTGCTGGATGTCTTCTGCATGCCAGAAGAGCTCATTACTTAGTGTTTTAACCCTTCATTCACCTAATTTTATTTATTTATTTATTTTTGAGACTGGGTCTCCTCTGCCACCCAGGCTGGAGTGCAGTGGTGCAATCTTGGCTCACTGCAACCTCTGCCTCCCGGGTTCAAACGATTCTTCTGCCTCAGCCTCCCGAGTAGCTGGTATTACAGGCATGCACCATGATGCCCGCTAATTTTTGTATTTTTAGTAGAGATGGGGTTTCACCATGTTGGCAAGGCTGGTCTCAAAGTCCTGCCCTCAAGTGATCCATCCGCCTCAGCCTCCCAAAGTGCTGGGATTGCAGGCATGAGCCACAGCACCTGGCCTTTCATCCACCTTAGTCATCACTTCCTTTCTTCTCTTCCAGTTCAATGCAAGCACCATGGGAACCACATTTTGGATAGCTGGAAATTCAGCCTTTTTGTTCTCTCTACCCCGTTAAAGCATGGAATGGCTGATCTATCACAACCTACTTTTTGAGACGAAAGGATCATACACCTGTCTGATTTGGTTACCTCAAATCTAATCCTGTTGCCCAGTATTACCTTTTGTTCATATGTCCTTGTTTGGCTCTTCCCTAGAACTCTCTTCCCTGGGACTAAATTGTAGTGGGTTTTAGTTTAAGATACCACATTAAAATTTTTAAAACATTTTAAGTATTTGTGAGTGCATAGTAGGTGTATATTATTTACCTCTTTTATAAGAGATCAGGTAAATAATACATAGAGGAAGTAAGGAAGGAGAAAACAAAGATGAGAGAAGAGAATAGATGGATCTCAATGCTTTATGATTAAGAATAACTTTTAGTACTTCTTTTCAGTTTACAAAGTGCTGTGTATATTACCTTTTGTGAAGCTCACATTTCCTTGAAATAGATGGGGTGGTGTCTTATCACCATTTTATAGACAGGGAAGCAAAATAAGGATAAGGCTGATCATGGCACACCTGAATCCAGGTTTATAGGATTTCCCGACATCTTGAGACTTGATGGTTCATGGTTGACTTTGTCTGGGTCCCTCAGAAGGTAATCAGGGCAGTAACAGTTTCAGAATTTTTGTACTGAAATGGGGGCTAGGGATTTGTCTTGAAGCTCTATTTGGATTGTATTTCAGATAAAATTGAAAAAAGAAATCTATTGTCTGATAAAATTTAAAAAAATTCAGACAAAATTGAATTCAGATAAAATTGAAATATTCAGATAAAAATGAAAAAAAATTCTATGGAGGTGCTGATGTTGGAGATCTGTGGAGAAGGCTCAAGTCTCTTGGTCCCTCCACTTCTTTTGAGTTTTACTATTGTCCTGAAGAGGCAGAGAGCTAGAAACTCAGAACCTCTGATTCCCTATGGCACAGGCTGCTAGATGTTTATCAGAATTGTTCCTCCTGTGTCTGGGTACATGGACCACATTTCTCAGAATCACTTGCATTTTTTATGGCCATGGTGACCAAGTTTTAGCCAATGGGAAGTGAGCAGAAATGAAGAGTCCACTTTTGGGCCAGGTCACTGAAACTTTAATGCTTTTTCTTCCAACACACATGACGATCATGGGAACCATGTGGAAATGATGGTAGATCCATGAGGTGTAAGGACCCTGGGTTGCGGAATCACCAATTAATGGCATGATGTCTGCTGGTCAGGAAAACCTCCTCTGAACAAGAATGAGCATTGGTTTACTGTGAAATTTTCAAATAATGCAATATTCTTTCCCATGGTTCAGTCTACATTTTGAGAGGTCTCTTCTTTAACTCTTTAATGTGTGTTATTTTAAACATTTTCCCATGCTTTAGTATATTTCTCTCTATGTATACATTCTCGTACATACACGTATCTATAGGTTTTTAAGTGAATGAGAAAGCACAGTATCGATATACTGTTTCCTCACTTCACATTTTATGAAAATTTTGCTTATGGTAATATTAGTTTATATGTTAACTGTACATTAATATCTAATTGGATGTTAATATACTAATAAAACTTATATTAAGAGTTGCATAATATTTCATTGTATATATTTGCAATGTTTTATTTAATAACCTCACTATTGATATTAGGTTATTTATCAATATTACAAATATTGCTTCTGCTTAAAATATATTTACATGTATATATTTATGCATATGGGTATATTTCTGTAGGATATGTTCTTAGAATTGGAGTTGCTGCATCAAAAGGCATGCACATTTTATTTTTTGAGGCCAGACACAGTGGCTCATGCCTGTAATCCCAGCACTTTGGGAGACTGAGGAGGGAGGATCGCTTTAGCCCAGGAATTCAATACCAGCCTGAGCAATATAGTGAGACCCCATCTCTACTAAACAACCACAACAAAATTAGCCAGGCATGATGGCTTGCAGCTGTAGTTCCAGCTACTCGGGAGGCTGAGGTCGGAGGATACTTTGAGCTCACTGTATTCCAGCCTGGGCAACAGAGTGAAACCCTGTCTCTGAAAAATCAAAACAAACAATTCAGTTTTTGAAGAGACATGACCACATTTCCCCCAAATCTATTAAGACTGTGGGGAAATATCCCCTTGCCTGCATGCTTAGTGATGCTAGAAAATATCCATCTTTTAATTTTTGTCCATCTAATGGGCGAAAAATGGTATCTTGTGCTTTAAAATTTATTACTTACTAGAGGAGCTATACATCTTTCATTATATTTATTATTGTCTGTCACTTGTTCTACTGTAAATAGTTTATTTGTCTCTACTTGCATCTATGTATTTTTTCCAATAAAAAACTAGTTTGTATATTACTATTTTGCTTATTATATACATTGGGGACTACATTAACTATATTTTTATCGTTTTCTTAAAGCTGATTTTCTTTTCTTTGTGTGTGGTAAAGATGGTGGACTTTTTAAACATTTTATTTTTTTTTGGCCGGGTGCAGTGGCTCATGCCTATAATCCCAGCACTTTGAGAGGCTGAGGCGGGTAGATCATCTGAGGTCAGGCATTCAAGACCAGCCTGGCCAACATGGTGAAACCCTGACTCTATTAAAAATGCAAAAAATTAGCCGGGCGTAGCGGTGGCCACCCGTAATTCCAGCTGCTCAGTAGCCTGAGGCAGGAGAATTGCTTGAATCGGGAGGTGGATGTTGCAGTGAGCCGAGATTGTGCCATTGCACTCCAGCCTGGGCGACAAGAGCAAAACTCCATCTCAAAAATAAGTAAATAAATAAAATTAAGTAAAATAAAAGTTTTATTTTTTTAATTGACAAAATGGTATAGATTTACCATGTATAAAATGATGTTTCGAAATGTATGTACATTGTGAAATGGCTAAATTGGGCAAATTACCATATGAATTATCTAACATACTTGTCATTTTTGTGGTGAGAACACTTAAAATCTACTCTCTCAACATTTTTCACAATACAATATATGTTATTACTATCCTCACCAAGTTGTAGGATAGGTCTCAAGGCTGATTTTCTTGATCCTTACTTAACTGTTCACAGATATACATTCTCTAAGACCAGGATAGAGGGAGGCCTTATGGCCCAGTGGTTATGGAGTCAGGCTGACCTGGATTAGGGTCCAGGTTATGTCAGATACTTGCCGTGTGACCATAGAAAAGTTTCTTACCATCTCTGTACCTCTATCTCTTCTTTTGTAAAAATAATCATAATAAAAGTACTAACTCACAGAATTGTTATGAAGTTGAGACAGGATAATGACGCATGTACCTTAGCACAATGCCTGGCATTTATAAGCTCTCAACAAATACTAGCTCTTAAAAGTATATCTACAATGTGGGTAATATGGGTACAACACTAGACATTTATGTTTTAGTCTAGTTCCTAGAACCATTCCCAATAAAAGTTATTCCTAGTAATATTCTTTCCTTAAGGTGGGCATTTCATTAACTTTTAGCCAGTCTTACGAAATTTCTATTTCCCAGTGCACTAAAATCATCAACTAATTAATTAATTCCGTATATACTTTTTTTTTTTTTTTCCTTTTTTGAGACAGAGTCTCCCTCTGTCACCCAGGCTGGAGTGCAGTGGCATGATCTCGGCTCACTGCAACCTCTTCCTTCCAGGATCAAGCGATTCTCATGCCCCAGCCTCCCAAGTAGCTGGAATTACAAGCACACGCCACCATGCCTGGCTGATTTTTGTATTTTTAGTAGAGAAAAGGTCCATCATATTCACCATGCTGGTCTCAAACTCCTGGCCTCAAGTGATCCTCCCGCCTCGGCCTCCCAAAATGCTGGGATTACAGGCACAAGCCATTGTGCCTGGCCAGAATGTATTTTTGGGGTTCTATTATATTTAAGGTCTGAGAGATTCAGTTAGCCTCAGAAGTGCATTCCATTTTCTGTGTATGGAATTTGTTTTATAGTCCTTTGACAAAAATGAAAATCCAAATTAATATGAAATGTGAAGAAACTAATAAAGACAGGGAATTAGAAAGCAAAAGGGGACCTTAAAGTTTGTCTAGTTCAGTTCTTTATTTTATAGGTGTGGAAATTGAAGCCCAGAGGAGTTAAGGTCACACAGTAAGTGGGGGAATTGCCGTGAGAGCCCAGACATTCTCATGCCTAGCCAGTATTCTGTTGACCAAATCATACTGTGTTCAAGGGTTCACTTCTTCTTTTGGCACAACATGATTTCAAAAATTAAAAACATAGAAACACAGGTTTGAAAAACACAGATAAAAATGAGCCAATGCTATTTAAAATTTATGAAGAAAGCAAGGGATGTAAGACACTTCTCTGCTGGTTGTGAAAACATCAGAACTGTGAAGTCCAGTGAGACAGGATTCCAAATGTCTTTCCTTTTTGTCTATTCTCACGAACCTGTGTTTAACAATGATACTCTACACTCACAGCAGACAGCAAACACCAGTCCTACAGGTTGGCAGTTGGCAATCCCTGGTCCACATGCCAAAGATGCTGCAGGTGCCAATTTCAGGAGGCAAGGAAACTGACTACAACACACAAATTCCCATCCCTATCATTCCCAGTAGTTATTGCCTACAGTTGTCTCCACCCTCTTGCCAGAGTTTTCAAGAGCAGCACTCTAACATGACTTCCTGTGTAGCACCAGTACCATCCTGGCCTTCTGGAATCACAGGTTCAGTCATTTGGCACACTTGTGATAAGACAATGGCCATGGACTCCTATGATAAAACATAAATAGAATTCCCATCATTTTTAATAGTAAGTGCTAAATTTCAACCCTAAATTGTTTCTTCTCTGTGATCCTAGAGCAATAGGACGTTCTCGATTATTAATACCTACTGCATAAGAATATGCTAAAAGGATGAATTGGACAAATCAAATGCACAAGAGATTCAACTTTAAAAAAATAGGCCGGGCGCAGTGGCTCACGCCTGTAATCCCAGCACTTTGGGAGGCCGAGGTGGGTGGATCACCTGAGGTCAGGAGTTTGAGACCAGCCTGACCAACATGGTGAAATGCCCTCTCCACTAAAAATACAAAATTAGCTGGTGTGGTGGCGCATGCCTGTAGTCCCAACTACTCGGGAGGCTGAGGCAGGAGAATCACTTAAACCTGGGAGACAGAAATTGCAGTGAGCCGAGATCGTGCCACTGCACTCCAGACTGGGCGACAGAGCAAGACTCCATCTCAAATAAATAAATAAATAAAAAGAATAAAGGGTAACTCATCCCTAGGCCTATATGATGTGAGTAGAAATTTGAACACAATGACCACTCATTTGTTCATTTAGTCAGTTTATTGAGTGTCTACTATGAACAGGCCTGTTGCCAACCATTCAGCAGATGAGTATCAGGAGGTCCTCTACAAGAGAGTGGTTCAGAGTTTATTTGCAGCCAGACTGCCTGGTCTTGAGTCATGTTTCTACCACTGAATGATTTGGCAACCTTGCATACATTAATTAATTTCACTAAACTTTATTTTCCCCATGTAATGTTAGGATAGTATTAGTACCTACTCCACAGATTTGATGTAAGAATTATACTAAAGCATTTTATGCGGTGCTGACCACATAGTAAGTGCTCAGTAATCATCAGGTACAATTAAATTTCTACTGTACTATAACCTAAAATTAGAGGGATTTAAAGAAGGTTAGAAATCAGAAGATGGCTCAACACTGAAAATTTGGAAATGGGGTCAACGGACATAGTCAACAGATAGCTAAAATGTCCTCTATGTATTCCTTATGCTTTTTGTGAGTACTCACTCTGTGCTAGGAATGTACAGATGTAAAGAGATGAACAAATGCTTGTCCTTCCCTTTGTGAAGAGATGAATGAAACATAATCAAGACATATACTGTAAATCCCAGGTTGAGGATTACAAAAAGTTGGAAACCAAAACCAAAATCTGAATTCCTTGACTTTGGGAGAAGTCTCCTGTTTTTTCCAAGTGAATGGGCTGGGACCAGATTCAAAGAGAGAGAGGCTCCCCGGGAGTCTTTGCCAGCTGACTCACAGAGGTTCCCTGAGTCTGGGCTGCAGCTCCTGCTCCTGGTCTGGCTGTGCCCTCCAAGACCAAGTGGCCTTCTGTGCCTCTAGGGGAGACATGGGGAAGCCAGGCGTAGGTGACCTACCAGCACCAATGCTCTTCCTGTTTAAAGAGAAATTTTCGTTCCAGATCAGAAAGTTTAGCAACCCTGACAGGATTAAAATAACTTCTGACAGCATGGTAATAATAACAGTTTATCATATGTTCACATAGCACTTTTAAGACTTCAAAAAAAAAATGTGTCCATTTGCATCTTGCTTTTGGTTTTCAGTGGCACTCTGGGGTGTCCTAAACAGCTTCCATATGCATAATTTTCAGATGAAGGACTGAAGCTCAGGCAGTTTAAGGGAGTTCTCTGCAAAAAAACACAGCTAGCAAATGATACACCTGGAACTAGAACCAGGGCCTCTGGTACGCACCTTGTGTATTTAAGGGGTAGGCAGTATTGTGGGCTTCCTGGATGCCTGGGCCAATCCTAAGAGAGGACTGCACACACAGAATTTAGGGTCCACACAGGCAACTGCCTGAGCATGGTTTCTGCACATCGTGATTTCCTGCCGTTCCTCTGTTACCAGGGGAGCATTCATCCCTTGAAACCTATCCCTGGTATTAGAGCTCTTCATCTTCGTCCTGCCACTTGAATGTATCCCTTCCCAGTATTGGTTCCATCACAATACGCAACATCTGCCATGAAGCTAAACAACTGTTTAAAAACTGTTCGGCAGCAGTGGAATTACAAATGGTATATCCAGTTTGGGTAATTTTTAAAAAATTAATTATTTTATTATTATTATTATTATTATTATTATTATTATTATTATTGGAGACAAGGTCTCTGTCACCCAGGTTGGAATGCAGTGGTGCGATTGTGACTCACTGAAGCCTCAAAATCCTGGGCTCAAGTGATCCTCTTACCTCAGCCTCCCAAATAGCTGGGGCTACAGGCACATGTTGCCATGCCTGGCTAGATAATTTACAAAAACACTTTCTAATGTTCTTCAGTTGATGAGCCGTCAACTTAAAACTGCAATGTCAACCTCATTTATCCATTGTTTTTGGTTTCACCATCCTGACCGTCAACAGGCTCCTCCTCCATCTCTGACCCTTGGAGTCACAGTCCCTTCTTGCTACCTCATCTCGTTTCATGCACCAGTATAAAAAAAGCTGGCGTGTTTGTTTGTTTGTTTGTTTTTTCCAGCTTTAAGTACTTTTCTGTCTGGAGCCTAATGCCTATCTTTGGCTAGAGATTGAAAATTGCTTTTCATCTCTCCTCCTCTTCATCTTTGGAAATTTCATGATCTCTTTGATTTGTGCGGTGGTACTTACTAACTTCCTCTAAGTGAAGAGCATTTGCTTATTCAGAGAGAATCATAGACAGTCCCCCGGAGGAGGTGAGAAATGTAGAAACAAATGACCATCACAATCTCACGGCAGGTTGGAAAGTGGATTTTGTTGTGTAATTGCTTATATAATGGTTATGATTATGGGTTCAGCAGTCATATTGCCTAAGTTTGATTCTGGACTAGGTACTTATTAGCTGGGAGCATTGGTTAGATTATATAATCTCTCTGTAGCTCTGTTTTCTCACCTAAAAACAGTAGTAATAGTCTCTACCTCAGGGTTTTTATGAGGACGTAAAGAGCTCTTACTTGTAAGGTTCTTGGAATAGTGCTTCACCATGCACTCAGTGTGTGTGTGTGTGTGTGTGTGTGTGTGTGTATGTGTGTGTGCGTGTGTGTGTGTGTGTGTGCGTGTGTGTGTGTGCGTGTGTGTGTGCGTGTGTGCGTGCGTGTGTGCGTGTGTGTGTGCGTGTGTGTGTGCGTGTGTGTGTGCGTGTGTGTGTGTATGTGTGTGCGTGTGTGTGTGCGTGCGTGTGTGTGTGCGTGTGTGTGTGTGTGTGTGTGTATGTGTGTGTGTGCGTGTGTGTGTGTGCGTGTGTGTGTGTGCGTGTGCATTTGCGTGAGCATGTGAGTGTTGTATGTAAACTAGAGATGTCTTTGTTCTGGATCTCACCACCCAGAACCAAGTACAGTTCTAAACTAACTCTCTAATCTCATTGAGAACAGCCTCCACTCCCAACCACTCTGTGTTCTGTGTTCCTCTGAATCTCTTAACCTCTTTTGCAGCCATGGCCATAGGACTCGTCAAACAGGATAAGAAGACTTCCATAAATAATCTCTGACTCTCCTGGCCTCATCATGGCACATTCTAGACGGAGAAGAAACCTACATTCACCTAACATATCCTACATGAGGTATGTTGCTAATAAAGTCCTACATTGTCCTGGTTAAGTAGAGAAGGCTTGGGAGCCAGATTGTTTGGGTTTGAGTCTAACATTTTCCATCTGCTTAAAGTTTGCATCTATAAAATGGGACAATAATGGGAAATGGATTGACTATAATGATAAACTGAGGTTATCTCTATAAAGTACCTATCAAATGTGCAGTGGATGGCACAGAGTAATTTATAATAATGCTAAATATTAATGTTATTATTAAAACCCTTTTTTCCATTGAATTGTCTCTGTGTGGGGCTTTCCATTCATCCCCAGCAGTGAAAAGTTGTGTGGTGGTACTTACTAACTTCCTCTAAGTGAAGAGCATTTGCTTATTCAGAGAGAATCATAGACAGTCCCCTGGAGGAGGTGAGAAGAGTAGAAACAAATGACCATCACAATCTCAGGGCAGGTTGGAAAGTGGATTTTGTTGTGTAATTGCTTCATATTGCCAGCTGAATGTTTATGGATTCACTCTCTCTGACAACAAAAATTGTCAGACAGTTTGTAGGATTTTATAAAAATCAATTTCCTTCCAAGCTGAAGTAGGCTTTTAGGTACATTTACTACTTAGAGAGGAAGTACAATTGAGGGGAAACATCCAAATAAAGATGAAAATGGACAGAGGTATCAGTGGGTTCTGGAGTCTCTGCCTGTGGCTGTATTTTAAAAAACTTTTTATAGGTATGACTCTGTCTGGTAATAACTGCTATTCCACTACTATGGAGCATACCTGACTAAGTCATGGGTGGGGTGTCTGTTTTAAACTTCTGGACTCATAGCAGTGTACAAAATAAATCTTTACCCAACATTCTCAACTCAATAAGCAGTTAAATTAAAAAATGTTAAGTATAACAAATGCATCAAAAACTAAATACTTCCCAGGCAGGAAAAAGGAATGCTTTGTAGAGTCGCTTGGTTCATTCAGTTTCAGATATAAAGAGTAGTGAACTTAGGTGGTATTTGGTACCAATATTCCAGGAGATGACTGAGGCTGGAGATTCAAATGTCACACCAGTTGGGAATGACTTTCCTTGCACAATGCTCTCCTCAGGGCGCCCTTGACCTCTGCGTTCCTCAGGCTGTAAATCAGGGGATTCAGTGTTGGGTTGAAAAAACTGTAAAATAGAAAAAGTACCTTCTGCAGCTCCTCAGGGTGGCGGGACTTGGGGGCCATGTACATGATGATGGCACTGCCAAAGAAGAGCCCCACCACGCAGAGGTGGGAGGAGCAGGTAGAGAAGGCCTTTCTGCGGCCCTCCCCAGACTGGATCCTCAGGATGGCCGTCAGGATGTGTGAGTAGGAGATCAGCACCAGGCAGAGTGGCCCCACCAGGAAGAACACACAGGCTGCAAAGATGATCACCTGATTGAGCCAGGTGTCAGCACAGGCCAGCCTGAGGACAGACAGGATTTCACAGAAGAAGTGGTTGATTTCATGAGGCCCACAGAAGGGCAGTCTGAGGATGAGAACCACATGGACCAGAGCCAGGAGGGAGCCACATGTCCAAGAAGTGATGGCCAGGGTGATGCAGACTCTCCAGGTCACGATGATGGAATATCGGAGAGGGTGGCAGATGGCCACATAACGATCGTAGGACATCACCACCAACAGGAGACATTCGCTATGTCCACAAGTCAAACAGAGAAAGGTCTGCATCATGCAGCCAGCAAAGGAGATGGGCTTGGCTGGATGCAGGAGGTTCACCAGCATCTGGGGCACCATGTTGCAAGCATAAGCGATGTCGACGACAGCCAGGTGTGAGAGGAAGAAGTACATGGGGGTGTGGAGTCTGGAGTCCAGTGAGATGAGCCCCAGGATGGCCCCGTTCCCCAGCAGGGTGAAGACATGGAACAGGGACAAGAGGCCAAAGAGGAGCATCTGAATCCTTGGGCCCAGGAGAAATCCCAGTAGGAGGAACTCTGTGACCATTGTCTGATTTTCCCCCATTTCCCTGTGAAAAAGAAAAAGATCGCTTAGGACCAGATTGTCAAAAACACCTAGAGATTATTTTATGAATTTAGTCATTTTTAAAAGATAAACTTTTAACATGAGTGATTTAGCTACACGTTAAGTTAATTACCGATTGTAAATATCCAGCGTTATAGAAGGCATTGTGTCACAAATGATAGGATACATAGAGCCATTGACACATCATGGGAAGAAAGAGTGTCGTACCAAAAGTGGAAGTAAAATGACCATCTAATAAGGATTGTCTTGAAGCTGCACATATAAAAATTACTAAGAGAATTCCTGAAGTGTAGAAATAATCAGTAATGGAAGAACTCCAAATATGGAAATTAGAGTGGTCCTAGAAAAAAAGATGATGTAATCCCAATTTCTCAGTAGAAATATCAACTGTTTTGCTTTCAACATCTGAAATCCACCTTTGTACTCTGGAGCAGTTTATATAATAACAGAAGAAGCAGAAAGATAAAAAGCAACTTTAATGACATTGTGATTGTTTGGGTTCCTGAGAAGGAACTAATGGATGTGCTACAAATGTGTTCTAATTGCAATCTTTATTTTACAATGAGTCATAAATAGGAACCGATAATTGGCAATTTGGCAGTTAATCTACTGATTGATGCACAGTTACTGATTTACCGAAAACTGGTTTTGAATAACAACTCATACAATTTGTAGATATTAGATTTTTCAGGGCTAGTTTGTACAAACATATCATTTAAAACATTCACAATGCCTGAATGTTATGTTTGCCACTGGGTTATATATCATTTCTTTTTTGGTCTCTCCTTTCAGTTTTGCCAACCCTTTGGTACATTTAATCCATTTGAGTTTAAGTAAGATGTTCTTTTTACCATGTAGAATAAAAGAAACTATGGAGAAAAAATTAAAATGAAATCTCTTTCAAAAACACCAGAAATGACCATTCATAAAAAATTAGCTGTGTTTCAGCAACATAAGAATTGCTGCCGGGCGCGGTGGCTCACGCCTGTAATCCCAGCACTTTGGGAGGCCGAGGTGGGCGGATCACAAGGTCAGGAGATCGAGACCACGGTGAAACCCCGTCTCTACTAAAAATACAAAAAATTAGCCGGGCGCGGTTGTGGGCGCCTGTAGTCCCAGCTACTCGGGAGGCTGAGGCAGGAGAATGGCGTGAACCCGGGAGGCGGAGCTTGCAGTGAGCCGAGATCGCGCCACTGCACTCCAGCCTGGGCGACAGAGCGAGACTCCGTCTCAAAAAAAAAAAAAAAAAAAAAAAAAAAAAAAGAATTGCTAAATACTTTACAGGTGTCTGGTGTCTGATTAAAACTACTTTTTTGCAAAGAGCTAATTTAGTGACTTCATTATTTTGCAGATTATTATAGCAATAAAATTGTCAGTCAGGTAATTGGTATTTGTGAATTGGTGATGTGCCAAATAACATTTGGGGTTTTATCCTTAAGTCCTAGATAACATTTTCCTCAGTATACCTTGTAGAAATCTAGTATTTTGTGGGTGCAAATTTTTTTTTAGTGCCTTTGCTAGGCAAAAGTAACCTGAGGCTGAGCCATTGAACCTGTACCTGCTTATCTCTGAAAAAAAACTTCTCCGGATTAATGTAAGGAAATGTGCTGCTTTGGATAAGACCCTGGTCCAGCTGTCATTGGAGCAAAGACATGGAATCAACCTACATGTCCACCAACGATGGACTGGATAAAGAAAATGTGGTACATATACACCATGGCATACTATGCAGCCATAAAAAGGAATGAGCTTTTGTCCTTTGATGGACATAGATGGACCTGGAGACCATTATCCTTAGCAAACTAATGCAGGAACAGAAAACCAAATACCTAATGTTCTCACATATAAGCAGGAGCTAAATGATGAGAACACATGGACACATAGAGGGGAACAACACACACTGGGGCCTATCAGAGGGCAAAGGGTGGCAGGAGGAAGAAGACCAGGAAAAATAACTAATGGGTACTAGGCTTAATATCTGGGTGATGAGATAATTTGTACAACAAGCCCCCCAAGACACAATTTACCTATGTAACAAACTGCATTTGTACCCCTGAACTTAAAAGTCAAAGAAAGTTTAAAAAAATCATCTAATTGGAACACTGCAGAACATCCCCACTGGATTCTTTTCCAGTGGTAACAAATGATTGTATACTTATAAGCATTATCAATAAATCATTGATTATTATCAGCAAGGCACAAATAAATTCTAGTGAATATTGTAATTTCATAGCACATGACCAAGGCTTATATATTTTTTTCAGGATTCTATTAAAAAAAAATACTCCGCTAGGCCAACCTTCTACATTTAATTGGAAAATATGCAAAGCATATGAAAATATTTGGTTGTGAAATGCATTTGAATTTACACCTCATAAAAATCTTTATTTATTTATTTATAAATAAATGTCACCTGCCCTGGAATGCAGTGGTCTGATTACGGCTCACTGGAGTTTTGACATCTCAGGCTCAAGCAATCCTCCCACCTCAGCCTCCCAAGTAGCTGAGATTACAGGTGCATGCCACCATACCTAGCTCATTTTTTTTAATAAATATTTTTTTAGAGACAATGTATTATTATGTTGCCCAGGCTGGTCTCAAACTGTTGGGTTCAAGTGCTACTCCCATCTTGGCCTCCCAAAGTGCTGGGATTGTAGGCATGAACCATGTGCCCAGTCTACATCTTATAAAAATCTTAATTTCTTTATTAAGTCTTTCATTATTTCCTTTTGTAACTTCCCAAATGATTATACAAAGAAAAAAGTCCGCTATGCACAAGTATGAATTTCTTTGAAAGCTGGATGGAGAGTCGAGAAGAAAGGAGAGCTTAGTGAAGACCCTCAGCTTCTTTAAGGATAGTTGCCACGTGGGTTGAAACCCTGATTTCTTTTACAGGGACTGGGTTGTTAACACACTCCTCGTGAACAAGGACAAGGTGCTCTCACTTTTGTAATCTGACAGTAAATACTTATTGTGTGAACAAATTAATCAATAAATACAAATGAATAAATGAATGAATGCATAAATAGCTTTTTAAACCATCCTTGGACTGAATCTGGAATGTCTACTATAATCTGAATACTTGAAAGACACTTATTTTCTTTTCCTCCCCCATAGTTTCTTTCATTCTGCATGATACAAAGAACATCTTACTTAAACTCAAATGGATTAAATTTACCAAAGGGTTGGCAAAAGTGAAAGGAGAGGCTAAAAAAAATAAACAAATATAACCCAGTTGCAAACATAACATTCAGGCATTGTGTATCCTTTCAGCGGTGTCCAATCTTTTGGCTTCCTGGGCCACGTTGAAAGAAGAATTGTCTTGAGTCACACATAAAATACACTGACACTAATGATGGCTGGCAAACTTAAATTATATAATGTTTTAAGAAAATTTATGAATTTGTGTTGGGCCACATTCAAAGCTGCCTATGGGCCACAGGTTGGAAAAGCTTGCTTTAAATGATATATGTACAAGTTAGCCACTTAAAAGCTTGGCAAATTATTTGATGACTAATAAATTAACCAATGTCTCCATGGTTTCTAAATGTAAGACTGAAATCATTTCTTTACACATGACCAAACCTGTCTACTTCAAAAGGTAAAACTTAAGATCTGATGAGCTGACAAACTCCTTTCTAATGAGTCACACAACATTCTTAAAATGAAAACTACTTTTAAATCTTCAGGTCAGGCAAAGTATCAGATGGTTTATTTCCAAGAATCAGAAATATTTGAGGCCAGGTGCGGTGGCTTATGCCTGTAATCCCAGCACTTTGGGAGGCTGAGGCAGGAGGATTGCTTGAAGCCAGTGGTTTAATACCAGCCTGGGCAACGTAGTGAAACTCTGTCTCTAAAAACAAAAAAAAAGTAAAACAGAAACAAAAAAAGTAGCTGGGTATTGTGGCAAAAGCCTGTAGTTCTAGCTGCTTGGGAGACTGAGGCAGGAGGTTGCTTGAGCTCAGGAGTTTGAGGTTGCAGTGAGCTATGTTAGAGCCATTGCTCTTCAGCCTGGGCAATAGAGTGAGAACCTGTCTCAAAAAAAAGAAAAAGAAAAAAAGAATATTTGTTACAACTAATACACTCATAACCCCCCTTTGTCATTGTCATTTTTTTTTGCGACAGGGTCTCGTCCTGTCACTTAGGCTGGAGTGCAGTGGCGCAATCATGGTTCATTGCAACCTCAACGTCCCTAGGCTCAGGTGATCCTCCCACCTAGCCTCCCCAGTAGCTGAGATTACAGGTGTGCTCTACCATGTCTGGCTACCTTTTTTAAAAAAACATTTTTTTTAGAGATGGGGTCTCACTGTGTTGTCCAGGCTGGTCTCAAACTACTGGCCTCAAGCAGTCCTCCTGCCTTAGCCTCCCAAAGTGCTGGGATTACAGACATGAGCCACTGCACCTGGCCTCAAATATTCTTATTACTTGGAAGTAAACCATCTAATACTTTGTTTGACCTGAGGATTTAAAAATAGCGTTCATTTAAAGAATATGATGTGACTCATTAGGAGTGTGTCGGCTCATCAGATCTTAAGTTTTACTTTTTGAAGTAGACAGGTTTGGTCATGTGCAAAGAAATGATTTCAGTCTTACATATTTACATAGAAATCATGGCGATGTTGGATAATTTGTTAGTCATAAAATAATTTGCCAAATGTTTAAATGGCTAACTTGTACATATATATCATTTAAAACATATACAATGCCTGAATGTTATGTTTGCAACTGGGTTATATTTAATTTTATTTTTAGTATATTCTTTCACTTTTTCCACAAATGAGATTTTCTTTGTATCACATAGAATGAAAGAAATGATGGGATGGGGGAAGGGGTGGAGAAATAGAAGTGTCTTTCAAGTATGCCAATTATAGTAGGCAAGATTTAAGCAAGCCAGAAATTCCAGATTCAGTCCAAGGATGGTAACAAACAAACAACAAAAAAACCCAAAAAATGATATTTAGGCATTCATTCATTCATTTGATTTATTGATCTAGTAAGTAACTAAAAAGGTGAAATACATTTGACTCTATATTGTGCCCGGAATATGGTAGGTGTTCAATAATTATTTATTGACTAACTAGATATCAATTTGATTAAATATGAGAGAGCAAAACATTAATGAGCTCTCCACATTCTGCTGTGAATCAGGTTCTCAGGCAGAGTAAACACTGAAAGAAACAAACAAACAAAAAAAGCAATTAAAGAGCCATGGGCTTAGATGCACATTTATTAGTTATATGACCTTGAGTGTATATCTTAGCCTCTCCAAGGTTGTTTCCTTTTTTTAAAAAAGGAGAAAAGTGATAGTAACGATTTTATGAGGTGGTTGTGAGGATTAATTGAGATGATATGAGTTATACATTGAACACATTCCTGGTGTGCAGTGAACACTCAATAGCTGAGATCAATTATCATCAGTCTTTAACAATTTCTTGAGTAGCCTGAAGATTGTATGAACCTGACAAGCATTGCCTCTTCAAGGTTCACAATAGTCCCTTAAAACCATGATCCTCTAAAGCTTTCATAGTCTTGATTATAGCAGTGGAAATCAACATGTTAATTTTATGAGTGATGTATTCTTTTTTTATTTAAATCTGGCATCAATGTTTATAGCTTTGTTGCTTTCATGCAGTTACTTCTCCATCATATAAAACAAAATTATCTTAATTCTCTATATACTTACATTATTTGTGATAATATGTTCAAAGAGGTTAGCATGAACTTTCCCTCAAACTATCCCCGTTACAGAAAAATAATCAGCACATATTTAGAGAGGAGTGAATTTCCTTACCAATGTTTGTAGTGGATGTGAGAGTTAACCAAGAGTAGGAGTTAGACAACATGTCTAGGAGGAATTCATGGTAAAGTAAAGAAAGGCAGCCTGGTTAGCTCGCACATTTGGACTCAAGGATCTCAGAAGAGTGAAGCACCTGAAGGTTTCTGGGAGTTTCTGTGGGAGCTGCAGAATCTTTGCTTCTGTTTCTGATTGAAAATGTATGAGAATCCTCAGAAAAGGAGGTGTTATTCTCTGATGGGTTCAGCCTGGTTGACAGCTGAGGGATCACTGGAGGAGCTGGGCCATGAAATCTTGTGCATGCTCACCTCCTTGGGGAAGGAGAGATAAGACAATTGTCTTTTTCTATTTCTGTTCTTAACCCCAGCAGGATGCACAATTAAGAAACACAGACAGCCACAGAGCACACCTCTGAGACAACATCTCTCATTACAGTCCCGGAATGCTTGGATTTCATGAATCCCAGCACTGCCCTTGTTCCCCAATCTCCAGATGGTTCAAGTGAACCTGTCAGGAAGCAGGAACAGTGTGACAATGAATAAGCTCCTGGCGGGAACCTCTGGAGCTCAGCCTCTCCCTGATGTAATCTGGGTTCCTTGTGTTGCAGCAGAACTGGGAAGAAAGAAGCCTGAAAAGTTAGCTGATTCCAAGTGACCCTCTGAGGTGTGGAGATGCTTTGGGGAGCTGGTGAGGGAGGCACGGAGCAGATTGGGGAGTCCACGGAGGGGCCAAGGTGTCCCAGTGGGGCTTATTAGAACCTTCTTGAAGGTCTCCTAAAACACAAACCACCACTGTAGGTCATATATTAGAATTATTCTCTAATCTTTATTCTGAAGGGGGAAGAGTGCTGGATTCAGAGCCCACCTCAGGGGAAGACAGGACCCTCTCCACGGTGGCTTTCCTAGAAACTACTACCTCTCCCTGGAGGGTGGAGATATTTGCTGGTCAAAGGTATTCTCATGTTTATTTCTGTTTCTTTATTCTACTGGACATAGGAGGATTATGAATTTTACATTAAGCAATTATGCAATTTACAAACTAATGACTTTATTACAATGTGGTCTTTGACCTGCTGGGGTTATGGAATAAACTCAAGGAAAATCTTGCACAGGTAATCACGGTGTGAGAACATGCTCACCTGTGTTCCAGCTGTATATGTCCACAGTGAATTGCTTTGGGGACACACAAAAATGCTCCTGATCATATGAAAAGTCTAGTGCCTAGTGGGCCATCCATAAACATTAGTCTTTTCTTCTTTAGTTTTATTTCCATACCCTGGTGAAATGCAACTGATATAAATGACAGCAAGCCTATGAAAACAATAATTTTAGAACTTTTTGCTGTATTCCTCATCATGTGAACGTCAGTTAGAAAAAGTCATTTTAAGGTAGAAAACAGAAAATGTGAACTAAAACAAGTTAAATATAAGGTTTTTATGATGCCAAACAAACTAATGTAGGAAACGCATCACCTCAAATTACATGTTTTATCACATATCAAGTTGAAGCAGCTTTAACTTCTAAAAATGGTCAGAGTAAACATATACAAAATAAAAGTATACAAATGAAAATAACAGAGACAGAACAGTCCCATCTTAGTAGAAATGGATATGCTTACAGATGTTTGCATGATACGCCAGTATGCAGAAATCAGGAAACTGCCTTTTGGGAGCAACTAGTCAACTGAAAGTTCTGTGAATAATAGCTTTAGAGAATTCATTTCTATATAACCAAAACCTTAGGAACATTGGTTATGAACACACATTTGAGGGTATAAAAATTAAAAAGATAGAAAATAATTAGTAAGTATAACATTTGGGAATGTCACACAAACAAAAACTTAGCAAAACCCTTTAGGAACATGAATATCAATCGCTATAACTCAAAATTGTCCATATTCTGTTAAAATTAAACTGAAATAGCTTATCTTGAAGAGAGTAAAAATGACACAAAAGTGTATGAAAGAACTTAGCACACGAATGGAAACATTTACATGATCTGCCAGCATTGGGCATTTGATTTCACTGGACATTTATAACTTCTATGCTTAAAGTACTTGCAGAATTTGACCACAGAGTTCATTTGAGACTAATACAGACAAAAGCTAACATAAGATGGGTGGATTTAGCCACCTTGCAGAGTAAATTATCATAAGAGATATTTTATAAAAGAGCAGCTAATAATGTTGGGAGAAACAGCCAAGACATAGGTAAATATGTCTTCAGGATGGCATGACAGAAATGGAATGAGGAGAGAGTGAAAATGCTAATGTTCTCAATTATATGTCATGAATAATTGTGAGTTAAAAGGGCAGAAGTTCATTTGAAATCCTTAGAAACAGGGAACAAAAGAGAAATAATTGTAAGGACTTACTTTTAGGGTTTATTTGTTTCAGCTGCTAGTGTTACCTTAACTAAGACAAATTCCTTAAAAGATGTGGGGTCTTCTTCCCTTGCACAATTGTCTCTGGACTTAACTGCCAGTATGGGACTGCATTTCCCAACCCTTTTACATTTAGGTGGGGTCATGTTCTTATCAAAGGTATACAAGCAGAAGAGACCTGTGCAGCTTCCCAGGCTGCAGTGGGAGGAGGGCATGCATGGAGGAAGAGGGTATGCCTCCTCCATGTTTGACCTTCCCATCACTGGCTGGAAGTGAAGACCCACAAGGCCCTAGGATGGTGGTACCATGCGATAGAAGGTGCCTGGGTCCCTGCATCACTACGTGGAAGGCTGTCTCTCATACCTGCCTTGCACTTGTTAAATCACTGTGATTTGGGAGTTTACCTGTTGCTGTTTATCCTACCTAATACATTATTTAACATTATTATGGCAATGAGAGGAATGAGGAAGGGCCGGTAACTCTGAAGCTAAAGTATTAGGAGCTCTCAAGATCAATTCATATTATAAAAAGCATCCACATATGGCATGAAGTATTGACTTTTTGCTTATGTCATGCAGTTATCTTAGAGTCTGAGGAATCATGGTTTATTTTGTGTGCTATTTGGTTTCTCATGCAAATTATTTTAATTAATAATATAGGTTAACTTACTTAAACATAGTCTAATATTGAATAATAATATAAGTGATAAAAAATGACATTTTTGAGGAAACACTTTGATACAATTTAGCACAATCCAGCAAAATTCTAAACTGCTTTTAATAATTGCTTAATTTTGGCTTTTTCTAAAATATATGAGAAATGTGCACTGTTTTGAGCACTTAAGGGCCAGAAGTTTTTTGAGAAAAGGCTTTTTAAAAATTCTAACAGTAATACATGTTTCATGTAATATTATTGAAAAAACATAGAAGTGTTTATTTCTCATAGCTCATTCCTCTTCCTAAAGCAACTTCTGTTGACTGCTTAATGTGCATCATTCCTGATGATGAAATTAAATACAGATATGTGTAAACACACGTGCGTACATGTGTACTCACATGCACATATACAGGTGTATGAATTTATGTACAGCTAGGAGACTTCCCTGCACAAATCAGACAGTGTGATAAAAATGTTACTTGCTTTCTTCATTTAGCTATATTTGATGAACTATTTTCATTGCAGCTCATTTTAGATAATACTTGTTCTACTTAATAGCTATGTAACATATTTTTCATAATTTAGTAATTTCAAAATTAATTAACACTTGATCTTTTGAAATTTTGAAATCAGTTTAATACCAAATCCATGTACACATTTCTTTGTGCAGTTACATATGTAAGTATTTTGGTAGAATGGATTCTTAGAATTAGTATGCGTGTTTTAAATGTTGGGTAAATAATTTCAGTTTTTTAAATCCAAAATTTGTGCCAATTTATACCTCCACCAACAATGTGTTTAGTGTCGTCAACATCACATGTAACACCTTTTTCCCCTCACAATCTGTTGGGTAAAAAAATGATATCTCATTTTAAAGTAGATTTCCTGATTGAGGTAGATTACATTGTCATATTTATTGGTATGTTGTGTTTATTCTGTTGTCTGTATCTACATATTTTTGTCCATTTTTCTCATGGATTTGTGTATTACCCTTTTGGCTTTTTCATATATGTTAAAATATATTAGCTGCATTACTATCCTCTTTCTTAGGACGAAATTTCAGGCCAGTCAAAAATTCAGGCTCATTTTACTCAAGCATTAGTTAATCATGGGTAGAAAAGACTCCATAGGTCCAGGCTGGAGGAGACTGGTATAACTTAGTATAATAGTTACAGACACAGTCTCTGGCCTTTGGAACACCTAGAGAAAAGTCCTCCTGTGCTACCTACTAGCTGTGTGAGGTGTACTTAACATCTCTGTGCCTTGATTTTTTTCATGTAAAAATTGCATATGGTAGTAATACTTCCCTCTGGCAATTGTTATGAAGATTAGAGTAGACATGAATGTATATGTGTAAAAAACTGTTTGTTATGAAACAAGTACTCAATAAATGCCAGGAATTAATCTTATTATATCATTTGTGCAATGCCACCACAAATGTACAGATCTGGGAAACTTTGTAAGTAAAAGTTATTCTTAATCTTTTTCAAATAGGGTAATGAAACTGTTTTTACTTCCTTAGAGAGGACAGTTAATGTGAAACTTCTTTTGCCTTATTCTCCAAGTCTTATGCCATTCACAGTTCTTACAGCATAAGTATATTGAAATCATTAATTAATTTTGTGGTTACTCTTGAATTCCTACTATTTGTGAGGCTCAGGAGTTTGTTATATTCAATTATTCTCAAAAATTCCATTGAACTTTGTCTCCTATGTAAGAGAAAAACAACATACATTCTAGGAAGTTAATAAAAAGACATAGCATTTGAGAACTAAAAGAAACTTAACAATCGTCTAGTCCAACATTTCATTTTATATGTGGGGAAACCAATGTGCAGAGGAATTAAGTGACTTCTCTGAGGTCATGCAGTGAGTAAGTTGTAAATTGGGAGAGAAACCCATAATTTTGTGAAGTATATATTTGGTCTTTGTCCCCATTTCCTGGCATACAGTTTCTAAAACTCGAGGAATCCCCAGAGTGATAAGAGTATCTTTTGTATGTCCTGTGGTTTGAATGTGTTCCCCAAAGTTCATGAGCTGGAAACTTTAATCCCAAGTGTGACAGTGTTGAAAGGTGGGACCTCTAAGAGGTGATTAGGTCATGAAAGCTCTGACTTAACGAATGGGTTAATGGTGTTGTCTCAGGAGTGGATTTGTTATGTGGAGATTGGGTTAGTTACAAAAGCAAGTTTGTCCCTCTCTCCTCCTCTCACCTTTCACCATGCGGCAAGAAGGCCCTCTGCAGATGCTGACACCTTGATATTGGACTTCCCAGATTCCATAACTGAGAAATAGATTTCGATTTTAAATAAATTACCCAGTCTGTGACATTCTGTTATAGCAACGCAAAATGGACTTAGACGGTATGCTAATGAGATGACTGCTGGCAGGGAGCTCCAAAATAACTTGAGGATAGGGGCTGGTTACCACAAAAACAAAGGCGTGTTTAGTGGGTTGGGACTTTCAGCCTATACCCCAACCTCTAGGGAGGGGAGAGGGCCTGAAGTTTGAGTTGATCACTAATGGCCAGTGATGTAATCAATCATGCCTGTGTAATGGAGGCTTTACAGAAAACCAAACAGGGTTTGCAGACTTTCTGGATTGCCTAACACATGGAGGTTCCTGGAGGGTGGTGTGCCCAGAGAGGACACGGAAGCCCCATGCCCCCTCTGCCATACCTCACCAGATGCATCTCTCATCTGGATGTTCATCTCTATCCTTTTTAATATCCTTTGTAGTAAACGGTCAAACATAAGTAAAGTGTTTCCCTGAGTTCTATGAGCCACCTTAGCAAATTCATTGAAACTAAGGAGGCGGGGGCATGAGAATCCCAATGTATAGCCAGTTGATCAGAAGCACAGGTCACAACCTGAGGCTTGCAATTGCCATCTGAAGTGTTGGGTGGGGGAACAGGCTTGTGGGATCTGACACTGTCTTTCAGTAGATAGTGTCAGAATTGAACTGATTTTTAGGGCATGCAGTCAGTGTCCACTGCAGATTGCTAGGTGTGTGGGGAAAGACCTCAACATATCTGTTGTTAGAAGTAAATTGTTGAGTGACTACGTGAGTATAAGCAAAAGAGTAGGAAAAACGCCTTTGGTTTTTTTCAATATTTTAGAGAATCCAGATGTCCTGGCTCTGAGCCAGTCATCTGAGGACCAAACCAGGCTGTGCCTAGTAGTGAACCTCTTCTCTTGACCCAACAGGATTACAAAACTTAAAAACAAAGAAATAAACAGAGACAGGTAAAAAAGGAAACAAAAACCAAAACAGCAAATCAAATGGAAGCAGGGCTCTTAATCAAAGTTCATCGAGAAGGCAAGAAAAATAGATATGGTCCGGGAAAACATCAGAACTCTGAGACAGCATTCCAAGTCTTGTTTTTCTCCTACTTTTTTCTTTTTTCTTTTCTTTCTTCCTTCTTCCCCCTCCCCCCCGTTGAGACAGGGTCTTACTCTGTCACCTAGGGTGGAGTGCAGTGGCGCAACCATGGCTCACTGCAAACTCAACCTCCTAGGCTCAAGCAATTTTCCCATCTCAGCTTTTGAAAAGCAACTGGAACCACAGGCGTGTGCCACCTCACCTGGCTAATTTTTTTTTATGTTTGAAGTTTTTTGTAGAGACAGAGTTTCACTATGTTGCCCAGGCTGGTCTGAAACTCCTGGGCTCAAGCAGTCCTCCTGCCTCAGCCTCCCGAAGTGCTGGACTACAGATGTAAGCCATTGTGCCTGACCTTCACTTTTTCTTAGGAACCATAGATTTAACAATGAGTCTCTATATGATTAATATTCAAAGTGTGGTCTGTGGATCCGCAGCATCAGCAAGGTATGAGAGATGATAAGAAATGCAAATCTCTGCCTATTTCATTTGGACCTGTTGAATCAGAACCTGTACTTTTGCAAGATCCCTGAATGATTAACATACACATTGACATGGGAGAAACACCGGTCTACATTATCTAGCAAAGAGTAAAGAATAGTCCTACAGGTCAGTGATGGCAGTGCTCACTCTGCATACCAAGGACACCATGGGGGCCAATTTAAGGTGGCGCATGAACTGACTTCCACTCCCAGAGTGTCATGTATCATTTTCAGTAATTACAGCATCTAATACTTACTCTTTTGCAAGAGAGAGGAGGGGAACACTCTCTCCATGGCTACTGTGTCAGCACAATCACGTTGTGTCATACTATAACTATAGGGTTTGGCAATTTGGGACACTCTTTTTGAAAGACCTGTAACCTTTGTTCTATATAATAGGAACAAATATTTATCATCCTAGTTTTATATTAGCCTCAAAATATCCTCTCTGAATGTGTTTACAGTTTCTCTGTGGCCACTGACAGATGAGATGTAGTTTAAATATTCATCTCAGAAGAAACTTTTGCAAAAGCTGAATTTATCTGGAGCTAAAAGTGATTACATTGACTGCCACTGTATTTAATTACATATTTTATGGAGATCCTTTTTTAAAAATATAGAAGTGTGGACTACATGATTACTCATTTATTTATTTAGTCAACATTTATTGAGTAACTACTATGAAACTGGCCTGGTCTAGCCACTGAAGATACAAATATCAATAGGCCCTTTCCAAAAGAATGATTCTCAGTTAATGTAGAGTAGATTGACTGGACTACAGTTCTGTTTCTACCACTTGATATTTCTGTGACATTGAGTAAATTAATTAATTCTCTAAACCTGAATTTCCCCTCTATAAATGAGAATATCATTAGTACTGAATTCACAGTGTTGATGTGAGGATTATATAAAAAATATGTAACATATTGTCTCATACGCAAGTGCTAAATAATTTTTAAGCTACAATTACTTTCTACAATTCTGTGTTCTTCAAATAAAATTATTTTTATTTCTATTTCTATTTTATTTTATTCTTTTCCGAAATGGTCTCTTGCTCTGTTGCCCAGGCTGGAGTGCAGTGGTGTGATCTCAGCTCACTGCAACCTTCGCCTCCTGGGTTCAAGCAATTCTTCTGCCTCAGGCTCCTGAGTAGCTGGGATTACAGGTACATGCTACCATGCCTGGCTAATTTTTGTATTCCTAGTAGAGATGGGGTTTCTTCATGTTGGTCAGGCTGGTCTCGAACTCTTGACCTCATGATCCGCCTGCCTCGGCCTTCCAAAGTGCTGGGATTACAGGCGTGAGCCACCGCACCCTGCCCAAGGATTTTTAAAATATAGAAATCAGAAGACAGTTTAACACTGATGATTGTATCTAAGTACTCAGCAGATAGTTAAAGGTGCATGAATTGGTACAACTAGTGCTTAGTGAGTGTCTACTAGTGCTAGGCAAAATGCTTGTGTTACTGATAAATGAATGAACAGATTCCATTTCCTACTGTTGCAGAGCTCCCCATCTTAGGTGTGAAATTTGATACCTACCTGAGCAATGTTGTCAGGTAAACTTTCAGGTAAATACTACCCAAAAGATTATAACCATTTTAATATCAATAATGAAACTGAATTCCTTTGTCTTGGGGCTGTTTTTAGATAAAATACTATAAAACATCCATTTTAATTCTCATCAGTTGGTAAGGCACTGTTGTAACACTGCAGTGTCCATCTTCTCTTTCAGTGTTGTCTGTTTCACTCTCCAGCTCAACCCCAGAGTCCTCCCGCCATGCATCCCTGACCCTTGGAGTCACAGTTCTTTCTTGTGACCACTCTCCCACTTTTTTCACATCTCTGTTTAGAGTCAAGCTGCTTCCTTTAGAAGATGTATACCCCTTTCTATCCAAAGCTGAATATCCATAGTTTAGTCTTAATTATGTGTTTTGTTTCACCGTCACGAGTTCTCTGATCTTTATCCTCAGATATGCTCTATAGAGTCCATGCTATATAGTGGTTATGGCTGTAGGGTCAGGGATCAGATTGTCTTAGTTCAATCCTGGACTGGGTACTTGTTAGCTGTGAGGTACTGGGTAAGTTGCTTAATCTCTCTGTGCCTCAGTTTCTTTACATGTAAGGTAGTGTATTGATTATCTTCTGACTCAAAGTGTTATTTTGAGGATTAATTGAGGTAATACATGTAAAATTCTTAGAGCAGTGACTGGCACAAAGTAAATAAGCTCTCAGTGTGTGTGTGTGTGTGTGTGTGTGAGAGAGAGGGAGAGAGAGAGAGAGAGAGACTGACTATGGGTGTCTTGGTTCTGGGTCTTAGCTGAACTAAATAGTCAGTCTCAGTGAGAACAACCTTTAATCTCATCTTCTTCATGTTCTGCATTTGTCTAGAAGTCCAATGCTTTCATGTGACTCAGCACATAGGAGTCACCATCCAGGACAAGCAGCCTCTCCTGCATGATCTCTGGTCCTCCATGCCTTAGAGAGAACAGATCAGCTCCCTGTGGCATACATCAGATTGTACAGAAACCTTCCTTCTTTTAACACTTCTGCCTTGGGATACATTTACCTTATCCTTTATTTGATAGCATAGATATTAAAATTCTACATTGATGTGCTATGTACAGAGGCTGGGAGCCAGACTGTCTAGGGAAAAGTCTGACACTTGCTGCTTTCTGGTTTGTGCAGACATAAAATAGTGACAATAGGACCTTCTTCCTGGATTTGTTATGACTAAATGAAGTGACCCATGTAAGTGCTCTTAATATGTAGCATATGCCATTGAGTGGTGAGTCAAAATGTTAGCTATTATTATGAAAACTCATTTTGTTTTTTCGTTTAATAAGTTCTACCTGGGTATCTTCAGTCACAGGGAATAATGAAGAGTTGGGTGGAGTACTTGTTAACCCCTAAGTGAAAGGCATACACTTATTTTTCTGAAAAATTTTACAGACTCTCATATAGTAAAATTGAGAAAGACCCTGGAAGCAAGTGGCATCCTAATCTTAGGGAAGGTTAGAAAGTAGAATTTACAGGTGACACTTTGGGAAGCCACCTAAAATGCATGGGGACCCATCTCTAACCATTAGATTTGTAGCGAAGATTTGTTAAAGAAAATTAAAATGGAAACCAGACATGGAGAATCACTTAGATGATTCAGGCTGGGTTAGGTCACTTATGGAATCACTTTTCCTGGAGCAGGGAAAGCCAGTTAGGCCTCATAAGTGACCTAACCCAGATTTATTTGCAAACACAAGTGAAAATTAACTTGAACTATTTCTTATAAATACTTGTATTAAAGCAAAATGAAATTTAAGATTAACCTATCAGAAGCTGCCAACTAAATTTTATAACTAGAGACTTTCCAGCAGTATAGGCCAATTAAGGCAATTGTATAAAGGTAACCAGTCGAATATTTGCTTTAGTTCCGTGGTTGCCCTGTGAAAGCCCTCCCCTTGTATTCCCTTGGTGGAGCCCACGGACCACTTACAGTTTGGAGCTGTCTGATTCATGAATTGCTATTTGCTCAAGTAAACTCTTTAAAATTTTATTGTACCTCAGTTTACCTTTTAACAGGACAATAGATTGGATCAGCAAAAATAACTTTACCACCATGGTTAAAGAGCTAGCTAGATACCAACACTGTCTGGTGAAATTTCCTTTTTCAGGGGTAAGACATTCTAATGAGGGAAATGATCCACAACTGGACTAACCAAGGTGGAAGAGCTGATGAAAAGACACTGGAGAATCATGCTTAGAGATAGATGTGCATATGTACAATACACAGCTCAACACTCAGTATTTTCTGAAGAAGCCATAAACAACCTAAATAGTTTTCTTGGTTGCTCATTTTCAGCCTTTTCAACAGGAATGCCCAGTTTTGCCTCTTTGCCAGCTATTAGCTACTGAGTTTACCCTGAACTTTGTAAACACTGTTCACTGTTCCCACACGATCTGTAGGGTTCTTTTGCTTCTCTTCTCTCTTTTACCCTATATATCTTCTTTTTCTTTTCCTTTTTTGTTTTCTTTTTTGAGACAGTGTCTCCCCCTGTCCCCCAGGCTGGAGTGCAGTGGCGCAATCTTGGCTCACTGCAACCTCTGCCTCCCAGGTTCAAGCAATTCTCATTCTTCAGCCACCAGAATAGTTGGGATTATAGGCGTGCACCACCATGCCCAGCTAATTTTTGTATTTTTAGTAGAGATCCAGTTTTGCCATGTAGGCCAGGCTGGTCTCAAACTCCTGGCCTCAAGTGATCTAACCACCTCAGCCTCCCAAAGTGCTGGGGTTATAGACATGAGCCACCGTGCCTGACTTATCTCTTCTTTTACGTTTGTTGCTTCACTCGGACTACTAGTTAACTCCTGTACGTGAGTTAATAATTTTTACACAAAATTTCTCGGTGCATGCATCACAACTAAGTACCTCTGAATTGTTATTTAACAGGGAAAGTGCAATTGTATGAGAATGGACAAGTGTGCTGCTGGGTTGTGGGAATCACTTCTTTGGCTGAACCTTTTTATTTTCTTTTAAATCTTATGACATATGCTATTAGTAAGTTTATATAGTTCGGTGTATTAGTCCACTTTCGCACTGCCATAAAGAACTACCCGAGACTGGATAATTTATAAAGAAAAGAGGTGTAATTGACTCACAGTTCCACATGGCTGGAGAGGCCTCAGGAAACTTACAATCATGGTGGAAGCCAAAGGGGAAGCAAGGCACGTCTTACCATGGCAGAGCAGGAGAGAGAGAGAGAGAACAAAGAGGGGAGTGCTGCACTTTTAAACCATCAGATTTTGTGAGAACTCATTCACTGTAAGGACAACAGCAAGGGGGAAATCCCTCCCCATGATCCAATCACCTCTCACCAGGCCCCTCCCCTGACATGTGGGGATTACAGGGATTACAATTTGACATGAGATTTGGGTGGGGACACAGAGCCAAACTGTATCATTTGGTTAAAGAAGTAAGTGGCCTGCATTTAACTTTTGGGACTGGGATAATGAATTAAAATAATTTTTTAGTTTACAGATATTAAAGTAATTGTGAAATAAAAGAAAAAATCATCTGATAAAACCATGTCTCATAGAAACCCAATGAATGCAACATATCTAAAATTTTATCTGCAAAAAAAGAGAAAAGGCTTGCCCTTTTGTCAGTAAAGCACAGATAAAAAGAAAGTAATAAACTTTTCTGGATCGATGCAATAATTGGGCATCAAGAGTGCAGGTGACAACGGAGGTTGGCAGTTCAAATGTCACAGCCTGTTAGGAATGACTTTCCTTGCACAGTGCTCTTCTCAGGGCACCCTTGACCTCTATGTTCCTCAGGCTGTAAATCAGGGGGTTCAGCATTGGGTTGAAAAAACTGTAAAATAGAAAAAGGACCTTCTGCAGCTCCTCAGGGTGGCAGGACTTGGGGGCCATGTACATGACGATGGCACTGCCAAAGAAGAGTCCCACCACACAGAGGTGGGAAGAGCAGGTGGAGAAGGCCTTTCTGCGGCCCTCCCCAGACTGGATCCTCAGGATGGCCACCAGAATGCACGAGTAGGAGACCAGCACCAGGCAGAGCGGCCCCACCAGGATGAACACACAGGCTGCAAAGATGACCACCTGGTTGAGCCAGGTGTCAGCACAGGCCAGCCTGAGGACAGACAGGATTTCACAAAAGAAGTGGTTGATTTCATGAGGCCCACAGAAGGGCAGTCTTAGGATGAGAACCACATGGACCAGAGCCAGGAGGGAGCCACAAGTCCAAGAAGTGATGGCCAGGGTGATGCAGACTCTCCAGGTCATGATGACGGAATATTGGAGAGGGTGGCAAATGGCCACATAACGATCGTAGGACATCACCACCAGCAGGAGACATTCGCTATGTCCAAAACTCAAAAAGAGAAAGGTCTGCATCATGCAGCCAGCAAAAGAGATGGGCTTGGCTGGATGCAGGAGGTTCACCAGCATCTGAGGCACCGTGTTGCAGGCATAGGTGATGTTGACGACAGCCAGGTGTGAGAGGAAGAAGTACATGGGGGTGTGGAGTCTGGAGTCCAGTGAGATGAGCCCCAGGATAGTCCCATTCCCCAGTAGGGTGAAGACATAAAACAGGGAGAAGAGCCCAAAGAGGAGCATCTGAATCCTTGGGTCCAGGAGAAATCCCAGCAGGAGGAACTCTGTGACCGTTGTCTGATTTTTCACCATTTCACTAGTGAAAAAACTAAACAAACACACAAACAAACAAACAAAAAGTAACTATGTGACACACTTTTTAAAAAGTCTATTTTATTTATTGTTTTATAAATTTTTAGTTTGTGGAAAATTGTTAGTAAATGTCTTCAATAACTCATTCAGTTATACATAAGTAAAGTTTTACTTGAAAACTTGCTGTTAATTCAGTCCTTCATATTTGTAACAATCGCTATACCTGAAATCCCAAATGCAAGAAATTATTTTTCGAATAGAAAAAGGGTAGCTAACTTCAGCAACAAGAATTGCAATATACTATGTAAGTAACCAACAGAAAGAAATTATTGACAAATCAGTAATTCAGTTTGGCACTTGACAAATGGCAGCATAAACGAATTCACAGTAAGATGCTTAGCCTGTGAATTGGTGGTGTGCTGAATCGATGAATTTGTCTTCTTGACCTTGAATCTTGGATCACAGTTTCCTTAACGAACTTCAACATGGTTTTTGGTGCAAACATTTGTCAGTGCCATTGCAATAACAAAATAACTCGAGGCTTATCTACTTTACTGAGATTAAAGTGAGGAAAGGCACTGTTTTTGGCCAGTGCCTAGTTTAATTGTTGTCAATACCAGTTGGGATATTAAGCAGTGTTTCCCAAGGATGTAAGAGACAGACCTGCACTCTGAGAAATAAATTTGTGAAACTCACATGTAACTGATGAGAATAACAATCTAGAGGTGAGAAACACTACACTTGCAGGAAACATGTGACTGGAGAGTTTGAGGAGCTTCCAGAAGGCCACTGCCGGTGCTTTGATGAAATCTCTGGGAGGCAGAGCAGAAGAATGTGATTCATTCAGTGAGCCCAAGTGTAGTCAGTTGTATGGTGTGCCTGTCTGGAGAAAGACTGTAGGAAAAAGAAGGCAGGTAACCAATACGGAGTGTAGTCATCAGGCCAGAGGGGCAGTATTTGGCAATGCATCCTTAATGACATTCAGGGTAAGGAAAAAGGGGAACCAGCTGCCCCAGGATCCTAGTCACCTGGTGATTCTATGTCTACAGTCTGGATAGATGGTTTGGGTAAATAGCCCTAGCTAGTAAAATCTCTAATTAGCCCCTCTTGCTCTGATTTCATATTCATCAATTAACTGTTAGGTAATAATTTATCTTCTTGAGCAGTTATTTCTACAAAGAAGAAATGTGTTGAGTAGTAAAGTTCTTGGCTCCTTTTGCAGTCACATTTTGAAGTTTAAATAAACGAATGTTTAGGTATTCTGGCTTATGCATTTTCCTCTTTTGATTTTGGGTAGTGTGATGCAGTTCCTGAACAAAATTCCTAAAGCTGAATCTAAAATGTGAGGACCAGACTCTGGGTCAAGGAAACCTCATTGAAGCAAGAATTGCGGAAAGAGACAGATCCTTTCTAACAGCAACAGATGAGATATCTGTTTTCTTATAAGCATTATTGATAGGTGATCAAGTTACCTTGACACAAAACTAATCTAAATAATATATTAAACATGCCTCACATTTGACCAGAACTTACTAAATTTTAGGTTGATAGTAAAAATTTCTCAGTAGGCGCCGTCACATGCACCTGTAGTTCCAGCTACTTGGGAGGCTGAAGCAGGAGGATAGCTTGAGCCCAGGAGTTCCAGGACAGCCTGGATAACATTGCAAGCCCTCATCTCATAAAATAACATAAAATAAAAAATTCATGTGTTTATCAAACTTTCTAAATTTATTTTTTAAACTCATAAGGCATAGAAAAATATTTGACTGTGAAAGATGTATACAAACCTACCCACTTATAAAACAATAATTTCCTTTCTCAATTTTTCATTTCCCTCAAAAGAAAGACATAAAGGAAAAAAGAAACACAGTAAAAACCGTGATTTTTTGAAGCCAACTGAAAGACAGGTGTAAAAGAAGGAAAATAAGGTACCTGATAGTCTGCGTATTCTTTCAGAACAGCAGTCCTGTTTGATTCAGTCTTGATTTCTTTTAAAGAAATGGAGGGGGCATGTTCATTTTTATATCCCTTTAATTGTGTATATTAATACACATTTGTCAAATGACATATACATAAATATAAGCAAATGAATTAATAACTAAGTATTGATGTCCTTATATTAGATCTGGTTTCTTTTATAGTATAGTCTCATATAATTATGCCAAGTTTAGCCCCTTCCTCCCAAAAGAAATAAAATGCTACAGTTCAGAAGAATTTCATCCCTAATGATCTGAATTAAAATGAAATTTTAAAAATGTGTCAAGAACAACGGGAGGATTCATAAAGTGTTTAAACACTTGAATTTTGAATCACTTCTCTTTTATCTTTTTTTAAATTTTATTTGATACCTATGTGATATACTTAATGTTAATTAAAGACCATCAAGAGGAAACCAAACAGAGTAGATTTCTAGGGAGTTGGAAGGAATGGACTGGGTGATTTTGCTCTACCTTGACACACCTTCTAATTCCAAATGTAGCTTTCAGGCACAGAGATGTACATTATATATGTACAATTTCAGAATTTAAAAAATGACAGATTATCTGGTTAATACATGGTAAGGAAACTAGAATTTTAAAGTAAGTATCTAAGAAGGCATTTGCTTCTTTATATATAAGCAAAACAACATAACTTTATGGAACCCGCATTTTAAAAAGCAAATCTCAAAATTTAATGATCTGTCCGGTTCTTTTCTAACATTTTGGGCATGGGTAAAGCAGAATCGCTAAAGTGATTATCTATAGTTAATCTGTAGCTCATCTGAGCTGCAGGGCTATTTACTTGTAAGTAACAAGCGAGAAATGAAAACTGACTTATCTTATTGCTTACATAGTTATGAGCCAAGACTTCACAAAGTTGTCTTATGGAGTCATAGTTGATAATCTAAGTAAGTTTTCTGGATATAAGAACTATCGTGGGCCATGAAGAACTGTCAGTTTCATGTAACTACTGTCTATTCAATAATCTGGTAAAGGCTGATAACAATTGATCCTACTCTTGAGTGCTTCCTGTGAACTGGGCACTGGAGGAGCACAGTGTAGCAAGTTGATGGTTCTGAGCTTGTGAAGATTTCATTGTGAAGATGTGCCTTGGGAGGAAAAGCAGAAATACATAAAAAAGTATACATTAAACAAAAATCCTATAAAAAGAAAACTTAAGGTATTATTAATTATTACATCATTTTCCTACTTTATTACACCACCCTTCTCACCTCAGTTCTTTTTCTGTACTCTTTCCATGTGCACCACAAAAACTTATCCTCCAGTCTATGGAAAATCTAATATTTATACATATTTATTTAGTACATTCCAGATGCCTTATGCCCTCTTTAGTGCCATGCTCAATTTAAGATAAGACACTGATTTAGCATCATTTGGGTTTATATTCATTGCACTAAATACATTCTCATAGATTAGCATGTATTGTGACTGTACTGACAATAATTAAATGCATAAAACAGCTGACATGTATTAATTTTCCTGAGATGTAACATCCCTCCATAATATACTGTGCTATACTTTCCTTTGGCTGGGAAAATTATTTCATACATTTTAGCGAAATCTAGGAAACAGCAATTTCTGACTTCTTTTGTGAGTGTCATCTTTCCCAAATAAATCTCTATCACATAGATATTTCTTCACCAAAGAAACATATATAGCCAAGTCCTAAACACTTTTACATAATTTGCACATCAAATGTGCATCTATTTTTTCCCTGGAACCATTAATATATAATATGAATGATGAGCATATATGTTTAGCCGTAAAAGAAATAATTTACTTCCCTTCTCAATACTTAATAAAAAGCGTCAGTAACAGAGTGAGAGTTAACCAAAGCCTAGGAGCTACAACATGTCTAAGAGGAATTCATGGTAAAGTAAAGAAAGGCAATCTGATTAGCTCCCACATTTGGACTCAAGGATCTCAGAAGGGTGAAGCACCTGAAGGTTTCTGGGAGTTTCAGTGGGAGCTGCAGAATCTTTGCTTCTGTTTCTGATTGAAAATGTATGAGAATCCTCAGCAAAGGAGGTGTTATTCTCTGATGGGCTCAGTCTGGTTGGCAGTTCAGGGCTCTCTGTAGGGACTGGGCTATGAAACCTCCTGCATGCTCACCTCCTGAGGGAAGGAGAGGCAAGACAATTGTCATTTTCTATTTCTGTTCTTAACCCCAGCAGGATGCACAATTAAGAAACCCAGACAGCCACAGAGCACACCTCTGAGACAACATCTCTTATTACCATCCCGGAATGCTTGGCATTATTTGAATTTCATGAATACCCAGATTGCCCTTGTTCCCCAATCTCCAGATGGTTCAAGTGAACCTGTCAGGAAGCAGGAACAGCGTGGCAATGAGTAAGCTCCTGGTGTGAACCTCTGGAGCTCAGCCTCTCTCTGATGTAATCTGGGTTCCTTGTGTGGCAGCAGAAATGGGAAGAGAGGACCTGAAATATGAGTTGATTCCAAGTGACCCTCTAAGGTTAGAGAGGCAGAGAGCAGACAAGGAAATCCAAAGTGTCCCAATGGGGCTTATTAGAACCTACCCGAAGGAAACGTTTTTCTAGGGGACAAAACACCAGTGCAAATCCACTGCTGGAAATGTTTCCTCTAATGTCTATTATGAAATGCAGAGATTTTGAGTTCAGCTCCTCTCGGGAGGGGAGGAAAGAATCCTCTCCAAGGTAGCTTCCTCTAGCAGTTTCCTGCCTCTTGTGGGATGAGAAGATTTCCTGTCTAAGATATTGTCACATTTATTTGTATTTTGCTGAGTTCTTTTCCTGGATGTGAGGCAGTCAAAATGTTATTTGGAAATCTCCTATCAGTCAGTCATGCAATTTAGAAAGAAGTTAGTTCCATAGTGTGGTCTCTGACTTCCTAAGGTTTAGAATAAACTCAGAGGACAATCTGGCACAGTTATTAAGGTTTGAGAGTATGCCCATCTGTGCTCTGACTACACATCCACCGCGAGAAGAAACATACATGTAAGGACACCAAAAATACTATATGGAAATCTTGTTGCACAGTAGGCCACCCATCATTATTACAACTTTTCTTTTTCTTTTTATGTTGCAGGTGACCTGCAGAAAATATAGAAATCAGGAAACTCACATACAAAAGAAAAAGTTAGTAGCAAATGGAAACAACAGTTATAAAAATATAATATGGTATATAGTATAAAAATTATACTATAGTCTACTTTTAACCTATTTTATGAAAAGTATGCCATAGTATAGTTTTTAAACTATTTTTATACTATATAAATAGTATAAAAAGTATAAAATAGGCCAGACAGGATGGCTCATGTCTGTAATCCTAGCATTTTGGGAGGCCGAGGCGGGTGAATCAGCTGAGGTCAGGAGTTCGAGACCAGCCTGGCCAACATGGTGAAACCCTGTCTCTATTAAAAATACAAAAATTAGCTATGCATGGTTTCATGCCCCTGTAGTCCCAGCTACTCAGGAGGCTGATGCAGGAGAATTGCTTGAACCTGGGAGACAGAGGTTGCAGTGAGCCGAGATCGTACCACTGCACTCCAGCCTGGGCGATAGAGCAAGACTCCGTCTCAAACAAAACCAAACAAAACCAACCAAACAAACAAACAAACAAAAAAACAGTATAAAATAGTTTTGGGACATAGTTTTATATCTAACATGATATGACACTCACTTATTGTGTAAAAATCTATTTTATGATATAAAAGTAAATTCATCGAACTAAGACAATAAGAAATTAAATATAAATGTTTAAGACCAAACTTAAACCTAGAAAAAAACATCATCTCAAAATGACATGTTTCCCATGGCATAGGAAGCTGCTACGACTTTTAAGTGTGTAGGTGGTGGATTTTGAAATCTTTCTACATTTTTCTTTTTTGAGAAATTTGGGTTTATCTTAAAAACCCTGAGTTAGAAAAATTAGATTGATTTCATTCAGTGGCAAATACAGGAAGATGTATACTGAATTATATTTTTTAAAAATTTCAAACGTAGAAGATTGTGAGGTTGAATGAGGTCACCTCCTGAAGCTTCTATACTAGGAATGCTGATCCGTGATGGACAGGGTTCGATTTATTTTCTTTAGATGATCCACCGTTGAACAATAGAGACAGGGTCCCTCACGGTCTGTATCCAAACAGAGGCCAGATTTTTACAGACTGATCGAGGCATAATGCTCAGACCTACATCTCTTTAGAGGTTCACTTTGCAAGGAAAAAAATATTGTTCTGCCTTAGAAGGGGGCTGAAGGAAGTATTCACAATGAGTCAATTAATATCAGGATCTCCTGTTCCAGGAAACTCTTACTAAGTATTACAAAGGAAATTTTATGTGCTCACATAAGTTTAGAAAACACTGGCTTAAAGCTGGAATAGAATTATTCTTTCCTAGAGAAGTTTTTACAGCGTTCACTGTGCTAATATGAATTGTGATCCCTAGACAGAGGCATCTGATGGGAAGTAAGTCTCAAACTTCTTTGACCACAGAACTTATTTTTAAAGTTCTCTGAAGGGACCAGTGTTTTGAGGAAAACATTCTGGGAGCTATGGGACTGGATCAAAAGCTAATGAGGATATTGTAAGGGGTATTGTCCCGGTGTGGAGAAGCTGCAGCATGACCTGAAGAGATACATTTCTAGAATTCATCCCACATCTGCTGAATCAGTCATTTAAAGATAGGGCAGGAGATAGCTCTGTTTTAAATAAATGTCTCACATAATTCTCATGTCCACTGAGGGCAGAGGTCACACCAGTACAGAGTTGGGTTAAGAACTGCCCAACGATGTAACTAACTTCCTAGATCACTGTCAATCACAATGCCATAATCCTCTCCATAAAGCCCTTTCTACTTCCAGCAGTCTCTTCAAAGTAGTCTTCACTTCTGAGTTCCTAAGACTATAGATAAGGGGGTTGAGCATGGGATTGAAGAGGCTGTGAAACAGCAGGAGATATTTCTTCTGCTCCTTGGGGTTCCCATATCTGGGTCCAACATACATGATAATGGCTGTGCCATAAAAGAGTCCAACTACACAGAGGTGGGAGAAGCAGGTGGAGAAGGCTTTCCTCTGACCTTCCCTTGATTGGATCTGAAGGATAGCACAGAGGATGCACATATATGAAACTACAATAGTGGACAAGGGTCCCACCAGCCCAGAAATTGCTCCGGCCAAGACCATGTTCTCATTGATGTGGGTATCGGCACAGGCAAGTTTGAGAACAGCCAAGATTTCACAAAAAAAGTGATTAATTTTCTGGGGCCTACAGAAGGGTAAAGGTAGAAGTAACACAAGATGAATCAAGGATAAAACAACTCCAGTGGCCCAGGAAGTCGCCGCTAGGGTGATACAGACTCTCCAGGTCATGATGGCCAAATATCGGAGGGGGTGGCAGATGGCCACGTACCGATCATAGGACATAACCACCAGGAGGAGACATTCTGTGACAGCAAAAGTGGAAAAGAGAAAGGTCTGGGTCATGCAGCCTGCAAAGGAGATGGGCTTGGCTGGATGCAGCAGGTTCACCAGCATCTGGGGCACTGTGTTGCAGGCGTAGGCGATGTCGACGACCGCCAGGTGTGAGAGGAAGAAGTACATGGGGGTGTGCAGTCTGGAGTCCAGTGAGATGAGCCCCAGGATGGTCCCGTTCCCCAGCAGGGTGAAGACATAGAATGGGGAGAAGAGCCCAAACAGGAGCATCTGAATCCTTGGGCCAACGGGAAATCCCAGCAGGAGGAACTCTGTGATGGATGTTAGATTGTGTCCCATATCCCTATGACAGAGGAAATCAAGTTAATGCTCATGGTTTAAGAGAAGTGTTTAAAAACAGATTCATTTTAACTTGTTTGGCACTCTTTGGTGAATTAGAAAAGGGTTCACAGGCAGCTGCAGTGAGTTTTTGTGTTTTTAAATGAATGCTTAAAGACCATTTGGTAATGCTAATAGAAATGTTTAAAAAATATATGCAGGCTGGGTGCGGTGGCTCACACCTGTAATCCCAGCACTTTGGGAGGCCCAGGCAGGCGTATTGCCTGAGCTCAGGAATTCAAGACCACCATTGACAAGACGGTGATACCCCATTTCTACTAAAAATACAAAAAATTAGCTGGGCGCAGCGGTTGCACCTGTAGTCCCAGCTACTCGGGAGGCTGAGGCAGGAGAATTGCTTTATCCCGGGAGGGGGGGCTTGCAGTGAGCCAAGATTGCACCACTGCACTCCAGCCTGGGCGACAGAGCGAGACTCCGGCTCCAAAAAAAAAAAAAAGAAAAACAAATGCACGCACACACATACATAGGTTTCTTTTTTATTATGTTAACTTTTTAATAAAGGCTAAAATTTCAAAATAAACATGTCACATATTAATATATTCTTTTGTTCTTATTTTTTTTTTAAATGGCTCAGTCCTCTCAGGGATGAATATCACATGTTAATCTAATACACAGTTTTTGTTGGATCTAGTGAACTATCTCATATCCTTCAAATAAATTCTTCTTTTCCTTGGTCCTATTATTCAGAGTTTTTCTCTACTGTGTTTCAGAAACAATGAACACTGATTGATACACATGTCAAAGTCTTCAAACCGCATTAGGTTTAATCTTAAATTGGAAGGTTTAATTAAGGGCAGCCTGTACTAAGGTTAGACAACCGTCAGCCAAATACACCAGTGGTCATTCACCTCTTACACTTTCCACTCTTGCACTGATCATCACCTCCACAGCAAATATCTCACAAAATCTTTTCATATCCAAGTGTTAAGACTTATTTTTTAGCCCAGAATCTAATTTTTTGTTATTTAGTTTTCCACAATATTTAGATGAGCTTTTATGTGAATGACTGAATAGATTTGCACTGTGTCATTATCTAAACACGAAAACAGAATCACTAAGTTTTGTTGGATTTGGGCTTACTATTGATAAACCCTCTGGCATACATAGTTTTAAGCATTGTCTATGCAGGTGATAGGCAATAGTTAGATGAATTTATGAGGAATGCTGCAGAAACAGTCTCTGAATTCTCTGATTGAACTTAGGCTTCCTTGATCCCACAATGAAAATGTTAGCATAAGCATGCTATTGTCATTTTTGCTTAAATTTTATTCTCATTTTTAATGTAAAATTATATCGTCTTGGAGATAGCAAGGATGAACAATAATCCTCCATTTAAGTGTCCATAAGATTATAAATTTAATCCTGCAAAACCAACTAAAAAGTATTTCATTTGCATTGGACTTTTCCTACCACCATTCCAAGGATAAGTGTCATGCTTATGCTGAAGAAAATAAAATAATTTGCAGTTATTTATTGATTTCTTCTCATTTATTTCATGTTATCCTGAGATTGGATCTAAACTTTGAGCTCCTAATCATTGCTCAGATTGTGCGGCCTCATAAGATTATGTATAATAAGTAAACAAGCATCTGTACACTTGTTAACCTGATGAGCTTCTGTATGTGACACTTTAAGCCTTTTTAAAAATAAATTGCTGGGCTATGCTTGGTGGCTCATGCCTGTAATCTAAGCACTTTGGGAGGCTGAGGCAGGAGGTTCGCTGGAACCCGGAAGGTCGAAATCAGCCTGGGAAACATAGAGACCTCATCTCTTTCAAAAAATTGAAGAAATAGTAATTATATGAAAAAACAATTTTTAAAGAAAGAAAGTGCTGGTCTTTTTTGTTAATGTGAAACATTTACCAGAGTCACTTGCACACAGGTATTTCTTCAACTTTAAAAAAAGCTACCAGTCAAAATACCGTGAACATATTGGTTGCTTTAATGTATGAATATACTGCTGGATAATATGCTGATATCTATTAACATATTTTACTCATAGTATCCTATTATCTAAAACTGTTGGTGAGCAAAATTTGAGCACGAAGAGAGTAGAAATGTACTTTTGCATGATATTAAAGTGTGACGGTAAAAGCAAACAAACAATGAAAACGACATTAAATTATATTTGACCAGAACTCACAAAGGCAGTTAGGAAATCCAGGTGTCTAGAGATGATTGCTGTGTAAGAACGTAGATAATCTTCATACAGAAAAGGCAACCATTTCTACAATGTGGCTGAGTTTACTGATGGTGCTGGGAACTTTGCTGCCCATCTGAGAACTGCCAAGGAAGGCTCCTGCCTCTTCAAGTGCTTTTGAGAAGGGAAGGTTTTATTAATCATCACCTCGGCAGAGTACCTTCCAATTGTCATGAGAGCTTTGTGTAACACATGAGAAAATAAAGGCTTCATTTGCACCAGCATGATTTCCATAGAGACATGAAGAACCCGACCACTGTTATTCTTCTAGGGGCAGAGAACTGAGCCTCTGTCTCACTCTGTCTCTGAGGAAGCCACAGTGATAAAGAGATTGAGATTAAGGCAAGAACAGAAAATGTCTTTGTAACTGAAAGGATACATATGTTATCTAAAGTAATATGCTGGGACCACGTGGCTATGACAGCTACCACAATATGTGAATTTCTTAGAGTTTCACCAATATTTATGCTATTCCTTCCCCAAACATTCAGAAAGCACTTGGGAGATGCAAAGATCCATGCCTAGGTTTGTTTGGCAGTAAAATAAAATCTTGACATGAATTCCTGCAGTCATTTCTTTTAGTGTAGTCTGCTTTCCTAAATACTCAGAAGCTGGTGAGAGAATAAACTTGAATTCCAGGGTTTTAATCATTAGATCTTTTTAGATAGAAACTCAGACCCTTTATTTTTGACCACCAATCTGTAGATGTTGGAGATTCGTTTTAAATAATCTCTGGGGCTCATTGACCTGTCTAGAAGAAGAATGGATAAGGCATAAGGATTGAGCAAAATTTACTTTTCAAAATTTTCCTTTTTTTCTTTTTTTGACAATGTCTGATCCTGCCCTTATGGGAAGGATAAAGCTCTGTAAAATCACAGGGCCAGCTCCTGTTTTCTGAACCTTTCTATGGATGGGGATGAATCTATGTATTCCACTTATCAGAGTAGGTTTACCCTCATGGATTACATTTGAGGTCCCGCATCTGAGTGGTTGACAAATTGTGCCAATATAGCTAGCCTAAGTGTCCTTGTATTAGGCCTGGCTTGTTTACAAAGTTATCAGCTGGTTGGAAGGACCTAGGAGACTGTATATGTAAGCTGAGAGAGAGGCATCAGTGACATAGGGATCTGTACCAACTGTTCATTCAGCCTACTTTTGTCTTTTGCATTTTTTCTTGCCCTAAAACATATTGCATCCATTATAAAATAGATGGTTGCTGTGACCATTCAGTCTTATGACTTGGTAGGTCTAATAGCACTTCAGCTCAAGCTGGACAACTCTGGATTTATACTTACTTGACATGCCTTTCTCACTAAGCTTAATAATTTCTAGGTTTCATTTAATGACTTTCACTTGAACATTTAGAGGACATTGTACAGTGTTTAATTGGCTTAGTTTCAATTTTGTTGTGTGTCAGGGACTAGGGGGGCCAGAAGAGGAAGAGAGAGAGGGAAATGACCAGTCGGTGGAGCAATCAGAACAAACACAACATTTATCAGTTAAGTTTGCTGTCTTATGTGGACGTGCTCATGCTGCCCTAAAACAATTACAATAGTAACATCAAAGATCACTGATCACATCATCATAACA
This sequence comes from Macaca nemestrina, assembly GCF_043159975.1. Lineage (NCBI taxonomy): Eukaryota > Metazoa > Chordata > Mammalia > Primates > Cercopithecidae > Macaca > Macaca nemestrina. The sequence continues at coordinate 14,699,844 of NC_092128.1, forward strand.
GACATAATAATAACAAACCAGTTTTAAATACTGTATAAATCATTAAAATTTTGACCTAGGACACAAAATGAGAACATGCTGTTGGAAAAATGGTGCAGATAGACTTGCTTGAGGCAGGTTAGCCACAAAATTTTAGCCCAATGGAAATGCAGTATCTATGAAGCACAATAAATTGCAGAACGATAAAATGAGTTATATCTGTATATAGAAATAGAATTAATTTGATTGTGTTTATGTTAAATTCTGTGACCTTAATGGACTCACTTCTTAATTTTAGGAGGTTTCTAAAATAGATTTGTTTGGATTTCTATGTAGACAGTCATGTCTGTTGTAAGTAGGGACTGTTCTCTTTTTTCCATCCTGACCTATATGTCCTTTATTTTCTTGTCTTATTGCACAGTGTGTAACTTCCAGCACTGTTTTGCATAATGGTGATAAAAACAGATATAGTTCCTTTATTCTTGATTTTAGAGAGAAACCATTCGGTTTTTCACCACTAAATATGATGTTAGTATAGCTATGTCCTACATAACACTTTGGTCAGTGATGGACTGCATATATGAGAGTGGTCCCACAAGATTATAATGGGGGTGTAAAATTCATATTGCCAAGTGATGTCTTAGTCATGATAATGTTGTAGCACAATGCATTACTTACATGTTTGTGGGATTGCTGCTGTAAACAATCCTACTGCACTCCCAGTGTGATATAAAAGCAAACAACTATGCATTTTACTATGCATTTACAACATTCTACTAAACTTTTTGTCGTTATTTTATTTTATTTTATTTTGGAGATGGAGTCTTGCTCTGTTGTCCAGGCCGGAGTGCAGTGTTGCAATCTCAGCTCACTGCAACCTCTGCCTCCTGGGTTCAAGTGATTCTTGAAGTAGGTGAAATCAGCCTCACAAGTAGGTGAAATTACAGGTGTGCAGCACCATGCTTGGCCAATTTTTTATGTTTTTGGTAGAGATGGGGTTTCACTATTTTGGTCAGGCTTTTCTTGAACTCCTGACTGCAAATGATGTGCCTACCTCAGCCTCCCAAAGTACTGAGATTACAGGTATGAGCCACTGTGCCTGACCTTTGTCATTATTTTAGTGTACTCCTTTTACTTATAAAAATGTTAACTCCTAAACAGTTTCAGGCAAGTCCATCAAGAGGTATTCCAGAAGAAGGCATTGCTATCATAGGAGACGACATCTTCACGCATGCTCTTACCTGTGAAGACCTTTCAGTGGGACAAGACGTGCAGGTGGAAGACTGATATAGATGATCTAGATACTAGGCAGACTTAGGCTGATGTGTGTCTTAGTTTTCAAGAACAAATTTTTAAAAAGTAAATAATTAAAATAAACAGTTTCACAAGTAGAAAAATGTCTGTAGAATAAAGATATAAAAAAAGAAAACCTTTTGTGCAGCTTCCTAGTATTTGTGTTTTAAGTGGTGTTATTACAAAGTAGAATCAAATTATGATTAAAAATTAAAAAGTTTATAAAGTAAAAGTTATAGTAAGCTAAGGTTAATTTATCGTTGAAGAAAGAAAAATGTTTTAATGAATTCAGTGTAACTTACGTGTACGGTGTTTATAAAGTCTACAGTATCATACAGTAATATCCTAGAGCTTCATACTCACTCACCACTCACTCACTCACCCAGGCAACTTTCAGTCCTGTAAGCTCCATTTATGGTAAATGCCGTATACAGATGTACCATTTAAAAAAATCTTTCAGGTTATATTTTTTTACTGTGCATTTTATGTATTTAGATATGCTTAGATACATAAATACCATCGTTGGTGAGTTTTAGCAAATTGTTACCATAAATGTAACACTTAATTGTATTATAATAGCCTATAGTATTCAGTACAGTCATACGCTGTACAGGTTTGTCACCTAGGAGTGATGGGCTATTCCATATAGCCTAGGTGTATAGTGGCTACTATATATCCCATCTAGATCTGTGTAAGTACACTCTAGGACGTTCCCACAATGACAAAATCACTTGAATGCACATTTTTCAGAATGTATCCGCATCGTTAAACAACACATGACTCTATAATGTTAGGTTTTTGTAGATGCTTTTTATCAAGTGGAAAAAGTTTCCTCTATTCTCGCTTTATAGAGTGCTTTTATCATGAATGGATGTCGAAATGTGTTAAATGTTTATTATGTATCAGCTGATATAATGTAACTTTCCTTCTTTTGTTTGTTAACATGGTGGATTATTTTGATTGACTTTGTGAGATTTAATCAGGCTTGTTTTTCTGGAAACAATCCCCTATTGGACATGGGTCAATTTTGAAAAATATAGTGTAGAAGTCTATTTGTTAAGTAAATTGAACACATCTTTATATATATATATATGTATATATGTGTGTATGTATATATACACACACACTCTCTCCTGGTTTTGGTATCAGTGCAATAATAGCTTCAAAATATAAATTGGGAAATGTTCTTTTACTGTTTTCTGGAAAAGATAGTGTAGAATTGGTGTTAACATTTTTTAAAACCTGTCAGAATTCTCCAATGAAACCATCTAAACCTAGAGATTTCTTTTTTGGTAGTTTTAAAATTATGAATTCTATTTTCTTAATGGTTATAGAGTTCTTCAAATGGTCTATTCCTGCGTGGTGAGTTGAGTTAGTGTGTTGCAGCAGGAACACTGCATTTTGTCTCTTTTGTCTAAGTTGTCTAATTTATGTGTGTGGAGTGGTTTGTAATATTCCTTGATTGTCCTTTGTGATGTACGGTGTCTGTAGTGATATCGCCTGTTTCATTATGTAGTGATATCGCCTGTTTCATTATGATTTTTAAAATTTGTATCTTTTCTTTTTAATTTCTACTTGAGTTTGCTAAATTTTATTAATCTCTTAACGGAGCTATCTCTTTGTTTCATTGATTTAACTATTGTTTTTCTCTTTTAAATGTAAGTGTTTTCTGTTCTTATCTTCATTAATCCCCACCCTCTACTTGCTTTCAGTTTATTCTGCTCTTCTTTTTCTAGGTTCCTGAGGTGGAAATCTATTGCTCACTCGAGACTTTTCCTCTTTCCTAATGCATGCATTTATTGCTATAAGTTGGCTTCTCAGCACTTTGATATGTCACAGTTTCATGTTTATCCAGTCCAATGTATTTTTAAAATTTTCCTTGAGACTTCTTCTTTGACCGATAGATTATTTAGAAGTGTGTTTTTACATTTCCAAGTGTTTGGGAATTTTCATATCTTTCTTATGCTGACTTCCAATTGGATTCCCTACAATGATTTTTGGTTTTCACCTGCTCTGGATGATTATTATCTCTTAAATTTGCTGTGGTGAATTTTAGGGCCTAGGATAGCTCTATCTTGCCATGTGTTTTGTCAGCACTCGAAAAAATACGTATTCTGCTGTTGTGTGGCATATTCTGTAAATGCCAAATAGATTCTTTTGGTTAATGGCATTTTGAGTTGTTTTATATTCTTGCTGATTTTTTCCCCTCTTTTAAAAAATATGTAACGCCTCGCAAAATTTTGTGTAATCTATATGCAGGAGCTGTGTTAATCTTGTCTGCATCATTCTAATTTTAGAAAGTGAGGCCAAAGCCAACACTCCTTGCTGATTTTCTGTCTAGTTCTGTCAATTATTGAAAAAGGCATGAGGAAGTTTCTAACTATAATTGTGGATTCGTCTATATCTCCTTTCAGTTCTGGCAGTTTTCTTTTTTAAAAAAATCAACTAAAATGTATTTAATTAAGCATAAAGTTACTTTCTCATTTATCTACAACCACAGTGAATACAGTTCTTGGCATGAAGACACAGCCTTTAGAATTTAAAGCCTCCCCACCTGCGAGATTACACATATAAAACTCCCACTGTTGTTGCTATAGTAGTGGATTAGTTCCCGTGATTAAACGTTATACGATCTAGAATATAATAAAATGGAAATGATTTACTCATAGATTTCTATTTAAATCATCTTTATTTATAAACTACTATACTAAGAACTATAATTCCTTAAACTTCAATTTGAGAAAAGTGTAATCACTTAAGTAACAGCCGTTACTTAAACTGAAAATGAGATCAGTCTAAATTACTTTTGAAGAGAGCAAAAATATCGTCGGGTTTCTTGCTGTGGTTCTGGTTGTTCAGTAGCAGGCTCCTTGGAAGACAGAATCAACCCTGAAGGGAACTCGCTTCTACCTTCAGAATGTGGGGTTGGGGTAAAATCCAGGTCTTGGGTGAAGGTAAGGAGGAAAACCCCTCGGTGGATAGATGTTTCTCACTGCAAATGGAGCACGTGGTGGACCTGGGAAATCCCTTGGTGGATAGTAACCTCGAGAAGCTCCAAACATGGTTCCTGGAGGAGGTGGGGGGAAAGGAGGTCCTCTTCTCATGAATGGGCCTCTTGTATTCACAGGAAACGATGGACCTCTGATTGGAGCTAGAGGTGGAGGAACAAAGCCGGTACCGGTTGCTTTATTTTCAGCAGGGAGAGATGAATCAGGCACATTTAAATTACCAGGATCATCTTTGGCATCATTTCTACTGGATTCCATTTCTGAAAGCATTGACCCATCCATTTTATCCAAAGAAGGCATATTAAAACTTCTGAGTTCTGCTGGCCCAGATAGTCCATCAGAATTAGAATAAAATCTGTCTTCCCTTTGTGGAGGAAGCGCTGAATCAGGATGTGATTGTCCTGGTGGAGGAAACGTCATCCTACGGTCCTGTTCCCACGGAGACGACAGGGACCCAGTGTCAGGAGGAGCCCTGTGAGGATCGGTTAACGTATCGCAGCCTGGTTCTCCTCTATCATTGGTAATCTGATGGTCCAGAGGATTCCCTGGGCCTCTTGGGCCTCTTCCTCCTCCCTCCGGAAGCACAGGTGAGGGTCTTAGTGGACCCTCCAACACAGTTTGAGGAGAGAGAAAAGCTCTCGTTTCAGATGAAGGCTGACCCAATGGTGAGGGACCACATGGAGAATGCTCTCTGCCAAATGCTGTATTTGAAGCATCAGGTGCACAAGGATCTTTTTCTAAAAGTTCAAATTTAAACTCTGTTTCAGTTAATTTTTGTCTGTTGTGAGCATTTTCTTTCCTTAAATCATTGAGGTTTCTTTCAGCAGTCTGAGCTGCCAACCAATTATCATGTCCTTTTTTCTCGTAGGAAATAACCTGCCTTTGATAAAAATTAATAGTTCTCTTCAATTCTTCTTCAAGATCTTTGGCTAGCTTTCCATAGGTCTCCAGCCCTTCAGTGGTATGGCTGATCTTTTTTTCCACTTTAGAAAGTTTCTCTTCTTCCTGTATCCGGAAATTTTCCTCTACTGTCAATTTCCTGTGGAGTTTCATTTCATTTTCTTGATAGAATTCAGTCATTATTTTAAGTTTCTGTTGAAGCTTCTGATTCTCACTTTCAAAATACATGTTTTCTGACTGCAAAGATGCTTGTTGAGTCTGAAGATTTTTAATATGCTCTGTAAGCTCTTCCTTTGTTTTGTCAACTTCAGATAACTCAATAAGAATGTGGTTTCTTTCTCCTTCCGAGGTTTTCAAAGAAACATTTAACTTAGCAGCATGAATCAGTTTCTTCAAAGCTCCTGTTGGAGGATCATCTAAGTAAGCACCATTTTCCGATTCACCGTTCACTTCTAATTCCGAGTTATCATCATCCGTTATGTCCTCTCCAAGCACAGCAGCCCGATCTTTCATCTTTAGCAAGCGTCCAGTCAGAGTTTTGATGTGATTTTCTTTATCATTTAGAACTTGTTCTGCGTGTGCTTTGGAGTCTTCAAATGTTATTTTCTGTTTATTAAGTTCACTCACTTGTTCTTTCCATACTTCAGCTTCTTGCAAAAGCCGCTTCTGGCTTTCCTGAAGTTGAGAATTTTCATTCAAAGCATCTTGTATTGCTATCTCGCGTCGTTCTTCACTCATGTTAAAGATCTTGCAGATGATTTTGGCTTCTGCTATTTGTGATTTCAGGAATTTTGACTCATCTTCTAGAGCCTGTATCTTTTTTGAAATATCTGCCATCAATTCATCTTGTTGAGAATGTTTAGATTTCTCTTCTTTGAACTCTTTTTCTAGACAGAGGATTTCATCCTCAAGTTCAGAATTGGACCTGTTCAGCTTTTCACAAGTTGCCTCCAAACTTCGTGCTTCTGCTGCCACCTTCTCAAAGCTGGCATCCTGTAAAGACGACTCTGCTTCATAGGCTTCGTACTCTTTTTGAATAAGGCTAAATTTTTCAAGTAGTTTACATTTTTCTTCAATTAGTCCAGAAAGCGTTGCAGCAAGTTGTTTTTCTCTTCCCACATAAAGCCGACTCCTAACGGATCTAAAAGCTCTCCACAGAAAAAGGGGAACAGCAAAAAATCCAACAACGGCTGCACATACCACCAGTTCCCATGGAAAACCATAAGGATTCGAATATGGTCTCCTACTTTCAGGCAGTGCTGCCACATCCCTGCGTAGCTCCTCCAGGACCAGCCCCAGATAGGGCTGAGGGGTAGCGCCGGGCTCCTCCATAGCGCCGAGGCTGCTCTGGGGTCTCCGCAGTAACACTGGCCACAACAAGCGGTGGAGAACACGCAGCCTGGGGTCTGGAATCCGAATCCGCACGTGGCCACCAAGCGGAGCGGACCACTGCGGAGCCAGCTGCGGGGGGGTTTGGGAACGCGGGCACCCCACAGGCCTCACAGGCCCATGCTGCTGTCCCCTCATCCCCCCTGCCCCCTTGTTACACTTTACATCCTGAGGCAACGCAGGTCCCATCCTGACCCGCCTTAGTTCTGGCAGTTTTCACATGGCATATTTTGCAGCTCTGTTGTTTGGTGAGTACCCTTTTAAAATCGCCGTTTTCTTCATGGATTAAACCTTTGATCATTATATAATCTGTTTCTGGTAATTTTCTTTGCTTTATCTGATATACATACAGGCACTCTTGCTTTCCTTGCATTAATGTTTGTGTAATATATCTTTTTTCATCCTTTTAATTTGGCCTGCCCTGTATTGGTAAATTTAGTGAGTTTCTTGTACACAGCATACAAGAAATATATACGAAAGAGTCATTCTTTTAAATACACTCTTCTATTATCTGTGTCTTGGTAGACCATTCATAATTAGTCTAATTATGGATATTTTAGCGCATAAGCCTGACTTTTTTTTTTCTGTATCAATTCTTGTTTCTCTGTTTATTTTTGATGACTTCCTGTAGGTTATTTGAATATTTGTTTTAGAATTCCATTTTGTTATTCATAGTATTTATAGCGTGTCTTCTTTTTTATAGTTGTTTAGGTTGCATTTTATAGCTTAGTATATATTCCTTTATATATACATTATCACACTAAATGGGTGTCATCTGTATTCCAGTTTGAGTGAAGTATAGCAACCCTCTGTCATATTATGCCTCTTTGCCCTCTCAAATTTGTAGTATAATTGTCTTACATACATTTAGAATAACACTAGGCAATGCTATGATTTTTGCTTGAAACATCAAACATAATTTAGGAAATTAGATTCTGTGAAAATAAAGTGAGCATTTCAGAGCTGCCAGAAAGAAATCTGACACAACCTGTTTTGTCTTTCATTTTTTCTTTCTTCCCTTTATATTGATCATAGATATTATGAGGCTCTATCTATTAACTCCAATATCTGGATTCTCTATGAATTTGTTTTTAATAACTGATTTATTTCTCATCAGTCTTCTTTTCTTGCTTTTTTGTATATTTGGTATTTTTTTTAAAGTATGCTGAATTTATGGCTAATATAATATTGAAATACTCAAGAATTTTGAATTTTTTTATCTGGGCAGAAGTTGTAATTACTTGTAGATCATCTTGCTGCTCTCAAGACGTAGTTTTAAGCTGTATTATGGTAATGATATTTTATTTTCCTCTTAGAACATATGCCTCACTCCTAGGATACTGCACCTCTCCTAAGATAATTTTTAGAGTCCAAGTGAGTTTCTCAGTTGTTTACCAACATTTCCCCATCTGGCTGGATCTGAACTCCAGTAGCTTTCCAGTAAATTTTCAGTCCCTGATGATCTCTTCTGCTTTCTGTATGCCAGCTGTTGTTTTCTACTACGTCTCCTCTCTTCTTAACCAGCTGTCACATAGCTAAGAAGTCACAGAAGGACCAAAATGGCATCTACACACCCATTTCTAGGTTCTTTCTCTCTCCCATATGGTACACTGACCCCCAATTCCAAACCAATTTAGCAGCTTTGAACTCTATTCATTGCTTCTTTTGGTTCCCAAGACCACTAACCCCTGGTTGGGTCACATTTTCCTGTACCAACGTCAGGAAGGTGCCTTTCTGGAAAATCCTGGCAAATGTGGTACAAATCTCATGTGCTTCACCTTTCTTAAAGATCTCATACCTGACTTGCTGCAACAATGTTCTTCAGTGCCTACTGATATGGTTTGGCTGTGACCCTACCCAGATCCCATCTTGAATTGTGGCTCCTATAATTCCCACATGTAGCCTGCCCACCTGAACCATGCTTAGGACCTGGTGAGAGGTAATTGAATCATGGGGGCGGGTCTTTCCCGTGCTGTTCTTGTGGTAGTGAATAAGTCTCACGAGATCTGATGGTTTTACAAAGGGGAGCTCCCCTGCACGTGCCCTCTCTCTTGTCTGCCATGTAAGATGTGCCTTTGCTTTTTCTTTGCCTTCCATCATAATTGTGGGGTCTCCCCAGCCATGTGGAACTGTGAGTCCACTAAACTTCTTTCTTTTATAAATTACCCAGTCTTGGGTATGTCTTTATTAGCAGCATGAGAACAGACTAATGCACCTGCCAAGAATTTTTTTCTATATTTTGTCCAGATTGTATAGTTTTTTATGGTGGGAGGGTGAATCTGACACAAGCTAGTTGGTGTCAAGTAGCCAAGTCACATAATAATTTATTTTTAATGTAAAGCTATACAATCTTCTTTCTATACCTAAATTTTTAATTAAAATATAATAATTAAAATGTTACTAAAAATTTCTTAATGATTTTATTTCATGGGGAAGAGACTCAGTCAGGAATGTGAAGTATGGCCTACAAGTATTTCTCATTTTGCAGGACACTGCCTGGGTGTCCCTCTCCCATGGATGATCATTAGTGTGGTTTATCTTTATGTTTTGAGGAAACAAGTCTGTAGTATGTTACTATATTCTACTATATAAAGATACTCTTCAACTTATGATAGGATTATGTTCCAATAAACCCATCAGAAGTTGATAATATTGTAAGCTGATGCTTTTTTAAAAAAAATATCGACTCTTGTCATGTTGCCCAGGCTGGAGTGCAGTGGCTATTCTCAGGTGTACTCGTAGTGCACTATATTCTCAAACTCCTTGAGCTCAAACAATCCTCCTGCCTCAGTTTCCTGAGCAGCTGGGTCTTTAGGCACACACCCCTATACCTGACTTGAACATATGTTTAATAAACCTAACCTACCAAACATCATAGCTTATCCTAGCCCACCTTAACCATGCTCAGAACACTAACATTAGCCTACAGTTGGGCAGAATAATCTTACACAAAGCCTATATTATAGAAAACTGTTGAATATTTTATGTAATTTACTGAATACTGTACTGAAAATGAAAAGATAATGGTTGCATGAGTATTTGAAATATGGTTTCTACTGAATACATATCACTTTCCCACTATTGTACAGTTGAAAATCTTAAGTGAAACCACTGTAAGTTGGTGACTCTCTACATTTGTTTATTTTACTACTTTCCCTTTTTCTTTTAATAATTGAAAGGCATAATAAGGTAAAATATTATTGCCTAAAAATACTCTGCTGCTCTGGAAAATAAAAAAAGCAGAAGTTTCAAAGAAATCTTTCAAGAGATATAAAACTCATATGAAAATGAGATAATTAAAGAATAAATCTGTAATTATGCATGTTGTAAAATACAAATGGGAGGCCGGAAGAGAGACTGTAGATGCGCCGTGAAAATGAAAGCAGAAATAAAGTAGGAATGGAAACATTTATATAGGAGTTGTGAGATATAGTATCCTATTTTTGTTCAACACTAAATAGTTTTCATGTCTAGCAGAGGACTTCGAAATTATAAGCTACTCAACAGTGAATCTGAGTTTTCTTCATTCATCTCACAGTTAGTGTTATATACATATACAGCTCTGTAATGATTATATGTATCAATTTTTTTTCCAGTCAAGGAGTTTTCTTCCTCACGTTCATTTTTTCTGAAAAAATACCACTTGGTACTACATGATGTGAATGGCTATGATTGAACTGGTTACTTACAGTAATAGGCTAACATGTTGTTTTGGCAATTAAACAATAAAAAAGATGTTCTTTATTAAGATATGAATCTATTTCTTAAAGAAATGGGTTCCATAGATTTCTATAGCATTAACCATGTTGGTAATTCAAATGACTCATCACTGAACAAAAGTGCTCAACCTCAGAGACTATCCTTGCACATAAAAATTTTTCTTATTTTCAATTGAGTATTGGCCAACTCATATCAAACATTGTTGATAGATTTGTTTTTTCAAGATGGCAATTAGAGGCTTTTAACATGCCACAGTTGCTTGGAAATAGCAAGGCAGTGCATAAAGATAAATTCTGTGAGCTTTAATTCAAGAAGGAAAACGGAGATCCACTGGAATTGTGAAGAACACTGCAGATCCGGAGGAGGAGAATGCTGGCAAACAGCCACCATAATGCTGTCCAGCTGATAAAAGTGAATGAAGTCCCAGCACATGAGAGGTAGGAGCTTCCCTCTGTGACTCACGTTTCCACTGGGGATCTGAGCAACGCAGGCTGAGAGACAGCACTTTGTTTCTCTCCAATCCTGGAGCTAACTTCGCGAGAGGCTTGGAGACACTGACAGAGACGGATACTGGAAAAAGCTACAGGTGTTTTCCCAGCCCCAGGACAGAGAACAGGACACCATTTTTAATTTGTGTGCATCTAAAGTCAGCCGTTCTTTGGCAACCCAGCAGCGTGGCCATGCAGGCATTTTAGTATTGGGACAGAGACTGGAGCACCTGCTCTGGATCAGGGTAGGGTCCTCCACAGACAGAACCGTGGAAAACATCTCAACAGTAGGCACTGGAATTGTGCTTTCCCCAGTCACAGACCTTGGGCGGGAGGAGAGCTGCTACGGCTGTGGTTTCTCCTGGGCAATGAGACTTTCAGCCAGGGCCAGCTTGATGAACTAGAACTGGTCTGTGTGTGTTATTGCTGGGTGTCCCAGCCTACTTTCCTGAGACTGTGGTGTAGCAGGGCCTTCTCCATTCTACACATAAGCAGATTGCCAAGCATTTAAAGCACTTGCTCGCATGGGCTAGCAGCCTGGGTTGCCCCATCCTTCCTGTGCAGAGATCCTTGTGCAAGGGGGCCATCTCCACTCCATGCCCAGGCAGATATCCAGGGATTCAGAGTGCCATTAGCATGAATCAGCAGTCGGAGCTGCTCCATTCTTCTGGTGCAGAGAGGAATTGCAGTGCAGTGGGACCCTCTCTGCTCCACAGATTTCCAGGTATTTGGAGCACCTCCTCGCCTGGAGCAGTAGCCTGAGCCACCCCATCCTTCCTGTGCAGGGATATTTGTGCAAGGAGACCCTCTCCACTCCACAATGAGGCAGATCTCCAGGCATTTGGAGCAGCCACTCTCCTGGATTAAGAGATTAGGCTGCCTCTGGCACCCCTATGCAGAGAACTTGGGCCAAGTTCCATGCTAAGGCATGCCTCTGGATACTTGGTGGCTGCCCACTGGACTCTCCCTCAGAGCTGGTGCTAGTGCCTATCACTGGGGCACCTGTAGATGGACTTGCTGGGTCTAACCCCACGCAGTGTTTTCCTGGTAAACAAGAATCAAGTGTATACCCAGCCCCATTGGCTGCAACCTGCTGTTACCCGTAAGTGCTATCTACTGTCTTGTAGGTCAAAGTACCCAGCCCAATATAAAACTTGAGGACAGAAGTGCATATGGTTGTGGAAGCAAAGCCAAAAGACCCTACCCAGCATTATCCTCAGTCACATCCTCTAGGGAGAGGAGGAAAAGGAAAGGGAAAGAAAAAGAAAAATATATATAGGGAAAGGAAGAAAAATTAAAAATCCTACCTACACAAAAATCATTATAAAAATTAGAAGTGTTAGTATCTTCAGATAAGAATGAATCAGTGTAGGAATGCTGGCACCATGAAAGATCTGAATCTACATTCACATCATGCTGACTCTCCATCAATGGTCCTTAACCAAAATGGAAACTCGTAATTGACAGATAAGGAATTCAAGGCATGAACTGCAAAGAAGTTCAATGAGATCCAAGAAAAGGTTGGAAATCGATGCAAAGAAACTTCTAAAGCAATCTAGAAAATGAAGAAGCAGATAATAATGTTAAAAAGACATCAATCAGAGTTTCTGAAATTGAAAAACTCAAGGAATTTCAAAATACAATTGAAAGCATTATTAATAGCTGGGCCAAGCAGGAGAAAGAATTTCAGAGCTTGAATTTAAGTCTTTTGAACTAACCCAGTCAGAGAAAAATAAATCTAAAATAATTTTTAAAAATGAACAAAGTTTTTGAGAAATATGACATTATGTAAAGTGACCAAAACTATGAATTATTGACATTCCTTAGAGAGAGGGAGAAAGGTAAACAACCTGAAACACTTATTTGTTAGAATAATTCAAGAAAATTTTCCTAATCTTGCCAGAAACTTAGACAGCAAGATAGAAAAAATCCAGAAAACACCTGCGAGATACTATACAAAGTAAACATCACCAACACATATAGTCATCAGAGTGTCCAAGGTCAAAGCTAAAGAAAAAAAATCTTAAAGGCAACTACAGAAAAAGGTCAGATTACACACAAAGGCAACCGCATCAGGCTGACAGAGAACTTCTCAGCACAAACTCTACAAGCCAGAAAGATTAGATAACTATTTTCAGCATTCTTAAAGCAATTCCAACCAAGAATTTCATATCCTGTCAAACTAAGCTTCATAAATGAAGGAAAGATAAAATCTTTCCCAGACAAGCAAGTGCTAAGGGAATGTGTTACCACTAGACCAGGGTTACAAGAGACCCTTGAGGGAGCTCTAAACATGGAAACAAAAGAATGATGTATTCTACTACAAAAACACACTTAAGTACATAGCCCACAGATTTTATAAAGCAACCACACAATAGAAACCACAAAGCAACCAGTTAACATCTTCATGATAGGATCAAATCCTCACATACCAATATTAACTGTGGATGTAAATAGTCTAAATGCCTGCTTAAATGGCACAGAGTGGTAAGTTGGATTTAAAAAATAGGACCTGTCTGTCTACCATCTTCAGGAGACTCATCTCACACATAACAACACCCATAGGCTCAAAGTAAAGGGTTGGAGAAGGATCTAGCAGATTGCCACTTATCTATTACAGGACATCATTGCCTAAATTAGGCACTCTGTGTGAGCAAAAGCCAAGTACGAAAATATCTGCTTTATCCATAGAACAAAGTTTTGTTTTGTTTTGTTTTGTTTTTCTGGTTCATTTGGTTCACCTGCCTCTTTGGAACATTGTTGGAAGCATAATACATGTGATTGATGGCCAGGTGTGAGAGGAAAATGTATATGGGAGTGTAGAGTCTGTCATCTCTGTCATCCAGATAGGTGAGCCCCATGTTCATGCCATTCCTCAGTAGACGGAAGGCATAAAATCGCGAGAAGATGCAAGAGAGAAACATCTCCATCTCTGCACAGAGCTGGAATCCCATCAGGATGAATTCTGTGACCTAGGGCTGGGTGCATCCCATTCCTTAATAACAGTTCGTCAAGTACTGAAGTATGAATGAAAAGGTCACAACTGGAGAATCAATAAAAATGGAAGTTATTTAATTCAAAATAATTTAGAGGAAACATACGGTAGTCTATGGTAGTCTCTACTATGTTTAAGTTATTTTCAGTCCTAATCTGGCAATTATTTAAAAACCACATTTAGAGAGGATGGTCATCCTATTTAGCATAGAATTAAAATAGTGTCATGGGATAATAGATTCCTAAAATCAATTTTATTCTAGAGTACCTATATTGATTTCTGACTCTTCTAAAGACTCTAATAGATTTCACTAATTTAACAGTATTTACATTATCTGGTGGTTTATTTTTAGGGTAAACAACTTATAATTCCTAGACCTTTATGTTAGTTATTAATTTAATATGTTTATTTACTTTTCTTTGCATATGAGGAATTTTCTGACACCTGACAATTTTAGATCACAGGTCAAAGTTTCAAAAAGCTGATTCATAGTGGGACTAAAAAGGAAGGTTCATGTCTTACTTGAGAATATGACATTCATTTTCCTACTTCTTTTTGAAAATTAAAAAAATGAAACATCATGTAAATGACTAAGAAATTAAAAGCTAAAGGTAAGCATTTTAATTATGTTAATATGTGAATATCTAGCCATTTTCATGTTCATATGTTGACCTACAATATATTAGAAATAAAAAGTGATAAGAAGTAAACATTATACCTACCCATGGTTTTCATCTGGCAATAATAGTCATGAATATTTCCCATGTCAAAAATCTTCTTCTAAGACGTTTATTTGACCGTTGAGTGTTTTTTTCACTGTATAGTTGTATTTAAACCTAGTAAATCTCATTTTCTGACAATTAGATTATAGATCATATCCATTTTATTTACTATGGTGTATTGTGGGGCTGTATATCTACTTTCATGTGTGTAATATGTATGTAATTATATATCTATATAAGTACATATACATTATGTATATAAAATACACACAGACACACACATAAAATCAGATATTTTAAATTAAAAGCTTAGGATACATTCCTAGGAGTGGAATTTCTAAGTGAAAGAGCACTCTTCATTTGCTTGTTAAATAAGAAATAAAGTCACATAAAAGCAGTTGATCTTTTTTCTTTTTTTTTTTCCCCAGAGAGAGGCTTACTCTGTCACCCAGGCTGGAGTGCAATGGTGTGACCTCAGCCCACTGCAACCTCTGCCTCCCAGGTTCAAGTGATTCTCGTGCCTCAGCCTTCTGAGTAGCTGGGATTACAGATGCATGCCACCACGCTTGGCTAATTTTTGTATTTTTAGTAGAGATAGGGTTTCACCATGTTGGCCAGGCTGATCTCAAACTGCTGCAATTATAGGTGTGAGCCACCGTACCCAGCCCAGTTGATTTTTGTTGTTGTTGTTGTTGTTGTTTTGAGACGGAGTCCCACTTTTATTGTCCAGGCTGGAGTGCAGTGGCGCGATTTTGGCTCACCAAAACCTCTGCCTCTCAGGTTCAAGTGATTCTCATGCCTCAGCCTCCCAAGTAGCTGGGATTACAGGCGCCTTCCACCACGCCTGGCTAATTTTTATACTTTTAGTAGAGACAGGGTTTCGCCATGTTGGCCAGGTTGGTCTCGAACTCCTGACCTCAGGTGATCCGCCAGCCCCAGCCTCCCAAAGTGCTGAGATTACAGGTGTGAGCCACCGCGCCGGGCCCAGTTGATCTTTTAAACCTCACCTTGGGGAAGAAACCTTCAGTGGGAAAGGGTGGCTGACTCAGCAGTTTTGCCCTTGTGAACCTAGATTCCTTTGTATTTGTCCTACCTTGATGGGTACTTCTATTATTCTGGTTCTTGAGAGGCTTCCTCTTTAAATCTCTGACTCAAATTGGAAATAATCTGCTACCTTTTGCTTCTTCTTACCATTACTTGATAAGTGGTAAATGAGAAAACAACAACAAAAAAGAAAAACACAGGCTACTCAGACTTGAATTCAACCTGTGACTTCAGGAAGCTGTGACTTCAGGGAGGTCTGCTTTGCCCCAGCTGCTCGCAGCCAGCCTCCAGCTATCAGCTCCCTCAGGGTTTGCCTCAGGCCCAGAGAAGCTTCATCCTAGTGCATGTGCTTCTGGTGTGGCCCACGTCCAAAGACTGATTGGGGTGGGGATATAAAGGCCCAGGCATTCTGGCTCAACGTGGGAAAACTGATGGGCCATAGGTGTTTCAGAGCTGCCTGTGGGGCTGAATGAGTCTTTGTTGCAGTCACGTTGTAGGTTTTCTGTCTCCTCCTCCCTTCCACAAGCGTTTATCCCTTATAAACATCCTGCCTGTCAGACTCCACCTTGGTGGCCACTTCTGGAGGATTCAGCCTGGGACAGACTGAGAGACCTTCATCTTTCCCTAATTACCAGCCTGAAGAATTTGCCTCATTCTACCCTCTGGAGATCACATACCTCACTCTTTAGAATCTCCTCCCTGATACTCATCTGCCACAAGAGACACACCCAGGGCCTTAGTGCATTTATACCGCAATGATTTATTTAAATTCACACAAAGTCAGATGTGGGACAAGCACCCCTTTCTCATCTTGTAGTTATGTCTTATGAACACAGATTCTTAGTGGATCACAACAGTGAGACTGACACTTATTTCTCACAGTGCTGGAGGCTGGAAGTCCAAGATCAAGGTGCTGGCAGATTCAGTGTGTGATGAGGGCCAACTTCTGGTTCATAGATGGTACTTTCTAATTGTGTCCTCGTGTGGTGTCTTAGTCCGTTTTTGCACTGCTATAAAGAAATAACTAAGACTGCGTAATTTATAAAGGAAAGAGATTTAATTAACTCACAGTTCCCTATGACTGGGGAGGCCTCAGGAAACACAATCATGGCAGGAGGGGAAGCAGGCACCTTCTTCACAAGGCAGCAGTAGCAAGAGGAGCAAGCAAAGGAGGAGCTTGCCAAACACATAAAATAATCAGATCTCGCGAGAACTCCCTCACTATCATGAGAACAGCATGGGGGAAACCGCCACATGATCCAATCATCTCGCACTAGGTTCCTCCCTCAACACCTGGGGATTACAATTCAAATTGAGATTATGGTTCCAGATTGCAAAGCCAAATTATATCATGTAGCATAGAAGTAAGGAACCTCTCTGGTATCTGTTTGTAAGGGTGCTAATCCCATTCATGAGGGCTCTATGTTTTGACCTAATCACATCCTAAAAGCCCTACTTCCTCCTACTATCACATTGGCGATTAGGTTTCAGTGAATTTTGAGGGGGACACAAACATTCACACCGTAGTAATAATATTAAATTTAGCTCCAAAAAATTGACAAGAGTTCAGAACTGGGAAGAAACATCAATAACGCATACATCTTTTCAGACCTTATTAGAAACAGTCAACAATAATGAAAACACATTTCATATCTAAACAGAAAGGTTAACAATGTATGTCATGATAACCTATTTCCATAAAGTAGGAATATTTACATCTTAGACATCATCTTGCTTCCCAGATTATCTCACTTTTAATTGTGGTTATTTCTGATTTTAAATTAAGAAATACTTTGATTCTCATCTCAGTTGCCATCGTATACATTTTGTATCTAAAAACTGAGCAAATAACTGGGCGTGGTGGCGCACGTCTGTTATCCAAGCTATTCGGGAGGCTGAGGCAGGTGAATCTCTTGAACCCAGGAGGTGGAGGTTGCAGTGAACCAAGATCACACCATTGCACTCCAGCCTGGGCGACAGAGGGAGAATCTGTCTTTAAAAAAAAAAAAATAAGAAAAGAAAAAGAAAAAAAGAAAACTGAGCAAAATCTAAAAATAGAAGTTAAGATGTCACAGAATAGTGATAAGCTATTACAGCACTGAAAGAGAGAAGAAAACGTGAAGGTAATTGATGGTTGAATGACAACCTCAACTTGTCGAAAGAAATGATGAAAATGAGCATCAGTTAATTGAAATAAATGGTGTAGCCAGTATGAACATTTCTTTGGGCAGTGGTTTCCATTGAACATACACTATAAAAATCTTTGAAAAGTATTTCTTCAGCTATTTTTATTTATTTATTTTTTGAGACAGGGTCTCACTCTGACACCCAGGCTGGAGTGCAGTGGCACAGTCATGGCTCACTGCAGCCCCAGCTTCCTGGTGTCAAGGGATCCTTCCACCTCAGCTGCCTGAGTAGCTGGAACCATACGCAGGCAGCATCAAGCTCAGCTAATTTTGAATATTTTTGTGGAAATGGGATCTTGCTATGTTGCCCAGGATGGTTTCAAATTCTTGGGCTCAGGTGATCCTCCTGCCTCAGCTTCCCAAAGTGCTGGAATTCTAGGCATGGGCCAGTGCACCTGGCCTGTTTCTTCAGCTAAAGAAGATACTATATTTCTTCATCTCAATGGTATTTTCAGAAAACAGCCAGCAGCATTGTCATTCATCCTACCAACTCTAGGACCAGAATTATTTTTCCTAAAAGACAAATCTAGCAAAGTATACTATCTGTCAACACTGATAGACAAAATGGGAGACTATCAAACAGAACTATAAGTCAACATCAACCTGACTGTTTCAGAAAAGTCAATACAAGGTTACTGACAGACACTGTCACTAGGACTTTTTGCTTGTTTTGAGGGCTATTGACACTTGCTCAGTATTATCAAGATTCATAGCAAATGTTATGGTAAAAATTTTACTGGAGAAGTTATCCAGAAACATATATTCCTATCCTTATCTTGCCATTACGTGATTTTCAGTAAGTCAGCTAATATCTCGGACATCAATACTTTCATCCAGGGGTGTGAAGTCCTTTCATCTCTGTGAGAGCCTCTTGCAGAGGCTGTGAGGCACAGGGAGTCTCTCATTTATTCCTCTCCTACTCATTTTTCCATTTGTGCCAATTTTTTCTTTTTGCCTTTGTCTCTGATCACTTTCACTGGGAGTGACATGGAGAATGATACCAACGGGAGTCAGGAGACCCATGCTCGTGCTCCATCTAGGATAAGCTTCTTGTGGGAACACCTTTTTCTGCCGGCCCAGCTGCTTTGAGCACAAACTGACTCAGTAAGACTATGTTATTTAATCCTGTAAATTGGTTAATACCATTAACCCACACTGCACGCATGGATTACGAAGTTAGGGAAATGAAAAAAAAATTTCGACAGTCTAACGACCACCAGCACAATGAATGATTTATATACACAGACGCTACATTTTCTGTTTCTAACTACTGAACTCATTTTCAAATGATCTTAAAGTGCTCTCTCAGAAAGCCTTCCCATGCTTACCCACTCTCACCCATCCTCTGTAGCCCTCTAGAATTTCTGCTCATGTTCCCCTGGATACAACTCATCACCTCAGAAGAGAAGAACTTCTCTTTCTGTCTCTTGCTCTAAGATTTTTTAGATTACATTGTATGACTCTAATCTCAATAATTTCTTCAAAATGTCTTTACTGTCTAGTAGTTTTAAAATTGATGCTCACGTGCTGCTCCATTGGACAGATGACATAAGAAGGCACTGACATTATTTTTCATTTGTCCTAGCACATTTAAATCCATATAAAGCTTACACATTAATATTTAAGACATGCAAATTAGTTCTTTCAAATATACTTTACCAGTGGAAAGCAGAAGCAGTAAATTAAGTGACTTGATAGCTGATGTGAAATAG
This sequence comes from Macaca nemestrina, assembly GCF_043159975.1. NCBI lineage: Eukaryota > Metazoa > Chordata > Mammalia > Primates > Cercopithecidae > Macaca > Macaca nemestrina. The sequence goes on from NC_092128.1 coordinate 14,719,280, forward strand.
CTGAACCAGATGTATAGAATTACTGTGAAACTCTAGCACATTACCTTCTGGAAATTATTTTGTAATGATAACCAAATGAGACAACATATTGTATAATTTATCCTTTTCTTCATACATTCCCTAATTTAGTCTCTAGCAGTATTCAGTCCTTATTAGTTTCTTATTCAATTCAATATGCATATATTAGTTTTCCATTCTTAATATTCTGTTAGAATAATAAATATATTCATGCTTATGTTCTCCTTTAATGACCTTATGATCCCAGTGGTCATATAAAATTTACATGCATTACCTAGTTCAGAAGAAATATAAAGCAATGATTAAATGCTAAAATAATGAGTAAAAATTAGAAATGGGATGTGATTTCATGGAGAGGGAAATCAGTGTAAGCAGGTTGGAAGAGCATGCTAGAATTTCATAAGGAAAGATGAGTGAAATTTGCATGGAAAGTTTACATCCCTCTTTCCCCAACATAGACCCAAGTGATAATGTCTTATGAATGTTTTTCCTCTTTTGACAATCAGGAGGTATCTGTGTTCCTCTCATTTTTTGCTCCTTACTTTCAATTACAGATTTTTATTTCTTCACGTATGGATTGTCAAACCTGCTAAGTTCTCCTGAATCATGTATCTTACTTGCTGTAGCATGACCCTTGTGTACTGCCAATAGTATAATTTTCCTTACATGCCATATTAGTTCACTTTCACACTGCTGATGAAGACATACCCGAGACTGGGCAATTTACAAAAGAAAGAGGTTTATTGGACTTACAGTTCCACATGACTGGGGTGGCCTGACAATCATGGCAGAAGGTGAAAGGCATGACTCACATGGTGGCAGACAGGAGAAGTAAGTTTGTTCAGGGAAACTCCCCCTTATAGAACCATGAGATCTCATGAGACTTATTCACTATCACAAGAACAGCACACGAAAGGTCTGCCTCCATGATTCAATTACCTCCCACTGGGTCCCTCCAACAACATGTGGGAATTCAAGATGAGATTTGGGTGGGGACACAGACAACCCATATTCTTCTGCCCCTGACCCCTCCCAAATCTCATCCTCACATTTCAAAACCAATCATGCCCTCCCAACAGTCCACCAAAGTCTTATCTCAGCATTAACTCAAAAGTCCACGTCCAAAGTCTCATCTGAGACAAGGCAAGTACCTTCTGCCTATGAGCCTGTATAATCAAAAGCAAGTTGGTTACTTCCTAGATACAATGAGGTACAGGCATTGAGTAAATATAGCTGTTCCAAATGGGAGAAACTGGTCAAAACAAAGGGGCTCCAAGCCCTGTGCAAGTCCGAAATCCAGCAGGGCAGTCAAATCTTAAAGCTTGAAAATGATCTCCAGGTCACGCTGATGCAAGAGATGCGTTCTAATGGTATTGGGCAGCTCCGCTCCTGTGGTTTTGCAAGGCACAGCCTCCCTCCAGCTGCATTCATGGGTTGGCGTTGAGTGTCTGTGGCTTTTCCAGGTGCACAGTGCAGGCTGACAGTGGATCTACCATTCTGTGTTCAGGAGGGTGGTGGCCCTCTTCTCACAGCTCCACTAGGTGGTGCCCCAGTAGAGACTCTGTGGGGGCTCCAACCCCACATTTCCCTTCTGCACCACCCTAGCAGAGGTTCTCCATGAGAGCCCCACCCCTGCAGCAAGCTTCTGCCTGGACATTCGGGCATTTTCATACATCCTTTGAAATCTAGGCAGAGACTTCCAAACCCCAATTTTTGACTTTTGTGCACTGGCAGGCTTAACACCACGTGGAAGTTGCCAAGGCTTGAGGGTTGCACACTCTGAAGCCATGGCCTGAGCTATACATTGGCCCCTTTCAGCTACAGCTGGAGTGACTGGGACGCAGGGCACCAAGGCCCCAGACTGCACACAGCATGGGAACCCTGGGCCCAGCCCACAAAACCACTTTTTCCTCCTAGGCCTCCAGACTTGTGATGGGAGGGGCTGCCATGAAGACCTCTGACATGCCCTGGAGACATTTTCCTCATTGTCTTGGCAATTAACATTCAGCTGCTCATTACTTATGCAAATTTCTGCAGCTGGCTTGGATTTCTCAGAAAATGGAATTTTCTTTTCTATTGCATTGTCAGGCTGCACATTTTCCAAACTTTTATGCTTTGCTTCCCTTATAAACTGAATGCCTTTAACAGCACCCAAGTCACCTCTTGAATGCTTTGCTGCTTAGAAATTTCTTCCACCATATACCCTAAATCATCTCTCTCAAGTTCAAAGTTCCACAAATCTCTACAGCAGGGGCAAAATGCTGCCAGTCTGTTTGCTAAAACATAACAAGTGTCATCTTTGCTCCAGTTTCCAATAAGTTCCTCATCTCCATCTGAGACCCCCTCAGCCTGGATTTCACTGTCCATATCATTATCAGCATTTTGATCAAAGCCATTCAACAAGTTTCTATGAAGTTTCAAACTTTCCTGCATTTTCCTGTCTTCTTCTGAGCCCTACCAAACTGTTCCACCCTCTGCTTGTTACCCAGTTCCAAAGTCGCTTCCACATTTTTGGTTATCTTTTCAGCAGTGCCGCACTCCTGCTACCAATTTACTGTGTTAGTTTGTTTTCATGCTGCTGATAAAGACATACCTGAGACTGGGCAATTTACAAAAGAAAGGTTTATTGGACTTACAGTGCCATGTTGCTGGGGAGGCCTCATAATCATGGCAGAAGGTGAAAAGGACATCTCACATGGTGGCAGACAAGATAAGAGAAATCTTTTGCAGGGAAACTCCCTCTCGTAGAACCCTCAGATCTTGTGAGACTTATTCACTATTACAAGAACAGCACAGGAAAGACCTGCCCACATGATTCAATTGCCTCCCACTGGATCCCTCCCACAACATATGGGAATTCAAATGAGATTTGGGTGGGGACACAGCCAAACCATATCTTATGCTATTATTTATTTATATTTACTTATCGTTTTTATTCCAACTTTTATTTTAGATTCAGGGAATACATGTGCAGGTTTGCTACCTGGGTGTATTACATAATGCTGAGGCTTGATATATGAATGATCTTGTCACCCACCTATGAGCATAGTATCCAATAGTTAAATTCTCCCCTCTCTAGTAGTCCCCAGCTTCTATTGTTGCCATCTTTATGTCCATGTGTATCCATTGTTTAGCTCCCACTTATAAGTGAGAATATGTGGTATTTGGTTTTCTGTTCCTTCATTAATTTGCCTAGGATTAGGGCTCCAGCTGCATCTGTATTGCTGCAAAGGACGCAAATTCATCCTTTTTATGAATACGTAATATTCCATGGTGAATTTCTACCGCATTTGCTTTATCCCATCCATTGTCGATGGGCACTTAGGTTGATTCCATGTCTTTGCTATTGTGAATAGTGCTCATGCAACCTTTTGCAATTTATCTTGTAAGAGACCTTTCAGCAGTACCTATTTTCTCAAAAATGTCCAGACCCTCGTAAATGAAGTTATGCAAGATAAAGCTCATGTAAACCCCAAACAACCTTCAACATATGTATTACATTTGTGTTTCACAAATAAAGACAGTGAATAGATGATTAGCAGGGAGTTTAGTATGATGGAGGACACAAGATGAAGACAGCTGAAGCATTCTTTATATCATATTACATCATATAAAGAGGTCATATCAGTTCACATAAAATATTCCAAAGAATGATGCAACTAATAAAAACTTAATATAAGGAATGAACAATATTAGGAATCAATATAAGGAATCAACAGGGATATTGGCTCTCAGTGCAAATGAGAAAAATAGTATGTTCACAACTTTGGCTCTAAGGAAATGATTCTGATTATGGGCTGAGAGAGAAGAATGAGACAAGCAAATTTGAACACTCAGGTTACAATTATTAACCTAAGACTTTTTACCATGTTGCTATACTACCAAGGACTAATTTCCCCAGGATTAACACACAGTTATCATAAAGGGGAAAAAAAAGCAGATTAAGGAAGAATGGCGAGAAACTTCTAGAAAGGGAAAAATGTTTTTATCAGGTATGTAAGATGGGTGGTGCTCTTCCCTTGCATAATATCCAAGCTGGCAGGATGTGCATAGGCAAGATGAGAAAGTATCTTTGGGAGTTCTAAGCTTGCTTCTCCTGTGCTTTTAGGATCATCTAGATCTGCCCCTCAGAAAATGCAGGGAATCATGATACTACTTTAGTGGTTCTTAAAAATAAAATCAAAGCATCTTAAAAACTCTACAGGAATGATTATCTGAGGGAAACAGAAAACAACCAACAATGGCTTCTGCAAAATCCTAGGGCACATGTTATGGTCTAGGCAGATCGCTACATAACATTGCTTCAGTAAAATCTGTGAATCAAGAAATTTGTTGGCAATATGAGAGTTGATGGATTACAGCTTTCAGTTCATGTGCTCTACACTGAGAACTCATCTTCCTTTTCCTTTGTAAGTGTGTGTTACGTCTTCAGGTGTGACGTAACACTAAAGTCTGGGCTTCAGCTGATCCCCTAATGTACTGTACAGTCAGGTAACCAGTAACCACAGTACATTATAAATTCATAGACCAAGATGATCAGAGATCTGTAAAAAAAAAATTAAAAACAGTAATTGTTTTATAAAAGGTCTATCTAAACAAATATTTTAATAGACTATCATGAAATAAAAATAAAATAAATATACTAAATATCTATTGTATTACTTCCATTTGATAATGGAGTGCTTCTTTGCATGCCCCAATTTATGTTTTAACGGATCTGATAATTCTAGTTCCTTCTGGGAATCACAGGCTGCATGGTCACTTAAAGCAGTGGTCCCCAATCTTTGTGACACTAGGGTGTGGTTTTGTGAAACACAATTTTTCCATGAATGGGGGTCAAGGGAAATGGTTTGGGGATGATTCAGGTGCATTGCATTTATTGTGCATTTTATTTCTATTATTATTACATTGTGATATATAATAAAATAATTATACAACTCACCATAATGGAGAATCAGTGGGAGCCCTGAGCTTGTTTTCCCACAACCAGATGGTTCCATCTCAGCGTGATGGGAGACAGTGACAGATCATCAGGCATTAGATTCTCATAAGGAGCATGCAGTGTAGCTCCCTTGCATGTGCAGTTTGAGAGGGTTTACACTTCTATGAGAATCTAATGCTGCCACTGATCTGACAGGAAGCGGAGCTCAGGAGGTAATGCAAGCAGTGGAGAGTGACCGGAAATACAGATGAAGCTTCGCTCACTCACCTGCTGCTCACCTCTTGCTCTGCAGCCCAGTTCCCAACAGGTCATAGGCCAGCACCAGTCCATGGCCCAGGACATGGGGAGCCCCGACTCACAGTACCATGTTGGGGCACATGGTACCTACCAGGGTTCAGTGTGGAGCCAGAAGAGCTGTGTCTCAAAAGAGGAGTTATGTTTGCTAGAGAAAATGATTTTACTCCAAGCAAGATGTTTGGTTTTTTTTTTTTCATTTAGAAATTTTTAAACATAACCATACTGCATCTTCATTTTCCACACTCATACTGAATTTCACTGGACCCATTTTGGCTAGGCGCAGAATCTTCTGTTATTTTGGGCCCCATTCTAAATTGGAAGTCTATGGAGTGTTCAGTAATTTTATTAGAAATGAACATTAAAATGTGGCATATATTACCTTAAGAGTGTTAAAGGGTCCCACAAACGTGTCTCTCTCTTAGTGTTAACAGTGGCAGAAATATTTCCTTTACTTTAAAGGTAATATTGCAACGTGTCTCAAATATTGGACCTTAGAAATTTCACTGGGGTGGCAGATCTTTCCATTCTTGTGAAGGCTATTTCTAATCGCCTTTTTAATTCCAATTTTACTGAAGTATAGTTGACAAAAAGCATATATTTAAGATGTACAACTTGATATTTTAATATCTATGCATAGTGAAATAATTACCATAATTAAGCTAATTAAGACACTCATCATCTTACATAGTTACCTTTTGTGTGAGTGTGGTGAGAACACCTAAGATCTTAACAAATTTCAAGTATATATTACAGTGTTATTGACTATAGTCAAATTGTTGTACATTAGAGCTCCAGCATTTATTCTTTTTTTTTTTTTTTTTTTGGAAACAGAGTCAGCTCTGTTGTCCAGGCTGGAGTGTGGCATGATCTCTGCTCACTGCAACCTCTGCCTCCCAGGTTCAAGTGATTCTTGTGCCTCAGTCACCCAAGTGGCTGGGATTACAGGCGTGCACCACCACACCCAGGTAAATTTTGTATTTTTTAGTAGACACGGGTTTTCACTATGTTGGCCAGGCTGATCTCGAACTCCTGGCCTCAAGTGTTCCACCCACCTCGGCCTCCCAAAGTGCTGGGATTACAGGTGTGAGCCACTGCACCTGGCCTTACTCATCTTCTATAACAGAAATTTTTAACCCTTTGACCAATATGCTCCCATTTCTCTCTCCCCCCAGCACGCAACCATTCTCCTCCCTGTTTCTATGAGTTTGACTCTTTTGCATTTTACATATAAGTGAGATCATGCATTATTTGTCTTTCTATATCTGGCTTATTTCACTTAACATAATGTCCTTTGGTTCATTCACGTTATCACAAATGGCAAGATTTCCCCTTTTTAAGACGGAGTAATATCTATTGTGTGTGTGTATACAAATGAATGAATAATATTTTATTGTGTGTGTATACAAATGAATAAATAAGGAAAATGGTGTGTGTGTGTGTGTGTGTATGAATGGAACCACAAAAATTCTAAATAGCCAAAACAATCTTGAGTAATAACAAAGCTAGAGGCACCACAATTATTGATTTCAGAATATATTACAAAGCTTTAATAATCTAAACAGTATGGAACTGGCATAAAAACAATGGAACAGAATAGAGAGCGAGAAATAAATCCACACATCTATGGTCAACTGATGTTTGACAACGGTGCTGAGAACACACAATGGAGAAAGGATAGTCTTCAATAAGTGGTCTGGGAAAACTGCATATCTACATGCATAAATTGCACCGTTATCTTTTGTGTATAAACCCACATCACATACAAAAATAAACTCAAAATGGATTAAAGGCTTAAATGTATTAATTTCAACCAGAGCAGACTTCAGTGCAAGGAAAATTATCAAGGATGAAGTTAATAGATAGTACTAAAATCATCAATTCCCCAAGAAGACATAATACTTAATGTGTATGTACCTAGTAAAATGTCAAAATACATGAGACAGAAACTGAAAGAACTGAAAGAAATACATGAGAAAGAAACTGACAGAAACTGAAAGAGGGAGATATATAAATGCACCCCTCTGTTAGTAGTGGATGGGGGCGAATCACGAGCCTTAATTTCAAACTCCGTAATCCTGACTATTGAAATCCCAGAAGACCAAAATCCTTAAATGAAGTCTAGAAAATTATAATCCTGAAATATCAAAATCCCAAAAATATAATTCTGGAAAAAATACCTTAAAATTTTTTAAAAAGATATTTATTTACATTTTTAAAGAGGATTTATTTGAGAAACATAAAAACATGACAGAACGTGTTATAGGCCAGTTTATGCAATAAAATAGGCAATAATATACATATTTTTGCAAGCATAAGCACTCAAGTATGCTAATGACAGTTGCATGGGTATAACAATTTTGAACTGACAAGTTGTCTTCAGAAAGAAATAGGTCAAAAATCAAAATGTATAAACGCATGTCACTGTGGTTGATAATTGTGTGTACACCAAAATTTATAACTTCAGTCATATGAAATATTGTAATGGACAACCTAAGTCTTTTGGCAAGATCAAGCAAAAACCCTGGGGATGACACATTGCATCATTATACCAGTCACCCAAGGAGCTATGACCTCAAGAAAATATTATCTTTCACAAATGCAGATGTGCAAAAAGACCTCTTGTAATTTACTGAGGAAGTTTCAATGTTTCTATGCATACTCACAATGCTTAAACATAAAGTCAATGTTGTCATAATGCACGTTCACAAACTCAAATTTGCAAAAAATGCATAAAATAAATTAGAACTATTTAAAAGTCTTTACACAATTTATTCCTCCAGTACTGGGAATGAATATTAAGTACACAGTATAGTGATTGTAAAAAATAATGCTGACAATATAAAATAGTGGAAAAAACGAAAACAAGAAAAACAAAGGAGAAAAAAATGCAAAAAAAAAAAAAAAACCTAAAAAGAATATTTGACATATGAAAAAGTGTATTACAGGACTAAGTTGTGGGCAGTTGCATAGAGGTAGTCCATAAAATCTGGCCAACTTTCATTATCATTAACTATTTTTGAAGTCTTGCATCACGATAAATAGCTGCTTTTGTTCTTTTAAAGCATGGCTCTCCTTGGAGACTATGTTCACATTCATCATCTACATGGCATTGGTCTTTTTGAAATTCTTCTGTGATTCTATATACTTTGAGATGAGAACTCCCAATTAAATGTTTCTATTTTCTGTGGCATGCTTCTTTGTTGTTCCAGTTATGCTAAAATTCATTCGGCATGTACTCACATGCTGACCATGAATTTCTCAGCAACAATACTGGTGAATGAACAGCAATTCCATTGCTAAGTGTCTTCTAATCTACTGTGCTTATAATTATTTTCAAACTAGTTGTTAACTTTGCTGGCTTCTTCAGACAAATGTGTCTTTAATTCATTAAAAGCTTCTGGGATTTCATCAGTTGGGAGAAATGCCAATGCAGACAAATGACATATTTTTAAACAAAAGCTTTTATTGGGTCTGTATCACGTGGCCAGTCCACTCATCTGAGTTTTCCACCAAATGCAAATGAAGACAATACCAAGGTAATAATTTTGTCTAACATGATGCAACTTTCAGGATGCAACTATCCTGCATACATCTGAACATGCACTGATCTCTTCCCCAGAATTCAGGTTTTCATCACTCAGAATTTTAATATATTAAGATTGTGATTTTTGGGATTTTAGACATCAGCTATTTTAGGCATTGGAGATTTTGATCTTTTGGCGTTTCAACATTTGAAATTATGGTGTTTGGGATTTTTGTCTTTTGAGATTATAATCCAAATCTATAACGGACAGTTCCAGCAGGCAGAAAATTAGTAGGAATACAGTTGAACTGAATAGCACTGTGAATCAACTGGACCTAACTGAAATGTACAGATTACTTCATCTAGCAATAGGAGAACACACATTTTTAAGTTCACATAAAACATGCAACAAGGTAGACCATATTCAGAGCCACAAAACACACCTTACCAAATATAAAAGAATAGAAATTATACAAAGTATGTTCTCATGCCACAGTGGAATTAAGCTAGTTATCAATAACAGAAAGACATCAGGAAAACCCCAATAATTGGAAATTTTAACAAAACCTTTCATAAAAAAATGCCTGGGTCAAAGAAATCTCAAGAGATATTTACAATATTGTTAAAATAAAAATACAATTTATATAAAAACTTGTGTGATGAAATAAAGCAGTGCTTAAAGAGAAACTTGTAGCATTGAATGCATACATTAGAAAAGAAGAAAGAAAATCAAGAATCCAGGCTTCCACATAAGTTTCCATTTCGAGAAACTAAAAAGGAAAAGCAAATTAGTGCTAAGAACAAAAAAGGCAATAATAAACATTAGAGCAAAAATCAATGAAATTGGAAACAGAAAAATCAATAGAGAAGATCAGTACAATTGATAGCCCTCTAGCCAGGTTAACTAAGAAACAAAGAAAGAAGACATAAATTACTAATACAGAGTTGAAGGAGTGGCCATTATTATTGATCCTATTGACATTAACAGGATAATAAAGGAACATTTTGGACAACTGTATGCTTACAAATATGATGAACTAGATAATGTAGAACTATTCTTTGAAAGGCACAATCCATCAAAATTCACAAAAGGTAAAATAGATAATCTGAATAAGCTGATATCTATTAAATAAATTGAATCAAGAATTAATAACTTTCCCGAAGAAAAAGTAAAAGGCCCAGATGGGTTCACTGGTGAATTCTAAACATTCAGGGAAGAAATTATACCAATTCCATACAATCTGTTCCAGGAAATGAAAGCAGAGTGAATATTCCCCAACTAATTCTAGGAGTCCAGTACTACCTTACTACCAAAACTAGACAAACACATTACAGGTAGGGAAAACTACAGAGCGATACCACTCAAGAACATATGTGCAAATGTCCTCAACAAAATATTACCAAATAGAGTTTTATAATGTATACTGATCATAATACTGATACTACAATGATCATAATACTGATACTACAATGATCATAATACATTATGACCAAGTGGGATTTATTCTGGTATGCAAGGTTGAGTCAACATTCAAAAATCAATTAATGTAATCCATCAAATAAACAGGCCAAAGAAGAAGAATCTGTAATTATATCAATTGATGCAAAGAGAGGAGTTGACAAATTTTAACACACATTCATTATAAAGAAAATCTCTAAGCAAAGTAACGATAGGGTAGAACTTTCTCAACTTTATAAAAAAGATCTACAAATAACCTACAGGTAACATACATCATACTAAGAAACTAAATGCTTTACACTAAAATCAGGAACATGGCAAGTGTGTCTCTTTTACCACTTCTGTTCAATGTTGTATGGTAAGCCCTTGCTAATGCATTAAGAAAAGAAAAGGAAATAAAAAGTATACAGATTGGGGAAGAAGAAATAAAATTATTTTTCTTCACAGATGACATGATTATTCATGTAGAAAATCCCCCCAAATTAGGAAAAATACTGCTGAAATTAATAAATTATATAGCAAGGTTGTGTTGTAGGATATAAGGTTAACATACATATTGCTTTCTTACACTAGAAATGAGCAATTGGAATTTGAAATTAAAAAATATTATTCCATTTACATTAGCACTGCAAAATAAGTACTTAGGTATACATCTAACAAAATAGGTACAAGATTTATGTAAGGGGAACTGAAAATATTTGATGAAAGAAATCAAAGATCTAAATAATGGAGAGATATTCCATGTACATAGGAAGACTCACTTATTGTCAAGATTTCGGGTACTTCCAAATTTACTGATAAGTTCAATACAACCTCAATCAAATTTTAGCAAGTTATTTGTGGATATGGCAAACTGATTTTACAGTTTATATGGAAAGACAAAAGACACAGAGTAGCCGCACAACGCTGAAAAAGAGGAATAAAGATGAATGAATGACACTATCTGATATGGTTTGGTTGTGTCCCCACCCAAAATCTTACCTTGAATTGTAATCGCCATAATCCCCACCTGTCAAGGGAGAGACCAGGTGGCAGTAATTGAATCATGGGGGTGGTTTCCTCCGTGCTGTTCTTGTGATAATGAGTGGATTCTCACGAGATCTGATGGTTTTATAGTTTTTGGTAGTTCCTCCTCCTTTCATTCTCCTTCCTGCTGCTTGTGAAGAAGGTGCCTTTCTTCCCTTTTGCCTTCTGCCATGTTTGTAAGTTTCCTGAGGCCTCCTTAGCCATGCTGAGCTGCGAATCAATTAAACTTCTTTCTCTTATAAATTACCCAATCTTGGGCAGTTCTTTATAGCCGTGTGAAAACGGACTAATACACTATCCAACTTCAAGCCTTTTTATAAAGCTGCAGTAATTACAGCTGTGTCGTATTGGCCAAAGAATAGATAAATAGATCAAAAGAATAGAACAGAGAGCCCCTAAAAAATTCCAAACAATTATAGTCAACTGATCTTAGACAAAGGAGCAGTGGAAATTTAATGGAAAAAAAGGCTAATATTTTCAGTAAATGATGCTGGGATAACTGAACATGCAAAAATACAAAAAAAAAAAAAAAAGAAAAACACAAAAAAACCCAAACCTGAACAGAGATATTACATTTTATGCAGTTAACTCAGATGGATCATAGACTTACATGTTAAGTGCAAAATTATAAAAACCCTAGTGGAAAACAGAACACTTTATAGGTGACCTTGTGATTGGCAATGCCTTTTTGGATTACAAGAATAATCCATTGGAAAACAAATTGATAAGTTGAACATCATTAAAACTGAAGTTTAAAAAAATGAAAAGATAAGCCATAGACTAGAATAAATATATTACAAAACAAATATGAAAAATAACTTGTGGAAAATATACAAGTAACTCTTAATACTCAACAATGAGCAAAAACAAAAACATTTAAAAAGTGGACAAAATATGTGAAGAGACACCTCACCAAAGAAGATATACAGATGGCAAGAAAGGACATGGAAATATTGTTAACATCATCTGTCATCAGAAAATTTCATATTTAAATAAGAATGAAATACTCTTGTACACCTATTAAAATGGTGAAAATTTAAAATGCCAACAAAACTAAATACTGGTAAGGATGTGGAGCAACAGGAACTCTCCTTTATTGCAGGTAGGAATACAAATGGTACAGCCACTTTGGTAGACAGTTTGGAAATTTCCTATAAAACTAAGTGCATACTTCCCACATAATCCAGCATATTGCTTTCCTTGGTATTTACCCAAATGAGTTAAAAACTTATGCTAACCCAAAACCTATATACAAATGTTTATAGTATCTGTATTCATAATCGTTAAACCTCAGAAGTATCTAAGATGTATTTCAATAGGTGAGTGGAAAAACAAACTATGGTACTGATAGAGTTTGGATATTGTTCCTTCTAAGTCTCATTTTAAAATGGAATTCCCAGTGTTGGAGGTGGGGAGTGGTAGGAGGTAATTGAATAATGAGGCAGATTTCTCATGAATGGCTTAGTGCCATCTCCTTGGTGCTGTCCTCATGATAATGAGAGAGTTCTCATAAGACCTGGTTTTTAAAAGTGTGTGACACCTCCACGCTGTTGCTGCCACTCTCATCATTGAGACGTCTGCTCACCCTTCACCTTCTGCCATGATTGTAAGCCTCCTGAGGCTCTCATCAGAAGCAGACACCAGCACTTCTCTTCTTGTGCTGTCTGCAGAACTATGCGCCAATCAAACCTCTTTTCTTTATAAATTAACCAGTCTCAGGAATTTCTTTATAGCAATGCAAGAACAGCGTAATACAGGCGCATCCAGAAAACGGAATATTCAGTGATAAAAAGTAATGAGTTACCAAGCCACAAAAAGACATGGAAGAACCTTAGTATAGCATATTTCTCACAAAGGAGCCATTCTTAAAGGGCTATATACTGTATGATCTCAACTAAATAATCTGGAAAAGGCAGAACTATCAAGCTACTAAAAAGATTATCGGTTCCAGGAGTTTTGGAGGAGGGAGAATGAGATAAATAGGTAGAGCACAGGGGATTTTTAGGGCAGTGAAACTATTCTATATACTGTAATATTGGATACATGACATTATACATTTGTTAAAACCTTTAGAATTTACAACACAGTGGACCCTAATGTAAGCTATGAGCTATATTTAATGTTAATGTACAAATATTGACCAACCAGTTGTAATAACTACCACACATAAGGCATGATATTAATTATAGGGGACATGATTTGTGTGGAGAGGGTTTAGAGGGTGTATGTAACTCTTAGCTTAGCACTTAATTTTTCTGTAAACTTAAAATTACACTAAAAATGACATCCGTTAATTTATTAATAGATAAAAGGAAACTTGTAGATAAAAGGAAATTAATAGATAAAAGGAACTCAATAGATAAAGGGAAATTGAGACAATATAACACTAAATTAAATCTGTTATTACTATTGGAGTTTATAATGAAGAGAATACTTTAAAAAATAAATGCTTTAGCTGATGACTATAGAAAAGCCACCTTTACTGATTGTACCATGATTAGCATAATAAGTGTTGCTCAGTCTTGTTTCACAAATCCAAAGAACTTTTTACCAACATGAAAGGTAGGCAATGTTGGTTCATATCTCTTGTTGTTTCATATCTCTTGTTTCATATCTCTTGTTGTTTCATATCTCTTGTTGTCATCACAACCCATCTTAAGATAAATTGAATATTACCTAAGATCCTCTACAGGTGGTTCAATCTTGTCATATTGGTAATTACCATAACCCGTGAATAAATGTAAAGTTAGAGCCAGGCTTAGAACTCTTGCCTTCCAGACCATTTAAACATTTTCAAGTGGATTTCATTCACTTGGTCATACCATACAGCTTGAAATACACTTTGTAATTGTCTATTTCCTTCCTTCCTTCCTTCCTTCCTTCCTTCCTTCCTTCCTTCCTTCCTTCCTTCCTTCCTTCCTTCCTTCTTTTTCTTTCTCACTGAAGTTTTCCACAATGTTTTCTTATTTACTTTTCTGAATTATTCCCAAAAGGAATTTATAATTTCTCAGTCATTTATTTCATCGTCGTCATAATCAGTGAAGTAGAAACACATTGCTCTACATTACTAAATTTCTGGTTTCCCTTGGAAGATTTTTCTTATAATATTGATTTTAATCTACCATTTTCAGATGCTACCAGGTAATGATAGGATTTACATATGTCCTGATTGATCAGCGAATAGTAATGTGTTGATGTAACTGTCTGTTGGATACTATACTCACTTACTGGGTGATGGGTTCAATTTCACACCAAATTTCAGCATAACGTGATATAACCATGTAACAAACCTGCACATGTACCCCCTGAATCTAAAACAACAGTTGAAATTATAAAATAATAAGTATTTTATCTCCATGTAATCCTATTTCTGACTTTTTAAAAGATGTCATTATTTTAAACAAAAAATTAGATATTCTAATGTAGCTATCCTGTATCCGAACAAGACTACTTAATATAGGAAGATGGGTATACCCAGGAAATTTGTTCCCATTTTCAGGGCCAAAATTTAGGTAATTTTCATTCTTAAATGAAGCCTCTTCTTGTGGACTTTTTCTGAGTTGTATTGTGCAAGCAAACCACATCTCATAAAGGTAGATCAACTGAACCAAAATTCTCTCCTCATTCACATGGTCCTCTTTTTCTGCAGTGCTCTGTATAAGGCACCCTTCACCTGAGCATTCCGCAGGCTGTAGATGAGGGGGTTCAGCAATGGGTTGAAAAGGCTGTAAAACAAGGTGAGGATTTTCTCCTGCTCCTGTCGTTGACTGTTATCTGGGACCAGGTAAACCACCATGTCTATGCCAAAGTAGAGCCCAACCACACAGAGGTGGGAGGAGCAGGTGGAAAAGGCTTTTCTGCGGTCCTCTGACTGTATCTTCAGGATGGCCAAGAGGATGCCCATGTAGGAGATCAGCATCAAGGAAAGGGGCCTGACTAAGACAAACACACGACCAGCAAAGACAAAAATTTCATTAATCCAGGTGTCTGCACAGGCCAGTTTGAGGACAGATAGAATTTCACAGAAGAAGCGGTTCACCTCCTGGGGTCCACAGAAGGGCAGCCTTAGAAGGAGTATTAGATTTATGAGGGCCAGGGAAAATCCACATGCCCAGGAAGTAACAGCCAGGACTGTGCACACTCTCCAGTTCATGATAGTGTAATGCAGGGAATGGCAGATCGTCACAAACCTATCATAGGACATCACCACCAAAATCAGGCACTCTGCAGCAGCAAAAGTCAAATACAAAGCCATCTGCCTAATGGCAAGAGATGAAGGAGATAGTTTTTTTGTGTGTGTTGCATTAGGTTTTTCAGCATGTTGAGCAAATTGCTGGAAGCATAGGATATGTCAATGACGGCCAAGTGTGAGAGGAAGAAGTACATGGGGGTGCGTAGTCTGGGATCCACACAGATGAGCCCAAAGATCATGCCATTTGCCAGCAGGCTGAAGAGATATAACAGGGAGAAGATCCAGAAGAGGAGTACTTCCATCTCCATACTGAGCTGGAATCCAACCAGGATGAATTCTGTGACCCGTGACTGGTTGTCCTCCATTCCTTAATGACACTTTGTAAAGGACCAGAGTGTGATGAAAGATCAGGGTTGGAGAACAAAGAGAATGAGTTATTTATTTCAAAATGAGCTCAGAGGAAGCATATATATATTTGTGCCTACTTAACTCACCTTTCCCCCCCAGTGTTTCTTTCTGTTTTTGTTTTTACCTTTTTACTGTAAAGTAATTCAAACCTTCAGATAAGTATCAAGAATTAGAAACAGTTCTCTCATACACATTTCATCTAGATTCAACAATTGTTAATAATTTTTTCATATTTCTTGTTCCCTTTTTGTCTATATTTATATATATATTTTTTTTTTCTGGGACACTTAAGACTAGTGTGTATCTATGATACCAGTTTATCCCTCAGTTCTCTATTTTATCCAAGAACAAAGAGATTCACTTACCTAACCACAGTACCATTATCAAAATCAGGAAATGTGATCTTGACATAATATTGTTTTCTAAACAGAGCATCTTCTGTCCTTCCTGTCCAAGATGTGGTGCAACATCCCATAGTATAGTTAATCTATTCTGATCTGAATAGCTACCCAGACACTCTCTTTCTGTCTAGACATTAAAAGTTTTGAAAAGTACAAACAAGTTGTTTCACAGAATGTTCTCAGAATGGGTTTTCTATTGACCCTCCATATTTTTATCCAGACTTTAAATTTTTAACAGGAGATGAATCTATGTGTCCATCTCAGTGTCTTCTATTAGTAGGCAGATAATGTTAATTTGCTTCAATATTCAAAATGCTAATGTGGATCATTTGGTTGAGGTGATGCGTCCTGTCTATCTCCATTATAAAATTATCCTTTTTTCTAGTATAATTTCTGGGAAATATATTAAAACTAATATATACATATCTTGTTTTTATTAAATTCTCAGCCACTCATTAAAGCATCTATTGATTATCTTACCTGACTCCATTATAAGTAATGATGGTTGCAAAATGTGTCATTCTAACTCCCTCATTCCTTTTGTATTCATTAGTTGGCTTTACTGTGAGAATGAGCTTGATCTGTCTGCCTATCTATTTGCCGGTCTTCTTTCTTCTTTCTTTCTTTCTTTCTTTCTTTCTTTCTTTCTTTCTTTCTTTCTTTCTTTCTTTCTTTCTTTCTTTCTTTCTTTCTTTTACTTTCTTTTTCTTCCTTCCTTTCTCTCTCTTTGTTTCTTTTTCTCTCTTTTCTTTTTTCTCTTTCGTTTTTTCTCTCTCTCTTTTTTTCTTTCTTTCTTTCTTTTTTTTTCTGTCATTCTTTTTCTTTCTTTCTAGTTATCTGTCAATCAATTAATGTGGACACATGGAATTTTTAATTCAATGGGTTATAACCATTACTGTCTAGCAAACTCACAAAAAATCAAATATATCGCCCTGGAAGGAACTACTTAATGGTAAAAAGCCTCTGCCTTAGCAATCAGGGCATCATACTCTCATTCACCTTTCCTATGATTTTGTCCTACGTTTAGCTTTTCAGCTTTGTCATGCTGACTCTGAGAAATTAATTGGTCATTGGTTAATTGGTCATTGGTCCTGTTTTAATATACTTCGGTCAAACCTGGGATAAAATCCACTGATTACCGCTTTATGGGACATTTTACTATTTCTTACTGCCCAGGATCTGGATGTTTTCTGTGAAAGTCGTTATCTCAAAACCTGCTATTCAGGATTTCCTTCCTAGACATCCTTTTACCTATATAATTAAGAGCAAATTATATGTCTTTTATTTTGTGTCTGTTATTTTATTCTTAATTTCAGTTCGTGGCCCAAGAAGAGCTCCGGTTTCCTAGATAAGTGACATCTGGAATGACTTGATTTTTCAGACGCACATCATCCATTATACAGAGATATCTTTACCTATACAGTCATTACAGTTTAAACAACATTTTAATATAATCAATGCCATAGCTTTAAGATACATAATATTGCATAACTGTGATGTTATTTTTATTGCTCATAGTCAAAGTATATTTTCTACAGAACTAATATATGCCCAGATAAATATGAATTATTTATTTTACAATGATGGATGTGATTTAATTCATGCTTATTATTGACATTATTTTTTGTGTTCATGAAAGTGGGATGGATTTAATAATATAAATAGTTTGGAAAATATTGTATATCACTTTGGAGAATAGCAGGCATAAGTGAATGTAAATTATGAGGCAGGCATATTTGAAGCTAGAAATCGCATCTGGATTATTCAAAAATACTAGTGTTGTTACTGTGCTTATCAACTACCTCACTGTATAATCCACAGGAGTGGCTCAGAGAGCAGCAGAGACATAGGGCTTCTCAACTTGGGGGATTCTTCTGTTTGTCTACAACCAGCTACCATAGAAAGGAAGGTGATAGCCTGTTTCCTTACATTTCATTGAAAGTCTAGGTAATCAGCCTATAAAGAGAGTCTTCTAGGGAATTAGAGTAGATTCTTACAAGGAAGCTCTTCAGACACCTGTTAAGTGTATACAGGTTTGTCAGTAAAAACTGTGAAATGAGTTATATTCCTATTTTGAAGATATGTTGCATGCTCAAGATAAAATTAAAAAGGAAGAGGGATTTGATACCAAATGTCATTCATTTGAGCTGATATGCCTTCTATAACCAGTTGTAAAAGTCTTATGGATGGGTTATAAGTGTTAAACATCTTTATGGCCCTGATAATAACTAAAATAGTATTAGATGAAACAGGAAAATAGAAAATGCAAAACAGATTGTTATATTTTGTTGAAAAATACATTCACTAGTGTCTTCTATTTGTCAGTTTCTATCAATTACCAAGACATGATTTTAACTTTACTAGGAAACGTTCACACTTAGAAGTTAATCATTTGAAAATGGGTTTATTAAAATGCGATGAATAATCCACGTAATTTGATAGACATTATTTCTATAGGATATACTTGAATAAGCTTAGACAAATGAAATGTATTATATCTGCAGAGAAAACTGACAATACATAAAGGTTAATGTCTTATACCTGCTTTCAATGTTGCATATAAGAAGACAGTTTCAGGATAATTGCTTTATTGGAAAATGATTTTATAAGAAAGTAAAATAAAGTAAAAAGAGACCTTGAAGACCTTGAAGGCAATGTTGTGAACTCTTGCAAAACATCAGCCTAAGAGAGGCCTACATTTTATGGCAGTGGCAGCTTAACAGCAATGGCTCAAACACAAATGAGAGACAGTGTTAGATCTATAAATATGAATACATTTTGGGAGGTTTATATAAATGTGCATGAAGTTCATAACATGAATTTTTGCTACAACTAAAGAAAATTCCTGTAATATAAAAATGATATAGTAATATCTTAACTTTTTAGTTTAATTATTTCTGTCTCTGAATTATTAAATCCTTTCTCTCCATTGCCATCATTTTTATTTCACTGTTAAAAAATAAACATGAAAATAATAGTGAAGAAAGAGCAAAACGTTTTAGAAGGTACAGCACTGGAATCTAGGAGAAAAGTTAAGGTACCTAAATAAATTTTTTCCTTCCAAATAGAGCCAATAAAATAGTAGAAATGAAGAAAACAAGAGTATGCAGGGTCAGTATGTACAATACTCCCCCTGGACAGTCCTGTAACTGAGCTAGGGTGCTTTATCCTGTTTCTTCAACTCTGATCAGAAGAATTGGCACTCATTCTGCTCTATTTTGTGGTAGGATGAATCCCATATCACACACAGTAATTTCTGAGTTGAATAATTTTTGACATTGAGAGTAATGGTTTAGAAAATTTCAAAAAGAAACAATTATATTGCAAACTTACCTCTTACACTGTTTCTGCAAGGGAAAGAATTAACTGCAATTGCTACCAGAATTTTGTTCTCCAGTAACAGAAGTTTCTCTGAATATCTTCATTTGTGCTAGATTACATATGTATATGATCTATATAATAAATATATATTACTATATATAATTCTCTATCTCTGTCTGCCTAATTCTCTCTCTCTGTCTCTCTCTGTCTCTGTCTCTCTCTCTCTCTCTGTCTCTCTCACTCTCTCTAGTATCTAAGATCCTTTTATCCTGTTGGCTTATCCAAAATGTCCCTGTCCAGAGGCATTGCCTGCATTTGAAGCCTCTCTTACTTTTAGTTGCCTTCTCAATCAATAGAGTTGGGCCAGTTTAGATGACCACCATCCATCCACACTGGGAGGTGATGGTGAGACAGTTGCTAAGCAATCAGAAGGCTCCTGGCCATAGCACAGCAGGCAGACCTCCCGGAGCTGGGTGGGAGTGGGGTGCATCTATATTTCTATTTCATCTACCTGGTATACAAACTTTGAGTTAGAAAGAACTTAGGATATGCCACCCAGGAGTGTCATTCCTCTCTGCATAGCTATGGATTTTTGCTGCCACTCTGTCCTACTTTAGCTATACTGAAAACCACCTCACAGTGCAAATAAATCTCTTCTGCATAAGAAGGTGTAAGCACTAGATATTCCTCAGGGGTAAACTTTGAACTAGAATAAACACTACATAAATGAGTGATGTGCTATAAGAAATTCTAGCTGACTCCAGAGGAACAAATCCCAGATTCAGCAGCATATACTCCACTTGATGATGCTATCAAAATAGAGTGTGAAGCTCTAAATTAAACCTCAAGGAGCAAGGGTTTTATTTAGAATTAGCTAAGAAGTAAATTCCCAGAAGGATTATGAGACCTCATATCTTTCTACCTTCTCCCTAAGGGGAAACAAAATTGTTCCCTGACTCTTCTCTCTGGAGGAGAGCAAAGATTGTGTCTGATTGTCCTTGGAGGAAAATTGTAGGAAAAAGGGAGGACACATCTTGGCATCACACTGTTTGCATACAGATTTTCAAATATCTCAAGAGTAAATAACTTGAGAGAAATATCACAAATTACAGTATCCAAACACGTAAAATTGCTACAATTTTATGAATTCAAACACCTCTTTAGTTCTCATGAAGGTGTAAGAGAGGTTGTGACTTGGTTCCCATAGAACCTGTTATGGCAACCTGAAAAAGGAATTGATCTCCCAACGCCAAGGTGTATCTCTGTCTGAAGTGGAATATATATGTGCTCACAGTGAGGAAGGGAAATAATAGCCATAAACAACAGTTACTGAACCCTTACTAGGTTTCAGAAAACAAAGTTTTTCTAATAAGGATTTAAGATATCATTAGTTTTTCCCACTCTTGTTCTCTTGTAAAGGTGTAACGGAGTATTCCAAATGTTATGTGATGTTTGAAATTATAAAAGATCAGATGCAACAGAAAACTTACAAATGCAGTCATTCGGTAAGACAGACAAATAATTTTACAAAAATGTAAAACAATACTATCTTTTCAGTTTATTTGGCTTTATAAAAGCTGTTTTAATAAATGTTATATATATTATCATATAATGGGATTATTTTTTAATGAATAAAAAACAAATAGTTTGCAATGATGTTTTAATTTGTAATAATAATAATTATCAACAAATACCCACATAAAATCTCATCAAGTCCTTGGGGATTTTTAAAAGCATAAAGCCATCTTATAACCAAACAATTAAAAAGAATCACTGCAGGCTGGGTGCAGTGGCATGTCTTCAATTTGTTTCATCAGTGTTTTATAGTTTTCAATGTATAGGCCTATCATCTCCTTTGCTGAATTTCTTTCTAAATATGTTATTTTGTAAGCTATTGTTAATAGGATTATTTTCTTGATTTCTTTTTCAGATAGTTTTCTGCTAGTGTATAGGTATACTACTGATTTTTGTATGTTGATTTTGTACCTTACAACTTTACTAATTCATTTATTAGTTTCAACAGTTGTTTAGTGGAAACTTCAGGGATTTTTATGTATATAAAATATATGTGTATATATATCATGCCATCTGCAAACAGGGACAATTTAACTCCTTCCTTTTCAACTTGAATGTTTTTTATTTCTTTATATTGACTAATTTATGTGGCTAGTACTTTCAGTACTGTTTTGACTAGAAGTGGAAAGTGTAGGAATCCGTGTCATGTTCTAAATCTTAGAGGAAAAGCTTCCAATTTTTTTCCATTGAGTACAGTGTGATCTGTGGGTTTGTCATATGTGGCCTTTGTTGGGTTGAGATATACTCCTTCTATTCCTAATTTGTTGAGAGGTCTTTTTTTAAAATTATGAATGGATACTGAATTTTGTCAAATGCTTTTTCTGCATGTATTGAAATGATCATTCAGTTTTTGTCCTTCATTCTGTTAATGTGATGTATCACATTTTTGATTTGCATATGTTGAACCATCCTTGCTTTCCTGGACTGAATCCCACTTGATTATGGTGAAAAATCCTTTTAATGTGTTGTTAAATTTGGTTTGCTAATATTTTGTTTAAAATGTTTACATCTATGCTCATCAGGTGTATTAACCTGTAGTTTTCTTTTCTTGCCACATCCTTGTCTAGTTTTGTTATCAGGGTAATGCTGGCCTTAAAGAATGAGTTTGGAAATATTTCCTCGTTTTTAATTTTTTGGAAGAGTTTTTACTAGTTCTTCTTTAAATATTTGGTAAAACTCAGCAGTGAAGCTATCAAGTCCTGGGCTATTCTTTGATGAGAGACTTTTTATTGTGGAATCAATCTCTTTACCTGATCATGATCTTTTCAGATTTTTTATTTCTTCATAATTCAATCTTGGTAAATAAAATGTATCAAGAAATTTGTCAATTTCTTCTAGCTTATCCAATTTGTTGGTGCATAATTGTTTATAATTGTTTCTTAAGATCATTGTAAGGTCTCCTTTTTCAATTCTGATTTTGTTTATCTCAGTCTTCTCTCCTTTTTTAAGACTAGCTAACAGTTTGTTGATTTTGTTTAACATTTCAGAAAGAAGACTTTTTTGATGTTTTTATTGTTTAGTCTTTACTTCATTTATTTCTACTCTGATCGTTATTATTTTATTTATTCTACTAATTTGGGGCTTAGTTTATTCTTGTTTTTCTAGTTCCTTAAGGCACAACAGAGATTGTTGGTATGCAGTCTTTATTCTTTTTTGATGTAAGCATTTATTGCTTTAAACTTCCCTCTTAGAATGATTTTTTTCTATATCCCATGTGTTTTGGTATGCTGTGTTTCCATTTTCATTTGGCTAAAAAGATTTTAAACATCTTTCTTAATTTCTTCATTGACCCATTGGTTGTCAGGGAGCATATTATTTAATTTCCATGTATTTGTAATTTTTCTGAAGTTCCTCCTGTTATTAATTTCTATTTTGATACCATCGTGGTCAGAAGAGCTCCTTGATATTTCAACTTCTTAAATTTATTATGAATTACTTTGTGCCTTAATATATGATTTATTCTAGACATTGTGCAGTTGAGAAGAATGTGTATTCTGTAGCTGTTTATGGAATGGTCTGTATATGTCTGTTAGGTCCATTTGGTCTGGAGTATAGTTTAACATTTTCTTCCTGGATAATCTGTCCATTGCTAAAAGTGGGGTATTGAAGTCCTCTACTATTATTGTATTGAAGTCTTCTCTCTTCTTGGATCTATTAATATTTGCTTTCTATGTTTAGGTGATCCTGGGTTTGAGATATATATATATATAGATAGATAGATAGATATAGATATAGATATAGATATACAGGAGAGAAACCATAAAAAAATAAAGAGAAATTCTGACACCAAAAACCACAATGACAAAAATGAGCAACTCTATAGAGATCTTCAACAGCACGCTCCATCAGAGTGTTATTATACCTGCTTGCTGAATTAACCCCTTTATTATTTATGTAATGACTTTCTTTGTTTCTTTCTACAGTTTTTGACTTAAAGTCTATTTTATCTGGTATGAGTATAGCTACTCTTACTCTCCTTTGGTTTTCATTTTCATGGAAAATCTTTTCTGATACCTTCACTTTCAGTCTATGTGTGTCCTTACAGGTGAAGTGACTCTCTTGTAGGCAGCATCAAGCTGGGCCTTGCTTTTGATCCATTCAGCCACTCTGCCTTTTGATTGGAGAATTTAATTCGTTTACATTCAAGGTGATTATTTATAAAGTAAGGACTTACTTCTGCCATTTTGTTAATTGTTTTCTAGTTGTTTTATTTATACTTTGTTTCTCTATTCCTCTTTTATTGTCTTCCTTTGTGGTTAAGTGATTTTTCCTAATAGTATGTTTTGATTCCTTGTTTTTCACTTTTTTAAAGTATCTATTAACGATTTTTGATTTGTGGTTACGATACACTTACAAAAAGTTTCTTGTGGTTATAACAGTTTATTCGAAGCTGATAACGTATCTTTGGCCACAAAAAGCACTACATTTTAAATTTATTTATTTTTTATTTTTTTGTTCTACAGATTTCTGAGAAAGCACTACATTTTTATTCTACTCTCTGCCACCACACATTTTGAATATTTGATGTCACCGTTTACATCTTTTTATGTTACATATCCCTTAAAAGTTACTGTAGTAATTTTTAATAGTTTATAATTTAACCGTTAGACTAAACATATAAGTAATTAACACACCACCATTATAGTATTAGAGTATTCTGAATTAGATTGTGTACTTCTTTTACCTTTAAGTTTTCTCCTTTCATGATTCATGTTGCCAATTAGGGTCCTTTTCTTTTAGGTTGAAGAACTCCCTTCAGCTGTTATTGTAAGGCAGGTGCAGTGGTGGCAAATTGCCTTAGCTTTTGTTTGTCTGGGAAAGTCTTTATCTCTCCTTCATTTCTGAAGGACAGTTTTGCCATTCAAGTATTCTTGGTTGGCAGTCTTTTGTTTTCCTATTTGGCACTTTAAGTAAATCAACCCACTCTCTCAGCCTGTAAGATTTCTGCTGAGAAATATTTTGAGAGCATATTGGTGTTCCCTGGTATGTGATATGCTTCTTTTGTCTTTCTGGATCATGTCTTTGTCTTTCATTTTTGTCAATTTGATTATAGCATGTCTTGGTGTAGTCTCATTTAGATTAAACCTGACTGGAAACCTTGGAGCTTTCTGTACCTGGATATTTATATCTTTTCCCATATTTGGGATGTTTTCTATCATTTTTAATAGCTTCATTTTTTCCTTCTATTTCTCTGCTCTCTCTGGGACATTCATTATGCCTAAATTAGTTCTTGATGGTATCCTATAGCTTTTGCAGGCTTTCTTCACTCTTTTTCATTCTTTCCCCCACCTTTGACTAATATGAAATGACCTGTTTTTGAGTTCACCAAGTATTTCACATTTGATTGAGTCTGCTGCTGAAACTTTATATGGTGTTGTTCATTTCTGTTATTGTGTTGTTTAGTGCCAGAATTTCTCTTTGGTTCTTTTTATGGTTTCCTTCTCTTATTGAATTTGTAATTTTGTTCAGGTATTGTTTTCCTAATTTTATCTATTTGTTTATTTATATTCTCTTGTAGCTCATTGAGCTTCTTTAAGACAATTATTTTGAATTCTTTGTCAGGCAGTTTGTAAATCTCCATTTTTGTAAGGTCAGTTGTTGGTGCTTCATTTGTTCCTTTAGTGTTGCCATGTTTCATGATTATTCATGATCCTTATGGCCATACATTGGTATCTTCTCACTTTAAGAAGCAGAGACTTATTCCAGTCTTTGCAAACCAGAATTGTCTAGATAAGCCCTTCCCAAGTCAACTTGTCCAGTCATTTTAGGCAGGCCATCTGGCATGGTCTGTAGGTGGGCCTGTTGAAGCCCTTGGTCAGGCTGGTCTAGTGCCTAGGTCAGTAAGTGAGTCAGCCAGGTACCTGGTTCTATGAGGTTGGGCCCAGTTCCTGGAACCTGGGTCTAGCCTGGAACCTGGGTCCACAGAGGCTAGCTTGGTGCTGGGGTCTGCTGGAACTGGCCTAGACTCTGAGTCAGCTGGTGTAGGCCTAAAGCCTGGGTCTGCTGGAGTCTGAGGCTTCAGGGCCTGGCCTGGCACTGAGGCATGCCTGAAGCCTGGGGTTATTAGGGGAACCCTTACTCTAGACCAGTAGAGAGTTTGGGACAGGACTGAAACCTGGGACTGTGGAGGCCAGACCAGTCCTGTAGGTGGTCAGGAGGCCAAAGCTGCTGGGGTAGCCTGGCATTGGGGTGGGCTGTCCTAGTGCTGGAATGAGATTGGAGACTGAGTCTGCATGTGAGGCCTGAATCCTGGAGCCATGGAGCCAGCCAGGAGCCTGAATCTGTGGGGACCTATTCGGCAGTGGCAGGTAGGCTGCCAAATCTGTGGGTACCAGCTCAGAGACTATGGTTGTGAATGCCTGCCTGGTGTGGACCCACTGTTGGAGTCTAGGCTGGCCCAGTGTTGGAGTCTGAGGCAAAATCTGTTATTTTCTCCCCTCTCCTTCCCCTATGCAGAGGGTATCTCTCTCTGCACTGTTCTGCCTGAAGTAGGGGAGGGTTGATGCAGGTATTGTGAAACTACCCTACCTACTCTTTGCAATGCATATTTTCTTATTTATGTGCTACACACAGTTGCTGTAATCACTCACCTGGTTTCTTTAGCTCCTGTGAAAATATGTTTGTGCATGGATACTTGTTAAAATTGATGGTTCTGAGAGGGGACAAGCGTGGAAAAGTCTTATTCCACCAGCCCTCAGTTAGGGCCATTATGGCATAAAGTGCTGTTTAATTGCTGTTTAATCATCCATATATTTATGTCTTTATAAAGATATTGAAAGAGATGGAAGATGCTTTCAAGGTCCGTTATAAAGGTCAAATTTTCCTCTTCTTCCTTCACAGCTCAGGACAATCCCTTTTCCAATGACCCTTCTGCCTGCAATGAGAACAGGGTTGGGTGGGCTGCCCTGACTCGGGTAGTTCTTGCTCCAATGTCCTGACTTCCCACACTTAAAGTAGCAGCTATTACCTGCAGGTTTGCTATTAGGCTTTTTTGATCTGTGGGTGAAGAATCCCCCTGGGTGACCCTGAGATTGCAGGGCGCTGCTTATAGTCACTGCTATCATTTGGGCTTGTTGTCTATGCCATCATTTGCCATGCTGGGTTCTTTCAGCCTCTTCAGTTCTATCCCTGTTATTGAATACCCTGAAAGCCACATCAAACATTTGATTAACAGGTCTTTGGAAATGTAGTTTTCATTTCCTGTGATGTCTTTGATATTTTTGGTATCAAGTGATACTGGTTTCATAGAATAAATTGAGAAATGTTTCATTTTCTTCTGTTTTGAGAGATTTTTTATGAAGAAATAGTATTATTCTTTTAAAATTAAGTTTAATTTGCCACTACAGCAATGTGATTGATGGCCTTATTTGGTGTAAGTTTTAAAATTACTAATTCAACTTCTTCACTTATTACAAGTCTATTCAGATTATCTATTTAGTTTTGAGTGAGTTAGGTTGGATGAGCTTGGCCTACATCTTATGGGGAGAGGGGGAAACCCTGAAGACATCTTTTCTCCACGCTGACTCAGTATTTAGTATGTTTCTACTCCCCTTCTCTCTCCCTCTTTTCTCCTCTCCTGTATTCTCAGATCCATAAAATATTAGGACCTTTTGCTCTGGGCTCCTTCAGCGGTGGGATGATCCCTACTTCTGTATCGATCCACCTGACCTTTGCCCAGTGCAGTTCCAAAGGGATAAATGAAACAGTGTGGGAGTTGAAACTTACTCTAGTTCAACCTCTTGCTTATGCTATCACAGTAAATGATTAAACACTTGACTGTTGCTGTCATTTTGACTGGTTGCTTAGCTTGGTTACTCAGACACTTGGAAACTCAGCTGTCTCAAGCTCAGCTTCTTGACAGAAATACAATTGATATTTGAGTATAAAACTTTTATTCTGCAATGTTGTTGAATTTATTTGTTTGAGCTGATTTTTAAAAAATTCCTTAGAATTTTCTATTTACAAGATCATTTCACCTTATGACTTTCCAATCTGGATGCCTTTTATTTCTTTTTCTTGTTTAATTGCTCTGGCTAGAACTTCCAGTCTAATGCTGAATAGAAGCAGCAACAAAAAAACTTCCTTGATCATATTTCTTATGGGGAAAGCATCCCAGTCTTTAACAATTAATTGTAATTTTAGCTGTGGTTTTCTTATCTACCCTTTATCAGTTTGAAGAAGTTCCCTTGTATTTCTAGTCTGGGGTGTGTGTGTGTGTGTGTGTGTGCACGCGCTTGTGTGTGTGTCAGGAAAGGATTTTGGAATTGTCAAATGCTTTTAATATGTATAATCAGATGTGTTTTATTTTCTTTATTTTATTAACATGGTCTATTACATTGACTTTTGGATGCTTAAACAAACTTGCATTCTTTGAATAAACCTCACTTGGTAATTATGTTTGCTGCATTTGGTTTGCTGGTATTTGTTGAATCATTTTGCATCTATATTCATAAAGAAATTGGTCTATAGTTTTCATTTCCTGTGATGTCTTTGATTTTTTTGGTATCAACTGATACTGACCTCATATAATAAGTTGGGAAATGTTCCATTTTCTTCTATTTTTGAGAGATTTTAATGAAGAAATAGTAGTAATTATTCTTTTAAAAATTAAATAGTATTTGCCACTACAGCAATGTGATTGGCAACTTTATTTGGTGTAAGTTTGAAAATTACAAATTCAACTTCCTTACTTATTAGAAGTGTATTCAGATTATCTATTGATTTTCAAGTGAGTTGGTAGATTGTGACTTTCTTGGAATGTTTCCTTTTATGTAAGTTTCCAACTGGTCACATAGAGTTGTTCATAATGTTCTTTGATAATCCTTTCTGTATCTGTAAGATTGCTGATGATGTTTTCTATGTCCCTAATTTTAGTAATTGAGTCTTTAACTTTTTTGTTGGTAAATGTAGCTAAAGTTTGTCAATTTTGCTAATCTTTTCAAAGAAACACTTTTGATTTCCCTGATTTTACTTATTCTTTTTCAATTTTCTATTTTATTTATATACGTTTTAATCTATATTTGTTTATGCTTGCTTTGGGTTTTGTTTGCTTTTCTTTCAAAATGGGAGATTTGCAATAAAATGCTGAGAAAATGATGCAAATTCCAAAGGAAAATAGCTTTTCCATCTCTTCCACTCTCCATATAGAAGTGACTCTCAACATTAAAATTTAATCCAGCAACTGGGTTCCTACTCCATAGAGTTTTCAGTGGAAAAGGTAGTGTAAAATATAATATGCTATTTTTTCACCGTAATCTTGTCCTATTTTCAGAGCTAGAATTAGAAAAAGTAGCATATTTATATCAAACTTCTAACTAAAAAAGTTCTCAGTTTTTGCTTCAGTAAACCACTTGTTTAAAAGCAAAGACCTATCCAACTAACACTGTCCACTCCTTACATAGACTGCGTCCTCTGCAGTGCTCTGTGGAGGGCGCCCTTCACCTGAGCGTTCCTCAGGCTGTAGATCAGGGGGTTCAGCATTGGGTTAAAAAGACTGTGAAACAGGGACAGCATTTTCTCCTGCTCCTCTCGTTGATTAGAGTCTGGGACTATGTAAACCACCATGGCTATGCCAAAGAAGAGTCCAACCACACACAGGTGGGAGGAGCAGGTGGAGAGGGCCTTTATGCGGCCCTCCTTTGTCTGGATCTTCAGGATGGCCCCGACGATGTGCATGTAGGAGACAAGCATCAAACAAAGAGGCCCGACTAAGACAAACACACAGGTAGTAAATATGACCACTTGGTTAACCCAGGTGTCAGCACAGGCCAGCTTGAGGACAGACAGAATTTCACAGAAGAGGTGGTTCACATCCCAGGGCCCACAGAAGGGCAACCTTAGAAGGAGAATTGCATGTACCAAGGACAGAGCAAACCCACATGACCAGGACATGAGAGCCAGGATTGTGCACACTCTCCAGCTCATGATGACAGTGTACTGGAGAGGGTGACAGATGGCCACATACCTATCATAGGACATCACCACCAAAATCAGACACTCTGTAGCAGCAAAAGCGAAATACAAAAAAGTCTGCATTATGCATGGAACAAAGGAGATGGTTCTTTTCTTGTTCATCAGATTTGCCAACATCTTGGGAACATTGTTGGAAGCATAGGACATGTCAATGACGGCCAGGTGTGAGAGGAAGAAGTACATGGGGGTGTGCAGACTGTGGTCCAGACAGATGAGTCCCAAGATCATGCCATTCGCCAGCAGGCTGAAGATGTATAACAGGGAGAAGATCCAAAAGAGGAGCATTTCCATCTCGGCGCTGAGCTGGAATCCCACCAGGATGAATTCTGGGATCCATGATTGGTTGACTCCCATTCCTTAATGGAAGTCTGTCAAGGACTGAAGTGTGATACAAAGGTCAGAAATTTTGAATTTTTATCAGAAAATGAGCTAAGATAAAGGCTATAAAAGGCTATATGCTTGTTCCTATTAGATAAGCCCCTTCAAATTCCCAAGATTTGTTACCTATTTTTAGCATTTAATTATGAAATAAATTTAAACTTACAAATAGTGTCACAAATTTTGCAAAGAACTCCCACTTAATTTCATGCAGATTCAGCAAATGTTAACATTTATTATTTATCTTATTATCTTTCTCTATGTAATTTTTATTTTTTGAACCCGTTAAGATTAAAGTGTAGACATAATACCCATTTAATTCTAAATTTCTGATTTTTCAGTAAGAAAACACTAATTCCCACTAGCTTGACCACAATGGAAGTATTAAAATCAGAAAATTTAATATTGACATTCACATGTTTAATATTGATATTGACATGTTTCTTTTCTCTAATATACAATATTCTCCCTCCAACCACACCAGATTATGTGTGTATCTAAAGTCATCTGTCTTTAGTCTCCTGTACCTATAATATTTACTCAGCCTTTTTGTGCCTTTCTGAACACTGATGTTTTGAAGAATTCTTTAGCATAATGTCCAACAAATTGAGAGTGTACTATATTCCTCAGTGTTTTTGTTCAAATTATTCACTTTCTGCAGGAAAAATAGTGTTCTCCTGTGTGCATTCTGAGCAAGCATATGATATTAATTTGTCCTATTATTAGGGTGAAGCTAACTTGGATCACTGGGTGAAGATAGTCCTTCCCAGATATCTCCATTATGTGATTTTTCCCCCCTGATTAGTTTCTGGAGTACCCATTAAAATTATTACATATGTAGCTTGTTCCTCATAACATCACTTCACTAGTTCCATTCAGTCACTAGTTTTAGCATCCATTGATTATCTTGCCTAACTCAATTATTAGTAATGATTCAAAATGTGTTGTTCTGACTCTATAATTGCTTTTACATTTATTAGTTGACAACTTTAGAATAAAAAATGCTTCATTCACTTATCTATCTGCTATCTATCTGTTATCTATCATCTGTTATCTATCTGTTCTCTATCATCTGTTATCTGTTATCTATCATCTATCTATCCATCAGTATGGACTCATGGATTTTTTTTATTCAGTGGGTTGTACTTCATTGTTGTCGTTTTTTTAGTGCTTAATTTTCCTATATCTGGGCCTCCTAAGCTTGCTCCTCTGTCTTTTTAACATGTTCCCATAGTATTTGAGCAGTTATTTCCTTCTATAGGACCAGATGTTTCAAGCTCCCTTTGTATACTCCCCACTTCAATCACAAAACAGCCATTTCCTCCAAAAGTTATAATCACTTTTAATAAAGAATTATATTTATAAGCCGATATTTATATTTATCTGGGTTTTATTGAATTTTTAATAATTTATATTTTTATCACAATAATTTGCTCTTATCATGATTTCATTAATTTTTGGTATTCTACACTGAAAACAAGAACATATAATTTGAGAAAGCATACAAATTATTACAGGGGATAATACATTCTCAAGATTCTTCTGAAAATAGTGTCACTTAACTGACTTCCTTTAGGTGTTAGCATTGAAGAAAATAGTTTTGAAATTTATTATTTTATTTTTGGTGAAAAATACATGTTTGTAATTCTACTGCCTTATTAACCATCAGGTTTTATGTTATTTTCTTGCTTTTATTCTTATTTAGAAATTATAGAATCTTGAATATTTTAGCTTTTGTGTAGTCCCTTGTGTAAACAATGTGATACCTACTTTGTATGAGATTTTGACTTCAAGTTTTACAAATCTAGAAACACACGAAACTCTAGTTAAAGGACTAAAGAGATGACATCTTGGAACATACAAACAAAAGTGATCATTTTAAATAATTGTGCAGTTATAGTTTTCTACTGTTTATTTCATATATAATATTATTATAAAAATTATGTGAAAAATGCTGTTTGTTTAACTAGCTCTATCATATATCATGAACCATTTTCCATGTCAAAATATTTCTCTAACACATAGTTTGAATAGCTATTATTCAATATAAACATTCTAATTGACTTAATGTATTATCTCATCATTAGATTGTGTGCTATATAATGCTTCAGTAATTAAATTATATATGTATATGTTTGTATTTATTGCCTTTTTATATGAAATTTTTAATAGTAAATTCTGAGACTTAGAAATGCTCAGTCAAGTCAATCAATTTATGTATGTATATATCTCTCTCTACTCATCTAAAAATCGAACAAGCAAAAATCCCAAATATATTAAGGTGTATCACTATAAGATGCCTCCTAATGGAAGGGGATGTCTAACTTATCAGTCATGATGCTATACTCTTAAATTAACCTTCTGTTACTCCCCAGGTTCCATATGGTGTCATGTGAAAGAACCATCTTAACACTGTGCTTCAGATTTCCCACGTAGACATCTTTCTGCATATATTATTAAGGACAAAAAATACAGATATCTCATGTTTTATGTAATCTAGTGTTTCCTCCTCAATTTCAGTTTCTACCTTGAGGGGAAGTCCTTTTTCATAGGTGAATGACATTGAGAATGAGTTAACCCTTCATACATGTTAAATAGAAGATAATATCTTTACTCATACGGAAATCACAAGTTAAAAAATAATTTAAAATAATAACATAGCACTTAAAATGTTATATAAATATAATTTCATTTTATCACACATGGCTAATGGCAAGGTTTCTATAAAGCAGACACATTTCCAGATAGTTATAAGTTAAATCTCTTTCTATGATGGATGTATTTTCAGTTTATACTTATTACTGACTTTATTTTTTTAGTGCATAATAATGTAAGATGGATTCAGTAATAAAATTTTGAGAATTCTGGCTATCCGTTTGGAGGATTTGAGGCATAGGTAAATGTAAATTTTCAGGCAGGCCTGTATTTAAGTTGGAGAAGTCATATGAATCTTTCAAAAATACTAATGTCATTACTGTGCTTATCCACTAGCCTCATTGTATAAGCATGAAGGGGAATTGTAGTGGAATCATAACCTCTTCTTGGAAGGATTTTCTTGCACGTTTACAACCAGTTACTATAAAAAGAAAGGAAGCAGCCTGCTTGAACTTATCTAGGCACCATTGAAAGCCTACTTGATAGACGGCCTATAAAGATAGTCTTTTCTATTCTAGCAAATTAGAGTAGAGGCACAAGGGTAGGCTCTTTAGGCACCTATTAAAGATATAGGCTTGGTCAATCATAACAGTTAAAAGAGTTATGTCCTTACTATGACAATATAGACAATTCTCAAGGTAAAATCAAAGATGAAGGGGCAAGGATACCAAATGTCATTTGTTTGAATGGAGATATGCCTTCATCAGATAATGAATGGTAATATATCTTACACTTCTTTATCTCCTATAATAACTAGTATACTTGTAGGTAACAGTAGACACTCAGAAAATGTTTATTACTTAGATGAATGACATTTTTAGTTAGTCATAGGTTTATTCATGTATATGTATATTAAATATATTCCATAAACTATACACATATAATATATAGACTATATATAGTAAATGTATATAATATATATTTTTGTCTATTGGCCAGGACATGATTTATACTTTTTTAAAAAACATTACAATTACAATTTGATTATTTGAAAGGTCAAAATAATTAAAAACAGTGTTTTCAAAGGATACATTCAAATTAGCATAATAATGGGAACTATATTGTGTCTGTAGATAAAATTGCCCCACTTAAATGTTCTGTATGTGTAGTGGATTGAATGGTGACCCCAAAAAGATCTATCCCTATCCTAATCCTCAGCACCCGTGAATATTGCCTTATTTTGAAAGAGGGTCTTTGCAGATATGATTAAGAATCTTAAGATAATCCTGAATTTTATGGATGAGCCCTAATTCCAATGACAACATTTCTTATGCAATAAAGGCAGAAGGAGATTTGAAACAAACTGCTGAAGGCACAGAGAGGCAAGGTGATGAGAAGACGGAGCAGACAGAGATGTGGCCAGACACTGGAGAATACTGATAATCCCCAGAAGCTGGAAGAGGGATGAAACATGTTCTCCTTTAGGATTCCCAAAGGGAGAAAAATTTTACTAGATTCCAGATCTGTGAGAGAATACATTTCTAATGTTTTATTCAACCACAGTTGTGGTAATTTGTTACACAAACTGTAAAAAACAAATATAGTATCATATACCTGCTTTGAATCAATGCTTGAGGATAATTTTAGAGTAATGAATTTTTGAAGCAAGTACTTCATATGGAGGTAAATAACCTGAGAGGTAGGCTTGAAGATACACATGTCAGCATTGCAAACTTTTGCGAACAAAGCCTGAGAGGGATCAGTCACATGGGCAGTGTTTCTTTGAGATCAATAACTCAATAAAACAGAGAGGCAAAATCACAAATTCTTAAATTTCTATAAATACATTGTATTTGAAGAGGGTTCTATATAAATATGCATTAAATTATTTTGTTACAGTGAGATATATTCCTATAGTATGCCAAGTGGGGATAGTAACGTCATATTGCAAAATCTTTCTTAAACAGAGTTGGACGTAATACTCAGCGTCTGAAACATATTTAATTTCTGAATATACAGGATAACAATATTATTGAAGATAATTCAATCTATTGTTACCCAGTAGGAACATTTGTTTCTTGATATTTTAGTCTGGTTATTTTTTCTGGATTATAATCTTTTTTTGCCATTACCCTTTCCATTTGCTGTTAAAGAAAACAGAGAAAATTTAAAAAAATAAAATCACAGGCAGATTAACATCTTTAAGTGGCTAATACACTGGAATGGAGAACAAAATATCACAGTGATGATGCCTAAAATGTCACCTTCCCAATAGAGTAAATAAAACAATAGCAGATCAGAAAACAAAAGGTTTTCATGATCAGTATGAGCTATTTTCCACCCAGGCAGTCCTGCAACCCGTAATGTTTCTTCAGCTAGACTGCTTTATTCTATTTCTCTAACTCTTAGGAGTAGTGATAGCCTGGGATAGTTCCCCCAAAGATATAATTCTATGACAGACTTACCTTTTAAACTCTTTCAGATAGAAAAAGATGTAATGTAACTGTTGATAAATTTTTCTTTTCCATTGAGGGAGGTTTTCCTGGCCATGTATATCTTTATTTAGGCTGGGTAATGTATAAAGTCCTTGCATTAATTTGGCTATTTCAGAGCCTTATTCAGAGACCTGGATACAAAGTCCCTGTTTCTCTGACCCCCTTCTCATTGAGACAATGGGGCTAGCTCTGACCTTCGTCATCAAGGGACATTGGGAGGTGATGGTGAGAGAGATGCTGGGGGAACCTTGGGACCCCTGTTCACAGCAGAGCAGGAAGACATTCCCTGGGAGGAGGAGAGGGACATTGGTGTGTATTCCAACTACCTGCAATCTACACTTTGATTCAGGAGGGAAAGTCACCCAGGGATGTTGTTCTTCCAGCATAGCCATGGTGATTTCTGCAGTCATCCTGCCCTAGTTCAACTACCTGTACTGGAAACCACCTCCCAGCAGAAATGAATATCTTCTATATAAGGAGACGTTAGCACTACACTTTCCCTGAGGAAAATACTTTGACCTAGAATCAACCCTACAGAGATGAGACACATACCGCTAAAATGAATATAGACTCCTACTGCCTCTGGGAGCCTTCATAGGATTAAATCCCAGCTATGGACAGATTCATTGGACTCACTGAAGTTTCTTTAGCTAACTCCAGGAGCATAGCTTTTATTTTAGAATCAGATGAATAAAAACGTTCTTGAGTTTCTATTGAGAATTAAATTCCCAGAAGGATAATAATACATACTTATTTGTCTTCTCTCTAAGGGGTAGGGGGAAGATCTCTGGATTTTCTCTCTGGAGGAGACTGAAGATTTTTTGATTGTCCTTGCAGGAAAATTATCAGGACCAGGCAGGGCAGATGATGGCATCACACTATTTCTGCACAAGCTTTCACAGAT
Source organism: Macaca nemestrina (assembly GCF_043159975.1). Lineage (NCBI taxonomy): Eukaryota > Metazoa > Chordata > Mammalia > Primates > Cercopithecidae > Macaca > Macaca nemestrina. Next base: position 14,755,286 of record NC_092128.1, read on the forward strand.
CTCAAGGGTCATAGACACGAGGCTGACATCACAGATTACAATATCCAAACTCTCAAAATTATTATGGTTTTGTTACTTTATACTTCCCTACAATCTCCATGAAGGTATAAGAGAGGCCATGACTTTCAGATAGTTGAGAGATGGTTTTCATGGAACCTGGCATGGGGACTCTGAGAAGGAACAGATCTCTCAATGCCAAGGTATATTTCTATTTCCAGTAGAAGGTGATGGATACAAATGGAAAAGCATTAAAATAGCCACAGGTATCAATTATTGAGCCCTTTTTACATTTCAGAAAATGTGACAAATGCTTTATATGGACTATGTATTTTAATCTGATCATTATCCTCATTTTACAGATATGAACGCTGACATTTTGATATACTGTCTGCTATTCTTTAAGTGTGATCGAGGGACTCTAGAATTTTTGACAAGTTTTCAAAGAGTCTGTGGGATAAAAACTATTTCACAATACTATTTAGACAGTTTTAGTATTTTTTTACCCTTGTTCTCTCATGAGTGCACACTGAATGTTTTCAGAGGCTAGCTGATACGTGATATGACAACAGATAGAAGGAAGAAAATATAAAATGCAGCTTTCTATTAAGCTGAATATTTTAAGAATTGGAAAATTGTAAAATAAAGTTATTTTTAATAAAATATATTATTTGTAAGAATATCTTATAAAGAATATCATATTAACCTATATGGGAAGCCATTTAAATTAATCAAAAGTAAATATCTAATAAATTTGTCAGTTTTGATTTCTATTATAACAACATCAACAAATATACTTATATACATGAAATATCTTCAGATTCTCAGTAACTTTTATGAATTTAAAGGTGTTCTGAGACCAAAGAGGTAGAGAATTATTGCATTAAATTATAGATTACCAATCTAGCAAGAACCAGAACTCGAAACAAATGATCTTTATTTAATACCAAAAGTGTATTCATCATTTGTGTTCTATTGCAGCTGCAACAAATTAACAAACACGGCTTAAAACAACACATATCTATTATCTCACAGTTTCCATTGGTCAGAAGTCCTGGTGGTCAGCTGGATTCTCTCTAAAACCAAATCAAGGTTTTAGCTTGGTCTGCAGTTCTCATCTGAGACTTGGGATCCTCTTTCAAGTTTAATGGTTGTTGGAAAAATTAGATTCCTTGTGATTGTAGGACTGAAGTCTCTGTCCATTTGTCATTGCTGTTTTCTGTCCTATGGGATGGCCTCAGCTGCCTGCTGCCACTCTGGTGTCTACACGCGACTATGTCCGTGTTTAAATCAGCAATCATTTGTTGAGTGCTTCACACACTTCAAATCTCTCTGACTTCCTCCTCTTTTGCTAGGTGAAAAAAATTCCCAGCCTTTAGAAAATGCACCTGATTGTTACACAGTAACCTTCACATTTTAAGACCCATTGATCTGCAAAGCCCCTTCACGGCAGAACCTAGATTAGTGTTTGATTAAGTAACAAAAGTCTAAGGGGGGCTCTTTAGAGAATTCTGCTTATCCCATAAAGCCATTTCATCTTAACCACTGAGCAGTGTTTTCACTTTTTAGATCCTATGTTTTTTCCTTGAACAGATGCTGTTCTATCAATGCTATCTTTATTATAGGTCTCAAGCTATTGCTTCAAATTTCCCACCTGAAATAACATGGCCCTGAATCCAAATTCCAAAGGGAAAAATTTTCATTTCTGTGTCTTACTCTAAGTGATAGGATTAGAATATTTTAAAGTTTTATATGAGTTTATATAAATTTAACTGAGTTAACCCTTTCTTGTACAGTTCACTTACCTGGCACTTGGCTTAGGCTCTTTTACCAGAATGATCATACTTTTCAGAGTATCTATATTTAGAAAAGCGTTTACATAACAGGTACAGCAATAGTGTCAGCATAACTATGCCTAATATCTGTGATTCAGTGTGGGGTAGGGATAGACCTAAGAAAACAGCTAATCCATCCTATAAAGTCGTGACATACACATACATTTTCATGTTTTTGCACTAATCTGATTACCTGCTTCCCCCCTTTATTTGCACCCTGTGATAACCTTATGCAGAACAATTTAGCGTAGATATTAGCTGATGGTTAGTTAAATTAAGTTCTTCCACAAGGCCATCCTTTTCCATTGGTATCACATTCTGAGGAAGTTTGAACCCTATTTTACAATATATTTCATCATGTTTCAATATTGACATATGAGTTATTTACATAAAATAGTTGAATGTTACCAACAATGCCAATGTTATACTTCAGTGTGATCATGGTATAAGCAGTTTCATTCCAGAATAAATCAGTAAGAATTAAGAGTAGTATTTGCTATCCCTTTCTAACAGATGTGGCCCATGCTCATACACCAGATTATTATTATTGTTGTGGGAAGTCAGGGACCCCGAACGGAGGGACTGGTTGAAGCCACAGCAGAAGAACATAAATTTTGAAGATTTCATGGACATTTATTAGTTCCCCAAATTAATACTTCTATAATTTCTTACACCTGTCTTTACTGCAGTCTTTGAACATAAATTGTAAATATTTCATGGACATTTATCACTTCCCCAATCAATACTCTTATAATTTCCTATACCCGTCTTTACTTTAATCTCTTAATCCCATCATCTTCTTAAGCTGAGGTTGTATGTCACCTCAGGATCCTGTAATGATTGCATTATCTGCACAAATTGTAGAGCATGTGTGTTTGAACAACATGAAATCTGGGCACCTAGAAAAGGAACAGAATAACAGCGATTTTCAGGGAACAAGGGAGATAACCATAAAGTCTAATTGCCTGCAGGGCCGGGCAGAACAGAGTCATATTTCTCTTCTTGCAAAAGCAAATAAGAGAAATATCGCTGAATTCTTTTTCTCAGGAAGGAACAGCCCTGGGAAAAGAATGCATTCCCAGGTGAGGCCTCTAAAATGGCCACTCTGGGAGTGCTTGTCTTATGCAGTTGTAGATAAGGGATGAAATATGCCCTGGTCTCCTGCAGTGCCCTTAGGCTTGTTAGGATTGGGAAATTCCAGCCTGGCGAAATTCTAGTCAGACTGGTTCTCTGCTCTTGAACCCTGTTTCCTGTTAAGATGTTTATCAATGACAATGCGTGCACAGTGGGACAGGGAACCTCATCAGTAATTCTAATTTTGCCCTGGCCTTGTGACCTTGCCCTGCCCATTTGCCTTGTGATATTTTATTGCCCTTGAAGCATGTGATCTCTGTGACCCACACCCTATTCGTATACCCCTCCCCTTTTGAAATCCATAATAAAAATTTGTTGGTTTTGCAGCTCAAGGGGCATCATGGAACCTGCTGACATGTGATGTCACCCCCAGAGACCCAGCTGTAAAATTTCTTTCTTTTGTACTCTTTCTCTTTATTTCTCAGACTGGCCGACACTTAGGGAAAATAGAAAAGAACCTACGTTGAAATATTGGGGGCTGGTTCCTTCAATATATTGTGGACAAGTATCATTACGATTAGTCATGATTTGGTTATTTCTGGGTCTAAATCTGTTAGGGACAAATTAAGTCACCCTATCTGGGATTAAAGGCTTTCCACTGAAACTAGTTTCTACTGTGTGCTGTTATATAGCAGGGCCCACCTCTGTCCTCAGGTGAGGGCATGGTGTTTTCAGAATGGTTCTCAGAGCTCCTAATTGTACTACAGCTCACATCTTATTCAGATCTATTCTTGGGGTGAAGGCAGTCATAGTCCATCAGTGGAAATTATCAGTGCCCCAGACAATTTCAGTAAGTTATAAGGTCTACAAGGTTCCCTTCAGTGATCCTCTTGCGCTTATGCAGGTAGAATGGAAGGCCATTGGCCCCGGGTTGCTTTTGCTTCTGTCTGCATCACTACAGCCAACAGGGGCTGTGCGCAGTGGCTCACACCTGTAATCCCTGCACTTTGGGAGGCTGGGGCGGGTGGATCAATTTATTTCAGGAGTTTGAGACTAGCCTGGGCAACGTGGCAAAACCCCATCTCTACTAAAAATATAAAAATTAGCTCACTGTGGTGGTGCATGCCTGTAGTCCCATCTGCTCAGGAGGCTGAGGCAGGAGAATCACTTGAACCTGGGAGGCAGATGTTGCAGTGAGCCAACTTCATGCCATTGCAGTCCAGCCTTGACAGGTGACAGAGCAAGACCTTGTCTCAACAAACAAACAAACAAACACACAAGCAAACAAACCAAAACAAACAAACAAAAAAAACCAGCCAGTAAGTCCTGTTGGGTCAGGGCACAAACCCCTCCTGTAACAGTGAGTCCTAGCAGTATCCTGCGTTATTTGCTGAGTCTGTATAACCCATTCCACCTAAGCTTCATTACATTTCTAGGTTGAGTTCACTCCTTTGCCTTCCTCATGGAAGAGAATTCTCTCTTTTTTGCTTATTCTAGTTAACATTTCTCCCCCTCTTAAAGTGAATTCAGCTTATCCCAGGATGCCTAGGTAGGCATCTATTTCCCCTAAAAGCTTTTCTCATCTTGTGGGACAGTCACCATTGTTTTTGTTGTCGAATCAAATGTCACAGAGAATTCTATCAGTGAAATATTTTGATATAAGGGATGGTAGACACTGAGAGGAAATTCATATGCTGTTGTGTGAGGGCTAGAAATGGGCAAGTTGATTTTAAAATTGGCTGAGGAGCACCAAGAAAAAAAATGGAAACAATAATACATTAGTATATAACACTTTAAATTTCAGGAATTAAAAGGAAGCAAGATAGGGTAATACTTTCTGAGATTAGTGAAAGTAAGATAACTTGTGCTCTGAATATCAGAGTAATGTTCAGCTTTAGAAATCCCTGCCCTATCAGTCTACGTGATTCCCTTCTTTACATGGTAAATATTTCTATAGTATAAGGGCTCCAGGCTGGGCTCAGTGGCTCACGCCTGTAATTCCTAGCACTTTGGGAGGCTGAGGCAGGTGGGTCACGAGGTCAGGAGATGGGAGTCCATCCCAGCTAACATGGTGAAACCCCATCTCTAGTGAAAATACAAAAATTAGCTGGGTGTGGTGACAGGCGCCTATAATCCCAGCTACTCGGGAGGCTGAAGCAGGAGAATCACTTGAACCCAGGAGGCAGAGTTTGCAGTGAGCCAAGATCATGCCGCTGCATTCCAGCCTGGTGACAGAGCAAGACTCCATCTCAAAAATAACTCTAACCTATCCTGAGGTTTTGATATCAGTAATTTTTCCTTCTATGTTCTCTTCCAGGCAAAATTATCATCAGCTATCAGCTTGGGGTTAAGAATTACATTTCTGGGTATTCCAGGATAAGATGAGAATGGCTCTCTGAATATATAATTAAAACTAGGGCTTTTTCAATATCAAGATATAAGATGCTTTTAATTATATGGCTGCTAAATATAAAGGAAAACAATTAAAAATCTAAGATCTTGTTAAATGCACTCTTAAAAATTAATCTGTACAAGATATCTCTGTGCTTGTTTTCATTGAACTGCTGTGCTCCAATTAGAATATTGAGTTGCAAACTTTTATCCTAAAATCTCAGGCTCACATTAGTGATGGAGTATGAGGAGCCTGCTCTTAATTCCTGTGTGATGGAGAGAGCATGAATATTTACAGTCCACTGGCTATTGAGTCATGGCATATTTTCGAAAGTGTCAAAGGAGGAAAAGCCTCACAAGTAAGTACAAAGTGATCACAGAGATTTGACCACAAGACATGTCTAATCAGACGCCCCTTGAGACCCCACCCAGTGAGGGTCTCTAAAGTGGGATCAGCTGGAACTTCACTAGTTTTAAGATCTAGAACAAGGGTTCACAAACTACTGTCCCTGGGCACCATTCCAGCAGCCACCTGTTTTTGTAAATTAAGTTTTATTGGAACACAGGCACACCCATTTGTTTACATGTTGTCTATGGCTGCTTTTGCCAGAGTTGAGTTGTTTTGACACACAAGATGGTCCTCAAAGCCTTAAGCATTAACCTGTGTATCTTCACAGGAAGAGTCACTAACTATTGATCTTGAGGATGTGTACTATGCTCTTATTAACTCAGTCTGACTTAGCTACTATTGGTACAAACTCTGCTAGTATCGACCATTTCCAATATTAGAAATAGATTTCCAGTAACATCAATGATAAATAAGCCATTAAAAATTTTAGACATTTTAGTGGGTATATAATAGTATCTCATGATGGTTTTAATTTACAATTCCTTGCTTACTATTGGTGGAAAGCAGCATTTGTATGTTTATCAGCCACTTGTATTTTCTGTAAGATTATCTGTTCATATATTTTGCTAATTGTATAAAATGTGGTTGTTTATATTTTTGATTGTTGATTTAAAGGAGTTCTTTCTCTGTTCTGTATAAACAGTTCCATTTCTGGGTACACGTAGTTTCCAGAGGATCACTTGGTTTGTGGCTTGCATTTCTTCTTTCTCAATGGCGACTCTGATGAGCACAATGATTAATGTGAAGAGGTCCTATATTTATCAAACTTAAACATTTTACATCTAGAGATTTTTATGTCTTCTCCGTGAATTTATGCCTATCCAGGATTATAAATGCATTTACCTATCTTTTCTAAAAGATTTATGTCTTCAGTTTATATGTATAGATCTATAGTATTCCATTTTAAGGTAGCATTTATTCTAGCAGAAGACAAAAAAAAAGCCAACTTACATATTTTGCAGGGAGCAAGGCTCCCTCCCCATGGTTCCCTTTGAGATGTTTCACATCAGTCTCTCCTTCCTCAGTGCCCTCCTCAGGGCTCCCTTGACCTCTGCATTCCTCAGGCTGTATATCAGGGGGTTCAGCATTGGGTTGAAAAGGCTGTAAAACAGGGAAAGATCTTTCTGCTGCTCCTCAGGATGGTGGGAATTTGGGGCCATGTACATGACAATGGCACTGCCAAAGAAGAGTCCCACCACACAGAGGTGGGAGGAGCAGGTAGAGAAGGCCTTTCTGCGGCCCACCCCAGACTGGATCCTCAGGATGGCCACCAGGATGCATGAGTAGGAGACCAGCACCAGGCAGAGTGGCCCCACCAGGATGAACACACAGGCTGCAAAGATGACCACCTGGTTGAGCCAGGTGTCAGTACAGGCCAACTTGAGGACAGACAGGATTTCACAGAAGAAGTGGTTGATTTCATGAGGCCCACAGAAGGGCAGCCTCAGGATGAGAACTAAATGGACCAGAGCCAGGAGGAAGCTGAACACCCAGGAAGCCACAGCCAGGACAGTGCACACTCTCCAGCTCATGAGGACGTTGTAACTTAGGGGGTGGCAGATGGCCACATAGTGATCATAGGACATCACCACCAAAATCAGGCATTCTATGTGAGCAAAAGCCAAATACAAGAATGTCTGCATTATGCATGGCAAAAAGGAGATGGTGCTTTTCTGGTTCATAAGATTTGTCAGCATCTTGGGGACATTGTTGGAAGCATAGGACATGTCAACAATGGCCAGGTGTGAGAGGAAGAAGTACATGGGGGTGTGAAGCTTACAGTCCAGGCAGATAATCCCAAAGATGACCCCATTTCCCAGCAGGGTGAGTGTATAGAAGACAGAGAAAAGTCCACAGAGGAGAATCTCCAGTGCTGAACCAACCTGGAATCCCAGCAGGGTGATGTCTGTGATCCATGTCTGGTTGCCTTCCATGTTCTTATGGCAGAGAAGGATAAATCCTCAACTAGGAGAGGAAGGTCAGGGCTGTGGGCCAAAGATGCACAGAGGTGGCACTTAAAAACTAAAACTTTGAATGGATTTTCTAGAATATATTCTCAGATAATGTTGCCAAAACTAACCAGGTATGCTCATAAAATGAGAAAAAATATGAAAAAGAACAATGAAGGAAATAATCTAGATAAAATAACAGAAAGTTACTTGATTTGAGGGGGGTCTCCTTTAGATAGGATGGTTGGAAAAGGTCTCTCTTAAGAGGAGACAGGTGAGTGGAACCTAAACCATGAAGGCCACAACCCCGCCCAGAGCCAGAGGAGGACCGTTCTCTACACAGGGAACAGTAATGGAACAGTAAACGCAAAGACTCTGAACAAGAAGCACTTGGTGAGTTCTGGGAAGAAAAAGAAAGAAACACAATGTACCTGAACCACAGTGAGCAAGAGATTGTACTTATTCTTTGTAACCTTGTTTATATTTTTAACAATCTGAAATTGACGTAAAAATTCATAAGTTTAGCTGATAAATATACTTGTGATTAGATTCATGAAAGCAGAATGCAGTTAAAAAGATACGTACAGAACTTCCAATGAGCAGGTATTTGAAATAGGAAACTGTTTAATTTTTTGCACAACATAATTTTCATGCCAGAATGGTAGTTGCCAATTTTTGGACACAGCAAATGTTATGTTAATGTCCCAATGAATCAAGCTGAAAAGGAGAAGCCTTTTGTCCTTGAGACCTCCAGGGACATGGACATTTTGCATATTTTTAGTCCCTTCTGGCTCCCATCTGTGGTGTACACATCTGTGCTCCTACTATTCCAAGGCCAGTGACCTAGGTAGCCGGCATTTGGATGCTTCAGCAGTAAAAACGTAATCCAGTCATTACCAAATAAATACAACTGTTTGGTTAATCTAAATTCATAATTAAGAAAATCTGGGTTTATAGTTTTATTTGTAATTTTTGTAAAGTGTAAGGAATTTTGAGGAAAAAAATCCCAGCAGCCTAGATTAAACTATTTCTAAAGAGCAGGAATAAAGAAAGAAACAAATAGAATTCTTAGTGAAAGTGAAATTTAACCAGATGTGAACTACATCCAAACTGTATAAAACTCCAGCTATCAATTGTGCTTTTAACAGTTGTGTACAAGAGGCCACAAGGAGAAAAGTCTATCATGGTGGCTACCTATACACAGAAATTGTCAATCAGTTCAATTGTGAAGTTAAGATCAGTCAACAAATACATAGTATAAGAGGAAAATAGTTTTTTTCCTTTTATTTATTGGCATCCCTTTGTATTTTGGATTTCACAGTTCAAGGAGTCAGACTTTTCTTTTAGAAAAAGCCTGTGGCGGGTTCAATAAAGAACCAGATACCTGAAAGGAAGATTTATTTAGGCGTCCACTCCAGTTACACATTACAGAACAATCTTCAGTGGATGGAATAAGGGAAAAAACTGCATGGATACATTTTTCTGTTCTTAAAGAGCAAAGCAAATTTAGCAGTGACAGAAAAAAATACGATCTCTGAATAAGAATGAAAGCAACAGGAGTAACAGTGTTGGCCAGAACACTATTCCAGTCTTGACTCTGAGCAATGAACATGATGCATTTGAGTCATGTATTCTAAGGCTCATTATTGTCAAATGTAAAATGTTGACCACAGATACCAAAAGGACTGATGTGAAGAAGAAGTACCATCACACTGGTACATTATAGGAATTTAATAAATGTTAGCTGTTACTAATAATATTAAAGATATTGTAAAATTGAGGGAAGTATTAAAGCATAGGGATTGGAAATCCAGTGCAATCATCATGGTGTTGCAAACACTTTCATGTTTATCTTGCTTTTCTTTTTGGCTGTTTTTGAGTTTAAACATAAGACGCACATTTCGCTTTGATTTCCTAATAGAAATGTTCCTATATTTTGACTTTTAATATTAAAAAGCAATTTAAAGAAATAGAAGACTCCTTTAAAGTAACCACACTCCCTGACTGAAGAAAAAAAAAATACAGGCTGTAAAAGTAAAAGGTCAATCCCACCATGCTAAATATCCCAATGATAGAGAGAGGATTAATTTTTTGGAAAGAAAAGGGGGGCGTATTTAGGGTATTTAGCACTGACACAAAAGAAAAGTTTCTATTGAAAACTGTCTTAGAATGGGAGCCCTGGGGCCACCAGCAGTGGGGCTGTGGGGCCGCACTGATTTCTCAAATCTTTGCAATTACTCAGAAATAACTTGCCATCTCCAATAATATACTTTGACACTGAGCTTAGTCCTAGGGAGCAGCCTAGTTTTGTTTTGTTTTGTTTTTTTGAGACGGAGTTTCTCTCTTGTTGCCCAGGCTGGAGTGCAATGGCGTGATCTCTGCTCACTGCAACCTCCGCCTCCCAGGTTCAAGCAATTCTCCTGCCTCAGCTTCCCGAGTAGCTGGGATTGCAAGCATGCGCCACCACACCTGGCTAATTTTGTATTTTTAGTAGAGACCGGGTTTCTCCGTGTTAGTCAGGCTGATCTCGAACTCCCGACCTCAGGTGATCCGCCCGCCTCAGCCACCCAAAGTGTTGGGATTACAGGCGTGAGCCACTGCGCCCGGCCGCAGCCTAGTTTTAAAAACAAACGAACAAGCATGGATTCCCGAGCCCTGCAGCCTGGGTTCAGATCCTGGCTTTGCTACATACTAGCTTTATGACTTTTCTGTGCCTCTTCACGCCTCAGTTTCCCCATCTAGAAAATGGGGTAATAAATTCTGTCTCATAACATAGTTGTGAGGATTAAATGCATTAACTCCCATAAGAACTTAAGTTTTTTAGATATGTAATTAGGGATATGAGAACCATCATTGATGAGAATATCTGAATCCAATTATCATAGGGAGACATGTTATGTTCTCAGTGGTTCCTGTGCTAAAATCAGAAAAAAAAGAAAAGAGAACCTGTACCCTGACAGGCGCTGGCTTTTCCCTGTGAGTGAATGGTGCCTGTGTCCAGAACAACTGAGAAGGGGGTCTTGTCTGGCGACACAATGCTTCTGAGAATGTGCAGGACTAGGCAGTTAGCAGAGGGGCAAGGAGGATACATCCCTGGGTAAGCAAACCGCTTAAAAACTCTGCTTCAGTTTTTAAAATTAGCATTATTTGTAAAAAGAGGCACCTGAGCCACGTAACCCCTGACAATCACTGGAGCCCTTTAGCCAGGTCACTTCCTACAGGAATGGCTTTCTGATCCTCTTCTCTGGCACACTGATGACAAAGCCAGGAGCCGCCACAGGGTAATGAGGGGATATGGATGGAGGGGCCGAGAGGGTCAGAGGTACATGTCCACATCCTGGGTAGACGATGGTCCCTAGAGGGCCCCTCAGGACCCGAGCTATTAATACAGGCTTAGAGGCAGAAGGAGACCACGCCGCAAGAGCATTTCATTATCAGTATCTGGGGCCAGTGATTTCATTCACTGCCCCTTTCCCATTCCCATCTGTAAACCCCTTCTCCAGGCAAATGCCCCACATTTACTTACAGTGGAATAATCCGTGGTCTTTTCTTCTAACGTACCCTTGGGCTTGCTAGGAACCTCAAAGACAGGAAAGGCAGAATAGATAGACTGGGATTGATTCTCCTCTCTAATGGGGACTCCTTGGGAGGTGAAGCCCAGACACAAAGCTCTCCTGAACTTTATGATACAATTAGTTGTGTAAGTCAGGCTTTTTCTATCATTATTTGACTAGACACTCACTCCCTGCAGAGAAAAATAATGATTCAGAGAACAGAACTCGGTGGTAATACTTCTAATCATATCTCTCTAGAGAGAATAAAGAATTTGCTACTTTCCTATTAACAGGCGAATCAATGAAGGCATTGCCCATGTTTATTCATTTTGTTCTTTCAGCATTCCCATGGGATGTGTTATGTGTGTTTACTTGGGATCGGACAGGGACAGGATTTCTGTTAAAAGACAAGACTTTTGCACAGAAGATTTAAAAACCAAGATCATGCCGTAAATTAATTTCTTTCAATGGTTATTCTATCAATCTTAAAACTGTTCCACTCTCTAATTCCTAGTTTCACTAGAGGAGAGGCAATGATCTCTTGGTCTCTGCTGGTTAGAGATCCCTGAATTCTGTTAAGGCATCACCTCAGAGAAATTGCGTTCTCTCAATAGAGAAAACGTCATTGTAAAAGAATCACTCCAAATTTCTCACAAATGTTATTGACCTGGTAGTTCAGGTATACTTCATCTTCTTCCTTGAATTTCTTCAGTGTGCCTTCCTTCTCAAGCATTTCTTAGCCACATATTTATTTCCTCACTGTGGGTTAGTGCCTCCAGATAAAATGGGCATACTTTTTCTTTCTCTATCCCCCCCCCCTTTTTTTTGCACTAAGTGACAAAGTTTGATGATTGTAAAATCCTTCCAGTTCTTACCCTCTGAATGTCTTTTCTTAACCTAGATCTCAACAGAGGTTTAGTTCTTAAATTATAGTGGAGGGAGCACTTCAAAATAATAGTAAATATTATTACTTCAAATAATAGTAATGTATTTAACCTATCATGGAGAACAGTAAAAGATATATCCAAGGGGAGTATAATTGGAGTTATTTCCCTTTTAACATAATCTGTGTGACCAATAGAGGCTTCCTCTACTTACCTCATTATTCTCCAAAGAACATACTCTACTTCATTCAAGTACTACCCCTAGCAGCTCCCAGTCTTGAAATTCTTATTCCTTATTTCAAGACAATTTTAACTGTTCTACCCACTTAACTTCATACTTAATACCGATTCTGCAAAGCACTCTTGGAGCCCTCTTCACCAATCCAACCCAAATTGGGCTCCCTCGTGAAATAGAACATAACATTTACATTTAGCATGCTTTCAGGTTGTACATAAATAGCTTTTGACTCTCAGTGTTTTTATCATTAATGTTTTCTAAAAGGTTACCACAGAAAAATTAATTTCATCACCAACATTTGGATAAAACTAAGGAAAATATTTTGGTGAATAGTAATTCAAATATACATAATTAGTACAATTTTTTTCTGACATGGACAATATCATGACATTGAACAGAGTCTACTGTGGATATAAAGAGGTGTCATGATATGGCTCTCTTTTTATCTTTCAAATTTTAAAGTGTATAGAACAAAAATATTCTTGTCTTAGACATTTTGTGAACATTATTAATATTTATATTGATTAATACTTTATATTTTAGCAAGAATAAATATGAGGAAGCATACTTGGCTCCATCAGTGGTGACGAGCCTGAGGAAAGCAAAGATCACCTGGTGGCCATCCAGCAGACCATCTGGAGGCAAAGACCCTTATCAAAGGAACTCACAAGTAATTAAACTGCCTGTAATCCCAGCACTTTGGGAGGCCAAGGCGGGTGGACCACGAGGTCAAGAGGTCCAGACCATCCTGGCCAACATGGTGAAACCCCATCTCTACTAAAAAAATACAAAAATTAGCTGAGCATGGTGACACACGCCTATACTCCCAGCTACTCGGGAGGCTGAGGCAGGAGAATCACTTGAACCTGGGAGCTGGAGGTTGCAGTGAGCCGAGATCGCACCACTGCACTCCAGCCTGGGTGACAGAGCGAGACTTTGTCAAAAAAAAAAAAAAAAAAAAAGGAAGAAGAAGTAATTAAACTTCCCTATTATCTAAAGCCACATCTGGTATCAGGCTTCTTTACAAGAATTTATAAGTAACTAGAATTCCTATACATCTCTGGAATGCATGCATGTCAAAACTCATTGTGCAATCTTTGCTGATATCATGGCCCATAATATCTACAAATGTCATCATTTACCATGGCCTACGTGACTAACATGGTCCAAACTCCCGCTTTAAGGTTCATAAATAACACTAAGGGAAATCCGCCATGGTGTGCTCAGTCCTCCTGCTGAAGTCCCCGGCTGCTGCACTCTGATACAGCATTCTATCTAATAAAACTTTCCACTTCAAACCTATACTATTGTTGGTAATTTATTTTACCACCCATGAGCCAACCACTGTCTGCTGCCAAAACTCGGACACCTCACCCAGCAGAACCTTTGTCAATGAAGGTCAATTTTGAAATAGAAGTGCTTGCTAACTACTATTAAAGATAATGCCTACAGCTTGGCCTAAATTTTCTTTAAATATTTTGCTATTTCTGAGACATACAGAAATACTTTCTCCACATGGCTTGAGTCTTTTATTTCTTTTCTTTTATTTATTTTTTTTTAAGTCCACTTGTCACATAGAATTTCAAGGGATAGTTGAGGAAGATAAAATAAGCAATGATAATGATTTTGAAATACTGAGGGCTGTTCTCACTATAACTTCTGTCATTGCACACCCTTTTAACCTTATAAAACGTTTGTAGGATATGCTCCATCAAAACAAAGGAGTAAACCAAGAGAGAGGATGGCATGAGGTTAATGAACTAGGGAGTCAAACTCAGAATAAAGGCAGATGGATTGCTAGGATGCAACCAGTTTATATAAAAGAAGCCTAGACGTCCACTGAGCAATATCTGCAAGTGAAAGTCCTAATGGATATATTATTTGAGGTGGCAGAGGGAGATTGAGTGGATATATTATTTGAGGCAGCAGAGGGGTGTACATTCAAGTTTTATCCTGAGATTGCAGCCATTCAATCAAATACTTAGGCTCCACTTCTAATTCTAGTTCTCTTGCTATTTCCACCGCATCTGTAGTTCCTCCACTGAGTCTAGAACCCCTTAAAGTCATCTGACAGAAAGACTTAACAATGAGCATGAAGAAACCAAGCATGGGGGGAAAAGGCAAGCAATTAGCATTATCATCATTATTTGCAGCTATAAGCATTCAGATTAATACACATTTCCTGCCATAAAGTCAAGAGTAAGAAAATATTGGCCAAATAAAGGGTTTGTTGTTGTTGTTGTTGTTGTTGTTGTTTTTTGCTTTTTAACCTCATTACCGTTGCTGATGTGTTGTGTATTAATGTGCTTCAAAGGGAAGGAGGAGAGTTGCTTTTCTTTCTCACAGTATCAGACTTCTCCTGCACTGCCTCCCCTTTATTGGCCTTATTAGTGAGACCACAGGAGTTGGAGAGTTGGTGCTGGCAACCAGTATATCTCTCTCTTTCTCTCTCTCTCTCTTTTTTTCCCACTAAGGGAGTAAGTGGCAGAAAGCCTCTTTATTTATTTATTTTAAAATCTGTATTTTAAATGTTCAAGAGTCTGTGTTCTTCTAAATAAAGAATAAAGGTAAGAAAATAATATGAACTTTATAGTTAATAAGGGGCTAGCATGATAAATCTACATTTTGCCTAAAAATAAACAATTGAGTTATATCAAGACCATTTTCTTCAATGCTAGTGTTAATTTAGTGAAATAGAGTTAACTCCATAAAGGAAATCAGTTAAGCCATATTAGATTTTTGGAAGTAATTTTAAAAATCTTTTATTCCTTGTGACAATTTCTATACTTTCCCAAACGATATGCTTGTACTTTTCAAGAAGAATTCCAAAAATGTGGCATCAATTATGATAAAATATAAATTATTAGAAGTCCAATAAAATCCAGATATTATTTTATAAATATGGTTCTTCACTAGAGGTAGTCAGACTCCTTGGAGAAATGGCTGTTTCTATGGCCAAAGCAGGAAATGTACACAATGATCCTGAATCACCTGATTATATGAGAAGAAAGTAAGTCTCAAAAAGATGGGGCGTATTAAAACTATGTGTGTGCAAGCTTCAAAGGTCCCTATCTAGGAAAATTTAAAACCCCAAAACAATCATATTAATGAATTATAATCTATTAAATTAAAAAAATCCATGAGTCCATATTGACAGCTAGCTAGACAGCATAGTGGGTAGACATAGTTACATGATATATAGGTGAAGGCTTCACTTATATTAAATTGCTAAATAATAAATGTAAAGGCAATGATAGAGTTACAAAATCAAATCTGCAATAATCATTACTAATAATTGAATCAGGCAAGATGATCAATGGGTGCTCAAACTAGTGGTTCAAAGCTTGAAAAGGAACAGGGTATTTATTCAAGCACACTATGGAGATAGTGCAAATTTGGTTACAGATCATAATAATGCAAATATCACAAGAAATTGAGTTGCAAAATGTTTTTGTTTCTCAGTGCATATAAAAGTTATGCTTATAATTTATTGTCATCTGTTAAGTATGAAATACCATTATGTTTAAAAAATGTATGTATCTTAATTTAAAAATACCTTATTGTTAAATAATGCTAATGACCATCTGAGCTCTCAGTGAGTCACAATCTTTTTGCTGGTGGAGAATGGTGCCTTAATGATGATGGGTGCTGAATGATCAGGATGGTGATTGCTGAAGGTGAGGTGGCAATAGCAGTTTCTTTTTCTTTCCCACCCTCTCTCCCTCCCTCCTTTCCTTCCTTCCTTCCTTCCTTCTCCCCATCCCCTCCCCCTCCCCTCCCCTCTCCCTCCCCTCCTTCTCCTCCTCCTTCTTCTCCTCCTCCTCCTTCTTCTTCTTCTCCCCTTCCTTTCTTCCTTCCTTCCTTCCTTCCTTTCCTTCTTTTCCTTCCCTTCCTTTCCTTCCCTTCCTTCCTTCCTTCCTTCCTTCCTTCCTTCCTTCCTTCCTTCCTTCCTTCCTTCCTTTAAGCCAGGATCTCCCTTTGTCACTGAGGTTTGAATACAGTGGTGCAGTCACAGCTCACTGCAGCCTCCACCTTCTGAGCTCAGGTGATTCTCCCACCTTAGCCTCCCAAGTAGCTGGGACTACAGGTGCCCACCACCATAACTGGCTAATTTTTTGCATTTTTCAGAGACAGGGTTTTGCCATGTTGTCCAGGCTAGTTTTGAACTCCTGGGGTCAAGCAATTTGCCTACCTTGGCCTCCCAAAGTGCTGAGATTACAGGTGTGAGCCACAGCACCCAACCAGCAATTTCTTAAAATAAGACAATAATAAAGTTTACTGCAGTGATTGACTGCTCCTTTTACAAATGATTTATCTGTAGCATGTGATGCTGTTTGATAGCATTTTACCCACAGTAGAACTTCTTTCAAATTTGGAGTCAATCCTCTCAAACACTGCTACTACTTTATCGACTGAGTTTATGTAATATTCTAAATCATTTCTTGTCATTTAACAATGTTCACAGCATCTTCACCAGCAGCATAGTCATCTCAATAAACCATTTTCTTTCTCATCCATAAGAATTCTACGTACATTCAAGTTTTATCATGCGATTGCAGCAATTCAGTCACATACTTAGGCTCCACTTCTAATTCTAGTTGTCTTGCCATTTCCACCACATCTTTAGTTACTCCACTGAGTCTACAACCCCTCAAGGTCATCTATAAAGGTTCGAATAAACTTCTTCCAAACTATTGTTAATGCTGATATTTTGACCTTCTCCCATTAATCATAAATGTTCTTTACATTATTTAGAATGGAGAATCTTTTCTGGAAAGTTTTCAGTTGACTTTGCCCTGATTCATCGGAGGGATCCCTGTGTAGGGCAGCTATAGCCCAGTGAAATGTATTGCTTAAATATTAAAACTTAAAAGCAGAAATCAGTCCTTGATCCATGGGCTGCAGAGTAGAAATTGTGTTAGCAGGGATGAAATCACTGTACATCTCCATCAGAGTTTTGGGGCGACAAGGTGCATTGTCAGTGAGCAGTAATACATTGAAAGGAATCTTCTTCTTTTCTGAGTAGTCGGTCTCAACAGTGGGCTTAAAATATTCAGAAACCCTACTAGCATGAAGAATGTGGCAAAGTGTTTTACAAGTCCTCAATTCTTAGCAGACATAAGATAGTTTATATTGGAGAGAAACTTTACAAACCCGAAAGATGTGACAATGCTTTTAACAATACCTCAAACTTTTGAAAATATAAAAAAAATCATAATGGTCCCAGACCCCAGAAATGTGAAGAATCTGTCAAAGCCTTTAAATGGTTGTCACCCATGATTTTAGGTAAGATAATTCATATTGTAGAAAACTACATGTGTGAAGAATGTGACAAAACTTTAATGCTCACATTTTATTGCACAAGAAAGCGTTTTTACTTGAGAAAAAATTGTACAAATATAAAGAACATGATACTTGTTCATATCTTACTCAACATCCAAGAGTTCATACTTAATAAAAGCATTGTAATTGCTATTACTGTCAAAATGTCTTTCAGGAAATATAAACCATTAAAGTGAAGAGGAGCATTCATTCTGAAGACTAACATTACAAATATAAAGAGGATTGTAGTACCATTACTTGTGTCATAGATGT
Source organism: Macaca nemestrina (assembly GCF_043159975.1). Taxonomy (NCBI): domain Eukaryota; kingdom Metazoa; phylum Chordata; class Mammalia; order Primates; family Cercopithecidae; genus Macaca; species Macaca nemestrina. Next base: position 14,773,212 of record NC_092128.1, read on the forward strand.
TATTGTGCAGATTTTCTATTAGAGGAAAACTCTGAAGCAGTTTCTCAAAACTTGTTCAACATCAGGGAATTTACATTGGAGAAAACCCTAATAAATGTAATGAGTTTGAATAAAGATTTGCTCAAAAATGACAGTTAAGAAAACACCAGAGAGTTCATAGTAAAATATATTTTTACAGATGCAGTAAGTATGAAAAAATACATTTACTCTAAAATTAAGTCAAAATTATGTCTATGTCAACATCAGATAATTCACAGTAGAAATAACGAAGACATTGATCCTTTAGACATTACACTAAATCAGAGTATTATGTGTAGAAAATTTTCCCAAACTAAAGTTGTTAGATAAATTATTTGTATATAACTTTAAAAGAAGATTGGAGAGTTGTAATTGCATTCAAAGTATACTATTTTCCTGGAAAAAACTGACAGATTTTTTTGGAAAGTGAATAATGATATAATTCAACTCACAAATTACTTCCTGCTGTGTCTTTAATTTTTATGGTCATAATAAAAACTATATAGAAGTATAAATAAAAAATTCAGTATACCATGCTGCAAGCAGATGTACTGTCATCCAGGCTTTGCTGCTCAATTTACAGAACATGGCAGAGTAGATTTAGCATAATGCTTAAGGGCCCTAGGATTTTTGGACTGGTTACTGAGCATTGGCTTCAACTTAAAGTCACCAGCTGCATTAGCGCCTAACAAGAGTGTCAGCCTGTCCTTTGAAGTTTGAAGCCAGACATTGACTTCTCCTCTCTAGCTATGAGAGTCCTAGATGGCATCTTTTTCCAATAGTACCTTGATCAGCAACCTTAGCTAGATCTGGATAACGTGTGGCAGCTTCTACAGCAGCACTTGCTGCTTCATCTCACACTTCTATGTTATGAAGACAGCTTCTTTCCTTAAACCTCATGAACCAACATGCGGCTAGCTTAAAAACTTTTCTTCGGTAGCTTCCTCACTTCTCTCAGCCTTTGTAGAAGGGAAGAGAATTAGGGCCTTGCTCTGAATGAGGCTTTGGCTTAAGGGAATGTTGTGCCTGGTTTGATCTTCTATCCAGACCACTCAAACTTTTTCCATATCAGCAATAAGGCTGTTTCACTTTCTTATCATTCATATGTTCACTGGAGTATCACTTTTAATTTTTCTCAAGAATTTTTCTTTTGTATCCAGAACTTGGCTGTTTGGTGCAGGAGGCCTGGCTTTGAACCTATCCTGGCTTTTGACATGCCTTCCTCATTAACCTTAGTTGTTTCTGGCTTTTGATTTAAAGTGAGAGATATGTGACTTTCCTTTCATTTGAACAAATAGAGGCCACTGTAAGATTGTTAATAGACTTAATTTCAATATTGCTGCGTCTCAGGGAATAGGGAGGCCCGAGGAGAGGGAGAGAAACAGAGGAACAGTTAATTAGCAGAACAGTTAGAACAAACGTTGATTGTTTTCTGTTTTATATGAATGTGATTCTTAGTGCCCTAAAATGATTATAATAGTAACATGAAAGATTAGTGATTACAAATCACCATAACAGATACAATAATAATGAGAAAGTTGGAAATATTGGAAAAATTACTGAGTTGTTAGGTAGAGGCATAAATTAAGCACATGCTGTTGGAAAAACGGTGCAGATAGACTTGCACAACTCAGGGGTGCCACAAACATTCAGTTTATAAAAAAGCATAATATCTGTGAAAGGCAATAAAGGGAAGTGCAATAAAATGAAACAGAATAAAATGAAGTGCACTCGTATAATGATTTTAATATATGCACCAGAAATTACATTAGGAAAATATTAAGAACTGTATTGTATGAAGATATTTGGGAGTCACCATCTTTACCAAGGGATGCATGTTTGCATCACCAATAATTGGACAAATTAACATCACGCCTGTACTCCTGAAATGCAGCTAGGAGGGTACCATTCTTTTTAAATGTGAAAAGTTAGTAATCCAAATGAAAACATGAGGAATATTGTACACTCCCAGTCTGAAGAGCATTCTACTAAATAACTGCTGTAGCAAATTCAAAACATCAATGTCTGGAAAGACAAAAAAAAAAAAAAGCTTGAGTAAGTATTATAGATGCAAGGAACCTAAAGATAGGTGACATTAAATACAATGTGTAATCTTGGATTAGGTTCTGGGTGAGTGGAGGTGGAAGGAGGATATTGTATATTAGAAAAAAAATTCAATATTAAATTTCCTGATTTTAGTAATTGTACTATAGCCAGGTTAGTAAATGTGTTTGTTCATGGTGAAAACACAAAGAACTTAGGGATAAATAGGCATCATGTCTATAATTTAATATCAAGAATTTCAGAAAAATTATAAGTTTACATAGAGAAAAAAGCATAATAAGGCAAAAAAGAAAGACATGTTAACTTTTACTAAGTCTGGGTGAAGGTATATGAAAGTTTTTTGCAAGATCTGTGATACTTTTCTGTGATTTTAAATTTATTTCATAATCAAACATTTAAAACAAAAAGGTAACAAATCTGGGAAAGCAGGAGAAACTGCCAAGTGAAGACAAGCATACAACCTTCCTCTGAACTTATTTGGAGATGAATAACTGCAGTTTTCATTGATCCTCCAGTTCTAACCTCTCCATCATTCTTCAGTCCTTGACAGACTGCCATTAAGGAATGGAATGCCACTAATCATGGGTCACAGAATTCATCCTGGTGGGATTCCAGCTCAGTGCAGACATGGAAATGCTCCTCTTTTGGATCTTCTCCCTGTTATGCATCTTCAGCCTGCCAGGGAATGGCATGATCTTGGGACTCATCTGTCTGGACCACAGTCTGCACACCCCCATGTACTTCTTCCTCTAACACCTGGCCATCACAGACATGTCCTATGCTTCCAACAGTGTTCCCAAGATGTTAGTGGATCTTGCGAACCAGAAAAGCACCATCTCCTTTGTGCCATGCATAATGCAGACTTTTTTGTATTTCGCTTTTGCTGCTACAGAGTGTCTGATTTTGGTGGTGATGTCCTATGATCGCTATGTAGCCATCTCCTGCTCCCTACGTTACAATGTCCTCATGAGCTGGAGATTGTGCACTGTCCTGGCTGTGGCATCCTGGGAACTCAGCTTCCTCCTGGCTTTGGTCCATTCATTTAGTTCTCATTCTGAGGCTGCCCTTCTGTGGGCTCATGAAATCAACCATTTCTTCTGTGAAATCCTGTCTGTCCTCAAGTTGGCCTGTGCTGACACCTGGCTCAACCAGGTGGTCATATTTTCTGCTTCCGTGTTCATCCTGGTGGGGCCGCTCTGCCTGGTGCTGATCTCTTACCTGAGCATCCTGGCAGCCATGCTGAGGATCCAGTCTGGGGAGGGCCGCAGAAGGGTCTTCTCCATCTGCTCCTCTCACCTCTGCGTGTGGGGCTCTTCTTTGGCAGTGCCATTGTCATGTACATGGCCCCCAAGTCCCGCCATACTGAGGAGCAGCAGAAGGTCCTTTCCCTGTTTCATAGCCTTTTCAATCAGATGCCAAACCCTCTAATCCACAGCTTGAAGAATGCAGAGGTCAAGAGCATCCTGAGGAGGACACTGAGGAAGGAGAGACTGATGTAAGACATCTCAAAGGGCACCAAGAGGAGAGGGCCCTGCTCCCTACAAAATGTGGAAGTTGACTTTTTTGTCTTCTGCTAGGATAAATGCTACCTTAAAATTAAATATTTATTAACTTAAACATATAAACTGAAATCTTAAACTCTTGAGAGGAAAATAGAAGAATACCTTCATTAATTAGGTAGAAATATATTTGTAGAAAAGACACAATAATCAATAGAAGTAAAATTTGAATAATTAACATTGAAAATTTTTGAAATTAATCACTGTGCTTATCGAAGTCTCCATTAAGAAACAAGAAATGCATCCACAAAGTGATAAAATTCACTGTCCTGTATCCAGCAAAGAACTACAGACAATATATAAAAAGAACTCCTTCAAATTAATATTAAAAGACAAACAAATTTTATAAAATGGGCAAAGTGCTTGAACAGACACTTCTCAAAAGAAATGCAAGTGGTCAATAAACATATAAAATGCTGCTCTACACCATTAGTCAGCAAGAAAATGTAAATTAGTTACCATCAGGTAGCATTTTATATCCCCTCGACTGTCTAAAATTTTTAATGGATTATTCATTACTGAAATGATTGGAAATCTAACTCCAATAATTGGGAAACAGTTAATACTAGTAAAGTTTGTACCCATTGAATTAACATGTTAGAGCACATTATATATTCTCTGGGTCAACAGTTAGTGACTTTTTCCTGTTAGAGGCCACAGAAAAATATATAAGACTTTGAGGACCATCTTCTTCGTCATAAAAATTCAACTCTGGAAAAGCAGTCATAGACAATGTGTAAATGAACGGGCGTGGTTGTGTTTTAGTAAAATTTTCTTTACAAAAACAGTAACTGATCAAAGGGGCCCAGGGACACTAGCCTGCCAATACTTGTTCTAGATCTATGAACTAGTCTAGGTCCAGCTGATTCAAAGTCAGAGACCTTCACTGGGTAGGGTCTCAGGGACCGTACATTATGATTAGATGTGTTTTAAGAACAAGACCCAGTGGTCATTTTGGAGTCATTCTAGAGTGAGGCTTTTCTCCTGATAACTTACAAAATATATGACTTAATGGCTTATGGATTATAAATACTCATGTTTGCTCCAATATAGTTAGATAATAATGTTAACAACCCAATAAAAACAAGCACAGAGACATCTCGTACAGATTAGCTTTTTCACTACTGGACATATCAGGGACTTGGATTTGTAGTTATTTACTTTAAAATTTCACAGGCAATTTACTAGAAGCTGTTTATACCTTTATGTTAAAATCATTCTAGTTTTAATTATACATTCAGAAAGTCACTCTTATCTCATCCTGGATTAAAAGGAAATGTAATTCTTGACCCTCATCTGGTAGCTGATGATAACTTTGCATGGGGAATCACAAGGAAAGATGATAAATAACGAAACCTCAGGACAAGTTGGAGTTCTTACAGTGGATCCACTTTTAGCATGTAAAGAAGGGAATCACATAGACTGATAGGGCAGGAAAATTCTAAAGCTGAGAATTACTCCAATATTCAGAGACTGAGTTATCTTAATTTGTCATCTCAGAACATTTTATATCTATCAAGCTTCTTTTCTTACCCTGAAAGAAATTGTTGTGTAACAGTATGTGTTATACTTTTTTTCCTACCTTTCTTGGTTCTCTTCAGCCAATTTTAAATCAACACACCCATTTCTAGCCTTCATATACCTGAACATAAGTATTCTCTCAGTGACTCCCAGCTCCCTGGTGCATAATATTCCATGGATAAAATGCTCTGCGCCATTTGCTTTCAAATATCCTTTTGCCATCTTCTCACAAAAAGATTTGGGCATTTCTAGCTACCATTTGTCTTAAAACATGTAATAAAGGAAGTACAGTGATGTACTTCATACAGTGATGTACTTTCATAAATATGAAAAAATACCTTCTGATTGTAAACTTCAAGCATATGAAACAATGAATCCCTGATTTCTAAAAGCAAAATGAAACAAAAATAAATCTATTTCATAACTTGCTTGTCAACAGTATTCCAATCTAGTCCAATTTATCAATATTTGCTTTTAATGCAATCTAAACATTTTTCAACTTGGTATGTTATTTTACATAACAAATGGACAAAGCAACATTGTCCATTATTTTAAAAAATCTTCCCTTAGATATGTTATAAAAACATTATCTTTGTGTCTTTGACACTTTGGTCTTGAATACACAAGGAATTGAGTTATTTTGCAGGCTTTGAGTATTTTTAGGGAGACTCAATTGTCCCAGCCGCATTTACTACAAAGTTCTTCCTTCTCCAGTGATTGATCATGCCGTGCTGCCTGTAGTTTAGCAAGAACTAAAAAAGGCATAAATCTACTTCCATAATTTATATTCTATTCAGTTTGTTTCTTGGTACATCGTTATATGAATTTTGTAAAATTTTACTTTAATTGTTTTTGCTTTTCAAAAATATAGATTTTCATACCAATTTTGTAACAAGCTACCTTGTTAAAGTTTCATATAATTTTAATAATATGTCAGAAGATTATTTTAGATTTTCTGTATATCTGACAATTGTGTCCTTTGCATTAATTACAGTTTGTTTCTTCTTTCTCAAATGTGCATGTATTTATTCCTTTTATCTAATTGTACTGGTAGAAATCTTTAGTAAAAAACTGAGAAAAAGGAAAAAAATGATAATGATGTGTATCCTTACCTTGTTCTTTACATTAAATGGAAAGATGCTAGCATTTCACCATTCAGTAGACTATCTGCTGTGTTTTTTGTTTGTTTGGTGGTTTTTTTTTGTAGGTTATCTTTAAGAAGGCTTACTGCCATATAAGTTATAAAAAGTTTTATCATGACTTGGCATTGAATTTTGTTAAATACTTTTCTAGATCTACGGAGATGGCCATATTATATGCATCCTTTAATTTGTTAGTGTGACAAATTATATTCATTGTTTGTTTTCATGTTAAATATTTCCTGCATTCTGGGGATAAAAACAACTTAATCATAATATACTACTACTTTATTTGGCTGAATTTGACTTACTAATATTTTCTTTTTCCTTCTTAATTTTGATTTCAGTTAATACAAACATTTTATCTTAAAATTATTTTTTATTTAAATTACAGTTCAACTTCATCACACTCTGAGTAACTTAGAAGCACACAGTACTTAAATGACTTGGATTGTAAAGTTTATGTTTTGTGATACACATGTGGGATAATTACAAATGAGTAATACTAAGCACGGAGAAATGCAAGAGTATTTTATTTCAGTGTATATTATAAGCTGTATAATTAGGTAAAGTTGTTTCCATGACTTGAAAGGTGTCCATAAAACACATTTCTCTCCCCACAGCATCTTATCCTTTGGGCTTTCAGAGTGACTGAGATTTATTCCCCTGTATTAAGGCATCATATTTCCAGAAGTTCTCAATTAAAATAAATTATAAAGGAATGTATCCCAACCAAGTCCCTAATCTTTCCTGAATGATACAGGTTAGGATTTCTTATTTATCTATCTATTTATTTATTATTTTGTCAAGAGGCTTTAACATGATATCTACTCTCTTAAGAAGCTTTTAATTGCACTATGTAGTATGGTCAACCATAGGGCATAATGTTGTACACTAGATCTCTGGAACTTACTCATGTTGCATTATGGAAAATGTATATTCATTCAATAGCAACTTCATGTCTCCCCTTGCCCTCTGTCCCTGGCAACAAGATTCTGTTTTGTTTTTATGAATTTGACTATTTTTAGATAACTCATATAAGTAGAATCATGCAGTACTTGTTCTTCTGTGACTGGATTATTTTATTTAGCATAATGTCCTTCAGTTCATTGATGTTGTTGCATGTGTTATGTATCATATGTTATCAAGCTTAGTAGATGAAATGCCTACTATTAAAGAAGAAACGTAATAGTTCAACAATAGATTGATATTTTATATACTGTATGCTCTTGGCATGCTTTTGTATTTAAAAGAGTTTCTCATAACAAAATTTAAAAACATCTTACTGGTGATTAAATATTGTTATTCCAAAGCAAGACTGAAGATTTTGTTGTCTTTCAACACCTAAAAATATGACCTAATTTCAATATGATAACCAACTTTTATCTAACATCTTTTTTCTTTCTTTCTTTCTTTCTCTCTCTCTCTCTGTCTTTCTTTCTTTTTCTCTTTCTCTCCTTCTCTCTTTCCTAATATGAGTCTTAAGTTTCAAGTAATAAAACTCTTTTCATGGCTTCTACATTTAAATTATATTTAGGGTTTTCCGTATATTACTAAGTATCTATGATTTGTTCCTTCTTTTTATTAAAAAATGATAAAAATAGGCCTGTTTGGTATGTCTCATGTTTGATTAATGCAACTTCTCTCTGAGCTGAGTAGCCCATAGCTGAGATCCAAGTGTTGAATAGGCTTCTCATTTCTTATCACACATCACAGCAAATCCTAAATAAGAGCATTAAAAAATAAGCTAAACTTTTCTCATGGTTTGTATATGGAAAAGCAGTGTTGTGCTATACATATGCCTATAAACAACTATGAATTCATCATAAGACATTGTTTACTTATCATAGTTCTTGACCTTCTATATGACATTCTACACTTCATTTCCATGGTAATCTTACCCAAACTGATGAAAGCCTTGGCAGGCTCTGTCTAAAAGGGTCCTCATGTGGTAAATGTCCTAATATTCATAAATATTCATAAATAACTGACCTTGGCCAACTATATTAATGCCTATCAAAGCTTTTACTATCTGCCCCCCATATTTACTGTTAATATTGCTCTAACTCACTTCATTTACCTGCTTTCTTCTTCTGATCAAAGTGAACCACGTGATTGTCTATAACTTGTTCAAATTCTAAATGACTCCTCCCCTAGTTTGAGGTACATTCTGTTAGTTAACCCTGACATGTCATTTTTTGTTATCACTCGTATATTTAATCAATGTATCCTTTGCATTGTATAAGCCATAAATGTTAAATATGTTTGCAGAAATTACCTCTTTTCCAATATTAATCTGCTAAAATGGTTAACCTGATAGCTTTGAAACAACCATGCCTCCTTGCTAAAAATTTAAACATTTACATCTTTAGTAAAAATTTGACTTTGGGGTAGATCATAGTTTTAGTGCATTATAAAAATATAGAAATTTACCAACTTTGTCAGACACCCTAATAATAATTGAAAAATAAATTATTAACTTGATGGTATTGTACATCCAAAGGAAATCACAGTTTTTAAAACCCTAAATAAAGATAATACTTGTAAAACTGATTTATTAATATACTGCCTTAGCTAACAACTATACAAACAGTATTCATTGTTTATTTTATCACCATTATCATCATAAAGACAGTGGTTCAATCCAGTCTCATGAATCTAGGAGATCTCTTGCCACCATGAAAGATAAATGATGTTGGCTGTAACAAAGCTGTGTCAGGATGTTTGGTGTCACCATCTACATACAAGTTGGTTCAAACATTAAAAAGTATTGATGAAAAACATTTCAACAGCTTCAACAGGTAATTCAATCTTGCCTTCTCAGTAATTAGCATCACCCAAGAGTAAGTGTAAAGTTTGAATAATGCTCAAAACTGTTATTGTCTCCAGGGCAATTTGAATATTTACTCATGGATTTCATTTTACCAAATCCTAAAGCTTTAATATGTTTTAGGGCTTTTTACATAGTTTAGTATTGATCTAAAGTTTTCCATATCTTATTCCCTTTTACTCCTAAATTATTCCATCAAGGGATACAAGATGTTGTACAGACATATAGACCAATGGAAGAGAATAGAAAACCCAGAAATAAAGCTGCACACCTAAAACCACTGATCTTTGACAAAGTCAACAAAAATAAGCAATGGGGAAAGGACTTCCTATTCAACAAATGGTGCTGGGATAACTGGCTAGCCATATGCAGAAGAGTGAAACTAGACCCCCTACTTTCACCATATATAAAAAATAACTCAAGATGGATTAAATACTTAAATGTAAAACCACACCTTTAAAAATCCTAGAAGAAAATCTAGAAAATACCCTTCTTGAATTCAGCATTGACAAAATAATTGTTGGCAAGGTCCCCAAAAGCCATTGTAAAAAACCAAAATTGACAAATAGGATGCAATTACACTAAAGAGATTGTGCACAGCAAAAGAAACTATCAACAGAATAGACAGACAACCTAAAGAATGAGCGAAAATATTTGCAAACTATGCATCCAACAAAGGTCTAATATTGAGAATCTATAAGAAACAAACAAATCAACAAGCAAAAACAACCCCATTAAAAATGGGCAAAAGACATGAACAAACACTTTTCTAAAGAAAACATACAAGCAGCCAACAAACATGAAAAAATGCCCATCATCACTAATAATCAGATAAATGCAAATCAAAACCACAATGAGATTCCATCTTACATCAGTCAGGATGGCTATTATTAAAAAGTCAAAACATAACAGATGCTGGCAAGGCTGCAGATAAAAGGAAACACTTATACACTGCTGGTGAAAATGTAAACTAGTTCAATCATTGCAAAAAGCGATTTGGAGGTTTCTTAAAGAACTAAAAACAGAACTACCATTCAACTTAACAATCCCATTACAGGGTATATGCCCACAGGAAAAGAAATATTTCTACCAAAGAAACACATACATGTGTATGTTCATCACAGCACTAGTCACAATATCAAAGACATGGAATCAACCTAGGCGGCCATCAGAAGTAGATTGGATAAAGAAAATGTGGTACATATATACCATGGAATACTACATAGCCATAAAAAATGAAATTATGTCCTTTGCAGCAATATGTCTGCAAATGGGAGTCATTATCCTAAGCAAATTAATACTGGAACAGAAAACCAAATACCACATATTCTCATTTATAACTGGGAGCTAAACTTTGAGTACATATAGACATAAAGATGGGGAAAGTAGACACTGGGGACTACTAGAGAGCATAAGGAGGGAGGGTGTGTGGACTGCAAAATGATCTGTTGGGTACTATGCCTAGTACCTGGTGGAGGGATCATCTGTACCACAGACCTCATCATCACACAATACACCCATGTAACAAACCTGCACATGTACAACCTGAATCTAAAATAAATGTAGAAATTATTTTAAAAATGTACACAAAACATAAATGTATAGGGCAAGGGATTATCAGTAAATGGCCATTACCCAGCTGCCTTCCTACCCCTCCCAGTCACTATCTACTCCCTTCACCCTAATGATGTCTAATATCCTGGCTTTAACATTATAGTTTAGTTATTGCCCATGTTTGAAATTTACGTAAGTGGAATCATACATCTTTTTGTGTCTGGCTTTTAATCGCTCTGTGTTTGTAATATTCATCCATGTTACAAAATGTTGAGGTTCGTTCATTTTCTTTGTTATTTAGTATTCTGCTGCATGAATATACAACAGATTACTCAACTTCTCCCTGTTGATAGATATTTGGATTCTTTTCAGGTTTTAGCTATTATAAAACAACGCTGTTATCTCCTTTAACACCAGAGTTTCATTTTGCCTGTTTCAGGAAATTATATAAAATGTCACTGTGACATAAAAAGTAAATAAATAAAAATAAAAACAAAAAGTTGTCCTAACATTTTTAAAGGAAAAGCTAAATATTCTGATAATTTTGCTCTCCTATCTAGTGAGATGGTTCCTTGATTTTAAAGAACATATATTCCATTGAATATGGCCCTATTTTCAAAGCTTGAATTTAATCAGTCACCATTTTTATATTAAACTTCTTCTACAAAATATATTCAAAATTCTTGCTTCAGGAAATCACATGTTTTAAAGGCAAAGCCCATACACCCTTCCCATGGGCCTCTTCCTCTGCAGTGCTCTGTGGAGGGCGCTCTTCACCTGAGCGTTCCTCAGGCTGTAGATCAGGGGGTTCAGCATTGGGTTAAAGAGACTGTGAAACAGGGACAGCATTTTCTCCTGCTCCTCTCGTTGATTAGAGTCTGGGACTATGTAAACCACCATGGCTATGCCAAAGAAGAGTCCAACCACACACAGGTGGGAGGAGCAGGTGGAGAGGGCCTTTATGCGGCCCTCCTTTGTCTGGATCTTCAGGATGGCCCCGACGATGTGCATGTAGGAGACCAGAATCAAGGAAAGAGGCCCGACTAAGACAAACACACAGGTAGCAAATATGAAGACTTGGTTAACCCAGGTGTCAGCACAGGCCAGCTTGAGGACAGACAGAATTTCACAGAAGAGGTGGTTCACATCCTGGGGCCCACAGAAGGGCAACCTTAGAAGGAGAATTGCATGTACCAAGGACAGAGCAAACCCACATGACCAGGATGTGAGAGCCAGGATCGTGCACACTCTCCAGCTCATGATGACAGTGTACTGGAGAGGGTGACAGATGGCCACATACCTATCATAGGACATCACCACCAAAATCAGACACTCTGTAGCAGCAAAAGTCAAATACAAAAAAGTCTGCATTATGCATGAAACAAAGGAGATGGTTCTTTTCTTGTTCATCAGATTTGCCAACATCTTGGGAACATTGTTGGAAGCATAGGACATGTCAATGACGGCCAGGTGTGAGAGGAAGAAGTACATGGGGGTGTGAAGCTTATGGTCCATGCAGATAATCCCAAAGATGATCCCATTCCCCAGCAGGGTGAGTGTATAGAAGACAGAGAAAAGTCCACAGAGGAGAATCTCCAGTGCTGAACCAACCTGGAATCCCAGCAGGGTGATATCTGTGATCCATGTCTGGTTGCCTTCCATGCTCTTGTGGCAGAGAAAGACAAACCCTCATCTAGGACAGAAAGGTCAGAGCTGTGGGCCAAAGATGCACAATATTTGCTGAGTGTTTCAGAGGGGGAATTAAGAAATATATTATTTTGAATGAGTTCTTTGTTGAATTTGTTTTCAAATATGTTACTGGAACCACTCAATTATGCTCATTAAATTTAAAAAATCCTCTGGTACCAATAGAGTAATAGGAAAAAATATTTAGCTAAAATGCTTATTATATATAAAAAACAGATTAACATAAGGTGTAATATAATATATCTTGTATTATTGCATACACATACATGCATGCAAACACGTGTCATTTTGGAGAATTCAGGTACTCTGCTTCTTTTATAGGGTGGAATCCTTAGTTATTAACATAGTGAAATGAGAGATGACACTGACAAAATGCTGCAGTACAAAGTGGTTTTGTATCCTGGGCGTGCTTGTATTTTTCTATCCAATATGAAGTGATTAGGGCACTCTGTTCTTTATATTCTCGCTTAGCAATCCATTTACCTTCTCACATGAATTCTGCTTTCATATTTGAGATTTAAAATCTTTTGTAAACAGCTTTTCATCTTTTGTAGTTTCTTTAAAACTTCCTACAACCCTCATTTTTTCAGCCACTGGCCAAGACTCCCTGGAAGCACCTCTGGCACCTACTTTCCATCTCTAGGGTTTGTAGTTCTGTTTCAAGAATTTTATTTAATTCTTCATCAGCACTTAATGCTAAAATTTAGTCATATGTGAAAGAATTAAAATGGAAGAAAATAGCTTCAAGTCTGTAAATCAAAATAGTAAATATATAATATACAAAAATAAAAGGAAATACATTAATATATAATAATATATAAAAGCAGTACAATATCCTTTTTGTTACAATTTGTTGAATTTTTTTTCTCGCCAGAAATTTTTGGTTTCTATTTCTCTTATGTTTGGTAGCATTGAGATAAATATTCTTACAAACTTATGTTTGGCTTATATTGATGAATTTTAATTGAGAATGTATTCTAAAAGTGAATTTGCAGGTGCTAAATATATTGATATTTCAAAGCTTTTGATATCTATTTCCAGCTTTGCTTCAGAAAATTTACCAATATAAATTCTAGTAATTTATACCTATATAAATTCTATTAGTGTATACCAATATCATGTATCACTGATGTGTACCTCAGAATCATGCCTCTTCCCCACATGGTCATCACTACTAAGTATTTTTATTTTCAACCTTTGCTAGTTTGATAAGAGAACAATAGTGTCCAGTTTCGGTTGGTACTTCATCCATCCTTTAACAAATGATCCTGGAGTGCATGATCTGTAAATAAGATAATTACTGACTGTGAAAAGAACAACAAAAAATAATCTGGATAAAATAATCGAAAGTTGCTTGGTTTGAGGAAGGCTCCTTTAGATGAGATGATCAGGAAAGGTCCCCCTCAAGAAGAGTCAGGTGAAAGGAACCTAAACAATGAAGGCCACAACCCCGCCCAGAGCTAAAGGAGGACCATTCTCTTCACAGGGAACAGTAAAGGAACAGTAAAGGCAAAGTCTCTAAACAAGAAGCACTTGGTGACTTCTGCAAAGAGAAAGAAAGAAACACAATGTACCTGAAGCATAGTGAGCAAAAGGTTGTACTTATTCTTTGTAATCTTATTTATATTTAAAAACAATTTTGAATAATGATTTGATAGCACAATAGGGTGACTATAGTCAATAATAACATAATTGTACATTTTGAGATAACTTAAAGAGTATAATTGTATTTGTATTATTTGTGACTCAAAGGATAAATGCTTGAGGAGATGGACACCCCATTCTCCATGATGTGCTTATTTCAGATTGCATGCTTTATCAAAACGTCTCATATACTCCATAAATATATATGCCTACTATATACCCACAAACATTTTTTAAAAATTAAAAAATTAAAAAAATTGGAATTAACTTAAAATTTTATCAGTTGGGGATAGATTATTTTCATATGGCTGTTATTACAACACAGAATACCATGCAGCCATGAAAAAGGACAATTTTGATCTTTAGGTCATCACATGAAGTTAATGTATATGTGTATTATATGACCTGATTTATATTTTAGAATATAAACATATTTATGTCTTTTGTATCTATTCATATATATGCAGGAAAATTCTTTAAATTAAGCATGAAATTGTTTATACTGATGACCTCTACAAACTAGGAATACTCAGCAACTTACCTTTGTATAAATTGTTTGCACATCTGTTTGTTTTTTAATAAACTTTATGCTTTACAGGAAACAAAACAGGACATTTCTTATTTGGAAAAACTTCACAATGAAATATAGAATTAAAGTTTACTCTATTTCTGCTCATCTTCTCACTAAATTTTTTTGTTTGTTTGTTTTTGTTTTTGTTTGAGACGAAATCTTGCTCTGTCGCCCAGGCTGGAGAGCAGTGGCACGATCTCAGCTCACTGCAATCTCCGCCTCCTGGGCTCAAGCAATTCTGCCTCAGCCTCCAGAGTAGCTGGGACTACAGGCGTGCGCCACCACATCCAACTCATTTTTGTATTTTTAGTAGAGACAGGGTTTCACCATATTGTCCAGGCTGGTCTTGAACTAATGACCTCAAGTGATCTGCCCACTTTGGCCTCCCAAAGTGCTGGGATTACAGGCGTGAGCCACCACACCCGGTCTTCTCACCAAGTTTTAACAGGAATATCTAATCTTAGAAGACTTTCTTAGAGCTTCAAGTGGGAGAAATGTCACTAAATTATGAGAAAGTATTAACCCCTAACAAGTAAATAGATATTGAAAAACTTCAGTATCATTTCTCCTATGGAAGCATATATTTTTTCCCTGAGTTGTCCTGATAGAGAAACAATCAACATTGTCTATTGACTAAAAGTAGAAGTGGATCTTAAATCAGGTTGAAAATTATTGCCAAGTCCACCAAATTGTGAACGAGGGCAGAAACAAAGCCAAGTTATGAATCTGCACAGGTCAAAGAAAATGAAGTTCATCATACAGAGAACTACATTTCAATGCCTTTAAATTTTCTCATTTATAAAGTAACTTCTGGGAATTTCCAGTTAAAACTTGAAAGAAAGAAACAGGGAGCTGAAAAGACTAAATTTCTCTCCAAAGATAGTCTTCCGATGAGACATAGGAGACCTTCCAGAGGTGAAGTGGGATCACAACTTACAGAGGGAGGGCAGCCTGAGACAGATTCCTGGGTGTGGGATGTGAGAGAGTGGCTCTCAGCTGTGCTGTGTGCATCTCTGTGTTTCTGCACCCAGTTCAGGGACCCAGGGTAGCAAGCACTTGGATGCCTCAGCAATTACAAATGCATCATGAGCTTCCTTTTGCCAAATGGTTAGGATTTTGACTAATCAAAGTTTTATAAGTAAAATTATCTGTATTTATAGAATTTTACATGTGATTTTTTTTTGTATGACATTTCTGAAAGAAAGCAGTAGCCAAAATAAATGATTTCTGAAGGAATGGAATAAATAAAGGAGCAAATAGAACTGTTAGTCTAATTTCATTAGATGTGAACTGCATCCAAACCAAATGTAACATGAGATGTCAAATGTACATTTTAAGAGTTTGCTAGCAAGGGTTATAGGGTGACGACAACTCTATAACGGTGATTCTTTGCACAAACTAATGTTGTATCAGCTCATTTGTGAAGCCAAGGATGATAGAAAAGTATACTGCAAGCTGAACACATTTTTCATTATTGGCATGGTTTTGCATTTCGGATTTTATAGTTTCGGAAGTCAGATTATTTTTTCTCTGAGAAAAAGCCTGAGCAGATACAATAAAGACACAGATGCCTGAAATGAAGTTTTCTTTGAGAGTCTACTCCAGCTACGCATCAAAGAAAGATTTTCAGTGCACAGAATGAGGAAAAAGCCTTCATGGATACAGTTCTCTGTTCTTCCATAGCATGACAAAATTAGCAGTAATTAAAAAAAATGTGGTCTCTGAAGAAGAATGAGATAAGCATTCTTAGCAGTGCTCTTTAGACCATCACTCTGACCTTGATTCTGAATGGTGAACATTACAAAGTTGAGTCCTTTATTCTGAACCTCACTATTTTCATCTGTAAAATGATGACAACAGATATCTAAAGGGCTGATGTGAAGAATGAGTACCACTAGGATGCCTGTTAATGGTTTAATAAATGTTAGCTGTTATTTACAGCATTACGGAGACCACAAAATTGAGGCGAGAATCTAAATCATTGGAATTAAAAATCTGACGCAATCATTACGGTTTTGCAAACTCTTTCACATTTATTTTGCATTCATTTTTGGTTATTTCTGAATTTAAATAAAAACACATTTTGTTTTCATTGCCATTGTTTTTCTATTTTGAGTCATAAAATTAAGTTTAAAAAGAAAACTTGAAGAGATGAAAAGAATCATTTAATGTAACCTCATTCCTATATTAAAAAAGAAAATACAGGTTTTCAAAACTCAAAGTGCTATTCTGCCATGCCTATGACAGAGAGAGAGAGAGAGAGAGAATCTTATGGAAGAAAAGGGGACATATTTAACACCAATCAAAAATAAATGTTTTTACTGATATTTTAGTCAGAATGGAAGCCATGGCTATCAAAGATGGGGTTCTGGGACAGCACAGATTTTTCAAATATTTCCAATCACTCATAAATTACTTACCATCTCAGTAGTTACTTTTGATACTCAATTTGATCCTAATGAATAGCATAATTTAGGAAAAAAAAAAAAAACAAGCAAAGATTCTAGATAGAGCCCTATTGCCTGGGTTCAGATCCTGGCTTTGCTACACACTAAATTTATGACTTTTCTGTGCCTTGCTGTGCCTCAGTTACCCCATCTGCAAAATGGGGTGGGTAACAAACCCTACCTTATAGGATGGTTGTGAGGATTAAATGAGTTATCTATCATAAGGCACTTAATAAGTGCATAAAAACCTTTATTGATGATTTGAAACAATCATTGGAAGGTGACTTCTGGATCCAATAATAACAAGGAAACGCGTTATATGTTTAACAGTTCCTCTGCTAAAAAAGGAAACAAAAAGGAGAATCTTTTCCCCACAGGCATTGGGTTGCCCTATGAGAGAATGGCATCTCTCTCTTGAACAACTGAGCAGTGGGTTCTAGTTAGCCAGACCATGGTTCAAGAATCAGAAGGGCAGACAGTTAGCAATGGCAGAAGGAAGATCAATCAATTTCAGGACAAGTGAACTACTTAGTAACTTCGATTTAGTGTTTTCTTATTTGTAAGAAGAGGCACCTGGGCCATGTAGTCGCTGGAGTTCTTTTTAGCACTTTAGCCAGATAATATCCTACATGGATAGTATCTCTTCCTCTTCTCTGGGGGAGTCATGACAAAGCCAGGCACTGGCACGTGAGGATGAGGGACCAGGAGGGTGAGAGGAACCAGGACCACCCCATGGTTGTGAGGACCAGTAGTGGTCCCCAGAGCTCCTCTCAGGACCCCAGTTACAAACATAGGCTTACGGCCAGAAGGAAACTACATGAAGGGGGTGTTTTGTCAAAAATACCTTAAGCTGGTAATGTCATTCACTTCTGGTTCCCTTTTCCCATCTGCAAACTTCCTCTCAACGAATCAGTTTTACTTACAGTGGCATAATCTGTAGTCTTTTCTTTAAACATAGCCTTGGGCTTAGAAGAAACCTCAATGACAGGAGGGAAGAATAAAGAGACTGAGATTGATTCTCGTCTCTAAAGGGGCCTCCTTGGGAGGTGAAACCCAGCAACAGAGCTCTCCTGAACTTTATGATAGACTTAGTTTGTGCAAGCCAGGGCTTATTCTATTATCATTTGTCTACAACTAACTCCCCAGACAAAAATAATGATTCCGTGAGCAGAACCATGTGAGATTACATCCACTCATATTCTCCCTAGAGGAAACTATAGAATGTATTGCTTTTCTGTTAGCAAGTAAACCAATCAAAGCATCTCACATGTTTATTCATTTTGTTCCTTCTGTTTTCTCATGGGATTTATTTTAGTGTGTTTACTTGAAATTGGATGGGGACAGGATTTCTGTTCATGAGATAAGATCTTGGAGAGAAAACAAAATATTCAAGATAATATATCAATTAAATTCTCTTAAAACTTACTTATTTTATCGGTCTTAAAATTGCTCCACTTTCCAATTCCTGCTGTTTGACTATAGAGGAGAGACTGTGACTTCTTGATAATCATTCCACATTTCTCACTTACAAATATTTTTGACTTTGCAGTTCAGGTATACCTCATCTTCTTCCTTAAATTTCTTCAGTGTGCCTTTTATCTCAAACATCTCTAAATTTCTTAGCCACATTTTGATTTCCTCATCCTAACTTAGGGTCTACAGATAAAATGAGCATGCTTCTCTCTCTCTTTCTCTCATTTTCTTTGAGTGATGATTGCAAAATCCTTCCAGTTCTTTCTTACTACGTGTCTGTTTTTAATCTAGTTCTCTATAGAGTCTTAGTTTTTGAACTATGGTGGAAGAAGCACTTCACAATAATAGTATTTAATCTATTGTGGAGAACGCTAAAATATATCTATTCAAGAGGAGGCTAATGGGGTTATTTTTCTTTTAAAATGATCTGTGTGGCCAGTAGAGCTTCCCTCCACTTATCTCCTTATTCTCCAGTGCACACACTCTATTTCATTCAAGTGCTATCCTACAGCAGCTTCCCTTCTTGAAATTCCTATTCCTTGTTTCAAGTCAGTTTAATCTTGTTTCACCCACTTGAATTCATATATAACACCAACCCTTCAAAGCCCTCATGGAGCCCTCTTCAACTATTTCAGCCCAGATCAGTCTCCTTTCTGCGACAGACCAAAGAAGCACTTCTTATAAGAATGCTTCAAGATAGTGTTTAAGTAATATTTTACTTTTAGTATTTTTTATTGTTCATTTTTCACATGAGGTTATTACAGAAAAATAAATTTGACTAACCAACACCTGGATAGAGCTAAGAATAATATTTTGGTGCATATTTGTTCAGACTGGCATGAGTAGCACAATTTTATTCCTTTTGTTGAGTACAATATAATGACATTTAACACAGGCTACTATAGATACAAACACATATCATAATTTGCCTGTTTTTGCTTCTAATCTTTGAAACGGTGAGAGAAAACATTTTTCATGGAAAGTCTTAGACTTCTTGTGAGTGTTACATTTACACTGATTAACATTTTATATTTTAGCAATAGTAAGTATTGTAAAGTATACATGGCTCCATCAGTGGTGATGGACTTTTATTAAGTGAGAGTCAATTTTGAAGTAGGTATTTGTGGATTATATCAATTACCATACCTACAACTGGCCTAAGCATATTTTAACATTTGCCATCTCTGAGAGAGAAATATCTCCTTTGCGGGGCTTGAGTTTTTACTGTTTTTGTTTCTTTTTTAAAAATTCTACTTCCTTCATAGGATTTCAGTGGGTTATTGGAGAAGATAAAATAATATAAACAATGGTAAGGGATTTGAAATGTTAAGGGCTGTTTTCACCATCACTTCTGTGATTGCATCTCACCTTAACCTTACAAAGCTATTGTGGGAGGTGCTCCATCAAAACAAAGGAGTAAACCAAAAAAGAGGTTGGCATGATTAATGAACTAGAGTGTCCACCTGAAGATAAAGGCAGATGGAATTGTTGGGATGGAACCAGTCCAGACAGAAAGAGAATAGCAGACTATTAAGGAAAGTCTTCAATACAAAGTTGGAATGGATGTATCATATGAGGCGGTGGAAGAGGTAGGCAGTCTTAGCAACTGGCACAAATAATCCATGCAGAGGAGGGAAGTCATTAACATGACTTTTGTTACTTGCAGCTGATGTATTCTAATGAATACATACTTCCTTCCTAGAAAATCAGGTGAGAGAAAATACTGTCAGAGAGTTTTCTAACTTGTTGCCACTCTCGATATACCGTGGATGAATAGGCTTGAAGGGAGATGTTGCCTTTCTCTCTTACAGTCACAGACTTCTCCAGCAATTTCGTCTCCGTGTTTGGGCTTATTAACGGGACAACAGTATTGCATTGCACTTTGTTCAACAGTTGGAAAGTTGGTGCTGGCCCCCAGTGTCTACCTTAATCAAGTGTTCATCATATACCAGTAATGTATCAGGCACAGTTCAGGTTATAGGCATGAGGGATACAACTGATCAAAAGAGAAAACTGTGCGCATTCCCTTTGCTCCATGCTGGTGGTAAACAGGAAATCTGTACTCATGTTCCCTGTTTCTTAAAAGTCTTAATACTTCTTTGTCATCCTGTTTCCCTGCATACTTTAAGGGAAAAAAAAAATTGCCCTCTTTTTGGTAGGAAGGACTTAAGCTCAACATGTACAAAATAAAGACATTTTTTAAAAGTTCAATGAAAAAAAAATAAAATTATTTTAGGTCACAGCACCCAGAAATAATTATGATAGCTCAATATCCTCAAAATTTCTTCATTAACATATACAGATGCAAAGACAGTAGGACAGATAAATAATTTAGCAAAAATGAGATCCCACAATATTTTAGGAAAGCATTTTGACTTTAATTTTTTGTGTGAAAAGAACATTTGCCCAATATGAAAATAAGTTAGGCAATACAGGAAAATACAATCATATCCCTTACATATTTGGTTAATTGAATTGCAGATATTTTTGTGATCTTAAAGAAACATATGGCTAGAAGGATAAACTGACAATCTTAGATATTTTTATAGAACTGTTTTCATACTCCTCACGCTGTTTTGAAGTGTGTGTGTGTGTGTGTGTGTGTGTATATATATATTTAATATAGCAGAAGGAAGAGCATCTACTCTGTAACTAAAATCCTTATGCTAATTCAGAATCTTTTTTTTAAGCAGTATCAGATTAGGTTCTTAAAGGAGTCCCTTTGACGTAAGAATAATTTTTTATTATATTTACAGATTATAGCCATTATAGTTTTAAATATTGTGCCTTATGTTCACAGAGTATCATTTGGGTCCCAAAAATTGATGGATGAGAAAATTTGCACACTTCAAAGGCCTACTTCTTTTCAAGATTTAAGGAGGTTAGCTTCAGAATTTAAACCATTTGGCCGATAAGCCAGTTGTGTGCTCGATGGTCATTGCCCACTTCCTTGCTGACCCTATACTGATTCTCAAGCAGTGCAGATATCAGAGAACATGGTCCTTGCTATGAGCTAGGGGAGATCAAACCATGACTGATCTAAGCCAAGCATTCAATCTCCTCTTCTTTGTTAGTAAGTGGATTAAGGACTTCCATTTGACTCAATCTTGGCCAAAGCAATACAAACAATCAATCTGCTGAGAGGAAGTCTTTCTGGAAAAGATTTTTCTTCTTGATAAAAAGGGGAAAGACAAAAAAGAGTTTTCTCTTGTTTCTTTATTGGTTTTAGACATTGTTATGTCAGAAAATTTTCTCACTACAACAAAATCTGAAAATGACTCATATACTGTATTGCCAAAAAACTTCTATTCCGCTTTCAATTTTAAATTTAAGGTGATTTCAGAATTAAAAATTCTATTTTTATTCTACTCTTATCTTAATTTTTGTAAGATGCCATACATTATGATGACTCTTGCTGTTCTTTTTACCTGAATGACTTATCTTTTTTCCCCTACTAATTTTAGTTTTTCAAGCCTAGTGTCTATATTACATTTATGATAAGGTCTCTTTTACTTACATTTTGACAAATTTTTTTTTGTTTATTTACCCATAGAGTTAAGTTTGTAAAACTACCACCCCTGCATATCTCACATGGTAATTAATGATCACTAGATCTCATGGTTGAAGGGGATATTAATTCCCTTTAGTGACAGTGGTTCAATATCATAATAATTATTCCCAATAGAGTATTCACAGTTGAGAATTCCATAGGAGACAATAATGTGTCCTTCATAAAAAAAAAAGAGGGAGGAAGGAAGGAAGGAAATAAAGAAAATAAAGAGAGAAGAAAGAAAGAAGAAAGAGAAAGAAAGAAGAGAAAGAGAAAAGAAAGAAAAAAAGAGAAAAAGAAAGAAAAAGAAAGAAAGAAAGAAAGAAAGAAAAAGAAAGAAAGAAAGAAAAGAAAGAAAGAAAGAAAGAAAAAGAAAGAAAGAAAGGAAGAAAGAAAGAAAGAAAGAAAGAAAGAAAGAAAGAAAGAAAGAAAGAACGAAAGAAAGAGAAAGGAAGGAAGGAAGGAAGGGGAGAGAGAGAAGGAAGGAAAGAAAGAAAAAGAAAGAAAGAAAGAAAGAAAGAAAGAAAGAAAGAAAGAAAGAAAGAAAGAAAGAGAGAGAAAGAAGGAAAAGAGAGAGAGAGAAAAAAAGTCCTCCTTCAACAATCCTGGTAACTTTCCTTCCTGGTGGTAGAAGGGAGATATGTTTATCTTTTGTCTTGAATCATTGGGTCATTGGTGTAAGCTACACTTGTACATAGAGTTAGTATTGTATTGAGAATATGGGCTCTCTCTGTCTCTCTGTCATGTGTAGACACAGTAGGAAGACACCCTCTGAAAGCATGAAGAAAGTCCTCACTAGAGCTCGACAATGCTTGGCACCTGATCTTGGACATAAACTTCTATTCTTTGACAACAAGACAATACAAGCTCTGGAGCCAGAGAACCTATTTTCCATTGATTATGCTAACTCAATGACTCAGGGTAAGTTACTCAACCTCTGTGTTCTTCGATCTTCTCATGTGCAAAATAGAAATTATTAATAAATAGAACACAAAAGTGCATCTCTCTCCCCCTAACTTGCTTGCTCCTTGGTTTCAGGAAGAATGTGGATGGGCTTACACTTTCCTGGGGATACCTACTGTTCATCTGTCAACAGATAATTATTGAGAATCTTCTCTGTACCTAGTTCTGCTCTAGATACTAGAGACACATCTATGATAAGACAAAATTGATGTGTACAGTGATCTTGTATATTACTGATTGTAAACTGACAAAACACATATGAAAAAAATATATAAAAAGAAAAACTTCAAGTACTTAATAATGCCATAAAAAGATAGACTGAAGAGATATGATTGAAAGTCACCTAGTCAAGACAATGCATGAGACTCTGAAATATGCTGGTCTTTGGGGAGGTACTGCTTGAGAGCCGATAAATTAGAAAGCCTTCCAGAAGAAGATTTTGTGGCTTGTCTTTTCACTTTTTATGCCCTGTTTTGATTAACATAAATTCTTAATTTCAACCCAGTCACATATACCAATATTTTTATTTAACGCAACTTAAAGATTTTATAATATCAAATATTATTTCACAATAGCAATGTTATGTATTGTTTAAAAAAATCCTTCTCTTGTATCTCTTCTAGAAGCTTTAGAGTTCTGCCTTTGACACTTAAATCTTGAACACACTGGAAGTTGAATTTTCTGCATGATTTGAATATCTTTATAAAGACTTGGTTATCCCAACACCATTTACTTCAAAACTTTTTCATTCCCCAGTGATATGCCATGCAACACCTCTAATATAGCAAGTTCTAATAAAAGCAAATACATGCTAATTTGCTTTCTATACTGTTTGGTTTGTTTATATTGGTCTATCTGTGTATAAGTATCACACTGTTCTACTTATTAGCACTACATAGTGTTTTTTGATATCTGGAGGATCAAATCCTCCCACGTTGTACCCTTTCTCTTTTAATCGGGTTTGAGCTAGCCTTGGTCCCCTGAATTTTAAGATTAGTTGGTTGGGTTCTGCACACATCCACACACCCTGCTGGGATACTGATTGGGATTGTATAAGGAGATTGAATCTTTGTAATACTATGTTTTTCAGTCCAAGAACTTGGCATACCACACATTGTATATCTATTTATTTACCATAGTCTCTCAATAAATTTTTAATTGTCTCTTTAGAGTTTTTGTATACTCTTTGTTATAATTATTCCTAAGCATTTCAGAATTAAATCCTGTTGTAGTGTGGTAGCATTTTTTCAAGTTTCATTTTAATTGTTTGTTATTGCTTTAAAAATATAATAGATTTTCATATTGATTTTGTATCAAGTGACTTTAAAATTTATTATAATTCTTTTGAATTTCCTACATAGACAGCAATGTCATTTGTATGTAATTACAATTTGCTTCTTCTTTCTCACATGTGTGTGTGTGCGTGTGTGTGCATGCATGGATGTATTTGCTCTTTTTGTCTAACTGTACTGCTTGGGATCTCTAGCAAAAAGTTAAATCAAGAAAAACCAGTGATTTCTTTTTGTGTCTGATTCTTTATCTGAAAAGGACAGATGCTAACATTTCACCATTAACCATGACGTCTGCTTTGTTTTTATTTTTGTTTTGTTTTTTGGTAGATTTTGTTTAAAAAGTCTTACTGCTATATTAGCTTATAAAGAATTGATCCTAAATCTTGTCAAACACTTTCTTGGATCTACTGAGATGTTCATATGAAATGTATCCTTTAATTTATTAACGTGGCAAGTTATTTTTGTTGTTTGTTTTAATGCTAAATTGTTGCTGCACTTTAAGGGTATACATAGTTTCATTATAATACATCCTTAGTTCATTCTGCTGGACTTATTTTATTAATATTTTCTTTAAGAGGTTTGCATCTATATTCACAAGTAGGATTAGATTGTGATTTTCTGTTTCATAAGTTTATCTCAGGTTTGGTATCAATGACTTAAATAGTAAAAGTAATTAGTTTCTCTTTCTCTTTTCTTTTCTTTTTTCTTTCTTTTTTTTTTTTTTTGAGATGGAGTCTTGCTCTGTCGCCCAGGCTGGAGTGCAGTGGTACAATCTCGGCTCTCTGCAACCTCCACTTCCCGGGTTCAAGCGATTCTCCTGCCTCAGCCTCCCAAGTAGAGCTGGGATTACAGGCGCCCACCAGCATGCCTGGCTAATTTTTGTATTTTTAATGAGATGGTGTTTCACCATGTTGGCTAGGCTGGTCTCGAACTCCTGACCTCAGGTAATCCGCCCGGGTCAGCCTCCCAAAGTGCAGGGATTACAGGCGTGAACCACCACACCCAGCCAGTTTCTCTTTTTATAAGAAGTCCAAAGATAAACAGTACTGGGTGTGGTAAATTAAAGAACTAAAAAGAATTTCCAGGACCCAGGGTCGTGAGAACCATGCTTACACACTCAGGATACCCCAAATGATTCTTCACATTGATCTCTGTTTCCAGAGAACTCTCTTTAGAGCCCCTTTCACCTCTGCGTTCCTAAGGCTGTAGATGAGGGGGTTCAGCATCGGGTTGAAAAGGCTGTAAAACAGGGAAAGGATCTTCCTCTGTTCTTGAGAATGGCTTGACCTTGGGGCCATGTAGATGACGATGGCGCTGCCAAAGAAGAGCCCCACCACGCAGAGATGGGAGGAGCAGGTGGAGAAGGCCTTTCTGCGGCCCTCCCCAGACTGGATCCTCAAGATGGCCGCCAGGATGCACAAATAGGAGACCAGCACGAGGCAGAGCGATCCCACTAAGACGAACACAGAACCCGCAAAGAGGACCACCTGGTTGAGCCCAGTGTCAGCACAGGCCAATTTGAACACGGATATGATTTGACAGAAAAAGTGGTCGATCTTTTGTGGGCCACAAAAAGGCAGCCTCAGAATAAGAGTGATATGGACTAGAGCCAAGAGAAAGCTAAATATCCAGCAAGTTGAGGCCAGGACAGTGCACACTCTCCAGTTCATAATGAGGGTGTATTGCAAGGGATGACAGATTGCCACATACCGATCACAGCACATCACCACCAAAATCAGACACTCCGTAATAGCAAATGCCAAATACAAAAAAGTCTGAAGTATGCAAGGAGCAAAGGAGATGACATTTTTGTGCATCACAAGATTTGCTAGCATCTTAGGGACAGTGCTCGAGGCATAGGACATGTCCACAATGGCCAGGTGTGACAGGAAGACATACATGGGTGTGTGCAGTCTTGAGTCCAGGCAGATGAGCCCCAGGATAATCCCATTTCCCATCAGGGTGAAGCTGTAGAATAGCAAGAAAAACCCAAAGAGGAACAACTCCAGGGCCGGGTCCACCTGGAATCCCAGCAGGACGACTTCTGTGATCCAGGTCCGATTGCTTTCCATGTTCTCGTGACAAAAAAAAAAATTCCTGTGATGTACTTAAGACAGAAATTTCACAGCTGATGGGAGAAAATAAAAAACATTTCATTATAGAGCATGAATTTTATGCCAGAGGCCACAAATCAGTATTTCATGGGTCCATCCAGCCCAAAGTCCTCTGATGTTGACTCACAAATTTGGCTTTTAGAGATATTTAAAATCTGTAGTTATTGATTAATATTAAAAATTAGGAGATTTCGTGTTAAAATTGGTGTCTCTAGCTTCTTTTGAGAAAAATAGATTTGTCATTTTGTGATATTCATTGAAAGCAACAATCAGCTAAATCTAATGAGGCAATAGATAGAGGCCGGTCCTCTTTCATGTACCACTGTTTTCACCAATCTTTATTTCATCCCAGAAGTTGAGCTCAGTGACATGAACAATTTTATCATTGTACCTACGCTACTGATGACATATTTACATAAGAAGAGAGTGAAGATTTTTGCTCAAGATGGGTTTCCAATTTCTCCTCTACTTCAAATACATGGATATGAGAGATAAAATACAAAATGCAAACCCCAGAGAGTTTAAAATGTGACAGCTCCTTCATACACCAGAAATGAATCAGAAACATAATATGCTCCAAGTCTGGAAGCAGAGAGTAATACCGGAAACTTAGCTTTTATGGGGTTAAGGCAAGTTGTTGCGAGATGTGGTACTGATGTGATTGTTTGAAGCTAAGGGGTTGGATTGGGGCCATGAAAGAAGTTTTAAAACAACTATTGGGTTGCTGGATAAAGTGACATTCAAGAAGTCAATATGCTTGCCAGTTCTATAGTTTGATCAACAGAACCTGAGAAAGTGTTATAAGACCTGATTTTTATAAGGGGCCCTTGGAGCCAGGTGAAGAACAACAAAATCTAAAGACCACAAGGGGGAAAAACAAGATAGAAAAATCAAGTAATAATAATAATGACAATAATAAAAATAAAAACTCCTCCACTCAAAATTTGCTTAACATGTTTGTTTTAAAACACAAATTTAACACCAAAAAGGTAAAACAAAGTAAATAATTAGAACCTTAAATTCATTGAAGATGCAATTAGATGTATAGAACAATCTTCCAAAGACTTATTAATATAAGGATGATCAGGATGCTTTAATACATTAATGAAGACATAATATTTTCTAAAATGACACATAAATTAAGAAAAATAAAATAGCCATGAAAATACAGTGTATAAAAACAAATCAGTTATAGACTTTTGCAGTAAGAAATATAACACACAATTTTAAAAACAATAAAGAGGATAATGTCCACACCTACCATTAAAGGGAAGAAGTTGTGTATTGGAAGATGTCATGAAGGAATCTACCCAGATTTTAATACAGACAGGCAAAAGGATAACATTTTGAAAGCACAGCTGAGAGACATAAATGATTGAAAGACTAAATTTAGATATGATAGTTTCCTAAGCAAAAGAATGAAGAAAATGGGGAGGAAACAATTTTGAACAGATTTCACCAAAAATGTTCCAGAATTGAAAATAATTTGTCTTTAAATCACTAATAAAATGCATTCCACTTAATGAATATAATAAAGGTAAATATATACTCAAGCAAATTGAAATTTTTGTAACTGAAGATGACCCGAGTCTTTAGATCAAAAATGAACCCTGAAACAAAATAGAATAAATAAAAAATAAATTCGCAATAAATGTAAATGACCAAAAATTTTCTCGGATGACTATCTTTCCTCCATACTCTACATTTCACTGTGTGTAGACTTCCTGGAATTTCTATTGGATCAATATTATCATCTATCAACATATCTTATATGTCTCTTACCTGTTCTTTAAGATATTTTTTCTTTCTTTCACTCTTCACCATGTTCTTGACATTTTTTTCAAAACAAAATTCACAAAGAATACAAAATTTAGAATTTATTTCCTACAAAAGAACTGCAAAATTCATTTTTTCATTACTCATTAACTACTCAGACTAAAGAACCGCAAAATTTAAATAGAAAAAAATTCGTTAATTTGAAAAAGAGTACCCATAAAACCTACAGAATCAACATACAAAAATCACTAGAATTTCTATACACCAACAACAGTCAAGCCAAGAGCCAAATTGGAAATGCAATCCCATTCACAATTGGCACAAAAAGAATAAAATACGTAGGAATACAGCTAACCAGGGAGATGAAAGGTCTCAACAATGAGAACTACAAAACACTGTTCAAAGAAATCAGAGATGACACAAACAAATGGAAAAACATTCCATGCTCATTGATAGAAAGAATCACTATTGTTAAAATGGCCATACTGCCTAATGCTATTCCTATCAAACTACCAATGATATTCTTCACAGAACTAGAGAAAACTATTTTTAAACTCATATGAAACAAAAAAAAAAGAGCCCAAATAGCCAAGGCACCCCTAAGCAAAAAGAACACAGCTGGAGGCATCATGCTATTTGACTTCAAACTACACTTCAGGGCTACAGTAACCAAAACAGCATAATACTGGTACAAGAACAGACATATAGACTAATGGAAGAGAATAGAGAACCCAGAAATAAGGCCTTGCACCTACAACCATCTGATCTTCAACAAAGCTGACTGATAAAAGCAATGGCGAAAGGGGTCCCTATTCAATAAATGGTGCTGGGAGAACTGGCTAGCCATATGCAGATGATTGAAGCTGGACCCCTTCCTTACACCATATGCAAAAATCAACTCACAATGGATTAAAGACTTAAATGTAAAACCCAAAGCAATAAAAACCTTGCAAGACAAAATCTAGGTGATATCGTTCTGGACATAGAAACGGACAGAAATTTCATGATGAAGATGCCAAAAGCGATTGCAATAAAAGCAAAAATTTACAAATGAGATCTAATTAACTAAAGAGTTCTGCACAGTAAAGGAAATTATCAACAAAGTAGACAGACAATCTACAGAATGGGAGAAATTATTTGCAAACTATATATCTGACAAAGGTCTAATATCCAGCATCTATAAGGAACTTAAACAAATTTACAAAAAAAAAAATCCCATTAAAAAGTAAGCAAACGGTATGAACAGACACTTCAAAAGGAGGCATGCAAGCAGGCAACAAACGTATGAAAAAATGCTCAACATCACTAATCATCAGATAAATGCAAATCAAAACCACAATGAGATACCATCTCACATCAGTCAGAAGGGCTACTGTTAAAAAGTCAAAACATAACAGATGCTGGTAAGGCTGCAGAGAGAAAAGGGAACACTTACACACTGTTGGTGGGAAAGTAAACTAGTTCAACCACTGCAGAAAGCAGTTTGGAGTTTCTTTTCTTTTTCTTTCTTTTTTTTTTTTTTTATTTTTCTTTTCATTTTTTTGACACGGAGTCTTGTTCTGTTGCCCAGACTGGAGTGCAATGGCACAATCTTGGCTCACTGCAACCTCCGCCTCCCAAGTTCAAGTGATTCTCTCGCCCCAGCCTCCCAAGTAGCTGGGATTACAGGTACATGCCATCACACCTGGCTAATTTTTGTATTTTTAGTAGAGACAGGGTTTCACCATGTTGACCAGGATGGTCTTGAACTCCTGACATCAAATGATCTGCCCGCCTCGGCCTCCCAAAACGCTGGGATTACAGGCATGAGCCACTGCACCCAGCCCTGGAGATTTCTTAAAGAACTAAAAATAGAATTACCATTTGATTCAGCAATCCCATTGCTGGGTATACACCCAAAGGAATATAAATCATTCCATTATAAAGACACATAAACATATACATTTATTGCAGCACTATTCATAATGGTAAAGACATGGAATCAACCTAAATATTAAAAACTGGTAGACTAGATAGAGAAAATGTGGTACATATACACCATGGAATACTATGCAGCCATGAAAAAGAATGAGATCATGTCCTTTGTAGGAACATGGATGGAGCTGAAGGTCTTTATCCTTAGGAAACTAACACAGGATCAGAAAATCAAATACCACATATTCTCATTTATACATGGGAGATAAATGATAGGAACACATGGACACATAGACGGGAACAACAGGCACTGGGGCCCATCAGAAGGCAGAAGGTGAAAGGAGGGAGAGAATCATGAAAAACAATTAATGGGTACTAGGCTTAATACCTGAGTGATGAAATAGTATGTACCACAAACCCCATGACATGAGTTTACCTGTGTAACAAACCTGTACATGTACACCTGAACTTAAAAGTTAAAAAAAGAAAAAGAGTATCCATAAAACCTACAAAATTTATTCTGTGACTGACATCAGTTTAAAATTTATCTCATCTTACTAATTTTTTAAAATTTAATAACTTTGTTTTTCTTAGATTTTTAAGTTGATACACATATGTATGTATACATATAAATATATATTTATATATGTGTGTCTAATACATATATGCACATATTTCTTGGTTCATTATAGTGCCTTTTTGTTTCATAACCTTTTTGATTTTTAATAGAAACTATAATTTTATTTGTCTCTTCAAGTCTTTGTTATAGTCTCTTAAAATTTAATTTTTCTAGTATTAACAGGTAATATTACAAATTATCAAAGGTAAAAGACAATGATCTAATAAGAGCAACAATGCCACTGACAGAGACTTCTCATCGACAAGAAGAGTTCAGAAGGTAATGAGCTACTATTGTTACTGTACCAAGAAGGGGAGAAGCTGTCATTCCACAATTTTATATCTGCAATAACTCTCTTGAATGAATGAGAGCAAAGTAAGCTATTATTGGATATACAAATCAGAAGGGTACTGAGGACCTACAGATCCTCAGTATACCACTATATTCCTCAATAAGAACAAAAGCGAACCCAGAGGTAAATCGAATATATGAAAACAATATTTACACATAATTTCAAATAGAATATCTTAGTAAATTTTATAAACAACGGGCTATAAAACAATTATTTTGGTGTTTTGAAAGGGTAAAATTAAACCTTTTGGAAATAAGTAAACAGAGGGAGATGTGTGATAAGTAAAGAATGCTAAGATTCTTGATGAAAATTGAAACTAGGACTGACTTTAGATTTGTTAAAATAATGTATTAAATTTGTATGTTAGCAATTAGTAAGAATCATAAAAAATAAACAAAATATATGGTTTCCAAAATTACAAAGTCAATAAAAGAAATTTGAAAGCATTATCAATCCAACAGCAGGCCAAAAAAGAAAAAAAAAAGCAATTTTTTTTTTTGGCAAATAGAAAACACAAAATAAGGAAGTATAAATAAGTCTGTGTGTATGGATTATCACATTATATGTAATTATAGGGCATTAAAAGACAGAGTCAGGCACTTTAGATGAAAAACAGAAAATCAAATTACAAAATCTTTATGTGTCACACCTAAACCCCTTAAACATAAATTCTCTTTTTTTCTGTCTAACGCACACAAACACACAGATGCACACGCACAAACACATGCGCACATGCACACAAACGCATGTGCACACCCACGCACGCCCCCACACAGAAATTAAAAATAAAATAATGAAAAACATATTGCAGAAACTGGTAATAGCAATTTTGTTATCACTTTCCAGCATGCATAAGCATGTAGGTGATACTATACAATAATAATGAAAAGAAAAATCCACAAAGAATAAACAATTCAGAATTTATATCCTATGAAAAGCTGCAAGATTCAAAGAGAAAAAACCTTTCCTGAATCTGAAAAAGAATATCCATAAAACCATCAGAAACATTATACTTAATGGTGAATGTTTAAAAGCTTTCCCCCTGCATTAGAATATAAGAGGCTCCTCTAATACCACTTCTATTTAATGTTGATTCATAAAGTAGCCAGTGATAACACCAAAAGAAAGAGTAAGAGGCATAAGAATTAAAATGAAGAATATCAAATGTCATTATTTACAACACCAAGATTTTCTTTGTAGAAAAATTTTAAACTCAATAAATAAACTATTGAAATTAATGTATCTTTACAAAAACTTCTGGATTCAAGGTCAATGTACAAAATAAATAAGATATGTATATATACATGTATACATTCATATAATTGTGCATTTACAGATTGGAAGTTTTGTAAAGGTTCTAAATCTATTCAATTTGATCTATACTTTCAGTGAAATTCACATCAGAATACCAGCAAGTTTTTTATCAATGAAAATTAATAATTGTACTCTAAATATTATATGAAATGCAGAAGGTCCAGAATAGCCAAGAAAATCTTGAGCAAGAAAAATAAGTGGAAGAACTTACTCCATTGACTCTCCAGACTTATAAAGCTACAGCAATTAAGTGAATGTGGCAGTGGGAGAAGGATAAACAAATAGACCAGTGACATAGAGTGGTTAACCCAAAAATCCAGAAGAATGGCCAGGTGCGGAGGCTCATGCCTGTAATCCCAGCACTTTGGGAGGCCGAGGTGGGTGGATCACCTGAGGTCAGGAGTTCGAGACCAGCCTGGCCAACATGGTAAAGCCCTGTCTCTACTAAAAGCACAAAAATTAGCAGGGTGTGGTGTTGGGCATCTGTAGTCCCAGCTATTTGGGAGGCTGGGGCAGGAGAATCGCTTGAACCCAGGAGGCAGAGGTTGCAGTGAGCTGAAATAGTGCCACTGCACTCCAGCCTGGGCGGCAGAGCAAGACTCCATCTCAAAAAAAAAAAAAAAAAAAAAAAAAAATTCCAGAAGAATACGCACACTCTTGGTCTAAGACAAAGTTGGCACTGGTGTTTTTGAAAAATAATATTATGCTGTGTCAGTTGGCTATCCATGTTGAAGAACACCAAAGCACGGCCCCTCCCACACACATGCACAAAAATAAACTTCAGGTCAGTTTTAGATCTAAATAGGAAGGATCAAAACAAACTCTCCAGAATACAAGCTAGGGGTATATTTTTGAGAGTAGCAAACGTTTCTAAAACAGAATCCACACTGAAAATGTTGTGTCATTACAGTTTTACAAAGAGAGACAGGATTCTGTTTTCCTTTTCCATTTTTAAAATGTAAGAAAACACATTATTTTAAAATACTTCTCAAAAGTGAGAAACATCTCTCCCTTTAAATGGATGTAAAGGGAATAAGAATGCTTTCAATTGTGTTTATTTTTTAAAAGCAAAACTTTCACTGAATGCGTTGCCAGATACATTACTTTTGTAATAGGAATATTTTACCGTACTTACACTGGCCAGGACTTTCCCCAAAAATTTAACATGTGACACCATAGTCAAGTTATCTCACTCTAGGATCTGATAAAGGGTTTCCATAAGATGAAGACAACCATTGCTGGCACACAAATCAGGAAAAGCTGATCCGGCTTGTCTGGCACCTCTATGGGCTTCTCTGCTGTTAGAAGAAATAGGAGAGAAATCCTTGTCAAATAACTCTAGGACTTTCTCCCGGCACCTGACGTCTCCCTCCAAGGCAACAAAGAAAAGGAACCCTAATGTTACTTTGCTGGCTGGAGGATATTCCTAGGATGTAGCAGAAGCAGATGGTTCTCAGTAGAAGAAGAAGTGAAGGGGAAGTCACAGGAAAAATTACATAACACCTGGAGCTTCACCTCCTTCATTTGTAAAGCAAGCAGCAGGAATATATATGTGGTTCTTATGCCCCTTCCAGCTTGACACCATGAACCAGAGTTATCTACTGCTGCCAGCTCCTTCCCACGAGTGACAGGGAAAGGGTGGGACAAAGGCAAGTCTGAAACGGATGTAATATTTTGACACTGTAAGTATCAGATGTTTCTCTGAGACCTGGCATAGTGCCAGGAAGGGGTCTCTGTGAAGGTGTTCTCTCTCTCTTTTTTTTCCTTCCATCCTAAACCTGAACATTTCTGCCAGTCTTCTGCCTTGCTCTTCTCCTGGAAACCACTAATTAGTGTGTAAATCATGATTAATACAAAGGAAGATAGTATTTCTGGTATTTGCCTCAAATTGCCCTTGAAGGCACAGGAAAACACAGAGATAGGGAAAGGTTGGAGCTGAAGTGCCTGCCCCTGAAGCAGGTTGGGTGGACAATGAGTCCCAGATCTCTTTCTACCCTAAGGACTGGGACAGGACCCAGGGATGTTCAGGAGGCTCCTCAATATGTAGATTTTATACTCTGATTACTTAAAAGAGGCCCATGATCCAGAGACATACCTGTGGAGTCCAGAGAACAACATATGAAGCGTCTTCCCACCATCCTATGTCTTCCTTACCGAGTAGTGTAACACCTTCCTCTCTCCTTTCTACCCTCCAGCTTTGTTATTCATATGCGTGTGGGCGTGTGTGGGTGTGGGGCCAGTGTGTGTGCCTCTGCTTGTGTGTGCGTGTGCACGCGTGTACACTTGTGTTCCTGCTTATGCAGAGAAGTGAGAACTCAGGAAGAATGGCAAGGGTATTTCTACCCAGGAGAATCTTGGCGTGAACATTTCACAGATAAGTCACCCTATATGGCTTATGTCACATGGCACAGTCTCCGAGGATCTAGACTCATTGTGATCTCAAAATTTTGCCTGCCTACCTCCCCCCTTTCAAAAAGGTTGAGATTTGATGATGTGATAAATGTGGCCCCCACGGAGCTTGTTAAGGCAGCACTTCAGAGGACTGTATCTCCTCCAAGGAGAGGAGTGTTGATCTGCTGAAAGTCTTATTGTGCAATGAATTGCAAAAATTTCCATTGCAGTATATTTTTAAGTTTGGAAGCTCATAGAGATTAGATTCTATTTCCCCAGTGCTTTTTTTCCTTTCCGTCAATTTCAAGCCACTCACTATTTGTTCCATTTAAAAACATACCTTTTCTTCCAAATATGTATTCTACCTTTAGATTCAATTTTTAAAAATCTCTCGGCTGGGCACAGTGGCTCATGCCCAAATCCTGAACAATATATAATACTAGCAAACAAGTTTAAATTGCATATCAAAAGTTTTATATATGACCAAACTGGATGCATCCCTAGAATCTGAGGTTGCTTTCCTATCCAAATATCAAATCAATAAAATATACCACATTAATTACATAAATAAGAAAAACAACATGATCATTTTAATAGCCAAATTAAAGCATTTGACAAATCTAATAATAATAAAAGTACTCAGCAAAATAAAAATGAAGAGTACTTTCTCAGCTTGTCAAAGTGCATAGATGAAAAAGCTCACAGCTAACATCATCCTTAATGGTGAAAGATAGAATGCTTTTTCTTGAGATCAGGAACAATACGTGGATGTCCACTCTCACCACTTTGATTCAACATTGTACTGGAGTTGTATAGTGAGGACAATCAGACTTGTCTTGTTCCAATAGCTTGGAACCTTAGCCATGAGATAGCAATACCAGCTTGCCGGTTTGACTTTGCCCTAACAGATAATCCAATCAAGACCGTGAACCAAAATTTTGGGTAAAGCATTCTCCATGGCAGTTTGATTTTTAAAGGCCAAACCTCCCCAGACTCCATAGATCACTGGGGCCAAACAGTACCAAAGGAGGGTGTCACACATTAACCAGGCCCCCTGTTTAGAACTGCAGCACAAAAGCCTGGATACATGCAATGCTATTCTACTTTCCCAGTAGACAGTGAACCCCAGATTCCAAACAATGTTGGGGTCAAGCAGCATTGCAATTGTGAGAGAAAAACTCTAAGGAGGGCTTAGTACTAGACCTCAGAACCTCTGATAAACACATAAAAGCAAAATAGCAGAAAAATGGAGCAGATTATGTAGGCTGATGTTAAAAGTCTATCAAAGGCCGGGGCAGTGGCTCACGCCTGTAATCCCAGCATTTTGGGAGGCCGAGGCGGGCGGATCACGAGGTCAGGAGATCAAGACCATCCTGGCTAACACCGTGAAACCCCGTCTCTACTAAAAATACAAAAACTTAGCTGGGCGTGGTGGCGGGTGCCTGTAGTCCCAGCTAATCGGGAGGCTGAGGCAGGAGAATGGCGTGAACCTGGGAGGCAGAGCTTGCAGTGAGCCAAGATCGTGCCACTGCACTCCAGCCTGGGCGACAGAGCAAGACTCCATCTCAGGAAAAAACGTGATCATATTCCCAAGAGGAAGAGAAAATAAAGTGGGCTCAAATCACATTTTGTCTGAGCATTTCTAATATGTGAAGTCAACCCTTCCATGAATTTAGAAAGTTTAGCAATTCACGGCAGGATAAATGCAAAGGAAATATAACATAGGCATATCATGGTCATATCACAGCCTCACTTAAGAAAACCAAGGACAAAAAAAAAATCGTTGTGTTCAGGAGCATAAAACACAATCACTCATTACCATCGGGAGCATTTCTTCAGCCAGAAAAAGATCTCCTTCCGTGTCTCCCGAAGTGCATGAACACTCTTAGATGTTTCATTTTTCTTTCTTAGCTTATCTGATAACATCTTTCTTTCATCTTAAATTTGAATTATATCTTCTGGATGTAGAATTCTAGGTTGGCAGTTAATTCTTTCAACAAATTTAAGTAATATTTTATTTTCCTCTGAATTCCTTAGCTTCAATCAAAATTGTCAGTCACAATTCTTATTATTGATTCTTGGTAGCAATGGGTAGAGGTTCCAGTTTTATGAAGGCATTCTTACTCTAATATAACATATTACATAGGTGAAGGTTTATAGAATATGACCTCTGGAGTCATTTTAATCTGTGATTTGGGGGATTGACAAATACCCTAAAAGCAAGTATAGCCTTCCATTTTCCTAACTTGTTTTTCTGCTGGTTGCTAGCTTGTGTTCTCATAATTGTCCATTTGTTTTCTGTCTAATCTTCGTCCTTTTGAGAATTTTATTTACTCTCCTGCAAACACAGCTCTGCATTTAAAGTGATGTTGGTTTGCTTAACATTCCACCAAGCATTTTTAGGTGTCTTGTCATAAGATGATTTTCTATTCCTGGAAACAGAAATGAGAAATGCAAAAACTTAATAATCACAGAAGGGAGCCGTGTGATTCTCTTTTGAAAATAAGTTACATGCTACAAACAGAGCCACACTATAATTATTCAAACTTAGAGTTTTCCAAAGGGCTTAAGATAATTAGAGCAAATATGCAAGCACAAAGAGGCAATCTATACCCAGATTTTCACAGCCAGAATTTTTTTTCTTTTCTTTTCAATCCAAAGCAACACAGTGCCCATAAAAGTCAGCTATTGTCTAAGAGAAAGATTTGTAAGCCAGGTGCATGCAATGACTCACACCTGTGATCTCAGCATTTTGGGAGGCTGGGGCAGGTGGAGAACTTGAGGTCAGGAGTTCGAGACCAACCTGGCCAACATGGTGAAACCCCATCTCTACTAAAAATACAAAAAAATCAGCCAGGCATGGTGGCACACACCTGTAGTCCTAGCTACTTGGGAGACTGAAGCAGGAGAATCGCTTGAATCCTGGAGGTGGAAGTTGCAGTGAGCTGAGATTGCACCACTGCACTCCAGCCTGGGCGACAGAGGGAGACTATGTCTAAAAAAAAAAAAAAAAAAAAAAAAAAAAAAAATTCTAAATTCATACTTAGCTAACAGATGAAATTCTAGTTCTATGGACTTATTCCTTGTAACAGACACATCTTGCTCACAAACTCAGATCTTTCAACCTCAGATTTCTGGAACCCTTGTCCACTTGTCCCATCTCAGCCACTACTATGAGCTACACTGGGCTCTAATCAAATCGACTTTACACAGGAATAACCCAAGAGTGCTTCTTCTCCTGCCACTTTACATTCCTCTTGCTTTCTGATCTGAGGTTTTTCTTTTACCCCTGAGCACAAGTCAGTGTAGAATAATTGGTGGCCATGATGTATGTGCAATTTTTAATGTGGGATAATTAACACCCCAAGGAGTGAGACGC
Organism: Macaca nemestrina; assembly: GCF_043159975.1. Lineage (NCBI taxonomy): Eukaryota > Metazoa > Chordata > Mammalia > Primates > Cercopithecidae > Macaca > Macaca nemestrina. The sequence continues at coordinate 14,811,403 of NC_092128.1, forward strand.
ATATTTGACCAACAGGAGGCAGTGGCAAGCAATTAAATTACTCACTCTGATTACTCCCGAATGGACCCATTCTAAGACCAGTATTTCACAAGGACTCTCAGAAAACAATCCCATGAAATAGAGGAATCAGTTATTTTTGACACCAAGCAGTGGCAGCTTTAGCAAGGCACCTTTGAGCTTTCTCCCCCTCCTCTCTTGCCTCACATCCCTTTTCCCTCTTTTTTTTTTTTTTTTTTTGAGATGGAGTTTTGCTCTTGTTGCCCAGGCTGGAATGCAATGGCGCGATCTCAGCTCATTGCAACCTCCGCCTCCCGGGTTCAAGCAATTCTCCTGCCTCTGCCTGTGGAGTAGCTGGGATTACAGGCACATGCCACCATGCCCGGTTATCTTTGTATTTTTAGTAGAGACAGGGTTTCACCATATTGGTCAGGCTGGACTCGAACTCCTGACGTCAGGTGATCCACCTGCCTCGGCCTCCTAAAGTGCTGGAATTACAAGCATGAGCCACCGCGCCCAACCCCATCACTTTTAATTAAATGATGTTGTATAAGCTTTTACATCAGGTTTTATTTTGGGGGAACACAGGTTAGCAGAACCACTAAAGTTTCTAAAAGCAAGTGGTAGGATGAACTCAGTCTAAGATGCGAAGGCCACTTTGGAGTGCTGGAGAGTCAGCTTCTCTGGTCCCAGTGAAGTTTAAGGGAAAGGAAGATAGGTAGGTAAAATAAGTGGTCACATGCATGTATATGTTGGCTTTCCCACTGTTGTCTTAAATCACAGAGAGTTATTGCATAGAATAAGAAAATAAATCTGAAAGTGGAGGAAATATTACCCTGCAATCCCCACTTACATGTTTGGCAGGGGTTATTAGGCAGGACAGTTTCATAAAGCATCACAGAAGGTTGAGCCAGAAGTGAGTGATGAAGAAGTATTCGGGTTAAATGGAAGAGCCTGGGGCAGCTCTCCTGGCTCCTGGCTGTCTGCCTATTTTCTGGAAGGGATTCAGATGATTCCACATGCCTCTAGGTGTGGTAGATGCAAGTATCAGAAAAGTAGGGCTAGTGTTTTCACAGGAAAACATCATGGTGCAAGAGAAAGAACTTCGTACAAGAGGGCTTTGGGGTCATCCAACCAAGTCAGAGGTTCATAGCACCAGCAAGGAGAAAGATAGGAGGGATGAAACACCAAAGGGCAGAAACTGTATTTATATATATATATAGAGAGAGAGCTCATCATTGTATTTACAATATAGACCTCAGTGTGAGGCACACTGCAGGTCATGAGTAAATAATAATAACAATTCCATAGGCTGACTTTCAAGAGTTCAATCCAAAGCAGATGAAAGTCTAGAGTTGTTTTTGTTTTGTTTTGTTTTGTTTTGAGACGGAGTCTCTCTCTGTCGCCCAGGCTGCAGTGCAGCGGTAAGATCTCGGCTCACTGCAAGTTCCGCCTCCCGGGTTCATGCCATTCTCCTGCCTCAGCCTCCCTAGTAGCTGGGACTACAGGCGCCCGCCACCATGCCCGGCTGATTTTTTGTGTTTTTAGTAGAGACAGGGTTTCACCGTGTTAGCCAGGATGGTCTCGATCTCCTGACCTCGTGATCCGCCCACCTTGGCCTCCCAAAGTGCTGGGATTACAGGCGTGAGCCACCGCGCCTGGCCGGAAGTTTAGAGTTTTTATAACCTAGTATTTCCATGGATATGTAGCCAAGAGAAGTGATTATATATGTCTCCTGAAAGGTGCATATAATACCATTCATGGAATAATTATTTGTTATAGCCAAAATTGTAGACAATTCACATCCATCAGGAATGTGGTGAATAAATTATGAAATATTTGTGCAATGTAATGCTGTAAAACAAATAAAAATAATAAATTATGCTACATACAGCAACCTGGATGAATCTCACAAAGTTAATAATGAGTGAAAGTAGGCAGATAGAAAAGAATGTACACTATGTATATGTCCCATTTATATAAAGTCCAAGAAAATACAATGCTAATATGCGCTGTTAGAAGTTGGAGTAATAGGTATCCTGTGGGAGGAGGGAAGGTGCGGTAATTGGGAGAGAGCATGACGGTAGCTCCTGGAAGGCCAGAATGTTTTATTTCTCCTCCCAGAAAGTGGTTACATAATGTGTTTACTTCATGATCTTTCACTGAATTTAACTTATGATTTATGCATTTCTCTGTGTGTCTTTAATTTAAAAAGTTTTTTTAAAAAATTCTTCGGCCAGGTGTGGTGGCTCACGCCTGTAATCCCAGCACTTTGGGAGGCTGAGGTGGGCAGATCACAAGGTCAGGAGTTTGAGACCAGCCTGGCCAACATGGTGAAACACCATTTCTACTAAAGGTACAAAATGTTAGCTAGGCATGGTGGCGCACCCCTGTAATCCCAACTACTTGGGAGGCTGAGGCAGGAGAATCGCTTGAACCTGGGAGGTGGAAGTTGCAGTGAGCAGAGATGGTGCCATTGCACTTCAGCCTGCTTGATAGTAGGAGACTCCGTCTCGGGAAAAAAAAAAAAAAATTCTTCCCTCCATTTATTCTTTATACTTACCAACCACCAAATTATGCTCATTTTACCTTCTCATCTCCCAGTGAAATCACCCCCACTTTATTCTCATGTGTACTCTGTTCAGCCTCTGCCAGCATTTCTTACTTCAACTGATACGATAGCCTTTATGTTACAGTATGGTATCAGTTTGGTCAATTCAAATACTCAGTTCTCATAGCTCCAGAAGATCTTTCTAAATTCAGGTCTGATTACTTGGCATATTCATACTTATAATCTGGCTTCACATTTCATATAGGCTGTACTTCAGGGTCATTAGCCTGGAATATGTGTTCCTCCATGCTCGTTCTCTCCAGGCTCACTTCTCATCAGTCCCTGCCTTGTATTTTACACCTGGAAAACCCTGAGCTATGTTTGTTTCCCCCGCAGCTTACAAGCCGCTTACTCGCTTTGGGTCTTTGCTTCTTTCACTCATTGGATGGAACACCCCTTCCTGCCACACCACACCTTTCTCCCAGCCCCTGATGGCTAACTCTTACTTCTGCTTTCAGATGGCCTTCCGCTCCAGGAAGTCTTACTGAACCACTCCCATTCTGGGGGAGTTATCCTTCTTCTGGGCTACAATAGCATCCTGTGCAGAGCTCAGCTATTAACTTATTATATAAGTTGTTCATTTCCATCATGTATCCACTTAATTCTTCCACTACCCATGAATAAAGTAATAGGAAATGTGCCCTATTCATCCTTTTGTTTCCAGGACCTAGCACTGATGTGTGTGTGTAATATATACACACACATATACGAATTTTAGCAATTTTGAATTGTATTTATCCATGTATTTAAAAATATTCATTACTTTTTTAGAGAACTGAGATTGCAAAGGAAAAGCTCTGTGAATCATTTACTTCATAAATTATTTAGCATCATGGCATTTTGTATCAGATAAAAAGCTAAATTTTGCAACATTCCTGCTTCTTTCTGGTAAAGTGGGAAATCTGATATTTAGTTATTGCATTTATAAGTTGTTGTTCTAGTTCTTTAAGGACATAATAAGTATATGTAGTGGATAACATTAATGAATACTGCTTACTGTGTTATTATGAGTTATAGATCTTGCTAAACATTTTCATATATTTCCTCTAATCTTCCCAACAAATCTGTGAGCTTGGCATTACTGACCTCATTGTATACATAATACCTTCTGAAGAATTTAAGTAAATTACAAACGTTTCCACATCTAGCAACTGGCAGAACTTTGTAAAATCCCAGGTCTAGCTGAACACAAAGTACATGTGTTTTTACCCTCCCTTTTTTTGGTTATGAGATCATGTCTGCAATAACAGATGTCCTAACAAAAGGGATGCTTTGTGAGAGAAAAATCCATGTATTTTCCTCGTCAACATACTTTTTCACAGAAAACATCTTTTTAACAAAGTTGAACATTTCCCTTTTACACAGTTTGCATATTTAGGCTTAATTAAGTTATATTTAATTTGAGAGAAGAGCTGAGAAACAGAAGTATCTTTATACATCCTTTCCTAATACCTCTTCACTATTATTTTCTATCACTTTATAACTAAGTGGAAGAGTTTCATGTTTGAGTAAAAAGTTTATTAAAATTACTTCAAATATCTTAATTTAAAATTAAATTATTCCTGATAATTTCCAGCTCTAGTAATATTGGTCAATTAGTCACAACACTTGCGGTCTGTTCTTACTTTTCAGGATTATCTCCTCTGGGTTTTAATCATTTTCAATAGGAGACAATTGACCAAACCCATGAGAGAAAACATATAGTTCTTTCATGAGCTCTGTTATTCCCATTGTGCTCTCTTCCACTCAGTTCTACATCCCATGGCCTTCCCCTGCACTCCACAAGCAGAGAAAAAGGAATAGAGAAGGCTCCAATATGTCTGTATATTTACTAGCATGACATCTGCCCAGGTTTTCTTCGTAGTTGCATTACAGTTATATTCTCTATTCTCTTTCCTGTGAAGACATGGCTCATGCTCTTTCTAATCTACGTGGATTATACGTTAGAAAATGTCACTAGAAAAACATCTGCAAATATTTTCTATGTAGATCTATTTTTTAAACATGGCACTTTTTTTTTTTTTGAAATGGAGGAGATGGAGGAGATGGAGGAGATGGAGTCTCGCTCTGTCACCCAGGTTGGAGTGCAGTTGTGCGATCTCAGCTCACTGCAACCTCCACTTCCTGGGTTCAAGCGATTATCCTGACTCAGCCTCCCGAGTAGCTGGGATTACAGGTCTGTTCCACCATGCCTGGCTAATTTTTGTATTTTTAGTAGAGACAGGGTTTCAACATGTTGGCCAGGATGGTCTCAATCTCCTGACCTCGTGATCTGCTTGCCTTGACCTCCTAAAGTGCTGGGATTACAGGCAAGAGACAACACGCCAGGCCTCAATATGGCACTTTCTAAATTAAAAATAATTAAATAATGACTTTGTTATCAGTCTCTCTTAACGCCTGTATCTTTATTCTACAAAAATTGGCCTTTGAGTCCTATTTACATAACAAAAAGATGCACATTTATTTCCAACTTTCAGAACATTTCACATAATTATATTAAAAGTATGTACACTATACAGCTAGTGTAAATATATTTTTTTAATTGTACAGCTCCGACCTTCAGTGCTAGAGAGAGGAAAGCAGAATGGGCTTTCTCCGGAGGTACTCATAGGAACATTTCAAGAAGATAGAAGGGGTTCCTTAGAGTGTGTTTATGTATCCTGAGTAGGTATGGGTTCAGATGTAATCTCAAAGCCCTTTAGTAAACCCAGCTATTTTATTATTCTTTCAGGCTTTCATGAAGTTCTCTCCTTTACAAGCATCCTCTTTAGAACACCTTGGACTTCTTTGTTCCTAAGACTATAAATTAGGGGATTGAGCATGGGATTGAAGAGGCTGTGAAACAGCAGGAGATATTTCTTCTGCTCCTTGGGGCTCTCATATTGGGGCTCAACATACATGATGATGGCTGTGCCATAAAAGAATCCAGCCACACAGAGGTGGGAGGAGCAGATGGAGAAGGCTTTCTGGCGCCCCTCCCCTGACTGGATCTTTAGAATGGCACACAGAATATGAACATAAGATATTACAATAGAAAAGAAGGGTCCCACCAGCACAGACAGTGCCCCTGCCAAAACCATTACCTCATTAATGTGGGTATCCACACAGGCAAGTTTGAGAACAGCCGTAATTTCACAGAAAAAGTGGTTAACTTTCTGGGGTCCACAGAAGGACAGTGATAGCAGTAACATTAGATGGACAAGGGCCAGTAAGACTCCTAAAGTCCAGGAAGTCAATGCCAGAGTGATGCAGACTCTCCAGGTCATGATGGTAGAATATCGGAGAGGGTGGCAGATGGCCACATACCGATTGTAGGACATCAGCACCAGCAGGAGACATTCGGTATGTGCAAAACTCAAAAACAGAAACATCTGGGTCATGCAGCCAGCAAAGGAGATGGGCTTGGCTGGATGCAGGAGGTTCACCAGCATCTGGGGCACTGTGTTGCAAGCGTAGGCGATGTCGACGACCGCCAGGTGTGAGAGGAAGAAATACATGGGAGTGTGGAGTCTGGAGTCCAGTGAGATGAGCCCCAGGATGGTCCCGTTCCCCAGCAGGGTGAAGACATAGAACAGGGAGAAGAGCCCAAAGAGGAGCATCTGAATCCTTGGACCAACAGGAAATCCCAGTAAAAGGAACTCTGTGATGGAAGTCTGATTTCCTCCCATTTCCCTGTAGAAGAAACAAGGAGCTCACCAAGTCTGAATGTCTGAGGCAAATGTTTAAGCATGCTGCAACTGTACGTATTATTGTTTGAGTGTTTCCTAAGAAAACACCTCCAATTATATTTTGATCTTAGTCACTTACTAAGAGAAAATTATGCATTACAAAGGAAACACAAGGAAATTTTTTCACCTATGATAAATTCAATGTCAGTATGATGTTATAGTATTCATTACATCTTATTTTCAAATATACTTTCATCACAGTTCAAAATACGTTAATACTTAAGTTGCCTTCATAGCATGGACTCTTTCCTCAGTTTGTAATGATCACACAATGATTACACAGATGCTTGCCCTCTGTATTCCTTCATTGCAGGGTACTTATATCCATGCATGTGGAAGTGTGCTAGTGTCTATGTCTATATATAAGGATAGAAAGAGGGATGACAAACATGTCAATGATCCTGCTATCAGGTCTTCTCACCAATTTGTGCCTTTTTTATATGAATTATTTGTTAAACTTGTGATTTTTACTGATCGCATAATCTTGAATTAAGTTGAAAGAATGGCAGTTTGCCCCAACTTTGGCTGGATTTAAACAGAGATCTTTGTGTTTTGACTTTTGTACCCTTAGATGGTCTACTCTGTGTTGTCAGAATGTAGTTACCTGTCACCTTTCTTAGACTACACCCTTCTTCTACTATAAATGTGTATTTATATTATTTATTTGTATATATTTTTTTCTATTTTTTGCAAATTTATTTTTAACAATTTTTAATAGATACATAATAGATGTACATAGTTTTAGGGTACATGTGATAATTTAATATACTCATTTAATTTATAGAGATCAAATCAGTGTACTTGGGCTATCTGTCACCTTAAATATTTGTCTTTTCTTTGTGTTAGAAACACTCAAATTATTCTCTTCTAGCTATTTTCAAATATACAATAGATTACTGTAAACTATAGTCACTCTTGTAATCTATTGAACACTAGGTCTTATTTCTTCTATGAAACCATATGTTTGTACCCATTAATCACCTTCTCTTTATGTTTCCCTTTTGCTACCCCTCCTGGCATCTGGTAACTGCCAATCTACTCTCTGTCTTCATGAGATGCACATTTTTAGCTCCCGCATATAAGTGAAAACATACAATATTTGTTGTTCTGTGCTTAGCTTATTTTATTTAATATAATGACCTCTAGTTCCAACCATGTTGCTGCAAATGGCAGGATTTTATTCTTTTACATGGCTGAATAATATACCATTTTGTGTGTGTGTGTGTGTGTGTATATATGTGTGTGTATATATATATTTTCTTTATTCATTCATTGATGAGCACTTAAGTTTATTCCATATTTTGGTTACTGTGAATAGTGCTGCAATAAACATGGCTGTGAAGATATCTTTTTGATATTTTCACTTCCTTTCTTTTGGATATATACCTAGTAGTGAAATTGTTACATATGATTTATTTATTTACATTTGGAAATTTCCAAAACTCTGCTATATTCCTACAATAATAAATGTCTACCCAGTACATACACACGAGTACATATATATATATATATATATATATATATATATATATATATATATATAATTGAATCTTTACTCTGCGTAATGCACTTGTTTTCTATTTTATTCTAGTCTAATCTAAATGCTGGCTGAATTATTTCATGATGGGTCAAAAAAACACTGATCTCTATCCAAAACTAGAGCTAAAACTCTAACCATATACTTATATTCATAGAATGTTTAACATATTTTATAGCTTCTTAACCATCATATAAAAATAAATAACTACTTATTATTATGGTGACTCTGTAGTTTTTTTTGTGGCCTATCAAATGTTTTAAAATTCTTCCAAAGCAAAGAGGGTATACTGAGGTTTGAATCATTGTAACTTCTAAATTGTTGCTTGGTTTTTTTTTCGCCTGACTCTACAGCCTTCTTTAGTCCATAATCCATCTGAATTTCACTAAAATAAAAACCTAAGAAAAATTCATAATTGAGTTGCTATCAATGAACTCCCCATTCTAATTTTCTGATAATATTTGAAAGATTTCATCAGCAAAAGTAAATAAATTTTTGTCTTGCTTTGAAGAAAGAATCATAATTCAAAATAGAAATTATTTGGAAGATGATATTATCTTAGTCAAGAAATAATTTGATAATAATTGAAATTGCCTTTTTGAAAATTAGTAATTTTATTAGGAATGAAGTTGATTTCGGTGAGTGTTTTAATTCATAGATTAATTAACCATCTATTCAAGATGGGATTCCTTTGTCATGTGAGAAGTTGAACTAGAAGAATGCCAACATCCCTTCCAACAATAGGATTCAGTGGTCCTAAATGCATAGAAAAGTGTTACTCACTTTCACTTCAACTTTCTTGCAATATCTGAGGCCAACGAAGATAACAATGCTATTTCTAAAATTTTATAAGATAAAGGTACACAATAAAATAGAAGGACCAATGGTGTCATATCATCTTCCCCCATCTCCGAGTAGCTACATCACAAAATATAAATCCACAGGTATTAACTGAACATGTACTATGCTCTGCTATATGTCTTGACTGAGGGCATATAAGACTGTACTTGTTTGCTGCCACATGTAACCTGGTTGGATTGATAAGACTATTAAAAAGACTCACAAGTATGCCAGCAACCCCACTGCTGGGTATAAACCCCAAAGAAAGGAAATCAGTATGTCAAAGAGATGTCTGCACTCCTATGTTTGTTGTAGCACTGTTTACAATAGCTAATAATTGGAAACAACCTAAGTGTCCATCAACAGATGAATGGATAAAGAAAATGTGGTACATATACACAATGGAGCACTATTCAGCCATAAAAAAGAATGAGATCTAGTCATTTGCAACGACGTGGATGGAAATGGAGATCATTATGTTCAATGAAATAAGCCAGGCACAGAAAGACAAACATCACATGTTTTCACTTATTTGTGGGACCTAAAAATAAAAATAATTGAACTCATGGACATAGAGAGTAGAAGGATGTTTACTAGAGGCTGGGAAGGATAGCAGGGGTATTGGGAGGAGGTGGGGATCATTAATGGGTACAAAAAAATTAGAATGAATAAGACCTATTATTTGTTAGCAAAATAGGGTGGCCATAGTCAATAACTTCATTGTCATTTTAAAATAACTTAGAGTGTAATTGGATTTTTTGTGACTTAGAGGGTAAATGCTTGAGGGGCTGGGTGCCTCATTCCCCATGATGTGCTTATTTCACATTGCTTGCCTGTATCAAAACATCTCATATACCCCATAAGTATATACACCTACTATGTACCCACAAAAATTTAGAAAAAAAGGGACTCACGAATATGATAATTCTCATGTTTAAATAGCTCAGAAAAAGGAATTTCACATTTAAAAATAAATCCTTTGGGTCACTCTTCTTCTTATTTAACAGAAATCTAGTTTGCAGTCAATTAGATCCATTGTTCTATAAAACCACTACTGAATTTCATGAGCAATAGCAAATTACAAGGAAACCCCCACAAACAACTATTTTTATGTTACAATTTAAACAAGAAATTCAACACCAAATGTATCAAAATAAATTATCTACATTAGGTATATCTAAAAGAGAAAACTTTTAAATTAGTCTAGTAGCTAAGTCTATAAATAGCAGAAATTTGGCATTAACAGGTAAGAATTACATTTTGCATTGTGATTTTTTTATTAACAGTCCATCTGAAATTGTGTAATAAATAAAGATTGGATAATATAAAAACTTACATCAGGCTTAACAACTAAAAATGAGAAAACAAGCTGGATATGAGTTAGATAAAGCTTCACAAATTAGTAAAAAGCATCTGTAAGCTAGTGTTGAAACTCTTTCATTCCAAGAAGATTACTGGGGGAAAAAGTGCCCCAATGGAGGTTGGATAGCTCTCAGAAAAGACATTATTCTCTGCTTAGATCAACCATGTCTCAGTATGCTATGAAAGTGTGTTGCAGTGCAGAGATAAAGACCCACGTGCATACTGCCATCTGCTCCTGTCCTAGGGAAAGGGGCTCTCACTGTACTTATCTCTCTGGTTTTCTCTGGAAGGATGTTGATGTCAAGATGTTGCTGCTGTTAATTTCTTCAGTCAGTGTAGGATTCATGATCGGAAATATAAGAAGGAATACAATTACTTCCAGGACCTCTTCCTACATTACAGATTCCCCAAGCTTATTGTAGTTTCAGGAACTCCAAAATATCCCCACCTACTAACCTTCCAAATAGAGTCACTTGTTTTTAGGGCAGGTGGAACTCATATAGATTCAGCCTCCCAAATAGAATCACTTGTTTCAGGGGCAGGTGGAACCCATATAGTATTCCCATCCCATGTTGGCTGAGTTTTATCTTCTGTGTAACCTGAACATATATTCCGTATTTTTTTCCATCAAGTCTCCACAAGGAATACAATTCCCAAAGTAAGACCAGGTAGCAAGAGCTATAGAAGCTGTGAGCAACATGTTAAGGGACCGGAAAGAAGGATAAGGCATCCCAATGGGATTTGTTAAACCCTTTTTGTAAGATTTAACTGGAACACAAACAAGGAAGGACACTTCTTACCAAGAAGCAATCCCTGTTCTTTAATTTCTAGTGCAAGGGGAGTGTGAGGTGGAGTGAGGAAGGCCATAATCCCTGAGGTCTGTGACTATTACTATTTTCTCTGTCTTCTGAGAATGAAGAAATAAAAATGAATTGACCCTATTTTATAATTTCAGGGAATGCAGCTGAGACAATATGATGGTGCCTTTGTGCTTTAAATTTTTCTTTTAGCCTTTTACCTAAATCCATTCTTATACTTAAATATAAAGGAGGCAGGGTATAATTTGCTAAGTTAAAGTTATTTTAATGTTCATGACCGCCAACTAAGTAAAAAACCTATTATTTTTACCTTGAGGGAGGTCACTTGTAGTAGGTTTTAATGTGCTTTTCCCCCATCAGACCTGTTCAGTAAGAGGCTTGTTGGTGACTGGTGTCCAGATTGTGTCCTTATATACTGGTAAGATGTTTCTTCCTCACATTGATGCCCAAGGGCATCTGATGGCTAGAGAGAAACAATTACTGTTACCCATATGTTGTTCATGGTCCAATTTATTAAATATATAAACTCATACATCTCCTCTTTTTCTATTTCTAATTTTATAAATATAAAATCCTTCTATATGCTTATAATATTTTTTGCCTTAAATTATATTTTATCTGAAAAAGATGTATTTTGTTTGGTAATAGCAATGCTGAACTTGGTTTACTAATACTTAGGCTAATTTGCATTTATGTTCATTTGTGAGATTTGTTCAATAAATCACTTTTCTTCTACTGTACTTTTCTAGTCTTGTTATCATTGTTATACTAGCCCTATAAAGCAAGCTGGATTGCTGTCCTTCTTTTGTCTATTCTCAAGAAGTTTTACATATTATGAAAATTAGCTGTTCCTTGAGGATCAGTAAAATTTGCCTTTAAAACTATATGGCATGGTGTTCTTTGATTAGTAGAAAATTCTGGTAACCAATTCAATTTTTTGAACATTAAGGTTTTGGATTTTCTTCTTCTACATAAGGAAGTTTAAGTAATATTTTCCAAATATTTTTTATTTTTCCATAAGTCATTGGGGTACAGGTGGCATTTGGTTACATGAGTAAGTTATTTAGTGGTGATCTGTAAGATTTTGGTGCACCCATCACCTGAGCAGCATACACTGCACCCTATTTGTAGTCCTTCATCTCTCATTCCCATCCCTCTTTTTCCCCCAAGACCCCAAAGTCCATTGTATCATTCTTATGCCTTTGCATCCTCATATCTTAGCTCCCATATATCAGTGAGAACGTACAATGTTTGGTTTTCCATTCCTGAGTTACCTCACTTAAAATAATAGTCTCCAATCTCATCCAAGTCACTGCAAATGCCATTAATTCATTTCTTTTTATGGCTGAGTAGTATTCTATTTTACACACACACACACACACACACACACACACACACACACACCTCACAGTTTCTTTATCCATTCGTTGATTGATGGGTATTTGGGTTGGTTCCACAGTTTTGCAATTGCAAACTATGTTGCTATAAATATGCATACCCAAGTATCTTTTACATATAATGACCTCTTTTCCACTGGGCAGATACACAGTAGTGGGATTGCTGGATCAAATGGTAGTTCTACTTTTAGTTCTTCAAGGAATCTCCACACTATTTTCCACAGTGGCTGTGCTAATTTACATTCCCAGCAGTGTGGAAGTGTTCCCTGGTCACTGCATTCATGCCAACATCTACTGTTTTTTGAATTTTTGATTGTAGCCATTCTTGCAGGAGTAAGGTGTTATCACATTGTGGTTTTGATTTGCATTTCCCTGATCATTAGTGACGTTGAGCATTTTTTCATGTTTGTTGGCGGTTTGTATGTCTTCTTTTGAGACTTAGTTTAATTAAGTCCCAACTATTTATCTTTGCTTTTGTTGCATTTACTTTTGGGTTCTTGGTCATGAAATCTTTGCCTAAGATAATGTCTAGAAGGGTTTTTCCAATGTTATCTTCTAGAATTTTTATAGTTTCAGGTCTTAGATTTAAGTCCTTAATCTATCTTGAGTTGATTTTTTGTATAAGAGATGAGTATCCAGTTTCATTATACTACGTGTGGCTGGCCAATTATCCCAGCACCACTTGTTGGAAAGGGTGTCCTTTCCCCACTTTATGTTTTTGTTTGCTTTGTTGAAGATCAGTTGGCTGTAAGCATCTGGGTTTATTTCTGGGTACTCTATTCTGTCCCACTGGTCTATGTGCCTATTTTTATACCAGTACCATGCTGTTTTGGTGACTATGGCCTTATAGTATAATTTGAAATCAGGTAGTGTGATGGCTTCAGATTTATTCTTTTTGGTTAGTCTTGCTTTGGCTATGTGGGCTCTTTTTTGGTTCCATATGAATTTTATAATTGATTTTTTCTAATTCTGTGAAAAATGATGGTGGTATTTTCATGGAGGTTGCATTGAATTTGTAGGTTGCTTTTGGCAGGATGGTCATTTTCACAATATTAATTCTACCCATCCATGAGCATGGGATGTGTTTCATTTGTTTGTGTCATCTATGATTCCTTTCAGCAGTATTTTGTAGTTTTCCTTGAAGAGGTCTTTTGCCTCCCTGGTTAGGTATATTCCTAAGTATTTTATTTTATTTTTTTGCAGCTATTGTAAAAGGGGTTGAGTTTTTCATCTGATTCTCCGTTTGGTCACTGTTGGTGTATAGAGGAGCTACTGATTTGTGTACATTAATCTTGTATCCAAAGAGAATTTGTTGAATTCTTTTATCAGTTTAAGGAGCTTTCTGGAGGAGTCTTTAGGGTTTTCAAGGTAAACGATCATATTGTCAGCAAACAGTGACAGTTTGACTTCCTATTTATCGATTTGGATGCCCTTTATTTCTTTCTCTTGTCTGATTTCTTTCTCTTGTCTGATTTCCAGTACTATGTTGAAGAGGGGTGGTGAGAGTGACAGACCAATAATAAGCAGCAAGATTGAAATGGTAATTTAAAAATTACCAATAAGAAAAAGTCCAGGACCAGATGGATTCACAGCAGAATCCTACTAGACATTCAAGGAAGAATTAGTACCCATCCTTTTCACACTATCCCACAAGATAAAGAAGGAAGGAACCCTCCCTAATTCATTCTATGAAGCCAGCATCATCCTAATACCCAAAGTAGGAAAGGACATAACCAAATAAGAAAACTACAGACCGAGATCCTTGATTAACATAGATGCTAAAATCCTTAACAAAATACTAGCTAACCGAATACAACAACATATCAAAAAGATAATCCACCATGATCAAGTGGGTTTCATACCAGGGATGCAGGGATGGTTTAACATATGCAAGTCAATAAATGTGATACACCACATAAACAGAATTAAAAACAAAAATCACATGATCATCTCAATAGATGCAGAAAAAGCATATGACAAAATCCAGCGTCGCTTTATGATTAAAACTCTCAGAAAAATTGGCATACAAGGCACATAACTCAATGTTTAAAAAAAGCCATCTATGACAAACCCACAGCCAACATAATACTGAATGGGAAAAAGTTGAAAGCATTCCCTCTGAGAACTGGAATATCTTCAAATCTTTTAAAGTTTTTGAAATATGTTTCGCTTATAACTTTATCATTTAAAAACATCTACCTCTTGTTTCTATAACTTTTTGTTCCTAATACTCTACATACACACTTTTTCCCCCTTTTTTTGGATCAATTTTATTAGTATTTTTTGAAAAAGGAACTAGGATTCTATTTTAATAATGTTCATAATTCTTTATTTTTTCAATAAAATTTGCTCTTATATAAATTATGTACTATTTTTATTTTAATTTTTGGTCATTGTATGTTTCTGAGTTGAATATAACTTATAAATCTTAGTTTTAAAATAAATGTAATTTTAGCTATAAATTTATTTTCCCCCACCATTTTAGCCACATATTGACTTCATCTTCAGAGGACAAATTATAAAGAAGTACATTTTTAGGTTTCTAAATATTTTTGTTACCTTTCTATTCTTAATTTTACATTTATTGTCTATCACCTGTGGTAAGAGAATGAATCCTTGTGGTATCGATTCTTTGAAAATATGAGGGGTCTTATGTTTTGTATATATTTGCTTTTTGCAATTGTTATATTGACTTTAATGTATATGCTTTATTTTGGGGGATGCAGGAATCTTTATGTATCTATTCGACCAAGCATGTAAATATTTGTAGTTTTGATTTCCAATTTTTGTCAGGATTATCAATTTCTGAGAGCATTTTTCTAATTCCCCCACTAAGAAGTTGGGTTTGCTAATCTTTTCATTGCAATTCTATCTTTTTCCTATTTCTACATTAAGGTTATATTGTTGTATATACACATTTATGATTGTTACATATTCTTGATAGAGTTTTACCTTTAATATTATGGAGTACTTCTCTTCATACCAATTAGTGTGTTTGCCTGATATAAACATAAGTGCAAACATCCAGCTTGTATTTATATTGCCGCATCAACTTATTAAATATTTGCATAGGCTATGTTCTTCATTATCATATTCCCAGCCTTTCTTTGTGGTTGTGTTTTAGATAGTCTTACAAATAATATATAACTGTATTTTATGGGCTTAAAAAAGACAAAATACAATACAATATGAAAATGGGAAAATATAATCAATTTTCACTCAATGTAAATATTGAGATATTTGGGCTTTCTATTATTTGCGTTTTGTGTTTAGCATCCTATTACTTAGCTTTTATATTTGTTCTCTCCTTCTGCTAGTTTTATAAAGAGGTGCTATAAGATTGTCAATCCTGGCTCCCACTTATTTTGCCTCATCATCATTTTGCCTTCGCTTGGCAGTCAATTCCTAAATTTCTTTGGCATGTTCATTTAGCATACAAGTAACGCATACACCAAATTATAATAACTGACTTGCCTTGCAACACACCAGATAAAAAATATTTTATGTTAATGCTGTTTTTAAACTCCCATACACGGCCAAATTTTTTAAAACTTACTTGGATAATTGTTCCAAATTTCTAAATGTTTTTCTAACTTGTTTTTGAACGAGCAGGAATCCACTAGGAAAACAAAGCACTCTGGTACTTCAACGGAGAATTTAGATAAATACGTGGTTAAATGGACATTGAAGAAGGAAAGCAGCAACAAAGAAGCTCTCAGATGAACAGACAGCACAGAGTCAGGAAAGAGCAGAGGTTAGGGTGATTACAATTTACAGGTTCAGAGGAGAGACCGTGTGGGAACTTCAACCTCTGAGGAGAAAGTGCCCCCCACAAACCCCACTAAAACTACCGCCCCAGGTTGGGAGTGATGAGGCAGTTTTCTGGGAACTGCCCAAGTGAAGAGTTGAGGTAACACGGAAAAGAGCAGCAAGCACACAGGTAGGAGCAAGTTCCTTTTCCTCCTCAACGCTCCCAGTTTCCTCTAGTGCCCCCTATTGGTAGAACCTAAATGGAAGTCATCCGAGCAAAAGGCAAAGGTTATTTGTGGACTTTCAGCTACCACTAAGATAGAGTGAAAGGATGAGTTTGGAGCAGAAAGACTAATTCCTAACTTAGGAATTAGTACAGTATCCCCCTTTGGCAACTCAGCATTTATAGACATACTTTTATATACATTTAAACATCTAACCAATAACAACTTTATGATTTAGTTAGTTATGATGCAACTAGCCATACTAAGATGTCTCTACCTTTTAATTGACACAAAATCCCAATATTCATTGTATCCACCTCTAGAGGACTCACAGTATGCACTTCTGGCTGATGTTAGTTATTATAGACCTTCTCTATAGGAAGTGTTTTTCACCATCTACTGATTTCTGGATCATATCACTTTCTGCGGCAGTACTTTGATTTGCTCACTAAGATCATGCCTTTTTTATTCAAATTGCTCTTTGGTTACTCATTGCCCTTTCAGTACCACCAATGACAAAAACATCTCTTTTAAAAAACTAAAACTTTAAGAACCGATAGCATGGGCACTGCTTTTTTTCCTCTTTTGTATTTACCGAATCCTTCTTCTAAGATATAAACCTTTCTCGTAAGGAAGTTTCTCCCTTTGTCTAGCTTACTAATTTTCTTTTATATCATTTTATTCTTCCAGTGCTCCTATACTGGTACTCTAAAGCCACTTTGAATTTTCAAACCACTTTAATTGCACTTTGAATATCTGAGCAAACCTGATCTCCAGATACAGACACATCTTTCCAGGTACATGTTTTTAAAATTGCTTTCTTATTCTCTGGGTTTACAGTAGTTTCTATTGATCATTTCCTTCATTAAACAATATAAGTGATATATCTTCTCGGGAGTTACTTTGACTCATTTTACATGTATATTAATAAAATATTCCATATTTTCCTGTGTAATCTATAATTTGGATATCTTACATTGAAGGGACAACTATGTCATTAAAAAATTCTGAGCCCTCAGTGATGGAGTAGGGGTGGAGCATTGTGAGCCTGTGAGCAAACTGCATAAATTCAAGGTCAGTATCTCCATAGCTCACTTCAAGAATGCAGAATGGAATTTAGGCCAGCCAGTCTGGTGTTACCCACTATGGTGTGGCACCAGAAGTTTAAAGGTGCAGTGTTACTAGTGCATAAAGATACTCTAATGCCTTGAAGTTTAAACTTCCCACCTTTAAGATTTCTTAAAGAACTAAAAATAAAACTACTATTGAATCCATCAATCCCAATACTGGGTATCTACCTGAAGGAAAATAAATTAATATATCAAAAATATAACTGCATTCATGTTTATCACAGCACTATTCACAATAGCAAAGATATGGTACCAACATATAAATTGGTACAGCAGAGAGTGGGACACTGCTATAAGGATACCCAAAAATGTGGAAGTGACTTTGAAATTGGGTGACAGGCAGAGGTTGCAACAGTTTGAAGAGCTCAGAAGAAGACAGGAAAATGTGGGTGTATTCATCGGTTCTTACACTGCTCAGAATTTTTTAATGACGTGACTGGGGAGACCTCACAATCATGGCAGAAGGCGAAAGAAGAACAAAGGCACATCTTACATGGTGGCAGGCAAGAGAGCAAGAGAGACTGGGCAGGGGAAACTCCCATTTACAAAACCATCAGATTTTGTGAGACTTATTCACTACCATGAAAACAGTATGGGGGGAACTGCCCCCATGATTCAATTATCTCCACGTGGCCTCACCCTTGACCTGTGGGGATTATTATAATTCAAGGTGAAATTTGGGTGGGGACACAGCAAATCCATATCAGTGGGAAAATTTGGAACTTCCTACAGACTTGTTGAATGGCTTTGATCAAAATGTTGATAGTGATATGAACAATGAAGTCCAAGCTGAGGTACTCTCAGGTGGAGATGAGGAACTTGTTGAGAGCTGGAATAAAGGTGACTCTTGCTATGCTTTAGCAAAGAGACTGGTGGCATTTTGCCCCTGCCCTAGACATCTGTGAAACTTTGAACTTGAGACAGATGATTTAGGGTATCTGGTGGAAGAAATTTCTAAGCAGCAAAATATTTAAAATGTGACTTGAGTGCTGTTAAAAGCATTCAGTTTTATGTATTCACAGAGATATGGTTTGAAATTGGAACTTATGTTTAAAAGAGAAGCAGAGCATAAAAGTTTGGAAATTTTGCAGTACGACAATCCAATAGAAAAGAAAAACCCATTTTCTGGGGAGAAATTCAAGCCTACTTCAGAAATTTACATAAGTAACAAGGTTCCCAATGTTAATCACTGAAACAATGGAGAAAATGTCTCTAGGGCATGTCAGACACCTTCATGGACGCCCATCCCATCACAGGCCCAGAAGCCTAGAAGGGAAAAACGGTTTTGTGGGCTGGACCCAGGGACCCCCTGCTCTGTGCAGCCTTGGGACATGGTGCCCTGCATCTCAGCTGCTTCAGCTCCAGCCATAGCTAAAAGGGGCCAAGGTACAGCTTGAGCCATTGCTTCAGAGGGTGCAAGCCCCAAGCCTTGGCAGCTTACACATGGTGTTGCACCTGTGGGTGCACAAAAGTCAAGAAATGAGGTTTGAGAACCTCCACCTAGATTTCAGAGGATGTATGGAAATGCCTGGATGTCCAGGCAAAAATCTGCCACAGGGATGGGGCGTCATGGAGAACTTCTGCTAGGGGAGCAGTGTGGAATGGAAATGTGAGGTTGGAACCCCCACACAGAGTCCCCACTGGGGCATTGTCTAGTGGAGCTGTGAGAAGATGGCCACCATCCTCCAGACCCCAGAATGGTAGATCCACTGACAGCTTGCACCATGTGTATGGGAAAGTCACAGACACTCAAAGCCTCCATGAAAGCAGCTGAGTTGGGGGGCTGTACTCTGCAAAGCCACAGAGGCAGAGCTTCCTAAGGCCATGGGAGCCCATCTCTTGCATCAGTGTGACGTGGATGTGAGACGTGGAGTCAAAGGAAATAATTTTGGAACTTTAAGTTTTAATGACTGCCATATTGGATTTTGGACTTGCATGGGACCTGTAGCCCCTTTGTTTTGGCCGATTTCTCCCATTTGGAATGAGTGTACTTACCCAAGCCATGTACCTTCGTTGCATCTAGGAAGTATTAATAACTAACTTGCTTTTGATTTTTACAGGCTCATAGGCAGAAGAGACTTGCCTTGTCTTAGATGAAACTTTGGACTTGGACTTTTGGGTTAGTGCTAGAATGAGCTAAGACTTTGGGGGACCATTGGAAAGGCACAGTTGGTTCAGAAATGTGAGGACATGAGATTTGGAAGGGGCCAGGGGTGAAATGATATGGTTTGACTGTGTCCCCACCCAAGTCCCATCTTATAGTTCCCATAATCCCCTGTCATGGGAGGGACCTGGTGAGAGATAATTGAATCATGGGGGTGGTTACCCCCATGCTGCTGTTCTCTTTATACTGAGTGAATTCTTACGAGATCTGATTTTTATTTTATTTTTGAGACAGTCTCTCTCTCCATCACCCAGGCTGGAGTGCAATGGCATGATCTCGGCTCACTGCAACCTCTGCCTCCTGGGTTCAAGCGATTCTTCTGCCTCAGCCTCCCGAGTAGCTAGGACTACAGGCACGTGCCACCATGTCTGGCTAATTTTTGGATTTTAGTAGAGATGGGGTTTCACCATATTGGCCAGGCTGGTCTTGAACTCCTGAATCGTGATCCACCCACCTCGGCCTCCCAGAGTGCTGGGATTACAGGCGTGAGCCACTATGCCCGGCCGATCTGATGTTTTTTTAAAAAGCTTTCCCTGCTTTGCTTGGCACTTCTCCCTGCCGCCCTGTGAAGAAAGATGTGTTTGCTTCCCCTTCTGCCATGACTGTAAGTTTCCTGAGGCCTCCTCAGCCATGCTGAACTGAGAGTCAACTAAACCCTGTTTTAAAAATAAATTGCACAGTCTCAGGTATGTCTTTATTAGCAGCACGAGAATAGACTAATACAACACGTGTCCATCAAGAAATAAAAGTATAAGAAAAATGTATTATACATATATAACGGAATACCATTCAGCCATTAAAAAAGTATGAAATCATGTCTTTTACAAGAAGATGGAAGAAACTAGGGGTCATTATCTTAAGTGAAACAAGCCAGGCACAGAAAGACAAATACTGCATGTTCTCACTCATAAATGGGTGCTAAAACTTGTATTCACATGGAAGTAGAGAGTAGGATAGAAGAGGGCGACTCATAGGGTGAAGGTGTGGAATGGAGGAGGATGATGAGCAATTGGTTAATGGGTATAATGTATATTATTTGTGTGATAGATTTCCTAAATGCCCTGGCTTGATTACTATGTAATCTATGCGTGTAACAAAATTGCACAAGTACCCCATAAATGAGTACAAAGAAAAAGAAAAAGATATAAAGTTCCCACCTGTAGTCCTGTTTGAGAAATGCAATCCAAACTGACAATATTGTTCTACAAGCTAATACCTAAAAGATCAAATCCTGCTTCAACTTGTTTCAACTACAACTCCAGACCAAGCTTCACCTATCAGAGTTCAGGTTATAGTATCCTACATGTTACGGTCCCCACAGCCAGTATCCCCTGAGACACCTGCATGGCAGGCATTTGTTTAAGACCCTAAACAGTCTGTCCTCTGCTTGTGTAAGGCCATAAAGCAGCTTGCCTGCTTGCTAAGGTCTGTGTTGCTTTGACTAGATAGAAATAGTCACTATTATGTATAAAAAGGCAGGTGCCTTAGGACAAATCTGCCCCAAACTGCAGTGACTCACCAATGTTGTCCATTATATGTGGTCAATATGTACTTAACTCTAAGTCTTAATGCTGCTAGCCAATGTCACACTAATTAAAAGCCAGTCCCACAATTACAAAAATAGCCATTCACACAGCATCGACAATTGTAGGTAACCTAGATTGGTAATCGAAATGCCAACAACTTCCTTAACCTGAGTTGAAAGCCTGGATACCAGCCGCTTGGGTTTTCAAGGATAGCCATATATAACATTCCTTTGTATCACTCACATTGAGCACTGATTGAGATATGGATACAAGAATTAGGCAGATAACAAAATATAGCTTTTATTATTGAAAAAAGTCAGCCAGGCACGGTGGCTCACACCTGTAATCCCAGCACTTTGGGAGGCCAAGGCGGGTGGATCACAAAGTCAAGAGATCGAGACCATCCTGGCCAACATGGTGAAACCCCATCTCTACTAAAAACACAAAAATTAGCTGGGTGTGGTGGTGGGCATCTGTAGTCCCAGCTACTCAGGAGGCTGAGGTAGGAGAATCACTTGAACCCAAGAGGCAGAGGTTGCAGTGAGCCGAAATCACACCACTGCACTCCAGCCTGGTGACAGAGCAAGACTCCGTCTCTAAAAACAAAACAAAACAGAAAAACACAAACAAAACAAACAAAGAAAAAAGACTTGATAACGGATGTGGCTTACATGTGATACTCAAAAAGGTTTGCTAATTCCTTACCCTGAATTGAACTTACTGCCTTGCCATAGGCAGTACTGTAAAATCAAAGGCCTCTTCTACAAGCCCCAATCTGTGTTAAATTCACAGCATAGAAGGACAGAGGAAAATGTGACCTTCCTGCAGATGATTGACACTCAAAGGGAAGGAGACAGGAAGATGGAGATCTAGTTTGTGTTGATTTCCTTCTCACAAACTGACAAATTAGAAAGAGTACTCTACTCTAGGTACAATCCCCTTCACTTGGATACGAGAAGCCAGGCCAGAGGAAGTTACTCCCGACCCATCTCCACCATACACCAACACCCCCAACATGCACGTTACCCCCCGTAATACTTTGTAGAGGATCCTAAATATTTTACTACCATTACTAGAATAAGCTTCAGTACACTTTGAGGACACTCTGGATTTTATTTTGTAAATATAGGAGTTTCCCTGTTCAATAATAATGCTTGTTTTCATATGGATTCTCCTACAGGTCAAATCAGGACCTGTGAGACTTGTAATCTTATGTCTTGTTCTTGTACTGTTACCTGACTGATATATAAAGAACATGGTAATCCTATTCTACAATATTAACATTTTAAATCTATTTCTCAATAATTTTTAACAAGTTTAAATTTTACTGTCAAGATAGTGATTTTAAAAAGATAACCATGACTAGCTTTCTTTTAATTGTCACATAATTTGTTTTCAGATCTGCAAACAAGCCAATTTTATGAACCTTAAATTTGGAGCTACAGAAACTTCCCAAACTTTTACTTGATTGTAGTCAAAGTAAAAATAGGTTTTGCAGTAGATAAAATTATTACAAAAGATTACCTCTCTATGACAAAGTGAACATGGTTAATGCAAACTGATTTAAAATTATTTCAGTTGGTTCTTCTGGAAAATATTTAACTAAACAAATTTTGGGCCCATAAATGCTTCTGATAAATTTAACAGCTATAGTCTTAAAGATACTGAACTAAAAGAATCCAAAAGAAGAAATTCATATAAAAATGGACAAACATTACAAAATTTACTACAACTGTATATTTGACACAATGGCACATTATCAAAACCTCAAAGTAGAATGAACTTTTTAAAAGTCATCTTTTCAACAACAACAAAAAAATTTTACTTAACTCTCCCTGGAAGTTTCAAAGAGTGGGTTACATGCTGTTGGGTATCACTTTATTCTCCTTTTTTTCTTTTCTCTCTTCTTCATTAAAAAAAAATCTTGTTTTCTTCCTTCAGCCTCTGAATCTTGGGCTTATCACAGTCATCCTTACTGATGTAATGGCTTCTCTCGTTAATTATATTATCAATCCCAGAGCTACACTAAAAAAAATAGTATCCTAATTCATAGTCTTTTTAACTTCAACAGCAGCGGACAGGTCGCCACTCTCGAGAACTTCAGAGAGACAAAATTATTTGAAATGAGAATTACTAGAACTCTTTCTACTCATCGAATGGTTCCGCATACTTGGCATTTCTGCTCTTCCTCCATAGTTTTAGAGTGACTTTCTTGTCATTCAATCTTTCTGAAACACTATGTGGCCTATAATTTGGGGCCTACCAGAGGAAAAAAAAAAACGTAAGAATCATCTGTGTTTGACCTCATTTTATGTGCCATGGGTAACACTTCATTTGTTAAACACATACTGAGTTCATGGAGAAGTCCTGCTGGAAGGCATTTAGGCTTGCCAGTATCTGAATTTGTTTTACTAGAGGATCTTTTAGGACTTCAGGATAGGACTATGATGTTTATGAGGCAGGATTCCAAGTAGCTTACCATTCTTAAAAACTGTCAACAGAACATAAGGTATTTCTTTAAAGCAGTGGTTCTCAACATTGCACCTGGGGAGCCTTAAAATATATTGACACCTGCACCCCACCTCCAGAGACTGTGATTCAATTTATCTGTGTGTGTCCACATAGCGGGAGCCTGAATAACTCCAGGTGATTCCAGTGGTCAGCCACAGGTAAGAGCCACTCCTATGGTTCGTTTTTATTTCCACCTTTTCTCTTCCTTAGGTTTTGCCTTTTCTTTCATTCTTTCCAAAATTCCCACTACTCCTGGTTTCCATTACCTTCATCTTCTCCATTTTCATAAGCTACACTGATGTATTTTACTACTTACCTAACAGGTCTAGAGAGATCATTATATTTTCTTTTAGGATCATGAATTTCCTCTGATTTGGGCTCATTCAACTTGAAGGCTTTTGATGGCATTAACTGTGTATAATCCACTATAGACAAGGGCTGAATACTGTCATAATCATTTCTTTCATGGTTAATAAAATAAACACCCTCAAATTAAAGGCAAACTCCTCAATCACAAATTGAATGCCCTCAAAGGAAAAATGGAGGTCCTTAAAGATATACTTATTCTGCCTCCTCATAACCCCCTTCTCTACCTCCTCCGATACTCTGACTCTCTCTCATCATTTCTAGCCCTTTCCTAACAAGATTCCCCCTCCTCCTTATTCTTCTTCTCGATGGGCCTATGCTGTCTCTTCAGGTTCTTCAGGCTCATAAGCTTGTTTGGTGTATTAGTCTGTTTTCACACTGCTATAAAGAACTCCTTGAGACTGTGTGATTTATAAAGGAAAGAGGTTTAACTGAGTCATAATTCAGCATGGCTGGGGAGGCCACAGGAAACTTACAGTCATGCTGGAGGTGAAGGGGAAGCAGACACCTTCTTCACGAGGTGGCAGGAAGGAGAAGTGCCCAGTGGAGGGGTAAGAGGCCCTTATAAAACCATCAGATCAAATGAGAACTCACTCACTATCATTAGAACAGCCTGGGGGAAACTGCTCACATGATTCAATTACCTCCACCTGGTTTCTTCCTTGACAGGTGGGGATTGTAGGGATTACAATTCAAGATGAGATTTGGGTGGGGACACAAAGCCCAATCATATCACTTGGCTACTTGCCTCCACCAACACTTTCCCCTCCTCTCTCCAATGTCTTCTAATGCTTGTGTTGGCCAAGCCATCAGTGGCCTTCACAGTGCCTGGGTGAAGATTATGGGAGTCAGGCAGCAGATTGGGATAGCTGCTGAGCTGACCAGTGACTCATGTGGCTGTAATCACTAGGACAACAGTCTTGTATCTGTCTGAAAGGCTAGTGAAGCCACTGAGGAGTGGATGCCAGACCTTTTGGCTGCTACAACTGTAGCAGAGGTGGGGGGCTCAAAGATGGCAAATGTGATCTACTTTTGAATTTTTCACACACACTAAATTATAAATTTTTCTAATGCTATCTACAATTACTCAGCATTTTCACCTTTCTAATCAAGTCAAGGGCTTTACCATGATTTAATTACTCATTGGTATTATTTCCATCAACCTGTTATGGCAGCTAAGAGCTTTTTTTTTTTCATATAAAAAGCTATTTTGTTTACATTCAACAATTCTATTTACTAATATTATTTATCAACTTGTATGCTTCACATGTACCCTATATACTTTTATTCTGTTTTTACCTTTTTTTAATTCAACAATATTTATTAATAATTCTGTCAAACATCTAAGGGAGGTAATTTTCCTTAGACTTTGTTTGAAAACATTTTCACTTTTCTCTTTTTCTTGAATGATAGTTTAACTGAGTGTGAAATTGTAGAGTAACAGTTTTCCTAATCCTTTTGAGTATTCCCTTTTGGCATCTGTTTTGCTGAGGGGAAGTCCACTATTATTTGATATTCTTTTGTAACTATTCTTTTATTCTCTGAAGGTTTTATTATTTTCTTTTCCTCCTTAATGTTCTGTGCTTTCATTATGATATGTCTAGATATGAATTTATTTTTATTCATGTGGCTTGATACTCAGAGTATATTTTGTTCTGAGAATGTATGTGTTTAGCCATCAGGAAAAAAATTCAGCGATAATGTCTTATCCCATTTACATCATTATTTTTATATCCTTATAAGACAAATAGATATTATATCTGAGTCTAGAGTCTATGTGCTTTTTATTCCATTTTCTTAAAAAGTAATCTCTGTTGCATTTTGGGAAAATTGTGCATTCCATATTCTATTTCACATTTTCCCCCTAATGTGCTCCATCTAGAATTTATCCTGTTAGTTGAATTTTTTTCATATTTAAGAAGAGTTGGCCGGGTGTGGTGGCTTACGCCTGTAATCCCAGCACTTTGGGAGGCCAAGGTGGGCAGATCACGAGATCAGGAGATAGAGACCATCATGGCTAACAGGGTGAAACCCCATCTTTACTAAAAATACAAAAAATTAGCCGGGCGTGGTGGCGGGTGCCTGCAGTCCCAGCTACTCGGGAGGCTGAGGCAGGAGAATGGCGTGAACCCGAGAGGTGGAGCTTGCAGTGAGCCGAGATCACGCCACTGCACTCCAGCCTGGGCAACAGAGCAGGACTCCATCTCAAAAAAAAAAAAAAGAAAAAAGAAAAAAGAAAAGAAAAGAAAAAAAGAAGAGTTAGTCCTTATTTCAGGGAATGCATGTTTTATTTCTAAGCTCTGTAATTGTTATCTTTTGGGATCCATCTGTTATTTTCTAATTATTTTCCTTCTTAATCCCTGGCCATCTAAAATAGTTGGCATATCTTTAAGAAATATTTTATGCATTTAAACATACACATAAATATTTATCAATTGTTCATTCCTGAACATGCACAATGGACATCATCAGAAGTGAATTTATTTTCCAGTTGTTGATATTTTGGACTGCTTCTCTTGGCAGCTTCTGAAAATAGATTTAAAGACCCAGTTCTCTCTCCATTTCTCTCTCTCTGTCTCTCTTCCTCCCTCTTCTCTCATCTAGACACTCAGGGGTTGTCTTGGCCCAGCTCTTTGGGCTTCCTATCCATACCCGGATCTTACATTAATAGTTTAGAACTATGTGCCTATAGTTAGACTGAGTATATTGGGAATCCCAGCACTGAGAGTGAATGACTAGATTCCACATTTGGTTGCAGTGCAGGGCCTGGGTTCTCGCAAGTCTTCAATCAGCTATATGGGGAAGCAGTATAGCACAGTACATATTTTGGCTCTTCATTAGCAAGCAAAGGAAGTCAGTCCCTCCCACCCGCCTCCATATCTTATTTTCAAGGAAGGTGCTAAGCCTCAGTTCCCCATTATTGGATGAAGCACTTTAATATCTTTAGTTTCCAAGAGCAAAACTATTTCCACTCAGGCCAACTTACAAACAGTCAGCTAACCCATGGCTTCTGCATCACTCACACGTCTGATTTTATGTTTTGTTTCTGATCTGCAGAGATGTTTATCTTGCCTTGGGAGCTGGTTTTGTCTTTTTCATTTCCTCTCTTTGTGGTTTAATCTGTCACTGCTTTGTGGGTTTTTTCGTTTGTTTGTTTGTTTTTTCAGAGACGGGGTCTCACTCTGTTGCCCAGGCTGGAATGCAGTAGCATGATCATAGCTCACTGCAGCCTCAAACTACTGGGCTCAAGCGATCCACCCACCTCAGTCTCTTCAGTTATTGGGATTACATATGCAAGCCCCTGTGCATGTGTTTAAGGCAAAAGTCATTGAGCTCCTATCACTGAATATCAGGCTAATATTTTAAAATGTGAAACGCTGTATATCTAGAAATAAAGTTGTGATGGCACTGTGGGAATAAAAGTGTGAGAACTACAAGTATGAAGCTTATACAACAATTTTTTCCTACTTGAATATTTTCTTTTGATGATTCTGCTGAATCCTTGGAAGAACGAGACAGGATTTTGACACAGAAAAATTATTTTCTTAGAATTACCATTTAAAAATATTTAAATAATTACAAGTTTGTTTAAAATCAGGTTAAACTCCTCCCCTCATTAAAAAAATGAAAAAGTTTATTATGAAATCTTAAATTTTCAAGATTGAAGAGACATTGGAAAGACTCTATTGCAAATGCCTGTTCAGCATATTTATATTTTACTCAACCTTTATGTTTCTATTTATAGTAAGGCTGCGCACCAATTCACAAGACCTCATTGTTGCATAACTTATAATGTTCAAAAACATTTTCTCATATTGATGTTAATTCCACTTTTATGTAAACCTACTTTTTGATTTTTTAGGGTATTTTCCTCCACTTTGAGGAAGGCAATAAACAACTATGTTTGCCCCCTACAAGATTCTCTGTGGCACATATGAAGACAATTATCCTGTTTGCTTTTTGCCTCCTTTTTTCCAGGCTATGGAAACACAGTCATTTCCAAAATTATTTATGGCTATGTACTCATTTATTTGCTCAACTATATATTTCTTTCCTAATATGATTAGTATCCAGGGAGATAGCAAGGCCAGGGAGACCAATATAAGGAGTTGGCTACCATGAGTGCCGAAATTTCAGCCAACTAACAAGGTGTCACCAGGGTGAGTTTCTATCTCTACGTACAGAGACTGAGATTTCCTAGAGGAGCTATTCTAGATACACAGCTGATGAGAATTCTTAGTGTGTGGGTAGGAGAATGAATGTAACAAAGCTATGGACTAATTATTTTTGTATTTATTTCCTGTCTAGATGCTATCTCAAGAATCCTTTTGGAATTGAAGCTATACAGAGAATGTAACATTTTATGTAGGATTCTTCTTACAGTTTTGTCTACTAGCAGGAACAATAAAAACCATTTCATACCCAATCTCTTGTGCACCAACCTTCACCCTCCTTTGGTGGAGACCTTCCCCAAAATCACTAACCAAATAAAAGCAAAGACAGGCACAGAAACTTGCAAACACGAATAGCTGAGATTTTTTGAGAAACTTCCATTGTTCAGTAAATATAATAATTTATGAATCATTAAAATAAAATTGGATTTTGTAGTTTTATAGTTGTTTAGTCATGAATTTTACCAGCTCTTGGTCTTACTATGTAATCATTTTTCATTTTCATTGTCCTTATATCCTTCTCACAAAAATACATTGCTTCGAATCAGAGTCATATAAATTCCTTCATTTAGCATTCATAAAAGTTATCTAAGGCACCTAACTGAAACCTTGTTAGCCACATCTGACCTAAAATAAAACTCAGGATTGAGGAGGCTATATTATTCCTAGAAGTAGACCTATTTAGCAGGTTGTAGCACAATTGAGATGTGAATCTAACATAGCAAGCGTCTCAGCTTGCACCTGTGCTGGGTTCCCCCTTTCTCAGTCCTAGCAGCCTAGAGCACTGGTAAGGTAGGTCCATCACGGATCTCTACACAGGAGAGATGGGGACACTTCCTGGAAAAGCATTCATCACACCATAAAGGGAAAGAACACAGGTGGGTACACTTGATGATAGAACGAAGACCAGAATCACAGGTAACACGAGACACTGAGAACAGCAGGGTGTCTGTCATTCAGATTGTCCCTTTGGGGCAATGCCTTATGAAGCCATGTGATTTTGCAGACAGACATTAGGAGGGAGTTACTATTGGAAAATGATGATGCCACTAATGTGAGAGTTTCTACTCTTCCCAAAGGTGATCATGAATCCTCCAGAGATGGGTTGGCTACAGGATGTATTCTTTCTGATGTTAATACTGAAAACTCTGTTTTGTTCCAGATCCTGCCCCATCATGTGGATGTTGAGTCTAACCCCTGTTGAGCTAACATTTGTAATGTTTTGGGCAGAAAGCTGATAAGAAGCAGTTTGGGTTTGCAATCAGTGCAATCCATAACACTCATTTCTATTACTGGCTGTGTAGTATAGGATAAGTTATTAAATCATTCTGAACTTTGTTCGCTTATCTATTCGATGGGGAAAATAATAGCGACTCCATTGTGACGTTTGTGCAAGATAAATGGGGTAACATTTGTGACGCAGTCAGTAGAACTTGCAGCCTAAAGCAATGCCTGTTTCTTTTGGTTCCCCCCAGCCCTTTAAAAACTGATTCATGTTGAAAATATATATATGTAAAGCGGTCATAACACCAACATGTAATTAGTTTATTAAAATCCTAGAACTCAAATATGGAAACAATTAATAGAAATTTTTCATATGCTCAGGTATTTTCTATAATGTATTAAATATATATAATATGTATATATTATTAGAGCCACTATTCGGACCTGCTAGAGAACATCTCTTTATAATTTATCTACATTTGTCACTTTCTGTAGAAATGTGGTCTTTTTGGTCTATTCTTTCCCAATCATTTAGAACTGACATAGGATGAATTCTATCCCGATTTTTCTGCTGTACCCTAGGTAGAAAATTCTGAATCCAAATCTATTGCTTATGTTTTATATGAGATGAACTATATGTTTCCTCTTTCCCTTTTAAAAGTTTTAAGCAGAATATGAAGTATATATATTTTAGGGAATGTAATACTTTTTTCAGATATAGTGAGAAAGTCCTTTTTATATGAAAATATTGCCTGTTTTCTCTTTCTAGCTTTAGAATAGTGCACACAATAATGCCATAGTGGTTGACAGTTAAATTTAGATCCAGTATTTATTTTTTTAATTCAAATTGCTCTCTTTGGGAGGGGCAGAGCAAGGTTTGTGAATTTCTGCAGGCCAAAACATGTCCTCACAGTATGGAGATGTGAAAACAAAGACCATCACCAGAGGCAGAATGTTTAACTGAGATGAATGGATGAGCAGAATAGTAAGCAACTAGGCTTTTTGAGAACTTAAAAGAACACAGTGCATTTGGAGGGTGGGAGGAAAGAGTTCTCCCTTTGCTTCTTTCTTTCATGGAAGAAGAAATATTTGAAGTGATAAGAATACATTTTTAAAATTGTAAAAATAGAAAATCTACAGGCAGCAGATAATGTAATAACATCATGGATCATACAGTTGAATGCACACAATACTACAAGGGTTGAAAGAAAAAAAGAGAGAATTCCCAAAGGTACCATACTCAATGTGTTAAAGAAATCATATTATCATATTATGCTGATCATTTAGGACTCAGACTTGTGTTAAAATAAAACAAATTACTTGTCCACGTCATTCTGACCACTTGGGTCCAGGAACAGTGATTTATATCACGTGGAGTAGCTTCTCTTTGGAATTTTGTTGAGCTTCCTAAAAGTCCCTATCAAGACTTGTCATGTTCTTGGTTCTAAGCGGTGGTCTGTGATGTTACATCAAGCTGTCAATTTCTCTTGATGCTTTCTTCCTTTGCAGTATTTTCTTACTCCTACAATATTTTATGTAATCACCGTAATGATACAAGTGTCACCTACAACCAGCTTTGCGATCTCAATTCTGAAAAAGGTTAACTATCTCTAATAACTTTGTCTCATTTATTTTAAATGCAAAATCTTTCCAAACTCTTTCTAATTAGATGGTGCAGAATTAACTGAAATGAAACAAAGATCCTGCTATTTCTCTGCCTTTTATATAAAAAATCTATACAATGAAACTTTGCTTTTTACAGAATTAGATTTGTGAGGGTGATTTAGATGAACTTCCAGTAATAATGTCATCATCCTTAGGCTTTAGGTTCCAGACCAGGCACTGGCTCTACTCTTAGTTGCTGTTACATTCCCAGTAGAGGGCTGCTTAACCAAGGTCAGTATTTATTCTGTGTGGTTACAAGTACACTCTTATAGCAGCATATGGTATGGGATTATCAGCATATACTTATGGCAAAAATAGATGGAAATAATAGAGGAATTTAAGAGGAAATTTGAGAGAACTAATCCTCAAAAGAACAGAAAGCAGATCCTGCAGGGTTGGGAGCTGGCAGTAGGAGTTCACGGCACTTTGCTCCTCTGCCGCACCACACAGCTCAGCGCCTTTCTGGGTGTGCTTTGTGATCTGCACGGTACACCACGTTTAGGGATAGAATCTGATCAATATACATTCTTGATATCAGAAACCTAAGAGATGAAACTGTAAGGCATTTATATCACCTGTTCCTACAAATTTCACTGGGAGCAAATCTTCAACCCTCTAGACTTTCCCTGGCATCCCTCACCTTGATCTCTGTTTCCACAACACTCTTTTCACGGCACCCTTGACCTCTGCGTTCCTCAGGCTGTAGATCAGAGGGTTCGGCATCGGGTTGAAAAGACTGTAAAGCAGGGAAAGGACCTTCTGCTGCTCCTCAGGATGGCGGGACTTGGGGGCCATGTACATGACAATGGCACTGCCAAAGAAGAGCCCCACATGCAGAGGTGAGAGGAGCAGGTGGAGAAGGCCTTTCTGCGGCCCTCCCCAGACTGGATCCTCAGCATGGCTGCCAGGATGCTCAGGTAAGAGACCAGCACCAGGCAGAGCGGCCCCCCCAGGATGAACATGGAAGCAGAAAATATGACCACCTGGTTGAGCCAGGTGTCAGCACAGACCAGCCTGAGGACAGACAGGATTTCACAGAAGAAGTGGTTGATTTCATGAGGCCCACAGAAGGGCAGCCTCAGGATGAGAACCACATGGACCAGAGCCAGAAGGGAGCCACATGCCCGGGAAGTGACAGCCAGGACTGTGCACACTCTCCATTTCATGACAGAATATTTCAGAGGGCGGCAGATAGCCACGTACCGATCACAGGACATCATTACCAAGATGAGACACTCGGTGTGAGCAAAAGCCATGTATAAAAAGGTCTGCATTATGCATGGGACAAAGGAGACTGTTTTTCTCTTGTTCAGAAGATTTGTCATCATCTTGGGGACATTGCTGGAAGCATACGAAATATCAACGATGGCCAGGTGTGAAAGGAAGAAGTGCATGGAGGTGTGCAGTCTGGAGTCCAGCCAGATGAGCCCCAGGACGGCCCCGTTTCCCAACAGGGTGAAGATGTAGAACAGGGAGAAGAGCCCAGAGAGGAGCATCTGAATGCTTAGGCTGAGCGGAAATCCCAGGAGAATGAATTCTGTGACCCATGTCTGATTTTCTGTCATGCCCTTGTGACAGTACCTGCGTTGGACTCTGCTGTGGCAATGAGCTGTGTGCTGAGGAGCAAATGCAGATCCGGATTAGTCACTTAACGGAAGGAGGGGGTTTATGGTGCACACAGGGTGCTGACTCAGTCAGCCAGCTTTTTCAGAGCCATTATGTCCAATCCTTTAATCCAGAGTAAAGCAGAAAAAACATTCAGTTCAGGGAACTAGTGTAAATGCAGACAGGGTGACGTATACTATGTCCACTCCCACAGAATTTTACTTAACGTGGATTGCAAGACCCACATTTTTCCTATTAGAGGGGCAGCCACACAGTAAGTTGTTTTCCAGAATGGCTAGCCGTTTTATTTTAGAGTAAGGATCATAGCCATGTTCTTATGTGTTTCACTTTCTAATGTATTTAGTTTGCATATTTTCCCCCACTTTCTCTTCCATATTTGGTTTTCTCCTATTTTGTAACTTGTGCAGAGTGCATTGCACGTGCAGGTGCTCAGTAAATGATTAGAGAAAATACATAAAAGCATGAATTAGGAAATGAGGCTTACAAATGCAATTTCAAAGAGGTTTGCTTCCCTGTGTTTACTAGTTTTAGGGAAAATAAACTTGCATTAAGTGTTTTACTTCCTGAAGCTACTCAGGAAAATCTGGCTGTTTCCCTTTGCATGCAAGCCAAGAAAGAGTGTGCCATCACTAATCCGGCAAGCATTCATTGAAATCATTTCTGATATATGGCCAGGGCAAGTGGTTATCTATGTGAACAGTTAACAGGATAATATTCTGACTCCCACCTCCATCCCACCCCCTTTCAGGACTGCTTCCCTGGTTCTTAGCAGGTGCTGTTGCTGGCACAATGCCCTCTACAATTGTTGGATGGATGGATGGATGGATGGATGGATGGATGGATGGATGGATGAAAGGCATTACATTAGGATTAACATTCAAAGAGCATATCCTCGATTTCAATCAAGTCTTCAGACTCTTAAATTTTCTCTGCTTGTCATTCCCCCTACTGCATAGCCACAGGGGCTACAGAAAGAGAAAACCAGGATGTTTCACAGAGGTATACATATGTTAAATGATCAATGCGTCATTCTCAGTGTGCAGCTTATGACTCCACCTCTGCAAATGCTAACTCTACTTTAAGCCCAGGAAACTGTCTGCCAATAAATTATCTCTGTATCTCCCATTCAATGTACTGATTTCTGGAGCCCTGCCTTCCTCCAGACCCTAGCTTCTCTAAACTACCAGACTTTGCAGAAGATCCTTTACTCACTGTGATATCAGGCCTGGTCTTGTCTCGGAAATATAATTATAGTTAGAGAAATTGTGCAGAGATCACAGGAGCTTTTGAAGGGCAGAGCTGGGGATCTTGCTCCCACCAGCAGTCTCTGAGAGAAAGAATTTCCAGATTCAGGGGTTGTCTCTCAGCGCAGGCTGATGCAGACTGCAGCCTGCTCTCTGAGAACACCAGCTGTGTAGGTTTTACGGTGGGGTCATCTTCACTCAAGCCTTCACAGGTTGTCCCTGAGGACAAGGTAGAGTCCCTAAGGGAACCAGGATACACAGCAGTCAGACTCTGTCTACCGGAACAAACAAAAGTTTTTATCCTCCTGTCTCCATTTCTCTGGGCCCTGGGGATGGGCATTCAGAAAAAAGGAAGCTGACAGGTGATGACTTAATAACCAGCTGGATCTCTACACATAAAACTCTTGTAGTCATAAGAGCATGCATTCTCCAGTCTCTGGGGGCCACATTGCAAATTACAGCCCCAGGTATTTGGACTGTGATAAGTTCATGGATCTCAGTGTTGCCCTGGATGGATTAAATGGAGCTTGGAGGAGGCAGAGCATCATGCTTCTGTCATAAATGCTTGAAAATCTTCTCCTTCTTAGTTAATTCTAACTTGGTATTGATAGATTAGAAAACAAAAATATTTCTATCAACCCTCCCACATTGTGGTGAGAAAGATTGTGAGGCCTTCCCCACATAGTACCTGAGATTTGATATAGGGTATAGGAAATAAGAGAAGACAGAAGCCAGAGTAAGGCTGACCTGGAAGAGGTGTCATGGTAGAAGCCCTGGTGTTTCGAGGGCAGCAAATGTGTAACTCACACCTTCACCTTTACTATGATACACTCCTGAAGTTCAACAAAACTTTTGATATAATGATGTCTCAGGTGTAGGGGCTAAGTTTATATTCACATAATAAAGCATAGTCAGAGGATGCCTTGAAAATGTTTCTGATTATCCCCTTTATGTGTATGTTCCTTATGTGTATATGTATTATGTATATATCTACGTGTGTGTGTGTATGTGTGTGTGTGTGTGCGCGCGTGCGCGCTGGTTGGGCAACCTTTTAGAGAGAAACATCCAAATCTCATTTGTCAGAACACACTGGGTGCTTTACTCCAGAGAGATGCAGGTTGTTCATGTGTGAGCTAACAGGGGATACTTGGAAATGTGCCTATAATTTTGGCTCACAGACTATAAGGGCTTCAAAGCGGGTGTATTTCTATGGACAGAATAAAGAAACTCAAGGAATATTTATCCTGAAATCTCTGGAAGAATGACAAGAAAAGTTTAGTAGCTATGTATAGTGTTTAGGAAAAAACAGCTGAAGCACTTAACAAAAATAAAATAAGTTTACTAACTACCTAAAACTGGAGGACTAAATAAAATATTGCCAAGATACTTTTCAATTATTCATATATTATCTACATATGGATATTTTATATCCACAATTATCCACATGTAGATATCGAACATTTAATCATCTCATTCATTTATTAATTTGCTAATTCAATTTACATTTATTGAGCATCTGCTCTGTGTGGGATCATCCTAGACACTGGAAAAGCAAACACTAGTAAGATACTGTCTCTG
Organism: Macaca nemestrina; assembly: GCF_043159975.1. NCBI lineage: Eukaryota > Metazoa > Chordata > Mammalia > Primates > Cercopithecidae > Macaca > Macaca nemestrina. The sequence continues at coordinate 14,846,873 of NC_092128.1, forward strand.
TCTTCCAAGAGTTTACAGTCTGCCTACAAGTGAGCCATGCAAATAAGCAGTGTAGGACCTGGGATACACGTGTGCACAGTATACTGCAGGCACCAATGAAGGGTGGGGTAGATTCTTCTGAAAGTGGGTAGAGAAAGGCTTTGCTGTGGATGGAAAGTTTAGACACTGTCCAGGAAGACATGCCAGGCTGGACCTTACCTATTCAATTATGCCTGTAGTGACATCTGAGTCTGGAGATTTCAACGATTATAAGTTATTTTCTCACTGGTACTGAAGGAATTGGGTCCAATTTGGGAAGGCTTTGACTTTGCATGGAGGAGTTAAGAGAAATTTTCAGTGAAAATTGTAAAACTGTGTAAAAATAATGAAGAAGTAAACACAAGAAAAAAAGACACACCAGGCTGCACCTTAAGGTATAAGGAGGGCACGACAATAATAACAATAATAATGATACTGGGAAAGAGGTTCATTGATGAGCTTCTGTTGGACTTCATCGGAAATAAAGAGTAGAACGATTTGACTAAGATATGTTATTACAAAGATGAATGTTTGGTTAATGTGAAGGATTGTTTCAAAGAATGAGATTGGAGACTGTGAGCCCAAGCTATCTGTAGAGTCTGCATTTTCCAGTGACAGTGAGTACCTGAATTGAGATGGTAGCCGTGGGGACAGGCTGGAGGGAATGGGTGTGGAACATGTAAAGGAAATATAATGATCAGCATTCTGTGACTTGGTGTGTAGTGAGGAAGTCAAGCAGAGCTGGGGTGCACCCCAAGTTTCTGGTTTGTGTGGCTGTATATAAAGTGTTTTCATTCAATTATATGAGGAATAACTGAGGAAGATATTATTTAAAAGCAAAGGTTTTAAAAAAAGAATATAATTTTGAACAATGTTGGATATTTAGGTGGCTTGGGTCAATAAAGAATTAACTAAATAGTTTTGGTGTTTATTAGAGATAACCTGGTCAAAGTACAGATTTAACAGATAGTTAAGTCATGATAATGGATAAGAGAGAACAAAGCAGTTTTAGTGAGAAAAAAAAAGAGAAAGTCAAGAACAGTATCTTAAGAATTACCAGCATTTTAGGGATGGACAGAGAAAGATAAATCTCCAAAAGAGATAAATCTCCAAAAGAGAACAAGAAGAAAGATCAGGGAGATAGGTGGGAAACTAAAAATAAAAATAAAGAAAATCAACAACCTGTGCCCTGTGTTATCCCAGGAGGCAAACTAAGGTACTCACTTTAATCATATCGATAATGCCAATTCTATTTTTTAGAAACAAGAATATTTTTCTGTAAAAAGCTACACTTAAGTTAATACTTACGGCAAACATAAAATAAAATCAAAATTACTAACAAAGTCATTGCTATCCTTCAATAAAAATATAGCAGCTTTTTAGCATAATTTCCCAATTTCGTTGACTCACCAGATTTTAATGGAAGGGCTTTCAGTTTTTCCCCATTTGTTGTGATTCTAGCTGTGGGTCTGTCATAAATGGCTTTCATTATATTGAGGTATGTTGCTTCTATCACTAGTTTTTTTAGGGTTTTTATCACAAAGGGATGTTAAATTTTATCAAATGTATTTTCAGCATCAACTGAAATGATCATATGTTTTTTGTCCTTCATTCTGTTGATATGATGTATTCCACTGATTGATTTTTGTGTGTTGAACCATCCTTGCATCACAAGGATAAATCTCACTGGTTATGATCAATGATCTTTCTAATGTATTGTTAATTTATAAAATGACTAGGAAGAGAATGTACCTGAGTGTGAAAGACTGAGAGGCAGGGAGAATCACAGGGCATCCTCTCCTCCCTGGGTCTTCACACTGGTTATTGATTTCTCTGAGTTCAGTCCCAAGCCTCACTGTCTTCTGCTCTGTCTGAGATTTGGCAATCTAAGCCTTATTTTCAATTTTTCCATAGAATAACCTCTAGGATCCTGCCCAGGGCATGTTTTTGCCTAACTGGGTGGGGGTGGTAAAGAGGTCAGAGGATTCAGGTGCTGTAATAATAGACTTTCACCTTACACCCCTGTTTTTACCCTTTTTGTATTCTCATTCTCAACTGTTGCTAGTCTAAAGTTTCCTGGGGACCCTTGAAAGGAATGCATTGTGCTTCTCAGTGGTTTCTTTTTTGCCTGCTTGTTAGCTGGTAGCTTCTTCTCTGATAAGTTGGTTACTGCTCCCCCTTGTACCTTTTTGTATTAAAAAAGAAATCTGCAATTTCTCTGGTCTGCTTCTGTCTTCCCTCTAATTCTATATTTTTCTGTGGATTATACCTTTGCTTTTTTTGCCATTTTAGTGGTAGCTGGGGAGGAAAAAGAGATACATATGTATGATAAATGTTCTCTGCTTTAAGAGACAACTTATAATCACCTAAAATTGTGTATTTCTGTTAATTAATTCTTCACTCTAAGAACTTTCTCTAAAATATCTGACCGTCTGATCACCCTATGTAAATTAAATTGAATTTATCTAAACAAAATTGCCTAACATAGCCAGGAAACTTTACTGAGTATTAGTAGCTTACTGGCTTATTTTTTTCCAGGAAGTATTTTATAATAAGAGGGAGTATTGTTCACCTTTAAATCATGATCTGAAGGCTCTTTATAAAATTCCATCAGATATATCTTGGCAATATCTCTACTGCCTGGACTGTCTATATTAAATCAAATCCACCCTGGGTTCTTTTTTCAATTACCTTAATCTCAGTGCTGCTGAGATGTCAGATAGATGGTAAGTGTAAAAAACCAATGTGAATGAAAGCTCGAAAGAACTGGTTACTTCAGCAATAAATGTTAGTTTGTTTCATAACTTGGCCTTATAGACCTAAACTTTTTTCTCCAGAGTGGTTTAAATTAAATGTTTTTCATCACAAATTGAGTAATTGGTTCAATTGAATGTCCCAACTGGCCTGTATGTGGATAAGCACATTTCCTGGGATTGAGGGATCATTTGGCACATCCATCAGGTTAATTAAAGACCAGAGGTAGCCCGAGTCTGGGGTTGGGGTTGGTAAGAGTATGGATATGTTTTTCATATCTGTATTGTGGATCTGGTCTATAGTACACCTCCTCTAGTTGCTAGTCAACAGGACAGAGCTGAGAGGCCCAAAGTCTAGACTCAAATATAAAACTAATGAGAAAGGCCTGATCTATAAGAGAGATATTAAGGCGTTCTGGAGTACTCTTCATCACTTCCTCCCTCCCTCAGTGGCTGTGAATGAATCCAGAGAGATTCTAAGTTGAAAGGAATGTGCACTTCTGAGCCTTCCCAGGGAAATCATCTTCTGGGTCTCAGAAGTTTCCATGCCTTGCTCCCCGGGAGCTCCAGCCATCTCAGTGCACGAAGAACCAGTGGCCCAGGAGCCATGTGGAGAACTCATTAAAAAGACACAGCTGGAAAGTTGCCTCAGGCATCTTGGCAAAGATGAAAAAAAAAACTTTATAATTGATCTCATAGGAATAGAAACTATTTTAGGTTTTACAAAGTAAGTGTCAGAAAAAAATATCCTTATGGGGTTCATTAAAACTTTGCCACAATTAATTACAGCAGGAGCACTCTTCAGGCAACTGCTCCAGACACCACAGGCATTTGGCCTTTGGGAACAAGTCCTTGTTACATAGCTGTAGGGCACCAGTGTTGGTGTTTAAGTGGAGTGAGGAGACACCCTCCTTGGAGACTGGAGATCCAAACATCTTATCAATAGATTGAGTTTTTTCTAATTCACACATGTAGACAAAAATAATAGACCAAATATCCTACACTATTCTAGGCACAGTGCTAAGGCCTTTGTAGGCAGTTTTACCAGTCATCAAGAAAATATTTAAAAGTGAACATTTATTACCTCCCTGTTCATAAAATAAGAGACAAGTTCAACCAAGTAAAAGAACTCATCCAAGGTCATAGAAGCGACAGCCCCAGAAATTAAAACTCATTCCAAAGCCTTTTCCACTTTTCTGCTGATGGAGAGTTTAGCATGAAGGCACACATGCCATCTCTAGACCTACACATAGTCCCTAGTTCAACCATCCAAACAAATGCCTTGAATATTCTTTCCCTGGAAACAGCAAGGAAGACAAAAACAGGACAACATTAACTGAAGACCTAACAATAAAGGATATGAGTTAGAACTTCTTCAAGTTAGCACTGTTCTGATTTTAACATATGCTGCTATTTTATATCTTTCCCAGTTGTTTTTGACCCCAGGTCTAACCACCCCCTTGACACACACTCAATTCAGGCACCTTTATTGAAATGCTAGTACAAGAGAATCTTTCTTGATAGATACTAAATTGATGGCAACGTACTCAAGTCTTTCAGTTCTTCTGTAAGCTTTAACTAAAGTCCACAGCATGGGCATGCTTGAAGTTAATAGACAAACTGCAATGTTTGTCTAGGTTCTCCGAGAAGCAAATGCCAAGATAGATTAGATGTCCAAAAGATTTGTTGTAAAAACATCATGATGAAAAATGAGGAGGAATCCAGAGAAGTTTGGAAGAGCCATTGAATGCAGCTCTGATTCTTGTGAAAGAGAAATAAAAGGAAGTGAGCAAAGCAAATAAAACATCAAGGGTCATAACAGGAAAACAATGGCACAAGTTATGGCCATTTGAGAAAAGTGTAATAAAAGGACTATTTACAAAGGCATGTGAGGAATATGGGAAAACCACAAGCAAGGGTGCAAGATACCAGGATAAGGCAGGATTCTGAGCTTGCAATAAAACTCCTATACAACCTCTAGGCCTAAATGAGAAGAGGGGATGGCTGTAATTAGAACCTGGAGACAAGGACGACTTTGTGGAAGGGCTGGCTAAATAGGAACTTGAATCAGAGTCAGTTGGTTCAGTCCATATTGACCCTGCAGGAAGTGAATAAATTCTTGACCTCACACTTCTCCCTCTCTCCTGTTTCTCTTGCCTTTGCTTCCAATAAGCCAGACTCAGGAAGCCAGAGGGCTGCAGAGCCCTAGTTTTTACAGATCAGTCTTACAGGGCAGAGAGCAGGGTAGAGAAAGATGGAGGGTGGATATGGAGAAAAGAATGCCAACTAATAAATGTAAAAATAATTGAAAGAATGATAAAATTGCTGTCTTGGAGTCAACTTAATAATTTATTCAAGCAATCAGTGGATGCTAAAATAATTGCCTGAAAATATTTTAGGAGATGGGATTTTTACCAGAAACAGATCCCAATGCAGACCGCAAGAGAGGGTTCTTGGCTCTCATGCAAGAAAGAATTCAGGAAAAGTCCATAAAGTGAGATCAAGTTTATTAGGACAGTAAAGGAATAAAGAATGGCTACTCCTTAGACAAAGCTGCCCCAAGGGCTGCTGGTTGCCCATTTTTGTGGTTCTTTCTTAATTATATTCTAAACAAGGGGTGGATCATTCATGCCTCCCCTTTTTAGACCAAATAGGGTAACTTCTGACTTTGCTATGGCGTTTGTAAACTGTCATGGTGCTGGTGGGAGTATAGTAGTGAGGACGACCGGAGGTGGTCGCCATCTTGGTTTTGGTGGGTTTTAGCTGGTTAATTTACTGCAACCTGTTTTACCAGCAAGGTCTTTATGACCTGTATCTTATGCTGACCTTCTGTCTTATCCTGTGACTAAGAATGCCTTCACCTCCTGGGAATGCAGCCTTATTTTACACAGCCCCTATTGAAGATGGAGTTGCTCTGGTTTAATCGCCTCTGACAGGATCTTCAGGTAGTCTCCCAGATTCATGCTGCAGAGTACTTATGAATTCCCAAGGGAGAAGATACCCTTACAATGAAGAAATATGGTGGAAAACACTTAAACAAATCACCAAATAGCATTGTCAATAATGGGGCACCCTGACATCATATGTCTCCTGATGCGATGCACTGAGAAGGATGCAACATGTCTATGTAGAATTATTTCCAAAAAAGCTTTATCTGAATCTGGATATGAGGATTCCAAATTCCAGGACATTCTACAAAACAAGTAGACTGGATTCTTCAAAGAATCCCAATGACTTGAAAGACAAAGAGTAAGAGAATGGTTTGAGATAAAATTAGACTAAACAGGTAAGAAACTAAAGCACTGAAACAATCTTTGATTAGATCCTGAATTGAATAACAAAATAGAAATCCAAAGAGCCATTTTTAGATAATGTTATCATATTGATGTTAAACTCATGAGTGTGAAAATGATATTGTATTTAATATTTGTTCTTAGAAAATACTTGCTAAATTATTCCATGCTATATAGGGGTGTGTGTGTGTGTGTGCATGTATGTGTACATATATTCTATTAAGATTTACTCACAATGTCTACAACGTACTTTTAAGTGATTCAGCATATATATAATATATATATATCCACTGATGTATGTATATCTTATATCCACATCTATATCTGTATCAAGAGGAAGCAATATAGATGGATGATAAATCCATAGAAAATGTCAAAATATTAACAATTAAGGATTGGTTAATATAGAAGGAGATATGGGTGTTCATTAGATTATTCTGTTCAAAACTCTATATATTTAAAAATTTCACAATAGAAATTGGGAAGAAACAAAAAATTGAATTAATCTACTCATAATAAAACTTCCATCAAACTAGGAATAAGCAGCAACCCCTTCACATGGTGAAAGTGAAAGACTTAATAATTTCCCATCGACGACCTTTGGGGCTTGCTAGCAATCTTTGTTAGGCTCACAACAGCCTTTAGTCTGGGGTTATTCTTATTACCACCACTGATTCCAACTATTGATGCCATTATTGATTGCCACTTTCTAAGGACTCTATTCAATGACCATATGTTAAGAGGTGTTTCTGATGGGAACATGAACTCTTCCTGGCCTGGTGTGAGCTCTGAGAATAACTGTTCCCTGTTTGTTCCTGATGGTTTTTCCCCAGCCACATTCGTTTTCCTACAGAGATGGGCTGATCAGTATTCAGCCACAGGTTTGAGGAGAACTCTCTGAAGATGTCTGGAGTTTTCTCTCTCTCTCTGTCTCTATCTCTAACTCGATCTTCCTGTGATGTCTTTCTCCTCTGGTACCTTGCTCTGTTAATACTAATCAGCTTAGCATTTCGGAAGTTTGAATTTTTTCTCCTGAACTTCATGAGATCACAGGGTGAGTTCTGTCTACCTCTCTCTATGCAGTAAGCTAAAGCAATTACTGAATTTGGCTTGGAATGTTTCTTGGAAGATCATCCGGGGACCTGGCTTGGATCAGAAAGTAGAAGAGATGGACTAAATATGGAGCCATGCAGACAAGTGTCATTTGCATGCAAAGGATTATCTCTGTAGAAAAGGCTAAAAAGATATATTCTGTATTGTTAAAAAAACAACAACAACAAAACCCAAATTTTCACACTCTCCCTGGCTGTGAGAAAGTAAAGCTTAAACACACTGAAAACTTGGGTCATAAGGACATTTTCTGTTGGTTTTGGCTCTTCCATCATACAAATACCTTGAAACATGCTTGTCTGGGAAATAAAGTCATCTGCTTTAAAAATAAAGAAAACCAGAATAATGTAATTCTTGTTATTTACAGGGATTATGTTCCATACGATCACCGTGAACACTGAATTAACAAAACCTCAGCTGTTGCTCCTAGGGGAAATAAATACAGGGTTACAGTCCTGCAAACCTTTGGTAGCAGCATTTCATCAACTTAAAAACAATTTGCATTCACATTACAGGGGTTCCTTTGCCAATATCCTTGTAAAACAAGCTAGTTTCATCAGTGTTGAAAACCTCCTCATCCATGTAGTCTTTTTTCTGTATAACACTTAACCTTTATTTTAAAAATTCTTCTCCAGCTTTCTTTTCTTTTTTTTTTTTTTTTTTTTTTTTTTTTTTTGAGATGGAGTCTTGCACTGTCGCCCAGGCTGGAGTGCAGTGGCGCAGTCTGTGCTCACTGCAAGCTCGTCCTCCTGGGTTCATGCCGCTCTCCTGCCTCAGCCTCCCAAGTAGCTGGGACTACAGGCACCCGCCACCACGCTCAGCTAATTTTTTTTTATTTTTAGTAGAGACGGGGTTTCACCATGTTAGCCAGGATGGTCTTGATCTCCTGACCTCGTGATCTGACTGCTTCTGCCTCCCAAAGTGCTGGGATTACAGGCGTGAGCCACAGTGCCCGACCTCTTCTCCTGCAGAACTTTCTTACCTGCAGAACTTACCTTTCCTGCAAGTTTAACATTTTTCCTGCTGCATTTCCTTTGGTAACATGTGACCCATCCAGCACTCCTGAGAAGGGCTTAACATTTTCTTGATCTTAGATAATATGATCATAAATTTCTCTGACTTTCAGCCTCACAATAGTGCTGCCCACTGTGGTTTTACTGTCGTGATTGTTATTGGTTTTCTTTTCATTAGTTGCTATTTTATGCATGCACACATTTAGTCACCATCTCTGCCATGGCTTCATAGCACACTTTAGTTGCTACTTTAGAGCTTTTTTGAGCAGTCTCACATACAGATTGGTAAATTTTCTCTTTATTTTTTCTGGAAGTACTGTGTTGTTGATTTGTTAACATTAAACTCGGTACCAAAGGTTATCTGACACATGTATTTTCTCTGTAAACCACATTACAGCTTTCTTGTGCTGTACAACGCTTTAATATTACACTTGAGGACCATTTTAAACAGTAAAATTACCAACAGAAAGCACAAGAACATAGAAAATATGGCACTGGGGTAGCCCGCAGAAAGAACACTAGTTTACAGTCCGAGAGCTGACCCAAGAAGGCAGAGCGTTGTCCTGTTTGATCTCAGTTGTAAACATGCACATCTGGGGACTCAAATGTTTGCCACACCGGACACATCCTTGAATAACCACAAAAGTACCCTAAGTATTGATTTGGGGCTACAAACACATTTTAGCAAGTAGGCATATTTACAAATACGGAATCTGTAAATAATAAGAATAGTCTGTATCTAAAAAATATTCTCCAAGGAAAAAACTGGAAAATTCAATGGCTGATTTTAAAAATTCACAAGAGAATTTTGTTTTACAATACAGATGATTGTGGTAGGCGAACAGTTCTCAAAGGAAGCTCTTTTCTTTACAAAATAAGAAGAGCTTTCAGAGACTCAAGACTTTGCAGAGACTCAAAAATACCCAAATATCTTGATGTAGTAGAAATAAATAAAGTATGATCACACAAAGTTTAAAGTAGAAATGAAATTTTATACAAAAATACTTCAGAAATGAAGTTGAAATTGGGACAGGTATAAGGAGAATAGAGACATTGCTGGAAACACACAAAGGAATATTGAGCATATAAATAATAAAAGCAAGCATACCTAAATTGAAATAGAGAATTAAAATGAATTAGCAATGCTTTTGGAGAAAGATCTTGATCAGAATGGGAAAATGTGAAAGCTGCCGATACCAGGATGAAGTAACTAGTTAAACACACAAAAATTGGGGCCAGGAGAGCATGAAGGAAAGGAACTCATGCTTACTTGTCTGAGATACACACACACACACACACACACACACACACCCCTACAGTCTAAAGGACTTTAAAAAATAACCCCACAAGAAATTCTTGCATGTTTCTCACATACGTATTTTTGTGATAAGGTTTATCACTAAACATTCTTTAGGATTGCAGCAATTCCAATAAGATGTTCCCATAACGCTTGCCCAGTAATAGCATCTCCACCAATGAACCAGTATCTCTGGCTTTGAGCCAATGGATCCAATGAACTCTGTTTTTGAGCAGTTTATATAAACTTCTACCATTGGCAATAAAAGTTTTCCTTTACTGTTTCCTCACTGTATTTGCCATAGTACATCCCAGATTATAATCCTCTTTACTTACTCCCAAATATACTTGTTTTGTTGGGAGATAATCTTCTCTGGTGTCTTTCTTTTCTTAGATTGACAGCAGGAACATGAAAAATGTGGAAGGTAGGTGTAAGAGAGCTGATATGTTCATTTTCTAGAAAATTTAAGTCATAAAGTAAAAGTATTTTAAGTTATAATTCAAGAATATTATTCTGAAGTAAAAATTGGACATGGATCTAGAAATTGAAAAGGCAAACTATGTCCTTGGGAAATTGACACAGAATGGTAGTATAATGATACATCCTAGTAATGTTACTAAATTAAAAATATAAAGAGAGAATCATGTTGTTAGCTAGGCAAACTAAAGCTATTTATAGAGTCAGTCTAGACTTGTACATTTTCATAGCAATATCCAATTGCATAGCTAAAGTTTGTGAAGCAACATTTACAAAAATCCCCCAGGAAAGAAAGTATCACCCAAGTTTTATATCCAGCCAAATGTTTGTACAAATGAAAAGGCACAAATAGTATAGAACATAAAGGAAACCAAAGACTATCAGTCCCAGAAAATCAGTGACAGAAGAAGTGGTAGTGAGCATTGAATCTTTTTATTTTAGGAATGTGATGAAAGTAAATATGAGGACTTAGCTGGCAGGGCAAAATGCAAATGCCAAAAACATGACCTGAAAATATAGAAATAAATACGAATGACAAAAAATGGAAGAAAAGAAGATAGGAGATTGTGTAATGCTGACTTCCTCATCTTTAATATCTGAGAGCAAAAGCATTTCACTTAAATCTGGCAAATCAGGTAAAACAGATATAAGTACATTTAATTGATAAGCATAAATACTAAGAATGGTAATATGCCCAACCAAAATCAGGTGAGAGAGGAGAGACAGGAAGGCAGAATAAAGAGTACATAGACAAATTCCATTATTGTCCATAATAGGTGATTGCCTTCCTGTGGGAAATAATTAATTCAATGTAAAGGAACAGAAGATTAAGGATACTGCACAAAATTACAGATCTCAAACATAACCTCCAGAATGAAACTTAAATCTTAAATTAGAATGATATTAAATCTTCAATGTTAGAATGACACAAAAAATAAAACATACAACATAATTTTTTTAAAATTACAAATCCACCAAGCTTAACATAAAATCCAATGATCTATCCTAAAATAAACATGTCAATTATAACATAAATGTAAATAGACAAAGTCACTTATTAAAATAACTTAGAGTTTGGATAAAAATAACAAAGTTCAATTTTACTCTGTTCACAAGAAACAGAGTTAAAACAAAGAGACTTATAATATTTAAAAAGAAAAGTATGAGTAGTGGCATACTTTTTCTTTTTTTCTGTTTCTGTTTTTGGGAGTACTATGTTGTTGATTTGTTAACATTGAACTCATGGTGTACCAAAGGTTATTTAACACATGTATTTTCTCTGTAAAAGACATTACAGCTTTCTTGTACTTAGAGACACTATACAATACTTCAGTATTATACTTTTAAAGAGTAAAATTATGAATTGTAATCAATATCAGAGTAAAGCATGAATTGTAATCTTAATATCAGACAAAAAGTTAATAAGCTATATAAGAGCATTTAATAAGACCAAATAATATAATTAACACAGCAGATATTATAGTTATAACTACATAAACTTCAACTGAAATAAAATCAACCTTTATAAAGCAAAATCTAGAAGTGACTCAAGAAGAAATAGGAACACAGAACTAGCAGGAGTGAGGAATTCAACTTTTTTCACTCTGTATCAGATTATGGGAAAAAAAATAAAACAGAGGTCTAAATAGCATAATTAACAAAATAGATATAATTAATATTTCACAGTCTCTGAAACCTGAAAACAGACAGTGAACTTTCTTCTTCTTTTTTTTTTTCTTTTGAGATGAAGTTTCGGTCTTGTTGCCCAGTCTGAAGCACAATGGCATGATCTCAGCTCACTGCAACCTCTGCCTCCCTGGTTCAAGCAATTCTCTTGCTTCAGCCTCCCAAGTAGCTGGGATTACAGGCGTCTGCCACCACGCCAGGCCAATTTTTGTATATTTAGTAGAGATGGGGTTTCACTATGTTGACCAGCCTGGTCTTGAACTTCTGACCTCAGGTGATCCACCCGCCTCGGCCTCTCAAAGTGCTGGGATTATAGGCATGAGCCACCATGCCCAGTCGAACCTTCTTTTTAAATGCCAGTAGAAAACTCATAAAGAAAGAGAAAGAAAAGAAAAGAAAAGAAAAGAAAAGAAAAGAAAGAAAAGAAAAAAAAGAAAAGAAAAGAGAAAAGAGAAAAGAAAAGAAAAGGAAAAGAAAAAGGAAGAAAGGAAGGAAGGGCCACATATCAAGCCTAAAAGAAACCTAATTTCCAAAAGTAAAATGAATACCTGCATTATTTTCTAAACACAATTCAAAAAAATCAAATTACTAATAAAATAAGAAAATTAAATTACCAAAATTTAACAAAACATGTAAATACTATCTGAAACAAGCTTTGTAACAGTACTTACTGATGCAACAAACTTGACCATGTTCTTGAATAAGACTGAACATTATAAATATGCCAATTTCCTGTAAGCGATTTAATAATTATAAGGCAAAACCAGTGGAAGTCACAACAGGATTTGTTTTAACTGTAGACAGGATGATGCTGAAATCATATGGAAAAGAAAAAAGAATGAACAGCGGGACACTTCTGTAAGAGAAGAGTTATGAGGAAGGCTGGTCTTTGTATTTTCAAACATAAAATCAAAGTGATTTGAAGTCTGTTACTGGTGGATGGTTAGAGAGACACATCAATGGATCAGAATAAAAAGATTTTAAGTAAAGCACATATTTTCAATATGTATATTGAATTATAAAGCACGTAATTTTCAATGTATATTGAAATTTTGTTTATGATGACTATGACATCACAAATAAGTAAGGCAAAGTTTGATTACCCAATAAATATACCAAAACCACTAAATGTGCTAGAAAAATAATAAAATCGGATTTATGGCTTTCACTTTACACTGCGTCTCCCAGGAGTCAAGATCCATTCCCAAGACATGGGCAAGCAAGAGCAACTTCTTCCCTGTATACTCCTGAGAATGTTAAACCTTGTCGATGCATAACTTTTAAAGAAAAATTAAATACAAAATGCTTCTTTGTTTATTCAGTTTTGAAAAACGTATTTGTCTGATTATACAAAAAACGTATGTTATAAAAATGTGAGGAATACGGAACATATCAAAAGTAACCAAGACAAAGTAAAGCACAATCCCAGTAATGCCATAAAGCAATAAGCGGCAGTTATTACCACCCTTCTTTTTATGTTTCTATTTCATTTATTCATTTAATTCCACACTTAAGTCATATGTAATACTTAATAAAGTTGAATGATTTAGTCAGAATCCTTTTTCAACTGGACTTCATGCCACAATTTCATTCTAACTTTTCACCTACGTCTTTGACCTTCGTGTCTTTGTCATCAGAGCTACTTTATGAGTCATCCAACATAATTTTTCAAAGCACATCATTTTCACTTTCTTTTAAGTTATTTGAAATATAACACCTTTTGAATCAATGTGCGATCCTTCAGTGGAAATGTTATTTCAAGCCAGAAATGCTCTTTCATATGCCATTAAGATATTTGCCTTTAAAAATTATTGATAGATAGTCATAATTTGAAACTCTAACCACTGCAGCTTAAATAACTTGAATTACCAATTCCAAGTTTTTTGCCTTTGAATTGCAGAAGTCCTTCATAACACTGACCCAATTTAGTGATTAGAGTTTGTGATTTATTCTTTATCTTCTCATACCAAATTGATTTACTCATACCCATTTCACTTAAATTAGTTAATGCCCTCTTACTTTCTCATCTTACTCTTATGCTCTTTGTTCCTTGATATCTTTTTTCTCTCCTTTCCATTGCATTAAATATTACTTCCCTGCTTCTCTAGCTATCCACCTACGCAGCTTTCAAGATTTAACACAAATTACACTTCTTCTAAAACTGCATTTTTATTCACTGCACTTTGAGCATGTTTTTCTTATTCTTCTAAGCTCTTATAGAAATTTGTGTTCATTTTATTAGCAGTTTTTTACTCATATGGCATAATTCAAACATTTTATCACATTTTACTTATTAATATCTTATGTCTCCATGTTGGTGGTAAATACAATTCTTTGCATTCCACCTAACAGTTTATTTCACATAATGGGTGCTCAGCCTTACACAAATCTTGAGAAAGTTCTGGAAGTTTCTAAGTCTCAGTTTATTCCTTTGAATAATAGAGAATATTGGACAAGGTGATGTTCAAGGCCTGTCTCAATACTAACTCTCCAATGCTGATTTAATTCTTGAACACTGTTCATATTTCCCACTAGATGGTACTAACATCAAACAAACACTACTTGAGAAAATTGATAATATTTTTCCCCAGAAGGTCACTGCATTGTTTTATTTGTCCTGGACTAATTATTTATCATGTACATAAGACAAAATACACATTATTTTCTGACACTATACAACAGTCTACTGTTGGTATAGCTGAACATAAACTAATAGCTACAGCATGAGATGTATTATTATGTTTCAAGAAAATTGATAATATTTTTAAGTGAGTGGCAGAGATGAATAATCAGGACAGGTAACCTGTTATGTACAACAGCTGTAATTGGAAAAATACATTAGAGACATATACATTCAACCGTGGTACCATCAAACCAATCAAAGGATCAAACATAACTCATTACCTCTAAAAATGTCCTTGTATTCTTTTGAGTGTGTGTTTTTTTGTAAGATCACTTAACGTGAGATCTGTTCTTTTAACATATTTTAAAGTGCACAATATTGTCTTGTGTACAGCAGATCTCTATGTCATATTCATCTTGCATAACTGAAACTTTATGCCCATGTGTTCGGGTTCTCCAAAGAGACAGAATCAATCGGATATGTGTGAGGATAGATAGATAGATAGATAGATAGATAGATAGATAGATAGATGAGAAGGGATTTGTTAGGAGAATTGGCTCACACAATTATGGAGGCTGAGGAGTATGGTAACAAGCCATCAAGTTGGAGACTTGCTGGGATGCCAACACTGTGGCTCAGCCTAAGTCCAAAAACCTCAGAACCAGGGAAGCAGAAGGTTTAATCTTTAGTTCAAGTCTGAAGGCCTGAGAACCCGGGGTCCGGGGGCGCTGGTGTAAGTGCTGCAGTCTCAGGGCCTCAGGCCAGTGCACGGAGTTTTGATGTTGAAGGGCAGGGTGCGGAGAGAGTCCCAGCTCTAGGAAACAGAGAGAGGACAATCCTTTTCTCCCTCTTTATTCTATTCAATTGGCCCTTAGTGGATTGCGTGGTGCCTACACACATTAAAGGCAGATCTTCCCCAGTCAGTCCACTGACTCGCACGCTAGTGTCCTCTGGAAACATCCTCACAGACACTCCCAGAAACAGTACTTTACCAGTTCTCTAGGTATTCCATAATCCTGCCAGGTCAATACCTAAAATTAACCATTTAAGCAATAAGTCCCCATTTCCCTCTTCACCCTGCCCCTAGAAACCACCACTCTCTTCTCTGCTTCTGTGACTTTTACTACTTTAGATACCTCATAAAGGATGGTATAACTGGTGTATGCATATGTCAAAGCTCAGCAAAATGTGTACATTACATTTCACATTTTATCTTTAGTTGTACATTGTATACATTGTCTAAATTGTACATTGCAGAAAAACTCCAATTATCTAAAATTTTTAACTTTGTTGAGATATAACATGTAAATTTCACATATCAATTATATCACAATAAAGCTAAATAATTATAAAGAATCATAGAGTTTTTCAATTGGACAGTTATTTGCCTATAAATAATTTAATGTGTATCCTCAAAAAATATTATTTGGAGTAATGTTTATGAAATTAGCCCCAAATACCTTATTTAACAAATGTTTACTTATGGCCTACTGTGTACACAAAAAAAATAGGATAGTTGTTTGAGGATACACAATTATAAATCATGTATGGATGTTGTTAAAGAAAAAGGAAACAGAAAGTCTTAAAACCATAATAAAACTTAAAAATGAGAACATTCAGAGGGTGCAGATATGACCTTCAGTTGCAAAAATAATCACTGACGTTCATGGAAATTGGGGTATTTTAGGTGAGTTTTGGATTATGGGCTCAATTTGCTTAGTCGCATAAAAAAGCAAACAGTGCAGGATAGTAGAGGACATTGAATGTCAAACTCAGGTCTTTAGATTTCATTCAGTAGATAATGGGGAAAACACTGCAGACTTCTTCACACATAGACTCATTATCAGACCTGTGTTCTAGAAAGATGTGTCTGCTAGCTGTGAGGCTATTTGATGAGAATATAGGAAAGAAACAGAGCTGCAAGTTGAAAGACAACCCGTTCACGCGAGATGATGGTGGCCTGAAGGTGGATGATGGATACGGTGATGGAGGACACACAGCATCAAAAAATGTAGGGAGGATGAATTGAAGTGGAGGGCAAGGTAAATGGGAACGAGCAACAAACTGGATACCTTGGAGTAAACTGGAGTCTCTTTTGTTCTTGTGAGTGATGAAGGAATTTAGAAAATGATGAGTTTTTAACATCTGGAGTTTGAGAAGCTGACACTCTGGCTTCTCTCCCTCAGTAAACCCACGTGCTGCGTTCATGGCATGCTACATGTTTGCCCATGCCTTAGAAAGCCTCCAGATGTGCCCAGCCCATGGTATGATTGCAGCCTGTCTAAATCAAACAACTCCTAGCCGAGTCTTTGTGGAGTCCTTCAGAAACAGCTTGTGTGGCCTTCTGGATGCTTCTCTTAAGGAAAATTTCAAGACATTTCGAATCATATCTGAAAAATACCTGTACATGGCCCAAGAAAACTTTTTTGTCTTTTTCTCTCTTGCAGGAAGCACAAATCCCCCTTGATTCAGTTCAGCTCAGCTTAACAATCTTACTTGAGCATCAACTGTATGCCAGGTGCTATGCTAGGCTCTAGGACACAGTGATGAATGCCACAAGATTCCTGCTTCTTTGAGTTCAGAGAAGAGATGATAGGACAGCTGGGTTGTTCAGGTGGGAAGAGGGGTTGCTAGTCAGTAAGGTTCTTGGAGGAGGTGATGCGTAAATAAACTAGAAGAATAAAAAATACGAATAGCTGAAGAGGAAATGATATTTTAGGCCCTGCGAATAGCCTGAACAAAGACAAGGAGGCCTGAAACAGCAAGTTGTGTTTTGGAAACTACAGGAAGATTGAGAACATCAAGTGCTAGTTGGGAGTATCAGGCAACAGTGCTGAGAGGTACAGGCGATGCTGAGAGGTACAGGTGATGCTGAGAGGTACAGGCGATGATGAGTGGTACAGGAGGTGCTGAGAGGTACAGGAGATGCTGAGAGGTACAGGCCATGCTGAGAGGTACAGGAGATGCTGAGAGGTACAGGCCATGCTGAGAGGTACAGGAAATGCTGAGAGGTACAGGCTGTGATGAGAGGTACAGGAGATGCTGAGAGGTACAGGCCATGATGAGAGGTACAGGAGATGCTGAGAGGTACAGGCCATGCTGAGAGGTACAGACCATGATGAGAGGTACAGGCCATGATGAGAGGTACAGGCCATGCTGAGAGGTACAGGCCATGATGAGAGGTACAGGCCATGCTGAGAGGTACAGGAGATGCTGAGAGGTACAGGAGATGCTGAGAGGTACAGGCCATGCTGAGAGGTACAGGCCATGATGAGAGGTACAGGAGATGCTGAGAGGTACAGGCCATGATGAGAGGTACAGGCCATGATGAGAGGTACAGGAGATGCTGAGAGGTACAGGAGATGCTGAGAGGTACAGGCCATGCTGAGAGGTACAGGCCATGATGAGAGGTACAGGCCATGCTGAGAGGTACAGGCCATGATGAGAGGTACAGGCCACGCTGAGAGGTACAGGAGATGCTGAGAGGTACAGGAGATGCTGAGAGGTACAGGCCATGCTGAGAGGTACAGGAGATGCTGAGAGGTACAGGAGATGCTGAGAGGTACAGGCCATGCTGAGAGGTACAGGAGATGCTGAGAGGTACAGCTGATGCTGAGAGGTACAGGAGATGCTGAGAGGTACAGCTGATGCTGAGAGGTACAACGATGCTGCGAAGCACAGAACCTCCCCCCCTTCCTCGACTGCAGGTGGTGGAGAGAAACACTGAGGTGTTCTGAAGAGGTGGCCAACAGCATCAGATTAGCATTTTAATTTGCAGGGTGACAGGGAGAGGGAATTATTTTATCTGAAAAACAAGTGATCCAGCATTTTTAAACAGGAAAAAAAGTAGAAAATACAATGTAGTGAAGAAGAAGGAAGGTCAGGGTGAGGAGGAAGAGATACCAAAACCTGGCAAGTCATCCACTCCTAGACAAACACTTTTCAAATTTTAGTAGATCTAGATTTTAGGATCAAGATATCATTATTGACCACATCGTCTCAGCACGCCATGCAGATCTTTCAATGTCTCAGTCAAAGCATGAGTCAAAAGGGGAAACTTCTCAAATGTTAAATATGATTTACACTGAACTATAAGGGCTGCTTTAGCCTGAGCCCTATTGTTACCATGACAACATAACAAAAGGAAAGATTGATGAAGCTCCTCTGATCCAGAAGATCTTTGATAATATTTAATATCAAGTAAATCACGCCCAGCCTCCTGCACAAGCCATGTTTTACGCCAGACATCTTTTTATTTGTTTTCCTTTGGAGACAAGGTCTCACTTTGTCACCCAGGCTGGAGTGCAGTGCAATTAAATTATATTTAATTTATATTATTAAATATAAATCATTTAATTTATAAAATTAAATCCAAATATGTAATTTATATTATTGCTGAGTTAACAATAATATATCATCACTATAAGCCACTTTCCATGTCATTAGCTACCTTTTCCAATATAAGAATATGCTACATTTTACTCCATTGAACTATATTTTTTGAAATACTGTCCCATGCCCTGATCTTTCTGTTATAAACAACATTGCAATGAGCATCCCATTTTCACTTTTACATAAATTCATTTTGTTAGCATAAGTTTCTAATTGGAATTCCTATACTGCAAGTTTTACTTTAATCCCAGCATTATCGGCCGTTTTCATGGGACATGCCACTCTAATTCTCACTACAAACTTTTACTCAGTATTTGCTCTGCTCATAAAACATTTGCCCAAATACAGATAAAATAATATTTTATCGAGCACTGACTCTATGCCAAGCATGGGTCTAAGTACTTTATCCATATTTAATGTAGTTTTCAAAACAATGCAATGAAATCGGTGTGATTATAAGCCTTGTTTCAAATATGAGGAAACTGAGGCACATCCAAGTTGACACACCAGGAACTAGCTTCAAATCAGAAGTCTAGCCCAGAGACAGGTTTTTGCAGCCACTATCCTGTACTTCCCACAGCTGGTTCCTGCTTATCATTTGGGCTTTGTGTACAGTGCTATCTCCTCCTGTCCTTCCCTTGACCATTGTTCCTAAAGCAGTCCACACTTACCCTGACCTGCCCTGCCCCACTACCCGAAATCTGCTCTCTGACTTTTTCTTTCCCCAAGAGACTGGGTCCTATCATTTACATCTCCCAACTTTTTTTGCTGCCTGGTTTCTGGATAGATTCAGCCAACAGAGGTTCCCTTTGGAGATAAAAGAACAAAAGGAGACTGAGATAGCAGGATTTCCTTCCAATTCTCCCTGTGCTTTACACTATGTCTCTAGCATAACTGAATCCCTCCAGAAAGTAGCAGGTAGCTGAGAGGTACAGGTAGCCTGTCCTGCCAGCTCTACGAGATGTTAATGGCTTCCTAATGTTGCTGGTCTCTGGGTGCCTCAGCATCCCTTGTTTGTTCCTGTATCCCAGTTCACATCTCTGTCAGTGGTGCCTTCACTAAAATCTCTTCATTGGAATCATCTGAGGTAAACTATATTTCCTGGCAAGAATCTGACTAATAGAATCAATGTATTCTCTTTATTTTCTTTATGCTACTTTTTTACAATCTGAAGTCAACATGTGTATATTGTGTTTCTCTAGCTTCAAGTTTAAAATTCATAAATGGAACTTATGAATTCCATTATTCAACTCTGTTTCCTCAGCATGTGATAAATATTTGTCATACTTGTTTATGTGTTTATTTATTAAATGATCAACATATTAAATTGCCCTCCAGAAAAAAAAAATATATGTATATATATCTGTGTTTCTGTCAAAGAGTGGCCTTAAGCCAACATATTTTTGTTAGCTGCATCCTGGAACAAATAGGACAGCCTATAAAATAGACTGATGGGACGTTGAGTTCCAGGGAGACAAATACAAAGGTGCCTCTCAAAACAATCACTAATAGCCACTGATTAAAGGCCGTGGCTGAAGCCCAACAATCAGGAAGCTATTTGTCCATCAACATGGGTCCTGTATTTTCTCTGATGAAAGTCACCATTTTTCTTTGAAAATGATTGTTATTTAACAGGCATTCTAGAAACAGAACAAGCAGGCTGGAGGTTAGCACCGATAGAAAAATTGAATTTTAATTAGAGAACCCACGTTCATCCTCAGGGATTGAATGGCAGTGAATACTAAGGCTGGTCTGGCTGAAGCTTTGGGCAAGAAAAGATCTGAGGAGCAGCGAGACCTCCCTGTAGAAGGGGCTGCATTTTCACCAAGAGGAATTGGAAGATGGGGTGGGTGGGAGAACTGGGGTTTAGCAGAGAGTTTTGATAAGAAGGATGGCTTTGGGAAGAAAAATAAAGACTCAGCACAAAAGCGAGGAAAAGCCATGGAGTCCCCTCCTCACAAGGGGCCAAGCCCTTCAGGGACTTCCCTCATATGATACACAGCACTGAAAGCCAGCTGGAATGTCACTGCTGACTTTGTGCGCTGAGGATCAGTGACTTAGCCACTTCACCTGTGGCATCGGAACTGTTCAGTTATATGAACCAATGCAGTCTATTGTTTTAGCCACTTTGAGCTGAATTTTCTATTACTTATATTGGAAAGCTTCCTAACTGATAGTTAATCTGGTACCAGAGATACGTGAGGCAAGGAGGCCCTAAGAGGTGAGACCGGCTACGATGAGATAGGATGGAGGGTAGTGGGCACGCCTCTTTCCCGTGCTGGGACATTAGTGATCTTCATTATGTGTTTGCAAAACAGCTGGTTAAAATGCCACCTATGCTGTCTTGTGAGTCAGACTATGAAACTAGCTTGATAGGCAAGACAGATAGGAAAATAGACTTGATAGGAAAATTTTAGACTATCAGAGTACCTTAAGTACTTCCTGCAGTTCAGCTAGAAAGAAATGACCTTAGACTGTCAGTGTCTGAAGGCAGAGGGGATGGCACATAGGTCTCCCTTGACCAAAAGAAGCCATTTTGCCTTTACCCAGCAATCCAAACTGTCAAAGACCCCGGTAGTCTTGAGCTGGCATGAAGACAAAAGCTAAACTCTCTACTTGTAGCCCAAAGTAACTCCATTCAGGGAACTTCTGAAATACATGTTATTCCTGACACAAAGTTGTTATTCCTGTTATAAAAGGCCGTTTATTCACAGACATACAGCCCCGGGGCCAAGTGCAGCTTATTAGTGAGTCCTCATGGGACCACTGTTTCTTCTTATTGAAGGGTAGAAGACAAAGTGTACGTCATTAAAGAGAAATAGGCGAATGAACATTGAAGGCCCATTTCTAGGCCATGCAGAAATTCCCAAACCTAATTTTAGAATCAAGTATTTCACTTTGGTCACTAGCCCAAATTGATAGGACCAAAGAAAATAAAAACCCCACTATACATTTGTGGGAGTTTTGACAGAGAAATGTGTGGTAGTATTGACAGAGAAATTCCAAGCCAGATTGCTAATAGCCTCTGCTTAACTTAACTTCTAAAGTGTCTACAGAATGCTAAAAGGGAACCGAGAAGTGGGTTTCTAAAACACCATGGTCCTTTGTAGATCAGTGAGGAAACACCTTCTTTTAAGTGGTCTGGACTGTTTAGTTATGTGATTTTGACTCTGTTAACCTGGAAACTAGCGAAGATGGAATGTGTCAACTGTATGGTTGGTTCACAATGATTTTGAGAAAACAAAACAAAACAAAAAGGACTCTTGATTATTAAGTTGCATCTGGACTTGTAGTAACAACATAATGACAAATTGTTATTCTAATAGGCATGGCAATTTTTTGGTGTGTGTGGTGATTCTTATAAGGGGCATGTCCCTGTTATGAGAATCCTGGAATCTATATCCTTGCAGTCCTTATAGGACATACTGGTTCCTATGGATCATGAGGCTTTTAAGTTAGGAAAATCCACACACCCCCTAGTGTGAATCTCAACCCTTTGATCTAAACTGTCACCTATGAAGAGGACTGTGGGCGGCTATGTGAACCAGTATACAGATTGCTGACGCAAAAGCTTCTGCTGAGAAAAATGTCTGACATCATCTTACTAAATAGCAGCTGTTCTTATCTGATATCCTTCTGAGTCATTGGTGGCTAATGTGGCCTTCGGGAGTCTTTTTTGAATACTTAAATAAACCAGTGAAGATGCCCTTGGTGAGCAGAGCATGCTTAGAAAAACAAATTTCCCTGCTGTGTAACTTACATGTAACCATGGAAGACAATGAACAGGAGATCTTCCTGGAAACAAAAATAGGCAATCAAAGATTATTTTGTCTGTTTCCAAGTTTGAGACATTTTAAAAGGAAAAAAAAAAAGAACCAACAATTTTAGCTGCACATATGAACAGGACTGCTTGATATTTTATTTTAGACCTGGAGCTTGATGTGATCAATGGGACTCTGTGTTATCTCCATTCGGCAGTAGTGTGAGAAGTTGGGAGTGTGTGTGTGTTTGGTTTTACTCTGTTTGGTTTTTATTTTTTTAGCATGAGCATTTTAGAACTTCCCCATTTATCTTGGGAAGTAAAATAAATGAGGGTTTTACACAACCAAAATGAAGCAGTATAGTGGGTATGTACTGTTTTGAGCCACTCAGCATCAACTGCTCCCTCCTTGATATGGTTTAGCTCTGTGTCCCCACCCAAATCTCATCTTGTAGCTCCCATAATTCCCACGTTGTGGGAGGGACCTGGTGGGAGATGATTGAATCATGTCGGGTCTTTCTCATGTTGTTCTCATGATAGTGATTGGGTTTCATGAGATCTGATGGTTTTGAAAACAAGAGTTTTTATGCACAAGCTCTCTCTGCCTGCTGCCATCCACGTAAGATGTGACTTGCTCCTCCTTGCCTTCCACCACGATTGTGAGGCCTCCCCAGCCATGTGGAACTGTGAGTCCAATAAGCCTCTTTCTTTTGTAAATTTCCCATCAACAGCGTGAAAATGGACTAACACACTCCTGTTGGTAACAGAATCACAATTTTAATTCAGGTGTGTACTCTCCTTTGTGTAGCCCATGAGCTTTGGAGGTCGATTCCATTTCTGGTCCCAGGTGTAATCCCTGACTGGCTTAAGCCCATTAGCATGTTTCAGTCTCTTGGCCATAGAGATGGTTTCAGGGAAAGGCATGGACATATGACTAAATTCTAATCCATAACATCTGAGGAGAAATTTTATAAGGGTTTCTAGGAAAGAAATGTCTGTTGGTTTGGAATAAGTGCCAGGAGAGGCATTCTCTTCCTGCGAGAAGAAGCCTGGAGTCCCAGAAGATGCTGCAGACATATTATGACCACAAAGAAAGTCAGTTCCAAGTGAAAGCCAACCCCGTGGAAGGCAGAAAGACAGATTAAAGGAAACGGGATGTCGGAGATACCACTGACCTGAGGATCAAGCCTCGTCTAAAATGTATCCCTCCTTTGTTAGGTTACTCGAAGCAATAAATTCTCATTACTGTTTAATCCAGCTTGAGTCAAACCTCCAGCTGCTTGCATCTAAAACATTTCTTAATAATCTGTTTTCTCTTTATACAGTGAACTCTTCATCTCATATTATTTTTTCCTTGACTATGTACTTTAATGGTAAAAGCCATAAATCCTTGAATTCTTAGGAGAATGCAAAACAGTTTCCTTGAATTTCCTGTAGATTCTGCCATATGCCATTTTCAGAAATACACTCTTTCCCTGGGTCTTTACATGCTGTGGCTTCCTCGTGTCCATAGGTATGTGCTGTTGTCATTGTTCTAGCTCATATTTAACTAAGGTGAAATTTGCCAAGATTCAATACAGAGGTTCGAGGCATCTTCCCATCTTTTTGCAGATCTTTTCTTTTGTGAAATCAAATCGAAATAGGTTTTCACCAGACCACTTTTCTTCCTTACCATTGTTTTCATTCAGCCCAGACTATGGCATTAGGCAGTGTCAGTCTTGGGCTTCAGTCTGGTGATCATTCCCAAATTAGACGGATATCGTTAGAGAAACCCACTATATACAAGGTGGTAGATTGTTAACATAGGAGTTTATTTAAGAAAGAAAAACAGTTAATTAAGTTATAGTGGACAAAACAGGAAAGAAGTCCCCAATTTCCCACTCTTGGTTCCTAGGAAGGATGCAGTCTGCTCACACCCTCAGGGTACAGGTGATTAGAGAATAAATAGCAGCTCTCTTGGATTTTTTTTTTTGTTTTTTTGTTTTTTCTTTTTTGTTTTTTTTTTTTTGTAAAGACGGAGTATCACTCTGTCGCCTGGGCTGGAGTGCAACGGCATGATCTTGGCTCACTGCAACCTCTGCCACCCAGATTCAAGTGATTCTCCTGCCTCAGCCTCCTGAGTAGCTGGGACTGTAGGCACCCGCCACCACACCTGGCTAATTTTTTTTGTATTTTTGGTAGAGAGGGGTTTCACCATGTTGGTCAGGCTGGTCCCAAACTCCTGACCTCAGGTGATTCACCTGCCTTAGCCTCCCAAAGTGCTGGGATTACAGGTGTGAGTCACTGCACCTGGCCTTTTGGCTGTGTTTTAACCATTCTTGGCCCTGACTTTAGATGCCTATTCAAGAGTGTTGGATCTCAAAACATTATCTGGGCAAGCAGGATAGTTCCTACAGCTTACCTTCCTGTGACCAGAGCTTAGCTGGCTTATAATATACCTATAATAACCCTATGTGCCATGCTGTCACCGTCAGCAGACGTAGGAAGTTACTTCTCATTGGCCCAACTGCTTCTAATTTTCTTAGAGTGTAAAACATTATTGGAAATGAACGTATCACTACATATTTGTGGTAGCAAGGACACATGGAAAGTTCTATGTCTTTTCTTGGAGCAGCATCACAGCTATTGACAGGATTGCTCATCTTAAGTTCATTGTACGGACTGTGCTGAGGATTCTCATCAGCTCTTTTCCCAGTTTGCGAGACAAGCACAAACTAAATGTTGAGAGCTCCTTTATATAGCTAATTATCAATACAGCAGCGAATTTTTGTCTTTCTATGTGTAAGAGACTCTTTCAGGAGTGTTAATCGGGTATTATCTGCAATCTAAATTTCCAGAGTTGTAATTTTAGATAGATTAGCCTAGTTATACTGTGTTTGAATATTTACAATCCTTGGATATTACAACTTTTTCCCAGTGGTTTCCAAACACAAGCATAAAGGCATTTATTTATATCCCCCAATTTTTCTTCCTAATGGGTACAGAGGTAACTATCCTGTAACTTCCTAAATAAACATAAAAATAAGATTATAATAGTAACTCTTAGTCCCAGTTGTTTGTATTCATGTGTAAATATAAAATATCTACATTATAATTACTTAAAAATATTTTATTAAATTTTAATGTGATATGAATTGCTCATGAAAATAAACTTTTCTTTCTTTTTTTTAAAAATTATATTTTAAGTTCTGGGATACATGTGCAGAACGTGAGGTTTGTTACATGGGTATACATGTGCCATGGTGCTTTGCTGCACCCATCAACCTGTCATCTAGGTTTCAGGCCCCGCATGCATTAGGTATTTGTCCTAATGTTCTCCCTCCCCTTGCCCCCCACCCCCTGACAGGCACAGGTATGTGATGTTCCCCTCCCTGTGTCCATGTGTTCTCATTATTCAACTCCCACTTAGGAGTGAGAACATGGGGTGTTTGGTTTTCTGTTCCTGTGTTAGTTTGCTGAGAATGATGGTTTCCAGCTTCATCCATGTCCCTGCAAAGGACAGGAACTCATTCTTTTTTATGGCTGCATACTGTTCCGTGGTGTATATGTGCCACATTTTATTTATCAAACCTATTAATGATGGGTATTTGGGTTGGTTCCAAGTCTTTGCTATTGTAAATAGTGCTGAGATAAACATATGTGTGCATGTGTCTTTATAGCAGCATGATTTATAATCCTTTCGATATATACCCAGTAATGAGATTGCTGGGTCAAATGGTGTTTCTGGTTCTAGATCCTTGAGGAATTGCCACACTGTCTTCCACAAGGGTTGAACTAATTTACACTCCCACCAACAGTGTAAAATCATTCCTATTTCTCCACATCCTCGCCAGCATTTTTTGTTTCCTGACTTTTTAGTGATCACTATTCTAACTTGGCATGAGATGGTATCTCATTGTGGTTTTGATTTGCATTTCTCCAATGACCAGTGTTGATAAGCCTTTTTTCTCATGTCTGTTGGTTTCATAAATGTCTTCTTTTGAGAAGTGTCTGTTCATATCTTTTACCCACTTTTTGATGGGTTTTTTCTTGTAAATTTGTTTAAGTTCATTGTAGATTCTGGATATTAGCCCTTTGTCAGATGGATATATTGCAAAAATGTTCTCCCATTCTGTAGGTTGCCTGTTCATTCTGATGATAGTTTCCTTTGCTGTGCATAAGCTCTTTGGTTTAATTGGATCCCATTTGTCTATTTTGATTTTGTTGCAATTGCTTTCAGTGTTTTAGTCAAGAAGTCTTTGTCCATGCCTGTGTCCTGAATAGTATTGCCTAGGTTTTATTCTAGGGTTTTTACGGTTTTTGGTCTGACACGTAAGCCTTTAATCCATCTTGAGTTAATTTTGGTATAAGGTGTAAGAAAGGCATCCACTTTCACTTTTCTGCATATGGCTAGCCAGTTTTCCCAGCACCATTTGTGAAATAGAGAATCATTTCCCCATTGCTTGCTTTTGTTAGGTTTGTCGAAGATCAGATGGTTGTAGATATGTAGGTGTTATTTATGAGGTCTCTGTTTTGTTCCATTGGTCTGTATATCTGTTTTGGTACCAGTACCATGCTGTTTTGGTTACTGTAATCTTGCAGCATAGTTTGAAGTCAGGTAGTGCGATGTGTCGAGCTTTGTTTTTTTGCTTAGGATTGTCTTGGCTATACAGGCTCTCTTTTTTGGTTCCATATGAAATTTAAAGCAGTTTTTTCTAATTCTGTGAAAAAAGTCAATGGTAACTTGATGGGAATAGCTTTGAATCTATAAAATACTTTGGGCAGTATGGCCATTTTCGTGATATTGATTCTTCCTATCCATCAGCATGGAATTTTTTCCATTTGGAAAAAAACTTTTCATTTGATTTTTGTAACTTTTATTTTAAGTTCAGGAATACAAATGCAGGTTTGTTACATAGGTAAACTTGTGTTATGGAGGTTTGTTGTGGAGATTATTTCATCACCCATGTATTAAGCCTAGTACCCATTAGTTGTTTTTTCTGATCCTCTTCCTCTTCCCACCCTCCACCCTCTGATAGGCCACAGTGTGTGTTATTCCTCTCTATGTGTTCATGTGTTCTCATCATTTAACTCCCACTTATAAATGAGAACATGTGGTCATTGGTTTTCTGTTCCTGTGTTACCTTGCTGAGGACAATGGCCTCCAGCTCCATCTATGTTCCCACAAAGGACATGATCTCATTCTTTTTATGGCTAAATAGTATTCCATGGTATATATGTACAACATTTTCTTTATCCAGCCTATCATTGATGGACATTTAGATTGATTACATGTCTTTGCTATTGTGAGTAGTGCTGCAGTGAACATATGCATGCATGTCTCTTTATAATGAATGTTTCCACTTAATTCAGAAGTTTTAACCATTTAAAACTACCTTCTCAACTGCTCATACAGTGCTGATGGGAGTGTAAACTGGTACAGCCACTTTGAAAAACTATTTCACAATATGTTTTCAGGCTGGGCATATTCATATCCTGTGATTTAGCAATTCCAGTCTTAGTTATATGCCAAACAGAAATACATCTATAGGTTCAGCAAAGATATGTACTAGAATAGCCATACAATGCTATTCATGATGGTCCCAAACTGGACACTATACAGAAAGAGCAAAAAGGATAAATAAATTATAGTATTTTCTCTTTTTAAAATTTTTATTTTATTTTAAGTTTCGGGATACATGTGCAGGACATGCAGGTTTGTTACATAGGTAGATGTGTGCCATGGTGGTTTGCTGCACTTATCAACCCATCACCTAAGTATTAAGCCCCGCATGCCTTAGCTATTTATCCTGATGCTCTTCCTCCCCATCCCCATCCCTGACAGGCCCTGGTGTGTGATGTTCCCCTCCTTGTGCCCATGTGTTCTCCTTGTTCAACTCCCACTTATGAGTGAGAACATGCAGTGTTTGGTTTTCTGTTCCTGTGTTAGTTTGCTAAGGATGATGGCTTCCAGCTTCATCCATGTCCCTGCAAAGGATGTGATCTCACTTATTTTTATGGCTGCATAGTATTCCGTAATGCATATTTACCACATTTTCTTTATCCAGTCTATCACTGATGGGCATTTAGGTTGATTCCATGTCTTTGCTATTGTGAATAGTGCTGCAATGAACATAAGCATGCATGCATGTATCTTTATAATGAAATGATTTATATTCCTTTAGGTATATACCCAGTTATGGGATTGCTGGGTCAAATAGTATTTCTGGTTTTAGATCCTTGAGGAATCACCACACTATCTTCCACGATGATTTCACTAAAATCCCACCAACAGTGTAAAAGCATTCCTATTTCTCTACAGCCTCACCTGCATCTGTTGTTTCTTGACTTTTCAGTAATCACCATTCTGACTAATTATAGTATTTTCACACAGTGAAATACTATACTATGATAAGAATGTGTTACCAACAACTACATGTAACAACAGGAAAGATCTCAGAAACGTAAAATTGAGTGAAAGAAGATATATACAGGGGATTGCATATTGTGTAATTCAATTTTTTAACTAAAATGTCTCACAAAATCCACCTCTGCTGTTTGAAGTAGGACAACAGTTACTCTTGGAATTATGACTGAAAATGCACATGGGGGTGTAGTTTCTGGTGGTTCTTTTTCTCCTGATGTGGATGCTGGTTTCATGGGCTGTGTGCAATTTGTGAAAATGCTTTGAGCTGTAAACTTAGGATGTTAGTACTTAAATGAAAACTTTTTAAAAAATGTAAATGATGCTATCTTTCGTGCTTCCTCAGGTTTATTGTCTCTTTCTGTTAGTGTTATAGAGGTACTATTTTTCATATTTGTAGTTACCTCCTATAAAAATTCATAGTGACATGTATAAAATGAGTTGCATCTGTTACCAGCTATGAAAAAGCAATGGAAAATAATTTGGAAAAGGTCATTTTTAAAATTTATTTTTGTTTCAGGGAAAAAGCTGTGACAGACTACCAAAGAGGCCACAGTTCTTTTCAGGTCTTTTCATCAAAAAGTGGAGTCTATTGCTCTACCTCTTGAATATGGGCTTGCTTTGGCCAATAGAATGTGAATGCTGAGTGTAGACCTTAAGAGGTTTGTCAAGCTTCTCCTCTCTGAGAGCACTTTCATCTCCATGTGACAAAGTCAGGGTAGCCTGCTGGAGGATAAGAGACCAGGTGGAGGGAAGACCTCACAGGCATGTTCCCAGTGACCTGCTAGTTGACTGCAGACACGTGAGCAAGCCCAGACATAATCAGTGGACCTGCCCAGCAAATCTACAGACTTCAAACTACAGACTTCAAACTTAATAATTTTAAGCTGCTATGTTTTGGGGTGGTTTGTTTGCAGCAAAATCTGATTAATGAGAGCTCTTCACAAAGTGTGCTCTGAATATTTTATCAAGCTGGTCCACATGGACTGCATATACATGCTGTATTGTCACCATCTTCAAAATACATCTAAAACCACACCATTTCACCCCATTTCCACAACTACTGTTTGTCAAATCCACCAAGGTGTGTCACCATGATACCATAATGGATTCATAAATGTTATTTCTTTTCCTGCCCTTGCCTTATGCAAGTCTGTCCTTCACCAAAAGCTAGGGAGATCCTTTTAAAGCAAAAATATCATATCACCCCACTGCTCTAAACTTACTAATGGTTTCCCATCTCTTTCAGAGTAAAACCCAACATTTTCTCACATTGGCTACAGGTTCAACAGTGTCTGGCCTATTCTTGCCTCCCTTATCTTATCTCCTACCCTGCTGTATTAGTCTGTTTTTACAATGCTATAAAGAACTACGTGAGACTGGGTAATTCATTTAAAAAAAGGCTTAATTGACTCAGTTTCACATACCTGGAAACTTACCATCATGGCAAAAGGCAAAGAAGAAGCAAGGGACGTTTTACATGAAAGCAGGAGAAAGACAAAGTGAGGAGGGAACTGCCAAACACTTTTAAAACCATCAGATCTTGTGAAAACTCACTCACTATTATGAGAACAGCATGGAGGAAGCTGCTTCCATGATCCAGTCACCACCCACAAGGTCCCTCCCTCAACAAAATGGGGATTACAATCAAGGTGAGATTTTGGTGGGGACACAGAGTCAAACCATATTATTACACCCCTGGGGACTCCCAAATTTCATGTCCTTTTAACATTTCAAAACACTATTATGCCTTCCCAACAGTACCCCAAAATCTTAACTCACTCCAGCATTAACTCAAAAGTCCAAGTCCAAAGTCTCATCTGAGACAAGGCAAGTCCCTTCTTCCCTGAGCCTGTAAAATCAACAAGTTAGTTATGTCCAAGATACAATGGGAGTACAGGCATTGGGTAACTGTCCCCATTCCAAATGGGAAAAATTGGCCAAAACAAAGGGCTATAGGCCCCATGTAAGTCCGAAACCTGGCAGGCCACCCATTAAATCTTAAGACTCCAAAATGATCTCCTTTGACTCCATGTCCCATGTCCAGGGCATGCTGATGCAACAGGTGGTGTCCCAAGGCCTTGGGCAGCTCTACCCCTGTGGCTGTGCAGGGTACAGCCCTTGTGGCTGCTTTCGTGGGCTGGCATTGAGTGCCTGTGGCTTTTCCAGGTGCACAGTGCAAGCCATTGGTGGAGCTACTATTCTGGGGTCTGGAGGATGGTGGCCCTTTTCTTATAGTTCCACTAGGCAGTGCCCCAGTGGGGACTCTGTCAGGGGACTCCGACCCCACATTTTCTCTCTGCATTTCCCCTAATAGAGGTTCTCCATGAGCGTTCCACCCTTGCAACAGACTTTTTCCTGGACATACAGGCATTTTTATACCTCCTCTGAAATCTAGGCAGAGACTCCCAAAGTTCAAATCTTGTCTTCTGCATACCTGCAGGCCCAACATCATGTGGAAACCAAACCAGTAAGGCTTGGGCTTGCATCCTCTGAAGCAACAGCCTGAACTGTAGGTTGGCCCCATTTAGCCATGGCTGGAGTGGCTGGGACACAGGGTTCCATGTCCTGAGGCTGTACAGAGCAGTGGGGCCCTGGACCCGGCCCAGGAAACCATTTATCCCTCCTAGGCCTCTGGGCTTGTGATGGGAGGGGCAACCATGAACGTTTCTGACATGCCCTGGAGACATTTTTCCCATTGTCTCGGTGATTAAAATTCATCTTCCTGTTACTTATGCAAATTTCTGAGGCAGGCTTATATTTCTCCCCAGAAAATGCCTTTTTCTTTCCTACCATGTAGTCAGGCTGCAAATTTTCCAAACTTTAATTCTCTGCTTCCCTTTTATATCCAAGTTCAAATTTCAGATCATCTCTTTATGAAAGATATGACTGTATGCTTTCAGAAAAAGTCAGGTCACATCTTGAATGCTTTGCTGCTTAGAAATTTCTTCTGCCAGGCACCAGAAAATTCTCTCTCTCAAGTTCAAAGTTCCACAGGTCTCTAGAGCAGGGGCAAAATGCTGCCAATCTCTTTGCTAAAGCATAGGAAGAGTGACCTTTGCTCTAGTTCCCAAGAAATTCCTTGTCTCCACCTGAGGCCACCTCAGCCTGGACTTCATTGTCCTTATCACTATCAGCATTTTGGTCACAACCATTCAACAAGCCTCTAGAAAGTTCCAAACTTTCCCACATCTTCTTGTCTTCTTCTGAGCCCTCCAAACTGTTTCAACCTCTGCCCATTACCCAGTTCCAAAGTTGCTTCCACCTTTTTAGGTATCTTTATAGCAGTACCCCACTCCTGGTATGAATTTTCCGTATTAGTTCATTTTCACACAGCTATAAAGAACTACCTAAGACTGGGTAATTTATTTTAAAAAGGTTTAATTGACTCACAGTTCCACATGGTTGGGGAGGCCTCAGGAAACTTACAATCATGGCAGAAGGTGAAGGGGAAGGAAGGTATATCTAACATGGTGGCAAGAGAGAGAGAGAAAGTGAGGGGGAACTGACAAACACTTTTAAAACCATCAGACCTTGTGAGAACTTACTCACTATCATGAGAACAGCATGGGGGAAAGCACCCCTATAATGCAATCACCTCCCACCAGGTTCACCCTTTGATATGTGGGGATTACAATCAAGATGAGATTTGGGTGGGGAAACAGAGCCAAAGCATATCACCTCCTTACCCTTTTCTCACTGTTCTGGCTTCTTGGTCTCTTCAATGTCCCTCAAACATACTATTCAAGACTCCACATCTTCACTTGCTGTTTCTCTAGCTGGAATGTTTTTTGCCCAAGTAGCCACATATCTTACTCTCTCAGCTTCTACAGGTTTTTGCTCGAACACCTCTTTCTCACTTGGTGATTCTGTGACCATCTTCTTTAAAATTTCTCATCTCCAGCAGCACTTCCTAATATACTCTCATGCTTTCTTCTTCCCCATCTGTAGCACTTACTGCCACCAAAATTGGGATGTGTATTTATTTCCAAGGGTTTTCATAACAAATTACCACAAACTTGGTAGCTTAAAGTAACAAATATATTGTCTTATAGTTCTGGAGGCCAGGAGTCCAAAATCAGAGTGTCATCAGGGCTCTCTTCCTTTGACAGCTCTAGGGGTGGATCATTGCTTGTATCTTCCAGCTTCTGGTGGCCCAAGGTATTTCTTGGCTTGTGGATGCATAACTCCAATCTCTGCTTCTACCTTCACATCCCCTTCTCTGTTTTCTCTTCTCTCTCATGTAAGGAACTTGTCATCGGACATTGCGTCCACTCGGATAATCCAGGATGGTCTCAGTTTGAGGTCCTTAATTTTATTATATTTTAAAGACTCTTTCTTTTTCAAATAAGTTCACAATCACAAGTTCCACTTTGAAAGTGTGAAAATATATTTTTGGGAGCCATCATTCAACCCACTGCAACATGTATGTATGTAATATATGTGTGCGTGTGTGTGTGTGTGTGTGTATATATATATATATGAATTGCCAGATCATAATTGCCCTCATTACTTCTCTTTTCTTTTGATCTTGATATTCTCTTGCTCGTCTCTCTCTCTTATCTTCTCTTGGTTTTCCGCTTTCTCTACACTCATCTCAGAGATAAGCAACAAACTCAGTTTCAGGAATTGACAGAGATTTTCATTCCATGCCATAGTGATTCTCAACTCTCCTTACAATGTATATATACACACACACACACACACACACACACACACACACACACAAAGGTATTATCTGCTATCTGTTTCTGCTCACAAAGGTAACAAGTTTTAATATTTTGCTATCGTATCCCTACAGGTACGTAATAGATCCTTAATAATGTATATTAGTTAAATATATATTTTAGACACGTCCAGAGAGCATAGCCTTCCCAACCATTTTCCCATGCAAACCTTAATCTAGTGGCAGCTTGGACTGCCCAAGATATTTAACAATCAATGTCTTTTCCATTATGGTAGTTGATCCTCATAACCATTGTGTAAGAAATGCCAAGCAACTATTATTACTCCTGTTTTACACATGAAGACTTAGTGTTTCCAAAAGTATAGATGGGTTGGCCAAGTCACATGGTGGAAAATATATCCAGGGCTGAAATTCAAGTTGTTGCCAGAGTTTTTTTTTTAATCTTTCATTTCCTAATCCCTACTGAACATGTCTTTTCTTTTCTTAACGCACACATTTAATATCCCTATATGACTATGCCATTGTATTTTGATTCATTTGAAGTTTTCAGAAAATAATCTGTTTTTTGTATGTCTAGGTTTTAAATAGAAATATATTCATCACAACTTCTTTATTGCATCAAGGGACCAAACTACATTCCAGAAGCAAACATTAAATCCTTTCCATTTTTAAGCATTGTTCTCTTTTGCACATTTATTCCCTAAAGCAATTTTATTTTTGTTTCTTTTTTCCTCTAGGACCTATAATTCACATTTTTTCATTTTTATTTTATTACTGTTCTGCAGGTATAGCAATTCATAATTCCAACTATATTCCTTTACAACTAGCTTTCATACTCGGCTTTTAAAGAGGTATGTTTTCCTCTAGGGAGAGCCCATTCGCTAGAGAAAGACCCAGGTTTGGATTCAGGGAACTGGGACTTTTGATCTCTGCTCCCCACTGTCTGTGGTTGTGTGTTATTTACTTCCTTGAACATCTGTTCTGGAAGTTTATAAGATGGAACAAACCATTCTGCCTAGCGTGTCTTAATTAAGAAGAAAGAGAAAGCATTCTTGAAAGTGTGGTTTGTTCTTAGCTAAAAGATGTTATTAATGCAAGAAACTCTCCTGTTTAAAACTGTTACAATAAAAGAATTAAATTCCCACTAATGTTGGCCCACTATGTTGAATACAGCTTAAAAATATATCTCCCTTTGCTATTGGCAAAACTATGAACCAAGAGTGAGCAAATCTATGTATGTATGGGTGTAAAGCACATTTGATCAATGAGGTTCTAGTGTGTGTGTAGAAGGTGTTAGATATATAGGTAAGGAGAGTTGAGAATCACTATGACATGGAATGAAAATCTCTGTCAATTCCTGAAACTGACCTTGTTACTTATCTCTGAGATGAGTGTGGAGAAAGCGGAAAACCAAGAGAAGATAAAAGAGAGAAAGAAACAAGAGAATATCAAGATCAAAAGAAAAGAGAAGTAATGAGGGCAATTATTATCTGGCAATTCATATATTTGACGATATTTATGTATCATCTATTTTATGTTCACCCACTAAAGGATACATTGTGGCACCTAGAAGGGAAATATAAAATTCAATAAAAGGCAACTGTGTGAGTTATATCAGAAGACAAAACACAATTGTGTAAGGTGCAATTTACTTACAGATGAAAGAAAGCACTCTAGTTTAAGCAGAAAGGCATTTAATACAGGTTAGTAAGTGCTTGCAAAAAGTGTTGCAAAAACTCAAGAAGCAGTCTCTGCCACCAAAATTCACTCCCAGCACAACATCAAGAATGAGATTGTTGAGGGAGTTGCTACCTCTGTCTTAGAAAGATGGGAAATCAGGAAGCTACCATCTATTTTGTTGGCCCCAGAGCTATTAGTGTATGGCAGATCCAAAAACAGCTAACTCACCCATCACCATCTCTCTTCCTACTCAACTTGGTCATAAATTTACTCACAGTCTTAGAAACCCCATTTGGGGTCACAACCATTGAGAATTATTTTCTCTAGCTCTCTAGAAGGTGTATGGCCTTAGAGCACTGACCATATGCCCAGATGCAGACACCCAAGAGCCTGAGATTGATGTAGACATGGTGATGTCATATTACCATGGGCAATGTCCTAACTGAGTCGTTAAAGGAGAAAGGATGGAGGAAGCCATACAGGCTCCCAGTCGACCTTTCTTTCTAATCAATTGCAATTGACTAGTCAGATCTGCTGGCCTGGCAATATGCCAGTTTCTTCAGAGCTTCCTTGACCTCTCGGTTTCTTAGGCAATAAATGAAAGGGTTGAGAGAAGGAGTGACAATGGCATAGAAGATGGAAATAATTTTGTTCTTGTTGAAGGCATGGATAGCTCGAGGTCGAGCATACATGAAAATAATGGCTGAATAGAAAATGGTGACCACCACAAGGTGGGAGGCACAGGTGGAGAACGCTTTCTGTTTTCCTGTGGGCATGCGTAAGATGGTGGCCAGAATGCATCCGTAGGACAGGACAGTAATAAAGAGTGGGAAAAGGAAGATGCCCAGTGCCAGGATAAAGTCCACCAACTCAGCTATGGACATGTCTGTGCAAGAGAGATTAAGTACTGGAGAGATGTCACAGAAGAAGTGGTTGATGACATTGGGACCACAGAAGCTGAGGTGGGAGATGAAGTAGATCTTCGCCAGGGAGATGCCAAAGCCAATGGCCCAGGAACCAAGAGCGAGGCGGAAGCAGAGCCCATGG
Source organism: Macaca nemestrina (assembly GCF_043159975.1). Lineage (NCBI taxonomy): Eukaryota > Metazoa > Chordata > Mammalia > Primates > Cercopithecidae > Macaca > Macaca nemestrina. Next base: position 14,883,112 of record NC_092128.1, read on the forward strand.
CTCATTATGGTCGGGTAGTGGAGTGGGCGACAGATGGCCACATACCGGTCATAGGCCATGGCGGCCAGGAGCACACATTCTGTGCACATGAGTGCAATGAAGAAGTACAGTTGTATCATACAGAGTGTGAAAGAGATGCTGTTGTTCATAGACCAAAAACTAAACAGTAACTTGGGCACAGTCACAGAGATGTACCAAGTCTCCAAGAAGGACAGGTTGGCCAGGAAGAAGTACATAGGCTTGTGCAGTGGCCGATTTTGCTGCACCAATAGGATGATGATCACGTTTTCAGCCACTGTCAGAATATAGGCCACAAGGAATATCAGAAACATGGCTGCCCGCACACTCAAGCTCCCGGGGAATCCCACCAGAATGAACTTGGTGACTCGTGTCTGGTTCTCCAGTTCCATATTGGAGACACAGGGCTTAGGTCTCCTGGGGAGGAAAAATCATTTGATCAGACTCCTTGGTCCAGCTATATTTTTCCACCCTTGTCTTCTCTATCAGTAACAGTAACAGTTATCATTTATTAATACATATTATAGTTCAGACCGTGAACTGCGTACGTGAGGCACACAACGTAATTTAATTTCCACATAGCCGTGTGTGTGTGTGTGTGTGTGTGTGTGTGTGTGTGTGTGTGTGTGATAATATCTGCTTTAATGATGAAGAAATCGTGTCTTGGAAAGGAATTAAGTAACTGACCAAGCTGTCAATGGTAGCAGGGCAGGAATCACATCGAAGTCTCAGTCTAAAATCCATGCTCCTTCTACTATCTTGCACCGTCTGACACTTTACAATTGCCAATTCCAAAAGACACACCTGACCTTCCTGTCTCACCACCTACCCAGAGCTCTGGAAGTTCTTCCTTACAACTCCTTTATCCTTCACATGCTATTATTTTCATCTACCATCCCTGGAGATAGAGAGTAGCTGTCATCACCTGTGAGGTACATGAGAAAGTGAGTAGCAGAGATTTGGGCTTTTCGGTATTAAAAATCCCCTGGACTTCATTCAAGTCAAAGGTCTGCCACGGATTTGCTATGACCTTGAAATCTTACCCTCTCTCAGATTCAGTTTCCTCTGTTGTCAATGTGAATATTAATATTTATTCAGCTTATGTCGTTGAGAATCAAAATCCAAATGAGTTAATGTAAATGAAATTGTATAAAAACTAATAGCAATAATCATGAAAGGGGATTTTCCCCCATATTAGAGCAGTGATGAAGGTAAGAATATGCTAACAGGAGGGAGAGGAGGAGCTGCTGTGATCCAAAGCAAAGCCGTGAGCGAAGTAAACATGGGCCTCATTCAGGGAATGTGACGTTCTTGGGAGTAAAGGTGGGGATCACTGAGTGGAGATTTTTAAAGATAAGCAAACAAAGATGGAGATGCATTATAAAATTGGAAATATTTTCTATCAAGGTTAACAGACAGAACATAACACTAAAGTAATCAGGAAAGGTCCCTCTGACCTTTGAGGAGGTGATACTGAGGCTGGGAAAGATTCTAGGGCCCCAGCTCTTTGAAGGGCTGAGGTGGGAGGGAGCTGTGCTGAAGGAGGTGCAATTGCTGTGCTGTGATGGATGGGAAAGGAGCCAAGGAAGAAGGCAGGAAGGCAGGGTCAGAAGTGCAGGACCCCAGAGGTTATAATCGGGGATCTGAACAGTGGTCGAAAGCAGTGGGAAACAAGCAAAAGATCAAAGGTGGAATGGGACATGATATGATTTATGCAATGGAAAGATAACTCTGTCATTGCAAAATGGACTCCTTGGAGGCAAGAGTGTGAGCTGTGAGCTATGAAACTAGTTGGAGGCTACTCAGAATAGGCGACAGTGAACTTAGATACTGTGGTTCCAGAGAAGTGGATTTAAGATACACGTTAGAAGTAGAACCTTTAACAGTAATTGGTGGGTTGGATAGGGAAGGTAAGAGAAAGAAAGAAATCAAGGAGGAATCTCAAATATAGGGCTTATTACCTAGAGGTGATGCCATTTACTAAGGTAGTTAGTTAGATGGCATCATTTACTAACTATTTTACTATCTTTACTAACTGTCTTACTATCACAGTTCAGAAAATCCTCTAACAATAATTTATTGAGTATTTAATAGATGCCGGGAAGTTCTTTTCATGCAATATCCCATTTAATCCACAAAACAATGTTAATTATACATTGTTATTCTAATTTCAAAGAAGACACTGTGGTTTAGCTAGATTGAATAATATTTTCAAGTTAGACAGTGATAAAATCAGAATCGTAAAGCCCAGGGCTGACTACAAAGGCATGTCCTTAACCACTAGAGTGAAACACGCTGATGAAGAATATCACATTTGGGACTCACCAGTGTATTTTACATTTAAAATTTCTGACTATTTTATGAAATGTTCTTTAATCCTGTTGAAATTTTATTATAAGCTGAGACTATTAGAGATGACCCCAAACGTTAAAAAGAAAGCAGTATGACACAAGTACATATTCAGTCAGACACACATAGCAGAAATGAATGTAGAGAAATGCTTGGTAAATGTATCAGAGAATAGATAATGATTGGATATGTTTGAAATGTAAATTAGGAGGAGGAAAAGGCATTTTTGGCAGATGAACCAGAGTGAACAAAGGCACAGAGATCTGAAACAGCTTGAAATTTTCAGGAGAGCAATTCATAATTGCTACATGAGTGGGCAAATTGTGAGCGAGTGAATGAGCAGAAAAGAGATGGCTGGAGAGAGAAAGAGAGACTTTATTGTCACGGACCAGATCATGGAATAGTGAGGCATTTAAGAATCATCTTGAAGTATAGACCATTAGTAATCACTGTTTGTCAGCAGGATGACAATATCCTCTTATTATATTCTTGTTTTTGATGTGGGAGGGTGGGTTCGGATGGGACAAGGTTGCCAAACCAGAGATTCATAGACCCATTAAAAAGCACCCTCACAGCAGACACTTAAAGATACACACAAAGAAAAGAAAAGTCATTCTAGCTTATAACATTTGTCAAAGAAACAAAGATGGACATATTCAGCTATACTTCTTCACAAGTTACATAAGTTTTCACTTCTAGAGGAAGCTCTACAAGAAAAACAAAGAATTCCTTATTTCTCATTAACTAAGTAAAGGTGCACAGGCACTAATTATTGCATACTGGTATTTTTGTGTATCATCTTACTGCAAAATATGTAGAGCCTTTTTACTTATAATAGTTTTTACTCCATTAAGCATCCTCAAACTTGTTACCCCTCATAGCAGATTTACCCCTGGTCTAGAATCAAACATCTTTGTCTCTTATGCCTGCTGCTATGCACTTTTCCCCAATTTTGTCAGGGTTCCATACATACGTAGGTTCCAAGTAATTTGAATTTGATGGACTTTTAACCTCTGCCCCTGCCAAAACAGCAGTAGTTTTTGTAGCCACCACCACAAACAAGTTGCCAGGAAGATGCAGCGGTTGCAGTACGGGGATATCAGGTCATCGGGTCCATGGTAGGGATCTAAAGTTTGGGATCATAATCTGGGGCACTTATTTTTGATCCACACCAAGAGATGTCTCCAAAGTAGCAAGGGGAGCCTGCTCCCTCAGCTCACTGCATAACTGGCTGCACTTAGATTTCGGGAGACAAGAATATTATCCGGACTGATTGCTAGGAATTGAGAGTGGATAGAACAAAGAAGCATTAAACATTTTAGAGTTTAAATGTTGCTGCACTGTAGGAGCCTGAAACAGGGCTGCCTGCATAGTGAGAAAGTAATGCTCTGAGAGGGAGCACTTACCTCGGCACAGCAGCTTCTGATAGGATGATATGTGAAAACAAAGCCTTCACCGATTCTAAAATAGGAAGAAGTAGAAGAAAAAGATGCAGGTATTGAATAGATGTGAGGAACCCACTTTCTAAACCTAGAAAGAGTGACTGGGTACAGATTGCCCCACTGCTTTCAAGCTGAAAGCCAGGAAAAGATGACAGGAGAGCCCTAGGCACCAGGACTACATCTGATGTGCCTGATGTGGCACCAGGCTGGTTCTTCCAGCACCCTGGGACCGGGGTGCCCATCACCTTCCTGGTGAACACGGCAGTGATTTTAGGCACACTGAGCTGTGAAGACCTTTGGATTCTGAGGGCTTTATAGAGTACCAAGACTTTCCCTACATGTCTGTCCAGACCCAAGAGAAAATAACCTTGACAATGGCAGCTCAGTTCTCTTGTGGGATTCAAGAGAAATTTCCATTTGCCCATTGTGGTGATCTTAATTGTTTTATATGTTATTAGTTCCATAAGAAAAAAAAAAAAAAGTCCACTTGGGACCACACACTTTGGAAAGAGCCATATTTTTTTTGACAGATGAAGAGAAAAATGTACTGCAGTTAAATCTCTATGTACAGACTTTCGAATATTCTTCCATCTTTGGCTTACTTGAAACAGGATGATGATGCAAGTGCTCCAAATGTGATATTGATATCCAAAGGAGACTGATATTACTACATTTTAATAAAAGTTTAAATGACAGTTTTTGTTTTAGATACTTATGTCAGCTTGTTCACTAAGTAAATTTATCATGACAGAATTTATTGTTACTTTGTCAGCTGCCCATGGGTACCATTTAACTAATAGTTCACATTCTGGTACAAAGCTCTAGTGTACTAAAAGTCACTTCTTCTGTAGCCAGCAGAACTCTTAAGTTGCCCCCTCACAAAGAAAAGCTATCAGATTCACTGTGATTTGATGCAATGGGAGATAAACATATTAAAAGTTATAAACAATTCAGTCTGGAGAGCCACACATGTTTATGGTAATTAAGCAAGCAGTCTTCAATACAATTTCTCTTATAGGACTGAAGTACGAAAACCAAATAGTAGCAAATAAAAATAAGGCATCTCTTTCAAATCTCTGGCCTCGATTTATCTCCAAGTCTCAGAAAAACTCTGACTTGTCTAAAATGTATTATTTGATATTAATCACAATTTTTCAACGTGGTTTTAAGCTGCTGTGATATGGTCGTCACTGAGGGGGACCACATTGCTCCTCCAAAGATAGAAAATGTCCATCTACTGTGAGAAGATTCTGTGAATTACTGTGACAATCATTTTTGACTCTTGGAGTCAACATTTTATAGAAGCAATTCTAGAATGGAGATATTTAGTAGATAAAAATTGGCTTTATTCTAGGACATGTTGACACAATCTTATCCTAGAATTCAGCTGTACAGGCTTTCCTTGGAGTTTTTTGTTTTTCTTTTTTTTTCCTATACCAATTAGTTTCAGGTTGAAATCTTCTGCAGTTCCCTGTTCAGTGTACATGGGAAGCAATAAGGAAACTCTGAGAAGTTGTGTGTTGTGCCTGAGGTCCCTTGGCTATCTGCTTTCTTTTTCCAGAGTCCACATATATTTTTGTTATGTCCAGTTTTTTTTGTTGTTGTTGTTTTTATTGTAAGGAGCATTTGATTCTTTGTTATTGTTCTCTGTTCACCATTGGTTGACACTAGTTCTGTTTGGGGCACACCTCAACACTTTGGCCATTACAACTCGGTTTTAGCTGTCAATTGTTACTGGGCAGAGCCTGAAGGTCATTCAGAGGTGAAATGTTAGGGCCTTCACAGGCCTTTTCTGAGCATGCATTCTGCTCTGGATATGCACATGGCTTTCTTAGTTTTCTGGTATACACCTGAGTTATAAAAATCCCTTATTTTCCAATGTACCTTCTTCCCCAGCCTATTTTCTTCCCAATCTTTTCTGTCTGTTGCTTGTTCCCACTTTTATCCCTAGACCAAGACTGCTGCAACCAATACTTTTGCTTTTCACTGCATTCAGCAAATGGCACCTAGGAAGCTACCCCAGACCTGGGAAAACTCCAGTCAAGCAAAACAAAGGTAAACCTTTCCACCAGCCCTTTAGTTGGCTTCCAAATCGTTAGAAAATTGTAACCAATTTTCTTTGAGAATAAGGTTGATACTGCTGTCTCTCATGCACATTGTTAAATCTGCGCCAGAAGTGTGGGCTGTTATCTTCACAGCTGACGCCGATCTGGGAAGTGAGAGAGGACAGGTGGGCAATTTAAATGCCCAAAACTCTGTTACTACGATGCGGCAGCTTCTGTTTTCATTAATCTTTCCGTTGTTTGTTTTAACTTTTGGCTAGAATCCATAGTTAAACAAAAGTTAATTCTGATAGTTTTTGCCATCTTATTAGTTGTTTTTTGTTGTTGTTGTGTTTTTGTTTTTGTTTTTGTTTTTATTTTTTTGAGACGGAGTCTTGCTCTGTCGCCCAGGCTGGAGTGCAGTGGTGCAATCTCTACTCACTGCAACCCCCGCCTCCCAGGTTCAAGTGATTCTCCTGCCTCAGCCTCCTGAGTAGCTGGGATTACAGGCACCTTACCACCATGGTGGCTAATTTTTGTATTTTTAGGAGAGATGGGATTTCACTATGTCGGTCAGGCTGGTCTCGAACTCCTGACCTCGTGATCCACATGTCTCGGCCTCGCAAAGTCCTGAGATTACAGGCATGAGCCACTGTACCCAGCCTCATTAGTTGTTTTTATGGAGCTATGAAGAAATGGAATTCCTTAGTTCATTAATGATGGTTTTTTTATATTTATATGTGTATGCATGTATATAAATTTACTTTATATATTGTCTTTGCCCCTTGCAACCTTGCCAAACTCTTTCATGTCTAATGCGTGTATATATGTATGTAGAGTCTTTATGTTTTATGTATATAATAACATTGCCTGAAATTTAAAATTGTTTTATTTTGTTTCTTTCTCATTTGTATCCCTATTATTTATTTTTTCCGTATCCTATGATTTTGGCTAGGACTTACAGTTGAAGAGAAATGATGAGCATAAACATACAGGTCACATTTTCAGTCTTAGAGGAAAATTAGTCTTTCATCATGTTAGCTGTTGTTAGCTGCAAGTTATTCGCTAGACACCATCCTTGGTTAAGGAGTATCTTATATAACTAGTCTTAGAGTCTTTGTCATTAATGAATATTGAATTATATTTACTGTCTTTTCTGCATCTATTAAGATGATCAATTGATTTTTCCTTTTAGTCTGTTGATAAACGAAGTACATTGATTTGAATTAGTTTTGGATATTTAATCAACACTGCATTTCCTGCATAAACTCCCCATGGTCATAATCTATTATATTTTTGTAACTTGATGGACTTGATTGGCTAATATTTTATTAAGAATGTTTGTGTGTCCATGAAGGTTATTGGACTGTTTTGCTTTTGTTTGTTTGTTTGCTTGTTTTGAGACAGGGTCTCGCTGTGTTGCCAGGCTGAAGTGCAGTGGCACAATCATGGCTCACTGCAGCCTCAAACTCCCAGGTTTAAGTGATCCTCCCATCTCAGCCTCCTAAGTAGCTGAAACTACGGGTGTACCCCACCACACTTGTCTAATTTTTTTTTTTTTTTTTGTAGAGACAGGGTTTGCCATTTTGCCCAGGCTGGTCTTGAACTCCCAGGCTGAAGCAATCTGCCTTCTTTGGTCTCACAAAATGTTGAGATTACAGGTGTGAGCCGCTCTAGCCGGCCTCTTTTTTTTATATATGTGGTTTTGTCTTCAGGTAAATCTGGGTTCATAAAATAATATAGTCAGTATTCTTTTCTATTTTCTGAAAGACTTGTGTAGAAGTAGTACTATATTATCTTTTTGTATTTGGTAGACTTCATTAGTGGAGCCATCTGGACCTGGATTTTTCCACAAAAAGATTTTTAATCATAAAATCAATTGCCTTCATAGATAGGGGGTCAGACTACCTATTTTCTCTTATGTGGGCTTTGGCAGCTTTTGACTTTTCAGGAATTTCACTATTTCATTCAAGTTCTTTGAATTTTTGGTATAAAGCTATTAAACTATTACCTTAGTATTGTTTCTAACGTCTGCAGGATCTGTAGAGATGTGTTCTGTTTAATTGTATGTGTCCTTATTTGTGTTTTCTCTCATTGTTTCTTGATCAGTCTAACTAGGGATTTTTCAATGTTATTGATCTTTTCAAAGCTTGCTCTTGGTTTCATTAAACTTCTCTACTATTTTTCTGTTTTCCCTCATCATTTTTTATCTTATTTTGTTTCTTCTGCATCTTCTGTCTTTAGTTTTATCTTTTCAGTCTAGTTTCATAAGGCAAAACTCTGAGTCATTGATTTGAGACATTTCTAACAAAAGCATTTAGTGCTTCATATTTTTCTCTAAGCTGTTTTTTGTTCAATTTGAAATATCTTTTTCTAATTTTCTTTGTGATTTCTTTGACTTATTGATTAATCAGATGTATAGAGTTTAACTTTCATACATTTGGGGATTTTTCCATAGGTTTTGGTTTATTCTTTATTTCTTATTTAGTATCACTGCTCCTTATTTCTAATTTAATATCATTGTGTTAAAAGAAAATATTCTGTATAATTTCAATTTCAGATATGTTGACATTTGTAGTCTTCTGTTGCTGAGTAGAATGTTACAAAAATGTCAATTAGGTTAACCTGGTTGATGGTATTGTTCAGGTCGTCCATATATTTGCTGACTTTCTTATTGTTTACTTGATCTATCAAATACTGAGAAAATTATGTTAACATCTCCACTAATAATGATGGGTTTGTCTATTTATTCTTTCTGTATTTTTAGTGCTATTATTAGATTATTAAAATTATTATATTGTCTTGAAAAATCAACTCCATTATTATACAATATGCTACTTTAATTCTGGTAATATACCTTCTTGTGGGAATTTATTAGAAATTATTATAGTCACTCCAGCTGCCTGACACAGTGTTGCATGGTAGATCTTCCTTATCTTTTTACATTTAATCAATTTATTCTTTTATATTAAAAATGAGTTGATTGATTGTAGAGAGCACATAGTTGGATCTTTCTATTCAATTCTACATGTTGTTCTCTGCTTTTTAATCATTGTCTTTTAGACTATTTACCTTTACTGCTATTAGGGGATGAAGTTGTATTTAAGTGTACCATTTTGCTATTTGTTTTTTGTTGCTGTTGTTGCTTTTGCTTTTGTTTTCTTTTTCTACACTTTTACCTTTTTATTAACTAATTTTATTAATTTCATCTTATACCTAATATTGGCTTATTAGTTATACCTGTGTTGAAATGCGTTTAGTGGTTGCTCTAAATTTTAAAACATAATTTTTTTTTTTTGACGGAGTTTTGGTCTCGTTGCCCAGGCTGGAGTGCAATGGTGCGATCTCAGCTCACTGCAACCTCTGTCTCCCAAGTTTAAGTGATTCTTCTGCCTCAGCCTCCTGAGTAGCTGGGATTACAGGTGCCCACAACCATGCCCAGCTAATTTTTATATTTTTAGTAGAGACGGGGTTTTGCCATGTTGGCCAGGCTGGTCTCAAACTCCTGACTGCAGGTGATCCACCCACTTCAGACTCCCAGAGTTCTGGGATTACAGGCATGGGCCACCATGCCCAGCCTAAAACATAAATATTTAGTCTATCATAGTCCAATTTTAAATAATGTTATAGTCCTTTACAAAATGTATAAAAAGATTACAATGGTTCACTTCCATTTTTTTCCCTCTCATCTTTGTGCTACTGTTGTTGGCATTTATTTCTAAGTGTGTTATAAACTCCACAATACATTTACTTTTACTCTACAATACAGTTACTACTTTTACTTCATTCAGCCAGTTCTTATTTACGAATAATAAAAACAAATATTTTTTACCTTCATTATTTTTGCCATCTCTGGCACTCTTGATTTCTTTTGTAGGTTCAAATTTCCATTTGGAATCACATTTCTTCTTCCTGAAGAACTTCATTTAATATTTCTTGTAGTGCACTCACATGCGATAAAGTACATCAGTTTTGTTTATCTGAAAAAGTATTCCATGCTCATATTTGAAAGAAATTTTCACTGTGTATAGATTTCCAGATTAGATTTTTTGTTTTTCTTTTCAGCATTTTAAAGGTGTCCTCCTTTGTCTTATGCTGTGCCTCATCTCTGATGATAGGTGAGTTGTCATTTTATCTTTGTATGTGTGTATAATATTTCTTTTTCTATGCATAGCTTCAAGATTTTATTTGGTATCTGAGTTTTGGCAATTTGAATATGATTTTTTTTCTCTATCCTGCTTATGATTCTCTGAGCTTATTGAATCTGGGATTTCTTTCATTGATTTTGCAAAACTTTTAGCCATGATATCTGAAAATATTTCATTTGCCTTGTTACTCTCTCTTCTTCCTAGACTCAAATTAAACATCTGTTAGATTGTTTTATGTTGTTGTACAGCTTGTTCTATTTTTATCCACTCACTCTTCTCTTTTTATTCCAGTTGGGATAATTTCTGTTTCCATAACCTCATGTTCACTTACTCTTCCCTGTGTGATAGTCAGTCTTAATCCCATCAAAGAAGTAATCTATTTTTTTGTTGTGTTTTTTGTTTCCAGAATTTCTATTTTGCTTTTTAAGAAACAGTTTTATTTCTGTTTCTTAAAAAAGTGAAATAAAAATTCTGTTTTATTTCTGTACTAAAATTTCTCATGTTCTCATGCACATTGCTCATGTTTTCTGCTATATCCTAATTATAGTTATGGTAAAATTCCTGTTTAATAGATAGATCCAGTCTAGATCATTCCTGGTTCTGATTCTTTTGGATGTTTTCACTTAACAAAGAGTAAGTATTTTCTTGCTGCTTTTGAAACGTAATTTTTATTAAATGCTGGAAATTCTTGGTAAAAGAACAGTAGAGACTAGGCTATAGAGTATTTATACTTAAAAACGGGGTGCTGGTCCTTCTGTCAGACTATGTGTGGAAGTGGTTGAGGTGTTTTTGGATACTGTTACTATAATTACTTTCAGGGATCCACAGATTTCAAATTCTTCCAACCATGAACAATTGATGCTTTGTTGAACCTAAATAGGAGATTTTAATCAGTGTTCCTGTTCTACCCAAATTTTACCAAGCATAGCATTGCCTTTGTAATACAAGATATCTCCATACTTTGGCTTCTTTCCCAGAAATAGGTGCTGTTGATTTTTACTTGGTGCAAGGCTTGTGACAGGGACAAAGATATTCTTGTTTTCCCTGATCCAGCCTCCATCCTAGTCAGGCCCTATAAACCTGAGACTTGTGAACTGGTGTTCCTACCTCATCTCACCCGTCATGGCAGCCAGACTCTGCTTTTTATTTGTGACTGGTCATGGGTGGGAGTTTCTGCCGTTTTCCTAGTGGACTCCTAGTAGCAGGGCAGGATCTTAGCTTGAATGGATTTCTACCTCTTCCCTAAGAGCAAACTGCTTTTACTTCTACTTTTCCCTCAGTAGCAACTCACTTTTGTCTAGACAAGTGGCATGAAGGCTTTCTGACCTTTCCCTAGAGGTAAACAAATGTTGATTTTGTTTGCAAGGCTTATGGTAGGAGCAGAGAGATTTCTGATCCTCCTTTAGGGAAGAAAACATTTTGCTTCTATCTTGGTTCTTTAAAGATAATTTTATTTCTTTCTATGAATACTTTAAAAAGAAAAACTGTGGTTGGGTGCGGCAGCTCACCCCTGTAATCCCAGCACTTTGGGAGGCTGAGGTGGGCGAGTTGCCTGAGGTCAGGTGTTCGAGACCAGTCTGGCCAACATGGTGAAACCCTGTCTCTGCTAAAAATACAAAAAAGTTAGCCAGGCGTGTTGGCATGCGCCTATAATCCCAGCTACTCGGGAGGCTGAGGCAGGGGAATTGCTTGAACCAGGGAGATGGAGGTTGCAGTGAGCTGAGATTGTACCACTGTACTCTAGTTTGGGGGTCAGAGTGAGATTCTGTCCCACCCCTCCCCCCACCACACACAAAAATAAACAAATAAAAGAAAAAGAAAAATTGTGTTACCTTTGGTTCACAGCAGTTTTACTCTGATATACCTAGGTATGCTTCTATTGTGTTTTTCCGGTTTGAGATTTGCATCTGTGTTTTGATGACTTTATTAAATTTTTGAAAATGTTTCACCATTATGTCTTACAAATTTCTTTTTTCCATTCTCTTTCTTCTTTCAGTTTGAGTCTGCAGTTACAAGTAGGTTAGACCTTTTCATCATGATCCAAATGTTAAACCTTTTTAGCATATCCCATAAATCACTAACACTGTTTTAAATTTTTCTTCTTTTTTTATTTCTCCCCTGAATCAGGTTATTTTCTACTGACTTATCTTCTACTTCACAAATCCCCTGCAGTTCTCTCTAGTCTGCTATTGAGACTGTTAATTTTATTTTTAAAAATTAAATTTAAAAACACTATTTGATTCCTTTTAGTAGACTCCAGATTTTTGATAATATTCTCCAGCATGGTTTCTCTTTTCTTAAACATGTTAATATGTTAATCAGTTATTTTATAGTTAAGTCTGATAGTGTCAATGTCTATATTTCTTTGGAATTGTTTTTATCATGAATCATAAAACTGAAAAATGCCTTAAAACCAATGTTACGGAGTAACAGTGGTCAAGAGACTAAGAAAATGGGCAGAACTTATGGTAGACTCAAAGAACTGAGAAAGCAACAGCTGCCTTTCCAGGCTTATTAAGGAACAGATCTTTTCTAAACATCTATATAGTCAGCTGGGATTTCTAAAGTAGTCTTCTCTAGGAGTAAGAAGAAATTACAAAAATAAAAACACTTCATAAAGTAGCTCCTAGATAATTGCCTGTTAGAAGTCAAATAAATCATTTCTTGAGGAGGATAACATTATGTAGAGCCTCAGATTACCCCTACAGTTTTCCAAATACAGTGTCCAACACTCAATCAAAACTTACCTGTCATGAAAGATGAGATTCAAACACTGAAAAATAGTTTTATTTTTACTTTTTTGCTTAGGAAGCTCTTTAATTTTTCATGGCAGGTGTTCTTTTCATAATTCTACACAGCTTCTAAAATCAATATTTTGAATGTGGAGACAAACACTTTGCTTATTATGGATTGAATATGTAATGAGGAAAATGGAGGAAACAAGGATATAAAAATTATGCCATATATTAAGATAATAAAGAGGAATATTTTGGTGGTGGGAGTAAAAGTAGAGACTTGCCTGGATATGTGAAAATCTAAATAGAGTTATCAAGTAGGCAGCTGGATACTGGAGCTGTGCTGGGTGTGTATAATTTGGGAGTCCTTAGTGTTTACCGATATTATAAAATTAGATGAGATCAGCTTGGGTATTAGTGTACTTGGATTTGAGATTGAATGTGAACCATCTAATATACAGACATCTAAAAGAGAATGTGGCTTCCGCATGGGAGTCTGAGAACTTTCTAATGAGGTAACAGGAATGCAAGGAGAATGTGGGATCCACTGTGTCATATTCTGCTAGAGAGGCTGAGTGAGATGAGGACTGAAATTGACCATTGGTTTTAGCAATATGAAAAATTCTAGTGATTTATACACTAGTGATTTTGGGCAAATGGTAGGATCAAAACCTTAGTTTAGCAGGAATCAGGAGGACCAGAGAGACCACGGGGTGAATACCAGAGGATCTTTATTGAGTGCACTCAGACCCAGCAGACTTAACATCCAAACGCTGGGCCAAAAACAAAGACAGCACTTGACTTATATACATACCTTGGAAAGGGGGTGGGCTAGCTTGAAACAAGCTTACAGTGGCACGAAGCATAGAGGCATGAAAGCAAGGATACAGAGGCAGAACAAAGGCAGTTAATCAAATTGTGACAGGTGCATAACTCAGAATTACATATGACCTTTGCTATGCAGCCCAGATGGCTGTTATCTAGGGTTTGCTCTAGCATCTTGAATGGGCTTATCTCATAACCTTCGCTATGACGCCCAGGTGGCTGTTGCTCAGGCCTGCTCAGACAACTCATGACCTTCACTGTACCACTTAGATAAAACGGAAAATTTAAAGTTACTACTTACACAGAACAGAAATCTATAAACTCATACCATAAGAAAAAGGAAAATTTGTTTTTCTCCTTCCTATGTTGAGGGAGTGCTGGAAGAGTCTCCAGAGCACATTCCTTTGTGTCCTAGTTCCTCAAATAGTGTTTATTGAGGTTTTCCTAGGTCTGGGCTGTGCCTGTTGCTGCCTCTGGGATAAGTCAGCCCAATACAGGAAAGCTTGTTTCTTTTTCTTTTTAATTTTATTTTTTCTTTCTTTAATTTGCATCTCATGGGGAGTGATGGAAGGGGAGAACATGAGAGTGAAAGGTGCAGTTATTTCCTTCAGGGAATCTCTATGTAAAGGAGCATAGTGAAATGGGACCATGTCTGTAAGGTGATGCATAGTGTGGTCTATTTTTTTAAATCTAAAAATGATTTATTCTCAAGTGGTAGGCATGATGTGGTCTTAAGGAGTTTCTTTTTTCCTTCAGATGGCAAAGGCATATCGAATTTGTGCTTATGGAAATGATCCAGGAGAAAATGAAAAATTTATTATTTAAATAATTCAGGCAAAGATACATTCAGATTTTGCAGGGTATGAAAACAGATAATTTATGAGATACCCTTGAGGAAAAAGAACATAAAACAATAAACAAAGTTTGTATGAAAATAAACATTTATTTAGAGTATAAAATAATAGATAACTAAGTTTTACAAGGTTGAAAATACCTTAAACATCAATATTTTATAAAAATAAAAATATTTTTTTCTATTAAATATCTGATACAACTCTATAAATCTCTGCTCCCTACTGTTTTGGCTACATATTATCTGATCACATTTTCATGACGATAACTTTGTAATATCACTTTGGGGTTGATTTTGGAATCACAGGAGGTGAGTAATTTGCTCAGATGTGTAAGCCAAATGGAGATAAAAACCAAGATGAAGAAAGACCACCTGTAAAGTATAAACTTCCTGCTGTGCCTCAAATAAACAGGGTTGTGAAGCAGGAAGAAATGGTTTAGGATGGCCTCCTAGAGGGAAGTGCTTAATCAGACCTAATTAAAACTTACTTGTTGTCGCTGGGCTCTATCCAAGTCCTCCTCCCCTGTGGGTGGCAGCTTCATTTTTAAGTTATCACTCTGGCTTTTATTTCTTTTCTTTCAACAGAGAGAAATGTACAACTTTTTTCCATAAAAGAAGTTTATTTGGAAAAGTCAGCCTCTTACACAAGGTTTTGTATCTAATATGTTCATTCTGTCAATTACAGGGGTACTTTAAATGCATTGAATATAAGAAATATTTAGTTTTTGTTTTGGTCCATCCCCTTTTTATCCTGATGCAGAAGCCATTTCTGTACTTTTCAGGTAAGTGAAATGG
Source organism: Macaca nemestrina (assembly GCF_043159975.1). Lineage (NCBI taxonomy): Eukaryota > Metazoa > Chordata > Mammalia > Primates > Cercopithecidae > Macaca > Macaca nemestrina. The sequence continues at coordinate 14,898,319 of NC_092128.1, forward strand.
GTCACACAATTTGTAGCTTTGTGTGGAGAGTAAGTATGTGTTCAACAATTCTAAGTATACCATAATTTCTTTAAGGCCTTCTCAGAAAAAAGAAGAAAATACTCAAAGCTAGGCACACTTAGCAATTTCTCTCATAGTCTTATCTTTATCTGCTTGCTTGATGCCACATTTTTCTGGCCCTCTTTAATTTGCAAAGATTGAAACTAAAAACAAAACAAAACAAAACAAAAACCCCCACCAAACACACACACAGCTCTAAGCTAGAATAAGATATAATTGAGACCTCTGTGAATCAAAGGAGAAAACTTTCAGAAAAAAAAAAAAAATCCAATAGTCTCATGATTTAACCAGGGTTTTGGGAAAACCTAAGCTGAATTCAACTGATGTTTGAAATGTGTTTACATTTGATTGGATGTGCTGTATTTACTAAGAAGGCACAAATATATAGTTTTGAAATTTTTAATACTAACCTTTACAGTGAGAAAAATAATACCAAGTGATTTCAGCAGGGGCAATAATTTATAACCATTCAAAATCTGTCTTTGAACAGGGGAGCAAAGTAGTAATTTAATGAAAACAACCCTCAAGTACTTACTTGGCTTCTGATAAGTATCCCAAGAAATGGTACCCAAGAAGTGTCAACAAGTACAGTCTGGCTAGAACATCCAAGATGTTTCCAAAGTTTTATGCTTCAAATTTCCTAAATATATAGATAGCAGAACCATATACCAGAAAACTACTGATGCTGGAAAAATATATTTGTCAGCATTTTATAAAATCTCCAACTTTCAACCAACATTTCTATTCATAAATCTTCCAGTGACCATATCTGACAATACATTACAAATACCAAAGAAGCAAGATTACTTTTAAATTTTAAATTCATCTCAAGTTAGTTATTATTTTTCTTTTTAACACAACACTCAAAATACACGAATTCAGCAGAATTATTTTAAAAGTTAAGTTCTCTGAAGATTTCTAAAGACTAAAATGTAAGGCACATATTAAAATCTCCATGACACTGTTAAAAGCTAAGATGAAAACAAAACTAACTTCCTCCCCTCATCCTTTACCATCAACCACCCCCTCCTCAAAGCATATGGCATTTTAAACCTAAGCTATTGGTAAGGAGTGAAACAAAAATTCCATCAATGAACATCTGGTATGGTTTCCACACAAATGTCCATTATCTGCATTGAGCACCACTGGTAGATCCCAGGCCAGTAGAATATTTTCAGATATCTTGGGTAATGAACTGCTCCATTTACCCGTTAGTCGAATGGGTACAGGCTGGACTCTCCTCTTCTTTGGGGCCACTGTCTGTGCCTTTCTAGTTAGGGGAATTCCTCTGCATTAGTAACTTCTTCAGGCTTCTCAGCAAGATCTATGCTGCTCTTCTCCCTTTGCTTTCCTTTTCCTGCTTCTCCTCTGCTTTCTATTCTTTTACCAAAAGTTGATAATTGATACCTATCAGCAGTGAAGAGCTATACACCTGCAATAATTAAGATTATGCTGTATGTCCACATGTCTATTTGTAATTTCCATATGTCATTGAGATAACCTAAAAGTGGTGGCCCCAGAAGGACACAGCAGCATCCCACAATGGTAACCAAACCCATAGTGCTGGAGAACCTCTGGGTCCAATGAGGTCCATCAGTGTTCCAAATAATACGGAATTGAGTCACCAAGGTAAATTCAAAGAATCCCACAGAGCCACAGAACTCAATATAGCTGGTGGATAAAGGTGCTAGCAAATGGCACATTCCGTTCACAAAAATGGAAGCAGCAAACAAATACTGAACTTGAGAACCTGAGACCTTATCCGCTTTCTGTTGGCTGCAAGTCCCATAGAAGTCCTTGCTGTGTATCAACAAAAGCCAGAAGGGAAAGAAGGAAGGCAGAGTGCTCCTGGAATGATACCGACTCTTGTCATAATTATTAAGAAACGCCAAAGGTGTAAAGAGTCCAGAAAAATGTGAGCACATTTCCAGAGAGATACAGCAAAAAATCTCTCTGAGTAAACAGGGATAAGTACAGGAATGTATTAATTGTTTGGAAGATTAATCATTTCCCTTCTTTGGGGTGTCCTCCAATAATATCTGTATTTGTATCACCTGTACTTTTCTTTGCATCTGATTTTTCAGCTTCCTGAAGGAATTCTTTAGACCTCTTTCCCTGCCTTCGCTGGCTTGGACGTTATTGGTCACATCAGGTCTCTAGCTACACAGCAGTTTAGTAGGAAGCCCCCAAGAGTTAGGAAGCTTCCTCTCCATCCACAGATACCAAAGAAAGCCTGATTGAGGGGGCCAGCATAGAGAGGCTGCCCGCCATGGCCAGTCTGATGGCCAGTGGTCACTTCATATAGAAATGCTTGCCAATCATGGTCAAAGCTAGGTTCAAGTTAAAGGAAAGCCCAAGACCTCCAATGATTCCAATACACAAGTAAAGTTCCTGCATAATGTTACAGAAAGAAGCCACAATCAACCACAGCCTGACAAGCAACACCAACAGTCATGACTGAACGACTGTCGCATTATTCACCAAGATACTGCTGATGAGACCTCCACCTTACGTAACAGCCAGCATGACGGAGCACATCTGTGACACTTCGCTGGTGGTGGCATGGAATAGACCTTCCATCTCTTTGAAGAAAACAGTAATATATTTGAGAAATGCTGAGAGAAGTTGATGGAAATGAAAGCTTCCACTAAACTGCCCACCCCAACCTCCGTCTGAAGGGGTGTATCCAACTTAACTTCCAACTGCTGGTGGCATTTTAAGTGTAGGAAAATTCCGGCTTGTAGCACCAAGCATAGGAGTGAGGCAGTGGCAGGGGCTGGAGTTCTGCAGAGCCCGGAGTGAGGCTCGCAGGCTCGCATCCTTCTCTTGCTGCCTCATTGGGTGGTTGGAGCACTCATGTGGCCAGTTAGTCGAGTCGCAGCTTGCTGCTTTTTCTGGTTGAGCTGGAGTGGCTGCCTTCTCATTTGCAGGCTTTTAAAAAACTCAATTATCTACTTAAAAGGCTTTAGTTTGTTGCCTATCCTATCACAACTTTAATGCTTCCAAGCATTTTATTTTAAGCCATCCTAAGTTGTTTCTACAATTTTTTTTTTTTTTTTTTTGAGACGGATTATTGCTCTGTCTCCCAGGCTGGAGTGCAATGGCGTAATATCGTCTCACTGCAATCTCTGCCTCCAGGGTTCAAGTGATTCTCCTGCCTCAGCCTCCCAAGTAGCTGGAATTACAGGCATCTGCCACCACGCCCAGCTAATTTTTGTATTTTTTAGTGGAGACGGGGTTTCACCATGTTGGCCAGGCTCCTCTCAAACTCCTGACCTCAGTTGATCCACCCACCTCGGCCTCCCAAAGTGCTGGGATTATAGGCGTGAGCCACCACGCCCAGTCTACATTTTTGTTAGAGTTTTTACAGTCATCATGAAGGGTATATGTGTAATAATTTTATTGAATTTTTGCATATGTAAATGTATATATCTATCGCCTTTAAAAACGGATGATGGCTTAACTAGGTATGCAATTTTTATTTAACAATATATATGTTCAGGATTCTATAGAAAGATGTTATTGTCCCTGTCGGCTAATATTTCAAAGACCAATTCTAGCTGTCATAGGCTGAATTCCAACCTGGCCCCCAAGAGTCTCACTTCTTGGTGTACATGTCCTGTACAATACTCTCTCCTTCAATATGAGCATGACTTGTGACATATGATGGGATTTCACCCCTGTGATAATGTTACACTATATGGAAAAACAGAATTTGAAGATGTAATTAATCAGCTGAATTGGATTTACACAAAAGGGAGATTATCCTAAGGGAGCCTGCTAATCAGGTGAGAACTTCAAAAGTGTCCAGACTTTCTTAGCCATCAGAGAGATTTGACACAATAGAGATTCTCCTGTCTTTCTCGACGAAGCAAGCTGCCATGTAGTGAGAGGAGTGGGCCATGTATTAAGGACTTGAGGGTGGCCTCCAGGAGCTGAGAGGAGTCACCAGCCAGCAACAAGCAAGATAATGGGTACCTCAGTCACACACATGCAAGAAAATGAATTCTTCCAATGACTGGTGGGTTTGAGAGAGGACCCTAAGTCCCAGATGAGATCACAACCCCAGCTGATACCTTGATTTGAGCCTTGTGAGACCCTGAGCTCAGAACCCAGCTATGCTTCTCACCAACAGGAATGTCAAGATAATAAATCTGTGTTCTTTTAGGCTTATAAATTTATTACAATTTGTTACACAGCACTAGAAAATTAATGCACTTGCTTAACATTTTTCTAAGTGACTTTTCTGTTTTGTTTTCTGAATCTTTATGATCCTTTCATTATACTTGAAATTCAGTCATTTTTACCAATGTATCTATAAATATTTTTACTTTAATTTTCAGGTACATGGCAAGGCTCTTTCATCTAAACAAATTCTTCCTTTATTTAAATGATATTTTTATTAATTATAGTTAAAAGTAAAAAATATTTTTATTCAGTCTGTTCTTCAGAAATACCAATTATCCATATGTTGTTTCTTTCTTGTCTGTATCAGTTATCTTCTTGTGGATTCCAAACAACAGATTAGCTTTTCTATAGTATTAATTTTTGCTGTTTACTGCTTTAATGTCCTTTTAAAATCTGAAATAGTTTTTGTGTTTGTGTGTGTGGACTTTACTTGTAATCCTTAGCTTCTTTTGTATCTCATTCTGCTGTCCCATCACCTCATCTTTCATTGAGCCGATGTGTTTAATTTTCTTGCAAGTACTATGGTCAGAAATTATTAGATCCGTCAATATTTATTCTCCCCTTCTTTCTTAATATCAGAAGCTCTGATTGTGCTTTAGACACATGATTACTAACAATTACACTTATCACCTTTGAGTATGTACCTGGCCAACTAACTGAGTTTAACTTAACCAGCAAAATTTATACAACAATTTTTTGTGTGTGAGTTTTTAAAAAGGTCTCTAAAGGAAGCGGGTATGCTCCTTCTTCTCTTCTTTATTTTTATGTATTTATTTATATTTTGAAACAGGGTCTCACTCTGTCACCCAGGCTGGAGTACAGTGGCATGATCTCAGCTCACTGCAACCTCTGCCTCCCGGGTTCAAGCAATTCTCCTGCCTCAGCCTCCTGAGTAGCTGGGACTACAGGCGCGTGCACCACCAAGCCTGGCTAATTTTTGTACTTTTAGTAGAGACAGGGTTTCACCACATTGGCCAGGTTGGTCTCAAACTCCTGGCCTCAAGTGATTTCCCCCACCTCGGCCTTCCAAAGTGCTAGGATTACAGGCATGAGTCACCCCACCTGGCCTCTTCTTTATTTTTGATGGACAGCATGTGAGTGTGTTGGCTGAAATTCAAGCCATTTATTGAACTATGAGGTAGAAATTACATGCCTGGTGCATTAGAAACAGAAGAAGCTTCAATTCCTATAAGTTCAAGTTAGGCAGGCTTACGTTACCTAAATCTCAGTTAATGTCTGTGTTATTTAAACCATGATTTCTCAATATTTTCTGCCTCTCACAGTTTGACTCCACTGAAATAAATGCATTAATAAGTGTTGCATATCCTTATTGTTTGTTTCATGAGGAAATTATTCCCATCAATATCACATTAAAAGTGGCTTCCACTCTGGAAGCTAAGTACAATTTTCTTATCTAACAAAAAAGAAAACTAAGGCATATATTATTTAAATAACTTGCCAGAGAGGACAGGTAGTGAGAGACAGAACAAAGAACAGGAGTCAGGTCTGCTTGATGAAGCTGGGGACCATTCTTTTTACGCACTGACAAACTGATAAAACCAAAAGTGGGCAGATGAAGCCCCCAAGTCTCTGGATATCTGAGAGAAGATGTCTACAAAGAAGCCATATTATTGAGCCCTGACATGTATATTTTCAGATATTGGTCTATATAAAAAAAATCGTTAAGCATTTGGAGGAACACTTTGTTCAAATGCAAGGATTTGACCATCATAGTCTTCTTTTAGTGTAAGTGTGGGAGTCCTGTCTACAACGATCTTATCTCCTTTTTGGTTTTGATGATAGATAACAAGAGGTTCTTAGAGTCTTGACCTTTTATCTGCATCTTTCTAAAACTTTCTGGAGAGCAGCCATAACTTCCTTATTCCTCAAGCTGTAGATAAAGGGGTTCAACATGGGTGACACCAGCCCACAGAAGAGAGCAATCATCTTCTCTTCCTCTGCCGAGGAGGCTGACTGTGGCTCCAGGTAGGTGAAGATGGTAGCCCCAAAACAAATGCAAACCACAATGAGGTGAGAGGCACAGGTCCCAAAGGCTTTGCGGCGTCCCTGGGTAGAACAAATGCGCAAAATGTCAGCAACTATGCGAGCATAGGAGAATAGAACCAGGGTACAGGGAAGCAGGATGACCAGCAATCCAGAGATGGCCACCATGACTTTGTTGAAGGAGACGTCCACACAGGCTAGCCGTAGCACTGCTAAGGTCTCACAGACAAAGCGATTAATAACTGTGACACAGGGGAAGCTGGAAGGTGATAATTGTTTCCATCAGTGAATTTGAGAAGCCAGCCACCAGGCAGCCGGCCGCCAGCCCCAGGCACAGCCCTCCATGCATGATGAGTGTGTAGCGCAGTGGGTGACACACGGCCATGTAGTGGTCATAGGCCATGGCCCCCAGCAGGAAGAACTCATACCCACACAGTGCCAGGGAAACATAGAGCTGCAGCACACAACTGTGGAAGGGGATGGGCTTTCGGGCTGAGAGCAAGTGGACCAGCATTTGTGGAACAATACTCTTTGTATAACAAAGGTCCACAAATGACAGAACACTAAGGAATAAATATATGGGGGTATGAAGCCTGCTGTCCAGTCTGATCAGAAGAAGAATGAGGGTGTTTCCTACAATAGTCACCAAATACATGGCCAGGATCAGGGTGAAGAGGGAGACCTGAATGCCCCAATCACTGGAAATCTCCAGCAGAATGAACTCACTCACCCATGTCTGGTTTTTATTTTCCTGACCCATGAGCTTCCAAGTGCCACACTAAAGATGTAGAAATAACCAGTCATGGAAATGAAGAATTGGAAGGTGATTCATAGGGCATATGGAGAGCCCACCCATCTGAACATAAACTCCCCCTAGAATGTCTCAGCCAAATCACCATCCAAACTCTGCTTGAACAATGCATCCAGGCATGAGGACCACAGTGGGACCCAGCTGTGCGGGGAAATCAAGTAAAAAAGAAATTACCTTCTTAAAATTCAGTTTATTGGAATATAATTTTGTCTCCCAAACATCTGCTCTCTTAAATAGGGGAAGGAAATTAATGCCATATTTAGGCTTAAAGTCTTATTCATTTTAGTAGTTGTTACAGAAGAAATGAGAAAGTTTTTTATTCACACGAAATATATGTCTGAGTTCTGACTGCTGTTCACTACCATCTAACTTCTTTTTGTTTACTGGGTTTTTCCTCTGGACCTCTCAGACACAACGCTACTCACCCCTCCTCAGTGGAATGCATCCATGAGACCTTGAACATTTTAAATAGTCTTTGTAGACATTTTATAACTAAACAGTTTTGAGTTCGTTTTCTGTAATTTGCCCTTTTACTTTTAGAGTGTCAAGTGGAAACACTTCCTCCCCACCTATCTCATGCAAGAGGCCCAGTAAGCCAAAACCAACCCAAGGTAACCAACTTCTAGGGATCAGGTGTTGCACGAAGAAAAGATACACATAACTGCTAAAATTAATCTCTTATCCCCCAAAAGGTGAAGTTAATGAAGTAGTTAGTGACATCAGATTATTACTTAATATTGATGTTTTCTCAGGGATAGTATAGTTTATTAATTTCTTGTAGAAAATGGATCAATTCTCACCAGTGAAGATAGAAAGATAGAAGATAAGGCTTTAATTCTAGAACATAGTGACATAGGTAGTAATTTTTCTTTTTTTAAACTACTTTTTTGAGCTTCTGCACAGCAAAGGAAATAATCAACAAAATGAAAAGGCAACCTACAGAATGGGATAAAGTATTTTCAGACCATGTATCTGGTAAGAGATTAATATCCAAAATATACAGGAAATTCCTACAGGTCAATAGCCCAAAAAAGGTTAAAAGTGGGCAAAGGAACTGAATAAATATTTTTCCAAGGAAGACATACGAATGGTCAACAGGTATATGAGAAAGTGTTCAGCATCACTAATTATCAGAGAAATGCAAAGAAAAGTCACGAGATCACCTCACATTAGCAGTAGTTTTTTTGAACCCCAAAATAAAACTTTTTAAATATTTGCTTAGTTACTGAAGGAAGTGATTCATAACCAGGGAATTTAGACAGAGCGTGAGGTCTTGGAGAGAATCTTGCAAAAGTACATAAAGGATTTACACCAAAAATTGGTTGGTATTCCAATGGCTTTACCCTAGTCATGATGTAACTATAAGGGACAGCACACTACAGTTGAATTTATTGAAAGATTCTAGTCTCAGCCTAAAAACTATTGAAATGACTGTTAGAGATCACATGACTTATAACACAGGTGGTAGGGGTACTTTGAAGTTCATTATTATGCAGACTGCAATATTCAGATGGTTGCTCATAAAATATTCACGATTTAGTATTGTTTTATAAATAGGGTTCAAGACACCAAGGAATTTGCTAAAAACATAGAGCTTTCGGAAATTGGGTGTCAAATAAAAATTTGTGAAAATGATCACATCACATGAGGCACTGCATTCAATGCCTTGCACTGAGAATTTTCAGTCATCCATCCCAAAGTCATCAGACAATTAATGCTCAACTATAAGACTGGGGAAAAAATGCACAATGCTTAAAGGTGTAAGGTTGTTCACAGTGTGAAAAGATAAAAGGATTCAAAATCTTCATCACAAATAGGTCATTTATAATTAAGAGCAATATTTTGCTCAAACGTTCAAAGTTAACAGATTTTAATCCCCATAACTAAAAATAATGACGTTATTAATTATTTTGTTTCCTTTCTTGTAATTTTCTGTTGGGCTAGATCTATTTGTTCATCAATTTCTTTTTGTTCTGCCCCATTTTATACTAGCATAAAAAGTATTTGTTCTAGAGACATACGGGTTAGGAAACTTCCTAGTCATGAAAGGCCTGATACAAATATGCACTGGTGATGTTTACAATGTTCATCTATCCTGGTGTAAATGTATTGTGGTACCCGCATGCTTTTTAGAGATTTACCAACAGCTGAAGAGACTACACTACATAATATACCACTAAGTGTAGGACCCATCCATTCTTCCTCTTCCTACTGCTTTGTTCCCAACCTAGGGCTTCCTACACTGTAGTTCTCAGAATACAGTTCAGATTGAGGGGGGTTGCTAGGTTCATTTTGACAGGCAAGGGAGTTCTCTAAAAAATTCATTGTAAGTACCTTCTCTGGGGGTGTTATTTTAAATCTGAAGATTTGAACTATATTTACTCCGTATGGGGGCATTTGCTTTTTTCCTTCATTTTCTCCTTCCTACCTAACATCATGATGGCTGCCGACATCTGCAAATCTTCAGGTTTAGAAGGGAATTATAACTCTCTATCATCTATCTATCTATTGATCTATCTATCTATCTATCTAATCTATTGATCTATCTATACACACACACACACACACACTCTCTCTCTCTCTCCCCAAGAATTCTTTATTGCTGACAGTATGAATATCGAAGTTGTTTTATGTTTACTACTTTGTTATAGGATTTAAACAATGAACTAAACAACTATGTATATCACAAATAAACTTAAAATATACCAAAATGGGATGAAGAATTTCTCAGAAATGTTTCTATGGTGACCTGTTCTTTAAAGGAATACCAGTGATTTGTCCTACATTGTATGTAAGACTTACTTCAAATACCCTTTCTTTAGTGCTGCCTACCAAGAGCTCAAATGCAACTGTGATGTAGCAAGTTTTCCAGATATTATCAGTGGTGATGATGTGCACACAGGTGGCATTCATGTGGAAATTATCGTTAAGGTTGGATTCATTTACACTTGACACTTCTATAATAAAGGCTTAAAGAAAAAAGTGGACAAACATTGAACAATCAAAATGTGGTATTTTTCTACTTCTCTCCAAAAACCTATGCAAAAGGAGAGTATTTATACTTCAAGCCATGTCATTTTTGCTCAGAAACAGTGTAGTCAATTTGGGTTTTTTCTCCATACAAAATATATTTGACATTTTTAAAGGTGACAGGCATTAAACTCAAAGCAAAACCTGTTTCTTTGTAAAATTGTTTCAAATAACTTACCCGACTCAATTGCCCAGTAAATCATTGAATGGTTGGATTTGGTTTCAGAAAATTTTCTTCAGTCTTGTCTACTATTTTTGTGGAAAGTGGTGGGAAGAAAACAAGCAAGCTCCTGAAGCACTCTTGGCTAGAAGAAGTCAAAAGTTCATGGGGTGGAAAGAATGTTAGGAGAAGAATTAAGTTGTGACTGCATTGATCTTTATATGACATTGGGATAAGCACTGATCTCTGTATGACATTGGGATAAGCATTGATCTCTATATGACATTGGGATAAGCACTGATCTCTATATGACATTGAGATAAGCATTGATCTCTATAAGACATTGCAATAAGCATTGATCTCTATATGACATTGGGATAAGCTTATTCTTACTGTTTTCTGAGAACGTACTCTGTGCCAGTCATTATGCTAAATATACATCTATTCACATAATATAGTAAATATAGTGTAATCACAACATCATTTCAAACTTTTGCTTGTTGTCTATATTTTACAGGTGAAAAAAGGAGGCGATGTGCCTAGATAGTGGGAGTCGGTAGAAAACGAAGGATTATCTGTGAATCTGGTGTGCATCCATTGTGCCACTCCTATCTATAGCATGACCTTGTGTCATGCACAATAATAGCCACTGTTTAGAGCAGGGTGTCCAATCTTTTGACTTCCCTGGGCCACAATGGAAGAAGAATTGTCTTGGGCCACACATAAAATACACTAACACTGATGATAGCTAATGAACTAAAAAAAATTGCAAAAATGATCTCATAATGTTTTAAGAAAGTTTATGAATTTGCGTTGGGCCACGTTCACAGCCGCCCTGGGCTCCATGCAGCCCATGGACTGTGGGTTGGACAAGCCTGGTTTAAAGGCCAAGGAGTAAATGAATGTAAAAATCAGGATATGTATCAAGAGGACTAATTGAGTTTCTACTTTTGATCTCATTCAGTTCAGAGACTGACTATTCCAAGAGTCACAGTGCACCAGAGTACACTTATCCCCACTTGCCCAGGAAGGTGACATTTGGCTTTCAAGCCTCATGAGCAACAAGTCAAAAAGGAGAAATACCAGCATCTTCCTCATATAGGGATTCTTTTTGCTTTTATGATTAACTAGCCTCTTTTATGCACTTGAAAAGGTAATCATGCTTTATGTCTGATACAGTAATGAGCACAACAGCTTACAGTGGGTACATGTTGGAGAGACTGTTTTTCCCCTCTAGTAAAAATTAAAGAGATCTGATTATGGAAAATAATGAGAACACAATGGAGATGTTTGTCAAATAATGCAAAATTTCAATTAGGCAGGAGGAATACATTCAAGAGCTCTATTGTACGTGATGGTGACTATAGTTAATAACAATACATGATATAATTGAAAATTGCTAACAGAGTGGATTTTAAGTATTCTCACCACAAAAGAATGATAAGTACGTGAGGCAATTCATATGTTAATTAGCTTGACTTATCCATTACACAATGTATACAGGTATCAAAACATGTACACCGTAAATACATTATGTTGTACACCATAAATAGATACAATTTTAACTTGTTAATAACAAATGAGCTAACATCAGAAGTAGATACAGGTGAGTACTCATATTTAAAAATTAGCTTTCAGAAGAAAATTTGAACTTAAGCATAGTTTTGTGTAGGTGAAACAAGAAAAAGGTGAAGAATGATAAGAGATCCTGAAGTGACTGAAGAGATGATGAGTCTTATCCAGTTGGAAAGATTTGTTCCTTCTTAGCTGTTTCCCATTGGGAACTTAGAATCTATTCTTTGTAGTGATGAGAGCTTTTAGATCATGCCAACATATTTCCCACCATTTGTGTAGTTACTGTCACACTAGAATAAAAAGGGGGCTATATTTCCAGGTTACTTGCTAATCATGCCACAGGCAGAGGTATAATGCTGAGTGGCCACGTGGTTACCTCAAAATCCCCATACAGGTAGGAAAGAACCAGGGGTTCTTTGCATAGTCACAAGAATGCTCTCCATGTTGCCCCCTTTGGATTCCACATACAGACACACTCACGAGCTCAAGCTTTCCACACACTTTTTTTCATGCCTGCTTGCCTGTACACAGACAGACATGGAAATTTAATATTGTTAATGGATTAAACGTCTCTGAATTGTACACTTTAGTGTTGTTAATTTTATGTTGTGTAAATTTCACGTCAATTTAAAAAAATCTTCACATACTGTGATATATATATATACACATTAAATGCCTTTCTCAAAAAAAATTATGCCAGATTTAAAAAAATAAATAGATACATAGATAGATGGATAAATACCTGAAAGAGAAAATTATACAAAATGAGATAATGGGGAAAGGTAAGTGGATATTGAAATGTAAATAAGAATCAACAAATGAAGAAACTTATTGTAAGCTATCTATGGGAGAAAGTAAAAACTCTAACTTTTCTCTTAAGAAAGAACTAATGGTCATAAAGGGAAAAGGACCTAGTGCTCACTCCTTAGGAAGCATAGGCCCATCCTAAAGGTTGGGAACCCTTAAATCACTTGAAAAGTTCTGGTTTTCTCATTTGAATACCCAGAACACATTTTCTTAGGACAGATTTCCACTGGTGGACAACTTCATCATGCCACCATACCCTCAGGCCTGAAGACTATGGGAGAAGGCCAGGGATTACAGGAACCAGGTTTCATCATTCATGTTGATAATTAAATGTTGAAGAATCAAGGAGAATTCCCGACTCACCTGTGGAGAGTTAAGAATGCCATCCTGTACCTTGGAAGGATGGCAGGGCTGGGAAAGTCATGGAATTTGAACAAAGTGCAGTTGTAACAGATAACTTTCTTTAACTTTAGGGATGAAATCTCAGGAGGCCAATTATATTTTGTTTATTGGATTTCTTTTATTTTCCCTCCCTCTCTGTATGGCCACGTATGCACCTAATATCCTAACCTACGTTCAACTTTGCAAATAAAAGTTTTATCCCCTTGTCCCTGGAGTATGAGGAGCTCACCAAACTAATTTCTCAAGGGTGTTACGTTTATGTCTTCAGTTATGCCACCTTTGGATGGAGAGAACTTTGAGCCCAGTTTATGGGCTTGTAGATGTAATTAAATCTCTACTTCCTCATTCCAATTGGCCCATTTCAACTTCTGTTTGAGCAATAGCTCCTGGTCCAGGCAACTTAGGAGACCATTGGAATTCTCTGTGTGCATCATCTGGTCTGAGCATGGGCAGGGAGACTTTTTTATACCAGTCCCCAGTGAGATGTTGCTTTAGAGTGGGCTGCTTGCTCTCCAGGTTTGGAATTCTACCACCACCTTCGGGAACCTTCTTAGAACTTTTCTCTTGTCTTTACTTAAAGGAAGACAGACCTTATCCTGGTTTTTAACTTAGATATTTTACTTCCTACAAGCGTTAATAATAGATCTTTAGTGAGGATGCTAAGCATTGTGCAGCAAAACCTGTAGAATTGCAATGCATTTCTCTCTCTCCCCTTACCCAAGGGTGAGAGTGGAGATTTCCATGCATGCATTGTTAATATGAAAGCCTCAGGCTGTTCTTACTGTCTGCTCAGCTACCTGGTATTGCCCTGGGAAAACTACCTTGTGATTTCTACTCCCTGGCTTGTTCTGAAGCTGACGCAATGGTATCTTTTTCTGGCTAATGGTCTGAGAACCACTTTCTAAGTACAATGAACAATATACCTAAAGAGAGTTCCCCACCCCTGTGAGTGCTGGAATTGGAGAGAGAAATTCATTAGAGACGGAGGTAGCTCTGGATCTTAAAAACAAAAGAGATAAGGAGTGCAGGGCCGGGCAAAAGAAGAAATTTGCTTTCTAGCTCCCAAAATGTTGCTGATATCTCTCATTCAGTACTTTTTTTTCCTATTTGCTGTCTTTTTTACTTTGTGGATTTCTTATCTAATTTATTATTCTTTTTACCGTTATTTTTACAGTTCTAGGAGGAAACAAATAGAAACTCATTTGTAAAATACACGTCCTCACCTTCAGATTTTAAGAAATAATTTTTTTCTATGGTGTATAAGCAAAACAAAAATGACATTTCTTTGGCCTTTTAGTGTAGACACTTGTGCCAACATCATTTTTTGTAGTATATATCTTCCTAAATTTATTTGAAATTATGAATAAATGATATATTAGATTCCCACATATGAAAGTTTTTTTTTTGGACTGCATCTTGATTCACTGATGCATTTGTCTTTCTCTACACCAGTACCATAGTTTTAATTGTAGTTACTTCATGATATGCTTTGATATGGCATGGAACAGGTACTTTCTCACTTTATTTCACTTCTTTCTCACAAACCTTTTATTACTCTTGCTTGATAGCTTTTCTTTCATGTGAGGTTTTAAATCAATCTATCAAGTACCATTTTTAACAGTGTCTTCTAGGTTTGGATTGTTCTTTCCTTGAATTACATACTCTGAGAAAATTTGACTTTTATGATATTAATTGCTTTGCTGCCAGAAGTAGCTATCGCTTCATTTATTTTAGGACTTTTTAAAATGTATTTTAAAAAATCATTAGAGCTTTCTCACTAAAGGTCCTATATGTGTATCATTAGATTTATTTCATATTTATTCTTTCATGGTTTATGTTGTTATTGCACACGGGATAGTTTCTGTTATTTTTTTAGTTGTTGCTTGGGTATGGAAATGCTAATCTCCTTGCTGAGCTCTCAATGATTTCTAATAATTTGGTAATTGAATATCTTGGATCTTTTAAAGATATACAAATCATATCAACTGTCTTCTGTCCATCAATATCCAATTTCCACTTCTTTCTTCCAAGTTTTAATGCAATACATGACATTTCACAGCCCTCTTTATAGCCTTGGTGAGACTACTTGACTGTTTGGACAGCTAACATGCAGAAGATCCTTGAGAAGGAAAATAAATATTTCTTGTTGTAAGTTCTGTGCTTTACGGATTGGTCTTTACTTGGGATTATCTCTGCCCTATTTGATTCATATGACTGCTAATCTCGTTCTATGAACATGTATAGTATTTATTCTATAAAGCAATAAGAATGTGGCCAGGCAAGTGGATTATAAGCCCACTAGGGTTGATAATATAATATTATATAATTATAATGTGTAATATAATATATAATAATTATATATAATATGTGTAATATATTATATTTATACACAATATAAATATAATAAATATTATATAATGATATAATATAACATTATAAAATGTTAGCTAAGGCAATCCAATAGAGTATTTTTTAAAAATAATGTATCATAATAAAATATGGTTTTTCCCAAGGGATGCAAGGATGGCTCACCATAAAATAATTGACTAATGTAATGAACTACTTAATAGACTGACAGTGGAAAATTTATATGATTATTTCAATTAATGGATTAAAACCCATTTGATAAAGTATTTATCCATTGGTTTAATAAATCATTTAAAAATAGAGCTAGAAGGGAACTTCCTTAACTTGGTAGAGGTTAACTATTCCAAATCCACAGCAGTGTACTGGATGGAGAATCTCTGTATGCATTTCTTCAAATTAGAAATAAGAAAAGATACCTATTCTCACAGTTTACAATTAGACAGGACACTAGAGGTCCTGACCTATGCTATAGGAAAAGAAAATAATTAAGATTTACAAAGACTGTAAGCAAAACCATCATTATTTACAGATGATAAGATTATATATCTAGGAAATTTTTTGTAACACTCTATTAGCTTTAATAAGAGAACTGGACACAAGACCAACCTTACAGATATCAATGACTACTCCTGTAATTTCAGCACTTTGGGAGGCCAAGGCAGGAGGGCTGCTTGTGGCCAAGAGTTCAAGACCAACCTGAACAACAAAGTAAGACCCTATTTCTACAAAAAATAAAAAATTTAGCAATGCTTGGTGATGCACACCTATAGTCCCAGCTACTTGGAAGGCTGAGCAGGGAGTATGGCTTGAGCCCAGGAGTTTGTGGCTATAGTGAGCTATAATTTCACCACTGCACTCTAGCCTAGGAGACAGGGTCAGATTTGTCTCTTAAAAAAATAAAGAAAGAAATCAATGGAATTTCTGTTCACCAGCAATAACCAACTAGAAAAATATAATAAAATATCATTTATAACAGCAACACAAATTATAAAGTTGAAATTGTATAAAGTAGGGGTTTTTTTAACAGAGAATATACATGATTTCTATGGTACTCTTTGCCAGACCTTTCAGTCCTCTCAATCTTTCTTTCTTTCTTTCTTTCTTTCTTTCTTTCTTTCTTTCTTTCTTTCTTTCTTTCTTTCTTTCTTTCTTTCTTTCTCTTTCTTTCGTTCGTTCGTTCGTTCATTCGTTCTTTCTTTCTTTCTTTCCTTCTTTTTCTTTTTCTTTTTTTCTGTGACAGAGTCTCACCCCAGTTGCACAGGCTAGAGTGCAGTGGCAAGATCTTGGCTCACTGCCACCTCCACTTCCCAGGCTCAAGTGATTCTTCTCCCTCAGCCTCCTGAGTAGCTGGGGTTATGGGAGTGCACCACCATGCCCACCTAATTTTTGTAGTTTTATTAGAGATAGGATTTCATCATGTTTGTCAGGCTCATCTTGAACTCCTGACCTCAGGTGATCCACCCACCTCGGCCTCCCAAAGTACTGGGATTACAGGCATGAGCCACTGGTCCCAGACAATATTTTTTATCTACCTTCCTTATTATTTTTCTCCCTAGCAATTAACACCATCCAACATAACATATATCTTAATTACTTCTTTTTTTTATTGTCTGTTTCCCTTAAGTTGAATGTAAACTCCATGGGGGCAGAGATTTTTGTTTGCCTAGAAAAGTGTCCAGCATGTAAAAAATATTTAACAAATATTTGTTGAACAAATGTGGAGAAAGTGTTAAAACTATAAATAGGACATTAAAGAGTTTCTGAATAACTGTAACAATATTTCATGCTTTGTTTTGGACAATTTAATATTATGAAGATCAGTTCTCCAGACAGAAGTAATCTAGAAACAATTAAAATTTCAGGTGAAATTTTTGGGAAACTTTTGACTAAAATTAGTCAAAATTTTATATGAAATATATCTCTCTATAAATAGCTGGATTAACTTTGAAAAAAGGACCAAATAAAATAGGCATGCTCATGTTATTTGATGTCTTATACACCCTGTAGGAAGACTTATTGAAAGCCAAAATAATTTAAAAAATAGAATACTAGAATTGCATGGTGTTAAGAGCAGATGAAATAACAAACAGGAATGAATAGAGAGTTTAAAGACAGACCCAGACATAGGTAAACTTAGTACACACTAAAATTACTACAAATGAATGAGTGAAGAATTTATTGTCTAATAAATGGAACACTGGAAAAGTGTTGTGGGAAGTCAGGGACCCCAAACAGAGGGACTGGCTGGATTCGAGGCAGAAGAACATAAATTGTGAAGATTTCATGGACATTTATCAGTTCCCCAAATTAATACTTTTATAATTTCTTACACCTGTCTTTACTGCAATTTCTGAACATAAATTGTGAAGACTTCATGGACATTTATCACTTCCCCAATCAATACTCTTATAATTTCTTATGCCTGTCTTTACTTTAATCTCTTAATCCTGTTATCTTTGTAAGCTGAGAATGTACGTCACCTCAGGACCACTATTGTACAAACTGATTGTAAAATATGTGTGTTTGAACAATGTGAAATCAGAGAACCCTGAAAAAGAACAGAATAACAGCAATTTTCAGGGAACAAGGAAAGATAACCATAAGGTCTGACTGCTTGTGGGGTTGGGTAGAATAGAGCCATATTTTTCTTCTCACAGAAAACCTATAGATGGATGTGTGAGTGGGAGAAATATTGCTGAATTATTTTCCCAGCAAGGAATAGCCCTGGGGAAGGAATGCATTCCTGGGGGTAGGTCTATAGACGGCTGCTCTGGGAGTGTCTGTCTTATGCGGTTGAGATAAGGATTGAAATATGCCCTGATCTCCTGCAGTGCCCTCAGGCTTACTAGGATTGGGAAATTCCAGCCTGGTAAATTCTAGTCAGACTGGTTGTCTGCTCTCGAACCCTGTTTCCTGTTAAGATATTTATCAAGACAATGCGTACACAGTGGGACACGGACCCTCATCAGGAATTCTAATTTTGCCTTTGCCTTGTGATCTTTTATTGCCCTTTGAAGCATGTGATCTTTGTGACTTACTCCCTGTTTGTACACTGCCTCCCCTTTTAGAATTCCTAATAAAAATTTGCTGGTTTTGCGGCTCAGGTGGGCATCACGGAACCTGCCGATATGTGATATCACCCCTGGGGGACCTACAGGTTGAAGAGACTTTGAAGACACACGAAGTGGAAATGTGCAGAACTAAACTAGATGGACTAGGGATGTTCGTTTGGGCACTAAAGCCATAAAGACGTGCAAGAAAGTGATTACTACAAAGATCAGCATAGTAGTTACTATTGGGAAAAGGGGTTGGGTGATTAGGATGGGGCATATGGAGGGGCTTCTGCAGTAGCTGGTAGTTCTATTTTTGATCTGAGCAGTGCTGACAAGCAGGTTGGCTAATAGTAATTCACTAAGTTACACAAGTGTTTAGTGTGGTTTTCTGCTTCCGTATTTTATTTTACATAAAAACAAACAGTAATTTTAAAAATTAAGCTATTGTGTAAAGAATAAAATGTAGAAAGTAGAGATGGAAACAGAGAAAGCAGATCAATCATATATAATTGTTGATAAAGCTAACAGAATTCATTGACAATTAGATGTAAAGGGAAGGAATCCAGAATTATTCTGAGTGTGTTCCTTTTATTGATATAGTGATGGTATACTGGGGCAAGAGACGAGCAGTTTGCCGTAGAGGAAGCAAGCACAATAGTACCAGTTTAGCTATGTTAAGAATGTGATTCATTTTCCATAACTGTTATTAAGCAAGCAATTGGACACACATGTTTGGAGCCCATGAGAAAGATCTTGCCTATCCTGGAACTAAGAAAATTAAGAACGTCATTATAGATGTGTGGATAGATAGGTGATAGATGCCACGAGTCTGGGTAAGATCACTTGGAGCAGACAGAGAACAGCAAGCCACTATATCCACAGCAATTTTATAAAGCCCATTTTGAATAACCATATGGGAGAGAGAGGATTGCATAATACTTAGGCCTATAATTTACCCTAAAAATCTTTTTTAAGTAGTTGAATATCTACTCTATGCCAGCCACTCTGCCAGGTATTTTAAAAAGATTATCTATAATCTTCAAAATCATCACACGTTAGGTATTATGGCTTCTTTTAATAGCTGAGGGAACTAGAGGTCAGAGATTGTTGAAAGCCACATTGTTGGTGAGAGGTACGGTCAAGACACAAAGTGTGGCTGGTCTCACTCAGAAGCTCTTCGCCCTGTCCACATTATATTTCCTGAAACAAAGGAGGCGTGTGAAGTCTAGGAGGCTAGATTTCCAAGCGGACCCCAGTTTCACAATTGGAATTTTTTGCTTTTGCTTTCTTTTCACATATTTAACAGGGCTGTGATTCTTAGAGCTATAGTGCCAGAGCCAGTGTACAAAAACATGCTCCCCTTGGTCTACCTTGTCAGAAAATCTTAGGAGAAAGGACATAGCAATCATTTCTTCTTTGTAATGTCTTCCTTTGGACTGCTGGAAGGGAGGAGAAATTCATTGAATCTTCATCCTTTTTCCCTAAATTTTTGCAACACTCTTTGTAAGACACTCCGCACGTCGTTGTTCCTCAGGCTGTAGATTAAGGGATTAAGCATTGGAGTCACGACAGCATAAAAGAGGGCAATCATCTTATCCTGTTCCACGGAGGAGCCACCCACAGGTCTCATTAGGTGAACATTGTAGCCCCAAAGCACATGCAAACCACAGTGAGGTGAGAGGCGCAGATCCCAAAGGCTTTGCGGCGCCCCTGAGCAGAAGGAATGCGAAGAATGGTAGCAACTATGCGAGCATAGGAGAATAGGACCAGTGAACAGGGAAGCAGGATCACCAGAAACCCTGAGATGGCCACCATGGCCTTGTTGAAGGAGACGTCCACACAGGCTAGCCGTAGCACTGCTAAGTTCTCACAGCCAAAGTAATTAATAACATTGTGACACAGGGGAAGCTGGAAGGTGATCATTGTTTCCGTCAGTGAATTTGAGAAGCCAGCCACCAGGCAGCCGGCCACCAGCCCCAGGCACAGCCCTCCATGCATGATGAGCGTGTAGTGCAGTGGGTGGCACACGGCCACATAGCGGTCATAGGCCATGGCCCCCAGCCGGAAGAACTCCATGCTGCCCATTGCCAAGGAGACACACAGCTGGAGCACACAGCTGTGGCATGGTATGGACTTCCGGGCTGAAAGAAAGTGAACAAGCATCTGTGGGACAGTGCTATTGGTATAACAGATGTCCACAAATGACAGGACACCAAGGAAGAAGTACATGGGTGTATTGAGCCTGCTGTCCAGCCTGATAAGGAGGAGGATGAGGAAGTTCCCCAGCACAGTCACCAGATACATGGCCAGGAACAGGACAAAGAGGAAGACCTGAGTCTCCCAGGCACTGGACAATCCGAGCAGAATGAATTCACACATCCATGTCTGGTTTTCTCTACCCATGAGCCTCTGAGGACCAAACCCAAGTCATAAATCAGTAAGTCCCAGAACTTCAGGGTGGCAGAGGCTTTATGAGGTCATTTACGCCAGGTAGCCCATCTAATATTAAGTGATGTTGTTTTCCAGATTATATACATCTCCTTGAATGTTCTGGCCACAATAGAACCTGTAGATGTTCGCATTCATTGAGGAAAAAAACCTCTTCTTCCTTAAGTGGGGAAGATTTTATTAAAATGAGTGGACACTTGACTTAAAAAGATCAACTGTGAAACTGGAATCTCTTCTTTTACATCCAATTTCTAATTATAAAGTTTGCTTACTTCTTTGTTGGATACCCGTTTTTCCCTCCTTACTGTCTCAGAATCCATAGTAAAGTAACCTAACAGTTACGAACACATTTTAAATTTTTTGATCTCTGAATTCTCTAACTACAAAACTATGCTGCCCCATTTTTATCCATTTATAATTAGAAACTTGGGGCTTCATCTTAGAAAGCAAACATAAAATAGATTTTTAAGTGGTAAAAACTGTCAAAAGTCTCTTATCTGGATGATAAGGTAAGAGGAAAGAATGCCCAATGTCATTTTCATCCTCCTGCAGAAAAGTAGCAGAGTATGTGTTAACAGCAGGCAATGACTGTCCAGAAACTATATGTCAGTGATGCACCTACTATCTTCCCTAATAAATGATAAGAACTTATATATTTGCTAGAAGTATTAGCCTATTAACTGAGAGATAATGGTCATCTAGTTGCATATTCCCTCCGGGTCTATTTGTATTGTCCTGAATAGTGACAATTTGGAGACTACAGTGTGATGGAAAATAATTAACTGGAATTAACTCATTGAAATGAGTATTGATTATCTCTCACTCTCTTTCTCTCAATTCCCTTTATTCTTGTTCTCATCTCAAATACTTTGCTGTTCCACTCCCTTGGAAAACTTTGTCTTCTCTTATCTCTGTACTGTTCTCCTTCTATTGTGGCTCACAGAACCAAAAGGTAACACTCTAGCCTGCTCAATACCATCTCCACACTTTCTAATACTGATGATAAACAGTATTTTGGAAAGTTCAAGGGCTCTAGTATTCAAAAATGCTCTTTGAAACTCTTAGTAATCTGTGTTTGCACCTTATTCAAATCACAAATGATTTGGAAACATTTTATGGTCTTACCAAAGCCTACTCTAAATTTCCCACATACTCTATTTTTTAATTACTCTGTCTTGTGGCAAAAGAAAATGAAACTTAGACCCAGATGCTCCAACCAAATATTACCTACTTTCCATCTGTGGTCTGGTAGTGCCATTAACTGCAGATAAATAGGGTGTCCAGAGCACGTGGATAAGCTAGCAGACAAAAAGTCAATGGGCATTTGGATATGATAATCCTTTATTCACCTTTGAATAAATTAAGCTTCATAAACCATTCCTATCCCAAGAGATAATTTATGTAAGTTACAATGAGAGGAGGCAATAAAAGTACTAAATGTTTTTTAATTCTTTAAAATGTACTCTAAAGCTTCAAAAGATTAATAAATCACTTCGTAATATTTCTATCAAAGAAAGAAGAAACCTACCCTTTTATAATCCCTAATGAATAAAATAGTCAAATTATGAAAGCGTAACTGGCAGGTACTGCAGGTAAAAAGAGAGAGACGCCTCATCTCAAAGGGGAAAATCAATGCCTGGGACCTGTCCATGTGACTTGGCCATAAACAGACAATATGTTATAAACTAGTTTTGAAAATTCAATGGAGTAGTAGTCAGTTCTACTATGACCTATGAAACAATTCATATAAAGGAATTTCATCAGCAAAGGGTTGAAACTAACAGAGAAGGGTACATTTGATGATGCCTTAATGGATCTCAGGTACCAAATAAGGAAACCTGGTTGAAAAAACCAACTGACATTAATCTCTTGGAGTTTTAAACCTTTTACTTCTTAAAAAAAATAAAAATTAGTTAAAGGTTTGACAAACTTTAGTAATCCCTGATTTTTGGCCAGTAAGGCCCAAGAAGGTACTGATTAAAGATAAAATAAAAATACCTGTAGTTAGCATGTCATATTTCTGCATCATCTTCGTTATTTTTTTTTACGGCCTCTTCCTGGGAGTGTATGAACTGCTTTGCCAATGAATTTGCATTTACCAGTTCATCTCTCATTAACTCATTTCTTGATCTGTCTAAAGGGAGCGTAAGTGCAAATCTTTCCTAATTCATTGGAGGACGGCAATATATGTATCCTTAATGAAATAAGAATATAATGCTAATGGTAAAAATAATGATTTCTTAAGAAAAAAACAAAGAATAAAATAATAAAGCTTAAAACATTTTTGAAAATGTGGTATGTAAATAAAAGTTAAGCAGATTTTCTAAAGTAAGGTGGCAATGTTATAATTGACAAAAATAGTGAAGGCGAACGGCATTCCTATATCACCTTTTCTTCCTGAGTTTATGATTCAAGCTTCCTATGGTGATGAATTACAAGTATTCTTTTCAAAAAACAAAGCCACATGGAAAGCTTGAGTTTTTCCCACAATGTCGATTGGCTGAGTTGCTCTCCCAATCCCAACTTCCTTAGGTATAGCCACAGTGCTGGCAGCAACACACGCTTTGGTTATTCTGATGAAGTTACCTTATGACCATCATCATTTATGAGCCAGTCAACACAAACCTGTCCTCTAGTCCACATTTCCAGGAGTTAGTGCTGCTGTGTGCTGCAGTGGGATGCAGGAAACATTACCAGCTAAGCCTGGCGATTCCTGTGAAAGCTGTCAAAGCCTTATGCTGGGTGCTTCTTTTCTCAGAGGTATCTGAAAATAACTTCCTCCTCAATTTGGCTATTCAAGCTATGGTTTCTTGGAACCAATTGCCAAAATGAGACTTTTATCATTCCACCAACCAAATTCATTCCTATTGTCACATAAGGCTTAAAAATCTAGGAAGCAGCTGTGTGTGTTAAGGAGGAAACCCTGGGTTCACGGCTCAAGGTTCCAATACAGCACTGGAGATGACAAGAGGTCAGCACTACCCCAGGAAGAGAGGGCTGGGCAAGAGGCAGGATTTAGAAGTTATTTTCTTTCCCCTCAGAGAGAAAATCTCTGCAGGCCAATTATGCTGTGTTTATTAGGCTTCTCTTACTTTTTCTTCTTTTTTTTTTCTTTCATTTTTCCCCTTCATTTCTTTTTCCTTCATTCAGGAATTTCAATATGGTGACTTCTTCACCTTAAACTCTTACATATACATTTAAGAGAATTTACAAATAAGAATGTAGTGTTTCCTGAGCCCAAAACATGAGAAGAGAATTCAAAGTCCCAGTTCCCCAGGGGACATTCTTCTAAGCCTTTGTTGAAGTTTCACTTTGAGGAAGCTGTAACTTGCCCATGATGTTGTGTCCATACACTCATGATTTGGAATATTTGACCCAAGTGTCCAGTTATTCATGGATCATCTATATGACCTTTGAACATTATCTTCTTTAACATGACACTTAAGTTGTGCATTATTTATGATCAAATATCTTTTCACAACTGATGCAACTGTTTTGTGAAACCTTTCTCATTCTGACTGCTGAAAAAGTACTTCAATCTGTCAAATTATTTAACTATGTATATAGTGCTTAACCCTTATATTCTGCAAATACCACAGAAATTTACTGCATACTTTAAGCATTTCAAATTATATATCCATTGTGTTAGATACGTGCGTTGTTTCTAGTTTGTAGCTATTAAAAACAATACTGCTATGAACATTCATAGACACATACAACACACTCATCTTTCATCCCACATATGTACCCATTTCAGTTGCCTGGTAGTGTAATTGCTACATCACAAGTTAAATGCACGCCCAACATTAGCTAACATTGTCAGTTTGCCAAAACAGTTGTATAAATTAAATTTCCATCAACTACACATTAGGATTTTTATTTTTGCTTCATCCTTTCTCTACCCTTGTTATTGTCAGTTTTTTTCCTTTTTAACCATTCTCATAGGTACATAGTAGTATCTCACTGTGATTATATTTTACATTTCCCTAATGACAGCGTTGTACGTATTTTCAAATATTTATTGGCCATTTGGATATTCCATTTTGTGAAATGTATATGCAATATTTTGCCCAGTTTTCTACTGGGCTATCTCTCTTTTTCTTATTGATTTTGGCTCGCTATATATTTTGAATGTAAGTCATCTGTCATAAAATATTTTCTTCCATGGTGTGGCTTGCCTTTTTACTTTCTTCATTGTGCTTCTGATGAATTGATTCTCTTAATTGTAATGTAGTTTTATATATCAATTGTTTTTCATATAGTTCTAACGTTCTGTGTCCTGAATGAGAAATCTTTGTCTACCACAATTCATCTTTGTCTATTCACAATTGCTTCTTCACTACTCCCATGTGTTGCCATAAACCAAATTTCAATTTATTGTGTAGGTTTTTATTTCTAGGCTCTAGGCTCTTTTTTTCTGTCCCATTGGTCTGTTTATTTATTGCTATACCAATACTACATTTTCTTCATTACTATAGTTTTATAATAAATCTTGTTTTATCATAGTGTAAATCCTCCAACTAGATTCTAAATTTTTAAGTCGTCTTGACACTTCAGGCCATATAAATTTTTAATATGATTCTAAAATGTTCTCAAAAATTTCCAGGACAATAACTTGCTAAGATTTTAATTTGATTTTCATTGAATCTGAAAATCCATTTGGGGGGAAGTGACATTTTTATGGTATTGTGTCTTCCAATCCATGTAAAAGTTATATTCTTCCATGTATTTTGTATCTGTATTTTTAATCTATACATATGTGTTGTAGATCTCTCATTAGATTTGTTCCCAGATTTGAAGTTTTGAAATGTTGTTTTAAACAGTGTCTTTTAAATTACGTGAAAATATAATTAGCCTTTCTATATTGAATACATGAAATGGTTTTTGTGGATGACTGGTGTCATTTATATCTTATATATTTGGTAGAATTCCTTGAAGAAACACTTTATTTAAAATAATTATTTGAAGGAAAATTCTTAAACACAGACTCGAATTTCTTAAATATAAGACACACGATTTCTTCATGTGTCCATTTTGGTAAGGTTTTTTTTTTTTTTTTTTTTTTTTTTGAAATTTTTCTGTCCCATCAAACATTCAAATTTATGGGCCTAAATTTGTTAATATTTTCTTATATTTTCTAATTTATATAGAAACTGTGATAATGTGTCTTTTTCTTTTGCTGACATTGTTTTTTTCTTCCAGTTCTCTCTATCTCCTCTATTTTGATTAGTCTGGGCAATATATTATAAGTTTCACTAGAAAATAGTTTAAAATCATTTGATGCAAGGAGGACAACAAATAATCCAAATAGATTATGATACCAAAACACAGGCAACAAAAGGAAACATACGGAAGTGAGATTTCTTCAAACTAAATGTTTTCACACAAATGTTGATTGATGGAACAATCAACAGGATGAAAAAGCCACCTATGGAATGGGAGAAAAGAGTTGCAAACCATGTATCTGATAAGAAGTTTGTATCCAAAACATATAAAAAATGTAGACATCTTAATAGCAAAAAAAGCCCACAAATAACCCAATTCAAAAACTGGCAAATAACTTGAATAGCTCTTTTTCCAGCGAAGACATAAAAATGACAAACAAGTATATGAAAAGGTGTTCAGTGACACCAATCATCAGAGAAATGCAAATCAAAAAACACAATATTACCTTACACCTGTTTGGATGACTATTATTAAAAAGATAACAGATAATAAGTGTTGGTGAAGGTGTGGAGAGAAGGAAGTCTTTGTATATTTGTGGGAATGTGTGTGGGAATTTGTGTGGAGAAAAGGAAATCTTTGTATATTTGTGGGAATGTGAACTGGTTATATCACTCCAGTATATATTGGATGATGATATTTTATATTGGAATATATATTATATATAGGAATATTATTCAGCCATAAAAAAGGAAATCCTGTCATTTGTTACAATGTAGATAAACCTGGAGGACATTATGGTAAGTGCAAAAATCTAGGCAAAATGTAAGATCTCACTTATATGTGGAATCTTAAAAAGTTAAACTCATAGAAGTAGAGAATAGAACCATAGTTTCTAGGGGATAGGATATGGGGAAATAGGGAGATGCTGGTAAAACGTTCCATTATCAGATGAACAAGTTCTGGGTATCTAAGGTACAGCATGGTGGTGATGGGTGTGTTAATTAATTTGATGTGGTAATCATTATGTAATGTATAAATATATCAAATCATGTCATACTTCTTGAATATATACAATTTTTATTTATCAATTAAATATGAGAAAAGAGAATACAAATAAGGGGTAGTCTCATCCTTGGAAAACACCATTTAATTTAGCAAGTAACAGAAAGAAGACAATTATTTCCTCCTTTAAGAAGAAAATTCTTAATACTATAAAAGAAAGCAAACATCATTTCAAAATTATCTTCAAATATATACGGAGAGAGCTTTTAAAATATGTCGCTCTTCTGAGCTTCTCTAGCCCAGTGTGGGACAAGTTGATAAATAGCTAGGACCTTGAAAAATCCATGGCTATTACATCAGATCCACTTCGGAAAAAAAATACATGTGCTAGAAAAATAAATAAAATTTACCCGATCTTCTCTTTGAGAAGGAATTGCTGATCTATTAAAAAGATTTGATTGCAACAATGTAGCAATGTATTTCACAGATCTATTTTGGAGTTCTATCAAATATTAAAAGAACACATGCTTTCAAATTTGCACAAGATTTTCAAAAGAAAAAAATGAGGGATTATGGCATACCTAATTGTGTAAGATTATCATAACCATGATCCCAAAACTAGATAGGGAATATGAAAGAAAGAAAAATTCAGTCTGAGTGGGGAAAATGGATAGAAAACTTTAAAAAATATATAGCAACTCCCATACATTCATATATATAAAAATATTTAATGCATCATACAAACTTGGTTTAACTCAAGACAAAAAAGTTTAATATTAGAAAATACTCGATTATTTGCCACATTATTAGTAAAAGGATAAAAGCCATATGATCATATTAATAGACACAGAAAGATATTTTAAAATTAATATATATTCGTGATTTTAAAAAATATAGACCTTACTACTGATGAAATGCACATAAAGTAGATAAGCTTAGAAACAAAATAAAAATGTCATACCCCTATATATTAGTTTGTTCTTACACTGCCATAAAGAACTATCTGACACTGGGTAATTTATAAATAAAAGAGGTTTAATTGGCTAACAGTTCCACAGGCTGTACAAGAGGCATTGCTAGGGAGGCCTTACAATCACGGTGGAAGGATGAAGGGGAAGCAAGCACACATTCCTATGGTAGCAGGATACAGAGAGTGAAGGGGGAAGTGCTACATACTTTTAGACAGTCAGATCTTATGAGAACTCACTCACTATCATGAGAACAGCACAGAGAAAATTTGCCCCCATGATCCAGTCACCTCCCACGAGATTCCCCCCACAACACTGGTGATTATGATTTAACATGAGATTTGGGTGGAGACACAGAGCCAACCTATATCAACCTATCTTTTTTAACATTATACTGATAGTCCTAACCAGTAGAAGAACACAGGGAAAAAAATATAATAATATCAGGATTGGGGAGAAAAAAGTAATATTGTTATTTTATTTTCAGATTATATAATTTTCTATATAAATAACCTAAAAAATCTACAGATAAATTATTATAATTATTAAGACAATTAAGCACGATCTTTGCATTAAATAAAACAGTATCAGAAGTGATTGTGAATTCACCTTCTGGCCATGATAGAATAGCTGGGATGGTATTCATCTGACCTACAGAACTAGAAAACTGACCAGAATATATGAAGCAAAGGTTTTCAGACATTGGACAAAAGGCAGGGCAAAACAGTACTATCCCAGAGAAGGAAAATAAATGAGGTGAGTCATAAGTACCCTTGCTTATTTCCCGGAGAGAGTTACCAGGCCACAGCACAAAGAGAGGGAACTCAAATGGAGCCCATGGTCATCCTGAGTTGAGAAGACAAAATTTATAGTTTGGAGAAGAGTGACAAAGAAGAGAGCTAAAATGAGGGAAAACTTTCAATATCTGAAGATGGTTATCCTTCAATCTTTTGCTGACCTGATCTTTGCATAAATATGAGGAACCTTCCTAGGCCAAGGAAATAACCATCAGACCGAAGTAAAAAGACTAATCTTTAAAGCTAACACAAGGCTCAGAATAGTTCATGTGCTCTCCAGTGAGGATAGAAAGACCTCAAACACACAAGACATTGAGTAGAATCCTTAGAAAGGCATAGCCTCAGGAACAGTGCAAATTGACCCTACACTTAACACTTGGCTGGACCCAACCTAACACCCCTTAAAAGCAAGACTCGATACGTAAACTAATTCCAAGCAGTTTAAGTGCTTCCCAGAGAAAAGAGAAAAATATTTAAAGGAAAACAAAAGTATTCGGCACCAAAAAACATGAAACTCACAATACTTACAATCCAATTAAAATAAGTCCAGGCATGCAAAGTAGCAGAAAAAAAGTTCCCAGGACACAACATAAGGAGAGGGAACCAAAACAAGCCACAATAAAGAGAAAAATCAATCAATAAAAACATATACAGAAATAACAGATGATATAATTAGAAGACAAGTACATTAAAATATCCATTATAAATAAATTTCACATTTAAGTTGGTACAGGAAAGCCTACACATAATGAGGAGAAAAAAACCCAAGATATTAATGTCACAGGATCCTTGGGGTGTCACTTTGCCAGCTGTGGCCGGTGGCACCTTTGCCCAAGTTTTGCTCAGGCTCGCTGGTCTTGGTCCACCCGCTCAGACTGGCAGGCTGAGTTCAGTTTGCACTACTGGCCTGGATCCCATGCCTGCCAAGGGTGAGCCAGGCATAGAGCAGTGAGGGGTGTGTGAGCGAGCAAGCTTGGGCCTGGCCTCTATGCACACCCAGGCAAGTCAGCTATGGCAGGGTGGGCAGCTCCAGATGCTGACATTGGTGCCAGTTCCCTGTCAGGCTGCAGCTAGAGCAGGTGTACTGCAAGCAGCTTCCACAGCTGGCACTGGGCAACACGGTGGCACCTGGAAACTGGGAGACTCCAGGAACCATGGAGCCCCAAAGAAGGTGTTACAGCCCTGGCTCGGGGAGCTCCTAGGTCTGGGATCCGCGAAGGGCCACAGCTCTTTTCGCCTCTCTTCCCTCCTTCTCATTGCTCGCAACATGGTGAGAAAAGGATGTGTTTTAGCCCTGTTTGTGTTACAGCTCCTCCAGTCCTGCCATTCGGCAGGTCCCAAGTTCTCATCCTGTGTCGAGGAAGAATGAAGTATGCGGACAAGTGGAGGGTGAGCCAGGCAAAGAGGTGCTTGACTGAGCAACAGAACAGCTCAGAGGAGACTCGCAGTGGGTAGCTCCTCTCCACAGGCAAGTTGTCCCACAGTGGGTAGTTCTTCTCTGCAGGCAGGTAGTCCCCGACATCTGCTCATTTCTCAGCTGAGAGAAGATCCACAATGGGTAGCTTTTCTCCACAGGCAGGTTATCGCTACATTTACTCAAGTTTGGCTGAGTCTGGGGGTTTTATGAGCTTAAGAGGTAAGGAAGTGCATGCTGATTGGTCCATGGGCAGCCATGGGGTGGCATGAAAAAAGCACCCTAAGTTATCATTCCGGTCTGCAGAACTGGCAGCTTGGACCCCAGGTTTCAGGCTGTCCCTGGCCTGAAGATGAGGTTTTACTGGGGACCCATTCTTTTCCGCCCAGGAGCCAGTCCGCCTCCTGCTGCCATTAACCTGCTGTCCATGGTGCCCATGGCACCCAGGCTGTTTGTGCTGAGGGGTGCCTGCAGGCCCACACTGAGCCACCCTTAGCCCCCTCTTGGCCTTCCTCCCATGCATGTTAGGCCGAGGTGGCAGAGGACTGGTGTGTCAGCACTGCCCTGAGGACACGCACACCTGGCCAGGTCGTGACAGAGCCGGGGCTCAGCTACAGCTTTGCTCCAAAATTGGAGAGGGCACCAGTCACTGAGAACGCGGAGAGTCCAGGCAGTGGGAGCAGGCACTCTCTATCCTGTGGGGGAATGGGGGCTTCCTGGGCCCCTGAGAGTGCGGAGATGCCCAGGTCCGCCGCTGGGTGGCTGCAGCTGCACTCCTGAGGGTGGGGTTGCTGCCCCTCCAACTTGGATGGGGTTGGGGCTTCTGCCTGTTCCTGGCTCCCGCCAACTCCACGGAGCTGCAGCCCCAGCCGCATGTCCGTCACTGCAGTCACTGCAGCCGGCGTCATGGTCGTGGCCGTTCCAGACAGGCTGCTGCTGCCATCATTAACACACCCAATTCAAACTACTAGGTGATGAAAAACACAATATCTAAGATTAAAAAAAAAAAAAAAAAAAGGCAGTGGATAGAAGTAACAGCAGATTCGACACTGCAAAAGAAAAGATAGGAGAATTTGCTGATATAGCAATAGAAACTATCCAAAATGAAACAGACAGTTATAAAAGAGTGAAAAAGTTGAATGTGCTTCAATAAGTTGTGAGTCCTAGAGGGAAAAGGGAGGGATGAGGTGTGAGGGAAACATAATCAACAATTAAAAGCCCCACAATTTCAAATATGATAATAACAGTGAACCTGCACATTTAAGTAGCTCAACAAACCTGTGGCATAAAAAAATAAAAAAATAAAAACATAACAAAGTGCTATATTCCTAAAATGTTGAAAATAAGTAATGAAGCAAAAATTACGAAAGGAGCCACAAGGAAAAAAGGCACATTGCATACAGAGGAACACAGATAAGACTTACAGAAGAACTGAAAGATGAAAAAAGTGCCAACCTAGAATTCTATGCCCAGAGAATATATATTTCAAAAATGAAAGAGAAATAAAGACCTATTTAGTTATACAAGTGCTACAAAAATGCAGAGCCAGCAGACAAAAGCATCGTAAGCAAAATTAAGGTCATAAATCAATGAAAAAAATAGTAAAGATTAAAGCCAAATTAATAAAACAAAACAGTAAAACAAAGAAAATCAAAGTTCTTTGCCCATTTTTAAAATTGTGGTTTTTTTGCTATTAAATGGTTTGAGTTTTTAAATGTTATCAAATGTACAGTTTACAAGTTAAAGAAGTCCAATTTATCGTTGCCTAACCCCAGATTGCAAAGTTTTTTCCCATGCTTTCTTCTAGAAGTTTTATGATTTTACTTTTACATTAATCTTCTAATCCACTAAGAGTTAGTTTTCCTATGTAGTGTATATAAAAAAAAATCCTTCCTTCCTTCCTTTCTTGGTTGTTTGCTTCCTTCCTTCCTCCTTTCCTTTCTTTCCTTTTCTCCCCTTTCCCCCTTCCTTTCTCTTTCCTTCCTTCCTTCCTTCCTTCCTTCCTTCCTTCCTTCCTTCCTTCCTTCCTTCCTTCCCTTTTTCTTTCTTTTTATGGGTGTCTAATTTTTCAAGCACCATGGTAGAAACGATTATCTTTTCTCCTTTGAATTACCTTGGCATCTTTATCAAAAATCAATGGACTGAATTGGTGAATTTCGTCTAGTTTTGGACTCTTGTCTATTCCATTAATCCATATGTTTACCTCTGAAGAAATATTTCACTGTATTGACTACTGCAGTATATTGACTGTATTGACTAAGTTTTAAAATCAGTGAGTGTGTCAAGTTTGTTCTATATTTCAAAACTATTTTGTCCATCCTCAGCTTTTTGTTTTTTGTATAAATGTTAAGATCACATTGTCAAATTTTTGAAAAACTCCTGATAAGATTTTGACCAGGATTGCAATGAATTTACAGATCAAATTGGAGAGATTACCATCTTAATAAAATATTGAATCTCCCAATCCTTGAATATGACATAAATATCTGTTTAGTTCTTCTTTAATGGCCCTCATTTTAAAAATGGTTTCCACTGTATAATCTTGCACATATTTAGCTTTCCCTTAAGTATTATTTCATGATTTTATGCTCTTTTACATGACACTTTGATCTAATTTTATTTTCTACTTGCTCATTGCTAAAAATAAAATATATTATTTATTACTGACATGTATCCTTTGCCATTGTTAAATCCCTTATTGGGTTTTTTTTAATTTAATTTTTTATTTTTTTGAAACAGAGTTTTGCTCTTGTTGCCCAGGCTGGAGTACCTGCTGGGTTCAAGCGATTCTCCTGCCTCAGCCTCCCAAGTAGCTGGGATTACAGGCGCCCACCACCGCACCCAGCTAATTTTTTGTATTTTTTTAGTAGAGACAAGGTTTTGTCATGTTAACCAGGCTGGTTAACCACCTGACCTCAGGTGATCTGCTTGCTTCAGCCTCTCAAAATGCTGGGATTACAGGCTTGAGCCACCGTGCCCAGCTCCTTACTAGTTTTGATAGGGCTTTTTTGTGGCTTCTTTGAGATTTTCTATGTAGATGATTATGTCATCTGTGAGTAAAGATAGGTTGACTTTTTTTCTTTTCTGATCTTTATTCTTTCATTTCTTTTGCTTTCCTTTTTTCAGTGACTAGAACCTAGAATATTGAAATGGCGTGCTGAGAGTGAGCGTCCTTGATTGTTCCCAATCTAGGAGAGAATCATCTAATCTTTCACCATTAAGAATGATGTTAATTAATAGAATTTTGTTGATGTCTTTTTTGTATTTAGGAAATTCCCTTCTATTTCTAGATTATTTAATTTTTATCATTAATAGACATTGAATTTTGTCAAATGTTTTTGTCACCTATTGAGATGAGCACTTTAAAAAATCTGTATGCTCTTAATGTAGTGAATTACATTGGCTTATTTTTTAAAAGATTTTATTTTGAAGTAATTTTAGCACTACAGAAAATTTTCAAAAATAGCACAGAAAATTTCCATTAATATTCTCATCTTATATAACTATAATACAAATAAAAGAACAGGAAACTAGCATTGTTGCAACTGATATTATTTTGTTATTAGCTAAATTACAATGCTTAATCTAATTTCATCAGTTTCCCATTCATTTCTTTGGTCTTTGTCTTTTTTTAAAATTTAAGATGCTATCCAGGATCCCACATCGTATTTACATGTTATTTCTCTTCAGTCTCCTTTCTTCTGTAACAATTCTAGTCTTTCCTGGACTTTCATACCTTAACACTTTTGAAGAGTACTTTGCATTCCTGTGACAAAAGTAATTGGAAATAAATAAGGACGGCATTACCACAAAGGGTCACAAAATGACTTTTGGCATATTACATATTTTGTTTGCGGTTGTCATAAACTTTCATCAAAAACTCATAGAACCATACACTTAAAATGGTGAATCTCACTGTGTGTACAATATGCACCATTAAACTTGATTTAAGAAAGGAAAGAGAAAAACGACAAATAATGTTATAAAAAGGATATAAGTACTATTTCAGTAGACATTCAAAAGATAATCACCAAAGTTATGAAGAGATTTATGTCAGTAAATTTAAAAACTTAAAAATAGACAAATTCCTAGTAAAATGTAATTCATTAAAAGCTGATGGAATATAAAATAGCCTGAAAAATTCTCAGAAACATTAGAGAAATGAAATACTTATTAAAAGTATTCCCACAAAGCTAGTTATATGGGTAAGTTCTATCGAATTTTTACAAGGAATTGTTTCTGTCTTACATTCTTTGGAGTGGAAGTATGTGATTGTGTGTTACAAAATGTGGTGTTCTGAGGTAGTAAGTCAGGCAATATAGGTAAGCCTATGTTTTACTTGGCAATAGATATGCCCTGACATGGAACTTTTATTCTAAAGGAAGGGATGTTTCTTTCTAGTTGGAATGAAGCCTATGATATCATATGAGCCCCATCTTCAGTCTTCTACTGACAATGGAAAGTTAGGCCAGATGATGTCTACACTTATTTCATATCTACATTATATAAGTTTATGACAATTTATCTTAAAGCAAAATTGTCATCACTCCACAGACTGCCTCCTTTTTTTGATTTCCATATGCATGAACTATAGGATTATGTCCACTCGTTTAAAAAATCAAGAAATGTAACTGTCTCCTTTTTTGATTTCCATATGCATGAAGTATAGGACATGTCCACTCATTTT
Organism: Macaca nemestrina; assembly: GCF_043159975.1. Lineage (NCBI taxonomy): Eukaryota > Metazoa > Chordata > Mammalia > Primates > Cercopithecidae > Macaca > Macaca nemestrina. The sequence goes on from NC_092128.1 coordinate 14,933,258, forward strand.
AAAAATTAAGAAATGTCAAAAAAGTGTAAGAGACTGTTGAAAGCCACACTGTCTCCTTCCCCTTGTGTGTCTGCTTATGGCTCTTAAATTTATCACAGATTTGACTTTCACTTAATCTCTAGCCAGAGTACTTGGATAGCCCTTAGCACTTAGTGAATGGGCATAGAGAGTTATGCACTTACATAGTACTTAAATAATAGTTGGCATTTAGTATTTGTGATGGCCCTTAGCAAATTGTTTCTCTGTAAATTGGAGTGTAATAAAACTTTATTTTAAAGACTATTTCTGGTTGTATAATAAGCATCAGTAATTTTAAAGTACATAAAATACCAAGCGCGTTAAATGTTTTGTAGCCTTTCATGTTATCTTCTGATAATGGTTTCCTTATATTTGGAATGGGAATGATAATGCCAGCTCTCCCTATCTTACTACATAAAGGATAAAGAAACAAGGCTATAATGTTTATCGAGTATAAATATACCTTCTGGATTATGTGTCCCCCTCCCCATACTTGTGTTGAAGTCCTAATCCCTAGTACCTCAGAATGTGACTGTATTTGCAGATAAGGTCTTTAAAGAGGTAATTAAGCTAAAATGAAATTATTGGAATAGACACTGATCCAGCACGAGAAGTGTCCTTACAAGAGGAGGAGGTTAAGACACAGACACACACAGAGGGATGACACCTACAAGGCAAGGAGCAAGCCCTCACAAGAAATCAACCTTGCCAACACTTGTATGGCAGACTTCTAACCTTTAGAGCAGTGAGAAAATACCTTTCTGTTATTTGAGCCACCTACCCTATGGTACTTTGCTATGGCAATTCTTACAGTAAATTAATAAAACAGAAGAAATGAGATGACAGACAAAAATGCACTTTAGCAATTAAAGCTATTCAAATGCAAAGTTATATTGTCCAAATTAACAATAATAAAAGTAATGTCGATTCCCATATCTCTATGTGCTGATTTTGCTCTTAATTTTTTTTTTAATTTTTGCAGTTATAGGTTTTTATTTTTAGGAATAGAATTCAAAATAAAAAGAATGTATTTTTCAAAAAATAAATAATGGTAAACTCTTTACAGTAAGCTCATCTGCTATATTTGTCTTCTTTGGAAAACAAGAGTCACTAACTGTAGAGCACCATAGCTGCATGGAGGTGTTTCTCACTTCGTCCTGTTCCCCTTTGCAAAGAAAGTAAAAGATCTCTGAAGGGTAGGTGGTTTAGGAAGCCCTGGACGTAAAAGATTCTCCTATAAGATCTCTATTTGCCTACTGTTCGTAATAATAACATTTTTAGAAGCAGCGTGAGACAATGGTTCTGAGTGTAGACTCTAGATCCAGACAGCCTGAGTTTCAACTAAGAAAAGTGGTCAGGCACCGTGGCTCACGCAGCTACTGAGGCTCAGCTTTTCCTTGGCCAACACTGTCATTGTGTACAAACAACCTTTGGTTATATTGTGATCAGAGTGAAACAAGATCTTTAATTGATGTTTCTCCATGAATCACAAATATAATGCATGTGGCTACTTACATCACATATTATTGTGAGCAAACTTTCAATTGTGAAAATGCATTTGACCAAAAATATAACCTGTCTGAAATATTGAAAAATAACCAGTTATTCAGTGTAAGATCTAGGAATAGGTCCATGATTACAAACAATGTAACAAACCCAACAGTACAATAATATGGTACAGTTTCTTCCAATTACTATCAAGACAAAGAAATGGAGACTAAATAAGTGTGGTAGGTCTAAGGGGGCCATGCCATACTCCACTCATCATGCTGCTATGACATAAAAATACCCCACATCTCACTCCCCAACTCAACAATTCAGCCTCCTACATAACATCCACAGTACACGCTACGTCATCTCCTTCCTGGTTGCCAGGGCAACGTAGTTTTTGCCTGTCAGATCTAAGTTGGGTGGAGAATACTGAGGCAAAGCTGTTTTCTCTAAGTCATCTTGATGAGTCAAGTTGCCAGCTTTGATGTTAACCCAGAGAATTTCCATAATAGTTTCTTCCAGGCCCCCTTCACCTCTTTATTTCTTAGACTGTAAATCATAGGGTTCAGCATTGGTGTCAAAATGGCATAAAAGAGAGAGATCAACTTCTCCTGAAGGACAGAGGGACTGGAGGGATGGATGTAAGTGAAAATGGCCATGCCATAGCACAGGGCAACCACGGTGAGGTGAGAAGCACACGTGTGAAAGGCTTTCCTCCTTCCTTCTCTGGACTGGATCTTTAAGATGGTGGAGATGATCCGGATGTAGGACAAAAGAACCAGACATAAGGGTGTCATCAGAAGAACAATGCTAGACACAATGATGGTGACCTCGTTGGAGGAGGTGTCCACACAAGCCAGCCTGATCAGAGCTAGAATTTCACAGAATATATGATCAATAAACTTGTTTGTGCACATGGGCAGCTGAAAGGTGATGGTGGTATGCATGAGAGAGTTAATGGATCCACTGACCCAGGATGTGATGGCCAACTTAGCACACAGCGCTCCATGCATGATGGCCGAGTATCGCAGGGGGTCACACACAGCCACATAGCGGTCATAGGCCATCACTGCCAGGAGAACAAACTCAATCCCACCTAAGGCCAGGGAAAAAAATAATTGGGCTGCACAGCTCTGCAACGAGATGGCTTTATGTTCTGCAAGAAAATGTGCCAGCAGCTGAGGGACGATGCTTGTGGCATAGGAGACATCGACAAGGGAGAGGTTGGTGAGAAAGAAATACATGGGAGTGTGGAGTCGGCTGTCCAGTCTGATCAGAAGAACAATGAGACAGTTCCCCAGCATGGTCACCATGTACATGACCAAGAATAGGACAAAGAGGGAGACCTGAGCGTCCCAGTCACTGGAAAGGCCGAGGAGAATAAAGTCACTCACCCAAGTCTGGTTATCTGTTCCCATTAAAATATTCAAGGATTATTAATCTGTGGAGAGAGTCAGAAAAAAACAGAAGCTGTTGAGTAACCATAATAATAACTTTTTTCTTTTTTTTTTATACTTTAAATTCTGGGATACATGCGCAGAATTCAAGTTTGTTACATAGGTATACACGTGCCATAGTGGTTTGCTGCACCCATCAACCCATCATCTACATTAGCTATTTCTCCTAATGCTATCCCTCTCCTAGCCCCTCACCCCTCGACAGGCCCTGGTGTGTGATGTTCCCTTCCCTGTGTCCATGTGCTCTCATTGTTCAACTCTCACTTATTAGTGAGAACTTGTGGTGTTTGGTTTTCTGTTCCTGTGTTAGTTTGCTGAGAATCATGGTTTCCAGCTTTATCCATGTCCCTGCAAAGAACATGAACTCATTTTTTTTTAATAGCTGAATAGTATTCCATGGTGTATATGTGCCACATTTTCTTTATCCAGTAAATCATTGATGGGCATTTGGGTTGGTTCCAAGTCTTTGCTATTGTGAATAGTGCTGCAATAAACATATGTGTGCATGTGTCTTTATAGTAGAATGATTTCTAATCCTTTGGGTATATACCCAGTAATGGGATTGCTGGGTCAAATGGTACTTCCGGTTCTAGATCCTTGAGGAATTAACTCAAGATGGATTAAAGACTTAAATGTAAGACCTAAAACCATAAACACTCTAGAAGAAAACCTAGGCAATACCATTCAGGACATAGGCATGGGCAAAGATTTCATGACTAAAACACCAAAAGCAATGGCAACAAAAGCCAAAATTGACAAATGGGATCTAATTAAACTAAAGAACTTCTGCACAGCAAAAGAAACTAGCATCAGAGTGAACACGCAATCTACAGAATGGGAGAAAATGTTTGCAATCTATCCATCTGACAAAGGGCTAATATCCAGAATCCACAAAGAACTTAAACACATTTACGAGAAAAAAAAAACAACAAGCCCATCATGAATAATTTTTTAAGAACACATATGTATATGACCCACCAGTGCTAGCCTCAGTCTTTAGATTATTCACGAAGCTAAGCTAATAACCTGGATTCCAACTGCATTATATCTACTCTGCTTCAGAGAGACAGGCCAGTCCCTAAATAAGGACATGATTTGTCTCAGGGACGTCAGTTAAAGCCTGGAGATAATGTAGTACAGTTTTAGGATTTCTACATTTTTACCATCTTCCCTTGATTCCAGTACAAGAAAAGCATGGTAATGGACAATTGTCTGAAAAATGATAAACAGCAAAGACAGACAATTGGAAAGTATCTCAAATACATGGACTAGACTCAGCTTGATGAAATACATGTATCATTTACCAAAGAAAACATTGGGAAGAGGCAAGGGTCTTGTGGAAAGAGCCTGGAATCAGAGAACCTAGGTTTTATCTAGCAGGTAGGTGATTTTTGTTTAGTGACAAGTTTCATACCTAAGATAGATTACTATTAAATGACTTATAGTTACATTTAAGGTCAAACTTAGATAGGTTATAGGAAAGTACTTGGTGTACACTAATTGGTAGTACTACTATAGTACTATGGGTGTTCGCAGTAAGATGACTTCTGCCTTGGGGTAAAGTAGCAAATGTGTTTACTGTCATATACCCTCCACAAAATCAAATATAAATTGATAGCAACCTCTGATAGATCTGAAGGCTTGGATGCTTTGAGGATTCACTGGCCTTTTTGATAGGCTTTGGTTTCTTCAATCATTAGTGGGATAAAGGAGGACATTGTGATGGCATCTTGTTCTTTGTATTTTTCTCTTTTCAACTTGCTACTGTTAAGAATCTATCCTTTAAATGCGGGGTTAAAAGAAAGCGAACAAAAAGATGAATGCTTAGACATTTTAGACACAAGGGATGTAGCCAAAGCAGGTGTTTAAAGACCCTTCTTCCCTGTCTTCAGGGAAGATGTGTTTTGGAATGGAGATTCCCTGATGTTTTCTTTTGCAAATGCTTTTTCAGTAAAACTAATGTGCTACATCATCAATTGTGAACCTTAAACAGAAACAGGTTACATTTGAAAAAGTTTTAGAACTGACTCCTTCTTATTTCATGTCCACCTATTCACTAACTTTTCTTTTATTGCAGTGTACACAGTAAGGGAAACTAGGAGAGAAAGGAGGCAGGGGGCATTGAGGGCAGAAGCAGGGCAAACTAGAATGTCTTAGCTACACGAGAAAGACTGTCAATGCTGCAAGTCGATAAAGTATTAAACAAAATATGTAGTTCCAGAAATGCTCGTCTCCTTCATGGTTCAGAGTCACATTTATTTTTTCTAAACTCTCCCATAATGTTCTCCTCAAAAGTTTCTTCCGCCTCCAACACTTCCGCCTTTACTGCTCTGTCCTGATGCTCCCACCAGCACCCCTCAGGGTGCTTTTCTTCAATCCTGACCGGCCTGAGAATACATCTGATTGCCTCAGAGAAGACATTCTAATTAAATTCTACAACCTCAAGTATATATTTTACTTAAAAATAACTGCCAACCCTTGTTGAATAAATAGAAGATGTGCACCAGAAGTAGACATTTTTTCCACTAATTAGGCAAATATCTTGCAGTGCCATCTTTGCAAGATGCTGATTTCAGGGTGAAGATCACCCTTCCCTGTTCTCGAAGCGTTTGCTCATCAGTGGGGAAAAAGACAGACACAGTGATTGTCACCAGATCATTTTCTCCTCTGCCCAACAGGAGACCCTGCGAGCCCGTGACTGACTGTGCTCCTCTCAGCCACCCTACACGTCTCTCCACTATAGTCCTTGTCACATTACAAATGAGTGACAGTGTCTCATCTCAGAGAAAATGTGAACTTCAGAGTCTAACAGCTTCTGTTGTGGAACCACATCTGTTTGTTCTGCTTCCCGAGACTTGGAGCAAGATACTTAGCATCTCTGAGCCTCATATTCTTCATGTGTGAAATGTGCCTAATATTGGCCAGCTGAAAGGTCCTGGGTGAAATTAAAGGAGTTGGACGACTAAAGTTCCTACAGGAGTGCTGGAACAGGCAGGTGTTTGTTATTTACTGATGATCCTTAGTCTTGATTTCACTCTCTCTCTTTCAGAATCTTCTTTAACCACTTACTCCTCCTCTCTACCATCCTCACGTTCCTCTTGCTCCTAAGCAACTCCTTCTCCCTCATTATAAAAGAAAATATACAGAAAATATTTAGGAAGCTTTAGCGTATAGATAGCATTCTAAATCCCCCTTCATTTCACATCCCTAATGACTAGAATCCATTTTCTGGATTTATTTCCTGATATTCATTCCTTAGCCAGTGGAAATTTCTACCCTCACTAATCTATAGAATTTGAATTTTTTTTTTTTTTTTTTTTTTTTTTTTAGATGGAGTTTTGCTCTGTCGCCCAGGCTGGAGTGCAGTGGCGCAATCTCGGCTCACCACAACCTCTGCCTCCCAGATTCAAGCGATTCTCCTGTCTCAGCCTCCTGAGTAGCTGGGATTACAGGAGCCCACCACTACGCCTGGCTAATTTTTGGTATTTTTCGTAAAGACGGGGTTTTACCATGTTGGCCAGGCTGGTCTCCCCGACCTCAGGTGATCTGCCTGCCTCAGCCTCCCAAAGTGCTGGGATTACAGGCGTGAGCCACCGTGCCCGGCCGAATTTGAAAACTTAAAGGTTACTGATAACCTGTCATCAGCAATTCCAGAGAATTTTATTCTATTTGCATTCTTCACTCAGCTTTTAACAATGTTACCTATTTGTTCCTTCAAAGTCACAACTCTGTCATGCACTTCTGTCCTGATCTTCCTCCAATCCATTTGCCTTGTGAGCATTCTTAACCTTCTTAGTTCTCCTGCTCCGTTCTATGAGCATTTGCTAAGGTTCTGTGCTCAGAAGTCGGACTCTACTTCTAAAGTTTTTATTGGAAGGCTTGTTATTTCTAGCTATAATAATTAATATCAGCTCTATATGGCTCACTCTCGATTTCACATTTACCTTCTAGATTTCCCTCCAAAACTCCAAATGCATTCTGCAAAAGCTGAATGAATGTTTCCTAAATGTCTCACAAATGCCTGTACTCCCCTATCCACAAATGAAATTCCACCCTGTCCTCTTTATTTCTATCAACAGAATTAGATTTGTCCCACTCTTCCAATGAACCATCTTTTATTTTTCCCTCCTCCTCCCCATGAGTAAATCCTCTTCCTTTATATCTTCTATTGCTTATCATTCATCTTCCTCTTAATCTTCATCTACATTTCCCTTTGTCCTCATCATTCCCATTTTATAATCCTTTCCACTCTCTTTGTCAATTCAAACAGAGGATGAGTCGGATACAATCTTGGATAAGGCTTGAATCCAATCGCAAACATAGTCAGGCATAGTGAGTCTTCCCCATGTCATAGAGATGATGCTGTACATCACTACATATATGATGCCCCACTGCTAGGGAGTAAAAGACCAAAAGGTTTTCTCCTGGGAAAATTTGTTTGTACATCATCTTTTGTAAAACTTTTTTGAGTCTTCATCATATGTGGCCTCCTTTTGGAGCTCTCTACAACCTCAGCTGACGCAGAGTTCTGAACACAGAAACAGAGCACATGAAGATAAGATGCACAACTTAACAGCTATTTCTCTTTCATGCTGGTCCAAACAAACAAGAAGCTTACCTTTATACAGTGCAGCTCTCAGTGGAAATGGAATTTTTGTTTAGCGAAAGATTCATCTGACCTGTTGTTGAACACTTGGTTTTGATATACACGAAATACATCCATCTTGGAGAGGAGTATTTTCATCATCCTAGCGCTGGGGAATGGAGAACCCAGTGCCACTGGGCAGACAGTGTCCCCAAGATGGTTTTATATCCTGAGAAGAAAAATAGCTTTACTTCTTTGGGGTCTTGTTATCTACTTCCTGTCTTGATTTGGTTGTCTGACTTTTCACATAATCTGAATCCAATTACTGAGACCTAGTTTCTGAAACGTGCAATTCTGAAGTTCACCCTAGAGACATAATTTATCATGGTCTCACTCTGTTTATGCTACACCTTCTCTAGAGCTCTTGTCCCTCATATCTCAGAATATTCTTTTCCAGTGTAGTTTCCTCACTCTAGCAAGTTTCCATAGTGCAATCCCTAAGCTCATTTGAGAGATGCTGAATGACAGTCAGGAGACCTCAACTGCGGGCCCAGTTTGCATTCTAAGAGCCTTTTAACTTTGAACAATTAATTTAATTATCTTACATTTCATTTTTGTTTCTATTGAAAAGAAAATATGGCTGGCCATGGTGGTTCATGCTTGTAATCCCAGCACTGTGAGAGACTGAGGCTGGAGGATTGCTTGAGGTCAAGTGTTCAAAATCAGTCTGGGCAACAGAGTAAGACCCCAACCCTACAAAAAAAAAAAAGTTTTTTAGTTAACTGGCCGTAGTGGCACATACCTGTAGTCCTAGCCACTCAGGAGGCTGAAGGTGGAAGATTGCTTGAGTCCAGGAGCTCAAAGTTAAGTTAGCTATGATTGTGCTACTGCTCTCCAGCCTGGGCAACACAGAAAAAGAAAGAAAGAAAAGAAAGTCAAAATATTTAGTATACACACTCTTAGGAGAATAATTGAGATGACAGACTTTAAAATAATTGACAATTTTTATTTTCTGGAAAGGTAATATACCCCTACTACATGTTCATGAAATGTTTTATTTATCTAGCCTTCTCACCTAAGCATCTTCCCCAAAAATGATATAGAATTTATCCATGGTATCTCTATTTTTTAGTTAATAATCATTCTCTTCTCCAGTCTCAGTTTTTACCCCTTCTTTTTTTCTCTGCTAATACTAAAGTCTGGAATTGAATAAACATACAACAAAAATGTACTTAAGCCTCTGGCCTTCAGAAAGCAAAATTACTTTCCTACATTTGTTACAATACTTAAGATGAGCAGGTTTCAGGCTGAGCATGGTGGCTCACACCTGTAATCTCACCACTTTGGGAGACCGAGGCTGGCAGATCACCTGAGGTCAGGTGATCTGAGCCTGGCCAACATGGTGAAACCCCGTCTCTACTAAAAAATACAAAAATTAGCCAGATGTTATGGTGGGTGCCTGTAATCCCAGCTACTCGGGAGGCTGAGGCAGGGAGAATTGCTTGAACCCGGGAGGTGGAGGTTGCAGTGAGCCGAGATTGCACCACTGCACTCCAGCCTAGGTGAAAGAGTGACACTCTGTCAAAAATAATAATAATAAAAATAAAATAAATAAATAAATAAGAGGTTTCGCATTCATAGTTTGTATTTCTGATTGAAACTTCCTAATAAATCATATTGTACTATTTTTGCCCCTCTTTAAGCCTCTGTTTGTACCCACCCTCTGAAGATAGTTCTGTGATGAGCTCTCAAATGTTAATCAGTGCCTGCAATGGTCATGTCTACCTCAGTCTAGTATTAAGTTGTTTTCTAAGCAAGGCCCCCCTCCAACAAAGTGGTGGACCATAAAGATTTAGTGCCCCAACCTCTTGGGAAATTACCCGGAACTAGCATACGTTTGAGGGAAACTACGGAAGAAGGTTACAGGTACTCCCAAATTGGCTCATACACACAGAAGTAATGGAGTGTGGGAGTGGCTGCATTGGCAACACAGAGCTGATAGATTCCCCTCAGGAGCTTCATGCATTAGAGTGTTAATTGCTGTCACCACTCCCAATTCTCAAGGGCAGGGCCTCCATGCCACTCTTATTTTTCTTGTGGAAGACTGTTCTTCTCTATCCCTGTTTCCTGCAGAACCCCACTGAAGCCTTAGGTCACTCTAAAAAAAATTCATAAAAGCTTGCTTGGTAGAGTTTTAGGCTATTCCCCTATAACCCAAATCTAGCTTTTATCCTTCAATGCACCGATTCCAGTGAGCAGTGAATAGGCCTATATTCACAACGGGTTAAAGGGAAAAAATAAACCCTCTCCCTTGGCTCTAGTATTCTCTTATTTCTCCTTCCGGAGACAAGAGAGTTGTGCTTTGTTCTGCTGAGATATATGCAAAGAATATAATGGGCCACTGTGAACTTTACAAGAGTCCATGGATATCCAGTGTATGTCTCATGGTACTATTTAAGTTGCAAAATAATAGCATTGAATAAAAAATTCAATGCTTTTTATTCAATAAAAATGTAATTTTTATTTTTATGTTTATGTTACACCTTCTCTAGAGCTCTTGTCCCTCATATCTCAGAATATTCTTTTCCAGTGTAGTTTCCTCACTCTAGCAAGTTTCCATAGTGCAGTCCCTAAGCTCATTTGACTTATGTAGAAAAGTGAATCTTAGATGTAGAAAAAGTGAATCTTATGTTCTACTGGGAAAAAAAGAGAAAGGAAGAAAGTTATCCAAAATAATACAACAGATTAACTTTGCGTACCTCTTCAAATTTTTAATATATATGAAGAGATTTCACACAATTTTGAGATAATGCAAGCATAGTGTCATTGTCTGATGTGTTCTTTATCCAGTATGTGCCCTTAAATGAATCATTTCTCTATTTATTTATTCGTCTACCAAGTCAAATACCGGTAATTCCTCAGTACCACCATGTACCTATCTACTTCCATTTTTAAGACTGCTTCATAGTTGTCTATCTCGAAATTGAATGAGTTCCTTCAACAAGCATTCATAAAGGCACACTAATATTTACTATAAATTCATACCCTTGGTATTGCAGAAAAATAAACATGAATATAACAAACTACTTCCTGCTAGGAATTATGCATATAATTAGAGTTGGCTACTTCCAGAGAAGCAGTTTGTTGGGCTCGCAATTCCTTGGCCTAAAAAGCATCATTTGCCATCGTTACAGTTTACTTAGCTTAACCTTAGCACACATTTTCTCACACTGTTAAAACTGACATTAAAAAGTAATTGAGGCCGGGCGCGGTGGCTCACACCTGTAATCCCAGCGCTTTGGGAGGCCGAGGCGGGCAGATCATGAGGTCAGGAGATGGAGACCAATCTGGCTAACACGGTGAAACCCCCTCTCTACTAAAAATACAAAAAATTAGTTGGGCGTGGTGGCACGCCACTATAGTCCCAGTTACTAGGGAGGCTGAGGCAGGAGAATCACTTGAGCCCAGGAAGCGGAGGTTGTAGTGAGCCAAGATCGTGCCACTGCACTCCAGCCTGGATGACAGAGTGAGACTCTGTCTCAAAAAAAAAAAAAAAAGTAATTGAAAATGTGTCATTCTGGAGATGGATGTTGGTAACAGAGAAGAGTGCATGGTAGTATGGCATGGTGGGGAGTGGAGATATGTGAACTCTCTGTTAAACGTGTCTATGAATGTAAAACTGCTCAAAAAATAAAGTCTATTTAAAAAGGAAAAATGGTAATTGAGCTTGTTCTAGCTTTCACTTAGGTTGTAAAAAGCTGGAAAGAGCATTGCTTCCATCCTAAAACCAGAAAAGGTTTGATAACCTACACAACTGTAACTATTCTTGAATTGATAAGAGAGCTGAGGTTGTAGGGAAACTAACTAGCATGAAATCTGAGGAAATACAGGTAACCCCAGAAAGACATGGGGCGTGAGCTCTGTGTTACCTGGGCCAGAGCATGAGAGGAAAATGAGGCCACCCTAGGTGCTAGTAAGAATTGCTTTGCCAAATTGCTGAAGGTTAAGTGTGAGGTACTGTGAGAATCAGGAACCGCAGATAAATGAGAAGTTTACATCTTTTCTCAATATTTTATTCTCAGACTTGGAGACTTGGAATGTCCTGATGAGAATGCTTGAGGGAGGGTGAAACGCCACAGAAAGCCTCCTTTACGATGCAGGTTGAGGTAAGGGCAGCAATAGTGGCTGCAGGAAGACAGGAAGCCCACTCACTCTTACCAAGTCTGTCTCCCGCATGGGACGAAACCCGGAATCACTCACTGGAGGAAGGGCAGGAACGATTTTTTCCCCACAGACAGAGGAAGACTACTGCCGAGGGAAGGAAAAAGCAAACAAACAAAAATAAACACTTTCTAGCCCTGAGTCCAGACCATGAGCCCTGTCCTAAGGCTGGGAAAGAGACTGGATCACTGTGACCCAGGGACAAGGACAAACGATGTGCCTAAGACTGAGATAGATCTGGAATAGCAAAGCATAATCCCCATTCTCTGTCACCAGGACAGCAAGAATTGAAGAGCAGGTATTGTGGCTTAAGTTTACCATGGACAAAAGGCAGCATGTGGAAAGACACAGTATGGTGTGGAGTCTCACAGTAAGAGCTTAAAACTGAGGGTGGACCAGCAATGTTTGAGAAAACCCTCCAACAATTAACTCTTCACCCCAAGCACAAGCAATGCTCAATGCTAGAGAAATTTAGATTCATTGGTGCACGGAGGATAATCAACAACAAAACTCAAATCCAGGTCAACCCCGGATGCCACTGATTCCCACATCCCCTGGACCTACCTACACACACACAACACACAAAACTGTAGGACAACAGTGTTTTGTGGTTTTTCTTGTAGAGATTGTTTACCCCCTTGTTAGCTGTATTCCTTGGTATCTTATTTTGAGCATGTGGCTACTGCAAATGGGCTTGTGCATTTGATTTGGCTCTGAGTTAGAATGCTATGGGTATATAGAAACTATACTGATTTTTGTACTCTGAAACTTTACTGAAGTTGTGTATAAGTTCCAGGAGTCTTTTGGCAAAGTCCTTTGGGTTTTCTAGGTTTGGAATCATATTGTCACTGAAGAGAGATAATTTAACTTCTTATTTTCCTATTCAGATGCCTTATGGTTCTTTCTCTTGCCTGATTGCTCTGGCTAGGACTTCCAGTACCATACCGAAAAGGAGTGGTGAGATTGGGCATCCTTGTCTAGTTTCAGTTCTCAGTGGGACTGGTTCCAATTTTTGCCTATTCAGTATGATGTTAGCTGTGGGTTTGTCATAAAAGGCTCTTATGATTTTGAGGTACGTCCCTTTTGCCTACTTTGTCGAGAGTGTTTTTTTTTTTCATGAAAAAAATGTTGGATTTTATAAAAAGATTTTTCTGCATCTATTGAGATGACCATATGGTTTTTGTCTTTAAGTCTGTTTATGTGGCGAATCATATTTATTGATTTGTGTATGTTGAACCAACCTTGTATCCCAGGAATAAAGCTTACTTGATCATGATGAATTAACTCTTTGATAGGCTGCTGGATTTGGTTTGCTCATGTTTTTTGAGGATTTCTGCATCATCCACCAATGATATTGGACCAAAATTATCTTTTTTTGTTGTGTTTCTAACAGACTTTGGTACCAAGATGATGATGCTGGTTTTGTAGAACAAGTTAGAGAGAAGCCCCTTCTTCAGCATCAGTTCTTTTTTACATAGGGTAGAATTTGGCTATTAATCCATCTGTTCCATAGTTTGTTTGTATTTATTTATTTATTGACAGGTTTTTTAAATTACTGATTCAATTTCAGAACTCATTATTGGTCTTTTCAGGCTTTTAGTTTCTTCCTGGTTAAATCTTGGGAAGTTGTGTGTTTCCAGGAATTTATCCAGGTTCTCCAGGTTTTCTAATTTGTGTGCATAGAAGTGTTCATAACAGTCTCTGTGGTTCTTTTGTATTTACGTGGGATCAGTTGTAACATCATAGCCGTCATTCCTAACTGTGCTTATTTAGATCTCTTCTATTTTTTTTTGTGTAACGTCATAGCCGTCATTCCTAACTGTGCTTATTTAGATCTCTTCTATTTTTTTTTTTGTTAATCTAGCTAGTGGTCTATTGATCTTATTTATTTTTTTAAAAATCAACTTTTGGAATCATTGATCTCTTATATGGATTTTTGTGTCTCAACTTCATTCACTGCTCAAAGAAATTGGAGACAACACAAATAAATGGAAAAACGTTCCATGCTTATGGATTGGAAAAATCAATATCATTTAAATGGTCATACTGCTCAAAGCAATGTACAGATTCAATGCTATTCCTGTTCAAACTGCCAATATCATTTTTCAAATTAGAGAAAGCTATTCTAAAATTCACAGGGAAAACAAAAAGAGCCCAAATAGCCAAAGCAATCCTAAGAAAAAACAAACAAACAATAATAACAAAAAACCAAAGCTGGAGGCATCACATTACCTTATTTCATAATATGCTGCTACAGTAACCAGAAAATGTATAATACTGGCATAAAAACAGACACACAAAGCAAGGAACGGAATAGAGAACCAAAAATAAAGCTGCACATCTACAATCATCTGGTAATCAATAAACCTGACAAAAATTAGCAATTGGAAAAAGACTCCCAATTCAATAAATTGTGCTGAGATAACTGGCTATCCATATGCAAAACAATGAAACTGGATGATCACTTATCTCCATATACAAAAATTAACTGAAGGTGGATTAGATACTTAAAAGTAAGATCTCAAACTATAAGAATTCCAGAATAAAACCTGGAAAATACCCTTCTTGAAATTGGCCTTAGCAAAGAATGTATGGCTAAGTTTTCAAAAGCAATTGCAGCAACAACAAAAATGGACATGTGGGACCTAATTAAATTAAAGAGCTTCTCCACAGCAAAAGAAACTATCAACAGAGTAAACAGAAAACACACAGAATGGGAGAAAATATTTGCAAAGCATGCATCCAACAAAAGTCTAATATCCAGAATCTATGAGAAACTTAAATCAATAAGTCAAAAGCAAATAACCTCTTTAAAAAGTGAACAAAGGACATGAAGAGATACTTCTCAAAAGAAGACATACAAGCGGCCAACAAACATATGAAAAAATGCTCATTATTACTAATCATCAGAGAAATGCAAATCAAAACAACAGTGGTACATCTAACACCAGCCAGGATGGCTAAAAAATTAAAAAAATAGAAAAAAACAGATGTTGGCAAGGCAATGGAGAAAAACGGACATGTATACACTGTCTGTGGAAGGGTAAACTAGTCCAGTCACCGTGGAGAGAAGTTTGGAGATTTCTCAAACAACTGAGAGTAGAACTACCATCCAACCTAACAATCCTATTACTGAGTATATACCCAAAGGAAAATAAATCATTCTATTAAAAGGACACATGCACCTATATGTTCATTGCAGTGCTATTCACAATAGCAAAGTCATGTAATCAACCTAGGTGTCCATCAATGATGAATTAGATAAAGAAAATGTGGTACATATATACTATGGAATACTATGCAGCCATAAAGAAAAATAAAATCACATCCTATGTGGCAACATGGATGGAGCTGAAGGCCATTACCTTAAGCAAACTAGCATAGAAACAGAATACCCATGTTCTCATTTATAAGTGGCAGCTAAACATTGTGTACACATGGACATAGAAAAGGGAACAACAGACAATGGGGACTAGTATAAAGGGGAGAAAGAGAGGAGGGAAAAAACTAAAAATACTAGCTGTTGGGTACTATGCTCACTACCTGAGTGATGGGTTCAGTCATACCGTAAACCTCAGCATCGTGCAATGTACCTTTGCAACAAACCTTCACATGTACCTCCTGATCCTAAAATAAAGTTGAAAAAGAAAAAATACTGCAGGACAAGCAAAAGAGGCATGCCCATTTCAAGTCATACTCTTATTTTTTCTCAGAGTCTAGTATCCTACACACACAATGTTTGGATCTAACCAAAATTAAAGATCAGAGGAAAAAGCTGGAAAAAAATGTCACTGAGCAAAAGAATTAACACAACCAGAATCAAATATGGCCTGAATATAGGAACTATCACACAGGGACTTAAAATAACTCTCTTTGATAAGTGAACAGATCCTGTGGAAAAGATGGTCAGCCTCTGTAAATGTATAAGGAATTTGTACTGTAAATTGAAAACTGTATGAAAGAATCAAATGGAAATGCTGGACATGAAGAACATAATAACAGATGAAGAATGCTGATGAGTGGGTTCAAGAGAGCCAAGAAACAATCAGTGAAGATAAAGGTAAATCAATAGGGATTAGCAAGACTGAAGCACAAAGAGAAAATAATAATAATGATAAAATAGAAGAGAGCAGCCAAGGACTGTGGTACAATATCAAACAATCTAACATACATAAAATTTGAAAATTCCAGAAGAGAAATCAAAGCAAAGTAAACGGAGAAGTATTTGAAGAGATAATGACTGAGAAAAAAAATAAAAGAAATTGGAGCTCAAATCCAAGAGGCTCAGCCAAATAGCATAACTGAAAATAAGCAAAGGAAAGTCTACATTCATGGTATTCAAACTGTCAAAAAGCTAAAATAAAAGTGAAAACCTTGAAAACAGACCAAGGGAAAAAAAAGATACATCATACACAGAAAAACAAAAACACAAATCAATGCAGATATCTTGTCAGAAACTATGCTAGCCAGAAGAAAATGGAGTTACATCTTTAAAACTGTGAGATGGGGAAAACTATCAGCTAAGAATTTTACATGCAGAGAAAATATGTTTTTGAAAATTAAAGAAAAATAAATTCTTTTTCAGAAAAAAAGCAAATAAATATATTTCCAGCAGACTTAGACCAGAAGAAGTGTTTTTTGTTTGTTTGTTTGAGACAGAGTCTTGCTCTGTCGCCCAGGCTAGAGTGCAGTGGTGTGTTCTCGGCTCACTGCCAGCTCCACCTCCTGGGTTCACACCGTTCTCCTGCCTTAGCTTCCCAAGTAGCTGGGACTACAGGAACCCGCCACCACACCCAGCTAATTTTTTGTATTTTTAGTAGAGACGGTGTTTCACCATGTTAGCCAGGTTGGTGTCGATCTCCTGACCTCGTGATCCGCCCGCCTCAGCCTCCCAAAGTGCTGGGATTACAGGTGTGAGCCACCGCGCCTGGCCCCAGAAGAAGTGTTAATAGAAATTCTTCAGGAATAGAATACCAGACAGAAAATTGGATCTATACAAGAAAAGAAAAAAGAAAGAAAAGAAAAGAATAGAATAGAAAAGAAAAGAAAAAGAAAGGAAAAAAGAAAAAAAAAGAAAAGAAAGGAAAAGAAAAGAAAAGGAAGGTAGGTCATCCTGGAAATGGTAAGATTTAAGGTTAACATAAAATTCACTTTTAAATATTTAACAGACTACAGGATAATTGACCTAATTAAACTAAAGAGCTTCTGCACAGCCAAAGCTGAAACAGCATAGCAATTATTTGTATTCATAGTTTATGTTAATGTAAAATCTTTGAAAATAAAAGTGTAAAAATGAGGGGTAGCAAATAGTAGCACACTAAGGTTCCTGTATGAATATGGAATATCCTGTGAATACGCTATTGTACATGATAAAAGGGCCTTGCAGATGCATCTAAATGAAGGATTTTTAAATTGGGATATTGTCCTGGACAATCTGGGTGGCCCCAGTGTAATCACAAGTTTCTTGTAAAGAACAAGATACGAGGATCAGGGCCAGAAGAAAGATGTGTGATGACAGAGGATCATTTATCTGTCATCATAAGGAGGACAGAGTGGAGTGGAGGATCAGAGTCACAGAGAGGTTTGCTGTGCTGTTGGTCTTGTGGAAGGAGGAGCCACGAGCCAAGGAGTGGAGGTCAGCTCAAAAAGCAGGAAAGCAAGAAATGGAATCTTCCCCAGAGACCCCAGGGAGAAACGTAGCTCTGGCAACAGCTTGATTTTGCCCTAGTAGAACCCATATCAGACTCTGACCTTTGTAATGTTAAGGTAATAATTTTGTAATGTTTTGAGTCACAAAGTTTGTGGGACTTTGTAAAATAAAGTGGAACTAAAATAGGCTCACGTTCACCAAATATGGGGCAGTTTGAACATCAATAAAGACAATAATTGTCATGGATTAAGACACATCGAATAAATGTGAGTACACGACTATAATGAAAAAAAACCTCACCTCATTTGTTGTATTGAAAAGTGGCAAAGAGGAAAAATTTAAAAATTTATTTTGCCTTTCTCATACCAACTGTACCTCAGGAGGATGAAATAGTGATGAGGTGGAAGTTTCTCTCTGTAAACGTATTTTAGATTATAAAGAGAAAAGGATGATAGACTCTCATCATGTTGAACCCCTAATAAATTAATAGAGCTAGGTCAGTCCTTCTCTATCGGGGGCAATATTGGCATTGCCTAGTGGGGAGGGAGTACTAGGGCCATCTAGTAGGTAGATGTTAGGAATGTTGCTAAGTATCCTACCATGCACAAAATAGCCCCCATAACAAATAATTATTCAGCCCAAAATGTCAATAGATATTTGGCACTTTTGAAAAATCCTGACCTGTGCGATATAATAACTGTAACAATCCCCAGAAAAAAAAAAAGAAACATTGTGTTTCTTGCTGCAAACATTGTGTGCTTCTTGCTAGAAGGACATGTGACCATCTGTGAAATACTATTGTCAGAAAAATAAATAAATAAGTCTGATGAAACCTCTGGATTAAACGGGAGATACAGAAATAAAATAACATGTAAAATTATACTATAGGGATGTCAGCAAAAAATCTAGACTGTATGAGAGATCCAACAGAAACAAATGATGCAGTTTTATTTACAAAATAATTCCAACAGTAAGAAAGCAGAATTTATAGGTTACTAAATTACTATAAATTTATTAATTGATAGAGTAGAAGAATTCTCAGAGGCATAGTAGACAATTGGAATATATGGGTCTCATTCAGATTCTTATTTAAACAAACTGTAATTTTTATATGTATTAGATATTTAAGGAAAACCTTCAGTGGTGTTTTTATGGTTATTAACTAATGAAAAACATGTTATTTTCAAATGCTTTTCAGTGCCTTTTTAAATTTTTTCTATTTAATGCCTAAATAAACAATAAAGTTTAGAATAGCATCTTATTTTGTATTCCTGTATCAAGATAAAGGTCATGCCTTCTATGGGGAATGTCTTTCACAAGCAGCTGTGAATTACAAGTGTGTGCAGTCATAAGGTGATCCAACTAATTTAATTTATGAAGATTTAAGTTACTGAGAAAGTGCAGCCTTGAAATTAAAAAGTCTACCAAATAAAAAAGATAAAAATTGAAATGTAATAGATGGAATATATGATGGTTAATATTGACCATCAACTTGATTGGATTGAAGGTTACAAAGTATTGTTCCTGGGTGTGTCTGTGGAGATGTTGCCAAAGGAGATTAACATTTGAGTCAGTGGACTGGGAGAGGCAGACCCACCCTCAGTCTGGGTGGGCACCATCTAATCAGCTGCCAGCATGGCTAGGATAAAAGCAGGAAGAGGAACATGGATGCACTAGATTGCCTGAGTCTTCTGGCCTCCATCTTTCTCCTGTGCTGGATGCATCCTGACCTTAAACATCAGACTCCACTCCAATTTCTTCAGCTTTTGGACTCTTGGACCTACAACAGTGGTTGGCAAGAGGCTCTAGGGCCTTTGGCCACAGACTGAAGGCTGCACTGCTGGCTTCCCTACTTTTGAGGTTTTGGAACTCCAACTGGCTTCCTTGCTCCTCAGCCTACAGAAGGCCTATTGTGGGACTTTACCTTTTGATCGTGTGAGTCAATACTCCTTAATAAACTTCTTTTCATATATTCGTCTATCCTATTAGTCTTGTCTCTCTAAAGAACCCTGACGAATACAGAATATGAGACTATAGTAGTCTATTTCCACATACCTAATGCCCACTCTCAGCATTTCTGCTTCCTGAGATATCAAGACTTGGATAACCCTTCCAGGAAGAATCCCAACATGCTTAGGAGGGGTCTGAAGGCAAAGGATTGTGTGATGGTTGATGGAGAAATGTCACAAACGCTGTGACCACATGACCGCTTACAGAAATGAAGATATAGCATCTTCATGTATTTTCCTCCCTGATGTATTATGTATATATTTGTATTTTTGATTACTTTCTTCTTATCTCTTTCCCATACCATTTTATATAGGGCATGTTCATGATGGTGAATTTTCCAGTTTACTACACAATGTACAGAATGTTCTGACAGTATCCTCACATTTTAGAAGAGGAATGAGATTCAGATGGCATTTCCAATCTGGGAGATGAAGTGTTTTAGCTGACATCACTTTTAAATGACACTACTTTTACTTGTCTCCTTCCCATTGCATCTAACTTCATTCAGACATCTCTAACGTCTCAAGAGTATTACTGAAGCAGACCCAGCAGGCAGGCTGGTCGTCTTGCCTCTAATCTTTTTTGCCACTATCTCATTTGCCAGAGTGATAGTTTTTAAATGTGATTTTTTTTTCAATCTGTACTCCTTCTAAAAATTCTCCATGGGCTATTGTTTTCTATCAGAATAAAATTAAAAGATACTTAGACATTTGACACCTTCCAGGATCTGACCATGTCTAACCCGCCTGCTTTATCCTTACTACTCCCTCACTCTTCTCTGCCCTGAAATTGAACTTCCAGCATTTTTTGGACTTTCATTCTTGCTCACATCTCTACAACTTTATACAGGTTGTTTCTTGTTTGGGTTTCTTATCTTCTAGATAACTTGTTCTTACATTTCTGGTCTCAACCCAAAGGTCCTTTTATAGGAAGCCTTCTGCAATCATTTCCAGCAGATTTCCCTTCACTGTAACACTTACCACAATGCGTTATCATTGTTTCATCATCTGTCTTCCCTACTATGCGAAATTGTCCTTGTCAGGATGGTATCATATTGACTATTGTGTCCAACAACCATTTATTGACACTGACACAGAATAGATACTCCACTGATAATACTTGAAATAAAATTTTAATTTGCCAGCATTGTCATCTTTTAGGATGCCTGCCTATCTTGCAAAATTTAAGATTGCATTACTATTAATATAAAATTCAGATATCAAATGGGCTTTGAGTTCTATGTCTTCAACACTGTAAGAAAGCTTAGATTCTATGATGATGTGTTGACAAATGTAAGAAATGCAAATCAACTGACTTAAAGAAAATGCAAAAGGAAGAAAGGACTTTGACACCTTCAATGGAGTAGAGAGAACAGCTATGATCGTATTCTTTCTTTTCTTTCCCCTTTCTCAGTTATGTCTTCTCCTTCTTTTATATCAGTTATGCTTCTTTTCAAAGGGAATTCCACTGTCAGACAAGCCCAGGTTACAAGATTTACGAAAGTTCACCTGTGGCTCTGTTGTGTGTGTGAGGGCAGGAAAGACAGAGGGGGCAAGAGAAGTTCTCAGTGTGGAGACTTGAGGGCAACATTTGCCCAGCTAACTGACCTTCTTTGATGTTCAAAAATTCATATTAAATTATCTTACCCTTCACTGACTTTGGCTGAAGAGTTTGTCATTAGATTAACTGTCTTTGACCTTTTATACAGTATCTCATAATTTGTGTGCTTTTTCGTGTGTTTCTGAAGATTCAGAGAGGGCCAGGTGTGGTGGCTCACACTTGTAATCCCAGCACTTTGGGAAGCCGAGGCAGGTGGATCACCCGAGGTCAGGAGTTCAAGACCAGCCTGACCAACATGGAGAAACCCCATCTCTACTAAAAAATATATTAAAAATTAGCCAGGCATGGTGGCACATGCCGGTAATCTCAGCTACTTGGGAGGCTGAGGCAGGAGAATCACTTGAACCCAGGAGGCAGAGGTTGCAGTAAGCCAAGATCACGCCATTGCACTCCAGCCTGGGCAACAAGAGTGAAACTCCATCTCAAAAAATAAAAATAAAAAATAAATAAATAAAGCTTCAGAGGAAGAGCTTATGAATTTTTCAGAGATTAATCATTTTTAATATTTTAAATGACATACCTATATATGCAGTAAAATTCTTCTCAAACTGTTTGGATACTGTCAAGGAGTGCCTGAAGCTTAACTTTTCTTGGTCAATAATAGTCTTTAGTACAAACAACCATTGATTATAACCCTATAAAGGTAAAACAAGACCTTGAGTTGGTATGTTTTCACTGAATTACCTCCGGCACTCAGGAAAAGACATTATGTTCACCTTTTGTAGGTCCTGCACAAAAACATTTTAGTCAGTCTTGACAATAACACTTTTCTCAGAATGTTGACTCACACAATTACTGCGTATGATGACTTACGCTACAAATTATTTAAAGTGAGTCTTCAAATGTAAAAATGCATTTTGTTTTAATGGAAGCACCATAACCTTTTATAAAATGTGGATGTGTAAGTACCAGTGGTCTAAGGTAACATCCATGAATAGGTTTATGATTACAAACGATGTGACAAATCAAAACAGTAAGTAGTAATTTTTTTTCAATGATCGTCAGGCTGTAAGAGTGGAGGTGGAAGAAGTGTGGGAAGTTTTATAACAGCAATATCTAACTCCACTGTTCATAAACATAACCCCACATCCCACACCCCATCCAACTCAACCACTCAGCCTCCTACATAACACCCACAGTTCATGTTATGTCGTCTCCTTCCTGGTTGCCAGGACAACATAGTTTACACCTGTGAGATCTGAGTTGGGTGAACACTGAGGTAAAGCTGTTTTCTCTAAGTCATGCTCGTGAGTCAAGTTGCCAACTTTGATGCTAACCCAGAGAATTTCCATAATAGTTTCTGCCAGGCCCCCTTCACCTCTTTATTCCTTAGGCTGTAAATCATGGGGTTCAGCATTGGTGTCAAAATGGCATAAAAGAGAGAGAACAACTTCTCCTGAAGGACAGAGAGACTGGAGTGGGGCTGGATGTAAGTGAAAATGGCCAGGCCATAGCACAGGGCAACCACCGTGAGGTGAGAGGCACACGTGTGGAAGGCTTTCTTTCTTCCCTCTGTAGACTGGATCTTTACAATGGTGGAGATGATCCAGATGTAGGACAAAAGAACCAGGCAGAAGGGTGTCATCAGAAAAACAATGCTAGACACCATGATGGCGGCCTCATTGGAAGAAGTGTCCACACAAGCCAGCCTGATCACAGCTAGGAGTTCACAGGATATATGATCAATAAACTTGTTAGTGCACATGGGCAGATGAAAGGTGATAGCAGTCTGCACAAGAGAGTTGATGAAGCCACTGACCCAGGATGTGATGGCCAACCTAGCACACAGTGCTCCATGCATGATGGCCGAGTATCGCAGGGGGTCACACACAGCCACATAGCGGTCATAGGCCATCACTGCCAGGAGAACAAACTCAATCCCACCTAAAGCCAAGGAGAAACATAACTGGGCTGCACAGCTCTGGAATGGGATGGATTTATGTTCTGCAAGAAAATGTGCCAACAGCTGAGGGACGATGCTTGTGGCATAGGAGACATCGACAAGGGAGAGGTTGGTAAGAAAGAAATACATGGGAGTGTGGAGTCGGTTGTCCAGTCTGATCAGAAGGACAATGAGACAGTTCCCCAGCATGGTCACCATGTACATGACCAAGAACAGGACAAAGAGGGAGACCTGAGCGTCCCAGTCACTGGACAGGCCGAGGAGAATAAAGTCACTCACCCAAGTCTGGTTATCTGTTCCCATTAAAATATTCAAGGATTATTAATCTGTGAAGGGAGTCAGAAAAAAAACAGAAGCTGTTGAATAACCGTAAGAATAACTTGTTTGAATGCATTCTGTACATGCCAGCCAGCCCTAGGCAGGTACTTCAGGTCATTTATTGGCCAAAATGACAGTCTTGACCCAACATGCATTACATTTACTTTATATCAGAGAGACAAACTGTGGCCTTTACAAGACACAATTTGATGTCAGGGAAGTCAGTTAAATCCTAGAAATGATGCATTGCAACATTAGGAGTTCTACATCTTTACGAACTTACTTCAGATTCCAGGGCAACGAGAGGATTGCAAATGACAACCAGCAGGTAAAATGATAAGCAATGAAGAAGAACATGGTTGGAAAGTTAACAAATTATCTTAAATATGTCAAATAGACTCATCTTGATGGAATGTGTAAATGTACTACAAAAGTAAATAATGCATTGCAACATTAGGAATTCTGAGTCTTTACCAACTTACTTCAGATTCCAGGGAAAGGACAGAATTTCAAATGACAACCAGCAGGTAAAATGATAAGCAATAAAGAAGAATATGGTTGGAAAGTTAAAGAATTACCTTAAACATGTCAACTAGACTTATTTTGATGAAACGTGTAAATCTACTACAAAAGGAAAGATTTGGAAGAAGCAAGGCCTGGAGGAAAAATCTGGAACTGGAAACCCATGTTTAAACCTGATTTTATTGGGCAGATTCATGATGTTGGTTTATTGATAAACATTATATATGCAAGAGGACATTATTACATAACTCACAAGTACATTTAGCATCAAATGTAGATAACATATGAGGAAAGTACTTTTTGAACTGTTACTGGTAGTACAACTGTAAAATCGTGTGTTTTAGTAGTAACCTGATGTCTGTGTCGGGATAGGTAAGCCAACAAACATGATTTTCCCTGCATCCTCTCCACAAATTCAGATACAAATAAAATTGGAGACCATCTGTAACATACCTGAGAGTATATGAATGGCTTAGATGATTTGAGGATCCTGCGGCCGACTGGTCTTTTGGGTAGCCTTTGACCTCTTTGTGGGATAGGATTGTAATTGCACCTTGGTCTCTCTTTTTTTTTTTTTTTTTTTTTTGCTTTTTTCAACTTGCTGCTGTTGCTATGGCCGTGAAAGAAAATAAATATGGATATGAATGCTTAGACTTTTTAGATATGAGGGAGGAAGAGAAAGCAGATGTCTAAGGACCCTTCTTCATTGTCCAAGACAGAGAGGAAGATATGAATTCACTTGAATGTACATTGGAATGGAGATTCCCTTCTCCTTACTTTTGCTCAGCAAGTGCTTTGTCAGTAAAACTAATGTTATAGCATCAATTTTGAACATTAAACAAAAACAAGCTACATTGTAAAAAAAAAAAAAAAAAAATTAGAACCAATTCCTTCTTATTCCATGTCTGCCTCTTCATGAGCTTTCCTTTTATTGCAGTGTCCACAATAAGGGAAAATAGGAAAGAAAGGAGGCAGGAGGCATTGAGGGCAGAAACAGGTCCGGATGGACTAGGGTCTCTTACCTACAAGGGAAAGACTGTCAGTGCTTCAACTCTCTTACGTGATAAAGGATTAAGCAAAACATGTAGTTCCAGAAATGCTCATCCCTTTCATAGTTGACATTCACATCCATTTTTTCTAGACTCTCCCTAATGTCCTCCTCAAGACCTTCCTTCTGCTCCAACATTTCCTCCTTTACTGCTCTGTCCTGATGCTCCCAGCAGCACCCCTCAGCAGCACCCCTCAGCAGCACCCCTCAGCAGCACCCCTCAGCAGCACCCCTCAGCAGCACCCCTCAGCACTTTTCTAAAATAATAGTGAGCCTGAGAATACATTTGATTGCCTCAAAGAGACATTCAAATTTAAATTCTAAAAGCTCAAAAAGATTTCACTAAAAGAAAACCTGTCAACTATTATTGACTAGATTCCAGATTTGCATCTGAATCAGGCATTTTTCCATTAACTTGGCAAACACCTATAAAGTGCCATCGTTGTTACATGATGGATTTTTAGGGTGAATATTACCCTTAATTTTCACGTAGAGCTGACATATCAGTGAGGGAAAAGACATAGTGGTCTTCACTGTATTTGCTCCTCTGCCGCACTGGAGACCTTGCAAGCCCGTGACTCACTGTGCTCCTCTCAGCCACCCAGCATGTCTCTCCACTAAGTCCTTGTCACATTACAAATGACTGACAGTGTCTCATCTCAGAGAAAGTGTGAACTTCAGAGTCTAACAGCTCCTGTGTTGGATCCACATGTGTTCTGTTTCCTGAGACTTGGAGCAAGATACTTAGCATTTCAGAGCCTCATATTCTTCATGTGTGAAAAGTGCCTAATATTGACCAGCTGAAGGGTCGTGGGTGAAATTAAAGGAGTTAAAGGACTAAGGTTCCTACAGGAGTGCTGGAACAGGCAGGTGTCCATTATTTACTGATGATCCTTAGTCTTGATTTCATGCTCTCTCATTGAGAATCTTCTTTATCCATTTACTCTCCCTCTCTACCATCCTCAGGTTTCTCTTGTTCCTGAGTAACTCCTTTGCCCTCATTATAGAAGAAAATATACAG
Source organism: Macaca nemestrina (assembly GCF_043159975.1). NCBI lineage: Eukaryota > Metazoa > Chordata > Mammalia > Primates > Cercopithecidae > Macaca > Macaca nemestrina. The sequence goes on from NC_092128.1 coordinate 14,959,122, forward strand.
GCATCTCAACTTAGGAAGCTTTACTGTGTATATAGCATTCTAAATCCCCCTTCGTTTCACATCTCTAATGATTGGAATCCATTGTCTGGATTTATTTCCTAATATTTATTCCTGAGCCTATAAATATTTCTGCCCTCACTAATCTATAGGATTTGAAAACTTAAAGGTTACTGATAACCTGCCATCATCAATTCCAGAGATTTTTTTTATCGTATTTTCATTTTTTACTTAGCTTTTAATAATGTTACCTGTTTCTTCCTTCAAACTCTCAACTCTGTCATGGACTTCTGTCCTGATTTTCCTCCAATCGAATTTGCTTTCTTAACCTTCCTTGTTCCCCTGCTCTGCTCTGTGAGCATTTGCTAAAGTTCTGTGCTCAGAACTTGTACTCAACTTCTACAGTTTTTCTTGGAAGTCTTTTTATTTCTAGTTATAATAATTACTATCAACTCTATATGGCTCACCCTCAATTTTACATTTAGCTTCTGGATTTCCCTTCAAAGCTCCAAATGTGTTCCAGAAAAGCTGAATGAATGTTTCTTAAATATCTCACCGATGCCTGTACTCCTCTATCCACAAATGAAATTCCATCCTGAGTTCTTTTTTACTATCAGCAGAATTAGATTTCTCCTAGTCTCTCAGTGAATCATCTTTTATTTTTCCCTCTTTGCCACAGAATACATTCTCTTCCTTTATTTTATTATATACCTCCCCCATCTTCTCCTTACTCTCAGCCACACTTACCCTTTCCCTCTTTATTCTCATCTTCTAGAATGCCGGAGCTTCCTTGTAAATTTCTCTAATGTAACTTCCATTCACTCCAAAAATCCTACACACTACCTCCAAGTTAATTATATAAAATACAAATTTTTACGTCATTTTAAGCACAAAAAGATCTATAATGTCTAAGTGCTTAAAGATTTAAGTTTATCCTGGGCAGAATACTTTTTATCTAATCCATAATCTACTCTTCTTCTATGACTAACTTTTATTAACTATAGCGTTTAGTATCATGCCCTGTGTTTTCCAACAAAGTCTTTTATTAAAATAAGCTGCTAATACTTAAATATTTTTCGCTGATATGTTAGCTAATTTTTATTAACCCATCAAGTTTGCTGTGTTTTTCCATGGCCATTGTGGGTTTCACAATAATTAATACTCAAAAATATATCTTGTTTCTAACATTTTTGGATTGATGTTAGATAAAGAAAATGTAAGTATCATCTGCACTTGGAAAACCAATTGAAAGAGGAACCATGTACGAGCCAGATGATTTTAACGCACCTTCAGTTAAAACCATATGCATATTATTCTGGGCTCACCTTTCAGCTAAATATAACTGGCTTTCTATTCTTATATCATGATGAACGGACCAAGTGCCAGGTAACATGCTTCATATCCAACCACTCCTATAGGAAGCCAAAGCTTGATCCTTACTGCTCTAATTTGTGGAATCGGTACTTCCCCTACACAAGTGACATTCATTGAAGTCAATTAACTAAGGAAAAAACGTGAGAATATTTCTTCAATTTGTCTGCGCGAACATAACTACCAAAACCTCTTAATACAAGCATGCAGCCAAGTTACAAAACCAGTGTTGGACAATGAACACAGCTAATAGTCCTATTTAGCTCTTCGTGGTGTACAAGTGTGACTTATGTGCTCTTCACAGTACTTGCCCAACACCAACAACATTACCTTTTTGCCAGGCATCTAATGTTTCTTTAGTAAGCAATAAAATTATATTTTACATTCATAGAGTTATATCATCTTTATACTCAATAAGCATCAAATCAATTTTTTTCTACATATGTTTTGAGCTTTCTTTTGACTGTTGAAAATAACCAATTCGGGCCGGGCGCGGTGGCTCAAGCCTGTAATCCCAGCACTTTGGGAGGCCGAGGCGGGCGGATCACAAGGTCAGGAGATCGAGACCACGGTGAAACCCCGTCTCTACTAAAAATACAAAAAATTAGCCGGGCGCGGTTGTGGGCGCCTGTAGTCCCAGCTACTCGGGAGGCTGAGGCAGGAGAATGGCGTGAACCCGGGAGGCGGAGCTTGCAGTGAGCCGAGATCGCGCCACTGCACTCCAGCCTGGGCGACAGAGCGAGACTCCGTCTCAAAAAAAAAAAAAAAAAAAAGAAAATAACCAATTCATGCTGCCTGCTCAGAACACAGTACTGAAGAGTGGCATTCCCTGTGGTTCACCTCCATAAACAGGATCACAATGAAAAAAGGAATTCCTATTGCCTGTGTTTTATGAAATGGGGTGAATGTAGGATAATCACTGTGACCATAAGAAATAGAAAACAATGTGTGATATAGTAAGAGAGGTGCTATCGAAATATTCTGTGAATGATTATCTTTCTTAAAGCCCTGTCTCTAATGCCTGAAATGTATTACATTTATGTTGAACATTGTCCTTTTTTGCGAAATGTTCAAAAATGCAATAATGCTAAATGAAACTTTTATAATATAAAGTACCTAAACATTATCAACTGGTATAACAGCTTACACTGATCCTTTACAATACATCACATAACAGTAAAAACTGGAGTTTTAGATGTAAATAACCTGAAGATTACAGAAAAAAATCAGGGAAGAGGTATGAATAGCAAAGATAAAAATTTTCTAGTTAAAATATTACCTTTATTGGAATGGCTAAGTTGAGCTAATTAATATGTGCATCACATCACATACACATTATTTTTGTAACAAGAATTCTTAAAATATATACAATAAATATACACAAGTTTTATTTGTCAAACAAACATATAAAAGAAAACAAAATTACTTTTGTTGGACCCAGGTAAAAGATCCTCCATGTGCCTTCTTTGTTTATCCAGTAGTTATTAGTTACAGCAAATATCAGGACTGAAATGTTCTTCTATCTATGACAAAGGAAGACCAAAAAAATAAGTGTTTAGATTCCTCACACAGTTCATTTTACATAATAAAAAAACCCTGATTTAACAGTTAAATTTCAATCAGTCATGATCTTTCTTTAGTAAAGCAAATCTATTCATGGGCTATAGATGTTCCTGCCTTCCTTTCTCTGAATTTATATTCTAACTCCTCATCTATGAAACAAAAAGCTCCGTGCCAGTCTCTGTAGCTCTCTACATGCAGGCCTGCCTTCCAGAAGATGTGATCCCTGTTCTAAAGTTGCCTTTTCCTCTCCCCTTCTTCAAAGGAACACAGGGAAAGGCAAGATGTTAAGTGAAGTTAAACATGTTACTCATAGTAAATTCTTAGGCAGTGATGTATGTTAATATTTGTTGTAAACATCTGGTATTTTCAAATTATGGAATCATTCTGCCAACTAGTCTGCTAGAATTTTCTTTAACCCTGAATAGTTGATCTCTGAGATGGGGGTGCCATCCATGCCCAGCTCTGTACAACTCTGCAGAATGCTGAGACGAAAGGGTACAGCCGCAAGCAACAATGACTTCCCACCTAAAGTTCCCTTTCAGCCTTTTACCACATCCTCCCCCTATTGCTGCTCTAATGAAATGAGAAGATGTTGGAGGAACCATGAGCCACTGTTCATCAAGTAAAAGATGAGAAGCCAGACCCATAGTTAAAATCAATCGGGCATTGACAGAACTTATCACTGTGTTGGTGCCACACAGACAGGATCATAAGTTGTGGGGCTCTGGAAATGTCTTCACGTGCTGCTGTTCACATTTTTGTTGTATCATTTTTAATTGCATTTAAATTCCATTGCTACTCTGCGGACCAAGACTGAAATATATTCAATTTATTCTTCCAAGGAATCAAATGTCCAGGGCTTGACACTTAGGCATAATTTCCTTTTGCAACATTGAGTTCCATGTTTTGCTATCCCACTCCAGTCAGTGTATTATACATTTTAAAGTATCTAACATAATTTGCCACTTCTATTGACTGGCTGCCTTAAAACATTAACTTCTCCCTTTTCCCCCATATTAGGAAAAGGGAAGTGTTGACTTGAAAAGACTTAGGAGGTATGCACACTAGAAAAGTATTCCTCAATGTCTCACATTCCAAAAACATATTTTTGAATAATAATCCTTTCCACTATTTACATCAATTCAAAGAGTGCATGGTTAAACAAAACCTTCTAAGAGCTTTGTGAATTTAATCTGAAACATACTGAGGCTTAGGGGTATATTACCAATATTATCTCTTATTCATTATAGTGATAATTCCCTAAAGCTAAGGTCTAAAAAGCCAAAAACTTTCTCTCCAGAAAATGTGTGCACCATGATTCTAATACTCCACCGAAGTTTAATCCCATTTGCCCTTCTTGTTGGAGTCCTCTACAATCTTAGCTGAGGCAAATAGAGCTCTGAATACTCTGTAGCGTATTCAGTAGTGCACATGAAGGTTAAGTCCCATAATCTACATATATTTTTCTTCCATGCTGCTCTAAATAAACCAGACACATTTCTTTACAGACTTGGGCTGTGATTAGAAATGTTCATTTCATTTAGAGGAAGGTGCATCTGGACCTTTGGTTGAACACTTGGTTGTATACACTGGATGCATCCATCATGGGCAGAAGTATTTCCATCATACTAACATTTGGATACCCAGAACCCAAGTGCCACTGGGTGGGTGAGATCTCAAAGATGGTTTTAGATATCCTGAGAAGACAATTAGTCGTTCTTCTTTGAGACCTTGTTATCTATTTCCTGTCTTGATTTGGTTGACTTTTCCCATAATCTGAGTCCAATTATTGAGGCCCAGTGTCTCAAACATGGTGCAATCCTAAAATTCGCCTTTGCCAATATGTTTTATCATGGTTTCATTCTGTAAATGCTTATCTTCTTTATATCTCCTCTCTCCTATATCTAAGTCTAGGGTATTCTTTTGGAGCATAATTTCCTTAGTCTAGAGAGTCTCAACAGTGCATTCCCTACAACACACTCTAGATTAATGAAACCTGAGTCAGGAGACCTCAACGGTAGTCCCAGTTCATGTTCTGAGAGCTGTAGACTTCAATTAATTTATTTCATCATCTTACATTTAAAATTTCCCTCAGAGAAAGGAAAATTAAAATCAAAATACTCTAAGGGAAATAATTGAGAGAAAAGACATTAAAACAATTGACAATTTATCTGGAAATGTAATATACATATTTGGAAAAGTAATATATTCCTGCTACATGTTCGTTAATATCAATCAATGTATAAGTAAAAGTTTTATAGCTATGAATTTCTCCTCTAAGTTTCTTTCCCAAAAATAATGTAGAATTCATCCATGGTATCTCTATTTTAAAAGTAATAATTATCTTCTTCCCCAACCTCTGTTTTCACTCTCTCTTCTTCTCTACTAGTAATAAAGATTGAAATTAAGAAACCCATGAAATGAAAATGTAGTTAGTTCTCCAGCTTCTGGAAAACAAAATTATTTTATTACATTTGTTTTAATACTTAGAGTGAGACGATTTCATCATTCATAGTTCTTATTTCTGATCCAAACTTCCTAAAAATTCACGTAAGAACGACTTCTCTCTATAAACTTCTGTTGACACTCTCTGCTGAAATTTCTATTAAGAGCTCTAAAATATTCATCAGAGCCTGAGAAAGTGGACTTACCTATTTCAGTAAACGTTTAAGTTGTTTGGTAAAGAATGCTCCCCTCCAACAAAATGATGGATGATGGAGTTTAAGGGTTCCAGACTCCTCGGACTCAGGGGCTCAGAAATCACCTGAGACTAGTTTAGATTGTGAGAAAAACTACTGGGAGGAAATTCATAGATGGCCTCAAATTGGCTGATCCACAGAACTACAGAAGTGTGGCAGTGGCTGACTTTGCACAGAAGGGCTTAGAGAGTCCCCTCAGGAGCTTCATGCATTAGAGTGACTAATTGTCACCACTCCCAATTCTCCAGAGCAGAGCCTCCATGCAGCCCTTCCTGTCCCTATGGAAAGCTGTGCTCTACCATCCCTCTCCCCTCAAAAACTCCACTGAAGCCCTAGATCACTCTAAAAAGTCACAGAAGCCAGCTTTGTGAGGTTTAAGATGTTCTCCTGTAACTTGAACCTGAGTTTTAGCCCTCAAAGCCCCTATTCCAGTTAGCAGTTACGGGTCTCCATCTATACCTGGTGAACCAAGTCAACTTTTATATCTGACACTAGGATGCCCTTACCTCTGTCTGTAGACAAGAGAATTGTGCTTCAACCCCCAGAGTTTTGTGCAAAGAGTTTCTCTGACCAATGCAAGTGTGGATAGAAAACTAAGTATATTTTCATGGTGTTAAGTTCCAATACTAATAACATCGCATTATTTTAAGATTTTAATTAAGAGCTAAGACTATAACTAAGACCTACACAAAGAAAGTCTTATGATCCACAGGGAGAAAAAAAAGAAAGCAAAAAGTTTATCCAAAATCCTTGATATAGTTTGAATGTATGTCCTTGCCAATTCTCATGTTGAATTGTCATCCCTAGTTTTGGAGGTGAGGCCTTGTGTGAGGTGTTTGGATCATGCGGGTGGATCCCTCATCAATGGATTGAGCCATTCCCCTTGGTGTTAAGTGAGGTCTCTCTCTGAGTTCACACAAGATCTGGTCATTTAAAAGTGTGGGGGCGGGCTGGGCATGGTGACTCACGCCTGTAATCCCAGCACTTTGGGAGGCCGAGGCGGGCTGATCACGAGGTCAGGAGATCGAGACAATCCTGGCTAACACGATGAAACCTGGTCTCTACTTAAAAAATACAAAAAAATTAGCCGGGCGTGGTGGTGGGCGCCTGTAGTCTCAGCTACTAGGAGGCTGAGGCAGGAGAATGGTGTGAACCCAGGAGGTGGAGCTTTCAGTGAGCCGAGATTGCACCACTGCACTCCAGTCTGGGCAACAGAGCAAGACTCCATCTCAAAAATAAATAAATAAATAAATAAATAAATAAATAAATAAATATAAAATAAAATAAAATAAAATAAAAATGTGGGGGCCGGGCGTGGTGGCTCACGCCTGTAATCCTATCACTTTGGGAGGCCAGGCTGAAGTGGGCAGATTGCCTGAGCTCAGGAGTTCGAGATCAGACTGGGCAACACGGTGAAACCCTGTCTCTGCTAAAATACAAAAGGAATTAGCTGGGTGTGGCAGCGTGCGCCTATAATCACAGCTGCTCGGGAGGCTGAGTCAGGAGAGTTGCTTGAACCCGGGGAGCGGAGGTTGCAGTGAACCAAGATCGTGCCACTGCACTCCAGCGTGGGCTACAGAGCGAGACTCCATCCCTCCAAAAAAAAAAAAAAAGGGGGGGGCACCTCCCCACCCCCAATCTATCTCTCTTGCTCCTCCTTTTTCCATGGGATGTGCCTTCTCCCACTTTGCCTTCTGCCATGAGTAAAAGCTCCCTGAGGCTTCCCCAGAAGCTGGATAAATGCTGGTGCCAGGCTTGTACAGTCTGCAGAACCATGAGCCAATTAAACCTATTTTCTCTATAAATTACTCTGTCTCAGGTATTTCTTTGTAGCAATGCAAGAACAGCCTAATACAATCCTTAACACGGAATGGTTAACTTTCTACACCTTTTAAACATTTTAATACCTAGGAAGAGGTTTGATGCAATTTTGAAAGAACAGAGTCATGTTACCATTCTGACATATTATTTATGCCTCAAGCACTCCCCACCCTTTTTTCTTTTTACTGGGTTTGTTTATGAGTTCTATTTGCTTATTTATTTATTTTGAGACAGTCTCACTCTGTCGCCCAGGCTGGAGTACAGTGGTGTGATCACAGCTCACCATAGCCTCAATTCTCCCACCTCAGGCTCCCAAGTAGCTGGAACTACAGGCATCCACCACCAAATCCAGCCAATTTTTGTATTTGTCATAGAGACGGTGTTTTGCTGTGTTTCCCAGGCTTGTTTTGAACTCCTAAGCTCAGCAATCCACCTGCCTAGGCCTCCCAAAGTGCTGGGATTACAGGTGTGAACCACTGTGCCTGGTCTTCAAGCACCTTTTAAGTGAATCATTAATCCATTAATCATTCAGCTACCCAGTCAAATGCCTGGGAATTCCTCAGCACCACCATCTACCTGTCCACTCATTGTACAACTATCATCATCTCAAAACTCACTTATGCATTTGCTTAACTACTCCCCCATGCATTGACAAATTCTATCATCCACATGTCAACTCATCTATTTCCCTGATATCCCTTACTTAGTTGCTAAATCTTCCATACTTACCCAGTGTAACATCACTACTTCATTCCATCAGGTTATCATAGCTTCTGATATTATAGCACTGGATGACTTTGACAGAGGTTCTGTGATATTCCAGGCAATAAGGAGAAAAAGTAGATACTCTTCTCATCCTTCTCCCCAGTTTCTAAACACCCACGTAGAATTGAAATAGTTGGTTGTATATTTTCTTTGAGTCATACTGGAAAAATTCTATGGCTGTAAGGATTTGGCTGAAAATTAGCACACATTCACCCACTTATACTTTATCTGTTAAAACAGACCTTAAAAATAATTGAGTTTCTTCTAGTCTAGATTCTATATAGAGTATAGAAAAGTAGAAAGAACATCGTTTCCATTCTAAATAGGAAAAGGCCAGATAATCTACAAAATCATAACTGTTTCCAAACTCATTAGAAAGCTTAAGTTGCAGAGAAACCTATAAGCCTGAAAACGTAGGAAAGATAGATACCTCCAAAAAGGCATAGGAAATGAGCTCTGCCTTATCTAGGCCAAAGCATGGGAGAAAAGTGAGGCCAACATACAAACCAGGAAGAACTGCTTTGCTAAAATGCTAAAGGCTAAGTGAAGAGTACTATGAGTTTAGAGTGGGAGGAACCACAAATAGAAAAGGAGTTCATACTTACACTCAAGATTTTCTCCTCAGACTTTAAACAGTCTTTTTTTTTTTTTTAAATTTCAGGCCGGGAGGGAGCAATATAACTAAGGACAGAAAATGTTTTGTTTTTCTTGTATATTTACAGTCACCTAATTTCACATTTTGTGAAATGGACAGTAACCTGTTTCCTAAAAGAGTCCTGTGGGTGCTTTTTGAGCTGTGATAATAGCAAAATTGTCTTTCAGTAATAATGTCAAATTAATTCTTCTTTTTTTTAATTACACTTTAAGTTCTAGGGTACACGTGCACAACGTGCAGGTTTGTTACATATGTATACATGTGCCATGTTGGTGTGCTGCACCCATCAACTCATCAGCACCCATCAACTCGTCATTTACATCAGGTATAACTCCCAATGCCATCCCTCCTCTCTCCCCCCTCCCCACAATAGGCCCCAGTGTGTGTTGTTCTGCTTCCCGTGTCCAAGTGATCTCATTGTTCAGTTCCCACCTATGAGTGAGAACATGTGGTGTTTGGTTTTCTGTTCTTGTGATAGTTTGCTGAGAATGATGGTTTCCAGCTGCAACCATGTCCTGACAAAGGACACAAACTCATCATTTTTTATGGCTGTATAGTATTCCATGGTGTATATGTCCCACATTTTCTTAATCCAGTCTGTCACTGATGGACATTTGGGTTGATTCCAAGTCTTTGCTATTGTGAATAGTGCTGCAATAAACATACGTGTGCATGTGTCTTTATAGCAGCATGATTTATAATCCTTTGGGTATATACCCAGTAATGGGATGGCTGGGTCATATGGTACTTCTAGTTCTAGATCCTTGAGGAATCGCCATACTGTTTTCCACAATGGTTGAACTAGTTTAGAGTCCCACCAACAGTGTAAAAGTGTTCCTATTTCTCCACATCCTCTCCAGCACCTGTTGTTTCCTGACTTTTTAATGATTGCCGTTCTAACTGGTGTGAGATGGTAACTCATTGTGGTTTTGATTTGCATTTCTCTGATGGGCAGTGATGATGAGCATTTTTTCATGTGTCTGTTGGCTGTATGAATGGTAAACAGTCTTAACAAGAATGTTTGGAGGAGGGTGGAAAATCAGAAAAAGCTTCCTTCATCGTGCAGGTCTAGGGAAAGACAGTAACATCTACTATAGGAGGCAGAAAATACCCTTCCTCTTACCAAGTCTGCCTCCCTTGGTGAACAAAACACGGAGCCACTGAGAAAGAGCATAAAATTCTGTTCTTTCCTAGAGAAAGATGAAGACTCACTGCTGAGGGAAGAAAACTGAAAAAAATTGCTAGCCTTGGAGTTTCTGTGGGGCAGAAAACCATTCCAGGTTCAGAGCATGAGGTGTCTCCTAAGGCTGAAGATGAGACAAGATCACTGAGAAAGCCTTAACTCTATCACACAAGGACAAAAGTCGTTTCTAAGATTCAGATAAAATGAGAAAAATGGAGAATAAACCCTCCCCTTCTGTCACCAGGCTAGTAAGAATCAAAGAACAAATAACAGAAGTTTATTATAGGAAGAGAGGCAGCGTGTGGAAGGACATACTCTCTGATAAGTAGTCTCACAGGCAGAGCTTAAAACTGAGGTGGAACAGCAATATTGGAAAAATCCTCAATAATTGAATATCCCACCCTAGGTAAAATTTGTCACAAAAATTTAGATTTGTTGGTACACTCACTGAGGATAACCATGCAACAAAACTCAAACCCTGCTTAACCCATGACTGCATTGATGTCCACACCCCACATACACAGCAGTACAGAATAAACAGAAAAGACATGCCCATTGCAAAACATTATACTATTTATCTCAGAGTCTACTATCCTACACACACAATGCTGCAGTTTCAACGAAAATGAAGATCTGAGAAATGGGGGGAAAAAAACCACTTACTGGAAAGAGCAATGGACAGAAACAGAATCAGAGATATGACTTTTATAAAGTAACTATACACAGAGGTTTAAAATAACTCTCATTAATAAATTGAAGGATCTAGTAGAAAAGACAAGCACTCTGCATAAAGGCAGGAAGAATTTCAGCAAATAATTAAACACTATTCAAAAAAATCAAATGAAAATGCTATACGTGAAGAACACAGTAACAGAAATGAAGAATGCTTATAAGAGACTCAACAGAGCTTAGAAACAACCAACGAGTCTAAAGATGCATTAATAAAAATTGGCAAAACAGAAGCACAAAGAGAAAAAAACAACAAAAATAGAAAGAGAAGAGAGCAGGTGAGGACTTCGTGACAACATCAGACAATCTAACATGCATGCAACTGAAAAGTCCCAGAAAAAAATTTTGAAAATATTTAAAGAGATAATGGCTAAGAAAAATAAGTACAGAAATTGAAGCGCAAAATTCAAGAAGCTCAAAAATTAAAACTAAAAACAAATAAACCAACACCTAGACATGTAACAGTCAAACTGCCAAAGAGCAAAAAATAAAGCAGATACCCTGAAGGCAGGCTGAGAAAAAAAGACACATCACATCTAGAAGAACAAACATTCAAATCAAAGCTAACTTCTTGTTAGAAACTAGGCTGGACAGAGCACAACAGAGTTACATTTTTCAAGCCCTGAGGCAGGAAGGAGAAATCTATCACCTAATAGTTCTGTATGCAGAAAAAAACATTTTTGAGAACAAAGGGGAAATAAATTCGTCTACAGACAAACAAAAACTGAATAAACACATTTCCAGCAGACCTAAATGAGAAGAAGTTTTAATGGCAGGTCTCTATGCAAAAGAAATATTATAGCAGACAAAAAATTGGATATGTAAACACACACACGCACACATATACATACACACACACACAGATAGAGAACCCTGGAAATGATAAAATTGAAAGTTAGCGTAAAATGTATTTTAAAAATGTTTATCACACTACAAGATAATTGTCTGATGCAAAAATAATAGCAATGTACTTTGTGTTCATTACTTAATGTAAATGTAAAATATATGACAATAATAGCGTACAAATATAAGGGTGCAAGTAGTAGTATACTATTTGAAGGTTATATGCTACCCATGAAAGGATATCATATCATTTAAGTTATATTCAAATGAATTAAAACGTATATTATAATCTATAGAGTAACCACTAAAAAGTGTAAGTGGTATAAAGATAAGCTAACAGCAATGACAAAATGGAATAATAAACAATACACACTTGATATGAAGTGAGACAAGAAGAAAAAGTGAAATGGGGAAAATGAAACAACATGATCCTAAATCATATATGGATCAAAGAAGAAATTTTGAAAGAAATTAAAAATACATTTAACTAAATGAAAATGGAAACACAACTTGTTAAAATTTGTGAAATGCAGTGAAAGTAGTGCTCAAGAGGAATTTACAGCATGCAATGCATACATTAGAAAAGAAGAAAGGTTCAAAATCAATGATCTAGGCTTCCACCCTAGAAAATTAGAAAAAGAGCAAATTAAATTCAAACTCAGCAGAGGAAAACAAATAATTAAAATTTGAGAAGAAATCAATGAAATTGAAAATAAGAAATCAAAATAAAACTGGAATAAAACCAAAAGCCAGTTCTTTAAAAATATCAATAATTTTGCTAAGCGTTTGGCCAGACTAATTAAGAAAAAAGAAGAGAAGACACAAACTGCTAATATCAGAGATGAAAAAGAAGACATGACTACGGAGCCCAGGGACATTAAAAGGATAGTCAAGGAATACTATCATAAGCAACTCTATGCCCACGTATTTGATAACCTAGATCAATGAATTTCTCAAAAGACAGAATCTGCTAAAACTCACAAAAGAAGAAATAAAACGTGAATAGGCCTTTATCTATTAAAAAGTTGAATCAATAATCAATGATCTTTTAAAACAGAAAGCACCATGCCTCGTTGGGTTTGCTGGTGAATACTACCAAATATTTAAGGAAGAAAATATACCAATTCTCTACAATTTGCTTTCAGAAGATACAAGCACAGGGACTCCTAACTCATTCTATAAGGCTAGCATTACCCAAATACAAGGACAAAAAGAGACAAAGGCATTATAAGAAAACTAGAGACCAATATCTCTTATGAGCATAGATGCAAAAATCTTCAACAAAATATTAACGAATTGAATCAAGCTACATATAAAAAGAATTATACAATATGACCAAGTAGGATTTATCCCAGTATGCAAGGTTGGCTCAATATTCAAATATCAGCTAATCCAATCTGTCACATCTGTAGGCTTAAAAAAAAATTACATGATCAAATAAATAGATGCAGAATAAAAACTGACAAAATTCAAAATTCAACACCTATTCATGATATATAAAAAAAAAAACTCTCAGTAAACTAAGAATAGAAGGGATTTTATGCAGAGGTAAAAGATCCGCAAGAGCCAATACAACATTGAAGAAGAAGAGGAGGAAAGTTGGAAGACTGACATTGCCTGATATGGATTTACTACAAAGATTTCCTAGATTTGAAAAGAATATCTATCAAAACCTACAAGTAACATCATATTCAATGGTGAGAAACTTGAATCTTTCTCATGAAGATTAGGTATGAGACAAGGAAGTCCCCTCTCACCACTGCTTTTTAACATCATACCGAAAATCCTGTCCAACGCGTGCAATAAAATAATACAAAGAAATAAAATGTATACAGATTGAGAAGGAAGAAATAAAATTGTCTTTACTCACAAAGGATATAATTATCTATGCAAAAAATCTGAAAGAATAAGAAAAAACTCCTAGACCTAAGTGACTAAACGCTAATATACAAAGTCAATTACTTTTCTATATATCAGCAATGTTCAAGTGGAATGGCAATTAAAAACACAATTTTATTTACATTAACACCTAAAAACGAAACATGTACAAATCTAACAAAATACGTACAAATCTAACAAAATATGTACATGACATATTTGAAGAAAATAAAACTCTGATGAAAGAAACCAAAGAAGAATTAAATAAACGGAGAGAAATTCCATGCTTATGAATAGGAAGACTCAATATTGTCAAGATATTATTTCTTCTTGGCTTGATCTATAGATTTAATGCAATCGCAAACAAATTCCCAGAAAGCTAATTTGTGAATATTGACAAACCAATTCCAAAGTTTTTATGCAGAGGTAAAAGACCCAGAAGAGCCAACACGATATTGAAGAATAATAATAAAGTTGGAAGGCTGACACTTCCTAGTATGGATTCACTATATACCTACAGTAATCAGAAAAGAATGGTATTGATGAAAGAATAGACAAATAGATCAATAGACCAGAACTGAGAATCCAAAAATTGACCCACATGCATATAGTCAACTGATCTTTGACAAAGGAGTAAAGGGAATACAATGGAGAAAAGGCAGTGTTTTCAACAAGTGGTGCTGGAAGAACTAGACACCCACATGCCAAAAAAAAAAAAAAAGGAATCCATGCAAAGAGCTGACATTCTTTACAATAATTAACTCAAAATGAATCATAGTCCTAAATGTGGAAACAAAACAAAAATACAAAACTTCTGGAAGATACCATAGGAGAAATTTTAGATGACCTTGAGTTTGGCAATAACTTTTTAGGTACAACATAAAAGCCAAAGGAATGATCCCTGAAATACATAATTAATATGTTGAATATAATAAAATTAAAATGTTCTGTTCTGTGAAATAAGCTGTCAAGAGAATGACAAGACAAGACACAGACTGGGAGAAAATATTTGCAAAAGACATATCTGATATAGGACTGCAGTCCAAAATCTACAAAGAACTCTTGAAACTCAAAAATAAGAAAATAAACAACTCGATTACATAATGGGCCAAAGACCTTAACAAATGACTTACCAAAGGAGAGATACAGTGGCAAATAAGCATAAGAAAAGAAGCTCCACATTATATATCATAAGGGAAATGCAAATTAAAACAACCACAAGATATCACTACACACCTATTAGAATGGTTAAAATCCAGAACACTGACAATACCAAATGCTGATAAAGATGTCATTAAACGGAAGACTCATTCAGTGCTGGTGCGAATGCAAAATGTTACTGCCATTTTGAAGGACACTTTGGCAGTTTCTTACAAAACTAACCATGCTTGTTATGAACTGAATATTTGTGTTCACCCAAAATTCATATATTGATGCCATAGTGTGATGGTAGTGGGAAGTGAGACCACTGGGAGTTAATTAGGTCAGAGGGTGGAGCCCTCATGATGGGATTACTGTTTCGTTTTTCTTTTTTTCCTTGAGGTCGCTCAGGCTGGAGTGCAATGGCAAGATCTCGGCTCACTCACTGCAGCCTCCGCTTCCTGGATTCAAGGGATTCTCCTGCCTCGGCCTCCCAAGTAGCTGGGATTACAGGCTCCTGCCAGCACGCCCAGCTAATTTTTGTATTTTTAGTAGAGATGGGGTTTCACTATGTTGGCCAAGCTGGTCTCGAACTCCTGATTTCATGATCCGCCCGCCTCAGCCTCCCAAAGTGCTGGGATTACAGGCATGAGCCACGGCGCCTGGCCGGGATTACTGTTTTTTACGAAAAGATCAAGAGACCTAGCCCTCTCTCCTTTTGCTCTTCATCCATGCAAACATACAAGGTGATGTCCACCTACAGACCTGAAAGTGAGCTCCTGCCAAATGCCTGGTCTTTACCACACTGATCTTGAACTTTCCAGTTTTCACCAGTGGGAGAAGTAAAAGCTTGTTATTTAAGCCACTCAGTCTAAGGTAATTTGTTATAGAAGTGTAAACTAAGACAGTACTCTTACAGTACAGTTGAGCAATCACACTCTGTATTTCCCCAATGGAAGTGAAGACTTATGTCCACACAAAAACCTACACATGAATATGCATGGCAACTTTATTCATAATTGCTAAAACTTAGAAGCAAACAAGATGTTTCCTAGTAGATGTAAACTGTGGTACATCCAAACAATGAAATATTAAGTGCTGAAAAGAAATGAGCTATCAAGTCATGAAAAAACATGGAGGAAACTTAACCACATATTACTAAGTGAAACAAGTAAGTCTTAAAAGGCTATATATTGTATGATTCCAACTGCATGACATTCTAGAAAAGACAAAACTAAGAGTACAGCAGAAAAATCAGTGGTGGCCAGGGGTTGAGGTGGAAGGAGGGATCAACATGCAGAGTACAGAGGATTTTTAGGGCAGTGAAACTACTCTGCATGATACTATAGTGATGAATACATTCATTATAAATGTTCACAAACCCATGGAGTGTACAACTTCAAGAGTGAACTCTCATTTATACACTATCAAAACAATGACAAAGAAGTAAAGGCAATACAACGGGGAAAAGGCAATGTTTTCAACAAGCAGTGCTGGAAGAACTGGACACCCACATGTCAAAAAAAAAAAAAAGAAGAAAAAGGAACCTATACTGATTTCTTTATATAGTGTATTCCTTTATAAAGATCGGTCAGTGTGCATTGACCAATTGTACAGCTGACCTGTAGGGTATATAGGGGAAATCTTTGTACCTTCGGTTCAATTTTACTATGAACTAAAACTGCTCTAAGAAATATAGTCTATTATGGCCGGGCGCAGTGGCTCACACCTGTAATCCCAGCACTTTGGGAGACCGAGGTGGGCGGATAACGAGGTCAGGAGATCGAGACCATCCTGGTAACATGGTGAAACCCCATCTCTACTAAAAATACAAAAAATTAGCCAGGCGTGGTGGCGGGCACCTGTAGTCCCGACTACTTGGGAGACTGAGGCAGGAGAATGGCATGAACCCGGGAGGCAGAGCTTGCAGTGAGCTGAGATTGCACCACTGCACTCCAGCCTGGGGACAGAGCGAGACTCTGTCTAAAAAAAAAAAAAAAAAAAAAAAATTATTATAGTTTATTTTTAAAAACCTGAAAAAAAGAACATGACAAAAAAAAAAAAACCCTAGCAAGATGGTAGATTTTAGCCCTAATAAATCAATAATTACATTAAATACAAGTGATCTAAGAGGACTAAAAGACAGAGATTGTCATATAAAAACCAGCAGACCTAACCATATTTCATCTATAGACTAAACTATATCTACAATAAAACAGTAAACCTAACTACAATAAAATAGTAAACCAAACTATATTTTATCTGAAAGAGTGAAAGGACTGAAAAATATGTATCATGAGAATTCTAATTGAAAGAAAGCTGAAGTAGCTATATTCACATCAGACAAAATAAACTTAAGAACAAAAAAAAATTAACAGCAACAAATAAGAACATTGCATAACAAAAAGGGTCAATTTATCAAAAACTCATAACGATCCTACTTGTATATGTACCTAAAACCAGGGTTTCAAAATTGATGAAGCAAAAACTGATAGAACCAAAAATGGAAATAGATAAATTCACATTTTTGCTTAAAAGTTTCAACATCATTATCTCAATAATTTCTAGAACAAGTCTGGAGAACATCTGTAAGAATAGAGAAGACTTGAACACTGTGAAACAATCTGATTTATTAGGCTGGTGCAAAATCAATTGTAGTTTTGTCACAAAAGTAATGGCAAAAACCGCAAATACTTCTGCACCAACTAGTAATTGGCATTTTTGGAACATTCCACACAACAATAGTAGAACAAACATTCTTTTCAAGTACACTAAAAATTTTCACCAAAATAAGCTACATTCTAAGCCACAAAAAGTTGAAATAATACAAACTCTGTTCCCTAACAAAAATGAAATTATAGTAGAAATCAACAACAGAAAGATGTGTAAAATCTACAAATATTAGAAAAATAAGCAACCCATTTCTAAATAATACGTGAATCACAGAAGAATTTACAAGAGAAATTTGAATATATTTCAATTACATGATTTTTTAAAATCTAAGTTTGCAAGATGCAACTAAACAGTGTTAGAAATTGAGCATCAAGTTCTTAAATGAGAATACAAGGAAAGTCCCAAATCAGTAATTTAAACTTCCAGGTAAAGAAATAAAACAAACCTAAATATATATACCTACTATGTAGTCACAAAAATTAAAAATTTAAAGTTTAAAAAAAGAACAAATTGAACCCAAAGAAGCGAAAATAAAGGCAAAATAAAGATACAGGCAGAAAAATATTGATAAAAGGAAAACAATAAAGAAAAATCAGTGAAACCAAAATCTGACTCTTTGAAGAGATGGAACTGATAAACCTTTAGCCAGACCGACCAAGCCAGAGAGAGAGAGAGAGACATAAAAAGAGAGTGTGATGGAGACTGAGAAAGGCACAGAGAGAGAAGATACAAATAACCAATATCAGGAAGGAAAAGAGGACAGCCTATAAAATGGACAAATTCCTTAAAACACACAAAACAAAGCTTTCTTTAGTAGAAAGAGATAACAGGAATAACTATATATATACTACATAATTAAATTCATTGTTAAAAGGTTTTCAACAAAGAAAACATCAGTCTCAGATTATTTCACTGGTAAATTCTATCAAATATTTAAGGAAGAAATAATACCAATTTTATACAAATGCTTCCATCAATGGAAGAGGGAACATCTTTCGACTCATTACATAAGGTCAGCATTACTCTGCTACAAAAATAAGAGAAAACATTACAAAAGAAAAAAGAAAAACAATAAAGCACTCTCCCACATGAATGTAGATATAAAAATTCTTAACAAAACATTCAAATTAAAATAAAGAATATTAAAAATTATAGTACATACATACTAAGCAGGGCTTAGTCTTGGAATACAAAGCTGCCTTATTATTCAAAAATTTATATTCAAAACTTATAATGCATCTCACAACCTCATCAGTCTGAAAAAGTAAAATCACATAATCCTCTCAAATAATGCAGAAAAAAGTATTCATCACATTCAATATCCATTCATGGTTAAAAAGAAAAATCAGCAAAGCAGGAGAAAAGACCTTCTTCAAACTGGTAGATGTCATCGACAAAAACTTACAACTAAAATTTTAATCGTGAAAGATTAAATCATGTAATCATTTCATTCTGAGATAGGGTATAAGGAAATAATTTCTTTTCACATAACTCCTATTAACACTGTAATAAAGGCCCTTGCCAATTTTATAAGGCTACAGAAATAAATAAAGGATATTCAAATTGGAAAGGAAGAAATAATGTTTTGTCTCTTCATAAATGATATAATTATCTATGTAGAAATCCAATTATTCTATAAAACTAACTCATCAGTTTAGCAGGATCACTAGATATGGATCAATATTCAAAAATCACTTATACCTGTAATTACTAGCAATAAATAATTGAAAATTGGAATTTTCAAGCAGTGCTATTTACAATAGGACATAAAAACTTGATAGAATTAAGCATAAATCCAGCAAACTATGTGCTAGGTCTGTCTTCTGAAAACTATGAAACACTGGTGAAAAAAATCAGAGAAGGTCTTTAAAATGAAGACTTATTCACCACGCTCATGTTTAATATTTTTGTTGGTTTTTTTTTTTTTTTTTTTGAGAACGAGTCTCGCTCTGTCGCCCAGTCTGGAGTGCAGTGGCGCCATCTCAGCTCACTGCAAGCTCCGCCTCCCGGGTTCACGCCATTCTCCTGCCTCAACCTCCCGAGTAGCTGGGACTACAGGCCCCCGCCACCACGCCTGGCTCATTTTTTTTTTTTTTTTTTTTTTTTTTTAATTTTCAGTAGAGATGGGGTTTCACTGTGTTAGCCAGGACTGTCTTGATCTCCTGACCTGATGATCCGCCCGCCTCGGCCTCCCAAAGTGCTGGGATTACAGGCGTGAGCCACCGCGCCCAGCCATGTTTAATATTTTTAAAAATATCAATTCTCTTCCAAACTGATCTATAGATAAAATGCAAGACCAATCAACATTGCAGTAGGAAGTTCTGTATGAATTAACAAACTGATTCTAAAATTTTTATTCCAAAGCAAAGGATGTTGAATAACTTAAACAATTTTGAAAAAGAATAACAAAGTTGGGCAATTTACACAACCTGATTTCAAAATCTACTATAAATTAAATAATTAAGACAATGTTGTATAGATAAAAGAATTTACACATTAATCAAAGGAAAAGAAAGGTCCAGAAATAGATCCAAATATACATAATTAAATGATTTTGGGAGAAGGTGAAAAGAAAATTTAATAGGGAAAAGATTGACTTTTCAATAAATGGTAATGGACAATTAGACATCTATATGCCAGAAAGGGACCTGAATTCAGAGTTGGAACTATACACAAAAATTAACTCAAATTGGATCATGGACTTAAATATAATGGACTAGAGACTTAAGTGATGATTAAAATCTTTGTGGTTTGGGTTAAGCAAAGACTTCTTAGGACACAAAGAGTACAATTTATAAATGAAACAAATAGATAAATTTGACTTCTTAAAATTAAAACTGCTTTTTAAAAGAAACTGTTAAGAGAATGAAAAGACAAGCTATAGACTAGAAGATATTTGCAAAACATGCATTCCATGTAAGATGTCTGTCTATACTATGTAACAAACCCTGAGAACTCAATAATAAGAAAATAAACATCTCAATCAAAACTCTTCAGGATCTGAAAAGACCGCCCACCAAAAAGTCATTCAGATGACTGCAATACATAGGAAAATATGTTCAATATCATTAGTCCTTTTAAAAAATTCAAATTAAAACCACAATGAGATGTTACTATCAATCTATTAGAATGTCTAATTTCAAAAAATTGTATTAAATTTCATTCCTAACAAGAGTGTACAAGGGTCTTTTATCTCTACGCCCTCCCCAACATGTTGCCTGTAGTATAATTTGAAGTTGGGTAGCCTGATGCCCCCAGCTTTGTTCTTTTTGCTTAGGATTGCCTTGGCTATTCAGTCCATTTTTGGCTCCATGTGAATTTTAAAATAGTGTTTTCTAGGTTCATGAGGAATGTCATTGGTAGTTTGATAGGAATAGCATTGAATCTGTAAATTGCTTTAGGCAGCATAGCCATTTTAATGATATTGGTCCTTCCTGTCCATGAGCATGTGATGTTTTCCATTTGTTTGTGTCTTCTCTGATTTCTTTGAGCATGGTTTTGTAATTCTAATTGTAGATACCTTTCACCTCCCTGATTAGCTATATTCCTAGGTATTTTATTCTTTTTGTGGCACTTTGATTTGGCTCTCAGTTTGGCTGTTGTTGGTGTATAGGAATGCTAGTGATTGTTGTACATTGATTTTGTATCCTGCAACTTTGCTAAAGTGGTTTGTCAGCTGGAGGAGCTTTGGGACCAAGACTGTGTGGTTTCCTGGATATAGAATCAGGTTGTTTGCAGAGATAGTTTGACATCTATGCAGCCATAAAAAAGAATGAAATCATCTATGTAGCCATAAAAAAGAATGTCTTTTTCAGGAACGTGGATGGAGCTGGAGGCTATTATCCTTAGCAAACTAATGCAGGAACAGAAAACCAAATACTGCACGTTCTCACTTATAAGTGGGAGCTAAATGATAAGAACCTATGAACACAAACAAGGAAATAACAGACACTGGGGTCTACTTGAGAGGAGAGGATGGGAGGAGGAAGAGGAGCAGAAAAGATAACTATTGGGAACTGGGGCTTAATACCTGGGTGATGAAATAATATGTACAACAAACCCCCGTGAAATGTGTTTACCTATGTAACAAACTTTCACATGTATCACCAAACCTAAAATAGACGTTTTTTAAAAAAATATTTAAAAAGTTGAACTCATAGAAGTAGAGAGTATGATGATGGTTACTAGAGGTTGTGGTGGGGGTGGGATACAGAGGGAAACAAGGAGATATTGGTGAAAGGGTAAAAAGTTTTCGGACAGAAGGAATACATTTTGAGATCTATTGCACAGCATGATTACTATAATTAATAATGATGTATTGCATATTTTAAAATTGCTAAGAGCATAAATTTTAAGTGTTATCACAAAAAATAAGTGTATGAGGGGATGGATATGTTAATTACCTTGATTTAATTACTTCACAATATATGCATATATCAAAACATCATATTGTATCTCATAAATATATACAAGTATTATTTGTCAGTTAGAAATAAAATACTATAATAATAATTATCATTAGTAAATGTTGACAATGATGTGGAATAACTAATATATGATAGTATGGATGCAAATGCAAATGCCAAGTGTACAACCACATTTAAAAGTAGTGCAGCACTTTCTTGTGAACATAGACATGCTCTTGGCATATAGCCTAGCCATACGACTCCTACAGGAGATTTTATTTTACCCAATTGAAATAAACACTTATGTTTACCTAAAAATCTGTACTTGAATGTTTACAATAGTTTTGGTCCAATTATAAAATGTAGAAACAATGCAAATGTACTTCAAAATAGCAAATTGACATATTATGCATGCATATAATGGAATATTAGTTAGCAATTAAAAAGAATGATCTACTGTAACATGTAACATCATGAGTGCAACTCAATGCATTATGCAAAGATAAAAGTCAGAGTAAAAAAGCTACATGCTACATATATTATTTCATGTATATGATATTTTGCATAGGCAAGCATATAAAGACAGAAATCTAATTAGTGATCACCAGTGAGTGATGTCCAAGAAAATAAATTGAGCTCAAAGGAACACAAAGGTATGTTTGCGGAAATGAAACTCATATATCCTGATTGTGGTAGTGTTTATGTAGTTACATGCATTTTTCAAAACATAGAACTGAGAATAAAAAGGGTGAATTTCATAGTCTATAAATCATACCTTAATAAAGAATACAATATAAAAAAGTATTCCTTATTATTTATTAATAGTAGCATAGCATTTAGGCTCAAAAAAATCAAATGCAAATTACGGACTTTGCAGTGTTGGTTCAACATCAGTTTATACCATAAAGACTTGAAGCTTTTTGATTGAACATTCTCGGTACTGGTTATTTACTTTAAAAGTTGAAAATCTAAAGCCATCTAAACACATTTATAATACTTACAAAGTCCAGGTTATAAGAAACAGATAACATTGTGAGTTACTTGAAGACAAAAAGCATTTGTAATTTATAAGTAGTATAGTTCTAAATGGATATCCTAAGGATATTTCTGAAATGATTATATTAATAAAAATCTTTATGTGTTCTTCAGTAGGCTAATTGCTGAAATAAGCAATTCTAAAATAACCATCAGTTAGCACAAAAAACCTTTCTTTCTCATTTACACAAAATTTTTACGTAGGTGATACTGGTGAAGTGGTTCTTTTGGGTAACTCTCGTCCTATCAGTGACTCCGGACCCACACCTTGTCCACCAGGGACTCTTCTACTGCCTGGGCCCACCCTGTTCTAGAGTCCCAAGATTGAGATGATTTCAGAGCAAGACAATAAGCACCAGAGGCTGGCGATCAGGAGGTTTCAACCAGCCAGGTCTGGAGGTGGCATATTTTCTGTGTATTCATGCTCTAGTGGTTAGAACTTGGTCCTGTGGCCATAGCTGCCCTCAGAAATAGGCTCATATTTAGTTTAATTCTGTATCAAGGAGAAGAAAAAAATAAGTGCAATTAGCAACTAGCCAGTCCCTGCCACAGAATTAGACACTGATCAGATCAGGTCACAACTGAAGTCACGGGTTTATTTCAGACCTCTACAACAAGCCCCTTAGAAGAAAGCCCTGGATAGTAAGAAGCCTAGGATACAGGCTAATGAATACGCATTTGGAAACATTTAGCCTGATATTTAATTCTCTGCATAACCTTAGCTTTGGAAAAATTATACCCTTGCATACACCTATGATTTCTCACTATTAAGATTTGACTGATACTCATTCTGCCACTTATAAAATTCTTCCCTCCTAAATCTCCTTATATGAAATTATCTAACCAGTTCTTCTATACACATCTATGCTTTCTTGATCACTAGAGCAGAAGGGCATTCCCTTCTTAAAAGTTTTTGGCTGTATCTTTATTCATTTCACAACTCAGAAGACAAGGACCCAGAGGCAGACACTATGCATACAGCATGGCAGCCCAGCCATGCAGGCCCCAGACCAGTCCATCTCTCAGGAAAGTCTGTGGAAGCCAACCTACTTCCCTCCACAGGGAGGGATAAGGCCTGGGGAGTGTCTGTTCCATCTTGACACCACACACTTCACACTTCTTAACTCCCTGTCTGCAGGAGCCCAACCAGGGTCATCTTATGAGGACTCAGCAGAAGCACATGGTCTTAAGCCTCAACAGACCAGACCACAGAATCTGATCCAGATTGGAGATCCAGTTTCCTTCCAACTTGGTTTGCTCTTGATCCAAGAAACAAGTAGTGCAAAGAATAGGTTGAAATATAGGCAGGGGACAGGTTGTATTTCATAGAAGCTCATCATAAGTCAATAATCCTTGAAGCTCATCATAAGTCAATAATCCTTGAAGATAATTATGAATAATCTTCAATAAGCCTTGAAGAGTGAGTCATTCATGTCAGTATCTTCAACATTACACCATACTCAGCATAACTTTTCTAAATAGTGAGCTAGGTCATCAAGGCCTAATGTCTGGGTAATCAGACTTGAAATTTTTGCTATAATGATAATGATGCAATTTCCCCTTTTATCTGCACCTGTGCTTCAAAACTCAGTGATCTCCATATTTTCCATTTGGGATTTACCATGAGCTGACCCGGCTATGCTCACCCAGCCTGCTGAGCTCAGCCCTGCAGGCCTAAGATCACCGTCACACCCTTAGTTCAGATTCCTCTAGTGTCTAAATGGTATTAATGGAGCAGCCCACGAGATTGACTCCTTGCTTCCAATCTTTTATTCCTCTATCTCATTTGCCAGTGATATTTCAGAAATGTAAAATTTATCAAGCCATTCTTCTGCTTTAAAATCATTACTGACATCTGGTGGGTGCGGTGGCTCACACCTGTAATCCCAGCACTTTGGGAGGCTGATGTGGGTAGATCATGAGGTCAGGAGATCAAGACCATCCTGGGTAACACGGTGAAACCCCATCTCTACTAAAAATACAAAAAATTAGCCGGGTGTGGTGGCGGGCGCCTGTAGTCCCAGCTACTTGGAAGGCTGAGGCAGGAGAATGGTGTGAACCCAGGGGGTGGAGCTTGCAGTGAGCGGAGATCACACCACTGTAATCTAGCCTGGGTGACAGAGTGAAACTCTGTCAAAAACAAAAAAACAAAAAAATCATTACTGACTTCCCATTGCTATTAAGATATAGTTGAAAGATAATGTGGCATTCAGTGCCCACCATGAATCAATGCATACCCACTTCATCCTCACTACTTCCTCACTCTTCTCTGCCCTACAAGCACAGCTTCCAGGTATTTCTGGATACTCAACTCTCACCCTCTGCACTTTGGCTCAGGTTTTTCCTTTGCTCTAATTCCTTGTCATCTGGATAACTTGCTCTCACTTTCCTGGTCTCAATCTAGATCTTTTCTGTTGTTTTGTTTTAACAGGAAGATTTCTGTGACACCCCTGATGGGCTTACCCTATCTGTAATATTTACAACATTACTTTATAATTGCTTCATTGTCCATCACCCCTGCTATGCAACCCAGAATTGTATCATATTCACCACAGAATCTCCAGAACTATTCATTGTCACTGACACGTACTAGACACTCTATTGATAATGCTTAAGTTAACAGCAATAGAAGTTTTAGTTTGCTGCCATTGACATCTTTGGGGATGCTTGCCTACCTTGCAAAATTTAAGACAGAATAGTAATTAAGGTAAAACTGATATTTCAAAAGGGCTTTGGATTATATGAACCTTCTTAAATACCTGAGGTTCTGTGACAACATGGTTACCAGTGGAAGAACAGAAAATTAACTTACTGAAAGAAGAAACAGGACTTAGATTACTTCAAGGAAGTGAGATGATCAGCTACTATCATATTTTTTCTCCTCTTTCCCCTTCTTTACCTTATATATTTGTTTCTTCTTCTTTTGTATTATTTAGAAATTTTAGCAGCAGTGAGGCCCACTCTCGAGCTCAGATAACTAGGTTTAGAAAGTTGACCAGTGCTCTGTTGTATGTGTGAGAAGGAATAAGAAATATCCTTAATATGGAAACTTGAAAGTAACATTTGCACAGGTGAGGCATCTATCCTGACTCCCCAAAATTCATGCTAAAATTGTCTTCTTTTCACTGGTATTGGCTAAAGAGTGTCATTTCTTAGATTAACTATGTCTTTGATGTTTTATAAATTATCTCATAATTTATTGCTTATTTTGTTTCTAAACATTCAAAAATAGAGTTTGTGAATTTTCCTGAGATTGGACAATTTTAATATGTTAAACAATACCTCTTATGTGTAAAATTCCTCTCAAACTGAGTACTGTGAAGTAGTGCCTGAAACTTTTATTGTCCTTGGCTAATAATAGTCTTCATTACAAACAACCATTTTTTAACCCTATCAGGGCAAAACAAGAACTTTAGTTGATATTTCTTCACTGAATTACCTCCAGCACTCAGAGAAAAACATTTTGTTCACATTTAGAAAGTCCTGCACAAAATCATTTTAATAAGCCTTGACAACAACATCCTTCTTGGAATGTTGACTCATAATTACTGTATGTGGCTACATAAACAACCAATTATTTTAAGTGAGTCTTCAAATGTGAAAATGCATTTTGTTTTAAATGCAAACACTACAACCTTTCACAAAATGTCAATAAATAAGAACCACTGTTCCAAGGTAAGATGTATGAATAGGTCTATGATTATAAATAATGTGACAAACCAAAACAGTAAGTAGTATTTTTTTCAGTTTTTATCAGAACATAAGAGTGGAGATTGAGAAATTGTGGAAGGTTCTGTTACAGCAGTAGCTAACTCCACTAATCATACTGCTGGGATATAAAATTATCCCCACATCCCACACCGCATCCAACTCAACCACTCAGCCTCCTACATAACATCCCCAGTACATGTTACATCATCTCCTTCCTGGTTGCCAGAGCAACATAGTTTATCCTTGCCATATCTGAGTTGGGTGGAGAACAATGAGGCAAAGCTTTTCCTCAAAGTGATGTTCACGAGTCAAGTTGCCAGCTTTGATGTTATCCCAGAGAATTTCTCTAATAGTTTATGCCAGGCCCCCTTCACCTCTTTATTCCTTAGACTATAAATCATAGGGTTCAGCAGAGGCATAACAATGGCATAGAAGACAGAGATCAGCTTTTCTTGAAGGACTGAGGGACCAGAGCGGGGCTAGATGTAAGTGAAAATGGTTGTGCCATAGCACAGGGAAACCACTGTAAGATGAGAGGCACACGTGTGAAAGGCTTTCTTTCTTCCTTCTCTGGACTGGATCTTTAGGATGGTGGAGATGATCTGGATGTAGGACAAAAGAACCAGGGAGAAGGGTGTCATCAGAAGAACAATGCTAGACACCATGATGGTGGCCTCATTGGAGGAGGTGTCCACACAAGCCAGTCTGACCACAGCTAGGAGTTCACAGGATAGATGATCAATAAACTTGTTAGTGCACATGGGCAGCTGAAAGGTGATAGCAGTCTGCACAAGAGAGTTGATGAAGCCACTGACCCAGGATGTGATGGCCAACCTAGCACACAGTGCTCCATGCATGATGGCCGAGTATCGCAGGGGGTCACACACAGCCACATAGCGGTCATAGGCCATCACAGCCAGGAGAACAAACTCAATCCCACCCAAAGCCAGGGAGAAAAATAACTGGGCTGCACAGCTCGGGAATGGGATGGATTTATGTTCTGCAAGAAAATGTGCCAGCAGCTGAGGGACTATACTTGTGGCATAGGAGACATCGACAAGCGAGAGGTTGGTGAGAAAGAAATACATGGGAGTGTGGAGTCGGCTGTCCAGTCTGATCAGAAGGACAATGAGACAGTTCCCCAGCACTGTCATGAGGTATGTGACCAAGAACAGGGAAAACAGGGAGACCTGAGTGCACCAGTCACTGGATAAGCCAAGAAGAATAAATTCTCTCACCCACGTCTGGTTATCTATTTCCATTTAAAAATGTGAGGAATATTAATCTGCAGAAAGAGTCAGAAAAAAACAGAAGCTGTTGAATCAAAGAATCACAAGAATAACTTCTTAGGAATGCATACTGTATACGACATTCCAGCCTTGGCCAAATATTTTAGATAATTCACGAGACCAAGATAACAGGCTTGTTTCCAACACACAATGTATTTACTTTGCATTAGAGAGACAGTAGGGCTTTCATAAGGACATGGTGTGGACTCACATAAGCCAGTTAAAGCCTGTACATAATGCAGTGCAATTTTTGCAAGCTTTACCTCTTTACTCACTTACCTCAGTATCCAGGGCAGGGAGTTTGTTTTCTGGTAATGTCAGCAAAAACGAAGAATAGAAAGTCCCAGACTCTACCCTTCTCTACAGAACATTCAGCTAGCAACTATCCCCAGACCAGAGTATCTTTTTTAAAACTCCATTACTTGGACACTAACGTGAGACAACCACAAGGTACATGGAATGAAAATGGAATTAGAAGGCTAAGAAGCATAGTTTCACTTCAACCCTGCCACCTTGCCCCCTGCCAAAGTTAACACAACACCAGACAAAGAGGGTTTTCCTGGGCCCATGGTTTTTAGTAGAGGAAAAGAAAACTAGAGGCAGTCATTCAGCATCTCTAGTATTCCCAGATGCTTCTCAGAAATCCCACTCTGGGCTTACCTCATGGAGAACACTGGAGGTAACAGCATAGCTAGACTACCTGGTGTCAAGTAGAAACAAAGAAAGGAGGCAGAGGTCGTAGTGACTAGCACACAGATCATGGCGTTACCTTTGTATTCTTGCTAGCTGTGGTGCCCAATCAGAGACACTAGTCAACTTCATCGTTCATTTACAAAGCTAAGCTGGTCATCTTCAGAAGCATGGTAGGAAGTGCAACCTAGCTTGAGGCCTTAGATAGCTAGTCCCCATGTCCTGTCTCAGAGCCCACACCAGTGACCTCTGCCAAGACAAGGAGATACACACCTCCACTCATTTCAGAAAGACACATGAGGTAGACCTGCTTGACCCAGGAAGTCAATCCACGGCTCTACTCAGCTAAAAAGCCCCATCAAGGACATCTATATGCCTTTCAGAGAAGCATGAGGGCTAGACCTGCTTGACCTGGGAAGTCAAACTCAATTCAGCCAAAAGTCCATCTTACAGGGAAGAAACCCCACAGGGAAGCTCCACCTTAACAAGCAAGCAACCCTCCACTGTGCTTTTCTAAGGAGTGTAGCCTCTGACCCCCATCATTCTAAGCAGCAACTTCTCCTAACTTTGGAGTTCAGCCTATAGCCCTGCCCAGCTGCAAATCCCTGAGGGGGTGGCCTGTCCTTCCACACCTGTGGGCATTTCTCGTTAGGTGGAACGAGAGACTTGAGAAAAGAAATGAGGTACAGAGACAAAGTATAGAGAAAGAAAAAGTGGTCCCAGGGGACGGCGCTCAGCATACAGAGGACCCACGCCGGCACCGGTCTCTGAGTTCCCTTAGTATTTATTGATAATTATCTTTACCATCTTAAAGAAAAGGAAGTGGCAGGATAATAGGATCATTGTAGGGAGAAAGTCAGCAGTGAGACATATGAATGAAGATCTCTGTGACATGAATAAGTTTAAGGAAAAGTGCTGTGCCTTGATATGCATATGTAAACATCTCCATAAACCTTTTTAGTGCATAAAGAGCAGCATTGCGCTGGCAAGTCCCGCCTTTCGCCCTAAGGCGGTTTTCTCCTTTCTCAGTAAACAGGACATAAAATCGGGTTTTATACTGAGATGTTCCATTGCCCAGGGGCGGGCGGGAGACAGATGCTTTTCTTTATCTCAACTGCCAACAACCGCCAAGAGGCCTTCTTTCCTCTTGTACTAGTCCTCCTCAGCACAGACGATTCACGGGTGTCAGGCTGGGGGACGATCAGGTCTTTCCCTTCCCACGAGGCCACATTTCAGACCATCACATGGGGAGAAACCTTGGACAATACCTAGCTTTCCTAGGCAGAGGTCCCTGTGACCTTTGGCAGTGTGCGTATCCTGGGTACTTTAGATTAAGAGAACAGTGATGACTTTTAACCAGCAAGCTGCCTTCAGGCACTTGTTTAACAAAGCACACTCTGCTCAGCCCAAAATCCTTTAAACCTTGAGTCACCATAGCACATGTCTCTTGCAAGGACAAGGTTGTGGGCAGGGTCACAGATTAACAGCATCTCAAATACAGAACAAAATGGAGTC
Organism: Macaca nemestrina; assembly: GCF_043159975.1. Classification (NCBI taxonomy): domain Eukaryota; kingdom Metazoa; phylum Chordata; class Mammalia; order Primates; family Cercopithecidae; genus Macaca; species Macaca nemestrina. Next base: position 14,989,085 of record NC_092128.1, read on the forward strand.
TCTTATGTCTACTTCTTTCTATATAGACACAGTAACAGGCTGATCTTTCTTTCTTTTCCCCACAATCCCAGAAAGCACAATTTTCCAGCCAGGGAATAAATTCTGTGACTAGTCTGACCAGAAGATATTTAAGCACCCAGTCAGTAGCTCTGTGTGATAACAGAGCCCAGTCAGTGGTCTTGCCAGACAGCAGGACCAGTCAATAGCCCCAGCCAATATCAGAGCAAAGGCAGCATCCCAGGCAGGTAGAAAATGCACAGTTAGCTTTGCCTGCCCAGGGTCATTACCAGCTGGTCCTTGAAGAATTACAGGCTACACTAAATAGTATAGGTCTAGCCCTGCCAAAGAACACCTGTAAAGGCCAGAAGGAGGGGGTACCTCTTCAAATGAAAAGATAACAATGCAAGACACAAGGATTACAAAGCACTGGGGAGTTATGACACCTCCAACAGAAACTAATAAAGTGCTAATAATGGACCCTAAAGAAATGGAGATCTATGGAGTGACAAAGAATTCAGAATAATCATTTTAAGTTAAAAAAAGTACAAATAGAAATTAAATAAAATTTGGAAAAACTACACAAACAAGATGAGAAGTTTTACACATAAGTAGAAACAACAAAAGAGAACCAAATAGAAATCCTAGAGATGAAGAATAAAAAGACTGGACTGAAAAATTCAATTAAAAGTTTCAATGGCAGACTCAAGCAGAAGAAATATCAGTGAGCTGAAAGAGAACATTTGAAATTATCCAGTCAGAGGTGCAAACAGACAAAAGAATGAAAAAGAATGAAGAAAGCCTATAGGAATTACGGGAGACCAATCCTTTATATAATAGGAGTTGCAGAAGAGAAGTAGGAGAAAAAGGGGCAAAAACCATATTTAAAGAAATAATGGCTGAAAAATTCCCTAATCTGGAGACAGAAACCAACATCCAGGTACAAGAAGTTCAGAGATCTCCAACCAAATTCAACCCAAAAAGGAGTTCTGGAAAACACGTAATAATCAAACTATCAAAATTCAAAGACAAAAACAAACAAAAAAAAAACGATTCTAAGAGGAGCAAGAGATAAGAAACACATCACATATAAATGAGTTTCAATACAACTCTTAGCAGATTTCTCAGCAGAAATCCTGCCGGCCAGGAAAGGTTGGGATGATATAGTCAAAGTGCTGAAAGCAAAAAACTTGCCAATCAAAAATACTTTACCCAGAAAAATCTGCATTTCAGAAATGAAAAAGAAATAAAAACTTTCACAGACAAACAAAGGCTAAGGGAGCTCATCACCACTAGGCCTGCCTTATAGGAATTATTAAAGGAAGTTATTTAATCTGAAACAAAATGTGGCTAATTAATAACATATAACTTACAAAAATAGAAAATTCAGTAATATAAGTAAAACAGAGCCATACTCAGAATACTCTAGGACTGTAATGATGGTATATAAAGCAATTATATCCCTAGTACAAGTATTAAAAGGCAAAATTACTAATAACAACTACAGCTAAAATAAATTATCAAAATATACACATTAAAAGTAATGGTAAATTCTGGGCCAGGCGCAGTGCCTCACACCTGTAATCCCAACACTTTGGGAGGCCGAGGCAGGCAGATCATTTGAGGTCAGGAGTTTGAGACCAGCCTGGCCAACATGGGGAAACCCTGTCTCGACTAAAAATACAAAAATTAGCTGGGCGTGGTGGCAGGCGCCTGTAAATCCAGCTACTTGGAAGGCTGGCACAGGGGGAGAATTGCTTGAACCTGGGAGGCAGAAGTTGCAGTGAACTGAGATCATACCATTGTACTCCAGCCTGGATGACAAGAGAGAAACATGGTATCAAAAAAAAAAAAAAAAAGTAATGGTAAATTTCAGTATCAAAAACATAAAATGTGGCTGGGGGACTAAAAGTGTAAAGTTATTGGATGCAATCAAAGTTAAGCTGTTATCAGCTTGAAATAGTCTGTTTTAACTATAAGATATTTTATGTAAGCCTCTTGGTAACCACAAAGCAAAAATATTTAGTCAAAGCACAAAACAAAAATAGAATTAATTCAAAACATACCACTAAAACCACAAAGGAAGACAGCAAGAGAGTGAGGAAGAAAAAAAAAAAAAAACAGAAAACAATTAACAAATGGTTGTAGTAAGTCATACCTATCAATAATTACTTCAAATGAAACTGGATTAAATGGACTAAATTCTCCAATAAAAAAGACATAGAATAGCTGAACGGATTAAAAAAAAAAAAGAAGAAGACTCAACTATATGCTGCCTACAAGAGACTCTGCTTACTTTTAAGGATACACATGTACTGAAAGGGAAGAGATGAGAAAAGATAATCCACACAAACAGAAAACAAAATACAGCAAGGATAGCTATACATATATCAGAGAAATAGATTTTAAGTCAAAATTATAAAAACAAAGAAGACTAGTTATGGTGGCTCACGCCTGTAATTCCAGCACTTTGGGAGGCTGAGGCAACTGGATCACCTGAGGTCAGGAGTTCGAGACCAGCCTGGGCAACATGGTGAAACCCCATCTCCACTAAAAATACAAAAATTAGCTGAGTCCAGTGGCATGTGCCTGTAATCCCAGCTACTCGGGAGGCTGAGGCAGGAGAATCATTTGAGCCTGGGAGGCAGAGATTGCAGTGAGCCCAGACTGCATCACTGCACTCCAGCCTGGGTGACAGAGCGAGACTCCATCTCAAAAAAAACAAAAACAAAAAACAAACAAAAAAAACAGACAAAGAAAAATATTATATAATGATAAAAGGATCAATTCATCAAGAGGATATAAATATTGTAAATATATATGCACCCAACATTGGAGCACCTAAATAAATAAAAGAACTATTAAAGGATCTGAAGTGAGAGATAGATGGCAACACAATAACAGTAGGGGACTTCAATATGCTATGTTCAACAATGGATGAATCATTTAGACAGAAAATTAATGAGGAAACATTAGACACGAAAAACACATTAGACCAAATAGACCTAACAAACATATACAGAGCATTCCATCCAACAGCAGCAGAATACACCTTCTTTTCAAATGCACACTGAACATCCTTCCATATAGTACCTAGGCGAGGAAGGATGGTAGGTAAAATGATAAACAATGAAGACAAACATGGTTCAAATCTCAAGGACTACCCTGCATATACCTACTACATCAAACATGATGAAATGTATAAATAAATTACCAGAAAAGATTCAGAAGAGACAGATGCATAGTAACAATGGAAAGACAGGGTATTAGAGAATCTGGATGTGAATCTTGTTTTTTATGACTTACCAGGTGTGTGATTTGGATTATAAACTTAATTTTTTATGTTCAAAATGGGATAATATTACATAACTCACTGGAATATATAAGCTCAAATATACGTAACTCATGGAGAAACCTCTTCATAAACTGAGCCTCAGAGTCAAACAAGCCACATCCCTTTCTGCTTCTTGAGACTTGGAACAAGCTACTTAGCCTTGATGTGCTTCATATTTCTTTATCTGTAAAATATAGATAAATATTGGTTAATCGAAAGGTATGTTGGTGAAAGGTATGTTAGGTAGTAGTACTCTGGTAGTACAGATATTGGTGGTAATATGACCTCTACCCTGGGGGAGACAAAGTAACAAACAAGCTTTCCCCTTATATCCCCTCAAGTTCAGACTTTTTGAAAAAGGAAGAAAAACTGTTAATATATTTAAAGTCTTGGAGGTAACTTATACTATTTGAAGTTCCTGGGAACTTTGGGTCTTACTGAGGATTTAGGCTCTTTCAATCTCTGGTAAAAGAGGAAGGGGAGTGGTAAATATATCTTGTTGTTTTTGTTTTTCTATTGTTCTGTTTATTCCTACTCACTCTTTTTATTTTTCTAAGAAAGCCTTTACATAGGGTCTCAGAAAAAAGATGGTAGGAAAATGGCTGCTTAAGCTTTCTAGCATAAAAGGAAAAACGTGTCTGGTAAGCTTTGTTGACTATATAGCAGATCTGCCTCCAAAGTAGATATTTCATTTCAATTAATTTGGCAAACAACTATGAAGTGCCATTTTTACTAGATGCTGAGATTTCAAGGTGAGTATTACATTTCCCTGTCCTCAAAGAGCTGACCTGGCAAGTGGAGTAAAAGACACTGAACAAATTGTTATCACAAAATTTGTTCCTCTGCTGCACTATGACAGCTGCCTGGAGAACATGCAAGCCCATGACTCATATGCTCTTCTCACCCACTCTGCATATCTCTCTACTACAGCCTTTGTCTCACTATGACTGAATGACAGCATCACATCCTAGAAAAAGCAAGAGCCTCACAGCCAAATAATCCACATCCCTTTCTGCTTCTTGAGACCTGGAACAAACTACTTAGCATTTATGCACTTCATATTTCTTTATCTGTAAAATATGGATAAATATTGGTTAATTGAAAGATATGTTGGTGAAACCTAATGCATTGAAGTTCTAAAGTTGCTACACTAATGACTGAACCACTTTATTGCTCATCATTTAGTGATGATAATTGGTTGGCCTTTCATTTCATGTCCTTGATAACTTTCAGTAGCATATTCTTTCATTTATTCCCCCTCTAGCATCCTCTGGTTTTATTGCTCTTGATGGACTCCCACTTGCTCATTATAAAAACTATACAGACTCTTTTGGGGAGAAGACCTTTTGCTACATAATTATTATTTTAATTCTCTCTTTTCTTTCACATCCAGCGTTCCCAAATGATTGATATCCACTTGTTGGGTTTATTTCCTCATAACATTCATTCTTTAGGCCCTGAAAATCTAATTTCCATCTTCACTAATCTATAGAAACTGCACTCTTAAAGGTCACTTGTATTTCCTAAAAATCATATCCAGAGACCTTCCTTCTACCTTCATTGTCTTTTAACCTATTTAACTATGTGTTTCTTAAAACTCTCAACTCTGTGAAACTCTTCCGTCCTGATTTTATTCCAAACTTATTTTTTTTCTGTATTCCTGGATAATTATTTCAAATTTTTCTTATTCCATTGCTGTAAGTATTTTCTAAGTTTCTGTGCTCAGAACTTGCTTTCTCCTTTCTATAGCTTTTTCTTGAAGGGCTTAACTGTAATAATCATTATCAACTCTATATGGCCCAATCTCAATTCTACATTTATCTCCTATACTTCTCTCCAAAGGTTCAGTTGCCTCCTTCAACAGCTTAATGAATGTATTCTAAATATTTCACCGTAGGCTCAACTTGTAGAGTCAGGTCTCTACAACCACCTGACTCCCATATTTCTATCAACGGAACTAAATGTATCACGTTTAATTTTTCTCTTTCTCGCCCCTGCATGGAATACATCAGCTTCTTGTATTCTTGTATTACATACCTCCCATCTCTCCTTAGTTTTCATTCACACTGCTAATGCCTTAACACATGCCCCATCACTCTCCATCTGATGAAATACAACAACCTCTTTATGAATCTCCCTGATTTGCCCTGTGCCAACTCCAAACCACCTTACACTGTACTCCAAACTGATTATCCTAAAATATATTCATACCTAAATTATAACCATGCACAAACATATCTTATGATGTCTGACTACAGGATTAAGTATATTCCAGACAGAAGAGTGTCCAAATTCTTGATAGTAAGTTCTACCCTATCTTTTATTTTATTAGTTGTAGCATTTACTACCATGTATGTGTTTAGAGCAAAGTATTTTACTAAAATATCCCCCTAATGCGAAATACCATTCACAAGTATGTCAGCTAATTATTTTTAATCCATGAAAGACTATATTTAGCATTGCCTTCATTTTAAAATAATTTAACTTTAAAATAACTGATATCCAAATATTCCTGGTTTTTAGCCATAGAGTCCCTTCTTAGATTCATGGTAGATAAAGAAAAATAGAAATAGTGTCAGCATTTAAAAAGATAAATGGAGGAGGAAATGTGTTAGATGATTTTGACACACCCACAGTTAACACCATCTCCTCATTATCTTGGACTCAGTTTTCAGCTAAATAGAGACGGATTCCTAATCTGTCTTCAGAATGAAGAATGAAATAATTGCTAGATAGTGTTTTGCATATCCAAACACTTGGTGTCAGAAGTCTAAAGCTTGGTCTACTCAACTTCAGTGTTTCAGGGGATCTGAAACTATTCCAAAGCCTGTTTCTCATTGAAAATCAACATCAGTGAAAGATAATATCAAAAAAGATAGATTTTTGAGAACGTTTGATCCATTTTTCTCTGTACAAAGCATTCTGGTTTGGTTACGTGGCTTTTCACACATCTGAGTCCAATTATCTAGACCCAATTTCTCAAATATGTGTATCTCCAACATTCACCTTTGGTAGCATAGTTTATTATGGTCTTGTTGTGTAAATTTTCACCTTTATATTTCTCATCCCCCTAGTCTTATTATAGGGCTAAGGACGCAGCTTTTGTTCAAAAGCCAGTTTTGAACATCAGCACAGGTAAGAGTCAGTTCTGTTGAGATTTTCCTCCTCTACAAGCCTGTTTTTGTGCTCTTTTCTCAGTACTCATCCCAACTCCAGCTGTTTTATCTTCTTGAAAGCACCTCATTTTCCTTTAATAATCAATAAAATCCAATTTGACATCTGCTGAGTCCTATTATCCTCATACTGGACACACCTCAAACCATACCTCTCTCTATGTTTTGAGATTTATCTATTCAAAAATAAAGAATGTGCTCTGTCTGTTCAGAACATAGTATTGAAAAATGACATGCCTCTGAGGTTCATGTTCTTAGACATGAGAACCAAGGAAAAAAGACTTCATCATGCCTGCTTTATGAATTCTGGTGGATATAGAGTAATTTTTGTGGTCAGAACAAATAGAACACAATAAGTGATATAAGAAAGTTGCCATTAAAATATTCTGCTACAAATTATCTCCTTGTTGCCATCAATAATGACTGAAATTCCAATATTAGTAATTTATTATTTTATATTGAAATTTTCTTCCTTGTGAATTTTTAGATGGAATTATTCTAAATGGAATTTTAAAAATATGAATTACCTGGCCTTATTGTGATCCTTTAAAATAAGTCATGCAAGAGCAGAAAACTGAGACCCTTACAAATGGGTAGAGATGAGGAATGACATTTAAATTGTAGGAAAAATTAGACATGAGGTATAGATAGCAAAGACCAACTCCTCATTGTTAAGATATTACTTTTGTTTGCCCTAGTTAAAAGTACCATCATATACTGTCTGTTATTAACCTTTATTAATAGTTAAACAGTGAACAGAGCCACGATGTCTTCTATGACAGACGATAAAAGCAAAAAACAAATATTTAGATTCCTAATTTATAAAATGTTTTATATAACAATACAGATAATTTAAAAGTTCAATTGTAGTCAGTTATGGTTTTTTGTGTAAATGGAGAGAATCTAATTATTTAGCATTGAACATATTTGACCTTCTGTTTTGGGGTTCTAAATAATCTTGGCTGGGACAAGTGAAAGCCTAAATACAGAAACAGAGCAAAAAAAGGCAAATGTTTCTTTCTACTAGTCAAAACAACTCAAAGTCATACCTTTATAAAGTTGAACTGTCAAGAAAAATGGCACCTTCATTTAGAGAAAGATTTCTCTGACTGGTGTTTGAAGAGTTGGTTGATGTAAATACAGTGCGCGTCCACCATGAGCAGGAATATTTGCACTATCCTAATGTTTGGAAACAAAGAACCCCAGGACCCTCTGGATGATGAATATCTCAAAGATAGGTTTGACATCCTGAAAGAACAATTTTTTTTCCTCTTTGGGATCTTGTTATCTTCTTTCAGTCTGGTTTGATTATCTGACTTTTCACATACCAGAGTCCAATTATTTAGATCCAGCTTCTAAAATAGGTGCAACCCTGATGTTCACTTTTGATAGCATAGTTTACTATGGTCTTATTGCGTAAATGTTCACCTTCTTTATATCTCTTGCCACCTGTAGTTAAGAATAGGGCATTCTTTTGCAGTATAAAGTATAATTCTTTCCATTAGCAAGTCTTCATAGTGCAATCCCTACAGCCAATTCTAGGAAGAATAGGGCATTCTTTTGCAGTATAAAGTATAATTCTTTCCATTAGCAAGTCTTCATAGTGCAATCCCTACAGCCAATTCTAGGAAAACCAACCCTAGAATAAGATTTAGGAGACCTAAATTCTAGCTCTAGTTCACTCTCTGAGTGCCAAAGTTCTTTGAATAAGCTATTAATCAACTTACATTTCCATTTATCTGTTATTAAAAGGAAAATCATAATTTTGTGTAGATGAAACCCTTAGGGAAATAATTGAAATAGGAAGCTTTAAAGCAATTGGCAATTTATCTTACTTGGAAATGTACTATACTAATATTCCTACCACCTACTAATCAATATCAATACCTAAATAAAAATTTTATACTTCTGGGATTCTCTAAGTATTATTCTCTCTCTAGGTCAGTACTAAATATCGAAATTGAGAAGTCTGTTGAAAATAAAATGTACCCAAGTCTCAAGCTTCTGCAAAGCAGTTATTTTACATTTGCTATAATACTTAGGATAAGACGATTTTTACCAGCCATGTCCCATACTCCTAATCCAAAGTCCCTAAGAAGTCAAATTATTTCTATTTCATTCCCTTCTAAACCTACAATCCCACATTCTGTGGAAGACTCTCTAAGATTAATCAGTGCCTGACAAAATAGGCATGTCTACTTCATTCTAGGTTTAAGTTGGCTTCTAAAGATTGCCTTCCTCCAACAAAGTGACAGACCATGTAGATTAGATATCCCAAACTCCTTGGGCTCCTGAACTCACAAATCACTGAAGATTAATTGTGATTATGAGAAACACTGCTGGGAGGAAGTTGACAAGAGTTCCAAAAACAGCTAGAACACAGGCCTGACTAATGAAGCTTGGCAGCGGCTCCATTGACAATGTAAGTGGACGGATTCCCCTTAGGAGCCTTAGAATGTTAATTGTTGTCACCACTCCCATTTCTCAAGGGCAGGACCTCTCTTCTGCCCTTCTTTTCCCAGTGGAAAGCTGTTCTCCTCCATTCCTCTCTCCCGTAACACCTTTACTGAAGTCTTAGGTCATTCCAAAAAGTCAGAGGAAGCTAGTACCTTTCTTATGGTACAATTTAAAGTCCAATTATCGTAGCATCACATAGACATATTGAAAACTGCAAATCTGAGTAAAGTTGGTAAAAGGAAGTATTACTGGCTATTGCAAAAATAAAATAAAAAAGAATCAAGATCATCCAAAATCCTTAATTTTGTGAAAGTATGACATTTCTACAGCTCTTCAAATTTTATTGTCACTTAACCTTTGTATTTTCAGATCATTGTGGATTCATGCATTATTTTATGAAATAACACAGAAGTATTCCTTGTGCCCTTTGTCCAGTTTTCATCGATGGTAGCATCTTGCAAAGCTATACTAAAATATCATAACCAGGATATTGGCATCGATATGTTAAAGACACAGAACATTTCCATGACCACAAGAAAACCTAATGCTGATATGTTTTCATAGCCATACCCAACCCAATTCTGTCCTGCCCCATCCTCTCCATAACTCTGGTAGTCACTATCTGTCCTCCATATCTATAATTTTGGCATTTCAAGAATGATCTATAAGTGAAATCATGCAGTAAATCCCTTTTGTGATTGGCTTTTTTCACTCAGCATAATTTTATGAAGATTCATTTAGGTTTTCATGTATGTCAATACTTCATTTCTTTTTATTGCTAAGAAATATTCTGTTGTAGGTACCTTTTATTTAACCATACTCACGTTGAAGGACATCTGGGTTATTTCTGGTTTCAGGCAATAATTAATAAAGCTGCCACAAATGTTCATGTACAGGTTTTTGTGCAAGCATTGTGTTCATTTCACTGGGATAAATGCTCAGGGATACAATTGCTGGTAGTTGCTTGATTAGGTCTTGGGGTTTTTTGCTTGTTGTTTTAGGAAACTGCCAAACCATTTTCCAGAATGACCGCACTGTTTTATATTTCCGCCAGGAATGGATGAATGATCCAGTTTTTCTTCATCCTCATCAACATTTGCTATTGTCAGCCATTTTTACTCTAGTCATTCTGATGGTTTTTCTTTTAATTTTACTAACAGTTAATAATGTTGAAAATCATATGTGCTTATTTGCCTTCTGTATATCTTACTCAGTAAAATACCTCTACATGTCTTTTGTCCAAGTTCTATCTGGATTGTTTGCTTTTCTACTGTTGGATATTGGGAGTTTTTATGTACTCTAGAAAGCAGTACTTTGTTGGACATTGGGTTTGTAAATATTTTCTCCCAGTCTATAATTTAACTTTTTGTCTTCTTAATAGATTCTTTCTCATAGAGGAAGTTTTTAACTCTTGAAGTCCAATTTATCATTTTTCATTTTATGGATCTTGCATTTTGTCTCAAGTCTAAGAATTCTGCCCATTCTACATCTCAAAGTGTTTTTCTTATTTTTTTTGGAAAAAAAAAATGTGTAGTTTTGCATTTTACATTTAAGTATATGACCCATTTGGGTTAACTTTTTTATAAGTTGTAAGGTCAATGGAGTTGCTTTTATTTATTTATCTAGTTATTTTTGGCCTATGGATGGCCAATTTCTCCAGCATCATTTGTCAAAAAGGCTATCTTTCCTCCACTGAATTGCTTTTGCACCTTTGTCAAAGGTCAGTAGATTGTTTTTGTGTGGGTTTATTCCTGCTTTTCTATGGTGCTCCAGTTATCTATGTGTCTATTCCTTTGCATTCCAATATTGACTTGATCACTGTAAATCTATAATAAATATTAAAATTGCATAGACTGCTTCCTCTCACTTTATTTTCCTTTTGCAAAGTTGTTATTAACTCTTCTACATTCTTTGTCATTGCTATTTTGTATAAATTGTAAAATACTCTTGTCTATATTTACAAAAAGAAATCCTGCTGAAATTTTGTGTTTTCTTTTTTTATTTTGTTTTGTTATTTTTTGTTCTTACTGAAACTTTGATATGTTAAACACATATATTGATTTGTAGAGAACTAAAAGTTTTACTCTTTTGAGTTTTCTAATTTGTGAACATAGTATTTCTTTCTAGTTACTTAAATCCTTACTAAAACTTTATTTCATTAAGATTATGTAGCTTTCTACATGTTTCTGTAATTCCTGTACATAATTTGTTGGATTTCTACCTAATTATTTTGTTTCTGAGCTCTTATAAAGGGTATTATACTTTGAATTCCAGTGTCGACTTTCTCACTACTAGCATGTAGAAATACAAGATTGCAGTATATTTATCTTGTATCCTCTAACTTTGCTTAACTCATTAATTCTAGAAACTTTTTAGAGATTTCTTAGGATTTTCTGTGTACACAATTATGTTTCTATCTGCAAATACAGACAGTTTTATTTCATATTTTCAAATCTATACGTTTTTATTTTCTTTCTTATTTTATTACATGGATAGAATGTTTAGCACTATGTTGAATTGAGAGAAGATATCATCATCTTCTTCCTGATCTTGGGAAAGAACACTCATTTACCACTGAGTAGAGCATTAGCTGTAGACATTTTGTTGACACTTTCATCAAGCTAAGAAGTTCCCTCCTATTCCCATTATTCTGAGGGATTTTTTAATCAGAAATATGTATTGAACTTTGTCAAATGCTTTTTCTGCAAGAATTGATATAATCGTGTAATTTTTCTTTTCTAGACTGTTAATATGGTGAATTACATTGATTTATTTTCAAACATTGCGTGTCTTACATTCCTGAAATAAATCTTGCCTTGATCATGCTGTATAACTTTTTATACATTTATTAATTTTATTTGCAAGTATTTTGTTAAGAATTTTTGCATCCATATTCTAGAAAGATATTGCTTTGGAGAATATTACTAGCTTCATAAATAAAATTGGAAGCTTTCCTCTACTATTTCTGGCCAACACTGGATAGAATTAATATTACTTCTTCTGTAAACATTGGTAGAAATTTCTGCTAAGATCATATGAGCCTGTGGAGTTCTTCAGGAAAGTTATTATTGTTTTTTAATTACTACATCATCTGAAATCAGATGAGATCAGGCATATTTGGGGAAGTAAAGACACTATAAAGCAACTATACAATCAAGTCTACAAAACAACTAGCTAACAATATGATGACAGGATCAAAATCTCACATAGCAATGCTAACTTTGAAAGTAAGCCATCTAAACATTCCACTTAAAAGCACAGAGTAAACTGGATAAAAAGATAAGACCCAACTATCTGTTGTCTTTAAGAGATCCATCACACATGTAACAACACGGATAAGCTCAAAGTAAAAGGGTGAGGAAAGATCTATCACGCAATCAGAAAACAGAATAGAACAGGGATCACTAGTCTTATATCAGATAAAACAGATTTTATATAAACTATAGTCAAAATGGGCAAAGAATAATATTATATAATGATAATGGATTCAATACAACAAGAAGACAACTATTATATAGAAATACATACATATATTATATATTCTAAATCTATCTATACATATGCATATATATATGCACCCAACTTTGGAAGCACCCACCTTCATAAACGACTTTCTCTAGACTGATGAAAAGAGTTATAAATAACTGGGGTCTACTTGAGGGTAGGAGGAGGGAGAGGAGCAGAAAAGATAACTATTAGGTACTAGGCTTAATAGCTGAGTGATGAAATAATATTTACAACAAACTCTCCTGACACATGTTTACCTATCTAACAGACCTTCACATGTACCCTCAAACCTAAAATAAAAGTTACCAAAAAAACAGACTTAGACAGCCACAGAATAACAGACTTCAACATCTGATTGACAACAGACAGATCATTAAGGCAGAAAACTAACGAAGAAATTCTGGACTTAAACTCAACACTTGACCAAATGGCCTAACAGACATCTACCAAATATTCCACCCAACAACCACATTCTTCTCGTCTGCACATAGTATACACTCTAATATCAACAACATGTTGGCTGTGAAGCAAGTCTCTATAAATTAAAAAAAAAAAAAAAGGAAATCATACTAAGCACACTGTAAGACTACAGGGCAATAAAAACAGAAATTGCCACCTAAAAGACATCTCAAAACCACACATTCCTTGGAAGTTAAACAACTTGCTTCTGAGTGACTTTTGGATAAACAACAAAATTAAAGATAAAACAAAAATTATTTGAAATAAATGAAAATAGAGACACAAGATACTAAAATCAGAGCAGAATTGAATGAAATCGAGACACCAAAATCCATACAAAGATTGATAAAACCAAAAGTTTGTCCTTTGAGAGAATGATATTGATAAACCACTAGCTAGATTAACAAAGAAAAAAACAGAGAAGATCCAAATAAACACAACCAGAAATAACAAGGATGACATTATAACTAATCCCACAGAAATACAAAAGACTATCAGAGAGTATAATGAACACCTCTAAGCACACAAATTAGAAAATCTGGAGAAAATAGATGTGTCCCTGGAAGCACACAATCTCTCAGGATTGAACCAGAAAGAAACTGAAAACCTGAACAGACCAATAATGAGTTCGGAAATCAGTAATAAAAAAATCTACCAACAACAATAGAAGCAGCCCTGGACCAGATGAATTCACGACCATAATCTACCAGATGTACAAAGAAGAACTGATACCAATCTTATTGAAACTATTTCAAACCATTGAGGACGAACAACTTCTTCCTAATTCATTCTATGAAGCCAGCATTATCCTGATACCAAACTCTAGTAGAGACACAATGAAAAGAAAAACTTCAGGCCAATATCCCTGATGAACATAGATATAACATCCTCAACAAAATACTAGCAAACTGAATCCAGCAGCCTATCAAAAAGTTAATTCACCATGATCAAGTAGGCTTTATTCCTGGTATGCAAGATTGGTTCAATATATTCAAATCAATAAATATGTAATTCACCATATAAACAAAATAAAAACAAAAATCATATGATCATCTCAATAGATGCAGAAAAAGCCTTCAATAAAATTAAACATCCCTTCATGATAAAAACTTGCAACAAACTAGGCATCAAAAGAACATACCTGAAAATAGTAAGAGCCATCTATGGCAAACCAGCACCCAAAGTTATACTAAGTGGGCAAACGCTGGAAGCAATGCCCTTGATAACTGGAACAAGAAAGGATGCCCACTGTCACCACTCCTATTGAATATACTATTGGAAGTCCCAGCCAGAGCAATTAGGCAAGAGAAAGAAATATAAAGCATCCAAATAGGAAAAAAGAAGTCAAACTATCTTTCTTTACTGACGATATGATTCTATACCTAGGAAACCCTAAAGACACCACCAAATGGCTCTTGGAATTGATAAACTACTTCGGTAAAGTTTCAGGATACATAATAAATGTAAAAAAAAAATCAATTGCATTTCTATACACCAATAATGTTCTAGCTGAGAGCCAAATCAAGAATGCAATCCTATTTACAATAGCCACAAAAAGAATAAAATACCTAGGAATAGAGCTAACTTAGGAGGTGAAAGACCTTTACAAGGAGAACTACAAAACATTGTTGAAAAAAAATCAGAGACAACACAAATAAAGAGAGAAACATCCCACGCTCATGGATTGGAAGAAAATGTATCATTAATATGACCATACTGCCCAAAGCAATTTACAAATTCAATGCTATTACTATCAAATTGCCAACATCATTTTCACAGAATTAAAAAAAAAAAAAACTATTCTAAATTTATATGGAATCAAAAAAGAGCCCAAAGAGCAAAAACAATCCCAAGCGAGAAGAACAAACCAGAAGTATCACATTACCTGACTCCAAACTATACTACAAGGCTATAGTAACCAAAAAATCATGGTGCTGGTACAAAAACAAACACGTATACCAATGGAACAGAGTAGAGAACCCAGAAATAAAGTCACATATTTATAAACATCTGATCTTCAACAGAGTCAACAAAAAAAGCAATTTGGAAAATACTCCTTTCTTCAATAAATGGTGCTAAGAAAACTGGCTATCCATATGCAGAAGAATGAAACTGGACCCCTACCCATCCCCATAAGCAAAAATTAACTCAAAATGGATTAAAGACTTAATGTAAGACCTCAAACCACAAAAATCCTAGAAGAAAACTTAGGAAATACCTTCTCAATATTGACCTTGGTAAAGAATTTATGGTTAAGTCATCAAAAGCAATTGAAACAAAAACAAAAATTGAGATGTGGGACCTAATTAAACTACAGAGCTTCTGCACAGCAAAAGAAACTATTAACAGAGTAAACAGACAACACACAGAATGGGAGAAAATATTCACAACTATGCATCCAACAAAGGTCTAATATCCTGAACAACCTATAAGGAATTTAAATCAACAAGCAAAAAGTAAATAACCCCATTAAAAAGTGGACAAATAACGTAACAGATACTTCTCAAAAGAAGACATATAAGCAACTCACAGGCATATGAAAAATACTCATCATCACTAATCGTCAGAGAAATGCAAATCAAAACCACCATGAGATACCATATCATACCAGTCAGAATGGCTTTTGTTAAAAAGTCCAAAAATCACAGATGTTGTTGAGGCTGTTGAGAAAAGGGGTCACTTATACACTGTTGGAAAGCAAATTAGTCCAGCCATTGTGGAGGGCAGTTTGGAGTTTCTCAAACAACTGAGAGTTGCACTACCATTCTACCTAGCAATCCCATTACTGGGTATATACTCAAAGGCAAATAAATTGTTCTTCCAAAAATATAGCTGCACTAATATGTTCATCACAGCACTATCCACAGTAGCAAAGACATGAAGTGTATCCAGGTGCCCATCAGCAGTGGACTGAATAAAGAAAATGTGGTGTATGGAATACTATGCAGCCATAAACAAGCACAAAATCATGTACTCTGCAGCAATATGGATGTAGCTGGAGGCCACTATCTTAATTGAACTAACACAGAAATAGAAAACTAAATACCACATGTTCTCACTTATAAGTGGGAGATAAACATTGGGTACACACAGACACAGAGACAAAGATGGGAACAATAGATGCTGAAGGTTCCAAAACATGACAGAAAAGGAGGGGGCAAGTGTTAAAAATTACCTACCAGGTATTATTTTTACTCCTTAGTTGACAGGATCATTAGAAGCCCAAACCTTATCATCCATATACCCATGAAACAAACCTGCACATGGACCCCCAATTTCAACATTTCTAAATCCAGTAATAAAATAATAATAATAATAATAAATTTAAAAACCAATTTTCAAAATCTTGGCTCTATCCTCTACTAACAATTTCACATTAAGGAAGTTTCTTATCCTATTTGTGCCTCAGGAATAAAAGTGCCTTCCCCAAAGGGCAGCACTCAATGCTAAATGAGTTAACACATCGGAAGTGCTTCCAACCACTCCAAGTAAGAACTAAAAACTCAAAATTTTCCCTATATTGTTCAGAATTTTTTTTAAAGTAATTAGTCTAATGCTTAAGGGTTCACAGACTTCATAAGGTAATCCATTACCCAAGTATAATAACTTATTGAAGAATGAATATGACTCCAACTACAAAACAACATTTTGTGAGGTTGCTTTGTTGTGTATGCTCTTATTGAGTGGTCTCGATTGGGGCAAATGCCCACCTGTGGACATTTGGCAGTGTCTGGAGAAATTTTCGGTTGTCTAATGAATAGAGGCCAGGGATGCTGCTAAACACTCTACATTACACGGGACAGTCCCCCACAGCAAAGTATTGTATGATTCAAAATGTCAGTAGTGCCAGGATTGAGAACTGCTCTAATCTGTGACCAACATATGGTTCTGTTGTTTCCAGAGCCAGACGAGTAGTCAGATCTAGGTTCCAAAGGGCATATTTTTCACTGTTAACACCGTTGTATCAAAAATTACTCAAGCTGCATCCATGTCCCTACAAAGGACACAAACTTATCCTTTTTTATGGCTGCATAGTATTCCATGGTGTGTATGTGCCACATTTTCTTAATCCAGTCTGTCACTGATGGACATTTGGGTTGATTCTAAGTCTTTGCTATTGTGAATAGTGCCGCAATAAACATATGTGTGCATGTGTCTTTATAACAGCATGATTTATAATCCTTTGGGTATATACCCAGTAATGGGATGGCTGGGTCATATGGTACTTCTAGTTCTAGATCCTTGAGGAATCGCCATACTGTTTTCCATAATGGTTGAACTAGTTTACAATCCCACCAACATCATTCTTAGCAAACTATGGCAAGAACAGAAAACCAAACACCACATGTTCTCACTCATAGGTGGGAACTGAACAATGAGATCGCTTGGACTCGGGAAGGGGAACATCACACACCAGGGCCTATCATGGGGAGCGGGGAGGGGGGATGGATTGCATTGGGAGTTATCCCTGATGTAAATGACGAGTTGATGGGTGCTGACGAGTTGATGGGTGCAGCACACCAACATGGCACAAGTATACATATGTAACAAACCTGCATGTTATGCACATGTACCCTAGAACTTAAAGTATAATAATGATAATAATAATAATAATAAAAAGAAAAAAATTACTCAAATTCATAATTTTAAAATTAGGAATATTCTAAAATCCTTTATTTACTTTTATACGACGGAGAAAATAGAAAGACAAATCAAGATATTTTTGATTAACAAAAAAATGACTATTTATACATGTTCTAAAATTATACATATTAAGTAATGTTATCCATAGTGACCAATTATCATAAAGGCCTATGGAGATTTAAAGAGAAGTCAATCTTTGAAAGCCAGATGTCCACTGCTTCTCAGCCTTTTGGCTAAGATCAAGTGAAAGTCAAATGTCTCCAAAGGGCATGTTTTATAGATAACCTTCAAGGATGTCTTCATGCCTATTGGAGACTGAATCAGATTTTTATTCTCAAATATTTTCTGGTGCTCGACTTTAAAAAACAAATTTCTTCTTAATGGCTTTCTTGGTTAGAATTTCATCTTATTTTGTCCCTGTATCAATAGCTCCTTCCTTCCTCCTATATGTCCAAATGTCTTTCATAAGCAACTACTAAGTATGAGTGCTTGTAGTCTCAAGGTGGCCCACAGGACTTTAATTTATTAGCACTGGCTGGTAAAATGCCATCCTAAAAACTTAAGACTAGGCCGGGCGCCGTGGCTCATGCCTGTAATCCCAGCACTTTGAAAGGCCCAGGCGGATGGATAACGAGGTCAAGAGTTCAAGACCAGCCTGGCCAAGATGGTGAAATCCCGTCTCTACTAAGAATACCAAAACAATTAGCCAGGTGTGGTGGTGGGTGCCTGTAATCCCAGCTACTCAGGAGGCTGAGGCATGAGAATCACTTGAACTTGGGAGGCGGAGGTTGCAGTGTGCCGAGATTGCACCACTGCATTCCAGCCTGGGTGACAAAGTAAGGCTGTGTCTCAAAAATAAAATTAAAAAAAAAAACAAAACAAAGTAAGGCTATAAAATAAAAAAGAGAAAAATAGAAGTCTAATAGGTTGACTATGACGTACATGATATTCAGTTTCCACATACTTAATGCCCACTCTAACATTTCTTCTTCAGAATGAAGATTCAGATAACCCCTCGGGTGAATAATCCAAACAAGCTAAGGAGCTGTGTGAGGGCAAAGGGATTATGGAATGGGTGGAGCAGAAAAGTCACAAACACTGTGACCACGTGGCCAGTCACAGAAATGAGGATATAGCATCTTCACAAATTTTTCTCCTTGATGTGTCACGTGTATATTGGTATGTTTGATTAATTCTTTGTTCATCTCTTGTCTTACTATTTTATTTGGGTTTATTCATGGCTGCATATTTTTTAGATTGGTTCGCAGGTTATAGAATATCAAGGCAGGATTTTGACCTTCCAGAGGAGGCCTGGTATTCATCGAAAACATCCAGTCTCGAAGATGGATGAAACTCTAACATCATCTGAGAAGATGGCTAGTGTGTTCTAACTGTGCACAGTGTCAGATGAGAGCATTTTAAGTGGGAGGAGTTGTTAACATGAGAAGAAAGAAGTGTATGTATGTTGAAGGACCCAAAGATGTGAAATGTAAACATCTGTCATGATGTTTTTCTGTCTAGCGTCTTCTTCCTCTGATGCTTGGGGTATCCTCTCTTAGGAGAGGCTAAAATATTCTCAGCATTGTCTGCAGTAGGGGCTCAGGTTTGTGACCCGGTCTCTATTATTCAGGTGTTTTTGTGCCATTCAAGGACTAGTGATACAAAAAGGGAGGAACTGCCCAGAATTAAATGTGGTGAGACTGACACTAGAGGCAGTAGTAAGTCCAGTTTCCTGAATAACTAGTGTTAACAATTCTAGGATTATCTGGTGTACCATGGGTATCAGCAGCACACACAACCCTGTCTGGGCCCCCCACAAAAAACTGCATCGATGCTTCATAGAATCACTTCTGTAGAATGATTTTTTAAATGTTTTTCTTGATGGTAGTCAACTCCAAACATTATTCTCAGAGATTATGTGAGCTATTAACACTCCTTAATAAATGTGCTTTCTGCTGAAACTAACCAAAGTTTGCATCTGTTGCTTGCAACTATAAATACCGGATGATGATGATAATGATGATGATGATACATGGAAACTTGGTAAAGGCCATTGCCACCACACCCAGCTAATTTTTGTATTTCTAGTGGAGACGGGATTTCACTATGATCTTTTAAAAACACCACACTTTCTTAATTACTGTAGCTTTATAGAAAGGCTTAGAAGCAAATAGTGCAAATCCTCCGAATTTGTAATTCTTTTTCAAGAGAATTTTGGCTGTTATACACCATTATAAAATACTTGAGATCAGAAAATAACTACTTGTAAGGGTTAAAAGGAACAAAACCCAGTGCTACAATGGGCCAGGAGCAATGCTTATTCCCATCAATCAGACCAGAAGAAAAAAACCCCGCTAATTTATAAGCCTTTGCATAGAGTACCGAGAGCTTCTTGCCTCAGCAGTGCTGAATAATTAACTCTAGAGTAAATGCTGCTCTCGTCCTACCTAACAAATTCGAAAAGCAAGACCCGAAAGAATCAAACTAATTCCAGGTAATTTAATTGAATCCCAGAACAAAGTTCATAAATATTTAGAGGAATACAAACATACCTAGCACTCAAAATGACAAAAACTCACAATGACTATCAACCATGTATACAAAGGAGCAGGAAAATATGACCAATTTTAAGAAGGAAACTTTATCAGTCAAGAAAGACCCACTTGGTAGACTGAAGTGAGTGGTTGCTTGAGCCCGGGAGTTTGAGGATGTAGTGTGGTATGATCTCACCTGTGAAGTAGCCACAGCCCTCCAGCCTGAGCAACATAGTTTGAGATTCCATCTCTAAAAAAAAATTAAGATTAAAAGAAGACCCAAATCTGGTATAGGCATTTGAACTAGCAGTGAAAAACATCAAAGCAATTATTATAACTGCAATCATACGTTTAAAAGATTAAAGTCATGGAAAATATTTTTAAAGAACCAAAACAAACTTCTAGACATGAAAACATACAGTCCCTAAAAGAAAAACACAACTGGATGGAATTAAGAGCAGGATTATGCATTGTAAAAAAAATTAGTGAAGTTGGTGACACAGCAATAGGAACTATTCAAAATGAAATACAAAGAGGAAAAAGAGCAAAAATCTAACTAAGCATATATAAAATATGAGAAACTTAATCTACCTAATTTACATGTAATTGGAAAAATATTTGGAGAAAGAATTCCCCCTCAATTACCAAATTTGATGAAAACTATAAATCCAAAGGTCAAAGAACCTTGGTGATCCCCAAGTACACACACACACATACACACACACACACACAAAACTATACAAAGACATATAATAATTAAATTGCTTAAAATCCGTAATAAAGAGAAAACCTTAAAAATTGTCAGAGGGAAAAAATATACATACAAAAGTACAAAAAGAATGATGAAATCTGACTTCTTATCCTAAACAATGCAAGCCGAAGATAGTGGAGCCACATCTTTTAAGTCAGAGATGAGTAGAAGAGAGGGATTGTAAATGAGCATAGCGAAGGTCTTGGAGATCACCTCCAAATGTTCATTATCTTGATTGTAGTAATGTTTCCACTGGCATATACAGATATCAAAACTTACCAAGTTTTACACTGTTAGAATGTGCTGTTTACTGTAGGTCAGTTACACCTCAATAAAGCTATTAAAAAAATAAATGTATGAAAACAAGGTCAACTTCACTAATAATGAAATGAGTATGAATCAAATCAACAATATTTCTTTGTCTCTTTCATGTGCCTGAATATATCATTTTGATCTTAGTAACTAATGCTCTTGATAGTCTAGTGAGAAATGACACTCAATGAATTTTTAATAGAAACAACACTTTGGAAAACAACTTGGAAGTAAGCCTCAGAAACTTTGAGCCATTAGTTCCACTTCTAGTCATATACCAAGAAAATAATCTCAAACAGAAAAAATATTTAATCCAGAATGATTTTTCAATGCAATATTATATGTAAGAGTCCAAAAACTGAACTCAAGGCGACTACTGTGAAAATAAACAACACAATGGCTTTGCACACAGAAGTTTATTTCTTCCTTACGCAAAAATGCAAGCCAAGGGGCATTCTTTCATCCACTGATCAGAGATCCATACTTGCTCTGTCATGAGATTCTGCTATCTCAATACATGGCTTTTACAGGCACTTGTGACAGGGGAAGAGAATATGACAAACTCATACGTTTACTGCTTCTGACCAGAAGTGAACCACGTAATTTTACTCACAGCCCATTGGCCAGCACTAATCCCACGTGCCCTATCCTGAATAAATGAAAGGCTGGTAACTGTGGAACATACAAAACAGCACCACAGGCGCTACTATAATCCACAAGACAAGAATTGCTTTGTAAAACATTGCCTAGCATAGCTCATGTCTTGGATATCCACCAAAAAATATTACATAGAAATTTAAATAACGTTTTAAAAGAGCTGTTAATAACATGAAAGAAAGCTTATGCTAGGATGTTTTAAAAAACACATTATAAACTTCCATATTTTACTCATTCATCTTGCAGCCTTGTGATTTCAGATTAAATCATTTAATCTTTATACATCTTATTTTGTTCATAAGCAAAATGCAGAAAATATATCTCCCTCATCAGATTTCTGCAAAGAAAAACAAAACAGCTATGCATGTTGAATTCTTAGCCTAGTGCCTAAATCTATAAGCTTGTCAAGAAATAATACCAATTTTAAAAATGTATTTTTATCTATAGAACTCATCATCTAATACATATTATATATTCAGTTTTTGGAATTGCTTATTTTTTGTTTCTTCTCAATAGAGACTCAATAGACTTTTACTTGCTTAGTGATGCATTCCTAGTATCTAGAACAGTGCTTGGTACATAGAAAGTGTGCAAAAATTATATGCCATTAGGGGTCTATATGGCTATAGAGTGGTAGCACAAGGGAGTCTTGTGGTAATGGAATAGTTCTGTACCTAGATTGTGATGGGTATACAAATCTAAACACATGATAAAGTCACATATAACTATATATGCATATATACAAATGAATGCATATAAAAGTAGTAAAATCTGAATAAGCTCTGTAGATTATTCAGATAATCTATTTCCTGCTTGTGCTATTGTACTATAATTATGCAAGATGTTACCATGACAGAAAACAAAGTAAAGGGTGCACAGGAATTCCCTGCACATTTTTCTACAACTTCTTACAAATCTATCATTATTTCAAAAGGAAAACGTTTATTAAGTTGCTGCACAAATAAACGCAATTTGCAGCTATGTTTTAAAAATAGAAATTTGAAAAGCGAGAAGTAAATCTTTCTTTGGACCTTGTAACGATGGGATATTTATTTTTATCTTTCTATCTTTCTCTTAAAATTCTTAATGGATAAAAAATTAACATTAGGCCTTAATTTTTGGTTTGTTTCTTTATTTCTTCTTTAGCTATTCATTTAATCTCCTGCCACAGGAAGAGGCTTTCAAATAATCTTTGGAATTTAAAGGCATCAACCTTACCTCAACTTCAGCCCCTAATTCAAGCCCCTAATTTGCACTAAGGTGAGAGAAGGTCCATGGAGCATAGTGAACCACATGGATTCTTAGAGAAGCTGTTTGGAGGTTTTCTGATCCTCACAATCTCTCTAAAAGGCTTTCTAATCTGCTTGCCTGCCTTCTGCCACTGCAACAGTCTATTCTTCTTGCTTAGAATTGGAAAACTCATTGAAAGAACAGATTTAGTTTGTGTTTTTTAGCTACTTTGCCTAAAGGAAATATTTTCTCCTTGCCCCACCCACCTGAAACAGAAAGAGATGCTCTGTGGGCAAGTAGTTGCAAAGCCCAAGCCCACGACTAATTCTTTCCATTCCTGGAAGGCAGTGCAGCTTTTACAATCATACTCATTTAGTTAATTTAATACAAAAGAACCTCCTTTCTTCTCCTTTATGCCACTTTACCAGATGGCCACTTGGCGATAATTTTCATAAATCTGTTGGAACTAGTAATCTCCCAAGGTGCAGAATGTCTCTGATAGTACTTCAGTGAGAAGGCTGTATCAGAACCAATGCCTAAGAAAGAACTTCATTAATAATAATAATAAAGCACATTTTCACAAGAGTACACTATTTCTAAATGGTTTTGTAATTTCTTTCCACACAGCTCTATAAATTTCCTAAGCACAGAAGTCCCATAAGTTGTCTCTATAAATAAATCTCACTGAATCATGGGGAAGCTCCACAGCAAAACTCCAGCCCCCTCCAACCTCCAGTCAAGCCCAGAAAGAAAGATGGCGACGTCTATGAACAATAATTCTGCTTTTCACGCTCTTTTCCTACTTTTTTAATCTCCAGGCTGTTTGTCTGTCTCCTCACCACTTCTGTGAAGGTAAATCTCACTCTAAGCACATGTGAACTACAACATTAGTAGCAAAGAGGGTGTCTTTACCCCTAGGAGTTTCTGAAATATAACACATTTAGCTTAAAAGGCTGCAAGGACAATGGGGACAGAGGGACAGTTCCATGGAAAGCAGTCCTAAAGCTTGTGTGCGGTGGAACCTTTGGAAATGTGTGAAACACAGGAAGGTGTGTCTATGGGTTAGAAGTTCTGTAAGCCCAAAGGGGACAAAAGTGTCCTTGATGTTTATGCTTCTGTTTTTCTCATCTCAGAATTTTACAGTCCTGACCTATTCCTTTTTTATTGTGCAGTGTTGAAAGGGATTCCTCTCTCCTCATTTCCACAGCGTGAAAACTAAGGTCCCAAGAAGAAAAAAGGTTGCTTAGCATTACACAAGAGTTAATAACAGAGCACAGGCTGCTTTCCCCAAGTTCTCGGTCTTTCATCTTGCTCTTCTTACTACATGACCGTTAGAGCTGAGCTCATTCACCCACTGGCTCCCTGTGTTGGGAGACAGGAGGCAGGGACACCCCACCCAACTCTCACTCTTGGCACACAGACCCAGGTGCAGGCACGACTCCTGATGGTGGAGGAGGACACAGCCCTCCCTCTTCAGTATAACTTTCCCACTTCACCCCCTCCTGACCTTCCCTTCAACTTCTCATTTGAAAATCAAAATTGTACTTCATATTTAATTTTCCAACAACTTAATATTTAGACAAATAATTTTAGTACATATATGTATATATGTATGTACTTGTTTGTATATACTTGATTTTGTATATATACATAAATACACATATTTATGTACTTAAGTTTGTTTGTATACAGAATAAAAGGAATTCTTTGGTCAGTCTTCCACACAAGAGATTGCACAGACCTGAAAATATAAATAAACTTTCTGTACATTAATGTGTATATTAAAAGTAAGATGGTGGAAACCAGTGGTACGGTGTTCCTATGTTTATATTGGGAACAAGTGATACTGTATATTAAAAAAAAAGAGATGTTCTAAATAATTAAATAAAAAGTCTTATGTATTTGTACAAATACAAATAATGCCAAATTAGTGGCCTTAATGATGCCATTGGTGCCACAGTTGGAAAGAGTGACTAGTTGGGACTGTAAGGTAGGATACACTAAATTAACTATATTATACGAGAGCTTGGAAGATACCCCCTTAATCAGGTAATGATCATGAACATCATTAGTAATTGGATAAATTGAGATCATGTGACATCTGACAGAATGAAGAGCTCAGCTTCACAGAAGTGATGATCTTGTTAAAATGCATAACCTGAAACTAATCATAAGGAAACACCAGGAAGATCCAAAACAAGGAAATATAAAATAAGTGTCCTGTAGTGTTCAAAAGCGTCAGTCATAAAAGTCAAAGAAAGACTGAGGAACTATTCCAAACTGAAGGTTAAAGAAAGATAACAACCAAATGGAACACACAACTCTAGACTAGATCCTATTGCTATTAGCGCCACTATTGAGATAACTGGCAAAATTCAAATGGGGTATGGAGATTAGAAAGTAGTGATATATCAATGATAGCTTTTCTGATTGTGATGATTATATGAAGCTTATATAGGAGAACTTTCTTAATATTCAGGGGTGATTTGTGGCACTATTTTAGCAACTTGTTCTCACATGGTTCAGGGAATAAAATGTTCTCTACACTTTAAACTCCTGTAGAGTTTGGACAATTTAAATGGTGTTGATTGCATCCTTATAATGCCCTTTTACATACTCCTTTGTTCACTATTTTTTAATGTATTTCTAAAAAAAAAAAAAGTAGTTCATTTTTTCCACATTTTAAAGTATGCTAAACAAGGATGCCTTTTATAATCAGTGTCAAAAGAACCTGCTGTTTTCCAAACAGAGGAGTACCCCAGGCTTGAACCAGAGTTGTTAAGACATTTTTAATATCCTGCTTTAAAATAGATTGGTTTTTGTTTTTCCTTTAGGAGGATGTTAGGGCATTTTTTTCCTTTCTCCAAACCACCCTTTTTGAATTTCTTAAATGGGATTGAGGTGGGGCAGGAGAAAGGGGTACAGGTTTAGGGTACAGAGGCTATATATTTCAGGGACCAGAAAAAAAAAAAACTTACAAATGTTTCCATTAGATAGTGTAAAAACTATGACTGCTTGAGAAGTCTGTCAAAGAAAATTGGTGAAATCTTTCCAGGAATGAGTTGGCTAGCATAAATGTTTACTTCTGTTAAAAGGCAAAGGCAGAAATTGCCAAATAAAGATGCCAGAAAAATAGATTTCCTATCAATATGTCATACAATAAATTTAAATAAAGTTTTAAAAACATAAGGAATTTTGTAGCATAAACCAAAGTAGGAATGGGACACAATCTCATTCCATAAACTTTGAGCAGTGAATATAATTTAATAGAAAATACAGGTAGGGCACAGTGGTTAACAACTGTAATCCCAGCACTTTGGGAGGCCAAGGCAGGCAGATCACGAGGTCAGGAGATCAAGACCATCCTGGCCAACGTGGTGAAACCTGTCACTACTAAAAATACAAAAAAATTAGCTGGGTGTGGTGGCGCATGCCTATAGTCCCAGCTACTTGGGAGGCTGAGGCAGGAAAATTGCTTGAACCCGGGAGGCGGAGGTTGCAGTAAGTCGAGATTGCACCACTGCATTCCAGCCTGGCCACAGAGCAAGACTCCATCTCAAAAAAACAAACAAACAAAAAAAAAAAAAAAAAGAAAGAAAAAGAAAATACAATGGCATTTGCTGAGCATTTACTATGTGCTAGGCTTTCTTCACACTACATCTTATACAAGAATGTATATTTGAAGCCAGACTATTTGGTTGCAAAATCTGCCTCCATAAAAATAAGAGTCTGGTTCATCTTGGAATGATGCTTAAACACTATCCCCCACTCATTCTGCCAAAGGGCCCACTCTGAGAGATTGTACAAAGGAAAGAAGTTTACAAAACACTAAGAATTCCAACTGATATCATCCTGTCTTCAAATAGTGGCCTGAGGTAATGAGTAGCCCCGAATAAGTCAGAATATTATCCTTCAAGTGTAGAAATGTTTTCCTACCTCCACCAGTGTCTTCTCAGAAACCCAAAAATAACCCCGCAGCACTCACAGTTTCCACCATTCATGGGTACCATTCCTTAATGGGATATCCCCCAATCACATGGAGAAAACCCCACACTTAACAATATTTCAAATGTTCATATTGTGGAGAACCACTTACCTGAGCAATTCTTTGGTTTCCTTATTGAATTCTAGTGAAACTTTTCTTCTGGAGCCTGTCAGGTCACCTTGCGAGGCTGTATCTGCTTTCCCTATTCAGGTTGCAACACTGCAGGAATCCCTTTCACCCACCCATGGGAGTACTACGCAGTGAAAGGGCATGGTTGGGAAACATTCAGGACCTGATTACAAGTCCCACTGCCTACAAAGGTCAGGCAGTAATGTGAAGGGGCAAAGTGGGCCTGGTACAGGATGTTGGGAAGGTAGGGCAGTCTAGCCAACAGAATACTCTTCTAAAGGGGGGCTTTAGATTGTCATGCCTTGAGAATGCAGGCCCTCTGATGCTCTGTTTCCAAATTATTCAAGAGAAGCTGGGAGTCTCCTGCTTATGTAAAAACTCCTGATTCCTTAAATGTTGGAAATTAGTGAAAAGATTTAGAGGACTATCCAGTTCCCCTAAACAGACCCTTGGGGACCAAGTCCAGCCTATGGGCTGCTGATCTGGGACCTCTATTATAAGTAAATTTGGAAAACATTTTTCCGCTTGCACATGAGGCAAGCATCAGTCTCAGCTGAAAATTTCATGTATGTAAAACAAAAATGATTTTGTTTTTATTCAGTCAACTCAGTGCTGACATTGAGTTCCTATCCCACTGATTTAACAGAAAATTCTGTCATAGTCATTGATGGGGTCCTGGGCATCCCCTCTGGAGTCTGGTCAGCTCCTTAGGGTACCCCAATAACACATGCGTAGGTCAGCCCATCACTGCTCTTCTAGGGTCCACAGGTCCTACCCCAGGTCTCTGCATTCTCTCCTCTTGGCTTTGGTGCTTTTCCAAGGCCCTCCCACCCTCACCTCACTGTCTAAGCACCTTTGGTAATCTGTCCAGTGGCTCAGGCTTTGACTAAAGACTGACTCCTTCAGGATGCTTTGCAGAAGCAGCTACATAATTTGGGGGCATGGTGCAAAATGAAAATGTGGGGCCTCTTGTTCAAAACATATTAAGAATTCCAAGGTGGAGACAACAGAGCATTAAACCAAGGGTGAGGCTCTCCTGAGTGTGGGGATCCATGGGACTGCAGTGGTCACACATCCATGAAGTGGCCCTGACGCTTTGCTTTCTGCATTGGAAAAGTGCCTGAGGCAAGGAATTACAAATCCTAGCTACCGGACTGAGAGGTGGCAGGCAAGTTGGGAAATGGAGAGGATTACATTGCCATGTTTTCGAGAACTGGTTCAGGTTTAGACATCCTAAAGACAAGACTACAAATTTCATAAAGCTGAGAGCAATTTGCAGGCCACATCACCAAGGACTGGTTTCAGAATTCAGCACCAACCCTCTCCATCCATCCTTTCCAGCTTCCAGTTAAGCCAGAAGGAAGGGAATCAGATGGGTTCTCTCTCTCTTTCTGTTTCTCTGTCTCTCTCTCTCTCCCCCCAATGACCTCACTCTAATATAAATAAGATCTTCTCCCTGCACTGTGGGTTCCTTCACCCCCACCGCTGTCTCTCTCCTCCCTACAGCACCTTTCTCAAAATCAAAACCCTTCCACTTCCCTTATGAGCCCATTTGACCTGTTTTGCCTTTCTGCCCCAATCTCACAGGCCTCCCTCAATTCTAAACCCTGCTCCCCTTTTAATGCTCATTTCACTTGGGTCTTTCTGTCCATCTTCTCTCTTCTATATTGTTCACTTTCATCCCCGAGATAATTTAGTTCCTTACAGATAGAGAGCATCGTGGGCAGAAACTCTTACCAACAGACCACTTGCCTTGTTGTCTAGTACTGCACTTATTAGCCACCAAAAAGACTGCTGCTCTTCAGAGCTGTAACACATGCGATGATGTGTAAGAAAGGTCATCCTAAACTCCTAGGGGCTGTCAGCACTCTGCTTGCAATCTGGCGGGGCTCCCCTCTCTCCTCCTTTCCTCCCAGGCTCGCAGCCAGTCTGCAAAGAGCAAGTCTGAGAAGGAGAGGAATGGGTGGGGGAGTGGTGGGTGAGGGGTGGAGGAACCGAGGGGTGGCCAGTAGTGGGAGGAGGCAGGTGAAATGGAAACTCCTGGCTTCAGCTAGCCCAGACCTCGCAACGGCCCAGGTCCAGGAGTCTTGGTGTGCTTGCTGGTGAAGGGGTTTTCTCAGCTACACTGGCCCCATGTCCTGCCAGCCCCTAAAACATAAACACACACACACACACACACACACACACACACACACAGAGAGAGAGAGAGAGAGAGAGAGAGAGAGAGAGAGAGAGAAACATGAGGCGCCGAGAGGACTAGCCAGTGATCTCAGCCTCAAGGACTTTGTACTGCAAGAGCGTTGGCAACTGAATTCCAAGGTCATGCTCCATCTCTACCTGCTGCAAACCCCTTCTGCTGTTTGCATTTACTGTTCCTTTTTCTGTTACTATAAAGGAGGAGAGTGGATGAGATGTTTTAGCTCTGAAATTCTATGAGCAATTGCACCGCAAAAACAACAGCAACCAAAAATGGTGGGTTTTGCTTGTGTGCCTGGAGAGAGAGTGGGGGTGGGCAGGCTTATGTCCTGTTGACTATCAGCTTCTGAGGGGAGGAGGGATCTGGCAAGAGAGAAGTGCAGCTGTCTTGGCAGAGAGAATGAGAAATGAGAGAATGAGAAAGAGAGGTAACTGCAAGCAACCCTGGTCTTTTAGAAACACTCAGTCTACAATCCCCAAACACCCACCTGCCCCCACAGTTTCTCCCCCAACACCCCATTTAACTGCACAAATACACCCAGACGCTGGCTTTTCCTTTCACCATAGTAGTCATAAACTACGCCTCTGTGCTAGTAGCTGGGTGTGTTCACTTCTAGAAATCTTTTAGAAGTAAACTACCAATGTCTGTCCTCCAATCTCAGGCCAGGCCTGTGTAGTTTTGAAGGAGACTAGATTTACAGGGAAACGAGGAGAGAATACACAGCTTGGAGATTTGAAGAGCAAAGGAGGCAAGGGTCAAGGAAATCATGGAAGAAGTCTGGAAGGATCTGTCCCTTCTCTGGTTATGGTGAACATTCACATAGGGTTTTCCATGTGCCAGACACTGCTTTAAGAGCTTTATCTGTATTAAGTCATTTAATCCTCATAAACATTCCATGAAGTAGAGACAGTCACTATCCCCAATGTTACAGATGAAAACACTAAGACAGAAGCTAACAAGCCCTTTGTGATAGGCAGGAAAATGGCTCCCTAAAGATGTTGATATGGTTTGGCTCTGTGCCCCCACCCAAATCTCATCTCGTAGCTCCCATAATTCCCATGTGTTATGGGAGGGACTTGGTAGGAGATGATTGAATCAAGGGGGCGGATCTTTCCCATGCCTTCTCATGACAGTGGAGGGGTCGCAGGAGATCTGATGGTTTTAAAAATAGGAGTTTCTCTGCACAAGCTGTCTCTTTGCCTGCCGCCATCCATGTGAGATGTGACTTGCTCCTCCTTGCCTTCTGCCATGATTGTGAGGCCTCCCCAGCCACGTGGAACTGTGAGTCCAATTAAACCTCTTTCTTTTGTAAATTGCCAAGTCTCAGGAATGTCTTTATCGGCAGCACGAAAATGGATTAATACAGATGTCCAGATCCTAATTCCCAGAACTTGTGATATGCAATGCTGCATGGCAAGGGAGAATTAAGGTTGCAGACAGAATGAAGGCTGCTGATTAGCTGACCTTGAGATGGGAAATTATCTAGATTAGCAGATAGGTCCAGTGTAATCACAGGGTCTTTCAAAGTGAAAGAGGGAAGCAGGAGACTCGGAGAAGGAGATGTGACACAGAAGCAGAGGCTGGAGCCATGAAATTGCTGACTTTGAAGATGAAGGAAAGGGCTGCAAGCCAGGGAATGCGGGCAGCCTCTGGAAGCTGGAAAAAGCAAGGAAAATAGATTTGCCCCTAGATCCTGCAGAGAGAAACGCATCCCTGCCTACACCAGGATGATAGTCCAGTAAGACCTGTGCTGGACTTCTGACCTATAGTCCTGGAAGATGTAGTAAATCTGTGTTGTTTTAAGCCACTAAATGTGTGGTAATTTATCACAGCAGCCTTAGCAATGAATATACTCCCCAGCTTTTAAGCAGGGGATGTGGTGGCTTCAAAGTCCAGGCTTTTTCCCTGCTACTCCTTTCTTTGCTTCCTCCCTCATGCTCAATATCTGTCATCTATTGATTGGTTAGTAACATTCTCAACGCCTTACTGTTTTATTAAACTTATAAAAACAATGTATGTGATTTTTAAAAAAACAATTCAGTGGTTGTGAAAGTAAGAATCAACAGACAATTTCTCCACCGTTAGCCCCGCCTCTTACATAAGCACATGCAGCATGTCTTCTTCATACAAGAATTTAATGCTAAAGCTGGTGCGGTGGCTCAGGCCTGCTATCCCAGCACTTTGGGATGCCGAGGCAGGAGGATCACTTGAGCCCTGGTGTTCGAGACCAGCCTGGGCAACAAAGTGAAACCCCCTCTCTAACAAAAAATCAAAAACTTAGCTGGGCGCGGTGGCGGAGCACTTGTGGTCCCAGCCACTGAGGAGGTGGAAGGATCGCTTGAGCCTGGGAGGTTGAGGCTGCAGTGAGCTATGACTGCACCACTGCACTCCAGCCTGGGTGGCAGAACCAGACCCAGCCCCCGAAGAAAAAAAAAAAAAAAGGAAATTAAGAAAGAAAGAAAGAAAGAGATCCTACTCTCAATTTTAATACAACTTGCTTTTTTAATTAAAAAATATATCTAGAACCGATAGATTTTACTCGTCCTTAAAAACAGTCGTGTATTATTTTATATAAACATCTCTCGCTATTTATCAAGGCCCTCACTTGTTCAGAAATAGTCTCACTTTTGTTTTGTTTTCAACAATTTACTCCCTATATTCCTGGGCGGGCGCCTAGGCCTGCATCCGGGATTCTGAGCCACATCTGGGGGCAGGGCCTCTGATGTCTAGGGGTGGGGCGGCAACGCCCAAGCCCCGCCCCCGTGCGCATCGACCAATCAGCTCCCGGGACGGCACCTCCTCGCCACCCCCTGCCCCCGCAGTCTCCGCCTACGGTTTTCCACATCCTGCAGTCTCCAGCCCGCCCCCCTGTGCCTCCTGGGCAGAGAAGCTGCTTCCTCCTGGGAACAACTTCCTGCCGCTCCTAGCAGGTTCCTACTGCCCCGAACCCGCGCTGCAGGGAACAGCGGGGCAAACAGTGAGTGGGGTTCATCGTAGACTCTGGACCAGGAGAGGCCCGCGGTGACCAAGGCCTGGGCTCCGGGTTAGTGTCCGGGGCGGGGAGCGGTGAGCGGGGTGCGATGCTGAGCGTCTGGGGAGGGCCGGGCGTCTCCGCGCTCCCCCAGGTGATAGAGCCGTTCCACCGAGGATCCCTTCCTTAGTCTCTACCCCGTTGATGATTTTTCTCTGCAGCTCGGTCCCTATTTCATCTCGCCGCATTGTTATGCCCTCTGCTGGGCGGGAGGCGATGACCCTCCCTATTTTCGTAGGATTTGTTTTTTGCTCCCAAGAAGCCATTAAGATCTAGATCTGAGCTAGCAGGCACCCTCGAGGCGATTTGATCTCGCCTGCTGGGGGCTTGCATTCTTCTAGGCTAGCTTGTCTCTGTTAAGCCCAGGTGGAAGTTCTTATCCACCCCAGTGCTCTAGGCGCCCACGGGCTCGGTGTGGGTTTGTGGTGGGGGAAGGGACCTGGGGAGGGGTTGCGGTGAGAGCCGCGCGGGGATTCAGGCTGAATGTTAGTCTGGAATGCATTTGGCCTGAAGCAGCAAGTGCTGGATGATACAGTTCGCTGGTAAACAGCCGACAGCTGGCCGCTGGTTTGGCCCAACCTGCAACGGAAGAAGGCCTTGAGTACAGGAGAAAAAGATCTTTGCGAATTGGATAATCATGGAAATTTAGAAGAAGTACAGCTCGAACTAGACATAAAGGACATAATGTGTCTGTCTAGCTGACCAGCCAACCATCGGTCCATCACTTTCATCCTCCAAACTAGTGATTTGTTGATGAATTGGTTTCAATACTTGGTTTTTAAAATGTTTAATAAAAAGTACATGAAACATCTCAGAATGGTCTAAAAAATAATGAAACGAATGCCTGACCATCTCCTTGGGTCAAGAAATAGGGTGCCACAGTACCTTAGAAGCCCATGAGTCCAAACTGATGCCCATTCTCCTCCCTTCTCTGAGATGTGACATCTTTCGTGATTTTTGTCTTAATGATTCCCTTGCTTTTCTTTTTAGTTTTACCATATTTGTGTGTGTATTCCTAAAACATATGTGTTTGCTTTCTCAATTTTGTACTTTTATATCAATGACATTATCCTGTACGTATTCCTAAGTTTTATAGATTCATCTTTCATGCTTCCTTCCATTTTCGTCGTTTATGGTGTAAATGTACATAATTTATCCATTCTACTGCTGATGGACATTGGATTGTTTCTAGTTTTGGAGGTGTATGAATTATCTATAAGCTATGTAACAAATTACCGCAACACCTAGCAGCTTCAAACCAAAGCGAACAAGCAAAATAAATCATGTTACCTCCTATCTTACAGTTTCTGTGATTAGGAATCCAGGAGGGGCTTAGCTGGGAGTCTCTGACTCAGGGTCTCTCACAGGCTGTATCAACAATCAAGGTATTGACTGGGCCTCAGTCATTTCAAGACTAGGTGTAGGGTCGAGGACCTCTCCCAGGCTTACTCACGTGATTGCTGGCAGGCCGATTGGCCTCAATGACCCTGGCTGGATACATCAGTTCTTTGCCACATGGGCCTCTGTGTAAAGAATGGTTGCAACATGGCAGCTTACTCCCCCCAGAGTGAAGGCTCCCACAGAGAAAAAGAGAAGACAGAAGTCAGATTCTTTTTGTAACCTTAGAAGCGACATTCCATTATTTTTGCCATTTTTTATCCATTAGAAGTGAGTCCCTAGGTCCATCTCACACTGAAGGGAAGGGGGTGATACAAGGACATGAACACGTGGAGGCAGGGATTATTGGGGCCACTTTAAAGCCTGCCCACGTCCTCTAATATTCAAGTACACTTGCGTGGGAGCTTCCCTAGAGTATACAGCTGGGAGTAGAATTGCTGAATTATAAGATTTATGTATATTCAATTTTATTAGGTCATTTCTAAACTGTTTCCAAAGTGTTAAACCAGTTTGCACTCCCTCCAGCAGTGGATGAACGTTTGTTGCTCTACATACTTGCCATAGCTTGGTCTTGTAAAATTTCATTTTTTGTCAGTCTGGCAGGTATGAAATAACATTTCACTGTGATTTTAATTAGCATTTTCCCATAACTAATGAGATTGGCTGTCTTTTTATATGTTGATCAGTTTTTGTGCTCTTTGTGAAATTTTGATTCCTGTCTCGTATTTATTTTTATATTGGATTGTTTACCTTTTTTATTGACTCATTGGAATGCTTTCTTTATATAATCTAGGTACTAAACAATAATTGTTAGCTATATATGCCACAGACATCTTTCCGAATTGCTTTTGAGGTTTTTTTTTTTCTCTGTCTTTATGTCAGTTTCTTTCTCTGTCTCTATCAATGAATCTAAGTTTTGAATTTAATTTCAAGTTAGTAGTACTTTCTTTTATAGCTTGTCTTGTTTGATAATTATTTTCTCAAGATCATAGATTAATTTTAGTGTATCGTTTTCTAAAAGTGTTATGGTTTTGCCTTTGGCTGTTAGACTTAATTCACATGGAAACTGATTTTTATGTTGTTTATTCCATATGGATAATCAATTGCCCCAGCACCAGTGATTTGCATGAATCAGGATTTCCATATAAGCATGAATTTGTTTTAAGCCCATTCTTATTTTCTATTTGTCTAACTCTGCCTCAATACTAATAATTTTTAACCACTATAGTTTTATTAAAAGCCTTGAAATTTGGTAGGAAAAGTCCTATCACCTGTTTTTTCTTCGTTAAGAGTGTTTTAGTTTTACTTGGACCTTTGACCTTCCATATAAATATTTAAATAAACTTATCAAGTTCTCCAAAACAAGAAACAAACAAGCAAATAAACCTGCTGGAATTCTGATTGATATTGGATCAACTCTGTGTCTTAGTCTGTTTTGCGCTACTGTAGCAAAATACCTGAGACTGAGTAATGTATAAGAAACTGAAATTTATCAGCTCACAGTTCTGGAGGCTGGGAAGTCCAAGATTGACTGGCTGGCATCTGGCAGGAGCCTTCTTACTGTGTCATCATGGCATAAAGGCAGAAAAAGGGCGAAAGAAAGTAAAAGGAGGGTGAACGCTGCCTTTTATAATGAACTCACTCCCGTAGTGACGGCATTAATTCATACACTCTGCCGTCATGGCCTGATGGCCTCTCATTAAGCCCACCTCTCAACACGGTTACATTGGGGATTAAGTTTTCAACACCTGCTTTTTGAGGGACACATTCAAACCATTGCGCTATAAATCATTTTGGGAAGAAATTACTTCTAAGACATTGGCTCTTTTCCTCAATGATCATGGTTTATGACACTATTTATGTCATCTTCAATGTTTTGTACTATTTTTTATTATTTTCTTTTGGCTCAGTTTTTGTTAAATTTCTAGGCACGTTATATTTTTACTGCTATTGTAAGTATTTCCTTTTGTAAAAGTTATATTTTGTAGCTTATTGTTGCTGGCATACAGAAATTCAGTTGCCTTTTATATATTATATATCAATCAAACTTGAAAATTAATAATTCTAAATTTACCTGTAGCTTCTTTCAGATTTGCAACATAGGCAATCATCTGAAAATAAGGATAATTTTGTTTATTCCTTTCCAATTCTTATACCTTTAATTTCTTTTTTCTGTCTTATGACAATGACTAGGAGCTCCAGTACACTGTTGAATGAAAGTAGTAAAGGGCATCTTGTTTTGTCCTTAAGATAATAAAGAGAAATATTTCACTATATCAACTTAAAAATGGCATTTGCTATAGTTACTTTGTAACCATCTTCCCCATGATAAGAAAGTTCTGTTCTTCTTTTGGTAAGCACTTTTATTATAAATGGATGTTTTTTCAAATGGTTTTCCTATAGCTGTTGAGAATATATATACTTTTTTCCTTTAACTATATTAAGAACATAGTATAGTATTTAATTTCTGATATTAAACCAATTTTGTATTCTTGGAATAAACCTTTCCTGGTAAATATGTAGTAACTTCTGTATGTGGATATAGATACAAAGGTAAACATTAGATATTTATATTTATATGTGTGATTTAAGATTGGCATGTAATTATACTTTTCTGTACTATCCTTTTCTGATTTGGTATTATCATAAAATAATATGAATAGTATTCTCCCTTATGCTATTCTTTGGAAGAATTTGTGCAAGATTGGGATTATCTGGTCCTTGAATATTTCCTTGAATCACCTGTAAAATCATCTGCGTTTGGAGTGTTTTTTGTCAGAAGATTTTAATGATTGTAGAACTACTTAGGTTTCCCTATGGAGTCAGTAGTGATAAATTGTATTTTCCAAGATATGTAACAATTTCACATATACATGAGTGTATTAGTATACATATATGTTTATGTTTATTCAATATATAAAAATACATTTGACCATTGAAGAATGCAGTAGTTGGGATACTGACCCCTGTCAGAATTGAAAATTTGTATATAACTTTTGAGTCCTCTAAAACTCAATACTAATAGGCTACTGGTGAGTGGAAGTCTTACTGTTAACGTAAGCAGTTGATTAACACATATTTTATATGTTATATTCTTAACCAGAGAAAAGAGAATGTTATTAAGAAAATCATAAGGAAGAGAAACATATTTCTCGTTCATTAAGTAAAAGTGAATCATCATGAAGGTCTTCCTTGTCATCTTCACATTGAGTGGGCTGAGGATGAGGAGGAAGGGGAGGGATTGGTGTTGCTGTCTCTGGGGTGGCAGAGATAGAAGAAAATCCAGATATAAGTGGACCAAGGCAGTTCAAACCTGCATTGTTCAAGGGTCAAATGTATATACATGAATATATATATTCAAGATCAATAAAATTGTTTATAATATCCTCTTATTCTGTTTATAAATCTTTCCATTATCTATTGATATGGCCACTTTTTTATTATTAGTATGTGTATATTTTCTTTCTCTTTTTGTTTTATTTTTTCCAGAACTTGGTCTACTTTATTAGTTGTTCAAACAGCAACATAAAAGCTTTATGTCTTTTTCATATTTTTACTTATTTTATTACTTCTTCCTTCTTTCTTGGAATTTTTTCTATGATTTATATTCTAAGCTTTTATATGCTTAGCTCATTAATGTTGAGCTTTTCTTCATATGTAAGTTTTTAAAGCTATAAATTTCTATCACTACTTTTTAGCTACATCTTACAAGTTTTGATATGATTATATTTGATCATGTAGCTTTAATTATAATTTTCCTTATAGTCTCTTCTTTCAGACATTAATTTTTTAGATAAGTACCTTTTAAATTCCGTTTGGCCATTTGAAGTTTCTTTTGTTATCTTGTGGCTGTAGTTGCCTAATTTATATCGTAGTCAGAGATTGCATGGTACCAATTCTTTTAAATTCACTGAAGCTAGCTTTAAAACCCAGTAAGTTTTCTTTGTGTGCGTAAAAAGAATGTGTCGCCTGTAATTACATGATGTTCTGTGTATATCTTTAAAACAACTTTTAATTATACAGCCCAATCTTACATATCTTTAATTTTTTATTTGCTTGAATCGTCAATTACAGAAATAGGTATGTTAAATATTCTCACTATGATGGTGGATTTGACAATTTCTCATTAATCTATATATTTTTGCTTCATATATTTTGAGGCTATGTTATCAGTGAGTTGTTGTAAATTGAACATTTTATAATATAGGGACCTTACATTATGATACCTGTTAATGATTTTTGTTTTAAAATCCTATTTTTTTTTCAAAGATCAAATCAAGGTTTCTTTGGTTTTTGCCTCATTTATCTCTCTTTTATCATTTGGCTCTAAATCTTCTGAATCTATGTTTCAAGTATATATGTAGTAAACTTACTTGCTTTTTTTTAAAGTTTGGATTTTAAAAATATTGTTTGACAATTTATAACTTGTCATTGAATAATTCATGTATATTTATTGTGACTAGTAATACATTTAGATTTATTTCTACCATCTTATTATTTGCTTTTTATTTTTCCTGCCTTTTATGTTTCTTTTTTCTTCCTCTCCCCACCTTTTCTTCTAACTTTCTTTGTTTGCCCATTTTTTCCTTTCTATTATTTGGACGTTACATGTTTTAGTTCTGATGTTTTAATTTTATAATATATTTAACCCATATAATTCCTATTTTTTAAGATGTTTAACTAGTTTTATAACAGATTTAATTTAGCATACTTAAGTTAAATTGATCCTTAGTACTTTGTCTCTTACCCTGCAAGTATCAAATGTTGATTGTTATTTAATACCATCAGTGTATTAAATATGTGTTTACCAATGTGTGTTTACAGATTTTTCTTTTTACAAAAAAGCCTGAGGTATAACGTAGAGTAAGGTTGACAAATACTAAGTGTACGGCTCAATAAATTTTAAATATGTATATGGTCAGATCAAGATATAGAATATTTACAGCACTTCGGAAGACTTTGATTTTCCCTACTCCAGGTAATTTTCACTCTCAGAAATAACCACTATTCAGAACTCTGTCATGATATTGGTCCAATCTTGATCTTCACATAAATTGAGTCATAAATAGGTATCCTTTTGTGTTTGTTTTATGCAGCATTAGTTCGATGA
Source organism: Macaca nemestrina (assembly GCF_043159975.1). Lineage (NCBI taxonomy): Eukaryota > Metazoa > Chordata > Mammalia > Primates > Cercopithecidae > Macaca > Macaca nemestrina. Next base: position 15,027,990 of record NC_092128.1, read on the forward strand.
AGATTCTTCCATATAGTGGCATATAGCAGTACTTTTTTCTATAGTAATGTATGGTTATTTATCCATTCTACTGTTGATGGACTTTCATTTTTTCCAGTTTTTGACTATTACAAATAAATCTCATTTGAACATATCTTTGGTAGACATAAAAACTTACTTTTCATGAACATACATCTAATCAGCCTAAGTAATGTCAAACAGTTTAGCCACATAGCTGTATCAGTTTACACTCCCATCAGAAATATATATAAGTCCCATCAGCTCCAGATCCTTATCACCATTTGATATTGTCACTATAATTAATTTTAGCCACCTGGAATGGATATAGGTATCTTACTATGGTTTTAATTTGCATTGTTTTGATGACTAATTAAGCATCTTTTTGTATGCTTACTGGCCATTTGAATGCCATATTTTGTGATGCACCTGTAGATGTATTTTGTCCATTTGGGGGTAAAGGGATAGTTTCTTTTTTAAATCAATTTCGTGAGTGTGTTAAATTATATTCTGGATAGGCATATACATTTTTTCTTGTATCAGCGATTTGCAGATATCCTCTTCCAATCTTTGACTTGCCTTTTCACATTGGCAATTATGTCTTTTAATGAAAATAACCTCTTTATTTAATTTTTATAATATCTAATTTTTTTGTTAGTAAACCCAAACATTTATGCTTAGGACTTGAGTTGTATTGAAGAGAATTTTGCCTACCTCTAGATCACAAAAAGATTCCCTATGCTTAATAGTTCTGTCATTCACATTTTGTTTTATAATTTAGATTATTTTTTGTATATGATATGAGGGATGGGTTAGAGTTCATTGGTTTTTATACAGACATCCAATTGATCAAGAATTACTTATTGAAAGGCCTTTCACACCATTAGACTTTTTGAATCTATGTTCATTGAGTAATATTCGTCTCTAGCTTTTTGTTCTTGTAATGTACATATGTGATTTTGCTATCAAAGTTATGCTGGGTGTAATAAAAATGAGTTGGGAAGGATTTCTTTGTTTACTATTCTCTGGAAGAAGTTTTATAATATTAGTATTATATTTTTCTCAAGTGTTTAGGAAAATTCGCCATAAAAATCCTTTTGGGCCCAAACTCTTTTGCGGAATGTTTTGATTTTGGACTACATTTTTTTGATGTATAGGATTATTTATACTTTGTTTCTTCTTGCCATTTTGGATAAATTATGTTGTTTAAGGAATTTGAAAATTCATCTGAATTTGTTAAATTTATTGGCATATGGTTACTCATAATAGCACTTTGTTATATTTTTAATGTCTTTTGGGATTGTAATAACATCCCCTGATAATTATAATGGATTCACTCTCTGTGTCTCTTTATTGATCATTCTTAGTTTGGTTCATTAAAACCAACTTTTGGTTTTACTGAATTTCTAAATATTTTTGAATTTGATTCTTGCTTTTATGTTTATTATATTCTTTGATTTACTTCAAATTTGTTGTTCTTTTTCTAATATTTTGAAATAGTTTACTTTCAGTCTTTCCCTTTTACTAATGTAGGCATTTAGAGCTATATAGTTTTCCTTTATTAAGTAATTGCTCTTGCTGCCTCCCACAAATTTTGATAAATTGTATTTTAATTATTATTTAATTAAAATATTTTCTAATTTCTCTTGTGATTTCTTATCTGACCTTAGGAGTGTTCAGAAGTGTACTCCTTAATTTCCAAACATGGGAATTTTCTAATTAACTTAGGGTTATTTATTTCTGGTTTAATTCCATTAAGATCAGAGAATATATTCTACACCTTTTTGAGTTTCTTGAGACTTGCTTCATGCCAATATATGTTTTATTTGAGAAAATGTTTGACATACACTAAAAATCAAGTATATTCTGTTGTTGGTGGGTGTATATGTACCATATGTGTCAACAGGGTCAAATTTGTTAATTATGTCATTCAAATCCTGTATATCCTTACTGATTTTTTATGCACATGTTTTATCAGATTACTGAGAAAGATGTACTTAAATCTTCAACTATGCTTGTGGACTTGTCTGTTACTTCTTTTATTATTGTCAACTTTGCTTTATAAATTTTGAAGTTGTATTATTAGGGATACAAATTTAAAATTTTTGTATTGCTGTACTGAATTGATCCTTTTATCATTATGAAATGTGTTTTATATCTATAGTAACACTTGTTGACAGTAATGTTTACTTTGCCCATTGTACATCTAGCCATACTAGCTTTCTTTTGGTTAACGTTTGCATGGTATACCTTTTTCCATCCTTTTACTTTCAATATTTCTCTTCTAAATGAACTCTTTTTCTAATTGGATTTTTTAATCCATTTATATTTAGTATAATTATTTACATAGTTGGTATCTTAGTCGTTTCGGGCTGCTGTGACACAAATGTGATAGACTGGTAGTTAAACAAAAAACATTTAAAGATAAACCAGCAGATTTAATGTCTGGTGAGGGCTGGCCTCCTAGCTTATAGACAGCTACCTTTCTCACTGTATTTTCACATGGCCAAGAGAGGGAGCTCTAGTCACTTTCTCTTCTTAGAAAGATACTAATCCCATCATGAGTGTTTCACACTAATTACCTACATCTAATTACCTCCCAAAGGCCCACTTCCTAATACCATTCCACTGGGGGTTAGAATTTCAACATACAAATTTTGGAGGGACACAAACATGCAATCTATAAAAATTGGGTTTAAGCAAGGTTGCAGTGAGCAAAGATCGTACCACTGCACTCTAGCCTGGCAACAGAGCGACACGCTGTCTCAAAAAAAAAAAAAAAAAAAAATTGGGTTCAAGTCTACCAATTTGCACAGTTTTCTCTTTGTCCAATCTCTTCTTTCTTATTTTCTCTTTTCTTGATTTCTTTTGAATTCAACACCTTCTATTAATTTTTCTTCTATATTTTGAATTATAAATTTTTTTATTATTTTATTGGTTACTTGAGATATTACAGTTCACCTTACTGATTTGTTATGACCTACTTTAAATTATTACTTCTGTGTACTCTCAATGTAAAATTTTAAAAGTTTATCTCCATCTTGCAGCTGTACTGATTTCTGTTTTTTTTATATGCTTCTATATTCCATAAGGAATTATATTTGTTTATTTAAACAGTCAGTATTCATTTATATTTGCCTGTGTATTTACTCTTTTCAGTGTTCTCTATTAATTCCTAAAGCACTGTGCTTCTATGAGGAATAATTGTCCTTAATCATGAAAAAATAGTTTTAGTTGTTATATTCTGCTGGGAATACATTCTTTCAGCTTTGGTATATCTAAAATTATCTTTACATTGCCTTTATTTTGGGGGAATATTTTTCTTATGTATAGAATTTTAGGTTGGCAGATTTTTCTTTTTCTGCTTTTAGGAATTCTGTTGTGTTCTCATTTTCATCGTTGTTTTGAAAACTTAGCTGTATTTTTTGTTCATTTAAATGAGAAGTATCCTTTATCTCTGGCAGCTTTTCAGATTTTCTCTATGAATTTGGTTTTCAGCAGTTTGAATGTGATGTGTCTGAATGTAGTTTTCTTTCTGTTTATTCTGCTTGGGAAACGTAAAGTTTCTTCAGCTTGTGGTTTGATATTTTTCAAATCATTAATTAATAACATTTTGCTTGTTTTATTATCTCTCTCCTTTCCTTCTGGGACTCTGATTACTCATATGTCACAACTTTTCACCCTGTCTTGTAATCCTGTTACACTCTTTCTGTATCTTTTGATCTCTTTGTATATCATGTTTTCTTTCCTCTTATGTATGAATACTTTCTACTTACCTTTGCTATACTTCATGAATTCTCTGGTCTTTTGTGTTTAATATGCTATTAAAGCAATCTATCAAGTACCAATTTTAATTATTATTTTTCTTTTTTAATTTTTTATTTTACTTTTTTATGAGTTTTATTTCTGTGCTGAAATTCCACAGCCTTGTTTCTATAGAATTTCTTAACGTATTTATCCCAGTTGCTTTGAACCACTTATGCCCATGTCTGTTTTCTGTTCTCTTGAGTTATTGGCAATTTATTCTGTTTTTTAACCTCTTTCTTAATTTTTGATTGAATGCAGAATATTGTGGATGAAAAAATATTAAGGTTTTGGTTGATGTTATTTTCTTTCAAGGGGATTTTTTGGGGAAGTGGGCAGATAAAGTACCAGCAGATTACTTTGATGCTATCAAAGATTAGTTTTAGGCTTTGTTAGGACTAGCCCATTTAAGGTTTGATCTTTCTCCAAGAACATAGTCCTTAAACCATAAGATATGCTTCTTCTTCATATGTCAGGGATTTTCTTATGTGTCAACTGAAATCATGGAGTGTTTATAAGAACCTTTCTTTTTGTTGGGGCATAAACTCCATTGCTTTTCTCAGAACAATATAACCACTGAAATGACTGCTCAAATGTTTAGCTTTTTGGCCACTATTTCCTATAAGTAGCCCTGAGGTCTCTCCTCTTGCATGTATAGCTTAGGAATAAGCCAGTGACATTAGGGGAATTCATATATAAAATTTTATATTAACTTCTCTGGTTTCTTCATGTCTGAAACTTTGCCCTTTGAGCTCCAACTGGTTTGATAGTCTTGAACCAGTAAGACTGACACTTCCTGTTCAGCCTCAGTAACCCTGCACTGCAAAATGGAAAATGTCCCAAAGTAAAAAGCCATAGCAAATATACAACTCATGTCCTGTTTTGTGTTCATCAAGGATTATAGTCCTCTTGTCCTGTTTATGTTGTTTACTTTTCCGAGTCTTCAGTTGTTTCCTATATTTTGTTAAGATTTTATTATTGTTTCAGCCTCAGTAACCCTGCACTGTAAAATGGAAAATGTCCCAAAGTAAAAAGCCATAGCAAATATACAACTCATGTCCTGTTTTGTGTTCATCAAGGATTATAGTCCTCTTGTCCTGTTTATGTTGTTTACTTTTCCGAGTCTTCAGTTGTTTCCTATATTTTGTTAAGATTTTATTATTGGCCGGGCGCGGTGGCTCAAGCCTGTAATCCCAGCACTTTGGGAGGCCGAGACGGGCGGATCACGAGGTCAGGAGATCGAGACCATCCTGGCGAACACGGTGAAACCCCGTCTCTACTAAAAAAATACAAAAAACTAGCCGGGCGAGGTGGCGGGCGCCTGTAGTCCCAGCTACTCGGGAGGCTGAGGCAGGAGAATGGCGTAAACCCGGGAGGCGGAGCTTGCAGTGAGCTGAGATCCGGCCACTGCGCTCCAGCCCCGGCGACAGAGCGAGACTCCGTCTCAAAAAAAAAAAAAAAAGATTTTATTATTGTTTCCAATGGGAGGATTGTTCCAAAGATATGAGGGAATTTTCAAGAAGTTTGTGGAAAAAATGGAATTAAACAAACAAAAAAAAATGTTGCCTCAACATAAGCCCTTTCAAGTTCAAGACACTTTTATAAGCAGTGATAAAAGCAATTTCATCCCTCACTAAGAAACTGAAGGTCTGGGAATTTAGCCATGTAGATACAGTCTTTTTACATTATTAACTAAAGAAAAATGGGTGCCCTTCACAGATTTTTTAAGATAAGGAAACAAAAGTCAGAAGGAGCCAAATCAGGATTCTAAGGTGGATGCCTAGTGATTCCCCATTGAAACTCTTTCAAAATTGCCCTTACTTGATGAGAGGAATGGGCAAAGTCATTGCCATGGTGGAGGAGGACTGTCTGGTGAAGCTTTCATGGGTGTTTTCCTGCTAAAGCTATGGCTGACTTTCTCAGAGCACTACAGTAATAAGCAGATGTTATCATTCTTTGGTCTTCCAGAAAGTCAACAAGCAAAACACCTCGAGCATCTCAAAAAACTGTCGCCATGGCCTTTGCTTTTGACCAATCTGCTTTTGCTTTGACTGGACCACTTCTGCCTCTTGGTAGCCATTGCTTTGATTCTGCTTTGTCTTCAGGATCACACTGGTAAAGCCATGTTTCCTCTCCTGTTACAGTTCTTTGAGGATATGCTTCAGAATCTTGATCTTGTTTAAAATCTCCATTGAAAGTTCTTCTCTTTTCTGCAGCTGATCTTGATGCATCCCCTCAAGTGGAGAATTTGCTCAACTTTCATTTTTCAGTCAGAATTGTGTAAGCTGAACCAATTGAGATGTCTTTGGTGTCTTCTCTTCTTTGATTCACTACAAATATTTAGATGAGTATTTCTTTTTATCATTTTAGGATTTGTTAGACTCCCTGGATCTGAGGATTGGTGTCTTTCAAGATCTCTGGAAAATTCAGTCTTTTATTTCAATAATAGCTCTCCCACAATCTTTCTGTTCCATCTCTTTGAACCTCAGATCAGATGTGTCTTAGGTCTTCTCACTATACGTTCTATGTCATCTATCCTTTTTCATATTTTCCATCATTTTTTCGATTTTAGACTAAATTATGGATAATTTCCTCTACTCCAGATCCAGCTCGGTAATTCTTTCTTCAACTTTAATCTTCTATTTAGTCTCTTCAATAATTTTTTTGAATTATTTTATTTCAATTATTTTTTATTTCTAGTTTTATTTGATTCTTTTTATAAATACAATTATTTTCTGTTCAAGTTTCTAGTTTCTATTTTATTTTTCAAATGTACAAAACATAGCTATTCTATATTCTGTGACTAGTAATTCATGCGTTTCTGATTCTCTTGTTTGTAATGGCTCTCTTTCATTGTGCTTTATTTCCTGAGTGTTATGTGATTTTAAAAATTATTAATGTGAGCTTCTCCTTTCATGTGAATTTTTGTCCTGGAAATTATTTCTAGACATATTAAAGTTAAATTTCTCTAGAAAAGATATGCATGTGCATCTTCCAATTGAATACATTAGCAAATCGGGACCACCTCAAATTATTTGCTTAGGGTTTTTCAATCCACAGATGTAGCATGAATTAATATTGCAAACCTACATGGAAAACTGGTTTGTGGTTATTCATTCTCATTGATCTTTTTCCCCTTCATCTTTCATCAGGGTCAGGACAAGCAAATTGCATCGATTTCTTGTGTGATACGAATTTACTTACTATTTACCTTTACCCTGTTGGAATACCCCTTTGGTGTCTGAGCTTTGTGCCGGGATGTCACTTTAAATTAAATTCTTTATGTGAGCTTGGTCCTAATGTCCTAGGCTGGAAACTCCATAGAGTCACTCCCCATACATTCTCCAGGGTTTTGTGGAAGCATTGTGGTGACAGCCAGCTTTCATGCTTGCTTCCTTCAATGTTTCCTGCTTTTAGTTTGTTTCTGGCTTTGTGTACTCTTCAATATCATCTCAGTGATGAATTTATAATATTTTGTGTATATATGTTGTTTGCATCAGTAGTATGTTTTGGGACATTTATCTACATTTCTAGAACTAAAACATTATTTTTAACACCTTATTAAAGTTAGATATTTGCATGTGTGGTTATATATCAGTATATCATAAATGTACAGCTTGATACATTTTTACAAACTGAACACGACCTTGGGCCAGCACCTAAATTGATTAAGAGAACATTACCAGTGACCCAGAAGTCTCCTTTGTGTTCCTCTCTAGTCACTACCTGGCCCAAGAGTAAATATTATTCTGAGTCTTAGTATCAAATATTAGTTTCATCTGTTTTTATATTTATGTAAATATAACAATATAGTATGTACTCTCTTGTTTCTGGCTTAGTTCACTACAATATGTTGGTGAGATTCAGCTATATTGTGAAAAATGCAAATCATTCATTCTCATTGCTGTACCATATTTCATTGTGAATATGCCACAATTTATTTAAACATTCTACTGTTGATGGTACCCAGCTGATAGAGAGCAGGGTGGATTAGAGCTGAGAAAGCAGGGAGGGTAGGATTTGAGTAGTTTCCAGTTTTAGACTATATTGGATGGTGATGCTTTGAGGATTCCATTGTCCTTCAGTAAAAATGTGTATATTGGGTGCACACCTAAGAGTGGTATTACTGAATAGTCTTATTTTGCGTTTCAAAATGATACTTGTAACATTTTCAAAATACGAAGTGTCTAAAGAAAAAAATTACTGCTCAACCCTCCCCCACTTTCTGAAGCAGCGAAATTTGTCCTTATGTTTTCTGTGCTTAGGTAAACATAAACACGCAATTACAGTTTTTTCCCCTGCAAAAAGTAGGGTCATACTTTTATTGCTGAAAATATACATTAAGACAATTTCTCAAGGTATGAATTGAGCTCATTTTAAAGAATTGCATAATATTTTTAATATGGATTTTTAGTTGTTCATTTATTCACATGTTGTGGAATATTTATCAAACTTAGTATCTCAAAAGTTATTTGAATACTTTCAGGATTTCATGGCAGTCTTCATTACTCAGAGCTACTCCAAGCAGAACATTAGAAAGGAGAAAAAACTCAAGGGGAAGTAGAAATAAGAAAGGATCCAGGATTTAAAATTGAGCTTGTAATGTGGTGTCTGAGACTGAGAAAGAGGAGATGGAACCAGCTCAATTTGAGGAAGCAGCCAGACAGGGTGGCTTATACCTGTAATCCCAGTACTTTGGGAGGGGAAGCAGGAGGATCACTTGAGCCCAGGACTTCAAGACCAGCCTGGGCAACAAAGTGAGACCCCATCTCTATAAAAAAAAAAAAAAAAAAAAAAAAAACCAAAAAACAAAAAACTCCCTGGGCATGATGGCACAGGCATCTGTAGTCCCAACTACTGGGGAGGCTGAGGTGGGCGGATCGATTGACCCGAGAGGTGGAGGTTGCTGTGAGCCTCGCCCCATTGCACTCCAGCACAAGACCCTGTCTCCAAAAAAAAAAAAAAAAAAAGTAAAATTTGAGGAAGCATTAAAACAAAAGAGCATGAAGGAAGGAGAAAACTTACAGCACAAGAAGTTTGTAGTTTGATCCATTTTGTGCGTTAGGCTGCTGTTTGTTTTGTTGAGGAATGATTCTAAGGATTTTCTTACTCCATTTCATCCATCCATCCAGTGGACATTACAGAGCACCTGTTTGTGATCTAGGTGAAGTGGGGGAATAGAAAGAATAAAATCCAGTTCTTAACCTATGCTTCTCTAGTTGGTGCAGTTGAAATGAAACCGTTAATTTATACGGGATGTCGTACCCCATCCTCTTCACCTCTAAAGCCACCTTCCCCTGGAAGGTCCACTCTGGACACTACACTTTTGTAGTAGGGGAGAAGGCTTTGTGATGGTCTCTTCCTGAGAACAGTTTGGTCCCAGGACAACCCTTCCTTAGGTACCCAGCAAACAGGGGCCAGGGCAGTGAGGGGTGAGGAATCTGGAGACAGGACAGGGGCCATGCAAATCTCCCTGGGTCCCTGGGGACCAGCCATAAGAAGAGACTCCACGTTTTACAGTTGAGCTCTCCAGGTTAGATAAGCAGATGCGAGTGCAGGACCTGGTCAGGCATAAAGCCAGTTCCTGGTTCCATGGTAAGGTCTCCTGTTCCACTCAAATAACATGGATCAGAATTAGGAACAAAGTTCAAGAACCCTTTCCACAGAGAGAAATCTTATTTGTTGAGAAGCCGCTGCCAGCCGCTTGTGCGAGGATATTTCATGTCGTGTTTTAGTTGATTAAATTTATTTTTATTACAAAATAATACGTGTGACTGTTGAAACGCTAATGAGGTGTATCAAGAAAAAAATAACAAGTAATCCACTTTACTGTTTGAAGTAACTGGTTCAAGTAGTCTATCTTCCATACAATTTCTGTGTTTATATAAGTACATATGAACAGTTTTGAAGTTTTTTTACACAAAATGGAACGTTTTTTACTATGTTAAATGTTTATTTTAAAAATAGTATATAAACATATATATATAGATAGAGGCAATATATAAGTAGATTTATGTAAGTAGATTTAACCCATCCTTGGAAATAGTTGCATATTATTTTATATAGAGATCGTCATTATTTATCTATCGCTCCCTTGTTAATAGTCTCAACGATTTACTTTGAAACAAATGGTCCTGCCGCACCCTCGGGGCGGGCGCCTGGGCCTCCATCCCGGATCTGGGGCTGCATCTTGAGGTAGAAACTGACACAAAGCGGGGCCTCAGCGCTCCGGGGGCGGCGGCCAAGCTCCGCCCCCACCCGCGGCAGCCAATCAGCTCCCGGGGACGCTCCCACCCCCACAGTCTGCACTGCAGCCCACCTCCCCCCACACGCCGCTTCCCAGCCACTTCACTACCAATTTGCAAATCCCCAAGGCGTCTGCCCCGGCGCCTTCCCCTACCTCTGTGGAAGACTCCCCTGCTGCGAAGTAGCCTGGTGTGGAAATTGCTGGACGAAAGGGTGAGTCTCGTCCAAAGCTGGTTTCTGGGACTAGAGCAGGCCCGGGCACACGGACCAATTCAGGGGCGGCTCCCGATGCAGTCCGCTGAGGTGCGGGTGGGAGGAGGAGGCACTCGGTCGGGCTCCCTGGGGAGTGGCAGCTGGGCTGCCAAAGTGGTCGCGTTTTGGGCCTGAGACTCGTTGGGTTTTGGGTCCAGGGAGATAGATGTCTTTCAAAGAGGGTTCCCTACGCTTCTCCATTGCTGTTTCTGTTTCAGCTTCTTTCTACCCGTCTCTTATTTCTTTCGTACTGCATTTCTTCTCCAGGAACCTAACCAGCAAGTCTGCCCCTTATAAACATGTTTTATTGTGAAATATATTTCAAAGCTACGCACAGAAGATAATATGACAGATTTATTATATGCTGACATTTTATCACCTTTGCTTCAGCACTCCCTCTCTTCCTCCACCCCCCTTTCTTTCTAAGAAATAAAACAATTAAAACCTCTTCCCCCCCACCAAATCTCATGCCCCCATCCTCCGAGGTAAGTTAGCTTGCATCCCTTCCCTTGTATATTTCGTCCTTTATAATTAATATTTATTTTTAGGTAACCAATATATGCGTTTTTGTTCTGAATTTAAAATTTTTGCACGAGATTCAGTATTACAGGGTTTTAACCTGTGGTGCTGTTAGTCCTGACATTGCAGACCCGGAAGGGACTTAGTGGGTGCCAGTCACCAGCCCATCTCATTTAGCTGAAAAATCTGAACGCTGAAGAAGATAAAAGATGTGTTCACTGTCTCTCAGGTGGCCCGTGACTTGGCAGGATCCTGAATTCAGGTTCTCTTGATATCTCTCCCTGCCATTTCTTTTACATAAAACCTGCCGCTGACTTGTTCCTAATGATCCAATTTGGAGAAAATGAGTTGAAGGAAGATGGGGAAAGGGAGTATGGCTTGGGTTGGGACTCAAACCCTAGTCAGGATTAAAAGGTATGCATTTTCCTGAAATATGGAATATTGAATCTTAGGATGATTTGAATATTTATCAGGCACTCATCCAGTTTTACCGTATACCAAACTTTTTTTTTTTTTTTTTTTTTTTTTTGAGACGGAGTCTCGGAGTCTCGCTTGTCGCCCAGGCTGGAGTGCAGTGGCACGATCTCAGCTCACTGCAAGCTCCGCCTCCCGGGTTCGCGCCATTCTCCTGCCTCAGCCTCCAGAGTAGCTGGGACTACAGGTGCTGCCACCACGCCCGACTAATTTTTTGTATTTTTAGTAGAGACGGGGTTTCACCGTGTTAGCCAGGATGGTCTCGATCTCCTGACCTCGTGATCCGCCCGCCTCGACCGCCCAAAGTGCTGGGATTACAGGCATGAGCCACCGCGCCCGGCCCGTATACCAAACATTGATTCAAGAACTTTACAAGCATAAACTCACCTAACTGAAGCCTTATAATAAGGCTTAGTATAGGTATTGATTTTTTTTATCCCCGTTGTGTAGGTAATAGCACTGAGGCACTGAGGAATTAGGTAACTTGCCCAAAGTCACACCGTTGGTAAAGTGTAGCTCTGGGATTTGAATCCAGTCCACCTAGTCTGGGTCCCTGTCACCACCCTGCATTTCCCATGCTGGAGCCAGCACCTGTGAAAGGTGAAGTGGCCACACACACAAGAGAGAGGAGCAGCTCTCAGCTGATATCAGAAAGGAAAGAAATGGGGAGCGGGTGTGATGGCTCACACCTGTAATCCCAACATTTTGGGAGGCCGAAGCGGGCGGATCATTCGAGGTCAGTAATTTGAGACCAGCCTGGCCAACTTGGTGAAATCCCGTCTCTACAAAAATACAAAAATTAGCCAGGCGTGATGGCGGGCGCCTGTAATCCCAGCTATTTGGGAGACTGAGGCAGGAGAATCTCTTGAACTCGGAAGGCGGAGGTTGCAGAGAGCGGAGATCGCGCCGTTGCACTCCAGCCTGGGCGACAGAGCGAGACTCCGTCTCCAAAGAAAAAGAAAAAAAGGAAACAGGAAAGAAAGAAATGCGATTTGAACTGTACACCGAAGAATACATTTTAGTTAACTATTGTTTGAACTGTATATTATTTTTAATTTACAGAAGTAACACGTAACTGCAAACAGTGCAGTTATATAAAAAGTTGCACCTCTCTTATTTCTCAAGTTAAACAATACTAACGGGTAGAAATAGCCTTGCGTTCTCCCCACCATAATACAAATATATACGGGGTTTGTTTTTCTTATAAAAACAAAAGCATATTCAACAATTTCTACAATTTGTATTTTCCCTTTGGCAATATATCACTGTGTATTCACCGACTAAATGGAGATTCAGGCTCTTCCTAAGAACTGAATAATACTAAGCAGAATGTTTGTCCCACAATTTGCTCAGCCTTTCCCTTACTAATGGAGAGTCAGAGAAGTTTGTATCTTTAATGAAACGGCCATCCACACTGCCAGGATGGGGTCGCCAGGCGTCCCTAAGCCGCAGCAATACCAAGCCACCAGGGCCGGCGACACAAAGAAGCGCTGTCCCCCGCCAAGCGCCGCCCTCTCGAGCTCCCACTCCAGCCTGGGAGGAAGTGGGGAGGAGGGGACTCCCGTGGAAACCCCTCCTCTCCTCCTGCTCCGGTCTCCTCCCCGCTCCCAAATCCCGGCTCGGTCGCCCAGTCACTGTGGTACAGGGAAGCCTCTTCCCTGTGGGACCGTCTCTACGCCAGGCTGCCCGCTCCCACCTGCCCCCGTGGAAATCGCAGGGTAACCTGGTGAGTGGCCCTCTCCAAAAGCCTCGCAGGCTGGAGAAGGGGCCAGCGATGGTGGACTCGGCCTGGGTGCTTGCGGAGGGTGGTGCGGGAGGCCGGGGCGGGGGTGCGGGGCGCGATCGGCGCGCTGTGGGTCTGGGTGTGCTGAAGTCGGGGACAGAGAATCCCCTTTGTGTCCGTGTTTCTGCTGGTGATTTTCCTCTGCACTCGGGCCCTGCATCCCCCTGCCGCATTGCTCCTCCCCTCCAGGTTCTGACATCTGATGTTTGTGTGTGCTTGCTTTGTGTGGTTGAGTTACCTAAGGGCCTGACCTAGAGAACTGCGTCTAATCCGCTGTTTTGTCGGATGAGAATGCCCGGAGCTTGAGCAGGGTCGCGGGTAGCTGGGACAGAGCATCGCTTGTGGCCTACTGTCCTACTGCCCTTTGATCTTTGTGAACACTATCTTCGGGACTGAGATCTGTCCCCCACTGGCACTGGCCCCTGGAGACTGGAGTGAGCGTTCGTGTGTGTGTGTGTGTGTGTGTGTGTGTGCGTGTGTGTGTGTGTGTGTGTGTTTACGCGCACGGAGGAGCGCCCCTCCTCCCTGCCGGCTGCCCCCACTCCCCAGCCCTCTCCCTCCTCAGACGTCACCGTTGTGCTCTTTGCAGACTGGCTTTGGGCCTGGGAGGAAAAGAGAGTGGAGCCCCGCCAGACTCCAAGCTGAGTGCTGACAGCCCCTGGGAGTTTAGAACATCCCTTCTCACACACCGTGCATTGGATAGAACACTCCCTGAGGCACGCAGATCCACAGCTGGGGGAGGCAGCACCCACATTTAAAAAGGTAGTAATACCCAGGTCTTCTCACTCCTGGGCTTTTGCTCCTCAATTATGTCATCCTCTTGAGTGACCTGGGAGGGAAGTGAGCGAATAGGAGTGAAAGCAGAGCCTCCGGGGAACTCGAGAATTAAGTAGGCAGTTTGGTAAGGTAGAAATAGAGGACTAGAAGAAGCAAAGACCCCAACCCTGCTTACTCCTATGGGGATAGTGGAGGGGCTGAATGGGGAGGATCACAGAAGGGGCTTCAAAGATGGTGGTAAAAGTCTATTTTTTAAGCTAAATGGTAGGTATATGGGAGTTTAATTTTTCAGATTGTTTTATTGTTATTTTACCATCTATATCCCTCCACATGTATTATATACTCTTACAGATGTATGAATTAAACAATCTTAAGTGAAAAATAAATAAGACTGAGCTGGGAATGTCTAGGACAGAATTCAAAAAAGGAGTTGAACTAGCCCCCAATATCTTGGAAAAGATACTGGATGTAGAAAGAAAAAGAAACAGAAGGTTCATGAGAAAACAAAACAAAACAAAACAAAAAAACATGAAGGAGAGAAGACCCATAGAATTGAATGTCTGTAATATAAACCAATTTTCAAGGTCAGGTTAGCCATTTGCTGAAAAAATGATCCTGGGTTTACCCTTATACCCTCATCTGTCATGTAATCATCCAGACATGGAATATCTATTCATCCAAAGAATACAATGTATACTCTGGCCTCACACACTTACTCTAGGTTCAGGATTTGAAATCACACTACCATACGGGACATGGGTGGCGCAGCATCCAGCAGGGCCCTCCATCCACCTGCCCTTCCACGCATTTCTCAAAGGGAAACCAGGTTTACGAGCCATGGCGCTGCTCTGTGGTAGGAGTGGAAGCTCTGCTCTCTCCCTGAGTTACAGGTTGTGCCTTTAATACCTTCTGCTTTGGCAGTGGCTTTGTTTCCAGCAAGCTAAAAGGGGCCAGAGGTGGGCCCAGGAGAAAGAAAGCAGGAACCATGGGAGGGGTTAGGGAGAGAAATAAAAGGACATTTCTTCCAGGTTTTATTCATTTGAGCTTACCAAGATTGGAGGACAAATATGGATTCGGGCATAAAGAGGGGGCATTTGGTTCAAAAATCAAGTGATGAAGTCACTGATAGCTGGTTAAAGTGGGGACACAACCAGCTGCAGAGTTCAAGGAACCCCCGTAGAGGAGGAAATCAAATTCATAGGTGGGCAGATGCACAACCCGATCAGAGATGAAGGAAGACCTTTTAGGTCCAGTGAGCCAGGATCAGTTGATCAGTCTACCTCATCATGTAAAAACTGTATCTAATATTTTAATGTGTGTTTACATGCTTTGACTAAATTTGTATTAACTCGGTGTTGTTTCTCGTTGTAGTAGCAATACAATTTAAAGGATGCAGATTTGTATAAAGGCAGAGAGAATGGTTCACCTCTCTTCCTAATGTAATCAATGTGATTATGTTGAAATGTGGCCTCCATAGATTTTCAATGCCTATAAAGCCTGGTATGTAACAGATACTTTTGTATTCCTGGTGCTTGAGAGTATGGACTCCAGCACTGGGTTTCCTGGATTTGAATCCTAGATCCACCACCACTTACCACCTGTGTGATTTTGAGCAAATAACTAATTCTCTGGGCATTATGATTTTGGAGTTTTTGTTTTGCCCATCCATAAAATGGGGATAGTGATAGTAAATACCTCATAGGTTTATTGTCAGCATTAAATAAGTTACAGAAATCACGTGTAGTAATGCCAGGAACCTAGTAAGCATTGTGTTGTTACTACTACTAATAATAATTATACTACTGCTACTAATTACTACTACTACTATTATTATCTTTGCCCATACAAAAATGACTTCATGTTCTGCATATCATAGTGACTTGAAATTTTCACTTAAAATGTATCTAGGACATTCTTCTAGGTGGATGTAAAATTTATTCAACTCATCCTTGAACTAGCTCAGAAAACAAGTAGTGAGACAGATATGTGAGGTCTCTGTTCTGGTTGTACTTGTGCCAGCACTAGAGGCAGCAGAGGCTGAGGGAGAAGGGTTCTTTCTAATGGGCAACTCTTTAGGGGGTGTGTATGGGTAGATGACTGGGGGCAGTGCTACAGGGTCTTATGCTGTGTACAATGGGATATCTGGGGGCTATGTGAAAGCTGGATAGGTGTGGGTTTGGGTTAGAGATGCTGCACCCACAAGAATCAAAAATGGTTCTAGGAAACATTCTTTGTCATTAGTCTATCTATCTGTACTTCTAGGTTTTCATTTATCTCCATTTGTAATTTGGTGTAGCAGTAAGCATCCCTGTACATATATCTTTGATACTGTCCTTATTTCTGTAAGAAGGGTTATTAGAAGAAGGGTTGTTGGGTCTAAATATAGGCACACCTTTGAAGCCAAGCAGGCACCATAAAATTGTTTTTGAAAAAGAGTGCAGACATTCTCCGTCGTTCTTGCAGATTGTGATGGTCTTTCAGTATTGAACATTATTAGCCTTTCAAATATTAAACCTTATTAGCCACCTTTGTCATCTTCATCTTCATTTTCTTCCCCTTCTCCTCCTCCACTTTCTCCTAGAAAGGAGTATTGTCTTTTTTGACAATATTATGAGCAACACACAATATATTTTCCATTACTTGACTACTAGTGAGATTGAGCATCTTTTCCACAGAAGTGGCCATTTAAATTTTCTTTTCTGTGCCATATCTGCTCTTGGAAGGATAGTATTTCCATAGATAGAAAGATTTGGGAGAGGGAACGGAATGGAAAGAGAATGGGAAGATCATCTAAAATGAAAGCAGGGCATGTCCAGGGGCACCTGGCGACTGGATGCTGCAGGGAGACAGGCAGCAGGAGAAAAGGCAGGAGAAGCTAGGGAGTGGCCAGCTCTGCAGGCAGTCCACACCGGAAGGCAGTAGATTGTCCCTAGAGACCAAGATGGAGCTTTGAGAGTAAATAACATGGTTAGAGTGGTTTTAGAAAAGTAAAGGGTGGGAACAGGTCCTGGTAACTTTGAAATTGGGTCAGTTGAGTCCAGGCATGAATTACTAAGGACCTAAACTAGGTTAATGGCAGTGTGATTGGAAACCATGAACAAGGACATTGATAAGACTTGTGACCAGCTGGATATGGGAGCAGCAGGGAGAAGGGACATACGGTGACACTGTGCGCTTTGCTGTCCTGATTATTTATGAGCACCAGGAGGAGCAGGGAAGAGACAAGCTTCTTGCTTACCAAATGTTCATGTCAGTATCTTCTCAATAGTTCCCTGAGATAGGTAGGTTATTAATGCTTCTGTTTAACTACTAGAAACATTGAGCTTATGTAATTTGCCTTAAAAGAGCTCCCTTAGAGGGAAATTAATAAATTTAAGACTTTTTTAGTTTAGAGACTGGCTATAAATGGCCAGTGGGGTCTTGAACTCGTTACCTCAAGACTGGGGCTATTTTATCCTGGCTTGCGGAAGGCATATAGAGATACATGAGAAATGAATGTAATAGTAGTTAGCATTAGTGTTAGTATTAATATTGGTAACAAAGTATGAAAACTATTAAATCAGAATCAGTACATGCTCAATTCAGTGCTTATAAAACCTATGTTAGGTTAAATTCTTTTTCCACTTTGCAAGAATTCTCTATTACTCACATACTTAAATGGTTTATTCTTAACCAAATAATTATAAGCATATATGAGTATGCATATATAAATAATTGAATACTTATGAAAAGGCATTTAACCTATGTTATTTCCTTTAATCCTCAGGACAAGCTTATATGGCAGATATTATAATTCCTATTTAATTAACAAGGAAACTAAATCTGAGATGTGTTGTCTAAGTCTCACAATTGTTAAGTAGCAGAGCTGAAATTCAAACTCAGACTGCCGTAAGTCCAAAGCCCAAGTTTATAATCATGTTGCGTAGTATGTTGAGAGTGAGCATGTTATCTGACAAGGGAAATAGACAAGTGGTAAGGGCCAAAGATTAAAATGTAAGGACTATCTGCATATTCCAAGAGGAGGTCAGAAAAGGACAGAAAGTAAGTGGTTCTAGAGGTTGGATACAAAGAGGTTACCTTGGGCCATACTGACAGAGGTGGTTCAGCCTCATGGACTGGGAGAGCAGTGGTGTCCTGTGTTGCTGAGGGGTCACTGAAGATGAGACACACTGCATGACCTGACCATGAAAACACATCTGCCCTTGGAGGAAGTGTTTCAGTACAGCGCTTGTAGCAGAGGTCAGACCATAGAGCATCGTTAGTGGGGATCTCATTGTGAAGAAGCAGAGGATATTTGTGAGTTCACCTCCACACTGTTGTCAGCTGCATCCCAGGTGCAATTAGGATTCTGCAATAATTTCATATCTTGTTACCTTCTGCTCCTGGTGGTAGGAGACTTGCATTTAAACCACAGAGGACTTCCACTTTCCTCTTACCTAGCCTGTGACATTGACCAAAGAACCTTCTCTGAAAGCCCAGGCATTTCACATGGAAGTTCTGAGTAATCTGATTAGTGTGGGAGCCAAGAGGGATGGAATGGGCAGGGAGCACAACATGCCGCTCCACTCTATGAATTCCCAGCAGCTGCTGAAGCAAATGACCACAAATGGGGTGGCTTAAAATAACAGGAAGACATCATTTCACAGTTCTGAAGGCTTAGAAGTTTGAAATCCAGGTGTCAGCAGTGTGGAGATTCTGAGGCAGAATCTGTTCCATGCCTCTCTCTTAGCTCCTGGTGTTTGCCGGCAATTCTTGGTCTTCCTTGGCTTGTAGACTCATCACTCCAATCTCTGCCCCCATTTTCTGATAGCATTCTCCCCTGTGTTTCCAAATGTCCTCTTACGAGGATATCAGTCATTAGACTATGACCCATTTAAATCACCTATGACCTCATCTTAGCTTCATTACATCTATGAAAACCTCTTTCCAAATAAGTCCTATGGGTTAGGATTTCAAATGTCTCTTTGGGGGACACAATTCCATGTTCATTCCTTCCTTCTGTTTGTTTCCGTCTGTGATGGAAAAGTATCAAGCTCTCTAAGTTTGACCACAGAGTTTAAGAGGAGAGGGCCCAGTGGGGTCTCCTGGACTTCAGTCACTAACACCGAGTGCTTGAATCGTTTCCCAGTGTCAACCTCATCTGCATAGTGGGAAGAATCGCCCAGCTACTGGAAGAGTGAACTGCTCTATTTGTTTCTTTGTTTATCCATTGTTCGCCAAGCTGAGCCTTTGCTTTCTTCTCTGCAGAAACCAACAGAGCCATGGCGACTCCTTCTGCTGCCTTCGAGGCCCTTATGAATGGCGTGACAAGCTGGGATGTACCCGAAGATGCCGTTCCATGTGAACTGCTTCTTATTGGAGAGGCTTCATTTCCTGTGATGGTGAACGACATGGGCCAGGTCCTCATTGCTGCCTCCTCCTATGGCCGCGGCCGCCTGGTGGTCATGTCCCATGAGGACTACCTGGTGGAAGCCCAACTCACGCCCTTT
This sequence comes from Macaca nemestrina, assembly GCF_043159975.1. Lineage (NCBI taxonomy): Eukaryota > Metazoa > Chordata > Mammalia > Primates > Cercopithecidae > Macaca > Macaca nemestrina. The sequence goes on from NC_092128.1 coordinate 15,047,331, forward strand.
CTCCTGAACGCAGTGGGGTGGCTTTGCTCTTCCCCTGGGGCTCCCATTGGTGTACACCCATCCCTGGCACCTTTGGCCAAAATCCTCGAGGGCTCTGGAATGGATGCAAAGGTTGAGCCAGAAGTGAAAGACTCCCTGGGGGTTTACTGTATTGATGCCTACAATGAAACCATGACAGAAAAGCTGGTCAAGTTCATGAAACGTGGTGGCGGCTTGCTCATAGGAGGACAAGCCTGGGACTGGGCCAACCAGGGTGATGATGAAAGGGTTCTCTTCACATTCCCTGGGAACCTCGTGACCAGTGTGGCTGGCATTTACTTTACTGACAACAAAGGGGACACGAGTTTCTTTAAAGTCTCCAAGAAGATGCCCAAGATCCCAGTGTTGGTTAGGTGAGTACCTTACCCCCACTCGGGAGTTGGCTCCAGGGTTAAAAAGCAGACCCGGTTCTTAGCTTCAGGTTGCTCCAAGGCTAACGGAAGAGTGCTCCCCCACACTCAGTTATGGAATCACTACATATCAACTAGATTTTTTAAATGCCCTGAGGCATAGGAGGGGCAAGGTCCTCACTGCCCCTGTCTTCCCAGACCAGACCATTTAGCTCTTTGATAGTTGGAACTTACTGATGGCTATGGTCCCAGTGTCTCGCATAATCAAAACTGTGCTGTTGACCCCAACAGTTGGCGTAGTTAATCCACATGGTTTATAGGAGAGGTTGCTTTCAACAGGAATGTGAAGAAAAGGAAAACAGGCATGAAGGACCCCATGAACCAAAGCCTAGAGATGTGTGAGAAAGGTTTTAAAATGTCCTTCCAGGTGAGGTTAGGATGCGATAGGAAGTAGAAGCCTTCAGAAGTTAAGATATCAGAAAAGATGGTCCAAGTTATATGTGCTAAATCTAGGATTTAGGAGGGGCAAAAGATTGATGATCAGTAATGAAGGAGTCAGGTGATGGGTACAGGACAGCCTGCACGGGAAGTTATTGGAGTGTACTGCCCTGTCTGCTTTGCTCTCATTGCACTCCAGTACCACATATAGTGCCTAACAGATAGCAGGTCAGTAGGTGCTCAGTAAACATCTCTTACATGCATGACTGCATGAATGAATGAGAGGGATTAGAAGCTGGATTAGTCCCAGGAGCAGAAAAAGTACATTAGGTCACTCTTTATATTCTATATTAGCATTCTCAGCATCCTCAGAACAAACAACACTGATATTTCTGACTGATGGGAATGGAGCAAGGAAGGATTGGGTGAGGAAGACACACTAAGGGTACCACGAAGGTGTGGGAAATGAGCTATGACTTCTCCTTGGCATGGTACTTTTAGGGAAGTTTTAGGAAGATCAACCAGAATAGTTAGTCTACTCTGGTTTTGGACAAAAAGATGACTCGTATCATTTTAGCCCAAATATTGGGCTTCTGCAAAGGAGTTCAAACTCTGTTCATTCATCCATTTATTTAGCCAGAGTTTATTGAATAGATTATATATCCCAGGCATTATTTCTTATTTCAAGAACCTGATTTGCAAAGATCTGAGAATTAGGGGTGCAGGAACATCTCCAATTATAAGACTTGGAAACAAAAGTTGAAAACCAAGTAACTGTTGTAGGAAGAGGGCTATGCTGTCAGTGTTCATAAAACCTGGAAACCTGGATCTAATCTACAACCAGTAATTGCACAGTGTGACCTTAGCATGTCCTTTCAATTCTCTTTTTCTCTCTAAAGGAAAGTGTTGGCATAGAAGCTCCTACTGTCCCTTGTAGCTATTATTCCATTTTTCAATCTACAGTGATCTCCGTATATTCACAAAGTCATCAGAGATGCATAGAAAAGAACGCCGTGCAAATGGTCATACTCTAAATGCCCAAATGCTCCAATAAATTTGGTTTGAAAATACCCCCACAAAACCTGAATTGATCAACCTTATAAATTAATGCTATCCATGCCCCCTTCAGTTTGAAAAACGGTGAAGGGATATTAGACACACAAGAGACTTGGTTGTAAGTTTATTTCTAATAAGCATCTTGCACAGCCTTGGAGGTCACTGCTGGTTATTGCTGGTTATATGTTAGGCATATATAGAATCCTAATTAGAGGTTTTAGGTCAGAATCAATGCTCAAGCATGGTGGGTGAATGTATTTACCTAACTCATGCTTTGTACTTCTTACTATTTTCTTAGCCATATATACTAAAGTTGTTTTAACTGATTTTCACAAAATAGAACTTTTTAGAGAGTGAGCACAAGTGGCAAAATATGCTATTTTATACGAGAGATTGCCTCATCACAATTGTTTTCTTTTCCTTTTAATGAACATTTTTTCCTTTTTAATTTTAAAATACGTGCTTCTTGGGAAAAAAGTAAAATAATTCAGAAGCATACAAAGTAAAAAGTGAAAGAACTTTGTTCTCCACCTCATCCTCTGCCTCTCGCTAATTCTTTTCTTCCCCCCTTCCCAAGAAATGATCACTGCTAATGGTTTGGATGGTATCTTTTCTGATGTTTTTCCTCCATTTATGTATTGGAGTTAGAGTTGGGAGAGCTGGACTGGTAGAAAGAGAGACGGAGAAAAAGAGAGAGATCTGCAACTTGCTCTTTCATTTACTATATCCTGAGCATTTTTTCATATCCCTATAAGAAGGTGGGCATCATCCTTTTGAAAACCATCTTGCATTCATTTGGATTGTCCTGAAATTCATTTAACCATTTGCCTATTAGCACATTAATGTTATTTCTAGTTTTTTCTTATAAATAATAATACATTGACTATCTTTTCACTACAATCCCTAAGCTTGATGTACCCCTTTTCATTTTAAAGACTTGGCAATTTCCTTTTAGAAACATCTAATTTTGGAAATTTTTAAATACATAACAGAAATAGAAATAGAACAATGAGCACATGTACTCATCACCCAGGTGATGGTATCAAATCACACCCCACCCACTCCTCCACCTTTCCCGTTTGTTTTGAAGCCAGTCTCCAACAGTGTATCGTTTTACCCATAAAACAGTATATCTCCAAAAGATAAAGACAAATTTTTAAATATAGTCACAATACTGTTAGCCCATTTTTTAAATTATCACTATTTTTCTGTCCTAACAAAATGTCAATAACCATATCATTTTCAAAAGGATTCCATAAGTGTCATCTGTTATGTATGTATGTCTGTACTTACTCTTTAAATCAACTGATTATATAATCAGTTAAGTCATGGAAATATAAATAATATATTTATATTATATATTGATCTAAAGGTTAAGTATAGAGATATGTATATCACAATTGTTTGATACTCTCAATGTGATTTTAGAACTGAATTTGGCTTTTGCTTTATATATTTTCAAAGCTATATTTTACGTTTATAAAAACTCATGACTTTTTTATGGCTCATACATTTTTGACATCTAAAATATTATTTCTTGTATTTAGTATTTTTCACCTTACACTCTATTTTGTCTAACATAATTATGACTCCTACTTTGTTTTATTTGTTGATCTTTTTATTCTGTCTTCTGTTTTTAAAGATATATCTCTTAGTACAAATCTGATTTTTTAACCCAATTAAGAGTTAAAAATGTATATAATTAAGGACATTGATGTTTTTATATAATTAAAGACATTGATGTTTTTCTTCTAGGTCCATCATCTTATTTGATGTTCTTTGTTAAACATCCTTGTTGCTTCTTTTTAAATTTTCCTTTGATGCCTTTAGCTTGATTGGAGTTTCTTTTCTCCTTCTCTCTGTTTGGAAATTATACACAATTTTTGTATCATTATTGTAACTACCTTTAATTTTTCCCAGCTCTTTCTTTTAAATTTTTCACACTTAAGGAAAAGTCAGAATAACATAATAATCACGACACCCTTTACCTAGATTCACCAGTGGTTACGTTTTGTCACATATACTGCATAAGTATACATAGGAAGAGATTATTTGGCCTAGCCATTTGAGAGTAACCTACAGATCTCAAGAATGAAGGATGCAGGTGATAGGTATGACACATCATACCTGACTACTTCAGCCTGTAGCTCCTAACAAGGACATTCTCCCATATAACCACAATACAGTTATCTCGCTCAAAACATGTAACATTGATAGAATGCTGTTATCTAATGTCCATGTTCAAATGTCTCTAATTGTTCCAAAAATATCCCTTTTTTTAGATTTTTAAAAATATAGGATTTAATCAAGTTTCTGTATCATGTTTCTTTAGTCTCCTTTAATCAAAATAGTTCCCTAGCTTTTTAAAAATCTTCCAGGACATTAGTATTTTTGAAGTCTGCAGTTCAGTTGTTTTATGGAATGGCCTTCAATTTGGCTTTGCCTAATTGTTTTTTTTTTTCCCATGATTACACTCAGTTCACACATTTTTGGCGAGAAAATAATTTATGTTGCTTTCATCACAGTGTCACAAATTAAAGGCGCATGAGCTCAGTTTGTCCAATTATTGGTGATGTTCAAATTGATCATTTAATTAAATTGGAGTTTGCCAGATTTTCCTATTTTACTGATTTTATTTATTATATTTTATTTCTATTTATTTTATTCCTTTTCCCCTTTTTTAAAAAACTAATTTAGTGTGTGGTGTGACAATTTGAGATCTGTACGAATATCCTGTTTGCCAACAACCTTTCACCTAGTGGTTTTAGCTTTCATTGGTGATCTGTGCCTGAGTAAATATTTATGAAAGTGGCTACTTCTACCACTTCTGAACCTTTCTTCAAAATTCATCTCAGGTATCACATCTTTAGAAAGCTGTCCCTACTCCTCTCCTCTCATTCTGATATAGATGAGTCTTTTGTGCTCCTATATTAACCTAATATCATAGCACTTACCTCAGGCTACGTGTTGGTTTACTTGTAAATTTCTCCAAGAACTGATTGACATCCTTTGGTAAATAAGACCTTTGCCTCCCCACCTTCACATTTACTGTTAGGTTTGTTCTTTTTAAATGTTTGTTTTAGTATCACTCTATACTCATGGATCCTTTTCTTTTAAGATCGAATTTTTTTACAATCCATTTATAGTCAGTATTTTTTAAAGGTCAAGTTGTCTCACATTTGGCAAGTTAAAGCCTCATTAAGCTGTCTCCTGGGTCCATCAGTTTTTTTTTTTTTTTTTAGTATTTACTTAATTTCTGACATAAAACGATGTTGCAAGTTTATGTTGTACTTTTCTGGTTCAAAATCTGGATTCAGCCATTTCCTCAAGGAATGCTAGTTCCTTTTAGTGGTGAATGGTATTTAGAAACCAAGATCTAAAGCATGCTCACTGCTATGGTGTCATCATTTCTGGGTTCCTCAGAAGAGACAGCCATGATATCTTTTAATCATACATTCATACTGATACCCCCAATTTTAATTCAAAACCACAGGATTCTTCTTCTCTTTCACTCATTCCATATTAGTATTCTTCTGCCATAGTGAGAATCCTGGTTTCAGCAGCTTCAACATTTCCTTATTTGCCCAGTCCAGTAATACACACAAATGAGTTTCATGATTACTATACCCATACTATTACCAATAACAAACTTGATAAGTTATTTTTACCTTCCGAATATACCACCCTGAGCATATAGAGTCCAGCAAGTACTATATTCAAAAGTATTTGAGTTGCTTTTTACATTTGGGCCTGTTTTTATTCCATGTGGGGTTTTCTCCATATTTGTTTATTTAATTTTATTTTATGAATGCTAACAGTTAGCATGGCTACAATAGCAGAATACACATTCTTTTATGTGCACATGAAATATTCATGACGATAGACCATTTGCTGTGCTATAAAATAAGCCTTAGCAAGAGTAAAAGAATTGAAATCATACCATGTATGTCCTCATCACAGTGGAATTAAATTAGAATTAAATAACATAAAACATATCTGAAAAATTCCTAAATATTTGTAAATTTAAAAACGTGTTTCTAAATACTCCTTAAGTCAAAGCAGAAATTACAAAGGAAATTAGAAAATATTTAGAACTGAATAAAAATGAAAGCATAACATGTAGAATTCTATTAAAACATTGCTAAGAAAGATATGCCTTTAAATACTTTTATTAGGAAAGAAGAAAAGTTGAAACTCAATTAACTATGTTTCCATATTAAGAATCTAAAAAAGGAAATTGAATTAAACCAAAATTTGTAGAAGAAACAAGGAAATAATAAAGAGAGCAGAAATCTGTGAAACAACTTAAAAAAAAAAAAAGTAAATCACTAAAACCAAAAGCTGATTAGTTGAAAAAAAGTCATTAGAAGTGATTAACCTCTAGATATCTAAACTATGACAATAGGAGAGATAACACAAATTATGAATTTCAGGAATAGAAGAAGGAACATTAGTACTGATCCTACAGACATTACAAGGATAATAAGGGAATATTACAACTTTATGCCAATGAATTTGACAACTTAGATGAGATAGACCAATTTCCTGACAGACAAAAATTACCAAAATTGGTACAAAAAGAAACTTGAAATATATGCTAAATAAATTTAATTGTAATTTTAAACATTCCAACACTAAATGCAATGTGGTATCCTGGATTGGGTCCTAAAAGACATTGGTGTGAAGACTGATGATATTTATATAAAATCTGGAGTTTAGTTAGTAGTATTTGATCACTGTTGACTTCTTAGTTTTGACAAATGTGCAATGGATGTTTTACTATTGCAAGTTTTCAATTTTCTTACACTTCAAAATAGAAATTGTATTTAAAATCAACAACACAAAGAAAATTCCAGGCCCAGACAGCTTCATTGATGAATTTTATCAAACATTCAAGGAACAAATAATACAAATCCTACATAAACTCTTTTTAAAAATAGAAAAGGAGGGAAGATTTTCCAACTTGATTTATTAAAACAGCATTTCTCTAATACTGAAACCAGAAAAGGACATGGTAAGAAAGCTACAAAACAATATCCTTCATAAATATAGATGAAAAAGTTCTTAATAAAATATTAATAGAATACAGAAATATATAAAAAGAATAATACATTATGACCAAGTAAGGCTATCCTAGGATGAATGACTGGTTTAACATTCAATAATCAGATTAACTCACCATATTAATAGAATGAATGAGAAAAACCGGGCATGGTGGCTCACACCTGTAATCCCAGCACTTTGGGAGGCCAAGGTGAGTGGATCATTTGAGATCAGGAGTTTATTTGAGACCGGCCTGACCACCATGGTGAAACACTGCCTCTATTAAAATATAAAAGTTAGCTGGGCATGGTGGTGTGTGCCTGCAGTCCCAGCTACTGGGGAGGCTGAGGCGTGAGAATCATTTGAACCTGGGAGGCGGAGGTTGCAGTGAGCTGAGATCGTGCCTCTGTACTAAGCCTGGGCAACAGAGTGAGACTGTCTCAAAAAAAAAAAAAAAAAGAAGAAGAAAAACCATATAATTCAATAATACACATACAAAATATTGACCGAATTCAATACCAAATCATACCAAATTATGATAAAATTTCAGCAAATGAGAAATAAAAAGGAACTTCTTCAACCTGATAGAAATGTCTATGAAAAATATATAGTTAAAAATATTCTTAATGGTGAATACTGAACATTTCCCCCTAAGACTGAGAACAAGACAAGGAATAATACCTGCTCTCACCTCTTCTATTCAACATTGTGCTACAGGTCCTACCCAGTGTAATAAGGCAAGGAAAATGAGGCATAGAGATTGGAAACTAAAAATAAAAATTTATATATGTGTTTTGTTTTTCTAGAACACTGAGCCAAAAGACAGGAAATGATTGAATCTTGGTGTCAGAAAACAAATTTAAAAGAAAAAAGTATTTTACACATTTAGAAGATTTTTAAATGACAAGATCCATTTAAACATGAAGTCAGCAGAGCATTTCCTAGAATGGAATTATTTTATTTTTATAAGTATTTGCAAAAAGCATGATCATCTATGTAAAAAAAAATCCTAAAATATCTACAGAAAAACTATAATAATTAATTTTAACATGGTTGTAAGATACAAAAATCAATTTACAAAAACCAATTACTTTTTTAATATATTAGCAACCAACAATTGGTAATTAAAATTTAAAAATACAACATTTAGAATAGAACCCAAATTATGAAGTAATAAGTGTTAAAGTTAACAAGATATGTCATGAGACCTGTATGGTGAAAACTACAAAACATCTTTGAGAGAAATTAAATAAAACCTAAAGAGTTGGAGAAATATACCATGTTGATGGATCAGAAAACTTGATATTTTAAGATGTCAGTTTCCCCCCATTAACCTACAGATTTAATGCAGTCCATAGTTCAAATTGATTCTAAAAATATACAAATGAAATAGAACTAACACAGGCTAGTTTTAAGACTTTTTACAGAGATGAAGTAGTCAAAACACTTTGATATTGGCATAAAGATAGACATGCAGATCAATGAAACAGACCAGATAGTTTAGAGATAGACCCACAGATTTATGGTCAATTGTTTTTTGACAAAGTTGCTCAGGTAATTCAATGAGGAAATGACAGTCTTTTCAACATATGGTTCTGGAACAACTGGTGAATTGTGACCCTCACCCCACTCCATAAAAGCAAATATTTAAAAATAGATCTAGACCTAAATGCAAAAGCTAAATTTTAAAAACTTCTAAATGAAAACATAGGAGAAAATATCTGTGACCTTGACCTTTGCAATTTTTGCCTACATAGAACACAAAAAGTACATAAACCATAAAAGGAAAAGATTAATAAATTGAGCGTTATTTTTTAAAAGTAAATAGCTTCTTCAGTTCAATAGTCAGTATTAAGGAAACAAAAAGGCAAGCCGCAGACTGGAAAAAAAATATTCGCAATACTTATATCTGACAATGGACTTGCATTCAGAATACACAGAGAACTCTTACATTCCAATAATAAGACCACCCATGTTTGTTTGTTTTTGTTTCTGTTTCCTGAGACAGGGTCTCCCTTTCTGTCCCAGGCTGAAGTGCAGTGGCACAGACATGGCACTCATGCAGTCCTTTCTCCTCAGTCTCCTGAGTAGCCGGGACTACAGGTGCACACCACCACACCTGGCCATTTTAAAAATTTTTTGTAGACATGGAGTCTCGCCATATTGCCCAGGCTGTTCTCAGCCTCCTGGGCTCAAGCAGTCCTGCCTTGGCCTCCCAAAGTGCTGGGATTATAGGCATGAGATACCACATCCTGCAAGTTTGTTTTTTTTTAAGCCTAAATATTTTAACACATTTCACAAAAGATAAAATATAAAAGGCCAAAAAGCCCATATGATTGTATCATTAATCCTCAGAGAAATGCAAAAACTAAAATCACAATGAAATACCCTATGGCACCATAAAAATGGCTAAAATTAAAGACTCACTATATGAATTGTTGACAAGAATGTGGTTTTATACATCGCCAGTGGGAATATAAAATGACACAACCACTTTGGAAGATGGTTTGGCAATTTCATATAAAGTTAACTGACAATTAACATACAATTTAGCCATTTCATCACCCTTTATCCAAGAGAAAGGAAAACATGTCCACACAAAAACTTGTACATTAATGTTTAGGGCAGCAAGCCCAAACCAAAGACTACCCAAATGTCCATCAACAGATGACAGGATTAACAAAGTGGAGACTATCCCCAGGATGGCATAATACACAGCCATAGATGAGGATGCATTACGGATAGTGCCACAGTATGCATGCTTCTCACGAAGTTATTCTGAGTGAAAGAAGCCAAACTCAAAGGAGTACATACTTTATTATTACATTATATGAAGCTTTAGAAAAGACAAATCTAATGTTTATGGATAGAAAGTACATCAGTAGTTGCCTGTGGTTGTGTGTGGGACCTGGATTGATCATACTGGGGCAAAAGGTAGCTTTTGAGAGTGATAAAAAAGTTGTATATTTTCACTGTGGTGGTGGTAGTGGTGGTTACTCAGATGTATAAACTTAGCAAAAGCTCATCAAGATGTACTTTGTGAATTTTATCACATCAATGAAGATGATTGTTAAAAATGGGCATGTTTGAAATTTCAACACTATTTAAATGGGTGCAATTAAAGAAGTCTCATTCTCTTCCCTATTACTTGTAATCTGTTCCCAGTAACTCCTGTAGGTACCCAATTTCATTAGTTTCTTTATTTTTTTTCTCTGTTTGTTTTTGATGGAAGTATATGTGCATAGATACATATTGTTCCAGATATTTCACAAATTAAACATAGCATACGATGCATAAATTTTTGAAACTTGCTCTTTTCTTTTTTATATTTAAATCAACCCATTTACCATTTTTAATTTACTATATATATTTAAGTGTACAACAAGTTTTGATATACAGAGCAAAATGGTTACCATAATCAGACAAATTTACATATCCATCACCTTCCGTAGTTACTTCTGTTCAATATGTGTGTGGTAAAAGCACCCTACTCTCTTAGCAAAATTTCAGTATACATTATTCAAGATAGTCTTCATGTCATCCATAGTTATCTAGGCTTATTCATTCTACCTAAGTGAAAATTTCCACCTTCTGACGTACTCCTCCCTGTTTCCTCCCGTCCTCATCCCTAGTAACCACCATTGTTTTATTCTCTTTTCCTATTTATTTGACTTTTTTTGTTTCTTTGTTTTTGTTTTTGTTGTTGTTTGAGACGGAGTCTTGCTCTGTCACCCAGGCTGGAATGCAGTGGCGTGATCTCGGCTCACTGCAAGCTCTGCCTCCCCAGTTCACGCCATTCTCCTGCCTCAACCTGCCAAGTAGCAGGAGGCGCCCGCCACCACGCCTGGCTATTTTTTTTGTATTTTTAGTAGAGACAGGGTTTCACCGTGTTAGCCAGATGGTCTTAGTCTCCAGACCTTGTGATCCGCCCGCCTCAGCCTCCCAAAATGCTGGGATTACAGGCGTGAGCCACCGCGCCCGGCCTAATCAATAACTTTTTAGAGTAGCTTGTCCCATTTTTCCAAGAGAGAGGTAATATATCTTCTTAGAACTTTCTGATGACATGCAATTCATACTTAGAACGTTCTTCTCCATTTGTTGCTGTTGTTCCCTTGGGAGTTTAGTTGGGTGCTTCTCTTTCATGCTGTTAATTCTCGTCAAATATTTGGTGGTTCTTGTCTATTTAAATTTTAAATTACATTTAAATCCTAGGTTGATCATTATTGATTACTGCAGAGCATTTTCTTGGGACAAATGATAATCCTTGGTCCTTTGTTCTCCTGATCTTCTCTTTCACATGTATGCAGTTAGAGTCTTCTGTTCTCATGGCTTTCTGATCAATCAGATTCCATTTGATTTATATTTTTTATAAATGTCCCCACTATCCCAGTTTGCAGATGGCACTCTTCTCAAAATCCTGTGCTATTATGGATTTATTTATTTATTTATTTATTTATTTATTTATTTATTTATATTGAGACGGAGTTTCACTCTGTCGCCCAGGCTGGAGTGCATTGGCACGATCTCAGCTCACTGCAACCTCCACCTCCTGGGTTCAAGCAATTCTCCTGCCTCAGCCTCCTGAATAGCTGGGATTATAGGCACCTGCCATCATGCCCAGCTAATTTTTGTATTTTTGTAGAGACAGGGTTTCACCAGGATTTATTTTTTTAAATAACTTTTGTTTCACTTCAGAAGAGGGTAAGGAAGAAAAGTAAAATCCAACTCATTTTTTCAATATATGAAAGAACTACTTAGCCCCTACTGTATATAAATCATGGCTATTGGAACTAATAGACAGATGCCTCCCAGGGTGCCCCCTGGCTAAGCACTGAGCAAGACCTCATGTAGTCTCATTGTTCAGATGAAGTTCTAATAACTCAGTGTCTGAATCTCAGCTTTGCAGGTTTAATATCTCTCATCTTGTCAGTAGACTCGTGTAGAAATCCTGAAGCTGATGTATTCACTTAGAGCACAGTAGCCCACCTCTTCACTGATTTTACTCTTAAAAAAAAATAATTGCATGAAATCTGTAAAGAAGGCCAGGTGCCATGGCTCATGCCTACAATCCCAGCACTTTGGGAGGCCAAGGCAGGAGGATTGCTTGAGCCCAGGAGTTCAAGACCAATCTGAGCAACATAGTGAGCCCCCCTCTCCATTAAATTAAAAAATCAAAAATAAAAGAGAAAAAAATGTATAAACAGAACTCTAATTATGAGAACTAAAACACATTTTTCATTAAATTTTGCATACATGTTTAAAGTACTACAATTAAAAATGAATTTAAAAAAAATTTTAGAGTCACCAAATTAAATACAGACTATCCAAAATGTTGCTTGAATAAAATAAATAAATGTTACAAATCTAGAATATTCTGGTTGGCCTAGCCAGTGACTTCTTTCTCTCATTAGGCAGGTGATCATGGAAAGCAATATTATAATCACAGAGTTGTTTGGTAAGCCTCAATACAGAGCAAGAAGAGATAGTTGAATGATGTTAATGATAGTTGTTTATGGAGTTAGAGACTCATCTGCCAATTAGTATGGTGGTAGCTGTATCTTTAGTAAAGGTTTGTACTTGCTAAGACGACCATAGCTTTCCCATCGGTAGAGCTCTGCCAGCCATAGAGAGTACAGCACGAATACTGCAAATTTGTTGTCTACCTGACCCCTATTTTTTGGTGTTATCTTACAGCTGCATCCTGCTATACAATTGCCATAGCTTTACCTAACAAAAGTGACAGAACCAACTCTGGAATCTCAAGCTAGAGAAGCCACTCTACTCCTTAACCCCACCTTATCCAGTGTTCCATCTCAGTTCGGATCTGTGGGCATCTTGAGGACTTCTAGGGCTGGGTTACTACCCACAGAGAGTAAACAGATGGTGCTGAGCAAAACCTTATAGCATGGATGTGCATCGCTTCTGTTGGGCAGGCAGTGAACAAGTGGAGTTCTAGATGCAGACAGTAAAGTCCTCTTGGGCTCCAGTAACCAGAAGTTCCCACTAGAGTTGAGGCCAGTCAGTTCCCCTACCCCACCTTTTGAGATAATGATTCTTCACTAGCACTACTAACTTGGCCTTCCAGACTTTATTTGTAGGAAATTAGCAGCAATTTCCTGCATTTATAAATAAGACGCCTTACAAGGAAAAAAAAAAAAAACCACGATTTCCCATTCTTTTTTTTATATATGTATTGCTTAGAGGGTTGAAATAACCATGAACTTAAATCTGGAGTATTTAAGACATGGTATTGGGTAAACACAGCAGGGCTCCCTTTGCAATTTCCATTGGAGAATTTGTGCTCTAAGAATGAGCAGAGCAGAATTAACACTGAGTCCCTCTGCCACCCCTCCAACAAGTCTCCATACCCAGTGAGGTCAGATGTGTCCATTTTGTTCTCCCAACTTTCCCCTAAGAACTCAAAACAACAATATTAGCAAAGTTAACACATCTATAGCACTCACTGTATGCTGTCCACTGTTCTAACAGCTTTGTACAGAACTGTACCTCTCATAAAGAATGCATGTGTCTTTTGCAGTTGTGAAGATGACCTCTCCGAGGACAGAGAGGAGCTTCTGCATGGGATTTCAGAGCTGGACATCAGCAACTCGGATTGTTTCCCATCCCAGCTGCTAGTGCATGGGGCTTTAGCCTTTCCTCTAGGGTTAGATTCCTACCATGGCTGTGTTATAGCGGCTGCCCGCTATGGCCGGGGCCGGGTGGTTGTGACTGGCCATAAGGTATTATTCACTGTTGGTAAACTGGGCCCCTTTCTGCTCAATGCCGTCCGCTGGCTGGATGGGGGCCGCAGAGGCAAGATCGTGGTGCAGACAGAGCTGAGAACCCTGAGTGGCCTCCTCGCAGTGGGGGGCATAGACACCAGCATCGAGCCCAATCTGACCAGTGATGCAAGTGTCTATTGCTTTGAACCCGTGAGCGAAGTGGGGGTCAAAGAACTGCAGGAGTTTGTAGCAGAGGGTGGCGGGCTGTTTGTTGGAGCCCAAGCCTGGTGGTGGGCCTTCAAGAATCCCGGAGTGTCCCCTTTGGCTCGATTCCCAGGAAACCTCCTCCTCAACCCCTTTGGCATCAGCATTACAAGCCAAAGCCTCAATCCAGGGCCCTTTCGTACTCCTAAAGCAGGGATAAGGACCTATCACTTCCGCTCCACCTTGGCCGAGTTCCAGGTTATAATGGGCAGGAAGAGAGGAAATGTGGAAAAGGGCTGGTTGGCAAAGCTGGGACCAGATGGTGCAGCTTTCCTGCAGATTCCCGCAGAAGAGATCCCTGCCTACATGTCTGTGCATCGACTCCTGAGGAAGCTGCTAAGTCGATACCGGCTCCCAGTAGCAACCCGAGAGAACCCTGTTATCAATGACTGCTGCAGGGGTGCTATGCTTTCCCTGGCCACAGGGCTGGCCCACTCCGGAAGTGACCTCTCTCTGTTAGTCCCAGAAATTGAAGATATGTACAGCAGCCCCTATCTGCGCCCCTCAGAATCTCCTATCACCGTCGAGGTCAACTGCACCAATCCAGGTAAGGAACAAGGGTTGGGAGCTCAGTATTACGGGAACGGAGGAATGGGGACAGGCTGACGTCAGCAGTCCATTTCACGGACCCGATCATGTCCAGAGGGTGGTCTCCATTTTTTACCATGAACTTTGAAGAAGATAAGGGTTGGGATTTTAAGTACTGTTTGGAAGAGTTGAGTCGGGGCAGCATGAAGGGGAAGATATGTGCTTATGAGGGGTCTCTGGTGACACTGGGTGGAGATGGCATCATGGAGGAGGGATAAAGTCTGCCTACCCCTCCTGCTTTTGGCAGGCACCAGATATTGCTGGATGAGTACTGGGCTCTACATACCTGGAAGGCAAATTATAGAAGTCTCACTGCCTGAAGCTGCTGCCTCTGCCGACCTGAAGGTAAGGCCATGCCCCACCTCACCATGTGACATGCAACCCAAAGGCTTTTCCTAGCACAGTCAGTATCTTATTTGATCCTCACAAAGCCCTGTTGGTAATACAGAGCAGGTGATTTTACCCTTGTTTTAAGGATGAAGTAACTAAGGTGCAGAAAAGCTGATTGATTGATTGATTGATTGAAATGTATAGAGCTAATACAAATAAGTGCCCAGGACTCATACCTAACTAATTTCTGGCTCTTAAGTTTTGTGCTTTTGACTTACATCCTAGAGTAGGGAATAAGAGATATGAAATGGAAGGTAACCTCGCACAGAGTAGGCATTCAGTAAATCTGAGTTCACTGTTCATCTCCGTATCCATTCCCATGGTAGCACAAGGTCTTTCTGACTTTGGCTTCTTCCCCGTGACACCCAAGACCATTCCTCAATTGCCCAGTTCACCTTCCCTCTGTCAGTTTCACGTAGAGATACACCCCATTTGCAAAATGAGCTTGCTGTCCTTCCCTATCCCCCTTGAGGGTCACTGTGATGGTTAGCATCTATTCTGTGCCTGTGCCTATCCTGGAACTTGGTGAGCATAAACCCAGGGAAAAGAATCCTAGGACTCTGCCAAGTACCTGCCCAGGAAGAGAGCTTGGAGAAAGGGGAGAAACTGAATCAACCCTCCACTATCTTAGCCAGATTACACCGCCTCCCACTGGGCCCTCTCTCTGATCAGCAAAAGGCAGGGTTCCCTCTGCCCCATTCCAAATGCCGGAATCACCACCATGAGATAGGCGACCGAGTGTTCTATTTGTTAGCAACACCAGAGGACTGGGCATGGGAGTCAGCCCTCCTCAGAATTGGCCTTATAGGTTACACCTGGCACTCCTCACATTAATATCTATCTAACATGACCCATTATGGAGCTGTTTGAATGCCTTGGGAAAATATTTATACATTCTTCAGCCCATATGCCCCAAGGAATGCTACAGTTTCGCGGGGGTATCACACATGGTTCATCAGTGGTGGGAAGGCTGGGCTCGCGTGGGGTCATGGCTGAATGACCCATCCTGAGTCCCTTGCTGGGCTCTCTTCTTCCACCCATTCGTGTCCCATGGTGACTCTGTGGGGGGAATCTCTCTGCTCCAGATACAGATCGGCTGCCACACAGATGACCTGACCAGGGCCAGCAAGCTTTTCCGAGGCCCACTCGTAATTAACCGGTGCTGCTTGGACAAACCCACAAAATCGATCACGTGCCTCTGGGGTGGACTCCTCTATATAATTGTGCCTCAGAACAGCAAACTGGGTTCTGTGCCCATCACCGTGAAGGGGGCTGTGCATGCTCCATACTACAAGCTGGGTGAGTGGAAGCCCTGGGTGCTCCCAAGGGAAGGGGAAGAACTGGGATGACTCCAGAGAGCATGGGAGTCCAGGAGGTGACTAAAGCCTGTTTAATGCACAAGGAGAGAGACATGGACTAATAGAGGAAGGAGGGTCAGCTTCCTTAGATTCGGCTTTGGGGTTGTACAGATAAAGACCAAACCACATCCTTGGGGACTTCATAGAAAAAGCATAGAGAAAAGGGATATGGCCTCAGCAAACTAATGCAGGAACAGAAAACCAAACACGACGTGTTCTTACTTGTAAGTGGGAGCTGAAGAGTGAGAACACATGGACACAGGGAGGGTAACAACACACATGGGGGCATATCAGTGGGGTGGGTAGCAGGGCAGATGGAGGGAAAGCATCAGGATAAATAGCTAATGCATGCTGGGCTTAATACCTAGGTGATGGGTTGATAGGTGCAGCAAACCACCATCACACACTTTCACCTATGGAACAAACCTGCATGTCCTGCACACGTATCCCGGAACTTTAAATTAATTTTTTTCAAAAAGAGGAGGGATGTGGCAGTTCATGATTTTGGTGTTCTCTTCCTGGAGTCCAAGCTGTATGTTGTCATTTGTGGGATTTGGGAAAGGATTTCAAGCTCCATGATCTCTCTTCCTAGGGGAGACCACCCTGGAGGAGTGGAAGAGGCGTATCCAGGAGAATCCAGGGCCCTGGGGAGAGCTGGCCACGGACAACATCATTCTGACCGTGCCGACCGCAAATCTTCGTACTCTGGAGAACCCTGAGCCGCTGCTCCGCCTCTGGGACGAGGTGATGCAGGCTGTGGCGCGACTGGGAGCTGAGCCCTTCCCTTTGCGCCTGCCTCAGAGGATTGTTGCCGACGTGCAGATCTCAGTGGGTGGGTGCTCCAAGCAAACCCTCTGTGCATGCTGCCTCCGAGCGCCTTCCTGTGCTTCATCAGCCATGCAGTAGGCAGCCATTAGGGGAAACATATTTTGCTAGCAAGACATATAGATGTATCCTTGATATTTAAATGGGAAGGAAATATATATATAATATATATATAACAGTGTATGTCAGCATGTCAAGGACATCAAGAAATGCCACCTGAGCTTTCACAGGCATTCATCAGGGACTTCAAGCCGGTAAAAATGGCAGAGGGCCTTGACCTAGGTCAGAATTGTTGGGTTGGAACAGGGATATTTTACAACTTTATGAACACACTGAATAAAGTGATCTTTGCCTATGGTCAAGGAACATGAAAAATGAGGGAAATATACAGACATTAAAGAAACATGGGAATTTCTCTGGACCCTCATTTTCTTCTCTTATACAGATGCTCACTGTAAACTTGTGTTGATGTGGCAACGCCATATCTGAACAGTGAGAGAGGAGCTACCTTAAAGAGCTCTGAATTTTGAGAAAAGGTTATAGTGACACAGGTTCCCATGGATAAGGCATCCTCATCAAAATAGAAAAATTGAATGGTAACATGAATGGCTCCTTATCTCTAAGCTGCGTCTCCTTCCATAGTCGCACTATTTTGTGTCAGAGTGAAGATGAAGGAATTCTTACAGAATGAGAAGAGGAGAAGGAACACCTAGCAGGGTTTGGGTTTGGGTTGCTTTTCTGAGCGTTATGGTGTGCTGGAATTTGGCTGGGGTTACTGTTTTCAAACAGACACAATACACAGAAGAATGTTACCAGTTAAATGGGGAGGACCCTAACTCTCTCTTCCCTCCTGCATTTTCCAGGCTGGATGCATGCAGGGTACCCCATCATGTGCCATCTGGAGTCAGTGCAGGAGCTCATCAACGAGAAGCTCATCAGAACCAAGGGGCTGTGGGGCCCTGTCCACGAGCTGGGCCGCAACCAGCAGCGGCAGGAGTGGGAGTTCCCACCACACACCACCGAGGCCACCTGCAACCTGTGGTGTGTGTATGTGCATGAGACGGTCTTGGGCATTCCTCGAAGCCGTGCCAATATTGCTCTGTGGCCCCCAGTTCGGGAGAAAAGAGTCAGAATCTACCTGAGCAAGGGTCCCAATGTGAAAAACTGGAATGCATGGACCGCACTGGAAACGTATTTACAGGTACTGGGCAAGAATGGCAGGTGACGGGGGACCCCTACTGTGGGGACCATCTGGGGAACTGTCAGATAATATTCTAGTGGCCCAGAAGACCTCCCATGGCCCCTGTCTCCCACACCAGGATATGGGGGCCCTGACAAAGTCCAACTGTGACAGTCGTATTGATGATGTCTCTCCGTGTATCGCTTTGCATGACCCTCAAGTGGATTTAATTGCCTGAGCCTCACCTTCCACCCCATAGAGCTACATGATAGTAAATAGAAAGCACTGAGAAAGGTTAAAAATGGTAGAGGCAAATAAAGTACTATACATGTACTCACTGTCTCTGGCTTTAAAGCCAGACATACCTGAGACTGAAGCCAAACTCTCCTACTTAATAGCTATCTAAAACCAGTCTCCCCTCCCCCATACACATAATCCATAGGCTATGACTTACGTTTTTTTCCTTAGATGAATGTACCATCTTCTCATTATGCCTTGGCCATGCCTCAGAGTCCCCGTTATGTAGGCAGTCCAAGAGTCCTCAATGACCTGGACAAGGAGGTGGCCTTGCCTTTGACCAGTTGTTTAATGCCCAGTTCCCTCCCTGCAATGCCTGGATCAGTTCCTGGCATGAAACTGGAGAGTTTCATCACCTTGAATTTCAGAACTCAGTCTCAGGCCAAGCATGCGCTATTCTGGTTCTTCCACCTGCTGGAGGCTCTCTTATTCATTCCCACTGCCATGAGAATTATGGGAAACAGCCAGCGAGGCTCCACTTCAACCTTGTTATGGCTGCTTTGCCCCAGGAACACCAAGTTTCTCACTGGTGAAATAAATGTGAATTTGGTCTGGAGAACTGCTCAAGTGCTTCATAATTCAAGCTCTGTAACTCAACAGCCTCAGGATGGCTGCCTTTATCAAAAATTACAACTCACTCTTAATTCTAGTTACCCAGACAATCTGTAGTCTACTTCTATCCAAGTCACTTTTTTCCCCAAAGGCCATTTTAATAGCCTTGCACATTGACAAAGATCTATGATTAATGAGGATTTCTTTGTGCCAGGATGAGGTGGAAGTTTCCCTATTATTGAGGTTTCACTTTTCAACTCTTGAGAGATAAGAGGATTTTTCCAATTCTGCCCATTTTAAATCCTTGTGTAATATCGTATCTCCATTTGCATGATCTAGTGGGATATATGGATAATGACAGTGGTAGAAAATATTGATATTAAGCATTGCAGTTATTACCATGGCCCTCACTGATTGAGTGTTCACTTGGTGTTGAGCACCGTGCTGGTCCCAAGGCCCTTCCTAAGATTAGAATGTGGGAGAGCAGGGCATGAGGCCAGTAGGCAAAATGGAGGAGAGCAGGTTGGTGATAGACGTGAAGCTGATGGGTAAGGGGTTACATACACTAAGTTCACTTATTATCGTGGTTCTTGTTGGACCCTCTTTTATTTCTCAATCTCACCTGTATTTTTCTTTCTCTTTCCAGCTACAGGAAGCCTTTGGTTGGGAGCCATTCATCCGTCTCTTCACCGAGTACAGGAACCAGACCAACTTACCCACAGATAATGTTGACAAAATGAATCTGTGGGTCAAGATGTTCTCCCACCAAGTGCAGAAGAACCTGGCTCCGTTCTTTGAGGCCTGGGCCTGGCCCATCCAGAAGGAAGTGGCTACCAGCCTGGCCTATCTGCCTGAATGGAAGGAAAATATTATGAAATTGTACCTCCTCACACAGATGTAAGGAGTGCCCATCGAGGTGGCAGGTAGAGAGGTTTGGGGAGGTAGGCAGAGGTGGGGATTCATTCCTCTACCTCTGCCTCCCAGGGTCTGGCCTTGTCCTCTTAGTTCATTGCCGTATACCTTATTACCGACTTCTGTCTCTAGGAAGTGGGTTCAGAACACAGCCAAAAGTGGAATCAGAATTTCTCAGGTGCAAGGGCTTCTGTTTCTGCATCTTATTCCTCTGCTCTCAGCTGCCACATTCCCTCCTAACCCTGCACTGGCCCAGTTCCGAGAGCTTTGGCACCTGCTTCTATATCAGCCCTGATTCCCCATCATAGGCCATAGCCCAGAGGGGGTAGTTCTCATGTTGGCATCCTGAGGACTCCCTTTGGGCTTTTGTTTTTGATCAATTGTTCCAAAAACTTGACCATAAAACTCAACTGGAACACAAATTTACCATGAGACCCAGACAGCTCCCGGATGGGCGCATATATTTTGTGACTTGAGCAGTTTTCAAAGTGCTAGACAAGCATTCTGGTATAGTGGGAAGAGCCCAGAACTAGGTAGGGTTAGCTCTTGGGAAAGTCATTTCAACTTGGTACTCTCATTTCCTGTGTGTAAAATGGGGATAAAAATTCCCAGTTCACAGGGTTGTCTGGAGGTTCAGACTGATAAATTCTGAAGAAGCTTGTGAGGTCTGCAGAGCATGTCATCTAAGGGGTTTTTCTATTTTATGCTGGTCCACAGGATAATGAGCTTACTATTTTCCATCCTCTCTCCAGAATTTAGAGGTTAGGATAACTCTTTCTACAAGTAGCTTGCCTGTGTTCAAATTCTGGTTCTTTCACCCACGAATTGTATAACCCTGGCAATTTCCTTAACTTCACTTGATTTAGTTTTCTCATCTTTAAAATAGTATCTATCTCATAGGATTATTGTGAAGATTACATTTTATAAGACCTCTAAAAAGCAATGGAACAGTCCCTGGCAGGTAGTAGGTGTTGAGAAAACGTCTGCTGCCATTATTATTATCGAATTGACTGATCATTTTTATGAGCTAGACTTGACTTTTAGATTATATTTACAGAGGCGGTTGTAGTTAATCCTAGCCCATGTTGCACTTTATACAGCAACCTCTGAAAGGATTCTGCTATGTTGCCTTATGAATCTAAAGGAAGAGCTCTAGAGAAGAGAGGAAAGGAAGAGAATTTAGAAATTAACAATAGGTTTTTTTAAAATAGCTAAAAATTTTAGTTTTTTAAACTTAGATTTGTAAAGCTATTTATAAGAACCCCATTGTGAATTTGGAGCTCTTCCTTGGATCTCCTTACCCAGTTCTATCTTACAGATCCAATTCCTTCTTTGATTAAATCAAGACTAGATGTCTTGAAGAAACGAGATCAATTCCATAATGACATTTGGCCTTAACAAACAGAGTGTATCTGGTTTCATGACAGTGTTTATATTTCTGTAACGCAGATTCAAGACACAGTCCCTTCGAGTTACTCACCAGTTTGGCAGACAAAGTCCACACACATAGAGGACTTTACTTTGAAACAAGATAATTGGATAGAGTTCACCCAAACTTACTTCCTTTTAATTTTATTCAGAATCCCCTATTTCTTTATAGTTTTAACTAAAGTTGGCTCCTTTTGATTGATGTCATATACATCCAGCCAGTTTTTCTTTAGCTCACTGTTTATTTTAATTATTTTAATATATCATTTTATTTGCTTAATTGGTAATTGGGTAGATATGTAGACTCTAAGATTTGACCTATAGAGTTTTTTCTTTGGATTTTTTTTTTTCTTGAGATGGAGTATCACTCTTGTCGCCCAGGCTGGAGTGCAATGGCACGGTCTCAGCTCACTGCAACCTCCACCTCCCAGGTTCAAGCGATTCTCCTGCCTCAACCTCCCGAGTCGCTGGGATGACAGGCGCCCACCACCACACACAGCTAATTTTTTTGTATTTTTAGCAGAGATGGGGTTTCACCGTGTTGGCCAGGCTGGTCTCAAACTCCTGATCTAGGTGATTCACCCACCTCGGCCTCCCAGTAGATTTCTTTATCATGTTATTTGTCAGTCCTGGGATTATTTCTCCTGATTGCATGAATATCCATTGCCTAGCTGCTTTAAACATTAGACATTGGATATTTGTTCAACATTTAAAATAATTGTTATCAATTATTAGGTGTATACCAGTTATTGTAGTGATTCCTTTATATAGATTGTTTCATTTAATCTTCACAATAATCTCATGACATGGCAACTATTATCACTCTCATTTTATTTTATGAAACAGAACTGAATTTAATGAAGATAAGGTAAATTATCTGAGGCTATATTGCTAATAAGTGGTTGATCTGGGATTTGAATTCAGGCATTCTGATTATAGAATGGGCATTCATAACTACAGTGCTTTGAATGACCCAATCAATGGGTAAATAAATAAGCCAACCAGCAAACCAAAGGATCATTATGTCCCTACTTGCCAGAGCTTTGGCTGCATATACTTACCCATCATCTATTTTTATCAGAACAAAAAGTCATTTTGTTTATCCCAAATGACAGTTCAAAGAATTTAAGGTAGGCTCCTGAAGTGCTTCCCAATATATAGTGCTGGAGTGAGCCCTTTAGCATCAGCCACATCTTTTAGGTTCTGGGTTATTCTTTCTAGGGTACCATGAAAGTGTTCTCTAGTTTGTTGGATTTTGAATGATGGACTATTTCGGTGAAGTACCTGACTCCCAAAGATCCCAAACACTGCAGGTTCTCAGAGAGGAAATTAGAACCTCCATCTTTGAGAATATGTGTATCCATTCTTGCCCTCTTTAATATATTTTTAGCAGTACATCCCAGGGATATATTTAAAATATAAAGTTATCCATGTTACTTCCGTGTCTAAAAGCCTCCAGTGGAATTTCTAATTTGAGATAATGAACTAAACATAAGTTTACCTTCCCTCCCTCCCCAGGCCCCACTGAAATTGAAGTCAAGAAATGCAAAAAGGAATTGACACATCTCAGCAAAGAAAACTGAAGGGATTTGGTTATAAGTGGAGAAGGTCTCAGCACATTTCTGGAAGAGAGAAAGTGGATGAAACATGATAATGAAAGAGTGAAGAACCTTTCAGATAAAATATAAGCTGATCTGAACAACATAACCCCAAAGAGACTTGAGCACCTGAAAAGTTTGTCTACTGAAGAATTACTCCGGTTGTAAAATTGAGCCCTCTCCTACTCTTCCCCAACTCTTATGCACAGAACACAGGCAGTCTCCACTATTGATACCCGTTAAAAATGTCTTGTTATTGTTGCTGTTGTTTGTATAAAGGAATTGAACAGACTGCCTGCAGAGATATAAGAGTTGGTGCTCCAGAAAAAAATTTCTCTTCTAGTGGAAATAAGTGCCCCCAGCCAGTAGCTGATTCTCTACTGACAGCTGAGACCTCCTACTCAAGTGCCTGTTGCCTTCAGGTATAGAAGAGATTTGCTGAAGAAACAGACCTAACCGTACAACAGCAGAGGAAACCCATGCTGACTGTTATAGAAGTTAACAGTTATGTTGATTCTTAAATGGGAATAGTGAGTTAGAAATTCCCAGACATGGGTGATGGGGAGGGAAGAGGAATAAGAAAAGTCACCAGATAGAATTAGGGGCCTTGAAGATATGACAAACTCTGAGGGAAACAAAGACAATGTAGAAAGAATAACTTAATTTTAATTCCATCTTCAGAGAGAGTTGAGGTGTATTTAAGATGAAAAACAGGATACTACAAAGAAACAGAAAACTCAGGAGTTTGAGACCAGCCTAGGCAAGATGGCAACACCCTGTCTCTACAAAATAATTTTTAAAAATTAGCCAAGCATGGTAGCATGTGCCTGTGGTCCTAGCTACTTGGGAGGCTGAGATGGGAAGATCACTTGAGCCCAGAAGTTCAGGGCTACAGTGAACCATGATGGTGCCACTGTACTCCAGCCTGGGGGACAGAGTGAGACCCTGTCTCTTAAAAAGCAGCAAAAGAAAGAGGAAACTGAGAATAAGAAGATCTCTTTGAAAATAAAATAAGACTGCTATAAGTATTTGGTATACGGTCTGGAAAATAAAGTTGAGGGAATCTCTCCAGATAAAGAGCAAAAAGAGATAGAAAATATAAAGAAAGAAAAGAGACATAGACAATCAATATTTAATGTTAGGAGTTCCTGGAAGAGAGAACAGAGACAATGTAGGTGAAGAAGTAAAAAGAAAAAGAATTGAAGAACAGAGCAAGCTAAGTCTCCAGATTTAGAGGTCCCAATAAAATCTACATCTAGACACAATATTGTAAAATTTTGGAATATTAAGAATAGAAGGAAGAGATTAAAGTGGCCAGGGAGAAAACAAATGAGGTCATCACAATTAGCTCAACACAAAAATGGATGAGAAATAGACTGCTGACAGATTTATCATCAGCAACACTGAATGCCAGAAGTCAATGGGTCAACATCTTCACATAGCTTATGGAAAATTTTTATACCTAGAATTTCACAGTAAGGCAAACTGTCAAGAAGAATATCAAAGTGAAGACATTTTCTGACAGGCAAATTTTCAGAAAGTCTCCCTCCTTTGCACCCTTACTGAGGAAGTATCTTGAGGAAGCTCTCCAGCAAAATGAGGATGAAAACCAGGAAAGAAGAAGGAATGGGATCCATAAAACAGCAGAAAGAAAAAGAAATGGGATCTATAAAACAGTGGACCTTACTTAGGATGTCTCATTCTAGAGTGACAGTTATCCAAAAGGATGTCTTACTCTAGAGTGACAGCTATCCAGCAGACTAATTTCAGATTAGAACACAGTCTTGGGCTTTCTGGGAAGAATGTGCATTCAGTGCCATAGATGGTATCATTAAGAAGCTGGGATGCTTGAGAAGGTTATTTAGTCAAGAAAAAGACAAATCAACAATATGTCAAAAAATTCAGGTCCAATTATAGAGCAAAATAAAATGAGGCATGATTTTGAGTTATTCATGAAAAATAAGAAGAGACTTGATAGGTACATTTCCTTTTCTGTGGCACAGGCATGATGATATTGGGTGTGTAGGGAAGAAAATATCCTAGAAAGAAAATATAGTAAGCTCTCAGTAAGAAGTATCTAGCCAAAATAATGTTGATATCATTATTAGTATTCAGTGTTCAGATCAGCCTATTGACAAACTGTGAAAGGCTTCATTTTTTATTCAGAACTGAAGTTGAAAGTAATTAATGCTGACAAAGGGAAAGAAAGCAGAAAGAGATTGAGAATTAGAGGAAGATAGGTGGAATCAACGGTAGAGATACTTATATATTCAAAGTGGGGATGAAAAGATCTTCAGTTAATGGAACAAGAACTAGAGGATTAGTATATTGTTCAAAGCTATAAATCAAACCAATAGATGTATTAAAAAGTGATGTAACTATCAGACATTTGGAGAGAGATGGACAAAGGAAAGTGGAGATAGTGTAAGTTAAATCCTTATCTTTTGTAATGGGGAATTATTAAAGATGGTGTAAAGTCACTAAGTCAGGAAATTATTGCTCAAACATATTATTTAAAGTTAGAAAGTTAGTTACCAGACGATCTAAAATAAATATTGTTAAAAGCATTACCTCTAGGGAATGGGACTAGATGTAAAAAAGGGTGGGATGGGAAACTGTGTTTTTCATTTTAAGTCCTTCTGTACTATTTAATTTTTTACCTTGTGCATGTATTACTTTGAAAAAATTTCTAATAAACCCAAATAAAAATCTTCCAGTGACTTCACATTGATTAAGATGCAACCCAGCTAAAGCTTTTAACATGGTTTTCAAGGTCCTCAAGTACCTAGGTCCACTTGATGTGTCCAGGCTCATGATATCTCCCCACTAGTCTCTTAAGTATCTTCCAGTTATTAAAACACACTTCACATTCTTTTGTTTGTACAGGTGTTCCACAAAAAACAAAGCCTACTGCTGATCTCACCATGTCTGCTGAGTAAGCTTACCAGCTAGTGGTTTTTTTAATATTTGTTGCATGAAAGAATGTCCAATACAACATTGAATGAAGTTTGCCAACTTTATTCTTTTCCAAGAAGGCCTTTGATGTTTGCCCCTTTTCTGGGAAACATTTCAAGAAGGACCCTCCAGGGCCCTAAGCTTTCCTGCACTCCTCTTCATTTGACAGTTTTAATAAGTTTTAGTCTTACATGAGGCCAGCTGGTGTCAGAGGATTTCTGTCCACCTGTCAGTCTCCCTGGTGTACTCTTTGCTACTTTCCCTGAACATCATAACCTCTTTTCAGCTATTTTTAACCCCGTACTTTGGAGAAACAGCCAACTATCTAATGGAAATCTTTAGGCCACCAAGTTTCTTTTTTTAAAAAAAAAAAAAAGTTTTATTTTACTTTTAATTGACTCATAATAATTGTACGTACTTATAGGGTATAGTGTGATGTTTTCATACATGTATACATTTTGTGATGATCAAATCAGGGTATTTAGCATATTTTTCACCTCAAACATTTATCATCCCTTTGTGGTAAGAACATTCAAAATCCTCTCTTCTAGCTATTTTGAAATATACAATATACTATTGTTAACTATAGTCACCCTACTGTGCAATAGAACACCAGAACTTGTTCCTATCTAACTGAACCTCTGTACCTGTTGACCAGTCTATCCCCATCTCCCCTGCCCCACTACCCTACCCTCCCAAGCCTCTGGTAACCACTATTCTACTCTCTACTGCTATGAAATCAAGTTTTAAAATTATAGAATCTACTTTTGTGTGAGATTGTATAGTAGTCATCTTTACATGCCTTGCTTATTTCACTTAACATAATGTCCTCTGGGCCCAATCATGTTGCCACAAATGACAAAATTTCTTTTTACAGTTGAATAGTATTCCATTGTGTATATACACCACATTTTCTTTATCCATTCATCCACTGATGGACACTTAGGTTGATTCCATGCAGCTATTGTGAATAATGCTGCAGTAAACATGGGAATGCAGATATCCTTCCACGTAACTGATTTTATTTCCTTTGGATATATGCTCAGTAGTGGGATTCAGGATCATATGGTACCTCCATTTTTTAATTTTTTTAAGGAAACTTCATTCTGTTTTCCATCATTGCTGGACTAATTTACAACAGCATATAAGACTTCCTCTTTCTTCACATTTACCCCAACATTTGTTATTTTTTGTCTTTTTGATAATAGCCATTCTAACTGAACTGAGGTGATATGTCATTATGGTTTTAATTTGCATTTCCCTGATGATTAGTGATGCTAAGCATTAGTATGTCTTCTTTAGAGAAATGTCTATTCAGGCATTTTGCCCATTTTTAAATGGAATTATTTATTCTTCTGCTATTGAGTTGAGTTTTCTATATAATCTGGGCATTAACCCCTTGTCAGATGCATAGTTTGCATATGTTTTCTCCCATTCCTTAAGTTACCTTCAATCTGTTTCTTTTGCTGTACATTTGAATTTTAATTTACTGTAGTACCATTTCTCTATATTTGCTTTTGTTGTATGCTTTTGAGGTCTTACTCAAAAAACCAATGTCATGAATTGTTTCTCCCATGTTTTCTTCTAGTATGCTTACAGTTTCAGCTCTTAAAGTTTTTAATAAATTTTGAACTGATTTTTATATACGGTGAGAGATAGGGGTCTAATTTTATTCTTCTACATGTGGATATTCAGTTCTCCCAGTGCCATCTATTGAAGAGCCTCTTCTTTTCCTAATGCATGTTGCTGACACTTTTGTTGAAAATCAGTTGGCTGTAAATGCATGGATTTATTTCTGTTCTGTATTCTGTTTCAGTTATCTATGTGTCTATTTTTATACCAGTACCATGTTGATTTGGTTACTATAGCTTTGTAGTATATTTTAAAGTCATGTAGTGTGATGCATCGAGCTTTACCTTTGCTCAGGATTGCTTTGGCTATTTGGGGTCTTTTGTGGTTCCATAGAAGTTTTAGGATTTTTTTCTATTTCTGTGAAGAGTAGGGATTGCATTGAATTAGTAAATTGCTTTGGATAATATGGACATTTTGACAATGTTAATTTTTGCAATTCATTGTTATCTTTCCATTTATATGTGTGCTCTTCAATTTCTTTTATCCGTATTTTATAGTTTCCACTCGAGATCTTTCACCTCCTTGGTTTACTATATTCCTGGGTATTTATTGTATAGCTATTGTCAATGGATTGCTTTCTTGATATCTTTTTTTAGGTAGCTTGCTGTTGGCATATAGAAACACTACTGATTTTTGCATGTTGATTTTGTATCCTGCAACTTTATTGAATTTATTTATTCTAACAATTTTTTTGTGGAATCTTTAGGATTTTCTATATATAAGATCATGTTATCTGCAAACAAGGACAATTTGACTTCCCCCTTTCCTATTTGGATGCCTTTCATTTCTCTTGCCTAATTGTTCTGACCAGGACTTCCAGTAATATACTGAACAAAAGTGGTAAATGTGGCATCCTTGTCTTGTTGCATATCACAGAGGAATAGCTTTCAACTTTTTCAGTATGATGTTATCTATGAGCTTGTCATTTATGGCCTTTATTGTGTTGAGGTATGTTACTTTCATATCTAATTTGTTGAGAATTTTTATCATGAAGGGATGTTAAATTTTATCAAATTTTTTTTCTTTGTTGAAACGATTATGTCATTTTTGTCCTTCATTCTGTTAATGTGATGTATCACATTTATTGACTTACATATGTTGAACCATCCTTGCATCCCTGGGACAAATCCCACTTGATTGTGGTGAATTATCTTTTCAATATGCTGTTGAATTTGTTTCACTTGATTTCATTAAAGATTTTTGCATCTATGTTGATAAAGGAGATTGGCCTATAGTTTTCTTTTTGTGATGTATCCTTGTCTAGTTTTGATAATGTTGGCCTCATAGAATGAGTTTTGAAGAATTTCCACCTCTTCAACTTTTCAAAATAGTTTAAAAAGAAGTGATATTATTCTTTATATGTTTGGTAGAACTTAGCAGTAAAGTCATCAGGTCCTGGGCTTTTCTTTGATGGGAGACTTATTGCTGATTCATTCTTGTTACACATTATTGACCTGTTTAGGTATTTTATTTCTTCATAGTAGTTAAATTTTGGTAGGTTTCATGTGTTCAGGAATTTATGTAGTTCTTTTAGGTTTTCCAATTTATTGGCATATAATTTCTCATAAAAGTCTTTTATGATCCTTTCTATTTCTGTGGCATCTGCTTTTTTTTAAATCTCTGATTGTATTTATTTGAGTCTTCTCTGTTTTGTTAGTCTAGCTAAAACATTTATCTTTTCAAAGAACCAACTCTTTGTTCTACTGATTTTTATGTTATTTTCAGTCTCTATTGCACTTCTGCCTGATCTTTATGAGTCTTCTGATAGTTTTGGGTTCAGCTGGCCCTTGTTTTTCTCATTTCTTGAGGTGCTGCATAAAGTTGTTTATGTAAGATTCTTATACTTTTTTGATGTAGGCGTCTATTGCTATAAACTCCCTCTTAGAACAGCTTTTGCTGTATCCCATAGGTTTTGGTATGTTATGTTTCCATTTTTATTTGTCTCAAGGAATTTTTAAATCTTCTTTTTAATTTCTTTATTGATGCTCTGGTTGTACAAAAACTTGTTTTTAGTATTCATGTATTTGTGTATGTTCCATAGTTCCTCTTGGTATTCATTTCTAGTTTTTACTACGTTGTGGTAAGAGAAGATGCTTGATGTGATTTTGATTTTTTAAAATTTCTTCAAATATGTTTTGTGGACTAACATATATTCTATCCTGGAGAAAGTTCTATGTGCTATTGAGCAAAATATACATTCTGTAGTTATTGGGGGGAAGGTTTTGTAAATATCTGCTGGGTCTATTTGATCTAGAGTGTAATTTAAATCTGATAATTCTTTGTTGATTTTCTATCTGGATGATCCATCCATTGCTGAAAGATGGTGCTAAAGTCCTTTTTATTTTATTTCAATTTTTCTTTCCCTTTAGATCACATAATATATGCTTTATGTGTTGCTTTATATATTTACTTTATATATTGGGTGCTCTGGTGTTGTGTGCTCATATACTTACAACTGTCCTAACCTTTTGCTGAATTGAGTTATTATATAATGACCTTCTTTCCTCTTTTTACAGTTTTTTACTTAGAGTCTATTTTGTCTGATATAAGTATTACTACACCTGCTCTCTTTTGGTTTCCATTTTCACAGAATTTCATTTTCTATTCCTTCACTTCAGTCTATGTGTGGCCTTATAGGTGAAGTGAGTATCTGATAGGCAGCATGTTGCTGAATCTTTTTTTTTTTAATCCATTCAGCCACTGTATGTAATTTAATTGGGAATTTATTTCATTTACATTCAAAGTTATTATTGATAGGTAAGGACTTCTGCCATTTTGTTCATTATTTTCTGGTTCTTTTGTTTATCCTTTGTTCCTTCCTCTCGTGTTTATCTTTCTGGCTTGATGAGGGTATTTGTTGTGTTAAGCTTTTATTCCTTTCTTTTTCTCATTTGTATGTCTGTTGTAATTTTTTCTTTGTGGTTAGTATTGGGGTTACATTAAAAACTCTCATACTTATAATAGACTATTTTAAGCTGATAATAAGTTAACTTTCATTGCATACCAATACTCTAGACTTTTGTTCTGCCCCCAAATTTATAATTTTGTTGCCTTAACATACATCTTCATATATTGTTTATTCCTTAACAACTTATCATAGCTATAATCATTATTATCATTTTCACTTATTGGCATCTGACAGAACTGCATTTAAAAAAAAAAAAATTTTTTTTTAAATGGGGTCTCATTATGTTCTCCAGGTTGGACTCAAACTCCTGGGCTCCAATGAGACTTCCATTTCAGCCTCCTAAATAACTGGGACTACAAGCACATGCCACAGCACCCAACTGTTGTGGTTTTTAACCTTCATACTAGAGATTTGAAAAATTACATATCACCATTGAAGTAATGAAGTATTAGGAATTTGATAATGCATTTACTGCCAGCAGTGAGATTTATACTTCATGCTTTTTAATGGTAGCAATTATCATAAAAAGTTTTTTTTCCAATAGAAATACTCAAGCATTTCTTGTAAGTCTGGTCCAGTGGTAATGAGTTCCCTCAGTTTTTGCTGATCTGGGAAAGACTATTTCTCCTTCATTTCTGAAGAAAAGATTTGCTAGTTATAGTATTCTAGGCTAGCAGCTTTTTTTTTTCTTCTAGTATTTTAAATATATCATCCCATTCTCTCCTGGGCTGCAAGGTTGCTGCTGGGAAATCTAATAGTCCAATGGCAATTACCTTTTATGTGACTTGATGCTTTTCTCATGCTGCTTTTAGTATTTTTTCTTTGACTTTTGGCAGTTTGGTTATATGCCTCAGAGAGGATCTCTTTGGGTTGAATCTCTGGTATCCTTTGAACTTCATGGATCTGGATGTCCATAGCTCTCCAAGAATTGGGAAGTTTTCAACTATTACTTTGTTAAATAAGCTTTCTTTGCCTTTCTTCATCTCTTCTTCTTCTTAAGTTGTCAAAATGCAAACATTTGTTCACTTATGGTGTCCCATAAGTGCCATAGCCTTCTTCATTCCTTTTTTTTTTCTTTACCTCTGACTGGACTATTTCAAAAGGCCTGTTTTCAAGTTCAAAAATTCTTCTGTTTGATCTATTTTGCTGTTGAAGCTCTCAATTGCATTTTTAATTTCATTCATTGAATTTTTTGGCCCCAAGATTTCTGTTTGGTTCTTTCTTATGATATCTCTCTCTTTGTTGAATTTCTCATTCAGATCATGAATTGTTTCTCTGGATTGTTGAATGATCTGTTTGTGTTCTTTCATGCCTCACCAAGTTTCCTCAAGCTCACTATCTTGAATTCCTTTTCAGGCAATTCATAAATTTTTATTTTTGGTTGATGTCAGTTACTAGATAATTATTGTGATTCTTTGGTGATGTCATGTTTCCTTGCCTTTTTATGTTTCTTGTATCCCTGCACTGGCATCTGTGCATCTAATGGAATAATCACCTTTTCTAACTTTGTAGAGTAGCTTTCATTGGAAAAGACTTAACACCTGCCGATGTGTCCTAGCATGTTGGTTGGGTAGGGTACATTTGTTTTTGTTCTGGATGGATGCAGTAGTGTAGTCTCCATGCAGCTTCTTTAGCTGTAGTTAATGTCAGTATTGCCTGCAAGTACCTCAGTGGCCTTGGCTGCAGAAGTTTGTGTGACTGGTATGCCTACTCAGATGCTTGTCCCCTGAAGGCTGGGCACTGGGCTGTTCTGTTTTCTGAGGATCCATGGCCGGTAAGTTCTCCTTGGGTGCTTATCTTTTGGTGGCTGCAAAGTGAGCTGGTCTGTGGTCTAGGGAAGTGCAGGGCTTGTTGTCCAGTAGCTCTGTGGTGTTGCTCCCCCTTGTAGGCAAGGCACCAGACTGGTTCATACTCACTACCAGGTTTTTTGTGTCCTACTATCCCTAGTTTCTTGGTAGCCATTCCTTCTCCATCTCCATTAACATTTCTGTCTGAAGGTAAATATTTGTATAAAGACCTTTTCTTACCTGAATTAGCATCTGTCCTATTTTCCATGTATTGTAATAGAGTTTATCCTCACAAATGGGAGTAGTTTCCAGATGTTCATGTTATCACAGAAATAACCCAAATTATTTTGTCTTCTACCATACCACTGAGTCTGAATTCCTGTAAAGAGAAATTGAAATATGTCATGAGTTTACTTTCCTCTGTTGTCTAACTCCCATAGTCAACTGGAGCTCTCTGATGAGTATTGGCCTTAAAGCCAATATTCAAAGCAGTATTTATCAGAAATATTTCCTATCTCCTCTTCACAGGATTAATCTGATCTATTCAGTGCTTAAAGCAATGTCCTCACCCAAGGTCAAAACCTAAACTAACATATGTCCCTAACAGGCCAACAGATAACTAGGGATGGCTTTAGATGTTGACTCTTTTTTGCCAACAAAAGTAACATACTCTATCCCTTCTTTAAATACTATTTCCCTCCTCTATTCTCTACTCCTTACAAAGCCTCTGTACACCTGCTTGGCTTCTACTTTTAAAATGATTTCTTTCTTTGACCCACATCATTGCAGTCAGTCTTCGATAGGGAGGGGGCAGAAGGTGATCTTCAGCTTCTCAGAGATCTTTCTTCTAACTACACAAAAAAACAACTTACCTCACAATCAAGAGAACTAAGAAATGCTTCCTATGCATTTGGATTCTTGTGCATCTGAGTGCTATAAAGAAACATGTCTTTGATAGGAAAGTTTGAGTAGCTTAAGTTACTGATGTTCTAGTCTGAGACTGGATGCATTTCATAGGTGCTCATTATATTATAAATAAATAGAATAAAGGGATGAGTAAATAAATGAAAGATAAATAGAGATTGGGAAGCAACTGCACCTTTTTGTAAAAATGTAGTGACCAATGATGACAGTCAGGAACGAAGGTTTATTTTAATTCAAATATGTGTACCTGAGGGTCATTAAAAAGTTACTTCTAAGGAACTCAAATATACATAATTGGTTAAGAAATCTGTACATGTACGTACTAAAAAATATTTCCATGAATTGCTTAGTGACATAAAATTCACTTTTTACATACTGCCAAAATTATTTAGTATATTTAAAGTCTGACATAGTGCCCAAAGGGGGTTAGGGAAGGATAAAGTGATCAAACATACAATGTAAAAACAGTCTATAAAAGAGTCTAGAAGAGATCTCACAGGTTTAGAGAGAAGACCCCTCTTCTTCCTGAACAGACCCTGTAGGCCAGGACCCAGCAGGCTTACCCATTGTCTGTGAGCCAAAAACCTGAAAATAGGTTCTAAACCTTTTCTTGACCCTCCACCAAGGCAAGTGGAGCTTTAATAAAACAGAGTTTTCCCTTTTGTTCTTGCTGCTTGTGTAGCCTGGGAGCCAAAGTATTACAAAGGAGAAAATAATAAGCCTTAATTAAGGCTTTTGACATTTAATCACAAGACAGCTGGCACTCTGAGCTTGTGGCTTTCAACACCTAGAGCAGACTTAAATCTCAGATCCTCATACAAAACTCTGAGATAAACTATTTCAGCTGGCAAAAGCATTAAAAGGCAAGCCACTGACTTGTCTCAGTAATGTTAGAGGGACCTTTAACAGAAAGCCTGGTGGATCTCTAGCACTGGAAAAAGTACTTTTGGCTGTAGGGCATTATTAATATTATTAATGCATTAATAGTACATAATATTATTAATGCCCTACAGCCAAAGACCAACAGAAACACACCTACAATTAAACAAGTTGAATCTACTGTTCATTGCAGCTAGGGAAAATGCACACCATAGGGAACTGTGGGTACATCAGTAAAAAGGTGTCAGAAAGAACCTATTACAGGCCTTGGGCTTTGGTTGGATAATTTTGGGAAGTGTCTGACTTTATTTTGGATGACATACTGTCAAGAACCAGAAACAATTCTACAACTAACATCTCAATAAATTTCATATACAAGGAGAGCTGACTAAAATGAGCATAAAGGCTAGGCACAGTGGCTCAGCACTTTGGGAGGTAATCCCAGCACTTTGGGAGGCCAAGGTGGGCGGATCACCTGAGGTCAGGAGTTCGAGACCAGCCTGACCAACATGGAGAAACCCCATCTCTACTAAAAATACAAAATTAGCCAGGCATGGTGGTGCATGCCTGTAGTCCCAGCTACTTGGGTGGCTGAGGCAGGAGAATCGCTTGAACCCAGAAGGCTGAGGTTGTTGTGAGCTGAGATCACGCCATTGCACTCCAGACCGGGCAACAAGAGTGAAACTCTGTCTCAAAAACAAAAATTAAATAAATAAATAAAATGAGAATAAAGCTGCGATTGGTTTCTAAAAAGTGCAATTACTCATTTTACATAAGAGAAGGATAATCAGTACTTTGTGGGTTGCATGGTGATCTTGTATGTGCCTCACTTTGTGATGGTCTCAGAGTGACCCTGTCTGATGCTGATGTTTTCTGAAATTGTTTTTGTATAATAGAAGAACAATATGGCCTAGCTGTTAGTGCCAGACAAGTTTCTGGATGGCAGGGGCTGCTGCCTTTTTTTTTTTTCTCAGTTCAAAAGTAAAAAAGGGAGAAACTCTGCTCTTCTTATAGAGATTCAAATCTGCATTTCTCTTGATTGCCCACAAGGGACAGATGGAAAAAAAAATAATAGCAGAAAGTATGCATGATGTACCTTGGGAAAGGACGGTCCCTACAGATCCCCTAGACTTGGTGGAAGTCTTGGGGCAAACCAAAATGAAATTATAAGTCTCAATATATAATGAAAAGCCTTGAGAAGGAACGATCTTGATGTCACAGGAACTTTGTAATAAATCCATTGGGAAATAATTGCTTACATTTCCAAATAAGTAAAGAAATAGACGATAATAGGCACTGGTCCCGTAGGAGTAGGGATTTTGACTCACTCTCTGTAGGAATTTTCTTATATAGAATTGACCTACTATGACCCTCAATTCCCATACACTATCCCCCCGACATATTGATATCTACAACCCTTGTGGGATTGTGAATGAAGACATTTATATTACATTGATGTAGGTGCAATTAAAGAAAATTGGATCTATTGAGCACCTGTCCAGTGAATCTAATATTTCAAAGACAGAAAGAGAAAAAGGACAACCACTCTCATTCTTGGGCTAACTCAGTTCCACTGGCTCCCAGACAACTAAAATCTTCAGGACAAAACCAAACTTTATGTCTGGTCTGGTCATGGAAGAAAGTTTAGAAATGTAAGAACATCTCTTCTCACCCCCACCCCAGCCATGTCCCTGACTAGAGGAAGAAGGTTTCAGCACCTCTGGAGTGGCAGTGATATGTTCCAAGACATCCTCTGTGATTGGAATATAACTGGCTCTTACCACGTATGTTTCGTACACTTATGATCCAAACAGAAAAAAAAAAATGTATGCCCAAGTATATTTTACAAATATGCCAAAGCAGAATATGAAAGCTTTCATAACTCTGAATTAGGGCTGGCCACTTGTCAAGAGAAGCAACAAACTCCCTCGTTGCTTCAAAGTTCCACTGTTTTCAATGAAGAGGCAGGCAGGAACTTGCCCTTGGAGATAGACCATGCTATAATTGGAATAAAAGTTATTATAAATGTGCTAAAGTATGAAACTTAATGGGTGAGTGTTTCATAAATACTCTCAAGTTAGTAACTTTGCTTTTTACTCCCACTACAACACAATTTTAGTAATTACGCTTGAGAGATTTAAAGTGAGGAGATATAATTATGACAGTACTTGTGTTATTCTAGGTCCTCCAAGAAGCAAAAGCCAAGAGAGGATCAGATATGGAAGAGATTTATTAAAGGAAATGCCTGTGAGAGAAAATGTGGAGGGAGCCAGAGGAGGCCGGGAGAGCCACCATTAGACTGCAATGTAGGTTTAACCCTTGGGAAGGAGAGAGCAAAGGAAAGAAAGGCTTCCACTGAAGTACAGATCTCAGAGAGTTTCTTTCAGGATCATGAGGAGTCCTTGAGCCAAACTCACCCATCAGGAGAGTCCCATGTTTTCCAGGAATGGGCCTGCCTCAGGATCCTCACTACATTTAATCACCAGCCTGGAGAAGCCCTTGGCAGCATGGCCTTGGCGCCAAGGATTCCAGAGCACACCAGCTGGGGCCAGCTGGCAATTTCATACCCACCCCCTGCAGCTGGACATCCGAGAGGAACATTTTCATCGCCACCACAGGACTCATTCTTAAAGCAGCTGTAGACACCTGTTCTGGATCATCTTAAATAGTGACTTAGTAAACCTCCCCAGTGACTCATAACAGGAAATGTCCATAGGTGGATTCATCCATCTCTGTTCCTAAATTAGAGTGTGGCTAATTCTTTCCAGATTCTTAAGGTCCTTAAAAGAAAGAATATATGGTACCACATTAAGTTAAGCTCATGACTGAAAATAATTTAAGAAGGAGGCCAGTGACTATTAATACTAGCCCACAATTAGAAGGCACACGTATGAGTTATCCCTGCATTTGGCGTAGTGATAAACTGCAATTACTGCAGCAATTTCTCTCTATTTGACAAAACATGGACTGATGTACCACTGGTAAAAATAATATTTCTGATTTCTGTTTGCCTCTTGTATATGCTGGACAATGAAGTATAATATTGTTTATGTATATTTATTTTGTATAACCCAGAAAGAGTCTGTCATGGAAGCACAAAAAGTATGAGTTAGCCTGCCTGACTTAAGCAAATATAGATCTACCCTTGGAACTGGAGATGACTTCATTGTTCCCTGAATCTCATAAGGGAGAAGTGGATTATCTGATTAAAAAAAAAAAACAGATTTGGTTAGAAAGGACAATAGGAGTAGTGTAAGGAATAGATGTTGAGGAGGCAACCACAGTGTTTACTAAATGGTGCTTTCAAAAAATCTTCCTCCAAACTGTAGAATGGAATCCAAACTCCCTAGTATGGCAGCCAAAGTTCCTCTAAACCGCGCCCAAACTTCTCTTTAGAGCTAGCACTATGCAAGTTCTGCTAACAAGTTTCAGTCACTATGAATATTTTGTCTTTCTCAAATTAAGCCTTTCACATTCATATCTCCGTGCTTTCGAATATTATACAGTCTCACGCTGTAATACCTTCCACTCTTATCTTCCCACAAATATACATTTTTCTAAGCTGAATTTCTGTGTCACCTTCTCCGCACATTCTTCTCTAATCCTTTGATCAGAAATAATTGCTGCTTCTTTTATGTGCCCTTGCACCTAATTTGTAGCCAATTTTGGTATAGTTGTTTTCATGTCTGTTTTCCTCTCAGATTTACTGACCATAATAGCATTTCTATCTCCCAGAGTACGTCACAGAATAAGTCCAGTAAGGAGATAAATGGCTTCTGTTTTCTCCCAAGTCAAAGGAAACATCTGGGGCCTGCACTTTTGCTTAAGTAATAACCATTTCGAAGCTTATCCAACCTGCCTTATTTTTGTTGTTGTTGTTGTTGTTGTTCTGTTTTGTTTTATTTTAGACTTCTAGCAGCCTGAACTCATGGTTTTTAGTTTCTGTCTCTAGTGAAAGAAGAAAAAAGGGATGAGGAAGGGGTTTTACTCACCCAACCAGAAACAGAAACTAAGAACCCATGAGTGTATTCTCTGTCAGACACCATTTAGGCAGAACGTAAATGCTGCTCCCTCCCTCCTATCCCTCCCTCCCTCCCTGCCTCCCTCCCTTCCTTCCTCCCTCCCTTCCTTCCTTCCTTCCTTCCTCTCTTTTTTTAATGAGCCATTATGTCGATCCTATGTTGTTAGGTTCCATTCCTCAGGCAGCTCCTGCTCCCAAATGGCAGGTACTTTCTGCTCTCTGACCCTGGAAAATCACCTTTGTTTAAAGCCCTTTCTTCTATTAGAGCAACACCAAAATACTCTCAGGAGTTAATTTCGAACAATAGTGGTGCTTTACCATGAGGAGTGAGGCTGATGGCTGGAGTGCAGTGGCATGATCTCTGCTGACTGCAACCTCGACCTCCCGGGTTCAAGCAATTCTCCTGCCTCAGCCTCCCGAGTAGCTGGGATTACAGGCCTGTGCCACCATGGCCCGGCTAATTTTTGTATTTTTAGGAGACGGGATTTCACCATGTTGGCCAGGCTGGTCTCAAACTCCTGACCTCAGGTGATCCACCTGCCTCGGCCTCCGAAAGTGCTGGGATTACAGGCGTGAGCCCCTGCACCCGGCCCTGAGTCAGCTTTTAACGTGGAACTTTACTGACCCACTTTTTTGATGTCCATCTCCCACTTCAACTCCCAAAGGTCTGTTGTTCCCTGATATGAAGCCTAAGAACTCAATGTACTTCACCACGCGCTGGATTTCTAACCTGAATTATTCCAAATTCTGGCAAGTCTTATCCACACTTTCTTTTCTGTGTAAGTTTCTCCTTGCTATTTGTTTCTGAAACCTGAATGTATTTGGTCCTCTGCCAATCAGATTTCCACTAGTCCTCCAAAGAGTCAGTTATTAACTCACTAATTCGACAGATATATTTGGACGTTCACTGTATCCTTATTTATTCAGCATATATTTAGTTATTTATTAAGAAACTAAAGCCTATTCTATGTCAGAAATGAAAATAGGCCATGAGGACCCAATGGTGGGCAAAATGCAGACTGACTACTCTTTTTTCCCTCATTCTAGCATAGTCATCACTTTCCTAGGAAAGACGTTCCTAACCTCCAGACTCCACCAAATCCTCCTCCTGACCACACCCTTCCACCTTGATTTTCACCTTCTGACCTCTCTTGCGTAGAAATTCGAGCACTAGCCACTCCATAGCTTTAGCTTAATTTCTCCAGCCATGCAAGGACGAATCTGTGTTAGTGATGCCACAGGCACGTTTCCTTCCCAGCAAGAATATCACTTACTGGGCAGCATTTCTGTGGATACTACCAGAGAAAAATGTCCTCCTAGTTGAGCACCCGCCCCATGGCCGTAAGCATCCACCGGGCTCGAAGTGCATGGCCCGCCGCTGACCACTAGGGGGCAGCCCTCCACGCAGAGGCTCGAGCTACGGGGGCGACGCAGCGGCCACCGGCTCTGCTGAGCCCACCCCAGAATCAGAAGGAAGGGAGCCTGATTCCACGCGGGGCCTCCCCCGTGGCATACGTTGTTGTTGGGCAACTATTCGCCCCGAATATGGTTTATTGGAGACTTAGGGTTTGCTTTTCTTATCAAGTGCGACAGCAACCTGGCTGGGTCCCCTCTCGCATTCAAGAACCCGCAGAGACTCTGGGGGAGCCGGTTGGAGGCCTCATGCAGGCCAAAGCATCCCTCCGAGAAGGCGGGGTCGCTCACCTGGTAGGTGCCCCGAGAGCCCGCAGCACGGCCCAAGGTGGGATCCACCGATGGAACAGGAGACCACGGGCGTGGCTCAGGGCGCGGTAACCGCTCCCCGGGCCAGCCTCAGGGACGGCTCCGCCTCACCCCAGCCTGTGCCCCGCCTCCGGGACAGCCCGGTTTCCGAGACCTCCCAACCTCCGAGACAGCTCCGCCCCCAGAACAGCCTGGCCTCCAGGACTGGCCCGCCTACGGTACAACCCGCCTCCGGGACAGCAGGGCTGCACCTCCGAGACAGCTCCGTACCCAGGGACGGCCCCGCCTCCGAGACGGCCCTGCCTCCAGCACGGCCCCCACCTCCGAGACCGCCCCGCCTCCGGGACCGCCCCGCCCCGCCTCCGACACGTCCCCAGCGCACCACTGCAGAGCCAGTCCATCCGTCCCCAGGGATCCGCACTGCTCAGGGGTGAGTTTTCCAATCCGAGCGGGTCCTGGGTGGGGGCGGTGGCTGAGCACCTAGGGCACTGGGAGTCGCCGCAAAGTGCTAGAGGCCCCAAGCCATTCCCGGCGTCAGGGGGTGTCCTTCCCTTCTTAGGTCCAGGTCTGGTTTCATTTCGTTTTGTTAGTCTGGTGCTATTTGCAATTTGTGTCAAAACACATTTCTCCCTCCTATTTGAACTTGTAAATTATGAATTTGACAAAGATGAGCATGGTGTGTGCGTGCACGAGGACACATGTCCTTGCGGAATGCTGGGTCAGCTTTCCGGGACATATTACTCATCTGAGGTTTTTTTGTCTGTTTTTGTTTATCCTGTCAAACTGGTTCTGCCTCAGAAGTGAAAGACGTCGCTTGTCTTTTGGAAAGTAGCTAGCAAGATCTTGAGCTCAGGCTTCCGGATCTCTCTCTCCGCTGCTTTTTTTTTTTTCCACTGGTAACTTCTAAGGCTGAGATCATGTACCCGCATTCTCAGTGCTCTGCCGAGTATCGGCTCTCTTTTGTGAATTTCTTTCCCGCGAGCATTATTAAGAAAAAGGTGGTGGATAGGAAGGGAAGAGGGGAAGAGATGGAATTCTACAGGAAACGCAGGGCATGCTCAGAATGCCAACCTTTCTGAGCTTGGAGAGATTTCGTGGAAGAAAGTAGCAGGGAAAACGTCCAGTAATCACTGGGATGCCAGACCTTGGAGAAGTCAGGCTGAGGCGCTCTGCAAGTTTCACCTTAGAGAGAGTGGACGAAATGTAACGGTTCTTGTTAGAGTTCTTGTAGAGGACGACTGTGGATGAGAATACATCCCGGGGACTAAAACCAGATTGGTTTAGTCTAGAATGATTGCCAACTAAAGGGACTGATGTTTGAGAGCGATGGTGAGAGATTAACAAAATGAGGTGGTTGACTGCGTATAGGAACAGGAAGAAGAAAGGAAGGAGGCACGTGTGGCTCAAGGGCTTGGTGTGTGTTTTAGTTTAGATTCTCCCCTAAAGCAAAGCCTTATGCAAGGGCTTACCTGCAGGTGATTTTTTTGCGGTAAGGGAGACCAGAAAGCCCAAATGAGGAAGTGGAGAGAATGAGACAAGGAAAAAGAGATAGCTGGGAGGGGCATGTGGCTGAGGGTCTTCCACATGGCGCTCCGTTCCTTTGGGTGCCTTCCGAGGATCTCTGTGATGGGCCCCTCTGGAAAGCCACGGGACACTTTTCTATGACTCCCCGCTCTACTGGGCGAAGCTCACCCTGGTGTCAACTCACTGCTACTTCAGGGCTGCCCTGTGCATCTGCAGAGGTGAGAAGCCATCTGAACACAGAGGAAAGTCCCTCACAGTGGGCTCCTCCGAGATGCGCATAGGGAGGCGACTCAGGCAGCCAGGGGACTACTGCAGGACTGCAATCTACAACACTGTCCTCATCAATCTGGGAAACTAGAAAGGACAGCAAAGGGACAGATCTCGTTTATTCCTTGCCCACTGTGTGTGTACCAACTCCAGACAAGGCATTTTTAGCCGTATTCTTTATTTTGTTTTATTCTATTCTATTCTATTCTATTCTATTCTATTCTATTCTATTCTATTTTTTGAGGCAGAGTCTTGCTCTTTCGCCCAGGCTAGAGTCCAGTGGTGCGATATCGGCTCACTGCAACCTCCACTCCCGGCAGGGTTCAAGAAATTCTCATGACTCGGCTTCCTGAGTAGCTGGGATTAGAGGCACATGCCACCATACCCAGCTATATTTTGTAGATTTAGTAGAGACGGGTTTCGCCATGTTGGCCAGGCTGGTCTCGAACTCCTGAGCTCAGGTGATCCACCCGCCTCAGCCTCCTAATGTGCTGGGATTACAGGCATAAGCCACTGTGCCTGGCCCATCCATATTCCTTTAAACTTCAAAAACAATCTTCCCAGGGCTGTATTATTCTCTTTTTGTAGATGGGGAAACTGAGGCTGAAGTCATTTATCCAAGAGGAGCTGCTTAAAGGGAAAAATAGGCTCAGTTTAGGCACAGCAAATTTTAAAAGACCTCCGGAAACTGCAGAATGCTACCAAATAGAGGGAGGCCCTCTCCATTAGGGCAGACTTTATAAATTGGGGGGCACTTTCCAACTTATCAGAGCTGTCAGAAGAAATGCATGTTTTGACAGGTCTATGACCTTTCTGTTCAAAAAGATCAGGTACTGTGTCAACTCAGGCTCACGAACTTAACTACCACCTGGATCTACCAGCCCCACAGGATCTAGCCCCTCCTTCCCTCCTCCTAGGGTCCTGCTCTTCCCTGCCTCTGGCTCTCAGCCACCCCAAAGTGGTCTCTTTGCTGGAATGCTCTTTGCTCACTGCATTTCAAGTTTCAGCTTCAATGCCAGTTTCTCAGAGGCCTTTCCTATCACCCAATCTAAAATAATCTTCCAGTTCCTCCATATCACATCATCATGTTTTATTTTCATCATAGTGATTGCTGCATTTTATTTATTTTTCTATCTACCTATTTATTCTTCTTTCTTTCTCCTTCTAAAATATTCAACTCACAAAAAGGGAAACCTTATCTGTTTTGTTTCTTGCTGTACTCCCAGTGCTAGAACACTGCTTGGCCCACAGTAGAGAATCCAGTAAAATTTGGAGGTGAATGCATTTAGTTGTTTGCTTTTTTCACCTGTTCCTTCATCTGTTCTGACCAGCAGTGCATATCAGTATCTCTTAAATACATGAAAGTTTTTGCTTCC
This sequence comes from Macaca nemestrina, assembly GCF_043159975.1. Classification (NCBI taxonomy): domain Eukaryota; kingdom Metazoa; phylum Chordata; class Mammalia; order Primates; family Cercopithecidae; genus Macaca; species Macaca nemestrina. The sequence continues at coordinate 15,090,366 of NC_092128.1, forward strand.
CCCTGCAGCAGCTGATAGAACCATGGCGACCACTGCCGCTGCTGCATTCGAGGCCCTCATGGATGGAGTGACATGCTGGGATGTCCCCAGAGACCCCGTCCCCAGTGAACTCCTTCTTATTGGAGAGGCTGCCTTCCCCGTGATGGTGAATGACAAGGGCCAGGTGCTCATTGCTGCCTCCTCCTACGGCCAAGGCCGCCTCGTGGTTGTGTCCCATGAGGGCTACCTGTTGCATGCGGGCTTGGCTCCATTTCTCCTCAATGCAGTGAGCTGGCTGTGTCCCTGCCCTGGGGCTCCCGTGGGAGTGCATCCATCCCTGGCACCTCTAGTAAACATCCTGCAGGATGCTGGGCTTGAGGCACAGGTCAAGCCAGAACCAGGAGAGCCCCTAGGGGTTTACTGCATCAATGCCTACAATGACACCATGACTGCAACACTGATCCAGTTTGTGAAACATGGAGGGGGGTTATTAATCGGGGGCCAGGCCTGGTACTGGGCCAGCCGGCACGGCCCTGAGAAGGTGCTCTCCAGGTTCCCCGGGAACAAGGTGACAAGTGTGGCCGGAGTGTACTTCACCGACACCTATGGGGACAGAGACCGGTTCAAGGTCTCTAAGAAGGTGCCCAAGATCCCACTCCATGTCAGGTGAGTGTCGGTTCCCCTCTTAGGGAGTCTGACTCAGGGTAAACAATAGAGTTGGTTCCCCTCCTCAACGAGCTTCCATTTTTCAATACAGGTGATTTTCCACCCAGTTTGGAACCACCACAAATCAAAAGCAGGATGATTAAAATGCACCAAGACACAAGAGAGGCGGGGCCCTCACTGCCACTCCCTCCTGTGGCCAAAGCTGAATAGAAAAGCTTGTCTTACTCACCACTCTATCTCCACATCTAGTACATAGAACATAGAGAGTGCTCATCGGTACCTCTTAAATGCGTGAAAGAATAGTTGTTTGTTTGCATGAGCACCTACTGTTGGTCACGCCTCATTCTGGATAATGGGGGTCTAGCAGAGATCGAGGCAGGCAAATCATGCCATCATGAGGTTTGTATTCCAGGGGAGAGATAGGCAATTAAGGAAACTAATATATATGTGCTCTGTCAGGCATTGCTAAAATCCATGAAGGATAATAATATAAGTGGATAGCATGACAACTGGAAGGCTGATGGAGGCTATTTTATTTAAGGTGTTCAGGGAGGTCCTATCAGTCAGGCCAAGTTGGATTGGTCAGGATTTGTTGGCATTGCTAGCAGAAGGGATTTAGTGTGGGGAATTGACTATACCCATGATAGAGGAGCTGAAAATACACACAGGGGACAGCAAGAAACCCAGAAATCAGCAACAGCAGAACCAGCAGAGGGAGATGGTGGTATTACTGCAGTCCGGGTGCTGCGGCCACCTGGTAGAAGCTGGAGCCATGCTATGCCTTCCCAGCAGGAGCTGGAACACAGATGCAAGGTCTGTCTGCTGGGAGCTGGAGTCTCAGAGGAGACACTGTGGTTACCAGAAATACAGCCTGAAGAGAGAAGCAAACACTTAGCCTCCTTCCCTCTTCCTTCCTGATTTCAGTCTTCTACCTCTGCCTCCCATGGGCTGAACCCACCAGGATCCAGGGAACAGGGGAGCCACAGAAATGCAGTTTTCTGCAACACGGAGGATGACCAAGATGAAAGGGGAATGGAGATGAGTACAAACAAGCCCATGGCTAGCTTGGAAGGCTGGTCTGGTAGGTGACACTTGCAAGGAGACCTCAAGGAAGTGAGACAATGAACCATGTGGGCATCTGTGAGAGGAAGATTCCAGGCAGAGTGAGGAGCGAGTGTGAAAACCTGGAAGGGAAACCTGCTTGGTACGTTCCAAGGGAAAGGGAGTGGCCCTTCTGTAACGTCAGAAGGTTCTGCAAAGCCCCGGGGGAGAATAGCTGAGGCAGCTGTTCTGTGACCCTGAGGCAGAGGGCAAGGAGTAGGTACAAGTGAGTGTAGGGGAATTTGTCTTGATCAAACTTGTTTGAAGTTGTATGGGAGCTGACATTTGAACATCTGCACGCATGATGTTCTCTGAATGAGGAACAATAAATGTTAGTCATTTACGGATTGTGTAGGCTCCAGGCTTTCGGTATTATGCCTGCAGTAAATAAAAGCAAGCAGCTTCAGCTTCTTGGAGCTACTCTCTGGCCACTAGAGCCAGGCAGTCACCTAGCTGTTCTTACACTGCATACCTGTGTCTGAGCACTCATTTCATCCATCAGCCAGGGACACACCTGGCAATCAAGGAAGCCAGAATGATGGGAGCTCAGTGAATGACAGCTCAGGTCATGTAAGAACTGACAGGCCAGGAGTAGAACTTTAGATCTTATTTGCAGTGAGATGGGAAGGCATTTTGTATTCTCTACAGAAGATTGCTATGATGTGACTTAAATTTCAAAAGGAACCCTGTGATTGATGGTGGAGAACAGACTGTGGGAGGCAAAGGTGGAAGTAGCAGACCAATCAGGAGGCCACTGAGATAGACCACAGGAGAGATGGTGGTGGCCCAGACAAGGCTGGTAGAAGCTGTGGAGCTACTGAGAACAGGTTCCCTTCTGGAAACACCTCAAAGGGAGAACCCAACAGGCTTGGCTGATGGATTGAGTAAGGAGAAAGAGGATTTGAGACTTTTGGTCTGAAAAAGACAAAAAATTAAACACAGGTGCTGCTGTTTAGTGATCTTGAAAGGACAATGAGAAGATGGATTAGAGGAGATCAGGAGTTTCATTTTGGATGTTTTGGGTTTCAGATATTAGTGACTACTTACTTATGTTTGCCCACGTGTAGCAGAAGCCTTAGTATAGCAGATTAACCATGTAGCTGTTTATTTTTTCTATGAAACGTGAAGTACGGGTAGGTAGTCCAACTCTGGGGCAGTGACTCCATGACGTCCCATGGTCGGTCTCTGTCTCCCTATCACTGCCTGCCCCTGTCATGGTGTGTTATTTTATCCTTATGGCTACAAGATTGCCACTACTACCCCAGGCACCATAATTACACCCATGCAATAATAAATTGGAATGGATACACCTACTTTAAGTTTATACAATCATACATTTTCTGGAAGTCCTAGACTTCTATTTATATTTTAGTGCCAGCCTAGTTAAATCAGTAGTTCCTAACCTTTTGCTCCCAGGGACCTGTTTTGTAGAAGATAATTTTTCCATGGACCTGGCAGGGGTTTCAGGATAATTCAAGTGCATTGCATTTATTATCCACTTTATTTCTATTATTAGTACATTGTAATATATAATGAAATAATTATACAACCCACCATAATGTAGAATCAGTGGGAGCCCTGACTTCCAGACCTAACTACCAGAAGGTCTGAAGGGTTGGCTATTTTTAAATGGGCGCTGGCGTCTCTGAAGAAATCAAGATTCTGTAGAAAGAAGAAGGGGCATTCAGATACTAGTGAGCAGCTGGCAGTGCCCCGAACCCCCAGCCCCGAACTCTGGACCTCTTTGAATTCCTTCCCTTCTGAGAGATTTGGGGAGGGGATGAGTTTTTTCAGAGACATTAGAGTGGATCTGATTCACTTCAACTTTTTTATTCTAACACTACGGAGGAACAAACAGGTGAAATCTCATCACCATAATGCCTCTTAATTGCCCCAAGGGACTCTCCTATTTAGCTAACTCAACCTGCTTTTCTTCATCTATACCTACATTTTTAATCCCTGCCACCAATTCTCAGGTATATTTTGTGTGTTTGTTATTCTAACTCTTAATTACTGAAAACATTAAACATATGCAAAAGTAGACAGAAGAGTACAATGAACCCCCATGTAGCCATTCCCCATCCCCAAAATAGTCAACTCCAGTTCTATCTTATTTCACCCATAGCCCCACTCTTCCCCATCCAAGATTATTTTGAAGCAAACAGCAGACATCATGTCTTTTCATCTGTAAGTATTTAAATATACATCTGTAAAGGTATGAAGTATTTTGAAAACATAAATGCAAGTCACCATTATCACACCTAAAAGAATAATTCTTTAGCATCATCATTTATTTCCATGATTGTCTTATTTTTAAAAATTTGTTAATGTTGGGCCAGGCGTGGTGGCTCGCGCTTTTAATTCCAGTACTTTGGGAGGCCAAGGTAGGTGGATCACTTGAGGTCAGGAGTTTGGGACCAGACTGGTCAACATAGCAATACTCTACTAAAAATACCAAAATTGGCTGAGTGTTGTGGTGCACGCCTGCGGTCCTAGCTATTCGCGAGGTTGAAGTTGGAGAATCACATGAACCCGAGAGGTGGAGGTTGCAGTGAGCCGAGATCGTGCCATTGGACTCCAACCTGGGCAACAGAGTGAGACTCTGTCTCAAAAAAAAAAAAAATATGTTGACATTGACATTTAAATAAAGCCCAGATATTCTGATTTCCTGATACGAATTTTTTATCTCTTTTAAGATACACTTTTCCTTTCCAACTTTCTGTTTCTTGCAGTTTTGTTGCTATTGTTGAAGACACCAGCTACTCCTTATCAAACAGTTTCCTTCAGTCTGGACTTTGAAAGTAGACCTCAAGGAAGTCAGGGAATGAGCCATGAGGGCATCTGTGAGAGGAGGATTCCAGGCAGAGTGAGGAGCAATGGTGAAAACCTGGAAAGGCAAATTCATTGCCTTCCTATGGTATCACTTAAAACAGGGGTGCCAGTCTATGGCCTATGAGGAACCAGACCACACAGCAGAATGTGAGCAGTGGGTGAGCAAACAAAGCTTCATCTGTATTTACAGCTGCTCCCCATCACTTGCATTACCACCTAAGCTCCGCCTCCTGTTAGATCAGTGGCAGCATTAGAGTCTCATAGGGACACGAACCGTGTTGCAAATTGCTCATGCAAAGGGTCTAGGTAGTGTGCTCCTTATTGAGAATCTAATGCCTGATGATCTGTCACTGTCTCCCATCACCCCCACATGGGGCCATCTAGTTGCAGGAAAGCAAGCTCAGGGCTCCCACTGATTCTACATAATGGTGGGTTGTATAGTTAGTTCATTATATATTACAATGTACTAATAATAGAAAAAAGTGCACCATAAATGTAACGCACTTGAATTATCCTGAAGCCCCTGCCAAGTCCATGGAAAAATTGTCTTCTATAAACATGTCCCTGGTACCAAAAGGTCAGGGACCACTGATTTAACGTATTCATCTTTTCCTTGTATTTTCTGTATAATACAAATTAAAAGTTAGATCTCAATTTTAGGTCAGGATTGACAAACTTAGACCAGCCCCTGTTTTTGTGAATGAAGTGTTGTTAGAGCACAGCCGTGCCCATTCATTCACAAACTGTGACTGCTTTCAATCTCCAGTGTTTACCGTTGTTGAGTAGTTTTAGCAGAGACCACGTGACCCATATTTGTCTAACATATTTGTCAGGCCTTTTAAGGAAAACTTTCCTAACTCCTAATCTAGAGGTTTGATCAGATTCATGTTTGAATTTTTGACCTACTTTATAGGTGGTAGTATGCACTTCCATTGGATAGAACACAGTGGTCTAATTTTCTCTCTTACTGTGAGGTTGGCAGTCCTTAATAACCATTGCTTAGCCCTAGACCCATTAATTTGTGTTTATAAAATGATGACTTTAAAATTTTAATATTCTTTTTATTTGTTATTTGGAATAGTTGTGTAAAACACACTTTCCTTCACCAATTACATACTCTATGGTATAATTTATATAGGAAAGGCAAAATAAATACTTAATTCTCTCTTTCTCATTTTAAAACCAGTTTCCAATATTGAGTTGGTTCCCTAGCATCTTCCAGAGGTCACCAATGTTTTTAAATTTTTCTTAGAATTCTTATGAAATCATGATTGGAAACACAATGTGTTTCATTTATTGTCCTTACTGATGTTGAAATTGTCCTGTTTGGCCATTGTGAGCCAATTCAGGATGATTCCTGAATCTTTTCCACCCAACCTTAATGGGCTTCCTGATTTTTTAATATAACAGGAAGGTTCAATTTGGTCTCATGTATTTCCTTCTCAGGCCCAGGAGCTGCCATTTCTCCAAAAAGCCCTATTTTTTTTCTTTCTTCTATTTTTTTTTTAACATACAGCCCATATTTCTGGGAGTCCTAATTTGCATTTAGAAACCCCAATCTTGGTGTTAGATGTGTGCATTGTTTGATCATTGTTTCTAGGCCTTCTAAATAGGCACAGCTAAGAAATGGATCTTTTTGGTTTATACTGATACTTCAGATCAGATTTGGGGCTACAGGGTTTTAATTTGATTTCAGCAATTTACCTCTGCATCTCCTATCTCTCATGATGAAAAATTCTGGTTCTATAAGACACCAGTGTAATTATCCATTTGCTCTATCCCATGATATACAAACAACAGTTGCAAAATATGAATAATAGCACTACTACCAGCAATATGATGATTATTGTAGCAAAGATTACTTGCAGTTTTTTTTTTGTCCCAGTGAGATATATATATATATATATATATATATATATATTTTTTTTTTTTTTTTTTTTTTTTTTTTTTTTTGAGACAGAGTCTCACTCTGTTGCCCAGGCTGGAGTGCGGTGGCGCAATCTCGGCTCACTGCAAGCTCTGCCTCCTGGGTTCACTCCATTCTCCTGCCTCAGCCTTCCAAGTAGCTGGGACTACAGGCGCCCTCCACCATGCCCAGCTAATTTTTTGTGATTTTATAGAGACGGGTTTCAACGCGTTAGCCAGGATGGTCTCTATCTCTGGACCTCGTGATCCGCCCGCCTCGGCCTCCCAAAGTCCTGGGATTATAGGTGTGAGCCACAGTGCCTGGCCCCGATGATATATTTTATTATATATATGTAAAGTCAAAATACTATCTTTAAAATCACTTCCAATACTTCCTCTCTTTGTGGTTATATTGCTAAACAGATGTACATGTCAATTCATTGGTTATTTTATTTAGTTTTGGAATTGCTTGTGTAATTTAATTTTGTTTAAAATTATGTAAAATAGTAATCTGGGTCCAAAGTAAAATTTTAAGAAACCTATATGCTGTCCCTGTTTCCTTCAAACAATTCCCTTCTTCCTTCCCTGCTTTTTTTAATGGTTAATGCTCCATGATTTGTTTATATATCCACAAACACACACATATTAGTAGTCTTCTCTTCACTGGATAAGGCAATTACACACTCTATACATTTTTTCCTCCTCACTTTTTTTCACTTGACATTATTTCCTGGATGTGGCCTCAGAGTAGTATGTAGAGATACACTGTATACTCTATTATACCATGGTATATGGATATGATATTGTTTATTCAATAAGTCCCTTATTGACAGGCACTTGAGTTTCCAGTATGTGTTATTTTTCTGGTACTTCTACTGTTACACATGTGCTGCACTGAATACCTTTGTACGTGCATCCTTATATTTTGTGATATCATTGGAAATGGGACTTCTGAGTCATGGGGTAAATTCATACGTAATTTCACTAGGCACTGCTAAATTCCCCTTGTTGCAGCTGGGGTTCCTAGGAATCTGACTCAGAGACAGAGACAAATGTGTGGGAGGTTTATGAGGTTGTGCTCTCAGGATCAGCAGCTGTGGAAAGGTGAAGTAAGAAGCATTGGAGACAGGGAGAAGTCGGGCTATGAACCAAATATTTTTTACCTATATTTTCACTGTTAAGTGAAATAGTGGAAGAAGCGTGTGTCTGTAATAGAATATTGCTTAAATATTCAGATATTTTCTAGTTGAGTACTGGGGGGTTGGCGATAACATATGTTATCCATACACATCTTTGAAGTATTTTAGAACTGTCCCTCAATGTAAAGACCACAATATGTAACATTAGGTTTCTTGTTTTATAAAATATCAAGCTTTCTCTCAGCTCTTGAAAATCCAATTTATTCTTCTTAATTCATTTCAACTCAAACACCCTCCTCAGAGCAGTCTTCCCCAGTGGCCATGCTGAAATTAGGACTTTCCATCCAGTTTCACTTCATCACATTTCTCCATTTATTCCTTAAACATTATCACTCTCTATAACTATCTCTGCTGTTTCTTGCTAGGGCCTCTCTAACCAACCAGAATATAGAGCTCTGTGATCTCCTTGCCTGTTGCATTTACTGCTTTATTCTCAGTGCCTGGAGTATTTAACATTAGAGATCAACAAATATTTGTAAACTACATAAATGAATGAAAAAATAGGAATGAATCCAAATCCATAGCAAGAGAAAAGGCAGCCTCACATACTAGTGTTAATCCTGCAGACAGCTTCCTGCTAGGGAATATGGGGCTAGGGGTTGCGCCAGAGCCTTCCAGCCTCAGTCAACAACAGAGCCAGAGCTAACCAATTCCTTGAGAGTCTCAGAAGGTCAGAGTCTGAGTCTCTGGCTCAGATTCTTCCCACCTTCAGAGCAAGTCCCATTAGAGGTTTTCAGTGAACATTCCTGCCAACAAATATTGGTCAAAGGCGCTTGGACTGACCCAGCAGGTTCCTCAACTTCAAATCTCGGCTGGAAGGCCCTGGAGCTTCTTAAGAGAACTGATTGCTGGCTTGCCCCAACTCTGCCTGCCAAGGAGTGGGGCAGTCTCTAAAACCCAACAAAAGCTCCTCTCACGTCCTATCTGCAAGGGCACACCTGTGTTTATATAACAGGAGGATAGTGTAGTTGCTTTAATATTTAAAAGCAAATCCAAAGGCACTTGCTACCTTTATACCATGACAGAAGAGTCTGGAGGAAAAGTTAACCTCAGATACCAACCAGCCACCCTTTATACTTACACATGGTATAATCTTCAAGCTCTAAAACATATTAGTAAATATGTACCTGGGCATGCTGATGCACACGTACTCACATACTCGAGAGGCTGAGGTAGGAGGCTCTCTTGAGGCTGGGAGTCCAAGGCTTCAGTGTACTATAATTGCACCGGCAAATAACCACTGCCCTCCAGCCTGAGCAACATAGTGAGAACCTGTCACTATTTTGTAAGTAAAGATTGTAAATATGTACTAGTGGCTTAAGCTTATGACTCTCTTGAGAATTATTTATTATCTCTGTCCTCAACAAAGTCCTGCAGAGTAGAAAGTCTTTGTCCAAAGAGTTCCAGATGACAAGCACCACATACCTTTGTGTATGTATCATTATATTTTGCCATATCACTGGAAATGGACTTTCAGAGTCACGGAGGAAATTCATACGTAATTTCTCTAGGCACTGCTAAATTCCACTTGTTTTAGCTTGGGTTCCTGGGAATCTGACTCAGAGACAGAGATAAATGTGTGGGAGGTTTATAAGGTTTATATTCAAGATCCGTGAATGCAGTTTCCAGGTAAAAACTGTGAAATGAGGCTAGATCCCAGAATTGCTCTATCAAATTTGACAAAATGAATGAAAAATAATTAATAAATGACTGGATATCAAAGTTTTTTATGATGATGACATACATTCCTATACACTGGCCAAGGAGAACAGGTGATTGATGAGTGGCCCAGGATGGAGTATCTCCTAACACCAATCAACCTCCCATGTACAATGGAAAGAAAATAGTCAAAATCACAAATTCAATAATTATCGTTAATGCTTTCTAATTCATAGAAACGTGAACAAATTGGGTGAATAGACAAGAAAAAAAACTTTCAAGTATAAACTCCCCATGTGAGTTCCATCTGTGGTTTGGTGAAGTGGGCATAGCTTACTAGGTCCCCTAAGAGTGAGGAGACCAGGCCTAATCAAAAATCCAAAATCTGAAATGCTCCAAAATTCAAAACTTTTTGAGTGCTACCAACGTTAACGCCAGAAGTGGAAATTCCCACTTTTGGGACACCTTTGCTTTCTGATGGTTCAATGTACACAAACTTTGTTTCATGCACAAACTTATTTAAAATATTGTATAAATTACCGTTAGGCTCTACGTAAAGGTATATAGGAAACATAAATGAATTTTGTGTTTAGAGTTGGGTCCTATCACCAAGGTATCTCCTTATGTGTATGCAAATATTCCACAACCTGAAAAAAATCAAAATCTGAAACACTAGTGGTGGGTCCCAAACATTTTCCATAAGAGCTGCTCAACCCTATATTATCTCCTTCAGTTCTAACAATAATCTTCCAATAATATTGGAAATGTAGTTTATTAAACCAGGAGAAAGAGTAAACATTATGACATTCATAGGAATGTTTGTATGTTTAAGCAGGGTTTTGGTCTGACATATAAATATGGATATATCTGTGCTCACAGTCAAAATACATCTGTATTCTGACTATTCCAAGTGAGTAATTTATGTACCTGCAATTTGTTACAAAAGTGAGTTTTCCAAATTATTTTCTTAAATCTGACAGGTTCAATAGGTTAAATAAAATTGTGTGTCTAATAGGCATGATTGAGACCTAAAGAGATTTTACCCTGTATTTACCAGCTTAAAATAAAAGAAAAAAAATACATTTACAATTTCAAGGCACCTCTCTGACCATCTATGCCCATATTGTTCAGTGATGATGAAGACAGTTTTAAAAGTTTTGTTATTTACTATGGTTTATCTGTATTTAAGGAATTAAAAATACAAAAAAAGATACTCAAGTGTTGGGGGCTGCAGATCTTCAAAATGTTTTTTACAGCATCTGATCAACATAGTGCTCTCTAGTCCTTTTCTTGATGTTACAGATCCTAAGAAAACATCATTTCTAGATTCTAGTATTTCTGTCCTGTTCATATTTATCAGAGAGTGAAATAAATCCAGAAGAGTATTTTTGCATCCTATACAATCTGAACAGAAAAACAAAACAAGCTAAGTGAAGATATATTTGATTACTACCAGTAGACTTCATTACTTTTATGTTCAAGAAAAAATATATAAATTGTTAGATGTTTTACCTTCAATGTGGTGAAAATGACAGCAGCGCACTTCACACTTACTGTTTTATTCAGTGCAGTACCTTCCTAATTTGGCAGTTTTTAATTTGTGCTTCCTTTGCACAACATATACCTGTCGATAACCATGTACCCAGATGTAGGTTCCGTCAAAGCCTCAGTAATTGAGTGACAGAGTTCTGGTGTGTAGACATCAGTGGATTTGGAAGAAATCCAGCCTGGGTTTAGTAAAAATTAAAGAAATAGATAAGAAACATGATAGATGGCTTGACAGTCAAGGACAGGTTTAATTTAAAGAAAACAAACATGAGAGGGGCTTCTGGCCAAGTTAGGTCAGAGGCACACTCCCTTACAGACTAACAGTTTTTAAGGATTCAGGGTGGGAGAGTTTATCAGAGACTTCAACTGCTTCTTTGTCTCTTTGTTGTGCTTATCTGGGAGGGAGAGTTGTGTCTCTGTTCCCATAACTCTTTCTGCATATGCAGGCATACCCCACTTTTAGCTTCTTATCTTTTAGCTTCCCTGACAGTGCACCCAAAGGGAAAGGAATGTGCTTATTAAGGCCCACTGTTTAACTGGGGCTCATTGTGTGAGGATGAAGTTGGGCAGTTACCCAAGAGACTTTGCTCCCTCCTCCCTCTGTGCCAGAGCTATCTTATCTGTGTTTTTCTGTCTGCTCTTTCTGGCTGCTTGTAGTTAAAAGAGAAGTGATTTCCTTGAAATGCATGGGGCTACAAAGGGAGCTGAAACATAAATTAGTGGTGTGTGTCTGAGATGTGCTCCCGCTCTGTCAGGTTTGCTTCCTGTCCCTGCCAGTTATTAGCTAAGAAACATGGAGAAAATTGCCTAGCTTTTCCAAACTCCATCTTTAAAGTGAGAATAATAACTTTCAAGTTTATTATAATGATTGAAAGAGATAATACATATATTAAATGCCTAGCATATATTAAACCTCATTAAATAGCAGCTACTTTCATTATTTTCCACACTTAAACATTGTAAACAGATATTATACAAGATTTAATATTGGTAACTAGCTGTCTGAGATCATTAATATTGCCCTTAGGATACTGTCAAATCATCTGTTGAAATTTACCTGGTATCCTAACTGCTATGCTTACTCACTTTTCCCTCCCTCCCTCCCCACTTCCCACTTCCCTTCCCCTCCCTCCCTCTGTCATCCCCTTCCTTCCTTCTTTCCTCATTTCCTTTCCTTCTTTATTTTTCTTTTTAAGAAATGCCTCCTTATGAAAATATTTCAAAAGGAATTCATATTTATTGTGAAAAAAATGCGCACCAATACAGAAATATAGAGAGGAAAATGGCAACTCATCCTCCTCCCCACACCACCAGCTCCAGTCTCGTGCCTCTGGACCGAGGTAGCCAATCCTAAAAGTTTGATCATCTCAGATGCTTATCTATGTGTGTGTGTGCTCTGCACATTGATTTTTTAGTTAATGTATCATGTTGGAGAATGTCCGCCTTTTACTTTATATTTATGCAACAACTTAGCAGAGCACAACCTTTTAGGGTCTCATTTTCTTGTCCTCAGCATGCAGGACAATTGTCTTCTGGCTGTAAGTAAGCTTGTAAGTCATTCTGATCAAATCATCTCCATCCTTTTTTTTTTTCCAATGGATGCTGAGAATACATTACCGTCTCCAAATGTAATGTCAATTCATATTTTTATTTTCTTTGTAGCAGTTCTTGCTTTCAGTATTGTGTTTTTGCAGGACATAAAAATTAATAAAAATTTTATTTTGGTTAGAGTGTAACTGTTATCCACAGAAAATGTTCATTTTTAATTTTTCCTCTTTGAAATTATTGTATCCCTTAGTAATGCTGACATGTCTGCTTTTTTGTTTTTGTATTTTTTGAAATAAAACTTCGTTGATTTTGTCATTTTCAATGCTTTATGTCACTTAGTTTCAAGGGTATCTTTTATAAGCAGCTTATATCCAGATGTTTTTAAACTAATCTAACAGCCTCTATCAAATAGAAATTCAATACATTCATATATACTGTGATGATTCCAATGTATTTCTTGCTCTTACCCCCTTTTAATTTTATTTTCTATTTTTATGCTTTATTTCTTTTTACATTTTTCCTTGCTTGCTACTAAGTTTTATCCATTTCTTAAATTTCCTCAACACATTTGTGGATTATACATTTTACTTCTATTTTTGGAGCAGTTATCTTAACATTTTATATTTAATTTTGAACAACCTGAGAAATATAATTGTACATTCTCCTTATTTGAAAAAATAAATTATTGAGGCAAAAGCCCTTTTGATCATCTCTTTCAATGTCAGTCCTTTCTGTCTATCCCACAATCCAATAGAAAAACTCTTCCATTTATTGTGGTTGTTTCCTGACATTCTGGATATATACTGACGTATGTTTACTTTGCTTTATATTGGTCTTCCATAAGTAACATCACCAAGTTCTGCTCTTTTTGAAATTGTTTTACTCAACAAATGTTTTGAACATCTTCCCTTGTTAATTAACATAGGTGGACCTATTCTTATTGACTGGTAAATAGTAATCCATCGTATGATTAAATGCCAATTTTTATTTGCATTCATGTTAGTGAATATTTAACTTCTTCATACTTTTTCACTATTGCCAACAATTTGCAATGAACTTCCTAGTACTGCCTCCGTGTATACTACTACAGGCTATTTCTATTTTTAATGTTATTGGATACTGCCAAATTGATCTCCAGATTTTATGAAAGATTATTTTTCTCCACACTCTTGCCAGCACTTAATATTGTTAGCTTTTGAAACTTTCACTAATTTTCTGGATAAAAAACGTTATTGTATATAATTTGCGTTTACATGATTATATCTTTTCAAATGTTGGATATTTCACTTGAATTTCATCTTTCATGAGCTGTTTGAGAATATAGTTTAAAACTATTTTCAGTTTTTTTGCTTTTCTGTTTATTCTTAGAAATTACTCATATATTCTGGATTCTAATTTTGTATCTGTTCAATCTGTTGCAAATATTTTTCTCTCAATGATCTCACCTTCTTTAACTTTATTTATGCTGCCCTTTATGCTAAGAAGTTCTTGGGTTTTTTTCTTTAATTCTATGTGGTTGTTGCAACTTTTGTCACCCATTCTAGTCACTTCCTAGATTCCCAATGCTACTGTGGTTTGTATGTGTGTGTGGGCACGTGGATGAATGTAAGCAATCATTTCAATTAGCTGTGGAGACGGTATCTGCAGCTTTCTATATTGAAGGTTTACTGCCATCAGCTGAGACTTTGCCAGGTGCCTGTGAGAAGATGCTAAGCACACTTAGAGTGGAATGTTTTATTATTAAGTCTTGTAGCTCAATGTCATTAACTCCCCAAATTATCTTGAGTTTCAACAGGTAACAAAAAGCCACAGGCAGAACTGATACCTGATATGACATTTACCATGTCAGCCTGAAAATGGGATGGCAAAACTAAGACATGCCATCTCCTCATTTTCATGCTGAAAAGAAAGAGAATCTGAACAAGTGTTACATTTTTCAATAATGTTTTACTACCAGAATAAATGAACTATACTTTTAAAAAATATAACATTTAATTTTTAATTATGAGAAATAGATGTTAATTTTAAAATTTGAGACAATAAAGTTTTATAAGATAATTAAAAGGACCTAAAATCCCACCAGCCAAGACAAACCACTGAAGACTTTATTTTTTTATTTTTTTATTTTTTTTTTTTTGAGACGGAGTCTCGCTCTGTCGCCCAGGCTGGAGTGCAGTGGCTGGATCTCAGCTCACTGCAAGCTCCGCCTCCCGGGTTCACGCCATTCTCCTGCCTCAGCCTCCCGAGTAGCTGGGACTACAGGCGCCCACCACCTCGCCTGGCTAGTTTTTTTGTATTTTTTAGTAGAGACGGGGTTTCACCGTGTTAACCAGGATGGTCTCGATCTCCTGACCTCGTGATCCGCCCGTCTCGGCCTCCCAAAGTGCTGGGATTACAGGCTTGAGCCACTGCGCCCGGCCAAGACTTTTTTTTTAACAAAGATATTTTGATAAATATGCTTTAGGTTCTGCTTCAATGTCTGGTTTTATGGTTTTTGATTTTTTCCCCTAAAATTTGGCTTATTTAGACCATGGTATCCTGGAATCTAATCTTAAAAGTTTTTCCATTAAGCATTTTTCAAATTATCTGATAATTATTTTCATCACAATATGGTTTGCAATCTATTGTTAACCATAACTTATTTAACCAACCTCCTGTTGCTTGACATTTACAGTATATACAAATTGTTTTTAAAAATTCTTGAAATACAAAACCTTTTCTTGATTCATTACATTTTGGCTATTCCTTAATAAAAAGAAGTGAATACTCTAACCAGATCTAAGTGAATTTTTAAAAACAGTGTGTGTTTGTATAAATCTTCAAGTGTAGTGTTAAACAATTTACTTCTGATGTGTTCCTAGATCAGAACTACCCTATGGAGAGTCCAAATTTGGTGTTTTTGCAATCTTCCTTTGCAGAAAGTTAGCTCGTGTAATTCATAAGCAGTACTACTTTCTCTGGACATAATAAACTAATTTTTCTAACTTAATTTGTTTATATGTTTAATTATTTTAAAAGTCAAGAAACTGAAGCCACAATATTCAACACTTAGTTGACTAAATGGGAGGAATTCCTGGAGGTGTTCATTTAGAAAATGTGGATTTTAAGATATGCAAGTAAGGGCACTCCCTCTATAGCGTTTCCTGAAATCTATGACAACATTGATTGTGAAAAATGCCATTATTTTATGTATCACTGAGAAAGACCACGCTGGACGTGGTGGCTCACGCCTGTAATCCCAGCACTTTGGAAGGCTGAGGCAGGCTCACAAGGTCATGAGATCGAGACCATCCTGGCCAGCATTGTGAAACCCTGTCTCTATTAAAAATACAAAAATTAGCTGGGTGTGGTGGCATGTGCCTATAGACCCAGCTTCTTAGGAGGCTGAGGCAGAAGAATTGCCTGACCCCGGGAGGCAGAGGTTGCAGTGAGCCGAGACTGTGCCATTGCACTCTAGCCTGGTGACAGAGCAAGACTCCATCTCAAAAAAAAACAAAGACCAAACATTGCCAATTAAATGATAATATGCCATCAGTTGTAAAAAAAAAGTGAAAAAATATGTCTTAAACATGATAAAAATAAATGATGTTAACATGCTGAAATCCTAATATTAGTAAGAATGTGAAGATTGACATCAACAATGCAGTCTTCCTACCTGCACATAGATTTCTCTATTCAATGAGTTTGATTCAGTAGCTCATTAACTGACTGTAGACTCACTGTTTCTCCTGTCTCTTCCAGGTGTGGGGAGGATGTCAGGCAGGACCAGCAGCAGCTCCTGGAGGGGATCTCAGAGCTGGACATCAGGACAGGGGGAGTCCCCTCACAGCTGCTGGTGCATGGAGCCCTGGCCTTCCCTCTGGGGCTGGATGCCTCACTCAACTGCTTCCTGGCAGCTGCTCGCTATGGCCGGGGCCGTGTGGTCCTGGCTGCCCACGAGTGCCTGCTCTGTGCTCCCAAGATGGGGTCCTTCTTGCTCAATGCGGTGCGCTGGCTGGCCAGAGGCCAGACAGGCAAAGTTGGGGTGAACACAAATCTAAAAGATCTGTGTCCCCTCCTATCGGAACATGGCCTGCAATGCAGCCTGGAGCCCCATCTGAACAGCAACTTGTGTGTCTACTGCTGCAAGGCGTACAGTGACAAGGAGGCTAAGCAGCTGCAGGAGTTTGTGGCTGAGGGTGGGGGGCTGCTGATTGGGGGCCAGGCCTGGTGGTGGGCCTCCCAGAACCCTGGCCACTGCCCCTTGGCTGGTTTCCCTGGTAACGTCATCCTCAACTGCTTTGGCCTCAGCATCCTGCCTCAGACTCTCAAAGCAGGCTGTTTCCCTGTTCCCACCCTTGAGATGAGAAGCTACCACTTCCGCAAGGCGCTCTCTGAATTCCAGGCTATCCTGAACCATGAGAATGGGAACTTGGAAAAGAGCTGTCTGGCAAAGTTGAGAGTTGATGGTGCAGCCTTCCTACAGATTCCTGCGGAGGGGATCCCTGCTTACATATCCCTGCACAGGCTCCTGAGGAAGATGCTACGAGGGTCAGGCCTCCCAGCTGTGAGCCGGGAAAATCCAGTTGCCAGTGACTCCTATGAGGCTGCCATGCTCTCCCTGGCCACTGGGCTGGCTCACTCTGGAACTGACTGCTCCCAGCTGGCCCAGGGGCTTGGCACCTGGACCTGCTCCTCTAGTTTGTACCCCTCAAAACACCCCATCACTGTGGAGATTGACGGAATCAACCCAGGTATGAAAACAGGAGAGAATGCCCAGAACATTAAAGACATAGGGGAAAGTGGGATTGGCTGACACTACACAGGACGTTGCAAGTACTTACCTTCAGGAAGATTGACCCCAATCCTTTTTTTTTTTTTTTTTTTTTTTTTTGAGACAGAGTCTCACTGTCACCCAGGCTGGAGTGCAGTGGCGCGATCTCGGCTCATGCAACCTGCGCCTCCTGGGTTTAAGCAATTCTCCTCTCTCAGCCTCCTGAGTCACTGGGACTACAGGCACACGCCACCAGGCCCGTCTAATTTTTGTACTTTTAGTAGAGATGGGGTTTCATAAGCAGTAAGAGAAATAGCATAAATGCATAATGGTAAGGCTGGTCTGGAATTCCTGACCTCAGGTGATCCACCTGCCTCGGCCTCCCAAAGTGCTGGGATTACAGGCATGAACCACTGGGCCCAGCAGACTGCATTCTTTATCAGGTACTTTCAAGAAGATGGGGGCTGGGACTCTGCTTAAGGTTTAGGAGGGATGAGTCTAAGGAGAAGTGCGGATGACTTGAGATACACAGGGGAGAAGCTGTGCCACTGGGAGAGACTGGGAGGCCCCAAGTGGAGATGGAGTCACATAGGAAGGAAGAACTGAGCCTTCTCTATGACTTTTGTCAGGTAACAGTGATTGCTGGGTAAGTACCGGGCTCTACCTCCTGGAAGGACAAAATGCAGAAGTCTCACTGTCTGAAGTTGCCGCCTCTGCTGGCCTGCGGGTAAGGTCTGAACACCCACATCTGCCGCCCCTCAAAACCCGAGAGCTGTGTCATTCTCATCCACTGTCTAGCTCCAGCTCATGGCAATGCTGCCAGGAGTACAGAGATGGATTATTCTGCCCATTTTACAGATTTTACAGATGAAGCAGCTAAATTTTAGGCCATCTAAGTGAGTGACTGAAGTGCCTAGTATTATCAAGCAAAAGAAGCTCACTGCAGAATGGACTAGAAGCCAAAACTATGACACTTGAATGTTTCATTTTAAAAAAAGCATTTTATTGCAATTGGACTAACAAGGAGACAGGAGCCCAGCTCAAATCTGTCCCATTGTACTTAAAGAGTTACTTTATTAGAAAAGGTTTAGGGAGTGGATGATGTGATTAGTAGGTGACTGACAGAAGGAAAAGGAAGGGCTGGGAATCCTTGGGCATGGGCAGTTACCTCTTCATGCCTCCTCATGGGTCCCACGTGCAAATTCAGAGGGAGTTAGTATGAAACATGCAGTAGAAATTTGGGCTGGGTGTCAGCAAGCTCATTCTGCACAAACTCTGGTTTTATCTCTTTATCTTGACATCTGAAGGGTGTGAAAATCCCATCACTCCCCAAAATATGCCCTACATGCAGAATTTAAATTCATTCGGCCTCCTTGACTCTGAGGGCCACTTCCTACCACAGCTAGGGCCTCTTTTCTGTCAGCATTCTTTCTGGAGCTTGCTTATATCAAACCTAAGAAAAGCAACTCCAGGACTCCAGACAAAACAGATCTCCACCCATCTGGCAGCCAGAAAGGGAAGCTCTGGACAAAGAGGGAGAGAGAATCAACCTTTCACTCTGGATGGGCCTCCTGTGTGTTCACAGAGGACAGAGCACAGTCCCCCAGCTCATCCCCAACATCAGTGTCACCAGACTGGCTTAGGTCCTGTTAGAAGAGCCCAGGATTTTGCCTGACAGAAAGACAGAAGACCTTTGCCAGGATTAGCCTGGTCTCTCACCAATTCATGTCAGGTGAAGATTTATGGTGGAGCTGTTTAAATCCTTGGAAAAATGATTTTACGTGCTTTGAAGTCCAGATGACTTTGGACTGCTAAAATTGAGAAGTTTCCATGCCTAGCACATAGATAAGGGAAGCTGGGGTTTCATGGGCATGTTTGTCTAATATCTTCCATCTAAACAACCTCACACGCACATCACAAGGATTCTAATTCCTCCATCACTTGGTGGAATCACCTGTCCAGGTACAGATTGGCTGCCACACCGATGACCTAACCAAGGCCAGGAAGCTATCTCGAGCCCCCGTGGTGACTCATCAATGCTGTATGGACAGGACTGAACGGTCAGTCTCCTGCCTCTGGGGCGGCCTCCTCTACGTCATCGTGCCCAAGGGCAGCCAACTAGGCCCTGTGTCTGTCACTATCAGGGGGGCTGTGCCTGCCCCATACTACAAGTTGGGTAAGTGGAATGAACATCTAGGGAGGAGGAAGAGCGGCAGATGCCATGGAAACTGTGGGATGGTTGCTAAATGGGAGAGAAATAAGGTTTGGTGGAGAGAAAGAGGAAGAACTGTTGGGGGAGAACGTGGAGGCAGGAGATATGGGATACCCTGTGTCTATGGATACTTCCGAGCAGACAAAGAGAAGAGTCAGGAAGCGTTTTCTTCACTTTATAGCCTATAGACCCCTGTGATAGGAGTTCATTATTGCAATGTTCTTCCAGAGTTCAGGTGGTATTTTTCAGCTCAAAGGAAGTCGGGGAAGTGGGTGTGGTAGGTTCCATGATATTTATTCCCAGGTAAGACATCACTAGAAGAGTGGAAGAGGCAGATGCAGGAGGACCCGGCTCCCTGGGGAGAGCTGGCCACGGACAACATCATCCTGACAGTGCCAACCACAAACCTCCAGGCCCTGAAGGACCCCGAGCCTGTGCTCCGCCTCTGGGATGAGATGATGGAGGCTGTGGCCAGGCTGGCGGCTGAACCCTTCCCTCTCCGCCGTCCCGAGAGGATTGTGGCTGATGTGCAGATCTCAGCTGGTGGGTGCTCCCAGGGAATCCTCCTAGTCAGTGGAAACCATGTATCTATTACTTTGCCTTTTATAAACGTCCAAGATGTGTAAGCATATTTTTATTAGGAAAGCAAGGGAAAAAGATATAAAAGACATTGACCACAATGGGGATGAAAGAATGTTTACATGTGAAAAAAACGAACTATTGATATCTACAAGGTGAGATTTCAGCAGATGGTAGAACAATCTCAGAAAAAGTTGTACTGCGAATTCATAGATGGCAACCAGAGTCATTTCAAGGACAGCATAGAAAATCAACTATTTTCTTCAAACATAAGCCGAGTTGGAAATGAAAAGAGGAAATACATAAGGAGGTTTATGGTAAGTACTGAGTGATTAAAAAGAAGGAGGTGCATAGGAAGAGAAATAAGGAACTCCGGATCCCACATGGGGAAAGTTCATACCTCAAATTTCATAGCTTCAAATAAGGACAAAAATTACCTCTATCATAGAGTGTAAATTTGGACAAAAGTAGTATACATGGGGAAGAAAGAATGACACTGTTCTAGCCCTCAAGGATCTCAGATCCAGTCATAGGACATCATTATATCAGACTGACATGTAAAGGACACTCACACACACAAAATGAAGGTGTCGAATTACAGCAAGAATGACTATGTAAAGTGTAACCGTATTCTCTGGGGCCAGAGTGAGGAGGAGGCCACAACTCAGGTGTGAGAGGCTAAGAAGGAGATTAGGTACTATTCAGTTTCTGACCAAGTAGGAGAAAGCTATTTACTTTCCAATCAGCACAGAGATTCTGCAATTATTGGGGATAACCAGGATGGTGAAGAAAAGTCCCATAATGGAGAAGAATGAAGGAGACAGTTTGGGCAGACCCTCCTCAATGCTCATCTCTTCCTTCTGTGTTCCCAGGCTGGATGCATTCAGGATACCCCATCATGTGCCACCTGGAGTCTGTGAAGGAGATCATCAACGAGATGGACATGAGGAGCAGGGGTGTGTGGGGCCCCATCCATGAGCTGGGCCACAACCAACAGCGGCATGGATGGGAGTTCCCCCCGCACACTACTGAGGCCACCTGCAACCTTTGGTCAGTCTACGTGCATGAAACAGTCCTAGGGATCCCCAGGGCTCAGGCCCACGAGGCTCTGAGCCCTCCAGAGCGAGAGAAGAGAATCAAGGCCCACCTGGGAAAGGGAGCCCCTCTGTGTGGCTGGAATGTGTGGACAGCCCTGGAAACATATCTTCAGGTACTGAGCAGAAATTCTTGGAGAAGGAGATGACCAGACCCTTCAGTTATGTAGCGACCTGGATCTCAGTAGCTCTCCAGCTCCTTCACCACCCCACTAGGTCCAGGGACCACCACCTCCCCTGGAAATGAGAGGGACTGGGCCACATGGTGGTGCTTCTTGAGTTATACCCCTCTAAGGCAGAGAGACTAGCACCTGTCTCACTCACCTTCTGATTTTGAGATGTACGAGGAAATGAAAAATATTATGAAAAAATAGAAATATAGCATAAGTTATAAAGAATTTAAGCAACCTGTCCAGTATCCCCCATTTAAATGAAGGACCTAGAACTTAAAATCAGGACCTAATGACAAGCCCCAGGCTTTCGCATTGCCATGCCCTTTCTTAGTTTTTTGTGCCTTTCGCTAATTTTGTGAAGAGTGAATGTGAGACAGTCCTAGTTAATGAGGTAACTTTGTACTGCATTCATTTCCATATCCTTAGATAGCCAGTCTGGGGGTATATAGGACCACTGACCACAATGGTAGGTTGACCCTAAACTGTAAATTTAAGCCCTGATTCTGTCCTATTCTGCTACCGACTCACTGTGGAGCCCTGAATATCATTTCTCAATAGCTCTAGAGAGACCAAGTCTGGGACTTGGCCTCAAGACAAACAGGCACCTTCTGACTCCTCTTCCCACTAGAGGGCTTCTCCCCAGCATCCGTGCTGCTGCTGCCTTAGCTCGGGCCTCGTTAGTCTTCCCTCAGTGTATTCCAGTAGCCTTCTAAATTGTCCTAGCATCTTGCCTCAATGCTCTATGATTCATCTTCCTTACACTCCTTCCAAAATAATGTGAATACTCTGTCTATAAAATGCTTACAGTGTTCTCTAGCACATATAGGGAAAAGTCAAAGCTCATTAGCAGGGCATAGGAGGCCCTTCATGACCAGCCCCACCAGTGCCTCTAGCTACATCTCCTGCTGTCACCTCCACATTTACCCTCCGGCATGCCAACCTGCTTATGCTTACGGACACATCTTGCTGTTTTGGCTTCTGTGCCTCCCGTTGTTTGCTTTCTGCTGCTGAATCATGCTGGAACATCTTGTTCATTAGCTGTCAAGTCACTTGTCCAAATTCAGCTCTGTTGTCCCCTTCTCTCCTGGACATCGCCTCCTTGATAAACCAACATTTTTAATAATGTGTTTATTTACATGTGTTTCTCCCTTTGGCCAGTGTTCTCTAGAAGGACAAGAGCTCTTAATCATGTTTGCCTAGCACAGTAGCTGGCAGGGTCTGGATGTCTAATACATGTTATATGTTTATTAAATGCTTAATTTATTGACGTATTCATTAATAAGTGTCAAAGAGCAAGCCAGTAAAGAACAGATGAGCAATAATGAGGGTACAGCAGTGAGACTCTGAGGGAGGCTTGACTTCGATAGTGTTATCTATCCTTGGGCTTTTACAAGCTAGAGTCAGAGAATGCTCATCTATTAAAGGGAGAGTAGAGATGGAAACCCCAGACCCCTGCTAACTAGAAATTTGTATAATCTTAGTGAACAGGGGCCTTCTGCCAAGGGCTTTCTGGAGGGCTGCCCCTTAAGAAGTATGAGCCACTCTCATTTGTAGCCCCTCAAGACAGGCTGGAGTATTTTCTTTTTCTGCCCTAAATGCAGTGTTCTACAGAGCAATTTTGTATCATTGCAGATAGTCACAGGTCCGAGACGGTTATCTAAAAAATAAGGATTAGTATCATACCTGGAAAGTATAGTATTCGAGGTTTGCAGCCTTTTAGAATCTCAATAGGCCAAATATGTAGGAAGTGAGGGTTTCTCATCTCAGTAAGGTCCAAACCTGTCCTGATGCTGAGGAAAATACTTGAGATCTGGGAAGACAATTTTTTAAATTAAAGATACTAATAGTGGACATTTATTGAGTGTTTACCTCTATTCAGACATTAGGTTTCCCCTGAGCACCCCCCACTAGATTCAGGGGGTGATGTTTTGTGGCTGAGAGGTGGAATGAGCAATGAAATTGCATTATTGTGCAGGGGTAGAGTGGGAAGATAGGGACACATACCCAGGATGAAGGTAACGATTGAGGGGAGGTGATCATGTGAATGAAATATATTTAAGAACGCACATGTCGCATCACTTTTGCAAACTTGACACCTCATTCTGTTCCTTCTTTCCCTTGTCAGCTCCAGGAGGCCTTCGGGTGGGAGCCATTCACCCAGCTCTTTGCTGAGTACCAGACCCTCTCTCATCTCCCCAAAGACAACACTGGCAGGATGAACCTATGGGTAAAGAAGTTCTCTGAAAAAGTGAAGAAGAACCTGGTTCCCTTCTTTGAGGCCTGGGGCTGGCCTGTCCAGGAGGAGGTGGCTGACAGCCTGGCCTCCCTACCAGAGTGGCAGGAAAACCCCATGCAAGTATACCTCCGTGCCAAGGAGTGAAGGATGCCCCGCAAGGCGGGAGAGAAAAAGCAGGGTCACGCCAGCAACTCCACCACTAGGCTTTGGCCATGTGTGCTCAGTATCTGAGCCTGGATCCCGCTTCCAAGCCTGACCACTAGATGGTGGCCAAGGTCATAAGAAAAAATGGAACCCCTTTCTGAAAAAGGTGCCTTGTGCTTCTTTTTATTGTTTTTCTGCTTACACTATTGCTTTCCCCAAGAGACTCACCTCACCTCTTAGTCTCCCAGAGAGGATCTTTCATCCTGCCATCCTGAGGCTTCTATTTTTGACCAATAGCTCTAAAGACCATGGGTTCCCATAACAACCTGATATCCCTTTCTCATCCCTGCCGTCCCTGAACAAGGCTTCTAATTTATTATGCTTTAAGAAGTTTTCGTAAAGCAAGCGAGACACACTGGAATAGTGGAGAGAGCCCTAAACCAGCTTTGGTTCTATGGAAAATCACTTCTCCTCTCTGTGTTTCTGTCTCACATCCATGACATGAGCATACAAATCTTTTCCTCGCACAGCTGTTGTTTGATAATGGTGAACGTGTTTGTGCACCACCACATGCAGAGACATTACGTGTCTATAAGGGTATTCCTGAGATTTCTCCTGGTCCCATAGTGGACTGTTACGGTGTTCAGTCTAGCGTGCACATCCTGGGCACTGAATCTCTCTTCAGTGTTGACCCCCTTGGCGTTAGCATTCAGTCCTTGTATATTTAGAGAATATCAGTGTTTTCCCAGACATGATAATAATGGTAGTTGTCAGCAGTATCCTAGCCCTTTCTCTATTTATTCTCCCACTTCTGGAATGATTCTCGGGTATAACCTAACCCAAAGAAAAATGCCATGTGCTTAAACTGAGGGCTGTGAGGTTGGGTCTTTGGGGTTAGCTCCATCTTCCAGGGTTTGCCCTTTGCCCTTCAACCAAAGGACAAAGTCATGTTAACAGCTGCTACTAAGTCTACATGCCTATTCGTTCATACCACAAAACAGGCATCTGTCACCATGGAATCAAGGCACTTGATGGGGGTGGGGGCTCCACAGGCACAGTGGGCTTCACTCTAGAACAGGATTACTGGGTGCAGCAGACGCAATCCTCACTTCATCAACCCACACCCCAGCACCCTGAGCTTTCTCTTAATCTCATTCTAGCCCATCGTGACTCTTCGGTTAGGAAGGGTTCTCACTGGAGATTTGTCTCTGGGATTAATGGGTGTATGCCTAGCTACTTTCTCCAGTTTACTTTTAGACCATATTATTGTTTGTTTTGAATATCATTCCTTAGGCTTTGTGGAGAGTAGATTGACTTCCCACGAGGAGAACTAATTTAGGGCATGTCTTTTGCTGAATCCCGTCAGTCTATCCTTCCCAATTCTAGATAATTTCTTTTTATTTCTCTAGTACCCTTTGCCAGGGGCTTTACAGATGAAAGGTGTTCATGAAACATTTGTCAAAGGGAAGAACAGTAATGACACGTAACACGTAATGAGTGATTAGTATGTTCCAGGCATTATGTGAGCTATTTACTGTGAGTGATTTCATGTTATCTTCCCAGCAGACCTCTGAGGTAGGTACTAGTATCATCCCCATTTCATAGATGAGGAAACTGACACTAAGGGACATAAAATAAGTTTTTTGAAGTCACGAAGTGAATAAGAGGCAGAGCCAGGGCTTAATTGAAGTCCATAGCAATGAAAACATTGTGGAACTTATTCTTCATGAATGGTTTACAATTTAAACAAAATGTCACCTAGAAAATAGATGAAAATATGTTCAACAGAGTCTGGATTTTTCTGATGTTTACTACTGAATTTTCAATCAGTAACAGATTGAACTTCCAAAAAGGTGTTGATATCTGATTTTCTGCCTGCCTCAGAATGTGATTTGTCTGCCTTTGGGTAATCCAGCCTTGGGTAGAGAAGGAATTTGAAACCAGAAAATTCAACTCCAGAACTGGTGTTCTTTTTTTTTATTTTTATTTTTTTTCCTTTAAGTTCTGGGATACATGTGCAGAACGTGCAGGTTTGTTACATAGGTATACATGTGCCATGGTGGTTTGCTGCACCTA
Organism: Macaca nemestrina; assembly: GCF_043159975.1. NCBI lineage: Eukaryota > Metazoa > Chordata > Mammalia > Primates > Cercopithecidae > Macaca > Macaca nemestrina. Next base: position 15,116,070 of record NC_092128.1, read on the forward strand.
TCAATCCATCATCTGGATTTTAAGCTCTGCATGCATCAGGTATTTGTCCTAATGCTCTCCCTCCCATTGCCCCCAACCTCCCGACAGGCCCCAGTGTGATGTTTCCCTCCCTATATCCATGTGTTCTCATTTTTTATCTCCCACTTATGAGTGAGAATATGTGGTATTTGCTTTTCTGTTCCTGTGTTCATTTGCTAAGATTTATGGCTTCCATCTTCATCCATGTCCCTGCAAAGGACATGAATTCATTCTTTTTCATGGCTGCATAGTATTCAATTGTATATATGTGCCATATTTTCTTTATCCAGTCTATCATTAGTGGGCATTTGGGTTGATTCCAAGTTTTTGCTATTGTAAATAATGCTGCAGTAAACATATGTGCGCATCTGTCTTTATAGTAGAATGGTTTATGGTCCTTTGGGTATATACCCAGTAATGGGATTGCTGGGTCAAATGGTATTTCTTGTTCTAGATCCTTGAGGAATCACCACATTGTCTTCCACAATGATTGAACTAATTTACACTCCCAACAACAGTGTAAAAGCATTCCTGTTTCTCCACAGCCTCACTAACATCTGTTGTTTCCTGACTTTTTAATAATCGCCATTCTAACTGGCATAACTGGCATGAGATAGTACCTCATTGTGGTTTTGGTTTACCTTTCCCTAGTGACCAGTGATGATGAGCTTTTTTCACATGTTTCTTGGCTGCATAAATGTCTTCCTTTCAGAAGTGTCTTTTCATATCCTTCACCCACTTTTTGATGTTGTTTTTTTTTTTTCCTTGTAAATTTGTTTAAGTTCCTTGCAGATTCTGGATATTAGACCTTGTCAGATGGGTAGCTTTCTAAAAATTTCTCCTATTCTGTAGGTTGCAGAACTGGTGTTCTTTTGATGTTAGGGTAAAATGATGGATATCATTGGGTTTAATAGATTTCCCTAGAGACAGAGACAATGTCTGGCTTCTTCCACACATACACACATTCCTGGTAGAAGCTGGAGTCTGTAGCTCCTTGTCTCTCATACGGAGAGACTGTGACTTCGCCTCTTATTTTAAAGTTATAGTTAATTGTAACTGCAATACTCTCAGATCATTTTGTCTATTCACAGAAACTAATTTGCTGCCAGTGATAGGGATAATCCATGATTTCTGAGACATCTACTTCCATAATTTCACAGTTCTAAGTCTAGAAAAATTATTAGAAGAAAATTATTGGGTGGTCTTGGAACCAACCCAAAGAAAAATCATGTCCTGTGAACAGTAGGATAGATACTGAATCTAGCTTGTCTCACTTTGGAGCTAGTTCTTATAATTTCCCTTGGACTATATATTTTTGTCCAATCACTACTGTACAGGACATGGGTTTGATTTGCTTTTCCCTCCCATGAGCCACTCAATTGCTTTGCTAAAAGCCCCATCACTTTTCCTTTGGTTTCCTTTGGTACACCAACCTCAACACAGAGTCCACTTGGTTTGGAAGGGGTTGGCCCACACTGGTGGCAGGAGTGGGCGCAGAATCCATGCCTGGCTCATCTTACTGTCCATACCTTCCAACAAGGATTGGTTCAAGTGATGGGAAGGTGACCCTTGCCAGGGTGATGAAGTGCATACCACAGACTTTTACTGGCTGTACTGGGAAGCATACATTTTCTTTGGTACTGGAGAACTGGTAACGACAGTGCCAAATGTTGTTTGTTATCGAAGCTGAGTGAAGGGGCTCTTGAAGGATCCTTACTTAACTTTTGCATATGATTGGAAAGTTTGTAATAAAATTGTAATGGTGTAAGTCTACTATTTATACCTATAGAAGTAAAAGAGTTTTGCTGGGCGCAGTGGTTCACATCTGTAATCCCAGCACTTTGGCAGGCTGAGGCGGGCAGATCACGAGGTCAGGAGTTCAAGACCAGGCAGGCCAGTATGGGGAAACCCCATTTCTACTAAAAAAATGCAAAATTAGTGGGGTGCAGTGGCTCACACCTGTAGTCCCAGCAACTTGGGAGCCTGAGGCAGGAGAATCTCTGGAATCCAGCAGGTGGAGATTGCAGTGAGCCGCGATCACACCACTGCACTGTAGCCTGGGCAACAGAGCAAGACTCTGTCAGAAGGAAAGAAAGAAAAGAAAGAAAGAAAGAGAGAAAGAAAGAGAGAAAGAAAGAGAGAAAGAAAGAAAGAAAGAAAGAAAGAAAGAAAGAAAGAAAGAAGGGAGGGAGGGAGGGAGGGAAGGAGGGAGAGAGGGAAGGAAGGAAGGAAGGAAGGAAGGAAGGAAGGAAGGAAAGAAAGGGAGAGAAAGACAAAGAAAAGAAGAAAGAAAAAGAAAGGAAGAAAGGAAGGAACAGAAAAGAAAAATAAAGAGAAGTAAAAGACTTGTTTTTTTTTTAAGTTTTGAAATAGTTTCTTAGGGAGAGTAGGATTGAAAGAGTAGAGAAATGGGGGAGATAAAGAGGGAGTAGGGTTTGGGCGATTCCTGTTGTTTTTCTTATAAGCTCTTTGTTAGTAATTTAGTATTGTATTTCTACCACATATGTTAGTAATTTAGTATTGTATTTCTACCACATATGTTTTCTACCCTATATAAGCATGACACCTTTTAAACAAGATAGATACAAACTGTATTAAAATTTACGCCACAGCTTGCATACCAACATAGTCTTCCGTGAGTTGGTCTCTGCGAGTGTTTCCAGCTTTGCCTCCCACCTCTGTCCCTCGCTGTCATTATTGCAGCTGTGATGCCCACATTTCAGCTGTGCAAATGCAACCCTCATCATCATCTCTACAGACTGTTCTGTGCTTCCGGGTCATTCCTTTCTTCCAACTGGTCTTCCCTCCACTTCACAATAGAGTAGAGAAGTTTCTGATGTTTGGGCTTCCTTTTGGGTAGAACAACAAAAGTCAACTAGAAACATGTTCTTTTTAGAGTTATATTTTCAGAGTGAGGAATCATATATCATTTATATTTTATCATAGGAAATTGAAACATTTTCACTTTTTCTTTTTTCCTGTTAAATCTTTAATTATCTTTAACCAGGAATTAATTAATCTTGACTTGTCTGCAATCTTTTGAAATGTGAGTGACTTCAACCTATATTTTCTCCATCAGCTAAATTCGGTGAAATAGTGTTTTTGATAAAACAAAACCTGCCCCATGGGGAAGGGACACACTTTGTGGACGTGCCATTTGGGTCACACACAAAGGTGGGCCACTGGGGTGCGCCATTGAGCCAGCCAGGATAGCAAGAGCCACATTCTCTAATTCACGCAGAGGCATTTTATGAGCTAGTGGTGGCCTTGGAGAAGGGACGGCACTTCTCTATATTAATTTGGACTGGGGTATCAGTATTTTTTAAGGTTTTCTTTTTTTTTTTCTTCAGCTCTTAACCCAGAGGTCATTTCCTCGAGCCATGTCTCTAAGCCTCATGCTCCCATAAAACCTGTAACTTCCTTTAAATATCAGTCATCCCATTTGTAATTATTTGTTTAAAATCTCTCTTTCTCACTACATGGAAACTTCACAGGGGCAGGGACTAGACCTGCCCTATTCACAGTGTATCTACAGCCCCAAGGGCAGGGCCTGTCACATATCAGTTTTCGTGTAGGGGGCTATAGGATTAATACATTACTAATAAGAATGTATGATCATGGGAGAAGACTAGATGAGGATTTCCAACTATTGTATATGTTTGCTGTCTTTAGGCGGATCACCTGAGGTCTGGCATTTGACACCAGCCTGGCCAACATGGCAAAACCCCGTCTCTACTGAAAATACAAAAATTAGCCCGGTGTGGTGGCGCATGCCTGTAATCCCAGCTACTTGGGAATCTGAGGCAGGAGAATCACTTGAACTCGGGAGGGGAGGTTGCCCTGAGCTGAGATCGTGCCACTGCACTCCAGCCTGGGCAAAAGAGTGAAATTCCATCTAAAAAAAAATAGAAGAAGAAGAAGAAAAAGACCTCTCTTATTTATCCCTATTCAAGAAAATGGTTTCACTATTCCAGAAAGAAGCTTTAGTGCAATTAGAACCATTCTCCTATTTTTAGCTTCTGAATACAGGTTGCATTGTGAAAGTGAATTTTCCATTAATTCTTATTTCTCCTTTTCCTAGGGACTTATGTCAGAGAGTAGTATAAGCTATTTTCAAGGGTTTCTGTATTTTGAGGAAACAATTATTTATCTGACATTTCTTGGGCCCTATTTCTACTATATTTCTGTGTCAATTCCTCTCCTCTACTAATTAACATTTCCAGCCAAAGTTAACTACAGTGTAGACACTTTCATTTTGAATTAACATTTTTCCTATTCTGCCATGTTATTAGGTTCTGGAACAGAGATACATCCCACAATAACAATAATGAAAAATTAAGAACCCCCCAAAAACATTCAAATTATTTTATGTGGTCTCCCAACTCCAAAACAAGACAGCTGAGGTGCCTATACCTGGCACCCTCATGCAGGTACATCTGATATGTTAGTCTCCATTTCTATAGAAGAAAACAAAAAGATGCTATTAGCCTACTTCAAATTGTTGTCCCACTTATTGAATCTAACCTAGTTTCCTATGATAAATTATTTATCCAGCCCCCTAGGCTGTCTTCACCAGGAGCTTTGAAATAGAAGCCAGAACTTTCTGAGTATTGCTCAGATACATCTCTGATACACTGATTCATCTAAGATCAAAAGTGCCCCCCCAATATGTCCTCAGCAGCACGTGGCAAGCACGTGAACAGCAGGTCAGCCAAGACGTTAGATGTGGCCAAGGTTTCCAAAGAAGGAGAGCTACTTTTCAGTTGATGCTATCTCCTTAAAAGCATGGCATGATTGCACTTCTCATGATATTATTTTCATGAACTTGTTCCTGATACAAGGTCTTTAGTACCATGCCTGGCTTCCATTTTGAAATGTCTTCTTGTGCAAGATCGGTGCACTTCCCAGTTCTCATAGGAAGATACTTTGGTGCCGTACTCAGCTTACATTTTCTACACACAGCTCTTTGTACTGATTCGCTTTTCATTTGGGAAAGCCATGAGAAACTTTTTTCATAAAAATATAACCATCGTCTCTATAAACTCTTCAAGATGATAAAGGGAGAGAGCATTATTTTGAAATGTTAAGCATAGGTTGGGAAAAATGGTGTTCAGAAAAAATTAAGATAGAAATTGTAAACTATCTCTCAAGCTGGAGATCTAGAGAACAAAGAAGTGGAGTAACAGATGGAGAGAAAAAGTCCTCACCCTGAGGAGTGACCTAGAGCTTACTCTAAGGGGCAGCCTCCCAGTCACCACTTCAAATATCATATTACCTCCTATCAAGGGGAAAAACCCAAAGGCAGCCCCATGGAGCCGTTTGATGAGCCATTTCTGTTTTAAAATTCAGTAAGAATGATCCCTTTGTTTCTTTTCCCTAGGCTACCAACAAATTTATAAAATATCCTTGAATGTATTGTCCTTTTCATGAAGAATAACCTGCAAAAAAGCCAGTCATCTTTATTGTGCATTACAGATGGAAGGGGAGAATTAACAACAACAAAGCCACTGCTTTTTATTCCTAGGCCCTTAATAGCCCTAAAACAACTAACTCTCTGTATTAGTTCATTTTCACATTGCTATGAAGAAATACCCAAGACTGAGTAATTTATGAAGGAAAGATGTTTAATTGACTCACAACTTTGCAAGCCTCGGGTAGTCTCAGGAAACTTACAATCATTACAAAAGGGAAAGCAAGCATTTCTTACATGGTGGCAGGCGAGAGATGGGAGAGCAAGAGAGGAACTACCAAACACTGAATAAAACACCAGATCTCTTCAGAACTCACTCACTATCACGAGAACAGCATGGGGGGAACTACCACCGTGATCCAATCACCTCCAACCAGCTCTCTCCCTCAACACCTAGGTATTACAATTCAACAGGAGATTTGGGTGGGGACACAAAGCCTAGCCATATCACTCTCTGTTGCTAAAAAAGAAAAACTTAGGTGGAGATTGGGAAATTAAAGTCCAGTGTAATTGGCCTCACGACGGAGAACCAAGCCATTTTAGGACACTCGCAATGATTAAAAACAAATTCTCAGCACTTAGGTTTGACATTCAGTTGGAACAATGCTTTCCTGGGTCTGCAGACTGAAACCTAAACAGCTGTGTGCTTCACTTAGATAAACATATATTCAATGCCTGAGACTGATTCACCCTCACAAATGATATTTCTTTTAATAGTATCTTGCAGTCTACCCCCAGCCACATAGTTTTTGTCTTAAATAACCAATCATTTGAACAGGTAGTTAAAATGTATGGGCTTTGAGGACTGTTCAGGTTTGAATTAGTAAAGTTACATATGGGAAGATTCAGTTTAGTCTGAACTATTGTAGCAGACAGGGGAGTTATAACAAAAAAATATATTGGGCATTTATATGATTATATAATCCCACTGAAGCGGTGACCCTAAAAATCTATTTTCCAGACCACATTTACTGCCAGGGATATCAGTGTAAGTATAACTGCTGCTTTTCAGAAACTGTTTTAAGTGCTTTTATATTGATTTATGCTCACAACATTCCTACAAAGAAGTACAATTACTCTCTTCATTTTGCCGAGAACTAGTAAACAGTGAATCCACGTTTCCAACCCTAGAATTCGGAGCCCACACTCTCAGCCAACATACTGTTCTATACAGTTACTGGATTTGCCATCGCCTGTGACTCTGCCTGCATTAGACTATGTGTCTGACTACTGAATCACAGTGCAAGCAGAGTCCAACTGCCAAAACCAATCAGGTTATTCCTAGTTATATAAAAAAAGCAGTTACTTTACAGTAAAGGTCGTTCATCCAAGGAACACTTCGCTCAGCATATATAATTGATTTCTTTTCCGATACCAAGACCGTATCCAACCTAGACTGGAGGGTTTTAAAGATTCCGTGCTTCAAAATAAGAGCTTGATGGAGTCTTAGAGGAAGCAGATCTTACACTCAAGGATTTTACCATTTTTAAGGATGCCCAACTCCCATCATTGTGTCTGAGAGCATTGGACAAGGGACCACATATGTTCCTATAGGTTATTAGCTCCAATAGCTGTAAAACCTAAATTCCCAGCGAACTGGAGACATTTCAAAAGACAGAAATCACCCTAGAATACTTTATGGAAATAACAGTGGTCACTTTTAAGTTTTAAAGCAGTGGGATTTTGTGGTGGTGGTTGTTGTTGGTTTTGTTTGTTTTTGAGATGGAGTCCCACTCTGTTGCCCAGGCTGAAGTGCAGTGGTGCAATCTCAGCTCACTGCAATCTCCGCCTTCTGCATTCCAGTGATTCTCCTGCCTGAGCCTTCCAGATAGCTGGGTCTACAAGTGTTTGCCACCATGCCCAGGTAATTTTTGTATTTTTAGTAGAGATAGGGTTTGGCCATATTGGCCAGGCTCATCTGGAACTCCTGGCCTCACGTGATCCACCTGCCTTGGTCTCCCAGAGTGCTGGGATTACAGGCATGAGACACAGCCACCAGTCTTAAAGATGACCCTACCTTTATTTAAAATGACCCTGCCTATATTTCCTCCCTTGAGTGCCTTATAGTCCCGACTTATTTGAAAAATTAGTATTTTGAAACAGTTTCAGAAAAAATCAAAGCGTCAGTGGTTGGTCACACTAAATGGAACCATCAAAGCTCCTACTGCTCACAAATATTGTTAAAATGGAATAACAGGCACTGCTAAAGGGAATTAAAGTCACTCCTATCTTAAATGAACTCTAGACATTTTAAGTTCTGTGTCTGTCTGTTGTGGCCATTTAGAAAAGCTTTCAGCTCCTGATCACCAACTGAAACAGTGAAATGGTTCCCATTGTGGCAAACACAGCCTCTTGCCCTGGTTTTAATTTAAAAGAGATATTTATGTTACCCTTCCCATGAAGCAATTGACTGGTCAGTATGCTCTCTACTTATGTTATCCATAAAAATTTCCCAAACCAATTTACTTTTAGTGTGAGAGAAACAAACTTACCTACTCTTTAGTTCATAATATTGTACTAAAATGGACTTTGACTCTTGGCATACACCAGAGTTTTGTTTTCATCAATACATGAAGTATATGAAGTATATGAAGTATATGAAGTATATGAAGCTATAATTAACATCTCATTACATTCGTGACTTTCATAAAATAAATGATTATTAAAAGTATAAAACCCAACAGCCTTCCCAGAATGAGATGTTTTGGGCTATAGAAATGTCTAGACTACAGAGAAATATCTTTCCAAAGCAAATACTACCTTTCTTCTCTTAGGCTCCCCTTTCTAAGAAAGAGATACACAGATTGATAAGCTACTAGAGGTAGCCCACTGAATACTTGTACAGGCTTCTCCAACCTAATCCTCTGGGATGTCCATAAATTAATGACCTTCCACTGGAGAAAAGAAATAATTAGGTTCCTCAAAGTTCTTCAGGCCACACACAGTACAGGTGCCTTTCCATTTGGCTCATACCACACAGAGAAGGACATTCGGTCACTTCATATCTCCTCCTAGGCTGTGCCACATGCCTCCAGACCCTGCTTTAAAAGAATACCACAAAACAAAACAACTCTATTCACAAAAGGACATCAGGACCTACAGACCCCTTACCAAAAACTGAGTTATGGCAAGATCCCCAGCCTCAAGATGGTTAAGGCTAATAAGAAATCTGCCAAAAAAATGCAAAAAAAAAAAAAAAGTATACTAGGAAGCACAATAAAACCCAATTCATCAGGATTTCATCCATTCCTGGGTCAATAATCAACTCACCAAATGGAGTCATGACCAGAGAATTCTGACTCTACCCTTAAAACCAGAGTCTCTCTCTCACCTCATGGGTCTTTACTTCTTTTGAATCTCTGCTCTCAAGTTTCCTATAAAGGCATGATTTAGAGAAGTTGCTGCTTTGGCTCTGCTTTACAGCTATAGGATGAGGGCCTTCATCTAAGTTGGCAGCACTCAAAGCAACATCAAAGTCCTGCTCAAGATCCAACGTAGATTTGGTCTTTTCACATAGTCCCAGATAGTCCCATATTTCTTGGATGCTTTGTTCATTCCTTTTCATTCCTTTTTCTCTAATCTTGTCTTCTCCCTTTATTTCATTAAGTTGATCTTCAATCTCTGATAGCCTTTTTTCCACTTGACTGATTCAACTGTTGATACTTGTGCATGCTTCATGGAGTTCTTGTGCTGTGTTTTTCATCTCCACCAGGTCATTTATGTTCTTCTCAAACTGATTATTCTAGTTAGCAATTCATCTAGCCTTTTTTCAAGGTTCTTGCTTCCTTGCATTCCATGTTAGAACATGATCCTTTATCTCAGAGGAATTTGTTATTACCCACCTTCTGAAGCCTACTTCTGTCAATTCGTCAAACTCATTCTCCGTTGGGTTTTGTTCCCTTGCTGGTGAGGAGTTGTGATCCTTTGGAGGAGAAGCAGCATTCTGGTTTTTGGAATTTTCAGCCTTTTTGTGCTGGTTTCTCCCCATCTTCGTGGATTTATCTACCTTTGGTCTTTGATGTTGGCACCTTCAGATGTAGTCTCTGAGGGGACATCCTTTTGTTGATGTTGATTCTATTTTATTCCATCTGTTAGTTTTCCTTCTGACAATCAGGCCTCTCTGATGCAGGTCTGCTGGAGTTTGCTGGAGGTCCACTCCAGACCCTGTTTGTCTGGGTATCACCAGCGGAGGCTGCAGAACAGCAAAGATGGCTGCCTGCTCCTTCCTCTGGAAGCTTTGTCACAGAAAGGCACCTGCCAGATGCCAGCCAGAGCTCTCTTGTATGAGGTATCTGTTGGTCCCTACTGGGACGTGTCTCCCAATCAGGAGACACAGAAGTCAGGGACCCACTTGAGAAGGCAGTCTGGTCCTTAGCAGAGCGTGAACCCTGTGCTGGGAGGTCTGCTGCTCTCTTCAGAGCCATCAGGCAGGGACGTTTAAGTCTGCTGAAGCTGCACCCACAGGCACGCCTTCTCCCAGGTGCTCTGTCCCAGGGAGACGGGGGTTTTATCTATAAGCCCCTGGCTGGGGCTGCTGCCTTTTTAAAAATTTTTTATTTTTTCAGAGATGCTCTGCCCAGAAAGGAGGCAGTCTGGCCACAGCGGCCTTGTTGAGCTGTGGCAGTCTGGCTACAGTGGCCTTACTGAGCTGTGATGGGCTCCACCCGGTTCAATCTTCAGAGCGACTTCGTTTACGCTGTGGGGGTAAAACCGCCTATTTGAGCCTCAGCAATGGTGTATGACCCTCCCCCAACCAAGCTTGAGCATCCCAGGTAGAGCTCAGACTGCTGTGCTGGCAGCGAGAATTTCAAGCCAGTGGATCTCAGCTTGCTGGGCTCTGTGGGGGTGAGACCCACTGAGCCAGACCACTTGACTCCCTGGCTTCAGCCCCCTTTCCAGGGGGAGTGAACGGTTCTGTCTCACTGGCATTCCAGGTGCCACTGAGTTATGAAAAAAAAAAATAACTGAGTTATGAAAAAAAAAACAACTGGGTACCTCAGTTTGAAATGCAGAAATCGCCCACGTTCTGTGTCAATCTCACTGGGAGCTGCAGACCGGAGCTGTTCCTATTCGGCCATCTTGCCAGCCAGAGCTCGGATTTTTAATTTTTCTTCCTTTCCCTATATATATTTTTTTCTGTTCCTTTCCCTTTCCCTTTCCTCCTCTCCCTAGAGGGTGTGACGGAGGATAATGCTGGGTAGGGCCTTTTGGCTTTGCTTCCATAACCTTGTGCACTTTTGTCTGCATGTTTTATATTGGGCTGGGTACTTTGACCTACAAGCCAGAAGATGGCGCTTATGGGTAACAGCAGGTTGCTGCCAGTGTGGCTGGGTATATAGTTGATCCTTGTTTACCGGGAAAACACTGGGTGGGGCTGGACCTGGCAAGTCCATCTACAGGTCCCCCAATGATAGGCACAAGCACCAGCTCTGAGGGAGAGTCCAGTGGGCAGCCACCAAGTGTCCAGAGGCATGCCTCGGCATGGAGGTAGGAAACCTCCTTGGCCCCAAATTCTCTGCATAGGAGTGTCAGAGCCAGCCTAATCTCCTAATCCAGGAGAGTGGCTGCTGCAAATGCCTGGAGATCTGCCTGGTTGTGGGGTGGAGAGGGTCTCCTTGCACCACTATCACTGCACAGGAAGGACGGGGTGGCTCAGGCAGGTGCTCCAAATACCTGGAAATCTGTGAAGCAGAGAAGGTCTCACTGCACTGCAATCTCTGCACCAGAAGAATGGAGCAGCTCAGACTGCTGAATCACGCTAATGGGCACTCTGAATCCCTGGATATCTGCCTGGGCATGGAGTGGAGATGGTCCCCTTGCACGAGGATCTCTGCACAGGAAGGAAGGGGCAAGCCAGGCTGCTAGCCCATGCGAGCAAGTGCTTTAAATACTTGGAGATCTGCTCATGTGTAGAATGAAGAAGGCCCTGCTACACCACAGTCTCAGGAAAGTAGGCTGGGACACCCAGCAATAACACACACAGACCAGTTCTAGTTCATCAAACTAGCCCTGGCTGAAAGTCTCATTGCCCAGGAGAAACCACAGCCGTAGCAGCTCTCCTCCCGCCCAAGGCCTGTGACTGGGGAAAGCACAATTCCAGTGCCTACTGTTGAGATGTTTTCCACGGTTCTGTCTGTGGAGGACCCTACCCTGATCCAGAGCAGGTGCTCCAGTCTCTGTCCCAATACTAAAATGCCTGCATGGTCACTCTGCTGGGTTGCCAAAGAACAGCTGACTTTAGATGCACACAAATTAAAAATGGTGTCCTGTTCTCTGTCCTGGGGCTGGGAAAATGCCTGTGGTTTTTTCCAGTATCTGTCTCTGTCAGTGTTTCCAAGCCTCTCACGAAGTTAGCTCCAGGATTTGAGAGAAACAAAGTGCTCTCTCTCAGCCTGGGTTGCTCAGATCCTCAGTGGAAACGTGAGTTACAGCGGGAAGCTTCTACCTCTCATGTGCTGGGACTTCATTCACTTTTATCAGCTGGACAGCATTATGGTGGCTGTTTGCCAGCATTCTCCTCCTCGGGATCTGGAGTGTTCTTCACAATTCCAGTGGATCTCCATTTTCCTTCTTGAATTAAAGCTCACAGTATTTATCTTTATGTACTGCCTTGCTATTTCCAAGTGGCTGTGGCATGCTAAAAGCCTCAAATTGCCATCTTGAAAAAAAAAATCTACCAATAGTGTTTGATATGAGTTGGCCAATACTCAACTGAAAATAAGAAACAAATTTATGTGCAAGGACAGTCTCTGAGGTTGAGCATTTTTGTTCAGTGATGAGGCATTTGAATTATCAACATACTTAATGCTATGGAAATCTACAGAACCAATTTCTTTAGGAAACAAATTCATATCTTAATAAAGAACATCCTTTTTATTGTTTAATTGCTGAAACAAGATGTCAGCCTATTACCCTAAGTAACCAGTTCAATCCTAGCCATTTACATCATCTAGTACCAAGTGGTATTTTTCAGAGAAATGAACAGGAAGAGGAAAATTCCTTGACTGGAAAAAAAAATTGATACATATAATCATTACAGAGCTGTATATTTATATAAGACTAACTGTGAGATGAATGAAGAAATCTCTGAGATTCACTGTTGAGTAGCTTAAAATTTCCAAGTCCTCTGCTAGACTTGAAAACTATTTAGTGTTGAACAAGAATAAGATACTATATCTCACAACTCCTATGTAAATATTTCCATTCCTACTTTCTTTCTGCTTTCATTTTCACTGTGATCTATAGCCTCTCTTTCAGCCTCCTATTTGTATTTTACAACATGCATAATTGCAGATTTATTCTTTAATTATCTCATTTTCATACGATTTTTATATCTCTTGAATGATTTCTTGGAAACTTCTGCCTTTTTATTTTCCAGAGCAGCAGAGTATTTTTAGGCAATAATATTTTACCTTATCATGTCTTTCAACCATTAAAAGAAAAAGGGAAAGTAGTAAAATAAACGAACAAATACAGACAGTCACCAACTTACAATGGTTTCACTTAAGATTTTCAACGGCACGATGGTGGGAAAGAAATATTCATTGAGTAGAAACCATATTTCCATATTTCAAGTACCCATGCTACTATTATGTTTTTTATTTTCAGTACAGTACTCAATAAATGACATAAAATATTCAACAGTTTTCTATAATATAGGCTTTGTGTAAGATTATTCTGCCCAACTGTAGGCTAATGTTAGTGTTCTGAGCATGGTTAAGGTGGGCTAGGATAAGCTATGATGTTTGGTAGGTTAGGTTTATTAAACATATCTTCAAGCCAGGTATAGGGGTGTGTGCCTACAGACCCAGCTGCTCAGGAAGCTGAGGCAGGAGGATTCTTTGAGCTCGAAGAGTTTGAGAATATAGTGCACTATGAGCACACCTGAGAATAGCCACTGCACTCCAGCCTGGGCAACACGACAAGAGTCTACATTAAAAAAAACAAAAACAAAAACAAAAACAAAAAACAGCATCTTCACCTTAGAATAGTATCAACTTCTGATGGGTTTATTGGAACATAATCCTATCATAAGTTGAAGAGTATCTTTATATAGCAGAATATAGTAACATACTACAGACTTGTTTTCTCAAAGCATAAAGATAAACCACACCAATGATCATTCATGGGAGAGGGACACCCAGACAGTGTCCTGCAAAATGAGAAATACTTGTAAGACATACTTCACATTCCTCACTGAGTCTCTTTCCCATGAAATAAAATCATTAAGAAATTTTTAGTAATATTTTAATTAAAATTTTGAGTATAGAAAGAAGGTTGTATAGCATTACATTAAAAATAAAATAGATAAAATTTTAAAATAAAAATTTTACATAAAAGTAAATAAAAAATGTCAGGCTTATGTACTAAAGTATCAATAATGCGTTTGATTATGAATGGTCTACCAATTAAGAGACAGATAATAGGAGAGTGTATTTAAATGTATGACCCTTTCGTATATGTTTCTTGTATGCTGTGTACAAGAAACTCACTTGAAAATTACCAACACAGGTCAGGACAATTTAAAAGGATGAAAAAAGGTATATTGCGCAAGCATTAATGCAAGGAAAGCAAAAGTGCCTGTATGTATATCAGCTAAAGCAAAGAAAATTACCAGAAACAGAGAGATTATATAATGATCAAAGGTTTAATCCATGAAGAAGACAGCAATTTTAAAAGTTAGTTCACCAAAAAACAGAGCTTCAAAATATGTGATGAGAAAACTGCCAAAACTAAGGCGCATGGGACTCGGACCTGCGCTGCCTCAGGATGTAAAGTGTAACAAGGGGGCAGGAGGGATGAGGGGACAGCAGCATGGGCCTGTGAGGCCTGTGAGGTGCCCGCGTTCCCAAGCTCCCCCCGCAGCTGGCTCCGCAGTGGTCCGCTCCGCTTGGTGGCCGCGTGCGGATTCGGATTCCAGACCCCAGGCTGCGTGTTCTCCACCGCTTGTTGTGACCAGTGTTACTGCGGAGACCCCAGAGCAGCCTCGGCGCTATGGAGGAGCCGGGCGCTACCCCTCAGCCCTATCTGGGGCTGGTCCTGGAGGAGCTACGCAGGGTTGTGGCAGCACTGCCTGAAAGTAGGAGACCATATTCGAATCCTCATGGTTTTCCATGGGAACTGGTGGTATGTGCAGCTGTCGTTGGATTTTTTGCTGTTCTCCTTTTTCTGTGGAGAGCTTTTAGATCCGTTAGGAGTCGGCTTTATGTGGGAAGAGAAAAACAACCTGCTGCAACGCTTTCTGGACTAATTGAAGAAAAATGTAAACTACTTGAAAAATTTAGCCTTATTCAAAAAGAGTACGAAGCCTATGAAGCAGAGTCATCTTTACAGGATGCCAGCTTTGAGAAGGTGGCAGCAGAAGCACGAAGTTTGGAGGCAACTTGTGAAAAGCTGAACAGGTCCAATTCTGAACTTGAGGATGAAATCCTCTGTCTAGAAAAAGAGTTCAAAGAAGAGAAATCTAAACATTCTCAACAAGATGAATTGATGGCGGATATCTCAAAAAGGATACAGTCTCTAGAAAATGAGTCAAAATCCCTGAAATCACAAATAGCAGAAGCCAAAATCATCTGCAAGATCTTTAACATGAGTGAAGAACGACGCGAGATAGCAATACAAGATGCTTTGAATGAAAATTCTCAACTTCAGGAAAGCCAGAAGCGGCTTTTGCAAGAAGCTGAAGTATGGAAAGAACAAGTGAGTGAACTTAATAAACAGAAAATAACATTTGAAGACTCCAAAGCACACGCAGAACAAGTTCTAAATGATAAAGAAAATCACATCAAGACTCTGACTGGACGCTTGCTAAAGATGAAAGATCGGGCTGCTGTGCTTGGAGAGGACATAACGGTTGATGATAACTCGGAATTAGAAGTGAACGGTGAATCGGAAAATGGTGCTTACTTAGATGATCCTCCAACAGGAGCTTTGAAAAAACTGATTCATGCTGCTGAGTTAAATGTTTCTTTAAAAACCTTAGAAGGAGAAAGAAACCACATTGTTACTGAGTTATCTGAAGTTGATAAAACAAAGGAAGAGCTTACAGAGCATATTAAAAATCTTCAGACTCAACAAGCATCTTTGCAGTCAGAAAACATGTATTTTGAAAGTGAGAATCAGAAGCTTCAACAGAAACTTAAAATAATAACTGAATTCTATCAAGAAAATGAAGTGAAACTCCACAGGAAATTGACAGTAGAGGAAAATTCCCAGATACAGGAAGAAGAGAAACTTTCTAAAGTGGAAAAAAAGATCAGCCATACCACTGAAGGGCTGGAGACCTATGGAAAGCTAGCCAAAGATCTTGAAGAAGAATTGAAGAGAACTATTAATTTTTATCAAAGGCAGGTTATTTCCTACGAGAAAAAAGGACATGATAATTGGTTGGCAGCTCAGACTGCTGAAAGAAACCTCAATGATTTAAGGAAAGAAAATGCTCACAACAGACAAAAATTAACTGAAACAGAGTTTAAATTTGAACTTTTACAAAAAGATCCTTGTGCACCTGATGTTTCAAATACAGCATTTGGCAGAGGGCATTCCCCATGTGGTCCCTCACCATTGGGTCAGCCTTCATCTGAAACGAGAGCTTTTCTGTCTCCTCAAACTGTGTTGGAGGGTCCACTCATACCTGCACCTGTGCTTCCGGCAGGAGAAGGAAGAGGCCCAAGAGGCCCAGGGAATCCTCTGGACCATCAGATTACCAATGAAAGAGGAGAACCAGGCTGCGATACATTAACCGATCCTCACAGGGCTCCTTCTGACAGTGGGTTCCTGTCGTCTCCGTGGGAACAGGACCGTAAGATGACGTTTCCTCCACCAGGACAATCACATCCTGATTCAGCTCTTCCTCCACAAAGGGAAGACAGATTTTCTTCTAATTCTGATGGACTGTCTGGGCCAGCAGAACTCGGAAGTTTTAATACGCCTTCTTTGGTTAAAATGGATGGGTCAATGCCTTCAGAAATGGAATCCAGTAGAAATGATGCCAAAGATGATCCTGGTAATTTAAATGTGCCTGATTCATCTCTCCCTGCTAAAAATGAAGCAACTGGCACCAGCTTTGTTCCTCCACCTCTGGCTCCAATCAGAGGTCCACTGTTTCCTGTGAATACAAGAGGCCCATTCATGAGAAGAGGACCTCCTTTCCCCCCACCTCCTCCAGGAACCATGTTTGGAGTGTCTCAAGGTTATTACTATCCACCAAGGGATTTCCCAGGTCCACCACGTGCTCCATTTGCAGTGAGAAACATCTATCCACCGAGGGGTTTTCCTCCTTACCTTCACCCAAGACCTGGATTTTACCCCAACCCCACATTCTGAAGGTAGAAGCGAGTTCCCTTCAGGGTTGATTCTGCCTTCCAAGGAGCCTGCTACTGAACAAGCAGAACCACAGCAAGAAACCTGACAATATTTTTGCTCTCTTCAAAAGTAATTTAGACTGATCTTATTTTCAGTTTAAGTAACGGCTGTTACTTAAGTGATTACACTTTTCTCAAATTGAGGTTTAAGGAATTATAGTTCTTAGTATAGTAGTTTATAAATAAAGATGATTTAAATAGAAATCTATGAGTAAATCATTTCCATTTTATTATATTCTAGATAGTATAAGTACTTTAATTTGGTGAACTAATCCACTTTTATAGAAACAATAGTGGGAGTTTTATATATGTAATCTCGCAGGTGGGGAGGTTTTAAATTCTAAAGGTTGTGTCTTCATGCCAAGAAGTGTATTCACTGTAGTTGTAGATAAATGTGAAAATAACTTTATGCTTAATTAAATAAATTTTTGTTGACTTTTTTAAAAAAGAAAACTGCCAGAACTGAAAGGAGATATAGATGAATCCACAATTATAGTTAGAAATTTCCTCATACCCTTTTCAATAATTGATAGAGCTAGACAGAAAATCAGCAAGGAGTGTTGGCTTTGGCAGCACTTTCTAAAATTAGAATGATGTAGTCAAGATTAACACAGCTCCTGCATATAGATTACACAAAATTTTGTGGAACATTTCATATTTTTAAAAAGAGGAAAAAAAAAAAAGAAAAACAACAAGAATATAAAACAACTCAAAATGCCATTAACCCCAAAGGAATCAATTTGGCATTTACAGAATATTCCACACAACAACAGCAGAATACACATTTTTTCTTGAGTGCTGACAAAACACATGGCAAGATAGAGCTATCCGAGGCCCTAAAACTTGCCACAATCAATTTAAAAGACATAGTAATCATTCAGAGCAAGTGAAAACCACAAATCATTGTAGGGAATCCAATTGGTAATCAGCGTAAGAAAGATATGAAAATCCCTAAACTTTTGGAGGTTTAAAAACACACTTCACAATAATATATTCATCAACAAAGAAGTCTCAAGGAAAATATTAAAATACATTGGACTGGATAAACATGAAACTGTGACATATCAAAGTGCTGAGAAGGAAACTTATAGCAATAAATGCATGCATTGGTAAAGAGGAAAAGTCTCGAGTGAGCAATAGATTTCCACCTCAGGAACCTAGAAAAAGAAGAACAGAATAAACTGAAAGCAAGTAGACGGTGGGGATTAATGAAGATAAGAACAGGAAACACATTTAAAAGAGAAAAACAATAGTTAAATCAATGAAACAAAGAGATAGCTCTGTTAAAAGATTAAGAAAATTTAGCAAACTCAAGCAGAAATTAAAAGGAAAAGAAAAGACATACATTTTAAATATCATAATGAAACAGGCGATATCACTACAGACACCGCACATCACAAAGGACAATCAAGGAATATTACAAACCACTCCACACACATAAATTAGACAACTTAGACAAAATGGACAAAATGCCGTGTTCCTGCTGCGACACAAACTAACTCAACTCACTACGCAGGAATAGACCATTTGAATAACTCTATAACCATTAAGAAAATAGAATTCCTAATTTTAAAACTACCAAATAAGAAATCTCTAGGTTTAGATGGTTTCACTGGAGAATTCTAACATGTTTTAAAGAAATTAACACCAATGCTACACAATCATTTCCAGAAAACAGAAAAGGAGAGAACACTCCCCAATTTATTTTTTGAAGTTATTATTACACTGATACCAAAACCAGGAGAGATACCAAAACCAGGGTGTGTGTGGATATGTAAAGATATGTATAACTTAATATTAACAAATAGAGTTCTACAGTATATTAAAAAAAATGTACCCCATGTTCAGGGGGGTTGTTGCCAGAAATACAAGGCTGATTAAATCTCAAAAAGTCAATCAAAATAATCCACCATGTTAACAAACAAAAGAAGGAAAGTTACATTGTATCAGTTGATACATAATAAACATTTAACACATTTCAATATCTGTTCATGATAAAAGTTCTCTATAAAGTGGGAATAGAGGAAACTTTAGCCACTTGATAAAAAGCATCTACAAAAAGCTAGCATTATACAGTCATATGTTGTTTAACGATGCGGATAGGTTCTGAGAAATGTGCTGTCAAGTGATTTTGTCATTGTGCAAATGTGGTAGAGTGTACTTACACAAACCTAGATGGTATATAGAGTAGCTGCTATACACCTAGGCTATATGGAATAGCTCATCGCCCCTAGGTGACAAACCTGTACAGCATATTAGTGTACTGAATACTACAGGCAATTGTAACACAGTGAGTGTTACATTTATGTGCTTGAAACCCAGGGCCCTGGTGGCATAGGCACCCGGGGAATCTACTGGTCTTCCGGTTGTGAAGAACATGGGAAAAGTGCAGTATCTGGGCCGGAGTGCATCATTCCTCATGGCACAGTCCCTGGAGGCTTCCCTTGGCTAGGGGAGGGAGTTCCTTGACCCCTTATGCTTCCTGGGTGAGGTGAGGCCACACCCTCCTTCAGCTCCATGGGCTGCACCCACTGTCTAGCCAGTCCCAATGAGATGGCCAGGTACCTCAGTTGGAAATGCAGAATTACCCACCTTCTGCATTGATCTTGCTGGGAGCTGCAGACCAGAGCTGTTCCTATTCGGCCAGTCACAACTTTATTTCTTATTTTCTAAAAGATTTTATTGAATACACTTTAAGTATAATACAAAGTATTTTTTCAAATAGTGAAATAATCATTTTTTTCCTTTTTCATCTGCTGCTATGAGTGGATTCATAAATTAATTTTCTAATGCTAAAGCAATATTGAGTCCTGGTATTATGTGCATTATGATACGTGTAAGTTATTGTTATAAGTTTAATATTGTTCTGGGGATTCTTATATCCATATTTAGGAGTTAGACTAGCCTGTAGTTTTCTCTTCCAGTGTACTTGTTATGTTTTGATATCAAAGTTACATCTTTCCTCATAAAATACATTATTGAATGCTCCCTCTTTTTTTTCTGGAAGTTGTCATAAATATTAAAATTACTTGTTCCCTAAATATTTGAAAGAAGTCACCCAACATTGGTCTGGAAATTTCTTTATAAGAAGTTTTTAACCCATTTGGGATGTTGAGACAGGCGGGTCATGAGGTCAGGCGATAGAGACCAGCCTGACCAACATGGTGAAACCCTGTCTCTGCTAAAAATACAAAAATTACCCAGGTGTGGTGGTGCTCGCCTATAATCCCAGCTACTCAGCAGGCTGAGGCAGGAGAATCACTTGAACCCAGGAGGTGGAGGTTGCAGTGAGCCGAGATTGCACCACTGCACTCTGGCCTGGGCAACAAACTGAGACACCATCTCAAAACAAAAACAAAAACAAAAACAAAACAACAACAGAAAAACGTTATTAACTACTGCTAGCATTCTCTCAGTAGTTACAGAACTATTGGTAAACTTCTTAGTTCAGTTTTAAAAATGATACTTTTCAACAATTTGTGTCTTTTACCTAAATTTTCAAATGCATTGGCTTAAAGTTGTTTATTCATTTGTGTACTATTATTTAATAATCGCATCATCTGTCATTTTCTTTCCCTTTCATTCCTGATGTTAGTTATTGGTACTTTGTGTCACTCCTCTTTTCTCCTTACTCGGTCTCACTAGAGATTTGTCTCTTCAAAGAACCAATTTTGAGTTTAGTTCTTGCCACTTTCTATTTAAATCATATCTGTTCTTAGTTTTATTATTTCCTTTCTTCTGCTTTTTGAGGTAGGTGTTATTTTACTATTATTTCTAACTTCCTAATATGATGTTTAGCTCCATTTACTTTCAGTGTTTTTTTCTTCTCTAATATTAACCTTTAAAAATATACATTATTTGAAGCACTTTGTACCAAATGAACAGTATACATATACGTCATACAAATAGCTGAAAGGAACAAGTAAATTCTGCAAATTAATCACTATGCACACAAGTAAATGGACTCGTGAA
Organism: Macaca nemestrina; assembly: GCF_043159975.1. Classification (NCBI taxonomy): domain Eukaryota; kingdom Metazoa; phylum Chordata; class Mammalia; order Primates; family Cercopithecidae; genus Macaca; species Macaca nemestrina. The sequence continues at coordinate 15,136,893 of NC_092128.1, forward strand.
TGGGTTCCAGTGAATGAGTGCGTGTAATCCTAACTCTTGGTGAATCAAATTCCAGAACTTTGGCTCTTCCTGAATCATCAGCACAGACCCAGGAGCCTCTTCCAAGGAGACGCTCCAATGGAACAGGCCCAGAGTAGTCATAGACCTCACTGTTTCTGCTTATTTTAAAAACAGTTTTACCTCTGACAACCACCATTTCCTGTGATATTTATCAGCGTTCCTCACTACACATGGTAGAGGCTTTGCAGAGATTCCCTTGCTCACCACAGAGGAATGCTATCATGCAGAGCATAAGGCCAACAACTGGAAAAAAACTTGAAGAAGGAAAATCTCAGAGCCTACATCGCTTCAGTCTGGGATGCACACCCAAACTCCATGAGAAATAGCCCAGGAACTTATGAGAGGCACCACCTGTGTGTGCTTTAGGTATTCAGAGAAGCCTCCCAGCCAACATCACCCTTTCAAAAGGAAGCAGGAAGAAAGATATTCCCAAAGAGAGTCACTCGTTCTCCCTATAGATAGCATCTCCAGATCATCCACTTGTCATTTCCACATAGGTGTCTCTTCTCCCCACGAGATCTGAGCCATCCACGGGACATCCAGACATCCAGGTGAGCTCCTCTGACTGTTTCTGGAATACAAATGTTCCTGCTCTGCAGGCATGGAGGGAGGTGTCACCGATGTTCTTTGTGTGTTGAAGCTGGCAGTGGTCAGCCTGGGGCTTCTGGTGACCCTGAGGAGATTGAGCTGTTAAGCTTTTGGGTTAGTGAAAGACAACACGTGTGTTTGAATTGAAGCCTCCAGGTGCCCAAAGTGCATTCCTTGCAATTCATCTCTTTTCTGTTTCTGATTTTCCTTATACTCTGATTCTTTCTTTAGATCTAGCCGCATTTATCCTTCTTTGGTCTTATCATACACGAGTCTGATTTTGTCTGTTTTGCTGCCATAGGTAGGCAGGGAATCAGGGCTGAGGGAAATTTACTATCCATGCCATGTTATACTGCAGGTGAGAAAACTATGACCTGAGAAATAAAAGAACTTGCTCTATGTCACCAGAGATCCAGCGGGTGAGCCACAACAGCAGCAGAGAAGATGCGTCAACAACAAAAATAAAATAATTTCCAAAAGAATTTTTGTATTTGATATTGCAAAAAGGAAATTGAAGTAGTCACCGAAAGAAAAATCAGGATTTTGTTTTTCTTTTCTAGCTGAGTAAATGGTTTGGTTTTTAATTACATATGGAATGTGTGAACGGGACACCACCATCGGTCAGAGCTTTAGGCTCCAAGGTGATTGAATTGGTTCAAAGTGTCATGTAAGTGGTGACAAGGCACCATCTGTTTCTGTTCTCATGATCCTTACTCCACAACCTCAAGAGGGAAAGAAATGTCACCTACTATATCTTCTTTCAATTACATTAAATTCTACTAATTACAGCCTACTTCCTATTGAACTAGCAGGCAAACTGCTGTCCAGCAATTAAACACTGGAATTGAATCTCTGAAATCAAGCTCAGAATCTTGTAAAAGTGCTTAAGTGAAGCAGAGACATTTAGGAAGTTTTCTCTAGTCTTCGGTCAACATTGGCCACAGTTAAGAGGCCCACTGTTTACAACTCCATGGTCCCTTGAAATCAAATGGTTCTGCTGCCGCCTTAAGCTGGGACATCTTCACAGACATCTCCAGTGACTGGGACCAGTTTCTCTAAACATAGCACATAAATCCTTTCTCATAATTCCCTGAAATCTCTGTCCTCCTCTGGGACACTTCACAGAGGCTGGCTACATCCTGTCCTCACAGAACCCATACAACTGCTTTGCCTTCTCACTGTCAGGGAATCTCACGCCTCATTCTCACTGATTCCACTCATGTCTCTCCCTCCTCCCACCACCGGGGAGCTCAAACTTTGGTCAAGTAACCAGGATGGGGGCTGTCTGTAGATAGTTTCATTTTTTCGTTTTGTAACTAAACCTCCTCCTTAGCTTTAAGGCGGTTACGTCATTCCTGACTTTTGAATAGAAATGTGTACTATTCCCCAACCTGAATCTTCACCCTTGCCTCTTCATCCTGAGAGTTCTTGCCCTGACCCCCACCCCCTGCCCCACAGTCATAGATGCTCAGGCTGGTATGTTGAGTGGAAAGGTACCTGCCCTGTGTATGGACAGCCCTATGCTCACCAGTATCTATCACCAGCTTGGTGATCCATCACATTCCTCTCTCCCCTTATGATTCCTGGTAAAGGGAAAAAAAAATGGATGCCAACTACACCTAAAACCTCGGATGAAACTACAATGGCCATATTGCCCTGTACCTGTCTGTTCTCCCAACACCTTCTCCAGCCAAGCATACCTCTGCTTCTCCTCAAGCGAAGCTAGGAGATGAATTTTTATCCTTCTCTAAATACTTAACTGTTGTCTCTAAAGTAGTTTCTTCAGAGATTGAACAGTACACTTCCAGGATTTGTTCAGCAAAGCAATCCATCCCTTTGTCCAGGTAAGAGTGGTTTTGCACATGTCTCTGGCCACCCCGTTGATAAGTCGAAGGACATGCTTACTGGGCAGAGTATTAGCTAGTCTGGGCTGCAGGCACTGAAGGAGCCCACAGAGGAAATACTCACTCCTAGTCGTCCTTAAACTCACAGTGGGGTAATGGGGTCTTTTCACCATTTGAAAACCAATTACCTGCCAGAGCTTATAGAGTATGGGCTAATTCTGAAACTGAAACTCCTTGTCTAGCCTCCTTGATTCTCATAATAAACACAATTCTCCTCCTTCCCTCTCTCCACCAACTTCAACAGTTAGAAAGGCGTTATTCAGTCCCCCTGAGCAGTCAATAGAGTGTACATCTCAGCTGTGTGCCTGCTCATATCCCGGCTTCAGAATGGACCGAGACCATGTTTCATGGGTCTAAAGATCCCCTGGCCAGTGCTTTCTGTAAAAAAGATTGTCCTGAGAACAAATACAGCAACACTTTCAACTGCCTCTTACTAATAATTTAAAATTAGAGTAATGAGAATTGGCAAAAGGGAAGGGAAGAAAGGGAGAGAATGAAATTCTACAGGAAATGACCTGACAGATACTAGAAACCACAGGTCGTGTTCCTATTTCCTAGGCAGAACAGAGTCTGTACAAACCGAGCAGCGCTAATTAGAAAATCTGAAATCCAAAATGCCCCCAAATACAAAACCTTTTGAGCACTGATGTGACTCTGCAAATTGAAAATTCTACACATTAATTCTTAACACAAACTTTGCTTTTGGCACAAAGTTATTTAAAATATTATATAAAATTACTTTCGGGTATGTGTACAACTTATTATGAAACATAAATGAATTTTATATTTAGATTTGAATCCCATTCCCAAGATATCTCATCATATATATATATATAAAATAAAATACATCCAGAACCAGGAGATTCCCTGGGGGTTTACTGCATTTTATATATATATACACACACAAACACACACACATATACACATAATGCATTATATATATGCAAATATCCCAAAATCTGAAAACACTCTGAAATTTGAAATACTTCTGATCCCAAGCATTTCAGAGAAGGGATACTCAATCCGTCTTGAGAGAGGTAATAAAAGAAAAGCTCAAAAAACCATCCCAAGGCAGATCCAGGACACCTCTGCTACCAGGATGAAAGAAGTCCCAAGCACTCATGTGTTATTCGTGGTGAAGCTTTGAGGGCTTCTTATCAAGGGAGTTTATGAGAGATCCAGCGTTTCCAGATGAAAATCCTGACCCAGGTTCGTGGCAATAGGCATGGAAACTGAAATGAACAAGCACTCGACAAAGTTCAAAAATGAGTGTGCAAAGCGGAGAGAGGAAGAGGGCAATCGTGATTCTAAGACTTTGGTGGTACCTATCATTTTGAGAAACCAGGAAGAAAGATAAAAGTACAGGAATTCTCTTTTGATATTATAATGTCCCAGGCTCTGAGAAAACCAGTGGTAGTATTAGTTCCAACAACCTTCACATGAAAAGCCCTCAAGGATATACTATCTTCCCGACAAAGATGGGAAAAGTAAGCTTAAGTATTTTCTCTAACAGGAACCGTGGAGCGGGTAGACATAAGTTCAATTTCTTCCATATAGATTTCAGCTGATAACTGTGATGCTCCTTAAGCAGATCGATTTAAAGTCCAGGCCAGGGGTAAACCATGGAGATCATTTACAGCTGTTACAAATGAAGGACAACTGTCAATGTAATCCCTGATGCAAGGAAGGGGCTACAAGAAAGGAGAGTTGAGTGGTGGAGGACAGAGCTGTGGACAACATCTAAGTTGGTGGAGCTAAGGAAAGAATAAGAGAGAATAAGAGGTGATGTCTGCATAGTAAAAATAAATCAAGAGAGTGACTCTTCTTAGAAATTGTACTTATGAAGTGTTCTAGAGTCTGGGAAATCAAGAAAGGTAACTACATATAACCTCCATGAGTCTGGCTATAAGCTCTATCAGGCATGGCGCTGTGAGAACGAGGGTAACTTGCATTTATCCATTTGCTTGTCGTTCATTCATTCACCGTACTTTCCTTTGCAGCAGCTGAGAGAACCATGGCGACAACTCCCACTGCTGCTTTCAGGGCCCTCATGGATGGAGTGACAAGATCTCCCCAGAGTCCCCGACCCCAGTGAACTCCTTATTAGAGAATCTACCTTCCCCGTGATGGTGAATGACAAGGGCCAGGTGCTCATTACTGCCTCCTGCTAGGGCCAAGACTGCCTCGTGGTTGTGTCCCGTGAGGGCTACCTGTTGCATGCTGGTTTGGCTCCATGTCTCCTCAACACAGTGAGCTGACTCTGTCCTTGTCCCGGGGATCCCATAAGAGTGCACCCATCCTTGGCACCACTAGGAAATGTCCTGCAGGACTCTGGTGTTGAGACACAGATTGATCCAGAACCAGGACTGCCCTGGGGGTTTACTGCATCAGTGCCTTCGATGACACCATGACTGCAATGCCGATCCAGTTTGGGACATGGAAGGGGCTTACTTATCCGGGGCCGGGCCTGGTACTGGGTCAGCAAGTTCGGCCATGACAAGGTGCTGTCCAGGTTCCTTGGGATCAAGGTGACCAGTGTGGCTGGAGTGTACTTCCCCGACACCTGTGGGGACACAGAGCGCTTCAAGGTCTCTTAAGAAGGTTCCAAGATCCCACTCCATGTCAGGGGAGTGTCTGTTCCCCCATTAGGGAGTCTGACTCAGGATAAACAACAGAGTTGGTTTCCCTTGTCAACGAGCTTCCATTTCAATACAGATTGTTTTTGACTCCGTTTGGAACCACCACAAATCAAAAGCACGATGATTAAAAGGCACCAAGACACAAGAGAGGCTGGGCCCTCACTGCCACTCCCTCCTGTGGCCAAAGCTGAATAGAAAAGCTTGTCTTACTCACCACTCTATTTCTCTGCCTAGTGCCTGGAACACGGAGTATTTATCAATATTTCTTAAATAAATGAAGTTGCAATATGGCTTTAATCTTTCCCCAATTATTTTGTACAAACTTTTGGTCATGTTGGCGGTCATATTGGATAAGAGAAAACTTTCCAATTGTCTCCTCTTTCCCACCCTTGCATATATGCAGGAGTCAGTACTTCTGAGAACATTTTTAGCAATATTTTGTGGGGGATGACGATGAAAACTGCCAAGGGAAATAATCAGGTTTTAATTAAATTTCTTGCTCATTGACATTGTATGGTCCCCCTTGTGAAGTGACCCCAGAGAGGTGGAAGAATCTAGACGCAGAGTATTCAGGGAATGATAGAAGGATTTATGTGCTATGTCTGGAAAAGTGTGGCTGCAGTGTACTTCATTGACACCTCTGGGGACAGAAGCCAGTTTGAGGTCTCTAAGAAGTGGCTCAATATCCCACTCCATGTAATGTGAGTGATACTTCCCTAAAAGGAGTCTGAAGCATGTTAAATGTCAGTCCTATATACCCATTTTCAAGGAGCTTTCTGTCTAGCAGAGAAGAAATTGATCACTGTGTAATGGAAGAGTTACAAGTAGCCGATGTAATTCTAAATCTTACATGCTATGGATAAGGGACAACATCTTCTGGTTTTTCTGTGCTAGGCACTGAGTATTAAATGCCTTCAGAACAGGTTATTTTTCTGTTTTATTTGCTATTGTGCCTCCCAGTTCTAAATAGTTAGAAAGAGATGGTGGATAAGTGGAGAAAACAACTATAAAATTCATGGGAAACAAGAATCGTGTCTATTTTGCTTACCACCGGATCACTAGCATATAGTGCAATATCTGGCTTACAGTAAGTGCTAAATAAACATGGAGTAAATGAATGAAATCTAACGCAACGTAGTCCAGGGACAGCAGGGAGACTGCAACATGTTACAGTCTATGTCCGTAATTCAGGGATTTCCTTCCCCAGGCATGGAGTGGGACCCCTGGGTGAGGGTATGTCTGAATGGAAAGTGGGGCAGCAGGGTGGTGATGAAGCCAGAGGAAATCTTGTAGCAACTTCTTCCACAGAGGAGCAGGATCACTCTGTCTAAAGGTAGAGAAAAATGGGACAAATGATGGGATTTCTCGTAATGCTAAGATTGGATCGAATGAACTATGACTGTCCTGTGACTCGAATCCCAAGAAATTGACAAGTGAAGCTCTTCCTCATTTAACTAATTCCTTTGTCTACACAAATCCACTTTAGTCTTTGGCACAGATGAATAGTGTTCCATGGGGTGGCCATAGTATGCTTATTCAACCATGGAAATTTGGATTACATCTAATGCTTATTGTTACTCAAAATTTGAAAATGACTGATTTTATATGTCATTGCATACAAGTGCAAGCATTTCTTTGGCATACGGTCCAAGAAGGTCAGCAACTAGTTAAAAAATATTTATTTTTGAAATGACAGATGCTAACAAATTGTCATTTTAAAAGGGTATACATCAATTTGCACTTATAACAAAAATATAGCCCTAGACTGTTGCTAGTACTGGATAGAATGAATTTTTGTTTGATATTGTTGTCAGTATAGATGTGAAAAAATGTTATTTTAATTTGTGTTTCTCAGGTCACAAATGCAGAGGATGATTTATATATTTGTGTTCATTTATATTTCTTCTATAAATCATCTATTTCATTCTATTTAGCATTTGTCTTTTCCTTCTTGATTACTAAGTGCTATTACAGAAAACACTTCTTTGTCTATTTTACATGTTGTGAATATTTCCTTCCATTTGTTTTTTATTCTTGTTGTTGGTGTAATATATACGTTTTATATCTGTATGTGGTCAAATCTGTCAGTCTTTTTCTTTATAACATCTTTTATTGTTTAGAAAATCTCCCATTACAAATTTATTAAAATGGTTTTCTATATTTTCTTCTAATACTTTTATGGCTGTACATTTTACATTTAGATATTTAATTTATATGAATTTTTGTATTATATCACGTATATTATTTCTAAATGTATGGCCAATTATGATAGCATCTTTGACCTTTCAAAAGTCAATATTTTATTGATTGACTTTAATGGTTGCTTTTTCATATAATAAGCTTGCATATGTATATTAATTTGCTTTTTCAACTCTGTCCTCTAGACTACTGCCCTATTCATCTAATTCTGCACCAACCATACTGCTTTTGTTACTGCAGCTTTGAAGCAAGTTTCACCATCTGAGAAAACAAATTCTTCTCTATATCTCCATATTATGTTACTCAACATTTCCAAAAATCTCTTATGTGTTTTCTTGGATACTTATGTTTGCAGATTAAACTGTAGAATCAGCTTATCAATTTCCTTTAATATATGTCAGAATTTTTAGCAGGATTATATTCAAATTAGAGATTATTTAGGGATAGTTAACATCTTACTTTTTTTTATTTCCAACTTTTGTTTTAAGTTCAAGTGTACATGTGCAGGATGTGCGGGTTCTTACACAGGTAAACATGTGCCATGGTGGTTTGCTGCACAGATCATCCTGTCACCCAGGTATTAAGCCCAGCATCCACTGGCTATTCTTCCTGATCCTCTTCCCTCTCCCACTCCCCACTCTTCGACAGGCCCCAGTGTGTGTTGTTCTCCCCATGTGTCCATGTGTTCTCATCATTTAGCTTCCACTTACAAGTGAGAACATGCAGTATTTGATTTCCGGTTTCTGAATTACTTTGCTGAGGATAATGGCCTCCAGCTCCATCTATGTTCCTGCAACTGACTTTATCTCATTTCTTTTTTAAGGCTGCATAGTATTCCATAGTGTATATGTATCACATTTTTTTTATTCAGTATATCAATAATTAACATCTTAAAATATTGAATCTTCTTATCTAGGAACAAAAATGTGTCTTCATTTATTCAAGTATTGCTTTCTATTTTTTATCAAGTCTTACAGATTTTCCCAGAAAGGCTTTGCGAATTCTCAGTAGAATTATTCTTGGTCATTAAAATTTGTTGCCATTTTATAAACTATAAAATTGTATTATTCTATTAATAATGGAATATTTTATAATTATCTATTCCTACTTAATAGAACAATTAAAATTTGTGTTTCTCTTGAATTTAAACAACTTGTCCAACTCTTTCATTAGTTATAACAGTCTGTCAGTTGATTCCTTATGTTTTCCACTACTTGCCAACAAATAATGGAAACTTTTGCTGGTTGCATTGTAACGTTTATTTATTTTGTTAGCTAGGATGTCCATTATCCATTAAAATTATGATTGGTATCAGTGACAGAGAGCAGCCTTGCTTTTTTTCCTGATTTCACAGGAATGCTTCTAATGTTGTGTGAGATATATATATATATATATATATATTTTTTTTTTTTTTTTTTTAAGGAGTCTTGCTCTGTCACCCAGGCTGGAGTGGTGCAGTGGCACAATCTTGGCTAACTGCAACCTCCATCTCCCTGGATCAAGCGATTCTTCTACCTCAGCCTCCTGAGTAACTGGGACTCCAGGCGTGCACCACCATGCCTGGCTAATTTTTGTATTTTTAGTAGAGATGGGGTTTCTCCATATTGACCAGACTGGTCTCAAACTGGTGACCTTGTGATTCGCCCACCTTTGCCTCCCAAATGATGGGATTACAGGCCTGAGCCACTGCGCCTGGACCAATATTACATATTCTAACGGATACTCAGTCTGTACAGATAAGAAGTTTTCCTTCCTAAGATTTAGTTTTTTGTTTTTTTAAATGAAAAATAAATTTTGTCAGCTGCTTTGTTGTTATCTATAGGAATAGCGAGAAAATTGATTGCTTTATTTATTTGTTTGTTTGTTTGTTTATGCTGCATCACATTAATTCCAGAGTCAGAGCATTTAACCACTAAGCTATACTGATATATTTTAGAAGCCTCTCTCTCCATCCAAGAACTCAAGGGTTAAAACAAAAAGGATGTTTCTGCTTATGCATCACTAGGCTTAATATTTTGTTAACTACAACATCCCTTTCTCTAGATATTGTTGTTTCATGGTAACAGCAGCAATGTGTGTTCACTCCTAGAAAATCTCAACCATAAAGAGTTTTTCTTTCGTTTTGTTTTTGGAGACATTAACTTGAAAAATTAGTCATGAAACCTCTAGGCAGAATTGATGCTCAAATTAAAATGCTATTCATTGATTTGAAAGTGAAACGAGAAACTGTCAGAGCACATTCTCAACTTTACGCTGAAAATGAATTAAGAAGTAACTTACAGTGGTTGTTGTCACAGTATTCAGTGAAATCAATAAACAAAAATGTAAAATATGTAACTGTTATTTTTCTGATGATGAAAATAAAATCAGAAAAAATATAGAAAAGCATTTTTAAAAACCCATCTGGGTAGTGATTCTACCCAGAGCTCACTGAAAATATTCTAATATATGCTCTTCCAGTCACTTCTCTATACTTTCAATAACACTTTCAATATTAGTTTGGATTTTTCTGTGTACACTGTTTCTATAAGCTGTGGGTTTCACTCATTTTTAATTGTTGCATTTTAACACAATTATGTCTGTACCAAGAGATGTAATTAAAACACAATTTAATACCATATTAAAATACTTTAACAGTTTTAAAAAGTGGTTATGCTTTGGTGACTTAATTGATAACAAGGAATGAACTAAACATTTTTCTTCATATAATAATTCCATTGGGTCTACTTAAAAACAGCGAAAAGTAAATATAACAAAAGATAGTTCAGAGCTCTGACAAGGATAATTTGAGAACTTCACAGCCTTTTTAAATGTTGTGTGTGTGAATGTGTGCACATGTTGTGGAATATAAGCCGTTCAAATTTATAAGCAGGACTACTTTCTAAGGGAATGTGAGACTGTTTTCCAAGCTTTATTTATTTTATATTTTTAACTATTTAAATAAACAACTTATAAATTAGGATAGTCAACAGAATGTTTACTAAGACAGTAGTTCATCCTGGAAAACGTATCTGGGAGAATGTATGCACCCATTTCAACATATATTCTGCCTATAGATGAAAATACCATCGTTTTATGATATTAATTACTGCTAGTTAAAACTGAAGGTGTATAAAGCAAGATTAAAATAGCATTTCTTCTCTTGCCTCTTAAAGTTTTGTACCAAACAAGCTCAGGTCTTGGGTATTCTCTTCTGCTCTATTTTACACTCACATGTCCTACAGGCACTAATGTGAGAAATATCTCCTTTCCAGGTTTCGGAGGATCTCAGGCAGGATCAAGAGCAGCTCCTGGAAGGGATGTCAAAGCTGGACCTCAGGACAGGAGGATCCCCCTGTCAGCTGCTGGTGCATGGGTCGCTGCCTTGCCCTTAGGAATAGATAGCTCCTTTGGCTGCTTTCCTGCAGCTGCCCACTATGGCCGCGGGCATGTAGTGCTGGCAGGTCATGAGCGTTTGATATTGGATCACAGGTTTAGCCTATTTGTGGTCAATGCACTGTGTTGGCCAGCAGCGGACCAGAATGGAAAAACTGGGTTGAACTCAGAAATGCACAAGTTGGGTCCTATGTTACCAAAAAATAACTTACAGTGGACCAGAACAGACCTTCTCGTCAGTGACCTAAAGGTCTTTTGCTGTCACTCACTCACTGACGTGAATGTCAAGAAGATAGTAGAATTTGCTGTAGAAGGTGGAGGATTGCCGATTGGCAAGCAGGCCTGGTTTTTGGCCTCCAGAAACCCAAATTTTAACAGTTTATGTCAGTTTCCAGAAAACAGGTTTCTTAAATGCTCTGGCCTAGGCATCTTAGATAAGAGATGCCATAAAGGTCTCTTCCCAGTCCCCATGCCTGGGGTGACAAACTACCACATCCACAGAGCTCTGTCCCAATTTGAGTCCATGCTGCACAACAAGGGAAGAAATTTAGAAACGAACTGGCTGGAGAAACTCATAGAAGACTCTTCCTACATGTGTCAAGTCCCCCAGGAAGGGATTCCCATCGATGCATCTGTGCACAAAGACATCCTAAAAATGTCAAAGAAAAGGGCTTACCACTTGTGAATAAGAAAAACCCAGTCATCAGGGGCAGCTCTCAGGCCTACCTGATATCCTTGGCATAAGAAATGGTCAAATCAGGAACTGACAGCTCCTTGCTGCTTCATGATTGGACTCCCTCTTCTGTCCGTTTCACAGAATCTCCAATCAGCATTGAGATCAGTGAAGGTATAGACTGGTGAGAGAGGATACGGAAGTGTAGGATTGCAGAAGTGGTGGACTGAATAACTTCAGCGGCATTCTAGGGACCCTCTTCCTCATGAAGGCCATTTGTATTAGTCCATTTTCCCACTGCTATAAATAAAAGCCTGATACTGTGTAATCTGTAAAGGAAAGAGGTTTAGTTGACTCAGTTCTGCATGGCTGGGGAGGCCTCAGGAAACTCACAATTATGGCAGAAGGCAAAGGGGAAGCGGGCCCCTTCTTCCCCAAGGCAGCAAGAGGGAGAAGGGAAGTGCAAGCAGAGGAAGAACTGCCACTTTTTACACCATCAGATCTCAGGAGACTCACTCACTATCACAAGAACAGCATGGGGAAACCATCCCCCATAATCCCATCACCTCCCACCAGGTTCCTCCCTTGACACATGGGGATTACAATTTAAGATGAGCTTTGGGTGGAGACACAGAACCAAACCACATCGTCATTCTTTCTCATAAACTTTTAAGGAGATGGAGACCAGGAATTGTAAGTGAGGTATGGGAGGCCTCAGTTAGGGCAGTCTGGCTGGGTTGAGGTGTGCACGGGAGATCCACTAGCTCTGGAAGCGATTACGGGAATTCTCCACCAATGTGGAGCCATGGGGATGGGAAGATCTCAACCTTTCCCATGGTTCTTATCAGATAACAGACATTCCTGGGTGAGTACTGGACTCTACTTACCTGAAGGACAAACCGCAGAAGCTATATTTCCTGAGGATGCAGTCGCTGCAAAATTGAAGGTAAAGTATTCTTCCCTCACTCCCTATTTAAGTCAGCTTTTGACATTTTCCATAGCACCCTTACTTCTGCTTTCAATAATTTTTTGGATTTTCTCAAAGACCTCTCCAGGCATACAGAGCAGTTATCACCTTCATTTTACAGGCAAGGAAAGTAGTCACAGAAAAACCTTCGGTTGTTGTAAGCAGTAAATGGGATACAGAACATGAAGCCCCTAGCAGAGCTTGACACATAAACAAGTGCTCAAAAAGCATGTTTCCTTTATCCCCTCCTCCTCTTTGACCCAGTATCAAAGTCTTTCTAATTACACTTTCCTGTAGCATCTGAAACATTATCTCACTGTTGACCAAGCTCCAACAGCACCCCAGATATAGGAATCACTTCCACAGACACAAATCTGGGATGCAGTCCCTCACCTCTCCTATCCAATACCTGTAGGAAATCACAGGGGCATAGTCAGTGTCTTTGAGTCAATATTTACCTCGGGGCTGGTTTTGATTAAATCAAAGAAAAAAGCCCAAATCTCTATAGAAAACCAGGAATAATTATGAACAGAAAGGGGTGACCTGGAGAAAGTGAATATATGGGAGGAAACCTCCACTCCCTCCAAAGAGATGGGTCACTCTCAGACGCTCCTCCTCCTAGGTCTGCTTGGGACAAGGCCGACCCTATCCTTTCTGGCCATGAACACACACATGCATGTACACACACACACACACACACACACACACACACACACATATTCAGTCATCCCCAGCACAAGTCCCTTCACCCACTCTTGCTGGTTTCTCACTGTGGCAGGTGCTGATCCGGTGCCACGTGGATAACCTAAGCCCACTGGGAACTTACTTCTGCCCCCTTGTGGTGACTGTCGTGTCAGTACATCTTGGACAGAACAAAGAAGTCCATCTCCTGCCTCTGGGAGAGAGGGGGACTCCTCTACACTGTTGTGCCTCCCAGAGATACACTGGGCGCCGTGTCCGTCATCATCCGTGGGGCTGTGTCGGGTCCATACTTCAAGCTGGATGAGCGGGGGATTCAGGTTCAGGCTGGACTCAGAGGAGAGGCAAGTTTGGAGGTGGGAGTGGGTTCGTTGTGTGAGGGGTAGGGGCTGAGTGATGGAAAGAAGAGGAGGGAGTCTTGAGGGCTGACAGTGGTCTGGGCGATATGGACCCGCTATCCTTAGAGCCCTGAGAGAAAGATGGAAAAGGAACAGGGATGTGCATTTCATTCCACAACAACAAAGACTTTATTAGTCACCAAGTTATCTCTCGATGTGGCCAAAGTGCTACCATTTAAACCCAGAAAACACGGTGTAGGGCAGGGTAAATTGAAGGTAAAGCATTCTTCCCCCACCCCACCCCCCCATTTAAGTTAACTTTTGACATTTTTCATGGCACTTTTACTTCCGCTTTCAATAATTTTTTGGATTCTCTCAAAAACCCCTCCAGGCATACAGAGCAGGTATCACCTTCTTTTAACCTTCATTCCCAGGTCAGACATCCCTGGAGGAGTGGAAGAGGCGTAATGAGGAGAATCCAGCTCCCTAGGGAGAGGTGGCCATGAACAACGTCATCCTGACCATGCCAACAGCAAACCTTCAGACAGTGGAGGACCCCGAGCCTGTGTTCTACCTCTGGGACAAAATAACGCAGGCTGTGGCCAGGCTGGTAGCAGAACCATTCCCTTCCACCATCCAGAAAGCATTGTAACTGATGTGCAGATCTCAATTCTTGCGTCCTCCTGGGGAATGCTCTGAAAATTTATTTTCCAATTGAACAAACATAATTGAATTACAATGCATAATGTTGCTGGGATCAGTGGGTGAAATGGTGCATAACAACACTTAGGATCTTGTCAATCATGTTCACGGGCAAACAGGTAAATTATCATTTAAATTTTCAAGAAAAGAGGAGTCACAAGATAGTAAGAATGAGGGAAAAATAAGTCCAGAATCTTCCCATGTGACTTCACGGAAGAATTGAATTGGGGTCAGAGTTGGCAATGGAAAGTGGCCAGACGTCGAGGTAGGGGGATTCTCAAAAGCTTTGAGTAGATGACAAAGATTTTGTTGGTTCTTGAGAAAATGGGAGAAAATGTAGATATCTAGAAAAAAAAAATGAGGAAGCCCGTTTACCATTCTCAGGATCTCAAAAAGATTCCATAAAATGAATTAAGACTAAATTGGAGAGGTGAGAATATTACTGTCTCCCCTCAGAGTCCCAAATCCAGACTCAGGACATCCTGGCACACCACTCACCTAAAAATGGGTGTAAAATGAATGATAACACTCACAGTCACATTCTATGTACATGTATTCTTCAAGGTCATGTGCAGATGAGGCAATCAAACAATGTCTAAGAAACTAGAAAGGAGAATTTGCTTAGGGGTAAAGTCAGATGCTCTTTTGATTAATCTACTGTAAGTTTTGTAAGTTTTGTAACTACTGTAAGTTACTTCTTAATTCATTTTCAGCATAAAGTTGAGAATGCACTCTGACAGTTTCTCTTTTCACTTTCAAATCAATGAATAGCATTTTAACTTGAGCATCAATTCTGCCTAGAGGTTTCATGACTAATTTTTCAAGTTAATGTCTTCAAAAACAAAACAAAAGAAAAACTCTTTATGGTTGAGATTTTCTAGGAGTGAACACACATTGCTGCTGTTACCATGAAACAACAATATCTAGAGAAAGGGATGTTGTAGTTAACAAAATATTAAGCCTAGTGATGCATAAGCAGAAACATCCATTTTGTTTCAACTCTTGAGTTTTTGGAGGGAGAGAGAGGCTTCTAAAATATATCAGTATAGCTTAGTGGTTAAATGCTCTGACTCTGGAATTAATGTGATGCAGCATAAACAAACAAATAAATAAATAAAGCAATCAATTTTCTCGCTATTCCTATAGATAACAACAAAGCAGCTGACAAAATTTATTTTTCATTTAAAAAAACAAACTAAATCTTAGGAAGGAAACCTTCTTATCTGTATAGATTGAGTATCCGTTAGAATATGTAATATTGGTCCTGGCGCGGTGGCTCACGCCTGTAATCCCATTACTCTGGGAGGCAAAGATGGACGAATCACAAGGTCACCAGTTTGAGACCAGTCTGGTCAATATGGTGAAGCCCCGTCTCTACTAAAAATACAAATATTAGTCAGGCATGGTGGTGCACGCCTGTAGTCCCAGTTACTCAGGAGGCTGAGTCAGAAGAATCGCTTAAACCAGGGAGACGGAGGTTGCAGTGAGCCAAGATTGTGCCTCCACACCACTCCAGCCTAGGTGACAGAGCAAGACTCCTTCTAAAAAAAAAAATATATATATATATATATACACACACACACACACACACACACAAGTAATATCACAACATTAGAAGCATTCCTGTGAAATCAGGAAAAAAAGCAAGGCTGCTCTCTGTCACTGATACCAATCATAATTTTAATGGATAATGGACATCCTAGCTAACAAAATAAACAAACGTTACAATGCAACCAGCAAAAGTTTCCATTATTTGCTGGGAAGTAATGGAAAACATAAGGAATCAACTGACAGACTATTATAACTAATGAAAGAGTTGAGCAAGTTGTTTAAATTCAAGATAAACACAAATTTTAATAATTGTTCTATTAAGTAGGAATAGATAATGATAAAATGTTCCATTATTAATAGAACAATATAATTTTATAGTTTATAAAATGGCAACAAATTTTAATGACCAAGAATAATTCTACTAAGAATTGTGCAAAGGCTTTCTGGGAAAATCTATAAGACTTGACAAAGAATAGAAAGCAATACTTGAATAAATGAAGACACATTTTTGTTCCTAGATGAGTAGATTCAATATTTTAAGATGTTAATTATTGATAGACTGAATAAAGAAAATGTGATACATATACACTATGGAATACTATGCAGCCTTAAAAAGGAATGAGATAAAGTCAGTTGCAGGAACACAGATGGAGCTGGAGGCCATTATCCTCAGCAAAGTAAGTCAGAAACAGGAAATCAAATACTGCATGTTCTCACTCGTAAGTGGAAGCTAAATGATGAGAACACATGGACACATGGGGAGAACAACACACACTGGGGCCTGTTGAAGAGTGGGGGGTGGGAGAAGGAAGAGGATCAGGAAGAATAGCCAGTGGGTGCTGGGCTTAATACCTGGGTGATAGGATGATCTGTGCAGCAAACCACCATGGCACATATTTACCTGTGTAACAACACACACATCCTGAACATGTACCCTTGAACTTAAAATAAAAGTTGGAAATTTAAGAAAAGTAAGATATTAACTATCCCTAAATAATCTCTAAATTGAATATAATCCTGCTAAAAATTCTGACATATATTAAAGGAAATTGATAAGCTGATTCTATAGTTTAATCTGCAAACATAAGTATCAAAAAAAACACATAAGAGATTTTTGGAAATGTTGAGTAACATAATATAGGGACATAGAGAAGAATTTGTTTTCTCAGATGGTGAAACTTGCTTCAAAGCTGCAGTAACAAAAGCAGTATGGTTGGTGCAGAATTAGATGAATAGGTCAGTAGTCCAGAGGACAGAGTTGGAAGAGCAAATTAATATAATGTGGAAGCATATTATATGAAAAAGTAACCATTAAAGTCAATCAATAAAATATTGACTTTTGAAAGGTCAAAGATGCTATCATAATTGGCCATATATTTAGAAATAATATACGTGATATAATACAAAAATTCATATAAATTAAATAGCTAAATGTAAAATGTACAACCATGAAAGTATTAGAAGAAAATATAGAAAAATATTTTAATACATTTGTAATGGGAGATTTTCTAAACAATAAAAGATGTTATAAAGAAAAAGGCTGATAGATTTGACCACATACAGATATAAAACATATATATTACACCAAAAACAAGGATAAAAAACAAATGGAACGAAATATTCACAACATGTAAAATAGACAAAGAAGTGTTTTCTGTAATAGCACTTAGTAATCAATAAGGAAAAGACAAATGCTAAATAGAATGAAATAGATGATTTATAGAAGAAATATAAATGAACATAAATATATAAAATCATCCTCTGCATTTGTAACCTGAGAAACACAAATTAAAATAACATTTCTTCACATCTATACTGACAATAATATCAAACAAAAATTCATTCTATCCAGTACTAGCAACAGTCTAGGGCTATATTTTTGTTATAAGTGCAAATTGATGTATACCCTTTTAAAATGACAATTTGTCAGCATCTGTCATTTCAAAAATAAATATTTTTTAACTAGCTGCTGACCTTCTTGGACCGTATGCCAAAGAAATGCTTGCACTTGTATGCAATGACATATAAAATCAGTCATTTTCAAATTTTGAGTAACAATAAGCATTAGATGTAATCCAAATTTCCATGGTTGAATAAGCATACTATGGCCACCCCATGGAACACTATTCATCTGTGCCAAAGACTAAAGTAGATTTGTGTAGACAAAGGAATTAGTTAAATGAGGAAGAGCTTCACTTGTCAATTTCTTGGGATTCGAGTCACAGGACAGTCATAGTTCATTCGATCCAATCTTAGCGTTATGAGAAATCTCATCTTTTGTCCCATTTTTCTCTACCTTTAGACAGAGTGATCCTGCTCCTCTGTGGAAGAAGTTGCTACAAGATTTCCTCTGGCTTCATCACCACCCTGCTGCCCCACTTTCCATTCAGACATACCCTCACCCAGGGGTCCCACTCCATGCCTGGGGAAGGAAATCCCTGAATTACGGACATAGACTGTAACATGTTGCAGTCTCCCTGCTGTCCCTGGACTACGTTGCGTTAGATTTCATTCATTTACTCCATGTTTATTTAGCACTTACTGTAAGCCAGATATTGCACTATATGCTAGTGATCCGGTGGTAAGCAAAATAGACACGATTCTTGTTTCCCATGAATTTTATAGTTGTTTTCTCCACTTATCCACCATCTCTTTCTAACTATTTAGAACTGGGAGGCACAATAGCAAATAAAACAGAAAAATAACCTGTTCTGAAGGCATTTAATACTCAGTGCCTAGCACAGAAAAACCAGAAGATGTTGTCCCTTATCCATAGCATGTAAGATTTAGAATTACATTGGCGATTTGTAACTCTTCCATTACACAGTGACCAATTTCTCCACTGCTAGACTGAAAACCCCTTGAAAATGGGGATATAGGACTGATATTTAACATGGTTCAGACTCCTTTTAGCGAAGTATCACTCACATTACATGGAGTGGGATATTGAGCCACTTCTTAGAGACCTCAAACTGGCTTCTGTCTCCAGAGGTGTCAATGAAGTACACTGCAGCCACACTTTTCCAGACATAGCACATAAATCCTTCTATAATTCCCTGAATACTCTGCGTCTAGATTCTTCCACCTCTCTGGGGTCACTTCACAAGGGGGACCATACAATGTCAATGAGCAAGAAATTTAATTAAAACCTGATTATTTCCCTTGGCAGTTTTCATCGTCATCCCCCACAAAATATTGCTAAAAATATTCTCAGAAGTACTGACTCCTGCATATATGCAAGGGTGGGAAAGAGGAGACAATTGGAAAGTTTTCTCTTATCCAATATGACTGCCAACATGACCAAAAGTTTGTACAAAATGATTGGGGAAAGATTAAAGCCGTATTGCAACTTCATTTATTTAAGAAATATTGATAAACACTCCGTGTTCCAGGCACTAGGCAGGGAAATAGAGTGGTGAGTAAGACAAGCTTTTCTATTCAGCTTTGGCCACAGGAGGGAGTGGCAGTGAGGGCCCACCTCTCTTGTGTCTTGGTGCCTTTTAATCATCGTGCTTTTGATTTGTGGTGGTTCCAAACAGAGTCAAAAACAATCTGTATTGAAATGGAAGCTCGTTGACAAGGGAAACCAACTCTGTTGTTTATCCTGAGTCAGACTCCCTAATGGGGGAACAGACACTCCCCTGACATGGAGTGAGATCTTGGAACCTTCTTAAGAGACCTTGAAGCGCTCTGTGTCCCCACAGGTGTCGGGGAAGTACACTCCAGCCACACTGGTCACCTTGATCCCAAGGAACCTGGACAGCACCTTGTCATGGCCGAACTTGCTGACCCAGTACCAGGCCCGGCCCCGGATAAGTAAGCCCCTTCCATGTCCCAAACTGGATCGGCGTTGCAGTCATGGTGTCATCGAAGGCACTGATGCAGTAAACCCCCAGGGCAGTCCTGGTTCTGGATCAATCTGTGTCTCAACACCAGAGTCCTGCAGGACATTTCCTAGTGGTGCCAAGGATGGGTGTACTCCTATGGGATCCCCGGGACAAGGACAGAGTCAGCTCACTGTATTGAGGAGACATGGAGCCAAACCAGCATGCAACAGGTAGCCCTCACGGGACACAACCACGAGGCAGTCTTGGCCCTAGCAGGAGGCAGTAATGAGCACCTGGCCCTTGTCATTCACCATCACGGGGAAGGTAGATTCTCTAATAAGGAGTTCACTGGGGTCGGGGACTCTGGGGAGATCTTGTCACTCCATCCATGAGGGCCCTGAAAGCAGCAGTGGGAGTTGTCGCCATGGTTCTCTCAGCTGCTGCAAAGGAAAGTACGGTGAATGAATGAACGACAAGCAAATGGATAAATGCAAGTTACCCTCGTTCTCACAGCGCCATGCCTGATAGAGCTTATAGCCAGACTCATGGAGGTTATATGTAGTTACCTTTCTTGATTTCCCAGACTCTAGAACACTTCATAAGTACAATATCTAAGAAGTCTCACTCTCTTGATTTATTTTTATTATGCAGACATCACCTCTTATTCTCTCTTATTCTTTCCTTAGCTCCACCAACTTAGATGTTGTCCACAGCTCTGTCCTCCACCACTCAACTCTCCTTTCTTGTAGCCCCTTCCTTGCATCAGGGATTACATTGACAGTTGTCCTTCATTTGTAACAGCTGTAAATGATCTCCATGGTTTGCCCCTGGCCTGGACTTTAAATCGATCTGCTTAAGGAGCATCACAGTTATCAGCTGAAATCTATATGGAAGAAATTGAACTTATGTCTACCCGCTCCACGGTTCCTCTTAGAGAAAATACTTAAGCTTACTTTTCCCATCTTTGTCGGGAAGATAGTATATCCTTGAGGGCTTTTCATGTGAAGGTTGTTGGAACTAATACTACCACTGGTTTTCTCAGAGCCTGGGACATTATAATATCAAAAGAGAATTCCTGTACTTTTATCTTTCTTCCTGGTTTCTCAAAATGATAGGTACCACCAACGTCTTAGAATCACGATTGCCCTCTTCCTCTCTCCGCTTTGCACACTCATTTTTGAGCTTTGTCGAGTGCTTGTTCATTTCAGTTTCCATGCCTATTGCCACGAACCTGGGTCAGGATTTCCATCTGGAAACGCTGGATCTCTCATAAACTCCCTTGATAAGAAGCCCTCAAAGCTTCACCACGAATAACACATGAGTGCTTGGGACTTCTTTCATCCTGGTAGCAGAGGTGTCCTGGATCTGCCTTGGGATGGTTTTTTGAGCTTTTCTTTTATTACCTCTCTCAAGACGGATTGAGTGTCCCTTCTCTGAAATGCTTGGGATCAGAAGTATTTCAAATTTCAGAGTGTTTTCAGATTTTGGGATATTTGCATATATATAATGCATTATGTGTATATGTGTGTGTGTTTGTGTGTGTATATATATATATATAAAATGCAGTAAACCCCCAGGGAATCTCCTGGTTCTGGATGTATTTTATTTTATATAGGTATATGATCAGATATCTTGGGAATGGGATCCAAATCTAAATATAAAATTCATTTATGTTTCATAATAAGTTGTACACATACCCGAAAGTAATTTTATATAATATTTTAAATAACTTTGTGCCAAAAGCAAAGTTTGTGTTAAGAATTAATGTGTGGAATTTTCAACTTGCAGAGTCACATCAGTGCTCGAAAGGTTTTGTATTTGGGGGCATTTTGGATTTCAGATTTTCTAATTAGCGATGCTCGGTTTGTACAGACTCTGTTCTGCCTGGGAAATAGGAACACGACCTGTGGTTTCTAGTATCTGTCAGGTCATTTCCTGTAGAATTTCATTGTCTCCCTTTCTTCCCTTCCCTTTTGCCAATTCTCATTACTCTAATTTTAAATTATTAGTAAGAGGCAGGTGAAAGTGTTGCTGTATTTGTTCTCAGGACAATCTTTTTTACAGAAAGCACTGGCCAGGGGATCTTTGGACCCATGAAATATGGTCTCGGTCCATTCTGAAGCCGGGATATGAGCAGGCACACAGCTGAGATGTACACTCTGCTGACTGCTCAGGGGGACTGAATAACGCCTTTCTAACTGTTGAAGTTGATGGAGAGAGGGAAGGAGAATTGTGTTTATTATGAGAATCAAGGAGGCTAGACAAGGAGTTTCAGTTTCAGAATTAGCCCATTCTCTATGAGCTCTGGCAGGTAATTGGTTTTCAAATGGTGAAAAGATCCCATTACCGCATTGTGAGTTTAAGGACAACTAGGAGTGAGTGTTTCATTCCATGGGCTCCTTCAGTGCCTGCAGTCCAGACTAGCTAATACTCTGCCCAGTAAGCATGTCCTTCGACTTATCAACGGGGTGGCCAGAGACATGTGCAAAACCACTCTTACCTAGACAAAGGAATGGATTGCTTTGCTGAACAAATCCTGGAAGTGTACTGTTCAATCTCTGAAGAAACTACTTTAGAGACAACAGTTAAGTATTTAGAGAAGGATAAAAATTCATCTCCTAGCTTCGCTTGAGGAGAAGCAGAGGTATGCTTGGCTGGAGAAGGTGTTAGGAGAACAGACAGGTACAGGGCAATATGGCCATTGTAGTTTCATCCGAGGTTTTAGGTGTAGTTGGCATCCATTTTCCTTTCCCTTTACCAGGAATCATAAGGGGAGAGAGGAATGTGATGGATCACCAAGCTGGTGATAGATACCAGGTGAGCATAGGGCTGTCCATACACAGGGCAGGTACCTTTCCACTCAACATACCAGCCTGAGCATCTATGACTGTGGGGCGGGGGGTGGGGGTCAGGGCAAGAACTCTCAGGATGAAGAGGCAAGGGTGAAGATTCAGGTTGGGGAATAGTACACATTTCTATTCAAAAGTCAGGAATGACGTAACCGCCTTAAAGCTAAGGAGGAGGTTTAGTTACAAAACGAAAAAATGAAACTATCTACAGACAGCCCCCATCCTGGTTACTTGACCAAAGTTTGAGCTCCCCGGTGGTGGGAGGAGGGAGAGACATGAGTGGAATCAGTGAGAATGAGGCGTGAGATTCCCTGACAGTGAGAAGGCAAAGCGGTTGTATGGGTTCTGTGAGGACAGGATGTAGCCAGCCTCTGTGAAGTGTCCCAGAGGAGGACAGAGATTTCAGGGAATTATGAGAAAGGATTTATGTGCTATGTTTAGAGAAACTGGTCCCAGTCACTGGAGATGTCTGTGAAGATGTCCCAGCTTAAGGCGGCAGCAGAACCATTTGATTTCAAGGGACCATGGAGTTGTAAACAGTGGGCCTCTTAACTGTGGCCAATGTTGACCGAAGACTAGAGAAAAGTTCCTAAATGTCTCTGCTTCACTTAAGCACTTTTACAAGATTCTGAGCTTGATTTCAGAGATTCAATTCCAGTGTTTAATTGCTGGACAGCAGTTTGCCTGCTAGTTCAATAGGAAGTAGGCTGCAAGTAGTAGAATTTAATGTAATTGAAAGAAGATATAGTAGGTGACATTTCTTTCCCTCTTGAGGTTGTGGAGTAAGGATCATGAGAACAGAAACAGATGGTGCCTTGTCACCACTTGCATGACACTTTGAAGCAATTCAATCACCTTGGAGCCTAAAGCTCTGACCGATGGTGGTGTCCCCTTCACACATTCCATATGTAATTAAAAACCAAACCATTTACTCAGCTAGAAAAGAAAAACAAAATCCCGATTTTTCTTTCGGTGACTACTTCAATTTCCTTTTTGCAATATCAAATACAAAAATTCCTTTGGAAATTATTTTATTTTTGTTGTTGACGCATCTTCTCTGCTGCTGTGTGGCTCACCCGCTGGATCTCTGGTGACATAGAGCAAGTTCTTTTATTTCTCAGGTCATAGTTTTCTCACCTGCAGTATAACATGGCATGGATAGTAAATTTCCCTCAGCCCTGATTCCCTGCCTACCTATGGCAGCAAAACAGACAAAATCAGACTCGTGTATGATAAGACCAAAGAAGGATAAATGCGGCTAGATCTAAAGAAAGAATCAGAGTATAAGGAAAATCAGAAACAGAAAAGAGATGAATAGCAAGGAATGCACTTTGGGCACCTGGAGGCTTCAATTCAAACACACGTGTTGTCTTTCACTAACCCAAAAGCTTAACAGCTCAATCTCCTCAGGGTCACTAGAAGCCCCAGGCTGACCACTGCCAGCTTCAACAAACAAAGAACATCGGTGACACCTCCCTCCATGCCTGCAGAGCAGGAACATTTGTATTCCAGAAACAGTCGGAGGAGCTCACCTGGATGTCTGGATGTCCCGTGGATGGCTCAGATCCCGTGGGAAGGAGAAGAGACACCTATGTGGAAATAAGGGGATGATCTGGAGATGCTATCTATAGGGAGAATGAGTGACTCTCTTTGGGAATATCTTTCTTCCTGCTTCCTTTTGAAAGGGTGATGTTGGCTGGGAGGCTTCTCTGAATACCTAAAGCACACACAGGTGGTGCCTCTCATAAGTTCCTGGGCTATTTCTCATGGAGTTTGGGTGTGCATCCCAGACTGAAGCGACGTAGGCTCTGAGATTTTCCTTCTTCAAGTTTTTTTCCAGTTGTTGGCCTTATGCTCTGCATGATAGCATTCCTCTGTGGTGAGCAAGGGAATCTCTGCAAAGCCTCTACCATGTGTAGTGAGGAACGCTGATAAATATCACAGGAAATGGTGGTTGTCAGAGGTAAAACTGTTTTTAAAATAAGCAGAAACAGTGAGGTCTATGACTACTCTGGGCCTGTTCCATTGGAGCGTCTCCTTGGAAGAGGCTCCTGGGTCTGTGCTGATGATTCGGGAAGAGCCAAAGTTCTGGAATTTGATTCACCAAGAGTTAGGATTTCATGCCCTCATTCACTGGAACCCATTCACTAGTCCATTTACTTGTGTGCATAGTGATTAATTTGCAGAATTTACTTGTTCCTTTCAGCTATTTGTATGACGTATATGTATACTGTTCATTTGGTACAAAGTGCTTCAAATAATGTATATTTTTAAAGGTTAATATTAGAGAAGAAAAAAACACTGAAAGTAAATGGAGCTAAACATCATATTAGGAAGTTAGATAATAATAGTAAAATAACACCTACCTCAAAAAGCAGAAGAAAGGAAATAATAAAACTAAGAACAGATATGATTTAAATAGAAAGTGGCAAGAACTAAACTCAAAATTGGTTCTTTGAAGAGACAAATCTCTAGTGAGACCGAGTAAGGAGAAAAGAGGAGTGACACAAAGTACCAATAAATAACATCAGGAATGAAAGGGAAAGAAAATGACAGATGATGCGATTATTAAATAATAGTACACAAATGAATAAACAACTTTAAGCCAATGCATTTGAAAATTTAGGTAAAAGACACAAATTGTTGAAAAGTATCATTTTTAAAACTGAACTAAGAAGTTTACCAATAGTTCTGTAACTACTGAGAGAATGCTAGCAGTAGTTAATAACGTTTTTCTGTTGTTGTTTTGTTTTTGTTTTTGTTTTTGTTTTGAGATGGTGTCTCAGTTTGTTGCCCAGGCCAGAGTGCAGTGGTGCAATCTCGGCTCACTGCAACCTCCACCTCCTGGGTTCAAGTGATTCTCCTGCCTCAGCCTCCTGAGTAGCTGGGATTATAGGCGAGCACCACCACACCTGGGTAATTTTTGTATTTTTAGCAGAGACAGGGTTTCACCATGTTGGTCAGGCTGGTCTCTATCGCCTGACCTCATGACCCGCCTGTCTTAACATCCCAAATGGGTTAAAAACCTCTTATAAAGAAATTTCCAGACCAATGTTGGGTGACTTCTTTCAAATATTTAGGGAACAAGTAATTTTAATATTTATGACAACTTCCAGAAAAAAAAGAGGGAGCATTCGATAATGTATTTTATGAGGAAAGATGTAACTTTGATATCAAAACATAACAAGTACACTGGAAGAGAAAACTACAGGCTAGTCTAACTCCTAAATATGGATATAAGAATCCCCACAACAATATTAAACTTATAACAATAACTTACACGTATCATAATGCACATAATACCAGGACTCAATATTGCTTTAGCATTAGAAAATTAATTTATGAATCCACTCATAGCAGCAGATGAAAAAGGAAAAAAATGATTATTTCACTATTTGAAAAAATACTTTGTATTATACTTAAAGTGTATTCAATAAAATCTTTTAGAAAATAAGAAATAAAGTTGTGACTGGCCGAATAGGAGCAGCTCTGGTCTGCAGCTCTCAGCGAGATCAACGCAGAAGGTGGGTAATTCTGCATTTCCAGCTGAGGTACCTGGCCATCTCATTGGGACTGGCTAGACAGTGGGTGCAGCCCATGGAGCTGAAGCAGGGTGTGGCCTCACCTCACCCAGGAAGCATAAGGGGTCAAGGAACTCCCTCCCGTAGCCAAGGGAAGCCTCCAGGGACTGTGCCATGAGGAATGATGCACTCCAGCCCAGATACTGCACTTTTCCCATGTTCTTCACAACCGGAAGACCAGTAGATTCCCCGGGTGCCTATGCCACCAGGGCCCTGGGTTTCAAGCACATAAATGTAACACTCACTGTGTTACAATTGCCTGTAGTATTCAGTACACTAATATGCTGTACAGGTTTGTCACCTAGGGGCGATGAGCTATTCCATATAGCCTAGGTGTATAGCAGCTACTCTATATACCATCTAGGTTTGTGTAAGTACACTCTACCACATTTGCACAATGACAAAATCACTTGACAGCACATTTCTCAGAACCTATCCGCATCGTTAAACAACATATGACTGTATAATGCTAGCTTTTTGTAGATGCTTTTTATCAAGTGGCTAAAGTTTCCTCTATTCCCACTTTATAGAGAACTTTTATCATGAACAGATATTGAAATGTGTTAAATGTTTATTATGTATCAACTGATACAATGTAACTTTCCTTCTTTTGTTTGTTAACATGGTGGATTATTTTGATTGACTTTTTGAGATTTAATCAGCCTTGTATTTCTGGCAACAACCCCCCTGAACATGGGGTACATTTTTTTTAATATACTGTAGAACTCTATTTGTTAATATTAAGTTATACATATCTTTACATATCCACACACACCCTGGTTTTGCTATCTCTCCTGGTTTTGGTATCAGTGTAATAATAACTTCAAAAAATAAATTGGGGAGTGTTCTCTCCTTTTCTGTTTTCTGGAAATGATTGTGTAGCATTGGTGTTAATTTCTTTAAAACATGTTAGAATTCTCCAGTGAAACCATCTAAACCTAGAGATTTCTTATTTGGTAGTTTTAAAATTAGGAATTCTATTTTCTTAATGGTTATAGAGTTATTCAAATGGTCTATTCCTGCGTAGTGAGTTGAGTTAGTTTGTGTCGCAGCAGGAACACGGCATTTTGTCCATTTTGTCTAAGTTGTCTAATTTATGTGTGTGGAGTGGTTTGTAATATTCCTTGATTGTCCTTTGTGATGTGCGGTGTCTGTAGTGATATCGCCTGTTTCATTATGATATTTAAAATGTATGTCTTTTCTTTTCCTTTTAATTTCTGCTTGAGTTTGCTAAATTTTCTTAATCTTTTAACAGAGCAATCTCTTTGTTTCATTGATTTAACTATTGTTTTTCTCTTTTAAATGTAAGTGTTTTCTGTTCTTATCTTCATTAATCCCCACCGTCTACTTGCTTTCAGTTTATTCTGCTCTTCTTTTTCTAGGTTCCTGAGGTGGAAATCTATTGCTCACTTGAGACTTTTCCTCTTTCCTAATGCATGCATTTATTGCTATAAGTTTCCTTCTCAGCACTTTGATATGTCACAGTTTCATGTTTATCCAGTCCAATGTATTTTTAAATTTTTCCTTGAGACCTCTTTGTTGACAAATTGATTATTGTGAAGTGTGTTTTTAAACTTCCAAAAGTTTAGTGATTTTCATATCTTTCTTATGCTGATTTCCAGTTGGATTCCCTACAATGATTTGTGGTTTTCACTTGCTCTGGAAGATTACTATGTCTTTTAAATTGATTGTGGAAAGTTTTAGGGCCTCGGATAGCTCTATCTTGCCATGTGTTTTGTCAGCACTCAAGAAAAAATGTGTATTCTGCTGTTGTTGTGTGGAATATTCTGTAAATGCCAAATTGATTCCTTTGGTTAATGGCATTTTGAGTTGTTTTATATTCTTGTTGATTTTCTTTTTTTTGTTTTTCCTCTTTTTAAAAATATGAAATGTTTCACAAAATTTTGTGTAATCTATATGCAGGAGCCATGTTAATCTTGTCTACATCATTCTAATTTTAGAAAGTGCTGCCAAAGCCAACACTCCTTGCTGATTTTCTGTCTAGTTCTATCAATTATTGAAAAGGGCATGAGGAAATTTCTAACTATAATTGTGGATTCATCTATATCTCCTTTCAGTTCTGGCAGTTTTCTTTTTTAAAAAAGTCAACAAAAATTTATTTAATTAAGCACAAAGTTACTTTCACATTTATCTACAACCACAGTGAATACAGTTCTTGGCATGAAGACACAATCTTTAGAATTTAAAACCTCCCCACCTGCAAGATTACATATATAAAACTCCCACTATTGTTTCTATAAAAGTGGATTCATTCACCAAATTAAAGTACTTATACTATCTAGAATATAATAAAATGGAAATGATTTACTCATAGATTTGTATTTAAATCATCTTTATTTATAAACTACTATACTAAGAACTATAATTCCTTAAACTTCAATTTGAGAAAAGTGTAATCACTTAAGTAACAGCCGTTACTTAAACTGAAAATGAGATCAGTCTAAATTACTTTTGAAGAGAGCAAAAATCTTGTCAGGTTTCTTGCTGTGGTTCTGCTTGTTCAGTAGCAGGCTCCTTGGAAGGCAGAATCAACCCTGACAGGAACTCGCTTCTACCTTCAGAATGTGGGGTTGGGGTAAAATCCAGGTCTTGGGTGAAGGTAAGGAGGAAAACCCCTCGGTGGATAGATGTTTCTCACTGCAAATGGAGCACGTGGTGGACCTGGGAAATCCCTTGGTGGACAGTAACCTCGAGACACTCCAAACATGGTTCCTGGAGGAGGTGGGGGGAAAGGAGGTCCTCTTCTCATGAATGGGCCTCTTGTATTCACAGGAAACAATGGACCTCTGATTGGAGCCAGAGGTGGAGGAACAAAGCCGGTGCCAGTTGCTTCATTTTTAGCAGGGAGAGATGAATCAGGCACATTTAAATTACCAGGATGATCTTTGGCATTATTTCTACTGGATTCCATTTCTGAAGGCATTGACCCATCCATTTTATCCAAAGAAGGCGTATTAAAACTTCTGAGTTCTTCTGGCCCAGACAGTCCATCAGAATTAGAATAAAATCTGTCTTCCCTTTGTGGAGGAGGAGCTGAATCAGGATATGATTGTCCTGGTGGAGGAAACATCATCCTACGTTCCTGTTCCCACGGAGATGACAGGAACCCACTGTCAGAAGGAGCCCTGTGAGGATCGGTTAACGTATCGCAGCCTGGTTCTCCTCTTTCATTGGTAATCTGATGGTCCAGAGGATTCCCTGGGCCTCTTGGGCCTCTTCTTTCTCCCTCCGGAAGCACAGGAGAGGGTTTCAGTGGACCCTCCAACACAGTTTGAGGAGACAGAAAAGCTCTCGTTTCAGATGAAGGCTGACCCAATGGTGAGGGACCACATGGGGAATGCTCTCTGCCAAATGCTGTATTTGAAACATCAGGTGCACGAGGATCTTTTTCTAAAAGTTCAAATTTAAACTCTGTTTCAGTTAATTTTTGTCTGTTGTGAGCATTTTCTTTCCTTAAATCATTGAGGTTTCTTTCAGCAGTCTGAGCTGCCAACCAATTATCATGTCCTTTTTTCTCGTAGGAAATAACCTGCCTTTGATAAAAATTAATAGTTCTCTTCAATTCTTCTTCAAGATCTTTGGCTAGCTTTCCATAGGTCTCCAGCCCTTCAGTGGTATGGCTGATCTTTTTTTCCACTTTAGAAAGTTTCTCTTCTTCCTGTATCTGGGAATTTTCCTCTACTGTCAATTTCCTGTGGAGTTTCATTTCATTTTCTTGATAGAATTCAGTCATTATTTTAAGTTTCTGTTGAAGCTTCTGATTCTCACTCTCAAAATACATGTTTTCTGACTGTAAAGATGCTTGTTGAGTCTGAAGATTTTTAATATGCTCTGTAAGCTCTTCCTTTGTTTTATCAGCTTCAGATAACTCAGTAACAATGTGGTTTCTTTCTCCTTCTAAGGTTTTTAAAGAAACATTTAACTCAGCAGCATGAATCAGTTTCTTCAAAGCTCCCGTTGGAGGATCATCTAAGTAAGCACCATTTTCCGATTCACCGTTCACTTCTAATTCCAAGTTATCATCATCCGTTATGTCCTCTCCAAGCACAGCAGCCCGATCTTTCATTTTTAGCAAGCGTCCAGTCAGAGTGTTAATGTGATTTTCTTTATCATTCAGAACTTGTTCTGTGTGTGCTTTGGAGTCTTCAAATGTTATTTTCTGTTTATTAAGTTCACTCACTTGTTCTTTCCATACTTCAGCTTCTTGCAAAAGCCGCTTCTGGCTTTCCTGAAGTTGAGAATTTTCATTCAAAGCATCTTGTATTGCTATCTCGCATCGTTCTTCACTCATGTTAAAGATCTTGCAGATGATTTTGGCTTCTGCTATTTGTGATTTCAGGGATTTTGACTTATTTTCTAGAGACTGTATCCTTTTTGAAATATCTGCCATCAATTCATCTTGTTGAGAATGTTTAGATTTCTCTTCTTTGAACTCTTTTTCTATACAGAGGATTTCATCCTCAAGTTCAGAATTGGACCTGTTCAGCTTTTCACAGGTTGCCTCCAAACTTCGTGCTTCTGCTGCCACCTTCTCAAAGCTGGCATCCTGTAAAGACGACTCTGCTTCATAGGCTTCGTACTCTTTTTGAATAAGGCTAAATTTTTCAAGTAGTTCACATTTTTCTTCAATTAGTCCAGAAAGCGTTGCAGCAAGTTGTTTTTCTCTTTCCACATAAAGCCGACTCCTAACGGATCTAAAAGCTCTCCACAGAAAAAGGAGAACAGCAAAAAATCCAACGACAGCTGCACATACCACCAGTTCCCATGGAAAACCATGAGGATTCGAATATGGTCTCCTACTTTCAGGCAGTGCTGCCACAACCCTGCGTAGCTCCTCCAGGACCAGCCCCAGATAGGGCTGAGGGGTAGCGCCGGGCTCCTCCATAGCGCCGAGGCTGCTCTGGGGTCTCCGCAGTAACACTGGCCACAACAAGCGGTGGAGAACACGCAGCCGGGGTCTGGAATCCGAATCCGCACGCGGCCACCAAGCGGAGCGGACCACTGCGGAGCCGGCTGCGGGGGGGTTTGGGAACGCGGGCACCCCACAGGCCTCACAGGCCCATGCTGCTGTCCCCTCATCCCCCCTGCCCCCTTGTTACACTTTACATCCTGAGGCAGCGCAGGTCCCAGCCTGACCCGCCTTAGTTCTGGCAGTTTTTACATCACATATTTTGTTTTGTGTTGCGTGTGTGTGTGTGTGTGTGTGTGTGTGTGTGTGTGTGTGTGTGTGTGTCTTTTGAGGTCGAGTCTCGCTCTATTGCCCAGGCTGGAGTGCAGTGGCGTGATCTTGGCTCATTGCAAGCGCCGCCTCCTGGGTTCACGCCATTCTTCAGCCTCAGCCTCTGGAGTAGCTGGGCCTACTGGTGTCCATCACCGCGCCCAGCTAATTGTGAGTGTGTGAGTGTCTGTCTCTCTCTCTCTGTGTGTGTGTGTGTGTGTGTGTGTGTGTGTGTGTGTGTGTGTGTGTGTGTGTGTGTTTAGTAGAGATGGGGTTTCACCATGTAAGCCAGGATGGTCTCGAGCTCTGACCTCGTGATCCGCCTGCCTGACATCACATATTTTGAAGCTCTGTTGTTTGGTGAATACACTTTTAAAATTGCTGTCTTCTTCAGGGATTAAACCTTTGATCATTATGTAATCTCTGTTTCTGGTAATTTTCTCTGCTTTAGCTGATATACATACAGGCACTAATGTTTGCGTAATATATCTTTATTCATCCTTTTAATTTGTCCTGCCCTGTATTGGTGAATTTCAAGTGAGTTTCTTGTACACAGCACACAAGAAACCTATACGAAAGGGTCATACTTTTAAGTATACTCTTCCATTATATGTCTCTCAATTGGCAGACCATTCATAATTAAACGAATTGCTGATACTTTAGTGCATAAGCCTGACATTTTTTCTTTTCTCTATCAACTCTTGTTTCTCTGCTTATTTTTCATGATTTTCTGTGGGTTATTTGAACATTTGCTTTAGAATTTCGTTTTGTTATTCATAGTGTTTATGGTGTATCTTCTTTTTTTATAGTTTTCTGGTTGCATTTTATAACTTATTGGTTGTTCTAGATATTCCCTTATATATACGTTATCACAGTCAATTGGTGTCATCTGTATTCCAGTTTAAGTGAAGTATAGCAACCCTATGTCATTTTATGTCTCTTTACCCTCTCAAATTTATAGTATAATTGTCTTACATACATTTAGAATAACACTAGACAATGCCACCATTTTTGCTTGAAACATCAGACATAATTTAGGAAATTGAAATCTGTGAAAATAAAGTGAGCATTTTAGAGCTGCCAGAAAGAAATCTGACACAACCTGTTTTGTCTTTCATTTTTTCTTTCTTTCCTTTATCTTGATCATAGATATTATGATGCCCTATCTATTAACTCCAATATCTGGATTATCTGTGAATTTGTTTTTAATAACTGATTTATTTCTTATCAGTCTGTTTTTCTTGCATTTTTGTATATGTGGTAATTTTTTAAAAGTGTGCTGAATTTATGGATAATATGATATAGAGATACTCAAAAATTTTGAATTGTTTTTCTGGGCAGACGTTATATTACTTGTAGATCACCTTGCTGCTCTCAAGACCTAGTTTTAAGCTGTGTTATGGTAATGATGTTTTATTTTCCTCTTAGGACATATGCCTCACTCCTAGGATGTTGCACCTCTCCTAAGAGAATTTTTAAGAGTCCCAACTAAGTTTCTCAGTTGTTTACCAACATTTCCCCATCTGGCTGGATCTGAACTCCAGTAGCTGTCCAGGAAGTTTTCAGTCCTGATAATCTCTTCTGCTTTCTGTATGCCAGCAGTTGCTTTCTCCTATGTCTCTCCTCTTCTTAGCCAACTGTCACATAGCTGAAGAGTCACAGAAGGACCAAAATAACATTTACACACCTATTTCTATGGTTCTCTCTCTCTCCCATATGGTACATTAACCCCCAATTCCCAACCAACTTAGCAGCTTTCAACTCTATTCATTGCTTCTTTTGGTTAACAAGACCAGTAATCCTTGGTTGAGTCCCATTTTCCAGTACCAAGTTCAGAAAGATGCCTTTCTGGGAAATCCTGGCAAATGTGATAGTAACCTCATGTGCCTCACCTTCCTTAAAGATCTCATACCTGACTTGGTACAACAATGTTCTTCAATGCCTGCTGATATGGTTTGGCCATGTCCCTACCCAGATCCCATCTTGAATTGTAGCTCCCATAATTCCCACGTGTAGCCTTGCCTACCTGAACCATGCTCAGCACCTGGCGAGAGGTAATTGAATCATGGGGGCGGGTCTTTCCCGTGCTGTTCTTGTGATAGTGAATAAGTCTCATGAGATCTGATGGTTTTACAAAGGGGAGCTCCCCAGCACATGCCCTCTCTTGTCTGCCATGTAGGATGTGACTTTGCTTTTCCTTTGCCTTCTATCATGATTGTGAGTTCTCCCCAGCCATGTGGAACTGTGAGTCCACTAAACTGCTTTCTTTTATGAATTACCTAGTCTTGGGTATGTCTTTATTAGCAGCATGAGAACAGACTAATATACCTGCCAAGAATTTTTTTCTATGTTTTGTCCAGATTGTGTAGTTTTTTATGGTGGGAGGGTGAATCTGACACCAGCTACTTTGGTGTCAATTAGCCAAGTCATGTACTAATTTATTTTTAATGCAGAGCTATACAATCTTCTTTCTATACTTAAATTTTTAATTAAAATATTACTAAAAATTTCTTAATGATTTTATTTCATGAGGAAAGAGACTCAGTCAGGAATGTAAAGTATGCCTTACAAGTATTTTCTTGCTAACTGTGTGAAATAGATTACAGGAAGTATTATTCGATCCCCCATTTGGCAGATTCAGAACCTTGAGGTTAAAAGACAAAAACAATTTGAAGTTGACCTTACAATTAATTAGAAAGGGACAGACCTAAAACTCAGGTTCAACATTAGACCTCCATATCTTTGGCACAAAAACACACTGTCCCTTGACTTTTGCCCTGTCTTCATAATTCCAAAGAGCCTGAGATTACTTTCAGACTATACCATTTTCATTATTAGTAAGTAATCTGTCTGAATTGTCACACATGAGACAATCATTAGTGTCAGCCAGAAGTGTGACATCCAAGCTCATTTCAAAGCCCCTGGAAACAGACTGTCTTTACTGCCTTCTGTGTAGACGTCCATTACTCTGGGTTCTGAGACTTGAGTCCACACCAGGCAAACACCTCCCTAACTCTTCATCATCTATTCTTATCCCCATGGTCAAAGTTCAAGTCCTCAGCACCTTTCACCTGGACTGTTCCAGTAGCCTCCTCACTAGTTTCCCTACCCCTAGCCACAATCCCAACTGAGCTGTCTCCCAGAATGCTGCCAAATTAAGCATAAATTTCAGCTTAAAAACTTTCAGTAAATTCCTGTTGCCTTCAGGTAGAATTCTTCAGTAAATTCCTGTTGCCAACCTTCTCCTTATCAGGGTCTGCCTTCTCCTCCTGCCTCAAGTTCCAGGTTCCCACCTTTGTACCCCTTCTCCCGCAAGTCCAAACTGATGATTGTTTTCCGAACATTTCACCATGATTCATATTTCTGTGCATTTACAAATACTACTCTTTCTTCCTGAAATAGTTTTCCCTTCTTTCTATAATGAAGCTTCCTGAAATGGTTTTGCCTTCCTTCTACAACAGGAAAACTCCTGTTTATCTTTTAAAATCAGCACCTTGTCCCCGCCAACTCCCTCCAAAAAAAAAGAAAAGAAAAGAAAGGAAGAAGGAAATACCTGATACTGGGTAATTTACAATGAAAAGAAGTTTAATAGGCTTATGGTTCTGCAGACTGTACAGGGAGCATCTTCTCGGCCTCTGATGAGACCTCAGGAAGGTTTTACTCATGGCAGAAGTCAAAGTGGGAGCAGACAGACATCTCACAAGGAAGAGCAAGATCAATAAAGACAGCATTGCAGGGAAACTGCTACACATATTTATAAATGACTAGATCTCCTGATAACTCACTCACTATGGTGAGGATAGCACCAAGCCATGAGCAATCCACCCTCATGACCCAAACACCTACCATCGGGCCCTGCTTCCAACATTGGGGATTATAATTTAACATTAGATTTGGTGGGGACATATCCAAACCGTATCACTCTGCTTCAAGTTGGAGTGTCTTCCTGGAAATTAAAGCTTTAATGTAGGCCAACCTCGGTGGCTCACACCTGTAATCCCAGCACTTTGGGAGGGTGAGGCAGGCAGATCACCTGAGGTCGGGAGTTCGAGACCTGCCTGACCAACTTGCACAAACCCCGTCTCTGCTAAAAATTCAAAATAAGCCAGGTGTGGTGGCGGGTACCTGTAATCCCAGCTGCTCAGGAGACTGAGGCAGGAGAATCACTTGAAACCAGGAGGCAGAGCTTGCAGTGAGCCAGGATTGCACCATTGTACTCCAGCCTGGGCAAAAAGAGCGAAATTCTGTCTAAAAAACAAAAACAAAAACAAAAAAACAAACAAAAAAACTTTAATGTAATAGGCAGACTTCATGAAGATACATTTCATGAAGGCATTGAGTTGGAGGAGTGTACTGATTTATATGTTTACCTTCAAAGCATTCTTTAGAATTATTCTCTCAGCATAGAAGACTACGTACATCCACCTCACCTCTACAGATGGGAGCAGGCGCACAGCCAACTGAACAC
The DNA here is from genome assembly GCF_043159975.1 of Macaca nemestrina. Classification (NCBI taxonomy): domain Eukaryota; kingdom Metazoa; phylum Chordata; class Mammalia; order Primates; family Cercopithecidae; genus Macaca; species Macaca nemestrina. Next base: position 15,172,552 of record NC_092128.1, read on the forward strand.
CCCATGTTTTTTCTTTGAGAAACAAACTACTTGCTGAGAGTAAGAAGTCTTCTGTCCTAGAAGTTGGTGTTAATGTCAGAAAGATAGACCAAGGCAAGAAAGTGCAATAAATATTGGCTTGTGCCACACAAATGGCTGCTTTTTGGTCAGGAACGTGTGCTAGGATCTTCTGTGCTGAAGGATCAATGCCACTGCAAATCCATGATGAATGGGCATTACTAAGCCCATTACTAAGCCCTTAATTAATCCTCAGTGACACGTGAAGAAAACTAAATTTCAAAATGAAAAACGAGTAAGTGGTAGAGCAAGAATGTGAGACAGATCATTAAATTCCAGAATCAGTGTCCTTAACTGAGAGAACATAGCATCATAGCTACTCTTTTCCTAATTGCAAGATCCCAAGATATGCTTAGAGTGGAAAAAAAAAAAAAAACATAAAAATTTACTTTTCTTTAGTGGCCCTTTTTGCTTTTTCATCTGTTCTATGAATCTTTATTCTGAGGGCTGCCTTTACTTTCTCTCTGATTGAAATGGGGCTGACCACCAAGAGACCCCAGCATTGTCGTCATCAGAGTAGGTGTGACTACAGAAGGCCAGTCTTAGCATTCTGCGCCCTGGACCTCGTGACTTGACTATGAATGTTCAAACGACCTAAGTATAGCCAGTCAGTGTCCAGATGAGTGTGATAAAGGCATTAATGGAGAAAGAATTTCTTTCCTTCTGAGATCATGGTTTCTACAAACCATTTAAGCCTGGAATTGCCTTGTAATATTATCTTCACACCAAGAGAGCTTGGTGGACAACAGGCACCATCACCCCCCATCATACGCATGCACATAAATGACAAATCAAAGGCAAAGAGCAATACCCCTAGGGATATTGTTAAAGAATCTAGCTATAGTACTGATTAAAGCTCCAGGTCAACACCTAGACTTTTTTGTTTCCTTAATCAATAAACAGCCTTTTTTTTTTTTTTTTTTTTTTTGCTTCTACCTGTTTCAATTTAGTTTCTATCATCTGTTATCAGGAAATTCCAACTAAAACATTTTCCCTTCCTCAACTCCTTTCCAGCTTGCTCTTAGAGCAATGTGACACCTGTCTTTTTCACAGAGGATTTGCCCTGGAACAGACCCTCCTGGTTTTATATCTCTTTCATCTACTCATGATGGGTGCCCACAGCTCAGCAGGAGTTGGAACAGTGATGATGCAACTCAGTTGCCAGTTTACTGTTGATGGTAAAGACGGCCAACGGTTACCGAGGCCTGGGGCCCTAGAATGCAAAAATTCAGAGGCCACACACTCTCCTAATTTTAAAGGTGTCTTTGGAAACATAAGTTAGACCCAAAAAATCCAGGTTTTATTTCCAGCTTTCAGAAGACAGCTGGAAAGACTGACTAATGGTTCTTTGCTCCCTCAATTTAAAGATAATTTCTTCAAGAAAACTCTATACCCAGCTGTATTGTGACTATGCACACTGCTTTCCTGCAGTCAGACCACCCACGCTTCGTTCAATACTTGTCATCACATTTACGGTTAATGTTTATTTGGTATTCTCTCACCCCACCAGACAATATGTTTCATGATGACTGATGTCTATATTTCTCAGAGATGTATCCGCAATACCAGTCACAGTACCTGACACATCAAAAGCTTTCCATAGGTTTTCACGGACTGAATAAAATTTTACAAGTCTGATCAAGGATTTCTAGCTCCTGTCCCTGTTTAATATCCTACAGAGGCCTATGATATTTACTGAAATCAAAGAAATCCCTTTATTATTCTAGAAAGAAGTTGCAATATGACTTTAATATCTCCCCAATTTTTTTCTGTCTTGTAACAGGCTATAAAACTTTGGGTAATACTGGTCATCAGATTGAATAAGAGGAAACTTTGCAATGATCTCATTTTCTCCTTTTATATATGCAAGAATCAGAACTTATGGGAATATTTTTAGCAATATTTTTGTGGGGGACGATGATGAAAACTTTCAAAGGAAATAATTAGCTTTTAATTAAATTTCTCGGCCCTTGACATTGTATGGTCCTTGTCTTCACCTCTTACCATGCCTGTTTCTTCTCTCTTCTCACTTGAACATCAGCCAATATTAATTTTGGAGACACTCTTCTCTGAATTATCATCTCACCTTGTCCTGCTTTGTGTCACTACATTCTGGATCAAAGGCATTTCTCTAAATTGGAAGATTCCCAAGTGTCTTTATATAATTTGAGTTTTTTCCTGACTTTCCTCAAGATGGCACCCTAAGCACAGGCTCCAGCCTCTTCAACTTCGCTGTACGTTACTAGAAAGACAGATCTTTTCTAAAACTCTAACACAGCATTAAAAAAACAGAAGGCAGGCTCCCTGTAGAAGATGCAGAGAGATGGTATCACATGGTAAAAGAAAACCAAGAATTCACCCAGAACAAAGTGATGCAAAGAACACGAATGGCCACAAGAGGTCTTGCAAGTCCAGAGGGAGCAGATGGGGGAAACAGATAAGTCTCAGGAATGCAAGGATAATGTGTTCCTAATACATCTATTCGTTCTCTGAATTCACAGATTACAAGAAAAAAACCTTTATGCTCATGCCAAAAAATAAATTGAAAAAATCCAAGTCCTGATGATGGTTAAACATTAGCAGCACAGTAAAGTAGAAAAAAACTTCCTCTAAGAAGTAGTGTATCTACCGGAAACCTTCGGCAAGCATTACACTCAGTTGTAAAAAGTCAGATGCATTCACATTAAATTCACAAACAAAAGAAGAATGTTTACTCTCAGTGTTACCTTCAACATACTCGTAGAGGTCCTTATCAGTGCATTAAGACAATAAAAATAAACAAACTGGACAGAAATAAATAAAAGTCATAATATTTGGAAAATATGATCCTTTATAATTTGAGGGTGGATCTAATAGACTAAGTGGACGAATTGGATGTGATAGGGGCAGGTAAAGAAAGATCAAGTATGATACCTAGGCTTTTGGCTTGAGCCATCAGTGTTTTTCAGAACTTTAACTGAGATAATGGAAGATGAGGGTATGGGATGAAGAGAAAATATCAGCTAGACAGTTTGAGATATGAGTCTAGACTTTAGAGGTTTGGGGTACAGAATGAAGAGAAGATATTAGATAGGCAGATATTAGATAGGCAGTTTAATAATGAGTCTAGACTTCAGAGCAGAGGTCAGGTCTGCAAATATAAATTTCGAAGTCATCAGAAAATAGATGATATTAAAGCTTTAGGCCAAATTGAATTCTCAAGAGAAGAACATTGAAAATGCTGCAAACTAACATTTAGAGGCAAAATAAAAGAGAGAGAGAGAGAGATTTGGAAAGACTAGCCCCATGAGATAAGAGGAAAGCCCAAGTTTATTACAGAATCACAGAGCTGTGGGAGAGAAGATATTTTTTTTTAAGGGGAAGAGGAGCAAGATGTCAACAGTCATATGTTGTTGAAAGCTGATAGCAAAATCATGTAAATAAAGATGAAAAAGTAATCTTGGGATCTATCCATATGGGAACCTTGACACGTTACATGGCAGATGAGTTAGAAAGCCAGCTAGGGTGGGTTGAGGAGATCAGGGAAATGAGAAACTTGAGAAATCTCATATTCAAAATGCTTTTGATAAGGAAGCAAAGAAATCAGGGGATAACTGGAGGGATAAAGGACCCAGAGAAGAGCTTATTTTTTAAGGTGATGAGATAATAGAGAGTATTTTTACATCGATGTAAATAATCCAGCATGGGGAGAGAGATTATGACTTATATGTTGGAAAGTGGGGAAAGTAAACTAAATTTAATATTATATAAAATTATAAAGTAGTTTACAAAGGAAACCAGTTGGATAGAACATGATCCATAAGTCAGCCTGGCAAACTAATTTTCTATCAACTCATTTGGATTTGAAGTTTGTTCTATGCTTGACTTTTAAGAAACTTATGTGTAAAAAAAAATACATTTCTTTCAAAGAAATTTGATTAGCTCAGAGTTTTTCGGTGTTTTTGTTTTGTTTTGAGACAGGGTCTCGCTCTGTCACCAAGGCTGGAGTGCAGTGGTGTGACCACAGATGTCTGCAGCCTTGACCTCCCAGGCTTCAGTGACCCTCCTACCTCAGCATCCTGAGTAGCTGGGACCACAGGCACATGCCACCATGCCTGATGAATTTTCCTGTTTTTGGTAGAGACAGGGTTTCACTATGTTGCCCAGGCTGGTCTCAAACTCCTGAGCTCAAGCAATGAACTTGCCTTGGCCTCCAGAAGTGCTGGGATTACAGGCATGAATCACCACACCCAGCCTGAGGTTGTTTTTAAATAGCAGAATATCTGGGGTTTTCCCCCAGTAATGGCACCTTACTTCAGAATATGTCTTTGGTATCTGGGATGCACCTATATTAACAAAAGGCTTATTATTAAAAGGGTGTGGGGAAAATTGGTTAGCCATAAGTAGAAAGCTGAAACTGGATCCTTTCCTTACTCCTTATACGAAAGTTAATTCAAGATGGATTCGAGACTTAAATCCTAAAACCATAAAAACCCTAGAACAAAACCTAGGTAATACCATTCAGGACACACGAATGGGCAAGGACCTCATGTCTAAAACACCAAAAGCAATGGCAACAAAAGCCAAAATTGACAAATGGGATCTAATTAAACTAAAGAGCTTCTGCACAGGAAAAGAAACTACCATCAGAGTGAACAGGCAACCTACAGAATGGGAGAAAATTTTTGCAATCTACTCATCTGACAAAGGGCTAATATCCAGAACCTACAAAGAACTCAAACAAATTTACAAGAAAAAAACAAACAACCCCATCAAAAAGTGGGCAAAGGATATGAACAGACACTTCTCAAAAGAAGACATTTATACAGCCAACAGACACATGAAAAAATGCTCATCATCACTCACCATCAGAGAAATGCAAATCAAAACCACAATGAGATACCATCTCACACCAGTTAGAATGGCAATCATTAAAAAGTCAGGAAACAACAGGGGTGCTGGAGAGGATGTGGAGAAATAGGAACACTTTTACACTGTTGGTGAGACTGTAAACTAGTTCAACCATTGTGGAAAACAGTGTGGCAATTCCTCAAGGATCTAGAACTAGAAATACCATCTGACCCAGCTATCCAATTACCGGGTATATACCCAAAGGATTATAAGTCATGCTGCTATAAAGACATATGTACACGTATGTTTACTGCAGCACTATTCACAATAGCAAAGACTTGGAATCAACCCAAATGTCCATCAGTGACAGACAGGGTTAAGAAAATGTGGCACATACACACCATGGAATACTATGCCCATAAAAAAGGATGAATCCATGTCCTTTGTAGGGACATGGATGCAGCTGGAAACCATCATTCTCAGCAAACTATTGCAAGAACAGAAAACCAAATACCGCATGTTCTCACTCATAGGTGGGAATTGAACAATGAGATCACTTGGACACAGGAAGGGGAACATCACACATCGGGTCCTATTGTGGGGAGGGGGGAGGGGGGAGGGATAGCATTAGGAGATATACCTAATGTAAATGACGAGTTAATGGGTGCAGCACACCAACATGGCACATGTATACATATGTAACAAACCTGCACATTGTGCACATGTATCCTAGAACTTAAAGTATAATTTTAAAAAGGCTTATTATTAATAATTCATAGTTCAAAACTTTCTACGGATGAAAAAGTGCAGATTTGACTAGAAAAATACAGACTGCCTATCTGCTCTCAACTCACTTGATTCAGTTGAATTTTAACCAGACAAGGGGGCATTTTTAGTTTTCTTTTTCTTTTTTGGCTGCTCAGCATTTGGATCCTAATTCTGTTTGGGGGCCTCCTAAAACAGTCAGTCATAGTAGAAGATAGGCCCTTCTTATCACTTATGCACTTAGCCAGTGCACGAGCTTAAAATGCCAAATACATATATTTCTTCCCCTCCACCCTTGTAGCTAGAGTGTAGTCAGTTCAAGTCTACGAGGCCATTGACTCCTCCACAGATGACACTAGCAAGGTGTGAGTATATGGAATAACTATGTTAGTGGCATTCAGTGGCCAGTGGCCACAACAATAGCATTATAACCAATTCTGGTGGTGTAATTTTGATTGTATTTCTGAACATCTGGATCCTCGTTCCTGGTGGATTCAGGCTTGGTTCTCCACATACTCTACCAATTATGAGAGCAATCCAAATCACATCTAATAAATTCCTACCTTGCAGAGTTAACTGAGGCTTTCTTTTTTGTTGATTGCCAACAAGAACCCTGGATGATACACCAAATATAACACACCTGCGGTATCTTCAGGACAACCTGACAGGCTTTTTCTCCAAAAATGCCACCCAATTCTTGAAATTTCTGGAAACCCAAATAGTACTTGCATTTTCCCCTTTATATTAGGTCGTACTTAGCTCACAATGGTCTAAATTATTTTTCAAAGGTCAATATCTGTTTATTGTGAAGATAAAGGTGCCTGTGTTGTGATCGCTGCATGCTATGAAAAAGTGCCATGTGTAACTAATGTTAGCATAAAAAAATTCACCAAGAGGAGGCAGAAACTCAGGAAATATTAATTGTTGAAATCAAGAGTGAGAATCAGTTTTAGATTCCCATGTTTTTGGAACATTTCAAAAGACTTAATATTTTGGTTAAAAAAAGAAATTTATATATTCTGGGATAATGATAAACATATCACTTTGCTACGATTCATCTCGGATTTTTCTCTCCTTTCTTACGGTTTTAGCTTTCCGATTTTGCTTTTGTTTTCATGCTGTGCCTCATCTTCCTTCTAAGCTTTCAGACTAAACATTCCATTCCTTTACTTTTAGAAAAAAAAAATGTGGTTGTGAATGTGTTCCTTTTACAGTAAGTGCTGAAAAACTATAAACTTTAGGCCAAAAGGACAATACTTCTTTCAAAACCCTTCCTTTAACAAATCATTTTTCAGAGCATTAAAAAGGCCATAAAGAGACAGTATGTTTTCCCCAGCCATTGAAGATATGATGAATGGCACATCCTGAGGGTGAATGGAAGAGCCACTTTATAAAGTTTAAATAACAAATACTTGGGCTTAGTTATGGACTTTACACTAACCAGAGATACAAGGCATTTTAGCTGAATGACAGTGGACCAAACTAATCCTATAAAGTGACAAAAGGAAACATTGGGGCCTTCCACTGTGAAATATCTTGAAGTGAAGGCTTGGCAGGAAGTCAGTCTTGCATAAACATAAAAGCCAAACTCTTTTAGAAAACATATTATCAGAGATGATTTATTTTTATGTGAGAATAGTTCTTCTAAAAATATTTTAGATCTTTTTCTTGAATATAAATACTGATTTACTAATATGACCTGTCTTTTTTCATGTCCTAGACAACAACGATTTCATAAGAAGAGGCAAATGGAACTCAGAATAAGCAATCATAGACTACAAGCATAGAATAATTTCAATAATTTTTGCATTTGAACACAAAAAATGAGTTACTAAAAGCATAGTCCCCTTCAAGTTGTAATTCAAACACATAACATAATTTGACTTCAATAGGCAAAGCAAATGACACTTACTTGGAAATTTCTAAGGTACTTACAGAAAGTCAAGGAGAGGACTTAAATTGAAGAAAAAAATATGTCTGACTAATAGTGAATAAAATTGTTATTGATGCAAAAAGCATTGTTGAATGAAATCTTTTCAACATCTTAAATATATAATGGTCTAAACCTTGACCACCTCAAGTTCTTTTAAGAAGCAGGCAGAGGAAAACAGAGAAAGAATGAATATAAGAACATTTACATCCAGAGTATACAACTCCAGAAGATAGAATTTATTCCTATTTCATTGTTGTGTGCACTTTTCCCCCATGATTAACCAGTGCATTGCACAAGAAGGCTGAGTGTTTGTTGAATAAACAATCCCAGAAATAACTGGAAAATAGTGCAGAATAATGAAGAGAGAGCTTAAATAGAGATCAGGAAAGATAAAGCATCTTCTTCCTTTCTTTACTATGTTGAGATACTCTCTTAATATTATTTTCCTTATTTGAAAAACGAAGAGTCAAAGTGCCTTAAGTACCTTTGAGTTCAGAAATTCATTGCTTTGAGAGTAAATATACTTAAGATTGAGTACTAGAATTCAGAATATTGCTGTGCAAGTTAAAAAATAATTCTATCTTTGGGGAGAAAAAATGGGGTTATATTTTGTTTATTTTTTATACTCAGTAGAATAAAGGGGGTCCTTAATTAGTAAAATTGTACATTTCAATATGTTCATGTTTGCACACAGAAAGGTGCTGAGTACATGCTATGGCTGCAGTGCAATGTCTTTTGTAAATGTTAGCTCTTTGGGGAGCAAGCATACCCACATTCACATGGCATTTCCTAAGCCTGTTTTCCTTCTCAGGGTTAAACTCACTGATGCAAATTGCCCAACTGGGTTATAATTAAACTTCTACTCCCACTTTCCTTTGGGCTCTTCAATCATATATACTTCTCTTTCCCCTCTTTTCCCCATAGTCTTCTCTCTATTTTCCCTAAACTCCTGCCACATAGGCCTGTGGTGAGGAGAGCTGACAATAATGAGGCCCCAGGAACTGGTTCAGAGCCTGCTGTAAAACTTTTTTAATTAAACCCTTGAGATTTTAAGAATTTGTAATTAGAATGCATGGTTTGAAATGAACTAACATAACCCTGCCATCTAGCTGGCATAACCCGGTGCCCATGGGTCTGCTGATCTCTGGGTGCTTAGGTCCTGGCAGAACAGACTGTTTCTGACTGTTTCTAACCATTGACCATCCTGTCCCAAAAGTGGGCTTAGTTATGGACTTCACACCCACCAGAGACACAAGGCATTTTAGCTGAATGACAGTAGACCAAACTAATCCTATAAAGTGACAAAGGGAAACACTGGGGTCCTCCACTGTGAAATATCTTGAAGTGAAGGCTTCCTTGAACCTTTTGGGAAGTGTCCCAAATTTTCCTCCTGTTGAACTGTTAGAATGTGTTTAATTTTCCACTATAAGAATAGGTTGCTTTGATGAGTATCTATTGGGATAAGTTTCTACCTTTGTGAAATTTCTTCAAAATAGATTCCCGGAAGTAGAATTAGAGTGGGAAAGAGTAGAAATATATTAAGGGCTCATCACAGATGCCAAATCCCTTTCTTTTCACTCATTCATACAAACAAATATTTATTGAGCACCTGCTGTGTACCAGGTACTCTTCTAGGTGCTGAAATTTCGTTGTGAATGAGATAGGTGAGGTTTCTGATATCATGGAATACCTACTCTACTGGTTAAGGAAGACAATCAGTAAGTGGGCAAAAAATACGTAATATAATTATAAATGGTAACAAAAGCTATATAAATATATAAAATGAAATGATAGAGAATAGGGGTTGGCTTCTCTCCTTCTTTTGTAGCCCATACAATTTATCAGGAACATTGGTCAGCTTTACCTTCCAAGTACGTACAGAACTTAATATCTTCTCTACATCTGTATTGTTATCTCCCTAATCCAGGTCACCATCATCCTTTGCCTGGACTTTTGCAAGAGTTTCCTAATTGATCTCCCTGCTACCATATTACCGCCCCCCCTTCATAGTCTGTTCTCCCCACAGCAGTCAGAATGATTCTTTTAAAGTGTAAGTCAAGTCATATAATTCAGCTGCAGAACACTTCCAATAGCTCACTTCTCTCTCAGTGTAAAATCTGTCATTTCCATGGCTTGTAGAAGAATCTGTGGCCTGAACACTGCTACATCTCTAAACCCATCTCTACCATTCCCCTCCCCGGCTGCAATCCTTTCTGATTTCAAGCATGACCCTTCCTCAGTGCCTTTGCACTTGCTGTATCCTCTGTTGGGAACATAGTTTCCCCATATATTTCTCACTCCTTCAGTTCTTTGCTCAAATATGACCTTTTCATAGAAATAGTCACTAACCATCCCAAATAAAATAGTATGGCATTCCCATGTCTCTCTTTATCCTACTTTCTTTCTCTTCAGGGTACTTATTGTCTCTTGACAAATTTATTTGTATATTTTGTTTATTGACTGTTTTTACCCACTAAAATAGAAATTTCATGGATCAAATACTTTATCTGTGCTGTTCACTGCTATATCCCCAGTGTCTAAATTGATACCTGGCACATAGGTAATGGCTCAATATTTGTTGAATTAATGAAGAAATTAATGACTTTGTTTGAAGCTGGTGAGAAATTTCTTGGAATATGCTGTGAGTCTAGACCATGCGTGTCCTATTCAACTTGCTTTTAATTTTTATCAATGTCATGGATCAAGAAATAGTAGAGGCCCAACAAACTGTATGCTGTCTTGGAGTCCAGCAGTGCTGGAACTGAGGCTCAAGAGAAGTGCAGGCTGCATCCCCAAGATCTAGGCGTGAGTGACCCTGGGCTATCACACTTGGGGCTAAGGTGCAGTGCTGCTGGGGCTGAGGTGCAAGTGGTGCACACATTCCCCATCCTTTGGCCTAGGCTGTTGCCACTGAAGAGAGCACTACCCTCCCCAGTGGCAGGATAACAGCACAGTTGTTGCTTCCCCCATGCAAGCATTCCACCAGTGGCCTGAGGATCACCCAACTCCTTCGTACCATGGGTGGCTCCTCCACACGCCATTGGAGGCCTGAGGGCAAGCCCACCTGACCCAGATTTACCCCCTTCCCATACAAGAGCACATAGTCTAGGGGTCAGGGGATTTCCCAACTCAGTTCACCACCATCGGAACCTAAACACCCCTCCCAGGGACCTACTCACCAAAATGAGAACAACACAACTGGCACTTATCTACATGTGCCGCCCGCGGGTCTAAAGACTAGCCCACGTAGCCCATTGTGGCCACCACCAACACCAGCACATACTTCTCAAGACCCAGAGGATTGTTCTGCCACTGACTCTACCATTGCCCACGCCATACTGGTTGTCCAGAGGTCCAAGAACCTGACACCCACCTTGCCCAAAATTACCACTACCAGGGTGTGAGTAAGCTAGCAGAAGGCCCAAGGGTTAGCCTGCCTGGACCCGCTAATACTAGTGCCAGTTTACACTGCCCCCGGTGTCCAAGAACAGGCATTCTCAGCCCAACACTGGTACCAATGGAGCTGGAAAACTGGCCTACTTGGCTTCCCAGTCCCCAGCAGAACTTCACTACAGTTTCCAGCTGTACCCTAAGGAAATCACAGATACCACTGATGTTGTTTAAAGCTACACTACTGCATGCACCCAGAATCAAAGCCAAATGTTCTACCCAACAAACACCATAGATACATCTTCAAGAAAGTCTTCCTCTACAAAAGCAAATTCAACAAGTTGGAAGAAGCTAATATTATTTCAGATATGTCAATATCAATGTAAGAACACAAGAAACATGAAAAAGCAAGGAAATAATACACCTCCAAAGGAACACAATAACTCTCGAACAACAGATTCCAATAAAAAATCAATGAAATCATGGGAAAAGAATTCAAAATCTGAATATTAAAGAAGCTCAGTGGAATACAAGAAACTTCTGAAAAACTTACAAAGAAATCGGAAAAACAATTCAGGATATGAATGGTAATTTGCCAAAGAGAGAGATAATAAAAAAAAAAAAAACAAGCAGAAATTCAGAAAATGAAAAATTCGTTTAATGAAATACAAAATATATTCAAAAGCTTCAACAAAAATAGACTAGATCAAGCAGAAGAAAGAATCTCAGAACTTGAAAACAAGTCTATTGAAATAACACAGCCTGACAAAACTAAAGACAAAAGAATAAGCAAATTCTCCATAGCATATGAAACACCATAAAGTGGCCAAATATTTGAATTACTGGGGTCTCAGAAGGCAGAGAGAGAACAAAAGGATTAGAAAACTATTCAACGTAACAATATATAACAACTTCCCAAGTCTAGCAAGAGATTTAGGCGTCTAGATACAAGAGGCTCTGAGATCCCCAAACAGATATAATGCAAAAAAGTTTTCATGAAACATTACAGTCAGATGTCTACAGTAAAATACACAGAAATTATTCTGCAAACAGTGAGAGAAAACATATAGTCACCTTTAAAGGAACCCCCATCAGACTAACAGTGAATTTCTCGGTAGAAGCCTTTCTGCCAGGAAAGAATGAGATGATATATTCAAAGGGCTAAGAAAAAAAAAAAAATACTGCCAGAGAAAGATCGACTTCCAGCAAATTATTCTTCATAAATGAAGGAGAAATAAAAAAGTCTTTCCCAAAGAAGCAAAAGCTGATAAAATTCATCACCACTCAACTGGTCCTCCAAGAAATGCTCAAGGCAGTCCCAAACCTGAAAGAAAAAGACAGCATTTACCATCACAAAAACACATCAAAGTATAAAACTCATTGGGAAAACAAACACACAAATGAGGAAGAGAAAGAACTCACACTGTACCACCAGAGAAAACTACCAAACTGCAATGACAAACATTAAAAGAAAAAGAAAAGAACGAAGAAAATACAAAACAACCAGAAAACAATGAACAATATGACAGAAACAATACTTCACATATGGCCGGGTCACGCTTGTAATCCCAGCACTTTGGGAGGCCAAGGCAGGCAGATCACCTGAGGTCAGGAGTTTGAGACCAGTCTGGCCAACATGGTGAAATCCCATCTCTACTAATAAAAAAAAACAGAAATTAGCCAGGCATGGTGGCAGGTGCCTGTAATCCCAGCTACGTGGGCGGCTGAGGCAGAAGAATCACTTGAACCTGGGAGGCGAAGGTTGCAGTGAGCCAATATCATACTACTTCACTCCAGCCTGGGCAACGGAGTGAGACTCTTGTCCAAAAAAAAAAAAAAAAAAACTTCACATATCAATAATAACCGTAAATGTAAATTGATTAAATTCTCCACTTAAAAGATATAGACTGACTTAATTGATTAAAAGAAGTATATATGATCCAACTATGTGCTGCCTACAAGAAACACATTTTACTTGTGAAGACATACATAGACTGAAAGAAAAAGGATTAAAAAAGATATACCATGCAAACAAAAACCAAATGTGAGCAGAAGTTGATTTATTTATATCCGATAAAAGAGACTTTAAGTCAAAAATAGTAAGAAAAGGCAAAGAAGGTCATTATATAATGATAAAGGGATCAATTCATCAAGGGGATATAATAATGGTAAATACCTATGCACCTAGCACTGTGGTACCCAGATTCATAAAGCAAATATTACTAGATCTAAAGAGAAAGATAAATTCCAATACAACAATAGTGAGGAACTTCAACACCCCACTCTAAGCATTAGACAGATCATCTAGATGTAAAATCAACTAAAAAATATTGAATTTAACGTACTATAGATCAAATGGACCTAACAGACACCTACAGAACATTTTATTCAACAACTGCAGAATACACATTTTTTTCTACTCAGCCTGTGGAGCATTTTTCAGGATAGATCATATTTTCAGCCACAAAAGAAGTCTCAAAAAATTCTTAAAACTTGAAATTACATTAAGTATTTTCCCATACAACAGTGGAATAAAACCAAAAATTAATACAAAGAACAATTTTGGAAGCTATACAAATACATAAAAATAAAACAACATGGTCCTGACTGAAGAATTTAAAATGGAAATAAAAACATTTATTGAAACAAGGCCGGGCGCGGTGGCTCAAGCCTGTAATCCCAGCACTTTGGGAGGCCGAGGCGGGTGGATCACGAGGTCAGGAGATCGAGACTATCCTGGCTAACATGGTGAAACCCCGTCTCTACTAAAAATACAAAAAACTAGCCGGGCGTGGTGGCGGGCGCCTGTAGTCTCAGCTACTTGGGAGGCTGAGGCGGGAGAATGGCGTGAACCCGGGAGGCGGAGCTTGCAGTGAGCCGAGATCACGCCACTGCACTCCAGCCTGGGAGACACAGCGAGACTCCGTCTCAAAAAAAAAAAAAAAAAAAAAAAACATTTATTGAAACAAATAAAAGTTGAAACACAAGATGCCAAAATCTGTGGAATACAACTAACGCAGTACTAAGAGGGAAGTTTACACCAATAAACATCTGCATCAAAAGAAGTAGAAAGTTTTAAAATAAACAATGCACCTCAAAGAATTATTATAGAAAAGGAAGAACAGACTAAACCCAAAATTAGCAGAAGAAAAGAAGCAATAAAGATAAGATGAGAACTAAATAAAATAGAGATTAAAAGAAAAGGATCATTAAAGCAAAAAGTTAGTTCTTCAGAAAGATAAACAAAACTGACAAACCTGTAACTAGACTAACCAAGAAAATAAGAGAAGACCAAATAACAAAATCAGAAATAAAAAAGGAGACATTACAACTGATACCAAAGAAACATAAAAGATCATCAGAGATTATGATGAATAACTATACACTAACAAACTGGAAAGCCTAGATAAAATGGATAAATTCCTGGAAACATACAAACTACCAAGATTGAATCAGGAAAACATAGAAAACTTGAACAAACTAATAATGAATAGTGAGATTAAATTAGCAACAAAAAGTCTCCCAACAAAGAAAAGCCCAGGACCAGATAGACTCACTTTCAAATTCTAACAAACATAAAAAGAACTAATATCAATCCTCTTCAAACTATTCCAAAAAATCGAAGAACAGGGAATTATCCCTAATTTACTCTAGGAGGTCAGCATTGCCCTGATACCAAACCAAACAAGAACACACACACAAAAAGAAAACTACAGACCAATACCCCTAATGAACATAGACACATAAATTCTCCACAAAATACTAGCAAAATGAATTTAATAGAATGTCAAAAAGATAATACTCCATGAGCAAGCAGGTTTCATCCCAGGGATACAAGGATGGTTTAACATATACAAATCAATAAATGTTTCACATCACATGAACAGAATGAAGGGCAAAAACTATATGATCATTTCAACAGATTCAGAAAAGGGATTTAATAAAATTCAACATCATTTCGTTATAAAAACTCTCAACAAACTAGGCATAGAGGCACCATACCTCAAAATAATAATGGCCGTATATGACAAACCCACAGCCAACATCATAATGAATGGGGAAAAGTTGAAAACCTTTTCTCCAAGAACTAGAACAAGACAAAGTTGCTCACTTTCACTACTCCTATTGAACATAATGCTTAAAATACCACTAAAAATACTATTTCCCCTAGCCAGAGCAATCAGACAAGAGTAAAAAATAAAAGGCATTCAAATTGGAAAAGAGAGAGTCAAATTGTCTCTCTTTGCACATGAAATAATCTTATATTTAGAAAAAAAAAAATGATTCCACCAAAAACTCCTAAAACTGATAAACAAATTCAATAAAGTTGCAAGATACAAAATTAACATACAAAAATCAGTAGCATTTCTATACACCAACAATAAAACAGCCAAAAGAAAAATCAAGAAGACAATCCCATTTACAATTGCTACAAAAAAATAAAATAAAATATCTAGGAGTAAATTTAACCAAGGGGATAAAATATCTCTACAATAAAAACTATAAAACACTGATAAAATGAATTAAAGAAGACATAAACAAATAGATATCCCATGCTCATGGATCAGAAGAATCAATATTGTCAAAATGACCAAAGAAATATCCAGATTCAATGAAACCCTTATCAAAATACCAACGTCATTTTTTACAGAAATAGAAGACAAAATTCTAAAATTCATATGGAATAGAAAAAAGAGCCAGTATAACCAAAACAATCCTGAGCAAAAAGTACAAAGCAGGAGTCATCACACTACCTGACTTCAAAATATATTACAAGGTTATAGTAACCAAAAGGCATGGTATCGATATAGAAATAGACACAAAAACCAATGGAACAGAATAGAAAACCCAAAAATAAATCTACATATTTACAGCCAACAGACTTTCAACAAAGGTGCCCAGAACATACACTGAGGAAAGGATACCTTCTTCAATAAATAGTGCTGAAAAAATGGGATATTCACATGCAGAAGAATGCAACTGGATCCCTATCTTCCACCTTACATAAAAATCAGTTCAAAGTGGATCAAAGACTTAAAAGTAAGACTTGAAACTAGAAAACCACTAGAAGAAAACAAAGGGAAAACACTCCAGGATATTGGTTTAGGCAAATATTTTATGGCTGAGACCTCAAAAGCAGAGACAACTAAAACAAAAATAGACAAATGGCACTATAGTAAACTAAAAAGTTTTTGCACAGTGAAAGAAGCAATTAACAAAGTGAAGAGATGAACTGTTGAATGGGAGAAAATAGTTGCAAACTATCCATCCAACAAGGGACTAATATCTAGAATATGCAAGGAACACAAACAATTCAACAATTTTAAAAAAAAATTCAATTAAAAAGTGGGCAAATGACATGAATAGACAATTTTCAAAGGAAGACACACAAATAGCCAACAAGCATATTTTAAAACATGCTCAACATCTCTAATCATCAGAGAAATGCAAATCAAAACCATGATGAGATATGATCTCACCCTAATTAGAATGGTTATTCCTATAAAGACAAAAAAAAAAAAAAAAAAACAGATGCTGGCAAGGATGTATAGAAAAGGGAATACTTAACAATAGCAAAGGTATGGACTCAATGTAAGTGTTCATCAATGGATGAATGGATAAAGAAAATGTGGTATAGATATACAATGAAATACTATTCGTTCATAAGAAAGAATGAAATCATGTCATCTGCAGCAATATGGATGGAAATAAAGGTCATTATGTTAAGTGAAATAGTCCAGGCACAGAAAGACAAAATATCACATGTTCTCACTCATGTGCAGGAGCTAAAAACCTTGCTCTCCAATACCAGAGTTTGGGAGGGTGTGAGGGTAGGCGGGGAGAGAAATGAAAAGAGGTTCGTGAAGAAGCACAAACTTACAGTTAGATAGAGGAAATAAGTTCTAATTTTCAATAGCAGACTGGGGTGATTATAGTTAACAACAATATATTGTGTATTTTAAAGTAGCTAGAAGAAAGAACTTGAAATGTTACCAACACATAGAAATGACAAATACTCAATATGATGGATACCCCAAATACCCTGAGTTGATCTTACACGTTTGATGCACATTAAAAATGCTCACATGTACCCCCATAAATGTGCAAAACACTATGTATCAATAAAAGGAAAAGAGAAATAATAGAAAGTCTCACAAGTGTTATACACATGACTTGTTATCAGAATTATATTCAGCAATCCTTTTCAAACCGCAGGTCACTAACCATTACTAGTTTAGCAGGTTGCGAACAGCCTTTTGTTAACAAAAGAGAATTCATCCAGGCTGGAACAGAATATAATTGAATTGAAAAAAAAAAAACAAAAACAAACCTTTATTGCATGTAATAAGGCTGAGTGTTGTTTTGTGAAAGTTTGTTTTAATCGTATGTAAATGGGCTTTCTGAGCACATAACGAAATACGATATAAAAAGTATTTGTTATTATAGGTCACAGTGTTTTTTTTAAAAAACAATGGCCTACAATGTTGATCCTCAGGAATCCACCCAGAATTTCCAGGAAATAAAAATAACAGAAGAAAACAACGAATTGGAAAAACAATGAAAGAGAAGCAAAGAGAGAATCAATGACCAAAGAGTTGTTCCCTTGAAAAAAGTTCATAAATTAATAGTGACTAGCCATATCGGCCAAGATAAAAAGAGAGAAGACACAAATTAACAATTTTAGGAATGAAGGATGGAAATTTTTTTCAGATCCTAGTTATTTATAAACATAAAAATAAATCATACATGTGTCATACATGACACAGCAGCAAAACTCACTGAAGAAGAAATAGCTATCTTGAATAATCTACTATACATTAAAGAAATTGAATTTGTGGTTTAAAATTCTCAAAGAAAAATCTTCAAGTCCAGATGGCTGTACTAACAAGTTTTTCCTAACATTTCAGAAAAATGTAGTATAATTATACACAATTTTTTTCCACAAAATAAGAGAGGAGGGAATGACACCCAGCTCATTTTATAAACTCAGCATTACATATATTAAAAACAAAGACATTACAAGAAAATTACAGACCAAATATCCCCCACAGCATAGATGTGAAAATATTCAATAGAATGCTAGCAATTGTAATCCAACAATACATAAAAAGATAACATATCATTACCAAGTGAGGTTTATTTCATCATGAAAACATAGTTAAGCATTCAAAAGTTAATTAAATTAGTTCATCACATCAGTAGACAAAAGAAGAAAAACATTGCTCATCTCAAGAGATGCAGAAAATCATTGGACAAAATTTGAAATCCAACCATAATGAAAATCCTCAGCAATTTAACATTGCTGAGTAAACATCAGAGTTAATACTAAAAGACCATATGCGTTGCCTCTAAGATCAGGAATAAGGATGAGAAGTCCATTCTTACTGCTCTTTTTAGACACACTGAAAATTCTAAGTGCAATAAGAGAAGAAATTGAAAAAAAAGACAGACAGACTGGAATGGAAGAAGTAAAAATGTTTCTCTTTGCAGATGACATGATTATATATTTAGAAAATTATTAAGAATCTACAAGAAAGGTATTAGAACTAATAAGTAAATTTAGCAAGGTCAATAGTTAGAAGGCCAATGTAAATTTAATACACAAAATCACGTTTCTGTCTACATTCTATATACTATCAATAGAAACTGAAAAATTTCAAGCAGTGCTATTGTAATGATAACAAAAATAAGAAATACTTTGGTAAAAATTTAGCAAAATATGTTTATACAGGTGTTATGATCTGCATATTGAAAACTTCAAAACGCCAATGAAATAAATCAAAGATCTAAACAAATATGAGATGTTCCTTATTCAAGATTTGCAAGTCTCAACATTGTTATGTTAATTTATTAATGTTAATCATAAATTAACCTTCCATAGATTCCATGCAACCTTAGTAGAAAATGCCAGCAATATTCTTTTTGGAGAAATCAACAAGCTAATTCTAAACTTTATATGGAAAAAATCAAAGGAAGTACAAGAGCTGACATAATTTTAAAAAGAACAAAGCCTGAGGACTTAATTATTTCATTTCAAGACACATTAATCAAGATGTATAGATCAGGATTAAAGTATAAAGCTACATTAATCAAAACAACATAGTATTGGTGAAAGGACAGACACATAAATCCACTATAACAAAACAAAGTCCAGATAAAGACTCACATATAAATTATCAATTAATATTTGATAAAAGTACAAAGAAAACTCAGTGCAGAAAAGAGAATTTTTTCAACAAATGATCTGAAAAAGTTTAACATCCATTTGCAAAACTTTTTAAATCTTGACCCATACCTCATACCATATGTAAAAAATCAATCAAAATGAATCATAAAGTGTAAAAAAATAAAAATTCAGAAGAAATCATAAGACCACAAATTGATACCTTGGATTAAACAAAGACTTATTAGATATGAAATTTAATCTCAATCATGAAGATAAAATTGATAGTGATTCATCAAAGTTAAGAACTTCTGCTCTTTGTAAGACACTGTTCAGAACCTTAGAAGACAATCTATACACTGAGAGAAAATATTTGCAAAAGGCATTTCTGATGAAGAACCTGTATCCGAGATTTCTGCCTCTCTTCCCAGTGGGGTCACAACCCTTAGTCCGCTCGGGATATTGGCAACAGCTGAGGCACTAAGTATTGGTTAAAACAAACAAACAAACAAACAAAAAACAACTGAATAAGGGTAAAACAAAGTCCATGAATTATTAGATAGTCCAGAAAAAAAAATCCTCCCGCAGTCCAAGGACCAGATAACAGCAGGAAATGCAGTTAGAAAGAATCACCTGGAAGTAAAAGCTGGAATCGCAAATAAAATTACCAGTTGTATTTTTCAGTTGTTACAGGAGGCAAGTGTCAAAACTGCTTTCACCAGAAAATGTGGGGAGACAGACAGCTTTTGCTGCTCCCGCATGTGAAATGATTCCAACTGAATGGGTTTGCAGGAGAATAGCAACTGATTCTTTTCTCAAAAGAAATCCTGATGACAAGGAAGGATATAAGTTTTACCCGCCTAAAGTGGAGATGTTTTTCAAGGATGATGCCAGTAACGACCCACAGTCATCAAAGGAACAGCTAATTGCTCCAAAATTTTGCTTTGGCGGACTTCTCATAGGCCAAACTGAAGTGGGTATCACCTCATACTACATAGTGTTTTTTTTTTTTTTAAATATTGAAGAAATCTTGGTTGCTCCAGAACTGTATACTGGTTGATATGATGATCAAATTTGGTGTTGATATAACCCCCAAAGAAATTGTTCTTGCTGATGATATTGATAATGATTCCTGGAGACTCTGGCCATCAGTGGATTGAAGCCAACAGAAAGACAAACAGCCTCATCAGGACCTCAAAGAAGTAACTCCTGAAGGGCTCAAGATGGTAAGGAAAAACTTAGAGTGGGTTTCAGAGAGAGAAGAGTTGCTTTTGAAATTAGAAAGTCCGCACAGGATGGCAGTATTGATAGGCTATACTTCTGATTTTGGCCACTGTGAAAAAATCAAGAAGTCCTGTGGAAATCTTGGTATTCCATGTGAACTTCAAGTTACATCTGTGCATAAAGGATCAGATAAAACTCTGAGGATTAAAGCTGAGTGTGAAGAGGATGGCATTCCCACTGTATTTGTGGCAGTGGCAGGCAGAAGAAGTGGTTTGGGACCAGTGACGTCTGGGAACACTGCATGTCCACTTATCAACTGCCCTCTGCTCATGCAGACTGGGGAGCTCAGGATGTGCGGTCTTCTCTTCGACCACCCAGTGGTCTCAGCTGCTCAACCACCCTTTATCCAGAAAGGTCAGCTCGGTTTACTGCTCAGATATTTGGGCTAAACAACCATTTGCTGTGGGGCAGGCTGCTGTTCATATTTACTAATATCTCCTTATAGGCAGAGAAGTTACTATAAGGACATTTTCAAATTACTCTCTTATCCACTGTATGGTCATTGTCAAGTGATAATATAATTAAAGAAATATCTTTTATAAATGCTAATAATGTTCTATTATAAAACTCTAGAGTTATTACCTGACCTTCTATATGTCAATCCATAAGTTTTAGGAAGTAAAACTGGCTATATTTTAGGTGATAAGAGCAATGTTGTTCTCATTCACCCTATTGTCTTCACAAAATTCTAAGGGTATAGTTCTAAATTTTCAATTAGTATTTCAGAAAGTGATTTCTATTTACATGTACATCTGTAGATAAGTTCTGATTTTCTTTTAAAGAAAAGTTGAGATTGGGTAGAAAACAAGGTAGAGGAGCGCTGTTGCGCCCACGGAAAGGGGACTTTCCTGAGACCTTCTCTGTTGGTTGTTAGAGCAATTTTTCCATGTAAACAGTAGAGTTACCTTCGCCATGCCAAATGAAAGAGTTAGTGAATCTTACTTGGCTATGTAACAACAACAACACTCGATCATAAAATGAACGATTTGATTTTTAAGATGGTCAAAATATTTTATTAGGCATTGCACCAGAGAAGACATGCAGATGGTAAATAAACACAGGCAGAAACACTCAGTATCATTTGTGGTAAAAATTATCTTCTTTATGCTTTCCCGTATTCAATTTTTTTCTACTATTAGTAATATTGTATATTACTTCTATCAGAAAAAATAATTTTAGAATTAGTTTGTTCAATTTTATAATCATGCTTGTATTTTTTAAATCATGGAGAGCAAACATTGCTGAGAAAATACACCTATTTTTATGGGCGATGGGTTTTTTTTTCATTTTTTCACATTTTCAACTTTCATTTAGTGAACATATGCTACTTTTTATCCTAAAAAATGTTTAAAAAATCAATTTTACAAGCATGGGATAGGAAAACTCTGTCTTGTTAATAAATGAAGTGAAAAATCTTTGTACCTTTAGTTGTTCATAAGTTGAAAATGAGTAGTGTGATATATCTTTAAACACAAACTTCCATGTTAGCTACATTAATAATGCTTCTTTGCCAGGAACTAATAATCCCCAAGCATATTCCCTTTTCATATCATTTCTGAAATAATCCATGCTATTCTGGGCACCATTTCAACAAGCAAGTTGACCAGGTCAAGTTCACCCAGAGGAAAAGGCCCAAGGTGAATACTCAGGAAAGAATGTGATATCAGAAACTCTAAGGCATCATAGTCTAAGGAAAAATATGAAGATATTCTCTAAATACTTCCGAGGCTGGCATTTAAAAGAAAGAGAATGTCTTCTCTGAATTATCAGAAAACGGAGTTCTATCAATTGTTAAGAATATCATTGCCAAATAAACATTCAAGAACCGGGAGAATGACAACCATATGGGTTCCAGGAACTGTTTGACCTATTTTGAGGCAAACTGGACAGGATCTAATTTGTTTCTTGAGTCTCAGGAGCCCTTTCTCTGATAGGGGGAAGCAGTGGTAATTGGTATTCCTCGGGAAATAGTATTTCCTCAGAGCCAGCATCAAGTAGTTCCTGAAAGTCTGGGGCATTTTTTCACAGCTATTTAAACCAAGTAAGTAGTACTAGAACCCTTTGGTAAAGGCTTGAAAGAAGATTCATGTACCTCATTTGTGGTTATTATAGCAGTATTTATCCTTGAAGGAACATAGTCTCCTTCATTGGAGGGATCTGGGTCTGATGGAATCATTTCTGGGAATTAGGTAAAGGGTCATGATTCTCTGTCTTTGTGGCTCAACAGACCGCTGTTCATTGGAACTCTTATGTGTTCTAAAAATATAGCAAGACTCTAATGGTATGCCTATCTTTTTTTTTTTTTTTAGACTGAGTCTCACTCTGTTGCCCAGGCTGGAGTGCAGTGGCACAATGTCGGCTCACTGCAACCTCCACCTCCCAGGTTCAAGCGATTCTCCTGTCTCAGCCTGCCAAGTAGTTGGGACTGCAGGTATGTGCCACCACGCCCAGCTAATTTTTGTATTTTTACTAGAGACAGGGTTTCACCATGTTGGCCTGGCTGGTCTCGAACTCCTGAACTAAGGAGATTTGCCCACCTTGGCCTCCCTAAGTGCTAGGATTACAGGCATGAGCCACCACACCCAGCCTATTTCATTTTTTTAAGACCCAGAACTGTGGTGTGTTTTTGGCACATGGAGTTAAATGGAATCAAATACATAGAAAACACATAATGTTTCTGAGAGAATTATATTGGCAAAAGTGTCAGCAGCCTGGACCTGAAAAAGCTGAGACTGTAAGAGATATAAAATGACCTCTGAGTCTTCAGTCTTCTAGAATTAAGAAGCTGGGTAAGGATGGAAAAGTAAGGGACTTCCAGTATGCAGAAACAAGAGCTTGAAGAATAATAAATTAAGATGCAACTCCTAACGAAAATAACTAAGACTTAATCACGAAACATTCCTTGCCCCAGGATAGAACGACCCAGAAATATTTGTACAGCAGGCTTTGGGAACAACTATTGAGCAGTAACAGCTATATGCCTACCACTCTTTCTCTTTCTAATGAAAGCGTTTATTTCTGTTACTGTGCCCTCACACCACAATTGTACGTTAAGTGTAAACAGTAAAATTGTCTTTATTATTCATAGATCTCTGACTCAAAGGAAAGCACATCTAGATTTGCTTTATATCACAAAATCCTGGACTTTCTGACCTGATATCAGGGTTAGATGAAGATGGAGGGAATATAAGCATGTGGATAATCATGATTAATAGGGAAGACTGGTAGAAGTATTTGTTCAAATTCTTCACTTCCCTTCACTTCTCACATCACGTATCACATGGCTTCATGGTAGGTAGAGTTCCCTGTCTTCTCACTGTGAGCTTGGCTAGGTGACTTGCTTTGGCCAATGCAATATTTGATGAGACATGAACAAAGGCTTGAAATTAATATATGCAGTTGGGCTTTCCCTACATCATTTTTTGCCATTATTTTAATAAGAATATAACCTGAATAACTTCTGCCCTTCTAGCTTGGCTCCAGAATTAAATGCATTGAACAGAACAGCTCCAGCCAATCTGCAAATCTGCAGTTTGAAGAAGAGCCGCTTCAGTCACCCACAGATACATGAGCAAGAAATAAATGCTTATCACTTGCCACTGATACATTGTGATTTTTTGTCACAATAGCTTTTTGCAGCAATAGTTTACTAATATTGGGGTCCTAGTCCCCTAATTATTTCACAAAATTTATTTCATGAAAATATGAATTCATATCATGAAGTAATCCATTACTTTGGTGGAAAAAGAAAACACCTAAATTTGCTTTTTTCTGTTGTTGTTTCTCAGCCTTGAAACTACAAAACATAAATTGTTTCAAAATCAGATACACTACTGAGTTCCTGCATCAATTGTGGTTCTTTGGTTGTACATCATTACAGCTAACTTAAACAAAAGAGACATTCATTGAAACATTATCAGAAGTTAATGGAATTGACTGGAAGCCTGAAGAATCAGACTGAAAATCAATAGGAACCAAGACAGTTTCTGGAGTCTAGAAGGCAAGAAAACCAGGAATGGTCTAATAGAAGAAGGAATCTGGTTGGGATGCCATGGATGGGAGATGGATAACTTCCAAATATTTTCAGACTTGTTTTTACTTCTTCTGAAGATTCAGATTTCAAGAAGAAAGAATCAAACTGGTTCTTTAGCATGAGAGAAAAGGACCTGAATAGGAGAGAGCAGGATCCCTGGTTACAGTGTCATCCAGCTAAAAAAAAAAAAAAAAAAAAAAAAAAAAAAAAAAAGAGTTAAATCCTGGAAAAAAAAATCTGGCTGCTCATAGGAAGGAAAATGTATGTAAAGAAGAAAAGAACTGTTTTCTGTGCTTGGTAAACCTACACATGCCCCTCAGAGAATGGAGACGAAGTACCCCCCAAAGAACTTCCATTTACCTGTGAGCTTTATCATGTGAGTTTACACTTGCTTCTTCCCAAGCCTCACTAAAATGATAATTAAGAAATTGCAAAAGACATAACCTTCAAGAATCAAAAAGAGAATGGAGATGACAGCAACAAAGTGCTGTTTTGCAAAACAGATGGATGGGTAACCGACTTAGCAGACCAAGGAAAATAGAAACCTAAACTGGAAGTGCAGTAGCCCTAATGCCCAAATTTATACTACAGATTATTACGAAGCCTCAGGAACTCAAAAACAGTCGAGATTAGAAGGCTGAATAAAGGCTGGTTAAAATGTCTGCACAGAAGCAGTTAGATCTCTGAAGTCAATGAGCTGCCATTACTCTATCTTCAGCGGGAACCAGGGAAAGTTGACCTAGAGCACTCTGTACTCAGGGACGACACATGTATCCAAGACCAAGAGTCCTGTGAAAACAGGGGCATTGACTAAGACTCCTTCCCCATCCCCCCTCCAGACCCCATCCTCTCTGAGTTTCCTGGGACGTTGGCAGCCAGCTTACACCTGACAGGCTAGGGACTAGGAGGTCTCTTTCTGAGTATACTGACCCATCAGCAGAAGAGACTTATGAGTCCTGATATTTAGAGATGGCCCAGGGAAGTAGCTGAGGTCCCACCCAAACGTTGAAGCCCACCAATCAAAGCTTCCTCTGTGAATGCCTTGCTTCTAAATAATTTTTCTTGATTCATTTATGAATGTGAACAAAGAGCTAAGAAGCACCAGTCATTTTAAGAACCTCTAATATTAGAAAAATAAACACACAAAAAGAAATCTCAGGGGAAAGAAAGATATTACAAAATACACATAATGCATTTCCTCAGAGAAATTAGAAAAGATATTGCACCTATAAAATAAGAACAAATAGAATATCACATCATACAAGAAAAAGGAACATCAGAGAATAAAATGTTCTTTAAAATAAGAAATTTGAGAGTAGAAATGAAAATTTTAACGAAAATGTTGAGAGGTATAGAATATCTCCCATGAGTAACCCAAAAAGAGAAGAAAAACTACAGAAACTACACACTTAAAAAAAACATAGAGGAATAGCCGGTTGCTGTGGCTCACACCTGTAATCCCAGCATTTTGGGAGGCCAAGGCGGGTGGATCATGAGGTCAGGAGTTCAAGACCAGCCTGACCAACATGGTGAAACCCTGTCTCTACTGAAAGTACAAAAATCAACTGGGCATGGTGGCACGTACCTGTAATTCCAGCTACTCGGGAGGCTGAGGCAGGAGAATCATTTGAACCCAGTGAGCCAAGATCATGCCACTGTACTCCAGCCTGGGCAACAGAGCAAGACTCTGTCTCCAAAAAAAAAAAAAAAAAAGGAAACTTAATAATTGGTGATAGCAGAATAATCTATGACTCAGCCATAATTAATGTTAACATAGATATAATCATGTTCATAGTGAATACTGCTCTATACCAAAATTATGATGTAATTATTATATGGAGAAAGGAAATACGTGTGTGTTTATCTTGTATGTATTTGTGTTGAAGAGAAGAGGTCTAAAAAAGTCAAATTATCCTCTTCCACAGTAAAACGTCAAGAAACAATACATGTATAAAACTGAAAAAATAAACTAGTAATAGATTGACTGGTTTTTAAATAAAATGCAGAGATACAGCTCAGACAGTTAATTTGAGAAGTCAGAAGTGGGGAATGGCAGGATAGGGCTGATGACTTTTTTTCAATCTTACCTAATTATTTTTTAATTTTGATAAAAACTACAAAAGAAGTGTATTCTCTTGCCCGGAGCTTGAGGATGAAGTAGGGTATGTAATAATATTCAGGAGAGGGGCTTACAAAGAATCACCCAGTTAGCAGCAAGGAGAGGTGTCCAACAGAACCGTGCCTCCTCAAGTTCCTCCTGCGGAATGAGGTCAGCTGTGGAAATCGTCATGGAGTGCAAAGGGCAGGAAGATTCCTCAGATGAGAAAACAGAAAGGAATGAGCAGATGCTGCCCTGCAGCCAATAGCTCTATTAGGAAACTTTCTCTAAGTATCTTGGAATCAGTAACAAGATTGAATTTTAGATTCAAGCATACATAGCAGTGTTTTAATTTAAGAGACATAACCCTGAGGATGGATGCAGAGGATTGGCCATCAGGGGGAAGAATGCAGACCGCAGACTGCTGTCGCTCTGTGCGTCAGGATAAATAAGAAGATAATAGGCCGGGCACGGTGGCTCACGCCTGTAGTCTCAACACTCTGGGAGGTCAAGGTGGGAGGATTACTTGAGCCCAGGAGTTCAAGACCAGCCTAGGCACCAAAGGGAGATCCTTGTCTCTACGTAAAAATAAAAAATAAAAAATAAGCTCTTCCCTTTTGTGGCCATCACCAAAGTGGCAGTGGCCAAAGTGAAGTTCAATCCCTTGGTGACTTCTGATCAAAGCAAGTACCGCAAAAGGCATTTCAATGCACTTTCCCACATTCTCAGGAATATTAGGTCTTCCTCTCTTTGCAAAGAGCTGAGACAGAAGTACAATGTTCAATCCATGACCATCTGAAAGGATGATGAAGTTCAGGTTATACACAGGCACTATAAAGGTCAGCAAATTGGCAAAGTAGTCCAGGTTTGCAGGAAGAAATATGTCACCTACATTGAACAGGGGCAGCAGGAAAAGGCTAATGGCACAACCGTCCATGTAGGTACCATGTAGGTACCATGTAGGTGGTTAGCACTCGGCTAAAATTGGACAAAGACTACAAAAAGATTATTGAAGAGAAAGCCAAATCTCACCAAGTAGGAAGGGAAAAGGGCAAATACAAGGAAGAAACAATTGGATAAAGGAATAAAGGAATCTTACATACAAGCTTTCATTAAAACTTGAAATGAAAAATAAAACAATAGCCGGGCATGGTGACATGCCTGTGGGCCCAGCTGCTGGGGAGACTGAGGTGGGAGGACTGCTTGAGCCTGGGACATTGAGGCTACAGTGAGCTGTGATCAGGCCACCGCACTGCACAGCCTGGGTAACAAAGTGAGACCGTGTCTCAAAAAATAAAAAAGAAAAAAGAAGAAGAAGAAGTTAATAATAACGCATGGTGTTTAGTGTAGACCTGCTCTGTGCCTTGCATTGTACTCACCACTACACAGAATTACCACTTTGCATCCTCACTATAGCCCTATATAAACTGTGTTATAAATTCATAACCCTATAAAAATAAATTGTAGAGAAGATTGGTTGAGCACTCACCATGTCTCAGGCATTGCGCCAATATTCCATTAAATCTTCATAACAACTCTCTGGTAGAGGTATAATTGCTATTATCCTATTTTATAGATGGGGATACTGAAAAACAGAAAAGTTCAAATTTGCCCAAACTTCCATAGCTAAAAAATGGTCAAGCCGGGACTCAAAGTGTCTAGTTCCAAAGCCTGTGCATAGACTCCTCACACACAACACTAGCTTATCGCAACAGATGACAGAACTTGGGCTTAGAGGATTGAAGTAGCAAGGCCAAGGGTACACAGCCACGAGGGAGTAGAGCCAGTACTCAAATTCAACCTTCTCTGAACCCAAAGTACACCCTACATTCATACGGCCTCCATAATAGAGGAAAATTCTAATTCCAATAGAATAAGAAAATAAGCCATCCTTTGTGTTAGGAGTAACACTCAGTGATAACGAATACACTGATCAATGGCATAGAAGGGTATCAGGAGTATAGAGATAGAGAGAACAGAGATTAACAAATAACCACCCCCAAACCATGGCAATGTGGATGGTGGGATGGGTGACCTGCATTTTCCTAGCCCCCTCTCCACGCTGGCAACTGCAGCACAGCGGTACAGGGGCTGGACTCTGAGGCCAATGACACTGCCTGCAAATCCTGGCTCTGCTGCTTACTAGTTATGTAAGCTTGGGCAAATTACTTTGCTTTTCTGGGTTTCAGTTTCTTCATCGGAAAAATGTTAGTGATAACGGCATTGTTAGAGGATTAAGTGATTTAGTCATTGTAAGTTGTTGCAAGAAGAGCTTGTATTAAATAATTCCTGACACACACACTAAGTGCTAGCATTGACTATAAAATAATTGTGTTTTTATTAATTAAGGACTTCCTGAAGTATGTTCTGCTCCCAGTTCTGTGGCTAATTCTTGCTGTGTGTTCACCTGCTTGGCCTTGACAGGAGGCTTGCTTTTGTTTCTGTTCTGCTCTTGGCATTCTAAGCCTCAGGAATTTATGTCTTTATCTTCCATCCCAGACCTACTGATTTGGTTTCTTACCTCATTTTGAGCAACCTGTGGCCCACTGCCTCATGCCTCAGATTCCCAAAAAGTAGATCCCTAATAATTGCTCTCAGAAGTCCTTGTTACAAACCACTTACCACTTTGACCCTTCCTTCCCTCCTCCGTAGTAGTTCAGGTCCACGGATTCTGGCATGTCTGTTGGCATGAACTAGAGTGATTTTTTTACTCACTGCCTACTTACTCTGGGACTAAACTCTGAACCTGAGATTTATATTTTAGGTTTGCATCTCTATTGACCTATCCCTCATAGTAGAACTAAAACTGGTACAGCCCTTTACAATTTACAAAGCAACTCCGCAGACATTACCTAATTCAACCTTGACAACAATCCTTTGAGGCAGGCATTTTTATTGTTCCTAAATATATAAGGATGTTCAGGCAAGATAAATAATTTGACCACAACTGCAAAGAGTTACTGACAGAGATAAAACTAGAAATCAAGTCTTCTGACTACACACACTGTATTCTTTTGAAACTCCAACCTGCCTATAAGGTTTGCACACTCTTCATACCAGCCCTCCACCACCCAAAGCCCAGCTATAAAAATTCCCAAGCCGATATGCCCAACCTTGACTCTCACCTCAACTTTTGTACCTACATCAGCAGCTGTTGTACATAATCACCCGCACAGCCACGTGAAGCTCAGCATCCTTTCTAGCTCGCTAGAGCTGTCTATGTGTGTGGGTCCATTTCCATCAATGGTCTCAAGTGTTTCCTTGACTCAACACCTCAGAATAACATTTGACTCCTGCCTCACCCTCACCCATCACACTCTGTTATCAGTTGAAGCTGAAGAGTCTTCCTTTGTGTTGTCTCCCATATGTTTCTTCTTTGCAGTCACATACCCACTGCTCCAATTCACGTCCTCATCACTTCACCCTTGAACTATTACCATAGTCTTCTCCTTGTGTTCATTTTCTCCCTTTTCATTTCATCTGAAAACTACACCAAATTAATCTTGGTAACATGCCACTTCATCTCTCACTGAAAAGCTTTCTGTGGTTCTGCACTTCCTTTAGGATACATTCTCAATGTCTTAACATGCTGTTTCCTAAACCATGTGCTGAGAAACACTAGAGTCCTTGAATATCAATAGACGCTTCATTTAAAAAAAAAAAAAAAGGAAAAAAAGAAATGCTACCTGCTATCACTACTTCTCCATGTACATGCACATTCACTAAAAATCTGAATATACGATCAAGACACTGGAAATGTTTTTAAGCCAACATTTTCAAAATGTATTGGACCACAGAGCACTTTCTTCAGTGAAAACTGTGAATATTTGCTTGGCATTAACATTCCACAAAAATGGTTGAAGATATTCACCTCCTCACCTCCATGTCTCTTTCTAAACTTAGTTTCCACTACTACCTTATACAAATCCTTTCTGTCTTTAAATTGGTTGCTGAGCAAATTGAACTAAGTCCTACCTTTAAGTTTGACACCACCTTTCTCTGACCACCTGAGGTATAGTGTCCCAAATTCAATGCACTGCAGTGTGGACCACATGTCCCAGGTTTTCTACATGGTCCTGGTTTTATGTAATTTGTCCTTCTTAATAAAGATGATTCAAACATAGCATGAAATGAACTTTTTATTTTGAGAGATTTATTTTGATTTAAAATTTTTTTATTGAGTTACAATTGACAAAAAAATTGTATATGTTTAAAGTGCACAAGGTGACAATTTTATATACATTTAAAGTGAAATAATTACAATTAAGCTTATTAGTGCATCCATCAATGATTGTAATAAGTTGCACATTAGAAAAGGAATCCTTTCCTAAATTACATATCCCAATTTCCAATTTATATAATTGGCTTACTGTCATTGAGCACACCTATTTTTTGTATTGCTGATTTGAGGCACTCTGTGTAGCACTACATTGTTAATTCTGTTTTCTGTCTTTTCAGATCTCTCCTACTAGGTTAGTCTATTTTTCTCTAGTACTTATTTATCTCTCAGAGTGAGAATTTACATTGATTATAATAATGGTTCTATGGTTACCTATCACAGACATTCAAATAGCAGAGTCCTTTTTACCCAAAATAAAAATTTCAGTTTTAAAGAGCAAGCTGACTGCCTAAGAAATGAAAACCCTGCTTTAATTTAAGGAATAAGATCTAGTCCTTGGGCATCTCAAAGCCACAAAACTTAAAGGAAACCAAAAGCACTAGTACCAAAGTTCCTACTCCATCCACTTCCAGAGCCCTCTGGGCTTTCAGCTACTGCTTCTTTAAAAAACTTACCCGGTACTCAAGTATCATTGTTGAATAGTCGCATCAATAATTTTGCAAAAGTAGAAAAATGCACCAGTGCATACAGGTGCTTCAATTTAAAACAATTGTGGGTACTAAATTGTTTGTGGGTGATATAATAGGATATTGTGGATTTGCCTTAAAACCTTGCAGCAAAAACAAAAACAACAAAGGGTGGTGGAGCAAACACAGATTAAACGTAATTGAAAAAATGTTGATAGGTATTGAATTGGATAATAAATACATAAGGGCTCAGCTCAATATACTATGTTTGTGTATGTTTGAAAATTTCTGTAATAAAAAGCTGTAAAAATGCATAGGTGACTGATGCTTATTAAACAGGGAGGATGATGATGGTCTTAGTGCTTTTCCCATCAGATCTGTACCCCTATGAGGTTCTACTCATTTCACTGCCAATGGTCAGCTCAACCCAGCTCCTCATTTAATCCCACAGTCACCCAGCCTGCTGTCACTACCCTCAGGCCTCTGAGCAAAAACAACCACGGAGTAACTTCCATCAAGAGAAGGTAAGTAAATGGAGCTAGGTCTCTTTCGCTTTATCGTTTTTCTTGTTTTTTGTTTGTTTGTTATTTTTGTTTTGAGACAGAGTCTTGCTTTGTCACCCAGGCTGCTGTGCAGTGGTACAATCTTGGCTCACGGCAATGTCTGCCTCCCAGATTCAAGTGATTCTCGTGCCTCAGCCTCCCAAGTAGCTAAGACTACAGGCACACGCCACCATGTCCCAGCTAATCTTTGTATCTTTAGTAGAAATGGGGTTTAACCACATTGGCCAGACTGGTCTCAAACCCCTGACTTCATGTGATCCACCCACCACAGCATCCCAAAGTGCTGGGATTATAGGCGTGAGCTACCATGCCGGGCCTTTTTCTGCTGTTTTCTATGTGTTCTTCTGTCCACCAACCTATCTCCCTCCCTGTCAGCCCACCCAACTGCCCACCTGCACATCTGCTGCCCTTCCTTGCTCCAGCTCCATCAGTTTTTGAACTAGCCAAAACCCTTTGGCCAACTCTGCCCCGACCTTCATAATATTTCACCTAAAACTACTGCAGGTATCTCAGCTATCCATAAGTTTTTGTCAACAATTTGACTAATATTAATAATATTTCTCCTAAAACCTTTGTTATTAATTGATGCCAGGAAAACAAATCTTCTGCTTTTCTCTGCCTTCTTGTGTCCTTTTGATTCTTTCTGACAATGTAAATCCTGACTCCACTGCTGCCCCATTCCCAACCTTCTGTGCATGGTTACTTCCAAGATCCTTCAGATGGTGCCTCATGATACACGTCGTCTGGCCTTAAAGAGGCAGGGGAGCATGTAAGAGAAATGAACTTGTCTTATCATAAAAGCCAAAGAAGAAAGAGATTCAAGGATACAGTGATCAAAGGGGCAAAATGCATTAGAAAAACCTATAGAGATTAAGTAGTTAGAAGAAGACTGTGGTAACTAGGAAATCATTACCAATGATTAGTTCAGAAAGAATAGAAATGGATTCCAAGTGCACATAATTCAGTCAAGAAGAAGTCATAGCAAAGACTGATAACATACTTAATGTGTATGTGCACAATGGTAGGAAGGAGAAAAATATGTGCACAATGGTAGGAAGGAGAAAAATATGAAAGAATCTTTTACAGAAAAACATTCAGACCTGGTGGTTTTCAAGACCAGTTAGACCTAAGCATATTGAAAGGCCATAAAAGGAGCCAGTGGAAGAGACTGAAGAATCTAGAAGTCAGAAGGCAACAAAACAGGGTCTTGGAAGTGATAGAAAAGACAGAGGATGAAAATATATATCAAAGTGTTGGTCTTGGACAGGGTAAGCAGACCTCTTTTGTGAGATTAAAAGGTATTACCTTTTAAGGAAATTAGTTTTGAAAAAAGCTAAAGATTACTTTTTGAATGATTTCAATGTTCTCAGTAAAAATGTATTAAATTATATGAGATGATGTGTGTAAAATACTTGGCACAAGGCTTGACACATAATAAATGTTCACCATGTGGTGGTCCCAGGAGACTTAACAGTGGTGTAGTAGCATTAGTCAGAACAGCAGTGAACATTTATTGAGTGTTTAGTATGTTCCAGGAGCTTTCTTAAGCTATTGTAGTGGTAGTGATAGAGGGAGAAGGAGGAGGAGTAGCAATAATAAATAAAAAACATCTGTCTGAGAATAAAGTGAGCAGGAGTAGACTTGAGAAAAGTCTACTTTTCTCAAGTAGACTGGCAGAGATACGGAGATTTCATCAGCAACTGAGCAGACAATTATTAAGCAATTATAGGAACCCACATGAAGTTTGGCCAGGCATTGGTATTGGAAAAAGTTGCTAAGTGTCTGGTCAGAAGAAGGGCTAGTGGAGTGGCTGAAATTATAAGTGGGTAGTCTCACTATATAAACAAGGGCTTATAGGTAAAAGTTTCAGGAAATTTTTTTTTTTTTTTTTTTTTTTGAGAGGAGTCTCGCTCTGTCGCCCAGGCTGGAGTGCAGTGACGCGATCTCGGCTCACTGCAAGCTCCGCCTCCCGGATTCCTGCCATTCTCCTGCCTCAGCCTCCCAAGAAGCTTGGACTATAGGCGCCCGCCACCGCGCCCAGCTTTTTTTTTTTTTTCTTTTTTTTTTTTTTTTTTTGTATTTTTGGTAGACACGGGGTTTCACCGTGTTAGCCAGGATGGTCTCGATTTCCTGACCTCGTCATCCACCCGTCTCGGCCTCCCAAAGTGCTGGGATTACAGGCGTGAGTCACCGCGCCGGCCCAGGAGATAATCTTAGAGGAAGGTTAGTGACAATCGGTCAGGGGGCTTAACGATCTCCTTGCTATAAGCTAAGCTGAGGAATAGAAATAGTCAAGAATGGGAAGCATGTTGCACAGTTTAGTCGCATCCTTTGTCTAATTTTTAAATTAATTAGTGATATTTCCTTATATAACTCTAAAATTTTTGTCATTAATGATGTAAGTATCATTTCCTGGACTATTACTCTGACTTACGCTGTCCTGTGTTAGCCAAACTATTTATTTTTGTAGTCAAATCCATCAATTTTTCTTGAAAAGTACTATGCATTTTATATCTTGTTGGTATACCTGGAGCATTTAACTGATTATTTCTCATATGATTAGCCTACTTTCCATAAAACATGTATTTTAAACTTAAGGCATTTTCCACTGGTTTATGATGCCATCACCATCATTTACCAAGTTCATGTAGAGGTATCAGTCTGTTTCTGGACTGACAATCTCGTACTGTATATCTACTTATTATTATACAAAAAATGAATATATTTTACTAATTGTTGCTTTGCAGTATTTGTTAATATCTAGAAGGATTAGTCATCCTTTCTTCTCTCCACCTTAATTCAAAAGTTAAAATCTGTATTAACTATTGTAGGACCTTTATTTTTCTCTATGTATTTTAAATTAATATGGAATTTTCTCCATGATTCTTGTAGTAGTTATTATTGGAAATGCATTAACTATATTCCAAACTTAGAAAAACTGATGTATTTACAAGACAAAGGCTCCCCATTCATGAACATAGTATATTTCTCCATTTATTTGAACTTTCTTTCTTGTGCTTTACTAGGGCTTTGTAATTTTTTTTTAAATCCTATGCATTAAAAAAATTAATTTCTATATATTTTATGAGTGTGTTGCTTCTTTTTATTATGGTTTCTAATATAATATTGTTGATATAGAGAAACCTTATTTACTTTTATATGTTGATCTTACGCTAGAAAATTTTTCTGAACTTTCTTATTGGTGTGACTAGTTTGCCATTAATTCTCTTGCATTTTAAATATAAATGATCATATTGTCAGCAAATAATTACAATGTATGATTTATAACAATTATTTTCTTTTTCACTGTATTGACTAAAATTGTTAGTACTGTGCTGATAGGTATCACTTATATAAAGTATATATGTCTAGTTCCTGACTTGAAAATAAGTAGATTTATCCATTAAACATGAAATTTGTTGTAGAATATTTGTACATATGGTTTATCAGATTATAAAATTTCTGTCTATTTCTAGCTTTCTGATAATTTTCATCATTTTTTTCATGTATATTGAGATGACTCTGTTTTAGATTTTCTGGGGTTGAACTATCTTTCTGTTCCTGGGAAAATTGTGAAAATACGCTGCTTTTTAAAATGTTGAAGCTGGTTGGATAATATTTTTAAATGTTTTTAACTGTAAGATTAGTGTATGCATTTTCTAAATTATGCAAATTTTATCAAATTAGTTGTCAATGTTTTCTCTTTTTTTTCATTTTCTGTAAAAAACTTACATGATATTTGGGAATCATGTGTCTCTTGAAACTTTGGTAAGATCTACCTGTAAAATTATTTTCCATGGGAGTAGTGAAAAGGGCAGAGATGTTATCTTTTTCATAGCAATTTAATGTCATTAATGATTATTATTCTAAGTTTTCTGCTTTTTATGGGGTCCGTTCAGCTTTTATCTTCAGATATGTGCCTATTTTATCCACAAATACTTTTTAATAATATTCTTTTATTATTTTTAATCTCTACTAGACCTATTTTAATTTCTACCTTTTCATTTTTTATTCATTTGTATCTTTTCACTTTTTTGCTCATTGAAAATTCCAGAAATTTATCCACCTTCTTAGAATTTTCAAAAAAAAACCAACTTATGATTTTTGGTAACGATCTCTTTTTTGTTTATTTTCTATGCTGTTTATTTCCTTATGTATTATTAATTTTTAATAATTTAGGTTTACCCTATTGGTTTTTTCCATCATCTATATTTCTATAAATTTGTTTTAAAACATTATGCAAACCTTCAAAAGAAATTAACTTTTCCTCCTTAGGTTCATAGATAGTCATCAAATTAGTAATTTAACCAACCTCTTCTCAGCTGGAGTCAGAGAAAAGCAGTATCTTCTCTCTAGAAACAGGCATCCCACCAGTCAATCTGCAGTCTGGTGACAAATGGCTAAGGAATGTGGAGATGATGTAAGTATTTCCAGTCTCTGTTTAAACACAGATCCCACAGGACTCTAAGTTTGAGGAAACTCACAGCAAGAGGAGACAGAAGTACCACCAATCTGAAGAATCCCAGCCCCGTATAGAGAATTCCATTTGTTGACAGAACTCTTGAACTAAAGCCAGCCTCCAGCCAAAGAAAACATGAAGAAGAAAACGTCCAGCTCTTGGCACTGGTAAACTTTGCTTTAGTTCAGGGCTTATACATCCTGAAAATTATGTCCAAGATCCTCCTGGCACTGTTTCCAAAATTCTGAACCATGACTACACTGCTGTTTGTGAATGATATCATCACATTTGTGACTCTTAATCACCAAGGAGGCCTGTCCAGACCAAATCTTTTCTCAGCTGGTTTTCACTTTACAGGGAGACTATGTGCAGAAAAAGAATGAGAAGGGGAAGGAACTCTATGTCCTGAAAGCTCAGTCCCAGGAAAAGTTGAGAGGGACTTCTATATTGGAAATTGTATTGATCATGGCTCTACAATATAATAGGTAATATTGGTGTGGTGCTTTAGGATTAACAACATGTTTTCATAAATAGATCTCATTTAAAATCTCAAAACAACCTGCCAATTAGACACAGCGGGCATTACTATTGTTATATTTTAGTCATGTGATCTAAGGCTTAGGCGAGGTAAATTCTTTCTGAAAGTATACATAGCCAAAAAAAAGGAAATGTAAGATAAGACCGCATAAAACCCTAGAATTTTACAACCCAGAATTTTGTTCCAACCCTTACCTTCTTCTAGGGGTTTGGGGAGATGGAAAAAAGTAGGATCCTCAGCTGCCCATAAACCCTCCCCATCACCTTTAGCATAGAGTTGTGTAGGGACTGACATAATTGTTTATTATCAATAGGGGACGTCACTCTACTATACGATAGAATCCTTTTCCATGTAAATATTCTACAATGCTGTACATGTGCAAAGTGGGAGATAGGCAGAACACAAGCCTATGGTTTGCTCAGCGGAAAAACTGAGACCAGAGACTCTCCCAGGGTCTCTGTTTCTCGTTTTGTCTCATCTATCCAAACTCAGCACCTTGGAGCACAGCAGGGATAACCTTCTGGACCCCTTCTTTCTCTAGCTATCCTCAGTCTCATAGTGATCTCCTCCAGTTTTATAACTTTATTTTTTATTTTTATTTATTTTTACTTTTTTTTGAGACAGAGTCTAACTCTGTCACCCAGGCTGGAGTGCAGTGGCACGATCTTGCTCACTGCAACCTCTGCCTCCTGGGTTCATGCAATTCTCCTGCCTCAGCCTCCCAAAAGGCTGAGATTACAGGCATGCGCCACCACGCCTGGCTAATTTTTTGTATTTTTAGTAGAGACAGGGTTTCACCATGTTGGCCAGACTGGTCTCAAACCCCTGACCTCAAGTGATCCACCTGACTTGGTCTCCCAAAGTGCAGGGATTACAGGTGTTAGCCACTGCACTCAGTCCAGTTTTATCACTTTAAATGCCACCTACATTTGATGACTTCAAATGTGTGCCTCTAAACTGGACTTATCCTGTGAACTACATGTAGATCACATGTCCATTGAGACAGATGTCTAAGTGGATCTGCCCAAATACCCATTAGACAGATCCATTTGGGTATCTAATAGACATCTCAAACTTAGCATGTCTTGCACTAAACCTCTGATCTTACCTCCTCTAAAACTTTCTCCACCTGAGGCTTTCCTCCTTTCAGGAAATGATACCTCTCTACTTTCTGTTGCTCAGGGGAAAAAGTCACTCTGACTCCTCTCTTTCTTTACACTCCTTAGCTAATCCATCAGGAAATCCTGCTGGCTCTATATTTTTATTATATCCAGAATCCACTTAGATCTCACCACTTCTACAGCGAATCTGATTCAAGTCACATTTTCCTTCACCCGAATTATTGTGAGACTGACTGCTTCACTTTTAACTGGTCCCATACAGTCTGTTCCCAACACAGCAATCAGCATCATCCTTTTTTTAACCATCGTGTCCTGAAAGCCTCACGTGGCTCCCCATCACACTCAGAATAAAGCCAAGTTCCCACAATCACCTGGAAGGCACCCCCAACTGGCTGTCCATTATCACTCTTCTGGACTCACCTGCCGCAATTCCATCCTCACTCCCTCCACCAGAGCCACACTGGCCTCCTTGCTGGGATGGCAACACGCCAGATCTGCTCCCTGCTCAGAGCCTCGACTAGCTAATTCTTCCACCTGGAATGTCCATCCCCCACATAGCCAAATAATTCACCTCTTTACCTCCTTCACGTTTTGCACCAAATACCACTTTCCCGTGAAAGCCTTCCTCAAACATTCTATTTAAAATTGCATGCCGCCCCTCACATTCACCATTATCCTCCTTTATTTTTCCCCACTGGACTTATCACTTTCTAATATGCTGCATAATTGACTTAATTTGATGATGGTGTATCTCTTCTCTGTAGAATATAAGCTTCATGAAGACAGAGCTTTTGGTCTGTTTTGCTTACTGATCTGTGCCTCAGTATCCAGATCACAGTCTGACACATAGTAGGTACTCAATAAGCATTTGTTAATCAATCAATGAGTTAATTAATTAAAACAGATGACCTCTAGAGTTCTATGATTCTGACATAAATATACACAGGCAGGATCATAATCACACACTCAAAAGCATGCCTTAAGCTCTCAAACTTGAGGGGATCTGCAATCCACTGGTGCAGGCTTCCTACGGCAGTTTCCTGCACACATGTGAGAGTTAGGGAATGCATTCATGCATCTAAACAGCCAGCTCCCTACTCTAGCCATTGAACGAATGAAGACGTCTTAGACCTGTCGGCACCTGATACTTCACCATGGGATCTGGAGGGGGCCGCCTGGTCCAGCACGCAAAATGGGAATTGCTGTGAGAGAAGCAAGAAGCACTCTAGGGAAAGTGTGTCACCTGTGGGACAGACAGCACACTGGGCAGGTGGGCAGCTTGAGATGGGAAGAGCTGTTTTTCTTTGGACAGCTGCAGAGGAGTTGTCTGTGTGCCAAGCCCCTCCTAGGTCTCCAACCTTGAGGAGGGATTTTGTGGTGAGTAATTAATCACAGGATGCTTTTGCTCTGGCCCTCCCTTTGGAAGAGACTAGTGTACTCCTCTCCTTCCTATCTCCCCACCCCTCCAGGGAAATAAAGCAAGCTAAGGTTATAGTTCTGACCAGACACAGCTCATCAGAAGCTACTGTGGAAATCCCCACTTTGGCTGCTCACCCTCCTCCCAGCCTCTCCATCTCTTGTTTTTCACTGTTCAAGCTCTCCCTCTCCTCCCCACCTGCCCACG
This sequence comes from Macaca nemestrina, assembly GCF_043159975.1. Taxonomy (NCBI): domain Eukaryota; kingdom Metazoa; phylum Chordata; class Mammalia; order Primates; family Cercopithecidae; genus Macaca; species Macaca nemestrina. The sequence continues at coordinate 15,212,217 of NC_092128.1, forward strand.
GCATCTCCACAGTCTCCTCTCTGTTTTGCCTGGGAGCTCTCCCACCTCCAAGTACCATGAACTGAGTCTCCTCTCCGCCCACCTCCAAGTTGTTCCCCTCTCTGCACCCAGGTAAGGAGAAGCCTGGCACTGGGGGGATTGGTGGGCAGAGGAGAAGGAAGCACCAAGAGTAGAGCATGAAAATAAAGAAATCAAAACACTTTCCAGCTTGCTTTGCCCACAAGAGACAACTCCTTGTGACACGAGCATCTGTTCCCACGCAGCCACCTTCCTTCCACCGGATCTGGCACCCCACATCAGAAATCACGAAGCACACAGTGTTTTGTGTGCTCCAGCCTGTGGCACCTCCAGTCGCGGGTACACTGAGGTGGAGTGAGGTGGGAGGAACATGAGGCAGCTACCGATGCCAGGACTTGGAGGTTCTGCTTCCATTTTTATCAAATGATTTTGCCCAAGTGCATCCGTTTTGCCTCAGCTTTCCCATCTAAAAATAGGAAAGTCTTGTCTTCTTCTCAAGTGCACAGAGGATTGCATGGCGAGAGGCATCCAGTGATGTGTTGTTTCTATAGAATAATCTGTAAAAATAGAATTGAGGAAAATATTATTTCTTCAACTCTTAGAAGCAGAATAGAGAATATTCAAGAAGATGATATCCTTGATTATTTTTTAGCTCCATGGGAGAACAAATATTTGACCTCAGACAAAGCCTAGGAAGGAAAGGCTCCATGTATTACCTCAACATTCCTTGGTCAAAGAACAAAATCCCCAGGCCCCAGACCACATCAATAACAGGGTCCACCACTGAAAAGACTCCCCACTGAAGAGACTGGGCCCCCCTCAAAGCCCAGCCTCGGGCCTCCTGAATCATTTAGTCACTGAGTGCTCTTTATCAGCAACCACAGGGATCCATTCTGGAAACCCTAAGGCAGGCAATTGGATGGCAGGGAAATGATCCCATTGTAAAGAACTCCCCTCAAGCCTGTAATCCCAGCACTTTGGGAGGCCGAGGCGGGCGGATCACAAGGTCAGGAGATCGAGACCACAGTGAAACCCCGTCTCTACTAAAAAAATACAAAAAATTAGCCGGGCGCGGTGGCGGGCGCCTGTAGTCCCAGCTACTCAGGAGGCTGAGGCAGGAGAATGGCGGGAACCCGGGAGGCGGAGCTTGCAGTGAGCCGAGATCGCGCCACTGCACTCCAGCCTGGGCAACAGCGTGAGACTCCGTCTCAAAAAAAAAAAAAAAAAAAAAAAAGAACTCCCGAAGCCAAAATCACAAAATCACTCGCATCACTCTCAGGGGTGACAGATTTTCCAAGGGGCCTGCAACTTTCTGTTGCAGCATTTGAAAATAATCAGCCACATTCCTGGAAAGTGGCTTGCCTGGGAGATCAACAGTGTTTCTCTCACCGTGTTTTCTTTTACATTTTGATGAATCATGAAAACATCTTGGCAGTGCTGAGATAGCCTTGGTTTCCTCATCCAAGCAGCTCCCTTGCCCTGGTACTTCATTCCAGCTCTCAGTCCATGGCCAGCAAGAAACAGAAAAACATCTTTTAGAAGGAGGGTCTTGCTGGGTTTTTGAGGGAGATCTCTTGCTGTTTTGTAGCATGAAATGATGTTCAGAAGTTTAAAGTATGTTCAAGCTGACTAAAACCAACTTCATGGAAAATGATAGTTATTTTTAGAAACAAATTTTGAAAACAAACTGGCTTCCCTATTAAACGCTAATATTTTTCAAGTAGATAAAGTAACTAATCCTCAGCCCTAGGGTCGTTTTCAGAATGTGAAAGTACAATATCATACATTTGTGTGTGATGAAGTTGACCTTCACAGCACCAGAACTGGGACAGTCTCTCCACCAGATAATTTTGATGTGGAACATTAAAGTCCTCATTTTTGAAGCTTATCCCTCGTCCTCTGGCAGAAGCCTGAGTGACAGACATTAGTTAAAACGGGTGCTGCCTCATTGAAGTAGGGAATTTTTTTTTTAAGTATCAAAGTCAGCTCTAATATCAGCAGGACTCCTAGATTTTCCTGGATCAAAGCTCTTCTCCAGATGAAAATGAAAGAGAACAGGGAGCCTGAAATGATGCTTTCCTCCAAGCCCTGATCCCACCATCGACTTTGCAGAAAAGAAAACTAACAGTGGCAACTATTCAGGAGGTCTAAACACAGGTACACATATTGTCGGGACTGGTAATTATGACTTGTCCGGAAGCTTGAGGGGAACATGTTGGTCAAAAGGCAAAAACAAAGGTCGCATATTGACCCAGAACTAGCAGACTAAAAGACTGACCATATAACCATCATGTTAAAGAAGGGCTCCAGGGCCGATGCCACAACTACCCAGGATATCTCATTTGTATAACATGCAGAATCACTAAACACTTCAGAAAACACCATAAAGGGGGAAAAGCAAGAATGTTTGTGTAAGGGAAACATTCCCTATTGAATCCGTTAATTGTTAAATGCTTTTGAGAGAGAAAGAAGCTAACAAGAAACTAACAGAGGGTCTCTTCTATTTAGACTTTCAAAAGACCTTGACAAGATCTCATACCAAATTTAGTCATCACAGATTCAGTAGGCGGCTTTATCATGTAAAAGGAACTGGCTCACAAGACAGAAACACCATGCAGGCAAATAACACATATCCCAGGGATGGAGGCTGAGATTATAAAAGGTTGGGGAGGGACAACACAAAGAAATCGATAAATCCAAAGATGACATTTAGCTCCTTTCAGTAAAGGAATTACCAAATTGATGAGGAAAAAAAAACACTAAAATATGTGGAAGTTTGCATGACAGCAACAAAAAAAAAAAAAAAAAAAAAAAAAAAAAAAGTAAATGAGTTTTATTTCAAAATATTTTATTTTATAAAACAAATTTGAATATAACATATATAATGCAAATATATGTAAATTAATGATTTTCAGGTTATCTGTCATAATCCAAGGAAAAGGCCTGTATGATGTAGGGAAAGGAGGCATTACAGTAATTGCAGTTGTCAGCTACTATGCAAAGGGAGCACAAAGACTGACATGACATTGTAGAAGTGAGAGTTGTCACATGAAATGATTAGAAACCACCTTTTGTTAGCTTCTTTGTGCCTGGCACTGTGTAATGGGCTATCTTTATAATATGCCTGATTCTCACAGCAATGCTGTGAATTAGGCGTCATTATCTCCATTTAGATATAGAGACTGAGGATCAGGGAAATTGAGTACATCAACGAAATTCAATGTGGCACATAAGTGATTAAGCCAGGATTTTAATCTAGTGATGTCTTCTTCCATAGCCTGTACAGTCTCAGAAAGACAGTAGGAAGTGTAAGAGGATAAAAAAGTGGAAAGAATAGAAATAGGGGGATAGATAGAAGATAGACAGACAGATAGTCAGACAGACAGACTTCCCTACATCTATGTCTACTCATCTCCCCATAAGGTTCCTACACCCAGAATACACTCACTTTGTTTCTTGCACCTCAGAAAGAGAAAAGTCACTAGGAAATCCCCTGAAACAGCACACTTACAGAGAGTTCCACAGTGGGAGGATGAATACTCAGAGAAAATATGACCTAAGCCTGTCAAGTAATAAACGATAAAAGCACAAATGCTTTCAGTGTTTTTGTGCACCTACTATGTATCAGGTCTGTACCAGAAATGTGTACATGTTATTTCCATGGAATCATCATCAAGCCTCTCTTTTGTTACCCCCCATTGAATCAGTGAGGAGTCTGAGGCTTTGGAAGAGTTTATTACCTTGCCCCTTCCCCAAATCAAGCATTCAGAAAACAACAAAGCAGAAATATAAACTATAAACAACAAAGTAGAAATATAAACTATGGAGACTCCTTTTACTTCACTAAGGACTAAGGCTAAACAAAATAAAAAAATAAATAAATGAATGTATAGTGTGTTATTCCTAAAAGGAAGCACTGGATAAAAATGGGTTCCAGAATAACTTATGTAAATTCATAGACCCGAAGCCCATGAAGAGTTATTAAATGAGGCTAAGAAATCCAGGCATATTCATAATCTTCTAAGTTTAACTTCTTACAAGATCAGGGAAATGATACAATTTTATCCTAAAATATTATAGGACAATGATAAAATTCTGCTGTGACCCCTCCTTTGGTGCTTTTGTAAACTACAATACCAGATCAGTAAGCTCAGGTCTACTCTGGAAGACAATTCTTACAGAAATAGAACCATTCAGCCAGAAGTATGAGAACCAGGCTCTAATCCAGTTTTGCTGCTAAAAGACCATGGTGAGATTCAAGTCTGATTAGTGACATCTCTGGACCTCACATGAAGGCCTAGAATGTTTGACCTTTAAGCTCCATTCCAGTTCAGCATTCTATGGAATCCTCAAAACCTGAAAGGGGCTGACTGACCGGTCTCACGTCTCCCATCTCACATCCACCCATTAGGGGTGCTTCCACTAACTGTTGAAATGGTCGATTAAAAACATCATGATTGCAGATCATTTTAATTATTCTATACAGCAAAAAATCAAATCCCAGATCTGCGTCTCCAGCCCAGCGAGGCTCTCAGCCACATCCAGATGTCCTGGGCAACCAGCCAGCCATGACTCTGTGGGTGCTCCATGGAGTCTTATCCAATTAAAAAAGTGAATCTGCCGGAACAATAACAATAGCAGCAATGAATGTCAAAGCTAAGGAGAAATTATTTTTAGATTTGCTATCTTAGATTATCTGCATTGCTGCTCACATCTACATGTCCTCAAGAAAAATGTCAACAAAGGGAAATCTGAGGACAGAAATGCCTACAGACTGTGGGTAATTTCTCTTCTGCAGAAGGTGGGAGATATGAAAAAAAGGGTAAGATATATCTCATGAGGGAAGGAAGTTTTGGAAAAAGTATAAATAAGGGCGACGATATATGGATAAGACTATGGACTATTGGGGACTAGATTGCTTGGGTATAAATCTGGCCCTACCGTTAATTAGCTACATGATGTTTCATTTCCTTAGGCCTCAATTTCCTCATCTATAACGTGGGTATGCAGAGAGTCCACTTACCTTATTGCGCTGTCACTAAGAATAAGTAAATTAAATTTGCAAAGTCCTTGTGAGCATTGCCTGGCACTCTCTTAAATGTTAGCTGTTATGGCTGATGTTATTCGTCACTCAGAAGAGTGAGAACATCTGTCCTCTCCCTGGGGGAGGAAGGTGGCTTAGGCAGGCCTTGTGGTGTTTCCTTCTCTCTCTGTAGCTTCTCCTGCAAGGGTAGAGTTGGATTTGAATCACTGAAGCTTTGAAAGTATCTGTTCTCGCTCCCTCTCCCAGAGAAAAGATTCTTGAACATGCATTCCTAGAATTTGTGACAATTCCTCCTAAAAACTCTAAGAGCAAAAACACCCCTTAGTCTCTTTTCCATTTAATTAGCCACTTTGACTTGCTTCACAGCACCTTGATTTTTTAAATTTTATCGTGTAGCTAACAAATAATAATTACACATATTTATGGAGAACTTAGTGACGTTTTGAAACGTATAATGTATAGTGATATTGTATATCCATCATCTCAAGCATGTATCATTTCTTTGCATTGCAAACCTTCAATATCCTCCTTCCAACTATTTGAAACTATATAAAATTGTTAATCACAGTCATCCTCCAATGCTATAGAACATAAGAAATTCTATCTAGCAGTAATTTTGTATCCTTTAACAAAGGATCTGTCCCTAGCCCCCTTCCCCCTACCATTCCCAGCCTCTACTATCCTCTTTTCTGCTTTTTACTTCTGAGATCAACTTGTTTTAACTTCCACATGAGTGTTTTTAAAACATGATGTACCTTGAGCTGCTAGGTATTGGTGCCATCAACGGGCCTTGCTTGTCATCTACATTTCTGTGTGGTATGAACATGGAGGAAGAACTGCGATGTTTCTGTTTCTTTTCTTATGCACTCCCCTGCACCCATCACACTTCTCTAAGGAGATGGAGAGGAAGAAGTAGAGGACAGAGCAGAGGCGGAGAGAAGAGAGCTGTCTTGGCACTTTAGGAATCCTCTAAGATAGCCAGGCCTCTCTCTCGTGTTCATAGCAAACAACAATTGGCAAAGAGGAGGCACGTAACACAGGTTTGTTACATTTGCTCAGTAGCATGAAGGGTGGCCAAAAACTGAAAAGTGAATGATCTAAAACAGATGGGAAATGAATCCACCTCCCTCAGACCTACCCAAAACCCAACCCTGCTCTTTCCTTAGAAAGTCTTCTTTCTAGTGGAAGACTTCTTCTTTCAAATGGAAAACATCCATTTGAAAGTCCTGCCCTCAGATACCATGAGGAAGAGCACAGGGTGACACAGAGAAATAAAAACCCTTAGAATTCTCCTCTCAAAAAAAGGTATTTTGCAGGGCATAGTGGCTCACATCTGTAATCCCAGCACTTTAGGAGGCCAAGGCAGATGGATTGCTTGAGCTCAGTAGTTTGAGACCAGTATGGGCAACAGGGCGAAACCCCATCATGTTAGCTCAGTATGGTGGTGTGTGCCTGTAGTCCCAGCTACTCAGGAGACCAGAGTGGGAGGATTTCTTTAGCCCGGGGGTTCAAGGCTGCAGTGAACCATCATAGTGCCATTGCACTCCAGCCTGGGCAACAGTCTGAGACTGGTTTTTTTTTTTTTTTTTTTTGTCTCAAAAAGAAAGAAAAAAGGTATTAGATAGCAAAAGCCCAACTCTTTGCATTCCTTCCAGTTCTTTCATCTGATTTTCCTGTTGCCCTTTGACCCAGCTTTATTGCTCTTTTACTCTAGGATATAACAACTATGAAGAAATTCCACTTCCAACATTGATTAGCAGTGATTTTAAGAGCAAATAGTTGAGCTTACACTTAAAATTAAAAATTAATAAAAGAGATAGCTCATTAGTATCTATTGGAAAAATTAAACCTCCTCCTCCAGCTTGCATGACCTCAAATCTCTTTCTACCTCCTGGTTCTTCCATCCCGGAAGATTATGAGAAATGCAGCTGACCTGCACACTGTCACTGTTTTCCAAATGTTACTTGCAAATGAGTCACCGTATAATGCTTAGAATGAAACTGTGTTCCGATGGCAAATTTGGAATGTACTGCTAACTGAAAGTCAAGTTAGAACAAATACACGTCACCTTTTCTCATGTTGACAAAGCATTAATAAAAATGTTAGGGACATGTCGTTCCTGATGCACCCAGGGAAGTCTTCTCACAAAGTGTGTTCTGCTGCCTTAGTGCCTGCCCCAGAGCCTGGCACAGATCTGGGTCTCTACTTAAAACTAAATAAATATGGATTGCCTTGACCTGAGTGACCTTTTTTCAGGACCTGGGTCATAGAAAGTTCTGGATTCAGCCTCAGAATGCAGATTCTGTTCCTAACTTCCTGTGAGCAATCCGTCCTTCAACAATCCCCTTTCCCCCCAACCCGAACTTTATTTTCCTCCTTAAAATTATGAAGCTACATGAGATGATCCCTAAGGCCCTCACCTGCATTATGTTTTTGTGATTCTATGATACACCACAGAAGGCAACTGAGAAATGACAGAATAGGGAAGGCGGGAGGAGACAGAAGCGGAAACTAAAGACATTTCCTGCCATGGGGAAGGAAATGTCTCAGGCTGCAGCAGACACAATACTCACAGCCCTATAGGACCCACAAAATAATAACTGGACTATAGAGGCACATGAATTCTTTGTAAGTAGAGGTCAGGAGTGATGATTGCAAGGAAAGGAGCTAAAATGCAGGCTTCTTTTGAAAGAGCACGTTGAGAAAGCAGCTATAGGAATTCTTGTCCGGCTAAAATCCAGGTTTCTTTTGAAAGAGAACATTGAGAAAGCAGCTATAGGAATTCTTGTCCAGGAGGCGGCAAAAACTGCACTATTTTTCTGAACAAGTCACTAAGACTTCCTTGTGAGAAGGAGTGGGAGTGGTGGACTGGGAATGGACCCACGAACTGTTGCGATCTCTCTGCAGCCACCATTCCTGGTCCAGCCTCTACCTTCCACCCGACTCCTCCTCCACACGCAGGGCCAGAGCATGCGTACCCAACAAGCTCTCCCCTCCTGTGACTCTCTCCCGCAGGTGCCTGTGGGCGGGCTCGTGCATGGACAGCCCCAGCAATGCCACCGTGCCCTGCGGCTTTCTCCTTCAAGGCTTCTCCGAGTTCCCGCACCTGAGACCCGTGCTCTTCCTTTTGCTGCTGGGGGTGCACCTGGCCACCCTGGGCGGGAACCTACTCATCCTGGTGGCCGTGGCCTCGATGCCCAGCCGGCAGCCCATGCTGCTCTTCCTGTGCCAGCTGTCAGCCATCGAGCTCTGCTACACGCTGGTGGTCGTGCCCCGCTCCCTGGTCGACCTGAGCACGCCTCCGGGCCACCGCAGGGGCAGCCCCATCTCCTTCCTGGGCTGCGCCTTTCAGATGCAGATGTTTGTGGCTCTGGGCGGGGCCGAGTGCTTCCTGCTGGCCGCCATGGCCTATGACCGCTACGTGGCCATCTGCCACCCGCTGCGCTACGCGGCAGTGGTGACCCCCGGGCTGTGCGCGCGACTGGCTCTGGCCTGCTGCCTCGGGGGACTGGTGGTGTCCGTGGGGCTCACGGTGGCCGTCTTCCACCTGCCTTTCTGTGGCTCCCGCCTGCTGGTGCACTTCTTCTGCGACATCACGGCGCTGCTGCACCTGGCCTGCACGCGGAGCTACGCCGACGAGCTGCCCCTGCTGGGCGCCTGCCTGGTGCTGCTGCTGCTGCCCTCGGTGCTCATCCTGGCCTCCTACGGCGCCATCGCCGCTGCCCTGCGCCGCCTGCGCTGCCCTGAAGGCCGGGGCAAGGCCGCCTCCACCTGCGCCTCGCATCTGACAGTCACCTTCCTGCACTACGGCTGCGCCACCTTCATGTACGTGCGGCCCAGAGCCAGCTACTCCCCGCGCCTGGACCGCACCCTGGCGCTGGTCTACACCAACGTCACGCCGCTGCTGTACCCGCTCATCTACAGCCTGCGCAACCGCGAGATCACCGCCGCCCTGCACAGGGTGCTGGGGCGCCAGCGGCCAGGCCAAGCCCCAAGCGGGGATCTTGGCGAGCTCTGAATACAGGCCCGGACCAGGCAGAGGGGGCGGCTCCGCTCTGTAGTTTTCTCCATCATGAGGGGTCTGCATGGGGAAAGTCACCAACGGGACTCAAGGACTGCATTCAGGAAAGAGTTCGGAAATGTCACAAGGACAGCCTCCCAGCTGTTGCCCCATCCTCCACTCTTCCCTTGAATTGCCAAGACATTGTGGCCTAGAGCCCGAGACCTGGGTTTAGTGGCTCCCTAAATACTTGCTGAGTTTCTTCCTGTGTACTGGAGCCCGTGCAAGGTGCGGGGCTGGTGGTGATAAAGATGGCACAGCTCCTGGCCTCATGAGGCTCCTAGACCCATAGGTGAGAAGGCCAGATATGAGGAGTAAACCAGAGATGGGTGGACTGGCTCATAAGACACGTTACCCCTGCTAGCCTTTTTGAGGCTGAGGGGAGTCAGGGGAAGTATTTTAGGGAGAAAGACAGCTACGCGGAGAACTGTAAGATAAGTAGGGGTTAACCAGGTGAAGAGAAGGAGGCAGAATGCTCCAAGCAAAAGTGCTTCTCAGGGGCTGGGGCATGTTGGGAGGGACCTTGGAAACAGCTGAGGAATCTGTATTCAGGGAGGGCTGTGATGGCCTGCCTCCATTGCATGGTCACTGAGGCTGCAGGGTGGCCCATGGACCGGAGAGGTGAAGACCTGTTTAGGAAACTGTTGGCATAGTCCGAGAGAGGTGGTGGAACCTGGACCAGGGTGTCAGCACAGGGGATCAAGCCACATGGAAAGAGTCCAGAGATGTGCTGGAAGTGAACGCTACAGGCCCTTGATTGGAATGGGGGTGAGGAAGAAAGAGGAGTTAAGGATCACTTCTAATCTAAGTTATTTGGTGGATGGTGGTGCCGTTGCTGAGAATACAGGAGCAGGAGCAAGTGGGGAGAAAGGGGTGGTGGCAGGGTTCTGTTTTGAACATGTCCAGTTGAAATGCTGCTAAGACAAAGCAGTGAAGATGCTGCTTGAGGAGGCAGACACACCCATCCAGAACTCAGGAGAGAGATTAAAGAGGGGGATAGATTTGGAATTATAGTTGGCTGCTGAGACCTTAAAGGTGGGCAATATCACCTGGGAAATTGTATACAGGGACAAGAAAAGAGGTCCCAGCCAGAGCCCAGAGGAAGGCTAGCAGGAAAGGGAGTACAGGAAAGGAGACTCCAGGAGACTTGAGAGTTGCTGAGGTCCATGCCCTTGGGCCGTTCCTTCCTTTGCCTCTCCAGCCTGTGACCTCAACTGTAAAATGAGGGCAAGACTCCATGATCTGTAAGGTTCCTTCCTGCTCTCTGATCTCTTAAGATGGAACATGCAAGGATACATAGGATCACTGAAAAGGGTACAAGAGGAAATAAGTGTCAATAATCTAGTGCCAACTGAATGCATGAGGAATGTCAAATGGGGAATTGACACAGGTGGCATTAATGGGGATGGTTTGCTGGATGAGGCTAGGTTATCTGAAATGACTTGGAGACAGTGGTTGATTTGCCTTGACTTAAATCATCTGGAAGTCAACTGAAAGGCCTATTCACTAATTTGACTCCGGGTAATTACTGTCTGTGAATGCAGAAAGTCAGATGGTAGAAGGTCTGGGCCACAGGCTTTTCTAGACACTCTCTCCCACAAGGAGCCGCTTTTTTGGGACGTGACGTGAAAGATGCTTTGTAGAGGTAATGAGCATATAAACTTCCTATTAGAATGACTGATGCTTTTCTCAGGTAACTGATATGGTAACACTAATGGACAGTGACTTTGGGAAGATACGCAGGGGACCTTGAATTGCATTTTGGCTTTCTTTCTCTTGGTTTGGGGGAAAGAAGCATAATACTAACAGAGTGATACACTAGGAAGGTGAACTAATAGCACTGGAAGACAGAGTAAAGATGATGGGGCTGGTAAAGGATTGTGGCAAAAGTCCGCAGATGAGAATGCAAGGTTCTTAGCCGGATGTGTCTGGGATGCAGAAGGGAAAGGAGGAATGAGGCAGGATGTGGTGAAGACATTAGCGCAAACCAAGTGGGAAGGACAAAATCATGACTTAGAATAAACTTGAGCATTCACCTTAAGATATGCATCAAAGTAAATGTCATGTGCATCAAACATTTAAATGTAAAATACAAAACCATTTTTAAAATTTTGAAAATATATATTAAAAATAAAAATATAACTTGTCTCCGAATTGAGAAGAGATGATCTAAGCACAAAGGCAAAAGGAGTTACAGAAAAAAAAAAAAAAGTCTCATGGGTTTGATTGCAGAAAAATTTAATTCTTGTGTTTATTAAAAAGTATATGTTGGCCAGGCATGTTGGCTCACGCCTGTAATCCCAACACTTTGGGAGTCCGAGGCAGGCAGATCATGAGATCAGGAGTTCAAACCAGCCTAGCCAATATTATGAAACCAGTCTCTACTAAAACTACAAAAATTAGCTGGAGGTGGTGGTGGGTGCCTGTAATACCAGCTATTTGGAAGGCTGAGGCAGGAGAATTGCTTAAACCCAGGAGTCGGAGGTTGCAGTGAGCCAAGATCATGCCATTGCACTCCAGCCTAGGTAATAGAGCAAGACTCCATCTCAGGAAAAAAAAAAAAAAAAAAAAAAAGGATGTGTTTCCAGACATGAAACACATAGGCATATGCCTGTAATTCCAGCTACTCAGGAGGCTGTATAAGGTAACTGCATGAGGCCAAGATTTAAGGCCGGCCTGCGCAACATAGTGACACCCTGTCCCCCCAAAAAAAACAGATATATGATGTGTGTGTGTATGTATGTGTGTGTGTGTATATATATGTGTGTGTGTGTATGTGTGTGTGTGTATATGTGTGTGTGTGTGTATATATATACACATACATAAAAAATCAAGGTCTTGTAGTGTCCACTTATATATATATATATATACACACATACACACACACACACACACACATATATATGTATGTGGATCGCCTGAGGTCAGGAGTTCGAGACCAGCCTGACCAAAATAATGAAACCCCATCTCTACTAAAAACACAAAAATTATATATATATATATATGCAAGTGACAAACTAGAGATCTAATTCCAACAAATATAACAATAAAATGGCTAATGTAATTATTCTTACCAAACAAAAGAAAAGAAAAACATGAACATCACAATTTTAAAAATTGGTAAGAGAGATGAACAAACAATTTACAGGATGACTTTATAAAATATTTTTTGTTTCAACTTCATTAGTAACAAAAAATTCAGACAATAAAATATAATTTGGTTCCTATCAAACTTACAAAGAATTCCTCAAACAGTTTTCAGTGTCAGCAAAGTTAGGATGTGAAGAGCACTCTTAGATGGCCAGTATAAGACAGTCTTTGAGGAGCTCCATTTCTTCTTTTAAATCATGGTCCTTACTAAGTATTGTCCTCTCAGATCCACTAATTCCATTTCTTGAAGGTTATACTGAGAAAATAATCAGAGATATGAATAAATATTTTTGTAAGGGGCATGTATTAGTCTGTTCTCATGCTGCTAATAAAGTCATACCCAAGACTGGGTAATTTATAAAGGAAAGAAGTTTAATTAATTCACAGTTCCGCATGGCTGGGGAGGACTCAGAGTCATGGCGGAAGGTGAATGAGGAGCAAAGTCACATCTTACATGGCGACAGGCAAGGAGAATGAGAGCCGAGTGAAAGGGAAAACCCCTTATAAAACCATCAGAACTCATGAGACTTATTCACTACCATGACAACAGTATGGGGGAAACTGACCCCATGATTCAATTATCTCCCACTTGGTCCCCCTCACAACACACGGGAATTATGGGAGCTACAGTGCAAGATGAGATTTGGGTGGGGACACAGCCTAACTATATCAGGACATTAATTGCAGTATCCTAATATTAGTTAAAAATGCAAAGCAATGTACAGGTTCAATATTGGGATAATAATTAAATAAATATAATGGAACACTTAAAATATATGCAGAAAAGGTTTCTCATGATGTATTTTTCACCGATAAAATATCCATGATGTACTGCTGAATAAAATTTTCAAGAGGTAGAACTAATGACCCCCAAAAAACAAGTATATGTATGTACACATATACACAAATATATAGAAGACTGGATTTTTAAAAGCACCAAAACGTTTATAATTTCCATCTCTATGTGATAAGACTATGGGTAATTTTTATTTTCTTTAGTGCAAATTTTTCAAATTTTGCATAATTATTTTCAAAGTATATTACTTTTATATATTTTTTAAAATTATTATTCTTTGGATACCTGTCAATGAATCAGAGACTTCTTATCACCAGGATACAGGTCTGAATCCCACTTTCCTGAAAACAGTCTTCTCACCAATAGCTCTGGACTTATGTGAAGGGGAACTAGAGCGAGCTTTAGAGGAGTGGCTTGAGGGCTATATGTGGTATAAGAATAGCATTACACTGGCCAGGCACGGTGGCTCACGCCTGTAATCCCAGCACTTTGGGAGGCCAAGGTGGGTGGATCGCCTGAGGTCAGGAGTTTGAGACCAGCCTGACCAACATAATGAAACTGCATCTCTACTAAAAATACAAAAATTAGCTAGGCATGGTGGTGGGCGCCTGTAATCCCAGCTACTCGGGGAGGCTGAGGCACAAGGATCGCTTGAATCCAGGAGAGGGAGGTTGCGGTGAGCTGAGATTGTGCCACTGCACACTCCAGCCCAGGCAACAAGAGCGAAACTCCCTCTCAAAAAAAAAAAAAAAGAAAAAAAAAAGAAAGAATAGCATTCCACAAAGTATTTTAATCCCCCACTAGCTTGAAGGAAACCTTGTCATTAATAAAGACACACTAAGAGAAAAAATAACAATCCACACTGTCTTGTAAAAAATTAATGAGCAAATAAATTCACTTGACGTAACTGTTTCTAAACAATGTTACACTAACATATGCTAGTATGTCAAAGAACACAAATTGGCACAAAACTTAAGTACAAATGTGAGTTACACTAGGAAAATTCCAGAATTTATTTATTCATCCATATTTGCAATAAATACATGTTGATTGAATTCCATGCCAAGACCTAAACAGTTAAGAATTCAACAGTGATCAAGATGCCACTGTATTCCTAGCACCTATGCAAATTATTGAAGAAATGAAAGTGAGGTTTATATGGAGTTTGAAAATCTAGGAGATTCAGGCAAATAAACAGGCAATTGCATTGCTGTGAAATAAGTACTATGAAGGCAGGAAATAGAAGATTATGCAGGAAAAACTAGGCAAAACTTGGGTAGTGGAAGCATCAGGAAAAGCTTATGGAATAAGTAAGGTGTAAGATCTAAAGTAAGGAGGAATAACTAGAGCCAGACAAAGAAAGCTGAAAGAGGAGAGTCCAGGCAGGGGAACAGTATGTGCAAGTGCCCCAAGGCAAAAGAGAACATGGAAACTAGTCAATATGATTGGTTCTTATTGGTAGTGATGGTTCTTATTGGTAGTCCTAGAAAGTTGGGAGAGATGTTGTGTGTGTTGCAAATATTAAGAAGTTGTGCTAGAGGAACAAATGGAAACCAGATCTTGCAAGTCTTGCAAGGGATGACAGATCGGTTTCTGTCCTGGAAAAGATGACAGATTGGGCTCACTGAGATGGAGAGCACAAGGAAAGCAACCAGTGTAAAGGAAGGACAAGGTGGAGGTGATATGTTCGCTGTTGATCATGTTGACAAAGGGTAGCACAGTCAGCAGTCTATGTGATGTGCATCAGGAGAATCTAGGTAGAGAAATGCTCATGTTAGAGACTGACGTGGCCGTCAGAAGTCACCAGCATGTTAGAGATTGGCATAGCTGGTAGAAGTCACTAGCATGTTAAAAACTGCCATAGCTGGTAGAAGTCACCAGCATGTTAAAAACTGCCATAGCTGGTAGAAGTCACCAGCATATTTGAGATTTGCATGGCTAAGATCTCCCAGAATGAGTAAGTGCAGTTAGAAGAGTAGCTTCAACATAAGACCCTGAGGGGCATTAACACTAAAAAAAGGGGGAAAAAATGAACTGAATTTCTAAGCATAACACAAAACATGAAATTTATTACGTAAAAAATAATCCAAAGCTTTCTCCATGGGATGCCACTTTAAGCAAACAGAAAAGAGAAAAGAGAAACTTGGAAATTCACATGCAATGAATAAAAGAGGCTCATTTCATTAATACATAAAGAGCTCTTGCCAATTAATACGAAAAAGGTAAAAAACTCCAAAAAATGGCAAAGTTATGAACGGACTGTTTATAAGAAAGGAAATATAAATAGCCCGTAGTGGAAAGGTTTCAATCTCATTCATAAGAGAAATGCAAAATAAAATTATGAAGTTGTCAAATTAACAACACTGAAAGATGACTAACATAGAGCAGGAGGGTGAAACAGACCCTCCTGCATGTTATTAATGAGAGTATAAATTTATACAATTTCTATACAGGGAAAGTGGATGATATTAATTAAAATAGATGGCATGTATTATTTGTTTCAATTATTTTATTTCCAGGATTTGACCCTACAAATGTATTTGCTTGTGGGAAAATATGAACGTTCAAAAATATTCATGTCAGCATTACTTGGATTATCAAAAATCTAGTAATTTCTTAAATATCAATCAATACGTGACCAATTAAATGCATTTTGGTTTATCCCTGTGATGGAATTCTATGCAGCTGCTGAAAAGAATGAAACAGTTTTATCTATGGCAGGTGTGGAACCAGGTCTCATATAAGTTGTCAAATGAAAAAAGCAAAGCATGTGATTATATGTATTAAGGAGTCATCCTTGATTCTATTCTTTTCTTCTGGCACATCTCACCTTTTCCCTCGTTATTTCCACTCCTGGAATGCTCTTCCCATAGATCTTCCCAACCTGGCTTTTTGTCATTCAGATGCTGTCTCAACTCAAATACTGACTCCTCAAAGAGGCATTCGTTGACCACCCCATGTAATATTTCCTCTCCACCCTCTCCTCACATTATCACGCTTTAATTTCTAATCATCTGTCATTATTGGAAATTATCTTACTTGCCTTTATACTGTTTTATTGCCCATTCCTTCCAACATAAACTCTGTGAAAGACCATCTGCTTCACTCACCATGGTATTCCCAGTTCCTATCAGTGTCTGGCATGGAATAGATGCTTAATAAATTGTTGAATGAATGAGTAAATAAATCGAGGTTTATGGTATGCTAGCATTTATGAGTAAAAATATTTAATTGTAGCTGGGCGCGGTGGCTCACGCCTGTAATCCCAGCACTTTGGGAGGCCAAGACGGGCTGATCACCTGAGGTCAGGAGTTCAAGACCAGCCTCACCAACATGGAGAAACCCTGTCTCTACTAAAAATACGAAATTAGCCGGGAAAGGGGGCACATGCATGTAATCCCAGCTACTTGGGAGGCTGAGGCAGGAGAATCGCTTGAACCTGGCAGGTGGAGGTTGCAGTGAGCCAAGATCACGCCATTGCACTCCAGCCTGGGAAACGAGTGAAACTCCATCTCAAACAAACATATATATACACATATATATGTTACATATATATTATACACATATATATTACATATAGTATACATACACATATTACATATATATTATATATATTGCATATATGTGTAATTGTATGTACATGTATGTGTCTGGATATTTCCTATGTGTTTTCTACGTGTGCATATACACACACAGATACAGACACACATATTTCTGCCAAAGTAAAAGTCTAGCGACTGGGGAATAGAGGTGGGAAAAACCTACATTTTTCATTGAAAACGTTCGTTACATACGTGTATGTATCAGTTATTCAATAAATGCTTTTCAAATAAAAATACAGGATAGGCAGAGGAAGAGGAATGCCCAATGGAGTTTTTTTAAAAGAGCAATCAGAGAAGTAGAAGAAAATCCAACATATTGTGGTGTCATGGAAACCAAGAAAGGGAATTTCAAAGATGGAGTAATCAACAGTGCCAAAATGATACTATGATTTCTAGAATAGTATGACTGGAGCCAAAGATGGCTTTAAAGATGCCTACTCCAACCCAGAAAGTACTGAATTCACCCGTACAAACCTCAGCAGTGCATGTGCAAAGATCTACTGACCAAACAACAAAACATACATACAGAAATGCTGTCTAGCCAGAGATCATATAATGACAGCAAGGCCCCATACACTGTTGAAAGAACACAGAGAACCCATTCAAATCATGTGTAATCAACTGCTGGAATGGGAAATAACATTGTCTTTCATTTTAAATGCTGAAATGTTTAATACTGTTTCAAGATTTGTACCCAGATTTGTTTTAATCAGGTAGGGTAAAGTGACAGACACAGAAACAGCTGCCTTTGAAAGAAGAGTTTTTTATTTATTTGCTCCCAGACCATCCCTTGTCACCTTCATCAACAGCTTCAATCCTTTGGCCTACAGGTTCTGTCCACCTGTCTGCCACCAAAAGGAAGCTCCTTCACTTTGCTTCAAAATCAAGATCTCTTGGACTAACATTTAATTAGTTGAGCCAACACTCTCAACTCCATTGTCTGTGTCCTACACACCACATTTATAAACCTCAATCCTATTTTCTGACATCTCTAATACAAATCTGTGAGTGCTTAATACTACTGAAGACAAATCTCATTACTCTTTATAACAGGACCACTGTAATTCTGTAGGATCCAAACTCAGATGGGCCTTATCTTCTGCTGCCCTGCTATACTGCTACATCAGTGGGCTTCTCCCTTGGCTGCACACTGGAATCACCCAAAGACCTTTAAAAATATGAATGTCTGCTCTGATACCAGAGATTCTGATTTGCTTGGTATATTATTCCATTTTCATACTGCTATAAACAACTGCCCAAGACTGGGTAATATGCAAAAAAAAAAAAAAAAGAGGTTTAGTTGACTCACAGTCCAGCATGGCTGGAGAGGCCTCAGGAAACTTGCAATCGTGGTGGAAGGTGAAGGGGAAGCAGGCACTTTCTTCATAAGGCGGCAGGAAGAAGTGCCAAGAGAAGAGGAAAGAGTCCCTTATGAAACCATCAGATCTTGTGAGAACACACTCACTATCACGAGAACAACACGGGGGAAACCGCCCCTATGGTTCAATTACCTCCATCTGGTCTCTCCCTTGGGGAGGTTATACGGATTTGGGAGATTACAATTCGAGATGAGATTTGGGTGGGGACACGAAGCCTAATTGTATCACTTGGTCTTGGTGTAAGTCAGGCATTGGGGTTTTCAACAACTCACTTTAGGTGATTCTAAGGTGTAGTCAAGGTTGAGAGCCACTGCCCTCTAATCATTACTCCAGTCCTTCACAGTGGAAGAGGTTACCCTCCTTCTGCTTAAATTTAACCCTCCTTCTTGAGTTCCAGATCTCATCTTCACCTACCTCCTCAAAAAGCTCATATATTACTTACCACTACTATCTCCCATGCTTAGAACCCAGGTATATGAACATCTTTAAGGTAGAAAAGTTCCAATTATTCTAATTGCACAGGTTCTTTTTCTTGACATAGCAACTTTCAACTGAGGGGAAGTGGCTAAATCACCGAGTTTGCAGTTCCCAGTCAATGAATACTTCCTACAGAAGGTGGGTAACTGGACAAGTGGACAGTTAAAAGGGGGCTGTAGGGAGGGAACCAGAACACCACTATCCAGAAGGAAAAAAGAAAAGGTGAAATAAATGTGGAAAAATACTTATTAAAACTTTAATGAAATTTCTCTGCATATAAGACCATTTCCCACATCTAAGCTAAAGCTCACTTAGAGAAGTAATATTGTGTAACCCTTTGCGGGGCAACATTTCTCCAAGATATTTGAGTTGTAGGTAATAGCTAAGCTTTTATATTAAGCCTATTAATGACTTAAGTATTTGCCTAGAGCTTCTGAAGTACCAGTCCCACAGAGTGGAGATTAAGATTTCTATGATCCTCCTGACATTGTACCTCCTTCATCTTACAATGGGAGGGGAGGCCATACAATCTCCCTTAATCCAGCAGTTGGCTCCTTCAGCTGCTCCTGGTGGCCATCTTCCCTGCAGTGTCTGCCTCCTTCCCGGGCTGCGCCTGATTGATGGGTCTTACTGACTCACCATGGAGGTCCGTGTTATCTCCAGCCCTCAGCCACTCCCTAAAGCAGTTGCTGCCTTCTAGGAAACAATCATGAAAGTGAATTTAATCCATCTTGTCTCATTATAATTAAAGCACACATCACGAAAGGAAAAGTAAAGTGCTTCACCTGAACATTGCTGGAGCACAGCACCTGTAGAGGCAGAGAAAAGTGGCAGTGCTGTAGCACAGGGGTATTGAGCCAGGCTACCTGGATCTGGATTCTGACCCCTCAAATTCCTGTGACCTTGGACAAGTTCCTCTAACTTCTCCGGGCCTCTGAGTCTTTAGTGGATAAGCTGGAGTTGACATTAGCACCAGCCTCACAGGGTTATGATAATCACAGCTAATATACAAAATATGCTTAGAACAGTGCCTGGCACTGTTAGCTATTATTAGTAGGGCATTATTAATGGCAGATATTTTCTGGTAGGCAGGATCAGTGCGGAAGTCCCGGAGCTGTTCTAGGCAAAAAAAATTACTAGCTTTACGCTGCAGGCCCCATACCTTGAAAGGACACATCTTGGAAGAAAAATGGGTGTATATTTTGTAGGGGCTGGGCAAGGGGCTTGCTGGTTGGAACAGCAGGAAAAGGAGAAACCAGGTTTCCAGTCTACCTTTTCTACCTCTGCTTGTGTAGGTTCTGGGCAGGTTTCTCTCCAAGATCTTGTATCTTTGCTACTGTTGTTGTCCCTGGATAAATTGGGGATGCTGAGGAGGTTGTGATCTTGTTTTGCTGAACTGCCCTCTGGCTCTCTTTCCTGTACATAAGGAAATTCTGAGATGGGAAAACTAGTAAAGTATTTGGAAAGGCTAAGAACTGGCTTAGAAGTGAAGTTGAGGTTAACAGGGTAGACCAGTGAGAATTTTGGTGGCAGCTTTAAAACTTACATCCCCTCCCAGTTATTTAAACAGAGAAAAGTCATTTATTAGGGAAAGACCCACAGAATCTGTAGGAGGGCAATGGAGTTGGGCAAGGATGAAGCCAGGAACCAATGCACAGCACATAGCGGGACTGCTCCAGTGAAGACACCACAGTTCTGCTGCTAGTGACCAACCATATATCATGCTGGGGAGTCGGATACCAGACCCTCAGCCCTGAGAAGCTGAGTGCTCCCTCACATCCTTCTCTCCATAAGATGCCTGTCTCATCACATGACCCTATTCAGAAGCAGAATCATGCATGGGCATCTGACTGAGGAAGCCTGAGTTACTGGGAAGGAGTCGGCTGTAATGGGGAAAGGGATTTCAGGACATCAAAGACATTTGGGTGATTTTTTTAGGAAGGCTTGCAATGTGGTGAGGGAGGAGCCCTCCCTCTCCCACCCCTCAACCTCCACACCAAAATCAATTACCTGTCATTGCACTGGGACTTATGGCCCATGAAGGATGCAATTATATCCTGGCCACAAGGCTAGAGAAGGAAGTCTAAGGAGGTTCAGTCACAATGTGATTATGTTCGCAAAATATAGGCCTATTTTCAGCTTTACCTAATGTCGCTGTTAGACTTGAAACTTACTTGTCTTTGGCAAAATATTTTGCTGCATGGGTAGTCGAAATTAAAAGCGTCAGCAAAAGAAATTTACTCCCAAATTATCTAAACCATTTTACCCAGAATATTCCTGGAAAACTATATTATCAAAGAGTACAACATGATATAGTTCACTATATTTTCCTATAAGGACGATATGATAGAAGGTTGGTTTTCTGACTAAAAATTACCATTAAATTAATCCTCCATATGGCCAAAAAGACACCAAAATAAAAGTATTATCAGTCTTTGAAATAAAGTAGTGAAATAAGTCTAATTCTTTAACAAAATCTGTATAAGCAGTACTATTCTTAATGCAAGTGTCCCAATCATAAAAAGCACATATAGATCCTAAAAAATATAACTTGATATTTATTATAAACTTAACTGTTTTTATAATAGGTTAGATTTAGTAATCTTTTATAAAATCTAGATTGTTTTTCATAGATAGAACTTTAGAATAAATGTTTAGACAATCTAGGTATCTTAAAATTGGTTTTTTAAAAGATGTTTGAAATAGATTTCTTCTTCTTCTTTCTCCTTCTTCTTCTTCTTCTTCTTCTTCTTCTTCTTCTTCTTCTTCTTCTTCTTCTTCTTCTTCTTCTTCTTTTTTGAGATGGAGTCTACTCTGTCAACCAGGCTGGGGTACAGTGGTATGATCTCAGCTCACTGCAACCTCTTCCTCCTGGATTCAAGTGATCTTCCTGCTTCAGGCTCCCAAGCAGCTAGGACTACAAGTGTGTACCATCACACCTGGCTAATTTTTGTATTTTTAGTAGAGAGGGGATTTCACCACGTTGGCCAGGCTGGTCTCAAACTCCTGACCTCAGGTGATCCACCCGCCTCAGCCTCCCAAAGTGCTGGGATCACAGGTGTGAGCCACCGCACCCAGGCTGCTTTTTCTTCAAACATTTCTTTAATAAGCAGGAGCCTTCAAAATCATTCTACTGATCTTAATGCTACCTCAAACTAGCAGAGTGGAATTTTAAATCTATGTTTCATGGTGGCTATATTAATAATGATTACAGTGCTTCTCCTACCACAACTCGAAAAACTAAGAAACTCTAAAATCCAACCAGTATCATATATAAAGCTTAGAGTCAGACCTCTGGCTCCATTTGGGAAATACTTGAAATTGGGCCGGGCTGCTGTGGCCTCACCCAGCCCCAATATTCTCCTTCCTCAAATGAAATAATATCTATGAAATTTCTTGAAATTAAGCACTGTACAAACATAAATATTTTTCTTTTCGTGGAAAGAGGAGAAGTGGAACACTCTCCTAGCAAGACAAGAGCTGGACAGTCATCTTTACGACGGGAGCCGGGAGAATTTCACTGGATTCCTTTCCATTTGACTTGGAGGTAGATGGAGAGAGGAAGGAGGTCTGTAAGGCAGTTTCTCAGTCAGCACCCCTCACTTTCCCACTCCATCTTCAAGACAGTTGCTGTACGTTCACTATCAACAGGAACAAAGGCAAGATGAAAAACAGCTCCTGTGCCTCTGAACAGCTTCCGGACCTCAATTTACTCTTGGCTCATCACTTCCAGCCCCTGCACTCACTACCCTCTTTTGGCCTCCCTCTGGCTCCAGTGTGCCCATGCCCACCCTACCTGGCCAGAAGACGGCTTCCTGAACTGGACTCTATCGTCACCTTTGGGCTTAACCCAGTAGCCCTCTGCAGGCTACAGTCGGCTTCCAGGATGTGAGACAGCACTGAAACTTTCTGTATTTATTGCAAAGCTTGAGGAACAGTTTCAACTAACAGAGCTTCTAAAAAGGTGCTTCCAAAATATCTCTCACAACCTCCCAAGGATGGCATAAAACACTTCAGGTCTGAGGCAGAGAACTGTTGGAACAGTTTGTATTTTGCAAAGGAGAAAAATGTGAAAATGTTCAGTTTACAAGGCACAGCAGGATAGAAGTAAATGTGTGAGGAAATAAAAATTAATCTCTGTTTTGGCCGGGCGCGGTGGCTCAAGCCTGTAATCCCAGCACTTTGGGAGGCCGAGACGGGCGGATCACGAGGTCAGGAGATGGAGACCATCCTGGCTAACACAGTGAAACCCCGTCTCTACTAAAAATACAAAAAAAACTTAGCCGGGCGAGGTGGCAGGCGCCTGTAGTCCCAGCTACTCGGGAGGCTGAGGCAGGAGAATGGCGTAAACCCGGGAGGCGGAGCTTGCAGTGAGCTGAGATCCGGCCACTGCACTCCAGCCTGGGTGACAGAGTGAGACTCCATCTCAAAAAAAAAAAAAAAAAAAAAAAAAAAAAAATTAATCTCTGTTTCTAGCATTGGCTTGACTAGCACCTTTCTTCTAAACTCTTCAAAGCATTTCGACAGAAAAATACCTACTATTTATTGAGGGCTTATCATGAACTGGACACTGTGCTAAGTGCTCTGCATGGATCATCTCATTTAGTCTTCACAAAAGCCCGTGAGTCAGGTATTACCATCCTCTCCATTTTACATCAGAAGAAACTGAGGCAGTAGAGACTTTAACTTGCCCATTTGCTGCAAATGCACAAGGTAGGAACCAAGATTCAGACTTGCCCATTCAGGGTCTAGAACCTATACCTTTAGCCACCAGGCTATGCTGCCTCCAGAGGAGTCTTGGTGGGTTAAGTACATGAAACAACCTCCACTACACAGAGTGCATCTGACACTGGAAAAGATTTGAAAATCTTGGGAATATGTCACAGCCAGGATGGAATTCCCCGGTCCCAGACCACAAGACCTCAAATCTATTGTAGAAACTAAGGGGAGCTGGTTTATTGAACAGGATGAATTCACAAAGTGTAATCAGAAAAGAGCTGTGTTCTTTCTCATCTCCATACCCTCAAACCTGCACCATGGGGCTAGTCCTTCCCCTTGCCTTGGACTAAATCATAACAGCTAGCATAAATGTTCTCGTTCCTTCCAGAAAATCAAAACATTTTCACTCACTTTAAGTCCCCAAAACATTCTCACTGCAGTCTTGAAAATATCCAGCCCAAGGTAAAATCAAAACTCTAAACCTTGTTTTAAGATAAAGCTTCTTCTGACTCCCAAACCCAAAAGCTTAAAGTGGGGGATGTTGGCTTCTTCTCTCTTCTCTAACCTTCCTAGCTTCCTCACGTCCCTCCCCTGCCTGACCCCCACTAGACTCCTTCTGACTCCTCATGGGTTAGAGCAGGGGAGAGAGACAGGTCTAACTGCTCTGTTGATGTGCAGTGATGCAACCTGGAAGCACTTGGAGAGCAAGAAGGAGATCAGACTCGAGAAGACAAGAGAAAGTATAGAGAACAAAGCTGGAGGATCTTTAATCATGAATTAACCCCAGGGCAACCTGGGATGGGAGTAAGAAAAGAGGTTATAATCTGTGTTAGTTTCTCATTGCTGCTATAGCGAATTGCCATACATTTGTGACTTAAAACAACATAAATTTATTATCTCACAGTTCTGGAAGTCAGAAGTTCAAAATCAATTTTACTGGGCTAGGGTCAAGGCATTGGCTGGGCTTGTTCCTTCTGGCAGCTTCAGAGGAAAACTCATTTCCTTGCCTTTTTCAGCTTTTAGTGGCTGCCTGCATTCCTGAGCTTGTGACCTCTTCCTCACGTCATTCTAACTTCTCGCTTCTATCTTCACATCTCTTGACCTTTGGTGTGGGTTGTCAGTCATCCTGTTCCATTCAGTTCTTTCATGGATACAGTCGACTGGGGCTGTGGATCTATGTGAGCAGGGAAGGGAGTGAAGAAATGCAGCCAGGATAGGGCACACCGCAGCACCAAGCAACTACAACATAATCAGACTGCAAGCATTAAACAGAAGGCATGTGGAGTAGTTTTCTAAAGCAGCCTGTTTGATTCTTTGTAAAAGGCCCTTCACAATTTCCCCAGCTTGATAGGGGCTTGGCTCTAAAGAGGAGACGGAGGCAGAAAGATCTGATGCTGATGCCCCTGCCTCTCTCTCTGAAGACCCTCCTGATTATATTGGGCAAACCTGGCTAACCCAGGATAATCTCCCCATCTCAAAATACTTAATCACCTCTGCAAAATCCCTTTTGCTATAGAAGATAACAGTCATAGACTTGGGATATTAGGACAGAAGGTGGACACATGTGCAGGGCCATTATTCAGCCTATCACCAGGTCCAAAATGTTAGGAAATAATTGAGGCAAATGCTTAGGCCTGGAGGGGAGCCAGAAGGTTCTAGAAATAAAAGCGAGTCAGCTTCCTTAACTTAAAGCCAGGAAGCAAACTGTATCTAAAGAGCAGGAAACACCCAGCCAGAACTCTGTTCTCTGCTGCTTTTGAATATTAAGATATGTCATTTTGCTTAATTCAGTCATGGAAAAGATCTTGACAGCAGAAAGACACTGCTTCTGCTTTTGCAAGCCTCTGTGTGGAATTCCACAATGCCAGAGCATGAAGGGATCTTCGCCTTCTTCCATTGCAACCAACTTTTTTTTTTTTTTTTTTTTTGAGATGGAGTCTCACTCTGTCTCCCAGGCTGGAGTGCAGTGGTATGATCTCAGGTCACTGCAACCTCCACCTCCTGGGTTCAAGTGATTCTCCTGCCTCAGCCTCCCAAGTAGCTAGGACTACAGCAGGCACATGCCACCACATCCAGCTAATTTTTGTATTTTTAGTAGAGATGGGATTTCACCATGTTAGCCAGGATGGTCTCGATCTCCTGACCTCATGATCTGCCCACCTTGGCCTCCCAAAGTGCTGGGATTACAGGTGTCAGGAACCGTGCCTAGCCGTTTGCAACCACTTTCTTTTATAAAGCAATGTGAGAGGCAGCATGATCTAGTGAAAAATGTCCAATATTTGAAATTTGACATCAGGCATATGCCATCTTGACTGGCTCTTTACCAGCTGTCTACCTGTGGCCCAGCCTCTGTCCACCTTGCAGAATTGTTCTGAATGTGACAGAACAACGTTTTCCTTTCCTCACTCCTGAGACATGACACAGATTCTGTCCCGTCTTTAGAGCTGAGCTCGTATCAGGCTGGGGAAACTGAGAAGGACCTTTCAAAAAGAATCAAACAGGCTGCTTTAGAAAAATATTCCACGTTGGCCAGGTGCGGTGGCTCAAGCCTGTAATCCCAGCACTTTGGGAGGCCAAGATGGGCCCATCACCTGAGGTCAGGAGTTCAAGACCAGCGTGGCCAACATGATGAAAGCCCATCTCTACTAAATATACAAAAATTATCCAGGTGTAATTCAAGATGGATTAAAGAGTTAAATGTTAGACCTAAAACTATAAAAATCCTAGAAGAAAACCTAGGCAATACCATTCAGGACATAGGCACGGGCAAGGACTTCATCTCTAAAACACCAAAAGCAATGGCAACAAAAGCCAAAATTGACAAATGGGATCTAATTAAACTAAAGAGCTTCTGCACAGCAAAAGAAACTACCATTAGAGTGAACAGGCAACCTACAGAATGGGAGAAAATTTTTACAATCTACTCATCTGACAAAGGGCTAATATCCAGAACCTACAAATAAACAAATTTACAAGAGAAAAACAACCCCATCAGAAAGTGGGCAAAGGATATGAACAGACAATTCTCAAAAGAAGACATTTATGCTGCCAACAGACACATGAAAAAATGCTCATCATCACTTGCCATCAGAGAAATGCAAATCAAAACCACAATGAGATACCATCTCACACCAGTTAGAATGGCGATCATTAAAAAGTCAGGAAACAACAGGTGCTGGAGAGGATGTGGAGAAATAGGAACACTTTTACACTGTTGGTGGGATTGCAAACTAGTTCAACCATTGTGGAAGACAGTGTGGTGATTCCTCAAGGATCTAGAACTATAAATACCAGTTGACCCAGCCATCCCATTACTGGGGATATACCCAAAGGATTATAAATCATGCTGCTATCAAGACACATGCACACGTATGTTTATTGTGGCACTGTTCACAATAGTAAAGACTTGGAACCAACCCAAGTGTCCATCAATGATAGACTGAATTAAGAAAATGTGCCACATATACCATGGAATACTATGCAGCCATAAAAAAGGATGAGTTCATGTCCTGTGTAGTGACATGGATGAAGCTGGAAACCATCATTCTCAGCAAACTGTCACAAGGACAAAAAACCAAACACTGCATGTTCTCACTCATAGGTGGGAATTGAACAAAGAGAACACTTGGACACAGGAAGGAGAACATCACACACTGGGGCCTGTCATGGGGTGGGGGGAGAGGGGGATGGCATTAGGAGATATACCTAATGTAAATGATGAGTTAATGGGTGCAGCACACCAATATGGCACAAGTATACATATGTAACAAACCTAGAACTTAAAGTATAATAATAAAAACAAATTATCCAGGCGTGGTGACAGGTGCCTGTAGTCCCAACTACTCAGGAGGCTGAGGCAGAAGAATCACTTGAACCCAGGAGGCGGAGGTTGCAGTGAGCCGAGATTGCATCACTGCATTCCAGCCTGGTTGACAGAGTGAGACTCCGTCTCAAAAAAATAAATAAATTTAAAAAAAGAAAAGAAAGAAAAGGAAAGGAAAATATTCCATGTGCCTTGTGTTTAGTGCTCAGAATCTGATTACCTTGTAGCTGCTTGGTGCTGCAGTGTGCCCTATCCTGGCTGTGTTTCAGCAGGACGAGCTAAATAACAAAAAGAAGAGATGCCCAATTCCCTGTCCAAGATGGACACCATATGGAGAATTGCAGGCACAAGGATAACACTTAGAGAAAAATAGATCAATCTATTTTTTCTTTATTAATTCCAAATTTCTGAAGTCCTGAGGCATCTACCTCAAAACCCACAAGCTTTGGATTTGAACACTGAGATTTTGATAAACTAGGAAGCTCAGGATATGACATAAGGGAAATCTTCCATTTCATTAGGGGGCAAAACCTTCTCTTTCTGACACAGGCTTGGGAATAAATAAAGAAAGAGAAAAGTAGAAGAAACAGACAATCAAATATATGTGTTCTAACCAGCCCTCCAAGGGACTGAGGCCATGAGGATGAAGAGGTAGGATAAAAAGAGGCCAAAGGTAGAAATACTTTCCTGATCACCATTCAGAGTCCTACCAAGAGACTGTTGTTCAGGGTGACCCAGAAACTCCGCAGGTGTTGAGGGACGATAGAAAAGCAGCAGTGAAGGAGGGTGGCAGGCAAGTCAATCTGAGCATGCTCCTGGCTCCCTAGACTATGGAATGCATGCCTCAAGCTCCTGTTTGCCTCAAATGTGAGGTACAGATACAGAAAGCAGCTGGAAGCTCAATCAAAGAACGTGCCAGATGGGATCAACTTGGCGGAGAAAATGTGGCCGTATCACTGAGGGCTACAGAATGGACTTCCCAACTCAGGGCTCCAGAAGAAATCAGTCATGTCTGGGAGGTGATGTGTGTGTGTTTGGGGGAATCACAGCGTTGGAAAACCAGAAGTGAGACCATTTCAACAAGAAGATGGCCACCAAGTCCTGACAAAGCCAAGACAACAAACAGTCCATGGGTTCCTTGGCCACAGCCTCCAGCAGTGGATGACATAGGCTGGATCCACATAAACTGTGTCTCGACAGAAACCTGCCAAGTGAATATGCAAAGATAAGAGTGGTTGTCCAGTTGCAGCACCAGGACCGGCATTGAATAAGAGTGATTCTACACATCCGTCCAAAGCCCCACGAGTCAGTACTATCAGGTTTTGTCTTATACCCAGAAGCCCCGTTGATAAAGAAGAAAAAGAAATAAACCACTCTGATATAAGGTAGAACTTCAAATTAATTAAATATTTACCTGGAAAGATCATTTTAAGTTAACAGAGACCATTTATACTGTAAAAAAAATTTAAGATATGCTTTAATTGGTATATTATATGGTTTGCTTTTTGTCTTCTTTCTATAGTACCCAACAGAATGGAGACTCAAGAAGGTAAGATTATTATAGAAAAGAAAATAGCTATGTCTTCAGGGAATACCAGTAAAGAGTATTCAAATTCATTATCCCAGCATATAGACAAGTTGATCTTGAAGTAAAATTGTCCTGGACCTCATGTTTGCACTTGTAATTTATTATGGAAAGACTTCTTTTCTAGGAATGGAATGTATAGTGCCTAGTCAATGTTAATACATAATAAGGAAATTATGTAAAGTTTCAATGAGATGATTCTTATAAAGCTTTTAGTGTTCATTGAATTTTAGTTACTCATCCCCATCACTATCACTTAAGTGCTTTCCCCTAAGTCATTATTGGGTATGTACAGAGAAAAGACCAAAGCATAGAAACGCCACTTTAAATTTTTCCTACATGTAGAGATAGGAAACAGAAGGGTATTCTAACCCAGTCATGGCAGAGCTAATTCATGATGAGTTATATCTGAGGCTGCTGAAGCTGCTGTCAAGCATAGCAGTCATCAGTCCCAGCAAAATGCTTCCCAGAAGGTACCTTTTACATTTCACTGGAGAAAGATGAAGAAACGTTAATTCTGGTAAAAAATGGAATGGAAAGAACTGAATGGAAAGGTTAGTAACTGAGAACCAGATATAGTAGTTCCCTGGGAGTGAACTAAACTATTGCTAGAAACAGGAAAGTCTTCTGGCAAGGAGATATTGGGGTGGGGAAGGAGAGAGCAGGAAAGTAGGCAGTGGTGGGGCAGTTCCAAAGGAGTGAAAGAGGGCAAAGATCCAGGTAAGCAGCAGGCCTGGGCCCACAGAGATATCGCAGGAAATCAATTATGTCCAAGGCTGTGGGTCTTTCATTGCCTTCTTCAATGAAACTCCTGGTATTGGTCAATCTCAAAGAAAATGATTCTTTCTGTCTCCTTAAGTCCAGTTTGGAACTCGTGGTGGAATAACTTTAGTCTTAGACCTCAGAATCTAGAATCTAGAACGAAAGGAAAATGTTGTAATGTACACACTGAAAAACACAGACTTCCAAAACTGCAGGACCTTTAGGTCCAAACCAACCACTTTGTTTTACAAACTAAGAAACTAAGACCCAGGGAGATTAGGTGACTTGTCAAAAGTCATAGAGCTATTTGTACTAAAGCCATAGTAAAACCCGTTGTCCTGCCTCTAGTCCAGGGTGTTTGCCACTATAGGATATTTACAGATTTATCTTTTATGGTATAAATAGTCCAAAACCTATAGTTACATCTACTTTGCTGAGATACAATTTTAATTGTATATTTCCTCTACCCTTGAACGCTCACGTGTGTTGCCCAAAGGCTATTCAGTAGTGCCAGGCATTAAGACAGCAAGTTGATTTCCTAATATCACAATCTCAGTGTGCTATGTCTCTATCAGATATGTGAATTTTAAAAATTTCATTTGGATTCCTATTAGAGAAAAATATGTGTTTATTATAAACATTTAAAAATATTTGTATTAGTTTGTTCTCGCATTGCTCTAAAGAACTACCTGAGACTGGTAATTTATAAAGAAAAGAGGTTTAATTGACTCACAGTTCCACAGGCTGTTCAGGAAGCATGGAGAGGAGGCCTCAGGAAACTTATACTCATGGTGGAAGGCGAAGGCAAAGCAGGCTTGTCTTACACGGCCGGAGCAGGAGGAAGAGAGAGAGTAAGGAGGTGCCACACACTTTCAAACAACCAGATCTTGTGAGAACTTACTTACTATTGGAAAACAACAAGAGGGAAATCTGCCCCCATGATCCAATCACCTCCCACCAGGTCCCTCCTCCAACAATGGGGATTACAGTTTGACATGAGATTTGGGCGGGGACACAAATTCAAGCCATATCAATATTGATAAGCCAAAAATAAGAAAACAAAAATATCTATAATCCTATTATCCAGAGATTAACCCGTTGACATTTTTGGTCATCCTACCTGTTCTTTTTCTACTTTTCAATCTTTATATACATCCAACTGTATATATGTTATTTTTCCTACTATTTTCTAACCTACTTTGTGAAAAAAAAATAACTA
The DNA here is from genome assembly GCF_043159975.1 of Macaca nemestrina. Classification (NCBI taxonomy): domain Eukaryota; kingdom Metazoa; phylum Chordata; class Mammalia; order Primates; family Cercopithecidae; genus Macaca; species Macaca nemestrina. The sequence continues at coordinate 15,242,851 of NC_092128.1, forward strand.
GTTACATATTATCTGTAACCTTAGTGCTTGGAAAAGTAAGAAGGATGCATTTTTCTTTTTTACCAGCAGGGAAACATTTTTATTAGATGAGTAGGAGGTAGTGCAGAAGATGGTTCCCAACAGTTCTTTTCCTTTACACTGGAGTTGCCTGTGTCAGCTCATACCGAGTCTGCCTTTGGAGTGCATCAGGGGTCCCACCTCTCAGGTGTCATTCTCTTCTTCTTCCCCCTCATGGTGTCCTTGGTTTTCTTTTTACTGCTGCTCTGCTTCTTAACCTTTGGCTACAACTCTCAGTCAGAAGTTCTAGCAGTTTTTTCTAACCACAGACCTTGAGGTGGGGAAAGCTTCAGGCCTCTTGAGGTCCTGAGTTTACCTGGGCAGTGGAAGCAGCAGAGATAAACCCAAGATTCTTCAGGTCTTGCCCAAAGGGGAAGAGCATGAAGTTAAACAACAGTTCCCTAGTCCATTGTCATTACAATGACAAATCTTCCAGGTAAGTAAACCTTTATCTTGCAATATTGGCCAACTGTTATTAAAAGCAATTTAGTGGGTTACACACTGATGTCTCTCTTTTTTCTCCCCATTTTACCAAAGACCCATATTCTATTACTATAGAAATGAATAGATAAATACTGGGAATAAAACCTCATCCCGACCCATTGTTTCCTCTGCTCCTTCTAGCAATTTCAGTGAAGAAATTAAAACTTTGTGGAAGATGGCCAAGAACTGGGAGATCAGTATTAGGAAAGCTGATAAAGAAAAAAACTTCTAGTAATATCAAAATATGAAAAGGAAACACAACAGAAATGTGATGTGGGAGACCATCAAGGAACCTGCAGAACTATTTTAATGATTGTGAACTTGGGACTTCTCAATGGCTCCCAGGCCATGGATGTGATGGTTCTAATGTGCAATGCGTCCTCACTACTCTAAAACCAGATGTCACTGTCACTAAAACTAGGTGTGTGGGAGGTGGAGCAAAGGTGCTTTCATTTTCTTCCTTTAGGAAGGGGACCAGGTTCTAAAATTTTAGCTTCTCTTTCCTTTCTCAATTACTTTCAGTCTCTTCCACCAGATCAGGAAAGTAAATGTTTCTGTCTCTCAACTTCTACCAAAAGTCCTCAGTGATGCCACAGCATTGAAAGGAAGTAAAAGATATAAAAGAGTCAGAGAATGGCTCATTATGCTAGGAACTAGAAGGACAATTAAAAGTTGAAATAAAATGTTTTTAGAATATGTATTCCACAGGGAACTTAGCAGAGAGGGGAGCTGTGGTTGCAGAGAAGTAGCTGTGGAGAAGAATGACTAAGAAACACACCAAGAGCAAGTAATTGCCCTCTGGGGATGCCTAAATTCTGAAAAGTTATCCGCTAAAACCGACAAAGTAAAACCTGCATCCCCAAGAAGAGGATGAACAACTGTATCAAGGACTTTCCAAGAGGTGTACATCTCCACACTCAATATGTCCTGTGCATGAAGTGAGCACTTGAGCACTCAGCTTTGGTGAGTCACCCACAAGGAAGGCTAAGAGAAGGTAGTGGGAGGATAAAGCCCAAATCCCTGGGAGCACCCGGGACTGTTTTGTGATCCTCCACTGTGTATTTCTCACTGGTTGTAGTTGGAGGCTCTTTGAATTCTTCCCAGGACCTAGATGACGCATATCAGTGTTTTCAAGCCACTTGATAGAATCCTAGTTCTTGTCAGTCATCAAATCAACAGCATAAACTGAAGTGCTCAATATATGTAGATACACATTTTAAAAACTAAAGAATGGAAGTCAAAAGGCTCTTTTCTTGTCCTTGAGGATTTCTATTCTGTTGGAGACAAGAAGGAATAGAGAAGGGCTAGGATTGGTATAAGAACCAAAGATATATAGAGACCTATATCTTTTCTTGATAAAGAAGATGGTGAATATTCTCAACCATCGGGAAGCATAATCCCTATGGAACTAGGGCAAGTTTGGTCCCAGATCTGGCAGAAAACTTGGTGTTAAGGGTCATCCCAATCCAGGAATTACCAGGGACAAACTTTGGAAGGAGGCTTACATATCAGAAGGCTACTAGCCTTTCAGCCTTGGCCCAAGTAGTTTTGCCATTTCTACTGGTGTAGTCCTCTTCCCCGTTTCCTTAGTCTCTGGTTTTGAGTCAATTAGTCCCGTTCATTGACACCTCCCCAATCAGCTATGTGTACAATCTGAATCCTTTGAACCCAAAACCCACTAACTCATCTCATTGCCTACAGTCCCACTAGCTATGCATGCTTAGAGCAACCAAAAACCAAAGGATCTATTTTTCCCTTCTATACTGTTTTAAACTACAGATTATGTATATTCACTTATCACAAATCTTTAGAGCTGGAAGAAATCTAACCTAATCTCACTTGCTCATTCTGTAGATGAAGAAACTGTGACTTTAAAATGTAGCAATGTACCCAATGGATACGTAGATGGTTTACCGATACAGCTTGAAGCCCAGGCCTCCTTATATGAATCTTAGCATGCCTTAAACCTCATCTACTTTTTCAAGAGGCAAGAGCACTATTTCTTGTTTTTGTTTTGTTTTGTTTTTTTGTTTCTACTTTATTATTTCTACAGATCTGCTGAGCTGATTACTTAGCCAGACTCTATGTCTCCTCTCACCAGATGTCTTCATCAAGCTTCCTCTGAAAACTCTCTGATAAGGTCATGATGACTCACTCTTTCTAGTCTCCCTGCAGGCTGAGTTCTGAAGAGGGAGACCAGACCGATTGATTTGTTATCCCAGTACCTTCCACTGGACCAGGCACTGATCAGTGCTCAGTACATGTTTACCAAGGTGAGAAAAGTGGAATAAAATTCTCTGTCCCAAAAAGCTAAGAACAAGGCCACCTATCAATAAAAATAGTTTTTCATCATCTAAAAACATCACCAAAATGTATTGGAATAAAACAGTACTAAGCTCGCACTGTGTGCAGAGCACGCACTACCTACCCGTTGAGTACAGGTGAATCCTCTACTTTGATTCTTCAATATATTTAATAAGCTCTCTGTATTTAGGTGGTTTAAGCAATATAATTTATTTCAAGGGGCTTTATGACCCACATTCTGTTAACTTTCTGACCTTTATAGCACATATTCATATTGTTTCTTGTCCCCATGGCACTGGATAGACTTTACCTCTGTAATTTGGACTTGTTGAGCATAGTAACAGCCACTTATGTTTACTTAGCACTTTACAAAGCACATTTATATTCATTTGTTCATCTGATCTTACTTAACATATTGTGAGATAAGCATTATTGGCCGGGCGTGGTGGCTCACGCCTGTAATCCCAGCACTTTGGGAGGCCGAGGAGGGCGGATCACAAGGTCAGGAGATCAAGACCATCCTGGCTAACACAGTGAAACCCCATCTCTACTAAAAATACAAAAAAATTAGCCGGGCGCAGTGGCAGGCGCCTGTAGTCCCAGCTACTCGGGAGGCTGAGGCATGAGAATGGCGGGAACCCGGGAGGTAGAGCTTGCAGTGAGCAGAGAGGGCGCCACTGCACTCCAGCCTGGGCGACAGAGCGAGACTCCGTCTCAAAAAAAATAAATAAATAAAAAAGCATTATTATTATTCATGCATTTCCAATGAAGAAACTGAGGCTCAGAGAGGTCTAGTAAGGTGCACATAGCAGACTAATGGAAGAGGCAAACTCAAACTCAGACCCCTTGACTTCTCATTTAAAGTTTTACCCACACACCACATGTTTTTCTCTTCAAGGATAGATGGCTGTCCTGAGCTTCCCAATTGAGGTTCCTCAGGTGCCTCGCTTCCTAGACCACAGCTTTTCAGAACTCCTTCCCGCCCTTCACTCACGGGCTTGGAGAGAGCTAGATGTGAAGGGCAACCCTGACCCTTGTTCCAGCGTAGTCTCCAGGTAGATCTGAGACCTGGGTAAATCACCTTAGCCCTATTCCTTGGTTTCCTTGTTTGTAAAATGAAAGGAATGAAACACTTAGCCTCTATATTTCTTTTCTTTTTAAACAGTTGTGGTTACCTTCCGGAGGGTATCTCAATCCATGAGGCCAGCTCTGAAGGTGAAGATTCTCTCTGTAGTAACAAGCAGCCTACCGATCACAGTAGATCAGCATTGAGTTACTTCTTCTGCTGATGCAAGGGAACCATCTCCCTGGGGCAGTAGTCAAAATTCCAGCCCCTGGCTCTGACCCTAGAAACTGACCTCCAACCTTGCAAACCCAAGGCCAGTTTCTATTCTTAGCAGTTTCTACAGTGACACCTTCTGGCCACTGCAGGGCCAGGGCCGAATGGAGACAAGATGCCAACTCCATCCAGGTCCTCTCTGCTCTCTCCCTCCACCAATGTTTCCAGCCAAAAGAAATATAAATTGAATTATGCATTTCAGCTCTCTTGCATTTTACTCTACGTTTCTGCTCTGGTTTTCTTAATGCTGATGTACAGCATTTGTCCTCTGGCTGTAGTGGCTTGCACAAACATGCTGTCATTAGATTCTCAGATTTGATCAAAATCCACTTTTTTTTATTTATTATTTGATCCTCTGGCATGGCTGATTTTCTAAATGCAAATTCCTAATATTGAAAGGCAGAATTTCCTAGAGGTTGGTTGAAAGCATAGTACCTGATATACTCAATAATGTGCTAATAAATGAATTAGTTTATTAATTAAATATTTTTAAGAGCAGGAAATATACCTGGAGATTATATTTCTATTAAGAAAAAGTGATGGCACTTAATTCTATTTCTCAAGAGGACCAGTCAGCATGGTAGAAGAGAGATGACCTGGTACAACCTTAGCTGACAAGAGAGAATTCACTCTGAAAAGTTTCAGGGGGTTTCCATGACCTCATACTCAGTAGTAACACATGACTATCATTGGTTTTCAAACGCTTGCATCACATTACTTTGTTAACCACTTGTTTAAACATCTAAATAAATGCCTGAAACTCACTATATAAATTGCATGTTATTAAGGAGTAAGGCATAACTACCACAGTAATTTAATTACAAAGCTCCAAATTTAATTAGCCAAATACTAACCTTGTTCTTCTTCTCCTTCATAGCACTTAGTACAATTATACTTAATTAATTGTTTGTAATTATGGATGTAATCTGTGTGTCCCTAGATAAATTTATAAGAACCAAGAAAACAAGGGCCCATGTTTCTATCTTTCTTGCTCACAGGCAGGTAACCAATGCCTGGCACAGACCCTGGCACACCAGCTGGGGATTAGTAGATATTGGTTTCAAGGACTTCAGCTTTATCTGGACTTGTGGGAGAAATGAAAAGGATGTGAGAGGATTCCTGTCTGGACTTAGTAGGCCCTAGAAGAAGCATGAAGAACAGCCCAATCCAGAGTTAAGAAATGAGCTGAGAAAGCCCAGGACATCCCTATGGTTCTCAAGTGTCTGATTACAATACTTTACCCACCGCTACCCCACGGTGAAGAATCCTTCCTTTCTTTCCTATCTTCCATATTCCTTCCCTCCTTTTCCATTTTTCTATTGTCTTTCCTTAGTTTTTCTTTCCTTCTCTCATCCTTTCTTCTCTATCATTCTTTCTACATTGATAGATTACCTCCTACACAACTGTAACTGCTCAGTCCTAGATGTGAAAGGATGGCCAAAATGGGGACTTTGTCCTTCAGAATCTCTCAGAATTTGGTTTAGTGTCAGAAACCAAATGTCCTTTCCGCCAAGACCTTTGCATTCCCTCCTAACCACCTAGATTGAAGAAGTGAGGTTCAATGTCCCAATTGGGAAGGGACAACGTAACCTGGGTAAGTGAGTTCATCCTAATGGGTCTCTCCAGTGACAGGCAAACCCAGGCTGGACTCTTTGTCTTATTTGGGGCCACCTACCTGCTGACCCTGCTGGGCAACGGGCTCATCCTGCTCCTGATCTGGCTGGACGTGAGACTCCACCTGCCCATGTATTTCTTCCTCTGCCACCTCTCACTTGTGGACATCTGCTACACCTCCAGCGGGGTCCCGCAGATGCTGGTGCACTTCCTCCTGGAGAAGAAGACCATCTCCTTTGCCCAATGTGGGACCCAGCTCTTTTTCTCCCTGGCCCTCGGAGGGACTGAGTTTTTGCTGCTAGCCGCAATGGCCTATGACCGCTATGTGGCTGTCTGCGACCCCCTGTGTTACATAGCAGTGATGAGGCCAAGGCTCTGCGTGGCACTGGCAGCTGTCTCTTGGCTAGTGGGCCTAATTCTGCTATGGAGACGGCACTGACCATGTACCTGCCCACCTGTGGGCACAACGTGTTGAACCATGTGTCCTGTGAGACACTGGCACTGGTCAGGTTGGCCTGTGTGGACGTCACCTTCAATCAGGTGGTCACAGTGGCCTCCAGTGTGGTGGTGCTGCAGGTGCCCGGCTGCCTGGTCTCACTGTCCTACATCCACATCATAGTTGCCATCCTGCGGATCCGCTCCACCCAGGGGCGCCGCAAGGCCTTCGGGACCTGTGCCTCCCACCTCACTGTGGTCTCAATATCCTATGGGATGGCCCTCTTCACCTACATGCAGCCTCGTTCCATGGCCTCAGCTGAGCAGGAAAAGGTAGTGGTGCTCTTTTATACTGTGGCGACCCCCATGTTGAATCCTCTCATATACAGTCTGCGGAACAAGGATGTGAAGGCAGCTCTGAGTCGAGTTCTGATGACAAGCTCTGAATTAAAACATTAGAGAGTGGTTTGGGTAACGAGAGGGCCTCACTCTGGAGACAGTGGGCATTGGACTGTGCTCTCCAGTATAACATGTGTAGGCATGTGTGTGTATGTGTGTGCATCTGCATGTGTGTGTATGTGTATGTGTGTGTGTAAGGGAACAAGTGGGAGGACCACAATCTGTACTACTCTCTTTTGAGGTAATAGAAAAATGGATTTTATCCAGACTTTATCTTTGGCCCATGCCTTATTCCCAATGTGAGTTACAACAACTTAAAAATACATGCACCCTACAGAAAGTTAAATGAAATATATTCGTTTTCTTAAATGAAAGGAAGGGGGAGGGAGGAGAAAAGACATACCAGTGTACATGAATTAGGAAGAAAGATTAAATTAGAAGTCAGGGCAGTGCACAAAACATACTCCAAAAAAGTCTATTTCTTGGTAAAAATATTTAAATACATGTTTCTGTAGTAAGTGAGAAAAGGAGGGAAAAAAGCTTTAAGTTACAAAGTTCACTGTGCCCATGAGATCAAACAGGCCTTAGGTCAGAGATGCAAAGGCCACCCCAGTAACTCACACATGGTCCAGCCTGGCTCACTAGGGTGGTGGATTCACCCATGGGTTTGGAGCCAAAGTCACAGTAATGATCTCTCAGTTCTGATAAGTATGACTGGGCTGTGTGCCAGTCACATGAGTGTCCCTCTGCTTGTTTCCCTTTCAAATTTGCAGTGGTGGCAAATTGCTGGCCAGAAAGTCAGATGTGCAGGACCTCAAACAAACATCTTGTACACAATCAGATCTAAGGATATCCTCTTGTGAACATTGAGGGCTATGCTCAGAGCTCATCCTGACTGGGAGGCCATGCTATGCATGATTAGAGTGAGCCATGGGATTCAGCCAAGAAAGAATCCTGCTTCCTCATTGGGGATAGTTTTGTTCTGCTCTTTTAATACACAAATTTTTGAGCTCTAAAATCCTAGATTATAAAGCAAAGCAGTGATAATTTATTCTGAAAAATGTTTAAAATAATCTTTTAAAGTCAGACTAAATAAAACATCTCCTTAACTAAATATTATGAATCTCTGGTTTGTCTTGACCACAAAAGAAAACAAACAAACCAAAACAAGCAAAGAAACAACAATAACAACAACAAAAAACATAAATTGAGAACAGTTCAAACTTTTACTCAATCTATTGCAACAAAGCTAAAGGGCTGAAAAACAGGAAATGAAGAGCACCCTTTAAAACTGCTATTAAAACGTTTTAATTGAGGTATAGCTCACATATCACATGATTCACAGTTTTTGCCTTTTTAAAGCGGATAATTCATTGACATCTAGTCAATGAATTCACAGTGTTGTGCAACCTCATCTCTATCTGCCCCAAAACACGTTCAACACCCCAAAAGGATACCCCACATTCATTAAGCATTCCTGACCACCACTAACGTGCTTTCTGTCTCTATGGATATGCCAGTTTTGGACATTTCATATAAAGGGAATCATGCAATATGTGGCCTTTTGTGTCTAATTTCTCACTTAGCATGTTTTTGAGGTCTTTCCATATTGTAGTATGTAGTAGTGCTTTCGCTTCTTTTTATGGTTGAATAATATTCCATTGTATGGATATAACACATCATCAGCTAGCAGACATTTGAATTGTTTCTACCTTTTTGCTATTGTGAATAGTGCTACTATGAACATTCAAATATAAATTTTTTTTGAATACCTGTTTTCAATTCTTTTGAATATTTACCCAGAAGTGGAAGCACTGGGTCATATGATAATTGCATGTTCAACTTTTTAAAGAAACTGCCAAACTGTTCTCCACCGCAGCCGAACCATTTTACATTCCCACTAGCAAAGAACCAGCAATGAACAAGGATTCCAATTTCTTCACAGCCTCATCAAACTTACTATTTCAGTTCTGTTGACTGTAGCTGGTCTTTCTCATGCTGTTCTCATGGTAGTTGATAAGACTCACAAGATCTGATGGGTTTATCAGGGGTTTCTGCTTTTACTTCTTCCTCATTCTTCCCTGCTGCCATGTAAGAAGTGCCTTTTGCCTCCTGCCATGATTCTGAGACTTCCCCAGCCAAATGGAACTGTAGGTCCAATAAAACCTCTTTTTCTTCCCAGTCTCGGGCATGTCTTTATCAGCAACATGAAAATGAACTAATACACCCCAAAAAGTCAATTTCACTACATGTTAATTTAAAGGGCACTTACCAATCAATAGGAAAATGGTGAACATGCAAACAGAAAAATGGAGAAATAAAATAAATACAAAGGTAGAACTTGTTTTATAACATTTAGCATATGAAAAAATAGTCTCAATGACAAAGAAATACAAACTAAAATAATAAGCTATATTAAGCTATTTAATTCGCAAAGAAAATATTGACAGTGGATACTTTAATTATACTTATCAAAAGCCTTAGACTAGCTTGGACATCGTAATGCCATAGCAAGACCCTGTCTCTAAAAATAAAAAGTTTAAAAATTAGCCAGTTGGGAGGCTGATGCAGATGGATCGAGACCATCCTGGCCAACATGGTGAAACCCTGTCTCCACTAAAAATACAAATATTAGCTGGATGTGGTGACAAGTGCCTGTGGTCCCAGCTCCTTGAGAGGCTGAGGCAGGAGAATGACTTGAATCTGGGAGGCAGAGATTGCGGTGACCTGAGATTGTGCCACTGCACTCTAGCCTGGCGATCGAGTGAGACCTGGTCTAAAAACAAAAAATAGCCAGGTGTTGTAGCGTACTTGCAGTCCCACCTACTCAGGAGGCTGAGAAAGAGGACTGCCTGACTCGGGAGTTCAAACTACAGTCAGCTGCAGTCATGCCACTGAGCTTGAGCCGGGGCTGCATAGCTAGACCTTGACTCAAAAATAATCTTAAAAAAATTCATGCTCCGACTTTTAATTAAAATAGCATCTGATCCCCCAGAAAGATCTTAACTCTAATACAAGCTATGTGATAACGCCAAGAAAGATAAGCACTTCTAAAAATGTTTAAAAGATAATCATCCAGTGAATTACTATATCCTGAGAGGACTTTTTCCTAATATCCAAATAATTTACAGAAACCCAAGTCAAAGAACATAACACTTGTCCTTCTACTTTGGACTTCTGCTTTTTGAGGCAGCTGAGACATTGCTCTGCAGACTGTATCTCATAAACAACTGGAGAAAGCAATTCTCAAGAGACTAACAGGGCAGTCAAGAATAAGAGAAGAGGGGTGATAATATAACATGGTGCATTTAATTATTCTGAGAAAGGCCATACCACCAGAAGGTAGAAGAGGTGAGAGTTGAACTTGGGTATTTCGTTGTTTGTTGTTTTTTTAAAAAATATTATTATACTTTATGTTCTAGGGTACACGTGCACAATGTGCATGTTTGTTACATATGTATACATGTGCCATGTTGGTGTGCTGCACCCATTAACTCATCATTTACATTAGGTATATCTCCTAATGATATCCCTCCCCCCTACCCCCACCCCACAATAGGACATGAACTCATTCTTTTTTATGGCTGCATAGTATTCCATGGTGTATATGTGCCACATTTTCTTAATCCAGTCTATCGTTGATGGACATTTGGGTTGGTTCCGAGTCTTTGCTATTGTGAATAGTGCCACAATAAACATACACGTGCACATGTCTTTATAGCAGCATGATTTATAATCCTTTGGGTATATACCCAGTAATGGGATGGCTGGGTCAAATGGTATTTCTAGTTCTAGATCTTTGAAGAATCGCCATACTGTCTTCCACAATGGTTGAACTAGTTTACAGTCCCACCAACAGTGTAAAAGTGTTCCTATTTCTCCACATCCTCTCCAGCACCTGTTGTTTCCTGAGTCAAGACGGTGCCACTGCACTCCAGCAGGGGCTAGAGTGACTCGGCTTCCAAAAAAAAAAACAAGAAAGAAAGAAAAAGAAAAAGAACATAAGAAAGGAAAAAGGAAAGGGCTCACCAGAGGTTTTAGAAAAATATAATCATTCAAAGTGACTCACATGTGAACACATCCTGAACCAATTTTAAATTTTAAGTATATATGAAAAAATCCAAGAGCAAACACATAAGAATAGTAGATTCCCCAAGGAAAACCAACAGTCAGGCTGGTGTGGAACGTTTCCTCTACAATAATGCACAGTAAGGAATGACAGGAAAGTAATGAAATAATTTTCTACTAGGTTTTGAGGGCAAGAAAGTATAATCCAAAAATATTACATCCAGCCAAACGGTCCTTAAAGTATGACCTAAACAAGCAGACACTTTCTTATATGCACGGCTCAACTGTGTCGAGTCAATTTTTGTACTTCTTTAAAGGATAGGAAAATAAAAACAAATTTAAAATATAAAATTGAAGGGAATGCAGGAGATTATGTTGAATTAGAGAGTTCAACAAATACCTGAATATAAGGTTAAACCATATTGATAAAAAGGAGGCTGTCACAACTAGAATATAGAAACAGAAAGCTATAGTTGAATGAGCAATTGATTAATTATTAGAACTCGGGAGATGTTACAAATTCTGATTTGGCATTTATGATAGAAGGTGCTTAGCTGCACAGATCAGCTCCTCTACCACTCTCTGCCACCAGAATCAACACCTCAGCCTTTATCTTCTGAAAAAAAAAAAAGAAAAAAAAAAGGAGGGGGGGGCTTTTTTTTTTTTCTCTCTAACACATAAGATGAAATTTCTGGGAAATGCTAGAACCTGTGGTGTTGGTGTTGTTTTCACCCAAGTAAATATCACCTATTATGGCGCTGTAGAAACCAGTAGTTTTCTAATCAATTCCCTCCCTGCTCATCCTAAAGTGAAGTCTGCCACTTGACATAATTTATCCTCAACATAAATGCATACAATGCTGGTAAGACTGCTCATCCAAGACAAAAACTCATCCCAACATAGTCCCACCCACACAATTGCAGAGTAAAGCCACAGTTACTACACAGTCCTTCCTTCCTATATGTAAACAGGACATTCTTTCTTTCTTTCCTTTTTTTTTTTTTTAAATGTATTTTATTTATTTATTTATTTATTTATTTATTTGAGATGGAGTCTCGCTCTGTCGCCCAGGCTGGAGTGCAGTGGCGTGATCTTGGCTCACTGCAAGCTCCGCCTGCTGGGTTCACGCCATTCTCCTGCCTCAGCCTCCCGAGTAGTTGGGACTACAGGCATCCACCACCACGCCCAACTAATTTTTTGTATTTTTAGTAGAGACGGGGTTTCACCGTGTTAGCCAGGATGGTCTCCATCTCCTGACCTCGTGATCCACCCACCTCGGCCTCCCAAAGTGCTGGGATTACAGGCGTGAGCCACCGCACTCGGCTAAACAGAACATTCTTATTGCTGAAATCTTTTTTTAAAAATCAGTAAGATGGCAGAAAGATAAAGTGAAAGAACTCTCTAAGAGTATAGAATAATAGGGATTTAAAAATAATACAGCCCTTCTACTCCCAGACGTGAAGAAGTAACAGGACAGAATTACCCAGCTACCACAAGCAACTAGAAAACTGGAAAACAGTTTAAAAACGTTGTTTTCAGATATTAAAAAACAGACAGCACAAAACCATGATTCCTGTGAGAAGGAAAAATAATGAGGTGATTCTTACAATCAGCCAGACTTTCTGCCAGGAGGCAATATCCAGACTGTAGCACAAAGAGAGGGAATTTAAACAGACCTGGAAATCTTGCTCAGTGAAGGATCCAGAGATTAGAGGGAAAAATAAGCTACACAGGAAAATGGTTCCAGAAATCAGTCTTTGAGTCCTTGGCTAAACACCAATCCTTATGTAAGTAGTGTGAAACTCTGTAAGACTGAGAAAAAAACAACCTCCAAAGAAAGAAAAATTGCTGGAGTGCTATAAAACAAACAATTTCCAGAACTCCTCCGGGGCCGGGATTCATTTTAGCACTCTTTGGCCAGAGCGAAGAAACGTTACTGAGTATACAAAGCACTCCATATGAGTTGCAAAGATGCTATGTCTTAGAAGTTGAGCAAAATTAGTCCTAGAAAAAGACTACCATAGGCCTACCCTAAATTCACTTTTTAAAACATCAAAAGCATCAAACTAATTTACAAGTAACTGTCAGAAAAAGTCTACAATGTTTCAATAGAATACAACAGAACCAAGTATTAAATAACTTAAGATTTCTAATATACAACATTCAATTAAAAAATTACTAGACCTTAAAAAAAACAGGAAAATAAGATTCATAACCTGCAACAGATCAGTCAACAAACACAGGCCTAGAAACAGAAGAAACTAAATAGGACTTGTAAAGATGAAGAATAAAATACATAAAATTTAAATTTCACTAGATGCAATTAACAATAGTTCGGGCACTGTAAAATAAAATAATAGTAAGCTTGACCTCCTGAATGTATAAGCTTCCAACAGCAGAGTGTCAAAACGTATGCAGCAAAAAAAGGACACAAATTTAAAAAGGTATCAAGCCAGGCCCAATGGCTCACGCCTGTGATCCAAGCACTTTGGGTAGCCAAAGCAGGTGGATCACTTGAGCTTAGGAGTTTGAAACTAGTCTGGGCAACATAGTGAGACAATGTCTCTACAAAAAATTTAAAAATCAGCCCGGCATGGTGGTGCATACCTGTGGTCCCAGCTACTCCAGAGGCTGAGGTGGGAGGATTGCTTGAGCCTGGGAGGCAGAGGATGCAGTGAGCTGTGATTGAGCCACTGCACTGCAGCCTGCATGACAGAGCCAGACTCTGTCTAAAAATTAAAATTAAAATTAAAAAATGCACAATTAGAGTAGAATAATTCAACACTTGCCTCTCAGTAAATGAACAACTAGACAGAAAATCCGTAAGGATACAGAGCATGTAGAAGACCTGAACAATGCTATCGACTAACTGACCTAGCTGACATTTATAGAACACTCCATCCAACATCAGCAAAACACACATTCTTTTCAAGGGCACATGGAGCATTCATCAGGACTGATAATTCACTGGGCCATGAAGCAAATCTCAAGAAATGTTAAAAGACTGAAATCATGCAGATTATGTTCTCTAATCACAATAGAATTAAATTTGAAATTAATGCCAGCAAGATAACTGGAAGATCTCACAAATATTTAGATATTAAACACCACTTCTTTGATTAACCCATTGGCCAAAGCAAAAATGAAAAGGGAAATTGGAAAATCGTTTGAACTAAATAAAAATGAAAACACAATACTGTCTATCAAAATTTGTGGTATGTCTTTTCAACAAACAGTGCTAAAACATTTGTATATACATAAAGGGGGGAAAATGAACCTCAACCCTTACCTCACTTCATATATGAAATTAACATGAAATGGATAAAAAACCTAAATGTAAGAGGTAAAACCAGAAAGGTTCAAGAAAAACAACGAGAAAATCTTTGTGATCTTAGGATGGCATAGATTTCTTAAGGTAGATATAAAATCATGAACCATAAATGAAAAAAAATTGTGTAAATCCCATCCCATAAAGTATATTTTAATATATGGATGATTGTATCATATATTACCAATTAACTAATATTAATCAATTACTAATATTAACATTGATTATGTCTGGTAAAATATATAATGGAGAGAAGAATGAAGAAAGATGGAGGCATTTCATTTTTCCTTAAATTTTTGTGTACTGTTTATAATTTTTTAAAATAAGATTATACTACTTTCATAAAAATAAGAATAAACTTTTAAAATATATGTTCTGTAGAATGTGCTGGCTGACACTTCTTTCAGAATGAGATCTCAGCACAAGGGAATGCAAACCCTGGGAACAGATAAGGTATGGGCCAATAAGAGAAAGGATTTCCTGAGGATTCCCACCCCGTTTCCCTCACAAATTATAGTTCTTTGGCTTCCCTCACCACCTAGATGAGAGGATGAATTTTAAGAAGCACACTCAGTGTGATGTTCAGTCAGTCAGTTAGTCCCCCAACTCTAGATATCAGGCTCAGTTGAGAAACTAGAAAAGGGTACAATAAAAAGAGAAAACGCCCTCTCTACCTTTCAGTTAGTTTGTTAGAAGTAAGAAAAGAGAAGCAAAGGAGTCTGACTTGGTACAGATTTTTTTTTCCAGTTCTACCTCCTGGCTGCAGAAAAAGTGGAAAGTCTGGGTGTGTGAGATTCATACCCTTACTAAAACTATGGGGTGGATGTTTCCCTTTTGCAGATAAAACTAAAAGAGGAAAGCTCATTTGGTGAACTGGACCTCCAGGCCACTGGCCATTACCAAGCACTCTTCAACCTGGTTTCCTACAAAGTGTGGTGTCAGTCCAAGGCCTCCCACTGGACCCCCTGGAAAGATATCCCAAACTCTAAGCCTTTCTTGACATCCTCCTCCCCATCCAAAAGTCAAACCTGTCCCGTGCTGCCCTCACTAGCCACCGTGACACATTCCCCATGCCCGTGAGTGATCACCTAGTGGGATGTCGCAGGAAGAAAATGGGTCTTGTGATCCTCAGATTCCGGAGCAGTTCTAGTCCTGCTCCTAACTAGCCAATAATCCTGAGTCAATCACCCTTGCTCTCTGAGCCTCAGTTTCCTCATTTCTTGAGGAAGATGACAAGGTTGAAATGATAATCCTAAAAGTTCCGTCCAGGTTTTATTCTTTCCTATGATTCTATTTTGCATTTTACTCCTTTCAGTTGTGAGACTATCAGGAGTACTCAGGAGTCACCAAAGCTTGGTTCCTGACAGTGCTGATCAAAGATACAGGCTCTGTGGAAAGTCATGGGCTCCCAGGTGCAGAGCTCAGGAACTCAATAGCTAGGTAGGTAACAGAGCCAGCTTCTGTTCTTGGCAATTTCTACAGTGGCTCCTTTTGGCCACAGAAGAAATGAAAAAAAGAGAAGGATAGGGTTCCAACCAGAGAGCCAGAGGATGGCATCCAACTGCTCTGCCCTGCAGTCACATCCTCCCAAACCCATTAGAAAGACTTGGGTTAAATTGTTGTCATGTGTGTTTCATTAGATTCTGTGTTCCATCTCTCATATCCTTCATACAAAGCTTTTTCATTTGGATAATGTGTTTATGAAGAGTTTTTTTACACATTACCTCATTTGATACTCACTAATGTTTACAATGTTCTTACCTTCGGTCTAAGATATATTAAAACATCATTTTTGGACCAGACTGAAAATAACTGCCCACCACCAGCCAAGGGAATCAGTGAGTGATGGTGTGACTCTGGGAAACCGCACTTCTCCCATGGATCTTTGCAACACATGGATCAGGAGGCCCCCTCGTGGGCCCATACAACCTGGGCTTTGGGTCCAAACCCAGAGGTGTGTGAAGTCTTTGCAGAGCAGCTGCTCAGGCACATACAAAGACCCAAGAGCTTTACATACTCTGGCCCTGGGATCCCTGACAAGGGTGTCTGCAGCTCAGGCAAGGCCAGAGGCCAGTGCATACCCCTAGGAAGGGGGCTGAATTCAGGGAACCAAGCAACGTCGGTCTGTAGGTCTCACTTTCACAGCACCTCATAAGATAAGACTTACCGGCTTGGAATTCCAGCCAACCACCAGCAACAGGGTAGTGTCTGCCTGAGATGGGATGGAGGACCCAAGAGAGAGGCAAGCCATCATCTCTGCTGTTTGATCAACTCAGCCATTCCAGCCTGTGGGCTTTGGAGAGCCAAAATGGTCTGGGAGGAAGGGTCCCCCCAGCACAGCACAGCTGCTTTGCCAGAAGGTGGCTAGACTGCTTCTTTAAGTGGGACCCTGATCCATTCCTCCACACTGGGGAGGACCTCCCTGCTAAGGCCTCCAGTCACTCCCACCCAGGACTCCAGCCAACCCTCCTACCCATATTCTATGGACAGAGCTCTGCTGTCTCCTTAAGACAGCGCCCCCAGGGGAAGGGGAGGGCCACTATCTTTGCTGTTTGGAAGACTCAGACTCTAGCCTGCAGACTTTGGAGAGTCCAAGCTGATAGGGCAGAGGTGGTTCTTCACACCACACACTATTTTGTTGAGGTGTGGCCAGACTGCTTCTTTATATAGAACCCTGATCCATTTCTCTTCACTGGGGGAGACCTCCTAGCTGAAGCCTCCAGCCACCCTCACCCATATTCTATAGCTGACAGAGTTCTAATTTCTCCCTGGGATGGAGTGCCCATGAGTTGGGGCAGGCCTTCACCTTGGCTTTTGGGCATCTCAACCAGTCCAGCCTGTGTGCCTTGGAGAGCCCAAACCAACTAGGGGCTGAAGGGATCCTCAAAACAACACAGCTGCTGTACCAAAAAGCAGTCAGACTGCTCCTTTAAGTGGGTCCCTGGTCCTGTTCATCGTGACTGAGTGACACCTTCCAACTGCAATCTCCAGCCACCTCCTACAGGTGCGTTCAGGGCCTGCAACAGGTCAGTACTCCACTGGGATGGAGCTTCCAGAGAGGAGAGGGCAGGCTACCATCTTTGATGTTTCACAGCTTTCACTGGTGATACCTCCAGGTATAGGAAAAGCTGAGGTGACTAGCAGCTGGACAGACCCCCAGCAAACCACAGCAGGCTTGCAGAAGAGTGGCCAAATTGTTAAAACAAGCAACCAGAAAGCAATAACAACAAAGAAAACCCACAAAAAAACCCATCCAAATGTCAGCAACCCCAAAGATTGAATGTAGACAAGCCCAGCAAGATGAGAAATAATCAACACAAAAATGCTGAAAACTCAAAAAGCCAGAGCAGCCCTTTTCCTCCAAATGACTGCAACACCTCTTCAGCAAGGGTTCAGAACTAAGCTGATGCTGAGATGGCTGAAATGACATAATTAGGCTTCAGGATGTGGATAAAAATGAACTTCACTGAGCTAAAAGAGCATGTCATAACCCAATGCAAAGAAGTTGAGAACCATGATAAAACAATGCAGGAGCTGACAGTCAAAAGAGCCAGTTTGGAGAGAACATAACTCATTGAAAAACACCCCACAATAACTTCACAATTCAATCACAAGTATTAATAGCAGAATAGACCAAGCAGAGGAAAGAATCTCAGAGCTTGAAGACTGGCTTTCTGAATTAAGACAGGCAGACAAGAATAGAAAAAAAGAATGAAAAGAAATGAATAAAACCTCTGAAAATATGATATTATGTAAAGACACAATCTGTGACAGATTGGGGTACCTGAAAGAGATGGGAAGAACAGAACCAAGTTGGGAAACATACTTCAGGATATCATCCAGGAGAACTTTTTCAACCTAGCAAGACAGGCCAATATTCAAATTCAGGAAATGCTGAGAACCCCAGTAAGATACTCCACAAAAAGATCATCCCCAAGACACATAATCATCATCAGATACTCCAAGATCAAAATGAAAGAAAAAAATATATATTAAGAGCAAACAGAGAGAAAAGCCAGGTCACCTACAAAGGGAAGCCCATCAGACTAACCATGGACCTCTCAGTGGAAGTCCTACTAGCAAGAAAATATTGGGGGCCAATATTCAATGTTATTAAAGAAAGTAATTTCCAATACAGAATTTCATATCTAATCAAACTAAGCCTTATAAGCGAAGGAGAAATAAGAACCTTTTCAGACAAGCAAATGCTGAGGGAATTCATGACCACCAGACTTGCCTTACAAGAGCTCCTGAAAGAACCACTAAATATGGAGAGGAAAATCCATTACCAGCCACTACAAAAACACACTGAAGTATACAAACAAGTGACACTATAAAGCAACCACATAAACAAGTCTACAAAATAACCATCTAGCATTATGATGACAGGATCAAATCCACACATAACAATACTAACTTTAAATGTAAATGGACCAAATGCCCCAATTAAAAGACACAGAATAGCAAGCTGGATAAAGAACCAAGACCCATCACTATGCTGCCCTCAAGAGACCCATTTCATATGCGAAGACACATATAAGCTCAAAATAAAGGGATGGAGGAAAATTTACCAAGCAAATGGGAAACAGAAAAAAGCAGGGTGCAATCCTAGTTTCTGATAAAACAGACTTTAAGTCAACAAAGATCAAAAAAGACAAAGAAGGGCATTACATAATGGTAGAGGGTTCAATTCAACAAGAAGAGTTAACTGTCCTAAATATATATGCCCCCAATACATAAAGATTCATAAAGCAAGTTCCTAGATACCTAAAGACTTATAAACTCCCACACAATAATAGTAGGAGATCGTAACACCCCACAGACAATATTAGATAGATCATCAAGACAGAAAGTTAACAAAGATATTCAAGATCTGAACTCAGCTCTGGATCAAGTGGACCTGACAGATACCTAAAAAACTCTCTGCCCAAAAACTACAGAATATACATTCTCCTCATTGCCACATGGCTCTTACTCTAAAATTGATCACATAATTGGAAGTAAAACACTCCTCCAGCAAATGCAAAAGAACTGAAGTCATAACAAGCATTCTCTCATACCACAGTGCAATCAAATTAGAACTCAAGATTAAAAAATTCACTCAAAACCATACAAGTACATGGAAATTGAACAACCTGCTCCTGAATGACTTTTGGGTAAATAATAAAATTAAGGCAGAAATCATTTGTTTTTTGAAACAAATGAAAACAAAGATATAACACACCAGAATCTCTTGGATGCAGCTAAAGCAGTGTTAAGAGGTGAATTTATAGCACTAAATGCCCACATCATAGAGCTAGAAAGATCTAAAGTTAACAACCTAACATCACAACGAAAATAACGAGGAAAACAAGAAATAACCAAGATCAGAGATAAACTGAAGGAGAGACACAAAAAGCCCTTCAAAAAATCAACTAATTCAGTGGCTAGTTTTCTTAAAAAATTGATAAAATAGACCACTAGGTAGACTAATAAAGAAGAAAAGAGAGAAGAATCAAATAGACCCAATCAGAAATGATAAGGAGGATATCACCACTGACCCCACAGAAATACAAATAACCATCAGAGAATACTATAAACACCTCTATGCACATAAACTAGATAATCCAGAAGAAATTGATAAATTCCTGGACACATACACCCTCTGAAGAGTGAACCAGGAAGAATTTGAATTCCTGAATAGATCAATGAGTTCTGAAATTGAGGTAGTAATAAATAGCCTACCAACCAAAAGAAAGCCCAGAACCAGACAGAGTCACAGCTGAATTCTACCAGAGACACCAAGAAGAGGTGGTGCCATTCCTACTGAAACTATTCCAAAAAATTGAAAAGGAGGGACTCCTCCGTAACTCATCCTATGAGGCCAATATAATCCTCATACCAAAACCTGGCAGAGATTCACAAAAAAAGAAAACTTTAGGCCAATACACTTAACGAACATTGATGCAAAAATTTTCAACAAAATACTGGAAAACCAAATCCAGCAGCACATCAAAAAGCTTATCCACCATGATCAAGTAGACTTCATCCTCAGAATGCAAGGCTGGTTCAACATACCCAAATCAAGGAATGTGATTTATCACATAAACAGAACTAAAAACAAAACCACAGGATTATCTCAATAAATGCAAAAAAAAAAAAAAAAAAAAAAGCCTTTGGTAAAATTCAACATCCCTTCATATTAAAAACTCTCAATAAACCAGGTATTGAAGGAACATACCTCAAAATAATAAGAGCCGTAGATGACAAACCCACAACCAATATCATACTGAATGGACAAAAACTGGAAGCATTTCCCTTGAAAACCAGCACAAGACAAAGTTGTCCTCTCTCACCATTCCTATTCAATGTAGTATTGGAAGTTCTTGCCCGGGCAGTCAAGCAAGAGAAAGAAATAAAAGATTTGTATTGGCCCCTTTTTATGCTGCTAATAAAGACATACCCAAGACTGGGTAATGCATACAGGAAACAGGTTTAATGGACTCACAGTTCCACATGACTGGGGAGGTCTCACAATCATGGTGGAAGGTAAAGAGAAGCAAGTCATGTCTTACATGGATGGTAGCAGGCAAAGAGAGAGCTTGTGCAGGGAAACTCCTGCTTATAAAACCATCAGATCTCATAAGACTCATTCCCTATCATAAGAGCAGCATGGGAAAGACCCACTCCCATGACTCAATTACCTCCCACAGGTCCCTCCCACAACACATGAGAATTGCGGGAGCTACAATTCAAGATGAGATTTGGGTGGAGACACAGCCAAACCATATCACTATTCAAATAGGAAGAGAGGAAGTCAAGCTATCTTTGTTTGCAGATGACATGATCGTATATCTAGAAAACCCCCTTGTCTCAACCCAAAAGCTTCTGAAGGGTAAGTAACTTCAGCAAAGTCTCAAGATACAAAATCAATATGGAAAAATCACTAGCATTCCTACAAACCAACAGGCAAGCTGAGAGCCAAATCATGAATGAACTCCCATTCACAATTGCCAGAAAAAGAACAAAATACCTAGGAATGCAGCTAATAAAAGAAGCAAAGGACCTCTTCAGGAAGAACTACAAACCACTGCTCAAATCAGAAATTATCCAAACCAACAGAAAAACATTCCGTTCTCATGGATAGGAAAAAGCGATATGGTGAAAATGGTCACACTGCCCAAAGCCATTTATAGATTCAATGCTATTCCCATTAAACTACCATTGACACTCTTCACAGAATTAGAAAAAAAATTTTTTTTAATTCATATGGAGCCAAAAAACAACCTGAATAGCCAAGGCAACTCTAAGCAAAAAGAACAAAGGTGAAGGCATCACACTACCTGACCTCAAACTACACTACAGGGCTACAGTAACCAAAACATCATGGTACTGGTACAAGAACAGACACATAGACCAATGAAGCAGAATAGAGAACCCAGAAATAAGGCCACATACCTACAACCATCTGATCTTTGACAAACCTGACAAAAACAAGCAACAGGGAAAGAATTCTCTATTTAATAAATGGTGCAGGGAGAACTGGCTAGCCATATGCAGAAAATTGAAACTGGACTCCTTCCTTACACCATATACAAAAATCAACTCAAGATAGATTAAATACGTAAATGTAAAACCCCAAACTATACAAACCCTAGAAGAAAACCTAGGCAATGTCATTCAGGACATAGGCATGGGCAAAGATTTCATGACAAAGACACCAAAAGCAATCGCAACAAAAGCAAAAATTGACAAATGGGATCTAACCAAACTAAAAAGCTTCTACACAGTAAAAGAAGCTATCAACAGAGTAAACAGACAACCAACATAATGGGAGAAAAATTTGCAATCCATCCATCTGACAAAGGTCTAATATCCAGCTTCTATAAGGAACTTAAATTGACAAGAAAAAAAACCAATTTCACTAAAAAGTGGGCAAAGGACACAGACAGACACTTCTCAAAAGAAGACATACATCCAGCTAAAAAATATATATATATATATATATATATATATATATATATAAATAAAGCTCAACATCACTAATGATTAGAGAAATGCAAATTAAAAACACAATGTGATACCATCTCATACCATTAAGAATGGCTATTACTAAAAAGTCAAAAAACAACAGATGCTGGTGAGGTTGTAGAGAAAAATGAATGATTTTACAATATTGACGGGAGTGTAAATTAGTTCAACCCTTGTGGAAGATAGTGTGGCAATTCTTCAAAGACCTAGAGGCAGAAATACCATTTGACCCAACAATCCCATTACTGGGTACATACCCAAAATATGTAAATGATTTTACTATAAATATACATGCATGCATATGTTCACTGCAGCACTATTGACAATAGCAAAAACATGGAATCAATCTAAATGCCCATCAATGATAAACTAGATAAAGAAAATGTGGTACATATACACCGTGGAATACTATGCAGCCATAAAAAGGAATGCGATATATCCTTTGCAGGGCACTATTCACAATAGCAAAGACATGGAATCAATCTAACTGTCCATCAATGATAAACTGGATAAAGAAAATGTGGTACATATACACCATGAAATACTATGCAGACATAAAAAGGAATGCGATCATGTCCTTTGCAGGGACATGGATGGAACTGGAGGCCATTATCCTTGGCAAACTAATGCAGGAGCAGAAAACCAAATACCACATGTTCTCACTTATAAGTGGGAGTTGAATGATGAGAACACATGGACACATGGTAGGGAACAACACACACTGGGGCCTGTTGGAGGGTGGAGGGTAGGAGGAGGGACGGCATTAGGAAGAATACCTAATGGATGCTGAGCTTAATACCTGGGTGATGGGATGATCTGTGCAGCAAACCACCATGGCACATGCTTACCTGTGTAAGAAACCTGAACATCCTGCACATGTCCCAAAGAACTTAAAATAAAAGTTGAAAAAACAATTTTTTTTAAGTAACTAAGGCTAAGAGGTTCCCAGCACACGAAGGCAAGATATCCAGAATAATTTTTTCACCGATTTACAATGTAATTTGGGGCAGATTATTTAAATTCTCTTGGCCTTAACTTTTTCAAATGAAGAATGAGGAGTTCAGTCCAAAAGATCTTTCCTTCTCAAAGACTCTTCTAGCTTTAGCTCAACACATATTCCTCTCTCAAAAAACCATGTCTTAAGTCTTCAAAAATAAGGTTAAGTGTTCCCTCAAAAGCAGTGATTCTCTCCACACCAGAAAGCGTGTGGCTGCTTCAAAAATTGAAAGATTAAGATAAAGCAGTGATCCTCTAACTTAGCTTCACATCATAATTGCCTGAGAAACATTAAAAGTTACAAATATACTAATATCTGGGTTTTACCCACCTGAGATGGTGGCTTAATGTCTCTGGACTGTAATCTGGGCATCTAAAGTTGTCAAAGCTTCCCATGTGATTTTAATGTGCAACCAATGTTGAAAGCTCTGATCTGGTATCCATATTGGGATTTTCAGAGGCAACCCTAATTTCTGGAGTTTTTTTCCTTCTCTTTCAATCCTCCCCTAATGAGCATCCAAATGGGCTATTCCACCTGTCAGACTCTTCTCTGCATCCCTGTGGTCTCTCTTTATTCTCATGATAATCATCAGCACTACCTTCTCCCACCATGTTGCAAAGAAACAAGGTGAATACTGAAATGGGGCTATGGGAATTTACTATTCATAAAGAAATAAAAACTATAAAATTTCTTAGCACATGAAAAAAAATGACATCTATATCTTTCGAGAGGGGCTGCAGACAAGTGAAGTAAACAGGGAGGTGCTCCAAAGGCAAACATGTCTTTGCTGTGACAGAAGGGTTTACCCAGAACAAAGCTCAAAGGATTGCGCAGGCACTCTCTTACTGACTTCATCCATGGGCGACATCAGTTTCCAAGTGTTGTCACTGCAAATAAGTGATGTGTACATTCATCTTTTATTAATTACTTACTTTAAAATTCAAACAAATGCCAACATTTCACCAAGGAAGCAGCATTATCTTATGAAGTTGGGACATAATTATAGATGATATAATGTTCTACAATGAGGTCCTGATCTTATCAACCTAAAACTAAACCTGATTGATCAGTATACTGAGAACCAAGTGAGCAATTCTCTCTATCATTGGTCCAACCTGGATTACGGGAGAAGCAGGAAGAGCCACTGGCCTCAGTCTGAGTAATGAGAACAAGGGTGAATTTCCGGACACACATTTACATATTGAGATCAGAGAATAATCCTCAAAAACACTTTAAACATTTATATTTATGGACCCAACAAACATTATTTGTGAAACACTTGATGGGAATCTTCATATTTTAAAAATCAGAAGAGATCTCTGACTTCAAAGAGCTCACAAGCTAATGGAGACAGTATACAAGTACTTGCTGTCCTCTTTACAGCCCTTTGTTCAGTGCCAGACTGTGAATTCTGATTCTGATTAGGCCTCTCTAATCCACCTTTTTCCCTAGCAGCCTGACCCACCTCCTGCATGGGAAGAAACAAGGTGACGTGGGTAAATGAGTTCACACTAATGGGTCTCTCCAATGACAGGCACACCCAGGCTGGACTCTGTCTTATCTGGGGCCACCTACCTGCTGACCCTACTGGGAAATGGGCTCATCTTTCTTCTGATCTGGCTGGATGTGCAGCTCCATCTACATATGTACATCTTCCTCTGCGACCTCTCACTCATGGACATCTGCTACACCTCCAGCAGGGCCCCTCAGAGTTGGTGTACTTCCTCCTAAAGAAGAAGACCATCTTTGCCCAATGTGGGACCCGGTTCTTCGTCTCCCTGGCCTCTGGGGGGGGCCGAGTTCCTGCTGCTTGTCTCAGTGGCCTATGACCACTATGTGGCCATTTGTGACCCCCTGCATTACATGGCAGTGATGAGTCCAAGGCTCCGCATGGCACTGGCAGCTGTCTCTTGGCTAGTGAGCCTGGCTAATTCTGCTACAGAGACAGCAGTCACCATGCACCTGCCCACCTGCAGGCACAACGTGCAGAACTATATAGCCTGTGAGCATGTCATGCTCACCAGGTTGTCATGGTGGGTTCCAGTGTAGTAGTGGCTGCTTGTGCCCTGAGCTGAATGCTGGGTAATAACTCAGTTTTAGAAGGAGAAAAATACATAAGAACTCAGAAGTGAAAACAGAAGGTTTTCCCCCATAGTACATAGCAGTACATTGAAAAACATACTAAGAGATAAAGTGTTTGTACAAGTGTACATCTGTGTGTGTGTGTGTGTGTGTGTGTATGTCTGTTTCTGTGCGCATGTTGGAAAGATGTACTCTTTGCTTTTGAAGGCATTAATAAATAATGTCTTAGACTTTGTTTATGATTCTGGAATATTCTTGGTGGCACCAGCCTCGTTCCAACAAGATTCAATAGCAATCTACACTTATCAGAAATTTTAAGTATTTGTTGACTGAGTGAACATAAGCATGTTTATCATAATCATTGCTATCATTGTCCTAAGTATCAGTTTCATCATCTGAAATCAATCAAATATCACATTTAATGAACATTTTTTCCTATACTCAACCCTGTTTCCCATTATCTCCAGTGTCAACTGCCTTCCTCATAAGTATTGAAAGCATCTTAGAGGCTGGGATATCATGCAGATCTTGGAAAGAAGTAACAATCAGTAAATAAATTGTGTCGAGTCCCATGAAGCAATACACTGTGACAGGTGCTGCAAGAGACACAAGAAATCTAATAGGAGATCCTTCCCCACAACCAAGAGATTATTTGGAAAAATAAGAGATAAATACCAAAAACTAAAAAAAAAAAAATTATGACATACTCCAACAACGCAAAACAGTACAGTGTTTGCAAAATTTGATTAATCTCTAAATATAAAACAGATTAGAAGCCCTATTGAATTCATAGAATTATCCTACAGAGGGGAGAAATCAATATGGTTTGCAAAGGAATTAAAGGGGAAGAAAAAAATTAAATTGGGTCTTTAAAATTGGTAAAATTTGGATAGGTGAGAGAGTAGAAAGAAATAATTCATTCCTGGTAAATGGGGGAATGACATAATCCAGGAGGAGGTGGAAAAAAAAGGAAAGTATATTTGGGGAAGAGTAAGCAAACCAGTTTGGTTAGAACAAAGATTTTATTTTGAGGCATTATGAAAACGAGCTGTCTGGAAAGAGGGCTTTGAAAACAAAGTCAAGGAAGCTACAATGGCAAGAGAGCAGGGTTTTTTATACGGGAATAGCACATTGAATACAGTGTTCTAGAAGCTATCCTCTTTCTCTCTACCAGACCTATTAGACTAATTGAGACAAAAATTAACTAATTCATGCTTAAGTGGGAGGAGTAAGGGAATCAACTATTTATAATGCAGCTTTCCGTAATTAAGGCAGACTTTGTAGACCAGGCAGAGCTTAAGGTAGGGTTCAAAGCCTAAAGAGCTGGAAGCCAGAGTATCTACAAGGGAAGTTATTTAGAACATGGAGAAATGTTAGAAGTAAAAATGAATGAACAGATATTGAGGTTGAGAATTGGACAAAGGGTGTAACTGTAGACAAAGTGCCTTTTACTTTCCTGTTTCATTTTTTGTTGCTGTTGTTTTAAAGGCAAGAGGATGCCATGCCATCTGAGTAACACTCTGAAAACTCCTCAAAAATAAACAGAGTTTACTTGGTGTGTTCTGTAAGTGTCATCTGTGATATCAACCCATGTCTGATCTCTTGCCACATCTCAAAAGGCAAACCCCTGGTTGGACAGGTCCCATCCTGGTTAGGGAGGGACTCTGAGTTGGCTTTTCTGATATTGAATCATAAAACAAAGTCTAAACCTCACCAAAGGCACTAGCCTGGGAAAGCCTTCAAATCTTTTTTTCTTTTTAAATGAAGAATAAATCAATGCATGATACCCCTGAGAGCAAAACTCGGGGTCCAAGTTCACACAGTGAGTAATGGCTCAGTCCTCTGAAGAATAAAGGAAGGGAAGGAAGGGAGTAGGACGTAGAATTAGGAGACTGGCTCTAGAATCTTAGAGACGAGGCAGAAAGCAAATGGGTATGACAAAACGGCATCCCGTGGCCGCTCTGAACATGCCTGGGAACTCACATGTAGGGGCTCCCTGACAGCAGGACCCCGCTGCTCCTCCAGGAGAGCAGGAGAGCATCAACCCAACCTCTTCTATCCAAAGCAAAATCTCCCCACATAGCGTACTTGGTTCCACATAAATCACAGGACCAAAAAATGCCACTATAGAGTGCAGGAATTCTTGGCCTAGAGCTATTCATAGGTTTCAGCATACGGATTACGGAAATTATGTTTTAAAATGTTACTTTATCTACAGTTTCACCACTTCCTAAGGGAATCTGACTCTTTTGTCCTCACTCCAAGATTCTGCCAAATAACGCCATTGCTTCCTGTTATACACACTGATAGACCTCGGTGTTTACCCTTCATAGACTTTTCCCAGTTTGTAACAATAGGCTTACCGGTATGACTAGATGCGTCATCCCTGACTCCCCACAAGACTGCAAACTCCAGCAGGGTCGAGGCTGTGCCTGTGATGGTCACCGCTTTATTTCCAGCATAGAGAATTGCCCTCACATAATCACTCAAAACTCCAGCAGCAACCTGGATGGAGTTGGAGAGCATTATTCTAAGTGAAGTAACTCAAGAATGGAAAATCAAATATTGTGTGTTTTCACTTATAAGTGGGAGCTAAACTATAAGAATGCAAAAACATAAGAATGAGATAACGGACTTTGGGGACTTAAGGGGAAGGGTGGGAGGGAGGCGAGGGATAAAAGACTACACATTGGGTGCAGTGTACACTGCTTGGGTGATGGGTGCACCGCAAACTCAGAAATCACCACTGAAGAATTTATCCATGTAACCAAACACTGCCTGTTCCCCAAAACCCTATCGAAATTCTTTTTTAAATGTACTGCTAACTTAATCCGTTCTCAAACAATCTGTGGTGAACACCTTCTGATTTACAAACTGGTCTGTATGAATATGTTTTTTTACATTTTATAAAATCTTTTTATTATTATATTTTAAGTTCTAGGGTACATGTGTACAACGTGCAGGTTTGTTACATATGTATACATGTTCCATGGTGGTGTGCTGCACCCATTAACTGGTCATTTACATTAGGTATATCTCCTAATGCTATCCCTCCCCCCTACCCCCTCCCCACAATAGGACCCAGTGTGTGATGTTCCCCTTAATGTGTCCAAGTGATCTCATTGTTCAGTTCCCACCTATGAGTGAGAACATGCAGTATTTGGTTTTCTGTTCTCGCGATAGTTTGCTGAGAATGATGGTTTACAGCTGCATCCATGTCCCTACAAAGGACACAAACTCATCCTTTTTTATAGTTGCATAGTATTCCATGGTGTATATGTGCCACATTTTCTTAATCCAGTCTGTCACTGATGGACATTTGGGTTGACTCCAAGTCTTTGCTATTGTGAATAGTGCCACAATAAACATACGTGTGCATGTGTCTTTATAGCAGCATGACTTATAATCCTTTGGGTATATCCCAGTAATGGGATGTCTGGGTCAGATGGTATTTCTAGTT
Source organism: Macaca nemestrina (assembly GCF_043159975.1). Classification (NCBI taxonomy): domain Eukaryota; kingdom Metazoa; phylum Chordata; class Mammalia; order Primates; family Cercopithecidae; genus Macaca; species Macaca nemestrina. Next base: position 15,271,427 of record NC_092128.1, read on the forward strand.
CTAGATCCTTGGGAAATCACCACACTGTTTTCCACAATGGTTGAACTAGTTTACAGTCCCACCAACAGTGTAAAAGTGTTCCTATTTCTCCACATCCTCTCCAGCACCTGTTGTTTCCTAATTTTTTAATGACTGCCATTCTAACTGGTGTGACATGGTATCTCATTGTGGTTTTGATTTGCATTTCTCTGATGGCAAGTGATGATGAGCATTTTTTCATGTGTCTGTTGGCTGTATGAATGTCTTCTTTTGAGAAGTGTCTGTTCATATCCTATAAAATGTCTTTTTGAAAACCTTTAGTAGTCAACTGTGATATTTGGTGTTGATTGATAAGACAGGTGTTCTAGATAAGCCTTCCAGACACCCAGGAACTGGACTTGCCATTAGGCAACTCTACCAGAAGAGGGCAGTGGAGCTTCTAGCCCACGGTCAGGGTCCATCAGTAAACCTGATTTACCATTGATCTAATGTGATTTCCAATGCATTTTTAGTGTTTTCATTTCTTTCCTAAGTGTAACTGTTCAATATAGCAACCTCACAAAACATGATAGAAAGTAAAGTTTAAAGATAATAGCTAGGTGAAATTTAATAACTCTCATAATATTCCTATAATTTCTTCCTTTACCCTTCCTTCAAAGAATAAAAAAAAAAAAACAAAACAAAAAAAAAACAAAAAAAACCCACCACCTTGGCTCTTTTCTCTCACATCCATCAGCTGATATAAAAATGTGACGGCCAGGCGTGGTGGCTCAAGCCTGCAATCCCAGCACTTTGGGAGGCCGAGACGGGCAGATCACGAGGTCAAGAGATGGAGACCATCCTGGCTAACATGGTGAAACCCCGTCTCTACTAAAAAATACAAAAAAAAAAAAAAACTAGCTGGGCGAGGTGGCGGGCGCCTGTAGTCCCAGCTACTCAGGAGGCTGAGGCAGGAGAATGGCTAAACCCGGGAGGCGGAGCTTGCAGTGAGCTGAGATCCAGCCACTGCACTCCAGCCTGGGCAACAGAGCGAGACTCCGTCTCAAAAATAAATAAATAAATAAATAAAATAAAAATATGACTTAAGTGAATTACTCTCTTAGAACCACACCCTCAAGTAAACCTCTACTGAGCTGCAGATTGATTTCAGTGTCAGAACTCCTGCCCAGTGATTACTCATCCATCATGAGTGGTTTTTGTTTATCTCAGTCATATACAGTATATTTGCCTTGTTTGACAACTGAAAAAAACTGGAAAATGCTGAAAAAATTGGGGAAAAAATATATCAGAGAAAGAAAAAGTAAAAGAATAACTAGTCTTTGCTAGCCTAGTCTAGAATAACTAGAAAAGCTATTGCCTAACTGTGGTTTCTTTGCTCCCTTCATACTGATGCAGATATGGAAAATAATAATAATTTTCAGTAGTAATTACTATTAAAAAGCTATAATGAGTACTACTTATGTGTCATGTACATATATTATTTATTTCATCCTCACAGCTGCCACTCCATTTAACATATCAGGAAACTAAGGCATGATGTATACCTATAAGGATACACATTACAAGATCTACATTTTTAAAGAATTAAAATCTACTGAAAATAATAAAAAAAGAAATCTGAAAAAATGGAAAGGCAGACCAATTCTTACATAGGAAGAGCCAAAGTAATGGAGATATACATCTCCTTATGTTAAATTGCACATTTAACAGGATCCCAATTAATTTTTTAAAAGAAATTTATTTTTGAGACCACACAAAATTATTCTAGAAATAATAATCAAAAAATTTCTGAAAAAGATTTATGAAGAAGGACTAGTTTACCAGATATTTAAAACATATTTTAAACCTAAAACAATTACAATGCTATAGTCAAAGCATATGCTTACACCAAGGCAGTGAAACAGAATGGACAGTCTAGAAATAAGCCAAAATACACAATAATTTAATACATCATAAAAAGTAGCACTTTAGATCAGTGGAGAAAAAATTTCAATAAATAGCATTAAGACAACAAGTTAATAATCTGAAAAAATAAAATTTATCAAAAAATATACTTTATATCAGGATTTAAAATATTTAAGTGTAAGAATGAAAATGTAAAAGTACAAGAAGAAAATAAAAGAGAATATTTATGATAAGAACATGAGGATTGCCTGCTAATTATGAGGCAAAATCCCAGAAGTCATTAAACTTTTTTGGATGAAATCAGCAAAAATTTCTGTATATCACAAGCCATTACTATAAAAGTAAAAACAAACAAAAATACAGATGGCATATTAGTCTGTTTTCACACTACTATAAAGAACTACCTAACACTGGGTAATTTATAAAGGAAAGGGGTTTAATTGACTCACAGTTCCACATGGCTGGGAGGCCTCAGGAAACTTATACAATCAAGGCAGAAGGTGAAGGGAAAGCAAGTACCTTCTTCACATGGTGGCAGGAAAGAGAGAGTGAGTGAAGGAAGAAGTGCAACACTTTTAAACTATCATATCTCATGAGAACTCACTCACTATTAAGAGATCACCATGGGGAAATCACCCTCATGATTCAATCACCTCCCATCAGGTCCCTCCTTTGACATATTGGGATTACAATTTGAGATGAGATTTGGGTGGGAACACAGAGCCAAACCATATCATTCCACCTCTGGCCCTTCCCAAATCTCATGTCCCTTTCACATTTCAAAACCAACCACACCTTCGCAACAGTCTCCCAGTCTTAACTCATTATAGCGTTAACTCAAAAGTCCAAGTCCAAAGTCTCATCTGAGACAAGGCAAGTCCCTTCTGCCTATGAGCCTGTAAATTCAAAAACGAGTTACTTCCAAGATACAGAGTAGGTACAGGCATTGGGTAAATGTTCCCATTCCAAATGGGTGAAATTTTCCAAAACAAAGGAGCCACAGGCCCCATGCGAGTCCAAAGCACAGCAGGCAGTCATTAAATCTTAAAATTCCAAGATGATTTTCTTTGACTCCATGTCTCACATCCAGGGCATGCTGAAGCAAGTGGTAGGCTCCCATAGCCTTGGGCAGATCCACCTCTGTGGCTCTGCAGGGTACAGGCCCTGTGGCTGATTTCATGGGCTGGCATCAGGTGCCTATAGCTTTTCCAGGCCCATAGCACAAGCTGTTGGTGGATCTACCATTCTGGAGTCTGGAGGACAGTGGCCCTCTTGTCACAGCTCCACTAGGGAGTGGCCCAGTGGGGACTCTCTTTGGGGACTCCAACCCCACATTTTCCCTTTGCACTGCCCTAGTAGAGGGCTCTGCATGCAGCCTCCATGAGGGCTCTGCCCATGCAGCAGACCTATGCCTAGACATCCAGTTATTTTCATACATCCTCTGAAATCTAGGCAAAGATTCTCAATCCTCAATTCTTGCTTTCTGTGCACCTACAGACCCAACACCATGTGGAAGCTGCCAAGGGTTGGGGCTTGCAGGCTCTGAAGTAACAGTCCAAGCTGTACCTTGGCCTCTTTTAGCCATGGCTGGAACTGGGGCAGTTGGGATGCAGGGCACCAAGTCCTGAGGCTGCACAGAGCAGCAGCAGGGCCCTAGGGCTGGCCCATGAAACCATATCATCCTCCTAGGCCTCCAGGCTTGTGATGGGAAGGGCTGCCACAAAAATCTCTGACATGCCCTGGAGACATTTTCCCTATTGTTTTGGCTATTAACATTCAGCTCCTCATTACTTATGCAAATTTGTGCAGCCAGCTTGAATTTCTCCCAGAAAATGGATTTTTCTTTTCTACCTCATGATCAGGCTGCAAATTTTCCAAACTTTTATGCTGTGTTTGCCTTTTAAATAAAAGTTTCAGTTTAAGATAATTTCCATGAATGCATATGACGAAATGCTTTCAGAATCAGCCAGGTCACCTCTTGAATGCTTTGCTGCTTAGAAATTTCTTCCAGCATATACCCTAAATTATCTCCCTCAAGTTCAAAGTTCCACAGATCTCTAGGGCAGGGCCAAAATATCACCACTCTCTTTGCTAAAGCACAGCATGAGTGACCTTTACTCCAATTCCCAAGAATTTCCTCATCTCCATCTGAGACAATGTCAGCCTGGACTTCATTGTCCATATCACCATCAGCATTTTGGTTAAAACCATTCAACAAGCTTCTAGGACATTCTAAACTCTCCCACATCTTCCTGTCTTCTTCTGAGCCCTCCAAACTGTCCCAGCCTCTGCCTGCTACGCAGCTCCAAAGTCGCTTCCAAATTTTCAGGTTATCTTTAGAGCAGTACTCCACTCCTGGTACCAATTACCTGTATTAGTCCATCTTCACACTGCTATAAAGAACTACCTGAGACTGGGTAATTTATAAAGGAAAGAGGTTTAATTGACTCACAGTTCCATGTGACTGGGAAGCCTCAAGAAACTTACAGTCATGGCAGAAGGTGAAGGGGAGGAAAGTCCCTTCTTCACATGACAGCAGGAGAAAGACAGCAAAGAAACCACAGTTTTAAACCATCAGATCTTGTGAGAATTCACTCACTATCATGAGAATATCATGGGAGAAACAACCCCCATGATTCAATCACATTCCCCCAGGTCCCTCTCTCAATGCATGGGGATTACAATTTGAGATGAAATTTGGGTGGGGACACAGAGCCAAACCACATTACATGGCAAAGGAAGTAGGTACAAATGCAAAGCATGAAGGAGTTCTCTTACGTTGATGGAATGGTTCTTTATCTTGATTGTAATTACACAAGTCTCTAAATAGGATAAAATTGCACAGAACTACACACACAAGCACACAGATGTAAGTTTTTAAAGTAGTGAAAATTGAATAAGGTCTATAGACTAACAGTAATGTAGCAATGTCAATTTTCTAGTTTTGTTACACTACAGCTATATAAGATGTCACCACTGGGGGAAGCTGGATGAAGATTTATGCTATTTTTGCAACTTCATGTGAGTCTATCATTATTTCAAAATAAAAGAACTTTTAAAACTAACATTAGAATTAAGAAAAAAATGAAATAAAAAACACTGGGAGTAGGGAATTGCTTTGCTGCTTATATCACAAATAAACAGCTAATTCCTCTAGGATATAAAGGGTTCCTCAAAACCAATAAGAAAAAGGCCAAAATCAAATCCAAAAAAGATACAGACTGTCCACAGGAAATAAACATAAATGGCTCTAAACATATTAAATAATTATAAACACTCACTCATAGTAAGAGTCATGCAAATGACAGCTAATATGTTTTTTTTTTAGCCTAACAGATTAGCAAAAAACAAAAAGTGTGAAAAAAGTTCTCTAATAAATTGCTGGTGGAAAAGTAAATTGATGCAAACCAATAAAGGGTGATATCTGTCAAAATTAGAAATGCACGTTCCATTTAACTCAGTAATTCCATTTCATGAGACTTATCCTATAGTTATTTTGCACACATGCGAAATTACATATGCAGAAGATTATTCATTAGAGCATTATTATAACAACAAAAAACAGGAAGTAACCTAAATGACCACAAACACATGGCTAGTTAAAGAAATTGTGGTATATCAGTGCAAAATTTTTAAAGTGAGGAAATACTATGCATGTCCACATACATAGCTCTCTAAGATACGTTATAAGGTGAAAAGAGCAAGGAGCAAGGCAATGTGTGTATTCTGCAACCATTGTGTGGAAAGATGGAGACATTATAAGTTATTTGACTGGTAGCTAGTTAGGTACTAGTATAGAATATACCAGTGCATAAGTTAGTTGACTGGTTCATTAAGCATTAGTGGCTTTCAGTATAGAATAAAATATCTCTGCAAGGATAGACATAAAATTGGTAAGAATGCCTCAGGGTGGAACAGATAGGAAGGAGATTTTCTATACATACTCTTCAATAGGTTTTGAATTTTCAGCCATGAAAATATATTACCTATTTTTAAAACTAAATGCTTAAATTAAAAATGTAGAGCCATGTGCCCAAAGATTACTGTTCATGAGTATTCATCCACTCATCGGTGCATCCCCTAATCAATAAGGAAACCTTCACTCTTAGAGGAAATTACAATTTCTTTCTAACAGGAATTCAGCTGCAAGCTAGTCTCTGAAATTTGCACATTGATGTCCTTTAGCAAAAACGTTTAAGCTATCTTAGAGGCACTCATCTGTAAATAAATTTTTTCCAAAATTATTTCTAAAATAATTTGCATAGTAATTGGAGCAAGTTATTTTAAAACAGTATTTAAACGTAAAATTTTGAACAGGGTGGTTCCTTTTAAAACGACATTTAAGTAGTTTTTAGATACAAACTAATGATCTTTTTTAAGACAGGGTCTCACTCTGTTGCCCAGGCTGGAGTACATTGTTGCGATCACAGCTCACTGCAGCCTCTATCTCCTGGGCTCAAGTGATCCTCCCACCTCAGACTCACGAGTATCTAGGACCACAGGCGCACACCACCACGCCTGGCTGATCTTTTTTTTTTTTTTTTTTTTTTTGGAATTTTTAGTAGAGAGGAGGTCTCACTATCTTGCCCAGGCTGCTCTTGAACTCCTGAGCTTGAGCAGTCTGCCTGCCTCAGCCTCCTAAAGTGTTGGGATTACAGACGTCACCATTCCCAGTCTATTGAAATTCCTGAGTCTGTTTTTCAGATTGAAAAGTACATGTTTATTCCATGCAGATGTGACTCTGTGACATATGCTTAAGGAAGAAAAGAAAGCTACAATGTGTCTTTTCTCTAAAGGAATGATAAACAAGAAAAAAGTCTGGCTACTACTCAGACTTCAGAGAAGAGAAAATTGAAGTCAGAAATGTTAATGAGAAAAGAGACCGGGTGGTATAAAGAAATCTTCCAATACACTTAATAAAATTAAAACCAGATTATCCCAGTTCGTGTGGAGACAAAGTATCTTCGTGCAGTAAAGGGCAATCAGAACTCACCGCCCAGGCCACTGCCTGCCACAACTGCCTGTCCCTTGGGACTCTCATAGTAACCATGACATTTGTCCTCAAGAAGGCTGTCGCTTCCCTATCCACATCTCAGTTCAGCCATAGAGACAAATACTTGCTCTTAACTTTCTGAAAGGCAGTGGAGATGGAACGGCACAGTTAATCAACACTTTTAACCGAAGCCTTCCACATAACAAAGGGGTACAAACATAAAAAGATAGCATGGCATGGTATTAACATCTTCTGAACTTCTGAGCAAGACTGGCTCTCTGGAATCCATGGGATTGCATCTTAATAATATTCCACAGAAGGGAAGCATGCTGAGAGTTCCCAGATTTCCTTGTCTCCTCCGCTTCCCAGAGGAGGAACCCTATAGCACGACCCAGTGTTCATCTACCTATGAAAACACCTCCATGTCGGTGGGCCACAGCTCTGCCATCCTCACCTTTCTTTTCCGGGGGTCTAGATAAGGAGACCATGCCATCTAGGCCACCCAGAAGCCCCTTGCCAACAGCAGGAGTTGCCAGAACACACTTTGAAGCTTGAGGTTGTTGAAGATGAGAATGAAGGGATGGACAGACACGCTCAGGTAGACTGCAATTTGCCATGGCCAGTAAAAGTCGTTCTGCATGGAGATAAATTTTGTGGCATCAATGATCAGGGACAGAAAGGACAGAACATAAAGAATGAGGAAGGAGATGAGGAACTTCAGAGCTCTGGTGTGAGCCTGGGTGCTGGGGTCCTGCAGGCTGTGGCTGTTGTGCTGCATTCTCCAAGTATGCCTCCTCAGAGAATTAATGAGCAGCATAATTGAGACCAGAAAAACAGAACAAGGAATTGACCGGATGACCAGTTGCGCGAACGGGAAATAGTAAATTTCTGTCATTGCATTCCACTCGTAGGTCATGTTCCCAGAAAATGTTCTAATTAAAAATTGTTGATATGCAGAGTAGTTCACCCAAAACAACAGAAGGGCTATGATGAAGGAGATCAGGACAGAGCCCAACAGGAGCCAGGGCACCCACCCTGGGAACCTCCACTTCAGCCACAGGAAGGTGGGGTGGGTGATGTTAGCGATCTTCACACAGAACAGGACGCTGAGCCAGCTGCAAAACCAGAAGGTGACTGAGTTCAGGAAGTGCCAGTGTAGATGGAAGAACTGTTGAGTGAGAACCCCAGAGCGCTGGACCACATGGGCAGAGTGATAGAAGTTGTGCCCCATCCCAACCAACTGCAGGTAGAAGCGGAAGGCACCCAAGCTAAGGAGGATCATGTCCAAGGGTAGCAGCCTGCCATATCGAAGCCACTCCCTGCCCAGCACCAGCACAATGAAGCCATTCGCTGCAATCCCCAGAAGACTCAGCAGGCTAAAGAGCAACATGAAGAAGGCCCTCAGTGCTGCTTGCATTCTGACCCCTCCTGCAGTCCCCACTTGAGTGCCTTGGTCCCTGGCCTCCTCCCTGCCCCTAGCCACAGTCCTGCTTTTAATCTTTCCTAGGAGTGCTAAAGAGTGGTCAGGCTCTGCATCTGAACCAGAGCTCACTTAAAGAGGAGGATGCTCAGGCTAAAGAGGAGAGGTGTGCTCTTGGCTCAGACAGGATGCAAATCTCTCCTAGTGTCAGTTACCACGAGGCCTGCAAACTACTCTAATTTGCCTTGTCCCGTTTTGCCTGCATGCTGCCATGGTTAGTATCAATGTCTATGATTTGTCTGGGTCTCTGTGACTGAGTTCTATCCTCAGGCCATATGAACGCTCCTCTTCCCATCAGAACATTCTCAAGACTTTAAATATGGAGACAAGTATAGGAGATACCTAGGAAAAATAGTGACACCAAAGAATTCTGTGTCAGCACTTCCCTGTTACACATCCACGCTTACCTTGCTGCCTTTGCGCACAAATCCCTTCAAAATCAAATACCTCTTCTACCTCTCCATCCAAATCTCTATTTAGATCCTCCATGAATCCTGAGACGTAAATGATAATGGTTTAAGCGGGTTTTGTATTTCCAGTGAGAGAATTCCTTATCCTGTGGTTGAGGGGCCTTCCAAAGCAGGACTGAGAGCCCCTGTTTCTTGCTGGGTGTTGGTGGGAGCCTGCTCTCTGGTCCTAGAGGCCTCTCACAGTCTCTGCCAAGTGAGCTGTTTCAGCATGGCCACTCACGTCAAGTCAGCAGTCTCTAAAGGGAGTCTGCTAACACGACGGGGTCTTAAATAACATAACACAATCACTGGAGTGACAGTCTATCACCTTTGCCATATTCTATTGGCTAGAAGCAAGTCACAGTCACCAACAACACTCAGAAGAAGGAGGTTACACAAAGGCCCAATACCAGGGTTGAGGGACAGGCGGGGCCACTTCACAGTCTGTCTGCCACCCCGAGGTACCCAAGGCATATGTGAGTCTAACACCAACATCAAAAAGAGGTCCCTATAAGACCATGTTGAAAGTAAAAATATTTCCTTTTAAAATATATCTACCACCTCACATACTTTCTGTTTTCAGTTTTTTCATGTATAGTGAGAACACTTAAGATCTACCCTCTGATGAAAGTTCAAGTATACAGTGCAGTATTGTTTACTATACTCATACTACCATACATTAGGTTTCCAAAGCATGTTCACTTAGCATAACTGAAACTTCATACCCCGTGACCAATATCTCCCCATTTCTCCTTCCCCAACCCTGGCAACCACCAATCTACTCTCTACTTCTGTGGGTTTGTTTTTTTAGATTCCACAAGTAAGTGAGATCATACAATACATGTATTTCTGTCTGGAGTATTTCACACAGCATAATGTCCACCAGTTCTGTCTATGTTGTTGCAAATGGCAGAATCACCTTTTCTAAGACTGAATCGTATTCCATTGTGTATGCACACCACATTTTCTTTGTTCATTCATCTGTTAATGGGCTTTTAGATTGTTTCCATGTCTTGGCTATTGTGAATAATTTTCAATGAACGTGGGAGTGCAGATATCTCTTCAGGATACTAATTTCATTTCCTTTGAATATACACCTAAAAGTGGAATTACTGGAACATAAGGTAGGTCTGTTTTTAATTTTCTGAGAAATCTTTACACTGTTTTCCATAATTTATATTCCTGTCAACAGAGTGAAAGAGTTGCTTTTTTCTGTATTTGTGCCAACACTTGTTATCCTTCATCTTTTTGGTAACAGCCATTCTAACACATGTAAGGTGATATCTCACTGTGGTTTTGATTTGCATTTCTCAGTTGATTTGTGATATTAAACATATTTTCATACAATTTTTGTATTCTTTTGAGAGATGTTATTCAGGTCCTTTGCCCATTTTAAAATCAGGTTATTTGGGTTTTTTGTTTGTTTTTGCAATATAGTTGAATAAGTTCCTTATATTTTTATTTGTTTTATTTATTTATTTATTTTTTCAGATGGGGTCTCACTATGTCACCCAGGCTGGAGTGCAGTAGCACCATTACAGCTCACTGGAGCCTCAAGGTAGGAAGGATGATCCAATCTTCCCACCTCAGCCTTCTAGGTAGCTGGGACTACAGGCATGCACTGCCACACCCAGTTAGATTTTTTTTATTTTTTGTACAGACAGAGTTTCACTATGTTGCCCAGGCTAGTCTCAAACTACTGGGCTCATGCAATCTTTCTGCCTTGGCATCCTCAAATGCCGAGATTACAGGTGTGAGCCAGGGCACCCAGCCAAAGTTCCTTATATATTTTGGAAATTAACACTTATTACATATGTGGTTTATGAATTTGAGAGAATGGAATTCTCCCAATTTCCATTCTGCTGGTTGTTTTCTTTGCTTTGCAGCTTTTTATTTTGATGCAATCCCATTTGTCTATTTTTATTTAGCTGAATTCTTGCCTGTGCTTTTGGTGTAATTTTCTATAAGTCATTACCCAAACCAGTGTCAAGAAGCTCTTTTCCTATGTGTCCTTCTAAGAGTTCTATGATTTCAGGTCTTGCACTTAAATATTTAATATATTTTGATTTAACTTTACATAAGATGGGCGCGGTGGCTCAAGCCTGTAATCCCAGCACTTTGGGAGGCCAAGACGGGCGGATCACGAGGTCAGGAGATCGAGACCATCCTGGCTAACCCCGTGAAACCCCGTCTCTACTAAAAAAAATACAAAAGCTAGCCGGGCGAGGTGGCAGGCACCTGTAATCCCAGCTACTCGGGAGGCTGAGGCAGGAGAAGGGCATGAACCCAGGAGGCGGAACTTGCAGTGAGCTGAGATCTAGCCACTGCACTCCAGCCTGAGCGACAGAGTGAGACTCGGTCTCAAAAAAAAAAATAAATAAATAAATTTTAAAAATTAAAAAAAACAAAAAACTTTACATATGGTGTAAGAAGAGGATCAAATTTCATTCTTCTGCATGTGGATACCCAGTTTTCCCAACCTCATTTATTGAGGAGACTATCTTTTCCCCACTGTGTATTCTTGTCACTTTGTCAAAAATCAATTGACCACAGATGTGTAGTTTTATATACAGGTTTTCAATCCTACTCCATTGGTCAATGTGTCTGTTTTTTTTTTTGCCAGAACCATGCTGTTTTGATTGCTATCATTTTGTAATATATTTTGAAATCCAGTAGTGTGATACATACAGCTGTGTTCTTTTCAGTCAGGATGGCTTTAGTTATTCAGGGTCCTTTGTGATTCCACATGAATTTTAGGATTTTATTTCTATTTCTGTGAAGAGTGATATTGGAATTCTTATAGGAGTTACATGAAATCTGTAGATTACTTTGGATAGTTTGGATATTTTGACAATATTTATTTTTCCAATCCATGAACATAAGATATCTTTCCATTGATTTATGTCCTCTTCAATTTCTTTCATCAGTGTTTTATATTTCAGTATGCAGATCTTTCACTTCCCTGGTTAACTTTACTCCTAAGTATTTTATTTTTTATGCTATTATAAATAGGATTTTTTCTTAATTTCTTTTTCAGTTTATTGCTAGTGCATAGAAATGCTTCTGATTTTTGTAAGCTAATTTCATATCCTGCAACTTTACTAAATTCATTCCATTTTAATAGTTTTTGGTGGTATCTGCAGGATTTTTTATACATAAGATTGTATCATCAGCAAACAGAGAAAATTTCACTACATCCATTCCTATTTCAATGCTTTTTATTTTTCTCTAGTCTAATTGATCTGGTTAGGGTATCCAGTATCATGTGGAACAAAAATGGTAAGAGAAGACATTCATGTCTTGTTCCTGATATAAGAAGAAAAGCCTTCAACTTTTCACAGTTGAGTATGACGTTAGTAGTGGGCTTATAATATAGGGCCTTTATTGTGTTGAGGAGCATTCCTTCTCTTTTTTTTTTTTTTTTTTTGAGACAGAGTCTCACTCTGTCACCCAGGCTGGAGGGCAGTGGCGTGATCTCCGCTCACTGCAAGCTCTGCCCCCCAGGTTCATGCCACTCTCCTGCCTCAGCCTCCTGAGTAGCTGGGACTACAGGTGCCTGCCACCATGCCTGGCTAATTAGCCGGGTGTGGGAGCATTCCTTCTAAACCTAATTTGTTGACAGTTTTTACCATGAGAGGATATTAAATTTTATCAAATGCTTTGTCTGACTCACTATTGAAATGGTCATAAGATTTTTAGCCTTCATTGTATTAATCTGGTGAATTACATGTATTGATTTCTGTATTTTAAACCAACCATACATCCCAAGGATAAATCCCACTTCATCATGGTGAATGATCCTTGGAATATGCTGTTGAATATGATTGGCTAGTATTTTTTGAGAATGTTTGCATCTATGTTCATTAGCGATATTGGCCTGTAGTTTTTTTGTATTGTCTTTGTCTAGTTTTGGTACTAGGGTAATTCTCACCTTGCAAAGGGAATTTGGAAGTATTTCCTCCTCTTCAATTTTTTGAATAAGCTTGAGAAGGATTGTTAAAAGCTCTCCTTAAATATTTGGTAGAATTCTGCTGTGAAGCCATATGGTCCTGGGCTTTTCTCTGACAGGACACTTTTAATAATGACTCAATCTTCTTACTCATTATTGGCCTATTCATATTTCCAATTTATTTATGACTCAGTCTTGTTATGTTATATGTTTCTAGGAATTTATCCATTTCTTCTAGGTTGCTCAATTCATTGGAATACATTGTTTATAGTAGTCTTTTATGATCCTTTGTATTTCTATGTTATTAATGGTGATGACTCTTATCCCTGCTTTTATTTATCTGACTCTTTTCTCTTTTTTTCTTAGTCTAGAGAAGGGTTTGGAAATTCGTTGTTTGTTTTTTGCATTTTTTGGGTTTTTTGTTTTTTGAGATGAAGACTCACTCTGTCGCCCAGGCTGGAGTGCCATGGTGCAATCTCAGTTCACTGCAACCTTTGTCTCCTGGGTTCAAGCAACTCTCCTGCTTCAGCCTCCCAAGTAGCTGAGATTATAGGCACATGCTGCCATGTCAAGCTAATTTTTGTATTTTGAGTAGAGACAGGATTTCACCGTGTTGGCCAGGCTGGTCTCAAACTCCTGACCTCAAGTAATCCACCTACCTTAGCCTCCCAAAGTTCTGGGATTACAGGCATAAGCCACCACACCCAGCTGTTTACCTTTTAAAAAACCAATTCTTAGTTCCATTGATCTTTTCTATTCTCTATTTATTTATTTCTGCTCTGATCTTTGTTATTTTCTTTCCTTCATTCTGCTAACTTTAGGCTTCGTTTGTTATTCTGTTTCTAGTTCCTTGAGGTGTAACATTAGGTTGTGGACATGCTATGGCTCTGTGCCCCCACCCAAATCTCATCTCAAATTGTAATTCCCACATGTCAGGGGAGGGGCCTGATGGGAGGTGATTGAATCACCAACCCTGGACTCCCCACCTTGCTGTTCTTATGATAGTGAGTGAGTTCTCATGATACCTGGTTGTTTGAAAGTGTGTGGCACTTCCTTTCTTCTCTCTCTCTCTCTCCTGCTCTATTATGGTAAGATGTGCTTGCTTCCCCTTCACCTTCTGCCATGATTGTAAGTTCCCTGAGGCTTCCCAGTCATATTTCCTGTTAAGCCTGGGGAAGTGTGAGTCAATTAAACCTCTTTTCTTCATACATTACCCAGTCTCAGGTAGTTCTTTATAGCAGTGTGAAAACAGACTAATAAAGTGTTTATTTGACATCTGTCTCCTTTTTCTTTTTGAAATGGAGTCTTGCTATGTTGTTTATGCTAGTCTCAAACTCCTGGACTCAAGCAATGCTCCCACCCATGCCTCTACAGTGACTAGGATGATGGGCACACATCATCACCACCTGACTCTTTTTCTTTTTTTGATGTAGGCATTTATTGCTAAAAACTTCCCTCTTAGAATTGCTTTTTCCGCATTCCATAAATTTTAGTATGTTGTGTTTCCATTTTTATTTCTCTCATTTTTTGATTTCCCCTTTAATTTATTCTTTGACCCAATAATTATTCAGGAGCACATTGTTTTATTTCCACATATTTGTTAATTTTCCATGATTTTTCCTGTTATTTATTTCTAGCTTCATACCATTGGGGTAAGAAAAGATACCTGATATAATTTCAATCTTCTTAAATTTGTTAAGACTTGTTTTGTGGCTTAACATACAATCCAGTCTCTCCTGGAGAATCTTCTGTGTGCACTTGAAAATAATGTGTATTCTATTGTTGTTGGGTAGAACGTTCTGTGTATCTGTTAGTTCCATTTGATCTAAAGTGCAGTTCAAGTCTAATGTTTCCTTTTTGATTTTCTGTCTGGATAATCTGTCCAATGCTGAAAGTGGGTTATTGAAATCTCCTACTATTATTGTGTTGTGCTATATGTCTCCTCAAGATTTATTAATGTTTGCTTCATATATTTAGGTGTTTCAATGTTGGATGCATATATATTTACTATTGTTATATACTCTCAACAAATTGATCTCTTTACCACTATATAATGACCTTTTTTGTTTCTTTATATAGTTTTTGACCTAAAGTTAGTCTATTTTGTCTGAAATAAGTATAGTTACTCCTGTTCTTTTTGTTTGTTTCCATTTGCATGGAAGATATATATATATATATAATTTTTTTTTTTTTTTTTTTTTTTGAGATGCAGTCTTACTCTGTTGCCAGGTTGGAATGCAGTGGTGCTATCTTGGCTCACTGCAATCTCCACCTCCTGGGTTCAACAGATTCCTCTGTCTCAGTCTCCCGAGTAGCTGGAACTACAGGCATGCACCACCATGCCTGGCTAATTTTTTGTATTTTAATAGAGACAGAGTTTCACCATGTTGGCCAGGATGGTCTCAATCTCCTGGTCTCGTGATCCACCTACCTTGGCCTCCCAAAGTGCTGGGATTACAGGTGTGAGCCACAGTGCCCAGCTGGAATATCTTTTTTTACACCTTCACTTTCAGTCTAGGAGTTTCCTTTAAGGTGAAGTGAGTCTCTTGTAGGCTGCATATAGTTGTATCTTTTTAAAATCCATTCACTCACTCTCTGCCTTTTCATTAGACAATTTAAGCCATTTACATTCAAAGTAACTATTGATAGGTAAGAACTTACTAGTATTATTTTTTATAATTTTTTTTTTGTTTTGTAGATCATTTGTTTCTTTCTTGCTTGCTTTTTTCCTTTGTATTTGATAACTTTCTTTAGTGGTATCCTTTTATTTTTATATTTTCTATATCTATTACAGGCTTTTGCTTTGTGGTTACCCTGAGGCTTACATAAAACATCTTATACTGATAACTGGCTAGTTTAAGGTGGTGACAACTTAATTTCGATTTCACACACAAACTCTATACTTTTACTCCTTCTCCTTTCACATTTTGTGTTTTGGTGGACAATTTAAATTTTTAAAATAATCTGCATCCTTAACAAATTATTACAGCTTTATTTTTAATATATTTGCTTTTTAACCATTATAATAGAGATATATTTTATTTTCCCACTGCCATTTCAGTATTACAGTGTTCTCAATTTGACAATGTGCATATATTTACCAGTGAATTTTATACTTTTATATGTTTTTATGTAGCTAATTAGTGCCCACTTTTTTTCAGCTCAAAGAGCTCCCTTTAGCATTTCTTATAAGGCAGAGCAAGTGGTAATAAAATCTCTCAGCTTTTGTTTGTCTGAGAAAGTTATTATCACCCCTTCATTTGTGAAAGCTAATATTGCTGGGTATAGTATTTTGGGTTACCAATTATTTTCTTTTGGAATTTTGAATATATTATTTCACCGTCTTCTGGTCTGTGACATATCTGCTGAAAAATCTACTGATAATCATATGGGGATTTCCTTGCACATAAAAATCTGCTTTTTCCTTTCAGCTTTCAAAACACACTTTGTCTTTGACTCAACAATTTTATTATGATATGTCTCCATATTGGTCCATTATTTAGATTCATTTGGTATCCTGTGGGCTTCCATAATATGGATTTCTATTTTCTTCCTGAGGCTTGGAAAGTTTTCTGCCATTATGTTTTAAATATGTTTTCTGTCTCTTTGTCTCTCTCTTCTCTTTCTGAATCACCAGTAATGCAAAAGTTGTTACACTTGATGGTGTCCCACAAGTTTCTTAAACTATCCTCACCCTTTTTTACTCTTTTTTTCTTTTTCCACCTCAGATTGTATGATTTCTGATGATCTGTCTTTAAGTTCACTGATCCTGTCTTCTACTTGTGCTATTCTGTTGTTGAACTCCTCTACTGAAATTTTCAGTTTAGTTACCCTATTCTTCAGCTCTACGATTTGTTTGATTCTTTTTAATAGTTTTTATCTCTTTGTTAAAATTCTCAAGTTGTTCTTATATTGCTCTCTTGATCTTGGTGACTATTTTTGTGACCATTATTTTGAACTTCCTGTTGAGTAAATCACTTATTTCCCTTCATTCATTGTCAGTTTCCGGAGATTTATTTTGTTCTTTTATTTGGAATATCTTTCCTTGTTTCTTCATTTTCAATGACTCTCTGTTGGTTTCTACGCATTAGATAAGATAACTACCTCTCCAAGTCTTGTCAAAAGTATCTTGTGTAGAAATATCACAAAGGCCTTGTGTAGAAGTACAATACCAATCCATCTGGAGAGATATTTTAAGCTATTTCTTAAATCTCTGTGTTTGGTAGGCCCCTGGGGCTTAGAATGAACCACATCCTGTTATAGCCCAAGACCAGTAAAGTAGGAGCCAAACTCTCTAGATGTATCTGGAAAGGTTGGGCTATTGGGTGTGTGTTTCAGTTCTTTCTATCTTCATGGTGAAGCTAAGCACAGGCATTTATCTCCCACTCTTTCTGCAGTAAGTCAAGGACAGAATCTACGGCAAATGCCGGTACTCACATTCAAGCTGCACCCTCTGATCCCACAAAGATAGCTGCTGGAAACGGGACCATCATATGTATGTCCACTTCCTTGTTTTCTGTGGTCTAATGTCACTCAGAAATGCAAAGCTCCATCAAATTTCAAAGCGAGGTTGTTAAAAAGACAGTCCCTTAGGTGAGAACTATATAAGTTGTGGCACTCAGTGTAAGACCAAACTTCTTCCAGGAAGAATGTGTAAGTCTGGATTTATTACGGGAGTGGGGGAGCCAGAGAGAAGCCTGTGAGGCTCTGGCTCCAGCTGCAGGAGGGCTATTTTAGTGTTTCTTGTTACTTCCTCAATACAATTTTTTTAGAAGCTAGGCTATCAAATAGCCACTGGAAATGTGTTTCATAAGCCCCTTCTGGGGAGAAAATGAAAACGGCACATTCCTGCTCCTTTTCTGCATTGCTCCAAGGGGGCGTAGCTCCCAGAAGTGTTTGTATGCCTGTTTGAAGCCACCTCTGTTTTGTAATCTAGGGATACTCATATATGCCTAGTCCCTTCCTCTCCCAGAGCTAAGAGGTTTAGGATGCAATCCCTTGGTTAGAAGCTGTAAAAGTTGGGGTGTTCAATGTATGGACAAACTCCTTCCAGAAGACATCAATAGACCTGGAGTTATCCCTCCGATGACCTGTAGGAAGTACCAAACTGCTTCTCGGACTGCCAGAGGAATAACATTTGGTTTCTCTTTAACTCCCCAGTGTAGGTTAGTTAGAAGCCAGGCCAGCAAGTAGCCACTGAAAGACTATCATAAGCCCCTTCCAGGGAGAAATGGGGCTGCATTTTTCAAGCCTTTTCTCTGTACTGCTCCTGAGGAAAGAAGTGCCTGTAAGTGCTTGTGCACCCACGTAAAACTGCCACTTTTTTCCTGTGGTCTACACAAACATGCATATGACCATCTCCTTGCTCCCAGAGCTAGGAATGTAGTCCCTTGGATGGAATCTTTAAAAGCTGGGACACTCAATGTGTGGACAGACACACATTTCTTCCAGGAAGGACTAATAGACCTGGAGTTATCACTGATGTGAACCAGGAGAGAAGACTCTGGAAGCAAGTACATATCTACTTCTCAGGTTGGCAGCAGTGGGTTAATATTTGTCTCCCTTTTTAACTCCCCAGTGCAAGTTAGTTAGAAGCCAGGCCAACAAGTAGCCACTGAAAGAATATATTGTAAACCACTTCTAACAAGAAAAAGAAAACTGCATTTTTTAAAGCCCAGTCTCTGCACTGTTCCCAGGGAGTAAAGCCCCTTGGAATGTCTGAGTACCCATATCAAATCAACACATGGTTAGAGAGACTCATGTGTGTCTAGTCCCCTCTGCCCACAGAGTTGGTGAATTAAGAGTCAAACCACAGAGAACTTTAGAGTTAAGGTGTCATATATGAAGTCTAAACCCTTCTCTGCACAGAAAGTAGCTGGGTGTTGGGGATTCCTTTCCTGATTGTATGGCACAGTGCCTGGTTGGGGTCCGTGCTCAAGTGTACCTACAGCTTTTCTACCTGTTCAATATGAATGTTTTCTCAGTTGTCCAGTGGACAGAAGTCACTCAACTGGTGTCTGACTTTCTCTCAGAGGAAACTGATCTGTGGATAGAAGTGTACTTGGTGCATCCACGGTGGAGGGAGAGTCAGGAGCTTTCTCTTCCACCATGATGGTAATGCAACTCCACCATCCTTTTCATTTCTGATGAATTGTTGTAATGTCTCCTCCTTCCTTTCTGATTTTATTCATTTGAATCCTCTCTCTTTTTTGAGGTAGTCTAGCTAAGGGCTTATCAATTGTGTTTTTCTTTTTAAAACACCTGACAATTAGTTTTATTTCATTTTTGCATTGTTTTTTATTGCTACATCATTTAATTATATTCTAGTCTTTATTATTTCCTTCCTTCTGCTAACTTTGGGCTTAGTTTGTTCTTTTCCTGGTTCCTTGAGGTGTAAAATTAGGTTGTTTATTTGAGTTATTTCTTCTTTTAATGTATTTATCACTATAAATTTCCCTCTACTATTGCATTCCTCTAAGTGTTGGTATGTTGTGTTTTTGTTTTCATTTGTCTTGAAATACTTCTCAGATTACCTTTTGATTCTCTCTTTGACTCAATAATTATTCAAAATGTGTTTAGTTTCCATGTATTTCTGAATTTTTTTGTTGTCTTACTGTTATAGACCTCTAGTTTAATTTTTGTAGTCAGAACAGAGAGTTGGAATAATTTCAATCTTCTTAAATGTGTTAAGGTTTATTTTGTGACCTAACACGGGACCTATCCTGGAGAATGTTGCATGTCCCTTGAGAAGAATGGGTGTTCTGCTGTTATTGGGTGAAAACGTCTACTTAGTCTATAGTGTTGTTCAAGCAAACTCTTTATTCATTTTTGTCTGAATGTTCTATTCATTATGTTAAGTCAGTTATTGAAGTCTCCTACTATTATTGTATTGCTATTAATGTTGTCTGAACTGTCAGTATTTGCTTTATATATTCTGAAGTTGAGCACATATATTTTTATCATTGTCTTATCTTCTTGTTGAATTGGCCCTTTTATTATTATATAATGACTTATTTGTCTCTAGAGAGGGTTTTTTAGTTAAATTCTATTTTGTTGGGTATAAATATAACCACTCCTGATTTCTTTTGGTTACTATTTGCATGAAATATCTTTTCTATCCCTTCAGTTTCATCTTATTTGTGTCTTACAGTGATATCTTATAAACAGCATTATCTCTGGATCTTGTTGTTTTTAATTTATTTGCCACTCTTTGCCTTTTTATTGGGTGGTTTAATCCATTTTTATTTAAAGTAATTATTGATAGCTGAGGACCCTTTTGCAATAATAGCAAATACGGCAATAATCATTCTTTGTTTTGCTGTTATTTTGTTACTCTCTTCCTCTTTTGCTGTCTTGCTTTGTCATTTGATGATTTTTGTAGTGATTTGCTTTAACTCTTCCTTTTTTATGTTCCCTTTATATTTGTGTATCTTTTATAGGTTTTTTTCTTTGTGGATAACTCGAGGTTTATATAAAATACCTTGTAGTTATAATTATCTATTTTATGTTAACAACTTAACTTCAATTGCATATTAAAATTCTACATTTTTACTTTCCCCCACCCATACTTTGTGCCTTTGTAGTCAGTGTGCTTCTTTTTATTTTTTATTTTTTTTATTTATTTTTTTTGAGACAGTGTCTCGCTCTGTCACCCAGGCTGGAGTGCAGTGGCGCCATCTCCACTCACTGCAAGCTCCGCCTCCCGGGTTCACGCCATTCTCCTGCCTCAGCCTCCCGTGTAGCTGGGACTACAGGCATCCGCCACCACGCCCGGCTAATTTTTGTATTTTTAGTAGAGACAGAGTTTCACCTTGTTAGCCAGGATGGTCTTGATTTCCTGACCTCGTGATCCGCCCGTCTCAGCCTCCCAAAGTGCTGGGATTACAGGCGTGAGCCACCGCACCCAGCCTGCTTCTTTTTATGTTGTGTATCCATTAACAAATTTTTATCTTTTAACTATTATATTAGAATTAAAAGTAATTTCTATACCATTATTACAGTGTTACGTTATTCTGTATTTGTCTACATATTTGCCCTTACTGGTGCTATCTATGTTTTCATATATTTTTTCATTGCTGTGTAGCACATTTTTATTTCAATTTGAAGAACTCTTTTAGGCATTTACTGTATGGCAGATCTGGTGGTGATGAAACTTCGCAGTTTGTATTTGTCTGAGAAAGACTTTACCTCTTCTTCATTTAAAACAAAACAAAATAGTCTTGTGGGATGTAGTACTCTTAGTTGGAATTTTTCTCCAGTGTATGGAACATATCCAACTCTCTTCAGGCTTGCAAGACCTTTGCTAAGAAAATTGTTGATAGTTTTATGGGTGTACTGTTAAGTATGATAGCTTTTCTCTTGCTGCTTTCAAAATTCTCTTTGTTCTAGACTTTTAACAATTTGATTATAATTTGTCTTCATGTAGTCCTCTTTGGGTGAAAATTTTTTAGTGTTCTTTGAGTTTTGTGAATCCAGCTGTCTGTTTCCTTCGCAAGATTTGGGGTGTTTTCAGCCATTCTTTACTTAAATATGTTTTCTGTCATCTCTCTCTTTCTCTCTATTTTCCTACCAAGACTACCATTCTGTATATATTTGTTTACCTGATGGTGTTCCATAAATCTCATGGGTTTTCTTTACTCTTTTTCATTCCTTTTTTCTATATTCTTCTATGACTGGATAACTTCAAATGATCTGTCAAGTTTGCAGACTTCTGCTTGATTAAGTGTTGGGGAAACCAGCCCCACACTACCCAGCGGGTACCCCAAGTCCGGCAGAGACAAAGGAGTTAGAAAGAGACAGAATAAGCGTTTAAAAGGCGGGTCCAGGGGACCGGAGCATCATCGGAGGCTTGCTCAGTTGGAGGCTTGCTCACCGCCCAGAGCTCTCGGCTTGGCCCAATTTATTGGCTTACAAGCTATTTGTTCTTAGGGCAGATGGGAGGGGGAGGAAGTGATGAGGAAAAGGATTAATCAGTGAAGGAGAACTTGTGAGTCATTTGATAAGATGTATAGCAGTGGCGGTTTCTGTGAATTTCCTTGAGCAAAGGCGTGTATCTAAACTACTTAATATCTTTAACTTATCAGGACTGAAACAGGTGGCAGCTGGTTTCAGGAGGAGCCAGGATGTTTGATTATACTCCACTGCTTCCAGGGAGTGTTATCTCCCTGAGAAACCTGTGGAATGCCGCTGAGCGGTTATGCTCTCAGGGCATAAAGACATGAAGGCAATAAGGAGACTTTTCTCCTCAGAGGCAGCCCATGGCTTCCCATGGGTGTCTCACACAGGGGAGACCAACTCAACTGGCACCCCAGAAACTCTCTTTCCCACAATTAAGTCTGCTGTTGAGGCTCTCCATTACATTTTTCATTTCATTAATTATATTCTTCAGCTCTAGAATTCTTGTATGGTTCCTTTTTATGATTCCTGGATCTTTTTTGAACTTGTTTATGTATTATTTTCCTGATATTGTTGCATTGTCTGTGTTATCTTGTGGCTCACTGAGCTTCTTTCAAATAATTATTTTGAATTCTTTGTCAGGTAGGTTGTATATATCCAATTATTTGAGGTTGGTTACTGGAAATTTACTGTGTTTCTTTTGTGATGTCATGTTTCCTTGGTTCTTTATGTTCCTTTTAGCCTCGTGTTGATGACTGCACACTTGAAGGAGCAGTAACCTTTTCTAAACTCTAAAAACTGGTTTTGGTGGAGAAAGAATTTTATATATGGGTGGGTTTTAGGGTGCTGGCAGGGTGGCATGCAGCGGTTCCCACATGGGTGTAGGAGAAATGGTAGCTCCAGCTTCAAGGTAGTATGGTAAATTCGGGCCCAGTGTAAGAGCGGAGTATCACATGATATGGACTCTGGATAGCTCCATCAGCTGGAATCGTCATTGGCAAAAACTGCAAGGGTCTTTGCTGGGAAAAGCTGCAGGTGTCTGTGGTTACAGCAAAAGCTGCTGGAGTCCTCAGTGTTGAAGGTTGCTGAGATCCTCCTTCTCTCCTTTACCCCAATGGGGAAAGATTGCAGGTAAATATGTCCCTTTTGGCACTGCGCCGTGCCAAGCAGTGGGAAGGATTGACAAGGTAAAATGATTCCTGTGCTTTTCTGTGTAGCCATCCTAGTCATTTATGCTCTACTAGGTTGCTGCATTTTCTTCATAGTATTCCAGAGCTCTCCTGTTTTCATCAGTGGATGGTTTTTAAATTGTTGTTTCGTAGGGAGACACAAATTGGGACTCCTGGTTGACCATCTTGCTCCAAAAATATTTTCTTGAATGAAAATACATTCCAGTTGTCCACATTTAAATGTTTTCTACTTAATACTTCAAATATATTCTTTCTCCACATTTGTTTAAAACTGTTTTTAAAGTTAGTGTATCGTTTTGAACTGTGCCTTTGTTATAAAAGAGTCAACTGAGAAAATTAGTCATACAAATAATGTGAAAGTTGTTACTACCACAGCAGAAATGTATAGTCATATTAAAATTAGTAACACATAACAAAAAAAAAGAGAGCGATCTGCCGGGTGTGGTGGCTCACGCTTGTAATCCAGTACTTCGGGAAGCTGAGGCAGGTGGATCATGAGGTCAGGAGTTCGAGACCAGCCTGGCCAAGATGGTGAAACCCCATCTCTACTAAAAATACAAAAATTAGCCAGATGTGGTGGCGCACACCTGTAGTCCCAGCTACTTGGGAGGCTGAGGCAGGAGAATCACTTGCACCCGGGAGGCAGAGGTTGTGGGAGCCGAGATCATGCCATTGTACTCCAGCCTGGGCGACAAGAGCGAAACTCCATCAAAACAAAAAAGAGAGAGAGAGCGATCTCATTGACGTTGAATGTATATGCATTTTTCTCACTTCAGGTGTATATTTCTTTTACTGTTTTCATTCATTCACTCATTCATTCATCAAATATTTATTGAGCATTTATATTTGCTGGACACTATTCTAGTCACTAGGCAGACAGGATCCCAGCTTTTATGGAACTTGCAGTCCAATAGAAGGTAAGTGACAATAAGCAAAAACAAAAGTAAGATACTTTCAGATAATAATCAATTCTATGAAGACAATAGAAGGGTTAGATTTCTGGAGACTGACTGGAAAAGAAAATGTTGCCCCCATACACCTGAGAGCTGAAAGCAGCTTTCTCAGGAGGCGACATGTGGGTTGAGCAATTAGAGCCTTTGCCTTGTATGTATTTCCCTGAAAATACTATCAAATCATAATTTTATTCATTCTCCTCCACCATTCCTTCAAACTTTATTCACAGGGGAAACTGCTCAGGCTAAAGAATAAGAATTCCAGCAGGATGAGTGATGTTTTTTCACTCTTATCAAATAGATTGTTACAAGAGTACTTCAAGCCACAAGATCACTTCAAGTAACAAAACAGCCTCAAATCAAAAATTAGAGATTCCAGTCCAGTTTATGAATACAAAATAACAAGATAACAGTAGCTTCAACCACTCTGAGATTGGCTAATGCATAAGGAGATCGGAAAAGCGATAGGAAAGGTCTCACTTGGACTAGTACAAAAAGAATATGGCTTTGTGCTTTCTGGGCCTGGTAATTATTTAGTGCTGACTTTCTCCTTCATGTGAAATTTTCAGAGCTCTGGATGATTCCTGCTGCGCCCTCTCTCCTGCAGTTCTATTCATTAGAGAGAAAGCATCTCTATTTGGGGTGATCCTTTGTGACTCCTTTCTCAGCCCCTAGGCATATGCCACGAAATTTTTGCTGCTGGAACTTTTACACTCCACCAGGCATTTCTATCAGTCAAGTCTCAAGACAGCCTCACACATACCCTCTCTCCCTGCCTTTGTCTATTTGTGCTTCTATGACAAAATATCTGAGACTGGATAATTTATAAGGAACAGAAATGTATTTTTCTCACAGTTCTGGAGGCTGCGGAATCCAAGATTATAGTGCCAACAGATTTGGCGTCTGTTGAGGGCTACTCTCTGCTTCAAAGATGATGCTCTTTGCTGCAGTCTTACATTGTAGAAGGCAGAAGGGCAAAAAAATATTCTATCTGGTTTTCTCCAGCCCTTTTATATGTGATTAATGTCACCTAACAGGGTGGAGTCCTTGTGACGTAATCACCTCCTAAATGCCCCATCTCAGTACTATTACATTGATGATTAAGTTTCAGTACATGAATTTGTGGGGATATTCAGATCATAGCACCCTCTAATGACCCACAGCTGGTCTCCTCACCTTGCTCCAACAGTCCTAATGTAGCCACATTCTTTTGCCTCTTCCCAAAAGTTAGCTAGTCAGTCTGCCTTTCATCCTCTACATCTGCCAGGAAGAAGCAAGATGCCAGTTTACTATGCCTCTCAACTAAAGAAATAGCATGGTAAGCTTCGTGAGTGGCCTCACTGAAGCTCCTGCGGTGAAGGGAAAAGATTTCTCATCCTCCTCAATGGAATATCAGATGGGACACACAGCATGAATTTTTCTAAATATTTACTCTCATAAAATTCTCTTTCCTCAACTATCTAAACTCTTTCACTTTATCAAAGAGTTTCAAAAGTTATAAAACAGGTTTATGTCCATTTCCTTTGAAAATCTGAATATAGTGAACTGGCAGCTCACTTTGAAATCTCGTATCATTAAATAGCTGTACTTAGTTTAAAAAAAAAATCTGAACTTTTACCATCTGTTACTTAAAGGGAAAGATCAACCAAGTCATGCTGATCATGATAAGAAATTTGGATATTCTGGGCTGTTACAGGTGTGGTGGTGTGCACCTGTAATCCCAGCACTTTGGGAGGCTGAGGCAGTGGGTCACAAGGTCACGAGTTCAAAAATAGCCTGGCCAAGATAGTGAAACCCCATTTCTACTAAAAATACACACACACAAAAAAAATTAGCCGGGTGTGGTGGTGGACACCTGTAAGCCCAGCTACTTGGGAGGCTGAGGCAGAGAATTAATTGTTTGAACCCAGGAGGCGGAGGTTGCAGTGAGCCGAGATCGTGCTGCTGCACTCTGGCATGAGTAACAGAGTAAGACTCCGTCTCAAAAAAAAAAAAGAAAGAAAGAAAGAAAGAAAGAAAGAAAGAAAGAAAGAAAGAAAGAAAGAAAGAAATTTGGATATTATTCTAGTGTAATGGAAAGTATTGGAGGGTTTTTTGTTGTTGTTTTGGGGTGTTTTGTTTTGTTTTGTTTTGTTTGAGACAGAGTCTCACACTGTCACCTGGGCTGGAGAGCAATGGTGTGATATCAGCTCACTGCAACCTCTGCCTCCCAGGTTCATGCAATTCTGCTGCCTCAGCCTCCCAAGTAGCTGGGATTACAGGTGCACACCACCACACCCAGCTAATTTTTTGTATTTTTAGTAGAGATGGGGTTTCACTGTGTTGGCCAGACTTGTCTCAAACTCCTGACCTTGTGATCTGCCCACCTCAGCCTCCCAAAGTGCTGGGATTACAGGCATAAGCCACTGTAAGGAGTAACATGATATAATTTATGGTTTTAAACAGATCTTCTATTGTCTATATAGAGACTAGAACTAGGGAGAGGTAAAGGTGGAAGATAACAGTAGAGCCTACTGCATTAGACCATGTACAAGGAGATGGTAGCTTGTCCTCTGGTGGAAGCGCTAGAGGTCATGAAAAGTGATAAGATGCTGACATATTTTGAAGGTGAATTCAATAGAATTTACACAATAAAGAGAGGTGAGAGAAAGAGGAATCAAGGACAGATTCTACATTTTTAATTTCAGTAACCTGAAGAATTTTATGGAGCCATTTACTGAGATGAGGAAGACTGAGAGAGGAATATATTGATGGGCGAAATCTGTTTTGGTCATATTAAGTTTGAGATGTCTATCAGATTTCTAAGTTGTGACATGAAGTAGACAACTGAAATGTAAATCTGGATTCCAGTGAAGAGTTAAAGCTGGAGGAACAGGTTTGGGAGTCATCTACACTTACATGGTATTTAAAGCCATTAAACTAGATGAGATCATCTAGGGAAAGAACATAGATGGAGACTGCAAAAAGGCTGAGAGCAAGTCTTGCACCTTCAACTTTTGGGGGTTGAAAACCAAGAGACCCTCCCTGCAAAGGAGATTTGGCTGAGACTGATACTAGAGAGGAATTCCATTCCCTGAGCTCATACTCAGGGACAAGGGAAAGAGAAAATAAAAAGGTAAGCATGGCAACACCAGAATGAAAAACGTACTGAAAAAATTCTAGATCTCCAGGATAATCTGCACCCAGGAGTTGTATGCTATGCTCACTGGGAAAATTAGACAATATTAACACGTTCTAATGTTTGAGAGATCCTTGGGTTGCAACCCAAATTTAGCACAGTAGCATATCAGCATTAAGATTGGCATCTGCCCTGTGCTTACCGCTGCTTGCCTCAGCAAAGAAGGACTATTCATCACGCATTCATTCAACAAAACCTACTCACCATATATAATACTATCTGTCAGACATTAGACCAGGCACATAGGTACAAAGATTAAAATAGTGTCTTGAGGAAGATAGACAAGTATACATATAATGACAACTTAGTGTAATAAATGATAAAATAATAACTAATATATACTCAGTGTTGCTATGCATCCTCATGTGTTATTCTAAGTGCTTTAAATGCGTTAATATTGTTATTCTCACAAAAAAATGAATTTCAAAGGTGATTCTGAGACAATTAGATATCCACATATGAAATAATGAAGTTGCTTCCTCACAACATACATAAAAAATAAAGTGGATCATAAATCTAAATGTAAGAGCTAAAATTCCAAAACTCTTAGAAGAAATCATAATAGTAAATCTTCATGATCTTGGGTTAGACAAAGCCTTCTTAGATATGATACTGAAAGTACAAATTTCTAAAGGAAAAAATGGAGAAATTGGACTTCATAAAAATTAAAAATGTGCATCAAAGGACATTATTGATAAAGTGAAAAACAACCACATAGTGGGAGAAAATATTTACAAATTATGTATCTGATAAGGAATTTGCATCCAAAAATATAAAGAACACTTAACATTCAAAACAAAAAGGGAGGTAACCCAATTAAGAAATAGGCAAAGGATTTGAATAGACATTTCTCCAAAGATGCTAAAGAAAACACCCAATAAGCACCTGAAAAAATGTTCCAGATTGTCATTAGGAAAACGCAAATAAAAACCACAAGATACCATTTCTCACCCACTGTGGTAGTTAAAACCAAAAAGACAGATACTTACAAGAGCTGGCAAGGATGGGAGAAATCAGATCCCTAACAGACTGTTGGTGGGATTATGGAATGGTGCTGCTGCTCTGGAAAGCTGTTTGGGTGCAGCTCCTGCAAATGTTAAACAGAGTTACCACATGATTCAAAAATTTCATTTGTAAGTATACTCTCAAGAAAAATGAAAACATATTTCCACATAGAAACTTGTACATTGGCTGGGTGCGGTGGCTCAAGCCTGTAATACCAGCACTTTGGGAGGTCGAGATGGGCGGATCACGAGGTCAGGAGATCGAGACCATCCTGGCTAACGTGGTGAAACCCCGTCTCTACTAAAAAATACAAAAAACTAGCCAGGGGCAGTGGCGGGTGCCTGTAGTCCCAGCTACTCGGGAGGCTGAGGCAGGAGAATGGCGTAAACCCGGGAGGTGGAGCTTGCAGTGAGCTGAGATCTGACCAGGGCAACATAGAGAGACTCTGTCTCAAAAAAAAAAAAAAAAAGAAACTTGTACATTGATGTTCACAGAAGCATTATTCACAAAATCTCCAAAGTGGAAACAACGGACATGTTCATCAACCAATGAACGGACAAAAAAAGGTGGTACATTCATGTAATAGAATATTATTTGGCAATAAAAAGAAATGAAATGCTGATGGATGCATTGCATTATATGTAAGTTGTATCTCAATAAAACGGTTTTAAAAAGCTGATGGACATATTTCAAAGACACAGGGAGCCTGCCTGCTGATCAAATTTGGGGAAAATTGAGCACTGAAATTTAAAATAATGCATATAAAAGAAATCGAGTGGGGTAGGTATTATTCCTGTCCTCATTTTACAAATAAGGAAACACAGGTAAGTGAGAAGTAACTTTTCATAGTCATACCCATAATAAATGGCAGAACTAGGATTTCAATTCAGGCAGTCTAGCCACAAAGCCTGTATTTTTTCACCATTGCAATATCCTGTCTTAGCTCTGAAAGCCTTAAAAAAAATGCACAAAATCTGGTAGGATGTGGAGGGGAAACGGTAAGAGAAGGTGGATGTTGGTGAGGTCTTGCAGGAAAGTATAATGCTTGATATGAATCTTGAATTTCACATATTTAGCGAGGCAACTGAGGATGGAAAGGAAAGGAGGTAAGCTAAGGGAAAAGGATCACGATAGGAAAAAGCGCAGAGAAGGAGAGATATCAAGGTAGTTCAGAATGACAGGAGGTTAATTATATGAAAAGGGAGAAGAAGGGAGCAGATATCAAGAGGTGATGCCAGAGAGGCAGGAAGGGGCCAGATCGCAAAGTTCCTGGCATGCTGTTATCACGTGTTTAAAGTTTACAGAAAATCATTTTTGGAAACATGATCAATCAAAGGAAGAAAACTTTGATTTGAAGCCAACTCTTTGCATTTGTAACTCTCTCAGCACAGTTAAGGGAAGGGTGGTTTGGGGTCCAGTTCAACGGGGTCATTTTGCTACAGCTGCCCAGAGCCAGCACTGCTCTAGTATCCTGGGAACTGGTGATATAGGTACGTTGCGACGCAGCCCCTGTGATGTGGATGCTGGTGATCTCACAAGTGGATGTCCCATAGGGACAGCTCCCCTTTAGGGAGCTTATGGACATGGACATCAACCAGAGAGACAGACTTGGAGAGGAAGAATAAGCCATACGGTACCTGTTGCAAGAAAACGTGAAATATAGATGATTGGAACCACTTCTAACCACTACCATTACAAAAGTAACTGGGGAAATAGTTCACAGAGGAGAGAGGGCAGGAGCACTGACGACCAGAAATTAAGGATGGCTACATTAGCCATTATAATTTGGGCATAATAGTTAATGACAGTTTATTTTATAGTCATACATTTGCCAACTCTAGATCTACCAGTTATGTTTATCATTTCCAAGACTATTCCAACCACGATGGATCCATCATTTGTAGGAATTGAAATAATTTCTACTTCAGAAAGGCCACTATCATATTGATGATTCTCACCCTGATAACCTCTTCACAACAAGTACCCAATTTGAGTTCCAAGATTACAGTATTCTGCTTTGCCTTTGGGAAACTCCCCTTCTTTCCATCTGGTTTTGAGAATTCTACCACTATGCCTCACACTCCAATCATAACTCTGGCTGCACAATGACCCAGGCTGGCCAGTCAGAGTATTTTAGCCCCAGGGCAGAGATACTGGATCAGGAAAGGGCATCTATTCCATATTGGGCCAATCTAGAGCTTCCCTATAATTTGCTGTATTAGTCCTGCTGAGAGAGAAGGTTTCTCTCCCTTTGAGAGTGTGAGTTCTAGCTGCCAGCTACCATCTTCCCTAGCCCCATGGAATAATGCATCTGCAAGATGCGTTTGACAAAAGCCAAATGCAAAGAAAAGGCAAGGGCAAAGCCCTGAAGACACTGTGTGAACCACTGGATAGTGTCATGTTCATAACAGAATGACAGATCTAGATTTCCAATCTATGAATGTCCAAAAATTCCCTTGCTTTCTTGAGGTGGAATTCTTTTGCCACTTGTATCTAAAAGAGCCCTGGCTAATACCCAAGGAAAAAAAAAATTATCTAAATTTACCCAGAGAAAAACAGTAGAACATGTGGGAAAAAAAAGACTAAGATTATGATTCTACAGTAAACAGAATTCTAAGATGACCCCAAGATTTCTCGCTCCTGATTTGCACAGACCTTCTCTCAGTTATTCAGTCAAGCACAAATCTAGGTACTGCTGTGAAGGAATTTTGCAGATGTAATCAAATGTCCAAATCAATTGACCTTAAAATAGGATTATCAAAGTGGCATGGCTTAATCACACTTGCCTTTTAAAAGCAGAGAATCTTCTCCAACTGGTGGCAGAAGAGGAAGTAAGAAAGACACACTCATTCTGGACTGGAATAAAGCAAGCATTTATGTTGTAACTTGCCCATGACAGCCAAGTTTCAGGGAATTGAAGGTGGCTTCTAAAGGCTTAGAGCAATTTCTGGCCAACAGCTATCAAAAAATGGGGACCTTGGTCTTACAACTGAGAAAATAAATTCTTCCAATAATCAGTGAGATTAGGAAGAGGACTGCAAGTCCCAAATAAGACTCAAATTCCCAGCCAGCATTACTAATAACTAAAAAAAAAAAAAAAAAAAAAATAGCAAATGTTGGCAAGGTTGTGAGGCAAAGAGAACACTCATGCACTGCTGCAGGAATGTAAATTAGTTCAGCTGCCATGGGAGCAGTTTAGAGATTTCTCAAAGAACTTACAACAGACTACCATTCAACCCAGAAATTCCGTTACTGGTTATATAACCAAAAGAATAAAAATTGTTCTACCATAAAGACACATGCATGCATATGTTCATCACAGCACTTTTCACAATAGCAAATATATGAGATCAACCTAGATGCCCATCAATGGTGGATTGGATAAAGAAAATGTGGTACATATACATGGGATACTATGCAGCCATAAAAACAGAATGCAATTTTGTTCTTTGCAGCAACATGGATGCAGCTGGAGGCCATTATCCTAAGCAAATTAACACAGAAACAGAAAACCAAATACCACATGATTTTAGTTGTAAGTGGGAGGTAAATATTGAGTAGACACAAAGAGGGGAACAATAGATCCTGCAGCTTACTTGAGGGTGGAGGGTGGGAGGAGAGTAAGGATTGAAAAACTACCTATCAGGTACTGTGCTCATTACCTGAGTGACAAAATCAATTGTACACCAAACCCCAGCAACACACAATTTATTCAGGTAACAAACTTACATGTGCCCCCGAAAACTAAAAGATGAAAAATAAAATAAAATTCCTGGAAAAAAAAAAACAAAAACATAATTCCAGCCAACACTTTAATTTCAATCCAGAGAGATTCTAAAGCAGGGCTTCTAGTCAAGCAGGACCTGAACTTCTGACTGACAGAAATATGAGCTAATAATATTAGTGCTATTTAAGCCATTAAATTTTGTAGAAATTTGTTATACAGCTATATTAGACTAATACAGTCTCCTTACCAGTTCTCTGAAGCCAATTGAAACCACCCTTGCAAAGATTATGACAGAGAGAGAAGTCTAGCATGACTGATTCCATCTTGCTTCTAGTCTCACAAGCTGGCTTTCCTGTCTCATTCCTGAGTGTGGGTCAAGCTAACCATGGCAGGAATGTTGTTTATAGTTTAACTTTGAAGTAAGGATGATAATTGTCCCTCCCTAAAAAGTGGTCCCCTCCTTGCTCAGGGACCAAAACAACCTTTGTAAAACTAATTAAAGTGAGAGGTGACAACATGCTAGCAGCCCTGCTCTCAGCGCCACCTCTGCCTCGGCGACCACTCTCATGGCGCTTGAGGAGCCCTTCAGGCTGCCACTGCACTGTGGGAGCCCCTCTCTGGGTTGGTGGAGGCGGAAGCTGGCTCCCTCTGCTTGTCGGGAGGTGTGGAGGGAGAGGCGCGGGTGGGAACCGGGGCTGCACCCAACGCTCACAGCCAGCGCGAGTTCCCGCGGGTGAGGGTGGGGGCGCAGGCTCGGCGGGCCTGCCGGAGCCACCGGCCCAGGGCGGTGACAGACTTAGCACCCGGGCCAGCAGCTGCAGAGGGTGCACCGGGTCCCCCAGCAGTGCTGAGCAGCTGGCACTGCGCTCCAGTTCTCGCAGGGCGTCAGCTGCCTCCCCGTGGGGCAGGGCTCGGGACCTGAAGCCCGCCATGCCTGAATGCCTCCCCCGCCCACCCGGACCCCCGCACAGTTGGCTCCTGCGAGGCCCGAGCCTCCAGGACGAGCATGGCCCCCTGCTCTGCAGCACCCGCCCAGTCCCATCAACCGCCCAGGGACTGAGGAGTGCGGGCGCAGGACTGGCAGGCAGCTCTGCCTGCAGCCCTGGTGCGGGATCCACTAGGTGAAGCCAGCTGGGATCCGGAGTCTAGTGGGGACTTGGAGAACTTTTATGTCTAGTTAAGGGATTGCAAATACACCAGTCAGCACTCTGTGTCTAGCTCAAGGTTTGTAAATACACCAATCAGTACTCTGTATCTAGCTAACCTAGTGGGGACTTGGAGAACTTTTCTGTCTAGCACTGTGTCTAGCTCAGGGATTGTAAACGCACCAATCAGCACTCTGTCAGAACAAACCAATCAGCGCTCTGTAAAATGGACCAATCAGCAGGATGTGGGTGGGGCCAGATAAGGGAATAAAAGCAGGCTGCCTGAACAAGCCAGCGGTAACGCCGAGAGGTTCACTTTTAGGCTGTGGAAGGTTTATTCTTTCAGGCTTTGCAAAAATCTTGTTGTTTCTCTATCTGGATTCATGCTGGGTTTAAGAGCTGTAACACTTACCGCAAAGGTCTGCAGTTTCACTCCTGTCAGCGAGATCACGAGCCTACCAGAAGGAAGAAGCTCCAGACACGTCTGAACATTTGAAGGAACAAACTTAAGATACACCATGTTTAAGAACTGTAACACTCACCACCAGGGTCCGCGGCTTCATTCTTGAAGTCAGCAAGGCCAAGAACCCAGCAAGACCAAGAACCCACCAATTCCGGACACAAAGGGCCATGAGATTAGAACTAAGGAAGGGGGCATGCGTTCTGCTAATATATATGCATAGTTTTTATAATCCCTCACAGCGGGGGACTCATGTGGCCAAAGGTCACAATATTTGTGACGTGCCCTATTGCTGCTATAGATAACATCGCCACTGTACAGCCTAAGATTGGGTTTTTGAAATGTTTTATTTTTTCAGACTTTTGCATTCTGGCAACTGATTGACACCTCTAGGAATGACTCATGACTCAACTGTGGCCCCCATCCAGAGTTGGGCTTAACACATGAGGACTATTTTCCACACCTCTATGATTTCGTCTCTAACCAATCAGCAGCACCCATTCCCTAGCCCCTTGCCCACCAGATTATTTGTAAATCCCCAGCCTCTGAGTTCTCAGGGAGGCTGATTTGAGTAACAAACTCCTGTCCTTTAATTTGGCTAGCTCTATGTTAAGTAAACTTCCTCTACTGAAAAAAAATCTGCTGTTCTCAGTGTACTGGCTTTTCTGGGAAGTGGGCAAGAATAACCCATTGCAGAATTACACTACAGTTCTTAATTTTACCCCAATTCATTCTAAGAATGTACAAAAAAGAATATATTGGTTGCCTGTTACCCCCAATATTTAGATTAAAATTTAAGTAAATTTTGCAAATATTTTTATTTAGATGCTTTGGTATGGTATTGACACAGGCATACTGTAATTTGGAAACCTCATCCTCTAGATTCTAAGAATTCACAAAGTGCTTATATCAATCAAGCACTATGCTAAGCATCTCATCACCATCATCACATTTTATTCTCACAACCAAGAGCAAAATAAGAATTACCATAATTATATAACAGAAAATGTATGCTCAGAGTTTAAGTGACTTATTCAAGATGCTTAAGGAAGATTTTCTGAATAAGATGTTATTCTGAGTCCTGTGCTCTGTATCAATATTGATACAGGAGGTAGAAATTATGAAGCAGATAGTGAGGGTAAAAAAGTCCTCAGCAGAGCTTCCCCTTTAACAAAAAGCAGCCCAATAAATTATTTTTTTCTAACAAATGGAAAAATCGAACCTCCAACATAGAGAAGCAAGTTGGAAGCTTGCATGGGGGAATGCTAGCAGCTATGCCCAGAGAAAAGGGCTACCCGGGGGCCAGGCCTGTCCAACATGGAGGCTCTATCTTCCCTTTTCTTTGTTACCACGTGTACAATGAAGAAACAGGCAACATGATACCAGCCAAGCAGCCTTAACCAGCGTTTTGTGCCCTGTGAAAATGGCACACCAGGTCTGACCAACCTTTTGTGCCCTATGTAAATCAGACACCACCTCCTCAAGCTCATCTGTAAAACCCCCTACATTTCACTGCAGGACTGACAACCCATTTTTTGGGACCCATCTCTGCAGCAGAGAGCACTTCTCTTTCTTTGGCCTATTAAATTTCCACTCTGAACCTCACTCTTTGTGTGTCCGCGTCCTAGTTTTCTGTGGCTGTGAGACAACGAACCTCAGGTATTACCCCAGATGAATGATGCCATTTCAATCTCATGTAATCTGCCAACTCTGTGTGTGTGTGTGTGTGTGTGTGTGTGTGTGTGTGTGTGTGTGTGTGTGAGTGAGAGAGAGAGAGGAAAAAAGAAACCACTGAAACTATGCAAAATAAAATGGTTATAATAAATTTCCCCAAAGTGACTAAGAATCAACAAATATCGTAACTGAGACAGTCTTACATAATATAACATTTGTCCATAGTAGTTAAAAATAGTAAATGTAAAAAGTCAATATATTGAAAGCACGCTCCTTGGAAGATAATGTTGTAATGCAGAATAGTGTTGGCTGAGAACCTTGGGTAGGACTGGCCTATGATTTCTGCCTCGAAGAGAAAAAGATGGAATGTTTATGACAACAGTTGTTACAACATAGATAGGAAAACAATGAGCAAACACATAAAGATTTTGCCAGAAATAAAATGTTCAGATTCTATCCCTGTCCAGACTATCCTGCTGGACCTAGGAGAGAGGAACATCACCATGGTAGAATAATTCTGAAACAACGTCACCGAATCTATTTTATCGTGGTCCATTTAAAATTGCTGTGAAGGACCTAGAATAAAATTCTGCTTAGTAACTAATTTAATCAAATATTTTACTCTTAAGGTTTATTCTTTTTGTTCTGATTCATACTTTTCTATATGTGGGTATTCTAGAAGTTTGCAATCCATGAAAACTAATGATGATTCCTCATGTGAAATGGTAAGAATTCCTTTGCTTATTCATCATTTTATATTGTTCATTATTTTCGTCTATTTTGTATTTCAGAGTCTCATTTTATACTTTGGAAAGGCCTTGTGTCTGTCATTATAGATAAAGGAAATAGTCACAATATATGAAAAAATATAAAGTTAGTATTCTAATTTTGTAAAAGTATGTTTTTATGGTTGATATGTTGGCATTGTATGTTTTTGTACAATGAGCATAATTCAGGGTGAGAAAATACATCTGGAAGGAGCCATGAGTGCCAACTGTGATTATCTCTGTATAGTGAACGTGAGGGATTTTTAACTTTTTAATAATAGTGTGTTTTCCATATTTTCTGCAACAATCACATACTACCAAAAATAATATCTAAGTTTTAAAACTAATGAATGCTTTGTGATATTGCTATAGTTTAAATGTGTCCCTCAAAATTCACATGTTGAAATGTAATCACCAATGCGATCACATTAAGAGACTGGGCCTTTGGGGAAGTGATTAAGCCATGAATGGATTTTATAAGAGCACTAATCCATTCATGAGGGTGGAGCCTCATGAACAGATCAGTGCACTTACAAAAGAAATTGAAGGGAGTGCCCACATGCCTTTTGCCCTTTTGCCTTTTTGCTCTTCCATCGTTTCTGCCGCGTGAGAATAGCACCAAGAGATGATGCCATCATAGAGCAGTTCCTCACCAGACACTGAACTTGCCAGTGCCTTGCTCTTAGACTTCCCAGCCTCAGAAGTATGAAAAAATAAATTACTGTTGTTTCTAAGTAACTCAGTCTCAGGTATTTTGTCATAACAGCAAGAACAGACTAAGACAGATGTTTTTAAGGACATCTAAATAACTGTATCTCTCCATTAGCCTTAACCTGCAAGACTAGATTTGAGGCTATTAAGAACTGATTTATCTGGCTTGGAAGATATCTGGTTGGAGGAAGGGCAGAGCAAGACAGAACTGGTCACAGTATTTAAAGTCTCACCATTACACAGAGTTGTATATTAATCTTCTAAAGACGTAATTACTGTTGTCCTCTGGAGAACTGTCTCTATAAATATTGAATGCTTGACTAATTGATCCAATTAAACCTTTCAGCACGTCTGCCCTGCCTTTTCCTGCAAACATGTTGCCACTGCTAGTACCAGCAGGACCATCTTGCCACCACCATCATAACCTGAGGAATTCAGCCCCCATTCCCATCCTACAGACACAAAAAATGAAGCCCTGTAAGGGTAATGACTTTCCAAAACCACAAAATAAGAGGCAGAAGAGAATGAACACTTAAACTTAGGTCTTGACTCCAAGACACTAACACATTCTTTAAGAGTCCTTGTGTCATCTGGTTTAGTTCTTTTCATCACCAATTTCATGCCTTGGAAGACTTTTAATTTTGAAGATAAGGGCCAAAATTAGAACCCTGATAGCCTCCCCTTCCCAAATCTCTGCTAGTGTATGGCAAGGAGGAGGGTGCCTACAGTATAATGACAGGGGTGGTGCAAGAAAGTGTTTGACCCTCATTTGATCTTGGGAATTAGTGATTAGAAGGGCATCTGACTGTGATTAGGGCACTAGACTAACTTCTTCCAAATTTCTGGGTTCTGACTCAGGATTCTCTTAAGTTCAGGAAAGCCATTTACAAATTTCAAATCAAGGCAAAAGAAAGGAAGTTTCTTTGAGGCTTTTGCAATTTCACTTCTCAGAGCTGGGTTACTACCGGTTGCTGCAGGACTGGGCTGGTCCGGAGAAACTGGAATGGAAACCATGCTAGTTCATAAAGTATGATGATGTCAAAAACAAGCACAGACCAATGTAGATCAATACGGCAAGTCAAGAAGAGAGTCAAAGACAACAATCATAGGGCTAGACCAAGCTGGAGCAAACAGGCCAGGAGCAGAGTCCTCCTTGGGAAACCACTTCACTTTTCAGATTATCTATAAGACAGTAGAACTTAAGCAGAATTTAGAGTCCAAAGTTTAAACTCAGCAAAGAAATGTGAATGGAGAGCATAGGAAAGCACAGGAAAACATCTCAAGATTTAATTATTTTTTACCCAAATGAGAATGTTGTTGATTTTAGGACAGGAACTGCACTCTCTCACCCAGACTGGAGTGCAACGGTGTGATCACAGCTCACTGCAGCCTTGACCTCCCTGGGCTCAAGCAATCCTCCCATCTCAGCCTTCTGAATAACTGGGACCACAGGCACATGCCACCATGCCTGGCTAATTGTACTTTTTGTAGAGACAGGGTTTTGCTATGTTGCCCAGGCTAGGCTGGAACTCCTGGACTCAAGTGATCTGCCTGCATCAGCCTCTCAAAGTGCTGAGATTATAGGCATGAGCCATTGCTCCAGAATTTAAGGTCCTTCTTGATGTGAGAGAACCAGAGCTTCTGCCACATGGACCCTCCAGAAGAGAGCAGGGTCTGTGGACCTGATGTTGGGTGCATGTACCTGCAACTGCAGCAAGGCATGTGGCTCTGCCTCTGGGTCATTCTGTAGTTCTAAAACGTTCCACGAGCAACTAAGCAACTACTGAGCTGAAGGACTGTATCCCTGTATCTGAAGGACTATACATTCTTTATAGCCAAGACTATGCAATATTTATCTCTTTCACTGCTCTAGCAAAAATATTTAAGAATTCATAAAGTTTATGATTCTTTCACTCATCAGCCTCTGTGCCTCATTGATTCTTCCTCACAAAGTGTTCATGATCACTCGTCTTCTGATTCTCAAAAGGATTTGCTCAAAGAATGTTTGCTGAACACAGTATAAGGTCTTAATCATTTAAATACATGCTTTAATTTCAGAGATTTCTCTTTGTCTTATAGGGAGACACATGTTGTTCTCTCAAGGGACAAGGATCTTCTTCAATCCCTGCATCCCCCACATAGTGGCACACAGGAAATATTTGTTGAATGAATGAGGTTAGTTGCTTTTCCTTTTTAAAATAATCTTGATGTGTCACTACATATTTTGGTACAAATGCTTTCAATATTTGGTTATTCAAAGAGACTGAGTTGGCAAAACTTTAAATAGATGCTATGGTAGAAGCAGTAAAGCTTGCATTTAGCTTGGATATGTTGAGAAGAAACATGTGTACATTTTCATCTACATGATCCTCCTCACCTAAAGCCATGGGCTATTGGAATGTCTACAGAGTAGGTTGTACATACAAAGACATTTTTGCTCTTACTCGTTGGAACCCCTGAATATATCTGGTCCCATCACCACAGGTTCGTGGTGACGTTTTTCAAAACTAAAATTAAAAAATAATGGATCAGTAAAAACTCACCATAAGAAGATCTGTAATAAAAACTCCCAAACACAGATAATGGAAAAATGTAATGTTATTGACTCAGATAAATATAAGCCATTGACTTTAACTTGAGAAATGCAGCTTTTCCCCCAACTTTCTTACAGATTCCTCAATTATAGTACAGAGGAGTTAAAATTTAAGTGCTTCCCGATTCTAAAGTAGCTGGTCCAATTTCGACCAATTTGGATCAGCTACTTTTCTTCTCCATTTGAAACTTTCCAACAATAAAGAAGATAGTCTTCTTGTACTTGATCTCTACAGAATTAAACAGATGCTGTTTTTGGTGTGGACCCAAATCATAGCCCCTCAATGAGTCTGTCAGCAGAGCTGGAAGTCACCAACTTTTAAAAGTAAAGTCCTAATCCCTTATTTTATGAAAATTATAGTGCCACTGGAGGCAGAAATCTATCTTGTCCTCAAAAACTATTGCACTTGGTCGGGCATGGTGGTTCATGCCTACAATCTCAGTACTTTGAGAGATTGAGGCCGGTGGATCACTTAAGACCAGGAGTTTGAGACAGCCTGCACAACAGGGCAAAACTACATCTCTACAAAAAATAAAAAATAATTAGTAGGGCGTGGTGGTATGCACCTATAGTCTCAGCTACTCAAGGAGGCTGAGGTGGGAGGATCCTTTCAGCCCAGGAGTTTGAAGCTGCAGTAAGCCACAATGGCACCACTATGCTCAGCCTGGAGAACAGAGTGAGACCTTGTCTCAAAACCAAACAACCAAACAAGCTATTGCAATTTAGTTTTGATGTAAAAGGTATAAAAATCTGAGGACATAAGAGCAGTTTCATATTAAAAATAATATATCACCTTGAGCAAAATAGATAATGAAAGTATTATGTAAATAGTGTATTTTAAATCATGTATTCAACCTCTTTTTAAAAATTGTTTGACTTACTGAAAGAAAAATCAAAGTTTTCAAAAAGAACTGTCCCCACACACAGTCCCCTACCCCCACCTAGCCTTCGATTTCCATCACTATAGTCCGGAACAAGTATTATTTATAGTTAAAAGATGCATCAGTCAGCTCAGCTAACTAAAGTTCCAAGTGCATTCAGCTGCCTACTGCTAAAGCCCAGTTTCGAAAGCTTTTATCTGTCACCAAGGCCAGCCATCCAAACCACTGAAACTCAGATTCATTACAAGCCTGTGACAGAGGCCAACCCCATGCGCAGAGGCTCCCTCTCTGCCTCACAATTCTGATTTCACTTCAAAGATCCAGTTTCCCTCGCAACTCTCATCCTACCTGAGGTCTTGTTCTTGTGACTTTTTTAATCTCAAGATTACGCCCATTCACCTGAGTGAATCACAATAGAGTGGCCAGCAATACGGGCCTAAGTAGACAAGAGTTCAGAAAAGGAGGCCATGCGTGACTTTAAGAAATGTCAAATCTAATAGATTGCTATCAAAGATAAACAGAAACCCCAATATCAAGTATTTGAAATGTACAAAATTTGCAGCAAAATATTACAAATAGGTAATACTAAATAATGAACTATATCCGATTAGTTTCCATTTTATAATTCTCTCGTTACTAGAGTCAAATATGAACTATTATACTTCATTAGTGGTCACTTTAGCTCTTCACTGCTTCATACTCCTTTAACTGGTGTATATATGTTGCATGGTAAATTTCTTGAATGCTAAGATCCTACTTTTATAACCCCATTGCACTTAGCAGGGATGTACACCTAGACCTCCATATCAAGGTGATCAATAAATGCTTGTTAAGATGTATATGAATATGGAAG
Organism: Macaca nemestrina; assembly: GCF_043159975.1. Taxonomy (NCBI): domain Eukaryota; kingdom Metazoa; phylum Chordata; class Mammalia; order Primates; family Cercopithecidae; genus Macaca; species Macaca nemestrina. The sequence goes on from NC_092128.1 coordinate 15,312,214, forward strand.
CAATTACTCCTCTCTAACAACAACTGTAAAAAATGTGGAAGCTCAGTGTTTTATCAGCGAACCAGCAAAATCACCAAAGTTTCTGAATGTATAAGAAAATGTCAATTGATGATCCAGCTTCTAGCAGCCACACTCATTTCTCCAAGCATAGAAATGATGACCTGTCGCATAACAATAGTAGTCTAATTAATTATAATAAAATAAGTATCCATGTGTTCAGCAAATATTTATTGAGTGCCTACAATTTGCCAGTAAAAACAAAGCAGACACAAATCCCTGTCTTTGAGAAGCTTACATTAGAGTGGGGGAAATAAACCATAAAAAAATATAAATAAGTAAAAGAGATAGTGGTAATGCTAAGGAGAAAAAAACGGGACAGGGAATAGTAGTACGGGGTATTACAATTTAGATACAGTGGCAATGACAATTCCTGAAATAAGTGAGGGAGTGAGCCATGCCAGTATCTGGGAATAGCATTCCAAGTACAGAAAATGCAAAGACTTTGGACAAATTCAAGGAACGTCAAGAAAGCTCAAGGGAGTGAGAGGAGGGTAGAACAGCAACAGATGAGTTCAGAAACATGAGATGCGAGACATAGATTATAGAGAGCATTTTAGTTCATTATGAAGTCTTGAGCTTTTACTCTAGGATGAAAAGCAAATCCAGAATTATGAAAGAGATGTGACATATGATTTATATTTTTCAGGGATCCTGCTGGCTGTTGTATTGGAAATAGACCAAAGGCAAACAAGAGCAGAAGCTGCAAAACCAGTTAGGAAGCCACTGCAATAATTCAAGCTAGAGTTAAGAGTGGCTTGCACCAAAGCAGTAGCAATGGAGGTAATGATAGGTAGTAGAGTTACAGATTCATTTTGAAGGTTGAGTGAACAACCTCAACTCTAACCCTGACTTTTTCAAACCCTTGTGTCAAGGTCTGGCTTTCAAAAGATTGGAGTGAAAGAACAGCTTTCTCCATATGAAACCACAACCCAGAAGCAGGTCATCTACCAATGCTTTAGCTCTAGGTTAAATGGTCTAGCATCAGGATTGCTGAATGATTTTACATAGAATACAAAAGGTTTTGTCCAGAGAGACTGGAAGAATGGAGTGGCAGAACCAGAAAGGACAGTGAGAGAAGCATGTTGGAGTGGGAGGTCAGAGAATATTAGGAGTTCAGTTTTAGATATAAGTTTTAAATCAGACATGTTTGTACACATGTAAAGAAGGGCTATACAAGTATTAATCAGAGAGATATAGCCTGAAAATCAGACCACTTAGATCACACTTTTTATTTATTTTTTAATTTAACTTTTAATTTTAATTTGTGTGTGTGTGAGTGGTCTTTGCTTTGCATGTCTTTTAGCCTCCAGGAGGAGTTCAAGTGAGACTCTGTAAAGCTCTGTATATGTCTCTTATTTTAATTTTTGTTTTTATTTTAGATTCAGGGAGTAAATGTGCAGGTTTGTTATGAGGGTATAATTTATGATGCTGAGGTTTGGGCTCCTGTTGATCCTGTCACCCAGATAGTGAACGTAGTACCCAACAGCAAGTTTTTCGGCCCTTGCCCCCACTCCTTCCCTCCTTTTGAACTCCCTAGTGTCCAGTGTTCCTGTCTTTATATCTGAGATAACACTTTTCAGAAGCAGAGTCTGAGATGGAGATTCTTGTGCAAGTTATATTTTGAGTTGTTGCTTTCAGGAAAAAAAAAACTGTAGGAAAATAAGAGACACAGGATAGGAGAAGAGAAGAAACTAAATTTTTTTAAAAAGCGGTTTCTAGATCAATATATAGTCACTTTGATCCCATGAGGAGATTTGGAGTGCAGTTTGACCCCAAAGGTTGTCCCATTTGAAGGCAAAGAAGCGGAGCTGTTATAAGCCTGCATTAGACAGTCATTAGCCAAGAACTGCAGAAAGAGGGGGATGGAACAATCAGACTTCTTTGGGTGGACTGGCTTCCATCAATCAAAGGCAATCCTTGGGAACCATTAGCAGTCATTAGCAGCCAAAATCTGGCAGGTAACAACAGGTATATCAACCCTGTAAATTCAGTGGATTCAGTTGGAGGGAGGGTGCACCAAGAGCATCTGTTGTAATCTACCCCTTGTACCACTCAATTTTAGCATACTCTCACATAAGGTTCACTCCACCTGGTCAAAGCTTCTCCAGGATTCTGGCCAGTTGAAATTTCTGGAGAAACTGACAGAGAGAGATTTAGTGATGCAAACCATATATAGCCCCAACTGCTGCAGCTGATCATGAGGCCATGACTCATACACATCACTATCTTCGTCTACCACCCACTCTAAACATCTTTTACTCTTGACTAGCACTTAATGCAGTGTAGGTGGCTGTCCTGATGAGGAGTCCCAAACCCTCATCCCTGAGAGATCTAAGTCCTGACTGCCATGTCCTTATCAGCAGTGCTTGCTGTACCTGCCTATTTGTAGTAGAATTAGCCGTGGAAGTGCTAAGAGATGATGTAATAGTCACATAAGTGCTTCACATACTCTTCCCAGCCCCTATTTCCACATTATGATCATAGCCAATAATTCCTGCGAGTTGGTAACTCTTTTCCTAGCCTCCTGGTATTCTGGGATCAGGAGCTCAAAATGACCAGGTGGCAGCTATAATTTTATTAGGACTTTTCTTGTGTTCCCCTTTGGAAATGCTCCCCACTCTGGGAACCAAGAGTTCACACTCTGGGAACCAGCTTCTATACACACAAAGCATAAAGCTAAAAGCATGGGAAGCACAAATTCTCCAAGAGGGTCTCTAGGAGATATGGTGAGCAGGGCCACCTCTACTTCCACTCCTTGAGTCCTAGACCCATGTGGTCTGTGTTGGAGACACAGCACAAAATAATGGCCATTCATTTACAGTATATTCCACATTTTAAGGGCAACAACTCACCTCCACAAAAAATGTCATCTCAAAGTTGGTGCCTCAGCTACACATTCCAAAGGTCATTCCAGCTCTTTCAGAAACAGGCAGTTTCCAGCTGGCATGGCTGGTGCCTGCAAGTATGCTAGAGAATGTGGCAGAGAGAAAATGGTGGTGCAGGGCTTGGAATTCCCAGCTCAAGATCCAGCAAAGAACCAGAAAATTTCTATGACTGTGATAAAAAAAAATCCCTTTTCACTTCTGATTGTGGAGCTGAGATTTTTGAAAAACAAACCTAAAATCTATCATGTGGGTTACAATGTCACATTAACTTCCAACCTTGCAGGGTCTCTTGAAAAAGTTAGGGTATTCATCAGCTAGGGGTCTGGCGCAGAAAACTGGGGTGGAGAGAAATGGGCAGATTCCAGTAAAACTAGAAACATGAACTCCTAAATTCTGCCAAATTTTCTTTACTAATAGAAGCAGCCCTTTCTACTTTATCTGAGGAGATAGATCACTTCTTTCCTCCAGAAGGCCTGTGAGGGACTTACTTCAAGTAGTTTCTTTGAAAGGCCCTGCAGATCCTGAAATGATCACACTTCCACCCCACATCATTTCTAGACCTATGACCAGTCTCATGTCCCAGCTGGTCCAAGAGAGTGAGGCCATATTGTGACCCACATGGAAGGTGTTCTATGCACCAAAATCCCAAGGAGGATGGCTGCATCCAAGGGTGCATGCATTAGTAAATTTGATGTATATTGCTAAATTTCCCTACAAAGTACACTAATTATGCTCCATCAGCAATGTGGAAAAGAGCATGTTTCTCCAATCACTTGGCAAAAGAGCATGTTTTCAAAGTTTTGCCAAGTGGATAGTTTAAACATTGTAGCCCAACAGAGTTTTAATTTGCATTTCTCTTATTATAAATCAAGTTGAGTATCTTTCCTGTGTTTAAGAAGCCATTTGTATTTCCTTTTCTGTGAAGTTCATATTCATATTTATTGCCTTTTCTCTTTTTCTTTTGGATTGATCCTTGACCTATCATTTCTAAGAGCTCTTTATATATTGGAAATTAAATCTTTATTATAATATGGGTTGCAAGTATTTTCCCAGCTTGTTTTTTTTTTTTTGTAATTTTCTTATAAATTTTTGTCACACAGAATTTTTAAAATTGAAATTAATCTTTTTCTTTATGAGCTTAAAAGACTTTCCACATCCCAAGACATTAAAAGAATCCCTCTTCTCGCCGGGCGCGGTGGCTCACGCCTGTAATCCCAGCACTTTGGGAGGCCGAGGCGGGCGGATCACGAGGTCAGGAGATCGAGACCATCCTGGCTAACACGGTGAAACCCCGTCTCTACTAAAAATGCAAAAAATTAGCCAGGCGAGGTGGCGGGCGCCTGTAGTCCCAGCTACTCGGGAGGCTGAGGCAGGAGAATGGCGTGAACCCGGGAGGCGGAGCTTGCAGTGAGCCGAGATCGCGCCATTGCACTGCAGCCTGGGCGACTAAGCGAGACTCTGTCTCAAAAAAAAAAAAAAAAGAATCCCTCTTCTCCCATTTATTCCTAGCAATTGTATTATTTCATTTTAACATTTAACATTGATATGTTTGGACTTTATCCTAGCATAGGATTTAAGATATGGCAACATTTTTTAGATGACTATTGTTACCTCAACATCAGTTATTGAATTTTTCTCTGATATGAAATATTACTTTTATCTATACTGAATTTATATTAAATTACCATATGTATATGAATTCATTTTCTGGACTATCTATTCTATGGTGTATATTTACACACAGTTTTAAATTTTGAGGCTCATGCTATATTTTAAGATATAATAGAGCCTGCCTACCTTTTCTGACTTCGTTCAATTTCTATAATAAGCTTAAAATATGTTAGTCTTATTTTTATAGGTTTAAAAAGAGGAGAAGAGTACTTTGTAGGTCTCATACTAAATCAGCAAATTAACTTAAGAATAATTAACATCTTGCCAGGCACCATGGCTCACACCTGTAATCCCAGCACTTTGGGAGGCTGAGGCAGAGGGATCACCTGAGGCCAGGAATTCTAGACCAGCCTGGCCAACATGGTGAAACCTTGTCTCTACTAAAAATACAAAAATTAGCTGGGCATGGTGGTCCATGCCTGTAGTCCCAGCTACTTGATACACTCAGACATGAGAATCACTTGAACCTGGGAGGCAGAGGTTGCAGTGAGCCAAGATCACGCCACTGCACTCCAGCCTAGGCAACAGAGAAAGACTGTAGAAAGAAAGAAGGAAAGAAAGAAGAAGAAAAGGAAGGAAGGGAGGAAGGGAGGGAGGGAGGGAAAGAAAAAAGAAAGAGAGAAACAGACAGAGAAAGAAAGAGAGGAAGAAAGGAGAGAGGAAAGAATACTTAACATCTTTATGGTACCAAATCTTCTTATCTAAGAAGACAATGTAGGATTTCATTAGTTCATGTCGACTTTCATGTCTTTCTGAGTATTTTTAAGTTTCCTTCAGGTCGGTCTAATACACTTTTTGTAAAATTTATCTTTTTTGTTCTTATTGCAATAAAATCTTTTCTTTCATTCTATCCTAACTGGTGGTTACTTTTGTATATTAGAAAATGCTCATTTCTGTATCTTTGTTTTGCATCCCACTGCCTTACTAAGTTCATATTGGTCTGTAGTAGCTTTTATGTTGTTGTTAATTGTTTGGATTTTCCAACTATACAAGAATATATATAGCTCTCCTTTCTGATGTTTATAACTAAAATTTATTTCTCTTAATTAAATCAAATGTTTTCACCATTAAGATACAAATTGTGGTGATAATGGTCCTTCCTTTCGTATTCTTGAGTTGTATAAGAATGTCTCTGGATACATTATACAGGCTGCAGGTTTTTGGGTAAAGTGGATATTTTTTTCATGTTATTAAATATTCATATTATTGAGCATTTTATCAAAACTTAGTATTAAATTTTTAATTGCCTTTTAGCATCTTTGGAGGTGATTATGTTACATTTCTTTTATAAGTATCAATATGTTATGTTAATGACTTTTCTAATATTGAATCATCCTTAAATTCTTAGATTAAATTCTGCTTGGAAATGATATAGTGTGTAATGCACTGTTGGACTGTGTTTTCTAATATTTTATTTAGGATTTTCCATGCATTAGTGAGATTAGGTTGTAGTTTTCCCTTTTATGCAATTTTCATTTTCTCAGTTTTCATGACCATTTCATTGGTATTTGCAAGGTAGTTGTATTTTCTGGGCATGTGCAGAGTTTAATAACTATCAATAAGAGCTAACTTATTTGTTTATACAGCAGGTCCTTGAATAATGTCGTTTGTTGTAACATTGATGAGAAAAAAAAATGTTGATCCCTGGCGGGGCCACCAGTTGTAGGGTTTGCAAGCTCTCCTAATGTCTGCGCAGGTGTTCTCTGGGTGCTGGGATTTCCTCCCGGAGGCACATTAGGTTAACCGCTGTGTCAGCACAGTCTCAGTCTGAGTGAGTGTGGGTGTGTGAGTGTGAGTGCGCCCTGCGTTGGAATGGTGTCCTGTCCAGAGTTGGGTCCTGCCTTGCGCTCTGAGCTACCAGTAGAGGCTCCAGCCACCCACCTCCCCCACCCCCGACCTGGAATAAGTGGGTTGACAAATAAAGGAGTGAACTAAAATCATTGTAAAATAAAAATTTGTAAAGTGTACAATAATTGTACAAATGCATGACAATAAACGATGCAGTATGAAAGCACTCAGTGAGCCTGCCCTACTTGTTACTGCTTTATTTAAAATTGTGGTGGTAGGAGGTGCTCCTTACAATTTTTGCTTTGCCAACATTTATCCCTTGATTTAACCCACCACCACTGCAATCACCACCACTCACTGATGCACCAAAAATTAGGAAAAGAACTATCTTTCCAGTTTTTATTAATCTTTCTTAAATGTGTGTGTATCTCACATTTATTTCCATTTTAATATTAGGAGTGTTTTGGGTCTTTATTTAGAAGTTTGGTGTTGTTTTTGTGACCAGAAATATCCTGTAGAAACTTAACTCTTGTTTATGTCAATCAGCCTATGATAGAACTGGTTTCATTATATGTGGTTTCACTTAAAGTCAAGGTTTCTAAGAACCTGTAGATGAGATTACTTACTGTACTTACTTTTTGTCTTCTTGGCAAAGATAATTGAAGCCATTTGCTTTTGGTGTTTCTGCCTATATGTTTTAGTATGTCTTGTAATTTCTGTTAAATAATTATGGATGCTATACTATTTAGCACACATAGGTATTCATACCAATTCTGTCTTTATTTTGTATTTTACCTCTTAATATTAAAAATTTATCTTGTTGGCTCATTTAATAATTTTGTCATGAATTCCTTTTTTACATTTAACTAACATTGTTTTTTGTTATTTTATTTTTAGCCTTTCTATAACTTTGTTTTATTTATGGCTTATAAATATTACAGTTGTGTTTTGTCTTTAGAGACAATCTGAAGACTGTCCTGTTTTAGGTATAAAGCCCATTTTTATTTAATTGTATGTCCAATATGTTGGACATACGTTTATTTAATTGTATGTCCAATATGATGAGAAAATAATAATTGACTAGATTGTAAAAGTCTGTGCCTTCCCATCTTGCTAGCACTCTCTGATGCTCTGTTAATTGTTCACTCACTCTGGAGAAGTGAGACATTGAGGAGAGGGCCACTTGGCAAGGAGATAAAGGAGGCTCAGCCCATAGCTCATAAGGAACTGAGGCCTCTGTCCAACAACCCAGGAGGAACTGAGTTCTGCCAATAACCACATGAGTGAGCGGGGAAGTGGACCCTTCCCAGCTGAGCCTGGACATGACTGCAGCCATGTGAGGCCCAGAGCCAGAGGACATGGTGAGGCACACCTGCTTTCCTGATCCACAGAAACTGAGTTGATAAATGTTATAAGCCACTAAGTGTTGAGGCACTTTGTTATACAGCAATAGAAAACTAATGCATGCTTACTAAGGGGCTTTACATTTCAGCATGAGCCTCTTTTCTGCAGAAAGTATATTTTTGCTGGATTTTTCTTAGCCCTGTCCCCACTAGGCTCTCTCACTTCTCTTTCTACTTCTTTTCACTTTCTTTCTTGATTCTATCTGATCCCATCTATGATTGATAGTGATTTCACATAATTTGGAATTTGTGAATTACCTGTCTTGCAGCTTCATTAAAATAGAGCTTCTAGGATCCTTTTCAACCTTCCTGTTCCTCTTACGTGATTTCTAGTGAAAGAAGGGAAAAACTACCTACTTACATATCTGTGTTTATAGCAGAAAATTTATTAATCTTTTAATTTGAACTTCCCTGATTAAAGTTTCTTTTCCAAGTTTACTTGGCAATTTGTATTTCCTTCTATGTGAATTATCTATTTTTGTCATTTAACCACCATTCTATTAATTTGCTGAGTTTTTTATTGGTTTGTAGGAGCTCTTTGTATATTACAGACATTAGCTTTTATCTTTTAAAAATGTTTGTAAATATTTTCTGGAAGTCTGTTTCTTGTCCTTTAATATTTTCTGGAAGTCTATTGCTTGTCCTTTAAAAGGACTTTGGTGGTTCCTACTTACATAGTGGTTTTTTTTTTTTTTTTTTTTCATTTTAAAAAAAGTGTTTAACCCTTCTGTACTCACAGTTGCTAATTATTTTATTATGACTTGATATTTCTGGACTTAAGAAGGCCTTGAAAAAATAGGGCTTCTCTGGTTTGTGGGAGTTGAAGAGTGTGTACACATTCTACAATGATATCCAAGAAGATGGAAGAGCAAAGGAAACATTCCTTTAACATTGAAAGGCTGTATTTCATAGAATAAAATATACGAAAATTGAATTATTCTTAAAAGTTAAAAAGGATTTTTAAAAATTAATATTTAGACTAAAGATCATCTACCTATACCAGAGAAGGATTACTTGCCACAAGAAACTGCCTATTAAAATCAATTTGAAAGTGAAGTTTAAATGCAAAGAAAACCACTAGTTTATAATCTCCTTATAGAAAATGGTTAAAAATATTGATCTTAGTTAAACAAAATCAAAAGAAATAAAAATAAAAGATGCTATTTTCATTTATCATAAAAATGGATAAAATCTAGAATTGAGGAGGAGGTGAGAAAATAAGCATTCATTTTCATCCATTGTTGACATCAACATAAACTGGACCAACATCTTTTCAAAGGACAATTTGGTAGTACCCACCAAAAGTTAAAATGTATGCCTTCTTACACCCAGCAATTAAAAAAAAAAAATTAAATTAAAAAATAAAAAAAAAGGCTGGAAGCAGCTCATGCCTGTATTCCCAGCACTTTGGGAGGCCTAGGTGGGAGGATCTCTTGAGTCCAGGAGTTTGAGACCAGCCTGGGCAGCATGATGAAACCCCGTCTCTACAGAAAACACAAAAATTAGCCAAGCGTGGTAGAACCAACCTATAGTCCCAGCTACTCCAGAGGCTGAGGCAGGAGAATCACTTGCACTTGGGAGGCAGGGGTTGCAGTGAGCTGAGATCACACCACTGCCCCCCAGCCTGGGCAACAGAGCAAGACCCTGTCTCAAAAAATTTTTAAAAATTTTAAATTTTTAAAAAAGATTATCCATCTGGAATTTATGATTAAATGTTAGCTCTATCATTTTGGTTTTCCAATTGGAGTACCAGTATACCACAACACTAAATGACCATCTTTTCCTCACTGATTTAAAATGCTTTATGGCAGGGCGCGGTGGCTCACGCCTGTAATCCCAGCACTTTGGGAGGCCGAGGCGGGCGGATCACAAGGTCAGGAGATCAAGACCACGGTGAAACCCTGTCTCTACTAAAAATACAAAAAATTAGCCAGGCGCGGTGGGGGGCGCCTGTAGTCCCAGCTACTTAGGAGGCTGAGGCAGGAGAATGGCGTGAACCTGGGAGGCAGAGCTTGCAGTGAGCCAAGATCCTGCCACTGCACTCCAACCTGGGCACAGAGCGAGACTCCGTCTCAAAAAAAAAAAAATGCTTTATTTATCATATATATAATTTTCATGTAACTGTTGTCTGGGCTGTCTGTTGATGTGCTTGTCTATTCACTTCATTATATTCTATTACCTTATTGTCTACATCAGTATCACACTGTTTTAAATACTACAGCACTAAAGTGTCCCAAATTCTACCACTCACTGACTATAAGACCTCACTAAACCTCTCTCTCATTTTTTTACATTGTTGTTTTAAGAAACAATACATAAAAGACTCAGTAAATCAGTGTTCTACATATGTCTCACACAAAATAGACATTCAATAAATGGCTGTTATTATAATTCATAATTATACAATGGAGGTAATAAATTATAATTCATAATTATGTAATGAAGGTAATAATGAATTATGTTATAATTCATACTTATATAATGAAGATAATGAATTATATTATAATTCATAATTATATAATGAAGGTAATAATGAATTATAATTCATAATTTGTATTACAACTCATAATTCATGATGAGATTAGACGGCAAAAATTTATGATAATAAGTTACCAAATATTTTCAAAATACAACTACCCTTGCTTCTCTTTTACTTCTCCCTGTGTGTTCAAGCTCCAATGGAACTTGGCCCTGTGGAGAGATCATTCAGATTCTGGAAGATGCTCTGTTCTCCTAGGCTAATGGTGTGAACAGCGGAAGGAACAAAGAGTAGCTTATGTAGGACGCTATGGAAAGGGAGATTGGGTCAGTAACAAAGAGGAGAGCTGGCACTCCACTAAGTTTCCCATAGGAAAGACTGAAAGCCTGCTGTTCACAGTTGCTTAGCAACAGGCAAATGTACAAGAAAGAAGTCAAAGACATCATAAAATCAGGCAAATGTTACTCTCTCACTCACCCATTTATTATTTCTACATTGTGTATAAGTCAAAGTGTGACTTCCAAAAAATAAACCAGCCAGACAGTAAAGGAAATGCAGCTCAAACATAGGCATAAAAATATAGTAGGTACCCCAGAGATAAATGTACAGATAAAAGTACATGTGCTTCTAGCTGGATTCCAGCTTATAGAACCATTCTGCTCAGTGCAGCAAGTACTTGTAAGTGCTTCAGAGGATGCATGGAAGAGTATGAGGCAGCCCATGCCGTTAAGAAGTTTAAGATCTTCTAGGGTGGGAGAGACAACTATGCAGACAGCAACATCACAGGCAGGACTAATGTCACAACTGAGGAACTGCAACTTATATATCCTCAAAGGTGGGAGAGATTAAGGCTTGCAGGGCATCCAGAAAAGCTTCACTGAAGAGACACCATTTGAATTAATAAGAGTTAAAGAGAAAAAAAATGTTAAGTAGGATTTTTAACAGGTGCATGGGGGAATAGCGAGTGCTTTTCAGGATATCAGGGAGGAAGTTTTAGATATGCCCAGAACAATAATCCAAATTTGCTGCAAGATAGGATTCTACTAGAATGACAGTGAAAGATAAAGTTGCTGCCAGACTGTGGAGGTTCTTGAATGCCACATTTAGGGGGCCTGTGCTTCATTTAACAGGCACTGAGAGGCTGAGTGTGGTGGCTTATGCCTGTAATCCCAGCGCTTTGAGAGGCTGAGGCAGGTAGGTCACTTGAGGTGAGGAGTTTGAAACCAGCCTGGCCAACATGGCAAAACGCTGTCTCTACTAAAAATACAAAAGTTAGCTAGACATGGTGGTATGCACCGTAATTCCAGCTACTAAGGAGGCTGAGGCAAGAGAATCACTTGAACCTGGGAGGTGAAGTTTGCAGTGAACCAAAATCGGGTAGCAGTGAGCCAAGATCATGCCACTGCACGCCAGCCTGGGTGACAGAGCAAGACTCTGTCTTTAAAAACAAAAAACAAAAAAGGCACTGAGAGATGCTTCAGGTGATACACCTTCAGGAGATTAATCTGGAAATGATAGTTCTGACTGGAGTGGCAGCAAACCATGAAATGAAGCAACTAGGGAAGAAGAAATCTCAGCAGTGCAGGCAAAAGAGGAAGATAGTCTAATCTCAACAAGGATCAGGAATGGGAAGAAGCAGACAGATGATGGGGACGTCACAGAGGTAAAATTTGAAAATGGTTACCTATTAGGTACCAGGGCTCAGCAGAGAGAAGAGGGTGAAAATTAACTCAGAGGTTGATAGCCTGATTTACTGAATAGCTGGAATAGATGGACGGATTCATCTGAGCAGGGGACGTGCTGGTGGGAAGAGGAGGGAGGGAAAAGAAGAGGAGGAGGAGGAGGAGGAAATAAAGAAGGAAATACTTTGAACTTGATAAATTTGCTCATGGTACTATCAGGTGGTAATGTCCAATAAGTGGAAGAAAATATAGGATTGGAGTTTAGAGAAAGGTCAAGGCTTTGGTAATTATCGACATGAAGGGCATAATTGAAGGTATGTGAGTAGATTCAAACACAAAGGAAAGAGATTAGATATCATCTTAAAGGAAGAAGAGAGCTGGCTAAGGACAGAACCAAGGGGCCGGAGGATGAGTGGTTAGTGAAGGGGACACAAAAAGAAGTGGTGGGAACTGGAAGGAGATCCTGGCATCCATTGCCAAGAGAACAACTTTTAGAAAGATGTGCAGATGGGCAATTATGGGGTGAGGTTTTCCCTTTTTTTCTGAGACGGAGTTTTGTTCTTGTTGCCCAGGCTGGAGTGCAATGGCACGATCTCGGCTCACCACAACCTCCGCCTCCCGGGTTCAAGCGATTCTCCTGCCTCAGCCTCCCGAGTAGCTGAGATTACAGGCATGCGCCACCACACCCGGCTAATTTTGTATTTTTAGGAGAGACGAGGTTTCACCATGTTGGTCAGACTGGTCTCCAACTCCCAACCTCAGGTAATCCGCCAGCCTTGGCCTCCCAAAGTGCTGGGATTACAGGCGTGAGCCACTGCGCCTGGCCTATTTTCCTTTTTAAAAAAAAAAAATCTTTCACCAAAATCAGTAGTACTTTTGTAAAAAATATTTTTAATCCGTTTATTTTAAAGAAATCATTTGTTATCAACAGAGGCAAATACCACAGAGACATGGGAGGAGAAGGGCTGGGGACAATATCACATTTAGTGACAAAGAGATTGTGTGTGCCCCTGTAGAAATAAACATGTTTCAGCAGAACAGGGAAGCAGGAGAGGATTGGAAGGCACACGGGAGGATCCTGCAAGTGACTCATTGGCAGCACAGGGGCATGGGGGCACAGGAGCACAGGGGCACGGGGGCACAGGAGCACAGGGGCACGGGGAACAGGGGCATGGGGCACAGGGGCACAGGAGCACAGGGGCACGGGGGCTCAGGGGCACGGGGGAACAGGGGCACAGGAGCACAGGGTCACAGGAGCACAGGGGCACGGGGGCACAGGAGCACAGGGGCACGGGGAAACAGGGGCACGGGAGCACAGGGGCACAGGAGCACAGGGGCACGGGGGCACAGGAGCACAGGGGCACGGGGGCACAGGAGCACAGGGGCACGGGGGAACAGGGGCACGGGGAAACAGGGGCACGGGAGCACAGGGGCACAGGAGCACAGGGGCACAGGGTCACAGGAGCACAGGGGCACGGGAGCACAGGGGCACAGGAGTACAGGGGCACGGGGGAACAGGGGCATGGGGGAACAGGGGCACGGGGGAACAGGGGCACGGGGGCACAAGGGTACAGGAGCACAGGGGCACAGGAGCACAGCAGCACAGGAGCACGGGGGAACGGGGCACAAGGGCACAGGAGCAAAGGGGCACAGCAGCACAGGAGCACAGGAGCACAGGAGCAAAGGGGCACAGGAGCACAGGAGCAAAGGGGCACAGGGGCACAGCAGCACAGGAGCACGGGGGCACGGGGCACAAGGGCACAGGAGCAAAGGGGCACGGGGCACAGGAGCACAGGGGCACAGGGGCACAGGGTCGGGGAGGAGCGAGATAGATAAGGGGATTGTTTTCAGGGAAAAAGTTTAGAGGCACATTTGTTGAAGAAGGGAAAGACAATAAAGAGGGAAAGTTGGAAGATTTGTGTAGAAGTAGAAATTCTTGACCTAGCAGCAGAGAGAAAACGGGCAGGAGCAGGTGGGCTAGGAGCACAGATGTCAGCCTTGAAAAGCCAAAAACAGAGACCAGTCCTCTAATGTAGAGGAGTGTGGTGAGGTAAAAACTAGGAAAGGAGGCTCAGAGATTTTAAAATGAATGGAGGAGAGTTGAGGGTTGTCCCGTATGAATAATTCAAGGGATAGCTGAACTTAAGGAGCGTTTGAGAGGAGCTGGGAAAAGCAGAAAGGCAGTCTGCACATTGTTCAGCAAACACAAAGGCTTTTTCTTCTTAAATCTTAGGTCTTAGACAGATATAGATAAACTTCCCCATGTGAGTAGGGGAATTACAACAGGCCCCAATATCAACCAAAAGAAGTTACATCTGAACCCACAGACCTTAACAAATACAGAGGAGACTAACAGGCTGGGCTACTGTAGAGAACATGAACCACATAAAAATCATGGACACCTAGCACTCAGAGGGATCTCCAAAGGTCGTCGGAGAATGCACACATCCCTGACAACACACACGGCTGCACACATGCACCAATTACACTATGCTCTGTGTACAGAGTTTAAACACCAGAAAGTCTTCTATGGAAAGAAGGAGAGAGGCACCACAGTAGATGGCCGGAAAACTGTGAATTGATGAGAAGGGAAAGATGGTTCACAGGACAAAGCCTGAGAAAACTGCAGTTCCAAAACTATGCCCCAGTTCGATTCAACAGATAAAATATTGCATGATGTTTGAGGATCTTTGTATCCAGTTCCCAGAATGATTATTTTAAACACCAAGAGATCGATCACAGGAAAAATAAAGGTTTCTGGATTCTTTGACCACATCAAGTCCCACAGGAACCATGGACACGTGAACTACACACTTGCTGAGCACATAACGTGACACTAGCCCATATTTCAGGACCTTTACTCTCACCTTGAATCCTATTTCATTGAAGTCATTTTTCTAATCGTTAACTGTAGCAACAGGGAGAAAACAGTCAATGTGGCAAAGAGAGAAGCTATGACCCTTTGAGTCCATGCCTTCTCCACAGGAATCTCCTTGAAGTTTTTCGTCAGCTGTGGCTCAAGGTGTCCCGCACCTCGAGGAACGGCACCTCTCCAGCACAGCTCTCAGCCTGCGGTTGCTGAAGAGCAGAATGATGGGGTGAACTCCTGCACACAGATAAATCACTGACTCCCCCACCCAGAATTTAAAGTCCAGAGGTGGAAAAATACCTGCAGCACTGAGCACCAGTGACAGGAAATACGAGATGAAGAGCATGGCAAGAGAGAGGAGAGCCAGCAGAGCCTTTACGTGTGCCTGCACACTGGGTTCTCGGAATCCTGAGGTTGTAAGGAGAGCCTTCTCCATGTGTCTTCCCAGAGATGT
Source organism: Macaca nemestrina (assembly GCF_043159975.1). Taxonomy (NCBI): domain Eukaryota; kingdom Metazoa; phylum Chordata; class Mammalia; order Primates; family Cercopithecidae; genus Macaca; species Macaca nemestrina. Next base: position 15,327,505 of record NC_092128.1, read on the forward strand.
GATGAGCAAAATCATGCAAATGAAAAAGACAGCAGTGGGCATTGTCCAAGTAATCATTTTTAGAGGGAAAAGGTAGAATTTCTCACAGTAGCTCCATATGCTATTGCCAGTGACATTCCAAGGTTGTAGATGGTTCCTTATATAATTCTGATATATACTGTGGTTGCCTATGAAAAATAGAATGGTGGTGAAGCTGGAGAGCCCTACAGAGCTGAAGAACATCCATGGTACCCACTCAGACAACTTGTGCTTTAGCCAGAGGAAGACAGGGTGGGTGAAGGTGGCAATTTTCACACAATAGAAGACACTGAGCCAGCTAGAGAACCACAAGGTGGCAGCATTCAGGAAGTCCCACTGGAAAGCTAGAAACTGCAGTACAGGGTTGTATGGGAAGGCTGTCGGATACAGCAAAACATAAATGGTCTTACCCATTACCACCCACTGCAGACAAAAGCAAGAGGCCCTTAGGCTAACCAGTAACTTATCACAAGGCAACAACATTCCCCGTAGCACCCACTCCACACCCAGAGCAGCAGTGATGAAGCCATTGCCTGCTATTGCTACCAGGCACAAAAGGAGTAAAATGATAACCAAGATGATGGCCTTCTGGTCAGTCACCGAAGATCCTAGAACCATGTGATCTCCATTCATCTCTCCAGTGGACAAGATGGGTCCCAAAGCTTCAAGGGCTATTTCTGTTGGGTTGCTCTGGAAGGTCTTGTAGGATTTGGTTGTCCCTCCACCTGCCCCGAGTGCAGAGGCTAGGCCAGAGTAGAGGACACAGGCTATCAGCGGAGGGTGGAGACGTTTTTTCTTCTCAGAGTAGATGCAAATATTGTCACGGCTCAATTTTCAAAGTCCCCATACCTGCCCAAAAATTTGCCTGCTCTTCTGCCTATTCTCTGCCCATGTCAACATCAAAGTGGATAATATATCAGGCCCTGGCATTTAGTGTCCTTACACAGGAGGTTATACTTCTCTAAGCTGACACCTAAGACAGGACCATGCACCTGCCGGCTCAGTAGTATCATCTGTGGGACACACCTGCTACTGAGACAGCACTCATATCCACAGAGCGAGGTGATTGTTACGTTGCAGACATTGTTCTGAATGCTCTCCTTAGTCTCACAACAACTCTATGAGGGAAGTGGTGTGGCAAGATCCCTCTAACCAAGACAGAGAGAAAACTGAGCAAACCTTTACAGAGAAAGGTTAATTCAAGTCTTATTACTCACAGTGACCATCATCATAAAAAAGAACACAGGAGACAATTATACATAATGAGGCAGGCAAATTTTTTCAAAATTTAAAAATATATATTTTATAACTGCTGGCCTCTAAAATAGCAATTCACAGAGGAACCCCCAGTAGCGATAAGCCAATGGGATATGGCAGAATGAGCCCTGTACTAGGAGTCAAGACAGCCTTTAGTCCAAGCTTCACCCCTTATTGTGAGTTGTTGGATATGTCAGCCCCTCTGCCCCTCATTTTGTCCATCTATAAAATATGAAAAGTATCCTATGTTCTAATTCACAAAGATGTCTTAGAATCTCAGCTTAGAACAAAAGAAGATACTAAAGATAATCTTACAGATAAAAGAAATAAGGCCCCAAATTATATATTAAGACTCCCACCTAAAGCCACAGTTACGCAGAGGAAAGAACAAGATCCAAACTGATTCCAGGACCAGGAATCTCTGCCATGGTTAGCAATACATGTTACATCTCCATCTTCTTCATCCCTAGCTGAACTCAGAAACCCAAAGTTTTGAGTCTTGTCACAATCACTACGGATCCTCAAGCAGTTAACCTCTCTGAACACCCACCTTTCTTCACCTATAAAAAATATGGATCACAAATAAATATGACCATGAATATGGTAAATATATTGGAAACTATGAATCTCTGCATATGGACAAGCAGCAATGATGATGATGACAATGACTTTATTAGAATGGCTGTCTTCTATTCCATCCATCCTGTGGCATAATAAGTAGCACAAGGAGAATTCAGGAGAGCATCAGGGATGCAATAGAAGTTCAGGGCACCAAATGTCAGACCATTGACATCAACCAGAGAAGGGCAGAGTAAAAAAAGACCTCATTCTTTATGGAAATGAGCTTCAAAGAGTCAAAAAAAATCAGCAATCAACACCCAGGTGAGTGTAAGTAGGTTAACGTGTCACAGGGAGATAGAAAAGCAGAAATTGTTCTGGGTCAAATACAGCAGTATTGAAGGCTCAGGATCAAGTCACATGACAGTAAGGGGGTTTTTAATAGAATACACATCTTCTGGCCGGCACCACAACCTACCAGTTCCGTATATAGGACCCCCACAAAATGGGAATAAAATGCATGTCAGCATCTCTTCCCAGTTCTCAGTCCACTTCCCAGTCCCCAGTCCACTTCCAGATGAAATTGTTTCTTTAACAGATAGGCGAACCATAGTGGACACAGTTCTTCTGGATAAATGAAAGCAGATGAACTTAGGTAACTCACTCTGCCTTTCTGTGAAGATGCAAATTTCCAGGAGATAGAGTTCCCAACTGCTCTCTTCCTTGCCCTTTTTCTTCTGGCTGACATTTGGCTGTTTTCTCTTGGAACTTGGAGACATGGGGCAAACTTCAGGCTTATAGTTCTGGAGTACGGCCACCTACAAACCTCCCATGTGGAAAACTTGAATCTTTTTCATCCACCTCCCACACCTTCAATGATAAAGATGTGGATTTAACCTTCAGTTCATTTAATAATAATTTATTAAGCATATCCTACATGCCATGATAACCCTTTGAAAGACATTGGGCTACAACAATGAATCAGATATCTGCCCTCAAAGCATTTTTATGGGGTAAACATAAACCACAAACATTTACTGGATGTATACTATGTGCAGAGTAAGTTAATCCAAAAGAGGGAATAATCATTTGAATTTAAATATGCAATGTATTTCGTGGTGATTCTTTTGTTGTTTGTCTGTTTGTTGCATTTGGCTTTCTCATGGCTAGATTTATCTTCTTAGGTAAAAGCCAAGTCTGAGAGTTTTTAACTTTTCATAACCAGTCTTTACAAGTGTAATCATGAGGATAGTAGGATAGGGATTCTGAGTTTGCTCTCTATATGGAATACCTTCAACTCAGTACTCTCAACAAGTGACTCCCAGTCTGTGGCTCTGTGTGTTAGGGATCATGCTATTCCCATCCCAAGATTTCTCAGAAGAGTTTAGCAGTAACAGCCCCATAATTGTGAGACAACAAATATGCTGTCTTGTATGTTGGAAGGAAAAAGATGAGGCATCAGTAAAGGAGGGGGATACATGATTATATCCAGAACAATTAGATACATTTAGTCACAACAGAGGACTTACACAGAGAAGATGGCATATCAAGCCAAAAAGGTAGGCTGGAGAGAGATCACAGAAATTTTTGGAAGCCTTGATGAGACATTAGATTGTATCTTTAGTCAAGATAGAGCCACCAAGTGTTTTGGGGCTTTTATGAGCTAGAGTTTAAAAAAGGAGATTGAGAACATCAATCAATCAGGAACTCCTGAGACAAGTCCACTTAACCTGGTATCACTCAGCTGTGAAGATGGAGCAGAACATGAGAGTTGAATCACCACCCACTTCCTGTCCAAACACCTTCGGTAAACTTCTGGAGCTCTGCCCAAGGGAAGGGCAGTCTTCCAGGTGCTCACAGTTGAGTAGAAGGGATACAGGAGAAAGATCTCCCCACCCCCGCTATGCTCCTGCCTTCCCTGCCTCCAACTAACTTGTGGCTTGAGCCCCAAGGCTCAGTACCATAATTTATTATTAATCTACCTGTAGGAAGTCATTAACTCGCTCATGTTGCTACAAAGAAAAAGAAAAATTCTTCATGATTGATGATGAGAATAATACCTGTTCTCTAGGTGGGATAATTCATAGACTTTAGGTGTCTATTTAATTTAAAGCCCGGCCACAGTGCCAGCTTCCCACAGGTTCCTCCATCCTGCCTCACCCTCACTCTACCCTCTGGGGGAATCCCCCTGGGTTCCTCACCAGCAACTTGAGAATCTCCTCTTTTAAACCTTTAATCATCTTCTTGCAAGAGAAAATTCTTGATCTTGTTATCTTGCCTCTGGTCATCCCTCTCTCTTCTCTTGCCATATCTTGGCCTCCAGCTAGCATTGTAGCATAATGTTTTGGGGCCTCAGCTTCCCAGTGTTACTGGACATTTGACTATAAATGCATTTATCTATTTGAAAATTCTTTGTAACCTCGGTTCTGTCCTGTTATTTACTGCTTCTATTTTGACTAGTTCAAACATATGAATCTCTCTTAACTATGTGTAGAGTTTTTCTCAATCTCTTTTAGTCTGTTGGTCTTCATACTTTTTTTTATCATGAATTCCATCAGTAAAATGTATGTGTGTGTATATATATATATATATATACATATATATATATATATGAATGAACATGCAACCCACCAGCTATGAATTGAATGTTTGTGTCCTCCCAAAATTCATACACTGAAACCTTAACCCTCAATGTGATAACATTTAGAGATAAGGCTTTCAGGAGGTAATTAGTTCATATGGGTGAAGCCCTCATGAATGGGATTGGTGTCCTTATAAGAAGAAACACAAGACAGATAAGTCTCTCTGCCATGTGAGAACACAACAAGAAGATATCTGGCTGCAACCCAGAAGAGGGCCCTCACTAGAACCCAGCCATGCTGGCACCCTCAGTTTCAGCCTCCAGAACTGTGAGAAATAAATGTTTGTTGCATAAACACCCAGTTTATGGTATTCTGTCACAGCAGCCTAGGCTAAGACACTACCATATGCATGTTTATTTTTAATTATATGCATGTATATTTTACTAATACATTATGTGCATCATAAAATACCCCAAAAAATAGGGATTAAAAGAAAAAGAAAAATATAAATTGAAACTGAAATTGCTACAGGCCTAGTGGATCATCTTGCACAAGCCCTGGCATGCAGACATCCCAATCTGGAGATTCCCATCCTCAGCAGCAGCATCTGGGATCCACCTCCTGAGTGAGCAGACAGGAAGAGTAGGATCATCAAAATTAAGAACTGTAGGACATTTCCTTTGTTTTCCATCTATCTTCTGTTGGCCAAAACCTAAAAGCATTTTTACATCAGACAATTCCTTTTCATTCGACATGAACACATGAAGTTATGGATGTGACAGACAGCGGCACCAAACTACTATGTGTCCTTAGCCTTCTGTGAGATACAGCTGGAAAAGTTCCTTGGGTGGAATCAGTCTTAAGCAGAGCACAAAGGAAGGAAATGGTGGAGATTGGCAGAGAAAGGAAAGAAGGAAGTATTGCGTGGGCCCAAGAAGCACATGAGGAAGAAAAGGACTTGGGGGAAGAGGGGAAGAAGATTTATTGGGCTGAAGTGGAGAGACGAGGCCGAGAGCACAGGCGTGGAGCAGAAGGGCAGGCGATGTCAAGTGGATGATGCTAGACAATCCATGTCACTATAAAAAAAAATAAGCTTCAAGGGCAGGGCGCGGTGGCTCACACCTGTAATCCCAGAGGTGGATGAATCACTCGAGATGAGGAGATTGAGACCAGCCTGGCCAACATGGTGAAACTCCATATCTACTAAAAATACAAAAATTAGCCAAGTGTGGTGGTGCATGCCTGTAGTCCCAGCTACTCGGAAGACTGAGGCAGGAGAATTGCTTGAACACGGGAGGTGGAGGTGCGATGAGATCGCGCCACTGCACTCCAGCTTGGGCAACAGAGTAAGACTCCATCTCTAAAGTAAAATAAAATATATTAAAAACAAGCTTCAGTTTGCCAACAGAGACAACTGCTGACAGTTACAGTTCTCTATAAAGGGCATACAGACCAAAATGATGCTTGGCAAATATTAGGGTTGCTTACCTGTAGATTCATGGGGCTCCATGAGGAAATGAGGCCACCAGCAAAGGCCAAGGTGATTGAAGGCTAGGACTAGAGACTCACAGCAGTAGAGGGGATGGTAAGAACACAGACAGCAAGATGGAAAAGGGATTCTGAGGCATGGACAAAGTGGGAGAGAAAGAAGAAACTGGAAAGAGAAAGACAGAACCCAAACCATATGCACTCTTGCCGGAACCAGGATCATTCATCACAGGACTGGTTATTGACACGGATGACTCAGGAGCAGAACCACCCTATGGCCAGCACCTTCCAAAGCCCTATGAGCCAGCAGCACATGGGCACTGCAGCTGAGGCCATGTCTTCAGGCTCTTTTTCAGTTTGGGGCTCCTCAGCACCAGGAAGGTAGAGTGCAGACAGATGTTGGCATAGATTAGCACTTCCCAGGCCCAGTGCCAGTGATTCTGAAAGTTTATGATTTTCAAAGCAGAAACAAACAAGAACAGGAAGTACAATGTACAGAAGATGAGGGAAACGGTGAGTGACTTTAGAGCCACGGTGTAAGCCTGGGTGCTGGGATGACAGGGCCCGGGCCTGCGGTCCCTCATCTGCCCCAAGTGCCAGCACAGTGAGACTATGAGCAAGACAGTGGACACTAGGAACAGGAGGAATGGAATCGACAACACAAACCCTTCATAAAGGAAAAAGTAGAGCTCAAATGAAGCCTGCGCTCTATAAACTAGAGTTTCGTTTCCGCAGGAATTCAGGGAGACCTTCCTCGGACCAAACAGTACATTCCCAGTGGCTGATGAGATGACTTCCAGGCCACAGATGATCAGGGAGACCTGGATCAGCCTGGGCACTGACCGAGAGATCCTCCACTTCAGCCAGGCGAAGGTGGGGTGGGAGAAAGATGAGATCTTCGCACAGTAGAAAGCAGCAAGCAAGGCAGTAAACCACAAAGTGAGGGCATTGAAAAGGTCCCAGAAGGTGTTCACATAGGGAACTGTGCGCCAAAAATCTAAGGAGGCCAGGAAGTTGTTCACCATGGCTACCCCATGGAGGCAGAACCGGGAGGCAGCGAGACAGGCCACAATCATGTCACTTGCAGACAGAGTCCGGCACCTTACCCACTCCCTGCCCAGCACTGTGACCAAGAAGCCATTCTGCAGCATTGCAGCCAATGACTCCAGGCAAAAGATGGCCATGAAGATCAATGTGGGCGAGGAGGGCATCTTCTCCAGGGAGGTTCTGCTAAGTTTCAGCTCCTACTGCAGAGGACTGGGACACATCTGCAGGGAAAAACAGTCTCTCTGGCCAAGTCAAGCCACCCTGTTGACACCAGAGACTCAGAAGCCCTTGTCCCTGGATTCATAGAAAATCCCAGCCACCAGCAAACACCCCCAGTCCCCAACATTTGAAAAGATAATTTCTGTAATCTCCTTTGGCATGCAAACCACTCCCAGCTCAAGGACACCGTCTCTATTTGCATAACCTGTATTTGCCTATCCTTTCTCAGAGCCAGATGCAGGGAAATGTTAACAGAACAGAGGCTGCCGGGGTGACTGAAAATACCCACATTCTGTACATTATGTCTTAACTGTACTATTTCTTTCCTAACTCTTCTTTAAAAGACTTTGTTACTCTTATTGTTCTCCCCAAACCACAAATCTTCCCTTCGCATCCTGCCTTAATATTTTATTCAGTAGCCTCTATACACTGCCTTAGCTCACCTCCTGAATGGGTGGAACAGAAAAATCATTCACATGCACAAGGCTTCAGATTACCAAGAAAAGGCTCCCTAACCACTGACCTCTCATGCTGCCTAAAATTTCACTGTCAAGCTCCACATTGGAGTTCATGGAATCTCCAGTTAAAACGTGGATTTCTCTGATGTGTTACCATCAAATCTATTAACTATTATCCCCTTGGCTCCAGTGTGCTTGATCAACCAAAAGTAATCAGTTCCCAAGAAGCCTCTGAGGAAATGAGAGAGCGTAGATAAGTCATAATGAGAAGACAAGAAAGACAGAGAAGGGAAACTGACCCAGAGAGGACATCACCATAGGAGCTGGGGGAAGCAAGAGTTGGTGGAATGACAAGAGGAGCTCAGGGCAAAGCTGGGCCACACGGGAAGTTCTGCTTTATGTGGACTGAGCCCTGTCCTATAACAATCCTGAAGATATAATAGTAAAAACCATCCTGCTGGAACACCTTGTCTCTTTTTTTTGAGACAGAGTCTCGCTCTGTCACCAGACTGGAGTGCAGTGATGTGATCTCCGCCCACTGCAACCTCCGCCTCCTGGGTTCAAGCAATTCTCCTGCCTCAGCCTCCTGAGCAGCTGGGACTACAGGCGTGCACCACCACGCCTGGCTAATTTTTGTATTTTTAGTGGAGACAGGGCTTCATCATGTTGGCCAGGATGGTCTCGATCTCTTGACCTTGTGATCTGCCCAACTTGGCCTCCCAAAGTGCTGGGATTACAGGTGTGAGCCACTGCACACACCCCACCTTGTCATTTTAAAAGTGATTTCACACATGTTGCATTTCGCCTTTACTGACAACCACACGAAATGACACTGGTTCAGATCAGCCAACCCAGGCTCAGGGAGCCATGAGGATAGGTTCAACTGAGGAAAGAATGCCTATGAACATGGAAAAAGTAAAAACAAAAAGGTTAAGAGGGAAGAGAGAGAAGGAAGGTAGAAGAAAGCAGAGGTGTGGGTAGAAAAACAGGGAAGGGAATCCCCCGGCAAATGTCTCAGATCTTGGAGTCAGGGCTCTCCACCAAGATGAGTCATAGAAAATGGCCTTGCCTACTTCCCACGGTCTCACTCAAGATTCTACAGGTGAGAGAGGCCTGTGTGTGAAAGATTAAAGAGAAAAAAAACAGGGACAAACATTTATGGTGGCAACTTCAAGAAAAAGAGGTTCAATTCTCGAATACAGCAATTGCTTGAAGAGCTGTTTGTTTGTTTGTTTGTTTGTATGTTTGTTTTGAGACGGAGTCTCGCTCTGTTGCCCAGTCTGGAGTGCAGTGGTTCGATCTTGCCTCACTGCAAGCTCCACCAAGCAATGAGTGGCTTCTGCATGCTCCACAACATTTTGGCTTGTCTCAAAATCCTTTGGCCAGAGCCCAGCTTCATGATGTCATCAAGAAGCGAGCCGAGGCCATGGTACACACACCCTGTTGTGGTCACATGTAACCAAGTAGACATTCAATGTTTGCAGGCAAACTTCATGTTCTCTGCAGAGGTGCCAAAGTGTGCACTTTGCCAGAACAAGTCTTCCCCAGGACTTTTCCTTTCCTACAGTTGATAGCTCTAGACAGTAAACATTTTCTCCTGTTTCAATACTCTTCTATAAGAAGGCTGACAGAGTACCTTTCCCCCAGGCACCTGTTTATCCATCTCTCAATGCTTCGCTAGATATATCTTATGGGGGTCCCATGTCCCATTCATAGTCTGCCACCAAAAGAGGTCATAAGCAAGACAATGTTTTAGGTTTTTTCAGTTTTCCAAGACTCCTCCAAATATGAAATTGCAATCAAAATACAAGTTGTTTCTCACAAAAGTTTGGGTCACATTTCTCTTTTTTAAAGGTGTCTCATTCCTACAGCTGAAGCTAACGAATTATTTTCTGTAGCATGATTGGAGATATGTTTTTTAGGATGAAGCCTGAGTCTTCTGTGAAATGGCAGTAATGGTAAACAAGTAACAGCAGAAGACTGGATTAAAATGGAAGATTCTGCAAAGAGCTACTAGCACTTCCCTCACGTTAGCCCTTGACACTAGTAAAGTGCTTTTTGGTTTCTGTTGATTCATTTGTTTTTTGTTTTTATTTTCTTATCACATTCAAGAATACATTGGTTCATCTTAGAGACATACAAAAATACATTTCATTTGACAAGGTTTCTCAATCTTGGCACCCATTTCCAACTGGACCTTTGAGTGACGTGCATTGCAGAACTACTTCCACATATTTCCATGGCATTATCAGGTAACTGATGGCCCACTCCAGGAAAAGGTGGAGGAAGAAGGAAATAACAATGTTTTTAATGGCTAGGCTGTGCATAAATGCTAAGCTAAACTAGGCACAAATTTATTAATGATTTCCCTGCAGGATAAGTCCTAAATATTTTTTCACACCCTGAAGACCTCCTCTGACTCTTATATTTAAGTAAGTAATTTAGAATAAACATTGGCTTTAATAGTAATCCAGCAAAAAAGAATTTTAGCTCTCTGAAAGTAAATTTGGGAATTTCTAACATCTTCCATTATCAAAATGTGAATGTATAGTTAAATATTGTTTAATATTCAAGTAAATCTACAGACTTTCCTCTCAAATAAAAATAGTATTTGATAGTTATTTTTTATCATTATAAAGTTAGCCTGCAAGGAAGTTGAGTCCAATTGTATTTCAACTAAAAGATCTTTAGAATAAATCTTTCTCTTTGCCTTGCTCCATTCGAGCATTCAGAAACAATAAAATTAATATCTAAAGGAATAAATCGAATGTTCTTTCCATACTGCCATGAACTTCACTCAATGTCTAATATCTACTGGAGGGATAAGTTATGTTCAGTAACTTCTAAATCAGTGGTTTACAAATTATGCTTTCCAGGGAGTTCTCATGGTAGGGAAAGGGTAAGAGGAGAACTGAGAAAGTAAAACCACAAACCCTCATTTCCTTTTCAAACAGAGCAGTCCTGCTTATATGTATTTTATATACTGAGCTTCTACATATATTTCAAAGAAAGAATTCCATTGCAAGAAACAAATTTAAACTGCTGCCATAGATGGATCCAAAGTCAATAAGAGCGGTAAGGACAGATTGCATCAACGCACCTTCTTTCCTTTCCTCCCCAAAGCTCTTCTAAATTAACTGTGAAAGATTTTTGAGGCCGGGTACAGTGGCTCACGCCTGTAATCCCAACACTTTGGGAGGCCAAGGCAGGCGGATCACAAGGTCAGGCGTTCAAGACCAGCCTGGCCAACATGGTGAAATCCCGTCTCTACTAAAAATACAAAAAAAAAAATCAGCTGGGCATGGTGGCGTGTGCCTGTAATCCCAGCTGCTCGGGAGGCTGAGGCAGGAGAATTGCTTGAACTGGAACCCGGGAGGCAGAGGTTGCAGTGAGCCAAGATCACGCCACATTCCAGCTTGACCTACAGAGAGAGACTCCGTCTCAAAAAAAAAAAAAAAATATATATATATATATATATATATATATAGAGAGAGAGAGAGAGAGAGAGAGAAATTAAGGCAAAAATTCAAATAAAATAGTTGGAAGAGTGATCAAAGATACAACAGCCCTATGAAAACAGAATCCTATCCAAGCAGAAGGAAAAGTCAAGAATGAACCTGAGTTTTACCCAAGATTTGCCATACCAGGTTCCTCTAGAGAAAAATTAGTTAAAAGTCAGTTTAAGATTCAGATTCCCAAATCACTGTTCCCCTTTTGTATACCTGGGCAACCACCACTCTCTCACCCTAGTATTCTCTGGAAAGGATAAAACAGGATCACTGAGCTGGATACATCTATAGCACAGTTGAGACAAGGGTACTATATTGAAACAGGGACATTAGGTGAGCAAATGCTCTCCTCTCATGTGGTTTTCAGAACTCTGGAACCCAGGCTTTTACCCTACAGGCATATGAGTATAGTCTTTTCCAAGAACTCAAACATTCTAAAAGGAAGACATAAAGACAATGTCAGATATTCCTCAAATAATTGGTCCAGCCAATTACTTTATAGTGAAGTCCATAGTTAACAAGTCCCATTCATGAGTTCAGAGTTTCCAGTCAGCCTTTCCATCTCTTTTACAATAGGAGCAGGCAACAAGGAGCTTGCGACATCTGAGAATGGCACCTAGCATGGAAAGTAAGACTGAAACAAAACAGGTATTTGGAGGAAGAAAACAATGCAAGAAGAAGAAAGCTTTCCCAAAATGATATCAGTATTTTTAGATTTATGAGAATATAATAATAACATACAAAACAACAATTACTGTTTAAAAGAAATACTCAAAATTTTTTAAAAGAAAGTTCTTGGAATTAAAATGACAAATCTGAGATTAAATGTCAATAGAAGAGGTGAAAGCTAAAATTTATTAAATATCTCAGAAAAGAGAGGAAATAAACCCATAGGTTAAAAACAAAAGAAAATGCCAATCCAGGATGTCTAATAACCAAGAAACAGGAGTTCTAAACAGAGAGATGTCATAAATGGGTGGAAAAAAATCAACAAAATAGAAGAAAAGTTCCCAAAGCTAAAGAACATGACTCTTCATATTAGAAAGACTCACCAAGTTTCTGTCTCATTTCATATACTTTTAGAAAACTGAGCACAAAGAGAAGTTCCTACAAGCTTTTAGAGAGGAAAAAAAAGGAGAGGAAAAATACTAAATTCAAAATATAATATTAGGAATTCAAGTTATTTTAGACTTTTCCATAGTAATTTTGGAAGCTAGAAGGCAACAGAGCAATGTCTTCAATATGCAGAAGGAAAATTATCTCTACCTTGGAATTCTCTATCTGGATACTCAAGTACAAGGACAAAATAAAGACTTTTCAGACATGCAAAGTCTCCAAATAAAGTTAGTTTTCTATGTTCTCTTTTTCTGGAGGATGCTGGAGAATACGTCCTTCCAAAGTGGGAGAGTAGGCACGATAAAGGAAGACATGAGTCCAGGCAACATGAGGTGAAAGGTGAGAGATAGGCAGAGGAGGCCACCACGAGGACTGTAAGGGCAGACCCAGGATGGAGGGAGGTGCATAAGTCTAGACTGGAGCAGGATATGAAGCTCCAGGAGAAATTTTCTCAGGCAAATAAAATTTGAGGATACTTGATGATGGAATTGAGAACAAAAAGCAAACAAAATAAGGTAATTGTTAAATCAATGGAACCAAAAATGTGTACAGGAAAGAAAAATTAATTGCAGTTTAATACATGATTTCACCACGAATAGCATTTTCATTGGCACAATATTTTAAACACTAAATATTCATTTTACCATTACAATAAAGCTATACTGAAAAGTGGGAGACAGAAGGGGTTTGCCAGGGGAATGAGGGTGAGGAAGAACTAAGGGTTCATATTCCACAGTGGAAAGCACACACATGCACACATGCACACACACACGTGCACATGCACACACATGTAAACACACACACACATCAGGTAAAAGAGTTGAAAGTAGTTGCCTTGGGAAACAGGATTGGAGGAGGATGGAAACTAAAGCCTCTATTTTTAAAAAAATAAACAGAGAAATATCTGGCCCTTTAAGTAGGAATACCTGGCTCTTTAGTCTAGATGCATATATCACTTTGATAAAATCTTAAGAAAAAAAATGTGAAAAGTCAAGAAAGAGAGGGGTACAAGTAAAAACAGTCAAATTGGTCTTCTTTGGTTTTCGTAAATGATGGTGCCTCCTAGAAGCAAAGACTCATTTTCCTCTCACAGTTAGATACTGGACTGCTGTCCTCTGTAAACAGGAATTAAAGTGATCTAATATTGCTCATAATTTTATTAGAATCTTCCAAGTATGTGTTCTTCATAATTACTTGAAGGAAGAAAGGGCAGAAGACAATATGAGTCATTTTTCTAAAATGGCTTAATCATCTTGCAAAAAAAAATCCTAATCCAAGATTTCCATTTCTCAAATAATAACTTTTCTCCTGCTTTTTTTTTATCTCCACCCTATTCCATCTTATTTCCCCCTCCCATCCTCAGACAGCCCCCGCCCGCCACTCAGCAGCCCAGCCCTTCCTTAAGGCACCGGGGGTGAGGGGAGTATTGGTGGTGGTAGATGATGAAACACTTCTTCTTAGAACAAGGCCAGAATGCAGCAACCTACATACTCACTCTTAGTGGTAGGACAGTACTGGGCATGGGAGGGTAAAATAAAGAGGTAAATGAAGAGGCATCTGCTGTCTTTCCAAAATAATGGGAAAACTAGCCCATTTCCTCTTAAACTCAATGGAGAAGGACTTTTAAAAAGCATTCCCAATCTTTCAGCTCCTGACAACGCCCACGGAAATCCCTATGGTTTTACTTGCCTGCACGTGCAGAAATGAAGAATGTAGAGGAACTTCAGTGTGGCTAAGGTAGTGGCATTTCCAGCTGGGTAAAACTAGGAGGGGATTTCAGAGTGGCGCAGGAACACTAAGGAGTGAATGTGGAACCAATAGGAAATGAGCACCAGGCTCCCAGTAAGACGGTTGATAGATGAGTTCATTTTCTTCCTCCATCAGATAATGGGAACAAAAGTAAGAAAAAAATGTTTTCTAAAAAATCACAAGGCCAAGCACAGTGGCTCAAGCCTGTAATCCCAGCATTTTGGGAGTCAAGGCGGGTGGATTACCTGAGGTCAGGAGTTTGAGACCACCCTGGCCAACATGGTAAAACCACATCTCTACTAAAAATACAAAAAAAATGGCCAGTTGTGGTGGCAAGTGCCTGTAATCCCAGCTACTTGGGAGGCTGAGGCAGGAGAATTGCTTGAACCTGGGAGGCGGAGGTTGCAGTGAGCAGAGATCGTGCCATTGCACTCCAATCTAGACAATACAGCAAGGCTCTGTTGAAAGAAAGAAAGAAAGAAAAAGAAAGAGAGAAAGAAAGAGAGAGAGAGAGGAAGGAAGGAAGGAAGGAAGGAAGGAAGGAAGGAAGGAAGGAAGGAAGGAAGGAAGGAAGGAAGGAAGGAAGGAAGGAAGGAGAGAAAGAGAGAAGGAGAAAGAGAAAGAAAGAAAGAAGGAGAAAGAAAGAAGAAAGGAAGGAAAGAGAGAAAGAGATAGAAGGAGAGAAGAAGAGAAAGAGAAAGAAAGAAGGAGAGAAAGAGAAAGAAAAAGAGAAAGAAAGAAAGAAAAGAGAGAGGAGAGAAAAAGAGAAAGAGAGAGAAAGAAAGAAACAAAGAGAAAGAAAGAAAGAGAAAGAAAAAGAAAGAAAGAAAAGAAAGAAAGAAAGAAAGAAAGAAAAGAAAGAAAGAAAGAAAGAAAGAAAGAAAGAAAGAAAGAAAGAAAGAAAGAAAGAAAGAAAGAAAGAAAGAAAGAAAGAGAGAGAAAGAGAGAGAGAGAGAGGGAGGGAGGGAGGGAGGGAGGGAGGGAGGGAGGGGAAAAAGGAAAGAAAGAAAGGAAGGAAGGAAAGAAATCAAAAGCCACAAGATATTAAGTAGTTCCAGAAAAGAGATACAACCTCAAATTAAGCCAACATTAATTAAAAATCTAATATGAAGCTGACATTGTGCTAAACACATTCACATCCATCATTTTTTCATGTAATCTTGTTTAAGGATGTCGTACGCACTCCAGGATTTGCTCTTTTTTATGAGATACACTGTCTGTGCCTCTGTTTTTCTCAGAAAAATGTAGTGAAGCTGTGCCATTCTACATTTGCCCTGGATGGAACTCCATGATACCACCTCGCTTCACGATATTTCACATCGCCTGATGGAACCCAAAGAAACCAGCTTTATTTCTGTGCCACTTCTCAGTGATTAAACCTCAAACTTCGGAACCAAAATTGCTGTTCTGAATAACTAACAAGTGTTTTCTCACCTTCTCTGTTTTTCCTTTTTCCCATAATATTTCATAATTATGTCACCAGGTGGCAATGAGTAACTACGCCCATGCAGGCAAATATTTAAAAGAATCAGAAAATAGGGTGACATTGCAAGGAAAGTTGCAAAAATAAAATGTTCATCATGACATTCTACCATTTTAAATTAATTTAGCATTGGTCTGTTACAAAATGCATATAATTTAGATTCAGAAGAATTGGGCTTCAGTTATACTTTTGTCACTTTCTCAAGATGTAACCTAGGATAAATCTCTCCCTCTTTTTCAAATTTGATGTGTACAAATGTAATAAGAAGCACTTGGCAACGTCAGGAACATTTGATAAGGCAAGACACATAAAGATATGTGCGTAGCCAGGCACAGCGGCTCATGTCTGTAATCCCAGCCCTTTGGGAGGCTGAGGCGAGTGTATCACCTGAGGTCAGGAGTTCAGGACCAGCCTGGCCAACGTGGTGAAACCCCATCTCTATTAAAAATACAAAAAGTAGCCAGGCATGGTGGCATGTGCTTGTAATCCAGCTACTCAGGAGGCTGAGGCAGGAGAATCACTTGAATCCGGGAGGCGAAGGTTGCAGTGAGCCGAGATTACTCCACTACTCCAGCCTGGGCGACAGAGTGAGACTCCGTCTCAAAAAAATAAAAATAAACAGAAAAAAGAGGGCCCGGGCGTGGTGGCTCACGCCTGTAATCCCAGCACCTTGGGAGGCCAAGACTGGGGGATAAGCTGAGGTCAGGAGGAGTTCGAGACCAGCCTGGCCAACGTGGCAAAATCCTGACACTACTAAAAATACAAAAAAAAAAAAAAAAAGTTAGCCAGGCGTGGTGGCGCATGCCTGTAGTTCCAACTACTCAGGAGACTGAGGAGAATTGCTTGAACCCTAGAAGAGGTTGCATGAGCCAAGATCGCGCCACTGTACTCCAGCCCGGGTGACACAGCATGACTCCATCTCAAATAAAAATAAAAATAATAAATAAAGAAGGAGGTATTTTTATTTCTTACTAACAAACATATCTCAAATCTGGTAACAGCATTGTCTTAATATTTTGAATCCTGCAATGGGCGTCAAAGACCTTGAGCTAAATATCTTCAAAGTTCCCTGCCAGCCTAAAATTCCAGGATTCTGACTTTCTCTCTCTTTCTCAATCACTGTCTAAGTACTTACCTCTTTCCTTTTCATCAGTCTCTCTGGGACGAAGTCCAGCTTTACCATCTCTTCAAGAAATGCCTTCAAGCTACTGACAATTTTAAATTAAAATACCTTGCTAATCAATGAATCTAATAATAATAGCTTCTGCTTATTTTGTTCCTATTCTGAACCTGACATTTGTCTAAGTAGTGGCATTCCCGTCAAAGAGCTGTCTTACCAGAGATTAAATCTCACAATGTGTTTAGTTTACAAACAAGTCAGACTAGCTGAGGAGGACCTTCTTGGAAGAGTAGGGTGAGCTCTTTGAAATCATGAGTGAGACACTCCTCTGAGAAGCCCAGTCAGCGTGACCTCCCCTAAGGAAGGCTGGATTCCCAGAGATAAAAGAAAGGTCATAACTCTGGGTTTTCTGAGTGAACTGGAATTTGCTCCATCCCAGGTCTGGAGACCACGTAGAGAAAAGAAACAGAAAATGAAACAGCCATCCTCTGGAGAAGTCACACTTCGTGCCCCTGCCTAGTGAGAGCCCCTAAGTTGAAACAATATTCTTCCCTGAGGATTTGTTCTGACATGCACACAAAAAGGCACAGAGAAGGGTGCTTCTTGCTGCAACCCTCTAGAGGGGGAAAAGAGCGTCAGCATTATCATTAAATCATTGGTTCTTAACGTGAATAGTGCCTCCCTCTGAAAGGTATTTAGGAAATTTACGTGAGTGTTTTTGGTGGTCACCGTCTTCGGGATTACTATTGACATTTATTGGTTGCAGCCAGGATGCACCACAAAATGAAGAATTTTACCCCATCCAGCAAGGACTTTGGGTGTCCTGCCAGGCATTCATGTGGGCGAAAAACATCTGAGCCAAGAATTTAACTACACTATATATAAAGTAATTCTTGCACACTTTTAATATACAATGACTTTCCTAAAAATGAAACCATCAAATAAATTGAAAGACTCTGGAACTTTGTTTAATTTGAATCTTTACTGTGAGTTATTTATCATCTCAGAAAAATCATGAAGTTGATGGCAACATCACACGCATTATTTAAATCCGTAACAAAACACACCTAAATCTGTCTGGATTTGGATCTGTCACATTCCCTTGCATCTCCCTATAGGGGCAAGCACCTGTCTATTTCATTATGTTATCTACTACAGTGTACCACCTACCTATCAAATGTGAACTATTTATATATCAAAATGCAAATTATTTTTATTATAAATTGCTTTCCTTTATATTCTTATATTCAGTTAGGACATCATATTGAGTTTTAATCATTTTAGGTAAATTAATAGAGTTTATGAATTTCAGTTCACCATAATATGGGGGTCATTCCCTCAACATTTTTGTAAAAGGAGGCATTGGTCCAGACACAGTAACTTTTTTTTTTTGAGATGGAGTCTTGCTTTGTCACCCAGGCTGGAGTGCAGTGGCACCATCTCGGCTCACTGTAACCTCTGCCTCCCAGGTTCAAGCAATTCTCAAGCCTCCGCCTCCTGAGTAGCTGGGACTACACGTGCCCACCACTGTGCCCGGCTAATTTTTGTATTTTTAGTAGAGACAGGGTTTCGCCATGTTAGCCAGGCTGGTCTCGAACTCCTGACCTCAGGCCATCCACCCACCTCCGCCTCCTAAGTGCTAGGAATACAAGTGTGAGCCACCACACCTGGCTCAGACACATTATGTTTAATTACATAAAATATGATACGTTATACTGTGGAATATCCTGCCACAGTTAAAAGGATTAGCTAAATCTATATATACTGATATGGAGAAAGCTCCAAGACAGTCAAATGAAGAAAGTTGTTTCAGAAAAATGTACACAGCATGTACAACTGATATCAAGTATATAAAAATCTATATATATAAAAACACGCTATGCCTAATTAGAGAGAAAGAGAGAAAGAAAAAGCATGGGGGGAAGTCTAAAAGTTTAAAAATAAACTGATACCCAGGAGATTGAATCAGGAATGGTAGTCAAGGTGAATTTCTGCTTTATTTGTAATGCTGGAATGTGTACAAAGAGAACGTATGCAGGTATTCATTACATAAGTGAAAAAAAAAAAAACTGGTAAAACAGAAATGTTGAAAAGAATTGCCAGGAAAAAAAAGCTGTGCTCAAGCTTTCATGGTTGTCACCCAGTATTCCTGGGTGACGGAAACAGCTCCACTAAAGAGTGGCTTTCTATAGGAACGGCCTCTTGGCATAGTGTCTACCAGAAGATGCTGGTCCCAGCATCTCCTGGTTACTGGAGGGAGCTCACCGAGCCTGGCATTCCTGAGCCTCTCTGAGCCCAGCCCATAGCACCCTGATGCCCCACAGCACTGGGCAGCCATATCAGACCTCTGCATTCTTGTGCACACTGCACTTTGACTTAAAACCCAGCCTAGTCCGGGTGGCGCCCTCCACTGAGTATAACCTTGGGGGAGGGGGCAGTCCAATGCTGAGGTGAGCCAGGCCAGTGAGCAGCATTGCATTATCATCATTAGCCATCAAGAAGGCATGGAGCTTCACTGACTTTTGGGTTTTAAGGCAATTACTTTGCAGCCATCAAACTGGGCTCCCACCCTCTTCCAGATCAAGACTCTAGTAAGCATTAGGAGACCCAGAGACATAACAGGATTGGGGTTGGAGTACCAGAGGAGGGTTAGAGTGAACTCCTGGGTCTCCTGCCGTCGCTATAAGGTGGAGGGCTTGGCGCACTCTGAGGAAGAAGGAGGCAGCGCATCCTACATGACTACGTCATAGCCATCTCAGGGGTTATGGTCAGCATAAAGAACTCCCTTACAGAAGCTCATGGGGCTCATTGTCAATATCAAGTGCAACAGAAAAACTAGAACTCACCTTTTGGTAAGGCAGCTACAGCAACAGACCAGTATATTTCTCAAGCCCAGTTTGGAGGAAGAGGTTTTATACATAAAAGATCAATTTGTACAGTCATTTCCCCAGGTCCCCCCAGCCTGGGGGACAAATGACACATCGCAATGGCACTAGGCCCTATGCGCCCTGCCAGCTTGGTCTGTGGGTCTCCAGACCCAGCCCTCTCATGGGCATCCAGCCCCTGCACAGCTGTCCTGGACTCTGCTCCCACAGCGGCTCTGCTGCCTGCTGTTGCTGTCCTTCTCCACCGCTGCTCGGCCTGCCCGTGACCTGCCACCAGCCTCCTGCAGCTCTCAGCCTTAGAGGAGTGGTCTTACCTCTGAGAACTGTGCTCTTTCCATCAGCTTTAGGTAGCTGAGTCTTTAAGGGATCACACAGACCTTTTTTCCCCATAGAAGATATACTTTCAATGGGTATCTCAGAAAGCAGACACTCTGAGGAAACTTCCTGGATGACAAGGTCAGTGTCCCATTTTAGCTCACATATCTGCATTCTCTCCAACTCTGGATGCAAGTTCCCTGCCTTCCAGGCATCCAATGAGGCAACATTCTTCAATGCTCCTTTACTTTGTACACCATCTAAATCCCAGAGTCTTCAGAACGTAGCCATCGCTACCAAGGCCTTTGCATAAGTAAGATTCCTAGTGTCTACACAGAGCGGTGAGAGTTAAATGCAGCAATTGAGTGTGAGTTCTGGTGTCAGACCTTCTGGGTTTGAAGGTCACCTTGACTATTCCTAGCTGAATAACCTTGATTTCAGTTTATTTATCAGTAAAATGAGCAAACCACATGAGTTCTCATAAGATTGAATGGCAATGTACGTGAAGGGCGTGACATGGTGCTAGTTCATATAAGAACTGCAAAACAGCTATCAGTGTTCTGTCCCAGAGCCACCAACGTACAGATAAAGGCCCTGTTCCAACTTTTCCACACAGCAATGTGCATCTTAAAGGCTGTATTATGCCCTATATACTGCTTCATTTTAGTATTCCCTTCTTATCTCTGAACTCTTCTTCAGAGTAAGAATTCTAAAATTATATTGGATCTGGCCAGGCTCAGTGATTCATGCCTGTAATCCCAGCACTTTGGGAGGCCGAGGCGGGTGGATCACCTGAGGTCAGGAGTTCGAGACCAGCCTAACCAACATGAAGAAACCCCATCTCTATTAAAAATACAAAATTGCCGGGTATGGTGGTACATGCCTGTAATCCCAGCTACTCAGGAGGCTGAGGCAGGAAAATCACTTGAACCCAGGAGGCAGAGGTTGTGGTGAGCCAAGATTGTGCCATTGCACTCCAGCCTGGGCAACAAGAGTGAAACTCCATCTCAAAGAAAAAGGAAAGAAAAAAAATTATATTGGATCAATTGTGACTTTGTTTCTGAGAACTTCAAGTAAACAGCTGATATGGTTTGACTGTATCCCCACCCAAATCTCATCTTGAATTTCCATGTGTTGTGGGAGAGACCCAGTGCAAGGTAATTGAATCATGGGGGCAGGTCTTTCCCATGCTGTTTTCAGAACAGCAAATAAGTCTCACAAGATCTGACGGTATTATAAGGGGGAGTTTCCCTGCACAAGCTCTCTGTGCCTGCTGCCATCCATGTAAGATGTGACTTGCTCCTCCTTGCCTTTCACCTTCTGCCATGATTGTGAGGCCTTCCCAGCCAGGTGGAACTGTAAGTCCAATAAACCTCGTTCTTTTGTAAATTGCCCAGTCTTGGGTATGTCTTTATCAGCAGCGTGAAAACAGACTAATACAATGGCATTCACAAAATTTTAGATCTTAACGTTAAAGGGCCCTTGAGAGATTATGTAGTCTTGCCCATGACTTTAGATAAGATCTTATTATCCCCATGCAAAGCCAAATGAAATCAACAGAATTGCCTAAGATTGCATGCCTAGTAAAAGATGAAGGTTCAAAGCCAAAAGGCTTTGATTTACCCGAGAATATTGGAACTTTTGGCCATTTCCATTGCATGTGAGTGTCCATGGTTCTTGGTGATGGACTCTTAACTCCTTAAGTGCCACGAGAGTTTCTTAAAGTAGTTATGTTTGTCCATTGCTCTCCTCACCAGCCACTTACAATTAGGTGCTTCATAAAGACTTGGTGATAAAGGTAACACTAATCATGATAATAACAAGGGCCATCTTTCTACTATCCTATTGTTTGTTTTATTTATGTATTTTAGTTCTGAAAGTTGCAAAAAGGCAGTGAGGGATGCATTTCAAGCTGGAAGAAGAGCAATGAAGAAAAACAGAACAAATCCTCACAAGGAAATAAAAGGCCAGTGAAGAACTGAATAAAGAACTGAGTGAACCTCAGAGCCCCTTCTGAACAAACAACCTTTTGGCAGAAGGCCAGACCCTCAGGGAGGACGGCGGGAGGTGTCGGTGCTGCTGGAGAGAACTGGAGAGCAAAGGGACCATCAGAAAGTGACTTTTATATTTAATCCCGCTAGACTATTGGGAGACACAATGTGAAATTCACGTCACAGAGCAGAAGCATAGAGCAAAATAGGAGGATTAGAAGAGCAGACAGCAGGAAGAGAACATATCAACAGAGGAAAGGAAAGAAAAATATCAGGACTTCACTAAAATTTTCGTTCATTTTGTTCTCCTACCAGGTGACAAGCAGCAGAGGAAAACAAAAAGACTGTCTTAGTCATGGGTAACTGTCCTTAGTCTTTGGAATCCCATCCTTCCAAGAAAATCAAGACTCTAAATCCAAAAGCACCACATAATGATAAAGTTTTTATAGAAGGTATTGCTGGGGGACAGAGATGGAGGATGCATTCCCTCCCACAACCCACTGCAAATCTTCATAAATGCCCCTTCCGTATCTTGGCTGTTTTTAACCAATGCTCTCCTCCTGAGCATCTGACATGTCTCTGCCTGCTTCCTGGGCTTTTCTCAACAATCCTCATCCAGGCTTTTCTGGTTCCCTGCCTCTCAGTTTCCATTGCCAACCCCATCACTCAAAGTCTCCCATCCGCCAAACAAAATCCTAATTCGTCACCATTGTCTCTAAAGCATTTTCCCAGAGGGCAGAAATTTATTTCCAGCACCCCTATGTTCACACTGAGATAAGATTTTTTTGAACCAAAAATATAACTACGCATCTGAATATGAGTATCGGTTAATTTCCCTCACCTCCATGTCTAAGCAGCCAACACATCCTGTCATACTACAAGTAAAATGTCACTCATCCCCTCCCTCTATCCGCTCATTGACCAAGTTTGAGCCCTTACTGTTTCTTCCCTGGACGATTATCTCTCTGATTCCAGTTGCTGCCTCTTCCAGCTCTTCCCAAAATGCTCCGCTGAGCACGTGTCTCCCATATTCAAAACTTTTCCTGGTTCCAGGTTAGATAGGGAGGAAAGTTCAGAGTCTAGTCTGGTCACCAATGCTGACTCCAGCCTTAGCCCATCTCCCAATTTCCCCTCTTTACCCCAATCCAGTCGGTCACACCACCCTGCAATGCCATTCCTTGGACAGAGGCCATTTTCCCATTTCGTACAGGTATCGAGCTGATGCTTGTGTGGGCCTGAAACATTTGCTGCACAGCTGACTCTTCCCAGCCCCTGCACAGTCCTGGACAACCTGCTTCAGGCCCCCTCATCTCTTATTTAGACCAAGACAACAGGCTCCTAACCTACCCATGCTTCTGCCCTCAGCACTCCCCTGCCTTGCCCCATCTGTGTTCTGCACTCTGGGCAGGTTGATCTCTTCAAAGGCAAGTCAGAGAATATGCATCTTGTTTTACTGGACTCCCTCTAATGGTTTCCATCTCACTCAAAGTCAAAGCAAAAATCTGTGAAATGGCCTGGGAGACCTTAGGTGTGCTGCTCCCCATCCAACACCTATGACCATCTCCCTCCTAAAGCTCTGGCCTTCCTGTCCTTCCATGAACCCCATGCATGCCTGCCTCGGGCTTTAGGGCTGTTTCCTTGGCCTGGATTGCTCGTCTCTCCGATGACTTTTGTAGCTCATTCTTTCCCTCCTTCAATTCTTTGCTCAAAAGTTACCATATCTGTATAATAGAGCCCTCCTTATGCAATTCCTATTCCCCTTACCCTGTTTTAATTTTTCTCCCAGTATGTCTCACCATCTGAAGAATGCATTTTGTTATTCATTTATGTACCATCTGGCTCCTCCCCCTAGAATGTACACTCAGGGAGGGTGGGGTTTGGGTTTTGTGTTTTGTTTTGTTTTGTTTTTTCAATTTTGTTGTTTGCTGGTATATCCCCAGCACTTATAACAGTGCCTAACTCA
Organism: Macaca nemestrina; assembly: GCF_043159975.1. Taxonomy (NCBI): domain Eukaryota; kingdom Metazoa; phylum Chordata; class Mammalia; order Primates; family Cercopithecidae; genus Macaca; species Macaca nemestrina. The sequence continues at coordinate 15,351,263 of NC_092128.1, forward strand.
TAATAGGATCTCAATAAATTTTCGTGGAATGAATGAATAAAAACTGCCTGTTGAAGTCATTCTACTAGTCTCAACACAAAGGCCACCTTCTCCCATACTGTTCCTGTCAAAATTAGCCTACTGTATTCCTTGGCCACTTGCTTCTGCCTCCACCTTAGGGCTCACCCCTTTCACATAGTGCATCCCCCTCCCACAGAGGTGCTCCCGGAAGGTAAATGAGCCCATTTGCCTGTGAAGAAGCTCAGTCTCAGAGACGTTAAGAGAAATGTCCAAGTCTTACACATAGGAGACAGAAAGCTGGAGTCTACAGAATCCAAAGGCTACTAAATACCCATTCCATTAACTCCTAGTGCTTCTCAAAAACAAACAGGAACTTTCTAAGCAAACACTCAGTACAGTGGGTGTCAGGTTTTAATTTTGGTCTAATATTTAGTACTTCCCCAGAACTGCTGAAAGAAAGAAGAAAAGAAGGAAGAAAGGAAGGGATGGAGTGAGGGAGGGGAAAAGCTTCAGTCCCTTCTTAATTGAGGCTCTGTTCAGAAAACACAGCAGTTTCACTGTAAGAAGACTTAATCAGGGCCAGGTGCGGTGGTTCATACCTGTAATCCCAGCACTTTGGGAGGCCGAGGCAGGCGGATCACCTGAGGTCGGAAGTTTGCAGACCAGCCTGACCAGACCAGCCTGACCAACATGGAGAAACCCCATCTCTACTAAAAATACAAAAAAGTAGCCAGGCATGATGGCACATGCCTGTAATCCCAGTTACTTGGGAGACTGAGGCAGGAGAATCTCTTGAACCTGGGAGGCGGAGGTTTCAGTGAGCCGAGATGGTGCCATTGCACTCCAGCCTGGGCAACAAGAGTGAAACTCCGTCTCAAAAAAAAAAAAAAAAAAGATTGCTTAAAGCCAGGAGTTGGAGACCAGCCTGGCAACATAGTGACAGCTCATCTCTTAAGGAAAAAAAAAAGTTAATCAGAGTGTAAGTATATCTCTCTAGCTTACAACCTAACAGATACACTACAAACAGTGGGCACCATGTTTTCCCAGCCAGCACCTCCTAGATGACTTGGTTTCTGGTTTTTTTGTACGTATCCAAAGCAGAAAGCCCAAAAGTGAGACAACATGGTGGCACACCCCTCCCTCCCTGCCTCACCTGGTCAAAAGGCTATCATTACTGTGATGACTACGTCAAGTTAAGAAAGCTACTTTCTAGCCTAAGAGCCTACCATCTTTATAATAATAGGAATCTATAAAAATCGCTGTCACTTTCATATCATGTTGATAAATATTCCCATAGTATTCTAAGATTATATAAACAGAAATTATCTGTGGTTCTCACACCCGGAATTTGAAGATACGGGTGCAATTATCAAATTTTCCCACTAGGTGGCTCTCATATTTTATGAACCACGCATGGCCTGGGTCTCCTAAACTCAGGGATAGATTTGCAAATATGTACATTAATTTCTTATCAGAGGTGGTTATCTATATGTTCAAATGTGTCTGTGTCTGGGTAAGTAGACTTATAATACTTTCTAACTGGAACTTGTTAGGAAAACATATAAATTACCCTATTACCGATCCCTTTATAAATAACTTCTTCAAAGCAAAATGTAAAAGAAATCCAATCTGTGCCCAATTAAGAGGTCCCATATTTATCAAATTCTTTATTTATTTATTTATTTATTTTGAGACAGAATTTTGCTCTTGTTGCCTAGGCTGGAGTGCAATGGCACAATCTCGGCTCATCGAAACCTCCACCTCCCAGGTTCAAGTGATTCTCCTGCCTCAGCCTCCAGAGTAGCTGGGATTATAGGCATGCACCACCATGCCTAGCTAATTTTGTGTTTTCAGTAGAGACGGGGTTTCTCCATGTTGGTCAGGCTGGTCTCGAACTCCTGACCTCAGGTGATCTGCTTGCCTCGGCATCCCAAAGTGCTGGGATTATGGGCGTGAGCCACCGTACCCGGCCCAAATGCTTCTTTTGTAAAACAACAATATAATATTACCTCCTGACAACAGAACAAGTAACTTCAAATAGTAAGTATGGGTTATGCCAGCCTTCTTCCCAACCCTCTGTAGAAGTTACAAGAACTCCTAGCCTAGCTAGAAATAACACTAAATGTTTTTCAAATAAATTATGCTTGCTTAATCCAGAAGACAAAGCTGACAGTTTATTTCAGCACCCTCTTCTCACAGGCTCGCTAAATTAAAATGGACTTCAAGACATGGCCGGTTTATCACTTTCTCTTCCCCTCCCGAGCTCCAACCAGTAAACTTTTTGACAAGGACCAAGCTATCGCTGTGCTCCCGGGGGATTCCGGTATTTAACACTTGTCTCAACCTGTTCTTATTAAATTTCTGACATGCCCTAGTTCACTGAGACACATTTGTTCTCTTCCTTTCCCTCCCTCGCTTCTACCTGCCCAAGCATTAAGGCAGCATATTAACTTCTCAGGTTAGCAACACTATCTTCTCAGGCAGTCAAGCAAACAAGTTCAGATAGAAACACAATGCTTTCTCATGAGACACGCACAAATATCATCGTAAGATATTTGAGTCACAGCCACTTCACATGACTAACCCCTCCACATTTTCATTTCATGACTCAAGAAATCAAATGAAATATTAGGACAATTGGGGATGGTTTTACTTGTACTTTGGTATGAGATCTGTGCAGAATGGGGGTAAGGAAGGTATTGAGATAAAGGCTTGTATCTGAATACACACTTGGATATAACACACAACTCCACGTGAATTCCCGTTTGACTCCCTTTTTCTCTCCCATCAGCTCCAGATACAAGCCCACCTCACTCCCTGTGGCTGCTACCATCCACCCTTCAACTTCAGCTTTCCCTTCCGTGTGTCCCACTGCTAGAATGCAATGCAGGTTCACAGCTTCTCAACTACCTCTTGTCTCTAAAACAAAGAGAATGATTTAGAGGATGTTACTATTGCAGAGGTAGATACTGGATTAAAAAAAGAAAATCAGCGCAGGGAGAATTGCCATACGTCCTGAAGTGTTAGAGTGGTATTTATTTTCATATTGCATCATAATGTAAATAGGTGGGAAATGATCCCTCTTAGCAATTTTTTCTTTCTTTTTCTTTTTTTTTTTTTTTTCGAGAAGGAGTTTTGCTCTTGTTGCCCAGGCTGGAGTGCAGTGGCACGATCTCAGCTCACTGCAACCTCCGCCTTCTAGGTTCAAGCAATTATCCTGCCTCAGCCTCCTTAGTAGCTGGGATTATAGGTGCCCGCTACCACATCCGGCTCTCTTAGCTTTTTCTTTAGTTTTCTCTTGCCTCTTCTTGAGATCGAAGCTTCATCCAAACATCCCTTTTAATCCAGGAGCTGGTGCTACTTTCAGCAGACTATCCTTAATTCCTTCTAACCCATCTTGCAATTAAACCTGTACAGGAGGACACAAAAATAAAAAACATGTATCCTTAAATGGCATGGTGCCACCAGAAGCTTTTGCTTGTACACTTTCTCATATTTGTACTTTCCTCATATACTATGACCAACAACATTATCATCATTTCCCCCATTTTGCAGATGAAGAAGCAAAGGCTCAAAACAGCTAGGTGATTTGCCCAAGATCACTTGTCTGTGAAGTGACAACATTAATATCTTCTAAAAGATAGCTTTGCTTTTGACACTTCAGAGAAAACTTCCAACCACCTCTATCTCAAAACAGTTCTATTTCTAGCAAGAAGACAGCTTCCTAAACAATATCAGGTGTCTTCCTCTTAGCAAACTGACTGGAAGAAAGAAGGACATGCAGGGTTTCAGGGGGAGGGTGTATAATTGGGACCTGTGGCACTGCTCACAGACCGCCTCTGCATACTTTTAATCAATTAAAGAGTCGTTAGGAGGCTGGGTGTCATGGCTCACTCCTGTAATTTCAGCACTTAGGGAGGCCAAGGCTGGGGGATTACTTGAGATCAGGAGTTTGAGACCAGACTGGCCAACATGGTGAAACCCCGTCTCTACTAAAAATGCAAAAATTAGCTGGGCATGGTCGCAGGTACCTGTAATCCCAGCTACTCAGGAGGCTGAAGCCGGAGAATCACTTGAACCTGGGAAGCAGAGGTTGCAGTGAGCCAAGATCATGCCACTGCACTTCAGCCTGGGCAACAGAGTGAGACTCCATCTCAAAAAGAAAAGAGAGAGAGAGTCATTTGGATTAGGAAAAGTCTACTTTAAAAAAGGAAGTACGTTTTGTTTGGAAAGATTAAGCCTCTCAGAGACACACAGACAAGCTGTACAAACCATGGAAGTCGTCCAATGTAGCAATTCAAGGGTAGAACCTGAACCCGTTTAACCACAGGTCAAGAGGTTTTTAAAAATAAGGTGTTCTTTATACAGTGGGATACCATACAGCAATGAGAATGAATCCACACACAACCAAGGAATACATCCTCCAAATGTAATGGTAAAGAACTCGGACACCAAAGAATGCATATCAGATGATTCCATTTTATAAAGTTTAAAAATAGGCAAATCTACTCCATAGTGTTTTAAGTCAGGTGGGGAGCGGGGTAGTAAAACAAAAGTGAGGTGTTAGCAAACATCTCTGCTTCTTGAAACTCCAAATAGAGGTTAGGACACAGGACTGGGAGTCAGACAGAGCTAGGTTTAAATCCTGGTTCTGCAGTTGAGTGTCTTTGAACTACTTTAATTCCCTGTGTCTCAGATTTTTCCACCTATAAAATGAGACTAATGATACCTTCCTCCAAGGGTTGGTGTGAGAAGTCAATGAAAGTCATGTATGTGAAGTGCAGCAGCCTACGTAGGTGCTGTAATAAGTGGTAACTGTTATTATCCCCACCCCTGTTGCCTGGTGGTAAACGGGATCAGAGAACAGATAGGTAAGAGCACAGACAAGAAGGAAAGGGAAGGACCTAACTAGGCTTATGATTAAAGATGTGCAGAATCCACCAGAAGGCTGTACTGGCGAGTGCCATTTCCTCCCTCCCACAGCCCACAAGGTCTCCTGGATTTTGCTGCCTGCAAGTTTGGGCTGGCCCAACACAGTCAACCAAAGTCGGTTGGGTGCCATCCATGCAGGCCCTTGCTAGGGGACCTTATACTGTTATAGGAAAGGGGTCTGGATCCAGATCCCAAGAGAGGGTTATTGGATCTCACACAAGAAAGAATTCAGGGCAAGTCCATAAAGTAAAGTAAAAGCAAGCTTATTAAGAAAGTAAAGGAATAAAGAATGGCTACTCCATAGACAGAGCAGCCCCGAGGGCTGCTGGTTGCCCATTTTTATGATTATTTATTGATTATATGCTAAACAAGGGGTGGGTTATTCATGTCTCTCCTTTTTAGGCCATATAGGGTAACTTCCTCAAGTTGCCATGGCATTTGTAAACTGTCATTGGTGCTGGGGGGAGTGTAGCAGTGAAGACGACCCTAGGACCCTCTTGTGGCCATCTTGGTTTTGGTGGGTTTTGGCTAATTTCTTTACCGCAACCTGTTTTATCAGCAAGGTTTTTATAACCTGTGCCTTGTGCCGACCTCCTATCTCATCCTGTGACTTAGAATGCCTTAACTGTCTGGGAATGCAGCCCAGTAGATCTCAGCCTCATTTCAACCAGCCCCTCCTCAAGATGGAGTTGCTCTGGTTCATATGCCTCTGACAATACTAGTCCAAGAAATTAATTTGTACTAATTCTCTCATAATAGCTGCTAGCAACATACTGGGTTACCCTGCTGGTGATGTTGGTTGCATTTTAACCAGAGCCTGTGGACATACAAGACCATGACCTAGGCTGGGTGTAATTTCACCTTATCCTCAGTCAGAAAGGAGCTGGGTAGGGAGTCGAAGGGGAATAATATGAACAGGGTAATGTTAAGGTCAAGGTTACAAGAACAAGCCACAGCCTGGGCTGCAGGGACTCTGCAGGCTTTCCTTTCTGACTGCAGAATGAGAACAGGGACAGACGTCAGAAGGGGAAAGAGGGGTCCCTCTGGGAGGCCCCGTCTGCTGTGAAGCCTATGGTTCCTAGGGGATCAGAGCACAGGAGTTTTGGGGTTTGATTTTGTACTGTTAAATGATGTCTTAGGGCATCTCTATAGGGAATACTGCCCAGCGTTGAAAAAGAGAAACTGCTGATGGAGGCAACAAGAAAGATGGATTGTAGAAGGATGAATCTTAGAAGGATGGATCTTGGGAGCATCATGCTAAAGAGAAAGACCCAGAGTCCAGAGACTGCAGAAAATTCTGGAAAGGACAAAACTTATCCAAATGGACAGAAACCCTAAGGCTGGAGGTGGGATTGATTCACAGGAGCACCAGGGAATGTTTTTAGATGATGAAAGTGCTCTGCATCTTGACTGAGGTGGTGGCGCATCTACATTTGTGAGAGCCCATTAAACCATACACTTGGAATGGCTGCAATTTATTTTATGCACGTTATCCCTCAATAAAGTTGATTTTGGGATGGAAAAATAATGATGTCATCCCAGCACTTTGGGAGGCCGAGACGGGCGGATCACGAGGTCAGAAGATCGAGACCATCCTGGCTAACACGGTGAAACCCCGTCTCTACTAAAAAATACAAAAAACTAGCCGGGCAAGGTGGCGGGCGCCTGTAGTCCCAGCTACTCGGGAGGCTGAGGCAAGAGAATGGCGTAAACCCGGGAGGCGGAGCTTGTAGTGAGCCGAGATCCGGCCACTGCACTCCAGCCCGGGCGACAGAGCGAGACTCCGTCTCAAAAAAAAAAAAAAAAAGAAAAGAAAAATAATGATGTCTTAGTCACTGAGGTTGTTCTGCTCTGGGAGCAAGCTGGGAGGCCTGCAGGAGAACTCCAGCAATTCCCAGCCTCCACCATTCTCCTAGCCAATTAACGTTTGCTCAGTACCTTACAGTTAATAAAGTACTTTCTCCTCTTTTGATCATTACACCGACTCTGTGGCCTGGACATGATTAATCTCATTTCATAGCTAAGGAAACTGAGGCACATTATGGCTAAGGGAACTGGCCAAAGTCTCTTGACTCAAAATCCTGCTATACTTTTATTTTCTGAGACCACCCCTGAATATAGCCTCAGAAATCATCCACGCCTAGGGAAACTGAAACCGTGGTCCAGAGAACGTAAATAATTTGACAACAGTTGTACTGCTAGTTAAGAACACATACTAAACTTGAAGGTATGCCTCCTCTCATGACAAACCAACCAGAAAATGTCAAATCAAGATAATCCTGAAAGGAAACAGAAAGTGGACATTCATTCCCCATATGCAGAGACTTTCAGACCAGTCTGAAATTAAAGAGCCAATCCTAAAACAAAAAGCAAGACTTTTTTTCCAGGGCTCTAGACTCCACCTCTCACTGCACGGAGCAGTCTCCCCCACTCCACCCACCCACCCACCCCCTGGAGTCCCAAGGGTCTTGTAACTTTAACAAACTGCAGCAGCAAGCACACGCATTACCTCACCACAGTCTGGCTTATTTCCTAGCAGCAATTGTCCAAAGCTTGCTCCATTTCCCCCCTTCTGTTGGCTTTGCACCCTTCGCCCATTCCTCCCTGCTGAAATCACAAAGCTCTGACCCCCGCCAGCCGGTGTGAGCCTCCTCCTCCTTCCTGGAGTCCTTAACATTAGAAGCGAGGCCTCTGGTGCAGAGCAATGTGTATCAGATGGCCCCTCTGTATACACATTTTAAAAGCATGTAAGTGTGGGAGTAGAGGGAGAGAGGGAGGGAAAAATACACGATGATGTGTACATAGTATCATGGGCGTCCGTGTGAAGAGACCACCAAACAGGCTTTGTGTGAGCAATAAAGTTTTTTAATCACCTGGGTGCAGGCGGGCTGAGTCCGAAAAGAGAGTCAGCAAAGGGAGATAAGGGTGGGGCCGTTTTATAGGATTTCGGTAGGTAAAGGAAAATTACAGTCAAAGGGGGTTGTTCTCTGGCGGGCAGGAGTGGGGGTCACAAGGTCTCAGTGGGGGAGCTTTTTGAGCCAGGATGAGCCAGGAAAAGGAATTTCACAAGGTAATGTCATCACTTAAGGCAAGGACCGACCATTTTCACTTCATTTGTGGTGGAATGTCATCAGTTAAGGCGGGGCAGGGCATTTTCACTTCTTTTGTGATTCTTCAGTTACTTCAGGCCATCTGGGCGTATACGTGCCTGTCACAGGGGATGCGATGGCTTGGCTTGGGCTCAGAGGCCTGACACACGTGAGGAAGGAATCCTAGGAGGACTTACAAGAAACAGTTGATGGTGGTTAACTTGGGGAGCAGAAATTAGACGGTTGGAGGGCAGAGGGTTCTACTTTCCATTTTGTTTCTGTATGTTCAACATGAATTTCCTAACCAATGCCCATGAATTACATTTATTTATGCAAATAAGGATAGTCTGAGCCAAGAACTGACGGGCTGTGTTTGTCATATGCGTACCTGCATAAGAAAGGAAAAAAAAAAAAAAAAACACCTGAGACGCATTAAATTTTGGAAATGAGAAAAAGCACCTACAATCCACCACCTCCCTTCATTCACAGTACCGAAATGTGCAACAATGTAGATGATAGAAAAACTATGAACAATTTACCCAAATGGGATGGAGCCAAGGAGGAGTGAAAGAAGGAGGGCCAGGAGTGGACTCCTAGCCTCTTTTGTAAATGCATCATTCCCCTTTGAGCCACTGTGGCTCCTGTGTGTACCTTGCCTGGGGTCCACTCCTGCCCGCCGTTTGAATCATCTGTGCAATTATTTATGTCTCAACCCCCAGCATCCCCAAAGTAATAGCTTATATAGGGCAGACATTGTCCTTCTGTTCTTAGGTGCTTCTAGAGCTTCCTGCATGCATAGTAGAAACTGAACAAATATTTACTAAATAGAATATAAGGAAGTCTCAGCAGAGCGCAGTAAGTCAGGCCTGTAATTCCAACACTTTGGGAGGCAGAGGCAGGGAGATCACTTGAGGTCAGGAGGAATCACTTGAGGTCAGGAGTTCGAGACCCGCCTGGCCCACATGGTGAAACCCCTTCTCTACTAAAAATAGACAAATTAGCTGGATGTGGTGGTGCACACTTGACTCTTGTAATCTCAATTACTCGGGAGGCTGAGGCAGGAGGATCGTTTGAACCCGGGAGGCGGAGGTTGCAGTGAGCCAACATCATGCCACTGCACTCCAGCCTGGGCCACAGAGCGAGATTCCATCTCAAAAAAGAAAAAGAATATAAGGAAGTCTGCAAGGAGGTTAGAGGGCACCTTCTTAGTGGCTTGACACCACTAAGATGGGTTAAAATATTCTTCCCTGCCACCTGTAGCTGGAACCTTAAGCAGATATTCATGTCTGCTGTGGAAGTGCATGGCAAGGTTCAAACTCCTTTTCTTGTTTACCCAGCCCTGGCCCGCACCTGCCTTTCTGCCCTGATTCCCAAGACAAATCCTGCGCCCCAGCAGTCAAACTGGTCCATTCACCACTCCCTGGGCGCACCTTGAGGCTCCCTGCCTTCAGGCCCTTGCTGGTGCCTTTCCCAATCTCTGCCACTGAAAACCCAGGTCACACCAGCTCTCCCTGAACACTCAACTAACGTGCCCCGACGACTGGGCTTGCTTCCTCTTCTAACCTCCAGATGCTTCACTGCGGGCTGTACCCCACCTTGCACTGTGGTCATCTAAGCCTCCCCTGCTGGAGGGTGAAGATGTGACTCTTACCCCTGCCTTCTCCGGTCCTATTACCCAGCTCTGGGGTCTGCAGAAAGAGAGAAAGAGGAATATAGGAGTGTAATTCAAGTCAGAGGTAGAATTAGGTTAAAAGCTGGATCAAGACTGGGTTGAGTTTAGGATTAGAATTGGGAAAAGGTTCATCAATTCTTAATCCCACCTACTAGGCGGCGCCCGCAGTCCCATTAGGGTCAAGACGCCTCCAGTTCTTGAATATGATTACCAGTCTAGCAAGTTTCTTTCCTGCCCTGCTGTCCCTTTAAGAAGGTGAACCAGGTGAGGCCGGGACTCCGCCCCCGGCACTGGCCCCGCCCCCCGCCCCCGCCCGGCCCGCCAGGCTCCCCCAGTCCCTTGCGACCAGACCCTGCAGTCCGGGCAGCTGTCCCAGGTCCCGGCCCGGAGCCATGGAGCGGCGCTGGCCCCTGGGGCTCGGGCTGGTGCTGCTGCTCTGCACCCCGCTGCCCCCGGGGGCGCGCACCAAGGAAGGTACCAACCCCCGCCCTCGCGCCCCCGCCCTCGGGCCCCCGCCCCCGCGCTCCCACCCCCCTCCCGGGGCCAGGCCAGCACCCCCCTGCAGAAGCCGGCATTCCTCAGGAGGCCCTGTTCCCCGAGACCCTCGCCAGCTCTCTCGCTGTGCCCGACCGCCGGGCTGTCGACTGGCCAGGCCCATCTTTGGTCTTTAACCCCAAGCGGCTACTTTCCCGGGTCAGTCACCCCAACTCCCGCAGGCCAGCAATCGGCGCCTGGCAGTGAGGAGGGAGTTCCTGACCCTTGCCAGGAAGCAGCACCTGCACCCGCACCGCTGCCTGCATTCCCAGATAGTCCCAGCTTCAGGCGTCCACCCCAGAGATCTGAGCCCTTGGAAGTTGAAGGTGGCAAGTCGCCTCCTGCCAACCTAGGCCAGGGACAGAGGGACCCGCCTCCGGGGGAAGGGTTAGGACTGACGCCACAGGGGTTCCCAGTTTTCCGAGTCGAATATTCCATGTGAAAGCTGGAACACCCTGTCCGGCCCTACTCCCCACCACTTCCCAGGCAGGGAGCTGTGCCTCTTATCCCCACTTCACGATTCTGATCACTGGCCAGGTCAGGCCAAAGCAGGCTTCGGACACTGGAGGTGAGCCTCCCTACCCACGAAACCACTTCCGAGGTCCCCGGTCCACCCTGCCCACTCCTGGCTAGCATAGGTGAGCTCCTCCTGCCCTCCACCCGCTCCAATCCTGCAGCTGATGGGTGCCCCAGGCCTCAGCAGCCTGGGTAACCGAAGAGTTTTGTGGGGCTGCTCTTATTGCATTGACTTTGGTGGAAGACCCAGCGCTCCAAACCTTGTCCCACTCTGCCTTCCTTCCTTCACACACAGAAAGAGTGAAATCCCTGGAGCTCTTCACTCCTCAGTCCTGAGCCCTTTTTCTCCCCTAAGCCTCAGGAAGTCACAGCTTTTAGGAACAGGATGTTGCAGCCTGGGGCTGGGGCCCCAGAATGAGGAATGTGAGCTGCAGGGGCACCTCCTCCCCCAGAGGTGACAGACTTCTTTTCTCCCCACTTTCAGTTACTCTGATGGACACAAGCAAGGCACAGGGAGAGCTGGGCTGGCTGCTGGATCCCCCAAAAGATGGGGTAAGTGTCAGGGGAGGGAAGGATCTTGGAAGACTCCTGAAGGCCAGTGGGAAATGGGGTGGAGAGGTGGGTGGAGGAACAGAGAAAAGAGCAGGAAAAACTGGAAGTGTCTCCTCAGGGAGGGGGAGAGGAGGTTGAGTCAGAGCCTCCTGAATGGGACAAGGGGTGGGGGGGGCGGTCAGAATTCTCCCCAAGATGAACGCTTGAATGGCCTGGCTCCTCCAGTGAATACTTTGGAATATTGTGAATACAAGTTGATACTTGTGAGGGGGAGAGGAGCTCACATACCCAGGGAGAGAATGCACCATGCTGGGGACAGTTGAAGACTGAGACCAGTGCTTTGCTTGGGGAGGGACAGAAAAGGCAGAAAAGCATCCTCAATCTGAGATCCATTCATCCCAATGAAGTTGCATTGATAGGTTTCAGGGGCTGGGGAAACCCCATGAAAGTATACTGTAAATTCTGTATACGTAAGCGGGCATTTTTTTTTTTCCTAGAGAGGCCAGCCAAAACTTTCATCAGATTCTTCAAAGGGTCTTTGACTCCTCCAAAGTTAAAAGCTGCTCCCCTAAACGTTTTTGAGCCCTTAGCTCATCCTCCACACCTCCTCAGGCTGACTCCATGCACACCATGCATTCCAGCTGTTTGAAAGTGTCAGAGCTTGTTCCAATTCCCTTCCTTCCTTGGATGTTCCTAAGACTCAGTGAACAGGTTGTGGGGTGAGTCCGAGACAGCATATTCAGACTCAAATGCAGAGAGCACCTCTGATGATGTACGAAAAATCAAACTCAATTTTTTCCTACTGCACTCTCAACACAGATCACTTCGGTGACCTGTGGTCACCAAAATGCGTGGAGGGATTCCTCCTGCCTGCAGTGAGTTCTCTGGCAGATTCTTCACTGCACAGTAGCTGAGTGTCCTCTAATCTTATTCAGTTCTTACTCTATCTACCTGGAGATAGCCTCAGGTTGAGGGCTCAGCCCCACAAAACTGCCCCCCTCTAGACACCAATCACAAGTAATGGGTTGTCACCTATACTTCTGTTCCATCGGATGTAATCAGGTTTACCTGACCACCCTCCTCGGGTTCAATTAGTTTGCTAGGATGGCTCTCAGAACTCAGGGAAACATTGACTTATATTTACTGGCTTATGATAACGGATATTACAAATGATACCGTGAACACCAGATGGAATAGCTGCATGGGGTAAGGTATATGTGAAGGAGGAGAGCCACCCTGCAGCGACCTAATCATGTTTGGCTGTCCAGAAGCCCTGCAAACCCTGTCCCTCTGGGCTTTTATGGAGGCTTCATTACATAGGCGTGATTGATTAGGTCATTGGCCATTGGTTATCAGCTCAACCTTCAGCCTCTACCTTTCCTGCAAGTTGGGGGTGGGGCTGAAAGTCCCAACTCCAATCACAAGGTTGCTTCTGCCACCCAGGCCTCCCTGACCCCAGTCTAGTTCCCATCCCCGTCAGTCAGCTCATTGGCATATAAAAAGACATTTGTCGCTTTGGGGATTTTGAGCGTTTTAGGGGTTGTTTGCCAGGAAATGAGAACAAAGACCAAATATATATTTTACAATTCACAGCACCCTTTCTGCCGGCAGCACAGCTGGCCACAGAACCACAGGGGGCTGCCTAAGTTACTGGAGCATCTACAACTCTGGCTCTGAAACCCCTTCTCTCAGGGTTTCCTTCCTTACCCCAGTACTTGAGACTTCAATCCAGCCTCTGTTTCTGGGGTCAGGGTTACTTGCTTTCTTTCCCTCTGGGTCCTACAGTCCTGGCTCCATTCTCTGTTCTCTGTTCTCCCACAGAGTAGCCTGTAATTAGAGCTAATAGACTAAACCATAGTGGATCCTCCAGGAGGGGCCGTTTGGAAGATCCAGCCCTATTAGGTGACTTACCTCATAAACCAGCTAATCACCCACAGTGATAGCTGCAGGTCCATCTGCAGGCTCCCATGGGCCTTCCTTGGGCCGTTGACACCTCCACCCAAATAACTCTTCCCTAATTTGACTGGAATGGCAGCAAGGCCCCTTTCTCAGCTCAGACAAAACAGTACTGCATGCTGGGAGGGCAAGGAGACAGCCAGCAGTCACACACTCCCACTATCTACCTTGTCCCCCTCCTTCTCCCCATCTTTTCAAAACACACACACACACACATACACACACACACACACACACGCATGCAGGCCTTCAGGTCCAGAATGCACCCATGTGGCAGCCAGCAGTGCCTGAGTGATAAGCTAAAGGATCCTTACTGCTGACCCTGGACAGCTGGCTCTTGCCCATCTGTTACTGCTGGAACTGGGAGAGGGAAGTCACAGCTGGGAACATCTGCTTCTCCTGGCTCCAGCTGCAGCCGCGGCAATCTGGCTAATGAGCTGCACATTAACCACCCGCCACCCTGTCCACCTGACCCCCGCCAGTGCATCCACTTGGGCTGTCCCAGCACAGCCTTTCTTAGGAGCAGACTCTTGGTGCCTTTCTCATTCCAGCTTCCTTGCCTTTTAGATACCCCTTGCCCAATCTTTGAACACCCTAACATAATGCAAAAATATGTGCCTCGTAGCAGCTTCTGTTTCTGCCCCACCTCACCTCAAATTTTTGATTAGTGATTTTTTTTGCCTTTTCCCAGAGCTGAGGGTAGGGATGAGGGCCCCTGTATTATAATGGAGTAAAAACCTGGGGAAAGTGAACTTTCTAAGGGCCTCAATCTATTCTGCATTAAATTATGGAGTTGCAATAAAAATATCAATAGAATACTTTATAGAATTTGAGAGCTTTTGAAAATTCATCTGACAGAGGAAATACTTAAAAATGGTTCAGAAGAGTTTTTGAAGAATGAAATGGGAGACTTGTCTGACAAGCAGATATCAGAACCATCAGCTATAACTACAACATATGGCTTGCACAAGGTCACTCAGGTTAATGGGACAGAATAGAAAGTCCAAAAACAAGCCGACATATATGAGATTTTAGTATGTGATAGCATTGGAATTGCAAATCAATATGGAAAGTAACAACTAGTTAATAAACTGATAGTTAAATATGCATCATTTTTTAATAAAAATATAAAGATATATCTTTCCATTATACACAAAATTCATTCTAAGAAAGCTAAAATCTAAACCTAAAAGCCAACCTACACAAATTTTAGGAGAAAACATAGATCATTATAATCTTGAGGTAGGAAAACTTCCCAAGTAAAATATACAACCCAGCAATCATGAAGGGAAATACTGTAGATGTGATTATGGAAGAAATTTAGAATGTATGTCCACATCAAAACATCATTAGCAAAGCTAACTGGTATGGCAGACAGGGAGAAAATATTAGCAACATACATTTGAAGGAAATGATTCATGTCTATAATATGTTTAAAAAAAAACTCATCCAAATGAATAATCAAAAGACAATAGAATGTCATGCAAAGGTTATAGACAGATAATTGCATAAACATGCCAATAGCCAATGAACAAAAGAGAAATATACAACTTCGTCCTCTAAGAAATGTGAATTAAAATGCTAAGAAGCTGTGTTTTGACCCTAGGATTGGCAGAAAGCAAAAAGGTTATTAATATTCTATGTTGATGAAGTTTTGAGAAAATGAACCCTCTTGTGTTGCTGGTGGAAGTGTAAATTGATAAACCTTTTTTGGAAGACAATTTGACAGTATCTTGTAAAACTTGTAGTATGTCTACCCTTTGATATGGCAGTTCCGTGGAAATCTTACATCAATCTGCACATGATTTCTTTAAAAAGAAAAAAAAAAACTAGAAGATGTCTAAATGTCCAACACTAGGTGAATGACTAAATAAATTATGGCCTTCTCTACAATGGAGTATTACTTATGGTTTGCTAAAGAAAAAAAAAAGTAAGATAGCTCTATATACACTTTTGTGGCTATCTTTCAAAGACTTTTTTGAGAGGTAGTCTCGCTTTGTCACCCATGCTGGAGTACAGCGGCAAGATCTTGGCTCACTGCAACCTCCGCCTCCTGGGTTCAAGCGATTCTCCTGCCTCAGCCTCCCAAGTAGCTGGGATTACAGGCAGGTGCCACCATACCTGGGTAATTTTTTTGTATTTTTGGTAGAGACGGGGGGTTTCACCCTGTTGGCCAGGCTGGTCTTGAACTCCTGACCTCAGGGAATCTGCCTGCCTCAGCCTCCCAAAGTGCTAGGATTACAGGCGTGAGCCACCACTCCCGGCCCTCAAAATACTTATTATTTGTGAAAACAGAAAGTAGGTTACAAAATAACACTTGTATGATCCCGTGTTGAAAGCAAAACTCAGAAACATTCAAGCAGTTCTCTGGAGGCATTGAAAATGGTCTGGAAAGTTTTGCTAAAAATTGTTGAGAGTGGCTTCCTCTGAGAATGAGAGTGGAAGGATGAGGGTGAGGGAATTAAACTTTATTCTGTGTAAGTCTTTACTTTTTGACTTTTCACAATAAGCACACAGAGGTATAATGATTAAGAGCATGAATTCTGGAGCCCAGAATGCCTGGCTCATTTTCCAGCTCTGCCTCTCCTAGCTGAGTACCTTGGCAAGTCACTCGACCTCCCTGTGCCTCAGTTTCCTCATAGAAAGTGTTTAAACCGGTGACTGGGCCACAGTAAGCACTATGTTACTGCTAGCCATTAATATTACTAAGTTTAAAAGTTCTTTTCAGATAGAAGAAGCTAACAGCCTGGCCAACATGGCAAAACCTTGTCTCTACTAAAAATACAAAAAATTAGCTGGGTGTGGTGGTGCATGCCTGTAATCCCAACTACTCAGGAACCTGAGGTGGGAGAATCACTTGAACCTGAGTGGCGGAGGTTACAGTGAGCCAAGATTGTGCCACTGCACTCCAGCCTGGGCGACAGAGCGAGACCTTTGCCTCAAACAAACAAACAAAAAGTTAAGGGGAGTCAACTAGATAGTATCAAGAAGTCCAGCCAAATCTGTCAATTGTTGATTTTGCTGATGGCTATAATTGAAATATTGGAGAAGATGAGAATCCCCTATACAGTTCTGTGCTTGTTCTTACCCTCCAAATCTAAGGGGTTTTAATAATTAAAAATAAATCTTGGCCTGTGTGTGGTAGCTTACACACTTTGGGAGGCCAAGCAGGAGGATCATCTGAATCCTGGTGTTTGAGATCAGCCTGGACAACATAGTAAGACCTCATCTCTACTTAAAAAAAAAAAAAAAAAAAAGTAGCCCAGTGTGTTGGCAGGCACCTATAGTCCCAGCTGCTTGAGAGACTGAGCCCAGGAGTCTGACGCTATAGTGAGCTTTGATTATACCACTGTGTGGCCGACAGAACGAGACCCTGTCTCTGAAAAACAAAAAAATTCATCAATATCCTCTTGAACAAACAGAAGGGCTTTGCCTTGGGGGTACCTGACAGCTCTGCTGATGAAATAAGGGACCAGACTAACTGAAGGGACCAGGATCAACTGGGGATGTTAAGGGACTATTGTCTTACCCATCTTATAATCAAATAAATCCCCAACCCTAAACACTCAGTCTACTGTCCCAGAACTGAGGGGTGGGGAGAGGCAGGACAAGTAGCATAAACCTGAGGGGCTCTGACACAGCTGCTTCTCCATCAGCTCTAAAAACCAAGGGTTTGGGGAGCAGGAGATGATCTGGTCCCTGACTCTGATTCCCTCCTTGCAGTGGAGTGAACGGCAACAGATACTGAATGGGACACCCCTGTACATGTACCAGGACTGCCCAGTGCAAGGACGCAGAGACACTGACCACTGGCTTCGCTCCAACTGGATCTACCGCGGGGAGGAGGCTTCCCGGGTCCACGTGGAGCTGCAGTTCACCTTGCGGGACTGCAAGAGTTTCCCTGGGGGAGCCGGGCCTCTGGGCTGCAAGGAGACCTTCAACCTTCTGTACATGGAGAGTGACCAGGATGTGGGCATTCAGCTCCGACGGCCCTTGTTCCAGAAGGTGCTGCTTCCCTCCATGCCATCTGGGTCCTGGTACAGATCCCTGCCTGGCTCCTTATTGGGTGCCAGAGAAGGTTGCAGAGACAGGAAGAGGGTACAGAGGTAGAATCATGAAAAGTATTTGGCACTTGAGGCCTGGGCATGGTGGCTTGTGCCTGTAATTCCAGTGCTTTGGGAAACCGATGTGGGAAGATCACTTGAGGCCAGGAGCTTGAGACCAGCCTGGGCAACATGGCAAAACTTCATCTCTGCAAAAAATTAAAAATCACCTGGGCATGGTGGTCTATACCTGTAGTCCCAGCTACTCAGGAGACTGAGGCAGGAGGATCACTTGAACCCAGGAGTTTGAGGCTGCAGTGATCTGTGACTGTGCCACTGCGCTCCAGCCTGGGCGACAGAGCAAGATCCTGTCTCTAAAGAAAAAAAGAACAATGTGGCATTGGAAATCAGAAGGGCTGGATTTGAGTACCTTTTCTGCTGTGCCCTGACTTCGGGGATGTCATTTAACCTCTCCAGCTTTTGTTGCCTAGTCATAAAATAGTGACAATAATAGGGCCAGCTATATCTATTTTATAGGCTTTTATAAGCATCCACTGAGATCACAGGATGCCATGGTGGAGGGGGGAAGTGTAGCACAGAGTTATTCAGACTTTTCCTATCGATACCCGTGATGTTCATAAGCAACCTACTCCCTTAGTATCACTGGAGTCACGTAGCAAGACAATTCCCTGCAGGCTAGTACTCTCTGGCACATCTCTTTCTTTCCTACTCAAAAAAACATCCTGGGATGCAGAAGAGGAAGGAGCATTTGATGATACGATGTGCTCTTGTTTCTTTCCAAAGAGAAAATGTTGTAAAATTTGTTACTAAGTAAGAAATTGATAATGACATGCTCTATAACTGATCGTGTTATTGGCACTGGGTTTAGGGAATGCCTCTGAATAGTAGAAATGTTATGGACTGTAGAGTCCCAGTGCCTGGATTCCAGTCCTAGCCCCATGATGTGGTCGCTGTGTGATCTTATACAAGGTCTTTAACTTCTATTAGCCTTGGTTTCCTCATCTATTAAATAGAGACGATAAGCCATCCTGCCTCATAAGAGGATTGCATGAGCTAAATAGCATAATGCACATAAATGCTTAGCCTGGCACCTCACACATACAAAGCTCATTGTTCATGGTTGTGTAAAGTATTAAGCAAACAATTGTTTCTGTTATGTGGGAAAGAAGCAGGACTTTGCCATTGTTCCCCTTTCTTCCCCACCCTCTACCCAGGTAACCACGGTGGCCGCAGACCAGAGCTTTACCATTCGAGACCTCGCATCTGGCTCCATGAAGCTGAATGTGGAGCGCTGCTCCCTGGGCCACCTGACCCGCCGTGGCCTCTACCTCGCTTTCCACAACCCAGGTGCCTGTGTGGCCCTGGTGTCTGTCCGGGTCTTCTACCAGCGCTGTCCTGAGACCCTGAATGGCTTGGCCCAGTTCCCTGACACTCTGCCTGGCCCCGCTGGGTTGGTGGAAGTGGCAGGGACCTGCTTGCCCCACGCGCAGGCCAGCCCCAGCCCCAGGCCCTCAGGTGCACCCCGCATGCACTGCAGCCCTGATGGCGAGTGGCTGGTGCCTGTAGGACGGTGCCACTGTGAGCCTGGCTATGAGGAAGGTGGCAGTGGCAAGGGATGTGTTGGTAAGAATGGAGGTGGTGAGAACCTGAGGAACCACTCGGGAGGATTGCAGGAGTACCCCTGCAGAGAAGGCGGCCAGAGCTCTGCCTCAGTGGGTTTTTAACCTGAGTGTCCCAGAGCAGCAGACACACACATGCAGAGATGTTTCCAGTAGAAGGGATTGGGGCAGGAAGGGGTGGTGGTGGTTCTGCCTGTAAAAACATTTACAGAACCACTGCTCTGCTGTGTTCTCTCTCCAGCCTGCCCTAGCGGCTCCTACCGGATGGACATGGACACACCTCATTGTCTCACGTGCCCCCAGCACAGCACGGCTGAGTCTGAGGGGTCCACCATCTGTACCTGTGAGAGCGGCCATTACAGAGCTCCTGGGGAGGGCCCCCAGGTGGCATGCACACGTGAGTCCAGGGGGTGGGGCGTGACCATCTGGAGGGAGGGGCTGGATCTTTGCTGAGATTTTGTCAGGGTTGGATTTTTCCAGAGTTTGTCAGATATTGGAGATGGTCCAGGGTGTCAGGCACTTTTAGCCCCTGCCCTGGCACCTTGCTCTCCCTAGAAGAATGCAGAGATGTAGTCAAACCCAGTAGAAATCAAATCTCCCTAGGAGGACTTCAGAGGACATCGAGGATTGGGTGGTGGTGGAGGCCGGGGAACAGCAGCTCGGGTGACAGCGCGGTTGGCTTCTACTGATGGCTCCTCTTCTCCCACAGGTCCCCCTTCAGCCCCCCAAAACCTGAGCTCCTCGGCATCAGGGACTCAGCTCTCCCTGCGTTGGGAACCCCCAGCAGATATGGGGGGACGCCAGGATGTCAGATACAGTGTGAGGTGTTCCCAGTGTCAGGGCACAGTGCAGGACGGGGGGCCCTGCCAGCCCTGTGGGGTAGGCGTGCACTTCTCGCCAGGGGCCCGGGGGCTCACCACATCTGCAGTGCATGTCAGTGGCCTTGAACCTTACGCCAACTACACCTTTAATGTGGAAGCCCAAAATGGAGTGTCAGGGCTGGGCAGCTCTGGCCATGCCAGCACCTCAGTCAGCATCAGCATGGGGCATGCAGGTGAGAGGCTGAGAGGGGCTGGGACAGGGACCTGGCTTAACAAGGGCTTAAGACCACAGGGACAAATTGGTGGGCAAGAAGCCATAGGAAAGTTACTAAGGTTATTTCCTTTTTCCTTACATATCCAACCTTATCCCTCCGGACCCCCAGAGCCACTGTCGGGCCTGTCTCTGAGACTGGTGAAGAAAGAACCGAGGCAACTTGAGCTGACCTGGGCGGGGTCCCGGCCCCGAAGCCCTGGGGGGAACCTGAGCTATGAGCTGCACGTGCTGAACCAGGTCAGGATGCTACTGAGAGACAGTCTTCAGTATCTGTGCCCGGCACACCCCAACATTCCTAGCCTGGGATGTGGGGTGGGAGGAATCCACCCGAAGTCTACTGTGTGGCTTTCTCAGGGCAAAAGGCTGTGAAGAACCCTGTCGTAACCATTCTGCTCTCCAGCCCCTCCCTATGTGCTCTGATGCTGTCCATCACATCCACCCGGGTCTGGTTCAACACTGCCCGCTTAATGCAACTCCAACCCACAGGATGAAGAACGGTACCAAATGGTTCTAGAACCCAGGGTCTTGCTGACAGAGCTGCAGCCCGACACCACATACATCGTCAGAGTCCGAATGCTGACCCCACTGGGTCCTGGCCCTTTCTCCCCTGATCATGAGTTTCGGACCAGCCCACCAGGTGGGGTATCTTGTGTTCTGCCCCAACACACATACACCTGTTGCCCCACTGAGGCAACTCAGCTCCTGTTCCACATAGTGACCCTTCCTCTTCCTCTACACACATGCACACACATTCCTTTCTTCCGGGGGTGAGGGAAAGACACCGATCTGATGCACACTGAAAGATCTGACCCCTAGGTGTACCCAGGGCCCTGTCCTTTAACCCCCCTCATTTCTACGGACTGTGAGTCCCAACACTTCCTCACCCCTTTGTGCCTCCAGTGTCCAGGGGCCTGTCTGGAGGAGAGATCATAGCTGTCATCTTTGGGCTGCTGCTTGGTGCAGCCTTGCTGCTGGGGATTCTCGTTTTCCGGTCCAGGTGCCAGCTCCTGCCCCCTCCCCAACCACCAGCCCTGGGTCAGAAGCCCCTGACTGCAGCCCCAATGACCCTCCCATCCCCTAGTACCAAAGCTCAGTGAGTCCTCACACCCATCCTGCACTCCCTCCCCATTTCTGGGGAAGATTCAGCCAGAGTCCCTCGGACCCCTGAGGTGGTCCTGGGGCCCTGAAGGAGCTGGTCCCCAACCCCTGCAGGAGAGCCCAGCGGCAGAGGCAGCAGAGGCAGCGTGACCGCGCCACCAATGTGGATCGAGGTGAGCCAGGTGCACCTGCGTATGTCCCCACATGCATGTGCACACCTGTGTGTGTGTGTCCGTGTGTGTGTGTTGGGAGGTGGGAAGGGATCAAGGGACATAGTTGCTAGGCCAACTCTGGGGGGACATGTGGGGTTTGTTGTCCCCAGAGCTCTTGTGTTTTGCTACCTAATTAACTTTGGTTAATTAACTTTGTACTGATGGCCCCCAGTGGCTCTGATGCAATTATCTGTTAGTGTCCGTTCGCTGCTGGTGCTGCTGTCTTGTCACCTTGGGCTCTGGACAGCCCTCCGCATCCTGGAGGCCAGGCCTGTGGGCCGAGGCCAGGCAGGAGGAGGATTGATGTCCTCAGAGGCTTATGAGCTTCCTGCTTGTCACCTCATTAGGTGACCCACAAAGGGGAGAGTGAGTGGTCCATCTGGGCAACCGGGGTGGGAGCCAGGCATGGCTCTGTCTGGGAATGTGAACGAGGTGCGACTGACCAGAGTGGTGTGGGGACTGGCCGCTGAGAAGATTGGGCAACTCAGGCAGCAAATATGCTCTTTGGGTTTGGATCCTGGCCACCGCCCTGGACCTTGTGGAGTGAAGACAGCGGAGCTTGGAGCATAGACAGGGAGAAGAAAGGCTTAGTTGCTAAATGGAGACTTTCTCCCACCTCAGCCCAAACAGGAGTCACCTTGGGAAACAGGGAGGTGTGGAGAAGTGTGTGGTCCGCTGCTGGGCCTTCTGACCCCCATACTCCTGAGCCCTGATGTTGGTACTCCCCAACCCCCTGTTCTGCCCATAGAGGACAAGCTGTGGCTGAAGCCCTATGTGGACCTCCAGGCATACGAGGACCCTGCACAGGGAGCCTTGGACTTTACCCGGGAGCTCGATCCAGCGTGGCTGATGGGGGACACTGTCATAGGAGAAGGTGAGTCCCGCCGTGCACCGCAGCAGGACCCCCCTGTGGGGCAGCACAGAGCCACCAGCAGGCCCCTTCCTTCCAGCGCTTCTCTGGGGAGCCCAGCTGGCTTCTCTGGTCCAAGAGTTACCGGATGGACTCACTCTCTGCTCCGCTCTGTATCCTCTTTGAACCATTGTGTTCTTGTTAAAAACCCCTCATCAGGTGCCCTGGAGCAACCCCTGTCTCCTACACACTTGCTTCTGTGGTTTTGGAGTTTCTGATAAAGGGCATTGAACACATTGTTTTCATCCACAGAAGTGTTGCTGTGCTGAGGGCCCGGATGTTCTCTGATAATGCCCAAATGTAGGAGCCATTCCCTCCCTAGCCTGGCATTCCACCCCATCAGAGGCCCAGTGTCCTTGGGCTGCCCTGATCCCTTGGGTCACCAGAGGAAATGGGTCTCAGTGGAGAACAAAGCTTGGCGGTGTCCTTGCCAATTGTGCAGCTGAGCCAGGTGAGCTGGGACCAGAGGAGCTCACAGAAGAGAGGCGGCCATAGCCAGCGTCCCTGCCACTTGGGTACTAGCCCCAGACTGGCTTGCTCTTCATGAGCACGGCCTGGTCCCGCTCCACAGGGTTCATTCACCCTTCGGTTACCAAGCACCTTTTGTGAGCCAAGAACTGTGCAAACACTGGGAGACAGTGGTGAACAGGTCACAGCATTGCACTCCAGCTCCAGACTCTGACCTTCCCCAGCAAGGACAGCCCACGCCCTGTCCCGGGAAGGGCACTCCATGCTTCTGATTCTCCAGAAAAGAAAAGGGCCGGGGGACTGGAGGAGTTGCTGCCTGTCCCCTGGAGGAGCCCTGCAGTGCATCGGGCCACAGCCTATGTTCTTTCTACCCAGGAGAGTTTGGGGAAGTCTATCGAGGGACCCTGAGGCTCCCCAGCCAGGACTGCAAGACTGTGGCCATTAAGACCTTAAAAGACACATCCCCAGGTGGCCAGTGGTGGAACTTCCTTCGAGAGGCAACTATCATGGGCCAGTTTAGCCACCCGCACATTCTGCATCTGGAAGGCGTCGTCACAAAGAGTATGAGGAGCGCTCTCCCTCAGCTGGGGGCGGGAAATGCAGGAAGGAGGGGCGAAACCACTGGAAGTGGAGGGAGGATGTGCGGCCAGGGGCAGGAAGCCTGCTTCTGAGTGTGATACGTGTGTCTGTGTCTCAGGAAAGCCGATCATGATCATCACAGAATTTATGGAGAATGGAGCCCTGGATGCTTTCCTGAGGGTGAGGAGGGCAGAGGACTAGCTGGGGAGGGGGATGCGCCATGGTGCCCTGGGCACTAGGAGGAGACCCGGCCCATCCCGACTCACCCGCTCACCCTGCTACAGGAGCAGGAGGACCAGCTGGTCCCTGGGCAGCTAGTGGCCATGCTGCAGGGCATAGCATCTGGCATGAACTACCTCAGTAATCACAATTATGTCCACCGGGACCTGGCTGCCAGGAACATCTTAGTGAATCAAGACCTGTGCTGCAAGGTGTCTGACTTTGGCCTGACTCGCCTCCTGGATGACTTTGATGGCACATATGAAACTCAGGTGAGAGCCCAGTACAAACCCAATGCACATTCACATTGCCCCATAACATGCCATTCACACAGTCACGTGCATAAAGCCTCAGCCAGGTGCAGTGGCTCACACCTGTAATCCCAGCACTTTGAAAGGCTGAGGTGGGTGGATCACGAGGTCAGGAGATCGGGACCAGCCTGGCCAACATGGTGAAACCCCGTCTCTACTAAAAGTACAAAAAATTAGCCAGGTGTGGTGGCGCGCACCTGTAGTCCCAGCTATTCGGGAGGCTGAGGCCGGAGAATCACTTGAACCCAGGAGATGGAGGTTGCAGTGAGCCGAGATCACGCCACTGCACAGCAGCCTAGCAACAGAGGGAGACTCTGTCTCAAAAATAAAAATAAAAATAAAATAAAATAAGCAAAAGACTCGTGCTCAGGTGGACACCGTAACTTTCCGTCCCTGACCCATGTGCCTTCTTAGGGAGGAAAGATCCCTATCCGGTGGACAGCCCCCGAAGCCATTGCCCATAGGATCTTCACCACGGCCAGCGATGTGTGGAGCTTTGGGATTGTGATGTGGGAGGTGCTGAGCTTTGGGGACAAGCCTTATGGGGAGATGAGCAATCAGGAGGTGAGCCCAGAATATTCTTCCTCATCTCATCTCTCACACCTCTTATTCCCTCCCAAGGTCCTCCCATGGCCTTTTCCTGCAAATGTCTTTATTTATTGATGACCCTTGGTTTTTCTGTACTCCTGGCTCCTCTGGTCCTTTACCTCATGCCCTGTTCTCTTTACTCCTCCCACCCTGATCCTCCCACTGTGATCCTTCCATCTTGGCCCTCCCACCTCCTCCCATCCTGCCTAAAATCTCCACTGCAATTATCTTATGTGACCCTCGGTTTCTCATGGGCCTCCAGGTTAGCTTGCTACTCTAGAGCATCCTCCTGTCCTGCCGTGCAGGTTATGAAGAGCATTGAGGATGGGTACCGGTTGCCCCCTCCTGTGGACTGCCCTGCGCCTCTGTATGAGCTTATGAAGAACTGCTGGGCATATGACCGTGCCCGCCGGCCACACTTCCAGAAGCTTCAGGCACATCTGGAGCAAGTGCTTGCCAACCCCCACTCCCTGCGGACCATTGCCAACTTTGACCCCAGGTAACCATGTGGGGGAAGGACTAGGGAACCCAGAAGCAGTGCTAGGAGAGTGGAAATGGGCATTCAGCCACCTCCGAGTGCTGGGCCTGGGGAGCTCTGGACCAAGTCCAGTGTATGAGGCAAGACCACAGACATGCCCTTGGGGAAGAGTCCAAGAGGTCAGCTTTAGATCACGCATATTTGCAGAAAATCAGTTACAGCTGGGCCCCAGTTCCCTCACTTCACCTGGGCTCGAGGTTGGGGGTCCCATCTTTTCCCTTCTCTGGCTGCTTCACCTAGGACACTCCTGGAGCCATCCTTGCCAATCCCACTGCGTTATACTGTGGCCCAGTCTTGGGATGCATCCTCTTCCCCATAGAAATATTTCTGCATGTGGAGGAAAGGGTCATCCATTCACGAAGTTTTGGAGGACTGACTGGTGTAAGCTGTTTGCTGGACATTGGAGATAACAGCTGCACTTATGACCTGGTACCTGCTCCAGGGGGCTTGGGCAGCCAGGCTGGGGTAGGGTAGGCAGGAGCAGCCTTGCAGGGTTTGGGAATGCTCCTGGATCACATGGCTAGTTTGTGGGGAGCTGAGGGCTGGTAGGTTGCAGATAGTGCAGGATGACTGCAGCATCGTCTTTCGGAATAGCATCCATGAGGCTGGAGAGACAACCAGAGTCAACACAAAGAGGACCAACCCTGTTGAGAAGTTTGGACTTTACCCTGAGTGCAGAGAACCAATTCTTTTTTTCTTTTTCCCCCCGAGATGGGGGTCTTGCTCTGTCACCCAAGCAGGAGTAACATGGCACAATCTCAGCTCGCTGCAACCTCCACCTCCAGTGTTCAAGTGATTCTCCTGACTCAGCCTCCTGAGTAGCTGGGATTACTGGCACATACCACCACGCCCGGCTAATTTTTATACTTTCAGTAGAGACACGGTTTCACCATGTTGGCCAGGCTGGTCTTGAACTCCTGACCTCATGATCCACCCGCCTCAGCCTCCCAAAGTGCTGGGATTACAGGTGTGAGCCACCTGGCCTGGCCTAGAGAACGAATTCTTAAAAACTCTCCACTGGAGGGGACATGGTCAGAGTTGTATTTTACCAAAAATATGGCCTGAATGTAGAGAACGAACTGATGGGCAGGGGTAGGTGGGGCACTCCGGTCAGGGAGACAGGCAAGGCTGTACTTCAAGTGCTTTATTGGGTAGCCAGCGTGGCCAACTGACCTCTGTATCCAACCACCATATATAACCTTGTTTCTGGGAGAAAACATGCTCTAAGTCCCAACTTTTGAAACTATCTTTTGGAGCGCAACTCCCTCATACACTGGAGACTGCATGTGCTAATCTTTCTGGAATGCTGGATATTTTTTCCCCCAGCAGATTTACTTTGCTAATGGTTTTTGGCTCTGGTGAGCTTTAGTACAGGAACACTCATTGTATTGTGGGTGTCAGAGTGCAAGAATAACAGCCGAAGTTGAAGGTGGTGAGGAAGGACTGCTCCCAGAACTCAAGCAGCCACTACGAAAAAAGGCAGGACCACGCCCAGGTGCCAGGGCCTCTGTTCTACCTTCAGCTTCCTCTCAGACAGGAGACTTCCATGTCTTAACCAGCCCCCAGTCAGGTGCCCAGAACCGGCCACTCCTTCAGGAGACAGGCTGGTGATCCACTTCTGTTGGGGCTTCCAGGGCAGTCCCTTTCCATAGGTCTGTCGACAGAGCAGGACTGTCAGCCAGTCCGCTGTTGTGAGTACACCGGGAAACAGGCCAGGAAATGGGCTCAGAGATAATGGTGGGGTCGATCCAGTCTAGATGATCTCTGTGCCCAGACACCGAACTTCAGTGCTGGCGGCTGACGCTCAGAGGCTAAGGCCAACCAGATCAGCCCCTGTACTCCCGTGTCACCGACGAGCCCATATCCCACAGGGTGACTCTTCGACTGCCCAGCCTGAGCGGCTCAGATGGGATCCCGTATCGAAGCGTCTCTGAGTGGCTCGAGTCCATACGCATGAAACGCTACATCCTGCACTTCCACTCGGCTGGGCTGGACACCATGGAGTGTGTGCTGGAGCTGACCGCTGAGTAAGGAGCTGGGCTGTCTGGGCAGGGGAGGGCTGTCGGGGTGGAGCCTCTGTACTCATGCCCCCACCCTTCCTTGCCCACAGGGACCTGACGCAGATGGGAATCACACTGCCCGGGCACCAGAAGCGCATTCTTTGCAGTATTCAGGGATTCAAGGACTGAGCCCTCCTCTCACCCCACACCCAATCAGGGAGCAAGGAGCGAGGACGGGGCCAAGGTCCCTCATGGTCACTCCCTGCGCCCCTTCCCACAACCTGCCAGACTAGGCTCTCGGTGCTGCTCCTGCCCACTCTCAGGAGAACCCTGCTCTGCACCCCAGAAAACCTCTTTGTTTTAAAAGGGAGGTGGGGGTAGAAGTAAAAGGATGATCATGGGAGGGAGGTGAGGGGTTAATATATATACATACATACACATATATTTTTGTAAATAAACAGGAACTGATTTTCTGCCTCCATCCCACCCACGAGGGCTGTAGGCACTACAAAAGAGCTGACTACTGAGAATTCTGGAAAACAAGGTTTTTTTTTTTTTTTATTTGTAGCTATAGCTACAACCTGGCAGCACGGGGGAGGGTGGGAATGTCCTGGAGGGTCAGGGCATCTCCCAAGCCTCCGCAAGCAGAGTACAAAGGCTGCTCCGGGGGCTGGCCGAGAGCGTGGGTGCAGCAGTGAAAGCAGCAGCACTAAACCTGGTGCCCCGCTCAGGTGGGGTGTCTGGAGGACGGTGGGCAATCCCTGCAGGATGGGCGAGGACTAGACCCCAGGGTGGGGACCCTGCATCCCTAGGCCATCTTGGGCCCTGGGTCAGGGCACCTGGGATGCTAGAGTGGGGTCGGGAATGGGAGGGGCTAAACATCAAAACAATAACTGAGGTGAGGGCAGGTGGTCTCAGTGTGGGTGGTCCACGATGGGGCATGGACTGCGGTTTGAAGAGGGCCTGTCCTCACTCAGCTCTGGGCTCTAGCAGTGTGGCACTTCCGACAGAGCACGTGACCGTCCAGGGGGAAGCAGCCATTGTCATCTGCCTCAATCGACAGGGGCTTCCCGCAGTCCTGGGAAGAAGGAAGGGTGAGGGGCACTGGACCAGAAGGCCCCTGCTCTGCTCCACCCTACCCCACCCCGTGCAGCTCCATCGTGGAATTAGAAAGATGCTTCATGGCTCAGAGCTGGTGTCATCGCATTTTCCAGCCACACCCAACTCCCCATCCCTATCCTGCTTCCAGTCACCCACTAGCACCTTCCTGCAGGAGGGCAAGCAGTGGGTAGAACTGCTTCCAAGGTGTTTGCTCCCCTGCCCACCACCGCCCTAATAAAAGAGAGGTTTGGGGGCCTCTTCCATCCTGGCTCACCTCCATTCGAAGACTTCTTCTCTCAACTCCTGTCTCCCCATCCCCTACCACAGTAAAACACCATGCCCTTCCCTCCTATTGGCTTGTCCTGTTTCTTGGCTTATCCATGACTCAAAGTGACCTCAGAAGTCCCACAGCCCTGTTTCCTGCAGCGGCAGGAAGGATTCAGGCAGGGCAGATGGGCTGCCACCATGAGCCACCCTCAAAATCACAGCCCTGTTTCCTGAATGCTGGCGCTTTCCACCACCCAGTTAGTAAGCAGCATCTCCCGCCACCTCCTGGTCGGAACCAGCCCAAGGAGCCCAGAGGGATGGCTGACCTCACACTTGTAACACTTCATGTGGAAGTTCTTGTCCAGGGCAACCACTCGCACGGTCTCATCTCGGCCAGGCTCAGGCATGATGGGCTCAGAGCAGACGGAGCACCTCGGGGCGTACTGCCTGAAGGGGGAGAAAGGGCCAGCAGTTAGCCAGGGCTTTCATCCCCTGTGTGCACACACAGAAGCCAGGCTGTGCAGCCAGGAGGCAGACTTCTCTGCCCTGCATCTCTAGGTGGAGGAAGCCCACCAGAAGGGCCTAAGACTGAGCCACCATGACTGGCCCTCATCAAAGGGAGTTTCCTGCCTCCCCAGTCACTCTCCCAAAGCAAGATATCCTTCCACACACCTGCCACGGTGTTCTCTCCCACTAGATCCTTACTGTCCCATTCACACTGCAGCTCCTGCAGAAAGCCAGCCCTGAGGTACCCCTCCCATCCGATCCTGCTTCCCTGACCCTCACCTTCCCCCAATCCGCCCACCCCAACGCATGTTGCCTCTGCCCTGACTGCCTGGCACTGTGGAGGGATGTGAAGTTGTGGCCACCCCAGGTGGAATCCTAAAAGTGTCTGCCCAAACACTGACCCCCACTGGAGGTGGGGGTCAGATTCTGCACTGTTCCCACAGCTGCACTGAGGTTCTGTGGGTCAGCCTGGAAAAGGAGTCACCTTCTAAACACTGTTTCTGAGGAGAAACCAGATTTCCAAACAGCTGATCTCCAGAAGAACTTTTAGAACCCAGCCTGTGTGAAATGAAGTCACTCCAGCACACTTCACGAAATGCTGACATAGACACACGATAAGCTTCAGTGATCAAGGGCGAGGGAGGGACCAGCCAGCAGCAGGACTCGATGTCCAGGCCTAAGGCCCCTGGACAGCTACATCCAGATGACTTGGTCCCTGCTGTCTACACACAGGACATGGGACCAGAAAGCAACACCAAGGGTTTGGGGCTGTCCTGATGCTAGGGTGACTACCAGACCAAGCGCGGCAGAAGCCCAGAAGGCAGATGGCAGGTCCTCACTTGTGGTAGTCGGGGACACAGTGGGGCCGGTTGGCCTGGTCCACAATGAAGGAGGTGCCCTCCAGGGGGCGGGCACAGACCACGCAGGTGAAGCAGTGCGGGTGATAGGCCTTGCCCGTGGCCCTCAGCATGCGGTCGGTGATGGGCTCCCCGCAGGTGTTGCACTTCTCCAGGGTGTCCTGAGGAGGCAGCAGGAGGAGGTTGGCAGGGAACCGGCACCCCACAGCCAGCTTCCAGGGCCTGACTGCCCAGCACAGCCCAACTCACAGTGTAGCAGCTCTCGCAGTACGGCGCCCCCTCCAGGCTGTAGAACTGCTGGCCCTGGAGCTGCTGCGCACACTGGTGGCAGGTGAAGCAGGCGATGTGGAACAGCTGCCCCAGAGCGCGGACGGCCGGCTGCGCCCGGGCCAGGGGTTGATGGCATCGACCACAGAGTTCTGGGAAAGCCGGAGAAGACAGCAGTAAATAGAAGGAAGTATGTAGGGCTGTGAGGGATCAGCCCGCTCGGATAGGGGGCAGGGTGGGGCTGTCCCGGTGGGGTGGGCTCACCGTTGACGGCCACGTTCTGCCTCTGAGGATGCTCCATGTCCTGCATTAGCTGCTGGGTCAGCTGCTCCAACTCCTCCACCTCCTTCAGAGTCAGGGGCCCTGGGGCCCCAGGGGAGCGCACCTGCAATCCCAACACTTTCTTCACACTCTCGAGGGTTGCTGCCTCCACCCCCCCAGGCCAGCCTACCCGGCTTCTTCCGATGAGGACTTAGCTCCCAGCTCATGTCCCAGATGCTCAGGCTTGACCCTTAAAGCTTCTCCCTTGTCCCCCTACCCCCGCCATCCCCAGCACCACACAAATAACAGGGGAAGAGGACCTAAGCCTGGATCTCGTACAGCAAGACATTTCCGCCCGCTTTGCCCAAACCCCCTGAGCAGTCACAGACAGGCCAGAATGACTGAGCAGACGGAGGCCACGCACACAGCAGCTCGGGTCACTGAAGCACCAGACACTCCAGGGCCACGCATCAACTCCACAGAGCATGCTCGGACATCACCCCCATGGGACAGGGGCACGCAACAGCGTGCACACACGCGCACACACACCTACCCGGCCTGCCTGCTGCTGAGCAGCCCCTGTCAGCGTGGGGATACAACACAGGCAGGAATTGCAGGTTAAACCCACTGAGCTGTCTGCAAGAACCCAGCCCCACCCCCACACAGAGACCCTGTCCCTCGAGTGAGGGACTTCTGGACTACCTTACTCAGGTCCCTCCCCAGCAGCCTCAGAGAAGGTCCAAAGGCCGTCCCCTAGGCCAGTCCAACCTTTCCATTTAGGGGATCCTGGGGACTGCGGTGGGGAGTGGATGAAGGACAGCGCCGCCAGTAACCCTGAGAGGTAACCCTGAGAACTCCAGGAGGGGCTGTCTGACCTGCACCAGGACTGCCAGAGACACGCCCACAGGAGCAAGTGCACTGGGTGGGTCTTTTCTATGTCTGGAAAAGCCTACCCAGGACCATGTCCCCATCACCGAGTGTGCTACCTGCGGATGCCTTCATTCCCGTAACACCTGGAACCTCCAAAGCTCCCCTGCTACCTCCTTCCATAGCCCCTCTCCCCTCAGCCCTGGCTTCACTGCCCCTCACCCTGACCCCTATCTGTACCCAGAGTTGCATCCTTTCTGCCCAGTGAAGCATGCGTCCATAGAAGTCCAACTCCCCAGATCTTAGCCATTTTCCCTTAAGATCCTGCCATCTCTTAACTGACTCGTTCCCTGGAACACTCACTTCAACTTTGTCTCCTCCAGTCTTCCCTTCCTGGCATCTCGGGGACAGAGTGAAGGGCCTCGTCAGTCCTTGCTCTCCAGTGCCATTCTAAATGCCCGGCTCCTCCTTCAGAAGCACAGAATCCTCATGTGCATCACCTCCCATGGGTATCCCCGTTCATCAGGACCCTCTATCCAGAACTGTCCCCTCTGCCAGCCTGCACCAATGCCACCGCTTCAAACCAACCTTCCCTCCAACTCAGTCATCGTCCATCATGGTACATCCTTGACCTCAGATTTACCTCCAAGTCCCCTGCCAGCCATGATCTGCCTCTCCTCTCCCCATCCACACCTACTACGCGAACCCAGAAAAGCCTTAGTTCCCCCACCCGCAACCCACCCCTGGACTTTGTCCATCATGCCCCAGCCTGGTCCCCTGACCATGTACTCCTACAAGGTTCACTGTCCCTCCGGGCACGTGCAGCCACCCGCAGCTATCCAGCCCAGTCTCCACCCCAAGTCACACCACCACCCGCTTCCTGTTTCTGCTTCCAAGCTGCAAAAAGCAGTGGAGAGGTCGCTGAACACTGCAGAGTGAGCTCACAACACTGCAGCGCCCGCACGACCTCCAGCCCGGCCTTCCCCGCAACAGCTGTTCCAGACCTCTCCATCTTCTTAGCCGCGACCTGCTTCACCCACTTGCTGGCACCATGACCTCACCTCCCACATGGCTGAGGACATGGAAGCCAGCCAGCTTAAGCTCCCTCATCGTCCTTCCTATCCACACTGCAGCCACTCTGTCCTTGCTGTCTGGGATGCCTCTAGGGGGAGGGGACATCACCAAGATCTCTTCCAAGGACCGAAGCAGGCTGACCCTGCTTTCCCACAACACTCACCCTCCATCACCTGCTTCCCCGGGTTACACACGTACTCGAGCCCTTCTCCCCTAACTTGCAAAAACCACATACACTACACCACAGACTGATACACCCTCACACATACCTACCCACACACCACTCACATGCACACATACATACACCACACACCACTCACACATATACCACACACATTCACACTCACACATATACCATACCACACACACAAACACCACTCACATGCACACTCACATTCAGATATACCACACCAAGCCAGGCACGGTGGCTCACGCCTGTAATCCCAACACTTCAGGAGGCCAAGATGGGCAGATCACTTGAGGTCAGGAGTTTAAAACCAGCCTGGCCAACATGGTGAAACCCCGTCTCTACTAAAAATACAAAAATTAGCCAGGTGTAGTGGCACGTGCCTGTAATCCCAGCTACTTGGGAGGCTGAGACAGGAGAATCGCTTGAGCCTGGGAGGTGGAGGCTGCAGTGAGCATGGGCGACAGCCTGCACTCCGTCTCAAAAAAAAAAAAAAAGGATATACCACACCACACATACCACTCACACTCACATGTATACACGTACACCACTTGTGTGTATATGTGTGAAAGTATGTATGTGCTCATTCGCTTGTGCATATTCACACATATATATACAATGAATGTATGTGCTCATTCGCTTATGCATACTTTCACACATATATACACAATGACACACTATACACATCACACTGACACACCACTCACACATGCACACACCTTTGCTCACACATGCACACATATACTCATATACACACTCACACAATCACACCACACTCATGCCACTCATACATTCATGCTCACACATGCACATATACTCACATACACATACACCACACCCACACCCACACACTAACACACACACCATTCACACACATATGCCACTCATATATTCACATATGCATATACACACACACACACACCACACTCACATCACTGATACACAGACCTTCCCTTAGTCCTTTTCCCTGCCAATCTTTAAGACCAGGCTACACCAGTAGCCCCACTTCTCACCACCCACTCTCTCCTCAACTCCTCACATTGTGTTCCCACTACAGGGCACAAACAGGCCATCCCAAGACCGGTGACGATTTCCCAACAGTCTAATCTCTAGCCTTGAGTCCTCACTCCCTCAAATACCCCGCTGAAGGGCTCAGCTGTCTTCTCCAAGTGCACCCTGACTCTCCTCCTGACTCTTCTTCCCACACCTCCCAGTCCCTGCTGTCTGTACTCCCTGGGAACCTCCTCAGCTCCGACCCTGACCCTCCAGCGTCACAGTGTCACTGTGTCCCACTACCATGCTAGACATCTCTGGCCCTGTCCTGAAACCTGGCCCTGAATTTCTAACTGAATGACGGCCCCAGCTGAAAGTTCTCCTGGGACCTGTTGCTCAATACGCTGACAGCTGGACCCCTCCTCTTCCCGTCCAAACCATTTCCCCTTCTGGACTTCTCTATTTTGTCAGCAATCTTGTCATCCGCCCACACCCCCAATCTCCAAATCGCCCTGGAGACTTTGTTTTTCCTCTTCCCCTCACCCTTGTCTTCCAGTTGCTTATCCCTGGCTAAGTCCTGGAGGCTGTGCCTTCCCAACAGCTCTGGCACACAGCTCTCACATGCGGGGCTTAATATTCATTGCAGCTAATATTACTATTGCCCAAAAGTGAACTCATACCCATCACTGACTTCCCTCGAATACACATCTCTGCTGGTGAAACTTTCCAGAAAGCTTCCAAAAACACTGCTTTCACCAGCCCTCCTGACCCACCCTGCACCTACTCAAAAATCATGAATGCCTCTCCAGTGCTCAAGAGCTCCTTGGGTGAGCCACTTCACCTCCTATGCCCTCCAGCCCCGCTTGCCTCTCCAAGTACAGCTCCATCATTTTCCTACAGGAACCTTCCACTTTCTGCTCTCCAAACATCCCTCTCCTCTCCGGATTCTTACGTCCTGCCCATCCTTCGAAGCCTCTCCTAATTTGCCAGGCCCCAAGTGGACTCCCTGGTCTGAGTGCCTGTGACTCACAGGATTCTGCAAAGCTCACTGGTCCTTGGCATTTCTTCCTATGCTGTGTCTGAGTGTAAGTAGACATCCACACTATCAGTGGACTCTATGGATGCTTGGACCAGCATCATCATCACCAGAAACTGGAAGGTCTTATTTCCTGAACTAGAAGGCAAGAACCATTTTGTAATTACAGCTTTTGTATTTTGAGCATTCATGTGCTAGATACAGAACCCAACACTCTCTAGGTTATTAGTTCACCTAATCTTTACAACCACTGTATGGAGTAGATAATGTTAAAGATTGAGAAACTGAGGCTCAGGGTTCACCTAACTTGCCCAGTCTAAGGGCTTGGGAGAAGCCCGAACCAGGAATTCCATTCCAGGTCCATCTGACACCTGAAGGCTGAGCTTCTTGCAGAGATCTCGTCCTTCCCATGTCCTACCCTCCTGAGCACAGAGCACAGTGCCCGGCACGTGGTAGATGCTGGCTCAGCCAATGTTTACTGGGGCTGACTCTTATCTCCAAGCCCTCAGGCAGAAAGAGTGAGCAGGGAGATTAACTCAAGACCCAAGAATGGGAAAAACCAAGGTGGGACTGGTGATCTCATCCCTCCCTTTAACTTTCTGGGGTAAAGGCGCAAGGAAAGGTCCACCAGATCCTCCTAATTCAGAGCCTGTGCTCTCTGTGCCCTCCCAGCCAGGCCCCACCCAGCCCCACACCCAGCCAGGCCTCTCCTCCAGAAGAGCATTTTCTTACCACTGTTCCACCAGGCTAACCTC
Organism: Macaca nemestrina; assembly: GCF_043159975.1. NCBI lineage: Eukaryota > Metazoa > Chordata > Mammalia > Primates > Cercopithecidae > Macaca > Macaca nemestrina. The sequence goes on from NC_092128.1 coordinate 15,386,387, forward strand.
AGAGGATGAAACTTCCTATCCCGCCACCCCCGTGTCCACCCTGACTCTCCAATCACCTTCATGCTTCTGTTCTGGCTCCTGACTCAGCCCCGCCCCAGCACCCGGGTCCCAAGCCTTGTCCTATCACCATCCCTTACCTGGTTTTGGTTCTGAGCCGGTGCGGGCACTGGGTGCTGCTTCTCCTGCACTCGGGGCTTCTCCCTCTGCTGAGCATAGGTGAAGCTGGGAGGTTGAGGGGAGCCTGTGCCAGCGGAAAGAGCTTCGGGATGCCCCAATTTTTGATTTGGCTGTGACCCAGATCCACCTGGGGCTCCAGGACTGAACTTGGAAGCCACGGGAGTAAACTTAGGAGTCACTGGAGAAAACTTAGGGGCTGGAGCTGGCGATGAGGCTGGGGGACCTCGGGGCTGGGTGTTAGCCAAAGACACAGGCTGGGGCTGGGACTGGACATGGAGTTGGACCTGAGGCTTGGGCTGGGGCTGGGGCTGAACATGGAACTGCGTCTGGCTCTGAGCTGGAGCTGGAACCTGGGGCAGAGGCTGGGAGCTGGAAGGGGCCTTCCAAGGAGGCAGGGGTGCTGTGCCCCCAGCTGCAGGCTTAGTACTGGACTTGGAAATGAATGGAGTGGCCACTGGTGGGGGGACATATCCAGATGACACCTGCAAGGGGTGGGAGAGGGAAGAGAGATGCAGACAGGAGGACACCATCCTCCATAGCTCTATCCCCTGTCTCTCTGGCCCTGGGCCCTGCTTTTCCTACTCTGCGGTCCCTTACCCGAGCTTTGAAAGGATCATTCTTGGTCATGTCATCCAGCAGTGAGGACAGAGAGTCGATCTCCAAATCAATACTGCTCACCTTCTCCCTGGGCTAGAGGGTCAGAGGTCAGAGCACCTATTCCAAGCCTCCATTCCCCCCACCCCCAAGGCAGAGGTGCAGGGGAGGTAAGAAAGGGCCCTCTTCTCCTCGCCTTGGGGGTGTCCGGTACAGCCGCCCCTCCCAGGCCTCCATACCTGCGGTGGGGACGGTATGGGGGCCTCAGGCCCTCCCTCCTCTTCCAGAGGAGGCGGCGGGGAAGGGAAGATCTCCTCCTCCAGAGGCGCAGGGGGAAATGATTCCTCGATCGGCGGAGGGGGCGGCGGGAAGGCACCTCCCAGAGCACCCTCCGCATCGTCGCCATCCCCAGCGAGGGGAGGTGGAGGCAGGGGAAAGTCTGGGGTAGGAAGGAGAAAGACGTCGCCCGGGGTCCCTCTGCCCCTCACCCAAGCTCCCCTCGGTTTACCGCTCTAACCCCTAACCCAAGAATTCTCTCGAGGGTCCCAGAGCGTGTGGGGACGCAAAGGCGGGGCGCAGGGCGCCCTGGGAGTACCAGGTCAGGAAAGGCCGGGGGCACGGCCAAGGAGTGGTGCAGCTCCCGTTACACTTCGGAAAACGGACCCGGAGGGGAAGATTCGTGCCCCACATTCCCGCCTCCCACCCCCAAGCGGGGGACTTGGAACGGTCCCAGGAGCTCTGGCTCCCAGCCACGAGCTCCACGATGAGGTAAGAACATCTGCTCGGGACAGGGTGGCTGCGCCCAGCCCCCTAGGCAACAACCTTTCCAGACATCCCCAGATTCCCGAAAACAGTGCCCCCCCTCCGGCGCCCGCTGGGGTCCAGCCCCCAAGCCCCGCCGCATACCTTCCGGGGGCGGCGGGGGAATCTCGCCCACCCGGCCCATCTGTGCGCGCTGGGCCCCGGGTGCCGGGGGAGGCTCGCTGTCCCCGGGCCGGAAGGGATTCACTTTGGGTTTTGGGGCCACCACAGGGCCGAACTTCTTCTGCGGGGCGTAAAAAGCCGGAGCCGAGACCGAAACGGAGATCGCGGGAGACGGGCGGGGGGCCGCCATGGCCGGGCCGGGCTGCTGGGGTGGGTCGCCGGGTTACGCAGCGCAGAGCCCGGCTCAGGAGCCCCGGGCGGTCCCAGCTCCCCTTGGCGACCCCCATGCGCCCCCTCCCGGCGCCCCGCGCCCCCTCCCCGTGGGGCCGCCCTGCCGCTCCCCGCACCTCACCGCGGGCCGGAGCGTGCGCGCCGCGTCTCGGGTGGCCTCCTCGGCGCCGGGTCCACGGACTCTGCGTCCCAGTCCGGAGCAGCCTCCAGCCGGGCGGGGAGGGACACACGGAAGGAGGAGGGAGGGAGGAGGGAGGGGGCGGGGAGAGAGCGGCGCCCAGACCATACAAGGAGCGGCCCGGAGAGGGGGCGGGGAGAGCGGGGAAGGGCGGAGCAGGCAGGAAACTCCCCCAGGAAGGGGCCCTGATCCTGCCTCAGGCCAGAGGCTCCGCCGAGGTCCGCCCGCCCCCACCCCACTCCACTCACTGCCGCCCCCGCCGCCCCGGCCCGGCTCAGACCCCCGCTCCCTGAGCACAGGCCTCTGATGTCATTTCCTGACCTGCCCTCCCCCCATGCCCGACCCGCGGGTGCCCGAGATCTGACTCACCGTCCCCCTCCGGGCTTAGCCGGCGGAGGTGGGGCGGGTGCCGCAGAGGTAGCCACGCAGCCCCTGTGCGCCTCCGGCCCGGCCCAGCGACCTCCTCTCCGGCTTGCAGTTACCCGGTCCCCTCCCGCCACCACCCGCTACCCGACCACCTCCGAGTCCGCCTGGGGTGGCCGAACGTATGGAGCTGGGCTCCAGGGTGCACGAGGATGGGGGATGAGGAGCGGGGCGTTCTCCCTCCCAGCACCCCCCAGCTGACTCTGTGCCCGGAGCGGGTGTGTGAGCTGGAACGTCCAGCATTCTCGGGGATACGAACTTCCAACGCTGGGCAGCCTCTTAAGGCTTCTAGGAATTCGCATCCTCCGCGCCCCCGCCATAGGATCGGTTGCGAGAGGGACCGTTCGGGCCCGCGGGGCCGGGAATGGAGGTGGGAGGGCGGGGCCGAGGCGGCGGCCGCCTGCGGACTGGGGACCCGGGAGGACGGACGCGGACGCGGGCTGCTAGTCTTTTACAGCTCTTCAGCGCCCACCACTACCCACTCCTCTAGAAGACCCCGGGCGACGGTGGGGCTCTTGGGCATTCTGAGACTGCCCTTGGTGGAGCCCCCTACTGGCCCGACCGGATTTCTCAGCCTGCGACTCAGCCCCAGGCTACGCGAAAGAGGCCGGACCCGGGTAATTCTTCTAGTTCTTCTTCTTCTTCTTCTTCTTCTTCTTTTTTTAATTGCGCTGGGAAACTTACCCAATCTCGGCCCCAGTTCTTTCCCACTCACTATCTGCAAACTAAGGAGTCATGGCCTTTCGCCCGCTAGTCCAATATGCATCCCTAGGCGCTTCATTTTATCTCCTCTTGTCAGCTTTTACTGCCTCCTGAGGCCTTCCTCTTGTTCACACTGAGTGTCCAGTCCCTCCAAATCTGACTACACTCTACTGGCAAGGAACACCTGGGCCATGTTTTAGAGATCATCCGAAGACTAACACCAAAAGTTTATGAAGAGAAAGCAGAGGCCGAGCTGGAGATGGACCCGGGTCACACCCAGGTAGAGGCAGGATCTAAACTGAAACTGGTGTCAAATCTTTTTGCCTTGAAGCAACACTGGGCAGGATAGAGCAGAGTGAGGTCCGAGTGTGAAGATCCAGCCTGATGCCCAAACTGACGCCTCTTCATTCTCCTCTGCTCCGTCTGTAAAAGTCAAGGGTTAATCCATCTACTTTATTGCATTATATGGAGAAATAAATGAAATGTCATAGCTGTATGCTGTATATGACTCAGTATTATTATTCAAATTCCAGTTCTGCCCAGAATGAAAATTCTGACCCGGTTACACTAAGGCGTTTCCCCCATATGTCCCTTTCTGGGTTGCCAGGCACATCTCTCAGGGGCCTTGGTATTTGTAATGTCCTCTCTTTCCTTCAACCTTATTAAGTCCTTAATTATACCTAAGACGACATCCTAATCACCTTCGCAAACCCCACTGATCTTTTTCTCTGCCATCTCATTGTCTTTGTCACCACCAGTATTTCTCACAGCCACAGGCATGTGTGGCCATGTATGATGGGAAGTAGACAGCGCACACCTCTCTGACACGCTCAAGCCAGTCCTGGGCCTGTCTCTGAAGACCTGTTAGAAATTTCATACTGGATTTCCTGTGCATGTTGGAGATTGTGTCTTGGGCTTCACAGACCAAAAGTCTCATCACAAATCCTTCAAACTATGGCCCCTTTGGGGGAAAAAAAGATAGTTAAGAAGATGATTTCCAGATAACTTCATAGGAATAAAAGCCATCTATCCTCTAAATGTCTCCTTAAGTAATGTGTGTGTGCAAAATAGAGTATGTGTAATTGTTAGGCAGCTGAACCTATTTATAAATCAGAAATAGAAGAGTGCGTAGGCAGGCATAGTTTTACTGACAACTAAGAGCATTCAGGATGCAGAATATTCAAACAAAGACTTTTAAGCCAGCCATTCTAAATACAAGTAGAGACACCCAGAGTATCCCAGAAGAACAGAATCACTGCCCAAGATGTCTCAAGAGGAGCAGCAGAGTCAATGCTCTTAAAATGAAGACAATAAGCTGGGCACAGTGGCTCATGCCTGTAATCCCAGCACTTTGGGAGGCCAAGGCAGGCAGATCACTTGAGGTCGGAAGTTTGAGACCAGCCTGACCAACATGGTAACACCCCATCTCTATTAAAAATACAAAAATTAGCCTGGCGAGGTGGCGGGAGCCTGTAGTCCCAGCTACTGGAGAGGCTGAGGCAGGAGAATCACTTGAACCCAGGAGGCAGAGGTTGCAGTGAGCCAAGATCACGCTACTGCACTCCAGCCTGGGCAACAGAGCGAGACTCTGTCTCAAAAAAAAAAAAAAAAAAAATGCAGGAAATGAACAAGAGTGGTCTTAATGACTGAGCATTTTTCTTAAGTAAGCAATTCTAACTGATATCCTTAGGCAGTATGTGCGAAGTACAGCAAATAAGTTCCTGATTAAAGAATGTCCAACAGCTTAAGACCAGGGCAGGGAGACAGTGAGAAAATGGCCACTGCCCTTTACTACCTAAAACATCTCCACGCACCTCCAAGGATTTATAACCATCAGGAACCAGCAAGTTTTCTTCAAGAGTGCACAGCATAAAGTACCAAGTTAAGAGCGGTCATGGAAGGAAAAGGAAAAGACAGTGTCACGACAAAAAAATGATTTCTAAAATGGAAAGAGAAATGCAACCAGGAGGTTCTTTCCATATGCCAACTGCAGATGGATAGAGGTTCCCTCATAGGCCAGGCACCACGTGAAGCATTCTGAAAACAGCAACAATAGCAGCACCCTAACAATAACATCAACAACTATAATAGCAGCACACGCTGAGAGAATGCTTAGAATATTGTTTGAGGTGCAGTGCTAAGCACTGTAAATATATTAGCCCTGGCCAGGTACAGTGGCTCATGCCTGTAATCCCAGCACTTCGGGAGGCCGAGGTGGGTAGATCACCTGAGGTCAGGAGTTCGAGACCAGCCTTGCCGATATATAGTGAAACCCCATCTCTACTAAAAATACAAAAATTAGCCGGGTGTGGTGACGTGTGCCTGTAGTCTCAGCTACTCAGGAGGCTAAGATGGGAGAATCACTTGAAACTGTGACGTGGAGTTTGCAGTGAGCCAAAATAGCACCACTGCACTCCAGCCTGGGTGACAGATAGAGACTCTGTCTCAAAAAACAAACAAACAAACAAATATATATATATATATATATAAGCCCCATCTAATCATCACTATAAACCTGTGAGGAATATACATCATTACCCCATTTTTAATTTAAGGAAACAGGCTAACTGGATGTTGGATTTTTCACTCTCTAAACTGCAAAAATTTTTTGCAACACAAATATTAAGACTCTCCTGCCCCATCCTTGCTTCTATCCTTGTATTCCATCACTTCTCCTCAGGCCTTCCTACCTCGCCCATCAACAGCCCCTTTCAAGTCTGCCTTCACCCCAACACCCCTACTTTATACCTGTGGGCCACCATTTTCTCTTTCTGTCTCATGACACCATCAAATTCTGTCTGTCTATGTATCTGTCTATCTGCATGTGAACACATACACACATTTTGTATATGCAAGCCATATGTATACGTGAAGACTTCAAGAATTGTTAACAGTACAGTCAGGTTCAGTGGCTCACGCCTGTAATCTCACCACCTTGGGAGGCTGAGGTGGGCGGATCACTTGAGGCTGAGAGTTCAAGACCAGCCATGGCCAACATGGAGAAACCCTGTCTCTAGAAAAAATACAAACATAAGCTGGGTTGGTGGTGTGCGCCTGTAATCCCAGCTACGAGAATTGCTTGAACCAGGAGGCAGAGGTTGCAGTGAGCCGAGATCGTGCCACTGCACTCCATCCTGGGCGAAGGAATGAGACTGTGTCAAAAAAAATAAACAAATAACAAAGAATTGTTAACAGTAGTTGATGTTAGGGAGTAGATAGAGGAGGACAGAAGGCTTTTATACTGTTGTATTTTGTCCCTGTGAACATGTATTACTTTATAATCTGAAAAAAAAAAAAAAGAGAGAGAAATGAAAGAGCCATTGTATCTTTTTCCTGATATCGGAGCACCTGCCTTGCACTGAGTACTGTGTGCACTCAGCCTGCGGCTTCCCACTTGCTACCAGATTTACTGCCCCCCTCATCCCACTGGCCTGCGTGCTAGTACAAAAGAATCTCTCCCTGGAGGGACTGCAGACCCGGTGGGTGATGAACCATGGATGGGTTGGGCGGGCATCAGGATGAGATTAGGGTGAAGCACACAGCAAGACCCAGAGATCTTTGCAGCCAAGGCCAAGGTTGAGCAGCCTCCTGCCCTGTCCAAGGGCCACTCCCCCAAGAGAGGGGTGGGAGTGACAACCACAAATGCCTAGTATTCCTTCTTTCTTCAGGGTCAGCCCAGGAGGCTGACATCAGAGCATCATCCCCTATACACTTTCCCTCCCATTCCCAACCTCAGTTCAGCCAACATTTACCAATTAACTTCTATATTCCAGGCACTCTGGATATCAATAAAAATAAACTCAGTTCTTGCCCTCAAGAAACTCTCCATCTGGGGGGGTGGGAAATACTTAAGTAGATAGTTTTAGTATAATAAGTGTTACGGTTAGAAAAAAAAAATGTTCTAATCACCCGCCCAATAGAGCTGGCTTGGTGTGGTTACTAATTACAGAACCTGGATGGTCTTCTCACCGTGTAACCTCATTATTATCCCACCAGATCAGAAGCAGCAGTGAAGATTCCAGGACCACAGAACGAGAATCAACGTAAGGCATCCAGGGAGCAGAGGTCAGAGAAGCAGAAGGCAGGAGTCCCCTCATCCCAAGGGCTGGGCCAGCAAGCGTCAGCAGCCAGAAATGTGTGGTGGGTGGAAGGGGCAGAGCGAAGCAGATGGTCAGATGGCGAGGAGTCAGCAACCAAGGGAGCCAAGAAGGGCGGACAGGAAAAAAGACCCAAGGCACCAACAGCAGCACAGCCAGGTTGCTGGCACCGAGGCAGCTGCTAGTGGAGCATCAGCTGCCTTCATCCTTCCTGCACCCAGAGGAAGCCAAAATCAGAGAGCCTGGCCCTGAAGCTGGAGTGTTTGTCACTGAAAATAGTCGACTAAGGCACTGGTGGGAGTAAACACTGCAGAGTGGAGGCTGAATGTAGGTAGATAACCCCTCTTGCTTGAGGTGACAAGTACTAGTTGCTTCTAGTTGCTCCCCTACCTCCACTTCCTTTAATAAGGTGGGCTTCATATGAAGAAACCTGCTAGGCTGAACTGACACAGTAAGTGGGTGCTTCTCAGCCACCCTCAGAGCTTGCTCAAGCTTCCTTAGGCTGCCCTTTATGCCACCCCCAGAGATGTGACCCATGTAGCCAATGGACACTGTCTCAGAAAAAGGGAACAGGTGGACCCATTAAGGTCTACCAACAACAGCAGACTCGGAGTCTCAACATGCCTGAGCAAGCCAGTAGACAGGCCTTTGTACCCAAGTGTGAGATGCTACCAGAAGACACTCATGCCATTCAGCCAGCTCCCTGGTTCCAGCAAAGTCGTTCCAGTGTGCCTAAGAATAGTGGAGGAGGGCCCAGTGCGTTTGCTCTATACATTTGCTGACTGAAACTGAGTTCCAGAACCATTGAAATCTCACTCTAGATCAAGGCAGGCCCTGTATTTGGTAAAGCTTAAGGACCTTTATTGCATCACTAATTATTCATTCATGTATTCAGTAAACATTTATTGAGCACCTACTATGTGCAGGACAGTTTGTTAGGTGCTGGGGACATAATAATGAGCAAAGACAGGCATGATCTCAGCCCTTGGTGAGTTCAGGCCTTTAGAGGGTCTCCTAGGGGAGAAAAACACTAATCAAATAATGACAAATAAATGTGAAACTGTAACCGTTACAGGAACCTCAAGAGAAAGGAATAGGATGCATCTGGTAGAAACTATACATGGGAGATGTGACCTGTTTGGGGAGTTCGGTAGAGGGATATCCAAGCAGAGATCTGAACAATAAGTAGAAGTTAAGTATGCAAAGTGGGAGGAGAGAAATATTCCATGCAAAAGGATAAGTGTTTGCACAGCCCTGTGACAGCTGTGCGCACACTGGAGACCCAAAGGCAGGTAGGTGTAGCTGGCAGGTCAAGAGGGAGATTCCTCACCGGAGGCACAGGCTGAGGAAAGGCTGGACAGGTGGGTGCAGAGAGGTTGCAGAGCATGCGAAAGGGTTTCAACTTGATCCTGAGAGCAGTGGGGAACCACTGCAGAGTTTTGGGTTGAAAAGAGGGGCACGAAGAGACTTGGGAATTTTGGAAGTGTCACCCTAGGGACAGTGTGGAGGGTCACAGGAGGGGTCAGTGCAGATGTGTGTAGGACAATGAAGAGGTTCTGGTAGAGCTCGAGGTGCAAGGGAGGAGATTTGTGGAGATGGACAAAGGTAGCTAGATTAGAGAGCTTTGTAGGACATGAACTCGTCCACAGAAAGAGTAGGATAGAAAGAGAAAGAGACACCACAGGCCCATCCCAGCTTCTGGTTGGTACCTATGTGGAGCGTGGTACTCTCCACTGAAAAGTACACGTCTGGGAGTGAGATTGTGTGTTTCATTCTGGACGTACTGAGAACGAGTAGGCGTACAATGGGCAGTAGGATATCCAGGTCCAAGGCAGAGAACAGAAAATTATACTGAAGATCCACATTTATGAGTCATCTGCCTTCACATAGCAATTTGAAGCTGTTATTGGCTGGAAAAAAAAATCACCTATCCTATCAAATACTGCATGAACAGTCGAGAGGGCTAGGATATGGGCTTTGCTGGATTCTAGCATTTTATGGATAGGTGGAAGTGGGAGGTATGCACTTTCTGAGTAAAAGTCACCCTTACTCAGATGCAAGGCACATCTGCTCTTCCCCAGACCTCCGAGTCTCTGCCAGCAGTGAAGAAAGGATGCTTACTCCTCCCACTTCTCCTGTACTGTGAGTGTAGGAGTGCCTTGCCCACAGCTGCTCGCTTGGAGACCACCAGAGCTAATTTTAAGTCCCTTTTATTAACCCCAGAATGTCACTCATGGGAAGAAGCCCTTAATTCCTAGCTCCCGCTAAACCTTGGGCCCTGGCTCGCCTCCTGAAAACCGGTCCAGGGTGCCTTCAGAGCACGTAGGCCCTTTTCAGCAAGCAGTCCTCTTTTTTTGAGAGTCCTCTCTCCTTCTTACTCTAACCTGGATCATCCCTGAGGACACATCTCCTCGGCACCCGCCGCCAAATGGCAGGCAATGTTTTCCCCATAGCCCTGAATGTGGAACAGATATCTCTTTGAACTCTCATTGCTACATCCAGACAATTCTCCCTGCCTCCTTCCTAAAATCCCCCAGTTTTGAATGTCATGTAATTAAACTACATAACTACTGCCCATCCTATATAGTCATCTGTTGCCCTGGGTCACACAACCTCATTACTTTCTCTTGCTCTATTGCCCAGGCTGGAGTGCAGTGGCGTGATCTCAGCTCCCTGCAACCTCTGCCTCCTGGTTCAAGCGATTCTCCTGCCTCAGCCTCCTGAGTAGCTGGGATTACAGGTGTGCACCACCACACCCAACTAATTTTTGTATTTTTAGTAGAGACGGGGTTTCACCATGTTGGTCAGGCTGGTCTCGAACTCCTGACCTCAAGTGATTCTGCCCGCCTCAGCTTCCCAAAGTGCTGACATTACAGGCATGAGCCACGGTGCCTGGCCAAAAGTAAAAATAAATGAATAAAAAGAAAAAAATAAATGAGTAAGTCTACATACCCAAACATGTAACTACTAGTGGTGTAACCACTATTTTTTAAATTATTTATTTATTTATTTATTATTTTTTAATGTTTTTGAGATGGATTTTTGCTCTTGTTGCCCAGGCTGGAGTGCAGTGGCATGATCTCGACTCAACTGCAACCTCCGCCTCCCGGGTTCAAGCAATATTCCTGCCTTAACCTCCCAAGTAGCTGGGATTACAGGCACCCACCACGATGCCTGGTTAATTTTTGTATTTTTAGTAGAGACGAGGTTTCACCATGTTGGCGAGGCTGGTCTCGAACTACTGATCTCAGATGATCCACCTGTCTCAGCCTCCCAAAGTGCTGGGATTACAGGCATGAGCTGCTGTGCCAGGCCTTAAAAATTATTCATGAGGTATTTTACTGTTTTGGCACTAAGTCGTGGGATTTTGGTGTGTATTTTACACTTACAGCATGTCTCAATTCGCACTAGTCCCATTGCAGGTGGTCAAAGGTTACACATTGCTGGTGGCTCCCACATTGCATAGCAAGTTCTAAATAGACCCTGAGCCATCTCTTTACAATCCTAGTTTTAAGCCACACTTTCTCCAACCAGCTCCTTCTATTTTTCTAGTCATTCTCATTTTGAGCTTCAACAATCCCTTGACCCACTGGGACCTGCCATTCATGTCCATACCAGCTGACATTTCCTGGATAATCATTAGAGTCACTCCCTTGCATCTGTCTCAACTTCCTGTGCCTCTTTCTCACCCTGTGGTGCTCACTTGGCAAAACCCCAGCCTGGGCTGAGTCCAATTCTACCAACTCCATGCCTGCACCCACGCAGCTCGGTGGCGCTAGAGAAAAACACACAGCCCTTCTGACAGATCTCGTAAACTCCATGGCTGTGAGCTGCAGATGCCATCTGACCATTCTATGTCCTGATAAACATACCAGTCTCGTTTTTCCATCCAGTCTCCTACTCTCTCGGAAGGCTGCTAGACCTTCTCCTCTCTCTCCATGTCTCCTTCCACATCCTCATGCATAGCTGATGCCTTGCTTCCTGTTGCAAGGAGAAAATTAAACAAATTGAAAAAAAACCTTTCCTAGGCTCCACCTACATTGAATCAAACTAATTCCACATGCTCTCTGGCCTCATCTCCCAGCAATCATTTTGCCTCAGCCACAATGGCCTTGTCACTGTTCCTCCAATGTGTAAGGCACATTCCCATCTCAGGGCCTTGCATTTGCTAGTTTCTCTGCTGGGAAGGTTCTTCCACAGACCTGGATGTTTTCCACAGATCTGTATGGATCACCCCATTATCTCCATCATAGCCTTCCTCACATGCTGACCTCTCAGTGAGGCCTCCCATGACCATCCAGTTTAGAATGACATATACCAGCCCTTTCGTTATTATCCACCTGTTCTTTTTTTTCCTTTTCTTTCTTTCTTTCTTTTTTTTTTTTTTTTTTGAGACAGGGTCTTGCTGTGTTGCCCAGGCTGGAGTGCAACGGCATAATCATGGCCCACTGCAGCCTCTACCTCCCAGGCCCAAGCGATCCTCCCATCTCAGCTTCCCAAGTAGCTGGGACCACAGGCATGTGCCACCAGGCCTGGCTAGTTTTCTTTTTCTTTTTGTAAAGACAAGGTCTCCATATGTTGCCCAGGCTGGTCTTGAACACCTGAGCTCAAGCAATCCTCTCACCTCAGCCTCCCAAAGTGCTGGGATTACAGGCATGAGCCACCATGCCTGGCCCTTCCTTAATTTTTCTTCATAGCAATTATCACCTTAAATATATCATTCCATCCTGGGTTTTGGCACTCCCCGCAAACAATTCAGTCTCTTAATTGTTGTATTGCTGTTTCTTCCCCACCACTTCTCACTAGACTATAAGCCCCATGACAGCAGGAGTTTTAGACCATAGCACCTAGAGAGGTACTGACATAGAGTAGGTGCTCCCTAAATACTTGTAATATGGAATAAATGAATGAATAATGGAAAAAACTAACAAAAAAAGACAAAGAAGGAGCAGTCGGAAAGTCAAGAGGAGAACCAGGAAAGAGTGTTTGGAAATGAGGAAGTAACCATGAGTCCCTCACGAGGGTATGAAATGCCCCTAATGTGCCACTTAAGGTTAGAAATGAACAAAATATGTTGACATGGAGGCTAAGGGTGTTACAGGAAAGAGGTCCCTATCCAGACTCCAAAAGACGGTTCTTGGATCTTGCACAAGAAAGAACTCAGGGCGAGTCCATAGAGGAAAGTAAAAGCAAGTGTATTAGGAAAATAAAGGAATAAAGAAAGGCTACTCCACACACAGAGCAGCCCTGATGGCTGCTGGTTGCCCATTTTCATGTGTTTTTTAAAAATTATATGCTAAACAAGGGGTAGGTTATTCATACTTCCCCATTTTAGACCATAAGGTAACTTCCTGACATTGCCATGGCATTTGTAAACTATCATGGTGCTGGTGGGAGGGTAGCAGTGAAGACCAGAGGTTACTCTCGTGGCCATTTCAGTTTTGGCGGGTTTTAGTCAGCTTCTTTACTGCAACCTGTTTTATCAGCAAGATCTTTATGACCTATGTCTTGTGCTAACGTTTTATCTCATCCTGTGACTTAGAATGCCATAACCGTCTGGGAACACAGCCCAGCAGGTCTTAGCCTTATTTTAACCAGCTCCTATTCAAGATGGAGTTGCTTTGGTTCAATCGCCTCGGACAGGGGAGCCCCCTGTGTGAGCTGCTTCAGTAGAGTGAAGATGCCAGATTGGGTGAGTTGAAGAGTGCAGAGAAGTGAGGAAATGGAGAAGATGAGTGTTGGCAGCTCTTTCAAGAATTTTGACTGTGAGAGAAACTAGAGATCCAGGAAGAGAAAGATCAAGGGGCAAATTCCAGCTCCCACCTTAGAAGGAAGACATTGCTTGCATTCCTTGGCCCTGCCCCCAACACGGTTTTCCACCATCAGTAATAAAATTTGGCCTTGACTACCACTAGCCACCTCATGCATATACATGAACAAAGAAGTTGGAAAGGAAATTTTTCTTTAAGTTAAAGAGAGAAACACACCCATCACGTGGCATTCAAAATTTCCAGTGTCCTTTGGACTTTCCTGCCCACGTGGGTCCCCTGGCAGGATAATTGTGATTGATTGATTCAGTGAGTGAACAGCTTTCAAGTAGATCCCCACCCAGGAGAGCAATGCCTTGTCCCTATTAGCTTATCACCGTCACAAAACCTTAACCAAACAGTGGTCTGAACCTACACACTAGGATTACATACCCATTCTTAAATGAGCTCTGAACTGCTAAGTTAGAAAGAACAATGGCTTTTTTTTTCTTTTAATTTTATTGTGGTTGGTAAGAATGCTTATGAGGAGATCCACACTCTTAAAACTTTTTTTTTTTTTTTTTTTTGAGATGGAGTCTTGCTCTGTCGCCCAGACTGGAGTGCAGTGGTGCGATCTCAGCTCACTGCAACCTCCGCCTCCAGGGTTCAAGCAATTCTCCCGCCTCAGCCTCCTGAGTAGCTGGGAATACAGGTGTGCGCCACCATGCCTGGCTAATTTTTGTATTTTTGATAGAGACGGGGTTTCACCATGTTAGCCAGGCTAGTCTCGAACTCCTGACCTCAAATGATCCATCCGCCTCGGCCTCCCAAAGTGCTGGGATTACAGGTGTGAGCCACTGCGCCTGGCCAAAACATTTTTTTAACTCGTTTTATCTGCAAGGAGTTGAACAGTCTCCATGAGCAAAAAGATTATGAGGCCTGAGCTTATTTCAACAGGGCTTAATGTTATAATAAAAATCATAGAAAAATAATATAACATAGCTTTAGAGATGCATCATAGGATAAGGAGAAGAATGTTAGACTAAGAATTAGAGGACCTGAATTTTGGTTGCAGTTCAACCACTTACTAACTCAGCCACTTACTAACTGTGTGACTGTAAAAATCTGAGAGGTGGATTTTCCTTGTCTGTGGAAGTACAGCAAGGAACTTGATTTCTTTTCTTTCTCTTTTTTTTTTTTTTTTTTTGAGATGGAGTCTTGCTCTGTCGCCCAGCCTGGAGTGCAGTGGCGCGATCTCGGCTCATTGCAAGCTCCACCTCTTGGGTTCATGCCATTCTCCTGCCTCAGCCTCCTAAGTAGCCGGGACTACAGGCGTCCGCCACCACGCCTGGCCAATGTTTTATATTTTTAGTAGAGACGGGATTTCACCGTGTTAGCCAGCATGGTCTCGATCTCCTGACCTCGTGATCCGCCCGCCTCGGCCTCCCAAAAAGCTGGGATTACAGGCATGAGCCACTGCACCCGGCCAAGGAACTTGATTTCTAAGTACTCACCTAGTTTTAATACTCAGTCATCTGTAACTAATGCCCTATATATCCACCACTCTTTCATTGTCAGGAAAATGCCTTCACTGTTTTTTCTCTGGACTTGATTGCCTCACTTAAATAAGGACATAGCCAACTAGAGCTACAACTACCCATTATGTATTAAACACACTGTTTAGGAACAGGACCAGTTGTGGGAAAGGATAGTTAGACTTTGTAGCTGAAACAGATCTCCGCCCAAACAAGTGTTTGCAAGAGAAATCCAAGCTGAGGTTGCAGGATATTCCAAAAGCTAGCGAAGGAAAAGAATTGGGGAACCCAGAAGGAAAATATATCAGGAATCTGAGAGGTAGGCTGTCAGCTGTGCCTGGTGATAGAGAATTCTGACAGGTTGATAGAGCCTCAACCACCAGGCTGCGGTTTAGAGGCAGAAGCTGGGGAGGATGGCTTATAAGCATAAGGCAGGAGCTCTCTCCTAGAGGAGTGTGCATCAAGGTGAGGGCTAAGGGGTCTGAGCAGGGGAGACAGGGAGGCTCCAGTGGTGTGATATGACATCTGCTGCCCCTCTCGCCTGAGTTCATAAGTACTAGACAGGCAGCTACTGGAGACGATCAGGACAAGCCTTCCAGTTCCGGTTCTCATTGGTTCTCCATGGAGGAAGGAGTATAAAACTGGCAGATAGGCCTACTGAGGCTGGAACAAACAACTGCCTTGGATTCCATATTTGATCTTTCCCTCTCTTTGTCAATGCTCTGAGATTTGCTTGACCTTGAAAGATCCCATATGGTTCCTCTCTCTGGGATTGATGAACTCCATTTTTTACTGCCCACCTGGCCTCTGACTCATGGTTGCCCACACTCTATGCCCTGCCTCCTTGGTCCTGGCATCCTGCCTGGTCGCTGCTGCTTGTGGCCTGGTCATGGCGAGGACACCCCGAGGCGCTGTGTGTGCTTTGGGCCTGACTAGGAAGCAGCAGGAAAGTGCTGACATTCTTCCAGGCTTTCTGGCAGATATGCAGGATCCCTGGCTTGACTTTTGTCATCAGAATGTTTGGATGGAACCCCTAAATCTGCAGTAGGGGTTGCAGGCTTTCCCACAGACCTGCTTCCTAAAGAAAACACAGGGCAAATGCATCCCCTTGGTCACCTGAAGCATAGGCTCTATGACAGTCACCAAAGAAGCAGTTGTCTGGGCACTCTCTTCTGCTGAATCCTGCGGAACGTGATTTGGGGACGTTGACCTGCCCATGCAGGAGGGCTTTGGCTCATGGAGACCTGGGGACTGCACCAAGGAGAATGTGTCTGCCACCTTTGCCCATGCTGGTAAGCTTTCTTTTTCTTTTTCTTTTCTTTTTTTTTTTGGAGACGGAGTCTTGCTCTGTTACCCAGGAGTGTGGTGGCATGACCTCGGCTCACTGCAACCTCCGCCTCCTGAGTTCAAGCAATTCTTCTGCCTCAGCCTCCTGAGTAGCTGGGATTAAAGGTATGCACCACCACACCCAGCTAATTTTTGTATTTTTAGTAGAGACAGGGTTTCACCGTGTTGGTCAGGCTGGTCTCAAACTCCTGACCTCGTGATCTGCCCGCCTTGGCCTCCCAAAGTGCTGGAATTATAGGTGTGAGCCACGACCCTGGCAATAAGCTTTCTTATCTAACTAAAAATGGGAGTGAGCTCACCTTAGATCCCCAATATTTTACAATATTTCAAGCCTTATCTAAAAGTCAAATGAGCATGACCTGTGCTGGTCTATCTTTCATAGTGTCCAATAGATCAGAGATTGGTAATGTGAGGCCTTTTTGTCTCCACCACCGACACTGAAACCATAGAACTTCTGCCATGGACTCTCTCATCCTCTATAACTGGCTGAGCCATCCTTCCTCAGCAAACTTGCTGTGCCCCAGCACAATGGCCAGGACCCTCATCTGTTGATTACTCTGGGAACCCAGCTGGAGATGGCAGGTAGGGGTCGGGGAGAGAACTAAATCAACCACTAGGACAGATTCTATGGCCACTTCCTACTCTGTGGGAATACAGCTTACACACTGCGAACACCTGCACTCATCCATGACTTGCCTCTGAGTCTGCCCCTGTGTATGAATGGGGTCCCTTGTCAGCACCCTAATGCCCCTAAACCCCACTCTTGGTCCCCCTGTTGACTGAGTGTTTAGGAAATCACTCTGATTTTAAAGAAAATAGACCTCAGGCTGGGTGCAGTGGCTCACGCCTGTAATCCCAACACTTTGGGAGGCTGAGGCAGGCGGATCACCAGAGGTCAGGAGTTCGAGACCAGCCTGGTCAACACGGTGAAACCCCATCTCTACTAAAAATACAAAAATTAGCCAGTCGGGTGCCTGTAGTCCCAGCTACTCTAGAAGCTAAGGCAGTAGAGTTGCTTGAACTTGGGAGGCAGAGGTTGCAGTGACCCGAGATCTCACCACTGCACTCCAGCCTGGGCGATAGAGCAAGACTCCATCTCAAAAAAAAAAAAAAAAAAAAAAAAAAAAAGAGAATATAGACCTCTGTTACTGACCGTTGTGATTTCCACCCAGTCCCCAAAACTGTTCTTACAAGTTCTCCAGCATCAGCACTCTCACTTCTGACCTGTAGCAAACAGGGTATTTGAGAACCACTAGGAGTGCCCCAGAGCTGCCTGATCTTCAGGGCTGCCTCAAGATAGAGACTCTGACACCATACAAGGACATTGATAAGTAGGGACTAAGACACTTATCATCAGTATTTTATGAAAGCACCAAAGAGTTATTGCTACAAACCACTCTGAAGAAAGATCATTGCTTTTCCATTTCAAAATTTAGAAATGTAGATAGATGTATTCCTCTCTTCAGCTTATGGTCCCACCTTAATTAGAGAAAGACAAGCGTGAAAGAATGTGTATCCACTTAAATGTCCTGGACTGAGTAACTTTAATTTTTTTAAGTGAACAAATAAAGCACTTTCTACAAAATCCGGAATGGATTTTCCATCTGAGGAGCTGAGTTTAAATGCTGGCTCTTTTGCCCAGGTGCAGTGGCTCACGACCATAATTCAAGGATTTTGGGATCCTGCGGAAGGAAGATTGCTTGAGGCCAGGAGTTCAAGATCAGCCTGGGCCATACAGTGAGACCCTGTCTACAAAAATAAAAAGTTCAAAAATTAGCCGAGTAGGCCAGGTGTGGTGGCTCACGCCTGTAATCCCAGCCCTTTGGGAGGCCAAGGCGGGTGGATCGCTTGAGGCCAGGAGTTCTAGGCCAGCCTGGGCAACATGGTGAAATCCCATCTCTACTAAAATATGCACATACAAAAAATTAGCCGAGTGTTGGGGCACATGCCTGCAGTCCCATCAACTTAGGAGGCTGAGGCAGAAGGATCACTTGAGCCCAGGAGCTTGAGGCTGCAGTGAGCTATGATCACGCCATTGCTCTCTAGCCTGGTGAGCGTGAAACCCTGTCTCAAAAACAAAACAAAATTAAACACACACACACACACAAAAGGTGCTAGCTCTTTCTCTTTCCAACTGGGAAATCTTAGGGAAAAGGAAGTTAACTGAATTCTCAGTCCCAGTTCTCTCAACTGCAAGGCAGAAAGAATATCTTTCTTAGAGGTTTGTAAGAATAGACTGAAAACTCTATTCTTTAAATCAATGGTAAATTGATATTTGCACTTTAAAGTGCGTTTTATTTTTTTCTCTATCTCTCTCCTTCTGACTCTCAATAGATGATCTCGCCTCCTACTTGTCAGAGAAAAGTAGATGTCGTCAGACGGGAATCCCTCATTCTCCCGACACTAAACATGCAGCCCACTGGCATCTGCCCCGTCTTCCCTGCTGCTGGAAGAAGAGCTGGACTCCTCCCGTATAGTCTCATCCCCCTCCCTGAGCTCTGCTCCCATCTCTTGAGGTGGTTTTAGGAATTTACATTCAATATTGATTAATCTTCCCTTCTCTTATACTTTGAGCCTCCCCTTCTCAATTGAATATTTTCATAGACCTTTAACTTTGATCTAATATATCCCAATAAAATAAAAGGAACACTTGATTAAGTTGTATTTTGCAGCCGTCTCTCCATTTGTTGGGATGGATGTGAAGCTTTGGTACCTTCTTTCAATCCTGCAGGTACCACTGAAGTACCTACAGTTGTCCCTGGAGACCCTAGCTGCAAAATGGGATAAGTGTCTTGCCTGATCATTTTATCTGCGGGTTAAGCCCCTGCAGAATTAGTGAACCCCCCCAACTGAATATGTATTTTAAGTCCAGAAGTTCTTAAACATTTATGTGCCCCGGACCTCTTTGGCAACCTGGAAAGTCCATGCTTCCCTCTCAAAATAATATTAAAAGTATAAAGTAAAATACGTATAATTACAAAGGAAATCAACTATATCAAAATGTAGTTATAAAATTGTGATATCATAATACATCTGCTTCCTTTTATGGAAGCATTAAATCAGAAAAGGTAGAGGCAGGTTTAATACTACCATAATTTCAAAGTAGTGATAGACATTAAAGGATATTGTAAAAAATCTTCAGGTAATACAAACATCTGTGACTTCTATTTGATTAAGACACAGTATGATACAATACCTCAAATACTACTGTGGTTTTCTGTCTACTTGTATAACTGAGGTAAATGGGGAATTTCAGTTACAAGTGACTGAATGTAAAAATGGAATTTTTCCCATCCACAGTTATAGACTCTGGGTTCTGTCCATGGGTCCTGGGACAAGAATCTCAGTTTTAGATAGTACTGTCGCTGAACTTGATTGGTTCCTTTTGTCCAAGAACTATCCACAGGAGATTAGGAACACACACCAGCAACAACAGAGAGAATGGAAGGCATAGTCTCACCTTGGGGCTGTGTCTCAAAGGGGAAGGGTTAGGAAGTGCCAGCGCCACAGTGGGGGCATTCTGCCAAAGTCCTATATTTTTAGACTTTGGAAATGAACTGGTTAATATACTGATTTCATTGTCGAACTAAAACCTTTGAGTGGCGGCAGAGACTTACACAGGCTTTCCCATAAACTACTTGGGATGGAAAGAACGACAAGACAGGAGGAATGTGTGTGTGTGTGTGTGTGTAATTTGTTTGTCACCCAGGCTGGAATGCAGTGGTGCAATCCTGGCTCACTGCAGCCTTGACCTCACTGGCTTAAGCAATTCTTCCACCTCT
The DNA here is from genome assembly GCF_043159975.1 of Macaca nemestrina. Lineage (NCBI taxonomy): Eukaryota > Metazoa > Chordata > Mammalia > Primates > Cercopithecidae > Macaca > Macaca nemestrina. The sequence goes on from NC_092128.1 coordinate 15,406,124, forward strand.
GCCCCCTGAGTAACTGGGCCCACAGGCACCTGGCACACACACCCCGCTAATTTTGTATTTTTTGTAGAGACAAGGTTTTACCCTGTTGCCCTCTGCTTTCAAACTCCTGGGCTCAAGTTATTTGCATACCTTGGCCTCCCAGAGTGCTGGGATTACAAGCGCGAGCCACGGCGACTGCCTGTGTGTAATTGTTAAAGAAAAATGGGTATACTCTAATTCTTATAGCCTATTGTTTTACAGTGTCACAATAGGCCATGAACAAGTTTCCATGTCAACAAATGCAGTCATGAGATATTATTAATGTCTGCCTAATATTCTATTATGGACGTATACCATAATTTATTTAATACATCCCCAGGTTTGAATGTATAGGTTGTGTATAACCTTCCTTATCATGTAAACAGTGCTCTGATGAGTGCTGTAGTTAAATTGTTGTCCACATTCTATTTTTATTTCTTTGGAATATTCCTATAAAGGGAATAGTCATAGGACAATTCAGTAACAACCACAACAGCGATAGATATTTTAAAGATTTTTTTTTTATCAGTACTGTCAAATTGTCCTCAAGAAGGGTTGTTCCAGTTCATACTAGAACTAGGATCTTTGGCCTTGGCTTAGAAGATGGCAAGGAGACTGGGACAATGGCCCTAACTAGTGAGAAGTAGCAGAACCTTTGTATAAGAAGCCCTGCAGGGAGCAGGAAGGAAGCTGGCCAGGAATATGCCTAGAATATTCTACTTTTTTGTGTGTGGGTAGCGGGGAGGGACTGGAAATACCTTCAAGACAGAATGAGAGATGGGACTGAGTCTCCAAGACCTGGAATCCCTCGTGTTAAATCATTTGGATAAATGCAGCCTTATATAGTTGTGTTAAGGAGACCAAGGGGAGGGGTTTGCATCCAAGTTGGGACCACAGTAAGAGATACATAGTCATATATAAATATATGTATTACTCAGGGAGAGCCATAAGGAGACAGAAGTTTCAGGTGGGAAGGCAAGAGCATAATGGCCACGTGGTCCATTGCCTCATTACCTGGTCAGTCCCCTGTCGTGTTTTCTCTGCTCAAATAATAGGGATATGTGGGCAACTAGAATAATGGAGGTTCTTTGTTCCTTTTTTTTTTTAAATCATCTCTCCATCTTCTTTCCTTTGCAACTGGACAGCATATTCCATGAGAACAGAAACCGATACTTCTTTTATATAACCAACAATAGTAGATATGAAAAAAGAAAATGCTTTCTAATTCTCTCCACTGTTGAAATAAGGTGGCAGATCCTGCCACAAACTACACTAAACGATTAAAATCTAAGCAGACCTGCAACTGATTATTATCTCTTTCCTTCCCGCAGTTTTATAGATGTAGATTTGGTTTATTTCTTCATGCACATACACCAAAGGTGGATTCTCTCACCATAATCCCATCTCCCCAATCTGCAGTTCAATTGTTAGCGTCTTCTCCCACATCTTCATCTGCCACCCCATGGGATGTAGCTCTCCACTCACAATCTAAAGGTTACAAAGTTACATCCATAAGACTTAGTTTCCCTGTTAGGAGCCCACATCGGGGACCCCTGGCCCATTACCTTCTCTCTCTGCAACCTCGGAGGGACCAAAAATGGGCGAGGTGCAGTTAGAGCCTGGATGGGCACTTGCTTCTGTGAATGCCCGCCTGCCCACTCTCTCACACTTTGGGCTTTCTGGGTACAGCTTAGACAAAAAGGTCTCCTTGCCCTTTCTCATACATCTTTTCTGGACTCCACTTCTTGCCTGGTGTAACCAAAGTGCTCACTTAACCCTTGCAACTTAGACCTTCATCTCCTCCCCATGTATCTACCTGGCCCCATCCCACGAGCCAGAGGCCAATCTTTCTCTTTGCTGCTTCGGGACCGCCTTGCTTTCATTTGTCCAAGAAGACCACGTCTCAGAAAAGTTAAATTGGATTCAAGACGATGTCTTCTAGCCAGCCTCGGGTCCTGACATTGTTGTTAGTCTACTGCGAATAAACTATGCTCGTCATACTCTCCCATCCCCAACCAGGCCTGGAGCTCGACTATCTGCATATCCCCACACCCACCCCTGAATGTCCAGCGAGCATAGAGAAGTGACCCACACGATCCACTTGCAAAGACTTCATGTTCTGTTTGGGTGGACAAAATAGCGCACTTGAAACGCAGAGCCCAAAGCTGTGTCCAATCACGTTTCTGTGTGTGTCCCAGATGCGGCCCCAGGAAGAAAACAAGTGTTTGCGGAATTTGGTGGCCAAAGGCCCTTCGGCCCGGCTTTATTCTCACCACCACCCCACTTCCTCTCAGGGCATCCCCTGCCCCCAGCCCGCAAAATCCATCAACCAGAACCTCGGGGTAGGCCCTGGGTTCGTGCCCCGGCTCCCGAAACCCAAGCCGGGGTTCTCCAGGCGAGAGCCCCGGGAAAGGGGCTGGGTACGGGCAGGCGGGGGGGCGCGGCGGCGGGGGCCCCAGATCCCCGAGGGAGCGCCGCGGCACGGCCGGGGCAGGGGCGGGGAGGCGTGGGGCGCAGCCAATCCCCGGGCCGCCCCCTCCCCGGCCGCGGCGAGCCGAGCCGGGGCGGGGGAGCCAGGCGGCGGCGGCGGCGGCAGCGGCGGCGGCGACGGAGCTGCCGTGGGGAGGGATGGAGAGGGGAGGGGGGAGCGGAGCCGAGCGGAGACAGCCGCGGCGCTGCAGAGCGGCTGGGGCGGCGGCGCGGCTCCCGGTGCTCCCCCCGGCGCGCGCCCCGAGTCGGTGAGGGCCCGGTCAGGCGGCCCCCGGAGCCATGGGCTGCATCGGCTCCCGGACTGTGGGTGGGTACCGCGGCCGGGCGGGGACAGGGCTGGGCCCCCCGGGCCGCCCTCCCACCCCCTCCCCCATCCCTCTCCTCGCGCGTCCGGGCGCCCCGCTCCGCACCCGCCTTGCCCTGCTAGCTCCTTCACTTTCCCTCCGTCCGCCCGCGGTCCCTCTGTCCCTCCTTCCTGCCCGCTCTCCTCTCGCGCCTCCGGGGCTGCCATCCCGCTCGGCTCGGTTCGTTCTCCCCGTCGCCCTCCCGCAGGCGCGGTCCTCTCCATCCTCTCCATCGTCCTCCTCTCCTCTCCTCCGACGCTCGGCCCGACGCTCGGTCCCCTCATCCCTGCCCCTCCAGGCCATCCACCTCTGCTCCGCCGTCCCCAGCGCCTCCTCGCATTCCCCACTCCGGAGCAGCCCCCCGCGAAGGATCCCCGGCCTCCGCGCCAGCCCCGAGTCTCTTTCGCACGCCCCCCACGCCACCCCCTGCTGCCGCCTCCATCTGGCTCGGGTGCTTTGCCCCATCTCTCTCCCTCTCCGTTGCCTTTTTCTGTCGTTCCTGCCTCCTCCGATTCGCTTTGTTCACGTGCGTTTTCCCTCTGGGGCGGGGGCGGGATGAGTCCGGGTTCCACGCCCGGAGGGACCGGGCCAGGGCCGGGTGGAGGGAAGGGGCTGGGGGACGCGGGGAGGAGGTGGGGGCTTCGAGGCGCTGAGAGGGGTCGGGAGCGCGCGGCCCGGGAGGGTGGGGCCGGCCCTGCCTTGGCAGCCGGGGACCCGCCGGCACCTGTCAGCGGGGGCCGGCGGGGCGGGGCCGGCTCTTTATTTACCTTTGACGCGGGGAGGGAAGAGAGGCGCCTCCTAATCCACCTTCTCCCTCCAGCTTCTGCCTGGCTACCGCCCCAGACCCCCACCCAGGCATCCACTCCGCTCTCGCCGCTCAGCGAATTCATCCAGCCCTCTCCCACCCCCTCCCCCATTCTTCCCCTTTCCAACTCCCAATTTCTCCCGCCTACACCTCCTGGTGACCTCAGGCTGAGAGAATAATTCGTATTATTATTACAAACAAACTCACTCTCCAGAAGCCTGATTTCCCTGAGACCGGTTTATTTCCATGGATACCCCCTCCTCCTCTGCTTTCACCCCTTCTCCCTGGCTCTCTCCCTCCCCGCTGCCCCCCACAGCTCTGACTCAGCTCTCCGTCTCCCACAAAGGCCACCCCCCGCTCCCCTCTCCCCCCGCCGCTGCCCTCCCCTGTCTCCCTTCTCCTTAGGCTCTTCTCCGCCTGCCCCATTCCTGCTGTGTCCCGAGGGCCATCTTTTCTCTTTTCCCCCAGTCACCACCCCGCGGAGCCCCAGGGAAGAGCAGGCCAACTTTGGAGGGTCCTCCCTCCTCAGTCCAGTTCACCAGCCCCTTCCTTTCCCCCACCCCTGCTGATGTGCGGAACGCCTCCTCGTGCCCAGCCCCATTCAATGCTCCCCTTCCCAAAAATGGAGCTGACCCTAAACTCACAATTGTAAAACCTCATAAGTATAAAGGGTCTGTATGGTCAGATGGTTCAGGCAGTCATCTGATGCTTGAATAGTCCCTGTAGGAAGACCCAAGCTGTTCTTCCCCAAGACTTCCCGGAGCACCATCCTGCCCTCAGTCCAGGAGTCTCCACCAGGAGCTCTGTCCTGGCTCTAACAAGCACCCTCCTTCCCCTGAGTCCTGCAGTTTCCCACTCAGCCCTCAGACCCTGTCCACCCCTCCCACCATCTTCTGTCTTCTCTCTGACTTGAATTCCTATTTTCTTAATTCCTATTTTTAAAAGTTCTCTCTTCTCCTTGTGCTCCCCACCTTCCCTCCACTTTAATCCATCACTTGTCTCCCTACAGTCAGGTGAAATGCCTCCAGGTCACCCTTGGCTTCTCCGCTCACTGTTTCTGGGAGGACACACCCAGCTCCTTGCTATCCAACTCCTGCCTCAATTCCCAGGAGTCCTCTTCCAGTCAGTCAGACTCACGGACGCTTAGGAAGGGCCCACAGTGGGAGACACATCCCTGCCACCCTAAGCCTAGAGAAAAGCCCTTCACTAGAGCAGTTCTGCCCTTATCTATAGACTTGTAATAGAGAACAGCCCAGCTCCCATACAGAAACCCTCCAAGAGTCCTCAGGAAGGAATAAGAATTGATTTTCTGATAAAACCCAACCTCTGACCCCTCCACATAAACAACAACAAATAAGGCCATATATCAGTTTTTCTGAGTGCACTATTCTTGGTTGAGCTAAAACTGGATATTTGGGGTCAGCATTACCACTTGTCTCTCCTAAAATTTGGAGAGCGCAGGAATATAAGAGGAAATGGGCAGCTTGGGTAAGGGAGGGGTGTGAAGGGCTGGCCCCAGGGTGTCACCTCGGCTGCACAGGGAGGTGAGGGCGGGCAGCTAACTTTCTGGCCCCCTCAGGGAACGAGGTGATTGCAGTGGATTGGAAGGGCCTGAAGGATGTCGATCAAATCAACATGGACAGCACCAGCTCACTGCACGGGAGCAGCCTCCATCGGCCATCGACTGAGGTGAGACCTCACTCAGCCACCCCGAGTCTCTAGCTGCCTGCACTTCCTCAATTCCAGGGCAACAACCTAAACACTCCTTCAGACTGACACGTCTACAGAACATTTCTCACAACACATGCCAAGCAGTCCACACGGAGAACCCAGGCAGTGGTGTCAACCTCAGGAAAGCCCTCACATCCCACACTCGTGGAAGGCCCTCTGAGGAACAGGGCTTCCTTGCATTCCTGTGAGTGACTGGGATGCCCATTCCCTTTCCTCTCTCCACAGCAAACTCGAACTGATTTCTCCTGGGACGGCATCAACGTGAGTGCAGCTGCCCCCAGACCTCCCCATCCTCCCGAACTCCTCCTCCTTATCTTCTCCCTTGCACCTTCCAACGAGCACGGTATTCCTTGGCTCCAACAGGCACTGTGAGCCCTCACATTCTCAACCTGTGCCCCAGCTTTCCAGGGCACTGGGGGTATATCCCTCCTTGGGACTCTTGGGTATAGTAGCTTTCCTTATCATCTGCCCTAGCTCAAATACTTTTTCCTGGAAATCATGAACCTTCTCCAAGTATAAAGCACGCCCGTACCTTCTTATTTCTCTGCCCTTCCTCCCACGTTCCCAACCCAGCTCTCCATGGAGGACACCACTTCCATTCTTCCGAAGCTTAAGCGAAACTCTAACGCCTATGGCATTGGGGCCCTGGCCAAGTCGTCGTTCTCAGGTGAGACTCCCGATGTAGGAATGCCTTCAGACAAAATAATGCTGACAGACTCCTTGGCTCAGTCTCCCTGCTCCTTCGAGGTTGATGAAGACCCTCATCCTCACACCCTGACCTATTCACCCTTCTGTCAAGCCTCCCATCTTCCAGGCCATTCCCCCCACCACCCCATCTATGGAGTCCTTAGGGGAGCCTGCCCCAGTGGGATGGAGTCTCATGGGGCTGGGGTGGGAGGAATGGGGAGGGTCTGGTTATGGGTGTTGTGTGATATTCTGGAGGATGTGGGAAATGTCTGGCCCTGTAGGGATCTCGCGGAGCATGAAAGACCATGTGACAAAGCCCACAGCCATGGGGCAAGGCCGGGTGGCCCACATGATTGAGTGGCAGGGCTGGGGGAAGACACCAGCTGTGCAGCCACAACACAGCCATGAGGCCGTGCGCAGGGATACGGATGCCTACTCCGATCTCAGCGATGGCGAGAAGGAGGCACGTTTTCTAGCAGGTATGTGCACCCTAAAGCCTCAAGAGACACATTTTCAGGATGAGGTGGATGGCCTCCAACCTCATCCCCTGTGGCAGAATTAGCTCCATCCATATTTTGACCATAGATTCACATTTCCCAAACAGCTCTAATTCTAAATATTTTGATGTGCTAATTCAAATTAGTGCTCTTAAACATATTTTTATAATCATCTCAGAAAATGAGTGGAATTAGATGGGGATTTGTGGGTCCACCCATTCCAGATGCCTTCTCTCCTCATCATGAGACTGTCCAAACCCTGAACTCCCTCAAGTGCAGGAAAATAAAAGGGCAGGCCTTGGTCTTTGAAAGAAAGAAAGACCTTGGGGATTTCTTTTAGTCTTTGCCCCTTAGCATTTCGAGTCATGAATTCACCTACTAGACTCATTACTTGTGACAACCACTAGAAGATTAAGGGAACTGTGTGAGGAGATGGGAGGCCTACAGAAGAGGTTTAATTCCAGGAAAGTAGTGTAGGTCTGATAACAGGCATGCAATGTGCCTACAAGAGTGGCCAAGCCCTAGTGCAGGTCTAAATAAGATGCCTAGAAAGGGATAGGTCTGGAAGAGAAAGGAAGTATCGTTGTGTTGGTGATACGGGTGGGAGGAGAAATATCAGTGAAGAGGGTCACAAACATGTAGGGTGGGGGCCAGGGGCAGTACCAGCTTCAACGCACTCATGGATTTGACTAGAATAGGGATCCCATCCCTATAGGAAAAGTCTACCCATCCCCTTTTCCTTCCAATCCCTTGAACTTCCAGTTTTATATCATGGTGGACCCACAAGCCCACGATGCTCTCTTGGGGGTCTCTGTTGATCTTGAAATCTACTCTCTAGATTGCAATTCCTAAAAACCTCCAAAGATAAATTTCTGGAAATCCCGAATTTGAATCTCTTAGGATATCTCACCAGAAGACCCGTAACTCTTTCCCCTAGGAATCCTAAATCTGACTTTTTAGGAAGTCCCCCACAATACTCCATTCTCTGGGGACATACACAAAGGCTGTGCTGTCCAGTACATTAGCCACTGGCCTCATGTGGTTATTGAGAACTTGGTATGTGGCTCTTCTGAATGGAGATGTGCTTTTAAGTGTAAAATACCAGCTGGATCTCAAATGCTTCATATAAATAAAAGAATGTAAAATATCTCACTAATGACTTTTATTTTGATTATATGTTGAGATGAAAATCTTTTTATATATCGAATTAAATAAGTTCTATTATTTCAATTGATTTAACCTGTTTCTTTTTAATTTTAAATGTGGCAACTGGAAAACTTAAAATGATATAAGTGGCTTGCATGGTATTTCTACTGAACAATGCCGCACTAAGATGTCTTCCTACCCCACGCACGTGTCTAAAGATTTCGTGAGATATTTTGTGGTCGTTGCATTTCTTCCTGCAGGTGTCATGGAGCAGTTTGCTATCTCTGAGGCCACACTCATGGCCTGGTCTTCCATGGATGGTGAGGACATGAGTGTGAACTCCACCCAGGAGCCATTGGGCTGCAACTACAGTGACAACTACCAGGAATTGATGGAGAGTCAGGGTGAGAGATGTTCCGGAATCCAACCTCTGGAGCCTGCAAGGCCTCCCCAACTATCTCAGCTGCCTCCACTCAGCTCCATTCTTTTAAGACTTCCTTGTCCATCTCGGCTTTCCCATTGTCCTCCCTACTCCCTGTGCGCTCTGTGTCTTACTCCCGGTTCTCTGTGCTGTCTCTTAGCTGTCTCTTGTGCTGTCTGTGCTGTCATTCCTGCTCTTGACATTTTGTGACCCCACTGACCCCCAGGATTCTTTTTCCAGATGCCCTGGCTCAAGCCCCCATGGATGGATGGCCTCACTCTTACGTGTCCCAGGGTATGTACTGTCTGGGGTCGTCAGATGCCTGGGAAGCCAGCGACCAGTCCCTCATTGCCTCTCCAGCCACAGGATCCTATCTGGGGCCTGCATTTGATGACTCACAACCCAGCTTGCATGAAATGGGACCTTCCCAACCGGCTTCAGGATACTCTGCTCTGGAGCCTCCACCTTTGCTGGGGGGAGACACTGACTGGGCTCCAGGGGTAGGTGCGGTGGACCTGGCAAGGGGCCCTGCCGAGGAGGAGAAGAGGCCATTGGCCCCTGAGGAGGAAGAGGATGCAGGATGCCGGGATCTGGAGTCACTTTCCCCAAGAGAAGACCCTGAGATGTCTACCGCTCTCAGCCGGAAGGTGTCTGACGTCACATCCTCAGGTGTGCAGTCATTTGATGAGGAGGAAGGCGAGACCAACAACTAGCTTCCTCCCCCAATGCCCTGCCGTCCACTCCCACCTGAGGGCCATGGCTGTGACCCATACATTCCCTCCCCCCAGCAGTACAGCTGAAACCGGGCAGACAACATTGGGGAACCCAGGAGCTTCCAGTCCTCTCCCGGAAATGGAGGACCAGGATGGGATTTTATCCAGGCTTACACTCTAGAAACCCACAGGCCTGGGAACTGAGACCTGGGCAACTAGATGGCCATGAGCTTGGTGTGACTGTGGAGAAGGACCTGGGCTGCGGGCTTCTGGGTCTGTGCTGACAAAGCCTCCAGTGTGTGCACCCTGAAGACGGGGGCAGTGCAGCTGTGCTCAAGACTGGATCTCAGTTCTTCACTCCCCGATTTCGTCTTCCAGGAGCCGTAACTGTGCTGTCTGAATGCCTCCTTTCTCCATTTCACTCTTGCTTTTCCCAACTCTGTTTTCTCTGGCTGTGGCCCCAGCTCATCCTTACTGAGAGAACAGACCTTAGGGGCTGTTGGACATGGTTGGACAGGCACAGGGGAGGCTGCCTGAAGGGCACGTCCATGTGGAGAGTGGAGAGGCTGCCTCAGCGGGTCATTTGGCTTCTGAGATCAGGAGTCGAGGAGGAGGTGGACGTGGCAGCTGAGATCTACAGGGGGCACAGACGTGGTTCTTTCTATCAAGGCCTGCCCAGAGACAAGAGTCACTGAGGAGACCAAGAACAAACACAGCCCCTTGCTCTGGGATCTTGAATATCCCATGGCTGAAAGGAGGATCCTAAGGATCTGGGAAAAGACCCAGCTGGGGCTGGCTGCTCCAGCTCTTGCTTCCCTTTCAGCTTTCTTCCATCCCTGCTCCCGGAGCCTGGCCCTGAGGAGGGTGCGGGGACACCCGTCTTGGATACACCAACGCAGGATGCAGGTGTCGCCAACAGCGGGGGGAGCATGAGGGCTGTCTCCCCCTATCCACCCCTGTCCTCTGAAGCTGTTTACACTTTTCTCTTTGCCTTTTCTACATTTTTATAACTTCTTGGGCACTCAGGGTTGAGTGGGGTGGAGGGAGGAGTCCGGTGCTGTCACTCCCTCAGCCAGTCAGGGTTGCAGCTGAGGGCCAGGGTGGGCACTTGGCACCTTCTGCCCCTTCTTCAGCTCCTCCCAGGACTCCCAAACAGCTTCACAGCTGTCCTCCCTGCCTCCCCAGGCCTCCTACCGGAGGAAGACAGGAAAATTCGCGGATTCTTCTTTCCAGGATGGTGTATGGTGAGACACAAGCTTGCCCTCCCACACTTGGCATCCATGCTGGTGGGGACTGAGCAGCATATGCACCCCAGCACTACTGTAAGAGCACAGGCAGAGGACGGGCGGAGCGAAGCAGCGGCGCTGTGGGCTGGAGAGCACTTGGCCCTGCCACTGCCAGGGTAGCCCCTCCCCAGCCCTTGGCACAGGCAGAGTTTGGGTAGGAGAGAGAGGCCTAAGAGGCTCACTGCCCTATCTCTTTCTTTCTTCACACCCTTCCAAGGCTCCAGCTCCCAGGCTTGTGTCCTACCCACACTCTGTCAGGAGTTCTACCACTTGCATCCCCTGCTGGAAGGGAGCACTGTCGTCCTCTCCCAGCCTTGGGCACAAACTTTGCCCTCACCCCCAGGTCCCAGAACTTATTATTTTATAATGAGGAGGTTGAGAGTTGGGGTGTTTCTGTCCATCTATGATCCTGTTCCGCCATCAAGTTCATACTCTCCTACACACACTCCTGGGATGCAAGCAGGGCAGGGGTTCTGTGTCTTCCCTGGAAGGGGGACAGTGGTTATCCTGAGGCTGGTTTTTGGAGGAAACATGGGCTTAGGCAAGGTGAGCCAAGGCAGGGGCAGTCACCTAACTGAATCCTCCTGTACAGGGGAAGAGTCCTCTTGTACTTGCTAACATGTGCTAACTCCGTGTCCCAGGACCTCATTTCCAGGAACTCTGAGAGGTGGTTTAGCATGCCCGCCCTGGCAGCTGTTCCCCACCCATCTCCTGCTGCAAGCTCTGGGGTTTTGCATGTTCATGTGACCTTCCTTCCTCGGGGTCCCTGGTTCCTCACCTTCTCCAATGTGTGCTATTCCCACATCACCTCTTCCTGTCATCTCATCCTCTCAGTGCCCATATTATCTCCCCAGACCACAGTGGACAGCTCACCCACTGAGTGCGTTCGTTCATTACAGTTCCTTTTTGCTCAGGCCCGGGGGAGTTAGGAAAGGTAGACCACAGCAGCTTTCACTCCTCCTTCCCTTTCCCAAGGAAGCCACATGGTCCCTGACAAAAGATGACTAAAGGTCTGAAGGACTCTAGCAGGGTTCATACATGAACCTGGTGTCCCCAGGGTGCTGGCAGACAGAAGTCAGGCGGGGGTCTGTCTTCTGCAAGGAGCTCCCACCCGCTCTGAAGAGAGAGACTGAGGAGCTGGCCTGGGACCATCTTAGGACTCTTCTGGTGCTGGGGGCAGGGTGCATGGGGGTTGCTTATCGCCTATTTCAGGGGGTGGGGAGGGGCATGTGCAGGAAGAGGCTGCTGCGGGGTGGGAAAGGGTGGCTTTTCCTTTGGGGTTAAGGCTGTGCAGCACGTTTTACAGCAGTCCTGGAACAGGGCTGTTTTTATATTCTTGTGAATGAAACTGCTCTTGCTAAACGATTTTCTTTTTTTGGGGGGGGTGCACTTTCATTTTCAAATGACTTTATTAAATGAAAATCCAAATCTTCCATTCTTCCCCTCCATTGCCCCCTCCACCCCCACACACCTTCCTTCTTGTCCTCGTGTTGAAGCGGGGATCCTGGGGAATGAGTAGTATCTTCTCCTCGACCTCACCTATACATCCCACACACCATCTTCCAGGTCTGGGAAATATCCATTTTTATGGCCAGTCTCAGCATGTTTTCTTAATGTGACATTCCCACCCCAGGCCCAAGAGAGATTCTATGACATATATTACAGAGAGAATTCTATATCAATATATATAAATATTATAGATTATGTACACAAGGGCATGGGCTCAAATGCCCACTGCCAGTCCCCTACCCAGGCTTCAGCGTCTCTCTTGGCCTGGGGAAGTGGGAGGGACGTGATGCTGGAGAAGGTTACAGGCTGTGTTCAATGACACTAAACAGAACATGGTGGCATCCTCTGGCTGTGACTGTCTTATTTGGGGGATGGAGGAGACTGGGAACAGGGGAGGCAAAGGAGGAGAATGTCGGAGTGGGGGCACAATGGCAGAATTAAGCAAAGCATACGGGATGGCAAGGTTTGGGGAGAAAAACCTTGGGTACGGAGCAAGGGTTTGGGGATGCTCACAACACCTGGCCTCCCTTTGTAGAGAAAGCGCGCTAATGGAGTGCACAGCCAGGCTTCCTGCTGCTGATCTGGGGAGGGTGAAGATGTGACTGTCCCAAGTGCAGGCAGCACTCAAGAGCCCTGCCATCTTGACGCTTAGCTCCTAACTCTCTACCCCTAGGAGAGGCATCTGAAGAACCAGTCTAAGAGGGGGCTGGTGTCTGAGTGACCCAGTGACCTAGCTGCTCTGAGCCCTGATTCTTGGCAGGAGAGGCCCTGGCTAGAGCAGCTCCAGGGCAGAGCTGACCTTTGGCAGGACAAGTCAAGAACTACAGTGGAGCCGGGCGCGGTGGCTCAAGCCTGTAATCCCAGCACTTTGGGAGGCCGAGACGGGCGGATCACAAGGTCAGGAGATCGAGACCACCCTGGCTAACACGGTGAAACCCCGTCTGTACTAAAAAATACAAAAAACTAGCCGGGCGAGGTGGCGGGCACCTGTAGTCCCAGCTACTCGGGAGGCTGAGGCAGGAGAATGGCGTAAACCCGGGAGGCGGAGCTTGCAGTGAGCTGAGATCCGGCCACTGCACTCCAGCCTGGGGGACAGAGCGAGACTCCGTCTCAAAAAAAAAAAAAAAAAAAAAGAACTACAGTGGAGAGAGGGAGGATGTGTTTCCTAGGGAGTAACCTGGACACTGGAGGGCGAGGGAGCTGTGCTGTGGAATAGAAGGTTTTCTGCCAGAGGGAGTCAGCGGACATCATGGGGGCACGATTGTTGGGCAACAGGGCACCTGCTTCTCTCAGTGCCCTAGTCACGGCCTGGCCTGGAGATGCATCGGGGTCAGAGGCAGATTGCAGGAGCGGACGTGGGCCAGCGCAGGGCTCCAAGAGAAGCGGCTGTGGCTGGCCTGGAGGCACATTCTGGGGTGGTCAGTGCCTGAGGCCATAGGATGGTCCCATCCCCTCCTCCAACATGGCACTTACAGGGCCACAGTCGTTCTGGGCCTCCCCTCACCCCACCTCTTGTAGACACTGAGGCACAGATAGCACAGTACTGGGACAAGAGCACTGGGGAATTGTTGGGGGCAGCGGGAGGCAGAGAGAGGCAGGGGATTCCCTTGCTGCATACCAGGAACACTCAGGAAGCCCCATGGAATATCAGGGGTGCTTTGCTAGGGTTAGGGCCACCTGCCTGGCTGGGAATGGGGAGAATAGTCGAAATAATTGACCAAGGCTCCTCCCTGCCTAAATGCTGATTCCTCCTTTAAGACTATCACTATCACATTAAAAAATTCCTGGAAGAGGCATGGAATGTGGCATGACCTCGCCACATTCAGGATGCACCCTGCCCCACACAAGTTCACCCTCAGACTGGGCCTCTGGACAGTCTTTATGAGGAGGTCGTGGGAGGGGGTCAAAGGATCAATTCATCCTCATCCTCCTCGTCTGTGGATCGCAGGCTGGGGCCCTGCAAGATGTCAGCCAGCTCCTCTTCCAGCCCTGGACTCTCCACCAGTTCCAGCTCCTCCAGCTCACCCTCTATCTTGCCTGGGGCCAGGGAGAGAGGGGGCTCTGGGGAAGGGGATGGCACAGGGGTCTCTGGGGAGGCAGCAGTCACATCCCCTGCTCCAGTGGCTCCAGGCCTATCCTCAGGCAGGTTCCAGTTCTCTGCAGAAGGTGGGGGTCCCCCGGGACTCTTTCGAGTTGAAGTCGTGTTCCGGAAGCTGGCAAGGGGAGGGCGGAGCTGCACCCCAGACTTGGTGTGCCCCTCAATGGCCTTCTGTAGCTGAAGAGCAGTGGGAAAGGAAAAGCGGGTAAAAAGTTGGAAAAAGAAAAAAGATGGGGGCAGTGAGAGACAAACAGAAAAGAACAGATACAATGAAAGGACAAAAGAACAGGAAAGATACAGAGTGGCAAAAGGGGGAGAAAGAGAAACAGACAATAAGGAACAATCAGAGAAAGAAGACAGAAAAAGGACAAGAAAAGGGGCGTGACAAAAGATCCACCTGCCCAGACTCAGACCCTTGGGTGACCTCTTCCTTCCTAGTGACCACCTGCAGCCACATCCCCCCACTGCCCTATTTCCACAGCTTTCCCCAAAGCACATCCCCGAGAAACAGTGACTCATGCCTGGAACCCCATCTGAAACCCACACTATCTACGGAAGATCACATGGGCCCCATCTGGGGTGGAGAATTCCATTCCCTTCAGGGCTGTGGCCATAACAGGCTTTGTAGTCTCCTCCACCTCGGCTGGCTGCTTCCTCTACCCTCTCCAATCTCTGCATAAGAAATGGAGAGGGGAGCCGGGCCCTGGTGGCTCACATCTGGAATCGCAGCACTTTGGGAAGCCGAGGTGGGCAGATCACCTGAGGTCAGGAGTTCGAGACCAGCCTGCCCAACATGGTGAAACCCCATCTCTACTAAAAATACAAAAAATTAGCCAGGTGTGGTGGAAGGCACCTGTAATCCCAGCTACTCAGGAGCCTGAGGCAGGAGAATCAGTTGAACCTGAGAGGCAGAGGTTGCAGTGAGCTGAGATCACACCACTGCACTCCAGCCTGGGTGACAAGAGCGAAACTCTGTCTCAAAAAAAAAAAAAAAAGAAAAGAAAAGAAATAGAGAAGGGAATCTGAGGGGACTTCTGAGATGCTAATATCCCCTCTGTCCTCCCTGCATCCCCTTATCTTGTGCCCAGCCTCCCTCCTGCTGCTCAAATGGGACACATCGTGATTACCTCCTCCAGGGCCAAGACGCCCCTGAGCTTCCCCATGCTGGTCACATAAGCGAGGTGGAGGCCGAGGAGTGAGAACAGGGTGTGAGTCTGAGGACGAAGAGCACAGGTCAGTGCATGTTCCTTGCCCCACAGCTCTCCTGCCTTCCCTGCAGCCCTGAGCAGTCAGCAAAGGACTCACCTTGTGCAGGGTTGTCTGCTCCACCAGCTGGAAGGGAGACTGGTCAATACAGCAGGAATCAAAACAGACAGGTTGGCTCAGCTGCTCCTGCTCCCAGGCCTCAATCTGTCAGCCAGAGGATGAAAGTCACGAAAATCACGGAGCCTCCTTTCACCCCAGATACCTGATTTTGATCCCAAACAGCCCTCCTAGCCCCTGCCCAGAATCTGGAAACATGCAAGAACTGATCACAGATCCCCCAGATCAGAGGCCCTCCTCCTTCTTCCCGGGGACAGAGCCTCTCTGCCCTTCCTCATCAGGAACCCCCAACCTACCCTGCAACCCCCAGGTACCCAGAACATCCCTCCCTGTTCTAGGCCCCAACTCTCCCATCCCCTGGCGTCCCAAACATTTGTTATTCCCAACCTATCTTTCCCATCTATTTTCCACGACTACTATAAGATGCGGGGCTCCAATCAAACCAGACTGCTTTCTGCTCTTCAAACACGCCTTCCCCTTTGTCTTTGCTGTTCTGACCATCTAGAGTTCCTTTACCTGCCCTACCCTGTCCCTGCAGTGTACGTATTTCCTGACTCTCCCAATCAGACGTGCTTCTCCCTTTTTTAAATTCTCATAGTATTAGCTGGTCTCACCTTTTCAGAAATGACATTGGCCATACTTCCTGCTGTATTGGCATTTGTCTTACCTTTGCACTTGTCTTGAGTGTTATGTGGTATTGGCTGCTGTATATTGTGAAGAAACTAGCACATCACCTCTCATGCAGAGAACCATGGTGAGTACTTGTTGAAACTGAAGAGCTATACTGGACCTCATGGCACTTAGTTGACTTGAGCAAAGCCGGTTTTTGTTTGTTTGTTTTGGTCTATGACAGAAGCATTAAGGCACAAAGGCCAACCATCCTCTTGACTTTAGATATGCACACCAAAATTCCCAAGAGTCCAAATAATCCATTACATCTCTGGCTCTCATACATTTTTCTAAAATTTCTAAAATCTCTTTTCAGTCAGTACCCTCTGAATGATCTAGAACTCTATTTTCCTATTTGTCCAAATCTATACCTCTCAGACTTCAGAGAACATCACCAAAGGGCATTATATAGATTTAGGATCTAGTGTGTAGCCCATAGTGATGCTCACTCCACCTGTCCTGTCCTGATATTTCTGGATTACAATCATGCCTCCTCTATACTCTCATCTTCCTGACTAATGGATTACACAGGGTTACATAGCATAGGATGGATGACCACTTAGCAGGTGTGTTGTAGAGAAGATTTAGGTATAGGATGGGGGCTAGACCTTGCCAACCATGGTTTGGTCCATCCCGTCCTCTTGGTCTTTTCTATGATAATCTGTGGCCTTACGTTCCATTTTTGCCTTTCCTTAACAATAACGCGGCAACATTTTCAGTGAATGATTATCAAGTACATCCTCTTTGCCAAGCATTATTCTAATTGCCGTACCCGTCTTAGCTCATTTAATCTTCTCCAATAACTCTATCATTATCTTCACTTTATAGATGAGGAAACAGGCACAGTGTGGAAGTCATTTGCCCAGGATTACACAGTCAGTAATTGGTGGAGCTGGGCTTCTAACCTTGACTGCTGTTTGCATTCCAGGTACATCTCCAGCTTTTGCCTAAGGGATGCAGGATGTTGCTGTTGAGGCTGATGTGTTCCACTACTTGAATAAGCTCGGTACCAGTTAGAAACAGAGCTCTGTGTGTACTCCAGAGTATGCAGAATTAAACAAATCCTAGTAGGGACTTCTGGCAACACATAATTGAATCTTTCAATATTCCCATACTGCCCCCATACCATTTTTTGGTCAATATCAACATCTTGATATTGTCAAGGGTATCATCTGGTCTGAAAATTGTGTTCAAAATATCCTGAATTTCAACTCCTATTGGATCTTATCCCTCTAAAATGTCTCAGTGGGTCACATGGGAATTGGTAGCTCCTTGAAGTCCTCCCTGGGAAAGACATAAGCTAGAAATGATGGTCTATCTTACTTTTAATCCCTGGCTGCACTTTATTTCCAGTGGTCATTTGATGGCCACACTGATAAACTAGTTGGTTTTCAATCTTTGGAGCATTAAATTAAAAAAAAAAAAAGAAAAAAAGAAAAGCTTATTATTATTGGTTTGAGCAGCCTAACAAAGTACTCCTTAATTGCAATTATGGCCTTTCTGATTTCTGCTTGTGGGCAGAAGGAATAGTTGTTCCTTTCCCCCTGTGATCATCTATTTGAGTTTTTCACAAGTCATTTGTCAGAAGTGTGTGTGTTTTGAGGGGTGGGGAAGGTTTTCCTTCTCTCTTGTCACTCACAACACCCTCCTCCAACCCTGTCATGCTTTTCATTGTCAGCACATATATATTCCAGATATCCAATAAGATGTTTACTTAAAAATAATATCCGCTGTGTGTGTTTGTCAGCTTCATACTTTACAAGCTTTATGTTTTCAGCGATTGCAGCAAACTGTGCATTCTTTTACCATATGGAATAGTTGCCAATGGATTTTTTGTTGTTCCTCCACAACCCCTTGGTATGTTCTGATCTGGACCCTTCAGCTACCTGCTTCCAATCACTATTCCGCATTCTGTTCCCTCCTCACAACCAAGTGCATTCAGAATGCTTGACTTTTCTCTCTTGAAGATTGGATAACCACCTCTTTTAGGAAAGTAGGCATTTGTTTGTCCCCATGAGGCACCAGGGTCATTATTTTCTTCCTTTTTCAATTCTTCCCAGTAGCAATGCCTAGCATTTTCCAGTTGTTCACTGTCTCAGGGCCCTGATCAATCCAGCACAGTAACCTCCACCAGGGGCAGATTTCCTCATTTTGGTCATTTTGGTTTTTTTTTTTTCTTTTTCTTTTTCTTTTCTTTTCTTCTCTTTTCTTTCTTTTTTTTTGTGGGTTTTTTTTTTGTTTGTTTGTTTTGTTTTGTTTTTGAAGTGGAGTCTGGCTCTGTCACTCAGGCTGGAGTGCAGTGGTGCGATCTCCCCTCACTGCAACCCCCGCCTCCCAGGTTCAAGTGATTTTCGTGCCTCAGCCTCCCAAGTACCTGGGATTACAGGCGTGTGCCACTATGCCCGGTTAATTTTTGTATTTTTAGTAGAAATGGGGTTTCACCATGTTAGCCAGGCTGGTCTCAAACTTCTGACCTCAAGTCATCTGCCTGCCTCAGCCTCCCAAAGTGCTGGGATTACAGGCGTGAGCCACCACGCCCAGCCTCCCATTTTAGTTTTGATGTTCTTCTTCCATGTTGCTGTTTTAGTGCCAGCCTCCTGGTGACATTTTACCTCCATTAAAGCTTTGCCTGATCCAGAAAGTCCATAATCTCTAAAAGATCTGGGGCTCATCTTAGCACCATGGCCCCATTTACTCATGGAGGCTCAAAGTTTTTCTCCTGAAATGACGTGTCCCTCCGAGAAGACCTCCATGTCCCATCACACACTCATTAATCTCTCCATAATCATCCTTATTTCCATCCTGTCAAAATACTTCCCATCTAGATCACATTCTATTTCACGACAACACAATAAAGAAGGTAGAAACAAATTAGAAATATCTTCATTTGACAGAACAATCTACCCCAGATTTTGGTTTCCCTTACTCACCTCTTCAGGTGACATGTTATCCACTAAATCTGTGGAATCCTAGAGAAGAAAGACACAGGTCCAAGTTCTTTCCCTCTTCTTCCCATGGTTCATATGGTTCCCAATGAAACAATAGCCATCCCTCCCTGGCCAGGACCACCGATGCCTCCTTTCCATTAATCATCCCTTCCATATGATTAAACTCCTCCTCCTTGGTGGGGTCTCTGCCTTCCTGATTTAAGAACCATGGGTTTCTCACTCTTCAAGGGTAGGCTCCCTTTCCCCTGTATCCCAAACACATCTCCTCACCTGGGTTGCTTTCTTCTTTGGGGGGCGAGCTCTGCCCAGCAGGCAGTGAAGCAGGGACTGGAAGATGGAGGGTCTTTGACCTGACAGGAAAGGTGAGTGGATGGAAATGGACACAAAGCAACAGGAAACGGCTAGGGGCCCCACGCAGTGCCTGACACTTGCCTCCAAAGAGCTGCACTTCCCAGATACCTCACCCTCTCTTCCACCATCCTAAATCACCCTCTGCTCCCACTCCCTGGGACAGTGACAAGGAGAATTGATGAATAAGAACCCTTTCCTCCTTCAATCCCCCAGCCTCACCCCCGACCCTACACCACATAGGAGTTGCATGCAGGTCAAGGTCAGGTCCAAGTGACCAGAGATAACCCACAAGGCATGAGTTGGGGTGCATGAGGGAAGAGCGTCACCTGCAGGCTCTGGTGCTTCCGGCTGCTGTTTGTGGCCAGGCAGAGGCCCATTGGGCTCTTCTGGGGACAGAGGGGCAGTAGTAGAGGGATGGAGAGGAAGGGAAGGAGGAAGCTGTAAGGAAGAGTAAGAAGTCTCAGCCTGGAAGCAGAGACTGCCTGAGTGGGCCTTCACTGCCTTTACCAGTCGGTGGATGTTCTGGGAAAGCGAACTCTGTTCTTCCCCCCAGTTCAGAAATTCCTGTATCCCTTTGAATTGTCGAGACCATCATCTGCAACCTTATCTTCTTTTAGTCCCTGGACCCAGAGGCACTGGTCTCTTTGGTACCTGACCCAGAATTTCTGGCTTTCTCAGTTACCAGCCTCTCCCCTCCCTCTTCCCACTACTTTCAGGGAAACTACCCCTGTCCCAAGCCCAGCCCAGCCCAGACGACGCTTTTCCTTTTGCCCCTGATCTATTCCACTCCCTGGCCCTTCCTGGCGCGGTCACCTCGCTCTTCCCAGAGACGTCTTCGTCTTCATCCTCATCCACAAAGGCGAAGGACTCGGGCCGGCCTGGAGGCGCGCCGGGGAGCCCCTCCCCAGCCAGCCGCGCCTTCCCGTCGTAAGGCAGCTCCGACAACTTCCGCGCTATCTCCTGGGCCGCGCGCAGCCTGCGCTCAGGACACAGGTGGCGCTGCAGGAGGGCCTGCAGTTCCGACCGCTCCACCGAGCCCAGCAGGATCATTGAATCTGAGGGAAACCCACGCCCTGCCTGAGCGCCCCCTCCAAGCCCTCCCGCACCACCGCGCTCCGCATCCCTGAGAAGGAACGGAGAAGCGCCCCCCCGCCCCCCCGCCTCCCGCGCCCCGTCCCCACATCTTTCTCAGCTTCCTACAAACTCATTTTAAGAATCCTGCAAGATTAACCTCACTCCCTTTTATTTCATCCATTTAGCAGGTACGGGGCCAATTCCAATTAGTAGAGCACTAATTGGGCTAATTTGTACTTATTTTGATGAGGCCTTATATAGATTTCAGATAGGTGAGCTGATAATTAAGTAGGCGAACCAATGCTGTCCAAATAAAAAGAAACATGAGAAGCCATTTAAATAAGCTGAGATGTGAATCACGCTTTGAAAGAACTCTATAAGCAATACAAACATTATATCTCTCCCTGGAAGAAGGGAAACAAGGGAACTCTCCCTGTTGTATCTGACATTTCATCATTTAAAAAACCTGGGCCGGGCGCGGTGGCTCACGCCTGTAATCCCAGCACTTTGGAAGGCCGAGGTGGGCGCGTCGCCTGAGGTCAGGAGTTCGAGACCAGCTTTGGCCAACATGGTGAAACCCCATCTCTATTGAAAATACAAAAATCAGCTGGGCGTGGTGGCAGGCGCCTGTAATCCCAGCTACTCAGGAGGCTGAGGCAGGAGAATCGTTTGAACCCGGGAGGCAGAGGTTGCAGTGAGCTGAGATCGCACCACTGCACTCCAGCCTGGACAACAAGAGCAAGATTTTGTCTAAAAAACAAACAAACAAACAAACAAAAACAAAAAACCCTGCTAGGATAAAAACAAAATGCCTACTTTTCCTGAGAAGGTTCTTTTATATGATTATAGAAATTCTGCTACTATAATTAACATTTTTATTAAGTTTTAAGGCCATGACATTGCAGCAGTGTTATGGAGATGAATTCTGCTGTTAGGTCTTAGTCATTATTATGAAAACCTTGCACCTCACTTCTTGGCTGTGCCCCTGCTCTAATAAAGAGCCTTGCTGTAGAACATGGAAGGTATCTGAGATTTGGGAAAATATTTGAATTAATCCAATTTGAGAAATTTGGATATTCTGATTATCAGAAATCAGAACTAACAATCTTAATGGCTCTAAATGACCCTACATAATTTTTCTTAATTACACTAATTCAAACACTAGGAAAGAGTTCATTTAATATCTAGTAGATACCTATAACAAGGCACTCTGGGCATATAGAATCCATAGACTCTATTCTCAAGGAATGCCCACCTAGTGAGGAAGACAAGATACAGATATATAAACGACAATAAGAAATCATACAAAGCAGGATGAGGTGTCAAAGATGGTGAAGGCAGAGAAATGTGAAATTATTGTTTACTAAAAACCATTCACTCCTCCATATGAAACAGTTCCAGCCAGGCGCAGTGGTTCACGCCTGTAATCCCAGCACTTTGGGAGGCTGAGGCGGGTGGATCGCCTGAGGTCAGGAGTTCGAGACCAGCCTGGCCAACAAGATGAAACCCCGTCTCTACTGAAAATACAAAATTAGCAGGGCATGGTGGTGTGTTCCTGTAATCCCAGCTACTCGGGAGACTGAGGCAGGAAAATTGCTTAGAACCCAGGAGATGGAGGCTGCAGTGAGCTGAGATGTTGCCATTGCAGTCCTGCCTGGGCAACAGAGCAAGGCTCTGTCAAAAAAGAAAGAAAGAGAGAGAGAAAGAGAGACAGAGAAGGAAAAAAAGAAAGAAAGAAAGAAAGAAAGAAAGAAAGAAAGAAAGAAAGAAAGAAAGAAAGAAAGAAAGAAAGAAAGAAAGAAAGAAAGAAAGAAAGAAGGAGGAGGAGGAGGAGGAGGGGAAGGAAGGAAGGAAGGAAGGAAGGAAGGAAGGAAGGAAGGAAGGAAGGAAGGAAGGAAGGAAGGAAGGAAAGAAAGAAAGAAAGAAAACTCTTCCATAAGTTGGGCATTAAAGAACAAGCAGGACTTACTTAAGCATCAAATGGAACCATGTAAGAAGCTATGGGATTTACATTAATTGTCATTATTCATGGATTCCCTATTTGTGAATTCAGCTAGTCACTAAAATATATTTGTAACACAAAACCAATAGTAGAGGTGCTTTCAGTGTAATTTGCAGACATGCATAGAGCAACAAAGATTTTTAGTTGCCCGATGCCCCTGTTCGCAGCTGAAGTTGAACAAAGCAGTGCTCTACCTTCTTGTTTCAGTTTTCACACCGTAAACAGGTGCTCATTTTGTAGTCTATTTAATGCCATCCTTTTTACATTTTTGTGCTTTGTGTTGGTGATTTTGTTGCTAAAAATGGCCACCAAATATATGTCAAAGTGCTGTCTACTGTTCCTAGTGCAAGAAGGCTGTGATGAGCCTTATTGAGAAAATATGTGTGTTAAGTAAGCTTAATTCAGGCAAGGGTTATAGTGCCGTTGGCCACAAATTCAATATTAATTAATCAACAATATCTATGAAATAAGGTGTCTTTACCAGAAACACACATACAACAAGGTTATGTATTGATTGGTTGATGGAAATGTGACCAGAGACTCACAGGAATCCAGGCCTGCATTTTTCCTAGGAGCAATTGTTCAGTATAGTATTTGAACTTAATACTTAATTGAACGTGACTACCATGAATTATGAGAATTGACTGTATTTAGTGGGATTTTTTTTTTTTTTTTGACAGAGTTTCATTCTTGTTGCCCAGGTTGCAGTACAATGACGTGATCTTGGCTCATTGCAACCTCCGTCTCCCGGGTTCTAATTACAGGCATGTGCCACCATGCCCGGCTAATTTTGTATTTTTAGTAGAGACAGCGTTTCTCCTGTCTTTGGTCAGACTGGTCTCGAACTCCTGACCTCAGGTGATCCGCCCACCTCGGCCTCCCAAAGTGCTGGGATTACAGGCATGAGCCACCATGCCCAGCCCTTTTAATTGGATTTTTAACTGTCTTTTTGTGCTTGTGTATGGCTTAATTTTTCCTTCCTTGTACATAGCACATTGGATGGCCCCTAAAGACAAAGCCCCCACCACGGGGCCTCCTCTACCTCTATGTGACACTTATTCAGGTCATTAGCTCTGGAGTCTGCTTCTTTCCTTCCCACTGACCTTTTGAGTCAACCAGTGGTAAAGTCTTGACTGTGGTGGTCTGGAGCAGGGTTCGCAACTCCCCATATGTGTAAGAAGCTGAAACAAACTTCACATCACGTACCATGATGTCCTCAACAAAGATGGTATATTTACTATGGAGGGAGAAAGCATGGTGGGTTAGCCCCACCATATACCTATCCCTTCCATTCCTCCCATAAGATTTGCCATACTTTCAGTCACTCACAATATCTATTAAATGCATGAGAATATAATAATAATTTAAAACAATGTTTCCAAACATTAACCCTAAGCTCAATCTCAGCCTCTGAACCTCCCACTCTCCCCATCAGATCTGAACTAATTCCATCTAGTGCCCCTGACCTGAGCTGGTTCCAGCCAAGGTCAGGCAAGTAGGGTAGCTTCTTGACCTGGATGATGCTGTCATAGAGAGAGGGCTGCAGGCTCTGAGCCACCATATTGGCCAAGATAACAGCCACCATCATGGGCAGGATGTGAGCAATCTGACCCGTTAATTCGAAGCAAATCACAGCTGTGGAGACTGTGTGGGACACGGCACCAGTCAGCGCTGCTGCTCCTAGAATGACACAGGAATGCACCTGTAGGTTAGGACTACCGTTCTTAGCATGGAGGACATATGGGGATGGGATGGGAATAACACGGAATGAGAGACAAGATCCTGGTCAGTGCCAACACTCATAATGATTTGTCAAGAATAGGGACTAGAATACTGAACTCTTAGGAAATCATCATTTTGATCCCATTCTATAACCTTCACCAAGTTACAAAATCTTTGTGTGCGCCAAAATTTTCATTTATAATATGAAGATAGTGATGTCCTATCCATTCCTTGCTTTTAAAAGTTTGGATGATTATTCACTGAGCATTTTATTTTATTTATGTTTAATTATTATTATTATTTGAGACAGAGTCTCACTCTGTCACACAGGCTGGAGTGCAGTGGTGCAATCTCGGCTCATGGCAACCTCCACCTCCCAGGTTCAAATGATTTTCCTGCCTTGGTCTTCCAAGTAGCCAGGACTACAGGCATGCACCACCACACACGTCTAATTGTTGTATTTTTAGTAGAAACAGGGTTTGCCATGTTGGCCAGACTGGTCTCAAATTCCTGGCCTCAAGTTATCCGTCTGCCTCAGCCTCCCAAAGTGCTGAGATTACAGGCGTGAGCCACTGTATCAGGTCTCTTCACTGAGCATTTTACAACTCAGTTATGACATTTTTTTTACATTGGGCTTTAGGTATTAATGCCAAGAATTAATGAGTAAATAGAGTGGAAACCCAAGAATCGTGCTGTGGACTTGGAGCAATGAGACTTGTGTCAGATCCTGCTGTTACTATTTCTCAATGGAATGAGTAGAGCTTAATTCCTCTGGAATCCCATGCTGTCAACTATAAAGTGAAAGGGGTCATTTAGATGATTTCTAAGGCCCTTGTAGATCTGAAACTTTATAATTCTATAAGCTCCCTGAAGATAGAATCTATCTTGTTAATTTTTGGTTGTTTTCCCACTAACCAAAATAGTCACTTGTGCATTAACTATATTTCTTATTTAAATATGGAAGAGATATCCTATGGGGAAAATGTAGAGGAAGGCACATATGAAAATGTAACAAGAAAAAGTCAGCTGTGCGTGGTGGCTCATGCCTATAATCCTAGCACTTTGGGAGGCCAAGACGGGTGGATGACTTGAGGCCAGGAGTTTGAGACCAGCCTGGCCAATATAGTGAAACCCCATCTCTACTAAAATTACAAAAATTAGCCAGGCATGGTGGCATGTGCCTGTTATCCCAGCTACTTGGGAGGCTGAGGCAGGGGAATCACTTGAGCCCAGGAGGCAGAGGTTGCAGTGAACCCAGATTGTGACACTGCACTCCTGGGCAACAGAGCAAGACTCTGGAAAGAAAAGAAGAGAAGAGAGGAAAGAAGGAAGGCAGGAAGGCAGGAAGGCAGGCAGGCAGGAAGGAAGGAAGGCAGGAAAGCAGGAAGGAAGGAAGGAAGGAAGGAAGGAAGGAAGGAAGGAAGGAAGGAAGGAAGAAAGAAAGAAAGAAAGAAAGAAAGAAA
This sequence comes from Macaca nemestrina, assembly GCF_043159975.1. Lineage (NCBI taxonomy): Eukaryota > Metazoa > Chordata > Mammalia > Primates > Cercopithecidae > Macaca > Macaca nemestrina. The sequence goes on from NC_092128.1 coordinate 15,431,421, forward strand.
GAAAGAAAGAAAGAAAGAAAGAAAGAAAGAAAGAAAGAAAAAGAAAGAAAGGAAGGAAGGGAGAGAGCAAGCAAGAAAGCACCACAAAAGGGAAATATAGGGAGGAATGACACTACTGGATATTGCATACAACATGCTTCAGAACATAAACAATCACAGGATGTGTATACAAGGAAATGTTCACAAGGGAGGCATGTGTACCAGGAAGTCATGAAGTTGGAGAACAAGAGCAGTGACCCTCATTGATGAAAGAGGCTTTTATAAAGAAACTATGTCAGGTGAGCAGGGTACCAAGTGAGCTAGAAAGCTGGTCAGCAATTCTCTATCTAGGGAAGGCATGGCCTGAGATGCTATGGAATTTTGGTGAGGAAGGGAGGAAGCACAATAATCCCAGGATTCTATTGGTGTTAGGCATAGCTCTATCTTAGAAGTCATTTTAGAATAAAGAAACTAGGGCTCAGAAGCAGCTATCTTGCTTCATGGTCACTGATAACAAGCAGCAGGAGAAATCTAGAGCTATGTTTCTTAGCTCTTAGTCCTGTGCTCTTAACTCCCCATCAATATAAACACATCTCAGGTTGAGTCAATCGCCTGCAACCTGAGCCAATCACCTGCATTGTTGGTTCTATGATTCCTAGGAAGGAAAGATAGAACCCTTATCAAACATCCAGACACAATCCTAGAATCTTACGATCTCATTTGATCCCTATGACCCTTTTCCACATGAGGAAACTAAGGCTCACAGAAGTTCAATAAGAAATAATGAGAGTCAGAGTCATAGGTATGTTATCTGAGTATAAGTCGAGTTAAGTAGCACTAAATTAAAATTGTATTGTGTAGCCTAGAATGAAGATCCAATGGGAGAGTTTAAGTGTGGGAGTCTGGAGTACTCAATGTTTGATTACAGGGAAGTGGGAATGTTTCTCACCAATTACTGCATAGCCCCCGGGTAGGATCTTATAGATGATGTCATCAAATAAAATACCATCAGGAAACAGCATGGCCATGATCTCTCCTACCAGCCTTCCAAATGCAGCTCCTAGAGGAAAGATAAAAGGAAGTTATCTTAAAAAGATAAAAGAAAGATAAAAGGCGTTACAAGATCCAAGTTCCTTGCTCTCTGTTTTCAGAACCAATCTCTCCTGGGGTGTTAAGACGAAATACAAACTCCCAGCATCCCGGGCCTTTCCTTATGTTTCCGGTATCCTAGATTGCAACTCTGAGTCAGACCCCAGGCTTCCCATCAGAACTTACCTAGCACAAACACAGGCATGAAGCCTCCGCAGGGTATGGGCATAGTGGTGGCCACGATGGACATCCAGAACTGCAGTAAAAAGAAGCGTTGGAATACCCTTTCAGCTCTGCCCAGTAGACATGCACACACACATCTCCCTTCCCACTATCCTTTCTGCAGAAATCCGGGGATAGCTGATCCTTCTGAAAGCCACTTTGTCTGTCACCCTTCTTCCAGAAACAAAAACCATAGAGCTCTCAGGCTAAGAGTACCAAAGACAATACAGGAATACTATCAGAAGTTTCCTCCAGATGACTAGACCAAATCCCTCCTACTTTGAGTGCCTGTATTTGCCTTTCAGCAGTCTAGAACAAAGAATGGAGCCCCAGAGTACTTCTCTTTCTCTGCCCCCAAAGAGCCCCAGCCCACTGTACCCTTTTAGTCCAGAAAGTTTGCCTCAGCAAATAGCCTGAAACTCTTGAAGCTGGAGGAAAACGTTTCCTACTCACATTATATTTCTGAAAAGGAGCTCCAGTTCTTTCTTTATTTTTTATTATTTTTATTTATTTATTTATTTATTTTGAGACAGGGTCTCGCTCTGTCACCCAGCACCCAAGCTGAAATGCAGTACCATGATCTCGGTTCACTGCAACCTCTGCCGCCAAGGTCCAAGCTATTTTCCTGCCTCAGCCTCCCGAGTAGCTGGGACTATAGGTGCATGCCATCATGCCCACCTAATTTTTTTGTATTTTTAGTAGAAATGGAGTTTTGCTATGTTGACCAAGCTGGTCTTGAACTCCTGACCTCAGGCAATCTGCCCGCCTCTGCCTCCCAAAGTGCTGGGATTACAGGTGTGAGTCACTGCGCCCGGTCGAGGAGCTCCAGTTCTAAGTGTCAGACATTTAAAGTCTGAGTGACTTATCTGGTCATTCATAGAACCATCTATATGGTGAAACTCACAGTAGAACCTGGAGAGAAGACTTACTTGCCTGAGCCACTTGCTTTAATCATCAGATCACCTTAAACAAGGATCAAAATTTAGATCTGTCCTGGCTATATACTGGAAGGGTAAATTGAGAAAGCTTGATAAGTCAGCCAATGTAATGGAAAAAAAAAAAAATCTCTAAGGCCAACTTTGTAAGCTAGAACTCCAATAGAAATTGAGACAATTTTACAAAAAGCAATATGTACATTTTGAGGCAAACAGTACAAAAGAATTGGCCGGGCGTGGTGTCTCACACCTGTAATCCCAGCACTTTGGGAGGCCGAGGTGGGTAGATCACAAAGTCAGGAGCTCGAGACCATTCTGGCTAACACGGTGAAACCCAATCTCTACTAAAAATACAAAAAAAAAAAAAAAAAAAAAAAAATTAGCCGGGCGTGGTGGCGGGCACCTGCAGTCCCAGCTACTCGGGAGACTGAGGCAGGGGAATGGCGTGAACCCGGGAGGTGGGACTTGCAATGAGCTGAGATCTTGCTTCTTGCCACTGTACTCCAGCCTGGGCGATGAACGAGACACGGTCTCAAGAAAAAAAAGAGTACAAAAGAATTGAGAAATAGAATGGAAAAAAGGCTAGTTGTTGAACTTTTTAAATATCTGTAAAAGAAATAAAAGTATGAGATGTAATATGTAAGCAAAGCAACAGGTTTATATGGCCCTTCCAAAATAAGTAAACCACTCTCAGAAAAGGATCTCAAACTTATTAGGTACAAGAGGGTAGCAGCTAAAGTTCAGACAAACTGCCAAGGTGAAAGTATTCACAGTTTTAGAGCTGTGCGCATTGCACTGTAAGCTAATGAGAAATATATTTCTTAATTTTCAGAACCTTAGAAAGAAAGAACTTCCCCCATCCAGGGCTGACCTCAGGAAGCAGTGACAAAGACTCAGAGAAAGTCTCATCCCAGAAGCTCTGAGATGAGGCAAAACACATACTCCTTCATGTCAGAATATGACTATTCAAAACAGTTGAGAACTATAAAAATAAATGGGCAAAATGAAGAGAATAGAGACTGAGAATCCCCTGAGGACAGAGAGTGCATCTTGTCCTTTCTGCCTTCCCTCTGCACTGGTGCATAGTGCTCAGTAAATGTAGGAACGATGTAGCTAGGTGAGTAGGTAGAAAGGAAGGAAGGAAAGAACGAAGATGGGCTGAACAAATAGTATTCATGCAAAGCAGGAAAAGCTTCTCAGAGCTAATATTTGCTAAAACACTAAAGAGTAATGCTCATCCAAGGGAACTTGTTTTAAAATGCAGATGACCAGACCCCACTGGAAGCTACCACATCAGATTGTCTGCAGATAGGGCTATAGGCACTTGTAATTTAAGCTTCTTAAGTGATTCTGACATTTAACAGTTGGATACCCCTTGAACTATCCTGTACCATCTCTTTGAAATAAGTATGTAAGAGCCATAAGAGATTTTGTAGGCTCAGGTTAATCTGAAAGCTCTAGCAATTCATATAACAGGTGACCAACAGGTCTGATTTCAGAGGATGTACTTTAGATTATCCTCCAAGATATGTGTAAGAACAGTATTAAGATCAGAGGACATTGAAGTTATCAACTCCGGTAGTAAGGATGTTGACACATGAGATTAGCAAACTTTTTTTAGCTATTGGCACGTGAAAGAAAAGATCCAGAAGTAATGTGAAACACAAATAACTCCCAAGACTGTCTTCTTTCTTTCTCTTTCTTTTCTTTTTTCTCTTATCATCTCTTTTCTTTTCTTTCTCTCTCTTTCCTTCCTTCCTTCCTTCCTTCTTTCCTTCCTTTTTTCCTTTTTTTTTTTTTTTTTTTGACAGAGTCTCACTCTCTCACCCAGGCTGGAGTGCAATGGTGTGTCAGCTTACTGCCACCTCTGACTCCTGCATTCAAGCAATTCTCCTGCCTCAGCCTCCCAAGTAGCTGGGATTACAGGCACCTGCCACCACGCCCAGGTAATTTTTGTATTTTTAATAGAGACGGGGTTTTGCCATGTTGGCCAGGCTGGTCTCAAACTCCTGACTTCAGGTGATCTGCCTGCCTTGACCTCCCAAAGTGCTGGGATTACATCCAGCTTTTTTTTTTTTTTTTTTTTCCAGATCTAGACCTACAGAACTCCCAAGATCTGAAATACTCAACTCCAGGGAACTGGAAAACTGGAAACCCATTATTTGGACCCTTCATTAGAAGGAGTGAAATGAAGGATTCACCTCGGGAGAATGAAGTGAAAAGAGTGAAAAAAAATTCTACAGAGCCTCAGCCTGTGCAGAGAACTTAGTGATACTAGGTAACAATGTTAGACTTACTAAAAGCGAACTGAGGATTTGGAATGGTATTCATACTCATTGTAAAAACTCTTCTCTTGATGTATAATGTAATGATCTTACCATGTCATGAGACTGAGGAAGATGGAAGTTCCCTTCATTAACACTATAAAACACCTGAATTGGCCGGGCGCGGTGGCTCACGCCTGTAATCCCAGCACTTTGGGAGGCTGAAGCGGGCGGATCACGAGGTCAGGAGATCGAGACCATACTGGTCAACATGGTGAAACCCTGTCTCTACTAAAAATACAAAAAATTAGCCGGGCGTGGTGGTGGGCACCTGTAGTCACAGCTACTTGGCAGACTGAAGCAGGAGAATGGCGTGAATCCGGGAGGCGGAGCTTGCAGTGAGCCGGGATCGTGCCACTGCACTCCAGCCTGGGCGACAGAGCAAGACTCCATCTCAAAAAAAAATAAAAAATAAAAAATAAAAAAAACCCAGCTGAACTGAGAATCTTACCAGCCTGTACAGATGCTGCCAGAAGACCACATAGACTACATTTCAAATTAGACACTGGAAAAATTGTTTCAGTCATGTTTATATTTTAATTTAGCTATGTATCCTACCTAGCTAAAAAATAAGAGCATGGTTATTGTGTCCAATGACAGTGAAAATGCTGAGAAGTGGTGATAACCAGGGAATATCATAGATTTGTAGCAGGGAGTGGTTTTATGCTTATAAGTATTATAGGATATTATAGGCCGGCTGCAAACTGTTGGGCTTGAAATATAGTCCAGGAAGTATAAGTTTCTTTTTCTGATACATGAATGATGTAACATTATCAAGGATATAATCTAGTGAGAAATTAATAAAAGTGGCATACAGATGAGTCCTCTATATCATCTAAGTAGATTTCTCCCAATAAGCTGGAATTTGTGAAGTGGAATCCAGACACATACTTAGGAATCTGGGGAGCTGGGATGAGGTTTAGGGGAAATGTTGAAAAATATACAGTATTTTGTTTCTACAGAACTTTTCAAAATCTCGATCTTTTAAAGGTACATATGATGCCAATGTTGCCATATAGCTCAGTCTAGAGAAATCTCAGAAAAATACAGTTATAATCATTGGACTACCATTCAATTCTGAGATCCAGCAACATGTGTACTTGGTTACTGTAGGTGGGTTTGTGTATTCAACAACTAATTATAGGAGGTTGGGATTTATAAATTAGAGAAGATAAACTCTATAATGAAAGTCTAAAAATCAAATCCCTAACAAGACACTGATAACTCCTTTTATGATAAAAAAGGAAAATCTTTTGAAGAAAGACATTTTAAAGGGATTAAATTAATAAAGTGAGTGTGCAAAATATGAATGATATAGACCCAACTAAACCACCTAAAGTGGAATAGGGAAGATCATTTGCAAATGCAGTTTCTAGAAACCCTGGGAATATGTTACAGAGTTGAAATTCAGTGTTTCAAATATCTGCTGTCTCTAGTCATAACATCACTGAAAAGTACATTAAATAAACAGCAAAAAATAGAAGAACATTTTAAAATATTTTGAATTTTTTTTTCTGTTGCAAGCATAAGATTAGCTAAAGGTTAATGATGAAATACTATGTACTTGGCACACAGTAAATGCTTAATAACATTTATTGAACAAATGAATATATGAACTCACTGTAGCTACTGCAATATAAATATAACTTAGTGACTCATATCCTGGGAAAACATAGATTTATAAAAGGTATCATAAATAAGTTAATAGCAAGGTATTCAAAAGCTTGAAAGTTCAGTATGGACAGACTTATAAATGAGAACTCTAATATATAGAGGAAAGTGTTGTGGTTAGGCAAGACACACTATTAGTAAAAAGATAATCACCACAAAAGAAAAAAAAGGCAATCAACTTTTTTTTTTTTTTCTTGAGACGGAGTATTGCCCTTGTCGCCCAGGCTGGAGTGCAATGGCACAATCTTGGTTCACTGCAACCTCCACCTCCTGGGTTCAAGCAATTCTCCTGCCTCAGCCTCCCAACTAACTGGGATTACAGGCATGCGCCACAACACCTGGCTAATTTTGTATTTTTAGTAGAGACAGCGTTTCACCATGTTGGTCAGGCTGGTCTTGAACTCCTGACCCCGGATGATCCACCTGTCTCGGCCTCCCAAAAGTGCTGGGATTACAGGCGTGAGCCACTGCGCCCGGCAAGCAATCAGCAATTGTAATAGATGTCACAACCAGGGTTAGGAATAAAAATATCTTATTACAAGGCAGTAATTGAGAAGTCTATAAATACATAATCCTTGATGGGCAGATATGAAAAAAAAGTGATGTAAAAGAGATCATCTTTTATTGCCCAGTTGAAGCTAGAAGAATCTGGTTTGGGAATAGAAAATCCTCACAGCTTCATCACCTAAATAGAGAATAATAACATTTATAAAAATTATGTGTAGTCACTAATACAATTAATTTAAATATTTTATCCCTTTTGAAGCTCTACAAAAGAGATTATTGACAAGCCTGGGGAAAAAAAGATGCTCAAATCACCTAAAAATGGATCATCAGATACATGGAGAATGAAGTACTTAATTATCTAATAAGTGGGGGGATTTGTTTAATTAATCCAAGGCTTTTACAGTTATTTATAATGCTTAACTCTATCTTGTACTTTTTTACTTGGCTATTGTGATGGCTTAGTCATTTAGCAAGAAGAACAATTAGAAGGGTTAGATAACTATGCCAAACAACACTAAATTGACATGAATAGAGCAATTAACTCAGATACTGGTTTACTTCTACAGCAACTTACTATTCTATAATTATTATTATTATTTATTTTTAGACAGAACCATGCTCTGTCACCCAGGCTGGAGTGCAATAGCACAATCTCGGCTCACTGCAACCTCCACTTCCCGGGTTCAAATGATTCTCCTGCGTCAGTCTTCCAAGTAGCTGGGATTACAGGTGTGCGCCACCATGCCCAGCAATTTTTTTTTGAATTTTTGGTAGAGATGGGGCTTTGCTATGTTGGCTTGGTTGGTCTTGAACTCCTGGCATCAAGTGATCCGCCTGCCTCAGCCTGCCAAAGTCGTGGGATTACAGGCGTGAGCCACCTTGTCTGGCCAACTCTATGGTTTTCAAATGACTTATTTTTAGGTTGGATGAAGACCAAATGAAGTTCTACCCCTTCCTACCCTATGCAAACCCTGGGTTCCTAGATGGAAAACAGATAGAGCTAAGTTTAGGGTGTTGCTATTGTCAGGAGCAGTACCTTCATGACGAAGAAGAGAAAGATGATGATGACAACGTTGACACGGGGGTGAATCCACACAGCTGACTGGCCCAGGCTCTCAAGATCACCTGCATGTTTCACCCACGTATTGTTGTCGAACAAAGTACTGATGGCTTCTCGGGGCATCAACTGAGAGAGGAAGAAGCAGAAGGGGTGGGTACTCCAGGGATCTCCTGTGCTTCCTTTTTTAGAAAACTTATTCCGCAGCCTCATTATTCAAGGGTCTCTTTTGCCCTTTTCTCAGGGAGAATCGCAAAAGTCTATCCTTGGACAAAACTACTTATACTCTGAAGCCTGAGGGATGTCCGTGCTGTTTCCTCTTTCCCATGCGGCCCCAGTAACCTAGTCATGTGCTTAGTGACCCGACCCCACCTCAGCTCCCCAAGAGCTGACCTCTCCGGCCATGAATTGACCCACTCCTGGTGGGAAGGTGAATGAGGCAATGACAAAGGTAACAATTCCAGGATACAGCAGGCGGCTGAAAAAGAAACAGAGTTAACCCCCACAATTCAGCCAACTCACAGTAAATACCATACTGAACGTCGGCAAGCTGAAGCTTCCTGTCTTCCACTGTAGTCTCGTTTATTTAACCGAAATTCTCTTTACACACACAAAAAATATTTGAGGCTGAGTGCAGTGGTTCATACCTGTAATCTCAGCACTTTGGGAGGCCAAGGTGGGCAGATCACCTGAGGTCACAAGTTCAAGACCAACCTGGCCAACATGGTGAAACCCCGTCTCTATTAAAAATACAAAAATTAACCAGGCACGGTGGCACATACCTGTAATCCCAGCACTTTGGGAGGCCAAGGAGGGTAGATCACCTGAGGTCACAAGTTCGAGACCAGCCTGGCCAACATGGTGAAATCCCATCTCTACTAAAAATACAAAAATTACCTGGGCATGTTGGCCCACGCCTGTAATCCCAACTACTCAGGAGGCTGAGGCATGAGAATCGTTTGAACCCAGGAGGCAGAGGTTACAGTGAGCTGAGATCACACCACTGCACTCCAGCCTGGGTGATGGAGTGAGACTCTGTCTCGAAAAACAAAAACAACAGAAAAATAATCTTTAAATGGGAGACCACACAATTTTCCCCCTCACCACAGTATCAGGGCTTCCTTATATTTTCATGCAAGCCACTCAGAGGCATTTAATGCCTTTCCCAAAGATAAAAAGGGAGGAACTCTTGGAGAAACCAGAAAGTAAATGGGTAGGGCAAAAGAAGGGCGGTGACTCACTGCTTAGCAAGAAACTGGCTGAGGGCCTTGTGATTTCGGACACCCAGCATGACTTGGCGATGCAGATACACAAATACGGCTCCCAGGAGCCCACAGCAAATCCTGAGGGTGTAATTTATAGAGTTGGAATCTTACAGATGTGAAATCCTCATCTCTTGGACCTGACTACTGCAGGGAAACAAATACCAGGCTTCCGTCTTTCCTATCGGCCCACATCCCCCCAGCAATGTACTCTATCTGTGCCAACCCCACCTTCTTTCTGGCTTGGGTCCCTTCCAATCTACAGCCTCACCCCACACCCTGCTCACCACACACAGAGCAGGTAACCCCACTGACCCGATGACAGCAAAAGCTGGTAGTTCCTTCAGGTCAAAGGGGAAATCCATTCGGAAATTGGTTCTGAACAGAGCAGTGATGGTGACTGTAGGATGGAAAGGCCAGGATTATGGTGGGAGCTTTGTAGAAACCCAACAGGGAAACAGAGGTGGGCAGTTTTCAGGATTAATTCCTTCCTTCCTCCAATCCCAGTTTCTCCTCTTGAATGTATTTTCCTTTTTTCTACGCACACCCCTGCATGGACATACTCTCCCACTCCATGACCTGTATCTTTGTCATACACCCTTGGGCCTTGGTCCCACCCCACAAATGATCCCACCCATTATTCCTTTTCTGAACTGCCCCACAGAGTTTTCCTCTGCACCTCATTCCCAGTCTTTCTATTTCACACAGCCTCCACCCCAGGCCTCCTTGGTTACCAGCATCCTTGTTCCACACTGCCAGCACTCGGAACACGAAGGCGCTGAACGTGGCTGCAAAGAATCCTCGCCAGTAGTTCCGAACAGCAAAGTAGGTGGAGGTGACCTCGATGCTAAACAGCACTCCTGCAGGGGCACAGAAGTGTGGTCGGGGGCAGACAGCAGTGAAAGGGCTCCCCCACACTCCCCACTCCTTGGACCTAAGGAGCTTTTGCTGAAACATGAATCTGGGAGGAAGCAGTAGTGGCAAGTCATGAACTCTTGGATTCCCATGCTCAAAACCACACAACCGCTCAGGCTAGGAGTTTTTTATTCTTATTTTTATTTCAGACAAGGGATGGGTTCAACAAGACATAAAGAAGGTTGAAAATGAATGGGCCTTCAACTTCCAAAACATGAGGATCAAGTGTCCGTGCCCTCTGCATCCCTTAGAATGTAGGGTGGAATGGGGTTCACAACTGTCAGATATCCACAGGGACTAAAAGGTAGTTGAAAAAAATCTGCAGAAGAGTTAAGAGAGAGAAAGTTCCAGAGCAGGTCCTCAGTAGAGTTGCCAAGCAGAGCTCAGGATTTACAGGGACTCTCCATAGCACCCTCCTCTGGACTTTCCTACCACTCTACATATACCATGTACCCTGGAGCAACCTTATAAGGAAGACAGAACAAAAATAGGAGGGGACTTTGCAGGAGCTGACAATTCTCGATAGTTCAAGAAAAGAAGGTAGAGGAGTCATACCAATAATAATAATGATGATGATGATAATAATAATAATAATAATAATAATAAACTAATACTAGGCCGGGCGCGGTGGCTTATGTCTGTAATCCCAGCACTTTGGGAGGCCGAGGCGGGCGGATCACCTGAGGTCGGGAGTTCGAGACCCGCCTGACCAACATGGAGAAACCCCCATCTCTACTAAAAATACAAAATTAGCAGGTCGTGGTGGCGCATGCCTGTAATTCCAGCTACTCGGGAAGGCTGAGGCAGGAGAATCGCTTGAACCCAGGAGGCGGAGGTTGCGGTGAGCCGAGATCGCGCCACTGCACTCCAGCCTGGGCAACAAGAGTGAAACTCTGTCTCAAAAAAGAAAAGAAAAGAAAAGAAGAAAACCAAAAAACTAAAAACCTGACTTAAAAGGACCAACGCAAGGGGAAAAGCCAAGAGCCTAGAAGAAGATAAAAACAATCATGCTTAAGAAAAGTGGGTGAGGCAAAAGGAAAGCTAAGTAGTAGTTCTAAGTAGTACTGTTTCTGAGCGTAGGTGCTGGAGCAGAAATTGAGGGGGTAGATCTACAGAAAAAGAACAAGGGTTGGTAGGGACAAAGTAAGGAATGCCAGTGAGGGCATAAAAAGCAACACTCAAGAGAGGCAAAGAAAAAAAATCTTTCAACATATTAAGAATAAGGGGGGTGGACTTTAATCCGATGCAAAGTAAAAATTGATGACAAAATTACCTAAAACCTAGCTAAGCCTCATCTTTATCAAAAACGAGGAAAAAGAACCAGGGAAATGCAACCATGCACATAATTGGATGAATGGAGATGAGGCCTGACCTCAGGAAACCTTGAACTAGGCCGGTTTGTCCCCTTTCTCTCCATGTGAACAGAGTGAACGCCCTCTTCAGGCAGCATCTCACATCCTAGTAATTTTCTTCTCCCTGTGCTATACTCAAAAGTCACATCTCTTGAATCCCCCAGGACCACCACCTTCTCTTCTATAGGTGACACTCAACTAGTTACATCGGGTCATTTGCTCCAAGGGGAGGGTGGCCTAATGGTTACATCAGGTCATTTGCACCAGGGGGAGGGTGGCCTAATGGTTACTCCTGAATACAGCAGCTGCTGCAGTTTGGCAGAGGATTTCCAGTGGTCAGTCCCAACTCCCCTTCCCTGGGAAGCCATCCAAAATCCTCCTCTTCAGGTCGAAACCATCTGTCCTTCAGCCTGCGCTCTCAGAATTTTGGGTTACTATAGCACTACCACTTTCAGATCCAGATATTTGTTTACATTTCTGAGATCCCCTAGGATTGAAAATTCCTTGGAGGCCGGGTGCAGTGGCTCACGCCTGTAATCTCAGCACTTTGGGAGGCCGAGGCGGGTGAATCATGAAGTCAGGAGTTCGAGACCAGCCTGGCCAACTTGGTGAAACTCCATCTCTACTAGAAATACAAAAATTAGTCAGGCGCGGTGGCAGGCACCTATAATCCCAGCTACTTGGGAGGCTGAGGCAGAATAATTGCTTGAACCCGGGAGCCGCAGGTTGTAGTGAGCCAAGATCGCGCCACTATACTCCAGCCTGGGTGACAGAGCAAGACTCCGTCTTGGAAAAAAAAGAAAAGAAAATTCCTTGGAAACCAGCACCTAGTACGGTGCCTGGTGCATAATCAGGGCTGAATGTCTATTCTAGGGATGAGCAGGGGAGGAGAGGAAAGGACAGGATGAGGATAAAAGAGAACAGAAGAGAACAGAATTTCAGGAAACAGAGCAAGGCAATGGGCAATGTGGGGCAGACAGAGCTTCGTCAATCACCCCTTCTGCCCTGCTCTTCACATCACATCAGGTAAGCAGCTACCTCTGGGGCCTAAAAGAAGGATTTGACACAGCAGGAATTAGGTAGTGAGTCTCTCTCCTTTTCTATACCAGTAACAAAAGCAGTCAGCTTTGATTTGCCTGGGTGTAAACTATCCAACTGATGAATATTTTACAACAATTTTTTTGAAATCCTGGGCTAGGTTTTCTTTCCCATGACGTGGTTCTGGGACACTTTCCCTAGCAGTCTGTCACTGTATGCTCTGGAATGAGAGCTAATTTTAATATTAGCCTGAGCCAAACATAAAATGTGCAGTTAAAAGGAAACAAAGCATTAAAAACAAAAACAGCTTTTGGAAACTCTCCGCTCAGGTTCTGGAACATTGCTCTCTTCTCCCACCCTGGATTCCCTCTCTACCTTCTCTGCTGCTCCTGTGCCTCTGCCCAACCCCAGCCTTTGTCCTTGGTCTCCTACTCCTCCTATTCACAAACACACTTTCTCTCTCAATTTCACGTATGCTCGTACCATCACCTACACCTATAAGCTGCTGATTAGCAAAGCTATGTTCCTGAGCTTCAGACTCGTCAACCCTGCTGCAAAAATGGTATCACCTAGATATGTCATAGGAACATCAAACTGAACACACTCAAAGTGAAACGTATCAGCTAGCTCCTCCCACCAGATCTGTTTCACTTCCCGTATACCCAATCATGGTTACTAACACCACTATCCACCCAATCGCCCTTGTAGGAAAGCTGGGTGTTAGCCTAGATCCCTCCTCTCTTTTACCCCACACAAAATTAATCACCAAGATGCCAGGCACAGTGGCCCATGCCTGTAACCCCGGCACTTTGGGAGGCCGAGGTGGGTGGATCACTTGAGGCCGGGAGTTTGAGACCAGCCTGGCCAACATGGAAAAACCCCGCTTCTACTGAAAAAAAAAAAAAAAAAAAATTAGCCAGGCATAGTGGCACTTGCATGTAGTCCCAGCTACTGGGAGGCTGAGGTGGGAGAATTGCTTGAACCTAGGAGACACAGGTTGCAGTGAGCCAAGATTGCACCACTGCATTCCAGCCTGGGCCAGAGAGCAAGACCCTCTCTCAAAAAGAAAAAATAAAATTAATCACCAGGTTATATCAATTTTACTTTCTATCATTCTTCTCTTTCTCTTCTGCCTCTGTCCAGTGCAGTCTCTTATTACACAGCATCAGGACTATGACAATCGTCTTCTTGTTAATCTCAGATTAATCCTGTTAATCCTCAGGCCGATTTTGTCCTGCACACATCTGACAAAGGGATTGGGTGGACACTCAAGGCTGGCCATGTCACTTCCTTGTGCACAAGTCTTTCATGGCTTTAATTCACCCATGACAGCATTTCCCAAAATCAGGTCTGTGAGATACTACAAATCCCACGAGACAGGGTTCTGTGGGAAATGGTGCGTTAGAGCTACATTTTAGATATTCCCAATGCGTGTCACCATATCAAATGTTCTGGCAACTTTTTCTTTTTCTTTTTCTTTTCTTTTCTTTTTTTTTTGAGATGGAGTCTCACTCTGTTGCCCAGGCTGGAGTGCAGTGGCGCAATCTCGGCTCACTACAACCTCTGCCTCCCAGGTTCAAGCAATTATTCTGCCTTGGCTTCCTGAGTAGCAGAGACTACAGGTACCTGCCACCACACCCAGCTAAGTTTTGTATTATTAATAGAGGTGGGGTTTCACCATATTGGCCAGGCTGTTCTTGAACTCCTGACCTCGTGATTCACCCAACTCGGCCTCCCAAAGTGCTGGCATTACGGGCATGAGCCACCGTGCCTGGCCACTGATAACTTTTCTAGTTTCAGAAAGAACTGTCTCTCTAACCAAGCACTTTCCAACTGATTTATAGAACCATTTTTACACATTAGATCTACAAAACCATGAAACACATTTATGCAAATCCTAGTCTAGAGAATAAATTCCATATTCTTATACATAGCCATGAGGGTCTCCATAATTCAGTCCCCCTTTACTTGTCCAGACTCATTTGCTATTATTCCTTCCTCTGTATCCCCTGCTAATACGCAGCTACTGCCCCCATCTTGACTTTGCAATGCTGGTTCCTCTATCCAGAATACCCTGCCCCCACCATCCTCCTTGCCAGTCCTACTTATTATTCAAGCCTCATATCAAACACCACCTCTTTTGTGATGCTTCATGGGCTCTTGTAGGCAGGTTAGCATAAGGTTCCCACTGCACTTTGCCCCGGCTGCCACTGGGCCACTTTTTCGAGTGGGCTATGACGATAGGTTTGCCTGCCTGTCCAGCCTCTCAACAAGGAGCACCCTGAGTGTGCAAGATCCAGCACAGGGCCTGGCACAGAATGGGAGCAAGATGCTTGTCATTTTAGCAGAATGCTGAATTCTATTTGTTTCATTAGTGTAAGAAATTAAGAGCTGACTCCATAATGAATATAACATTTCAATACTAATTTTCCTTTCAGAATTATTCAGTATTCATTTTAAAAAATCAAGTAATGGGCCAGGCACGGTGGCTCACATCTGTAATCCCAGCACTCTGGGAGGCCAAGGTGGGTGGGTCACTTGAGGTCAGGAGTTTGAGAGCAGCCTGGCCAACATGGTGAAACCCCGTCTCTATTAAAAATACAAAAAATTAGCCGGGTGTGATGGTGCGGGCCTGTAATCCCAGCTACTAGGGAGACTGAGGCATGAGAATTGCTTGAACCTCGGAGGCAGAGCTTGCAGTGAGCCAAGATGGTATACTCCATCCTGGGTGACAGAGCAAGACTCCATCTAAACAAACAAACAAACAAACAACAACAACAAAAAGCCAGGAATGCCACCTGCAAATACCTTTGTCATTTACCATGTAATACAAACAGCCTAAACATAGCACCTTAATTTTTAAGTTCTTAACAATTTCTTGTGTCAACAGCAATGCTTTATCTGTGAATTTTTTCTTTTTTTTTCTTTTTTGAGACAGAGTCTCGCTCTGTCACCCAGGCTGGAGTGCAGTGGCCGGATCTCAGCTCACTACAAGCTCTGCCTCCCAGGTTTACGCCATTGTCCTGCCTCAGCCTCCCAAATAGCTGGGACTACAGGCGCCCGCCACCTCGCCCGGCTAGTTTTTTGTATTTTTAGTAGAGACGGGGTTTCACCGTGTTAGCCAGGCTGGTCTCGATCTCCTGACCTCGTGATCCGCCCGTCTCGGCCTCCCAAAGTGCTGGGATTACAGGCTTGAGCCACCGTGCCCGGCCTCTGTGAATTTTTTCTTCCCTTTTCTACCACAATGGTTTCAGAACTGTTGCCTCTAACTTCTCTATGATCTTTACCTCTCCCATACTTGACACAGGTCCAAGAAGAACCTTTCTGATTCTTCTCAGAAATTCCAGTGTTATGAGGAAAATGCAAATTCTCTTCACATTCAGAGAATCTGGCTGATTGAAACAAAACAACAAGAGTCTCCCAGTCTAAAAATATTCTTTAGACCTCCTGGATTTGAAAGGCTAAAGAGTAAATAAAGGTGAAAGTGGGTACAAATGTAAGTGTGAACGTTTAACATGTGCAAAAATCCAAATACACTATCCTCCACTGACAAGGATTAGTGCTTTTAATGAGTAGAGCTGAGGACAGAAATGTAAACAGGATGCTAGCTGGTATGCTTGCTAACTTGGGCTCCGAAGTCTGTGCTTTGCCACAGTGTTTGCATAAGTTAGATCATGCATTTGCATTAACTTTAAACTCTTCTCCATTTATCATTCCTGCGCCAAGTCATTTTAGTTCCCTGGAAGACTCTATGAAAAGATTGCTTAACATTTCCATAACTGAAAAGAAACCTCTAACAGTGGGTCTTTTAAGAAGCAAATGCCCTTCCTGCAATTTTGTTTCTTCACATATCTACTTAGTGTCCTTTTTATCATCAGTGAATCCAATGAATGACCTGTATAATTCTGCCCTGCTAATCTAGCGTTAATTGATTTTGATGAGTCAATACACAGATACGACTGCTTTCTCCGACTACATCCATTTGTTAATCATCCATGATAAGGAAAATAATCTGAGAAATCACTATTTGCCTTATACTTGGAGAAAGAGCTAAACTTAACTTTAAATTGCTATCAAGGGACATTTATCCTTTGAAACTCTCCTAACTATTCCTCACTAAAAGCTTACCATTAATCTAAATAAGGTCTACCTGAATTCCCATGCAATTAGTAAAGCACAACAAAATGTGGATTTTTCCCTTGAAGGAGGAAGTTCATAGAGTTCTCCGTTAGAGATGTCATCAGCGTAGGGCAAAAACATCCAACAATACAAACAGGTTTTAAAATAATTAAGGGAGCCACGGAGACTGCCTTGGTTTTAATTCCCAGCTTGGACCTTACTAACAGAATGAACTTGCTCAAGTCACTCTCCCTCTCTGTAATTCAGTTCTCTCCTCTTCCTCCTCTGGAATATCAGTCTCATATGGCTTTGGCCAGGAGTAAAAGTAAGTGCTTAGAACGTTGCCTGGCACATAGCAAACGCTTACTAATAATCAGCTATTCTTGTAAATAACCTGGTAATACCAGCACTTATGGATACTGATTCAAACTGTTTTGGGAGTCAGGCCAGGCAAGATGATTGATGGGGGAGGGGGCCAATCACTTGCCTCCAAGTGGTGTCCCAAAACAACAGCCGACTCCCACAGCACAGCCCACCGTCAGGATATCAGAGTAGTAGTATGGCTGCTACTAGGGGAGAGACAGACAGAGAGACAGGTGGAAGAGAGGGAGGTGGGCAGGCAGAGGACAGGAAAACAAGCAGGGATGGGGAATAAGGCAGAATGAGAGGCCTAAGTCACAGGGAGTCCTTGTGGTCCCATGTCCCCTATAATTCCCAGGCCAAGAGAAACTCAGTGAGTTTGGCAAAAAGGAATTAACCTCATAGCACAGCACCAAAATGAAATAGAAAATAGAAAATGAAATAAAAGTTAGGCAAATATATGCCAGGCATATAAATCAACAAATGATAAGCAGAAAAGAGACAGCAAGAACTCCAGAAAGCAGTACTAATACATCCTGCACCACACAGCAAGCAGTCTCAAAAGAATACACAGCCCTTTGGTGAAAAAATATAGGTATCTGGATCCTAGGGGCTGTGATCCACAGTCATTCCCTGGATGCCCACTCCAAAGCTTGTGGCAGCCACCCAAAACCCCCTTCTAAGTCTTGCTTAGGCAATCGGGATAGGGAGGAAGTGCAACTTGCCTCCAACACGGGCTGCAAAGCAGCATCCCACGCCCACCGCACAGGCCGACACCAGGAGGTCAAGCTGCCCAGGCACGGTCTGCAACAGAGAAGCACGCGGGACAAGGGGGTGGAGGGGTGGGGCAGGCGGGGCGTATGTAAGAGGTGGGGTGAGGGATTGGGAGCTACACAGGGAAGGGGGAGCACAAGAGGGAAACGTGGAGGGAAACTGACACAGAGGGGATGGTATGGACTAGCAGGGAGAGCATGGGAACAGACCACAGGCCAGCCCTCCATGTGGGGGCACAGGTCAAAGAGGGGTGGGCATTCAGAGGACAGGCACAGGTTAAACAGAGGCATTATGTGTCTAGGGTAGGCGGACAGGGGGACGAGGAAGGGAGCGTGGATTAGTGCGATGCTCCTTCAGCACCACAGCCAGCCCAGAGCAGAGGCAGCCCTCCCAACACCCTGGACACACAGCCGGACTCCTTCTACCACCTGGCCCCGGCTCATTTCGCTGTCTCAACCTTACCTCATATACCCCACAGAACACAGACATGAACTTGCTGAGGACAGCAGCACAGATGCTGGCAATGTGGACGAAGGGGCCCTGGGGGAGGGGCAGCAAGGGGGCAGAGGTCAGAGGCCCGATGGAGGCTCTGCAGCACTCGCTGGACTAACATTCCTTACTCCAGGCACTGTGCCAGGGGCTGCAAATACAGGAGTTACGCAGAGGTCCCGTCCTCACGAGGCCTCATCCCAGGGAGGAGGAAGAGGAGAAACCAGTGTGTTTCTCCTCTCCAGAGAGCAAGGGTGGCGGAGGGTGGGAGGGCACGTGTTTAGAGAAAAGAGCCTGAGGAGCCTCCCTCAAGTAGAGCTTTGAATGATAGGCGGGAGGGAGCCACGCAGATGTCAGGAGGAAGAATGTTCCAGGCTGGGAAAACAGCACACAGGGGCCCTGAGGGGCCCAGGGCAGAATGACTGAGGGACAGAAAGGAAACCTGTGAGCCAAACACAGGGAAGCGGGGGCAGAGGCCTGGAGAGAGGAGCAGCCGGAGTTCACGGTCTCGAAGGCCATGTAAGAAGCTCCGATTAGGACGGGGCGTGGTGGCGCATACCTGTAATCCCAGCACTTTGCAAGGCCAAGGCGGGCGGTCACCTGAGGTCAGGAGTTCGAGACCAGCCTGACCAATATGGTGAAACGCCATCTCTACTAAAAATACAAAAATTAGCCAGACGTGGTGGCGTGTGCCTGTAGTCCCAGCTACTCGGGAGGCTGAGGCGGGAGAATCACTTGAACCTGGGAGGTGGAGGTTGCAGTGAGCCGAGATCGCACCACTGCACTCCAGCTTGGGCAAGCGAGCTAGACACTGTCTCAACAACAACAACAAAAAAACTTTCAATTTTATTTTAAGAGGCATGGAAAGCCTTAAGAAGTTTTTGACCAGGGGTCAGATGAGGCTGATTCCATTTTAAAAAGATGCCTCTGGCTGCTGGGTGGAATATGGCAGTAGGGGGCAAAGGTGCACACCAGCAGAGAACAGAAGGAGGCTGCACCCTACTGAGCAACCTTGAAAATAGCACAGCCTCATTCTCAGTCCTGGTTTTCTCAGATTCAAGCAAAGGAATTGGTCTGGATGATCTCTAAGACAGTGTTCTCAACCAGGGGAGATTTTGTCCCCCAGGGTCCATATGGCAATGTCTGAGGACATGCTGGTGTCACAACTGGGGGATGCTGCTGGGCATCTAGGAAGGGTCAGAGGCCAGCAATGCTGCTAAGTCCCCTCCACTGCGCAGAACAGCCTCCAACAGCACGGAGTTATCCAGCCCCAAATGTCAGGGGTGTCCAGGCTGAGAGCCTGCTCCAAGCTCCCCAGGCTGTGCGGTTTTTGTCATTGGACCCCAGGTGGAGGACCTTCCAAAGCACTTCCCCTTCCTAGTGTCCCCTGGCCCTGGCCTTGGTCCTGTTCCTCTGATCCTCTTCCACTCCCAGAGCTCCCTCTAGAGTTGGTGCCACCCTGGCTCCTGAGGGCCCTTCCCAGCTCTTGCTTCTGTCATGCCAGGCCTACCTCTTTCCCCACGGGGATGCCACTGCCCAGGCCCGCAGTCAGGGCGACAACCTTGGCCACAAAGGCTTTTATCGTGAGGTATTCCTTCAGGACAACCCCACGAAGTATTGTCTTCATTTCAGGGATTCCAGAGCCTAAAAGCGTTGAAAGATTATGTGCGGAGTCAAGGTGGAGGTTAAAAGGGAGATGACTGTTCAGAATATGGGAATGGGAATTGGAGAGGGCTGAAGAGGCAGTGGTGGGGAGGGTGGGGCCCGGCAGCACCGGACTGTGGGTGGGGCTGGATGATGGGGGAGACAGACAGGGCCCCTCTCAGGCCACCCAGCTCAGGCTGAGTCTGGTGGCAAGTTCTCACCGACAGCCTGGGGAGAGATGAGGTGGCAGAAGAGGGCGCTGAAGAGGATGAGGACGAGTGGGAAGGTGACCCAGACCAGGAACTGCAGAGGAAGGCTGGGCCGCATCTGCGCGTAGGACCACTTGTAGGCTGCGGAGACACATGCCTGGGGTTAGGCAGAGTGTGGCTGAGCAGCTGTGTCCACAGCACCAGGAAGTGTACCTGGCGTGTTCTCAGGCCGTGCTCATTCTGTGTGCCCCTTCCAAGATGGTGCTGCTCTCATTTGACACATGGGAAGCCTGAGTTATAGGAGGTGATGTGGCCTGTTCCAGTTGGTAGTTGGTGGCTGTGTCATGAATCCCACTGGAGTTTTGACTTCTCCCTTGCCTTCCCCTCACCCTGCCCTGGTGTGGTGGTTAGCATGGGACCAGCTAGAACAGATCTGGCCCTTGAAGGGCTGGAGGACTGGGTGTGACCAACCACCCGGTGTGCCCAGAACCAAGGGGCTTCCTGGGATTCAGGATGTTCAGTGCTGAAACTGGGAAAGTCCCTGGGAAACTGGGGCAAGTTGGTTACCCTATTAGAGGGCATCCACTGTTTGGGTGGCAGTGAGTGGAGGGGCGTAAGAAGTGGAGCAGGGCTAGGTCTGGTCTTTTATGGGCCTGGAGTCCCACCTGATCCCTCTCTGTGCAACATTCGTTTCCCATAACACACCCTGCTTACCCTAGGTAGAAACTCCAGAAACAGCTGTGGGCAAAGGTCCAGGTTAAACCTACCCTGAAGGCTTTTGGCACTGACGTAGTCCATGCTCCAGCTGACCAGAGCCATCAGCAGTCCCAGAAGCACCAGAAAGATCCAGTCTTCCCCTAACTTTCTTCTCACCACCTGTCCCAGGCGGCGGACACAATCTAGGAAGAGATGGGGGGAAAAAAAAAAATATATATATATATAGAGAGAGAGAGAGAGAGAGAGAGAGAGAGAGAAAGAGAGAGAGAGAGAGAGAGAACAGCTAACCAGTCACTACTTTGGGTGCTAGACCCAAGATGGGAGGGGAAGCTTTGGGTCCATACATCGTACGCACTGAGTTTCTCATTACCCCTCTGCTGATCGCTGCTCTGGCCCCGGCAAAAGGCACCAAAGTCCAACTCCCCATGAATACTTGAATTCCTTTCTAAAACTCATTTCTTGAAGTTGTGGGAGGAATAACAGGGAATAGGCAAAGTGCAAAGGAGGTGGAGAGAGGTGCCGTTTCCTTAATACTTAGAGGGGCCAAGCATGGTGGCTCACACCTCTAATCCCAGGACTTTGGGAGGCTAAGGCGGGAGGATTGCTTGATGCCAGGAGTTCAAGACCAGCCTCAGCATCTCTACAAAAAAGGTTTTAAAATTAGCTGGGCATGGTGGCATGTGCTTATAGTTTTAGTTACTGGAGAGGCTGAGGCAGGAGGATCACTTGAGCCCAGGAGTTTTAGGCTGCAGTGAGCTATGGTCACTCCACTGCACTTCAGTCTGAATGACAGAGTGAGACCCTGTCTCTTAAAAAAAAAAAAAAGGGTAGAGTTTTTGTAGCAGGGAAAAGAGTACGTATGTGCAACGGGATGACCAAGTTATTCTCCTAATCCCTATACCTCTTTCTACTCCAGATTTATTTATTCCTCAGTCCCCATCACCTTGACATTTGGAATAGTGATCCTCATCCTTGCTGTCCACGGTAGAACTGGAGCCCGTCTTCTTGGGCATCCCTATGTCCCGCTCCCTGTCTGAGAATTGTTCTTTGTGATGGCCATAAATCTGGACAGAGAGAGAATGATCAGTGTCTGCCTTGTTGAAGAGTAAAAAAAAATAATAGACAGAGGGCAGCAGACAGACTCACAGAAGAAAAGAGCAGCAGCTTTTTTGAATTCTGGGAGTTGACTGCATGCAGGGTGACTTTGTGGTCATCCCTGCCCTCTAGTCTCCACCCTCCATTTCCGCATTTCCCACCCTTTCCCTTGTCCATTCATCCTACCTTCTCTCCACCCATTCTCCAACCTGTACTCACCTTGATCCAAGGTAACCTTTATAAAGGAGGCCAGTTTCTGCTTTGAAGCAGAGGTACAGGACTGTGCTGAACCCAGCAGCCCATATCAATCAGGTGTTTTGTGTCACTGCTTTCTGTATGTCCCACAATTTCCCCAGACCACCTGCATTAACTTTCCTCCTAATATGAACGGTGAGGACAGACTGGATTATCAGGGCAGTCTTGGTTGCACTTTGCCTTGGTGTGTCTAGCCTTACCTGAGGCGCCTCAGGTCCTCTGTCAAGCTTCAAGCCCATCTACCTCATCTCCTAGCGCTTGTATGCACACACAGGAACTAGCTTGAAAAGGCAGGTCAATCTACTTCTTCCTACAGCCAGATAATTAGACCCCCCACCTGCCCTACATGTGAAGGGGGCAGAGCAGCTCCCTCGGATCTGGTGGCCCTCCACTTCCATCCCGAGACAGAGCACGGGTGTCTGTGTGGAGTATGCAACAGCTCAAACTGCTTTTAGCCTGCCCCACTCCCACTGCACTAACCGTCCTCTGGGGCCAGGGTCAGTCCAGGCCATGTTGCTGGATTCTGGGAGAGCCTGAGTAGAAGAGATCTGATTTCACAATATGAGCAGCATTTTACGCCGCAGTCCTGAACAGGCACACGCGTGAATTACCCTGCTCGTGGCTGTTTGTCTTCTGGGTTAGTGACCGAGGAAGGCAGTGTTTCCTTCCAAACCCTACCTGGGACCCAGAGAGAGAAGATACTTCCCAGTGGAAGTCAGACAGCTGAGGCTGTCTCAGCTCCTCGAGGCCCCAGGCCGGTGGAGACGAGGAAGGGGGTTGCCTCATATCATCATACCTGGGCTGGGAAAACGCTTCAAGGGCCAGATCTGTTCTAGCTGGTCCCATGCTAACCACCACACCAGGGCAGGGTGAAGGGAGGGCAAGGGAGAAGTCAAAACTCAAGTCTACAAGTGATACAATGTCTGGGATTTGTTAAAAAGTATTCCACCGTGTAAACCAGGCTCAGTGGTTCACGCCTGTAATCCCAGCACTTTAGGAGCCTGAGGCGGGCAGGTCACCTGAGGTCAGGAGTTGGAGATCAGCCTGACCAACATGGAGAAACCCTGTCTCTACTAAAAATACAAAAATTAGCCAGGCATGGTGGCGCATGCCTGTAATCTCACCTACTCAGGAGGCGGAGGCAGGAGAATCGCTGGAACCCGGGAGGCGGAGGTTGCGGTGAGCTGAGATCGCGCCATTGCAACTCCAGCCTGGGCAACAAGAGCGAAACTCCATCTCAAAGAAAAACCAACAAACAAACAAAAGTATTCCACAGTGTGTAGAGGGGTGAGGGTGGGGAAGGGGAGAACAGATGGAACAATAGTGACAAAACATTGATAACTGGGGGGTTCTTGGGGCTTCACTATACCATTCTGTTTTTGTGTAAGTCTGAATTTTCCATAATAAAAATGAAACAAAGAAAAACTAATCCAAACTCTTGTTTGCTTTTGAGACCTGTAGAAAACAGCTCAATTTTACTCCCCAAACTAACCATAGCTTCCCAACACGAGGCTTCATGCTCACCTGGCCAGTCTCCTCACTGTCACCAGGAAGTGCCATAATGGCACTGTTACTCAAGTTGTCATCCCACCCAGGTACGACCACGTACGTCAGTGAGAGCACAGGGCCGGGGGAGGGGTCTTCCCCCCTACTGATCCCAAATGGTGTTCAAAGGCCTAGTCAGACCCCGCTATCTCCAGGGAACCTTCCCAACGCTCGATACCAGCCTACACTGACCTGTATGTCCCTGTTCTCTACTGGGTCCCTGGTGCTGCCTTTGCAAATACTCCTGGGGGTTGGTCAGGGACTGAGAGCAGATCCTTTTGACCCCCAATGTTGAGATCCCCTGCACAGCTCATGCCTCAGCTTCCCAGCCCTAAACCTAAAGGAACTGTAGGCTCCCTATTAAAAAAAAATTAATTAATTAAAAAAAGTATTTTAAGTTATGACCAGACGGGGCGCAGTGGCTCACAGCTGTAATTCCAGCACTTTGGGAGGCCAAGGTGAGTGAATTACCTGAGGTCGGGAGTTCGAGACCAGCCTGGCCAGCATGGCAAAAACCTGTCTCTACTAAAAGTACAAAAATTTGCCAGGCGTGGTGGCGGGTGCCTGTAATCCCAGCTACTCAGGAGGCTGAGGAAAGAGAGTTGCTTGAACCCAGGAGGCAGAGGTTGCAGTGAGTCCAGATAGCACCACTGCACTCCAGCCTGGGAGACAGAGTGATACTCTATCTCAAAAAAAAAAAAAAAAAAAAAAAGAGAAAGTTCTGGCCAACTGACCTCTGGACAAATTCTATCCTCTGTTGTTCTCTGCATTCTTTGGAGGGAGAGGCACACTTACTTATTAGCCATGACCTATCTTTTTCCATGACAATTTCACAACCTTTCCTTTAGTTGTGCCCATCCCCATTCCCCCTTTCCTTGGTGGTCATATCCCACCAATCCCACAGCAGGAGGCTGCTCATCCCTAAACACTCCTAATTAGTCTGCATACTTCTGTTGCTGGGATCACATCTCTGCACTTTTTCAGGTGCCTAACACTTAATAGGTTCTTACTTGATCATCTTGCCACCTAAAAGCTTGATTACATCTCTGCTCATTTTGATGTTGGTAGATCTTTGATCACTGATATGCAATTCAGTCTGTTTTCTACACTTGTCCAATTCCTTTCTTCTGCCTTTCACAGAAAGATTCGTGTGTTTGTGTATTCTGCAGAGGGTCACAGAGGCAGAAATCTGGCAGTGTCTGCCTGTGGGTGAGGGTGTAGGAGACAGCTCCCAGCACACTGCAGTGTGGGCTCCTACGCAATCCACTCCACGTAGGTTATGTAAGCACGAGCTATTCGTGCATGTGAGGCTCTGCTGTTTCCCCATAAGATTCGGGTACTCTGTTGGTAAAGGTTGTATGAAAGTGCATGCATTTCTCTCTAAGTGCATATTTAGGTGAGCCCAGATTTCCAAAGATTTTAATATTTTGAACACATTACCATGTACTTGTTTTTTAAGTTAAAAAAATGTGACACTGCTCCCTCTTTTTACCCAATTCCTAATTTTCACCAGTCTCTGGCACCACTGTCTCCCCTCATCCGTGGCTCCCCTCTCCCCTTATAGCACTTTACCTGTGTGGGGTGGACGTTGTGTCGGGGGCCTGCATCCTTCCGGAGCCTGTGCTGGAGGCCCCCGTTCTCAGAGGGCAGTCCGTAGCTGGTGCAGTGTTCAAAGGGCATATACTGGTACTGGGGGTCACTCCCCCACCAGCTTTGTTCACCCCCATGCTGCTGTGACCGGGATTGCTCCATGTTCCCTCCCCCCGAGCTCCGGCCAGGCCTTGGCCTGCTTGCCCCTGTCCTTCCCCCAGTGTAGCTCCTTAAGCCTCTGCTCTTGCTGTCCCCAAGGCGTCTGGGGCAGCATGCCCACCTCCAGCTATTTATAGCCCCTTCTCCATCACATGATCCCCCACTGCCACATCTGATCTGCTTGGGGTCGAAGCAGGTGTGAGTGCAGTGCGGGGGTGGGGGTTGGGATGAGGACCTGAGGGACAGCCCCACAGGGAATTCCCTCTGCTGAGCCAGTGGCATTGTCCCCCTCCTTAGTCACCAGTAGTAGACTTCCAGCTCCATGTCACTGGTCCCTCTATAAATATCGCCTGGATCTGGATGAGAAACTGCTGAGTATGCTCTCAAACCTATGTGTAGAGCCGGATCTGCATGGAAGCCCTCCAGCTGCCCATCTCTCTTCTTCAGGATGCGGAAGGTGAGGGGTGGGTGCTGGATAAAGATGAAGTGACTCGAAGATCTGGAAACACTGGGGCGTTAACTCACCTGGGAGAGTAACTGGTGCCTCTCTGCCACCTCTCCTGGCTGGCTTGTTCCCAACTCTGTGTCCACCCAGGGTTCTGTCTGGCCAGCTCTGCCATCCCATCCCATCCCATGTCCAGCGTTCTTCTCCAGCTCTTTGCCCTCCTGTCTGCCAGAGGCTGCTAATAACAGCTTGGGGGCATCCCCTGATCCCATCCTTATCACCCGCTGGGTGTGGAACGCTTATGGGAAGTGGGAAGTCGGGGGTCGGTAATAGACTTGGGTTCTAGAATTTCTCCCACTTCCCAGACTGTTAGGTGTCAGCCACGCTGCTAACCTGGAGGGACTGAGCTTCCATTTGGACTGTGGAGCGCCCACACTGGCTCCATCAGATAGATTACAGGGGAGATAGCAGGGGAGAATTGAAAGTAGACAAGAGGCACAGGGAAGGGAGAGGTGGCAAAGGAGTGAGGGCTTCTCATGACAAGCCCGACAAACATGAAAGATGATGGGGAAGTGTTCTCTGCTATTCTTCCCTTTTCAGGTCAATAAATACTTTTTGGCCAAGGACAAACTTTTCTTTCTGGCATCACATTATAAAACCAATTTTCCTATGACATATCTTCCCTATGAACTCGTCACTATAGGAGAAAAGTTATGAACTGGGCCGAAGTGAAGTTTAGGATCCATTACCAAGTGGGGTCTGTCCCAGGACAGTCCAAGTTTAGGGACTGCAGGGCAGGGACAGCAAACATCTGGTCTACAATGTGATTTCGACCTAGGCTAAATGGAACCACCCAAAGCAAGAGGGAAGCCAATATCATTAAAAGTACTTTTTCTAGGGCCTCAACATCATTAATCATCAGGAAAATACAAATCAAAATCATAATGCAATATCACCTCGTACCTATCAGGATGGCTATCATCAAAAAAGCAAGAAATAGCCAGGTGTGAGGGCTCATGCTTACAATCCCAGCACTGTGGGCGACCAAGACGGGCAGAATGCTTGAGCCCAGCAGTTAGAGACCAGCCTGGCAACATGGGGAGACCTCGTCTCTATAAAAAATACAAAAATTAGCCAGGCATGGTGGTGCATGCCTGTAGTCCCAGCTACTTGGGAGGCTGAGACGAGAGGATCACTCAGGCCCGGGAGGTGGAGGCTGCAGTGAGCTGGGAAGCCACCACTGCACTCCATCCTGGCTGACAGAGTGAGATTATGTCTCAAAAGAATAAATGAATAAAAAGATGAGATAAATGTTGGCGAGAATGCAGAGAAAAGGGAACCCTTGTGCACTGTGGGTGGGAATATAAACCGGTATAGTCATTACGAAACAGTACAAAAGTTCCTCAAAAGGTAAAATCAGAACTGCCATATGACTCAGCAACTCCCATATATCGAAAGGAAAGGAAATCAGTATCTTAAAGAAGTATCTGCACTCCCATGTTCATTGCAGCATTATTCACAATAGCCGAGAAACGGAAAGAACCTAAGTGTCCACTAACAGATGAATAAAGAAAATGTCATGTGTACATAAATATATATAATGGAGTACTATTCAGCCCAGACAAAGAAGAAAATTCTACCATTTGTGACAACATGGATGAACTTGGAGGACATTATGCTAAGTCAAAACATGACATTATGCTAAGTCAAAACATGACATTATGCTAAGTCAAAACATTGCAGACGCAAAAAGAAAAATACTGCATGATTGCACTTGTATGTGGAATCTAAAACAGTCAAACTCATAGAAGCAGAAAGTAGAGGGTAGTTGCCAGGGGCTGGGCTGGAGTAGGGGATGGGAGAATGGGGACATTTGGTCAAAGGATACAAAGGTTCAGTTATACAAGATGAGAAAGTCCTGGAGATCTAATGTACATGGTGACTATAGGTAGTAATACCACATACTTGAAATTTGCTAAGAGGGTAGATCTCGAATGCTCTCACCTCCCTCCACTCCCACAGCAACTATGCGAGGTGATGGATACGGTAACCGGCTTGATTGTGATCATTTCACAATGTATACATATATCAACACATCAAGTTGTACACTGTTGGAGGCCGCACAAATGTTTCTTATGATTAGGCACAATTGAAGCCTGTCAGTAACAATATGAACCTGTGATCAATTAAGCAGCTGACCAATCATTACCTCCTCCTTGTTCTTGTTACCCAGTAAATATCAAGGGCTGAGAAGCTTGGGGGGGCTACCTTTGCTCACCAGAAGCAGGGAGTTCTCTTCTCCATGTTGCCTTTCCTTAAAACAGTTTCTTTTGTCTTAAGTTTTCATTTCTACATTCGTCCCTTTGTTTAGTCATAATGACGGTTTCAAGTGGTAACAGTAGTAACTGCTGTAATCGTGGTCTCAAGTAGTAGTTGTGGCAGTCAGCCACAGTACACCTTAAATATGTATAATTTCTATTTGTCAATTATACACCAATATAGCTTAAAAACATCTGCTCTGACAACAGTCCCACAAACCTCAAGGCCTATGAATCTCTCCAAAAAATTACAAGTGAATCGAGAAACTAAAGATTCTGTGATGATACCCACCTTTTCTGCAGGCAGAAAATAAGGACAGACATCTATGGGACTGGCATGAGCAGAAAGGATTACTTTCTTAATAAAGAAAATAGAATCCATGGGTTCCGCCCTCCCTCCGCGCCTCTACCCTGGCTGCTGCATGCGAGAGAGGCTGAGATGGAAGGTGAGGTCGCCAAAGCTCAGGTCACTCGGCCTGGTGGCAACACGATCTTCGGGAAGATATCTGCAAGGAAATCCCAGCCAACATCATTTTTGAGGATGACCGGTGCCTTGCTTTCCACGACATTCCCCCTCAAGCACCGACACATTTTCTGGTGATACCCAAGAATCGTAGATCCCAGATGTCTGCAGCAGAAGATGATGACGAAAGTCTTCTTGGACACTTAATGATTGTTGGCAAGAAATGTGCTGCTGATTTGGGCCTGAATAAGGGTTATAGAATGGTGGTGAATAAAGGTTCAGATGGTGGACAGTCTGTCTATCAAGTTCATCTCCATGTTCTTGGAGGTCAGCAGATGCACCGGCCTCCTGGTTAACCACGTTTTGGGGATAATTTTCCCTTCTCTAGGTGATGATTAAGTTAGGCAAGTTCCAGTATGTTAAACAGCACACTTATTTTTGCCTGTGTATGGAGAGATTCAAGAAATAATTTTAAAACCGCAGACATAACAAAACACATTGTTGCATGAAAAAAAAAAAATAGAGTGCCAAGGTAACATTGTATTCCTTGGAGGGCTTCAGAAACAAGATTCTCCCCTGTTTGTGGAGTATAGCTCTCCTGAAGGTAATCAGTTGCTGTCGGAACTTGATAAATATAAGCAGCAAATATGAGATGCAATTATGATTTTCTTACTATTTCTGAGAAAGGCAGGTCCCTAAAACAGAGCAGCCTAGTCATGGACTCTGAGATTTGAAGGCCGAGACCAGTGGAGTGAGGAAAGTACTCACATCCAGCCAAGCTGAGTGGAAGTGTGTGGTCTAGAAGGAAAGCACCAACTGCAATTCTTAAAACCAGATTCTGAAATTAGGAGGGTCAAAGACATCTACAGGCTGCCAGTGCTGGAGGACAAGGGTTTGAGAGTAAATATCCTGTGTTTGAAATTAGGAATAGTTTAAATCCCATGGGTTTAAATCCCTGCAAGAGAACAAGAAAAGAAAATGTAAACCATGCCCACTCCTCACTCCATCACTCCGCTGGGCCTAGAAGCTTAGGTTCTTATTTGGAGGCACAAAGATGGGCTTCCGGGAATTCCTATGAAGCTCCTGAATGTGGAAGCAAATTCATAAGCATGCATAAATGATAGATAATCTGTCGGGGTTTATTTTATTTACTTATTTTTTGAGATGGAGTCTCACTGTCACCCAGGCTGGAGTGCAGTGGCACGATCTCTGCTCAGTGCAACCTCCTCCTCCTGGGTTCAAGCAATTCTCTCACCTCAGCCTCCCGAGTAGCTGGGATTACAGGCACTCATCGTCATGCCCGGCTAATTTTTGTATTTTTGTAGAGACGGGTTTCACCATGTTGGCCAGGCTGGTCCTGAACGCCTGACCTCAGGTGATCTGCCCACCTTGGCCTCCCAAAGTTGTTGGGATTACAGGCGTGAGCCACTGCACCCGGCCTCTTTTGGGGTTTTAAATAGATCATCCTAGGGTCCATTATACAAAAAGTTTAAAAGTCCATAGGCTTATGGAATTGCTATTTGAAAGAAAATTGTACGAAGTTGCCATACAGGATACATGGAGGAGAAGTTTTGTGTTGGGTATAGGTGAATGCATTTTCTTTCCAGGCTACACCCTTGTTTTCAGAATCTCACGTCTTCCAGTCTGGCCTCCCCAACATACTGGGCAGTAAAACCCTTACGCTCTTTAAAGGTGTTTTCAGTCATCATTTTCCCTCTGCATATCAGGCAGCCATGGAACCCATGGCCACCTACTTTCTGAAATTTCAGCTAAGCGACAGCTTCCTCTGAAGACACGTTCTCTGTAGTGCACTCCACTGGTGGTCGTGTCTCCTCTCCTCTTTATTGTGCCTTGCCTCCTTATTCTTTTTTTTTTTTTTTTTTGAGACGGAGTCTCGCTCTGTCACCCAGGCTGGAGTGCAGTGGCACGATCTCTGCTCACTGCAAGCTCCACTTCCCGGGTCATGCCATTCTCCTGCCTCAGCCTCCCGAGTAGCTGGGACTACAGGCGCCGCCACCCCGCCTGGCTAGTTTTTTGTATTTTTAGTAGAGACAGGATTTCACCGTGTTAGCCAGGATGGTCTCAATCTCCTGACCTCGTGATCCACCCGCCTTAGCCTCCCAAAGTGCTGGGATTACAGGCCTGAGCCACCGCGCCTGGCCAGCCTCCTTATTCTTTGAGCATCCTTAGTCCTTTCCCATCCTCTGCACTCAGGCTTTCCCTGTAGTATTCGACAGGTCTCTTTCTCCCCCTTCTGGCTTTTCAAACATGATACATTTTTTTCCCCAAACTCCTACCTAATTATGACTTAAGATGGAATAAGGTTTGGGGTCTCAGTTTCATTCCCCCAGCCTAATGGGAGGAATCTTACAGCCCAAAAAAAAGTGAGGAGGAAAAATCCTTCATGCCAGAATAAGTCACAGAAGCAAGGCTGTTAGCATAGGCTCAAACTGACAGCTTTGGTTTCACATTCTGACCTCAGTTTCCTCAGAAAGGCAGTAACTAGAGGGTTAAGAAGATAAAATAACGCATGCAAAAAACATGCTATAGGCCGGGCGCGGTGGATCACGCCTGTAATCCCAGCACTTTGGGAGGCTGAGGCAGGTGGATAACGAGGTCAAGAGATCCAGACCATCCTGGCCAACATGGTGAAATCCCGTCTCTACTAAAAATACAAAAATTAGCTGGGCGTGGTGGCGTGTGCCTGCAATCCCAGCTACTCAGGAGGCTGAGGTAGGAGAATCACTTGAACCCAGGAGGCGGAGATTGCAGTGAGCTGAGATCACGCCACTGCACTCCAGCCTCGTGACAGAGACTCCGTCTCAAACAAAACAAAACAAAAATGTGCTATAGTGTTTGACTAATAGTAAGAACTGTTCACTCATATTAAACTGAAGCTCATTCTATGAGTTAACATTTATCAAACATTTTTATGCATTAACATCATGTGATTTACATGCATCGTCCCATTTAATCCTCATGGGGACATTGGAAGGTAGATGCAATTTTCCTAATTTTTAAATAAGGGAAATAGGGGCTGTGTTAGCTACCTTGATCAAGGTCTCCAGTATCTTCAAAGGCAGACCCAGCACTCAAAATCAGATCTACTGAATTCTAGAGTCCATACCATTAAAGCTACATTTGTGGACAGGCGCAGTGGTTCACGCCTGTAATCCCAGCAGTTTGGGAAGCTGAGGTGGGTGAATCACCTGAGCTCAGGAGTTCGAGACCAGCACGGGCAACATGGTGAAGCCCCGTCTCTACTAAAAATACAAAAATTAGCTGGGTGTGGTGGCGAGTGCCTGTAATCCCAGCTACTTGGGAGGCTGAGGCAGGAGAATGGTTTGAACCCAGGAGGCAGAGGTTGCAGTGAGCTGAGATCACGCCATTGCACTACAGCCTGGGTGACAAGAGCAAAACTGTTTCAAAAACAAAAGGGAAAATGACTCCTTCCCAGAAGCATGGGGAACATGAAATGGAAAGCTCCTCTCAGAACAGTTGTAGCTATTATTAATGTCTTCCTCCTTCTCAGATTAGACACCTTTCCTCCTGCCCTTTTTTTTTTTTTTTTTGATGGGGTTTCACTATGTTGCTCAGGCTGGTTTTCAACTCCTGGGCTCAAGCAATCCTCTCTCCTTAGCCACTTGAGTAGCTGGGACTATAGGTGTGTATTACTGTGCCTGGCGCAATCTTTATTTTTTAGAGACGGGGTTTTGCCATGTTGCCCAGGCTGGTCTTGGACTCTTGAGCCCAGGTGATCCACCTGCCTCAGCTTCCCAAAGTGCTGGGATTACAGGCACGAGCCACTGTGCCCGGCCAGCCTGGCACCATTCATAATATCACAGCTTTGATTGGGTGTGGTGGCTCATGTCTGTGATCCCAGTACTCTGGGAGGCCGAGGCAGGAGGATCACTTGAACCCAGGTGTTTGAGACCAGCATGGACAACATAGTGAGACCTCATCTCTTATTTTATAGAACAAAATTTTAAAAATTAAAAAAAAATAAAATCAGCTTTGGTCTGATATTACAGTTTTTCTTTCTTCCTGTTTTCCTTTCCCCATTAGAGGAAACAGGATGGAGGAGGGCAGCAGAGGGCAGCCCCCAGCTCTGGGAGGGGGATAATTTTAGAAGAGAATCCTCTGGCAGAGGTAAGCAGAAGGGAGCAGAGCTGTGAAATTCAACCTCACACCCTTATTCAAGGGCAAGGGGGTTGGGGGGCGGGGAGGACACGGAATCCAGTTCAGAGATACTGCTCTGTAATTCTCAAACATTATCACACCTCTGAAAAGCCTTCCTATCCTGAAAATGGGTATTTATGTTACTCCCACTATTTCCATAATTTCTTCGCCTGTCCTAGATTTTGTATCCCTCCCTTGAGGCTATCCCACGGTTGTTTTTCTTGCAGTGCAATCGACCAGTTTCAGTCCATTTTTCACACCCTTTTGTCTCCAGTGTTCTGTACCAAATTCTGCTCTATTTGCCGAGGTGCTTCAGTTCACCTCGGTCCCCTTCTGCTCTTCCTAGACAGCCATTCCCTTCTATCACTCAACAATGTTTCCAGCTCCCACAGCTGTTTCCTACCAAACAAAAAAGTTTTCTTTCTGGCTGGGTGTGGTGGTTCATACCTATAATCCTAGCACTTTGGGAAGCCAGAGCGAGCTGATCACTTGAGGACAGGAGTTAAAGACCAGCCTGGCCGACATGGTGAAACCATGTTTAAAAAAATTAAAAAAAAGTTTTGTTTCCTACTAAAACTTCTGTAGAAAGTACCTACAGAACATTCCATCTCTTGCAAACTTCCATGGCCCACCTGCACCTGCACTTACCTCTCAGGCATATCCTTTAGATACAACGCACCCCCAAAATATCCCAACTTACACAAATCCATTGCTTTGATCTCTTCTATGCCGCATTAGAATTCTCTTACAATCTATGCCCACTCTAGAAGACCTTAAATGCAACCAGGTAAGAAATGGAATTTTACTACCTTCACTCTCCCATCCTTCTATTCCAGCCCAATCTGTTATGGCAGCCTACATCTCATAGTCTAAGTAACCAAGAACGAGCACTGGTTGCTAATGACTTCCATTTCATCTATGAGAAATCCCAGGACTAGGCCAACTGAGATGGACCCACACTTGCCTATATTTACAGGACCATGGCAGCAAAATAAGAAGGGGTTTTCAGGTCTGGGTATGCCTTGTGAGGTGGTGAGGAAGGCTGCACTGTAAGGGGCTAAGGAAACAAAATCTGTGGACTTCAGAGGACTGAGTATCTACAGAAACAGATATTGAGCACACAACAGTAATAAATATGAGCATTTATTTGGCACCTGATGGCAATACAAAATCCTGGCAGTGGGAGTGGAAAGGTTATCTCACTCAAATACTTCCATCCTATGTCGACCCAAAGGCAGGACTTGGCAGCAAGGCTTCCAACCACCCAGCTCACAGAACAAATATTTATTGAGCACCTTGACTACTACAGGCCTAGCATTTTGCTAGGGACCATGGGAGATGTGAAGGAAGTTATCTCACACATGAAATGTCTTCAAGGAGCTAAAAATGCCAGCAGATAAAAGCAAAACACATGGAAAAACAAAGTACACATAATAATCTGTGTATATTGTCAAAAGGAACATTTTATCAAAAGGTAGGATTGCAGCTAAGGTTGGCTTGCCTTCTTCCCTCTTTTATTCAACAAACATTTACTGAAGACCCACTATGTGCCAAGCACTTGGTACGTGATGATGAATAAAACAAACAAGGTTTCTGCCCTCATTTACAGCCTGGTAGGGGAGACAGAAATGAACAACTAGAAGTAGCATACATATAAACTGCAATAAGTGCAATGAGGGGAATAGACAAGATGTGGTGACAGATGCAGGAGTAGACTGCTCAGGGACTGAAGGGCCCGGGAACGGTCAAGACTTGAGGAATAAGGACACCACCTGAGTCAAGAGTGGTGGGGGTGGAGAGATGAGAAGGCCAAGGAAGAGGGCAGGAAAGAGCACAAAATTAGAAGCTGAGGAGACCACTCGGGCTGGAGCTTAGCAAGAAATCACCATTTAATGAGGTTCAAGGGGAAGGCAAGAACCAGTTCTCATAAACGAAGGTGAGAAGTTTAAATTTTAAGTGAGGTGTAATAGAAAGCAGAAGGGTTCTAAGCAGGGGGGTGACATAATCAGATTTATATTTAAACAACCAAAACCTGGCCAGGCGTGGTGGCTCACACCTGTAGTCCTAGCTATTTGAGAGGCTGAGGCGGGAGGATGGCTTGAGGCCAGGAGTTCGAAACCAGTCTGAGAAACATAGTGAGAACTTGCCTTAAAAACCAAAAAACACCAAATAACAAAAAAAAAAAAAAAAAAAAAAAAAAAAAAAAAAAAAAATTAAAAACCAAAACTACTGTTATGTGGAGAATAGACTGGAAGAAGAAAGATTTTTTGTTTTTTTTTTTAAAAGGTCTTAAAGAACAGGGAAGTTTCAGATAAGCAGGGATAAAGGTTTCTAGATTGAAAAATGACACGTATAGCACTGAAATAAAGGCCACATAATATCAAAGTAGAGTTTAATACCGAAGCAGAGTGCAGGAAGAGAGAGAGAGAGAGAGAGACAGAGAGAGAGAGAGAGTTATAGAGTCTAGGGAAACACACCTGGCCTTCTCTGATGCTCCCCACGAGGCTCATTTTAGTAACAAAGCTCAGAGAAACAACCAACGAAAGATCTTTGAGACTTCCATGGGCAAAGATCAATAAGGTACAGATGCAAAGCAATGTCGGCTGACAGGCTGTGGAGCCTTGAGCCCAAACGAGGCAAGAGTGTCCTTCCACTGGGGGGCCCTGCAGTACTGAAGGGAACGCACAGGCCGCTTCTGCACACTGCAGCAAGGTGTGTCTCTAGTCACATTGCAGCAAAGTGTGTCTCTAGTCATGTTTGCCTCTTCAGAGCCAAAAGATAATGTCTACATTAAATGTGGACACCTTCCAAACTCTCACTCTAGGACAAAAAGGGTGGGGGATATGAATGAAATAAAAGATAGGAGATGATCTCTCAGACATCTTAACTAATGTAATAAAAGCAATTACTAAAGTGCCATCTACAAAAGCTGGAACTGAACACAAATATGGGGAAGTTATATGCCCTCTCCCCATAATGACACTGTGTTTACAACTTCACTTGTCAGGCTCTTCAACTGCAGCTGAAACATTCCTGGCAATAGGTCCGATCAAGGCTGGCTCTACAGGCAGAGGGCTTCACAGAAGAGGAGCTGGCCTGGAGTCCCACACTCAAAGGCAGAGATGATGGGCACTGGAAACAAGTCTGGGAGATTCCCACATCCCTGAGGGGGCAGAACAGAAACTGTGCATCCTGAAGATCCAAGGCTCTATCACACCTCCTGTGGTCCAGTGGCTTACACCTGGCGTGGATGATGGGGAGGTGGCATCATGTGGGAGGGTGTCCTGGGAACAGGTAGAGGTGGCGGCACAGAGTGCTGCAGTATTCAGACATCTCCTTGCACCGGTGGAACTCTGTGCCAGGGGCATAGCCTTCCCGATCCTTGATAAGTGCATTCACCTGGAGGGGCAGAACCAACAGGCCCAAGTCTGAGAATCTCGGGCTTCATGAGAGCAGCACGACGGGAAGGGGAGACGGACTATGAAAGAGCATTCAAGGGAGAAGGAAAGTAGAGCACTGTGGAGACGCACAGGGGTCACGGAGCCCGCCGGCTCACCTTAACCAGCATGTCGGCCACGTGCATATCACAAGCCCGCTCAGAGAACACTTGAGCGAGGGCCTCGATGTACCAGGAACCTCGTTTGGTGTTCCGCATGGCGGCAGTCCCTGCAACCAAAAGGGCATTAATCACGGTGTGAATGCCATCACACAGCTGGACTTCCCAAACTAGACTCGGCCATGGCATCTGCACCCTCCCGAGTCAGAGAACCCAGCATGAAGAATCCAAGTCTAGGAGGGTACACTCTTTTGAATTATTGGCATACTTTGGAGATACTGTAGGTCTGTTTCCAGACCAGCTCAAGAAAGTGAATATGGCAATAAAACAAGTCATACAAGTTTTCAGGTCTCCCAGTGTGTATGGAAGTTACGGTCACTATCCTACAGTCTATTAAGTGTGCAACAATATTATGTCTAAAAAATGCATGTGCTGTAATTAAAACATACTTTATTGCTGAAAAATGCTAACAGAGGCATGCCAATAGAAAAATGGTGCTGATTTTAGACGCTTGAAGGAGGACTGCCACAAACCTTCAATTTGTAAAAAGCAGCTGAGCATCCCAAATCCAAAAATCTGAAATGCTTCAAAATCTGAAACTTTCCAAGTGCCAACATGATGCTCAAAGAAGGTGCTCACTGGAGC
This sequence comes from Macaca nemestrina, assembly GCF_043159975.1. Lineage (NCBI taxonomy): Eukaryota > Metazoa > Chordata > Mammalia > Primates > Cercopithecidae > Macaca > Macaca nemestrina. Next base: position 15,468,334 of record NC_092128.1, read on the forward strand.
ATTTTAAATTTAGAATATTTGGATATGGGACACTCAACTAGTAAGTATAATGCAAATATTCCAAAATCCAAAAAACCAAAAAAATCCAAAATCTGGGACCAAAAAAATTCTGGTCCCAACATTTCAGATAAGGCATACTCAACCTGTATCTGCAAAGCATAATAAAGCAAAGTGCAATAAAATGAGGTATGACTCGACTCTTTTGGAACTCAAAGTACCTTTGAGGCAGGCATAGCCGCATATCATGTCTGAGCGCGTGGGCAGTCTCATCTTTGGCAGCTTTTCTTTACCGGCATCACTCTCCTCGCACCCAGGGGATCCTGCGTGGTTCTTCCCATCTTGTTGGTCAACCCCGCGATCAGTCTCATCTGTAACAAAGGCAGACAGAGTGGACAAAGATGTTACTTCTTCTGTCTCTCTTGGGCCTGTCACAGGCAAGCCCACATTTCCTACAACCTTGAAGGGGAAGAGCCATTTCCAGCTGTTGCCTCCAACCTATGGCTGATAAACTAAAAATAAATAAACAAATAAATAAATAAATAATAAAAATTACTCTCCCAGCATGCATCTGTTACTCAGGGGATGCCTCATACACACCAGGCACCACGCTCAAGCACATGCATATCTGTGTGGTTGGAGCAGTTCCCGTTCTGTGTAAGACAGGGAAAATGCCAAATCAAATACTCCTTGTAAATGGAACTGAAAATCATCTAAGTCCACAACACACTTGTTTGATTAACAGTATGCCTGGGAGTCACAGTGCTTTTTATTACAATACATAATAAAATATTGATATATTTAATTACATAAACAAGAAAAAACAAGGTAATAAATAACAAATACAGTTACCATAAGTATGCTACATAAAAATCACAACCTCAAACTACCTACCAAAAAAATAATAAAACTAAGTATGATCAGTTGTTTCCAAGGTGGTTTTGATATCTTTGAAGCACTATTTGTTAATTTCATAAGATAAATTACAGCAAGCATCCAAGATTTAAGAAAAAAAATTTTTATTTTATTTCTTAAAATAACTTTTTAAATCTTTTTTTTTTTTTTTTAATAGAGATGGGGTCTTGCGACGTTGACCAGACTTGCCTTGAACTCCTGGCCTCAAGTGATCCTTCTGCCTTGGCCTCCCAAAGTGTTGGGATTACAGGCATGAGCCACCACACCTGGCCTTATGAAAATTTTAAGAGGGAAAAACTTAAAATGGGGAGAATTTGACTACGTTCTCCCAGAAAATTTAAAAAGATCATCCATATTCAACTTCAGCAGTACTTTCTCAACATACCCTGAGCAGATCCTTGCTCTTGATACAGGCCTTATGTATCCCAAGACAGACTCTTATTTTTGATGATGTTGTTTCATTTTGGGTGTGGGCAGGGGTGCTGTCAGTAGGAAAGACAGATAGGGAGGACTCTCAGGTCAACACATAAAAAGTAAGAGTATGCTCTATTACAGTACTTCCTGATCCACGCAACATGAAGGAGCTTAAGAAAGATGGGAAGCTTTAAGAATTGGGGTGGAAAAGGACCAAAGCACAGACTTAATAAAAATTGTCAAGCAACTGCCATGTGTTGGGCACTGTCTTACTTTAAGGCCTAGGGATAAAGTGAAGAGAAAATTCCTGCCATCATAGAGCTTACACTCTAGTTTAGAAGCTGACTGGGGCAGGGGGGTGGAGCTTTTTATAGACATTAATTATATTAACCAAATACAGCAGGAAGACAGGTGAACTCAAATTTTCAAAGGAACAATTGGCTACTGGTCATTCCTTGAAGGATTTAATTTCAGAAAAGTTAGAGAGACAGAGTCAAAAATTCAGATTACTCCAAGAAAGAGCAATTACTCCTTATCCAGATCCAATAGGGTATTAAATCCCTGGATATAGGAGGAGAAAATGACCATTTAACTGTCATTTTGTTAGTAAAGACGCCTAAAGGAAACAGGCTAAGCTAAAGAGAAAGGAGAATTCCTCTCTCACCTTTATATCACAGATCCACCAATCAATAAATGCCATTGGTTCTTTTGTCACTATATTCTCATATTTGTTTTTTACGTAATACCTACAGTTTTTCAGGCAGATTAATTTTCATCCATTCATTCGACATTTATAAGTGCTACCATGCGTCAGGCAGGGCCCTGGGCCTGGGGATAGAGCAGGGAATGAAAAGTGAAGTTTGTGCCCCATAACCTCTTTCCTTAGTGCAGCCCCCTCCACAGCAGCCTTCCTGGAAAAAAAATTCATCACATTATTTCTTACTTAAGCTCCCAACTGTTCCTTACTTTTACCGGCTGACGTCCAAAATCTCAGTTATGACTAAAGGTTTGAAATGAGGTGAACCTACTTTGTTATGACCAGCCACATCTCACATACTCACACAGATGCTGTTTTAAAATCAGATCCGAGCACTGGTTTGGGAGGAGGGGAGGCACAACATGCCCTTTGAATCTCAGTGTGCTTATCATGTTGTATTGTTTCCTTCCCATGACAGACTCTAGATACTACTCTACAACTATGTAAATCAAATTACTCCAGGTACAAATGAAGCCGTATCCTATCCACAAAATCTCTTTAAACTACCCTCACTTAAAATGATCTACTCTTACTGCATACTCCTTTCTAAGTACAGTTTGTACCTTGCTAATTTCACCCTTGCTTACATGAGGCCTGTGAACTAATCTTAAGCTACTTCATGTATATTTACTTTATTTTCCTGAGTAACTGGTCTGCTCCTTAGAGAGACCACATTTCCTTCTGCTTTTGGGGCAGTAACTGCTGTAGTCTGAGTCATGATGCAGGATCTCAACAGACTATATTCTGAGGTAATATCAGATCAGGATGACAATAGTATTAGCTATTTACATTTGGCCACACGAGAGATTAAAACAGTAATTATTTGAATGTTTGGACAAAGCGACCTTTGAAGCAAACTATAAGCCCTTTATGGCACTGATCGTGTTTTAAGAGTTACAGCTGGCATATTTTGTGGATGTGCTGTGAGCCAGGTACCGAGCTATGTAAGCCCTTAAATGCATAATCTCATTTAACCATCACAAGCACCTTATGAAGTAGGTACAAGGACTATTTTCATTTTATATTGAGCAAACTGAGATGGAGGGATGCCATTTAACTTAACTTCACATAACTAGTAAATGGTGAAGTCAGAATTTGACTCCAAAGTTAGGGCTCGTAATTACTATTATTTTCCTCCAGGATGAGAAGCATGCCTATGTGTCTTTTAATCCTCGTCCTGCAGTCCTGGCTCTTAAAGGAGTAAAACAAACTGCATGAGAAAAGAGGGGCAGCAGCCGCTCATGGAAAAGGAAGAGTCAAAGGCCAACACGGATTCTGTTCTGCTATCCTGCATGACCCATGAATGGTAAGAAGAAAGGAGGCAAGAGCGAAGTGTAGGTAAAAGTGAAGTATATGGAACAAGTGAAAAGGAGAAAGAGTGAAAGAAAGGAGATAAAATAAGAAGGACGGGGAAAAGACAGATCAGAAATCCATAACTGGAATGAGTAACCAAAAAAAGGGCACCGGCGTTAATAAAGCAGAGAAAAGTAAGAGTTCTCAGAAAGGAAAGCAAAGACACTGATAAAAGAGTCCTGAGAACAGGATATGGTGGTGCACGGAGAGCTGACCAGCCTGAGAGCCATGGGCTGCCCAAGTCCCAGCACACCCCATGCATTGGGAGACACTTACAGAGCAAGAGAGGCGGTGGCAGCAGTGAACAGAAGGAGGTGCCCAAGGGATCCAATAGCACCTGAGAGGAGCAAACAGGAAAGTAAGAGCTGGTGGGAGGCCGCCCAGGAGCCACCACCCAGGTGCTGGTCTGCCAGGGCACTCACCTCCACGGCAGGCCTGGATGAAGAACATTTTCGGTTTGTTCTGTAGGCTTGGGCAGTTGGCGTTGTCAAAGAGTCGAAAAACCTCTTGTAGCTGCCAGAAAGAAACAAGGAAGAAGGGAGGTTAAGCATTGGGTGGGGCCTCCTGAAGTCCTATACATGCAACAGTCGCCATCACGGGACAGACGGCAGGCAGGAGGTGAAGCAGCCTGGTTTCAACAGCTGGCTTCCACTATGGTATCCGCACCTGGAGCAGTTTCCCATCCACACCATAGATGGCGCCCTCCACACCATGCGAGAGGAGTGCTACGATGCAGGAGTCCGTAACTCGGTGTGCAGGTAACCGCGCAAAATTCTGGAGTTTCTCTTGCATTTCCTAAAAGAAAGGAGTGTTTAGTGTTGTGCACTAGAGTCAGCACCAATATAAGCATCACACTTTGGTTTCTTTTTGAAACCCTAAGCTATTAGAAGATAAAATGCTTTCTGTATATTCCTGTGGTCAACGATAAAAGAAGAGACCTTTGGAGAGACTGAAGAAAGCTATGGACTCACCAGAAAAACGCATGTGAGTTCAGACACAATATTCTGAATACAGATTCAGACGTACTGAGACAGGCAAAGAGCTCCTGGATTAAAACAAGTTACTAAAGAAGCTAATCATGAGTTGGTCAACTCTGATTAATGCCCTGTTCATAACCAGATCCTTCATTAGAGCAAGTGCCCTTGTATATAAACGGCATAAGCGTGACTCAAAGTGTAGCTATGAATATGTAAATATGCATATTCAGCTACAATAAACTGTTCTGTGACAGCATCATGATAGTAGAGAATAGCAATACTTGTAATGTTGTCTTCTGTCTAAGATTCTAAGTATTCGAAAGACAGTGATGATGTCTGTATAAAACGCTTTGTTTCAGCAAGAGCGCGCTATAAAGGAGGATTCTATACAGGGCAGTAATTACATACACAGGCCCTAGGGTCAGATTGATCTAGGTTTGAACCTTGGCTTCATGAGTCGGAACAACTTACTCAGACCCTTGAGACTCCAATTTTCACTTTATAAAAAAAAATTATGAGGACATTTTCTCTTAAGTTTGTGAAGATTAAAATGAGATATTATGACAAAGGACTTGGCCTGGGCAACCTAGCAAGACTCCATTAAAAAAAAAAATTAGCCAGGCATGGTGGTGCATGCTTGTAGTCCCAGCTACCCTAAAGGCTATGGTGGAGGGATCACGTGAGCCTAGGAAGTCGAGGCTGCGGTGAGCCGTGATTGCACCACTGCACTGTAGCTTGGGTGACAGAGAGACACCCTGTCTCAAAAAAAACAACCACCAAAAAAACCCAAAAACCAATCGCTGTGTCTGGGACACATTGCAAAAAATCTGCTGTTATTACAATGTACACGTCTAATAAAGAGTATTTTTCTCAAAGAAATCTATTACCGGTCAATATTGTAGTTCAACTTAAGAACTCTCTGTTCCTGTTTGTTTGTTTATTTATTTATTTATTTATTTATTTATTTATTTTGAGACGGAGTCTCGCTCTGTCGCCCAGGCTGGAGTGCAGTGGCCGGATCTCAGCTCACTGCAAGCTCCGCCTCCCGGGTTCACGCCATTCTCCTGCCTCAGCCTCCCCAGTAGCTGGGACTACAGGCGCCCGCCACCTCGCCCGGCTAGTTTTTTGTATTTTTTTAGTAGAGACGGGGTTTCACCGTGTTAGCCAGGATGGTCTCGATCTCCCGACCTCGTGATCCGCCCGTCTTGGCCTCCCAAAGTGCTGGGATTACAGGCTTGAGCCACCGCGCCCGGCCGTATTTATTTTTTTAAAAGACAGGATATCGCTATGTTGCCCGGGCTTGAGCATACTGGCTATTCACAGGTGCAAGATCACTACTGATCAGTACAGCAGTTTTCACCTGCTCCATTTCTGACCTGGGCTGGTACACCCCTCCTTGGGCAAGCCGGTGGTCCCCCACTCCCAGGAGGTCACCATATTGATGATGAACTTAGTTTGGACACCTGATCAGCATAGCACACTACAGCCTAGAACTCCTGGGCTCAAGGAATCTTCCTGCCTAAGCCTCTAGAGTAGCTGGGACCATAGGAATGTGCCACCATGCCTGGAGAATCTTGTTTATCTTGCACTAAGTTGTATACATGAAGACCATTACCTTAAGCATCTGGTCCATCCGTCAGAAAGTTATATTGTGTACCTAAAGAGCATAATAATTGGGCACACATTTTTAAACCTATGCCTAAACCTATGCCTCCCTCTATAATTCACGATGTCTAGGTCTTCTATCTGAGATGGGGCAGAGAGAAAACAAGTTCATTTTATTATAAACTTGAATAAAATTGTAATGAAAATAAATTATCTGGGTGGAAGAATTAAAACACATATATTTAATCACACACACTGCCAAAATAAAAAGCACACTTGTATAACACACTGCAGTAGCTCTCAAAGTGTGGCCCCTAAAGCAGCAAGAGCAGCATCACCCAGGAACTTGTAAAAAACGTGAAATTGGGCTGGGCGCGGTGGCTCACGCCTGTAATCCCAACACTTTGAGGAGGCCGAGGCAGGCGGATCACAAGGTCAGGAGTTCGAGACCAGCCTGGCCAATATGGTGAAACCCTGTCTCTACTAAAAATACAAAAATTAGCCGGGGGTGGTGGCGGACGCCTGTAGTCCCAGCTACTCAGGAGGCTGAGGCAGGAGAATCGCTTGAACCCGGGAGGCGGAGGTTGTAGTGAGCCGCCGAGATCGGGCCATTGAACTCCAGCTTGGGAGACAGAGCGAGACTCCATCTCAAAAAAAAAAAAAAAAAAAAAAAGTGAAATCTTAGGCCCCAGCAAAATGTGTTTTAACAAGTCCTCCGGGAGGCTCTGATATGTTAAAGTTTGAGAGCTACTAATTTATCTGTTCGGAATACTTCTGTTTGTAGATAATTGAGATGCAATTATATAAAATATTTGAAAGTCTGCAATATAACTAGAAATAGATTGGTGTTGAAAAGTACGTGTATTTTCTAAGTAGAAGCCAACAATAATGATAGAAATCTTAAGGTAATGACAGATAATCAAAAAAATTCTTCCAAGAAAATATAATTTCAAGAGAATACATAACTGTGAATGTTCCTCTGGAGCTGACGCTAATAGAATTTTAACATTGAATAGTTAAAGAAGTTAATTTTGCTCAAAGAAGAAAACAAAAATTATACACCTGCGCACTGAATCACGACCATTTTGCATTTAGTGAGATTAGGTCAGTAAATAGAAAACAACGTCCAAAAACAGAATACACGCACTTTGTAACCAAACTTAGTAAGACTCAACCATTCAATAAATGGGGATTAGACATTTGGAGGAATTTTTCCACAAGTAGAATAGCTTAAAATAGGATCTGCAGATTTGTTTTTGATAAAATTACAGTACTTCTATAAATAGCAGGGTTCTTAACTCCTAAGTGTATTTTTAGCTAGGGGTTGGGGGACATGTGAAGAGAGTAACTTGTGAACCCTCTGAAATTATATGCTAAATTCTACGGGCAGCTGCATTTTCCAGGGATGACCTATAGCTTGTCCCTACATTTTCAAAGCGGTCTGTGACCCAAATGCAAGCTAAAAAAAAAAAAAAAACAATACATGTGGTAAAAGAAAATTTCCACTTTGAAGAGCACCTCGTTTCCTAACATAGGGTCAATCATAATTCTAGAACTAGTAACTTCATGAAGTAGATGCAATCAAAAGTTGGTAACAGAGAAAAGTGAAAAAATTAGGGCAGGGAGAATGCCCATGCTCATGCAGCACTGTCGGGGAAGAGGAGTCTCTAAGACTAATTCTACTATTTCCTGTTTTTAAATGGAATTCCTCTCTCAAGTAAAAAAGATTTGATAAGGAAAAGAAAAGAGGATCTTATTTTTTTTGGTTCTGTTTCTTTGCTTGCCAAACAGCTATATGATAAATGAGTTGAGTCTCTAGCGAGATCCCACCAGGAAGAGAGTATTCTGTGCAGATGCCCAGTGCACCAAATTATGACACCCACTGCAACTACCTGGTTTATAACACACACATTTCTTGTCCACATACTGTTCTCCCTGCCTAGGGTGGCTTCACCACTCCTCTCTGCTTTAGTAACTTCTATCCTTCAAGGCCAGCTTAAGTCCTGCCTCCTCCATTTATCCTTCTGATCATATCTACCTAGGCATTTCTTCTTAGCTATGACAGAAGATACTTTCTCTAATCTTGTTTAGTCCTTAGGAATATAAGAGGACACATTTCCTTTTCTGCTGATGTCAAAACTCCCTCATCTGATCTTTAAACAAATCTGTGGCAGCTCACATAGTCCCCCATCATAAGGTGCTCGAAGTTCAACTCTACTCAATTCCAGTTATAGAGCAATTTGACCAAAGAATTAGAATCCAATAGGTCACTGAATATGCATCAGGCTTAGCATAAACGGAAATGGTATTTAGAAAGTGGGCTCATCAACTCACCAAATCTACTGACAGTCTCTGAAAAAACAGCAGTATATAGCTGACTTAGTGGCTCAGTATTACACCTTTAACTATTAGACATCTAGGATCCTTTATCAGCTGCATACAAATTGAAAAACCAAGACATAATAGATTTCTAGTAAAATAAATGGCTAGACCAAAACCTCTAAGAAAACACACATAGCGCACATTTTGTTAAGTGACCTTCTGTAGGAATTACGGATGGTATCTGCCCTTTGTCTCTTTATGCCCAGCAGACTTCTCAGGAAAGCATATAAACTACCTGAATACTTGAGGACTGAAGCAGCTGTTCCTGCCGTGGCTTTAAAGCAAGGGTGGATTTAACTACATTGCATGTGCTACAATGGGGAAACTGGTAAAAACAGCATGTAAAGGACAACACTCAAGTACCTGTGGATGAAACCAGCCTAGCCAAAAACATAGTAAATACATAATTATTCTCACAGGAGGGCAGCTGAGAAAGAGAAATGAAGACTACAGACAATGCTGAATGGAAAACAAAGATCCTCTATCCCAACAGATCAAAATGAATCTCCTAGAAATTTTAATTTCACCACTGACAACCTCAAAGCAAGTTTAAGAAAGTTCTATTATTCTGGAATAAAAATAAAGAGTGAATATGAATCTACAAATAGGCCATTATTGATTGCAAAATAGAAACCCTAAAGGTCACAAAGTCAGTTGTGCAGTACAGTAACTGAGGTTAATGAGGAACAGCCCATAATGAAAATGCTCACAATTTCTAGCAATCTGGTCCAAAAACAATCCACCCTATGATATGACTTGTGGTTACATAACTATGAAGAATACTTCCCAGCCAGGCGTAGTGGCTCACACCTATAATCCCAGCACTTTGGGAGGCAGATGGGGGCGGATCACCTGAGGTCAGAAGTTCCAGACCAGCCTGGCCAACATGGCAAAACCCTGTCTCTACTAAAAATACAACAATTAGCCGGGCATGGTGGTGCGCGCCTGCAGTTCCAGCTACACAGGAAGCTGAGGCAGGAGAATCGCTTGAACCTGGGAGGTAGAGGTTGCAGTGAGCTGAGATCATGCCATTGCACTCCAGCCTGGGTGACAGAGCTAGACTCTGTCTTTAAAAAAAAAAAAAAGTGAGAACCCAACTGTGGACTATTATTACTTTATGAAACCACAACCTGAGATGTCAACACTAAAATGGCTGGCTGGCCCTAATTCTTTCTACTAGATTGCAAGGTGAGAGGCAGAACAGAGTGAATAAAAATGTAAGTAGAGTAGACCAACTTTTAAGACATATCCCAGCAGGCACAAGAGCAAAAGATGTCCCTGGTCCCAAAGTGTTGTGCAGTCCTCTAATTTACACATCAGTTTTTCCTGCCTCGGGTACCTGTGCAGTCTGGTCACGCAGAACATGGACGTCATAGCCCAAAAGCTTGAAGAGGGTGACTAGAGTACTGTGGTCCACATCCCCTCCAGAGCGAAATTCCAGTTCTTTCTCTCCAGTGAAATGCACATTGCTCAACACCAGTGCTAGGCCACGAGGCCGAGACTGCAACCTATAAGCCTGGGGAGGAGAGGCCAGTTAGAGGATGAGCATCTCGATGACACAAGATTCCCTGGCTAGATTAGATTAGACATTTCAAGAAAACAAAAACATCGTAGTTTTCTTCCTAACCCCCAGCAGGTAAAAATAGACAAATGCTCACATAAGGCATTTAGCCAGTAACAACTTTCTGACTAATAAGGCAGAAAGGAAATGTACATGCAAACTAAGTTCAGGTTCCCTGGAAGGGTGTCTAATTTCCCAACTCTCTTCCTCTTGTCATTATGCAAAAACTCACCAGCTGGAAGTGTGTCTGATAAAATTCAGGAGTGCAAGGCTTCACCTGAAGGCAGACAGGACCATCTTTATTGTCTAGGGAGTGTTCCACAGTATCTGTGGTATAGACAGAAAACCAAAAAACTAGTATTTAACTTAACCATCAATCTTAATATGTCATTGTAACTTCAGACATCTCTTGGAACCAGGTTTTGATATATAATGGTCTCACTCACTCCCCAAACCTGTAGGCTTCATGAGGGCAGAGACTCTTAGTTTTAGCTCACTAAAGGATTCTCTGCACATAACTTGCATGTAGCAGATGCTCAACTGGCTGAATGACTAAATGGGCTAGCTGGTAAAGTCTTGCTCCAATCACTAGGCTGCTCCATCAGCAGGCTGGTGGCCCCAAATATAGTCTTTTCTCTTTCAGCTTTATAAAGCCCAATTGAGCATGAACTTCCTGCCTATATACATGCTACTCAAAGGGCCAGTTATCATAAAAACTGTTATCTGGGGTGGAAAGGAAATGGGACCACCTATTTATAATACCCTGCCTAGGCGGTGACTCATGCCTGTAATCCCAACACTTTGGGAGGCCGAGGCAGGCAGATCACGAGGTCAGGAAACGGTGAAACCCCGTCTCTACTAAAAATACAAAAAATTAGCTGGGCATGGTGGCGTGCACCTGTAATCCCAGCTACTCAGGAGGCTGAGGCAGGAGAATCGCTTGAACCCAGGAGGCAGAGTTTGCAGTGAGCCGAGATCGCGTCATTGAACTCCAGCCTGGGCGACAGAGCAAGACTCCATCATAAGAGGGGGAAAAAAAAAAAACAAAAAACAAAAAAACAAAAACAACCTCTTGCCTAAACTGTCCTACTAGCCCTTAACAAATTCACTGACAACTGTTCCCAGTATAAAGTATGTCTCAGCTGGGCGTGGTGGCTTATGCCTATAATCCCAGCACTTTGGGAGGCCAAGGCAGGAGGATCACTTGAGGCCAGGACTTTGACACCAGCCTGGGTAACAAAGTGAGACTCCTTCTCTACAAAAAATTTAAAAAGGAACTAGGTGTGGCGGCATGCACCTGTAATCCCAGGTACTTGGGAGGTTGAGGCAGGAGGAGCCCTTCAACCCAGGAGTTCGAGGCTGCAGTGAGCTATGATGGTGCCACTGCATTCCAGCCTGGGTGACAGAACAAGACCCCATTTCTTTAAAAAAAAAAAAAAAAAAAAAAGGCTCATGTTAGGGCAAAGCCAGATACCAGACAAGAAAGAAGTCAAACTGGGATGTGGGACACCCCCCTCCTTTTTTTTTTCTGAGACTGACTCTCACTCTGTTGCCAAGGCTGGAGTGTGGCGGCATTGTGTTGGCTCACTGCAACCTCCACCTCCTGGGTTCAAGCAATTCTCCTGCCTCAGCCTCCCGAGTAGCCGGGATTACAGGCACCCACCACCATGCCCACCTAGTTTTTATATTTTTAGTAGAGACGGGGTTCCACCATGTTGGCCAGGCTGGTCTTGAACTCCTGACCTCAGGTGATCCACCTGCCTCGGTTTCCCAAAGTGCTGGGATTACAGGCGTGAGCCACCGCGCCTGGCCTGGGACCCCTTTTAGTCCATCAATTCTCACCTGTCGACAGGCGGACCTTCTTGTGAAGTGGACAGGACTCACACACCGGGAAAGGGAGACTCAAGTCGTGGTCACAGCTCAACTGTAAGAAATCAAAACTCATGATGACAGACCTTAGGGAGGTGGTCCGCTCCAAATACAACAAAATCTAGTCTCCCTCACTCTGACTTACAAATTGCTTTCCAGTCAAACTTTCCTTCCCAACACCCCATATGACTAAAGCTTCATACCGGTGGGAGTACATGCTGAAGCCCGGAAAGGGTGGTGAGCAACATATCCTCCAGGTGGCCTTGCTTGGTCTCCCTCAGTGCTTCACAGAAGGCATCAAAAGCTTGGGGACCCCTCTTAGGCAGCAAGTTGAGGAGTTCCACGTTCTGGCTGAAACTGCCCACTTTGGCCTAAGACACAAGAATAAAACATGGAATCATATTTACTTCTCTACCTATAATTCTATTTCTCCACATGAGCTTCCTAGTAGTGTCCTCATTCCTCTCAATAATTCTTTTTACAGGAAAAGATATGTTTAGGTGAAGTCTTTCCTGTTATTCTTGAATTTATATCATTTCTGTCAAATGCTCTATGGTAGAAGGGCATTTCCATTTCTTTAGAAACGTACAACATCCAGCTGGGTGTGGTGGCTCACACCTGTAATCCCAGCACTTTGGGAAGCTGAAGCAGGTGGATCATGAGGTCAGGAGATTGACACCATCCTGGCTAACACAGTGAAACCCCATCTCTACTAAAAATACAAAAAATTAGCCAGGTGTGGTGGCACCCGCCTGTAGTCCCAGCTACTTGGGATGCTGAGGCCGGAGAATCATGTGAACCTGGGAGGCAGAGGCTGCAGTGAGCCAAGATCGCGCCATTGCACTCCAGCCTGGGTGACAGAGCGAGACTCCGTCTCAAAAAAAAAAAAAAAAAGGATAAAGATACGACATCCTTTTAATATTTTGTCATGCTCTGTTCCCACCCCTATGATCAATTTATCTTCTCTCTTTTGCCTCCAGATACCTGGATGAGCTCTCTCATTTCCAAGGTGATGATGTCCTTCTCCAGAAGATGTTCTAACAGTTCACTCAACAACAGCTGTTTGGCTAGCACCACTCGGTTCTTTTTTAGAGTTTCCTGATGGTGAGGATGCATGCCACACACTCCCAATATCCTACAGATAAAAGGTAGAGGGAAAGGCTGTCAAGTACACAATTTGGCACAGAAGAGTGGAGTGGAAGAGGCATGAATAGAAAGAACGAAAAAGAATAAGACTTCTAATAACGAAGATTATGCATATTTATTGAATCTGGTTAAATCAAAGACGTACTAAGCAGTAACGCATTGATCATAAGAAAATAATGTCTAATTCCTTATAGTTTATGTTCAGCTGAGATCATCTGAGATGAATGGTCTGACTAGGGGAGGGAAATGTCTATCTTAAGCAAAATAATACCCCCAAGCATACATATTTATGAGAAGAAATACTTCTCTGATAGACCAATTTTAGTTAAGAGAACTATTTCAGAAATCATCTCACATTATTTAAGCTGGTGAAAGTGATGGAAGTTTATAATGATCTTGGATGAGGGCTAAAACAACGCTATGACAAAAACTCAAGCCAATGGCTTTAACAGAAAATAAATGAGGCTGACACTAACTCTCTTTCACTAATGATATAAACATATAATTACATGTTTTTTTAAAACTTTAAGTTCCAGTGACAAAATGGCACTAGAAATTATCAGAATCCCGTTAAGATGTGGATAAGCAGGAAGTATGACAGAAAGTCACAGTGGGTAGGTACTTATCTATTTACTTTAAAACAGACAGAGTCTCACTATGCCACCCAGGCTGGAGTGCAGCGGCTCTTCACAGGTATGACCGCATTACAGGGCAGCACAGGAGTTTTGACTTGCCCAGCTTTTGACCTGGGCTGGTTCACCCTTCTTTAGGCAACCTGGTGGACCCTGGCTCCCAGGACATCACCACACTGATGCTGAACTTAGTGTGGACACGTGACTGGCACAGCACTCTACAGCCCAGAACTCCTGGACTCAAGTGATCCTCCTGCTTCAGCCTCCCAAGTAGTTGGGACTACAGGCATGTGCTGTCACCTCCAGCTAATTTTGCCACGGGCTTGCAAAGAGATCAGCTTCTGCTTATAAACTAAAATAATCCTATTGCCAATATATGTCATCTACATGCCTACTTTACATAAATCCAGAGTTCTCTAGCCTGCCAAGTCACATTTTCCAAATATGTGACAACAGGAAGGGCGGCACCTGATAGCAGTGAAGATATAGTAACTTCAGTTTATAACTTCAAAACCTACTCTAAAATGCATCCTGATTTCTAAGGTGTTAAAACAGGAAGGGAGGCCGGGCACGGTGGCTCATGCCTGTAATCCCAGTACTTTGGGAGGCTGAGGTGGATAGATCACCAGAGGTCAGGAGTTTGAGACCAGCCTGGCCAACATGGTGAAACCCTGTCTCTACTAAAGATACAAAAAATTAGCTGAGTGTAGTGGTGCATGCCTGTAGTCCTAGCTACTGGGGAGGCTGAGGCAGGAGAATCGCTTGAACCTGGGAGATGGAGGTTGCAGTGAGCTGAGATTATTCCACTGCACTCCAGCCTGGATGACAGAGCAAAGACTATATCTAAAAAAAAAAAAAAAAAAAGGGGAGGGGAAAAATGTGTATCTTACAATCAGTGAAATACCACACATCTGTGGAATGGATGCACTTGGCTTGGAGATGTTATTGGGTGAGAGATTTATAGTTAGAAGAGGGAAGAGCAGGATCCTGGAGGAACTGAGAGACCTAAGATAGCAGGTGGGATCCTAAAGCAGACAAAGTGGGTTGGAAGCAGTCAATGAATCTGAGGTTTGGAAAAGTGAGTCTGAAACTCCATTTTTCCTTATTTTTACTGTCATATTTCCATTACCCCAGACTTTCAGTAAAAACCGGCTATAAGAAAAAAAGCTATACAAATAAAAAAATCCATTTAAGAATGAATCACTTTCGAATACATCAAAGCAGTAATAACGATCACATATAACACTGCAGCTGGGATACCAACTAATGGTGCAGCAGATTTCTTCCATGAGTTTACCAGTAGTATTCGCTCCTTAAATTGTTCTCTTCCTCTTTTTCCATGACAGCACCTGGGAGTCTTCTCTCTGCCTACCCAATTCCTGTTTTCTTTAGAGGGCCTTTGGCCTCCCCTTAATGTTGATGTTCCATTAGGGACGCCCCTTCAAAGATCCTTTCCCTAGACAATCTCACCCATACTTGCAACTTACTGACTTACAGTTCTTAACTCTCTCGAGTTCCAGACTTGAATTTTCAATCAACTCTTTAGTTTTAATCTGAAGCATCAACCACTCTGCACACCCGCTCCTTCCTCTACTCCATAGTATGAGAGTCTTAAACGTGAACATTACAAAAGTTTCCAATCATTTAGAATTTCAGGACACAACTGGAAGGGGAGGAGGGGTGAAGGGCACCACGGGAGTTCCTACGTCTTAATTCTGTGTCCTTCTGCAGGTTCCCTTTGCGAAGACCTTAATCTTCAGTCTCGAGCGGGAGGCATTACAATGTTCTCCTGGGTGATGCCTGCCATGAAATGGAAAGACCGGGGCAGAGGCATGGACACTTGGAGCCACAGGAACCCCCCTGTTCTGCCAAAAGTACTCAATTTCCAAACCCTGTACTGACTTCTTCAAAAATCTGGTGATTGTATGCAAAGCCATGCAGATCACGATACAGTCGATACAAATCAAATGCACATCAGGCAGAGCACCGAGGTCTGCAGAAGGTCTCGGCGGTTTTTAAGGGGGCAGAGTACAGTCTTTTTATAGTCTCCCTCATAAGGGAGCCAGAGGAAAGGATGAAGAATCTTCAAGAGAAGCCAAGAGTGGGCAGGACTGCAAGGAGCTCCCCTTATTTAGAACACTCGTGGGTTGAACAAAGGGAGGCTAGGGCAGTCTTCTTCCACGAGGGACAAGGCCAAGAGGTCCGCCCGCGGGCCCCTGCGCAGTCAGGCTCGGAACTGCTTGGCGGGGCCTCCCACCCTTGGCAGGAAGCGCGGACAAGGCTGCTTTCCGGGGCTCCGAGGGGAGGGGGCTGCAGGGCCGCACGCCTGGGGCCCACGTTCCCCTTCCCTGGACCCTCCCTTAGTAGCCCTAAGACTGTTCCTTACTTACCTGCGTCCCCTGTCAGCGGCCATCAGCTCCTTGTGCTTGAAGGTAGACCAAGACCCTGCGCTCGGCGCCGCCATTTCCCGCTTTTCCCGGGCTCTGCACTGTGCACCGCCCACAGCCCAAACAAACCGGGGGCCGTAGCCTCGCCCACATCCCTCCCCCACACGCGGACACACATTGCGCCTGCGCCTGCGCCCTGCCGCGCCCCCACGCCAGGCCACCGCGTCCTCCCGCCCGGTGCGTGCGCAGGCGCAGAGCTCTAGCGGCGGCCGCGCGGGCCAATGGGGTGAAGTGGGGAGCTCGGCGGAAAGACAAAGGGAGGAGAAGGAGCGGGGCGGGGCAAAGGGCGGGGAAAGAGCGAGTGCGGGCGGGTGTGCTCCGTTCGGCCTGGGAATCCGATTGGTTATCGGTTCCCGCGGAAATCACCCCGGTACCTCTCCCGCCCCCTGGCCGGCCTATGGCGATAACTTCACGGAGACTTGTGTGGCTGGAGTTTTGCTTTATTGAAGTTGAACGGTTGGGGCCAGGCTGCGGAGGAGACTGAGAGCGCGACAAGGTGCTGGACAGATACCCGCGCGGGGAAGGAAGGCTGGCTTAGGAGGGGGCGTCAGCTATGGTTTAGCAGCTTCCTGCGACCGAAACCTACATCACAGCCGCAGCACACAATTCCAGGAAACCTGGTGCTCAATATTGGGATCTCAGGAATCCGGACCGGCGGCTGGGGTGAAAGTCTAGCGGTCAGAGCGCAGGAGTGAGGAAGAAGCTATTAGAGACGCTGCGCAAGTGGCCCCGGGGCTTCATATGGATGATTCAAGAGGGAATCTCCTGGCCAGAAAGCTCACATGTTTCACTCTTTCTGGCCTTCATACCCACCCTCCACCTAGGGCCACTGATTCCACTGTTTTCAAATACATTGGGGACCCTGCACTGGGGACTGCTCTCTAGCACCTGGGCAGGAGAGGCACAGACACTGCTACCCATGCGGAGCAAGGATCACCAGAGCGTTGACTGAGTTTGCTCGTCCAGGAGGCTGGGGACATGCGTGCCCATGCTCAGCCCACCCCCTCTGTAGACACAATTGGTCCCCCATTCTGTTTATAGGAAGTCTTCCACCCTGCACCAGCAGCTGTCCCTAGACAGGGATTGGGAGACATGCACGTGGCTTGGCTTCCTATTATCTTGTGTTGAAAACACAATAGGCTTTGGGATGAGGAGTTAATGTTATTTACTATCAGTGTACCCTCGTGCACGTTATCAAACTCCTCTGACTCTTGGAATCCTCATTTTTCAATAATAACTCACAAAGCTGGCAAGCCTAAGGGATCTAACAGCTCGAACAGCACCTGGAACAGAAGCAATAGCCGTCACTCAGAGGTTACGTCTTCCTTCTCCACCTTCTCTGGATCACCTCCCTACCTCATCCTCAATTTAACGCTGGAAATATTGGATATGGGGTAGGTCACCAAATGTTGCCAGAAGACTCAAATTATGCCACCCACATCTCAACTGGGAAGGGCTTACCGTGGCCTGACTTTCCTCAGGGTCCAAGTCCCCATTTATGATATTCAGCCAGAAACACTGTTTCTGACACATAGTAGGCACTGGAAAATGTTGGTCAAATGAACGAGGTCTGGTGTGGAGAGAAGAGAAATCTTGGGAGAGTCGTTTAAGGGGGTGCCCAGTTGTCTTCACAAAAAACACTATCATCATCAGGTTGACCAAAGCAGACATCATAGGCAGGGGGTGGAGTCAGGGGCTCTAATCTGGGGAGTGCCCCCAAGCTCTGCAGATCAGGAGCAGTGGACACAGCCCGTGGTCCCCGAAGCCGAAGGCTGATTGGAGCTCTTTCAGGGCTTCCTTCCTGGGCCATAGTCTCTGAGGCCATTCGCCTCTGTTCCAGTCCGGCTCTCCTGGACCCCTCTGGATGGCTAGGTTGTTCATCCTCAGGTGCTGGGAGTATCACAGCAGTGCTGTAGGGGGGTGGTTGGTCCAACTCTTGGGGGCGGCTCTGGGATTCCAGTCCCACCACGGCCTCTTCATAGGCTGGCACTTCAAAGGCTTCATTGTCCCTGAGGGAAGAGAAATAAGGCCATTGGTGGCTTCCATGAAAGAAGCCCTTTTTCCCTTTTTTTTGTCTGCTACGGGCAAAAGATCCTGTGTTGGCCTCTGACCCCTCCTCCCGCTGATGCCAGTGACAGAGGAAACCAGAGACTCTATGCCTCAGAGACTACAGGGAGAGAGGGAGGGAGGATGGGCCCAAGGTGTATTCCTCTTCTGATGCCCACCCCTTAACTCACCGTGCATTGCCTGAGGGCCCTGGGCTCTCAGTCTGCATTGATTGGAGCTGGGACCGAAGCCCGCATTCCAGAAACCGGACCAGGAGATAGGCAAACAAGAAGAAGCCACCCAATGTGAGAAAGAAATAAGCAACAGGGGTGATGTCCGTCTTTATGCCCAGCAAAGCCAGCCCCAGTAGGAAGGAGGCGCAGCACAGGAGGAGAAGCGGCTTCTCCAGTCTCCCCAATAAGTACATTGGCACCATGGCCCCTCCCCAGGCTCCTGCAAAAAGACACATAGCTATTGTGTCTACACTAGCAATTGGTGTCATGGCTGTGTCAGATACCAAAGTAACCATATGATATTTCCTTGTTTGGTTTCTAGGTTCTTCAATCTCAAATCAAATAATCTGTGGAGTCCCCTCCAGCTCTGAAATTCTCTCTAGGTCTTGGCGTGTGTGGAATAGCCAGGAAACCAGCCCAGGAGCCTTGACTCTCAGCCATTCTGTAAGTTGACTGTGTCATGGCTCTGTCTTCTTTCCTTTATCCTTCCCTGTAGTCTCCCTTCCAGCTCTGTCCCTCACCACCATCCAGGATCCGGTCCTGGGCACGCCTTGCCTGGGACTTCAGTGCACACTGGCATCTCTGGAATTCAGGTGATGGGGCAGGCCCTGCCCTTCCTCTGTTATTGCTCCTGGATCTCCACCCCCAACCTCCCCAGCCAGAGGCCCTCAATCCAGCCCTGTTAGAGAAGAGGGGAGGGACCCCCACTTACCCTGTCTGACTCTGTCTTTTCCTTTCCTCCGGTGTCAGCCCATGCTCCAGGTGGAGGGAGAAAGTGCACACAGGCGCACCACAGCCACAGGGACACGACTGCTTGAGAAACAATTGTACAGGCAAAGGCCCAGCACAGTGGCCAGAGGCCCTGATAACTCCTGTCCTCTTCTAGATAGACCCCACATCTGCCAGGGCCTTCCTCTACCCTCTGCTGATCCTAACTCGTTAAACTCAGTTTGCAAGTTTCCTGCCAGGAATTAGCCCAGTGGCTGGGAGGCGGTGGGCAGGGGAACCCTTTTTCCTTGTAACAGCAACAACCCGAGGCAGCCCATAGCCCCAAAACAGCCTGTCAGAAGTTGCCAGCGCTCTGTGTAGCAAGGAATTGCAGATTCCCTCCTCACACCTTGGTCCCAATCCCATGACCCTCCCGACCCTCACACTCACACCTGTCTCAGGAGTTCGTCGCTCACCTGTCTCCACAGACTGCAGAAAGTAGATGGGGTGGGGGTGGGGGGAAGGGCCGGAGCGGGTAGGTGGAGCCCACTGGCCCCACCCTCTTTTTCTTTTCCAATCCCTCTGTTCTGGCCCAGTCAGTCTCCGCCCCTTTTCTCCCTAAGGCTGACTTCCAACTGCTGCACCTTGATTTGTTCTGGTTTTTACTCTCTCCACCCACCCCTACTGAGCCCTAATGAGAGTGCACCCCTTACTCCCAATGATCTTTGTACTTAGGACCAGAGTTAGCATTAACCTTTCCCTCTCAGCGCATGTTGTATGTTAATTACAGCCCTGGGCAGTTTGCCTTCTATTTGATAATTTACCTTGTGCCTCTCTCCCAAGTGACTGGAAGCAGAGACCTCGGCTTCTTTAATCTCTGTAGATCAGCACACAGTGCATTGCACACAGGAAGCAATGCTGTGGGCATGGAATGGTGTGTCCTGCTTCCATTGCCCAAGTGCTATTTTTGTGGATTCCCCATTTTCTGCAGACCTGTGAGAAGTGTTTGTGTGTATACTTCTTGACCCAGTTAACTCCTGAGTCTTCAAGATCCTCCTCCGAGGTGATGCCGCTTTGGAGCCTGCTCCAGTGTATCCACACTGTTCCTTCCTAAATCTGTTCCACCATTTACCTGGTTATGTAGCATTTTTCTGTTTACTGATTTTCCTTCCACTGTGAGTTTCTCAAGGTGCGTGATTAGTTTTAATCATCTCTGAATCCTGGAACTAACATGGTCCTGACACGTGGTGGGGCACTGACTAGAAGGCTCCCCTCTCACCAGGCCTCACCACACCTGTGAAGATCCAGGAGCCATTCTTTTCAGTTGTGGGTCAGGCAGTTAAGTCTGAGTACGGGAGGTGCTTGGAGGTAGAGGGTGGGTAGAATCATACTTTGTTCTTGAGCCAGAGGGTGAACAAGACTGGGCCCCGTTCCTTCAGAGGGTGACCAGCAGACAGAGCGAGGGGAGCTGCAGACCATGGGCACAAATCCAATCTAGGCTTCCCAGGGACAGCTGGGGTGGGGGAGCATAGCAGAGAGGGGGTGTGTGTGTATATATGTGTGTGTGAGAGAGAGAGAGACAGTATGAGAATAAGGATAACTGTGTCTGTAGTGGTTGGTATATATATGTGGGCACTGGTGGGATATTGAAGATTCTCTGTCCCATAGCCCCAGATCGATAGCAGAGAGAGGAAGGAGACATAACAGGAAGGCTGTGGGAGTCTAAATGAGGTGTGCCTCTATGTAAAGTAGGCACGGAAGTGAGAGGGAGCTGATTGTTGTTCTGTTTCAGCCAATTTCCTCACTGTTCTGCTCATAAGGGGAAAGTACGGCTGGAATCAGGACTTCAGTCTACAGTTAACATATGAATAGAAGGAAATTGGCCAAGGGTCATTGGTGTGTGTGATAGGAAAGGGGAGTTTGTTAAGGAGTGAGTTGTGGGGATGGGAAGGTGTAGGCTAAGTCGCACGGGGCCAAAGGGTATGGGCCTGAGGTGTAAGGGGAGAGTCTGGGAGAGTCTGGACCTTTGTAGCTTAAGTCTCTTGGTTGCCTGAAGGAGAGTGCAATAGATAAGAACTGGACCCCAACTGGAGAGGCTAGACTGCTGACTGGCTGTGCCGTTCATACAGTCTCAATTCCAGTAATGTAAAATCAAGTTTTTAAAAATTGCATTTGTTAAAAAATAAACATGACAATATTTAAAAGCTAAAGAAAAATAATCATCTACTGTTGTGGGAAGTCAGGGACCCTGAATGGAGGGATCGGCTGAAGCCGCGGCAGAAGAACATAAATTGTGAAGATTTCATGGACATTTATTAGTTCCTCAAATTAACACTTTTATAATTCTTATACCTGTCTTTACTGCAATCTCTGAACATAAATTGTGAAGATTTCATGGACACTTATCACTTCCTCAATCAATACTCTTGTGATTTCCTATGCCTGTCTTTAATCTCTTAATCCCGTCATCTTCTTTGTAAGCTGAGGAGGATGAATGTTGCCTCAGGACCCTGTGATGATTGTGTCAACTGCACAAATTGTTTGTAGAGCATGTGTGTTTGAACAATATGAAATCTGGGCATCTTGAAAAAAGAACAGGATAACAGCGATGTTCAGGGAACAAAGGAGGTAACTTTGAACTGGCTGCCAGTGAGCTGGACAGAACAGAGCCATATTTCTCCTCTTTCAAAAGCAAATAGGAGAAATATCACTGAATTCTTTTTCTCAGCAAGGAACATCCCTGAGAAAGAGAATGGGCCCCTGAGGGCAGGCCTATGAACGGCCCCCTTGGAAGCGTGCTGTCTTTCATGGTCGAAGCCGAAGGGATGAGATAAGCCCCGGTCTCCTGTAGCACTCCCAGGCTTATTAGGACAAGGAAATTCCCACCTAATAAATTTTGGTCAGACAGGTTGTCTGCTCTCAAACCCTGTTTTCTGATAAGATGTTATCAATGACAATGCGTGCCCGAAACTTCATTAGCAATTTTAATTTCACCCCATCTGGTGGTCCTGTGATCTCGCCCTGCCTTCATTTGCTTTGTGATATTTTATTACCTTGTGAAGCATGTGATCTCTGAACCACACCCTATTCATGCACTCCCTCCCCTTTTGAAAATTGCTAATAAAAACTTGCTGGTTTTATGACTCGGAGAACATCACGAATCCTGCTGACATGTGATATCTCCCCCAGACACCCAGCTTTAAATTTCTCTCTTGTGCTCTTTCCCTTTATTTCTCAAACCAGCTGAGACACTTAGGAAATAGAAAAGAACCCACATAACCATCGGGAGCGGGTTCTCCCGATAGTCTACCATCTCATTATCCTAACACAGCCATTTAAAATGTTTATATAGTTCTTCCAGACTGTTCACATGCAAACCAGAATATACTAACCACTTTGTATCTTTAAAAAGTTTTATACTTTATATTGTTTATATTTCACCTTGATAAAGACTTTATTGTAGTAATTTCAAACAGCCATGTAATATTTTATTCAATCAATATGCCATAATTTGATTAATATGCCCTCATGATACATTGCTCAATAACCTGAGCCTATTTCACTCTATATTTTTGGCCATTAAAAATAATGCAGGTTTCCGGGCACGGTGGTTCATGCCCGTAATCCCAGTACTTTGGGAGGCCGAGGCGGATGATCACGAGGTCAGGAGTTCAAGACCAGCCTGGCCAACATGGTGAAACCCCGTCTCTACTAAAAATACAAAAATTAGCTGGGCATGGAGGTGCATGCCTGTAATCCCAGCTACTCGGGAGGCTGAGGCAGGAGAATTGCTTGAGCCGGGACCCGGGAGATGGAGGTTGTGGTGAGCCGAGGTCACGCCATTGCACTCCAGCCTGGGCAACAAGAGTGAAACTATGTCTCAAAATAATAATAATAATAATAATGCAGACTGGGCACCATGGCTCATGCCTGTAATCCCAACACTTTGGGAGGCCAAGGTGGGTGGATTGCTTGAGCACAGGAGTTTGAGACCAGCCTGGGCAACATGACGAAACCATGCCCCTCCAAAAAAAAAATACAAAAATTAGCTGTGGGTGTGGTGGCATGCGCCTATAGTTCCAGCTACTCAGGAGACTGAAGTGGGAGGACTGCTTGAGCCCTGGAGGTTGAGGCTGCAGTGAGCTGTGATCATGCCAAAAAAATACAAAAATCAGCTGGGGGTGGTGGTGCACACCTATAGTTCCAGTTACACAGGAGGCTGAGGTGGGTGGATTGCTTGAGTTATGGAGGTCGAGGCTTCAGTGAGCTGTGATCATGCCACTGCATTCCAGCCTGTCTGCATTCCAGACCCTGTCTCGAAAATTAGTATAATAATAATAATGTAATGCAAGAAAGTAGATTAGAAGTTGCT
The DNA here is from genome assembly GCF_043159975.1 of Macaca nemestrina. Taxonomy (NCBI): domain Eukaryota; kingdom Metazoa; phylum Chordata; class Mammalia; order Primates; family Cercopithecidae; genus Macaca; species Macaca nemestrina. The sequence goes on from NC_092128.1 coordinate 15,491,748, forward strand.
AGGGGTGGGGAGACAGAGGGAGAAATGGAGAGTAACTGCAAATTAGTTTCATATTGGGGTGGTGAAAATTTCTAAAATTACATAATGGTGATGCTTGCACAAGTCTGAATGATTCTTAAAAAAAAAAAAAACCCACTGCATTGTACACTTTAAAAGGATGAATTGGCCGGGCGTGGTAGCTCACGCCTGTAATCCCAGCACTTTGGGAGGCCGAGGCGGGCAGATCACAAGGTCAGGAGTTTGAGACTAGCGTGGTGAAACCCCATCTCTACTAAAAATACAAAAATTAGCCAGGCGTGGTGGCAGGTGCCTGTAGTCCCAGTTACTCGGGAGGCTGAGACAGGAGAATGGCATGAACCCAGGGAGGCAGAGCTTGCAGTGAGCTGAGTTCATGCCACTGCACTCCAGCCTGGGCAACAGACTGAGACTCCACCTCAAAAAAAAAAAAAAAAAAAGATGAATTATACCTTTGTCAATCAAGGAAAATGACTGAGGCAAGTCTCAATCATTTTAGGAGGTTTATTTGCCAAAGTTAAGGAAGTGCACCCGGGAGACAAGTCTATGCTTTTCTTTTAAGATTATTTTGGTGGTTTCAATATTTAATGCCTTTGTCTGGCTTAGTGAATCTGCATTTTTACATAAGATAATGTAGATAATAGGGCAGAGGAAACAATCAGATACGCATTTGTCTCAGTGGGCAGAGGGATGACTTTCATTTCTGTCCTGTGTCCCCCGACCTGTGAAGATAAGCTATGAATTTGCATTGCCCTGGTGAACTTTAGCTGAAATGCTTTAGGGTAAAGATCTTGGGTACCACAGGGAATCTCCTTGTGGTCAAGATGTGAGGGAGGTGTGTAGCTTTTCATCTTTGTAGCCATCTTATTTAGAAACCAAAATGGGGCTGGGCGCGGTGGCTGACGCCTGTAATCCCAGCACTTTGGGAGGCCGAGGTGGGCGGATCAGGATCACGAGGTCAGGAGTTTGAGACCAGCCTGGCCAACATGATGAAACCCCGTATCTACTATGGCGTGAGCCTGTAATCCCAGCTACTCGGGAGGCTGAGGCAGGAGAATTGCTTGAACCCGGGAGATGGAGGTTGCAGTGAGCCGAGATCACACCACTGCACTCCAGCATGGACAACAGAGTGAGACTTGGTCTCAAAAAACAAAAACAAAAACAAAACAAAACAAAAAACCAAAGAAACCAAAATGGGAGGCAGGTTTGCATGACCCAGTCCCCAGCTTGACTTATCCCTCTGGCTTAGTAAGTTTGGGATCCCAAGATTTATTTTCCTTTCACACCTTAAGAAAACTGTTTAAAAAATAATACAATAAACATCTTATGTATAGTTTTCCTTTTGCTTTGGATTATTTCTTCAGGATGAATTTTAAGAAATGTCATTATCGAGAGAGAAGCAATAGGAAAGTTTTTATTGTCCTGAATGCATATGGCCAAATTGCTTCCCAAAAGTTTTGCTTTCCTTTATTTCTTCGTCAATGTAATATCCTTAGCAAAACAGGAATGCACCACTTAATTCAATTGTCATCCACTTTCTACTTGCCTGCCTTTGATAAACCCTACTGGAGATGGAATTACTTCTCCTTGACCACTGTTCCCTGCTCGTTTGGGTGGATGACAGTGAAGGGAAGTGGAAGGGCAAGGAGAACAAGGGAGAAGTCAAGCTTACTGCCTCCCACTGTGTGCTTGTCTCTGTGGCTTTGTATTTCTGTGATTTTTGTGTTTCAGAATCCAGGAGTGCTTTATAGTATCATCATGTGTAGAATGTTTTGTGCATACTCCTCACCATGTTACTTTACACTAATTAAGTAATTTAAAATACGTATGCCATACTAAGAGGTAGTTACTGTGATTATGTCCATTTTATAGATGAGGTCAGAAACTTGAGGAATGTGGGTAGCTAATTAAGGGTGGGGTCAGGATTTGAACCCATGATCTGAACCCAGAATCCTGGCTCTTAAGCACTACGCCATCCTGCTCTAAACACTCTCTTGGGCTGCTCTCAAATGATAATTTAACAAAATGCTAGAGGCATTCTGAATCATTATTCTCTTCTCTGGAGGAGTGGTTAGATGCTATTTCCCCCCATCATTTGGCATTTTAAGAAAAGGCTGATCTTTAGACAGCAAGGGCAGCCAAGGAGATGATCAGAAGGTAAATTAAAGTTACTGACATATAAGGCAGGATAAGGAAATGAAGATGGCAAGGTCTGTATTGGAAGGCTTACCTTTTATCATCTGATTAAGACAACTAAGAAATAGATCACTCTAAACTGAATAAGCATACAACCCACTGCTGGTGACTTCTAAAAAGATATTGGTGACAACAGATGCATACCTTTGTGTAGAATCAATTGATTGGACCCACATACACGATCTCATTTGATCCTTATTAACAATCATTTGGGCTGCCTGATTATCCTTTACATTTTACAGAGGAGGAAACAAGCTCAGAGAAAGTACATGATTTCTTTAGTTAGAAGGAAACTCAGAACCTTGACCTTTTAATTCAGCTGGGTGTGTTTTCCCCTTCAGAAATTGCCTTAGTCACAGCTCCTACAAAATGTGTAAGGAAGGTGGATAAATGGTTTATCATGACATAGGTGAGCAACATTGATATTTTCTAGATGGAAATGCTTTCAACAAATAATAAATCCTCCAGTATGTAAGAATAAATACATGCAGTCATCCCATCAACTAGTTTTAATATTGTACAAAGCTCACTAAACAAGGACTGGAGTGAACAATGGGGTTGAGGCAGTCAGTCTAGCTCAGATATTCAGCATTAAGCCGCAAAAAGCTTTTGGAATTTGAGAAATTGAGTGTGGTTGTTGCTAAGTAACAACAACAAAAAGAGCATTGTGTTTGTTAGAAATGTCTACCGATAGTGACAGCAGAGTCCCACGTGGATATTCCTGTAAATACTAGCAAACAGTAGGCCGTGCAGTTATGCACATGTGTTTTGGCCAACCCTGGTTTTCAAATCTCATTTCTACCACTTACTAGCAGTGTGACCTTGGATGAGTTACTTCACCTTTCTGAGCTTCAGTTTCTAATCTGTAAATTGGTGAAAGTAAACCCAAGTATATCACCCCTTTCCCACCCTGCTCCTCCAGCTTGGGGAACTACAGCCAAAGTGAGTCTGAGTCTGACTGTAGTGTGTACAACTGTGTGTGGGACCAGCGAGGGGCACCATCTTGTCACTGGGACCTGATTTCACCATGGAGCATTTGTTTGTAACTACATTGTACATAGCCCTGTGCTAACTTCTAAGGGCATCTACCCAGGAGAGGTAACATATTTGATTGTGGTCTCCAGGATTTTCTGATATGGACAGAGAGATAAGACGTGCATATGAAATAATTAAATAACAATTAAAGACAGTATCTGACAGCCTGGGCAACATAGTGAGACCCTGTCTCTACACACAAAAAACATTAAAAATTAGTCAGGTGCAATGTTGCCTGCCTGTAATCCTAGCTCTTTGGGAGGCTGATGGGGGAGGATTGTCTGAGCCCAAGAGTTCGAGGTTGCAGAAAACTATGACTGTGCCACTATACTCCCGCCTGTGTGACAAGGCAAGATCCTGTCTTTGAAAAAAAAAGAAAGAAAAAAAGAAGAAAGAAGAAGAAGACAGTATCTGAAAAACTACTAATGTATGTGCCAGGCAAGGCTCATGCCTGTAATCCCAGCACTTTGGGAGGCCAAGGCAGGTGGATCATGAGGTCAGAAGTTCGAGACCAGCCTGGCCAACATAGTGAAAACCTGTCTCTACTAAAAATACAAAAAGTAGCTGGGCATGGTGGCACGCACCTGTAGTTCCAGCTACTCGGGAGGCTGAGGCAGGAGAATTGCTTGAACCTGTCTTTCCGTGCCTGGCTTATTTTATTTCAGATTCCTCTATGTAGTTGCAAATGACAGAATTTCTTCCTTTTTTAAGACTAAATAATATTCCATTGTGTGTGTGTGTGTGTGTATCTGTGCATACAGTCATGCACCACATAACAATGTTTCCACCAGACTACATATAGGACGGTGGTCCCATAAGATTATAATGGAGCTGAAAAATTCTTATTGCCTAGTGATTTTTGTTACAATTGCCTACAGTACTCAGTGCGCTAACAGGCTGTACAGGTTTATAGCCCAGGAGCAATAGGCAATACCACATAGCCTATCTGTGTAGTAGGCTATACCATCTTGGTTTGTGTATGTTCTGTATACTCCATGATGTTCACACAATTACAAAATTACCTAATAATGCATTTCTCAGAACATATCCCCATCATTAAGCAATGCATGACTGTGTATTATACACATCACATTTTTAAAACCATTCATTTGGGTTATTTATTTAAAATTTAATTAAAATAAAATAGAGATGAGGTTTTGACATGTTGCCCAGGCTGGTCTCGAACTCCTGGGCTCAAGCAATCCACCCACCTAGGCTTCCCAAAGTGTTGGGATTACAGGCGTGAGCCATTACGCCCAGCCTAACCATTCATTTATTGATGGACACTTAGGTTGATTTCATATTTTGGCTATTGTGAATAAGAGCAAGGTATCTCTTTGATATACTGATTTCATTTCTTTTGGAGATGTACTCAGAAATGGGATTGCTGGATCATATGGTAGATCCTTTTTTAGCTTTTAGAGGAACCTGCATACTATTGTCCACAATGGCTGTACTAATTTCTATTCCTGTCAACCCTTTTCTCCACATCATCACTAACAGTTATCGTTCAGCTTTTTAATAATAGTCATTATAACAAGATGTGAGGTGCTATGTCATTGTAATTTTGATTTGCATTTCCCTGGTGATTAGTTGTTGAACATTTTTCATAAACCTGTTGGCCACTTGTATGTCTTCACTTGAGAAATATCTGTTCTCGTCCTGCAATCGTTTTTCAGTTGGGTGATTTGTTTTCTTGCTTTTGAGTTTCTTTTATATTTTGGATATTAATCTCTTATCAGATGTATGGTTTAAAAATATTTTCTTAATCTTAAAAAAATATAATCTTACCAACCTGTGGGTTTACATTCTTTTTTGAAAACATTTTTATTACAGAAATATCTCAATACACATAATAGAGGATAGTATAAATAACTCCCCATGTATCCATCACTCAGCTTTAAAGATAATTAACATCTTGTCACTCGTTTCATCTATTCCTTCTGATCTCCCACATTTTAAAAAGCATCATGTCATTTCTATCCTAAATATATATATATTGAGACAGAGTCTTGCTCTGTTGCCAGGCTGGAGTGTATTGCTGCAATCTCGGCTCACTGTAACCTCCGCCTCCCGGGTTCAAGCCATTCTCCTGCCTCAGCCTCCCAAGTAGTTGGGACTACAGGTACATGCCACCATGCTCAGCTAACTTTTGTATTTTTAGTAGAGATGAGGTTTCACCATGTTGGCCAGGATGGTCTCAATCTCTTGACCTTGTGATCTGTCTACGTCAGCCTCCCAAAGTGCTGGGATTACAGGTGTGAGCCAGCACACCCGGCCCTATCCTAAAGATTGCAAAATCAATTACAACCAATGAAAACTTTTTTTCATGCACAGTCACTCAGCTATTATCGCATAATGAAATTAACATTAATTCTTTAATATCACCTAATATTCACTCCATATCATTTTCCCCATTGTCTCAAAAATGTATTTTTACAGTTTGTAAATTCTTTTAAAATCTACTGTTAAAAACAACACGAGAAATTTTCAAAGGAGTCTAATTAGAAAGTAGGCAAAAGACACGAACAGACATTTTACTGATGACCATGTACAGATGGCAAGTAGCACATGAAAAGATGTTCATTAGTCATTGGGGAGATGCAAATTAAAAATCACAATGAGCTATCACTACCCACCTATCAGAATGATTAAAGTAAGAAACATTAGTAACACTAAATGCTGGTGAGGCTGTGGACAAACTGGATCACTCATGCGTTGCTGGTGGAAAAGTGAAACCAGCTACTCTGGAAAACAGTATGGCGGTTTCTTTCTTTCTTTTTTGTTTGTTGTTGTTTTTGTTTTTTGAGACAGGGTCTGGCTCCATCGCCCAAGCTGGAGTGCAGTGGTGTGATCATAGCTCACTTCAACCTCCGCCTCACAGGTTCAAGTGATCCTCCCACCTTAGCCTCCCAATTAGCTGGGACTGCAGGCACACATCACCATGTCTGGCCATTTTTTTTTTTGGAGATGGGGTTTTGCCATGTTGCCCAGGCTGGTCTTGAACTCCTGGGCTCAAGTCATCCTTCTGCCTTGGCCTCCCAATGTGCTGGGATTACAGATGGGAGCCACCATGCACTCAGCCTTGACAGTTTCTTTTAAAACTAAACATGCACTTACCATGGGACCCAGTGGTTGTGCTCCTAAGCATTTATCCAGAGAAATGAAAATAAAAACCTGTACATGAACGCACAGAGTAGCTTATTTGTAAGAACCTGAAACTGAAAACAATCCAAGTGTCTTTCAACAGGTGAATGTTTAAAAAAACTGTGTTACATCCATACTATAGAATATTAATACTATTCAGCAATAAAAAGGAATAAACTCTTGATACATGTCAAAACCTTGGATAGATCTCAAAGGGATTGTGCTGAAATCAAATCTGATTCCATTTATATAGTATTTTTGAAATGACAAGATATAAAGAACAGATTAGTGATTGCCAAGGGTTAGGGAAGTACGGGAGGGAGGGAGGTGGCTGTGGCTATCAAAGGGTAGCATGAGAAATCTTTATGCTTAAGATGTTTTGTATCTTGGCTGTGGTGGTGGTCATCAGCCTACATGTGATAAAATTATGTAGAACTAAATACAGACACACAATGAGCATGTATTAAACTGGTGAAATCTGAATAAGGTGTATGGATTATATCAATGTCAATTTCTTGATTGTGTTATTGTTCTATAGTTATGCAAGATGTTACCACTGGGGAAAGTATGTGAAGAGTATATGGAATCTCTCTGTATTATAGCTTACAAAACAGATATATAAAAAATAGAGAGTAGGAATGAGAATGAGAAAGGGAGGACTCTTCTTACTTGATACCTTGCTTTCACTGTTTTTACCACATGCATGCATTATTTTTTTAAATTACCATGTGTTTGGTTCTGTTAAAAAAAAAATCATGTCTGGAAACTTCACCTAAGAAAATACAGATACAATAAGATTGTTTTGGAAACATAAAGCTAGTTGTTAACCTTGGAATTTGAATTACAATGCAAGAAAGTAGTTCAGTATTGAATCTGAGTATTGGCACAATTACAAATTTCATATTACATTACAATTATTGATCAGAAGGGAAGAGGGCAAGAAACTAAGAAAAAGTATGAAACCCGCCTTGGATTAGAAGAAAAGAGTGTTCCATTATTCACAGACAGTTGCTTTGAGAGGCTTTCCCCTTTCCTGTTTTGATTCTATTTGGAAGAAGGATTTCAGAAATTAAAATCTGGATCATGAGTGTAAGCATTAGTCTAGAAACTGTCTAGTTCCTCCAGAGAAGATTAAAGTCAGCCACTGGATTCAGAAAATAGGATGATAAAGTCTTCAAAGAAAGACTGAGTAGAGGCAGGAAATATGCATCTACAATAAAACATTATCCCATTAAGACTGGGAAAAGATTCAGGATTAAGTAGTTAATAATACATTTAGAAATCAATGGGCAAGATGCACAGTTGTACTGCAATGTGAATCCACAATTTTTTTTTTTTTTTGAGACAGAGTCTTACTCTGTCACCCAGGCTGGAGTGCAATGACCCGATCTCAGCTCACTGCAACCTCCGCTTCCGGGGTTCAAGCAATTCTCCCACCTAAGCCTCCTGAGTACTTGGGATTGCAGGCATGAACCACCACAAACAGCTTAATTTTTGTATTTTTAGTAGAGACTGGGTTTCACCATGTTGGTCAGGCTGGTCTCAAACTGCTGACCTCAAGTGATCCACCTGCCTTGGCTTCCCAAAGTGCTGGGATTACAGGCATGAGCCACTGAGCCCAGCCAAATTTTTTATTTTTCATTTTTATTATTTTGTGTATCAGAATACATTTTAAAGAATGAAAAATTTTAAAAGTATACAAATAAAATGGAAAGATTTTGATATATTTTATCTCAGAATAATGTCCTCTGTATTGTTTTTATTCATCAAGACATTGAGATCATACTATATAGTTTCATCTTTTTCCAATCAATATTATATCCCAAGAATTTCCAATGTTCTTAACAATTCTTCACAAATACAATTATTATTATTATTTTTGAGACAGAGTTTCGCTCTTGTTGCCCAAGCTGGAGTGCAATGGCACAATCTCAGCTCACCACAACTTCTGCCTCCCGGGTTCAAGCGATTCTCCTGCCTCAGCCTCCCGAGTAGCTGGGATTAACAGCACGTGCCACCATGCCCGGTTAATTTTTTGTATTTTTAGTAGAAACAGGGTTTTACCATGTTAGCCAAGTTGGTCTCGAACTCCTGACCTCAGGTGATCCACCCGCCTTGGCCTCCCAAAGTGTTGGCATTATAGGTGTGAGCCACCATGCCAGCCCTCAAAAAATACAATTTTTGATGGCTGTAAAACATTATCTCCTGAATCTGTCATGATTTATTATTCTCCTCCTAATAGGTGTTTAAGTTGTTCACAATTTTTGATATCAACAAATAGTGCTGAGACAAGCATCTTTATTCATAAAACTGGTTCCACTCACCCTGCTCTGGGAAGCTTAGTTTTGTCTCAATTTGTCCTTATGATTTTTAAGATTGGACATCTTCCTATATTTTTATTTTACAGTAGTTGTACATGAAACTCCTTTGAAATAAAAGGAGTACTTAATCTGGAGATGTTCTTTTGTCATTACTTCACAGATAAGCTGGCTAAAGTTGATTTTAAATCCTGGAGGATGCTACAGATATGGGAAAGGTGAGAGAGGAAAACAGAAAGTAATGGGAGATAAAAGGGGAAAATGGAGTATGGGAAGAGCCAGACCCAGAGGGAGAGATAGAAGAGAAGGTGGCATGACTCCTGAAACTCCTCTGGTCTATGTAAGGCTCTGTACTTGGTTCCCAACAATGGGTCCAAGTGAGGTTTCAGCTTCCAAATACAGAGTATTCTCAAGGAAGTCAAAATACTATTGAAACAAGGGATTCTGATAGTTGCACAATGGGCACAGCTAGAGGCAGGGACTTTGGATCAATTACTGGGGGAATGGAAAAGTTACATGTATGTAGTAGGGAACAGGGGTTATACTTGGAGTTTTCTCAGAATCTGCACTGAGGGGTAAGGGAGCTATCTATGAAAAGGTGTGCAACTTCTCCAATCCCCAGCAACTCCAGCCAGTTTCCCAGTACTGCCTTGCCCTGGTCCTGCAGGTGTGGCTGGATGCAGTTTAAATATCTGGGCACAAGCTCAGCCAGACTCTGGTTCCCTCTGCTGTTCACTCCCACTGGGCTTCTGGTCCCAGCCCCATCTCAGTCACTGTGGCTGGTCAGAAGACAGTAAATCCCAAACTGGTTAGTTGCAAAGTCCATCTGGCTTGGTTTTCTGTTGCTGATAGACCAGGGGAGTTTCTGTGTGAGAGAATGGGGGACTATTCTCACTTCTTCCACAGCCCCAAGGAGGGCTGGATGGCTGATCTGGCTGGAAGTACCAAAAGAGCTCTCCTTCACCTATCCCTAGAGGAGGCAGGATGTGACCCCAGGAATGAGAATACACCAGGGCAGATACAGACACAGAAACATTTTGCCTGAGGGCATTAGGTTTATTTTGTGGGAAAGCAGAGTGGGGACTCTCTGAAAGGCACTTGTGAGGCATAGAAGTAAAGGTTGCCACATGACTAATGGTGGACCCCTTCCTGGTGTCCTTGGGGGTAGGGGAAAGATAGACAGCTCCCAGGGCCACAGAAAATACCTCTATCAGATAGAGAAATCCAAGTCCCAGTGCCTTATGGTGGAGCTGGGGTTCAGCAGATGGCCTGCTGTTTTTATATGAAGAGTTTGCTTCCTCCGGGCAATCTTAAAGTCTGGCATTCACAGCTGGAGGCACAGGGCCCATCCACTTCTCTCCTGGATGAAGGAAATAACAGACTCTGCACACTGTTCTCAGGTGTGCTGGCAGCAGGAGTTGGTCCCACAAGGTCCCAGGGGTTTTCTAATAAGACCCTTGCTTGGCTTCAAGGTACAGAAGGCTTCCTTCTCTTTTATGGCGATGAAGACAGCCCCTGCCCATTCAACGTTGAACAGCACGGACTGCATAAGGCTTTGCTACTGGAAGTACCAAGAATATTTTTTGCTCTGAGCCCCTCCTTCCAGTCAACTGATATAGTGGGGGTGGAGCTGGGGTTAAAGGCAGTTCAGTGTTGAATCTTTTTATTTTTTGAGACAGTCTTGCTTTGTCACCCAGGCCGGAGTGCAGTGGCATGATCTTGGCTCACTGCAACCTCCACCTCCCAGGTTCAAGTGATTTTCCTGCCTCAGCCTCCCGAGTAGCTGGGACTACAGGCGTGCACCACCACGTCCGGCTAATTTTTGTATTTTTAGTAGAGATAAGGTTTCACTATGTTGGCCAGGATGGTCTCAATCTCCTGACCTCATGCTCCGCCTGCCTCAGCCTCCCAAAGTGCTGGGATTACAGGCGTGAGCCACTGCACCCGGCTCAGTGTTGAATCTTTAACTTACCCAGCAGGAACGCCAGCAGCTCCATCCGGTCAGAGCCAAATATCATGTGGGTTTGGCCATCCACATGGGCCACGGTGATGGGCAGCCCAAAGGCCTGGAGAAAGCAGTTACAGTGCAAGGAGGAAGGCAAAGGAGCAGGTATTAGGCGGGGGTTGAAGGCTTCGAGTCAGTACTTTTCTGAGTTCACAGAAGGAAAGAGGTGTAAGAGGCTCCATGGCCCCAGGTGCCTTCCTGTTTCTAAGATGCTGTCTTTTCTCTCACTATCCATCTCCTTCCTTTCCTTTCCCTGAGCCCAAGGAAAAGAAGGGAAAAGATGAGGGTTGTCTAAGAGCATTGAGGAGAACACTTGGAAAGCGAGCTTTTGCACAGAAGCATGGGGACTCACACCTAGAGATTCTTAAGTCTCCATCTTCAGGATGGGGGCTGGGAACACACATAAAGAGCTGCTCACCCCGTATCTGCAGGCTGCCTCAGTGGTCTCCTTCAGCTGGTTCTTCACCTTTGGCGTTGAGATCTTTTCCAGAAGCCCCTGGGCTTGTTCTGCAGACATGCCAGCCTTCTCTGCAGCCTAAGGGAATATAGTAGGGAATACAACTGTGGCTGCATGATATTGGATGGGGATCTCAGAGGAAAACTCTGGTCTTTTTATTTTCTGCCCCCAAGTTTTCCTGGCAATGCCCTTACCCACCCACAAGTGGAGATCTGTCCTTGCCAAGAGGAACTATTTCCTTTCTCCCAAATCTTGAGATGGGTGGAAAAGGTAGATGGCACAGAGTCAATCACAGAAATTAACACCAGGGGACATCTTAGAGACCAGCTAGATAGACCTCTTTATTTCACAAATGAAGAGCCTGAATCCAGAGGTGATACATTACTTGCTCAGAGTTACAGAGCATGTTGGTAGCAGAGCCAACACTAATATTGAGGTCTCTAGAATTCAAGTCCAGGGCTCTTTTCTTCCTACTTCTCAGAGTTCCTGAGTATCTCATGCTTTTTTCGAATCAAGAGCTAGGCTCTAATTCCAGTGGAACTTCCTGAGGACCTTGTAACAAGGCACATGGCTGCAGCCACCTACCTGGCTTCAAGACAAAGACAAAGGCTTCAGTTTGTGGTTTGGGTATAGTTTGGGATAGGTGGTTCTTAACCTTGGCTGCCCATTTGAAACTCCTGAGGAGCTTTAAAAAATCTCCACGTGAGGTCATCCCTTAGAACTAGAGCCAAGCACTGTGGCTTATGCCTGTAATTCCAGCACTTTGGGAGACTGAGGCAGGAGACTGCTTCAGCTCAGGAGTTTGAGACCAGCCTGGGCAACACAGTGAAACCCCCATCTCTACAAAAAAATGTAAAAAAAAATTAGGCATGGTGGCACATGCTTGAAGTCCCAGCTACTCATAAGGCTGAGATGGGAGATCACTTGAGCCCAAGAGGTTGAGTCTGCAGTGAGCCATGATCATGCCACTGCACTCCAGCCTGGGTGACAAAGCAGGACATTGTCTCAAAAAAGAAAAAAAGAACAAGAACAATTACATCACAATTCCAGGGGGAAAGGGTTAGCTCCAAGGTACTCCAGGCGATTTTAATTCACAGCCAAGATTGAGAACCACTGCATCTTGACTTCCTAGATCAGAAGTGCGACCCAGGAATTCATGTAGCCTGTCCTAATGAGACACTGTCTTTGACTTGGTTAAATTAGAGAATTATGTACCACACAAAATGTTTACAGAAAAATGGTTAAGTAAAACAAAAATAAGTCCACTCAATAGAACCTCTATAGAAACAAAGAACTATACTTTCAAAGAGTTAAAAACTGCATGGAGTCCAGGCACAGTGGCTCATTCCTGTAAACACAGCACTTTGGGAGGTGGAGGCAGACAGCTCTCTTGAGCTCAGGAGTTCAAGACCAGCCTGGGCAACATGGTAAAACCCCTTCTCTCCAAAAAATAAAAAAGTTAGCCGGGCATGGTAGTGTGTGCCTGTAGTCCCAGCTACTCGGGAGGCTGAGGTGGGAAGATCGCTTGAGCCCAGGAGGCAAAGGTTGCAGTGAGCCGAGGTTGCGCCACTGCAGTCCAGCCTGGGTGACAGAGCTAGACCCTGTCTCAAAAAAAAAAAGAAAAAAAAAAAAAAAAAAAAAAAAAAAAAGGCACGGAAAATGATTATTAAATATGAAGTAAAAAAGCAAGCTAAAAATTACACATGTACTTTGCAGGAATATAGACTGTAGAAGATATATTTGCCATTCCTTATACATTTAACTTTTGTGTGATTTGCCACTTGATATATTACATTTGAATAGGTTTCAACTATTTTTTTGTAAGCCAGAGGAATAATACTGTTTTGAATTTCCTAATTTAATCCTGAAGACAAACTTACTTATCTGTGGCTCACTGGTCAATGTTTTGAGCTATTTCCATTTGTTCTCACTCAGGCTTCTATATACCGTGGCATTAGTCAGTTATCTCTTTTTGTCTTTTTAAAGCCTCTTGGAAAAAGTCTCCTGTCTTCCACTCTGGATGTGTTGGTGAGGTTTGTGTTGGAGTTTGTGGAGACTTGTGAATACTACATCCCTCCCCGTCCAGGGGTTCCGACACTGAGCATTTTTCTCTCATTGATGTCTTTCAGCAAATAAATTCTACCGATATGTTGTCCCTTTTGCACTTCCCCTTTCAACTTTGAGATATCCTTTTGAGGATCCTTAGTTCTGACTTTTCAGTAATTTGTCCCCTGAATCACAGACATCCTTTCTTCCCCAGTAATTATAACCTTTTCCATGCAATAAGAGACCTATTGTATTCTTTACCCCCAACCGCCAACTGCTCTCCGATTCTCTCTGAGTACAGTTGAGGTGGAGCCAGGACACTCACCGCCAGGATGCTCTGGGGCTGGGTGATGTCTTCATCCTAGGAAGAAGAGAACACTCAGCAGGAAGCAGTGCCTCTCAGAAGGAGAGGGGTGTGACTGGAGGACAGTAGATCCTCTGGGGTAGTGGGGAGGGCAGGATCATGACCCTGAAAACATTTCTGGGGAAGGTCAGAAAGTCATCGAAGGTCCTCCCAGAGGATTCCCAGAGCCCCACACTCACCCTTGACCAGACGCGCATCCACAGCTCCCGGGACACTTTCTCCAGCATCTCTGGATGCTCTAAGCTCACCGCGGTGAGGAAACGCATGGCAGACAAACTTCCTGTGGGGCAAAGGCACCCAGAGGCAGGGCTCCTCTTGCTGCTTTCCTGGTGGAGGACTAGCTCTTCCTTGCTTCTGACATCCCCCAGAGCTCCTCTGCCCTCAGCCTCTCACCCAAGGTTCCCATGACCTATTTGCCTGCTCTTCTTCCCTTTCATGCCCGGCAACCTTCAGCTCCCTCAACGCTGATCCTGAGGTTTCCCAAGGCAGGCTTCACTTGCTTTAGTCTCCTGCAGCCCCTCCATCCTATCAATCCCGCAATCTCCCACTTCTCTGTTCTTCACTGGATACCCTGTCTGCATCCCACTCTCTTCACCTTTTTCAATAATCACAGAAAAGAAATCCTTGGGGAACTGGATGGGAATCTGGAAATGGTGTCTCAGGAGCTTTATGTCATTTGCCATGTATTGTCCTTTGCGGGGAAGCAGACCTGGAGGCTTGTTTCCTGCCAGGAGAAGGTTGGGCACGTTAAGTGAGAAAAGGCCTAAGGGTCCCAGGTTTGGGGACCTCGACCTGGGTTTTGGGCAGAGGGCAGCTTTCTTTTTTCTTCTCTTTTTTTTTTTTTTCTCGTTGTTTTGCTCTTGTTGCCCAGGCTGGAGTGCAATGGCGCGATCTCAGCTCACCGCAACCTCCGCCTCTTGGGTTCAAACGATTCTCCCACCTCAGCCTCCCAAATAGCTGTGGTTTACAGGCATGCGCCACCACGCCCGGCTAATTCTGTATTTTTAGTAGAGACGGGGCAGAGGGTAGCTTTCTAGCTGCCAGTGCCAATATAAGGACCCGCTGGGGTCGGCTCTCTTGGGCCACTGAAATCACCCTTGCCCCGACCCTCCCTTCCTACCACTGTCTTTCATGATCCCTCCTATGAGGCTGGGCCGCAGCTGCAGGTTGATGTTCCAGATATTCTGATACCGGCAAAGGACCTGCGGGCAGAGGTCAAGAACGATTGCCAGTGTGCAAGATGGAAAAGTGAAAGAGCCGAGGGAAAGGGAAGGGAGCCGCTAAGTGCAGAACAGAGGTTATGCGGACACCCTACATTGTTTGGTTTGAAATCGACAAAACTCTCCCCTCTACCAGAAATCTATTCCAGGATCTTCGCTCCTGTGGCCAGTTTTCCCCAAAACTGCCATCGTTGGGCTAAGAGGTGGGCATGTTCTGCATTTCTCCCCGAATGTTTGGAGCCGCCCCTCTTTCCACCACCGTGGGAAACTGCAGTCGGGATATAAAGGCTCGGGTTGGAGCCAGCGACTCCATTCCGTTTAAAAGCACTAAGTGACCTTCAGCCCTGGAGCTCTCCCTGCTTGCCCTAACCCCGTGGGCGGCGCCAGGAGTTTCACGAGACCACTGTCCCTGTGCCCTGCGCTCATTTTTCCCTCCGCCCTCATACCCCAGGCCCCGCCGAGGCGGCCACCCCAGCGTCACCTCGAAGCCCAGCCAGGAGTAGGGGGACAGCACGTCATAGAAGAGCTCCACGGTGCGCAGCAGGGGCCCCATGCTGCAGGCTCCGGAAGAGCGGCGGCAGCAGCAGCTAGCTCCCCGGAACTTGGCACAGGCAGCCTGGCTTCTGGACCTGCCCGGGACCGCCCACCGCCTTAGCGCGCAGCCTCAGAGAGAAACTGCCCTGGCAGAGGCCCCCCTCAGGCGCAGCGGGGCGGGGCCAGCCTACGGCCCCCAGCCAGGGGTGGGGTGGGTAGGGACCCCTCGGGGAGCGCGCAGGTGTAGACAAGAGGCGCTGCAACCGCCTTTGCAAAAATTTTAACAGTGAGGAAATTACCAAGGTGAAACATCTGAATTCACCAACTCCATCGTGCCTTTAACCTCCAAACTGCCCTTGGTCATTCCTGAGCATGGGACGAGCCAATATAGGGAGAAATTTAGTATATAGTTTAAATGATAATAGCCCTTCCCCAAACTAAAGCAGTTTTATAAAACTAATAAAAGTCCAACAAGTTTAGGATTATGAGAGGGGCCTGAATTCTGCTAAGATGTAGGAATTACAATTACCAGACATTGTTCCAGAGGTCACAAGCTCTGCAACTTCCCCAGTTATCCCTGTAAATAACCACTTTTGTCGAACCTAAGACTGGCCTTTGAAGATACCTTCTCAGACTTTTCCATTTCTGATGACAGGATGACTCTACCTGGATCAGTGACTCCTCTGTGGCCCTCATCCAGATGCAACTCAGTGCACTGAGGACGGTTTTCCACACCCCTGTGATTGCATCCCCAACCAATCAGCAGCACCCGTTCTCTAGCCCCTTGCCCACCAAACTATTGTTAAAAAACTGGCCGGGGGGCATGGTGGCTCACGCCTGTAATCCCAGCACTTTGGGAGGCTGAGGCGGGTGGATCACTTGAGGTCAGGAGTTCAAGACCATTCTGGCCCACATGGTGAAACCTTGTCTGTACTAAAAATGCAAAAATTAGCCGGGCATGGTGGCATGTGCCTGTAATCCCAGTTACTCGGGAGGCTGAGTCAGAAGAATTGCTTGAATCCGGGAGGCAGAGGTTGCAGTGAGCCAAGATCATGCCATTGCACTCCAGCCTGGGTGACAGAACAAGACTCCATCTCAAAAGAAAAAACAAAAACAAAAAAACCCACAAAGCCCCTTAGCCTCTGCCTCCGAATTTTGAAAGGTTAATTTGAGTAATAGTAAAATTCTGGTCTCCTGTTTAGCAGGCTCTATATGTATTAAACTCTTTCTCTATTGCAATTCCCTTGTCTTGATAAATCAGCTCTATCTGGGTAATGGGCAAGATGAACCCATTGGGCTGGTGTCAGGGTGACTGTCCTGCTCTGCAGTGAAATCTTTGGGAAGGAGATAGTTTGAGATGCCTATAGTGCCTTTCACCTAGCTGTGCCCCTTGGGTGAGCCACTTGACCTCTCTGAACCTATTTCCTCATCCTGCATACACATGGGGAATATCTAATGATAACACCGGCCTTATGACGAGTTGTGAGGATTGAGGTACTCCAGTAACTGCTAGCTCTTATTATTGTTACTTGGCAGTTGCATGAATCTCCTGAACTGGGGCAGAATAAGAAGTTCTCAGAGTACACATTTTCTTGTGTTACCTTTATCGATTTGCACAATGTCTGGGACACATTTGACCATTGATACATATATTTTGAGTGAGTGAAAAAAAGAGGGACTGGTAGAAGATGGAGAGGCCTCACCATAGATAATTGTAGTGATAATGGGAACGATTGGCCCTATTCGTTTTCACAAATATGTGAGTCATATTGTCTTATATTGGGATTACATTTACTGCAAAGAAACAGAATTTTAAAATAATTCCATTTAACTTTGTTAAAATTGTCTTTAACATTACTAATTTAATAAGTTGGAAAACATATAAAGATTTCACTTTTCATTTGTATCAATAAGGAAAACAACTCCAGGCTATCAGAATACAGAGATACAAGGTAAACCCCTACATGGAGAAGAGCATGCAAAATGGAATGAAAAATGATGTTATCATTACCTACTTGCAGAGTAAACTAATTGTTTGACAATCACTGAAACTAAACTTTTTTTTTTTTTTTTGAGATGGAGTCTTGCTCTGTTGCCCAGGCTGGAGTGCAGTAGCACAATCTCAGCTCACTTTAACCTCTACCTCCCAGGTTCAAGTAATTCTCTCTGCCTCAGCCTCCCAAGTAGCTGGGATTACAGGTGGCCACCACCACGCCCAGCTAACTTTTTGTGTTTTTAGTAGAGATGGACTTTCACTATGTTGGCCAGGCTGGTCTTGAACTCCTGACCTCAGGTGATCCACCCATTTTGGCCTTCCAAAGTGCTGGGATTACAGATGTGAGCCACCACAATCCACCTTTTTTTTTTTTTTTTTTTTTTTTTTTTTTTTGAGACGTGATCTCACTCTGTCGCTCAGACTGAAATGCAGTGGTGCAATTTTGGCTCACTGCAACCTCTGCCCTCCAAGCTCAAGCAATTCTCCCACCTCGGCCTCCTGAGTAGCAGGGACTACAGGTGTATGCCACCACACCCAGCTAATTTTTGTGTTTTTTTGTAGAGACAGGGTTTCACCATGCTTTCCAGTCTGGTCTTGAATTCCTGGGCTCAAGTGATGCTCCCACCTCGGCCTCCCAAAGTGCTAGGATTACAGGCATCAGCCACCATGCCCAGCTACATTTTTGTTTTTATCCAGTAATCATAATTTTAAAGTGTCCAAGAGCTAATTCAGCATGGTAATTTAAGGTTTCATTTCAAAGGTAGATCAATCGCTTATTTTAAAAAGCTTTTTATATTTGGAAATATTTTAGATTTCGTGAAGACTTGTAAAGATAGTACAAGGTTTCTGAATACCCCTCATCCAGCTTTACCTAATGTGAAAATCTTACATAAGTATGGTATAATGATAAAAACCAATAAATACATTAACATTGGTACATTAGGTACATTACTTTTTTTTTTTTTTTGTGACGGAGTCTCACTCTGTTACCCAGGCTGGAGTGCAGTGGCACAATCTTGGCTGCCTGCAACCTCTGGCTCCCAGGTTCAAGCGATTCTCCTGCCTCAGTCTCCTGAGTAGCTGGGACTACAGGTGTGTGCCACCACGCTCAGCTAATTTTTTGTATTTTTTAGTAGAGACGGGGTTTCACCATATTGGACAGGCTGGTATCCAAGTCCTGACCTCATGATCCCCCTGCCTCAGCCTCCCAAAGTGCTGGGATTACAGACATGAGCTACTGCTCCCAGCCTGGTACGTTACTATTAACTGAACTACAGATTTTACTCAGATTTCACCAGTTTTTTCACTAATATTCTTTTTCTGTTCCAGGATCTAGTCCAGCATACCACACAGAATTTTGTTGTCATGTCTCTTTATTCTTCTCGTATCTATGAAAGTTTCTTGGCCTTTTCTAGTGTTTCATGACTTTGACACTTGTGAAGAGTGTTGATCAGCTATTTTATAGCATGTCCCTTCATTTGGGTTTGTCTGATATTTCCTCAGAATAAGACTAAGGTTGTGGACTTTTGGGAAGATTGCCACAAAGGTAAGGTGCCCTTCTTGAATCATGTCATGAGGTACAGGATATCAACATGACTCATCACTGGTGGTGTTTACCTTGGCCACCTGATTAAGGTGGAGCAACTGGCAAATTTCTCCACTGTAAAGTCACTATTTTTCCCCATCCAAACCCTGGTTTTTGGAAGGGAGTCACTAAGTGCGGCCCACCCTGGGAGTGAGGGTTGAGTAGATTAAGTCCATCCACTGGAGGGAAGAATATTAAAGAAGGTATGGATATACGTTAACACCACCATGGTAACTAATAAATATTTGGGGAGATACTTTGAGGCTATGCAAATATCCAGTTGCTCCCTAAACTTTCACCCCTCAGTTTTATTGTTCTTCAGTGGATCTTGCCTGCAGCATGTATTCTAATGGTGATTCTCTCTTTCCTTAATTTTTTACATTTATTAATTGGAATTCTTCTGACAGGAGAATTGTCCCTACTTTCTATTTATTTATTTATTCAGTCAGTTATTTATGTGAGTATGGACTCATAGATATTTACTTTAAGAATCACAGAATAGTAAAACATTGATCTGCATTCTTACAGTCTATCTCCACACACTATTACTGTTGTTATTATTATTATTTTTTTTTAGTTTGGGCCCTATTGAGAATACTACGGAGTAGAGACAACAAAAAGAAAAAAATACTCACTTCTATGGGCTATTATCTTCCTATTGCTGAGAGGGGTACTTAGTGTTAAAAGAAAAACCTCAGACAATTTATTTTTATTTTTATTTTTTTATATGAAAAATCTAACTTTATTATAAACATATGACAATCTCATGGAAGGTTTTATTATTATTATTATTATACTTTAAGTTCTAGGGTACATGTGCATAACATGCAGGTTTGTTACGTATGTATACTTGTGCCATGTTGGTGTGCTGCACCCATCAACTCGTCAGCACCCATCAACTCGTCATTTACATCAGGTATAACTCCCAATGCAATCCCTCCCCCCTCCCCCCTCCCCATGATAGGCCCCGGTGTGTGATGTTCCCCTTCCCGAGTCCAAGTGATCTCATTGTTCAGTTCCCACCTATGAGTGAGAACATGCGGTGTTTCGTTTTCTGTTCTTGTGATAGTTTGCTAAGAATGATGGTTTCCAGCTGCATCCATGTCCCTACAAAGGACACAAACTCATCCTTTTTTATGGCTGCATAGTATTCCATGGTGTATATGTGCCACATTTTCTTAATCCAGTCTGTCACTGATGGACATTTGGGTTGATTCCAAGTCTTTGCTATTGTGAATAGTGCCGCAATAAACATACGTGTGCATGTGTCTTTATAGCAGCATGATTTATAATCCTTTGGGTATATACCCAGTAATGGGATGGCTGGGTCATATGGTACATCTAGTTCTAGATCTTTGAGGAATCGCCATACTGTTTTCCATAATGGTTGAACTAGTTTACAATCCCACCAACAGTGTAAAAGTGTTCCTATTTCTCCACATCCTCTCCAGCACCTGTTGTTTCCTGACTTTTTTTTTTTTTTTTTTTGAGTCGGAGTCTAGCTCTGTCGCCCAGGCTGGAGTGCAGTGGCCAGATCTCAGCTCACTGCAAGCTCCGCCTCCCGGGTTTACGCCATTCTCCTGCCTCAGCCTCTCGAGTAGCTGGGACTACAGGCGCCCGCCACCTCGCCCGGCTAGTTTTTTGTATTTTTTAGTAGAGACGGGGTTTCACCGTGTTAACCAGGATGGTCTCGATCTGCTGACCTTGTGATCCACCCGTCTCGGCCTCCCAAAGTGCTAGGATTACAGGCTTGAGCCACCGCACCCGGCCGTTTCCTGACTTTTTAATGATCACCATTCTAACTGGTGTGAGATGGTATCTCATTGTGGTTTTGATTTGCATTTCTCTGATGGCCAGTGATGATGAGCATTTTTTCATGTGTCTGTTGGCTGTATGAATGTCTTCTTTTGAGAAATGTCTGTTCATATCCTTTGCCCACTTTTTGATGGGGTTGTTTGTTTTTTTCTTGTAAATTTGTTTGAGTTCTTTGTAGGTTCTGGATATTAGCCCTTTGTCAGATGAGTAGATTGCAAAAATTTTCTCCCATTCTGTAGGTTGCCTGTTCACTCTGAAGGTAGTTTCTTTTGCTGTGCAGAAGCTCTTTAGTTTAATGAGATCCCATTTGTCAATTTTGGCTTTTGCTGCCATTGCTTTTGGTGTTTTAGACATGAAGTCCTTGCCCATTCCTGTGTCCTGAATGGTACTACCTGGGTTTTCTTCTAGTTCATTTGAGTAAAGAATGATTCATGAATCAGGCAGTACTCAGAACCAGAAGTGGTTCTGAGAACTCTGCAACTGTAGGCAATGGGTGTTTATAAGCAGAACAGGAAAGTAAAGTACAGAAATAGTCTGATTTGTTTTAGCTAACTTTGATTTGTTGTAGCTAAGTGTTTTGCTTGATTTAAACATGAGCCAGTTAGTTGGCTGCTTCCACTTAGCTGATGCTTGGCTGCTTGTAATTGGTGAAGACCTGATTGTCTGTTATACAAATGAAATTCCTAAGTTAAGTTTCAGTTTGTTTACATACTAAGTTAGGTTGCATTTTGTTTCATAGGAATTCAAAGCATGGAGACTGTCTCAGGTCAATAGCCTCCTGCTCACTTAATTTTACTCTAGATACTGATTAGAGCTATTGAAACAAGAAATAGTGGAATAAGTAAATTATTTGAAGTGGGAAAAGCACTAAGCAGAGGAACAAAACATGATATAATTATCAAACATTGGAGGAGGCAGAGGAGGGATGGTGTATGCGATCCAAATTCTCATCTTTCGTAGATGAGCCAGTGGTATTATCTACATTTGAAAGCTCAGTAAATAGCGCTTTAATCATGTCATTTGGAATTAAATAATTGATACTGGAAAGCTTTAAATAAGTTGCCTTTTCAAATAAACAAAAAATTGACTATTCAATAAATGATATTGGGGCAACTGAGGGCTTTTTGTTGTTGTTGTTTGTTTGTTTGTGTTTTTTGTGACGGAGTCTTGATCTGTCGCCCAGTCTGGAGTGCAGTGGCATGATCTCAGCTCACTGCAACCTCCGCCTCCCAGGTTCAAGCGGTTCTCCTGCCTCAGTCTCCTGAGTAGCTGGGATTACAGGCACATGCCACCACGCCCAGTTAATTTTTGTATTTTTTAATAAAGACAGGGTTTCACCATGGTAGTCAGGCTGGTTTCGAACTCCTAACTTCATGCTCCGCCTGACTTCGCCTCCCAAAGTGCTGGGATTACAGGCATGAGCCACCGTGCCTGGCCCAAAAATGTATTTGGATCCATACCTCACATCTTACACATGGAACACCTCTAAATGGATCAAATATCTAAATGTTAAAAGAGGAAGCCAATAAAATGCCTCAAGAACTTATGGAAAAACTTTTAAAACATCTAAGAGCAGAGATAGTCTTGTTAACTGTAATACCAATACAGAAACCTTAAAAGATTGATAAATTCAATTACATACAATTTTTAAAAATCTACTTGGCAAAATCCAATGAGTCAAAAACATAACTGGGAAAAATATCTGTGCTTATTTCATAATCAAAAAAGCTAATTTTAATTATTCTACTGTAGAAAGAGCTAAAAATCGATACATTAAAAGAACAGAAGCCCAATGGAAAAAAATGGGAAGATGAAGAAAACATACATGAAAATGGACGTATAGATGGTTTACAAATACTAAACATTTTAAGACACTTTATATACTTACGGTAATTGTCAGTTAAAACTACACTATGATATGCTTTTGTCTATCAAGTTGACAAAACTCAAAATGTTTGATGACTCAGTGTTGGCACGGAGTCATGGAAAATCATTCTTTTATTTAACCAGTGGGAGTGTAAATTGGTACAGCTTCTGCAGAGGGCAGTTTAGTGATGTCTTCTGTTTTACAAATGCACCCTTTGATCCAGCAGTTTTAAGAATTTAGATATAAACATGGTTTCCACCTGTGGCATGATATACTATGAAGTCATTATTATTTTTAATTGACAAATTATAATTATATAAATTTATGGGGTACAAGGTGATGTTTTGATGTAGGTATAAATGTATAAGTCAAGCTAATTAACATATCCACCACCTCACTGATTATTTTTTGTGATGAGATATTTGAAATTTACTCTGAGCAATTTTGAAATGTGCATTAACTATAGTCACCATGCTGAGCAATAGATCTCAAAAACATATTCCTTTTTTTTTCTAATAGAAACCTTGTACTCTTTTCTACAGTATCTTCTCATTTCCCCTCCTGTAGTGAGTTCTATTTTATGTTGCCTTGGCATTGATTTTGAATACAAGTTTAAGTTTCTCACACCAGAAGGAGAACTCAGTCTGCTTGAGCCAAATGGCTCAAGCACTTTGGGAGGCCAAGGCGGGCGGAGCATGAGGTCAGGAGTTTGAGACCAGCCTGACTACCATGGTGAAACCCTGTCTTTACTAAAAAATACAAAAATTAGCTGGGCGTGGTGGCATATGCCTGTAATCCCAGACAGAATTTCTAGTTCCACCTCACATCCAAATGGCTCAAGCTGGTGGCCAGAGATAAGAATTCAGAGACATCTATCCGGCCTAGAAGACTGGGCTCTCTCCTTTCTTACTGCTTCCTTTAAATGGGCCATTCAGGCATTTTCCAGTGAATTTAAAGTGCCCCCAATCCTAGTTCTCATATATACAGCTAGTTGCCATGGGCTTCTCTCTCTCTGCCTAACTCTTCCTTCCTGCCTCTCGACCCAGGGATGGAGGATTGCCCTTTTCATTCATTGCATCTCCTTGCCCAATATCTGTAAGCAAAAATTGCTGACCTTGTTTCCTATTTTGGTGGTGCATTGAATTTGTGCCTCCCCTCTGAAGGACTAGGAGGATATGCCCCAAGTTGGGTTTTCCCTGAGATGCTGAGGAGAACACAAGGTCAGGCTCCCAGCACCAGACTGATCGCCAGGCAGGCATAAACTGGGCATGGGTCAGACAAGGGTCACAAGAGTGTCTGCTAGTATAAAAGAGAGTTCTGTGTGAGGGATCCCCTGAACCCAGGCTGAAAACTAGGCATTAGTCCACCCCCTGGTTAAAAGAAATATCCCGTGAAAGGACATGGTACACATCCCTATCCAGTTCCCCTTCATTTCCTGTTAGGGGCAGTGTTGCTAGCCACTCTGGTACTGGAACACCAGTTTGGCTGGAGCTCTCAAAACACCTCCATGCTGTTTTCTATAATGGCTGTACTAATTTACATTCCCACCAATAGTGTGCAAGGGTCCCCTCTTCTCCACATCCGCACCAACACTTGTTTTTCATCTTCTTGATAATAGCTATTCTAATAGTGTGAGGTACTGTCTCATTGTGGTTTTAATTTGCATTTCTCTAATATTTAGTGATGTTGAGAATGTATTTAGTTATTTTTATTTTTTTGAGACGGAGTCTTGCTCTTTTGCTAGGCTGGAGTGCAGTGGCGCCATGTCGGCTCACTGCAACCTCCGCCTCCTGGGTTCAGGGAATTCTCCTGCCTCAGCCTCCCGAGTAGCTGGGACTACAGACGTGTGCCACCATGCCCAGTTAATTTTCATAGTTTTAGTAGAGATGGGGTTTCACCGTGTTGGCCAGGATGGCCTCGATCTCTTGACCTCGTGATCCG
Organism: Macaca nemestrina; assembly: GCF_043159975.1. Lineage (NCBI taxonomy): Eukaryota > Metazoa > Chordata > Mammalia > Primates > Cercopithecidae > Macaca > Macaca nemestrina. The sequence goes on from NC_092128.1 coordinate 15,516,289, forward strand.
CCCACCTCAGCCTCCCAAAGTGCTGGGATTACAGGTGTGAGCCACTGCACCCGGCCACATTTATTTTATACATATCTGTTGGCCATTTGTATGTCTTCTTTTGAGAAATATCTACTCAGGTTCTTTGCCCATTTTTAACTCACGTTATTTGTTTTCCTGCTTTTGAGTTGTGTGAGTTCCTTATATAGCCTGAATATTAACCCCTTATCAGATGTGTGGTTTGCAAGTATTTCCTCCCACACTGTGAGTTGTCTTTTCACTCTAATTGTTTTCTTTGCTGTTCAAAAGCTATTTAGTTTGCTGCAATCCCATTTGTCTATTTTTGCTTGCGTTGCCTGTGCTTTTGGGGTCATATCCAAAAAACTGTTGCCCAGGCTGATGTTGTGGAGGTTTTTCTCTATGTTTTCTTCTAGTAGTTTTATAGTTTCAGGCCCTATATTTAAGTCTTTAATATATTTTGTATTAATTTTTGTATATGGTGTAAGGTAATAATCCAATTTTATTCTTCTGTTTGTGAATATCCAGTGTTCCAACACCATCTTTTGAAGAACTTATCTTTTCTCCTTTGTTTGTTCTAGGCACCTTAAGCAAAAAGGAAGTTAGCCACAAATGGTGGCTCGTGACTATAGTCTCGGCTACATGGGAGGCTGAGGCGAGAGGATCTCTTGAGCCCAAGAGTTCGAGGCCAGCCTGGGCAATGTAGTAAGACCCTGTTCTTAAATTTTTTAAAAAAGCAATTGTCTGTAAATGTGTGAGTTTATTTCTGAGTTCTGAATCATGCTGTGTTGGTCAGTGTGTCTGTTTTTATGCCAACATTATGCTCTTTTGATTACCATAGCTTCCTAGCATGTTTTGATGTCAAGAAGTGTGATACCTCCAGCTTTGTTCTTTTTGCTCATGATTGTTTTGCTATCTGGGTTTGTTTTAATGGTTCTATACAAGTTTAGGAATTTTTTTTCTATTTCTGTGAAAAATGACACTGGAATTTTGATAGAGATTGCATTGAATTTGTAAATTGCTTTGGATAGTATGGACATTTTAATGATATTAATTCTTTCATGGGGCAACTTTCCATTTATTTGAGTCATTTTCAATTTCCTTTTTTTTTTTTTTTGTTTTTGAGATGGAGTCTCGCTCTGTTGCCCAGGTTGGAGTGCAGTGGCCGGATCTCAACTCACTGCAAGCTCTGCCTCCCGGGTTCACGCCGTTCTCCTGCTTCAGCCTCCTGAGTAGCTGGGACTACAGGCGCCCGCCACCTCGCCCAGCTAGTTTTTTGTATTTTTTAGTAGAGATGGGCTTTCACCGTGTTAGCCAGGATGGTATCAGTCTCCTGACCTCGTGATCCATCCATCTCGGCCTCCCAAAGTGCTGGGATTACAGGCTTGAGCCACCACGCCCGGCCTCAATTTCTTTTATTAGTGTTTTACAGTTTTCAGTATACAGATCTTTTACCTCATTTAACCAATGTTTTAAAATTTACACCTAATTATTTTTTTGTTGTTTTTGTTGTTGCTACTATAAATGGGATTGTTTTCTTAATTTCTTTTTCAGATAGTTCACTGTTAGTGTACAAGAATGCTACTGATTTTTGTATATTAATTTTGTATCTTGCAACTTTACTGATATTGCTTATCAGTTCTAACAATTTTTTGGTGGAATCTCTATAGAGTTTTCTATATGTAAGATTATATAAACAAACAGAGACAATTTTATTTCTCCCTTTCATATTAGGATCCCCTTTATTTCTGTCTCTTGGCTAATTGCTCTGGCTAGGACTTCCAGTACTATGTTGAAAAAAAGTGGTGAGAGTGGGCATTATTGTCTTATTCCTGATATTAGAGGAAAAGCTTTCAACTTTTCACCTTGAGTATGATGTTAGCTGTGGGCTTGTCATATATGGCCTTTATTGTGTTGTGGTATATTCCTTCCATACCTGTTGAGAATCATGACGAATATTGAATTTTCTCAAATTTTCTACATCTATTGAGATGATCATATGGTTTTTGTCCTTCATTTTGTTAATATGGTGAATTATGTTCACTGATTTGCATATGTTGGACCATCCTTGCATCCCGGGGATAAATCACACTTGCTTATGGTAAATGATATTTTTAGTGTGCTGTTGAATTAAGTTTATAGTATTTTGTTGAGGATTTTTATACCTATGTTTATCAGGGATATTGGCCTACAATTTTCTTTTCTTGTACTGTCCTTGTCTGGCTTCAGTATGAGGGTAATGCTGGCTTGTAAAATGGGTCTGGAAGTGTTCCTTCCACTTCAATGTTTTTTTGAAGAGTTTAAAAAGAATAGTTTTTTGATATGGTTTGAATGTTTGTCTCCTCCAAATCTCACCTTAAAATGTGATCCCCAGTGTTGGAGGTGGTGCCCAGTGGGAGATGTTGGTTCATGAGGGCAGATCTCTCATGAATAGTGTGGCTTAGTGCCATCCCCTTGGTGATGAGAGAGTTCTTGCTGTGTGAGTCCACACAAGAGCGGATTGTTTAAAAGAGTCTGGCATCTCGCTTGCTCCCTCTCTCGCCGTGTGACATGCTGGCTTGCTCCCCTTTGCCTTCTACCATGATTGTAAGCTTCCTGAGGCCCCACCAGAAGCAGATGCTGGCTCAACTGTGAGCCAAATAAACCACTTTTCTTCATAAATTACCCAGTCTTAGGTATTCCTTAATAGCAACACAAATGGACTAATACAGTATTAGTTTTTTTATATGTTTGCTAGAATTCAGCTGTGAAGCCATTTGGTCCTGGGCTCTTTTTGATGAGAGACTTTCTATTACCGACTTAACCTTCTTACTCATTCTTGATGTAGTGAGATTTTCTATTTATTCATGATTCAGTCTTAGTAGGTTGTATATGTCTAGAATTTATCCATTTTTTTCTGTTATCCTATTTGCTAGAATATAATTGTTCTTAGTAGTTTCTTATGATCTTTTGTATTCTGTACTATTTATTGTGTTTCCTCTTTCATTTCTGATTTTATTTGAGTAGTCTCTTTTTTCCCTAGTCTGGCTAAGGTTTTTTTCACTTTTGTTTATATTTTCAAAAAGGCCCAACTGTTCTGTTTATTTTATTTTATCTTAACTTATTTTACTTTTTAGAGACAGGGTCTTGCTCTGTCACTCAGGCTGGAGTGCAATGGTACAATCTCAGCTCACTGCAGTCTCGACCTCCTGGGCCCAAGTGATCCTCCCACCTCAGCCTTCCAAGTAGCTGGGGCTGTGGGCACACATGGCCATGCCTGGCTAATTTTTGTATTTTTTTTTTTTTTTTTGTAGAGATGGAGTTTTGCCATGTTGCCCAGGTTGGTCTCAGACTCCTGCACTCAGGCAATCTGCCTGCCTCAGCCTCCCAAAGTGCTGGGGTTACAGGTGTCAGCCACCATGCCTGGCCAAGTTTGTTGATTTTATCTATTGTTTTTCTAATTCCTATTTTATTTATTTCCACTCTACTATTTATTATTTCCTTTTTTCTGCTTACTTTGGGCTTAGTTTGTTCCTTTTCTAGTTTGTTAGGTATAACATTAGATCGCTTATTTGAGCTCTTTCTTCCTTTTTGATATAGGTGTTTATAAAGTTTCCACTTATAACTGCTTTTGCCACATCCCATGAGTTTTGATATGTTGTGCTTCAATTTTGTCTGTCTCAGAATATTTTTCAATTTCCTTTTGACTTCTTCTTTGATGTAATGATTGTTCAGAGCATGCTGTTTAATTTTCATATATGTGTGAATTTTTGAAGATTTCTCCTGTTATTGATTTCTAGTATTATACTATTGTAATAATAAAATATACTTGCTATGATTTTAATCCTGTTGAATTTGTTAAGCCTCATTTTGTGGCTATTTAAGTTGGTTCTCACACTGCTATAAAGAAATACCCGAGACTGGGTAATTTATAAAGAAAAGAGGTTTAATTGGCTCACAGTTCCACAGGCTGTATGGGAAGCATGGCAGGAGAAGCAGGCACATCTTACATGGCTAGAGCAGGAGGAAGAGAGAAGGGAGAGGTACTAAACACTTTTAAACAATCAGATCTCATAATAATTCACTATCACAAGAACAGCTCCAGGGGTAAATCCACCCCTGTGATCCAGTCACCTCCCACCAGGCCCCACATCCAGCACTGGGGATTATTACAATTTGACATGAGATTTGAGCAGGGACACAGACCCAAACCTTATCAGTGGCCTAACATTTAGAGCCATCTTAAATAATGTTCTGTGTGCACTTGAGAAGAATATGTATTTTGTTGATGTTGGATGAAATGATCTGTATATGTGTATTAGTTCCATTTAGCCTAACTTGTAATTCAAAGCCAATGTTATCTTACTCATTTTCTGTCTAGATGATCTGTCCATTGTTCAAAGTGGATTGTTAAGTTTCCTACTATTATTATATTGCGGTCTATCTTTCCCTTCAGACTATTTGTTTATTTATTTGAGATAGAGTCTTGTTTTGTTGTCCAGGCTGGAGTGCAGTGGTGTGATCTTGGCTCACTGCAGCCTCGACTTTCTGGGCTCAAATGATCTTCCCACCTCCTGAGTAGCTGGGCCTACAGGTATACACTGCCATGCCTGGCTAATTTTGTTTATGTTTTGTAGAGATGAGGTCTCACTATGTTGTCCAGGCCAGTTTCAAACTTCTGGGCTCAAGGGATCCTCCTGCCTCAGCCTCCCAAAGTGTTGGGATTATAGATGTGAGCCACCACACCCAGCCTGCCCTCAGATCATTTAATAGTTGATTTTTATATTTAAATGTTCTAATGTTGGGAGCATATGTATTCACTTGTTTTGTCCTTTTCATGAATTGAACCCCTTATTATTATATATAATGACCTTCTTCATCTTTTTTTTTTTTTTTTTTTACAGTTTTTGACTTAGTCTATTAGGTCTGATATCAGTATAGCTACCACTGCTCTCTTTTGGTTTCCATTTGCATGTGATATCTTTTTCCATCCCTTTGCTTTCAGTCTCTGTGTGTTTTTGCTAATAATGTGAGCCTCTTGCAGGCTACATTTTTTTTTAAACCCACTCAGTTACTTTCTTTTGATTGGATAATTTAATTCATTTATATTTAAGGTAATTATTTAATAGGTGTGGACTTTCTACTACTATGTTGTAACTTGTTCTCTTGTTGTCGTTTTTCTTTTCTCATCCCTTGCTATTGTTTTTTGTGGTTTGGTGGTTTCCTGTAGTGGTATGCTTTGAATTATTTCTTTTTATGTTTTGTGCAACTACTATAGTTTTTTGTTTTTGCTTTGTAGTTACCATGAGGCTTACATGAAACATCTTATACTTATAATAGGCTATTTTAAACAGATAACAACTTAACTCTATTCACATACAAAAATTCTACACTTTTAACCCCCTACCTCTTATATTATTGATATAAAATTTTACATCTTTCTGTAATTTGTGTCCCTTAGCAATTTATTGCAGCTATGGTTGTTTTTAAAACTTTAATCTTTTAACCCTCATAGTAGAGATAAAATTGCTTTGTACACCACCATTAGAATAGTAGAGTATTCTGAATTTGCCCATTGAGTTTTATACTTTCATAGGCTTTGTTATTAATTAAATGCCTTTTATTTCAGCTTAAAGAACTCTTTTTTAGCAATTCCTGCATGATTACTAGGCAGGACTAGTAATGATGAACACTTTTAAATTTTGTTTGTTTGGTAAAGTTTTTATTCTTCCTTATTTCAGATGAACTTCTTCTGGATATATTCTTGCTTGGCACTGTTTTCCTTCAGCACTTCGAGTGTATTATCCCACTCTGTCCTTATCTGCAGGGTTTTTGCTGAGACATCCACACTAGTCACATTGAGATTCCTTAAGATGTGATATTTCCTTATTTTTTTCTGCTTTCAGAGTTCTTTCTGTCTTTAATTTTTGACAGTTTGATTATGATATGTCTTGTTGAACACCTCTTTGAGCTGAATTTTGTTGGAGACCTCTGAGTTTCCTGTACCTGAATGTTGACATCTTTCCCTAGATTTGGGAAGTTTTCAAGCACTTTTTAAAAAATGCTTTCTGGCACTTTCTCTCTTTCTCCACTTTCTGCCACTTCTATTTTTACTTACTTATTTATTTGAGGCAGGATCTCTCTCTGTTATCCAGGCTGGAGTGCAGTGACATAATCATAACTCACCATAACCTCAAACACCTGGGCTCAAGCTCAGCTTCTGAAATAGCTGGGACTACAGATGTGTGCCACCATGCCTGGCTAATTTTATTTTTTTAGAGATGGAGGTCTTGCTGTGTTGCCCAGGCTGGTCTTGAACTCCTGGCCTCAAGCAATCCTCCCAGTGCCACTTTTATTATGTAAATTTAATTATCTTGATGGTATCCTATAATTCCCATAGGCTTTCTTTCTTCATTTTATTCTCTTTTCTTTCTTCCCTGAGTAATTTCAAATGTACCATCTTCAACCTTACTGATTCCTTCTTCTGCTTGATTGAGTCTGCCACTGAAGAGTTGCCAAACTTTTTGTTTTGTTTCTGTATTGTATTTTAAATTTTATTTAATTTTCTATTCATGTTTTCTTTTTTTTTTTTTTTCTGAGACGGAGTCTTGCTCTGGAGTTGCCCAGGCTGGAGTGCAGTGGCCGGATGTCAGCTCACTGCAAGCTCTGCCTCCCGGGTTTACGCCATTCTCCTGCCTCAGCCTCCCGAGTAGCTGGGACTACAGGTGCCTGCCATCTCGCCCGGCTAGTTTTTTAAATATTTTTTAGTAGAGATGGGGTTTTACCGTGTTAGCCAGGATGGTCTCGATCTTCTGACCTCGTGATCCACCCATCTCGGCCTCCCAAAGTGCTGGGATTACAGGCTTGAGCCACCATGCCCGGCCCATGTTTTCTTGTAGTTCCCTGAGCTTCTTGAAGAGGATTTTTTTCTGAAATTTTTGTCAGTCATCTAGGGTCTGTTTCCTAGATGAGTGGTACTGCTGTTTGAAATTTTATAGATCTTCATTTTTTAGGGTCCATTATTGGAGCATTATTAATTTTTTTGTGTCACTGTCTGCACATTTGAGGAATCACCCACCTTGTCTGGTTTTTGCTGGTGTTCTGCGTTGGGAACGGAGCTGTTTAGCCTGGCCTGTGTTTCTGAACGGGTCAGCTGGTAGTGACCTTATGCAGGCACACCTCGCTCTTGGGTTCTTTAGTTGGTTGAGCTGCTACCTGAGCTCAAAGGTCAGCTGGAGCTGCTGGCTGTACTCTGCACTCTAGTGAGAGCATTGGCTAGGCTTTGTGTTCAGGTGGAACTTGTGGCTGGGCTCTGCAATCATGTCTGATTGAGCAGATTTGCAGGCTCTCTTTCATAGGGCTGTTTGGAATCTGGCTGGACAGGGCTACAGACTGGGCCTTAGCTTTAGGGCTGGATGAGGTCTCTGAGGTCACTGCTTGCCCACTTGGGATGGGCAAGGCCAGAGGCTGTGCTCTACAGATATGCACAGTTTCAAGCTTGCCTCCCTCCCTAGGCCTGGAAAGAACCTCAGGTTGGGCTCTGAAGCAGGAAAGGGTCACTGCTTGACCACAAGTGTTGGGTGCAGCCAAACGCTCTGCTCTGCAGGTATGTGGGGACATGAACTTGCCTTCCTATGAGGTTATAAATTACAACACTTCTTGTAATAGAAACAGATTGGAAAGCACCTAATGTTCATTGTTATGGGGCTAATTCAATACATCAATATTTAGAATATCTTGCATCTTTAAAAAGAATTTGGAAGCTCTTTCATGTTAATATTTAATGATATTCCATATATTAATAAGTGAAAAAAGCAAGATGTAAAATGATGAATGTTATTGTCTTAAAAGTTGGAAATATTCTGTAAATGTGTGAAATACACATACATGTATATGCTTCCTGATATTGCTTAATGGAGTGACAAAGAACTGACAAAATGGTTGCTTTTGAGGAGGAAACATAGGTGACTGAGTACCAGGGTATGAGGGAGAGTTTTTGTTGTATATAACAGTCACAACTCATTAAATTTTTGACCCATGTAAGTAAATTATCTACCCAGAAAGAAACACAGATATGAAGGAAAGAAGGAGGGAGGAATGGGAGTAGGGAAAGATGAAGGGAGGAAGGAAGGAAAAAAAGCAAAGAAGAAAGGAAGAAAATTGCCCTTAGGAACTTATACTGGCAGAAGGGGGAGGGGATTAGAAGGAGGCTGTTATTATTTATGTGATTTTTTTTTTTTTTTTTACCATTTGTATATTTTACTTAGATTAAAGGAAAATGTCAATTATAAGACCATATAACAACATCTGTGACAGAGTGTTAAGATACAATATTTGCCAAGATACCACTGAGTACTGAGTATTTACATTACTGGTTCTCAACACTTGACATTTTCCTAAGGATTGATCAATGGTTATATGAAACTCTGTGTGCTAGCTTTCTCACTTAGGAAAACATACCAAATGTAAGAGAGTAAAATCGACATTATTGTAATTCTAATCTTGGGTGTGCTATGCTATATTAAAAGGATAAACCTTAGCAAACTGGGGTACTTTAAATATGATTAATAACAAGTTTAGGTAGAACGTCTCACAGTTCGTCAGGACATATCAGTGTGACAGTATTGAAGCTGAGAACAGCTAATATATACTGTAATAATATCCTTATAAAATATGTATTCACATGGACAAAAACAAAATGAAAAAATGAAAATATCTATATTACATATCGTGTAATTTCTCCTAATTTCTCAGACTCTAAGGTCTCTTCCTTCCCTCCTTCCTTCCTTCCTTCCTCCCTACCTCCCTTCCTCCCTCCCTCCCCCTCCCCTTCCTTCCTTCCTTTCTTTCTTTCTTTCTTTCTTTCTTTCTTTCTTTCTTTCTTTCTTTCTTTCTTTCTTTCTTTCTTTCTTTCTTTCTTTCTTTCTTCCTTCCTTCCTTCCTTCCTTCCTTCCTTCCTTCCTTCCTTCCTTCTTTCTTTCTTTCTTTCTTTTTTCTTTCTCTTTCTTTCTCCTTCCTTCCTTCCTTCCTTCCTTCCTTCCTTCCTTCCTTCCTTCCTTCCTTCTTTCTTTCTTTCTCTTTCTTCTTTCTTTCTTTCTTTCTTTCTTTCTTTCTTTCTTTCTTTCTTTCTTTCTTTCTTTCTTTCTCTTCCTTTCTTCAGCTTTATTGAGGTTTAACTGACACATAATAAACTGCACATATTTAAAGTATATGCCTTGATAAGCTTTGACATCCCTGTTAACTTGCCACCAAAATCAAGATTATGAACATTTTTGTCACCTTCCCTCCAAATTTCCTTATGACCCTTTGCAGTTCCTTCCTGCCCTCCATCCCCAAACAACCACTGATCTGGTATCTGTCACGATAGGTTATCTTATAGATATATATTTTTGTACATTAAAAGTTTTTATGCTCCAGTATAAATTTGAGAAGCCAGAGTCATTGTTTCATACTGTCACATTTGGGAGGCAGACTCCTGAAGATTACAGTGGAGGAGCTTTATCAGGGATTGATTTTATGATCAACACCTGTGGAGAGGAAGCGATGGGATGGGAAGAGAAGGGAAGGAAATGAGTCAGTCAGAGGGAAAGGTTGGCTGTGGTGCTATGATGCTGTCTTATCAAAGGCCGCTGTCAGTTCTACAAGGAATTCTGAGATTGTACTGAGTTCCGGTGAATTGGCTGGGACTTTACATCCCCTTATGAGCTAGTCTCAGGTTATGCGTTGCTCTGGGAAGGGGCCCTGACCTTAGCTGAGATGACTCTTCAGCTCAGGGCTGACAGCTGAAGGCTGCTGGCAACACCTCACCTGCTTGGGTTTATGTCTAAGGGAGCCTGTGCAGAACATCAGTGCCCCCAGTGCAATAATCCTGGTATTTCTCCCATTCTGAGCTGTTCTTTGAAAACACCATTGTTAGAGAAACAAAGTTGAAATGTGGGAAGGGAAGGGATATGGAAATATTTTCAGAGACTTTTCTTTTTTTAAAAGAATTTGAAAGGACAGTGAGAACAATCCTTAAATTCATGTCAGAAAAGAGGATTCATTTGTTCATTAATTCACACTTTTATTCATTTCACTAGTGCAGAATTTCTCAACCTCAGCATATTGACACATTGGAATGGATAATTATCGGCTGTGGGGGCTGTTACGTTTATTGTAAAATGTTTTTGTAACATTTCTGGCTTCTACCTACTGGATGCCACTAGCACCCCTCCCCTGCTCCCCAGGTGTGACCACCAAATATTATGCTAAATGAAAGAAGATGGATGCAAAGTACTATGTGTTATACAACTTCATTTGCATAACATTTTCAGAATAGACAGGAAGCAAATCAGTGGTTTCTCCTAAGGCTGGCAGTGAGAGTAGGGATTGACTGAACATTGGCATGAGGGAACTTTTAAGGTGACAAAATTGCCAAGTGTTTCCTGGTGGCATCAAAATCACCCTGGTTGAAAGCTGCACTGGTGTCTATTGAGTGTCTCCTCTGCCCCATGCACTGTTCTGAGTGCTTGGGGGTATAAGCACTCCATCTGATGTGGGAGTCAAAAGGCAAAACATCAATTGGCAAATCCAGTATAAAATGTTTTTTGTTTTTTTTTTTTTTTTTGTGTGTGTGTGTGTATGTGTGTTGAGGGGAGGAGTGTTAAGGACATTGAGAAAGAAACAGGAAATGCTTCTCAGAGGAAGTGACCCTAAATGAAGACTTGAACTGTAGGTAGGAAGTAAGTAGGCCATGGGTAGCATTGTAGTCAGGGTTGCAATTACAGAATACAATAGACTGAGTAGCTTATAAACAGCAGACATTTATTTCTCATAGGTCTGGAGGCTGGGAAGTCCAAGATCAAGGAGCTGGCAGATATGGTGTCTGATGAGGGCTCACTTTCTGGCTCACAAATGGCCATCTCCTCCCTGTGTCCTCATGTGGTAGAAAGGACAGGGAACTCTCTGGGTCTCTTTCATAAGGCCACCCACCCCATTTATGAGGGCTCCACCCTCATGACCTAATCATTTTCCAAAGCCCCTGCTTCCTAATACCATCATCTTGGGAGTTAGGATTCTAACCTATGAGTTTTGTGGGAACACACACATTCAGCCAATAGCAGAGAGGAAGAGCAGATAGATATTCCATACAGAGCCAGCAAAATATGCAAAAGCCCATTGTCCAGAGTCTTGAGGAACTGAGAGAAGTTCTCTTTGGCTGAAGGATTTGAAGGAGGACAATGGTGAGAGATGAGGCTGGAGCTACGGCAGGTAGAGGCAAGGCAAACTCGTGTGACAAGATTTACAATCTTCCCTGGAATAACCTCAAGCTTAGTGTGATCTTAAAAATGTATTTTATAGAAAAGAACTAATTTCATTGCCTAAGTACTCAGAATTGCTTCCTGTCGGTGTAGAAAAACATACAGGAACTGTTAGTAATTTACTCTTGTGATGAATCACACAGCCACATTTATTTTTACTGTTTAGCAAGCACACATACAGCTTGCTGCATTAGTCACTCTTCTAAGTACTTTATAAATATTAACTAATGTAATCCTTTTAACAACCCTACAAGATAAGTACTATTTTTTAGCAACTTAATATATGTGCCATAAAAATCACCCATTGTAAGTGTACCATTCAATAGTTTTTAGTATATTTATACAGTTGTGCAACCATCACTACAATTCAGACTTAGAATGTTTTCATCATCTCAAAGTTTTTCTTTTTTTTTTTGGTGCCACTCTGTAGTCAATCCTGGTTGAGAACCTGCACTCAATCCTACTGCCACCTCCAGCCCTAAAAAACCGTGAATCTTCTTTTTGTCTTTATAGATTTGTCCTTTCTGGAAATTTCATATAAATGGAATCATGCAATATGTAGGTTTTTTTTTTTTTTTTTTGCGTCTGACTTTTTTCCACTTAGCATAATGTTCTTGAAGTTCATCCATGTCGTAGCACGTATTTATAGTTTTAAACTTTTTATTGCTGAACAGTATTCCACTGTATGGATGTACCACATTGTTAATGGTCATTTGGATTGTTTCAGGTTGTTGTCCATTATGAATAGTGCTGCTGTAAATATTTGCATTTGAGTCTTGGCATAGACATATGTGTTCTTTTGGGTAAATACCTAGGAGTGGAATTACTAGGTCTAATGGTAAGTCTATGTTTAACTTTTTAAGAAATGGGCGAACTGTTCTCCAAAGTGGCTATTTAGGTAGATACTATCATCATCGTTTCCCTTTTACTGAGGGAGAAACTTCGACGATGTCATAAAGCCTGTGAATGGTGGCAGTAGGAACTGAGCTTATGCCATTCGCCACCAACCTCTGTGGCCTTAACACTAAACTTTGATGGCTGCTTGCTTTGTTTAAATTGTCATCAGTTTCAAAATAAATAAATAAATAAATAAATAAAGCTTGTCTACTTTCCCTTACCTGATCTTGGTTTCAATACTGCTAGAGAATATGTTGTCTAGTTCTGTCCATGGAATTATGCCTGTGGGAATTTCTGTGATGTTCTTTTCCTTCTTTGCTTCTAAGATGATTCCCCAGGCAAATTTCAGGCCACTCAAGTATTTTCATTTCCATGTTCTTTCTGTGAGAAACATGAACAAACCTAGAGAGTGTTTTGAAAATGAGATTTTTAAACTCTCCAGTGACTAAGTCCTCTTTCCACCAATAACTACCTTCAAAGTAACACTCTAGCTACTGACTTAGTCTCTGTGGCTGGTGGATTTCTTTTTAATACAGCAGCTGTAGCCTACAAAGCACGTGTCAGTGACAGTGCATGGGCGGCCTGCCAGGAGCTCCCGAGCCAGTTGCTCAGAGGACCCTTCACCTCTGGCTGGCAATTGCTTCTTCCTGATGTTAAAGGCCACCACAGCCATCACCTACTACTGCTCCGAAGATCTGATATGATCACCCTCTCTGCATCTTCACTTGGCCGAGGATTACGAAAGAGTGAGACAGCCCCACTATCTGACATGTTCGGAGCAAATCAGTAAGGAGAGGCATTCTGGGGCTTTTAGGTTAACATACACATGATTGATGATATGCAGGAAGGATTGTTCTTGAAGAGATGGGAACTACCTAGAGCGAAGACTCAAGCATACTTAAGGCGACAGCAAGATTCCTCTGGGGTCTTTGAGTTCTGGTAATACATTCTTAGCGCCTGGGTATTTTCTATCTAGGTGCTATTATTCTGGGAACGTAACTTGCCAAAAATCATATAAGCTAGTAAAAGGCACAACTGTGATCTTAACCCAGCTTCCAAATCTTAAGCCCTAGACCGTTCTGCCCACCAAGACTCCTATTCTCCACAATTTCTTTGTGAGCTTCCAGGCTAAGTGTTCTACTTTCATATTCTCATGCCATCTGTGTTTTCTCTTATCATGGACCTTACCAGATTACGTTGAAGTTATCAGTATCCTCCACCATGCTCTAAGTTTCCGCAGGGAGGAAAACGCATGTGTGTGTTTTGAACCTCAGATTCACAGAGACTTGAGTTAATTATCGCCTTTAATTTATATAATTTATAGCTCACTATTGTACATTAAGTCTCTCCACCTTTGGTTTTTTTTTTTTGTTTTGTTTTTTCACTTTTGGATGGAGTCTCATCTGTCACCCAGGCCAGAGTACAATGGCGGGATCTCTGCTCACTGCAACCTCTGCCTCCTGGATTTAAGCAATGCTCCTGCCTCCTACTCTCCTGAGTAGCTGGGATTACAGGCATCCACCACCATGCCCGGCTAATTTTTGTATTTTTAGTAGAGATGGGGTTTCACCATGTTGGCCAGGCTGGTCTTGAACTCCTGACCTCAGGTGATCTGCCCACCTGAGCCTCCCAAAGTGCTGGGATTACAGGCGTGAGCCACCAGGCCTGGCCCCCACCTTCTTCTTCTTCTTCTTCTTTTTTTTTTTTAATCTTATTTTTCTCTTCACTCTTGATTTCCCACTCATATTATTATTGACAATAATAATAGGAATAACAGTGAACATTTACTACCAGGCATTGTTTAAGCACTTTATATTAACTCAGTTATTCCTCACAATAACCCCCATGGAATCATTACTATTTCTATTTCCCATTTTTTCTTTCAGACAAAGAAACATTACAGAGAAGTTAAGAGACTTGCTCAAACGGACAGAGTAAGTCTGTGGGAGAGCCAGGATTTGAACCCAAGTGGTCTGGCTCCATAAACCATACTTTTAAGTGTTATGCACCTCTTTCAGACACATGCTCTTCTGGTTGATGAGGTCCTTGGACATGAGTATCACTTCCTAAAATGTATAGTGTTGTTTTGTGTGTGAGGTGTTTTTCATAAACATAAATGGCATTGGGCCACACAGCTCTGCTTCTTATAGTTTACACTCTAGACAGCCCTCTAAGTCGCTGTTGGCACATCGAGTTCACTGCTTCTGACTGCTGCATAATCTATCTTGGCCACCCATCACACTTTACTGGTCCATTCTGTTTATTTTGGGCCCCTTCAACTTGCTACCTCCATAAAAATGATGCAAGAAACATCTTTATTTATAGCTTCTCATGAACCTGTGCTAGAATTTCTCTTGGGAATGTACTCAAGAGTGGTTCTCTGAGTCAAAGGGTATGTGAATATTTTATTTCATCAAGTGCTGAAGGATTGCTCTCCACGTTCAAAGGTACAATTCGACACTCCTGCCAGTAGCACCAGGGTTTTCTTCACATCCTCTCCAACACTTGGTAATTTGTGGCTATTCTAATGCATGCGAAATGGTACCCTGTTGTTGCTTTTAATTTACATATTTCTGGTTACAGGTAAGCATGAGCACCTCTTCTGTGTGTTGGCTATTTGGGTTTCCTCTGCACGTTCATGTTTGTGTATTTGTATGTGCACCAATTGTCCTTGCATAGTCCAGCTCGGGGTTTCTTGTAGCTTTTAGAGGCTGTCAGTCTGTCTCTCACCTGTGCCTTTCATTGAATGGAAGTCCAATCAATTTTTGCCTTATGATTTGAGCTTTTAGGGCCTTGTTTAATTAGCCATTCTTTACCCTTTGCTCACAAAGTTATTCTATGTTTTCTTCCATTAGATTTATACCTTAACCATCTGCATTTAGATTTCCTATCCACTTGGGTTTACCTTTGTATGAAGTAAAAGGGAGGTATTCAGCTTTACTTTTCTCCAAATAGTAAGCCTCATGTCTAATACCATCTAATAAATAATCTATCCTTTACCCACTTTTATGTGCTTCACTTTTATCATATCTCAAGTTCCACTGGACAAACAAGTCTATTTTTATGCTCATTTTTTGTTGTATTAGTCTACCTGTAACTTAGTATGTCTTTAGATCTCATAGAGATATTTGATATTCAAGAACCCTTATTCCTCTAAGTTTTAGAGTAACTTGCTTGGTTCATCAAAAAATGAATACATTATTTCTGGAAAGATCTAGTAGATTTGTTGGTAGGTAAATTCCTTGCTTCTATATGACTTTTATTCACCTTTATATCCTTACTTCCTAGCATAGTATCTCACATGCTCAATAAATACTTATAGAACTAAACTATTGTTGAACTAATTTATGATCTCTTTAGTGACTGGGAAGGAGAATAAATTATGTAATGATGGAGGTCAGATTTGAGGCCATCTTGTCTTCTTTTGAGTGAGAAAAGACAGAAGAGGAGAGAAAGGCCAGGGAATTGACTCCCTTCTGTAACAGTGACAACTGTGGCTTTGATTTTAATTCTTACAATAACTCACTAAGATTAGCAAGTCCTGATTGAGAATAACTCCTGCGAAGAGCTTTAGAAGTGGCCGCACGTGAAGGCCAGTAGCTGGGTTCCCAGTGGAATTTCAAAGTAAAATGTGTAGCCTGAATTAGGAGATGGCAGCAGAAAAAATACTGTCAGTTAATTCGTATAATCGAATTGGCAGTTTGTTGAATGTTGAGTTGCAAATAGCGCTGCAGAAAAGATTTGTGCTACAGAAACGAGGAGCCCGCCATCTAGTGGCCATAAGTCTACATACCACCACTGGAGCTCTAGTCCTGAGTAATAGGACACACTTAGGGTACTTACTATAGGCTATGCACTATTCTAAGAATTTTACACATTACAACAGTAACACTGTGAAACATAGCTTATTATTACCCCCCATTTTAAAGATGAGGAAATTGAAACTTAGAGGAGTTAAGCAGTTTGCCAAAGTCACAGAGCTAATACTGTGTTGAAATCTAGACTGTGTGGCTCGAGAATCAATATACTCAAACTATTATGCCTGAAAGAAAAGGAGCATGGTAAGATAGGATTGTTTCCTACCAGCTAGAGAGAGTGGATGGTGTGCATTCTTTCCAACGCCGCATTCAGTGACATCACACTGGTAGTTTCAATTCTGTCATGGTGGAGTATTTACACTATGAAAATCAGAAAATTCTACACATCTGGGCTTTGTTTTTCTCCCTGCTCCACCCCCTGGAGAGCTGGTTTGTGGGGTGAGAAAGACTAAAAGTTAAGAGACATACCCAGAAGCTTTTTTTTTTTTTTGAAAGCTGGAAAACAGATTTCGAAAGTACTGAAAACCTGTTTTTTGTAAAAATGAAATAAAGAGAACTTAAGACTACTTTTCTTCTGCTATTTCATATTAGATCAGAAATAGGTATTTTATGACTAATGTAGAACTTCCTAAAATGAAGAGAGACTTACTGAAGAGTATGCAGTCGCTCAACTGCTTTATGAGGAAAGAAAACAAAACAGTTACAGAGGCTCTGTTGCAAAGTGCATATTAAAAATGGCAAAGAAACAGATGAGTCAGAGAAAACAAGCAGAACTATTTTTTAGAGGAACTGAAGCTAAATAAAACAGGACCTACTTAAAATTTCTTGAGATGGGCAAAATTGCATTGCCTATTTCAAGAAATTTTAAGTAGGTCCTGTTTTATTTATTCTGTATTTGATCTCTAAAATTCAGAGAACAAATACATCTATGCCAATTTGCAGGGGATCAAGTCACACACTGAGAATGGCCATGACATTTAGGGGAAATGACACAAAATTGCTACAACTTCACTTCTTCCCCTTATCTAAATGCTTGGAGTACACACACACACACACACACACACACACACACACTCTCTCTCTCTCTCTCTCTCTCTCTCTCTCTCTCTCTCTCTCTCAACTGGGAGGACACCTTTATTCTTGTGGACTGCATTCAGTAAACCACAGCTTGAAGAGATATTACAATATGTAAGTATAGTCACTAACAACCTACATTATGTTATGATGTGTAAGAAGAACACATCTGAGGTTTTTTTCCTCACAGAATCAGTGGTAGAAAAGACATGTTAGGAATTCCAGCTCATGTCCCTCCTCACCCCCACCCCACTTTTTGCTTTTGGACATGCCTCTATAGCCCCTCCTGAAGGAATAGGTATAACAAATTATAATCTGGTCTCCTGGCTATAATTTAGGGATGGATGCCTAACTCAAGCAGTGCTATATTATACTCTGAGAATTTGAAGACACGGGAAGCGTAGTATCGTATACTGGAGCTGCAAGATTGTTTAGCGTTGGGGCCATGGCAAATTGGAATTATAAGGGGCCGTAGACTAATGAACATCCCTCCAGTGGAAGGAGGTTTGAAGGGAGGAGTCCAGAACAGATGTACAGAGAGACGCAGAGGTCAGAGCTATTTAGTGAGAAAATTGATGGAAAGGAGAGAGAAGGAAGGAGAGAAGAGAAATGAAAGAGGAGAAGAGAGAGGGAGACTCCCTCATGGTTTTTTAGTTTTCATGATGCTCAATCATATTTCTTGCAAATGCCTGAATGGGGTTCCATGAGAACCCTTGAACCATTTTAATAATTCTCTCTCTTACTTTTGCTTCTTTGAGTTGATTTTTATTTCTTGCATCCAAAAGATCCATGATTAAGATATCATCAAAGTAAATTAGAGTAGAGAAGTACAGGAATCAGCAAACACCCAGCAGCTGCTGTTGTCCTCTGAGTCAGAACATTCCTGGAATGTACATTTCAGGAAAACATTATATATATATATAAAATAACATTAGTTTCTTTCTTCTTGGTAATAAAGCTAATGCAAAGAGATGTCATCAAATGGTTGCTCAGAGGTACTGGCACTTGCCTCTTCCACAAACAAGGACCAAAACAATAAATAGATAATAACCACATGTTGAATAGATCTTCTAAGTGAGAACACTGAAATTCAGCAAGGAAGTGACAGACTCTCTCAAGCATAGAAACTCAACATGGCAGCATAGAGAGGCAAGTGAAACAGCTGGCTGGGATTGGCTTGGAGCCAAGGAGAACTCACCATTTTGAGGAAAAGCTAAGCAAGAGATACATAGCAGTTTATATTCTCATCACAGACACCTGCAGTTCTGACTACACAAGAGTCAGGCCTAGTATAGGGAGCTTCCTAGGGTCCGTATACTTACATTGTTCCAGAGAGGGCATTTACACTGGGTTTTACCCATGAGACTGAAACTGCCACATCACAGCACCATTTTGGAAGCAGAGTTACCACCAGACTGCATCCAGAGAGGGCATTTACACTGGGTTTTACCCATGAGACCCAAACTACCACAGCACAGCACCATTTTGGAAGCAGAGTTACCATCAGACTGCATCCTGGCCTGGGACCCAATAGGTCTTGCATCTCCATAGCTCTTGGGCTCCACCAATATCCCCCAACATACACTCAGAGGGCTGCAATGCCACATCACCAGCTGGACCCAGCAGTGCAGCTGCATCCCTGCCACCCAAGCCCATGCAGTACTTTACACTTTTAGGAACAGACACATCAAGCAGTCTAGCACACCAGGAAGGCCATCTCAAAACACAGGGAGCCAAAGCATGTGCTCTCTAGAACCTGAGGCCTGCCTACTTGGGGCTGCCACTGTCACTGGTGGTCCCCAACCCCTCCAGCAGTAGAGGTGCTGTGTACCCACATGCACCACTCAGGGGCCCCAAAATCAGAATGCCCGAACCCACTGCCACTACTGCTAGTGCTTATGCATGGTGCCCAGGAGCCTGAGGACCAGCCCACCCAGTGCCCACCACTACCACTGCCAGAAAACCTTGCCCCTTCAAGTAGTGGGGCTGCCACATACCTGCATGTGCCTACCAGGGGCCCAAAGACTGGCCTGCTGAATGTCTTCTTTCCATTTCTAGCAAAATTTTTCCACAGCCTCCACAAATGACTACAGTCTAAGTAAATGAGGAACTGGTAGACACCAGTGATATTGATTACACCCAAATAAATCATATGGAAACTACACTATTGCACTCACTCAGAAATAAAGCCAAAACAAGCTACCCAACTGAGACTACAGATACATACACAGGAAATAATATTTCCTTATTAAAGCTATTTAATCAAATTAGAAGAAGTGACTGTTGTACCAAATGCACAGATATCAACATAAGAACACAAGAAACATGAAAAAGCAAAGAAACATCATGCCTCCAAAGCAACACAATAATTCTCCAATAACAGACCCCACAGAAAAGGAAATCTATGAAATGTCCAAAAGCGAATTCAAAATAATGATCTTTAGGAAACTCAGCAAGATACAAGAGAACACAAACAGGGAATACAAAGAAATAAGGAAACAATTAATGACCTGAATGAGAAATTTAAAAAGGAATAGCTATAATAAAAAGCCAAATAGAAATTTCAAAACTGAAGAAGTCAATGAATAAAATAAAAGTACAGTTGAGAGCTTCAGCAGTAGACTAGATCAAGCAGAAGAACTTCTGAACTTGAAGACAAATATTTTGAAATAGCCCAGTCAGACAAAAAAATATAAAGTACAAAAAGAGAATAAAAGGAATGAAGAAAACCTACCTGACATATGGGACACCATTAAGTGAACAAATATTGGCATTTTGAGAGTTTCAGAAGATATGGGAAAAGGCACAGAAAACATAATTAATGAAAGAATAGCTGAAAACTTCCTGAGTTATGTGAGAGATACAGACATCCAGATACAGGAAGCTCAAATATTCCCAAATAGATTCAACCCAAAAAGGTCCTCTCCAAGGCACATTGTGGTTAAACTGTCAAAAGGCAGAGACAGAGAGAATTCTAAAAACAGCAAGAGGAAAGTGTCAAGTCACATGTAAGGGAATCCCCATCAGACTAAAAGCAGATTTTTTTCAGGAGAAACTTTACAGGCCAGGAGAGAATGGAATGACATATTCTCAGTGCTGAAAGAAAAAAAAAATAACTGCTAGCCAGGAATACTATGCCCAGCAAAGCTATCCTTCACTAATGTGAGAAGTAGTCTTTCTCTGACAAGCAAAAACTGAGAGAATTTATTACCACTAGACTTGCCTTAAAGGAGTCCTACATCTGGGAGTGAAAGGACAATATCTACCATCCTGAAAACACACAAAAATATAAAACTCACTGGTAGATCAGATACACGAATGAGAGAAAGAAAGGAAGCAGATATTATCAGTACAGAAAATCACCAAAGTCAAAAACATAAAAAAGACAAAGAGAGTCATTATAAAATTATAAAGGAATCAGTTCAGCAAGAGGACATACAATTGTAAATATGTACGCACTCCACATTGGAGCACCCAGATAAGTAAAGCAAATGTTGTGAGAGCTAAAGAGAGATAGGTATCAATACAATAATAGGTAAGAACTTTAGCAGACCACTTTCAGCTTTGGACAGATTCTCTAGACAAAATCAACAAAGAAACATTGGGCTTAAACTGTTCTGTAGACCAAATAGACCTAATAGACATTGTTAGAATGTTTCATCCAACAGCAGCAGAAAATAAATTTCATCAGCACATGGAACATTCTCTGGGATATTCTATATGTTATGCCATAAAACAAATCTCAAGAAATTTTAACAAACGAAAATAGTATTGAGTGTATTTTAAGGCTACAATGAAATAAAACTCTAAAATAACAAGAGGAACTTCAGAAACTATATAAATACATGGAAAGTAAGCAATGTGCACTCAAACAAGCATGGATCTATGAAGCAATAAGAAGGAGGTAAATTTTTTTGAAACAAATAAGAATAGAAACAAAACATACCAAAACCTATGGGATACAGCAAAAACATCACTAAGAGAGAACTTTATAGCAGTAACTGCCAACATCAAAAAAGTAGAAAGAGTTTGAATAAACAACCTTAAAATGTATCTTGTGTACGTAGAGAAGCAAGAACAACCCAAACTTAAAATTAGTAGAAGGAAAAAAATAATACAGATCAGAATAAAGCTACATAAAATAGAGACAAAAATACAAAAGATTAACAAAATGAAAGCTGTCTTTTTGAAGAGATAAACAAAGTCAACGAATCACTAGCTAGACTAAGAAAAAAGAGGGAAGAAATAAAATCAGAAACAAAAAAGGAGACATTACAACTGATACCACAGAAATAAAAAAAGATCATTAGAAACTATTATAAACAACAATACATCAACAGACTGAGAAACCTAGAGGAGATAAGAAAATAGATAAATTCGAGGACACATATAACCTATAAAGATTGAACCAGGAAGAAATAGAATACCTGGACAGACTAATAATGAGTAATGAGATTAAATCAAACCTCTTTTTCTTTATAAATTACCCAGTCTCAGGTATTTCTTCACAACAATATGAAAATGTCACATATTGTTTGATAATACGTAATGAGACTTAGTCAAACCTCTTTTTTTTTTTTTTGAGATGGAGTCTTGCTTTTTTGCCTAGGCTGGTCATGGTCTGAGCTCACTGCAACCTCTATCTCCTGGGTTCAAGTGATTCTCCTGCCTCAGCCTCTTGAGTAGCTGGGATTACAGGCGCCCGCTACCATGCCTGGCTAATTTTTGTATTTTTAGTAGAGATGGGGTTTCACCATGTTGGCCAGGCTGGTCTTGAACTCCTGACCTCAGGTGATCCTCCTGCCTCGGCCTCCCGAAGTGCTGGGATTACAGGCATGAGCCACCGTGCCCAGCTCAAACCTCTTTTTCTTTATAAATTATCCAGTCTTGGGTATTTCTTCATAGCAGTATGGAAATGGACTAATACAGTCACATATTGTGTAATAAAAAGTCCCCCAGCAAAGAAAAGCCTAGGGCAGAATGACTTTACTGGTGAATTTTCCCAAAGTTTTAAAGAAGAACTGACATCAACTTTTCTCAATCTATTTTGAAAACTTGAAGAAGAGGGAATTTTTCCTAACTCATTCTAATAGGCTAGCATTATCCTGATACCAAAGCCAGATAAAGACACAACAGAAAAAGAGAAAACAACAGGCAATATCCTTGATGGACATAGATGCAAAAGCTCTCAACGTAATATTATCAAACTGAATCCAACAGCACATCAAAAAGATAGTACACCATGATGAAGTGGGCTATCCCAGGGATGCAAGAATGTTTCAACAGATGCAAGTCAATAAATGTATACATCACATCAATGGAATGAGAGACAAATGCAATATGATCATCTCAATAGATGCAGAAAAAGTATTTGATAAAATTAAATATCATTCATAATAAAAACTCCCAACATAGGGACTTGAGAGCTTAGGAATAGAAGGAGAATACCTGAATTATGTATAGAAGGAACATACCTCAACACAATAATGGCCATATATGACAAACCCACAGCTAACATCGTACAGAATGGGGAAATGCTGAAAACTTTTCCTCGAAGAACCAGAACAAAACAAGAATGCCCACTCTCACCACTCTTCTTCAACATAGTACTAGAATTGGGCAAAATAAAGAAATATGGAGGGTGTCCAAATTGGAAAAGAGGATGTAAAATTGTCCCCCCCCTTTTTGTTTTTGTTTTTGTTTTTTTACAAATGACATGATCTTATATACAGAAAACCCTAAAGACTTTACCAAAAAAACTGTTAGAACAATTACTGATAAACAAATACAGTAGAGTTTCAGGACACAAAATCAACCCATAAAAACCAGTAGTGTTTCTATACACCAATCACCAGCTCATTAAAAAAGAAATGTAGAAAACATTCTCATTTACTTTAACTACAAAAAAGTACATAGGAATAAATTTAACCAAGGAGGTGAAAGATCTATACAATAAGAAATTGAAAGGGGCCACAAATCAATAGAAAGGCATTCCATGCTCATGGATTAGAAGAATTAATATTGTTAAAATGACCATATTACCCAAAGTGATCTACAGGTTCATTTTAATCCCTATCAGAATACCAATGACAAGCCTCACAGAAATAGAAAAAGGAATCCTAAAATTTGTATGGAACTATAAAAGACCCTCATAACCAAAGTAATCCTGAGCAAAAAGAACATAACTGAAACCATCACACTATCTGACTTCAAATTATACTACAAAGTTATAATAATCAAATCAGCATGGTATTGGTATAAAAACAGAGACCAATGGAACAGAATGAAGAACCCAGAAACAAATCAATGTGTTAAATATTCACAGCCAACTGATTTTTGGTAAAGGTGTCAAGCACATACACTGGGGAAATAACACCCTGTTTGATAAATGGTGCTGGGAAAACTGGATATTCATATACAGAGGAATGAAATTAAACCCCTATCTCTCTCTGTATACAAAAATCAACTCAAAATGGATTAAAGACTTAAATGTAAGACCTGGAACTATAAAACTACTAGAAAAAAAACATAGGGGAAACACTCCAGGACACTGGTCTAAGCAAAAATTTTATGCCTGCAGCTCTAAAATACAGACAACAAAACCAAAAATAGACAAATAGGACCATACCAAACTAAAAAGCTTCTGCACAGCAAAGGAAGCAATCAAGAGAGCAGACAACCTGTAGAATGAGAGAAAATATTTACAAGCTATACATTTGGCAGTGTACCAATATCCAGAGTCTACAAGGGACCCAAACAATTCAATAGCAGAAAACCTTAACAATCTCATCAAAAAGTGGGCAAAGGATCTGAATAGACAGTTCTCAGAAAAGACATACAGATGACCATCAAGTATATGAAGAAATGCTCAACATCACTAATCATCGGGGTAGTGCCAATTAAAACCACAATGAGATATCATCTCATCCCAGTTAGAACAGCTATTTTCAAAAAGAGAAAAAGTAATAAATGCTTGCAAGGACATGGAGAAGCAGGAGCTCTAATACACTGTGGGAATTTGAATTAGTTCAGCCATTATGGAAAACAGTATGGAGGTTTCTCAAAAAGCCAAAAATAAAATTGTTATATGATGCAGCAATCCCACTACTGAGTATTAATCCAAGGAAAAGTAATCTATTGAAGAGATATCTGCACCCTCATTGTTTATTGCAGCACTATTCACAATAGTCAAGATACGGAATCAACCTAAATGTTCATCGACAGGTAAGTGGATAAACAAAATGTGGTATATATACACAATGGAATACTCTGCATCCACAAAAAGAATGAAATCCTGTCATTTGCAGCAACATGAATGAGGTTGGAGATCATTATGTTAAGTGAAATAAGTCAGGGATGAAAAGAAATACTGCATATTTTCACTCATATGTAGGAGCTATAAAAGTTGAGTTCGTAAAAGTAGAGTAGAGTTGTGGTCATTAGAGGCTAGGAGGGGTTGGGGAAGAGGATTAGGAGAGGTTGGCTAACAGATGAATCACAGCTAGATAGGAGGAATAAGTTCTAGTGCGTTATAGCATTGAGTGAATATAGTTAACAGTAACTGCATATTTTCAAAAGCTAGAAGAGAGCCTTTTAATGTTTCCAACATAAAAAAAGATACACTTTTGAGTTGATGGATATGCTAATTACCCTAATTTGATAATTACACATTGTATACATGTACAGAAATATCACTCTTAGGTATGTTCTATTATTACATGTCAATTAAATAGAAGGGAAAAAAGTTGAATTAGAGGAAATATATACCAGAAGAATGATGTATATTTTGGTATATTTCAGATAGTGTGGATTTCAAAGATGAATCTTGAAGCCCAATTAATTTTAATAGGCCTAAAAATTTAACTGGAATCAAAACAACCCACAAAATCTTTTGGGCTAAAGGTACTAGAAATATTTGAATTGTATAATAAACCTCCTCAAAAGCCTTCAACAGTGTGTACTGGCACTATGTTAATGGTTGATTAATGGTTACATAGGGGATGTACCATTGCCTGCTTTTGTGTATGTTTTAAATTTTCCAAAATTAAAATTATAAATAGAACCTAACCATCAGGTCCTTTCAATGATTGTACTTAGTGGAGTGAATAGAATGAAGCATCTATGAATAGAATGAATGCCAGAAAAGGTAGTCCTGAGATGCAGTGTGAAGGGCTTTGCAGCCAGTCAGAAGGTTTTTGTGTAATGATAAGCCTTTGGAGGATTTTAAGCAGGTGGTGTGTGTGTGTGAATGTGTATGTTGGTGTGAGTGTGTGAATGTGAATGTGTGGTGTGTATGTGTGTGTTGGTGTGTGTGTGTGTGGTGTGTGAATGTGTGTGTTGGTGTGTGTGTGAGAATGTGTGTGGTGTGTGTGTGTTGGTCTGTGTGAATGTGGTGTGTGTGAATGTGTGTGTTGGTGTGTGAGAGTGTGTTCGTGTGTGTATGTGTGTGGTGTGTGTGAATGTGTGTGCTGGTGTATGTGAATGTGTGTGGTGTGTGTATGTGTGTGTTGGTGTGTGTGTGAATGTGTGGTGTGTGTGAAAGTGTGTGTTGGTGTGTGTGTGAATGTGTGTTGGTGTGTGTGTGTGAATGTGAGTGTGTGGTGTGGGTGAATGTGTGTGTTGGTGTGTGTATGTGTGTGGTGGTGTGTGTGAACGTGTGTGGTGTGTGAATGTGTGTTGGTGTGTGTGAATGTGAGTGTGTGTTGGTGTGAATGTGTGTTGGTGTGTGAATGTGTGTGTTGGTGTGTGTGTATGTGTGTGGTGTGTGTGTGTTGGTGTGTGTGTGAATATGTGTTGGTGTGTGACTGTGTGTTGGTGTGTGTGTGGGTGTGTGAATGTGAGTGTGTGTTGGTGTGTGAGTGTGTTGGTGTGTGTGAATGTGAGTGTTGATGTGTGTGCATGTGTGTATTGGTGTGTGCATGTGAATGTGTGTGTTGGTGTGTGCGTGTGAATGTGTGTTGGGTGTGTGTGTGAATGTGAGTGTGTGTTGGTGTGTGTGAATGTGTGAGTTGGTGTGTGTGTGAATGTGTTGGTGTGTGAATGTGTGTTGGGTGTGTGAATGTGAGTGTGTGTTGGTGTGTGTGAATGTGAGTGTTGGTGTGTGCGTGTGAATGTGTGTGTTGGTGTGTGTGAATGTTTGTGTTGGTATGTGTGTGAATGTGTTTGGAGGTGTATGTGTGTGTTGGTGTGTGTGAATGGGTGTTTGGCGTGTGTGTGAATATGAGTGTGTGTTGGTGTGTGTGAATGTGAGTGTGTGTTGGTGTGTGTGTGAATGTGTGTGGTGTGTATGGGAGTATATGTGAGTGCGTGAGGTGTGTGTGAAGAGTATATGAGAGTGTGTGTGTGCATGTGCAGTTCAAGTGAATGTGTATAGGTTTCTTGTTCACAAAGTCGTGGAACTGATGTGAAGATCATAGCTGAGTTGAAACGTAATACTTGTTATCTGAATTTAGCGTCAGTCATTTGGTTGGAGCTTAGGGTGACGAACTGTCCCAGGTTATCCAGAACAGAGAGGTTTTCTGGGTTATGGAACTTTCCGTTTATAAAATCTGAGTAGTTGGTCACCTTAGAGATAGCAATAGATAAAGGGTACAAATTGTGAGTAATTGTATGTTCGAAGGGTGCTTGGTGGATAAGGAAATAGAAGAAAACTCGGGCAGCTGAATAGATACGGAAGTCAAGGCTGAAGATCTTTAAAACAGAGGGAGTGGCCAACAGTGCCCCACCCTTAAGGGTTTCAGAGGCAATGGAGACTCCGGCCACAGGTTTGACTTTTAAAGATATTATTAACTTATTCAGATCAGGACTTATTAGGCATGTTTTTAAATTATTTAGCCTTCAAAAAACAAAACAAAAAAATTCTGCCATTGGGTACAATTAATGCCATCAGTGCCAGAAACGTAAATTAGAATATAGACACAAAACTTAGTGAAATAACTCCTGAAAGATAAAATATTAGGCAAAGGTGTTTGAATCACTTAGCAATTTGATTAGATAACAAAGAGGTTAAGACCATTTCTTGTAGTATTTGGAGATATTTAATTTTTATTATGTTAAGATAAATCTCGCATAAAGCTTTACAGATCTTAGTCAACTCTTATGAGTAGAGTGTGAGTGTTAGGTGCTATTCCACTGAGCGGTGAGATGAGGGAAGAACGGGCCTATGGGGTCTTGGTATTTTCTGCAGGTCACATTGCCACTCCCTCCCTGCCAAGCATTTCCATCACTCATGGTCTCAGCTGCCCTCAGGGCCGCCAGCCGTAATCTACTATCCAACTGCTGGTTTGAATAAACCACTGATTTATTTGCACTCTCTAGAGCTGTAGACAGGAAATGCAAACAGCAGCTTTCCCTCGGGAGGGCTGGATGTAATGGGACCCTTTTCTGTTTTGCATCCTCAGGCTCTGATGGGAATCTCTGAGGATGCTCAGTGGAAAATTTTTTTTTCTCTCAGCCCTGATCTCTCCTAAATGGTTCAGTAAGACCGAGAGAAAAGGATTCTGTCCTGAGTTCTCTGCTCCCTACGGCGAAGGAACTAGAGGAAGAAGATCAGGATTAAAACATTATTTTTAGAGGATAGGAGTTTTAATTGTGCACATTTGAGGTTTAGGGTACATGCCTGACTCCACAGTACATAGACCACCACTCAGGAATTTTCCACATTGTAATTTAATCCAGTATTCTTTTCTAGCCTGTGTACTCTTGGAGGGTAAAATTTTTGTTGAGTTGATCTTTACTAAAAATGCATTAAGAAATGAATTTTCATTGAATGAGTAAATGCACTGATCTTCATATGGTGGTTTACAATTTGTTATAGACATATATTATTTTATTTGAATATCACAGCAACCCTGTGTAGTGGATGTTATGATTATTTCTGCTTTCCAAATGGGGAGACTGAGGCTCAGAGAGGTTTAGTGACTTTCCCAGGATCACACAGAATGGGGACTGAAGTCTAGATCTTTGACACCAAGGGTAGGTTCTTTCTACACACCACACTAGGCGTTTCCCATCATTATGCAACAAACCAACCTGTTGCTTAGTCATCTAAAAAGAACACAAAAATACAAACATTGCCCTGCTGGATCAAATTCACAAGGAGAACCACAGCCTAGAGTTCAACCTCAACAGAGATGGTTTGTAGAGGCACGACTATTTCAAACTTATTTCAAACTCATTGTTATCAAGTGAGTGTCTTCAAGGCAATAGCTTTCAAAGCGTTAGGTAGAAACAAAATTTGGGCTCTGTGTCTGTCCTTAGCAGGTGGGAGGCAGGGGACTAGAACATTAGCTTTTTGTTTATTTGTTTGTTTGTTTTTCTTTACAAAGAACTAGTAGATTGTGTTTTAAAGATTGCACAGGGACAGAGAAAAGCTGGAGAAATTGAAAGTGGCAAAAATATTGGGAAAGTTCCCACGTTCAAAACATGGCAACAATTCATGAAAAAGGATGAGTTCATATCCTTTGCAGGGACGTGGATGAAGCTGGAAACCATCATTCTCAGCAGACTAACACAGGAACGGAAAACCAAACACCACATGTTCTCACTCATAAGTTGATGTCGAACAATGAGAGCACATGGACACAGGGAGGGGAACATCACACACTGGGGCCTCTCCGGGGGTGAGAGGGATAGCATTAGGAGAAATACTTAATGTAGATGATGTGTTGATGGGTGCAGCAAACCACCATGGCACATGTATACCCAAACCTGCACATTCTGCACATGTATCCCAGAACTTAAGGTATAATTAAAAAAAGAAAAAAAATAACATGGCAAAAGTTGCCACAATAAATATCCCTGGTTTTGCAATGAAGTGTGACTGGGGCCTGGGGAATGCTGTGCCTTCAGGGGCAGGAGAACATGCCTGAGTGAAGGGTCTGCAACTGCAACCTGGGGGCAAATCTGACCCACGGATTCTTTTTGTTTTGTATAGCCCACGAGATCAACTCAACAAAAATTTCACCCTCCAAGAGTGCACAGCTGGGAAAGAATGGACATGGCTGTGTTCCAACAAAATGTCATGTCATGAAATATTAATATTTTTCAACCATTTAAAAATGCAAGAAGCATTTATTAAAATGCATTTTAAATGGTTGGAAACATTAAAAGAAGAATAATATTTCATGATCTGTGAAAATTATATGAAATCCAAATTTCAGTGCCCATAAACAGAATTTTGCTGGAGCAAACCCACGTCCATTTATTTATTTTTTGAATCACCATGGTGGCTTTTGTGCTGCAACAGAAGAGTTGAATTCTTCTGGCAGGGACTGTATGTGGCCCACAAATCCTAAAATATTTACTCTCTGGTCCTTTACAGAAAAAGTTTGCTGACCCCTAACCTAGTGCCTGCTAGGTTCAAATAGACACTCAGATAACTGTCGGACAACTAAACTGTGGAATACTAGATGTCTTTCATTTTTGACATAGGAAGGGAACAGGAATCCAATTCTTAAGGCCACCCTATACTTTTCACCTGCCACTTGGATGACTGAACTACTGGATCTGTGACCATGTTCTGCCACCAACTCTTTGAGACTATAAAGGCTAAGCCTTCTGTGTGCATCTGGCCCAATCTGGTCTGTACTTTTCATATCTGGCCTGCTTTAAATATCCTCATTCTAGATGCCTCTCAGTCTCACTCCACTTCCTTTTAGAATACTAACAGCTAACATCTATTGACTGCTTATTCTGGGTCAGATGCTGTGTGCTAAACACTTTACCCCATTCATCTCTCAGGATGAGATAACCCTAGGAGGCTGGTATTTCTCATTATTGTTCCCATTTTACAGAGGTGGACACTCAGGTTCAAAGAGATGCAATAACATGCCCATTTGCACACCAGCAAGTGGCAGAGCCAGGACCCAAACCCAGTCTCCTGACTCTGGGAACTGCACGGGTGGGGGTGTGGAAGTTGAGGGGATGCAGGTTTTTCTGTTAATGCTCCACCCTGCCTTGGATCCCCTCCTACTACTGCTGCCACACTAAACCTAGGGGATGGCTGGTACTTTGCTTTCTTGGGCTATCTTCAAAACCACTTTTCTCTTTTTTTCTTGATGCGTCTGAAAAAGGGTGGAACATTCATAAGACACTTTGCTAAAAAAAAAAAAAAAGAAAAAGAAAAAAAGAAAAACCAAATGAGAGACAAACCAGGAAAATTTTTTGCAAATCTGTATTCTTCCTCCTGAGATCGTTTGATGGGCTAGCGCCACAGACACAGAGCACCTTTGCAGTGCCACACCAGGAAGGAAGAGTCCAACCCAGAAATGCTCCTCTTGAAAGCGCTTGGAAAACTTTTTGTTCTGCTGCTTGCAGGGTAATCCCCACAGGCCTAGGCAGAATTGTCAGTTAAGAGCTTCTCCCAACTGAGAGTGGCCAAGATTAACCTCAGCACTCAACACCTCCACATCTTCCCCGTTAGGTTCCCACTGCCCCAGCCCTTCACCCCACACATTTTCTGCTGTCTGCTCCCATTTTCTGCCCAGGCCTGCCCTTCCTGGGCCATGTCACAGGCTCCAAAATGCTTCCATCTTTCTCCTATCAACAGAAACTTATAGCAGTGTAACATGTTACCTCTTCCCAGCATACACTTGATTTGAGCATTTCCCTGAAACTTTTGCCTCTCCTATTTTAGGCAACTCTTCCCCCATTTAGAAAACGGTGCAGAGAGTTCCCCCAGCCTTCAAACATTACAGACTGGCTTTTTAGCCTTTCTGTCCTACTCTTTCTCCCCCAAACAAATCTTTCTGAGTACATAAGAAATTTCCTCCTCTTACCTCTCTTCTAAAGATTTTCCTTGGCCGGGTGCGGTGGCTCATGCCTGTAATCCCAGCAGTTTGGGAGGCTGAGGTGGGCAGATCACAAGGTCAGGAGATCAAGACCATCTTGCCCAACACGGTGAAATCTCATCTCTACTAAAAATACAAAAATTAGCTGGGCGTAGTGGGACATGCCTGTAATCCCAGCTACTCAGGAGGCTGAGGCAAGAGAATTGCTTGAACCAGGGAGTCAGAGGTTGCAGTGAGCCAAGATGGCATCACTGCACTCCAGCCTGGGCGACAGAGCAAGACTCTGTTTAAAAAAAAAAAAATACACACACACAGACACACACACACACACACACACACACACACACACACGTAATTTATTTATTTATTTATTCCTTTTCTCCAGAGGAGAGGGGGAAAACAGATGGGAGGGCTTCCTCTTTCAGTGTCTTTTTTTTCTTTCTTTCTATGATCTTTCCTAATGCATATGTTGCCCTGTCTTCAACAAGACATAATTCGTTAGCCCTTGGTTTCTGCTCCCCTCCTCCAGCACAAGATATTTTAGACTGATTGGACTTACAGTTTCTTTTCTTTTTATTACATAGATGTTTCTTCCCTGCTGCCCCAAGTAAAGAATGCCTGAGAGTATAACATATTTCCTGTAGAATAAAAGCAAAGAAAAGCCGGAACCACAGTGGAATTTTAGCAGACACTGAAGTAGTTGGAAGGGGAAGATGATACTGGATTGTGGGACAATCTGGTACCCGTAAAGTTATAGCCCTTAGACTGGCCATGGCTGCCAGTCTAGCCTTTATTTGCAAGGACTCGACCAGGTATGAGGAGAGAAGCCAGACACCCTGCCTCTGGGCTGGGCCTGCCAGACTGGAATCTCTTGCTAACCAAAATCCCCTTACCTGCTCCACATTCTAGATGAATATTCAGAGTGACTTTGTGGGTAAAGGAATCCTTCACTCTATCACTTTCAACATCCCACAGGGCTGTGGGGCGAGAGAGATGATGTAGAGTGTGCAAGGTGGAAACCTGTAATAATATTGAGACCATAGCAAGCCGGGCTTTGCATTTGGTTACAGACTTTTGTCCAGCAGAGTCAATTATTGTCTTCATTTAGGACTTCTGATTGCTGTCTAAAGCCAGACAACTTGAAGACTAGGTATTCTGGGTCTTTCTGAGTTTTATGTACTGGGGTTTTACGTACAGAAGAAAGAGAATTGGGTTTTACATACAGAAGAAAGAGAATTGGAGAGAATTTTATCTTGTTGAAGGCAGGGCAGCATGTACATTGATAAGGATGTTATCATCCTTGGAGCTTTTGTTAGCTATTTGCTGCCTTAGGCTGTTGCTAGCAATGAGATGATATTTCTTCATAGTAAGCATGGAGAGGAGTTATCCACTTCGTGGTCTTGACATGGTTCATGTTAATATAATGGCAACTTTAAATCAATTTTCTCTCTAACTCTGTAATGCATCAGAGAACCCTTAGTGGGTACATGGCCCTTTTATCCACATATATAACTTGGAGGGAAGTGTATTATTTCTTTATTCTAGGGATTGGAATAAAACTTCAAAATCTAATTTGTCTTACTATAACAAATACCGCCTGAAATAGTCATATAAATAACTATAGCTTAAGAAAACTATCAAAAGTATGTGTTTCCTTAATATTTTGACTTTTAAGGTAGATAAGTCTCAAACTGAGCTATAAAGGAATCTGTGTGTGTGTATGTGTGTGTATGCTGTGTGTGTATGTGTGTGTATGCTGTGTGTGTGTATGTGTGTGTATGCCGTGTGTGTGTATGTGTGTGTATGCCGTGTGTGTGTATGCCATGTGTGTATGCCGTTTTTGCAGTTTATGGATGTAAGGAACTCTTTCTGAAATGTGTGCTTGAGAGCCCTGGAGCTCAGAACTAGACTTTGCTACTGACCTTATACTTTCATTTGAGGACTACCTAAGTTTGGTATGATTCGCAGCATTCTTTTTACATTTTCCTCAATAATCGTGATTTAAAATTTACCTAATAAAAGACAACTTCAGATTCCTAACGTTCAAGCTCTAAGATATCTGGGGAGGGGGTGTCCAATATTTTGTGAACAGCTCTTTGAGACAATGCTGCTGGAACCATCCTGAAGAATGACAATGGAGAATAATGTTTTTCCTCTTCTCCAGCGGTCTGCCCCAAGTAACCCGCTCTTGCCCCACTGTTTACTTCAAGGTAACCCAGAACTGGTAAAACCAGAGGCACAGGTGCCACTAGCATTGCTACAGGTCGGGAACTGAGCAAAACAGACACTCACTTACTCCAGCCTCTTTCTTTTCTCTTTTGGCTTCCTGCCCACTTCACTCTTTTCCCTGCATTCTTTCTTTCCTCTCTGCTCACTTTGTCCCCTCCCATTTGGAGAAATAAAGCATTGAACTGACCCTTCACATATTCATCTGCCATTCTATAACTCATCTTTATCTCCAAACATCCTTTCTAGACTATTGGTTTTTACCCATCCCCTCTCTTTTGGCATCATCTTCTGGAATTCCTGGGATCAGGATGTCACCCTATCACTCCACTAATAGCACACATGGCCTGCTTGCAGTCAAATCCAAAGCCTTTTTCTTCACCCTTTACTTTCCTCGGAACCTCTGCAGCACTTCTTGATAATTTCTGGCAGCCTTTCTTTCCTGAATCTTCTTTCTCTGTAGCCACTCTGGTTTCCCTTCTACCCCATGGACTGAGTGCTGTGCTCTGCTTCACCAGCCCTAACTGTGTGTTAGTTGGGTGTCTTAAGTAGGATGATCATGTAATTCTTCATCCAGACCATGATATTCTTGAGAATTGAAGGGTGCTCAATTGACAACAGACAATAAACAGAGATTGTCCCTGGCAAACCGATATGTCTGGCCACCCTCTCCTTAAGGCTCAGGAGGAGAAGAAAGCAGAGAGATCTCAGGGCAGGATATGAATGAACATAGTTCGAGGAACTTTCAAAGTCCATCTTCAGGTTTCTTGGTTACTTCTGTTTAGAATCTCAAGTTAAAAATTCAGCTTCATGTTCATAAAAGGGTCACGTTTTCTGAGAAGTGTCAGAGCAGGTTTGGGAGAGAAGAGATGGGTGAGGAGAGAGTTCTACCTGAGGAAAAGGCAGAAGTGGTTGGACGAGGTCCCGCAGTCCTCCCTGAGTTCCAGTCACAGAGTCTGCCCTTTTAGGTAAAGAGGAACTTGGCTCTGAAACCGCTTCCAGGCTCTTCTCAGCCCAGGGTTGCCCAAGATCAGTTGTATTGAGTGGCCGGCAGGGTAGGCAGCCATGATGATCTTGCACAAAATATTCCAGGAACTGTAAGTGTCAAAGATGTTGGACATGGAAAGAAATAGAGCAACTGCATTGAAAATGTAGAGGATGAGAAAGTAGCTGGTGGCTTTGATGGCCCCTATGTGAGCCTTCATGCTGGGGTCCCTGGACCCTGTGGCATTGCTTCCCATGTGTAGGGTGTGTCTCTTGAGAGAGAGGATCAGCAGAGTGGCTGCCAGGATGAACATGATCAGAGGAATGAAGATCCCTATGTTATAGAAAAATACCAGGTTGACCATATTGGTCTCAGAGAAGTACTTCTTCTCCGTGGAGTTGTAGGAGGGGATAGGAATGGAGCTATTCACATACACATTGAAGACATCTTTTGAGAGAGGAAAGCTGAAGCTTAAGGAAACCAACACTGACAGCCCGAGGAGCCAAGGCATCAGCACTATGATTTTCCTCTTCATCAGGAAGAACAAAGGATGATTGAAGTTTGCAATTCTAAGACAATAGAAGACTTTGAGCCAGGCAGCAAACCAGAGATTGGAATGGTTCAGAAAGACAGTGATGACTTTGAAGAGGATATACACTGTGTTTTGGTTATAAACAATTCGGAATAGCAGACTGAAAATGTTCTCCAGCATCATCCAAATCTGTAGCAAGAGCCTGGAAAAGCTCAGCATCAACATAATGCAGTCACCAGTGGGGAGTGTTTTGCCCCTGGCCCACTCAGCCCCATAGATGGCCGTGATGAAGCCACTCCCAAGGATGCCAGTGATGCACTCTATTCCGGAGACCACCAAGGTGAAGATGACCTTGAACCTGGATATGTCTTTGTCTGTGGCATCTGTGTTCATGGTTGCCATTCTCTTTGATCTTGACTTTCAGGTTTCTATGCCAAGAACGGGTAACTGCTCTGCAATCTTCTGACCCTTGCTCAATGTTATTGTAATTTCCGCCCCCCTCATTAATGGTTATTTCCAATTTTTCTCCATTTGTTTATCACATGACGACAAGTTAGAGGTTTCACATGCAAATAATGAGAGGATCTGGTTACTGGGTCTGTCTCAGTTTTTCATAAAGATACATTTGTCTTGGGCTTTCAGAAGCTCACTGGAAATAATTTGAGACATGTTTCTAGCTCAATACCTTCCTACCTTATTTACTTTAAGTCCACATTTACCTGATAAGGCATGAATACAAGGCCTTTTTACTTGTCTCACAAGATCTCTGTTACCTGCTAAATTATTTGTAAAAGCTCATACAGCTTTTAAAATCTGTTTTCTCCACTTCTTTTCTTGTCTCTCTTATTTTGGGAGAGAGTTTTATTTTGATGGTTACCATGTTTGTGAATAAGAAATTCCCATACGCTCATATATGAACATCTTTTACTTAGAATTGAGTTTCTTCCAAAAAGGCCTGCTATTATAATGTCCTCAAATAGTATACAGAAAAGCCAAAATTGGATGCCATTCAAGTTGGAGACAAGGAAGTCTCCATAGTCCCAGTTTTTATTGTTTGTATACGTGTCATCAATTTCAGCTTACTGAGATCCCACATGACTATTTGAGCTCAGAATCAGGTAGAATGAGCCTGGGGAGAATTCAGTGTTTTGGACTTGGTGTTGAAGTTCAGAAATATGATAAGGTACTATAACTTGAAATTTAATTTCCTACTTTTTAACCCTGGCTGTGAACCAGAATGGTAGATGCCCGGGACTCATACAAATCTAGGAAATCAGAATCTGGACTAGGGCTCAGGCATGCTATCTTTTAAAAAAGCCAAAAGGTCTTGTTGCTCATAGTCAGGATTGAGAACCAAAATCTTAGCTAGAAACCAATGAGCCTTGGGTCAGATTTGGCCTGTGGTCTTTTTACTTTGCATTGGCTAATGCTATACAGCATTAATCCACCAGTGTGTAACTTTTTTTTTTTTTTTGAGGGGTTCTATTGGCCAACATTTAAACTTAGGAGATTACTTATATGCACACACAAAAAATCTATCTTCTCTTGAAAAATTAGAAGATTTGGCATAGTGAATTGGCTGAAGCTGAGTAGTGGCTGCCCATTTTAAACAAGGCATATACTTTTCAGTTTGTTGACAATACTAATTCCTAGTGTCTTCTTGACACAGAAGCTGAGTGCCAGTTATCATTTTCCAGTGTGTTTGCCCTGTTATTTTTATTTGATTTATTTTTTTCTTTTTGAGACTGGGTCTCACTCTGCCACCCAGGCTGGAGTGCAGTGGCGTAATCATGGCTCACTGCAGCCTTGACCTCCATAGCGCAAGTGATCCCCACACTTCAGCCACTTGAGTAGCTGGGACTACAGGTGCATGCCATCACACCTGGCTAAGTTTTGTATTTTTTGTGGAGACAGAGTTTCACCATGTTGGCCAGGCTGATCTTGAATTCTTGGGCTCAAGCAATCCTCCCATCTCAGCCTCCCAAAATACTGGGACTGTAAGTGTGAGCCACCATCCCTGGCCTTGGTCCATTATATTTTTTTATAATATAAATGGATGAATGATAAAAATGGATTTCCCCACCCCAAATTAATTTTATTTAAAATAAGGAAGTTGGCTCGGCTCAGTGGCTCATGCCCGCAATCCTAGCACTTTGGGAGGCTGAGAAAGAGGATTGCTTGAGCTCAGGGGTTTGAGGTCAGGTTGGGCAACATGGTGAAACCCCCTCTCTACAAAAAATACAGAAAATTAGCCGGGCATGGTGGCACGCACCTGTGGTCTCAACTACTCGGGAGGCTGAGGTGGGAGGATCCTTGAGCCTGGGAGGTGGAGGTCTTGGTGAGCTGAGATGGAGCTACTGCACTACAGCCTGGGTGACAGAACCAGACCCTGTCTCAAAAATAAATAAATTAACTAAATAAGGAAGTCAGAGATTTATTATTATTTTAAAATGGCAATGTTATTAGATCATATTTGTATAGAAATAAGCATCAGGCAAAGCAATATATTTCAAAATTAAGAAAGCATTGTTTAGAGAAATTAAAACTTATGTCAACACAGAGATTTGTACAAAAATGCTCACAGCAGCTTTATTCATAATAGTCAGAACTGGAAACAAGATTTTTGGCAGGTTCTACATCTCCTGTAAGAGACTCATTAACTTTGGTTAGTTCTCTTAATTGAAGACAGTAGCATTTGTCAGCAGCTTTCATGTATTCCGAAGCATCAAACTCACTGTTTGGTTTATTTTGTCCCAACATATGCAAGTTTGTAATAAATGGTATCACCCCAAATTTCTGGCACACAATCGTTGACTTCCATTGTTCTGGAACTGTTTTCTATTGGTTTTCATTCATGCTTTTCTCTGATTTTAAGAGGTGGGAACAGAAGGAGATGTTGGGCAGGGTCTACCTGCAGCCTCAGAAGCTCAGGCAAGAGGAGCAGGGAGGGAATCAGCCACTGGGGTGTGGGACTGTTGCTGAGGCTGTATGCAAGCTGGCAGTCTAGGCTGACAACTCCAAGCCACTCACAGCGCCACATTTACAGCTATGTGGGGCCAATTCATTTTTATTCCATATTTTCTCATTTGGAGAGCTAGAATGGAGGCATTGTCTCTACTTTAGGGAAGTTCTTTTTTTATTTTTATTTTTGGAAACAGGGTCTTGCTCTGTCACCCAGACTGCAGCACAGTGGCACGATCTCAGCTCACTGAAACTTCCCCCTCCCAGGTTCAAGGGATTCTCATGCCTCAGCCTCCCAAGTAGCTGGGATTGCAGATGTTTGCCACCATGCCTGGCTTATTTTTGTATTTTTAGTAGAGATGGGGTTTCACCATGTTGGTCAGGCTGGTCTTGAACTCCTGGCCTCATGTGATCCACCTGCCTCACCCTCGCATAGTGCTGGGATTACAGATGTGAGACACTGCGCCCAGCCTAGTTTACGGAAGTTCTCATGGGGTCTTCAAGAAACAAGTTTCAAATTCTTGGCTATGAAGTTTAAAAGCTTTGGTCCAGGCATAGGATAGAACAGATTGGAAGAATAGGTGGTCAGGGAAACATTTTTCTTTCACATCTCTCTCCATCACCACCATGTAGACTAGAAAATGCTTTCCCAGTTGGAGAGGAATGAAAGAAGAGGAGGCAGGAAAGAACCAGAGAAGGTAAGGATCTCTGTTGAAGGGGTCTCACACCTTGGCCCACTGCTCATGGCTGCATGGGGATGTCAAAGGCAGTTAGACTGCAAGAGAGCCCCTGAGTCCCCTGCAGCCCATCCACACTTGGGAGAGCTGTTCAACCTTCCTTGTGTTCACAAAAGGAGTTTGGAAATCTGCTAAGGGAGTTATTGGATTCCATGAGGTCTAG
Organism: Macaca nemestrina; assembly: GCF_043159975.1. Taxonomy (NCBI): domain Eukaryota; kingdom Metazoa; phylum Chordata; class Mammalia; order Primates; family Cercopithecidae; genus Macaca; species Macaca nemestrina. The sequence continues at coordinate 15,554,748 of NC_092128.1, forward strand.
TGGCCATATCAAGGAGACTTTGCAAGCATGACATCAAAGTGTGGACGTGTGAACTGACATCAACGTAAGGACAGAGGAATGATCACAGTATAGACTCTACATCCCACCTTCATGCCAATCTTAGAGTGACTCCCAAGGAGCAGAGATGTCACTCATGGAAGACAAGAAGGAGAAAGGAGAAGGGATAAACACAACATGTTTCCCTCCTCTAGTTTCAGTGCCTCACTCTGTGCTTCCCATCCAATTGTAATGTCCTGGGCAGGTTTCAAATGTTCGTCTTCTTTTGGTTATTAATAGTCCAGTTTAGTTTCATAGTTGGTTTAAGTATTATCTTCTGCCTTTCCCCAAGCACAGTTTTAGCTGAGACCCCATCTGCTAGGATTGGGAGGAGACAAGGTGGACCCTGAGACACCCGTCTCTCCCTCTTCAGTTTTTGGTTGGATGTGTGTGAGAGAGGACAGGCAGAAGAGTCTCTTTATTTCCCTGGCTGCTGTTGTAAATGCACTCTCTTGTGTTGCTGCTGCTCCCCTGGCCAACACCATCTGGCCCTCCTTGCCTTCCGGGTGCCAGACATCCAGATGTTGGTTGTCTTGTGAAGATCTCATGTGAGTCTTGAGGAGGCTCTGCAGCAACGCTTCACTCTGCTGCCCATAACTCCAGTAGGTCCCCCTTCTCCCTCCCTAATCTTTCTATATATGCAGACTCAGGTGGAGGGCTGCTGCTGGTATCCTGGCCATTTGCAGGTACTGCTGCCTCTTATTAACCTTTGCAGGTAGATATTTGGCCTCAATTGTTGGCTGCTTTCTTTAGATCTGTTTTTCTCAACCCTGTCGACATCCTAGAATTACCCTTATGACTGGAAGGGCTTTTGCAAAGCACCTATACCCATGTCCCACCCTCGAAGATTATGAATAATTGTTCTGCAGAACAGCTAAGCACTGGCATTTTCAAAACTCCCTATAGTGATTCTTATATGAAGCAGGACAGGGTTGAGAATCACTGTCCTTTGAGGGGACTTACCCTTATGGTTTATAGTATGAGCTCTAGGGTTACTGGGGGCAACAGGAAAAGTGGCCCTCAATATCCTTGTGGAAGTGACTGAATGACTTCCTGAAGAAGACTAAGAGGACATATCCTTTATCAGGTGGTAGGAGACCAGATTCAGAGGTTGAATTATAGAAAATAATTATAACATTTTGCAGAACTGGGTTTTTGGTGGTGTGAAGTCACATCTACCCTATAGTATTAGAAAAGTAGCATATTTCTTGTAGTCATATCTTTTTGAAAAGTAGGAAAATGAAGATAGATTGAGGGAGTCATGTGTTCCTCCTGTGTTCCTCACAGAACCCTCCTGTGTGCATATTTGGCAAAAGATGTAATTTAAGGAAACAGTCTAGGTGCCATTATGAAACAAGCCACTGGGAGAACAAAGAAGAGGGCCATAGAAGAGACATGCGATCAAAACCTAAGGAGCTGAAGAGAGAATTGAAATGTCAACAAGGTTTGTCTTGGTTGTTTAAGAAATAAGAAGTCATAAATAAAAAATCTGCCTGGGACATCAAATTCTTCACAGATAGCAAGTTGTAAAAGAGAATCTACTGAATGTAGCGGAAATTGCATGTCCTGAAAAGATATAAACACGTGCAAATGTAAATGTAACTAGAAATACTGTTGCTCAATGCAATGGAAATGTGACTAAGATATGAAAAGAAAAATCATGTGAAAAAGTTTTAAAATGGTGGCATTTGCTATTGCAGTTGGTGAAGATACATATTTAGTAATACTTAGATGCAGTGATGAGCTCTATTAACCACCATGGGGCTTATGAATTTTTATATGACTGAAAAATATTTTGGACAGTGTGCTCAAGACAGACACAATCTTAGGAAATGATTAAGAAAATAATTTTTGTGTATAGAGGAAACTTCCAAACAATTTAATGCAGTAGATTTGTGTGCCTATAGGATGATATTCCTGGGATGAGCAGTGTTTATATCAGACTTGCAATAAAACTTAAACTCTAGGTGGCAAATTATATAAAGACACAGGCTTTACATCTACTTACTTGCATTATTTAGCAGGAATTGCTTTCTGCTAGAAGTTAAAAATTGACGATGTCCCGAACACAGCGTTCATACTGTGAGCTGGATCTCCTTGTAGGGCTTCAGGCACAGAGTGTTGAAGGCACCGTGTGATGAATTGGACACACAGCATGGCAGTCTGCTCATGACACAGAGGGTGGGGGCTTAGTCATGGCAGAAAGCAAAGGAGCATTGTTGAACAGTTGAGAGAAATGAACTTATTCACATCACTGGAGGGAAAAAAGCTTTGCTTATGTTAAGCAGCAAAGATTGTTATCATAACACCGAGCTTTGGGGTAGACAAACACTTTGAATATTTCCCTGCAAAGGCACCCACAAAGCAGTTATAAAACGTAGAATAGAGTCTGCTGCCACGGGTGTTAAAAAAAGAAAAAAAAGTTATAGGAGGCCATATCTGGCATCGTTATGAAGTCCTCTTTTCTGTGGTTGGAATTAGTTTCTAGAAATAAAACTGATGTCCTGAAACCTGTGATAAAAATTGTGATACACTGAAAACTGATTTCTCAAAATGGCTTATTGATTTCAGACTTTGTGAAGATAGCCTCCCATTGTTCAATCCACCTTGTCAATTCCTACTTATAGTGTGAAAAATGATTCATGGTGTGATATAGGATTGGATGTTTTGTACAGTGACACTGGAATGCCAAACTTCTACAAATATCTTCACAGTTGTACAACAACTCACATTTAAAAATATCTACTTTTTTGAACAGCTCTCTTCCAGTATTAAACTAAGTAGGACTAATTATCACTTGTAGTTAATGGGTCCTAGTCAAGGCTGAATTCTGTTTTCATTATATAACTTAACACAGGTTTAACAAGGACATATTGGTGCTGAAGAAAAAGTGAGCAAATTGTAAAATAAAATACTAGAAATTAAATATTTATATTTTATCTTTTTTCAATTTTGAATTTAAGATACAATCTTCAATATCACATATATATTCATACACATACACATTACCCGGTATGGTTGCAGTCTTAGTTCAGAAAAATAAACACAGTGATTATTTTTCTGACAGTTGGTTTCCATACAGCTGCCATGTTCGCCCGTACACCTTGACGTCTCTGGCTTCCGCAGACCCTGGAGTTTTGAATGACCTCTTCCAGGCCTAGGTCTTGCCTAGAAATGGATTATGTGGTAGCTGTAAAGCTTGTTAACAGTTTTCACCACAAGATGGAGCCTTATGAATTCCTCTTGGAAAAGAGAGCAATTCCTTGATTTGCCCACTAGTGAGCAGACATGCTCTTTCTAACCAGCAACCTACCGTGGGGAAACCTTTGAAAACCTGAGGCAGTTGACTAAGAATTTTACCTCCTGTCTTCTGAGGGGATCTCTGATTCTTTGTACTCATGATCAGTTATTTCAGACAGTTTTCAAGAGAAAATTTATATTGTTTCTTAATCAAGCATCTTTTAAAAATATATATTTTAGTGAAAAGGGTCTTGCTTTGTTGCCCAAGCTGGAGTGCAGTGGCTATTCACAGATGCAATCATGGTGCACCACTACAGCCTCGAACTCCTGGCCTCAAATGATCCTCTGGCCTCAGTTTCCTGAGAAGCTGAGATTATAGGCATGCACCACTCTGCCCAGCCACGTATACTTTTAATTTAACAGATTGGTCAGTATATTTCTGCAAGATAAATTGCAAATGAAAACTATACTCCTTAAGTAGACTAACTTTAATTGATTACAGATGCTATTTCTAAAGAATCCAAAACATGCTGGGTGAAGTGGCTTACTTTTGGAATCCCAGAGTAATTCCAAGGCAGGAGAGGAGGCCACGGCAGGAGAATTCCTTGAGGCCATGAATTTGAGACCAGCCTGGGCATCATAGTGAGACCTCGTCTGTTGGAAAAAAAAATTAGCCAGATATGGTGGTGAATGTCTATAGTCCCAGCTACTTGTGAGACTGAGGTGGGAGGATTGCTTGAGGTGGGAGGCTGAGGCTACAGTGAGCTATGATTGCACCACTGCACTCCAGCCTGGGCAACAGAGGGAAACCCTGTCTCAAAAACAAAAACAAAAACAAATCCAAAACATTAGAATGATATAATGCTAGTGCTGCAAGTGACCTGCAAGATCGCATAGCACAGGAGCTCCCCATATAAGGGTGAGGAAACTAAGTCCTTCAGAAGTGAAGGGAATTGACCAAAGCCATACAGCTACTGAGGTATTATTGGACTATGAAGTAGTCCATAGGACTTGAAGTAGTCCAAGGACTCAGAAAGTCCCTTCACACTTGCATTTGGATTTTCATTAAAATTCTCTGCTGAATTTTTTTTTCCTGCCAATGGGGTAATTATTTCTTGCCTAATTAGGTTCTTCTCATCCAACCCAGGAAATGGCTATAAAATCTCATTTAGGCAGTGTTCAACAATCTTTTTGCCCTAAATGAAGTGATTACCTGCATTTGGGTATAGACACATACATTTTCAACAAAACTGGAGCCCTTTTTATTCATTCAACAAATATTTATTAAGTGCCCACTATGTCCCTGGGGATAAATAGTAGATAAGACAGGTTCCTGTCTTAATAAGATGCACATTTGAATTTGTATGTGTGTTTGCAGGGGGAAGGAGGAAGGGGAGACATATGGTTTGGCTGTGTCCTCACCCAAATCTCATCTTGAATTCCCATGTGTTGTGGGAGGCACCTGGTAGGAGATAATCACATCATGGGGGGAAGTATTTCCTGTGCTGTTATCCTGTTAGTGAATAAGTCTCACAAGATCCGATCATTTTATAAAGAGGAGTTCCCCTGCATGAGCTCTCTCTGTTTGCCTGCTGCCACCCGTGTAAGACGTGACTTGCTCCTCCTTGCCTTCCGCCATGATTGTGAGGCCTCCCCAGCCATGCGGAACTTTAAGTCCATTAAACCTCTTTTTCTTCCCAGTCTCAGGTATGTCTTTATCAGCAACATGAAAGCAGACTAATACAGGGAGTAAGGGAGTTTGAGGAGGGCAGACAATAAACAAATAAATAATATACTTTCAGATGGTGATAAGTGCCATAAAGACAATAAGGTATTGATTTTCACAAGGGTGCCAAAACTATCTGGAGGAAGGAAAACTCTTAAAAAATGGTGATGAAACAACTTTATCCACATGCAAAAGAATGAAGTTGGACCTCCATCTTACACCATATACAAAAAGTAACTCAAAATGGATCAAAGATGTAAATGTAAGAGGACATAAGTGTAAATCTTTGTGACCTTGGATTAGGTCATTGTTTCTCAGATATGAGACCTAAAGTATAAGCAATGAAAGAAAAGTAAATATAATAAATTGGGCTTCATAAAAATAAAAAAGTTTTGTGCTTCAAAGGACCCTATCAGGAAACTGAAAGACAACCCACATTCTGGGAGAAAATATTTGCAAATCATATATCTGATAAGGGCCTAGTATCTAGAATATGTAAAGAAGTCTTACAGTAAAAGAAGCAAACAGAAAAGAAAACTCAATTTAAAAAATGGGCAAAGGGAATGCTGCTAAGAGATGCCAAGAAGAATCTGAACTGACAGGCTTGGGTGGGTTCTTCCTTTCAGTCTATGAGCATTCGATCTTACTCTTTTTGTCCAATCATATTTCCATACTTTGCTGAACCATGTTAATGTTTATAAACAAGGGCAGTTTCCCCGGATCTACAAGTCTTCACTCTGAAGACTGCTGTGTCACATGAACTGCGATCAAATAACTTTGTTATGCTCTTCTCCTATTAGAAAAGCAATGTAAACAGTGGACACTGAGACTCCAAAAGCAGGGAGGGGGAAGGGAGGCAAGGGTTGAAAATCTGTCTATAGTGTATGTTCACTATTTGGGTTATGGGTTCACTAGAAGCCTAAACCCCAGCATTATGCAATATACGTATGTACCAAACCTGCATATAGACCCCTCTGAATTTACAATAAAAAAGAAGTGACTGCTCCCTTCTTCTGCCTCTGAATAAACTTCTACCATAATGTTCCCCTTCCCAGTAGAATGGGCAAAGGGCCAGGCATGGTGACTGATGCTTGTAATTCCTAGTATTGTGGGAGGCTGAGGCGGGAAGATTGCTTGAGCCCAAGAGGGTGAGACCAGCTGGGGCAACATAACAAAGCCCCATCTCTACTAAAAATGAAGAAAAAAAATAGCTGGGTGCAGTGGCACATGCCTGTAGTCCCAGCTACTCAAGAGGCTGAGGTGGGAGAGTCACTTGAGTCTGGGAAGTCAAGGCTGCAGTGAGCCATGATTGCACCACTGCACTCCAACCTGGGTGACAGTGAGACCCTGTCTCAAAAAAAAAAAAAAAATGCAACGGTTTTGAATAGATATCTTTCCAAAGAAGATATACAAATGGCCAATAAACACATGAAAAAAAATGCTCAGCATCATTAGTCATTAGGGAAACACAAATCAAAATCACAAGGAGATACCATTTCATACCCACTAGAATGACAAAAATAAGGAAGATGATGGCAAGTGTTGACAAGGCTATGGAGAAACTGGAACTCTCATACGCCACTGGTATGAACACAAAATGGTTCAGCCACTTTGGAAAACAGTTCCTCAAAAAGTTAATGAGAAAGTAGAAAGAGGGAACAGAGAGAAAGTGGGCATAGGGTAGTGATGGGATTATTTTAAGAGAAGGTTTCAGTAAGAAGGTAACATCTGAATGGAGTATTTGTTGAATTAATTACTGGAGAAAGCACATAAACTTTGCTCTGCTCCCAGTTCTCTCTTCATTTGTTTGTAAATAGCCTTTCTTTGATACATAAAACATTAGATTATATCCTTCCCTACTCCAGTTCTACAGATTTGTGTAAAAGTCACTCTCAGGAAATAAAAGTCATCATTCTTTGATGAAAATGTTGGCCTACATGAAAATGTTGGCCTACAATGCTTCCTGGCAGAATTAGTTAACAAGTAACTTTCTAAACCCTAACAATTCCGTACATATCTTTTTCTTTTTCTTTTCTTTTTTTTGAGACAGAGTCTCGCTTTGTCACCCAGACTAGAGTGCAGTGGCATGATCTCAGCTCACTGCAACCTCTGCCTCCCGGGTTCAGGCGATTCTCCTGCCTCAGCCTCCTGAGTAGCTAGGACTACAGGTGTGTGCCACCACGTCTGGCTAATTTTTTTGTATTTTTAGTAGAGACGGGGTTTCACTGTGTTAGCCAGGATGGTCTCGATCTCCTGACCTTGTGATCCACCCGCCTCGGCCTCCCAAAGTGCTGGGAATACAGCGTGAGCCACCGCGCCTGGCTATATTTTTTTTTCAAAAAAGAAAATTGTAGACATTGATGTACACATGCGAAATTCTGTTACATGTATATAATGCATGGTGATCGAGTTAGAGTATTTAGGGTGTTCACCACTTGAGTACAAAACATTTTTGTGAAGTGTAGTCATCTCACTCTGCTATCAAACACTGGATTTGTTTCTTCTATCTAACTGTATGTTTGTACCCTTTAACCCACTTCCCTTCATCCTTCCGTCACACCACTCACCCTTCATGGTCTCTGTTATCTAATCTTTTCACTGTCTACCTCCATGTGATCAAATTTTTAGCTTCCACATATAAGTGTAAAAATGTGATACTTGTTTTTTTGTGCCTGGCTTATTTTACTTAAGATAATGATCTTCAGTTGCATCTGTGTTGTTGCAAGTGACATGATTTTATTCTTTTTATGGCTGAATAGTATTCCATTGTGTATATATACCACATTTCCTTTATCCATTTATCCACTAATAGACACTTTGGTTGATTCCATATCTTTGCCATTGTGAATAGTGTTGCGATAAACATGCAAGTGCAGGTATCTCTTTTATGTACTGACTTCTTTCCTTTGAATAAATACCCAGTAATGGGATTAGTGCATTGAATAGTATTTCTATTTTTAGGTTTTATTATTATTATACTTTAAGTTCTAGGGTACATGTGCACAATGTGCAAGTTTGTTACATAGGTACACATGTGCCACGTTGGTTGGATGCGCCCATCAGCTTGTCATTTACATTAGGCATTTCTCCTAATGCTGTCCCTCCCCCAGGTTCCCATCCCCTAACAGGTCCCGGTGTGTGATGTTCCCCTCCCTGTGTCCATGTGTTCTCATTGTTCAGCTCCCACTTATGAATGAGAACATGTGGTGTTTGGTTTTCTGTCCTTGTAATGGTTTGCTGAGAATGATGGTTTCCAGCTTCATCTATGTCCCTGCAAAGGACATGAACTCATCCTTTTTTATGGCTGCATAGTATTCCATGGTGTATAGGTACCACATTTTCTTTATCTAGTCTATTATTGATGGACATTTGGGTTGGTTCCAAGTCTTTGTTATTGTGAATAGTGTCACAATAAACATACGTGTGCATATGCCTTTATAGTGGCATGATTTATAATTCTTTGGGTATATACCCAGTAAGGGGATTACTGGGTCAAATGGTATTTCTAGTCCTAGATCTTTGAGGAATCACCACACTGTCTTCCACAATGGTTGAAATAATTTACACTCCCACCAACAGTGTAAAAGCTTTCCTATTTCTCCACATCCTCTCCAGCATCTGTTGTTTCCTGACTTTTGAATGATCACCATTCAAAAGTGTGAGATGGTATCTCACTGTGGTTTTGATTTGCATTTCTCTGATGATCAGTGATGATGAACATTTTTTCATATGTCTGTTGGATGCATAAATGTCTCCTTTTGAGAAGCGTCGGTTCATATCTTTTGCCCACTTTTTGATGGAGTTGTTTGTTTTTTTCTTGTAAATTTGTTTAAATTCTTGGTAGATTCGGGATATTAGCCCTTTGTTAGATGGATACACTGCAAAAATTTTCTCCCATTCTGTAGGTTGCCTGTTCACTCTGGTGATAGCTTCTTTTGCTGTGCAGAAGCTCTTTAGTTTAATTAGATCCCATTTGTCTATTTTGGCTTTTGTTGCCATTGCTTTTGGTGTTTTAGTTATGAAATCTTTGCCCATGCCTATGTCCTGAATGGTATTGCCTAGGTTTTCTTCTAGGGTTTTTATGGTTTTAGGTCTTACATACAAGTCTTTAATCCATCTTGAGTTAATTTTTTGTATAAGGTGTAAGGAAGGGATCCAGTTTCAGCTTTCTACATATGGCTAGCCAGTTTCCCCATCACCATTTATTAAATAGGGAATCCTTTCCCCATTTCTTGTTTTTGTCAGGTTTATCAAAGATCAGATGGTTTAGATGTGTGGTGTTATTTCTGAGGCCTCAGAAATAGCATGTTATGTTCTGTTCCATTGGTCTATATCTCTGTTTTGGTACCAGTACCATGTTGTTTTGGTTACTGTAGCCTTGTAGTATAGTTTGAAGTCAGGTAGCATGATGCCTCCAGCTTTGTTCTTTTTGCTGAGGATTGTCTTGGCTATGTGGGCTCTTTTTTGGTTCCATTTGACATTTAAAGTAGTTTTTTTCCAATTCTGTGAAGAAAGTCAGTGGTAGCTTGGTAGGGATAGCATTGAATGTATAAATTACCTTGGGCAGTGTGGCCATTTTCACGATATTGATTATTCCTATCCATGAGCATGGAATGTTCTTCCATTTGTTTGTGTCCTCTTTTATTTCGTTGAGCAATGATTTGTAGTTCTCCTTGAAGAGGTCCTTCACATCCCTTGTAAGTTGGATTCCTAGGTATTTTATTCTCTCTGCAGTAATTGTGAATGGGAGTTCACTCATGATTTGGCTCTATGTTTGTCTGTTATTTGTGTATAGGAATGCTCGTGATTTTTACACATTGATTTTGTATCCTGAGACTTTGCTGAAGTTGCTTATCAGTTTAAGGAGATTTTGGGCTGAGATGATGGGTTCTCCAAATATACAATCATGTCATCTGCAAACAAAGACAATTTGACTTCCTCGTTTCCTAATTGAATACTCTTTATTTCTTTCTCTTCCATGATTGCCCTGGCCAGAACTTCCAATACTATGTTGGATAGGAGTGGTGAGAGAAGGCATCCTTGTTTTGTGCTGGTTTTCAAAGGGAACGCTTCCAGCTTTTACCTATTCAGTATGATATTGTAGGTTTGTCATAAATAGCTCTTATTATTTTGAGATATGTTCTATCAATACCTAGTTTATTGAGCGTTTTTAGTATGAAAGGCTGTTGAATTTTGTCAAAGCCCTTTTTTGCATCTATTGAGATAATCATGAGGTTTTTGTCATTGGTTCTGTTTCTGTGATGAATTACATTTATTGATTTGCATATGTTGAACCAGCCTTGCATCCCAGGGATGAAGCCAACTTGATTGTGGTGGATAAGCTTTTTGATGTGCTGCTGGATTTGGTTTGCCCGTATTTTATTGAGGAATTTTTGCATCGATGTTCATCAGGGATATTGGTCTAAAATTCTCTTTTTTTGTTGTGTCTCCGCCAGGCTTTGGTATCAGGATGATGTTGGCCTCATAAAATGAGTTAGGAAGGATTCCCTCTTTTTCTGTTGATTGGAATAGTTTCAGAAGGAATGGTACCAGCTCCTCTTTGTACCTCTGGTAGAAATTGGCTGTGAATCCATCTGGTCCTGGACTTCTTTTGGTTGGTAGACTATTAATTATTGCCTCAATTTCAGAGCCTATTGTTGGTCTATTCAGGGATTCAACTTTAGTTTAGTCTTGGGAGGTTTAGTCTTGGGAGGGTGTATGTGTCCATGAATTTATCAATTTTTCTAGATTTTCTAGTTTATTTGCATAGAGGTGTTTAGAGTATTCTCTGATGGTAGTTTGTATTTCTGTGGGATTGGTGGTGATATCCCCTTTATCATTTTTTATTGTGTCTATTTGATTCTTCTCTCTTTTCTTCTTTATTAGTCTTGCTAGTGATCTATTTTGTTGATCTTTCCAAAAAATCCGCTCCTGGATTCATTGATTTTTTGAAGGTTTTTTTGTGTGTCTCTATCTCCTTTATTCTGCTCTGATCTTAGTTATTTCTTGCCTTCTGCTAGCTTTTGAATTTGTTTGCTCTTGCTTCTCTACTTCTTTAAATTGTGATGTTCGGGTGTCAATTTTAGATTTTTCCTGCTTTCTGTTGTGGACATTTAGTGCTATAAATTTTCCTCTACACACTGCTTTAAATGTGTCCCAGAGATTCTGGTATGTTGTGTCTTTGTTCTCATTGTTTCAAAGAACATCTTTATTTCTGCCTTCATTTTGTTATATACCCAGTAGTCATTCAGGAGATTGTTCAGTTTTCATGTAGTTGTGCGGTTTTGAGTGAGATTCTTAATCCTGAGTTCTAATTTAATTGTACTGTGGTCTGAGAGACAGTTTGTTGTGATTTATGTTTTTTTACATTTGCTGAGGAGTGTTTTACTTCCAATTATGTGGTCAATTTTAGAATAAATGTGATGTGGTGCTGAGAAGAATGTATATTCTGTTGATTTGGGGTGGAGAGTTCTGTAGATGTCTATTAGGTCCACTTGGTCCAGAGCTGAGTTCAAGTCCTGGATATCCTCGTTAATTTTCTGTCCTGTTGATCTGTCTAATATTGACAGTGGTGTGTTAAAGTCTCCCATTATTATTGTGTGGGAGTCTAAGTCTCTTTTTGGTCTGTAAGAATTTGATTTATGAATCTGGGTTCTCCTGTATTGGGTGCATATATATTTAGGATAATTAGCTCTTCTTGTTGAATTGATCCCTTTACCATTATGTAATGACCTTCTTTGCCTCTTTTTTTCTTTGTTGGTTTAAAGTCTGTTTTATCAGAGACCAGGATTGCAACTCCCACTTATTTTGCTTTCCATTTGCTTGGTAGATCTTCCTCCATCCCTTTATTTTGAGCCTATGTGTATCTTTGCATGTGAGATGGGTCTCCTGAATACAGCAAACTGATGGGTCTTGATTCTTTATCCAATTTGCCAGTCTATGTCTTTTAATTGGGGCATTTAGCCCGTTTACATTTAAGGTTAATATTGTTATGTGTGAATTTGATCCTGTCATTATGATGCTAACTGGCTATTTCACCCATTAATTGATGCAGTTTCTTCATAGCATCGATGAAAATTTACAATTTGGCATGTTTTTGCAATGGCTGGTACCTGTTGTTCCTTTCCATGTTTAGAGCTTCCTTCAGGAGCTTTTGTAAGGCAGGCCTGATGGTGACAGAATCTCTCAGCATTTGCTTGTCTGTAAAGGATTTTATTTCTCCTTCATTTATGAAGCTTAGTTTGGCTGGATATGAGATTCTGGGTTGAAAATTCTTTTCTTTAAGAATGTTGAATATTGGGCCCCATTCTCTTCTGGCTCATAGGGTTTCTGCAGAGAGGTCCGCTGTTAGTTTGATGGGCTTCCCTTTGTGGGTAACATTTTTTCCTGCATTTCAACCTTAGTGAATCTGACAATTATGTGTCTTGGGGTTGCTATTCTCGAGGAGTATCTTTGTGGTGTTCTCTGTATTTCCTGAATTGGAATGTTGGTCTGTCTTGCTAGGTTGGGGAAGTTCTCCTGGATAATATCTTTAAGAGTGTTTTCTTGGTTCCAATCTCCCCGTCACTTTTAGATACACCAATCAAACGTAGATATTTGCTCTTTTCACATAGTCCCATATTTCTTGGAGGCTTTGTTTGTTTCTTTTCACTCTTTTTTCTTTAATCTAGTCCTCTTGCTTTATTCCACTAATTTGATCTTCAAGCACTGATATCCTTTCTTCCACTTGATCGAATCGGCTATTGAAGCTTGTGTATGCTTCATGAAGTCCTTGTACTGTGGTTTTCAGCTCCATCAGGTCATTTAAGCTCTTCTCTACACTGTTTATTATAGTTAGCCATTTGTGTAATCTTTTTTCAAGGTTTTTAGCTTCGTTGCAATGGGTTAGAACATCCTCCTTTAGCTTGGAGAAGTTTGTTATTACTAATCTTCTGAAGCCTACTTCTGTCAACTTATCAAACTCATTCTCCATCCAGTTTTGTTCCCTTTCTGGTGAGGAGTTGTGTTCCTTTGAAGGAGAAGAGGCATTCTGGTTTTTGGAATTTTCAGCCTTTCTGCTCTGGTTTCTCCCCATCTTTGAGTTTTACCTATCTTTGGTCTTTGATGTTGGTGACCTACGGATGGGGTTTTGGTGTGGATGTCCTTTATGTTGATGTTGGTGCTATTTCTTTCTGTTTGTTAGTTTTCCTTCTAATAGACAGGCCCTCAGTTGCAGATCTGTTGGAGTTTGCTGGAGTTCCACTCCAGACCCTATTTGCCTGGGTATCACTAGCAGAGGCTGCAGAACAGCAAATATTGTTGCCTGATCCTTCCTCTGGAAGCTTCGTGTCCCAGAGGGGCACTCGTCTGTATGAGGTGTCTATCGGTTCCTCCTGGGAGATGTCTCCCAGTCAGGCTACATGGGGATCAGGGACCCACTTGAGGAGGCAGTCTGTTATCGGAGCTTGAACCCTGGCTGGGAGAACCACTGCTCTCTTTAGAGCTGTCAGGCAGGGATGTTTAAGTCTGCTGTCTTTCATTCAGATATGCCCTGCCCCAAGAGGTGGAATCTAGAGAGGCAGTAGTCCTTGCTGTGCTGTGGTGGGCTCCACCCAGTTTGAACTTCCCTGCCACTTTGTTTACACTGTAAGCCTAGAACAGCCTACTCAAGCCTCAGCAATGGCAGATGCCCCTCCCCCCACCAAGTTCTAGCATCCCAGGTCAATCTCAGACTGCTGCGATAGCAGCTAGCAAGGCTCCATGGGTGTGGGACCCACCGAGCCAGGCACTAGAGGGAATCTCCTGGTCTGCTGGTTGCGAAGACCATGGAAAAAGTGCAGTATTTGGGCAGAAGTGTACCATTCCTGCAGTCACTCATGGCTTCCCTTGACTAGGAAAGGGAAATCCCCCAATCTCTTGCACTTCCTAGGTGAGGCAATGCCCCACCCTGCTTTGGCTTGCCCTCTGTGGGCTGCAGCTACTGTTCAACAAGTCCCAGTGAGATGAACCAGGTACCTCAGTTGGAAATGCAGAAATCACCTGTCTTCTGCATCGATCTCGCTGGGAGCTGTAGACTGGAGATGTTCCTATTCAGCCATCTTGGAAGCAACCCTATTTTTAGTTTTTTGAGCAATCTTCCTACTATTTTCCATAGTGGCCGGACTAAGTTACATTCTCACCAATAGTGTTTAAGAATTCCCTTTTCTCTGTATCCTTGCCAGCATCTGATAGGAAAGGTATATGATAGGATGCTAAATGGGGCTTTTGAAAGTTTTTGTGGCTGGGAGTGGTGGCTCATGCCTGTAATCCCAGCATTTTGGGAGACCAAGGTGGGCGGATCACCTGAGGTCAAGAGTTTGAGACCAGCCTGACCAACATGGAGAAACCCCATCTCTACTAAACATACAAAATTAGACAGGAATGGTAGCACATGCCTGTAATCCCAGCTACTCGGGAGGCTGAGGCAGGAGAATCACTTGAACCTGGGAGGTGGAGGTTGCTGTGAGCCAAGATTGCACCATTGCACTCCAGCCTAGGCAACAAGAGTCAAGAGTGAATCGCAGTAAAAAATAAAAAAGAAACTTTTTGCTATCTCCTTCAAATTGAACACAATTGGTGTTAAGTGTCCACTTAATCTAGAAAGGGGATCCTATATTCATCTTCCACCTCAAACCTACATAAGAGAAAGGGTTCTTCAAAGGAAATTTGCATAAAAAGAGAGCAGCTCTTCCTATCTCTTTCTCTAGAATGCTCTTTCCTCCTCCCTCACAAAGACAAGTTTGGTTTGGAGCTTCAAGATAATGACTGGTAGAGTCAAGACACCTGGTAGAAGCAGCACCTTCCTCATGGGTTTCCCTCTGCTACTACCTGAGCAGAACCTTGGAGAGTTCTTCGGGGACCCTAATATGGATCTCCTAGAGCCAAGTTTCTCAACCTCAGCATTATCAATATTTTGGGCTGCATAAATGTCTGTTGTTTGGGACTGTTCTGAGCATTGAAGGATGTTTAGCAGCATCCCTGGCCTCTACCCACTAGACACTAGTAGCAACTCCCCCTTCCCCTTTGTCCTGACCAAGTCCTGACAACCAAAAATGTTTTCAGATATTGCCAAATGTTCCCTAGGGGGCAAAATTGCCACTGATTAAGAACTACTGCCCTAGTTTTAGAGGGTGATATCAATCTAGAGATTGATGCTTGACTCTTCCCTCGTGGAATCTGAAGGGAAGGTACTTCCTGGCTTTGCTTCTGATGACAGAGCAAAGATAATGGGTATGTGGGGGCTGCCTGAGCTTCTACTGCTTGGTGGAGCAAAGAAGGCAATGCTTTCCCTTTCGGACACATGCTGTCCAAGTTAAATAGCCTCAAGTTACTGTGAAAGGACCCACTTGACGGGGGCTTCTGTTGGATAGGAAAGCACTTTATTTTTATTTATTTTTTTGAGACAGGGTCTCACTCTGTCATCCTGGCTGGGGTACAGTGGTGTGATCTCAGTTCACTGCAACCTCTGCCTCCCAGGTTCAAGTAATTCTCCTGCCTCAGCCTCCTGAGTAGCTGGGACTACAGGCATGTGCCACCACGCCCAGCTAATTTTTGTAATTTTAGTAGAGACAGGGCTTCACCATGTTGGCCAGGCTGGTCTGGAACTCCTGACCTGAGGTGATCTGCCCACCTCAGCCTCCCAAAGTGTTGGGATTACAGGCATGAGCCATCGTGCTTGGCCAGGAAAGCACTTTAATTGGAAGTCAAAGAGTTGCTTGCTTTCCATCAGGGTATTACAACCTTGACAGTATTAACATTTGGGACCAGATAGTTTTTTTTGTTGTTGTTGTGGGGGTTTCCTGTGCATTGTAAGATGTTTAGCAGCATCTCTGGGCTCTACTCACTGGATACTGTTGGTATATTCTCAGTCATGATGATTTTAGATATCTCAAGACTTTAACCAATGCTGCCTGGGGGGAGCAAACATTGTCCCTGGTTGAGAAACACTGCTTTAGAAAAAGATACATTGTCAAGAATCCTGCTATGGAGGTCTGGAAAACCTATGAAGTGTCCCATAAGGAAGTCAGTGTATTAGTTTCCTGGGGTTGCTGTCATAAGGCACCACAAATTTAGCAGTGCGAAACAACACAAGTTTATTGCCTTACAGTTCTGGAGGGAGGTCAGAGGTCCAGCAAAGATTCCACTGTGCTACCGTTAAAGTGCTGGCAGGGCTGTGTTCCTTCTGGGAGTGCTCCAGATAATCCCTTTCCTTGCCCTTTCCAGCTTTTCCACATGGCCCTCATTCCTTGGCTCACAGTTCCCAGCCAGCAATGGCATCACTTTGATCTCTGATTCCACTGTCACTCACTTCTCTGACTCTCACCCTCCTACCTAAGGACCCATTGGATTAAACTGGGCCCATCTGGCCAGGCGTGGTGACCCTTGCCTGTAATCTCAGCACTTTGGGAGGTCGAGGTGGGTGGATCACTTGAGGCCAGGAGTTCAAGACCAGCCTGGGCAATGTGGTGAAACCCTGTCTGTACAAAAAAAAAAAAAAAAAAAAAAAAAAAGAGAAAGAAAAAAATTAGCTGGACATGGTGGCTGGTCCCTGTCGTACCATTATTGAGGTGGGAGGATCACCTGAGCTCCGGAGGCATAGTTTGCAGTAAGCCAACTTCAAGGCAATGCACTCTAGCCTGGGTGACAGAGTGACACCCTGTCTCAATAAAATAAATAAATAGGGCCCATCTAGATAATCCAGGATCCTCTCTCCATCACAAGGTTCTGAACTTAATCACACCTGCTAAGTCCTTTTGGCCACTTAAGGTAACATATTCACACGTGCCACAGATTAGAAGATGAACATTTTGGGGAGCATTATTTTGCCCATCAGTGACAGGGGATTGGGGCAGGGAAGTGTTGAGTATAGAAGGGCGGGGTCCCTGGCAAGGGCTCCACCCTCAGGCCTATGCCCATGGACCCAAGTGAGAATAAGCATTTCTGTTTTTGCACCCAAAAGGTTGCCTTTTGGCTCACCACGCCCCCCATCCCGTATCTGTATAAGTCCAAGACCTTAAGCAGACACAGACACAAGTGGCTGGATGTTGAGAGGAGCAGAAAGGCACAAGAGCACACTGACAGACACCAGCAGACACCGGCAAGCCATCTAGGGCAAGACGACGTGGAATTCGGTCAGGGGCAGTCGGAGAAGAGTCCAGCCACTGAGTGGCCCGACTCCAAGGGAAGACTAACTTCCCATTCCATCCCCCTTCTGGTTCCCCATCCACCTCACTGAGAACAACCTCCCCTACTCAATAAAACTTTGCATCCCTCCTCCAAGCCCATGTGATTCGGTTTTCCCAGTACCCTGGGACAAGAACCCAGGATACAGAAAGCCCTCTGTCCTTGCAATAAGGCAAGGGATCTAACTGAGCTGCTTAACACCAGCTACCTGCAGACGGCAGAGCTCAGAGAGTAAACTTTGTAACACATGGCCACTGGGGCTTTCTTTGGGAGCTGTAAACCTCAACCCTAGATGCTGTTATGGGGTTGGAGCCCAAAAAACTCCCTAAGACCTGCTTGTCTTCATGTTCCCGCTAAGGGTTTGAGCAGTGGGGCACTGAAGAATCAAGCCACACCCCAGTGGCATATCTGCAAAGGGAATAAGGGAACTTTTCCTGTTTCATCAGTATTTGGGCACATGTCATCTAGAGGGCATTGAGTAGCCACATTGCACCGGAACTAGTTAAGTAATTACCTAAACTTTTTCCTCTTCCCTCCCTTCCTGCTTCCAGAAACTGGCAGCAATTGAGCAAGCAGGGAAAGGAAGGTGAGGAAAAGAGATTTTATTGGATCCATTCTCATTGCTGGAACTGGGGTAAAGCTCTGTGGCTCAGGTCTTGCTGGAGAGACGAGAGCACCTTAAAATGAGATGGGGGATAACAGTTTTGATTGCAATAGGACTGAACGTGTTTTTAATCTTTTACCTAAAAATAATGTTGTTTTGATTTCTGACATGTCTAGACCTGGAAGGTTGCTCTTAAACATAGAAGAAAGCTGTTAAACACTAAAACCAAAGGTAGTGATAGAGAGAGAAAAAGTTATCCTTCATGGTGCTTTGTAGAATCCGGTTCTTTGAATAAACCTGGAACCAGATGATTTTAGGGGAGGGGATTTCAAAATTCTGTGAAGCCACCTCATGGGCTGTGAACGTCTTCCTAGAGAGGGTGAGGTTGCTGGGAGTTGTGCCAGTCGCTACCAGGAGACTGAGATGGTGCCTTGGGAAGCCCACGTTTTTGTTTTTTGTTTTTTTTCTTTTCGTAGGACCACCAGATGTTTTTCTGTTACCTAGGCATTTGGGGAAGACAGTAGAGGAAGGAGATAAGAGAGAAGTGTGAGAGAAAAGGGGAAAGACCTGGGCTGAGAGCCACCAGCCTTCTTGTGAGAGAAGAATACATGACAATATTTTAAATCTGTGCTGGCGGAAAATGCTGGGGCATGTGGCCACCAAAGGGAGAGAGGTACAGCTTGCCTCGCTGCAATCAAACTTTAAAATGCTTCCAATTTGTAAATGGGTGGCTTGCTTAAACGCTAAAGCTGTAACCAGGGAACATTCCGGGGTTTCTTGAGGACACCAATCAAATGTCTAAACCCAAGTTTCTCCCCTCGTGGCTGGGTGAGCCTTCATCCTGAGTCCTTCACTTTTCTGGAATCCAGAAACACAGTAGGACAGGTTACTCAAACACTAAAACTTTGAGTGGAAATTATTAATCTGAAACCAAAATTACTTATGTTTTAAAATTATATATGATATAATTAAAAGGTAATATATTTATATATAATTTTGGTTTTTTACATATATATATAGAGAGAGAGAGACAGGTTCTAGCTCTCTTGCCCAGGCTGGAGTGCAGTGGCGTTATCACAGCTCACTGCAACCTCCACCTCCTGGGCTCAAGCGATCCTCCCACCTCAGCCTCCCAAGTAGCTAGGACCACAGGCACCACCATGCCCAGCTAATTTTTGTATTTTTGTAGAGATGAGGTTTTGCCATGTTGTCCAGGCTGGTCTCAAACTCCTAAGCTCAAGTGATCTGCCCTTCTTAGCCTCCCAAAGTGCTGGGATTACAGGCATGAGCCACCGTGCCTGGCCCTATTTATATATAATTTTGAAGACCATTTTAAGACTTCTGTAAACCGAAAATAAAATTCCAGGCACCCCAACATCTGAATGGACCCCTTCTCTTGGCCAAGGGCATTGCAAAGTTAACCTGAAAAACGCATTCAGGCCATGATGGAAAGGGGGAGTTGGACATGCCTCATTACATCCTCCTCCCTTTTGGAATTCATGCCCAACTGACCAGCATTAACATCAACACAGACCTTAAGACTGATAGACTCTCTGCCTGATAAGAAACATTTACAATCTATTCTCTCTGAAGCCTGCTACCAGGAGCCTTATCTGCATTGATAAAACCTTGGTCTCCATGAGCCCATATTGTAACCTAGATATTTCTTTCTATTGATTCCAAACCTGTAGATAATAACTCAACCCATTGTCAATCAGAAAATTTTTGAATTTGCCTATGACCTGGAAGCACCCCCTTCCAGCTGTCCCACCTTTCTGGACTGAGCCAATGTACATCTTATATTGATTGATGTCTTATGCCTCCCTAACTGTATAAAACAAAGTTGTAGCCTGTCCACCTTGGGCATAGGTTCTCAGGATCTCCTGAGGGCTGTGTCATCGGCCATGGTCACTCATACTTGGCTTGGAATAAATCTCTGCAAATATTTTGCAGAGTTTACCTCTTTAGGTCGACAATTAAAAAGTGACAAATATATTCTGGTTGTTAGTTTTTCCATAAAAGGAGATACAGTGATTTGGGTTTTTTGCTTTTTTTTTTTTTTTTTTTTTTTGTAGCTGGGGGGTTGGGGGTGGGGGAGATGGAAGATTATGGAGCACCAAAAATGGTTATGTGTTACATGAAGGGAACAAGATGTTAGAATATCTGTTTGAATGGAATGGAATATTCAGGATAAAGTGCAGCAGGTCATGAAGATAATGCAAGAAGACATAGGTATTTTGTGCCTTCCACATTAGTATAGGGCCTGAGAGAAATGCAAAGCTGGAGAACTGGGCTCAATCCTCAACAGAGCTTCAGGTCAGAGAGAAGAGCCACGTAAGAGACTGACATGGTGGGTGGCAGCGAGGGAGGAGTGATAAGAGTTAAACAGAATTAACCTATCTCTAGGTCTTAAACGGGATTGAACTGTGAAAGCTCTACTCCAGCTTCACTGCAGATATTGGAAATAAGACATCATTTGTATACTTACCTCTGTGGGTGCATGCTATCCTCATGCCAAAATGTTACATAGAATTATCTGACAAAGGAAAGAACCTGTGTAGCTGTATGTTTTGCTCAGGTGTGTAGGCAAAAGTATGCAACTGAAGCTGAATTCTGTCTCTCTCTGTGTATTTGTCCCTGTTTATTTGGGAACAGGTGCATTTTACTTTTAAATTGCATGTAGTAAAGTCTTACTTTCTAAATTAAAGAGATATGCCTGTCCATGTGTTAGGCTATCAATAAATAAATTGGTTGGGGGAAGGAAGGTGGAAGGAAGAAAAGTGGAAAGAAAGGAAGGAGATCAGGAAGATAAGGAATGAGGGAAGGAATGAGGGAGGAAAGAAATGAAGACCTCCCTGTATGTGTGTGTGCTTCTGTGCACTATCACACGGATTTGCTACAAGGAATGACATCTGAGGTTATGGAGGAAGTGAAATCTGTGGGGGACTCTGAGGCTTTGGGCTGTGGCAGGAAAGCAGGAAGGCTTCATTGGTGCCAGATCTCTTTGGAGGTTTGTGGTGGGGAGGAATGTGACTGTTCTTCCTCCACAAGTGAGGGTAACAAACGTGACCATGATGATGGCATAGCAACTCTGTTGCTTGCCAGTCAGCTCACGGTCCCTTGTAAGGCAGATTACCCCTAAAGAGATGCCAAATTGCCTTTCGCTGGGCGCATCAATACAGTAAACGCCAGAGAGCCCTGTGCCACCTTCATTTACTGCCTGCATTGGGACCACTTGCTTTATCTCCCTCCAGTGGCGAGTCCTCCCTCCTCTGTTTGTATGTTTGATGCCATCAGCCTTATGTTCCGTGGTTGTATTTTTTGAAGGGAGAGAGTGGTTCTCTACACTGTGTGATTCTCAGGAGGGATTGTGGTTGCTTTCATTTAGGGAGTGCCCTTTGTGCTGGGCTGTGGCTTGCAAATGTGTGCATTATAAGGTGCCTGGAACTTGGATGAGCGTAGAGAATATTAAATGAAAAAGATTCTAGTTATATAGTGGGCCTCGATCAATATTTATGGAATTCAAAATGTTTAAATACTTATTCTTAACTATTTGTTTTTCTTTGTTGTCATTATTATTATTATTTGATACGGAGTCTTGCTCTGTTTCTCAGGCTGGAGTGTAGTGGTGCCATCTTGGCTCACTGCAACCTCCGCCTCCTGGGTTCAAGTGATTCTCCTGTCTCAGCCTCCCGAGTAGCTGGGACTACAGGCATCTGCCACCACACCTGGCTAATTTTTGTAATTTTAGTAGAGATGGGGTTTCACCATATTGGCCAGGCTGGTCTCAAACTCCTGACCTCATGATCCACCTGCCTCAGCCTCCAAAAGTGCTGGGATTGCAGGCATGAGCCACCGCACCTGGCCTCTTTGTTTTTAATTCTATTTTCATTTGTTCTCTAACCGAGACCCCAAGTCTATAATGATCAAGAGGGTTGTTTTATTTTTGTCAAGTGGAAACCCCCATGTTTCTGAAAAGCAGAGTGGTGGTGCTGGTGGTGGTGGTGGTGGTAGCATAATCTGGAAGACCCCTAAAGAAGGCAGTGCTACCTGCCATATTTGACTTGGGGGTCAGAGTGAGAGTCTAAGTTGGAGAGTCGGGAAGCTAGAAAAATGAAGGACTAAAGTAAGATATATGCCTTATTTCTCCTTTTCCTTTTCCACCTATCTTGAGAAAGAGAAAGGTTTTTAGTTCAACAGAAAGTGGGAGATGCTGGGGCAGAGATAGGAATGCTCCCCAAACATGGCAGGGACCTCCTTGTATTTCCCATTCTCCTTGCAGTTAGGTTGAGCTAAAGGAGATGCTACTAATGAAATTTGAAATCTCAGGGATAAAGACATGTGGGAATGCACTGCCTACCCTTCCGTCTTGGCAGTGACACGGACTCATTCCCCCTAGTTTCCAGAGCTGTGTCCTTTTCATTCCTCTTTCCAAATCCACCTCCACTTGAGCTTTCAATCTGTGCCTGGGCTTTGGTTTGAATGAGCCACTGATTTATTTGCAGCCACCGGGGATCTGGAGCGCAGATGCAAATGGCAGTTTTCCCTGGTAAGTGTTGGTGACAATTGAATCTTTCTCTGATTTGCATTCCCAAGGCCTGCAGGTTTTCAGAAAATCACATCTTACAGGCAGTTCAGTGGGGGGTTTATTTTCAATGTCAGCTACAAATGCCAGCCCATAATAATTCTTAGAATGAAAGACCTCTCATTTGCAAGGGAGAGGGTAGTTAGAGCCAGAACCATTCATTTAGCAAAAATTTGGGTCCCAAAATATATATACAGGAGAAGGGATTGTTGGTGGGTAGAGAGGCCTGGAGATAAAGAGCAAGAGATGGGATAAATACAAGTTTGGAAGCCATTTGCTTGTGGGGGAACCTGAGCACTCAGAATGGAGGAGACCCCTCAGGGAGAGCTTGTAGGGAGAGAGAGAAAGGTGCCTCCTGGCCCCATCCTGGGCATTTCTCTTTGAAATTCAGCCTTGTTATAATTCATTCCTAATTCTGATATCAGCAGTGAGGGTTCATCTAATCTACTCTCATCACTTCTTGGGCCTCTCAGCTCTCACTGGTCCTGGCTTTTGCCTGGAGATGATTTTACTCAAAATTCTAGTCCAGGATTTAGAATTGGTCTAAGTGCAGATGTGCATCAGGAATCTATTTCAAAATCCCAGATGAGCTCATACATAAAGTAAGGATTAATTTTTTATTTTGTGAACCAATTTTGTAAAGAAAAAAAACCAACAATGCACATTAGGAAAGTAATTCATTTAATTTCCATGACCCTCCCCCCTCCTATGCAATCCACCTCATAGGTAAAAGCATATTCTGGGCAAACTGACTCATTTCATGTCGCATTTATCCCACTCAAGATTGTCCCTCCTGCTTTGAGCATGGATTCCAGGTAAAGGTGGAAGGTGATTTGGGCTGGCCTCCAGGAAGTCACCACCTGCAACCTATTTTCTTCTCATCACGACACCTACGTTCAGTGTCACCTTTTCTTCTCCCTTGAGCTGCCTCTTCTCTTGCTCACCCCCATGTTCCAATGCTGGCAGCTCCGTCTTTGTGCTCGGCCATGCTTGTTGTACAGCAGCATTCCTCATTAGAATCCCATTACCCGATGGTCAGAGCAGGGTCTCCATGGTGATACAGGTACAAGTGTAGCCAGTATTCTGCCACCGCATCTTACCTACTTGGCAGGCAAACTAGAGTTGGCCTAATTTCTGCTTTTATTATTTATGTGTTTGTTCTTATGCTTTTACGAAAAACCTGAAATAATGGTGAAGGACAGCAAGTATTTGTCTAAAGTGCATGCTAAGAAGTCTCACATAGATGTGTTTCTTTATTTTAAGAAAACTTAAAATTTATTTTAAGTATCCTGACCACTTAACATATTGATGAAGACCTCTTACCAGGTCAACAATCAGCTGTTACCAACTTAAGCTTTCTGAACATTTTCTATGAAACAAATATTTGCCAGTAAGAAAAGGAAATTGGGAGCTGCCACTGCTTAATTAATTTGAAGCTTTGATACGCTTTGCCAGAGAGTCACATAATAGAATTAGCAAGTTTCTTAACAGGTGAGAAAGCACATGAGCATAAACAAAAATAGGGTAAGACTATCATCAATGGGGTTTATGCATCAGCTTAAAAAGCCAGTTTGCGGGACTTCTATGACTCCAAATTAAAATTTGTGCAATATAAGATTGTCCAGGATAAAATATTTTGGGCACCAAATATTATGCTTCTGAAATAGATCCAGATGTTCTTGTGTGATAAAAAAAGTGTGTATAAGATTTTTATTTGATTTTTTGAATAATGTGTTCACTACTTCCCTTTCTTCTGAGACTCCATAGAGAAAAAAACTATCATAATACTAAAGAGAGGGGAATGAGGACAGCCAAGAGTAGACTAGAGATTTCATCCTATTTCTTGGTTGAGGACAATCAGAAAAAGCATATTGTAGATGAAGTGGAGTAAAGGATGCTCAGAATATGATGTGATGGGCCTCTGGAAATATGGTGGCTGATCAGGCTGCTAGAAGCCTGGAGGGCCTTGGCTATCAGATTCCTAGCTTTGGATAGCAGGAGTGAGACATGGTGCAAAAACCAGAGGCATCATTAAAATTCTGTCTGACGTATAGCTGCATCATTGATGCCTTCCAATGCCTTCCTTGCCACTACATACAGAACCATCAGAAACCTTCATATTGACAATTCTTTTGTAGAAAAATTAAATACATTTCCAAGGAAGAACTAGGGCTTCTAGTGTAGATGTTTGCACATAGATTAAATCCTTTTTTTATTATGGCATTTTAAATTTCCAGGCTAATGTCAGATTCCACATCCACATACCTAAAAGAGGAGCCAGCCTGTCAAGGTGGCCCAGTTACAAAAGAGAGCTTCCAATCAGCCTTTCCATTCAGGAGACCGTTCTACTAGAGAATGATACCTACTTACCCAAAACAGCCTTTCCTTTTCCTTCATGAATTACTAATGAAGGATGATCAGAAATAGGAACAAAATCCACAGCCTGAAAGAGAAAGACCACGATGAACACTAAGAGTAAATTACCCCTGAAGAAATAAAGATCAAAGAACACAAAAAAATTTAAACTTGTGTCCTTAGAGGAGGCACAGAAGATACTGCATCCATAATATAAGAAAAGGATGCTATTAAAAATAAGCAATTTAGAAATGAGAAGGTGAAAATGTAAATTAGTAAGTCATTGTGGAAAACAGTATGGAAATTCCTCAAAAATTAAAAATAGAACTAGCCATGTGATCCAGCAACCCCACTACTGAGTATATACCCAGAGGAAATCACTGAGAGGTATCTGCACCCTCAATGTTTATTGCAGCACTGTTTACAAGAGTCAAGATATGGGATCAACCTACGTGTCCACCAATGGATGAATAGAGAAAGAAAATGTGTTTTCTATATACACAATGGAATACTGTTTATACATAAAAAATAATTGGAATACATCCTGCATAATGGCTCACACCTGTAATCCCAGCACTTTGGGCAGCCAAGGCAGGCAGATCACCTGAGGTCAGAAATTTGAGACCAGCCTGGCCAACATGGTAAAACCCTGTCTCTACTAAAAATACAAAACTTAGCCCAGAGTATTGGTGCATGCCTGTAATCCCAGCTACTTGGGAGGCTGAGGTCGGAGAATTGCTTGAACCCGGGAGGCAGAAGTTGCAGTGAGCCAAGATCGCGCCATTGCACTCTAGCCTGGGCAACAGAGTGAGACACCATCTCAAAAAGAAAAAAAAAATTGGAATACTATGATTTGTGGCAACATGGATAAACCGAGAGAACATTATTTTAAGTGAAATAAGCCAGGCACAAAAAGACAAATACTGCATGATCTTACCAGTGTGTGGAATCTTAAAAAGTTGATCTCATAGAAGTAGAGAGTAGGATAGTGGTTACTAGAGGCTGGGGAAGATAGTGAGATTAGGGGGCAAATGGGGAGAGATTGGTCAATGACAACAGAGTTACAGTTAGGAGGAATTAGTTCTGGTGTTCTATTGCACAGTAGGGTGACTATGTTAGTTAACAATGTTGTGTATTTCAAAACAGTTAGAAAGGCCAGGCACAGTGGCTCAAGCCTGTAATCCCAGCACTTTGGGAGGCCAAGGAGGGTGAATCACCTAGGGTCAGTTCAAGACCAGTCTGACCAACATGGTGAAACCCCACCTCTACTAAAAAAACACAAAAATTAGCCAGGCGTGGTGATGCATGCCTGTAATCCCAGCTACCTGGGAGGCTGAGGCAGGAGAATCACTTGAACCCGGGAGGTGGAGGTTGCAGTGAACCAAGATTGCAGCATTGCACTACAGCCTGTGCATTAGACAAACAAACAAACAAAACAAACATCAAAACAGGAAAATTTTGAATGTTCTCACTGTAAAGAAATGATAATTGTATGAGGAGATAGATATGTTAAATATCCTGATTTGATGATTACACAATTTATACATGTATTAAAATATCACATTGTACCCCATAAATAAGTAATTGTTAAATGCCAATTAAAAACAAAGTAAAAAAGACACAAAAGGCTTTCAGATATTAAAAGTATGATTTAAAATTACATCCAGGTAATATATGATTATAGTAAAAACAAGGTGAAGTCAAGGTAATTTCTCAGAATTCAGAGTAAAACTCAATCATTAAAAAGATAAAGGAAAAGATGAGAGACACAGTTGTTTAACCCAGGAGGTCTAAGATGTGACTGAAAGAAGTTTTAGGTAGTTAAGTTAGAGACAATGGAGGGGAAAACGTTATATTTTTTAAATAGAAGGAAAAATTTCAGTGCTGACAAAAAACATGTTATTTTAATTGGTAAGCCCAGGGTTGGTCTTACGTAATTTTCATCAAGTGGAACATTCACTACAAATTTACTAAGACATGTTCATTCTCCCCTCTTTCTCCTGGAAAAAAAAAAAAAAACACATCAATTTTGTTTAGTGTGGAAGGGTGCACAGTGAAAAATCATTTCTCCTACAGAGTTCCTTGCAGGGGTGTCCATGTGACCCAGCTCTGCCCGGGATGTATATGCGATGCCTTGGCTGGGTGCAGTGGCTCATGTCAGCATTTGAAAGGCCGAGGTGGGTGGATCACTTGAGCACAGGAGTTTAAGACCAGCCTGGGTAACATGGCAAAACCCTGTCTCTACTAAAATACAAAAATTAGCTGGGCATGGTGGCATGTCCCTGTAGTCCCAACTACTTAGGAGACTGAGGCAGGAGAATTGCTTGAGCCAGGAGGTGGAGGCAACAGTGAGCCAAGACCGTGCCACTGCACTCCAACTTGGGTGGCAGAGGGTGACCCTGTGTGGAAAAAAAATGTGATGCCTCATTGTGGAGAAGCCGACAATGAACAAGAGAGTAAGTGACAAGAGAGTAAGTGACAAGAGAGTAAGTGACAAGAACAAGTGACAAGAACAAGTAAGTGACAATGAACAAGAGAGTAAGTGACAAGAAAAGAGTGGTAGGACAGGAAGCTGGAAGGATCCTAGGTCCTTCATGACTGCATGGAGTATTTTGTCCAGCCTCTAGACTTCATGTTACATTAAAAATATTAGGCTAGACTTCTGTTATATGCAGTTGTACAATACTAGTGAATCACCAAAAATAAAGAGAAGACCCTAAAAATTTCTAGAGAAAAACAATGTGAAAATGTACAAATGAAAAAGACACACTGCTTTCAGACTACCAATTAGTAACAAGATGATATGGTTTGGCTCTGTGTCCCCACCCAAATCTTATCTTGAATTGTAGTTCATATAATCCCCATGTGTCATGGCAGGGACCTGGTGCAAAATGATTAGATCATGGGGGTGGTTTCCTTCATGCTGTTCTTGTGATAGTGAGTGAGTCACATGAGCTCTGATGGTTTTGTAAGCATCTAGCATTTTCCCTGCTTGTACTCATTCTCTGTCCTGCTGGCCTATGAAGGGGTGCCTTCCACCACGATTGTAAGTTTCCAGAGGTCTCTCCAGCCATGCGGAACTGTGAGTTGACTAAACTTCTTTTCTTTATAAATTACTCAGTCTCAGGTATTTCTTCATGACATGAGAATGGACTAATCACAAGGAATCTTATAAGGTAATGAAATTTATTTTAAGTTCTTAAGGGAGATTATTTTAGACCTAAATTATATACTCAACAAAACTACCAATCAAGAATGAGAGCAAAATAAAAAAGTTATAAACATTCAAGGAGTGAGAGAGTTTATGTTCTCAGGTCACTTTTCTGAGGGAATTACTTGAGGATGTGTTCCAGTAAAAAATTGAGAAAATAAACGAAGGGTAAGATATGAGATCTAGAAAATAGTTAATGGATATAATTCAGACATTCAGTGAAGAAATTTCCAGTGTGAGTCAGAGTTAGGGCACAATTGTTGAGACTGAAATAAGAGGATAAAGGGCTTTGAAAACGATGTTCCTGGAGCAAAAAAAGTAGATTACATCTACTTGGTAGTAGTGTGATTATAAATCTGAGTTACTTTGAGGAGGCAGTAAAACATATGTGTGTATTTTCTGGAGGAGGGATCCAAACAACATAAAATAAAGCAATTGAGTAGAATTATTACAAACCCAACCTCTTGAATGCTACTGAGTCAGTATTGGATAATAAGAAAATAAAATACATTCGATTTTAAAAATTGGAGGTGTGACTGACATACTAAAAGGTGTATATATTTATGTATATATCTTGATGAGTTTGAAGACAAGTATATACCTATGTAAACCATCACCATAAACAATGCCATAAGCATAACCATCACTTCTAAAAGTTTTTTCCCTCCTTTTTTGTGATAAGGATATTTAACATAAGACCTACCCTTTTGACACGTTTGAAAGCAGTATACAATACAGGATTGTTAACTACATGCACTGTGCTATACAGCAGATCTCTAGGACTCACTCATCTTGTCTAACTGAAACTTTGTACTTTTTGACCCAAATCCTCTCAATTCTTCCTTCCTTCAGTCCTTGGTAACCACTACTCTGCTCTCTGCTTCCATGGGTTTGACTGTTTTAGATTTCTAATATAAGTGGGATCATGTAGTATTTGTTCTTCTATGTCTGGCTTATATCACTTAGCATAATATCCTCAAGATTCATCTATTTTGTTGCCTGTGATAGGATTTCCTTCATTATAAGGCTGAATAATATTCCACTGAGTGTGAGTGTATGTGTGTGGTGTGCATATATACATACATATATATGTATTATATACACACACACATACAAATACTGCATTTTCTTTATCCATTTATCCCTAAGTGGACACTTAGGTTGTTTTCATATATTGGCCATTATGGATAATCCTGCAATGAACATGAGAGTGCAGATACTTCGTAGAGATAGTGATTTCATTTCTTTTGGATATATATCAAGAAGTGGGATTGCTGGATCATACGGTAGTTCTATTTTTAATTTTTTGAGGATCTTTTTCCATAGTGTCCATACCAATTTACATTTCCACCAACTATACTTTTTTCCATATAGTGCCTGTAGCAACTTGCATTCCCACCAACAGTCTACAAGAGTTTCATTTTCTCCATATCCTACCAACATTTGCTACTTTTTCTTTTTTGGTAACAGCTATTCTTACGTGATATATCATTGCTATTTACATTTTCCTGATGATTAGTGATGTTGAGCGCCTTTTCATATGCCTTTTGGCTATTTGGATTTTTTTTTTTAAGAAATGTATATTCAAATATTTTGCCCATTTTTGAATGAGGCTATTATTTTGCTATTGAATTGTAGAACTTCCTTATGTTTTGGATATTAGTCTTTTATCAAATATACCTTTTGCAAATTTTTCACCTGTTCAGTAGGTTGCCTTTTTACTTTGCCGATTGTTTTCTTTTCTGTGCAGTTTTTAATTTGATATAATGTCATTTGTCTATTTTTCTTTTGTTGCCTGTGCTTTTGGTGTCATATCCAAAAAATCATTGTCAAGGCTAATGTCAAGGAGGTTTGCCCCCCTTTTTTTTTGAGTTTTATTGTTTCAGGTCTTACATTTAGATATTTAACCGATTTTAAGTTGTTTTTTTTGTATGGTGTATGATAAAGGTCCAATTTTATTTACTGTATGTGGGTATCTAATTTTCTGACACCATTTATTGAAAGAGGTACTATCCTTTCCTGATTGTATATTCTTGCCCTTCTTGTCAAAAATTAGTTTACTGTAAATGTGTGTGTTCATTTCTGGAAACTTTATTCTGTTCCACTGGTTGATATGTATGTTTTTATGCTACTGCCATATTGTTTTAATTTCTATAACTTTTCAATGTATTTTGAAATCAGGAAGTGTGATTTCTTCTGTTTGTTTGTTTTTTTTTTCTTCTTGCTCAAGATTGCTTTGGCTACTGGGGCATCTTACGGTTCCACATAAATTTTAGATTTTTTTCTATTTCTATAAGAATGCCATTGCAATTTTGATGGGATTGCATTGAATCTGTAGATCACTTTGGATATTATGGACATTTTGACAATATTAATTATTCCAGTGCATGAACATGAAGAAATGTCTTTTCGTTTATTTGTGATTTTTCAATTTCTTTCATCAATGTTTCAAAGAATAAATCGAAAGGAAAATTTATAAAACTATTTCGAGACAAATTAAAATGGAAAGACAGCATACTAAAACTTATGGGATGCAGTAAAAGCAGCAAGAGAGAATTTTGCAGTGATAAACATCTACATTTCAAAAAAGATCTCAAATTAAAAACTTAAATTTACCCTTCAAGGAACTAGAAAAAGAAGAACAAACTAAGCCCTAAACTAAGTGTTTACTAAAGTTAACAAAAGGAGAGAAATAATAAGATTAGAGAAGGAATAAATGAAATAGAAAATATTTTAACACAACTTAATCAATCAAATTAAGAGTTTGTTTTTTGAAAAGATAAACCTGACAAGATAAACAAAATCCTTTAAAAACTCTTCTAAAAAATAGAAGAGGAAACAGTACTAAACTAATTTTATGAGGTCAGCTTTATCCTGATATTAAAACCAGACAAAGACACCATACGAAAAGAAAACTACAGGCCAATATCCCTGATGAACATACATGCAAAAATCCAGAACAAAATACTACAAAACGAACTCAGGAGCACATTGAAAACACCACGATCAACTGGGATTTATTGCTGGGATGCAAGGATAGCTCAACTTACGCAAATCAATAAATGTATACATTACATTAACAGAATATAGAATAAAAATTATGTCATTATCATAGTCAATGCAGAAAAACATTTAACAAAATTCAACACCCTTTCATGATGAAAACTTTCAACAAATTATGTATAAAAAGAATGTGCCCCAACATAATAAATGCCATATATCACATGACAAGCTCATAGCTCAAAGCTGACAGCTTTCCTCTGTCAAGATCAAGACAAGGTTGCCCACTCTTGCCTCCGCTATTCAACATAGTATTAGAAGTCCTTCCCAGAGCAATTATTCAAGAGAAAGAAATAAAGGGCATCCAATTTGGAAAGGATGAAATAAAACTATCTGTGTGCAGATGGTATAATCCTATATGTAGAAAAGTCTAAAGACTACAAAAATCTGTTAGAATGAATAAGCAAATTCAGTACAGTTGCAGGATACAAAGCCAATATACAAAATCAGTACTGTTTATTTGCACCAAAAATGACCTATCTGATAATGAAATTTTAAAAAATGATAAAAATTATAACATCGAAAATAATGAAATACTTAGGAATAAACTTATAAAAGAAGTTGAAGGAATTGTACACAGAAAACTATAAAACACATTTGACTTCTATTGTGGAAATATTCTCCTTTGATTTGGGTCTATGGATTGTGTCATTGACCTTAATGGGAAGTGGTTTTCTGTCTTGAGTTGAGCAGTATTTAGCCACAATATTAGAAATGCTATTTATTGGTTTTCTATATTTAAATCAAGTTATAAATAAAGCATAGAAGACTGAACTATAGTTATAGAAAAGCATATGACAATGCAGAAGGAACATATTGCTTTCAGAAGTTATAAGGTGGAAAAGGGAAGGTGTTGAAGGAAGGATGGAGAGCTAACGTACTCTTTTTATAAAGTGCATTTTATGGGCATTGAGTATAAATACTTGAATAAGAAATGGAAACTTAAAATTATCACTTAACAATTTAAAGGCAATGAAAACAAGAGCCGAAAATAGTAATACAACTCAAAATTTTAGAAGAGGACAAGGATGAATAGTTTGAGAGTAATGTAAACGACATTTAAATTCTCACTTAAAAAAAAAATCTAGAGATGGGTTCTCACTATGTTGCCCAGGCTGGTATCAAACTCCTGGCCTCAAGGAATTCTCCTGCCTCGGCCTCCCAAAATGTTGAGATTACAGGCGTGAGCCACAGCACCCAGTCAGAAAAAGAAATTCCCACTTTTTATAGCGATATGTCAATGAATATTATTTACAAATGGATAAAAAATATACACACATGTATATGTGTATGTATGTGGAGTTGTGAGAGTAACCACCATAAAAACTAAAGCCAGAAATTGATAGAAATGCTGCTTTTGGAAATGTTAATTGGGGTGAGACAGGAGACTGCTGCTTTTCACAAAACACCTTTTTTAGTGTTTAATTTTTTCCCCCAGAAACCAGTATTACTTTGATAATAATAATTTTGAAAGTTTCATCATTTTGAAACAACCAATTTTGCTTCTGTATTTTTTGGGGGAGAAGATTTAAAAATGAGTAATATTATTATGTTTTTGTAAGTCTTCCCAATCTATTTTTTAAAAAAGGCCATACATGAGAATTTGAGTTATGACGAGTTTAACTTTCTACTAATCAGGCTAGTTCACAAGAAAATAAAACCTCTCAACATTACCAGAAAGTAGTAGCAAACAATTGTGACATGTGACATGTTTTCACCAAATTACCTGTTACTAAGATGGTTGGGAGCTGCTTGCTAAGGAATCTTGTCATTTCCCGTAAATATTTTCTCCCAGGTGGTTTTCGATGGCTTTAATGCTCTACTTCCAGCTGTCCATGGCAATGTTTTGACAGTTGTTGACTTAATGTTTTCAATGCCGGAGAATGATGAGATAGGAAAAAGCATTTACAAAGTACACTTACCCCTTTCCTCTGCATCCAGTATATTATTCAAAATCCATTTGTTAAGGTACAAGGAAGCATGCCATCATTTTGCATACCAAATACTTCATTTTTTTAAACAACAACAAAATCCTCACTAGGGATCAAATGAAAGGTAATAATGTTGTTTGTCTAACACACCTGGAACAGACATGTTTCTTCCTAGAAGGCTGTGAAAGGGTGTCAACAAAATGTCGTATTACTTGTTGTTAGCTTTTAAGGATGGTGGATCTGAGGAACAATGGCTAACACAGATAGCCATTGGTCCAGGGGAACCCCCAACAGGTGTCCATGTTTACAGACTGTCTTAGAGATTAGTCTACAAATGGGGGCAGTTCCATTCACCTTTTTCCTTTTAGGAATGTCTACCTTCTGGGGCCCTTTCCACTCCAGGTCAGAAGCCTGATGCCCAGAACCTACCCAGAATAGATTAAAATGATCTGTAGCATCCGTTTCTTGACTTGAGAGTTTCAGGATTGTTCTTGCCTTTTGCTCTTTTGCCTTTATTTATCTCCTCTTAGAAGTCCATAGACACCAAAGTTCAGACAATGAGACTCTTAAGAAGATTCACTACAATTTCCTGAAGAGAAAAAAGAAATAGTGCCTCTATTTCAGAAGAGTTCCACCTAATACTTTGCAGAGGGAAATGGAGGGTAAAATACGTTTTGTTTAGAAAATTTTTCGTAGGTCAAGTTCTGGAGACTGGTGATTCAACATTAGTTGTTACCCCTATACAGCTGCTTTCAATAACAGGTATGGCCACCTTGTATCGGCCGTTTGCTATACATATATTATTTTAATTATTGTTCAGGACTCTCCTGTGAGATTAGCATTATTATCTTCCTCATTTAATAGATGAGAGAATTAAGATTTGCATAGGTTAGTTTTTTTGCTCAAGAATAAACAGAGTAGATGGCAGAGACTTAGAACTTTAACTTGAATTTAACTAGTCTTATCATTCCTTGCTTGTAGACACTTTCCACTCTGTGGTTATTTGGTTGTTGTTGGTGCTACTTTTGTTGTTAATTCAGTTTTCTCTAAGATTCAACCTAATTTTCTTCTCAAAGCACTTTCTTAATTACTGTTTCCTCAGCATTTTCTTTTCAGTTTGTCTTTAGTCTTTTTACAGGTACCTCTATCTGGCCTTTTCAACCCAACTGTAGGTTGTTACTCTTGGTCTAATGCCAAGTAGAAGAAATTCTTTCTGCTAAATGGCCAGTGATATGGGAGATTTTATGTTATCACACGTATAATAGAAATGAAAGAGGTAGCTTGCTAGGGTTTATCATTCCAATGCTGATGGTGAATTAGCAACATTTTGTTTATTATATAGAAATCTGTTTACTGGGGCTCAAGAGAGCATTTCTTAAATTTATTGGGACACAGAAATATGTCCTCCCTTAATTCAAGTTAGCACACATTGAGAGTACTGCTGGCTGCCTGAGAATCACTAATTCTTGACCAGATATGAAAAAAATGTTTCTGGCTGAAACAAAACAAAGTTCTGGAAACACAGAGGATGGCAGTGGATGTTGTTAGCATTATAATAAGCATGACTAAATTCTCAAGATTTAGTAGCACTGATATGGTTTGGCTGTGTCTCCACCCAAATCTCATCTGGAATTGTAGGTCCCACAATTCCCATGTGTCATGGGAGGGACCCAGTGGGAGGTAATTGAATCATGGGGACAGGTCTTTCCCGTGCCGTTCTTGTGATAGTGAATAAGTCTCACAAGATCTGATCGTTTTATAAAAGGGATATCCCCTGCACAAGCTCTCTCTTGCCTGCCGCCATGTAAAATGTCCCTTGCTCTTCCACCATGATTGTGAGGCCTCACAGCCATATGGAACTGTGAGTCAATTAAACCTCTTTCCTTTACAAATTACCCAGTCTTGGGTATGTCTTTGTCAGCAGTGTGAGAACAGACTAATACAAGCACACACCACAAAACAGCTCATATTTTCTATTTATTCATTTCTTGAATAGATTATATGGTAATACCACTGAAAATTCAGAAGATACAAAATGTATAAAGTCTTCTTCCTGCTTCTTGTCTCCCAGTCACATAATTTACAACTGTGGAAGAAAATAACATATAAATATTTCTGGGCCAGGTGCGGTGGTTCACGCCTGTAATCCCAGCACTTTGGGAGGCTGAGGTGGGCAGATCACGAGGTCAGGAGTTCGAGACCAGCTTGGCCAACATGGTGAAACCCTATCTCTACTAAAAATATAAAAATTAGCCAGCCATAGTGGTGGGCGCCTGTAGTCCCAGCTACTCAGGAGGCTGAGGCAGGAGAATTGCTGGAACCCAGGAGGCGGAGGTTACAGTGAGCTGAGATCATGCCACTGCACTCCAGCCTGGGCAACAGACCAAGACTCTGTCTTAGAAAAAAAAAAAATTCCCATTCTCTACCTCTATTTTAAGAAAACAATATTATTAATTTCTTATTGTATTCTTGCAGAGAAAATTAATGTATATGCAAGCACACATGTATTTAATTATTTTTAACAATATTGAATGCAAGTGATAGTATACTAAATGCATTGCTTTTTTTTTTTTTTTTTTTTAACACTTTTTTTGTGCCTAATAGCACATTTGGAAGCCATTCCAAACAAATAAGTACATTTGGTTCCCTTCTCTTTCTTTCTTTTTCTTGTGCCTCTTTTAATATTTTCTTTCTATAGCTTCTTACATTGAACCTGTGTATTGATATTAATTTGTATTGATGATATCCTTTGATTTTCCTATTTGTTCTATTATAAACAATGCTGTAACATGTGACCTGTACATATGTTATTTTCTGTGTGTTCAAGTATACGTATTCTGGTTTCACTCATGTAAAATTCTTGAGTGAAAGTTACGTACCATCATAATTTTCATAGATACTACTAAACTGTACTTAAGGCAGTAGCAATTAACACTTCCATCATTTATGAGCTCACCTGGTCCCTATGATCATCAGCACAGTGTGTTATCAAACTTTCTGATCTTTGTTAATCTGATAGGTGAAAAAGTACATCTCAGAGTAGTTCTTATTTCTATTTCTCTTGTAGTAAGTCAGGCTGAGCATCCTTTAAATTTTTAAAACACATTTCTGAAAGCAACTTAATAAATTAGAAAAATCTTCTAAATGTTATATAAAAACAAAAGGTTACAAAAATTTTATGTTTAGTATGAACCTAGTTTTGTTAAACTACACACATATGCGCACACAGACACACGCTTTAAAAGTTGTCTCTGGGTTGAAGGATAATGGATGATTATTAATTTTTATTTTTAAATATCTTTTCACATTTTATAAGCTTTCAATTTCTTAAGAGCCACCTTTATTTCATTTTCTGTAACTATCAGTTCATATCCTTTGCCAATTTTTAAATTCAGTAATTGTTCTTATTGATTTGTATGAGCTCTTAATATATTCAGAAAATTAATCTTTATTTGGAATGTGAGTGGCAAATATTATTTCCCAGTTTCTTGTCTTTGACTTTGCTTAGGTAGTTTTTGCCATGTAATATCTTTTTACTTTACGTAACCAGATTAAATAAATCATTTTATGTTTGTTTTTCAGTTATCATGGTTAGAAGGGTCTTCTCAACTCTAAAATTATCTTTGAAGTCTCCAAAATTTCTTCTAATATTTAATAGTTCCTTTTTTAAAAAACATAAATTATTTGATTTATTTGGCCTAGTATAAGATGTGAGAGAGACATCCAAAATTTTTTCCACTTGGCTAGCTAGTTGTTCTAACATAATTTATTGAATAATCCATTATTTCTTTACTAATTTGCAATGCCACTTTTATCATATACTACATTCTCATTTTTCTGGATGTCTACTCTGTTTTATTGAGTATTGATTCCCACTGTCACACTACTTTGTGTTTGTTAGCTTTGTAACATGTGTGTTATTTCATGGGGTTAGTCCTCCCTCATTACTTTTTCATTTTCAGAATGTTTTGGCCATTCTTGCTTCATTTTTTTCCAGATTATGTTTATTACTGTCTAAAAAATTTTTGGCATTTGTTTCAAATTACACTAAATGTAGATACATTTAGGGAAATGTTATATCTAATGACACTGACACTTTCCACTCAATAGCATGGTAGCCTTTCTCCTGTTCAAGTCTTCTGTGCGTATATCTGAAGCATTTAAAAGTAGTCTTCATATAGATTGTGATATGGACAGGATGCAGCAAAATACTAGGTAGAAAAGGATGGGGTCCTTCTTGAAGCCCCACCCTCAAGCCGGGACCTGAAGCCCAAAGTGAGAACATACATTTCTGTTTTCCCGCTGAAATGTTGTCTTTTCCAAATTACCCTGGCCCGCTCCACCCCCACCCCCGCCATCCTGTGCCCATAAAACCCCCAGGCTCCACTAGCAGCAGAGCGTCAGAGGAGAGAAGAAAAGCAGCAACTTGACACTGGCAAGAAGCAGCTTGACTTAAGAAGGTCAGCTTGATGGCAGGACCTTGGAGAGGAGTTTGGCCAGAGATGGCCTAACTCCAGGGGAAGACCACCTTCCCGCTCCATCCACTTCCAAGCCCGTCATCCCACTGAGAGCAAATTTTATCAGCAATAAAATCCCCTGCATTTACCATGCTCAATTTTTTCCTGCGACCTGATGCTTCCTGGATGCCCAACAAGAGCTCGAGATACAGAGGGCTATCACACTGAGCTGTTAAACACTAAAGCCGTACATGGATGGCAGAGCTAAAGAGCACTGTAACACATGCCCTCTGGGGCTCCAGGGGTCATGGGTACCCCCCGAGATGCTGCCGCAGGGCCGCAAGGAGTTCTGCTCCTGTCAGCATCCAGAAGAACTCCTCCCAGTCCCTGCTCCCACTCAGCTGCATGGGGTTGAGAGCTGCAGGCTGAATAAACAAGCCACTCCCTTTTCGAGGCCTATGAAGGGGTCAGGGAAAATTTCCTGTTTCAGTCGTGCTCATTTTTTGTTAACTTTATTGCTCTAGTATCTTATCTTTTGTTGCTGTTTATTTTTTTCCTTCCATGCTTCATGCTTTTATTATTTATAATAATATTTTAATTCCTTCTCTTGAGTTTTTTATTTATACAACCATCTGCAGATAATGATACTTACACCAGGAAACTTCCACTTTTTAAAAATTCTTTACATTAATTTCACTTCTTCTAGTTGTACTGAATACTGTGTAGGGATAACATCAGTTAATAGGGTGAGGGTAAACATATTCATCTTTTTACCTGAATTTAATGGAAATAATAATGTTTTCTCATTAAGAACAATGCTAGCTGTTAAATTAGCCGGACATGGTGGTGCATGTCTGTAATCCCAGCTACCTGGGAGGCTGAGGCAGGAGAATTGCTTGAACCTGGGAGGTGGAGGTTTGCAGTGAGCCAATATTGTGCCATTGCACTCCAGCCAGGACAATAGAGTGAGGCTCCGTCTCGAAAAAAAAAAAAAAAAAATGCTAACTATTAAGAGATAGATATATTTTATCATGTTAGGAAATAACTTATTTTTATTTTAAGATGTTTAAAAATAATTAGGAATGGTTGTTGAATTTTATTTTTCAGCACTTATGAAAATTATTATATGATTCTTCTCTTTGATATTATTTATATGGTTAATTATATTGATATGTTTTCTAATATTAAACCATTTTACTTTTATGGAATAAACCTGTATTCTGGATTTAAATTTAATACTACATTTTATTTAGTATTTTTGTATAAACAATGATAAGTGAGGTTTATTTGTAGTTTTCTGGGAGACAATTTTTGTTAGGTTTTGATATCTAAATTATATTTATTTCACAAAACAAATTTGGAAGCTTCCTTTAACTTTCATGCTGTGAAACAATTTACATAGACTTCATGTTATCTGCTTTTAAGAAGTTGATAGAATTCCCTTGTGAACACCTGGTGCCAGTATTATTTGAGGAGTGGCTCTTCGCCACTTTCTGTAGCTCAACTGTGATGATTATTCTGCTGAGATTTTCTTGAAGTCAATTTTAGTAAATTATATTTTTCTAGGAACATCTATCTTATCTACGTTTTCAAACTCTAGCATAGACTTAAACAAAATAGTTTCTTAAAAGTACTGCAATTTCTCTGATTTGTAGTTATTTTTCTTTCATGTCTTATTTTATGTATTTATGCCTTTTTTCTTTCTTGATTATATAAGCTAATGATGCCAATTTTACTGACTGTTTTCAATGAACCAGTTTTTGTATCCATTTTAACATTTTTATATTTTATTTATCAAATCAATCTTTAATACGTTCTGATTTCCTTAGATTTATTTTGTAATTATCCTAAATGCTTGGTTTATATTTATAATTTTTTTTTTTTTTTTTTTTTTTTTGTTGAGACAGAGTCTCGCTTTGTCGCCCAGACTGGAGTGCAGTGGCCGGATCTCAGCTCACGGCAAGCTCCGCCTCCCGGGTTCACACCATTCTCCTGCCTCAGCCTCCCGAGTAGCTGGGACTACAGACGCCCGCCACCTCGCCCGGCTAGGTTTTTGTATTTTTTAGTAGAGACGGGGTTTCACCGTGTTAGCCAGGATGGTCTCGATCTCCTGACCTTGTGATCCGCCCGTCTCAGCCTCCCAAAGTGCTGGGATTACAGGCTTGAGCCACCGCGCCCGGCCCATATTTATAATTTTTTATTTTTATAATTTTGTTTTATTTTTAGTTAACATGCAATAATTGTACATATTTATAGGACCCAGTGATATTTGGGTACATGTGTACCATGTGGGATGATCAAATAAGAGTAATCTGCATATCTATCACTTCAAACATTTCTTGTGTTGGAAACATTCAAAATCCTCTCTTCTAGCAATTTGAAAATACACAATAAATTATTGTTAACTATAAGTTAACCTACAGTGCTGTGGAACTCTAGAACTTATTTCCCCTATCTAGATTTATATATATGTATTTTTTTCCCCTGAGATGGAGTTTTGCTCTTTTGCCTAGGCTGGAGTGCAGTGTTGTGATCTCGGCTCGGCTCACTGCAACCTCTGCCTTCTAGTTTCAAGGGATTCTCCTGCCTCAGCCTCCTGAGTAGCTGGAATTACAGGCGTCCACCACCACGCTCGGCTAATTTTTGTATTTTTAGTAGAGACAGGGTTTCACCATGTTGGCCAGGCTGGTCTCGAACCCCTGACCTCATGACCTACCCCCCTCGGCCTCCCAAAGTGCTGGGATTACAGGTGTGAGCCATGGCGCCTGGCCTAGAGTTATATTTTTAACAATTACCTCTTTATATCTTATTTACTCATCTGGGCCCTTCCTGACTGGGCTGATCCACCACCACTATGATGTGCTATTCATTCGAGGTTTTATTACCTGTGCCTTCCCACTAGAGTGGAAGATCTGTGATGACAAGAGCCCTGTTCATTGTATACGTAGCACCTGGAATAGAATATGCCATATAGTTGGTGTTCAGCCAATACTTGTTCAACTAATAATTGAATAATCCTCTACTTATACACGTCACAGGACAGAAACAAGGGCTTACTGATGAGTTACATGAAGTGAGTAAGACAGAAGACACATCCATGATTGTTCCTAACATTCTGGCTCACCAGTGGAAATAATGTGGCAGTATTTAATGAGTTTGTATGTTCTACTTTTGAGCTACCTCTCACATAGATGATTCAATATAGTTTTTATATTCTAAGAGATATTTAAAAATGAATTTTTAAAATTTGGCAATCGACTTTTTAGTACTGACATTCAAGGATCATCAGATATTTAAGGAAAGACTCAATCATGAGAGAAAACAAACTAAAACACATAGAAAAATGAAACCTGGAGGAAGAAAAAACATAGAGGGAGTAGAACATAGTTGAAACATGTCTAATGATTTTTTTTTTCATTGACTGGAACCTTTTCTGTTGAAATATTGGGTATATAGGCAGAAATTGGTGGATTAGTATATTTACTAATGGGAAAAAGAGGATTGTCCTAATGTTGCCTGTCAAAGATTTTAAGGGCTGAAATGGGTCAGAGAGAAGAGAGATTGAAGGTTTGGAGACTGAGGAAAAGATGTGAGATAGTCATTGTGGGGACTTTAATGAATGACTTCTCTAGGGAAATATGGAATGGAAATGCTCAATGAAGTTACTCATTTGAGGCTGAGGAGCATGAATTTGTAGGAACATGAGCTCATCCAGTTATGAAATACTCTCAAGTAACACTCAGCTGCTTAGAAGCAAACACAGAATGTTAAATAGTCATTTAAATGTGGGGTTATTTCACATTTAGAAGGGTCAGGAAATTAGAGTATTGTATGATTTATTTATATAAAAGCTATATTAGGGAAATTTTCAAACATACTCTGAAACAGAATAGTAGAAAGAACTCCACGTGCCTGAAGCCTTGTTTTAAAAAAAAAATAGCATAAGAATAACCCAAACCGCCCCATTCTCCACTCCTTTGCCCTCTGTTGGATTAATTCAAAGCAAATCACAGATACAGCTCATTTCAGCTGTGAATACTGAAGCTGTTTTTGAAGGGTGAGTATAATGATTGACCAGTAATCCAAACTGAATACGAAAGGAAGAGAGGAGAGGCCTGAGAGAGGGATAGAGAATATAGAAGTGTCAATGAATTGAAAGCCTGTGATGTTTCTATGGCAGCCCTTGAGCAAATAAAATGGAAAAATAAGAGGTAGTGATAGGAGAGTGATTTACTTAATGCTTAATTTGTGATTTGTTTGGATTTTTAATAAAGATCGATAGTGAGAGAGTCAATCAACAAAACAATGTGCACAATCCTTTCTCTCAAATCTTTTTTACTTAGCGATTCACTTTCTAATAGAAATCAATATAAATCTTTCAAAATTTTGAAATTAGTGAATACATGTTCTAAGTAGTTCAAACAATGCATCAAGGCATAAAATAAATTATAAATATTTCATTTACTTCCCAGATACCCAGTGACACCACTCAGAAGACCTCTGTGAATTATTTTTGGTATATTTGTCCAGAAACTTTGTATGTACATATATATGCATACAAATATATAAGTATTATGAAAAAAAGAAATACAGATGGAATCATAAAATATCTCCTTGCTTTTTGCACGATGTATTGGAAATCTTTTCATATCAGGAAACATGCGTCTATCTCATTTAAAAGAGGTTAACATAATATTCATTTCAGACATTCAATTCCCCTCATTCATGAATAGTGCAGCTGTGAAGAGGCTCTTGCACATATTTTTGCTTATTTATACAAAACCATGCTTAGAAAAAATTCTTAGTAATTTTTAGAATGAAAAGTGTTTTATGCATTATTAATTTTGATAAATAGTTCCACATTATTTTGGTTATATCTTTGAAAGATGGAGACAAAATGCATTTCAAACTTCTGCTCAGAAACCTTCCCAAGTAATCTAAATGTGTTTAAAAGGCATGTGGAGGGAGAAACAGAGTTTTCAGGAACTCAAGTTTCAGAACATTCTTTTATTTTGGTGGTTATACAACCCTGCTGCACAGCAGAATCACCTGGAGAGCTTAGAAAATTGTGTAAGTTCTAACACTAGAAATTCTGACTTAATAGATCTGAGATTGGGTTTGAACATTGGTATTTTCAAAAATCAACCCTAGAGATTCTAATGTGTAGCCCAGTGCGTAGAATCACTGCTTTAAAGAGAGCAAGGGGAGGTAGAGGGCTCAGGTAAAGAATATGACAGCACCACTAAGATTGTACCCATGAAGCAAAAGAGAGATGATCAATCTATATAAAAAGCCACATCAGGGGGAAAGGGTTAGATGAGGGTTGGAGAAGAAAAGAAGAGAGAAAAGAGAGGTCTAGGTGAGGGAATGGCAGAGCCGGTTAGGTCAGGTCCTGTGGTCTTCTTGGGTGCCAGTCACAGAGTCCACTGTTTTGGGTAAAGATGAAGTCGGTGCTGAAGCTGCTTCCATGCTCTTCTCAACCCAGGGTTATCCTTAATCAGTAGAATTGAGTGGCTGGCAGGGTAGGCAGCCATGATGATCTGGCACAAAGTATTCCACAGACTGTTGATGTCAAACATGTTGGACAGGTAGATAAACAGAGCAACTGCATTGAAAATGTAGAGAATGAGAAAGTAGCTGGTAGCTTTGATGGCCCCAATGTGAGCCTCCATGCTAGGGTCCTTGGACCCTGTGGCATTGCTTCCCATGTGTAGGGTGTGTCTCTTGAGAGAGAGGATCAGCAGAATGGCTGCCAGGATGAACATGATCAGAGGAATCACAATCCCTAGGTTAAAGAAAAAAGCCAAACTGACCACACTGATCTCAGAGAAGTATGTTTTCTCAGTGGAGTTGGAAGAGTGGATAGGGAAAGAATTGTCACAATACCCAGTGCAGATGTTGAT
The DNA here is from genome assembly GCF_043159975.1 of Macaca nemestrina. Taxonomy (NCBI): domain Eukaryota; kingdom Metazoa; phylum Chordata; class Mammalia; order Primates; family Cercopithecidae; genus Macaca; species Macaca nemestrina. The sequence continues at coordinate 15,598,078 of NC_092128.1, forward strand.
GCAGAACATGCTGTGACTGAAGGAAATAAACACAGACAGCCATAGAAGCCAGGGTATCAATCCAGAAATTCTCCACCTCAGCTTGAGGAAAAGGGGGTAGGAGAAATTGGCAATCTTCACAAAGTAGAAGAAACTGAGCCAGGCAGCAAACCACAGGCTACAAAAATTTAAGAATATAAAACTTATTTTGAATGCATAATATACAGCGTCTTCAGAATAAAAACTTAGGGAGGTTGAGCTGATGGTAATTTCTAACATCATGAGGCTCTGGAGAGCTATTCTGGATACACTCAGGAAAACCAGGATCCTGCCACTTGTGGAAACTGACTTATTTTGAACCCATTCAGCTGCATGTATAGCCGTGATGAACCCATTTGCAATGATACCAGTGAGGTATTCAGCAAGTAAAACTGCTAAAGTTAAGGTGATGAGAAATGGCGACAATTCACTTTCTGCAGGATCGCAGAGTTTAATCATCCTGAGCTGTTGCTTCCCTTTGGTGTTTGGAGGAAAACATCTCCCTAGCATTTGATGGGCAGATTCTTGATAACTCCCAGTATTCGTGTCACAGGAGGAAGCAGTTGATGCATCATTTCCAAATTCACTCTATTTGTTTATTTCAGAATTCTTAGCTCTACATCTAGAGATGCAAATGTTGGAAGGATTTGGTTTCTAGTCCTCTCCCTATTTTTGAATATGTTGGTAGTAGTTCAATAATGAGGCCCAGGGAAGCACTTGAGTAGACTCTCTTGAAAAGCAGCTAACATGGTACTGAGGTCCGTGTTCTTTGGTAGCTTCAGTTAATTTGAACACTGGTTGACTGATCATCATTTAACTTACTTTCACTTGTGACTGCAGAAAATGACTGAAAATAACTGCTACACACACACACTTCTTATTTTGTGCTAGGAAATGTTCAAATTATTTATTTATAATGACTACATTTAAACCTCACAATAACCTTATGAGCATGTGCTTCTACTACCTCCATTTTGCAGATGAAGAAACTAAGGCATACAGAGGTTAAATAATGTGGCCAACATTACACAACTAGAGTGTGAAAGAACCGGGATTCACACCCAAGTCACCTGGTCCCAGAGTTCCTTCTCCTATCCACCACGTTATGCTGTCTAGACCTGTGGATTCTTTTGTGTGCCCAAGACTAAATGCAGGGTTGCTTCCACTGTGACATTTTTTTCCTGGTAGCCTTTTATGTCCCTACCCCTCTAAAGAAAAATCAATAAAGCAAGAAGACACTGATTTTCAAGAGATAGGACTCTCTTTTCAAAGTAAATTACTTGAGAGGTAATAAATTTAATTATACATAAAAGATCGTACACACACAGACACACACACACATTCACCTTTCATTTTAAGCAAAACTAGGAAAATAAGAGTTGAAGGTAAAACTCCCTAGTTCTTAGTAAAGTAAGCGTAGGGTGCTGAGAGTAAAAGCAATGCCCCAATTCATCCAATTTTGGAATATTAAAACCAAAAGAAAGGAAAAAAGAATCACTTTTATCTTAAGGAAGTTTTTCTGATTTTAAAATGTAAGCATAGGACACATAATGATAAAATGAACTTTTCATTTCAGAGTAAATTAATTTTTATGAATGTATATAACTTTAAAATAATGATGAAGTAATTTTCATAAAGAGAAGGTTGGTGGGTGAGAAGTCTCAGAAAATCTTTATAACATTTGATTTTTACTTAAAGCTTTTTAAAAACAAGGCAAGAACTCATAAACATTTTCTGGCTTGATTAATGATTTTAGATGAGTTGTTATGAATTTTACATCTCATTTGAAAATCTCTATTCCTGAACAAATATTGCCCTTGAATACAGTGTAATAGACAACTGCTCCTCCCTGCTTGTTTCTGCTCATTTGCACGAGTAGACCTGGAGTATCTCAGGACCTCCAGTTTGGTTTTAAGGAGGATTTTTCTTGCCACTGGCTTTCCCCTACTTTTGCTGATCCAGGCTTTCAAGAGTGGGAGGAGAAACAGGACATGGTCCCTTCAGAGGCTGTTGCGTCTTTCCTCATTTGATTTGCTTATCCATGTATCCCACTCCGAGCTCCTAGCCCATGCCGGACACCCAGGAGGCAGTACATAGATACTTGCTTTGATGTATGGCCTTAGCGAAGACCTTCAGCTCAGAGAAGCTCTTTATGAGGGACATGAGGGGGAATGGCAGTTTCACATCTCCTCAGATTTGAAAATCTGCAGGTCCTATGCCTAATCGAGTGTCAGAGCATAAACAGCAAGGCTGAGGGAGAACACAGCAGACTGTGAAGAACATCTGTGTAAGAAACACTGGTCGGTGACAGAGAGGACAGATGGAGGGGAAGCAGAGACAGAGCAGCAGGATGAGAAAGAGCTCAGACAGGGTCTGGCTTCACAGTGTAGGGTGCTGCAGAGGCTGTGGGCAGCAGCTGGCTCCACAGACATCACCAAAGGCGTTTCAGAAGACGCTCTGCTTGCCATAGCTTATGAAAGAGGTGCTTCCTGCAATGGAAAGAGTTTTGTTCATGGAAATTTCCAGGGGCAATCTGAGGGGAGATGAAATAACCTTTCTGGGTGAAAAGATGATCTTCTTAAAGTAACACTGTTGGACTAGTTCTTAAATGGCACCTTCAGTTTCCTAAATACATCTTGGATGTATTCAACTCCTATTTCTAATATTAGGTTGGTGCAAAAGTAATCGTGGTTTTTGCCATTACTTAAAAAAAAGGCAAAAACCACAACTGCTTTTGCATCAACCTAATAATTAAGGAAAGCTCATGAAGAAAACTCTGATCCATTAAGGACATAGGGAATAGTTTTTAAAAGTCTAGTTTATTTGGCTATATTTTTAACTTATTATTGTGAAATAACTTTTGACATAGAGATGAGTTGTAAAGATAGTACAGACAATTCCCATATATCCTCCACCCAGCTTCCACTAATGCTTACATCTTACATAATCATGGTACAATGATCAAACGTAGGAAATTAGTATTGTTACAATACGATCAGCTCAATTTTTGGCTTCATTTGGACTTTTCCAGTTTTTCCACTAACGTCCTTTTTTTCTGTTTGGAGACCCAGTCCAGAATACCACATGGTAATTCATTGTTGTTTCTTTCGTCTCTTCCAATTCAAAACAAATTCTTGGTCTTTCCTTTTCTTTTATGATCTTGACAGTTTTGAAGAGTCCTGGTCAGGTATTTTGCAGTGTATTCTTTGATTTGGGTTTGTCTTTGTTTTCTCATAATTATACTGGGTTAATGGATTTTGGGGAAGAATACCACAGAGATGATGTGCCCCTCTGACTGCAGGGACCCATGATGTCAGTGACTTTTACTAGTGAAGTTAACGTGATCACTTAGTTAAGGTGGTGTCTGACTAGTCTCTCTACGATAAAGTTACTCTTTTTTTCCTTTTGTGCTCTATCAATTAGAAGTAAGTCACTGAGTCTGGCCCACACTCAAGGGGAAATGAATCACACTTCACCTCCCAGAGGAGAACTCTTGAAGAATTTGTGGACATTATTTTAAAAACCAACACAGAAATATTCTGCAGGAGATACTTTGAAGCTATGCAAATATCTTCTTTTTCCTACAACTCTGATCCACTGATTTGAGTATTCATGAGGGCATGCTGCCTGCAGCAATTAACATTACTGTGGTGTTACACTTTTTTGTTTTCCTCTTTTCTTTCACCTTTATTAATTAGAATTCTTCTTTAGGAAAGAATCGTTCCTCCTCTCCCACTTATTTACTTCATCAAACATTTATTTGTATTCCTGTGCACTCATGGATTTTTATTTTATATTTTCACTTGCAACTCTTATCAAAAATCAGTGGACTATATTTGTGTGGGTCTATTTCTTCACTGTCTCTTCTATTCTATTTATCTATGTATCTGTCTGTCTATCTATCTATCTATCTATCTATCTATCTATCTATCTATCTATCTATCTATCTTCTATCTACCCTTCTGTAAAAAACACACTGTTTAATTATTGCAACTTTATAATAAGCCTTGAAGTCTGACAGTGTGAATCCTCAAACTTTATTCATGCTTTTCAGAGTTGTTTTACTGTGAGTGGAGTCTCTGGAAAAATGTTTGAGCAAATTCTTTTCAGCAGTAACTTTGGTTAATTTTAAGATTGTTTTTCTTTAACTTTCTGCAGTTTTTCTACCACGAATGCAGTTTGGATTTTATTAATATTAATATTATTATTATTATTTAATATGTCTTGCTTGGCATTCAGAAGGGACTCTAGATATAACATTTTATATATATATTTTTAAATTGAAAAACTTTCAGCAATTTTTATTATTATTATTTTTGAGATGGAGTCTTGCTCTGTCACCCAGGCTGGAGTGCAGTGGCATGACCTTGGCTCACTGCAACCTCTGCCTCCCGGGTTCAAGTGATTCTCCTGCCTCAGCCTCCTGAGTAGCTGGGATTACAGGCACACACCACCATCCCTGGCTACTTTTTGTATTTTTAGTAGAGACGAAGTTTCACCATGTTGGCCAGGCTGGTCTCAAACTCCTGACCTCAGGCCATCCACCTGCCTCAACCTCCCAAAGTGCTGGGATTACAGGCGTGAGCCACAGTGTCTGGCCCAGCAATTATATCTTTACATACTGCTTCTCAGACTTTTCTTCCATTCTCTTTACCTGGAATTACAATTAGACTCAGTTTTTCTTAACTGTTTTTCCAAGTTTTTAATATTTTTGACTCTGTATTTTATATTCTGAAGGCAACTATGTAATTTACCATGTGTGAAAAGGGTGCAACAATAATTAAAAGCATATAATTACTTAAAATACAAATTTATTGGCTCAAATTACTTTTATTATTTGTTGGTAGTCTGATAAAATAGATCTATTCTAAAAGTATTCTATGAAATCTTTCTAAAAACCACATATCCTGCTTTCTAAAGCAAAATAAAAAGTATTTCTTTGTATTACCTGAACATTAAAAATAATATAAGCAGACAGACAATTTTTTGTTACATATTAATTTATTTTTTAATTTTAATTTAATTTAATTTAATTTTTTAGACAGGGTTTTGCTCTGTGCCTAGGCTGAAGTGCAGTGGCATGATCTCAGCTCACTACAACCACCACCTCTTGGGCTCAAGCAGCCCTCCCACCTCAGCCCAGTAGCTGGCACTACAGGCATGCACCATCATGCCTGGCTAATTTTTGTATTTTTTGTAGGAATGAGGTCTCACTATGTTATCCAGGCTGGTCTCAAACTCCTGGGCTCAAGTGATCTTCCTGCCTTGGCCTCCCAAAGTGCTGGGATTACAGGAATAAGCCACCATGCCTGGCCTTTATTAATGTACTTTAATGAGCTTTTTAGTTATATTTATTTCTGATACCATGTCATTGATACTTTTTCTGAATAATGTATTTTTTAAAATACCTGTTTTGATTGCTCTTATTTTTGTGAAATTGCCTACAGTATTCTTTTAAGTTGCATTTTATGGTTAACACATTTGAAATGATTGACAATTATTGTTGCACCCTTTTCACACATGAACTCTTCTCTGATGATTGAGAAAATAGTTCTTTATAGGTTGAGATAACTAGTGTGTGTGAAGTAAGTTCTGCTACATGGAGTCTGTTCTCAACTGTAACTTTTTAAAACTGAATTATGTAAATATTTTAGCTTCCATTCAGAAAACCTTTCTTTAAAATATTTTGTGACAAAAATAATCAGGTAAATTTTCTCTATTTATGATTCTTTTAAAGGTTTCACCAAATCTAAATCATGCAAAATTCTAGTCTTCAATTTTACTTTATAATAATACAGGATATCTATTTATCTAATCAAAAATAATAACTACACCAAAATATTCCTTTCGAGAAAATAAGATATTCTAGCGTAATTTTTAAATTTTGAAATTATATCTTCTCCATCATTGAGCATACATGACTTAATTTGTTTAGTTTCTTTACTACTTTTGTAGGGATAAATGTCAATACTCAGTGTCTTACTATTTGTAAGTTGTATTTCAATCATTGTGATTTTCTCAAAGCTTTAAAAGCTGAACCATTTTTTTGTTGCATTTGTTTAATACTTTGATTATATATTTCCCTCTAATTTTCCACAAAAGCAATCAAAATTTAGAGAAATTGTTTACCAAAACATTCAATATAATCGTAAGAAAGTTTGGTTCATATACAAAGTACTTCTTCAAAGACTCAAACATATGTAAAGAATGATTGATGAGAGGGAACAAAAAGAGAGAACAAGCATATTGCTATGCTGAAGTATTTTTAGTATTCAAGATGAGATTCATCATACAAGTTTAGTAGGTCAGTTATTCTGCCGACATAAAAAATTTTGCAAAGTTTATCAATTATAACTTCTGTTTTGATGGATAAAGTATCTCTGATTACTTGAATATTTTTAATTATGTTTGTACCTCAGAAAATTTCAATTGTCTTCATATTTCACAGATGTTTTAATTTAGTAAGACCCTAAGCCTTTATTGTGACACTGTGCTCCACTAAAATTTGTGTTTATGTTATTAACTGCAAAACAAATAATTTAAAATTTTGCCTTTTTAAATGAGTTTCAGTAGCACATACTGAAAGGTCAGATATTTCATCTTCAACAGAAATAACTTTTTTTTTTTTTTTGAGACAGAGTCTCACTCTGTCACCCAGGCTGGAGTGCAGTGGCACAAATCTTGGCTCACTGCAACCTTCGCCTCCCAGGTTCAAGCAATTCTCCTGCCTCAGCCTCCTGAGTAGCTAGGATTACAGGCATGCACCACCATGCCCAGCTAATTTTTGTATTTTTAGTAAAGGTGGGATTTCGCCATGTTGGTGAGGCTGGTCTCGAACTCTTGACCTCAGGTGATCTACCCGTCTTGGCCTCCCAAAGTGCTGGGATTACAGGCGTGAGCAACCTCCTGGCCAGAAAGAACTTTTAAAAGCTTTACTTTTATTTCATGAATGGGATGAACACAATCTAACCATTATTTGAATTAACTAATTTTTCGATTTGAAAGACTCTGGTAAAATTGATACAAAACTGATGTCATGTAATTGGGAATTTTTTCTTCTACAGATGGATTCAACATATTATTAGCTTTCAATTCCTTTTTTGTACGCACAGAAAAACCTTGGAATTGAAAATGAATACTTGGGAATTATACTTCTTTCTTTCCCATTTAGAAGTCTTTTATTTCTTGCCTAATTGCTCTGGCTAGGACTTTCAATACTATGTTTAATAGAAGTGGTGAAAGTGTGCATCTTTGTCTTGTTCCTGATCTTAGAGAGCAAGATTTTAGTTTTTCATCTTGAGGATGATGTTAGCTGTGGGCTTGCCATATACGGACTTTATTATGTTGAGGGACATTCCTTCTGTATCTAGTTTGTTGAGACTTTTTTTTTATGAAAAGGTGTTGAGATTTGTCAATCTTTTTTTACTGCATCTGTTGCGAGGCTTGTGTGATTTTTGTCCTTTATCCTGTTAAGTGGTATATGACATTTATTGATTTGCATTTGCAAAACCATCCTGGCATCTCAGGGATAAACCTGACTTGGTCAGGATGTAAGATTCTTCTAATGGGCTGTTTAATTCTGTTTATAATATTTTGTTCAGAATTTTAAATTTATTTTCACAGGGATATTGGCCTGTCATTTTCTTTGCTTGTAGTGTCTTTGTCTGGCTTTGATATAAAGGTGATGTTGGGCTCATAAAATAATTTGGAAGTTTTCCTTTTTACATTGTTTTGGAAGAGTTTGTAAAAGTCTGGCATTAATTCTTTAAGTGTTTGGCAGAATTTACTAGTGAAGCCATCTGGTCCTGAAATTTTTTTTTTGTTTGGAAATTTCTTTGTTTGGAGATGTGGCACACATCTGTAGTTTCTGCTACTCGGGAAGCTGAGGCAGGAGGATCCCTTGAGCCCAGGAGTTCAAAGTTACAGTGATCTGATCTTTTAACTTTGATTTTTTAGAGACAGGATCTCACCATGTTGTGTAGGCTGGTTTGGAACTCCTGACCTCGAGCCATTCTCACATCTCAGCCTCCCGAAGTGCTGGGATTACAGGTATGAGCCACCACACCTGGTCAAGTTGGGAGGCTTCGGATTACTAATTCAGTCTCCTTACTCGTTATTGGTCTCTTCAGATTTTCTGTTTTTCATGATTCATTCTTGATAGGTTGCATGTCTCTAGGAATTTATTTCTTCTCATTTATCTAATTTGTTGGTGTTTAATGTTCATACGAATCTCTTAAATGTCCTTTTCATTTCTGTAGCATCAGTTGTAACGTTTCATCTTTCATTTCCAGTTTTATTTATTTGATTCTTCCCTCTTTATTTCTTATTTAGTTTAGATAGCAGTATTGGACCAAAATGAAAGGTCACACTCTACTGAAAGATAGAAATCAAATGCATCTTCTGCAGATACACATTGATGTCATTTTAGGCATAGTCTTTTTAAAGTGGCAACTAATTTTTCAAGTCAATGTTGAGGCTCCCGCAGCAAATTTGGTCTAGGGCTTTCAAGTAGTCAGTGATGTTATTATAGCCATTACGATAGATGGTAAATGGCAACAAACATATTGTGCAAGTTACATGTTCATCATCAACTTCCTTGAAAAATGAAAATTCAGTAATTAATTTTCATTATCATACATTTTGTTTTCTTGAGCTCATTATGCCAAAAGCTTGATTGAAAAAAATGTCAAATAATCAAATAAGTAGTTGTAGATATTTACGCCTTACAAAAAATGACAAATTATCATTACAGGAACATTCAGACCTCTCTTTATATGTTCTATAACAGGACTGCTCAGCCTCTATTTCCTACTCGCTTTTCCTGTACAGTGAAGCTATAATTTCTCACCTTTTCCCACTGTTCTTATCAACTAGTGATCTGAAGTTTTCATAAAATTCTCAGGTCACAGCAAGAGCCTTGGCACGGCTGGTGAGTGGGGCGGGCCGGCCTTGGCAGCAACATTGTTTACCTTCGCATTACTATCTATGGCTGGAGAGAGAGGGCTGTCCTGAGCCACTTGCTTAGGAGTGCACTTTATTTTTGCAGTAAGTTCCCTGGATAGCCTCCTTCAAAAAGAGGTATTAGCGTCCTTCTATTTACGGAAACTATAGGGAACACCCAGCTGGGTTTTTAGGGGAGTAGCTCATATATTACTAGAGAAGACCTTCGTAGAAGTTGGAGTACAAAATGAAAGTGCCAAATTCATCCTGTCATATTTTAACGTAGCAGACTAAAAATTAAAAATAGGGCACAAATGCTAAATCTAGAGAGGGCACTGGAGCAAAAGGCATAGACTAATATGCTTGTGGGAAATTTCTCTAGCTCTAGCAAAATTCTTTAACATCATATTCTAATTTACAACTATTATTGGGTCCATTTCACAGTTTATTCCTTTTATTTGTGTCTTTAAAAACTTCAGTGAATATATTTTTCCTTTGCAAAATTTCTAATGGGTTACTTTTCCTGTTTACTTCTTTTTGTTTTATTTCTGCCCCTTTAAAAAAATTTCTGCCCTTTTAAGATTATACCATTAGTTAAACATTAGCCCGGCATTAGGTTTCTATGTTGTGTCTTACAGTTTGGGTCTGGTGTTTCATCTTGAACCAGGGAGTCTCTCCTTTCTCCATAGTCACCCTCCCTGTCTAGCAGTTTCACTGTGTTTCAGTCCCTTCTTCCTGGTGCTGTGGTTTCCCAGTGAAGAGCCAAGATTCTTGCCTGGGGCTAATATTGTTGGTATTGCAGATACTTAGTTTCTATGAGTTGCAGCTCTTTCAGGTGTGTACATTTCTGGTAAACACCTGACTCCTGGTTATATGTAGTTTTCCTTCAAAATGGTGTCTTTTCCTCTTACTGTATTTCTATTTTTTTTTTTTTTTTTTTTTGAGACGGAGTCTCGCTGTCACCCAGGCTGGGGTGCAGTGGCATGATTATGGCTCACTGCAAGCTCTGCCTCCTAGGTTCACGCCATGCTTCTGTCTCAGCCTCCCGAGTAGCTGGGACTACAGGTGCCCGCCACCACACCTGGCTAATTTTTTGTATTTTTAGTAGAGACGGGGTTTCACAGTGTTAGCCAGGATGATCGCGATCTCCTAACCTCGTGATCCACCCGCCTTGGCCTCCCAGAGTGCTAGGATTACAGGCGTGAGCCACCGCGCCCGGCCCACCTCTCACTACTTTTCTGACCCTAACACCAGACTAGAATTTTAATGAGTTTTACAAAATTTTGATTTTCTTGCTAAGGACCATAAAAATGTGTCCTTAGCTGAAAAGCCTACACCAAAAGAAACATATCAAATGTCTTGTAACCATTTATTGCCATTGATATCTGATTTCATGCAATTGTTTTCTTTTTCTTTCCTTCCTGTAGGAGTTGCTGTTGGGGCTCCACTGTCTTTCCTTAGTAACGATCATTCTTGAACATGGTGAAACTTATTTTAGTTTGTGTTCCTCTAGGGACAGACTTTAAGACCAAGATTTGAGTAGAAATATTTTTTAGTTTTTAATTTTTTTAATACTCAGACAATATAAGGTTTTAAAAAATAACGGTACATTATTAGGCCAGTTCCCACAGTGGAACACGGAAGCTTCATCCTGAGAGGAATCTCTGGCAAGTGCTGTGAAACATGTGACTCATAGTTCTCACATCTCACAGACAGAAAAGCGTGGGTTCTCCATGACAATTTTCCCGTCATTGGTTGAGGGTTGCTCTTCAGGGTTTTTAGTGACCCCATCCCCACTTACCCCTGAAGTCTGCAGTGTGTGGGCAAAATGACCTTTCCTGTCTCTGGTAGAAGTCCACTAGCACAGAGAGGCAGGTATGGCAGGTTGAAATTGCTCAGAGGGCACAGGGATGGTAGGGTTCGAGGGATGGACAAGGCACTAACGATAGCTCCTGCGGCTTCTTACTGTACACACCTGCAACTCCAACCTTGGGGAATCTCTTGGAGTGCAAGACCATACTTCTACTCTTCGTTTCTGTGAGACTGACTATTTTAGTTACCTCCTGTAAGTGGAATCTTGCAGTATTTGTACTTCTATGCCTGGCTTATTTCATTTAGCAACATATTCTCCTGGTTACAGGTTCATTCATGTTTTTTTGTTTTTGTTTTTGTTTTTTGGAGATGGAGTCTCACTCTGTCACCCAGGCTGGAGTGCACTGGTGCAATAGTGGCTCACTGCAACCACCGCCTCCCAGGTTCAAGCAGTTCTCCTGCTTCAGCCTCCTGAGTAGCTGGGATTACAGGTGTGCACCACCACGCCTGGCTAATTTTTTGTGCTTTTAGTAGAGACAAGGTCTCACCATATTGGCCAGCCTGGTCTTGAACTCCCAAGCTCAGGTGATCCGCCTGTCTTGGCCTCCCAAAGTGCTGGGATTGCAGGTATGCACCACATGCCTGGCCAGTGTTTCGTTTTTTTAAAGCCTGAATAACATCCCATTATGATATTACATATATACAAATATATATGAACATCCCATAATATTCCATATATATAAAAATTTCTTTATGACACATAAATAAATTTTTGAGAGTTTTATTATAATTTATTTACCCATTTGTCCATTGGTTGTTTCTATATCCTAACTATTGTGAATAATCCTGCAGTGAACATGGAAGTGCAGTGCTGGTGTCTCTTCAAGATTTTGATTTCACTTTTTTGGATACATATGCACAAATGAGATTGCTGGATCATATAGTGGTTCTATTTTTATTTTAAGGAAGCTTCATGCTATTTTTCATAGCAGCTTTACCATTTTACATTCTCAACAACAGCGTACAGCATTCCAATATCACCTCCTCCTCCCCAGCACTTATCTTCCTTTTTTTAAAATCATAACCACTATAACAGGTGGGAAATGACATTTCCTTGTGGTTTTGATTTGCATTTCCCTGATGATTAGTTATGTTGAACACCTTTTCATATGCCTGTTAGCCATTTGTATGTCTTCTTTGGAGAAATAGCAATTCGACTCTTTTCTCCATTTTGTAACTTTTTTTTTGTTTTTTTATTAGACTGAGTCTTGCTCTGTTGCCAGGCTGGAGTGAAGTGGCGCAATCTCAGCTCACTGCAACCTCTGCCTCCCAGGTTCAAGTGATTCTCCTACCTCAGCCTCCTGAGTAGGTGGGACTACAGGCACCCACCACCATGCCTGGCTAACTTTTTGTATTTTTTTTTTTTTAGTAGAGATAGGGTTTCACCATGTTGGCCAGGATATTCTCAATCTCTTGACCTCGTGATCCACCCTCCTCAGCCTCGCAAAGTGCTGGGATTACAGGTATGAGCCACCATGCCTGGCCCATTTTGTAATTTTTTATTTACTTATTTACTTATTGCTATTGAATTGTAGGAGTTTCTTATATTTTTTGGATATTAAACCCTTATCAGATACATGATTTGCAACTATTTTCTCCTATCCCACAGGTCGCCTTTGAATTCTGTTGATTATTTCTTTTGCTATGCAGAAGTTTATAGTTTGATAAAAACTCTCAACATACTGGGTATAGGAGGATTTTTTCTCAACATAATAAAGGTTATATATGACAAACCTGCAGCTACTATTATAAGCAACAGTGAAAAATAGAAAGCTTTTCCTCTAACACCAGGAACAAGATGAAGATGCCCCCTCTTGCCACTTCCATGCAACATAGTACTTGATATGGTTTGAATTTGTGTCCCCTCCTGAATCTCATGTTGAATTAGAGGAGGGACCTGGTGGGAGGTGAATGGACCATGGGTAGAGATTTTCCCCTTGCTGTTCTCCTAATAGTGAGTGAGTTCTCACGAGATCTGATGGCTTAAAAGTGTGTAGCACTTCTCCCCTCGCTGTCTCTCCTGCCACAATGTGAAGAAGGTCCTTGCTTCCCCTTCACCTTCTGCCATGATTGTAAGTTTAGTGAGACCCCCCACCAAGTCATGCTTCCTGTAAAGTCTGCAGAACAGTGAGTCAGTTAAATCTATTTTTTCATAAATTACCCAGTCTCAGATAGTTCTTTATAGCAATGTGAAAATGGATTAATACAGTACTGGAAGTTCTAACCAGGTCAATTAGGCAAGAACAAGAAACACAAGTCATTTAAATCAAATCACAAGGCATTCAGATGAAATCAGAAAGGAAGAAGTAAAAGTATCTTTGCTCATAGATGACATGATACTGTATGCAGAAAATCCCAAAGACACTTCCAAAAAACTTAGAGTGAATAAACAAATTCATTAAAGTTACAGGATACGAAATTCACCTATGAAAATTTGTTGAGTTTTTATATACTAACAATGAATCATCTAAAAAGGAAATTAAGAAAACAATTCCGTTTACAAAAGCAGCAAAGAGAATAAAATAGAATAAACCAAACCAAGAAGGTAAAGGACATACACACATATCAAAACATTGATGAATAAAACTAAAGAAGATACAAATAAATGGAAAAACATCCTGTGTTCATGGATTGTAAGACTTAATGTTGTTAAAATATGCATACTATCCAAAGCAATATATGGATTCAATGCTATCCCCATTCAATCCCAATGGCATTTTTAATAAAAATAGAGAAATTGATCTGAAAATTTATATGAAAACACAAAAGACCCCAAATAGCCAAAGTGATCTTGAGGAAGAACAAAGCTGGAGGTATCATACTTCATGATTTCAAAATATATTACAAAGCTTCAGTAATTAAAACTACAGGATACTGGTGTAAAGACATACACATAGACCAATGTAACAGGATAGAGAACCCAGACATAATCCTACTTATGTATGGTCAACTGATCTGTGACATGGGTACCAAGAATACATAATGGATAAAGGATAGTCTCTTCAACACATTTTGTTGAGAAAATTGAATGTTCACATGCAAAAGACTAAAACTGAAATATTATTTTATGCCATACACAAAAATCAACTCAAAGTAGGTAAAATACATTAAAGATTTAAACATAAGACTTGAAACTATAGAACTCCTAGAAGACAACACAGAGAAAAAAACTTCTTGATATTGGCATTAACAACGATTTCTTAGATATGACAACAAAAGCACAACAACAAAAACAAAAATAGACAGCAGGGGTATATTGAACTAAAAAACCTTAACTTTGGATAGGTTGGAATGGGGTACTGGTAGTGTTTTATTAAAACATGAATAATTATAAGTAAGAATAATTGTAAGAGTTAGGGCATTGGATGACTACTATGATTGGTTATAGAAACCCAGAAGAAGGCCAGGCACGGTGGCTCACACCTGTAATCCCAGCACTTTGGGAGGCCGAGGCAGGCGGATCACGAGGTCAAGAGATTGAGACCAACTTGGCCAACAAGGTGAAACCCTGTCTCTACTAAAAATACAAAAATTAGCTGGGTGTGGTGGCACGTGCCTGTAGTCCCAGCTACTCAGGAGGCTGAGGCAGGAGAATCGCTTGAACCTGGGAGGCAGAGGTTGCAGTGAGCCAAGATCATGCCACTGCACTCCAGCCTGGCAACAGAGTGAGACTCCATCTCAAAAAAAAAAAAAAAAAAAAAAAAAAAGACGACAAAAAAGAAGCAGAAAAGAATAATAAGAAACCCAGAAGAAATGACAGGGTCAGATAGGTATAGGTCAATGATCAACTCAAAATATAGTTTCAAAGTCAGAAGGCAGTTTAAAAAGAGTCTCACCTCTTGCAATTTTCAGTACACCTACAGAAAATCAGGGATGCTGAAAGTCAGACCTAAGATTTCATAGTAATGATGGCAGATTTAAAAAGGATTGAATTCACAGCCTTAGCAAAGATTCCTGTGATAAAGTTAGGACCCTTGTGAGGACTAAATATATTCTAGGACTTGGGATTAGGGGATTTGGATAGACACACATAAGAACATTGAATCCCCAGGTTTGCTGAACCTTTAAAGTTTGCTAGAAAAGAGCAAACTTCCTTTGCATAGAGACCATGCACAGACCTCATCTGAGATAATGTTTTGTCTTGTTCTTGAAATTTGCCCATCTCTTTCAACTCATTGATTTTAGACAATCACTAGGGCCAAGTATCAGTGTGGCCCAAGAAAGGAAGGACTGTCCCTGTAATGGAAAGGAAAAGATTACTCACCAAAGTGCTGGCTAACTTTTATCAACAAGAATGAGGTGAGGATGCCTGGGAATGGATTTTGACCATTTTGAATAATAGGAAACACAATAAAAGATTAATTAGAAAGAATTTTTTGACACAGAGGCTGTATTAGTTATCTATTGCTATGTAATGAATTCCCACAAATGTAGTGCCTTAGAAAACATGCACACACATTTATTATCTTTCAGTTTCTGGGGTCAGGAATTTTGGGCACAGATTAACTGGGTCCTCTGCTTCAGCATTTTTCACAGGCTATAGTCCAGGTGTTTGCCAGGGATATGTTCTTTCTGAAGGCTTAATTATGGAAGGGCATGGTTGTTGGCAGCATTCAGTTCCCTGTGGGTTTTGGACTGAGGGCCTTAGTTCCTTGCTAGCTGTTGGTTAGAGGCCACCTTCAATTTCTTGCCATCTGGGTCTTTCCAGAATGGTAGCTTGCTTCATCAAACCTAGCAAGGGAGAGAGTCTATTAGAAGGCGAAAGTCACCGTCTTATGTAATCACATAAGCACACCTCATCATCTTTGCTGAATTCTATCAATTGGAAGCAAGTCGTATTAATAGTTTCAGCCTAATCTCAAGAAGGAGATTACAGAGTGGCATGAACACCAGGAGTCAGGGATCACTGGGAATCTTGGAAGCTGCCTACCACAGAGGCACTCTCCCTTTGCCCAGGATTTAAGTTATTGACAAAGGATGCCTGGAGCTCCTTCTTTTGGATTGGCTTTATGAAGTTTGGGAATATTGTGTGCTAAGGAAAATTATGTGGAGAGGCTCAAACTATTTTGGCAGAGTACTAAGGAAGGATTCAAGATAATTAGATATGCAAGTCAAAATGGATATACTGTATAAGGACAGAAAACCAATCAGGTGGCTTTATTACCTGAGAAGACCCAGAATATGTACACTTCAGTAGTTAGGTAAGGAATGTACTGGTGAGACAGTCCCTGGATTTGCTGACAGTTTTGGTGGTCACTGTCCTCTCTAGGTCGGAGTTGGGTAGGCAATGCCTGTATGAAGTAGGGTTCCTATGCAGCAAAGGGGGATTATAGGATACTGGGCCAGGAGAGGCCTACTATTGCCACTACAATGTTGGAGGCAAAAGGGGACATAGTTACTGTGACCGCAGTTATGAAAGAGCAGAAATAGGCAGCAATCACAAAATAGACAAAAACTAAAAAACAGTAAAAACAAGCAAAAATTACAACCTGGAGGTCTTGACCCACAGAGATATTTGGTGATGGCTAATAGACCATGATATTCTTAGGAGAAATGTAAATGGAAAGGTAATATTGAATTGCATGACTTAAATATATAAAAAGTTCAATATTGAATAAGCAGAAAGCTAATACTGGCAAATATAAAGGAAAGTCACAATTTTTCACCTACTTTCCAGACCAGAGTTAGTTTTCAGAAGCATGACCTATTTTATTTATTTATTTATTTATTTATTTATTTATTTATTTATTAGATGGAGTCTCACTCTGTTGCCCAGACTGGAGTATAGTGGCATGATCGTGGCTCACTGCAATCTCCACCTCCTGGGTTCAAGTGATTCTCCTGCCTCAGCCTTCCAAGTAGCTGGGATTACAGGTGTATGCCACCACACCTGGCTAACTTTTGTCTTTTTAGTAGAGATGGGGTTTCATCATGTTGGCCAGCCTGGTCTCAAACTCCTGACTTTAGGTGATCCACCCACCTCGGCCTCCCAAAGTGCTGGGATTACAGGCGTGAGCCACCAGGCCCAGCCACATGACCTATTTATTAAAGGGGAGACTAGGTCCCCTTGAAGAAGGACCATGCAATAACGCAGCATATGTTTATAGTATATGAAAAGATTCCTTTGATCTTTCTCCAAAGAGACTTATGGTCATTTACTAGAATAACAGTATCTGGGAATGAGAAATGCCCAAATCTTTTTTTGTGATATTAGATATGGCTCTCGGCTGAGACTGACATCAAAATTCCACGACGGCCTCAGTGGTAGGGTGGAGTTAAAGGAAGCCAGGTGATAAATAAATGGATAGTAGTCTAAGTCCATTTCACAGCAAGTACATTTTTTTTTCTCATCCTGTGGTCATTTCTCTGACACCTGAATGCATAACTGAGAAGAATGTAATCTACAGATGCAGAACTTTCATATCTATTCTGTGACTTATGGAGCAATCACTATTATGATTCAAAAGGTCAAATGGAACCCTGTGAAACTGCATCCTGCAGCGAAGAGAGTAAGTCACAATTCCTCCTACTGGAATGATAGAGATAAGTGCTACTCTCAAACAATTAAAGGATGCACATGCGGTGGTCTGCTTTATAGCTCCATTATTTCAGCAGTGTGTCTCACACAAAATTAAACAAATGAAAACAGACCATGGGGGGCTACTATAAACTATTAAAAAAGTTCCACTGACAGCTTCTGTGTCCGATGTGATATCTTTACCAAAACAATCAACACAGTCTCTGGTATTTGGCATGCAGCTATTAATCTGAGGAATGCTATTTTTTTTCAATTCCCATCAGAAAAAAATAAGAGTAGTTTGCATTCACCTAGGTGGACAGTCATATACATTCACAGTTCTACCTTGAGACCATATTAACTTTGTTGTAATATGGGTCCTTTGATCCTCCTGACATCCACAGGACATAATACTAGTTCATACATTGATGATATTGTGTTAGTTGGATCCGATGTGCAGGAAGTTGGCAAGGACTCTAGATATCCTAGCAAGACACATTCACAGTGAAAATATTTAAGGGCCTACCACATGAGTGAAGTTTTTAAGGCTCAGTGTTGTACCTTGAACAACCTATCACTAAAAAAGAGGTGCAGAACCGTGCCCAAAATTCCTGACCCCAGAAGCTTAAATTTTGGAGGCAGAATTTACTGCATTCGACAATGATATATTCAGTTGCATTGTAGGCTGACTCACAGACACCAGTTTGGAGTGGTATCTAGAGAAAAAAAAAAAGGGCTCTGCAGCAGGTTCAAACTTTGATTTAAGCTGTCCTTTATTTTGGCCATATCACCTGGCAGGTCCTATGGAACTACAGAGACTATGGTAGGTTAACGATGCTGAGCATAGTCTCTAGTAAGTCCCAGGGAGAGAGATGCTGGGTAGACCAATAGGCTTCTGAAACAAGGCCATGCCATCTGCAGCAGAGAACTTTATTTATTTATTTATTTATTTATTTATTTATTTATTTATTGCTCTTAAAAGATTTAGAAGACCATCAACTGTATTTGAATCATGTGTCAAACACACACACACACACACACACACACACACACACCCTACAAAACAATCTGAGAAATCTGAACATTGACTGGATATTTGATGGCAATAGGAATGATTATTAAAAATGTGATCATAGAATTGTGATTACATTTTTATTCAGTAGGTTTTTGGGGAACAGGTTGTGTTTGGTGACATTAATAAGTTATTTATTGGTGATTTCTGAGATTTTGATGCTCCCATCACCCGAGCGGTGTACCTGTATTCAGTGCATAGTCTTTTATCCCTCACCCCTCTTCCACTTTCCCTTGAGTCCCCAAAATCCATTGTATCATTCTTAGGCCTTTACACCCTCATAGCTTAGCTCCTGCTTATGAGTGAGAACATGCATTGTTTGGTTTTCCATTCCTGAGTTACTTCACTTAGAATAATGGTCTCCAATTTCATCCAGGTTGCTGAAAATGCTGTTATTTCGTTCATTTTTATGACTGAGTAGTATTCCATGGTGTGTGTATGTGTATATAGATATATATATACACACATATATACATATATATATACACACATGTATATGTGTATATTTACCTCATTCTTTATCCACTCATTGACAAATGGGCATTTGGATTGGTTCCATGATTTTGCAATTATGAATTGTGCTGCTATAAACATGTGTGTGCAAGTATGTTTTTCGTATAATGACTTCTTTTCCTCTGGGTAGATACCTGGTAGTGGGATTGCTGGATCAAATGGTAGATCTACTTTTAGTCCTTTAAGGAATCTCCACACTGCTTTCTACAAGGGTTGTACTAGTTTACATTCCCACCAGCAGTGTAAAAGTGAGAGAACTAATTTTTTGAAAAGGAGCACATGGCATGGCCATGGACTCTATAGAGACCCAATAGCTGACTATGAAACATCAAGTGGCTATGGGGCCAGAACTGCCCATCATGACCCGTATTGGCAGACCCACAAGTTATAAATTTCAGCGGGTGCAGCACAAATCCATCACACAATGGAAATGGTGCAGTTGAGGTTGAACTCCACCTGATCCAGAGGCCCTCAGTAGCAGAAGACGGTGGTTCAAACTCCATGTGAACTACATCTGCAGAACTAACACTGCTCCTTTAGATCGTACCTACAGCCTCATGGGGCATTCCTATGACCAGGTTTTAGAGGGACAAAACAAAACTGATTCACACATACGCTCAATTTGTTGTTATGAGCCAATGGTGGACTATTACCACACTAAAATTTTACTCAGGAGTGTGTCCTAGAGGAGCACGGCTTGGTGAAAATACTCTTGGAGGGTAGCACTACAAGCAGCACAACTGGTCATAAACAGGAAACCTGAACACTTGAGTGGTGGGAGATCTCTTGGCTCTGCCCAGTCAGGAATCTGGTAGGAACAAGAATATTAATATTTGGCACAAGGATGTCTGTCTGAAATTCGGTGAGTCTATTTTTTTTGCCACCAGCTAAGAAAGCCATCTGAATGAACCTCTGGATGTGAATACAAAGTGTGTGGATCTTTGTGCCTCATGTTGGTTCTCATAAGAAAGTACCTGACACAGAGGAGAGAGCGAACAATTAGGAACACAGGAGGACTGGTTCAGTGGATGTCCTTAGCTTCTCCAATGCTTATTTAATGGCTAATGAGGCAGTGATTGATATTATGCATGTACCCAACAGTAAGGATTCCCTCTCACCAAAAGTGATTTAGGTATTACTGCTGCCGACCCTTCAGCAACAGAGATTAAGGCTGAGACCTCAGTAGGGTACTATCTCTCAAGGAGATGAACCAACCATTTAACAAAACAATGATTATATTGAATCCCTTTGACCTTAGAAGGGGCAGCAGTTTATCTTTACTGAGAATGATATATATTCTAGCTATAGATGTATCATTCCTGCCTACAGTATTTTGGAAAACTCCACTATCTTGAAGGCCCACAGAATATCTGGTTTCTAGACATGGGATCCCATGTAACATCTTTATGGACCAAGAGAACCTTTTTCTTAAATTATAGAATTACTTCAATGGACACATAATCAAGGAATCTATGGTTTTTTTCATAACTCTATCATCAGGAAACCGCTGGCCTTATAGCATGCTGGAAAAATCTCATAAGTAAGCGGCTAAGGAGACCACTTTGGCGGTCACACCCTTTAGGGTTATGGTGATGTCTTTCAAGATGTGACACATATTTTGAAACAATGGTTATTAAATGTTTCTGTGTTCTTGATAGCTAATCTGTACTGGCCTAGAAATCCAGGGATGGAAATGGTCTCTCTTACCATCATTCTCAGTTGTGGAGGTGCTGGGTCAAAGGGTCTGTACATAATTAATTGGATTAAGAAATGCCAGAATTGTTCTCCAAATGGCTGCCCCTATTTATATGTTCCCAGTAGCAGTGCTTAATGGTTCCCCTATCTCCTCATTCTCTGCTGACACTTGGCGTTATCTAGCTTTCTGAGTTTTGCTTTACTATGAGGAAAGACGAGGGCGTGAACACAGGGAGGAGTGTGTCATGATTAGGAACCCAGTACACCTGAAATTCAGTGAGTCTATTTTTTTTTTTTTTTTTTTTTTTTTTTTTTTTTTTTTTTTGCCACCAGTTAAAAAGGAGTGGGTATAATCATTTTAGGACTTCTGAGTAGTTGACCTTTCAGGTCACTGGAAGGGGCAGCTGGATATAGTTGGACTAACATGATAGGGAAACTTGGAATCTTTCTCACCTCCACCCTTAATTTGCTATGTACCTCTGGAGACTGTTGATTATACTTTCTCTGGCCATTTTCCCTTCTGTGTAAAATGGTGAGAATAATTGCTGCCTTATCTGCCTTCTCTCTCTCTCCTATTCACTATGGAATACATGTGTCTTATATCATATCTGTGAAAGTCTCTTGTTAAGACCAGTGCTTTAAGCATTCTTGGGATAGCTGGGCAGTTACAGTAGTAAGTTTTTGGGGAAAAGACACAGAGGGGATGCTGAGAAGTTGCAGGAAGTTTATGTTACCATCCACCCAGATACCCTCAAACTCAGGGATGGTTCTCCTAAAAAGGAGACCTTCTAGGGGTGGGAAGTCAGTGCTGTCCACGAATGTGTAGTAACGGTTGTCTTGTCCAGTTCCTCATTAGGATCGCCCATATCTTCATCTGACATAACTTCAGCATCTCGTCTATGGTTATATCTTCCGGGGAGAGGGATCAGAAGAGTGATAGACCACTGGGCTCCACGCCACTTCACTTCTGGTCTTCTCGCTTAGGCTCCACCCACCGCACACCTTATCCCCTCTTTCACTGCCTCTGGAACTCAGCTCCCACTGCTCAGTCTTATATACAAGGCACAGCAGTTGCTGCCCATTCTCCCTGCCCTCACGTTGAGCCCCTGCCCACACTGCCTGCCTATCTTATTTCTCACTCTTATTGTAATACTCCACTCCTTTGCTTTCTGCCACCTCCTGCTTTTCCCTTTTTACTGTGACCTCTCCTAGCAGTCCCCCTAATCTGGATACTTATGTTCAGGCAGGAAGTATCCTCACTTACTGAACAGAGGTTGTTAGATCCTAGTAGAACTTTTGTCTGCCACACACACAGTGTAAATGAAATGACTGTAAGAGCAGCTAATGCTTGGATTGGCCTCAATACTGGTTTTAATCTGAGGAGAAGAATGGGGAGAAGGGTTAGAGAGAGTATAGATCTGGCTGAGGCAGCCCTGGGTTAAGCATTAGGCCCAGGTGAAGGGGGCACTCAGGGACTACCCCCCCGCTGTTATATCCTTTATACATTCACTGCTACAATTGATTATAGGCAACTTAAAAAAAATTGTCATTATATACCATGTTCAACTTTATCTGAATTGTTGTTTTTTTCTTCTGCTTATTTGTTTGTTTGCTTTTCCTGTTTTTTTTTTTTTTGAGATGGGTTTCACTCTTGTTGCCCAGGCTGGAGTGCAATACCACGATCTCGGCTCACCACAACCTCTACTTCCTGGATTCAAGCAATTCTTCTACCTTGACCTCCCAAGTAGCTGGGATTACAGGTGCCCACCACCACATCCAGCTAATTTTTGTGTTTTTTTTAAGTAAAGATAGGGCTTAACCACCTCAGGAGGCCAGGTGGTCCTCCTGCCTTGGCCTCCCAAAGTGCTGGGATTACAGGCATGAGACACCACGCCCGGCCTATCTGCATTGTTAAAAACGGTATTTCCGCCCGCCGCCCCCTTTTTTTTTTTCTGAGCCTGGGTCTCCCTCTGTCACCTAGGCTAGAGTGCAGTGACGTGATTACTGCTCACTGCAGCCTTGACCTCGAGGGCTCAAGCAATCCTCCCACCTCAGCCCCCACTGTAGTTGGGACCATAGGTGCATGCCACTACACCCAACCAATTTTAAAAATTTTTTGTAGAGATAGAGTTTCATCATGTTGCCCAGGCTGGTCTTGAATTCCTGGGCTGAAGCAATCCTCCTGCCTCGACCTTCCAAAGTGCTGGGATTACACGTGTAAGCCACCACACCCAGCCAGCAGTGTTTTCTTTGGCATGGCAAGCAACTCAAATTTAAACATTTGGTTTAAGGAAGTCACATGTTACATTTGCTTCTGTTTCAAGAAGCGGGAGTAAACACACCTGTCTGGGTCCGGCTAGTATTTAACTCATCAGCTGACTAGTGAAATGGACTCTTTATTTCAGCACTTGAAGCACTAATGGGGCACCAGTGTTGGACTGCATTTAGGCATCAGTTGCCTTTCATCCAGCCTACAGCTGAGGTTCTCCAAATTGGAGTTAGTAGGAAATGATTTTAATTAACTCCTCACTGAACCAAGAGGGAGTTATATGGAGACTGGAGACATTAGTTTGTTTACTCTGGTGTGGTGAATAAACAGAAACAAAAACAAAACACACCAAACAAAGAAACAGAGTTTATCATCTCACCTGTCCTGCTTTCCTGCTTTGTGGCATGACATTTGTGAAATGGAAGCATGGATACTCACCTGTCTCCTTCGTACGAGCTCGTGAGTGCTTTGCGAATGATAGAGCTTTCAGGATGTAAAGTACCATGTTTATTGTGCAAATAAACACACTTGGATTCTGAAAGCATTTGACTGAGTAGTATTTAGCAGCTGTTTTTCTTCCGCCAATCAAATTATAAAACTTTTAGTTAAACACTGACTGAGTTTCTGAAGATGGAAGAAGAAATCTGCTGAGGCCAGACCTGGGAAGAAAAAATATCTGATGTTTGGTACTGAGACAGTACCAAAGAAGACCTATGGAGAAGGGGCTTCTCAGAGGCATTTCTACTGTCACCATATTTCAATAAATGTCATAAATGTCAGGTACTATTTGCATTTCCCTTGGGGTTCTTGGTAACTCAGCAATTTTCCCATCTGTTTGCATCTGCTTTCCAAAAAGCCTAAAGAAACCTTGAAGGAACTGGGGATTGGTATTAAAGATGGCAAAGCAGGAGGGTTTAGGGGTTCTGAATGCTCAGTGAAGAGAGCAGGGAAAGGAAATTGAGGTCATGACTTCAAAAAAGTCAGTTCTTAGGCAACCTACAGAATGAGAGAAAAGTTTTGCAATCTATCCATCTGACAAAGGACTAATATCCAAAATCTACAAAGAACTTAAACAAATTTACAAGAAAAAAACAAGCAACCCCATCAAAATGTGGGCAAAGGAGATGAACAGACACTTCTCAAAAGAAGACATTTATGCAGCCAACAAACATGAAAAAAAGCTCATCATCACTGCTCATTAAAGAAATGCAGAGCAAAACCACAATGAGATACCATCGCTTGCCAGTTAGAATGGTGATCATTAAAAGGTCAGGAAACAACAGATGCTGGAAGGGATGCAGAAAAATAGGAATGGTTGTACAGTGTTGTTGGGAGTGTAAATTAGTTCAACCATTGTGGAAGACAGTGTGGCAATTCCTCAAGGATCTAGAACTAGAAATACCATTTGACCCAGCAATCCCAATACTGGCTATATACCCAAAAGAATATAAATCATTCTACTATAAAGACACATGTACACATATGTTTATTGTGGCACTATTCACAATAGACTTGGAGCCAACGCAAATGTCCATCAATGATAGACTGGTTAAAGAAAATGTGGCACATATATACCATGGAATACTATGCAGCCATAAAAAAGGATGAGTTCATGTCCTTTGCAGGAACATGGATGAAGTTGGAAACCAACATTCTCAGCAAACTAACACAAGAACAGAAAACCAAACACCGCATGTTCTTACTCATAAGTGGGAATTGAACAATGAGAACACATGGACACAGGGAGGGGAACATCACACACTGGGGCCTGTCATGGGGAGGAGGGCTAAGGGATGGACAGCATGAGGAGAAATACCTAATGTAGATGACGGGTTGATGGGTGCAGCAAACCACCATGGTGTGTGTATACCTAGGTAACAAAACTGCACGTTCTGCATATGTACCCCAGAACATAAAGTGTGTATATATATATATATACATATATATATAAAGCCAGTTCTTGTCTGATGGTAAGTCTCTCAATTTTGAGAGAGATCACAATGACCACATCCCTGAAGCTTCTGTTACATCTGCCACAGCCTGTTGAGCAGCGTCTCCTAGGTTCATCCTCATCATTGCATGGGCTGGTTGGGGCGGGTAGGGGTGGGTGGGAACACAGTTCCAATAGAAGTCTCTGAGCATTGTCACTCAGTCTAATCCATCTTTTTTTTTTTTTTTTAACTTTTATTTTAGATACAGGGGGTACATGAGTCGATTCGTTACATGGGTATTTTGCATCCAGGTAGTGAGCATAGTACCCAATAGGTAGTTTTTTTGACCCATTCCTCCCTTTCGCCCTCCCTCCCTCTAGTAGTCTGCATTGTCTATTTTCTTGTTTATGTCCGTGGGTGCTCAATGTTTAGCTACCACTTATAAGTGAGAACAGGCAATATTTGGTTTTCTGTTCTTACATTAATTTGCTTAGAATTATGGTCTCCAGCTCCATCCACACTGCAGCAAAGAAAATGATTTTATTTTTTATGGCTGCATAGTATTCCATAGTGTCTATGTGCCACATTTTCTTTATCCAACTCACCATCAATAGGCGCTTAGTTGATTCCATGTCTTCAATATCATGAATAGCATGGTGATGAACATGCCAAGTGACCATTTGGTATAATGGTCTATTTTCCTTTGGGTATGTACTCAGTAATGGGATTGCTGGGTTGAATGGTGGCTCAATATTAAGTTTTTTGAGAAATCTTCAAACTGCTTTTCAAAGTGGTTGAACCAATTTACATTCCCATAAAAAGTGTATAAAGCATTCCCTTTTCTTTTCAACTTCACCAGCATCTGTTATTTTTTGACTTTTTAGTAGTAGCCATTCTGACTAGTGTAAGATGGTATCCCATTGTAGTTTTGATTTGTGTTTCTCTGTCCATCTTTGTTTTCATCCCCATTTGGATTGCTTTCCTTTCATTTCTTTTTTTTCCTCTTCCTAATCTCCCCACTCCTACCCTTCCCTCATGAGTTACAGTCCTGACCCTGGGGTTAAAAGCCTCCATTCATTCATCTTTTTCATAACACAATTTCTTCAACTTCAAAATGGAATTGCTAACATGTACATTTCCTAACAGAGTTGTTCTGAGGTTCAAGGCTAATGTACACAAAAGCAGGTGTAGGTGAAACATTTGGCAAGATGTTAAACTGTTTCACATACAATCAATGATGACGACCAACATTCTTTATTGTGTTGTTTCTCTTCTCTTTCCCACCAACCTTCCCTCCAATTCTTCACTTACCTCCACGTATTTGTATCTACTGTTATTTGTAACCATGAGTGTTAGCAAAAATATTTCCTCTGGCTTCACAGATTCAGGCATTGTCATGCTCAGAAAAATTATGTCCTGTCTGGATATGCCAAAAGAAGGAGAAACTCAAAGTCAGGGAAAGTGTAAGGACAGGGGGGCCTGGGAGGGAGGATGGAAACAGGAGGACAGAGGGAACAGTGGGGTGCAGGGAGTGAGGGGGCACATAAGTCAATGTTGTCATAGATAAGGATCCTCTATGCATGACATGTGCCTGTGGGCTCTGTGTGTCCAGCCAAGATGCCCCTATCTGATAGTGAGGGAAATGGAGGCCAGAGGAAAAGAGGTCATATTCCTGTGGACTGATGAAGGCAGGAAGCCAGACTGAGGGACTGCTTTTCCTTCATCATGGATACTCAGTTGAATCTCCACCATGTTGTTTGAAGCAGGAGGTGATTTGGTTGCATGGTCTACTTTAGCCTGAGATTCTCTCTCCTTTCGATTTTTCTTATGGAATCATTCCCAAATCCATGAAAGTTCATTTTCTTGTACTGGTATAACTAGTAGAAGGATAAGAAATTCTATGAGTCTGAGAAACATATCACACCAATGAATTAAAGTTTAACATGATGGTCAACATAGTTCAACTTTGTCCAACTCACTAAGTAGAGGGGAAACTGAGTAGAGGTTTAGTCAGCCTAAACCCAACACACATGCGTTTCGTGTTACTCCATATATCCACCCCCACATCCTCTTTGCCTCTCTTCTCCTTAGAGAAACATCCAGGCATGGCAAGAACCCCTTCTTCACCAAAATCTCCATGGCTCCATTTCCATCTGCTAGATACTCCTTCCTCCACATTCTGTCTGCTACATGTCCATGTCTCCTAAGGACCTGCTGGCTTCTTTCTGGATCTTAGTACTTTGCTCTTGTCAAAGACATAGTCCCCTTTCACTGTTCTCCTCTCCACTTAAGGAACCGAAATCTGTCATTTCTTTTCTTCCTTTTTGGCAGATCATTATAGACCTGGAGACCAGCTTTGTCACATTTATGCAAGGAGACCTTGCATTTAGGAACAAACCCAGGAAAAGGTGGAGTCCAGGAGCATGTTTCTACTTTTTCCTTACTTAGAGAAACCTGCTCAGGTCTTGTAAGTCCCAGCCCCGGTGTATGACACAGATCTTAATGAGATAGAGAGAACTGTTTCCAGTGAAACCAATTGTATGAGTTAGTGGTCAGCACAACTGTGTAACCCCAGTAAAGACCAGGGCCATGGCCCCTCTCTTGCAGCTCAGCCATCTTATCCAAAGCTTATCCCACAGCTATTGATTAAGCCCACATCTTTGCCCATGCTTCTCATTTAGGAGAAAAGGATGCCAATGATAAACTCAGGATAGAAAAATGAATTAAAATACAAGTAGTAATAAGATATGAATGCAGTTATCCCCACAATAGGGTCAGAATAGGAAAAGAGGGAGACTAAGAGACACATACAGTGAGAATGCCCAGAATGTGTCCCCTTTGGAGTGGTAAAATAATCCCTAGGGGCACAATATTGATTTCTGGGTTGGGAGATGTGTCCCTCTTGGAAGATTTTCTGCAACAAGGAGAAAGTGGTGGCTTACATGTCTTCCTGAGCTATGCTGGTCCCCAGCCTCAGGCAGAGAACCAGGAGCAGGGCAACAAGACAGGGCTTGAACAGAATCTGAAGAGCATGCATGCTGGAGAAATTTGATGCCCAGAGAACTGTGCACCCAGGCACCCAAATTATTCTTCATAACTACAGCAAGAGGACATTGCGACATTTGGGCAGGCCACTCAACCAAAATCATCAGACCTTGAAACTCCCCTAATTACCACCATGAATTTTTTTCTTGGGGAAATGTCAACATTCAGCTGGAATTTTAAATTGGAATGGAATGAGGAAAGAATTAGTTCAGTTGTTTTCACTTGTTTGCCAATATCAGATTAGAACCTTCCTGGAACAGCAGAGTGGATTCTGCCTTAACTTTTGTAAACAAGGTCTTTTTCACTTCTATTTCCCAATCCTTGCTCTGGGTCTGTAGGATCTATGAAATGCATATTCTTATCTTTTTGTCCTCTAGATGACATGGTGTCTTATCTTTCTACCAATACCAGTTACTTCAACTCTAAAATTTACTCTAGTTGAATGAATGACTTGACACTAATGTTCCTACTCAGCCCTGGCTGGTTTGCATCTTCAGGTACAATGAGTCTTCTGTAAGAAATGATAGCCCTCTACAGGGTATAGAGTATGTTTCATGAGAATTCAAGCCTCAGAAATATGAAAAAATCAGATGAGAAAAGGGGAGCCTAGATATTTTTGGTATCTATTTCTTAAGATACTGTCAGTAAGCAAGACCTTTCTGTGTATTGGCCCCTCTAGGGGGGCTTGGGTTTAAATTATATGTGTAGAAGCTGCAATCCTGAAGCTCCCTAGGAAAGGTCCTGTTGTCCCAGGTCTCTATTTTGCTAGCTTTGGTTACTGCTCAGCCTGCTTCTTCCTCTTGCAGGAAATTCAGATGTGGGGGCAGATGTCAGACTCCATCTTTGAAGGACCCTGTGATCATCTCCAGTCATCTGCAGGAGAAGATATGGTCTTAAGAACATCTTAGAAAGCTAAGATGACTAGAGAACCCATGGAATTGCCCACCTAACATCCAAGTGGGAGAACCATATCAGATGGCGAGGTGAAGTCCAAGAGTGGATGAGTTGGGAAAGCTGTGCTCTTACCCCTTTAGAGTCCTTCCAGAGAACTAGAGTGCTGAAACTAACAAGGACCTTGAGATGCCTTAAGGTGACAGCAAGACCAGGGAGGTCTGCTTCCATCCATTCATTTTGAATTTTCTACAAGATTCACCATGCATTGAGAGGGCCAGCTCCCAAATACCAGGTGCTATGCAGTCTTGTTGCCCTCCTCCTGGTTCTCTGCCTGAGGCTGGGGACCAGCATAGCTCAGGAAGACATGTAAGCCACCACGTTCTCCTTGTTGCGGAGAATCTTCCAAGGGGGACGCATTTCTTACTTGGATTACTCTGCTATTCATCCCCATGTTTTTCAAACTCATTAAACTAATTTCTCTTCTCCTTTCCTCCCTCCCTTCCTTCCATTCATTTATTACTTATTCAAAAATATTATTATTATTATTTTTGAGATGGAGTCATGCTCTGTCGCCTGGGCTGGAGTGCAGTGGTGTGCCTGACACCACGCCTGGCTAATTTTTGTTTTTTTAGTAGAGACAGGGTTTCACCGTTTTGGCCAGGCTGGTCTCAAACTCCTGACCTGGTGATCCACTCTCCTCAACCTCCCAAAGTGCTGGGATTACAGGCGTGAGCCACTGCGCCCGACCTAGTGTTTCTTTACATCAGTGTACAGTTATACAGTAAATACTATTATGCTCTTTAATTTCCATCACAAAATTTATCATATAATGTTCTATGACTCACTAGTTTCATTTAACACTGTGACTGAAGAACTTTCAATTTAGTACATCAGAGTGCCTTCAATCTTTTTAAAGCCATGTGTGTTTATTCAGTTGTGTATATGAACCAGAATTAATTTAAGCAGTTTTTTTTTGTTGGTAGACACTAACTCTTTCTAAACTTTTACAATTGCAAATAAGCTGTTATGAATAACCTTTTTCATAAATAATTTTGTATGCTTGTAGGTTTATCTGTAGGATAAATTCCCAGAATTAGAATTGCTGGACTAAGGAGAAATATACTTGCAAATTTGATGGATTTTGCCAGATCAGTCTTTGCAGTGTTATACTAGTTTTGCACACCTATGAGAAACGTTTGAAAGACCTATTTTCCCACAGTTTCAGCAACAAAAAACATTATTATTTTTATGTGTCTTTTTTCAATTAGGTGAAAAACATTTCAGTATAGTTTAGATTTTTACAGTTCTGATTAAGAGCGAAGTCAAGTATCTTGTATGCTCAGGTGATTTTTTTTTTCTTTCAGTTAGACTTTTGGCTGTGGCCTCTCAAGTTGGTTTTAGAAATTTGTTCCAAGACATAAATAACTGATTCAAAGCAATATTTCAATATTCTTTAAATAAAGCTTACTAATATGGAAGTGATCAATTTTATTGTTTCAAATAAGATTGTTAATTATTTGGCCTGTTTTAATACGTTCACAACATCTGTAAGATTTAAGACTTTTAAATACTCGTAAACTACATTCTTATAAATTATGCAAGGAATGAAGAAAAAAATGTGAAAACTAATGAGTTCAAATATTGTATAAGTTAAACTAAATAATTTAAGTACAGAATTTTCTTGAAGGTTCTTAATATTTAAAGACATTTTTATCTGTATTTTCACTGACATAAACTCTAGATTAGCAGGTTTTTTTCCAACACTTTCAGGATATCATCCTATTTTTTTCTGGCTCACATTGTTTCTGTTTTTCAAGTAAGCTATCAGTCTTATTGCGACCATTTGAAAATAAAATGGTGCACATGATATGATGTGTTAAATGTAATTTTCTTTGTCAGAGTTGCTATTAAAACCGTTTATTGGGTTCTTAATTGCAGTTATCATATTTTTCAGTTTTAGCATTTTTCATTAATTTTTGGGTTAACTTTATTTTTTATAAAATCAAATAATGAAATAATGTATAGAGGACTATGAAGTCATCTATGCCTTAATTCTAACAGATGATCACAGTAATTAATTTCTTACAAATCCTTCCAGAAGTTTCCCATATATCTATTTCTCTGGTCATTGACCATTCACCCAGAAATGAAAGTCATCACTAGTTATCTCTCCTTATGACTCTATAGTAGTCATTGATTTATTCAACATTCCTTGCTCCATCTCTATCACTTTTATGTCTTGGATGAATAAAAATTAAGGTTTTCTCTCTCCTAGTAACCGTTTTATATTTGAGGTTTTTTATTTGTTTTCTTTTTTCCTGTATTTTTAGTGTTTTTTGTTTGTTTGTTTGTTTGTTTTTTGAGACAGAGGATCACTCTACAGCCCAGGCTGGAATGCAGTGGTGTGATCTTGGCTCCCTGCAACCTCTGCCTCCTGGGTTCAAGCGATTCTCCTGCCTCAGCCTCCCAAGTAGTCAGGACTACAGGTGTGTGCCACCACGCCTGGCTAATTTTTGTATTTTTAGTAGAGACAGGGCTTCACTATGTTGGCCAGGCTGGTCTCGAACTCCTGACCTAAAGTGATCCTCCCACCTCGGCCTCCCAAAGAGCTGGGATTACAGGTGTGAGTCACCATGCCCGGCACTGACATTGTTTTTTGTTTATCCTAAACTCCTCAGTCTTCTTCTTTCCAGACCTCTCCATATACAGATGCTATTTCATGTTGCTCCCAACAAATGTAAACACATTTTATCATAGGAGTTACTTTTGAAAAATTTGATTTATTTCATAAATATTCCCTGTCACACCCACTCAGTAAACTTTCCCCTGAAATGGAAAATGTCTGGCTGAGAGCTATAGGAAGCAAATGGTAATACACAGTGAAACTAGCTGTTACCAATTCTGTAGCAGGACTAGCAACCTTATAAAATTTAACCTTCCACTCATTATGTTGCATTTCTCAGCCTTAACTAATTCACATAATGAAACAAAGCATTTATTGGGCAACTGTTACATTTGCGGAGAATTTTAAGGCTTTACATGTTATTCTAAAAGGATGAAAATGTATCGACCAGGCAGCCATGACAGGCATAGTCTCTTATTTGGAACAAGGAAGAGTCAAAGTGCCCAAGCTGGTGGTGGTGGTTATTGTTTTTTTTTTTTGTTTGTTTTGTTTTTTGTTTTCCACAGCCTCCTGAGTAGCTAGACTTCAAGTGTGTGCCACTATACCTGGCTGAATTTATTTTTTTATTAGTTTTTTTTTTTAATTTTTGTTTTTCCTTATTTCTTCTTTTTAAAAACAAAAAAAAAGGCTGGGCACGGTGACTCACGCCTGTAATCCCACCACTTTGGGAGGCTGATCAGGAGATCGAGACCATCCGTGCTAACATGGTGAAACCCCATCTCTACTAAAAATACAAAAAATTAGCCAGGTGTGGTGGCGGGTGCCTGTAGTACCAGCTACTCGGGAGGCTGAGGCAGGAGAATGGTGTGAACCCGGGAGGCGGAGCTTGCAGTGAGCCTAGATCAAGTCACTGCACTCCAGCCTGGGCGACAGAGGGAGACTCCGTCTCAAAAAAAAAAAAAAAAAAAAAAAAAAAAAAAAAAAAAAAATTAGCCAGGTGGGGTA
This sequence comes from Macaca nemestrina, assembly GCF_043159975.1. Classification (NCBI taxonomy): domain Eukaryota; kingdom Metazoa; phylum Chordata; class Mammalia; order Primates; family Cercopithecidae; genus Macaca; species Macaca nemestrina. The sequence goes on from NC_092128.1 coordinate 15,630,472, forward strand.
GTGCTTACCTGTAGTCTCAGCTACTCTGGAGGCTGAGGTGTGAGGATCACTTGAACCTAGGAGGTTGTGGCTGCAGTGAACTGTTATCACACCACTGCACTCCAGCCTGGGTAAAAGAGTGAGACACTGTCTCAAAAAAGAAACCAAAAAAGAACAAAACAAAACATCAAGGTGGATATAGGTGTTCACATAATTTATAGAAGAAATAAAATTTGCAATTTTGAAATGCTCTCTGGTAGAGGCTTTTCAGGGGCCTAAAGGAGACTGTCAGGGAGTACATGCGGGTAGTATAGAAGTTAGGAGCATGGTCTCTCCAGGCTACCTGTGTGGTTCGAATCTTGGCTCTGCCACTTGCTGGCTATGTGCAAATTAATTACCTTCTCTCATCTCAGTTTTCCCATAAATAAAGGTAAGAATAACATATACATATTTATTTTCTATTTCCCAGGAAGAATATAAGCATTTTAAGAACAGGATAAAAATTCCTGATTTACTTCTGTAAAACCAAGTGCTGAAAGCAGGTAATGACACATGTAGGTACTTAATAAATATTTATTGAGTGAATAAATATTTAATGTCTGTTATTGTTTTAAATAGGGCATGTGATAAAGCATGTAAATAAAATTATTCACATTTTTGGTGCGTGTTAAGCATATGATCAATTGATATGGACAGGACACAGAGAAATACTGGGTAGAAGAGGGGGGTTCCCTGGCAAGGGCCCCACCCTCAAACCTGGAAACCTGCGGCCCTAAATGAGAACAGACATTCCTATTTTTGAGCCCAAGAAATTGCCTTTTGGCCCATCATGCCCCTATCCGGTACCCATATAAACCCTGAACCCCAGGATTTCCAGCAGGAGATGAGAAGATGAGCAGATGAATGGCAGAATAGCACAGCAGAGGAGAGAAGGGAAGGAGTGTCTGAACGCAGGGAGGAGTTCGGCTGGGGATGGACGAAGAATCAACCACTGGACAGCCAACCTCCAGGGGAAGATCATCTTCCCACTCCATCCCCTGGCCGGCTCCCCATCCATCCCACTGAGAGCCACCTCCACCACCCAATAAAACCCCACATTCACCATCCTTCAAGTTCATGTGGGACCCGATTCTTCTGCGATGCTAGACAAGAACTTGGGATACAGAAAGCTGTCACGCTAGCCCTCTGCCCTTGCAAAAAGGCAGAGAGAGGGTCCACTGAGCTGGTTAACACTTAAGCTGTCCATAGACGGCAAGGCTAAAAGAGCGCACTGTAACACACTCCCACTTGTGCTCCTGCGCCTGCCCATCTGTGTGCTCCTCCTCCTCTAAGAGGTTTGAGCAGCTGAACAGATGAGCCACACCCCTGTTGCATGTCCTGCGAGGGAGGTCAGGTAACTCTCCTGTTTCACAATGTTACAATCCTAATTAATATAAAAATGATCTTTTCCAATGATTACATTTCCCTGCCCTGGATTCTGATTCGCATTTAGGATCATTGGCCTAGGGGATATAGTCCCACTTTCTCAACCAGATTCGCTTGGCCTCTCCTGATTTTGCTCCTGTCCTCTTGCCAGATCTGCTTCTAACTCTTCCACGTGTACTTAATCCTGCCCAATATGAAAGTGTTTACCTGTGCTGAACAAGCCACTATTTCATACTTTGGGCTCTTGGTTCCTGCTGTCCTATCTACCAGAATGCCCTCTGCCCACTTTATGCACCTGATCCTTGCTCATATTCCACTTCCGTGGGCTGGCCTTCTGGGATGAAGCCCCTCAGGGCTCCCTCTGCCCCTTTACTCCTCTATTATGCCTGAGCTCCTCAGGCAGAGCTGCACAGGACCCTGATATCTCTGAGTGTCACAATCCATTGAAAACAAGCAACAGAATAGCATAGAATGCTACTGCTCATTTAGGGGGCCACGGACTCCATCCTGACTCTGCTGCACGCAAGAGGACTCCTGTCTTCTGGGATCTGAGCCATTGCTGGAGGGCAGTGGGATGGAGAGAGGACAAGCAACAGGGAGGCTTGGTGCCTCCCTACCGTGAACTTGGACCACTGCTTTTCCTCTTTGTGAGCATAGCTCCTCTTCCCAGTTTCTTCTTCTCTCCCTCTTCATACCAGTGGGCAGTGAGAACCTGTACAATCTGCTCAGTAAATGTTCTTTGAAAGACAAATGTTCTAGAAATTTCAGGTAATCTGGGGTTCTTTAGGGGCAGATTTTGGAGATACAACAGAACATGGAGAAGCGTGTTAAGAAGTTTATTTTATAGACCACAACAGAAATTCCAGCCAGGTTTCCTTAGAGGAAATCATCTGGATGTGGCAAACAGACTGGACTTCCATTATGCTACCACTAGGGTTTTAATAGTATAAAACCGGTTTTTACTGATGGGGGTTACAGCAGCATCATTAGGGCAGATGCCTAATTCCCGAATAATATCAACGACGGCTGCAATTTGCACAGTTCCTGAAAAAGACGGGGACAGAGATCATCTCTCAGACACCCCAGCCGTGTCCTGTCTTTTCTACTCGTATCAGGCATCTGCCTCCTGGGGTTCAGTTTCCCCAAATCCTTTGCAAATTTGTCTCCCGTGTCAACTTTTTGCACACAGTGCCTCTGTCTTAGAACCTGGGTGACTTCCCTATCTGCTCTCCCCATGCTCTTCCCTCCCTCCCCTCTGTCCTTCTGCCCTGAGGTCCTAGTCCTGCTCGGTTTTGCTGTCATGTTTCTGTTTATAGTTTCTCCTCCCTGGTGGCTGGTGAGTAGTTCCTTCCTTGGACAACTTCTGTACTTACTGTTCGTATGAAAGTCCCAGTAGTAGGTATTTGGATAATCGTCACATAGGCAGCGAGTATACTTGTAGTTAAATGCACCTTCCACAGGGAAGTCACTAGTGAGGTAAACTTTAGCCTGGTGAGGAGAAGGTGGGAGGGGGAACTCATTGTTATTCTAGGGAATGGGTAAGGGATGGAAAAATAAGAGAGGGAGAAGCTGGAGGAGAAGAGTGGGGGTGGAGGTGGGCCCAGGGCAAGGGGGAGTCTACTGTTGTAGTATCATTTCAGGAGCCAAAGTCTAGGTCAGAAGGTTTTCCCTCCCAACGCCCTCAAACTCCTGCCTTAGCAGTGTGGAGAGGCTCAGGAGGAGACAGAGTTGCAAGTGAGTCCACAGGGCAAGGAGAGCTCATCCAGGGCAGCTGTCCAGCTGGGGAGCACGCTTGCCTTATTCACCAGCCAGAGCTTTCAGGAATCGACCTGCAATCACATTTACTCTGAGACCTGGTGAGACAGCAGCCTGGCCACTTGGGTGTAGGAGCCGATGTCAGGCCTTGTTGTCGGAGCTGTGACCAAGCCCCAGCTGTGCTCCTTTCTGACTTGTTGACTTTTGGTGATTAGAGTTAGGCCTCTCACTCTTACTTTCCTCAGTTGTGAGATGGAAACAATTAACTACCAACTTGGCTGTTAGATAAGCAAATGACATCTTGAATGTAAATTTCTTTTTAACTTGAGTGCTTTGCAATTCAAGACCCAGATTATTGTATATATAAATTTTAGTGGAGTCAGAAGATTTTGTCCAGTTAACGTTTAATACAGCAGTTTTATCCTGGGGTCCATAGAACCCGAGGGATCTGTGGATAGCACCCAGTGAGTCTGTGAACTCAGGCGGGGGAAAAAATGCATCTTTATTACTAACCTCTAATTGAAATTCAGTATTCCTTCAGTTATGAATGTCGTCAAGGAACCACAGTGCCATTGGCAGTATGTGTGATTTTATCACAAGGAGAAGCATAGATATGTACATATCATTGTACAGATTCAGAGGTTCGAAATATTGCTTGCATACACTACCTTGAATGTATGGCAGTTATCAGACTGGCTCATGGTCATGACTGAGGCCCAGTGCCAGTCTGCCCATCTCCTGCAGCTTGCTCAGCTACCTGGCAACTCTGCACCAAGTAGCCTTTCAGCCCCAAACAGTAAATTCAGGTGTTCTCACCCTTGGAGTTTCACTCAGAATGCCTTGGAGAATCCTGGTGTTTCTTTAGAGAAGCCTAGCCGTGCCTTGTTCGTTTTTTTTTTTTTTTTTTTTTTTTTTTAAGAGACAGAGTCTCACTCTGTTGCCCAGGCTGGAGTGCAATGGCGCAAATGCGGCTCACTGCAACCTCCGCCTCCCAGGTTCAAGCGATTCTTCTGCCTCAGCCTCCTGAGTAGCTGGGATTACAGGCACCTGCCACCATGCCTGGCTAATTTTTGTATTTTTAGTAGAGACGGGGTTTCACCATGTTGACCAAGCTAGTCTCGAACTCCTGACCTCAGGTGATTCGCCAACTTTGGCCTCCTGAAGTGCTGGGATTACAGGCATGAGCCACTGTGCCCGGCTTTGTTTACCTTGCTATTACATTCGCAACAACATATCTTCATGAATCAGAATTTACACCACTTATACAAGAGATCAGAATCCATTGCATGCCCAGCATGGCACGTGGGAAGTGTTGCCAAAGACCAGTGCAATTTAATGTACTTCTTCAAGCTAAGCAACAACATTCATCACACAGATAATGTGTTCATAAAATAAAATTCAACTCCTCTATATTTTAAGTGTATTGCTTTCCCAGCTAATGTGTGGCTAAAGGAACACATATGTTACTACATCACAAATTTGTTTTGTATAAGTTAGTCACTGTTACTCAGTGTGGTAGTTTCTCTCTGTAATCCAATGCATTTCATACATTTAGAAGCAATTTTCTGATAAATGTTTGATAGACTTCATGAAACCAACAAAATGGCCTGTAGCACAAAAATGTTTAAGCATTGTGTTTTGCCACAAGTTTCCTTCAGCTTTAAAGGATTATGCAATCTTTATATTCAAATATACGATTGTAGGTATATTCTATGCTAATTCTAAAATAAATAAATACGAGCCTAACTTTTTCAAAAATCCAGTTACAAAAAACATTATAAATGATAGAAAATGAGGATTAGGTGGTAAGAATGTTATAGTTACATAAATATATTTTAATAAAAATTTAGAAATAGTCATACTTTGAAAAATGAAGCCAAAAATAAAAATTTGTTGACTAGAACTAACAAAATTTTCTTTCCCATAAATTATTTCTAGTTTGCAAAGTCAGTTAGTCTAAGGATTTCTTACCCTTTTAGTTGTGCTTAGGTGGGTTTTGAAAAGATTGCTTTATTTTAGAGTACTAGCATGGTTCTTAAAAGCATACTTTTATTAATCACAAAAGCACAAAATTATGTCACATGCCATTTTATTGATTCAAACATATCTTATTATACCTACCACTACCATTAACTGTTACCACCAGAAACCACCATTTTCACAAAAATTTTATGTACACATTATGTACATGTTCTTATTCTCATTCTCACCTGTGCTTGTGATAAACAAAATACAAAGTTGAAAAATTATGATTCAGCCTCACTCCTACCCCAAATTAGGGTACATGTTTCAGATTCTTGGACTGAAAATAGAAAAATTTGACAAAGCAACCGTGATATTCTTTGCTCATTGACGAGGAATTTTTCTTTACAGGTGTGGGGATATTTCTAGAATGCAGTTGACTGAATAGCAGTCTTCATGCTCTCAATGTTATTTTCCATGTAATCATTGTCCTTAAGTCTCGTTTGAATTAGGAAACTTACGTTGTAAGGAAATACTTGTGCTGCCTGATAGAGGGTGTCCTTCACGAAGGGTCTGGGGAGGGATTAGGGGAGATGGGGAATGCATGGGTCTTGGCCCTAGAACAAAGGTAGTGGGGGCAGTTTGCATGCTTGTGACACCTGAGGTCAATGACTAGGAAAAGGACACACAACCAGTGTCCCAGGGAAGATTCACTGTGGATTAATAACTGCATAAGTTTCTTTTACTTCTGGTCCTTGGCAGCTAGACAGGAGGGATAATGCTCTAATCCCAAGCTGCTCAAAATGTGGTCTTTTGGGCATAGCCTTGGTGTGCCTTGGGCATCTGTTAAAACCCAGAAGCCAAGCACGGTGGCTCACGCCTGTAATCCCAGCACTTTGGGAGGCTGAGGCGGGTGGATCACAAGATCAGGAGTTCGAGACCACCCTGGCCAATATGGTGAAACCCCGTCTCTACTAAAATTACAAAAATTAGCCGGGCGTGGTGGCATGCGCCTATAGTCCCAGCTACTTGGGAGGCTGAGGCAGAAGAATTGTTTGACCCCGGGAGGTAGAAGTTGCAGTGAGTCGAGATTGCGCCACTGCACTCCAGCCTGGGCATCAGAATGAGACTCCATCTCAAAAAAAAAAAAAAAAAAAAAAAAAAAAAAAAAAAAAAACCCAGAAGCTCTAATCTCTCCCCAGACTTGCTAAATGAAACTACATTTTAACAAGATCCCCGAGTGGGTTTTAGGCACATTACCATTTGAAAACCTCTGACCTTGTTCAGAGACTGGACTTCTGAACTTGGGGAAAAGGAGGAGATGAGTACAAGCTCCTTGTCAGGATGGGGAGGCTGGAACAAGAGTCAACTTCTGGCGACCCAGAGCAAAGGAGCAGAAGAAGTCAAGAGGATAGTAGAGTCACTCAGTGCTTACTGGAGAGGAAGAGTCACATCCTGCATGTTCTCTTCTGTCCACCCACCTCAACCTATGGTGTGGAGTTGCCACTTTCTTTTCTCCTCTCCCTCCATCCTAAACTAAACATGCTCAGGACCTTGGAAGGACTCTAACCCGTCCTCCACTAGCTCTTACACTTTTTTTTCTTTTTCCCTCTTTCTCACTTCCTATTCCTTCTTCCTTTCTTTCTTATTTATCCCAGACTTCTCTGGATTCGAATTTCTTCATCTGGAAAATGAGAAGTCATCTGTCCCAAGCTCCCACAGTTGTTCTGAGTCTCCAGTAGCATAACATATATGAGAATGTCTTCTTAAGTACACTGTACATTATTAAAGTGAGAGATTAATTAAATTATATTTATAATCAAGGAATTGAATTATTTTTTGAAGTCATGCCCCCAGTCCTCTACTTACCACCATGCATTCTTTCAGTTCTGTTTTAACTTGAAGCACTGCAGTGACTTCCTCATCTCGATTTGCTGTCGTGGGGATCTCAAAATTCTGTATTATGATCCTCCGACTGATTGTGGGAAGAGAGAATCAGAACACCAAGATCAGAGACCAATCTTTGAGTGAGAGGGGGAGCCATGAACAGGGGAAAGGGCACCGGATGGGCAAGGGAGGGAAATTACAGGGCTTGGGTCAATTGTTCAGCATCAGAATCCCCTGGAATTTTCGTGTGTTGATTGGGTTGGTTACTTCGCACAGATTTAGTTTTGTTTAATAAAACAACTAGGACACCTTACTTTAAGATTCCTTAAAGAACTAAAAGTAGAACTACCATTTGATCCAGCAATCCCACTACTGGGTATCTACCAGAGGAAAAGAAGTCATTATTCAGAAAAGATATTTGCGCATGCATGTTTATGGCAGCATAATTCACAATTGCAAAATCATGGAACCAGCCCAACTGCCCATCAATCAACGAGCATCTTCTTCCCTTCCATTGGCCAAAAACAAGTTTTTAAAAAGAAAAAAAGTACAATACCACACGCCATTTCCTGATAACATCCTATAGGCTCTGGTGGTTGTCTACTGAGTAGGAGAGCTCAAGTCATTATTAGGAGAAAATTTTCTAGGAACAGAATCACATTAAACCAGCAAACCTCTTGATCAGGGAAATGCAAATCAAAACCACAATGCGATGCCACCTTACTCCTGCAAGAATGGCCATAATCAAAAAATCAAAATCACTAGATGTTGGCGTGGATGCAGTGATCAGGGAACACTCTCTACACTGCTGGTGGGGATGTAAACTAGTACAACCACCATGGAAAACAGTGTGAACATTCCTTAAAGAACTAAAAATAGAACCACCATTTGATCCAGCAATTCCACTACTGGGTATCTACCCATAGGAAAAGAAGTCATTATTCAAAGAAGATACTTGCATATGCATGTTTATAGCAGCACAATTCACAGTTATAAAATTGCAGAACCAACCCAAATGCCCATCAATCAACGAGTGGATAAAGAAACTGTGGTGTGTATATATATACACACACACACATATATATGTATATACAGCCTATCCTCTCTCTCTATATAGAGAGAGGATGGAATACTACTCAGCCATAATAAGGAATGAATTAACAGCATTTGCAGTGGCCTGTATGAGATTGGAGACTATTATTCTAAATGAACTGACTCAGTAATGGAAAACCAAACATCGTGTGTTCTCACTGATATGTGGGAACCAAGCTATGAGGACGCAAAGGCATAAGAATGATACAATGGACTTTTGGGACTTGGAAGGAAGAGTGGGAGAGGGGTGGTGAGGGATAAAAGACTACAAATATGGTGCAGTGTATACTGCTCAGATGATGGGTGCACCAAAATCTCACACATCACCACTAAAGAACTTACTCATGTAACCAAATACCACTTGTACCCCAGTAACTTATGGAAAAATAAAATAAAAATAATAAACATTTAAAAAAACCCGGCAAACATCTCAGTGCACTGGAGGTATTTGTAAGAGCATCTTTGAAGATCCTCCTTCTTTGGTCCCTAGGTAGGGTTTAGGAATTTGTATTTATTTAGCTCTTTAGGAAATTTGGACTTATGGCCATGTTTGGGAACTTTAGATACTACTCTACATTTAGACCATACACCGCAAACTGAAAGGGAAAGGAAATGGAGACAAATAAAATAGTCGGATATTCTTCTTCAGTTAATGAGGACTGGGTTCAGGGCCAGGAGAGTTACTTTCTCCTTCCTAGAAACTTTTGGCTACGGACCTTTGTTATTGTGTGGGATAGAAGGGAATTGAGTTTCTTAGCCCACAGTGTCTCATAGCCCCATTTTCTTGGGGCAAAGCATCTTAGATTTCAGAGAGATTCTATTTTTGGGTGCCAATTGCTATAGTGCCCAGTGCACAGGAAAGGGGTATAAATACCTAAATAACTTCAAAATCTCTCCCATTTGTATATGAGTTTCAGATAGATAGGATGACCAGCTTAACTCGAGTGACTAACCATCTCAGTTTACCCAAGACTGAGGTCTTTTCTAGAATGGGCCGTGGAGGTGGCGGGGGGAGGGGGCGGAGTTTCAATGCTACAACCAGGAAAGTCCTGGGCAAATCAGGATAGTTGATAACCCTAATTAGCATAGGTTATTTGAATACCTTGCTGCCCTTCAGGGCTAAGTTGACTGTCATCTGGTGGGGAGGGGGTGGGATCTGAACCTGTCCCACGCAGGGTTTCTTGGGACACTTGCCTCCATTACGTCAGCTTGTCAAAACTCTGAACAGTTTCCTCCAGGACAGGATATCTGGCCATGCCACAGAGAGTACCTCCAAGATCACAACTCAGAAACCCAGCATTATAAACCCTACTGCTATAGAGAAAACTCCCTAGATTGGGTATCGCTGCTTTTTCCCAGACCCCTGGCTCCATTTTCTACTTTATTTTACTTGCTCCAGTTTTTCTGTTTCCTTCACACATGTGTTCTCAATAAGTTGACTTCCGAACCTGTGCTCTCAGGTCCCAGTACACATGAGAGCAAGAGGTGCTCATATTCATCTTCAGACTTCAGGTTAAGAAGAATGTCTAAGCTGCCAGTCTAGCTCAATCTTAGACCACAGGGCAGGGGCCAGGACCTCTCGTCCTTTAGCCAGTCCTGCCAAAGCTGCCCTAAGCTGCCGTTGGAACTCAGATCTGTTATGCTTCTCTTCTAGGAGGCAAGGTGTGAGAAGGTTAAGTTCACTGAGCAGAAATCTGAACAAAGGTATAAATTATGAACAAGATATGGACCAGCATGTTAGATGAAGACTAACTACTAATTATAGCCTGTAGGTACATTTGGAGCTTTATCTCCACTGGCAATGCAGAAACACCCAGCAAAAATGTGAGAGGAGTTGGTGGGGCTTCCTAAGAGGACAGAAGTGGAACCTGGCAGGAGGTCCATGGGAGCTCCTGGGACTAGAGTTCTGGGAAGTCGAAAGAAATTCTCAGAAAGAGATATGTAGATTTCCAGATTGGGAGAGGAGCCCTCCCTTCAAGGCTTTTTTTGTGGGGAAGAGAAGGGCATGGCTCACGTGTTTTCCTGAGCTTTGTTGGCCCCCAAATGCAGGCAGAGAACCAGGAGCAGGGTGGCAGGGCTGGCCCTGAACAGGAACTGGAGCAAGCGCATGCTGGAGAAAACAGAAGGTGATGTGTCCCCGAGAAGTGGTGTCCCAGGTGCCTAGCACACTTCTTATATACAGATTGATCAAGGAAGTACAAGAGCTGCCAGGGAGATCCATGAGGTGAATCACCCACTCACCCTCCCACCTCGTGATCTTTCCTTGTTGACCCAAAGTTTGTTTTTCTAAGAAAAAATCAACACTCAGCTAGAATGGCAGCGTTTGAGAGAGGAGTTAGATTGTTCTTCCTTATTTTTTCAGTGTCAGAGTTTCTCAAAATGGCTGGGACCTCAAAAGATACACCAGTTTTTCCTAAGTTTACAGATTCAGTTTTCTTTTCCCTCCTAATTTGCCTGTCTGAAGTGCTGTGTGTAGTCTGAGCTTCAGTCACTGCTCCCCTGGTCTCTGAAAGCAGAGAATCCAGCTGTGGTGGCAGGTTTCAGACCACAGGCATAGAACATCTTTGCTTGATCAAATTATAGTGAGCTCAAGATGCAATGCTATTCAGAACATTTCTTGGAGGGCTAGGATGATCAAGACTTCCCTAGCAGTCACTACCCATCATGAGGTGGAAGAGCTAGGGAAGACCTGAGCTGCTCTGCATAATGGGGAAGTAAGTTCAAGACACTGGGTGATGTAAAGATGTTTATTATCATTGAGTTCTTCTTAATTTCAGGTGTGGTTGCAATATACCGCAGATGCCCAAGATCCCCAGCTGCCCCACAACCCCCAAGGCAGGGTGATATTTTAATTCTAGACAATTCCTATAAATAGCTGGCACCCCCAAATCAGACTTCTTGGCACCAAAGAGCTGGCTCATTTTCTTATCGACATGGCCGCTTTCTTACACTTGTCTCATGCATAAGCCACATAGGAAGACCCACAGTGGAAAGGACTCCTTCTGTGAGAATGGAGCCCACATTATGTCCAGTAGATACCCAGGTTGTAGAATTCCTCTCCTTGGGATGATGGGGAGACTTGTTGTTGCTGACACTGGCATTGTGCTATTTCTCCTTATGAAATTAAATCTGTTCCTTAACCTATAACTTGCAACACTATGGGATTTGTTTCTATTCTTTGCATGGCAGACAGCTGCCCAGGAAGAGCCTCTCTGGTAAGAGAGTGAAAATCAAAATTCTAGGAGTTACCGCCTCTGTATGTTGCTTTAGCCAGGATTCAGAGCTAAAGTGTAAGTGTGTGCTTCTGCTTTCTGTATGTATCTCTCCTGCATCTACTTTCTCTTTCCTTTGAATTGGACACCATTCATGTCATTGCTCACTTAAAACTTCAGCTGTTCTCATGATCACAGGCTTTCTTCCCTGTTTATGCCCTATCCACTCAAGAACAGTGCTCGCGAGGGTCACAGTGACCTTCCTTTGCAAGCCTTTTCCCACATTTAAATTGTCTTTACACCTGGTCCTTCTCACTTGAATAATTTCCATTTGAAGCACACACTAGCTAGACTGACCAAGGCAGGCATAAGGCAGAAGAATCTAGGAAGTGTCTGTGTGGGAAAATGCAGGAAAAGTTCTTTGCTGGGCTCTTTAAAGGCATAGCCCTGTCCTTGAGGATGTAACTCCAGCACTCCCAAAAGGCAGTGTCCAGAGGAAGGCAGATGACAATGGGTTAAGAGCATCTATTGAAGGTAATGAGGCTGTTCTTCTGTGAGCCAGCAGGAAACTGCAATACCTACAATCTTTCAATGTACAGAACAATTTTTTTTTTTTTTGAGACAGAATCTCACTCTGTCAGCCAGGCTGGAGTGCAGTGGCATGATCTCAACTCACTGCAACCTCCACCTCCTGTGTTCAGGAAATTTTCAAGCCTCAGCCTCCCGAGTAGCGGGGATTATAGGCAGGTGCCACCATACCCAGCTAATTTTTGTGTCTTTGGTAGAGATGGGGTTTCACCATGTTGGCCAGGCTGATCTCACATTCCTGACCTCAAGTGATCCGCCTGCCTCAGCCTCCCAAAGTCCTGGGATTACAGACGTAAGCCACTGTGCCTGGTCCAGGACAAGTCTGATTCAGGCCATGACTGCTGTGATGGTTACTTTTATTTGTTAGCTTAGCTAGGCATGGTGCCTTTTTGGAAAAACAGCAGTTTAGATGTTGCTGTGAAATTTTTGTTTGTTTGTTTGTTTTAAATGTGATTAACATTTAAATCAGTAAAATTTGAGTAAAACAGATTACCTCCATAATATGGGTCAGACTCATTGAATCAGCTGAAAACCTTAGGAGAAAAGCTTGAGGTCCTTTGAGTAAGAAGGAATTAGGGAGAAAAAGAAAACATAATTATTATGCCATAAAAAATGAAAAAGTCTAGGTTTAAGAAATCAAATAAAGGTTGATAAAATCAGATTGTAAACAACTCAGGAAGCTTATAGAAGAGAACGTGTATAGTCCCAGAAGGAATGGGTTAAGATATAAGTGAAGCTTGCCACAGGCAAAGCTTGCAAAGGGAAAGATGATCTTAGTTCTGACAGGGCTCATGAGAAGAAGATAAGGAATGGACAAAGAGAGGGAGTTATAGACACCAACACACATGAAGCATATGCTGTGTGCATTACACTGCTCTAAACATTTTAACATATATTAGTTCAACCTTTATTACAACCCTGTGAAGGTGGTTGCCATTTTTATTCCATTTTACAAGAGGAGAAACAGAAACCCAGGAGATAAATATCTAGCCCAGATCACATAGCCAGTATATGGCAGAGTCAACTTTGCATGCAGGTTTTGTGGAATCTGAGTTTTGATTTACAGTATCTGAGAACCTTTTTTTGAAATAGAATCCAAACTTACAAATGTAAACTACAGGTATAGGATCTTGGAGGAGGCACCCATAAGTAGGAAGCCCTGAGGCTTCATGCCATTAACTTAATGGCGAATACACCTTTGGATGGGGCCAGAATTTCCACGCTGGCAGTCTGGCCCTGGAACATGATCCTTTAACCACTGCACTGCCTACTGGTGAGAACAAGTTGCAAAGTTAGTAACTGGCAGAGTTAGGGGTTCAAAATCAAGTAGTCTGATACCAGAGTCTATGTCCTTAAACACTTATCTAGTCTATTTATTGATGTAGCAATAGTTTAAAGTTGAGAAAAGGAAACTCACAGAGGTTTTAATAAGTTGTTCAGTCACAGAGCCAACAAATAACAAAGGTATTGCAGTTTGGCTTGGCCATATGACTAAGCCAAACCATTGGAACCCAGATAGAAGTGAATCCGGAGTTGGCACTTAGAGTGACTACTCTATATTTCCTCTTACTTAATAAAAGCGTAATTGGCACAAGACTTGTACAAAGGCATCTAATGCATACTGAAGATGTAATGAGTTGTTTCTTAGGGGAGGTTATATTCAAGCAAAATCTCTCAGAGGTGAGAGAATTTGGAGTGTGACTCTTAGAAACTCTGTCATATTTAGTATCCTTTCTTTCTTTCTTTCTTTCTTTCTTTCTTTCTTTCTTTCTTTCTTTCTTTCTTTCTTTCTTTCTTTCTTTCTTTTTTTTAATTTTTTTGATGGAATTTCACTCTTGTCACTCAGGCTGGAGTGCAGTGGCGCAATCTTGGCTCACCGCAACCTCCACCTCCTAAGTTCAAGTGATTCTCCTGTCTCAGCCTCCTGAGTAGCCAGGATTACAGGCGCTTGCCAGCACTCCCAGCTAATTTTTTTATTTTTAGTAGAGATGGGGTTTCACCATGTTGTCCAGGCTGGTCTCAAACTCATGACCTCAGGTGATCCGTCCCCCTCCGTCTCCCAAAGTGCTGGAATTACAGGCATGAGTCACCATGCCTTTAGTGTCATTTCTAAGGTCACCCTGGTGATGTAGGGGTCAAGGGAAAAAATTGTTTCTGCCTTCTGAAATTTCACTGAAAAATAAACTGACAAAAAGTAGATTAATAGGAGAAATGGCATACAAGTTTATTAACGTGCATGGGAGAGAATGACAGAGTGATTACCTCCAACTCCTCCATGGGGGTACAGAAGCTCATGTACCATCTTGAGGTTACAGAAAAAATGAAGTCTTGGAGCATGGCCAAAACCAGATTATGGTAGTAAATTAGGTTACAGTGGTGCTACAGGTTATGGGAGGGGAGAAGAGGAAGCCTGGCTAGCAAAGGTGGTCTTGCTATTGTCGACCAAAAGAGTTAAACTCTGTAAAATATTTTAGGAGATTTATTCTAAGCCATATATGAGTGATCATGGCCTGTGACACAGCCCTTAGGAGGTCCTGAGAACATGTGCCCAAGGAGGTCGGGGTACAGCTTGGTTTTATATATTTTAAGGGAGGCATGAGACATCCATCAAATACATTTAAGAAATACATTGGTTTGGTTCAGAAAGGCAGGACAACTCAAGGGTGGGGGCCGGGGGAGAGGTCTAGGCTATAAGTAAATTTAAACATTTTCTGTTTGACAGTTGGTTGAGTTTATCTGAAGACCTGGGCTCAATAGAAAGAAAATGTTCAGGTTAAGATAAAGATTGCGGAGATCAAGTTTTATCATGCAGAAGAAGCTCTCAGATAGCAGACTTCAGAGAGAGCAGGTTGCAAATGTTTCTTATCGGACTTAAAAGGATGCTTGGCTCTTAGGTGATTATCTCCTGGATCTGGAAAGGAAGGAGGGAAAAGAAAGGAGTAAGGGGATTCTCTATAGAATGTGGATTTTTTCCACAAGGGACTTTGCAGGGCAATTTCAAGGCATGGCAAGGGAATGTATTTGGGGGTAAAACATTTTGATTTTCTTCCTTGTTATGCCAGAGTCAGATTGGAAAGTAAGTCACAATATACAGGGTTAAAATAAAACCCATATGATGAGCTTTTATGGTCTCCAGACCCCTTAGATAGGAATTTGGCCAAGATTAAAACAAACAAATACACACACACACACACACACACACACACATACACACACACAAAACAAAAAACAAAAAAGAGCTTAGTCCTTACTATGCAGGTGAAATCTCACAGGTAGTAGCCCTTAGAGATAATAGGTGGTAAATGTTTCTTTCAGACCTTTAAAGGTATCAGACTCTCAGTTAATCTTTCCTAGATCTGCAAGGGAGGACCTTAAAAAAAAAGCCTGTTGCATCAATGCAGATTCTCTACAGACTCCAAACTTCCCCACAAAAGATAACTTTGCAGCACTGCTTCTGTTTGCAGATCCTCTAACAGCCATCTCAAAGTATGCCAAGGAGTATCTTTTTGGGTGAAATAGTTTTGTTTTCTTCAGATATTAGTATTCAGCTTTTAAGAGGTGAAAGAGAGGATGGAGAATTATGGAGGGTTATTTTTTTAATGGGCAAGATTTGGAAGTGGCTTCCAAATCATAGAATGTCGTTCATTCTTTGTCCCCATGGTCACAGCTTAGTGATATAGCCAAATCAGACTGCAAGAGACATTGAGAAATTTAGTATAGCTGTGTGCTTAGGAGGAAAGGGAAAAAGATATGGTAAGTTGCTGTGTTCCCATACATATGTGGTATGTGTACCTGTGTTTTTAATAGAGAATGTCATCCTAAAATAATCAAAAAGGTCAGAATCTAGTTGAAAGAGAGCACAACGCTTGAGGATGTGCCCACCAGCAAGCACAGATTCCAAAGAATGGAAGTCAGTGTTCCAAAGTGTAAAAGTTTCAGATCATTTATATAGATCAAGTTCAGGGAAGTTTAGCAGAATTTCAACACCTTTCTATGGAAGGCTTAATGCATAGTTACAATGGTCTGATTAGTTGAGGTGATTTTTTTTCTTTCTGGAAAGATATCTCTAACATTTCACACTGAAGATGTAACTGTCAGGGTGTCTCTTTTGGGGGTGCAAACTGGTCTGAGTTAGGTACAGAAAAATATAGGAAGCAGTTAATCTAGAATAAATATTAGTGATTGGAAGGAGGAAGTCTGGTCTCTGGTCTTTCTTAGTCATTTACAGAACCAGAGCAATGAGGAAGAGGGTTAAGCTATAATCTAAGAAGCAGAATTGCAAAACATGCTACATGACTCAGATCACAGTAACAGCTCTCTCAAAGTTTAAAGAGTTTGCAGTGTTCTAACAGATTTTAAATGTTATTCATTTTCACAAGAATATCAAAATGTTTTCCAAAGTTGTGGTGCCGTTTTATACATCGAACACGTTTCTCAATATTTAACATTGTCAATGCTTTTAATCTTGGCTTTTCTGGTGGATATGTAGTGGAGCTTGTTGTGATTTTACTTTGAATGTTTGTGATTATTAGTGGTATTTAGCCTTTTTATATGTCATCTGGATATTATATATTCCCTTTTGTGAGGTGCCTATTCAAACCTTTGCCTGTTTTTCTTTTTCTTTTTTTTTTTTTTTTTTTTTGAGACGGAGTCTCGCTCTGCCACCCAGGCTGGAGTGCAGTGGCCGGATCTCAGCTCACTGCAAGCTCCGCCTCCCGGGTTCACGCCATTCTCCTGCCTCAGCCTGCCAAGTAGCTGGGACTACAGGCGCCCGCCACCTCGCCCGGCTAGTTTTTTGTATTTTTTAGTAGAGACGGGGTTTCACCGTGTCAGCCAGGATGGTCTCGATCTCCTGACCTCGTGATCCGCCCGTCTCGGCCTCCCAAAGTGCTGGGATTACAGGCTTGAGCCACCGCGCCCGGCCCCTTTGCCTGTTTTTCAATTGTAACTGCCTGAGGGGTTCTTTCTGCCTGTTGCACAAAGAAAGACCATGGCATTTCAGTAAAGAAAGTTTAATAGACCTGAGGCTGGCCACACCACATGGGAGGTGCAAGTGGTACTCAAATAAATCTCATCCAAACTCATAGTTAAGAGGATTTTTTCAAAGCCAGCTTGGGGAAAGGGGGGCGGTGGCCAGGTAATGGGTGCTTGTTGATGATTGGTTGGATTGGAGATGAAATCATATGGAGTTGAAGCTGTCCTTGTAAACACCCAAGGGGTACCCCTTGCCTGCTGCCTAGACAGAGTGCCAATTCATCAAGACAGGACTTGCAATAGAGAAAGAGTAATTCATGCAGAGCAGGCTGTATGGGAGACTGGAGTTTTGTTACTCACATCAGTCTCCCAGAGCATTCAGGGATCAGAGTTTTTAAGGACAACTTAGGGGTTTGGAGAAGCCAGTGAACCGGGAGTGCTGATTGGCCAGCCAGGGATGAAATAACAGGAAGTCAAAGCTGTCTTCTTGAACTGAGTCAGTTCCGGGGTAGGGGCCACACGATCAGATGAGCCAGTTTATCAATCTGGGTGGTGCCAGCTGATTCATCAAATGCAGGGTCTGCAAAATATCTCAAGCACTGATCTTCTGGAGCAGTTTAGGGAGGGCCAGAATCTTGTAGCCTCCAGTTGCATGACTCTGAAACCATAATTTCTTATCTTGTGGCTAATGTTAGTCCTACAAAGGCAATCTAGTCCCCAGGCAAGAACGTCTGCTTTGAGAAAGCGCTGTCTTTGTTTTAAACTATTAACTAAGTTTATCCCAAAGTTAGTTTCAGGAATTCTCCTTTTTGTATCTGAAAATATGCCATTCCAGTGAAAGTCTTGAATAGGCAGTGTCTCCAATTGTGTCCTGCTACAAAGAAAAATAGATTCTTATTGAACTTATGAAAATAACAATATTGCCATGAAATAACAATATTCTTGAATAGCTTCTAAATTCTGGAGAAATCAGGTAGAGAGAAAGGTAAATATCTCAACTTGCTCACAAAAGTTTACTTTACCTATTGCTATAACCCATGAAGAGCTCAAAAGAAAAAAAGTTTTTAGGACTTTGGAAAACAAAACGTAAAAAGATTTTACAATGTTTTAAGCAAAAAGAAGTAAAAACTATTTCAGTCCTTCCTCAGCTTAGTTCCATTGAATTAATTCTTTTTCTGCTCAATATTGGCCTAGCACTCTTCATAAATACATCAGTTGTTTTTATGAGAGTTCTTAAAGTATTTTTTACCTAGTCCAATGGTATGATCTCCAAAGTTATTAGAAACCTGTATTCAAGAGCACTTGGGCCAGGCATGGTGGCTTATGCCTGTAATCTGAGCACTTCGGGAGGCCTAGGTGGGGAGGATCACCTGAGGTCAGGAATTTTGAGACCAGCTTGCCAACATGGTGAAACCTTTTCTCTACTAAATATACAAAAAGTAGCCAGGCGTGGTGGCATGTGCCTGTAATCCCAGTTACTCGGGAGGCTGAGGTGGGAGAATTGCTTGAACCTGGGAGGTGGAGGTTGCAGTAAACTGAGATTGTGCCACTGTGCTCCACCCTGGGTGACAGAGCAAGACCCTATCTCAAAAATAAATAAATAAATAAAAAATACTGGTTATGGTCCTTTGCATAGATTCCCTTAAAGATATACTTTAGGCTTTGTAAAAAGCTTTCAGGGAAAAAAATATGAATAAAGCAATTGATTGGATAAAACAAGACACATCAGATTATTTTTTTGAAATCTTACACAATTTTGGAATGTATACTAATAACATATCCATTCAAATATAACTCAAGAAAATGCAACACTACTTATTATTTGATAATAATAGGATTTTAACATCCCAAATAAGCCTATATGTTTTATTTGGACTTCCAAAACGCTCCCCATTTTTTTTAATATAATAGAGGTAGTTTGAGTTAAAAATACTTAATTTAGAATTTGAAATTTGATTTTGGGGAGTATATCCAATATCAAAGGTTTAGAACACTTGATATCAAAATAAGAAATGTTTAAAGTGATCAAAATAGGATCACAGGTTTTATTAATCTGTTCTCATGCTGATATGAAGAAATACTTGAGACTCATAAAGAAAAGCGGTTTAATTGACTCACAGTTCCATATGACTGGGAGGCCTCAGGAAACTTACAATCATGGTGGAAAGCACTTCTTCACAGGGCAGCAGGAGAGAGAATAAGTGCTGAGCAAAGGGGGAAGTCCTTTCTAAAACCATCAGATATCGTGAGAACTCACTCACTGTCACGAGAACAGCATGGGGGAAACTTCCCCCATGATCCGGTTATCTCTACCTTGTCCCACCCTTGACATGTGGGGATTATTACAATTCAAGGTGAGATTAGGGGTCAAGGTGAGATTTGGGTAGGGACACAGAGCCAAACCATATCACAGGTCATTGTAAAATAATAGTCATCAATTTAGTCAAAGTGATAATTCAAAGCTTTCAAAAAGCAAAATACTTTACCCTTTGATAGAGAAGAGGCTCTTTTTTTAACTTTTATTTAATATTTTAAGTTCAGGAGTACATGTGCAGGTTTGTTATATAGGTAAACTCGTGTCACAAAGGTTTATTGTACAGATAATTTCATCACTGAGGTGTTAAGCCTGGTACCCATTAGTTATTTTCCTGATCCTCTCTCTCTTCCCAATCTTCACCCTTAAGTAGACCTCACTGTCTATTGTTCCCTTCTATGTGTCCACATGTTATCATCATTTAGCTCCCTCTTATAAGTGAGAATATGCAGTATTTGGTTTTCTCTTTCTGTATTAGTTTGCTAAGGATAATGGTCTCCAGCTCCTTCCATGTTCCTGCAAAGCACAAGACCTTATTCTTTTTTATAGCTGCATAGTATTCCACAGTGTATGTGTACCACATTTTCTTTATCCAGTATATCATCGATGGATAGTGATGGGCATTCCATGTGTTTGTTATGTGAATAGTGCCACATTGAACATACGTGTGCATATGTCTTTATGATAGAACTATTTTTATTCCTTTGGGTATATACTCAGTAATGGGATTGATGGGTGAAATAGTGGTCCTGTCATTACATCTTTGAGGAATCACCAGTGTCTTCCACAATGGTTGTACTAATTTACACTCCCACCAGCAGCATATAAACATTCCTTTTTCTCCACAACCTTGCCAGCCTCTGTTTTTTTTTTTTTTTTTTTTTTTTTTTGACTTTTTGATAATAGCAATTCTGACTGGTGTGAGATGGTATATCATTCTGGTTTTAATTTGCGTTTCTCTGATGACCAGTGATGTTGAGCTTGTTTTCATATACTTGTTGGCTGCATGTATGTCTTCTTCTGAAAAATGTCTGTTGATGTCCTTTGCCCACTTTTTAAATGGGGTTGTCTTTTCTTTTTCTTGTAAATTCATTTAAATTCCTTGTAGATGTTGGATATTAGACCTTTGTCAAATGCATAGCTTGCTGTTCTGGGAGGTCAGGGACCCCAAACAGAGGGACTGGCTGAAGCTGCCGCAGAAGAACATAAATTGTGAAGACTTCATGGACATTTATTAGTTCCCCAAATTAATACATTTATAATTTCTTACACCTGTTTTTATTGCAGTCTCTGAACATAAATTGTGAAGATTTCATGGACACTTATCACTTCCCCAATCAATACCCTTGTGATTTCCTATGCCTGTCTTTAATCTCTTAATCCCATCATCTCATAAGCTGAGGAGGATGTATGTCACCTCAGGACCCTGTGATGATTGCGTTAACTGCACAAATTGCTTGTAGAGCATGTGTGTTTGTACAACATGAAGTCTGGGCACTTTGAAAAAGGAACAGGATAACAGGGATGTTCAGGGAACAAGGGAGAAAACCTTAAACTATGACTGCTGGTGAGCCGGGCGGAACAGAGCCATATTTCTCTTCTTTAAAAAGCAAATAGGAGAAGTATCACTGAATTCTTTCTCAGCAAGGAACATCCCTGAGAAAGAGAATGTGTCCCTGAAAGGAGGCCTCTAAAATGGCCACTTTTGGGACGGCTGTCTTTTACAGTTGTAGACAAAGGGATGAAATAAGCCCTGGTCTCCCGTAGTGCTCCCAGGCTTACGAGGATGAGGAAATTCATGCCGAATAAATTTTGGTCAGACCGGTTGTCTGCTCTCAAACCCTGTCTCCTGATAAGATGTTATCAATGACAATGCTTGCCCAAAACTTCATTAGCAATTTTAATTTCACCCCGTCCTGTGGTCCTGTAATCTTGCCCTGCCTCCATTTGCTTTGTGATATTTTATTACCTTGTGAAGCATGTGATCTCTGTGACCCACACCCTATTCATACACTCCCTCCCCTTTTGAAAATCACTGATAAAAACTTGCTGGTTTTACGGCTCAGGGGGCATCACAGAACCTGCTGACATGTGATGTCTCCCCTGGACACCCAGCTTTAAAATTTCTCTCTTTTGTACTCTTTACCTTTATTTCTAAGACCAGTAAACACTTATGGAAATAGAAAAGAACCCATGTTGAATATTGGGGGTGGGGTTCACCCAATAGCTTGCAAATTTTTTCTCCTATTCTGTAGATTGTCTGTTCAGTCTTTTGATAGCTTCTTTTGCTGTGCAGAAGCTCTTTAATTAGATCCCATTTGTCAATTTTTGCTTTTGTTGCAATTGCTTTTGGTGTCTTTGTCATGAAATCTTTATCCATTCCTACATTCTGAATGGTATTGTCTAGTTTGTCTTCCAGGGTTTTTATAGCTGTGGATTTTACATTTTGGTATTTAATCTATCTTGAGTTGATTTTTTTATATGGTGTAAGGAAGGGGTTCAGTTTCAATCTTCTGCATATGACTAGCCAGTTTTCCTAGCACCATTTATTGAATAGAGAATCCTTTCCTCATTGTTTATTTTTTCAAGTTTGTTGAAGATCAGATAGTTGTAGGTGTGTGGCCTTATTTCTGGGTTCTCTATTTTGTTCCATTGGTCTATATGTCTTTTTTTGCACCAGTAGCAAGCTGTTCTGGTTACTATGAGGCTCAGATTTTTGAAGAATCAATGGACCTAATAAAGACAGCATGAGAGCAACAGAATCTGTCTTTCCTTCTATTCTTTTGACTCAAAAGGTAAATGAAAAATATTTCATCATCTTTTATTAATACTATATGAAATCTTGTTCAAAAAGAAAACCAAATTCTACCTTTACATCCATATATTATTAATGATAAAACTTTAATAAAACTTTATAAACAGATTCATCTAATCTCAATCACTTTTGACCACAGAAGATAACTTTCATAAACATTTTAAACCTCTTATCATTTTTCCATTCTCTTTCTTTTCCTGACTGCCTATATTCATTCACTTTATCTCATTGTTCTTCTTTAATTTCTTCAATTTAATACAACTTTTAAATGACCTCTAACCTAAGCAAAATCACTTTTCCTTTAACAAAAAACATATCCTAATATCTGTCTTATAATCATCCTTACAAAAAAAAAATCTTATGTGTTTTCTTATACATTCTATGTATAGAATTGTTATCTTTCTTATCCCTAATTCTAGTTACCATATATTAATTAGAATTTTAACTCCTAGTAACCTTAATTCATAGTGAAAACCTAAGTAGTAAGCAATTTTTAAGTGTCAGTCACATACCAACAGTTTATGAATACAAATTTTTATAATATTTAGAAACATAGACTTTCTAATGGAACATTCTTTAAAAATGTAGAACAGGGCCGGGCACGGTGGCTCAAGCCTGTAATCCCAGCACTTTGGGAGGCCAAGACGGGCGGATCACGAGGTCAGGAGATCGAGACCATCCTGGCTAATACGGTGAAACCCCGTCTCTACTAAAAAAATACAAAAAACTAGCTGGGCGTGGTGGCGGGTGCCTGTAGTCCCAGCTACTCAGGAGCCTGAGGCAGGAGAATGGCATGAACCCGGGAGGTGAAGCTTGCAGTGAGCTTAGATCTGGCCACTGCACTCCAGCCTGGGCGACAGAGTGAGACTCTGTCTCAAAATCAATCAATCAATCAATCAATAAAAATGTAGAACAGGGCCGGGCACGGTGACTCATGCCTGTAATCCCAGCACTTTGGGAGGCCGGGGTGGAAAGATCACAAGTTCAGGAAATCAAGACCATCCTGCCAACATGGTGAAACCCCGTTTCTACTAAAAATACAAAAAATTTGCCAGGCATGGTGGCGGGCACCTATAGTCCCAGCTATTTGGGATGCTGAGGCAGGAGAATGGCATGAACCCAGGAGGCAGAGCTTGCAGTGAGCTGAGACTGTGCCACTGCACTCCAGCCTGGGCAACAGAGTGAGACTCTGTCTCAAAAAATATATATATATGTTGCGGGAAGTCAGGGACCCTGAACGGAGGGACCGACTGGAGCTGTGGCAGAGGAACATAAATTGTGAAGATTTCATGGACATTTATCAGTTACCAAAATTAATACTCTTATAATTTCTTACACCTGTCTTCACTTTAATCTCTTAATCCTGTTATCTTCATATGCTGAGAGTGTACGTCACCTCAGGACCACTATTGTACAAACTGATTGTAAAACATCTGTGTCTGAACAATGTGAAATCGGTACACCTTGAAAATGAGCAGAATAACAGTGATTTCAGGGAACAAGGGAAGACAACCAAAGGTCTGACTGCCTGTGGGATTGGGCAGAATAGAGCCATATTTTCCTTCTTGTAGAGAGCCTATAAATGGACATGCAAGAAAGACAGATATCACTGAATTCTTTTCCCAGCAAGGAATATTAGTAATTAATACCCCGGGGAAGGAATGCATTCCTAGGGGTAGGTCTATAAATGGCTGCTCTGGGAATGTGTGTCTTATGCAATTGAGATAAGGACTGAAATACGCCCTGGTCTCCTGCAGTACCCTCAGGCTTATTAGGGTGTGGAAAAGATCCTGCCTTGGTAAATTTGAGGTCAAACTGGTTCTCTGCTCTCAAACCCTGTTTTCTGTTGTTTAAGATGTTTATCAAGACAACACATATGTGTACAGCTAAACATAGACCCTCATCAGTAATTCTAATTTTGCCCTTTGCCTTGTGATCTTTGCATTGCCTTTTGCCATGTGATCTTTATTGCCCTTTAAAGCATGTGATCTTTGTGACCTACTCCCTGTTGGTACACCCACTCCCCTTTTAAAGTCCTTAATAAAAACCTGCTGGTTTTGTGGCTCAGGGGACATCACAGAGCTACCGATATGTGATGTTATCCCGGAGGCCCAGCTGTAAAATTCCTCTCTTTGTACTCTTTCTCTTTATTTCTCAGACTGGCCAACACTTAGGGAAAATAGAAAGGACCTACATTGAAATATTGGAGGCTGGTTCCCCTGATAAAAATGTAGAACAGGACATTTTTACTAACAAATATAAATATCTTGTTTCTCTGAAATAAGAAGTCAAAAGTATTGAAGCTTCAACTCATAATTAGTCATTAATGTCTTAGAATTATATCTTATTTATAGATAATTTGGATATTCAATGAATATCCATCCTTTAATTTAGCATAGCAAATTTTAAGGGTATTGTTACCAAAAAGATTTTTAAAACCTTTAAAAACATTTGTATTAGGGTTCTCTAGAGAGACAGAAGTAATAGGATATATATATATAAACTCATATATATAACTCATATATATATCCTATTTTATATATATCCTATTATTATATAATATATAATAGGATATACATAAAAACTCATATATGTAAACTCATATATATAAAATATATGAGTATATTAATAAAATATATATATGAGTTTATCAAATATTAACTCACAGGATCACAAGGTCCAACAATAGGCTGTCTAGAAGCTGAGCAGCAAGGAAAGCCAGTCTGAGTCCCAAAACTGAAGAACTTGGAGTCTGATGTTCAAGGGCAAGAAGGGTCCAGCTTGGGAGAAACATGTTGGCTGGGAGGCTAGGCCAGTCTAGTGTTTTTTTTTTTTTTTTGAAACAGAGTCTTACTCTTGTGTCCCAGGCTGGAATGCAGTGGTGCGATCTCAGCTCACTGCAATCTCCGCCTCCCGGGTTCAAGTGATTCTCCTGCCTCAGCCTCCTAAGTAGCTGAGATTACAGGTGCCTGCCACCACTTCTGGCTAATTTTGGTATTTTTAGTAGAGACAAGGTTTTGCCACGTTGGCTAGGCTGGTCTTGAACTCCTGACCTCAGGTGTTCCACCTGCCTTGACCTCCCAAAGTTCTGGGATTACAGGCATGAACCACTGCACCTGGTCCCAGTCTTGTCATTTTACGTTTTCCTGCCTGCTTTATATTCTAGCGGCTGATTTTGATGGTGCCCACCCAGATTAAGGGTGGGTCTGCCTTTCCCAGTCCACTGACTCAAATGTTAATCTCTTTTGGCAACACCCTCAAAGACACACCCAGGATCAACAATTTGCATTTTTCAATCCTATCAAGTTGACACTCAGAATTAACCATCACAACCTTTTTAAGTAAGTATATTATAAAACTTAATAGGTATTAATAGTTCATTTATAAACTCTTATCCCATTTATATCTATTTAATTTTGTCACCCTTAACAATTATGTTTGGAAAAGTTTATAAGACATAGGACACATCTGGTCATCATCTCAAGTTAAATTTTCTATTAACTATTTTTATATTACTATATGTTAGGCAAGTATCCTAAAGGCAGGAAACTTAAAGGTTCATTTGGGCCTTTTAACAAGTCAGTTTTGTAACTTGTATACTATATACAAACACAAACATTTACACAAGTACACATAAAAATACAGACAAAGATTTTATAGTTTTGATTTGTGAATGGAAAATAAATCTTGGCCCCACAAAATCACTAAGCCAAAGGGAAAAGGCAAGCTGGAAACTGCTTAGGGCAAACCTGCCTCCCATTTTATTATCCCTAAATAAGAGCTGTAGAGACAAGAAGCTACATACCTCCCTCACAATTTTCCCACAAGGAAATTATTTGTGGACAAAGAACCAACAGAACTCAAAGTCATCCCTCTGAGGCTCACCTGAGACAAATGCATATCTAATTACTTCCTCTAAACTATTGTTTATGTAAAAATGCAGATTCACTGAGACAGATTAAATTGTGTATTCAGTGGAAGACTGATCAAGTCCTTAAAATAATGCAGCCTTTTGTCTTTTATTGACTTCTAACATGGAAACCCCCACTTTGAGTTGTCCTGCCTTACTGGACTGAACCAATGTACATTTTACACATATTGATTGATGTCTCATATCTCCCTAAAATGTATAAAAGCAAGCTGTAGCCTGACCACCTTGAGCACATATTGTCAGGATGTCCTGAGGCTGTGTCATGGATGCTTTCTTAACTTTGGCAAAACAAACTTTCTAAAGTTGACTAAGACCTGTCTCAGTTATTTCGGGTTCACAGATTTTACTATTTTACCCATGAGTCAGGCAAAACTCATTAGTTTAAAAAAACAGTTGGAATCAAACTGTGGCTTTGTAAATGGAATAAGTTAAAGTTTACCTGTCTCACAGGCTGCACCCTTACTGATTTAAAAAACAAGGTAGCAAATTTTTGTTCCATAGCACAGAGGAAGAACTTAAGCTTTCAAAAAGGCCAGTGAAGTTTTACATTATTCTTGGCACAAATCTGGTCAATAAAACAGAAGCAAACAAAGGGAGTGCATACAGTTAGTAAGGTGTAAAAAAGAAATAAAATTCTAAGCCCCCCAACTGACTGATGGGCCCTCACCTCTGCCAAGGGCATTCCAAAGTTAACCTGAAAAATTAATTTAGGCCATGATGGGAAGTGGAGGGCCGCTGGACATGCCTCTCAGCTGACCAGTGTCAACATCAACACAAAGACCTTAAGACTAATAGAACAGGCTGGATGTGGTGGCTAGCTCCCAGTACTTTGGAAAGCAGAGGTAGGTGGATCACTTGAGGTCAGGAGTTCAAGACCAGCCTGGCCAACATGGTAAAACCCCCTCTCTACTAAAAATACAAAAATTATCTGGGTGTGGTGGCACATGCCTGTAGTCCCAGCTACTCAGGAAGCTGAGGCAGGAGAATCACTTGAACCCAGGAGGTGGAGGTTCCAATGAGCCGAGATTGTGCCACTGCACTCCAGCTTGGACAACAGAGTGAGACTCTGTCAAAGAAAAAAAAAAAGACTAATTGAATCTTTAAGTCTGATAGGAAACATTTACAATCTATTCTCTCTGAGGCCCCCTACCTGGCGGCTTCATCAGTGTGATATAACCTTGGTCTCTAAAACCCCTTATCTTAACACAGAAATTTTTTCTATTGAGTTCAGGTCTTTAGACAATAACTCTTTCAACCAATTGCCAATCAGAATATTTTAGAATCTTCCTATGATCTGGGGCCCCTACTTCCTGTTGTCCCATCTTTCTGGATTAAACCAATATACATCTTACATTAATTGATTGATGTCTTATGTCTCCCTAAAATATATAAAACCAAGTTGCAGTCCAACCACTTTGGGCACGTGTTCTCGGGATCTCCTGAAGTCTGTGTCATGGATCATTGGTCATTCTCATTTGGCTCAGAATAAATCTCTTCAAATATTTTACTCTTTTTCTTGACAAAATGGTTAAGAAGGAAGAAATTCAGTCAACTAACAAGATTTTATAGAGAACAGAGGCCCAATTAAAAAGTATATATGCATATGTATCTTAAATATCAGCTTTTAATTAAATCGACTTTTGACTATAGAGATCTTTAAAAAAAAAAAAACAACTTAAAGTCTCTTATATATTTCAGCCAGGACAGTCAATATTCCTGCTTTTGTACCATTTCCCCCCTCTTTTAAACCAAAGGTATCTTTGCAAGTGGCTCACCAAAATCAATAAGCCTTAACCAATGTTACGATGTAATCAAGGACACATGAGGCTTCTCCAAATAGATGCAGCAGAGTTCTCACAAGATTCCAGATTCATGCCAAAGAAAGTTCAAAGAGAGAAAAGTTTTGCTAGCTACAAATGGGCATACAACCCATATTGACCTGGCCATATTCTCTAGGGTATCAGCTTCTCAGTTGACTGGCTACACATAGAGTTCAGATGAAAAGTATAAAGAGATATTTAATGAAGCAGGAAGACAAAATCGGCCCATAGAGGTAGTGCCAAAAGGTGGGCAAATATAGGAGGGCAAATTTATAGAGGTAAAGTCTGCTCACAGATTCCTCTGGCCCATTTGTGGGCTGATAAGTGGCTGTCTCCAGTAAGGGAGGATTTACGTCCTGGCTTTAGGCAAACAAAAGAAAGGCAGAGAATCTCCCTGCACTTTAGCTGTGCTTAGCTCAACAATCCTAAATACTTTAGAGGGTATATTTTGGTTTCCTTCAGTAGAATGGATTACAAATGGGTGACCCAAAAGGTGTAGAGTCATACTAAAACCATCTTTGCAAAAATTATATCAGTGAGCAATATAACAGTAAGTTGAGCTAACTACCCCACTGCCCCATCTTGCTGTTTCCTTAACTATTCCTGGGAAATAGGGCTAAGGTAATTTTTTTTTTTTAAGACAATGTCTTGCTCCATTGCACAGGTTGGAGTGCAGTGACACTATCTCAGCTCATTGCAACCTCTGTCTCCAGGGTTCAAGTGGTTTTCATGTCTCAGTCACCCAAGTAGCTGGGATTACAGGCATGCGCCACCATGCCTGGCTAATTTTTGTATTAGGTGTTTTGCCATGTTGGCCAGGCTGATCTCAAACTCCTGGCCTTAAGTGATCCACCCATCTCAGCCTCTCAAAGTGCTGGGATTACAGGCATGAACCACTGTGCCTGACCCCAAGCTACAGTTTGGTGCAAAAGTAATTGCAGTTTTTGCCATTCCTTTTCATGGCAAAACTGCAGTTACTTTTGTACCAATCTAATAATTTTGGAAGAAATTTAGGCTATAGTTTAAATGATAGTAGGCCTAAAACTTAACAGACTTTGTAAAGCCAATGGGAGGCCATGAGGCTTGGGAAGAGGAGGCTGAGTCTGGCTAAGAATCAGACATGAATGATTGTCTGCCACTATTCTTGAGGTTATAAGATAGACAACTTTTCCTGTTATTCCTGCAGATGACACTGCTATTGTAGATTGACCCTTTGAGATATCCTTTCAGGTTTTTTTTTGCTTGTCTAACCCCCATGGCTCCACCTGGACCTACCAATCTCACTGCTGTGGCCCCACCTAGAAGCTATTCAGCTTGCAGGAGTACAGCTTTGACACCTATGATTTCATCTCCAGCCCAACCAATTAGCAGCAAACCTAGCCACCCCCACCCCTTCCCCCAAACTGCCTTTGAAAAACTCCTAACCTATGAGCTTTGGATGAAATGATTTGAGTCCCAGTGAAGCAGCATTGTTCGTCTGGGGTAATACCTGAGATTTGTTGCCTCACACCAAGGAAATCAAGGATGTGGACACATAAGCAGTGAGGTTAAGAACAGAGGCTTAACAGGCAGAAGAAAGAGAAAAGCTCTCTCCTGAAGAGAGAGGGGGTCCTGAGCAGTGAAGTGCAGGAAATTTTTTAGATGAGATTGAGGAGGCGGTATCTGATTTACATAGGGCATGAAAGATTGGTCAGGCCAGGTGTGCCATTTGCATAACACAGAAAGAACTCACTAGGACTAGTTGTGCTGTTTGCATAGCATGTGAAGAAACTGCCCCCGACATCTTTTATTATGCAGGTTTGTTCTCTACCTGGCCAGCACCATGTTGCCTGCTACCTTTTTTTTTTTTTTAATATACTTTAAGTTCTACGGTACATGTGCACAATGTGCAGGCTTGTTACATAGGTATACATGTGCCATGCTGGCCTGCTGCACCCATCAACTCATCATTTACATTAGGTATTTCTTCCAATACTATGGCTCCCCTACCTATCCCATGACAGGCCCCGGTGTGTGATGTTCCCCACCCTGTGACCAAGTGTTCTCATTGTTCAGTTCCCACCTATGAGTGAGAACATGCAGTGTTTGGTTTTCTGTTCTTACGATAGTTTGCTCGGAATGATTATTTCCAGCTTCATCCATGTCCCTGCAAAGGACATGAACTCATCTTTTTATGGCTGCATAGTATTCCATGGTGTATATGTGCCACATTTTCTTAATCCAGTCTATCATTGATGGACACTTGGGTTGGTTCCAAGTCTTTACTATTGTGAATAGTGCAGCAATAAACATACATGTGCATGTGTCTTTATAGTAGCATGATTTATAATCCTTTGGGTATATAGCCCAGTAATGGGATCACTGGGTCAAATGGTATTTCTAGCTCTAACTCCTTGAGGATTTGCCACATTGTCTTCCACAATGGTTGAACTAGTTTATACTCCCACCAACAGTGTAAAAGCTTTCCTATTTCTTCACATCCTCTCCAGCATCTGTTGTTTCCTGACTTTTTAATGATCACCGTTCTAACTGGCATGAGATGGTATCTCATTGTGGTTTTGATTTGCATTTCTCTGAAGACCAGTGATGATGAGCATTTTTTCATGTATCTGTTGGCTGCATAAATGTCTTCTTTTGAGAAGTGTCTGTTCATATCCTTTGCCCACTTTTCGATGGGGTTGCTTTATTTTTCTTGTAAATTTGTTTAAGTTCTTTGTAGATTCTAGATATTAGCCCTTCGTCAGATGGGTAGACTGCAAAAATTTTCTCCCATTCTGTAGGTTGCCTGTTTGCTCTGATGGTAGTTTCTTTTGCTGTGCAGAAGCTCTTTAGTTTAGATTCCATCTGCCTATTTTGGCTTTTGTTGCCATTGCTTTTGGTGTTTTAGTCACGAAGTCCTTGCCTATGCCTATGTCCTGAATAGTATTGACTAGGTTTTCTTCTAGCATTTTTATGGTTTTAGGTCTAACATTTAAGTCTTTAATCCATCTTGAATTAATTTTTGTATAAGGTGTAATGAAGGGATCCAGTTTCAGCTTTCTCCATATGACTAGCCAGTTTTCCCAGCACCATTTATTAAATAGGGAATCCTTTCCCCATTGCTTGTTTTTGTCAGATTTGTCAAAGATCAGATGGTTATAGATGTGTGGTGTTATTTCTGAGGCCTCTGTTCTGTTCCATTGGTCTATGTCTCTGTTTTGGTACCAGTACCATGCTCTTTTGGTTACTGTAGCCTTGTAGTATACTTTGAAGTCAGGTAGCATGATGCCTCCAGCTTTGTTCTTTTTGCTTAGGATTGACTTGGCAATGTGGGCTCTTTTTTTGGTTCCACATGAACTTTAAAGTAGTTATTTTTTCCAGTTCTGTGAAGAAAGTAATTGGTAGCTTGATGGGGATGGCATTGAATCTATAAATTACCTTGGGCTGTATGGCCATTTTCACGATATTGATTCTTCCTATCCATGAGCATGGAATGTTCTTCCATTTGTTTGTGTCCTTTTTATTTCATTGAGCAGTGATTTGTAGTTCTCCTTGAAGAGGTCCTTCACATCCAGTGTAAGTTGGATTCCTAGGTATTTTATTCTCTTTGTAGCCATTGTGAATGGGAGTTCACTCATAAATTGGCTCTCTGTTTGTCTATTATTGGTGTGTAGGAATGCTTGAGATTTTTGCACATTGATTTTGTATCCTGAAACTTTGCTGAAGTTGCTTAGCTGCTTAAGGAGATTTGGGGCTGAGACGATGGGGTTTTCTAAATGTACAATCATGTCATTTGCAAACAAGGACAATTTGACTTCCTCTTTTCCTAATTAAATATGCTTTATTTCTTTCTCTTGCCTGATTGCCCTGGCCAGAATTTCCAACACTATGTTAAATAGGAGTAGTGAGAGAGGGTATCCCTGTCTTGTGCCGATTTTCAAAGGCAATGCTTCCAGTTTTTGCCCATTTAGTATGATATTGGCTGTAGGTTTGTCATAAATAGCTCTTATTATTTTGAGATACGTTCCATCAATACCTAGTTTATTGCGAGTTTTTAGCATGAAGGGCTGTTGAATTTTGTCAAAGACCTTTTCTGCATCTATTGAGATAATCATGTGCTTTTTGTCAATGGTTCTGTTTATGTGATGGATTACGTTTACTGATTTGTGTATGTTGAACCAGCCTTGCATTCCAGGGATGAAGCTGACTTGACCATGGTCGATAAGTGTTCTGATGTGCTACTGGATTTGGTTTGCCATTATTTTATTGAGGATTTTTGCATCAATGTTCATCAGGGATATTTGTCTATAATTCTCTTTCTTTCTTGTGTTTCTGCCAGGCTTGTATCAGGATGATGCTGGCCCCATAAAATGAATTAGGGAGGATTCCCTCTTTTTCTATTGATTGGAATAGTTTCAGAAGGAATGGCACCTCTTTGTGCCTAAAGTAGAATTTGGCTGTGTATCCATCTGCTCCTGGACTTTTTTTGGTTAGTAGGCTATTAATTATTGCCTCAGTTTCAGAGCCTGTTATTGGTCTATTTAGAGATTCAATTTCTTCCTGTTTTAGTCTTGGAACAGTGTATGTGTCCTGGAATTTATCCATTTCTTCTAGATTTTCTAGTTTATTTGTGTAGAGGTGTTTATAGTATTCTCTGATGGTAGTTTGTATTTCTGTGTGATTGGTGGTCATATCCCCTTTATCATTTTTTATTGCATCTATTTTGATTCTCTTCTCTTTTCTTCTTTATTAGTCTTGCTAGTGGTCTATGTATTTTGTTGATCTTTACAAAAAACCAGCTCCTGGATTTACTGATTATTTGAAGGATTTTTTGTGTCTCTATCTCCTTCAGTTCTGCTCTGATCTTCGTTATTTCTTGTCTTCTGCTAGCTTTTGAATTTGTTTGCTCTTGCTTCTCTAGTTCTTTTAATTGTGATGTTAGAGTGTCGATTTTAGATCTTTCCTGTTTTGTCTTGTGGGCATTTAGTGCTATAAATTTCCCTCTACACACTGCTTTAAATGTGTCCCAGAGATTCTGATACTCTGTGTTTTTGTTCTCATTGGTTTCAAAGAACATCTTTGTTTCTGCCTTCATTTTGTTATTTGCCTAGTAGTCATTTAGGAGCAGGTTGTTCAATTTTCATGTAGTTGTGCAGTTTTGAGTGAGTTTCTTAATCCTGAGTTCTCATTTGATTGCACTATGGTCTGAGAGACAGTTTGGTGTGATTTATGTTCTATTACATTTGCTGACGATTGCTTTACTTCCAACTATGTGGTCAATTTTCGAATAAGTGCAATGTGGTGCTGAGAAGAATGTATCTTCTGTTGATTTGGGGTGGAGAGTTCTGTAGATGTCTATTAGGTCTGCTTGGTTCAGAGCTGAGTTCAAGTCCTGGATATCCTTGTTAAACTTCTGTCTTGTTGATCTGTCTAATATTGACAGTGGGGTGTTAAAGTCTCCCATTATTGTTGTGTGGGAGTCTAAGTCTCTTTGTAGGTCTCTAAGGACTTGCTTTATGAATCTGGGTGCTCCTGTATTGGGCGCATATATATTTAGGATAGTTAGCTCTTCCTGTTGAATTGATCCCTTTACCATTATGTAATGGCCTTCTTTGTCTCTTTTGATCTTGGTTGGTTTAAAGTCTGTTTTATCAGAGACTAGGATTGCAACCCCTGCTTTTTTTGCTTTCCATTTGCTTGGTAGATCTTCCTCCATCCCTTTATTTTGAGCTTATGTGTGTATTTGCATGTGAGATGAGTCTCCTGAATACAGCACACTGATGAGTCTTGACTCTTTATCCAATTTGCCAGTCTGTGTCTTTTAATTGGGGCATTTAGTCCATTTACATTTAAGGTTAATGTTGTTATGTGTGAATTTGATCCTGCCATTATGATGTTAACGGGTTATTTTGCCCGTTAGTTGATGTAGTTTCTTCCTAGCATTGATGGTCTTTACAATTTGGCATGTTTTTGCAGTGGCTGGTACCAGTTGTTCCTTTCCATGTTTAGTGCTTTCTTCAGGAGCTCTTGTAAGGTAGGCTTGTGGTGATAGCATTTGCTTGTCTGTAAAGGATTTTATTTCTCCTTCACTTATGAAGCTTAGCTTGGCTGGATATGAAATTCTGGGTTTAAAATTCTTTTCTTTAAGAATGTTGAATATTGGCCCCCACTCTCTTCTGGCTTGTAGAGTTTCTGCCGAGAGATCTGCTGTTAGTCTGATGGGTTTCCCTTTATGAGTAACCCGACCTTTCTCTCTGGCTGCCCTTAACAGTTTTTCCTTCATTTCAACCTTGGTGAATCTGACAATTATGTGTCTTGGTTTTGCTCTTCTCGAGGAGTATCTTTGTTGTGTTCTCTGTATTTCCTGATGTTGAATGTTGACCTGCCTTGTTAGGTTGGGGAAGTTCTCCTGAATAATATCCTGAAGAGTGTTTTCCAGCTTGGTTGCATTCTTCCTGTCACTTTCAGGTACACCAATCAAACATAGATTTGGTCTTTTCACATAGTCCCATATTTCTTGGAGGCTTTGTTCATTTCTTTTTACTCTTTTTTCTCTAAACTTCTCACTTTATTTTACTGATTTGATCCTCAATCACTGATACCCTTTCTTTCACTTGATCAAATCGGCTATTCAAGGTTGTGCATGCATCATGAAGTTCTTGTGCCATGGTTTTTAGCTCCATCAGCTCGTTTAAGGTCTTCTCTACACTGTTTATTCTAGTTAGCCATTTGTCTAATCTGTTTTCAAGGTTTTTAGCCTCCTTGCAATGGGTTCGAACATCCTCCTTTAGCTTGGAGTAATTTGTTATTACCAACCTTCTGAGGCCTACTTCTGTCAGCTTGTCAAAGTCATTCTTCATTCAGCTTTGTTCTGTTGCTGGTGAGGAGCCGCAATCCTTTGGAGGAGAAGAGCTGCTCTGGTTTTTAGAATTTGCAGCTTTTCTTCTCTGATTTCTCCCCATGTTTTTGGTTTTATCTACCTTTGCTCTTTGATGTTGGTGACCTACAACTGGGGTTTTGGTGTGGATGTCCTTTTTGTTGATGTTGATGCTATTCCTTTCTCTTTGTTAGTTTTCCTTCTAACAGTCAGGTCCCTCAGCTGCAGGTCTGTTGGAGTTTGCTGGAGTTCCGCTCCAGACCCTGTTTACCTGGGCATCACCAGCGGATGCTGCAGAAAAGCAAATATTGCTGCCTGATCCTTCCTCTAGAAGCTTCATCCCAGAGGGGCACCCACCTGTATGAGGTATCAGTCGGCCCCTACTGCAAGGTGTCTCCCAGTTAGGCTACATGGGGGTCAGGGACCCACTTGAGGAGGCAGTCTGTCCGTTCTCGGAGCTCAAACACCATGCTGGGAGAAGTACTGCTCCTTGAGAGCTATCAGGCAGGGATGTTTACATCTGCGGAAGTTTTTGCTGCCTTTTGTTCAGCTATACTCTGCCCCCAGAGGTGGAATGTACAGAGGCAACAGCCCTTGCTGAGCTGTGGTGGGCTCTGCCCAGTTGGTGCTTTCCCGACTACTTTGTTTACCTACTCATGCTTCAGCAATGGTGGAAGCCCCTCCCCCAGTCAGGCTGCCACCTTGCAGTTTGATCTCAGACTGCTGCGCTAGTAGTGAGCAAGGCTCCATGGGCATGGGACCTGCCAAGCCAGGTGTGGGATATAATCTCCTGGTGTGCCGTTTGCTAAAACTGTTGGAAAAGCACAGTATTTGGGCGAAAGTGTCCCTATTTTCCAGGTACTGTCTGTCATGGCTTCCCTTGGCTAGGAAAGGGAAATCCCCAGACCCCTTGAGCTTCCCGGATGAGGCAATGCTCTGCCTTGTTTCAATTTGCCCTCCGTGGGCTGCACCCACTGTCCAATCAGTCCCAATGAGATGAGCCAGATACCTCAGTTGGAAATGCAGAAATCACCCGTTTTCTGCATCGATCATGCTGGGAGCTACAGACTGGAGCTGTTCCTATTCAGCCATCTTGGAGCAGAATCTTGCCTGCTTCTTTACTGCACATGTGGTGACAAAAAGAAAAAAAAAAAGATGGGGCCTTCATGTTGAACATACCTGGTCCCCTGGTAGCCTTTTCCTATTGGCACAGCTGCTGGCATTCACCCGTGCAAGCTTCCACCTTGCTTATCTATGTTTGCAGCTCAATTTTCCAGGCTGTTCTTTGTTAGAAAAGAAATGATTTGGGGGCTGCTTTTTGTTAAAAGGGAAGACTTGCCAAGGACTCCTTTACCTTCACTATCTGCCTAAATAATTTCTTTCTACCTCCTGTATCACTAACTCCATCTCCCAGAAGGTGTGGCCAGCCTCATATCTATTAAACTCTTTCTCTACTGCAATGTCATGGTCTTTCTTTATGCAGCATGCCAGAAGAACCCTGTGAGAGATTACAATACAAGTAAATTAAAACAAATACTTCAAATTAATTTCTTATAAATGTTTCTTCCCTGAGCTAAAGGCATCTACTGAGGAAAGAAATTTTGTGGTGTGTCTAAAGAATTTTAACTCATTTTCATCTCTGATCTCAGCTGGATTGCTGCTTAGCTAATTCTCTAGATGTTAGCATTTCACAGACATGGTAAGATTTACATCTCCAAGGGACCAAGAGGGCTGTTTTAACAGAATACTCTCAAATCTCTTAACTTCAGGGTGAAAGAACATGGTTTCCTGCACCTTTTGATTTAAAATTAACAGAAATTGGTCACAATGTTTTTCTTTTCTTTTCTTCTCTCTTTCCTTTTTGAGACAATGTCTGGCTTTGTCACCCAGTCTGGAGTACAGTATTGGTGGCTCACTGCAACTCGTGCCTCCTGGGTTTAAGCAATTCTCATGCCTCAGCCTGCTGAGTAGCTGGGATTACAGGCATGCACCACCACACAGACTATTTATTTTTATTTTTATTTTTATTTATTTATTTATTTATTTATTTATTTTTCTGAGATGGAGTCTTGCTCTGTCGCCCAGGCTGGAGTGCAGTGGTGCGATCTCCGCTCACTGCAAACCCTGCCTCCCGGGTTCACGCCATTCTCCTGCCTCAGCCTCCCAAGTAGCTGGTACTACAGGTGCCTGCCACCACGCCCGGCTAATTTTTTGTATTTTTTTCAAGTGGAGATGGGGTTTCACTGTGTTAGCCAGGATGATCTCGATCTCCTGACCTCATGATCTGCCCACCTCAGCCTCCCAAAGTGCTGAGATTACAGGCGTGAGCCACCGTGCCTGGCCCTTTTAAAAAGATTTTTAGTAGAGACCAAGTTTCACTGGTCTCGAACTCCTGGCCTCAAGGGATCCACCTGCCTTGGCTTCCAAAATGCTGGGATTACAGATGTGAGCCACCATACCTGGCCCACAATGTTTTTCTAAAGTCCAAATTACAAACAACAAAAAGCAGCTGCAGTTTTAAAAGCATGCTATGTAATTTACACCAAGAAATGAAACCACCAGTGCCAGATTGCCAATGCTTGGGTTCTCCAAAGTGGTTTTCAGGAGGTTTAGCACTTATACATTTCCTTCAAAGGGAGAAGGCGTGTAGGTGGTGCGAGGTGAATGGTTACATCCTTGTGAGACTTTAGTTAGTGCTCTGTAAATCTACATTTTACGTAAGATAAGGTGAATGTTTTACAAAAAAAAAGAGGGAGTAAAGGAAAATCAGTTATGCAGATGTCTCAGGGTAGATGGATGATTGATTGATCTCAGCCTGTCTTTGTTCTGTACTTGGGAAGATTAGCTTATAATTGACATTATCAGTCTGAATTTTAACAGACTTTAGTTATAGGAGCTAGACTTATATTGCAGACCTGAAGTTATAATTGACATGTCCTTGTTTTATGGCAGGATATACCTCCTGAAAGGTTGAGGCCAGCAAGAAACAAATTGTGAAGACAGTCATCAGGGAAGGGGTGGGTTGGCTAGGCAGTGAGTGCTTGTTGTTGATTCATTGGGGGTACTATCACAAGGGTGTGGAAGATGGTCCTCCTACAAGCTGAGTTGCCTATGAGTGGGGCCACAGGAGCTTGGGAGGTCCAGCTGAAGCCATTGTGAAAAACCTGAAAATATATCTCAAAAGGCCAATCTTAGGTTCTACGATAGTGATGTTATCTGTGGAAGTAATTGGGGAAGTTGCATATCTTGTGACCTCTGGAATAATGACTGGCAATCTTTTACGTCTAGACCTAGCAAAATTCAGGCCCCTCCATCCTCTTAGCCTAGTGGTCACTCATTAGCTTTACAACAGCAGTTGAGTTTTAGGGAAGGGCTGTTATCATTTTTTTTTTTTATTATACTTTAAGTTCTAGGGTACATGTACATAATGTGCAGGTTTGTTACATATGTATACTTGTGCTGTGTTGCTGTGCTGCACCCATCAACTCATCAGCACCCATCAACTCGTCATTTACATCAGGTATAACTCCCAATGCAATCCCTCCCCCCTCCCCCTTCCCCGTGATAGGCCCCGGTGTGTGATGTTCCCCTTCCCGAGTCCAAGTGATCTCATTGTTCAGTTCCCACCTATGAGTGAGAACATGCAGTGTTTGGTTTTCTGTTCTTGCGATAGTTTGCTGAGAATGATGGTTTCCAGCTGCATCCATGTCCCTACAAAGGACACAAACTCATCCTTTTTTATGGCTGCATAGTATTCCATGGTGTATATGTGCCACATTTTCTTAATCCAGTCTGTCACTGATGGACATTTGGGTTGATTCCAATTCTTTGCTATTGTGAATAGTGCCGCAGTAAGCATACGTGTGACACATGCACATGTATGTTTATTGCGGGCTGTTATCATTTAAACTATAAACTAAATGTCTCCCAAAGTTAGCTTGGCCTAAGCTCAGAAATAATTAAGGACAGCTTGAAGACCAAAGGCAAGAATGAGTTTGGCCAGATTAGATCCCCTTCACTGCCATAGTCTTCTAATTGCTGTAATTTTTGCAAAGGCAGTTTCAATCTTATCACTTAGACCCTCTAGCACAATGTTTAATAGACATAATGACAGTGAAAATCCTATGGTATTCCTGGCTGTAAAGGGAAAACTGTTGATAATTCGACATTAAACTTACTACTTGGTGTATATAGTTTAATTTATTCTTTATAAGTCTAAAGAATTTTTATGTTTTTTTTTACTAGTTGTGGTAGGCTGAATAGTGGACCTCCAAAGAAGTTCAAGTCCTCCAGAGCCTGTGAATCTGTTACCTTACCTGGCAAAAGGTACTTTGCAGATGTGTCTAGTGTTAGAAATCCTGAGATGGCTGGGTGCGGTGGCTCACATCTGTAATCCAGCACTTTGGGAGGCCGAGGCAGGCAGATCACGAGGTCAGGAGATTGAGACCATCCTGGCTAACATGGTTAAACCCCGCCTCCACTAAAAATCCAAAAAAATTAGCTGGGCGTGGTGGTGGGCGCCTGTAGTCTCAGCTACTCAGGAGGCTGAGACAGGAGAATGGCATGAACGCAGGAGGTGGAGCTTGCAGTGAGCCGAGATCACGCCACTGCACTCCAGCCTGGGTGACAGAGCAAGACTCCATCTCCAAAAAAAAAAAAAAAAAAAAAAGAAAAAAGAAATCTTGAGATGAGAAGATTATCTTGGATTTTACAAGTGGGCCCAATCATATCACATGAATCTTTGAAATCAGAGTCTTTCTCTATTTTAGTTAACTGGAAAGATTTGAAAACAGAAGAACCATAGAGAATGCAATGTTGCCGGCTTTGGCTGTAGAGAAACGGGCTAAAAGTCAAGGAATCAGAAGAGGTTCTAGCTGGAAATGGCAAGAAAATTGATTCTTTCTTTGAGTCTCAGAAATAATTCTAAGCATCCCCCAACCATTGGAATGGACCCCTCCTCTCAGCCAAGGGCATTCCAGAGTTAGTAGAAGAAAACTTTGGATAAAAGCTCTTTGATACTGGCCTTGGTAATGATTTTTTAGATATCACAATAAAAGCTCACACAATAAAAGCAAAAATAAACAAGTGGGACTACAATGATCTATGTTTACTTAGAAGTATGCTTTATTCTCCAAACATATAATTTTTATCATTTATTTTAGATTATTTGCATTGATTTTGGAGGACATACTCTGTGTGGTAGACAGAATAATGGCACTACAAATTATGCATGTCACTGGTTTTTCCTGGCACCCCTGTAACCATTGTAGTCTTTTTTGAATCAAGCGATAAACAGATGTTGACTACAGAATATACGACCTCCCATATTAATAAAAAAATCAACTGGTTTGTTCCTCTCTGTCAATTGTACATGCGGTTCCTAGGGATTTGATGATAGGTTGGCTAAACATATATTTAACAGATTACAAAAGAAGCTGTGTGTCATGTGTGTAAAGAGACCACCAACAGGCTTTGTGTGAGCAACAAGGCTGTTTATTTCACCTGCGTGTAGGTGGGCTGAGTCCGAAAAAGGAGTCAGCAAAGGGTGGTGGGATTATCATTAGTTCTTATAGGTTTGGAATAGGCATACAAAGTACATTCTTAAGGGTGGGGGAGAATATTACAAAGTACCTACTTAAGGGTGGGGGAGACTATCGTATCAGGGTGGGCAGGAACAAATCACAATGGTGGGATGCCATCAGTTAAGGCTATTTTCACTTCTTTTGTGGATCTTCAGTTGCTTCAGGCCATCTGGATGTATACATGCAGGTCACGGGGGATATGATGGCTTAGCTTGGGCTCAGAGGCCTGACATTCCTGTCTTCTTACATTAATAAGAAAAACAAAACAAAATAGTAGTGAAGTGTTGGGGCGGTGAAAATTTTTGGGGGTGGTATGGAGAGATAATGGGTGAAGTTTCTCAGGGCTGCTGCTTCCAGCAGGATTAGGGGCAATGTGGGAACCTACAGTGGGAGAGATTAAACTGAAGAAAGGTTTTGGGGTAAGGGGTGATATTGTGGGGTTGTTAGAAGGAGCATTTGTCATGTAGAATTATTGGTGATGGCCTGGATGTGGTTTTGTATGAACTGAGAAACTAAACAAGGCTTGAATAAAAGAAGGAGAAAAATAGGTATTAAAGGACTAAGAATTGGGAGTACCCAGGACATCCAATTAGAGAGTGTCCAGAAGGGTTCAGCGTTAATTATTTGCTTGGTTGGCAAGTTTTTGGGCTCTATCATTGAGTTTTTTTATATTGTTATATACCAGGCCAGATTGATTTAGGTAAAAACAACACTCTTCATTTAAAAATATAGTCTCCCCTCTTTTTTTTTAGCAGTGAGTGAGTCGGGGCCTTGGTGATTTGGGAGGAAAGAGAAATGCAAAGCCAGCAATTGTTTGTTAAAGAAGATTTAGAAACATGTAGGAGAGAGTGAGTGAGACTGATAGTGTGGTGGAGATAGCTGGGGAGAGGTAGAGGGTGGCATAAGAACAGGAACGAGAATAAGAGTGAGTATAAAATTAAAGAATAGGACTTCATCAGGTGAAAGTATTGGAATGTGTCCTGTCAGCAAAGATCATCTGTCCATTCCAAAGGGAGTCAAGAGTGGTGGGTTGCGGATAGATTTTCACGATGGAAAGGAGGTTTTAAGATGGGGGCTAACAGCTTGTAACCTACGTGGAAGAGGTTATGAAATGATGACAGAATAGAATGGGCCTGTGAGGCTGGAAGGAGTGTTTTTTTTTTTTTTTGGTTTTTTTTTTTTTTTTTTGTCTAAGAACCATCTGCCTTGAGTGGAGAGGGATTGATAGGTGGAAACTTCAGTAGGAGAGTAAATAGGAGTGACCAATGAGACTGAGGAAAAACTGGCCATGAGGTACAGAAGTTGGAACACTAGCTGCTTTTTTAGCTACCATATCAGCATAAGCATTGCCCTAAGTGATGGGATCTGATGCCTTTTGATGGCCCTTGCAGTGAATGACTCCAGCCTCCTTTGGAAGTAAAGCAGCTTTAAGAAGAGTTTTTGTTAAGGAGGCATTAATGACGGAGGACTCTTGTGTAGTGAGGAAATTTCTTTCTTCCCATATAACACCATGGTGGTGCAGGATATGGAAGGCATATTTAGAGTCAATTTAAACATTGATGCATAGTCCCTTTGCAAGGGTGAGGGCTTGAGTTAAGGCAACAATTTCGGCTTGCTGAGAGGTAGTGGAGCGGGGCAGAGCAGTAACCTCAATGATAGATGTGGAAGATACTATAGCACAGCCTGCATTTGCTGGTGAGTGGCGATTAGGCCTGGTGGAACTGCCATCAATAAACCAAATGTGATCAGCGTGAGGAACAGGAAAGAAGGAAATATGGGGAAATGGAGTGAATGTCAGGTGGATCAGAGAGATACAGTCATGGAGGTCAGGTGTGGTATCCAGGATAATGTAGGAGGCTGGACTGAAGTCTGGGCCAGGAACAATGGTAATTGTAGGAGACTCAACAAAGAGTGAGTATAGCTGAAGGAACTGAGGGGCAGAAAGTATATGTGTCATGTGTGAGGAGGAAAATATATTTTGAAAGTTATGGGAACTGTAGAGAGTAAGTGGAGTATAGCTTATGATTTTGAGGGCCTTTAAAAGTATCAAAGCAGTGGCAGCCACTGCATGCAGA
Source organism: Macaca nemestrina (assembly GCF_043159975.1). Taxonomy (NCBI): domain Eukaryota; kingdom Metazoa; phylum Chordata; class Mammalia; order Primates; family Cercopithecidae; genus Macaca; species Macaca nemestrina. The sequence continues at coordinate 15,672,739 of NC_092128.1, forward strand.
CACGAGGGCTAGGCTAAAACAGTAAGGTCAGGGTGTTCGGACAGAAAGGCTACAGGGCACGGTCCTGGCTCTTGTGTAAGAATTCTGACCACACAGCCCTGTACTTTGGCTGTGTGTAATGAAAAGGGTTGGGATGAGTTAAGGAGAGCTAGTTTGGGAGCAGCTTTTAGGGCTGTTTTTTAAGGAATGGAAAGGGGAGTAGGGAAAGGATTTAGGATTTATGGGGTCAGCTAGGTTTATCTAGAACAGAATAATGGATTGTGGAGAGAGGTATTGAGGATAGGAGAGTATATGGGTTTGGCACCATGGGGTGGATAGGCAAGACAATTTGGTTGATAAGGCGTAGATCCTGAACTAACCTGTAAAACTTGTCCAGTCTTTGGACAGGTAAAATTCGGGAATTGTAAGGAGAGTTTATAGGCTTTAATCCTTTTAAAGCCTGCTGTGGGAAGGGATATTGTCGTTGAGTGGGGTAAGGGTGATTAGGTTTTAATGGGATGGTAAGGGGTGCATGATCGATTGCCAAGGAGGGAGTAGAGGTGTCCTATACTTGTGGATTAAGGTGGGGAGATACAAGAGGAAGATGTGAAGGAGGCTTTGAACTGGGGAAAAAGGTGGCAATGAGGTGTGACTGTTGTCTAGGAATAGTCAGGGAAGCAGATAATTTAGTTAAAATGTCTTGACCTAATAAGGGAACTGGGCAGGTGGGGATAACTAAAAAGGAGTGCATAAAAGAATATTGTCGAAGTTGGCACCAGAGTTGGGGAGTTTTAAGAGGTTTAGAAGCCTGGCCGTCAATACCCACAACTGTTATGAAGGCAAGGAAAACAGGTCCTTGAAAAGAAGGTAATGTGGAGTGGTTAGTCTCCATATTGATTAAGAAGGGGATGAACTTACCCTCCACTGTAAGAGTTGCCCAAAGCATCTGTGATGGTCCTGTAGGCTTCCGAGGTGATTGGGCAGCATCAGTCTTCAGCCCCTAAACCAAGAAGATCTGGGAAGGAGTCAGTCAGAGAGGCTTAGGCCAGAGTTCCAGGGGCTCTGGGAGTGGCTGCCGGGTGAGTTGGACAGTCCGATTTCCGGTGGGGTCCTGCACAGAAGGGACATGGCTTAGGAGGAATCCCAGGCTGCAGGCATTCCTTGGCCCAGTGGCCAGATTTCTGGCACCTGAAGCAAGATCCTGGGAGAGGTGGTCCTGGAGGAATGCCTTGCCCCTGCGGTTTAGGTGTTTTGAAGTTCTTGTGTGCTGGAGATGTGACTGGGTTTCTCTCACAGTGGCGGCAAGTAATTGCACCTCTTCTCTATTATTGTACACCTTGAAGGCAAGGTCAATTAAGTCCTATTGTGGGGTCGAGGGCCAGAATCTAATTTTTGGAACTTTTTCTGATGTTGGGAGTGGATTGGGTAATAAAATGCATATTGAGAATAAGACAGTCTTCAGGCCCTTCTGTGTCTAGGGCGGTAAAGCGTCTAAGGGTTGTTGCTAAACAGGCCATGGACTGGGCTAGGTTTTCATATTTCATGAAAAAGAGCCTAAACACTAACTGATTTGGGAAAGGTCAGTAAAGAAAAAGGAGCATTAACTTTGGCTATGCCTTCAGCTCCAGCCACCTCTCTTAAGAGGAAATTGTTGGGCAGATAGGGGAGGACTAGTCATGGAACAAAATTGTAAGTCAGACCAGGTGTGAGGAGGGGACATAATAGAAGGGTTATAGGGTGAGGGAGCAGAGGCTGAAGAAGAGCTGGGACCTGGCTTGGCCTGACAAGGAGCAGCCTGGGCAGAAGGGAAAAGGTCAGATGGGTCTGTAGAAAAAGAGGATTCACAGGACTCAGAGCTTGCGGTGGAGACCGAAGGAACAGACAGGAGAGAAAGAAGAAAGATTTGGGATGAGTCGCATTGGGAGCAGAGACTAGGGAGGGATCAATGTGTAAAAGAATGCCTGGACATCAGGCACTTCAGGCCATTTGCCCATTTTTTTTGATAAAAATTGTCTAGATCTTGTAAAATGGAGAAATCAGAAGTGCCACTTTCTGGCTATTTAGAACCATTATCGAGTTTGTATCAGGGTCAAGTGGTATTGCAGAAGAAAATAAGACATTTAGGTTTTAGGTCAGGTGTGAGTTGAAGAGGCTTTAAGTTCCTGAGAACACAGACTAAGGGAGAAGAAGGGGGAATGGAGGGTGGATATTTGCCTGTAGTGAAGGAGGTAAGTTTAAAGAGAAAGGTAGAGACACAGAGAAGGGGGCAGTGAGCAGCCCTGGGCTGCAATGTGGGTGAGCAGCCAAAACAGGCATCCCCGCAGTTGACTTGCCACCAAAGGAATGTGGGTGAATGACCAAAGCAGGCATCCCCACAGTGATCAGACACCAATGGAGCGTGGGTGAACAATCAAGCAGGTGTCCCCACAGTGATTAAACACCAAGGGAAGACTGTCTTCCAGAGTCCATGACCGGCACTGGAGTTTTGGGTCCACAGATAATATGTGTCTCCTTGTCTCTACTAAAGAGGAAAAAGAACTGGAATTGGGAGGACAGGGAGATTGAAAGTTAGCGAGAGAGGAAGATTGAAGGGTAGCAAGAGAGGCAGGAGAAGCGTGAAAAGAATGCTTACACAATTTGAAATTGGTGAGATGTTCCTTGGGCTGCTTGGTCTGAGGACCTGAGGTCATAGGTGGATCCCTTCACGGAGTGAAGGCAAGGATAGGGGCTGGTCTCCCAAGGAGTCTTTCTATCCTGGGTTTCGGCACCAAATGTCATGCGCGTCCCTGTGAAGAGACCACCAATGGGCTTTGTGTGAGTAACAAGGCTGTGTATTTCACCTGGGTGCAGGTGGGCTGAGTCCAAAAAAGGAGTCAGCAAAGGGTGGTGGGATTATCATTAGTTCTCATAGGTTTGGGATAGGCATAGAAAGTACCTTCTTAAGGGCGGGGGAGACTATATCTTATCAGTTAGGGTGAGGCAGGAAGAAATCACAATGGTGGAATGTCATCAGTTAAGGTTATTTTTACTTCTTGTGTGGATCTTCAGTTGCTTCAGGTCATCTGGATGTATACATGCAGGTCACAGGGGATATGATCGCTTAGCTTGGGCTCAGAGGCTGACACTATGAATATTTATGAAGGTGCCCTTGACAAATTTATACTGAACAAACATGTAACATATGACCCATGTTTACTTTGGGGTGGAGACAACATTTAAATATATTACAATTAGACCCTGTATGTCAAAGTTCTTTTTAGGACACAAAGGTATGCAATTGCACAATTTCTGTAAACTGGCCAGAACTAGTCTATGATTAGTAGTATTTTTATCAGAAGAAAGTTACTGAAATCAGTATCTTATCCAGTAAAATTTACAGCTGTGACTGGTGGAACAGGAGTTCAGTTTGTCAGCATCTGGTGGAGCTGAAAATTGTTTTATTAGTCCTTGTTTTTCTTTTTCAGCTTAAAATAGCTGCTAGAGAAAAAGAAAACCTTATGGCAGTTAGAATATAATTTATCCTTTAAACATGGGGTGTGTGAATTAAATTTTGCCTGATATGGTCTTAGGTATCTTAAGACCTAAGATAGGTCTTTCATAATTTGGTATCTTATTGCCACAGAAAGTCTGTTCTGTCAGTCTTATGATCTCTATTTTAATATCAATGCTGGTCAGTTGTTGTGTCTACACCACAAAAGAGAGGGGGTATAATGGGACATGTCTGCTTTCCTGTCCCATCATGGAGGGGAACTAAGTTTTTAAATTTTTGTGGGGTTCCCTTGGCCGATGGGGGTGGAGTTCCTTCAGACAATAGGCGGCTTAGGATTTTAGTTTTTAGTTTATATTCCCCCTTTTTGGTCAAGATATACCAGAAGCAGCATTGATGGCCAAGATTTTATTTTGTCCTATACAGTTGCTGGGGTGATGCGGCTACTTGTCCAGGGTCCGTCATGTCCCTTGGCAGGAACCCTATAGCCAAGGAAATTTGAGCCAGAAGACTTATAAACAACTAAACATTTTAGGCCACATGGTAATAGAGGTGGGTAGGCACTCATTAATCCTTAAAACCCTCTAAGTAACATAAGAGCCAAAATCAAAAGCCAAAAAGCAAGGTTAAAAAATTGACTTATGAATTGGGAGCAAGATGGCCGAATAGGAACAGCCCCAGCCTCTAGCTCCCAGCACGAGCAACACAGAAGACGGGTGATTTCTGCATTTTCAACTGAGGTACCGGGTTCATCTCACTGGGGAGTGCTGGACAATTGGTGCTGGTCAGCTGCTGCAGCCTGACCAGCGAGAGCTGAAGCAGGGCAAGGCCTCACCTCACCTGGGAAGCGCAATGGGGAAGGGACTCCCTTTTCCTAGACAAGAGAAACTGAGACATACAACAGCTGGAAAATCGGGTAACTCCCACCCTACTACTGCACTTTACCAAGGGTCTTAGCAAACGGCACATCAGGAGATTATATCCCACACCTGGCCCGGAGGGTCCCACACCCATGGAGCCTCCGTCATTGCTAGCACAGCAGTCTGAGATCTAACTGCAAGGTGGCAGTGAGGCTGGGGGAAGGGCGCCCGCCATTGCTGAGGCTTAAGTAGGTAAACGAAGCCTCCAGGAAGCTCGAACTGGGTGGAGCCCACCGCAGCTCAAGGAGGCCTGCCTGTCTCTGTAGACTCCACCTCTGGGTGGAGTCTGACAGCTGTCTGACAGCTTTGAAGAGAGCAGTGGATCTCCCAGCACGGAGGCTGACATCTGAGAATGGACAGACTGCCTGCTTAAGTGGGTCCCTGACACCTGAGTAGCTTAACTGGGAGACATCCCCCACTAGGTGCAGACTGACACTTCACACCTCACATGGCAGGGTACACCCCTGAGATGAAGCTTCCAGAGCAAGAATCAGACAGCAGCACTCGCTGTTCAGCAATATTCTATCTTCTGCAGCCTCTGCTGCTGATACCCAGGCAAACAGGGTCTGGAGTGGACCTCAAGCAATCTCCAACAGACCTATAGCTGAGGGTCCTGACTGTTAGAAGGAAAACTAACAAACAGAAAGGATACTCACACCAAAACCCCATCAGTACGTCACCAGCATCAAAGACCAAAGGCAGATAAAACCAAAAAGATGGGGAAAAAGCAGGGCAGAAAAGCTGGAAATTGAGAAAATCAGAGCACATCTCCCCCTCCAAAGGAATGTAGCTCATCACCAGCAACGGATCAAAGCTGGATGGAGAATGACTTTGACGAGTTGAGAGGAGAAGCCTTCGGTCGATCAGACTTCTCAGAGCTAAAAGAGGAACTACGTACCCAGTGCAAAGAAACTAAAAATCTTGAAAAAGAATGGAAGAATGGATAACTAGAATAATCAATGCAGAGAAGGCCATAAACGAACTGACAGAGATAAAAACCATGACACGAGAAATATGTGACAAATGCACAAGCTTCAGTAACCAACTCGATCAACTGGAAGAAAGAGTATCAATGATTGAGGATCAAATGAATGAAATGAAGCAAGAAGAGAAGTCTAGAGAAAAAAAAGGAAAAAGAAATGAACAAAGCCTCCAAGAAATATGGGATTATTTATGTGAAAAGACCAAATCTACGTCTGATTGGTGTGCCTGAAAGTGAGGGGGAAAATGGAACCAAGTTGGAAAACACTCTTCAGGATATCATCCAGGAGAACTTCCCCAACCTAGTAAGGCAGGCCAACATTCAAATTCAGGAAATACAGAGAATGCCACAAAGATACTCCTCGAGAAGAGCAACTCCAAGACACATAATTGTCAGATTCACCAAAGTTGAAATGAAGGAAAAAGTGTTAAGGGCAGCCAGAGAGAAAGGTCGGGTTACCCACAAAGGGAAGCCCATCAGACTAACAGCAGATCTCTCGGCAGAAACTCTACAAGCCAGAAGAGAGTGGGGGCTGATATTCAACATTCTTAAAGAAAAGAATTTTAAACCCAGAATTTTATATCCAGCCAAACTAAGTTTCATCAGTGAAGGAGAAATAAAATCCTTTACAGACAAGCATATGCTTAGAGATTTTGTCACCACCAGGCCTGCCCTACAAGAGATCGTGAAGGAAGCACTAAACATGGAAAGGAACAACTGGCACCAGCCATTGCAAAAACATGCCAAAATGTAAAGACCATTGAAGCTAGGAAGAAACTGCATCAACTAACGAGCAAAATAACCAGGTAATATCACAATGACAGGATCAAGTTCACACATAACAATATTAACCTTAAATGTAAATGGACTAAATGGTTCAATTAAAAGACACAGACTGGCAAATTGGATAAAGAGTCAAGACCCATCAGTTTTCTGTATTCAGGAGACCCATCTCACACGCAGAGACACACATAGACTCAAAATAAAGGGATGGAGGAAGATCTGCCAAGCAAATGGAAAGCAAAATAAGTGGGGGTTGCAATCCTGGTCTCTGATAAAACAGACTTTAAACCATCAAAGATCAAAAGAGACAAAGAAGGCCATTACATAATGGTAAAGGGATCAATTCAACAGGAAGAGCTAACTATCCTAAATATATATGCGCCCAATACAGGAGCACCCAGATTCATAAAGCAAGTCCTTAGAGACTTACAAAGAGACTTAGACTCCCATACAATAATAGTGGGAGACTTCAACACCCCACTGTCAACATTAGACAGATCAACGAGATAGAAAGTTAACAAGGATTTCCAGGAATTGAACTCAGCTCTGCACCAAGTGGACCTAATAGATATCTACAGAACTCTCCACCCCAACTCAACAGAATATACATTCTTCTCAGCACCACATTGCACTTATTCGAAAATTGACCACATAGTTGGAAGTAAAGCACTCCTCAGCAAATGTAAAATAACAGAAATTATAACAAACTGTCTCTCAGACCACAGTGCAATCAAACTAGAACTCAGGACTAAGAAAATCAATCAAAACCGCTCAACTACATGGAAACTGAACAACATGCTCCTGAATGACTACTGGGTACATAACGAAATGAAGGCAGAAATAAACATATTCTTTGAAACCAGTGAGAACAAAGATACAACATACCAGAATCTCTGGGACACATTTAAAGCAGTGTGTAGAGGAAAATTTATAGCACTAAATGTCCACAACAGAAAGCAGGAAAAATCTAAAATTGACACCCTAACATCACAATTTAAAGAAGTAGAGAAGCAAGAGCAAACACATTCAAAAGCTAGCAGAAGGCAAGAAATAACTAAGATCAGAGCAGAACTGAAGGAGATAGAGACACAAAAAATCCTCCAAAAAATCAATGAATCCAGGAGCTGGTTTTCTGTAAAGATTAACAAAATAGATACATTGCTAGCTAGATTAATAAAGAAGAAAAGAGAGAAGAATTAAATAGACACAATAAAAAATGATAAAGGGGATATCACCACTGACCCCACAGAAATACAAACTACCATCAGAGAATACTATAAACACCTCTACGCAAATAAACTAGAAAACCTAGAAGAAATGCATAATTTCCTGGACACTTACACTCTCCCAAGACTAAACCAGGAAGAAGTTGAATCCTTGAATAGACCAATAGCAGGCTCTGAAATTGAGGCAATAATTAATAGCCTACCAACCAAAAAAAAGTCCAGGACCAGACAGATTCACAGCCGAATTCTACCAGAGGTACAAGGAGGAGCTGGTACCATTCCTTCTGAAACTATTCCAATCAATAGAAAAAGAGAGAATCCTCCCTAACTCATTTTATGAGGCCAACATCATCCTGATACCAAAGCCTGGCAGAGACACAACAAAAAAAAGAGAATTTTAGACCAATATCCCTGATGAACATCGATGCCAAAATCCTCAATAAAATGCTGGCAAACCGAATCCAGCAGCACATCAAAAAGCTTATCCACCATGATCAAGTGGGCTTCATCCCTGGGATGCAAGACTGGTTCAACATACGCAAATCAATAAATGTAATCCAGCATATAAACAGAACCAAAGACAAAAACCACATGATTATCTCAATAGATGCAGAAAGGCCTTTGACATAATTCAACAGCCCTTCATGCTAAAAACTCAATAAATTCGGTATTGATGGAACATATTTCAAAATAATAAGAGCTATTTATGACAAACCCACAGCCAATATCATACTGAATGGGGAAAAACTGGAAGCATTCCCTTTGAAAACTGGCACAAGACAAGGATGCCCTCTCTCACCACTCCTATTTAACATAGTATTGGAATTTCTGGCTAGGGCAACCAGGCAAGAGAAAGAAAGAAAGGGTATTCAGTTAGGAAAAGAAGAAGTCAAATTGTCCCTGTTTGCAGATGACATGATTGTATATTTAGAAAACCCCATCGTCTCAGTCCAAAATCTCCTTAAGCTGATAAGCAAAGTCTCAGGATACAAAATTAATGTGCAAAAATCACAAGCATTCTTATACACCAGTAACAGACAGAGAGCCAAATCATGAGTGAACTTCCATTCACAATTGCTTCAAAGAGAATAAAATACCTAGAAATCCAACTTACAAGGGATGTAAAGGACCTCTTCAAGGAAAACTACAAACCACTGTTCGTTCAGTGAAATAAAAGAGGACACAAACAAATGGAAGAACATACCATGCTCATGGATAGGAAGAATCAATATCGTGAAAATAGCCATACTGCCCAAGGTAATTTATAGATTCAATGCCATCCCCATCAAGCTACCAATGACTTTCTTCACAGAACTGGAAAAAGCTGCTTTAAAGTTCATATGGAACCAAAAAAGGAGCCCGCATTGCCAAGATAATCCTAAGTCAAAAGAACAAAGCTGGAGGCATCACGCTACCTGACTTCAAACTATGCTACAAGGCTACAGTAACCAAAACAGCAAGGTACTGGTACCAAAACAGACATATAGATCAATGGAACAGAACAGAGCCCTCAGAAATAATACCACACATCTACAGCCATCTGATCTTTGACAAATCTGAGAAAAACAAGAAATAGGGAAAGGATTCCCTATTTAATAAATGGTGCCGGGAAAATTGGCTAGCCATAAGTAGAAAGCTGGAACTGGATCCTTTCCTTACTCCTTATACGAAAATTAATTCAAGATGGATTAGAGACTTAAATATTAGACCTAAAACCATAAAAACCCTAGAAGAAAACCAAGGTAATACAATTCAGGACATAGGCATGGGCAAGGACTTCATGTCTAAAACACCAAAAGCAATGGCAACAAAAGCCAAAATTGACAAATGGGATCTAATTAAACTAAAGAGCTTCTGCACAGCAAAAGAAACTACCTTCAGAGTGAACAGGCAACCTACAGAATGGGGGAAAATTTTTGCAATCTACTCATCTGACAAAGGGCTAATATCCAGAACCTACAAAGAACTCAAACAAATTTACAAGAAAAAAACAAACAACCCCATCAAAAAGTGGGCAAAGGATATGAACAGACATTTCTCAAAAGAAGACATGCATACAGCCAACAGATAGATGAAAAAATGCTCGTCATCACTGGCCATCAGAGAAATGCAAATCAAAACTACAATGAGATACCATCTCACACCAGTTAGAATGGCAATCATTAAAAAGTCAGGAAACAACAGGTGCTGGAGAGGATGTGGAGAAATAGGAGCACTTTTACACTGTTGGTGGGATTGTAAACTAGTTCAACCATTGTGGAAAACAGTACGGTGATTCCTCAAGGATCTAGAACTAGAAATACCATATGACCCAGCCATCCCATTACTGGGTATATAACCAAAGGATTATAAATCATGCTGCTATAAAGACACATGCACACGTATGTTTATTGCGGCACTATTCACAATAGCAAAGGCTTGGAATCAACCCAAATGTCCATCAGTGACAGACTGGATTAAGAAAATGTGGCACATATATACCATGGAATACTATGGTATAAAAAAGGATGAGTTTGTGTCCTTTGTAGGGACATGGATGCAGCTGGAAACCATCATTCTCAGCAAACTATCGCAAGAACAGAAAACCAAGCACTGCATGTTCTCACTTATAGGTGGGAATTGAACAATGAGAGTACTTGGACTCGGGAAGGGGAACATCACACACTGGGGCCTATTATGGGGAGGGGGGAGGGGGGAGGGATTGCATTGGGAGTTATACCTGATGTAAATGACGAGTTGATGGGTGCTGACAAGTTGACGGGTGCAGCACACCAACATGGCACAAGTATACATATGTAACAAATCTGCACATTGTGCTCATGTACCCTAGAACTTAAAGTATAACAAAAAAATTGACTTATTTATAAGTTCTATGTGTTGAGCCATCAGCTATTTAGACACCTGTGTATCCATCTTTGATTGGGAAGGTCTGAACTAATTTTCTCTCTGAAAACTGGCCCTTACAATCTCAGACACTCACCTCTTCTGCAATTGTCCCTAGTCCTAGGGGCATTTTAAATAGTTTTCAAATTCTGGAACAGGTAGAGATATAGATAAACTTTATTGTTTTACTCAAGCTTGTAAACTAAAAACAGTTTTAAAGAAAAAGGTTTTCTTGACTCTGGAAAACAAAACATGAAGAATTAGCAATGACTATTTGATTTTGAGAATGTTTTTTGAAGATGTTAAAAGGTTCAAAACATTTGATTAAAACAGAATCAGAGATTATTGTAAAATAATAGTTACTTGTTTAACCATAGTGATAAAAAAAACTTTGAAGTCAATACAGAAAGTTATATGAATGTAAAAACTTTAACCCCCTTTAAGCATAATTTTCCTAGGCCGGGCACAGTGGCTCACGCCTGTAATCCCAGCACTTTGGGAGGCCAAGGCGGGTGGATCACCTGAGGTCAGGAGTTTGAGACCAGCCTGACCAACATGGAGAAACCCTATCTCTACTAAAAATACAAAATTAGCCGAGCCTGGTGGCACATGCCTATAATCCCAGCTACTAGGGAGGCTGAGGCAGGAGAATTGCTTGAACCTGGGAGGCGGAGGTTGTGGTGAGCTGAGATCGTGCCATTGCACTCCAGCCTGGGCAACAAGAGTGAAACTCCGCCTCAAAAAAAAAAAAAAAAAAAAAAGGCATAATTTTCCTAAGTAATTAAAAATCTGATGAAGATAACATAGGAAATATCTTGAAAAAAATTGTCTATGTCCTAATCCCTGGAGCCTGTATGTAACCTTACATGTCAAAAAGGGCTCTCCAGATGTCATTAAGTTAAGAAGACTATCCAGGGTTATCTGGGTGGGCCTAACGTAATACTAAAACTTCCCATAAGGGAAAGAGCAAGGCAGGAGTGTCAAGGGGAGAGATGAAGATGTGATGACAGATGCAGAGTTCAGAGTGATGCAAAGAAGGGGCTGTAAGCCAAGGAATGCAGGTGGCCTCTAGACTCTGGAAAGGCATTGGAACACATTCTCTCCTAGAGCCTCCAGAAGGAACACAGCCCTGCCAACTCCTTGATTTAGGACTTCTGTTCTCCAGAACTGTAAGATAATAAATTTGTGTTGTTTATAGACACTACATTTATAGCAAATTGTTACAACAGCAATAGGAAACCAATACATGCTGCATAATTTCCATCATTTGAGATATATTTAAACATTTTTTTTCAGTTTCTGTGAAGTTATTTATGTGTATGCTTGCAAAGAATGTGTATTTTTGAGTACCATGTTTTATATATACCTATTGGATTAAGGTTTAAAATTATTTTCATTAAGTAGTCTATATGCTGACTGAATTTGTAAAATAATATACAGAGAGTGGTATATTAAAATTAATTAACGTGATAGTATTAAGAGGTAGGGCCTTTGGGAGGTGATTAGGTCATAAGGTTGAAATCCTCATAAATCCTCATAGATGGTATTAATGCCCTTATAAAAGAGGCTTCAGAAAACTGCCTAACATTTTGCCTTTTCTCTCTGTCATGTGAGGGTGTAGTATTCACTCCTTTTGCCCTTCCGCTCTTCTGCCATGTGAGAACAAGCAACAAGATACCATCTTGGAAGCAGAGAGCAAGCCTTCACCAGCCACGGAATATGCTACTGCCTTGGCCTTGGGCTCCCCAGGCTCCAGAGCTGTGAGAAATAAATTTCTATTGTTTATAAATTACCAAGTATCTGGCATTTTCTAACAGCAGGAAGAACAGACTAAGATGACCCCTTTGTGTCAATACCCCATAAGGTTAAGTGGTGATTCTAATTTCTCTCATCAAAGACTATTATTTTCTCTTATTGAACTTCATATAAATAGAATCATAATATACATACTTCTTGGTTTCTAGTTTCTTTCAGTGAACATTATTTTTATGGGATTTACCTAGGCTGTTGCACTTAGCAGTAACTAAATTTTTTTCACTGATGTTTAGTATTATATTATCAAAGTGTACCATTCTTTATTTTAGCATTATAATATTGCTAGACATTTTCCCCATTTTTGCTATTTTGAATAAACCTGTTAAGATTTTTTTGTACATGTCTTTTGGTACAAATATCCGCTAATTTAATGTGGGTCTGTACAGTCAGTTCTCCTATAATGTGCCATATATGTTCCTAAAAATCACTACAATATCCAAGAGTATACAATGAAAACTGAAAGAGTTATGAGAAAAATGGAATTAATGGTATAGCACTCAAATACATTGTCAGTGATAAATAAAGCAGTAAACTAAAGGAATAGTACACTATTACACATATTTGATAGTTAAGACATACATAAATACTACAATAATTATGAGAGTTTATATTGAAGAATACATGAAACTTGCTTATGGAAATAGGTGTCAGGTGGTAGCAGCATATGGGTTACTGTGAAGTATTAGAAGGAGAGTTATCAGACATCAGACAGAAAGCTGTAACACCAGGTGTGGATGGGCATGATTCATTGTCTTTGGTTCAGTTTGTTGACTCTTGATCTTTTGCAATTCTTAAATACTTGGGCATTTTGTATTTTGCCTTTGTGGTGTAGATATTTTGAGATTTTTAACGCATGTCTGTTTTTTCAGAATTGCCATTTTTGATCCAATGTATAGCTATCTTCTTCAAGTAATTTTAGTATCACTGCTGAAAATTCTTTTGTGACTTTCTTATTTGAACTTAGAGTGTCATCTAATGGCTGAAGGCTTTGGATATTGTAGTGATGTTTGAAACAACTGAATTAGCCATTAATAACACTGAATGGAGCCACTTCTACAGGATTGGGTAATTTCTGTTTAAGGTCTTCACATATAAATAGTATGCCCTTTTTTTCCGTTTTCTCTGCTGGTGTTTTGAACCAGGACACTTAAACATGTTTGGGATATTGAAAGAGTGTTTGCTTATATACAGTAGTTTTCAAATGTAACAAGATAATAAGCAAACCCTTGAGGTCAATATACTCAGTGTACCGAGATAGCTAGTAGATGTTTGAGGTATATGAGTGTGTTTTGTGTATTCTTATGTGAATTGGTTTAACTTGGTACAGTTGGTATTTCACCTTGTGTTTCTTGCTGGTGAAACTGCCCTTAAGAAAATGTGAAATTCTCATTATGCTCAAATTTTTTTCCCAATAAATTGATTGCACTGCAAAATATTTGACTTTTCAAAAAAGGTATTATACTTTTCAAAAGAAGATATACATGTGACCAAGGAGCATATGAAGAAAAGCTCAGTATCACTGATCATTAGAGAATGCAAATCATCTCACACCAGTCAGAATGGCTATTATTAAAAGGTCAAAAAAATAACAGATGCTAGTGATGTTGTGGTGAAAAGGAATGCTTGCATGCTGTTGATATGAGTGTAAATTAGTTCAACCATTGTGGAAAGCAGTGTGGTGACTCCTATAAGAGCTAAAAACAGAACTACCATTCAACCCAGCAATCTCATTCCTTTGGGCATATACCCAAAGGAATAGAAATCATTTTACCATAAACACACATGCAGTTGAATGTTCACTGTGGCACTGTTCACTATAGTAAAGACATAGAATCAAGCTAAATGCCCATCAATGACAGATTGGATAAAGAAAATGTGGTACTTATACACCATGGAGTACTATGCAGCCATAAAAAAGAACAAGATCATGTCTTATGAGAACACAGAGGAAGTTGAAGGCCATTGTCCTAAGCAGACCAATACAAGAACAGAAAACCAAATATCTCATATTCTCAGTTTTTTTTGTTGTTGTTGTTGTTGACAGAGTTTTGCTCCTGTTGCCCAGGCTGGGGTGCAATGGCATGATCTTGGCTCACTGCAACCTCTGCCTCCCAGGTTCAAGTGGTTCTCCTGCCTCAGCCTCCCGAGTAGCTGGGATTACAGGCTCCCACCACCGTGCCCAGCTAATTTTTGTATTTTTAGTAGAGATGGTGTTTCACCATGTTGGCCAGGCTGGTCTCGAACTCCTGACCTTAGGTGATCCACCCACCTCAGCCTCCCAAAGTGTTGGGATTACAGGTGTGAGCCACCATGCTGGCATATTGTCATTTGTAAGTGAGAGCTAAATAATGAAAACTCATAACACAAAGAGGGGAACAACAGACACTGAAGCCTACTTAAGGGTGAAGGGTGGGAGAAGGGAGAGGATTAGAAAAAATAACTATTGAGTACTAGGCTTAGTATAGGAGTCCCTATACTGCTGTCAGAAAATTTCTCAGCAGAAGTTCTACAGTCCAGGAGAGAGTAGGATGATGTATTCAAGATGGTAAAAGCAAAAAAAAAACAAAAAACAAAAAACAAAAAAAAAAACAGAAAAAACTGCCAACCAAAAATACTTTACCTAGTAAAGCTTTCTTTCAGACATGAGGGAGAAATAAAAACTTTTCCTGACAAATAAAAGCTAAGGGAGTTTATTACCACTAGGCCTGTCTCACAGGAATTGCTAAAGGGAGTTCTTTAAGCTGAAACTAAAGGCTGCTAAGGAATGACATAAGATGTATAAAAGTATAAAACTTGATGATACAAGTAATATATAGTGATACTCAGAATACTTTAATACTATAAATGTGAATTCAGAAATTTTGTCTGTAGTATTATGGTTAAAAACAAAATTATCAAAAACAACTGCAGGTACAATAAATTGTTATGGGATACAAATTACAAAAAGATGTAAATTTTGTCATCAATGTCATAAAAGGTGGGAGGGGCTGTAAATGTAGAGTTTTTGTATGTGATTAAAGTTAAGTTGTTATTAGCTTAAAATAGCTTGTTATAAGTATACAATGTTTTATATAAGCCTCAAGGTAGACACAAAGCAAAACTCTATAGCAGTTACACAAAATATAAAAAGAATTCAAAGCACATCACTACAGAAAACCATCAAATCACAGTGAAAGACAGCAAGTGAGAAAAAGACAAAATATCCACAAAACACCCAGAAAACAAATTACAAAATGGGAGTAGAAAGTTCTTACCTATCAATTACTATATCAAATGTAAATAGATTAAATTCTCAAATTAAAAGACATAAAAGTGACTGAATGGATTAAAACAAACAGAAAAAGATCTTAGTATAGACTACTTATAACTGATTCTCTTTATTAGTAAGGACACATAGAGAGTAAAATTGAAGGGATGGAAGAAGATATTTTACACGAACAGAAACCAAAAAAGACCAGGGAGAGCTGTACTCATGTCAACAAAATAGTCCTTAAGTCAAAAACCTTAAAAAGGAGACAAAGAAGGTCATTATATAATAATAAAGGGATAAATTCATAAAGAGGACATAACAATTGTAAATACATATAAACCCAAAATTGGAGCATGTATTATGAAACTATTAAATAATGTAAAGGGAGAAATGTACACTAATACCATAATATTAGGGAAACACAATGCCCCACTTTCCAAAACAGACAAATCATTTAAACAGAAAATCAATAGGGAAACATTGGACTTGAATTACACATTTGCCCAAATCAACCAGACAAACAGAACATTGTATCCAACTGTAACAGAATACACAGTTGTCTCAAGTGGACATGGAACATTCTCTAAGACAGATCATATGTTAGGCCAAAACCAAACAAACAAACAAAAAACAAGTCTTAACAAATTTAAGAAAATTGAAATCATATCAAGTATCTTCTCCAATTACGATGGCGTAAAACTAGAAATCAGTAACAGGAGAAATGTTGGAAAATTCTTAAAAATGTGGAAATTAAACAAAATGCCTTTAAATAATCAAGAGGTCACAGAAGAAATTAAGAGGGAGATGAATAATTTTACAAACAAAAATGGAAATACAATATACTAAAACTTATGGGATGCAGCAAAGCAGTTCTGAGAGGGGAATTAATAGCAAACCCTATAGAGAAAGACATTTGGGACAGGCCATCCAAGAAGCAGAAGGATAGCTTTATGTTCCTCCAGGAATTGAAAAAGAAATATGCTTCAGCTCCTTTGGCCAGGTGCGGTGGCTCACGCCTGTAATCCCAGCACTTTGGGAGGCCGAGACGGGTGGATCACGAGGTCAGGAGATCGAGACCATCCTGGCTAACATGATGAAACCCCGTCTCTACTAAATACAAAAAAAACTAGCCGGGCGTGGTGGCGGCGCCTGTAGTCCCAGCTACTCGGGAGGCTGAGGCAGGAGAATGGCGTAAACCCGGGAGGCAGAGCTTGCAGTGAGCCGAGATCCCGCCACTGCACTCCAGCCTGGGCGACAGAGTGAGACTCCGTCTCAAAAAAAAAAAAAGAAAGACATATGCTCCAGCTCCCTTTTTACACTGAGACAGAAGCCACAAGTGTGATCTTAAGCATGGAGTTCGATGGGGGAGGAGATGAAGAAGTAGAGCCCGGTGGACTGTGAAATTAAAGCTATAGCACCCAGTTTACAACATAGCTATGGAGGAAGGATGAGACAGTTTCTGTTCTTGGGTAAGGCTGTAGGGCAGAGGGTTGTCTGAACAGCTCTGCATACACACACACACACACACACACACACTCACATGTACACAGTTTTGCACACACAGGCACACACAGAGAATTAGACCACTTTGTGGGGGGTGGAAAGGGGGACTTCCTATACCTCATGTACACTGCTTTGCATGTTCATATGGTTGGGTGTATATATCACAAAGTCCTTGAGATATATATTATTAAACCAATGTTACAGAGAGAGAACTGAGGATCATATAAACTAATTAATGTACCTAAGGTTATACAGGAAGTAAGTGGCCAGGTTAAATTAATATCTAGGTTTCTCTAGTTACAAAGGTCATCCCCTTCTCATTACACCATGTTGCATCTCTCAATTTAAAATTACAGTTTAAGATTACAGCTCTGTGTGAAAAGTTTAGGACTGTTTCCAACCTGGCAGCTTAGTTAAATACAAGAAGATGAACCAGTCTGCATTGCCCAGTGGGATTTCTGAAGGAACCAGGAGGAAGAGGTGGTTTGTGAGCCTCTTCAGGCCAGCTGGCAGGAGGTCCCAACACGCCCTCTTAGCCTTTCTAGATGTCCTTTTAGACAGATTTTGCTTCTGCAGGAAAAGTCAACAGTAGCTGCACAATGGCAAATGTCATGAATATGTCCTCGGGACAGGAGACAGATTGTCCTTCCTGGTTTTATAGGCAAAATAATGTCCTTGTGTCAGAGATCAATTTAATCCACCTATCTTTACTTGCTTGCCATTTCAACCTCTTAAATACTGTGAAATAGTTCTTGCTGAATCTCCATTTGCCAGTTTGGCACTACCCTGATCCAAGTACCCTGCTCTCGCACTCCAACCCTGTATTCAGTCTTGTAGTATCTCTAGGGAGTGACCCAGATACATTCCCCGGGTAAATTTTCAGGGCTCCAATTCCATTGGTAAATGGTTGTTGACAGAAAGTCCCATATGAACCAAGAACTTCATCTGTCTGGATTGTACACATAGAAAGCTCACCCACGCTTTTCTTTTAAGTGTCTGCCTCCCAGCGCTGGATACATTTTGAGATAATTTAGATAAATAATTGATATCAGACCTTGGCATTTCTGCCCAATTTCTGCATTACACCCTCTTGAGGATGACTACCTTATCCTGGTTTGTCCAGAACTTTCCGAGGTTTAGCACTGAAAGTCTTCTGTCCTGGGAGACTCCTCAGCTCTGGACAAATCAAGGTAATAGACCATTCTAATTCCTATTTTTGTCTCGGATTCTAGCTCACAAAGTACTTCAGCACTCAGGTTAATTTCTAGTGGCCTTGTTCCATTGCGATGTTTCTTTAACACTTATTTATTTATTATTTGTTTATTTATTAATTTTTACATAAGTTATTGGGGTACACGTGGTATTTGGTTATATGAATAAGTTCTTTAGTGGTGATTTGTGAGATTTTGGTGCACCCATCACCTACACAGAATACAACTGCACCATATATGCTGTCTTTTATCCCTCACTTCCCTCCCACTCTTCCCCACAAGTCCCCAAAGTCCATTGTATCATTCTTAAGCCTTTGTGTCATCATAGCTTAGCTCCCACATATCAATGAGAACATACGATGTTTGGTTTTCCATTCCTGAGTTACTTCACTTAGAATAATAGTCTCCAGTCTCATTCAGGTCACTGCAAATGTGGTTAATTCATTCCTTTTTATGGCTGAGTAGTATTCCATCATACATTTATATCAGTTTCTTTATCCACTTGTTGATTGATGGGCATTTGGGTTGGTCTTATGATTTTGCAGTTGTGAATTGTGCTGCTATAGACATGCATGTGCAAGTATATATTTTTTTTATAATGACTTCTTTTCCTCTGAGTAGATTTCACCAGTAGTGAAATTGCTGGATCAAATGGTAGCTCTACTTTTAGTTCTTTAAGGAATCTCCGCACTGTTTTCCATGGTGGTTGTAGTAGTTCACATCCCCACCAGCAGTGTAGAAGTGTTCCCTGATCACCGCATCCATGCCAGCATCCACTGTTTTTGATTTTTTGATTATGGCCACTCTTGTGGGAGTGAGGTGGCATTACATTGTGGTTTTCATTTGCATTTCCCTGATCATTAGTGATATTGAGCATTTTTCCACATGTTTGCTGGCCATTTGCATATCTTCTTTTGAGAATTGTCTATTGATGTCTTTAGCCCACTTTTGGATGGGACTGTTTGTTTTTTTCTTACTGATATGTTGGAGTTTGTTGTAGATTCTGGATTTAGTCATTTATCAGATGTATAGATTGTGAAGATTTTCTCCCATTCTGTGGGTTGTCTGTTTATTCTGCTGACTGTTCCTTTTGCAGTGCAAAAGCTCTTTAGTTTAATTAAGTCCTAACTATTTATCTTAGTTTTTATTGCGTTTGCTTTTGGGTTATTGGTCATGAAATCCTTGCCTAAGCCAATGTCTAGAAGGGTTATCTTCTAGAATTTTTATAGTTTTGGCTCTTTTAGATTTAAGTCCTTGATCCATCTTGAGTTGATTTTTGTATAAGGTGAGAGAGGAAGATCCATTTTCATTATCCTACATGTGGCTAGCCAATTGTCCCAGCACTATTTGCTGAAAAGGGTGTCCTTTCTCTACTTTATGTTTTTGTTTGTTTTGTCAAAGATCAGTTGGATATAAGTATTTGGGTTTATTTCTGGGTTGTCTATTCTGTTCCATTGGTCTATGTGCCTATTTTTATACCAGTACCACACTGTTTTGGTGACTATGGCCTTATAGTATAGTTTGAAATCAGGTAGTGTGATGCCTCCAGATTTGTTCTTTATGCTTGGTCTTACCTTGGCTATGCGGGCTCTTTTTTGGTTCTATATGAATTTTAGAATTGTTTTTTCTAATTCTGTGAAGAATGGTGGTGGTATTTTGATGGAGGTTGCATTGAATTTGTAGATTGCTTTTGGCAGTAAGGTCATTTTCACAGTGTTGATTCTACCCATGCATGAGCATGAGATGTGTATCCATTTGTTTGTGTTGTCTGTGATTTCTTTCAGCAGTGTTTTGTAGTTTTGGCTTCTTTTGACTCCTTGGTTATGTATATTCCTATTTTATTTTTTGCAACTACTGTAAAAGGGGTTGAGTTCTTGATTTGATTCTCTGCTTGGTCACTGTTGGTGTATAGAAGAGCTACTGATTTGTGCACGTTATAGTCTTGTATCCGGAAACTTCGCTCAATTCTTTTTATCTGTTCTAGGAGTTTTCTGGAGGAGTCTTTAAGGTTTTCAGGGTAAACAATTACATCGTCAACAAACAGTGACAGTTTGACTTCCTCTTTACTGATTTGGATGCCCTTTCTTTTTTTCTCTTGTCTGATTGCTCTGGCTAGGACTTCCAGTACTATCTTGAAAAAGAGTGGTGACAGTAGGCATCTTGTCTTGTTTCAGTTCTCAGAGGGAATGCTTTCAACTTTTCCCCATTCAGTATTGTGTTGCCTGTGGGTTTGTCATAGGTGGCTTTTATTACATTGAGGTATATCCCTTGTATGCTGGTTTTGCTCAGAGTTTTAATCATAAAGCGATGCTGGATTTCATCGAATTTTTTTTTTTTTTTTTTGCATCTATTGAGATGATCATGTGATTGTTGTTTTTAATTATATTTATGTGGTGTAGCACATTTGTTGACTTGCATATGTTAAACTGTCCCTGCATCCCAGGTATGAAACCCACTTGATCATGGTGGATTATCTTTTTGATATGCTGTTAGATTCAGTTAGCTAGTATTTTGTTAAGGATTTTAGCATCTATGTTCATCAAGGATATCAGTCTGTAGTTTTCTTTTTTGCTTATGTCCTTTCATGGTTTTGGTATTAGGGTGATGCTAGCTTCACAGAATGAATTAGGGAGGGTTTCTTCTTTCTCTATCTTGTGGAATAGTGTCAAAAGGATTGGTACCAATTCTTCTTTGAATGTCTGGTAGAATTCTGCTGTGAATCCGTCTGGTCCTAGACTTTTTGTTGGTAATTTTTAAATTACCATTTTAATCTCGCTGCTCATTATTGGCGTGTTCAGCGTATCTAATTCTTCCTGATTTAAGCTCAGAGGGTTGTATTTTTCCAAGAATGTATCAATTTCTTCAAGGTTTACTAGTTTATGTGCATAAAGGTGTTCACAGTAGCCTGGGATGGTCTTTTGTATTTCAGTGGTGTCAGTCGTAATATCTCCTGTTTCATTTCTGAATGAGGTCATTTGGATTTTCTTTCTTCTTTTCTTGGTTAATCTTGCTAATGGTCTATCAATTTCATTTATCTTTTCAAAGAACCAGCTTTTTGTTCCTTTTGTCTTTTGTATTGTATTTTTGTTTCAGTTTCATTTAGTTCTTCTCTGATCTGGGCTATTTCCTTTCTTCTGCTGAGTTTGGGTTTGTTTTTTATTGTTGTTGTTTCTCTAGTTCCTTGAGGTGTGACCTTATTTTTAAATTTATTTTTATTTTTATTTTTTATTTTTTGAGATTGAGTCTCACTCTGTCGCCCAGGCTAGAGTTCTATGGTGCGATATTGGCTCACTGCAACCTCCACCTCCTGGGCTCTAGCAATTCTCCTGCCTTAGCCTCCCGAGTAGCTGGGACTACAGGCACGTGCCACCATGCCTGGCTAATTTTTTGTATTTTTAGTAGAGATGGGGTTTCACCGTGTCAGTCAGGATGGTCTCAATCCCCTGACCTCACGATCCACCCAACATCTCAAAATGCTGGGATTACAGGCATGAGCCACCGTGCCCGGCCGAGGTGTGAACTTAGAATGTCAATTTGTGCTCTTTCAGTCTTTTTGATGTAGGCATTTAGGGCTATGAACTTTACTCTTAGCACCATTCTTTAACACTTTAACTCAGTGTATTCAAAACATATTCTACTAATCTCTTCTCTTTTGCTACCAACATTTCCCCAGTCTACCAGGTATGCAAACTAAAGTCCTTTTATTTGTATAGTGTAAGAGAGATGGAGACACAGATCAATCAGCATCAAGTTCCTTGGAGTCTTCCTCCCTTCCTTCCCTATTCAATTTTCTTTCATTTCCTTCTTGGCCACCTGCAAAACTTGTCACTGAAACTACTAGAATAGCTTCTTAACTGCAGTTTCTACCTTTTCTTTCATTCAGTTCAAATAATCTTAAAAACTTCTGTTAAATTAATCTTTCTAAAGTGTTACTCTGATTGGACCACTTCCCTCGAATAAATCTTTATGTGCTACTCCTGCCTATTGAGGTGAGTAAAAATTCCTCAACCTGGGATTCAGGGCCTTCTACCATGCCACCAACTTGAAATTACAGACTCACCTCCTATTGCTTTCCTATTTTATATACTATATCTCCTAGCCACAGTGGGCTTTTCATTGAGCCTTAAAGATGCCCTGCTGAGAGCTTTGTTCATACTTTGAACCCCAAATAATGCCTTTCTACAGTGCATGTTTCCAGCTGTCAAAGGTAAATGCTTTCCTCGAGGTGCATTTCATATAATTCTTTCTACATGCACTATTTTCTAATTCTTCCCAATCAATGTTGTAATACACATTTTGAACCCTCAGTATTTTGAGTAAACCTTTCTTATAGAATCTTTTTCAGTTTATCTTGCATTATAGTTATTAGCCTACTTTTGTCATGTTCTAATAAAACATAAAGCTCTTAGAAGACTAACTTTTGAAGCACCTAACAGTGTTTTGTGTATCACAGATATGCATTAAGAAGATGATTTGTTCAGTATTGAAAGATGGGCAGCAGTCAGAAAAATGGAGAGAACAGAAAAGATCTCGGTGGGAAAACGGCTAACGATGTGATCAAGCATGGTGAAAACCAAGAAATGAGAGTGCAAATAGAATATAGTGAAAATAATAGGGTAGCTAGAACAAAGGATTTCTGATTGACAATGTTGGGAGATAAATGTCGGGAAGGTAAATTTGAGCCATATTGTAAGAGGTTAATTTGGGCTCAAGCCCAGGTCACTTACAGTGCAACAATCAATACCATGATGTGCTGTTGGACATTCCATCTGAGCCCTGTAACAGTTTCCTGTTTGAAATCAGGTAAAACCAGGTTTCTCAGACCAATATACTAAGTGAGTAACAGGCAGTCTTTGGATGTAGTTATTCGACTGTGGACCATCGTTTTAAACTCTATTGTTTGTAGAAGTCAAATATAATTACTGTACTTGCCTTTCCATGACCTTGGGCTCTGTGCTTAGAAACTAAAGATTGGATAAATTGCCCAAGTTCAGTATCGGTAGCTCAGTTACTGATGCTTATTAAAATGCCCTTAGGCCAGGTGCAGTGACTCACGCCTGTAATCCCAGCACTTTGGGAGGCTGAGGCAGACTGATCACCTGAGGTCAGGAGTTTGAGACCAATCTGACCAACATGGTGAAACCCCATCTCTACTAAAAATACAAAAATTAGCCGGGCGTGGTGGCATGTACCTGTAATCCCAGCTACTCAGGAGGCTGATGCAGGAGAATCTCTTGAACCTGGGAGGTGGACGTTGCAGTGAGTCGAGATCGTGCCACTGCACTCCAGCCTGGGTGACAGAGCGAGGCTCTGTCTCAAGAAAAAACAAACGCCCTTGATAGAAGGACACTAGTAGAATGTTAGTTTTACTGCACCTTAATAAAATGCTTAGGGTCATGCATGGTAGAATTGTTTCCTGAAGAGTAAGATAAGTAGAAAAAAATTTAAAAATCAAAGTAAGACATATATATGTCTAAGAAAATCAAACGATACTGAAAGGCCTGTACTAAAAAACAGTAGCCCACACCCTTCTCTGTCTCACATATATAGTTCCTGTTTCACGGAGAACAACACTTTTATCTTCCTTCATAATTATTTCCACACCTCTTAATGAAGAACTTATACTTCTGTTGATTGATTTATCAATTATAGATGTTTTCTGTTCACTTTATGTTATAATAGCTGTGGATCTGACTCTCTTGGGCTCCACTTGTCCTCTTCATCTCTCTCCAAATTATTACTATTTTAATTAAAAGAGTAGTCAGCGACTATGTCATCATTAGTATAAAAAATTTATTCACTGTATCATTCTTATGCCTTTGCATCCTCAGCTTAGCTCCCACTTAGGAGAATATATGATGTTTGGTTTTCCATTCCTAAATTACTTCACTTAGAATAATAGTCTTCACTTCCATCCAGGTTGTTGCAATGCCATTAATTCATTCCTTTTATGGCTGAGTAGTATGTGTGTGTGTGTGTGTGTGTGTATATATACACATATATATATACACACACACATATATGCTTAGTCTTGCTTTGGCTATGTGGGCTCTTTTTTGTTTCCATATGAATTTTAAAAATGTTTTTTCTAGTTCTGTGAAGAATGATAGTGATATTATGATGGGGATTGCATTGAATTTGTAGATTGCTTTTGGCAGTATGGTCATTTTCACAATACTGATTCTATCCATCCATGAGCATGGGATGTGTTTCCTTTTGTTTGTGTCATCTATGATTTCTTTCAGCAGTGTTTTGTAGTTTTCCTTGTATAGTTCTTTCACCTCCTTGGTTAGGTATATTCCTAAGTATTTTATTTAATTTTTTGCAGGTATTGTAAAAGGGGTTGAGATCTTGATTTGATTCTCAGTTTGGTCACTGCTGGTGTATAGCAGAGCTACTGATTTGTGTACATTAATTTTGTATCCTGAAACCTTGCTGAATCCTAGGAGCTTTTTGGAGGAGTGTTTCGGGTTTTCTAGCTATACAATCATATAATCAGCAAACAGTGACAGTTTGACTTCCTCTTTACTGATTTGGATGCCCTTTATTTCTTTCCTTTCTCTGATTGCTCTGGCTAGGACTTCTAGTACCATGTTGAATAGAAGTGGTGAGAGTGGGCATCCTTGTCTTACTCCAGTTCTCAGACGGAATGCTTTCAACTTTTACCCATTCAGTATTATGTTGGCTATGGGTTTGCCATAGATGGCTTTTATTACATTGAGGTATGCCACTTGTATGCCAGTTTTGTTAAGGGTTTTAATTATAAGGAGATGCTAGATTTTGTCAAATGCTTTTTCTGTATCTGTTGAGACGATCAGGTGATTTTTTGTTTTTTAATTCTGTTTATGTGGTGTATCACATTTATTGACTTGCATATGTTAAACTTTCCCTGCATTCCTGGTATAAAACCCATGGTGGATTATCTTTTTGATATGCTGTTGGATTCAGTTAGCTAGTATTTTGTTAAGGATTTTAGCATCTATCTTCACCAGGGAAATTGGTCTGTAGTTTTCTTTTTTTGTTATGTCCTTTCCTGATTCTGGTATTGGGATGATACTTGTTTCATCAGATGATTTAGGGAGAATTCCTTCTTTCTCTATCTTGTGGAATAGTGTCAATAGGATTGGTACCAACTCTTCTTTGAATGTGTGATAGAATTCAGCTGTGAATTTGTCTGGTCCTTGACATTTTTTTGCTGGTAATTTTTTTTATTACCATTTCAATCTCACTGCTTGTTATTGGTCTTTTCAGGGTTTCTAATTCTTCCTGATTCAAGTTAGGAGGGTTGTTATCTTTTCAGGAATTTGTCCATCTCCTCTAGGTTTTCTTGTTTATGCATGTAAATGTGTTCATATTAGCCTTTAATTATTATTATTCTTTTTTTGTATTTCTGTGGTGCCACTTATAATAGCTCCTGTTTCATGTCTTAATGAGATTATTTGGATTTTCTCTCTTTTTTTTTGGTTAATCTTGCTAATGATCTATCAATTTTACTTATCTTTCCAAAGAACCAGCTTTTTGTTTCCTTTGTCTTTGTTTGTTTCAATTTCATTTAGTTCTGCTCTGATCTTCGTTATTTCGTTTCATCTGCTAGATTTGGGTTTGGTTTGTTATTATTGTTTCTCTGGTTCCTTGAGGTGTGACCTTAGATTGTCTATTTGTGCTCCTTTGGAATTTCTTTTTTTTTTTTTTTTTTTTTTTTTGAGACGGGGTCTCACTCTGTCACCCAGGTTGGAGTGCAGTGGCCAGATCTCAGCTCACTGCAAGCTCCGCCTCCCGGGTTCACGCCATTCTCCTGCCTCAGCCTCCCGAGTAGCCGGGACTACAGGCGCCCGCCACCTCGCCCAGCTAGTTTTTTGTATTTTTTAGTAGAGACGGGGTTTCACCGGGTTAGCCAGGATGGTCTCGATCTCCTGACCTTGTGATCCACCCGTCTCGGCCTCCCAAAGTGCTGGGATTACAGGCTTGAGCCACCGCGCCCGGCCGCTCCTTTGGAATTTCTGATGAAGGCATTTAAGGCTATGAACTTTCCTCTTAGTACCACTTTTGCTGTATCCCAGAGGTTTCGATAGGTTGTGTCACTATTATCATTCAGTTCAAAGAATTTTTAAATTTCCATCTTGATTTGATTATTGATCCAATGGTCATTCAGGAGCAGGTTATTTATTCATTCATTTATTTACATGTTTATTTGGAGGCTGAGTCTTACTGTCACCCATGCTGGAGTGCAGTGGTGTGATCTCGGCTCACTGCAACCTCCATCTCCCAGGTTCAAGCAATTCTGCCTCAGCCTCCCAAATAGCTGGGATTACAGGCATGTGCCACCATGCCTCGCTGATTTTTGTATTTTTAGTAGAGATGGGGTTTTGGCATGTTGACCAGTCTGGTCTTGAACTCCAGACCTCAGGTGATCCATCCACCTCGGCCTCCCAAAGTGCTGGGATTATTGGCATGAGCCACTGTGGCTAGCCAGGAACAGGTTATTTAATTTCCATGTATTTGCACGGTTTTGAAGGTTCCTTTTGGAGTTGATTTCCAATTTCTTTCCACTGTAGTCTGAGAAAGTATTTTATATAATTTCAATTTTCTTAAATTTATTGAGACTTGTTTTGTGGCCTATCATGTGGTGTATCTTGGAGAAAGTTCCATGCACTGATGAGTAGAATGTATGTTCTGTGATTTTTGGATAGAATGTTTTGTAAATATCTGTTAAGTCTATTTGTTCCAGGGTATAGTTTAAATCCACTGTTTTTTTGTTTACTTTCTGTCTTGACTTGTCTAGTGCTGCAAGTGGAGTATTGAAGTTCCTCACTATTACTGTGTTGCTTTCTCTAATTTCTTAGGTCTAGTAGTAACTGTTTTATAAATATGGGAGCTCCAGTGTTAGGTGCATACATATTTAGGATTGTGATATTTTCTGGTTGGACAAGGCCTTGTATAATGTCCTTCTTTATTTTTTTTAACTGCTGTTGCTTTAAAATTTGTTTTGTCTGATATAAGAATAGCTACTCCTGCTCACTTTTGGTGTCTATTTGCATGAAATGTCTTTTTCCATCCTTTTACCTTAAGTTTATGGGAGTCCTTATGTGTCAGGTGAGTCTCTTGAAGGCAGCAGATAGTTGGTTGTCGAATTCTTATCCATTCTGCAGTTCTGCATATTTTAAGTGGAGCATTTAGGCCATTTACATTCAATGTTAGTATTGAGATGTGAGGTACTATTCCATTCATTGTGCTATTTGTTTCCTGAATACCTTTTTTTGATTGCATACTTTTTTTTTTTTTTTTTTTTTTTTTTGAGACGGAGTCTCGCTCTGTCGCCCAGCCCAGGCTGGAGTGCAGTGGCGCGATCTCGGCTCACTGCAAGCTCCGCCTCCCGGGTTCACGCCATTCTCCTGCCTCAGCCTCCCGAGTAGCTGGGACTACAGGCGCCCACAACCGCGCCCAGCTAATTTTTTGTATTTTTAGTAGAGACGGGGTTTCACCGTGGTCTTGATCTCTTGACCTTGTGATCCGCCCGCCTCGGCCTCCCAAAGTGCTGGGATTACAGGCGTGAGCCACCGTGCCCGGCCCGATTGCATACTTTTTATAGTTCCTGTGAGATTCATACTTTAAAGAGGTTCCATTTTGATATGTTTCCAGGAGTTGTTTCAAGATTTAGAGCTCCTTTTAGCAGTTCCTGTGGTGCTGGTATGGTACAAATCTCTCAGCATTTGTTTGTCTCAAAAAGACTGTATCTTTCCTTCATTCATAAAGCTTAGTTTCACTGGATACAAAATTCTTGGCTGCTAATTGTTTTGTTTAAGGAGGCTGAAGATAGAGCCCCAATCCCTTTTAACTTGTAGGGTTTCTTCTGAGAAATCTGCTGTTAACTTAATAGGTTTTCCTTTGTAGGTTGCCTGGTGCTTTTGCCTCACAGCTCTTAAGATTATTTCCTTTGTCTTGACTTTAGATAAGCTGATGATTATGTGCCTAGGTGATGATATTTTTGTGATAAATTTTCCAGGTGTTCTTTGAGCTTCTTATATTTGGATGTCTAGATCTCTAGCAAGGCTGGGGAAGTTTTCCTTTATTATTCCCCCAAATATGTTTTCCAAACTTTTAGATTTCTCTTATTCCTCAGGAATGCCAGTTATTCTTAGGTTTGGTCATTTGGTCATTTAACATAATCCCAAACTTCTTGGAGGCTTTGTGCATTTTTAAAAATTATTTTTTCTTTGTCTTTGTTGGATTGAATTATTTCAAAAACCTTTTCTTTGAGCTCTGAAGTTCTTCCTTACGCTTGTTTGGTTCTATTGCTGAGACTTTCCAGTACATTTTGCATTTCTCTAAGTATGTCTTTTATTTCCTGAAGTTGTGATTGTTTTTAATTTATGTAATCTATTTCACTGAAGATTTCTCCCTCATATCTAGTATAATTTTTTTTTTTTTATCTCCTTAAGTTGGACTTCATCTTTCTCTGGTGCCTCCTTGACTAACTTAATAATTGACCTTCTAAACTCTTTTTCTGGCAGTTCAGGGATTTCTTCTTGGGTTGAATCCATTGTTGGTGAGCTAGTGTGATTTTTTTTGGCATGTTTAAGAACCTTGTTTTGTCATATTACCAGAATTGTTTTTCCTACTCATTTGAGTAGGCTATGTCAGAGGGGAAGGTCTGGGGCTCAAGGCTGCTATTCAGATTCTTTTGTCCAACGGGATGACCCATTGATGTAGTACTCTCTCCCTTTTCCTAGGGATATGGTTTCTGGAGAGCCAAACTATAGCGATTGTTATTTCTCTTCTGGATCTAGCCACCCAGCAGGGCTGACAGTCTCCAAGCTAATACTGGGTGGTGGTGGTGGGGGGAGTGTCTGCACAGAATTCTCTGGTGTGAACCATCTTCAGGTCTCTCAGCCATGGATACCAGCACCTGCTCCAGTGGAGGTGGCTGGAGAGTGAAGTGGACAGGATCTGTAAGGATCCTTAGTGGTAGTTATTTAATGCACTAGTTTTGTGCTTGTTGGCCTCCTGCCAGGAGGTGATGCTTTCAAGAGAGCATCAGCTATGGTAGTATAGAGGAGGATCAGGTGGTGGGCAGGGCCCTCAAACTCCCAGGAGAATATAAACTTTGTCTTCAGCCAATAGGGTGGGTAAGGAAGGACCATCAGGTGGAGCAGCGTTAGGCGTGTCTGAGCTCAGACTCTCCTTGGGTAGGGCTTTGCTGTGGCTGCTGTGGGGGATGGGATGTGGTTCCCAGGTCAACCGAGTTATGTTTCCAGGAGGATTATGGCTGCCTCTGCTGTGTCATGCAGGTTGTCAGGAAGTGGGGGAAAGGTGGCAGCTACAGGCCTCACCCAGCTCCCATGCAACCCAAAAGGCCTGTCTCACTCCCACCATGCCCCCTCAACAGTGCCGAATTTGTTTCCAGTCAGTGGGCGAGTAGGGCTGAGAACTTGCCCTAGGCTACCAGCCTCCTGGCTGAGAAAGCAAGTAGGGCTTTCGTGCCTCCCTGCCTGTTAAGTCTGCACACCAGATTCACACCCTCCCCCGAGGCCTGGCCAGGAAACTTTGCATTCACTTGGAATTGGTACAAAGTTCAGCTGGAGGTTTCCTTCTCCCTGTGGTCTTTTCCCAGTTCCTCTGGCAGCCCTCCCCAAGGACCACTGTGAAACAAGTCAGAAATGACTTCCCTGGGGACCCAGAGAGCCCACAGGGCTTTTCCCGCTGTTTCATCCATCCCTGTATTTCACTCAGCTCTGTAAATTGTCTCAGATCCAGGTAAGGTCTAATCCTTCTCCCATGATCTAGACCTTCAGGTTCCCCAGTGAGGTTATGTGTTTGGGGGTGGACAATCTCCCTTTCCCACTTTCACAGTTTGGGCACTCACAGAATTTGGACTGTCTCCTGGGTCCTGCAGGTTCAATTTGTTTCCTTCAAAGGGTATGTGGATTCTCTTGGCCTTCCTGGTATATTCCTGCAGTAGTTCCTGGAGCAAAAGTCCACAATATGAGTCTCCACATTCTGCTCTGTATGTCCAAGTGGGAGCTGCAATTTAGTCCTCCCTCCTACCTACCATTTTTTACTCCCTTGTCATATAATTTGAGGTCAGGAAATGTCATACCTCCAGCTTTGTTCTTCATGTTTAGGATTGCTTTGGCGATTTGGACTTGTATTTTTCCCCTGTGAATTTTAGGATTTTTTTTTTTTCTAATTCTGTGAAAAATGATGTTGGTATTTTGATAAGGATTACATTGGGTCTTTAAATTGTTTTGGACAATATGGTTATTTTAATGATATTAATTATTCCAATTTATGAGCATGGGATATTTTCTCTCTCCCTCCAGCTGAGACCTCTGGACAAACTACAGGTAACCAGTTGTAGAAGACAGAAAATAGGAGACATGGCCTTCCCCAAACTATGCAACTTACCTAGGCTCTGGGGAAAACAGAAGGTTATTTCAAGTTATTTTTCAAGTCCTACAGAACCCACATTAGAATTAACCTGGACATAATCCAGCTGTAGCCTCCAGGCATTGGCATGTCACTGATGATACATGGCCTTAGAGAGGGGTGAGAGAACAGAAGAGTGTGCATGTCATCACTGTGGTGACCACCAGTTCTTGGAGGCACAGGCACAACCTCTGAGATGAGATGACCTCTGGAAAGAAGAGCAATATGAAAGAGAAGGGTGAGAAGGAATGGCTAACTATTCTCAGCCCTCCAGGGTAGCTAACGTTTCTATAGTAACAGGGATGAAAATTTGAGAAAAAGCTTCTTCATTGTCAAAATGTCTGTTCCCTGCTTCCTGCCTTCACTGTGTAGATTCACCTCTGGGCTCTTCCACTTCAGTTGGGGAGCTCCCCTTTCCCACTAGGAAGACAGAAAAGCCATAGGGCCAGCTCATCCTCCAAAAGAAGCACAGTTCCTTTTCTATGGGCAAAGGTGCCTTATCCCTGGTGTGTCATCTCTAGGGTGATGTGTAAGGTGGTGAGAGAAGAAGAGAAGTAGAAAGCTCTAGTTGTTCATCATGAAAGTGAACACAGATTCAGGCAGTGGGAATTTATTTCCACTCTGACACAAACACATGTCAGTATTGATAATGAGCTATTGGGAAGGGAATGGGGAATGATGTGTGTATACAAGTGTGTGTGAACTCACACGTAAGCTGGGTAATGGTGACCACAGTCTGAAATACATGAGTATATGTCTGTGTATTGGTGTTTCTAATATAAGACAGTGATTTTCTGCACATGGATCTGGGAGTTCCGAGATACGGGTACTGAATATGAGCCTTCTGAGAGCTGCTTATCTGCTGCTTTGCTTTATTCTCATACCTTGTCCTTAGAAGTCCTAGCCCAGGATAAATATCTGGCTGCAGGTCCATGCCAATAAATCTTGGGATAAATAACTGATGACATTGGGCTAGTTTCACAGTGTTGTTTTTGGATGATTCAGGAGACATGGATCTTTGGGACAGAAAATTAACCTTGTGATTGCTAGTCCTGGAATAGCCTGGGCAGGATTGGGCCACCCTCACTCTTGAAGGGGGCACCCTATGAAAAAATCCCCCCATTCCTAGTAATTTTCCAGCCAGGCAGATGATCCAGATGAAGAGGTGACTACTTGCCCCTCCAGTCTTCTGACCACATTAGGAGCTAAAACACAATGAAGTGAAAAGATGCCCCTCACTGAGCATTGAATGAACTGGCTCTGAACTGAAGAGACAGAAATCCCCACTGGGGAGCAGAATACTATCTGTCAAGGTCAGCTGCACCAGAATCACTCCATAAGCCGTGTAGCTACTGTCACCATCAGTTAACAGAATTTAGAGATTCCCGTGAGAATTTAGCCCATCATTCACCATCCTACCTTCTCCATTTGTTCATCCCCTATTCTATAATCTGAAATGCCTGCATTTCTGAAGGGAGGGAATACACTTTTTTCCTTAAAAAACTCCCATTTATTTTCGGCAAAATATACCTAAGGTATAGGGGGATCAGCTGAGTGTGATGTCAGAGACTCTCTGGCTATATGGCGAATGCCATTGACCAAAGCTGGAAGGACTTCATTAGTCACTGGTGTCAGGGAAGCTGATCATCACTTCTTAGGTAACACACTAAGAGATAATTTTCATGGTTCTTGATGTGTCTGCACATTACAGTCACCTGGGAAGCCTCACCCCAGGCCAATTAATTATATCAGAATTTCTGGGCATGTTGTCTGGGTGTTCAAAAACTCCTGGAAGTGGTTGTACTGTGCATCCAGGGTTGCAAAACACTGAAATTGTGGAGCATCTCATTCTGAAAACATGAATCTAGAATACTCAACCAGACACCTAGATATGAAAAGTGAAATAGTGACTTTTTCAATGGTCATTATGTCTCCTTTGTTCATATGATATGTTAGGGTTAATTGTTTACCATGTGAAACTTTATGATATTCCGTGGACATATCTGAAAACTATGAGGTGGACCAATTAGAGTTCTCCCTTAGGAATTTGAAGGGAAACTCAAAGGCATTGGTGGATATTTGACCTGAAAGTTTAGAATGAGTTGGGGCAAGGTAGTCGTGATGAATCTATGGCTATGCAGATGTATCATGTAATAGGGACTCAGAGGAGATTGATCAAGAGAGGGAAGAGGACAAAAGAGTAGCTGGAGAAACAAGAGTGACGGGGGTGGGAGTAGGGAGCACAGAGAGTGAGATGGCCAGTCCCGTGATACCTTGATTCCTGACCTTTCTAAAGTCTTTCCCCAGTTTACATTTCAATCAGAACTCTAATGGAAACTGATTTAGAACCATAAGTAAGTAAGTTAAAGCTCCTTGAAGGTGCTGTTTTCTCTCATATCATTAAACCTGTCTCAAATGCACTTTATTCTCCTCTCTGTCACTCAAACACCTACTCCTTTTAAAAGAACAGTATGTATGTCACTCCCACTTGGCTTCCCCAGAACAAAGGACAACCCACTCTTTGCACACTACTTCCACAGGGTTTTGCTCCATATCTTTCTTTATTTCTTTACACATTAAATGTAATTTTCTGTTTACTTGTCTTCTTTACTAGATTTTGAGCTCCTTGAGGACAGAGGTTATATGTCATTTGTATTTTTTCAGCAGCATCTAGTATAGTTACCAGTCCATAGCAATTGCTGAGTAGATATTTCTTAATTGAATACATTCTTAAAGATCAAATGGACCTGAGTTTTTCAACTTTCTGTTTTCTCATACACCCAGAAAAAGGTTATTGGACATAATACAACCTTTCCAGAAGTGGATCTGAAAGTTGCAAGTAATTTTCCCCAGTAATTTCTTATCTAACATATCTACTAAAAACCCTTAGCACAAAATTCTCCTCTTCTGTTTTTAAATATAATGCTTTCACAGAAAATTTAGTAAGAGAATGAAAAGATATAAAATAGTAAGATAATTAGTTCAACAAACTGAACTGGTATTGTTATTTAATGGCAATGTGCCTTTACAAGTCAATTATCCAGACAATTAAAACGAATACCTGGCATAACTGCCCAAAACATGGGATTTTGAAACGTACACTTAACTGTTACTATGGTGAAACAGTTATTTTTTTCATGACTGATTACTCAGATTGCATCAGTGGATGTGTAAATACATGATACCTGGAATTGAAATGGACTATATTTTGCATAACTGAATCAATAATGTGATGCCTATGACTATATCTGGAGCTCCACGGGCTCATCTTATAAACTTTATATTATATGGAGAATTTTTTTTTTAAACTACAACTTCTGATTTATGACCTTGGATGCATACACCCCCCCTCTAGCCTCCCAAGTAGCTAGGATTACAGACATGAGGCATGCACCCACCTTTTGAATGCATTCAGTAGAGAATATTATTCCATAGTAATGGATTCTGTTCTACAATCACTTACTGGCTGTAGCCAGTAATGAGCCAAGAGTGAATTCACTGAATTGAGATAATTTTTTTATAATTTAAAACTTATTTTATTAATAACATATATCTTTTATCCTCATTCCTCACTCCTGTTTCCCTCTCCTTTTCTACTAGTATGAAGTCACTCTAATCTGTTTAGTGTCTATTTTCTTAATTTTTAAATTAAAAGCATGTAATGATGTTTTGAGTTTTATTTATAGAAATGTTTATATTGTGATAATAGCAAATTCACATGAAATTATAAGAAATAGTACATAAAGATCCTATGTACTCTTAACCCAGTTTCTGCCACTGGTACCATCTTGATAAAATATAGTGCAACATCACAACCAGGATTTTTTTGTTTTTGTTTTTGAGACGGAGTCTTGCTCTGTCGCCCAGGCTGGAGTGCAGTGGCACGATCTTGGCTCACTGCAAGTTCCACCTCCCGGGTTCACGCCATTCTCGTGCCTCAGCCTCCCAAGTAGCTGGGACTACAGCCGCCTGCCACCACACCCAGCTAATTTTCTTGTTTGTATTTTTAGTAGAGACGGGGTTTCACCATGTTAGCCAGGATGGTCTTGGTCTCCTGACCTCGTCAGCCTCCCAAAGTGCTGGGATTACAGGCGTGAGCCACCACGTCTGGTCACAACCAGGATATTGACATTGATGTTAAGTATACTAAGTTCAGCATTCATGCTTTCTTTTTAACATATACAGTGGTAAGCAGCCTATAATGCTTTAAATAACTGTTATTTGTTTGAACATCTGGGATATGCTAAAGTGATGAGAAAAATCATCAAAATAAACTACACTGGATGGGGGCAATGGAGGATGGTAGAACAGGGAACAGGAAAGCCCACAGTCTAGAGGAAGCATGGACTAATAGACCCCGCTTGGTTTATAATACAGCAGAAACTTGCAGAGCGCTGTGAAAACTTTCAATAATTTACTTAGTATTAATACAATTGGTGAAGGCAGAGTCAGGGCAGACTTCTTAGAAAATATGACATCTGAATTGATTCTTTTAGATCTTGATGTAAAAATCTCTGCCACTTTGGTACTCATTCACTGGTTATATCCTCTTCTCTCCCTCCCTGAAACCTATTGGTCAGTACCCCTTACTCACTGAAGCTTAGACATCTCGCTGAGAACTATCTTTTTCACCCTCAATTCTGCCATCATCCTAGGTAACTTCTATGTCTGTGTGGATAACCCAATCAATACCTTGGCTTCTCTTGATTTTCTCAACTCCATTGACATTTACTAAGCTCCACTCCAGTGATTTGCCTCCTTGAATGTTGTTAAGTACTCAGAAATGATCATGTTCAACTTACAGATTCAAGGTTTTTTGGTTTTTTGGGTTTTTTTTTTTTTTTTTTGAGACAGAGTCTTGCTCTGTCACCCAGGCTGGAGTGCAGTGGCATGATATCGGCTCACTGCAAACTCTGCCTCCCAAGTTCAAGT
The DNA here is from genome assembly GCF_043159975.1 of Macaca nemestrina. NCBI lineage: Eukaryota > Metazoa > Chordata > Mammalia > Primates > Cercopithecidae > Macaca > Macaca nemestrina. Next base: position 15,708,136 of record NC_092128.1, read on the forward strand.
AATTCTCCTGCCTCAGCCTCCTGAGTAGGTAGGACTGCAGGCACCCATCACCACGCCTGGCTAGGTTTTGTATTTCTGGTGGAGACAGAGTTTCACCATACTGGCCAGGCTGGTCTCGAACTCGTGACCTCAGGTGGTCCACCCACCTCAGCCTCTCAAAGTGCTGGGATTGCATGCATGAGTCACTGCGCCTGACCTTTTTCCTTATTAGAAAGGAAAAGGTGGTGCTGTCACCACCGTTTTATGTCTTCGTCTTGGCTTGTAACATTTTAGACTAACAGACAGAATGTAGAGAGAAGGAGTGCTATCTGAGCTCAGAAGTTTGTGGTAAAAGAAGACCCAGATGTGAGCATAAGAAAGAATGGCTAACGGCCATAAGAGGTGAAAGGAAACGCAGGGATGAGAACAATATTTTATGTGTAGCTCCTCTGCAGAGCGAGAAAGTAGGTGGCTGGACAGGGTCTGGTTGGATAACTCCTGACTCTAGCTCCTACATGAAGAGAGGCGAATGTGTTAAGGAGGGTTAGAGATCAACAGGCTCTTTATGTTCATAAGACATTTGTAAATTTGAGTCACAATCTCAGTTTTCTTATCCTATAACTTGTACTTTTAGTGTCTGAACCTAAATTTTCTGAACCAACGCTGCTATTGCCTTAAAGTCTTAAATTTTCTATTTATTTCTAAGTGTATTTCCTAAGTATTGCTCAATTATTTGCTAGGAGGCTATCATCAGAGACACATAATCTTGCTGTAATAAGTGTTTGGCATCCTTTTGGGAAAGCGTAGCTCCTCCACTGCAATTTCACTGTCAGAATGCATGATACATGACAATAATGATGCTTCACTCCTTTATAAACAGTACCTTGGGTAGACAGCTGAGAGCTGAATAGGGACCTGCAAAGGACTGCCTCTTCAAGAGATGCTGTAAATTGTTTGGGATAAGGAAAATCCTTAATGAGCAGTTTGTTCTCATTATACGTAATTTAATTTTCTGGATACCTAAGAAAAACAGTATACTAGCTCCTTTAGTAATTCTCATGAATTCTCATTAATTTATAATTCCCTGCTAATTGCACTTCTTCTTTTCTCTCACCCTCTACAAGATGTTAACATGAGTTTAGCTCTTGTGTAATCTAAGTCCCTAAGTGCTAAATAGAAGATCAAAATAAAATGACATTAGCAGTTAGGGTTTTTATGATAGTGGAAAGGACTGGCACACTTTTTTTAATGTGTGGTAGAATGTGGGGTGGGGGAGGATGTTGTGATACATGTTCCTAGAAGAGTAAGTGGCCATTCCAAGCAGAAAGAACTGGTCATGATGAAGAGAGTAAGCTCATTTACTTGATAGGAACAGATATTTTGTTGGTAATACAGAATGGGATTGTGCATGAGGCATGTTATTTGGTCAGCATGGGCTAAAGAAGCAGTCATAAGAGGGCTTCTGCCACAGTGAAGTTTGAATTTGGTTTCAGGGTTAATAGGGAACACAAATCAGTTTTGAGCCATTGGAGATGTAATATTCTTGAGGTTACCTAGAGGACTGTGGAGTAACAGCACCTGATGTCTCAGCCTTGGGGCCAAATCAGCCATTGTGGGGAAAAGATCCAGGTCTCTAGGGAGAAGATGGAATCGTGTGTATGTGTGTGTGTATGTGTGTGTGTGTGTGTCCATGCACGTGTACAGATGGAAGGATTGTCACTGAGAGAGAATTATTGTTTCAGTAGGAGGGAATATGCAAAAATATACTGCATCTCAGAGGAGATCATTGCCTTCCACTTATTTGTTTAGGCTCCAGATCCATAAGGAGTAGAATAATTAGCTTTATGAAGGCCAGAGCAGAGAAACTGTACCTATTCATGGGCCCATCACCACAGTTCCCCAACTGTCCAAAATCCCTGAGATAACCCTTAATGATGACATTCATCTACCTGCCAAGTTTTCTCCTCCAAGCAAGCCAGTGATTGACAAAACCATTCTTAAGCAGACCCCTATCCGAGATCTTCTTCCAGCTGAATTTTCACCCTATTGACTTTGGGATACCTTTTATTACATATACATTAGAAAGGGGGAAGATGCGAGCAAAGGGGATTTTCTTTTCCTATAACAATGTCCTGCAATTCTCACCTTCCTGCATTTCTCTACCAACCTCCAGGACATGGAACAAGCTCAGAATCAGCCCACAGGTAGAATGGCATAAGGAAATGCGGGCAGATTCTCTATACAGTTGAAATAAATTCCAGGAGCCTCACTTCTGCTAAGTATGTGCTTGAAGAGGTAGGCAGTCATTGTCAGACTCCTTAATTTCATCTACCGTTTAACATGGTGTGAGGTCATTGCTTTCTCCAGTTAGGACATCTCTCACCGTCACACCCAGGAAGAGTTCATTTACTTGCTTGAGTTATTCTCTCTCTATTGCCACCACTCTCTTTTCCTAGCTTTTTTGTCCCCTAGATCTACAGTAAAAATATGTTTTCCCTGCCAGAGCCACAGATCCATTCAGGAGCTCTGCCCGCTTCTGAGCAGCCTCTCTTCAGATTCTGGGCACTCGAAACAGTTACTTAGGTTAATTTTGCCAAGTGCCCTGCCTTAGGTGGCACACACCAGAATCTCTCTTGTGGTTTTTCTCCATTTCTTCTTCTCTTCTGTCTTTAGTGTCTTTCTTTCAGATTGATTATCACAGAACTTTTATTCCATTCAGCTCATGTAGTGTTCTTTTTGATTGCTTTCTAAACCCACTTTTTTTTCTTTTCCTTTTTAAGACGGAGTCTCACTCTGTCGCCCAGGCTGGAGTGCAGTGGTACGATCTCGGTTCACTGCAACCTCGGCCCCCCCGGTTCAAACAATTCTCTTGCCTCAGTCTCCTGAGTAGCTGGAACTACAGGTTCCTGCCACCACGCTGGCCTAATTTTTTTTTTTTTTTTTGGCTATTTTTAGTAGAGACAGAGTTTCACCATATTTGCCAGGCTGGTCTCGAATTCCTGACCTTGTGCTCCACCCACCTCGGCCTCCCAAAGTGTTGGGATTACACACGTGAGCCACTGTGCCCTGACTAAATCCACTTTCTTTAAACAATCCCCACGACCCCCATTTCTTCATCTCACCTCAGTCTCTACCTCCATTTTTTTTTTTTTTTTTGGTCTCAGATGGGTCACTCACAGCTTCTAGATACATATAAAATATACTACAAAACTACTTAAAATGATTTGGGGGTTCAAAGCCCCTCTCCGTTTTGGCTATATTTGGCCATTTAAACATTAAGATGATGATGGTTGTACCCACCGCCAAATTTAATGTGAACCCGGGCAGAGATTTGAAGCTCCAGTGGGGCAAACATATTTCCCATATATTTATGGAAAGGATGAGAAGTCTAGAAAAAAGACAAATCTCACAGAAGCATGATGTTGTATTTCCTTTCAATTCTGCCTCAGACCCCTTCTTCTGAAGCTTAGATGCACCATCATGAAACTCTAGCCTGGGCTCCATCTTTGAGACAGATGTACTATGTTTGTTTGCTTGTTCGTTTTTGTTTTGACAACACCATCATGAAAATGCATCATGCAAATAGAAGTTCATCCAGACAAGTTTCCATTTTCACTTGCTAGTGTTTTCAGTTAAAATTGTTAGATAATTGTACAGACAAACTTGAACGATTAGGGCAGGAGATGCTACATGTGATACTTGAAATGCTCCTTGATCAGCAAATATATGAAAATGTGAAAGCGAATGAGAAAATGTCAGTGTAGAGTATGCAAGGTCATGTGTAAAAGTCTAAAGTACCCAAGCTGAAGATCACCTGTACTCTGCTCCTTGGAGTTCAAACCCAGACACCACTCACTAGGTGCATGCCCTGGAGCAAGGCTTCCTCTGTACCATCAGTGGTGTAATGAAGACACCCATAGCGGCTGCTTCACAGGGTTGGTGAGAGGATCAAATGAGACAATGTCTGCAGGAACACGTGATAAAGCTGTTATTGCCATGAAGTACAGCAAAGGACAAAGGAAAAGGACTATGTCATTTCTTGAGTCCTTGGCACTGGACGTGATGCACATCCTTGGGTGGGTGGAGAAGTCAGGGAAGCTGGTCTTGCTGATAAAGAGATACAAAATTCTGGGCCGGGTGCGGTGGCTCACGCCTTTAATCCTAGCACTTTGGGAAGCCGACATAGGCAGATCATGAGTTCAGGAGATGGAGACCATCCTGGCTAACATGGTGAGACCCAATCTCTACTAAAAAATACAAAAAATTAGCCGGGCGTGGTGGCAGGTGCCTGTAGTCCCAGCTACTCACGAGGCTGAGGCAGGAGGATGGCATGAACTGGGGAGGCGGAGCTTGCAGTGAGCCCAGATCGTGCCACTGCACTCCAGCCTGGGTGACAGAGCAAGACTCTATCTCAAAAAGAAAAAGAAGAAAGGAGAGATACAAAATTCCTTTGGTTTTGGCAGTCACAATAAAATTCTGTGTTTACTGAAGTGTCTCAATGTCATATTTAAAATTTTTCATAGCTGATATAATATACAAAATTACAAATTGACAACAATATATTTATCATTCATACACACACATATTCCCTTGATGTATGTGTATATATGTGTGCGTGTGTATATATATGTATATTTTCCATTTTATAGTTGTAAACAGATCCCTGATTTCTCATTTTGGTTCACCCTGTATCTTAATGCTCAGGCCCTGGCCATTTCATTTTTCTAAAAATAGATGTGTTTTTCTACTTTGGCATTCCTCTTATTTTTTATTTATGAGAAAACAACAGTGGACCTATTTTTTTCCCTCCTGGATGGCCAGTGGTAACGATTCTTTGCTCATTTTCTTTGTTCCTGAATTGCCTGTGTCTAAAATAATTGGTGCCCAACTTCCTGCTCCTCCTCCCTCTTCTCCTCACTCCACTTGCAGATCCCAGGGCTGCCAGGGCTGCACTGAGCTCCGTGCCCACAGGAGACAGGAGAGTGTGAGAGAGAGCAGTCACAGTTCCTAGGAGGCCCCTGTGGACTCCCAGTTGCTGCCTGCTCCCAGGAGCTCACATTCCCCAAACTGAGGATGGTCCTGGGATGTGGCCAAGTCCCTAGTAGAGGCAACTGCTCCCTGGGAACCACCATCATGCTCCTATTCCAGACCCTGCTGGGGCACACTGTCAGCACTGAAGAGGGTGGGAAACTTCCATCTTTCTGAATCCCTTTCAGTTCCAGGTCTCCCACTGGGAGTGCTTGAATAGCGGGAGGAAGGAGATAAAGAGAGCACACCAGGCAGAGTGGAGCATCTCCATCCTGGGGTCACGTTGTTGCTCTTTCCTGTGGGCTGCCCCAGAGGACCCAGATTGGGACTGTGCCTGCAGAGAGTTTGAGAGGAACCTCTTTGCCCCATTCATCCCATTACACTGGCCCTGTTATCCACAGGGTCTGAGCTCCAGGTTCTGCATTTGGATCTGGGTGGCAGGATGTGACCTGACACGGTTGAGTCTCCCTCCCCTTTCCTGCCTTTCTGTCATGCCCCTTTCATTGCACCTATCACAGTTTGTTGTTTTAAACTTACTTACTGTCTGTTTTTGCAATTGAATGGTAAAACCCAGGACTGTTTTTAGCACTGCATTCCTAGAGCACCAGCAGTATTTGGTATTGTCCATGACTTTCTGAATGAGTGAGTGAATGAATGATTGAGTTGCTTATTTCCTCCTGCTCACTGTGCTACTGCTGACATTAGGTGCAGCATTGCATTTCATCATGACAGGACTCCACCCCCTGCATTGGTCCCATTTTGCCCTCCCCCTGGGGAAGAAGCTAAGGAGCTCTGTCCCACCCACTTCTTTTGTCCCTTCCTGAGGCTGGGGCTGGGAAAGCTCCGTCTAGATCTAGTCCTGCAGTGTCTCTTTTCTATTTGAGCCTCCCTAGATCTTTGTCTGCTTAGTGCATGGTGCTTTTGCATCTTTCATTGCTTTTAATTATTGCTGCTAGCTGGCCTGCTAGCCTCAGGGAGCTGTTTACCTCTATGTCCTCCCTTGGCCACCTGCCCCTTGCAAAGACCTGCCAACAGTGAGGGTTGTTCAGGTACTTTCCTTGCTCTCCTCTTTCTCATTCCTCACCCTGCTCTTTCCATCACTGAGGAGCTCGGCATGCCCCCAGGACACTGATGATGGACATCGCTGCCACAAAGAACCAGGGTGGCAGTACTGCTACCCCCTCTGCATTCCCAGTGGGTCAAAAACGGTCGTTTTCTGGAGCAGAAACATTGTTTCAGGAGTCAAAAGGCACAAGGATAATTCAGCTACGAGGACTGAGAGAGTTAATATGGAGAGGGAGAAAGATACACCATCAAGAGAGAACATTCAAATCCTCCAAGTCTCTGGAGGATTATTATATTATATGGGGATGTGGAAGCGCTCTGCTAGTTGGCATTTTAACAGAGCTGTGAACTGCAAAACCTGCATGAAGGACTTAGAAAGATAAACAGGATCTCTTATCAGCAAGGATCCTTAACAGGAATGAGTGAGGGGAGCTGAGGGCACTCTGGGGAGTCCAGGCTGCAAGTACAGTTAATGTGGGATGCTGTCCAAAGCATATGCTAAAGAGCTAAACACAGCCTTGACCAGACCACTCTGTAACAGCCAAGGCTGTGCCTGGCCTGTTTTGATTGAGCACTGTATGGTCTACTGGTTGTACAAGTTGAGTTTGCCTGAATCTTGGGAATGCAGGACTCCTGGGCCTGAGGGAGGATCTGTTCTGTAGCAAGGAGAGCCTGCACTGAGGGAAACCTATTCTGTCAAAGACTCTGATGCAGAAAAAAGTCTATTCAAGTTACACTTTACTTATGTTAACTTCACTTGTAGCTAGCAATGAGTTTTCTGAAATAAAAAACTTGGAATGTAAAACTTTTGAACAAGCACAAAAGGTCCTAAGACATACTCCAGGGACTTGTCCTGAGGCTTGCTGAATTGGAAGGGGTTGGGGGGCGTGTTGTGACTCAGAGTCTTGAAGCCTCATGAGGAAGTGACTGCCATGAATTTTGTATGAAGAGAGGAGCATCAGTCATCAAACCTGAGAGGAGAGGTGAGATCTTCAACAGGGAAAAAACAAACTAAGGGTTAAAAGTTTAAGTGGCTGGACAGAGGTTGGGAAGAGAAATGCAAGAGGGTTTGGGATGAGGGGTGAAGGGCAAGGACACAAAAATGGGGGCTACGGTGGAGGCCAGTTTGAAAAGGAGGCCAGCTGGCGTGGTATGAAGCCAAGCCTGCCGCGTGAACTGGGGTACTCCTGACTCAAAGGTTATCTTAGAATCCCCCTTTGACCTCTGATTCCAAGACCTGAGATGTTTTAGATCGGAAAGCCTCAAGACGTGATGTCTCTGAAATCTGGTAGAAAGATGTTGCTTTGTGAGTGGCAGGTGGCAAATAAAACACAAAATAGGCCCATGAGTTGAATTTCTCATTCTGACTTAGGAATTTGTAACACCTGAAGAATATGAAGGACATCAATATGGGAGCTGAAAAGGGGTGAGGTCACAGTCTGGGAAGTGGTAATTGGAGGAACAGCAGCTTCCTGGATTTCTGGATTGTCATGGATTCCCAATAAGAGATGGAGGGCTGAGGGCTGACCCTGTTTGGAGCACCTCTAACCAGTCTTACAATAGCATTTGAGACTCAAGTTAGATCTTTCTGCTGGGAAAGGGACACCTCCCCATCTCCTACCTATCACTGATAGTACACAGCTGATTGTGGGACTTTACTACATTCATCCATTTGCCATGTATTAAATAGTTTTTTTTTTGTAGCTATAAGCATTTTTATTCATATATATAAAAGCAATAAGCTTTGAGTTCTGTGTTCAGAGATTGCTATGGCACTGTGCTTGATTCAACACTTTGCAGATTCCACATACTTGAAGTTTTGATTAGTACAAATAGATATTGAAGTTAGAAAACTATAGATTCAAATCACAACTCAACATTTATTGACCATATGACTTAGGATTAAGATCCTTAAACATTCCAAGCCTCAGTTTTTATCATCTATGATATGAAGTTGGTAACGATTTCACAGCATCGTTGTGGCATGGGAGCCAGTGCATGGTGGGCCCTCAGTGGATGGGGTCTACCCATTCCCAACCCTTTATCCACAATTCTGTAATCAAAATGCTTTGAATGCTGAAAGTTCTTTCTTAAATGTTGAGTCAAAGCACTTAGATGGCTTAACTTGTTCTGAACTAAACATGAGGCCATTTCTGCCTTTATTTCATTGAGTGTGAATATGTGTGTACTTTGCTGCAGAAATAATGGCGTGCTTGATTCCAGGATGCTGCCTTGCTGGTACTGGTCTCATTTTAGCTTTCTGATAAGAAACTGTGGGGTCGTGATTGCCCCATTACATTTTGTTAAAGTCCACATTACACATACACATCATCATTGAAGAAAATATGAGTTTCCATCTGGCAAAACTTTTCTTCGCAGGACTAGAAATGAAAACCCAACATATGTGCTCATTCATTTGTTTAACCAAAATTATTATTATTTTGAGTGAGCATATTCCTCTGTGGCCCAGGCTGTAGTGCAGTGTTGTAATCACAGTTTACTGCAGCCTCCACCTCCTGGACCCAAGTGATGCTCCCACTTCAGCCTCCCAAGTAGCTCAGCCTACAGGCATTCAGCACCACACCAGGCTAACGTTTTAATTTTTGTAGAGATAGGGTCTCTGTATGTTGCCCAGACTGGGTCTTGAACTCCTGGCCTCAGGCAATCCTCCCACATCTGCCTCCCAAAGTGCTGGGATTACAGGTGTGAGCCATTGCACCGGGTCTGTTTAACCAAAATATAATGAGTAGTTACACTGTATAAGAAATGTTGCTTGGCATTCTGAGGGTTATAAAGATGAAAAAAGAGCCCTGACACTGAGAAGCTAGGAATCCAGGATTTGGAATCTGACTGGTACACAATTATAATGCAAGGCAGATTGTGTTAACTTTCCTGATTGGGAACTGCAGGCAGGATGACTTCACATCTGGATAGGGGATGAAGCTTCATCAACAAGGGGACATTTCAGATAGTCCCTGGTGGGTGATTAAGAATTTTCCAGGCAAAGATGGCAGAACAAAGTATTCTAAGCACAGGAATAAAAAGGGAAGTGTGTGAAGGCAAAGTGGAATTAACTTATGGAGAATAGCAGGGGTTCAGTTTGGTGGTAGCAAAAAGTGTGTAACAAGGAGTTGGGGGTGAAGCTATGGGGGGTGGTGAATGGGCAGAGTCATGTAGGGCAGGAGATGCCAGGGAGAATCTGTGCTTGATTTGACTGAAAAAGGAAGAGATTGTTGTTGTTAATTTTTTTTGATCACTAAAATAATATATGAAGAGAATTCAAATTTAAATGAAGATAATTTGGAAATGAATGTATACATATAGAAAAACAGAGGGTACAAGGTTTCAGTTGGGTAGGAAGAGTAAGTTCTAGTGATCTAATGTTCAGCATAGGGATTACAGGTAACGATACTCTATTGTATACTTGACATTTGCTAAGAGGGTAGCTCTTAGGTCATCTCACTACACATGAAAAATGGTAACTACATGAAGAGATGGATAGATTAATTAGCTTGACTGTAGCAATAAGTTTACTATGTGTATTTATATCCAAACCTCATGATATACACTTCATATGGTTTGGCTGTGTCCCCACGCAAATCTCATCTTGAATTATAGTTCCCATAATCCCCACATGTTGTGGGAGGGACCCAATGGGAGGTAATTGAATCATGGGGGCGATTACCTCCATGCTGTTCTCGTGATAGAGAGTGAGTTCTCACGAGATCTGATAGTTTTATAAGGGGCTTTTTCACTCCTGTGCTCTGCACTTCTCCTTGCTGCTGCCATGTGAAGAAGGACGTGTTTGCTCCCCCTTCCCCCTTCTGCCATGATCATAGGTTTCCTGAAGCCTCCCCAGCTATGCCAAACTGTGTTTTTATTATAAATTTTTCTTTTTTTTCTTTTATATTTTTTCTTTATAAATTTTTCTTTATAAATTACCCAGTCTTGGGTGTGTCCTTACAGCAGCATGAGAACAGACTAATACAACAGTTTAAATATATGTAATTTCAATACAAGATTTTTAAAAAGTAAATTCCTATAATGCATACCCAGATATAGCCATTGTTAATATTTTAAAATGCATCTTTTTACTCTTTTTCTGGATGAAGATAGATGGCTAGCTAGTTTGACTGATTTTGAAAGTAATTATAAATGAAATCTCATTGTTAAGGATTATTTTTATTTATTTATTTTTGAGATAGAGTGTCACTCTTGTTGCCCAGGCTGGAGTGCAATGGCATGATCTCAGCTCACTGCAACCTCCACCTCCTAGATTCAAGCGATTCTCCTGCCTCAGCCTCCTGGGTAGCTGGGATTACAGGTGCATGCCACCACACTCGGCTAATTTTGTATTTTTAGTAGAGAAGGGGTTTCTTCATGTTGGCCACGATGGTCTCAAACTCCCGACCTCAGATGATCTGTCCGCCTCAGCCTCCCAATATGCTGGGATTACAGGTGTGAGCCACAACGCCCAGCCTTGTTACAGATTATTAAAAACAGTTGATTGACACAATAACTTAAGAAAATAAAATATAATAGCAGTACGGTGCATGGATAGGTTGGTGATTGAGCAATCTACCAATAAAAAAAATTAAGAATGTTATTGCAATGGTTAAGAGGAAACAGATCCTTGAACTTGGGTGGTGGCTATGGATAAACAAAGGAAGGCTAGATTCTTCCAGTTTCCAGCCTAGATGACTGGGGAATTGGGAGCCATAAACATGGCCTTTGTGGGAGGGGAGGACTATGTGTGTATCTTTAGATGTGTTGAATGTGTGGTGGTGGTCAATCTAGTGGTTAGAGATGTGGGCTGGGACTCAGAGGAGGACAAAATCCAGATTTGAAATTCATTTGCATTTTAAAGATTGCTTTGGTTAAAGTATATGAGATTTCTGAAAGAGAAAAAAGAGAATTTTTAAAACACAGATAAGAAAAGAAATGTGGGGACATCCGTGTTTAGAAAATGGCAGAAAGACAGGGAGCTAGAGGAGGCAGACGAGGGAACCCAGGATGGTAGGAGAAATTCAAGAGTGCAGGGTCCTTGCAGTCAAGGGTGGAAGTGACTTCAAAAATGGGTTATTTGTGGCCTCAAATGTTATAGAGAAGAAAAAGAGGATGAGGATTCAGCAAAAAAGATGGAGGGAAATAATGTAAAGTATCTAGCACACTTTCTGGCACAGGGAAAGAACAGTAAATATCAGCTATTATTTGAACAACAGACCATTAGATTTGGCAGTTAGGAAGTGCTTACCCCTTCATCCTCAGACCCAGTCAAATGTCTTGCACAGAGTTGGAGCTTATTGTGTTTTACAATATAATCAATGAGTAGAAGACAGAAGAGGAAGAGCTTAAGAGTGGCGATAATGTAGAGGTGGCCAAGTCATAAATCTGCTCATCCTGCCTTTTGGGAATGGGTGTTCTGGGGTCCACTGTGCACACAGGCTGGTGTGCTTGGGGAGCCAGGCCAGCACTATGGGGACCTGATTGAGAAAGAGGTTGATGGCAATCTCCTGCTAACATTTCTCAACCCCTCACAGGTGTCACATAGAATGGGCATCAAGTGCAGTGGGTAACTATAGCATTGTCAGGGAGTTTGTGCTCCTGGGATTTTCTCATCTCCATGAGTTCCAGGTCCTGCTGTTTGCTCTGATCCTGTTGATATATGTGCTGACGCTGCTGGGCAACCTGGCCATCATCAGCCTCACTTGCCTTGACTCCCACCTTCACTTACCCATGTACTTCTTCCTCTGCGACTTGTCCCTCATGGAGATGCTGGTCACCTCCACTGTGGTACCTAGGATGCTGGCAGACCTGCTATCCACTCACAAGACGATGTCTCTGGCTGAATGCCTAATCCAGTCTTTCTTTTACTTCTCCCTGGGCTCTGCCAACTTCTTGATCCTCACGGTCATGGTCTTTGATCACTACGTGGCCATCTGCCGCCCCCTGCACTACCCAACCATCATGAATGGTTCAGTGTGTGTGAAGCTGGTGGTGGCCTGTTGGGTGGTTGGTTTCCTCTCCATTGTCTCTCCCACAATGCAGAAAATACAGCTCTGGTTCTGTGGCCCTAACACCATCGACAACTACTTCTGTGACTCTGCCCCGCTGCTCAAGCTTGCCTGCTCTGACACCCACCATATTGAGTGCATGGTTCTCTTCCTGTCCCTGCTCTTTGTGCTGACCACCATGCTGCTCATCATCCTCTCCTACGTCCTCATTGTGGCTGCAGTGCTGTACATCCCCTCCTCCTCTGGGCGCCAGAAGGCCTTCTCCACCTGTGCCTCTAACCTCACAGTGGTGGTGCTGGGCTATGGCAGTGCCATCTTCATCTACATGAGGCCAGGCAAGGGCCACTCCACACATCTCAACAAGGTGGTGGCCCTGGTGACTGCAGTGGTAACTTCTTTCCTCAACCCCTTCATCTTTACCTTCCGGAATGAAAAGGTCAAGGAGGTCATTGAGGATGTGACCAAAAAGATCTTCCTTAGAGACCCAGCAGCCTGTAGGTGAAAGAGTGAGCCCTTGACAGGGCTGGAGAGCACCTGACATGAGGAGTAGACTTGCTGCAGGTGGGCACCCACATGCCTAAGCTGGAGCTCCTCACTCTCTTTTTTTCTGTTTCTCCTGCTCTCTCATCTTCATGCAAGTTTCTTCTCTTGCACTGCAGAGAACTAATGGACACACACTGTGAGAATGTCTCAAAGGCAAGTTTCTGTGTGCCTGAGATAGTTAAGGAATGGATAGGGAATGTGGAGTCAGTACAATGGGACGATATTAATTAAAAGAGATAATCCAAACAAGTAAGACTCTTAGTGCAGGGTCTAGTACATTAAGTAAGAGCTCAGTAAATGTAGCTATTATTAAAATGTCCTATTAAAACCTCTCTTTCTCAGCTCTATGGTTTTGCTTGCATTCTTTTAAGTTTGTGTTCAACTTTTATTTTGGGTATGTTTCCTTTTCAGGACCTGGCTTCAAGGTCTAGGATAGAGTTCTGAAAATGGGAGGTGTTCTAAGAAGAGCAGAGAGGCCTGGCACCCCAACGCAGGAGGAGCCATGTGCCTCTGTTGGCTCTCCTCTCTCGGCCTGACTGCTCCTGGATGGAAGCACCCCTCACACCCAGGCTGCCCACTTCTTCCATCTGGCCCCAGAGCCTCTTGCCTTTCCACAGAAATGGCTCTCTGGGAACCACTCCTCCAACCCTCTTATAGAAAGTCATGAAGGCCTTACCTTTTTCATGCACATGAGAGTGGGGAAAAGCTGAGTTGCATCCACACTCTCAGACTTGCTGCCTTGCCCTTCCCATGGGCCACTACTTCCCTTCTACTGTAGAACCTTAGATCCAAGTTCCAGAAAGAGGACCAGTTGCCCAGGCCTTCTGAGGTTGGGTTTCCTGAGAGCAGCCTGGCCAGATTACCAGGGCCCCTGGATGGTAGAAGCAAATATGGTAGAAGTCAGATGAGAAGGAGTAAATGGAGTGGGACTGGTGTTGTGGGTAACGGGATGGGAGGGCTGATAAGAGGCATTCCTTGGAAATCTGGATGGTGTGGGAAGTCACGGGAAGATGGTAGCGGCAGGAAGAGCTCCGGGTCTGATTTCTTTTACTAGACTGAGTCTCAACTGGGCTGGGCTAGGATTGGCAAAGTGGGGCAAAGAGTAGATGCAAACTTCCTCTCATTTCTGAAGCTGGCTCTGTCCACAGGATCCTTAGAGGAGAGGCCCTGCTCATAATTTGCAGTGTGGAGTCACAGGATGGGAGCCGCCCCACAGGGCCAAGACTATGAAGAATGGTTGTAGGGGAAGCATTCCAGGACACAGAGCCTGGAGGCACCACTGTCTTACTGTCTCTGTCTTTTAGCTTGATCTCTAACATATATGTGTTTTCTTTTTCAACCACCACAGTACATTTTTGCATTTGTGGGCCTTGCCAAAAGTGGACAGATACTTCTGATTCTGCTGTAAAGACCAGCAGGGAGAAGTTTTTCATCCTGAAAACTTGTCTCTTTCACCTCTCAAGAGACTAATTACTTGCCCTCCTTGCAAACTTCCTGAAAAACTGAAGAGCTAAGTGGAAAGTAATTACCTCCTTCTGAGATGCAGATACTTTTCCTCAGCTTCTCCTCCTAAAATAATCAGCACAGGAGTCACTCAGTGTCCTCCCCAGGGACTCCTTCCTGCTACTCTCTTTTCTCTGCACATTCCCCTCTTAAAAAACTAAAAATAATCAATAGCCTGTAGCAGGCTATCGCCTGTTTTTCATAGGATTTCCTTGGAAGTGGGGTCTCTGGTCAGTTTTGGGGAAGGTATGACTAGCCTTGGGCCTTCACAGCAATCACCCCAGGGAATCTAGCATCACGCAACCTGACTTGCCCCACAGCCTTGCCTGTGGTTCTTTGCTCTTCAAAGTGTGATGCTTGAAACAGCACTGGCATCTCCTGGGAGCTTATTGGAGATGCAGAATCTCAGGTCCCACCTGATACCTCCTAAATCAGAATCTGCGTTTTTGCAGGATCCCCAGGTGATTCCTATGCACATTAATATCTGAGTAACGCGGATCTAAACAATTTGCTGGTAGAATTTTCAAACAGAAAATTTATAAGAAAGCCCTTGTTCCAATCTCAACAATGTGAAAGGCATTGGAAGAGGGAATTTGGGGACACATTTGCTATTATTGGAGCCATCTTTCCTTGGTGACCTTTATCCCAGGTCCCATTTCCAGAGACAGTAGTAACCAGGATAAAGACCCTGAAGACTCTCATCCTAGTCTGACTTTAAACTTCTTGAGTGACTTCAATCAATGGCCCAGCCTCTGACCCACTGTTGGAATTCTATGTGGACGTGACCTAGAGATGTCTAGATATATTGGTTCCAGACATTTGTCTTAATGTGGCAGGGTTGTCAATGTGCATAATGTCAAATGAGACTCCTGGATAGATAGAAATGAAAAAATAATTTTAAAAAAATCTTGCAACTTGCTGGGAGAAATCTTGGGATTCCGGTTCCAAATCAAAGTAGCTGCTATAAAAGGCTCCCCAGGTTTAAGACATGATGTAAGTAAAACACAGCCTCATGGAATGGCAAGGGAGTAGGTCATGTAGGCCTATCTTCCTCTGTCTCGGTGCAGGCATCCCCACTGCAACACAGTGAACAGACTGGCTTAGGGACTCTGCTTGAACCAAGTCCAGGGATGGAGCATGCCCAGCTGTGGGAGGCAGCCCCTTTCTTCACTGCATGGTTCTAGATTTTAAGAAGAAATCCTTATGTCAAACCTCAATATGACTTCCTCTAACCTTCACCCATTGTCCCAGTTCTGCCTTTTTCAGTTATGCAGGCAGACTAGCAGATAAGCAAAGATATCTAAGCATTCCCCTCCAAAATATTCAGGTTTACAAATAGGAGGTTGCATCAAACAGTTTCCAGAACTCTTGCCTTCCATATTGCTTTTTTTGGTTCCTGTTAGGCGCATCTTGGAACTGATTGTGGTACTAGTTTAGACAACTAACTGAGATGTAGAGCAGTGGGAAACCTTTTCTCTTGCTCTGTTGACTATATTTCTTACCATCAACTAAGATGGCATTCCATGTTTAGGTTATCGTGCTAACTCATGTTCCAAATTCATATAAACCTCATGATTAATGACAGCTAGCATTTATTGAACACCTACTATATTCTAGGTACAGGAAAAACAAAGATCTATAAGGCACGACACCTAACATAAGGAGCTCAGAACCCACACGTAGACAAAACTACATTGAACCAAGTCCAGAGATGGACCATTCCCAGCTGTGGGAGGAAGCCCCTTTCTTCACTGCATGGTTCTAAATCTTAAGAAGAAATCCTTATGTCAAACCTCAGTGTGACTTCCTCTGAGTTCCTGAAGGCAAAGCTCTCAAGGAATGCCCCATTTCTTTTGATTAAGTTAAAAGTTAAGTTGAAATGACTTTTTGAGGTCCAAAGAACAGTTTTATAGGCTGAGAAGAGGAAAAGTGAATTCCTGAGAGAGGCAACTGAGTGTGTAAAATAACATAGACATAAAATGGTATATTGTGTAGACAACCAAAGCCTAAAAAGACGGGATTAATGAGTGGGTTTCTGGAGACTGGCCATGGGTATCATCAGTAATCAGACCCAAGTCCCCCAGTGGACCTGTAAGTGTCCTCTGCAAGATGCTCCACTTACTGAAATAACGGCATATTTGATTACAACAAACTTCAGCGTGTACATCAGTGTAGAAATCTCTGCTTGCCTAGGGCAATCATATTGTAGTCACCAAAGGTGCTATTTACTTTCAGTGCTGAAACTGTATTGCCTTTAATTTTGCAAATAACCTAAGTAAGTTCAGAGAGCTCAGCTTTTCTGAAATGCTTGATTTCCCTCTACCAGCAGCTGAATTAGTCACGTGTTATAGCCCTTTAAGGCTGATTTGCTCAGGTCCTCCAACAAAAGGGAGGCATGGGGATGAGACTGAGAATGGGGGGATCTGCCTTCTGTGTCTGTGAAGGAGAGGGAAGGAAATCTGTGGTGTCCCCTCTCCTTAGATCACAGCCAACTTCCTCCATGACAAGGACAAGGGCCTCATATACAGTCCTTTGGACTCACCCCTAGGGCTGGGTAACCCAAGAACTTCTGGGTGAGTTGTCCACTGAGTGAGAGAAGTGGCAGAAACACAAATGTGAGTGATGAGCTGCCCAGCTGCTAGTGAAGAAGCCAGGTCCCCTCATATATGGAGGATCCTGTGTCTATCAGATAAAATAATTCATAAGTTCCCTTATAAGGGCAATGCCATGAGCTTTACCTCCATAGGACTTGGCAGGTGTCTAACTCAAGGGAAGGAGAATGACAGCAATGCAGCGTTGACTGGGGAGCAGGATCTAAGGGAAACCCAGAGGTAGGATGCTAGTGATGTTCTGGGGCCCCCTGGAGAACCCATAGTGGGGCATTGCTACAAGGCTCCTGAGACTGTGGAAAGGACTTTAGAATTGGCTAACTGGCAGAGGCTGGAATGGTTTGGAGGGCTCAGAAGAAGACTGGAAGGTATGGGAAAGTTTGGAACTTCCTAGAGACTTGTTGGATAGTTTTGACCAAAATGCTGATAGTGATATGGACAATGAAGTCCAAGCTAAGGTGGTCTCAGCTGGAGATGAGGACCCAAATGCTGGTAGCCAAGGCAATGGGGAAAATGTTTCCAGGGCATGTCAGAGACCTTCACAACAGCCCCTCTCATCAAAGGCCCAGAGGCCTAGGAGGGAAAAATAGTTTGTGGGCCAGGCAGAGGGCCCCACTGCTCTGTGCAACCTCAGGACTTGGTGCCCTATGTCCCAGCCACTCCAGCTCCAGTCGTGGCTAAAAGGAAAAAAGGTACAGCTCAGGTCTTTGCTTCAGAGGGTGCAAGCCCCAAGCATTGGCAGCTTCCATGTGGTGTGCAGAAGACAAGAGTTAAGCTTTGGGAACCTCTGCCTAGATTTCAGAGGATGTATGGAAATGCCTGGAAATCAACCGTTAAATTGGCAGGAATTAAACACAGCCATGATAAAAAAAAAAAAAAGATAGATAACAGAAACTCATAATCAAATAAGTTATGCTAAAAACAAAGGTGATTCATATTAAAAACTCCTCGTTGCTTTGCTACATTGTACTTTTGTCCATGAGACTGAGGTTATTTAGGCCACGTGTCTCGGTGTGGTAGAAATACTATATGGGGCGGTGCAGCGGGGCATCTTTCCCTAACTCCAACTTCAGATATCATCTTGGTAGCTTAAAATTGGATACGGTGAAAATATTGACAGCAGGAAGCTGGCAAATGCTAGAAGTCAGCAAATGGAGAGCTGGGGCTAAACATTTACCAGCAGACCACTGAGCCACGATCACCATTCCTCAGTACCTGTCAGGCATTGTTGAAGAAACATATGTACATCAGAAAACCCAGTGCTGAAAGAATCAGTGAATCAGACCGATACGAATCTAGTCCACTATAGGCAACACTGACCTTTTCTTAATTTGACCCAGAGGGTTTTTCACCTCACCAAACTCCTAAAATCCCACCCATCTTGATGTTACTACCAACCACCACAAGATCCAGGCCTGACTTTCCTTTGGAAAGTGATTATATACCTTTGTCTTCCTTCCTCGAAAACTTTCATACCCTCGGTTTCTTGCTCTCTAATCCTCCCAACTAGAAGAAATAAATCCACTTTTTGGCTTCCCACTGGGATTTACATGTGTGAGGATGGATTCTTGAGTTAGCCATTTAGAGCTAGGATGCCAGACAAATGAAGGGTGGGTGGGAAGATATTTGGGGCCAAGGAAAACATTTTAGTTTCATGAAATCCTGCCATGATTTTGCCTACACTTAAATTAGTTCTGGGTGTTGAAAGCAACCTGGCCCTCCTACCACCTGGAAATTAGGTTGCAGTGTAAACCGCTTCTATGAAGTGAAAAGGCTGTTGCCATCTGTGCATCTATATCCAACGACCTTACATAGGCAAACAACCACATCAACTGTTCTCACCTGCCAGGGAAAATGGTATCATAGCAAAGGGACTGTGAATCCATTGTATAATTAACATTGTATATGAACAGAATCAAAATATTTATTCAAAATAAAAATATCTCACCTGTATAGGTATTATGTGCTATACTTCAAATGCTCGTGGAACGAATTGTGATCAATGAAATACTAATCTTTTTTTCCTTCTTTCCAACTTTTATTTTGGGTTCAAGGGGTACATGTGCAAGTTGATCACCTGGGTAAATTGCACGTTGCTGGGGTTTGGTGTACAGATAACTTTGTCACCAAAGCAATTAGCATAATACCTGATAGACAGTTTTTCAGTCCTCACCCTCCTCCCTCCCTCCACCCTCAAGTAGGTCCCAGTGTCTACTGTACCCTCATTTGTGTCCATGTATACTCAGTGTTTAGCTCCCATTTATAAGAGAAGATGTGGTATTTGGTTTTCTGTTTCTGTCTTAATTTGCTTAGGATAATGACTTCCAGCTCCATCTGAGTTGCTGCAAAGGACAGGACCTCACTGTTTTTTATGGCTGCATAGTCTTCCATGGTGTATATGTACCACATTTTCTTTATCCAGTCCACCATTGTTGGGCATCTGGGTTGCTTCTATGCCTTTGATATTGAAACACAAATCTTTAAAAGTAACATTGAATCTATACTTGCTTTCTGCCAATATGTGTTTCTTTCAAGTGGTGGATACTAAATGTGCAATTACTGTGAGGAAGGGGTTACTAGAATTGTTGCCATTACAAGTCTACAAACTTGTAGAAACTTGATAGATATGTGCTCAATAAGGGTCTAGAGGAGGCAAAACTGAGCAGCTTCAGACCCTGGAGGTTCCAACTTTGAATTAACCCAACTTTTAATTCAGATGGAAGAAGAAAATTCCAAAGATGGGGAGATGGAAAAAAGGTCTGAAGAACCAGATCCTGCTGTCAGTTCTGCCATTTCTTTGACCAACTCATTCTTCCTCTCAACCATGTTTCCCTTTCCCACTAAAGCAGGCCAGGAACACTGCTTGCTGCAGTTTCAGAATCAGAAATTTTCCTTCTGAGCTCTCATACACTCCATAGGAAAACACCTTATTGAAATTAACCACATTTTAAAATTTCTCTCAGTACAGGGAACCCCTTGAGGTCAGACTCCACATTTCTTTCATCTTTAACAGCCACTGCTGAGTGGAGTGTTTGGTTCATGATGGGTGATCAGTGAATCTTTATTTAATTGAATTACTATGAGGGTAAAAACCAAATGGAAAATATATGTAAAAGTGGTTCGTAAAGTATGAAAAGTATACAAAAGTAAGATATTGTTAGTAGAATTATTCTTAATTTACTCATCCTTCTTTCATTTACTCTACAAATACTTACTTTTCTAGGTAGCAAGCGGAGAATAAACAGAGGAAAAAAACATCAATTCATTCAACAGCAATTGCAAACACCAGAGTCATTGCTCTGTTATGTAATTAAAGAACTAGCAAAATTTTGGTCCAGAAACTGAAACTAGGAACGTAAAAAGACCCTCCGACTTGGCTGAGGGGTATCTCAGCAAGAAAGAAAGACACTTTCAGAAAGCCAGAGAAAGGGGTGCCTTGTTTAGGAAGGAGTTAACTTGGGGTAAGAGGAGGTCACAAGGAGACCCAATGGGCTGGCAAGCAAGCTACATCTCCCAAGCTCCAAATGAGCCTACCTCATTCATTTCCACATAGTGGATTTTTTAAATGCTCGACATTTGTGATAAATTAGTAGTTTTATTGTTTTCAAGTAAGTGTAGCTATGAATAAACTCCTGATTGTAGTTTATATATCACAAATTGGGAAATAGAGTTTGGTAAATTAAATGTATTTACAGAAACAATGTGTCAGAACAACTTAAACTGGGGATACTTTAGAAAATTCTGCGTAGGAGAAAGCTAAGGGAACACCATGATCCTGAGGTCAAAGTAACTGGAAGATATTTTAAATTTCCAGCTATAGTTGGAGGAGGGAGGACAGTGGAGCTGATGTTTGACTCCAAAGGCAGCATGGGACATAATAGACTTTCAAGAATTTTATACCCACATGTATGTGAATGTAATATAATGTTCATATTTTATGTAATGTACAATATAATATATATGTGTGTAAAATAGGATATATAATGACTGAATAAATGAATTGACTAAGTTTATTACAATCCCTTGCCTTTAGGCAAATGAATATTTCTAACCATACAGGAGCAAAGTTTATTTTATCTTTCTAAAACTCTGAGTGTTTCCTCTCTGGAAACCACATAATTCCTCATTAGTGGAGATTTATCTTGTTTTAATTTCCCTCTGTTTCATCTTTCTCTGATGCAAAGATACCTGATGAATTGCACTCTCACAGTGTCCACCTTATAGTCAATGTGCTACTCAGGTGTCATCTCATCAGGAAGCCGTCATTCAGCCCCTGCCTGGTCTCAGTGTTGCTCTCCTGTATGCTCATAAAACCTTCTGTGAATCCACTGTTGCACTTTCCCCACTGTGCTGGAAACAGCTATTTATCACTCTTTCCTTCCTTAGGCCAAGAGCTTTGTCAGGCGAAGAACCATTTATGCCTTTTTTACCTTCTTACCCTCTACCTGTTACAGTGCCTGACATACACAGCCTACTCAATATTGATGAAATGAATGAATGGATGAATAATCATACAAGGACCCAGCCCTCCCCACAACACTCACACACACATTAAAAAACAATCAGTTTGTTTTTGGTAAGTTTTGCTTCTTCCCTTGATCCCATGTAGCCCAAGCACTTATGGTGCATACACTCAGCAATGGTGCATACTGGGATAGAGAAGCACGCCCCGAACATGCACACACATGCACACATATGTACACACATACACATCCATGCACACGTACTGGGACTGGATACTACCTCTTGATCAGAGAGCACTTCTTGGCTACTCTTCCTTAAATGCAAAGCACATGCACTTCCCTTTACTGAAAGCTCTGGGCTACTCTCAGAGTTCTTACGGCTGCCAGGGGATGTAGGGAACACTTCCATGGTGGCCCATAAAAGCTTTGGGCCAGACAGTGCAGCACTGAGGGCTCACTGTAGTTATTGCTCAGAGGAAAAAAACTAAAGAAACTCAACAGTGGTCTTCCCACTCACTGGAGGTCTCCCTCCCCACAGAACTGCTCGATGGAGGCAGGCCACGTCCCTCCGGGCCCCAGGCTCATCATTGTGCCTTGCAAAGGCCTTTCAGCCTCTGCATCTGCCCCTGTAGCACTGTTTTAACTGTCTCATTGCGGAAGGTAAGGATAAAGGGATTGAGGAAGGGGGTGAGAACTGAAGTCACCAAGGCCACGACCTTCCTGACTTGCACAGAGTGAGCTTTGCCAGGCCTGACATACAGAAAGATAGTACTACTGTAGCCAATGAAGACCAGTGTGAGGTGAGACCCGCAGGTGGAGAAAGTCTTCCAGCGGCTGCTGGCAGAGGGGATCCGCAGCACGGTGGTCACTATGTAGCCATAGGAGATGAGGGTCACCAGGAAGGAGCTGAGGACAAAGGCCAAGGCCATCAGAAAGTCCCAGAATTCCAATAGGCGAGTGTCAGAGCAGGACAACTGCAGGAGAGGTGCACTGTCACAGAAGAAGTGGTTAATGACGTTGCCATGGCAGTAATCAAGATGAGCTCGGGAGAGGACAGTAGGTACCATGGCTAGGAAAGGAGCTGACCAGGCAGCCCCAGCCAGCTGGACACACACAGCCCGGCTCATCAGAGTGCCATAGCGCAGTGGGTGGCAGATGGCCACAAAGCGGTCAAGGGCCACGTCTGTCAGGATGAGGAAGGAGGTGGAACCCAGGGAAAAGTAGAAGTAGAACTGGACCATGCAGCCAGTGAAGGTAATGACTTTGTGGGGGACCAGCAGGTCTGAGAGCATCCTGGGCACTGCAGTCATGGTTACCAAGATCTCCAGCAGGGAAAAATTGGCCAGGAAGAAGTACATGGGTGTATGTAGGTGGGTGTCAGCTATGACCATAACTATAATGATGGTGTTTCCCATGAAGGCGAGAAGATAAAGCATGAGGAAGGGGCCATACAGAAGAGCCTGCAGCTCACCGAAGGAGGAGAAGCCCGAGAGGACAAATTCGGAGGGCTGGCTCAAATTTGCCATGATCCACAGGCTAGGGCCCTGCATGCAAAGGAAACAAAAGACAGATGGAGGAACAGAGAGATAGAGACAGAGAACCACTGACCTTGAAACAGAAGAAACAGGGACAGAGACAGAGAATAGAGAGAGCAAGGCAAGTAGCCAGCGGGTGATAAACAGATGAGCAGAAAGAAAAAGCAATAAAGATAACAATGGAATAGGAGAGTCATAGAGAAACAGAGTGAGGGTATCAGCGAAGCGAAAGACATAGAAAGCCATTATTAAGAAGAGAGAAGGCTGGGGATGGTGGCTCATGCCTGTAATCTCAGCACTTTGGGAGGCTGAGGTGGGAGGATCACTTGAGGTCAGGAGTTCAAGACCAGCCTGGCCAACATGGTGAAACCCTGTCTCTACTAAAAATACAAAAATAAGCCAGGTGCAGGTGCCTGTAATCTCAGCTACCTGCAAAGCTGAGGCACGAGAATTGCTTGAACCTGGGAGGTGGAAGTTGCAGTGAGCCGAAGTCGTGCCACTGCACTCCACCCTGCGTGACAGAGCAAGACTCCATCTCAAAAAAGAAAAAAAAAAAAAAAAGAACAAAGAAAAACAGAGGAGTGGATTAAGGAAGACCACATGGCAACAGACATTGACATTTAGGGAGAAAACAAGAAGAAAACAACAGAGGAACAGAGAAAGAACAGAAAAAAATTCAAATAAGAGAGAGGGAGAAATAGAGAAATACAGAAAGGGGAGGAACACAGAAAAAAAGAGAGGAGGGAGAGAAAGCATTAGTGCATGTGACCCAGAAGCCCCCGAACGCAGGCTGATCCGTCTGTGTCACACCCAGAGGTTGCGCCCCAAGACCCCGTTTAAAGGCTCCCTGCGAACCTTTCTGAGCTGCCTCTCTGAGGAGCCTCACTTGTGCACATTTCTCCGGCTGTGATCATGAAATTGGTGAAAGTCAGAGTTTTGAGTCCAGAAATTAGTGTATTTTAGAGTGGGCCTCTGCTTTGTGTTTGCAAAGATGGAGAGCAGAAAAGGTGCAGGAGGTCAGGGAGCGAGGCCTGGAAATCCAAGTAACTGCTCTCCCGGGACACACACAGTCATCAGGTTTCCCAAGGGCGTCAGCGGTCTACCCAAGGGCGCTGCTTTGCTGTCTCCACTGCACTTCCCCTCCCCTCGTGGTGCAAAGCGTAAGCTATGGAGTTGGCCTGCCTGTGTTTGAATTCTGGCTCTAGACTTACTTGTCACGGGCCATAAATCTGCTCTTCTTCGTTACTTACTCTCTCTGAACCCGTTTTCTCAGCTATAAAATAAAGGTATTACTGGTACTTAGCCTCTATGGTGATTATAAAATTAAATAAGTAAACTACTTAGTGCAGTGACTGGCACATACTAGCCAACAAATCATTGTTGTTATTGTTATCACTGTTCTTATTGTTACGACAGTCAATAGAACTCACATTTTTTTGGCCCATCGTCTCTCTACACTTCTCGTTGCCAGCATGTGCGTGTGTGTGAAGATCTTTACAGCTTTACACTGTTTCTTGGAATTTCAATTCACCAAAAGGGTACTTTAAAACATTTCAAACACAAGCAAACATAAGTATTTACAACACAAACTGTCAGGAGTGGAAGGAGTGAAGCTGTGTATAGATCTACTCTGGCCCTTTCTCTAGCCCCATAAAAGCTTCATCTGGGGCTGTGTCCTGGCCATCCAGCAATGACATTCTAATTTTCAAAAGCCTTGCACCCGGCCGAGCGTGGTAGCTCACACTTGTAATCCCAGCACTTTGGGAGGCTGAGGCGAGTGGATCACGAGGTCAGGAGTTCAAGACCAGCCTGGCCAACACAGTGAAACCCCATCTCTACTAAAAATACAAAAATTAGCTGGGCATGGTGGTGGGCACCTGTAATCCCAGCTACTTGGGAGGCTGAGGTAGGAGAAGCACTTGAACCTGGGATGTGGGGTTGCAGTGAGCTGAGATCGTGCCAATGCACTCCAGCCTGGATGACAAAGCTAGACTCCATCTCGAAAACAATAAATAAATAAATAAATAAATAAATAAATAAATAAAAATAAATAAAAAGCCTTGCACTCATGCCACTGACAAACCTTAACGGTAGGTCTAAAATCTACCCCAGCACTGACTAAATTCAAACCCAGTCCTTATGTCTGTATTTCATGAGATCCTGACTGACATACAGACTTCCCCCACTCACCTTAGCCTCTAAGCCTGGTGTCTTCTTCATAAGCTGCTCTCATTTAGGCATTCATAGCTGTTGACACCTGCCTAGTGGCTTCGCTCTGTAATGTGCGCGACATCAGAGATGCAGTCTCTCCCTCGGGTTGTGTCTTGCGGCTGGGAAGGTGGACAGGGGCATTGTGCACAGCTGGGAAGAGGTGGCACTGCTGGGTGAGCTAAAACACTGCCAGTCCTTATGCTGATTTTCTAATTCAGCACCTACCCTGTGTCACTACAAAGCCAGGGGCGGCAGTATTGATGTGGGGCTGGGAGATGGGAAAGAAGACCCTCAGGAGACCAGAGGGAAAAGGTGCTGATTCTGTCCCTTTTCTCTCAAGGTTGAGTGTTTTCAGCTCTTTCTCTCGTTCACATCTCCAAGTCCTTCGTGTCTTGATGATGTTTACAGCTGAGCTTACTGGATGGGAAACTTAGACTCCAGCAGTGTTTTCTCTGGGAGTGACAGGAAGCCAAGGAGCCCTCTGGGGACTTCTGAGGCACTGACGTTGCTCCTTAGAATAATGAGATGTCCTCTGTTTTGAGGAAAAAGATCTGAATAAAGAAATGGATAAAGACCTAGATACACCCAAGCAGCCGATGGCTTAGGATCAGCACCTCGGCAATGCCTGTCTCCTGGCCCTTGCCCTCCTCCTAGGACCGTGGAAAAAAGATGAGATCATGGAACAAACACAAAGGAATTTTCCCAGCTGGACTAAAATTATGACAGCTTGGGCACCTAGCCAGAGTTTCCATTTGCAGACAAAATCTCCAAGTGGATCCAGGATTCAGGGATCTAGGGAGGCAGGGAATGGAGGCCCTGGACCATAGCAGCCTCTTGTTAAAATTCTCCAAATAAAGTATCATCTGGAGAAGTCTGGGAATCAAACAGTGAGATTAAGAGGCAGATCTCTGCCTCCAGAGGCAGGGCCCTTGGTGGACACATCTTGGGATCTGGCTCCTGTGAGAAGATACACGCCCTGGGCACAAAGGAAAAGGGAATATGGTGAGGCCACTCCGAGCTTCCAGCTCCCTAGTAAACTCCTAGTCACAGTCTTTCATCTCAGAGACATTTAAACCTTATTCATTATACCCTGTGCAACCCCACCCACACTGAGACAGAAATAATGACTCAAAGATTTCAAGGAAAAGCTGTACAATGAAGATAGTGCAGGGGGGCCCTGAGTTTAAGAATAACTAGGGCTGGAGGGGTTGGCCAGGCAATCTTTCTGTAGGACTTGAGCCTGGAACTGAGATTTGGACCTGACCCATTGAAAGCAAAGAAGAGGCTGGGCATGGTGGCTTATGCCTGTAATCCCAGCACTTTGAGAGGCCAAGGTGTGTGGATCACTCGAGGTCAGGAGTTTGAGACCAGCCTGGCTAACATGGTGAAACCCCGTCTCTACTAAAAATACAGAAAATTAGCCGGGTGTGGTGGTGGACACCTGTAATCCCAGCTACCCAGGAGGCTGAGGCAGGAGAATTGCTTGAGCCCAAGAGGCAGAGGTTGCAGTGAGTTGATACTGTGCCACTGTGCTCCAGCCTGGGTAGCAAAGCAAGACTTTGTCTCAAAACAAAAACAAAAAGAAAGAAAGTAAAGAAGAATGCAGGTCAAAAGGCTAGAAATGGAGGAGGAAGAAGAAAGGAGCCAGTTGCTAGCAGGGAGCTCAGGTAGGCAGACAGGTGCTGGTCAGAGCAGGGCTGGAGGCAGGGGCTCGGGAATTGAAAGACAGGAGGATAGGTCGGGGCTACATGAGCCTTCGTGACTATTCATTTTCTATTGCTTCTGTAGCCAATTACCACAAATTTTGTAGCTTAAACAACACAGATGTATTACCTGACAAATTCTACAGGTCAGTAACTTGACACAGGCCTCAATGAGCTAAAATCAAGGCGTCATCAGGGCTGCCTTCCTTTCTGGAGTCTCCTTGCTTTTCCAGCTCCTAGAAGCTGCCCACATTCCTTGGCTAATGGTTCCCTCATCCATCTTCAAAGCCAGCCACATGTGTCTCTCAGAACCGTCTTCTATCATCACTTAGCCCTCTGACTGAACTCAAAGGAAAAGTTTCTCCACTTTTACAAATCCCTAAGATTAGATTCAGCCCACATGGGTCACCCCTAAGATTAGATTCAGCCCACCTGGATTGCCCAGGCTAATCCCCTCATCTCAAGGTCTTCAACCCAATCACACCTGCAAAGTCCCTTTTCCTATGTAAAGCAACATTTTCACAAATTCCAAGGATTAGGGCTTGGACATCTTTGAGGGGACATTCCTCTGCCTATCGCAATGACTACGTGCAGCTTTGGTGCCTGGTGAACCACTTATCTGACCAGATCCATTCATCTTTACACAATTGTGTTCATTCCTTAATAAATACGTAGCATCAACTCTGTTAAATGATCATAACATAGAGCAGCCTCCATAATCTAGGAGTATAACCCTAAATATGTCTTTATTTCCTTTAGGATTAAAGGCACATGGATTAATTCTTATTTCCTTTCTAGCCTTCCCAAAGAGAAAGAGCTAGGATTGAAACAGTGAGGGGAACTACTCTAGTGCCACTAAATTCTGTCCCCTGGGCTTCCCAGGCTTTGAAGAATGGCCCCATTTCCTTTTGGTTAACTTCTTCTTTCACTTGATGAGATTAATGGGAAATGCAGTCATTTACATGACTGAGTTGATGAAGTTTTCAGTCTCCCAGGGATTTCTTCCTTAGTCAACTCTTCATCTTTTCACAGTCTGTTAATGGGCATTTTCATTGTTATTGCTTCTTTGATCCAGATTGATTCCTACTCCAGTATCCCCTCAGCCTCTGGCCGAAAAATAATCCTTCTCCACTCGTGCCTCCCGTTTCACCTGTGTGGTGATTGACTATGACAGCTGCTTGTTTCTCTATGTGAAACCCAAGCAAATGCGGGCAGCAGAATAAAACAAGATAGTTTTCCTGTTTATTTTCATGTTGACCCCCTTTCTGAACCTTCTTACAGGTCAGATTTACTGACCTTAATCAGTTTTAGGTGGGCCACTCCTTGTGGATTCTAAGATAATCTGGAAAACACTAACAAATATCTAAGCTAAAGCATCTTTATTTTCTTTTTTTTATTTTTTATTTTTTATTTATTTATTTATTTATTATTATTATACTTTAAGTTGTAGGGTACATGTGCATAACGTGCAGGTTTGTTACATATGTATACTTGTGCCATGTTGGTGTGCTGCACCCATCAACTCATCATTTACATCAGGTATAACTCCCAATGCAATCCCTCCCCCCTCCCCCCTCCCCATGATAGGCCCCTGTGTGTGATGTTCCCCTTCCTGAGTCCAAGTGATCTCATTGTTCAGTTCCCACCTATGAGTGAGAACATGCGGTGTTTGGTTTTCTGTTCTTGTGATAGTTTGCTAAGAATGATGGTTTCCAGCTGCATCCATGTCCCTACAAAGGACGCAAACTCATCCTTTTTGATGGCTGCATAGTATTCCATGGTGTATATGTGCCACATTTTCTTAATCCAATCTGTCACTGATGGACCTTTGGGTTGATTCCAAGTCTTTGCTATTGTGAATAGTGCTGCAATAAACATACGTGTGCATGTGTCTTTATAGCAGCATAATTTATAATCCTTTGGGTATATACCCAGTAATGGGATGGCTGGGTCATATGGTACATCTAGTTCTAGATCCTCGAGGAATCGCCATACTGTTTTCCATAACGGTTGAACTAGTTTACAATCCCACCAACAGTGTAAAAGTGTTCCTATTTCTCCACATCCTCTCCAGCACCTGTTGTTTCCTGACTTTTTAATGATCGCCATTCTAACTGGTGTGAGATGGTATCTCATTGTGGTTTTGATTTGCATTTCTCTGATGGCCAGTGATGATGAGCATTTTTTCATGTGTCTGTTGGCTGTATGAATGTCTTCTTTTGAGAAATGTCTGTTCATATCCTTTGCCCACTTTTTGATGGGGTTGTTTGTTTTTTTCTTGTAAATTTGTTTGAGTTCTTTGTAGGTTCTGGATATTAGCCCTTTGTCAGATGAGTAGATTGCAAAAATTTTCTCCCATTCTGTGGGTTGCCTGTTCACTCTGAAGGTAGTTTCTTTTGCTGTGCAGAAGCTCTTTAATTTAATGAGATCCCATTTGTCATGACTTCAAACTCTACTACAAGGCTACAGTAACCAAAACAGCATGGTACTGGTACCAAAACAGAGATATAGACCAATGGAACAGAACAGAGTCCTCAGAAATAATACCACACATCTACAGCCATCTGATCTTTGACAAACCTGAGAGAAACAAGAAATGGGGAAAGGATTCCCTATTTAATAAATGGTGCTGGGAAAATTGGCCAGCCATAAGTAGAAAGCTGAAACTGGATCCTTTCCTTACTCCTTATACGAAAATTAATTCAAGATGGATTAGAGACTTAAATGTTAGACCTAATACCATAAAAATCCTAGAGGAAAACCTAGGTAGTACCATTCAGGACATAGGCATGGGCAAAGACTTCATGTCTAAAACACCAAAAGCAACGGCAGCAAAAGCCAAAATTGACAAATAGCATCTTTATTTTCATCATCAAACCACATGTAATTATCACACTCAGGCCCTTGGAAGTGGGCAAAACACACAAACATAAAAACCAGCCTGCCTATCAGTTACTGATGATCTGAGCTATTCTTGTTTCAGTTGTTTCGTAATAAAATTATTGTTTTGTTTTTGAAAATCTAAAGAAGAAAATGCCTAAAGTCGGGGAAGAGCTTGAGAAAGGAGCTGTATATGTTCCTGGGGGAGTTAGACTGCACCATAATCATCTCTGAATGTGCATTTCCAGAAGAGGAAGCGAGGCCAGGGACTACAATAAAAATGCCAGCACCTCTGCTCAGATCTGCCCTATTACTTCCTGGGATATGTTGACATTTTGACTTGCATTATTAGACTCAATCTCATAAGGCTGTGCCTGGCCATTAGGTGAGACACAGATTACTCCTTGGTGTACTCTTTTTCTTGGCTGTGCCATATCTAAACTTGGCCCATTGCTACTACAAAGCGTCTCTCTTTCTCTACATTTTGGCATAAAGCCAACTTGGAGTGGCACGAGGACAATATGTTTAGAAAGGGGTGGATGGAAAGCTTAAACATGTTTGGTGGTAAGGACAGAAGAAAATTTGTGATCCCATTTTTGGCAACTATTTAACTCATCTCGTTTTGTTCGTGGTAAAGGAAGGAGATAAGGAAGGATTGAATGGCTCACTCTAAGTGCCTGAGTTTTTTTTGTTTGTTTGTTTGTTTGTTTTTTAAATATGCTACAGGAATCCTTTGTTTTCATGATGTGGTCTGCCTCCCAAAGCCAGATCTCCTCTGACTGGCGGCTTTTCTGCCCCAATCTCCAGCTGTCTTCTATGACATCTCTGCAGATTTTCACTGCTGGCAGAGTTGAGAGTGGGAGTTTCCTCCCCCAATTCTGACTCACTAACAAATCAGGGGATGGGGTAGCTCTCTATTAATGCACAGGAGTATGTAACTGCTAGATTTTCAGACAGATTGGAGGAAGAAATTGTCTCACATGATAATACCTGTAGGCTGGAATCAGGCAGAAAATAGTTTTCTTGAGAATTGATGTGGGTCACCTGGAGAACTGAGGAGTCCAGCAAGGGGGTGCTTGCCTGGTGGTGGTTGGAGATAGGGGCTGAATTAGGACCACTAAGTACATTTGTGTGGCTTGTAGACTGCGCAAAGATGCTGATGGAGAGACTGAAGGGGCACATGGGGGCTGAAGGAGCTGCATCTACTTGATGGAAAGGGGCACCTATTTTATGCACAAAGGTACACTGTAGTTGTCAAGCCTTGTTTTTCCCAACTACATCTCAGTGGGGAAACATTCTTCTAACTTACTCAAGGCTCTGGTGTAGAAGGCACTGCCCTGGGCTAGTGAAGAAGAGCTGAGTGTTCACAGGAAGATGCAAGGAAAAACCTTAGCCCTGGGCCCCTCCTGCATACTTTCTTTAGGTTCCTCCAGCCTTTCCTTTGTGTCTCCTGCCATTTTCTCTCTCCCATGTTGACTCTTTATCTTATCATCTTGCTGCCCAGTTTTCTTCTACTTAAACATTACATTTAAGGCCGGGCGCAGTGGCTCACACCTCTAATCCGAGCACTTTGGGAGGCTGAGGTGGGCGGATGACTTGAGGTCAGGAGTTTGTGACCAGCCTGGCCAACACGGTGAAATGCTGTCTCTACTAAAAATGCAAAAATTAGCCAGGTGTGGTGGTGTACTCCTGTACTCCCAGCTACTTGGGAGGTTGAGACAGGAGAATCCCTTGAACCTGGGAGGCGGAGGCTGCAGTGAACTGAGATCACGCCACTGCACTCCAGCCTGGGCGACAGAGTGGGATGCTGTCACACACAAATAAATAAATAAAAATAAACAAAAAAACTTCATAACTCCCTTCCTACCCCACACTGAGCCCTGATTCCCACCATTTTTTTTTTTTTTTTCTCATGGCTTCCCTGTCCTGACCTCTCACACCCTTGGCTGCCACTCAGCCTCAGGTACCTGTCCTCTCCCACAGGCCACTCAGCCTCGAGTACCTGTCCTCTCCCACAGGGCCTCAGCCCCGCTGTCCCTCTGCCCACCCCGCTCCTCCACTATCCACAAACAAGCCTAAATTTCCTTTCTGTATCTCAAGGGACATAATATTTCAAAATTTCCCTTTAAATGCTGCAGGAATCTTATTTTAAATGTAAATAAGATTGTCAAATATGAGGGTTCATCCATCTCTGTAAGTCTGAGCCTTGAAAAAGGGAGGTAAACAGTTCTAGGTTAAAGGAGTAGAGATGGTTTTCTAGTTATCTATTACTTGTCTATTGCTACCCCCAAAACTTAGTGACTTAAAACAATGGTGATTTTATGATGTCTCAAAATTGTGTGGGTGTGGAATTTGGTCAGGGCTCATCTAGGTGACTCTTTGGTTCCACGTGGCATCATTGGAGGTTTTCAGAGATTTCAAATGTTCAGTGGTCTGGTCTAGAGGACCCAGCATGGCTTCACTCATGTGTGTGATGCCTCAGAGGAGGTGAGCAGGCTCTGGGATGAGCTGGGACTGTTGACTTCATGACCTCACCAGCCTGGAGATCTCATGGAAGTTGGGTTCGTTACATGGTGGCTCAGGACTCCTAGACCGAGCATTCTAGCTGAAGAGGTTGACACTGCATGGCCTTTTATGTTCTAGCCTCAGATGGGACAGAGGTGAGGAAGAAATTCTCTCACATGGTAATACCTGCAGGCTGGAATCAGGCAGAAAATAGAGTTTTCTTGATAATTGATGTGGGTCACCTGGAGAATTGAAGAGTCTAGTAAGAGGGTATTTGCCTGGTGGTGGATGGAGGTAGGGACTGAATTGAGGCCCCTGAGTACAGTTGTGTGGCTTGCAGACTGTACAAAGGTGGTGATGGAGAGACTGAAGGGGCACATGGAGGCTGAAGGAGCTGTATCTACCTGATGGAAAACGGCGCCCATTTTATGCACAAAGACGATACACTGTACTTGTGCCAAAATGTCTTGCTGTATCCCCCCAACTGATCCCAGATAGTTTGCTTAGATGTCTAAAACAAGTACAAATCATAGGCTTTATTTGATCTACTTGTCACATATGATTGTCACAGATGTCACATATGGTCACTTTTGCCATACTTTTATGGGTCCAAGCAATACAAGGTTCAAGAGGCAGGGGCACAGAGCCATATCTTTCTTTTATTTATTTTTTTTTTTTTGAGACAGAGTCTCACTCTGTCACCAGGTTGGAGTGCAGTGGCGCGATCTCAGCTCACTGCAACCTCCGCCTCCCTGGTTCAAGCGATTCTCCTGCCTCAGCCTCCTGAGTAGCTGGGATTACAGGCACGCGCCACCATACCCAGCTAATTTTTTGTATTTTTAGTAGAGGCGGGTTTTCACCATGTTGGCCAGGATGGTCTCGATTTCCTGACCTCGTGATCTGCCCGCCTCAGCCTCCCAAAGTGCTGGGATTACAGGTGTGAGCCACACAGCACCCAGCCAGAGTCATATCTTAATGGGAGGAGTGCAAAAAAATTTGTGACCCTTTAAAAAAACCTGTCATGGATAAGTCAACAAAATTTTCTTTTTCTAAGGCTTAGACTACTCTGTCTGATATCTGATCCTGAATGGAAACAAAGCCACTAACCCACCTGACTCTCTTTCCACTCCCCTTCTCAGAGAACAGGAGGCTGCAGTATCTGAAGTCAAGCTTGTTCTGATATTACACTGTATGTCTTCCTTTTTGTCCATTTATGAGGAAGGCAGACACATTGCCCCACCGGGAGTTTTATATCACCCAAGCTGCAAGCATCTCTGAAACATAAAAATAATAAAATATTACTCTGTCTATCACACATGCACATCGCAAGGCCTCAAAAACATCTTGCTTTACTCCCACAAATGATCCCAGACAGTTTGCTTAGATGTCAAAAACAAATACAAATCATAGACCTTATTTGATCTACTTGTCACCATGCTTAAAGACCACACAGCACAGTCTTGATTTTTGCATATATTGTAATGCGTCTCTTAAAATGTGTGATAAATTTCTGTGTAACACATTCTGTTAGTGAATGCTTACTTTTCTTTTTTTTTTTTTTTTTTTTTTTTTTTTGAGACGGAGTCTCGCTCTGTCGCCCAGGCTGGAGTGCAGTGGCCGGATCTCAGCTCACTGCAAGCTCCGCCTCCTGGGTTCACGCCATTCTCCTGCCTCAGCCTCCCGAGTAGCTGGGACTACAGGCGCCCGCCACCTCACCCGGCTAGTTTTTTTTGTATTTTTTAGTAGAGACGGGGTTTCACCGTGTTAGCCAGGATGGTCTCGATCTCCTGACCTCGTGATCCGCCTGTCTCGGCCTCCCAAAGTGCTGGGATTACAGGCTTGAGCCACTGCACCCGGCCTTACTTTTCAATAACCTATTTATCTCTCAAAAATTAGAGAAAGAAATTTATTTCAACAAAAAACCACAAGACTTTTAAAAAAGTTTCTTTATCTGTGAGGTTTTTCTTGGTAAAAGAATCCAAGACTCTTGGAAAACTTGGTAAGAGTTATTCAACTTATGTTTTTCTTTACATAAATATTCCTACATATCTGAGCTGAAAGCATTAGTACATGTTTGTGTGACATAAAAACTGATTTTAAAATCTGCTTTCTATTAATATTCTAATTTTTCAGAGTAAGGAAGGGGTGGAGCAAGGCAAATAAATCATGAAGGGTATGGGCTCCAATGGTAGACAAATGACAAATAGGGATGTCTCCTGCACCTGGCTGGAATGGCTTTCAATTCTTAATCATATTGACAATAGTGGCTGCATGGTGGCTGGCTCATGACTGTAATCCCGGCACTTTGGGAGGCTGAAGCTGGAGGATTGCTTGAGCCCAGGAGTTTGAGACCAGCCTGGGCAATATAGTGAGACTCCATTTCTACAAAAAAATACAAAAATTAGCTGGATGTGGTGGTGCATGCCTGTAGCCCTAGCTATTCTGGAAGCTGAAGTGGGAGGATCACTTGGGCCTGGGAGTTCTGCAGTGAGCTATGATTGCACCACTGCACTCCAGCCTGGGTGACAGAGCCAGACTCTGTCTCAAAAGAAAAGAAACAAAACAAACAAAAACATTGATAGTAGCTACTAACACCAGCTACTGCATGGTAGAGTTTGAATTTGAATCAGGTCTGATCCCAAAGACTCTGCTCTTAATTTGTATGTCATTTCGTCTCACCAACCTAAACATAATCTAAACTTGTATATTATTACATTGCTTGAAGATTTATAATGATTATATAAAAGATATATCTGATTGAGTGAGAAGAATATGAGAGACATAGGAGAAAAAAGTCACATGTAATGACTACGGATTTATTCTGGAGTTAACCTGTGAGGGAGAATTATTATATTCAGTTTTTAGATAAGAATGTAGAATCTCACAGGGCTTAAGTAAATCTCAGTGTTTCTGGGTCATTACATGTTGGGGCCTGAGACTGAAGCTCTGATTTCACCTGCTTCACACACTGTGCTTTTCCTCTACTTCATGCCAAGAATACTAATGCTATGACTGTTTCAAATATTCTGTAGCTCAGCAATGACAGAAACTGTGAAACTGAAATTACTTACATTATTTGATAAGCTAAACACAAAATTCATGAGGAAGAGAATAAGTAAAACAAACAAACAGAAACCCAAACGTTTATAATGGACAAATTATTGTTCACTCATATTTGTTGTCCTTCCTGGAGGTGACTCTCCCAGTGGGAATGTCACATACTTTTGCTCCATTAATTCAGGAGTGGTCGAGTGATTTGCTTCAGCCAGTGAGATGTGGGTAGAAGTAATGAGAGTCACTTCGTAGCAGGAGCTTTAAGAGTTGGCATTTGAGTCACATTCTCTCTTTCCCCACATCTGAGATCGTGGAAGAATGTGTTTAAAGGGAGCTTTCTACTGCTCCAGGTTCCTGCAGTATAATGATGAGCAGAGTCTACTTCCTGGCTAGTGATGGGCGCGTGGCATGAGTGAGAAACAAACCTCGTTGTTAAAAGCCATTGAAAGATTTGCGTTATTGGTGACTTCAGCGTGACCTTGCTGTAGCAGATGCTGTTTGTGTTACATTCTGATCCCTTAAGTTTCTTTTTATCGTTTCTGTGTTAACCCCTATGTACCTTTGTGGTCAGAGATAAAGAAAGGCCAAAGTTCACAGGAGAGAGCCAGTATGGATGCAAGAAACACAAAACCAGAGAGGCGAGGTGTTAGAAAAGCAGTAATGGAGAAAAAATGAGAGACAGAGAGACACACAGGAGGCCCAGGAATGCAGACAGAAAGCTAGAAGGAATAAAAGGCAACCCAAGAGAGGCAGCAGAGTGACAAAGAAAAGCAGAAATTATGAGCAGAAGCAGGGAGGAAATGCAGGCAGGACACAGGACTGAGCATGGCCAGAGGCTGAGCACAGAAGCCAGTCTAAAGCACCCCTGTGAGGCTTTCTGGATGCCCTTCTGCTGAGAACTCTCAGCCACATATTTCCAGCTTTCAGCAGCCGCAGCAAAGCCATTCA
The DNA here is from genome assembly GCF_043159975.1 of Macaca nemestrina. Lineage (NCBI taxonomy): Eukaryota > Metazoa > Chordata > Mammalia > Primates > Cercopithecidae > Macaca > Macaca nemestrina. The sequence continues at coordinate 15,744,176 of NC_092128.1, forward strand.
ATTCAGGAAGCAAGGGGAGCCAGAACAGAGAGGCAATAAGATCCCTTTGGGTTGACCATCTGCTACATGTTTACAGTGGCTGAAGGCTGAAAGGGAATCAAGGTATTTAGATTCAAGCTCTGGAATCCAGGCAAGACCCATTGGATGCTGCTGCTCTGACAATCCCTGAAAGATGTGTGGTATGTGTATTGCACTGGACTTCTAGCTCTGATTCTTAAAGTGCTGTGACTATCCTAGTGGACCACCCTTCCCTGACACAACTCACTCTTGTATGGGGGCCGACAGTACGGACTTGGACCGTCTAGGTTTATATCCTTACCCTGCGAATTGCCAATTACATGACCTTGGGCTGATGCTAATCTTCTTGGAGTGGAATTTTCCCCAGCTCTAAGGTGAAAAATAGTAAAACTAGTGTGAGCACCAGATTGGATTATGGCTGCCACATAGGAAGAGTCCAATAGCAGCAGTTTCTGCTGTTGTTATTGGCATGGAAACTCCATTCTCATCACCTCTCCTTCTAACCCAACCGCCCAACCGCACCTCTTTAACGTGAAGGTGATGGCTGTGTATGTGTGTGTGTGTGCGTGTGTGTGTGTTGATGCATCTATGTATGGATGCTGGCTGCACACTTTAATTATAGTTAACTGAATGAATACCTTTAGAGATCCGTAAGTAGTAAATAAAATCAGAAATGAGAGCACACAAATGAAGCCCTAAGAAGACACACTTCAGCTGTCTCTCTGGAACCACAGACGTTTCCTAAAACTGTATCCTGGCCACCAGCAATGACATCTAATCGCAGAAGTGGATCTATCTCCCTAAGCAGTGAGCAGGCAACCCTCTCACAAATCTTAATGCCAAGTCTAAACTCATCTTGACTAATCGAAACCCAATCCTTATAACTCACTTAATTCTCCAGACCGAGCCAATGCATCGTAATTCATAAGTCCAGCATGGCGAGCTTTTCTTATTAGGTCATTCACTTCGGCAGCCTCCTTGACTGTGGTACCCAGATTTTGACACAGAGACATAAGCCCCTTGGGAATGGGGCAAGCAACCCTGGCCCTGCTTTACAAGTGACTCTACAGGTTAGAATCTGTCAGCACCTTTCATTGAGTCTGTGATGGAGAGACTTACTGTTTCTCCCTACACAGCCCAGGGCTGTATCCATGACTGATGTCAGGCGGGAGATAGCATGGAGATGGCAGGGAAATCCAATGAGAATGATTCTCTTGCTGTTCTTTGCTCCCAAGGATGAAGGTGCTGTTCACTCACTCTGTTTTGAAACCTTCGGGGTCTTGCTGATTTTTAGAAATCAGCTGGGCCGAATGGGAAACTTTAGACTCCAGCAGGGTGCTCCTTGTGGGAACAAGGGAAAGCCAGAAGTTCTTTGGGTTGTACAACGCTGATGCTTAAACTAACAATGGATACACTCAGACGGCAACAAGAGGCAGATGAGAACTGGGTCCAGCACCTCAGTTGTGTGTGTGTGGTGGGGACTTTGGAGTTCGACCTGGGTTTGAAATGTAACATTTACATAGTAGTTTTTCACTAAGGATTCTTTAAGTAAATATAATGCAGATAAAAATCTGGAATTTTATTCAATAAAAATATCCTCAATATTATGGGGGATAATAATGCCTCCCTCATAAGGTTATTTTCAGAATTAAATAAAACACTTTATGTAACACACTAGTACAGGTCTTCCCGGGGTATAGAAGAGCATGGTAGATGTTAGTAAACTGACAAAAGCAAGCTAAGGTTTGTTTAGCAATGCTCTTCTCCAGCCCTTTCCTGCTGTCTGGCCTCATTATCACAGTGTTACAGGATGGAGGAGAGTCTGGAGCTTCAGGATCCCCAGCTGTGAGGTCCCCTTCCCTCTTTCTCCACTGCTCAGTCCCAAAGGGCTGTGTCTCCCTGGCACTCCAGCAACCATCCCAGACACTGACATTGTCATAAATTGCACGCTTATCCTCCTGGATCCTGTTCATCATGTCCAGAGGCCCATTTACTAATCATTATTGATAAGGACATGCCACACTCATTGCTGAGGTATTTACTGAGCGTTTACTGTGTTCCAGTATGTAACTTATTCAACTTAAAGCATCTGTTGCTTTAAGACCGCTAATCTTCAAAAGTACATTTGTAAGTCTCAGAATCTCAGGGTTGGCAGGATTCTTGAAGGTCACGCCAGTCAACCTACCTGGTGCTTCATTCCCTGCTGACAACAGCTGCCTGTCTCCTGTAGAAGGGTGGTCTAGGAATTCCTGGTCACTCATTTCAGCTCAGCTAGTAAACTGCAGCATGACCTTAACAAGTCATTTGATTTCTGAGTTTCAGGCTTATGACATGCAAAATGAAGTGTTGGAAAACATTATCTTTCCATTGCTGATATTCTTTGGCCCTTGTTAATATCATAGTCATTCTAATGTCTTGCTTCTCCACATCCAAATATGGACATACTCTGTGCCCCAACCCAGATAGTGGAGGAGGTATTATTTTTTTTTTTTTTGCCATGGCAGGCCTCTAAGTTTGTTTTTTGGAGGCTCTCTCTCTCTCTCCTCCCTTCCTAGTCCTCACCTTCCCTTTGTCCTAGAAATGTGTATTATATTCACAGAATATCTGGAAAAAACAAAACCCTGGATCTATACCTTATGCTTCCAAAAAATAATAAATTCCAGATGCCTCAAACAGACTTAAATGTAAAAAGTAAAAAATGGAAATTTTTTTTCGTTTTTAATTTCCTTGGAGTATGAACATAGGCTTTTCTAAGGAAAACACGGATCCCAGGAGTCTAAAAGACTGTTAAGTGTAACTGCCTAAGGATGAAATATTTATGCAAGATGGAAACAAAACATAAAAACAAAAACATGAAATAAAGATTTGTTTGATTTATGCAAAATGTTCTCTTACAAACCTATACATTCATTAAAGGAAACTACCAATGGTTTTTTAAACATGAAAAGAGCTCAACCTCACTCTAAAGTAAAAAGAAATTAATAAGAATTGTTTTTGAATAACGGTTATTTTTTAGACAATGTACTGAAGATACAGCCGTTAACAGAGTGGACGTGGTCTCCCCACTATGTAGCATATTTGATGAAGACTGATGTTACCAAATGCTATAAAACCAGGTAAACACACACACACACACACACACACACACACACACACACACAAAATTACAAAATAGTGAATTGTTTTGAGCAAGAAACTACATGGTTGTCTTAGATCTGGCAGTGATCTGTGGAACAATCCTTGTAAAGGTGTGAGGGAGAAGATGTTTGGACAGATCTGTGATGAGGTCACAACAGAGGCTTAAATGCCACGGGGAGCTCTGAGCTAGGATGGTTTTCCAGAGTTGTCCTGAATTGTGCCCAGAGTTGTCCTGAATAGAAACTTGGGGCCTGGGCAGTTTTACTTCTGCATCCATAGGCCGTTGGATGCAGGCTACCTTAGAGGAAGGGCTATAATCTTGGGGAAGGTGTTTCTCTTTGATTTGGGGCAATTTCGGGGTAATTAGCATCTTGGTTCTGAATGGGAGTCCGGGCAATGCACTGTAGCATTTACTGTAATATCTAGGAAGCCCCTGGCAGGGAACCTGAACGGGGATATGTCTGTGAGGTTAGGGGAAGCATATATAAGAGTAATCATTAACTGGTATCTGGTGCTAACTAGGTGGGAATTACAATGAGTTCTCTGAGAGATGGAGCAGCTGCCTTTACAGGAGCACAAAGGGATGTCAGTGTCTCTGAGCAGAGGAGTGACACAAGATGACATTAGAGAAAGGTATTTCTAGAAATCATGCAGAGCCTCACAGGTCTCAGGACTTTAACCAAACGGCAGAGAGAGGTTTTAATCAGGAGAGAGACCTGATCTGGTATGTGTTTTAAAGGATCACGCAGGCTGCTATGGGGAGAACCAAGTAGACAGAGGGAAGCAAGGGTAGATGTGAAGGTCAGTTAGGAAGCTTTGTGGCAGGTAAGTAAGGTTTGTTCCTTCTCATTTCCTCTTTGGTGGGTAAGTTCTCTCCCACTGGGGTCATAATTCTATCTATAATAACATACATCATTAATGCAATCATACATAGTGGATAGGAATTAACCCTATCTGTTCTACTAGTTTGCCAAAATGTCCTTTTATTTCTCTGGGCCATGATGACTTCTCATACCTGTGTCCAAGTATGCTTATGTGGGAAAGTCAAACGTAGACATGGAATGGCCTTGAGCCTAAAGGATATTCAGCAAACACTTCTACTCACTTGTAAAATCATTAATCTAGGATAAGTTTATGTACTGGATCTGATGTGAACTATAATGGCCCATGATGTTATCTAGAGAGAGCTGATTCAGACAAAATTGTTGGCTTTGTGGAGGGGTTCCATCCGAAGAGTCCCGAGTCGAGAGTCCTCATGGTAGACTGAGAGGCTCAGGTCACCATTAAGAAGAAGGCTTGAAAACTAGCTCCATTTCTGCCCCTTGACTTTTGCAGGGTAAAAGAGGAAGAAAAATTATATATCATGCACATCAATGCCCTGATATTTCAGATGAGGGGGTCTGATATTTCAAACCCCCTAGAGGGCTGAAAATGCACACCAAGTATCACACAGCTACTAAGTACGAGAAGGAAGTAGCACTCAGGTTTCCTGATTCCAATTTCAATGTTTTATTCATGATCTTACGTTATTTTGAAATTTTTCCACTTTCACCAAGGATGTACATTTTACATTGTGCTCTCAATGTTATGGGCTCTACTGACAGAAAATATCTGTCTTCGTTTTTACGAAGAAAATGTTCTATTCCCCTAAGAGGTGTTTGCAGAAAGTTGCTCAGAAATGTTTTGATAGAACTTAGCCAAAGAGACATCTGTGTGGGGAAAGGTCTGAAAGCTCCTTGCCACACTCAGACATCCATCAGAGCTGGATAAGCCATTTTCTCTTCCTGGTTCCTCATCTGCTTTCCCATCCTCATCTCTACCCCCACCCAAAAACCAGAATCTATTTAACTCACTTTGCCTACTTATTCTAATTGCTTTCTGACTCACTCCAATGCTATCTTTATCCTTCACCTGCCTTTACCTCATTTGTGTCCTTATCAGGCCCCCAATAACAAGCCCCGTCCTCTGTCATATATTTTGGATTTATTTTTATTTTATTTTATTTTTTAATTCTACTTTAAGTTCTGGGATACATGTGCAGAATGTGCAGGTTTGTTAACATAGGTATACATGTGCCATGCACCTATCAACCTATCATCTAGGTTTTAGGCCCCACATGCATTAGGTATTTGTCCTAATGCTCTCCCTCTCCTTGTCCCCCAACCCCCGACAGGCCCTGGTATGTGATGTTCCCCTCCCTGTGTCCATGTGTTCTCATTGTTCAACTCCCACTTATGAGTGAGAACAGGCAGTGTTTGGTTTTCTGTTCCTCTGTTAGTTTGCTGAGAATGAGAGTTTCCAGCTTCATCCATGACCCTCTAAAGGACATGAACTCATTCTTTTTTACGGCTGCATAGTAATCCATGGTGTGTATGTGCCACATTTTCTTTATCCAGTCTATCATTGATGGGCATTTGTGTTGGTTCCAAGTCTTTGCTATTGTAAATAGTGCTGCAATAAACATACATGTGCATGTGTCTTTATAGTAGAATGATTTATAATCCTTTGGGTATATACCCAGTAATGAAATTGCTGGGTCAAATCATAATTCTGGTTCTAGATCCTTGAGGAATCACCACACTGTCTTCCACAATAGTTGAACTAATTTACATTCCCACCAACAGTGTAAAAGTGTTCCTAATTCTCCACATCCTCTCTAGCATCTGTTGTTTCCTGACTTTTTAATAATTGCCATCCTAACTGGTGTGAGATGGTATTTCATTGTGGTTTTGATTTGCATTTCTCAAATGACCAATGACGATGAGCTTTTTTTCCACATGTTTGTTGGCCACACAAATGTCTTCTTTTGAGAAGTGTCTGTTCATATCCTTTGCCCACTTTTTGATGTGGTTGTTTTTTTCTTGTAAATTTGTTTAAGTTCCTAGTAGATTCTGAATATTAGACCTTTGTCAGATGGATAGATTGCAAAAATTTTCTCCCATTCTGTAGGTTGCCCGTTCACTCTGTTGATAGCTTCTTTTGCTGTGCAGAAGCTCTTTAGTTTGATTAGATCTCATTCATCAGTTTTGGCTTTTGTTGCCATTGCTTTTTGTATTTTAGTCATAAAGACTTTGCCCATGTCCATGTCCTGAATGGTATTGCCTTTGTTTTCTTCTAGGGTTTTTAATGGCTTGGGGTTTTACATTTAAGTGTTTAATCCATCTTGAGTTAATTTTTGTATAGGGTGTAAGGAGGGGGTCCAGTTTCTGTTTTCTGTATATGGCTATCCTTTCCCCATTCCTTGTTTTTGTCAGGTTTGTCAAAGATCAGATGGCTGTAGATGTGTGGTATTATTTCTGAGCTCTCTGTTCTGTTCCACTGGTCTATATATATATATATGTTTTGATATCAGTACCATGCTATTTTGGTTACTGTAGACTTGTAGTATAACTTGAAGTCAGGTAGCGTGATGCCTCCAGCTTTGTTCTTTTTGCTTGGGATTATCTTGGCTATATGGGCTCTTTTTTGTTTCCATATGAAATTTAAAGTAGTTTTTTTCTAATTCTGCAAAAAAAGTCAATGGTAGCTTGATGGGAATAGCGTTGAATCTAGAAATTACTTTGGGCAGTATGGCCATTTTCACAATATTGATTCTTCCTGTCAGTGAGCATGGATTTCTTTCCATTTGTTTGTGTCCTCTCTTACTTCCTTGAGCAGTGGTTTGTAGTTCTACTGGAAGAGGTCCTTCACATCCCTTGTAAGTTGTATTCCTAGGCATTTATTCTCTTTGTAGCAATTGTGAATGGGAGTTCACTCATGATTTGGCTTACTGCTTGACTATTGTTGGTGTATAGGAATGCTTGTGATTTTTGCACATTGATTTTGTATCCTGAGACTTTGCCGAAGTTGCTTATCAGCTTAAGGAGTTTTTGGGTTGAGATGATGGGGTTTTCCAAATATACAATCATGTCATCTGCAAACAGAGACAATTTGACTTCCTCTCTTCCTATTTGAATGCGCTCTATTTCTTTCTCTTGCCTGATTGCCCTGACCAGAACATCCAATAGGAGTGGTGAGAGAGGGCATACTTGTCTTGTGCCAGTTTTCAAAGGGAATGCTTCTAGCTTTTGCCCATTCAGTATGATATTGGCTATGGTTTTGTCATAAATAGCTCTTGTTATTTTGAGATATGTTGCATGAATACCTAGTTCATTGAGAGTTTTTAGCATGAAGGGTATTGAATTTTATTGAAGGGCTTTTCTGCGTCTATTGAGATAATCATGTGGTTTTTGTCATTGGTTCTGTTTATGTGATGGATTATGTTTATTGATTTGCATATGTTGAACCAGCCTTGCATCCCAGGGATGAAGCCATCTTGATCGTGTTGAATAAGCTTTTTCATGTGCTGCTGGATTCAGTTTGCCAATATTTTATTGAGGATTTTCACATAGATGTTCATCAGGGATATTGGCCTGACATTTTCTTTTTTTGTTGTGTCTCTACCAGGTTTGGGTATCAGGATGATGCTGGCCTCATAAACTGAGTTAGGGAGGAGTCCCTCTTTTTCTGTTGTTTGGAATACTTTTGGAAGTAATGGTACCAGCTCCTCTTTGTACCTCTGGTAGAATTCAGCTGTGAATCCATCTGGTCCTGAGCATTTTTTGGTTGGTAGGCTATTAATTAGTGCCTCAATTTCAGAACTTTTTATTGATCTATTCAAGGATTCGACTTCTTCCTGATTTAGGGAGGGTGCATGGGTCCAGGAACTTATCCATTTCTTCTATATTTTCTAGTTTATTTACGTAGAGGTGTTTATAATATTCTCTGATGATAGTTTGTATTTCTGTGGGATCAGTGGTGATATCCCCTTTATCATATTTTTACTGTGTCTATTTGATTCTTCTCTCTTTTCTTCTTTATTAGTCTAGCTAGCAATGTATCTATTTTGTTAATCTTTACAGAAAACCAGCTCCTGGATTCACTGATTTTTGAAGGGTTTTTCGTGTCTCTATCTCCTTCAGTTCTACTCTGATGTTAGTTATTTTAGATCATTCCAGCTTTCTGATGTGGGCACTTAATGCTATAAATTTCCCTCTTAACACTGCTTTGGCTGTGTCCCAGAGATTCTAGTATGTTGTGTCTTTGCTCTCATTGGTTTCAAATAACTGCTTTATTTCTGCCTTAATTTCATTATTTACCCAGTAGTCGTTTAGGAGCAGGTTGTTCAGCTTCCATGTAGTTGTGCGGTTTTGAGTGAGATTCTTAATCCTGACTTATAATTTGATTGCACTGTGGTTTGAGAGACAGTTTGTTATGATTTCCATTCTTTTGCATTTGCCGAAGAGTATTTTACTTCCAATTACATGGTCAATTTTATAATAAGTGCTCTGTGGTGCTGAGAAGAATGTATATTCTGTTGATTTGGGGTGGAGAGCTCCGTAGATGTCTATTAAGTCCAGTTGGTCCATAGCTGAGTTCAATTCTTGAATATCGTTGTTAATTTTCTGTCTCATTGATCTGTCTAATATTGACAGTGGGATGTTAAAGTCTCCCACTATCGTTTTGTGGGAGTCTAAGTCTCTTTGTAGGTCTCTTAAGAACTTGCTTTATGAATCTGGGTGCTCCTGTAGTGGGTGCATATATATTTAGGCTAGTTAGCTCTTCTTTTTGCATTGATCCCTTTACCATTATGTAATGCCCTTGTCTTTCTTGATCTTTGTTGGTTTAAAGTCTATTTTATCAGAGACTAAGGTTGCAACCCCTGCTTTTTTGGCTTTCCATTTGTTTGGTAAATATTCCTCCATCCCTTTATTTTGAGCCTATGTGTGTCTTTGCACATGAGATGGATCCCCTGAATACAGCACACCAATGGGCCTTAACTCTTTATCCAGTTTACCAGTCAGTGTCTTTTAATTGGGGCATTTAGCCAATTTACATTTAAGGTTAATATTGTTATGTGTGAATTTGATCCTGTTATCATGATACTAGCTGGTTATTTTGCAGATTAGTTGATGCAATTTCTTCATAGTGTCATTGGTCTTTATATTTTGGTGTGTTTTTGCAGTGGCTGTTACTGATTTTGCCTTTCCATGTTTCGTGCTTCCTTCAGGGGCTCTTGTGAGGCAGGCCTGGTAGTGACAAAATCCCTGAGAATTTGCTTGTCTATAATGGATTTTATTTCTCCTTCACTTACTTTGGCTGGATATAAAATTCTGGGTTGGGATTTCATTTCTTTAAGGATGTTGAATATTGGCCCCCAACTCTCTTCCAGCTTGTAGGGTTTCTACAGAGAGATCTGCTGTTAGTCTGATGGGCTCTCCTTTGTAGGTAACCTGACCTTTCTCTCTGGCTGCCCTTAACAATTTTTCCTACATTTCAACCTTGGAGAATCTGACAATTATGTGTCTTGGTGTTGCTCTTCTTGGGGAGTATCTTAGTGGTGTTCTCTGTCTTTCCTGAATGTGAATGTTGGCCTTTCTTGCTAGGTTGGGGAAGTTCTCCTCAATAATATCCTGCAGTGTGTTTTCCGACTTGGTTCCATTCTCCCCATCACTTTCAGGTACACCAATCAATTATAGGTTTGGTCTTTTCATATAGTACCATATTTCTTGGAGGCTTTGCTCATCCATTTTCATTTTTTTCTCTAATCTTGTCTTCACACCTTATTTCAGTAAGTTGATCTTCAGTCTCTGATATACTTTCTTCTGCTTGACCGATTTGGTTATTGATACTTGTATATGCTTCAGGAAGTTCTCGTGCTGTGTTTTTCAGCTCCATCAGGTTATCTATGTTCCTCTCTAAACTGGTTATTCTAGTTAGCAGTTCCTGTAACCTTTTATCCAGATTCTTAGCTTCCTTGCATTGGGTTAGGACATGCCGCTTTAGCTCACAAGAGTTTGTTATTGCCCACCTTCTGAAGCCTATTTCTGTCAATTCATCCATCTCATTCTCTGTCCAGTTTTGTGCCCTTGCTGGAGAGGAGCTGTGATCATTTGGAGGAGAAGAGGCATTCTGTCTTTTAGAATTTTCAGCATTTTTGCGCTGGTTTTTCCTCATCTTTGTGGATTTATCTGCCTTTGATCTTTGAGGCTGATGACCTTTGGATGGGGTTTCTGCGTGGGGGTCCTTTATGTTGATGTTGATGTTGTTGCTGTTTGTTAGTTTTTCTTCTAATAGTCAGGCCTCTCTTCTGCAGGTCTGCTGCAGTTTGCTGGAGGTCCACTCCAGACCCCGTTCACCTGGGTATCACCAGTGGAGGCTGCAGAACAGCAAATATTGCTACCTGCTCCTTCCTCTAGAAGCTTCATCCCAGAGGGGCACCGGCCTGATGCCAGCCAGAGCTCTCCTGTATGAGGTGTCTGTCAACCCCTGTTGGGAGGTCTCTCCCAATCAGGAGGCACAAGGGTCAGGGACTCACTCGAGGAGGCAGTCTGTCCCTTAGCAGAACTAGTGTGCTGTGCTGGGAGAATTCCTCTTGTTAGGATCAGCTGCTGTCTTCAGAGCCAGCAGGCAGGAAAGATTAAATCCTCTGAAGCTGCGCCCACAGCTGCCCCTTCCCCCAGGTGCTCTGTCCCAGGGAGATGGGAGTTTTGTCTGCAAGCCCCTGACTGGGGCTGTTACCTTTCTTTCAAAGATGCGCTGTCCAGTGAGGAGGAATCTAGAGAAGCAGTCTGGCCACAGCTGCTTTGCCACACTGTGGTGAGTTCCATCCAGTCCAGACCTCCCTGCCACCTTAGCACTGTCAGGGGAAAACTGCCTAGTAAAGCCTCAGTAATGGTGCACGCCTCTACCCCAACCAAGCTGGATCATCCCAGGTCAACTTCAGCCTGCTGTGCTGGCAGCGAGAATTTCAAGCCAGTGGTTCTTAGCTTGCTGGGCTCTGTGAGAGTGGGACGCACTGAGTGAGACCACTTGGCTCCCTGGCCTCAGCCCCCTTTCCAGGGGAGTGAACAGTTCTGTCTTGCTGGGGTTCCAGGCACCATTGGGATATGAAAAAGACTCCTACAGCTAGCTAGGTGTCTGCCCAAACAGCCGCCCAGTTTTGTGCTTGAAACCGAGGGCCCTGGTGGTGTAGTCCCCTTATCTGCAGATTGTAAAAACTGTGGGGAAAGTATAGTAATCCAGCTGGGTAACACAGTCCCTCATGGCTTCCCTTGGCTGTAGGGAGGGAGGTCCCCTAGCACCTTGCACTTCCCAGGTGAAGCAAAAGCCCCACCCTGCTTCGGTTCACCTTCCATGGGCTGCACCCACTGCCTAACCAGTCCCAATGAGATGAACTGGGTTCCTCAGCTGGAAATGCAGAAATCACCTGCCTTCTGTGTTGGTCTCACTGGGAGCTGCAGATGGGAGCTTTTCTTATTCAACCATCTTGGCCCCTTCTTTGGATTTATTTTTTACAAAATATTTTCAACTGTATTAAGATTACATTTTGTACAACATCTGTGGCCATTTATTTTATTTTTAAACTTTTAATGGTACATAATAATTGTACACATGTCGGGGATACATGTGATATTTTGATATGTGTATACAATGTGTAGTGACCAAACCAGGGTAAGTGGGATATCTACCACCTCATACATTCATCATTTCTTTGTGTTGGGGACATTCAAATTCCTCTCTTCTAGCTATTTTGAAATACACAATAGATAGTCATTAAACTTGTCACCCTACTATGCCATAGAACATTGGAACTTATTTCTCCTATTTAACTGAAATTTTGTAACCACTAACCAAACTCTGCCTGTCTTCCCCTATACCCTTTCTAGCTTCTGTTAAGCATTATTCTATTCTGTACTTCTATGAGATCAACTGTTTTAGTTTCCACATATGAGTGAGAACATGTCGTATTTGTCTTTATGTGCCTGGCTTATTTCACTTAATGTAATGTCCTCCAGTTTTATCCATTTTGCCACAAATGACAAGATTTCATTCCTTTTTTTTTTTTTAATTTATTTATTATTATTATACTTTAAGTTGTAGGGTACATGTGCATAACGTGCAGGTTTGTTACATATGTATACTTGTGCCATGTTGCTGTGCTGCACCCATCAACTCGTCATTTACATCAGGTATAACTCCCAATGCAATCCCTCCCCCCTCCCCCCTCCCCATGATAGGCCCCGGTGTGTGATGTTCCCCTTCCTGAGTCCGAGTGATCTCATTGTTCAGTTCCCACCTATGAGTGAGAACATGCGGTGTTTGGTTTTCTGTTCTTGTGATAGTTTGCTAAGAATGATGGATTCCAGCTGCATCCAAGTCCCTACAAAGGACTCAAACTCATCCTTTTTTATGGCTGCATAGTATTCCATGGTGTATAGGTGCCACATTTTCTTAATCCAATCTGTCACTGATGGACCTTTGGGTTGATTCCAAGTCTTTGCTATTGTGAATAGTGCTGCAATAAACATACGTGTGCATGTGTCTTTATAGCAGCATAATTTATAATCCTTTGGGTATATACCCAGTAATGGGATGGCTGGGTCATATGGTACATCTAGTTCTAGATCCTTGAGGAATCGCCATACTGTTTTCCATAATGGTTGAACTAGTTTACAATCCCACCAACAGTGTAAAAGTGTTCCTATTTCTCCACATCCTCTCCAGCACCTGTTGTTTCCTGACTATTTCATTCCTTTTAATGGATGAATTCAATTGCATTATATATTTAGACCACATTTTCTGTGTTCATTCATCCATTGATGGATACTCAAGTTGATTCTATATCCATATTTGTTTTTGGGTCAGTTTTGGTCATTTTTATCTTTCAAAAATTTTCCATTGCATCAGGCTTGTTAATTGATTTCCCTTTTAAGGTGTCTTGTTTTTATTCTCTTCAACTTAAAATTAAAATTTTATTTATGCCTTGGCTTATAACAGGTCAGGAAAACAAGACCCCTTCTATTATACAGTCTTAGTAATTGTGTGAATCAATACAAAATATTTGGAGTGTAATTTGGTGCCAAGTAATAACTTGTATAAAAAAGAAAAAAGTAATAACTTCAATACATCTGCATTTGACCCAGACATTCCAACTCTAGGGATCTTTTTTTTTTTTCAGAAATATAATTGTTTGTATACTTACAAATATCCAAGAATATTTATAGCATCATTTTTTCATAATTACAAATGGAAACAACAATGAAAATTAATTAATAAAGAGCTATCTAATAAAGAATAGGACATCCACATAATGGAATCTTATATTAAAAAAAAGAGGTAGAGTAATATGTGCTGATATGGAAAGATATATTTTATATGTTGTTAAATGAGAAAGAAAAGGTTGCAAACAGATTTTCACAGCCTCTACAAAAAAGAATATGGAGATACACGTTTGGAAACTTTCTCTAAAATTATATGGCAAGTAGTTGGGCTTGGGCAATTTAAGGAATTGGAAGAAAGATTAATCCCAATTTATACGCTTAGGCACCAATTGAAATTCTCAGATTTAACAGGTGTACTTTAAATACTTAAAATGAAAACCAAAATGCAGACAAATGTTTTATAATTCCTACTTTTTCTGTCTTACTCCAGCATTAGACAGATTTCCAATTTACATTTTGTCAGTTCCCCCAGGTTGCAAACATAACTGTGTACATACACTATCCTTATGCTGTCTCTACTTTACAGTGGTCCAACTGGTAATCAGTGACATGCCATGGAAAAAAAAAAAGTCTGGAAGAATCTTGCTGGAATGCATACAGATGCACATATATTTAGAGGAGTGAAAGCCTGAGACAATAGAACAGAATAGAATTCGATTTAGGGGTAGGACCTCTTACAGTATTCTGTAGGATCCACAGGACTAAATGCAGGGGCCTTTTTAAAATGAATGAAGGAGTCATCAGGCTTTTTAGAAGATTTTTGGTGAAGTTAAGGCTTTGACCAAGATCAATAAGCAGCCTTTTTGGGGATATAGGTGCATGTTTTAGAGGTCAATTGTGGTGTCTCCTATTGGGGGAAGAGGGTTGATTTAGGCTCCGAATAACTAGAGAAACTTGAGAAAAGCCTAAGATAAAGGGCAGAGGGAGTTGACTATTTAGAATCTGAGACATCTGGAAACCTAGACCTGAGGCTTTGCAGGAAGGCAGCCCCAGTATTAAGAAGTCCCTGATTGGTAAGATTTCAGGTTTTCCAGCCAAACAAAAACTATCAAACGTTCTAAAACTTAATTGGTCAAAAATGGGAATGACTTAAAGTTTGTTCTGTTCCCACTAGACTCATTTCCTGGGGACTCCCTGAACATGAGCTAATTAAGAAGTGGTAACTTGGTGACTAAGTACCCTTGGGAAGAAAGGAAGTGGGCGGGGCGGGGGAGACAGAGGACCCTCAACTTTGCACAGCACTTATTTCTGGGCTTTTTTCTAACCTCCTCTGCGAGGACAGTTTCCTTCTTCACCATGAGTGGGGATGGCAGCAACTTGCTCTGGCCCCTGTGCGTGGCCTAGCACTAGCGGGACAGGAGGTAGCATCAGCGGAGCCCTAGAGAACACCAGAAGGGGTGGCCAAGCCCCTCCATAGAGGTGAGTGTCTTTCCAAGGGGTCTCCTCTATGAAGGAGAGGGTAAGAGCAGTTTAGGGTGGGACGTTCTGGGCCTACCAACCTTCTAGAACAAAGTCACCCAGGTCTTGAAATGTGGGCTAGGGGAGCAGTACAGTGTATAGGCTCATCTCCAGATCTTTCCTGCATAGCAGAGAGCACTTCCGGCCCCTCTCAGACCCAATGCTAGACACAGTCACAGCTCCCTGACAGTCGGTGTCCTTCTCGCTCATGTTTCTTTATCCTGTGCTGGTTATGCAGAGGTTGTGGAAAAGCAGAACACTGAGCTTTCCCATGAATTCTGTCCCTGAAGCTTTTTTAACCATTAGTAAAACAGTGACATAGACAGGGAGGAGGTTACCTAAGCAAAGGAAGGGCAGGAGGGAAAATGGTAATGTGAGGCAGGAAGGAAAACCAACCAGAGTAGGATTGAAGGGATGTGGCCCAACCTGCCCTGGCCAGAACAAGTATTATTTAATCATATATTATCCATCCATCCATCCATACCTCATGTAGCGAAATTTGTCAGCACTACTTATTTTACATATATGATATATATATCTTATGTATTTAAATATCTTATAAATAAAATATATATGTTATGTATATTTATATAAGATATAGTTCATGTGTCTTATTTCATATATCTTATATAAATAAGATAAAATAAAAAATATAAGGTGTGGTAGTTAGCTGTGTGAGTGATGAAATCTGACAGACCTAGGTTCAAATCTTGACTCACACAGCTATTAGTTGGGTTACCTTGTGTAAATTAATACCTAATTTAATATATAAGATATATCTGTGATATATTTATTTCAGATAATATATATCTCTATATCTATATAAATTTATATCTATATATTATCTATATAAATCTATATCTATAGCTATATCTCTGTTATATAATCTATATATCTATATATAATATAATATATATCTATATCTGTATATCTGTAATATATATCTCTCTATACATATTTCTATATCTATATAAAAAATATAGAGATCTTTATATATAAAAGATATAGAGATGCATATAAAAGAGATATATAATATGTATCTCTAGATCTATATAAAAGATATAGAGAGATATATATAATATATAACTATTTAATTTATGTATGTAAATTTTATGTGCCAGCCTCAGAATACAACAGTGAAGATATGTCCTAGCCCTCATGGAGTTTATATTCTAGTGTCGTAGATAAATAATAAATAAACTTAAATTTCCTCTCCCCCTTTCTTGCTTAATATTTTTCCCTGTGGCATGATAAATAAACTAAACTATTACATATTTTACTTATGTGTCTTGTGTGTGGTCTAGCCCCCACCTCTTCCTTGAATATAAGCTCCACAGGGCATGGAATTTTCTTTGTCCTGTTCATGACTACATTTGTTTATTGTTAAATGAAGGAGTGAATAATTAGACATAATACAAGGTAATAACAACCGTTATGAAAAAAACGGAAGTCCAAAAATGAGTGTGTCTTTTCTGTTTTTGGCAGAGTGATTGGAAAAAGTCTTTGGAAGGGGTGACATTTGAATAATGGGATGAAGCAACAGGCAGAGAGCCAGGCATCCTTAACAGCTGGCGGTCCCAGATCTATTCCTTATCTGTGCCAGGTGCCATCTTTCCTTCCTCCCACAACTTTGGAAGGAAAATGGAATTAGAGAAGAATGGATCTGTTCTGGGAAATTATCCCAAGCTCCAGAGTTCTCATTTAGAGATCTTGCTGCCCTGTAAAATGGAGATTTTAAAATCCAGAACAGCAGAGATGTTGGTCTTACATCCTCTGCCTCCTTTCTACTGGCCCCAAAAGTGGGTCTATGCATTACCCTTACAGATGAGAGCTGGGGTTTAAAGTTCTCATCCTTTGAACATCATATAAAATGCCTTTGTGTCGTCTGGCACAATTAACCTAAGAGAAAGTAGGACAACTCCAGGACTGGAGGGACCTGATTGACTCACCTTCAAAACGGGCCTATTTAAAAGGTTTTAGCCTCTGGCCCCTGAGAGAAGGTCCATCTTTCCATGGGGAGAACGGCAAGGAAGGTATTTCACCGCCGGTAGAAAAAGATGTCTTCCCCCGTTCCAGGGGGCTGGTTATACAGGGAAATGAGAGCCTCACTTGTAGACTTGGGTGACAACATGTACCTCAAGCTACGTATGTGCCCAACACAGTAACAGGGACGTGTCACCTGATTCTCAGGTTGGAAGTAGTTTCTTATCCTAATCTGTCTTCCTTCTCTCTTGAGAGCAGGATCATGTGGAGCAATGCACCTCTCTTTTAATCTCTGTGCTTCAAAAGAAGCAGAATCAAGGACTAAATGTTGGACAGCCACTCTAGTGCCACCGAATTCCACCTTCTAGGCTTCCCTGGGTCCCAAGGACTACACCACATTCTTTTGGCTATATTCTTTTTCTTCTATTTAGTGACATTAATGAGAAACATGGTCATCATCGTGATTATCTGTGTGGAGAAACGTCTGCAGTCCCCCATATATTTCTTCCTCGGCCACCTCTCTGCCCTGGAGATCCTGGTCACAACCATAATTGTCCCCATGATGCTTTGGGGATTGCTGCTCCCTGGGATGCAGACAGTATCTTTGTCTACATGTATTGCTCAACTTTTCCTGTACCTTGCTGTAGGGACCACAGAGTTTGCATTACTTGGAGTGATGGTTGTGGACCGTTACGTGGCTGTGTGTAATCTTTTAAGATACAACATCATTATGAACAGCAGTACCTGTATTTGGGTGGTAATAGTGTCATGGGTATTTGGATTTCTTTCTGAAATCTGGCTGGTCTATGCCACATTTCAGTTTACCTTCTGCAAATCAAATTCGTTAGACCATTTTTAGTGTGACCGAGGGCAATTACTCAAACCGTCCTGTGACAACACTCTTTTCACAGAGTTTATCCTTTTCTTAATGGCTATTTTTATTCTCATTGGTTTTTTGATCCCTACAATTGTCTCCTATACCTACATCATCTCCACTATCCTCAAGATCCCGTCAGCCTCTGGCTGGAGGAAAGCCTTCTCCATTTGTGCCTCCCTCTTCACCTGTGTTATAATCGGCTATGGCAGCTGCTTGTTTCTCTATGTGAAACCCAAGCAAACACAGGGAGTCGAGTACAATAAGATATTTCCCCTGTTGGTTTCCGTGTTAACCCCCTTCCTGAACCCTTTCCTCTTTACTCTTTGGAATGACAAAGTCAAAGAGGCCCTCCGAGATGGAGTGAAATGCTGCTGTTAACTCCTCAAAGATTAGCTGTTCTCTAAGTCAGTTTTAGGTGGTACAAGCCTCACGGTTAATTATTAAGTCACCTAGAAAATTCTAACTCCTCTTTTCTCTGATCATCATTACAAAAGTCAAAGAGTGTGTACAATTTGCCATCACACCATGGAAGTAGATTAGGCTGGTAATAATGAAATCCATTGTCTGCCCGGGAGAATCTCATAGCCTTAGTTCCTGCCTGTTTCCACTGTTGAACATATTCTTGTGTTTTGGGAGGGACTAGAGAAAGGAAATGCAGACATTTTTGTAAGAGTTCTATTAGCCCAATTCATTTCCTTATAGTCCATCTCTGAAAATGTATTTTCTGGGGAAGCGAGGAAGTGTGGAGGGAGGTGGACTGAGAGAGGTGTCCTAATCAGAGTACAAAGGTATAGATGCTCACTTTGGTCCTTCATCAACTGTTGCTGAGTCCTTCCCTATATTTTTGTGCAATTTTTTGACAAAATGGCTACATGCATTTTAGGTATCCTAAGGCTCTTTCTCTCTGCCCCATTGATACTGGAAAGGAAGTGTAACACTGTTTATGTTTTGTCACAGAACCAGTCTAGAGTGGTGATATGAGGATTGGAATGCTTCTCATTCAGCAGATATTTGTGGTGTAAAGAAGATAAAAATATTTGAGGATAAAAATGGGGGAAAAGTTATTTTTGCTAAGCTTCAGCATATTCCTTTCACTACCCTTCTTTGTGGCTAGTATAGGGACAGGGACAAATAAGAACTAAGTGACTAATTCTAGAGAGCATCCTGTATCTTATGGCTGTTTAAAACAACTATGTCTGTTCAGACTGTATCCAGATCTAGTCTTCAAACTTTATAATGTCTTTTGATTCTCCATCTCTCAAATCCAACCGTCTCAGCACCATCATGTATAGCTTCTCTGTGGGCAGAATTTTTTAAAAATAAGAGGCTACTCTTTTGACTCCCAGCTAGCTTTCTAGCAATTCCAGGGATTGGCTGTTTGGTAATATAACTGTTGGAATTTCACATAATATTGGAAGAAGTCCTTAAAAGGAAGAAGTTCACCTAAACAACAACAATCAGCAGATTCTACCAGCCCTAAAGTAAGTGAGAAAATTGAGCTGTTCAGCAGTGGGATGATGAGGCTACTGATAATTTTAAAGAGAAATGTGTGAGGATGCCATGTTGTCTTGTCCTGTGAGGAGTGAAAACCATCATGTATGTTTGGGTAGTTTGCATTGCATTAAAGTACCAGACAAGGTGGGGAATGAGCTTTAAATTCAGCCAACCCATGCTCTGCAAGTCAACCAATGGGCTCTGGTGGGACGGCATTGGCTGGAGAAAGGGGAGACTTCTGCTTAAACAAAGGTGCCCATGGTTTCCAAGCCCAGTAAATGAAGATCTGTTCTGGACCAGAAAGAATACCTTTTTTTCTAATGCATTAATCCAGAGAAGTATCCTTTAAGGGATGAGACAATAGAAGCTCAGAGAATTTAAATAACTTGCCAAAGTTTACCTAGCCATCCATCAGACTGGAAAAACATAAAACTCTGAGAATACTAAGTGTTGATCTGAATGCTGGCAAATAGGGTTTTTAAAAAATCAGCTTCTGGTAGAAATATAAGATATAAGATCCAAATAATTAGATAGTAGATGTCTATAATTAAGTTATAGTACAGTCATAATTAGATAGTGGTAGTCCATTTTGCATTGCTATAACAGAATATAAATGATACCAGCCTGGATTACTTACAAAGAAAATAAACGTATTTGGCTTATGATTCTGGACACTGAGAATTTGTTTGGCTTATGATTCAAGAGCATAACACCGGCATCTGGCAAGGGCCTTTGTGCTGTGTCATCCTATGCCAGAGGTGGAAGGGCAAGAGAGGGCTAGAGTGAGAGAGCAAGAGAGGGCCAAACCCACTTTCATAACAAATCCACTCTCAGAATAAAAAACTCACTCCTGTGAAAACAGCACTAATTCATTCATGAGGGGATATCCCTCATGACTTAATCACCTCTTAAAGGTCTTACCTCTCAACAATGTCACAGTGGTAATTAAATATCAACATGAGTTTTGGAGGGAACATTCATATCATAGCACTTCACCTCTCGTTCCCCAAAAGTAGCGTCCTTCTCACATACAAAATACATTCGTCCCTTCCCCATAGCTGCTAAATGTCTTAACTGATTCCAGCATCAACTCAAAAGTCCAAAGTCAAGTGTCTCATGTAAGTCAGATACCGGTGAGACTCAAGGCACAATTTATCCCAAGGAAAATTTCTCTTCATCTGTGAGCTTGTGAATTAATGTTACGTCTTTCCAAAATATGATGTTAGTCAGGTATAGAATAGACATTTCCATTCCAAAAGAAAGAAATAGGCAAGAAAAAAGAGATGACTGGTGCTAAGTAAGTCTAAAACCCAATAGGAAAAACAGCATTAAGTCTTTAAGCTGGAAAATAATCTCCTTTGACTCCATGTCCCACATCCTGGGCATGCTGGGGTTGGGGTTGAGCCCTCAAGCCTTTGCTGTGGTCAGTCTTCTCAGCAGCTCTCACAGGTTAGAGTCTAGGGCCTGCAGTTCTCCCAAGCTGGCACTGCACACTAGTAGCTCTGCAGTTCTTGAGTGTCAGGCAGTTCTGCTCCCACGGCTTCACTAGGCATCCCCTGGTGAAGACTTTCTGTGGTGACTTTGCTCCTGCAGCAGGTTTCTGCCTGAGCCCACAGACTTCACGTGGCATCCTTTCAAATCTAGGCGGAGGAAGTCATGCCTCCATAGCTCTTGCATTGTGCATGCCTGTAGAAATAACACCAAATGGATGCCACCAAAGTCTACCATTTGTACCTTCCTTCCAGAGTGGTAGGTCAAGCCACACCTGGCGTTACTTGAACCACACCAGGAGCAGCCAAAGAACACTGTCCTGGAATGCAGGGAGCAGCAACTTCACGTGGCCTGTGAAGCGTACCCTGTGCCCATTCCCCAAAGCCATTCTGCCCTCCTAGATCTCTAGGCCTGTAATGGGATGAGCAGCCTCAAAGATCTCTGAAATGCTCATTGTCTTGGTGAGCCCTTTTATTTATACTAATCTCATTAGCAAATGGTCACTTGATCACACCCTTGGTCTGTTCTCTTAAACACATTTTTTCATTCTTTATGTGGGCAGGCTGAAAATTTTCAGAATCTTTTCATTCTGCTTTTATTTTTTAAGTTATAGATTTCATCTTTAAGTTATTTCTTTTCTCTTACATTTTACTGTATATGGTTAAAAGTAGCCATGCAGATCCTTCAATATTTTGCTTAGAAATTTCTTCCACCAGATAGTCTCATTAATCACTCTTAAATTCTGCCTTCCATAAAACCCATGGGCATAGACACCGATATAATTTTAATCTGTGTCCCTGCCCAAACCTTATGTCGAATTGTAATCCCCAGTGTTGGAGGTGGGACCTGGTGGGAAGTGATTGAATCATGGGGGCAAATTTCTCATGAATAGTTTAGCACCATTCCCCTTGGCACTGTCCTTATGATAGATCGTGAGTGATTTCTCATGACACCTGGCCATTTAAAAGTGTGTAGCACCTCCCTTCTCTCTCTTGCTCTTGCCCCTGCCATGTAAGATGCCTGCTTCTCCTTTGCCTTCAGCCATGATTAGAAGCTTCTAGGGACCTTCTGAAAAGCAGAAGCCACTGTGCTTCTTGTACAGCCTATAGAATCATGAGCCAATTAAAACTCTTTTTTTTGATACATGTCTCAGGTATTTCTTTATAGCAATGTGAGAACAGACTAACACAGGCACAATTCAGTTAAGTTCCTTGCCACCTCATAAAAAGAATGGCCTTTAATTTAAAAAAAAAAAAAAGATGGACATTCCTCTTTTCTGACTCAGCTTTCATCAAAATGGCCATTACTTTTCATATTTCTACCAATATTCTGATCATGACCACGTAAGTAATCTTGTAAAAGTTTCAGATTTTTCTACATTTCTTCTTTTCTTCTGAGTTCTTACCAGAATTTCCCTTAACGTTCAATTTACGGTAGTCTAGGATTTTTCTAGCCTACCTTTCCAAATTCTTCCAACCTCTGCTCATTACCCAGCTAAAAGCCACTTCCACATTTTCAAGTATTTGTTATAGCAAAAGCCCCACTCTTGGTGCACATTTTCTATCTTAGTCTATTTTTTGTTGTTAGAATAGCACAGGCTAAGTAATTTATAAAGAAAAGAAGTTTATTTGGCTCATGATTTTGGAGGCTGAGAAGTTCAAAGGCATGGTGCTGGCATTGCCAAGGGCCTTCATGCTGTGTCATTCCATGGTGGAAGGCAGAAATGCAAGAGGGAGAGAGAACAAGAGAGGCTGAACTCTCTTGCCCTCTCATGAATTTATTCATGCTCATGAAAATGAATCCACTCCCCCAATAATGACATTAATTTATCCCTGAGAGCATAACCCTCATAACCTAATCACCTCTTAAAAGTTCCACCTCTCAACACTATTACAATGGCAATCAAAGTTCAACATGAGTTTTGAAAGGGATATTCAAACCACAGCAGTAGGAAACCTAGGAAACATGTACTATGCATACGCTATGGCCTATTTTTAAGTTTGTTAATTCTTTCTTCAGCTATGTTGGGTCTACCAATGAACCTATGAAAATAATTCCTCATCTCCCATATCGTGGTTTTATTTATAACATTTCCATTCTATTCTTTCTTGTAGTTTTAAACTATCAGAAACCCTTTCTTGTTTATGCATGTTGTCCACCTTTTCAACATCATTTAACATTTTCATTACACATATTATGTTTGCACTAAGTGAATATTTTCTATGACAATCAACCCTTCATATCCGTGGATTCTTCATCTTGGATTCTACCAACTGCAGATAAAATATATTTGGGAAAAAAAGATTGGTTGTCTATGTACTAAACATGTACATGCTTTTTAAAAATCATGATTTCCTAAACAATATAGAATAACAACTATTTACCTTGTATTAGGTATTATAAGTAATTTAAAGTGATTTAATGTATACAGGATGATGTATGTAGGTTATATGCAAATAGTATACAATTTTATATAAAGAACTTGAGCATCTGTGAATTTTTGTATCTGTGGGGTTCCTCTTTTGGAACCTTGGCTTGAAACCAAGCCCCTACAGATACTGAGGGATCACTGCATGACATTTTAAATCCTTTGTTGATTTTTAAATTATATTGTAAATGAATGCTCTAGAGCTTAACATATATCTTATCAGATTGACTTCAGATTTATACTAACAATGCCGGTGAGATATAGGAGCATTACTCCTATATAGCTGTATTCTCTTTTTCCTCCTTTTGTTCTATTACTATTGTAATACATAGTTCACCTATTTAGTTACAAACTTAACAATATATTGTTATAATTATTACTTATAATTTTAAAGGAGATGGGAGAAGAAAGGAGAACATTTGTGTATTTCTAGCATTTGTAATGTTGACTTTATTTATTTTTTCTGGTTATCTTCATTTGTTTCTCAGATTCGAATTTACATCTGATATCATTTCATTACTCCAAAACTGTTCTGCTCCTAGCTAACTCTTTTGTGCCATTTTTGGTAAACATATTACATTTCTTTATGTTTTCCATTCACAAATACAGTATATACTTATTGTTTTATATAACTTTTTTTAAACAGTTAAAAAAAGAAGAGAGAATAAACATGCATTTAGACTTTCTTTTATAATTACTTACTATATATTCTTTATAATTATTTACCATAAAAAAACTTACTTTTATCAATGCTTTTCATTTTTTATGGATTATAAACACTGTCTGGTGTCACTTGCTTTCAGTCTGTAGAACTTCCTTTAGTATTTCTTGTAAGTTTGGTTTGCTAGCAACAAATTCTCTCATTTAGTTTATCTCAGAATTTCTTTCTTCTGCCTTAATTTTTGAAAGATAATTGTGCCAGCTATAGGATTTGTGGTTGACCTTGTTTTTTCCTTTCACCACTTGGAATATGTCATCCTGTTCCCTTCTGGTCTCAACTGTTTCTGATGAGAAGTCAGCTCTTAATCTTATTGATTCCATTAAATGTGAGATGTTCCATTAGATGTGACAAGTCACTTTTCTATTGTTGCTTTGAAGATTTTTTTCCTTGTTTCTCAGTGATTTTTACTGTTATATGTCTATTGTAGATCTCTTTGTGTTTGTTCTCCTAGAAGTTTATTGACCTTTGTGGGTGAGTAGATTAATATTTTTCATCAAATTTGAGAAGTTTTCAACCATGATTTCTTCAAATATCTTTTATGTTCTTCTGTATCTCTCCTATTCTTCTGGTACTTCCATTACATGTATATTGGTACACTTAGTGGTATCCCATATTTCTCTGATACTTTTTTGTTTTTCTTATTTCTTTTTTGTCTCTGATCTTGGGATTGCATAATTTTTATTGACCTATCTTGAAGTTTACTAATTATTTCTTCCGTCAGTTACAAAATACAGTTGTGCTCCTCTGGTAAATTTTTCACTTTACTTATTGTACTTTTAGACTCTAGAATTTCCATTTGGCCATTTTTATAATTTTGATACTTTTGTTGATATTCTCTACTCAGAGAAACATTGTCATCATACTTTACTTTTTAAATACAATCGTTTCCTTTAATTCTCTGAACATATTTATAATGTCTACTTTGAATTTAAATGTTAAATATGCCATCTGGTCCCTCTCACATACAGTTTCTATTGTTGGCTTTTCCTCCTGTGTATGAGTCACACTTTCCTGTTTCTTTGCATATCTTGTAATTTTTTGTTGAAAACTACACATTTTAGGTATTATATTATATCACTATGGATACTGTTATCTCACTTCCAGGGGATTATTATTGTAATTTGATTGTCAATTTGTTTATAGTCATGCACCACATAACAATACATCAGTCAATCACGGACTGAATATAAGATGGTGGTTCTATAAGATTATAATGGGGCTCCTATCACCTAATGACATTGTAGCTGTTGTAACATCATAGCACATCACATTTCTCATGTGTTTGTGGTGATGCTGGTATAAACAAACAAACACACCATGCTGCGGTTGTATAAAAGTATAGTACATAGAATTAGAAGTATAGCACAGTACATAATACTTGGCAATAATAATAATTTTACTAATTTATGTATTTACTGTACTATGCTTTTTATCATTATTTTAGAGTGTATTCATTCTACTTACAAAAAAGGTGTTAACTGTAAAACAGACCCAGACAGATCCTTCAAGAGGTTATACCAGAAGAAGGCATTGTTATCATAGGAAATGACAGCTCTATGCTTTTTATTGCCACTGAATACTTTCCACTGGGACAAAATGTGGAGGTAGAAGACAGTGACACTGATGATCTTGACCATTTGTAGGCCTAGGCTAATGTGTGTGTTTGTGTCTTAGTTTTCTTTTTTAAGTTTAAAAAGTAAAAAATAAACTAAGAATAGGAAGCAGCTTATAAAATAAGGATCTAAAGAAAGAAAATATTTTTGTACAGCTGTAAAATGTGCTTGTGTTTTAAGCTAAGTGTTATTATAAGAGTCCAAGGGTTAAAAAAGAGTTTATAGAGTAAAAAAGTTACAATATGCTAAGGTTTATTTATCATTTCAGAATGAAAATGTAGTGTTGTTTAAGTGTACAGTGTTTATGAAGTCTACAGTAGGCAGTATACAGCCATGCCCTAGGTCAACACATTTACCTGTCATTTCCCACTGACTCACCCAGAACAACTTCTAGTCCTGCATGCTCTGTTTATGGTTAAGTGTACTATTTTTTATCTTTTATACTGTATTTTCACCATACATTTTCCATGTTGAGATACAGAAATGCTTGCCACTGTCACAATTGACTATTCAGTATAGTAATATGCTGTACAGGTTTGTAGCCTAAGAGTACTAGGCTATACCATCTAGCCTATACCATCTAGGTTTGTTGAAGTACACCTTATGATTTTCATACAATCACAAAATCACTAAACAATGCATTTCTCAAAGTGTATTCCCACCATTAAGTGATGCATGACTATTTCCCTGGCTGTGTGTACTCTCTAGTGTTGCTCTCAGAGGGTGCAGTCTTAGGCATGTATGCAGACCCTGAAGTCAGGGGTTCTTTGACTGTCAAACTGATCACACACAACTGTTAGGCTCCACTAGTTGCCAGCCGATGGTCCTATTATTTTTGATAATGCCCTGGGTTGTAAATTGTTCCACAGTCTGATACAATTAAGTTTGGATTCCTTTATAGCAGTTGCTTTGATGTCAGATTTCTTAGCTCTCTCTTTCTCAGGCTCTCCCAGTTAATCTATCTGGTCTATAATTTATTTCTTACCTCTCATGAATGTGTCAGCCTTCTTCTTTGCCTTCCACTAAAACCTCCATTGTTTTTTGTGAGTTTCGTTGGACTTGAACTTTCCTACCCTCTGTTTCAAACAAAGTAAGTTCTTTCAGAGCTTTCTGTTTTATGGCCTGGTCTTCCCCTAAGCAAAATATCTGAGCCATAGCTCTGGAGTTGGGGGTGAGGACAGTGGTGCAGTTCTCACCAAGTGACAACTCTGCTTTAGTTTCAGGGTAGTAGACAGGGGTAGCAACTTTGCACTACCTGACTTGCCTTTCCTGGTGTAGAGCTTCTACCCTGTGAGGATGAGTGGGATCCTAGCATCCTCAGTGTGCTGCTCTCGAGCCAGATCCCCTGCTCTGTGAGTGAGGACTGGGTACAAGCAGGAAGTCTCTGACCTCTTGCCTTTCCTCTCCTGGAAATTAGCTTCTGCAATGTGTAGATGGAAAAGAGAGGGATGAGCAATGCTTGGCTACCTACCCCTTTTGGGAAGATACCAGAACCCTTGGCTGGGAGCTGGTAGTAAAGAAGCCCAGTGCTCTTGGCTGCACATGCCTGGAGTAGATATTCTATCATAATGAGCTGGGAGGTGGGAGGGAGGTAGTGGGTTGTGGTTCAAATATCATAGACTCTCACTCTTCTGACCAAGCTTTGATAGATCTTCTTAAGTACATGTTTTCTTTGCTGTATGATCTTAGTACAATTTCCAGAGACTTGAAGTGCTTTTCTTAAATGCTTGTTTTCACCAAATATCCTTGTTTAACTGGCCTGGCAGTCTGCAGAGCTTCCTTGTCAATCATCGTTTTGTTAAAGCTACTCACCCATCGTTCCAATGTCTGGATCAGCTCTACATTGAGTTCTGTTGTTTTTTTCTCTTGAAAATGGATTGTTTTTCAGCTGTTCTACATACAATGTAGAGCCTTTTAAAAATTTTTTTGAGACAAGGAAACAATTCATTCTCAAGAGAAAAAAACAACGGAACTCAATGCAGGGCTGATCCAGACATTGTAACTCTCCGTGAGCAGCTTTAAAGCAACTATGATTGACGAGGAAGCTCTGCAGACTGTCTGGCCACATAAATAAGGATAATTGGTGAAAACATTTAAGAAAAGCACTTAAAGTCTGGAAATGAACAAACTTTTTCTTTGGTCGAGTTTGAAGTTTGAGGGGTTCGGTTAATCCGGTTGGGAAGTCAAGATGTTTGGTGGTCTTTAGTGAACCATATGCTACACGTTCCTTTAGTCATGCATTGCTGTTGTCTTGGGCTCAGGGTATTTAGATTGGGTATACACATTGGGTATAACACAGAAACAAAAACCAGTGAAATACTTTAAATTTGTGAGGTATTTTGAAATCTTCACAGTGCATCACAGCTGTTTTTGATGTTGATCTCTCCTTGGCCTAACCAGATAAATATTTGTATGAGGGATAATCCCTCATCTCTTGGTCATTATTTCCAGTACGCTGGGACCATGTGGTCTTGGTAAAACAATTTGTTTATAACTTTTTCTCCTGAATTTATTTTCTATTGTTCTGAAGGCCATGAACCTGCACGGTTCAAAACTGTTTTGAACAGTTTTCCACAAAAATCACCCATACATACATATACCCTTTTCCCCTAGATTTACTGGCAATTTCTTTCATATGGTTAGTGCTAAATACCATTCTTAGAGAAATGGCCAGATTTTAAATTTGTTTTCTTTTCTTCACCATTATGTAAAGACTTGGACGCTCTTTTTCAGAATTAAGGTAAAGGAGATAAAACTTTTTTCTTTAACTTTTATTTTCGCCTCCTATTCACTTTTTGAGAATGGGATGTTAGCAGTAGTGCTGAGGACAACAAAAACTTCTAATTTAATGAGAATTAACCAAGAATCTGACCCTATATATGCAAACACACAATTTATCTATAGCTTTGACATTTCCTTGATGTTGGGATCTTCTTCTAGTTACTTAAGCCAACTCCCTTTGTATATTTGACTTTTCTCTCCCTAAATATCAAAAAGGTCTGTCTTCTCTTAGGTGATTTTTTGGAACTAGTCATGGAATTGGGAGCTGTTAATGCTTCTCCACCCCACACTCACACTCTAACACCTACCCCCCAGCTACTGTGAGAACTATCTTCTAAAAATGCTTACAACCTCCCCTTCAGGGAATCACAGTAGGCTGAACAGAAACCACCTCATGCAAGTTTATACTCTACCCCTTCCCAAAAAAACCCCACAGCCTGAGGCAGACTGCCTGACAGAGAGATACAAAAAAACCATTCCATTGGTTTCATCACAAGATCGCCTCTATGGAGGTCCTGTGGGACGTGGCTGAAAGGGTATCCTGGGTTAGCTCTCTGCCCTTGGCTTATCCTGCTTGCCTTCCTCCCTTTTCCCAGAGAGTGTTTCTACCATATGTCACTTCCGCAGGAATCTCTGTCTCAGGCTGCACTCCTAGTGAGCCCAATCCAAGTCTATCGGAAGTGGTTCTAAAAGCAGACAGTCTGGAGGTGGGTCACTTGCTGGCAGATGTCAGAGAGAACTGCATCACTGGAGGTACTGATAGACCCCAGAACAATGAGATGATGGAGTGAACGCAGTTGTTAAGATTTTCCCTTCTTTTGCACCAGTGTTTGAAAGATTCAAGGAAAATAGTAACTATAAGGATTGTGGAATTCAGTAGATGGTTGCTAAGTGCCCCAACATTGTTGAGGAGAGAAAATGACATGCTCGGCTCTACTTAAATGTATGAGAGTCAGAGAGCTTCTTTGGCAGCAATTAAAGAGATACTCCCTGCGGTCAAAGGGCTGACAAAGTGAAGAGAAGACTTAGAATTGAACTGTAAAAGTAACAGAATTCCAAAGAAGATTCATTCAGTCTAACCAAGTCTCCTTTTAGCAAAGACTGGCCCATAATATGGAATGAGTGGGACTCTTAGTCTTGGTGTAAAGATTTCTGGATAAAAGCAATTGAGATCTTTGAACACCCAAATTCCTCTGAACTCCCCTGGACTGCAGAAATATCTCATTCCCTTATTGGAAGATATGGCCCCCTCTCTTACTTTAGGAATACGCAAAGAATTCAAATAAAGTTGGAGCCTTACGAGACGATGCTTGTCTTCCTCAGAAACTGCTCCCTTCTCCTTTCCTTCTATCAGATTCATATAAACAGGGTTGGCCGGGCGCGGTGGCTCACGCCTGTAATCCCAGCACTTTGGGAGGCCGAGACGGGCGGATCACGAGGTCAGGAGATCAAGACCATCCTGGCTAACACAGTGAAACCCCGTCTCTACTAAAAAAATACAAAAAACTAGCCGGGCGCGGTGGCGGGCGCCTGTAGTCCCAGCTATTCGGGAGGCTGAGGCGGGAGAATGGCGTAAACCCGGGAGGCGGAGCTTGCAGTGAGCTGAGATCCGGCCACTGCAGTCCAGCCTGGGCGACAGAGCGAGACTCCGTCTCAAAAAAAAAAAAAAAAACAAAAACAACCAAACAAACAACAGGGTTAAATATCAACATAAGCTGGGGAAGAGCTGAGGCTGCTCACAGAAAAGAGATTTTGTACCCCAGAGCTCCTGCAAGAATGGGCCAACATGCACTAGCAGGTACTAGGAGGGATGCCTGCGGGTGGATCCAGAGGGCAGTGGATCCAGGGGGTGATTGGAGGATAAGGAAGAGTTTGTTAACATGAAGCCACTCTCCCATCAGGCAGGATTTAATACGCTGGCAAGGAGCCTGGAAAATGAGTCTAATATATGCTATTTGCTAACTCATGGAAGCTTGGAAAAAGTAACATCCTTCATTAAATTAAGCGGAGATGCCAAAAATTGCCTTGGAAGACGATGAAGGAAGGGATCAAAAGGCTTACAAGAGTGGAAATGCTATAATGGATCTACTATGTAGGACTGAAAAGCCTATCAGCTGATCATGTTCCCAAGGAGACCTGGAGGACACTCTGCCTAGCAAGATGATTAAAAAGAATGTGCTGTGAAAGAAAGTATTAGCTGGGATGGATTATGTTAGGAGCTGCTGTTACAGAACTGAGTTCTCTAGTAGCAAGGGAACATGGATAACTAGAATAGCAGAGGCCAGGTGGCAGCACGTAACTGTCAGATGCAAAGCGTGTGGACTTACCCTGTTGGGCAGGAAGGCTGAACTGGTAGACAGGAGCAGGCTGAATTGCAGGGATCTTTGGAGATGGCTCACAGAACATAGTGTTCTTGAGGCAGGCTGTGTGGGACAGCTAACAAGAGTACTGCTGAATATACATAACTGAAAGAGATCAAGAATGTAGAAGAAAAAGGCTAAGGACAGTCACCCCACTGGAAAGTCAGGATCGTTTGCCAAATCTCCAGATTTGAGCCAGTCCACAGACCCAGGATCTATCAAAGGAAAAGGAATCTGAGGCACCAGAGGTAGGGCCCTGCAACACCATGACAAGTATGTCTAGTAGCAGTTCCCCGATTTTTCCCCTACAGCCATCTACATGAGTAACCATCACTGGAGACAGAGGGATATTCAGATGTGTTGAGGGCTGTGGGCTAGAGTAATATGTGAGTTAAAACTTATTCCCAGAGGTCCAAAGCACCATGAATGGGCCCCTTATTAGAGAAACCTACAGGAGTCAGGTAAGGAATGAAGTGTTGATCCAGACGTATCTCACAGTCATTCCCTCTCTCTCTCTCTTTTTTTTTTTTTTTTTTTTTTTTTGAGACCAAGTCTCACTCTGTCACCTAGGATGGAGTTCAATGGCATGATTTCGGCTCACTGGCAACCTCTGCCTCCTGGATTCAAGCTATTCTCCTTCCTCAGTCTCCTGAGTAGCTGGGATTATAGGTACCGGCCACCATGACCAGCTAATTTTTGTATTTTTAGTAGAGATGGGGTTTTACCATGTTGGCCAGGCTGGTCTCGAACTCCTGACCTCAGGTGATCCACCCACCGTGGCCTCTCAAAGTGCTGGGATTACAGGAATGAGCCACCGTGCCCGGCCTTGTTCCTTCACTTTTTACTTCTCTTCTTTTCTTCTCCCTTTTCCCCTTTTTACTCTTCTCTTTTCCCCTTCACTTCCACTCCCCCCATTCTCCCTCTCCTTCCTTCTTCCTCTCTCTCTCTCTCACACACACACACACACACACGCACACACGCACATACACACACTCTGAATGAATACTCATTCTGCATCAGGCCTTATGCTAGGCACTGAGAACTCAGAGATGAAATCCAGTTCATCCATCCAAGAGCTCAGTACAGTGATGGAGAGGGACGAGTCAGTGAACAGCACATGGTCACAAGCACCCCACAGAGAAGGGTACAGGGGAGCATGGCAGCACAGAGGAGAAACAGCCAACTGGGCCTGGAGGGGGAAATAAGCAACTTAGATAGATATCTACTCATAACTGTCTCCATCTTCCTCATCTCTCCAATTTCCCACTCAAATTTATATCAACACATCATACATTTATTTTAACTCAAGGGAAAAATTATAAATATAACCCATATAAATAAGATACTGGCCAATTTATATCATTAGACAAGTCAATCTTTCTAATTAGATGGGGGAGCAAAAGAAGGCTGAATCCCCTGGAGGGGGGGTATGTTTTATTTCATGTTTGAAAGAAAAGTAAGTATCATCAGGCAGAAAATGATGGGTCCCCTGAATCTTACACCCACTTTCAGCTGGGACTTGGCCCCGCTCAAGGTTAATCTCTTGGCTGCGTTTCTAGTCATGTTAAATAGACATTTCATGGAAGACCCAGCTAATGTTAAGCCAACTATGAGGACATTCAGAAAGCGATCTTACAAGCAGGAACTCCCCGCTCAGGAGTTGGGATTCCAGAAGGTAACCAGCTTCTGCCAGGTTATTTTATTTCTTTCTCACGGATGAGCTACTTTTCTGAAGCCTCCCAGAACACTTTAAAATTTGATAAGAAAACTTCTCTGGAGAGGCTGTCAGTGCAGAAGAGTAGCTTTCTCAGAGGCCCAGATTCTTTCCCCTGAATTTCATCTCATCATTGGAAAACATTCGTGGAAAAATACGGAATTTACAGCCAGACTTAGGCTCAAGTCTCAGCTCTACCCATTCTGAGTTGTATGAGCTTAGGTCAGGTATCCACTCCTGTGACTATGAGAGGGACCACTTCTTAGGAGATGAAGAACGTAAAAAATACAGGAGCAGGTTCACATCTGGCCATAAGGAGCAGGTTCACACTTAAGGAGCAGGTTCACATTCAAAGGAGCAGGTTCACATCTGGCCATAAGCTTCAGAGGTGGAAGAGCCATCTGAGATCATCTACACTTTTCTTTGATCTTTGGATTTCTTTTTTCTTTGAATTTGGGCAGTAAATTACTGGTTACATGGTTGGTCATGTCCATGCTAGGAACCGAGCTTGGGTCTGCTGAAAGATAAAACAGAAGGTAGACTAGGGAGGAAACGGTGCAAGGGAAATAACACACGTATGTATTCTTCTTTTTTTTTTTTTTTAGATGGAGTCTTGCTCTGTTGCCCAGGCTGGAGTGCAGTGGTGCAATCTTGGCTCACCACAACCTCTGCCTCCCGGGTTCAAGAGATTCTCCTGCCTCAACCTCCCAAGTAGCTGGGACTACAGGCATGTGCCACCTCACCCGGCTAATTTTTATATTTTTAGTAGAGACTGGGTTTCACCACATTGGCCAGACTGGTCTCGAACTCCTGACCTCGTGATCTGCCTGCCTCAGCCTCCTAAAGTGCTAGGATTACAGGGGTGAGTCACTGCGCCTGGCCAAGAAAACACATATGTATTTTTTTCCCTTCCCTTGCACCTTTTCCTATGATTGATATATATATCTATATATATCTATATATATATATATGAGATCCATATATATTTTCACAGGATATTATATATAACATATATAAAATACATATATAATATATGTTTTACATACAATACACAAAAATATATTATATATGTAATAGAAAAAGGTGCAAGGGAAAGAATATGTAAATAATAATATATATATTTATATTTCATAGGCAAATTAACAGTAACAAAGACTGCAAGTTGGTTAGATTGCCCAGGGAACCAATGGAAATAGAGGAAGATTCATAGTCAAATCCTAAAAAGAATTTCCCAGGGTGCAGAAATGTAACTAAAATATGAAAGGAAGGAAACATAAATAAGTGAATGTTGATAGGTGAAGGAGTCTGTTCATTAATCTATAAGCAAGATTACCAACTCAAAGTAAGATGACCCAGCCCTTCCAAGGGCAGGCTAGACATGACAGAAGCAGAAACCTGTGGCAGGGGCCACAGGGCAGGGGACAGCTGCCTGACCAAGCCTTTCGACTGCCGCTGTGTTCCCCTCTGTATGCCAAGATCTGCTGCTTTGCAGAAAGCTCGAGACCCAGGCCATGTTAAGAGAGAAGGGGCCCAGGTCAAAAATGTTGGCAGCAGTGACTTTTGGGCCTTTTGAGAAAGAAAGGTGGTATTACGATGAGTAATGCTTCTAGAATGTTGTGTATGATGGAGGGAGAAAGAGTATGAGCTATATGCATAGATCATGCAGTGTTGCGAGATGAAATATACAACTAAACACTTCGAAAGAAGTCAGTGTGCAGAATTAACGTGTTAGAAGAAGTTTCAGATGAAAAAAATAATTAGAAAGATTGACTTGTCTAATGATGTAAATTGGCCAGTATCTTATTCATATCGATTATGTTTATATTTTTCCCTTGAGCTAAAATAAATGTATGATGTGTTGATATAAATTTGAGTGAGAAACTGGAGAGATGGGGAAGATGGAGAGACGTGTGAGTAGATATCAAGATAACTGAAGACCTTCAATGTGTGGAGGGACAGAGACAGATGGAAGGAGACTTGGGGACTGAGTAAGGAAGAAAAGACTAGACATTAGAGAGGATGATTCAGCTTAGAGCAGAACCAGAGACGACTTGAGGCGGTGAAAGGAAGATTCATGAAGTCAGGGCTGGGGAACAAGGAACACAGGCGGGGCTGGTGGAGCTAGGGAGAGTTCCAGCATGCAAATTCCGCGGGACACTAGCTCAACTGGCTGACCTGGGGCAGAAAAGCTGGTGTCCAGTAGGCAAAGATGGGAGAGTCTCTAAATATCACAGAAACAGCAAAGCTGCTTAGGAGTGAAACTTAGCTTTTAGCAATAACGACTACCATTACTGACAACATACTTCCAGCCCTCATGATGAAGACATTGCATACATTATTGCTTTTTTAAAAAAAAAATCGTATTAAATTTAAGAGGTAATTTTGTTAAATGCATAGATTGCATAGTAGTTAGGGGTTTTAGGGTATCCATCTCTCAAGTAGTGTTTATTGTACCCATTAAGTAATTTCCCATCATCCATCCTTCTTTTCCTCCCCGCTTTTCTGAGTTTTCATTGTCTATCATTCCACACTCCTGTGAGCACATCATTTAACTCCCAATTATAAATGAGAACGTGCAGTATTTGTCTTTCTGTGTCTCAGTTGTTTCACTCAAGATAATGACCTCCAGTCTCAGCCATCGCATACATTGTTTCTAATACTCACAATAACCTTGCTAGGAAAAGGTTATTATCTCCATTTTACAGGTGAAGAGTGTGAGGGCCACAGAGGTTAAGAAACATCTTGAAAGTGACAGAAGTTGTATTTCAACTTGGTTCTGGCTGATGCCAAAGAGCTACCTTGAGGTTTCCCAGCCATTATTGTGAGGTGCTCACAAACCTCTGCCAATGCACTGACTGAATAGTACTGGCGACATTCAAGCGTATGCAGCTGATGCTCCTACAAAGAAAATGCCCACCCACTGAAAAGTACTGCTGATTTTGCAGTTTTGTATTGCATGAGTTTTCTCAAGAAGGGATAAAAAGGATCCATTTAATAACTTTTAGCGTCAGGTGGGGGATTCTGACAATTTGTTAAGGGAGTTCTGCAGCTGAAGGAGCTTGGTAGCCACTGTGTGCTGCCTTTCCCAAATCAGCCATGCTCTGCAGCCTGTGTAATCTCCAGGCCAATAACATGCACAAAGTACTCAGTTCAAGGACCTTGACCGTGTGCAAAAGGCATTGTGCACTGCCTGCAGATGTGTGAATGTGAGGCGCTCAGAGGAACACACTGCAGAACGAATGAGGTGAAGGAGAGACGAATGGGCTGAGCCTGGGGTTTTAAACTGGATCTATATGAGAGGAAGTCGCCGTTTTCCGTGGATGCTGCTAATTACAGCGACCAGAGGTAACATGAAATGATTTTTGCTTGAGACAGTTTCTGCTATCATTGTATTTTTCTCATTTTCCAAGTTAAGTGATGTTTATTAGCAATTTGTTGTTACCGCCTACCTTCCAAAGAAAGAATCAGGACCCAGAGAGGCCGCGATGCCAAGTGTCAGAGGCGTGTGCGGTCTCAGAGGTGTGGATTCAGCTCCACCTGGTGGCAGCTCTACGTAGTGCAGCGGTGGTTCCGGGGCGCTCAGGCCTGGGACTGCAAAGCGTGTTCCCTGGAGGATGAAGGGAGAAAGGGGGCAGAGCCTGTGCTTATTGCCAGAGTGAGGGGGAGAGTAAAAAACACAAAAGATAGAAAATATCGGGGACAATGTTTTGAAAACTTGAAACAAAAATAAGATACATTCTGAAGCAAATCGAATTTTAAAAAATGATTTGAGGGAGACCCACGAATCGAGAGACTCACTGAGAACAATCGGAGAGACTCGCTGAGAATAATCCGAGACTCACTGAGAATAACCCGGGAGACTCACTGAGAATAATCCGAGACTCACTGAGAATAATCCGAGAGACTCACTGAGAATAATCCGAGACTCGCTGAGAATAATCCGAGACTCGCTGAGAATAATCCGAGACTCACTGAGAATAACCCGGGAGACTCACTGAGAATAATCCGAGACTCGCTGAGAATAATCTGAGACTCGCTGAGAATAACCCGGGAGACTCACTGAGAATAATCCAAGACTCACTGAGAATAATCCGAGAGACTCACTGAGAATAACCCGGGAGACTCACTGAGAATAATCCGAGACTCGCTGAGAATAACCCGGGAGACTCACTGAGAATAACCCGGGAGACTCACTGAGAATAATCCGAGACTCACTGAGAATAATCTGAGAGACTCACTGAGAATAATCTGAGACTCACTGAGAATAACCCGGGAGACTCCCTGAGAATAATCCGAGACTCGCTGAGAATAATCCGAGACTCGCTGAGAATAATCCGAGACTCGCTGAGAATAATCCGAGACTCACTGAGAATAACCTGGGAGACTCACTGAGAATAATCCGAGACTCACTGAGAATACTCCGAGACTCACTGAGAATAACCCGGGAGACTCACTGAGAATAATCCGAGACTCGCTGAGAATAATCCGAGACTCGCTGAGAATAATCCGAGACTCACTGAGAATAACCCGGGAGACTCACTGAGAATAATCCGAGACTCACTGAGAATAATCCGAGACTCACTGAGAATAATCCGAGACTCGCTGAGAATAATCCGAGACTCGCTGAGAATGATCCGAGACTCACTGAGAATAACCCGGGAGACTCACTGAGAATAATCCGAGACTCGCTGAGAATAATCCAAGACTCGCTGAGAATAACCCGGGAGACTCACTGAGAATAATCCAAGACTCACTGAGAATAATCCGAGAGACTCACTGAGAATAACCCGGGAGACTCACTGAGAATAATCCGAGACTCACTGAGAATAATCCGAGACTCACTGAGAATAATCCGAGACTCTCTGAGAATAATCCGAGACTCGCTGAGAATAACCCGGGAGACTCACTGAGAATAATCCGAGACTTGCTGAGAATAATCCGAGACTCACTGAGAATAACCCGGGAGACTCACTGAGAATAATCCGAGACTCGCTGAGAATAATCCGAGACTCGCTGAGAATAATCCGAGACTCGCTGAGAATAACCCGGGAGACTCACTGAGAATAATCCGAGACTTGCTGAGAATAACCCGGGAGACTCACTGAGAATAATCCGAGACTCACTGAGAATAATCCGGGAGACTCACTGAGAATAATCCGAGACTCACTGAGAATAACCCAGGAGACTCACTGAGAATAATCCGAGACTCGCTGAGAATAATCCGAGACTCGCTGAGAATAATCCGAGAGACTCGCTGAGAATAATCCGAGACTCACTGAGAATAACCCGGGAGACTCACTGAGAATAATCCGAGACTCGCTGAGAATAATCCGAGACTCGCTGAGAATAATCCGAGACTCGCTGAGAATAACCCGGGAGACTCACTGAGAATAATCCGAGACTTGCTGAGAATAACCCGGGAGACTCACTGAGAATAATCCGAGACTCACTGAGAATAATCCGGGAGACTCACTGAGAATAATCCGAGACTCACTGAGAATAACCCAGGAGACTCACTGAGAATAATCCGAGACTCGCTGAGAATAATCCGAGACTCGCTGAGAATAATCCGAGAGACTCGCTGAGAATAATCCGAGACTCACTGAGAATAACCCGGGAGACTCACTGAGAATAATCCGAGACTCGCTGAGAATAATCCGAGACTCGCTGAGAATAATCTGAGACTCACTGAGAATAACCCGGGAGACTCACTGAGAATAACCCGGGAGACTCACTGAGAATAATCCGAGAGACTCACTGAGAATGACCCGGGAGACTCACTGAGAATAATCCGAGACTCACTGAGAATAATCCGAGACTCACTGAGAATAATCCGAGAGACTCACTGAGAATAATCCGAGACTCACTGAGAATAACCCGGGAGACTCACTGAGAATAATCCAAGACTCGCTGAGAATAATCCGAGACTCGCTGAGAATAATCCGAGACTCGCTGAGAATAATCCGAGACTCGCTGAGAATAACCCGGGAGACTCACTGAGAATAATCCGAGACTCACTGAGAATAATCCGAGACTCACTGAGAATAATCCAAGACTCGCTGAGAATAATCCGAGACTCACTGAGAATAACCCGGGAGACTCACTGAGAATAATCCGAGACTCACTGAGAATAATCCGAGAGACTCACTGAGAATAACCCGGGAGACTCACTGAGAATAATCCGAGACTCGCTGAGAATAACCCGGGAGACTCACTGAGAATAACCCGGGAGACTCACTGAGAATAATCCGAGACTCACTGAGAATAATCCGAGAGACTCACTGAGAATAATCCGAGACTCACTGAGAATAACCCGGGAGACTCACTGAGAATAATCCGAGACTCGCTGAGAATAATCTGAGACTCGCTGAGAATAATCCGAGAGACTCGCTGAGAATAATCCGAGACTCACTGAGAATAACCCGGGAGACTCACTGAGAATAATCCGAGACTCGCTGAGAATAATCCGAGACTCGCTGAGAATAATCCGAGACTCACTGAGAATAACCCGGGAGACTCACTGAGAATAATCCGAGACTCACTGAGAATAATCCGAGAGACTCACTGAGAATAACCCGGGAGACTCACTGAGAATAATCCGAGACTCGCTGAGAATAACCCGGGAGACTCACTGAGAATAATGCGGGAGACTCACTGAGAATAATCCGAGACTCGCTGAGAATAATCCGAGAGACTCGCTGAGAATAATCCGAGACTCGCTGAGAATAATCTGAGACTCACTGAGAATAATCCGAGAGACTCACTGAGAATAATCCGAGAGACTCACTGAGAATAATCCGAGAGACTCGCTGAGAATAATCCGAGACTCACTGAGAATAACCCAAGAGACTCGCTGAGAATAATCCGAGACTCACGGAGAATAATAACAGAATGATTTCCATGAATAGGGAAACACAATTTAACTTTTTTTTTTTTTTTTTTTTTGAGATGAAATTTCACTCTCGTTGCCCAGGCTGGAGTGCAGTGGCACTATCTTGGCTCACTGCAACCTCTGCCTCCTGGGTTTAAGCTATTCTCCTGCCTCTGCCTTCTGAGTAGCTGGGATTACAGGCATCTGCCACCAGGCCCAGCTAATTTTTTGTATTTTTAGTAGAGATGTGGTTTTGCCATGCTGGCCAGGCTGGTCTCCAACTCCTGACCTCAGGTGATCCATCCACTTCAGCCTCCCAAAATGCTGGGATTACTGGCGTGAGCCCCCACTCCTGGCCAATTTAACTAATTTTTAAAAGTTCGATTGAACTGTGATCTTAAGAAGAAAGGTTAATTGAAAGGGATTCAATGCTGTGTTGATTCCCTCCAGAAGAGCCTGGGGCAGAGGCTGATAAAATGGTTAGAGCTGTAAACCAGGTTGCTATGACTGGGAAAATCCTGTTCTCAGGTATGCATTTAACTGGGCTGTTATCAACACGTTTACTGTATTCTTGGGGATTACAGGAAGCACAGATTATACTGTTTTTACTGAATATATTGAATGCTACCAATAATATAACCAGTCCGTGGAGCACTTGCCATGAAGTAGGTCTGTCAGAGGGATATTACCTGCCTTGTCCTCACCACAACCATGTAAATTAAATACTCTGTCCCACGTTAAGGATAAGGAAAACAGGGATTCAGAGATGTCAAGTAACTTGCCCGAGTTCTCCTAACTACACAAACGCCAAGAGGAGATTTAAATCCAGGTCCCTAATTCCAGATCCTGTTCTTTCCATTCTATCATGGTGCTTTTCTTTGAACCACGTGCATTTGAAATTTGATTTTAAAGTTTGTTTTAAATTGATTTGTCAAATTATTAATAAATTCAAACGGCATAAAGTTAAAAAAGTACACAAGTAAAGGACCGCGTGAAAACAAAGAACATATGAAAAGCAATCTCTCTCCTAGCCATCCAACCCACTTCCCTGAGGCAGCTGTGTTTTCAGAGCCTTGTATATCTTTCCAGGGTATATGACCATGTGTAGGATTAAGAAATGTCAGCATCAAAATGATTGAGTCTCCAGCATTATAAAAAATTTTATTTGCATGACTAAGGCAAAAAGTCACAATAAGAGGTTAATTGACTTAAACATCAAAATTAAAACAACTTCGCTTGCTCCAACAGAAATTTAAATTCAGTCAAAAGCTAAGCACAGAGGAGGTTCAAAATAAAATGTGTTAATTCACCATTCAGTCTTTTGAATAGTTTTGAGTCACTACTAATGGAAGGCTTCAAAATGATTGGGTAAATTTTCTCCGAAGCTTTATGCACATTTCCAAAACCCTGTTAGAAAGCTCCGAATTATCCAGCCTGTCTTCCTTTCCTTTATTTTATCAAAAATGTTGTTCTGATATCCAGGTCTATTTCGTGGTTATTAGATTGGCCATTCGCCAACCAAGTGAATGTTGGCTAGAGATACTCATCAAGATTCTGGGCCAAAATGTCAGTTTGAATTTTATTTCTGTTTATATTATGGACACACTAGATGGTCATTTCTCTAACAAAACATCTTGAAGTCTTAAAAATGCTCCCAAACTCTTTTCCCCACACGTTGTTTTGTCAGTATGAGT
This sequence comes from Macaca nemestrina, assembly GCF_043159975.1. NCBI lineage: Eukaryota > Metazoa > Chordata > Mammalia > Primates > Cercopithecidae > Macaca > Macaca nemestrina. The sequence goes on from NC_092128.1 coordinate 15,784,860, forward strand.
CCAGTTTTCACATGCAAAGTGAATCAGATCTATCACACGCAGTTTTAAGTACATTTTTGCAAGAGGTCCCATTTTTAGCCAAGTCACAGCTGAGCTTTACTTTCAGCTAATTAGTACTTGTTCTTAAATTGGGCAGTTCCAACCCAAGCTAGGAGATGAGATGCAATTTACTTCCTCTCTACTCTCCTAAAATTAACTGAGCTGTAAAATGTGAGTGTTCCCTTGTTTTTCCCTGGGTTTGGTTCCATAATAAGGAATTCAACAGAACTCAGAATATTTCAACAAGTCTTGCTGTTCTAATTTGAACAGTAATAGAGTACTTCCTTTCAAAACCTCAGCTCTTTGGTTGCCAAGCAACCATTAATTTATTGTAACTAACTAGTTTTAAAATATATGTGATGATGAAATGCAACAATATGCTTTTCTTGCTCCTGAACGTACACAGCATTGGCCAGATCCGAAAGAATATGGCGGTCTTGAAGTATCAAAAACAATCATGAGGAATGCTTTCTGAGATCAAGAGAAGAAGAAATCTGTTCCCTGTATGAGCTCCTTAAGAGTGGCCTTAGGGAATACAGGAATCTGTAAGGGTTATAAGGTTTACACAATTCGATGTCCACAAAATTAGAGAAGCCCCAGGCACTGGAAGATCCCTAAAGAAGAGTGACATGAACTAGGAATAAGATATAGGGTTCCCTTGAAGGGCCCTGACAATACTTCCATTCAGTTCATTGGCAGAACCTTTTAATTCATCCTGTATTATGTAAGGATGTTTTAAAGTGTGTGTAGTCGATTTATTAAATGTGCTAAATTCAATGGGATAGAAATAGGATAGACCATATTTTTCCCTCTCCCTTTGCCTCCAACAGGCTCCATCAGGTCTCCCTGTCCTTCCCCTGTCACATTTAGGGTAGATCCTGTAATTTTCCTCACTTTGCTTAAAAATGCCTTCATAGTGTCCATGAAGACCCATTATGAGGTGTTAAATTGTGCTTTTCAATCTATATTAGAGCTTCAATATTGAAAGTTCCAATTTAAAGAACTTCTTTTCCACTGGTCATAGCTGACTGGCTATTTAGAGACCTGCAGGTGGAGAGCAGGAATGGTTTGCTCTTTTCACTCCTCCTTGATCGTCTACTCCAATCGCCCATCTCTGCCTGGATCCTGTGGTATTAAGACAGGGAAGAGGAGGTCGGGGGAAGGGGATGATGTCTTTTCACTTGTCTGGAGCTGTTTGTCCCATCCCTAGCTGCTGATGCCCTTTCGTGGGGCAAGCATCCAAATGGTATCTTTCTTACTGGGTGCATTTGTGGATTCTTTAGATACCTTGTAGGAATACCTGCATTTCACATTGCCTTGTGATCCCCTTCAATTCCTGTGCTTGTTAAACTTACAGCCTCTCAGTGCTGGGGTCTCCTCATTTGAGGAGGTAGCGCTTTTGGGCCAGGAACCTTCAAGGTTCATCATTCCCATGGCATCCACGTGGCCCCTTTTGCCCTATCAATGATAGGAATACCAGCTTGCTATCATAACTTCCCATTGATAAGGCAAGAGGACTCTTTGCTCTCTCAGACTCTGAAGATAGGTGTTCATTGCTGTAACAGTGAAATAGCAAGAGAACTAACATAACTAACTCCATTTTTGTTTCAGGGGCCTTTACCCATTCCTGCATGTAGGCTAGGATAATTTTAGAGCACTGAGATATTACATAAAAACGGCAATCATGTAGTTTTAAAAACTGACTCTGGGATTAAAGGAGACTTATGTAAACAATTAACTATGTTTTGTTAAAGATTTATAGGAGCATCATGACCTGACCAAAGACAAAGAAGTTCCCCGCCTCCTCAGACCCTTGCTGGTGCCCGGATGTCTGTGAGGTCATTGGTCACCTCTGCATCCCAACCCCCTCCTCCTTCTCCAGCATTAACATAAAAAGAGTACAATTTGTACTGACTTAAGATGGTACTTTAGGATGCAATTCCATCATTGTCTCGGTTTGCTGGCTCTCCGAATGAGCATGCTTTTCCTCCCACCAATTCGTGTCTCATTTTGGGCTTTTCAGCAATGAGCAGCTGAATCGGGGTTCGGCTGCATTGCTTCCTGAGATTCTCTCACCATGTCACTCCCCTGGGGGCACCAGGGTGGGTCTCTTGGGGCTTTGTGTTCAACCAGGAAGTGGTGTAAGAAACAGACCTAATTTCTATAGGATAAGTAAAGGACCTAAGCCTCTTGGAGATTGCCTTTACTTGCCTAGGGCACGGGGGAGAAGGAGCTATAAAACTGTACTCCTGTGAATTTCCTCCCTCTAGTAAACACCCTTTTTCTTTCTAGCATGGGTGGGTGGTGAAACAAAGGCCAATGGGTTGTCATGGCATTTTTAATAAGTCTTACAGATCTGTGACTGGCACTTTTTAAAATTATTTTGGTACTAAATGCCTATTTCTTGTGGCCTTGAAATTCTGTGATATATGAAAATGTTAATTTTCGTATGTCATTATAGAGGCAACCACAAGAGGGCAATGTTTCAGCAGCAGAAACAAAACCCTAGGAGAAGATGGCTGCCCTCCTTGGAATCCACTGATGTTGCTCTGATGCCTTTGGTCTACTTAGGTTGAAAGCTAGATAGAAAGTTCAGAATTGGGACAAGGTCAAGGGTCACATCAAGAGAATGCAAAGAGGGAAAGGTGTAGCAACACAGCAGGACACCAGACAGGCAGACAAAGACTAGAAAGTTTGGGAAGAAATCTGCAGTTGAGAAATGGGAAGTAAAGCATTCTTTTCTCACTTCTACTCTTACCCTACAAACCTGCTCCAGGCTATTCCACTCTGTGGTAGGTGGAGTCTTCCAAGAAGTAGACACCCAGAAGGATCAGAAGTCTGAGCAATTTCTTTGGGAAAATACGGAGGGAGAAAGAAGCCTGGCATTGGGAAGGCAGGGAGAGCCATCAGATAGTAATGGGGGCATGAACATTATGAAGGAGAGAGTCAAGGTGGGAAGATTGAGTGGAAGATCTGCAACAGCCGTGCAGCTCCAACAAAGTCCAACAAGGGCACCGAGTTGTTCTTAAGTTTACATTGCTTACCTGAGTGGCTCCCTGCCAGCCACAGTCATTAGCTGGGAGCAGTCTGTGGGAAGCAAGACCTAACGAAGACATGAGAAGGATTTTGGAGCATAGCAGCTAGGGCTGCCAGTCAGCTATGCTCCCTATCGTTAGAGATATGAGAGGGGCATTTGCAGGGCCACTGCACTCCCTAAACAATGAATGAATGAATGAATGCCCTTTTCTTATAGTTGTTTAACCACTACGTTACCATCCAATCTTATATCTATTTCCTGCAAAGCTTTTGAAATACGAGTACATACCCACTGTTATTATTTACATACTTCACATGCATTTTTTTAAATCCACAGCAAGTTGGATTCTCCTTCCCACTGTCCACTGAAACTGTTCCAGCCAAGGTGATCAGTGACTTCTCATTTATTTGCCCTATTTCCAAAGACTGCAGGAATTTGGAGCTCAGAAATAAAGTCAAGTGGGGAAGATAATGGTGGATACAGAGATATTTGAACAGCCAAAAATGCGAGAGAGGGAAGGGAGATAAAGCTTTGAACATTTTATAAAAGAGAAGGAAGAAAAGAAGAAGACTGAGAGGTTAAAGAAAGTGTGGACTTTAAAAAAAACTTCTGGGATACTGAAAAATCTTTTCAAGCAGGCGAATCAGGCAAACCCAGGGACTTTGTGATCACATGAAATTGAAGTGGAAAAAAGAACCAATCAAATCTTGCATCTTCTGGCTACCCTCAGATTTGCCAGAAGAGGTCAGCAAAGACATCGACATCAGTCTTTGCCCTCCCTGGAGGAAGGATGGTGGGTTAGAAAGTGCTTTCTGCCACTTTGATTAGAATTTATGCAAGGCTTCCATTATCCATACCCCTATCTTTTTTAGGCCCTCTTTCCAGAGTTTAACAGCTGCCTGAGCTCCTGGTGAGAGGACAGATCAATCCAAAATAAATAATAACACACATAATCTGTGTGTCTTATGGAATGACAGATCTTCAACTTAAATTTATGTACTGCATCTCTATGTAAACTAATTAAAATTTCTGGCATGTTAGCCTATGCAATTAGACAAGAGAAAAAAATGCAGGGGCAAGATGTTAAAAAGGAGGAGTAAATAAGATTAACATGAATTTTAAATAATTTGTTTATCTGGAAATCTCAACAAAATAAAGTAAAAAACCCATGTGGCTGGGCACAAAATTTATATTGAGAGTCAAAAAACTTCACATATAAAACATATTAAGTTAGACAATGTAGTGGAAGAAAAGAACCTCATTTACAAAAGCAAAAACAAATATAACATTATTAAGAATAAGCTTGACAAGTAACGATTTGCATTTAAACGAGATTGACACTTAAAAAAAATGCTCCTGAAAGACACAAAAGTAGATTTGAACAGATGGAAAGGTGGAGTAAACAATATAAAGATATCAATTCTCCCCTAAGTGTATCCATAAAAATGTTACAATCACAATTAAAAATTCAATAGTATTTTTTAAAGCTAGACAAGCAGATTATACTTTATTAATTCATTCATTCATTATTTCACTCATTTATATTTTTAGAGACAGAGTCTTGCTCTATCACCCAGGCTAGAGTGTAGTGGCATGATCATAGCTCACTGCAGACTTGAACTGCTGGACTCAAGTGATCCTCCCACCTCAGCCCCCTGAATAGCTGGGATTACACACATAAGCCATTATGCCAAGCTCAGATTATATTTTTCATTATGGAAAAATAAACGAGCAAAAAATTTTCAGAAACATTCTGAAATGGAGGCATAATGAGGAATAACTATATCTGTAAAAGAGATTATATAGCTATAATTTAAACACTCAGTACTATCATTGGGAAAAAATGAATTATTTAATAAATGGTCAAACTAGGCAGCTACCTAAAAAACAAAAGTTAATTCCATTACTGCCTATGTCATACCAAGCTGTTTAAAATGGGTCAAATATTTAAATGTAAAAAAAAAAAAACCATAGATTTAACATAAGAAATAAAAGAATGTTTATAAAAATGGGTAAGACCTTTCTTAGGATGACATAAAACACAGATGTCATAGAAGATTGACAAACCTGACTTTATTAAGAATTTTTTAAAAATTTGCTTTGGTTAATACTACCCCAAGGTAAATAGACACACGAAAACATCAGAAAGTATTTTCAACTCATATCACAAAAGGTTAATTTGTGTCATGTGTAAAAAGCTCCTATAAGAAAAAATATAACTTCTCAGCAGAAAAATGGGCAAAAGATAAGCACATATGAGAATATTTTCATCTTCATCCATAAAGAGAACAATAAAAATTAAAACCATATTAAGATACTATTTTCACTTATTAAACTGGCAAATGTCAAAAAGTTTTATAATACACTGCGTGAAAATAGGTAGTGTAAAATGTAATCACCTGCATGAAGGGCAGTTATGTAATATATATTAAAGCGACAAATGCTTTTACGCTTTGGTCTAGCAGTTCCTCTTCTAGAAATTGTCATTTAGATATTCCGGTACAGAGAAATAATGTATGTATTCCATTTGGTGGAATAATCTGGAGTTATTAAAAAAGGAAACAAGAACCAAGAATGTCTTATGTATAAATATACAGTGATCTGTACTGCATAGGACATATGTTCAATATACTACCATTTGTACAAAAAGAAAATGTGCTTGTATGCATTTACTTATGCAGACGTATATGCTTAAAATTACCTCTGTAAAGACATAGAAGAAAGTGATAACATTGGTTGCCTTGAGGGAGGAGGATCAGGTAGAAAAGTGTTTCAAAGTATCCTTTAAAATTTTGAACCACGCGAGTATATTATGCTTTGATGCTTTAATATTTGAGTATAGTTATATCTTCTTTTGATATTCTGGCACTTTTAAAAACGTCTGTATTTGAGGTACTCTATGATCCTGATTCTCTAGGTGTTATAATTAACACGTATGTCTTATTAATCCAAAACTCAACTATGTAGTCTTTCTAGAACATAGCTAGGCATCAGAAAACAGCAAAATAAACCAGCAAGCAGGCAAAATAAATGTGGCAAAGTCCATGAACTACATAAAGCTTAGTCACTTTACTCACAGGAAGTCTGTTAGAGTCCCTTTTATCTGTTTATTTATTCATTGGAAATAAGCTTGATAAAATGATTTACTCATAGAAAGGAGATAAGAAAAGGCAGGGTCTGTTGAAAACAACAAGCGGTGTGTTAGCTCTCAGTCAAGAGGCATGTTGGGAGAAATTTAAAACCAACTCTACAAAGCTGACCCAAGGACTTAAGACATTTTTGTTCATTTAGTGCAGGAGCGAACCTTCTCCGAGATCATGTGTATATGACAGGGGCGTCTAATGATGGTCTTGAGAAACCAAGAAGACATTCAGATATGCTCAATAGACTCTGTTAAGACTGATTTTCATACCTAACATTTAAATACAATATAAAAACTTTTGATGATTAAGTCTAAAACTTAGGGTCTCTGGAAAATGGAATAACACATTTCCGGTTGGTGGTGTTTTGGAGTATATTTTTAAATGCTTAACTGAAGATGTCACCAAATGCCAGAGTAATTGGTCAGAGATTTCTTTTTCTATTGAACACAAATGAAAACATCAGTATCAAAAATTAGCAGTAGATATGCAAAAAGGGAGTCAGGAAAATTATTCTTGCACAAGAAAACAACTTTATAGTGCATAAGAAGTCAGGAGAAACTTCTAACTTTTCTGCAATGGAATGACTCCAACAATCACAGTGAAAATATAAAGAATGGGTAATATGTTTTAGCAAATAAATGAGAGGAATTGTAGCAGTCATTAGTCTAGGACAGGTTAGAATAAAAGAGATAGTAACATAATGATTAACTATAACAGAGTAATTAGTACTATTGCTGGCATACTCTTTGACCCAGCTATCCATTTCTTGGAATTGTTTTTCTAAATGTACTTACACGAGAGTGCGGAGATATGTACAAAAGGACACATATACCCTTGTTGGAAACATATATATCCCTTGTTGGAAACATGTATATCTTTTGCTTTAAAATAATTCAGTTTGGCTGGGTGCAGTGGCTCACGCCTATAATTCCAGCACTTTGGGAGGCCGAGGCAGAAGGAATGCTTATGCTCGGGAGTTTAAAACCAGCCTGGGAAACATAGGAAGACCCCCCCATCTCTACAAATAATTTTAAAAATTGGCTGGGCTTGGTGTCCCAGCTACTCAGGAGGCTGAGGTGGGAGGATCGACCCTGGGAGGTCAAGGTTTCAGTGAAGTGTGATCACACCACTGCACTCCAGCCTGAGGAACAAAGTAAGACTTTGTCTCAAAAAAATAAAAATAAAATAAAAGAATGCAACTGGAAGCAGCTTAAGTGTCTAAGGAAAGGGAAGTGATTAAATAAATTCTGTTATATTTATTAAATGGAATACTTACTATGCAACCATTAAATAGAAGTGGGGAATACTATGTATATTGATATATAAAATTGACTACTTTAAAATAAGTAAAAAGAGCTATAGAATACCATACAAGGTATCATATATTTTGTTTTAAAACATTTCTCTGTTTGTGTGTGTGTTTTAGGATATGATTAGGAAAAGGGTTAGAAAGATACCCACCGACCTGTTATGTCACTTGGCTGGAGATTTAGGGTACATGGACAACGGGCCAGAAATGTTCACATTACTTTATGCATAGCTGTAGTTCTTGATTTTGTAAAGTTATTTTAAAAATGTCTATAAAGAAGATTATTGTTGTTAACCTTGAAAAGTTAATTGATGGGATAGACCAGGAAATCAAACCCAAACTATAATTGGATTAAAATAAAACATTAAAAATGACAAAACTTAAGAATGGTGTATAATAATCTGTCTTAGATACAAAGAGAATTTCTGAATAGGTGGTGTCAAATGAGTAAAAGTTATTATAATGAGTAGGAATTGTTTTGTCTGCCTAGAATGCCTTCCTCCTTTCTCTGAGGAAGCAACTTTTTCCCTTGGGAAATGCTTCCTTCACCTTTGCAAACATTTGGCTTAAGAACACGTGATTTTCCTTCCCAGTCTATGCACCTGACCACAAATAATGATAGGCCTGAGGTGCACACATAACTCAAACTGAGCCAACCATTTAGACAACACTTCACCACCCCCCCAGTGATAAGAGATGGTGTTGGTGTCTACCTGACTCGAGCAAGACCAATCATAGCTCTCCCTCAGCATATGCCAAACTGGACTTGGAGGGGAAGGAGTGTCATTGCTTTGCCGACATTGGGACTCAAAGGTGCATTCCTAGAGCACCCACGTGGAGGAAACCAGGTTGCAGAAGAGATAATGGAGCCAGTATTAGAAAGAAGCTATGATAAAGGGTGGAGGGCAAAATAGTCCAGCTATACCACTGCTCCTCTTCCTTTCTTGTGGTTACATAGGAAAAAATATTCTCTTTTTGACTACATTAGTTCGGGTTGGGTATCAGTCGTTCACATCCAGAAACATACTGACCAATAATAGAAAAAAAAAGAAAAACTGGTGAGCAAGCCCACGCAGTTACTTGCTTCCACCTTTCATTTCAATGGCAATGTAATGATGATACATGAATCTAAAAATAAACTGATAATATTCAAAATATTGCAGACTACAACTTTTATTCTTTTTTTTTTTTTCTTTCTTTTTGAGACAGAGTTTTGCTCTTGTTGCCCAGACTGGAGTGCAGTGGCACGATCTTGGCTCGTTGCAACCTCTGCCTACTGGGTTCAAGCGAGTCTCCCGCCTCAGCCTCCTGCCTCAGCCTCCCGCCTCAGCCTCCCGAGTAGTTGGGACTACCGGTGGCTGCCACCACACCCAGCTAATTCTTGTATTTTTTTTTTAGTAAAGATGGGATTTCACCATGTTGGCCAGGCTGGTCTCAAACTCCTGACCTTAAATGATCCACCCACCTCAGCCTCCCAAAGTGTTGGGATTACAGGCATGAGCCACTGTGCCTAGCCTAGGATGACTACAACTTTTAGAACCTATATAATAAAATCCTTGAAGAGGACAATATTGGTAAGTTATTGAAGAAAACCTACTCCCCCAAAGACCATTTTTTCTGATTAGGTGATCATTTATTTGGGAACAAAACAAAATGTAGAAAAATTACAGATTCAAAGGCCAGAGAGAGATTTGCTGACCACATTTATTATCTCTGAATAACATTTAAAGTTATTTTTCTAAGAAACTTACTGAGTGGGAAAATCATGTTGAAAGCTATCATTGAGAACCCTGACAGCTAATGGATTGATGTCATGACTAATATAATACTGGATTTAAAACCCTAGATGAGATTAAAAAAAGAGAATGGAGACAAACATTTGAACATAAAACCACTAGTACAAAACTTCACATTAAAGAAAGAAATCCAACATTTCTATTTCCAGTTTAGAAATAGAAATTTTGTTTACACTTTAAAAAAATTGAGGTAAAATACATGTATAAAATTTACCGTCTTTACCATTTTAAATGTACCATAATAATAAACACATTTATATTATTATTTTCCCCTTTATTCCTCCCTCCCTCTTACCCTTCCTGGCTTCTGGGTAACCACAATTTTATTCTCTGTCTTCATGAGATTTACTTTTTTAGCTTATATAAGTGAGATCATGCAATATGTATCTCTCTGTGCATGGCTCATTTCACTGAACATAATGGTATCTAGTTCCACCCATGTTGCTGCAAATGACAAGATTTTACTCTTTTTATGGCTGAATAATATTTCATTGTGTATATGTAGCTTTTTCTTTTTTATCCATTCATCTGTTGATGGGTACTTAGGTTGATTCCACATTTTGGCTATTTTGAATAGTGCTGCGTTAAACATGAGAGTGCAGAGACTCTACACTCTGTTTAATATATTGCTTTCCTTTGTTTTGGATGTGTGCCCAGTAGTAAAACTGCTGGATGGCATGGCAGTTCTATCTTTAGTTTTGTGAGGAACCTCCATGCTATTATAGGGGCTGTAATAATTTACATTGCCCCCAGCAGTGTGTGAGGACTCCCCTGTCTAGACATCCTCACCAGCATCTGCTTTGCCTATCTTTTTGATACAAGTCATTTTTTTTTTTTTTTTTTTTTTTTTCGAGACGGAGTCTCGCTCTGTCGCCCGGGCTGGAGTGCAGTGGCCGGATCTCAGCTCACTGCAAGCTCCGCCTCCCGGGTTCACGCCATTCTCCTGCCTCAGCCTCCCGAGCAGCTGGGACTACAGGCGCCCGCCACCTCGCCCGGCTAGTTTTTTTTTTGTATTTTTTAGTAGAGACGGGGTTTCACTGGGTTAGCCAGGATGGTCTCGATCTCCTGACCTTGTGATCTGCCCGCCTCGGCCTCCCAAAGTGCTGGGATTACAGGCTTGAGCCACCGCGCCCGGCCTGATACAAGTCATTTTAAATGGGATGAGATGATATCTCATTGTGGTTTTGATTTGCATTTCTCAGATGATTAGGGATGTTGAACATTGTTTTCAAATACCTGTTGATCATTTGTATGCCTTCTTTTGAGAAATGTCTGTAAAGATCTTTTGACCATTTTAAAACTGAATTATTTTTGTTTGTTTACTTTGCTATTGAGTTCTTCGAGCACCTTATGTATTCTGGCTGTTAATAATCACTTGTCAGGTGGATACTTTGCAAATATTTTATCCCATTATGAGAGTTGTCTTCTCACTTTGTTGACTGTTTCCTTTGCTGTGCAGAAGGTTTTTAGCTTGCTGTAATCTCATCATATTTTTGCTTTGGTTGTCTGTGATTTTGAGATCTCAGACAAAATTTTCACCAGATCAATGTGCTGGAATGTTTCCCCAAAGTTTTCTTCCAGCAGTTTCATAGTTTCAGGTCTTAGATTTAAGTTTTTAATCAATTTTGATTTGATTTGTATATGTGATGGGGGATAAGGGTCTAATTTCATTCCTCTGCATATCCCAGTACCATGTATTGAAAAGATTATCCTTTCCCCATTGTATGTTCTTGGCGTCTGTCAAAGATGAGTTGGCTGTAAATGCATGGGTTTATATCTCAGTTCTCTAGTATGTTCCATTGTCTGCTTTGATGCCAGTACCATGCTGTGTCGATGACTATAGCTTTGTAGTAAATATTGAAGTCAGGTGGTGTGACGTCCCCTACTTTGTACTTTTTGCTCAAGATTGAGCTGGCTTTTGCGATATTTTGTGGTTGCTTATACATTTAGGATTTTTTTTCTATTTTTGTGAAGAATATCACTGACATTTTGATAGAGATTGCATTGAATCTGTAAGATGCTTTTGGTATATTGTCATTTTAACATTATTATTTTTTCCAATTTATGAACATGAAATATCTTTCCATTTTTCATGTCCTCTTCACTTTCTTTCATCAGAGTTTTGCAGTTTTCCTTGTATAGATCTTTCATGTCTTTAGTCAGATTGATTCTTATGTATTTTATATTTTTTGCAGCTATTGTAAGTGGGATCGCTTTCTTGATTATTTTTTCAGATTGTTTGACATTGGTGCATATAAATGCTGCTAAATTTTGTATGTTGATTTTTGTATCCTGCAACTGTATTGAACTCATTTATCAGCTCTAACAGTTTTGTTTTGTTTTGTTTTTTTGAGGGGTGCAGTCTAGGTTTTTCTAGGTATAAGAACATGTCATTTGCAAATAAGGCTAATTTGACTTCTTTCTTTCCAATCTGGATGCCCTTTATTTCTTTATATTGCCTAATTGCTCTGGCCATGACTTCTAGTATTATATTGAATAACAGTGGTGAGAGTGTGCATCCTTACCTTGTTCCAGTCCTTAGAGGAGAGACCTTCAATTTTTAAGCTGTTCAATATGATGTTAGCTGTGAGTTCGTTATATATGGCCTTTATTGCTTTGAAATATGTTCCTTCTATATATTTTTTATGAGAAATTCTATCATGAAGGGATGTTGAATTTTATAAAATACTTTTTCAGCATCTATTGAAATAATTATATGGTTTTTTGTTCTTGATTCTGTTAATCTGATCTCCTTAGGGTTAGTCACTGAATTTTTGCTTTGTCCTTTCGGAGAGGCCATGGTTCTCTGTCTGCAGTTGTTTCTTGTGGAAATATTTCCTAGTTTTTGCATGGGAGGATTATTTATTCCAATCTTCTCTGTCCGGCTTGTTTTGGTTTCTAATGGATACATTTGCTTACTGAATCTTTACTGCTAGGTTGCTGTCTAATTTTAAATTTTTATTTACATTCTCTCCTAGAATACTTCCTTTTAAAATTTTACTTTAAGTTCTGGGATACATGTCCAGAACATGCAGGTTTGTTACATAGGTATACAATATGTGCCATGGTGCTTTGCTGCACCTATCAAACCATCATCTAGTTTTTAAGCCACACATGCATTAGATATTTGTCCTAATGCTCTCCCTCCCCTTACCCCTCACCCCCGACAGGCTCCAGTGTGTGATGTTCCCCTCCCTGTGTCCATGTGCTCTCATTGTTCAGCTCCCACTTATGAGTGAGAACATGTGGTGTTTGGTTTTCTGTTCCTGTGTTAGTTTACCAAGAATGATGGCTTCCAACTTCATCTATGTCCCTACAAAGGACATGAACTCATTCTTTTTTATGACTGCATAGTATTCCATGGTGTATATGTGCCACATTTTCTTTATCCACTCTATCACTGATGGGCATTGGGGTTGGTTCCAAGAATACTTCTACATGCTCCTTTATCTTTGCAATGAATAGCCATGCCAACTCAGATACGTGCTATAACATTCCTCCTCATTAATAACAACATCTTTGTACTGAATAACATCTCTAGCTCATCATTACAGGTGATTATTTTAGTCTTTATGTTAAACAATTGAAATTGTTTTGATCAAAACATCTTTTTAAAGTGAGATTTAAGTTTTATTATTTATTTATTTTCCTTCCAAATTTTATTTTAGGTTCAGGGGGTACATGTGCAGGTTTGCTACATGAGTAAATTGCACGTTGCAGGGGGTTGGTGTACAGATTATTTCACTACCCAAAACTGCAACTTTGAATTCTTAGTCAGAGAGCTCACATATTGCCATCTCATTAGGGTCAGTCACTGTATTTTTGCTTTATCCTTTTGGGAAGGTCATGTTTGCAGTTGTTTCTTGTGGGTATGTGTCTGTGTCTTTGTAATGAAGGATTGTTCTTTTCAATCTTCTCTGTCCAGCTTGTTTTGGTTTTTACTGGACATACGTGCTTAGTGAATCTTTACTGCTAGGTTGCTGCCCTGTTTTTGGCTCAAGATGGGGCCAGGTTCACCTCAGCTGTAGTAAATGATCAGAGCACTGCCTATCCTGAATATGGGAGATTCCAAAGGGATTATCTAGGTGGTATCAAGGCTGGCTAGGGCTTTGTGCCCAGGAGACCTGTGGAATGTACCTTCTAAAGCATGATGCTGCTGAACAACCGCTCTGATTTGGTGTCTTCTTTGGCTAAGTAATAGATCAATTTCCATAGCTGTGGATGTTAGTCCTTCCTACACACCTGTCTCTGCCTCTCCCTAGGGATATTTCTCCCTTTAGGCCATCATGATGCTTTCTATGGGTTAAGGCAAGAAAAAGTCTCCTGCCAGAGCACCCAAGATGATGGGGAAGCTGGTTAACCCCCTCAATCATATTTTTCAAGTGTAGGTTGTGTTGGGGGCGATTTTCCATGTATTTGATGCTGGACAGAATGGTGGGGGAGGAGCTTTGCAGATGTGTAAGTCCAATTCTCTTACCATCTGCTTAGTTTTCTTTACTTCTTTGTGGCCTTGGAAACTATTTCATTCTCGTATTTGACTTCTGGGTGGCTGCTGGTGAAAATCTCGGCACTATATAATTGTTTTCAGTTTTTTGGGGGGAAAGTGAAACCATCTTGCTTCTATATTGTCATTTTGGAACTAGAAGCAAAAAATCTTTGTATTAGTTAACTTTGTAGAATTGAATTAAATAAAGCTATCTTCAACTCATTTTAGAAGAACATGTAAATATTGTCTACATATAAAAAGGCATAAATGTTAAAGCAGAGCAGGATAAGAAGTATAGGCAGGCGGCAAAACAATTTCGTTGAGTGGATTTCAACCATAATTACTATTTTGGAAAGCAAAAACAAAAACAAAACCCATCTCTCAGAAAACTATCATTCTGTATTGAAAAATAAAGTCAATTTATACAATTTCAAAAATTGAAGATGAGCTATGACATTTCTAAATTACAGGGAAAGTATAAATAATATTCAAAATAGTAGAAATCATAGCGTGGCATAGTGGCTTAGGCCTGTAATCCTAGCACTGTGGGAGGCCAAGGTGGGCAGATCAGTTAAGACCAGGAGTTTGAGACCAGCCTGGCCAACATGGTGAAACCCCGTCTCTACTAAAGAATTGTTTGAACCCAGGAGGTGGAAGTTACAGTGAGCCAAGATTGCATCACTGCACTCCAGCCTGGGTGACAGAGTGAGACTCTGTCTCAAAAAAAAAAAGTAGAAATCAATACATAAATTATTAAGCATAGTGGTAACTATGTAATGTAATGAAAAGGCACAATAGAAAAGAACACTTAACACCTTTACATTCAATTAAACAGTGTATCATTAAAACATTAATGCACAATTGTTTAACATGGAGGAGAATGTGGCAGCCATCAAAATTCTCTTTGCAAACCTCCAAGTATATGGAGCTAATTGAGGAGAGTTCCAGCTGCCAGCTTTGGAATCCATCTCTATGGGAGGCTATGCCACCTACATACTGCTCTCATGGGATTTAAGGCACAACCTACTCCTGGAGACTAGGATTATCTCTGACTGCAACTTTCGATTGGGGACTCCCCGTTGGTTTTCCCAACCTTCTTAGACAATGTAGAAAGTTTCCACTCACCTTGTCTCTCTGCATCCTTCACTCCAGGTCAGACTTGCTTTGTGGCTTGATGACTCTTCCCAGTGTGCTCTGGTTCCTTCTCCATATTCCTTCACAGACATTTCCCCCTAATAGGCACCTGCATGGTTAATCTGGTTTTGACATCCGCTTCTCTGAGAACATGGGAAAACACAAGAAGAATAACAAAATAATGCATTTGTGGAGAAAGATCTGAATTGCACATCATTGAAGTTAGCAAGTTCAAGCAGCAGGCATACTAGAACCTCAATATTTCACGTGTGGCAGAAAAATGACTTTCTAAGAGGGGTAGATACTAGTGGCAAAGATTTCTTTTGGCAGAATTCAATGTTTTGAGAAGATCCCAAGTAGTAGTAGGTCTCCAATGCAGGATGCATCAGCACTGGGAAGTAAATGGGAATGCATAATTGTGGTTGACTCCTCTCTTCACCCAGCTACTGAGGGTTTAGGGAGCAAAATCAAGCTCCCCAGGGAACAACAGTGGTCAAGGTGGAGCTGATATCCAGTCCTAGAGTTTTTGCAACCAGAAATGGGGGCTGAATTTCTATTGCATCAGTCGATACAGAGGTCATGGTTAGAAAACAATAACTCTGGAAGCTCACCCAGTCATCACAAATAACCTCTTAGGAAAAAGAGGACTCATCACAGACTTCTTGTATGGGCAGTAGTAATACCTTGGATGTAATTCTTCTTGGTCAGGATTACCTGAAAAAAGAATGGTGATTCTTAGGAGTGGGTAAGGCAGGGACTGAAAATATCAAGATGATAAAACTAATTAATGAAAATATTGAATACTTGGACAATCCAGTTACTCAGGCAACTTCAATAAATTGTAAACTTGGATGAGAAAATTAAAACTATATCGGTGTATAGCTGTTACCAAAAACATCTTAAATAAGCCATAAGGATATATTTACAAATATTAACCACCAACCTCTTAATGGCAGAAATTCTGCCCAATACATGCTTTAACCATATTTTAAAAAGAAGTAAATAATGAGAATATTGACAAATTGTTTAATTTTTTAATATTAAAAATACTTTTTTATAAGTAAAAATTGGCTTAGGAAACAAATTAAGAATGCAATAAAAATCTATTTTAAAGTAATAATAAACACAGCTCTGCATATTAAAATGTATTGGGATGTAGGCCAAAACAGTGTTTAGAAGAAAATGTACTCACTTAAAGGTCTTTAATAAGAAGAAATGAAAAAGAAATATTCACAGAAAAATGATTATACTGTAGAATTCTGGAACAGAATAAAGTATTAATTTAAAGCAAAATAGGGAAGCAATATAAAAGCATCAATTAATAACTTGGAAGATAAGTGGCATAATTATATACAAAATTAAAAGCCAGTTATTTGATGAGAGGAAGAAAATTGATAAACCTGTGATAAAAATGTAATTTTTAAAATATAGAATAATTCTAGTGCATAAATATATTTGTGTGGATACCACAATATGACATATCCAATTTGAAAACATCAGGCTGGGCATGGTGGCTCACGTCTGAAATCCCAGCACTTTGGGAGGCTGAGTTGGGTGGACCACTTGAGGTTGGAGTTTGAGACCAACCTGGCCAACATGGTGAAGCCTGTCTATTTTAAAAATACAAAAATTAGCTGGGCATGGTGGTGCATGCCTGTAATCCCAGTTACTTGAGAGGCTAAGGCAGGAGAATCACTTGAACCTGGGAGGCAGAGGTTGCAGTGAGCAGAGATCGCTCTGCTGCACTCCAGCCTGGGTGACAGAGGAAGACTCCATCTCTAAATAAATAAATAAATAAATAAATAAATAAATAATCAATATACACACCTAGAGAGAGAGAGAAAAAAAAAATCCTAATGTTCTTTAAATTAATCTCCTTTCCTGGGTACCCTATTCAATAAATGGTGCTGTGAAAACTGGGGAGCCATATGCAGAAGAATGAAACTGAACCCCTATCTCTTGCCACATACCAAAGTTAATTCAAGGTGGATTAAAGACTTAAATGTAAGACTTGAAGCTATAAAACTAGAAGGAAATCTAGGAAAAATTCTTCTAGACATTGGCCTAGGCAAAGAATTTATGATAAAAAACCCCAAAAGCAAATGCATCAAAATAAAAAATAGACAAATTAGCTTCAACTAAACTAAAAGGATTCTGCACAGCAAAAGAAATAATCAACAGAGTAAACGGAATCTACAAAAAACTCAAGTAACTCAATTGGAAAGAAAAACCTGTTAAAAAGAGGGCAAAGGATAAGAACAGACGTTTCTCAAGAAGACATAAAAGCAGCCAACCAACACAGGAAAAAAAGCTTAACACCACTAATCATCAGAGAAATGCAACTTAGAACCACAATGAGACACCATCTTATACCAGTCAGAATGGCTATTAATAAAAAGTCAAAAGACAACAGATGTTGGCAAAAATACAGATAAAAGGAAACATATACTGTTGTTGGGAATGTAAACAAGTACAACCTCCATTGGGAACAGTATGGAAATTTTTCAGAGAACTAAAAATAGAACTACTGTTTGACCCAACAATCCCTAAGTGAGTAAATCTCTAGGTATGAAGGAAGCATGCTAGCTTTGACCCACCACTGCTCACAGAAGAGGATCTCAAACTAAAGTATACAGTATTACTGTAGGGCTTCTCACTACCCCAGGCACAGTGTGTTTGGAAATATTGAGAGAGAAGTTGTGGCGGGGCAGGGGAAGAGGGGGCTCCTCATGTCAGTCTGGAGGCCCAAAAGGCAACTGGCTGTCCTCAGGTTTAGTCATGGAGGAACAACAGTTTTAAGTGGGTTTCTGTAGGTTCCACAGTAGAAGCCAGAACAGGGTGCATGTCATGTAGCTTTAGACATTCACAGCCAGCCAGCTTCTGGGTCATCTCTTTTTTGAGTGAACAGAGTGTGGTTCTGACCCTTCTCAGAAGTTGTTAGGTATTCCAGGCTCAAGTAACCCACTAGTCTTTTAAATATAGATAGTACAAATCCAATAACACTCTTACATTTCAACATAGCATTGGCACCAAAACCCAGACTGCTGTAATAAAATCAAGTTACATCCGCCAGTTCTATATTTATGGACCACAGGCTTTAGAAAATTTGGAGGACAATCTGGAAAGCAAAGTAAGAAAATTTTATTTCAAAATAGGATTTGCTAGGGAGACTCCAGGTCCCCAAAAGAGAATTATCATAGAGACCCCTTACCAAGACAGCCACACAAGTAGATCTAGAGTAGGTTTAGAGCCAAAATACACATTTTGCTTTGTCAAATGATAAATCTGTATAAATCTTATCTTGTTCAACTAAGAAGTAAAAGCAACAATCTGGGTCTAGACCTCTGAGATTATGATGCTAGAGAGTCTAATAATGGGATGAAAACATAGTTTCAGCCTACGGCTTCAATATGGTTTGTCTCTACCAAAACTCATGCAGAAATCTGATCCCCAATGTAGTGGTGTTGGGAGGTGGAGCCTAATGAGAAGGGTGTGGGTCATGGGAATGGATGCCTCGTTAATTACTTGGTGCTGTTCTCACTGTAGTGAGTGAGTCTTTTTGAGAATTGATTAATTCTGAGCCTGGACTCGTTTTTTTGAGAATTGATTAGTTCCCTGAGAATTGGTTATTGTAAAGACAGGGCTCTCCTTGATTTTGCCTCTTTGCACACATTTGCTTCCCTTTTGATTTTCCACCATGTTGTGAGGCAGCATGAAGACCTCGCCGAAAGCAGAGCGGATACCAGTGCCATGCCCCTTGAACTTTCCAGCCTGCAGAACCATGAGCAAAATAAACCTCTTTTCTTTATAAATTACCCAGTCTCAGACATTCTGTTACAGCAACACAACATGGACTAAGACAATTTTTTATTTTTATTTTTAACTCCATCTCCTGAGTATAAGATGCATTTCCAGATAGATAGGTTTCAAGCAGCTCTGGAGCTAAATGCTTTCTCCCTTGTGCTAGTCAGGCCTGGATGGTGGTCTTATCCTAAGAAACATATGTCTTGGGCTTCTTTAAAACTAGACCAACATAGGTCATGTGCCCACTCCTGAACCGATCACCGTGATAAGGAGTGCCAGACACTGAAGGGTTTAACTATAACTCTACCTGAACTAATCACATTGGGCAGGGGAATAAAATCACTCTGGTTTGCTCAGGTCAAATATGATCCATCCCGGATATAATGGTAGACTGAATCCCATCGAAACCTCATGTCTGTTTTACAATGGGGTATGGGTGGAATGGATAATGGGGTGTTTATTACATCTATTACTAGGTGTATTACAGCTACTTTTACTAAAATAAAAATGATTTTTTTCTTCTGTGTGCTTTTATGATTTTCAATGTTGCTATAATAAACATGTATTTTGTAATAAAAAGGAAATACAAAATAAAATTAGAAATAGGATATATAGCAATGGAGAACAATGTTAAAACTAAGAAGGGTTAGGCACAGTTATATGCTAATAAAATTGGAAAGATAAGTGAAATGTATGTGTTTCCATAAAAATACAATATATTAATATTGAATCAAGAAATAGAGAACACCAAGAACTGAAGGAGAAAGTGGGTAATTTATTAAAGAAACATACTCCCTTCTCCCTCCTACCTACTCTATCTAGCAGGAGTTGAAAATTTTCTTTAGATCTTTAAAAAGCAAATTTAGTCTCTTAGTTACAAAACGTGGTATTCTATCTGTAGTGGACATTTGTTGTGTTTGTAACTGAAAAGTATCTTTTGAACGTCTCTCTATGTTTGGAGAATTTCCCATATTATAAATCCCTCTTCTCCAAGATAGAAATCAGACCATGCTCTCCCAGACTCCCTTGCAGTCAGGCACAGGCTTTGACCAGGGCTTTGCTAATGAGATGCATCTTCATCAGACTTCAGTTGCCAAGTAAAAAATGGGAGAAAGAGTACATAGTGTAGATCAACTTTTGGCAAATATAGTGGCAGGGCCTCTGGCAACCTGCTTTCACCACAGGCCTCTGGAACCTGGCAGGAGGAGACTCCTCAACCACCATGGACACTCAAGTTGGCAGGGAGCACTGCTTAGAGAAGCAGTAGAGGCAGCAAGCCAGCTGACATGGAGCCTGAGGGTTTGATGTGGGAGTGTCTGCAGTGGAGCACCTCCAGGGATGGCCATCCCCCAGGCCTGACTTGCTCCCATAGGGGACTTTAACCCTAGGGGAACTGTCACACCTGATCTTTCAGGGTGGTCTTGCCCATCAGACCAGGTTGGTCTGACCTGAACACCCGTTGGTCTGCTGGCCTCTCCTAGGGCCCTAGCCAGGCCACACCTGCTTGCAGGGCAGTCTCCAGTGCCCTGGGGGCCCACGACCATAGCTTCTGTGCTGGTGGACTGTGCCTGATCAGTGGACAGCTCCAGTTGGGTTGCTCCATGGCCACACACCAGCCTACCCATTCCCTCCCCATACTGTAGATTCCTCCAGGCACATAGCACCTCCCCACATCTCTTTGCTGGCACATGCCAACACGAGTGGGAGGGGTTTGCTTTCTTTTCCCTGTCAGTGGAGGGGAGTGCAGTCTGCTCCACTTCCCTTTGCAGGCTGCCTTTGCAGATGGAACCTTGGTGGGCACAGAGTCAGAAGCCCCATCCCTGCCAGTGCCTGGCCCTGAACTAACACTGTGCAGAGAACAGCAGATCCTCCTCCACCCTGAACAATCACTTCTGCTTGTGGGTCATAGAGAAGGCACCCTGCACCAGCCAGCAGCCCACACCAGACCCAACACTACCTCCAGTGCAACCATACACACAGTCTCCAGCAGGGCCCCTCACCCCACTGTCCTCCACCCCAGCTGCATTGCCTGTGTCACTGTGGTGATCGCCTGCAAGGAGGCATTCACTTGGCACCCACTAGCAGTCTGCCACAGCTGCTGCACCTCACCACACTACCCCCACCACCAGCACATTGTATTCCATGACTCAAGGAGCGAGAGAACAAAACCGGGGCCTAATGCAAGTCCTCCAGTTAGAGAACACAGTACAGGAGTTGGAGCTAAGCATTGGCCTACTAAAATCCTTCAGAAATGAAGCCAGTTGACTGAACCCACCTTATACTACAAACAAACCCTCAAGGTCATCAAATAGGTTTTAAAAAAAAATCCAAAGGTCAACAACCTCAAAGATTGAAGGTAGATAAGCCCACAAAGATGAGAAAAATACTAATGCAAGAACCCTCAAAACTTGAATAAAAAGAAAAGAAAAACTGCAGTCCCTTCTTTCCTCCAAATATCCACATCACCTCTCCAGCAAGCGTTCTGAACTGGGCTGCCATGGATGAAATGACAGAAATAGAATTCAGAATATGGATAGAAACGAAGATCATTGAGATACAGGAGTTTGTTGAAACCCAATGCAAGGAAGCTGAAAATCATGATAAAGCAATGCAGGAGCTGACAGACAAAATAGCCAGTATAGAAAAGATTATAACTAAGCTGATAGAGCTGAAAAACACACTCTGAGAATTTCATAATGTAATCACAAGTATTAGTAGCAGAGTAGACCATGTGGAAGAAAGAATTTCAGAGCTTGAAGATTGGCTTTCTGAAATAAGATAGTCAGACAAAAATGGAGAAAAAAGAATGAAAAGGGATGAACGAAACCTCTGAGAAATATGAGATTACGTAAAGAGACTGAGTCTTTAACTCATTATTGTCCCTGAAAGATATTGGGAAGAATGGAACCAACTTAGACAACTTATTTCAGAATATAATCCATGAGAACCTCTCCAACCTAGCCAGAGAGGCCAACATTCAAATTCAGGAAATGCAGATAACTCCAGTAAGATACTACAGAAGAAGAACATTCCCAAGACACATAATCATCAGATTCTCCAAGGTTAAAACGTTAAAGGCAGCTAGAGAGAAAGGTCAGGTCGCCTACAAAGTGAATCCCATCAGACTAACAGTGGACCTCTCGACTGGGTGCAGTGGCTCATGCCTGTAATCCCAGCACTTTGGGAGGCCAAGGCAGGTGGATTACCTGAGGTCAGGAGTTCAAGACCAGCCTTGCCAACATTGCCAAATCTCTACTAAAAATATAAAATTTAGCTGGGCATGGTGGTGTGCACCTATAATCCTAGCTACCCAGGAGGCTGAGGCAGAAGGATCCCTGGAGCCTGGGGGGCAGAGGCTCCAGTGAGCTGAGATTGCACCACTGCACTGCAGCCTGGGTGACAGAGCAAGACTCCATCTCAAAAACAAAACAAAACAGTGGACCTCTCAGCAGAAACTCTACAAGCCAGAGGAGATTGGGGGCAAGAAATTCCAAACCAGAATTTCATATCTGGCTAAACTAAGCTTCATAAGCAGAGAAATAAGATCCTTTTCAGACAAGCAAATGCTGAGGGAATTTGTTACCAACAGATGTGCCTTACAAGAGCTCCTGAAGGAAGCACTAAACATGGAAAGGAAAGACTGTTGCCAGCCACTACAAAAACACACTGAAGTACACAGACTAGTGACACTATAAAGCAAACACATTAACAAGTCTGCAAAATAACCAGCTAACATCATGATGAAAGAATCAAATTCATATATATCAATACTAACCTTAAAAGTAAATGGGCTAAATACCCTAATTAAAAGACACAGAGTGGGAAGCTGGATAAAAGAACTATGGCCCATTGGTACGCTGTCTTCAAGAGACCCATTTCACATGCAGTGACATACATAGGCTCAAAATTAAGGGAAGGAGAAAAGTCTACCAAGATAATGGAAAGCAGAAGAAAACAGGGATTGCAATCCTTATTTCTGACAAAACAGACTTTAAACCAACAAAGACAAAAAAGACAAAGAAAGACATTATGTAATGGTAAAGGGTTCAAGTTAACAGGAAAAACTATCTATCTTAAATATATATGCACCCAATACAGGAGCACCCAGATTCATAAAGCAAGTTCTTAGAGACCTACAAAGAGAGACTTATACTCACACAATAATAGAGGGAGATTTTATCACCCCATTGTCTAACATATTGACAATACTAGACAGATCAGAGACAGAAAATTAACAAAGATATTCAGGGCCTGAATGCAGCACTGGATCAAATGGACCTGATAGGTATCTACAGAACTCCATCCAAAAGCAACAGGATATATATTCTTCTCATCGTCACACGGCACATACTGTAAAATTGATCACCTAATCAGAAGTAAAACACTCCTCAGCAAATACAAAATAACTGAATTCATAAAAAACAATTTCTTAGACCACAGTGCAATCAAATTAGAAATCAAGACTAAGAAATTCCTTCAAAACCATAAAATTACATGGAAATTGAATAACTTGCTTCTGAATGACTTTTGGGTAAATAATGAAATTATGACAGAAATCAGGAAGTTCTCTGAAAGTAATGAGAACAAAGATACAACATATCAGAATCTCTGAAACACAGCTAAGGAAGTGTTAAGAAGGAAATTTATAGCATTAAATGCCCACATCAAAAAGTTAGAAAGATTTCAAGTTAACAACCTAACATCACAACTAAAAATGCTAGAGAACCAAGAGCAAACAAATCTCAAAGCAACCAGAAGACAAGAAATAACCAAAATTAGAGCTGAACTGAAGGAGACTGACCAGGAGCAGTTTTTTTTTTTTTTTTTGAAAAAAATAATAAAATAGATATACCACTAGCTAGACTAATAAGGAAGAAAAAAGAGAAGATTCAAATAAACACAAATAGAAATGACAAAGGGGATATTACACTGACCCCACGGAAATACAAACACCATCAGAAAATATTATGAACACTGCTATGCAAATAAACTAGAACATCTAGAAGAAATGGATAAATTCCTGGAGACATACATCCCCGCAAGACTGAACCAAGAAGAAATAGAATCCCTGAACAGACCAATGATGAGCTCTGAAATTGAGTCAGTAATAAATAGCCTACTAAAACAAAACAAACAAACAAACAAACAAAAAAACAAGCCCAGGACCAGACAGATTTACGGCTGAATTTTACCAGATATACAAAAGAGAGCTGGTACCATTCTTGTTGGAACTATTTCAAAAAATTGAGGAGAAAGGACTCCTCCCTAACTCATCTACAAGGCTAGCATCATCCTGATACCAAAACCTGGAAGAGGCACAACAACAGAAAAGAAAATTTCAGGCCAATATTCTTGATGAACATCAGTGCAAAAATCCTCAACAAAATACTAGCAAACCAAACCCAGCAGCACATTGAAAAGCTTATTCACCATGATCAAGTAGGCTTTATCCCTGGGATACAAGATTGGTTAAACATATGCAAATCAATAAATGTGATTCATCACATAAACAGAACTAAAGACCAAAAAACACATGATTATCTCAATAGAGGCAGAAAAGTCTTTTGATACAATTCAACATCCCTTCATGTTAGAAACTCTCAATAAAATAGACATTGAAGGAACATACTTCGAAATAATAAAAGCCATCTATGGGAAACACACAGCCAACATCATACTGAATGGGCAAAAACTGGAAGCAGTCCCTTTGAAAATCACCACAAGAAAAGGATGTCCTCTCTCACCACTCTTATTCAACATAGTATTGGATGTCCTGACCAGGACAATCAGGTGAGAGAAAGAAGTGAAGGGCATCCAAATAGGAAGACAGGAGGTCGAACTATCTCTATTTGTTGATGACATGATCCTATATCTAGAAAAGTCTATAGTCTCAGTCCAAAAACTTTTTAAGCTGATAAACAATTTCAGCAAAGGCTCAGGATCCTAAATCAATGTGCAAAAGCCACTAACATTCTTTTCCACCAATAACAGTCAATCTGAGAGCCAAATCAGGAACACAATCCCATTTACAACTATCACAAAAAGAATAAAATATGTAGGAATACAGCTAACCAGGGAAATGAAAGGTCTGTACAAGGAGAACTACAAAACACTGCTCAAAGAAGCCAGAGATGACACTAACAAATGAAAAATCATTCCATGCTCATGGATAGGAATAAGCGGTATCATGAAAATGGCCACACTGCCCAAAACAATTTATAGATTCAGTGCTATTCCTATTAAACTACCATTGAGATTCTTCACAAAACTGGAAAAACTATTTTAAAATTCATATGGATCCGAAAAAGAGCTGAATAGCCAAGGCAATGCTAAGCAAAAAGAACAAAGCTGGAGGCATCACGCTACCTGACTTCAAACTATACTACAGGGCTACAGTAACCAGAACAGCATGGCACTGGCACAAAAACAGACACACAGACCAATGGAACAGGAGAGGCCAGAAGTAAGACTGCACACCTACAGCCATCTGATCGTCAATAAATCTGACCATAACAAGCAATAGGAAAAGGATTCCCTATTCAATAAATGGTGCTGAGATAACTGGCTAGCAATATGCAGAAGATTGAAACTGAACCAGTTCCTTATGCCATATACAAAATTAACTCAAGATAGATAAAAGACATAAATGTGAAAGCCAAAACTATAAAAACCCTGGAAGGCAACCTAGACAATACCATTCAGGAGATATAAATGAGCAATGATTTCATGTCAAAGACACCAAAAGCAATTGCAACAGAAGTAAAAATTGACAAACGGGATCTAATTAAACTAAAAAGCTTCTACACAGCAAAGGAAACTATCAGCAGAGTGAACAGAGAATCCACGGAATGGCAGAAAGTTTTTGCAAACTATGCGTCTGACAAAGGTCTAATATCCAGCATCTATAGGAACTTGTAAACAAATTTACAAAAAAAAAAGGTCCATTAAAAAAAGTGGGCAAAGGACATGAACAGATATTTTTCAAAAGAAGACATACATGTGGCCAAGAATCAAATGACAAAAAGCTGAATATCACTGATAGTTAGAGAAATGCAAATTAAAACCACGATGAGATACCATCTCACATCAATTAGAATGGCTATTATTAAAAAGACAAAAAATTACAGAGGCTGGCAAGGTTGCAGAGAAAAAGGAATGCTTATACATTGTTGGTGGGAGCGTAAATTAGTTCATCCACTGTGGAAGACAGTGTGGTAATTCCTTAAAGACCTAAGAACAGAAATACCATTCAACTTGGCAATCCCATTCCTGAGTATATACCCAAAGGAATATAAATCATTCTATTTTAAAGACACATGCACACATATGTTCATTGCAACACTATGCACAATAGCAAAGTCATGGAATCAAACTAAATGCCAATCAATGATAGACTGGATAAAGAAAATATGATACATATACACCATGGAATACTATGCAGACATGAAAAAGAATGATACCATCCATGTCCTTTGCAGGAACATGTATGGAGCTGGTGGCTATTATCCTTAGTAAACTAATGCAGGAACAGAAAATCAAATAATGCACATTCTCACTTATAAGTGGGAGCTAAGTGATGAGAACACATGGACACATAGAACGACACACACTGGGGCCTATCAGAGAGTAGAGGGTGGGAGAAAGGAGAGGATTTGGAAAAATAACGAATGGGTACTAGGTTTAATACCTCAGTGATGAAATAATTTGAGAATACACCTTTATGACACCAATTTACCTATATAACAAACCTGCACATGTACTCCTGAACTTAAAAGTTTAAAAAAGTTTACTCCTTTTTACTGCTGAGTAATATTCCATGGTATAAATTACTACAGTTTGTTTAACCATTCACTCATTGAAGGACATCAGAATGTGACCAGATTGTTTATTATGAATAAAGTTACCATAAACATTTGCATACAGAGTTTATGTGAACATAACATTTTATGTCTCTACAAAACTATATGATTTTACTTACAGTTCCACCAATGTATGAGTGATCCAGTTTTTCCACATACTCTCTAGTATTTGGTTGTCATAATTTGTTTTAGCCATTCTGATAGATATGCGGTGATATCTCACTGCCATTTAAAGTACATTTTCCTGATGGTTAATAATTTTAAACATTTTTCAATGTGCTTATTTGCCATTTTTTATATTATCTTTGATGAAATATCTCTTCATGTCTATTGCCCATTTCAAATTGAATTTTTTGTTTTTTTAATGTTGAGTTGTGGAATGTTTTTATATATTCTAGATACGAGTCTTTTGTCAGATACGTAATTGCAAGTATTTTTTTCCCAGTCTCTAGCCTATCTTTTAATCCTCTTATTATGGTTGATTGCAGAGCAAAATTGATAATTTTGACACAGTCCTACTTATGCTTCTTTTTGTGGATTGTGCTTTTGGTGTCAAGTCTCAGAAATCTTTGTCTAGCCCTATGTTGCAAAGATTTTCTCCTATGCTTTTTCCTGTCAATTTTATATTTTTATGTTTTATACTTAAGTCCATCATCTATTTGGGGTTATTTTCTGTATAAGATGGGAGGTTGAGGTCAAGGCTTATTTATTTGCCTATAATGTCCAGTTGTTTTAGCAACATTTGTTGAAAAGGATTTCTTCCAATGAATTGCTTTTGCACTTCATCAAAAATCAGCTTGATATGTTTATGTGGGCCTATTTATGGGTTCTCTCTTCTGTTCTGTTTCATTGATCTCTATGTCTCTCCAGCACCACCATTGTTAATTACTGTAACTATGTCATCACTCCTGATACCAGGTAAATGGATTTCTCCTACTTCATTCTTATTTTACAAAATTGCTTTATATATTCTTTTTCCTTTTCCTTTTCATATAAATCATAGAATAACTTTGTCTATACCAACAAAAAATCTTACGTACATGTACAGTCACGCACCATACAATGACGTTTTGGTCAATGACAGACCACATATACAACAGTGGTCTCCTAAGATTATAAGGGAGCTGAAAAAATCCTTTTCCATGGATGTGTTTAGATGCACATATACTTACCATTGTGTTACAATTGCCTGCACCATTCAGTATAGTAACATGCTGTACAGGTTTATAACCGAGGCGCAATACACTATACCACATAGCCTACGTGTATAGTAGGCTATAATATCTAGGTTTGTGTAAATGCATTCTATGATGTTCTCATGATGAGATTGCATAGTCACGTTTCTCAGCATATCCCCATTGTTAGGCAATGCATGACTATATATACATATCCTGTTGGGTCTACTTCTTTGAAGAACCTTGACTATTACACGTTTTGTTTGCTAAGTATTTTTTGAGTGACTATAAACATCATTGTATTTTTCATTTGAGTGTCTATGTGTTCATGGCCAGCAAATAAAAACACAACTGTTTTTGTTATGTTTATCTTGTATGCTGTGACCTTAATGAACTCACATTTGCGTTTTAAAAATTTTTTGTATATTCTTTGGAATTTTCTATGTAGGCAATCATGTTATCTTCAAATAGAAACCATTTTAATTCTTTTTTTTTCTTATCTGTATTGCCTCTATTTCTTTTTATTTCTTTGTTGTAGTTATTATAGCTTCTAGCACTACATTGAATAAGAGTGATTGGAGTGGATTAGGCATGCTTACCTTGTTCCTGATCTTATGGGGAAAACATTCAGTTTCTTATCACACATCATGTTAGCTATAGGATTTTTTTTTTTTTTTTTTTTTGAAACGGAGCCCAGGCTGGAGTGCAGTGGTGCGATATTGGCTGACTGCAATCTCCACCTCCTGGGTTCAATCAGTTCTCCTGTCTCATCCTCTTGAGTAGCTGGGACTACAGGCACATGCCACCACACCAGGCTAATTTTTGTATTTTTAGTTCAGATGGAGTTTCACCATATTGGTCAGGCTGGTCTCAAACTCCTGACTTCAGGTGATCCACCTGCCTCGGCCTCCCAAAGTGCTGGGATTACAGGCATGAGCCACTGCGCCTAGCCAGCTATAGGATTTTTGTAGATGCACTGTGTCAAATCTAGTCCTATTTTTCTGAGAGTTGTTATCATGAATAGGTGTTGAATTTTGTCTAATTTTTTTTTCTGAATTAACTGATACGATTATATGATTTTTCTTCTTTACCCCATTAATCTGGTGGATTACATTGATTAATTTTCAAATGTTAAACCTATGTTGCATCCCTAGAATAAATTCTACTTGGCCGTGGAGAATAATATTTACATATTACTGAATTCTATTTTATAATATTTTATTAAGAAATTTTAATCTATGTGAGGATTATTGGTCTGCAGGGTTTGTGTGTGTGTGTGTGTGTGTGTGTTTGGTCTGGTTTTGGCATTAGGGTGAAAGTGGCTTCATAAAATGAATTGGAAAGTATTTCTTCCTCTCATATTTTCTGGAAGAGATTGTATGTAGAATTGGTGTTAATTCTTCTGTAAATGTTTATTAGTTTTCCCCATAAAATCACTAGAGGCTGGCAATATCTCATTTGGGAGTTCTCAATTACAAGTTAAATTTCCTTTTAAGGCTATTCAAATTCTCTACTTTATCTTAAATCCATTGTAAGAGTTTGTATTTTTTTAATAAATCAATTGATTTTTATTGAGGTTGTCAAATTATGCATGTAGAGTTGTTCATGAAATTTTGATGTTTGCAGGGACTGTAGTGTTATCCCCTGCTTCATTTCTGATATTGATGATGTGGTGATTTGTGTCTTCTCTTTCTCACTCTCTCTTTTTGTCAGACTTGCCAGAGATTTGTCAGTTTTAATCATTATTTTTTTAAAGATCCAGCTCTTTTTCATTAGTTTTCTCTTCTGTTTTTTAATTGTATTGATTTCTGTTCTCATATTTATTATTTTCTTCTTTCTGATTGCTTTGGGTTTATTTGATTCCTTTTTGGCTGAGTTCAGTTCTTTTTTTTTTTTTTTTCTTTGAGACAGAGCCTTACTCTGTGGCCCAGGCTGGAGCGCAGCTCATGGGAACCTCCACCTCCTGGGTTCAAGTGATTCTCCTGCCTCAGCCTCCCAAGTAGCTTGGACTACAGGCAGCCGTGCCATCTCACCCAACTAGTTTTTCTATATTTTGTAGAGACAAGGTTTCAGCATGTTGGCCAGGCTGATCTCAAACTCCTGACCTCAAGTGATCTGCCCACCTCAGCCCCACAAAGTACTGGGATTACAGGTGTGAGCACTGTGCCCAGCCTCTGACTCGGTTCTTAAAGTGGGAACTTACATTGTTGATCTGACACTATTCTTCTTTTCTAATGTGTGCATTTGGCACTGTAAGTTTCCCTCTCAATCCTTCTGTGTGGCACAAATTTTGATGCATTGTGTTTTCATTTTCATTTAATTCACTGTATTAAAAAAATCCCTCGAGACTTCCTTTTTGACCTACAGATTAAGAGGTACGTTGCCTAATTTACAAGTGTTCAGAAACTTTCCTGTTATCTTTCTGGTCTTTGATTTCCACTGACTGGAGAACACAGTCTGTATGATTTCAATTCTCTTAAAATTTTTGAGTTTTACAAAAGGATATCATCTACTTTGGTACATGTTTTGTAGGCTTGAAGAGAATGTCTATTCTGCTGTTAGGTGCAGCGTGCTATACGTGTTAATTAGAACATTGACTTCTTTTATATCCTTGAGGATTTTTTGTCTACATAGTTTATAATTTGTTGAGAAGGGGTGTTAAAATCTCCAACTATAAGTGTGACTTTATCTATTTCTCTTCCCATTCTATCAGTTTTTGTTTCACATATTTTTCAGTTCTGTTGTTTGGTGCACATAATTTTAGGACTGCTATGTCTTTTTGGTGGATTAATCTTATATAATATCTCTGTCTCTGATGATTTTCTTTGCTGTGAAGTCTATTACATATGGTATTAATAAAACTACTCCTCCTTTTTTTTTTTTTGAGACGGAGTCTTGCACTGTCACCCAGGCTGGAGTGCAGTGGCACGATCTCAGCTCACTGCAAGCTCTGCCTCCTGGGTTCACGCCATTCTCCTGCCTCAGCCTCCCAAGCAGCTGGGACTATAGGCGCCCGCCACCACACCTGGCTAATTTTATTTGTATTTTTAGTAGAGACAGGGTTTCACCGTGTTAGCCAGGATGGTCTCCATCTCCTGACCTCGTGATCCACCCGCCTCAGCCTCCCAAAGTGCTGGGATTACAGGAATGAACTACTGTGCCCAGTCCCCTCCTTTCTTTTGATTAATGTTTGCATGATATACCATTTTCCAGTATTTTACTTTTAAGCTGTCTATATCATTGTATTTTAAGTGAATTCTTTGCAGCAAGCATATAAGGGGGAGATGTTTGTAACCTACTCTGCCAGTCTCTGTCTTTAACTTGGTTCAGCAGACTACTTACATTTGATGTAATTATTGGTGCATTAAAGTGTAACATTTATTTAATTTTTTGTTTTACCGCTTCTTGGCCTTTTAGCTAAGATTGAGTGTAATTTTTTGTTTTATGTTTAGTCTCTCTTTTATTTTTGTATTTTTGCATGGCTTTCTGTGGGTTACTTGAACATTTTTCAAACTATTTTGATTTATTTATAATCTTTTTGGGTGTATTTCTTGCATATATATATACACATATACATACATATGTATTTTTTTTTGACACAGAGTCTTGCTGTGTCTCCCAGGCTGGAGTGTAGTGGCATGATCTCAGCTCACTGCAACCTCTGCCTCCCGGGTTCAAGCGATTCTCCTGCCTCAGCCTTCCAAGCAGCTGGAATTACAGGCACACGCCACCACGCCTGGCTAATTTGGTATTTTTAGTAGAGATAGGGTTTCACCATGTTGGCCAGGATGGTCTCGAACTCCTGACCTCAAGTAATCCACCCACCTCGGCCTCTCAAAGTGCTGGGATTATAGGTGTGAGCGCCATGCATGGCCCTTGCTCTGATAAATTTAGTGGTTGCTTTAGTATTATGTTACATGTACATAATTAATCATAGTCATCTTATTTTCTCCCATAGTTCTAATGTAATGGTCTTTCTCTACATTTATATCAGATACATTATAATTTTTACTTCAATCATGAAACACACAATTTCAAAGTCTCCACAAAAAGGAAGGTCTATTTTATTTACCTATATACTGGTTTGCTATGTTTTTTTCTGATGTTCCAAGTTTCCTTTTTTTTTTTCTTAAGACAGAGTTTCGCTCTTTTTGCCCAGGCTGGGGTGCAATGATGCGATCTCGGCTCACTGCAATCTCTGCCTCCCGGGTTCAAGAGATCTCCTGCCTCAGCCTCCCAAGTAGCTGGGATTACAGGTATGCAACACCACACCTGGCTAATTTTTGTATTTTTAGTAGAGATGGAATTTCACCATGTTGGCCAGGGTGGTCTCGAACTCCTGACCTCAGGTGATCTGCCCATCTCTGCCTCTCAGAGTGCTGGCATTAGAGGCGTGAGCCCTGCACCCGGTCCCAAGTTTCCTTCTTTCTTTTGTAATTTCCTTCCTGTTTAGAGAACTTTCTTCAGTCATTCATTTAGGATGGTTCTGCTAATGGTAACCTCTCTTAGTTTTCCTTTGTCTGAGATGTCTTGACTTCCTCTTCGTTCCTGAAATATATTTTTTCTAAGTATAGGATTCTGGGCTGGCAGTCCTCTTTTCTCAGCACATGGAAAACATTATGTCACTTCCTTTTGGCCTCCATGGTTTCTGATGAGAAATCCACTGTCCTTTGAATTGTTTTTCCGACATAGACTTTATTTTTTCTTGATGCTTTTAATATCTTTCTGTGTGTCTAGTTTTCAGAAGTTTAACAATGATGCGTCTCAGTGTGGATTTTTTTGGGTTGATCTTGTTTGGGATTTGCTCAGCTTCTTGAATCTGTAGGTGTTTGTCTCTTGCCAAATTTGGGAAGTTTTCAGTTATCGTTTATTTGAGTACATTTTTAGCCCTGCTTTTTCTGATGAAATGTACGTTAGATCTTTTTTTTATTTTTTGTTTTTTGAGACAGAGTCTCACTCTGTCGCCAGGCTGGAGTGCAGTGGCGCAATCTTGGCTCACTGCAACCTCTTCTTCCCGGGTTCAAGTGATTCCCCTGCCTCAGCCTTCCGAGTAGCTGGTACTACAGGTGTGCGCCACCATGCCTGGCTAATTTTTTTGTATTTTAGTAGAGACGGGAGTTTCACCACGTTGGCCAGGATGGTCTCGATCTCCTGACCTCGTGATTCACCCACTTCGGCCTCCCAAAGTGCTGGGATTACAGGTGTGAGCCACCATGCCTGGTCTAGATCTTTTATTATAGTCTCACAGATCTCTGAGGCTCTGTTCAAATTTTTCCCAGTCCATTTTCTCTCTGTTGTTCAGAATGGGCAATTTATGTTGTTTTATCTTCTAGTACATTGCTTTTTTTCCCCATCTGTTCCCTGTTGAGTCCATTCCCTGTTGAGTCCATCCACTGAGTTTTAACTTTGGGTTATTTATTTATTTTGGGGTTCTAATTTTGCATTTTTGAGTTCCAAAATTTCTGTTTGGCTCTTCTTTACATCTTCTGTGTCTTAGCTGAAACTCCTTTTTTTTTTTAAATTTGTTTCAGCTCATTTAACCAATTGTATTATGATTGCTTTAAAATCATTATCAGATAATTCTAATATTTCTATCAACTCTATGCCAGTATCTTTTTTTTTTTTTTTTTTTTTTTTTTTGAGATGGAGTTTCTCTCTTATTGCTCAGGCTGGAGTGCAATGGTGTGATTTTGGCTCACTGCAACCTCTACCTCCCAGGTTCAAGCAATTCTCCTGCCTCCACCTCCTGAGTAGCCAGGATTACAGGTGCACACCACCAAATCTGGCTAATTTTTGTATTTGTAGTAGAGACAGGGTTTCACCGTGTTGGCCAGGCTGGTCTCAAACTC
The DNA here is from genome assembly GCF_043159975.1 of Macaca nemestrina. Classification (NCBI taxonomy): domain Eukaryota; kingdom Metazoa; phylum Chordata; class Mammalia; order Primates; family Cercopithecidae; genus Macaca; species Macaca nemestrina. Next base: position 15,818,491 of record NC_092128.1, read on the forward strand.
CTGACCTTAGCTGATTCACCTGCCTGGGCATCCCAAAGTGCTGGGATTACAGGTGTGAGCCACCGTACCCGGCCTCTATGCTAATATCTATTGATTATCTTTTTCTTTTTCTTTCACTTTCAGATCTCTAGGGTTGTTGGTATAATGAGTGATTTTCATGGAAACCTGGGCATCTTTGTACTATGTTACGAGGACCTAGATCTTATTTAAACCTTCTATTTTAGCTGACTTTTCCAGGCACTTCTCCAGCAGAGTGGTGGCAGTAGGGAGCACCCTTTTGGTGAGAGTAGAAATTTGGGATTCCTCAATTGACCTCTGTTGACAACCCAGTTTAGGACTCTTCATTATTGTTGGGCAAAGTTAGGATTTCAAGCCCTCATTTGGTGTCTATTGATACCTTTCTGTGTGAAGGGGTAGGACTTTCTGTCTGGAGGGATAGGAGTGACTCCCCACATGGCCTCCAATAACACTATGGCTGGGGGGTGGTTTGCTCTTCTTACTACTGACTGATGGTGAAAGTTGTGACTCTCCCTCCACCAGCACCTCTGACAGGAGGGGATGGGGGCCTCTTTATTGTCCAGTGAGGATGAAATTTCTGGCTCCTTACTTGGTCTTCTCTGATACCACGTGCGTGCGTGTGTGTGTGTGTGTGTGTGTGTGTGTGTGTGTGTGTGTGTGGTGGCAGGTTGTTTGCATGACTCACTATGCCTTTCAAAGGTGGAAATCTAGGCTTTCCCATCAGCCTTTGCTGGCATGGATGGGAGAGGAGCCACCATTTTTTCTGTGATAATTGGCTTGAGTAGAGTAGAGTGACTATTACAAGTTTTCTGTCTTGGTAGGCTGCCCTTTTCCTGCTTCTTTCGCTGGAGAGAGCAGGCTTCCCTTGGGGCTCTTATTGTCTGCGTCTATTTCATTTCTGAGTTTCTGAATTCTTCAGCTCCATGACTGGGATATATGAGGCTAAATGAAAACCCAGGGGAAGTCATCTCATTCTGCAAGTCACAAAGTCACCGCCTTGAAAGTCACTACAGCCTTGAACTCTTGTGCTCAAGTCATCCTTCCACCTCAGCCTCAGCCTTCTGAGTAACTAGGACTAATTTTTTAAATTTTTCATAGAGATGTTGCCCAGGCTATAAAAATGACATTTTAAAAAAGAAAAACCATAGACCATGCTTGCTTATTAATACAGATTACACTCTGGAAGTAAATATTCATAGAATTCAAATGATGCCTGATCCATTCATCTGGGGATATACGTGATGTCGTATGAACATCAGCAACCCAAATATCCTGTTCTTGCCTCTCTCAAAAAGTTCACTTCAAGTGTTTTTGGAATTCCCTGAGGGTTAGGTTTTCACAGGAATTAAATCATACAGTCAGCTTTCTGAACACACAATAGCTAAGATCCAAGCTGGGATTAGATACCCCACTATGCTTAGCCCTAAACCTTCAGCTGTGGTTACTATGCAGCATCCACTGTGTTTTTTTCTTTTTCCTTATTTCTCTGAGTTAATGTTTGTTATCTGCAGAGGTATTTGAAGGAGGCTTACCTTTATTACTGCTGTTGCAGACTATCATAAGAATAGCAATGTCTATTTCAAGGATGCTGTTTCCAGATAATAAAAACATCTAATTTTCAAGATACTGAGGAGTTCTGCATAAAAGAAGCGTTTTCTGCTCAGCTTTGAGCCACCCATGGTAACTTGGGCTATGAAGCAGTACTGCGTGTTCCCAGTGCCTTTATGCATGAATCAAATACTCCTACAAATACTCTGTGCCAGTCACTTGCCTGTTTGCAGGTCAGTTTCCTGGCTTCCTCTGTTCTGCTCTGTATCACGAGGAACTATGTTTCCCAAGGCTTTTTTCTTCCTGACTTCTGCAAAGATTCAGCCAAGAGGAAGAGGGAGGAAGTAGAGATGAAACCAGGATATTTCTCCTTTTCTCTCTCTGCTTCAGGGGGCACCTCCACGGGCAGGCATATGTCCACAGTGGCTCCATCTCCCACCAAATAGTTCTTTCTTCTAAGATCCCAGCTTACTGAGAAGGTCCAGAATGGTCCATCTTCTGTAGGTGGTATAGCTCCTGGGCTCTGGTAACACCCCTTCTCCTCTTTGTTCCTCTAAACTAAAGATTTGTAGTAGTTTTCTTCTGTTGATAATTTTAGGACTGCCTCATTTTCCCTCCCCCACCCATTTAACTTCTCAATTTTTCTATTACCTACATATCTAGTTAGATGTATTAAGTTTTCTCTGAAATACCTAGAGCTGTTTCTGTTTTCTTGGGAGGATTCCAACTGTTATAGACTTCTAAAAGTGGCCAGGTGCAGGGGCTTATACCTGTAATCTCAGCACTTTGGGAAGCCGAGGTAGGTGGATCACTTGAGCCTGGGAGTTCAAGATCAGCCTGGGCAACATAGTGAGACCTCATCTCTACAAAGTAAACAAAAATTTAGCCAGGTATGGTGGTGTGTGCCTGTAGTCTCAGCTGCTTGGTGGGGCTCAAGTTGAAGGATTGCTTGAGCCCAGGAGAGGATGCAGTGAGCTGTGATCATGCCATTGCACTGTAGCCTGAGTGACAGAGTGAGACCCCATCTCAAAAAAAAAGTGTACAATTCAAACCTGTACAGCTGGGAGGTTGAGGCTGCAGTGAGTCAAGATTGCAACACTGCACTCCAGCCTGGGTGACAGAACAAGACCCTGTGTATAAAAAAAAAAAAGAAAGAAAAAAGAAAAAACACAAGTCGAACAACTTGAGCAAGAATACTGAAGTCTCTGAGTGAACCAACAGGAAGTATAGGAGCAACACATTAGTATGAGACCAACTTCCTCTTTCCACATCATACTAGTTGTTAGGTACAAGGTTGTCATGTGACTCAACCCTGTAGAAAACCATTCACATTTTAGTTCATGTAATTGTCAATCCTGAAAGTTGTGCAGTTCACAACATGGTCATCTGTGTCTAAAAACAACGAGTAGGTAGACATTGTCAAACCTCAATTATCTTAGGTATTAATATTTATCTATTAGTAGGATTAAAGTTAGTCTTCGGTAATAGAAAGAAACTACAGTAGCCTAAAGAAAACAGTAATTTTCTCACATGTAAAAGTTTGTAGAGATGCAGTCTAGAGCCGATATGGCCACTTTTCTCCATGACGTTCACAGCACCCAGATGCTGGGTTCCTTTTAGCTCAAGAGCTCAATAGTTCCCTCAAGTGTGAACCTCATTCCTGTCATCCTTATCTTCCTAGAAGGAAACATTTTCCTTCTAGGCAGCAGAATAGAAGAAAAGACAGACAAAACAACAGCAACAACAAATCATGCAAGGCAATGGAAAAATACCAAGTGTCTCCTAAGGAAGAGTCCCAGTAACTGCTATATGACATCTCCTTGGCCAGCACTTTCAGGACTAGGTTAGTGGGTTTAGATAGTTCCTTCTTTCATCTATGGTAATCTTTAAGGGGGAGAGAATCAGTTACCATACATTGATCTAATGCTTTGACCTTAAACTTAAGAGACTTTAGAAGATTTGGGTCCTTAAAGCCCCCTCAAAAGAAATAGAGACCAAACTTGAAACCTAGAAACATAGGTTTTCAGTGCTAGATTTTATTGAGGTGAAAAAAATTAGGTAAAAATTACCCAGCTACTTTAAAACTGATGTAGGGACTGAAAACCGGGTTTTCCAACTCCTGGTCCAGTGATCTCTTCATGATAGGTTGCTTCACAGGAAAACTGTCTTCCTCCTGTGGCATATTAAACATGACTGCAAATTATTTGCAAATCCTTCCCTCAAGTGGTGGAGTTTATTTTAATCTCAACCGGCCTTGGGACTTGCATTGACAAACAGAATATGACAGAAGTGATACTGTATAACTTCCAAGCCTAGGTCTCCAGAGCCTTGCAGCATTTACTCTTGCTCTCTTAGAATCTAGTTGCCACAGGAACTAGCCCAAGCTAACCTGCTAGAGGGGCCTCATGGGAAGAGCTCTGAGGCACCTTGGCCAACAGCCACAGCCAACCAAGAACCATGTGAGTGAGACCATCCTGGACTAGGTAGCCCTGAACTGGCCTGCTATGTGAAACCAAACACGCAAATGAACTCAGAGGATACTTCAGCTGTTCCTAATTTGCCAATCCATAGAATGGAGAGCCAATAATTTTTTTTTAAGGCACCGAATAAGGGGTTGTTTATTATGGAGTAATAAGTAACTGGTACCTTTGCTAAGAGGGAGACCACACACCTTGTCCCACTCTTTTGTTTCTCATTGTTCCAAGTGAGACATTTAAACATAAGAATAAATGCTTGTTCCTCTAACCATTGAGTTTTGGGTGGTTTGTAACAAAGCATTATTATGGTACTAGTTGACTAAGACCTTGGTTTTAGCAAGAGATTATGTAAATTTTCTTGAGGAAACGTACGTTGAATTGACACAACTTACTAGAGTCTCTGTGTTCAGAGTACTACCTTCAACACCTGTTAGATTGGGAAGAAAAATGTGGTGGCATGTAGAAAGTACCAAAAAGAAAAGAAAAAAGGACAAAGGTTCTCCTTTTGAGCTGTTTCTACCCGTATATAAGTAAAACTCCAGTCTTCTGAGCGTTTTCTTCGTTTTCGACATACTCGAGTACCAATACAGCTATTGATTGTTTAATATATTTTAGTTGATTTAATAATTAAACAGAGGCTATGTATTTTAGTCTTCTTAGAGTCATATATCTATGAAAGAAAAAATGTATATAAAAATTAGAATATTGGGCTGGGTGCGGTGGCTCACGCCTGTAATCCCAGCACTTTGGGAGGCTGAGGTGGGTGTATCAGAAGGTCAAGAGATTGAGACCATCCTAGCCAATATGGTGAAACCCCGTCTCTACTAAAAATACAAAAATTAGCTGGACGTGGTGGCATGGGCCTGTAGTCCCAGCTACTCGGGAGGCTGAGGCAGGAGAATCGCTTGAACCCAGGAGGCGGAGGTTGCAGTGAGCCAAGATCACGGCACTGCACTGCAGCATGGTGACAGGGCAAGACTCAGTCTATATATATATACACACACCTATTGAAAGAGGTGCATCTACTTATCACTTAAATTATTTCAAAAGCCAATTTGTGGTATACTGAACTTAGAAGTTACTCTTCCCCAAAGGAGCTCCCCAATTCTCAAGTGTTGCTTCCTTTGAAAGAGCAATCAGAACACCCCAAAGCCTGCCCCCCATGGTCTGTTTCTCCATCATCTTCTGGGCAAAGTCCATAACATTGCTTGTGACATCAAGGCTTACTTCGGTTCACTCAGAACTGGGTTTATTGTTCTTTAGGGGGTAACTTCTTAGTTGCTATCACTGCAATCAAGTGATCTTAGAAGCAAATTGCCACTCATGTGCACACTTGAGAGTGTCACAATAGATATATTAATGTCCTGTCCTTGATTTTGATACCATATCCACTGTGGATGGCAGCTGATTATGGATAGAATATTGTGGCAAAGGCCATGATCTTCAGATGATGAAACTGAATGTTGGAGAGTCTGAGAATACCAGCCCCCAAAACTGTCACCTCACAAGGCCAAGCAGTGAAAAATAAAGAAGATAAGAAAAATAAATAAACTCTTTAAAAAGAAGAGTTTAGATGAAGGAAGATGTTTACTATGAAGACACTTCCAAAAAACAGAAACTTAGTGACTGAGAGGCTCAATGGTTAAGGTTTTGGTTCAGTTCTCGGTTCTGACAATTATTAATTTTGTAACTTTGAGTAAGTTCACTGTACTTTCATATCACTCTGACTGCTCATCTATAAAATGGGGAAAATAATAGCTGTTATCTCCCTCACAAAGTTGCTGTGAAGACTGAAGGAAAACATACAAGCAAAACATTTAGCACATTCCTAGCACAAAGGAGGTGCTCCATAAAAAGTGGTTATTTTTATTATTACCAATATTTTATTTTGATACTATTATGACATCAAACAAAAGCTCCTGGAATTAGAATAAATGGACAGGACAATTAAGGCAAGCAGGAGGCAGCATCTGCAAAGATAAATGTGGTCCATGTGCCACAGTTGTTAACACACCTCTTCTCTGTGTTTAGATCTGAGTGAAGGCTGTTGCATGGCCATGACTGGGTATGGCTGTGCTGGTGATGACTCACCATGGAGTAGGATACGGGTAATAAGAGGAAGTCATGCTCCTGAGACAGCTCCCAGGACGGAGGTTGCTTGGCTTTCAGGAGGCAGCTGAGTAGGAACGGTGGACCCGGCAGCTGTGCTGCCCTATCCCTGTGGCTGGCTCAGCTTCTCTGACAGGGAGAGAACCTAAGTCTACGCTGTGGTGGCTGTCCATAGGGGAATGTCACAGAGCACACTCTTTCTTCAACTTTCTCTTATCTAATCTAAGTGGTCTCCGTTATCATTTTCCCAGGGAAACATCAGCTCAGGGGATTTGATTGATAGAAAAGGAGTGAGGAAGGGAATATGTGTGAAGGAAGCTAAAAGCCCATGGGGAGAGTATTGGACTTTCTGTGGAAGGGAAGTTTGAAGACGAGGCACCCATCAGGATGTACCCACACAGACCAAACACCTCTAGAATCCTGAGTCAGCATCTTCCCCTCATGCTGATTCCTACTCCCTGCCTCAACCAAAATTCCATTGTTCGCTGGCATCACTATTCCCCTAGTCATGCAGAAATGGAACTTGGAGCTCCTCTGTGGCTCTATTATAAACCCCTCCTCCATTCAACCCATTACCATGACTTTATTCCATACAGTTTTTCTTTCTACGCACTTCCCTCCCCTCTGCCATCCCGCTGCCTTCATCACTCCTGCAACACCAAACTAACCACTCTGTCTCTTGTCTTTATCCAATCCGTCCAGATCCCCAGTATCACACCAGCGTTTCTTAGATATTATTGTGTCTTGCCACACCTTTCCTCAAAAGCCTTATTTTCCCCAATGCTTTCTTTTCTAATGTATGAAGTTCTGACTTTTCTTTATGACTTTCATGATTCCCCACCAGCTGGCTCCAGGGGGCACAATGGCTTTACTCCACTTCTCCACACCCACCCTCATCCCAGCAAGTGCACCATGGCCCTGGCACAGTGCTGATGGAATCTGAAAATATCGCCAGGGAATCATTTGCAAGACTATCCTAATAAATTACATTTTTTTTTTCCTGGAATGGGGAAACAAGGGACAGAGGGTGAAACACTTTCCCCAAAAAATGTGCTTGCCTCACTGAGACCACAGGTAAGGGCTTAATATGATGTGAGAAAGAGGATTTCTAACTTGGAATGTAATTCATTTCCTTGAATATTTAGAAAGCATCTTGGATGGGCAGGAATGAAAACCAGACACTGTACCTGCCATGACATAGTTTTCAATCAATAAGGAGATGAAGAGGCAAGCTACCAGTGTAACAGAAAGCAGAATGAAAGAAAGAGGGACTCAGTAAAGCCTTGTTCTTTTGTTGAAGGCATGAGATCCTATGAGGTAGGCATGGGCAAGTATTACCTTCATTTTCCAGATGACAAAACTTGCTTACCTGCCCCAGAGTTTAAGTGGCTTGCTTATTGTCACAGAGCTAATAATTAGCAGATTAGGGTCTCCTAGCTGGGTGATCTTTTGAATGCATGCCTCTGCCAGCAGCCAGCAGAGCTATGAAACACCGAAAGAAACAATTAAGCCTGCTTGGGAACAGTGTGAACGGGCATGGAGCTGGGAGGTCTCCTGGGAAAGGTGGCATTTGACCTGGGAATTGATGAATCCCAGAAAAGCCAATCAGAGAGGTGTGAAAACAAAACTAAAATGGAGACTGGGCCTGAAAAATTCCCAGGCAGACAAAGCCGAAGACCTTAAAAATAGCCATGTTCTTGCTAAAACTACAAACATAAGTGAAACTTAACTTGGGTCAATTTCCGATAAATGCTTATGACAGAAATAACAATTTAACCCCAGCCGATGATAAGTAGTCAACTAACATATGATTATGTGACTAGGGACTTTCCAAAAAGTTACTTTAAAAAGGCAATTATGTAACTGCAAACCAGTCAAATAATGTTTTATTTTGCTTCTGTAACTTCCCAGTAAATGCTTGCCTCTGACACTTTGTCATCGCAACATTAAACTTTTGTCAGTCTGGTGCTCCCCAATTCATGAATTGCTTCTTACTTAAATAAACTCTTTAAAATTTTACTGTGCCTCATATTTTTTAATAGAGAAGAAAGGAGAGAAGGAAGAATATTTTAGAAATAAAGGAACTTCACGGGCAGAGTCACAGTGCGAGACAAGAGGAGCAGACCAAGGGCAAGATTGCTGGGGGAGTGAGGACTCCCTCCCTCTTCTCCCCTGAGAAGCTGAGATAAAGGGGGAGGAGAAACCTGGGTGCCCCCTACTGATAAGCAGGCTCCACCCAGAGGCCAGTCCTGTGTGTCTGGGGACAAGGGGGAAAGAGCAGCAGAAGTGTCCCTTCTCCAAGATCAAGGAACGGGGGTGGGGGCAGAAGGGGGACCGTTTCCTGGACCCCAGTCCTCCAAATCAGCACCTAGAGTGGAACCAGGAACGATTCTGGAGCCACAGAGGAGAGACAGACGGTAAGTCCCCTTTTGGAGTCAGAGGCCTTGGGTGGGGTGTGAGGGTGACTGTGTGCAAATGTCCTGCCCCCACTGCAGGGGAGGGAACCTGAGGCTTACAGAGTAGAAAGGGGGAGAGAGAGGGAGGTAATGGGAGAGGGAGTGAGAAGTGGCACATTCAGGGGACAGGTTCATTCTGAAGCCCATCTGGGAAGACTGCCCTGAGATAAAAATATGTGTGTGGTGGCAGGGCGGGCAGCAAGGGTAACAAAATGGCCTGAGAAAACTCTCTTCAATGCACCGTTTCCTGCACCAGCTTCTCTCTCCTCCTTCTCCCTCCACTCACTTCAGGAAAGTGGGGACCAAAGTGAGGAAGAGCCGAGGGAACCCAGCCAGGCAGGTGGAATGGGGACTCTCTGGAGCCAAGAGGTAAGTGGCCTTCTCTCCTAGGGCTGGAATACACTGATGTTGTCACTCTGGGCTCTAAAATCCCACAAACATTCATCCCCTAACTGCCTGCTTCATCCTCACCCAAAACAGTTGACATGTTTTCTCATCTTCCAGGAGTTAAAGTAGGACTGGGTTTAGGAAGAGTTGGGATAATTATTTCTGTATAAAGTGACTATAACACTAACAGATGCATTCTCTCTCCCCTCTCCTCCTCCTCTTCCCATCCCTGTCTCTCAATCCCCTCCACCTTTTATCTTTCACCTCTTGGTTCCTCCCACAGAGCACTCCAGAGGAGAGGCTGCCCGTGGAAGGGAGCAGGCCATGGGCAGTGGCCAGGCGGCTGCTGACAGCTATCCAGGTTTTGGGCCTGCTCCTTTGTTTTTCTGTGCTTTTGTTCTACATCTTCCAGAACTGTGGCCCTCGTAAGCAAGATCCCAGACACCCTAACCCAGTCAGCCCTCACCCAGCCCTGGCACCTGGGCCCAGTCCCTGCTCCTGGGGCTTCTGTGCTCCCTGACCCTTGGGGTCCCCATTGTTCTTCCTCTCTGCGTCCTAACCATTTCTTTTTCATCAGCTCCCCGCTTAGTTACTCACCTGATGTTCTTTGCCTAGCCCCTTGGGAGAGCCCTGGTCTTTTTGCCTCTTCTTTCCCAGCTCTGAGCTTTTCCCCACAGGCCCCTGTGAGACATCTGTGTGTTTGGATCTCCGGGATCATTACCTGGCCTCTGGGAACACAAGTGTGGCCCCCTGCACCGACTTCTTTGGCTTTGCCTGTGGAAGGGTCAAAGGGACCTATAATTCTTTTCAGGAGCTTGCCACAAAGAACAAAAACCGACTTCGGAGAATACTGGGTAAGGAAAGCAGGGTAGAAGATGCTCTGTGCAAGTGGGTGCCTAGAATGACCATGACTACTCCAAACCCTATGTAGTTGTGGAACAACTGGTTTGTGCCATCCCAGGTGGGATTATATGGATGGATGATTGGAGATGATGGGGGAGTAAAAGAGGTAGGACGGCGGGAGCTGCCTGGATTTGCTCCTCTCTCACTGTTTCCTGTTGCCTTACCTTGGGTACCCTTCTTCCATTTCTCTTGGTCCCTCTCTGCATTTTTTTCTTTATCTGATTTCCATCTTCTTTGCTTCTCCATGTATCCATAATTACTCCATTCTCTCCAACTTGTCCCTTTTAGCAAGCTCCATCTTTGTTGCTTCCTCCAAATGTTCAGTTTCTATCCTATGCATGGTGTCTTCCTCCACAAGCATCTCCTCAGCACCTCCTGCATTTCAATTCTTTTGTCTGTCACTCTCATTCTCTAACCTCCAAAACCTCTAGTCTCCCAATGCCTCCTTTTCAACGTTATCCTCTCCCTCTCACCATGCCAAAGCTCCCCTCTCTCAAAATGATCTCTTGCTTCTTGCTTCTCCTTTGAAACCTTGGACCATGGCAAGCAAGTTGATCTGGAACAAGTGGGATGATAGAGATGGATGACTGAAGATGATGGATGATGGTGGAATGAAAGGGGTAGGAGAGTGGGGTGGGAAGTGAGAGAGGGCTTCATCACTGTGCATAAGAGAAAAAGTGGGTAAGTACAAAGGATGTGTTGGAAGAATAGGAGAGCTGAGTTAATTGGCAGTGGAAGTAAAGTTCCTGCAGATGGGGGCTGGAGAGGAAAACTGCTAGGACTGAGAGGAAAACCAGAATGATACACTGTAACTGTGTAGGAGGTTGGAAGTGCGTCCCAGGAAGTTGGTGGATGGTGATGAGGATTTGGGAATAAGAACATATAAGATAGGCATGCGTTTCCAGTGCAAGGGAACCTAAAGAATGTGTTGACACTATCAATTAGAATCTGGGAAAAATAATGCCCCCCTCTGCCCCCCTTTTTTGATGGGGAAAGAGTGGGAGGTGGACTCTCTTTGGGTAGATGGATACTTTCAGGGAAGGCTCAGAGATAAAAAGAAAAAATATGCTCAGGATAAATTCTATTGCCTACAGTGGGATGAATAGATTTCAGGGGGACTGAGGGTGGAAAGAGTGTTAGATATTAGAGGGTGGATGATTCGGAGAGACTTGCATTTGATTATTGTAGTGTGTTTGTTTGTTTCCTGGGATCAATGGATGAGAAGTCTGGACTAGGAGAGTCCTCTCCTGTTTCTTCTCTTTGCTAAACCTTTACTTATGAGTTTTCTTCTCTCCAATTCCTTAAAGTTTTCTAGTTCCCTGAATTTGTCTGATTTCTTCAGTCATTTCTTTCTTTCCTGTCTTTCATTTCTCTCTTTTATCCTTTGCCCATATCCCACTTATTGCTACCTGTCTCTTTTCGTCCCTGTCTTTTCCTTCTTGATTTCTTTCCCACATTTCTTTTATTTTCCATATTGTCTTCTTCTCCTCATTCTCTTTCCCTGCTTTCATCATTTCATCAAGTTGGTCTATCCCAAATTGGGCAGTGCTCTCATCCTTCTTATTTTCCTCTCTATTCCTCCCCCTCCTTCCATCTTCTGTGGGAGTCTTTCTTTCCTGTAAGCTCTCTGTCTCCCACCCTCCCTCTTTGCCTCTACACCAGTTGCCACTCCTTTAATTCTCCTGCCGACACAAAGAGTCAAACTCTGTAAAATATTTGAAAAGATTTATTTTGAGCCAAATATGAGTGAAAATGGCCTGTGATACAGCCCTCAGGAGATCCTGAGAACATGTGCCCAAGGTGGCCGGGGCACAGCTTGGTTTTATACATTTTAGCACGAGACATCAATCAAATACATTTAAGAAATACATTGGTTTGGTCCAGAAAGGTGGAACAACTCAAAGGGGCAGGGGTGGCTTACAGGCTATGGGTGAATTTAAACATTTCCGGGTTGATGGTTGAGTTTGTCTAAAGATCTGGGATAGATAGAAAGGAAATGTTCAGGGTAAGATAAAGATTGTGGAGACCAAAGTTCTTTTGAAGTCTTATAGTGGCTGCCCTTAGAGACAATAGGTGACAAGTGTTTCCTGTTTAGATCTTAGTTAATCAAAAGATCTAGCTATGTTAACACAGATATGTTAATAGCTAATAGAGATTCTTTATAGATGCAAATTTTCCTCCACAAAGAACAGCTTTGTAGGGTCATTTTAAAATATGGCAAAGAATCATGTTTGGGGGTAAAATATTTTTATTTTCTTCTTTGTCTCATAATGTTATGCCAGAATCAGGTTGGAAAGTAAATCATGTTACATGGGGTTAAATAAAACCCATCTGATGAGAACTTATGATATAGGGCATGACTCCCCAGACCCCTTTGATAGGAATTTGGGCAAGATAAAAATAAAATCAGAGTTTAGTCCTCACTCCCATGCTTCCTTTCTAGAGGCCCGGAATTCCTGGTACTCAGGCTCTGGGGAGGAGAAAGCCTTCCAGTTCTACAACTCCTGCATGGATACACGTGCCATTGAAGCTGCAGGGACTGGTCCCCTCAGACAAGTTATTGAGGAGGTGAGAAAAGCTGGGATACTAACTTTTCTGGACACATAACATATGGGACCAATGCATGCTTAGGGCTGCCATTTTTTTCCTAGGGGGTGGATCTTCTTCCTAGGGCCCCCCAAGTTCTAGGAGAGAGATGGAGATGGAAATGGTTATGCCCTGTGGAAATATCAGGACCTTGGGAGAAGGCAGATAAAAAAGGACAGATGTGGCGCCCTAGAGGAATCAAGGCGCCCAGGGCAGAGGTCAGGCAGTAGCAGCTGTGTAAGAGACGACCAAGACAATGAGGGATGGGCTCCACAGATCCTATGCTCAGCCCTTTCTCTCTCCTTTAAAGCTTGGAGGCTGGCGCATCTCTGGTAACTGGACTTCCTTAAACTTTAACCGAACGCTGAGACTTCTCATGAGTCAATATGGCCATTTCCCTTTCTTCAGAGCCTACCTGGGACCTCATCCTGCCTCGCCACACACACCAGTCATCCAGGTGAGGGATGCACTGGCAAAGATACAGTTGGACCTGGCCTGACTCCATCTCTAGTCAATCATCCCTTAGAGGAAGGTTGCAGGTTGGGAAGAGAGGACACCTGTGTGATATAGGAAACAACCCAACCTTAAGGGAAAATTATTGATATGAAAGTCAGGGACATTAGCTGGGGGTGGGAAATGGAGCAGCAGAGCCAGTGCTGGGAAGACAGAAGTAGGCCTGGTCTTTCTTACTGTAAATCTGGATTAATCTCAGAGCCCCTTAACTAGTCCTCCTATCTCTAGGATTGCTCTCATTTTATTTACTCTTTATTTTTACTAGAGGGAACTTTTCTAAACCAAGGGCTAACTATACTACTGTCTGTATTTAAATGCTTGTCAATGACCCAGTGGCTTGCCAGGTCATCAGAATCTAGTCCCTAATCTTTAGTAAAGCTTTGCAAGCACCTTGTGATCTGACCCTTACACACTTCTCCAGCCTTATCTCCTGTACATTCCTTCTCTCTCTTACCCCCAAGCCATGCTGACTCACTGCTACTTCCAGGAATATTTCTTAGTTCTTTGCCTATGCTGCTCCCTGTGCCTGCAACCATCCCCCACACTGAACCTGGAAAACTTACATGTTTTTCAAATGTTGGCTTTATTATCTCTTCCAGGAAGTCTTCACCGACACCCTGGTTATGAGTTAGATGAAGCCTTTCTCTCGCTTTTCTCATTTCCTCATGCTCTCAGCATTTATCACTCTGTGTTGAACATTGTGAGCCTCCTTAGAAAAGGACCATGCTTTATTTGCCTTTGTTCCTTAGGACCTAGCACAGGGCCAGGCAGCTAGAGGCTTTTGTCAGGTATATGTTGAGTGAGTAACTAAATAAAAACACTGGAGCTGTCACTATTGTGGTTAATGTAATGCTATCTGCATATTTGGACCCTACTGTCAAAAGAGCCACAAAATTACTAGAGGATAAGTACAAAAGAATTGATTATCATTATGAGGTGTTCTAAAATTCAGTTCTAAACAGTGTGCTCAGGAGTTTAACTGATGTAGTCTTTGGGGGCCAGTAAAGATCTGGTTAAGAAGAGGCCCAGAGAGGAGAGAATGAGAGAAAGCGAACTAAGCAAGCCTTGAAACATGGTTAATTCACACAAGTGGAGGTGAAGCTATGGGGTGTTGGAAATCCTGAGCCAGGGGGAGGACCTGGAATGATGTGATTCCTCCATGGGGTCAGTGAGGACGCTGGTCTATTAACTGAGGATTTGGGAGGCAGAGTGGGGTGCAGTGGGAGATAAAAGTGAGACTGAAGACATAAGGTTGAGCCTGATTATTTCTAAGAAGTCAGGCAGAGGTGAAACATTTGACATAATAGAAAAAAAAAAAAAAAAGAGCTACTGAGGCCATCCAACTGTTAGGACAATTGTGCATACAGCAAATATTTTGCTGGTTGTGCATAGTCAGCAGTTTTGAATGTCAGTCTGGGAGTGTCGAGGAAACTAAATGAGCATTTTTTGAGGCCCTGAGATAGAGGTAGAAACGGAAAGGAAGAGCCAGGCACAAGGATTTAGGCAACTTCACCAAAGTGATGATAGTCCATGCTGTTTCTAGAGGATTTGGTGACTGATTGGATATAAATAAAGAAAGTGGGGGATTACACAATGATCCCATTGTTTTGATTTAGTGTGAATGGGAGAAGGGTGGTTATCATCAGTGTGAGCCTAGATAGTCTCTTGGGTTAAAAGCAGGTAGGAAAGATGGACTACAGAAGGAGAACTTCAAAGACTGAGGGCAGAAGGGAGCCAGGGAAGAGTGAGTACAGTTGGAGAGATGGGAGCTAGACCAGTATGGTGGGCCACAAAGGAAAGAAAAGGAGCTTCAGGAAGGAGGGGTCAGCTCAGAGAACAAGGAATGAGAAGACACCCTTGGATACCTAAAGATACTTTCCAAACAGTTATGGCAGTGGACACAGACTGTACAGAGCTTAGGAGGAAGGTAAGAAAGTGGAAACAGTGGGCATAGATGCTTTTTTGTTCCTTGAACTGTGGACATACAATGTAGCAAAAGGGTCAAGTGAAAGTTTTTTTCAAGACAGAAGGAAAAGTATATGGCTCAAGATAAGAGTGGGATATTGAAATTGGAGAAGAAAAGGGAAAGGGTAGAAGCAAAGATCTTCAGAATAGAATCAAGGATTCATCAGGGCCAGACTAAGGTGAAATATACATGGTGCTTACCTGGGGTGCTAATTTAAGAAGGTCCCTAAAACTCAGTATCATGATAAATAGTATTTTAATACACATTCCTAAAAAAATCAAAATCAATGCAACAATACATGATGAACCAAAATATCAAACTTTTCTTCATTATGAATTTTTTGACAAAAGATTATGCTTTTTTCCCCAAAATGGAAAAAATTCTATGTGAATCATTTTGAAAATACTAATGATTTTTCTTTTCAAAATGAATCAAAAATACACTGAGGACTTTTCTTGAACACAACATGATTCTTTTCAAAATTGACTAAAAGTATGTTTTTTGGGAGAAAAAAGTCCATGATAAGCAAAGTTTTGAGATTTTATTTATCATACATTTTTGGTAGTAATTTTGATTTTTTAAAATGTTAATTAAGTATTCATCTTGATTACTGAGTTTTTTTTAAAAAAGAGTTTATTTGAGCAAAGACTGATTTGTGAATTGGGCAGCATCCTGAAGGAGTAGAGGTTCAGAGAGCTCCACCCAACAATGTAGGCAGGCAGTATTTACAGAAAGAGGAAGTGACACCCAGAAACAACTTGATTGGTTACAGCTTAGCAATTGTCTTTAATGGACATGGGCTGATCACTTGACAGCCTATGGTTGCGTGAAGATCAACTGCTATGGCTGGCTGAGACGGAGCTACCTATTGCAAGAATATACTCTTAAGTTAGGTTGCAGTTTGATTACTGAGTTTTTGGTGTGTCTTAGATTTTGTACCTGGGACAAGTTCCTCACTTCACTCACCCTGGCGTTGTTCCTGAGACAAAGAATAGCTCCTTTTAGGATGCTGATTATTATGCTTCTGCCTTACTTGGCACACCCACATTGGTTGTAATACTCACCATCTCTTCCCATTCTCACATCTGGACTCTTCTCATGCCCCTCAACCCCTAATCCCTTCCTTTCTTTGTACTCTTGCTTCTCTTCTGTCCAGTCTTTAGGTCCATCTCCCAAGGCCATCTCCCATGGTATATTCCCCACCTCCCCACGCCTGCCCTCTCCATCTGCCATGCTCCCTGCTTCTCTCCAGTCTCTCTTGTGTCCAGATAGACCAGCCAGAATTTGATGTTCCCCTCAAGCAAGATCAGGAACAGAAGACCTATGCCCAGGTAAGATGGCACATGGACAAAGGCCCTGCCCTCTGAGGCCAGGAGAAAGGTGGGCACCTCTGGCACCTGTGACTGACATTTCCTTCCTCCAGATCTTTCGGGAATACCTGACTTACTTAAATCAGCTGGGAACCTTGCTGGGAGGAGACCCAAACAAGGTGCAAGAACACGCTTTCAGGTCCCTCATCATCACTTCACGGCTGTTCCAGTTTCTGAGGCCCCTGGAGCAGCGGCGGGCACAGGGCAAGCTCTTCCAGATGGTCACTATCGACCAGCTCAAGGTGCCTGGAACTGGGGGCCAGAAGACTGTGGGCATGGGAACCTTCCTCCCAAACATTACCTCATTTCCTTCTTCCTCCTAGTGCCCTTAATTCCTTTTCATTCTGTCTCTGGCTCCATCTCCTCCTCCAATTAGCCTCTTTTCTTCTTTTTCTCACACCCAAGGGGAAGCCCTTTCCCCTTCCTTCTCTTTTCCTTCTCCCCCTCAGCTTTGTGTCCCTCCTCTAAGGAAATTGCCCCTGCCATCGACTGGTTGTCCTGCTTGCAAGCAACATTCACACCGATGTCCCTGAGCCCCTCTCAGTCCCTCGTGGTCCATGATGTGGAATATTTGAAAAACATGTCACAACTGGTGGAGGAGATGCTGCTAAAGCAGAGGTTTGCCCCAGGTGGGATTGGGGAGATCATGGAAACGGAGGAGAGCCTGTGTACCATAGATCTTGGGGGCAGAGGAAACCTTGGGGAAGGCAGGCTGGTAAGGGCCTCCCAGGAAGATAAGAGGAACTTGCTACCTGTGGGGGCAGAGAAGCGTAGGGTGGGTGGCACAGAGAGGATGGAGGGATGTGTCTTGGGAGCACGAGTAAGGGAGGATACACACGACATGAAGAATGGAGGGTCAGCCAAGACACAAGGTCTGCTGAGAGTAGAACACCAGCCAGTCAAGAGCCTCTGAGCTGTAGAAGATGCTGGAAGACCCAGACACAGAGGACAGTTGAGTGCATGTATGTCTTTTTAGCAGCTGAGGACTGTGGGCTGGAGGAGGAGGCACATGAGATGAGGAGATGAAGATGGTGAAGGCTGGGGGTGCTTAGGGGAAGAAAACAAGAGGAGGGCCCATTCCTCAGGTGTGGTGTGAGGATTCTGGAGCTCTTATGGGAAACAATGTCTAAGAGCATTTCTGCTAGTATCAGGAAATCAAGGGGGTGTTGGGGTTGTGGACATGAGAGAGTGGCTCTTTGTTAGGGTCTCTGCCTCCTCTGATCCCTGGGTGGCTACCACCTGAAAGCAGTGGATTTCTTCCAAGGGCTTGGGCCTAAGGGCCTTCTTCATGGTGGTAGCAGCATCTAGAAATCCTTTTTGAGGGAGGTAGCTGCCCGTTCACATGGGAGTGAGGAGGCTTACATAAGGGTGCAATGCAGTTCTGGCAGGAGCATTGCCGGTGGAGCAGAGAGGAGTCACAGAGACCAGCTTACTTCTGCTTGTGAGATACATCTGAGGACAACCTGAGATACCTTGACTGTGGAAGTAGAATCTGTTTCATGACATGAGTCCAGACTCCATCTAGCCCAGAACTTTCTTTCCCTGTGACTTTGAAGGCTGCTTCTTCATCTAGTTTTTTTACTAAGGAGCTAGATCCCACCCAACCTACACCACGAAAAGCTCTTTTTGACTTGGGTGCAATGTTAAAACAGTTATTAATACAGAGGAGAAGGGGCTGCCTTCAGGAGGATCAAGGTGACTTATATAAGAGGAGGCTCTTTTTGAGGCATCCCCAGATTCCTGGGGTATATGTGTGGGTCTCTTTTGTCTCCATAGGGACTTTCTGCAGAGCCACATGATCTTAGGGCTGGTGGGGACCCTTTCTCCAGCCCTAGACAGTCAATTCCAGAAGGCACGCAGAAAGCTCAGCCAGAAACTGCGGGAACTGACAGAGCAACCACCCATGGTGAGGAGAGGAGCGGGCGTATTTGCCCAGATACTCGAAAGGAGTATCTACTCTTTTGAGGGGTAAATGTTGGCATCTGTCTCTCAGGGAGGGGGCCACGATGGTAGATGCCCCTCCATGTCTTGGCTTTCCACAGAAGCAGGCAAGTTGGACAGACAAAGTTTAACTTGAAAACCAAGATACCATGTGCCAGACCTTCAGGCACACATCTCCCAGCCTGACTACTTCTCTGGCTTCTTGCTGGGTGTTTGAGCTCAAATATAAAACTCTGAAATTGTCAAGGACTGCCCTTTCTTTGTCATTACGCTTATACTATTTGCTCAGGATAACTTGGACTTAGAGCTTACAATTTATTAGGATGAGAGAGAGAGATGTTAAGCAGTGGCCTTCCTTAATATCTAGTTGATTTTATGTTCAAACATGCTTCACAAAGAGTTTATCTCTGATATCCAGTGGGATCCATTGGGCCACATGTAGGCTTTGTGGCACAGATGTGGATATAGCTGAGGAGGGGCCTGGGTAGAAAATGCACTTCACTCACCAGAGTCTACTTATTACATAAGACACAGAGATGCTCCTTTGCTGAGAATCTTGAAATCCCAAGTTGGATATATCCAAAAGCGAGCAGAAGAGTTTAGTACATTGGATATGTCCCAACCTCAGTGAAGGCTTCAGGTTAGTCTTAAAAATCACTGGATTTTTTTTTCTTAGTAATTTGTGGGCCATTTCCCTGCCTTGGAGAAACTCTCTGCTTTGGCAACCTAAAATTGCTGTGGAATTCAGAGAAGGAAAAGGCATTCACTGGGACTGGAATGTAGTTATTGCTTATCAAGAGCTAATGATGCGCTAGACACTCTTTGAAAACCTTTAGATCTATTAGCTGATTTAATCTTTACAATTCCATGAGGTACCATGGGTGCCATTTTGTTCCTGTTTTAAAGATGAGGAAACAGAGGCACGAAAGTTAAGGAAGTTGCTCAGGTATGACAGTAAGTTAGTGAAGTGAGGATTTGAACCCTGGCAGTCTGGCTCCAGGGTCTGTGTTGTTTGCTCATTGTGCTTAAAAAGCAGTCTTCCTGAGGAGCATCACTTGGGTTGGAGAGTCGCCAAGAAGCTTCTGCCCAGCTTTTCTCTTGATTCAGGTGAAGCAGACCAGAGCCCCAAGTTATCTTAATTGGGATTGCTACAAAATCCTGGCAACAAACAGCTACCTATAAACGCCAGCACCATAGCCTCATGGCACTTCTTGGAGGTTGTAAGAGTGCTAATGTTGAGGCTCAGGCTTAAAGAATACAGAAGGCTTAGATGTCCTGAAGCCATTATCTTTTCTATTAGGACACGTAATTGTCCTTGGGCTTAAAAGTTGAATTAATCTCTGCCAACAAATAGTTGTGTGACCTTGGGGAAGCCACTTCCCCTTTCTGCGACAATAGTATAAAAGATGACACTTAATGATAATAGCTGATATACATGGAGTAGTCATTGTCTGTTAGCACTTAGGACAGGTTATTTCGTTTAAATCTTCCAGAAACACTTGGAGGTTTACAATCCCTGTTTCTCAGATGCAAAAATAGGCTTAGAAAGGTCAAGAAACTTTCCCAAGACCACACAGCTCACAAGTAAATGAACAGACTCCAAAACAGATGTTTTGGCTCATAAAGTCATGTTTTTAACCACACACTGTACAGGATTGAGAAATAAGTAGGTGCTACAAACAAAGGTTAGAAAACTTTTTTATAAAGGGCAAGATAGTAAATACTGACTTTGTGATCCATAAATGGTTGGTGTTACAACTGCTCAACTCTGTCCCTGCAGTGCAAAAACAGCTATACACTAAGTAAATGGATAGGTATGGCTGTGTTCGCAGGGGATCCTAATTTAGACAGCAGATATGGGGATCCTGATTTAGACAGCAGATATTTTTGGAGTTCCCGAGAGGGAGAGATCAGGGAGCATTTGAAGGATCAGTGGGATCTCTGTGCAGGAGGTGGAACCGACAAAAAGTTTAGAGAGAGGAAGAAGTTTTCTGGTGAAGAAAGGGGTATCATCTCATTGGGATAGGGCAGGAGGCAGGCTGGCTAAAACTTGGTGCAGAGTGAAGGATCCTCCTGGTGGCTCTGGCTGAGAGGGGAAGACTAGGCTTGCATGGCAGGCTGTGTCCACTGATGCCCGTGGAGCATGCTCCGGGTGTTTGAGAATCAGCAAGGAAGCCAGGGCACCTGGATCAGAGTGATTAGGACAATAGTGGGGAGGGAATCAGAGCAGGAAGGAGAGAACCATACAAGGTCTGGTAGGTCACTGAAGGACTTTTGCTTCTCTCTCTATGAAATAGAGACATGCAGAGGGATTTATCTCATTTGTATTTTAAAAGAACATATTTTAAGGTTAGCAATGGGATGTCCTGATGATGAGTGATGTGAGAGGAAGAATGGAATCAAAGACATGACCTAGAGTTTGGCCTTGATATGATCAAAATGTTTGGTTCAATTCAGTGGCCATTAATTACCGACTTCTGATCATATTCTTTTGAATGAATTATACTCTATAGTGCCCTTATACAGAAGATTTCTAAATCTCATTATTGGACCATCTTTGGATGATTAGTTTTGAATAGAGTTATAGTCAATGAAAATGGCTGTTAAGTCAGGTTTTCTTTTGTGAAATTTAGGAAGGTGGGTTTTGAGAAGTAAAAGCAGAACTTCACATTTGTGATGATTAAATGTGAATGATTTATATTCAGCCCAACATCTCAATTTATTCAGGTCTTCCAGCTTTGGATCATTTGCAGTTTTATTCAGTGTATCTTCATCCAGACTACTGTTAAGATCCTGAAGGGAGAAGGGCATTGGTCAGGTTATTGAAGACCTAGCTATGGATTTATGCATTCGTTTTTGTAACAAACATTTGTTGAGAACCTAGTGTACTTCAGGTACTTCTCCAGGCACTTGGAATGCAGCAATGAACAAAACAGACAAATAAATAACCTTGCCTTCAGCTGTATATCCTGGTGAAGGAAGAAAGGCAATAAACAAACTAATAAAATAATAAAATATGTTAGGTTGTGTTATGAAGGAAAGCAAAACAGGAAATGAGGAAAGGAAATGCTAAGTGAGTGGTAGTTAGGATTCTTAGTAGGAATGTCAGGGGAGGTCAAGTTAACTTGATATCATTCACCATTGATGTTTACTTATGATTTGGCCAGATGAGACTCCACTGTAATTGCACTGTCATTCAACATCAGTTTCTCTAATTCACTAGGACTCAATCTGTATTTTCCAAGAATGGCTAAATCAAGATAATGCCAACAGAGTGGGGTAGTGCCTTAGGGTACTTGAAAGGTATTATTTCACCTGATCCCCAAACCTGTGAGGAAGGTAGACTAGATGTTGTTTTCATTTTGACAACTGGTGTCACTGAATCACAGGGGTTTAAGTTAATAACTCAAACTTAGTAAGTGCTAATACTCTATTCAGTGGTAGGATGGTCGTGGTGCTTGAGGATGTATTTCGTCTATAGATGGGTTTTGTTAGCCTGTAGAATCTTTTGCAAACATTGAATTAATCACCAATATTCAAAAATTAGGATATGGCATGCCAGCATTCAGTTTTCCACCCTGTGTGTGTGTGTGTGCGCCCGCGCCAGGTTTCCACGCTCTGTGTGTGTGTGTGTGTGTGTGTGTGTGTGTGTGCGCGCGCGCACGTCTGTGAAGCTTGGGAAACACTGGACTAGCCTTCTCCTGTGGCGACAACTGACTGTCGCTACATGGCGCAGCTGGGGGCTGGGTGCGTTCTCTGTAGCCCCACCATGCCCTGTGGCTCTGATGTTGCCCTGCTGTTCTCTGTTATGCCTCCACATGGCCCCTATTGGAGTTTGGGGGTTCTGGTCTTTCATATGCCTTAGTTACACAAGACTTTTAGCCAGAGGAATTTTTATTATTTTGACATCATTTTTCTTCAGTGATCCTATCATAGTCCTTAGTAGTTACACATTATTTTCCAAGTGTTCAAAAACTGTCTAACGATTCGTTCTACAATTTTGCTTAGAAATTAACGTTAAAGTTTCCTGGTTGGCCTGTAATCCCTAAAATTTCCTTTCATCCTATAGAAGATTGGTCAAATTTTTGCTTCCCTCCGGACTTGTAGAATTTGTCCTGATTTCTATCATTTCTCAAATACTATTTGTGGTTCTGAGGTTACATGTGCAACTTTTTTTTTTTTTTTTTTTTTTTGGTGCCCTAAAATTAGTCCACTGAGTTTCTTTATCTTGGGTTTGAAATATTTTTTCTATTGTTTATATTTTGGAGACTTTTTTTTCTCTAATTCTATTTCTCTCCTTCTCTCTCTCTCTGTAACTCTCCCTTTGCAGTCAGTGTGGTATACACTACCATTCCACATCTTGAGAGACAGCTGTAGCAGTAGTCTGCAGTGGCGATTGTACTCTCCAGCAGTCAGGTCCCATGGCAAAGCATGTTGGAGAAATGATCAGGCTCCAGCAAAGGGCATCAGGAAACAAATCAAGAACAGGAGGGTGAGCAGGATAGGCAGATCCACACTTCCAAGCTCAAGTGAGCTCTCTTTTGATGCTGGTTGCTGCTCCAGGTGTAGCAACTGTCTGATAAGAGGTATTCCTGGAGCCAAGCTTGTCCAGCAGAATGTGGCTGGCAGATTCTCAACTTGGCCCTATAATTGCTTTCAGACCCGGATTTCCTTTTAGTTCCTGTTGTTTCAGAGCTCCAACTCATGCAGCATGAGAAGAATCTGAGCCTCTTCTCTTTATCAGAGACAAGGTTGGCCAGGTGCGGCGGCTCATGCCTGTAATCCCAGCACTTTGGGAGGCCAAGGCAGGTGGATCACTTGAGCCCAGGAGTTTGAGACCAGCCTGGCCAACATGGCAAAACTCCATCTCTGGTGGTAGCCACCTGTAATCCCAGCTACTTGGGAGACTGAACAGAAGACTCACTTGAACCCGGGAGGTGAAGATTGCAGTGAGCCGAGATCGCACCACTGTTCTCCAGCCTGGGTCACAGAGTGAGACTCTGTCACAAAATAGAAATAAAAATAAAAATAAAAATAGACAAGGTTAGCAGACCTCAAGGTGCAACAGAACACAGATGTGGGCAGCCAGGCCTGCAGCAACCTCCAAAATGATAACCTCTTTAACTGGTGGGTTCAGAAGTTTCTTCTTCAGTGACTACCAGACTGGCCTCTTTGGTCTGTTTCCTCTAGTGGGATGCACATAAACCGCCTCCGTTCCCAGGACCAGCCTAGCTCCTGCAGAGAGAGTATTAGTGGCACCCTTCCTACCTTCCCTGTGGACAGGTCTTTGGGAAGTAAAAAAATCACAGGAATAAAGTTTTGAGGCTTCATCCTGCCTAACCCAAATTAGCATATTAGCTGGTATTTATCAGTTCCAGCTCAGCTTTCCCTCAAGCCAGCTACCTCCTCCTGCCCCTGGGTTCCTTGAGTTTGTGTCTCCATTTACCCTGTGTCATCTCTGGGTTTACACCTTGGTCAAGTTTTCAAAGCCATTCAAGCCTACCGCCAAGACCTTCTCAGCGTCTGTCTCTTATGTTTCTCATTCTCGAGGTCCTCAGCTGGCACTGCCCTCTTGGGTGTTTGTCCATGGCCTCCTGCCTCTGCAGTGAAAGCCCTCCACCTTCCCGTTCTATTCTCTCCTCTCTGACTTGGCTGGAAGTCTTCCAGCTCTATGAATTTATACAATGAGTCTTGTCTTGTGTCCTCTTTTCCTAGCAAACAATATGGCATCTAAAACCCAGTTCTACTCTGATAATTTTCTTCTTTATAAGATGCTACAGTATAATACACCATGCCCACCTGGAGAGAGGATAAGGGTGATGGTGGTAGAACAGACTTTCCATCTGCAATCTCCGTTTTGAGCAAAGAAGCATGGAGGATGGGAATCATTGCTGGGACCCTGGAGTAGAGTGGTTGGGAGGGGTGGGGGGGAACAGGGGGAACATCAGATTGCCGAGGTATGAGGTTTGGGTTCTCATCTTCTTCCCAGGAGCCTCTTGGTCCCCCAGAATGATGCCTCCTAGAGGCCTTGCTGTCAAATTCAATAGGCAATAACATGAAGGATTTGCTCAGCCAGGCTCATGAGACCAGCTCTGAGGAAGATGTGCTTATTTTGTACTGAGTGGTGATGTGCGTCACCCTAAGGGGTAGTAAACTGAGATGAATCCCAGAAAGTCCCGTCAAAAGAGCACCCTCTGGGAATGAAGATCTAGTGAAGACTGGGGAGACAGATGAGGAAAGAGCCCTGAACAGGAGCCACTCATTCCAGCTTTGTCTCCATAGCCCGCCCGCCCGCGATGGATGAAGTGCGTGGAGAAGACAGGCACGTTCTTCGAGCCCACGCTGGCGGCTTTGTTTGTTCGTGAGGCCTTTGACCCGAGCACCCGAAGTGCTGTATGTGAGAGCTCTTCCCAGCCCACATCCCTCCACCCCTTCCCACCCAACCCAGCCTTCCCTCATTCTATTAACTTTGACTTTCTCAGTGGTATGTGTGATTGGGGAATCAGGCAGTCAGAGAGAAGGGCCACTGAGAGATGGAACCCAAAGGCCTTCTCCATCCCTGGGGTGGAAACAGTTCAGCTTTAGGCCACAGAGTCTCCATGACATGCTCTCACTTGGACAAATCACCCAACTTTCCTGGTCTTGTGTTTCTTCAACCATCAAATGAGAAAATCGAGCCAGGCACGGTGGCTCATGCCTATAATCCGAGCACTTTGGGAGGCCGAAGCGGGCGGACCACCTGAGGTCAGGAGTTTGAGACCAGCCTGACCAACATGGAGAACCCCATCTCTACTAAAAATACAAAATTAGCTGGGTGTGGTGGTGCATGCCTGTAATCCCAGCTACTCGGGAGGCTGAGGCAGGACAATTGCTTGAACCCGGGAGGCGGAGGTTGCGGTGAGCAGAGATCATGCCATTGTACTCCAGCCTGGGCGACAAGAGTGAAACTTCATCTCAAAAACAAAAACAAAGACAAAACAACAACAACAACTAAAAAAAGGAAAATTGAACACTATCATCTCTAAGGCTCCTCCCTGTTATCTAAGATTTTTTTAACAACACATGACGTGACGTCAGAACGGATGACATAATCTTGCAGAGGGCAAATAAGTCAAATAAATCAACACTGAGTACTTTCTGAGTACCTACCACATGCCTGGGACTCCTTCAAGTGCTTTGCATGAACTACGTCATTTAGTTCCTGTTATTATCCTGATTTTATGCAAGAGGGAACTGAAGCAAAGAGAGGTTAAGTGACTTGCCCAAGGTCACACAGTTACCGAAAAGCAGAGACAGGGTTTGAACTCAGGCATTCTGATGCCAGAGCCCAGCCTCTTGATATTGCCTTTCATTTCCCTCCAAGAAAGGATTTACATGAGGTGGCAGGTGGCTGGGGAAGCAGTGAGTACACACTCAGGTTGTGAAGCCGGGGAGACATGGGGGACTGAGCTGAAGAGCTCAGGAGGATGAGGAGAGGGAGTGGACACTAAAAAAGATGGTGTGAAGACAAGGGCCCGGAGCCAGAGGAGAGAACGACAGCCCTCTCCTCCCTCTGCTTGCTGGGAGGTGTTCCTGCCCCCGGGAGTAAGGACACTGTCTTTCTCCCGCATGAGGCTACTATATCCCATGGAAAGGAACTATATCTCCCTGATGGCCCTCACAGATGGCCAGGCCCCACCTTCCCTTTGTGGGCTTGGCACTGCTTCCTTTCTCCACAGATCCTTTAGTTGCTTTAGTTGAGCTGCTGCTCAAGCAACAGCTGCAGCACAGGCAGCTCCTTGGGGCCAAGGTCTTTTCCAAGGGTCTTTTCCAGGCTGAGGCCTCTTCTGATCCTGTCCCCCTGTCCCCGGACCTCACTCCCACAGGCCATGGAATTATTCACTGCGATCCGGGATGCCCTCATCACTCGCCTCAGAAAGCTTCCTTGGATGAATGAGGAGACCCAGAACATGGCCCAGGACAAGGTCAGATCAGGCATCCTGGCTGGTATGGGAGCCTGTGCGGGGAATGGAGTATTGGACCAAGCGAGATGGGGACTGGAAACAAGTGCCAAAGGCCCCCTAGGCACAAGCTAAGTAGGGAAGCCACTGGGCTGCATACACACACTGGCAACAATGTGAGAGGCTTGGGAGGCAACAATGGGACAGAGCAACGAGTGGGAGAAATTCCCTCTGGTAGACTCGAAGAGTGTTCCTACCCCCTCTGTGTCTCTCTCCAGGTTGCTCAACTGCAGGTGGAGATGGGGGCTTCAGAATGGGCCCTGAAGCCAGAGCTGGCCCGACAAGAATACAGAGATGTGGGTCCCTGTGTTTTCCAGCTCCTTCTCAGTCCTTGACTTCTCCTCACTTCTCTGACCATCCTGAGTCTTTGTTGGACACTCAGTTTTCCCTGGGTGACTCAGCCCTGTCCTTGCCCTGGTGCTGGCTGGGGTCGATGGGGGAATATCCACACTGGGTCTTGCTGGCAGAAGAATAGAATCTTTTCAGGTCCCAATGCATGTCCCCACACACATGCATGCATCCTGTGACTTGTCTGGGCGTGTTCATCTGTGTGCTGATCTGTGTAAAGCCCCTGTGTGTTGTGTGGTGATGCCACCGGGTTGCTGTCTCCTAATCCCTGGATGCCTGTGTGTCAGGGCTTGCCTGTTTTGGGTCAAGTGGTCCCATTGGTGTATGTCAGCATGCATCTGTAGAAGTCTCTGTGTGCCCGAGTCACCTCCTGCCTCTTCCCCAGATACAACTTGGACCAAACTTCCTGCAGTCTGTCCTGAGCTGTGTCCGGTCCCTCCAAGCTAGAATTGTCCAGAGCTTCTTGCAGCCTTGCCCCCAACACAGGTATGAGTGCAGGGGAGGCACAGGCACTCCATCCTGGAGAGATCCATCCACGATTCGTAGGAAAGGAAGCCAGGGCTCAGGGCAGGCAGCCTGAATAGTAACGGCAGTTGGGAGGGACTGCGTAGGTCTCAGGGTGGCAGGGCAATATGTGGTGGGGGCTGGAGTTCACTTGTGCTCTTCCCACAGGTGGAAGGTGTCCCCTTGGGAGGTCAATGCTTACTATTCAATATCTGACCATGTGGTAGTCTTTCCAGCTGGACTCCTCCAACCCCCGTTCTTCCACCCTGGCTACCCCAGGTATGGGTTACTCTCTGAGGGTAGGTAGGGAGTTTCCCAAGAGGGGCCGACAGGTGTTATAATGAATGGGACTTACAGTTGGAGAATTGGGGTCAAAAATGCCAAAAGATTCTGGGGGTCAAACAAGCCCTTGTCTCCCTAGAGCTGTGAACTTTGGCGCTGCTGGCAGCATCATGGCCCACGAGCTGTTGCACATCTTCTACCAGCTCTGTGGGTAACAGGGGCCACTGGGAGGTGGGATTATAGGGAACCTGAGGGAAGGCCACAGGGGGGCCTAGAGGGGAAAGGGAGGTTATTTAAGGTTTGAGGTGGGGCAGTCCTGGGAACTTTGCCATGCTCCTGGGAGCTGGGTCAGTTTGTGGTACCACCCACATCTTCACCTCGGCAGCACCAACCCTATGTTCTCTTGCCCTGTTTTCAATAGTGCTGCCTGGCGGGTGCCCAGCCTGTGACACCCATGCCCTCCAGGAAGCTCTCCTGTGCCTGAAACGCCATTATGCTGCCTTTCCATTACCCAGCGGAACCTCCTTCAATGACTCCCTCACATTCTTGGAGAACGCTGCAGACGTGGGGGGGCTAGCCATTGCGCTGCAGGTATGCAAGTGTCAAGGGCCACAATTTATGTGCACTGGCAGACTAGAAAACATGTGCTCAAGTTTTCCTGCCACCCTTCCTGACGCAGGTACAGTTGCATGGATTTCTGCCCTTCACATCCCCCCTGAACAGACGGCAACCTGGGGATCCCCCTCCTACCCCAGAGATCTTCTGTTTTTAGGACATCTATAGGTCTTCTGGGAATTACTCTTTCTTCTGGCTCAGATCAACTTGTCAGTGCAGAGCCAGTGAGCAAGGGCCATGGGTTTTGGGTACTGTGTGGAGGGACTTACAAATGGCCACAGGTCTAGAGCCTGAGGGCCCTTCTCCACCCACCCCTACCCAGGCATACAGCAAGAGGCTGTTATGGCACCGTGGGGAGACCGTCCTGCCCCGCCTGGACTTCAGCCCCCAGCAGATCTTCTTTCGAAGCTATGCCCAGGTAGGTACAGCCACCTCCTGCCACAGCTTGCTTTATGTCAGTTTGAACGCCTTATTACTGAAGCTCATGGAACTCCCCTCCTTGGACACTCCGCCAAATACCCCAAACCCTCTGCTGCAGATGTCCTCACTGTCATCTTTTCTCATCCCTCCCTACCCCTTGGAATCACCCCTCAGATGACTACCGTTTCTTCTACCTAATTCAGCACCCCTACAACTCCAAAGGTAGAAAAAACTCTACTCCCAGGTTCCTCCAGGAGAGGAGACCAACTTTTTTCTCCTCTCATACCCCCAAAATGCAGATGCCTTAAAAATAAGCCTGTGGCTGGGCGCAGTGGCTCATGCCTGTAATCCTGGCACTTTGGGAGGCCGAGGCGGGTGGATCACTTGAGATCAGCATTTCAAGACCAGCCTGGCCAACATGGTGAAACCCCGTCTCTACAAAAAATACAAAACTTAGCTGGGCGTGGTGGCGGGCACCTGTAATCCCAGCTACTCGGGAGACTGAAGTACGAGAATCGCTTGAACCTGGGAGGCGGAGGTTGCAGTGAGCCAAGATCCTGCCACTGCACTCCAGGCGGGGCGATAGAGCAAGACTCAGTCTCAAAAAAAAAAAAATAAATAAAAATAAAAAGCCTGTGACAGGCTGACTGTATGCCACATTCCTCTTCAGACGCCTGACCTTAGGTATGGCGGCCACTTGACATCACCTCCTTAAGCACCCTCTGTTCCCTCAACAGACTCAGGTGTCAGGTCTTCAACACACTTAGATTAGACTTCACCCCAGAGCTCCTGTGCTAGACCCCACCTCTCGGTCACTGATAAATGGTATCATTATACAGCCCAGGCCCTCCTCCTGGACTACTATCACCAGATTAAGTGAACTATACATTTCAAATGCTCCATGTGGCCCTTGGAGCACTTGATCCCCTGTTCCCCTCTTTGTCTGCTGTCCCTGATCACCCCTTGTCACTAGGTCAGCCTTGTCTTGTGGACCCTCCTCCTTCAATGACCTCTCTTCCTGCTCAGGTGATGTGTAGGGAGCCCAGCCCCCAGGAATCTTACGACACTCACAGCCCTCCACACCTCCGAGTCCACGGGCCCCTCAGCAGCACCCCAGCCTTTGCCAGATACTTCCGCTGTGCACGTGGTACCCTCTTGAGCCCCTCCAGCCGCTGCCAGCTCTGGTAACTTGGTTACCGAAGATGCCACAGCACAGAAATATCGACCAACACCTCCCTGGTCACATCCATGGAATCAGAGCAAGATTTCCTTTCCACTTCTGTTCCAAAAATAAAAGCCGGCACTTGGCTTCTGCTTGTCTCTTAATGATTTGTTCCTGCTATGTTCTATGCCTAGAAGTCATTAACTATAGGGGAGAAAAATACCTGAAGTCAGAAAAGATAAGAGGGAGAAATGCCAAAAATATTTCATGGACACAAGAAAAGGAAAAAATCAACAATTGGTGACCTGGTGGGTTTGAAGACCACCCAGTGGACCAAAGATTGGACAATAAAGCAGTCTAGCTAAAGACGAGAAGGGCTTGGATTAAGTATCGGAAAGCTGCTCCCAATTGTTCTCAGAATTTTATTGTTATTTTATTGTCATTGCCTCCTGCCTCTAATCTGCTGTCCTGAACAAAACCAGGAGAGGTGTGGGAGAGAAGGATGTGAGTCTGCTGTCTCTGGCCCTGGGAGATGAAACTCCGAACCCGGAGAGGCAGTCAGTCAGCACTGATGGCAATTGGTAACTCTGATGCTGAACCCTGAGGTACAGTGATGGTAATCAGAGGCAGAGAGCCACGCCTGCATCTTCTTTGGGAGTTGTGACCTGAAGCCCATAAGGGAGGGAGGGTCAGTAAGTGAGCATGAAGTAGAGATGGATATTTAGGAATGTCGGCCTCAATGGCCCTCCTAAGAAAATCATGACACTGGCCAAACTAAAGCAGAAACCGAGGTGGAAAGAGGGCTTGTGAATAGATGACGTCTTGGACGACTTGTCTTCTTCTTGCTGGGCCATGTCCACCACCTGCCACATCTCACCCACTGAGGAGGCCACAAAGTGCTCTTCGAACTGTTCTTGATTCTGGTCTGGAACAGGGGAAAAGGATGAGAACTGAGCCCTGACCCTGGCCTGAACCAGAAAGGAGAAGTTAGAATAGGAAAAACACGTTGAAGCCTAGGGCTGCAGTCCCAATTGCCCATATCCTTGGCCTTGACCAGAGAGGGGATGCTATTTCTAGAGGTTTTTTCTGCTCTGTGTTCAACCACAGCCACAACTCAAACACACACACACACACACACACACACACACACACACACACACACACACCATTGCTAAGGCTAGCTGCCTCCTCTAGGGTTTCAGCACTAGGGGAGTCAGGGGCCACCTTGAAGCCAGGCAAATGCATCATGCTTACTCACACAGAAGTTGCATGCAAGCTCCGCTGGCCCATGGTGTTCCTTGACACTATTATGTCACACGACAACCATCAGCAGCTGGAGTTACCCCCAATAAACCAGACCTATGTCAGGTCTCACCCTAGCTTCATCAGTGACCTGGGGCCCGGCTTCACACAGACCTGACCCTGAGCTTCCAGACTCTCCTATCTTTTTTTCCACCTACCTGCAGAGGGCGTTTTCTCTGTCTGGCTCCCATCTTTGGGGCCTGAGCTCCCATTCAGAGGCTTCACCTGCAGCAGCAGCAAGATGGGAACCAGGAACGCTGCCCTGCAGAGCTGGGAGGCCAGGGGAGGCATGAATCTGCCCACTCACTGCCTTCAGCCGCCCCCTGCTCCCAGTGACCAGCAGGATCCCTGCACCTCCTGCCCCATTCCTGTCCTGGCCCTTACCCCTTTCCAGAGGCATTTTTTCCCCTTCCCTTCCATAGGACCTCTGACTTCACATGTTCTGTGACATCACAGCCATGGGCCTGACCTTCATTCCAGCTCACTAGAGCATTCCATGGCGAGGCACGAGAATAGAGCACAGCCAAAGGCATGGCAGAGGCTTCCAAGATGAACACAGTGGGTCATCCTGTATTTAGTAACATAAATGACTTAAGAGTTTGCAAGGTACATTCACATCCATTACACCATTAGATCCACGTAGCAACCAGGACTGCAAAATCATAGTGTTCTCATATCCATTATATGCATGAGGAAACTGAGGCTCAAAGAAAAAATGACTCTGTCACTCAAAATCACCCAAATATTAAGGGGCAGAAAAGGACTCTTGATTAACTTTTACTTTTAAATATGATATCTTCCCACTATTCCGTGTGGCCTTTCTGTAACAGAGTGGTTTGCATAGGATGAGGCCCAGAACAGGCGTGCCAGCCAGGATTCTCAAGTCGTGGGCATGAACATGCTGCTCTACATGAAGCATGGGTCTGCCAGAAAATAAAGATGGGAGGAGCACAGGGCAAGGATGGGCAAGGGCACATGCTCTGTGTGTGTATAAAAGACAGAGACAGGGAAACAGAGACAGGCATAGACAGGAAGAGACAGAGACATAGAAAAAGAGAAAGACACAGAGACAGGCAGAAACTGAGGGGTAGAGACAGAGAGAGATAGAGACGTACAGACAGAGAGACAGATGAAGACAGAGTGATCAGAGAGAGAGAGAGAGACAGAGCAGGGTGCCTTGCAGCCAGTAGAACCCATTCACACCCTCTCTTCACCCTCCCCTGGTTTTCCCCCTTTTCTAGCCTTTGCCCTCTTGTACCACCAGGCTGAAACAGCCTCTTCTTTCATTTTACACCTTTCTGTACTCTTAGACAGAAAGAAAAGGTTGTTAGAGACTCATCTCCAACCTTATTGCTGGCGGAAGGAGTTAGAGTCTGCAGAGAAGCCGCAGTGTGGCAGGGAGTCTAGGATCCCAAATAACAGATCTGGAAGAATCGTGCCTCAGTACCCGGATGTGCCTCCTGCCCATGAGCCTGGCGAGCACAGATCTGTTGGCAGCAACTGGCTGTGGGTAATCACCCCCAACTGCTTCTTGGGCAGAGATGGTTGGAGGGTTGTGAGTTAGGGAGACAGAATGAAGACCTTTTTTCAAAAACCAGCAACAGAGACGTGGGCCATGAGATGCAGGATGGCTGCTAAGACAGGTAAGAGGAGACTTTAGTCACTCCTGAACTCTCATAACCAGTTCACACTGCTCCTGCTCATCCATGCATACCAGACCTGAATGAAACACCACAGGCAGGTCCAAGGACACTGCGGAGACAGGCACCCTTTCCGCAAGAGCGAACTGCAGACAGAGAAACACACAAGGAGATGCTTTCCCACAGAGGTTACTTATGTCAGCAGACATGCCCACATGGATGCTCTCTCGCGTACGGCAGCACCATCTTTTACACTTCCTGATGGTCCAAGCCAGATGACGAGGGACTGGGGCGTGGTACAGGAGGTCACTTGAAGGTGAGTAAGGAAAGATTCAAGTAGGCAGGTGACCTTGCTCACCCCTACCTTGAACCCATTGACCTGAGATCCAAAGAATGATGCTTGAATGGAAAAAACCATCACTAATCTCCTCCCTCCTGGCTATTTTTGGGGGAGGAGCCTCTTGGTTTCCTGGCAAAAAGAGAAGCCATCTCCCGCTCTGTGGGAATGAATGGGTGGGGTGGCTGGGGTGAGAATTGCCTCCCGGGCAGGCTTGAGTGGAAATAACTGAGTTGTTTCCATTACTTCCATTTCCTTACCACCACCACCAGCCTGTCACCACCCCCGCACCCAGTGTTGAAAGAGATAAATTCTTGCAGAAAACAGGGAATCCCTTAAATACTTTTTCTTATTACAAAAGTATAAAATACAGAAAAATACAAAACCCCCAAAAGGCTAATGATTCCACCATCCAGTGATAATCACTTTGTTGTTTTTGAGATGGAGTCTCGCTCTTGCTGCACAGACTGGAGTGCAATGGCACGATCTCGGCTCACCCACAACCTCCGCCTCCTGGGTTCAAGTGATTCTCCTGTCTCAGCCTCCCGAGTAGCTGGGATTACAGGTGGCTGCCACCTTGTCCAGCTAATTTTTTTTTCTTTTTAATTTAGTAGAGACGGGGTTTCACCATGTTGGCCAGGCTGGTCTCTAACTCCTGACCTCGTGATGTGCCCACCTCGGCCTCCCAAAGTGCTGAGATGACAGGCATGAGCCACCGCACCTGGCCCTGAATCCTTTTCCTAGATGGCTGTGGCCACATGGGGTGGGAGTGTAATTCTTAAAAATGGAAATCTAGGAATTATGTTTCCTCCTCCTCCTTACTATGTTAGAATAAGAGGTCAGGCTGCTTTGGTGTGAAGGGTTCTGGGACCTGACAGTGTAGTTTGATGCCCCCAACCCAGTTCTCCCGGGTGCCTGGAGGCATTACTGACCGTGCATCAGCGGCAGGGAAGCTGTTCTCTGAAGGGGAGAGTTTGCAGGCGTCCTCACTTGCAGAAAGCTGAGAAAGGCATGAAAAGAAAGGAGAGAAAAGGAAAAATAGAATGGTAATGTTGAATATCACAAGAGGAAGAAACAGTAGGGAGAGAAGGCCAGGAGAGAACAGGAGAGATTCCAAATCTCTGGTCTACCAGCTGGGACTGCGGGGGACACCGTGGTTCTCACCCAGGCTACTTGTCCATGCCCTTCCCACTGGGGAGGACAAGGTAGGCAGAGAAGGGCAAGTGAGAGGGAGAAGGCCCAGGGATGGCGGTGGGAAGGGGAGGCCTGAGCACTGGGCCTCCCCTTTCTCTTCCCCAGACCCCTGGACAATGCCCTTGGCGGCAAGTCCCTGCACGCCTGCTCTGTGCAGCTCAGACTGGGCCAGCCTCCTCCCCTGCCGGCCCCCCACGTCCCAACCCCCCTGCTCCAGGACCAGCTTTATGGGTTGTAGTTTCCTTGGCAGGTGCTCCTTTCCTGGCCTGCCTTGCTTATCAAGGCATCTACAACCCCCACCTCACCCTTATCGCTCCCTCCATCTCCTTAGACTGGAAGTCACTCCACAAGGGCGTCACCCCCAGCGAGGCAGAAAAATGTCCCACAAATTGAGCCCTCCCCACTCCCAGTGAGAACATAATTCCACTGTATCTTTTTTTTTTTTTTAACTTTTCCTTCTGGCTTTTAATAAGAAAAAGATCAAAATGTTCCCCCTTTGGAAACATCAATGAATATTAGCTCCTCTTAGTTTCCCTATTTATTTTCCTTTCAATTCTTGTCCTTCTCTAAAGGTTATTTGGTCCATCCCTCAATCTCGGGAGCAGATCTCTCTTTCTTACAACAAAAGAAGGGGGCAGTCCCCACTCTTCAAGACCCCCAGAGGGAGGGTCCCAGCGTATCCTCACACTGGTCTCTCACATCTTTATAGCCAAAAGATTCCCAAGAAGGAACAAGTTCTGGAGAGTGGTTTGGAGCTGAGATCTCAAGTTCATGGCCAGTTCCAGTCTCGCCACTAGCCATGGGGCTTGGGGCCAACACACCCAAGGATTCTCACACAGAGAATTCTTCCTTGTTCTCATTTACCTGATACATCTATTGAGTGCATGCAATTCAATAATACTGATGTACCTCTTTGAAAACAATGAGAAGATAAATACAAGCTATCATATACAGAAGTCCCCTCTTAACCTCAGGGGATACATTCCAAGATGCCCCAGTGGATGCCAGGAACCTTAGATAGCACCAAACCCTGTGTATACTATCTTTTATCCTATATATATACATACATACCTACATATGATGAAATTTAATTTATAAATTAGGCACAGTTAAGAGTTTAGGCCAGGCACAGTGGCTCACACCTGTAATCCCAGCACTTCAGGAGGCTGAGGCAAGCAGATCACCTGAGATCAGGAGTTTGAGACCAGCCTGGCCAACATGGTGAAACCCTGTCTCTACTAAAAATAAAAAAATTAGCCGGGCGTGATGGTGGGCACCTGTAATCTCAGCTACTAGGGAGACTGCAGAAGGAGAATAGCTTGAACCTGGAAGGTGGAGGTTTCAGTGAGCCGAGATCACACCATTACTCTCCAGCCTGGGAGACAAAAGTGAAACTCTGTCTCAAAAAAAAAAAAGAGTTTAACAACAATAAAACAAAATAGAAAATTATAATAATATAGTTATGTGAATGCTCTCTCTCTCTCTCAAAATATGTTATAGTACTGTACCCACCTATTTTCCAACTGTGGCTGACCTTAGGTAACTGAACTGTAAGAGAGTGAAACTGTGGATAAGGGAAACTACTTAATATATAAAATATAATATAAAATATATAAAATTACTCAACATTACTCATTCCTCCTGGTGTTTCATTCCTGGAAAGAGTCCCAAACGTGGAATCATGATTTCTTTGTAATCTACCTTTGCCCAGTTTCTGCTGTTCAACCTCCATAGTAACTCAGGGCCCCTGGGGGCTCCTCTGGCCTGCCTCCCCAGGGACAAGAGAGCCTGCTCGGTGATGCTCCGGGAAGCTGACTGGTCACGGTCATGAGGAATTCTAACAGAGAGGGGTTGGCCTGGGAAGTAGGGGACAGAAACCCTCCTTTGAGATGCAGGGTTGAGGACAGAGATGACAAGACACATAAATGGGAAGCTCTGAGAAGAAGCCCGGGGGGTCTCTTGAGCCCACTTGTGGAAGGAGGATCAGCAGTGATTGAGTACTTGTGACACGTGCTTTACCGATGCTCCTGTGAGGCAGCATAGCTGTTACCCCAATTCCACAGGTTAGGAACTGAGACTGCAAAGTCTCACTAACTGTAAGGGATAAGAGGCAGGATTTGTACCAGGCTCTGCCTGACTCTTGAGCTGGAGGTCTTTACTTCCTCCTCTCCTTCATCCAACTAACCACACACCTTGCACCTTGTTTGTGGACCCACCTTCCATCCCTTTTCTTTTCCGAATTCCTCTGCCCTACCCCTCAGCTTCTCTGGGTCTCAACCATCCCAGCCCACAGTTAGGAACCTTCTTTCCCCTCCTCCTTTTCTTTTCCAAGGTGGTTCTGTGGCCCTGGGGCTCAGCTCTGCAAAGAGCTCCTCCCCCTCCAGGAAAAGCACTTCTCCCCAGGCAGGGCGCTCAGTCCCCTCAGCGCACCTGCATGCACACACACCACCTCACAACCACACACTGCATGCAGACACACCACCTCACAACCACACACTGCATGCACACACACACACACACACACACCATAGCCACACACTGTGCATACACGCACACCTCACAACCCACATACTGCATGCACACACACACCCACAAGCTGCATGCTGCATACACAAGTCATACAGGAGATAAACTCAGAATACCAGCCTCAAACAGACCCCATCTCTTGCTCAGCTGCTGTCATCCTTGACCTGTTTCTTTCACCACATTTCTATAATCTGCCAGCGCCTGCAAGGAGAAGCATGGGGGGTTTTCTATCTAAGGCAGAAGGGCCTAGGAGCCAACTCCAGAAACTTCTGCCCTCCTTTCTTGTCAGAGAACAAGACTGGGACCAGCAC
The DNA here is from genome assembly GCF_043159975.1 of Macaca nemestrina. Lineage (NCBI taxonomy): Eukaryota > Metazoa > Chordata > Mammalia > Primates > Cercopithecidae > Macaca > Macaca nemestrina. The sequence goes on from NC_092128.1 coordinate 15,855,406, forward strand.
CTGGACAAGCTTCATATGCTGCAGCAGAAGAGGTAGGTCCCAGAAGGATTCGTGGCCCTACCGCCGTGGTCATCAGTCCTTCTGACCCACCTGGGCCGGCTTCCCGAATAGAGCACCCCAGAATTCAGTGCCAGCCACTCGGACACACCCTTTCCTTCCAGGCCACCCAATGACGGAATCCCAGCTGGCCCCTTTTAGTGGTGGTGGAGGACGTGACTTTGGGCCACCCAGGGAAATCTTGAGGGTAGACCTAAGGACAGAGGCAGAATGACAGCCGAGGGGGAGTGAGAGGACCAAAAAGCACCAGAGGGAAGAAGCCAGGGTGTGTGGGATGGGGAGGGCAGGCAGAAGCAGGCTGCTGGAGAAGGGATGCACTCCTGTGGGTGGTGGAAGCACGATGAGGAAACACCATTGGTTTGAATGAAAGTGGATTGTGTGGGAAAGGGGAGGAGAGCTTTGTTTGGGGTAACACTGGTGCTGACCAGCTGAGGAGGGCAGCCCAGGTGACACTGGAGGGTTCTGAGTTCAGTCCATCTGCCTTTTATTGAGTCTACTGTGTGCAGAGGGGTGCTAGGTCCCAATGACACAAAGATTGAATGAGACTTGTGCCTGCTCCCGGAGAGCTCTCAGTTCGGGCAGGGCTAGCACACCTGCAGGTAAATCATTTCATGGCTTAGCCCTGAGGTCCAGTCCCAGGAAGAGCAGCTGGGGCAGGGACGAATCCTATGGGCAGCCTCCGCCTCCAAGTGTTTTGGGGCTTGCCTCCCGCCCAAGAGCTGCCTGAGGGGTGAGGTTGGTGAGCAGACATTAGCAGTCACAAAGGTCTCCCCTGTACTCCAGAAGATTCCTGTGCTTGGTTCAATGCCCTGCTGTCCTCGTCTTCAGATTCTTAATAATTTTGAACAAGGGGTCCTGCATTTGCAGGTTTACATTGGGCCTGGTCCCAAGTCCCTCTGAGCCCTCATACCGGCAAGCCCTCTGCTTCCTCACCTCCCCATCCCATACCTGCAGTGGAATTTTCACCTTCCTGCTTTAGAGTGGGACCCCGGGGTCTCTGAGAAAGTGAGACTCCAGCCCAAATCTGGACTCTCTGCAGAGGGGCAGTGGGGCTAGAGGGCCAGGGAGGCAAGGACTTTCTTTGTGCAGTGACCTCAGGATGGGGGTCAGTTTGCAAGCTCAGCCCTGACCACTCTGGGCTGGTCAGGGACACTGGGCTCCCTGGGACTGATTCCCTGGGTGAGAAGGGGCAGGGAACTGACTCCTCACAATGGCCCTTCCTAGGAGCACTGCTCTAACAGGTAAACCCAGGCCCCAACTTTAGATTAAAAGCTTCTTCTTTAAATGAAAACACTTTGGCTGGGTGTGGTGGCTCACACCTGTAATCCCAGCACTTTGGGAGGCTGAGGTGGGTGGATCACCTGAGGTCAGGAGTTCGAGACTAGCCTGGCCAACATGGTGAAACCCCCTCTCTACCAAAAATAAAAAATTAGTCAGGCATGGTAGTGGGAATCTGTAGTTCCAGCTACTTGGGAGGCTGAGGCAGGAGAATCGCTTGAACCTGGGAGGCGGAGGTTGCAGTGAGTTGAGATCACACCACTGCACTCCAGTCTGGGCAATAGAGTGAGACTCTGTCTCAAAAATAAATAAATAAATAAAATAAAAACACTTTTTCTCTCTGGCTCCTGGGGCTATTGAAACAGAAGGATTTGGAGGTGGGGACCTCAGAGGAGCCACTCATCGGCCTGTCCTTTCTGTTCTTCCCCCCACACCCTGTGCTTGCCTTTGGGGCCAATATACATATGTCTAGTCGGAGAGGCTTCAGCTTTATCTCTTGTTAGATTCAAATCTGGGTATGGTAGAAACAAAGATTAACAGAGGTCCTGGAGAATGAATATCTCAACCTGTTTTGCCTTGAGACACACCCAAATAAACAAGCTGTTTAGACCCTTGCATCTAAGGGTATCACACAGGAGAAACAGATACCCTGTAACTCACCCCACAACTCTCCACCCCCTGCAGGGATCTGTATCTAAATAACCGGAGGAGGCTGGGCGCAGTGTAATCTCAGCACTTTGTGAGGCCGAGACGGGCGGATTGCCTGAGCCCGGGAGTTCGAGATCAGCCTGGTCAACATGGCAAAACCCTGTCTCTACTAAAAATACAACAAATTAGCTGGGCGTGGTGGTGCGTGCCTGTAATCCCAGCTACTCGAGAGACTGAGGCACGAGAATTGCTTGAACCTGGGAGACAGAGGCTGCAGTGAGCTGAGATCGTACCACTGCACTCCAGCCTGGGCAACAGAGCAAGACTCTGCCTCAAAAAAACAAAACAAAACAAAACAAAACAAAACAAAACAAAACAAAAAAAACGAAAAAAAAAAAACCCCGAGGGAGTAGTCAGAACTTTAGTGCCTCACACATTTCACAAATTTCAAAATGCCTAAGAAAGATCTAGCAGTCGGTCCGTCCCTCCTCCCGCTCTGTTTTGGTCTCCCAGACTCCCCTTGGTTAAAGACAGTAGGCTCAGCAGGCCCAGGAGCAGGGGGACCACAGATGGAAGTGCCCTCTGTCCCGCTCTCCAACTATCCAGGATCTGAGACAGTTTCTCTGGTTAGATGAGTTCAGCCAAGCCTAGGGTCCTCTTCTCAGAGACTCTCACACCACTCTTTCCAGACCACAGGTTGTCTTCCTATTAATTCTTCCCCTTCAAGGGCCATCCTCACAGGAGAATCACCATGAAGTGAATTGCAAGGAAGGCCCTGGGGCTGACCCTTGCCCAAGTCCAGCCTCGGTCATTCGAGTCCAGTAGGCACTTCTTTCCAATTTGTCACTGCACACTGTGTGAGTCACATTGGTCTTAAAGAATGTCTCAGATCCCCTTTGCCCTTGGCCTCATTCTGCTCTGACTGTCTCTTCCAAACTCACGTTCACCTTTCCCCAGGATTCTAGAGTCTCCACTGCTTCGAGCAGCCAAGGAAAATGACCTGTCTGTTCTTAGGCAACTTCTACTGGACCGCACCTGTGACGTTCGACAAAGAGGTGGGATCTGGATTTAATGGGATGGAGGTGGGAGCAGAAGCACCTACCCCTCCTCCCCAAGACTTCGACTTTGTGAAATGGGGCCTTGGAGGGTGTCTCTGGAGCCTGAGGCCCCTTCCTCAAGGGAATCTGAAAAGTGTCTAACATTTCTGTCTTACTCCACTCCAGGAGCCCTGGGGGAGACGGCACTGCACATAGCAGCCCTCTATGACAACTTGGAGGCGGCCTTGGTGCTGATGGAGGCTGCCCCAGAGTTGGTCTTTGAGCCCACCACATGTGAGGCTTTTGCAGGTAAGGAGGCTACACAGTAATTCAAGGCAGAAGCTTTGAGATGGAGGGTGTACTGTTGTCTCTTAAAATTGGCTTCTGAAGGATGGGTTGGGGTGGGGAGATAGAGGGTCAGGAGAACAGGCTCAGTTGAGTTGGGAGAAATGCAAAGGTCCTGGTCTTGGCTTTTACCAATCTGTGGCTTCCTTTAGCATTTCCTTTCAATCCTCCCACAGTCCCTGTAGGACCTATCTCAATTTCTTTCTCTCATAGCAACACGAGAACGATTGTATTCATAGCAATCCCCTACTGGCTCCCAATAACTGAGGGGTAGGTCAGTGAGCAGGGCAGCCTGAAGGACAAATTGCTCTCAGTTCCAGGCCACCCTGCCAAGCCCAGGGCACAAGTCTATGCAAAGATCTATCAGGAATGTCCTGAGAGGGATGGTGGGGGATGCTGTGTCCCTGAGAGAACTGGGGACACAGGCAGACCCCTGATGATGGCTGTTTCTGGGCCAGGTCAGACTGCACTGCACATCGCTGTTGTGAACCAGAACGTGAACCTGGTGCGAGCCCTGCTCACCCGCAGGGCCAGTGTCTCTGCCAGAGCCACAGGCACTGCCTTCTGCCATAGTCCCCGCAACCTCATCTATTTTGGTGAGAGCAGGGTTGGGCTTGGAGGATGGTTGGCTGGAGAGGCGGGCAAGGCAGAGGGAGGCCAGGACAGGAGGTTCCTGCCTTCAGCTCCAACTGTTGGGCAGCTGGGATGGGCAGCCCTTCTAGGGCTTAATTAAGCCAGAAGCCAATTCCCCCAACCATCCTTCCTCTGGTTCTGCTGGAGGAGTGTCCCTCAGCCTAGAGCTGAGATGTGGGGGATGAGGAGGAGGTCATTACTTGGGGGAGACTGCCCACCCCACCCTGCCATCCTGCACTCTCCTGCCATGGATCTCTCTGTGTCCACAGGGGAGCACCCTTTGTCCTTTGCTGCCTGTGTGAACAACGAGGAGATCGTGCGGCTCCTCATTGAGCATGGAGCCGACATCCGGGCCCAGGACTCCCTGGGTAAGAGCTGGGATGGGGAGGGGAGCTGAGATGCTGCAGGGAGCGAGGGGCTGGGTGAAGAGAGGGACTGGGACCTTCAGGAAGACCCCAGGGTGGGGATGGGGACATCAGGGACTTTAGGCCAGTGGCCACATGATACCCTGTGTCCTCCCCAGGAAACACAGTGTTACACATCCTCATCCTCCAGCCCAACAAAACCTTTGCCTGCCAGATGTACAACCTGCTGCTGTCCTACGATGGACATGGGGACCACATGCAGCCCCTGGACCTCGTGCCCAATCACCAGGGTCTCACCCCCTTCAAGCTGGCTGCAGTGGAGGGTAACACTGTGGTGAGAGACACTCCCCATCCCTGAGGTGTCTTTCTAATGACCCTCAACCTACCTCCGGCCCTGGGAAAAATAGAGGTGAAGGATCCACCTTTCTCTAAAATCTCTTTTCCCCAAACTCCTCAAAGGGATGGTGGTCCCTTGCTTCCTATTCCATCACTGAAATCTTCAGCCTCATGTTCCTTGGCTCAAGAGGATTTGAGAACCTCACGTTAACGCATGTGCTATGGTAACCCAAAGCTCTAGCTTCCTTTGCCTATTTTCTTCTTTCTGAGCTTTCTGGGGTTTTGGAGCAGGAAAGATGACAAAAAAGGGGAAGCTTGTAGATGCAGAGGTTTGTTGATTCCCACTGTCTGTCTCAAGGGGTGGGCAACTGGCTCCATGCAATGGAGTTGTTCCCCTTGACCACCTTCTCACACGTTGGCCCCCTCACTCATCCTGGTGGTCTCACAGATGTTCCAGCACCTGATGCAGAAGCGGAGGCACATCCAGTGGACATATGGACCCCTGACCTCCATTCTCTACGACCTCACAGAGATCGACTCCTGGGGAGAGGAACTGTCCTTCCTAGAGCTTGTGGTCTCCTCTGATAAACGAGAGGTATGGATGCCAAGGAGGATCAGGGCTGTCATGTGAGGGAATTTAGTGTTTGTGCAGATTCTGTCCACTTACTAAGATCCTGGGCCCAAGGCACTTCCCAGCCTTATAATAGGTGGAGATGAGAATAGTCTCCTGGGACCTGGGGAAAAGTCCAATGCACACTCCTCTCCTGAATCCCCTGTCTCTCTGCTTAGCTCTAGTCCCTTCTACCTACCTTTCTCATTCTAACATTTCAGATGAGAAACTCCAAATAAGAGTTGTTTCCTCATATTCATTCATTGGTTCAGCATTGATATGGTTTGCATTTGTGTCCAAATGCAAAAATTTCATGTCGAATTGTGATCCGCAGTGTTGGAGAAGGGGCCTGGTGGGAGGTGATTGGATCTTGGGGGCAGACTTCCCTCTTGATGCTCTCGTGATAGTGAGTTTTCACAAGATCTGGTTGTTTAAAAGCCCATGGCACTCCACCTGCTCTCTCTTCCTCCTGCCTCGGCCATGTAGGATGTGCCTGCTTTATCCTTGGCCTTTTTCCCTGATTGTACATTTCCTCAGGCCTCTCCAGAACCTGTACAGCCTGCAGAACCATGAGCCAATTAAACCTTTTTTATTTATAAATTACCCAGTGCCAGGTAGTTCTTTATAGTAATGTGAGAATGGACTCATGCAAGCATATTGAACACCTGCTGTGTGTCAGGCACTACACAAGAAACAAACAATACAGAAATAAATACAACACAGTTCCTGTTCATCAGCTTCCTCAATTCTCAGTCCCTGCCCTGAATAATTGCAACAGAGTATGACATATGCCATAATAGTTGTGTGTACCATGCATGCAGACAGCCACATTGAGGTAGAGTTAATTTGGCTTGGATAGACCAGAGAAGATGTCACAGAGGAAATGCTGGGGCTGGATCTTCAAGGAAGAATTGGGAGTCACCAAGAAGATGAGGAAAAAAGGAACTTTTTAAAGAGGGAGCAACATGTAGACCATTCAACAATGCTGGGTTGAGTGATGTGAGGGAAAGGAAAATTTGTTGAAGACTACAGTAGAGAGGAGAAAATACTTCCAGGTTCCAGGACACTCCATGAGAGTGCCAAGATATGGTTTTTGCTTTTTATCTGCCATGTGAGAATTTCCCAGGAACCTTTACAGAGCCAGAAAACATGAATGATTATTAATACTAATGAATAGAAGAAAAGTTGAGTGGCCAGTTTGTGAGATCTTCCTCAGAGAATATCCCTGGAAACAGACACACCTTGAGCAGGATTTCTTAGGTATTGAAAGAACAATCCCACTGTGTGGATATCGCCACCACACATCCTTGGTCTCTGATTTAAGCTATTCTCAATATTCTCCAGCAGTTTTCATACATGTCTTGGGTCACTTGCTTTTTTCCTCCGTATATCTTCCTTTCTAGCCCCCTTTCACATCCTTCACTACCTTCAGCTGTAGTTCAGAAGACCTAGACTACTGCCTTGGGACCTAGACTCCTGCCTTAGGACAAAAATAGAGGCTTTCTGACTGGGGATCCTTCAGCTTCCTGCCCTACACTGCCAGGCATGTCTGGGAACTGCCCACTGTCTCTCTTCTCCCCTCCAGCTTCAATAGAAAAGGTATTCATGCTGTTAATGGCTAATCACTCTACTGCGCTTTGAATCTGCCTCTTTCTAATTTCTCAGATGCCTCCTCCCATCCATCATCCCCTCTCCTGTGTATCTTTAACATCTCACTGGCTGCTTATATCAGAGCACCATCCCACCCTGCCACATCCTACTGCCTGTAACCTCCATTGCTTCTTTCTAGCCCAACAATACTTCTAGAGCAAATCTGACCACTTCCCTGCTTGAACTCCTCTGTTGCTTTCTGTTATATTTAGAAAAAAACAAAAATACAAACTTCCTACTTTGGCATTTACAATGCATGATGATCTGGCCCTTTTCTTCCTTTCTGACTACCACTCCCAATAGATTCTCCCCTCTCCCCAACCACATCTCAACTGCAAATGGGCAATGGTTTCTCGGACTTTCCTGACCTGGCAACTGCTGCTACCTTATGGTATGATCTTTCCTAACTCTCCCTTTACTCAACTAACTACTACTCATCCTTTAAATCCGCTTTGGTGCTATGGTGCCTTGTGGTTACTGCTATAATCGTTTACCTGTATCACTAGCACAAGGCCCAGCCATATGCGAGAAATATACTAGTTGTTGGTCAAAGAAGTGACTGATGAGCTGAATGAATGATGGTTGCTGCCCTGCCTCTTCTGGTACCCAGTGGGATAAACAACATCCTTCTGTGTTGGTCATCCCAAGTTTCACTCTACTTCCATGCCAGGCTCGCCAAATTCTGGAACAGACCCCAGTGAAGGAGCTGGTGAGCTTCAAGTGGAACAAGTATGGCCGGCCGTACTTCTGCATCCTGGCTGCCTTGTACCTGCTCTACATGATCTGCTTCACCACGTGCTGCGTCTACCGCCCCCTTAAGTTTCGTGGTGGCAACCGCACTCATTCTCGAGACATCACCATCCTCCAGCAAAAACTACTACAGGTGATTCTCCTTGGAAGGGAATGAAAGGGAATTGCATCATGGGGTGATGGTCCTGGAAACGAAGCCGTGTTGCTCAGGGACAATGCCACCTTCTGGGTTCCAGCAGGTTTAGGCTCCTAAACACCCAGGTAGAAATTAGACATGAGACCAAGAGGCCAGAGATGGGGTTTAATGAGCACAAGTGCATTTGTCCAGGGAGCTGTGGATTTTCTCACACAAACTTTGAAAGCGTGCTTGGCATGAGTAAGCCTGTGCTTTTGTGAATTTTTTTGGTAATTTACAAAAAGGATCAGGGTTTTGTAGTGGGATGTTCAAGGTAAACTCTATTGTTCCAAGGAGGAAAATTGTGCTCCAAGTCCATTTCTGAGTCAATTTTTGTTGTGTTGGGGCAACACAAACAGCCCTGCTGGCCTGCATCCTCTTCTGTGTGCTGTCTGTGTGGGCCCATGGGAATAATGTGTCAGCTGTCTGACTGCCTTTCAGACACTCTGCAGAAAGATGTCTGGATTGGGTATCAGGCTGAAGTAAAGACTCTCTGAGGCTCCATTTATTGTGTGGGCCTGCCATTCTGTGTTATGGTGGCCAAGGGAAAACTAGGGTGAGGAAGAGGACTTATTAGATGTACAGAGTAAATACAGAAATCTGCTGTTGAAGAAAGTAAACCCTCCTTTTAGTGCAACACAAAGGGTAGACTCTAATGAGCACTTCTGAATATACATATTGAACAAATATAGCTACCTTTGGGGGGTTGACTCTTTGTGGATTACTAAAATTTTTGTCCTGGTGAGCTGAAAATACACAGAAGGTGATGTAGGTATGTAGCAGAAAGCAAAAGACCAGGAAAAAGATTTTGCAAAGCAAGTGAGAGCTAAGTAATTGGAGATTTATCTCAATGCAGGAGAGAGCAGTCATAGGTATAGCTCAGCCTGGACTAGGAAGCAGGGTAGTTTGGGTCGGAAAGAGAATATAAACTTTCTATAGCCAAGAAGCAAAAACCCTGAGTTGGTTTAGACCAAAGACAGCGGTATGCACAGAGAACAGGGCAAAGAGCCCCAGTGAGCCCCATGACAGGCAGAGACACTCCATCTCTCCTGTTTCTAGAATTGCCTATATATATGTGTGTGTGTGTGTATATATATATATATATATATACAGGCTATATATATATATAGGCTCTCTCTATATATATATGCAGTGTGTTGTGTGTCCAGATCCACTGCCTCTCACCAAGTAGGGCTTGCTGCCTGGGGAAGACAAGCCTGAATGTGTTAGAGATGCTGGAAGCAGTTGTGCTCCATACATCTCAGTCTAGGCACAAAAGTTGTCCCTGGCATGGAGACATGAGGGAAATAAGGACAGTTAGGAGATGGCAAGTGGAGGGAGGAATAATTAGAAATTGAGAAAACACAAATAAGGTGGGGATTGCTGGACTTTTCCAGTGCTCCTGGCTCTATATCCTCAGATGTGTCTTCTCCAACCTTCCTTTGTCTCAAACTTACTTGGAGATTTTCTGCATTTTGAATGTAGACAGGACTCTGGGTTAAAAGGTGGGCAATGCTGAGCCACTGATGACCAAAAATCTCCTTCCTGTGTGTCTCTATCTCTTTGGGACGGGGCTTGTTATGTACAAACACATTTCTTTGATCCAGATATTCTATATTTAAAAGATCGCCTCCTTTGCTTCAGGACTCAGAAGCATAATTATAGCTGAACATCTGACCCATCCTTCTTTCTTTCTCTCTTCTGCCTTTCTTCGTGTACCTTGGCATTTTTACCCTTTTGCTTTCTGCTTCAGTGAAAGCCACTTCAGCTCAAAGAGAAGACTTTGGACTTTCAGATATTCTTTTCTTGGTGGAGAAGTGGGTGGGTAAGAGGATTGAGAATGCTGCTGGAACGGGTTAGATAACAAAGAACGCTAGTGAAAAGTCCCTATGCTTTGAGCCCTGGACCTGATTTATGGGATGACTATGTTCTTCTTATTCAGTAGTAAGCCCATTTGGATTAGATCCGAAGCTTCTAAAAGCTTATCATCATGATTTGAAAGATTCTGTTTTCACAGTGAACCAGATTTGTTAAATAATAGGAAATTCCTTTTTTTCCTGCTGTTTTCTTACTTGAAAGTCTTAGAAAAAATGAAAACGCACAAATACAGTGTCTTGATTTGACGCATGCAGTTGTTGACATATTCGTTAGCTGGTGGAGCTTTTTCTTAGATGAATGAATGCTTTACTGTCCAATTATATTAATAACTCTGGGGTCACAGGGATCTCAGTCACTTCAGGACTTCCTCTGCAGATCTCTTGGGATCTGTGGAAATCACTGGGCTCCAGGACCCCTAAGATCCTTTCTAGTTTAATATCTGGGATTTTATGAGAGTAGTGCAACATCACCATGTCAGAACAGATGAGAGAAAACAAATTCCTCTGTATAAGGTAACAAAAACTACACAAAAGCTGATGTTTGTAAAGCTGGAGTTAGTTTATTTCTGTCCAATTTGGGGGACATCTTAATGACTCTAAGGTGCCTCGTTGCTCAGCCGTTAAAGTCCTGCTTTACTAGAGATTTCCCAGAACTCTATTAATTTGAGTTAACTTCTATCTCCATATATTTCTACTTGGTTTAGACAGAACAGCATGAACTATAGTACTAGTTCTCTTAGATTTCCAGGTGAGTAAAATGTTCAAAGTCCAAGAGTCCAGCAGCTCAGGTTTTAGCCCTAACTCTGAAATTTAATAGTTGTTTGACCTTAGGAAAATCTTACTTCGTGCTAGATCTGTGATTTTTAACCCAGGCTGCACGCTAGAAACCTAGGAAGCTAGTACAATAACTAGGCTACACCCTAGACCTAATAAGTTAGAATGTCTGAAGCTGAGGCTCTGGCCTCAGTATTTTTAAGAAACTCTTTGAGTGAGCCAAATGTTCTACCAGGGTTGAGAACCCCTGGCTTCCATCTTTGAGGTCAGTGCAGCTCTGCCTTTCCAGTCCTAGGCCCACCACTCTGGTCATTTAGATTCCTGGAGTACTGTTCAGTAGGTGGTTCAAATTTCTTGTCACATCCCTTTTTTGACTTTTGAAAAAGATTCTCTTCAGCACTCCTTTGTTTTTCTCTTTCCCAGAAATATTTTGCTAATTCATTAATTAAATAAACTATTATTGAGAGCTTCATGCAGGCCAAACAACTGTTTCAGGTGATGGAAATTCAACAACCATAGTCTGAGCAAAACACACATAATCTCTGCTTTCTTGGAGTCTACAGACTGGTTTATATTAATCAAATGATCATACAAATAGATACTTCATTATAATCTGTGACTGTTGGCATCAATGTTATTTTTTTCTTATAATGAGAAAAGCACAGAGTGGGAAAAAACAACTTATAGCAGGGACCTGGTCCCTCTGGGAGGCCAGAGACTGCTTCTGAGAAAGATGACTGAGCTGAGATCTAGGTATGAATTCAACGTGAAAAGAGAGTTCTAGACAGAAAGAATGCATATTCAAAGGCCTCAAGGCAGGAATAACCTCACCAAAGTCTAGGAACTGAAAGAAGATTCACCAGAGCACAGGGAGCTGGGGTGGGTACCTCCAGGTGAGGTTGTCCAGACAGATCCTTCCCAATTTATGTAGAGTCTTAAAGGCCATGCTGAGGATTTTACACTTTATCCCCAGGGTAATGGGAAGTCAGAAGGATTTTAAACAGGGGAACTTACTTGCATGGTGAATAACAGATGTAGGGGATGGTAGGAGGGACATAGGGAGACCAGTCAGGAGGCTATTACAGTTTAGCAAGCAAAAAATAATGGTGGCTCACACCTGTAATCCCAGCACATATTAAAGTGGCCTTATTAAAATGTGGATTCTGACAGTAAGGCTGAGTGGGACCTGAGACTTGGCATTTCCAGTAAACTGCCAGGGGAGGCCAGTGTTGTGATTCTGTGGACCATATTTTGAGTGACAAAGCATTATTCTATCATTTAATCTTCGTAGAAATCCTAACAAGTAAATACAATCATCACCACTTTAAAGATGGTGAATCTGAGGTCAAGAGAGTTTAAATACTTTGGCAAAGACACTGAGCTAGCAAGGGCAGCACTGGGATTGGGCTGCAGGTCTGCTTCCTTTCAGAATCCTCACATTTACACACCAGACAAGGCCATTTCTCCCTCCAGAGTGATGTGCTAGGTCCCAGTCTTCTCTCTTGGCTAGCCAGGGCTTGCCACACTCACTTGTATTTACACATCTCATCTTTCCCTGTCAAGATTAGAGGCACTTGAGAAGTGCTGTGGGAGGGGATCAGATATAGAAGGATTCCCACCCCCACATACTGAGATACTGGCTCTTCTCCAGTTTTGATAATTGGCACTATTTTTTGATGGGGTTAACCTACTGGCATATAAGGCAAGTCATAACTCTGTGGGAATGGGTGAAGACTCTTCAGAAGAAAGGGGTAATCTCCCAAGCCAATCCCCCTGAGAAAATGCAGAGACTGGGACATGAAATTAACCCTTGGAAGGCAGTTTGACTTACATGGGAACCAGATCGCTCTCTCTCTTTATGGCCCAGTGGTTCTCAACTTGGGGTACACGTCCAAAACACCTACAGAACTTTTCAAGAAAATGCCAGGTTCTTGCTCCAAATTAACCCAGGGTCGGCCTGGACATGTGTGTTGTGACAAAGATTTACCACTTGATTCTGATGGGCTGGTTAGGAACTCATGTCCAGTTAGGGAATTGGAGAAGCTCTTCATAAAAGCTAGCAGAGCTTTCTCTGAGAACTTCATTCCTTCGCAAGTCTGGGATCATGGGAAGGAAAAAGGTCTAGAGCTGGGCTTGACAACTTGTTCTGGGGCCTTCCCACTTCCCACTGGGGTGGTCTATGTTCCCCATCCTTTCCTCATGGTACATCCCTGGCCCTTACGACCCAGTAGTGCCCCAGGCATTGCTGTGCCCACTCCTTCTGGGCATTCCCTTCAAGGCAATGAACTCAGCTGGCTGGGAAGTGAGAGCAAATCTCATTAGGACAATTCTCAGTGATGTATAAATGTCAGCCTGCATAGGGGATTTGGTTGTTGATAGCTCCTTAAATCGCAAGCCATGTTGTGGAGTAAAAAATTCCAGTCATTGTTAGATGATATTTATTTTTACAGGGGTGGATTGGAGTATTTTCTCTGTGCATTGTTAGCCAGGCCTGCTTAGGTGACCTTGATGTAGGAATCTGAAAATTTCAGAAAATCACAATTAGTTATCATTCTTTTCCTCTTAGGCCTCCAGATAGGTCTCTCCATCCCCGCTTCCTGTCCTCCTTACCACCCTTCTGCATCTCTTAGGCAGTGCTCAGCTTGCACCTGCTGTCTCCTCTCTCCTTTTTCTCCTTCCTTCTTTCCTTTCTTACCAATTGAGTGCCTACCACATTGTGTGCATTTGTGGATAAAAAGTAGGAGGGCGGCATCCCTGCCCTCAGGAAGCTCTAAGACTACTGGTGAGACATGGGGTACCCAGACACTTTCAGAGTGATGAGAGAGGGCTGTCAATACGCAGCAGCTCCACATGTCCCAGGAGAGACACATGACCTGGGCATGGAGGGGCAGGAAAGGAGGCCCAGGAGGAGTGTTGGCCTGACCTGAGTCTTGAGGCATCGGTGAGGATGAGCCAGGTCAACATGGTGGAGGAAGGCATTCTGACAAAGTGGCACAGCCTGCGCAGAGTCCCGACTTAGCAACCCAGAACCCCAATAGCTCAATGTGGCCGGAGCTCACACAGGGTATGAGGACACAGGGCAGGGGCCATAGTAGCGAGGATTTTGTACATCCCGTTTGGTACTCTGGTTTTATTTTTTACATTCTTATCTCACATTGAGCTTTCCTAATTAAAAGAAAATGATGTACATCGTGCTCATGACTTACAAATCAAGTGGCAGATCTGATAGAGAGCAACTGCGTCCTGGACAACCCCTCCTTCTCACCCATGTCTTACTCACGGAGGACAACCAGTTTTTCTTTCTTTTAGCTCTTCCTTCCTGCATCACCTCTGCATCCCTGGAATCAAATGCTTCTATCTCTAATTGCTAATCAAATCTAGACCTTATCTAGTGAATTTCTATGATGATAAAGATTAAAGAGCACCCTCCACTGCCACTTCTCCTGCATTTCTATTCTGAAGGCATTGGGGAGCTAGCAATGATGTTAAACAGAGAAGTCTCAGGATGATATCTCTGTTTCAGAAAGATCAATTCAGAAGCATTGTGGGGGGTGCTTTGAAAAAGCGGAAATAGATGTAGGGTAAACTAGATGGTAGATGGCATAGGTTTGCCCTAAGGCAGTAGTTCTGTTAACCAAGGAAAAGGAGAACATGTCAGAGAGAACTGGGAACTGAACGAGTAGGACTGGAGAATGGGTGCTCTGATAATTTACTTTGCCAAACATAACCAGGAAACAGTGTTTTCATAAGGACCCTAAATCTAGAGAGTTGTGAATCAGCATCTCAATCTAGAAAAAAAAAAAAGTCTTGAATGCAATTTCCAAAGAATAGAATTTTAAAAATTAAAAGAAACATCCATTACCAGTTTGGGCTTAGGATTTAATTCTAGGGGTGCAAGGTGGTTAATTAAAAGGTAAGCCTATTTTCACTTCAATTTCATGCCCCTTTCCATCTCTGAAATACTGAAATCTTCCTTACCTTTGCAAAGAGTATCTATCTTAAAGCAAGAGCTAACGTTATATATCAGTGTGAAACACTGGAGTTGCCCAGAAAATCTAAAGAAAATCAAAGTGCTTTAAAAGCCCACTATCATCATTATTTCTACTGCAACTTTTACACACATATATTATTTTTGTTTTCCAGAGACAGTAGTTTACAAAACAAAGCAAACAAAACCCTACAGAAGGGTTTGTATTCTGGTCTTGGAGAACAGCAAGGAAGGGGGCTCTCAGGAGTCTGTGGCACTTTGCAGCCTGGTTTAAGGATAAGGACCCCAGGGACAGAGTGCTGGAGGCAGCTTCTCTAGGTCAGTCAGATCCCAGGTAATGCAGAGGCAAAAAATTGGGGTTTCTGAACACCTCCATTACGCCCTAGTGAATTTGTGCAGGGGAACGTGTACTTGTAAAGAAATCTGTTGAACTGGTGAGAGGAAGCCCCAGCAGAAGAATTTGGTGGCCAAAATTCTCCCCAGCATTAGAGGGTTTCATTTTCATCTCCTGAAGGAATGGCTGCTGTGACTCCTGGCTGGCTTCTAGGGGCGCCCTGATCTTCCTAGTTCTCCTCGCCAACTTACGTGTAGTTCTTTTCTTCTTGAGGCAAGAAAAGATTGGTAGCATTTTTTCAGACATATTGAAGCAAGACACAACATTTTTAAAATAACAATAATTTTTTACAGACACATATATGGCATAGATGTAGTTATTTCTATATTTAATGTTATTTTGTTTCTAAAGTAATGTATTTGTTATTTATCCTCCTACTCACTACCTGACTCTGTGAAGGAGTAGGCATGTTTTACACTAAAAGACAGATGCTATAGAAACATTAAAATAAAGAAAAAGAACACAGTCCATGAACTGAATTTCAGGAGAGAAGAGAAGGAATTCAAAGATAGTTGCTAGAGCGGGAGGACAAAAACAAAACAAACAAAATAAAACAAAAACTCTGAAATTCTTTGGAAGCAAGTAAAAAAAGAAATTTTCTATTATATGATAAAATAAAATTTACTAGTTTCTCAAGAGAGAGACATGTCAGAAAAGCTTACAGAGCATACAATTTTTTAAGCCAAAAAAAAAAAAAAGTGTTGACTGATGTCTGGTCACAGGTTGTTAGACCACAGAGATCTCCACACACACAGACAGAAGCTTCTGTCCTAGTGTCTCTTGGTTCCCTATGTCAAAAGTGCTGCCTCTCACTGGACAGGTGAGTGTGCTGCTGCAGTAACGTCTGGAGAGATGCTTACAGGTTCCAGCTGATTAGCAGAGCAGGGATAATTGCTGTTCCTTATGCTAACAAGGGATCACATTCTCCCCAGCTTAAATCATCAGCTTTCCTGCTGGCCCCAGGGGATTCTCAACTCCTTTCTTGGGTGCACTATTAGGAGATGTGACCTTGGACAACAGAGCTCCCAAAAGTCAAAAGGCTGCTTGCATGTGTTGAAATTATTTGTGCAATATCATGTGGGAATTCTCTATATGTGAACACAGTTTTCTAGAAAGAAGGTATACAGTTTTTATTATGTTTTCAAGTGAGCTCATAACTTCAAAAAGATAAGGATAATTAATGTAGGATCCTAGCACTACATCTGTGATAATGCATAAGTTTCACCATGAAGTAGCAGGCATTGAAGTAGAGTGGTCTTCATTCCACCTTGACCCTTGGACTGTACCTTCTACAACTACTGCTCAGGATAGGAAGGGACCCTTCCTCATAGTGTCTCTAGCCCCTTTTCTGCTCTTTTCTGTAATGTCAAATCATAATAAAACCACAGTGAATATATCTATAGTGCTTTATGATTTATAAAGTTCATGCAAATATATCATTAATGTAAGCTTCACAATGACTCTGGGAAGTAAGCACTGTAGCCTCCATTTTACAGATGAGAAACCTCAAGTTCAGAGATTTTTCCATGAATGGTTCAAGGTCTCACTAGAGGTAGTAGATTTTGGGCCCGTGAGGGAACCTGAATTCTGTGATATGTTTACAGTGTATTCTTCCCACTGGGAGCCATGATGAGTTTGGAAAAGGTGGACTTTCCACATAGCTGAAACCATCCCAAGCCACTAATACCTCTTCCTGTTGGCTCACTTGATGCTCTGAAATATGTTCTCAGCTGCTCAGTATATACATCATAAATTTCTGCTTACAAGCATCTATAGAAAAGGCGGTTTTGCTAGATGGTAGCTCAAGACATTAGCATATGTGACATCTATTAAACCTTGGATACATAGACTCCTGTCCTGGTCACAGAGTTACCCACAATGGCAAGTACAATGGGGGTGGGGTGATGCTGGTGGGAAGGGGAGCTTTCCTTTATTGTGGATGGACTTTAGCAGCTTTCAATCATTTCCACAAAAGGATTTGACTCTTTGCCCATCAGAAAGCACTTCTTCTGAATTTCCTCACATAGGAGGCCTATGAGACACATGAAGATATCATCAGGCTGGTGGGGGAGCTGGTGAGCGTCACTGGGGCTGTGATCATCCTGCTCCTAGAGGTGAGGTGCAGGTGGGGTCCAAGCTAAGCCCATCCCATCTAAGGCCCAGACTGAACCGCAGTCCACATTGTCTTTTTGTTTTGCTGTCCTTTCCCCAGATCCCAGACATCTTCAGGGTCGGTGCCTCTCGCTATTTTGGACAGACAATTCTTGGGGGGCCATTCCATGTCATCATGTGAGTATCCCCTCATTCCAGCCCCCTGCCTTTCCTTGCCAGAATCTTTTCCTGTCTCCAGTTCACTCTCTGATATCTAGGCCTCGGGTCACTCTCACTCCAAGGACTTCTCTCCAGTGGACTTGTAGGTGTAACTGTATGTGTGTTTTAGGTGTAAAGACGAAGCCTGAGTGTGTGGGTACCACCCCAGTCACCACTGTGCTGTAGGGACCTAGAATAGCTCCAGCTTGTCTCTCACTCCCTGCTGTCTGCTCCCCCCAGCATCACCTATGCCTCCCTGGTGCTGGTGACCATGGCGATGCGGCTCACCAACACCAATGGGGAGGTGGTGCCCATGTCCTTTGCCCTGGTGCTGGGCTGGTGCAGTGTCATGTATTTTGCTCGAGGATTCCAGATGCTGGGTCCCTTCACCATCATGATCCAGAAGGTCAGTGCTTTCCCAAAGCTTCCTCTGCCTCAGGCACAAGACCTTCCCAGACAGAGGGATGGAGGTAGAGTGGGGCTGGTGGAACTATGGGAGCCTCCTGATCTGTTAGCGTTAGCTCCTCAGAGGCAGTGGAAAAGGAATCATCCCACCCTTTCTCCCTTCTCTGTTTCCTGCAGATGATTTTTGGAGACCTAATGCGTTTCTGCTGGCTGATGGCTGTGGTTATCTTGGGATTTGCCTCTGGTAAGGCACCATTCCCTCTTCTACTAGAGCAGCAGATCCAGTTCTCCAGAAAGTTCACTCTCATTCTTGCTCTCAGTTCTCATTTGCACTTCATTTTGCTTTTTTTTTTTTTTTTTCCTGTTGGAAGGTGAGTCTAAAAGCACACCCATATTTATAGACCAGGGGCCACTCAGGTTGGCCTAGGAAGGTAAAGTCATGTGTTCAGGGCCAATAACATTCATGTTCACTAACTGCCTTGCAAGATCTTTAAAGGAGAGACAGAAAAAGACTTTTGGTGAGAATAGGGCATTAAACAGGAAAGACTGGCCAGTCATGGATCTCAGAAAACCATGTGAACAAACAGAGATAGTGCCATGCTTAACTCTCCCATGTTTACAATTCAGAAGAGGAAACATAAAGCACTCAACAACATATAACTTGCTTTTTTTCTATATGTAGTCATTTAAACTTGAGAAAAAATATGAAAGAATTAGAAACAGGAGATGCAGAAAAACAGTTGGACAGTTTGAAGAATGACAGAGAAAACAAAAAAGAAGAGTTGTGAAGAGAGACTGTGAGAACAGGGACACACAGGCACCCAGTCAAGGAACAGCCAGTGAAAGTGCCAGGGAGCAAAAGAAAGGAACAGCACAGCAGGAAAACACAGGCAGGTGGAGAGCCAGAGGGAAGGAGAGGGTGGGTGGAGGAACAGAAGAGAGTCCTTAGGGAGGGGCAGAAAGAGGAAGGCCCAGGTCTGAAAGCAAAAGGCCAGTAGCTCAAATTCAGTCCTCAGTGTCTGCAACTGATCATCTATTAGACAAGAAGAGTCACTAGATGAGCTTTAAGAGTCCCTCCCATCTCTAAAAAGCAATGACTCAGTGCAGAGGACTCCATTGCTATCCTTAGGAATTTCCCGTTCAATGGGGATTCCCACAAAACAACAGACCACCACCACCAACAACAAAACAACAACAACAACAACAACAACAACAAAACCCCCACCAAAATCTGAAATGTGAAAGAGTAAAATGATGGCTTTCTGCCTGTTTGGAGTTTTCCACCCCACGCCCTTATGTACCCTTTCCTCCCACTCCTTGGCCATCTACATCTGTACATAACACAGATTACAAAATGAGGTGATGGTCGCAGAGTGGCTTTCTGTAGATGTCCTCTATCCAGAGCTCTCTAAATGATCACTTCTTGGTCATTGCACTTGCTTTTCTCTTAAATAAATAAGGAGGCAATGCTTTATCATAGACCTTGTTTCTGCTCTCAGAATCACCTTGTGCTTCAGCTCCTTATGCAGAGAGGAGGCTTTCAAGCAGTCTAGTGCTGTCCTGAAGTTCCATTACGCTCACTGCTATCCAGTAGGCTCCACCCTGAGCAGAAATC
Source organism: Macaca nemestrina (assembly GCF_043159975.1). NCBI lineage: Eukaryota > Metazoa > Chordata > Mammalia > Primates > Cercopithecidae > Macaca > Macaca nemestrina. Next base: position 15,874,653 of record NC_092128.1, read on the forward strand.
CGTTTCCTATGTTGGTTCAGGTTCACTCAGGGAATGTCAGAGTGATGGAGGGTTATCTAGAGGCCATCAAGATAAAAAGGGGCTCTTCTTTTAGCCTGTTCATGTGTTCTGTTGTTTAAAAATTGTTGAAGATTCCATGCATTCTTATAATAACTTGCCTTTTAAGTATTTGGTTTTCTAAAATGTAAAAACCAGTTAGGTGACCTATTATCCATTATCCATACAAACACACACACTGCACACACATACAATTTTGTTGTTGTTAAATGACTATTACCATGACCATTACCCAGAGTGGTGAACTTAATCATAGGACATCTTAGGGTTAGACAGTTCCACAGGAAACTACGTTTATTAGTATGTAATTATCTGTGCAAGTGTGCAAGTGTATTTAGATATACATATATATCAGAGATAGAGTAAGTGCTAACCATGTCCATGCTTATTGTGATAACTCCATTATCCAATCTCCATGTCTCTTCCTGGGCGGAGCAGCGTTCTATATCATTTTCCAGACAGAGGACCCAACCAGTTTGGGGCAGTTCTATGACTACCCCATGGCACTGTTCAGCACCTTCGAGCTTTTTCTCACTGTTATTGATGCTCCTGCCAACTACGATGTGGACTTGCCCTTCATGTTCAGCGTTGTCTACTTCGCCTTCGCCATCATTGCCACACTGCTCATGCTCAACCTGTTCATCGCCATGATGGGTGACACCCACTGGCGGGTGGCCCAGGAGCGGGATGAGCTCTGGAGGGCCCAGGTAAGTTTATTTGTGTTAGTCTTGCTAAGAGGCAGGGGATGGAGAGAAAAATCAAAGTGGAAAATGTTATGGTGAATCATTCTTAAAAAAGTCACAGAAAAACTCAATGAGGCTGTCACCTTAACAGAGGTTTGCATAAAACTGAGGTACATGTGGATAAATGGAAGGGACAGAAGGAGGATTAAATGGAGGATAGTGGCAAGAAGTGGGGTTGTTGCTTACAGGTGAAAAGTAGACCTAGGAGTGATCCTGGAGTCCAGTAGGAACTAGAAGTGACCTTGTTCTGGTATATTCCAGTTTTCAGTTTGGACCTTATCTTCTATTTGCTTCTATAAATCCCTGTTTCTCTATGAACTTTTCTTTATATCATCATAGACCGACAAATATTAGAATTGGAAGTGACCCTCATTGGCCCTCAAATTGACCTCCTACTTAACATAATAATCATTTATTGATCAGAAGGTCATTCAATATCTTCTTTAATACTAATTAGGACTTTATTATCTTTTAAATTCAGGTAGCGTTTGGGAGGAAGGGAGTTTTCCCATATTTTTAAAGATTTTGTTATTAGACATTCATGTTGCATTGAGCTAAAATCTATCTTCTTAAAATTTCATTCTTTGGCCCCAGTCTTTCCCTCTCATATAACACAGAACACATTCTTCCATATAAGCACCATTCAAATACTTGAATATAGCCATCATTTTTCCCTTAGACTTTTCATTCATTTAATGATGATCATTTAGACCCTGCTACGTGTTGGCAAACATCTAGGAGCTAGGGACATGAGCATTAACACAACAGATACCATCTATGCCCTCACGGAGCTGACGGTTTAGTTGGAAAGACAGGCATGAAGTGAATGACTTCACAAAAAGCTGTAAAATTACAGCAGCGAAAGTGCCATAGAGAATGTAAGGTGCTAGGAAGAGGATGCAACAGAGGAATTGAACTGGGAGGTGAAGACGTGCTTTCCTGAGGGAGCAACATTTAAGATGAGAACCCAAAGGTGAGCAAGAACTAGCTAGTTAAAAGGAAGGAGGGAAAAGGATGCAGGTCAAGGTTAGTAGCAATTAGGACTCTTGGCTACAGGGACAGAAAATCAAACTCAAACAGACTTTTAGATTTTTAAACAGGGGGAGGAGGATGTGTTAGTCCTCGTAAATGAGAAGTTTAGAGAATTAAACTAACTTTAGAATTATCTGGGCCAGGCGCGGTGGCTCAAGCCTGTAATCCCAGCACTTTGGGAGGCCGAGACGGGCGGATCACGAGGTCGGGAGATCGAGACCATCCTGGTTAACACGGTGAAACCCCGTCTCTACTAAAAAATACAAAAAACTAGCCGGGCGAGGTGGCGGGCGCCTGTAGTCCCAGCTACTCGGGAGGCTGAGGCAGGAGAATGGCGTGAACCCAGGAGGCGGAGCTTGCAGTGAGCTGAGATCCGGCCACTGCACTCCAGCCTGGGTGACAGAGCGAGACTCTGTCTCAAAAAAAAAAAAAAAAAAAAAAAAAAAAGAATTATCTGGCCAGAATGCAGATCCACATCTTATACATTACATCCATTCCTCTGTTTGACTCTCTTTTGACCTCTCTTCTAAGGCAAGCTCTCCCATCGTGTTTGTGAGATCACTTCTAGACGCTCCAAACTCCAAAAAGAATGAGGACCTGCATTGCAATATGCAGCTCTAAGGGCCCCACTCATGTTGTGTTCTGTGAGGCTCCTGGTGCCAGGCAAAACTGTAGGCTTTAAAAGAACATCTTTCCCTCTGCCAATTCCTTCCATGTTCCATCTCATGGGAACACATTTGGGTCATAGGCACATCATTGAATCTAAGGAAAGACCAAGGACTAGATAGTGGAGGTGTTGGTGATGGTGGTGGAGGGGAGGTTTGGGGGAAAATAAATTAATTAAGCGGAACTGTGTGAAGCCCAGTCCACTCAAACCAATGCACTGAAAGTGATGAGGGAGCAATTCCCTAAATGAAAACTGGGTGCTGTTACCTGAGGAAGGATGGGGCTGCATGATGGCTCAGGAAGAACAATAAACATTCCTTTCAAGGCGAAGAAGAACAGCTATCCAGGGTAAGAGCACAGAATGACTGGAAGTCCTGGGCTAGGAGGGAACTTGGTGCAATTAACAAACTGAAAGAAGTGTGGAGTAATGAGGAAGACAGGGAGTAGAAAAACGTGAGGTGAATAATTTGCTATTTTGAAGATTGCCACTCCTTCAATTAGGAAGCCTTCCTGGTTCTGATCTATTCTGATTGGACCCTTTTGTTCATGCTCTAATAGATCATGGTTCCTTTGAAACTAGAACAGTCCCCAATATGATTGGAGCAATGCGGTACAAAGCGGGACCTTGACTTTCCTTACTTGGACGTAATGCTAAGGGCATGTAAAGCAGAGTCAGGTTGTTTAGTAAATATACAAATGGCCCTTATTAAGCCTGTGATCAGCTGGCACACCCACATCTTTGTTCTATGACTCACTTATCTAAGCTTCCTAAATGTAAATGTAGGACCTTAGATTTGCTTTACTTAAATTTCTTGTTAATGATTTTACACCAGCATTCCAACCTAGTGATATCATTTTATATTGCTTCTGTTGCCCCACTTATTACATATCCCTCCCAGTTTTGTGTCACAGGCATATTTGATAAGCTTGTTTTCCACGTTTCATCTAAGTAATTAATGAGAGCTGAGCAAAGGACAGAACGTGTGGTGGACTTGCTACCAGAAATTTCCCTGCCAACTTTGCAGTCATTAATCAACCCGTTTCCTTCTTAAGATATGGATATTTAATTTGCTGAAAATTCCCTGAACAGTAACAGTATCAATTCATCCCCAAGATCACAGAGATTCTATTTAATCATTTTATTTAAATCAAGATAATTGGTCCATGGCTTTTATATGAGAAACAAATTGAGATTAGTTTGGAGTGACTCATTTTCCATGAGTCTGAATAGGAACGTAAGGGTCACTATTTTATTCAAAACACTCACAAAAAATCCTCTCTCATTTCTTGATGAGTGAAACTGGTTTCACGGTGCCTGGCACAGGCTGCGGGATGAATAGGTGGCTGTTCTCACCACTGACCTCTAGTGTCCTATCTCACTGGTTGCCTTTGGTTCCCTTTGTCAGTGGCCTCCGTGCCTCTTTGAACATCATGGCTCTTTCAGAGTTTTTCCTGTACCTCTTGCCTCCTTCCAGGTTGTGGCCACCACAGTGATGCTGGAACGGAAGCTGCCTCGCTGCCTGTGGCCTCGCTCCGGGATCTGTGGGTGCGAGTACGGGCTAGGGGACCGCTGGTTCCTGCGGTGAGTGACTGTGTGCACATGCAAAACTGCAGATATGTATAAGGCCACAGAAGCAAGGGTGACCGACAGGTGTCCTGGAGCCTGCATTAGGGGAGGGGGCTGGAGCTGAAGTGGAGGGGTAGGAAGAATGCTGTGTGTACCTCAGGGCAGCCACGTGTAAAAGGTTGTGTGCATGTGTCCATGCTCAGACGTCAGCATGGGTTACCAGACTTGCTGTCACCTTGTTCTGAGCTGACCTTCATTTTCAGTGTACTTTTGGCTTGGATCTAACTTCCTCCTTCATATTCTGCCCTCATCTCCTGGCGTGATCCTCCTCTCTCCTCAAATTTACTTCCTGAATTGCATCTCATCATCCTCGTGACACACTTATCTATTAGTTGGCTCTGTTTTCTTTCACATTCCCATGTATTAGTAACACACACACACACACACACACACACACACACACCCCTGTGTGCGTCCTACCACCCTGCAAGCCCTGATTGCTCAGCCTCGATTATCTCTATCCCAGGTTAGCCTGCCCTCCAATGACCTCCCTTCACCTGATCCGAGATACTCTTCCTGTTTCAACTCTGCTCCCTTCTTTCTCCTTCCCTCTTGACCCTGCTTTCTAAATGTTCGCCTCTACTTGTCCCCTGCCCATCTCTCCCCATCTGGACTGAGTCCTTTCCCCTTTCCCCTCATCAGGGTTGAGAACCACAATGATCAGAATCCTCTGCGAGTGCTTCGCTATGTGGAAGCGTTCAAGAACTCAGACAAGGAGGATGACCAGGAGCATCCATCTGAGAAACAGCCCTCTGGAGCTGAGAGTGGGACTCTAGCCAGAGCCTCCCTGGCTCTTCCAAATTCCTCCCTATCCCGGACCACCTCCCAGAGCAGCAGTCACCGAGGCTGGGAGATCCTTCGTCAAAACACCCTGGGGCACTTGGATCTTGGACTGAACCTTAGTGAGGGGGATGGGGAGGAGGTCTACCATTTCTGATTAGCATCGCTGTCACTCTTGACCTTACTCCAGGTTGGCCTGGGGACGGGGACAGAGACGGAGACCTCTGCCTATGCAAGTGTCTAACTTCTGTGCCTGTTATTCATGGGAGGGTGGGACAGAACAATCCCGAAAAGGCCATATCTCACATTTCACATCAGAATTTTGGCAATGGGCAATGGTCATCTATTGTCTCACATATTTTCTGGGTTCTTGGAAGTCCCACATCTCAGGAAAAAGGAGGTTGGCAATTAAAGATATGAGGTAGGGATGCTAGATTAATGTCAGGACCATTTCTCTTCTGCCCCACGCAGACCCTAGAAAGTAGTAAGCTGTGAGGCTTTTCTGGCTTCCCAGGGCTTATGTGGGAAGAGCCAGGCATGGCATAGAGGTTGTTGCCCTTCTTTTTTCCCCAACCTCCTGTAGGTCTCTCTCCCCACTTAGCAACCAAACCCCAACTGCAATAAAATAGTCTCCTTATTCTTGCCTTCTTTAATTTTTTATTGAGGCACAATACATGTCACATAAAATTTACCATATTATCCATTTTTAGATGTGCCACTCAGTGGCATTAAGTACATTCACATTGTTGCGTAACCATCACCATTATTCATTTATGGAACATTTTCATCATTCCGAACTGCAACTCTAATCCCCATTGAACAATAACTCTCCAGCTATCTCTCTGCCCCGGCCCCTGATAACCAATATTCTGCTTTCTTTCTATGAATTAACTATTCTAGGCATCTTATGTAAGTGGGATTCTGCAATCTTAGTCCAAAATCTGCGACAGTTTATTTATTTATTCATCTACCAATGGACATTTGAGTTTTTCTACCTTTTGGCTGTTGTGAATAATGCTGCTATGAATATGGTATACAAAAATCTGTTCAAGTTTCTACTTTCAAATACTATGGGCATACACCTAAAAATGGAATTGCTAGACAATTCTTATGTTTAATTTTATAAGGAACTGCCATACTGGTTTTCATAATAGCTTTCACCATTTTACATTCCCTTCTAATGGGTGTGAAGTGGTTTCACATTGTAGTTTTGATTTGCCTTTCCCTAATGACTAATGATACTGAACATGTTTTTATGCACCTATTTATTGGACATTTATATATCTTCTTTGGAGAAATGTCTTTTCGGTTTATTTGTCCATTTTCGAATTAGGTTTTTGTTGTTGTTGAATTGTCTTATCTTTGCTCTTTGAGGCTCACAGTCTGAAGTGTTTGCATCCTGGTGTATGTATGGTAAATTAGGCCTATATTTGAATAGCCTAATCATTTCTTTTCCAGGACCCTCCTGCTCTGTCCCTAGCAGTTAATCATCCTCCTGCCGGGAGGCAACAAGCTCCTGCTTGGTCTCCTGACATAGCCATCCTCCATTCCCATCCCCTTTTCCCCACACTGAGTTGTGAAAGGAACAGCAACAATAGAGGAAGGGTCATCCCTCTCCAGGAGGGAAATTAGGAATCATGTGTCCAGGGCACCCATTATAGGTGCTCATGGGCAGCCTCTCTTGTGTCTCCAGCACTATACTTCTAGTCCCAGCCCCTATCATCCCCCTTAGCAAAAAGCCATGTCAGCTTTTCAGAGAACTGTGGTCTGGGATAACAAAGAAGTAAGTGGTATTTGTGAAACCACAGACAGTTAATTCAGATACACCAGCTCAGGACTGAGTGCCCAACAGTAAGGGATCACACAATGTGTATACACATGCCCGCACACACTGGGACACAGTGGTGGCAGGGTGTGTAAAACTGCTCAGTCAACATCATTCTTCTTTATTCTTTTCATAGTGGAAGTGCTTTAAAACTCTGCTTCATAGTCCTTTTTATTGAGACAGGGTCTTGCTCTGTTGCCCGTGCTGAAGTACAGTGGTGTGATCACTGCTCACTGCAGCCTTGACCTTCTGGGCTCAAGTAATCTTCCCCCCCTTAGCCTCCCAAGTAGGTGGCACTACAGGTGTGCACCACCACACCCATCTAATTTTTGTATATTTTTTTAGAGATGGGGTTTTGCCATGTTGCCCATGGCTAGTCTTGAACTCCTGGTCTCAAGCAATCCATCTGCCTCGACCTCCCAAACTGCTGGGATTACAGGCATGAGCCACTGCACTACCCCTGTAATCCTTTTAATACTTGCTTAACTTGTCTATAAACTTACATGTCTTTTGATTTGAGCCCTTGGCCTACCCCCAGATATTGTCCTTTGTCCTGGCCTGTGTACCTGGTATGTAATTAAAATTGCTTACTGCCTAGGTTTTTCACTAAAATAAGAATTACTAAGAGTTAACATTATGAATTAATGAATGTAATTAAAACTACTAGGTACATACAATGTGTATTAAAGAGGTAGGATGTGGTTTTTTTTTTTTTTTTGGAGAACAAATGTTAAAATAAGTCACGGGATTGTGGTTCTTTTTTAAGATAAAGTTTTTTTCTAGTTTAGAGGATTTTTAAGGATTGTTTCAAGTTAACAGAAAGGACAAAACTGAAGGTTTAAGCAAGTTGTAGAAGGTTTCTGGAAGGTTGATCTTGTAAAAGGAATTTTGTGTGTGGTCAAGTTTGGCTAAAATTTTAAGGGGATTATTTAGATTTTATACAAATTGAACATTAATATAAATAGCACATTGATGCAGGGTCAGAATCTGAGCACTGTGTGAGGATAACAGGATTTTCTTTGAATATTGATCTGTTCTTTAACACAAATTTGTAAAGTTTATAAAAGCCTCATGGAAATCTTACTTTACAGTCAAACTAATTAAAATTTGATTGATTTGCTTATAATATTAAACCTTTAGAATTAATAATACAGTAATACAAAAATAAAATTTGGTTTTCTCTTTTAAATAAGATTTTTGTATAATATTAAGAGATAGTAAAAGATTTTCATTTGCCCTTTGAATAAACTGCCAAAAAAAATAAAGAAGGAGAGAGACAGATTCAGTTGGCTTCATGCTGTCTCTATTAGGTCCTGTTTTTCAGAAAACTGAGCTCTTCTTTGTCAAGGAGTAAAGATTTCTGCTTTTTTTTTTAATTGGTGAGTTATCACTTTAGCTAAATGACCTACTTTATAATGACCTATAATCTCATTTTGTGATATCAAGTGCTTTAAACTTTTAATGTTTGACTAACTTTCAAGATTAAATTCTAAATGCAGTCTTTTAACCTCAAACTGACTTTTAAAGGTCCAAGAGAGATATATTTGGCTTATTTGATATGTTAAAATCATACAGGAGGCATCTCCAAATATAAAATGGTGTGTAACTTTCTTTGAGATATATTTATATAAATGTGCTATTGTTATGTTTTCCAAAATTGTATAATATTCTTATAATTTTAATACAAGTTGGTATATGTCATCAGTAATAATTATAATTATGTTAAATTATTATGTGCCACAGAAATAACCAGATTTCCTTGTCAATTATATCTTTGACCGTGGATATCTTTTGTGATTCACAATTATTATTTTACTTTGTTCCTTTTCAAAAAGTTGTTTATAATCAGCTATAGGACTCTGATGATGTATTAGTTCATTCCCATGCTGCTATGAAGAGATACTTGAGACTGGGTAAATTATAAAGAAAAGTTTAATTGACTCACAGTTCCACATGACTGGGGAGGCCTCAGGAAACTTAGAATCACTGCAGAATTGCCTCTTCACAGGGTGCCAGGAGAGAGAATAAGTGCCAAGCAATGTGGGTAGCCCCTTATAAAACCATCTGCTGCCCATGCTGGAGTACAGTGGGCAACTCACTGAATGAGTGAGTTCCCATGAGAACTCACTAGCATGAGAACAACATGGGGGGAACTGCCCCCCATGATTCAATTACCTTTCACTGGGTCCCTCCCACCACATGTGGGGATTATGGGATTACAATTCAAGATGAGATTTGGGTGGGGACACAAAGCCAGACCATATCAGATGGATACTTTTCAATGCAGTTTTCTGACAGCTTTGGAGATTGTGCCATTAAAATAGAGGAAAAAAATCTTCCAGGACACTCATGGAGATCTGATGTATTCATGAGGATTGTTGACCCAGTATCAAATAGAACAGAGGTTAATTGCATGAACTGGTTTAATAGAAGACTAAAATAATTTTTGTGTGAACTTTTTGTCTGAAACATTGCTGATTCTTTTCATTTTTGGGGTTGTTTACAGCTTTTAACAATTGAGTAAAATATGCTCTTGTGAGCAAAATTTAAAGCATATTTCTTTCTCTCTACTTGATTTCTCCAGAATTTGAAAACTGTCTTTGAGTATTCTTAAGTTATAACAATATAGTTATTTGTATGAGTTCAATAAGAATCTGCTTTCTTTTGTAACAGGACACAATTGGAGACTATTATTTTACTAAAGCTTTGACTAGAATGAAATATTTTAAGATATAAACAAAACAAACTGTTTTAAGGAATTGCCATTGACTTATAGAATCAATAAAAGATCCTTAAAAAAACTGGCCTTGTACCTTGCCTACACAATTCTTTTACAGGGTTCCCAACCTGTGATAAGTAAAGAATGTTACTTTCTGGCAGGCTCAGGAACCCCAGATTATCTTGGGACTATGAAGAGAGGCATTCACCCAATTCATACAGATATCTGCAGGCACAAATAAATTCTTGGCTGGGCTTGGGGCCTTTAAAAAGTCTAAACTGAGATTCCTTAAATAAAAAAGTTTCCAGCAAAGTCAATTAAAAAAGGAAATAATTATTCTTGCTGCACTTTATACAAAGAATCGGGCCAAGTACAATACAACTAAAGCTTTTTTACAAATAAATTAGTCCTACTATGATATGTCTTTGATAAAAATGGAGGACTAAGGAGATAAAAATTATGTTTTTTTTAAAAAAAAGTATAAAACACCTATTCTTAGACTCCATCTTATCATTGTTTCTCAGTTTTATTCTTTGTTAAAATGTATTTGAACTGAATCCTAAGTTCTTTCCTAGCTACAAGTCTCCAAATTAACTGTTCATTTTTTTCCCTTTTTCTTTCATTTGTTTCCATTTTTTTCTCATGTGGAATCTAGAAATTAAAACTAGAAATTTTAATTTAAAATTAAATTAAAATTAAAACTGTGCTTTTCTGAAAGTTCTGCCAAGTGAAACTAGAAACTTAAACTTTGGGAAAAGTAACAGCAAATTATTTATATATATAAACCACTTTTGTGCCTGCCTACTCATGCATGGACTTCAGAGTAATATAGCCTAAATCAGTTTTCCAGGATTACTTTCCCCTTTTGTTGTCATTATCTTTCCTCCTTTTTTACTGGTTTTCTTTCTCTCTTCTTTCCCCTATTTTTCTCTGTGGAACATGAGACTTCACAACCTGCTAAGAATGATCCTTTCTAAAATGAGGGACCTAACCATCTAGAAATAAACTGTCCTAGTGACAAGGGATCAGACCAAACCTGAGATCAGAGACTCACTTTCTTCTATAATGCTTTCCCTGAAAGACTTGGAAGAACAGGGTTGGGGGGATGTGAAAGGAAAATAATATCTTGGGACTTCAAACTCCCTATGTGAAAAGGAAAAGTTAAGTTTAGAAACTGAGTCAAACTTTTGGAAGTTACCTTTCTTCTAAAAAGTTTGGAAACTGCCGGTCTTTTTGTTCCTAAACAGATAGCCTCAAGACAGAAGGCCACATTATTTCCCCAGATGGCCTCCCTCACCCTGACATTACAAATTAACAGTTTATCTTCACAGGTACAGGAGAAGAGAGGAATAGAAATCGTCCCTCCACCTACCCTGGGATGAAGGCATATTTGACTTCTTCCTCTAATTTACTTTGTCTTATGTAAAGTGCAGATTTATTGAGCATGACACAAATACATAAATGACTGTTCCTCTGCCCCCTGCTTCTCACATGCAACATGTGGATTCAGTGAGCACTAATCAAAGCCTCAAAAGAATGTAACCACTTGTGTGATTTGTCTACTCTCCCCTACTTTTCTTTAACTTTCCTCCTTCCCCTCCTGCCCACTTTTACTCCTTTAAATACTGAAGCCTTCAAAATGCACTTTGGAAAAAGTGCCGGCCTCAGATCTTACTGTGGCCCATGTCTCTTTTCCCGAGTGTGTCCTCAACCTTGCAAAATAAACCTCTAAATTGATTGAGACTTATCTCAGACATCTTTTTCTCAGTTTACAACTTCCGCTCCTGTGCAAAGCTAAACTCCCATCTGTATTCTAGATCCATTCCTCACTCTGTCTTTTCACACCCCGTGTCCATCACTGTCTCCTCTGACCCCTCTCACGTATGTATCTTCAACTTCTCCTTCCCTGGTAGCCCTGTCAGCAAATAAGCATGCTCTATTCTTTTGCATTTTCAAAGAAACTGCAAACTCCCTCCCTCAACCCCACCTCTCCTTTCAGCTACTGCTTTATCTTTTTTACTCCCTGTTCAGGGTCAAACTTCTTAAGAGTAAACCCCATTGTCTACTGGCCTCCTACTGATACCTCAGCCCACTGTGATTTGACCCTGTCTTCTCCGTGATACTGATACCTGTAGTTAAATCCACTGAACAGTCTTAGTTTTGCTTGAACACTCTGTGGCATTCAGATTACAGTTAACTATGCGCCACTTCTCAACACATCTTGTGCCACATATCGCAGCTGCTCTGGCTGCTTGTCCTCCACTGATCCCTTAAAGAATGGTTCACAGGCTGTTTTCCTCACCACCTGGGTAGTCCTGCCTAATTTAATAGATTACCATGCACAAGCTCAGAATCCCTAGCTCCTTATCTTCACCTTAGATCTGTCTCCGGAGCTCCAGGCATGAACAGCTTGGACGCCTATTGATTGGAGCACTCTACCTGGATGTTTTACAAACACCTCAAACTCAACATGTCCCAAACTGAACAGCTTTTCTTCCTCACCAAACCTGCTCCTCCACCAGTGTTCCCAACCAACTATGTGGCAGCACAACAAAGTTGCCTAAGCCAGGATTCTAGATGTCCCATCCTCCACACCTCTATCTCAACTCTCAAATCCAGTCAATCTCACATCTTGTGGATAGTCTAGTCCCTAAATTTCTCCTTTGAAAAATAACTAATTTTGATTAGATAACACATCACACGGTACAAAACCCAAAGAGCACACAAGATATCTAGGAAAGTAAGCTCTCTTATCTATGTCTCAGCCTCTTGCTTGTTATTCTCAGGGACATTCACTGATGAAAGTTTGTTATTTATCCTTCCAAAAATACTCTAGGCATTTCCAAGTATATGTATGCATATGTTTCTCTTAAAATATAAAAACATATAATAGCATAGTAGATTAGAAAAGGAGTTGTTGCTTTTGTCACGATATTTTAAAGTGTCTCATTCTGCATGTGGTTTCACCATGATGTATTATTTTTATTCCTGGGTAGTGCTATATTCTCCTTCCCCCTGGCCTTCATAATTTCTGGACCTTTCTACCCCTCTGCCTCCATTTCCTTTTTCATTGCTGTAAATTTTATTCATCCTATTGGTCTCAGCTTAAAGATTGTACATGTAGGGTGTATGTATGTGCACATGTGTGGCAAGAGAGGGAGCTCCCTGACTCCTAGGCTAGGTTAGAGACTACCTGCTTTATGTTGCTAGACCACCTTTATTTTCTTTTTATTACACACACTGGACTTCATTGCACTTCTTTGTTTAAATAACTATTAGCTCCACAACAAAGGTAAAGATGATGTCCATCTTATTTACCCTTGTATTCTCAGTACTTGGCACAATTCCTAGTACAATATATTGTGAAATAAATATTTATTAACTGAACCTATGAATGATTGACCTATTTTTATTCTGACTTTTCTTACTGGCCAAACATATTTCCATTTTTTTCCTACCTCTCAAAGGTGGTAAAAAAAAATAGCTGCCTTTTCAGTGAGGTTTTGTAATTAAAGATGAGCACATAATATGAGTGGAACACTTTGGAAAGAATAAAAACCAGTGCAAATGTGATTACTGGAACTTTTTTTAGTCTAAATATACGTGTGTGTGTGTGTGTGTATGAGAGAGAGAGAGAAAGAGAGAGAGAAGAAGGAGGAGGAAGAGGAAAAGGGTGATGGAGGAGAAGGGGCAGGAGCGGGACTGACAGAGAAGAGAAGAAGGAGGAAGGGGAAAAAGATGAAGCATAAGAGGAGGAAGAGGAAAAGGGGGCAAGAAGTCCTTCAGCAAAGCTCTGGAATAGTGCTTACTGTCTGGTATGTGGTACCCTCTGAAAGAGGCATTAAGATAATCTATGAGATTCCACATCTGCCCTCAGGAGCCCGAGTGAGAAGGGAAGAGAACACACACACAGACATCAGCTCACTACAGGGCAGATCCGGGAAGGGACCCATGTGCTAAACAAGATGGCAAATGTCTCTTCCTGCCAGGCAGCTGCAAGGCTTCTTTACAGGGCTTCAGAGACAGGGACAGGGAGTAGAAGAAATAGCTACTGCTCTTTCTGCCTCAGGAATTCTTCAGGTACCCACAAATGGTTACTATTTTTCCCTCCTGTCTCCCCCGTCCCTGATTATTTCAGAATATAGATCAAAAAAAAAAAAAAAAATTCATGCTTCTGTATGTCTCATAGGCCAGAGGCTAGAAAACAATGAGAAAATGTTGTTCTCAGCCGGGTGCGGTGGCTCATGCCTGTAATCCCAGCACTTTGGAAGGCCAAGGTGGGCAGATCACCTGAGGTCGGGAGTTCAAGCCCAGCCTGACCAACATGGAGAAACCCCATCTCTACTAAAAATACAAAAACTAGCCAGGTGCAGTGGCACGTGCCTGCAATCCCAGCTACTCTGGAGGCTGAGGCAGGAGAATTGCTTGAACCCTGGAAGTAGAGGTTGCAGTGAGCCGAGATTGTGCTATTTCACTCCAGCCTGCACAACAAGAGCAAAACTCTGTTTCAAAAAAAAAAAGAAAAAGAAAATGTTGTTTTCACAGGCATCACTGGACTTTTAAAATGCCTCCCTGCCTCAGACATTTGCAAAGTATGTTATCGACAAGGTGCTGGGTTCTGGTGAGAACAGCTGAGTTGTGCCTGAGGAATGGCTCTGCTGACAACCTCAGGAAGGGGGACCAAAGGTCAGCATTCCTCCCCCTGTGTTGCATCTGAAGAAATGCAAGATAAGGTCTGGGCAGAGCTGAGGGAGGGGAAGAAAAGGAGGAGGGAGAGCGTATCCAAGGTAGGGCTGTCTTAGCAGGTCCTTAAAAGCAGGATAGCATTGCATGGCAGGGCAGAGAAGAGACATTGGAGAGAGAGAGGGGCCAAGAATGGCATCCAGAAGGCTGCTCGGCACAGCTGAGATCACTCCAGGAAAAGCTGAATGAATGCCTTGACGTGGGGTCAAGGATCATTTACCTCCCTGAGCCAAGCTCACTTGTTTCTTAAAGATTAATGAGGAAAAGATGAGAAATGGGCATGGTGAGAAATACTTTAACCGGGTAATGCTGAGTGATGTCATGCAGACAGGGAGAGGTTGGTGAAGTGTGGCCCCCCTTTCTCTGCCCTGCGATGGCAGCCAGGTTGGAGCCACCTGGGGAAGGACTGGACACACCTTCTTCATTTTGCTTGCGCCTCTTTGTTATCCCTGGGTTTGAGGAGGCGGCAATTACGATCAATTGAGCCTGAGGGGGTAAGGGCTTGTGCAAGCCAGCTGCAGCCTGGCAAGCCTGAGTGTGTGCCTCCACACTTACCTGTGCAGCGCTTCCTGCACTTACCTGTGCGGAAGAGCTTCTCTTTCATGATTCCTTTTTTTTTTTTTTTTTTTTTTTTGAGACAGAGTCTCACTGTGTTGCCAGGCTGGAGTACAGTGGCGCGATCTCGGCTCACTGCAACCTCTGCCTCCCGAGTTCAAGCGATTCATCTGCCTCAGCCTCCTAAGTAGCTAGGACTACAGACACGTGCCACCACGCCACCCAATTTTTGTAATTTTTTAGCAGAGACTGGGTTTCACCATGTTGGCCAGGATGGTCTCTATCTCTTCACCTTGTGATCGCCTGCCTCAGCCTCTCAAAGTGCTGGGATTACAGGCGTGAGCCACCACCGCGCCCGGCCTCCTTCATGATTCTTAAAGGCCATTCTCTTATCAACAAAGCTTTCTCTCTTTGGCCCTTTTACTTGAGCTGCTTTTTTTCTTCTTCCTGACCAAACTATGGTGCCCACTGAGGGTTACAACATGCCTCCAAGACACATCATCACTACCTCTGTGCCCCAGCCACCACCAGGAGGGCCTTCTTTGGTCGGTACTGTCTTAGGTGCTGGGTTAACCCAAGGCCACCTCAGCTGCTGCCTCTTTTCTCATCCCCATGAGCAGAGCTCCCTCGAGAACCGGGGCCCTTGACGGATGACGTGTGCATGTGAAAACCCAGTTGTACTCCCCGGCTCTGCCATGGTATTAGCTGAGGAAACCTGTACTTCAGTCAGTGATGATGATCATTTCCTACTTGTGTACTTGACATGATTATGACAAGAAAATGGCACCAAGCATGGGAAAGCACATACGTTCCTAAACTTTTACTGCTGTAAGGAGTGATTGCGATACCTTGAGCTGCCCTGGATCCCTTCTCTTGTGCTCTTGCTCCCTCTGCTTTTTCTCAGCCCTCTCTGGATACTGTCTTCCAACTCAGAAATAAGGAGATAAGGGAAAGAGGTGTAGAAATAAAAGGCCATGGCTCCATGAAGGTGACACTGGCCAGGTCCTTAGAGCATCTGTCATGCCCATGGGTCAGAGAGGGTAACCCCCCAGTGATGGCTCTTTCCTTCTTCAGGAACTCTCAGACTCCAGCCCCTCATCCCGTAGTCTCTCTCTTCTCCCTGAATAAACCACATCCAGAGAGGGCAGCTGCAAAGGGAGGGTTGCAACAACTTGTTCTTTTTTGTGGGGGATAGGGTCTCACTCTGTCGCTCAGGCTGGAGTGCAGTGGTGTGATCATGGCTCACTGCAATCTCAACTCAGTCCTCAGTCTCCCAAATAGCTGAGACTACAGGTACACCACCATGCCTGGCTAGTTTTTTGTTTGTTTGTTGTTTGTTTTTTGGCAGAGATGGGATTTAGCCATGTTGTCCAAGCAACTTGTTCTTTCTTTACCCAGGCAGAAATCTCTATCTCCCCCTTCTCTCTCCCTCCCTCCATGGGTGAACTTGGTGAACCTGAGGGGCAAGAAGGAGGCAATCCCAGGTTCCATGGCCTCTGTGCCAACCCCCCAGGTCTCAGGTCAGTGATCACTCCTTCCCTCTGGGTCCCAGGCCAGCCCTGATGGGGAAGCTTAGGGCCGGAGGGTGGGAATGGCTGGGGACACAGGTGTCTTTGCTACACACACCGTGTCCTTTCTTCCATCCTAGCTGCTGCTCCCTTCCCACCTTCTCCAGGCCGATTAATCTTTCAAGAGCAGATGGCCATTTCTCTGTGTGTGGGCTGGGGATTGAAAACCCTCCTCCCCACCCCCACCAGGCACACATACACACCTCCTTGCCACCTTTCCTTGTTCTTCACCACCTTCTGAGCCCCTCTCTTGTATACTGGGCCACCTTTACCCTTGGGGCCTAGGAAAGAAAATATACCTATTAAATAGCTTGCAATTTCCCAGGCACAGCTCATTCCTCATAAAACGTAGTTCATCATAAACTCTATGCCAGGCACTCCAATGCGGAAAAAGAAGAATGTGATGTGATTTAGCCTCTTCCTTTGAGACTCTGCAAGTGGGAAAAATAGGCAAGCAAAGGCACACTGTTAGTGCAGTAAGATCCTTTCCATGCAGGGCAGGAGGGAAGAGAGGTGGGGGCACAGAGGAGGCAGGGACTGGTCCTGACTGGGTAGAGTTGGGTGCCTAGGGAAGAAAAGAGAGAGTTTGACATTCAAGTTGGGCTTCAGAGGATGAGCTGGAGTTTATGAACAGATCATCTGGGGCATCTTCCTGAACTGGGGCAGGATTGGCCTGGTTAGAGAGCCTGGTGTAGGGGAAATGCCAGAACCCCTATTTCCTCACTACTCAAGTCAACAGTGAAGAAGGAACTTAGATGTAAACAGTCTCTTTGGGGGAACAGGGGGTGAGGTCTATGGAAGGGATGATACAGAAACCCACCCTGTGTGGGTGGTAACAGCCTGAGGCTGGATCTACTCTAGTCTTCTGGAGGGAGAGAGTGGATTTTCTCACCAGAGGGTAATGTGGTCTATCACTGAAAGGGCTCCAAGGCAGAATAACAGCCACAGAAGAGAAGACTGAGCGAATAAGAACAGTATATTTGGCACGGGCCAGCTGCCTCCCACACCCTTCTTTCTCATCTAATTCTCAGGAGCCTACAAGTTAGCTGTTGTCATCCTTATTTTACAGACAAGCAACTAAGGCCCAGAGAGGGTGAGTTACTTGCCTAAGGTCAAGTGACTATTACTGTGCTCATTTTGTAGACAAGGAAACCGAGACTGAGAGGGGTGTGCTAATTTGCCTAATATCATTCAACCAGTAATTAGTAAAGTCTGAGTTTGAACCCAAATTTATCTGGCTCCAAGACCTTGTGCTTCTACCTCACGATTCAGAGCCCCTGAGATAAGACAGTTCTAAAGTCTCTACCAGAAAGCTGTTTCCTAGATGGGTTGGATTTCAAATACTCCCCCCAAAGCAAAACGATAAAACAAGTGACTTGCATTCATATGACACTTTATGGTGTATAAAGTCTTTTCACAGTCTTTATCTTCTTTAATCCTAAAAACAACCCCATAAAGTAAACAGAGCAGTATTAAGCGTCCCTATTTACAGACAAGGAAGCTGATTCTCAGAGAGATTGTCTGATTGAAGTCACAGGTCTCACCAGAATGGAGCAGGACAATGACCCAGGATTTCTGGACTCCTGGAGAGATCTATCTCCACAAGGGCTCCCTCGTTGTATGGACAGATGGACAAATCCAGATCCAGGTGGGTGGGGCACGACCCTCTTCACAAAGTCTCTAGCAAGGGTGAACACAGATAATGGAACTAAGAGACACCTCTGAATCACTCAGCTCACAAGCACCTGCGTACCTTTGACAGGTGTTTAGTACATTGCAGCAGCCACCCTCCATGCTGGGCACACAACTGCAGTCACAGATTCACCCACCAGCACCTTCAGTGTTGACTCGGATAGGCAGCTCTGTGCCGATAGTTTCCTTCTGCACTCTGGTCTGCGTGCAAGAATTTTAGGCCCAGTACTGCCTGCAAAACAGTTCCCGGACTTCCCGCAGCTTGAAGACTCGGGGTCCCTCAGACACTCCAAAGTCAGCTCTTGTAGTTAGGAACCTCGGCAAAGCAATGAGAAGGAGGAGGAGAAGATAAAGGAGGGCAAGTGGGAGCCCCGGGCAGGAGAACTGCTCCCGGGGTACAGCACATAGCTCTGTGATGACAGGGGTGATGAGTGAACAGATTCCTATCGGAAGATCATTGTATACTCCACCAAAGGCTCATTCCCGCCTTGCCCCAAGCTTGTACCAGCACACACATGCTTAACCAAAGCCAAGTTGCACAGTCCAGCATCCACACTCCCACGTGCACAGGGCACTACACACAGGAGGGAACCATGCCACATGCTCCAAGAATCATCTGTGATGGGGGCCAGGGAGGTGAGGAGTTGCAGAATAGCTAAAGTCTTTCTTTTTTTTTTTTTTTTAATTTTCTAGTTCCTGTTACTGTAGTGACTGACTAGAGACCTCACACTTCTGGTGCCCAGCTAGGTCCAGGATTGCCCAATAGCCATCTGGAGAGTGCTCTGTTTGGCTTCCATCCCTCCCTATACCCAGCTGGGACACCACCTCCTGGCCCCCTCAGCTCCTGCCACTCCATCTTCCTCTCAGCCTCCCAGCTCAGGTATCTGCCACCGGTCCCTGGTGCCTCAGTTTAGCACTACCTTGTGGTCCAGGGGGAGGCTGGGCCACCACCTTCTCCCTACTGCAGTTCTATCCAGGGGCAAAGCTCCAGTTGTGGGAAAAGTTGGGGAAAGGTCTGGACCCTGACTCGCTGGTGCCTCCTAGCCCCTTGGTTCTTGGGTATGTCCCTACTCCACCTCCAGGGGACTTCCTCTCCCTCAGTTCTGCTCCTTTCCTGATCCTGGGTCTCTCTGTCCTGGACCCCTCAGACCCAGACCTTCCAGAAGCAGCAGCTTGCTTCCAGTGTGGTCCCCCTCCCATGGTTTGGTTTGGGCATGTCTGTACATGTTAAACAATCCCCCACTCTTAAAGAAGTCTGGCATTTTGCTCTTTTTTTTTTTTTAAGGAGGTGGTGGGGTGTTTGGGTGAGTGCTTACCTTAAACAGAATTCAAAAGAGTTCTTATCACTGGCTGCCCTTTCACTGATTTGTTGGTTGAAGAGAGAAGAATAAGAAGTGCAGGTGGGGACAAACCAGGGGAAGATTGGCAACCAAATGCCACCCCTGCAGGGTTGCTGCCCAAAAGGCTATGGTGAGCAGACTGCATGCTTCTGGAAAAGAACTTTGCTTTGGGTTTGAACTTTTAACAGCCATGATGGGCTTTGGGATAAAGGCTTGTTCCTGTCTTCTGAGCCCCAAATAATGCTGTTTACTCTGGGTTTAGTGGCCCCACATACCCTTCCTTCCCCACTCTCTGGCTAAGAAGGAACAGCCAGGTTCTCATGGAGTAAAAACAGTTGGTGACCTACAGTCCAGAGTCTGGGGACACTGCCCTGGAGTGGGGAGCCAGCCCACTCCCGCCTTGTCAGAGGGACCACGCACCTTGTCCCCTCCACATCTGTGGCTTTCCAGAGCTCTGAAAATCACCATGGTTCAGAAGCTTCACCCTGTCTTCAGCCAGAGCTACTTGGACCACAGAATCCTGTCAGAGGAGGGTCAGAGGAGGGCCAGAGGCTTTGTGTCTTCATGTTCTGCCTGCAGCCTGCTCTCTCCTCCCTGTGTAACTCAGAGACAAAGACAGCCAGGCTTAACCTGAGAGATGAGCCCTTTCTGACACAATGAAGCTTTGAGCTCCATCCTGCCTATAGCTGGAAGCTGAGAGGGGGCTGCCTGGGAGAGCAGAGAATGGAAAAGGGAACAGGGGCACTCAACATCTGGAGTCCTTATTTTTGCAGATCAGGAAATGAAAATGTAAGTGACTTGGCCAAGGACACCGAGTGATTTCTGGTCAGTTCGGGTTAGAATGCAGCTGCCTTGATTACAGATTGATTACTCTCTCCATTTTACCTCTCCCAGAAAGCCTATATGCTGCAAGGCACACTTAGCATACTTGTAAAGCTTCCCGAGGGTCTGCAGCCTCTCTTCTTGGTTGTCTTTTGTGCCTGCAAGAGAACAGATGGGGCCAGGTATGGTAGAGTGAGGAGGATTGGGGTCCAGTTTTCACAGGGGGGACCTTGGGGTCTGGTGAGGAAGAGAGACAAAGATGAGGGGCAGAAAAAAGAGGCTTGGGGGAAACATGACCAGAAGGACCAGAGGCTGGGCCCAGGGCAAGACTGAGGAGCTTGGCATCCTCCCGCAGGTACCAGATGTCAAGGGACCCATGCAGGGGGCAGGGGGACTCTAGCTGCGGCTGGATGGGACAGGTGGGGCATGTGGGCTTCCTCCAAAGCTTCAGGCCTCCTCTCACAAACCCAAGAGGGTCAGTGCCCATTCTCCCCAGATCCGCACTCAGCCCCTCCCCTGACATCTTCTGGCTGGGGGACTCAAACTCATTGAGAGGGTGATGGAGGGGCTATAAACTACATGAGCCCTCCCAAGGTTGGACCCACCTTCCGCTGAGGAGGTGAGTGGGAGAAGAGAGGGGTGAGAACTGACAGACAGCGGGGAGAAATGGACAAGAGAGGAGGGTGGCCATCCAGATGTCCACGTATGCGCTTTGGGTGCATTCTACACAGGGGTAGGGGTCCAGGAGGACTGAATGCCTGTGGATCTTGAAATCTATAGACTGCTGGGAGGATGCTGGAAAACAGACACCTGCGTGCACACACACAATTGCTCTTGAACGTCACTGTCATGTATTGATTCATTCTGACACAAAATATGCCACGCGTAAATTTATGTCAAATAACGTGCACATGCATATCTAGATGGTGAAGCTGGCTGCCTGGTGTGGCTGCTCATCGCCTCTGCCTCCCTGTGCCCTATTTTCATCTCCAACTCTGCCCTTCAACCACCCTCCTCTTGGATCTTGCCCTCAGATCTTGCCAAGGAAGCGTATGGAGTGTGAAGTTCCTTGGGTGTGGAGGCTCCATGGGGCCAAGGACTGGGAGGTAGGAAATGAGGGTTTGAAGCCCCAGGGATGGAGCTAAAATGAGTGACTGGGATGAGAAAAGGGATCTGGGACTAAAGTCACTTTCTAGGGAAAGGTGCATGGCAGTTCTGCAATAAATTAGGCCTCTTGACCTATAAAAGTTGAAGTGACTTCGTGTGCACTTGGAACTGTGGGCGAAGCATATTTCTTCAGATGCACTGGATGTTTGAGTACAAAAGGACATTGGAGGGTTTCAGAACAAAGTTCTTCCCAGGGAACCACAGAGCCAGCGTGAGAGTCAGACACCTCCAGTCAGGCACTGCAGCAGCGTACCACACCCCCATCCCTGGGGTGGGAGGTGTAGGGGTGTGTGGGGGGGTGTGTGTAGTGTGTGTACTGTGTATGTGTGCATGATGTGTGTGGTATGTGGTGTGTGTGCGATGTGTGTGGTGTGTATGTGTGCATGATGTGTGTGGTATGTGGTGTGTGTGCGATGTGTGTGGTGTGTATGTGTGCAGGTGTGTGTGGTATGCAGTGTGTATGCGATGTGTGTGTGGTGTGTGATGCATGTGTGTGTGGTGTGTATGTGGTGTGTGGCATGTGTGGTATGTGGTGTGTATGTGGTAGGTGTGTGCTGCATGTTTGTGGTACCTGTGGGGGTTGTGTGGTGTCTGCTGTGCATATGTGTGGTGGTGGTGGTGGTGGTGTGTGTGTGTGTGTGGTAAGTATGTGGTGTATATGTGAGGTATGGGTGGTTTGTGCTGCCTGTGTCTGTGCTGCATGTGGGTGGGTGTGGTGTGTGTGGGCTGTGTGACGTGTGGTGTGAGGTGTGTGTGTGTGGAATGGGGTGTATGTGTGTATGTTGATGTGTGTATATGTGGTGTATACATCTGCATGTGTGTGTGTCTGCAGGTGTGTGTGTGTATGCACTCACTGTCATGGGCTCCTTTGCAGGCTTTATGAGTTGGCACACAGCTGGTGAACCCAGTGACTGGAACAAACTCCAATCTGAGTGAGTAAGCAACGCTTTTGACCTCACTGCCTCTTGCTGGTTCCATCCCTCATGAGCAGAGAGCAAGGACACGCCCTCCAAGAGGCCAGGGGCAGTGGGCAGCCGGCAGACCTCATGAGACAGAGGATAGAACAAATCTAGCGTTCTGCAGAGAGACCACTCAGTTATAGATACACACACACGCACACCACACCCCACACATGCCCACACTATACATAAACCACATACGTAAGTGCACACTACATACCATACACACAACACAGCACAGACATCCCCACACTACACATAAACCACACAGACATTGATGCCACACAACACACACAACACATGCACACACTACATATAAAGTACACATGCACACCACACAACACACACAACACATGCACATACTACATATAAAGTACACACACATGCACACCACACAACACACACCTACACATTACCTACACAAATGCGACACACATACCACACACAACACACAAACACATAAACCACATATACAACACACATCACAAACAACACACCTACACAGATGTCACACACACAGACACCACACAACACATACATATCTTGCAATGAACACGTGCACACACACCTCACACCCCACACATACCAACCTCCCCCACCACACACTGACACTTGACATACCACAACCCATATACCACACACACTATACAAATACACCAGTACACCCCCAAAATACCACACACTATACAAATACACCAGTACACCCCCAAAATACCACACACATGCAATGCATGTGCGCACACACTACACACACACATACACACCCCTCACCACAGAGACTAAGACCAAGGGAGCAGAGATACTCTTGCACAGTGACAGTAAGGCAGTAAGAGAGGAAAAACTGAGCAAAACACAGAAAGATATAGGACAAATAAAAAGAGACAAAGCCAGAAAAAGACTATATATATATATATATACTCTTCTGGCTCTAAATCAGTGGTTCTCAATGGAGAATGATTTTGCCAATGTCAGGAGACACTGGGCAGCGTGTAAAGACACTCCTTGGTGGTCACAATGGAGGGGAGGGACATGCTACTGTCACCCAGTGAGTGGAGGCTCGGATGCTGCTAAACTTCCTACAATGGCTAGGACAGCTCCTGCAGAAAAGAATTATTTGTTCCGAAATATCAATAGTGCCAGGGTCGAGAAATTGTGCCCCAAATGCGGAAACGTCGGGGGCACAGGAGCTTCAAACAGCTCGTATGCCCCCAGCTCAGGGCTGTGTACCTGTAATCTCTCTGCCCCTCTCAGGCGCCCTCAGAGGAGGCTCTGACACTCTGCCCTGGGGCCCCCAGGGAAGCCTGAGGACCTCACTTTCACTTAGCATTTGAGGCTCAGTCCCAGGCAGGACTGGTTTAACCACCTGGTCCACGGGTTGCCTGTTCCAGTTGTGTCCTCCCTCCCTCTTGGCTCCTGACCTCTTGAGTTCTCTCCAGGGCTTGGTCAGAAGCCACCATGAGGGCAGACAAGAGTTCAGTCCATGCACTCATCATTATGGATGAAACCATTGAGAGGGAGAACGACTCACTCGGAGTCACAAAAGTCTTACTATTTTTGGAGTCTGGGCAAGGGAACCGGGAGAGGCCAGCCCTGTGAGTGCTCTCCCAGGAGCTCCAGTCTCCCCCTCACCTCCTTCATCCCAAAATCCACAGCCTCCTGGGCATACCCACTCCTTGACTGTGAGTTACAGAACCGATTCCTCCCATGTCAGGAGGTGCTGCCCTGGGGTGGAGTGGCACAGGGAGGGCTGTGCGAGTCTTAAGGGAGAAGGAGGTCCAGGGTGTCCTTCCTGCCCCTGGAAACCAGCAATGTGGGATGCAGGTTTAAGATGCAAGACTGAGGCTGGGCGTGGTGGCTCACGTCTGTAATCCCAGCACTTTGGGAGGCCGAGACAGGCAGATCAGGAGATCGAGACCATCCTGGCTAACACGGTGAAACCCTGTCTCTACTAAAAAGACAAAAAATTAGCTGGGCATGGTGACGGGCACCTGTAGTCCCAGCTACGTGGGAGGCTGAGGCAGGAGAATGGCGTGAACCCAGTAGGCGTAGCTTGCAGTGAGCCGAGATGGCGCCACTGCATTCCAGCCTGGGCGACAGAGCAAGACTCTGTCTCCAAAAAAAAAAAAAAAAAAAAAAAAAAAAGATGCGAGACTGAAAGTGATTGGTGGGGGTGCTTTCAGGAGCTTCTGGGGGTAGTGCCACCTACCCTAGGGCCACCTTCCCTTACTGATACGATGTTAGGTCCAAAGACCAAGAGAATATTGCAGCCAGAAGCTTATATCCTGCAAATTCGTCCTCCCCTCCCATCCGGACACCCCTATTTTGAGTCTGTTGGCTGATTCATGCACAGCACCAGGTGGAGGAGGCTGAGGAAGAGGAAGAGCATTGGAAAACGACTTTGTCCTCCTCCTATCCTCCTCCCTTCCCAAGCCTCCCTCTCCCAACCTCCCTCCCCAGCATAACGAAGGCCTCATTGCTTTATCCCCTTCCCCACCAGACACTAAACTGGGGTCTTTGAAGCTAAGTAGGTCTTTGAAGCTAAATGGATGAACAAGTGACAAACCACTGGCTTAATGGGCACAAAGGTCTTGGGTTCAAGGTTTGGGTTCTAGCACCTTCCCCCAACCCGGCCCGAACCCACTGACCTGGGTGGGTGGGGATGAAGATAATCCAAATGAACTGTTTGCTCAGGACTGTGTGGCCTGGCCTCTGCCCAGCGGCAGGAACACAAATAGTTTTCCACTTGAAGGGGTCCTTCTCTCCCCTGCCCTACTTCAGCATCCACCTCCCTCCACACACAGACTCCCCCAACACACAGCACATATGACACGTGCCCAATGACATACATACACACAAAACACACCACACACACCATACATACACACATACCAAACCCACCATACACTACACAAACCATGCATACTATACACCAACACACACACACACACACACACATATAGCACGTACATGCACACACACCTTATATGTTACCATATACATCACCTACTACACACCATACACACAACACACATGCAACAATATTTCCACGATACACATATACACAACACACACGTCACACATACCATCACAGATACCACATCCACACACTCTACAGGCCATACCTACACATACCACATATGTCATACACACACAGACACATACCAAACGCACCACAGGCACATCATATACATACAGCATACCACACACAAAACACACCACCAATGCACCTCATGAACACACGCACACACACCACACACAAATGCACATGGGCACACACGCCATACGCACGCCACACACACACTCCCCTTGCTGGGTCTTCCAACTCTGAGTCAGAGAAAGTGAGGACAAAACAGACTCTGAAGCTGGGAAGTGATCCACACACCTGTGACTCTGAACACCCAGGCACCTGCCCCTAGGCTATTGGCACCTGGCTGGCACCAGGAGGTTGGATAAGCCGGGGTTTCTGCCTCTTTCCAGTGGAAAAGTTGAACTAAATGACCTTTCCGACAGCTTCCAGCAAGCTCATGATGGAGCTCTTTGTTGTGGGAAGACGATGGGCCGTGCTTAATGCCATCATTCTTCTGTATGACTGTGCGAGTCACTTGACATCTCTGAAGCTGTGTCGGCCAGTTAGAATGAGGGGGTGTGCTAGGGAGAAAGAAGTGGGCTTGGAATGAGGGATGGGTGTGAATCTTGCCTCTGCCACCTCTATGGCCTTGGGAGACTTCCTTCGCCACGGTGAGCTTTGGTTTCTCCCATCAGTACCATGTGGATAATAATACCTGCCTTGCAGGTTTGTTACGCGTTTACCTGGGAACGCTCAGTTAAAAGGCCTAGCACACGGTAGCAGCTGAATAAATGTCACCTCCATGGGAAGGCTGCCAGATAGAATACTTGCAAAACGTGGGGTATATTTATACTAAAAAATTCTTTGTTGTTTATCTAAAATTGAAATTTGACCACATATCCTGTATTTTACTGGGCACCCACCCCATGCATGGGCACTGTGGACAGTCTGTGGAGCTCCCGAGCAGGGGGTCTACCCAGAGCTAGATTTTGTGCCCTGGCTGGTGAGTGAAGAATGCATTTAAATCTTTGGGGGTTGTTAGAAAACAACCACCATAGCAAAACCAAAGAATAATGTACATTAAAGAGTGTACATAGCTTGCAAAACCTAACATCTTTACATTTCCTATCAGCCCTTCCAGAAAAAGTTTGCTGACCCAAAGGTGATGGGGACTGAGAGGAAAGTCTGGGAGAACTGAGAATCTTCACAATTTATATACCTATTTTGGGCCTGGCAAGAATGAAACGGGAAGAGTCCAGAAAATGGAATTCTCCAGGACATAAGTAGGGGGAGGCAGAGAGTGAGGCAGGTGGCCGGCAGAAGAGGCACTGTGGGAAAGTGGGGCACTCCCTCCTGGGAGCCCTCAACCCTGGGAATGGGCCTGCCCTGACTCCTCCCCTCCTTTCTCACTGCCTAGAGTCTCTCAGGGTAGGCCACTGGGTATTCTGACGTCCAAGGGAGGCCTCACCAGCCTCTCTGAAGGCCTCCCCGGTTGTGACTGGCCTGGGGGCAGGGAGAGAGCCCTGGGTGGAGAAAGAATTGGAGTTCGCACAAGGCCCCCTTGGTAGGTAGGTCTGTGGCTGGCCTGTCTCTTTAAATCTCAGGTAATTTGGGAGGAGGGAGGGAGTGTCCATGCAGCTTTGGCTCCTCCTGCTCACTCCCAGTAGGAGCTCCCGACAGGCCAGCCCTGCAGAGTCCTGGCTGGCTCTGCCAAGTGTAACAAACTCACAGCCCTCTGCAGACTGGCTGGGGCAGCTGGGAGACTCCCAAGGAACTCATCAGGAAGGCAGGAGACAGGAGACGGGACCTCTACAGGGAGAGGGCGGGCCGGCCCTTGGGGGGGCTGATGTGGCCCCAAGGCTGAGTCCCGTCAGGGTCTGGCCTCGGCCTCAGGCCCCCAAGGAGCCGGCCCTACACCCCATGGGGTTGTCCCTGCCCAAGGAGAAAGGGCTAATTCTCTGCCTGTGGAGCAAGTTCTGCAGATGGTTCCAGAGACGGGAGTCCTGGGCCCAGAGCCGAGATGAGCAGAACCTGCTGCAGCAGAAGAGGTAAAGCCCCCTTGGTCTGCTTCCCTTCCAACCTCCCCGGGCCTGCACCTCTACCCCTCACCCCTCCCTCACCTCCCATCTTTGTTTGGCACCTCTGGCTGGACAGGTGGTGCTCCCAGGCCCGGACTGGCTTCTTGGGAGCATTCTGTCTCAAGAGCCTCAGCCCGTAGGGCTGGTGAAAGAGGATGGGGCTGAGATGGGCACAGGTGTTTACTATCTTAAGATCTAATTCAATTCTGCACGCCTTTTGTGAGTACTTCCCTAAGGGCCAGGCGCCTTGCTGGGGCTTGTAAGGATAGAACATCATAGCCCCTCCACCCAAGAGGGGACAAGAGAGGACGGCAGATGAGGACAATGCCTTCCGTATCTCGACTGCTTGCCTCTAGAACAGTCTCTCTGGCAGGAACACATAGTATACATATGTTCGCATGGAGGAATGAGTGAACGATTGAATGAATGAAGCAGAGAGAACCACAGACACCAGGAACCAGAAAATAAGACAAAATGTGAAAAAAAAAGTTACCATTCCTATGCATTTGTCTCATCAGACATTGACCAAGGCCTTACTATTTGCCAAGCACTGCGGGGATATGAAGACCCACAAAGCTCAAACCCAACCTTGAGGTTTATTTCTCTCTCTTAGTGTGGGTGGAGATGTGGGGGAAGCGGGTCAAAATAACAGATGTTCTGAGGACCTGTGCTCTCCTGCATTCAGGTGATGGAAATCGAGACTCTAGAGTTTAAGCCCTAAGGAAATTCACTGGCTGCTTCCAGCTTCTGAAAACTTCCTAAACCCATGTGCTGCTTTCTTCACCATGACAGCTTAGAGTACAGAGCCGGAGAGGAGAAGGGAACTGGAACTCGGGGCTATCCCTGCATGTGGTCTCTTCTTCAAGGTCTCTAATAGAGTTCCCTGCCCAGTTGGTGGCATGCTAGAGAGAAGTCCTGCCTGTTGGGGCTTTCCCTGGGTCACAAAGGAGGCAGATACTATGTCTGTTCATAGACGAAAGCCTGAAGTCTTTGTGTCTTTGGGTTTTTTTCTGTCCCCAGGAGTAGGAGCCTGCTTTAGCCTGACCAGGGAGGCTTCCTGGAGGCCCGTGTGTTTTCTTTTGCTGAAGGATTCTGGGCTGGGGATGGTCTCCTTCTGTGAATTGTGCCTTCCCGTCTCTCACTCCAGCCGCCCACCTCTACCCCAAAGGCCTGGGAGAGTGGGGACTGGAGCACATGTTTGGCTGATGACATCTTGGGGCAACAGAATGGCTTTGTTGTTAGAGAGTAGGTCGTCCTCACTGGCTTCACTCATCCTCTTCCCACTCTTAGGACCCCAGGGTCGGGGGATCCAGGCACAGCGTACAGAAAGGCCTGGGGGATTAGAAGGGGTGGTGGAGATTCCCTGTGTGGGATATCAGGGGAGAGCAGAGTGGAGGCCCTGAGCTGAGTCTGGCTGAGAATAGGCTGCTTCCACATGTCCTGTCTGCCCCCACTTTTCCTCAGATCATATGGGGGCTGCCTCTGCAGCCTTTGGCTAGAAAGCCTTGATGTCACCCTTGGCAGGGATTCCCCCCTCCCTGCTCTGATCTCCCCACTGGCCTCTGCACTTTCTTGGTCTTCTTCTTCCTGGATATCAGGTGTCCAGAGCAATGACTCTCCTTTGGGTGGGCACTTCCCAGAAGGATGCTGAAATTGCCTGCAAGGGGAGTTTCCTAATCTGTGCCGTCAACTAAAGAGAAGGCATGGGGGCACTGAGATAAACATGGGATGACTAAGTAAATAGGAACAATATGGACAAGTGAGGGGTGAGCTAATGGAAGAAAGGAGCACACAATGATTGAGAACCCAGTGCTGTACTAGGTGCTACCACCTGCCTTATCTCTGTCATCCCTGTAACAATAATGGAAGGTGGGTCCTGTTATCCCCCTATGAATGGGGCAGGCTCAGAACCCCAGAGCAAGTAAACGGTGAAGTTGAATTTGTTCCAAAGGGGACTCAAAGGGAGAACTGCGGGGTGGGATTGGGTGAGATTCCATGGTGTACAGGATGGTCTAGTGGGAAAGGAAGGCTTTGAGTCTTTCCAGGATGATTGGTAACCCAAAACTCCTCTTTCTACAGTGGACGTTTCTGGGGGCTTATGGGGCTTAGCATGCAGCCCCCTCTGCTTAAATCTACGTTGTTGAGATCCAAGTCAAGCTCTCAACTTTCTCCCATGTCTTCCAGGTCATCTCTCCCTTGGGCTTGGATTTTCTCACTTCCTGATATTTAACGCATTACACATGTATCGAACATAAGGCACTCCACCTTTCTGCAGAAAATGAATATGACACAGTCCCTGCTCTCAGGAAGTTCTCATGCCTAGGAGCAAAGTTTACTGACAGGCACATACTTGGGCTAAAGGTGAGCTTAGTGGACATCACTAGAAGGGTATAAATGAGTGTTCTGGAAGCATAGAGGAGGAAGTGTGAGATCTGATTTCGGCTGCTGTGGGGTGTCCTGGGCAGCTTCATAGTGGCTGCTTAACCTGAACATACTCCCGCCCATATTCTGACACTTCGTCATCTAAGGAGCAATTTGGAGGGAATGCCATGCTTGTTGGAGCTTTTCTTAGGGTTAAATGCCTGCATGAAATACGTGAATCAAGGGTCTGAAAAGTCAGCCCTGGGCTTCTCTGGTATATTGTGCTCGCCTGCCACGGTAAATACTTACATACATGCCTACTTGCAAATGCGCAGATAGACATGTGCACAAAGGAGCTGTGGCACTTAGGATGGCACCTGATTCCAAATCTCTAAACAACCACTTTGGCTTCCTCATCCCGACTGCCAGGAACATGAGCTGGAGGGAGGTGGCTCACAAGTGCCCAATGTATGCCTCCACCCCACACATTACCGCTCTTTCCTTCATCTGTGGTCACTGCGCAGGCCTGCCCCCCCAACCTCCAAGAAAAATCAGGAGGAGCCATAAAACTAGAAGAACCACATAATTTAGTGGTCAGAGCCTGGGGCTGGATTCTTGGCCAGGCATCCTGCCTTTAACTCCATGTGATCTTCTGGCAATGATTTGATTATGCCGCTTCAGTTTCCTTTTCTGAAGCATGGGAGAACTATTCAGCTGGTGTTAGAGGGCTGTGAAGAGCAAAAGTGATAATGAATGAGATGCTGCAGGAATGAGAGGGGCCATGAACTTCCCCCGCATAGCATTGTATCCACCCAGGAATGCAAGGAGCCATGCACTCCGAGCAGCCCTGTTGTGTACCAGCACCAGCCCTGCCCAGAGGGCACACTCGCTGGTGGGAAAGGTATTTGTGGTGAGACCAGTGGGACCCATGCCTGTCTTCTCTAACTCCTCTTCCAGCCCTGATTAACACTGAGAATCGCAACCAAGAAATGACCAGTGGGGTACGCATTGTGGCTTTGTCTCTGACTTGCTTCCTCCAGCTGTTACATGAGCAAATTTGACTCAATTTCTGGGGGCCTTTCTAGCTCTAAAAATCTTATTTGAACTTTTCTCAAGAGTCTTGTGATCCTGCCTTTTTTTCCAGCAACTAAAACCCAATCTGGACCCATGCACAGAGTGCACATATCTACAAGGATGGAGGAGCAGATGAGGGCATGGGGTGGAGGAGATGGAGAGAGGAAGTCAGGAATTTTTCCCTGGTGGCCCAGAGGCAACCCTGAGAGGGAAGTCATTGATCTGTTTGCTCAAGAAATAACGTGCTAGATTTTGTGCCAGGAAACCCTTAGTTGGGTTTTCACCACTCTAATGTTCAACTAGACCATTCAATTTTATTATAATTAATTGCCTAGTAAAAGAAAACATTCTAGAACCTGAAAATACCTTTCATATTGTTACAATTTCAGATTTGCTCTATAATCTCTTTTGACTACTTCATCAGTGGGAGCTTAAAAGGCTTCATCTTTCTTTCTTTCTTTCTTTCTTTTTTTTTTTCGTTTCTCCCTTAGTTGAGTATTTAATGATCCATAAGAAAACACTTCTCTTTGGGAGGCCGAGGCGGGCGGATC
Organism: Macaca nemestrina; assembly: GCF_043159975.1. Taxonomy (NCBI): domain Eukaryota; kingdom Metazoa; phylum Chordata; class Mammalia; order Primates; family Cercopithecidae; genus Macaca; species Macaca nemestrina. The sequence continues at coordinate 15,906,079 of NC_092128.1, forward strand.
ACGAGGTCAGGAGATCGAGACCATCCTGGCTAACACGGTGAAACCCCGTCTCTACTAAAAATGCAAAAAATTAGCCGGGCGAGGCGGCGGGCGCCTGTAGTCCCAGCTACTCGGGAGGCTGAGGCAGGAGAATGGCGTGAACCCGGGAGGCGGAGCTTGCAGTGAGCCGAGATCGCGCCATTGCACTCCAGCCTGGGCGACTAAGCAAGACTCTGTCTCAAAAAAAAAAATAAATAAATAAAATAAAATAAATAAATAAAAATAAAAGAAAACATTTCTATGTATAGGATATTTCTGATTCCTTTCACAGTGAAGACTCCTCATTCTAAAACGGATTATGAATAATTGTACCTCTGAATCAGAGTTTCTTCACCTTGGCACTATTGACATTTTGGACAGGATAATTCTTTGCAGTCAGGGCTGTCCTGTGCAGGGTGCTTAGCCATGTCCCTGCCCTTGACCCCCGTGTTGTGATCTAAACTCCCGTGATGAGTTGCTACTGAAAAATCTATTTGTCCCCCAAGCGCAGGAATCTTTGGATAGATCCGCTCTGTGCACCTCCTTCAGGCACCCAAGGAGAGTCAGGTGTTTTGAGTTCAGCCTTACTCCCAAGCAGGTGAGCTAGGGCTTTCTGTGCTGTCCCCTTGTGGGCATATGAGGTTATTGCAAGTAATGGCTGGGCCGGACACCTTCAAAACCCATCCCCATGCAGGGCCCCCCTTTTTGCTGAATTCTGGAGTTTGCAGTCAGAGGAGGCTAGTTCTCTACAAACCTTGCTGGGTTGGGTCATAAGCTGGTTCTTCACGGAGGGTGTGGTCTGGCTAGGTTGCCAGATAAAATACAGGACACTCAGTTCAATTTAAATTTGAGATAACAAATAAGCTGCTAGTATAAGTGTATCCCAATATTGCATGTGATATTACTTATACTAAAAAAAAATTGTGCATCTAACATTCAAATCTAACTGAGCATCTTGTATTTTTATTCGGTAATGCTAGCAACTCTGGGTCTGACAGTAGCTTTTTGTTTTCCCCAGGCCACTAGAGTGTCAGCAGAGGCTGAAAAATGAATTCATAGGAAATGGAGGTTTATGGGGGACACTTTCAGCTTCAGAGATGCGTAGGGACCAAAGGGGAATCTTTGAGCCTGCCACTGACTATACCACCACTAACATCTAGGATACAGCAAGTAGAACTCTGGACTTGGAAAACGTGCTCTATTGGACCCATTTCTAGATTTGCCATCAATCTTTCACACATTTGGTCAAAATGGGACACAAATGTGGAAGCATATTGGAGGAGGGCAGGGAAGGAATATAAAGATGAGTTAGTGGCTGGTCTCTGCCCTCGAGTACCCTTAGCATAGAGGAAGAGACACAGATACATAGCAATTACAGCACCCAGTGAAAGATGCTGAAATAAAAGTAAGGCCACAGGAGAGAGTGAAGACCTTCCGTGCATCTGTATGTGTGTGTGTGTGTGTGTGTGTGTGTGTGTGTGTGTGTGTGTGTGTGTATGTGTGTGTGTGTGTGTGTATGTGTGTGTGTGTGTGTGTGTGTGTATGTGTGTATGTGTGTGTGTGTGTGTGTGTGTGTGGTGCTAGCGATTGCTTTTCCCCCAGTCTAGGGTATCTAGAGAGGAGAGCTTTGTGCAAATGGTTGATGTGGTGGTGGTGATGAAGGGAATGTAGAAAACTTGTTTTGAAGCTATGTTTGCATACCAAGTGTTCTATTTTTCACTTATACATGCTTGCTGAAGGTTGGCTTAGGGGGCAGCTGATGAAAATAATAAGGAGGAACAGTTAAGTCAAACCACCTTTTGGCATTGCTGCTGATTCATTCACTCTACAGATGGTGTCAGTGAGCATCTACACCATTCTAGGCGTATTTCTAAGCATAGGCGGTGCAGAAGACACAATGAACTGGGGGCTGGGGGAGTTGGATTCTAGAAGGAAAGAGCCATAGGGATATAGGGAGAAGGGTGTGCTCTGCAGTGCTGAGACAGGATGAGACCAAAATGCCAGGTCTAAGGAGTGGGTGGGACATGCAGAGGGTGGAAAAGTAGTTGCACAAAGACCTTAAAGAGCTTCTGTGTTCCTTATCCTTAGCATTTAAGGACCCATTGGACTTTTGCATTTGCCATTTGGAAAGATTATCTCAACAGCATCAAGAAGGATAGATGGGGATAGAGTGCAGGGAAACTGGTTAAAAGAATATTTTGCTAATCTTGGGCTAGAGAATGAGGACTTGAATTAATGAAGGTTAGCAGGAGCAAGAAGGTAGGGACTGAATGAAGAGAGAGCTTTCCATGTTGAACTGACAGGACGTGGTGGCTGCTGCTGTGCATGGGGGCCGGGCAGAGGAGATGAGTGAGCTGATGTCTCCTCTCTGATTGCCCTCCCACCTCCAGCTCTGGAGTCAATTTCTTGCCACTGCCAGCATTTTAGAATGTGAGCTCCTGTCTATGTCTTTTTATATGTCACATAATTGTCAAATTATGGATAAATAGAGTTATTTCATTTACTCCCATAGAAAGACCAAATGGCTCCAGGCCAAGAGAGAAAATTGAATCAAAGGGACCCATGTGTCTTAGTTGGGGTAAGTTCTAATTTTAAAAGAGACTTTTTAGCACACAGTAGGAATAAGAATAAAGAGATGATCTGGGGAGTCAGAGAAGACAATTTTGCCTAAAACAAGCGAGAAGTGGATAATAAGGAGAGACTAATCTGACTCAGGGAAAGAAACTGATCCATGAATCCCAAATTGGGTAAATCCAAGAAGGGTCAGAAGAGGGCAGAATGGGAACATTCAGATTGACATGAAATTCAATGAATGAATCCTCTAGATTGGATTCTCTTTTTTCTCTGCACCTATCATTGTTGCCCATAGTTTATGTCTTAGGGGCCAATAGCCAAAACAAACTAGCACCTAAAGTCCTCTAGACAGCTGGTCTGAAAATGATGGAGAACACTGCTTCGCCAACTTTAATGTGAGCTGTTTGGAAACTCAGCCCCCTGAGCTTGTGTCTGATTTATTGCCACTGGTTTTTGCATGCAAGGATCACTTGAGCAATGCTTCTCAAACTTTCATATGCCCAGGAATCAGCTGGAAATCTCAAACTGCAGATTTGGATTCGCTAGGTGGAAGGGTCAGTCTGAGCATTTCCATTTCTTGTAAGGGCTCATGTGCTGCTGCTGATCCAGGGGTCCACTTTAAGAAGGAAGGCTGTTGAGATGATATGAGAAGAAAGACGAGAGACAGAAAGGAAGAGACAGAAAATGAATGAATGAATGAATGAATGAATGAACACCTAGGAGGAAGGGAAGCTGGGAGCCAGGCTTGTTCTTATGGTCCACTGTTCTTTTGTGTTAAGCCCTGAAGATGCTATTGTTGGGAGGGAAGTACCAGTATTGAAGGGTTCTGCTGAGAAGGTTGAGTAGGCAGAGGATGGTGCACCAGGAGAAATCCTGCTAGCCTCTGCATATGACTTCCTCCACAAAGATGAGACAGGAATTCCTTGCACTCCTCGGTCCATGCAAAACAAGGCTTATCCTGGAGGGCAATCTCAGGGCACCTGGTGAGGGTAAAACAGGACCACTCCAGGGGTAAACTGGTTAGCAGGTAAGCCACATGTCTAAATAGAACTCCTCCCCTCTGTACCTGAAATGCACTAATAATACATTCACACATGATATGTTCTGGTCCCAGGACCCCAGGAGGGAGGGGGAAGGAAACCAGGCATGGACAATCTCAAACGCGCGCAAAATGGGCAACAACTTGATGTGTATTTACTGACTGTAAAGAGAAAAGACATCAATGGCCCCACCTGCCTTGATTGAAGACCCTGAGGTTCCTGCTGCTGAGGCACATACCTCTGTGTATAATGGAGTCAAGCCAGGGTGTTTCCCTCCACAGCTAGGTATGCTTACTGTCTCCAGCTTTCCTATCCATTCCTTTGTAGGATCTGGGAGTCTCCTCTCCTTCTAGCTGCCAAAGAGAATGATATTCAGGCCCTGAACAAGTTGCTCAAGTATGAGGACTGCGAGGTGCACCAGAGAGGTAAGAAGCAGACACGCAGCATGATCTCCTAGGTGAGCCCCACACATGGGGCCTCCCAGGAGTGCCCAGGACCTTGTGCTATTGGCCTCTGAATCTATTGTCCCCAATCCCCTGTCCCATGGAAGCCATATAACCCACCTCTCTGTAAATGCCAGGAGCCATGGGGGAAACGGCGCTACACATAGCAGCCCTCTATGACAACCTGGAGGCCGCCATGGTGCTGATGGAGGCTGCCCCGGAGCTGGTCTTTGAGCCCATGACATCTGAGCTCTATGAGGGTGAGGGGCCCACGGGCCTGGGGTGAAGAGCAGGAGTGGCTGATGGGGTATTTCAAGTCAGTCTCTGGTGGATAATTTGGGAAAGACAAAGGGGATCTGAGCCTCCTACTCTTTTTTTCTCTTCTCTGCCTCCCTTCTGTGTCAGTCCTGACTGCCCATCACTAGCATGCCTGCCCCCTGAAATGCCAGGGGGCCTAGAGAAGAGGAAGAGATGGGCAGCAGCTGGATCCTCTGGGAATCCTGAACACCCGAGGGCTCCCTGTTCTCCATCCCAGGCTGCCCCCGAGGGAAAGAGACCAGGGGTGCATAAGGGAGGGACCCCCTGCAGGATCCTGGGGACAGACCCCTGACTGACAGCTGTCTCTGGGCCAGGTCAGACTGCACTGCACATCGCTGTTGTGAACCAGAACGTGAACCTGGTGCGAGCCCTGCTTGCCCGCAGGGCCAGTGTCTCTGCCAGAGCCACAGGCACTGCCTTCCGCCGTAGTCCCCACAACCTCATCTATTTTGGTGAGAGCAGGTCTGGGCTTGGAGGACGGGCAGGTTGGAAAGGTGGGCAAGGCAGAGCAGGGCCAGGCAGAGGAGGATCCTGCCTTCAGCTGTATCTGTTGGGCAGCTGGAAGGAACAATCCTTTGAGGGCTTAATTAGGTTAGAGGCCAATTTACCCCACGACCCTTCCTCTGGTTCTGCATGAAAACTGTCCCCAGGCCCTGAGCTGAGATGTGGGGGAAGAGAAGGTTGTCACTTGGGGGAGACTGCCCACCCCATCCTGCCATCCTGTGCTCTCCTGCCATGGATCTCTCTGTGTCCACAGGGGAGCACCCTTTGTCCTTTGCTGCCTGTGTGAACAGCGAGGAGATCGTGCGGCTCCTCATTGAGCATGGAGCTGACATCCGGGCCCAGGACTCCCTGGGTAAGAGCTGGGATGGGGAGGGGAGCTGAGATGCTGCAGGGAGCGAGGGGCTGGGTGAAGAGAGGGACTGGGACCTTCAGGAAGACCCCAGGGTGGGGATGGGGACATCAGGGACTTTAGGCCAGTGGCCACATGATACCCTGTGTCCTCCCCAGGAAACACAGTGTTACACATCCTCATCCTCCAGCCCAACAAAACCTTTGCCTGCCAGATGTACAACCTGCTGCTGTCCTACGACAGACATGGGGACCACCTGCAGCCCCTGGACCTCGTGCCCAATCACCAGGGTCTCACCCCCTTCAAGCTGGCTGGAGTGGAGGGTAACACTGTGGTGAGAAACACTCCCCATCCCTGAGGTGTCTTTCTAATGACCCTCAAACTATCCTGTTGGCCCTGGGAGAAACAGAGGTGAACACGATCCCTGATGCTTAGGTCCCACTCTCAACTCATAAAAAATTTTCAACCCCTCTTACTCTTGTTACCTGTTCTCTTTCTTGCCCACTCTTTTTCCCCTGAGGCATTGGGGGTTACAGAGTCTAGATCCCAAGCTGGGATTATCTGTAATGCCCCAGCCCACCTTTCCCTTTCAGCCCCCAGAGCAGGGCCCTCCAGCCTCTCGTCTCTCCTTTCCAAGCTCTGGAGGGAGTCATGGGAGAGGATGAGGAACCTAGGGCATCACTGTGAATGTGGGTTCTTCTGCCCTCTAAAGGCTGTCATCAAAATGAAAGGGCAGCCACCCTCTCCAGGGGTGCTATCCTCCTGCACATGCATCCTATCCACATTCTGTGACTGTCCCCTTTGCTTACTGCTCCTGAGTCATCTTCACTTTCCCTTAGATGTTCCAGCACCTGATGCAGAAGCGGAAGCACACCCAGTGGACATATGGACCACTGACCTCGACTCTATATGACCTCACAGAGATCGACTCCTCAGGGGATGAGCAGTCCCTGCTGGAACTTATCATCACCACCAAGAAGCGGGAGGTACGGTTCATCACAGCAGGCTGTGTCTGGGGAGGGGTGTCAGGGTCTCTGAGCTGCCTGTTCTCCTTTTTTTTTTTTTTTTGAGATGGAGTCTTGCTCTGTCACCCAGGCTGGAATGCAATGGCGCGATCTTGCTCACTGCAAGCTCTGCTCCCAGCTTCAGGCCATTCTCCTGCCTCAGCCTCCCAAGTAGCTAGTACTACAGGCGCCCGCCACCAGGCCCAGCTAATTTTTTGTATTTTTAGTAGAGACAGGGTTTCACCGTGTTAGCCAGGATGGTCTCGATCTCCTGACCTTGTGATCTGCCTGCCTCTGCTTCCCAAAGTGCTGGGATTACAGGCGTGAGCCACCTCGCCCAGCCCTGCCTGTTCTCTTTCTGTTGCAGGCTCGCCAGATCTTGGACCAGACACCAGTGAAGGAGCTGGTGAGCCTCAAGTGGAAGCGGTACGGGCGGCCATACTTCTGCATGCTGGGTGCCATATACTTGCTGTACATCATCTGCTTCACCATCTGCTGCATCTACCGCCCCCTCAAGCCCAGGACCAATAACCGCACGAGCCCCCGGGACAACACACTCTTACAGCAGAAGCTACTTCAGGTGATATCCTTGTAGGAGCAGATCAGCAGGGCAGGACTTGACTCTCTGTTCTCAGACTGGTGTCCCTTCCCTTCCTCACACCATTTCTCCCCTTGCTCTAATCTCAAATATTTGGGTACAAACTCCAAATGCATGCCCACAGAAACACACATATGCTCTTACTCTGAGAGCAGAGTTTGAGAAGAGCCAAACCTAACAGATTAAAAAGAATCTGCTGAGGCTGGTGACCCTGGGCACCATGGAAACGCAGGGCAGATGCCTGAAAGCCCTGAGCGTTTTGACCATTCTTCTCCCCCATCAGGAAGCCTATGTGACCCCTAAGGATGACATCCGGCTGGTGGGGGAGCTGGTGACTGTCATTGGGGCTATCATCATCCTGCTGGTAGAGGTGAGATGTGGATGGAATCTGGGCGAGGCTGTCTGCCCCAGGAATCCAGACTGAGTTCCGGTATCTGAGTGCCTTTGTGTCTCCCTGACTTCTCTTCAGATTCCAGACATCTTCAGAATGGGGGTCACTCGCTTCTTTGGACAGACCATCCTTGGGGGCCCATTCCATGTCCTCATGTGAGTTTCCTTCCTGTTACTCCCATCCCTTCCCTCAACAGGGCTCCAGTTCCACTCCCTGGATTCCTGACCTCTCAAGAACCTTAGCTCCAGAGTCCCCTCTCTAGTGCTATGTGCATGACCCTGTGCATTGAGTGTGGAGAGGCTGAATCTGCATGTGTGGGTACTTTCCCAGCTATATTCTTGCTGTCAGGTCCCTAGGATCATCCCAGCCCTCCCCTCATCACCCTCCTCCCTGCTTCCCCAGCATCACCTATGCCTTCATGGTGCTGGTGACCATGGTGATGCGGCTCATCAGTGCCAGCGGGGAGGTGGTACCCATGTCCTTTGCACTCGTGCTGGGCTGGTGCAACGTCATGTACTTCGCCCGAGGATTCCAGATGCTAGGCCCCTTCACCATCATGATCCAGAAGGTCAGTCCTCCCCACAAGCTCCCTAGAGAAAGGCCCCAGAGCCGCAGTCAGCAGACAGTCCCACAAAGGGCCGAACAGTAGACATTCCAGGCTCTGCAAGCCACGCATGGCCTCACTGCATGTTTTTCTTCTTTTTTAACGATCCTTTAAAAATGTAGAAACCCTTTTCAGTTCAAAGGCCACACCAAAACAGGTCAGGTAGATCTGGTCCACAGGCCATAGATAGCCAACCCCTGTCCTGGAGGGTGAAGCTGTGAGATTTGTCGGGGTTAGACCTATTAGAGGTTGGATGGGGCAACTGCTTGGGGAATGTGTGCAGATGTTCTCTGCCTCCTGCTCCCTCTAGATGATTTTTGGCGATCTGATGCGATTCTGCTGGCTGATGGCTGTGGTCATCCTGGGCTTTGCTTCAGGTAATCATCTGTCCAGGACCAGGGGCCAAGGCAGGGAGGAGATGAGAAAGTCTAGGGGTCACTGGTTCTGGCTAAACTTGGGGAGGAGGAGTAATGCAGAGATCAGAGGAGACCATATGATGTCAGAGGATGTCCAGAGGTCAGAAAAATTGGGAGTGTTAGGGAGAGGTGGCTCTTAGGATCAAGAAGATGAGGCTCATAGAAAACTAGGGACCATAAAAACCCAAAGTTTGGAGCACTGCAGAGCTGATGATATTGAGATGAAGGGACCAGGATGGACATGGATGCAGAGCCCAGGGTGGACTGGTCGTCTGCATGGTTGCCATGGTAACCCTCACCCCCTTGGGTGGAGCAGCCTTCTATATCATCTTCCAGACAGAGGACCCCGAAGAGCTGGGCCACTTTTACGACTACCCCATGGCCCTGTTCAGCACCTTCGAGCTATTCCTTACCATCATTGATGGCCCAGCCAACTACAACGTGGACCTGCCCTTCATGTACAGCATCACCTACGCTGCCTTCGCCATCATCGCCACGCTGCTCATGCTCAACCTCCTCATTGCCATGATGGGCGACACTCACTGGCGAGTGGCCCATGAGCGCGATGAGCTGTGGAGGGCCCAGGTGAGCCCCCTGGTGGCTGGGAGGGTTAGGGCAAGTCATCACCTTCCTACCAAGGAACCTGCCAAGCTGAGAGAGAGGCAGGATATCTCCACCCCACTTATGTTTGGACAGTTGTGGCAAAGCAAGCAAAATCATGCAAAATGTACAGAAGCACTGATTAGCAATTCAACCAGGCAATACTGGAATCGCTGAGAAGAATGCCTCACAGTTCTCTCAACAGTTAAAAGCTCAGTGTTTTCTAGAGGAATCAACAAGAGATAAAAGAAAATTAACAGTGGCTAAAACTGCACTCTGTACATTTTGTTCCCAAATAAAAACTGGAGTATCAAGTCTTCTTGATGATATTTAAGTCTGCAACATTTGATATGGAAAGCTGGATGTGTTAAAAAAAATAATGCCACCCAAACTACCTATAGTAGCAGAAGCTATCTTCAGCCAGATCTTCAAATAGGGAGAGAAGACCATGAGATGAATCAAATCCTCATTTAAAAAACACCTAGAAAATAATTTATCTAAAAAAAATTATTTCAGCAAAATAATGGAAATTTCCCAAACTGGAAGGCATTTAATTATGCTGTGTAGAAAACGGAGTGGAAAAACTAAGCTGGGAAATAAGGTTCGCTGAGAAAAATATTTTCTCCAGGAATATATATTGATATTCTAAGTGGGATGTTTATATTTATAAGTGGCCTTTATGTCTGTAGGGTCAAAATATCTGGGAGCCCTTAAGAGCCCTTTCTATTTGCTTTGTCTGGTGCCTGTGCTCCTGGGAATGGGGCTTCCGCCTCCTGTCTTTCTCCTGCCTCTGGCCTGGCTGCATCACGGATGTCAGGCCATTGGGTAAAGAACTGTTGGTCTCAAGCTCTATCAACTCTCTCCCACTGAAGATGGTCAACAAAGGCTGCCCCACCTCCCAGATCCAGGGGTGTAGTTCATCACCCCTGGGGAAACCACGAGCTCCCAAGTTTCCTTGGCATTGCTAGACTGTTTTCCTTTGCCCTGCATCCTCTCCTCCTCCCGCCTTCTTCTCCATCTGCAGCTCTCTTTCCTCTGTCTGCACCCAGCCTCATCTCTGACTTCCCCTTTTGTCCCCTTACACAGATTGTGGCCACCACGGTGATGCTGGAGCGGAAGCTGCCTCGCTGCCTGTGGCCTCGCTCTGGGATCTGCGGACGGGAGTATGGCCTGGGGGACCGCTGGTTCCTGCGGTGAGTGACATGCGGGGGTAGGTGTCCCCTGAGAAGCCTCATCGGCAGGGTATCCCTCTGCTCAGACAGCTTCCTGCTCCTGGGGTCCCTGTGGAGGCCTGTATGCTCCCTAGGCTCTATGCTTGTTGACTGAGCTGGTGAGGAAGGGGTCCCGTCTGGAGCCTGGATTTCTCCAAGCATCCAGGGAGCCTGTGGCAGAGTCTGCTGCTTCCTGAGGCCTAGCTGCCAAGGGGCCAGTGACCCAGGCATCCACCATGGCTGCACAGAAGGGAAAAGGCCAGCAATGGCAGGGATGGGGGGACCGGGGATAAGAGACAAGCATCCTTCTTGTATCTGCTCTTCAAGTCCTGGCTGTGTCTCAAGTCCCTGCATTCCACAGGGTGGAAGACAGGCAGGATCTCAACCGGCAGCGGATCCAACGCTACGCACAGGCCTTCCACACCCGGGGCTCTGAGGATTTGGACAAAGACTCGGTGGAAAAACTAGAGCTGGGCTGTCCCTTCAGCCCCCACCTGTCCCTTCCTACCCCCTCAGTGTCTCGAAGTACCTCCCGCAGCAGTGCCAATTGGGAAAGGCTTCGGCAGGGGACCCTGAGGAGAGACCTGCGTGGGATAATCAACAGGGGTCTGGAGGACGGGGAGGGCTGGGAATACCAGATTTGACTGCGTGCTCTCACTTGACTTCCCGGAACTTGCTCTCATTTTCCTGGGAGCATCAAACAAAACAAAAACCAAACACCCAGAGGTCTCATCTCCCAGGCCCCAGGGAAGAAAGAGGAGTAGCATGAATGCCAAGGAATGTACATGGAGAATCACTGCTCCAGGCCTGCGTTACTCCTTCCGTTCTGGGGCAGATGGAGCCCAGCCCAAGCACGGGGCTGGGAGGGCGTGAGGAGCTCTCCTGCGGCCTGCTCCTCACCCATTCCGACAGGAGCACGGCACATCTGAACACTGTAAAAACAGGCCAGCCGCTCAGGCACTTGGTCTCCACCTCAGGGTCATAAGCGGGGAGAGAGAGTGCCCTTCCCAGGGCATCCAGGCAGGTGCAGGGAGGTGCAGAGCTTGTGGAAAGCATGTGAGTGAGGGAGACAGGAAAGGCTCCGGGGGTGGGGTGAAGTGGAGCTAGGTCTTGCCAACTCCATCTTCAATAAAGTCATTTTCGGATCCCTGCCCAGCTCCCCTTCTGCATCTCTGCGGTGCCACCTGCCCGCCCCACCCCTCTGTTCCTTGTTCGAGGCCTCCCTCACCCTTCCTTGCAGACTGAGGCCTCACCACACCGAACTTGCAAATTCCCTTCTTTCCCTTTAATGAGGAGGGGGCTGGTGGAGAGGCGGAGGACCAGGGAATGCAGCCATCGGGAGGGTTGGGTTTGCTGTGGGGCATCTCTCACAGAGGCTGTTGGAGCCCGGCTCACATCCCACATGTCCCTTCTCGGACCAGTGTCCAGGCCTGAGTCACGGGCATCATCATTTCCCGGCACGCTGCCGCGGCCTCAGACCTCCACTGAGCCCTGCTGCCTCAGGTGTTGCTGAAGGAGCTGGATGTGGTGCAGCAGCTTCTTCTGGTGGCCAGCCAGGGTGATGCCCAGGGCAGGCAGGTCTCTGGTTGGGAGGGAGGGGATCAATTCTGGGCCAGCTTCTCCGAGATCCCCAGTACGACCCCCAGCCAGCGGCCCAGAGCATTCACCCCCTACCCCACCACTCCCTGCTTACTCCAGGCTGAGCTGAGCCACATCACTGAAGGTACAGAGGCCAAACTTGGAGAAGTTGTCCTGGTAGCACTCCAGTCCAATGGCTGAAAGCCAGGCCTGGGGTGAGTCCAGACAAGGAAAGTCCAGGGCCACAGGGGTCAGAAGGGCCTGGGAAGGCCTAAGAGGGGAGGGGCAAGCAGGGTCAAGGTCTCTTCATCTTAGACCCTCTCCTCAGTTTTCTTTAGGTTTGCATCTACCCTCCCTGGCTTTCCCAGACTCTAGCCCCAAGCTCCAGACCTTTCCCCTGGGTCTCTGCCAGCCTGCAGGGTATCCGGCTTGCGGATCATCTTGTCAAATGCAGCCACCAGCTGGTCAAAATGAGGCCGCCGGGCACGGTCCTTCTGCCAAGTGTCCAACATAAGTAGATGTAATCCAGGAGGACAGCCTGGAGGTGGGGGCAGCCGGAACTCCTGCTCTATTGCATTTAGTACCTGGGGGTCAGAGGAAGACTATGATGATGGGAAGTTTTGTTAGTAGAGGGAAGTACTTTGTTGGGTAGGAGGGTGGGCTGGAATCTGGTGGAACATGAGGAGAAGGAACTCAAATATATGGAATCCAAGAGCCATGAGATCTTAGAATACAAATGGAGTAGAGAATGGAGGTCCTACTAGAATGTTCCAACCAGGGAGGGATCGGGGTGGGAAATCAGCAGTGTCTAGGTCGGTGCTTACCTCCTGTTCACTCATGTCCCAGTAAGGCCGTTCTCCATAACTCATCACTTCCCACATGAGTATCCCAAAGCTCCAGACGTCACTGGATGCTGTATGCTTTCCATGTGCAATGACCTCTGGGGCTGCCCAGCGAAGCAAACAACTTGGGCCCTGAGGGGTAGAGTCAAAAGCAAATAGTAATAATCATAGCAATAGTCACGTTTATTGAGCAACTACTTTGTGCTCAGATATGTCAAGGGTTTTACATCAAGCATCTCATTTAATCATCATAACAACCCTCTAAGGTGGATGATATCATCTCCATTTCACAGAAGCAGAAGCAATAGTCACGTGTATTGAGCAACTACTATGTGCTCAGATATGTTAAGGGTTTTACATCAAGCATTTCATTTAATCCTCATAACAACCCTTCAAGGTGGATGATATTATCTCCATTTCACAGAAGCAGAAGGTGAGGCTTAGAGAAAGTGAACTTGTCCAAGGTCACAGAGCCGGAGAGGAGAGTGTTCAGAATTTGTACCCAGCTGTGCTGACTCTGGAGTCTCTGTAATCTCCACAGTGGGGGAAGGACAGGGGGTAGTTCTAGATTGTTGCAGGTCTCCCCTCCCTCATCCCCTTTCTTTGTCTCGGTCCCTGAGGTCACCTAGGCTTTCATGTCCCCCATCACACAGGAGAGCCTCCCTCCTTTCGGGGACTATGACATCCCAGCTGAGGTGCCCACCCCGGATTCCGGCTCACCACCCCTCCACCCAGCACCTGCTGGGGCATGCCACAGGCCCCAGGCTGTGCCCCCAAGGCTGTGCTCTCACCTGAGGACTGTGGCCAAGACGGGCCACCTTGCACACCAAGTGGCTATTTACCAGCACGCTGTGGGCAGAGAGCGAGCGATGGACGAAGGCAAAGCTGGACAGGTACTGCATGGCAGCAGCCACTCCCCGTTGCATGGCCACCAGCTGCAGGCTGCTGAACTGGCCCTCCCGCTGCTGAGGGGCAGGGGCAGGGGGCAGAGGTCAGTGACTGGAGACAGGGAGACCTCGTCATACTGCACAGCAGACAACAGCATGAGAGGGGGAGGGTGTGGAATCAGAAAATGGCCTGGGAAGGAAGGACAGAGACCATGGAAGGTGGGGTGGTAAGAAGCAAAGATATAGGACCTTGTCTCCTGGAAGCTTTCCTGGACCCCAGGACCCTCCTCCTTCACCCAGGCTGGACTGACCCTGAGGAAGCTGTCCAGGGGGCCAAGCTCCATGAACTCCGTCAACACCATGAGGGGTCGGCTCTTGGTGACCACACCCTCCAGCCGCAGGATGTTGGGGTGCTGGAACTGACCCAGCACCGCAGCCCGGCCCAGGAAGGTCATCTGCAGGCTTTCGGCGCCCCCGGCCCACAGGGCCTGGATGGCCACAGTCTGCTCCCTCCGTCCCCGTGGCTGTAGGCGGCCCCGGCGCACTTCGCCAAAAGAGCCTGGGAGAATAGGTGTAGGTCGGGGTGGGGATCAAGGCTCACAGTGTCCTGGCTGTGTTTGGATGGGACTGGCCAGGGGAGGCCACAAGGGAGCCCCGTCGCTCTGATCCCTGCCTTGCCCCTGCTGTACCTGTCCCAATGACCTCCTCAATCTTGATATAGGCAGGATCGATCTCCCGGGCAAGTTCTCGGATGGCCTGGCAGGGGTCCTCGTAGGTGGAGGGGTCGATGTAATACTTCACCCCAGGTCCTGGAGGAGTGTGGAGTATGTTCTGAGTGGGTTGTGCAAGCAGGGCTGGCCACACACCCCAGACATGCCCACTTACCTCCAGAAGATTGTGCCAACGAGCTCCCCCAATCTTGGGGGGATCCAGCCTTCCCTGCCATGTGCCCCACCCGTGTGTTCCCCAGCCCCACCCATTTCTTCTCCTCATCCCCACCTGGGCTGCTGTATTGCTGCAGCTGCTCCATATAGCCAGTCCCACGCCGCTTCCTGAGGGACAAAACGGTGACCGGGGATGATGCTCCCATTTCCACCCCCTTGCTGCCCCCTTGTTACCCTCAGAGATTGCTCTTTAGTTGGTCTGTGGAGGGGGACACCAGTCTGGCCCTCCTGTCCACCTCCACGTGGGGCCCCGTGCAGGGGCTGGCTGATGGGAGGAGCACCCGTGTGGGGTTTCTGCTGGGGGCTCCGGACTTGGCAGGACTTGAGGTTTGGCTGTGGAGTTAATGGCGCTGGGCAGAGTTGGGCAGGGGTGGGGACTCACCGCTGGAAGACGACCGCCAGCACGGTGATGGCTGCCAGCAGGAGGAAGGCCAAGGCCCCCAGGATGGAGCCAATCACCAAGGAGAGTCTCTCCGGAAGCTGGGAGGACAGCTCCCCTGGGGGACCAGCCGACAGGGTCACAGGTGGGCCAGGTGGCTCATAGGTGCTTGTTCATGTGCCCAGGCACGCACACACACCACAGGCACACACAACACGCGTGCATATGCCGCAAACCTTCCACATCCACACACAGGCACACACAACACACACACACACCCCCCCACAGCTCTCCCACATCCACACACAGGCACACACAACACACACACGCCCACAGCCCTCCCACATCCACACACAGGCACACACACAACACACACACGCCCACAGCCCTCCTACATCCACACACAGGCACACACAACACACACACGCCCACAGCCCTCCTACATCCACACACAGGCACACACAACACACACACGCCCACAGCCCTCCTACATCCACACACAGGCACACACACACAACACACACGCCCACAGCCCTCCTACATCCACACACAGGCACACACACACAACACACACACACACACGCCCACAGCCCTCCTACATTCACACACAGGCACACACACACAACACACATACACACCCACAGTCCTCCCACATCCACACACACGGACACACACAACACACACACACACACACGCTCACAGTCCTCCCACATCCACACACAGGCACACACAACACACACACACACACACGCTCACAGTCCTCCCACATCCACACACAGGGACACACAACACACACACACACACGCCCACAGCCCTCCCACATCCACACACAGGGACACACAACACACACATGCCCACACACATGCTCACAGCCCTCGCACATCCACACACAGGGACACACATACACACGCGCGCTCACAGCCCTCCCACATCCACACACGGACACACACAACACACACACGCCCACAGCCCTCCTACATCCACACACAGGCACACACACAACACACACACACCCACAGCCCTCCCACATCCACACACAGGCACACACAACACACACACACCCACAGCCCTCCACATCCACACACAGGGACACACACAACACACACACGCCCACAGCCCTCCCACATCCACACACAGGGACACACAACACACACACACACACACGCCCACAGCCCTCCCACATCCACACACAGGGACACACACACACACACACGCCCACAGCCCTCTCACATCCACACACAGGGACACACACACACACACACGCTCACAGTCCTCCCACATCCACACACAGGCACACACAACACACACACACACACACGCTCACAGTCCTCCCACATCCACACACAGGGACACACAACACACACACACACACGCCCACAGCCCTCCCACATCCACACACAGGGACACACAACACACACATGCCCACACACATGCTCACAGCCCTCGCACATCCACACACAGGGACACACATACACACGCGCGCTCACAGCCCTCCCACATCCACACACGGACACACACAACACACACACGCCCACAGCCCTCCTACATCCACACACAGGCACACACACAACACACACACACCCACAGCCCTCCCACATCCACACACAGGCACACACAACACACACACACCCACAGCCCTCCACATCCACACACAGGGACACACACAACACACACACGCCCACAGCCCTCCCACATCCACACACAGGGACACACAACACACACACACACACACGCCCACAGCCCTCCCACATCCACACACAGGGACACACACACACACACACGCTCACAGCCCTCCCACATCCACACACAGGGACACACACACACACACACGCCCACAGCCCTCCCACATCCACACACAGGGACACACACAACACACACACGCCCACAGCCCTCCCACATCCACACACAGGGACACACAACACACACACGCCCACACACACACACGCTCACAGCCCTCCCACATCCACACACAGGGACACACACACACACGCGCTCATAGCCCTCCCACATCCACACACGGACACACACAACACACACACGCCCACAGCCCTCCTACATCCACATAGAGGGACACACACAACACACACACACACGCCCCCAGCCCTCCCACATCCACACACAGGGACACACACAACACACACACACACAGCCCTCCCACATCCACACACAGGCACACACACACACACACACAGCCCTCCCACATCCACACACAGGTGCATACACAACACACACACACCCACAGCCCTCCCACATCCACACACAGGGACACACACAACACACACACACCCACAGCCCTCCCACATCCACACACAGGGACACACAACACACACACACCCACAGCCCTCCCACATCCACACACAGGGACACACACACACACACACGCCCACAGCCCTCCCACATCCACACACAGGGACACACACAACACACACACGCCCACAGCCCTCCCACATCCACACACAGGGACACACAACACACACACGCCCACACACACACACGCTCACAGCCCTCCCACATCCACACACAGGGACACACACACACACGCGCTCATAGCCCTCCCACATCCACACACGGACACACACAACACACACACGCCCACAGCCCTCCTACATCCACATAGAGGGACACACACAACACACACACACACGCCCCCAGCCCTCCCACATCCACACACAGGGACACACACAACACACACACACACAGCCCTCCCACATCCACACACAGGCACACACACACAGCCCTCCCACATCCACACACAGGTGCATACACAACACACACACACCCACAGCCCTCCCACATCCACACACAGGGACACACACAACACACACACACCCACAGCCCTCCCACATCCACACACAGGGACACACAACACACACACACCCACAGCCCTCCCACATCCACACACAGGGACACACACACACACACACGCCCACAGCCCTCCCACATCCACACACAGGGACACACACAACACACACACGCCCACAGCCCTCCCACATCCACACACAGGGACACACAACACACACACGCCCACACACACACACGCTCACAGCCCTCCCACATCCACACACAGGGACACACACACACACGCGCTCATAGCCCTCCCACATCCACACACGGACACACACAACACACACACGCCCACAGCCCTCCTACATCCACATAGAGGGACACACACAACACACACACACACGCCCCCAGCCCTCCCACATCCACACACAGGGACACACACAACACACACACACACAGCCCTCCCACATCCACACACAGGCACACACACACAGCCCTCCCACATCCACACACAGGTGCATACACAACACACACACACCCACAGCCCTCCCACATCCACACACAGGGACACACACAACACACACACACCCACAGCCCTCCCACATCCACACACAGGGACACACAACACACACGCGCTCACAGCCCTCCCACATCCACACACGGACACACACAACACACACACACACATGCCCCCAGCCCTCCCACATCCACACACAGGCACACACAACACACACACACCCACAGCCCTCCCACATCCACACACAGGCACACACAACACACACACACACGCCCCCAGCCCTCCCACATCCACACACAGGCACACACACAACACACACACGCCCCCAGCCCTCCCACATCCACACACAGGGACACACACAACACACACCCATAGCCCTCCTACATCCACACACAGGCACACACAACACACCCCCACAGCCCTCCCACATCCACACACAGGGACACACACACACACACACACGCCCACAGCCCTCCCACATCCACACACAGGGACACACACAACACACACACGCCCACAGCCCTCCCACATCCACACACAGGGACACACACACACACACCCACAGCCCTCCCACATCCACACACAGCATGCATACATACCCCTACAACTCCCCACCTCCCCGAGGAGCCCCTAGGTCAGCTGCTGAGCAAAAGGCACTCTCCTTCCCCACAGAACTTCTGGTTGGAGAGCACTGGGCCAGGGTTCAAGGCCAGACAGTCCCTGGGCCTCTCCTCACTACCCACTTGGGCCTTTACCTGCCCATCCGGCCCCCTACCCCCACTCACCTTGAGGAAGCGTCTGGAAATAGACTTTGCCCCCGTAGGGGCCGTGGCCGGCAGCAGTCCGGGCTCGCACCTGGAAACCATAGATGTGGCCAGGGCTCAGCTGTGTCACGGTGGCAGTGTTGGTCTCGCTGGTCAGGGTGAAGGAGTGGGATTCGTCTTCTGCCTGGGGGTAACAGCCATTCACTCCCTGCCTGGCCCCCTCTTGCCCCTGCTTCTGCCCCTAAGGCCCCCAGCCACCCTCCCTGGTTGACAGGGCTCTCAGACACATGCCCAGTGCTGCAGGCTTCTGGGCACCTCTCCTTGCCCATTCAGCCTCTGGCCCCCACTGTGGGGACTGTGAGCTCCTGCCGGCCCTGCTGCGGACCCCCTACTCCTCCTGTGCACCTGGTCACCTCTGGCCCCCACTGTGGGGACTGTGAGCTCCTGCGGGCCCTGCTGCGGACCCCCTACTCCTCCTGTGCACCTGGTCACCTCTGGCCCCCACCGTGAGGACTGTGAGCTCCTGCCGGCCCTGCTGCGGACTCCCCACTCCTCCTGCGCACCTGGTCATAGTAGCGGAGCTGATAGTCCAAGATGTTCCCATTGGTCTGGTCGGGCTGCGGCCAGGACACTGTGATGCTGTTGGATGCCCGGCTCACCTGGTGCACCACAGGGACTGCAGAGGGCACTAGAGTGCAAAAGGAAAATTATTAGGGGGATAGGAGTCACTGGGAGCAGGGTCAGCCTTGAGGGGAGGGCGGCAGGGGTGGACCAGGCTGGAGATCAGGAGTAGGGAAGGGGGCTCAAAGGAGCAGAGGCAGGGGATCCCAGAGGCCAAGGAAAAGGGCTCACCTTCATGGCTGGTGCTGACATTGATAGCTGCAGCCTGAGGAGGGTCAGGGCTGAGCTCAGACACCCCATTGACAGCCTGCACCTCTAAGATGTAGGGTACATGTGCTCGGAGCCCCCCCACTAACACTCGGCTCTCAGTCAGGCCTCTCTGGCGAGGGTCAAAGTGGACCTCATCCCTGCAGCGGCGACAAGTGCCCCCACCACCGCTGGCAGGCTCCTGGCGGCCTTCACACTCCTTGCACACGACGTTGAAGAGCAGGTCCCCTCGACCCCCCAGCTCCCGAGGCAGGCGCCAGTGTAGCATGAGTGCTGAGCCTTGCACCTCAAACCAAAGCTCCTGGGGAGCCGATGGAGGACCTGGGGGGCCGGAAGATGTGGTAGTCCAAGGGCCAAGAGGGCAGGAGTCATGGGGGGTGATTGAGGAAGGAAGGAGCCAGGGGAGGGTGGGTGGCCCAGAGGGGAGGAGACAGAAGAGCATGGGGTGGTGGTAGCCCAGAAAGGCAGGATGTGGGCCCAGGGGAGAATGGGTCAGGGAGAGAAAAGAGGGGGGACAGGGAGGGGAGGAAGCCAAGAAAACAGGGGAAAAACAAGTCACTCCAAATGCAAAGATCCCCCAGTGTTGCCTGCTCCCCGAACTTCTGGCCCCTCTCCCAGTCTCTTTCCCATTGCAGGGCTGGGTGAGGAACTCACCAGTGCAGGGGGCCTCTGGTGGGTCGGAACTGGCCCGGTAGAAGCCCTCCAGGCAGGGGCAAACTGGGGCTGCTGGATTGGGAGCGTGGCTGCGGGCAGGGCATGGTGAGCAGGGAACATTCCCAGCAGAAGCCTTATAGAGCCCCCGTGGGCAGGCTGAGGAGGCAGAGAAGAGAGTAGGGGCGTCACACTCGCTCTGTCCACCCACCCTGAGCTTCCAACACACAGCAGGCAGTTATCCTCGCAGCCTTCTCTTCCCCAGAGCTGGTTCTCCTTTTCTTCCAAGACTGAACCCCACCCTGTCTTCCCTCAGGCAGAGATTTCCTCTGCCATTTGCTGGGACAGAATTGCATTTCCATGGATGGAGAAAGTGAGGTGCCGTGGGGGCTACAGACAGGCCCAGTGCCAGATGTGGGTGTTCCCGGCTTATAGCATAAGCTCCCTCTGCGGAGGCCTGCTGCTGCAGTCATTCTCCCTAGCTGCCATCCACTGCCTTCCTCTACCTGCGTCCCTGTCACCTGGCCCTGCGAGGCAGGGACCCTCCCAACAGAAGGGCGAATGGGAACTAAAGGATTCCATTCCATAGTAACCCTGGAGCTGGAGCTAAACTCCTTTTGGTCTCCATCACTTCTCAGGCCTGGAGACTTAGGAGAAGGCAATTGCCGTGAAAGGCTCCAGAAGATTCCAGAAATTTCAGATGAGTGGGTGATAGCAAGTTTGAGTGCTTTAAGAAATAAAATTAGGGAAAATAGGGGTCCTTTCCTAAGATGGCTTATTCCTGACTTTTGCAGATGAAATGAATTTTGGGGTGTTCAGAAGAGGAGCCCAAAGGCTGCGGGTGGGTGGGAGGTGTCAGGCAAGTGCAAGAGGAGTAGGGTCTCACCTTGGCAGGCCTTGTCTCCTCGTGCTGGTTGGTGTCCAGGCTGGCACAGGCAGCCCCCGACAGCTACCATCCACTTGCCCTCCCCGTTGCAGTGCAGCCTCGGGGGGCTGCCTCCTGCCTGGCCCCCTACTCCATCCTCCTCTGGCTCTGCATGAGCCACACAGGTGCCCACAGCTGCCACCAGGGAGGCCCCCCCAGCCCCACTGGCCTGCGTCTCTGGAAAGGAGGCAAAGGATCGGAGCACGGCAGGGCAGGTGTAGGAGAAGAGCCTGACAGCTACCAGGGCCAGGCAGGCCCCCGTGTCCTGGAAGGCCACGTAGAAGCCACGTTGGGTGAGAGGCCCAAAGCTCCGCTCTTTGACGTTCAGCTGCAGTCCAGCCCGCTGCCCAGCCCCGTGGGGTCCCACAGCCCACGCTGCAGAGGAAGAAGAGGAGGAGGAGGGAAAGCTCTCGTCTGCTGCAATTGTGTCCACCTTGGTCCAGCGTTTGAGGTGCCAGGAGGAAACGCTCTCGGGGCTGTCGGGCTCCTCAGCCTGGCGGTAGTAAAGGGTGAAGGTCTCCCGGCAGGTGCCGCCGCTCACGCCCAGGCTGGAGCACGCCCGCACAGAGAAGTGGAGTCGAATGTGTGCCCTCTGGGCCCCGCGCCGCTCCACAAAGTGTGTCTGCAACCAATTGTCCTGCCCGGTGCCTGGAGGGGCCCCTGCCACATGACATGCCTCAAAGGTCCGAGTCAGGCGTCGCTGGTCGTCCAGAACACTCACCTCGTCCCACTGCAGGAAGGGGCAGGAGAAGCTTTAGAGGCTCCCGGCTTAAGCAAGGCTAGGCAGAGGGTATAGGGAAGGTGACATACCTATTCCAATGGGACTTAAAATTAATGACAAGTAAAGCAGATAGGGGATATCTTGAAATCTTGGTGCTCTAGAGGGAGGGATCCTTTTCCCATAATCCTCACCCAGGGTTTCCTTCATGAATTCCACTCTTCAGGGAACAGGGAGGGGCAGGGACAAGGGATTCAGGTTCAGAATGAGAGTGGCACTCACCCCCCCTGGTGGGTAGGTGAGCCAGCCAATCTCAGATGTCTCTCCGGTGGTGTCCAGCAATACCTCTGCCCAGAAATAAGAGGGGCACACAGTGGCCAAGCCTCCAGCCAGCACTGCCAGCCCGTACTCTATTCCCACCGGGAACAAAAGAATGCCCCGCCCGGGCCCATGTCTTTGCCAGCAGGAGCACCGCTGTCCGTCAGGGTCCTTTCTCTGACAAATCTGATGTGGGTCTTCATTATCCTCACCATGCCTTTCCGTTTATTGATGTCTTCGCTCTTATCTACCTTTTCTGAATCTTTCCCACTTCCCCCTTGCACTGGGTCTCTAGGGCAGGTCGGGTTTCTCCTGTCTCCCCTCCCTCTTACCTTCCAGAGCCAGAACTGAAGACACCAGGAGCAGCACCCATAGGCTACAAACCATGCCCGCCACTCTGTTCACTAACTGAGCAGCCCCTTCAGTAGCCATGGGGCATCTTCAGGGCGTCCACCATCGCCCCAGCCACCACCCTGCTCCTGGGTGGGGCTGCAGCTTTTGCAAGACTCTCAGCGCATACAGCTAAGCTTGCTCCTGAGGAGACACACAAGACCACAAGAGGCAGATGGGAGGAAAGCGTTTCTTCATATACAGCCCAGGCTCCAAAAGTTGTGTCTCCTCCTACAGCTCTCAAATCGCCCCAGCACCCACCATGGGACAGAAGCCAGGTTGCGTACTGCCTCTCCTGAGCCTGTGCCAATTTGGCCATCTTGGAGTGTTCATGCCTACTCCCTGTGCGACCCCGTCTGTGTTCATTTCTCACAGCTCTCCCTCCTAGAAGTGGAGCAGAGGGTGTTTCTGGGTCAATTTTACCTTTTTTTTTTTTCTTCCTGTAAGGGGTTATTCCAGTTCTTTCTCTTCATTTACTCTCCTCCCTTCCTCCAAGAGCCACCCTGTATTGGAAGTTAGAAGATTTTCATTAAAGGCAGCTGGTTAAGAAGCTGCTCCATCCTATGGACACATGAATTGAATCCTCACAACATTGCCCCACCCCCGATGGACCTGGATACTCTAGAAATTTCAGTGAAGCAGTGAAGCGGGAGGGACACAGGAAGATGGCTGTGGGGTATGATGGGAGGGAAGGGACCAGAATAAATGCAGAAAGAACACAGGCATGAAGATTCACTCTGATAAATGAGACAGTGCAGGGAGGGGCAGAGCTAAGGAGGTCTGGCATACACTTTGTGAACAAAGATCCTCGTGCCCCAAGGGGTGCATGTTTTCCTAGAGCTTACAGAAGAATAACCCTATGGCTTTAACATATGAAAAGATGCTTCTTGTTTGCTCACATTTAAAGGAAATCATGTTAAAACCACAGCAACAGGCCATTTGTTATAGAAGGAATATTTGTGCCCCCACCCCCATTCATATGTTGAAATCCTAACTCCCAAGGTGATGGTATTAGGAGGTGGGGCCTTTGGGAGGTAATTAGGTCGTGAGGGTGGAGCCCTCACTAATCATGAGATTAGTGCCCAGATGAAAGAGACCCCAAAGGGCTTTCTCACCCTTTTTCTGCCATTCGAGGACACAACAAAGAAGAGCGCAGTCTGAAACCTAGAAGAGAGGCTTCGCCAGGAACTGACCATGCTGGCACCCTGATCTTGGACTTCCCAGCATCCAGACTGTGAGAAAGATATTTCTATTGTGTATAAGCTACTTGGATATTACACTTTTATGGCAGCCACAGTTGCCTAAGACACCATTTTTACCATGTTGGAGAAGGTGCGGGAAATAGGTTCTCTTGTACATACTCTGCTTGAGTCCAAATTGGAATATTCTCTTGGGAGGACAATTGGGTAATATCTTCCTAGCAGCTACACTGTAAGAATGTGTCCTTCAGGTACTGTACACATGTATGGGTTTGCGCAGATGTTTGAACAAAGACATTAATTGTAAATTGTTTATAAGAGAAAAGGCTGTAAACTAAGTGTCCATCAGTTGGAAGATGGTTAAAAATTATGGTACATCCTTAGAAAGAAATGTGGGCAACTGCTTATGCACTGATATGAAAATTGTTTCCAAGTGAAAGTGGGACGGTGGAGAACAGTGCAAAGTAAGCTCTCCTTTGTTAAGAAGGATATATACACATACATATGTATGGAAGGATATCTATGGAAGAGCATCCAAAACCTGTGAAAAAGGCAAAGGAAGTGGACTGAGACCCAGCGCAAGAGAGGCTTACTTTCATTGTATTCTCTTTAATTGCATCCGTTTAAATTTTTGCATTCTTAAACTCTTGCCTGTGTATTATTATTTCAACTAAATCATTAAAATTTTATTTAAAACTATAGGATAATAACTGTTTAGTAAAGTTAATCAAAATAGTGCTCATACCTTCATAATGCCTTCTCAGAACTGTGTTGTAAGCTACCTCTTCTATAAAACCCTCCTGTGCCTTCAGAAGGCACACCACTAAGCTCACGAGCAAATGAACGGAAGGAATAGCTACCTCCAGTGTCACAATGAAGACAAACAGCCTTGGCACCTCCTTTGCTTGTTGATCTAGAGATTGGTGGTTCTCTATCTCTCCTCGTGTCTGAGTCTCAGAAGTCTGTGAATTGGGTGGACTAGAGCACTATAATCCCTTTATTTCTGTGAAGAAAAAAAAGAGACATGTTGCCCAGATTGCTCAAAAGACATAGAACTGAGAGGAAAAAAAAAAAGTCAATTAGAAGAGAAGTTGTGATTTGTTTTTCCTGGATATATATGGCCTTGGGATTGTTGAAAACTATCATAAAACTAAAATCAAACTATGAAACTTTAATTGTGACGAATATGAAAATTGTAATTTGATTCCTACTAATTTTTTTCTGGTACTGTGGGCTGTGCTCTCCATGAAGTTATCATGGAGAGACACCATTTCTACATATGTGTGGGCTGATGTAGAGTAGGCACCTGCCAACTAGCCCCTGAAACTCACCTTTTATACATCTTCAACCGTATTTGTGAAATAGAGAGTTCAATTTACAGCCTATGGAGACAAGGAGGATTTCCATATGGCAAACTGCTCTTAAGTAATGTTCTTTGCAAAAATGTCTGAAATGCTACTAGGGTCCTTCACAGATGAAATAAATGCTTTGGAGAGGAACGGGGAGATCATGAAGTAAAAAGTATGCATAGCTATTAAATTCTGTAGCCTTGGCACCATCACCAATGGCTGTTTAATAAATATCCTAAAGTAATTTATGTTTTAAGTGCATCCCCCCAAACTCTCAATGGCTTAATTTGGAGACGTGCTTGACACACTGAAGCAAACCAGAGTCACGGAGTCCTAAGAAATACTGTTAACAGGGAAAGAAAACGCCAGCAGCAGGTTTTTAAACAATGAAGGCTATTTTACCATTTGCCCAGAAGTTATTCTTTAAAATAGTCTCTTTCTTTCACTCAGAACATGGATGGATTCTGTAATCTGTACAAAGAAGAAATAGTAAGCCCTGTGTCTTCTCAAGCTTACAACTAGACAAATAATCATGAAGAAAGAACAATAAATATTTTGGAAATATGTCAATGAATTATTTTGAAAGACAGCCAAGCACGATAGAAAAGATGCGCTGCAGATAATATCAGCTGTCCAATATGGAACACTTTGGAAGATGAATAGCAAGATACTTGCTTTGATGACCCGAACTACAAGGAACACAGTCACTTGTGGTTGCAATAGGGCGTGCTTGCATAGCCTTTGCATGCCTCGTAATGACAACACGAAGCTGGCCTCCCTCCCGAAGATCCAAAAAAGAGCAAAAGCAATTATGAAACATGCATGTTAAGGCCGCTCAGCTTCTGCCATCAAGAAACAGCATAAAGCAAAGAAGAAAAATGGAGACACTGCCTGTGGATTGCCACTTCAGCAGTTTTTTGAAATTTTACTAAGAACAAAGATAGTCACCAAAAAGAAATGGTTGAGGATCTTAAAGTACCCAGTAGGATACTTCTCATGTTTGATGAGGACCTCTTTTAGATTCAGATCCAGAAGACTGAAGGTTATAAATACATTTTTTCAGGAAAAAAAAAAATTGTTGCTGAGTCAGACTAGGAAGTTAGGTGAGTTCTTGCTTATCGAACAAACCAGATACATTCAAGACTTTTAATTTTAATATATAAAAAGAATATGGGTGTGTCCCTGTCGCAGGAATCCAAATAAAGAAAAAGGAAGCTTTATTAAGATATGGAATAAATTGCTGTCAGCAAAATTCATACCACTGCAGATTCTTTTGAAGCCAATTTCAAAGGCAGAAACATAAGTGACAAGAACACGGCTGCTCCACATGCCTGGAATGCTAAGTAAGCAGGACTCAGAACTTGATTTTTCAAAGTGTCTTCAATGGTTGTGGGCATGGAGCATCTTCTGCATTTGGTCCAGGAGAGCATCCCAGGAACAGGCCAGTACATCTCTCCTGCCACAGAGATGGGAAGCAGCCTCTGCAAGTAGAGGCCCCTTGCTCCTATCTCACAGCCTGCTTGAGAATCCTCTCCTCCAACTTACAAAAGGAACTGGTCAGTATTTAGAAACTCTCTAACACAAGAATGTGCAAAAGAACCTATCTCCTTTAGAAAAACATTCACATTTCAGATGTGTATAAGGTTTTAAAAATATAAAACCAGAAACAGCAGAAATGTGAATATAAAATAATGGTGGAGAAAATGAGACTGATGAGACAAAGTTTCAGGTAACAAAAATTTCAGTCTATGACTTAATAATATTTTCTCAGCTTCTTTTATAGATATATCACTTAATATCTTTTTGATACAGTGGAGACAATAGATCCACAAACCTGCTACATCTCTTTGGTTTACAAAAATAAGACCATTTCTTAGGTATCAAGGTTGGGTTTTGTTTTCAGAAACTGGCAAAAATTAAAGATTTGTGGAATCATAGCTTACAAAGCATAGTTTATGAGTTATGTTGCTATAAAAATGAAGGATTTCACTTTGGGAGGCCGAGGCGGGTGGATCACAAGGTGAGGAGATCGAAACCATCCTGGCTAACATGGTGAAACTCCGTCTCTACTAAAAATACAAAAAAAAAAAAAAAAAATTAGCCGGGCATGGTGGCGTGCACCTGTAGTCCCAGTTGCTGGGGAGGCTGAGGCAGGAGAATGGCGTGAACCCGGGAGGCGGAGGTTGCAGTGAGCTGAGATGGCGCCACTGCACTCCCGCCTGGGCGACAGAGTGAGACTCTGTCTCAAAGAAAAGAAAAGAAAGATTTAAAAGTAAATTACATTGGTAAATCGGTAAGACTTTTAAAAATTAACCATGCTCCAATTAAATGCTAAATATGATACTTTCATGAGCAAATCAAGCTTACTTAATATAGTTTGTGTACCTCAATCCACAAAGTGAATTTTTAAAGATTAAATAATGTAAGCCAAATAAGCTTGGAGGAAGGTAGGCAGAAGACATATTAGGCCATTAAAATGGGTTACTGTGGGAGGTAGAAATGAAGGATTGTAGGTGGGGGCAATAATTTTGTCTTATACATAATTCAATTATTTTTCTTGTTACAGTAAGCATACCTTATTTTTATAATTAAAGTAAAATCTCATAATTAAAATCTAAACAAAAAAGAAAAATATTTGTAAAACCTAGACAAATAAGCATATGTTTACATTTTATTCACTCCCCACACCTTTTTCCTTCTATGTTTCAAAATATTCAGAAATGTTCATCTATAAGAAGAAGGTAGAGGTGGAGATACAGTAGGAGCTGAGAATGAATGAGTGAAATAATACCAACAAGAAAAGCAAAATAATTGTTATCTCTGGCTAGTCTTTAAGCTTCTCTCCCAAGAAGTTCAAAGTGTCCCACTGCTGACATCACGCATGCTTCTCTTCGACGATGTCAAGCAAAGGGATGAGGCTATGAAGGGACAGAGGGGAACCCAGGGGACTTTCCGCTGGGAACACATAGTAAAGGGCATGGCC
Source organism: Macaca nemestrina (assembly GCF_043159975.1). NCBI lineage: Eukaryota > Metazoa > Chordata > Mammalia > Primates > Cercopithecidae > Macaca > Macaca nemestrina. The sequence goes on from NC_092128.1 coordinate 15,934,265, forward strand.
CCAAAGCGAGCCCAGACAGGAACAATTTAGTGAGACAAAGCAGGCTGCAGAGTCCAGTAGGGGCAGAACAGTCTCGAGGGCAAAGGGGCTCGAGGTTTTATGTCTGGTGTGGTTGCTGGGCTGGTCCTTACACCTGTGAGCCACCAAGTCTGTGTGGGAGGGGTCAGTACCACAGGCCCTGTCCCCCATCCTGTTTCACAGCTGTTAAACGCCCAGGAAATTCCAGTATAATCCTTGCTCAGTTTAATGCTGAAGCCTCTATCCTTTAATCTCCACCTTGGAGATCTCTTCGTGCTCTGGCCTCCTGCCTTGAGAAGGATCCCATCATCAGGCTTTATGGAGGCATCCAGGACAGACAGTGAGGAGGTGGCTGTCCTCCGGCCCTTCTACCCCCTGCTTCCCTGGCTGCAGAAGCCAATTTGGAGATTACCTAGCAGAGGACAGTCCTGTGTCCCTGGAGGCCTCCAGCCCCTCAGAATGTACCCCAGAGCACTGTGACTCAGACAAACGTGCCTCCCACTCCCAGGCTGTGGAGCTGGGGGAGGCTTTTAAGATGCAGGCAGTGTCTAGGTCTAGCCAGACAGCCACTTAGAATGAGCCACTCTGTGCACTGACGGGGACATGCGTGGCTCTGGAAAAGAGCATAAGGGAGGGTGTTGGGGCAGGAGGCAAATGTGCCTGAGAGATGAGTAAGTGGAAGGTTGTGGAAGAAAGCCCCTGAGTGCCAGGAGTAGCACCTGCGTCAGCAGTGCCTGAAGATGTGTCTACCTGGCGGAGTGTGTAAGGAAATGTGTATGAGGTGAGGTGGGCGGGAGCAGATGCCGTCTGTGTAGAGGAGGGTTGTTGCTTTCCTGTGGCAGAAGATGCACATCGGTGCTGGTTCCGGAGTGGTTCTATGGGCTCTTGTTCCTCACCTTGGGCCCTGCTCTACCCTCAGTCTGGCTGTGAGTTGCTCTTGGCCCCAGGAGGTGCTTCTGCAGAAACACCTGGGGATGGGCGGGGCGGGGGGGGGACTGGGTGGGGGGTGGGTAAAGAAAGGGAAACCTGAGGCTTCCCAAACCCTCCAGAACCTGCCACCCTCCTTCACCTAGAGTGGGGAGTGGGGTGGGAACTCAGGGTCAAAGGCCCAGGCTCAGGACAGGGTGATAGCAGAACAGCCCTCCCGGAAGGAGGATCCTGCCTTTCCCACGCTCAGCCCATCCCAGCCTGTTGCTGCCCAGCATTCTGGTAACTCAGCGTCATTGCCAGCCATCTTCTTGCACCCTGAATGGAGTAACAGACTCCGAACAAGTCCTCCTTCTGAGGCCACCAGGTAAGTACGTAGGCACCCCCACCCTAATCTTCCTTTGAGAAAAAAGGCCCATTGCCCTGAAAAAGCCAAGTGGCCCCACTGAGCAGCACTCAGAAGCCTCAATGCTCCAATGCTCCATTACTTGGGCAGCTTCTGTGGTCTACTAACAGCCCCACACAGCTCCCTCCCACTAGTCTCTCAGCTCAGGACCAGCATCTTCACTCCTAGAGCCTCAGTCAAGTTCCCCCCGCGGGTGGAGGACCTGGGTTAACTGATTGGGAACAGGCCCAGCCGCTCCGATCCATGGGCACTGCCAGGGACATTACAACATTGCTATGCTGGGTCCATGCCAGCTCCCCCAGGGATGGGAGGAGAGAGAGTGCCAGACGGCCAAGATCGGTGGGTGGGGGTGTGGGGCAAGCAGGGCCAAGCACCCAGATGGAGGGAGCAGAGCGAGGGTGGAGCTGGGGCAGGAGCACGCAATAGACTTTGGTTGCACTTTGGGGGTGATGGCTGGGCAGCAGGAACCAAGCATTCCTTCCACCTCCAAGGCTTAATTAACTGTGGTCATGGGGCTGGGAGTGGGGAGCAGGGGACAGGTGTGTGGTCAGCCTCCTGACTCCTCCCAGCTCCAAGGGGATTGTAGTGATGCCACTGGAGTCAGAGGGGTAGCAATCCTGTTTCAAGCTTGGAGCTTAGTCTCTGCGAGGACCCTCCCAGATTAGGACTCCCAAGCCAGAGCCAGAGGACAATGTCTGGGAACGCAACTGGGGGGTCCTAACAGCAAGGGTAATGGGGTGTCAATGATGCCTGGTCAGAGTGGAGTGAGAGGGGAGCAGTCAGGCTGACCATTTCCTCACCCTTCATGAACCCCACACTGGCCTTGAGGAAGGATCCTCAGTACTCCCCCAGGAAGCCACCTAGGGGCTGGGGAGCCCCTCTACTCTTGCAAATCTTAATTCATCTGTCCCCAAGCATACTGTCCCCGAATCCCACAACCCCGTCTGCTAACCCCCGCGGGCTCACCTTCCCGTTGGCCGCAGTCTCTGCAGGTCTGCGCCCCCCGAGGCCTCGCAGTGCAGCGGGGCTCCTCGAGCTCGCACGGTGCCACCCGCGTCTTCTCCAGTCCGGGGACCCCGCTGCACCCGGCCCGAGTCTGTTCGGCTCCGCGAGTCCCTGGGATTCCGGGGTGGACCTGAGGCCGGCGGCAGGGGCTACTCCAGAGGTGGGGCACCGGGAGACCCTGGGGGCCCGCGTCGCGATCGCCGTCGCCAAGCTGGGTCCCGGGTCCCGCGCCGCCCGCTGCTCTAGAGCCGCGGCTGGAGCGAGCGCAGCCCGGCCCGCCCCCTCCTCGTCGCCTCCCAGGCCGGCCCGGCCCGCCCCTTCAGCTCCTTTGGCCGCCTTCCCACTCCCCTCTTCCGGGGAGCCGAGCCCGCCCTCCCGGCCTAGGCGATGAGTGCGCGGCGCCCGCTCCTCCGCCCAGGCGCGCGGGGGAGACGCGGGGCGCGCCCGGGGCCCCGCCTGTGCGCCGGGAAGGGGGCGGACTCCTCCCGCGGGTCTGGGCCAGGAGGATCGCACGCGTGGGGCGCCTGCAGGAAGTGGGAAGGGAAGAGGCTGTCTGTAAAGCCCCCGGGCTCAGGCTCGGGCTCGGGTCGGATACCCGCGGAGCGAAGCGCAACTGCCGGACCGTAACAGTTCAGGGCAGGGCAGAGCCCCGCACACACCCCCTCGCGCCTCCCTCCTCTTCGGCTTTAACTCTAGGAACTAAAACAGTGGGGCTCCTACTCAGCTTTGAACTAAGGTGGGCGTGAGCTGAGCAAGAGAGAAGGAAGGAAAAGCAGGGGGTGGAGGGAAAGACAAACTGAGAAATCTGGGAGAGTACTGGCGGTGGTGGGGGGAGCTCAGGCAGCGGGAGAGGGGGGCGTCTGGGTATGAACGCGTCGCTGTGCTAGCCTGGAACTCTTCTCTCTTTTCGTGTCTGAATCTTGGTCAACGTTGGGGCTTCTGAGTCGAACCTCCCTCCATCCACCCTCCCCAAGGGGCCCGGCAGTCGGGTTGAAAAGGGGAAGTGCTGCTGTGTGCCTGGCTCTGACATGGCTTGGGCAAGTCGCTGCACCTCTGGGTGCCTCCTCCCTCGCCCGCGCTCCGGAGAGAACCTCCCTGCGGTGAGGAGGGGCGGTGCAAGGTGCTCTCAGCTGGCGCCTGGAGGCAGGGTTGAGGAACCGTGGGGGCGCCACGAGGAAAAATGTTTCCGCCCACCTCTAACCCCTTCTCTAGCCGAGGACGGGAATTTGGGGTCTATTGTTTGGGTCCTACAGAGCTGGGCTGGGGCTTTCCCACGAAGTGTTGCTACCACCTGCTGGTTTTTCCAGGGAACACAAGCACCCGGTGCAATTCCCTTTGCCCCCTTTTCTCCCCGTATCGCCCTGTCCCATCTTGCTCTCCTGCTTCTTTGATTTATTCAAAGACATGCTTATTAAAGCACTAGCTGCAAATGGGCTGATCAAAAGTGGTACGTAAAGAGCATTCAGAAGCCGAAGAAAATTGTGAAAGGGATCTATGAGCCAACAAACACAATAAACAAAACAATGAAACTCAGTAAGAGTCACCTGGGAGAGACAAACAGGCTTTAATGAATTGACTGAATAAGTGATAGAAAGATAAAGGCTACCGAACAAGTTCCCACTTTGCCAGGGGGTTGTTCACTCTTAGTATCAGGAGTCAATAAATAAGCCTGATAGTATTTAATGCTTCTGCATTTGAACGTCATTAATAATTCCACTTGTACTGACGTTCTGCTTTATCTTGTTTCTTCCCTTTGCCCTGAAACTCAGTGGTGGAGGGCTTCCTTCATTTTCTGATTAGTTATCTCCAAGACTTTCAAAGACTTCTGCAAAGAAACGGAATTTGCATTGTACGTGGAATTATGTGACTCATACATTAACATGCCTGATGGCTAGACATCTATGGTTATATTGAAAACTTAAAAAAAAGACACATAACTAGATTATGTTAAAATAAAAATATGGACAAAACCAAACCGTAGTTGTTACTTTATAAAACCCAGAAATTCCTGTAGTAATTTGCAACATGTCTTGTATTGACATACAGTAAAAATACCTGCATTCTTTTCTATTGCATGATATACCTCATATTAGGTGACTATAATATGAAATGAAGTTTCTGCTGCTCAAGGCTTATGTAATTAGTTATATTTGTCTTGTTAATAAAATTTGAGAGGCATCTAGTTTTCAAAGGAAGTGTCGTTGTACTCAGGAAGCAAAGAGATTTAAATTTGTGATTAGTCAGCTTTGCATCCTAAATACCTATATCTTATCAAAGCAAGTTTTAATGGTAGGTGGACAGCATAGAATGCCTTGTTAAAGTATGCTGCAACCTGCAGCTATTAAAAAGCAAAGTAATGAATTCCTTTTTAAAGTTTAATGTAAGTTTTTTGCTATAATTTGTTTGGTGCCTGGGACACTCCAGGTGCTTGGAAGTGTTATAGAATGAATCAATAAAAAATAATATTTAAACTTTTTCTATGTGGCTGGGCATGGTGGCTGATGCCTGTAATCCCAGCACTTTGGGAGGCTGAGGCGAGAGGATCACTTGAAGTCAGGAGTTTGAGACCAGCCTGGCCAACATGGTGAAACCTCATCTCTACCAAACAATACAAAAATTAGCCAGGCGTGGTGATGCGCGCCTATAGTCCCAGATACTCAGGTGGCCAACGTGGGAGAATCGCTTGAACCTGGGAGGCGGAGGTTGCAGGGAGCCAAGATTGTCCTACTGCACTCCAGCCTGGACAACAGAGTGAGACCCTGTTTCTTTCTCTGTGTGTGTATATATATATATATATACACACACACACATATATGTATATATTTTGACGTTCTGTGCTAATGGGCAGGACCTAAAAAGTGTGTGGCTCATAGAATTCATCATTTCCAGCACACACAATCTATTATGTAAATTTGGAGCCAAAAGGAACTGCTGCGTAGAAAACTCCAGATGAGATAGAAAGGCTCCTAGATTGGTTCTGCCTCATTTTTTTCTGAGTTTTTGCCTCCTTCTTGGGCTTTTCTCGCTCCCCTAGGATGTGCAATTTTCTTCTTCCTTATTTCCCCTTAGAACAGCTAATGTAAGCTGATGTTGTCATAAACAAAGAGCTTTACAAGTAATTTCACTGATAAAAATTCTAGTAAAAAGCCATAAAGGAGTCTCCTGAGTCCCTGATCTCTTATTCCAAAACATTAGTTATAGCTCCCGATGCATGACCTCACAGGGCTCAGGCCCTTCACTGAACTGTCTTGAGGCTTTGTGGCCTCCAGGTGCAGTTGTACTTCCTAAAAGCTGGAGTCTAGTCTGCAAACACTTTACCAATGGAAGTATTAAATGCCCATTTGTACAACTAAAGCTTTTATTGTTTTCTGTTCAGAAACTTCTAGGGTGTTCAAAAATTCTCCTATGTTACTGGTTTGTTTGAAAGTGAAACCTAGATTGCAACTGATTTGTAGACCAAGGGTAATGGATACCCTTCATGGTGGCATTAAAGTTTACCCATCATAGTCTTACACTTTGATATTACTTTAACCATGCAATAATAAAAAGGTATTCAGAGATATGAGTGCCTCCAAGACAAAGAGGATGGCTCTTCTCTCAGTTAGGGGTTGACTTCAGCTATATGTAACAGAAAAGTTGTACAACAGTGGTTTAAACAAATTAGATAACACAGAAATACTACGAAGGCCCCAAGTCAACAAGACTCCAACTTTAGGATGAGGGCTTGTTCTCAGATTGTCAACATTTTAGCCAGAGCTCCAACTACAAGGTCTCCAAATTTCAGGCAAGAAAAAGAAGGGAACAGGATTAAAGTGCTACATCCAGCTGAGTTAGCACTGTTCACAGAACCTTTCTGGAAGATCCATTCAGTGACTTCATATGTCTTACTGGCCAGGACAGTGTCACATGACCACCCCTACCTGCTTGAAACCTGCAAAATACATGCTGCACAAAATAAAATTAAAGCTGTTAAACATAAGAGAGGAAGAAAGAAAGAGTATTAGCCAGGGAACCAGCAGCCTCTGCCACAAATGAGACAAAATGATCACAGTAATCTACATTTTTCCCTGCAATCAACAAAGATTTCCATCTCCTTTTTATAGGATATACTTGCTGGTATTTTCCTCCAGACCATTGTCTTTACATAGGTTTAATGCTCAAAGATGGTTCCCAGGAAGTTAGTGGAGTGAAGGGAAATGCCAGGAGTGTCTTCTTTCTAAAATAACCGTGACACGATCCCAGAAGAAAAATAAATCCTTTGCAGTTACCCATACAGACAATAGGACTTGAAAACATTCTAGATTTTAATAAGATTTTGGGCAGTCCTCAGATGCAGAGCAGAAGTGATCAACACTCCACACCATTCTCTGCTCCTTTCCTGGTTTGTGTCTTTTCCATTCAGGTGCATATAGGAGATGGGATGATCTATGACGTGGAGCAGATGGCCCCCTGGTCGGGTCTTCCAGTAGAATGCAGTCTATTTCCGGAGCTCCGCCTCCAGATAGTGTTCTCTGAAAACATTTGCATTTCCTAAACTGCAAGGGTGGCCTGCATTTCTACAAGATCTGCCTTCTACTTGTAGATGTGGCTGACACATTTCCTGGTTCCCATATTCTCTGGTCTTTGGTATACGTCTCTCTCTACATTCAAATGGATTCTGAGAATCTATCCCATCAGAACTTAAGGCACCACCAACAAAGCGGAATTAGTCAACAACAAGAATCAATAAACAGCAACGACAACACTTGAGATCTTTTAAAAATCTGAAACAAAGTAGAAAAGGAATGAAGATGTAATGAAGATGCCAGGCAATAATCAAATTCCCTGGCATGGCCCTTTCTCCTTTGTCTTGCTTTGAAATAAACATGAACATTGTATTGTTTGTCTATCAATACCAGAAAAAATCTTAGTGGCTGAAAACAACACTTACTTATTATCTTACAGTTCCAAAGGCCAGAAGTCAGAGGTGGACCTCCGTGGGCTAAAATCCATGTGCTGGTAGGGCTGTGTTCCTTTTGGAGTCACTAAGGAGGGTCTGTTTCCTAGCTTTTCCCAGTGTGGTTCTTGGAAGCCACCGTATTCCTTAGTTTGAGGTCTTCTCCTTTATCTTCAAATCCAGCAACATCGGCTAAGTCCTTCTGCTGCTGTTCCTCTCACTCTCTTCTTCCGGTTTTTTTTTTTTTTTTTTTTTTTTGAGACGAAGTCTCACTGTGTCGCCCAGGCTGGAGTGCAGTGGCGCGATCTCGGCTCACAGCAAGCTCTGCCTCCTGGGTTCACGCCATTCTCCTGCTTCAGCCTCCCGAATAGCTGGGACTACAGGCGCCCGCCACCACACCCGGCTAATTTTTGGTATTTTTAGTGGAGACGGGGTTTCACCGTGTTAGCCAGGATGGTCTCGATCTCCTGACCTCGTGATCCGCCCGCCTTGGCCTCCCAAAGTGCTGGGATTACAGGTGTGAGCCATTGTGCCCGGCCTCTTCTTCCGCTTTTAAGAACTTCTGTGATTATGTCCGGCTGGCCGGGATAATCCAGGGTAATCTCCCCATCTCAAGGTTAACTGATTAGCAACCTTCATTTTCCTTTGCTATGTAAATGAGCGTTATTAACAGGTCCCAGTGATTAGGATGTGGACATCTTTGGGACCAATATTCTGCCTACCACAGACATTAGGACTGGAGCTCCAGCACCGTTTTGGCATCTGAGCCAAGGCTAGCGACAATATACCTCTAGACTTCTTGTTGTATGAGGAAAATAAACACCTGTGATTGCAATTTGTGTTACTTGCAACTTCACACATCTCTAATAGATACAGACTCAAACATTAGATCTTTAGCCAAAGGCTAATTATTTTCAAAAGGCAAGATGAGGCCATTTTCAAATCTGCAATTCTTAGAAAATTTGCCACTCAAGTCTGTTTTCCAGCAAGATGCATTACAAAATGTGCTCTGAACAATTAAGAGATGAATAAGCAATTGCATTCTTCATTAGGGAAGTTGTGATTGAGAAAAAGTGGTTATAATCACTTAAACTATCTAAAATTGTAGGATAAATAAAACACAAAACAAAATACAAACTTGCAAATCATGAATCAATAGTAAGAGGAAAATTAAGTAATTGAGCGTAATTATGACGACGAAAGTAAAATATCATATTTAAGTGTAGTAAGAAAGTCTGCTTTTAAAAGAATATTTTAAATATCCAGGTTGACATAATGCAAAATATAAAAGAGAAATAGCAAAGACAGGGATGTCATCAGTGAAAAATTCCTTGACATCCATCAGAGGAAGTCAATAGTTATTGCAGACATAATTAGGTAAAAGAATTTTAATGTTCCAAGATAATCATGAAATATTATCTTTAAAATAGGGTGTTGACCTCACAAGTCATGGATAAAAGATAAAAGCAAATGGACATGGTTCCTTCATCCAAAAGCAAAATAGATAAAAGATAACAAGAAAGCTTTAAAATATAGAAAACATAATTAAAGTGACAGATGTCAAACCAAGTACAAGGTCTTAATAAGCATAATATTCCAGAATAATTTCTATGGTAAGTCATTGGAATAAGTACATCATGGAATTTCTTCATGTGGCAAAAAATCTCTCTCCCATTTCATAATATACATAAATAAACTGTTGTCTATTGCATTTCTAGAAACATTTATGTAAAAGAAAACACAATTTTTTTGTGTCTTATATAAAAAGACACAATATTTTGGGGACACTGGACCATTTCACTTTTCAAATAGCAATGCAACCATCAGCGACAGTACAAATGAATGCTGTTAAAATTAAATGTATAATCTTGAAATATTTAAATCATGGAGTTTAAATAAACATACGTACACATGTAATTGGAGGGAGGGAATTGCCATCCCTACACTGTTTCCCACCTTTTCTCTTCTCCTCTTACCTGCACCTTCACAACCCAAGGAGAGACAGGAAGATGATGTTGACTTGTCTATAAAATTGATTAGCCTCTTACAAGCAATAATTTCTATCTTCATCTGAGTCTTTGTGTAGCTAAAGCAGCAATCACGAAAAGGTATATAACCTGGAAATGAGCCCACTTTTTATTTATTATAAATCTAAGAAGATGCAGTTTGAAAGTGGGACACGATTTTTAAAATCATGGTATACTCATATTCAAATTCAACAAAAAATAGGCATAAAATTTTAATCACTTTAAGTGAAGACATGAAATTATTTATTTTCATGTTAGAAAATACAGTAAGTTCCTTAACTGGATATATTCCTTCCTTCAAAGTAAATTAATGAAGAAGAGATATTTGATAGATAATAAAAATCTAAAATATAATTAGTGTAAATTACAGAAATTTCCCCTGTTAATTGTCATTAAATCCCCACTGACGACTCCAACTCCCCTTCCCTTCTCCTGCCACAAATCTTTTAATTGCCTGGAAGAAGTTATACTGCTCTTGATTATAGCCTAAATTACTAATCTTATTGTGGGTGAGGTGGGCTTCACTAATTGTTAGATAATTAGGTTCTTCTTCCTTGCAACTTTGTTCTGTACTATTTATGAGAATTAATGGGTTGGCCTTGGGAGTTGTGCTTTTCTGAATCATCATGACCAGTTGGATACCAGAAAAAAAAAAAAAAACTGGCATATTTACGACTCACACTGGTTGCACGACAAGAAAGAAGAATGGATTTAGTGTCACCCTATATCATATTCTGCTGGAAAACCAGAGTAAATTGAATAACTCAGAATTACCCCAAAGAGACTTTAAATGCCAGACTAATTTAACTCTGGTCCATCCTTAAAACATCAGCTATCAGCCCAGAAGTAAACCTTCACATACACGGTCAATTGATTTTCTACAAGTGTGCCAAGACTTCAGTGGCAAAGGACAATCTTTTCAACAAATCTTTTCCAGGGAAAACTGGATATCCACATGCAAAAGATCAAAGTTTGACCCTTACTTTATAGCATATACAAAAATGAACTCAAAATGGATCAAAAAACCTGAACTTTAGAGCTAAAACTATAACTCTTAGAAGAAAGCATTAGGAAAAATCCTCAATAGATTGGATTTAGCAACAATTTAATGAATATCATACCAAAAGCAAATGCCACAAAACAAAAAGTAGATATATTGAATATCATCAAAATTTAAAAAACTTTTGTGCATCAAAGGATATTATTAAGAAAGCAGAAACACGATCTAACAAATAGGAGAAAATAATTTCAAATTATATATCTGCTAAGGAACTAATATCCAGACTATACAATGAATTCCTAAAACTCAACAACAAAACACAAAGTAATTCAAAAGTGGTCAAAAACTTTAATAGACATTTTTGCAAAGCAGATATACAGTCCAATAAGTATGTAAAAAGATGCTCAGTATCATTAATGAAATGAAAATTAAAATCATGGGGTACTACTCTATGCCTCCTAGGATATAATAGCCACTATATTTAAAAAATATATGACTATTATATAATATATATAATATATAATATTATACTTTGTATTATATGTATTATTATATTGTATATAATAATATATATAATAACTTATATAATATATAATAAAATAAAATATATTTTTCAAAATATAAAAATATTATTAAATACAAAACTTCAGGGGACCCAAACATTCAGGCTGTAGTGATGAGGTAGCAAGAGCAGGCAAATCTGTAGTGATAGAAAATAGATAGAAGATACCAGGGGCAGAAGGAGGAGTTATTTTTGTTAAGGATGCTGAAAAAATTTTGGGTGTAGACGGTGGCAATGGTTGTAGAACACTGTGAATATATTTAATGTCAGTGAATGGTGGTTAAAATGATAAATATTAAGTCATGTATATTTTACCACAATAAAAAAATCTTTTAGTTCACAGGTTGCTGTTTCAGGGAAAACTTTGGAAATCACGCTCATTCACAGAAGACTGTTTTTTCTCTCATCATGTTTCTAATTGTAAATCTGTATTTATTTGTGTGGTTTCTGACAATTGTCTTTCTCCTCTCCAGGACTGATGTTCCATAATGATTTCCAAGTCAGATTTGCTTACTTATCTACTAATAGTATCTAACCCATTGAAATAATTCAGTATAAAACATTTTTATTGAATTAATATTTTTAGTAATAAGAAAGGAAAATAAAATACAACCTTGAGTAACACATCCATTGCAATTATCTAAATCTTTTCCAGCTCTTACGTTTATAGAGTTGAATAATTTTAATAGGTCATTTAAAAATATAATTTGGCAAATGTGGCATAACTAGGCCACACAAAAACACAGATAGAGAAATAAGTCTCATTATTCTATTGTTACATAATTATTCACGATCAAATTATGGATTGTAAAAAGGTTAATTATTCCTAATGGTCTCCAAAAGCCATTATTTTCTTTAATTTGAATTTGGTAGGAATCGAGCGAGGCAGCTGATTACAAAGGGGCATAGCTATGCATTCTGATTTTACGTAATTCATTCTGAAGACTAATAGCGACGGTAAGTTAACAAAGTTTCCTACGAGAATCAATACATATCTTGTAATAGACTTCAAATAAGCCAAGTGAGTGGGAAATATTATGAACTTTTATATCTTATAATTAGAAATAACTTTGTATGCAACTGACTGTTCTAAGAGGTCAACAAGAAAAAGAGGATGAGGTCTGCTCCTATTTTTGTTTTCTTATTTAAAACTAGACAATTTAAGATTTTAGAATAGCTTCCTTGGTGAATGCTTTAAACTCTGAACACTCAGAAGAGTACTGACAAAATTTTAGTCTGTAAGCATTTTTTATAAAACAATTCTGCTTCCAGTTAAACATCTTTTATTTTTTTTAGTGGTAGTGGTAATGGTGGTGGTGGCGGTGGTAGTGATGGTGGATTCAACACTCCTAAAAATGGGAACTTTCTGTAGTTTACATTAATTATATTGAAGTTGTTTTATTACGTGTCAAATGTCTACTTGTGCTTCACCGCTTTATTAGTAATAAGTGTGTTCTCCAGTTATGTCACTCAGTCTATTTTTCCAAATGGAAACAAGTAATTTCATATGTTTATAAATAAGTGACTAGGGCCTTTAAAACTTTTTATTGGAACTCATATAAGTTTGTGTATGATTATAATTTGAGCCTTTCTCTGTGATCTAGAGTTTCTCCATCTGCTAAATGCCATTGAATAATTAAAAAAAAAAAAAGACTGCTAAGAGACTAGTTGGCAGAGAGATAAGCTGGTTTGTGAGACATTCAAGCAGTAGAAGTTGGTGTAAAGTGATAACGAATGTTGTTGGTTTTTTCCTCTTAGCAGCTGGTTTGAAAGTTCTCCTTGGGGAGCGTTGTTTTATTTCATTTTGTTTTATTTGGAGGAAATGTGTTGGTAAAACATTTGGGGCAAGGGAGATTCCAATGTGCATGCTTAAGTACTGCAAAATGCTCTCAAATTGCCCTTTAAATCCAGGGACTACATCAGGTTGACTCACCTTTGCTTGCATGTGTGTGTGTGTGGGCTGCACATGTAAACGTGGGTATAATTGCTTAGGCAGAACTCAATTGCTTTACGTAATGGTGGGGTGAGTCTGTAAGGTTTTGTGTTTAAGTATTTTTTAAATAGCAATTAGTGTGTATTTCATTATGTCAAAAAAGCAAAGGCAGTCAAAGGGGATCACTCTTTTTTTCTCAATAAAATTTACTGATCAAAGGAGATCCAGCTATCAGCTATGCTACTTCAGGTCTCCATGCTTCATCAGCAATTCTGGTAGGGACAGAGTGAGTGCTGACAATAGGAGAGTGGTTGGTGGCCTTAAGCTGGGTTTCCGCAGCCTCTTCTTCTACCAGCCAAGAGGGTGTACTATGGTCATTAATGTCACTCTTCCTGAAGTAGAACCCTGATGTGTGCTTCCTCGGGTGTCTTGTAGGAAAATCCATTAGCAATTATTTTTGCCTTGAGATATTAAAAGGCAACTTTCTTTGTAATCAATTAAGGAAGCAAAAGTGTAAGCAAACAAGATTCCTGAACAAAGCATTGGTGGGTAAGGCTCACTTCTTTTTTCAGTACAGACAGGCATGCATTTTTAAGGAAAGGGTTCAGATAACCCTCAGTTATCTTTGTTTAGATAACGGTCATAATCTGTCATAATTAGTCATAATCATGTACCTCTGTTCACTTTTTCTAAGATAGCAAAATCACAATATGGCTTTGCCTGGAGGGTCACTTGGAAGTTTTCATATGGGCTCTGAGACAGAGGGAGGAGGATCTGGGGCAATACAAAAGACACAGTAAAGCTGGAGGACGTGGGAGGAGAAAGAGAGAGACAGAGCGAGAGAGAGAGAGAGAGAGAGAGAGAGCGAGCGAGAGAGCGAGCGATCTCCAGGGGTTCAGGTGACTAGTTCTCCTGGTGTTTGCAGTCACAGATAACCTGTGTCACTTCCAGACCAAACAGCTCAATAGACAAGTGTGCTTTATCTTTGTTTTGTTTTCTTTTTACTCACTTGATATAGATGAGCAGAAGGATCTCAGAAGTTACATTTTTAAAATGACAGATGGAAACAATCATCACAAAAACTCCTTAGTCTATGAATTACTCCTTGGAAAGGCAACTCCCGTCAACCAGGAACAATCATTTAGGACCCTTCATGAGCAAGAAATAAACTTCCATCATGATTGTACCACTATGTAGCTTGGAGTTTGCTTATTACAGCAGCTAATGCTACCCTAACGAATATACCCTGTGTGCAAACTGATGTATGGAGGAAACAGAAATTTTAAACGTGGATTCAGGAGTATAGGGATCACGGAAAGCAGCTGTCTGAGTTGCATTAAGAAGCCAGGAGATTGAACAGAGGCTTGAGTTGGATCCTCCTGAAACCCCCAAGCGTTAGCCACTATTCCAGGGATCATCTCATAATGTGTGCCTTGTAGGGAGGGGAGGAAAAGAAAGCATTCAATGACACAAAACATGGCTGCCCCAGTCCTTGCTTCTGTAGCTGATCATGAGGTCTAAATTAATAATCAAAACGACCTTATTCCACCTCCTATTCCCTGTCTCCTCTACCAGCACCTTAGCAGGCCAGAGTTCTTTTCTGGTAGGGTGAATCATATCTTCATTCTCAGAGGATCTGAGTCCTTAGTCCTTGGGATCCTGGCTTCACTGAGTTGCTGCTGTGTTTATTATCTAGATATATTGGACAAAGGATGCTAAGAGGCACTCCAGGGAATTCTCTGGGTTCCAGGCATTGTTCTGCTTGTCCCTATTACGGAACAGCCACTGAATTTCCCATGAATGGTCATGGGGATCATTCATTCAAGCCAGTGACCACCTTTGCTACCTGTTATTTTAGTAGCATGAAGAGCTGCAAATGCCAGAAGGCAATCTCAGCTTCCTGTTTAATAGAACAATGACTTTATTTCTTGGTGGAAAAAATTCTCCCTTGGGCAGAAATTAGTACAAGGTATGGGAAAGGAAGCAAAATTCCTTAAGTGGTTCAGTTAAGGTGTGATAGGAAAAATCTATCCCTATCTCCACTCTTTGTTTCCTGGGCCCGAGTATTCTGGCAATGAGAGATAAAGCAATACGTTGTCCACTAGGTTAGGGCATATACCACTACTATAGAACAATGCCCCAGCCTCTCAGAGGGTGGTCTTCTCACTGGCCCATTGGCAGGCCATCCTATCTTTCTACCAATCAAGCTGCTTCTAGGTGGTGTGGCACATGATAAAACCAGACAATTCTATGGGTATAAGTCTATGTCTGTACTTACAACATGATAAAATATGTTCTTTGGTCAGAGATGATATCAAAATGATGAATAAGTCATTCAATAAGTCCAAGAATGTTGGTGCTGACAGAAACATTGTGGGTAAGGAAGGAAAATTCTTCTTTGAGTATATGTACATACTCCTGTGAAATTAAATTATGTCTCCCTAATGATAGAAGGCATTCAAAGTAATCAGCCTTCTGGGTGATCTCCTTAAACACCTGAGGAATGGTGCTGTGATGGGGACTAAACTCTAGTATCTCCTTTTGCCAGTGCTGATCACTTCTGATTAGCCTTGCAAAGGAAGCCCATGTCACTGAGCCCATGTATCACTTCCATTGATGTCTTTGGAGCGGCCATGCACATGAGCTCATGGAGAAAGCTCCGGGATGGAGCATCCATTCACTTTCTCACTAAGATCACTTGTCTTCCTCAGCATGCTATTTCTTACCAAAAAAATTTATTTTCTTCCTTAAGATATTCCAGCAGAATGCTCTTACTTCTTGTTCTAATTTGAACTTCTTATTCCCTGGTTTTACCACAGAACCAACATCCTGGTCATCCTGAGATTTAATTTTACTGAATTTTGGAGTTGGTTTCACTGTCCTTTGATTTCTTATCTTCATCTTTTTTTTCCTTAGGACTACATTTTTTTGTGTGCTGGAATTCATATTTTAATACACTTTATAGAAAAACTTTCATTTCTGCATGTATTAAATGGCTTTATTCTATCTTAATGCTTTATTAATATTTTGGTTATAGTATTTGAGATGTAAAACATTTTCTTTTATAGCCTGACTGAAGTCCTGACTTCGTTTACTTCCAGTACCTAATGCTGCTGGTATGAAGTCAGCTGCCAATCTGATTCAATTCTGCCCATGATAATTTGTTTTATTTATTTTTTCTGGAGTTTTTAGGGTTTTCTTTTTATTATTTCTATTCTGAAGTTGTGTAAAAATAGGTAAAAAAATATTTATCCACTGTGCTTACCTTTCCCCTGAATGCTTTTCATCCTTTTTTTGTTTGTGATTTATATGTTTTCTATGAATAGCTTTTCTCCTGAAATTATCATTTAACCAATAATTTTTAACTTACGTCAACTGTCCCTTTTTCTTTTTTTCATTTTACTCTTTTTTTAAATAAATAAATATAATGTTTTCTCAATTTTTTTTTTGAGACGGAATTTTACTCTGTTGCCCAGGCTGGAGTGCAGTGGTGCGACCTCAGCTCACGGCAACCACCACCTCCTGGGTTCAAGCAATTCTCCTGCCTCAGCCTCCCAAGTAGCTGGGATTACAGGCATGAACCACCAAGCCCAGATAATTTTTTTTTTTTTTTTTTTTTTTTTGTATTTAGTAGAGATGGGGTTTCACCATGTTGATCAGGCTGATTTTAAACTCCTGACCTTAGGTGATTCGCCTGCCTCCGCCTCCCAAAGTGCTGGAATTACAGGTGTGAGCCACTGTACCCAGCCTCAAAATTTTAAAAAAGAAAAAATAGACTTATAATTAAATTAAAGTTTTTGTCTTTTCCCAAAAGTATATATGTTTCCTCTGGGGTCAATATTCTGTTTAATTACCTTGGTCTTTCTCTTTTATTCTGCTATATTAGTAAGGATAATTAATGCTACCTGCTATTACAAATAATCTCAAAATTCTTAGTCCCTTAATCCAGTGTAAGTTGTCTTGCTTTGCTTTCACCTCACGTAAAGGCCAGTTCCTGGTCAGAGAGTCCTACGGGGCAACTTTCCTATAAGGGATGACTCAGAGATGCAGGGCACCACTACTCTAGGATTCCCATTATTGCTGCAAAAAGTGAGAGAGGAGTATCACATGTAGGAGATTTTGTGTTTCTGGCAAAGCCTGGGTGACTTACGTTTCTACTGCATTCCCCTATTTAGAATTGGTCATCAGGCCCAATCTAGATGCAAGGATACTGGGAAATGTAGTTTTTCTATACTCCCCAGAGGATGATAAAATGGTTTGATAAATCTATAGAATTGTCTTTGCCAGAGCCTTTTGCTTTTCTTTTTAATCAAATGTCTGCTGATACTCAGTTGTCCAATGTGATTATGAATTTAGAAATGTTGATTATTACCTGTAACTGACTAACATTTCTTCTGATACTAGTTTCCTTTTCCCTGCATACAAAGACTGCAAGATTTCTGTTTGTGGGTGTGGTATGTGGACAGGCAGGCTATACTCTAAGATAAGCAAGCTGGCAGCCTGTGCCCTGAAAGCCATTGCCCGTCTTAGGCTGATAGTTTATTCAGTCTCACTTTATAGGCACTTTCCTTACACATACTCAGGTGTGCGACGTGTGACTCAGCAGGCGTTGGACATACAGTTCTTCAATCAGTTGTCCTACTTTAAGCACTTTCTCATGCTTTGACTACATCTCTAAGAGTTTATAGAATGCTGTAAAAATGACCCTGCCTCACCTGTTGCTTTCTCTTCTACCTGTATTGAGCTAGGCTCTTTTCACTCTGATTTATATTAAGTCACCTTGGCCATAGCCGTCTCTGGTCTTTCAGAAACTCATGAAATCTTATTTATTTATTATTATTTTTTTGAGACGGATTCTCGCTCTGTCGCCCAGGCTGGAGTGCAGTGGTGCGATCTCAGCTCACGGCAAGCTCCGCCTCCTGGGTTCAAGAGATTCTCCTGCTTCAGCCTCCCAAGCAGCTGGGACTACAGGTACCCGCCACCACGCCTGGCTAATTTTTTTGTATTTTTAGTAGAGACAGAGTTTCACTGTGTTAGCCAGGATGGTCTCGATCTCCTGACCTCGTGATCTGCCCACCTCAGCCTTAAAATCTTATTTTGTTAATATTCTCCATCCAGTATTTGACAATTATGTTCTTTTCTTCTCTTTTATACTTTTTCCTATAACATATTTCTATTCTTTATTGCTTTTATTTTGGAGTGAGGGGAGATAAATGAGTTTTTCTCAAGCTATGATCTTGAACTTAAATTTTTCACTTAGCGTAATATGATGTTCCATACTAATAAAACTATTTTGCATATCATTAAGTAATATTCTAAAGTAAGTTTTGAAATATGAATATTTATAATTTACTATAATTTACCTACTAATTTCCTCTGGTTGAATATTTACGTTATTTCTGTATTTTCTTTCTTCCTTCCTTCCTTCCTTCCTTCCTCTGTCCTTGCTTCCTTCCTTCCTATTTTCCTTCCTTCCTTCCTTCCTTCCTTCCTTCCTTCCTTCCTTCCTTCCTTCCTTCCTTTCTTCCTTCCTTCCTTCCTCTCTCTTTCTTTCTTTCTTCTTTCTTTTCTTTCTTTCTTCTTTCTTTCCTTTCCTTCTTTCTCTTTCTTTCCTTCCTCCCTCTCTCTCTCTTACTTTCTTCCTTCCTTCCTTCCTTTCTTTTCTTTTTTTTGACGGAGTCTTGCTCTGTCACCCAGGCTGGAGTATAGTGGTGTGATCTTGGCTCACTGCAACCTCTGCCTCCCAGGTTAAAGTGATTCTCCTGCCTCAGCCTCTTGAGTAGCTGAGATTACAGGCATAAGCCGTCACATCCAGCTAATTTTTATATTTTTAGTAGACATGGGGTTTCACCATGTTGACCAGGCTGGTCTTGAACCCCTGACCTCAGGTGATCCACCCGCCTCAGTCTTCCAAGGTGCTGGGATTACAGGCATGAGCCACCACACCCGGCCAGTATTGTTTTTCACAATTAAAAAACTCCGCAATGGATATTCTTGTACTTGAGGTGTTAGATGTCTAACTATTTTCCTGGATCAAATTCTTTGAAGGGAATTTGCCAAGTCAGAAGATATTTGCTTTTTCATGACTTCATGTACATATAGCAAATTGCTCTACAGAAATACACACCTTACTGTCTCATAGGCCATCAGAAGTAGGCATTAGCATTTTAAAAAATCATTAACAATTTATTTATACCAGTAGCACTTACTAACTGGGTGCCCTGGTTGACTCAACTGTAAAACATGGTCTAGGTCTTGGGCTGTTGTAAAGATTAAACATATACCTCATACATGTCTATCATAAACTAAATATACAGTACATTTTATTTTTAAAATGATAAATTATTTTTAAAATGAACCACCTGCCTGTCTCTCAGGTTGATGGGGAGGATTATATTAGACAATATATGTAAAAATACACAGAAGTGGTATATAAGTAGAGTATAATTGTTAAGTATTATTATCCTTTCTCCCAGTAAAGGCCTCTTAAATGCGAGAGTAACCTAAATCCCAAGACTCTGGCTAGGACACAGTGACAGCAAGCAAATCACGTGGACAGCATCTGAGCTTCGGGGCAGGTGGTCTGATTGACCCATTACTGAAGAAGATCAAAGAGACCAACAAAGGATTGACCTCAGGGAATTTACTTCTCCTTGGCCAAGCATTCAGATTTTCTTTTCATTACAGATTCAGTTGAGCATCTGCATGTAAGCAATTTATCCATAAGACTGCTGTCCTCTCTTTCCTGTACACCGTTGCTGTGGCTAAGTGATTTTCTACTCGCCCCCACTCCCACTGTGTCTATATATGAATACGACAAAGGTACACAGAGGCCAGATTTCTGGTCTGCTCAAGAGCTCTGGGGATTTTGATCTCAAGCTGGCAGGGAGGAAGGACAGAGCTTTGAAAAGAATAAAGTGAGCAGAACTAGGGTGATATTGTGGGTAAAGGGATAATCTTGGATATGGAAAGGTGAATGTAAGATTAAAAAGTTAGGTCCAGAAATTGTAGGAAAATGGAGAACTTGGGTTGAATAAGTGGATTGATTGTCCAGCTGTGCCTCTGCTTTTCTGTGACCTCAAGATCTTTGGGATAAAATATTGACTACATGGATAATTTTATATTAAGAACCTTATTTTTTTCCTCCTTTCTTCTTTCTCCCTCTGATTTTTGTGTCCTGAAGTCCACCCTAGTCAGTTAAATGAAGCCATAGTTTTCCATTGATGTCCAGTCTAAAATACATTTGATTAGGAATATGTGTCACTAGACTTACTCCAGCTGTCCTTGCGTCTTACTTAGTTTCCTACCTCTGTGCCCCACAATAAACTCTGAACATCCTCCATGTATTGCTTCATGAAGAAAATGAGTCAAGCATGTATTCAAAACGATGTTCTTTCTGAGTTTATAATTTTTCTGCTAGGAAGAGATGTTAAATAATTGTAGCTCAAACAACCTCCCCCCCAAAAAAGTTTTTTTTTTAATTTTTTGTCACATGAAAGAAGCCCAGAGTGAGGCAGTCTTGAGCTGTTAGGAAGGCTGCAGGGCAGTTTTGGCAAGGTGGAAGTTTATTTTCCTTTCACATAAAAGCCTGAGTGTAAGTAGTTCAGGTAGCTGTAGCAGCTACACCAAAATCTAGGTCCCAGAACAACGGTCTTCTTTGCTCTCCTTGGAGTAGTAATAGCAGCCCAAGGTTGAGTGCCAGCTATCCCTCTAAGATACCAGAAAGTGGAATAGAGGAAGGGAAAAAGAATGGACACACAGTACTAAAAGATTATTTTTAAGACTCTTAGTGAAAGTTGCACACAACACTGAACCTTACATTCCTTGATCAGAACTAAGTCAATGACTACACCTGAATGTAAGCTAATCTGAAAAAAAGCATTATCATTTTTTTTATTCCAAATGTCCCCGTCCAAGCTAAATTTAATTTTGGTTTATTAGAGCAGAAATTGGAGAACAGATACTGGGGGGACAGGTAGCAGACTTTTACCATGGCAGAATATTTTACTTGGCAGATAGTGTAAAAAATAAATTAAGGATGTGATAAAGTCAACTGTTTTAAGAAAAGCAGAATTTTATTCCAGGGAAAAAAAATTAAATTATAAAAGAGAGTAACTAATTATATCTGTATGACTTTGTGGTGAACAGTTATTTATGAAGTTCTAATAATATAAACACAATTTGTTTCAACTTTTAGAATCAACTTATAGACAAGGCATGAAAATACTTGATTATGCTACTTAATAGAATGTAAATATTCTCAACCTTGACAAAGTAAAAGTAAAATTGCAGATGACACATTTATTGCATGGAAGGAAATAAAAGAAACAAAGGAAAGGTTGAGGATACCAATATCATCATATTGTGAAGTGAAGAGTCAAGAGATGATGCTGTGGATTTTTAAAGGATCAAAGAAGAAAGATGTAAGGATATATGAAGTGTGAATATTGCTTAGAGGTACACAGCCAATTAAGAATGAATCTTATGAATAGTGATGTAATTATGTGGGAGCATTGAGACTTAGTTAGAAGAAGGGATAAGTAAACTAAATAATTTTCTATTAAGGCTGTCCCAACAAACGCTGTCCCCCTTCCCAGGGGAGGTGATACCCCATTGTTCAATATGGGAGTGAAGAGGGTAGTTCTGTGGATTGGTGATGGCTTCATTTAACTGGCTAGGGTGGACTCCAGGACATGAAAATCAGAGGAAGAAAGAAGAGAAGAGGAAAAAGAATAAGGCTCTTAATATAAAATTTTCCATGTAGTCAATATTTTATCCTAAAGATCTTAAGGTCACACAAAAGGTCAAAGCAGAGGCACATCTGGACAATCAATCCACTTATTCAACTCAAGTTCTCCATTATTCTATAATTTTTGGACCTAACTTTTTAATTTTACATTCATCCTCTTAGATAGCTAAGAGGATGTCACTGTGATCTAATTAGATAATATAAAAGGTATACTATAGAGGTATAGATAAACACATGAATAAATGAGTAGTAGTTAATGCAGGAGAATTCTTCTTTTTCAAGTATTCATAGTGGATTAAGCCAGGCTAATGTAACAAATCATTTGAACCACCCGAAATTACAAAATGACCTTCCAATTATCATTTGTCTTCCTACATGTCTCCACTCCAGGAAAATAATGTGCTGGCTGAAGAGCCCACCTCCAGAATCCGTGGAAATCATATTTTTCATTATTGAATTTTAAATTTATAAATTGACAGTCTAGTTTATACAGCAACCTTTTCTTTCAGCTTGAATAGACCATGAGAAACTGATCAAGTGAGGAAAATTGCTTAACAACTTTAGGGCTCATTACTTTCACCCACAAATGTAATGAGTTGACCTTAATGAACCATGAAGACCTTTCATTGTGGAAATGAATGAATCTATGGACTCATGGTGAGCCGGAACGATTTACCTAGACCAATGCTTCCTAATATAATCAACCAAAGAGATGATTGTATTTTTTATGTAAATATAATTCAAGGGCTACCAGATGATAATTGTTTTACTTATTCAGTCTAGAAAAACAGTGGCTAATGCTTTGTAATAATGTCCTGTGTTAAGAGCCAAGTGCCCTCCCGCCTGTAGGCCCTGTTGACGAGTGCCACTCCTTTAATGAGATTCTCATGATGACTCATCCTCCCTGTGTCTGCCACTCTGCCTTCAGTTGGAGCCGGCTCCCAAGGTTCTCTCCCTTTGCCTACGTGGTCAGTCTCACTTGTGCCAACTGCTTTCTTTCTGTTCCTTTTTTTTCTTTCTTTTTTTTTCTTTTTTAATTCTTTTCTGTCTATGTTTGGCACATTCAGATGACATTTTATCTGGTCATATGTGTTCCAGAGGTTACAAACTTACTTATCTATCCTTTACACATCTCATGAATTCTGCCCATCTCTCACAAGCTATTTACCTCTGCACTTAGTTTCTTCACCCTCCTTATTTGCTTTCTTATCTCTGTAACAGATTCTAACACCGCAGGATGGGCCCTGGTGGGTGATGGGGGACTGATGTGCTTTTGGCCATCTCTACCACCCTATCTCTGCTTGTCATTCTTTGAGGTCTTTGCCTTTAATGTCTACAGATCCCTTGAAATCTATGACTTAACAGTCTCTGTTGACCTATTTTGGCATCCAAGGATGATTCAGTAACCGATACATATTCTTTTCTCTTTCCTTAATCCTTATCTTCTGATCCTTTACTTTTTCCATTATCCCAATTAACCACACCCAGAGCCAGTGCACTGGACCCCCATCCTGGCTGTTTTGAATTGGTTGTTTTGAGCCATCCTGTTGGTCGCACCCAGACTCATCCGTATTGTGGATCCCATTATGCAGTTAATATCTGCTGTGTTGTACACACTGTTCTCTTGTTTTCTCAGTGTTTTCCTAGATTCACATCCTTGCCCTATCTAAACCATGATTTTTCTTTTTGGATACTAAAATTTCTACTTTTCTTTACCACTGAGAGCTTTGTAGTCAGACTCCTGGCTTGGTATCTTGGCTCAAATACTAATCTTGTTGACCGTGGGCAGAATCATTGAACTCATCTCTGCCTTATCTTTCTTATCTGTGGGGTAGAGGTGATAACATAAGCACCTACAGCATAGGGCCTTTGTCAGGATAAAGTTGAATTAAACACAACACAACACTAAGAACAGTGCCTGGGGAACAAGAAGAACTAATAGATTTCAGAGAAACTGCAGTGTCTCTGCACAGTTGCGATGCAAATCCCTGCTGCTCTTGCTCTATGATGGGAAATAATACAGTGTGTAGATTAAACACGTGAGCTTTGTAGTCAGTCAGCATTAGATTGGACCCAGATGCTGCCTGTGTGGTGTGACTCTGGGCAAGTAATTTAGTCTCTCCAAGCTTCAATGCCTTCATTTGTTAAGTGGGACAAATAACAACTGCCTCTCAGGATTATGTAGCTTTATTTTAAGGGTGATAATGTTAAAAACAACTAGATGGCACCTGGACACAGCAAGTATTCATAATATAATATGTTATTTGTTAAGAATAAAATAAATTATACGTCCTTTATATCTCTTTAGGCTACTAATTTTTTTTTTTTTTTTTTTTTTTTTTGAGAGGGAGTTTCTCTGTTGCCAGGCTGGGGTGCAGTGTGCAATGGCACGATCTCGGCTTACTGCAACCTCCACCTCCCGGCTTCAAGCGATTCTCCTGCCTCAGCCTTCCAAGCAGCTGGGATTACAGGCGTGTGCCACCACGCCCAGCTAATTTTTGTATTTTTAGTAGAGATGGGGTTTCACCATGTTGGTCAGGCTGGTCTACTAATTTCAAAACTGACTTGGGACTTTCTTTGTCATTTATTTTCAGATTGCACATGAAGTTTATTGTTTTTCATAGACACCTCTTTTGGTAACTCCTTACTTTCCTACATTTTTTTCCACATTTCTTCTGTCTCAACATCCTTTAGTCAGTGACAATTCGATTATAATATAGCACATCACTTTTAACAGAGCACAGCAGGATTTTAAGCAGAGATATGAAGTAAAACTTTCTCACATCCTCACTTCTCTTCATAACATAGTCACAAATAAACATACCTGACAGATCAAGTGATTGTTGCTGCTGGTACGACTCACTGCAGTCCTTACGTTTGGAATCTTAGGGTGCATGTATGAAAGTGTGCGTGTGTGTGCATGCATATATGTGTGTGTATGCAGGGGTGTGTGTGTGTGTTTGTGTTTGTGCACACATATGCTGACCTCTTGCTCCTTGAACTTGATTTTCCTTCTTTGATGTATCTTGCTCTGGGAGTGACAGCAACCAGAGACCTCAGTCCTCATTCTGACTTTCCTCTGAATGGTTCCTCTTTTTGCTGCCCCAATGTTTCCATTATCCCAATTAACCACTCCCAGAGTCAGTGTACTGGACCCCCATCCTGGCTGTTTTGACTTGGTTCTTTTGAGTCATCCTGTTGGTCACATCAAGTCTCATCCCTATGGTGGATCCCATTATATAGTTAATGTCTGCTGTGTTGTACACGCTGTTCTCTTGTTTTCTCAGTGTTTTTCTAGATTCACATCCTTGCCCTATCTAAACCATGATTTTTCTCTTTGGATACTAAAATTTCTACTTTTCTCTACCAATGAATCTCCAAAACCAACACCACAGGACAGGCCCTGGTGGGTGGTGGGGGACTGATGTACTTTTGACGATCTCTACCACCCTATCTCTGCTTGTCATTCTTTGAGGTCTTTGCCTTTAATGTCTACAGACCCCTTGAAATCTATGACTTAACATTCTCTGTTGATCTATTTTCGCATCCAGAGATGACTCAGTAACTGATTAGTGTTCTTTTCTCGTTTCTCTTTCTCTGGCCTTTATTTATGAGGACAGTCTATCTATTGAGTAACCCTTTCGGATCTTAAATCTTACACCACATAGGACAAAAACTGCATGCCTTTGTCTCACAAGACAGGTCTTTCTCGACATTTTAAAAAAATTTCCAGCATGTTCAATCCACATAGTATCACTCTTTCTGGGATCATCCATTCACATCATTCCTTCTTTTCCTTTCCTCTCATTCTGACTGCTTTTTGGTGCTATTCTCAATAGGTATTTATGTAGACTTAAGCAAAGGAATTGGAGTTTGAGCTTAATGTTCTGAATTCTCTTATTTACCTGCTCAAATAAGTGGAGTGCAAGTTGGACTCATAATTGGTGGTTCTCAATAAACAGTCTAAAAATACATGTACCTCAAAAATATAAATACTGCAGATCAAAGATTATCTTGACACTTCTCTTTCTTGCTCTCTTTTCCAGAAATAACCATTATTATCAACCTTGTGTGCATTTTCCGGTCCCTTTTCTCTCTATGTATTTGCATTCTCTACTAAAATAAACTTTATGGAAATGGATAGTTGGCACCCCATTACTCTTGGTTGAATGAATGAATGTGTGTCTGTGTGTATGTGTGTATAGGCACAAATACATCTCTATCTATCTATCTACCTACGTGTATGCTAACTGCTTTGTGTATGTTTTGCATGTGTTTTGATATAAACCATATCGCTTTGTACATATTACTTGGCAACTTACTTTTTTACTGAACAACATACCTTGGGGATATTTCCATGTTACCACATCTTGTTCTATTTCGTTCATTTTAACTGTTGTTAAAATGTATGTTATGGATATTTATCTGTCCACTTCTCTACTGATGGTTATTTACATATTGCCTATATTTTGCCCTTTATAAGGCTATAACAGAAATCCTGGCAAAATTTTTTGCCCACATATGCATGTATTTTTATGGAATTGTTTCTGAGAAGTAATTTGTTGAGTCGAATATTATGTGCGGTTTTTTTTTTCTTTTTTGAGATGGAGTCTTGCACTGTCGCCAGGTTGGAGTGGCACGATCTTGTCTCACTGCAACCTCTACCTCCCAGGTTAAAGCAACTCTCCTGCCTCAGCCTCCCAAGTAGCTGGGACTACAGGCACGCGCCACAATGCCCAGCTAATGTTTGTACTGGTTTTTTTTTTTTTTTTTTTTTTTTTAGTAGAGATGGAGTTTCATCATGCTGGCCAGGATTGTCTCGATCTCTTGACCTCATGATCTGCCCGCCTTGGCTTCCTAAAGTGTTCAGATTACAGGCGTGAGCCACAGCACCCGGCCATGTGCAGTTTTAATAAACATTGCCAAATTACGCTCCACAAAGACTGTTGCAGTTTACTTTCCAGCTGTGCATGAGAGCATGTGATTCCTCTACATGCTTGCCAACATCAGATATTATTGAGTCTTTTAATTATGCCAGTCCGATGGGTGAAATGGTGGGTTTTTAAAAGTATTACATTCAACTGATCATTAGATCTAGCCTCTGTCTGTATGTATGTTGGCCTTCCTCAGTGCAGGTCTATCTTTTATGCATTTTCTTTTCTTTTCCTATTTCAGAGGAAAAAAGTTCCCCTTTCTAGATGCCCAAGAATTAGTCCGCGTGCCTCTTTGTTTCTCAAATATCTTCTTTCTTTAGCATCTTCAATTTTCCTGTCTTTATATAGTTCTTCCTCTTGGCTTTCTATATAATCAGACTGTAAATATGTTGGAATAAAAGACCGTATTCAACTCTACCATTCCCTTTAACCTCTCCCTTGCTCGCTCTGCTCCTAAACTTGTCAAATGAGTGCTCTGAATCTGGTACTCTCACCTCCTGTAGTCAACGACATCAGTGAGGTCATTCAGTCCTAATTTTACTGAATTTTTAAAGTTCTTTTAAATCCTGCTGCCACCTCTTTGTACCCACAGTCTTCTCTGAACTTCCAAGATACCATCCCATTTCTTGTCTTCCCTCTAGAACTACTTTCTTAATTTCTTAAGCTTCCTTCTCCCCTCCTTTTACCTATAAGCGTGGATGTTCAACAATTTTTATTTTTGGACCTTTGTTCCTTTTTCTTCACTTGTTGCTTTGGAGATCTCATCCATTCCAAACATTTCAGCTATTTTCTCTCGGCAGATGACCCCCAAAGTCAGTATTTCTAGTCCTGGTGTTTCATTAAAAATCCAGTTTTTCACTTGCAATTTTCTGATTGAATTGGACTCAATGTGACTTCAAGGTCAGAATGCCAAATGACATTTAGTATCTTCCTCTCTCTCAAACTGAATTCTGTGATTTTATCAACTTTTTTTTTTGTATGTAATGAGAAAGGGAACATCTTATTTTCCAAGTAGCGAATTCTCCCTGGATAGAGACTAATTTTGTCTACTGAATACTTTGATGAGTCACTTTTGATGTAGGGGAGTAGGTGAGAGGGCAACTTCAGGAAGGACTGAGCTTGTATAGAAAGACGTGGCTATGCACCTGCTTTCCAAGTGGGGCTGATCTGCTGTTACACTTTTGTTTCGCTGGATACACTGTCAAGAGCTGAATTGTCTGGGGCTATAATGAGGATGGCAGTGGCTGTGGAAAGAAAGAGGAGAAAAAAGGTAGCTGGCAACCAGAATGGAAATTTGGCAAAAGAACAGACTTATTTAAGAGGGATTTTATGAGGCTCTGCCCTGCTCCACTGCATGCATGATATACTTGCTTACTTATCTCTGGAAAATCTTCAGCACAAAACCTTTTCCTACTGATTGATTGTGATTAATTGTGGTTAATTAGTTAAAATGTGATATTAGTTATTGACACTGTCTTGCTTAAATTTTCTCAGTGGTTTTCTATTGTTCAAACACTGTATTAAAAATAATTCTTTCTTTTAGAGCTTTATTAAAATGCACTTGACAAACAATAGACATCTTTAAAATGTACAATTTGATAAGCTTTGACATATGCAAATACCTGGGAAACCATCATAAAAATTAATCTAAGGAACTTACACATCACCTCCAAAAGTTTTACTGTGGCCTGCTATTTATTTATTTATTTATTTAAATTTCAAGTTTTATTTTAGATACAGGCAGAACATGTGCAGATTTGTTACATGGGAATATTGCTTAATACTGAGGTTTGTACTGAGGTTTGAAGTACAGATCCTGTCACCCAGGTACAGAAGATAGTACCCAATAGGTAGTTTTTCAAAACACATTCCCTTCTCTCTCTCCCCCTTCTGGTAGTTCACAATGTCTATTGTTCCATTGTTTATATCCACATATGCTCAATGTTTAGTTCCCACATTTCAGTGAGAACATGCGATATTTGGTTTTCTGTTCCTGGATTAATTTTCTTAGGATTATGGCCTCCAACTGCATCCATTTTGCTGCAAAGAACATAATTTCATTCTTTCTTATGGCTGCACACCATTCCATAGTGTATATGTACCGTATTTTCTTGATCCAATCTACCATTGATGGGTACCTGGGTTGATTCCATGTCTTTGCTATTACGAATAGCCTTGTGGCCTTTTATAATTCCATCCTTCTCTCCATGCTGTTCTCAGACAAACACTGATAGAGTGCTTCTTCTATTGCTATAGATTTCTTTGCATTTCCTAGAATTTAATATAATGCAATTATAAAGTATGTACTCTTTTTTGTTTCTTTACTTTTATTCATCATATTATTTTGAGATTTATCTATGTTACTTTAAATTTTATAGTTCATTCTTTTTATTGCTAATTTTCCTTTGTGTGAATACACCACAATTTCATTTGTTCACTCATTAATAGGCAATCGGATTTTTTCCAAGTTTTGACTATTACAAATAAAGTTGGTATGAAAATTTGTGTCTTTGTGTGGGCCTGTGCCTTTGTTCTTTTTTTTTTTTTTTTTTTTTTTTTTTGAGATGGAGTCCCTCTCTGTCGCTCAGCCTGGAGTGTAATGGCACAATCTCGGCTCACCGCAACCTCCACCTCCCAGGTTCAAGCAGTTCTCCTGCCTCAGCCTCCCGAGCAGCTGGGACCGCCATGCACCACCAAGGCAAGGTTGAGGTTTATTGCTGTTATTTTGCATATGGTTAGCTAATTGCTCCAGAACCATTTACTGAAAAACTATTCTTTCCCCGTGAACTGCCTTTTCAGCTTCGTTGAAAGTCAGTTGTTCAAATATGTGTGGATCTACTTTTGGATTCTCTATTCTGCTCAAAATTTTTTGACATAAAATTGTTTATAATATTCCTTTAACATTCTTTTAATACTTGTAGATTTTGGCCGGGCGCGGTGGCTCAAGCCTGTAATCCCAGCACTTTGGGAGGCCGAGACGGGTGGATCACTAGGTCAGGAGATCGAGACCATCCTGGCTAACACGGTGAAACCCGTCTCTACTAAAAAATACAAAAAACTAGCCGGGCGAGGTGGCGGGCGCCTGTAGTCCCAGCTACTCAGGAGGCTGAGACAGGAGAATGGCCCGAACCCGGGAGGCGGAGTTTGCAGTGAGCTGAGATCCGGCCACTACACTCCAGCCTGGGCGACAGAGCGAGACTCCGTCTCAAAAAAAAAAAAAAAATACTTGTAGATTTTGTAGCAGTACCTTCTCTCTCATTCCTAATATGAGTAATTTATGTTTTCTCTCTTTTTCCTGATTAGTCTGCTAACACCCTATGAATTTTTGTTTTTTTTTTTTAAATTGGTTTTGTGTTCTCCATTTCACTAATTTTTCCTCTGATATTTATCACCTTCTTTCTTTAGCTTAATTTTAGGCTTAATTTGCTCTTCTTTTTCTAGTTTATAAGGTGAAATCTGAGGTCATTGATTTGAGAACTTTCATTTTCTACTGGCAAATTCAAAAGGACTCCACTAAATCACTCCTATTTAGTGATTCACTGGAAGGACTCAAAGAATTCAAGAAGTCCACCATACTCACAGTTTATTAGAGTGGAAATACAGATTAAAGACAGCGAAGGGAAGGGGCTCATAGAGCAGAGTTCAAGAGAGCCTAGGCATGCAGCTTCCAGTTGTGCCCAGTAGAGTTGTGCAAACAACATTTATTTCTCTCAGCAATGATGTGTCACAGTAATGTATCACAGCATGCATAAAGTATTTTCTTTTTTCTCAATATTACTTTAGTTATTGGTGGTTTCATACAAATCTTGAATTTTTAAAACTGGAGTCATTCACCTGAGCTTTGTATCCAGAGTTTTTATTGGAGGTTTGCCCAGAGATTTTTACAGGGGTTTGGATGCATTAATACACTGTGTAGCCTAAGGTCCCTACCATAAATCATTGTTAGCATAGACTGTCTGGTATGGTCCAAAACCCCCCAGATAAACAAAGTTATTTTAATCAGGCAGGGCATTCCAAGGGTTTAAAAGTTATGATCCAAAACCTGGGGAAAAGGGAGGACCAAAACTTTCTTGGGGCAAAGTTAATCCTTTACTGTACACTAATGTAAGTATTTTAGTGCTGTAAGTTCTCCTCTGTGTACTGAATTAGCTACATTTCAAAAATTTTTGATATATTGCATTTTTATCCTTATTTACTACAAAATACTCTATAATTCCTCCTTCGATTTATTCTTTGACCCATAGGTAGTTTATATACATGTATTTAGTTTCCAAGTATTTGGAGATTTTCCAGATTTTTCTACTATTAATTTCTAATATAATCCCACTGGAGAGAGATAATGTAACTTGTACTACTTGATTCTTTTTTATATTAAAATCCAAAATGAAAGAGAAGACATTACAACTGATAACACAGAAATACAAAGAACTGTGAAACTACTATGAACAGTTATACACCAACAAATTGGATAACCTAGAAGAAGTTGATAATAGACACAGACAACCTACTAAGACTGAATCATGAAGAAAAAAATCTGAACACATCAATGGTTGAGGAGATTAAATTCATAATAAAATTTTTCCCATCAAATAATAGCCAAGGACCTGATGGCTTCACTGCTGGATTCTATCAAACATTTAAAGAAGAACTTATGCTAATCGTTCTTAAATGTTTCCAAAATATTGGAGGAGAGGGAGTCCTTTTAAACTCATTTTGTGAAGCCAGAATTACCTGATACCAAAACCAGACAGGGATACTACAAGAAAAGAAAATTACAGGACGATATTTCTGATGAATATAGTTGTTAAAATTCTCAATACAATACCAGCAAACTGAATTTGACATCACATTAAAATGATCATACATTATGATGAAGTGGGATTTATCACTGGGATGCAAGCACGGTTCAACATATACAAATCAAAAACTATAATACACCATATTAACATAGTGAAGAACAAAAACCATATAATCATCTCAATGGATGCAGAAAAAGCATTTGACAATATTCAACATCTTTTTATGACAAAAGCTCTCAACAAATTGGGTATAAAAGAAATATAC
Organism: Macaca nemestrina; assembly: GCF_043159975.1. Taxonomy (NCBI): domain Eukaryota; kingdom Metazoa; phylum Chordata; class Mammalia; order Primates; family Cercopithecidae; genus Macaca; species Macaca nemestrina. Next base: position 15,965,826 of record NC_092128.1, read on the forward strand.
TTTAACACAATAAATGTAGTACATTTATTGTAACAAGTTGAAAGGCTTTTCTCTAAGATCAAGATCAAGACAAATATGCCACCTTGTTACTTTTATTCTACATAGTACTGGAATTCCTAGTTAGAGCAATTGTTAAAGAAAAAGAAATAAAAGGTGTCTAAATTAGAACAAAAGTAAAACTATCTCTGTTTGTAGATGATATGATCTTAAGTTATATAAAACCCTAAAGACTCTAGCAAAAACCTATTAGAACTAATAAACAAATTTATTAAAGTTGCAAAATACAAAATCAACATACAAAAATCAATTCCATTTATGTACACTGACAATAAACTATGTAAAAGAGAAACTTAGAAAATGATCCTATTTACAAACATCAAAAGGAATAAAACACCTTAGAATAAATTTAACCAAGGAGGTAAAAGATCTGTACACTAAAAACTGTAAAACATTGATGAAAGAAATTGAAGAAGATACAAATGCATGGAAATCTATCCTATCTTCATAGATCGGAAGGGTCAATATTGTGAAAATGTCCACACCACCCAAAGTCATCTACAGATTGAATGCAATCTCTTCGAAATTTCCAGTGGCATTTTCACAGATTAAATATTGCTTTAGATAGCTAAAGCAATATTAAGAAGAAAGAAGAAAGCTGAGGGCATCACATTTTCCAGTCTGAAGTTATATTACAAAGCTATAGTAATCAAAACAGTATGGTATTGGCTTAAAATCAGACATATAGAATAAAGGAACCAAACAGAAAGCCCAGAAATAAACCCACACATATATGGTCAACAAGCATATATGTATGCTTGACAAAAGCACCAAGAGTACACAATGGGGAAAGGGTAGCCTCTTCAATAATTGGTACTGGGGAAATTGAATATTCATATCCAAAAAAATAAAATAAAACTGAACCCTTATATTACACTATAGACAAAAAATCAACTTTAAATGTATTAAATATTTAAATGTAAGATCTGAAACTGCAAAACTTTTAGAAGAAAACATTAAAAAAAGCTTCATGACACTGGTCTTAGCAATTTTTTTGATGTAACAACAAAAGAACAGATAACAAAAGTAAAAATAAACAAATGGTAATGCATCAAACTAAAAAAGCTTCTTCATGACAAAAGTAACAATGAACAAAATGAAAAAGCAAACCATGAAATGGGAGAAAATTTTGTAAACCAGATGTCTGATAAAGGGTTAATATCCATTTTTTAAAAAAGGCAAAGAGCCTGTTTCCAAAGAATATATGTGTTTTCATTTTTTCACTTTTCCAAAGAAGATAATCAGGTATATGAAAAGGTGCTGAACATCACTAATCATCCTTTTTGATTATTCAACATTTTTCTAAAGTAGAAACTCAAATGGCCAACAGGGATATGAAAAGGTATTCAACATCAGTAATCATTAGAGAAAATGAAAATCAAAACCACAATAAAATATTACCTCACATTTGTTAGGCTGGTCATTATCAAAAAGACAGTATTTTTCTTTCAGTATTTTAAAGATGTTGCTTTACTGTGTTCTCACTTGCTTTGTTTTCACCAAGAAATCTTCTGTCATCTTTATCTTATTCTACTGTACAAAACATGCTTTTATCCTGTGGCTGCTTTTAAGATTTTTCTCTTTAACACTAATTTTCAGAAATCTGATTATGATATTCTTTGGTACATTTTGTGTATGTGTGCTTGAGTTTTGTCAAGCTTCTTGGATATGTGAGGTTTGAGTTTTATTGAATTTAGAAACTTTTCAGTCATGATTTCTTCTAATAATTTTTTCTTTCTTCCCATCTTGCTTCTCTTCTTTTAAAACCAGTTATGTTAGTTTACTTGAAGTTGTCCTGTAACAGTTAATTGTCTGTTTCCTTTCAAAAATTATTTTATTTCCTCTATCCTCCATTTTTGGTTTGCCTTTGTTGCTATATCTTCCTAGGTTACTAGTATTTTCTTCTACATTGTCTAATCTATCATTAATCTAATTCAGTGTATTTTTAATGTTAGATATTGTCATATTCATCTCCAGAAGTTGGATTTGGGGCTTTTAAAAATATCTTCTATGTCTACTTAACATCTCTAGCTTAACTTTTTTATTTTTAAGTTAAATTATCTTTTTTTTTTACTAACATCTGTTCCAGTTTTTCCTTTCATTATGCATTGCATTTTTCTGCTTTTTTTGTATGCCTGGTAATTTTTTTATTTTATTCCATACATTGAGTTTTAATTGTATTGGACTTTTTATTTTTCTATAAATATTTTTGAGCTCTGTTTTAGAATACAGTTACATTTCTTGAAATAATCTGATTCTTTTGTACCTAGTTTTAATCATTTATTAGATGACAGCAGAGCAGCGTTTAGTTTAGAGATCATTATTCTCCACTTGTGAGCCAAAACCCTTCTGACACAAAACACTCTTGTCCCAATGCCCCATGAATTTTAATCTTTTTGAGTTTGGCTGGTGAAATTATACCCTATTCCTGGCCCTACAGGAAATTCAGTTACTGTTCTCTTTAATCCTTTGTATGGTTATTTTCCCAATCTCAGATGGTTTTCTCACATTCATAGTCTTGTTAATACCCTGTGAATACTGAGGGTGGGCCCTCTGAAGACCTCACAAATTCTCTCTGCCCATCTCTCTCCTCTGCTGTCCTCAGCCCTGTGAACTCTACTTGCCTTATTCTCCTCTCAGTTGTGTCTCCTTGACTGGAGGAGTTTGATGGTTTCCCCCTGGATTTCCCCTCTGTGTGCCATGGCCTGGAAATTGTCTGAAGGTGGTAAGCTTGGGTTATTATAAAACTTACTTCATTTTTTCTTGTCCTTCCTTGCCTAATGTCTAATATCTTGAAAACTAGTGCTTTATATATTTTGTCCCTTACTTTGTTTTCGCTGGAAATAGAAAGTCAATTATTTTAAAAGAGATTTTTAAAATAACACAAATACTGTTTTTTATATTTATTACATATTTACTAATGATATTCTATCTGTAATAGTCTGTAGTTGGTTTGTATCAGCTCATAGGACCCAGTTGTTAAATATTCAGAAATTTTGTGAACCAGTCGTTAAAAATCGTTGTTTGTTTGAATTTGGCCATGGTGGGAATGTTTATATTCATAAAATTGGTCAAAATGCTATAAATCCAGGCTTTTCCCTTTTTTCCTTTTTATCCCTCACAGGGAGCTGGCTTACCAATTCCATCTGGACTCTTTTTCATTTTGTCTGAAAGACATCCTTTAACATTTCTTGTAGTGTATGTGTCTCCTGGCGAAGAATTATTTTAGTTTTTGTATGTCTGAGAAGTTTATTGTGCCAATGTTTTTGAAAGATATTTTCACTGGATCTAGAGTACTAGGTTAACAGGATTTTTTTCTTTAAATAATTTAAAGATGTTTCTTCACACTCTTTTGCCTGAATTGTTTCTAGTGAGATGACTGCAGTCATTCTTAACTGTGTTCATTTGTACATAGTGTGTCTTTTATTCTCTGGCTGCTTTTCAAGATTTTTCTTTAATTATTAGTTTTAAGCGATCCAGCAATAAAGTATCTTGTTAAAGTGTTCTTCATGTTACTTGTGCTTGGAGTTCATGAAACTTCTTCAATCTGTGGCTGTTCCTTTTCATTAAATTCAAAACTGCTTCAGCTATTAGTTATTCAATTTCTTTTTTCTGCATTAGTCCTCCAGTTTCATAGGACTCTCAATATTAGGCTACTTAATGCTGTTCTATAGCTCACTGATGCTCTGCTCACTTTTTTTAAGTCAGTTTCTTTCTGTTTTCATCCTAGATGATTTCTATTACCTCATCTTTAAGTTCGATCTGAGATACCTAATCTGCTGTTAATCCCATCCAGTATATTATAAAATCACATTCATTGTATTTTGCATTGGAAGAAGTTTTATTTCAGTCTTTTTCAAATTTTCCATGTCTCTTCTTAACATAGGTACACTCTCTTCTATCCTGCCGAACATATTGAATATATATTTAATAGCCTTGTCTGCTAACTCCATCATGTGTATCATTTCTGGATCTGTTTCTGTTGAGTGTTTTTCTCCTCCTTATGACCCATATTTTTCTGTTTCTTTGCATATATGGCTTTTTAAAATCGGGTATCAGATATTTGAATTTGATGTTTCTAGCTACTGGAGTATTTGTATCCCTTAAAGAAATTTGAGACTTTATTTTGTGATGCAGATAGATTACATAGAAACAATTTGATATTTCTGAGTCTTGTTTTGAAGCTTTGTAAGTTGTATCTAGGACAACCTTTAGTGTACAGCAAATTTGCCCTCCCGCCCTCCGTACTGGGGTGATCTGCTTCTGAGAATTCTCCTCAAGGCCCTCTGTGTTAGGAGGTCTCCCACGCTGGTTGATGGAAACACCATCTGTTCCTGGTACCTTGTGGACTTTGAGATGGTTCTGCTTGATCCATCAAGTGGTCTTTCCCTGGCCTCAGGTTGTTTTCTTGTATGCACTGGTCAGAGCAGTTGAAGAGTCACTGGGAGTCCGATGCACATTCCAGAGCTCTTCCCACCTACCACTTTCTCCTCCCTGGGTCTCTTTCCTGGAATTTTAGCCATTTCGGCCTCCTCAAACCCTGAATACAAGTCTCCTTAACTCAGAAAGCCTGCCAGATGCTGTTTGGGCTTCTCCTCCCTGTAATACTGCCTGAAAAAGGCTATAAACTGGGGCCATCACAGAGTTCACTTTATTCATTTCACTTCTCTCAAGGATCACGGTCTTGAGCCATCTGTTGTCCAGTGTTTCATATATTTCATGCATTTTAATTGTTTCAGGTTTGAGGGTAAATTCAGCCTCTGTTACTCCATCATAGAATTCCCTCAGACACGGACATGTTAAGCTTTAGGAAATTTTACTGTAACCTATCTTCATGCATTCTCTTCCTCTCCCTTTAGGTTCGTCTTCTTACTATTCTTCACTGATGTCCTGTACTTTCAGTATCTGTACCTTTGGTCATTTCTGCACCATTCATCCTTTCTTGCCTTTTAATGTCATTTTTATCAGTCTAAAACCCTATGCCTTCTCAAGGACCATCTCAGAGTCCGTCTCTTATGTGAAAGTTACACTGAGCCTCGTACCTGTAAGTAATCTCTTTCATAAACAAACTTGTATGGGCTTATTCTGTTTGGGTTTTGCTAAGCTTCCTGGATCTGTAGGTGGATATTATTTATCATGTATGAAACATTTTGGCCACTATTTTAAAAATAATTGTTTTCTGCCACCACTTTCTCTCCTTTATATTGAAGACTCCAGTGATATGTGTGCTAGGTGACTTGATATTGTTTGAGAGTTCCCTGAGACCTCTTCCAGTTTTTGTAGTTGTTTAGCATTATTTCCCCCTCTCTCATTTTGAGTTTCTGTTGTCCTGATTTCATGTGCATAGACATTTATCCCATAGTGTCTACTCCAATTTAAGCTTATCTAGCAAAATTTTCATTTCAGATATTTTTCAGATCTAGAAGTTCTACTTAGCTTTTTTATAGTTTCTCTTTCTTTCTTCATTATGTGGTGTTTTACTACAAATCCTTGAACATATTTAATAATAGCCATTTTAATATAATAGCTATTTATAAGTCCCATTATTTTGATTCACCATCTCTGTCATTTCTGGGTTGATTTCAATTGCCTAATATTACTACTTAGTATAGACACATTTTCCAGCTTCTAAGTATATCCCATAATTTCTCACTCGATGCTCAACATTATGAATGTTACTTTGTTATTGTCTGAATTTTGTTTTCTTCTCTCAAAGAGTGTTGAGCTTTATTCTAGTGGGCAGTTGACTTGCTTGTAGGTCAACTTGTCTGCTTTTCCTTTCAAGGGCTCTTCTAAGCTTTGTTAGGGTTAATGGATGGTAGACTTATTCTATGTCATTTGAGTCCTACTCTAAGTTATGGGCTTCCTAGGATACCTGTTAAATATTCCAGGTATTCAACAAAGCTATTCTGATTGCTCAGAGCTGTCTCTCTCTCGGCCTTGACCAAGATCTAGTAATTATTCATACTGTAGTTCACCAGCAGTTGTTAATTCCCCAGTATTTATTCTTTGCCTGCCCCTGTGGAGTTTCACCCAATGGATGCCAGCTTAGTATTTACCCAAAGACTCAATGAGACTGCATGAAAATTGTGGGGCTCTTTCCATGCATGGCCTCCAGCTCAGTAAGAATTTCAGGGTGCTGTGCTCTGCTTGGGTCCCTCTTGTGTGCACAGCAACCCAGGAAATTCTGGGTAGAAAACAGAAATGATCATAGTATGCAGCTCGTTTGTTTCCTTTCTCTTATGGGTCACAGTCTTGTGCCATCTATTGTCCAATATTAGAAAACAATTATCTCATGTATATTGCCCAGTTTTCTAGGTGTTTATTATTGGAGGGTATAATGGATTGAATTATACCTGCCACCCCCCCACCACCCCAGTAAAAGATATGTTGACATCCCAACCCTCAGTACCTCACAATGTGACTCTGTTTGAAAATAGGGTCATTGCGAGTGTGACTAGTTAAGATGAGGTCATACTGGAGTACTGTGGACTCCTAATATGACTGATGTGCTTGTAAGACGACAGCTGTGGGAAGACAGAAACACGCAGGGAAAATGCCATGTAATGCCAAAGACAGTTTAAAGTTATGTAGCTGCAAGCTAAGGAATGTCAAAAATTGCCAGCAAATCACCAGAAACTAGGAATAGGCAAGGAAGAATTTCCTTCCAGGTTTCAGAGGGAGCATAGCTCTGTTGATACCTTGATTTTAGAATTCTAGGCTCCAGAACCATGAGACAATAAATTCTGTTGTTTTAAGTCACCCAGTTTGTGGTACTTTATTACAGCAGCTCAAGGAATATTACACAGTGGACAGATTGAGAAGTTCCTTCATCATAAGTGGAAGCAGAAGTTCCTAACTCTTTTAGTATTTGCCATCTGAACTACTTTTCTATCTTTTACTTCCTCCAATAGATAAGTTATTAGAAGGCAAATATTACTTCTTAATTTTCTGTTTTCCACCTATCTAAGCTTGAATTTTATGTGCATGTAAGCTAGATGTGAAATTCATGGGCATCAAATAGGGGTGGGTAAAATATAATTTTGTTTTCTACAATTAAAATTATTCTATATCTAGATCCCTGTTGCATTGGGGTATACATGATTAATTCAGGGATTTCTCAGACAATTCATGCTTTTCTCCCTTTCCTTTTCTCCCCGGGTGGTATCTAAATTCCAGGGTGCATTAAAAGCACTTATCAAAGCATTGTGGGGAAGGTACTTAGTCTTTGGTCATCATTTAACTTTCCTTCATGACTCTCATTTGCATAGTCATCAACACTTGTCCCCACTGATATCTGCTGACCCTCGGTGTGTCTGTCTGTCCTTGAGGTTGTGTTGATCCACAGCGGGTACATTGTGCCTTACACATTTCAAACACGATGCCTCTTCAGGCTTGATGGCTTCTCTCAGTTAATCTGTTTTCCTTTGAATGAGAAAATGGCTATTCCTGATCTATCCTGAGATCTTTGGGGATTGTTGGAGACTACCTCAGGTCCCTCTGTTAAGACACATTCTAGAGCCATGTATTTTTTCCACTGCTGCTCTAATAAATTACTACAGACTTAGTGGCTTAAAATAACCCAAACTTATTATCTTACAGTTCTATAACTCTAAAGTCTGACACAGGTTTCACCAAGTTAAAATCAAGATGTCAGCTAGGCGCATTCTTCCCTGAGGGCTCTAGAAGATAACCCATTTCCTTTCCTTTTCTAGCTTCTAGAGGCCACCTTCATTCCTTAGCTCATGCCCCCTTCTACCTCCAGGGCCAGCAGCATGGCATTTCTTGCCTGCTTCCATGTCCATATCTCTTTCTTTGACTCTCTTCTGCTTCCCTCTTCCATGTTGAAGGACCCTTATGATTGTATGGGGCACACCTGGATAATTCTGACTACTGTCCCTGTTTTAAGGACATCCAATTAGAAACCTTAATTCCATCTTCAACCTTAATTCCCCTTTGCCATGTAATCTAACACATGCACAGATTCTGGGGATTAGAATGTGGACATCCTTGGGAGCCATTATTCTGCTGACCACAAGTCATTTCTACTTACCAGTCTCTAGCCAGTATGACATGTAGGGACCCAGGACCTTGTTCATCTCGTTCTGGAAATAAGCACAATTTTCCTCTGCCGTCAAAACTTTTGAATTTCCATTTCTTCTCTCTCCACTTCTCTCTCATCCCTTTCCTTGATCAGGATGTGGATAAGAAGAGGTAAGTCACAATTCAGGGCACTCAGGAGCATCTCACTGGCTGACTCTCCCTTCTTTCCGTTAGCCCAGGTAATTTTAAACTCTTCTGTAGAGGAACAAATAGGCTTTGCAAGTATCCTCCATTCCTATTATATAGGAATATATACCAGTTTTAAAATTTAAAAGATGAGTTCATTCTTATTGCCATTCTCTTCATGTATAAAGCTTTCTCTTGTTGGCAATGATTCATTAAGAATCTAGTATGGAGGGAAAAAGCCGAAGATGGTAACAAAAAGATTTGAAAAGAGGCTTGCCAGAGAGGTGGAGATGTTAAGATGACCAGGACATGTTAAGATGACAGTTCCAGCCAGCTTTCAATTCCGTAGGACACCTCCAGACCTAGGCCAGATGTGCGGCCAGGCCTCTCCCATTTGTAGATGTACTGCCACAGAGCAGAGGGATCATAGCCCCATCCTCTTTTCAATACATGAATGACTTAAATGATTGAATAACTGAACAGTATTGCAGATGGGGATGGAGACTGAGGAGATTTTTTTTAAAGGCATCAGCCATATGGAAGGAGCTTCCAGCTACTGAGCTGTGACAATGATCAGGAGCCAGGAGCCAGCTGGTTACTCTGATCTGACTGATACATCTCTGCACCCTCCAATCTGCTGCAACATCTCTAAGAAGGAGGATTACATTGCTCTCTACATGTGGTAATGACACTGAGCCGATGCAGCTGATGAGTGAAGTCAGGTCTCATGCGATATGCTGGTGTTAAAGACTGCCAGCCAAAGGAAAACATGATGTGGTACCCTTGAGAGCAAAAGCAATTCTCGTTCTTTCTCCCTGTATCTCCCACCACCCTCTGTCCACTTTCTCTCCACCCCCTGTCCACTTTCTCTCCCCCCCATCCCCACTCAGGACTAAATAAAAATTTCCAAGGCAAAGAGGAAAGAGAACAGAAATGGAAAGAAAGGAACAGGTTATGTGTGCACATACTTATTTTGGCCTCACTCCCTGCAATCCTAATATGCACAGATATTATATTACCAGATTTATTAAAAACTGAGATTGAACAACTGTAGAACAGCCAATGAAAACTGCTCTTGCGTTGGCTATAGCTATTTTTCATCATATGTTCCAAATGTTCACTGCAAGCAAACTATATTTACCACTTGATTTATCATTTAAATAAATGTTATAAGAGGATTAATTCCATTTAGAAAAGAGAAAAAACAAAACATTCCCCTATGCATATGGTGTATTCAAATGCAAACAAAAAAATGTGCTACAGCCGAAACTGTCAGGAGCAAGAACCCCAACATTAACTTGGAATTGTGTTACTGTAGCATCAGCAACAACAACAAACATATGACATCACTAGGCCCTGATGAAATGGGAAAGTGTTACAGATGCTTTATTTGCTTAAGGCTGATTCTCCCTGTTCAGCCGCTTTTACAGCTTTCTTTCCTGGGTTCTCGTCTCCAACCACTGCACCACATCCAACACAAACTGAGTAATTGTTCTGAATATGAATCCTTCAGAGGACAGAGCATGGCAAAGACAGAGGGAAGAGGAGTTTCCAAGGGTGTGCTGGTGTCCTCCAGGCATCTCAAGGTCCTAAGACCCACTTCAGCAGAATGACGTTTTAGCAGCTACCTAGCAGATTCCCACGCTTAGCTATTATGAATCCTTAGCTATTATGAATTGGTGGCTTGACTGTGTTTTTTGTGGCTCTGTGGTCCCTTCAGCCCCCACCTTCCACCCCATCCCACTGTAAATCTCCCAATCTTTGCTGCAGACATAGGCTTTTCCTAGAGTCAAGAAAAGAAAAGAAAAAAATAAAAAAGCCAACACGTGTAAGAGTGCCTGCCTGCAGTGCACCAGGCAAAATGCATCTTTCAACAATTTTTAGGTATCGTCATCATTATTTTCATTTTACAGATAAGAAAATTGAGAATGAGGGTTTGCTTGAGAGTTCCCAAGCCAGCAAGAAGCAGAGCTGCAAAATGAACCCAAATCCACATGATTCCAAGGCTCTGTGATGTTTCCTGTTATTCATGTTGCATTTAGAGGATAAATTAGATCTAGCTGGGCCGTTAGAGGCATGTGGAACAGATTCCAACTTTGATCAGTTCAGGAGTTAATTCTGCCTGTCCAGGTCTCAAAACCTGTCTGCCAGGGATGAAGATTATGCAGACGATCCCTTGTTTGGCTGTCATAGAAGCTTCCTGCCCTCAGAACTGAGCATTTCTGCTTTGATTACCCCAAAATACCTGAATCTCTTGAGCCCTATCCTTTCATCTCCCAGGTAACATGTCTAGCTCTAGTTTCCAATTTCAGATAAACTAAAATCCTTTTTCATCCTTCTTTCAGTATCACAGTTTCTCTGAAGGTTTCCCAGGCTTCTGATGTCTCCTAGGGGAGCTAGAGAGTTACCTCTAGTTTACAGGTAAACAATGAGTCATTAAATATATTTACATACCAGGATGTCAGCAGAAATGCAAAGAAGATACCAAGTGCAGAGTACAGCTGGTTCCCAGGGAGGCCGGGGGTGATTCACCACACTCTTAAAACAAGACTAGCCTCGTTTCCTCCCCAGCTCAAGGGGTAGATTCCTCTGCTCTGGCAGCAGATCTCCCAGAGGGAGCGGCCTGACCACGTCACTGGCCCAGAAGAGGAGGCGTCTGTCCCCCAGACTAGCTGAAGGAAAGGCTGGCTTGGATGATGCTCTGCTCTCCCCTTGCCCTTCTCCTGGGCACTTTCTTCGGTGGGTGCCCTCCTCTCCGGCAAGCCTCTTTTCTCATCCTCACCCTCACCGCAATCCCGTGAATGCAGAGTCTGAGCTGTTGGTTTGACACTCCTGAGTCTATTCCTCTGATTGTCTGGAACAGATATGGGGCTTCAGCCTTAAGGGCTGATCTGATGATTCTTGGTTCTGTCTGTCTACTGGGAAGGAGTTTGTTCTGTTGGTCTTCCCTGGCCCAGTGATACTTTGCATCCTTGGCTCCCCCGGTCTACTCCCCATGATGGATTCCAGGTGCCTGTGCCATGCAAGAGCTTGAGCTGCCCCTCTGTCTGGGGAAGGCAAGCCAGGCTAGGGCACATCTCTGAAAATGGCAATTTATCTTTCCCACAGGGGTCAGATCTCAGACTGTTCATCAATGGCCAGCGACCCTGGTGCAGCCTGCGGGCAGCCCGCTTTCTCTGGAGTGCACTGTGGAGGGAACATCAAACCCCAACCTATACTGGTACCGACAGGCTGCAGGCAGGGGCCTCCAGCTGCTCTTCTACTCCACTGGTGTTGACCAGATCAGCTCTGAGGTGCCCCAGAATCTCTCAGCCTCCAGGCCCCAGGACAGGCGGTTCATCCTGAGTTCTAAGAAGCTCCTCCTCAGTGACTCAGGCTTCTATCTCTGTGCCTGGAGTGTCACACTGAGCTGGGTGGGGCAGACATCTGTGCAAAAACTCCACCCTCTCCTGAGTCCTAACCATTGTCCCCAGGAGCCCTCACCCAGGGACTGCGTGGAGGATATTTGTAACTAGGTTTCTGACTGCTGGCCAATGTGAAAGCAATGGAACGAAGCTAGAATTCTACAAAAGACTCTAATACTAAAGTTCTCAGGGAGAACAAAAAATTGTATGTGTGCAGAACCTGTGATTTGCCTGCACATAGTCAAGTTCTCAATGTATGGATGTCCAGGCTTAGGCTACCATACTCCAGCCCTCAAGGTGTGCTATACCTTGCCTGATTTTCTCGTCTTCCAAATTCCTTATGTGTGCTCTGGGGAGGGGGTTTGTGCATATATGGCTGAGAGAAATAGGATATACCTGTGGCAGGAGGTGAGCTGGTGAACAAACGGGAGGATGCCAACTCAGGTTACTGAATTGGTTAATTTCATCACCTGGAGAGTCTCCTGTCATTGATCTTTCTGCTGAGACTAGAGATTCTGGGGAGGCTTAGACCTGAAGCTTTGACTAAGGCAAAGAGGCAAGATGTTCAGGAGACTGTTCTCATTCGAGGCTGAAGTGTGGTTTTGTTAGTATAGGAAACATGCGCTTAGGCCAGAGGTGGTAGCTCACGCCTATAATCCCAGCACTTTGGGAGACTGAGGCAGGAGGATCACCTGAGGTCAGGAGTTCGAGACCAGACTGGCCAACGTGGTGAAACCTGTCTCTACTAAAAGTACAAAAATTAACCGAGTGTGGTGGCAGGCGTCTGTAATCCCAGCTACTTGGGAGGCTGAGGCAGGAGAATCACTTGAACCTGGGAGGTGGAAGTTGCAGTGAGCCAAGATCATGCCACTGCACTCTAGCCTGGGTGACAGAGCGAGACTCTATCTCAAAAAAAATAAAAATAAAAATAAACATACACTTAGAAATTTTGATGGTGTTTTAGGTTTTAGGTTTTAAAAACTGTCCTGTTGTACTATCTTCTAGCCCTTCCTTTGTAGCAAAGACAGACAGATGGTGATCCAAGAGATACGCAAGAAGAGGACTGTGTGTGTAATGGCTGAGCTCTAAAAAAGAGAAATCACTTGGATGGAAATGAAGGAGAGGAAAGGGTTGATGTGGATGGCTGGAAAGAGGTTCGATGGTTACCTTGGCAACTGAGCTTCCTTCCTCATCCCCATTCCTCCCTAGTTCTTGTTCTTAAAAAGATTTTCTTTCTAATGTCCCTTCCCCTCCACAAGGGGGCACAAGATGTCTTAAAATACTCTATTCTGGGCATCATTTAACCTAGATGAATCCAGACGTGTGCATATTTCTAGTATCATTTAATCTGAAGTGGAAAATCTGAGACGTAGACACAGAGTGATCAAGAACGTACAGAATAATGCCCAAGGGTTCCTATTGAGCTTTAAGGATCAGCTATGTATTAAGCAAGTACTGTGTGCTGGACACAGTGAGCCATTTTGAGGGTTATTAAAAATATATATATATATACTCGAGATAGTGTTGGGCATAGTCATAGCATGATTTAGTCAAATCACTTGATTTTTAAGTCTAAATTTGCTAGTTGTTATGAACTTGACCTAGTTATTTAATCTTACTGGCTTTCAAGTTTTTCCCCTCCTATAAAACATGCCTCATTGAATTGTTAAGTGTATTAAATAAGATGGTGTTTATAAAGTCCTATTACAGGCTCTAATTTTCAACAGGTATTATTTTCCTCTCCTTAAACTTACAAGATTATTTTCATTACAACTTACCCAAGAGGAAGACTTATTTAACACATTTCAAATCATAAACTACAGGTATGTAATAAATATTAATATTTAAAATGCTAAACATGCTTGGATGGCAAAACCATGAAACTTGAACCCTATGCTGTGCCTATGCAGATGCTGATTCTGTAGGGGTGTTATGCAGCTTCAGAATCCTTCTTAATAGAGAAATGTCTCAGGCAATCACCACTAGTCAAGTAGAGCTAGTAGAGACTTGAGGCAGATTTTCCCTTCCTGTGATATGCTGCAAAAATTCTGGAAAACTTCACAAAGGACATAAAATTGTAGCTAGGTTTAGCTCTTTAGGAGGCTAACAGTTATATAAGCAAAATGACATTGCAAGCAAGAGAGTCAGTTTGTGTAGAAATGTGAAGGTCTGTGTGAATATTGTAAGTTTTAGAGAATTTGAAGAAAAAGAAGTCCTGATCATTGCACAGAGCATCCTACAGACAGGTGAGCATTGAAAGAGAGGCTTGAAAGCCACCTAAATTCATCAGAACAAATTAACAGCCTCCATGTTATCTTCTCTTATTCATGCGTGGCTGTTCATTCCCATAACTGTTTCCATACCATTTAGGACTCAGAAATCCACAGTCGTTATAATTCCAGGGGACAAAGGAAAGCAGTTTAGGATGGCCGATCCTGTTCAGATGTGCCATCTCTTGCCAGGAATTCATGAAACTAACTTGCCCCTTTAATCAGATGAGGCTGTCTCTTTTCTAGGAGAGCTTCCAGGATTTGCATCTGATTTTGCAGATGTGCCAGGATGACTATGTCCATACGTCTACTTCCCTGGCCAGTTGCACATGGAAGATTCAGGGCCACATGCTGGTGGCCAGAGGCACTGTCCCCAAGATGCTTCACATAGATCTCAGCCACCCACGGGACTTATAAGGAGATACCCTTTGGGCCTCTAAATAGATCTCAGCCACCCATGGGACTTATAAGGAGATACTCTTGGGCCTCTAAATAGATCTCAGCCACCCATGGGACTTATAGGGAGTCACCCTGGGGCCTCTGGACAGTTTGAGGAAGATGAGGAATGCCCAGGGTTGGGAAGCTGGTAACACTAAGATTAGGCAACTTCTTATTTTTGCCCAGGATTCTGTGGTTTGGGATAAGAATGCTACAATCCCTTGAGCTCCTGCAGAGCAGGCTTGACCTATTATATACCTAGTAATTTCCCACTCCCTACTTTGGGGGTTTCTGTATGTCTAGTTTTTCATTCTGTCTTGCATTATGTTCTTCTAAGATGTGTTAGAAAATACTCATCACACAGACCTTACAGGCTTTAGCAACTAGAGGATAAAACTACAAGGAGCCAGTCAATGCAGTGCACAAACACTGGCTCAGACATGCCGGGACTGTCCATTTTGCAGTCTGTTGGTTATCTAGGGCTCTCTCTCCTGTGACTCATCAGCACCTCTCATTACATGAGTGGAAGGAAGTGGGAGGATGCAAGTGGAGGGAGGTGGAAGGGAGTTTGGGGGGCAGGTGGGAAGAGAGAGTTGCCTGAGTGATGTGGGACCAAAAGGGATCCCAATTGGGTCAGAGCAGTTATTGCAGCTGTTTTTCATTCTCCACTATCTTCATGGTGCCCACTGTGGCCTTTGATCTTGTGCATAACCTCCAGCAGGTGTAAAGATGTGCTGGGGGAGGGGAGGCCTGCACATGGATCTGGGATACCTAGATTCCCCTCTAGAGACCCTGTCCCCTCCCCTCTGAAGTTCTACTTCCACTGCCAGGATGCTAACCAGGGGCCCAGGTAGAAAGAGCAGCATAGGAGGGGGTTGGGTGCCGGATGCGGTGAGTGTGGTTCTCATGATGCTCTGAAGGAGGGTGGGTGGAGGGAGTGACTTTCACAGGCACCCCAGATGTAGGACCCAGTAAATGTCAAACCACATCCTGTTGTGACTCTAAGAGATGGAGCTAGGGCAGGTGGCTGTTGTGGCTTGGTGCTGATATTACTCAGAGATAAACAGCCCGGCAGCCAGCACTGGGCTCAGAACCCCCATTCCTACCCCAGTTGTCAGCTATAACCTGAAAGACTCCAACCTACACCTCATTACTTCCTACCTTTTGATTCAGGGCCACTGTCCTTTTTAACACAATTTTCTTGTCATTCATGATCCTAGATCTCTTTGCTGGAGGAGGGCCAGGGAACAGGTGTCAGGGCTCCAGGTGACTCTTGCTAACTGTGGGACTCCAGTGCCAGTGCTGTCCCCTTCCACCATCAGACTGAGACTATGTCACGGATATGTATGATTTGAGGCCAGGAAGAGCTCAGCTTCTCTGAGTTACCATCCTCTTGGTACTTCAGAGACCGCAGGCTTTGAATCAGAGAATCTGAAGAGCAGAGTTTGAAGATTCTTAGAGATCACTTTACCCATTGTCCTTATATCACAGAGGAGGACATATAAGCCCAGAGAATAAAAATGAGTTGTTCAGAGCCATGCAGCTGGGGCCAGAGAAGGACCAGAAGCTAATTCTCTGTGTTTTAGCAGCTCCTGGACTTCAGATAAGGCTTGAGGAATGCAGGCTGTATGTTGAGCTGTGATCTAGCTATGAATTTTATGAATCACTCATATAAGAATAAATCAGGCAAGATGATCATATATGAGATGGCATGAGGATAGAGGGATAAATATAATGAATCACAAAATTAGAATCCTGCAGAATCTTGACAGGTTGGAGAGATAAGCTGAATAAACATGATAAACATTCTCTCCCTCCTCCCCCACCAAACAGAGAAAACCAACTGTATGAACACAGGAAGGGGAATATGTGGCTCACAAGGAGGGTATGTGAAAAACACCCAGGGGGTGAGTCAAAGTGAGCTCTATGAGTCAACGGGATGATGAGAGTACAAAAAGTTGATAAATTGTCCTAATGGAACCAACTAGCGTATAAGATGTTGAGAAGAGGAGGCAAAGTTCCCTCTTTACTCTCTGTAGGTCAGAACCCACCTGGTGCCAGGTCAGGTCCTGTACAACACATTTCTAAAGATTGAAGGATAAAAACAAACTTTAATATTTTCAGAAGGGACTGGTTTGGCCATGGAAAGTAGGACGTGCTCAAAACTGTGCCCTATAATAACAAAACTGAGAAAACTGAAAACGTTTAGCCTGAAAAAAATCTTCATGCTAGTAGTATTTATAATAACACCTACTACTTACTGATGTTGTTCTAAAAGCTTTACATGTTGTGTGGGTTAAATTAGATAAAACCATCTTATGAAGTTGGGCTTGTAATTGAGCTCATTTTACGGAAAGGAAAACTGAGTCTCAGAGGTGATCACCTGCCCAGGGTCACGTAGTTGATAAATGGCAGAATTAATGCTTAAACCCAGGTCTCTGCATTAAAACATCTTCTTTGCTATGATAATGTTTTCATCCATCTACTACATGCTTTTTTCCATTCTGAAAATTCAAGTTTTAAAGTTTCTAATGATTCTGTCTCGCATAGGTTTACGGGTTCTTGCCAGAATATGAGCACTCTGTTGCATGTAGACATCTGAGAGGGCTTTTGGGGGAATATGGGGTCCCAGAGATAAGTGAATAGCAACTGTAGGTTGGCAAAAAGGAGTTGAGAATTAGCTTTACATGTTGTGTGGATTAAATGCTCATATTCATAGAGGGCAGTTGAGATGAGGTGTAGGCTCATTTTCAGATCCTTTTTGCTGACCTACAGAAGCCATTCACTCATTTTTGGGACCCCATATTCCCCAAGAAGCCCTCTCAACAGAGATAAAGACTACGGATAGAGATGGGAGAGAAAGACATGTAGCTGAGTCTGTAGGAGAGGGGGATGGTGAATAGAAAATATCATGTCTGTTGGAGGGAGATGGTTCAGGGAAAGACCAAGTTCTGCCACAATAAATCTTAAGGACAGGCAGAGATGTAGGGATGTTAAGGAACCCAGGAACTTCAAATTCACAAACACAGAGAGCAAGAAAAGAAAGGCTTCCAGATAGGAGGAAAGAATATTCAACCCTAGAATAAGACAGGGAATATGTTGTGTTTTGAGTCTAGGTAGGTTGGGTAAAGTCTTAGGTTATGGGGTCCCAAGGCTCAGAAATCAGCTTTTGGGAGCCACAGGAGTTTGCCACAAGCAATGGAAATGAACTGTAATTAAAACTGTTGGCCATGCTTCATGCCATTCTATACTATGAGTCATCTTATATAGTATAGGGGAGTTTCCAGGTGAAAGTAAACCTGGGGATGAATCTAAGATGTCAGTAGAGAAGCAGAAAATGGATTCATTCATGGGTCCATGGCAAAGCTGAGTTCACCTGTGGGTTTTAGCCATTCCCATGATCTCCACCAGCATCTCCCAACACCCCTAAATGAAAAAAACGGCTAGATATCTTTGCTCAGCGTTACCTGAGGAAGAAGTAAAAACACATTTTTGTTTTCACTATGCAGCTTCAACAGAGGTCTCAAAGCACCAATATTCCATTCCCACATTCATTTATAACCAGAGAAACCTCACAAAGATTCTCCTATATAGGACATTTGGGGCCGTGTGTCACACAGACTGTTAGGGGCTGATGTCAGTCTATCTCCAGCCTTCCTTTCTGGGCCACTACAGAAGAAAAACGAGGAAATGACTCAGGGCAGGAAATGGAGACTTTAATATCTATTAGGATCCATTGCCCTTAACTCAAACTCTTATCATGAAATCACTCCCTTGAGAGAGAAAAAGCCTTTTTCTCTTGGACGGTCCCAGCAGCTCCCGACCATCCCCACTTGTCCACCTTGTGTAGCCCAGCAATAAGCCTAGTAGTAGGAAAATCTCTATGGATACTGGTGCTGGTGGGAAGATTCTTCCTCTAGGGAAGTGATGGTGACTGGAGCTCTGGGATGCCTACGGGAATCCCATTTCCCCCACAAAGAAGTTATTTTATTAGGCGACCAGTTGGATGACCCCCTTTTTCTTCCAATTTCCCAGATAAATCTGTAAAGGTCACAGGTGAAGTTCTTCTCTTTAAGAGCTACCCCATGGTAAGTTCAGCGAGAACTTGGGGTACCCTGGGCATTCTTCCAGAGACGCGTATCTTGTAACTCTTTTCAATAAGTAACCACGCTTTGCTCTGCGCTGCGTGTCACTTGTGTAGGATGCTATTGCCCCTGCCTTGCCCTATATTCTGTCCACATAGTTTCTTAATAGGATAATGCTTAGGTCAGCCCTGAGGTTTGAACCAGTCAACAAGTCCAGGTTGATGTAGAATCTCTTTAGTGCCTCCCTTTGCAGGAATAATGCTGCACCCAGAAACTCCCTCAGAGTCTCTCCACTGGAGGGGCCTTGTGACCATTCCTGGTTTACACCTCTTGTTCCAGCATCCCATGTGGCTAGTGGCCCCTTTCATTCTCAATGGTATCTCAATTCTTACAGTAAGTTATATCATTGCCCTACATCTAAGTCATCTTTTCTCAGTGTTACCTGAGAAAGAATGGAGAGGATGCCCAGAATTGGCCCGGAAGAATCCACTTCGATTCTAGAGAAAGAGGCAGGTAGAGGCAGAAGAGATTCACTTCCCAGTGCATGTGTGCTGAATGTTGGTGGTGTTGTTTGAGAGAGACAAGGAAATGGCTGTAAAAACTTGGGAAGAGGAACCTGCCCTGGGTCAAGTAGGGTGTCAGGAGGACCAGATGGAGCTTGAAGCTCTCTCCATCTCTGTCAAGTCCTCTGGACTGAGAGTAAAATGCACATGGCCTTTTATCCTCCAGAGGAGATTTCATTCACCTTGGTCTGGTTGCAAACTCTAGGGTACCAACAAGAAACTCCTCCCACATCCTCCCACCTGCTAATGCCTCCATTTTCCACATCCCCAAGATCATGGCCACCAAACTAACAGATACCATCTTTCTTCTACAAGGTGTTTCCCCCTCCCCACCTCCACTCTGATCTTGCACTACAGCTGCTCAGCCCCTCACAGCTCTGCTCACACAAACCACTATCCTCTGGCCCCCACAACTCTGCTCTCTCTGAAGTACTTCCTTGTTCCCTTGGCTGCTCCTCCTCCTGTCCTACCTTTGTGAGGAGCCACAAGGATATGCCTGCTGCCTCCACCCAGGCCTAAGGAGTGGGAAGCATGCTTTGTGAATGCTGGTCTAGGGCCTAAAACCTGTCCCCTTTGTGTTAGGCTTTTTTTTTTAGCCAATATAAAAACAAACCAACACATATGTAACAACAATAGCCAACAAAATACCATACTGCCATTTGAGCAATCTAGAAATAGTTACGACTGATGGAAATGACTGGCATGTGATGAGTTTCCTGGGCCCCATCCCTGCCGTTGGCACATCCTTTCCTGGTCTTTGCAAGCTGCCACCAGAGAACCCTCTTCTCCAGTTCCAAGATCTCCAGTGTAGTGGGATGAAGAGTGTTCCCCCAGAATTCGTGCCCACTCAGAAACTCAGAATGTGACCTTATTTGGAAATAGGGACTTAGCAGGTGTAATTGGTTAAGATTTCTCAATAAAATTGTTCTGGATTTAGGATGGGTCCTAAATCCAATGACCTTGCCTTGAAAAGAGAAAGGAGAGGGCAGCTTAAATGCAGAGACGCAGGGAAAAATGCCATGTGAATACAGAGGCAGAGATTGCTGTGATGCTAGCACAAGCCAAGGAGTGCCAGAAGCCATCAGAAGTGGGAAGAAGCAAGAAAGATTCTCCCCCAGAACTTTCATAGAGGCTGACCTGCTGAAATCTTGATGTTGTATCTTTGGCCTCCAGAACTGTGAGAGAATAAGTTTTTATTGTTTTAAACCCACCAGTGGTACTTTGTTATAGCAGCCTGGGGAAGCAAAGACACCAAAGCATTAAGGTGTCTTCAGTGTGTTAGCATGGGCCCTGCCCGGAGTTTGGGAGAAGCTGCTCTACGATCACCCAGACACCAGGAGCAATCCCACCATCCTGGCCACTACTTGGGAAAAGTTTCTGGAATTGCCATCTTCACAACAGAACATGCCATGGTTTCACCACTCATAAGTAATTTGATCTGTAATCTTCAGTTTCCAGATCTATAACATAGGGAAAATAATACCTGCTTCTGGGATCATGGTATAGACGCAGACAGCACAGGTAGCAGTGTCCAGCCCAACGCCTGAAGCAAGCAGGCTCTCAACAAAGGGCTCCCTCCTCTTTCCCACCCTTTCTCTGCTTTCGGACTTCGCTTCTCTTCCCTGACAGTCTGCCTCAACTAATTTTGATATGGCCTCTCTCAGCCCCTCTCACTGTTACAGGCCCCCTTTTCTTTAATCCCATTCATGTAGTGTTTTACCACAATGCATTCAGCCTGTATGCAGAATTTACCTTGTCAGGATAACTGTCTTTGCCCAAGTAGGAGCAGTTAACACCTTGTGTTTGGAGTGATTGAGTTTCCATTCATCAAATGCAGAAGCCCATTGGACGGGCTACTCTGAACATAGCACTTCGGCCCCCACTGGGCCCTATGTCCCATTGCTCCTGACTTGGTGTGTCTTGCTCCTGGGAAATCACTCATCCCCAGGCTTTACATATCAGTTGTCTCAACTCTGCCTTCTCTAGTATTTCAACCTAGACATGCAGAGTAGCACTCAATTTTAAGCCCAAATCCTGAAACAAGATAAGCTGGAGGTGTTAAGACTATACACGAATGTATATAACATGTGACACTTTAATCTGGAATTGGGAAATGACTAGATATTGTTGTTTTTTTTTTTTTTTGGCGGGGGGACGAAGTCTCGCTCTGTCACCCAGACTGGAGTGCAGTGGCGCAATCTCGGCTCACTGCAAGCTCCGCCTCCTGGGTTCACGCCATTCTCCTGCCTCAGCCTCCCGAGTAGCTGGGACTACAGGCGCCTGCCACCACGCCTGGCTATTTTTTTGTATTTTTAGTAGAGACGGGGTTTCTCCGTGTTAGCCAGGGTGGTCTCGATCTCCTGACCTCGTGATCCGCCCACCTCAGCCTCCCAAAGTGCTGGGATTACAAGCGTGAGCCACTGCGCCCGGCAATGACTACATATTGTAACCCATAGGCCTGCCCCAATCCTCTGTCCTACACTGGGTAAGGGGTTGTGGTTTACTGTGTGCCTTCCTCTCTGTCCTCATCTTGCTGGTTTTCCAGAGCCCAGCCATTGCCCTTCAGACTAACCATCCAGTGGGGACCCAGAATGCCTGGGTTTGGAAATGGTGTTTGAGGACTTCCATCAGGATGAATGGGAGAAAGCAGCATAGGGTGGAGAGAGGGCTAGTCACTTCGGATGCCGAAGTGGATGCTGCTTTCCCTAAATTAGAAGATAGGTCAGCGATGAGCAGAGCTCCACAGACACTCCTGAAATGCAACCAGGCTCAGCACAACCATTTTTTATTGGTTTAGTCTTTTTCAAACTTGGGGGTCGGGAGCTCAATCTTCAGGGAAATAGAAAAAGAGGGAAGTATTCACATAAGGAGATGAGAAGCAGAGAGAGAATCACTTTTAGGAACACAGATTGGGAGCAGGTACAGGAGAATCCTGGGTGAGGATGAAGAATGACCCGGGATGGTTTTGGAGCTAGCCTCAGGAATCCTTTCTCTTGACCTGCGGAAGAGAGGACATTTTCAGGGTCTCAGGGGCTATGGCGCAGCAGGGATAGGGCAGGGGAGGTGGGCTCTGAGGCCTGATTTGAGTAGGGTTCGCTGGCTGTCTCCATCCTCCAGTGATGCATTCTGTGATATTCCCTGCATTTTCTCCCCAGTCTGGTTTCATTATGGTTTCATTGAGATGATAGGATATATTAGGCTGTGCCGTGGCTCTGAGATTCCTTTATGCCCATGTGTGATGTTCCATCCCCTGCCCCCATCATCTGCCCGATCCCACCCTCCTCCTTACCATGGCCATCAGCATGAGGGCACTGACCAGCACGGCATACAAGGTGGCCTTCCCTAGCAAGATCTCATAGAGGATGGTGGCAGACAGGACCCCTTGCTGGTAAGACTCTGTTGACAAGAACAGAGAGCATGTAGGTACCTGTGCACAGGTAGCTCTGGCCTCCCTTACGCCCCCATGTCTGTGGATTCTCCATGCCCTTGTTAGAGAGCAGAGACGGTGAAAGATAGAAAAAGGAGAGACTCACTTACCAGAGGTGAAGCCACAGTCTGAAAGAAAACAGGGGAAGAAAAATGGATGAGAGAATGCTGCTTTGTAAGGACACTGAGCCTTACATCACAGATTCACAGGCCACAAGCACATGCATATCAGATGGTACAAAGTCAGCCTCCTTTGATAGCCCTGGTTCTGTCTCCCTCATGCTGCTCCAGTGCCAGCGACGTGGTCACTATGATCTTAGGAAACCAGGACCCCAGAAGGGGATGGGCCACACACCACTCAGGTGTTGAGCTGTATGGCTTGTCCTCAGGGGGACCTGAGAGCTGAGCTCTAAGGTGTCAGGACCTGAAGGAAGAATGAGCTTGAGGTGCTCCATTCAGCCTCTGTGCTTCTTGGGGAGGAAGTGCACACTTCCTTGATCGTCCCACCTTGTCCACTCTGACTTTCTTCTGGATCTAGTCTTGTCCTTTACATGGATCTTTTTATCTTCCCTGGTAGCTGGCCTCACCCAGTCTCCTCCAGGCATCTCCCCAGGCCCCACTCACCTGCTCTACCCCAGGCCTCAGCGCTGATCTTTTGGGTGATGGGCTTGTCCCTGTCCTCGGTCCACTCGTCATCCTCCGAGAGCCCATAGAACTGGACTTGGCAGCGGAAGTGGTTGCGGGGGTTGTGCCAGAAGGTGGCCGAGACCCTCAGGCGGCTGCTCAGGCAGTATCTGGAGTCCTCGAGGGTGGGCTGCTCCTTGAGGGGCTGTGGGTCCGTGCTGACCCCACTGTGCACCTCTTTCCCGTTCACCCACCAGCTCAACTCCACGTGGTCGGGGTAGAAGCCTGTGGCCAGGCACACCAGCGTGGCCTTTTGAGTGTGGGAGATCTCTGCTTCTGATGGCTCAAACACAGCGACCTTGGGTGGGAACACTTTTTTCAGGTCCTCTGGAAAGGGAAGAGGGGATAGGGCTAGGGTTGTTCTGAGAGCTATCTGGTCTTGGTAGGGGCTCTGTGTATGTGAGAGAGAGAGGGCTGGGAAAGGATCATAATGAAGCACAATTATGTTACTAAGTCCTCCTTGCTTTGGAGTCACCAGCCTATTCCTCTTTGATGGTTCTACCCCTTCCTTGCTTGTCTTTTGTATCCACCCTATGGGTTGGCACTATCCATTGTCTGTCCATCTCCCAATTAGGCACTGCCTAACATTCTAGGCAATGTCTCTTCATTGCCATTATTTGATTTCCTCTCCATCAATAACAACTTGCCTACCTACTTCTCACCATTTTATGTGGTAGTTTTTTAACTGGAGCAAGGGATTGGAACCCCAAAAATCAAGATCCAAATCCTAGAACTTCCTTTGTCCACCAACAAGACTTTTAAGACAGAAATTCCTATCACTTTTTTCTGCTTGTGAAGTATGAATCACCGTTCTGACTTTGAAGAAAGTGTGTGAAGGTTAAATTATGTACGAATTCAAAAAGCCCCCTCCCAAGGACGTTATTTATATGAAATCTAAGGTGCTAGGAAGGAAGGGGAATCTGGGATGAGGGAGGCATTTTGGAACTAGGGACTTTCTTTAGATTTACAAATGGACTATTTTTTGCTTAGGACAGCCTTTGGTTTTACAGTGTGTTCATGAGAATGTGAGGTTTTTTCTTTTTGTGGTGCATGATGTCATCTTATCCATTCCTCTGCCTCCAGGTACTCCTGAGTTTTCTCAGCTCAGACAGATAGTATCTTCCCTTATTTCAAAATTAGGGACCCTTCAACCTTCTGTGTCCCTTTGCATCCAAATATTATATGTATTTTTTTTTTCTACTAGCAAGTTCCCCAAATAAACATCTGATATGATCAGAGTAATTTCTTGCTAGTAGTTGTGTTGATACAGTTTCTGTCCTGAGCATATCCTTTGTAGATTCTTAGGGATGACATGTAAATGCATCCCCTTTAATCCCTGAGGAACCTTCTCATTTGGTTGAATTACTTCTTTTGGACCTGCCCTCCTACTCATCTTATCTTTTTTTTTTCTTTTTCTTCCCATTGATTATTTTTCATTTTTGAGCAACTCTATTAAAGTGAAGAAATATCAGTCTTAGGAGAACCTATTCCGAATCTCCTGGACAATGGAGAAAATTTATTCTGACATTTCTTCAGATTTGTGTGGATGTGACCTCCTTCCTGGGTCCCCATGGGGCCTCCTGCTGGAAGGGCTCTCTGCTTGGTTTAGTGCGCTGCTGTCACCATTTTGAAATCCTAAGTCGTTTTTTCACAAGAGCCCCCGCATTTTCATTTTGAGCTGATCCTGCAAATTCTGTAGCTGGTCCTGCTTCCCATCATGTCAATTTCCCTTCCTCCCCACAACTCCTACCTTGCTAATTACCACTATGCTTCTAAGTCTTTACTAGCTGGGCTGGGGCTAAATGATGATATCCTAACTTCTATCTGCAGCACTTTCTTTCTTTCTGCTCTCAACCTGCTTATTTTCACTCTCATCTCAAAAGCCCTGGCTCTGGGAGTCCACCAGCCCTCCAGAATGCACTCCTTTGATCTCTTCATTTAGCAAACACTCAGTCCCCATTGTAAAAATTAAAAATGTCCCTTGACCATGCATGTTGTTCTGTAGAATAGTTATTGATGCAATAGGCATGGTGAATACTAGCCGCCTCTCACCGCACACCAACACACTATCTGTACATGAGGGCAGGGGCAACTCTCCTGCATTTGTGAGTCCCTGTGGTGTGGGGCTTGTCTCTGTGGGCGTAAGTGTGTATACTAGTGAGCTTCTGGTGTAAGTGTGTGGACTAGTGAGCTACTGGTGTATACTAGTGAGCTTCTTGTGTAAGTGTGTGTACTAGCAAGCTGAGGGTGTGTGTGTACTGAGCTTCTGGTGTAAGTGTGTACTAGTGAGCTGCTGGTGTAAGTATGTGCACTAGTGAGCTGCCGGTGTAAGTGTGTGCACTAGTGAGCTGCTGGTGTAAGTGTGTGCACTAGTGAGCTGCTGTTGGCCTGTGCTCTACTTGTGGGTTGGGTTCACCTTAGGCAAAATTGTGATGTTTGTCTCACATCTTCCCAACCCACCTCTAACACAGACACAGCCTTACTCCATTTCCATACTCCAGATCCTGCCCATCCTTTGGCACTGGGCTGACCCTTCCCCCTACCTCCCTAGTGACCTCCTAGGAGGATGGGGAAAAGAAGCATTGAATTACATCAATAATCTGTGCACTCTACATGTTGATTCTCTTTTCTTCTTCACAGCAATAGTAAGTGGTAGGTATTGTTCATTATATTTTATAGTTGAGGAAACTGAGATACACACATTAATTTGCCCAAGGTCACCACATCAAAAAAGAACCAGAGGTTCAAACTCGGCCTTTATCTGGCTCTCAAGTCTGGGTCTTTTCTGCGTCCCAGTTGACTGCAGGAACCCTACATTTCCTCTGGATACACTTCACTGTAGCTGAGCCCTATTACACCCGGCTTAATGACAGCCTAATTACAAGTGGTACAGGTTAATATACCAATATCGTGAGTTCTCTTCTCTGGCCTCAGGGCAGTCCTCACCAGGTAACGTTTAGGGCCCCTTTTCAGCTCTCAGGGCCTAAAATCTTCCAGAGAATTTTCCTTGTCTCTCAGGCAAAAATATCCGCATTTTAAATGTGTGTTTGTGGCAAATGAACTCCCTGAACATCTGGGCTGTTTATCCTAGAATACTTAGTCTGCTAAAGGGAGATTTCAGGATAGGGGAGGGAGCTACATGGAGGCAGGGGTGGTAAGTATACCCCAGTGGCTGAGGTTATGTGCCCTACTCTCAGGTCAGCACCTCTTTGCTGACCAGCCCATGGGCAAGCATGAATACTGTGCCCTCACCCTGGACCCAGGGATCTCTGGCTTAGGAGGAATAGGAACCAGGAACAGGAGTTTTAAGTCGGATTATAGATCTACACTTGTAAAGAGTAAACTTTCATTCTTTACTGACTCATGTTCATCTCTCTTTTTGGCCTCTCTGTCCCACTTTTGTTTGGCAGGCTTTTTCTGCTGTGTTCTACTGCACCCTCGGCTGCAGGATTTCTGCCACCTGACATCCACCCGCCTGCCCGCAATGCTGACCCCTGCCCACCCGCACTGCTCCCAGCCCTCTCAGCTCTTTTTGCCTACCAGTAGCAGTTACCCACATTCCTACCCATTCCCCAAACCAGGATTTCCCTTCGTCCTCTCCAGTTTCGCCTCTCCCAGAATCCTAACAAATTCTCTCTTCTCTATCGTTCGCCTTCTCTCTAAACACCCCAGAGAAAAGATTAAAAGCGGCCTCGCCCTCTGCTCAGCTTCCCGGACTCTGAGCACCTGCCCACCCCCTCCCTCTTTCCCAGTGTCTTCCCAGGAGCGGGGAGGTGACGCTGCAGAGCTGACCCCGGACACGCAGCTCCTCCCGCTCCGGACACCCAGCTCCTCCAGCTCCGGTCTGCCCTCCGACCCCGGGGACCCAGCGGCTGGGAGGTGGAGAGACGCCCGAATCTCACCTATGACTGTGAGCCTGGTGCCCGGCCCGAAGTACTGCTCGTAGGAGCACGGAGGTGCACCCCGGCACGCAAACCACTAGGGCTCCCTGAGCTCCTGCCCACCTTGGGGACCCAGCCCAGGTCTCCTAGCACAGGGCGGGACCAGGTGCCGCGAAGCAGCCACCTTCCACCCGGACCCCGCCGTCCGGATGTTCCCGCGGCAACTCACCCAGCACGGTCAGCCGGCTGCCGGCCCCGAAAGTCAGGACGCTGGCCCCAGAGCACAGCCAGGGGACTCCCCACAAAAACCGGACCCAAGCCGCCCGCGCCCGCGCCCCTGCGGCCCGCGCTCACCGAGCACCAGGAGCCGCGTGCCTGGTCCGAAGTACTGGGTCTCTTGGTCACGGCCCCCGAGCCCCACACAAAAACCCGAGCGCCGTCTCTCCCCAGGTCCCCCGGCGCCCCCAGCTTACCCAGCACTGAGAGCCGGGTCCCGGCGCCGAAGTACTGAGTGTTTTGGCTCACAGCCCCGAGACGCAGCACAAAAACTGGCCCTGCTATGCCCCCGGCCTCCCCGGTTCCCGGGCTTCCGCGGGAGCCCCCGCTTACCGAGCACTGTCAGCCGGGTGCCTGGGCCAAAATACTGCGGATCTGTGCTCACAGCCTGGAGGCCCAGGACAAAAACCGGTGCTGCCCGCCCTGCTATCCCAGACTCAGCTCGGGTCCTTCCCACCGCTGAGAGCCCCATCGCCCTCCCAGCACCCAGAACCAGGACTCCTCGGCCCAGACGCCCAGCAGCGCCTCTCAGCACAGCCCCTCTCGGAGTGGGGCAGCTGCTCAACTCTGCCCATCCCGCCCTCTCGGAGCGCTCCGGAGCCCCAACCGCCTCCTTACCCAGCACGGTCAGCCTAGAGCCTTCTCCAAAGAACAGCTGCGCGGTGTTAGCACAGCCCTGGGGACCCTGGCGCAAACCCCGCTTTCCCCGAGGAGGGCCCTGGATGGCCCAGTGTCCACTTCCCTAAGAACAGGGTTCTGGGGTCGTCCAGGCTGGGCAGCCCTCCCTCTCTCCCACCTGGAGCCCCCTTCTTACCTAGCACGGTGAGCCGTGTGCCTGGCCCAAAGAACTGCTCACCGTAGGAGCACAGCAGGAAGGGGCTGCCCAGAATTCCTTCTCCTTCCCCACCTTCCTTAGCACGGGTAGAGAGCACACCCTCCCTCTCTTTCCTGAGCCTGTCTCTTCCTGTCTCGAATTAGCTGGACACGGTAACGTGGATCTTGCATGAGGTCACCACCAATTTGCAGAGGAGAATCCACTTGGCTTGGGGACAACACAGTGGATTCGAAATCTGAAGGGGCATTGGTGGTACTGGAAAGGCTGAAGCTGGGCGATGTTGCAGGCTGGACCTTGCCTCTTCCTAGTTGTATGACCTGTAACCTCTCTGATCTCAGTTTCCTCATCGGAAAAATGGGACAATATCTTTCCCTCAGGGTTTTCATCAGTCTTAATAAATAATGCATGTGCAAGTACTTTGTCAAGAACAAGTTTTATTAAAAGTGCTGAGTGATAATCCCACTTCGCTGTCTTGGCCTTCTTATTTCTAGGAAGCTGAGTGTGGACAGGAAGATGGACAGGGGCTCGCTGGGTTGGAGGACCCTGCAAGACAACAGCTGGGAACAGCCCCAGAGACCTCTTCCCACCTGGTAGCTGCATTCCCTGGGCTGGGTGGGGATGTTTTTGGCAGCAGGGTTTTTTGTAAAAGCACCTCCTCTACCTGAATCATTGTGCTCCCCCCAGTCCCCACAATGTTACACCGTGATACAAAAATGTTTCCTCCCTGATAGTCTCCCTCCCCCAACCACTGGGCAGAGGCAGGAAGCGCAGGTGGCAGAGGTTAGTCTGATTGTGTGGGGCTTGGAAAAGACAAAGGCAGTAAATTAAAATGGGAAGGGCTTGGGGAAAGTCACAGTGATGGTAATGGTGGGGGGGGGTGGAGGGGCCCCTCCTTGGAACAGGCACCACCCTGAGCAGACCATCTATGTCACTGGATCTCCCTGGGGGGGCTCACTGTGCCCATCTTCTCAGACTGGCATTTATAGTGAAGTGGGTGGGAGGAGCGAGGGGTGGCAGGGCAGCTCATAGGAAAATCCGCAGAGCAGTGGATGGCACCATATGACAGGAGGACAAACAATCCAGAAACCTCTGTAATTTTCTTTTGTTCTGTTGCTTCCTGAACAAAGTCCGAACTCCAGAGTCCTCATTTACTCCACAAGTGTTTAGTGAACTTCCACCATGAACTTCCACCATGCTGGTTGCATGGAGATAAGTTTATTCCCAGAGTGGCATGCACCAACCTGCCTTTCCAGCACTAATTTTGATTACTCCCATTTCTAAACCTTGCAACCAGCTAAATGGGCCTACCCAGAGGTACCTAACCATGTCATTAGGGCTTTTGTTCATGCCTCTGATCAGCATGGCCATTCTCTGGAATGAACAACTGAGACCAATTCTTCCTTTGAAGAGATTGCCACCTTCTCAGACTCTTTCCTGATTATCCCAGTAAGAAACTGAGGACCATTCTCTGGCTACATTTTAGTAAGCAGTTCATGTTGCTCTTTCAAAGCATGGACTTGCATGCGACTCTTTCTGTTCATGATTGAGTCGCTCTGTGAACAGATAAGCTTCTTGGGGACTGTAATTGGGTATCTTAATTTTCTTGGAAGTTGATAACAACACATCGCAGGGATATGTGTTTAATGAGTGGATGTGTGTACATGTGTGTAAATATAAACATATATATACACACGTGTGCATACATGCACACATGCATCTTTGAATGCATGTATGTGTTGCAACAAAGAGGGAAGACTGTGTGGTGTAGTCCTATAAATGGAAGGGTAATGGCTATTTCAGGCAAGACTTATGGTGATGATTGCTCCCGGGTTGGGTCATTTTGGGTTCACTCATTTATTCAGTTTTTTATTCATACATACCTATGTGGTGTCTACACTAAACTGAGGTTCTATACTATAGCCCTGGGATACTATCATCAAATGCATCCTTGTTAACAAGGAGTTCATAGTCCCTGGGGGTATCAGACAAATAAAGAGGTAGTTTCCAGCAAGTGTGATGTATCACAAAGAAGGTTATGCACAAGGCACTGTGATAGCAAAATAAAGGGTGTATTTAATCCAGCTTCAGGGGAAGAAGAGGTAAGGAAGGGGCAAGAAAGGGCCAGAGAAAGCTTTTTGGAGGGGAAGACATAGAAGCTAAATCTTTAAGTCTAAACAAGAGTTACCATGGGGAGAAGAGTACTTTATCACCCCAGGAGGAAGAGCATGTGCAAAGTGTCTTGAAAGAAGAAGCTCAGGGGCTTCAGGGATGAGAGAAGTGAGGAGAGTGTGGAAGGAGATGGGGATAATCATCAGGTCTTCTGTGCCACCTTTAGGATTTGGCACTCCATCACCATGGTGACAGTGAGACAACGGAGAGCTTTTGAAGGAATTCTAAAAGTAGGGATGGGGCTGATTCCCAGTTTTAGATAACTTTATTTTCTATCCTTCTGGGAATGATCAGGGGACATTTTCACACTGGTTTAATTCACTAGAGAGAAATTTATAAACAGATTGGTAAGTGAAACTGGAGGACACATCTTCCATTGAAAATAAGTTTCCAAGTCAGAGCATCTCTTCTTCAGAGCTGGGAAATCAACTTGGTGAACCAATGAGGATGAATGGAGTGCTCGGTAAGATAGCTGCGAGGAAGGTGGGTGATGCATATGGAACCCAGCTTTGTTAGTCATGGGGACATGGCCAGCTGGAGGGTGAATACACCTGTATAGGTTGGCTCTTCCTCTGAACACGTCTTTTCTGGGCAGAACAGTATAGTTGGATATAGAAAATTCCTATACTCAACATCTGTGTCTTCCTAGACTGTTCTAGGAGTAACCTCTTCAGCTCCCATCACTGCCTTTCACATTGAATTAACCTCTGCTATTGATCTCAAGGTGGGCCCCTTACTCTTCTTATGTGAAGAGTCTGCATTTTACTTGAGTACCTCTTGTTTCTATCCTGACTGAATGGGGAGAGTCACGGGGAGTTCAGAGACAGCCAAGGAGCTATCCAGACATTCACAACTCAGAGTCAGGCCAGATCAGAACATTTTTATTGGCTTAGTCACTTAGGAATGCTAAGGTGCCCCTGAGTTAGGGAGATTTCAGCCGTGAGTGTGCAGGCGTGCATGCACATAGCGGGTATCTATTGGGATGTAGAGAGGTGAGAGCAGCTCTTCAGAAGCACTGGCAAAAGAAGAATGTATATTGAAATCACAACGGGTTAGAAGCTCCTAATTCCACTTCCAGGGCTGCCTTCAGAAATCCTTCCTCTTGACCTGCAGAAGAGAAAGCTTTGGGGGTTACTAAGAGCCAGGAGTTGTGAGGATTGAGAGGAAGTAGTAGGGTCCTCTCAATCACAACATCCATTGGATTTTCAGGTGACTCCAGCTTCTCCTTCCCAGCATGACCCTTCCACTGTGATCCTACAGAGGTGCAAGCTATCTTCTGAGGCACCTGAATGAAACCTCTTCCCTCCCTACTGCCCAGCTCCAATCCTAGCAGAGACTCTATACTTCTGGGTCTGAGTTGCTTGATGTCAATGTGTCACCTCCAGCCTGCTAGCCCCATCCTGCCCTCCTGCTTACCATGGCCATCAACATGAGGGCACTGACCAGCACAGCATACAGGGTGGCCTTCCCCAGCAGGATCTCATAGAGGATGGTGGCAGACAGGACCCCTTGCTGGTAGGACACTGTTGGCAGGGAGGAAGGACAGGTGGGTACCTGTGCACAGGTAGCTCTGGTCTCTCCCACCCTCCACCCTCCACCCTCCGTTGTCTGTGAGTTCTTCATGCCTTGGTTCTAGATCAAGAACCATGAGAGAGGGAGAGAAAAAGGAAGGGCTTACTTACCCGAGGTGAAGCCACAGTCTGAAAGAAAGCAGGAAGAGGAAAATAAATGAGAGACCTCATTTTCATAGGCAATTAAAAGTAAAGTCAGATTTGCAGTTGGCACAGACTCCCAGGCCCAGACCAGCTTCCTCTGACAGCCCAGCACCTCCTTTCCTCTGCCGTGCCAATGTCAGCCACAATGTCCTTGCAATGCATGGCATGTGGCAGCACTGAGGGGGCTGGGGGGTACCACTCAGATGAGAGATACACAGGTCACATAGAAAGGGGACCCAGTTGCTTGGCTCTGTTGGGCTGAGAATCTGGCAGAATGAACTACAGGTGCCCAGTTCTCCTTCATGGTATGTGCTGGTTCCTTTCTTTTTGGATCTGGTCTTGTCCTCTACCTGGATCTTTCCATTTGCCCTGGTAGCCGGTCTCACCTAATCTCCTCCAGGCATCTCCCCAGGCCCCACTCACCTGCTCTACCCCAGACCTCGGCGCTGATCTTTTGGGTGATGGGCTTGTCCCTGTCCTCGGTCCACTCGTCATCCTCCGAGAGCCCATAGAACTGGACTTGGCAGCGGAAGTGGTTGCGGGGGTTGTGCCAGAAGGTGGCCGAGACCCTCAGGCGGCTGCTCAGGCAGTATCTGGAGTCCTCGAGGGCGGGCTGCTCCTTGAGGGGCTGTGGGTCCGTGCTGACCCCACTGTGCACCTCTTTCCCGTTCACCCACCAGCTCAGCTCCACGTGGTCGGGGTAGAAGCCTGTGGCCAGGCACACCAGCGTGGCCTTTTGGGTGTGGGAGATCTCTGCTTCTGATGGCTCAAACACAGCGACCTTGGGTGGGAACACCTTTTTCAGGTCCTCTGGAAAGGGAAGAGGGGTTGGAACCAGGGTTGCTCTGAGAGCTGTCTGGTCCTGGTAGGGGCTCTGTGTGTGTGGGAGAGAGAGGGCTGGGAATGGGCCATAATGAAGCACAATTATGTCATTCTAGGCCCTCATTGTTTTGGGGTCACCATCCTAGTATTTGTTGCTCTCTCTCCACTTTGCCCCTTCTTTCTATGCTGTCCCATGGATGCACATTGCCTACTGTCTCCCCAGCTTCCTATGGTCACATTATATCCTGATTGTCTTGGCTGCTTTTACTGAGGTTTGTCTGATCATCTATCCAAATAATTTATCTGTGTAGCTTTCTTCTTCAAAGCCTTACTTGGTGCATGGCTATGTAATCCTGAAACTTGAGGTAGGAGACTCTCATTTGTGGCATAATTACAATAACTAAATTGATTTTTTCTAATTATAATTTTCCTTTTTTAAATCAAAATGTATTTATTTGTCTCGTGGGATAGTAATACATGTTAGAATTAGCTTTTCTTTTCTAGAAAAGACACTTTTCCATCACATCTGACTCCCCCACCTGTGCAGCACCTTTTTAAAAAATTTTCTTTTCTTGCATGTAACCCTCTTTAAAGAGCCAAACCTCGTCAATATCTGATGGGATGGTCCACATTTCCTCCTCCCCTGGGGCACAGGAGGGTGTGGTAGCTTGTCCAGGATGGCTGAAATCCCATGGAAGCTGATGGTCATGGGATTAACCCTTTCTTCTCTCAGAGTGTCCAGCAACCCTGCCTGGCCAGGACTGGAATCCATCTACAGCTAAGCTTTGCATTTTCAAAAGTAGTGCAAGCTAGACCATTGAGTATGAATGAACCACAAAGTCCAAGGGCCATTTCAGTAGAAGGCTCACACTGCAGAGCTCTGGACCCTTTCACATGCTTGACAGAGGAGAAAAAGAATTTCTGGGATCTTTGGAATGAATGATCTCATCTGAAGACACATGAGGAGTGGAAGAAACCACAATTTACCGTGCCCTTTGCTTGGCTCTGTTCCAACCATGAGAGTGAGCTTTTGGTTCAGAAATGTGGCAAGTCTAGATATGGGTTCTTTATCCAAATTTGGGAAATGTTTTTGATGGGAAAATTGAGATGCAGGTTTGGAAAAAGGCAAACCCTGTGACCCAGTGATGATAAACAACAGGAATGAAAAGGATTGTCACCACTAGTTGAATCCTTTACGGAATCCTTTACAAAGGATTTTCATATAAGTTAGTCCCTTCCGTTTCTATGTCTTAGAGAGAAGGAGGCAGCTTAAGTTGCTTTTCAAATTGCACACCTCCCCCACCACAGCCCCTTGAACCCAGGCCTTTGAATCTGGTGATTTGTACTTTCCACTCAACTCCCTGGTGTGTGTCCCCACCTACGTGAATGTCTGCCCAAGCCCCTAACCTTCGGTAGACCCTGTGCGTCCCATTCCTCCATCCTTGTCTGTGTCTCCATCCTAGACCTCATCCTATCCCAAGCCCGTTCCACGGCCTGTCTGCTTCCTCCCCAGCATCAGGAAGGTTGTACTAGGGCTTCCTGGTGGGGCCTTTATGCTATTATTCCAGCACAAATTCTGAGGCTTAAGAAAATGAAGTCTCGGCCAGGTGCGGTGGCTCACGTTTATGATAACAGCACTTTGGGAGGCCGAGGAGGGCGGATAACGAGGTCAGGAGTTCGACACCAGCCTGGCTAACACAGTGAAACCCCATCTCTACTAAAAATGCAAAAAGTAGCTGGGTGTGGTGGCAGGAACCTGTAATCTCAGCTACTTGGGAGGCCAAGCCAGGAGAATCACTCCAACTCAGGAGGCGGAGGTTGCAGTGAGCCGAGATCGTGCCACTGCACTCCAGCCTGGGCAACAGAGCTAGACACCATCTCAGAAAAAATAAAATAAAATAGTCTCCTACCCATTTTGTCTTCTTTATACCTTATCTATTGCTAAGATAATGTCAGTTTCCAGTTGTAACACTCTCTTCAGACCTATCTCCCAAACACCTGCCAAGCACGGGGCACCTCAGAGACTCCCTGCAGCTCACCCAGTGCTGTGACAGGGACTTCTGCCCTCGGGCTTCAAGAGCAGCCCTGAAACCACTCGTCTCCCCAGCCTGGTGCCCCCTGGCTCATGAACCTTTAAATTACCTCAGGAAGACATAGATGTATCGTCTAAGACTAGTAGAGAAAGAACGAGGAAGATAAGGGCATGAGCAGAGTTCTGTGCTGGAGGCTGGCAGTGGGCAGAATCTTAAGAGAGAAGACAGAGCTAGTCACCAAATGGAGTCAACAACGCAGAACTGGAGTTAGAATGGGAAGAAAAAAAAAGGAGAAGATGCAATTTAAAAAAGGGAAAGTAAAACAATATATCCACTAAGAAAGTAGAGATGAGAAGAGTCCCAGAAAACAATGAAAAGAAGAGCGAAAAAACACACAGCCCTGAAGACTAAGCAAGGAGCTCTACAGCTGAGGAGCTGCAGCCAACACAGCAGAGCAACAAGCTGGAAGAGCTCCAGGGAAGGGAGGAGAGGGCACAGCGCTCCAGGTAGGAAGGGGTGACCCTGACCTCCATTCTTACATCCAATTCCCTTCCCAGCAACAGATCATTGCGGTCAAACCCAGGCACCCCCGAGTCAAGAGTGGAGCCCCCATACCTGTCACAGTGAGCCTGGTCCCGTTGCCAAAGTAGAGGGGTGAATTATAGGAGCACAGCTGCAGAGGCTTAGATAAAACCCACCTGGAGATCTCCAGCCAGAGGGCAAGTCTTAGCTCCCTGACAGCAGGATGGCTGCCTTTCTCTGCCTGGATTCACGGCTCTGGACTAAAGGGATTCTGTTAGGAAAAAGGCCTAAGCATACTGTGCGACATGAGGTGCAAGAGGAAGAGGCTTAGGAGAGGCAGAGCCATGCACGTAAGAGGGAGGACGAGCCGAGAAGGGAGTGAGGAGGCAGATTATGGACTGAAGACTTAGAGAAGAGAAACAGAGGAGTCAGCCAAGACACACCAAAAGGGAAGGCAGGCACAGCTCTGTGGACCTCCACAGGGTAAGAGATTTCACTCAATCCTCCTCACCAGTGCTGGAAGGAGAAGCAGAGAACTGCGCCTCCAAGGGACAATGGCCCTACCACCCTGGTTCTGCAACTTACCTAGGACGGAGAGTCGAGTGCCATCTCCAAAATACTGGGGCTGATTGCTACACAGTGCATCATGAGTGTGGCAAACCCCAGAGGAGCTGGTGCGGGCCCTTCCTTCCAGAAGCTGCTCCCACACAGAACTCCTGGGACCCCCCACACACTCCACTGACCCACATTTTCTGAGCTTTTCTTGGCTGTGTTCTCAGTGTCTACCCTCCCCAAGGGGTCCTCCTGGAACTCCAACCTTATAACACACTATCCCAAAAGAAGCCTTTTACATACCCAAGACAGAGAGCTGGGTTCCACTGCCAAAAAACAGTTTTTCATTAGTTGCACAACATTAAAGACTGGGAGGAAAACCGCCACCTGCTGCCTTCCACTCCTGCCTCCCCAAGTCCACCTGCCAGGTCCTCTCCTGTTCCCTAGTAGATTTTTAACCCTGCTAGGTAGAGGGGTGGACAATGGTACAATCCGAAACGCAGTGGTCAGCAGACCAAGAGGCCCCGTGTGATCCCCCAAGTTCCCTCTTCTGTGACTTTCTCCTTTCTGTGTGAGGGAGAGAAATGGCAGGACCGTGGTGGTAAGGTCAGAGGCTCCTTTATCTGTCATGGCCATGACTGGCACCCTTCAAGGAGACAGGAGATGCTCAAAGTGACCCCTTCCAAGCTGAGTCTACCCATCTCTCAGTAGAGGAACATAACTTGGCACAGGCAGTCTACAAAATAGTGGAGAGGGAGGCTATCCCCTCCTCATCTCCCTCGTAGGTCTTCCTGATAAAAATACGCTTTAACCTAAGCACTGGAGACAAGGCTCTGTCTGGATTCCAGCCCCTTTTTGCAAGTTCCCAGCTGTCCAGTCGTGACTTACTCACCTACAACAGTGAGCCGACTTCCCTCTCCAAAATACACGGTGTTTCCAGAACACAGCCTCCCAGGGCCACTTCAAAACCGCCCAGCCTCTGCTGAGCACAGCTGGGATTCAGGCAGAGGCTGGGAGTTGATGGAACTCTTCCCTTACAGAGATACCAGCTCTGCTTCCAGCACTCTGCGTTCCCTTCTAGAGCTTGCTCAAGACCCGGGCAGGTGACAAAAAGAGACACAGAGTGGCCTCCTATAAAATCCAGCACAAGAATATACGAAGAATCTACAGAGAACCTCTGTTAGTGAAGCAGATAGATGGAGAGGTGTAGTGACCCATTAACTACCCACCGGGCTTTCTCTGGCCTCCCCTGTCTCAGGGCACTATGAGGAGAGGCACCCTCCCCTTCCCTTTTCTGCCCCATCAGCCTGGGCTCAGCTCTGACTCTGCTCAGAGCCTCTGGGAAGCCTGGGTGGATTTGCCCTTACAGGGAGCCTCCTCTGAACTCACTCCTGGGACATGAGATGACGTCTCCCTTAACCTGGCCTCAGGAGCTGGGATCTCCGTTCTCTTTGACATTTCCCAGGACAGAGTCCTCCCTCATCGCACCCCTCCTAGAGACCCCCAGCCTTACCTACAACAGTTAACTTGGTCCCTGAACCGAAGGTGTAGTCATAGTTAGCACATAAGGATACAGCCACTCTAAAAGGAAACGTGGACCCACTTTTCCCTATGACGGATCTGCAAAAGTACCTGAAAAAGTCTTACCTACAACTGTGAGTCTGGTGCCTTGTCCAAAGAAAGCTTCAGTGTTCACACAGTGACAGGGGTCAAGGTGAAAATCACATTCAAGGCATAGAGTGGGGAGAGGGCCCTGGCTAGGGTGGAGGACAGTGAGCTAAGAAATCTCCTCCTGTGCTGTATGTGTATTGCATATTGCGCAGAAGAACACTTTGACTTTTGCTTTTTAGGACCATGGAGAATGAGAGTCCATCCACAGGGTCCTAGGTCCCTTTCTCAAAGGACACCCCATTCATGCTCCCTCTCTGAGGGTCCATCAAAAGGGAAAGGGCGTGGCCTGCAGAGGACGGCAAGGCCCAGAACCTATGACTCCATCTATAGGTAGCCCTGACTTCTTCCCAAATCCTCTGGAGAGCCGGTCACCTCCAATGAACCTTCCACCCGACTGTCTCAATTTTGTGGGTATCAGGACTATCCCTGAGTCCTCCACTTGAGAGGTTCCTGAGGCATTCTTCTTATGTCTGAGCTCTCTCTGCTTGGGAAGCTTCAGTTCTCATCTGGGTCTGTCCTTGTCCATGGTCTTGGTGTGACCTGTGATCAGGAGTGAGGCAGAGGCATTCTGAACCAAATTGCATTAAGACCTGTGACCCAGGAGGAAGGAAGAGGGACTCTGGGAGTTGGGACTGCCAGAGAGGTTTTTGTAAAGGTTTCCCATAGAATTGAATCATTGTGGCCCCCCTGTCCCCACAATGTTACAGCTTTGTACAAAAAGCCCCTCCCATGGGTCCACCGCCAGAGCCTGGGAGAAACCACCAAAGCAGCTGCTCCTTTGAGGGGAGTGGAGGGTGGGTGACATCACTCCCCGTTGTGCAAGTTGGTGGTGGGGTATGGACCAGGCTGGGGGCTTCCTTCTCGCCTCCGGGCACTGTTCTCAGGATGTTTTGAGGTCCTCAGAGCTGGGTGTCTTTGTAAGGCTGTTTGGCTAAGGGGCTGGTCTTCTCCAGTACCCACCCCTCTCCAAGCTGCCACCAGGTTGGGGCACCTCCCTGTAGGGAAGTCACAGCCCCCGTCACTACCATGGCCCCACCCCGAGGCTGTGTGTCACTTGGAGGGTTTGAAGCTCTGAGTTAAAATCCAGAAAAAAAAAGACAAGCTTAACTACATAATGATGACACACTTGCACGGTGAAATATAAACAGAATCAAAATATACATGACAATTTGGGAAAAATATTCCCAGTTCTCACCATCAGGGCTAATCTCCTCAACATACGGTAAGCTCCTAAAAATCAATAAGAAAATAACCCAGCAGCCCGATAAAAATGGGCAAAGAGTAAATTGTTCAGAGAAAAATAAATACAAATGGTACCTAACTATCAGGGGAAAGAAAATCACAATAAGAAATGTAAAATTAAAAAAAAAATTCAACAAAATACACTTTTCACTAATTTGACTGACAAAATTGAATTATAGGCCCATCAGTAAGGGACTGGATAAACCGTGATATGGTCACACAGTGGAGTAATATTCAATGCTAAAAAAGAATGGAAATATTTTATATTGCTATGGAAAAATTCTCCAAGATACATTATTAACCGGAAAAGAGAAAGTCGCAGGATAGCAAAACCAGATGCCACCTTTGTCTAACAGAGGGAGGAAAAGAAGAATTATACTTTTGTATTTACTTGATTTTGTATACAGAAACACTATAAAGATACAACAGAAACTGACAAGAGTGATGACCTGTTAAGAATAAGTGGAGTAGGCCGGGCGCGGTGGCTCACCCCTGTAATCCCAGCACCTTGGAAGGCCAAGGCAGGCAGATCACCTGAGCCCAGGAGTTGAGACCAGCCTGACCAACATGGCAAAACCTCATCTCCACTGAAAGTACAAAAAAAAAAAAAAAAAATTAGCTGGGTGTTGTGGTGGGTGCCAGTAATCCCAGCTATTTTGGAGGCTGCTGAGGTAGGAGAATCACTTGAACCCAGGAGGCGTAGGTTGCAGTGAGCCAAGATCGCACCACTGCACTCCAGCCTGGGTGACACAGTGAGACTCTATCAACAAAAAAAAAAAAAAAAAAAAAAAAAAAAAAAAAAAAAAAAAAAAAAAGAAAAGAATGAATGGAGTAGACAGAAACAAAGTGGAAGTAAAAGTTACATTTCCTTGTGTCAACGTGTCAACGTTACTGTGTTGTTTCCATTTCAGGGTCATATAGCTCTATTGTCTATTGAAAGTCAAACTTAACTATTCTAAGAAACAAGAAAATTTGGCTTTAAATAAAATATGCTACTTTAAAAACCTACTTGTTTAATTTACAAAGTCTTTTTTTTTTTTTTTTGCCAAAGAAATGTATGTATGAAGGTATATATGAAGTCATGTAGAATTTATGTAAGAAGTTGTTTCCTTGTCCTGAATTTGCTCAGTGGGGACTTAAATACTTGGACAACTGCGAAAAATGCAGATTTCTGAGTAGTGTTCATGACCTATTGAGTCAAAATCTCCAAAACTGAGTTTACTTATTTATTTATTTAAATAAACAACCAAACAGAAAATTACCCTGGGTGTTTCTGTTACAATGCCAGGCTTGGGACCCACAGCTTGTCCCCTGACTAAAACAGGGCAGAGGTAAGCCGTGGTGAACATCAGACGGCAGTCTAGGAGTGCCATAAGTTTGGTGCCAGGGCATGGCCCTTCGAACTTAGTGAAGAAAGAAAAAGAGGAGATGGTATATCCAGGGCATTAATAGTGATGGACCTCACAACACGCTACCAAAAACCTGCATAAAAAGTTGATTGCAGCCGGGCGCGGTGGCTCACACCTGTAATCTCAGCACTTTGGGAGGCCAAGGTGGGCGAATCATGAAGTCGGGAGTTCGAGACCATCCTGGCTAACACAGTGAAACCCCATCTCTATTAAAAATACAAAAAATTAGCCAGGCGTGGTGGCACGCACCTGTAATCCCAGCTACTCAGGAGGCTGAGGCAGGAGAATCGCTTGAATCTGGGAGGCGGAGGTTGCAGTGAGCCGAGATCACACCACTGCACTCCAGCACCTGGGTGACACAGAGAGACTCTGTCAAAAAAAAAAAAAAAAAAAAAAAAAAAAAAGTTGATTGCTCTCATCCATTGGAATGCGTCAAAGCCTCTTCCCAGTACCCTTCCTAATTGAAATGCACAGTTT
The DNA here is from genome assembly GCF_043159975.1 of Macaca nemestrina. NCBI lineage: Eukaryota > Metazoa > Chordata > Mammalia > Primates > Cercopithecidae > Macaca > Macaca nemestrina. The sequence goes on from NC_092128.1 coordinate 16,006,586, forward strand.
ATTTTGATCTATTTCTGCATGTTTTCCTGCCTTACTCACCTCTTTTACTTATCAGTAATTCATCCTCCAAGTTAGCGTCTTTTAATCACCTAGTGGGGGCCCTCCTCCAGACTGGCCTTATAAATAATATGGCATCATGGCTTTTTAAAATTCCGATGGCGTTTATCCCAGTTTTGCCTCTCTGGACGGCATGCCCAAGCGCACATGGAGCGTTTTTTCCATAAAAGCCTGTAAAACCAGTTAGGCAGGTATCAGGTTGGGGGTCATTCATCCATGTGGGCAGCAGGGGGCAGCCTTTCCTTATTTTTGAGACTTAAGTACCTGCAATCTGAGCTCCGCCACTTGAGGGGGCGAGAAGAATGCGCAGCGCGTGGTGGGGCCAGGACGCGGAAGAAAGCAGGGTTACTCCTGCACCTCTGTGTCGGGGGCAAGTGGGAGACGGGGAGACAAGCAAAGAACATTTTACATGTGCAATTCTTGAAAGCTTTCTAGCATGTTCATTTCAACCTAAATTCCTTGTTCTCAGTTGAGGAACTGAAACCCCAAGAGGCCAAAATGAGTTGCCCAATGATGATGAAGCACTGCGCCCCCAAGACTCCTTAAATTCAGGGGATGCCGCCAAACCCTGCCCCTCCGTGAAGCCGACCTCCTGTGGTCAGACTGCCGGGCTCCCAGCAGCCTGTAGCGTGGATAAACCTCTTAAACTCTGTCTCATTATTTGTAAGCTGGGAAAAATAATACCTACCTCGTGGGGTTGTGAGAATTGCATGTGATAGTGAGTGTCGGGGTTAATCATGGTGCCAGAAGAATCAGTAAAAATGTTAGTGACTGAAGCCTGGAGCGGTGGCTCACGTCTGTAATCCCAGCACTTTGGGAGGCCGAAGCGGGTGCATCACCTGAGGTCAGGAGTTTGAGACCAGCCTGGCTAACATGGTGAAAACCTGTCTCTACTAAAAATACAAAAAATCAGCTGGGCGTGGTGGCGCGTGCCTATAATCCCAGCTACTTGGGAGGCTGAGGCAGGAGAAACACTTGAACCGGAGAGGCGGAGATTGCAGTGAGCCGAGAACGCACCATTGCACTCCAGCCTGGCGACAGAGCGAGACTGTCTCCAAAAAAAAAAAAAAAAAAAAAAAGTTACTGCCTGTTGTTTTCAGAGAGATACTGTAACTGCCCAATAGGTTCACCTTGCCTACTATGTAGACAGAGCCGATTTATCAAGACAGGGGAATTGCCATAGAGAAAGAGTAATTCATGCAGAGCAGGCTGTGTAGGAGACTGGAGTTTTGTAATTACTCAAATCAAATCTTGCCGTCTCCCCAGGAATTCAAGGATCCAAGTTTTAGAGGATAATTTGGTGGGCGGAGGGGAAAGCAGTAAGTCAGGAGTGCTGATAGGCTGGGTTGGAGATGAAATCCCAGCTGTTTTCTTGTGCTGAGTCAGTTCCTGAGTGGGGGCCACAAGACCAGATGAGCTAGTTTATCCATCTGGGTGGTGCCAGCTGATCCATTGAGTGCAGGGGCTGCAAAGTATCTCAAGCCCTGATCTTAGGTTTTACAATAGTGATGTTATCCCCAGGAGCAAATTAGGGAGGTTTGGAATCGCAGGATCCAGCTACATGACTCCTAAACCATAATTTCTAATTTTTTGGCAAATTTGTTAGTCCTATAAAGACAGTCTAGTCTCTAGGCAAAAAGGAGGTTTGTTGTGGGAAAGGACTGTTATCATCTTTGTTTCAAACTAGAAACTAAGTTCTTCCCAAAGTTAGTTCAGCCTGTGCTGGGGAAGGAATAAGGACAACTTGGACGTTAAAAGCAAGATGGAGGCCGGGCGCGGTCGTCAAGGCCACAATCCCAGTACTTTGGCAGGCAGAGGAAGGTGGATCATGAGGTCAGGAGTTCGAGACCAGCCTAGCCAACATGGTGAAACCCCATCTGTACTAAAATAAAAAAAAATTAGTCAGGCATGGTGGTGCACACCTGTAGTTCCAGCTACTGGGGAGGCTGAGGCAGGGGAATCACTTGAACCTGGGAGGTAGAGGTTGCAGTGAGCCAAGATCAAGCCACTGCACTCCAGCCTGGCAACAGGTTGAGACTCCAGCTAAAACAAAACAAAACAAAACCAACAACAACAACAAAAAAGAAAACCAAGATGGAGTTGTTTGGGTCAGGTCTCTTTCACTGTCTCAGTTACAATTTTGCAATGGCAGTTTCAATACTGGTCTCAGGATGTCTTTACCATATCCAATCTCAGGTTTTCAGCAGACATCAGAAGACCTGGAATATATGTTAAAATGCAGTTTGCTGTCTGGGTGTGGTGGCTCACGCCTGTAATCCCAGCACCTTAGGAGGCCGAGGAGCAGGCAGATCTCTTTAGCCTAGGAGTTTGAGACCAGCCTGAGCAACATATGAGATCACCATCTCTACAAATAATAATAATATTAGCTGGGTTTGTGGTGTGTGCCTGTGGTCCTAGCTACTTGGGAGGCTGAGGTGGGAGGATCACTTGAGTTTGGGAGGTCAAGGCTGCAGTGAGCAGTGATCACGCCTTTGCACTTCAGTCTGGGCAAAAAAGCAAGACCCTATCTCAAAAAAAAAAAAAAAAAAAGCCATTTGTTGGGCCCTGTCCCAGGAGATCTGACTCAGTGGGTCTGGGGTAGGGCCTAGCTTTTGTGTTTCTCCTAAATTCCCAGGTGATTTTGGTGTTGCTGGCTTAGGGACCACTCTTGGAGAACCATTCTTCTGGAAGGGTCTTTCTTTCCTCAGCACATTTCCCTCCACTCCATGTTTATTCCTCCACTCACTGGGTGCTTATTACATCCCAGGCTTTGCTTAATCACTGGAGATATCGGGATATGTAAGACAAGATGTACCTGCTCAAGGAGCACACAGTCATTTGCCCGGATGGACACATCTATTGCACCTGAGCACCTAAGCACCTGAGCAGGACTAGGACAGAAGAAAGCAGAGACAGGAGGACGACACCTGCCTCAGACCCGAGGGAGGGCCAGCAGGGCCAGACCCAAGGGAGGTGGGGACAAGGAAGAATCAGGAAGACTTTTCTGAAAAGGATGAAGGGGAGGTTGGGAAGGGCCTCCAGTCTGAGGGTGCCATAGTGCCCAAAGACAGAGGCCGGAGGCACATGGCTTATTGGATGGGCCACCAGGGCTTCTGAGGAGGGGAGGGGACAGGGGAGGAGAGCAGTGAAGAGACCTGAGACTGGGAGAGGGGGCAGGGGTTGTGCCAGGAGAACCCTAAATTTCCCGAGGGAGCTTGGATTCTAGTTTGTTCACTGTGGGAGGCTAGGGAGCAAGGCCATAACCAGGAGCTCTCTGAGAGCAGTCATCTTGCTGCATGGAAGGGGACAATTGGGAGGAGCCCCTCAGGAGGTGCAGGGAGGCAGGGAATGGGTGATAGTGACGGGGGACTGGAGAAACATCAGAGGCCAGCGCTGATGGACTTGTCATCACCTCAGACCACAGTCGTAGCGGGATGTGAGGTGGGGCACAGAGAGCGTGGGCTTTGAAGCTAGGCAAATGAGGAGTCAACCCCAGACCTACCATCTGCTGGGCGTGGGACGTGGGTAAACTAATAAGCCTCTTTGAACCTGTTTTCTTATCTGTACCGCTGGATTAATAACTCTGGAGGGGAGAGAAAACTAAATGGGAAAATGTCTACACATAGGAATAGTGTAAACATGTTGGTATTATTCTGTGGAGGAATAAAAGGCAGACTTCTCAAAAGCACAAGGGATGGAGACCCAGGGATTTATCTTCTCCCTTCCAGACACACGAGCCAGTTGTTGGGCAACAGGGCCAGCAGGATCATCTCCAAGCAGGACATCGGCTTGTGGGGAGTACAGACTGGGTTAGCAGGAGCACATGTGGAGAGGGGCCTCCGAGGAAGCTGAGGCGGTCAGTGCTGGGGTTTCTCTGCATATGTTTGCTCTGGGTACAGAGAGGACCCTGTGTAGTCAAAGGTGGCAGTGAGGTCTTGCCAAGCATGCCAGCGTGTCACACATCAGCACATTGGGAGCCCACAGAAGTGCCAAGGCCGAGAAACCTCTTTAAGACCACTGTTGTGGAGGGTAGAGGAGGAGAGGAAGGAGAAGGAGAAGGAGGTGGCAGTGCTCTGATGGAGGAGCAGGAGCAGGAGGGGCTTGCAGAGGAGACGCTCCGGGTGGTGTGTGTGTGGTGGGGGTGGGTGGTGTTCCTGGTCCTCCAGGTGCTGCCCGGCCCCTGTCAGCCAGGGGTGAACCCCTGTGGGATAAGCCTATGTGATACCAACAATCCAAGCTACACCTGTGACACAAGACACTGCTGTGGCTCTGGCTGGTGTGGACCACCATCATCATCCTCCTGAGCTGCTGCTTCATCTGCTGCCACTGCTGAGCCAAGCGCTGCCTTCAGGCCAGGCAGTGGCAACAAGAAATCAACCCCATCACCGGTAGGAAGCCCAGGATTACTCAGCACTGCCATTTTATCTTCAGTTTTGTGCCAAACTATTTACTACCTTGTCATGAGGGATTGGTTTCCCGACCTCCAACTCTTCCCCAACCATAGAGTGACTTCCAGCTATGGCATGTAGCCCTTAAGGTGGCAGTGCCCCTGGGACTCCCAGAGGCACAGAGCAGCCCCTAGTCTGAGTCCAGCAGAAGCAGCACGAGACCCCCACGCATTGCTGACCCTGGGGCCTCTGACACCAGCTGACCCAGCAGCCACCAAAGTCCTGGGAACGGAGCCCAGTGTCTCTGTGGCCTGCCTGGGGGAGCTGGACTGAGGAGCCTTCCTGTGCAAGGATTTAGAATATACGGAGGAGCTGCTGAATGATTAGAGCTCTGAGCATGACAGAGTATCCCCTCCCCTCCCCGCCCCCTTACCCCCAAGCAAAGAGAAGATACTGTGTGTGCAACTGGGGCCAACATGACGATGGCCTCAAAGCATTCAACATGCTCATCAGTGATGCCCTGGATGGCCCCCTGGACATCCATGACAGTTGGCCTGTGCAGTCTCCTGGTGACAAGGAGGAAGGTCCCTGCCAGCCCTGCAAGGAGCAAGCTTGAGAGTCTGGGCATCCACACTGGCCACGGCCCCCGGTCCCTGCTGCTGAGCACTGTGAATGAGCAGGACTCTCCCAACCCCTAGAGCAACAGCTCCCAGCCAGAGACGGCCCTGTCTGCACCCAAGACCTTGGCAAAGCAACCAGGGACAGAAAGAACCAGAAGAGAAGCTTTCAATGACTTTCAGCCATTTTGTCCCCATTTTTTCTCTTCTCCTGTCCTGCATTTTTCTCCATCTCCAGGTACAGTTCGGGATGTGGATGCCTGTCCCCACACAAAAACACTTGGGATTCATTCCTGATACCCCAATTCATCCCGATTTTCCCCTCTTTAAAGTCAGATCTCACCTACCTGTTTGGTCAGAGAGAGGTGTGTTTTAAAATCCCCGAGGAAGGAGGCAGGGACTGTGCCCTCAGAGGATTATTGGTGAAGGGAATTTATGCTTAATTTCAGTTTAGGAGAATGCTGCTGTGTCTCTGCCTAGGACAGGCAGCCCATTGTGGCCCTGGGTGAGAAGGGAAGCCCACAGGGACCCAGGATTTGTCACCTGTGGCTGCCAGTGTCTGCAGAGCCAGAATTGAGCTAATCCCATGAAAGGATGGGCGCTGATGGGCAGTTGTATGATCGGTTGCTATGGGGCTTGTTGATCTCTCAAATTCCAGGTGATAAGATCAATGAATGCTTGACTGGCCCCTTCCCAGCAGGCTCTGGGGGCTACAAACTGGTTCAGGTGTGGAATGTCATACTCCTTTACCTTTGGTTTTTCTTTGAAAAACAAACAACGAAAGACAAATGAAAACAAGAATTCTACCAGTGTTCAGGCAAGAATTCTTTTCGGGAAAAGGGATGTTTGTGGCCCTTCCCTGCACTGGCATTCAAAAGCTTGGCTGCAGAATGGCTATTATTAAAATGTCCAAAAAATAGAAGATGCTGGTGAGGCTGCAGAGGAAAGGGAACGCTCGTACACTGTTGGCCAGCGTATAAATTAGTTCATGGAAAAAAATTAATGCAGAAAGCAGTTTGGAGATTCCTGAAATCATTTAAATCAGAACTATGATTCCACCCAGCAATTCCTTTACTGGGCATTTACCCAAAGGAATATAATTGGTCTGCCAAAAAGACACATGCTCTTACATGTCCATCACAGCACTATTCTCAGTAGCAAAGTCGTGGAATGAACCTAGGTGTCCATCAGAGGTAGACTGGATAAAGGAAATGTGGTACATATACACCATGGAATACTATACAGCCAAGAAAAGAATGAAAACATGTCCTTTGCAGCAACATAGGTGGAGCTGGAGACCATAATCCTAAGCAAATTAACATAGGAATGGAAAACCAAATATCATGTTCTCATGTTTAAGCGGGAGCTGAGCATTGGCACATGGATATAAAGATAGGAACAGTAGACAATACAACTGGTAGAGGGAAGAGAGAAGGAGGGTGGAAAGGGCTGAAAAACTACCTATCGGGTACTATGCTCACTGCCTGAGTGATGAGATCATTTGTGCCCCAAACCTCAGCATCACAGAATATACCCATGTAACAAACCTGAACATGTAGCCCCTAAATGTAAAATAAAAGTTGAAATTATTTTTTAAAAATGGAGCCTGGGTCAGGAGTGGTAGCTCACACCTGTAATCCCAGCACTTTAGATCACTTGAGGTCAGGAGTTCAAAACCAGCCTGGCCAACATGGCGAAACCCTGTCTCTACTAAAAATGCATTGGAGGCCTGTGCTGTGTTCCCTGTAACAGGAAATGTGCTCTGAACTTGTCTGTCTCCCTTGGCTGCTCCTGGCCCTTGGTACCAGCTTCCAGGAGTGTCCACAACCACTTGGGACAGAAGGTGAAGGTGGAATTTCAAAGAGAAGCTTGCTTGGATCTTTGGTGACAAGCTTGGATGAGCTACAGCCCCAACATGGGCCCTCTCAGAATTGCCAGGAGGAGGCTTTGGCCGGTACCACAGGTGCCACGGAGCCTGCCTCCCTCTGCTGTGTCCAGTGGGTGCAAGTCAGCCAACATGTGGTCAGAATGGCTGGATGGTGTCACAGCCCTCAGATGTCTTTCCTTACATCTTTTTTAAGGAGTCCCAAATAACTCCCTTGAAGTGTCTCAAAGGTGAGCAAGTTTTATGAAAATGAATCCTTCCTCAGTTAATTGACCAAATGGGTGAATCCTGACCCTCTCCAGTTTCTTTCCCTGGTCGGAGTGGGGAGCTGGTGTTAGCTGTGGAATTCACTGTGGAGTCCTACCCCAAAGGCAAAGAAGACGAAAATAAAGCATGCAGAGCTGGGCTTGATTCCCAAGTCGCAGTCTGGCTCCCGCTATGGTAGGCGAGACGTCTCTCTAGCTGCTCACAGAGGTGGAACTAGGGAGTTGAGGGAAGAGTTAGGGGGCCAGGGAGATTCGCTTGAGTCTGATTTTCCAGGTGAATGAGAAGGGAGGGATTGGTGCCAACACATTCCTGGGAGAGTCACATCATCACCAACAGCATTTGTCATTATTGTTGTATGTTAGCAATAAGATTCAACTGGTCAGATTTTTTGGGCTCCTTCAAAAGTGCTGACACATTTTTTGTGCTGTGATTGTTCTGAAGGCGGAGTAGCTCCAACCAGTGTGAGAACCCAAATAAAAATCAATACCGCCTGCCAAAGACCACCGTTCTGAAACTCACTTTTATCTGGAACAGCGTCCCCCTTTCTCCCGAGATTCTTCTGATTTTTGGATTCCATCTCTTTATATGTGCTAATCTAGTGTAGGATGGAACACATTTTGGGAGCTGGGGGCTCTGCTTACATTTAAGGGGGACAGCCCTGTCTGGCCTGAGATTGGAGGTTGCTTTCCAGTGTGAAGGAGTGTGAGGCAGCAGGCACAGACAAAGTGAGAGCAGGGTCATTTTATTGGTACAGAGATTGCAGAGGGACTGGGGGCTTTAGCTGTTGGCAGCTATGGTGTCCCTAATCCAGTCCACATAGTTGTAGACCTTGGTGTAGACTCCAGGCCTATTCTTCTGGGCACAGCCATAGCCCCAGGAGACAATTCCTTGGAGCTGTCCATTGGAGACCACAGGGCCACCAGAGTCACCCTGGGGAGAAGAAGGGAGAAGTTGTATGAAGAGAGAAATAGAGGAGGAAAATAGCTACATTTACTCTGAACCTTAAAAGATCCATTTCCAGCCAGCTCTGTGGCTCCATGTCCTTCTCACAGTGGCCCATTCTCTGTTCTTCCTAAGCAGACAATAGGCAGCCTAAGGGAGCCTTCCTCACTTCTCCATGGGGGCACTGCAGGGAGCCTCCTCAGCCCCACCACCTTGGGAGTTCAAATATTTTTCCCGGGTGGGGCCTGGGGATCAGTGGGAGCCTCAGCATGGGGAGGGTTGTTCAAATCACCTGGCAGGAATCCTTGCCTCCTTCAAGGAAGCCCACACAGAACATGTTGCTGGTAATCTTTCCAGGGTAGGAGGCTTCACACTCAGCCTGGGACAGCACAGGCGCGTCCAGGCACTGCAGCTCATCTGGGTAGTCGGCTGTGAGGATCAGGAGGCGATCAGAGAAAGTAGAAATGTGGGTCAGGCCACATTTCTGACCCAAGACCCAAGGAGACAATAATCTAGGATGGAACATTGAAGAGGAACACTGCTCCTGGAGAGGACTCCAAAACATAAGTCCTGGCAAGGGACTCTGGCTTTTAGTTCCCAGAATGATCATTGTTCAACCCCTCCCAAGACGTGATTATAGCAAGTTCTCCATTTGTCCTGTCTTTTGATTTTAGAAGCTAGGTCTTAGAGACTTTGCATCTCTCTGATGTCCAGTCCAGAGCCTGTGTGTAATGGACACAAGAAATATGTCTTAAGCCTGGAGGCCAGAGGTTTTAAGTTAAGGGGCATTGTTTGTTCTGGAAATTGTGAGGATGAAGGGAAGTAGAAGGACAAAGGGTGCCACTCACCGCCAGAGCTCAGAGTGTTGCCCCAGCCAGAGATGAGGGCCTCGGCGCCAGCAGCTGGAGGGGCGGTGGGCAGAGAGATGGTGGACACACGGGCATTGATGACGGCAGGTGAGGAGAGCTTGATCAGCAGGATGTCATTGTTCAGAGTTTTCCTGTCGTAATCTGGGTGGCGGATGATCTTGGCTGCATTGATGAACTGCTCAGTCCCCTCCAGGACTTCGATGTTGTGCTCTCCCAGTCTCACCTGGATGCGGCTGATGGACAGGAGGGATGGTGAAAACAGCCTGGGCACCCATCCCACCTTCCCCAGGGTCCTTAAGCTCATGAACAGCTCTGGAGGGATCAGGTGGGCTGTGTAGCCATATCACATGGGCAGTAGAGGGACGTGGGTCAGTGCAGGTGTGACACCCAGCACCTTTCTGCTTCAGAGGTTGGTGGTAGTTGGGTGGGGAAGAGTCAAAGTGATCCCACCGGAGGCTGCTCCTCAACCAGCCTTCCCAGTCTCTTTCCCACAATCTCCACAGTCACTAGCATTGTGGGCACATGGAGCTCCTTGTAGTTTTCCCAGCATTCTTCACCCCAGATCTTTGCTAACTGCACACAGCATCTGTTCCTCCCTCCCTTCTTGGCCTGGTGAACACCACCCTTCTGTGTAATCGAATCCAAGGGTAGCCATAGCATTAGCATCTCCTGGAAACTTGTTAGAAATGTAAATTCTTGTCCTTACCCCCACGTACTGATCAGAACCTTGGGGATGGGACCCAGTGATTTGTGCCTTAACAAGCCTGCAGGTGGTTCTGACGCATACTCAGGTTTGAGAGTTCTTGGTGTAGGCAGCAGTTCTCAGCTCTGTCTATACACTCTACAGCTACCAGAGGTAGAGTGTGAAATACTCACTGATATTCACCCCCTCTTCCTGAAAATTTTGAGTTAATTGCCCTGAGATAGGACACAGGCATTAGTATTTTTAAAAACCCTTTCTTAGGTGGCTTTAATGTATAGCTAACCAGCAAAAGGTACTTGCCTGCTTTTCTCACTAGCTCTGACCACCTCAAGATCATCCCTGCCTGCTTTTATGACCACAACCCTTGCTGTTTCATGGATTTGCCTGGGTGTGGGAGGTTCTTGTCTTGTGTTCACTCTCTGCTCTGGAGAGTCAGCTGCTGCCAACAAGTTTTCTTCTCCACCACCTCTCCCCTCCATCTTACCCAACCTCAGTATTTCTCTGGGCTGAAGCCATGCTCCACCAGGCAGCCTGGCTTGGAGCTTTGCCGTCAGGGGCCCCACACTTACGTCTTGTAGCAGTGACCTGCTGACACCACCCACTGTTCGCTTATGAGGGAGCCACCACAGAAGTGGTAGCCAGAATTCAGAGACACCTGGTAGGGGACAGAATTCTCTTCACAGGTGTAGCCCCCAACGATCTTGTCATCATCGTCAAAGGGGGCAGCAACTGGAGTGGAGATGGGAAGGGAGAAGTCAGTAGCATGTTAGGGGTGGCGCCCCCACTCTGCAGTTGCATTCTGCGAATTGGAAATCGTTAACAAGCACAGTGAGGCTAGGCAAGGGAGGGAGCGCTGCCACCCCTGGTGAGCATCACTGGATGTGGCTCCCAAGTCTCTGTATCTGCAGAGCATGTAGCGAGGTATCCGGTGGGGGCTCAGATGTCTCCTAGGGTCACCAGGCTGAGGTCACAATGAATGTCCTCACAATGCTTCCAGTGGGGTAGGAGTTGGGATGTGTCTGTCTCACCCACTGAGTGCTTCTCTCTTTCATTCACCACCTGTGTACTCCACCTGGCCGTTTAAGCCCTGGATGGTCAGGATACTTTAGCCAAGCTAGGAAAACCCCTGGCTGTGTAGACCTGGCCATGACCAGCTTCCCCCTCAGCTCAGATCTGTGTAGTGAGGGCAGAGTTGAGGGCAGCCCCTGGCTCACTTCGGCAGAACAAATGTAGACGTTATTATTGTCCAAAAGAACAGCAATTCTTAACCTTGGCTGCATGCCTAGAAATGTTAAAAATCACCTGGGAAGCTTAAAAGCCCAGAACACAGGCTGCACCCCAGACAAATGAAGTGAGAATTTCTAGAGTTGAGTCTCTGGCACGAGTAATTTTTCCACCTCCCCAGGTGCATTCGAGGTTAAGAGCAGCTATAGTGGAGGTGTTCTGGTGCTGTGGGAGCCAAGCCTGAAGCCCGCTGCTTCATTTTGTGGGCCAGGCCCACCTGGTCTCCCTTCCCAGGTTCTCCAACCACAGCTCGTATATGGATGAATGATAGTTCTGGGAGTGAAATCAGGGAGAAGGTGAAACAGGTGAATCTTAAAAAAAGCCCAAGGAGGATGGGAAGTAGAGATGCCAGATGGAGGAAATAGAACATCAGAGCACAGTCGAAAGAGGAGAGGCGGCAAGAATGGAAGGCCATGCATCTGCCAGGAAAGGGGTGGTTGGGGTCTGAGGCAGGGCATGAAACTTACCAGCAACTCCCACAAAGGCAAGGATCAGGAGTGGATTCATGGTGGTAGAGTGTGCCTGACTGGTGGTGGAGGACCCGTCTTTATACCTCCTGAGGATCAGGAGAGGAAGTGTCTGTGAGGTGAGGGTCACTGCTCCTCCCAACACAAACACACCTGCAGCTTTCCCCTTCCCAGGGTCTTGCATCAGCTCGGCTATGTTTGGCCACTCTGTGGGTTTGTGATTCACAGGTAATAAGGAAACTTGTCATCTGAGAGCAGAGAGGGAGACCGGCTATTTCCTGGAAGAATGCTGGGATGGGGAAGACAGGGAAAGCGAAGCCCTGGATCACACAGCTGGGCTTTCTTAGGCTGAGGAAAAGAGGGTTAGAAGGACAGAGAATGACCTGGCTGTTTAGAAATCCTTTTAACTATTGGGAATGTATTTAATGTACTTAAGGAAGGGCAAGCGTTGGTAACAAACTTGGCTTTTCAGTGTCTTGGGGCCGCCATTATAGGAGCAAAGTCTTATTTAAGGCTCATTCTGTGAATATGAAGATGCTTCTCTCCAGTCAGTGTGCGGGAAGGTCAAATCCAAGGCTTTGGGGAAAGAGAATTCCAACACTAAGGGGTAAGAAGAAGGGAGACTCAGCATTCCATAGGATTCTGGGCTTCCAGATGGCTCTCCTTCCTACCAAGGCTTAAGGATGGGAAGTGTTTCAATGAAGGTGGGGGCACAGGTTAGTTAGGAGCTTACTCAGTGCATCTGGAGGATGGAAAACCAGTGGCGCACTCCTCCCCTTCTTCAATATGAAGACATTTGTCTCTCTCATGTGCATCCTGTCATAGGTTCTTTTTATGCAGCCTCACGGTTGCTCTGGCAACCTGCACTCAGGGTGATGCAAACTGACCCACCCTCTCAGGGCTGACAGTCTGAACCAGAATGACATGCCCCTGATCAGATGTCAGAGTTTGGACCATGGTAAATCTGGTTTATGTTCTGATCTGAGAATCAGCAGTAGGTAGAGATTTAAGCACATGGTAAATGGGTCACATATTGGATTCAGTAACGAAGATGTGGAGGGGTGGGTCTAGAATTCTCTATTTTAGATGCAGTGAGATTATACTGGGCTCAGTACAAAGTGAATCTTCTCAAAGAATATCCTGATTTGGGCCCTACCAAGGCTACTAAGACATAGTTGTGCAATTGACTGAGGCATAACATGGCCAGAGCATGTGGAGATGGAGATGCTGTCTGTGCTCAGGTCTAATGATGAAAGGAGGAGCTTCCTTATGAGGGTGCTTTCCCTTCTCAGTAACTCTGAGCTCAGGTTGGTGATGGGCGGGAGTGAGCGGAGTTCAAGTTTGAATTTGAAAGGTAAAGGAAAAAGGTATGTTCTGGAGACGGCGAAGAAAATGAGAAAAGCTCAGAAATTTGGTGGTGAAATTGGACATGGCCAGTGGCTAGAGGGAGGAACCAAATGGAAACCAGACAGAATTGGAAAAAAATGCCAAAATGGGGCCCTTGGAGTTGACCGGACACACAGAGAACCTCTGGGTTTAGCTCCTGGCATGGCCGCCGAGCCAGCTTCCCCACAGCCAGGAGACCTACTGCTCAGAGAACCCCTCTCCACCCTGTACCCCCTCTAATCACTGATGGGCTCATACCTAACACTGCTATACTTAGATGGTGCACGGTGCCTGACTACTTTACAAGAGTTTTCACATAAGCAACAGTGGTACATTACTCTTCATTTATGCTGAGTTTCACATTTAACTTTCCACAAACATGCTAATTGTGATTTGTGCAGAGCAGAATTATTTCCATTTATAGAGGAAAACAATAAGATTGAGAAGGATTCTGTCTTGCCCAAGAATACAGATCTTGGCAGAGCTGACCATAAGGCCAACGGAAGTCATGGAGAGCGTTGTGAAATGTGGGAATTGCTGCAGGTGGCATCTAAAAGGAGATTTATTGAGGATCAAGGCACAGGTCCCCAGAGGACAATCTGTATGTCTGATTCCTTCCTGGTGCTTTTCTTCCTGGTAGAAATAGATGATTGAATTCATCTTTCTCCTGGCAGCTGCTCTCAGAGCCTTACCTTGCCACAGTTCCAGACCCATTCAGGCCATGACTGCCATGTAGATGACACACCTCTCTGCTCATGAATAACTGGCCAAGCCTGAGGTAACCAGGTTTTGGAGCATTGATAATATGAGTTTTTCCTGTGTTGTCTCTAAACATGTTGTTTCATTTTGTCCCCTTGTCATAGGGTCTTCACAGAACCTTGCCTTAGAGGATAAGGAGAGACTCTTGCTCTAGCAACTGTCGACACCAGTGTGCACTAAACAGGGAGGTGAACCTTGGTAGAAGATGGAAAATTTGTTTAGAAAAGGGGATTTTTGGATCAGTGCTTCTGTCTCTGATGCTCTGTTTGATAGGGAACACCCAAGAATATGAGGATTTCTGTATCTAGAGCTTGAAGACAAGCCTTCTCCAGTATTTTGTGCTCTTCCTTAAATGATCACAGTATAGTCTGAGGTCATCTTTCTTCAAAAAGCAATGACTCTACAGGCAGAGAACATAGCTGTAGGTGGAGACTGTTACCTCATACTGTACACTCGGGTGTGTAGGACAGGTTCAGATCTAGCTGCCCAAGCTCCATTTGGAGGACATGTCATTCTTCGTACTGTTCATTCTGAACTATAGATTTTTTTGTTTACTTCTCTAAGACATCTTTCTGTCTTGTGTTTAGTGCTTAGCCCACCAAACCACTGTCCTTCAATTATGGTAACAGTGAATCATTTCTGTGTGCTTACTATATATCATGTAACTTACTATACAGCATGTAACTCATATAAGTTAAGAATTTTTTTCATTTTATCATCACAATCACCTTGGGATTTTACATTTTAGAGATGATGAAATGATCATTTTACAGATGATCAAATGAGCTTTCTGGAGGTGAAGTGACTCTCCCATCTCCCAGAGCAGCAGCTCCCAGCCAGAACTGGCCCTGCCTGCACCCAAGACCTTGGCACAGCAACCAGAGCCGGAAAGAACCAGAAGAGAAGCTTTCAAGGACTCTCAGCCACTTTGTCCCCATTTTTTCTCTTCTCCTGTCCTGCATTTTTCTCCACCTCCAGATACAGGTCGGAATGTGGATGCCTGTTCCCACACAAAAACACTTGGGATTCATTCCTGATACCCCATTTCATCCCGATTTCCCCTGTTTAAACTCAGATCTCACCTACCTGTTTGGTCAGAGAGATGAGTGTTTTAAAATCTCCAAGGAAGGAGGCAGGGACTGTGCCCTCAGAGGATTATTGGTGAAGGGAATTTATGCTTAATTTCAGTTTAGGAGAATGCTGCTGTGTCTCTGCCTAGGACAGGCAGCCCATTGTGGCCCTGGGTGATGAGGGAAGCCCACAGAGACCCAGGATTTGTCACCTGTGGCTGCCAGTGTCTGCAGAGCCAGAATTGAGCTAATCCCATGAAAGGATGGGCGCTGATGGGCAGTTGTATGGTCGGTTGCTATGGGGCTTGTTGATCTCTCAGATTCCAGGTGACAAGATCAATGAATGCTTGACTGGCCCCTTCCCAGCAGGCTCTGGTGGCTGCAAACTGGTTCAGGTGTGGAAGGTCACACTACTTTACCTTTGGTTTTTGTTTGAAAACCAAACAATGAAAGACAGATGAATTCAAGAACTCTACAAGTGGTCAGGCAAGAATTCTCTTCAGGAAAAGGGATGTTTGTGACTCTTCCCCACATTGGCCTTGAAAGGGCCTGGCAGCCAAGTGGCTTTTATTAAAATGTTAAAAAAGTAGAAGATGCTGGTGAGGCTGCAGAGGAAAGGCAATGCTAATACACTGTTGGGCCGAGTGTAAATTTGTTCATGGAAAAATTAATGCAGAAAGCAGTTTGGAGATTTCTGAAATAATTTAAAACAGAACTAACATTCCACCCAGCAATTCCCTGACTGGGCATTTACCCACAGGAAAATAATTGCTCTGCCAAAAACACACATGCTCTTACATGTCCATCATAGCACTATTCTCAGTAGCAAATCCATGGAATGAAGCTAGGTCTCCATCAGCGGTAGACTGGATAAAAGAAATATGGTACATATATACCATAGAATACTATGCAGCCATGAAAAGAATGAAATCTTGTCCTTTGAAGCAACATGGATGGAGCTGGAGACCATAATCCTAAGCAAATTAACATAGGAACGGAGAGCCAAAAACCACATTCTCATGTATGAGTTTGAGCTGAGAATTGGATACACATAGATATAAAGACGGGAACAGTAGACAATACATCTGGTAGAGGGAAGAGAGAAGGAGGTGGAAAGGGTGAAAAACTACCTATTGGGTGCTACGCTCACTGCCTGAGTGATGATATCATTTGTGCCCCAAACCTCAGCATCACACAATATATTCATGTAACAAACCTGCACATGTAGCCCCTGAATCTAAAATAAAAGTTGAAATTATTTTTTTAAAAATGGGGCCTGTGCCAGAAGTGGTGGCTCACACCTGCAATCCCAACACTTTGGATCACTTGAGGTCAGGAGTTCAAAACCAGCCTGGCCAACATGGTGAAACCCTGTCTCTACTAAAAATACAAAAAAATACCAAAAAAAAAAAAAAATAGCTGGTCATGGTGGCGGGTGCCTGTAATCCCAGGTACTTGGGAGGCTGAATCACTTGAACTCAGAAGGCGGAGGTTGTAGTGAGCAGAGATCATGCCATGGCACTCCAGCCTGGCTGGTGTTCAGCCAGAGGGAGATGTTTTGTGTGAAGCCTGAGGTGGGGGCTCTTCATAGCCTCTGTGAGAAGGAGGTCCTAAGCCGTGGCGGTGGACAGAGTTGCAGCTTTCTGCCTCTTTGCCCTTTGGTCTGGACCCACAGGTGAACAGCACCAGCCTCGATCCCGAGCACACGCTCTGGAGACCTTCACATCTCACGTTTCCATGTGAGCAAATGGACTGGGAAAGCTGTGTGGCCTGAGAAAAGGCAACCCCATGGCCTGGCTCTACACAGTATTTTGTCTTTTTTTTTGAATAAGCACTTTTTTTTTCTTTTTTTTGCTTGTTTTGTGTTTTTGGTGGTGGTAGTGGTTTATTTTACACTGACCACGTGGAAGAAATCCCATGGTTGTCTGTGATTTTCATGCCCTGTTTCTGCTGGCAACCCTTCTGAGTGGAGTGACTCAATTTTCTGTGTAAAATGGCCCAGGTAGGAGGTGGAAGCAGCCGTCTGGAAGGCCCCTGGGATCCTTATGTCTGTCTCTTGGCTTCAGGTAGCCAGTTGGGTTTTGTTAGGAATGATCTCAATGGAGACAGAAAACAGTGGAAACTAACACTCCCTGCCCAGCCCTGTTTATATGAAGCGTTTCGTTCTTCCCTTGACTCTTGAGTGATGATGATATTCAGACGAGGCATTGACATTATGGTAAGAAAGGGAAAAAATGTATGTGTCTTGTCTGTGTATCTTTCTACTGGATATATATCTCCAAAAGCAGACAAACCCAAGGCTGTAAGGTGAACTAGGATCTGCATTTTGACTCCAGAAAAACAAAATCCATGTTGAACAAAGTGATGTTTGTATGCAGTGACTTTCTCGGTGACCTGTGTGTATCTGTCCATTGTGTGCAAGCCCTGAGACCTATTTTCCTCTGAAGATAGTGAGTGGTAGCCGTCTCCTCACACGAATCACATCTAGAGCACAGATGGCCCTCTGAAGGTATTTGATCTTACACATTTATTGTTTACCAAACAAGTGTCTGATTCATTCCACAGCATGTGGTGTATTCCACAGCATGTGGATTGCGGTCCCCTGTGTTTTCCGGGAATGCTTTGCTCCATATAGAGGTTTTACTCTACTCATCACTGCAATTTGCACTCTGCTCCGTGGACACTTGAGGTCTGTGCTGTGTTCCCTGTAACTGGAAATGAGCTCTGAACTTGTCTTTTTCCCTTGGCTGCTCCTGGCCCTTGGTACCAGCTCCCAGGGTGTCCATAACCACTTGGGATAGAAGGTGAAAGTGGAATTTCAAATGGAAGCTTCCTTGGATCTTCGGTGACAAGCTTGGATGAGCTATGGACCCAACATGGGCCCTCTCAGAATTGCCAGGAGGAGGCTTTGACAGGTGCCAGATGTGCCATGGGGCCTGCCTCTCTCTGCTGCGTCCAGTGGGTGCAAGTCAGCCAACGTGTGGCCAGTGTGGCTGGATGGTGTCAAAAGCAAGCAAGTTTTATGAAAATGAATCAATCCTCAGTTAATCAAATGGGTGAATCCTGACCCTCTCTAGTTTCTTTCCCTGGTCAGAGTGGGGAGCTGGTGTTAGCTGTGGGATTCACTGTGGCGTCCTACGCCAAAGGCAGAGAAGACGAAAATAAAGTGGGCAGAGCTGGGCTTGATTCCCAAGTCGCAGTCTGGCTCCCGCTATGGTAGGCGGGACATCTCTCTAGCTGCTCACAGAGTTGGAACTAGGGAATTGAGGGAAGAGTTAGGGGGCCAGGGAGATTTACTTGAGTCTGATTTTCCAGGTGAATGAGAAGGGAGGGCTTGGTCCGGGGCTTGGTGCCAACACTTTCCTGGGAGAGGCATGTCATCACCAAAAGCATTTGACATTGTTTTATGTTAGCAATAAGATTCAGTTGGTCAGATTTTTTGGGCTGCCTTGAAGATGCTGACACATTTTTCTGTGCTGTGATTGTTCTGAAGGCAGAGTAGCTCCAACCATTGTGAGAACCCAAATAAAAATCAATACCCCCTCCTCAAAGAACACCGTTCTAAAACACTTTTCTCTGGAAAACAGTGCCCCCTTTCTCAGAAGCTGCTGCTGCTTTTTGGATTCCATCTCTTTGTATGTGCTAATCTAGTGTACCATGGAACACATTTTGGGAGCTGGGGGTTCTGCTAACCTTTAAGGGGGACATTTGTGTCTGATCTGAGATTGGAGGATGCTTTCCAGTGTGAAGGAGTGTGAGGGAGCAGGCACAGACACAGACAGTGAGAGCAGGGTCACTTTACTGGTATAGAGACTGCAGCGGGACAGGGGGTTTAGCTGTTGGCAGCTATCATGTCTTTAATCCAGTCCACATAGTTGTAGACCTTGGTGTAGTCTCCAGGCTTGTTCTTCTGGGCACAGTCATTGTCCCAGGAGACAACACCTTAGAGCTCTCCGTTGCAGGCCACAGGGCCACCATCATCAAGCTGGGGAGAAGAAGGGACAAGTTCTATGAAGAGAGAGATGGAGGAGGAATATAGCTACATTTACTCTGAATCTTAAAAGACCCCCTTCCAGCCAGCTCTGTGACTCCACATCCTTCTCAGGGTGTTGCATTCTCTGTTATTCCTAAATAGACAGCATGCAGCCCAAGGGAGCCTTCCTCATTTCTCCATGGGGGCACTGCAGGGAGCATCCTCTGCCCTGCTACCTTGGGAGTTCAAATCTTTTTCCCGGATGGGGCCTGGATATCAGTGGGAGCCTCAGCATGGGAAGGGGTCAAATCCCCTGGCAAGAATCCTTGTCTCCCTCGAGGAAGCCCATGCAAAACATATTGTCCTTAATCTTTCCCAGGTAACAGGCTTTACGCTTAGCCTGGGTCAGCACAGGAGTATCCAGGCACTGCAGCTCGTCTGGGTAGTCGGCTGTGAGGATCAGGAAGAGATCAAAGAAAGTCAAAATGTGGGTCAGGCCAGAGAAGGAGACAATCTAGGATGGAACATTAAAGAAGAACACTGTCCCTGGAGAGGACTCCAAAACATAAGTCCTGGAAAGGGATTCTGGCTTTTAGTTCCCAGAATGATCATTGTTGAGCCCAAGACATGATCATAGCAAGTTCTCCATTTGTCCTGTCTTTTGATTTTAGGAGCCACATCCTTTATACTTTGCATCTCTCTGGTGCCCAGTGCAGAGCCTGGGGGTAATGGGCATTAGAAATGTGTCTTAAGCCTGGAGGCCAGAGGATTCAAGTTAAGGGGCATAGTTTGTTTTGGAAATTGTGAGGATGAAGGGAAGTAGAAGGACAAAGGTTCTCACTCACTGCCAGAGCTCAGAGTGTTTCCCCAGCCAGAGATGAGGCACACAGTGCCAGGAGCTGGAGGGGCAGTGGGCAAAGAGATGGTGGACACGTAGGCATTGATGATGGCAGGCCTGGAGAGCTTGATCAGCAGGATGTCATTGTCCAGAGTCCTCCAGTTGTATCTGGGGTGGCGGATGGTCTTGGCTGCATTGTTGAACTGTTCCAGTCCCCTGCAGGATTTTGATGTTGTGCTCTCCCAGTCTCACCTGGATGGGGCTGTTGGGCAGGGCAGGCATGGTGAAGACCTTCTCCCACAGCCGGGGCACCCATCCCACCTTCCCCAGGGTCCTCAAGTTCCCTGCTCATGGACAGATCTGGAGGCATGGGGTGGGGTGTGTGGCCATATTGCATAGGCAGGAGAGGGATGTGGGTCAGTGCATGTGTGAGACCCAGGACCTTTCTGCTTCAGAGTTTGGTGGTAGTGAGGTGGGGAAGAGGCAAAGGGATCCCACCAGAGGCTGCTCCTCAACCAGCCTTCCCAGTCTCTTTCCCACAATCTTCACAGTCACTATCACTGTGGGCAAAAGGAGCTCCTTTAAGATTTCCCAGCATTCTTCACCCCAGGCCTTTACTAACTGTGCACAGTGCCTGTTCCTCCCTCCCTTCTTGGCCTGGTGAGCACCACCCTTCTGTGTAATCTAATCCAAGGGTAGCCATAGTATTAGCATCTCCTGGGAACTTGTTAGAAATGTAAATTCTTGGTCCTTACCCCCACCTACTGATCAGAACCTTGGGGATGGGACCCAGTGATTTGTGCCTTAACAAGCCTGCAGGTGGTTCTGACACATACTCAGGTTTGAGAGTTCTTGGTGTAGGCAGCAGTTCTCAGCTCTGTCTATATACTCTACAGTTACCAGAGGTAGAGTGTTAAAGACTCACTGATATTCACCCCCTCTTCCTGAAAATTTTGAGCTCATTGCCCTGAGATAGGACACAGGCATCAGTATTTTTAAAAACTCTTTCTTAGGTGGCTTTAATATGTGGCTACGCAGCAAAAGGTACTTGCCTGCTTTTCCCACTAGCTCTGACCACCCCAAGATCATTCCTGCCTGCTTTTATGACCACAACCCTTGCTGTTTCATGGATTTGTCTGGGTGTGAGAAGTTCCTGTCTTGTGTTCACTCTCTGCTCTGGACAGTCAGCTGCTGCCAACAAGTTTTCTTCTCTACCACCTCTCCCCTCCATCTTACCCAGCCTCAGTACTTCCCTGGGCTGAAGCCAAGCTCGCCCAGGCAGCCTGGCTGAGAGCTTTGCAGTCAGGGGCCCCACACTTATGGTTTATAGCAGTGATCTGCTGACACCACCCACTGTTTGTTAATGAGGGAGCCACTGCAGAAGTGGGAGCCAGAATTCAGGGACACCTGGTAGGGGAGAGAATTCTTCCCACAGGTGTAGCCCCCAATGATCTTGTCATCATCGTCAAAGGGGGCAGCAACTGGAGTGGAGACAGGAAGGGAGAAGGCAAGTCAGTAGCATGTTAGGGGTGGTGCTACCAGCCTGCGGTTGCTTCCTGCTAATTAGAAAACCTTAACAAGTACAGTGAGGCTAGGCAAGGGAGGGAGCACTGCCATCCCTGGTGAGCATCACTGGATGTGTCTTTCAAGTCTCTGTGTCTCTAGGGCACGTAGCTAGGTACTGTGAAGGGGCTCAGATCTCTCCTCGGGTCACCAGGGTAAGGTCGCAAGGAATGTCCTCACAGTCCTTCCAGTGGGATAGGAGTTGGGATGTGGTTGTCTTACCCACTGAATGCCTGTCTCTTTTGTTCAGCACCTGTGTACTTCCCCTGGCTATTTGAGCCCTGCATTGTCAGGATACTTTGGAAAAGCTAGGAAAACCCCCTGGCTGCGTAGACCTGGCCATGACCAGCTTTCCCCATAGCTCCGATCTGTGCAGTCAGGGCAGAGTTGAGGGCAGCCCCAGGCTCACTTCGGCAGAACAAAGGTAGATGTTGTTATTGGCCAATAGGGCAGCAATTCTTAACCTTGGCTGTATGCCTGGAATAGTTAAAAATCACCTGGGAAGCTTAAAAGCCCGGAACACAAGCTGCACCCCAGACAAATGAAGTTAGAATGTCTAGAGCTGAGTCTCTGGCATGAGTAATTTTTCCACCTCCCCAGGTGCATTCGAGGTTAAGAGCAGGTATAGTGGTGCTATTCTGGTGCTGTTGGAGCCAAGCCTGAAGCCTTCTGCTTCATATCATGGGCCAGCCCCACCTGGCCTCCCTTCCCAGCTTCTCCAACTACAGCTCGGATATGGATGAATGACAGTGGTGGGAGTGAAATTAGGGAGAAGTTGAAACAATTGAGGCTTAAAAAGAGCCCAAGGAGGTTGGGAAGTAAAGATGCCAGATGGAGGAAATAGAATATCAGAGCATAGTCTAAAGAAAAGAGGTGGCAAGAATGGAAGGGTATGTGTCTGCTAGGAAAGGGTGTGGGTGGGGCCTGAGGCAGGGCATGGTACTCACTAGCAGCTCCCAAAGGTAAGGATCAGGAGTGGATTCATGGTGGTAGAGTGTGCCTGACTGGTGGTGGAGGACCTGTCTTTACACCTCCCGAGGATCGGGAGAAGAGGTGTCTGTAAGGCGAGGGTCACCACTCCTCTAAGCACAAACAAACCTGCAGCTTTCCCCTTCCCAGGGTCTTGCATCAGTTCGGCTATGTTTGGCCACTCTGTGGGTTTGTGATTCACAGGTGATAAGGAAACTTGCCTTCTGAGAGCAGAGAGGGAGACCGGCTGTTTCCTGCAAGGATGCTGGGATGGGAAAGACAGGGGAAGCCAAGTCCCAGATCACAGAGCTGGGCTTTCTTAGGCCGAGGAGATGAGGGTTAGAAGGAGGAAGAATGGCCTGGCTGTTTAGGAATCTTTTCAACTATTGTGGATGTATTTAACACACTTAAGGAACTGCAAGCGTTGGTAACAAGCTTGGCTTTTCAGTGTCCTGCAGTCCCCGTGAGAGGAGCAAAGTCTTATCTAAGGCTCATGCCTGTGAATATGGAGATGCTTCTCTCTAGTCAGTGTGTGGGAAGGTCAAATCCAAGACTTTGGAGAAAGAGAATTCCAACAATAAGGCATAAGGAGAAGGGAGACTCAGCATTCCTTAGGATTCTGGGCTCCCAGATGGCTCTCCTTCCTACCAAGGCTTAAGGATAGGAAGTGTTTCAAAGAAGGAGGGGGCCCAGGTTATGTAGGAGCTTTCTCGGTGCATCTGGAGGATGGAAATCGAATGGCACACTCCTCCCCTTCTTCAATGTGAAGACATTTGTCTTTCTCAGGTGCATCCTGTCACAGATTTTTTTTTAGGCAGCCTCACGGTTGCCCTGGCAACCTGCACTCAGGGTGATGCAAACTGACCCACCAGCTCGGGGCTGATATCCTGAACCAGAATGACATTGCCCCGATCGGATATCAGAGTTTGGACCATGGTAAATCTGGGTTACATTTTGATCTGAGAATCAGCAGTAGGTAGAGATTTTAGCACATGGTAAATGGGTCACATGTTGGGTTCAATGACAGAGATTTGGAGGGGCGGATCTAGAATTTTCTATCTTAGATGCAGTGAGATTATGCTGGGCTCAGTACAAAGTGAATCTTCCCAGACAATATCCTGATTTGGGCCCTACCAAGGTTACTAAGACACAGTTGTGTAATTGACTGAGGCACAACGTGGCCAGAGCAGTGTGGAGATGGAGATGCTGTCTCCGCTCAAGTCTAATGATGTAAGGAAAGAAGGAGCTTCCTTATGAGGGTGCTTTCCCTTCTCAGCAACTCAGAGCTCAGGTTGGTGATGGGCAGGAGTGAGCAGAGTTCAAGTTTGAATTTTTGAAAGGTAAAAGAATCAGGGATGTTTTGGAGATGGTGAACAAAATGAGAAAAGATCAGAAACCTGGCAGTGAAATTGCATATGGCTAGGGGGCTAGAGGGAGGAAGCAAATGGAAACCACACAGAATTGGAAAAAATGCCAAAGTGGCATCTGTGGAGTTGAGAGGACACAGAGAGTACCTTCAGGTTCAGCTCCAGGAATGGCTGCTGAGCCAGCTTCCCCACAGCCAGGAGACCCACTGCTCAGAGATTCCCTCTCTACCCTGTACCCCCTCTAGTCACTGATGGGCTCATACCTGACACTGCTATCCTTAGATTGTGCATGGTGCCTGACTATTTTACAAGAGTTTTCACATAAGCAACAGTAGTGCATTGCTTTTCGTTTATGCTGAGTTTCGCACTCTAACTTCCCCAAAACATGCTAATTGTGATTTGTGCAGAGTAAAATTATTTACATTTATAGAGGAAGACAATGAGATTCAGAAGGATTCTGTCTTGCCCAAGAATACAGACAGAGCTGATCATGAGGCCAACGGAAGCCATGGAGAGCATTGTGAAGTATGGGAATTGCTGCAGGTGGCATCTAAAAGGAGATTCATTGAGGATCAAGGCAGAGGTCCCCAGAGGACAAACGGTACATTTGATTCCTTCCTGGTCTTTTCTTCCTAGCAGAAATAGATGATTCAATTCATCTTTCTCCTGGCACCTTGTCTCGGAGCCTTACCTTGCCACAGTTCAAGACCCATCCAGGCCATGACCGCCATGTAGATGACACACTTCTCTGCTCACGAATAACTGGATAAGCCTGAGGTAGCCGGGTTTCAGAGCATTGACAATATGGGTTTTTCCTGTGTTGTCCCTAAACACATTGTTTCATTTTGTCCCCTTGTCATGAGGTCTTCACAGAACTCCTGCCTTGGAGGATAAGGAGAGACTCTTGCTCTAGCAACTGTCGACACCAGTGTGCACTAAATAGGGAGGTGAACCTTGGTAGAAGGTGGAAAAATTTTTTGGAAAAGGGGATTTTTGGATCTGTGCTTGTGGTTCTGACTCTCTGTCTGAAAGGGAACACCCAAGAATATGAGGATTTCTGTATCTAGAGCTTGAAAGCTAGCCTTCTCCAGTATTTTGTGCTCTTCATTAAATTATCACACTATAGTCTGAGGTCAGCTTTCTTCAAAAAGGAATGACCTTACAGGCAGAGAACATAGGTGGAGAATGTTACCTCATACAGTAGACTCAGATGTGTAGGATAGGTTCAGATCCAGCCGCCCAAGCTCAATTTGGAGGACATGCCAATCTTGGTACTGTTCATTCTGAACTATAGGTATCTTTGTCTACTTCTCCAAGACATCTTTCTGACTTGTGTTTAGTGCTTAGCACACCAAACCACTGTCCTTCAATTATGATAACAGTGAATCATTTCTGTGTGCTTACTATATACCACGTAACTTCCTATACAGCATGTAACTCATATAAGTTAAGAATGTTTTATTCATTTTGTCATCACAACCACCTATGGGATTGCCCATTTTACAGATGATCAAATGAGCTTTCTGGAGGTGAAGTGACTCTTCCATCTCCCAGAGCAGCAGCTCCCAGCCAGAGCCAGCCTTGCCTGCACTCACGACCTTGGCAAAGCAACCAGAGCTAGAAACAACCTTGAGAGAAGCTTTCAATGACTTTCAGCCATTTTGTCCCCCTTTTTTTTCTCTTCTCCTCTCCTACAATTTTCTCCATCTCCAGGTACATTTCGGGATGTGGATGCCTGTCCCCACACAAAAACACTTGGGATTCACTCCTGATACCTCAGTTCATCCTGATATCCAAACCTTTAAAGTCAGATCTCACCTACGTGTTTGGGTCAGAGAGAGGTGTGTTTTAAAATCCCAGAGGAAGGAGGTAGGGACTGTGCCCTCAGATGATTATTAGTGAAGTGGATTTATGCTTAATTTCAGTTTAAGAGAGTGTTGCTGTGTCTCTGCCTAGAGCAGGCAGCCCATTGTGGTCCTGGGTGAGAAGGGAAGCCCACAGGGACCCAGGGTTTGTCACCTGTGGCTGCCAGTGTCTTCAGAGGCAGAATTGAGCAAATCCCATGAAAGGATGGGCGCTGATGGGCAGCTGTATGGTCGGTTGCTACGGGGCTTGTTGATCTCTCAAATTCCAGGTGACAAGATCAATGCTTGCTTGAGGGGCCCCTTCCCAGCAGGCTCTGGTGGCTGCAAACTGGTTCAGGTGTGGAAGGTCATACCACTTTACCTTTGGTTTTTCTTTGAAAAACAAACAATGAAAGACGGATGAAAACAAGAATTCTACCAGTGGGCAGGCAGGAATTCTCTTCTGGAAAAGGGATGTTTGTGGCTCTTCTCCACATTCACCTTGAAAGAGCTTGGCTGCAGAGTGGCTACTATTAAAATATCAAAAAAACAGAAGATGCTGGTGAGGCTGCAGAGGAAAGGGAACGCTTATACACTGTTGGCCAGAGTGTAAATTAGTTCATGGAAGAATTAATACAGAAAGCAGTTTGAAAATTTCTGAAATAATTTAAAATAGAACTACCTTTCTATGCAGCAATTCCTTTACTGGGCATTTACCCAAAGGAAAATAATTGTTCTGCCAAAAAGACACATGCTGTTGCTTGTGCGTCACAGCACTATTCACAGTAGCAAAGCCGTGGAATGAACCTAGGGGGCCATCAGCATTAGACTGGATAAAGGAAATGTGGTACATATACACCGTGGAATACTATGCAGCCACGAAAAGAATGAAATCATGTCCTTTTCAGCAACATGGATTGATTTAGAGACCATAATCCTAAGGAAATTAACATACGAACAGAAATCAAATATCACATTCTCATGTATAAGTGGGAGCTGAGCATTGGGTACACATGGATATAAATATGGGAACCGTAGACACTGCAACTACTAGAGGGAAGAGAGAAGGAGGGTGGAAAGGGTGAAAAACTACCTATTGGGTACTATGCTCATTGCCTGAGTGATGAGATCATTTGTGCCCCAAAGCTCAGCATCACACAATATACCCATGTAACAAACCTGCACATGTAGCCCCTGAATCTAAAATGAAAGTTGAAATTATTTTTTAAAAATGGAGCCTGGGCCTGGAGCAGTGGCTCACGCCTGTCCTCCCAGCACTTTGGATTACTTCAGGTCAGGAGTTCAAAACCAGCCTGGCCAACATAGTGAAATCCTGTCTCTACTAAAAATCTAAAACAAAACAAAACAAAACAAAAATTAGCTGTGCATGGTGGCTCACACCTGTAATCCCAGCTACTTGAGAGGCTGAATCTCTTGAACCTGGGAGGTGGAGGTTGTAGTGAGCAGAGACCATGCCACGGCACTGCAGTCTGGCTGTAGTTGAGCCAGGAGATGTTTTGTGTGAAGGCTGAGGTGGGGGCTCTTCGGAGCCTCTCTTAGCAGGAGGGCCTAATCCATGGCGGTGGACAGAGTTGCAGTTTTCTGCCTCTTTGTCCTTGGTCTGGACCCACAGGTGAACAGTACCAGCCTCGATCCCAAGCACAGGCTCTGCAGACCTTCACATCTCACAGTTCCATGTGAGCAAATGGACTGGGAAAGCTGTGTGGCCTGAGAAAAGGCAACCCCATGGCCTGGCTCTACACAGTATTTTGTCTTGGATTTTGAATAAGCATTTTTTTGCTTGTTTTGTGTTTTTGGTGGTGGTGGTGGTGGTTTATTTTACACTGACCACTTTGAAGAAATCCCATGGTTATCTATGATTTCTCTGCTGGCAACCCTTCTGATTGGGGTGACTCACTTTTCTCTGTAAAGAGTGTAAGTGGCCCAGGTAGGAGGTGGAAGCAGCTGTCTGGAGGCCATTGGGATCCTTATGTCTGTCTCTTGGCTTCAGGTAACCAGCTGGGCTTTGATAGGAATGATCTGAATGGAGACAGAAAACAGTGGAAACTAACACTCCTCACCCAGCCCTGTTTCTATGAAGTGTTTGGTTCCTCCCTTGACTCTTGAGTGATGATGATATTCAGGCGAGGCCTTGACATTATGGTAAGAAAGGGAAACAATGTATATGTCTTTCTGTGTATCTATCTACTGGATGTATATCTCCAAAAGCAGACAAACCCAAGGCTTTAAGATGAACTAGGGTCTGCCTTTGGACTCCATGAAAACAAAATCCATGTTGAACAAAGTGATGTTTGTATGCAGTGAATTTCTGGGTGATCCGTGTGTATCTGTCCATTGTGTGTGAGCCCTGAGCCCTGTTTTCCTCTGAAGATAGTGAGTGGTAGCCGTCTCCTCACACGAACCACACATCTGGAGCACTGATGGCCCTCTCAAGGTAATTGATCTGACACATTTACTGTTTACCAAACGAGTGTCTGATGCTTACTTGGGTATATTCCACAGCATGTGGACAGCAGTCCCCTGTGTTTGCCAGGAAAGCTGTGCTCCATGTAGAGGTTTTACTCTACTCATCACTGCAATTTGCACGCTGCTCCATGGACACTCGGAGGTCTGAGCTCTGTTTACTAACTAGAATTGTGTTCTGTACTTGTCTGTCTCCCTTGGCTCCTCCTGGCCGTTGGTACCCGCTCCCAGGGGTGTCCACAACTGCTTGGAACAGATGGTGAAGGTGGAATTTCAAAGAGAAACTTGCTTGGATCTTTAGTGACGAGCTTGGATGAGCTATGGCCCCAACATGGGCCCTCTCAGAATTGCCAGGAGGAGGCTTTGGCAGGTGCCACACATGCCGTGGGGCCTGCCTCCCTCTGCTGCATCCAGTGGGTACAGACCAGTCAACATGTGGTCAGAGTGGCTGGATGGGGTCACAGCCCTCAGATGTCTTTCCAGCTACCTTTTTAAAAGATTCTCAAATAACTCACTTGAAGTGTTTCAATGGCAAGCAAGTTTTTTTGAAAATGAATCCTTCCTCAGTTAATTGATCAAATGGGTGAATCCTGACCCTCTCTAGTTTCTTTCCCTGGTCAGAGTAGGGAGCTGGTGTTAGCTGTGGGATTCACTGTGGCGTCCTACCCCAAAGGCAAAGAAGACGAAAATAAAGTGTGCAGAGCTGGGCTTGATTCCCAAGTCGCAGTCTGGCTCCTACTATGGTAGGCTGGACATCTCTCTAGCCTGTTCACAGAGATGGAACTAGGGAATTGAGAGAAGAGTTAGGGGTCCAGGGAGATTTACTTGAGTCTGATTTTCCAGGTGAATGAGAAGGGCGGCTTGGTCCAGGGTTTGGTGCCAACACTTTCCTGGGAGAGGCATGTCATCACCAACAGCGTTTGTCATTATTGTTGTATGTTAGCAATAAGATTCAGCTGGTCAGATTTTTTGGGCCACCTCGAAGATGCTGACACATTTTCTGTGCTATGATTGTTCTGAAGGCAGAGTAGCGGTAACCACTGTGAGAACCCAAATAAAAATCAATGCCCCCCTAAAGACCACCTTCTGAAACACTCTTTCCTCTGGAAAACAGTGCCCTGCTTTCACCCAAGCTTCTTATTATTTTTGGATTCCATCTCTTTGTATGTGCTAATCTAGTGTACTATGGAACACATTTTGGGAGCTGGGGGCTCTGCTTATATTTAAGGGAGACAGCCCTGTCTGACCTGAGACTGGAGGATGCTTTCCAGTGTGGAGTGTGAGGCAGCAGGCACAGACACAGACAGTGAGAGAAGGGTCACTTTATTGGTATTGAGACTGCAGAGGGACCGGGGGCTTTAGCTGTTGGCTGCTATGGTGTCCCTAATCCAGTCCACATAGTTGTAGACCTTGGTGTAGACTCCAGGCCTATTCTTCCGGGCGCAGCCATAGCCCCAGGAGACAACTCCTTGGAGCTGTCCATTGCAGACCACAGGGCCACCAGAGTCACGCTGGGGAGAAGAAGGGACAAGTTGTATGAAGAGAGAGATGGAGGAGGAATATAGTTACATTTACTCTGAACATTAAAAGATCCCTTTCCAGCCAGCTCTGTGGCTCCATGTCCTTCTCATGGTGGCCCATTCTCTGTTCTTCCTAAGCAGACAGTATGCAGCCCAAGGGATCCTTCCTCAGTTCTCCATGGGGGCACGGCAGGGAGGCTCCTTAGCTTCCCACCTTGAGAGTTCAAATCTTTTTCCCGGGTGGGGCCTGGGTATTGGTGGGAGCCTCAGCATGGGAAGGGTTGTTCAAATCACCTGGCAGGAATCCTTGCCTCCCTCAAGGAAGCCCACGCAGAACATGTTGCTGGTAATCTTTCCAGGGTAGGAAGCGTCACACTTAGCCTGGGTCAGCACAGGAGCGTCCAGGCACTGCAGCTCATCTGGGTAGTCGGCTGTGAGGATCAGGAAGAGATCAATAAAGTAGAAATGTGGGTCAGGCTTTAGAAGGAGACAATAATCTAAGATGGAACATTGAAGAGGAACACTGCCCTGGACAGGACTCCAAAACATAAGTCCTGGCAAGGGACTCTGGCTTTTAGTTCCCAACATAATCATTGTTGAGCCCCTCCCAAGACGTGATTATAGCAAGTTCTCCATTTGTCTTGTCTTTTGATTTTAGGGGCCAAGTCCTTGAGACTTTGCATCTCTCTTGTGTGCAGTGCAGAGCCTGTGTGTAATGGTCACTGGAAATGTGTTTTAAGCCTGGAAGTGAGAGGATTCAAGGTAAATGGCATACTTTGTTCTGCAAATTGTGAGGATGGAGGGAAGTAGAAGGACAAAGGGTCCCACTCACCACCAAAGCTCAGAGTGTTGCCCCAGCCAGAGATGAGGCACTCAGTGCCAGCGGCTGCAAGGGCAGAGGGCAGAGAGATGGTGGACACACGGGCATTGATGATGGCAGGCGTGGAGAGTTTGACCAGCATGATGTCATTGTCCAGAGTCTCATTGTTGTATTTGGGGTGGCGGATGATCTTGGCTGCATGGATGAACTGCTCATTCCCCTCCAGGACTTTGATATTGTGCTCTCCCAGTCTCACCTGGATGCGGCTGATGGGCAGGGCAGGCATAGTGAAGACCTTATCCCACAGTCGGGGCACCCATCCCACCTTCTCCAGCATCCTCAAGCTCCCTGTTTATGGACAGGTCAGGAGGCATGTGTTGGGTGTGTAGCCATATCGCATGGGTAGGAGAGGGATGTGGGTCAGTATAGGTATGAGACCCAGGACCTTTCTGTTCCAGCTGTTGGTGGTAGTTGGTTGGGGAAGAGTCAAAGTGATCCCACCAGAGGCTGCTCCTCAACCCAGTCTCTTTCCCACAATCTCCATAGTCAATAGCACTATGGGCACAAGGAGCTACTTGACATTTTCCCAGCATTCTTCACCCCAGGTGTTTGCTAGTTGTGCACAGTGCCTGTTCCTCCCTCCCTTCTTGTCCTGGTGAGCACCACCCTTCTGTGTAATCTAATCCAAGGGTATCCATAGCATTAGCATCTCCTGGGAACTTGTTAGAAATGTAAATTCTTGGTTCTTACCCCCACCTACTGATCAGAACGTTGGGGATGGGACCCAGTGATTTGTGCCTTAACAAGCCTGCAGGTGGTTCTGACACATACTCAGGTTTGAGAGTTCTTGGTGTAGGCAGCAGTTCTCAGCTCTGTCTATATACTCTACAGTTACCAGAGGTAGAGTGTTAAATACTCACTGATATTCACACCTTCTTCCTGGAAATTTTGAGTTAATTGCCCTGGGATAGGACATAGGCATCAGTATTTCTAAAAACTCTTTCTTAGGTGACTTTAATGTGTAGCTAACCAGCAAAAGTACTTGCCTGCTTTTCTCACTAGCTCAGTCCACTCCAAGATCATTCCTGCCTGCTTTTATGACCACAACCCTTGCTGTTTCATGGATTTGCCTGGGTGTGAGGGGTTCCTGTCTTGTGTTCACTCTCTGCTCTGGACAGTCAGCTGCTGCCAACAAGTTTTCTTCTCTACCACCTCTCCCCTCCATCCTACCCAATCTCAGTACTTCCCTGGGCTGAAGCCAAGCTCGCCCAGGCAGCCTGGCTGAGAGCTTTGCAGTCAGGGGCCCCACACTTACGGCTTGTAGCAGTGAGCTGCTGACACCACCCACTGTTTGTTAATGAGGGAGCCACCGCAGAAGTGGGAGCCAGAATTCAGCGACACTTGGTAAGGGAGAGAATTCTCTTCACAGGTGTAGCCCCCAACGATCTTGTCATCATCGTCAAAGGGGGCAGCAACTGGAGTGGAGATGGAAAGGGAGAAGGCAAGTCAGTAGCATGTTAGGGGTGGTGCTACCAGCCTGCGGTTGCTTCCTGCTAATTAGAAAACCTTAACAAGTACAGTGAGGCTAGGCAAGGGAGGGAGCACTGCCATCCCTGGTGAGCATCACTGGATGTGTCTTTCAAGTCTCTGTGTCTCTAGGGCACGTAGCTAGGTACTGTGAAGGGGCTCAGATCTCTCCTCGGGTCACCAGGGTAAGGTCGCAAGGAATGTCCTCACAGTCCTTCCAGTGGGATAGGAGTTGGGATGTGGTTGTCTTACCCACTGAATGCCTGTCTCTTTTGTTCAGCACCTGTGTACTTCCCCTGGCTATTTGAGCCCTGGATTGTCAGGATACTTTCCCTAAGCTAGGAAAACCCCTTGGCTGTGTAGACCTGGCCATGACCAGCTTCCCTGTCAGCTCAGATGTGTGCAGTCAGGGCAGAGGTGACAGCAGCCCCCAGGTTCACTTCGGAAGAACATAGGTAGATGTTGTTATTGGCCAATAGAACAGCAATTCTTAACCTTGGCTGCATGCCTGGAATGTTAAAAATCACCTAGGAAGCTAAAAGCTTAGTACACAGGCTACACCCCCAGAAACATGAAGTTAGAACTTCTAGAGTTTAGTTTCTGGCATCAGTAATTTTTCAACCTCCCCAGGTGCATTCGAGGTTAAGAGCAGGTATAGTGGTGCTATTCTGGTGCTGTTGGAGCCAAGCCTGAAGACTGCTGCTTCATTTCATGGGCCAGCCCCACCTGGTCTCCCAGTTTTACCAACCACAGTGCAGATATGGATGAATGACAGTGGTGGGAGTGAAGTCAGGGAGAAGGTGAAACAGGTGAGGCTTAAAGAGAGCCCAAGGAGGATGGGAATTAGAGAAACCAGATGGAGGAAATACAATATCAGAGCACATCAAAAGAGGAGAGGTAGCAAGAATGGAAGGGCCTGTGTCTGCCAGGAAGGATGGTGGGTGGGGCCTGAGAAGGGGCATGAAATTCACCAGTAGCTCCCACAAAGGCAAAGATCAGGAGTGGATTCATGGTGGTAGAGAGTGCCTGACTGGTGGTGGAAGGCCCATCTTTATACCTCCCGAGGATCGGTAGAGGAGGTGTCTGTGAGGTGAGGGTCACAGTACAGTTTCCTCGCAGTACAAACACACCTGCAGCTTTCCCCTTCCCCGGGTCTTGCATCAGCTCGGCTAAGTTTGGCCACTCTGTGGGTTTGTGATTCACAGGTGATAAGGAAACTTGCCTTCTCAGAGCAGAGAGGGAGACCGGCTGTTTCCTAAAAGGATGCTGGGATGGGGAAGACAGGGGAAGCCAAAGCCGGATCACACAGCTGGGCTTTCTTAGGCCAAGGAGATGAGGGTTAGAAGGAGGGAGAATGGCCTGGCTGTTTAAGAATCCTTTTAACTATTGGGGATGTATTTAATGTACTTAAGGAAGAGCAAGCGTTGGTAACAAGCTTGGCTTTTCAGTGTCCTGGAGCCCCAATGAGAGGAGCAAAGTCTTATCTAAGGCCTATTCCTGTGAACATGAAGATGCTTCTCTCCAGTCAGTGTGCGGGAAGGTCAAATCCAAGGCTTTGGGGAACGAGAATTCCAACACAAAGGGGTAAGGAGAAGGGAGACTCAACATTCTATACGATTCTGGGCTTCCAGGTGGTTCTCCTTCCTACTAAGGCTCAAGGATGGGAAGTGTTTCAAAGAAGCAGGGGGCACAGGGTAGGTAGGAGCTTACTCAGTACATTTGGAGGATGGAAAACCAATGGTGCACTCCTCCCCTTTTTCAATGTGAAGACATTTGTCTGTCTCATGTGCATCCTGTCATAGGTTCTTTTTATGTAACCTCACGGTGGCCCGGCAACCTGCACTCAGCATGATGCAAAGTGACCCACCTGTTCGGGGCTGACAGCATTCACCAGAATAACATGCCCCTGATCAGATGTCAGAGTTTGGACCATGGTAAACCTGGGTTATGATCTGATCTGAGAATGAGCAGTAGGTAGAGATATAAGCACATGGTAATTGGGTCACATATTGGGTTCAGTAACGAAGATGTGGAGGGGTGGGTCTAGAATTTTCTATTTTATATGCAGTGAGATTATGCTGGGCTCAGTACAAAGTGAATCTTCTCAGAGAATATCCTGATTTGGGCTCTACCAAGGCTACTAAGACACAGTTGTGTAATTGACTGAGACATAACCTGGCCAGAGCAGTGTGGAGATGGAGATGCTGTCTGCGCTCAAGTCTAATGATGTAAAGAAAGGAGGAGCTTCCTTATGAGTGTGCTTTCCCTTCTCAGCAACTCTGAGCTCAGGTTGGTGATGGGCAGGAATGAGCAGAGCTCAAGTTTGAATTCCTTGAAAGGTAAAGGAAACAGTTATGTTCTGGAGATGGTGAACAAAATGAGAGAACTCAGAAATTTGGTGGTGCAATTGAACATGGCCAGGGGACTAGAGGGAGGAAGCAAATGGAAACCAGAGACAATTGGAGAAAATGCCAAAGTGGAGCCCGTGGAGTTCAGAGGACACACAGAGAACCTCCGGGTTTAGCTCCTGGCATGGCCGCCAAGCCAGCTTCCCCACAGCCAGGAGATCCACTGCTCAGAGATACCCTCTCCACCTGTACCCCCTCTAAATGGTTTCCATTTGCTTCTTCCCTCTAGCCCCCGGCCCTGTCCAATTGCACCACCAAATTTCTGAGTCTCCCCATGACAAGGGGACAAAATGAAACAACATATTTAGGGACAACAAAGGAAAAGCCCATATTATCAATGCTCCAAAACCTGGCTACCTCAGGCTTGGCCAGTTATGCCTGACCAGAGAGGTGTGTCATCTACATGGCAGTCATGGCCTGG
Source organism: Macaca nemestrina (assembly GCF_043159975.1). NCBI lineage: Eukaryota > Metazoa > Chordata > Mammalia > Primates > Cercopithecidae > Macaca > Macaca nemestrina. The sequence continues at coordinate 16,041,014 of NC_092128.1, forward strand.
ATGGGTCATAGAACTCCTGCCTTAGAGGATAGGGAGAGACTCTTGCTGTAGCAACTGTAGACACCAGTGTACACTAAACACGGAGGTGAACCTTGGTAGAAGATGGAAAAAATTTTTGGAAAAGGAGGTTTTTGGATTAGTGCTTGTGGCTCTGACTCTGTGTCTGGAAAGTAACACCCATAAATATGAGGATTTTCTGTATCTAGAGCTTGAAGACTAGCCTTCTCCAGTATTTTGTGCTCTTCCTTAAATGATCACAGTACATTCTGAGGTCATCTTTCTTCAAAAAGGAATGACCTTGCAGGCAGAGAATGTAGCTGTAGGTGGAGACTGTTACCTCATACTGTAGACTCAGATGTGTAGGATAGGCTCAGATCCAGCTGCCCAAGCTCAATTTGGAGAACATGCCATTCTTGGTACTGTTCATTCTGAACTACAGATTTCTTTGTCTACTTCTCTAAGATACCTTTCTGTCTTGTGTTTAGTGCTTAGCACACCAAACCACTGTCCTTCAATTATGATAACAGTGAATCATATCTGTGTGCTTACTATATACCACATAACTTACTATACAGCAGGTAACTCATATAAGTTAAGAATGCTTTTTTCACTTTATCATCACAACCACCTTGGGATTTTACATTTTACAGATGATCAAATGATCATTTTACAGATGATCGAATGAGTTTTCTGGAGGTAAAGTGACACTTCCATCTCCCAAAGCAACAGCTCCCAGCCAGAGCCGGCCCTCCCTGCACTCAAGACCTTGGCACAGCAACCAGAGCTGGAAAGAACCATGAGAGAAGCTTTCAATGACTTTCAATCACTTTGTCCCCCATTTTTTGTCTTCTCTCCTGCATTTTTCTCCATCTCCAGGTACAGTTTGGGATGTGGATGCCTGTCCCAACACAAAAACACTTGGGGATTCACTCCTGATACCCCAATTCATCCCGATTTTCCTCCATTTAAAGTCAGACTCACCTACCCGTTTGGTCAGAGAGAGGTGTGTTTTAAAATCCCCAAGGAAGGAGGCAGGGACAGTGCCCTCAGATGATTATTGGTGAAGGGAATTTATGCCTCATTTCAGTTTAAGAAAATGTTGCTGTGTCTCTGCCCAGGACAGGCAGCCCATTGTGGCCCTGGGTGAGGAGGGAAGCCCACAGAGACCCAGGGTTTGTCACCTGTTGCTACCAGTGTCTGCAGAGCCAGAATTGAGCTAATCCTGTGAAAGGATGGGCGCTGATGGGCAGTTGTATGGTCAGTTGCTATCGGGCTTCTTGATCTCTCAAATTCTAGGTGACAAGATCAATGCATGCTTGAGGGACCCTTCCCAGCAGGGACTGGTGGCTACAAACTGGTTCAGGTGTGGAATGTCATACTACTTTACCTTTGGTTTTTCTATGAAAACCAAACAACGAAAGACAGATGAATTCAAGAACTCTACCAGTGTGCAGGCAATAATTCTGTTCGAGAAAAGGGAGGTTTGTGGCTCTTCCCCACATTGGCCTTGAAAGAGCTTGGCTGCAGGGTGGCTATTATTAAAATGTCAAAAAAATGGAAGATGCTGTTGAGGCTGCAGAGGAAAGGGAACGTGTGTACACTGTTGGCCCGAGTGTAAATTAGTTCATGGAAAAAGTAATGCAGAAAGCACTTTGGAGATTTCTGAAATAATTTAAAACAGAACTATGATTCCACCCAGCATTCCTTTACTGGGCATTTACTCAAAGGAAAATAATTGTTCTGCCAAAAAGAGTTGCTCTTGCATATCCGTAACAGCACTATTCACCGTAGCAAAGCCATGGAATCAACCTAGGTGGCCATCAGCGGTAGACTGGATAAAGGAAATGTGGTACATATACACCGTGGAATACTATGCAGCCATGAAAAGAATGAAATCATGTTATTTGCAGCAACATGGATGGAGGTGGAGACCATAATCCTAAGCAAATTAACATAGGAACAGAAAGCCAAATATCACATTCTCATCTATAAGTGCGAGCTGAGCATTGGGTATACATGGGTATAAAGATGGGAAGAGTAGACATTGCAACTACTAGAGGGAAGAGAGAAGGAGGGTGGAAAGGGCTGAAAAACTACCTATTGGGTGCTATGCTCACTGCCTGAGTGATGAGATCATTTGTGCCCCAAACCTCAGCATCACACAATATACCCATGTAACAAACCTGCACATGTACCCCCTGAATCTAAAATAAAAGTAGAAATTATTATTTTTTTTAAATGGGTCCTGGGCCAGTAGCAGTAGCTCATGCCTGTAATCCCAACACTTTGGATTACTTGAGGTCAGGACAACAAAACCAACCTGGCCAACATGGTGAAACCTTGTTTCTACCAAGAATACAAAAAAAAAAAAAAAAAAAAAATTAGCTGGGCATGGTGGCAGGTGCCTGTAATCCTAGGTACTTGGGAGGCTGAATCACTTGAACCCGGGAGGCAGAGGCTGTAGTGAGGAGAGACAATGCCACGGCACTCCAGCCTGGTTGTGGTGATTCAGAAGGAGGTTTTGTGTGAAGGCTGAAATGGGGGCTCTTCAGAGCCTCTGTGGGAAGGAGGGCACAAGCCATGGTGGTGGACAGAGTTGCAGCTTTCTGCTTCTTTGCCCTATTGTCTGGACCCACAGGTGAACAGTAGCAGCCTCGATCCCGACCACACACTCTGGAGACCTTCACATCTCATGGTTCCATGTGAGCAAATGGACTGGGAAAGCTGTGTGGCCTGAGAACATGCAACCACATGGCTTGCCTCTCACTCAGTATTTTGTCTTGGATTTTGAATAAGCATTTTTTTGCTTGTTAGGTGTTTTTGTTGGTAGTGGTAGTGGTTTATTTTACACTGAACACTTGGAAGAAATGCCATGGTTATCTGTGATTTTCATGCCCTGTTTCTGCTGACAACCCTTCTGAGTGGGGTGACTCACTCTCCTGTGTAAAGAGTCTACGTGGCCCAGGTAGGAGGTGGAAGCAGGCATCTGGAGGCCATTGGTATACTTATGTCTGTCTCTTGGCTTCAGGTAACCAGCTGGGCTTTGATAGGAATGATCTGAATGGAGACAGAAAACAGTGGAAAATACCACTCCCTGCCAAGTCCTGTTTATATGAAGCATTTGGTTCTTCCCTTGACTCTTGAGTGATGATGACATTCAGACGGGATACTGACATTATGGTAAGAAAGGGAAAAAGTGTAAGTTTCTTCTCTATTTGACTACTGTATATATTTCTCCATAAGCCGACAAACTCAAGGCTGTAAGGTGAACTAGGGTCTGCGTTTGGATTCCATAAAAACCAAATCCGTGTTGAACAAACTAATGTTTTTATGCAGTGACTTTCTGGGTAAACCGTGTGTATCTGTCATTGTGTGTGAGCCCTGAGCCCTGTTTTCCTCTGAAGGTAGTAAGTGGTAGCCGTCTCCTCACATGAATCACATCTGGAGCACAGAGGCCCTCTTAAGGTAATTGATCTGACACATTTACTGTTTACCAAACACTGTCTGATGCATACTTTGGGTGTATTCCACAGCACGTGGACTGTGGTCCCCTGTGTTTGCCAGGAATGCTATGCTCCATGTAGAGGTTTTACTCTACTCATCACTGCAGTTTGCACGCTCCTTCATGGACACTTGGAGACCTGTGCTCTGTTCCCTGTAACTGGAAGTGTGCTCTGAACTTGTCTGTCTCCCTTGGCTGTTCTTGGCCCTTGGTACCAGCTCCCTGGGGTGTCCACAAGCACTTGGGACAGAAGGTGAAGGTGGAATTTTAAAGAGAAGCTTGCTTGGATCTTCAGTGACAACCTTGACAAGCTACGGCCCGAATATGGGCCCTCTCAGAATTGTCAGGAGGAGGTTTTGCAGGTGCCACAGGTGCAATGGGCCCTGCCTCCCTCTGCTGCGTCCAGTGGGTGCAAGCCAGCCAACGTGTGGCCAGAGTGGCTGGACAGTGTCACAGCTTTCAGATGTCTTTCCTTCTACCTTTTTAAAAGAGTCCCAAATAACTCACTTGAAGTGTTCAATGGCAAGCAAGTTTTATGAAAATGAATACTTCCTCAGTTAATTGACCAAATGGGTGAATCCTGACCCTCTCTAGTTTCTTTCCCTGGTCATAGTCATAGTGGGGAGCTGGTGTTGGCTGTGGGATTCACTGCAGCGTCCTACCCCAAAGGCAAAGAAGATGAAAATGAAGAGTGCAGAGCTGGGCTTGATTCCCAAGTCACAGTCAGGCTCCCGCTATGGTAGGCGGGACATCTCTCTAGCTGCTCACAGAGATGGAACTAGGGAATTGAGGGAAGAGTTAGGGGGCCAGGGAGATTTACTTGAGTCTGATTTTCCAGGTGAATGGGAAGGGGGGCTTTGTCCAGGGTTTGGTGCTGACACATTCTTGGTAGAGGCACGTCATCACCAATGGCATTTGTCGTTGTTGTATGTTAGCAATAAGATTCAGCTGGTCAGATGTTTTGGGCCACCTTGAAGATGCTGACACATTTTCTCTGCTGTGATTGTTCTGAAGGCAGAGTAGCTGTAACCACTGTGAGAAGCCCAAATAAAAATCAATACCCCCCGCCAAAGACCACCGTTCTGAAACACACTTTTCTCTAGAAAACAGTGCCCCCCTTTCTCCCAAGCTTCTTATTTTTGGATTCCATCTCTTTGTACGTGCTAATCTAGTGTACCATGGAACACATTTTGGGAGCTGGGGGCTCTGCCTACCTTTAAGGGGGACTGTCGTGTCTGACCTGAGATTGGAGGATGCTTTCCAGTGTGAAGGAGTGTGAGGGAGCAGGCACAGACACAGTGAGAACAGGGTCATTTTATTGGTATAGAGACTGCAGAGGGACCGGGGGCTTTAGCTGTTTGCAGCTATGGTATTCTTAATCCAGGTCAAATAGTTGTAGACCTTGGTGTAGACTCCAGGCTTGTTCTTCTGGGCACAGCCATCGCCCCAGGAGACAATTCCTTGGAGCTGTCCGTTGGAGACAACAGGGCCACCAGAGTCACCCTGGGGTGAAGAAGGTACAAGTTGTATGGAGAGATGGAGGAGGAATATAGCTATATTTACTCTGAACCTTAAAAGACCCCTTTCCAGCCAGCTCTGTGGCTCCACGTCCTTCTCATGGTGGCCCATTCTCTGTTCTTCCTAAGCAGACAGCATGCAGCCCAAGGGAGCCTTCCTCACTTCTCCCTGGGGGCACCACAGGGAGCATCCTTAGCCCCACCACCTTGGGAGTTCAAATCTTTTTCTCGGGTGGGGCCTGGGTATCAGTGGGAGCCTCTGCATGGGAAGGGTTGTTCCAATCACCTGGCAGGAATCCTTGCCTCCCTCAAGGAAGCCCGCACAGAACATGTTGCTGGTAATCCTTCCAGGGTAGGAGGCTTCACACTTAGCCTGGGTCAGTACAGGAGCTTCCAGGCACTGCAGCTCATCTGGGTAGTCGGCTGTGAGGATATGGAAGAGAACAAAGAAAGTCGAAATGTGGGTCAGGCTTTAGAAGGAGACAATAATCTAGGATGGAACATTGAAGAGGAACATTGCCTCTGGGGAGGACTCCAAAACATAAGTCCTGGAAAGGGATTCTGGTTTTAGTTTCCAGAATGATCACTGTTGAACCCCTCCAAGACGTGATCATTGCAAGTTCTCCATTTGTCCTGTCTTTTGATTTTAGGAGTCAAGTCCTTGAGACTTTGCATCCTCTGGTGCCCTGTGCAGAGCCTGTGTATTATGGGCACTAGAAATGCATCTTAACCCTGGAGGCGAGAGGATTTAAGTTAAGGGGCATGCTTCATTCTGGAAATTGTGAGGATGGAGGGAAGTAGAAGGACAAAGGGTGCCACTCACCACCAGAGCTCAGAGTGTTGCCCCAGCCAGAGATGAGACACTTGGCGCCAGCAGCTGGAGGGGCGGTGGGCAGAGAGATGGTGGACACACGGGCATTGATGACGGCAGGTGAGGAGAGCTTGATCAGCAGGATGTCATTGTTCAGAGTATTCCTGTTATAATTGGGGTGTTGGATGATCTTGGCTGCATTGATGAACTGCTCAGTTCCCTCCACGACTTCGATGTTGTGCTCTCCCAGTCTCACCTGGATGCGGCTGATGGACAGGGAAGGCATGGTGAAGACCTTCTCTCACAGCCGGGGCACCCATCCCACCTTCCCCAGGGTCCTTAAGCTCCCTGCTCGTGGACAACCCTGGAGGGATCAGGTGGGCTGTGTAGCCATATCACATGGGCAGTAGAGGGATGTGGGTCAGTGCAGGTGTGACACCCAGGACCTTTCTGCTTCAGAGGTTGGTGGTAGTGAGGTGGGGAAGAGGCAAAGGGATCCCAACGGAGGCTGCTCCTCAACCAGCCTTCCCAGTCTCTTTCCCACAATCTCCACAGACACTAGCACTGTGGGCACAAGGAGCTCCTTGTAGTTTTCCCAGCATTCTTCACCCCAGGCCTTTGCTAACTGTGCACAGTGCCTGTTCCTCCCTCCCTTCTTGGCCTGGTGAGCACCACCCTTCTGTGTAATCTAATCCAAGGGTAGCCACAGCATTAGTATCTCCTGGGAACTTGTTAGAAATGTAAATTCTTGGTCCTTACCCCCACCTACTGATCAGAACCTTGGGGATGGGACCCAGTGATTTGTGCCTTAACAAGCCTGCAGGTGTTTCTGGTGCATACTCAGGTTTGAGAGTTCTTTGCCTAGGCAGAGTTTCTCAGCTCTGTCTATGCACTCTACAGTTACCAGAAGTAGACTGTTATATACTCAGATATTCACACCCTCTTTCTGAAAATTTTGAGTTAATTGCCCTGGGATGGGACAGAGGCATTAGTATTTTTGAACTCTTTCTTAGGTGGCTTTATTGTGTAGCTAACCAACAAAAGGTACTTGCCTGCTTTTCTCACTAGCTCTGACCACCCCAAGATCATCCCTGCCTGCTTTTATGACCACAACCCTTGCTGTTTCATGGATTTGCCTGAGTGTGAGAGGTTCCTGTCTTGTGTTCACTCTCTGCTCTGGAGAGTCAGCTGCTGCCAACAAGTTTTCTTCTCCACCACCTCTCCCCTCCATCTTACCCAGCCTCAGTATTTCTCTGGGCTGAAGCCATGCTCCACCAGGCAGCCTGGCTTGGAGCTTTGCCGTCAGGGGCCCCACACTTACGTCTTGTAGCAGTGACCTGCTGACACCACCCACTGTTTGTTAATGAGGGAGCCACCGCAGAAGTGGTAGCCAGAATTCAGGGACACCTGGTAGGGGAGAGAATTCTTCCCACAGGTGTAGCCCCCAACGATCTTGTCATCATCGTCAAAGGGGGCAGCAACTGGAGTGGAGACGGAGGGGAGAAGGCAAGTCAGTAGCATGTTAGGGGTGCTGCTCCCAGCCTGCAGTTGCTTCCTTCTAATTAGAAATGGTTCACAAGCACAGTGACGCTAGGCAAGGAAGGGAGCGCAGCCACCCATGGTGAGCATCACTGGATGTGTCTCCCAAGTCTCTGTGTCTCCAGGGCACGTTGCAAGGTACCCAGTGGGGCTCAGACCTCTCCTGGGGTCACTAGGCTGAGGTCGCAATGAATGTCCTCACAATGCTTTCAGTGGGATAGGAGTTGGGATGTGATTGTCTCACCCACTGAGTGCTTCTCTCTTTTATTCATGAGCTGTGTACTTTTCCTGGCTATTTGAGTCCTGGACTGTCAGGATACTTTGGCCAAGCTAGGAAAACCCCCTGGCTGTGGAGAACTTGCCATGACCAGCTTCCCCCATAGCTCAGATCTGTGCAGTTAGGGCCGCGTTTAGGGCAGCCCCCAGGTTCACTTCGACAGAACAAGGGTAGATGTTGTTATTGGCCAATAGTATAGCAATTCTTAACCTTGGCTGTATGCCTGGAAATATTAAGAATCACCTGGGATGCTTAAAAGCCCAGAACACAAGCTGCCCCCCCAACAAATGAAGTTAGAATGTCTAGAGCTGAGTCTCTGGCATGAGTAATTTTTCAACCTCCCCACGTGCATTCGAGGTTAAGAGCAGCTCTAGTGGTGCTATTGTGGTGCTGTAGGACCCAAGCCTGAAGCCTGCTGCTTCATTTCTTGGGCCAGCCCCACCTGACCTCCTTTCCTAGCTTTTCCAACCACAGCTCGGATAATGATGAACAACAGTGGTGGGAGTGAAATCAGGGAGAAGTTGAAACAGGAGAGCCTTAAAGAGAGCCCATACAGGATGGGAACTAGAGATGCCATATGGAGGAAATAAAATATCAGAGCACAGTCAAAAGGGGATAGGTAGCAAGAATGGAAGGGCATGTGTCTGCCAGGAGATGGTGTGCGTGGAGCCTAAGGCAGGGCATGATACTCACCAGCAGCTCCCACAAAGGTAAGGATCAGGAGTGGATTCATGGCAGTACAAAGTGCCTGACTGGTGGTGGAGGACCCATCTTTATACCTCCCGAGGATTGGGAGAGGAGGTGTCTGTGAGGTGAAGGTCACCACTCCTCTCAGCACAAACACACCTGCAGCTTCCCAGGGTCTTGCATCAGCTCGGCTATGTATGGCCACTCTGTGGGTTTGTGATTTAAAAGTGATAAGGAAACTTGCCTTCTGAGAGGAGAGAGGGTGATTGGCCATTTCCTACAAGGATGGTGAGATGGGGAAGACAGGGAAAACCAAGCCCCGGATCACACAGCTGGGCTTTCTTAGGCCCAGGAGATGAGGCTTAGAAGGAGGGAAAATGGCCTCGCTATTTAGGAATCCTTTTATCTATTGGGGATGTATTTAATGTTCTTAAGGAAGGACAAGCGTTGGTAACAACCTTGGCTTTTCAGTGTCCTGGAGCCCCCAAGAGAGGAGCAAAGTCTTATCTAAGGCTCATTCCTGTGAAAATGAAGATGCTTCTCTCCAGTCAGTGTGCGGGAAGGTCAAATCCAAGACTTTGGGAACAAGAATTCCAACACTAAGGGATAAGGGGAAGGGAGACTCACATTTCATAGGATTCTGGGCTTCCAGATGGCTCTCCTTCCTACCAAGGCTTAAGGATGGGAAGTGTTGCAAAGAAGGAGGGGCACAGGTTAGTTAGGTTGCTCAGTGCATCTGGAGGATGGAAAACCGATAGCACACTCCTCCCGTTCTTCAATGTGAAGACATTTGTCTGTCTCATGTGCATCATGTCATAAGTTCTTTTCATGCAGCCTCATGGTTGCCCTGGCAAGCTGCACTCAGGGCAATGCAAACTGACCCACCTGGTCAGGGCTGTCAGCCTGAACCACAATGGCATGCTAGAGTTTCGACCATGATCAATCTGGGTTATGATCTGATCTGAGAATCAGCAGTAGGTAGAGATTACATGGTAAATGGGTCACATATTGGGTTCAAAAAAGAAGATGTGGAGGGGCGGATCTAGAATTTTCTATCTTAGATGCTGTGAGATTATGCTGGGCTCAGTACAAAGTGAATCTTCCCAGACAATATCCTGATTTGGACCCTAGCAAGGTTGCTAAGACACAGTTGTGTAATTGACTGAGGCACAACTTGGCCAGAGCAGTGTGGAGATGGAGATGCTGTCTCCGCTCAAGTCTAACGATGTAAGAAAAGAAGAAGCTTCCTTATGAGAGTGCTTTCCCTTCTTAGCAACTCAGAGCTCGGGTTGGTGATGGGCAGGAGTGAGCAGGGTTCAAGTTTGAATTCTTTGAAAGGTAAAAGAAGGAGAGATGTCCTGGAGATGGTGAACAAAATGAGCAAAGCTCAGAAACTTGGTGGTGAAATTGGACATGGCCAGGGGGATAGAGGGAGGAAGCAAATGGAAACAAGAGGGAATTGGAAAAAATGCCAAAGTGGGACCCATGGAGTTGAGAGGACATACAGAGTACCTTTGAGTTCAGCTCCTGCCATGGCCACCGAGCCAACTTCTCCAGTCAGGAGACCCACTGCTCGGAGACCCTCTCTCCACCTCGTACGTCCTCTAATCATGGATGGGCTCATACCTAACACTGCTATATTTAGATGGTGCGTGGTGCCTGACAGCTTTAGAAGAGTTTTCACGTAAGCAACCGTGGTACATTGTTTTCATTTTGGTGACTTTCACAGTTTAACTTCCCACAGACATACTAATTGTGATTTTTGCAGAGCAAAAGTGTTTCCATTTATAGAGGAAGACAATGAGATTCAGAATGATTCTGTCTTGCTAAGAATACAGATCTTGGCAGAGCTGACCATAAGACCAACAAGCCGTGGAGAGCATTGTGAAGTGTGGGAATTGCTGCAGGTGGCATCTAAAAGGAGATTTATTGAGGATCAAGGCACAGGTCCCCAGAGGACAAACCATACATCTGATTCCTTCCTGGTGCTTTTCTTCCTGGCAGAAACAGATGATTGAATTCATCTTTCTCCTGGCACCTTGTCTCAGAGCGTTACCTTGCCACAGTTCCAGAGCCATCCAGGCCATGACTGCCATGTAGATGACACACCTCTCTGCTCATGAATAACTGGCCAAGCCTGAGGTAACCAGGTTTTGGAGCATTGATAATATGGACTTTTCCTGTGTTGTCCCTAAGCATGTTGTTTCATTTTTTCCCCTTGTCATGGGATCTTCACAGAACTCCTGCCTTAGCGGATAAGGAGAGACTCTTGCTCTAGCAAGTGTAGACACGATACCAGTGTGCACTAAACAGGGAGGTGAACCTTGGTAGAAGATGGAAAATGTGTTTGGAAAAGGGGATTTTTGGATCAGGTGCTTGTGCTCTGACTCTCTGTCTGAAAGGGAACACCCAAGAATATGAGGATTTCTGTATCTAGAGCTTGAAGACTAGCCTTCTCCAGAATTTTGCGCTCTTCCTTAAATGATCACAGTATATGGTCAGCTTTCTTCAAAAAGGAATGACCTTACAGTCAGAGAAGACAGCTATAGGTGGAGACTGTTACCCCGTACTATAGACTCAGATATGTAGGATAGGCTCAGATCCAGCTGCCCAAGCACAATTTGGAGGACATGTCATTCTGGATCCTGTTCATTCTGAACTATAGATTTCTTTGTCTACTTCTCTAATACATCTTTCTGGCTTGTGGTTAGTGCTTAGCACAGCAAACCACTGACCTTCAATTATAACAGTGAATCATATCAGTGTGCTTACTATATACCATGTAACTTACTATACAGCAGGTAACTCATATAAGTTAAGAATATTTTTTCATTTTATCATCACAATCACCTTGGGATTTTACATTTTAGAGATGATGAAATGATCATTTTACAGATGATCAAATGAGCTTTCTGGAGGTGCAGTGATTCTTCCATCTCCCAGAGCAGCAGCTCCCAGTCAGAGCCGGCCGTGCCTGAACTCAATACCTTGGCAAAGCAACCAGAGCCAGAAAGAACCATGGGAGAAGATTTCAACGACTTTCAGCAACTTTGTCCCCCTTTTTTTCTCGTTTCCTCTCCTGCATTTTTCTCCATCTCCAGGTACAGTTCTGGATGTGGATGCCTGTACCAACCCAAAAACACTTGAGATTCATTCCTAATACCACAATTAATCTCGATATTCATCCCCCCACCTTTAAAATCAGATCTCACCTACCTGCTTGGGTCAGAGAGATGTGTTTTAAAATCCCCAAGGAAGGAGGCAGGGACTGTGCCCTCAGATGATTATTCGTGAAGTGGATTTATGCTTAATTTCAGTTTAAGAGAATGTTGCTGTGTCTCTGCCCAGGACAGGCAGCCCATTGTGGTCCTGGGTGAGGAGGGAAGCCCACAGAGACCCAGGGTTTGTGACCTGTGGCTGCCAGTGTCTGCAGAGCCAGAATTGAGCTAATCCCTTGAAAGAATGAGTGCTGATGGGCAGGTGTATGGTCGGTTGCTATGGGGCTTGTTGATCTGTCAAATTCCAGGTGACAAGATCAACGCATGCTTGATGGGCCCCTTCCCAGCAGGCTCTGGTGGCTGCAACCTGGTTCAGGTGTGGAAGGTCATACTACTTTGCCTTTGGTTTTTCTTTGAAAAACAAACAATGAAAGACAGATGAAAACAAGAATTCTACCAGTGGGCAGGCAGGAATTCTCTTCTGGAAAAGGGATATTTGTAGCTCCTCCCCATGTTGGCCTTGAAAGAGCTTGGTTTTGGCATGGCTATTATTAAAATGTCAAAAAAATAGAAGACGCTGGTGAGGCTGCAGAGGAAAGGGAACACTTATACACTGTTGGCCAGAGTGTAAATCAGTTCATGGAAAAATTAATGCAGAAAGCAGTTTGGAGTTTTCTGAAATAATTTAAAACAGAACCAGCATTCCACCCAGCAATTCCTTTAGTGGGCTTTTATCCAAAGGAAAATAATTTTTTCTGCCAAAAAGACACATGGTCTTGCATATCCGTCACAGCACTATTCACAATACAAAGCCATGGAATCGATCTAGGTGGCCATCAGCAATAGAATGGATAAAGGAAATGTGGTACATATACACCGTGGAATACTATGCAGCCAAGAAAAGAATGAAATCATGTCCTTTGCAGAAACATGGATGGAGCTGAAGATCACAATCCTAAGCAAATTAACATAGGAACAGAAAACCAAATATCAGGTTCTCACTTATAATTTTGAGCTGAGCATTGGGTACACATGGATATAAAGATGGGAACCGGAGACACTGCAACTACTAGAGGGAAGAGAGAAGGAGGGTGGAAAGGGCTGAAAAACTACCTATTGGGTACTAAGCTCACTGCCTGAGTGATGAGATCATTTGTGCCCCAATGCTCAGCATCACACAATATACCCATGTAACAATCCTGCACATGTAGCTGCTGAATCTAAAATGAAAGTTGAAATTATTATTATTTTTTTAAATGGGACCTGGACCAGAAGTGGTGGCTCATGCCTATAATCCCAAAACTTTGGATCACTTGGGGTCAGGAGTTCAAAACCAGCCTGGACAACATGGTGAAACCATGTCACTACTTTAAAAAAAAAAAAAAAAATTAGCTGGGCATGGTGGCGCGTGACTGTAATCCCAGCTACTTGGGAGGCTGAATCACATCAACCCTGGAGGCGGAGGTTGTAGTGAGCAGAGATCATACCACGGCACTCCAGTCTGGCTGTAGTTGAGCAAGAAGGAGATGTTTTGTGTGAAGGCTGAGGTGGGGGCTCTTCAGAGCCTCTGTGAGAAGGAGGCCCTAAGCCGTGGCTGTGGACAGAGTTGTGGCTTTCTGCTTCTTTGCCCTTTGATCTGGACCCACAGGTGAACGATTCCAGCCTCGATCCCGAGCACACACTCTGGAGACCTTCATATCTCACTGTTCCATGTGAGCAAATGGACTGAGAAAGCTTTGTGGCCTGAGAAAATGCAGCCCCTTGACCTGGCTCTCACACAGCATTTTCTCTTGCTTTTAGAATAAGCTTTTTTTTTTTTTTTTTTTTTTTTTTTTTTTTTTTTTTTTGCTTGTTTTGTATTTTTGGTGGTGGTGGTAGTGGTTTATTTTACACTGAACATTTGGAAGAAATGTCGTGGTTACTTGTGATTTTCATGCCCTGTTTCTGCTGGCAACCCTTCTGAGTGGGGTGACTCACTCTCCTGTGTAAAGAGTCTAAGTCGCCCAGGTAGGAGGTGGAAGCAGCCGTCTGGAAGGCCATTGGGATCCTTATGTCTGTCTCTTGGCTTCAGGTAACCAGCTGGGCTTTGAAAGCAATGATCTGAATGGACACAGAAAATAATGCAAACTAACACTCCCCACCCAGCCCAGACCTGTTTATAAGAAGCGTTTGGTTCTTCCCTTGACTTGAGTGATGATGATATTCAGAAGAGGCATTGACATTATGGTAAGAAAGGGAAAAAATGTATCTGTTTTGTCTATCTATCTACTTTATATGTATCTCTACAAGCAGACAAACCCAAGGCTGTAAAGTGAACTAGGGTCTGAGTTTGGACTCCATAAAAACTAAATCCATGTAGAACAAAGTGATGTTTGTATGCAGTGAATTTCTGGGTAACCCAGGTGTATCTGTCCATTTTGTGTGAGCCCTGAACCCTGTTTTCCTCTGAAGATAGTGAGTGGTAGCCGTCTCCTCACACAAACCACACATCTGGAGCACAGATGGCCCTCTCAAGGTAATTGATAGTAGACATTTACTGTTTACCAAACAAGTGGCTGATGCATACATGGGTGTATTCCACAGCAAGTGGACTGCAGTCCCCTGTGTTGGCCAGGAATGCTGTGCTCCATGTGGAGGTTTTACTCTACTCATCACTGCAATTTGCACGCTGCTCCGTGGACACTTGGAGGCCTGTGCTGTGTTCCCTGTAACAGGAAATGTGCTCTGAACTTGTCTGTCTCCCTTGGCTGCTCCTGGTCCTTTAAACCAGCTCCAGGGGTGTCCACAACCACTTGGGTCAGAAGGTGAAGGTGGAATTTCAAAGAGAAGCTTGCTTGGATCTTTGGTGACAAACTTGGATGAGTTACGGCCCCAACATGGGCCCTCTCAGAATTGCCAGTAGGAGGCTTTGGCAGGTGCCACAGGTGCTGCGGAGCCTGCCTCCCTCTGCTGTGTCCAGTGGGTGCAAGCCAGCCAATGTGTGTCCAGAGTGGCTGGATCATGTTATAGCCCTCAGATGTCTTTCCTTCCACCTTTTATAAAGAGTCCCAAGTAACTTGTAGTGTTTCAAAGGCAAGCAAATTTTATGAAAAGGAATCCTTCTTCAGTTGATTGATCATATGGGTGAATCCTGAACCTCTCTAGTTTCGTTCCCTGGTCGGAGTGGGGAGCTGTTTGTAGCTGTGGGATTCACTGTGGCGTCCTACCCCAAAGGCAAAGAAGAGTGCAGAGCTGGGCTTGATTCCCAAGTCACAGTCAGGCTCCCGCTATGGTAGGCGGGACATCTCTCTAGCTGCTCACAGAGATGGAACTAGGGAATTGAGGGAGAGTTAGGGGTCCAGGGAGATTTACTTGAGTCTGATTTTCCAAGTGAATGAGAAGGGCAGGCTTGGTCCAGGGTTTGGTGCCTAAACATTCCTGGGAGAGGCACATCATCACCAACAGCATTTGTCATTATTATTGTATGTTAGCAACAAGATTCAGCTGGTCAGATTTTTTGGGCCACCTTGAAAATGCTGACATTTTCTGTGCTGTGATTGTGCTGAAGGCAAAGTAGCTCCAACCACTGTGAGAACCCAAATAAAAATCAATACCCCCCACCAAAGACCACCATTCTGAAACACACGTTTCTCTAGAAACAGTAACAAAGCCCCTCTTTCTCTGAAGCTTCTTATTATTTTTGGATTCCATTTCTTTTTACGTGCCAATCTAGTGTACCATGCAACACATTTTGGGAGCTGGGGGCTCTGCTTACATTTAAGGGAGACAGTCCTGTCTGACCTGAGAGTGGAGGATGCATTCCAGTGTGAAGGAGTGTGAGGCAGCAGGCACAGACACAGACAATGAGAGAAGGGTCACTTTATTGGTACTGAGACTGCAGAGGGACTGGGGGCTTTAGCTGTTGGCAGCTATGGTGTCCTTAATCCAGTCCACATAGTTGTAGACCTTGGTGTAGACTCCAGGCCTCCTCTTCAGGGCACAGCCATAGCCCCAGGAGACAATACCTTGGAGCTGTCCATTGCAGACCACAGGGCCACCAGAGTCACCCTGGGGTGAAGAAGGTACAAGTTGTATGGAGAGAGAGATGGAGGAGGAATATAGCTACATTCACTCTGAACCTTAAAAGACCCCTTTCTAGCTAGCTCTGTGCCTCCACGTCCTTCTATGGTGGTGGCCCATTCTCTCTTCTTCCTAAGCAGTCAGCATGCAGCCCAAGGGAGCCTTCCTCACTTCTCCATGGGGACACTGCAGGGAACCTCCTCAACCCTGCCACACTGGGAGTTCAAATCTTTTTCCCAGATGGGGCCTGGGTATCAGTGGGAGCTTCAGCATGGGAAGGGTTGTTCAAATCACCTGGCAGGAATCCTTGCCTCCTTCAAGGAAGCCCACACAGAACATGTTGCTGGTAATCCGGAAAGGGTAGGAGAGTTTACACCTAGCCTGGGTCAGCACAGGAGCGTCCAGGCACTGCAGCTCATCTGGGTAGTCAGCTGTGAGGATCAGGAAGAGATCAAAGAAAGTCGAAATGTGGGTCAGGCCAGAGAAGGAGACAATAATCTAGGATGGAACACTGAAGAGGAACACTGCCCCTGGAGAGGACTCCAAAACATAAGTCCTGGCAAGGGGCTCTGGCTTTTAGTTCCCAGAATGATCATTGTTGAACCTAATACACGATCATAGCAAGTTCTCCATTTGTCCTGTCTCTTGATTTTAGGAGCCAAGTCCTTGAGACTTTGCATCTCTCTGGTGTCCAGTGCAGAGCCTGTGTGTAATGGGCACTGGAAATGTGTCTTAAGCCTGGAGGTGACAGGTTTTAAGTTAAGGGGCATGGTTTGTTCTGGAAATTGTGAGGATGGAGGGAAGTAGAAGGGCGAAGGGTCCCACTCACCGCCAGAGCTCAGAGTGTTGCCCCAACCGGAGATGAGGCACTCGGTGCCAGCAGCTGGAGGGGCGTTGGGCAGAGAGATGGTGGACACATAGTCATTGATGACGGCAGGCGTGGAGAGCTTGATCAGCATGATGTCATTGTTCAGAGTATTCCCGTTGTATTTGGGGTGGCGGATGATCTTGGTTGCATTGATGAACTGCTCATTCCCCTCCAGGACTTCGATGTTGTGCTCTCCCAGTCTCACCTCGATGTGGCTGATAGGCAGGGCAGGCATGGTGAAGACCTTCTCTCATAGCCACGGCACCCTTCCCAGCTTCCCCAGGGTCCTTAAGCTCCCTGCTCATGGACTGCTCTGTAGACATGGGGTGTGATGTGTGGCCATATCTCATGGGCAGGAGAGCAATGTGGGTCAGTGCAGGTGTGAGACCCAGAACATTTCTGCTTCAGAGGTTGGTGGTAGTGGGGTGGGGAAGAGTCAAAGGGATCCCAGAGGAGGCTGCTCCTCAACCTGCCTTCCTAGCCTCTTTCCCACAGTCTCCACAGTCACTAGCACTGTGGGCACAAGTAGCTCCTTGTAATTTTCCCAGCATTATTCACCCCAGGCCTTTGCTAACTGCGCACAGTGACTTCCTCCCTTCCTTTTTGGCCTGGTGAGCAACACACTTCTCTGTATTCTAATCCAAGGGTAGCCATAGCATTAGAATCTCCTGGGAACTTGTTAGAAATGTAAATTCTTCATCCTTACCCCCATCTACTGATCAGAACCTTGGGGATGGTACTCAGTGATTTCTGCCTTAACAAGCTTGTAGGTGGTTCTGGTGCATACTCAGGTTTGAGAGTTCTTGTTGTAGGCGGTGGTTCTCAGCTCTGTCTATGCACTCTACAGTTACCAAGGTAGAGTGTGAAATACTCACTGACATTCACAACCTCTTCCTGAAAATTTTGTGTTAATTGCCCTGGGATAGGACACAGGCTTCAGTGTTTTAAAAAAACTCTTTCTTAGGTGGCTTTAATGTGTGGCTAACCAGCAAAAGGTACATCCCTGCTTTTCTCACTAGCTCTGAGCACCCCAAGATCATCACTGACTGCTTTTATGACCACAGCCCTTGCTGTTTCATGGATTTACCTTGGTGTGAGACGTTCCTGTCTTGTGTTCACTCTGGTCTGCAGAGTCAGCTGCTGCCAGCAAGTTTTCTTCTCCACCACCTCTCCCATCCATCTCACCCAACCTCAGTATTTGCTTGGGCTGAGGCCATGCTCTCCCAGGCAGCCTGGCTGGGAGTTTTGCAGTGAGGCACCCCACACTTACGGCTTGTAGCAGTGACCGGCTGAAACCACCCACTGTTCGCTGATGAGGGAGCCACCACAGAAGTGGTAGCCAGAATTCAGGGACACCTGGTAGGGGACAGAATTCTCCTCACAGGTGTTGCCCCCAACGATCTTGTCATCATCGTCAAAGGGGACAGCAACTGGAGTGGAGATGGGAAGGGAGAAGGCAAGTCAGTAGCATGTTAGGGGTGGTGCTCCCAGCCTGCGGTTGCTTCCTTCTCATTTGAAATCCTTAAGAAGCACAGTGAGGCTACGCAAGGGAGGGATGGCTGCCATCCCTGGTGAGCATCACTGGATGTGGCTTCCAAGTCTCTGTGTCTCCAGGGCACATTGCTAGGTACCCTGTGGGTGTTCAGATCTCTCCTGGGGTCACCAGGCTGAGGTCGCAAGGAATTTCCTCACAATACTTCCAGTGGGACAGGAGTTGTTGGGATGTGCTTGTCTCACCCACTGAGTGCTTCTCGTTTTGTTCATCAGCTGTGTACCTCTCCTGGCTATTGGAGCCCTGGCTTGTCAGGATAATTTGACCAAGCTAGGAAAACGCCCTGGCTGCGCAGACCTGACCATGACCAGATTCCCTCATAGCTCAGAACAGTGGAGTCAGGGCAGATTTGAGGGCAGCCCCCAGGCTCACTTTGACAGAACAAAGGTAGACGTTGTTATTGGCTAATAGGACAGCAATTCTTAACCTTGGCTGCATGCCTTGAAATGTTACAAATCATCTGGGAAGCTTAAAAACCCAGAACATAGGTTGCACCCCAGACAATGAAGTTAGAATTTCTAGAGCTGAGTCTCTGGCATGAGTAATTTTTCAACCTCTCCAGGTGCATTTGAGGTTAAGAGCAGCTATAGTGGTGCTATTCTCCTGCTGTCAGAGCCAAACCTGAAGCCTTCTGCTTCATTTCATGGTCCAGCCCCACCTGACCTCCCTTCTCAGCTTCTCCATTCACATGTTGGATATAGATGAATGGCAGTGGTGGGAGTGAAATTAGGGAGAAGTTGAAACAGGTGAGGCTTAAAGCGAGCCCAAGGGGGATGGGAAGTAGAGATGCCAGATGGAGGAAACAGAATATTGGAGTAAAGTCAAAAGAGAAGAGGCAGCAAGAGTGGAAGGACTTGTGTCTGCCAGGAAAGGGTGTGGGTGGGGCCTGAGGCAGGGCATGATACTCACCAGCAGCTCCCACAAAGGTAAGGATCAGGAATAGATTCATGGTGGTAGAGTGTCCCTGACTGGTGGTGGAGGACCCATCTTTATACCTCCTGAGGATCGGGAGAGGAGGTGTCTGTGAGGTGAAGGTCACCATTCCTCTCAGCACAAACACACCTGCAGCTTTCCCCTTCCCAGGGTCTTGCATCAGCTCGGCTGTGTTTGGCCACTCTGTGGGTTTGTGATTCACAGGTGATAAGGAAACTTGCCTTCTGAGAGCAGAGAGGGAGACCGGCTGTTTCCTGCAAGGATGCTGGGATGGGAAAGACAGGGAAAGCCAAGTTCTGGATCACATAGCTGGGCTTTCTTAGGCCGAGGAGATGATGGTTAGAAGGAAGGAGAGTGGCCTGGCTGTTTAGGAGTCTTTTTGACTACTGGGGATGTATTTAATGTACTTAAGGAAGGACAAGCATTGGTAACAAGCTTGGCTTTTGAGTGTCCTGGATCCCCCAAGAGAGGAGGAAAGTCTTATCTAAGGCTCATTCCTGTGAAAATAAAGATGCTTCTCTCCAGTCAGTGTGCGGGAAGGTCAAATCCAAGACTTTGGGAACAAGAATTCCAACACTAAGGGGTAAGGAGAAGGGAAACTCACATTCCATAGGATTCTGGGCTTCCAGATGGCTCTCCTTCCTATCAAGGCTAAAGGATGGGAAGTGTTGCAAAGAAGGAGGGGACACAGGTTAGGTAGGAACTTACTCAGTGCATCTGGAGGATGGAAAACCAGTGGTGCACTCCTCCCTGTCTACAATGTGAAGACATTTGTCTCTCTCATGTGTATCCTGTCGCAGGTTCTTTCTATGCAGCCTCACGGTTGCCCTGGCAACCTGCACTCAGGGTGATGCAAACTGACCCACCTGCTCGGGGCTAACAGTCTGAACCAGAATGACATGCCCCTGATCAGATGTCAGAGTTTGGACCACAGTAAATCTGGGTTATGATCTGATCTTAGAATCAGCAGTAGGTAGAGAT
The DNA here is from genome assembly GCF_043159975.1 of Macaca nemestrina. Lineage (NCBI taxonomy): Eukaryota > Metazoa > Chordata > Mammalia > Primates > Cercopithecidae > Macaca > Macaca nemestrina. The sequence continues at coordinate 16,060,958 of NC_092128.1, forward strand.
TTTAGCACATGTTAAATGGGTCGCATGTTGGATTCAATGATGGAAATTTAGAGGGGTGGATCTAGAATTTTCTATCTTAGATGCAGTGAGATTACACTGGGCTCAGTAGAAAGTGAATCTTTCCAGAGAATATCCTGATTTGGGCCCTACCAAGGCTACTAAACACAGTTGTGTAATTGACTGAGGCACAACCTGGCCAGAGCAGTGTGGAGATGGGAATGCTGTCTCCGCTCAAGTCTAATGATGTAAGGAAAGAAGGAGCTTCCTTATGAGGGTGCTTTCCCTTCTCAGCAACTCAGAGCTCAGGTTGGTGATGGGCAGGAGTGAGCAGAGTTCAAGGTTGAATTGTTTGAAAGGTAAAAGTATCAGGGATGTTCTGGAGACAGTGAACCAAATGAGAAAAGATCAGAAACTTGGTAGTGAAATTGGACATGGCCAGGGGATAGAGGGAAGAAGCAAATGGAAACCAGAGAGAATTGGAAAAAAAATGCCTAAGTGGTGTCTGTGGCATTGAGAGGACACACAGAGTAACTTCAGTTTCAGCTCCTAGAATGGCTTCTGAACCAGTTTCCCCACAGCCAGGAGACCCACTGTTCAGAGACCCCTCTCCACCCCGTACCCCCTCTAATCAGTGATGGGCTCATAGCTAACACTGCTATATTTAGATGGTCCACGGTGCCTGACAGCTTTGCAAGAGTTTTCACGTAAGTAACAGTGGTGAATTACTTTTCATTTTTGCTGAGTTTCACAGTTTAACTTCCCACAAACATGGTAATTATGATTTGTGCAGAGCCAAATAATTTCCACTTATAGAGGAAGACAATGAGATTCAGAATGATTATGTCTTGCCCAAGAATACAGATCTTGGCAGAGCTGACCATAAGACCAACAGAAGCCATGGAGAGCATTGTGAAGTGTAGGAATTGCTGCAGGTGGCATCAAAAAGGAGATTTACTGAGGATAGAGGCAGAGGTCCCCAGAGGTCAAACTGTACGTTTGATTCCTTCCTAGTTCTTTTCTTCCTGGCAGAAATAGATGATTGAATTCATCTTTCTTCTGGCAGCTTGTCTCAGAGCCTTACCTTGCCACAGTTCCAGACCCATCCAGGCCTTGACTGCCATGTAGATGACACACCTCTCTGCTCACGAACAACTGGCCAAGCCTCAAGTAGCCAGGTTTTGGAGCATTGATAATATGGGCTTTTCCCATGTTGTCCCTAAACATGTTTTGTTTTTCTCCTTGTCATGGGGTCTTCACAGAACTCCTCCATTAGAGAATAAGGAGAGACTCTTGCTCTAGCAACTGTAGACACTAGTGTGCACTAAACAGGGAGGTGAACCTTGGTAGAAGATGGAAAATTTGTTTGGTAAAAGGGATTTTTGGATCAGTGCTTGTGGTTCTGACTCTCTGAAACAGAACACCTAAGAATATGAGGATTTTCTGTATCTAGAGCTTGAAGTCTAGACTTCTCCAGTATTTTGCGCTCTTCCTTAAATGATCACAGTATAGTCTGAGGTCAGCTTTCTTCAAAAGGAATGACCTTGCAGGCAGAGAAGACAGCTATAGGTGGAGACTGTTACCTCATTTTGTAGACTCAGATATGTAGGACAGGTTCAGATCCAGCTGCCCAAGCTCCATTTGGAGGACATGCCATTCTTGGTACTGTTCATTCTGAACTACAGATTTCTTTCGTCTATTTCTTTAAGACATCTCTCTGGATTGTGGTTAGTGCTTAGTCCACCAAACCACTGTCCTTCAATTATAACAGTGAATTGTATCTGTGTGCTTACTATATAGCACATAACTTACTATACAACATGTAACTCATTTAAGTTAAGAATGATTTTTTCATTTTATCATCACAAACACCTATGGGATTGCCCATTTTACAGATGATCAAATGAGCTTTCTGGAGGTGAAGTGACTCTTCCATCTCCCAGAGCAGCAGCTCCCAGCCAGAGCCCACCCTCCCTGTACTCAAGACCTTGGCAAAGCAACCAGAGTCAGAAAGAACCACGAGAGAAGCTTTCCGTGACTTTCAGCCACTTTGTTCCTCTTTTTTACTCCTCTCCTCTCCTGCATTTTTCCCTATCTCCAGGTACAGTTCGGGATGTGGATACCTGTCCCAACACAAAAACACTTGGGGATTCATTCCTGATACCCCAATACTTCCCGATTTTCTCCCCTTTCAAGTCAGATCTCACCTACCTGTTTGGGTCAGAGAGATGTGAGTGTTAAAATCCCCGAGGAAGGAGGCAGGGGCTGTGCCCTCAGATGGTTATTGGTGAAGGGAATTTATGCTTAATTTCAGTTTAAGAGAATGTTGCTGTGTCTCTGCCTAGGACAGGCAGCCCATTGTGTCCGTGGGTGATGAGGGAAGTCCACAGAGACCCAGGATTTGTGACGTGTGGCTGCCAATGTCTGCAGAGCCAGAATTGAGCTTGAAAGGATGGGCGCTGATGGGCAGTTGTATGGTAAGTTGCTATGGGGCTTCTTGATCTCTCAAATTCCAGGTGGCAAGATCAATGCATGCTTGATGGACCGCTTCCCAGCAGGCTCTGGTGGCTGCAAACTTTTTCTGGTGTCGAAGATCCTACCACTTTACCTTTGGGTTTTCTTTGAAAAACAGGCAATGAAAGACAGATGAAAACAAGAGTTCTACCAGTGGGCAGGCAATAATTCTCTTCTGGAAAAGGGATGTTTGTGGTTCTTCCCCACATTGTCCTTGAAAGAGCTTGGCTACAGAGTGGCTATTAACAAAATGTCAAAAAAACAGAAGGGGCTGGTTAGGCTGCAGAGGAAAGGGAACACTTACACATGGTTGGCCAGAGTATAAATTAGTTCATGGAAAAATTAATGCAGAAAGCATTTTGGAGATTTCTGAAATAATTTAAAACAGAACTACCTTTCCACCAAGCAATTCCTTTACTGGGCATTTACCTAAAGGAAAATAATTGTTCTGCCAAAAAGACACATGCTCTAGAAAGTCCTTAACAGCACTATTCACAGCAGCAAAGCCATGAAATCAACCTAGGTGGCCATCACTGGTAAACTGGATTAAGGAAATGTGGTACATATACACCATGGAATACTATGCAGCCATGAAAAGAATGAAAACATGTCCTTTGCAACAACATGGATGGAGGTGGAGACCATAATCCTAAGCAAATTAACATAGGAATGGAAAACCAAATATCACGTTCTCATGTATAAGTGGGAGCTGAGCATTGGGTACACATGAACATAAAGATGGGAAGAGTAGACACTGCAACTACTAGAGGGAAGAGAGAAGGAGGGTGAAAAGGGCTGAAAAACTACCTGTTGGGTACTAAGCTCACTGCCTGAGTGATGAGATCATTTGTGCCCCAAACCTCAGCATCACACAATACACCCATGTAACAAACCTGCACATGTACCCCCTGAATCTAAAATAAAAGTTGAAATTTTTAAATGGAACCTGGGCAAGGAGCAGTGGCTCACGCCTGTAATCCCAGCACTTTGGATCACTTGAGGTCAGGAGTTCAAAACCAGCCTGGCCAAAATAGTGAAACCCTGTCTCTACTAAAAATACAAAAAAAGAAAAAGAAAGAAAGAAAGAAAAAGAAAGAAAAAAGGAAGGGAGGGAGGGAGGGAGGAAGGAAGAAAGGAAGGAAGGAAGAAAGAAAAAGAAAGAAAGAAAGAAAAGAAAGAAAGAAAGAAGAAAGAAAGAAAGAAAGCAAGAAAGCAAGCAAGCAAGCAAGCAAGCAAGAAAGAAAGGAAGAAAGAAAGAAAGAAAGAAAGAAAGAAGGAAAGACATTAGCTGGGCATGGTGGCGGGCGCCTGTAACCCCAGCTACTTGGAAGACTGAATCACTTCAACCTGGGAGCCGGAGGTTGCAGTGAACAGAGATCATGTCATGGCACTCTAGCCTGGCTATAGTTCATCCAGAAAGAGATGTTTTGTGTAAAGGTTGAGGTGGGGTCTCTTTGACGACTCTGTGAGAAGGAGGCCCTAAGTCGTGGCAGTGGACAGAGTTGCAGCTTTCTGCCTCTTTGCCGTTTGGTCTGGACCCACAGGTGAACTGTACCAGCCTCGATCCCAAGCACACTTTCTACAGACCTTCACATCTCATGGTTCCGTGTGAGCAAATGGACAGGGAAAGCTGTATGGTCTGAGAAAAGGCAACCCCTGGGCTGGCTCTCATACAGTATTTTGTCTTGAATTTTGAATAAGCCTTATTTTTTTAATCTTGTTTTGTGTTTTTCATGGTGGTAGTGGTGGTGGTTTATTTTACACAGACCACTTAGAAGAAATCCCATGGTTATCTGTCATTTTCATGCCCTGTTTTTTCTGCTGGCAACCCATCTGAGTAGGGTGACTCACTTTTCTGTGTAAAGAGTCTATGTGGCCCAGGTAGGAGGCGGAAGCAGCTGTCTGGAATGTCATGCCATTGGGATGCTTGTATCTGTGTCTTGGCTTCAGGTAACCAGCTGGGCTTTGTTAGGAATGATATGAATGGAGACAGAAAACAGTGGAAACTAACACTCCCCACCTATCCCTGTTTCTGTGAAGCATTTGGTTCTTCCTTTTACACTTGAGTGACGATGATATTCAGACCAGGCATTGACATTACAGTAAGAAATGAAAAAAGTGAATCTGTCTTGTCTGTCTGTCTATCTACTGGATATATATCTCCAAAAGCAGACAAACCCAAGGCTGTATGGTGAACTAGGGTCTGTGTTTCCATCCATAAAAACCAAATCCATGTTGAACAAAGGGATGTTTATATGCAGTGACTTTCTGGGTGACCCGTGTGTATCTGTCCATTATGTGTGAGCCCTGAGCCCTGTTTTCCTCTGAAGATAGTGAGTGGTAGCAGTCTCCTCACACGATTCACACATCTGGAGCACAGATGGCCCTCTCAAGGTAGTTGATCTTACACATCTACTTTTACCAAACAAGTGTCTGATGCCTACTTGGGTGTATTCCACAGCATGTGGACTGCGGTGCCCTGTGTTTGCCAGGAATGCTGTGCTCTATGTAGGGGTTTTACTCTACTCATCACTGCAATTTGCATGCTGCTTCGTGGACACTTGGAGGCCTGTGCTTTGTTCCCTGTAACTGGAAGTGTGCTCTGAACATGTCTGTCTCCCTTGCCTGCTCCTGGCCCTTGGTACCAGCTCCCAGGGGTGTCCACAAGCACTGGGGACAGAAGGTGAAGGTGGAATTTCAAAGAGAAGCTTGCTTGGATCTTCGGTGACAAGCTTGGATGAGCTATGGGCCCTCTCAGAATTGCCAGGAGGAGGCTTTGGCAGGTGCCAAAGGTGCCACAGGTAACCTGTCTCCATCCGCTGCGTCCAGTGGGTGAAAGCCAGCCAACATGTGACCAGAGTGGCTGGATGGTGTCACAGCCCTCAGATGTCTTTCCTTCCACCTTTTTTAAAGAGTCCCAAGTAACTCAGTTGAAGTATCTCAAAGGTAAGAAAGTTTTATGAAAATGAATCCTTCCTCAGTTAATTGATCAAATGGGTGAATCCTGACCCTCTCCAGTTTCTTTCCCTGATCAGCGTGGGGAGCTGTGGTAGCTGTGCGATTCACTGCGGCATCCTATCCCAAAGGCAGAGAAGACAAAAATGAAACTTGCAGAGCTGGGCTTGATTCCCAAGTCACAGTCAGGCTCCCGCTATGGTAGACCAGACATCTCTCTAGCTGCTCACAGAGATGGAACTAGGGAATTGAGGAAAGAGTTAGGGGCCAGGGAGATTTACCTGAGTCTGATTTTCCAGGTGAATGAGAAGGGAGGGCTTGGTGCCAACACATTCCTGGGAGAGGCACGTCATCACCAATAGCATTTGTCATTGTATGTTAGCAATAAGATTCAGCTGATCAGATTTTTTGGGCCACCTCGAAGATGCTGACACATTTTCTGTGCTGTGATTGCTCTGAAGGCAGAATAGCTCTAACCACTGTGAGAACCCAAATAAAAATCAATACCTCCCCCAAGACCACCTTTCTGAAACACACTTTTCTCTAGAAAACACTGCCCCCTTTCTCCCAAGCTTCTTATTAGTTTTGGATTCCATTTCTTTGTATGTGCTAATCTAGTGTACCATGGAACACATATTGGGAGTTGCGGGCTCTCCTTACCTTTAAGGGGGACTGTTGTGTCTGACCTGAGATTGGAGGATGTTTTCCAGTGTGAAGGAGTGTGAGGGAGCAGGCACAGACACAGAGAGAACAGGGTCATTTTACTGGTATAGAGACTGCAGAGAGACTGGGGCTTTAGCCATTGGCAGCTATGTTGTCCTTAATCTAGGCCAAATAGTTGTAGACCTTGGTGTAGACTCCAGGCTTGTTTTTCTGGGCACAGCCGTTGCCCCAGGAGACAATGCCTTGGAGCTGTCTGTTGGAGACCACAGGGCCACCAGAGTCCCCCTGGGGGGAAGAAGGGACAAGTTGTATGGAGAGATAGAGGAGGAATATAGCTATATTTACTCTGAACCTTAAAAGACCCCTTTCCAGGCAGCTCTGTGGCTCCACATCCTTCTCACGGTGGCCCATTCTCTGTTCTTCCTAAGCAGACAGCATGCAGCCCAAGGGAGCCTTCCTCACTTCTCACTGGGGGCACTGCAGGGAGCCTCCTTAGCCCTGCCACCTTGGGAGTTCAAATCTTTTTCTCGGGTGGGCTCTGGCTGTCAGTGGGAGCCTCAGCATGGGAAGGGTTTTCCAAATCAGCTGGCAAGAATCCTTGCCTCCCTCAAGGAAGCCCACACAGAACATGTTGCTGGTAATCCTTCCAGTGTAGGAGGCTTCACACTCAGCCTGGGTCAGCACAGGAGTGTCCAGGCACTGCAGCTCGTCTGGGTAGTCGGCTGTGAGGATCAGGAAGAGATCAAAGAAAGTCGAAATGTGGGTCAGCTCAGAGAAGGAGACAATAATATAGGATGGAACATTGAAGAGTAACACTGACCCTGGAGAGGGCTTCAAAACATGCGTCCTGGCAAGAGGCTCTGGCTTTTAGTTCCCAGAATGATCATTGTTGAACCCCTCCCAAGACGTGATCATACCAAGTTCTCCATTTGTCTGGTCTCTTGATTTTAGGAGCCAACTCCTGGAGACTTTGCATCCTCTGATGCCCAGTGCAGAGCCTGTGTGTGATGGGCACTAGAAATGCGTCTTAACCCTGGAGGTGAGAAGATTTAAGTTAAGGGGCATGGTTTATTCTGGAAATTGTGAGGATGGAGGGAAGTAGAAGGGCAAAGGTTGCCACTCACCGCCAGAGCTCAGAGTGTTGCCCCAGCCGGAGATGAGGCACTTGGTGCCTGCGGCTGGAGGGGCAGTGGGCAGAGAGATGGTGGACACGTGGGTATTGATGATGGCAGGTGAGGAGAGCTTGATCAGCAGGATGTCATTGCTCAGAGTATTCCTGTTGTATTTGGGGTGGCGGATGATCTTGGCTGCATTGATGAACTGCTCAGTCCCCTCCAGGACTTCGATGTTGTGCTCTCCCAGTATCACCTGGATGCAGCTGATAGGCAGAGCAGGCATGGTGAAGACCTTCTCTCACAGCTGGGGCACCCATCCCACCTTCCCCAGGGTCCTCACGTTCCCTGCTCATGGACAGATCTGGAGGCATGGGGTGGGGTGTGTGACCATAACACATGGGCAGGAGAGGGATGTGGGTCAGTGCATGTGTGAGATCCAGGACCTTTCTGCTTCAGAGGTTGGTGGTAGTGAGGTGGGGCAGAGTCAAAGGGATCCCACAGGAGGCTGCTCCTCAACCTGCCTTCCCAGCCTCTTTCCCACAGTCTCCACAGTCACTAGCACTGTGGGCACAAGGAGCTCCTTGAAGTTTCCCCAGCATTCTTCACCCCAGGTCTTTGCTAACTGTGCACAGTGCCCATTCCTCCCTCCCTTCTTGGCCTGGTGAGCATCACCCTTTTGTGTAATCTAATCCAAGCGTAGCCACAGCATTAGCATCTCCTGGGAACTTGTTAGAAATGTAAATTCTTGGGCCTTACCCCCACCTACTGATCAGAACCTTGGGGATGGGACCCAGTGATTTGTGCCTTAACAAGTCTGCAGGTGGTTCTGGAGCATACTCAGGTTTGAGAGTTCTTGGTATAGGCAGTGGTTCTCAGCTCTGTCTGTGCACTCTACAGTTACCAGAAGTAGAGTGTTATATACTCCCTGATATTCACCCCCTCTTCCTGAAAATTTTGAGTTAATTGCCCTGGGATGGGACACAGGCAACAGTATTTTTAAAAATTCTTTCTTAGGTGGCTTTATTGCGTAGCTAACCAGCAAAAGGTACTTGCCTGCTTTTCCCACTAGCTCTGACCACCCCAAGATCATCCCTGCCTGCTTTTATGACCACAACCCTTGCTGTTTCATGGATTTGCCTGGGTGTGAGAGGTTCCTGTCTTGTGTTCACTCTCTGCTCTGGAGAGTCAGCTGCTGCCTACAAATTATCTCCACCACCTCTCCCCTCCATCTCACCCAGCCTCAGTACTTCCCTGGGCTGAAGCCATGCTCTCCGAGGCAGCCTGGCTTGGAGCTTTGCAGTCAGGGGCCCCACACTTATGGGTTGTAGCGGTGACCTGCTGACACCACCCACTGTTTGCTAGTGAGGGAGCCACCGCAGAACTGGGAGCCAGAATGCAGGGACACCTAGTAGGGGAAAGAATTCTTCTCACAGGTGTAGTCTCCAGTGATCTTGTCATCCTCGTCAAAGGGGGCAGCAACTAGCGTTGGAATGATAAGGAAGAATACAAGTCAGTAGCATGTTAGGGGTGGTGCTCCCAGTCTGGAGTTGCTTTCTTCTAATTAGAAATGGATAACAAGTACAGTGAGGCTAGGCAAGGGAGGGAGCGCTGGCACCCCTGGTGAGCATCACTGGATGTCTCTCCCAAGTCTGTGTCTCCAGGGCATGTAGCTAGGTACCTGGTCGGGGCTTAGATCTCTCCTGGGGTCACTAGGCTGAGGTCACAATGAATGTCCTCACAATGCTTTCAGTGGGATAGGAGTTGGGATGTGATTGTCTCATCCACTGAGTGCTTCTCTCTTTTACTCATCAGCTGTGTACTTCTCCTGGCTATTTGAGTCCTGGATTGTCAGGATACTTTGGCCAAGCTAGGAAAACCCCCTGATTGCATAGAACTTGGCATGACCAGCTTCCCCCATAGCTCAGATCTGTGGAGTCAGGGCAGAGTTGAGGGCAGACCCCAGGCTCACTTCGACAGAACAAATGTAGACGTTGTTATTGGCCAATAGTACAGCAATTCTTAACTTTGGCTGTATGTTACAGCCTGGAAATGTTACAAATCACCTGGATGCTTAAAAGCCCAGAACACAAGCTGCACCCCAGACAAATGAAGTTAGAATGTCTAGAGCTGAGTCTCTGGCATGAGTAATTTTTCAACCTCCCCAGGTTCATCTGAGGTTAAGAGCAACTCTAGTGGTGCTATTGGGGTGCGGTGGGAGCCAAGCCTGAAGCCTGCTGCTTCATTTCGTGGTCCAGCCCCACCTGACCTCCCTTCCCAGCTTCTCCAACCACAGCTCGGATATAGATGAACAACAGTGGTGGGAGTGAAATCAGGGAGAAGCTGAAACAGGTGAGGCTTAAAGAGAGCCCAAGGAGGATGGGAAGTAGAGATGCCAGATGGAGGAAATAGAATATCAGAGCACAGTCAAAAGAGGAGAGGTAGCAAGAATGGAAGGGCATGTGTCTGCCAGGAAACGGTGTGGGTGGAACCTGAGGCAGGGCATGATACTCACCAGCAGCTCCCACAAAGGTAAGGATCAGGAGTGGATTCATGGCAGTAGAAAGTGCCTGACTGGTGGTGGAGGACCCATCTTTATACCTCCCCGAGGATTGGGAGGGAGGTGTCTGTGTGGTGAGGGTCACCACTCCTACCAGGACCAACAAACCTGCAGCTTTCCCCTTCCCAGGGTCTCGCATCAGCTCGGCTATGTTTGGCCACTCTGTGGGTTTGTGATTCACAGGTGATAAGGAAACTTGTCTTCTGAGAGGAGAGAGGGAGATCGGCTGTTTCCTGCAAGGATGCTGGGATGGGGAAGACAGGGAAAGCCAAGTCCCGGATCACACAGCTGGGCTTTCTTAGGCTCTGGAGATGAGGGTTAGAAGGAGGAAGAATGGTCTGGCTGTTTAAGAATCCTTTTAACTATTGAGGATGTATTTAATGTACTTAAGGAAGGGGAAGTGTTGGTAACAAGCTTGGCTTTTCAGTGTCCTAGATCCCCGAAGAGAGGAGGAAAGTCTTATCTAAGGCTCTTTCCTGTGAAAATGAAGATGCTTCTCTCCAGTCAGTGTGCGGGCATGTCAAATCCAAGATTTTGGGAACAAGAATACTAACACTAAGGGATAAGGAGAAGGGAGACTCGAATTCCACAGGATTCTGGGCTTCCAGATGGTTCTCCTTCCTACCAAGGCTTAAGGATGGGAAGTGTTACAAAGAAGGAGGGGACACAGGTTATGTAGGAACTTACTCAGTTCATCTGGAGGATGGAAAATCAATGGCGCACTCCTCCTCCCCTTCTTCAATGTGAAGACATTTGTCTGTCTCATGTGTATCCTGTCATAGGATCTTTTCATGCAGCCTCACTGTTGCCCTGGCAACCTGCACTCAGGGTGATGCAAGGTGACCCACTTGCTCGGGGCTGACAGCATTAACCAGAATGACATGGCCCCGATCAGATGTCAGAGTTTGGACCATGGTAAATCTGGGTTACAATCTGATCTGAGAATGAGCAGTAGGTAGGGATTTGAGCACATGGCAAATGGGTCACATATTGTGTTCAATAACGAAGATGTGGAGGGGTGGGTCTAGAATGTCTTAGATGCAGTGAGATTATGCTGGGCTCAGTACAAAGTGAATCTTCCCAGAGAATATCCTGATTTGGGCCCTACCAAGGTTACTAAGACACAGTTGTGTAATTGACTGAGGCACAACTTGGCCAGAGCAGTGTGGAGATGGAGATGCTGTCTCTGCTCAAGTCTAATGATGTAAGGAAAGAAGGAAATTCCTTATAGGGTACTTTCCCTTCTTAGCAACTCAGAACTCAGGTTTGTGATGGGCAGGAGTGAGCTGAGTTCAAGTTTGAATTATTTGAAAGGTAGAAGAAGCAGGGATGTTCTGGAGAAGATAAACAAAATGAGCAAAGCTCAGAAACTTGGTGGTGAAATTGGACATGGCCAGGGGGATAGAGGGAGGAAGAAATGGAAACCAGAAGGAATTGGAAAAAAATGCCAAAGTGGGGCCCATGGAGTTGAGAGGACATACAGAGTACCTTTGGGTTCAACTTCTGGCGTGGCCGCCGAGCCAGCTTCCCCACAGTCAGGAGACCCACTGCTCAGAGACCCCCTCTCCACCTTAATCATTGATGAGCTCTAATCACTGATGGGCTCATACCTAACACTGCTATATTTAGATGGTGCATGGTGCCTGACAGTTTTACAAGAATTTTCACAGAAGCAACAGTCATGCATTGTTTTCATTTTTGGTGAGTTTCACAGTTTAACTTCCCGCAAACATGCAAATTATGATTTGTGCAGAGCGAAAGTATTTCCATTTATAAAGGAAGAGACTGAGATATAGAATGATTCTGTCTTTCCCAAGAATACAGATCTTGGCAGAGCTGATCATAAGGCTGACAAGCCATGGAGAGCGTTGTGAAGTGTGGGAATTGCTGCAGGTGGCATCTAAAAGGAGATTCATTGAGGATCAAGACAGAGGTTCCCAGAGGACAAACTGTACATCTGATTCCTTCCTGGTGCTTTTCTTCCTGGCAGACAGAGACGATTGAATTCATCTTCCTCCTGGCACCATGTCTCAGAGCCTTACCTTGCCACATTTCCAGACCCATCCAGGCCATGACTACCCTGTAGATGACATACCTCTCTGCTCACGAATAACTGGCCGAGTCTGAGGTAACCAGGTTTTGGAGCATTGATAATATGGGCTTTTACTGTGTTGTCCCTAAACATGTTGTTTCATTTTGCCCCTTGTCATGAGGTCTTCACAGAACTCCTGCCTTAGTGGATAAGAAGAGACTCTTGCTCTAGCGAGTGTAGACACCAGTGTGTACTAAACAGGGATGTGAGCCTTGGTAGAAGATGGAAAATTTGTTTGGAAATAGGAATTTTTGCATCAGTGCTTGTGACTCTGATTCTCTGTCTGAAAGGGAACACCCAAGAATATGAGGATTTCTGTATCTAGAGCTTGAAGACTAGCCTTCTCCAGTATTTTGCGCTCTTCCTTAAATGATCACAGTATATAGTCTGAGGTCAGCTTTCTTCAAGAAAGACGGATCTTACTGTCAGAGAACATAGCTATAGATGGAGACTATTACCTCATACTGTAGACTTAGATGTGTAGGATAGGATCAGATCCAGCTGCCCAAGCTCAAATTGGATTACATGGCATTCTTGGTACTGTTCATTCTGAACCAGAGATTTCTTTGTCTACTTCTGTAAGACATCTTTCTGACTTGTGTTTAGTGCTTAGCACACCAAACTACTGTCCTTCAATTATGATAACAGTGAATTGTTTCTGTGTGCTTACTATATACCATGTAACTTACTATAGGGCATGTAACTCATATAAGTTAAGAATGTTTTTTTCATTTTATCGTCACAACCACCTATGGGATTGCCCATTTTACAGATGATCAGATGAGCTTTCTGGAGGTGAAGTGACTCTTCCATCTCCCAGAATAGCAGCTCCCAGTCAGAGCCGGCCTTGCCTGCACGCAAGACCTTGGCAAAGCAACCAGAGCTGGAAAGAAACATGAGAGAAGCTTTCAAAGATTTTCTGCCACTTTGTCCCCCTTTTTTTCTCTACTCCTCTCCTACATTTTTCTCCATCTCCAGGTACATTTCGGGATGTGGATGCCTGTCCCCATACAAAAACACTTGGGATTCATTCTTGATACCCCAATTCATCCCAATATCCCCCCTGCCTTTTGTCTTGGATTTTGAATAAGCATTTTTTTGGCTTGTTTTGTGTTTTTGGTGGTGGTAGTGTTGGTTCAGTTTACACTGACTACTTGGAAGAAATGCCATGGTTATCTGTGATTTTCATGCCCTGTTTCTGCTGACAACCCTTCTGAGTGGGGTGATTCACTTTCCTGTATAAAGATACCTAATGGCCCACTTAGGAGTTGGAAGCAACCGTCTGCAAGGCCTCTTGGCTTCAGGTAACCAGCTGGGCTTGGACAGGAAATATCTGAATGGAGACAGGAAACTGTGGAAGCTAACACTCCCTGCCCAGCCCTGTTTCTGTGATGCATTTGGTTCTTCCCTTGACTCTTGAGTTATGATATTCAGATGAGGCATTGATATTATGGTAAGAAAGGGAAAAAATGTATCTATCTCATCTGTCTATCTATCTACTGGATATATATCTCCAAAAGCAGACAAACCCAAGGCTGTAAGGTGAACTAGGGTCTGCGTTTGGACTCCAGAAAAACCAAATCCATGTTGAACAAAGTGATGTTTCTATGCAGTGACTTTCTCAGTGACCTGTGTGTATCTGTCCATTGTGTGTGAACCCTGAGCCCTGTTTTCCTCTGAAGATATTGAGTGGTAGCCATCTCCTCACACCAACCACACATCTGGAGCACAGATGGCCCTCTCAAGGTAATTGATCGTACACATCTACTGTTTACCAAACAAGTATCTGATGCACACTTGGGTGTATTCCACAGCATGTGGACTGTGGTCCCCTGTGTTGGCCAGGAATGCTGTGCTCCATGTAGGTTTTACTCTACTCATCATTGCAATTTGCATGCTGGTCCGTGGACACCTGGAGGCCTGTGCTGTGTTCCCTGTAACAGGAAATGTGCTCTGAACTTGTCTGTCTCCCTTGGCTGCTCCTGGCCTTTGGTACCAGCTCCCAGGGGTGTCCACAAGCACTTGGGACAGAAGGTGAAGGTGGAATTTCGAAGAGAAGATTGATTGGATCTTCGCTGACAAGCTTGGATAAATTACGGCCCCAACATGGGCCCTCTCAGAATTGCCAAGAGGAGGCTTTGGCAGGTGCCAGAAGTGCCATGAGGCCTGTCTCCCTCTGCTGCGTCCCGTGGGTGCAAGCCAGCCAACGTATGGCCAGAGTGTCTGCATGGTGTCACAGCCCTCAGATGTCTTTCCTTCCACCTTTTTTTAAAGAATCCCAAATAACTCACTTGAAGTGTGTTAAAGGCGAGCAAGTTTTATGAAAATGAATCCTTCCTCAGTTAATTAATCAAATGAGTGAATCCTGACCCTCTCTAGTTTCTTTCCCTGGTCAGAGTGGGGAGCTGGTGGTAGCTGTGGGATTCACTGTGGCATCCTACCCCAAAGGCGAAGAAGACAAAAATGTGGCGTGCAGAGCTGGGCTTGATTCCCAAGTGGAAGTCTGGCTCCCGCTATGGTAGGCGGGACATCTCTCTAGCTGCTCACAGAGGTGGAACTAGGGAGTTGAGGGAAGAGTTAGGGGGCCAGGGAGATTTACTTGAGTTTGATTTTCCAGGTGAATGAGAAGGGAGGACTTTGTCCAGGGTTTGGTGCCTAAACATTCCTGGGAGAGGCATGTCATCACCATCAGCATTTGTCATTATTGTTGTATTTTAGCAATAAGATTCAGCTGGTCAGATTTTTTGGGCCACCTCGAAGATGCTGACACATTTTGTGTGCTGTGATTGTTCTGAAGGCAGATTAGCTCTAACCACTGTAAGAAGCCCAAATAAAAATCAATACCTCCCCCAAGACCACCTTTCCGAAACACATGTTTCTCTAGAAAACACTGCCCCCCTTTCTCCCAAGCTTCTTATTATTTTTGGATTCCATCTCTTTGTACATGCTAATCTAGTCTACCATGCAACACATTTTGGGAGCTGGGTGCTCTGCTTATCTTCAAGGGTGACAGTTGTGTCTGACCGGAGATTGGAGGATCATTTCCAGTGTGAAGGAGTGTGAGGGAGCAGGCACAGACAAAGACAGTGAGAGCAGTGTCACTTTAGTGGTATGGAGACAGCAGAGGGACTGGGGGCTTTAGCTGTTGGCAGCTATGGTGTCTTCAATCCAGTCCACATAGTTGTAGACCTTGGTGTAGACTCCAGGTTTGTTCTTCTGGGCACAGCCATAGCCCCAGGAGACAATTCCTTGGAGCTCTCCGTTGGAGACCACAGGGCCACCAGAGTCACCCTGGGGAGAAGGGAGAAGTTGTATGAAGAGAGAGATAGAGGAGAAAAATAGCTACATTTACTCTGAATCTTAAAAGACCCCCTTTCCAGGCAGCTCTGTGGCTCCACGTCCTTCTCACGGTGGCCCGTTCTCTGTTCTTCCTAAGCAGTCAGCATGCAGCCCAAGGGAGCCTTCCTCAATTCTCCATGGGGGCACTACAGGGAGCCTCCTCAGCCTCGCCACTTTGGGAGTTCAAATCTTTTTCCTGGGTGGGGCCTGGGTATCAGTGGGATCCTCAGCATGGGAAGGGTTGTCCAAATCACCTGGCAGGAATCCTTGCCTCCCTCAAGGAAGCCCACACAGAACATGTTGCTGGTAATCTTCCCAGGGTAGGAGGCTTCACACTCAGCCTGGGACAGCACAGGAGCATCCAGGCACTGCAGCTCGTCTGGGTAGTCGGCTGTGAGGATCAGGAGGAGATGAAAGAAAGTAGAAATGTGGGTCAGGCCAGAGAAAGAGACAATAACATAGGATGGAACACTGAATAGGAACACTGCCCCTGGAGAGGACTCCAAAGCTTCACTCTTAGCAAGGGACTCTGGCTTTTAGTTCCCAAAATGATCATTGTTCAGCGCCTCCCAAGACGTGATCATAGCAAGTTCTCCATTTTTCCTGTCTTTTGATGTCAGGAGCCCATTCCTTCAGATTTTGCATCTCTCTGGTGCCCAGTACAGAGCCTACGGTCACTAGAAATGAGTATTAAGCCTGGAGGCAAGAGGATTCAACTTAAGGGGTATGCTTCATTCGGGAAATTGTGAGGATAGAGGGAAGTAGAAGGACAAAGGGTCCCACTCACCACCAGAGCTCAGAGTGTTGCCCCAGCCAGAGATGAGGGCCTCGGCGCCAGCAGCTGGAGGGGCGGTGGGCAGAGGGATGGTGGACACATGGTCATTGATGACGGCAGGTGTGGAGAGCTTGATCAGCAGGATGTCATTGTCCAGAGTCTTCCTGTTGTATTTGGGGTGGCGAATTTTCTTGGCTGCATTGATGAACTGCTCATTCCCTTCCAGGACTTCGATGTTGTGTTCTCCCAGTCTCACCTGGATGCGTCCGCTGGGCAGGGCAGGCATGGTGAAGACCTTCTCTCACAGCCGGGGCACCCATCCCACCTTCCCCAGGGTCCTTAAGCTCATGACAGCTCTGGAGGGATCAGGTGGGCTGTGTAGCCATATCACATGGGCAGTAGAGGGATGTGGGTCAGTATAGGTATGAGACCCAGGACCTTTCTGCTTCAGAGGTTGGTGGTAGTGGGGTGGGGAAGAGTCAAAGTGATCCCACCAGAGGCTTCCCTTCAACCCACCTTCACAGCCTCTGTCCCACAATCTCCATAGTCACTAGCACTGTGGGCACAAGGAGCTCCTTGTAGTTTTCCCAGCATTCTTCACCCCAGGTCTTTGCTAACTGCGCACAGTGCCTGTTCCTCCCTCCCTTCTTGGCCTGGTGAGCACCACCCTTCTGTGTAATCTAATCCAAGGGTAGCCACAGCATTAGCATCTCCTGGGAACTTGTTAGAAATGTAAATTCTTGGGCCTTACCCCCATCTACTGATCAGAACCCTGGGAAGGGACCCAGTGATTTGTGACTTAACAAGCCTGCAGGTGGTTCTGGCGCCTACTCAGGTTTGAGAGTTCTTGATGGAAGCAGCGGTCTCAACTCTGTCTATGCACTCTACAGTTACCAGAAGTAGAGTGTTATATACTCACTGATATTCACAACCTCTTCCTGAAAACTTTGAGTTAATTGCCCTGGGATAGGACACAGGCATCAATATTTTTAAAAACTCTTTCTTAGGTGACTTTAATGTGTAGCTATCCAGCAAAAGGATAGCTCCACCACCTATCCCATCCATCTTACCCAACCTCAGTATTTCTCAGGGCTGAAAGCTCTGCCAGGCAGCCTGGCTGGGAGTTTTGCAGTCAGGGGACCCACACTTACAGCTTCCAGCAGTGACCTGCTGACACCACCCACTGCTCCCTGATGAGGGAGCCACCACAGAAGTGGTAGCCAGAATTCAGGGACACCTGGTAGGGGACAGAATTCTCCTCACAGGTGTAGCCCCCAACGATCTTGTCATCATCATCAAAGGGGACAGCAACTGCAGTGGAGATGGGAAGGGAGAAGGCAAGTCATTAGTACGTTAGGGGTGGTGCTCTCAGGCTGCGGTTCCTTCCTGCTAATTAGAAATCCTTAAGAAGCACAGTGAGGCTAGGCAATGGAGGGAGCGCTGTCACCCCTGGTAAGCATCAGTGGATGTGGCTCCCAAGTCTCTGTGTCTGCAGGGCACGTAGCTAGGTACCCTGCAGGGCTTCAGATCTCTCCTGGGGTCACCAGGCTAAGGAAGCAAGAAATGTCCTCACAATACTTGGGATATTGTGATGTGTCTGTCTCACCCACTGAATGCTTCTCTCTTTCATTCACCACCTGTGTACTCCACCTTGCTATTTAAGCCCTGGATGGTCAGGATACTTTGGCCAAGCTAGGAAAACCCCCTGTCTGTGTAGACCTGGCCATGACCAGCTTCCCCCTCAGCCCAGGTCTGTGCAGTGAGGGCAGAGTTGAGGGCAGCCCCAGGCTCACTTTGGCAGAACAGAGGTAGATGTTATCATTGGCCAATAGAACAGCAATTTTTAATCTTGGCTGCATGTCTGGAAATGTTAAAAATTACTTGGGAAGCTTAAAAGCCCAGGACACAGGCTGCACCCCAGACAAATGAAGTTAGAATGTCTAGAGTTGAGTCTCTGGCATGAGTAATTTTTCACCCTCCCCAGTTGCATCTGAGGTTCAGAGTAGCTATAATATTGCTATTCTGGTGCTGTCAGAGAGAAGCCTGAAGCCTACTGCTTCATTTCATGGGCCAACCCAACTGGTCTCCCTTCCAAGCTTTGGCAACCACAGCTGGGATATGGATGAATGACAGTGGTGGCAGTGAAATCAGGGAGAAGTTGAAACAAGTGAGACTTAAAGAGAGCCCAAGGAGGATGGGAAGTAGAGATGCCAGCTGGAGGAAATAGAACATCAGAGCACAGTCAAAAGAGGAGAGGTAGCAAGAATGGAAGGGCATGTGTCTGCCAGGAAAGGGTGTGGGTGGGGTCTGAGGCAGGGCATGATACTCACCAGCAGCTCCCACAAAGGCAAGGATCAGGAGTGGATTCATGGTGGTAGAGTGTGCCTGACTGGTGGTGGAGGACCCATCTTTATACCTCCCGAGGATCGGGAGAGGACGTGTCTGTGAGGTGAGGGTCACCACGCCTCCCAACACAAACAAACCTGCAGCTTTCCCCTTCCCAGGGTCTTGCATCAGCTCAGCTATGTTTGGCCACTCTGTGGGTTTGTGATTCACAGGTGATAAGGAAACTTGCCTTCTGAGAGGAGAGAGGGAAACTGGCTGTTTCCTAGAAGGATGCTGGGATGGGGAAGACAGGGAAAACCAAGCCCCAGATCACAAAGCTGGGCTTTCTTTATTTTTTTTATTTTTATTTTTATTATTATACTTTAAGTTCTAGGCTACATGTGCATAACGTGCAGGTTTGTTACATATGTATACTTGTGCCATGTTGGTGTGCTGCACTCATCAACTCGTCATTTACATCAGGTATAACTCCCAATGCAATCCCTCCACCCTCCCCCATCCCCATAATGGGCCCTGGTGTGTGATGTTCCCCTTCCCGAGTCCAAGTGATCTCATTGTTCAGTTCCTACCTATGAGTGAGAACATGTGGTGTTTGGTTTTCTGTTCTTGCGATAGTTTGCTGAGAATGATGGTTTCCAGCTGCATCCATGTCCCTACAAAGGACGCAAACTCATCCTTTTTTTATGGCTGCATAGTATTCCATGGTGTATATGTGCCACATTTTCTTAATCCAGTCTGTCACTGATGGACTTTTGGGTTGATTCCAAGTCTTTGCTATTGTGAATAGTGCCGCAATGAACATACATGTGCATGTGTCTTTATAGCAGCATGATTTATAATCCTTTGGGTATATACCCAGTAATGGGATGGCTGGGTCATATGGTACTTCTAGTTCTAGATCCTTGAGGAATCGCCATACTGTTTTCCATAATGGTTGAACTAGTTTACAATCCCACCAACAGTGTAAAAGTGTTCCTATTTCTCCACATCCTCTCCAGCACCTGTTGTTTCCTGACTTTTTAATGATTGCCATTCTAACTGGTGTGAGATATCATCTCATTGTGGTTTTGATTTGCATTTCTCTGATGGCCAGTGATGATGAGCATTTTTTCATGTGTCTGTTGGCTGTATGAATGTCTTCTTTTGAGAAATGTCTGTTTGTATCCTTTGCCCACTTTTTGATGGGGTTGTTTGTTTTTATCTTGTAAATTTGTTTGAGTTCTTTGTAGGTTCTGGATATTAGCCCTTTGTCAGATGAGTAGATTGCAAAAATTTTCTCCCATTCTGTAGGTTGCCTGTTCACTCTGATGGTAGTTTCTTTTGCTGTGCAGAAGCTCTTTAGTTTAATTAGATCCCATTTGTCAATTTTGGCTTTTGTTGTCGTTGCTTTTGGTGTTGTAGACATGAAGTCCTTGCCCATGCCTATGTCCTGAATGGTATTACCTAGGTTTTCTTCTAGGGTTTTTATGGTGTTAGGTCTAACATTTAAGTCTCTAATCCATCTTGAATTCATTTTTGTATAAGGAGTAAGGAAAGGATCCAGTTTCAGCTTTCTACTTATGGCTAGCCAATTTTCCCTGCACCATTTATTAAATAGGGAATCCTTTCCCCATTTCTTGTTTTTGTCAGGTTTGTCAAAGATCAGATGGTTGTAGATGTGTGGTATTATTTCTGAGGCCTCTGTTCTGTTCCATTGGTCTATGTCTCTGTTTTGGTACCAGTACCATGCTGTTTTGGTTACTGTAGCCTTGTAGTATAGTTTGAAGTCAGGTAGCGTGATGCCTCCAGCTTTGTTCTTTTGACTTAGGATTGTCTTGGCAATGTGGGCTCTTTTTTGGTTCCATATGATCTTTAAAGCAGTTTTTTCCAATTCTGTGAAGAAACTCATTGGTAGCTTGATGGGGATGGAATTGAATCTATAAATTACCTTGGGCAGTATGGCCATTTTCATGATATTGATTCTTCCTATCCATGAGCATGGTATGTTCTTCCATTTGTTTGTGTCCTCTTTTATTTCACTGAGCAGTGGTTTGTAGTTCTCCTTGAAGAGGTCCTTTACATCCCTTGTAAGTTGGATTCCTAGGTATTTTATTCTCTTTGAAGCAATTGTGAATGGAAGTTCATTCATGATTTGGCTCTCTGTTTGTCTGTTACTGGTGTATAAGAATGCTTGTGATTTTTGCACATTAATTTTGTATCCTGATACTTTGCTGAAGTTGCTTATCAGCTTCATGAGATTTTGGGCTGAGATGATGGGGTTTTCTAAATATACAATCATGTCATCTGCAAACAGGGACAATTTGACTTCTTATTTTCCTAACTGAATACCCTTTATTTCTTTCTCTTGCCTGATTGCTCTAGACAGAACTTCCAACACTATGTTGAATAGGAGTGGTGAAAGAAGGCATCCCTGTCTTTTGCCAGTTTTCAAAGGGAATGCTTCCAGTTTTTGCCCATTCAGTATGATACTGGCTGTGGGTTTGTTATAAATAGCTCTTATTATTTTGAGATACGTTCCATCAGTACCTAGTTTATTGAGAGTTTTTAGCATGAAGGGCTGTTGAATTTTGTCAAAGGCCTTTTCTACATCTATTGAGATAATCATGTGATTTTTATCTTTGGTTCTGTTTATATACTGGATTACGTTTATTGATTTGTGTATGTTGAACAGCCTTGCATCCCAGGGATGAGGCCCACTTGATCATGGTGAATACGCTTTTTGATGTGCTGCTGGATTCGGTTTGCCAGTATTTTATTGGGGATTTTTGTATCAATGTTCATCAGCGATATTGGTCTAAAATTCTCTTTTTTTGTTGTGTCTCTGCCAGGCTTTGTTATCAGGATGATATTGGCCTCATAAAATGAGTTAGGGAGGATTCCCTCTTTTTCTATTGATTGGAATAGTTTCAGAAGGAATGGTACCAGCTCCTCCTTGTACCTCTGGTAGAATTCAGCTGTGAATCCATCTAGTCCTGGACTTTTTTTGGTTGGTAGGCTCTTAATTATTGCCTCAATTTCAGAGCCTGCTATTGGTCTCTTCAGGGATTCAACTTCTTCCTGGTTTAGTCTTGGGAGAGTGTAAATGTCCAGGAAATTATCCATTTCTTCTAGGTTTTCTAGTTTATTTGTGTAGAGGTGTTTATAGTATTCTCTGATGGTAGTTTGTATTTCTGTGGGGTCAGTGGTGATATCCCCTTTATCATTTTTTATTGTGTCTATTTGATTCTTCTCTCTTTTCTTCTTGATTAGTCTTGCTAGCAGTCTATCAATTTTGTTGATCTTTTCGAAAAACCAACTCCTAGATTCATTGATTTTTTGGAGGGTTTTTTGTGTCTCTATCTCCTTCAGTCCTGCTCTGATCTTAGTTATAGCGGTCAGCGTCCCCCAGTAGACATCTACAGAACTCTCCACCCCAAATCAACAGAATATACATTCTTCTCAGCATCACATCGCGGTTATTCCAAAATTGACCACATAATTGGAAGTAAAGCACTCCTCAGCAAATGTACAAGAACAGAAATTATAACAAACTGTCTCTCAGACCACAGCAATCAAACTAGAACTCAGGACTAAGAAACTCAATCAAAACCGCTCAACTACATGGAAACTGAACAACCCGCTCCTGAATGACTACTGGGTACATAATGAAATGAAGGCAGAATTAAAGATGTTCTTTGAAACCAATGAGAACAAGATACAACATACCAGAATCTCTGGGACACATTTAAAGCAGTGTGTAGAGGGAAATTTATAGCACTAAATGTCCACAAGAGAAAGCTGGAAAAATCCAAAATCGACACTCTAACATCACAATTAAAAGAACTAGAGAAGCAAGAGCAAACACATTCAAAAGCTGGCAGAAGGCAAGAAACAGCTGGGCTTTCTTAGGCCGAGGAGATGGTTAGAAGAAGGGAGAATGGCCTGGCTGTTTAGGAATCCTTTTAACTATTGGGGATGTATTTAATGTACTTATGGAAGGACAAGCGTTGGTAACAAGCTTGGCTTTTCAGTGTCCTGGAGCCCCCAAGAGAGGAGGAAAGTCTTATCTAAGGCTCATTCCTGTGAAAATGAAGATGCTTCTCTCCAGTCAGTGTGCGGGAAGGTCAAATCCAAGACTTTGGGAACAAGAATTCCAACACTAACGGATAAGGAGAAGGGAGACTCACATTCCATAGAATTCTGGGCTTCTAGATGGCTCTCCTTCCTACCAAGGCTTAAGGATGGGAAATGCTGCAAAGAAGGAGGGACACAGGTTATGTAGGAACTTACTCAGTGCATCTGGAGGATGGAAAACCAATGGCACACTCCTCCCCTTCTTCAATGTGAAGACATTTGTCTGTCTCATGTGCATTCTGTCATAGGTTCTCTTCATGCAGCCTCATGGTTGCCCTGGCAAACTGCACTCAGGGTGAAGCAAACTGACCCACCTGCTTGGGGTTGACAGCGTGAACCAGAATGACATGGCCCCTGATCAGATGTCAGAGTATGAACTTTTCAGTATCCTGGAGCCCCCAAGAGAGGAGGAAAGTCTTATCTAAGGCTTGTTCCTGTGAAAATGAAGATGCTTCTCTCCAGTCAGTGTGCGGGCATGTCAAATCCAAGACTTTGGGCCATAGTAAATCTGGGTTATGATCTGATCTGAGAATCAGCAGGAGGTAGAGATTTGAGCACGTGGTAAATAGGTCACATACTGGGATCAATAACGAAGATGTGGAGGGGTGTGTCTAGAATTTTCTGTCTTAGATGCAGTGAGATTATGCTGGACTCAGTACAAAGTGAATCTTCCCAGACAATATCCTGATTTGGGCCCTACCAAGGCTACTAAGACACAATTGTGTAATTGACTGAGGCACAACTTGGCCAGAGCAGTGTGGAGATGGAGATGCTGTCTCTCCTCAAGTCTAATGATGTAAGGAAAGAAGGAGCTTCCTTATGAGGGTGCTTTCCCTTCTCAGCAACTCAGAGTTCAGGTTGGTGATGGGCAGGAGTGAGCAGAGTTCAAGATTGAATTATTTGAAAGGTAGAAGAAGCAGGGATATTCTGGAGACAGTAAACCAAATGAGCAAAGCTCAAAAACTTGGTGGTGAAATTGGACATGGCCAGGGGGATAGAGGGAGGAAGCAAATGGAAACCAGAGAGAATCGGAAAAAATGCCAAAGTGGGGCTGGTGGAGTTGAGAGGACACACAGAGATCCTTTGGCTCTAGCTTCTGGCATGGCCGTCGAGTCAGCTTCCCCACAGCCAGGAGACCCACAGCTCGGAGACACCCTCTCCACCCCGTACCTCCACTAATCACTGATAGGCTCATACCTAACACTGCTGTATTTAGATGGTGCATGGTGTCTGACAGTTTTACAAGAGTTTTCACATAAGCAACAGTGGTACATTGCTTTTCCTTTATGCTGAGTTTCACAGTTGAACTTCCCGCAAACATGCTAATTATGATTTGTGCGAGCAAAATTATTTCCATTTGAAGAGGAAGACAATGCGATTCAGAAGGATTCTGTCTTTCCCAAGAATACAGATCTTGGCAGAGCTGACCATAAGGCTAATGGAAGCCATGGGAATTGCTGCAGGTGGCATCTAAAAGGAGATTTATTGGGGATCAAGGCAGAGGTCCCCAGAGGACAAACTGTACATCTGATTCCTTCCTGGTACTTTTCTTCCTGGCAGAAATAGATGATTAAATTCCTCTTTCTCCTGGCACCTTGTCTCAGAGCCTTACCTTGCCACAGTTCCAGACCCATCCAGGCCATGACTACCGTTTAGATGACACACCTCTCTGCTCATGAATAACTGGCCAAGCCTGAGGTAGCCAGGTTTTGGAGCATTGATAATATGGGCTTTTCCTGTGTTGTCCCTAAACATGTTGTTTCATTTTGTCCCCGTGTCATGGCATTTTTGCAGAACTCCTGCCTTAGAGAATAAGGAGAGATTCTTCCTCTAGCAACCGTAGACACCAGTTGTGCCCTAAACAGGGATGTGAACCTTGGTAGAAGATGGAAATTTTTTTTGGAAAAGGGGATTTTTGGATCAGTGCTTGTGGCTCTGACTCTCTGTCTGAAAGGCAACACCCAAGAATATGAGGATTTCTGTATCTAGAGCTTGAAGACAAGCCTTCTCCAGTATTTTGCACTCTTCCTTAAATGATCACACTATAGTCTGAGGTCAATTTTCTTCAAAAAGGAATGACCTTACAGGCAGAGAAGACAGCTATAGGTGGAGACTGTTACCTCATACTGTAGACTCAGATGTGTAGGATAGGCTCAGATCTAGCTGCCCAAGCTCAATTTGGAGGACATGCCATTCTTGGTACTGTTCATTCTGAACTACAGATTTCTTTGTCTACTTCTCTGAGATATCTTTCTGGTTTGTGTTCAGTGCTTAGCACACCAAACCACTGTCCTTCAATTATGATAACAGTGAATCATTTCTGTGCTTACTATATACCACGTAGCTTACTATACAACATGTAACTCATATAAGTTAAGAATGTTTTTTTCATTTTATCATGACAACCACCTTGGGATTTTACATTTTATGCATGATCAAATGATCATTTTATAGATGATCAAATGAGTTTTCTGGAGGTAAAGTGAGGCTTCCACCTCCCAGTGCAGCAGCTACAATCCACAGCCAGCCCTGCCTGCACCTAAGACCTTGACAAAGCAACCAGAGCCAGAAAGAGCCATGAGAGAAGCTTTCAATCACTTCCAGCCACTTTGTCGCCCATTTTTTCTCTTCTCATCTCCTGCATTTTTCTCCATCTCCAGGTACAGTTTGGGATGTGGATGCCTATTCCAATACAAAACCACTTGGAGATCCTTTCCTGATACCCCAATTCATCTCTATTTCCCCCCTTTCAAGTCAGATCTTACCTACCTGTTTGGGTCAGAGACATGTGTATGTTAAAATCCCCGAGGAAGGCGGCAGGGACTGTGCCCTGAGATGATTATTGGTGAAGTGGATTTATGCTTCATTTCAGTTTAAGAGAATGTTGCTGTGTCTCTGCCCAGGACAGACAGCTCACTGTGGCCCTGGGTGATGAGGGAAGCCCACAGAGGCCCAGGGTTTGTGTTCTGTGTCTACCAGTGTCTGCAGAGCCAGAATTGAGCTAATCCCGTGAAAGGACAAGTGCTGATGGGCAGTTGTATGGTCGGTTGCTATGGGGCTTGTTGAGCTCTCAAATTCCAGGTGACAAGATCAATGCATGCTTGAGGGGTCCCATCCCAGCAGGCTCTGGTGGCTGCAAACTTGTTCAGGTGTGGAAGGTCATACCACTTTACCTTTGGTTTTTCTTTGAAAACTAAACAATGAAAGACAGATGAAAACAAGAATTCTACCAGTGGGCAGGCAAGAATTCTCTTCTGGAAAAGGGATGTTTGTGGCTCTTCCCCATGTTGGCCTTGAAAGCACTTGGCTGCAGAATGGCTACTATTAAAATGTCAAAAAATTGGAAGATGCTGGTGAGGCTGCAAAGGAAAGGGAATGCTGATACACTGTTGGCCTGCATGTAAATTAGTTCATGGAAAAATTAACGCAGAAAGCATTTTGGAGATTTCTGAAATAATTTAAAACAAAACTACAATTCCACCCAGCAATTCCTTTAGTGGGCATTTACCCAAAGGAAAATAATTGTTCTGCCAAAAAGACACATGCTCTTGAACATCTTTCACAGCACTATTCACAGTAGCAAAGCCGTGGAATGAACCTAGAGGGCCATCAGCATTAGACTGGATGAAGGAAATGTGGTACATACACACCGTGGAATACTATGCGTCCATGAGAAGAATGAAATCATGTCCTTTGCAGCAACATGGATCTACTTGGAGACCATAATTCTAAGGAAATTAACATAGGAACGGAAAACCAAATATCATGTTCTCAGGTATAAGTGGGAGCTGAGCATTGGGTACACATGGATATAAATATAGGAACCATAGACACTGCAACTACTGGAGGAAAGAGAGAGGGAGGGTGGAAAGGACTGAAAAACTAACTATTGGGTGTTATGCTCAGTGTCTGCGTGATGAGATCATTTGTACCCTGAAGCTCAGCATCACACAATAAACCCATGTAATGGTCCTGCACATATAGCCCCTGAATCGAAAATAAAAGTTGAAATTATTTTTTCAAAAATGGGCCCTCGGCCAGAAGCAGAGGCTCATGCTTGTAATTCCAGCACTTTCTATCACTTGAGGTCAGGAGTTCAAAACCAGCCTGTCCAGCATGATGAAACCCTGTCTCTACTAAAAATATAAACAACAAAAACAACAAAGAAATTAGCTGGGCATGGTGGCAGGCGCCTGTAACCCCAGCTACTTGGGAGGCTGAATCACTTCATCCTGGAAGTTGGAGGTTGTAGTGAGCAGAGATGATGCCACGGCACTCAAGCCTGGCTGTAGTTCAGCCAGAAGGAGATGTTTTGTGTGAAGGCTGAGGTGGAGCTGTTCGGAGCCTCTGTGAGAAGGAGGCCCTAAGCCATGGCGGTGGACACAGTTGCAGCTTTCTGCTTCTTTGCCCTTTAGTCTGGCCCCACAGGTGAACAATACCAGCCTCAATCCCGAGCACATGCTCTGGAGACCTTCACATCTCACAGTTCCATGTGAGCAAATGGACTGGGAAAGCTGTGTGGCCTGAGAAAAGGCAACCATGGCCTCGCTTTCACATAGTATTTTGTCTTGAATTTTGAATAAGCCTTATTTTATTTTATTTTTTGTTTTGTGTTTTTGGTGGTGGTGGTGGTTTATTTTACACAGACCACTTCGAAGAAATCCCATGGTTATCTGTGATTTACATACCCTGTTTCTGCTGGCAACCCTTCTGATTGGGGTGACTAACTTCTCTGTGTAAAGAGTCTACGTGGCCCAGGTAGGAGGTAAAAGCAGCCGTCTGGAGGCCATTGGTATACTTACGTCTGTCTCTTGGCTTCAGGTAACCAGCTGGGCTTTGGTGGGAATGATCTGAATGGAGACAGAAAACAGTGGAAACTAACACTCCTTGCCCAGCCCTCTTTATATGAAGTGTTTTGTTCTCCCCTTGACTCTTGAGTGATGATTATATTCAGACGAGGCATTGACATTATGGTAAGAAAGGGAAAAAGTGTATCTGTCTTGTCTGTCTGTCTATCTACTGGACATATATCTCCTAAAGCAGACAAACCCAAGGCTGTACAGTGAACTAGGGTCTGGCTTTGGACTCCAGAAAAACAAAATTCATGTTGAACAAAGTGATGTTTCTATGCAATGACTTTCTGGGGGACCTGTGTGTATCTGTCCATTGTGTGTAAGCCCTGAGCCCCGTTTTCCTCTGAAGATAGTGAGTGGTAGCAGTCTCCTCACACGATTCACACATCTGGAGCCCAGATGGCCCTCTCAAGGTAATGGATCTTACATATTTACGGTTTACCAACAAGTGTTTGATGTATACTTGGGTGTATTCCACAGCATGTGGACTGCGGTCCCCTGTGTTTTCCAGGAATGCTGTGCTCCATGTAGAGGCTTTACTCTACTCATCACTGCAATTTGTATGCTGCACTGTGGAAACTTGGAGGCCTGTACTGTGTTCCCTGTGACTGGAAATGTGCTCTGAACTTGTCTGTCTCCCTTGGCTGCTCCTGGCCCTTGGTACCAGCTCCCAGGGGTGTCCACAACCACTTGGGACAGAAGGTGAAGGTGGAATTTCAAAGAGAAGCTTGCTTGGATCTTCTGTGCCAAGCTTGGATGAGTTGTGGCCCTAACATAGGCCCTCTCAGATTTGCCAGGAGGAGGCTTTGGCAGCTGCCACAGGTGCCGCAGGGCCTGCCTCCATCTGCTGCCTCCAGTGGTGCAAGCCTGCCAAGGTGTGGCCAGAGTGGCTGGATGGTGTCACAGTCCTCAGATGTCCTTCCTTCCACCACTTTTAAAGAGTCCCAAATAACTCACTTGAAGTGTCTGAAAGGAAAGCAAGTTTTATGAAAATGAATCCTTCCTCAGTTAATTGATCAAATAGGTAAATCCTGACTCTCTCTAGTTTCTTTCCCTGGTCGGAGTAGGGAGCTGGTGGTAGCTGTGGGATTCACTGTGGTGTCCTATCCCAGAGGCAAAGAAGATTAAAATGCAGCGTGCAGAGCTGGGCTTGATTCCCAAGTCGCAGTCTGGCTCCCGCTATGGGAGGCGGGACATCTCTCTAGCTGCTCACAGAGAGAGAAGTAGGGAATTGAGGAAGAGTTAGGGGCCAGGGAGATTTACTTGAGTCTAATTTTCCAGGTGAATGAGAAGGGAAGGCTTAGTCCAGGGCTTGGTGCCAATGCATTCCTGGGAGAGGCATGTCATCACCAGCGGCATTGGTCATTATTGTTGTATGTTAGCAATAAGATTCAGCTGGTCAGATTTTTTGGGCTGCCTCAAAGATGCTGACACATTTTCTGTGCTGTGATTGTTCTGAAGGCAGAGGAGCTCTAACCACTGTGAGAACCCAAATAAAAATCAATACCCCCCATCTAAGAGCACCTTTCTGAAACTCACGTTTCTGTAGAAAACACTGCCCCCCTTTCTCCCAAGCTTATTAGTTTTGGATTCCATCTCCTTGTATGTGCTAATCTAGTGTAACATGGAACACATTCAGGGAGCTGGGGGCTCTGTTTACCTTTAAGTGGGAAAGTCATGTCTGACCTGAAATTGGAGGATGCTTTCCAGTGTGAAGGAGTGTGAGGGAACAGACACAGGCACAGTGAGAACAAGGTCACTTTATTGGTATAGAGACTGCAGAGGGATCGGGGGCTTTAGCTGTTTGCAGCTATGGTTTCCTTAATCCAGGCCAAATAGTTGTAGACCTTGGTGTAGACTCCAGGCTTGTTCTTCTGGGCACAGCCATCGCCCCAGGAGACAATTCCTTGGAGCTCTCCGTCGCAGACTGCAGGACCACCAGAGTCCCCCTGGGTGGAAGAAAGGATAAGTTGTATGGACAGATGGAGGAGGAATATAGCTATATTGACTCTGAACCTTAAAGATCCCTTTCCAGCCAGCTCTGTGGCTCCACGTCCTTCTCATGGTGGCCCATTCTCTGTTCTTCCTAAGCAGACAGCATGCAGCCCAAGGGAGCCTTCCTCACGTCTCCATGGGGAGAACTTCAGGGAGCCTCCTTAGCCCCACCACCTTGGGAGTTCCAATCTTTTTCTCAGGTGGGGCCTGGGTATCAGTGGGAGCCTCTGTATGGGAAGGGTTGTTCCAATCACCTGGCAGGAATCCTTGCCTCCCTCAAGGAAGCCTATACAGAACATGTTGCTGGTAATCCTTCCAGGGTAGCAGGCTTCACACTCAGCCTGGGTCAGCACAGGAGCATACAGGCACTGCAGCTCGTCTGGGTAGTCAGCTGTGAGAATCAGGAAGAGAACAAAGAAAGTAGAAATGTGGGTCAGCCCAGAGAAGGAGACAATAATCTAGGATGGAACATTGAAGAGGAACACTGCCCCTGGAAAGGACTCCAAAACATAAGTCCTGGCAAGGGGCTCTGGCTTTTCAATCCCAGAATGATCATTGTTGAACCCCTTCCAACATGTAATCACAGCACGTTCTCCATTTGTCCTGTCTCTCGATTTTAGGAGCCAAGTCCTTGAGACTTTGCATCCTCTGGTGCCCAGTACAGAACCTGTGTGTAATGGCCACTAGAAATGTGTCTTAAGCCCGGAGGCAAGTGGATTTAAGTTAAGGGGCATGGTTCGTTCTGGAAATTGTGAGGATGGAGGGAAGTAGAAGGACAAAGGGAGCCACGCACCACCATAGCTCAAAGTGTTGCCCCAACCAGAGATGAGGCACTCAGTGCAGGGAACTGGAGGGTGGGTGGGCAGAGGGATGATGGACACGTAGTCATTGATGACGGCAGGTGTGGAGAGCTTGATCAGCATGATGTCATTGTCCAGAGTTGTTGGGTTGTATTCGGGGTGGCAGATGATCTTGTCTGCGCTGATGAACTGCTCAGTCCCCTCAAGGACATTGATGTTGTGCTCTCCCAGTATCACCTGGATGCGGCTGATGGGCATGGCAGGCATGGTGAAGATCCTCTCTCACAGCTGGGTTACCCATCCCACCTTCCCCAGGGTTCTCAAGCTCTCTGCTCATGGACAGCTCTGGAGTCATAGGGTGGGGTGTGTGGCCATATCGCAGGGACAGAAGAGGGATGTGGGTCAGTGCAGGTGTGAGACCCAGGATCTTTCTGCTTCAGAGGTTGGTGTTAGTGGGGTGGGGCAGAGTCAAAGGGATCCCAGTGGAGGCTGCTTCTCAGTCCACCTTCACAGCCTCTTTCCCAGAATCTCCACAGTCACTAGCACTGTGGGCACAAGGAGATCCTTGAAGATTTCCCAGTATCCTCCATCCCAGGCCTTTGTTAACTGTGCATAGTGCCTGTTCCTCCCTCCTTTCTTGGCCTGGTGAGCACCATACTTCTGTGTAATCTAATCCAAAGGTAGCCATAGTATTAGAATCTCCTGGGAACTTGTTAGAAATGTAAATTCTTGGTCCTACCCCTGTCTATTGATCAGAACCTTGGGTATGGGACCCAGTGATTTGTGCCTTAAAGAGCCTATAGGTTTTTCTGATGCATACTCAGGTTTGAGAGTTCCTGGTATAGGCAGCAGTTCTGAGTTCTGTCTACACATTCTACAGTTACCAGAGGTAGAGTGTGAAATGCTTACTGATATTCACACCCTCTTCCTGAAAATTTTGAGTTAATTGCCCTGGGATAGGACACAGGCATCAGTATTTTTAAAAACTCTTTCTTAGGTGGCTTTAATGTGTAGCTAACCAGCAAAAGTACTTGCCTGCTTTTCTCACTAGCTCAGTCCACTCCAAGATCATCCCTGCCTGGTTTTATGACCACAACCCTTGCTGTTTCATGGATTTGCCTGGGTGTGGGAGGTTCTTGTCTTGTGTTCACTCTCTGCTCTGGAGAGTCAGCTGCTGCCAACAAGTTTTCTTCTCCACCACCTCTCCCCTCCATCTTACCCAACCTCAGTACTTCCCTGGGCTGAAGCCATGCTCTCCCATGCAGCCTGGGTTGGATTTTTGCATTCAGGGGCCCCACACTTACGGCTTGTAGCAGTGACAGGCTGAAATTACCCATTGTTCACAGATGAGGGCGCCACCACAGAAGTGGTAGCCAGAATACAGGAACACTTGGTAGGGGACAGAATTCTCCTTACAGGTGTAGCCCCCAACAATCTTGTCATCATCGTCAATGGGGACAGCAACTGGAGTGGAGACGGGAAGGGAGAAGGCAAGTCAGTAGCATGTTGGGGGTGGTGCTCCCAGCCTGCAGTTGCTTCCTGCGAATTAGAAATCTTTAAGAAGCACAGTGAGGCTACGCAAGGGAGGGAGCACTGCCACCCCGGTGAGCATCACTGGATGTGGTTCCCAAGTCTCTGTGTCTGCAGGGCACATAGCTAGGTATCCAGTGGGGGCTCAGATCTCTCCTGGGGTCACCAGGCTGAGGATGCAAGGAATGTCCTCACAATGCTTCCAGTGGGATAGGAGTTGGGATGGGGTTGTCTCACCCACTGAATGCTTCTCTCTTTCATTCACCACCTGCGTACTCCACCTGGCTGTTTAAGCCCTGGATGGTCAGGATACTTTGGCCAAGCTAAGAAAACCCCCTGGCTGTGTAGACCTGGCCATGACCAGCTTCCCCCTCAGCTCAGATCTGTGTAGTGAAGGCAGAGTTGAGGGCAGCCCCAGGCTCACTTCAGCAGAACAAAGGTAGATGTTATTATTGTCCAAAAGAACAGCAATTCTCAACCTTGGCTGCATGTCTAGAAATGTTAAAAAATCACCTGGGAAGCTTAAAAGCCCAGAACACAGGCAGCACCCCAGACAAATGAAGTGAGAATTTCTAGAGTTGAGTCTCTGGCATGAGTAATTTTTCCACCTCCCCAGGTGCATTCAAGGTTAAGAGCAGCTATAGCGGAGGTATTCTGGTGCTGTGGGAGCCAAGCCTGAAGCCCGCTGCTTTATTTCGTGGGCCAGCCTCACCTGGTCTCCCTTCCCAGCATCTCCAACCACAGCTCGGATATGGATGAATTGCAGTGGTGGGAGTGAAATCAGGGAGAAGATGAAAGAGGTGAGGCTTAAAGAGAGCCCAGGGAGGATGGGAAGCCCAGATGAAGGAAATAGAATATCAGAGCACAGTCAAAAGAGGAGAAGTAGCAAGAATGGCAGGGCATGTGTCTGCCAGGAAAGGGATGGGTGGGGCCTGAGGCAGGGCATGAAACTCACCAGCAGCTCCCACAAAGGCAAGGATCAGGAGTGGATTCATGGTGGTAGAGTGTCCCTGACTGGTGGTGGAGGACCCATCTTTATACCTCCCGAGGATGGGGAGAGGAGGTGTCTGTGAGGTGAAGGTCACCACTCCTCCCAGGACAAACACACCTGCAGCTTTCCCCTTCCCAGGGTCTTGCATCAGCTCGGCTATGTTTGGCCACTCTGTGGGCTTGTGATTCACAGGTGATAAGGGAACTTGGCTTCTGAGAGCAGAGAGGAAGACTGGCTGTTTCCTGCAAGGATGCTGGGATGGGAAAGACAGGGAAAGATAAGACCCGGATCACACAGCTGGGCTTTCATAGGCCGAGGAGATGAGGGTTAGAGGGAGGGAGAATTGCCTGACTGTTTAGGAATCTTTTTAACTATTGTGGATGTATTTAATGTACTTAAGGAAGGGCAAGTGTTGGTAACAAGCTTGGCTTTTCAGTGTCCTGGAGCCCCCATGAGAGGAGCAAAGTCATATCTAAGGCTCGTTCCTATGAATATGAAGACGCTTCTCTCCAGTCAGCATGTGGCACGGTTAAATCTAAGGCTTTGGGGAATAAGAAATCCAAATTAAGGGGTAAGGAGAAGGGAAATGCAGCAATCCACAGGATTCTGGGCTTCCAGATGGCTCTCCTTCCTACCAAGGATTAAGGATGGGAAGTGTTTCAAAGGAGGGGGCACAGGTTAGGTAGGAGCTTACTCAGTGCATCTGGAGGATGG
Organism: Macaca nemestrina; assembly: GCF_043159975.1. Taxonomy (NCBI): domain Eukaryota; kingdom Metazoa; phylum Chordata; class Mammalia; order Primates; family Cercopithecidae; genus Macaca; species Macaca nemestrina. Next base: position 16,094,307 of record NC_092128.1, read on the forward strand.
AAAACCAATGGCGCACTCCTCCCCTTCTTCAATGTGAAGACATTTGTTTCCCTCATGTGCATCTTATCATAGGTTCTTTTTATGCAGCCTCAAGGATGCCCTGGCAACTGGCACTCAGGGTGATGTAAACTGACCCACTTGCTCAGGGCTGACAGCCTGAACTAGCATGATATGCCCCCGATCAGATGTCAGAGTGTGGACCATGGTAAATCTGGGATACGATCTGATCTGAGATTTTAGCACATGGTAAATGGGTCGCATAACGACCCATTGGGTTCAATAACGAAGATGTGGAGGGGTGGGTCTGGAATTTTCTATTTTAGATGCAGTGAGATTATGCTGTGTTCAGTACAAAGTGAATCTTCCCAGATAATATCCTGATTTGCGCCCTACCAATGCTACTGAAATACAGTTGTGTAATTGACTGAGGCATAACCTGGCCAGAGCAGTGTGGAGATGGAGATGTTGTCTGCGCTCAGGTCTAGTGATGTAAAGAAAGGAGGAGCTTCCTTATGAGGAACTCTGAGTTCAGGCTGGTGATGGGTAGGAGTGAGCAGAGTTCAAGTTTGAATTCTTTGAAAGGTAAAAGAAGCAGCAATGTTCTGAAGATGGTGAACAAAATGAGCAAAGCTCAGAAACTTGGTGGTGAAATTGGACATGGCCAGGGGCTAGAGGGAGAAAGCAAATGGAAACCAGAGGGAATTGGAAAAAATGCCAGAGTGGGGCCCAAGGAGTTGAGAGGACACACAGACTACCTTCTGGCCCAATTCCTGGCATGGCTGCCAAGTCAGCTTCCCCACAGCCAGGAGACCTACTGCTTGGAGACACCCTCACCACCCCGTACCTCCTCTAATCACTGTTGGGCTCAAACCTAACACTGCTGTACTTAGATGGTGTATGCTGCCTGACAGCTTTATACGAATTTTTATGTAAGCAAGAGTGGTGCATAGCTCTTCATTTATGCTGAGTTTCACAGTTTAACTTCCCACAAACATGCTAATTGTGATTTGTGCAGAACAAAATTATTTCCATTTGTAGAGGAAGACAATGAGATTCAGAAGGATTCTGTCTTGCCCAAGAATACAGATCTTGGCAGAGCTGACCATAAGGCCAACGGAAGCCATGGAGAGTGCTGTGAAGTATGGGAATTGCTGCAGGTGGCATCTAAAAGGAGATTTATTGAGGATCAAAGCAGAGGTACCCAGAGGACAAACTGTACATCTGATTCCTTCCTGGTGCTTTTTTTCCTGGCAGAAATAGATGATTCAATTCATCTTTCTCCTGACACCTTGTCTCAGAGCCTTACCTTGCCACAGTTCCAGACCCATCCAGGCCATGACTGCCATGTAGATGACACACTTCTCTGCTCACGAATAACTGGTCAAGCCTGACGTATCCATGTTTTGGGGCATTGATAATATGGGTTTTTCCTGTGTTGTCCCTAAACATGTTTCATTTTGCCCCCTTGTCATGGGGTCTTCGCAGAACTCCTGCCTTGGAGGATAAGGAGAGACTCTTGCTGTAGCAACTGTAGAAACCAGTGTGCACTAAACAGGGAGGTGAACCTTAGTAGTAGGCGGAAAAGTTTTTGGAAAAGGGGATTTTTGGATCTGTGCTTGTGACTCTGACTCTCTGTCTGAAAGGGAACACCCAAGAATATGAGGATTTTCTGTATCTAGAGCTTGAAGACCAGCCTTCTCCAGTATTTTGCGCTCTTCCTTAAATGATCACACTATAGTCTGAGGTCAGCTTTGTTGAAAAATGAATGACCTTATAGACAGCAAAGACAGCTATAGGTGGAGACTGTTACTTCATACCGTAGACTCACATGTGTAGGACAGGTTCAGATCCAGCTGCCCGAGCTCAATTTGGAGGACATGCCATTCTTGCTACTGTTCATTCTGAACTACAGTTTTCTTTGTCTACTTCTCTAAGACATCTTTCTGGCTTGTATTTAGTGCTTAGCACACCAAACCACTGTCCTTCAATTATGATAACACTGAATCATTTTTGTGTGCTTACTATATAGCATGTACCTTACTATACAGTATGTAACTCATACATGTTAAGAATGTGTTTTTCATTTTATCATCACAACCAACTATGGGATTCCCCATTTTACATATGATCAAATGAGCTTTCTGGAGGTGAATGACTCTCCCATTTCCCAGAGCAGCAGCTCCCAGCCAGAGCTGACCCTGCCTTCACCTATGATCTCAGCAAAGCAGCCAGAGCTGGAAAGAACCACAAGAGATGCTTTCAATGACTTTTAGCCACTTTGTCCCCCTTTTTTTCTCTCCTTCTCTCCTGCCTTTTTTTCCATCTCCAGGTACAATTCGGGATGTGGATGCCATTCCTACATAAAAACACTTGGGATTCATTCCTGATACCCCAATTCATCCCGATTTCCCCCCTTTTAAAGTCAGATCTCACCTACCTGTTTGGTCAGAGAGAGGTGTGTTTTAAAATCCCTGAGGATGTGGGCAGGGAGTGTGCCCTCAGATGATTATTAGTGAAGTGGATTTAAGCTTATTTTCAGTTTAATAGAATGTTGCTGTGTCTCTGCCTAGGACAGGCAGCCCATTGTGGCCTTGGGTGACGAGGGAAGCCCACAGTGGCCCAGGATTTGTCACCTGTGACTGCCAGTGTCTGCAGAGCCAGAATTGAGCTAATTCTGTGAAAGGATGAGTGCTGATGGGCAGGTGTATGGTCGGTTGCTATGGGGCTTGTTGATCTCTCAAATTCCAGGTGACAAGATCAATGCATGCTTGACGGGCCCCTTCCCAACAGGCTCTGGTGGCTGCAACCTGGTTCAGGTGTGGAAGATCATACCACTTTACCTTTGATTTTTCTTTGACAAACAACAAAAGACAGATAAAAACAAGCATTCTACCAGTGGGCAGGCAAGAATTCTCTTCTGGAAAAGGGATGTTTGTGGCTCTTCCTCCGTTGGGCTTGAAAGAACTTGGCTGGAGAGTGGCTATTATTAAAATGTCAAAAAAAAAAAAAAAAAAAAGGAAGATGCTGGTGAGGCTACAGAGGAAAGGGAATGCTGATACACTGTTGGCCAGAGTGTAAATTAGTTCATGGAAAAAGTAATGCAGAAAGCAGTTTGGAGATTTCTGAAATAATTTAAAACAGAACTACGATTCCACCCAGCAACTCCTTTACTGGACATTTACCCAAAGGAAAATAATTGTTCTGCGAAAAAGACAGATGTTCTTGCATGTCTGTCACAGCACTATTCACAGTAGCAAAGCCATGGAATCAACCTAGGTGGCCATCAGAGGTAGATTGGATGAAGGAAATGTGGTACATACACCATGGAATACTATACAGCCATGAGAAGAATGAAATCATGTCCTTTGCAGAAACATGGATGGAGCTGGAGACCATAATCCTAAGCAAATTAACATAGGAACAGAAAACCGAGTATCACATTCTCATGTATAAGTGGGAGCTGAGCATTGGGTAAACCTGGATATAAATATGGGAACAGTAGACACTGCAACTACTAGAGGGAAGAGAGAAGGAGGGTGAAAAACTACCTATTGGGTATAAGCTCACTGCCTGAGTGATGAGATCATTTGTGCCCCAAACCTCAGTATTACACAATATACCCATGTAACAAACCTGTACATGTACCCCCTGAATCTAAAATAAAAATTGAAATTATTTTTTTTAAACGGAACCTGCACCAGAAGTGGTAGCTCACACCTGTACCCAGCACTTTGGATTACTTGAGGTCAGGAGTTCAAAACCAGACTGGCCAACATGGTGAAACCCTATCTCTACTAACAACACACACACAAAAAAAATTAGCTGGGAATAGTGGTGTGTGCCTGTAATCCCAGCTGTTTGGGAGGCTGAATCACTTGAACCCGGGAGGTGGAGGTTGTAGTGAGCAGAGATCATGCCACGGCACTCCAGCCTGGATGTAGTTGAGCCAGAAGGAGATGTTTTGTGTGAAGGCTGAGGTGGGGGCTCTTCGGAGCATCAGTGTGAAGGAGGCCCTAAGTCACAGTGGTGGACAGAGTTGCAGCTTTCTGCCTCTTTGCCCTTTTGTCTGGACCCACAGGTGAACAGTACTAGCCTCGATCCCGAGCACACGCTCTGCAGACCTTCAAATCTCATGGTTGAGTGTGAGCAAATGGACTGGGCAAGCTGTGTGGCCTGAGAAAAGGCAACTCCATGGCCTGGATCTCACACAGTATTTTGTCTTGGATTTTGAATAAGCATTTATTTGCTTTACCATGGAACACATTTTGGGAGCTGGGGGCTCTGCTTACCTTTAAGGGGGACTGTCGTGTCTGACCTTAGATTGGAGGATGCTTTCCAGTGTGAAAGAGTGTGAGGGAGCAGGTACAGACACAGACAGTGAGAGCAGGGTCACTTTACTGGTATAGAGACTGCAGAGTGACTGGGGGCTTTAGCTGTTGGCAGCTATGATGTCCTTAATCCAGGCCAAATAGTTGTAGACCTTGGTGTAGACTACAGGCCTGTTCTTCTGGGCACAGCCATCGCCCCAGGAGACAATTCCTTGGAGCTGTCTGTTCCAGACCACAGGGCCACCAGAGTCACCCTGGGGGAAAGAAGGGACAAGTTGTATGGAGAGATGGAGGAAGAATATAGCCACATTTACTCTGAACCTTAAAAGACCCCTTTCCAGCCAGCTCTGTGGCTCCACATCCTTTTCACGGTGGCCCATTCTCTGTTCTTCCTAAGCAGACAGCGTGCAGACCAATGGAGCCTTCCTTACTTCTCCATGGGCTCACTGCAGGGAACCTCCTCAGCCCTGCCACCTTGGGAGTTCAAATCTTTTTCCCAGTTAGGTCTTGGGTATCAGTGGGAGCCTCAGCATGGGAAGGGTTGTTCAAATCATCTGGCAGGAATCCCTGCCTCCCTCAAGGAAGCTCACACAGAATGTGTTACTGGTAATCTCCCCAGGGTAGGAGGCTTCACACTCAGCCTGGGTCAGCACAGGAGCATCCAGGCACTGAACCTCGTCTGGGTAGTCAGCTGTGAGGATCAGGAAGAGATCAAAGAAAGCAGAAATGTGGGTCACGTCAGAGAAGGAGCCAATAATCTAGGATGGAACATTGAAGAGGAACACTGCCCTGGACAGGACTCCAAAACATAAGTCCTGGCAAGGGACTCTGGCTTTTACTTCCCAAAATGATCATTTTTGAACCCCTTCCAAGACATGTTCATAGGAAGTTCTCCAATTGTCCTGTCTCTTGATTGTCTAAGCAAAATCCTTGAGACTTTGCATGTCTCTGGTGCCCAGTGCAGAGCCTGTGTGTAATGGGCACTAGAAATGTGTCTTAAGCCTGGAGGCTAGAGGTTTTAAGTTAAGGGGCATCGTTTTTTTCTGGAAATTGTGAGGATGGAGGGAAGTAGAAGGGCAAAGGGTCTCACTCACCGCCAGAGCTCAGAGTGTTTCCCCAGCCGGAAATGAGGCACTCGGCGCCAGCAGCTGGAGGGGCGGTGGGCAGAGTGATGTTGGACACGCGGGCATTGATGATGGCAGGTGAGGAGAGCTTGATCAGCATGATGTCATTGTTCCAATCTTCCTGTTGTATTTGGGGTGGTGGATGATCTTGGCTGCATTGATGAACTGCTCTTTCCCCTCCAGGACTTCGATGTTGTGCTCTCCCAGTCTCACCTGGATGTGGCCGATGGGCAGGGCAGGCGTGGTGAAGACCTTCTCCCACAGCTGGGTCACCCTTCCCACTTTCCCCAGGGTACTTAAGCTCCCTCCTCATGGACAGCTCTGGAGCACGTGGTGGGGTGTGTGGCCATATCCCATGGGCAGGAGAGGGACGTGGATCAGTGCATGTGTGAGACCCAGGACCTTTCTGCTTCAGAGGTTGGTGGTAGTTGGGTGGGGAAGAGTTAAAGGGATGCCACCAGAGGCTGCTTCTCAACCTGCCTTCCCAGCCTCTTTCCCACAATCTCCACAGTCACTAGCACTGTGGGCACAAGGAGCTCCTTGAAGATTTCCCAGCATTCTTCACCCCAAGTCTTTGCTAACTGTACACAGTGCCTGTTCCTTCCTCCCTTCTTGGCCTGGTGAGCACCACCATTCTGTGTAATCTAATCCAGGGACAGCCATAGCATTAGCTTCTTCAGGGAACTTGTTAGAAGTGAAATTTCTTGGCCCTTACCACCATCTACTGATCAGAACCTTGGGGATGGGACCCAGTGATTTGTGCCTTAACAAGCCTGCAGGTTCTTCTGATGCATACTCAGGTTTGAGAGTTCTTGGTGTAGGCAGCGGTCTCAGCTCTGTCTATGCACTGTAAAGTTAACAGAGGTAGAAAGTTAAATATTCACTGATATTCACACCCTCTTCCTGAAAATTTTGAGTTAATTGCTATGAGATAGGACACAGGCATCAGTATTTTAAACAAACTCTTTCTTAGGTGGCTTTAATGTGTAGCTAACCAACAAAAGGTACTTGCCTGCTTTTCTCACTAGCTCTGAGCACCCAAGATCATTCCTGCCTGCTTTTATGACCACAACCCTTGCTGTTTCATGGATTTACCTTGGTGTGAGAGGTTCCTGTCTTGTGTTCACTGTCTGCTCTGGAGAATCAGCTGCTGCCAACAAGTTTTCTTCTCCACCACCTCTCTCATCCATCTCACCCAACCTCAGTAGTTCCCTGGACTGAAGCCAAGCTCTCCCAGGCAGCCTGGCTGGGAGCTTTGCAGTCAGGGGCCCTACACTTACGGCTTGTAGCAGTGAGCTGCCGACACCACCCACTGTTCACTGATGTGGGAGCCACACAGAAATGGGAGCCAGAATTCAGGGACACTTGGTAGGGGAGAGAATTCTTCTTCCAGGTGTAGTCCCCAACGATCTTGTCATCATCATCAAAGGGGGCAGCAACTGGAGTGGAGACGGGAAGGGAGAAGGCACCTCAGTAGCATGTTAGGGGTCGTGCTACCAGCCTATGGTTACTTCCTGCTAATTAGAAATCCTTAAGAAGCACAGTGAGGCTAGGAAGGGAGGGAGCGCTGGCACACCTGGTGAGTATCACTGGATGTGGCTCCCAAGTCTCTGTCTGCAGGGCATGTAGCTAGGAACCCTGCAGGGGTTCAGATCTCTCCTGGGGTCACCAGGCTGAAGTCACAATGAATGTCCTCACAATGCTTCCAGTGGGATAGGTGTTGGGATGTGGTTGCCTCACCGACTTAGTGCTTCTCTTTTTTATTCATCACCTGTGTACTTCTCCTGGCTTTTTGAGCCCTGGATTGTCAGGAGACTTTGGCTAAACTAGGAAAACCCCCTGGCTGCATAGAGCTGTCCATGCCCAGTTTCCCCTATAGCTCAATTCTGTGTAGCCAGGGCAGAGTTGAGGGCAGCCCCCAGGCTCACTTTGGCAGAACAGGGGTAGATGTTGTTATTGGCCAATAGTACAGCAATTCTTAACCTTGACTGCATGCCCGGAAATATTACAAATCTCCTGGGAAGCTTAAAAACCCAGAACATAGGCCACACCCCAGACAAATGAAGTTAGAATTTCTAGAGCTGAGTCTCTGGCATGAGTAATTTTTTAACCTCCCCAGGTGCATTCGAGGTTTAGAGCAGCTATAGTGGTGCTACTCTGGTGCTGTCGAAGCCAAGCCTGAAGCCTGCTGCTTCATTCCGTGGGCCAGCCCCACATGACCTCTGCAGTAGGCAGAGATTTTAGCACATGTTAAATGGGTCATATATTGGGTTCAGTGATGGAGATTTGGAGGAGTGGGTCTAGAATTTTCTGTCTTAGATGCAGTGAGATTATGTTGGGCTCAGTACAAAGTGAATCTCTGCAGAGAATATCCTGATTTGGGCCTTACCAAGGCTACTAAGACACAGTTGTGTAATTGACTGAGGCACAACGTGGCCAGAGCAGTATGGAGATGGGGATGCTGTCTCCGCTCAAGTCTAATGATGTAAGGAAAGAAGTAGCTTCCTTATGAGGGTGCTTTCCCTTCTTAGCAACTCAGAGCTCAGGTTGGTGATAGGTAGGAGTGAGCAGAGTTCAAGTTTGAAATCTTTGAATGGTAAAAGAACCAGGGATGTTCTGGAGATAGTGAACAAAATGATAAAAGACCGGAAACTTGGTGGTGAAATTGGATATGGCTGGGGGTAGAGGGAGGAAGCAAATGGAAACTAGAGAGAATTGGAAAAAATGTCAAAGTGGGGCCTGTGGAGTTGAGAGGACACACAGAGTACCTTCGGGTTCAGCTCCTGCCATGGCCGCCGAGCCAGAAAGAACCAAGCTTTCAGTGACTTTCAGCCACTTTGTTGCCCATTTTTTCTCTTCTGCTGCATTTTTCTTTTTTCTTTTCTTTTTTATTTTTTGAGACAGAGTCTCGCTCTGTCTCCCAGGCTGGAGTGCAGTGGCTGGATCTCAGCTCACTGCAAGCTCTGCCTCCCGGGTTCACGCCATTCTCCTGCCTCAGCCTCCTGAGTAGCTGGGACTACAGGCACCCGCCACCTCGCCCGGCTAGTTTTTTGTATTTTTTAGTAGAGACGGGGTTTCACTGTGTTAGCCTGCAGGGGCCTTTGAAAACAGTATGCTGAGAATAGATAGGGCTCAAGGACAGTATCTCCAATTGAACTTTTAGTGAACTCCCGTAGGCGCCAAGAAGGCGGGCAGATAAGGAAGAGCATAGAAACAAGGAACTGAGTAGAAGGTTACATGTGGGAAAAGAAAGTTTGTTTTGCATTGCATTCTTTCTGCTGACGTGGGGTTTATGGAGTATAAATAAAGTGAGGCGGAGGCTCTGAGCGCGGCCGCCATGTTCTCTGTGTGTCTTTGTCTTTTGTGTGTTCTTTCATTCTCCACCACCCCCGGCACGGACCCCAGCATTAGCCAGGATGGTCTTGATCTCCTGACCTCGTGATCCGCCCGTCTCGGCCTCCCAAAGTGCTGGGATTACAGGCTTGAGCCACTGCGCCCGGCCACTGCTGCATTTTTCTCCATCTCCAGGTACAGTTCGGGATGTGGATGCCTGTTCCCACACAAAAACACTTGGCATTCATTCCTGATACCCCAATTCATCCCGATTTTCCTCCATTTAAAGTCAGACTCACCTACATGTTTGGTCAGAGAGATGTGTGTTTTAAAAATCCCTGAGGAAGGAGGCAGGGACTGTGCCCTCAGATGATTATTGGTGAAGTGGATTTATGCTTAATTTCAGTTTGAGAGAATGTTGCTGTGTCTCTGCCTAGGACAGGCAGCCCATTGTGGCCCTGGGTGACAAGGGAAGTCCACAGAGGCCCAGTGTTTGTCACCTGTGGCTACCAGTGTCTGCAGAGCCAGAATTGAGCTACTCCCTTGAAAGGATGAGCGCTGATGGGCAGTTGTATGCCAAGTTGCTATGGGGCTTGTTGATCTCTCAAATTCCAGGTGACAAGATCAATCCATCCTTCAGGGGCTCCTTCCAGCAGACTCTGGCAGTTACAAACTGGTTCAGGTGTGGAAGATCATACCACTTTACCTTTGGTTTTTCTTTGTAAAACAAATAATGAAAGACAGATGAAAACAAGAATTCTACCACTGGGCAGGCAAGAATTCTCTTCTGGAAAACAGAAATTTGTGACTCTTCCCCACATTGGTCTTGAAAGAGCTTGGCTGCAGAGTGGCTATTATTAAAATGTCAAAAAACAAACAAACAAACAATCAAACAAACAAAAAAAACAAAAACAGAAGATGCTGGTGAGGCTGCAGAGGAAAGGGAATGCCGATACACTGCTGGCCAGAGTATAAATTAGTTCATGGAAAATTTAAAGCAGAGAGAAGTTTTGAGATTTCTGAAATAATTTAAAACAGAACTACCTTTCAACCCAGCAATTCCTTTACTGTGCATTTACCTAAAGGAAAATAATTGTTCTGCCAAAAAGACAGATGCACTTGCACATCCGTCACAGCACTATTCACAGTAGCAAAGCCATGGAATCAACCTAGGTGGCCATCAGCGGTAGACTGGATAAAGGAAATGTGGTACATGTACCCCATGGAATACTATGCAGACATGAAAAGAATGAAAACATGTCTTTTGCAACAAGATGGATGGAACTGGAGACCATAATCCTAAGCAAATTAACATAGGAATGGAAAAGCAAATATCACGTTCTTGTGTATAAGTGGGAGCTGAGCATTGGGTACACATGGATATAAAGATGGGAAGAGTAGACACTGCAACTACTAGAGGGAAGAGAGAAGGAGGGTGGAAAGAGCTGAAAAACTACCTATTGGGTACTATGCTCACTGCCTGATGATGAGATCATTTGTGCCCCAAACCTCAGTATCACCATAGCATTAGCATCTCCAGGGAACTTGTTAGAAATGTAAATTCTTGGTCCTTACCCCCACCTACTGATCAGAACCTTGGGGATGGGACCCAGTGATTTGTACCTTAACAAGCCTGCAGGTGGCTCTGAGGCATACTCAGGTTTGAGAGTTCTTGGTGTAGGCAACGCTCAGCTCTGTCTGTACACTCTACAGTTACCTGAGGTAGAGTGTTAAATATTCACTGACATTCACAGCCTCTTCCTGCAAATTTTGAGTTAATTGCCCTGGGATAGGACACAGGCATCAGTATTTTTAAAAACTCTTGTCTTAGGTAGTTTTAATATGTAACTATCCAGCAAGAGGTACTAGACTGCTTTTGTCACTAGCTCTGAGCACCCCAAGATCATTCCTGCCTGCTTTTATGACCACAACCCTTGCTGTTTCATGGATTTGCCTGGGTGTGAGAGGTTCCTGTCTCATGTTCACTCTCTGCTCTGGAGAGTCAGCTGCTGCCAACAAGTTTTCTTCTCCACCACCTCTCCCATCAATCTTACCCAACCTCAGTAGTTCCCTGGGCTGAAGCCAAGCTCTCCCAGGCAGCCTGGCTGGGAGCTTTGCAGTCAGGGGCCGCACACTTACGGCTTGTAACAATGAGCTGCTGACACCACCCACTATTTGCTGATGAGGGAACCACCACAGAAGTGGGAGCCATAATTCAGGGACACCTGGTAGGGGAGAGAATTCTCTTCACAGGTGTAGCCCCCAATGATCTTGTCATCATTGTCAAAGGGGACAGCAACTGGAGTGGAGATGGGAAGGGAGAAGGCACCTCAGTAGCATATTAGGGGTGGCACTCCCTGCCTGCAGTTGATTTCTGCTAATTAGAAATCCTTAACAAGCACAGTGAGTCTATGCAAGGGAGGGAGCACTGCCATCCCTGGTGAGCATCACTGGATGTGGCTCCCAAGTCTTTGTGTCTGCAGGGTATGTAGCTAGGTGCCCAGTGGGGGCTCATATCTTTCCTGGGATCACCAGGCTGAGGTCCTAAGGGATGTCCTCACAATGCTTCCAGTCGGATTGGAGTTAGGATGTGGTTGGTCACCCACCGTGTGCTTCTCTCTTTTATTGATCGCCTGTGCACTTCCTCTGGCAATTTGAGCCCTGGATTATCAGGATACTTTCCCCAAGCTAGGAACACCCCTTGGCTGTGTAGACCTGGCCATGACCAGCTTCCCCCTCAGCTCAGATCTGTGCAGTCAGGGCAGAGGTGATGGCAGCCCCCAGGTTCACTTCGGAAGAACATAGGTAGATGTTGTTATTGGCCAATAGAACAGCAATTCTTAACCTTGGCTGCATGCCTGGAAATGTTAAAAATCACCTAGGAAGCTTAAAAGCTCAGTACACAGGCTGCACCCCAGAAACATGAAGTTAGAACTTCTCCAGGTTAGTCTGTGGCATCAGTAATTTTTCAACCTCCCCAGGTGCATTCGTGGTTAAGAGCAGCTGTAGTGGTGCTATTCTGGTGCTGTCGGAGCCAAGCCTGAAGACTGCTGCTTCATTTCATAGGCCTGTCCCACTTGGTCTCCTAGCTTTACCAACCACAGCACAGATATGGATGAATGACAGTGCTGGGAGTGAAGTCACGGAGAATGTGAAAGAGGTGAGGCTTAAAGAGAGCCCAAGGAAGATGAGGAGAGATGCCAGATGGAGGAAATAGAATACCAGAACACAGTCAAAAGAGGAGAGGTAGCAAGAATGGAAGGGCATGTGTCTGCCAGGAAGGATGGTGGGTGGGGCCTGAGGCAGGGCATGAAACTCACCAGTAGCTCCCACAAAGACAAGGATCGGGAGTGGATTCACGATGGTAGAGTGTACCTGGCTGGTGGTGGAGGACCCGTCTTTATACCTCCTGAGGATCGGAAGAGGAGGTGTCTGTGAGGTGAGGGTCACCTTCCTCCCAGTACAAACACACCTGCAGCTTTCCCCTTCCCGGGGTCTTGCATCAGCTCAGCTATGTTTGGCCACTCTGTGAGTTTGTGATTCACAGGTGATAAGGAAACTTGCCTTCTGAGAGCAGGGAGGGAGACCGGCTGTTTCCTGCAAGGATGCTGGAATGGGAAAGACAGGGGAAGCCAAACCCCGGATCACACAGCTGGGCTTTCTTAGGCCGAGGAGATGAGGGTTAGAAAGAGGGAGAATGGCCTGGCTGTTTAAGAATCCTTTTAACTATTGGGGATGTATTTAATGTACTTAAGGAAGGGAAAGTGTTGGTAACAAGCTTGCTTTTCAGTGTCCTGAAGCCCCAGTGAGAGGAGCAAAGTCTTATCTAAGGCTCATTCCTGTGAATATGAAGATGCTTCTCTCCAGTCAGTGTGCGGGAAGGTCAAATCCAAGGCTTTGGGGAATGAGAATTCCAACACTAAGGGGTAAGGAGAAGGAAGACTCAACATTCTATACAATTCTGGGCCTCCAGGTGGTTCTCCTTCCTACTAAGGCTCAAGGATGGGGAGTGTTTCAAAGAAGGAGGGGGCACAGTTTAGGTAGGAGCTTACTCAGTGCACCTGGAGGATGGAAAACCAATGGCGCACTCCTCCCCTTCTTCAATGTGAAGACATTTGTCTCTCTCATGTGCATCCTGTCATAGGTTCTTTTTCTGCAGCCTCACGGTTGCCCTGGCAACCTGCACTCAGGGTGATGCAAACTGACCCACCTGTTCGTGACTGACAGTCTAAACCAGAATGACATGCCCCCAATCAGATGTCAGAGTTTAGACCATGGTAAACCTGGGTTACGATCTGATCTGAGAATGAGCAGTAGGTAGAGATTTAAGCACATGGTAATTGGGTCACATATTGGGTTCAGTAACGAAGATGTGGAGGGGTGGGTCTAGAATTCTCTATTTTAGATGCAGTGAGATTATGCTGGGCTCAGTACAAAGTGAATCTTCTCAGAGAATACCCTGATTTGGGCCCTACCAAGGCTACTAAGACACAGTTGTGTAATTGACTGAGGCATAACATGACCAGAGCATGTGGAGATGGAGACGCTGTGTGCGCTCAGGTCTAATGATGAAAGGAGGAGCTTCCTTATGAGGATGCTTTCCCTTCTCAGCAACTCTGAGCTCAGGTTGGTGATGGGCAGGAGTTCAAGTTTGAATTCTTTGAAAGGTAAAGGAAACAGTTATGTTCTGGAGACAGTGAACAAAATGAGAAAAGCTCAGAAATTTGGTGGTGCAATTGGACATGGACAGGGGGCTAGAGGGAGGAAGCAAATGGAAACCAGAGACAATTGGAGAAAATGCCAAAGTGGGGCCCGTGGAGTTCAGAGGATCCACGGAGAACCTTCGGGTTTGGCTCCTAGAATGGCCGCCAAGCCAGCTTCCCCACAGCCAGGAAACCCACTGCTCGGAGACCCCCTCTCCACCTGTACCCCTTCTAATCACTGATGAGCTCATACCTAACACTGCTATCCTTAGATGGTGCATGGTGCCTGACTGCTTTACAAGAGTTTTCATGTAAGCAGCAGTGGTATGTTGCTTTTCATTTATGTTGAGTTTCACAGTTTAACTTCCCACAAGCATGCTAATTGTGATTTGTGCAGAGCAAAATTATTTCCATTTATAGCGGAAGACAATGAGACTCAGAAGGATTCTGTCTTGCCTGAGAATACAGACATTGGCAGAGCTGATCATAAGGCCAACGGAAGCCATGGAGAGCGTTGTGAAGTGTGGGAATTGCTGCAGGTGGCATCTAAAATATTTATTGGGGATCAAGGCAGAGGTCCCCAGAGGACAAACTGTACATCTGATTCCTTCCTGGTGCTTTTCTTCCTGGCAGAAATAGATGATTGAATTCATGTCTCTCCTGACACCTTGTCTCAGAGCCTTACCTTGCCACAGTTCCAGACCCATCCAGGCCATGACCGCCATGTAGATGACACACCTCTCTGCTCGTGAATAACTGGCCAAGCCTGAGGTAGCCAGGTTTTGGAGCATTGATAATATGGGCTTTTCCTGTGTTGTCCCTAAACATGTTGTTTCATTTTGTCCCATTGTCATGGGGTCTTCGCAGAACTCCTGCCTTGGAGGATAAGGAGAGACTCTTCCTCTAGCAACTATAGACACCAGTGTGCACTAAACAGGGAGGTGAACCTCGGTAGAAGGTGGAAACAATTTTTGGAAAAGGGGATTTTTGGATCAGTGCTTGTGGCTCTGACTCTGTGTCTGAAAAGTAACACCCAAGAATATGAGGATTTTCTGTATCTAGAGCTTGAATACAAGCCTTCTCCAGTATTTTGTGCTCTTCCTTAAATGATCACAGTATAGTCTGAGGTCATCTTTCTTCAAAAAGGAATGACCTTACAGGCAGAGACATAGCTGTAGGTGTTACAGTATGAGCTGTTACCTCGTTATGTAGATTCAGATGTGTAGGACAGGTTGAGATACAGTTGCCCAGGCTCCATTTGGAGGACATGCCATTCTTGGTACTGTTCATTCTGAACTATGGATTTCTTTGTCTACTTTTCGAAGATACCTTTCCATCTTGTGTTTAGTGCTTAGCACACCAAACCACTGTCTTTCAATTATGATAACAGTGAGTCATTTCTGTGTGCTTACTATATGCCACGTAACTTACTATACAACATGTAACTCATATAAGTTAAGAATGTTTTTTTCATTTTATCATCACAACCACTTTGGGATTTTACATTTTACAGATGATTGAATGATCATTTTACAGATGATCGAATGAGTTTTCTGGAGCTAAAGTGACGCTTCCATCTCCCAAAGCAGCAGCTCCCAGCCAGAGCCAGCCCTCCCTGCACTCAAGACCTTGGCAAAACAACCAGAGCCGGAAAGAACCACAAGAGAAGCTTTCAATCACTTTGTCCCCCATTTATTTCTCTTCTCTCCTGCATTTTTCTCCATCTCCATGTACAGTTCGGGATGTGGATGCCTGTCCCAACAAAAAACACTTGGGGATTCATTCCTGATACCCCAATTCATCCCGATATTCCCCCATTTAAAGTCAGATCTCACCTACCTGTTTGGTCAGAGAGATGAGTGTTTTCAAATCCCCAAGGACGGAGGCAGGGACTGTGCCCTCAGATGATTATTGGTGAAGTGGATTTATACTTAATTTCAGTTTAAGAGAATGTTGCTGTGTCTCTGCCCAGGACAGGCAGTCCATTGTGGTCCTGGGTGAGGAGGGAAGCCCACAGAGACCCAGGGTTTGTGACGTGTGGCTGCCAGTGTCTGCAGAGCCAGAATTGCGCGAATCCCTTGAAAGGATGGGTGCTGATGGGCAGGTGTATGGCCGGATGCTATGGGGCTTGTTGATCTCTCAAATTCCAGGTGACAAGATCAATGCATCCTTGGGGAGTCCCTTCCCAGCAGGCTCTGGCGGCTACAAACTGGTTCAGGTGTGGAAGATCATACCACTTTACCTTTGGTTTTTCTTTGAAAAACAAACAACAAAAGACAGGTGAAAACAAGCATTCTACCAGTGGGCAGGCAAGAATTCTCTTCTGGAAACGGGATGTCTGTGGCTCTTCCCCACATTGGCCTTGAAAGAACTCGGCAGCAGAGTGGCTATTATTAAAATGTCAAAAACACAGAAGATGCTGCTGAGGCTGCAGAGGAAAGGGAACGCTTATACACTGTTGGCCCGAGTGTAAATTAGTTCATGGAAATATTTATGCAGAAAGCAGTTTGGAGATTTCTGAAATAATTTAAAACAGAACTAATATTCCACCCAGCAATTCCTTTACTGGGCATTTACCCAAAGGAAAATAATTGTTCTGCCAAAAGGACAAATACTCTTGCACGTCCGTCACAACACTATACACAGTAGCAAAGCCATGGAATCAACCTAGGTGGCTATCAGTGGCAGACTGGATAAAGGAAATGTGGTACACACACTGTGGAATACTATGCAGCCATGAGAAGAATGAAATCATGTCTTTGCAGCAACATGGATCAACTCGGAGACCATAATCCTAAGGAAATTAACATAGGAATAGAAGACCAAATATCACATTCTCACGTATAAGTGGGAACTGAGAATTGTGTACACATGGATATAAAGATGGGAACCGTAGACACTGCAACTACTAGAGGGAAGAGGGAAGGAGGGTGGAAAGGGCTGAAAAACTATCTATTGGGTACTATGCTCACTTCCTGAGCGATGAGATCATTTGTACCCCAAAGCTCAGCATCACACAATATATCCATGTAACAAACCTGCACATATAGCCCCTGAATCTAAAATAAAAGTTGAAATTATTTTTTCAAAAATGGGCCCTGGGCCCAAAGCGACGGCTTACACCTGTAATCCCAGCACTTTGGATCACCTGAGGTCAGGAGTTCAAAACCAGCCTGGTCAACATGGTGAAACCCTGTCTCTACCAAGAAAAAAAAAAAAAAAAATTAGTTGGATATGATGGTGGATGCCTGTAATCCCAGGCACTTGGGGGGCTGAGTCACTTGAACCCGGGAGGCAGAGGCTGTAGTGAGGAGAGACAATGCCACGGCACTCCAGCCTGGCTGTGTTTGATTCAGAAGGAGATGTTTTGTGTGAAGGCTGAGGTGGGGGCTCTTCAGAGCCTCTGTGGGAAGGAGGGTATAAGCCGTGGTGGTGGACAGAGTTGTAGCTTTCTGCTTCTTTGCCCTATTGTCAGGACCCAGAGGTGAACAGTACTAGCCTCCATCCCAACCACACGCTCTGGAGACCTTCACATCTCACGGTTCCATGTGAGCAAATGGACTTGGAAAGCTGTGTGGCCTGAGAACATGCAACCACATGGCCTGCTCTCACTCAGTATTTTGTCTTGGATTTTGAATAAGCATTTTTTTGCTTGTTAGGTGTTTTTGTTGTTGGTGGTGGTGGTTTATTTTACACTAAACACTTGGAAGAAATCCCATGGTTATCTGTGATTTTCATGCCCTGTTTCTGCTGACAACCCTTCTGAGTGGGGTGACTCACTTTTCTGTGTAAAGAGTCTACGTGGCCCAGGTAGGAGGTGAAAGCAGGTGTCTGGAGGCCATTGGGATACTTATGTCTGTCTCTTGGCTTCAGGTAACCAGCTGGGCTTTGATAGGAATGATCTGAATGGAGACAGAAAATAGTTGAAACTAACACTCCCCGCCCAGCCCTGTTTCTTTGAAGCGTTTGGTTCTTCCCTTGACTCTTGAGTGATGATGACATTCAGACGTGGCACTGACATTATGGTAAGAAAGGGAAAAAGTGTATGTTTCTTCTCTATCTGTCTACTGTATATATTTCTCCATAAGCCGACAAACTCAAGGCTGTAAGGTGAACTAGTGTCTGTGTTTGGATTCCATAAAAAAAAATCCATGTTGAACAAAGTAATGTTTTTATGCAGTGACTTTCTGGGTAAACTGTGTGTATCTGTCCATTGTATGTGAGCGCTGAGCCCTGTTTTCCTCTGAAGGTAGTAAGTGGTAGCCGTCTCCTCACATGAATCACACATCTGGAGCACAGATGACCTTCTCAAGGTAATTGATCTTACACATTTACCGTTTACCAAACAAGTGTCTGATGCATACTTGGGTGTATTCCACAGCATGTGGACTACGGTCCCCTGTGTTTGCCAGGAATGCTGTGCTCCATGTAAAGGTTTTATTCTACTCATCACTGTAATTTCCACGCTGCTCCGTGGACACTCGGAGGCCTGTGCTCTGTTCTCTGTAACTGGAATTGTGCTCTGAACTTGTCTGTCTCCGTTGGCTGTTCTTGGCCTTTGGTACCAGCTCCCAGGAGTGTCCACAACCACTTGGGACAGAAGGTGAAGGTGGAATTTCAAAGTGAAGCTTGCTTGGATCTTCAGTGACAACCTTGGACCAGCTACGGCCAGAATATGGGCCCTCTCAGAATTGCCAGGAGGAGGCTTTGGCAGGTGCCACACGTGCCACAGGGCCATGCTTCTCTCTGCTGCGTCCAGTGGGTGCAAACCAGCCAATGTGTGGCCAGAGTGGCTGGATGGTGTCACAGCCTTCAGGTGTCTTTCCTTCCACCTTTTTAAAAGAATCCCAAATAACTCACTTGAAGTGTCTTAAAGGCGAGCAAGTTTTATGAAAATGAATCCTTCCTAGTTAATTAATCAAATGGGTGAATCCTGACCCTCTCTAGTTTCTTTCCCTGCTCAGAGTGGGGAGCTGTTGGTAGCTGTGGGATATACTGCGGCGTCCTACCCCAAAGGCAGAGGAGAGGAAAATACAGTGTGCAGAGATGAGCTTGATTCACAAGTTGCAGTCAGGATCCCGCTATGGTAGGCGGGACATCTCCCTAGCCTGCTCACAGAGATGGAACTAGGGAATTGAGGGAAGAGTTAAGGGGGTCAGGGAGATTTACTTGAGTCTGATTTTCCAGGTGAATGAGAAGGGGGGCTTGGTCAAGTGTTGGGTGCCGATACATTCCTGGGAGAGGCACATCATCACTAATGGCATTTGTCATTATTGTTGTATGTTAGCAATAAGATTCAGCTGGTGAGATGTTTTGGGCCACCTCGAACATGCTGACACATTTTCTGTGCTGTGATTGTGCTGAAGGCAGAGTAGTTCTAACCACTGTGAGAACCCAAATAAAAATCAATACCCCCCCCAAAGACCACCTTTCTGAAACACACGTTTCTCTAGAAAACAGTACCCCCCTTTCTCCCAAGATTCTTATTATTTTTGGATTCCATCTCTTTGTATGTGCTAATCTAGTATACCATGGAACACATTTTGGGAGCTGGGGGCTCTGCTTACTTTTAAGGGGACATTTGTGTCTGACCTGGGATTGGTGTATGCTTTCCAGTGTGAAGGAGTGTGAGGGAGCAGACACAGACACAGAGAGTGAGAACAGGGTCACTTTACAGGTATAGAGACTGCAGCGGGACAGGTGTTGGCAGCTATGATGTCCTTAATCCAGGCCAAATAGTTGTAGACCTTGGTGTAGACTCCAGGCTTGTTCTTCTGGGCACAGCCATAGCCCCAGGAGACAATGCCTTGGAGCTGTCTGTTACAGACCACAGGGCCACCAGAGTCACCCTGGGGGGAAGAAGGGACAAGTAGTATGGAAAGATGGAGGAGGAATATAGCTATATTTACTCTGAACCTTAAAAGACCCCTTTCCAGCCAGTTCTGTGACTCCACATCCTTCTCACCGTGGCCCATTCTCTGTTCTTCCTAAGCAGACAGCATGCAGCCCAAGGGAGCCTTCCTGACTTCTCCATGGGGGCACTGCAGGGAGCCTCCTCAGCCCCGCCACCTTGGCAGTTCCAATCTTTTTCCTGGGTGTGGCCTGGGTATCAGTGGGAGCCTCAGCATGGGAAGGGTTGTTCAAATCATCTGGCAGGAATCCTTGCCTCCCTCAAGGAAGCCCACACAGAACATGTTGCTGGTAATCTCTCCAGAGTAGGAGGCTTCACACTCAGCCTGGGTCGGCACAGGAGCGTCCAGGCACTGCAGCTTGTCTGGGTAGTCAGCTGTGAGGATCAGGAAGAGATCAAAGAAAGTAGAAATGTGGGTTAGGCCAGAGGAGACAATAATCTAGGATGGAACATTGAAGAGGAACACTGCTCCTGGAGAGGACTCCAAAACATAAGTCCTGGCAAGGGACTGTGGCTTTTAGTTCCCAGAATGATCATTGTTGAACCCTTCCCAAGACATGATCACAGCAAGTTCTCCATTTGTCCTGTCTTCGGATTTTAGGAGACAAGTCCTTAGACTTTGCCTCTCTCTCGTGTTCAGTGCAGAGCCTGTGTGTAATGGGCACTAGAGAAGTGTGTTAAGCCTGGAGGCATGAGGATTCAAGTTCGGGGGCATGCTTCAATCTGGAAATTGTGAGGATGGAGGGAAGTAGAAGAACAAAGGGTCCCACTCACCACAAAAGCTCAGAGTGTTGCCCCAGCCAGAGATGAGGCACATGGTGCCAGCAGCTGGAGGGGCAGTGGGCAGAGAGATGGTGGAAATGCGGGCATTGATGACGGCAGGTGAGGAGAGCTTGATCAGCACGATGTCATTGTTCAGAGTCTTGTTGTTGTATTTGGGGTGGCTGATGATCTTGGCCGCGTTTATGAACTGCTCAGTCCCCTCCAGGACTTCGATGCTGTGCTCTCCCAGTCTCACCTGGATGCAGCTGATGGGCAGGGCAGGCATGGTGAAGACCTTCCTCCACTGCTGGGGTACCCATCTCACCTTCCCCAGGGTCCTTAAGCTCCCTGCTCATAGACAGCTCTGGAGGCATGGGGTGGGGTGTGTGGCCATATCTCATGGGCAGTAGAGGGATGTGGGTCAGTATAGGTATGAGACCCAGGTCTTTTCTGCTTCAGAGGTTGATGGTAGTGGGGTGGGGAAGAGTCAAAGGGATCCCACTGGAGGCTGCTCCTCAACCCACCTTCACAGTCTCTTTCCCACAGTCTCCACAGTCACTAGCACTGTGGGCACAAGGAGCTCCTTGAAGTTTTCCCAGCATTCTTCACCCCAGGCCTTTGCTAACTGCGCACAGCACCTGTTCCTACCTCCCTTCTTAATCTAATCCAAGGGTAGCCATAGCATTAGCATCTCCTGGCAACTTGTTAGAAATGTAAATTCTTGGTTCTTACCCCCACCTACTGATCAGAACATTGGGGATGGGACCCAGTGATTTGTGCCATAGCAAGCCTGCAGGTCGTTCTGATGCATGCTCAGGTTTGAGAGTTCTTAGTGTAGGTCATGGTTCTCAGCTCTGTCTATACACTGTACAGTTACCAGAGGTAGAATGTTAAATACTCACTGATATTCATACCCTCTTCCTGAAAACTTTGAGTTAATTGCCCTGAGATAGGACACAGTTATCAGTATTTTTAAAAACTCTTTCTTAGGTGGCTTTAATGTGTAGCTAACCAGCAAAAGTACTTGCCTACTTTTCTCACTAGCTCTGACCACTCCAAGATCATCCCTGCCTGCTTTTATGACCACAACCCTTGCTGTTTCATGGATTTGCCTGGGTGTGGGAGGTTCCTGTCTTATGTTCACTCTCTGCTCTGGAGAGTCAGCTGCTGCCAACATGTTTTCTTCTCCACCACCTCTCCCTTCCATCTTACCAAACCTCAGTACTTCCCTGGGCTGAAGTCATGCTCTCCCATGCAGCCTGGCTGGGAGCTTTGCCGTCAGGGGTCCCACACTTATGGCTTCCAGCAGTGACAGGCTGAAACTACCCACTGTTCGCTGATGAGGGAGCCACCGCAGAAGTGGTAGCCAGAATTCAGGGACACCTGGTAGGGGACAGAATTCTCCTCACAGGTGTAGCCCCCAACGATCTTGTCATCATCGTCAAAGGGGGCAGCAACTGGAGTGGAGATGGGAAGGGAGAAGGCAAGTCAGTAGCATGTTAGGGGTGCTGCTCCCAGCCTGCAGTTGCTTTCTGCTAATTAGAAATCCTTAAGAAGCTCAGTGAGGCTCGACAAGGGAGGGAGCGCTGGCACCCCTGGTGAACATCACTGGATGTGGCTCCCAAGTCTCTGTGTCTGCAGGGTACATAGCTAGGTATCCTGTGGGGGTTCAGATCTCTCCTGGGGTCACCAGGCTGAGCTCACAAGGAATGTCCTCACTGTGCTTGCTGTGGGATAGGAGTTGGGGTATGATTGTCTCACCCACTGAGTGCTTCTCTCTTTTATTCATCAGCTGTGTACTTGTCCTGGCTATTTAAGTCCTAGATTATCAGGATACTTTAGCCAAGCTAGGAAAACCCCCTGGCTGCGTAGACCTGGCCATCACCAGCTTCCCCCTCAGCTCAGGTTTGTGCTGTGAGGGCAGAGTTGAGGGAAGCCCCAGGCTCACTTCGCAGAACAAATGTAGACGTTATTATTGTCCAAAAGAACAGCAATTCTTAACCTTGGCTGCATGCCTAGAAATGTTAAAAATCACCTGGGAAGCTTAAAAGCCCAGAACACAGGCTGCACCCCAGACAAATGAAGTGAGAATTTCTAGAGTTGAGTCTCTGGCACGAGTAATTTTTCCACCTCCCAGGTGCATTCAAGGTTAAGAGCAGCTATAGTGGAGTATTCTGGTGCTGTGGGAGCCAAGCCTGAAGCCTGCTGCTTTATTTCATGGGCCCGCCCCACCTGGTCTCTCTTCCCAGCATCTCCATCTACAGCTTGGATATGGATGAATGACAGTGATGGGAGTGAAATCAGGGAGAGGTGAAAGAGGTGAAGCTTAAAAAGAGCCCAGGGAGGATTGGAAATAGAGATGCCAGATGGAGGAAACAGAACATCAGAGCACAGTTAAAAGAGGAGAGGTGGCAAGAATAGAAGGACATGTGTCTGCCAGGAAGGGGTGTGGGTGGGGCCTGAGGCAGGGCATGAAACTCACCAGCAGCTCCCACAAAGGTGGATTGGATTCGTGGTGGTAGAGTGTGCCTGACTGATGGTGGAGGACCAGTCTTTATACCTCCTGAGGATTGGGAGAGGAAGTGTCTGTGAGGTGAGGGTCACTGCTCCTCCCAGGACCAACAAACCTGCAGCTTTCCCCTTCCCAGGGTCTTGCATCAGCTTGGCTATGTTTGGCCACTCTGTGGGCTTGTGATTCACAGGCGATAAGGAAACTTGCCTTCTGAGAGCAGAGAGGGAGACCGGCTATTTCCTGCAAGGATGCAGGGATGGGGAAGACAGGGGAAGTAAAGGCCCGGATCACACAGCTGGGCTTTCTTAGGCCGAGGAGATGAGGGTTAGAAGGAGGGAGAATGGCCTGACTGTTTAGGAATCTTTTTAACTATTGGGTATGTATTTAATATACTTAAGGAAGGGTAAGTGTTGGTAAGAAGCTTGGCTTTTCAGTGTCCTTGAGCCCCCGTGAGAGGAGGAAAGTCTTATCTAAGGCTCGTTCCTGTGAATATGAAGATGCATCTCTCCAGTCAGTGTGTGGCACGGTAAAATCCAAGTCTTTGGGGAATAAGAATTCCAACACTAAGGGGTAAGGAGAAGGGAGACTCAGCATTCCATAGGATTCTGGGCTTCCAGATGGCTCTCCTTCCTACTAAGGCTAAAGGATGGGAAGTGTTTCAAAGAAGGAGGGGGCACAGGTTAGGTGGGAACTTAGTCCATCTCGAGGATGGACAACCAATGGTGCACTCCTCCCCTTCTCTAAGGTGAACACATTTGTCTGTCTCATGTGCATCTTGTTATAGGTCCCCTTTATGCAACCTTAAGATTGCCCTGGAAACCAGCACTCAGGGTGATGCAAACTGAACCACCTGCTCGGGACTGATAGCCTGAACCAGAATGACATGCCCCCAGTTAGATGTCAGAGTTTGGACCATGGTAAATCTGGGATAGGATGTGATTTGAGAATCAGCAGTAGGTAGAGATTTTAGCACATGGTAAATGGGTCCATATTGGCTTCAATAACAAAGATGTGGAGGGGTGGGTGTAGAATGTTCTATTTTAGATGCAGTATGTTGTATGCAGTACAAAGTGAACCTTCCCAGAGAATATCCTGATTTGGGCCCTACCAAGGCTACTAAGACACAGTTGTGTAATTGACTGAGGCATAACCTGGCCAGAGCAGCGTGGAGATGGAGATGATGTCTGCAGTCAGGTCTAATGATGTAAAGAAAGGAGGAGTTTGCTTATGAGGGTGCTTACCCTTCTCAGCGACTCTGAGTTCAGGCTGGTGATGGGCAGGAGTGAGCAGAGTTCAAGTCTGAATTATTTGAAAGGTAAAAGAATCAGCGATGTTCTGGAGACAGTGAAAAAAATGAGCAAAGCTCAGAAACTTGGTGGTGAAATTGGACATGGCCAGGGGGCTAGAGGGAGGAACCAAATGGAAACCAGAGGGAATTGGAAAAAATGCCAAAGTGGGGCCTGTGGAGTTGAGAGGACATACAGAGTACCTTTGGGTTCAGCTCCTGCCATGGCCACCGAGCCAGCTTCCCCACAGCCAGGAGACTCACTGCTCGGAGACACCCTCTCCACCACGTACCCCCTCTAATCACTGATGGGCTCAAACCTAACACTGCTATACTTAGATGATGTATGGTGCCTGACGGCTTTACAAGAGTTTTTACGTTAGCAGGAGTGGTGCATAGCTTTTTGTTTATGCTGAGTTTCAAAGTTTAACTTCCCACAAACATGCTAATTGTGATTTGTGCAGAGCAAAATTATTTCCATTTATAGAGGAAGACAATGAGATTCAGAAGGATTCTGTCTTGCCCAAGAATACAGATCTTGGCACAGCTAATCATAAGGCCAACTGAAGCCATGGAGAGCGTTGTGAAGTGTGGAAATTGCTGTAGGTGGCATCTATAAGGAGATTTATTGAGGATCAAGGTAGAGGTCCCCAGAGGACAAACTGTACATCTACATCTGATTCCTTCCTGGTGCTGTTCTTCCTGGCAGAAATAGATGATTGAATTCATCTTTCTCCTGACACCTTGTTTCAGAGCCTTACATTGCCATAGTTCCAGACCCATCCAGGCCATGACCGCCATGTAGATGACACACCTCTCTGCTCATGAATAACTGGCCAAGCCTGAGGTAGCCAGGTTTTGGAGTATTGATAATATGGGTTATTTCTTTGTTGTCCCTAAACATGTTGTTTCATTTTGTTCCCTTGTCATGGGGTCTTCACAGAACTCCTGCCTTAGAGGATAAAGAGACACATGCTCTAGCAACTGTGGACACCAGTATGCACTAAACAGGGAGGTGAACCTTGGTAGAAGATGAAAAATTTTTTTGGCAAATCGGATTTTTGGATCAGTGCTTGTGACTCTGACTCTCTGTCTGAAAGGGAACACTCAAGAATATGAAGATTTCTGTATCTAGAGCCTGAAGACTAGCCTTCTCCAGTATTTTGCACTCTTCCTTAAAGGATCACAGTATAGTCTGAGGTCAGATTTCTTCAAAACAGACTGACCTCACAGGCAGAGAAGACAGATATAGGTGGAGACTGTTACTTCATACTGTAGACCCAGATGTGTAGGACAGGTTCAGATCCAGCTGCCCAAGCTCAATTTGGAGGACATGCCATTCTTGGTACTGTTCAATCTGAATTATAGATTTCTTTGTCTACTTCTCTAAGACATCTTTCTGTCTTGTGTTTAGGGCTTAGCCCACCAAACCACTGTCCTACAATTATAACAGTGAATCATTTTTGTGTGCTTACTACACCATGTAACTTGCTATATAGCATGTAACTCATGTAAGTTCAGAATGTGTTTTTCATTTTATCATCACAACCACCTATGGGATTGCCCATTTTATAGATGATCAAATGAACTTTCTGGAGGTGAAGTGACTCTCCCATCTCCCAGAGCAGCAGCTTCCAGCCAGAGCCGGCCCTGCCTGCACCTAAGACCTTGGCAAAGCGACCAGAGCCAGAAAGGACCACAAGAGAAGCTTTCAATGACTTTTAGCAACTTCGTCCCCTTTTTTTTCTCTTCTCTCCTGCATTTTTCTCCATCTCCAGGTACAGTTTGGGATGTGGATGCCTGTCCCCACACAAAAACACTTGGGATTCATTCCTGATACCCCAATTCATCCTGATTTCTCCCTCTTTATTTATTTATTTATTTATTTTATTATACTTTATGTTCTAGGGTAGGTGCAGGTTTGTTACATATGTATATATGTGCCATGTTGGTATGCTGCACCCATGAACTCGTCATTTACATTAAGTATATCTCCTAATGCTATCCCTCCCCACTCCCCCCACTCCACAACAGGCCCCAGTGTGTGATGTTCCCCTTACTGTGTCCATGTGATCTCATTGTTCAGTTCCCACCTATGAGTGAGAATATGCGGTGTTTGGTTTTTGGTCTTGCGATAGTTTGCTGAGAATGATGGTTTCCAGCTGCATCCATGTCCCTACAAAGAACATGAAGTCATCCTTTTTTATGGCTGCATAGTATTCCATGGTGTATATGTGCCACATTTTCTTAATCCAGTCTGTCATTGATGGACATTTGGGTTGGTTCCAAGTCTTTGCTATTGTGAATAGTGCTGCAATTAACATACGTGTGCATGTGTCTTGATAGCAGCATGATTTATCGTCCTTTCGGTATACACCCAGTAATGGGATGGAGGGGTCAAATGGTATTTCTAGTTCTGGATCCTTGAGGAATCGCCACACTGTCTTCTACAACGGTTGAAGTAGTTTACAGTCCCACCAACAGTATAAAAGTGTTCCTATTTCTCCACATCCTCTCCAGCACCTGTTGTTTCCTGACTTTTTAATGATTGCCGTTCTAACTGGTGTAAGATGGTATCTCATTGTGGTTTTGATTTGCATTTCTTTGATGGCTAGTGATGATGAGCATTTTTCATGTGTCTGTTGTCTGCATAAATGTCTTCTTTTGAGAAGTGTCTGTATCCTTTGCCCACTTTTTGATGGGGTTGTTTGTTTTTTTCTTGTAAATTTGTTTGAGTTCTTTGTAGGTTCTGGATATTAGCCCTTTGTCAGATGAGTAGATTGCAAAAATTTTCTCCCATTCTGTGGGTTGTCTGTTCACTCCGATGGTAGTTTCTTTTGCTGTGCAGAAGGTCTTTAGTTTAATTAGATCCCATTTGTCAATTTTGGCTTTTGTTGCTGTTGCTTTTGGTGTTGTAGACATGAAGTCCTTGCCCATGCCTGTGCCCTGAATGGTATTGCCTCGGTTTTCTTCGGGGGTTTTTATGGTTTTAGGTCTAACATTTAAGTCTCTAATCCATCTTGAATTAATTTTTGTATAAGGAGTAAGGAAGGGATCCAGTTTCAGCTTTCTACATATGGGTAGTCAGTTTTCCCAGCACCATTTATTAAATAGGGAATCAGATCTCACTGCCTGTTTGGGTCAGAGAGATGTGTGTTTTAAAATCCCCCAGGAAGGAGGCAGGGACTGTGCTCTCAGATGATTATTGGTGAAGTGGATTTAAGCTTCATTTCAGTTTAAGAGAATGTTGCTGTGTCTCTGCCTAGGACAGGCAGCCCATTGTGGCCCTTGGTGATGAGCAAAGCCCACAGAGACCCAGGGTTTGTGACCTGTGGCTGCCAGTGTCTGCAGAACCAGAATTGAGCTAATCCCTTGAAAAGATGGGCGCTGATGGGCAGTTGTATGGTCGGTTGCTATGGGACTTCTTGATCTCTCAAATTGCGGTGGCAAAATCAATGCATCCTTGAGAGGCACCTTCCCAGCAGGCTCTGGCGGCTACAAACTGGTTCAGGTGTGGAAGATCAGGTGTGGAACTTTACCTTTGGTTTTTCTTTGAAAAATAAACAACGAAAGACAGATGAAAACAAGCATTCTACCAGTGGGCAGGCAAGAATTCTCTTCTGGAAAAGGGATGTTTGTGGCCCTTCCCCACATTGGCCTTGAAAGAGCTTGGCTGCGGAGGAGTTATTATTAAAATGTCTAAAAAATAGAAGATGCTGGTGAGGCTGCAGAGGAAAGGGAACACTTATACACTGTTGGCCACAGTGTAAATTAGTTCACGGAGAAATTAATGCAGAAAGTAATTTGAAAATTTCTAAAATAATTTAAAACAGATCTACCTTTCTACCCAGCAATTCCTTTACTGGGCATTTACCTGAAGGAAAATAATTGTTCTGCCAAAAAGACACATGGTCTTTCATATCTGTCACAGCACTATTCATAGTAGCAAAGCCATGGAATCAATCTAGGTGTCCATCAGTGATAGACTGGATAAAGGAAAGGTAGTACATATACACCATGGAATACCATGCAGCCATGAGAAGAATGAAGTCATGTCATTTACAGCAACAAAGATGGAGCTGGAGACCATAATCATAAGCAAATTAACATAGGAACAGAAAACCAAATATCACATTCTCATGTAGAGTGGAAGCTGAGCATTGGGTACACATGGATATAAAGATGGTAAGAGTAGACACTGCAACTACTAGAGGGAAGAGAGAAGGAGGGTGGAAAGGGCTGAAAAACTACCTATTGGGTACTATGCTCACTGCCTGAGTGATGAGATCATTTGTGCCACAAACCTCAGCATCACACAATATACCCATGCCATGTAACAAACCTGCATATGTACCCCATGAATCTAAAATAAAAGTTGAAGTTATTTTTCAAAAATGGAGTCTGGACCAGGAATGGTGGCTCATGCCTAAAATCCCAGCACTTTGGATCACTTGAGGTCAGGAGTTCAAAACCAGCCTGGCCAACATGGTGAAACCCTGTCTCTACTAAAAATACCAAAAAAAAAAAAAAAAAAAATTAGCTGGGCATGGTGGCAGGTGCCTGTAATCCGAGCTACTTGGAGGCTGAATCACTGGAACCCAGGAGGCAGAGGTTGTAGTGAGCAGAGATCATGCCACGGCACTCCAGCCTGTCTGTAGTTCAGCCAGAAGGAGATATTCTGTGTGAAGGCTGAGGTGGGGGCTCTTTGGAGCCTCTGTGAGAAGGAGGTCCTAAGCCGTTTCTGTGGACAGAGTTGCAGCTTTCTGTTTCTTTGCCCTTTGGTCTGGCCCCACAGGTGAACAATACCAGCCTCAATCCCGAGCACACGCTCTGGAGACCTTCACATCTCACAGTTCCATGTGAGCAAATGGACTGGGAAAGCTGTGTGGCCTGAGAAAAGG
This sequence comes from Macaca nemestrina, assembly GCF_043159975.1. Lineage (NCBI taxonomy): Eukaryota > Metazoa > Chordata > Mammalia > Primates > Cercopithecidae > Macaca > Macaca nemestrina. The sequence continues at coordinate 16,123,166 of NC_092128.1, forward strand.
CAACCCCATGGCCTGGCTCTCACACGGTATTTTGTCTTGCTTTTTGAATAAGCATTTTTTTTGCTTGTTTTGTGTTTCTGTTGGTGGTAGTGGTTGTTTATTTTACACTAACCACTTGGAAGAAATCCCATGGTTGTCTGTGATTTTCATGCCCTGTTTCTGCTGGCAACCCTTCTGAGTGGGGTGACTCACTTTTCTGTGTAAAGAGTCTACGTGGCACAGGGAGGAGTTGGAAGCAGGTGTCTGGAGGCCATTGGGATCCTTATGTCTGTCTCTTGGCTTCAGGTAACCAGCTGGACTTTGATAGGAATGATCTGAATAGAGACAGAAAACAGTGGCTAACACTCCCCACCCAGCCCTGTTTCTATGAAGCATTTAGTTCTTCTCTTGACTCTTGAGTGATGACACTATTCAGATGAGACATTGACATTATGGTAAGAAATGGAAAAAGTGTATCTGTCTTGTCGTCTATCTAACTACTGGATATATATCTCCAAAAGCAGAAAAACCCAAGACTGTAAGGTGAACTAGGGTCTGCCTTTGGACTCCATAAAAACAAAATCCTTGTTGAATAAAGTGATGTTTGTATATAGAGAGTTTCTTGGTGACCCGTGTATATCTGTTCACTGTGTGTGAGCCCTGAGCCCTGTTTTCCTCTGAATATAGTGAGTGGTAGCCATCTCCTCACATGAACCACACATCTGGAGCACAGATGGCCCTCTCAAGGTAATTGATCTTACACATCTACTGTTTACCAAACAAGTGTCTGATGCACAATTGGGTATATTCCACAGCATGTGGACTGCGGTGCCCTGTGTTTGCCAGAAATGCTGTGCTCCATGTAGAGGTTTTACTCTACTCATCACTGCAATTTGCACGCTGCTCTGTGGACACTTGGAGGCCTGTGCTGTGTTCCCTGTAACTGGAAATGTGCTCTGAGCTTGTCTGTCTCCCTTGGCTACTCCTAGCCCTTGGTAGCAGCTCCCAGGTATGTCCACAACCACGTGGGACAGAAGGTGAAGGTGGAATTTCAAAGAGAAACTTGCTTAGATCTTCAGTGACAAGCTTGGATGAGCTACGGCCCCAACATGGGCCCTCTCAGAATTGCCAGGAGGAGGCTTTGGCAGGTGCCACAGGTGCCATGGGGCCTGCCTCCCTCTGCTGTGTCCAGTGGGTGCAAGTCAGCCAACGTGAGGCCAGAGTCACTGGATGTCACGGCCCTAAGATGTCTTTCCCAAATAATTCACTTGAAGTGTCTCAAAGGCAAACAACTTTTATGAAAATGAATCCTTCCTCAGCTAATTGATCAAACGGGTGAATCCTGACCTCTCTAGTTTCTTTCCCTGGTCGGAGTGGGGAGCTGGTAGTAGCTGTGGGATTCACTGTGGTGTCCTACCCCAAAGGCAAAGAAGATGAAAATAATGCATGCAGAGCTGGGCTTGATTCCCAAGTCGCAGTCAGGCTCCCGCTGTGGTAGGCGGGACATCTCTCTAGCTGCTCACAGAGATAGAACTAGGGAGTTGAGGCAAGAGTTAGGGGGCCAGGGAGATTTACTTGAGTCTGATTTTCCAGGTGAATGAGAAGGGAGTGCTTGGTCGAGGGTGTGATGCTGACACATTCCTGGGAGAGGCACGTCATCACCATCAGCAGTTGTCATTACTGTTGTGTTTTAGGAAGAAGATTCAGTTGCTCAGATATTTTGGCCAGCTCGAAGATGCAGGCACATTCTCTGTGCTATGATTTTTCTGAAGGCAGAGTAGCTCTTACTTCTGTGAGAAGCTCAAATAAAAATAAACACCACCCTCCCAAAGACCACCATTCTGAAACATACTTTTCTCTGGAAAACAGTGCCCCCCTTTCTCCCAAACTTCTTCTTATTTTTGGATTCCATCTCTTTGTATGTGCTAATCTAGTGTACCATGGAACACATTCTGGGAGCTGGGGGCTCTGCTTGTCTTTAAGGGGGACAGCCCAATCTGACCTGAGATTGGAGGATGCTTTCCAGTGTGAAGGAGTGCAAGGGAGCAGGCACAGACACAGAGAGTGAGAGCAGGGTCACTTCTTTGGTGAAGAGACTGCAGAGGGAGCAAGGGTTTTAGCTGTTGGCAGCTATGGTGTCCCTAATCCAGTCCACATAGTTGTAGACCTTGGCGTAGACTCCAGGCCTGTTCTTCTGGGCACAGCCATAGCCCCAGGAGACAACTCCTTGGAGCTGTCCATTGCAGACCACAGGGCCACCATTGTCAAGCTGGGAGAAGAAAGGACAAGTTGTATGAAGAGAGAGATGGAGGAGGATTATAGCTACATTTACTCTGAACCTTAAAAGACCCCTTTCCAGCCAGCTCTGTGGCTCTATGTCCTTCTGATGGTGGCCCTTTCTCTGTTCTTCCTAAGCAGACAGCATGCAGCCCAAGGGAGCCTTGCTCACTTCTCCATGGGGGCATTGCAGGAAGTCTCCTTAGCCCTGCCACCTTGGGAGTTCAAATCTTTTTCCCAGGTGGGGCCTGGGTATCGATGGGAGCCTCAGCAGGGGAAGGGGTCAAATCACCTGGCAGGAATCCTTGCCTCCCTCAGGGAAGTCCACAGAGAACAGGTTGATGGTAATCTCTCCAGGGTGGGAGGCTTCACACTCAGCTTGGGTCAGCACAGGAACGTCCATGCACAGTAGTTCGTCTGGGTAGTCGGTTGTGAGGATCAGGAAGAGATCAAAGAAAGTAGAAATGTGGGTCAGGCCAGAGAAGGAGACAATAATCTAGGATGGAACATTGAAGAGGAACACTGCCCTGGAGAGGACTCCAAAACATAAGTCCTGGCAAGGGACTCTCTGGCTTTTAGTTCCCAGAATGATCATGGTTGAACCCCTCCCAAGATGTGATCACAGCACATTCTCCATTTGTTCTGCCTTTTGATTTTAGGTGCCCAGTCCTTGAGATTTTGCATCTCTTTGGTACCCAGTGCAGAGCCAATGGGCACTAGAAATGTGTCGTAAGCCTGGAGGAGAGAGAATTCAAGTTCAGGGGCATGGTTCATTCTGGAGATTGGGAGGATGGAGGCAAGTACAATGACAAAGGGTCCCACTCACCACCACAGCCCAGAGTGTTGCTCCAGCCGGAGATGAGGCACTCGGTGCCAGGAGCTAGAGGGGCAGTGGGCAGAGAGATGGTGGACACATGGTCATTGATGACGGCAGGCCTGGAGAGCTTGATCAGTATGATGTCATTGTCCAGAGTTGTTGGGTTGTATTTGGGGTGGCGGATGATCTTGGCTGCATTGATGAACTGCTCAGTCCCCTCCAGGACTTCGATGTTGTGCTCTCCCAGTCTCACCTGGATACGGCTGATGGGCATGGCAGGCATGGTGAAGATCTTGTCTCACAGCTGGGTTACCCATCCCACCTTCCCCAGGGTTCTCAAGCTCTCTGCTCATGGACAGCTCTGGAGTCATAGGGTGGGGTGTGTGGCCATATCACATGGGCAGAAGAGGGATGTGGGTCAGTGCAGGTGTGAGACCCAGGATCCTTCTGCTTCAGAGGTTGGTGTTAGTGGGGTGGGGCAGAGTCAAAGGGATCCCAGTGGAGGCTGCTTCTCAGTCCACCTTCACAACCTCTTTCCCACAATCTCCACAGTCACTAGCACCGTGGGCGCAAGGAGATCCTTGAAGATTTCCCAGCATTCTTCACCCCAGGTCTTTGCTAACTGTGCACAGTGCCTGTTCCTCCCTCCCTTCTTGGCCTGGTGAGCACCACCCTTCTGTGTAATCTAATCCGAGGGTAGCCACAGCATTAGCATCTCCTGGGAACTTGTTAGAAATGTAAATTCTTGGGCCTTGCCCCCACCTACTGATCAGAACCTTGGGGATGGGACCCAGTGATTTGTGCCTTAATAAGCCTACAGGTCTTTCTGATGCATACTCAGGTTTGAGAGTTCTTGGTGTAGGCAGCAGTTCTGAGTTCTGTCTATACACTCTACAGTTACCAGAGGTAAAGTGTGAAATACTCACTGATATTCACACACTCTACCTGAAAATTTTGAGTTAAGTGTCCTGGGATAGGACACAGGTATCAGTATTTTATAAAACTCTTTCTTAGGTGGCTTTAATGTGTAGCTATCCAGCAAAAGGTACTTGCCTGCTTTTCTTACTAGCTCAGTCCACTCCAAGATCATTCCTGCCTGCTTTTATGACCACAATCCTTGCTGTTTCTTGGATTTGCCTGGGTGTGAGAGGTTCCTCTCTTGTGCTCACTCTCTGCTTTGGAGAGTCAGCTGCTGCCAACAAGTTTTCTTCTCCACAACCTCTCCCATTCATCTTACCCAACCTCAGTAGTTCCCTGGGCTGAAGCCAAGCTCTCCCAGGCAGCCTGGCTGGGAGCTTTGCAGTCAGGGACCCCACACTTACGACTTGTAGCAGTGAGCTGCTGATACCACCCACTGTTCACTGATGAGGGAGCCACTACAGAAATGGTAGCCAGAATTCAGGGACACCTGGTAGGGGACAGAATTCTCCTCACAGGTGTAGCAGCCATTGCTCTTGTCATCATTATCAAAGGGGGCAGCAACTGGAGTGGAGATGGGAAGGGAGAAGGCAAGTCAGTAACATGTTAGGGGTGGTGCTCCCAGCCTGTGGTTTATTCCTGCTCATTAGAAATCCTTAAGAAGCACAGTGAGGCTAGGAAGGGAGGGAGCGCTGCCATCCCTGTGAGCATCACGGGATGTGTCTCTCAAGTCTCTGTGTCTCCAGGGCACGTAGCTAGGTCCCCTGTGGGGGTGCAGATCTCTCCTGGGGTCACCGGGCTGAGCTTGCAAGGAATGTCCTCACAATGCTTTCAGTGGGATAGGAGTTGGGATGTGGTTGTCTCACCCACTGAGTGCTTCTCTCTTTCATTCATCACCTTTGTATGTCCCCTGGCTATTTGAGCCCTGGATTGTCAGGATACTTTGGCCAAGCTAGGAAAACCCCTTGGCTACAGAGACCTGGCCATGACCAGCCTCCCCCTTAGCTCAGAACTGTGTAATCAGGGCAGAGTTGAGGGCAGCCCCCAGGCTCAATTTGGCAGAAAAAAGGTAGACGTTGTTATTGGCCAATAGGACAGCAATTCTTAACCTTGGCTGCATGCCTGGAAATGTTACAAATCACCTGGGAAGCTTAAAAACCCAGAACATAGGCTGCACCCTAGACAAATGAAGTGAGAATTTCTAGAGTTGAGTCTCTGGCATAAGTAATTTTTCCACCTCCCCAGGTGCATTCGAGGTTAAGAGCAGTTATAGTGGTGCTATTTTGGTGCTGTCAGAGACAAGCCTAAAGCCTGCTGCTTCATTTCGTTGGCCAGCACCCCGTGGCCTCCCTTCCCAGCTTCTCCAACCACAGCTCAGATGTGGATAAATGACAGTGGTTGGAGTGAAAACAGGGAGAAGTTGAAACAAATGAGGCTTAAAGAGAGCCCAAGGAGGATGGGAAGTAGAGATACCAGTTGGAGGAAATAGAATATCATAGCACAGTCAAATGAGGAGATGTGGCAGGAATGGAAGGGCATGTGTCTGCCAGGAAGGGGGTGGGTGGGGCCTGAGGTAGGGTATGATACTCACCAGCAGCTCCCACAAAGGTAAGGATCAGGAGTAGATTCATGTTGGTAGATTGTGCCTGACTGGTGGTGGAGGACCCGTCTTTATACCTGCCGAGGATCAGGAGAGGAGGTGTCTGTGAGGTGAGGGTCACCACTCCTCTCAGCACAAACAAACCTGCAGCTTTTTCCTTCCCAGGGTCTTGCATCATCTCGGCTATGTTTGGCCACTCTGTGGGTTTGTGATTCACAGGTGATAAGGAAACTTGCCTTCTGAGAGCAGAGAGGGAAACTGGCTGTTTCCTGGAAGGATGCCGGGATGGGAAAGACAGGGGAAGCCAAGCCCTTGATCGTACAACTGGACTTTCTTAGGCTGAGGGGATGAACGTTAGAAGGAGGGAGAATGGCCTGACTGTTTAGGAATCTTTTCAACTATTGTGGATGTATTTGATGTACTTAAGGAAGGGCAAGCATTGGTAGCAAACTTGGCTTTTCAGTGTTCTGGAGCCCCCATGAGAGGAGCAAAGTCTTATCTAAGGTTCATTCCTGTGAAAATGAAGATGCTTCTCTCCAGTCAGTGTTAGGGAAGGTCAAATCTAAGACTTTGCAGAATGAGAATTCCAACACTAAGTGGTAAGGAGAAGGGAGACTCAGCATTCCATAGGATTCTGGGCTTCCAGATGGCTCTCCTTCCTACCAAGGCTTAAGGATGGGAAGTGTTTCAAAGAAGGAGGGGGCACAGTTTAGGTAGGAGCTTACTCAGTGCATCTGTAGGATGGAAAACCAATGGCACACTCCTCCCCTTCTTCCATGTGAAGACATTTGTCTGTCTCATGTGCATCCTGTGATAGGTTCTTTTTATGCAGCCTCACGGTTGCCCTGGCAACCTGCACTCAGGGTGATGCAAATTGACCTACCTGCTTGGGGCTAACAAACTGAACTAGGATGACATGCCCGTGATCAGATGTCAGAGTTTGGACCAATGTAAATCTCGGTAACGATTTGATCTGAGAATCAGCAGTAGGTAGAAATTTTAGCACATGTTAAATGGGGCGCATGTTGGGTTCAATGATGGAGATTTGGAGGGGTGGACCTGGAACTTTCTATTTTTTTTTTTTTTTTTGAGATGGAGTCTCACTCTGTCCCCAAGGCTTCAGTGCCATGGTGTGATCTCGGCTCACTGCAAGCTCCGACTCCTGGGTTTACGCCATTCTTCTGCCTCAGCCTCCCGAGTAGCTGGGACTACAGGCTAGTTTTTTGTATTTTTTAGTAGAGACGGGGTTTCACCATGTTAGCCAGGATGGTCTCGATCTCCTGACCTTGTGATCCGCCCGTCTCGGCCTCCCAAAGGGCTGGGATCACAGGCTTGAGCCACTGCACCCGGCCAGACCTGGAACTTTCTTAGATGCAGTGAGATTTTGCTGGGCTCAGTGCAAAGTGAATCTTCTCAGAGAATATCCTGATTTGGGCCCTACCAAGGCTACTAAGACACAGTTGTGTGATTGAATGAGGCACAACCTGGCCAGAGCAGTGTGGAGATGGGAATGCTATCTCCGCTCAAGTCTAATGATGTAAGGAAAGAAGGACTTCCTTGTGAAGGTGCTTTCCCTTCTCAGCAACTCTGAGCTCAGGTTGGTGATGGGCGGGAATGAGCAGAGTTCAAGTTTGAATCCTTTGAAAAGTAAAAGAATCAGGGGTGTTCTGGAGATGGTGAACAAAATGAGAAAAGATCAGAAACCTGGTGGTGAAACTGGACATGGCCAAGGGGCTAGAGGGAGGAAGCAAATGGAAACCAGAGACAACTGGAAAAACTGCCAAAGTGGTGTCCGTGGATTTGAGAGGACACAGAGAGTACCTTCAGGTTCAGCTCCTGTAATGGCTGCTGAGCCAGTTTCCCCACAGCCAGGAGACCCACTGCTTGGAGACCCCCTCTCCACCCCGTAGCCCCTCTAATCACTGATGGGCTCATACCTAACACTGCTATACTTAGATGGTGCATGGTGCCTGACAGCTTTACAAGAGTTTTCACATAAACAACAGTGGTACATTGCTTTCCATTTATGCTGAGTTTCACAGTTTAACTTCCCAAAAACATGCTAATTGTGATTTGTGCAGACCAAAATTATGCTCATTTATAGAGGAAGACTGTGAGATTCAGAAAGATTCTGTCCTGCCCAAGAATACAGATCTTGGCAGAGCTGATCATGAGGCCAACGGAAACCATGCAGAGCGCTGTGAAGTGTGGGAATTGCTGCAGGTGGCATCTAAAAGGAGATTCATTGAGGATCAAGGCAGAGGTTCCCAGAGGACAAACGGTACATCTGATTCCTTCCTGGTACTTTTCTTCCTGGCAGAAATAGATGATTAAATTCCTCTTTCTCCTGGCACCTTGTCTCAGAGCCTTACCTTGCCACAGTTCCAGACCCATCCAGGCCATGACTGCCATGTAGATGACACACTTCTCTGCTCACGAATAACTGGCCAAGCCTGAGGTAACCAGGTTTTGGAGAATTGATAACATGGTTTTTCCTGTGTTGTCCCTAAACATGTTATTTCATTTTGTCCCCTTGTCATGAGGTCTTCACAGAACTCCTGCCTTGGAGGATAAGGAGAAACTCTTGCTCTAGCAACTGTAGACACCAGTGTGTACTAAACAGGGAGGTGACCCTTGGTAGAAGGTGGAAAAATTTTTTGGAAAATGGGATTTTTGGATCAGTGCTTGTGGATCTGACTCTCTTTCTGAAAGGGAACACCCAAGAATATGAGGATTTCTGTAGCTAGAGCTTGAAGACAAGCCTTCTCCAGTATTTTGCGCTCTTCCTGAAATGATCACAGTATAGTCTGAGGTCAGCTTTCTTCAAAAAGGAATGACCTTACAGGCAGAGAAGACAGCTATAGGTGGAGACCGTTACCTCATACTGTAGACTCAGATGTGTAGGATAGGCTCAGATCCAGTTGCCCAAGCTCAATTTGGAGGACATGCCAATCTTGGTACTGTTCACTCAGATCTCACCTACCTCTTTGGGTCAGAGAGGTGTGCTTTAAAATCCCCAAGGAAGGAGGCAGGGACTGTGCCCTCAGATGATTATTGGTTAAGTGGATTTATGCTTAATTTCAGTTTAAGAGAATGTTGTTGTGTCTCTGCCCAGGACAGGCAGCCCATTGTGGCCCTGGGTGATGAGGGAAGCCCACAGGGACCCAGGGTTTGTCACCTGTGGCTGTCAGTGTCTTCAGAGCCAGAATTGAGCTAATCCCATGAAAGGATGGGTGCTGATGGGCAGTTGTACGGTCGGTTGCTATCGGGGCTTGTTGATCTCTCAAATTCCAGGTGACAAGACCAACGCATGCTTGAGGGACCCTTCCCAGTAGGCTCTGGTGGCTACAAACTGGTTCAGGTGTGGAAGATCATACCACTTTACCTTTGGTTTTTCTTCGAAAACTAAACAATGAAAGACAGATGAAAACAAGAATTCTACCAGTCGGCAGGCAAGAATTGTCTTCTGGAAAAGGTTATGTTTGTGGTTATTCCCCATGTTGGCCTTGAAAGTAGTTGGCTGCAGAATGGCTATTATTAAAATGTCAAAAAAAATAGAAGATGCTGGTGAGGCTGCCGAGGAAAGGGAATGCTGATACACTGTTGGCCTGAGTGTAAATTAGTTCATGGAAAAATTAATGCAGAAAGCATTTTGAGGATTTCTGAAATAATTTAAAACAAAACTACAATTCCAACCAGCAATTCCTTTAGTGGGCATTTACCCAAAGGAAAATAATTGTTCTGCCAAAAAGACACATGCTCTTGCACATCTTTCACAGCACTATTCACAGTAGCAAAGCCATGGAATGAACCTAGGGGGCCATCAGCATTAGACTGGATGAAGGAAATGTGGTACATATACACCTTGGAATACTATGCGTCCATGAGAAGAATGAAATCATGTCTTTTCAGCAACATGGATGGAGATGGAGACTGTAATCCTAAGCATATTAACATAGGAACAGAAAACCAAATATCGCATTCTCATATATAAGTGGGAGCTGAGCATTGGGTACACATGGATATAAATATGAGAACAGTAGACACTGCAACTACTAGAGGGAAGAGGGAAGGAGGGTGGAAAGGGCTGAAAAACTACCTATTGGGTACTATGGTCACTGCCTGAGTGATGAGATCATTTGTGCCACAAACCTCAGCATCACACAATATACCCATGTAACAAACCTGCACATATAGCCCCTGAATCTAAAATGAAAGTTGAAATTATTTTTTAAAAATGGAGCCTGGGCCTGGAGCAGTGGCACACAGCTGTCCTCCCAGCACTTTGGATTACTTCAGATCAGGAGTTCAAAACCAGACTGGCCGACATGGTGAAATCCTGTCTCTACTAAAAATACAAAAAAAAAAAAAAAAAAAAATTAGCTGTGCATGGTGGCACACACCTGTAATCCTAGCTACTTGGGAGGCTGAATCTCTTGAACCTGGGAGGCCGAGGTTGTAGTGAGCAGAGATCATGCCACGGCACTGCAGCCTGGCTGTAGTTGAGCCAGAAGGAGATGTTTTGTGTGAAGGCTGAGGTGGGGGCTCTTCGGAGCCTCTCTGAGCAGGAGGGACTAATCCGTGGCGGTGGACAGAGTTGCAGCTTTCTGCCTCTTTGTCCTTGTTCTGGACCCACAGGTGAACAGTACCAGCCTCCATCCCAAGCACAGGCTCTGCAGACCTTCACATCTCACTGTTCCATGTGAGTAAATGGACTGGGAAAGCTGTGTGGCCTGAGAAAAGGCAACCCCATGGCCTGGCTCTACACAGTAGTTTGTCTTGAATTTTCGATAAGGATTTTTTTGCTTGTTTTGTGTTTTTGGTGGTGGTAGTGTTGGTTTATTTTACACTGACCGCTTAGAAGAAATCCCATGGTTATCTGTGATTTTCATGCCCTGTTTCTGCTGGCAACCCATCTGAGTGGGGTGACTCACTTTTCTGTGTAAAGAGTGTAAGTGGCCCAGGTAGGAGGTGGAAGCAGCTGTCTGGAAGGCCACTGGGATCCTTATGTCTGTCGCTTGGCTTCAGGTAACCAGCTGGGCTTTGATAGGAATGATCTGAATGGAGACGGAAAACAGTGGAAACTAACACTCCCCACCCAGCCCTGTTTATATGAAGCGTTTGGTTCTTCCCTTGACTCTTGAGTGATGATGATATTCAGATGAGGCATTGACATTATGGTAAGAAAGGGAAAAAATGTATATGTCGTGTCTATCTATCATATATGTGTGTGTATATGTGTGTGTGTGTGTGTGTGTGTGTATACAGATATTATATCTGTCTATCTCCAAAAGCAGACAAACCCGAGGCTGTAAGGTGAACTAGGGTCTGCCTTTGTACTCCCTAAAAAAAAATCCTTGTTGAACAAAGTGATGTCTGTATGCAGTGACTTTCTGGGTAACCCGTGTGTATCTCTCCATTATGTGCGAGCCCTGAGCCCCGTTTTCCTCCGAAGATAGTGAGTGGTAGCCGTCTCCTCACACGAATCACACATCTGGAGCCAAGATGGCCCTCTGAAGGTAATTGATTTACACATTTACTGTTTACCAAACAAGTGTCTGATTCATTCCACAGCATGTGGTGTATTCCCCAGCATGTGGATTGCGGTCCCCTGCGTTTTCCAGGAATGCTTTGCTGCATGTAGGGGTTTTACTCTACTCATCACTGCAATGTGCGCGCTGCTCCGTGGACACTTGGAGGCCTGTGCTGTGTTCCCTGTAACAGAAAATGTGCTCTGAACTTGTCTGTCTCCCTTGGCTGCTCCTGGCCCTTGGTGCCAGCTCCCAGGGGTGTCCACAACCACTTGGGACAGAAGGTGAAGGTTGAATTTCAAAGAGAAGCTTGCTTGGATCTTCGGTGACAAGCTTGGATGAGCTATGGACCCAGCATGGGCCCTCTCAGAATTGCCAGGAGGAGGCTTTGGGAGGTGCCAGATTTGCCACGGGGCCTGCCTCCCTCTGCTGTGTCCAGTGAGTGCAAGCCAGCCAACGTGTGGCCAGAGTGGCTGGATGGTGTCACAGCCCTCAGATCTTTCCTTCTACCTTTTTAAAAGAGTCCCAAATAACTCATTTGAAGTGTCTTAAAGGCGAACAAGTTTTATGAAAATGAATCCTTTCTCAGTTAATTGATCAAATGGGTGAATCCTGACCCTCTCTAGTTTCTTTCCCTGGTCAGAGTGGGGAGCTGGTGTTAGCTGAGGGAGTCACTGCAGCATCCTATCCCAAAATCAAAGAAGAGGAAAATGCAGTGTGCAGAGCTGGACTTGATTCGCAAGTTGCAGTCAGGCTCCCGCTGTGGTAGGCGGGACATCTCTCTAGCTGCTCACAGAGATGGAACTAGGGAGTTCAGGGAAAATTAGGGGGCCAGGGAGATTTACTTGAGTCTGATTTTCCAGGTGAATGAGAAGGGAGGGCTTGGTCGAGGGTTTGGTGCCAAAACATTCCTGGGAGAGGCATGTCATCACCAGTAGCATTTGTAATTATTGTTGTAATTTAGCAATAAGATTTAGCTCGTAAAATTTTTTGGGCTGTCTGGAAGATGCTGACACATTTTCTGTGCTGTGATTGTTCTGAAGGCAGAGTAGCTCCAACCACTGTGAGAAGCCCAAATAAAAATCAACCTCTCCACCAAAAGACCACCTTTCCAAACACACGTTTCTCTAGAAAAGAGTACCCCCTTTTCTCCCAAACTTCTTACTATTTTTGGATTCCATGTCCTTGTATGTGCTAATCTAGTGTACCATGCAACACATTTTGGGAGCTGGGGGCTCTGCTTACCTTTAAGGGGGGCACCCCAATCTGACCTGAGATTGGAGGATGCTTTCCAGTGTGAAGGAGTGTGAGGGAGCAGGCACAGACACAGTTAGAACAGGGTCACTTTACTGGTATAGAGACTGCAGCGGGACAGGGGGTTTAGCTGTTGGCAGCTATGGTGTCCTTAATCCAGGCCAAATAGTTGTAGACCTTGGTGTAGACTCCAGGCCTGTTCTTCTGGGCACAGCCATAGCCCCAGGACACAACTCCTTGGAGCTGTCCATTGTAGACCACAGGTCCACCAGAGTCGCCCTAGGGAGAAGAAGGGACAAGTTGTATGGAGAGATGGAGGAGGAATATAGCTATATTTACTCTGAACCTTAAAAGACCCCTTTCAGGCAGCTCTGTGGCTCCACATCCTTCTCACAGTGGCCCATTCTCTGTCCCTAAGCAGACAGCATGCAGCCCAAGGGAGCCTTCCTCACTTCTCCATGGGGATACTACAGGGAGCCTCCTCAGCCCCACCACCTTGGGAGTTGAAATCTTTTTCCAAGATGGGGCCTGGGTATCAGTGGGAGCTTCAGAATGGGAAGGGTTGTTCAAATCACCTGGCAGGAATCCTTGCCTCCCTCAAGGAAGCCCACACAGAACATGTTACTGGTAATCTTTCCAGGGTAGGAGGCTTCACACTCAGCCTGGGTCAGCACAGGAGCGTCCAGGCACTGCAGCTCATCTGGGTAGTCGGCTGTGAGGATCAGGAAGAGATCAAAGAAAGTAGAAATGTGGGTTAGGCCAGAGAAGGAGACAATAATCTAGGTTGGAACATTGAAGAGGAACACTGCCCCTGGAGAGGGCTCCAAAACATAAGTCCTGGCAAGGGACTCTGGCTTTTAGTTCCCAGAATGATCATTGTTGAACCCCTCCCAAAATGTGATCAGGGCAAGTTCTCCATTTGTCCTGTCTTTTGAATTAGGAGCCAAGTCCTTAGACTTTGCATCTCTCTCATGTTCAGTCCAGAGCCTGTGTATAATGGGCACTGGAAATGTGTCTTAAGCCTGGGGACGAGAGGATTCAAGTTAAGGGATATGCTTCATTCTGGAAATTGGGAGGATGGAGGGAAGTAGAAAGACAAAGGGTCCCACTCACCGCCAGAGCTCAGAGTGTTGCCCCAGCCAGAGATGAGGCACACAGTGCCAGGAGCTGGAGGGGCAGTGGGCAGAGAGATGGTGGACACACGGGCATTGATGACAGCAGGTGTGGAAAGCTTGATCAGCATGATGTCATTGTTATATTTCTTAACCTCGTTGTATTTGGGGTGCGGGATGATCTTGGCTGCATTGATGAATTGCTCAGTCCCCTCCAGGACTTCGATGTTATGCTCTCCCAGTCTCACCTGGATGCGGCTGATGGGCAGGGCAGGCGTGGTGAAGACCTTCCTCCACTGCTGGGGTACCCATCCCACCATCCCCAGGGTCCTTAAGCTCCCTGCTCATGGACAGCTCTGGAGCCATGGGGTGGAGTATGTGGTCATATCACATGGGCAGGAGAGGGATGTGGGTCAGTGCAGGTGTGAGACCCAGGACCTTTCTGCTTCAGAGGTTGTTAGTGGGGTGCGGAAGAGTCAAAGGGATGCACCAGAGGCTGCTCCTCATCCCGCCTTCCCAGCCTCTTTCCCACAATCTCCACAGTCACCAGCACTGTGGGCACAAAGAACTCCTTGTAGTTTTCCCAGCGTTCTTCACCCCAGGCCTTTGCTAACTGTGCACAGTGCCTGTTCCTCCCTCCCTTCTTGGCCTGGTAAGCACCACCCTTCTGTGTAATCTAATCCAAGGGTAGCCACAGCATTAGCATCTCCTGGAAACTTGTTAGAAATGTAAATTCTTGGGCCTTACCCCCACCTACTGATCAGAACCTTGGGGATGGGACCCAGTGATTTGTGCCTTAACAAGCCTGCAGGTGGTTCTGATGCCTACTCAGGTTTGAGAGTTCTTGGCGGAGGCGGCGGTTCTCAGCTCTGTCTATAGATTCTATAGTTACCAGAGGTAGAGCGTGAAATACTCACTGATATTCACACCCTCTTCCTGAAAATTTTGAGTTAATTGCCCTGGGATAGGACACAGGCATCAGTATTTTTAAAAACTCTTTCCTAGGTGGCTTTATTGTGTAGCTAACCAGCAAAAGTACTTGCCTGCTTTTCTCACAAGCTCAGTCCATCCAAGATCATCCCTGCCTGCTTTTGTGACCACAACCCTTGCTGTTTCATGGATTTGCCTGGGTGTGAGAGGTTCCTGTCTTGTGTTCACTCTCTGCTCTGGAGAGTCAGCTGCTGCCAACAGGTTTTCTTTTTCACCACCTCTCCCGTCCATCTTACCCACCTCAGTGATTCCGTGGGCTAAAGCCAAGCTCGCCCAGGCAACCTGGCTGGGAGCTTTGCAGTCAGGGACCCCACACTTACGGCTTGTAGCAGTGAGCTGCTGACACCACCCACTGGTTGTTAATGAGGGAGCCACCACAGAAGTGGTAGCCATAATTCAGGGACACCTGGTAGGGGACAGAATTCTCCTCACAGGTGTAGCCCCCAACGATCTTGTCATCATCGTCAAAGGGGGCAGCAACTGGAGTGGAGATGGGAAGGGAGAAGGCAAGTCAGTTGCATGTTAGGGGTGGTGCTCCCAGCCTGCAGTTGCTTTCTGCTAATTAGAAATCCTTAAGAAGCTCAGTGAGGCTAGGCAAGGGAGGGAGCGCTGGCACCCCTGGTGAGCATCACTGGATGTGGCTCCCAAGTCTCTGTGTCTGCAGGGTGCATAGCTAGGTACCCTGCAGGTGTTCAGATCTCTCCTGGGGTCACCAGGCTGAGGATGCAAGGAATGTCCTCACAATGCTTCCAGTGGGATAGGAGTTGGGATGTGTCTGTCTCACCCACTGAATGCTTCTCTCTTTTATTCACCACCTGTGTACTCCACCTGGCTGTTTAAGCCCTGGATGGTCAGGATACTTTGGCCAAGCTAGGAAAACCGCTGGCTGTGTAGACCTGGCCATGACCAGCTTCCCCCTCAGCCCAGATCTGTGTAGTGAAGGCAGAATTGAGGGATGCCCCAGGCTCACTTCGGCAGAACAAAGGTAGACGTTATTATTGTCCAAAAGAACAGCAATTCTTAACCTTGGCTGCATGTCTAGAAATGTTAAAAATCACCTGGGAAGCTTAAAAGCCCAGAACACAGGCTGCACCCCAGACAAATGAAGTGAGAATTTCTAGAGTTGAGTCTCTGGCATGAGTAATTTTTCCACCTCCCCAGGTGCATTTGAGGTTAACAGCAGCTATAGTGGAGGTATTCTGGTGCTGTGGGAGCCAAGCTTGAAGCCTGCTGCTTTATTTTGTGGGCCCACCCCACCTGGTCTCCCTTCCCAGCATCTCCAACCACAGCTCGTATATGGATGAATTGTAGTGGTGGGAGTGAAATCAGGGAGAAGGTGAAAGAGGTGAGGCTTAAAGAGAGCCCAGGGAGGATGGGAAGTAAAGATGCCAGATGGAGGAAATAGAATATCAGAGCACAGTCAAAAGAGGAGAGGTGGCAAGAATGGAAGGGCATGTGTCTGCCAGGAGGGGTGGTTGGGGCCTGAGGCAGGGCATGAAACTCACCAGCTGCTCCCACAAAGGCAAGGATCAGGAGTGGGTTCATGGTGGTAGAGTGTCCCTGACTGGTGGTGGAGGACCAGTCTTTATACCTCCCGAGGATTGGGAGAGGAAGTGTCTGTGAGGTGAGGGTCACTGCTCCTCGCAGGACCAACAAACCTGCAGCTTTCCCCTTCCCAGGGTCTTGCATCAGCTCAGCTATGTTTGGCCACTCTGTGGGTTTGTGATTCACAGGTGATAAGGGAACTTGCCTTCAGAGAGCAGAGAGGGAGACTGGCTGTTTCCTGCAAGGATTCTGGGATGGGGAAGACAGGGAAAATCGAGCCCCCAATCACACAGCTGTGATTTCTCAGGCCGAGGAGGTGAGGGTTAGAAGGAGGGAGAATGGCCTGGCTGTTAGGAATCGTTTAAACTATTGGGGATGTATTTAATGTACTTAAGGAAGGGCAAGCGTTGGTAACAAGCTTTGCTTTTCAGTGTCCTGAAGCCCCCATGAGAGGAGCAAAGTCGTATCTAAGGCTCGTTTCTGTGAATATGAAGATGCATCTCTCTAGTCAGCATGTGGCACGGTTAAATCTAAAGCTTTGGGGAATAAGAATTCCAAAACTAAGGGGTAAGGAGAAGGGGGACTCAGCATCCCATAGGATTCTGGGCTTCCAGATGGCTCTCCTTCCTATGAAGGCTTAAGGATGGGAAGTGTTTCAAAGAAGGAAGGGCACAGTTTAGGTAGGAACTTACTCAGTGCCTCTGGAGCATGGAAGATCAATGGTGTACTCCTCCCCTTCTTCAATGTGAAGACATTTGTCTGTCTCATATGTATCCTGTCATAGGTATTTTTTATGCAGCCTCACAGTGCCCTGGCAATTGGCACTCAGGGTGATGCAAACTGAACCACCTGCTCAGGACTGACAACCTGAACCAGAATAACATGCCCCCGATCAGATGTCAGAGTTTGGACCATGGTAAATCTGGGATCTGATCTGATCTGAGAATCAGCAGAGGTGGAGATTTTAGCACATGGTAAATGGGTCACATATTGGGTTCAATAACGAAGATGTGGAGGGGTGGGTCTAGAATTTTCTATTTTCGATGCAGTGAGATTATGCTGTGCTCGGTACAAAGTGAATCTTCCCAGAGAATATCCTGATTTGGGCCCTACCAATGCTACTAAGACACAGTTGTGTAATTGATTGAGGCATAACCTGGCCAGAGCAGTGTGGAGATGGAGATGCTGTCTGTACTCAGGTCTAGTGATGTAAAGAAAGGAGGAGCTTGCTTATGAGGGTGCTTTCCCTTCTCAGCAACTCTGAGTTCGGCTGGTGATGGGCAGGAGTGAGCAGAGTTCAAGTTCGAATTCTTTGAAAGGTAAAAGAAGCAGCAGTGTTCTGAAGACGATGAACAAAATCAGAAAAGCTCAGAAACTTGGTGGTGAAATTTGACATGACCAGGCGCTAGAGGGAGGAAGCAAATGGAAACCAGAGGGAATCAGAAAAATTGCCAAAGTGGGGCCCGTGGAGTTGAGAGGGCACACAGAGTACCTTCGGGTTCAACTCCCGGCATGGCCACCGATCCAGCTTCCCGACAGCCAGGAGACCCACTGCTCTGAGACACCCTCTTCACCCCGTACCCTGTCTAATCACTGTTGGGCTCAAACCTAACACTGCTGTACTTAGATGGTGTATGGTGTCTGACAGCTTTACACGTTTTTAAGTAAGCAAGAGTGGTGCATAGCTTTTCGTTTATGCTGAGGTTCACAGTTTAACTTCCCACAAACATGCTAATTGTGATTTGTGCGGAACAAAATTATTTCCATTTATAGAGGAAGACAATGAGATTCAGAGGAATTCGGTCTTTCCCAAGAATACAGATCTTGGCAGAGCTGACCATAAGGCCAATGGAAGCCATGGAGAGCGTTGTGAAGTATGGGAATTGCTGCAGGTGGCATCTAAAAGGAGATTCATTGGGGATCAAGACAGAGGTCCCCAGAGGACAAACGGTACATTTGATTCCTTCCTGGTCTTTTCTTCCTGGCAGAAATAGATGATTGAATTGATCTTTCTCCTGGCACTTTGTCTTAGAGCCTTATCTTGCCACCGTTCCAGACCCATCTAGGCCATGACTTCCATGTAGATGACACACTTCTCTGCTCACACATAACTGGCCAAGTCTGAGGTATCCAGGTTTTGGAGCATTGATAATATGGGTTTTTCCTGTGTTGTCCCTAAACATGTTTCATTTTGCCCCCTTGTCATGGGGTCTTCACAGAACTCCTGCCTTGGAGGATAAGGAGAGACTCTTGCTGTAGCAACTGTAGACACCAGTGTGCACTAAACAGGGAGGTGAACCTTGGTAGAAGATGGAAAATGTGTTTGGAAAAGGGGATTTTTGGATCAGTGCTTGTGGCTCTCACTCTCTGTCTGAAAGGCAACACCCCAGAATATGAGGATTTCTGTATCTAGTGCTTGAAGACTAGACTTCTCCAGTATTTTGCACTCTTCCTTAAATGATCACAGTATAGTCTGAGGTCAGCTTTGTTCAAAAATGAATGACCTTATAGGCAGAGAACATAGCTATAGGTGGAGACTGTTACCTCATACCGTAGACTCACATGTGTAGGACAGGTTCAGATTCAGCTGCCCGAGCTCAATTTGGAGGACATGCCATTCTTGCTACTGTTCATTCTGAGCTACAGTTTTCTTTGTCTGCTTCTCTAAGACATCTTTCTGGCTTGTATTTAGTGCTTAGCACACCAAACCACTGTCCTTCAATTATGATAACAGTGAATCATTTTTGTGAGCTTACTATATAGCATGTAACTTACTATACAGCATGTAACTCATACAAGTTAAGAATGTGTTTTTCATTTTATCCTCACAACCAACTATGGGATTCCCCATTTTACAGATGATCAAATGAGCTTTCTGGAGGTGACGTGACTCTCCCATCTCCCAGAGCAGCCTCTCCCAGCCAGAGCTGACCCTGCCTTCACCTAAGATCTTGGCAAAGCAGCCAGAGCTGGAAAGAACCAAAAGGGAAGCTTTCAATGACTTTTAGCCACTTTGTCCCCCTTTTTTTCTCTCCTCCTCTCTTGCATTTTTCTCCATCTCCAGGTACAGTTCGGGATGTGGATGCCTGTCCCCACACAAAAACACTTGGGATTCATTCCTGATACCCCTATTCATCCCGATTTTCCCCCATTTAAAGTCAGATCTCACCTACCTGTTTGGTCAGAGAGATGTGTTTTAAAATCTCCAAGGAAGGAGGCAGGGATTGTGCCCTCAGAGGATTATTGGTGAAGGGAATTTATGCTTAATTTCAGTTTAAGAAAATGTTGCTGTGTCTCTGCCTAGGACAGGCAGCCCATTGTGGCCCTGGGTGATGAGGGAAGCCCACAGAGGCCCAGGATTTGTCACCTGTGGCTGCCAGTGTCTGCAGAGCCAGAATTGAGCTAATACCGTGAAAGGATGGGCGCTGATGGGCAGGTGTATGGTCGGTTGCTATGGGGCTTGTTGATCTCTCAGATTCCAGGTGACAAGATCACTGCATGCTTGAGGGGCCCCTTCCTAGCAGGCTCTGGTGGCTACAAACTGGTTCAGGTGTGGAAGATGATACCACTTTACCTTTGGTTTTTCTTTGAAAAACAAGAAAGACAGATGAAAACAAGCACTCTGCCAGTGGGCAGGCAAGAATTCTCTTCGGGAAAATGGATCTTCATGGCTCTTCCCCGCATTGGCCTTGAAAGAACTTGGCTGGAGAGTGGCTATTATTAAAATGTCAAAAAAAAAAAATAGAAGATGCTGTTGAGGCTGCAGAGAAAAGGGAACGCTTATATACTGTTGGCCTGAGTGTGAATTAGCTCATGGAAAAAGTAATGCAGAAAGCACTTTGGAGATTTCTGAAATAACTTAAAAGAGATCTACCTTTCCACCCAGCAATTCTTTTAATTCCAATTATTTCCAAAGAAAAATAATTTTTCTGCCAAAAACACGTAAGTTACCACATAACTTACTATATGGCATGTAACTCATATAAGAATGGCTTTTTCATTTTATCATCACAACCACCTATGGGATTGCCCATTTTACAGAGCTCCAATGGGCTTTCTGAAGGTGAAGTGACTTGCTCAAGGTCACACAGCCAGTAGGTTGTAAAGATGGGATGTAAGTATGTTGATCTGACTCTAGGGCCTCCGTGCTCTGCCATAGGGCATTCTGCTTTGCCTCCTCCAAACTGATCCTTGGTGCAGCCTCACTGAGGTGGCAGGCAGCAGATATTGTTATCTCCTTTTTAGAGATGAACAATCTAAAGCTCAGAGGTGAAGTGACTTCTCCAGGGTCACTTGTCTAAGGAAAGCAGAGATCATACTAGAACCTTCCCTATTCAGACGAAGGTTGTTCCCCTTCATGTCGCTAGAGTTGAGTCTTTCAGACCTCCTAGTAGTCTGAAAAGTGTCAGATTACAAATTCTTTTTTTTTTTTTAACACTTTCTTCTCCAAATCCCACCACGTCTTTCTCCTAAGCTCTTACTCAACTCCTCCTTAGGTTCCAGTATCCTTTATCATTCTCCAACTAGATTGTCAGATTTTAGGCTGTCTTCCCCCCAAACTCCCAGCTCCTCTCCTCATCCATTATTTTTTTTTTTCTCTAAGCTACTGATCTATCCCATGGCACAATTTCTCTTTATCCTATAAGGAATTGTTTTCATTACTATCTCAACCCAGGAATCACTGAATCTGGAGAGTGAAGGGAGTCCTCTGTGTGATCCAAAAAATCTGACTTGTAAGATGGAGTCGATGGCCATGGAAAACATGCAGGTTTTATGCCCGGAGGGAAATTTATAGTTCTGTTTATTCTTCAGGCATCCATGTATGGGTAAATGGGGAAGCCTCTAGCACTTGAGACTAAACCTAAATTATTTTAAGGATAGATTGATTGCTGTAATATAATGGTGAGTCTTTCTGTTCACATTTCAGCCACTCCTTGACCACTCTCTTGTTTGGCCTATTAGAGCTGCTTAAGTGAGTCCAGTCTGCCTTAGACAGGAAGCAGAAGAAAGCCAGGACAGAGTGTAGGAGAAATACCCATGTAGGTTCTTATTATTATAACATCTAGGATCTGTTTCATGATACTCAGAGTTTAATATATGATGTATGTATGTATTTTTCTAAATTATACTAGCTCTAGATTGAGGCTCACAAGATAGGTTTGGTGATAAATCCAGTCAACTGGGTTCCTTTTGCTCGTTTAGCTTATAAAATTCTAGACTGTGTCATCCATTTGGAAGTCAGCCAACGGGTCAGCCATTTCCTCAAGATTGTCTTGGCCAGGAGGGCCTTCAAAAGGCTCCCAAGGCTCAGAACTGAGTGCTACATCCACACAGGCACCAACACAATTCCAGTTGAGAACCTTCCACCCTAGGGCCACTGTGTTTGAGCAGGTTCTGCACTTTGCCCCTCTGTAGAACCCGTATCTTCTGTTCCATTTCCCAGTCTTGGGTAAGGCAGCAGAAGGGGGTTGGCACATGATATGTGTACCTTTCTATTCAAATACAAAGCTTGTTATCTGTAGTCCTCCTGCAGTTCTGTAAAACACTGGAACTTATTCCTCCTATCTAGCTGTAATTTTCTGTCCTTTAATCTTTTCATATCCTCCTCCCAACTAAAACATAAATTTAAAACAAGAATAAAAAATATAAAGTTTGAAGTGCTTATTCCTTTCCTGTTAGAATAATCTAGTTAATTTTCTTATGGGCTTAGATTATCTAAACTCAAATGCCTTTGTAGAGTTTTCCTCCAGGGAAATCCACTACAGCTGTATAAATTTTCCTCTTATGTTTGAAATCATATTTATGTACTCACAAATATTTATTGAATTCCTGAAGGGATATTCCAAGAGTTCTTCTATGCTATTTGGAAGCAGCAATGAAGAAGACAGAAAAGGTTCTTGTTTTCATTGCATTCATGTGTACATGTGCATGCATTTATGCACATGTGAGGAGGTATAGAAATGGGATGCACATACATTGCTTTCAGTACATGATGAGTACATATTACTAAAATAGGATAAAGTGATAATATAATATGGGATGACTGCTGAAGTGCTGTTATGTAGAGTGGTCAGGAAGGGTCTCTTTGGGGAGGTAGCATTTAAGTTAACACCTGAATAAAAAGGAACCAGCCATCTGCAAGTAGAGTTAGGAGGGCTTTCATGATTTCCTTCTGAGTCTGTAACAGAAATAATTCAACACACACAACTGATTGCTATTTAAAATTAAATAACCGTGTCATCTAGCCTATGGATATATACCTTGTCATGGGTTTTGATTGTATGAAGGATGGTCATCAGTATTTTGAATTATTCTTATTAAAGTTAATGTAAAATATTTTTGACGTGAAATCATATTCATGAAATATTGTTGGGTTAAGGGAATAAATTCTAAAACTACATATTTTATGATCTGATTTTATTAAACTGAGTGATTCTGACTTTTTAATTTTGATAATATGCATATTTCATAATACCGCAAATTTTTTTATTTAGTTAAAATAGCTAAAAGAGAAACAATTGTAATAATAAAATTTTCTGAGAGAGGGTCCTACTTATTCTTGAGGAAGGAATTGCTAGTGGTAAAATATGTTTTTATAGTGAGAAATACGTTTAGATAGCAACTACACTAATTGCATATTTTGTCTCTGTGTGCTTTTTACACAGATAATTGCATCACTTTCTTATTAAAAACTTACATTTAAAAACTCGCTATTATCCTTATTGTCTGTGGAGAAATTAAGGCATGGAGAAATTGTGTAACTTGTTAAGGTTACACCTAGTGTTAAAGCAGAAGAACCAAGTTTTAAACTTAGGTCTGTCACTTGAGAAAGTTCAAGTTCCTAACCACAGTGCTTTACTGCTTTTAAAGAGGCAATTTTGTAATATATGAAGGTGCTTCATAATCCAAGACTTCACCGTAGGTAAATTTGTCAACTTCCTATGGTAATGGGAGCATGGGGCAGGAAGGTAAGCTAGCATTGAACGCATGAGATAAAATTGGTATACATGTGCATTCCTGTGACCTGGAGAATTAGTACATGTGGAAACTGGAGAAGGCCCATGGGACCTTACATGGACCAGAAACTAGATAGGAATCACTCCTTTATAAAGTGAGGTACACAAAGAGATACACAGTTAGTGAAAGGATGAGCTAGAAAACTAATCCTAGAAGCAGTTAACAAAGAATATTATTTATCTTGGTCTTGGCTTTGGGTGAAGGATTTTTAAAAATTTCCTCTGAGTATTCATGGTCGCTGACCAGTCAGCCCATTGGAGTTTGAGATAGACATTCTATGACCAAGAAGATATATACTGAGAATTATAAAATAAAATGATATTAGGTCTGTAGCATTCCAATTTCTTGACAGGGGCAAGCATGAATATTTCCTAGAAAACCCACGTTTACTCCAGTATTTAAAGAATTCTGAAAGATGAGTTCACATTAAATTACATAGTGCACAAGGAAATAGGCCACCCTGAGTGAAAGTCAGCAGACTACTGAAAACAAGATGCAAAAAGGCATCAAATACTGGCATTGCCAGATAAGAATTCCCAGTAGATGCTTAATATACTTATAAAAAGAAAATAATTTTAAAATACACAAGGAACAAGATGCATTCAAAAATGACAACTCATATTTGTAAATGACCCAAGTGGAGTTTCTAGAAATAAAAAATATAATTTAGATGAACAAAGTCAGTTGAAACGTTAAATTAGAGGTTTACTGGAGCTGAGGTGTGAATTAGTAAACTAAACAGTAATTTTAAAGAAATTACCCAGATTGTAGCATAGAGAAGCAAAAAGAAGAAAATATGACTGAATAGGTAAGGAGACTAGATGATAGTATGAAAGAAAATTGAATATAAGATATAGCTATACTTCTGGCCATCTCTTCTTCAATAAAATGTGGACAACAATCAGGTATACTGATTTAAGTTTTGGCCCCAAGAGGATTTCCCTTCACCACTACCTTTCAGAACCATACTTGGTTAGACTGTAATGATCCTTCAAGAATAATGTGAAGACTCATCTGAAAAAATGATCTCATGTTTCTCAACTGGAAATATGAAATTTCTATGAAACTTGGGTGTGGTTTGAAGGTGAGAGGAGAAAAGCATGAGTGGGTACCATGACACTCTGAGATGTGCTCTTGAAATTGAATTGTATCTTCTTCCAGCTGTGTTTAAGTATGGTCTTGATTATATATTTTCCATTTAATAACAGAGAGAATGCTCTGGGCACAGCCAACGTTACAGTTTTGCAGATCAGATAATACCTTGTTCTGAATGCCATTGTGAGGCATCCTTTACAGAGCCAGGAGCAACGTTTCAAAAGAAAAGGGGATCATTGGCCAGTAAGAGTATAGCTTTACACCAAAGCTCTGCACCTGTCTTCAGGGCAATTCTCCAGGTGGCCTTGGAGCAACTCAGTACCTCCCCATTTCTTGCTTGTAGTTCTCAAGAATAACTGTACAATGTGCTGGTAATGTAACATCCTGAGATAAGGAGGAATTGGCTAGAACAGCCAGGGCTCTCTGTTCCAGTCCCTTCTAGACGTAGGATGTCCTTCAATGTTTTGCCAAGCATGTCAAGTTGCTTAGGATATAACACCCAGGGTGGCTGCTCTCTGAGGTCCCTCAGTGGCAGAGCAAGTAGGGAAGGCACAGACAAGATTTCATCCACCATCGGCAGCTTTCCTGAGCCTGGTGGAACTGGCTTTCCCTGAATCTTAGGCCTCTGTTTTCCCTTGCTGCCTGTATGTAATAAACACTCTTCATGTAATTTGTGTGTGTGAGCATTCTTTCTCTCTGGGATCTGGAAAGCAACAAAAGTATAGCCCAAGATGCAATGGTCTGAAGTGCAAATCAGGGCACAGTGAACCTATTCCACACTGCCTTGTGATTCTTTTTTTTTTTTTTTTTTATACTTTAAGTTCTAGGGTACATGTGCATAACGTGCAGGTTTGTTACATATGTATACTTGTGCTATGTTGGTGTGCTGCACTTTATTGGAGAATGTCAGGATCTCCTTAGAGCATCCGTATCTATCATGGGATCTTCAAGAACAACTGGGTCTGCTTAGTCTATAGCCCAAGCAGCAGGAAGCTTTCATCATGGGCTTGTTCTGCCACAGAACCCTCTCTTACAATGGCCCCAGCTTTACAGATTACATAGTAAATGGAATAGAGAAGCACAATCAAATGCAGTATATCCAAAGTTTAATTCAAAGTCCAAAGACTTAGCATTGCACCTCTTTCTCTGTGGTAGATGATCTAAGGTGCAGCAGCTTACTTCTCACATTAGAGGAGATATTTTGATATGCCCCAAACCTCTGGACTACTACAAAACTCACCATTATAGAAGGTTCCTGAACTTTGCAGATTTTATATTGGCCTGGGATACATGTGTCATATTGTCATATTGAGGCATCTAGAGGGCTTTATAATTCCTATTCACTGAGAACAACCAGATGTCATTAATGTAATGTACCAGCTTTGTTTCAAGATGACTAAAGTTCTACCAAAATATATTATGATAGAAAACCAGCTAAAAAGAGCCTTGAGATAAAACAGTTAAAGGTTATTACTGACCCTGCCACTTGAAGGAAACTGTATCTGATTGTTTTTATTGGGTATTTCTGAGCACCCTTCTAGAAGAAATTTTACCCTCAGCTTTCCAGGAACCACCCTTCCTGTCTGTGGATAGAACACTCCAGCTAGTCCTACAAATGCTCTCCTCATCCCCAGTCTATCCATTCATACCCATGCCCACCCACAAGCACAGAAACAGCTGTGTCTGCCCAAGAGCTGTGGTTTCCTCCTCCTGTCCCACCTTGGCAGGGCCCTCAGGCTCATGTAAGGGGAGCTGGGTAGGAGAGAGTTGAGGTTCTTGCTCAGATCTTTGATCTGTGCCCAGCACTGTGTCTTCAACGCTGCAGAGGTATATGCTGCTGTCTTCAGGGCTCGTGTTGCTCACAGTCAGAGTTGAGAATGTTAGGTTTGGGCGACTGATGGGAAACTTGTCAATGACAAATCCACTCTCATATGTGGCCTCAGAGCCCTGATTTGCAGTTGCAATCAGTGTCATGCTCTGTCCAGGTTGCTGACGGTACCAGAACATCATGGTGACTTGGCTATCGACTTGACACTGGATCGTCACGGAGGTTCCACGTTGACAGACATCCCTGCTTGGCTTTTGAGAGATGACAGCACTGAACACAGAGCCTAATTCCAGAGAGATATTCATGAGGACTGACAAGCTTGGAGTCAGATGTCTCGCCAGGCAGGAACGTCTCTGCTTTATCACTCCAATGCCACCTCAGCTCCCAAAGGACCCCAAGGCACTGCCTCCTTTTTATTGTGCCAACAATTACTCTGTTATGGCCCTTTAATCTAACATATCCCCTTCATCTTCTGTCTGGTGGCTTCAGACTCTCTGAAGAGAAAGTCTTTCCACCTCTCCACCCAGCATTAACATTAACCCCAGACTCCTCACAAGCCAAGGCTCATACCTCGTCCCAGGAGAAGGAGCAGGAGACCCAGCATCTTCAAGTGATGGCCTCTCCCCTGAGAAAAGGCACTAAGAAGTGAAACTCAAGTTCATCTTTGCTTCCTACAGCGTAGCTCCTTCCTGCTCTGTTTCCCTCCTCTAACAGGTGGTTGATTTTCTGCAAGATATGCAAAAATCAGTCTTCCCCCTGGTGGAACTGTGTGGCTCTTCACTCAGGATGAGTCTTCATGCCCAAGCCTCGCAGCATGCACCGGCAACTCACCACCGTTCTCCCACCACTTTACCATCTGTCATTACTGAACACCAGTCTGTGCTACTGTCTGGGTGTAGAGCAAACAGTGGGGTGCAGAAATGACTTCAAAGAACTAAAGGTAATATGTTAGAATATAAGGGAACTTCTTAACAGTATTTCAGCTGTCTGCTGGGTTTTCATGGTTATCTCAAACTGAACTCATTCCTGCCCCAGCACATACACACACCAATAAACGGGCTCTTATTCCTCAGTTCCCCTCTCCCAACAAATGGCATCCCTGCTCTTCTTGCACGTTAGGCTCAAGAATTCCATAAGCCTCTCTTTTTCTTCACCTACCTTATTTGCCAATTCACAAATTAAATGCGTTGTCTCTTATATCTCTTCGCTTGTTTCAGTTATCACAGTCATAACTATTTTTTTGTCTTTGCTTAATTCCTGGATACTTGTAATATAGTTTCTTCTATTCTAATTCAACTCAGTCTAGGCCACGAAACTGATCATGCATGTGTAAAACTTGACCACAATGCTATGATCTTTTTCCATTATCAAGCTGATTTCTCATATCATGTAATTGCTTAAAATAGTTCACTTTTGCATAAAAGTACATCTAAGTTTTTGAGCACTTACTCTGCTTTTCATACATTTATTTAAGTCTATTTTTTGGTTTGGCTATTTATTATTGTCACACTATTTTTACAGATTAGGAAATTTTAGAGGTAAGACCTAGAGACCTTAAATAACCTATCCAAGTTCATATAATCCAAGAGTAAGTAACAGAGTCAGGACTCAAATCAATGCCTATGTGATCACAAATCTCAAGTGTTACTATCAACACTATCAAGTATTGTCTGACGCTTGCAGTTGCCTGTGCCTTAGTAAAGTACAGTCTGGTGGGTAACTGAAAATGATAGGCCTAACACTCTACAGAATACTAGGAAACTCTAGAAAGACAGCCTTGCAAAAAATAATCTTATTTTCAAATCTATCTTATTTGATTCTGAGATTCTCTCTATTATAAGATGTTCTATTAAATACCTAATTGTTACTTTTGGGTGGTGTTTAGTAATACCACATTAAAGGTGAAGATTGATTATAGGACTTACCCATATTTCAAAGAAAATAGAATTGTGAAAAGCAATTTACCTTATAATAGAGAAAATGTGACACTTTAACAATATTTCAGTAACTCGTTCATATGAGGAGTGTGTGTGAAGCCTTTACATCTATTGGACATGACTCAAACAGTTACTTGAGGTAAACTCTGCTAAGTATAAGTAGTAAAAGATATAGAATACTTCAGTTTTTATTGACATGTAGATATATTTTTAAATCTTTTAGTCAATTGTATCAAACTCTCTGCCAAAATAACCCAGCATCTTTTTCATTTCATTTATCCTAAAAGCTTCTGAAAATTAACAAATGATCCCTATTCTTTACTAAATTCCAAATCTTTGCCTCTTCATCAGTATTCTTTGTTTGAAAAAAAACAAAAAACAAAAAAACCAGCAAACATATTCCCCTCCCTTTTCATGCTTTTCAAACTGCAGTGGTCTCTAAATTTTTCTCTCAGGGAATGTTATGGATACTAAACTCTTGTTTAATTTTAATGTGTTTATTTATTGAATTAATACATGCACATAGTTAATGATTCAATTATAACAGAGAACAAAAAGTAAGTCCCCTCTCCAGAGACAAACAGTCTTTTAAGTGTTTTGGTACATATTCTTAGAAATAATAGTTCTTGCTTGCTCAAGTTTATGTAAATCTGACTCTTTCTTCTTTTACACAGGAAACACAGAGTCCAAACCTTCCTGTACTTCACTTCTTTAATTAGCAATGTGGTTCTTATCAGCATATTTCAAAGTTGATTTTATTAAAAAATACACAGAATCGTGCCATTATTTTCCATTTTATTATGAGAATTTTCAAACATCTATAGAAGCTGAAAGTATTATACCATGAACATGCATGTACCCACTGCCTAGGTTCTAGATAAAACCATTATTGCTTTACCACATAACTATCCATCTATCCATCCTTCTATTCATCCATCAATCCATCTAATTTTGTAATTCATTGAAAAGTCAGCTGAAGGCATACTTCACTTCTAAGCAGTTCAGCACACATATAATTAACTGGAGTTCAAGGTGTTTTTAAGGTAAAATTTGCGTACAGCACCATGCACAAATCTTGAATACTATTAAACAAATTTTGACAAATGCATACACTGTGTAACCTACCAGATTATAGAATATTACCATTATCTCCAAGATTTTCTCATGCCTTTAGTTTTCCCCACTGCTAACCCCTTAGAGGCAACCAGTGTTCTGATTTCTTTATTATAAATTATTATTTTCTAGAATTTTATGTAAATGGAATAACATCATACACTCTTCTATGCAAAGTTTCTTTCACTCAGAATAATGCTTTTAAGATTTGTCCAAGTCGTGTGTATTAGTACTTCATTCCTTTTTGTGACAGTGGAATATGTCACCATACGGATAGGATATACTACCGTTTGTTTAGCTACTCTCCTGGAGATGGACATTCAAGATGTCTCCAGGTTTTGGCAATGATTAATTCACTTTCTGTAAACATTCTGGTTTAAGTCTTTTTTTGTAGATGTATGTTTTTATTTCTCTTAAGTAGATACTTAGGAGCATAATTGCTGGCTCATAGGGATAGATGATCATGGGGTTTAGTTTTATAACAAACTATTAGAACTTTTTCCAAATTGGTTGTACTATTATCCACTTTCTCCAACAATATATGTGAGTTCTGGGACTCCAAATTTTTGCCAGCATTTGGTGTTGCCAGGTGGTTTAATTTGAGTGGGTATGTGGATGGTTAGTGGTATCTCATTGTGGTTTTAATGTGTATTTCCTATTTGTCTGCCCTTTTGCCAGTACCACATTCCTTTGATTATTGTGGGTTTATAGTAAGTCTTGAAGTCAGATAGTGAAAGTACTCCAAATGTGTTCTTTCTAAATAACGTTTTGACTATTCTAGAGCGTCGGGAGCTCAGCAGAGCTGAAAAAGAGTGCTGAGGACTCAGGTACTCATTTTAACATATTTTTAAAATTTCAAATTTTATTTTAGAGACAGGGGGTACATATGCAGGTTTGTTACATGGGTATATTGCACCCAGGTAGTGAGCCAATTAAAGCAACAAGCCCAAAAGGAAAGAGTTAAGTCTTTAATTACCTCCTTCAATAGTGTAAGCAAGAGTCTAAAGCCAGAGAAAGTACTGACTCCCCCTGTTCCATTTTTCTCTGTGGAAATGACCTGGTCAAGGGTTAGTTGGATTAGTACAGACATGGGTTTGTCTCACTGTTGGGGGACCCTGCAAGGAGAAAGTGGAAACTCACTGGGTACTCAGAGTGGAGAAAAGTGTCTTTAAATTTTCTCTTCCTCTCCTATTAGGAGGCCTTGACACAGGCACCTGAAGAAGACCTCTACATAGACCTCAGATAAAGAGACCTAAGAATGAAGGATCCTGAGCTGGCAATATAAATATGCACAAGGGCGTGACCAGCCAGGGGGTCCTTGACTGCAACTCCCTTCAAAGGCTGCAATGCATTGGCTGTGCACCAAGTCTGGGGTGGACAGAACAGCCTCTCCACACCCTGTAAACCTGCCAGGTAAAGCCTTTGTGATTACCTATGGCCTGAAACATCGTACATAGACTTCTAACCAGGAGTGGGACTTCTCATAAATTCTTTGTGTTCATATACCTTCTAGAATCAGCTTTTCAGTTTCTTAGAAAACAAAAACAGTTGAGATAACAATTTAGATTTTAATGACTGTAGATAAAATTTAGAGAGTACTAGTTTTAACATATTTAGTCTTTTTAAAATTCCCACTTTTATTTTAGATACAGGGGGTACATATGAAGGTTTGTTACACGGGTATACTGCACCCAGGTAGTGAACATAGTACCCAATAGGTAGTTTTTCAACCCATGTCAACCTCCCTCTCTCTTCCCCTCAAGTAGTGCCCAGTGTCAATTGTTCCCATGTTTATGTTCATGTGTGCTCAATGTTTAGTTCCCACTTGTAAGTGAGAACATGTAGTATTTGGTTTTCTGTTCCTGCATTAATTTACTTAGGACTATGGCCTTCAGCTCTATTTATGTTGCTGCGAACAAACTGATTTCATTCTTTTTTAGGGCTGTGTAGTATTCCATAGCATATATGTTTTCTTCATCCAATCTGTCATTGATAGGCACCTCAGTTGATTCCATGTCTTTGCTATTGTGAATTGCACGGTTTTGAACATGAGTGCATTTTGGTATAATATTTTAGTTTCCTTTGGATATATAATCAATAATGGGATTACTAGGTGGAAAGGTAGCTCTGTTTTAAATTATTTGAAAAATCTCCAAACTGCTTTCCTCAGTGCCTGAACTAATTTACATTTCCAGCAACAGTGTATAAGCATTCCTTTTGGGTGGAGTGTTCTGTATTTGTCTATTAGTTTCAACCGGTTAAGTGTTGAGTTTAAATCCAGCATTTCTTGGTTAGTTTTCTGTCTAACAATGATCTGTCTAACACTCTCAATGATCTGTCTAACACTGTCAGTGGAGTTTTGAAGTTTGCCACTGTTATTGTTTGGTTGTCTAAATCTTTTCATAGGCCAAGAAGAACTTGTTTTATGGATGTGGGTGTTCCAGTGTTGGATGCATATATATTTAGGATTGTTAGGTCTTCTTGTTGGATTGTACTCTTTATCATTATAGAAATGCCCTTCATTGTTTAACATCTGTTTTATCTAATATAAGAATAGCAACTCTTGTCCTTTTTTGTTTTTCATTTGCATGATAGATATATTCCCCTCTCTTTCTTTTGAGCCTGTGGATGTTGTTACATGTGAGATGGGTCTCTTGAAGGCATTGATGGCTGGGTCTTCTGTTTTTATCCAGTTTGCCACTCAATGTCTTTTAAGCAGGTGTTTAGCCCATTTATATTTAAGATTAGTATTGATATATGTGATTTTGATCTCATACCCATGTTGTTCGCTGGTTGTTATGTAGACTTGATAGTGTAGTTGCTTTATAGGGCCTGTGGGCTATGTGCTCAAGTGCTTTATGGCAGCAGGTTCTTTAGATTCCATATTCAGCACTCCCTTAAGGACCTTTTGTAAGGATGGTCTACTTAAATTTCCTCAGCATTTGCTTGTCTAAGGATTTTATTTCTCCTTCATTTTTGAAGCTTAGTTTGACAGGATATAACATTTTTAGTTGAATTTTTTTCAGGATGCTGAAAATAGTCTCCTAATCTCTTCCGGTTTATAAGTTTTCTGCTGAGAAGTCTGTGGCTAGCCTGATGTGGTTTCCTCTGTAAGTGACTTGACCCTTCACTCTAGCTGCCTTTATAATTTTTTCTTTTACCTTGACCTTGGTGAATCTGATGACTATGTGTCTTGGGGATAGTTGTCATATATAGTAACTAGCCAGGGTTCTCTGTATTTCTTGGAATTTAATTTCAACCTCTCTAGCAAGATTAGGCAATTTTTGGTGTTTTTCAAATATATTTTTGAAATTGCTTACTCTTTCTCCTTCTATTTTGGGAATGCCAATGAGTCATAGATTTGGTATCTTTACATAATCCTGTATTTCTTAGAGGTTTTGTTCATTTATTTGTTTATTTATTTATTTATTTATTTATTGACAGCGTCTCGCTCTGTCACCCAGGCTGGAGTGCAGTGGTGCTATCTCGGCTCACTGCAAGCTCTGCCTCCCGGGTTCATGCCATTCTCCTGCCTCAACCTCCCGAGTAGTTGGGACTATAGGTGCCTGACACCATGCCTGGCTATTCTTTTTTGTGTGTGTGTGTGTGTGTTTTTTAGTAGAGACAAGGTTTCACTGTGTTAGCCAGAATGGTCTTGATCTCCTGAACTCATGATCTGCCGGCCTCGGCCTCCCAAAGTGCTGGCATTACATGCATGAGCCCCTGCGCCCGGCTGGTTTTGTTCATTTAAAAAAAAATTTTTTTTTCTTTATTTTCGTCTAAGTTGATTCAAAGAACTGGTCTTCAAGGGTTGAGATTCTTTTCTCAGCTTGGTTTATTCTGTTGTTAATACTTCTTATTGCATTATTAAATTCTTGTAGTAAATTTTTGAGCTCTGGAAGTTTATTTTGATTCTTTCTCAAAATGGCTATTTCATCTTTCAGTTCTTGGATCATTTTACTGGGTTACTTGGATTCCTTGGATTCCTTTCTTCTTAATCTCAATGAGCTTCCTTTCTATCCGGATTCTGAATTCTGTGTTTGTCATTTCAGCCATTTCAGACTGGTTTTAAGAACCATTTCTAGGGAGCTAGTAACCCATTTGGCTGTAAGGGGATATTGTGGCTTTTTGAACTGCCAGAGTTCTTGTGCTGATTCTTTCTCATCTGCTAGGGTTGGTGTTCCTTTAACTGTGGTGTAAGTTGAGTATGGTCAGTTGGCTTCATTTCTGGATGCTTTCGGAGGGTCAGGGCTCTGTACAGAATCCACATTTGTGGGCGAATTCTTGCACCGGATTTCACATCCTGCATATATAAGCACGATAATTTTAGTGTTGTAGTTTGTGCTGTGATCCAGTAGAAGGCGCTTAAGAGGAATGGCCGGTAGCTAGGCTAACTTCCAGCTTGCGTGGCTCTTGGACTTTCTTGTTCACAGGCATGCTCTGAGGTGGGTGGGGGAGAGAGATGGCCCCCTCACAAGGTTTACTTCTAGGACTTGTGGGGAGCCACCTCCAATCCCTGGCACTGCACCTGCATTTCTTTTGTTAGGTGTTCCAGGCTGTAGCGGACTCTTGACGCAGAGGCTGCAACAATCCATAGACATGATTTATATTTCTGTATTTTAAAACTGTCTTTCATTTCCTTTAGCAACTATTTTTAGCTTTTTGTATACAAGTCTTGCACATCTTTGGCTAAATTTAAGTATTTTATGTTTTTTAATATAAATTCAGGTTTTAAAATTGAATTATCCAATTGTTTACCATTAGTATACAAAATATAAGTTTTATATGTTGTAATAGTAAATTAACGTATGAACTTATTAATACGAGTAGTTAATATTTAGGTTTCTTTTAATATTTGAATTAAATAGTTCTTTCATCTCTGAAAAAGGTTTTCCTTATCTTTTGATCTTTAGCTTTTTAGTATTTTTCTTGTTTTTATGTATCAGTACAATATGGAATAGAAGTGGTAAGAGTGAACATTATTGACTTGTTTATGATCTTGAACATGTTTAATATTTAAGAAATAAAAATGGGAAGATGTTTAATATTTCTGCCATTAAATGTGACATAAGCTGTTGGTTTCTTTCAGGTGCCTTATTAGATTGAAGAAGTCCCTTTTTTTAACCTAATTTTCTGAGTGTTTTTATCATAAATGAGTTTGGGATTTTACCAAATGTTTTCTATCTGTAGGTATAATCAAATAGATTTTTTAAAATGTGTTAATAAGATGAATTACACTGATTGATTTTTTAATATTAGACCAAACTTGCTCCTAGAATAGACACGATTTAAATATTTGAATAATATTTTTGGATTCTGTTTTGATTTTTATTTATTGGCTTTTAGCTACATTTCTTTAATATTTTCAGGGCTATTCTGGAAAATAAAGAATGATACATTTAAAACTATTTGTCTACTTAATGTATTGTAGAAGTTTACTTAAAATATAAGAAATTTGCAACTAATAGATCTGTTTTTGCTACTTCCATCCTTTAAGTTTTAGTGTCATTCTGTATTATATATATTTTATATATCCTATAGTACAATGATGAAGTTTTCACTTTAACTAGTCTTACATATTATATAGAATTTTTAAGATTCTTTAATATCTGACTACATTTCATTATTTCTTGTGCTCTTCATTTCTTCCTCACAATCCAAGCTTCCAACTGGTATTATTTCTTTTTCACCTAAGAGAATTCCATTGCCATTTACTATCATGTAGTTCTACTGTCAATGAATATTTTAATTTTATTTATACTCAGATAACTTTACTGTGGTATTTAAATTTTTTGCTGAATATTTTATATCAAATTCTGGGTTGACTTTTTCTATTTCTTGTAGCACTTTAAAGCTACAGTTCCCTTCTCTTCTGGTATTCACTTTTTTAAAATGAAAAATTATCGTTATTCATGTCATTGTTCCTGGTATGTATGATTTTTCTCTGGCTGTTTGAAGATTTTGTCTTATTTTGTAGTTTTGGACAATTTGACTGTGATGTGTCTAGGTAGGTGTTCTACAGATTATTTTTCTGAAATTCTTTTTATGTCTTTCAATATACTTTTAAATTAGACTATTTTTTAAAAATATTGTT
The DNA here is from genome assembly GCF_043159975.1 of Macaca nemestrina. Lineage (NCBI taxonomy): Eukaryota > Metazoa > Chordata > Mammalia > Primates > Cercopithecidae > Macaca > Macaca nemestrina. Next base: position 16,158,273 of record NC_092128.1, read on the forward strand.
TTTTATCCATGCTTTTTAACATTTATATCTCCTCTTCTTTCACTCTTACCCCAATTGCACGTATTTTGTACCTTTTGATATTTTTCTAAAGATCACTGAGGCCTTTAATTTTTTCATATTTTTTTCTCCTGTTCTCTAGATTTTGTAATTTCTATGGATATAACATCAAGTTTCTGAATCTTTCTTCTGTCATCTCTAATCTGCTCAAGTTTCATTTAGTGAGATTTTATTTAATTTTCAAATATTGCAGTTTAAATTTTAAATTTTTCATTTATTTTTAATAGTTTTCATTATTGTTATAAATGTTCCTATTATATTCATTATAAGAACATTTTCTTTTATATTCTTAAACATGATTATAATAGCTACTTTAAATTTCAGTCTACTAATTCCAGCATCCAGGTAAACTCAATTTGTATCCACTAATGGCCTCTTCATTCAAATTAGGTTGTGTGATTTCTTTTCTTCATATGCCTAGTAATTTTTGCATTATATCTTGGACATCGTCCACAATATGTCTAGATTTTGTTTTATCCTTCTAAGGATGGTTGGATTTTGTTTTAACAGGCATTTAACTTGGTTGGATTTATACTTCAAATTCTGTTTCCTATAGTGGGCAACAGCCGAAATCTCTATCTGGTTATTTTAGGTTTAGCACTGCTGATTACAGTATTCCTCTCACATGCATAGTTTAGGCCTCAACCTGAGATTCAAACAGAGTTTGTCTGGAGAACACTGGGTTGTTATTTTTTGGACTTTCCCTTTCTTGGCTGTCTTTCCTAACCCTACAGCTGGCTTTTTAATGGGTTTCTATTTGACTGGGAACTACTCTTCAGCAAAAAGCTACAAAAACAGAAAACTTACCTTTCATCCACGTGTTGACTTCCCTATCGTTTCTACCTGCTATTAGTTGCTTTGCAGTCCCTTAAGGTAGGCTTTAAAAATGCTTGTCCTGAGTTTATATTTGTTATTTGTGGCATGGGTCTTCCAAGAATTATGATGCCATTACCAGAACTGCATCAATCTTTTTAATGGCTTGAAAAATCAGCAGATTTTTGTCTTTTGGTTTCTACCTATATTTGATATTGCTGAATAATCTGGATTGGGATCACCTTCTCCAGGATAGATCTGGATTTTTAACAGGCCATGTAAACAAATGCTACAAAATTGTGGATGAGTTACTCAGATGTCTGATTTAATAGATACATAGTCTGCATTTTGGCGTTATTTGAAAATGCAACCCTGGAGTCCCTTTGCTTTAGTCTGGGCCAGTTGCTAATTAGTTCCACTGCCCAGCTTTTATCCTGACATTTTTCTTTGTTATTACTCTGAATGAGATTTTTTATTTCCTGTATCCCATTTTTTTTTTCTTTTTGGTTTCTTTTCTCAGTTTGCTGAGATATACTACCCAGTAATTTCCTAAGAAAGCTTGAGATAGAGGTAAATGTTTTGGATCCTAACATAATTAAAAATGTCTTTTTATTTGCATTTTATTGATATCTTGGGTTAGTAGAGAAATCTAAGATTAAAATGATTTTCTATCAGAATTTTATTGATATTTCTTGCATCTTTTTTTTTTAGAATTCAGTGTTGCCATTTAGAAATGTGATGTTATTCCACTTTTGCATTATCTATGACTTTTCTCTAAGTATAATTTTGATTTTTAACATTTTCCTTGTCTTTTGTAGTTTAGAATCATTTAGTCCCCAGTGTTCTGAAATCATGAAGGTATGCCTTAGTTTCAGTTGTTTTACAATAATCAGCCAACAACAGGCATTTTAAAATATGGAGGCTTACGTTTTTTCATTTCTGAGAACTAATTTTTATGGTATGATTTCTCTGATAATTTTTAAATTTTTTCTGGACTTTCTCTTGGACAGCCATTGATTCTCCTGTGTTCACCCTTCAAGTCACTTATATTTTCTTTGATGTTTTCTGTTATATAACTTCTTGATATTTTGTTCTATTTTCTGGGATGTTATATCAAGTTTTCTTTTGACCCTTATTTTAAAATTTTATTTTGGCTTTCTTAAAGTTTCTCCCCGGAAAAAAAAATATATATATACATACATACATAATACACATACACATATAAATATGTGTGTGTGTGTGTGTGTGTATATATAATCTTACTCTGTTTTAGGGATGACATGTTTCTTATATCTGTCTTGGATAGAAACAATCATTTATGTGATTGCTATTTAGAACTCCACCTTTGTTTCTCTGTATTTCATATGCTTGCCTCAATTTTCTTTGTTCCCACAATTTACTTCATTTCTTTTCCTTTTTCTGTTTCTTGTTTTTTATTTTGTTTTTCTCTTCTTTCCTTTAATGTCTGTCTCTTTTGCTTTCTATCATAAATGTTAAGAAACTTTGTATACTAATGATCTTTGCTTGTATATTGATTTTTAAGAGTAAAGCACTAAAAACGTGACTGGAAGCCTGGTAATATGGATGGCACTTGTTCACTAGGAGATTTTACTTGAAGAGATTTGGCAGGAAACCAGTCGTGTCATAAGGGACACTGAAATATCAGTATTTGTAAGTCTCTTTTCTGGGGGTGCTCAATTTCTTCAAATAAAAATATATTATTATGCTACTGTAGGTATAGTTACCTAGTTGTTCTGTGCCAAAGGCAGTGGAGAGGTGTTGAGAGTTAATTCCCCCATGGGTCTCTGACATTTCTACAATCATATATCAACTTTTCGTTTGGACTGTCTTGTCAAGAATGTTTGTATAGCAATCAGCCTGGAAGATAGAGATAACATCTCCCTCTGGATCTGTTTGCTATCCAGGATAATAAACATAAGGTACCCCCGTGGGACAAAGATTGATCAGGTTTGAGAAAACCCACAGCATCCAGCAGCTGCTCTGTGTCACTGTTGTGGAACTGGGCAGAGGGGAAGGCATAGGTCTGTTATAGACATATGAAGCTCATGCTGCCTGCTGTGTTGAGAGTATTAAAAATGCTTTGTAATCCAGTAGTCTCTCATCTTCTGCTAGCGTTCATGGAATGCTGTCAAGCTAACCTCTTAGCTTGCAAGTGTGGTAAAATCTCATACCATTAACAGTTCTTAGCAAGAGAAACTGGATAATTGACTATATGAGACTATATATTTATATATCAATTATTCTCTTTGTCTTTAGCCCTACATCTCATACCACTCTTGATATGCCATGTAATTCCAAGGCTTGAGATCTTCTTATTTAGTTTCTTAGAATAAACTTTTAGTTTCCTGTCAAAAAAAAGAATGTTGGCTACTAGCATTTGATGTATTGCTTAGATGATCTGTGAAGGGTGAGGGTAAGGGATTTCTGTTTAATTTATAAACTAGTCATCTGTAACTCGATTTTCTGCTTTGGGTATCAACTACACACACTCTCTCTGGTCATAATTTTTAATAAATAAAATGGAAAAGCATATAATCAAAATTCAAAGAAAGAATATAGCTTTAATGTTCAGATATGGGCAAGCAATAGTTCTACACCTAGAAACTGTAAGTTAGTAAATTTAACATCAGCCCTCTTCTTACCCTACCATCCTACACATGCATAAAATATATTCATAACTGAATATTAAATATATAGATTCTTGAGCATTTGTAAAGCAGAATGGCAATAATTAAGAAGTAATATGAGTTCATTGAGGGCAAGGTCTTCTGAATACTTATCTATTATTTTTAGACAAGAATGTGATGTATGAGAACCATCACATTTCAGAGCATCTCAAACCATGGGCTCTGGCATTTTGTAAGTATTTATCTGTCTAATGTGACCATTAATAGACTGTAATTATTGATTTCTTTTCTTAGGTAGGTAACTGTGTGGTATCTGGCAATATGTATCTCATCCAAGATACTTGAGTATACATTTTCAATATATACTATGTGATATGGTTTGGCTGTGTCCCCATCCAAATCTCAACTTGAATTATATCTCTCAGATTTCCCATGTGTTGTGGCAGGGACCCAGGGGGAGGTAATTGAATCATGGGGGCTGGTCTTTCCTGTGCTATTCCCGTGATAGTAAGTCTCATGAGATCAGATGGGTTTATTGGGGGTTTACACTTTTGCTTCTTTCCCATTTTTGTCTTGCTGCCACCATGAAAGAAGTACCTTTTACCTCCTGTCATAATTCTGAGGCCACCCCAGTCATGTGGAACTGTAAGTCCAATTAAATTTCTTTTTCTTCCCAGTGACAGGTATGTCTTCATCAACAGTGTGAAAATGGACTAATACAGTAAATTGGTACCAGTAGAATGCGGTGTTGCTGAAAAGATACCCAAAAATGTGGCAGCAACTTTGGAACTGTGTAACAGGCAGAGGTTGGAACAGTTTGGAGGACTCAGAAGAAGCAGGAAAATGTGGGAAAGTTTGGAACCTCCTAGAGACTTGTTGAGTGGCTTTGACAAAAATGCTGATAGGGATATGGATATGAACAATAAGGTCCGGGCTGAGGTGGTTTCAGACGGAGATGAGGAAGTTGTTGGGAACTGAGGCAAAGGTGACTCCTGTTATGTTTTAGCAAAGAGACAGGTAGCATTTTGTCCCCACCCTAGAGATTTATGGAACTTTGAACTTGAGAGAGATGATTTAGGGTATCTAGCAGAAGAAATTTCTAAGCAGCAAAGCATTCAAAAGGTGACTTGGGTGCTATTAAAAGCATTCAATTTTAAAAGGGAAACAACATAAAAGTTCAGAAAATTTGCAACCTGATGATGCAGTAGAAAAGAAAAACTGATTTTCTGAGGAGAAATACAAGTCAGCTGCAGAAATTTGCATAAGTCGCAAGGAGCCTAATGTTAATCCCCAAGACCATGGGGAAAATGTCTCCAGGCCATGTCAGAGACCTTCATGGCAGCCCTTCCCATTACAGGCCTAGAGGTCCAAGAGGAAAAAATGGTTTCATGGGTGGGTCCCAGCCTCCCCATGCCATGTGCAGCATAGCGACTTGGTGCCCTGTGTCCCAGCTGCTCCAGCCTGTATGAAAGGGGCCAACATAGAACACCGGCTGTAGCTTCAGAGGGTGGAAGCCTTGGCATCTTTCATATGATGTTGAGCCTGTGAGTGCACAGAAGTCAAGAATTGAGGTTTGGGAACCTCCGCCTATATTTCAGAAGATGTATGGAAATGCATGGATGCCCAGGCAAAAGTTTGCTGCAGGGATGGGGCTCTCATAGAGAACCTCTGCTAGGGCAGCGCAGAAGGGAAACGTGGGGTTGGAGCCCCCACTCAGAGTCCCTACTGGGGTACTGCCTAGTGGAGCTGTGGGAAGAGGGTCACTGTTCTCCAGATCCCAGAATGGTAGATCCACTGACAGCTTGCACCACGTACCTGGAAAAGCCACAGACTTTCAATGCCAGCCCGTGAAAGCAACCAGGAGGGAGGTTGTACCCTGGAAAGCCACACGAGTGGAGCTGCCCAAGACCATGGGAATCCCCCTCTTATACCAGCGTGACCTGGATGTCAGACCTGGAGTCAAAGGAGATCATTTTAGAGCCTTAAAATTTGCCTGCCCCACTGGATTTCAGACTTTCATAGGAACTATAACTCCTTTGTTTTTGACATTTCTCCCATTTGGGATGGCTGTATTTACCTGATCCCTGTACTCCCATTGTATCTAGGAAGTAACTAGCTTGTTTTTGATTTTACAGGCTCATAGGTGTAAGGGACTTGCTTTGTCTCAGATGAGACTTTGGACTGTGGACTTTTGGGTAATTGCTGAAATGAATTAAGAATTCGGGAGACTGTTGGGAAGGCATGATTGGTTTTGAAATGTGAGGACATCAGATTTGGAGGGGCCAGGGGCAGAATGATATGGTTTGACTGTGTCTTCATTCAAATCTCTACTTGAATTGTATCACCCAGAATTCCCACGTGTTGTAGGAGTTACAACACCCAGAGGGAGGTAACTGAATCATGAGGGCCAGCCTTTCCCATACTATTCTCATGATAGTGAATAAGTCTAATGAGATATGAAGGGTTTATCAGAGGTTTCCGCTTTTGCTTCTTTCTCATTTTTCTCTTGCTGCCACCATGTAAGAAGTGCCTTTCACCTCCTGCCATGATTCTGAGCCCTCCTCAGCCATGTGGAACTGTTAAGTCCAATTAAACCTCTCTTTCTTCCCAGTCTCAGGTACGTCTTTATCATCAGTGTGAAAACAGACTGATACATTATGTAATGATTATACACCCCTCATTACATTTTCTCTTTCTTTAAAGATATCTTGCGGCTTGCTTTTTGATGTTTTCATTAGTGAATAGTACCCCTTCAGGGTCCCAGGTTAAATAAGACAGCATCCATTGGATAGAACAGATACCAGTTTATTCTACCGAAAGTTTGAGCATACAGGAAATCTCCCTCAACTTTCTGCCACTGATATCTGAGTGAACTGAGCCAGTTCTGATGCCCTCAACAGAGGGCAGAAGAGATCTATGTTATATCTAGATGCTTGTCACTGCCTTTTATAGGGAATGATGGGACGAAGAAATCCCTTTGACTGTTAGTTTCTTGCTATTTCTGTTTTAATGAATTGAAATTAATTGAAGAAGATCTAGCACAGATGAGAAGACATTTCCCAATTTTTCAAGCCATACAAAATTGGCTAGGTCAATTAGGAGGATACTGGAAAATTGAGATAATTTAATTTTAGCAACAAGTTTTCAAAGTTGTCAATGTTAATCTTATGATATGATGGTAACATGGGGAATAAATGATACAATGCATCTACAGCTGGCTTAATAGTGATTATCAAAGAAGGTTGTAAAACACTCACAACGAATATGACTATGTCCACTTGTCCACCACTAACAAGACCCAGTTTCTGCTCTTAAGCCTTTATCCTTCTACTTCAAAATGGAGGTGTTAGAAGTTTGTGCTAAGGCATGAAAAATGTCTTTGGTGCTATGGCTATCCTGCTGGCACGAAGTTAGAAGGTCCCCTTCTCTGGCTGTGTGGATTACATCTTTGCCCTAATGGTTGGGTTTAGAACACATTCAGCTGAGGATGGAAATATGCCAATCTTGGTTTCAATTATGTTATTATTTAAAAAAATATATAGAAACATGCCTTTTCCACTAACTTTTCAGCTGTGTGGCTATAGGCAAGTCATTTAAATTTAGGTTTAATTACACTTCACTTATTTAAATTTATTTTCAGTTAGGAGAAAATAATACCTGTATGTCAGGGTTGTTGTATGTTATATGTATAAACTACTTGTGATATCGCAGTGGTCTCTAGAGAAAAAAAATTTCTTCCTTCTCTAAATTTTCCTTGTTCCCTGCAAGAAGAGGCCAGACTTCTTCCCAGCCGTGTCCCAGCAAAGAGCCCTGTTAATACTACCATTCAACAAAAATTAATTTATTTTGTTATATTTTCCCAAATCACATAATTTAAAACATTACTTAAAAGACATAGAACCAACCCAAATGCCCATCAATGATAGACTGGATAAAGAAAATGTGGCACGTATACACCATGGAACACATGCAGCCATAAAAAGGAATGAGATCGTGTCCTTTCCAGGGACATGGATGAAGCTGGAAGTCATCATCCTCAGCAAACTAACACAGGAACAGAAAATCAAATACCGCATGTTCTCACTCATAAGTGGGAGTTTAACAGTGAGAACTCATGGACACAGGGAGGGGAACAACACACGCAAGGGCCTGTTGGGGATGGGGGACCAGGGGAGGGAGGGCATCAAGACAAACAGCTAATGCTTATAGGGCTTAAAACCTAGATGACAGGTTGATAGATGCAGCAAACCACCATGGCACATGTTATACCTATGTGAAAAACCTGCACATTCTGTGCATCTATCCCCAAACTTAAAGTAAAACTAAATAAACAAACAAACAAACATTGCTTACTTGGAGATTTAGAGTATCAATTTTTATGTTCTGTGAATTTGTTGGTCTCCTAATGTGAGGTATGTTAATGTATGTTTAGTGAAATAATGGTTTACATTTTCTTAATTATTCTCTGTACCCTCATGGTAAACATCCATGATCTTTTATGTGCTTTTAAAAGTCTATTCTGTGGGCCGGGCGCGGTGGTTTATGCCTGTAATCCCAGCACTTCGGGAGGCCAAGGTGGGCGGATCACGAGGTCACGCGTTTGAGACTGGCCTGACCAACATAGTGAAACTCCATCTCTACTAAAAATAACAAAAATTAGCCAGGCATAGTGCTGTGCACCTGTAATCCCAGCTACTCGGGAGGCTGAAGCAGGAGAATCACTTGAACCTGGGAGGAGGAGGTTGCGATTAGCCAAGATTGTGCAACTGCACTCCAGCCTCAGCAACACAGCAAGACTCCAATTCAAAAAGAAGGAAAAAAAAAAGTCTATTCTCTAAACTGTGAACTCCCCCTAGTGAACACTTTTTCATTCGTTTTTCTAAATTCAAACCGCCTATTCCAATCTACAATCCTTTCGCCCTCTTTAGATGTCTTCTCTTACTCACTTTGATGTTTGACATGCCCTCTCTGCCTATTTTCATTTTTTTCATTTTTTATGTGTTCTTCCTCTCTCCCTGGGCTGCATTTTCTTAGCAAGGTGAGGCTGTGTTGGAGGGAGCAGGTGGTAACCATGCGAGAAGAGAAGCTGAGTCTAGCATAGCACTCTTTCTACCAGGGACTCAATTGAGGTGATGACCCCTGTAATGGAAATGGTCCCACATAGCCCTGAGAATGGATGCACAGTGCTGATATCTGTTCCCATCTCTTGCAGTTGATCTTCTGAGTCTGGACAATACTTGCTATAAGAAATAAATAATCTGTGGGAAAATGTAGGACTCTCAGAAACCCTGAAGATTCACTAAATATGAAAGTTTGTAGATACAGTGTTCTGTTATTTAACCCTTTTCCTGCTTAGTAAAAAAAGTGCAGCTCCCTGCCAGCATTCATTTAATTTGACATAAACACGCTCTTTGAGGCTGAAGTAAATCTAACTGATTATCAACATGAAAATAAAATATAAAAACTGTTCTTGGAATTATTTCTAAACAGAACTTGCCTCTAATCCTAACGTCACAGAAATGTGTATAATAATCAGTAATTGATAATTTTTTTTGCATGGGAAAATTTCAAAGCACAGAACAACAGAAAGTGGAACATCACATTCCACAAAAAAAATATTGCCGTTCTCTACAGATCTTGCCATCTTGCCATCCTCATCGTTGTGTGAGCAGCAAAAGTTGCAGTGACCAGTTGGGTTTTTTTCTTTGATGTTGGTGGTAATGCTCTTGGGAAAATGTCTTCCAGTCAGGTGAAGAGGAGGAGGTGTGACATCATCAGACCATGGACGACTTCAGAGACATTGCTGCCCTGGCTTGTGATGTTTTTTCAGCACCCTTTTAATCAACGTCAGTCTGAAGTTTCTATGGCTAATCGTGTGCTCCGAATGCTCCTTCTCAAACAGGATGTAGGAGTTAAGCACTGTAATCTTTAGAAGGCGGCCAAAGAATTTATTGTATCAAACCTTGTGTGTCATCTCAGGGGAAACGCTGCAGTGGCAAGCACCGCTACAGTGTATTCTCGGGGCAAAAGGGAAAGGATTTTAATGATATTCTGGGAAGATGTGCTTTCTCTGTTCTGGATGTTGACCTCAGCCAGGAGAATTGTGATTCCTGCCTTTCCTCAGGGAAAGAATCTTCGTCTTCATTCCAGTAGAATCTCTCACAGAAACATTTGCAGGGTATTTCTTTCTTTTGATAGTTTCTCTTCCCTCATTTACTTGTATTCAAAATCAGCTCAAGTCCTATCTCATACAAACTTAATCTTGAATACTGTAATACATATTGATTATATTTTTTTCTCTGACTTCTTCCACACAAAAGTTTAGCACTGAATCAAAATATGTTTTCAGATACCTGTTTTGTCTTGCCAATAATAATTGTGCAAGTGCTCTGCAGTTTGGGATTTTTAACACCCTTTAGATTTATTTGTATTTCCAAAGCACTGTTAATTTTTACTGACAGAAGAGCATGTGTTTTATTCTTCAAAACAAATACACACTTTTTCCAGAAGAGTGTGAGTGCAGTTATAGCCAAATTCCTACCACCTTCTGCAGCATAGTTTAAACCTTCTGTGATCAGAATTTTTTTCCAGCAAAATAAGATTGATCAGAGAACCTGGAAGAAGACTTGTTTTAATCAGAGTTTTTCTCTTTCAAACTTGAATGAACAGAATTCAAATTCCACACACTTTCTCTTGAATCAGCACATGGACAGTAAAAATCATCAAAAGAATTTAGAATATGTTAAATTCAACCAAGAGCAAATTACTAAGTGAAATTACTAAGTGAAACACCACTTAGTGATAGTGAAATATCAACCAAGAACAAAACACTAAGCAAAGTAGAAAATCACAGTAAGAGAGACAAGGATAGAAAAGGGCAGGTAAAATTAACGAAACGGTAGAACAGGGCTACGGTGTGAATATGCGAGAAGACTTCTCCTCCTTGTTGGGGCTCGTGAATTTACAACACGTTAGACTGGGGGGATTAAATCCAGAACAGTCCCTGACTTGTATAGGGGTGAAAAATAATACCTCATTCTCTCCTTGCAAAGAAGTATGCTTATGGAGCTAGTTTCTCCTTAGCGGCCACTTTTTTCTATTTAGCACGAATGTGCCATTGGAGTCAGCACCTGCCCTGAGTTAGGGCCTCTTCTCTCTTACATCTGCTCTTTTTGTGCAGAGAGTATGTGGCTGTGCTGTGCTGTGGATAAACTGCTGGCACAGAGGTACATAGATGTCTGGTTGGTGCTGGCGGACCCCAGAATCAGGGAGAAGCGCTCCTTCTTCTCTCTAGAGACACTGTACCCCTCAGGAATATCTCCTTTTTCGTTCAGTTTAACATCATATGAGAAATAGATCAGCCGTAGCCCCAGACCTGGGTCTTGTCGATACCAGAACATTCTTTCATGGTCCATATCCTGGACACATTCCAGAAAAACTTTCTCTCCTGTCCTTTTGATTAGATATCTTGAGCTCTGGGTTACTTTCACATCCACGAGGCCTGTGAGAGGCAGAAAGCAAGGGTGAAAAAAACAGGCCACCAGGGAGCCTGAGGAGAGAAAAACTTTGTATACAAGACCTCGAAATAGTAGGCCAGGAGTTGCCACCAACTCCCCAGACCCAACGACTCCCAGGACTCACCTACAGCCAGGAAACAAAAGGCCACATAACAGAGGAGCCTGGTTCCCATGGCTGCTTTGAAGAAATAATAGGTCTTCTCCCAGGGCCAGGCTGTGGGTTGACGGTTTGTGATGTCATTGTCCCAGCCCACACTCATAATCCCTCAGCCATTGTCTAGACTAGAAAGGGTCTAGAGGTGCTAGAGAGTGAAGGGCATCCCTTGTGCTCACGGAAGTGTCACTGTATGTGTGTGCACATATAGAAAAGAGTTGACACAGTGGGCCTGAAACTGCCATCCTTAGAAGGGCCTGCTTGCATAGTTGGCTCTTGATTTGCATCTGCGAACTTAAATTTTGGGAGTTTTCCCACCATCAGTAACTGGTACGCATGGCTTAGTGTGCCTAGACTGCTTGCACAAACCATGTGGGTTAGGCTGAACACCTGCTTTACTGCAAGTCTGGAATTCTGCTGCATGATAGGCAGAGGGTGCCAATGTGATTAGCTGAATTATTTTGCGAGGGCTGCCATAAGTCACCACAGACCGGGTCATTTAAACAACAGAAATGTATTTTCTCACACTTCTGGAGACTAGACATCCAAGATCGGGGTGTCAGCAGAGTTGGTTTCTCATGGAGCCTCTCTCATTGGCTTGTAGATGGCTTCCCCCTGTGTCTGCACATTGTCTTCCCTCTATGCATGTTTGTGTCCTAATTTCCTCTTATAAGGATCCTAGTCATATTAGTGAGGACCTCATTTAACCTTAACCACCTCTGTAAAATCCTTATCTCCAAACATAGTCATGTTCTTAAGTACTGGAGGCTGGGATTTCAACATATGAATGTTTAATGATACAATTCAGCACCTAACACCAGCCACCAAAAGTATTGGAGGTGCTGAATCTCTAATGAGCTTCCCTGGGCAGAAAGGTTGTTCTTACATTGCTGCATTGTTACTGTTGGGGTGAGAGTGTGCTCTCTCGCGGAAGAAGAGAACATAAGAGAACATGGTGGAGTTTGGAGAAACTCCAAACTTTGTTCCTTGTTATCATAGTATTCTTACTACATCTTTGTGATACATCTTTGCTATGAGTACAAGCACAAGGTCCAATGAGTTCTTCTGGTGAGTCTCAGTCTTTGAAAGTGAAGGTAATTTTTCTCCTGACCAGCCTTACCATTCTCTCTCTCTCTCTCTCTCTCTCTCTCTCTCTCTGTCTCTCTCTCTCTCTGTCTCTCTCTTTCCCCTCACTCTCAAAATATATTTTATTGAGAGCAGTCTTAGTTTCTCATACAATATACTTAATAATTACTACAAGTAGCATATTGGTTAACCGGGCAGGCTTTGGAACTATGCTGCCTGGGTTTGAACCTGGTTCAAATCCACATGTGTAGGTTCATGTGAGTGCTCACATGTGTAGGTTTACCTGATGGGGTTGGGGAGAAGGTGGTATACCAATAATGGGCTGGTAGATGTGTTCAGCCCCAGGTGCAAGCGATAAAGGGTGCAAAGCATTTTAAAACAATCATAAAACCCAGGTGAAATGGTTTTGCTTTTATTATCACCAAGTGCCAGGAATTCTAAATAGTTTGGTGATAAAAGACTCCTTCAATGCAACATTTGTCCTTCTGGGACTGGCTTATTTCACTTAGCATTATGTCAAACACAGAGAAGCGGAGAGCAGAATGATAATTGCCAGGAAAGTGGGAGAAGGAAGTGCTGAGTTGCCATTCAATTGGCATAAAGTTTCCACTATACAAGATAATTATGTTCTAGAAATCTGCTATACAACATTGTCCCTATAGTTAACAATATCATATTGTACATTGGTTTTGTTTAAAGGTTAGATTTCATGCTCAGTGTTATTCCCACAATAAAAAGAAATCTCACCAAGTAATTTTGGTACACATTGAGAACCACTGATCAAAACAAAAGGGTGAGCTACAACTGTCAGTGTGATGCTTATACTGCATGTTCCAGTAACACTTTACTTGTGGTTATTTTGCTAACATTATTCATTAAAACTTTCTAATGGTCCAAACAGGTTTTGAAACTGTATCCATGCATAGTATGAATCAATCAGAGTCATACAATAGTTTTTAAGTTGTTTGTGATAATATAAAATAGTTATCATAATTATTCAGACTATATTCCTTAGTTTTGACTTTACTGTTAATATCTAATGTCTAATCCAACAGACTTGGCCTTACCATAAATCAAGCATACTGACAGCCAAACAAACACCTTTGAACAGCTACAGCTACCCCACACAAACACCTTTGAACTTCAGTTTCACCAGACTATTTGCTTACACAAAGAACTTTACATCCATAAACATTCTTATCTTTAGTACATTTTTTTTTTTATTTTACAAGATGTGAAGTCTCAAAGTTTCTATTGGCGAAATCTGTAACTGCATAGTGTAGCCTAACCTGCTTAAATGAGAAGTATAAGACTAAGATTAAAATTGTCCCCTGAGACACAGGTAAACAAAAAGGGAAGCGTGTGGGGCCCCATAGAGGATCCCTGAAGACCATAATGTAGAATGCAACCTTCTCTAGTAGGTGGTGTGAAGGGCACTGGATTGATACAGGTCAATTCTAATAAAGAGCCCAGGCTGAGGAAGCCCTATTGAAACAGCAAATGAGAAGGAAGGGAAAGAGGACATTGACAGCTCCATCTCACAGGTGCACCGTGATCTGGGGATAGACTTTTTCTTTTCTTTTCTTTTTTTTTTTTTTTTTTGAGATGGAATCTCATCCTATCGCCCAGGATGGAGTATAGTGGTACGATCTTGGCTCACTGCAACCTCCACCTCCTGGGTTCATGAGATTCTTCTGCCTCAGCCTCCCAAGTAGCTGGGACTATAGGTGTGCACCACCATGCTTGACAAACTTTTTGTATCTTTAGTAGAGACAGGGTTTCACCATGTTGGCCAGGCTGGTCTCGAACTCCTGACCTCGTGATCCACCCACCTCAGCCTCTCAAAGTGCTGGGATTGCAGGCATAAGCAACTGCGCCAGGCCAGGGATGGACTTTTACAGACTGGGGCTCTCAGAGCTCCCTAAGTCTCAGTGCAAGGAGCTGGGAAAGGCCCCTAAGTGTTTCTGTGGTGGCAGTGGCTTCCTCTGGTAAGGGCAGGCTCTGGAAGGTAAGACCATCTCTCCCCTTGTGGCAGCCTTTTCTGTGCAGAGAGGAAGTGGCTTGTGCAGTGCTTCGGGTTAACGGCTGGCTGTGTCTGCGAAGAGCTGGATGTCTGTAGACTGCAAGCAATAGAACTTAAAGTATATGAAAAAAAAAAGAAGAAAAAGAAATGCTCAGTCTTATCTCAAGAGACACAGGTCTATTAGAGACTTTCTATTTGTTTGTACTCTAAGCACCAACTGAGAAATAGATTAGTTGGAGCTTCATTCCTGGCTCTTGTCTGGCTCAGCACATATGGGTCATAAAACATATTCTGATTGTATTATAGTACTTTCTTTTCTGACTGTGAAACTTGATAAACTGAAATTTCAGTGACACCAGCATTCATGGACATTGTGGCTAAAAAGAGAGAACTTAGGAAATATACTGATGTGTAACCACCAGAAAAAGGCTTAATGTAGGGTCTAGCAAACCAAGTTCAAGGACATCATACCTGTACCCATGACCTACCTATTCCAAAGAGGCAAAAAGCTATAGAACAGAGAAGTCAACGGCTGGTGAGTTCATGGTGGTGTCTCAGTGTTGGTGTTAGCTCTGGGTGTTAGAAGAACACACGGCAGAGAAATAACCCAGTCAATGATTCAAGGAAATCGTGCTAGAGGAAGTGACTTCTAAATTGGTCTATGAATTGGTCCCCGATCCTGGAGTCACTCAGTCCAGACCTCTCTGTACGTTTGCACCAGCAGTTTATTCACAGCATTGCACAGTCAGCTGCAGTCTGCACAAAAAGAGCAGCTGTAAAAACAGATGAATACCAGAGAGATATGGTATTCTGGGTAGAGTGACCATTGTAGATGAAGACCCAGGAGTGAGTCAGCAGCGGACATATTTGCGGACCTGTGAGAAGTGGGATATTTCTGGAGTAGATGCAGGCAGTTGTGGTAGTTGAAGGATAGGGGAAGTCGGTGTTAGAAAGGTGGGCGGATTTGCAAAGGTCACATAATGGAGGGGCTGAGAGACTTGCAAACTAACATGAACTTGAGACTTTAGCTAGTTAATAGAAATAAGCCAAACGGTTAGCTTGAGGGAGTGATTGTGGGTGGGGGTAGGTCGCAGGTTTGCAGGTGGGGTGGCTACTTGGAAGGTGGCTAGAGGGATCCAGGTGAGATCAGTGAAGTTAGTAAAATTTGTGAGGAATTTACTACTCAGAAGAATGCAGGATGGGGTGGTGGATTTGGTGTGGAAGGGGAAAGTCAGAGAGACAGTGAAGATCAGTCTTGCATCTCTGACTTGGGCATTTGGACCGTCTGCTGAGAGGAAGAAAATAGGAGGTGTCGGGTTTCATCAATAACTTCAAACATGGTGTTCCTCCAAGTGACAAAATCTCTGGAATAGGACCTGGAGGTCCTGTTCAGGACCTATACAGGACCAAATATTGTTGAGACCCACTAGATTGTAAATGGAGTCTTCATTTTGGGCAACAGCTTAGTTGAATTTAAAGATTTAAGCTCCACAAGAAGAAAGGATTGGAGAGTACCCTGGCAGTAGAGCTAACTCAGCTTGTCCTGCCCAACTTTGAAACCTCATTGGTACAGCAGGTAGAGGATGGACCCCTGGTTCCACAGAGCGGCTGCATTGCAGAGTCCCTGAGGCTGGGAAGTGGGGAAGGGCTTCTGTGGGATGATGGAGGAAGTTTATCCTGTTGGTCGGCGAGGGGTCTCCTGAAGGAGGAGTCTCCTTGTTCTTGCAGCTACCCTCTGTTTTTGTGCAGAGAGCAGCTGACTGTGCAGCACTGTGGATAAACTGCTGGCACAGAGGTACAGAGAGGTCTGGCTGGGGCTGGGCGACTCCAGGATCAGGGGGAAATTCCTCTTCTCTTTTCGAGAGACGTTGTACCCTTCAGGAATATCTCCCTTATCAACCATCTCAACATTAACTGAATAGTAGATCTGCCTCAGGCCCAGTCCTGGGTCTTGTCGATACCAGGACATATACTCATGGTTCATATTCTGAGAACAAGTGACTGTCAACTTCTTTCCAGTCACTGTGATGAGGTATCTTGGGTTCTGGGTCACTTGGGCTTCCAAGGGGCCTGTAAAGGAAGGGGACAGAGTTAGAGGCAGAGCTGAGGGGGATCTCCAATGCTGAAGCCTTTAGGAGACACCTTGGGTTGAGGCCTACAAAATAAGGCCAAAAGTTGCCCACGTGTTCTGGGACTTACCTGCTCCTAGAAGGCAAAGGACCACATAGCCAAGGAGCTGGGGGCCCATGGCAGCATCAGGCAGGTGTCTGCCAGTTCTGGGGGCTCCAGTTGGTTTCTGTAATGTCTCCACCTCTTCAGCTATTTGGGCCTCAGAAACGTTTTCAGGAGAGAAACCACTCCCACTTCAGCTCAGAGGGCTGAAGTGTACAAAGGCAACACAGCCAACCCAGGCTGAGGACATTTGTGATCAATGTCATTTTCGTTAATCTGTGTGAGGCTGCTTCTTTTATACATGTGCTGCATTTTCTTGTTAATACAGTCTTGTACAAATTGTCAAATATTTATGTATTTTGGATCTCAGGGTATAAAGTGGTGTAACACATTTGATTATCACTTAGAAGTATGAGAACATAAAGCTTATGCTATTGAAAGCTGCATTTTCTTTTTTTTCTTTTTCTTTTTTTTTTTTTTTTTGAGACAGAGTCTCACTCTGTCACCCAGGCTGGAGTGTGGTGGCATGATCTTGGCTCACTGCAACCTCCACCTCCCGGGTTCAAGCAATACTCCTGCCTCAGCCTCCCCAATAGCTGGGATTCCATGAAAGCTGCATTATGATATTTTTTGAAGTCATTTCTACTCTGGCAGAAAAAATTCCAAGTATATCCCTGACTTCATTTATCCACTGGTATATATCTTTAGTCACTACCTTTTAAAAGAGTCTAAGGTGTAAAATCTCAGATTCATATCATAGATTATTTTGCTAGTCTATATGCTGTTTAAAATCCAAGACACACAACTTCTTTGCTGTTTAGCAAAATTGGCTTAGTCATCGTTGCTAGAGCTAGCAGCTGTTTCCACCAAAGACGGCATCTGGAGCATCTTCTTTTCCCCAGAAGAAGCTGGTGAAAGGCAGAGGTAACATCTGCTTCCTGCAACAACCTCAGAGTCTCACCAGCCAGCTCTGCTTCCTGCCTGCTTTTGGTATGTGTTTGCTTTCTTGCCACGCCACAGCTTGCTGCACATGGAAGGTGTCTGTCCTTGGATATTGTGTTGTAGCCAGGCAGTGTTTGGGGCCAGGAGTGTCAAGCTTCTCTTAGCTCTTCCAGCAGCTGCTGGTACTGCTCTCTTTTCTGCCTAGGTATGTTCTTCCTGCATTGAGGCGACTTTCCTAGGTTTCCCCAGAATGCCTTCCTCCTTGAACACCTTTGAGCTTTTCTTAATTTTTTAAATAGTTGATGAATAAAAACTGCATGTATTTACAGTGCTCATTGTGATTTTTGACACTTGTATACTTTTGAATCCTTCTTGTACGTTGTAGGAACCAATGCATTCCTGGATGGTGGAATGGAAGGAGGCTACCGCTTTCTTCTCGATTGTTTCCTACCACAGGTAGAGTCTCACAGAGCCCGTCATTGTTTTGCCAAATCATTGTCATCTCCAGACAAGAAGGGGTCCCCTGCCAGTTTTCAGGGCTACCCTCAAAGCTCAGAGATGAGTTCCTTGTCCCCAGACCCCTTCACGGTGATAGGCGCAGCTCTAAGCAGTTTCCATTCCGTGCATTGAGGAAGGAGTGATTGCTATCAGGACCTTAGCTCTGACCTAAGGAGGAGTATTCTCTCTTTCTGTTTCTGGACCACTCCTTTCTGGAAAAAAATGTAGGGAGGGAGCTTGGCTCTACTTCAGCCACAGGTGTTTGCATTGTCTTAGCAAATCCTCCATATCCTAGCTGTGAATTTGGGTGTTAAGAGAGGGAAAACAGCTTTCGTTCTAAAAACCCACCACACGTAAATAATTTCATGTTACTTAGTGAACCTTGCCATCCCAAATAGCAAAATCTTTCAGAATTTACTCACCTCCACATAGCTAAGCTCACTATTAGGGGATATTGGATTTCCCCACATTCTGTGGTGTTTCCAAAGTTGAACAAGTGCATAATTACACTTCGGAGTATTATAATTTTCCCCAATCTCTTTTCATATTAGATTAATTCAAAATTTAGGAGGTAGCTAATTCTATATTCTGTTCCTCTACCAGCTAATTCACTCTCCTCAGCTATGCAGCTTCTCCCTCCCTGTTCCTTTGACTATGAGGCTATTCTGCTCTCTTGTTTCCTTTTCTACATCAACCAAGGTACTAAAATGATGCTGTTAGCCTGAGACCTCAATAGCCTTACAGTAGGAGCCAGTTATTTGATTTTCCCACCCTTCCTTCCTACAACCTTCCCTCTGATCTTTTCTACCCAATTCCACCATATTTAGGAATTCTGAAAACTTATTCTATTCTACTTCCCTAATGTAGGGCAGAGTCCTATGTCCCTAACAGTGGGAATGGAAAGTAAACAGAACCCTCTAGACGGCTGGGCACTCTGAAACATCTCCCTTCACCTTTGCATTTTAATGGGAAGCATTTCATTCTATGCCATGCCATCCCTTCCTCTCCTTCATACTTTTTCCGTCTTTGCTCTCTTCCTTCTCTTTTTAGGGACTGCTCATCCACCCAACTGGGGCAACAGTATCACGATAAAGGTAATTAAGCTAACACCTACTAAACTGATGAACCATTTCCTAAAAACCCCTGTAAGAGAACCTATGCCCTGTCCCTTTAAATATAAAGCAATCTTTTTTTTTCTATGTGATATTGAGCCCAGGAATAGACTGCAGAATTCTCATCACACTTCAAATTCTATTTCACTTATACTCAGGCCGTTTCAGTTCTAAGAAAGTCATTCTAGTTTATGTATTTTCTTGTACTATATGATTAACTTTTGAAAGATCCCAATGAGAGATATTTATATCTCATGTTTTTAAATTCATAATACAGTGTTACAATTTATCAAACTTTCCCTCCCACTATTATCTGAATTTTAATGTTTATATTACAGGAATATGTTAGTGCCCTCTAGTGGAACATCGGAGTGGTGGCAGAATGGTTCCTTAAAGATGTCCAAGTGCTAATAATCCCTGCAACCCATAACAGCTGTGGATGTTCAGTTAGATGGCAAATGGGAATTAAAGCTGCAGGTGCAATTAGGGCTGCTAATAGACAGGAAGCAGTGCCTGGACTATCCAGGTGGGTCCAATGTAATCACGCAGGTCCTTAAATATGGAGAGCCTTTCCTGGCAGTGTTTAGAGGGAGCTATGAGTATAGAAGTAGGGTCGGAGCAACAGAACGTGCTGCCTTTGAAGATAGAAGAAATGGAGACATAAGGTAAGAAAATCGATTCTCCCCTGGAGCCTTAAGAAAGGAACCCAGATCTGCCGACACCTTGATTTCGGCTGGGTGATACCTATGTTGGTTTCTGAACTACAGAGCCTTAAGATGATACATTTGTATTGATTTAAGCCGCTAAATGGGTGGTAATTTTTATAGTAGCAACAGAAAACCAATACAACCACCAAGATCAAAAATGTGTAAGAGAGCAATTAGGATGAAAACAGTAAAGGAACGAGTAATATCGGAGTGCAGAGTCTCTGGGGCATCTTGAGCGTATGTGGGGGCTCATAGGTCAGGTCGCTGCACCCCTGGGGTTTGTCATATCCGCTCAGAGAGGACGTGAATGCACTGATAGACTGCTGCTGCAGAGGGTCTCAGAGTCTGGTTAGTGCTAGACGATTTAAGGGTTGGGAAAGATGATTATATTTTCCCCTTTTTTTGTTGTTGTTGGAATGACTGTGTTGACTCAGTGCATGTTTTTCAAAGCTGCCGACTTCAGAAGAATAATAGATTAAATTTATCCCCCCAGCCCTGGATCTTATGGATTCCAGAACGTTTGGTCTGGTTGATAATCTGAAAACATTCCGATACAACTTTCCTGCTTCTCTCACCAGGTGTCTCAGGGTCTGTGTTACTTTGACATTCATGAGCCCTTAAAAGGAGGATGCAGAAAGTGACTGCATAGCCCACCAGGAAACCCATGTGAAAGCCACGAGGAACAGCCTGTTCCCAGAGCCTGGATACACCGGGATAGTGATTTTCCCATGTGCTTTCTGAGAATACCCGCCCATGTGAGCCACAGGCCACAGATGAGTGTCCCAACAGCTTCTCTCCAGATTAGGTGGTTTCCTCACAGAGCCTTACCAAGATATGCACTTTTAGACCAACTCAGTTCTAGAAGAAATTGTTTTTTTCTGTTCTAAATGTTTTCTAACAGTTTTGTTCTCCAAAATACATCTTTTAAAATTTGTTGAGTTGGTTTCTTCTGAGGCCTCTTTCCTTGGCTTGTAGATAACCATTTTTTTTTCCTATACCCTTCTTTCTGGTCTTCCCTCTATGCATGTTTGTGTCCTAACCTCCTGATAAGGACACCAGCCATGTTGAATTAGGGCCAACCCTAACGACCTAATTTTAACTTAATTATCGATGTAAAGACCCCATCTCCAAATATAATTAGCCGCATTATGGGACTCTAGGGTTTAGGACATCAACATATGAAATGAAGAGGGTAGCACAACTCAGACCATAACAATGGAAATAATAAAAGTACTTACCTTACATATTTGTTGTGGCAATTAAATGAGTTGCCATGAATGAAGAGGTTAAAAGATCACCATGCTTACAACCATTCAAAATATTCCCTCTACTACTGCTTCTATCATAATACTTTCTTATGTCAGTGCCAGTCTCTGTGTTAAACTACTCACATACTGTTTCGTTTAACCCTCATCCCACTTCTGAGAGGCTTATATTATTTGCTTCATTTTATAGATGTGAAAACTGAGGGCTTAAGTCACTTTCTAAAGCTGGTAAGTGCCAGAAACTGACTGCAAATCCTGCATTCTCAACCATGATGTGTAAATATTTCCATTTCTCTACATGCTTTATGGTAAATGTGATGGTGAATTTACCGTTCAACAGTTTGACTTTTCTATTTCTTTTAGGAATTATTTTCCAATCATTCCAATTTCCACACCTAAAACAGAATTAATACACTTTCCTTTGCCTATGTTGTCTCTTGCTGTCATCCCCAAGTAACTGGTGGAAGGTATCTGAGTTATCAGCAATGAATCCCTGCTAGTCTGCAGCAACCTCAGGTCTTGCCTCCTCAGAAGAAAATTCCACTGAAGGTCATACAACAGAAAAAGAGACCAAGGCAAGTTTTAGAGCAGGAGTGGAAGCTTATTAAAAAGGCTTTAGAACAGGAAAGAAAAGAAAGAACACTTGGAAAAGATCCAAGCAGGTGACTTGAAAAACAAGTGTGGCGTTTAACCTTGATCCTGGGACTTCATAGGCAGCCATTTTGTGCCCCTTTCTCATGATTCTCCCCTTAGGATAGGCTGCCCAAAGGCACAGTGCCCTCCTTATGCTTGGAAAGTGAGCATGCGCAGTGTGTTTAGGAAGTTGTATGCATGCCCATCTGAGGCTTTCTTCCTGTTTCTGCTGGAGTGTCCCTG
Organism: Macaca nemestrina; assembly: GCF_043159975.1. NCBI lineage: Eukaryota > Metazoa > Chordata > Mammalia > Primates > Cercopithecidae > Macaca > Macaca nemestrina. Next base: position 16,180,143 of record NC_092128.1, read on the forward strand.
GAAGGTCATGCTCCACCCTTTTGTGTCTCAATGCACATGACTGGGTTCACTTGCCCAATACCTGGGATTTTATTGGAAACCTTCTTTGCTTCTCCCTGGTGCCTGCATTCAATTGACACTTTAATGTTAACAGCTGTGATCAGCAGGAGCTTGTCTCTCCCTGGCTTAGCCTGCTGAATTATGCATTATTTTTAGAGAGGCAACGTTATAATCTCTGAACCAATGCCAGATTGTCTGACGTTCCTGGTCGGTGGGAGGAAGGGAGTCCTCTCCTGTGCCACTCATGCCTAACTAACTACCTGTAACATCCAGGCGTCCCATACTATCTCCCCACATTCCTTGTAGGCTCAGGGTGAACCTCCCAAGCAGGATTCGCTTTGTTTTCATGCTAAAAGTATGATTTCCATATCAACGGCAGGAATCTGTTACCTTTCTTTTTCTACCCTTCTTTAGTTTTGCTTTTAGATGATTACACTATTACAGCAATTTTAGTCAAACTGAATGTGTACTTGTATCCAGGTTGGCATCTTAAATTGAAACAAATACTGTTCTAAATGTGTTCACTTTCTAAACATTCAAGTTTTATTTATAGATTTTTGTGAATGGTACATGGTTTTAACTGTTTATCTAGATGCTCCTACAGAAACAAACATCATAGGATATAATTCTCTTGAGTGACAACATGCTAACTTCTTGTGCAAAATGGCTTTCCATTTTTGTGCTTCCATTGTGTGGGAGGGAAGCTGGACAGTGAGTGAGCTTCCTCTGAAATTTCTGATGACAAGAACGGTTTCTACTCTGCTGCTGTTCAGAGGGTCACGTTCTGTGTTTTTTGTCACAACCTCCTTAACTTCCTCGGTGTCAGCACCTTCATGACTTGGTGCTACTTAGCAGGGTCCATATATATTATGCTGGCAGGACAAAGGAAGGAATTATTCCCAGGATGAGCAGTCTCCCTGAGGACTGAAACAGCTGTAGTGCTCCCCGCTGTTACATTCTGATCCTAAACCTGTAGAGATGAGGAATTTGCAGAAATGGAACTTGCCAAGAACAGAAACTGGCAGAATCTGTCACAAGAAAAAGGTCTCAATCAGACTCCAAGAGAGGGTTTTTGGATCTTGTGCAAGAAAGAATTCATGGGGAGTCTGAGCAAAGTGAAAGCAAGTTTATTAAGAAAATAGAGGAATAAGTGAATGGCTACTCCAAAGACAGAGCCCAGAGGGCTGCTTAGTGCCTATTTTCATGGTGATTTCTTGATTATATGCTAAACAAGGGGTGCATTATTTATGCCTCCCCTTTTTAGGCCATCTGGGGTTATATCCTGATGTTGCTATGGCATTTGTGAACTATTATGGTGCTGGTGGGAGTGTAGCAGTGAGGACGACCAGAGGTCATTCTCATGGCCATATTGGTTTTGGTGGGTTTTGGCCAGTTTATTTACTGCAACCTGTTTTATCAGCAAGGTTTTAAGGACCTGCATCTTGTGCTGACCTCCTATCTCATCCTGTGACTTAGAATGCCTTAACTGTCTGAGAATGCAACCCAGTACATTTCAGCCTTACTTTACTCAGCTCCTATTCAGGATGAAGTTGCTCTAGTTCACATGTCTTAGACATTTCCTCCCTCCCTTTTATAAGAGAACCCTTAATCTTAAGGTTGTAGAGGGACAAAGATTCGTCTTCTGTAACTTCTTCAGGCTGAATAGGGGCAATGATATTCCTGCCTAACTATTAGGGTCTTTTGTGTTCAGGGTAGAAAGGAGTTTAGTCAGAAAGCTCCAGTATGATGAAGGCCATTCAAAACTCTTGAGTCCTGACAAAAGGTGATATCTGAAAGATTAATAAGTATTCAGCTGAAGAAAACATTTAGTAAGCTTAGTCTGCATTCCTACACAAAGAGTAAAACAGCAATATAACAAAATAAGCAAAATTATCCCAAGTAAACTAAATTAGAAGGCTCTTCATGAACTGGGCAATTACTGGAACCAAGTTGACATGAGGTGGCTAGCCAACTCCAATACATGCCTAGAATTAGAGTACTGATCCAGATTTTTACATTACCAAAATGTCTTGTTTTTTCAGAGTAGCAGGTAAAGATCACTGGTTGGTTCACAAGAACAAGCAGGGTTAGCCTACACTGCAGAAACAAACTTAACAACTGATGAGACCAGAATTTAATAACAAGTGTAACATAGGTCTTGAAACATAATATTCTCTTTCGTGTTTTCCATTTTCACTAAAGATAAGTCATGGTAAGACCAATTGGCTTTATTATACTTGGCCTGATTATTTGTAAAAAGTGCAGCAAAAATAATTGTTTTTCACATAGACTTTTAACACTGGCTTTGATGGAACTTTGTTTCTTAGAAGGAATCTTAGATAACTCTTTTTGAGCCGAGCCCTACCATGGGTTGGTACTCTCAAATACCTATGAGTTGAGTAAATTTCTCTCCTCTTGGGGTCCCAAGATAACTTGGGGCTCCTGGACCTGTTAGAAGGTGACATTGTTCACTTGTTACAGGTCGGAAATCACGTACAGGGACTGTCGTAGCAAAGGCTGGAGGCCAGTTCCCCAAGGGGCTTTTGTTGACTTGGCAAGCCAAGTTTGATTCCTTAAAGGAGAGTATAGCATTCCATCAAAGTCTTGGTAAAATAACCAGCTTCTCCAATTGTGTCTTGTTACCAATAATAATAATAATAATAATAATACAAAACAAACCAAAGAGATTCTTATTACACTCATGTAAATAACTATATTGCCATAAATTAAGAATACTCACAACTAGTTTCCAAAATCTGGAGAAATCAGGTAAAGAGAAAAAAACATGCTCTCAATTTTGTTCACACAAGTATACTTTACTCAATTGCTAAAAGTTATAATAGCTCAAAACGTTTCCTTGACTATGAAATACAAAACAAAAGATCAGCAACATTTTACACAAAAATTTAAAAAAGTTACTTTAGGCTTTTGCTAGTTTAGTCCATGCAGTTAACTTCCATTCTGCTTGATATTCATAAACATTTCAGCTCTTCCTGAGTCCTGAAAAGTTTTCCTCTGTTCTGATGTCACAATGTCCAAACTTACCAGAAAATCTGCATTTAAAAGCACCAGTAGAGTCCTACAGTTAATTCTAAACCACCTTTTAAAGAGAACCAAAATGAGACAACAATTGTCTGTGGATGACCAAAAGTCTTAGGACAGCCACAATTAAAGCCAAAATTGGCTAGAAAAATGTGGTTACCTCTGTGGCATGCAAAGATTTTAATGAACATTTATTAATAACATATACTAAGTCATATCAGGCTTAAAGAAGGTTTTTGTTTTATAATTTTGGAACATGTACCAATAACACATTTATACAAATACAGCCCCAAAAAAACCAGATGCCATTTTGTATTTGATAATGCTTCTTGTATGATTGTAATACTAAATAAGCTAAATGTCACTGTTGCGTTTGTGCATTATTGATGTCAAACCCAATTCTTAGTAAAACCTTATTTAAAAATGTATTCAATCTTAATCATGTTGACCATAAGGTAAGGTTTTTATAAACCTTTTATAACACTTTACAAGTTTTTGTTAAATAGTAGAGTAGTGCTTTTATTCCAATGTTCAGTTTCCAGAATAACTGAATAATACCCCTTTAATTTTAGCCAATGTGCACACATAGAATCTCTTTTATGGTTATTTTTTCACAAGCCTTCCACAGGTTTCTTGAACAGTCAGCTTCATCCTAACTTGAAATGATCCTTTAATGCTTTAATCTAGGCAAAAATCTAAATTCCCATGACTTTATATATATACATTTTTTAAATTAAAATATATTTTGCTTTCTTTATACAACTTGCATATAAAACTGTTTCTTCAGTAGTATCAATTACATGTTATAATGTTGACTCTTACAAAGGTTTTTCACCAAAAGTTGCTAAATTCAGGATTTTAATTATATACTAAATGTGGAGCCTAGCCTGGGACACACCAGGCAGAAGTGCAGATAAAAGCTGACTCCAGCATAGCTAGGGGCATGGCTAACTCCACATGTCCCCAGGTCTTATCTAGAATCTAATAGCTTCAAGGTAGGTAACTCAACAATTTTCAAAAGTTAAAGAAGCAGTTTATGACCTTCAAGCATTTAGCAATCTTAATATCTGTCCTGCCTAATTAAATGTTTACATTTTTGAAGATATTTTTATTTTACCGATAATCTTCAAAACTGTCTTTATTTCTGGAAAATTACTTAAGTCACATGAACTAAAAGGCCTTACACTTTTTACTTTTCTGACACAATATTTGATTTAAGCTTTCATTATTAAACCCATTAATCAATGCTCTTTTAGAAATAAACATCACATACACATAATACATGTAAATACATACACAGAAGAATATTAAAAAAACCTCATTCCCTGGGAAGGAATTGAACCCTGAACACAGGATGCCATTGTGAAATGAGAAAACATGGCCACATGGTTACAACTTCAAGCTCCCAAGGACACGCAAGACAAGAAAAAATCTCATCCAGTGTTTCTCAGGAAACTGCAGCAAAGTTTGTAACTGACCAGTTTGCTGGTCTGTCTTGAATAGCGGTTTACAGGTGTCCTAAGCCAGTGTTCTATCATAAGGCACCCCTCTTTATGACAGAATAATACAGAAAAACACAAAGCACATCAGATTTGCTACAGCTTAAGTCTAGTCTCAAAAATCCTTTCTTCCATTAATCAAAACTTTATAGGAGATAAACAGTGATTTTTACCATTAATTCAACCAGTTTGCACAGAGAAAAAGAGGGAGAAAGAGAAAGAGGAAAGCATTGTCTGAGGCAGGGTGGGGAAGGGGAGGTACTTGGAGACACCAGAGAAAGACCCACCCATTGTGACACTGAACAATTCAGATGGCCGCTTGATGGTTGTGAAGGATCTTTTCCAGCAGGTCCATCAGCTCTCAAGTTTTTCATTTTAGGGAGAAAATAGTTCTCCATGTCCCATGATCCTGTACATGCCTAATCCTGTTACCCACAGCTGAGAGCAAGGAGTTCAAGGCCTATTAATCCAAAGAGAATAGCAGTTAACATCCCGTAGTGCAAAACTCATTCTTAGCTCAAAGGGACTTTACCAAGAATGACTTTTCTAAGAGGGGCCACTAACCCCCTAAATCTTAGAAAGGGACTCTAATCCTCCTAAATTGGGCCACTGACCCAAGGTCATTTAAGTGTCCTTGCCTTTTATTAAGAGGGGCCTTTAACCCTCTCTGTCTTAGGAGAGACTCTAACTCCCCCGAGTTGGACCTCTATCCCAATTTTTTTGTTTTGTTTTGTTTTTGAGACAGAGTTTCACTCTTGTTGCCCAGGCTGGAGTGCAGTGCCACAATCTCGGCTCACTGCAAGCTCCGCCTCCTGGGTTCACACCATTCTCCTGCCTCAGCTTCCCAAGTAGCTGGGACTACACACACCATCTACCACACCCAGCTAATTTTTTGTATTTTTAGTAGAGGCAGGGTTTCATCGTGTTAGCTAGGATTGTCTCGATCTCCTAACCTCGTGATCTGCCCACGTTGGCCTCCTAAAGTGCTAGGATTACAGGCATGAGCCACCGCGCCCAGCCCCCAACCCCATTCTTTACCTGAGTAGGTATTCCACCACTTACCCACAGTTGTCCAATCAGTGCTACAGTCTATTTCCTTGGATTGGGGAGAGGTCTCCTTAGTATCATCCCTTCAGGGTTTGCCAGGAAGATGTTACGGGACCCCAACACTTACCCAAAGTTATCCTTTGGTTCCGGGATTTCCTCACTACACTCTCTTCATCATCACCAGAGAGCTGTTACAGGAAAGGCTCCTTATCCAGACCCCAAGAGAGGATTCTTGAATCTCAAGCAAGAAAGAATTCAGGGGTAGTCCATAGGGTAAAGTGAAAGCAATTTTATTAGGAAAATAAAGGAATAAAAGAATGGCTTCTCTATACAGTAGCCCTAAGTGCTGCGTGTTGCCTATTTTTATGGTTATATCCTTTTACATGCTAAACAAGGGATGGATTATTCATGCTTCCCTTTTTTAGAACATCTAGGGTAATTTCCTGATGTCATGGCATTTGTGTCCTAGCACTGGTGGGAGTGTAGCAGGGAGGCACGACCAGAGGTCACTCTTCTGACTATTTTGGTTTCGATGGGTTTTGGCCAGCTTCTTTACTACAACCTGTTTCATCAGCAAGGTCTTCATGACCTGTATCTTGTGCTGACCTTCTATCTCATCCTGTGACTTAAAATGCCTTAACCATCTGGGAATCCAGCCCAGTAGGTTTCAACCTCATTTTACCCAGCTCCTATTTAAGATGGAGTTGCTCTGGTTCACATGCCTCTGACAAATCTACCCTTAAAAGTGGCATCATGTGATTCAAACTCCTGCCTTTGTACTTTTGCCTCAGGCTACTTCCCAGCGCGATTTCCTTCATCAGCTGCCTTTTTTCAGCTGCTTGGAAATAGAGCCTTATAATAGTTTTCTCTTACTGTTGTACCCTATTACTGCAAACTTAGTGGCTTAAAACAAAACAAACTTATTATCTTACAATTCTTTTGGTTAGAAGTCCGGGGTGGGTCTCATTGGCACTTTGCTCTTTGGAGGCTGTAGAAGAGAATTTTTTTCTCTCTTCTAGCTTCTAGAGGCCTCTCACATTCCTTGACTCGTGGCCCCTTTCATTATCTTCAGCCAGCAACAGCAGGTAAAGTTCTCACATCATTCTCACCATAGTCACTTTTATGTACCTACGTGTTTACTCTGAGCCCACCTGCATGAGTCAGGATAATCTTCCTGCCTCAAGGTTAGCTAATTAGCACACTAAACTATCTACAAACTTAATTATCTCTTATGTATAGTAACATATTTACAGGTTCTGAGGTTTAGGACATAGATACCTTTCAGAGTCATTATCCTACCTACCAGTAGCCCTTAGACAGAAAAGGAAGGCAAGGGTGGTTAAATTTAAGAAATATACTTTGGAGGAAAAAGGAGAGAAGAGGCAGACCCAGGATCAAATCACTGTAGACATTGCTGATTTTTTTTTTCTTTCTTTAACAGACACATAACACCTGTTAAATAATCAGGTGCTGTTTCAGACCCTGAGAATAGAGGCATAAACACAAAACTCAGCATCCCTGTTCCTCTATTAATTGTGTCTGATCATTCGTTAAACATGGATGTCATACATAGGAGAAGATTCTGGGGAAGGAATAATGGAAAGGCATGTCATTTGACCACATGGATTTTGTAGGCCCATGGTAAAATCGCTATACCAATAAACATGATAATTTGGTATTTGCAGAAAGGGAGAATTGTGTAAGGTATGGAGAATACAGGGGAAAGGGTCTACAATCTTCTTGGGAAAATGGCACATTTCATGTAGTGCTATTGTTTTAAGTTCTATTTGAAAGTGCAGAATAAATTTGCAGGTATGCTGTGTAAGGGAAATACTATGCACAGCATGTTTGGAGATAGAGTTCAGTGTTGCTTACAGCAAAGTAAGTGGGACTGTGAGTGGTAGGTGTGACTGGATTTCATAGTAGGCTTGTAATCGTAGAAACCTTTGTATATGTTACGTAATTTTTTTTCACCCACCCATCTTGTTCCTAGATGGATTTAACCCCTCTCCACTTTCCACTACACCCAGAGCTCTCCTGGCCCGCAGCAATGTAGGAAAGTAGAAAATGATTTAGCAGATTGAAGAAGACAGAGCTTATCAGCATACTATACACAGGTGTACTTGAAGAGTTGGTGAACACATAGAGACAAAGGGGTGATTATATTGTGTGTGTGTCAGTCAGGCTGGGTATGATCTGGTCGTTTGGTTTTCTTCATCTCATTTGGACATGTCTGGGATTCTGAAGCACTGACCCATTCTTCCTACTCATAAGAAGCAAGTGTTTTAGAATATAAGTGCTATTATTATTCAAGTATGGTGGAGCTAATGGATCAGGAGACAGCTGCCACTGAAAATACAGTTTGTCACCTACAATTCCCAAGAAGAAGGGGCATGACACACTATGCAGGGCCATAGAGTCCCAGTTGTTTTTTGTTTTTTTTGTTTTGTTTTTCTTGAGAAGGAGTCGCTCTGTCGCCCAGGCTGGAGTGTAGTGGCATGATCTTGGGTCACTGCAACAAGCGATCCTGCCTCAGCCTCCCAAGTAGCTGGGATTACAGGTGTGCACCACCATGCCTGGCTAATTTTTGTATTTTTATTTATTTATTTTTTTTGAGATGGAGTCTTGCTCTGTGGCCCAGGCTGGAGTGCAGTGGGGCCATCTCAGCTCGCTGCAAGCTCTGCCTCCCAGGTTCACGCCATTCTCCTGCCTCAGTCTCCCAAGTAGCTGGGACCACAGGCACCCGCCACCACTCCTGGCTAAGTTTTTTGTATTTTTAGTAGACACGGGGTTTCACCATGTTAGCCAGGATGGTCTTGATCTCCTGACCTCGTGATCCACGCGCCTTGGCCTCCCAAAGTGCTGGGATTACAGGCTTGAGCCACTGCGCCCGGCCTAATTTTTGTATTTTTAGTAGAGATTTCTTCATGTTGATCGACTGGTCTAGAACCCCTGACCTCAGATTGATCCACCTGCCTCAGTCTCCTAAAGTGCTGGGATTACAGATGTGAGCCACCGCACCTGGCCCCAGGTTTTTTTTTTTTTTTTTTTAAGGCCTGAAACAAATTATTTGAAACCCAGTCATACTCTGTCACCTTTGCCCCAGTTAAACTTCTCCCTGTGTGGTTGTCAGCTATATGGTCTATTTCTCATTCCCCTAACCCAAAACCCAACACACTCCAGAGCTACTGACCATGATAAAGCCAAATGTTTATAGTAGCTGACCCAGAACCCCCATAGCAAAGCCTAAGGAATATTTCACCGGCCCTCACCCACTTGCTCCTGCCCTTGCCTGTACCCTCCCTTCCCTCCCCAACTGGATGAGCTCCCTGCCATCTTCACACTTCTCTCAGGCCTGTCTAACCTCTTTGGGTTCTGTGAGTAATACATTTCTTCCTTTCATGCATTTTGTTTTCATTTTCTCCACTGTGTCTCACCTGACACTCACACTTGAATCTAACTCCCCCTCCCTTGAGTCAGAGGTCTTCTGGAGAGTGGCTATATTGGTTTACGGCTAGTCTAAAAAGAGAGACCAAGTTAGAAAAAAATCATAGCAATAAGAATCACAACAGTGGGTCGGAAGATAGAAGGAGCGACAGGAAGCATTGGCAAGAACCTTTATTGTGGTTTTCACTGAATGAATGAGTGAGGCAGGGTACGCGGGCTAAGTATTTTTAGCATTGGCTAGTTTAAAAATTTGAGCAGGCTCCAAAGTGTAGGGATTATCTCAAGTTGTTTAGTACCTGGCCCTGTGGTAATTAGGGTAGGAGAATAGGGGCTCAGTGTATGAGAGCCCAATAAAGGAGGTGGTTTGGAGTAGAGGCTTTGGATTGGTTGATTTGATATGAAAGGCATGCTCTAGGGAAAGTAGTTTGCTATCCCTAGGAATGAGTTAACCCTGAGAGGGTCAGTCCCTCCAAGATCAGCAAGTCCTCAGATGTCAAAATATCAGAAAATATGCATGTCAAAACATTAGAAAATATGCATGTCAAAACGTTAGAAAATACAGACAATAAGAAGGCATGATTAATACAGTATGTCCTCCCCAGTACCCAACTGATATGGTTTGACTCTGTGTCCCCACCTAAATCTTACCTTGAATTATAATCTCTATAATCCACAGGTGTCAAGGGTGGCACCAGGTGTAGGTAATTCAATCATGGGCACAGCTTCCCCCATGCTGTTCTCATGATAAGGAGTGAATCTCACCAGATCTGATGGTTTTATAAGTATCTGGCATTTCCCCTGTTGGCAGTCACTCTGTCCTACCACCCTGTGAAGAAAGTGCCTGCCTCTTTTGCCTTCCACCATGATTGTAAGTTTTCTGAGGCCTCCCCAGCAATGTGGAGCTGTGAATCAATTAACCCTCTTTGCTTTGTAAATTACACAGTCTCGAGTATTTCTTCATAGAAGAGCGGGAACAGACTAATACACTAACTGTAATGGTCTGTGGGAGGATATGAAAGTGACTCCAGAAGAAAAATATAGAGCTCTTTGACACCATCCTAGACTCTAGTGTGAACTTGACATTATAATACAGTGCTATTTTTTCTAGTAAAGGACAAATTTTCCTTTTTTCAAAATATTAAAGGGATAGTAATAAGTTTTTTTTTTCATTTTAATACACTTAGATTGTATACATTGTAGACCATGGGGGAGCCACTGAAGGATGCTGCAGAAAGAGTGATAGAAACAGATTTTTGCAATTTGGAAGATTATACTTAGGTACTATACTAATACTAGATTAGATGAAATGAGGATTAACAAGGAACTAGAGAGATTAATGAGACTTTCATATTTATTTGGTAAGCTAGTAAAAAGGGCATAAACATGTCAGTGGTTGCAGTGATTGAGATAGTAAACAAAGAACTAAGATATTTAGGAGTTAGAAATGAAAGTGCTTGCATAAAAATTGGATGTCCAGGGCAAAAGAGAAAGAAATGTGGCATGACTCTCAGTGTTCATATATTTTACAAATAAATTACTCCGTCAAGTCAGGCACTCAAAAGAAATGCATCTTGGGAGGGAAATATGATATGAGTTTTACCTTTAGGTAGAAGTGTTCAGTTGGTGTCCTGAATAAATTTAAGTTGAAATTTAGAATCAAAATGGAAGGTATAGATCTTGAATTCATTAATCCATGAGTGGTGATTCTTGTGTTCCCAGTCCCCATCACAGAGTAATGAATAGCAACTACCTCATGGAAAGAGAAAGGAGAAAGGACTACTGCCTTCTCAACAATTCTTCTCTCTGAAAGTACCTTTTCTTTGCTCATTTTTTATCTTTCTCCATCAATGGAATTGGGTGGCAATTCATTTCTGTGAAGCTCATCAGTATTTGAGGTGCCCTGAGTTTTATCTCTGTTTAATTGTAGAAGGTGAATTAATTCACAAGAGGAGAAACTATTTGCTGTTCCGAGACTTTAATCGGTTTCTGTATCATCCCACATTTCTTCTTCAGGAAGTTTTCACCACGTTGCTGATAATAAAGTCACAGTAGATGTTCTTCTGTTAACTGGATTCTAACAGACATTTCTTTTTCAAGGCTTCATCTTGAGGTCGAGCCTAGTTTTCTATTAACTGAAATGTTGAAGGTTTGTGCTACCTCCCCTCAAATTAACTGATAAGAAAAAATATTTCCATGGCAAGTTACCTCAAAGTTTATAAGGACAAAGTTAATTATATATCTCTTTTCATCTGACAACTAAGTTTATTCTCTTCAGAAAAGTGATCTCCACACTCACTCCATTCTGCCTTTCCACTTCACTGCTCCTTCATTGACAACTGTTCTGGTCTCATCTTTCTTCTCTTCTGTTGACTCAGGGACTAAAACAATTTTGTTTCTTGTCTTGAATCTCCAGTGTTCTTCCAGAAAGAGCCAAATCTATTCCACATTCTTGCCTTTCCTTCCTAAACCTGGTCTTTGCTCCATTTTAATAAAGACCAATTCACTCTACTTCTGTACTGTGTCCTTGATTAAGCAGTAGTAAGAAAATTTGATCCACTGCATGGCCAAAACTCTGAAACATCTCTTGAATAGTTTTGAATCCTAATTTAATGTATTTGATTGTATGCCCTCTGAATTTCTATTCCTGACTTTCCTGGCATTTGATCTCCATTGGTATGGTAGGCAGAATTCAAAGAATGACCTCCAATGACTCATGTCCATGTATGATGTCCTTCACTTTGAGCATGAGTGGAATCTAAAAATATGATGAGATGTCACTCCAACGATTATGTTACATTATTTGACAAAATAAATACTATTCAGGTTGGCCTAACCTAATCACCGGAGCCCTTTAAATGCAGAGTTTTCTGTCTTGAAGCAGAAGTGGATATCAGAGGGATTTTAAACATGAGACAGATTTGATGTGCATTTGAAGATCAAGGGGACCAGAAAGAAACTGCAAGGAGCTAATGGCCAATCTCATTGGCTGTCTGTGATAGCCAATAAAAAATGGAGACCCTAGACCTGCAGTCACAGGAACCAAATTCTACCAATACTAGGAATAATCTGGGAGGAGGAGTCGATCTCCTGATGAGAATGCAGACAGCTGACCCCTTGATTTCCACCTTATGAGACCCTGAGAAAAATTCAACCACACTTTCCTGGACTTCAGAACAACAGAACTGTGAGATAAGACAATTGTTACTTTAACCTGCTAAATTTGCAGTAATAGGAAAACTAATATAGGTGGTTATCACCCAACAAACATCTTTGGGGAACTACTCAGTAAATCTGCTGTATCTCTAGCCTATCTATTCAAAACCATGGATATTGATCTTAAAAGTTATACCCGCATCTACCCAAGTGAGGTTCTGCTCCTCAATAATCCCTGTAAATAAACATAGTTCATTTCTCTTAAACACACACAGTTACACACATACATACAAAATAACTTTCTTCTCTGTGAGTGATCCTGAGCCCACACAAAGTCTGCATAATGTTTACTACCCTCTTTTACTGCTGCTGAGGCCATTGTACCACTGAAGAGGTCTTGCTGTCACTGTTCTCATTTTCATAAACAATGTGATTAACCATTGAGATCCCTTTGAAGAATCTTTGAAGGGTATTTGTAAATCTGTGGGTTATTTGTCTTTACTTGGTTAAAATTCAATTTCATTAAAATTTCCCTGTATCTGTGTCTAAAAGTTTGTCTATAAATGTGCTGCGGTTTGAATGTGTTTCTTCTAAAATTCATTTTGAAATGTGATCCCCATTGTGGCAGCATTAACAGGTGGGAAGTGATCATGAGGGTTCTGCTCTCATGAATGGATTAGTGACTCATAAAAGGGCTGGAGAAGTAGCTTAGGCCCTTTACTCATGTGATGACATACCACTGAAGGTGCCATCTTGGAAGCAGAGACCAAGGTCCTCACCAGACATTGAACCTCAGGTGCTTTGTTCTTGGGCTTCCGAGCCTACAGAACTGTGACAAATTTATATATATAAATTATCCAATCTCAGTTATTTTGCTATAGTAGCACAAATAAACCAAGATGAGTGTTCATATTTTGTTGGTGTCCTATAGTCTAGTGGGATATTGACAAGAAACGAAGGGTTTAATCACAAGCAAAAAGGTGTCCTAGAAGGACAAAAATGGAAAGAGGGAAGCAGAGAATATCAAATTTAGGGAAAGGCTTTGGCATAATCTTATGTAAACCAAAAATAAAATCCTAAGCCCCACAACCAACTGTGTGGACCCCTTCTCTTGACCAAGAGCCTTCCAAAGATAACCTGAAAAACCAGTTCAGGTCTTAGTGGGAAGTGGGGTCAGACATGCCGCATTATACCCTCTTCACTTTAGAATTCAGGCACAACCAACCAGGATTAACATTAGAATGGAGACCTTAGGAGTGACAGAACAGACCCTTTGTAGCAATAAGACACCAACATGACTCATAGCAGGCCCTGAAAAAAATCAAAATATTTTCCCCCAAAGTATATTTTTTGACATATTTTTTAATGGCCCTGCAAAGGTGTCTATCATGAAGAAAATCTACATTCTGTAGATAATTCTCTTTCCTTTTCAGTTTTTTTCCTGATCCAGAAGAGAATTATGAGTCTGGCACCTTTTAAAAGTCTGATTAAGAAGCACAATCTATTCTCTCTGAAGCCTGCTCCCTGGAGACTTCATCTGCATAATAAGAACCTTGGTTCCTACAACCCAGACACTCCTTTATATTGATTTCAAGTCTTTAGATAATAACTCTTTCAACCAACTGCCAGTCTGAAAACTCTCTGAGTCCACCTGTGACCTGGAAGCCCCCTCTTTGAGTTGTCCCACCTTTCCAAATTGAAACAATGTACAGCTTACATGTATTGGTTGATGTCTGATGTCTCCAAAAAGGTATAAAACCAAACTGTAGCCTGACCACCTTGGACACGTGTTCTTAGGCCCTCTTGAGCCTCTGCCTCTGGCCACGCTCACTCATGTTTGGCTCAAAATAAATCTCTTCAAATATTTTAGAGAGTTTGGCTCTTTTTGTCAATACTTGTGAGGAAATGTCTCTTATTTGGGGCAAGGAATTTTGAGGGCAGGTTTTTCCTCTTTGGTATGCACCTTTTTGTGTGTGGAGAGGATGTGGCTATGCGGTGCTGTGGATGAACTGCTGGCGCAGAGATACACAGATGTCTGGTTGGTGCTGGCAGACTTCAGGGTCGGGGAGAAGATGCTCTAGTATTTCGAGAAACGTGATACCCCTCAGAGACATCTCCTTTTTCAATGATCCCAGGGCCAGGTGAATAATAAACCAGCTTCAGTCCAAGTCCTGGGTCCTGTCGATACCAGTACATTGCAACATGATTCATATTCTGGGAACACTGTAGAATGAATTCCTTTCCTGTCCCAATGATTCTGTGTCTTGAGAATTGTGTAACTACAGCATTCTTGAGGCCTGTTAGGGGGAACAATGAGTGATCAAATAAAGACAGGGCCTGGGAAAGAGGAGACTAATGTGACTTTTATGAAGAAACATTTTATAGTTAGATCCTGTGAATTCAGTAATAGAGATTCCTCACCTGTGCCCAGGACTCACCTGCTCTTAGGAGAAAAATGATCACACAGCAGAGAAGCCTGTTGCTCATGGCAACACAAAAAGTAGGATGTTGCTTGGTGCTATGATGAATTTAGTCTCTGATACCAGCACTTTTCATTTACTTCCTGGCCAGAGAAACAACACTTGTCTCTCACACTGCCAACAGCTACCTAACTGCAAACCATGTAGCCCAGGCATGTGACATAGTAAAAGCTTTGACCTCTAACAATACCCAGAACCAAAGATTCCTCCCCTTAGAAACAAGAAGACCAAGACATGACTGGAACCTGAAAGCCGGACCTCTTTCAGTAGTGAGGGGTCCACTGGCCCAGAAGATCCCGGGCTAAAATGTGTCTCAACATATCTTGCCATAGTCATATTCCCTCCAATCAGACTCTACCAAATCAACATTCCTAAATCCTTTCCCTTGCTCTCTAATCCCTTAAAACCTGCCCTAGACCCCAAATCAGGGAAACATTTGAGCCTACTCCTTTCTTTTTGCTGTTTTTTCAATAAAGCCTTTCCTTTTCTCAAAAGCTGGTGCCATAGTTATTGGTTTCGTGCAAACCTATTTGCTTGATAACAAATATAGGTGCCCCATGTGAGGCCAGTGCCTGCCAAGGCACTGTAGTCCCTCAGTGGGAACTAAAGTTTCTTCACTGACCCTGAGTGGTGCTACCTAGACCAGTTTATACAGAGGCTTAGCTATGAGGTCCTTATTCTCTGTCATGACATTTCAGGCCCTTTGAGTGCTACTTTCTCTTTTGAGGAAAGAAATTGCTTCTGGATAAGATTTCTTTTGGAGTCAGTACCTTGTTAATATGCACTTACAACATAAATTGTCTTTGGTCTAGGACTGTAGATTAGAGTCCTATTTTTGTGTAGCTTCATGGGTTTGAATCCTACCCTAGGGAGATCCTGGTTAGATTATTTCAGTCCTGGCTTTGGGTTAGAGTCCAAAAGAATAAGTGCAATAGTAAGATGCTGTAACTGTTATAGTACTCAATTTGGCTTGGTTTTGGTTTTCCTTTGTGTTTCTGAGATTTTGGTTTGCATTATTATTCATCCTAACAGAGGTTAAAAGTTTTGATGGTTGTGACAAGAATCTCAGAAGTTTATTTAAATGAAAGTCCTTGGATTCCAAAGATGAAATACATTGCTTTCTCCTGCCCTTTTAGGGTGTTCCTAGGTGACTAAGAGTCTGGCAGAGGTGTTAAGATCACTGGTTTATGACATAAGGTGATTTTATAGGTAATCCCACCAGAAAAGCCTAGCCCAATCCTGGGTTAGAAAGCACTTCAACAGCTCATCCAGGAGGAGCACATAAGGGGCCTTGGTAACGCCAACATCTCCAGTGGCCCAATACCTTTTGGTGTTTAGGACCCTCTGAGACATGTAAGAGGGAATATCTAGCCCATTGACGATTCTCTGAAGAGGAATCCCCATAATCACCACATCATACACCCAGAACACCTCCTTTGTACAGGATGTTGTACAAGTCATTTCAGATAAAACTCTATACAAAATGGGAAACTTTAATAACATACTTGTCTATGGTCTTTTAAGATAAAACTCGCCCCAAATCAACACACCACATGCCACAGCTTACTGATAGCAACCAGTAATGATGAGACCCAGGGACTTCTATACACTCTATTGGCTCTATCAACATTTCCCACAAAGAAGTGCAGATGACAATTGGTGTGGAAAAGTGATGCATAGACTTTCTAGTTGACCATGGAGCTGTATACTCTATCCTAAACAAAGACAAGTCCCTGTCTTCCCAAAGACTACTGCTATTACTGGAGTATCTGGGGGAACATCCTTGCAAGCCTTTCCTTCAGCCACTCAAATGCCATAGAGGAAAAACCTATTAAACCCATTTAAACATAGCTTCCTATATATGCCTGAATGTCCAATACCTTTGTTGGGATAAGAGTTGCTAATAAAATTAAATGCACAAGTAATTTTTCACCAGAATGAGTAAATATTAGGGTATCTCCTAAGCAAGACCGTACCCTCCAAGTTGCCTTATTACCATTAGAAGAAGGACCACTGCCTGAAATCCCTAAAGAGGCTCTACAAAAACAGGCCTGACTTGACAAATCAGTTTTTGAAATACCCAGACCTGAGATTGTTTACCAATGTGAACAGCTTCATGGATCAGGGTCCCTGAAAAGCCAAATATACACATAGTGACTTACCAGAAAATCTTAAAAGCTGAGGTTTTCCCACCAGGTATCTCTGTCCAAAAGGCAGAGCTTACTGCCCTCACACGAGCTTCCCACCTCAGTACAAATAAAAAGGTAACCATTTATATAGACTCCAAATATGTCTTTTTGGTAGTGCATGTAAATGGAGCCATAGAAAAGACAGAGACTCACTAACCTCATAAAAAATAAAATTAAACATATGAGAGAGATATTAGACTTATTAGACTCAATTTTGCTGTCAAAAAAATGGCCATAATGCACTGACTGGCACACCAAGAGACTGATAGCTAGAAAACTAAGTGCAAAAATCTAGCTGATCAGGCAGAAAAACATACAGCCAGGACAAAAGAGCCTAAAACAAAGGCTCTGGTACTTATTCCAAGTATGAATCTGTCCTTATTTAAACACAGTACTCAAAGGTAAATCGAAAAAGAGCAAACCAGTAGGGATTTTCATACTCATACTCATGACTTGGAAAGGGAACAGTGTAAAACAACTAAAGAAGTCTAGATTTACAATGAACAAGGAATAGTTCTTGTTCCTGAGCATTTGATAAAGGATTGTTTCCCAGTTACATCAAAGAACTCATAGAAGAAACACAACATATCATTAGTTACCAAAGTCAGGCTGCACGTACAAAAGATTATCCAAAAGGTCTTCCAAAATTGTTTTATCTGTGCTACAAGGAATCCAAAGACAGAACCACTTCCAGTAGGCAAAGGGGTCTAAACCTGAGGAACAGAAACAAGACAAGATTGTCAAATAGACTTTGCAGTTATGCCAGGAGCTGGAGGAAACTATAGATACCTGTTGGTACTTGTAGACACCTTCACTAGTTGGGTCAAGGTCTTTCCATGTCAAACAAAAAATGCATCTGAGGTAACTTAAGCTTTATTAAAAGACATAATTCCTTACTTCGGATTGTCAATTTCAATTCAAAGTGACAACAGAGATACCAGACTTACCTAAAAATTTTATGGAGCTCTTAGGATACAGTGGAAATGACGCGTCTTTTAGAGGCTCCAGTCTACTAGAAAAACTGAAAAGATAAACAATGTCTTAAAAAATATACTTGCCAAAATGTGTTAAAAACCCAATTTATCATAGGATAAGGTCTTGCCACTTACCCTGCTTAGAGTAAGAATGACCCTTAAAAGCAAGCATCAGTTTAGCCCCTACAAAGTTCTATGTGGGACAACCCTTCTTAAGACAAAATATTATTTTAACATTGAAAATGATCATGATGTAAATGCGTTAGATGCTATAAAATGTGTACAGTCTCTGGGCATAACTTTGTCTGCTATACATAATTACGCTTCTAGTTATTTTAATGTTTCCTATAGATGTTCCTTTACATTATCTAAGTCTAGGAAACTGAGTACAACTTAAAACCTGGAAAAATCACCACCCTGAAGACCAACTACAGGTCAAATAGATTAGGCCCTAAGAAGTTCCTTTAGTGATCCATTCAGCAATAAAGTTAAAAGGGTTGAGGCCCTAAATTCATCGTTCATGGGTAAAAGTTATTCCCATTTTCAGAAGATAGTTCTTGGCCCCTATAAAATTCCCAAACAGGTCATGCCCTTCACAGATAAGAAAAACCAAAGGACCAGACTGACTATATACCAGATGGCTGTGGAGGCCCACAACCAGCTTTTCCACCCAGGAACAAACTTGGAAACCCCTAATTGATCTTAAGTTACTTTTTTAAAAACCCAGTAAGACCAAAAGGGCTCCTGGCTCTCCAGATAAGTGAGAATCCATTTCTGTGTCTAAAACCAGCCTCCACCTTATTAAAATGTGAGGGCAGAAACAGGAAACCACTAAAGGAGACAGCTTGCCCAAGATATCGGGTGAGGTCTGCATTAGTGCAATTTAATTTTTACCTTGTTGTCATATATATCATTCTACGCTACTAAATTAATCATCTCTACCTCCTTGATTTAACCTCAAAAATATTATTTAGGACCTTATAGCCCTTCCTTGGATAGAGTTTATTTTTTTTTAATCCTTTTTCTTCTATCAGCCAAATATCTCATCTCAGGGAAACAAAACGATTTCCTGTGTTAAAAATGCCCACAATTTTCTTCTATTATATCCTTTTATATCCTTTTGCTTGCCTTAACTTCAACTTAAAAGGATAATTTCTTTCTTTCTTTTTTTTTTTTTTTTTCCTTTTTCAGACAGAGTCCCACTCTGTCGTGTAGGCTGGAGTGCAGTGGCACGATCTCGGCTCACTGCAACCTCTGCCTCCTGAGTTCAAGTGAACACATCTGGCTAAATTTTGTATTTTTAGTAAAGACAGGGTTTTACCATGTTGGCCAGGCTGCTCTCAATCTCCTGACCTCAAGTGATCCACCCACCTCAGCCTCCCAAAGTGCTGGGATTACAGGCATGAGCCACCACATCCAGCCAAACGGATAATTTCTTGATAAAAATGTCAAAATCCCTACCTACCTCACGAAATCTGTCTAAATGTTAGAAATGTCATCAAAACCCCCTCTGCACTTGATCACACTGATCTGCTGCTTGTCTCTGTGACTAACTTCTCTAAAGTGACTAATTTTCTGGTGACCTATGACAAAAAATCCACAGGTATAACCTATAGGGTCAGATTTGCTGGTGGAGGATCATTAGTTCCCTGTTTTCCATTAACATCCCCTGCAAAGACACTTGCGTTAACAGCTATAAAACTGAGGATAAAGGGGCCTATGCCCACAGAAGCCAGACATTGGCTAACGCAGACACGGAAATCACCTGTTTACTTGACACACCTACTTTCCACTTACTGTTTTCTATCCTCTGGTCCAGGAGAGATACACTGATACGTTCTCAAACTGTAGATCTACATGATTATGTCAAGATTTAAATAAAAAGAATCTAGTATACCTTCAAGGACTGCCCTCTTTCCTATCAATTTGTAAGTTAGATAACTCCTTCTAGACTCCTCTATACTCTGACTCCTACTCTGACCAAGTCCTAAGTAAAATTCCTCAAACTGAGAACTTAAATGTTAACATATCCTGTATTCTATGTGCCTCCTCAGGATATATCTTTGTCTATAAAACAGTCAGCCAGCCCTGGGACTATGAATGCCTTGACAGTTGATACCCAAAAGACATCTGTTTACTAGGGTACTTAGTCACTCCTTTTCTCTATGACATTAATGATGCTAGGCATTAGATTAACACCATAAAACTGTTCACACAAGATCTAGGCTAAATCTCCTCCCAGGTAAATATTTACCAGGTGGCCCACCAGATGGTGTAGGATATTTCTTTAGACAAACTCTGTTGCCATAGTGGGGAGTTGCTTCTCATAAATATGATTTAAAAGCTTCGTATCACCCTGAAAAATCTTGCCAAGGAGACCACAATGGCCGGGGCGGCTCAACAGAGAGAGCCAGGTGCTTTGGCTAAAGTAATATTAGATAATAAAATTACTCAGATTATATACTGGCTAAACAAAGAGGTGTTTATGCTTTAATACATCATGCCGTCTTTACATTAATACTTCTAAAAAAGTTGAGACCTACCCAAATAACAATAGACCAAAAGCCACTTGACTCCATCTAGTGTTCTGTAACACACCTGGATATAATATGTAAACAACGTATTTTCTTCAGGAATAAGATCTATTTTTGAGGGTAGCAGTAAGAGTGCTACTACTAGACTAAAAATTATATTTGTGTATGTGTTGAGATTTCTCTCCCTTCTCTCAAGGTCTCTACCTGCCCTGTATCTTGTCTTTTTAAATCAAGTCCCCCTGCTCATGAAATAATTATTAAATATCAAAAGAATTCCCTGACCCACCTGTTTGACCTCACCCCGGACCCATGAATATTTGCAATTAATTATGAAACAGTTTTATTCCTCAGACACAGACCTATGTCCCTTCTCAACAAAAAGTACCTAGAGTGGACACTCAATTCCTTCAAGATTGAGAACTAAACTAAACAAAAAGGGAGGGATTTATAACTGCAGGATTAGCCCAAACTGGGTCTATTATGTGGATAACAAAATGTTGAGTTAGATTGTAGGCACAACAGAGCCAAAAGCTTTGACCTTGAACAACACCTGGAACAAATGATTCCTCCCTTCGGAACCAAGAAGACAGGAAGATACCTGGAACCTAGATGCCAAAACTCTTTCAGAAGCAATGGGTTCATTGGATGGGAAGATCTGGGCTCAAATCTACCTCAGCCTACTTTACCATAAATGGTTAAATCTGAAGCCCTCCAATCAGACCCTATCAACCAAGTATTACTAAATCCTTTCTGTCAGTTCCTTAAAAATTTGTCCAAGACCCCAAATCAGGAAGACAGATTTGAGCCGGCTCCTTGCTGACCAGTTTTGCAGTAAAACCTTTCTTTTCTCAAAAGCTGGTGCCATGGTTATTGGCTTCTGAGCATATCAGACAGCAAACCCATTTACTTGATAGCGCTACCACAAGGTTAGTGTCTAACAAAGAAGGCTCTGGAGAGAGAGGGCCTGGGTTTAAATATGGGTTCTGCCACGTAAGCTCATTTTAGGCAAGTAAGTTAACTGTGAATGCTTCAGTTTTACTCTCTGTAAGTTGTACTAATAAAAGTATGAACCTTATGGATTTGCTGTGAAGATTAAATGAATTAATGTGTTAAGTTACAACTGCACAGTGTATAGTAATCACTCACTCAGGCTCAGTTTTCAGAATGGTCAGCTAGTAGTAGCAGTCTTGCTGCTACCACCATTAGTTATTATTGAGTCTTATTCTTGTGCTAGGGATTGTGTCAGGCAATTTACATACATTTTCTCAACTAAATAAAACCTCTTGGAGCCATGTGTGACTATTTCCATTTTTATAGACTAGGAAACTGTTTTAGAGAGGTTAAGTAACATGGCAAAACTAGATGGTGACCAGATCAGTCCAGTTCTAAAATATATACTTTCAACTAGTAATAATTTTTCAAATATTCTATACCTTGCATTTTTTCCTTTTACTTTTTAAAGTTTGGCTGGAGCCTTCTTCAGAAATTATTTTCATTTTACTCTAATTCCCAAAACTAAAACCACACTTAGCATGCTACCTTCAATGACCTGAAATTCAAAATATCTTTTATTGCCAGGTATCGTTGACTAGCTCTGTTTATTTTTTTTTTCTGAAAACCTTGAGCACTCTTATAACAAGTGGCTTACTCAAACCCAGTTCTTTTATCTCAGAATTGGTGGATCTCTTTTCATGAGTGGTTTCTGTAAAATCCTTTCTTTGTCCTCTTCTAGGTTCTATCCTTTGGTTGTCCTGCTTCTTATTTCTAAACTGATTTCCTTCAGCATTTAGTATATCTTGAATGATTACAAACAGTTCATTATGCTGAATCATCCTTGAAACTTCATTGGTATCTTCTTAGAAGAATGATGATATTGTCAACTGAAAATGAGGAGGTTCAAATTTGGAAGGGAGAGCTTTATTTCTCATAAAGGGTTGCAGCCTGCAGTGTGGCCTTTCTGAGAGGCTGGGAAGCACAGCCTCTGGCCAGAAGCCAGAAACAGACACATCTAAGGAGTGGCAAAGGGAAAAGAAATACATACTGAGTGGAATGGCCAAATATAGATATTCAATAAGCTATAGGAGGAGTCATGAACATTAATAAAGGGAAAAACACGTGCATCACAATTGAGTTTCCTGCCCCTTCATGGGACCCCTGTAAAAAAAAGAAAAGAAAAAGGCCATGTTAGCATGATCTGGGGGTGGAGTTTTCAGCTCTCTGATATCAAAAGGTGAAGCAAAGGATATCAAAAGCCTCACTACACGTCCTCCATAGACTGGCCACAAACACCGTTTGGTGGCCTCTTACCAGGCAAAAAGGAGGGACAGCATCAGACTTTCTGTTGCTTTTAGCAGTGGAGTCTTTTGAAAGGGCTGGTTTGTGTTTAGCCTTTAGGCAAGAAAACCTCATCACAGCTCCAAGGGAGAGGTATAATAAGGTGTGTCTGACCCCTCCATCCTATCCTGGCCAAGAACTCAATGTTCAAGGTTACTCTGGGGTGTCCTTGTCCTAGAGATGGTTCTTTCTGTCAGTTGGTGGGTATAGGATTTTATTTTTTGCTCATAATATAATTCTGAAGAATTATGTCTTCATAAATACATTTCTGTTTTAAGTAAATATTTCATCCAACTGAACACATTTTTGTTTTAGCAATTTCTCTTCCTATTGGCTACTCGTCTGCTTCCAATGGAGGGAATAATTTTAGGGAATGTAATTCTTGGAGTGATCCTGTAGTTAAATATGTAATATAATATTCTCCCACCTGCTTCTTTTTGTGTAGCTGCCTCCTTGCTGGGATGGTGCTGGTGCGTATGTTTATGTGTGTGAATCTGGGAGTAAGTTCACTTGAGGTTACGGTCTGAGATGGGAAAAATAATACGCTACTTGAGCCTTGTTATAAATAGAATAAATTCCAAATTGAAATTTCCTCAAGGGGTTTACTTCCTATGATCCTTTGTCTTTCCCTTCCTCTAGGAGCAGGATGTGGTGTATTCCTGTGGCTTAGCAGAGGCGAAGACCCACCCTGATGGCCCATTGAGTGGCAGTGAGGCGATTTGCCAAGGGAATAGCTCCCCACTGAGGCCAGAGATTGTTGTGAAGCCCCTCATTGGAAGTCCCTGAAGTTGAGAGGCATGACAGTCATAGAAATTAGCCAACGTAGAAGTGTAAACCCACTGCATCTGCCCTTATATATGGCATCATCAGAGTAAGGGTATTTTTATTCCTGTGTTACTCTTCAGCATTTTCCACAGAGATTTTCTTCATCAGCCTCCTATTTTAACTTGCTTAGCAATAGGGCCCACTCTTAACTAGGGCAGGGGGATGAGACCTAAGACATGAGATAGTTAATAAATAATTCCGGGGTAGGTAGGAGATGGTGAGGCGTAAGTGCAGGGTCACTTCCATAAAGGCATATTTGGGTCTTTCATATTATTGAACAAATATACATCTATGTGGACCATAGTACTAGACTCTGGGATACAAGCATGAATAACAAAAAGAAGGTCTCTTCTCCCATAGGGGCTTATAATTCTGTATTCTATATATCATTCCTAGTCCTACTACTGCAGTTACAAAGGTAGAAAGACATACAGTCCCATCTTTCAAAGACCATACTTGCCTAGAAGGAGTCAGACATGACCAAAAAGCCATAATATAGTAACAGACTTTAAATTGTTGTAAGCACATAGGAAGAGAAACCTCTACATCTCCCCGGGAAGAAAGGACTTCACAGAGGTAGTGTGAGTTTCGGTAAGAATTTTAGGAAAATAATTTCCTGGTAGACTAGGCTGGGGGACCAGCCTGTGCAACATCTAAGAGAATATGATATTTTTGGAGTTTGCAAAGAGTTCAGCAAAGCTGGAGAGTATCGTTAAGAGACGTGAATGGCTGAAGAGGAGCATAAATTTCCAGATAGGATTAGGATGTGTTCTCTCTCAATGCCTTTCTGAGACAGTATTTTCTACCCACCGGTTTCCCAGTGCCCAGGCCAACCCCATTGACTAATATAATGGATTTGATGAGTAAGTTTACTAATATTGAACTACCCTTACCATCCTGGAGCAAACACCAATTTGTAGATTATTTTCTAGTGTCATTGTTTGATTCTCTATTATTGAATACTTTTTTATCAATACTAATCAGTGATGTTAGTCTATAGATTTTTTTTTTTTTTGAGACAGAGTCTCGCTCTGTTGCCCAGGCTGGAATGCAGTGGCGCAATCTTGGCTCACTAAAACCTCTGCCTCCCAGGTTCAAGCAATTCTCCTGCCTCAGTCTCCTGAGTAGCTGGGACTACAGGCACGTGCTGCCACACCCGGCTAATTTTTTGTATTTTTAGTAGAGACGGGGTTTCACTGTGTTAGCCAGGATGGTCTTGATCTCCTGACCTCGTGATCTACCCCGACTCGGCCTCCCACAGTGTTGGGATTACTGGCATGAGCCACCATGCCTGGTCAGTCTATAGATTTTTTTTTTTTTTAAGGTGCAGTTTTGTTGAGTTTTGGTATAAATATTAAGCTAATGTCATGAAAATAATTTAGAAATGTCCCCTACTGTTCTATACTTTGCAATGTTTCAGGTATTCTCCAAGTCCCTGATTTCAAAATGTGTGGAAAAAAACCCCTGTAAGAAACTATATGAGACTGGCACTTTTCTGTAAGGAAATTCTATTACAAATTTATTTATTTATTTTGTAGCCATTGTTTTCTTTAGGCTTTTTATCCATATTAGGGTCAGTTTTGTTAAATTTTATCTTCCTAAAATGTGAGCCACTTCATTTAGGCTTTTAGGTTGTTTGCAGAGAATTATACAAAATATTGTTTTTAAAAATAGACTTTATCATAATACTTCCCTTTGTCACTTCTGTTTTAGTATATTTGTCCTCTCTGTCTTTTGGCTGGCAAGTGGTTTTCTATTTTTTCCAAACAAGTATCTCATTTGTTTATTTCTTAGTTCTATGATTAAAAAATTTTCTACCTTATTAACTTCTGCTTTCATGTTGATCAGTTCCGTCCTGTTCAGGATAAAAGTCTGAAATGAGTCTTATGGGGCTAAAAATCAAGGTGTCAGCAGGTGGTGTTCCTTTTGTAGGCTTTATGGGAGAATCCATTTCTTTGCCTTTTCCAGCTTCTAGGTACCATCTGCACTACTGGGCTCAGGGCCCTTCCTCCATCTTCAAAGTTTGTCTGTCATTCTGATCTCTACTTCCATTGTCACATAGCTTTTTTCTGGCTTGCATCCTCTTGCCTCACTCTTACTGTATGCACCAGACATAGTACTAGATTCTGGGATACAAGCATGAACAAGAAATAAAGGTTTCTGCTCCCATTGGGCTTATAATTCTGTATCCAATATATTGTACAAGTTATACATACTAGATTTACAAAGGTAAACAAACATATAGTCCAATCCCTCAAAAACCATACTAGTCTAGGAAGAGTCAGACATGACCATCAATATCATAACATAGTGATAGAAGTTGAAGTTTCTTTAATTTGTTATAAACACGTAAAGAAAGAAACCTCCATATCTGTCTGGGAAAAGAGAGAGGGCTTCACAGAGGTGGTGTGGTTTTAGGTAAGATTTTTTAGGAAAGGATGTGATGATATTGGGCCCACTCAGCTAATCAAGGAAAACCTCATATTTCAAGATCCTTAATCACATCTGCAAAATCATTTCAGCAACGTAAGGGTACATATTCACAATTTTTAAGGATTCAGATCTGAACATTTTGGGAGATGATTATTCAGTCTACCACAATGTGAAAATCTCCAAATAATTGCAGCAATACTTTTGAGAGAGAAATGTTTAGACCGCTGAGATCATATCTTAGCTAGGAAGGCAAGACCTGATACAGCCCTGGTTTATTCAATAAATATTTATACAGCACCTACTTTATTCAGAGCCTGTAATACTGTTGAAGATACAAAAATTAAAACTTTGGACATGGTCCTTGGCCTCATTGAGCATACTTTGTATTAATGATTTTAAAAACTATCATAATAAGTTAAACAATGAAGTGTGTGATACACTATGATTGTAGAAGCTCTGGGTACCATGTGGTATTTACCACAGTCAGAGACTCAGGCATGATGGTTATGCCATTTAAACATGAAGGATTAGGAGTACAGATAAATAAGGAGAGAAAGATTATTCTAGGTAGTGTGAACAGCATGTGTAAAGGCTCAGGAGTGAGTGAGAAAGTGCATATGGAGCTTTGGGAGAGCTGAGGGATTATGAATATTATTAAAGCATAAGTATGCAAAAAGTGGGTAAAGAGTAGGTGAATTTCACAAGACCGGATAGGTATGCAAGGGCCAAATCATGGATGGTTATAAGAATTTGTAGTTTGGAAGATTTTTTTTTTTTCACAAAAATAACTTATAGGCTAACATTTACATATAAAGAAGACTAGTAATAACCCTAAAGTCAATGGAAAGGAATTGTTTTCTGTTGCAGAGAATGAACTGAGTTAGAATAGAGAGTAAGACATCAGGTAGGTGGATATTTGGAAGGTGTTGAAGTAGTTCAGGTGAAAGACAGCGGTTGCCTGAGCTAAGACAGTATTGGTTGGGATAGAAAATGGTAGTCGAATCTGAGAGGTTTTAATAAACAGAAACGTTAAAGATGTGGTTATGCACCAATGTGGAAGAAGAGTGTGACAGGAGGTGCAGATATTCTGGGGACTCTAGCTAAAGCAATTGAGTGAATGCTTGTACCACTTAGCGATCCCAGTGACGCAGAAGATGCATGTCACAACATGCCTTAGGGTGGATTATCGTCTCAAGAAGCGAAAGAGCCAGAACTGGGACCAGGATGAGGAAAGGCATTGCAATGAATGTGTTTGGGGCCTGAAAAGGGGATATCTTGTCTGAGGAGCAATAAACCTGAAAGGGCAGAGTAAGGATCTTAATACACATAATTTAATCTCAGAAATAGAAAATGATGCCATCTGAACTGGCCATAGACTTAGGAAAGTTTTCTTGACTTCTGTACCCACTAGTACAGCACAAGGAGATACGGGAAATATTGTCTTTTGAAATCTGATGCAAGGTTGCTGCTCAGATCAGACTTCACACACACAAAAATCTCATGTTAAAGGTTCTGGAAAGCTCTATTCTCTCCTTCTGTGAAAGAGGTTCTTTCTCAGAATAGGGTGGAGCCTCATGTGGGTGGGCACTCCTCCCTTTGAGACTGCCATTGTGTGCGGTAAGCACATGCCTGTGCAGTGCTGTGGAGTGAGGGCACAAGGACACAGGGACATCTGACAGGGCTTTGCAGATTTCAGAGCCAAAGGGAACTTCTATTTTTTGCCGGGAAATATTTTCAACAGGGATATGTCTCTAATCAACAATGTCAATGCTAACTGAATAATGAATCAGCTCTAATTCCAACCCTGGTTCTTGTAGAAACCAGTATGAAATTATGGCACATATCCTGAGAACTCCTTGCTTGTCTCTACAATCAGGTGTCTGGGAGTCTAGGTGATGTCAGCTTCTATGAGCTGAGGGGACAGAAGATAGAGAGAAAGCTGAGGAGAGAGCCTGATGCTGCAGTGTCCAGGAAGGAACCTGGGCTGTGGCCAGGCAAGCTCAGAATAAGAATTTCCCAAATGTTTCCAAGACTCACTGCCCCCAGGAAACAAAAGTACATGCAAGGGAGGAATATCCAGCTATGGTAGAATGAAGAGGTCAGCAAAGCTACCCATAAAATAAGTATAAAACTCAAACAATTCTCATCAAAAGGCAGGAATTTTCTTTTTCCTTAGGAGTACAAGCTATTTGTTTCTGTATCCAGAGTAAGGCACACATGTTTTCGTGGGTTTCTGTGGGCTGTGAACAGTAATTTGAATTTAAATTTTATGCAAACACTTGTTTAATGCACATTTCAGTATAAGCCAAAATTACTATAGTTTTGTTACTACAAAAAATTTTATATTATACCACTATATAAGCTTAGTTAAAAGCTATCTCATTTCTTTTTTATTTATTTAAAATGGACAAATATAAATTATATATATTTATGGTATACAATGTGATATTGTGACATTTTGATATATGTATACATTGTGGAATAATTAAATCAAGCTAATTAACATATGCATCACCTCACATACTTATTTTGTTTTGTCTTTTTTTTTGTAGGAACATTTAAAATCCACATTTTTAGCAATTTTCAAGAGTACGTATATTATTAACTCTAGTAATCATGCTGCATAATAGATCTCTTGAACTTCTTTCTGTCTGATTAAAACATGTACCCTTTGACCAACATTTCCCTATTTCCCATGCCTCCTTTCCTTAAACCCCATCGCGGTGCTTGCCAATTACCCTTCTACTCTCTGCTTCTGTGGGTTCGACTTTGTTGGATTCCATGAATAAGTGAGGCCATGCATTATTTGTCTTTCTGTGCCTGGATTTTTTTCACTTAGCATAATGTCTCCAGGTCCAAACATGTTGTTGCAAATTATATGATTTCCTTTTTCTGTAGGCTGAGTAGTATTCCATTTTCTCTCTCTCTCTCTGTGTGTGTGTGTATGTGTGTGTATGTGTATGTATACACATACATATATAGAGAGAATATATATACACACACATATACAGAATATATATTATATATTCTTCATCTAGTCATCCGTTGGTGGAAACCTAGGTTAATTCTGTATTTTGGCTATGTGAATAATGCTTCAAGGAATATAAGAGTGCATATATTTCTTCAACATACAAATTTCATATCTTTTGGATTTGTATCTAGAACTGGAATTGCTAGATTATATGGTAGTTCTATTTTTAATTTTCTGAGGAACCTCTATACTGTTTGTCAAAATGACTGTACTAATTGACATTTTGTATTAGTCAGGGTTCTCTAAAGGGACAGAACTAATAGGATAGATGAAGAGGAGTTTATTAAAGAGTATTTACTCACACAAGCACAAGGTAAAGTCCCACAATAGGTCTTCTGCAAGCTGAGGAGCCAGGAAGCCAGTATGAGTCCCAAAACATCAAAAGTAGGGAAGTTGAGAGTGCAACCTTCATTCTGTGGCTGAAGGTCCAAGAGCCCCTGGCAAATCACTGGTTTAAGTCCAAGAGTCCAAAAACTGAAGAACTTTGAATCTGATGTTTGAGAGCAGGAATCATCCAGCTTGGGAGAAAGATGAAGGCCAGAAGACTTAGCCAGTCCTTCCACATTCTTCTGCTTTTATTCTACCCGTGCTGGCAGCTGATTAGATTGTGCTCACCCAGATTGAGGGTGGTCTGCCTTTCCCAGTACACTGATTCAAATGTTAATCTCCTTTGGCAACACCATCATAGACACACCCAGGAACAGTAGTTTGCATCCTTCAGTCCAACCAAGTTGACACACAGTATTAACCATCACACATTTCTACCAACAATGTACATGCTTCCCTTTTCTCCACATTTTTATCAATGCTTGTTATCCTTTGTCTTTGTAGTATTAGCCAATGTAACAGTTGTGAAGTGATATCTCATTGTGGCTTTAATTTATATTTCTCTGATAATTAGCAATGATGAACATTTCTTCATTTGTATGCTTTCTCTTGAGAAATGTCTATTCAGGTCATTTGGCTATATATTAATTGGGTTGTTTTCTTGATAATGAGTTATTTGAGTTTCTTACATATTTTGGATATTAATCCTTTTTCAGATGTGTGGTTTGCAAATATTTTCTCCCATTTTGTAGCTTGTCTTTTTATTCTGTTTATTATTTCCTTTCCTTTCCTGTGCAGAAGCTTTTTAGTTTGATGTAATCCCACTTGTCTATTTTGGCTTTTGTTGCTTGTGCTTTTGCAGTAATATCTAAAAATTATTTGCCAAGACTAGTATTAAGAAACATTTCCCCTATGTTTTCTAATAATATTTTAAAGATTTCAGGTCTTATGCTTATGTCTTTAATTCATTTTGAGTTGATTTTATGTTGTAAAATAGAAAAACCAAAATCCAACTATATTCTGACTATGGGAAAATCACTTTAGATTTTATTTTTAGACACAAATATATTGGAAGTAAAGTATGGAAAAGCATATGTCATATAAGTAGTAACCACAAAAGCTTGAGTGGCTATATTAATATCAGAGAAATACATTTTAAAATACATTTTAAAGCAAAAATTATTATTAGAGAAAAACAAACACTTCATAATGTTTAAAGTTTCAACCTATATATGTATATCAAATGCTATAAAAATATATACAAAATATATATTCCTTCTATGTGTGTTTGTAGGTATGTATTTTTTATATTTATTCACACATATATTTATTCTTTAAGGTGCTTTTAATTTCTTACTATGGATTTTAGTTACTATCAATGTCATTTTCTCTCAGCCTGATGACTTCCTTTAATATTTCTTGTAAGACAGGTCTGCTAACCACAAAGTCCTGTAGCCTTGCTTATCTGGGAATGTCTTTATTTCATTTTCATTTATAGAGGATAGTTTTTCTGGGTATAGAATTTTGGGTGGAATTTTTTTT
Source organism: Macaca nemestrina (assembly GCF_043159975.1). Taxonomy (NCBI): domain Eukaryota; kingdom Metazoa; phylum Chordata; class Mammalia; order Primates; family Cercopithecidae; genus Macaca; species Macaca nemestrina. Next base: position 16,211,039 of record NC_092128.1, read on the forward strand.
CCTTTCAGTGCCTCTCCATTATCTTCTGATCTCCATTGTTTCTGATTTAAAGTCAGAAACAATGACTTCTGATTTAAAGTCAGATTAATTCTATTGTTCTTCTCTTTCACATGATGAGTCATTTTTCTCTTGTTGAGAAAAAATACTGATTTCAATATATTATTTGCAGAATTTTGACTTTCTGAGGTTTAACTATAATGTATCTAGACATAGATATCTTTGTGTTTACTCTGTTTGAGAGATGTTAAACTTCTAGGTTCTCTTGATTAATGTTTTTTAACAAATTTGAGAAGTTTGTGGCCATTTTTTTTTTAATCTTTCTCTCACTTCTCTCTTTCTGAGACTCCAATTTTACATATGTGGGTATGCTTGATGGTATCCCACAAATCTCTAAGTTTAGTTACTTTTAGTGCAGAAACCATGTGCCTGTACAGCACTGTGGAGTAAGTCCTGGAGCCTGACTACAGAGTCTCAAAATACATAAAGTAAAAATGACAGAAATGAAACAAAAATAAACATATCAAAATTATAGTTGGTGATTTAAATCCTTCAGTCTGAAAAATTGATTACACCAACTAGACAGAAAGTAAATAAGGGTTAAAGAGACCTGAAAAACACTACTAAACTATTTGACTTAATTGATGATTTTAGAACACTCTATTCAGCAACAGCAGAATGTACAGTTTTCAAGTGCTCATAGAGTATTTCCCCATATAGATTATATATTAAATAATAACATACAGGTAAGAGGATTAAAATAACTCAAAGTATATTCTCTCATCACAGAGGGATTTAATTAGAAATAAACAACAGAAAGAAGCTGAAAAAATCACATATATTTGGAAATTAAACACCACACTCCTAAATAACTTGTGGGCTTCAGAAGGAATTTCTAGAGTAATTATGCTTTTAACTAAAAAACCAAAACTATATCAATGTACATGGAATGCAGCCATGATTAAAGGGAAATGTATAGCTTTAAATAACTACATCAGGAAAACAACCACAAAAGTTTCCATCATAATCTAAACTTCTACCTAAAGACACTGGAAAAATAAGAGAAAAGTCAACCAAAAGTAAACATAAGGAAGAAATAATAAAGATCAAATTAAAAATCAATTCAATAGAGAATAGTAAAACAATAGAGAAAATCAATGGAACTACAACCTGGTTACTTGAAATGCTATAAAATTGATAATGCTTTAGTCATACTGAACAAGATAAAAAGCAAGAAAATAAAAATTGCAACATCAGGAGTGAAAATGAAGAATACAATTACTAACCCTATAGAAATATATGGAAATGTTATGAACAACACTATGTCAATGAATTTGACAGCTTGGATGAAGCAGACATATTCCTAGAAAGACATAAGAGTAACTTGAGAAAAAAAGAAAGCCACATGTCTGGATAGACATATTACAAGTAAAGAAGTATTTTAGAAAAATAACACCTTACAGAGCAGAGGTCAGCAAAATTTTTCTGTAAGGAGCTAGATAGTAAATATTTCGGGCCATATGCAACCTCTGTCAGTTCTTTTTCTCCTATTCCTCCTCTTCCATCTTCTAACAGTTTAAAAGCATAAAATTTATTCTTAGTTTGTGAGTCATACAAATACAGGCCATGGCTTGATTTTAACATGTGAGCAATAGTCTGTGAGTCCATGTCATAGAGAAAAGCTCAGGACTAGCTGACTTTACTGGTAAATTCCATCAAATATTTAAATAATAATACCACTCCTACAAAAAATAACTTTCACAAAATAAAGAATAAGATTATTCCTAAATTTATCCCAGTTCAGTCCACAATTTCCTAATCCAGCCTAACAGGTCAGAATTACTTTGATACTAAATAAAAAGAAATCACAAGAAAACTACAAACTAGTATGTCTATGGTCTCCATAAAATATTAGCAAACCTCATTTAGCAATATGTGAAAAGATTATATAATTAGCAATATGTGAGAAGATTATATACTATGACCAAGTGGGATTTATCCCACCAGGTCAAGATTGGCTTGACATCCAAAATCAGAGACTCTGTGACTTTACTTTTTGGTAACCTCAAAACAGAGATTTCACATCTGAGCTCAGCACCCAAGGCCTCACAGCAGTCTATGCTTTTGTGAAATATCAATCAATCTATTCAAGGTCCCAGGGTCTGATCTCATGTGGATGGAGAACACTTCCCTGAGATTCAGCATATCCAAGACAGAAGAATCATCTCTCTGTAGGATAGTCTCCCAATGGTTAGGGTAGCCTCCAAAGAGATTTAGGGCTGAATCCAGGGACATTGTTGAAGACTATTATTTGCCAAATTTGGAGGCTTTTCTCTTCCTTAGGCCTCATGCAGATTTAGCTAAAATTAAATTTATTTAGAGGGAGATTAGTGAAAATAATCATTAATCACTTATTTCAAATGAAAATAAAAATGTATTCCAAGTTTAAAGTCATAGATTGAGGAACTAAAGTCATCAGGTGCAGGACTGGGGTCAGGGAAGGGCAGGAACTTTGTGTGGCTGTGTATGAAGGAACAAGTTTAACATGAAGAAGGAACCATGAACCAGAGATAAAGACAGCCTGTGCAGAAAGTCAGAGGATCCTTTTCCTGTTTCTTAGCTGACAAAGATTTTCTTCAGCTAGCCATAAGGCAACTGTCAAATATCATCACATTTAACTTGAAGGATAAAATTTGTGCAAGCTCAATTGAACAGCAACAACTAGATGCAAGGAAGAAGTCAGCCAGGATGACTGCAGGGCTGGGTCATTTCTCAGCTTGTCAGAGACTGAGCCAGAGATAGTCTTTAGTCCAGATTGTTACTTAAAGCACACTGGTCCCTCAAGGCTGAGGAGTCTGGGACGATTTGCAGGGGTTTCTGTAGTTTAAGATGAGGTTTCTGAAGGCAAGATGTCCTCACCTTAGAGGCGACCCTTTCTGTGCAGAGTGTCAGTATCCATGTAGCACTGTGTATTCACTGCTGGCACAGAGGTACTGAGAGGTGTGTGAGGGGCTGGCAGACTCCAGGGTCAGGGGAAAATGCTCTATCCTTAGTCTGGAGACTGTTGACTCAGAGGAAAAATCTCCCCTCTCTGTGGAATTAACCCCATAGGAATAGTGGATGAGGTGTAATTCCATTCCTGGATCTTGTTGATACCAGTACATTTTGTCATGGCCCATGGTTTGAGAACATTCCAGAGTGATCTTCTTTCCTGTCCCTATAACACGGTGTCTTGGGTTCTGGTAGATATCAGCTTCCATAAGGCCTATGGGAAGAGACAGAAATTGGCAACAGAGTTCACAATGAACTTTGAGGCTGAGCCAGGCACAAACCCAACACAGAGGAAGTGTTCCTTCTAGATTTTGGAAGGAACTGTGTCTATGACTTACCTGCCCCCAGAAAATAAAAGGCCATGTGGCAGAGGAGCCTGATAGTCATGGCACAGAGTTGGGGCTGGAGAGGATGTCTCCCAGGAGTGGGGAAGCAGGATGGGCTCTTGATAAAGTCATTGTGTGTGTGTGATGACACAGCCCTTGCAAACTTCCTGGGTCCCACTGCCATCCTATTGAAACAGTTTCATCTGTATCCTTTTAACCCATCAAATGACTAATATTTTTTTCACTTCCCTCATCCAAAGTAGGCTTGATGCTTTGCTTATCTTAACTAAAGTCTTTAATATTCTTACAAAACATTCTATTGCAACTGTTTTATAAGCTATGAACATAAAAACTACATAGCTTTGAATGCCTATAATAGCGGGATTTTACCTGATTAAAAAGGTTGGGAAAGGAAGTGGCATTTGAGTTGAGTTCTGAAGGATGAACAGGAATGAACTCTGCAAACCCAAGAGAGAAGAACATGCAGAAGAGGGAACCAGTGAACAACGTGACTTGATCAGACAAGGAATAGGAGAACTTGTGAGCATTAATTGGGGCAATCTGTTTATACAGACACATGTAAAGAGCTTGGAGCAGTAACTGGAATTCATTGAGTCCTCAGAAAATATGGTGTTATTGTTGTGTGATAATAACTTTCTCAGTCTCATTTTTCACTGACTTGGTATTCAGGCTTTATCAACTTAATCAGCTGAGCCTTTGCCTAGGATGATTTTAGGCCATCTGCCTTTTAATTGCACTATCAATCATGACAGAACAGAAAATACAATCCAATACATGCTTTGGTAATATTGCTAAAAATTGTTTGGGTGCTGCTGCAGTAAACAATGTCTAAACCAAGTGTCATTCTCCCTCCGCCCTTTCCCCCATTTCTTCTTAACAGAAAAGTCTTTGGTTTTGATTGTGAGATACAAAGATTAATCCCAGAATTTCTCCCAGCTTTGTCCACTTCCTTTGCCCTAGTTCACTGAGATCTACTGTTGGTATTTACTAAAATTTTTGTTCACATGATGCTGATATGGGGTTTGGGTTTTTACGATTATATCTCTAGTGTTTGAACACCATGTCTTCAAGTCTGTATGTATTTACATGTAATACTTGTGGGCCCCTGCTTACTCTTCCTCTGTCATGTGTCATGAAGGAATATAACAGTTTTGATTTACCAAACCCTGAAATACTCTATCCTATCAGTGGCTCCTTTAAGATAAAAGTAATCAGTAAAATCATTCATGAGATTTGGCCTTAGACTTTACTATGAAATCTGGTCTTAATAGTAAGTGCTGAGAACAGAAAAAATAAATGGAATTTTACTGCCCCCTGCTGAAAAAAAGGTGTTAGAGGTTTGGGGAAATTCTGACAAATTTTAAAGAAACAGGAAAGAGGGAGGCTCCCAGTTGTTTTCAGTGTGAGATGACTTAAGGATGAGTGATGAGTTGATGAAAGTCTTCGGCAGTGACTGGATGTAAAATCTATACCTCACAGTAGAAGTAACTAAGAAAGGAAAGAAGAGAAGTGCTCAACCTGGGGTTGGAAGTAGATATGAGAGAGTCTCAGGTCCTAGTCAGATGAAGTGGTATTCGAAGGCAGAGGTAGCTATCCACTCCTTGCTGCCCAGTGCAGGAATAACTCATGCATAGCTTGCCTTTTATTGATGAAAATACTTTCCCCAAAGACTACCATTCTGGTTTAGGTAGGGAAGTCTCTGGAGAAGGTGCTGGGAATTGCTAAGTGTGAATTACAAAGACAAACATTATTATATATAATTCTTGTATATATCTCTATACATTTTTGTTCTAGTAAAACACCCTTTCTCAATGGAGGCTTCTTGATTCTCAGGACTTTGTAGTCCTTCCAGTGTCCATGAAGTTTGCATAGGGAAGAGATACCAAGAAAGACAAGAGACAAAATGCAGTCTTAATATTCATCTAGGAGGGAAAGATCTGGAACCAGAATGTGGCCATGCTAAATTAAGACTTCATATTATGGCAAAGGACTCACCTGTCTTCAGACAAGGCAGGAGGGAGAAAGGCTGAGGGTTCTGTAATAATAAAACTAGGACTGCAGGCATAAACTTAACTTGTTAAATATTCTAATTAGAATATATTATAGACTCACTTCAATATATGAGTATATAAATTTGTGTTAACAATTAAAACAGAATATTTCATATATTTTCATATATATACATTATTCTTTGCATGTCTTCTTTCTCAAAACTGATTCCATTAAGAAAAACAGCTTTGATTTCCCCGAACATTCTCCCATGTATGTTTGAGATTATGTCACTTCACCCTAGTTCTCAATCATGTATTACCATCAGATATTAATACCAGACAATAATTGTTACATAAGTCTGTATACATTTTTTGTCCAGTAAAACCCCCTCTCTCATTTCCAGCCTTCTCTTAACCAAACATAATTTCTTTGTTTTAAAGAGACTTGTAGATGGGAGGTGTGGAGGACTTAAATACACATGTACCAGACCTGGATTGCAACGGTCTGAACTCAGATCACGTAGGACTTTAATCGTTGAACATACGAACCCTTGATAGCAGTTACCTCATTAGGATGTCCTGATCTAACATCGAGGTCGTAAACCCTATTGTTGATATGGACTCTAGAATAGGACTGCGCCGTTATCCCTAGGGTAACTTGTTCCGTTGATCAAATTGTTGGGTCAATATATGTATGGTAATTTGCTTAAACTGGTTTAGTATCTTAGCATAGGTTGCTCAAAGGTTAAATTATGCTCCGAGGTCACCCCAAACAAAATTTTTAATACAGGGACAGTAGTTTAAGGCCTGTGGGCTTATTTAAGCTTTGTTTGCATTAATAAATTAAAGCTCCATAGGGTCTTCTCGTCTTATTTATTCATGTACGCCTCTTCATGGGCAGATCAGTTTCACTGGTTGGAAGTAAGAGTTGAACCCTCATGGGGCCATTCATACAAGTCCCTATTTAAGGAACAAGTGATTATGCTACCTTTGCATGGTCAGGGTACCGCGGAGGTTGAACATATGTCACTGGGCAGGTGGTGCCTCTAATACTAATAATGCTAGAGGTGATGTTTTTGGTAAACAGGCAGGGTAAAATTTGCTGAGTTCCTTTTCCTTTTTTTAACCTTTCCTTAGAGCGTGGCTGTGTTGGATTAACAGTATAGGTAATAACAAATTTGTTTGGTTGTTTATTAATATTAGGCTGTTAATTGTCAGTGGGTTATTCTGGTCTGATGTAGGCTTATGCAGTGGAGAATATTTCATGTTACTTATATTAACATTATTGCTTCTATAAAATAATAGATTAGTCCAATATGGTGTTAGGAGTTCAGTGGTGTGATTAGAATTTAGAGTGGTTGGATGTTGAGCTTGAACACTTTCTTAATTGATGACTGCTTTTGGGCCGACTATGGGGATAATGTTTTTTACTCTCTATGTGAAGGTTGTTTCCGAATGTCTAAAGAGCTGTCCCTCTTTAGACTAACAGTTAAATTTACAGGGGGATTGAGTGGCTCTGTAGGTAAATTTAAAGTTGAACTAAGATTCTGTCTTGGACAACTGGCTATCACCAGGCTCGGCAGGCTTATCACCACTACTCATGAATCTCCCTACTATTTTACTACATAGATGGTGTGCTCTTTTAGCTGTTCTTAGGTAGCTCGTCTGGTTTTGGGGGCCTTGACTTTGGTTCTCTATGTGAAGTTATTTCTAGTTAATTCATTATGCAGAAGGCATAAGGGCCTATCTTTGCTATTTTATGCTTGGTTAACTTTTTCATCTTTACCTTACGATACCATGTCTATTGTGCCAGGGTAAAATTTCTATCACCTATACTTTTGTTTGGGTAAATGGTTTGAGTAAGGTTATTTGATAGTACTAGTATTAGTCAAGTTTAGGGCTAGAGTTGGCTCAAGGTGGTCAAATTATGGTGAAATTTTCTGGGTATGAGCCAGATGCTTTGTGTTAAGCTACACCTTGTTTCATCCAAGTGCACTTTCCAGTATACTTACCATGTTATGACTTGTCTCTTCTATATAAATATGTAGGGGTTTTAGTTAAACTAATCTCTAAAGTAATATTTGAGGAGGGTGACGGGCAGTGTGTACATGCTTTATGGCCTCATTCAATTAAGCACTCTGCTCTTAATATACTGCTAAATCCTACTTGAGCCCTTAGATTCCATAAGGGTTGTCGTGAGATTTTCTGGGTGTAGAAAATGTAGCCCATTTCTTAGCGCCCCACGGGCTACACCTTGACCTAACGTTTTTACGTAGATAATTGTGCTTACTTTATGGCCTTTACTAGGGTTTGCTGAAGATGATGGTATATAGGCTGAGCAAAAGATGGTGAGGTAAATCAGGGTTTATCCATTATAGAACAGGCTCCTCTAGAGGTATATAAAGCACCGCCAAGTCCTTTGAGTTTTAAGCTATTGCTTGTAGTGTTCTGGCGAATTAACTATTGGAGTTTGATTTAACTATTGGAGTTTAGAGCTAAGCATAGTGGGGTATCTAATCCCAGTTTGGGTATTAGCTATTGTGTTTTCAGAAGTATTAAAGCCTCCTTCATAGTTTATTTTATTTCGGCTAGGATTTTTACAACTTAGATGAAGCTTAGCTTTATTAAGGATAGATCTAAAACACTCTTTATGCCGAGTTCTGTTAGTTCGGCCGTGGTGGCTGGCATGAAATTAACCAACCCTGGATATTAGTATAGTTTAAACTTTTGTTTATTGCTAAAGGTCTATCACTGCTGTTTCCCATGGGGGTGTGACTGAGCAAAGTGTATTGAGCTGCATTTGTGCATGCTTGATACTTATTCCTTTTGATCAAGGTGATTTAGAGGGTACTTTCACTGGGATAAGGATGCTTGCATGTGTAATCTTACTAAGAGTTAATAGAAAGGCCAGGACCAAACCTGTTTATGGGGCTGTATAAGCCCATCTAGACATTTTCAGAGTCTTGCTTTAAATAATTAAGCTACATTAACTGTATATATGTTAAGTGTAAAATTGGAGTATAGAAGAAGATACAGGCAATATTCACAGTTGTAGGATTCAGGGATTTAAAGTTGAGTTAGCAGGAGTTGGTGGAGTAGATGTTAGTAATGGCGAGTAGTTGGTGTAGTACAAGGTAACAGATGATGCCTTTTGGGGTGTGTAAATTTAGGGTATGGGCTTAGTAATGGATGGGTGTGCGTATTAGATATAATTGTTGTAAAAGTAGAATTCGATTGGTGGGAGGTTAGTTTCCTAAAAAAATTTGCATTGGTTGAGGGGTAGCTGTTGGGGATACCCAAAACTAAAATACAAATATTTTGGGCTCTGTCAGAGTTGAATTAAGGCTTTCTTGTTTTGGGGGCTTGGCAAGGTGTTTCTTTTCCTGGGTTGATGAAGTCAGAGATGGGGGAGGGGGAGTTGCGGATTTTTATTTTAAAAGTCCAATAAGGGGAACAACTGTGTGTGTTTGTCTGTTAATTACTGTTATGTCCTTCAAGCATGAATTAAGTAGCACCTTAGGGTGGTTATGCCCGGTTGGAATATTGAATTTAGGTGTGATTAATATAGGTGATTGGTAGGGATCAAACACAGGTCCGGCTGCAGGTGATGGGGAGGGGACCAGGCCTTCCACGATGCTGAGTGATAGCATACCTGAAAGTTAAAATACCAAATGCATGGCAGTGCTCCCATGACTGGTTAATAGGGTGATAGTCACTGGTCCATCGAGATGTCTACTCTTAACTAAAGAATATATAACCTTGTGAAGAGCCAGTACGAAAAGAAAACCAGCACAAGACAAAGATACCCTCTTTTGCCACTCCTATTCAACATAGTACTGGGAGTCCTGGTCAGGGCAATCAGGCAGAAGGAAGAAATAGACATCCAAATAGGAAGAGAGAAAGTCAAACTATCCCTATTTGCAGATGACATGATTCTATATCTAGAAAACCCCATAGTCTCTGCCCAAAAGCTGGTTGATCTGATAAACAACTTTAGCAGTTTTAAAATACAAAATCAACATTAAAAAAGTGGCATTCCAATACACAAAAAACATACAAGCTAAGAGCCAAATCAGGAATGTAATTCCATTCATAATTGCCACACACAACAAATATCTAAGAATACAGCTAACCAGAGAAGTGAAAGATCTCTACAACAGGAATTACAAAACACTGCTCAAAGAAATCAGAGATGACACAAACAAATCAAAAAACATTCTATGCACATGGATAGGAAGAATCAATATCATTAAAATGATCATACTGGCCAAAGCAATATAGATTCGATGGTATTCCGTTGGTGCAAAAGTAATTGCGGTTTTGGTGAATTTTAAATCATAACTAGGCTCAAGCACGTCTTTATTAATCAAAATAGGAACCATTAAAATCAACACATTTTTTGCCAATGAGAAATAAGTTTGTTTATTCCTGTGGCATAAAAATCTATGCTTTGGAATTCAACGAACTCTTGGAAAGCATTTTCTGCATCTTGCTGGCTATGGAAGCATTTTCCTTGCAAAAAGACTTTTACATCAAGTTCTGGCAGTCCTTGATCAATTATTTTTGTGCCTGGGCCTCCCTGGCTCCTAAAAGAATCCCCACTGCAGGGGAACCAGGGGACTATTCCAGTGCCTGGAAAGAAAAGGGGCATCTCCAAGCTCCTAGCTTTGACCTCATACTAGGGACAGGGAATTTTATTTTTTGAAATTCAGTGCATCCAGATAATAATGGCAGTCTATCTGCACCTGCAGGTTAAAAATGAATCTCAGCAGAGATCAAAGCGTGGGGTAGTAGATAAAAAATTACTTTTGTAAATCATAGTCTCTGATACTTTAACTTCTGAGTCAGATTTAATGATAATTAAATTTACTTACAGTGAAGTTGTAGAAAACAGGCTCGTTATTTTGTTTTTAGTAGAAAGGCAACCAAATATAGAGCTCAATGGTGGAGTTGAGCTTGGAAGAACTGGGGCAGAGAAAGGTTAGACAGGATAAAGGAGCTGTCAGTGGGAACAGAACAAAGTGTGGGATGTTGCAAAGTGGGTGGAGATAATGGCAAAGGGACTATAAAATCCACGTTGTATTGAGCTTATAAGAAATGCTCTTGTTGAAAATCATGAGCTTCTGTCAAGTGCTCAAGTTCATTCTCCTGAAAGGTCACCATTGGGCTAGCTCCCTAGGAAAAATTAAATAGGGGAGATTGATTTAGTGTAGCTTGTGGTTTCAAAGTCATCATATGGCTTAGGGACATTGATTGAAAGTGGCCCTTAGCTTACACTGAGGTTCACACTGCCTAAGACCACTGAAAGCTCTAAACATCCCACATCCCACAACCCACATACAGGTACCCTTCAGAGCAAACAACTCACCCATGTGTCTGTCTTTCTGTGTAGACAGCAGGTGGCCAAGAAGCACTGTGCAAATCACTGGTGGCACAGAAGTAAAGAGCTGTCTGGTTGGGGGTGGCAGACTCTAGGGACAGGGAGAATTTAGCCTGTTCCTGTCGAGAGACACTGTATCCATTGGAGATCTCTCCTTTGTTTATATCTTGGACATCAAAGGAGTAATAGATCAACCGTAGCCCCAGTCCTGGGTCTTGTCGATACCAGTACATTTGATCATGACCCTTAGTCTGAGAACATTCCAGCATAATCCTCTTTCCTGTCTTTGCGATCTTATTCCTTGGGGTCTGGGTAACATCAGCATCCATGGACCCTGTAGGGAAATAAGACAGAAACTGAAGACAGAGACTGGCAAATGTCCTCGTGCTGCAATCTCTAGGGATAGGCTTAATCCAGAACCTGGAAAATTTAAGGCAGTGATTTCCCCATCTGTTTCCCAAACTCACCTGTTCCCAGGAGACAAAAGGTCACACAGAAGAGGAGCAGGGAGGCCATGGCACAAAGAGGAAGGATGGAGGTGTTTCAAGCTCTGGATGTTGAAGGAAGCAGGGCATGGAAATAGAAAACTGGGAGGATTCAGGAAGTGATGTCATTGTCCCTCCCAAGGTACTCGGTCTTAAGAAAGATGCCATGTTGGCTTATGTATTATATGTTCTTAGCAGATGCTGAAATTCTTCTACTTCTCTTCTTTTTCTGGTGCTTTACTGACAACCACCAGAAAGTTATATCTCTCTCCTTTCTCAGGGCATATCTATTTCAGTTGTTCAAGGAGACATCATCCTCCTGAAAATACAGGCTGGAGAAAATTCAAAACCAAATTGAATTTTGAATACAGGGAGTGTAGTCTCACTTGAATGATAGGACGATACAACTCTTCTCCTTTTTTTCTGCATTTAATCATTTATTCTAACTCAGTTCTTGGTTTATGCAATTTGAATACATTCTTTGTAAAGTTTGAGACTTTTCTGTTTTAAGAAGGACAGGATTCCTAACTTTGTTTCAAATTGCTCCTATTTTTTAAGTAGCTCCTGCTTTTCTGGTCAATGTTTTCTGGGCACAGAACTTTATTAAAAATATTGGTTTATTGTAGAAACGTGTTAGTTAAATGTGGGTATGTGCTTCAAAGAAGTACTTAACACTTTCATTCCTGTTTTGAATTAGCTGGATATGCAGTGGTTCATTAAAGAATTCATTTTATTCTAACACAAATTATTCCTGACTTTAGGAGGAAAGAGTTTAATATTTAATACAGCAGATTGCAAGTGCAGAATAGTTATAGTGATAGTGTGAAACAGTGACCGATGTAACAGACAACTGGCTCTTTGCTGCTCCAGATCTGTGCTTGTCCTGGTGAAAAAGGAGAGTTCCCTGACCCCCCTGGAAGGACGTGCGGCAGGAGTGTTGCTCACCTCTTCGGTTGCTGCAGCTGCTCAAACCCCTGAGGGGAAAGAGAGCACGCAGATGGACAGATGCAGGAGCGTAAGTGGGCAGATAGTTCTGCCATCTGCGCACGGCTTGAGTGTTAACCAGCTCAGTGGACCCTCTGCCTTTCTGCAAGGGCAGAGGGCCAGTGTGACAGCTCTCTATCCCGAGCTCTTGCCCCGCATCCTGGAAGAATTGGGTCACACACGGGCTTGAAGGATGAATGTGGGGTTTTACTGAGTGGTGGTAGTGGCTCTCAGTAGGATGTATGGGGAGCTGGAAGTGGGGATGGAGTGAGAAGATGATCTTCCCCTTGGAGTTTGGCCATCTAGGGACTGAATTCTTCTCTGACAGCCCCCAGTTGAACTCCTATCGGGGTTCAGACGTTCCTCCTCTTTTTCTCTGCCACATCGTTCTGCCCTCCCTCTGCTTGTCTCCTAACCTGCTTGTCTGCCTCTGAAGCCTGGGGTTTGGGGTTTATATGGGTACAAGAAAGGGGACATGGTGGATCAAAAGACAACTTTTTGGGGATGAAAACAGGAATGCCTGTCCCCATTAACAGCTGCAGGTCGCCAGGCTTGAGGGTGGGGCCTTTGCTGAGAAACCACCCTCTTCTACCCAGTATTTTTGTCTCCTGCCCATATCACTGGCTCTCCCTCATGCATGGGTACACCATGGCATCCTACCCTACTCATTCCTGCTGCATGTCAAATTGGTGAAGTCTTATTTTTAGATATTTTTACTTCTAATTCTAAAAATTTCAAACATATACAAAGTAGGCTTAATAAAATGATGAGCCTTCGTGTCCTCACATGAGTCATCTTCAGTAATTACCGACTCCTCACGGCCTCTCTTGTTCATCTACCACCTCCTTCACCACTTCTGCGTCTCCTGTGTAATTTTGAATAGTTGTTGCTTTATTTAGGAGTACCCAAGCACATTTTACAGCGATTGCCTACACTCCCGATAACATATTCCAGTGTCCCCTCCCTTCTTCTCTTTCTGGTTAAAGTTCTCCATTAACAATATGAATAAAAATGTGGATTTGTTCCAGTAAACTGCTTAGCCAGGGGTCTGATGAATATAAACAAGACAATGATCATAAGAACTTTTATTTGGGGTTTGTCTTCAATGTAAAAAAAAAAAAAAAAATCATTGCCCTTATTTGCAATTCTTAAAGTAAAAATGCTGTTTTGGTGCCCTCTGCTGTGGGCAGTAATTTGAGTGGAATTAATAATTGAGAGCTGAATATTAACTATTCTTGGTGATCACGTTAGTCGAGAGAAAAGAGGACTGATACCCAGTGGTTGAGAGACCGTTTTCCTGGGCATTTCTGACAGAAGTTTGTAGGTGCAGAGCAAGGAAAGAAGAAGCAGAAATCATTCTGGGAGCAGAATCTATGCCCGAGGAGGTGTGAGTGAGCATTATCAGAGGAATGAATGGAGGAGACACACATTCGCACGGAAATGAAATTGAAAAAGGCATCCCAATTTCTGGAAAAACGAGAGGGTTCTTCATGGCACAGGCCAATATATTCTCTACTCTGGGCTGGCTCATGCACCTCTCAAATCGTGTTTATAATCCACATTTGCTCTGACCTATACTCTACCACAGGCAGGACACAGACTTCTCGGTCTTACCCACAGACCATGTCCATCTGTGTGCTGTGTGTATGCACGTGATTCTAAGTACTGTTGAACCCCTCATTCCATGTGTGAGTTATTGATCTGTATAACACACATCCTCTGGCATAAAAGGCTGCCAAAGGATAAGTAATTTTATTTCTTTACTATTGCGTAGAGTTTTTGGTGTCCTAAGAGAATTTTGCCTGCTCTCAACTCACAAAGATGTTTTTCTATGTTTTCTTCTAGAATATTTGTGGTTTCAGCTTTTATAATTATGTCTATGAAACATCTCAATTTAATTTTCATTTATGGTGGTAGGTGACAGTAAAGGTTTGTTTTTTCCATATGATTATCCAGTTTTTTCCAACATACTTGTTGAAAATTACCATCTTAATGCATTGAAATTTCCAATCCATAAACATGATCTCTCTCTCCATTTAAAAATATTTTCTTGGCCGGGCGCGGTGGCTCAAGCCTGTAATCCCAGCACTTTGGGAGGCCGAGACGGGCGGATCACGAGGTCAGGAGATCGAGACCATCCTGGCTAACACGGTGAAACCCCGTCTCTACTAAAAAATACAAAAAGCTAGCCGGGCGCGGTAGCGGGCGCCTGTAGTCCCAACTACTCGGGAGGCTGAGGCAGGAGAATGGCGTGAACCCGGGAGGCGGAGCTTGCAGTGAGCTGAGATCCGGCCACTGCACTCCAGCCTGGGCGGCAGAGCGAGACTCCGTCTCAAAAAAAAAAAAAAAAAAAAAAAATTTTCTTTAGTTTCCCTTTGTGGAGTTTTGTAGTTTTTAGTTGAACATCTATGCTAAATTGTCCTTAAGTAATTTGTTATTGGTACTATTGTAAATGGTATTATTTTCTGAAGTTTGTGTTTCAATTGTTTTCAACTAGTAAAAAAAAAAACTTGATTTTTAAAACACTGATGTGTGCTGTGATATTGGTAAATTCACTAATTATTTATAATTGTTGTTCCTTGATTTCTTATGATTTTCTACGTAAACAGTCATGTAATCTGCAAATAATTGGACTTCTTCCTTTTCAATGTTTAAAACTTTTATTTTTGTTGCTTTATCATGCTGATTAAGATCTCCAATATAATATTGAATAAAAATAGTGAGCAGCTTAGCACAAGCATTTATTAAGCCCAAGAATTCAAGTCCCACCTGGGGAATATAGTGAGACCTCATCTATAATTAAAATAAAATAAAGAGGAATGAGAAAACTTCATGGCTTGTGTCTGTGGGGAAAAGAGAGATCAGACTGTTACTGTGTCTATATAGAAAGAAGTAGACATAAGAGACTCCATTTTGTTCTGTATTTGAGATGCTGTTACTCTGTCACCCTACCCCCAACCTTGTCCTTGCAAGAGACATGTGCTGTGGTGACTCAAGGTTTAATGGATTTGGGGCTGTGCAGGGTGTGCTTTGGTAAACAAGTGCCTGAAGGCAGTATGCTTGTGAAAAGTCATCACCATTCTCTTAATCTCAAGTACCCAGGGACACATACACTGTGGAAGGTCACAGGGACCTCTGCCTAGGAAAGCTAGGTATTGTCCAAGGTTTCTCCCCATGTGGTAGTCTGAAATATGGTCTCGTGGGAAGGGAAAGACCTGATTGTCCCCCACCCTGACAC
Source organism: Macaca nemestrina (assembly GCF_043159975.1). Classification (NCBI taxonomy): domain Eukaryota; kingdom Metazoa; phylum Chordata; class Mammalia; order Primates; family Cercopithecidae; genus Macaca; species Macaca nemestrina. The sequence goes on from NC_092128.1 coordinate 16,226,512, forward strand.
CTGTGCTGAGGAGGACTAGTATGAAAGGAAAGAAGGCCTCTTGGCAGTTGAGATAGAGAAAAGTATCTGTCTCCTGCCCGTCCCTGGGCAATGGAACTTCTGATTTTATGTTCTATTTACTGAATAGGAGAAAACCGCCTCAGGGCTGAAGATGGGACATGCTAGCGGCAGTGCTGCTCTTTATGCACTAAAAACGTTTATGAAGATGTTTGCATATGCATATCAAGGCACAGCACATCTCCTTAAACTTATTCATGTCACAGAGATCTTTATTCATATGTCTTACTGCTGACCTTCTCCCTACGATGATCCTATTATCCTGCTACTTCCCTTTTCCAAGATGGTAAAGATAATGATCAATAAATACTGAGGGAACTCAGAGACCGGTGCCGGCGAGGGTCCTCTGTATGCTGAGTGCCGGTCCCCTGGGCCCACTTTTTGTTTCTCTATACTTTGTCTCTGTGTCTCATTTCTTTTCTCAAGTCTCTCTTTCCACCTAACGAGAAACACCCACAGGTGTGGAGGGACAGGCCACCCCTTCAGTGTCTTATTATGTTATAGGAGGAAAGTGCTCAACACACTATTAAATCAGATGTTATTTGTAAATTTTTCATTTATAACTTTAATCAAGATAACTGTCTTACTAGTTTACTGATAGTGTGTCTTTTGGATAAGTATTGATTTTGTCAAAGGTTTCTCCGAATCTATTGAGAGGGTCAAGTGATTATTCTTTATTATTCTGATATAGTAAAATATATTGATTTTGGAAGCTAAACCACTGTTTTTCCTGCAATAAACTCACTTGGTCATGTTGTAGAATTGTTCACATATACACATATATATATATGCACACAAATATGTATGTATATTCATATTTGGATTTATGTATTATTTATTTTTGATCCAAAAGTATATTTTCTATTTTTTGAAGAAAGTTAATTTTTGGAAGCTTTTGCTCATCAAAATTTGAGTGAATTATCTAGTTACCTCCCCCCCACAATAGATGTACTTTATAGCAACTCTATTTTTTTTTATTTCTGGGGTACATGTGCAGGATGTGCAGGTTTGTTACATAGGGAAACGTGTGCCATGGTAGTTTACTACACCTGTCAACCCATCACCTAGGTATTAAGTCCAGCATGCATTACCTGTTTTTCCTAATGTTCTCCCTCGTCCCACCCCACCCCACAACAGGCCCCAGCGTGTGTTGTTTCTCTCCCTGTGTCCATGTGTTTTCTTGGTTTAGCTCCCACTTATAAGTGAGAACATGCAATGTTTGTTTTTGTGTTCCTGGGTTAGTTTGTTGAGGATAATGGCTTCCAGCTTCATCCATGTCCCTGCAAAGGACATTATCATGTGCGTCCGTGTGAACAGACCACCAAACAGGCTTTGTGTGAGCAACGTGGCTGTTTATTTCACCTGAGTGCAGGCAGGCTGAGTCCGAAAAGAGAGTCAGCAAAGGGAGATAAGAGTGGCTCCGTTTTATAGGATTTGGGTAGTTAAAGGAAAATTACAGTCAAAGGGGGGTTGTTCTCTGGTGGGCAGGAGTGGGGGTCACAAGGTGCTCAGTGGGGGAGATTTTTGAGCCAAGATGAGCCAGGAAAAGGAATTTCACAAGATAATATCATCGCTTAAGGCAAGGACTGGCCATTTTCACTTCTTTTGTGGTGGAACGTCATTGGTTAAGGCGAGGCGGGGCATTTGCACTTCTTTTGTGATTCTTCAGTTACTTCAGGCCATCTGGGCGTGTATATGTGCAAGTCACAGGGGATGCGATGGCTTGGCTTGGGCTCAGAGGCCTGACAGACATGATCTCATTCTTTTTTATGGCTGCATAGTACTCCTGTACATATACCACATTTTCTTTATCCAGTCTATTGTTGATGGGCATTTGGGTTGATTCCATGTCTTTGCCATTATGAATAGTGCTGCAGTGAACATATGCATGCATGTATCTTTGTAATAGAATGATTTATATTTCTTTGGGTATATACCCAGTAATGGGATTGCTGGGTCAAATGGTATTTCTGGTTCTAGATCTTTGAGGAAGCACCGCACTGTCTTCCACAATGGTTGAATTAATTTAGGTTTTAACCACCTGTGGAAAAGCATTCCTATTTCTCTACAACCTTGCCAGCATATTCATAATGGCTGATCTGACTGGTATGAGATGGGTCATTGTGGTTTTCATTTGCATTTCTCTAATGATCAGTGGTGTTGAGATTTTTTTTGGTATGTTTGTTGGCGGCATGAATGTCTTCTTTTGAGAAGTGTCTGTTCGTGTCCTTTGCCCACTTTTTAATGGGGTTGTTTTTTCCTTGTAAATGTGTTTGAATTTCTTGTAGATTCTGGTTATTAGACCTTTGTCAGATGGATAGACTACAAAATTTTCTCCCACTCTGTAGGTTTCCTGTTCACTATAATGATAATTTCTTTTGCTGTGCAGAAACTCTTTAGATCCCTTTGTCATTTTTTGCTTTCGTTATAATTGCTTTTGACGATTTCATTATGAAATCTATGTCTGTGCCTATATCCTGAATGATATACCTAGATTTTATTCTAGGGTTTTTATAGTTTTAGGTTTTACATGTAAGTCTTTAATTCATCTTGATTTAGTTTTTGTGTAAGGTGTGAGGAAGAGGTCCAGTTTCAATTTTCTGCAAATGGTTAGCCAATTCTCCCCACACCTTTTATTAAATAGGGAATCCATTCCCCATTGCTTGTTTTTGTCCGGTTTGTCGAAGATCAGATGTGTAGATGTGTGATCATTTCTGAGTTCTCTACTCTCTTCCATTGGTCTATGTGTCTGTTTTTGTACCAGTATTATGCTGTTTTGGTTATTGTAGCCTTATAGTATAGTTTGAAGTCCAGTAGCATGATGCCTCCAGCTTTGTTCTTTTTGCTTATGATTGTCTTAGCTATTTGGACTCTTTTTTGGTTCCATATGAATTTTAAAATAGTTTTTCCTAATTCTGTGAAGAATGTCAATGGTAGTTTAATGGGAATAGCATTGACTCTATAAATTACTATGTTCTATATGGCCATTTTCATGATATTGATTCTTCCTATCCATGAGGATTAAATCTTTTTCCATTTGTTTGTGTCCTCTCTGGTTTCCTTGAGCAGTGGTTTGTAGTTATTCTTGAAGAAGTCCTTCACTTCCTTTGTTAGCTATGTTCCTATGCATTTTATTCTCTTTGTAGCAATTGTGAATGGGAGTTCATTCATGATTTTGCTCTCTGCTTGCCTGTTGTTTATGTATTGAAATGCTTGTGACTTCTGTACTTTGATTTTGTATCCTGAGATTTTGCTGAAGCTGCTTATCAGTTTAAGAAGCTTTTGAGCTGAGACAATGGGATTTTCTAGATATAGGATTATGTCATCTGCGAACAAAGACAATCTGACTTTCTCCCTTCCTATTTGAATACCTTTTATTTCTTTCTCCTGCCTGATTGCTCTGGCCAGAACTTCCAATAGTAATGTTGAATAGGAGTAATGAGAGAGTGCATCCTTGTCTTGTGTTCATTTTCAAGGGGAATGCTTCTAACTTTTGCCCATTCAGTATGATATTGGCTGTGGGTTTGTCATAAATAGCTCTTATTATTTTGAGGTATGTTCCTCAATATCTAGTTTATTGAGAGATTTTAACATGATGTTGGATTTTATTGGAGGCCTTCTCTGCATCTATTGAGATAATCATGTGGTTTTTGTCTTTAGATCTGTTAATGTGATGAATTATGTTTATTGATTTGCATACGTTGAACCAGCCTTGCCTCCCGGGAGTGAAGCCAACTTGATCATGGTGGATAAGCTTTTTGATGTGCTGCTGGATTCAGTTTGCCAGTATTTTATTGAGACATATTTGGATTTAATTTGTTAATATAGTGTGAAAAGTTTTCTTTCATGTACAGCCATAAAAGATACTGCAAAGATGCATTTGACAGATTTTGGCATTAGGGTTTTGCTGGGTTTATAAAAGTGTTGTGAAGTGTTTCTTCCTCTTCTATTTTCTGAAAAAGTTTATGTAAGATTGATAGTCTTTTTTCCTTAATTTTAAAATGGAATTCATGAAGAAATAATTTGCGTCTGGAGTTTCCTTTGAGAGAGGGTTTTTGATAAAAAATTTAGCTTCCTTCATTTGAAGTTCTTTACATTTCTTACTTCATTTTGAATCATTTTGGTAGGTGGTGTTATTCAAGTAACTTCATTCCATCTAAGTTGAATAATGTATTGCATATACTTACAATATTCTGTCACTATTTTAATGTCTTTTGTATCTATAGACATATGATTTCCTTCATCATTGATATGGTAATTTGTGTCTTTCATCTTTTTGTCTTGATTGCTATGGGTTAATCAATTTCATCCGTTGATTAAATCATGACCATATTTTCCTCCAAATTCTTGAACATATTTCTATAATAACTGCTCAAAAATTCTCATTTGAAATGTCCAACATTTGTGTTATTTCAGGGTTGGATTTTAGTTTTTATTGTTTATTTTTTCCCCATGTGTAACATTTCCTAGTTCCTCCCATGTCTAATATATTTTTCATTTCAAGATCGAAATTGTAGATGCTACATTGTTGACACTCTAGAGATATATATCTCTCCATAGACACGTATATCTACAGATTTTATATATATGTATATATTTGCTTTTATTTAGAGAGTGCTGAGATATTTTTCTTCAAAAGGCAGTGAACTTATTGGCAGATCAACGAGATCCTTTTGAGACTTGCTGAGCTTTGTTAGGGCAGTTCTGGAGTGGTTTACTCTAGGACTTTGGTAGTCCTTCTCTTGAGATGTGACCCCTATGTGGCGCCAGCTGCATTCCCAGGGGTTTCAGCAAGCCCTCTCAGCTCTGCCCAGTCAGGATTCATGTCTCCCATGTTCATATAACTGTCAGAATCTCTATTCCTCTCACAGCTACCCAGCAACTGCTCTCTGCCAGGTCTTATGGAGGCGTTTCCCATGCATTTTCTGCTTAGTTTTTGACTAAAGATTTGAGGGGACCTCATACAACATTTGGAGGTCTTATTCTGCATAGCTTCCTTCTCTTCAGTAGCTCATCCCTATCACTATCAGCCATGGCCATAGCTCTGAACTCAATCTCTGCCTCCCTCTGCTGGACAGACCCCTGCCCCCTGCTTGGGCTTTACGTCCTTGTGCTGCAGCCCAGAAATCATGCCAAGGCAGTCTCAGGACAATAGTGAAATTCCCCTTCTAGGTTTCTTCTTTCCCAGTGATGGCGACCCTGTACTGCCTGTTGTCTGATGTCTGAAAATAGTTGTCTTACAATTTTTGTCAAGTTTTATAGTGGTGTAAGGCAATAGAACAAGTACAGTAATAACTAACTATTTTTATTTAAAGCCAAATTCCCAAAATAAACATTTTAAAAGTTTTGTTGTATATTCTCAAACTGACACTATTATAAGTAGTTTAAAAGACTAACACTTTGACTAGACTCGTAATCAAATTGGACAACATAATTCATTTGTAAGTGTTCTCAAACATATTTTTACTAATATTTCATTCCATATTCATATGAATTTTCTGTATTCATATTCTCATTCACTATTAAATTGTTTGTTTGATTTTTTTAGATTGTTATCTTTATGGTAAACCCTGATGGTTTTCAGGATATAATTTAAAATTTGTTTTCCTCAATTTGTTTTTTTTCCCAAACTTCCTCAGGAATTTGTTTTAATTTATCCACTGACTCCCAAAGAGAATATAATATTCTAATGTTTTCCATGAAAGTAATCTATGTTTTGTCGTCCTTATACACATTATTTGAAATACATTTTTATGGTTCTTTTTACTCTTCTCTCTTTCCCCAGAGACCAAAATTCCATGTAGTGTAGCTGAAAATTTCTCAATGCCTTTATGTCTCAGTGAATGGGAGTTGCTCTGCAAGCATTTGTGGAATCAAAATGGATTAGCTGTCATATCAAGAGCTCAAGGAGATTGGTGTTTGCAGTGGCTGGAATTTGGCCCTAAAAGAGATAATGTGTGGGCAAGTATTAAGTCTTCCAAAAAGATGTGTGAAATTTTTCTGTCCTTTGCTATAACCAGACAGCATAACCCACTTAGAAAAGATCAATACGAATTAATTTGAATCAAATTTACCCCAGATTGTGAAAAAGCACAGCAAAATGGAGTGAAGCACTTTTTCAGCAGTTCTGGATGGAAAGGGTTATCGGTGGGTGATAGTGGTTTGGGGACAGCCATGGCTGGTAACTTTTCTATGCTGCTTAAAAACATGAGTAATAATGGAAGAGACAGAATGTCGAGCATTCAGCAGAGTGGAAGTGAAAGATAGAAGTATCATTCACATAATGGAGATAACATGCATGCACCTGCTAAGGTAAGAGACCACCTGGTTCCTCCCACATCTACTGATTCTTTGAAGTCTGGGACAGGAGTGGTGCCATATTGGGTGGTGGTATTTCCAGTGCCTAACATTTCAAAAAAGGAGACTATTATCTTGTATATCTCAGGACCTCCTACAAATTGTTGAGGAAAATATAGAACTCTCAATAGAGAATTTGCCTGAGGATATGGATAGACCATTTTGAGAACAGAAATCCAGGACCACTATCACATGAAGGAAGTGCTCAAACTCATTAGTAATTAGAAAAATGCAAGAGAGAGAAAAGGAGGGAGAGAACATTATTCAGCTTTCTAGATTGTTGCCAGTTATTATTATAGTGGTATAAACTAATCTCTCAATTCCTTTAAATTATTGGTTTATTTAGTTTAAAAAAAATTGTCACCTGTATCTTTACGGTAAACTCTGATGATATTCTGGCAGTGGGTGAGTGGGGCGGGGATGGGGGTGGGTGGAGAGAGAAAGAGATTGGAATCTCTTTACATTGCTAGACTGAGAACAATCTAGATTACTGGATAAGGATTATAGGAGATATTAGGATGTAGGAAAACACCCCATTTACTTTTATGTGGGATTGCAGATGTGTACAGTGATCCTGAAGAACCCATGGTGGTATTTAAATAGATCAAATATGCATAGAATTCCATGTCTCAGCAATCATGACTTGCTCTGGGCATATAATCCTATAAGCAATCATACAAGTCTATGAAGGTATTTGTGCAAGAATTTTCAATTCTGGCAGGAAACTGGAGAAAATCTGGGTGTTTCTGAAGACATGGATATGAGTACTCTCTATCATAGAGAAGCAACAGACCGAATGTACATATAGAAAAACCGAGCAGTTCCCTTGCTTGAGCTGAGTGGAAAAGTAACATTTATGTGATTTTAAATACATACATACATGCCTACTGCTGAGTGCTCTATGAGAAGGTTCATGGCTGGATCATGACCGATCTGGTTTTTTCTCCTGGGATTTTGAACTCAGGCTTAGAAAGAGCTGGGCTGGTGTTTATCAGCGTAGGGAAATGATGGCAACTGAATTTGTAATCTTTAGTGACCATCTCATTCTCACCATGAGGCCTGGAGAGAAAGAGATGGTGTACGGGAGATAAAAGCATGCAGCAGCCAAAATTGAAGAAAAATCAGAGCTGGAGAGAGAGTCATTCTAGAGCCCAGCCCTAGGGTGCCTTTTCAGAACTGTCTGTCCCTCGCCTCTTGACTGTTGCTAAACACGCTTTATCCTTGTGTTAAATTCCACTGTGGCTTAAACTGGCTATAGTTACTTTCTATTACTCCGTTCCAACCTAATACATCACCTGCTTCCTGAGCTGGGCCTGTGACAAGTTTGTGTGCTAAGAGGAACTGACATTTCAATGCTGTGGATTGGCTGCTGGCACAGAGATACAGTGCTGTGTCTCCTGGTTCCGAGGACGGGATCTCCAGGCTGCAAGGTAGGTTCTTGGGGCATTGAGATGAGAACCGCTTCTTGTGCAGCTCCGTTTCTTGAAGAACTTGTTCATTCTGAAAGGAAATCAAAAATGTAAACTCTTTATTCTGATTCTGTTGATACCAATAAACATAAGTATGTCCTTTTTCGGGGGTACAATCCATCTTTGTTTTCTGTCCTTTTCCTTTGACCAAATATCCTGGAGTCTGTGTGACTTCGGCATGAAAAGAGCCTGTAAGAGAAAGAAACAGATGCTGTAGAAAGAGTCCAGGAAAGAGCTTAAAAAACAAAACAAAACAAAACAAAAGCTTGGATTTGGGGGTTGGCAAGCCAAGGACAAGGATTTTTCTTTTGTGCTCGGGGCGCACCTGCTGCCAGGAGACACAGGGCTGCACAGCCGAGGAGCCTGGTGCCCATGGTCACACTGACATCGCAAAGGGATGAGGCTTTTGATGCCCTCTCTGCACCTTCTTGACGTGATCCCTCCGCAGACTTATAATCATCATGTTATTGCTTCATGTTCCTGAGCAAAAACACTTTATGGTATCGGGGAAAAAAGCTTTTATCCTAACTCAGTAAACATAACTAAATTGTTTTGTATTCATTTAAAAATACTTTATGTCTGTTTTTGCTAATATAAGCAATGCACTGATATTTTAGAACGTTAGAAAATAAAATAACAAAATAAAAATATGATGCCACTGCCGGAAAGCAATTATCACTGTTAACACCTTAGTGCGGGTCTTTCTAGATCCCTCTCTCCCTCCATATATAAATGTGCAGATATATAGACACATTATTTTTTATAAACAATATTCTTGAAATTCTGTTTGATAAGCTTTTTTCAGTTAATGATCATCATCCTTTCTCATCAATGCATTTTCATCTTATCTACTATTTAGTTTTTATGCAAAGTTTCACAGTTGTTTCAAAAATGTCCTTTGCCATTAATTTGAGCATCAGTTTCTAACTCAAGACTGGGCATTCCTTCTGGCTATTAATTATCTAATTATCTTTTTGTATAATACATACCTATGTTGTAATTACTATCTTTATGATACTGAAACTAGGCACTGCTTTGAAAAATACTTCACTTTCTAGCTCTTTCTGGTGTATTTTAGCTTGTTCATTTACTAATGTTTCTTTTAGATAACCTCCCTTTTTTGCTTTTTCTCTCTGTAACTATTTATTTTAAATAGTGTATTTTTTGATGATTTTTTTTTTCACTTTTTTCTTCCTCCATCTCATCCTCATTTCAGGTAAGTAATGTTAACAGCTTAATGTATATCTTTCCATAGATTTCTCCTTATTTGTTTAATTGTTCAGTGAGGTTGTTTTCTCCACATTACAAAATTGACTTTGAATATATAGATAATAACTTGATAACATACCAAAGAATGATCACTTACAAAAACAACTTGGCACAGGAAATAAAATATTACCAGAACATTTGAAAGCTCTTATTTCTCTTCCCAGATTCCATGCCTCTGTTCTCTAACTCTATTGAGGTGTTTGTTTTTGTAATTATTTGCTTCTCTTTTATATTTTAATACATAGCCACAAAAGCAAACAAAATAGTGTTTAGTTTTACACGTTTTCAAACTTTACACAAATGAGACAATGCTGTACTTTTCTTCTGCAGTGTAATTTTTCATTCCAATTTGTGAAATTCATTCATGTTTGTGTGTTTAATTTTAGTTCATGAATTTTCACTACTGAGTAATTTCTTTATAATGACTGGGATTTATTCTTCTGTTAAGTTACATTTGGATATTTTATACATTTTTTGCTATTACAGATGTATTACAGTGAATATTCTTGTCCTGATTTTTGTAGAAGGGTTTCTCTAGAAAAGCCTTTCTCAAGGGTGGAATTGATGGATAGTGGGTACATACACGTTGAACTTTACTAGATAATGCCAAATTGTTTTCCAACATGGATCCACCTGTATACACTCTAGCCAGTGATGCAGAGAGTTCTTGTTGACACTTTGCCTTGCCAACACTCAATAGATTACTATTTTTATCATCGTAGCCATTCTTGTGGATATATATTTCATAGGACTCAATTTCTATTTCCCTGATTATTAAATTTAGCAACATTTACATGTTTAATGACCAGTGAGATTTTGCTAGGTGCTTATGGTTTTCACTCACTTTTTCTGTTGACACTTACCTTTTTCTCATTGATCTGTAGAAAAATTAGTTTGTAGGTTTTTAAAAAATAAATTATATATATTAGCTTTTCTTGAATATATAAATATAGATAGAGATATTAATTTGTTGTAAATATATATATTTAATGATATGTCACTATACAGTCAATCCTGTCACTCTTATATAATTAACTTTGATAAATTCAATATCTTAATTTGTATATAGTGATTTTTATCAATCCGTTCCCTACTGATTGAGGGAATAAGAAATCTTTCCCTTCTTTAAGACCATGAAGATGTGCTCTTATATTATACAGTATTCTAGAAGCCTTGTGACTTTATTACAATTATGCTTTTAATAGAGCTGGGATTGATTTTGGCTATGTATTGAGATGTGTCCGATTGCACTTGTTTTTCTTTGTATAGATACCCAATTTTCCCATCAGCATTTGTTGAAAGATATATTCTTTGATTATTGCAGTACCATTGCTGTGTGTTTATGCATGTGTATTTTTTCCCTTGGATCTATTTATATATCAGTGCCCCTATATTACACCACTTTTATTATTGTGGTTTCATAATAATTCTTCATGTTTGTTATATTTAGTCCTCTCACTTGAAGCTTCTACTTCAGTGCCTCAGCTATTCTTTTATCCTTTGCAGCTATTCTTTTATCCTGTCCTTTATCCACTGGTAGGCAGACTCATGCAACTTCATTCACGGAGGCTTTTCATTTCCTACTTTGGTGATTTCTTGGAATCTTAGCTAAGTCTTATGTCTTCCCAAAAGGAACTTCAATGGAAAAGGTTCTGTTCACCTCAGTAAACTAACATATAACATTTTACTGACTATTCCTTGTTACCCAAGAAGTGTTTGTGGCTTCTTCTGCCTGGGTTACCTTTATTTTTTTCCCTAATTTTCTTAGAAATGTCAAATACTAGACAAAACAAAACCCTCACTCTCTCCCTCTTCTGTTTTTACATCCCATGTTCTAATCACTCCTCACTCTCAGGCTTCTTTAATCTCCATAAGGAACCAGAATACCACAGTCTTAATTTCCATGCATTTTATCTCTGTGATCTAAATCTACATTTTGGTGGAATTTTCTGTCCCCATACTTCAATTATTTACATGCTGAAATCTGCAGAATCTCAACCTCTAGTCCAGCTTTATGGTTTCTCAATTTCACATCTTGTCTATGCAGTTGCCTACTTCTAGTTTTTATCTCATTGTTCCATAGACAGTTGAACCCTATTACCCCAAATGGGAACTGCCACTGCTAACATGATTTCATATTGTTTGAAATTGTGCCCTTTGTAAATGATCACAGTTATATGAAGAAAACTGAAAAATTGTATCGTTTGCTTGTCTGCTGATGACAATCAAGTTTCAGCTCTCTCTTTTGAGCAACAGCCTACAAAGGACTTTCATACTTATTATATTCATGGAACCAAGAATTCAACTTTTTCAAAAACTCCTTTCTCTCTACTTCCTCAAATGTATTCCATTTCTTTTGATTCATGTAAATTGATCATCTTGTTTCTCTTTGTAAACTGTTCCCCAAAGTGTCACACTCTTTAATATGCCTTTGCAAAAGTTGTTCTCTTTGCCCAGAATGCCCTATTCAGAACCAGGTCTATCTGGTGAAGTTCTAATGTGACTTCCTCTTTGCTTTTTCTGATTCAATCAGACAGAATTGCACATGTCCTCCCTTAAGCTCCCAAATGACTTCGGATTATAGTAATATATATTGTATTTTCCATTCTATTGTAATTACTTTCTTGCTAAACTCTTAGCTCCTTGGATAAAGGATCTATTTTCTTTTCAGTTTTGTATCTTTTATATTTCCAAAAGTAACAGGACATAGTAAAATCTCATGAAAATATTAAAAATGAAAAAATTAAGCTAGAGGATACGGTGGGGACTGTAGGACTAGGACACATTTCCGCACAGAGAGACAACGGCTGCGCTTCCACTGTGGTGCGCTCCCAGGACAGAAGTACAAAGCTGTTTGGCTGGTGTGGGCCAACTTCATCATGAGAAGAAACAGGCCCTTCTCCTCTCGGGAGACACTGTAGCCTTCAGTTAGGTCTCCTCTCTGAATATCCGTTTCAACCCTTGCGTAATAAATCAGTCTCAGATTTTGCTTTGGGTCCTGCCAGTACCAGTACATGGCATCTGATAGATGTCTGCATCTAAGGTCCAAGAGATAAAGGCTGCAGATCATGCCCAGAAGGGAGGTGCTGGCCAGGGAGGGGTCTGGCAAGCCCAGGATAGGAATTGACCAACCGGATGTGTGCTGAGCTCACCTACTCCCAGGAGACACAGGGTCACACAGCAGAGAGGACCCAGCTGCCTATGGCAGTGACAAAATCTCTCTGAAGTTACAGACACAGGCTCTGAGAGAGAGAGAGAGAGAGAGAGAGAGAGAGGCCAAGGGAAGGGGCTGAGATCTAACCCCTCCCTGGGGCTTAATATAAAGAACTTGTCAGTGCTACGTGATGACTGATCGTCACGGCTGATTTTGCAGATGGTGAGACTAAGAATTAGAGAGATCAAGTCACATGCACCTCCTCTTCATCTTATAGAAGCTTTTTATATCCCTTCTAAATGGACAAGTGCCTTCCTGCATGGTCAGAAGAGCCAATCCCTCATTTCCTGGTCAGAGTCACACACAGGGTGCTATGCACTTGTGCTCAACTAAACACAGGAAGAGGTTTGGAAGTTTATTTTTATTTTTATTTTTTTTTAAGAACCGATTCTCTACACCCTCTGTATTTACTATAAATAATTAATATAGTAGAGATGGGGTGGGGGCTACTTCTGTAATTTTAGGAATAGCAAAGTGTCTGAAGCGCCCCTCCCCTAGTGACAGGGGATTAGAGCAGGGACTTGGGAGACGGCATGGGCTTTAGTCCTGTCTCTGCCATTTAGCAGCTATGTAACCTTGGAAAAGTAACAGAGCCTCTCTTCAATTTGACTTTATCTGTAAAATTGAGATAATAAGTAACTACCCCAAAACCTGTGATGAACATTACATAAATAAAGCATTTAGAACACTTCTTAGTACATAAGAAACACTATATTTGTGTTTGCTCTTATTACTTTCTGGACCTGAAGTTCTAATTCACAGAAAGGAAGTCAATCCTATATCAAGTGAAATCAGACGTTTACAGTCATAGGGTTGTGCCAGCTGACTAAAGTATCATTTTCCAACACTGAGTAGAAATTTGTATAAGCCTAAATTCATCGTATAACATAGGTTCTTCCCAATAGTTTTAGTAAATAAAAATAGGATCCTAGATGATTTCTTAATGAATGCTTTTGTTTTGGTAGACAAATATTGTTCTATTTCGGAGGTTATCGGCAATTAAAAGATGCTTTCATGATGAAACTTTTGGTTGCAAGCTGGTGGGGTTTAGAAGTTGCTGCTGCTCCCTCCTAGAAGAAAAACAGAAGGCAGAGAGAGAGGAAAAAGAAGAGCAGGAGAGAGAGAGAGAGAATGTGAAGTAATTATTTAAAGTGAGAAGCATTAAGAGGTGCAGCAGTGTGGGTGAAACTCTGAGAAAGAATGCTTGCAACATGGCTGCTTCCAATGCTTACTAGGCTTCAGGTTGTCAGTCATGCCTGCGTTGAGGATCTATTTCTGTGTCCAAGAGTTCTTCACATTGAACCAGGGACCTCTTTGTCAGACTGGTAAATCCTAAGGACCCCATCTCAGAACAACGTTTTAAATGCATAAACTAGAATATAGAAAAACAATTATTTTGAAATGTAGATATCAAAATATTTTTTAAATTTTTCATATATTAATATAGGAACACCTTTAAATTTCATTAAAATCTAACCTAGTGAATCTGAAAACTCACGATTTCAACATAGTGATGAAGCTATACTTACTGCATGTAACATGATATGAAAATATCTGACTTTTATATCAACTGTCATTTATGCAACATATAAGCAAATGTCTGTGATTTCTGTTCCTTATCTTGTCACTGGTATTACTAAAACTACTATGGTTTACTCACTATATCATAGAAGGAAAGGTATATTTCAGTTGGAGATTAGTTAAAATAAAGATCTATTTTCCCATTCAAATTTATGGATTCCCTGAATTTTATCTGTGCACTGCTTGGAGATCCAGGGATCCCAGGTTAAAAACTTCTCCTTAGAAGACAGTATGCATTGTGCTGGAATCCACAGACAGGAGATGTTTTTTAGGAAGTTCACATAGCCTCAGAAATACTTAGCCTGTATGTGTAGTTTGCAGATTTGTCAAAGTGTCAAGGGAAAAAAACTAAACTACTTCTTTAGACTGTTTACAGACCTCAATTATAACAGGTATTATACTTACCATGATTGTATTCTAGTCCTGGAAACATGGTACAAATTCTATCATCTATCTTTCTACATACTGTCTGCATTATCAGTTATATTCATCATTATCCATATCATCATCATGATTATCACCATGTATATTTTATTCCAGAGGAGGATTATTGGAATAGAAAACTACAGGGACATAGTATGATAGTATATACTCTCTTGCATGAAAGAGTGAGGTTTTATGCTAAGAAACCATGTAATCAGAAATAGTATTCCTAAAATGGAATCACAAAATTATCTCCACACTATGTTTTAAAATAATCTCTATAGTACTATGTGTTACTAATTCTGAGACACCTCAGATTCCAATATTGGTATTATATATACTATTCTTATTGATAGAATTTAGACAGTTCTACTGTATTTAAGATCCTCGTTGTAGTCAATGTTAAATAGTGTCCTATTTCCTAGATAAAGGAGTAAATAATGAAAAAGTTTGTCATTTAACACCCTTCCTATATTGCAACAGATTCAACAGTATGTTCCCATTTCGTGCCTCCAATATGGTAATTCTCCATCTGAATACTTGTATCCATTTTTAAATTAGTGAATTGTATTTTTGGAGCAATTTTAAGTCCACAGCAAAGTTGAGCAGAAACTGCAGAATCCCAAGTATTCCCCGTTCTCACATGAACAACCTTCCCTACTACTGACACTCTGTGTTGTAGAACTCTAGACGTGATGAAGGTGGCCTACGGGAGAAACAAGAATGGAATTCGGAGGCTTGACCCGTAGGGCTGCAACACCCAAATCCCTCATTCCAAATCATGTGCTTAACTGCAAAATATTCCCTTTAATTAATCTTAACTCATAGGTATGCTTTCATTAACAAAATGTACCTCTTCTTAAAGTACACCTTCAAGAAATTTCACAGCTTTTCCAATATATGTGAATGAGTATATTTTACCTGGAAACAGAACAGGACTAACACTTGATTGGTTCACATGGTAAATGAGGCTGACGCTGTGAACTCACATATGGTTGCTCCACACCATATGAAATTTCTGGAGAAGGTATTTTTATGTAATATGCTGAGGTAGAGATGTCAATTGAAAAATGTAAAGATGAAATTGAATTAGGCTGATGTGAAATCTTGGCAGAAAATATTTTTTATTGAGTACATTTATAATAATCTTATTAAAATAAAATTTAGGAAAATATGTATAAGATCAGTATAATAAAAAATACAAAGCAAAACTGAGAGAAATTAACAAGACCTCAATAAAGAGATGTGGCGGACTTTTGAGATGAGGAAAATGTTTTGTGTCTTGATTGTCATCATGGTTACATGGGTATAAAAATGTGTTAAAATTTGTTGGAAGTGTACACTTAAAATGGGGGTGTGTTTCATTGCAGTGGTTGCATTTGTTTATTGCATTCATATTCCATATATATCTTATGTCTCAATAGAGTTACTTTAAAAATGTTTGTAATTATTGGCCGGGAGCGGTGGCTCATGCCTGTAATCCCAGCATTTTGGGAGGCCGAGGCGGGTGGATCACGAGGTCAGGAGATGGAGACCATCCTGGCGAACACGCTGAAACCTCGTCTCTACTAAAAGAAATACACAAAATTAGCCGGGCATGGTGGCGGGCGCCTGTAGTCCCAGCTGCTCGGGAGGCTGAGGCAGGAGCATGGCGTGAACCCAGGAGGCGGAGCTTGCAGTGAGCCGAGATCGCGTCACTGCATTCCAGCCTAGGCGACAGAGCGAGACTCCGCCTCAAAATAAATAAATAAATAAACAAACAAACAAATAAAAATAAATAAATAAATAAAAGTTTGTGATTGTAACATCCCAGTGGGCAGGGATTGCTAATGGTTCCCACTAAGCTTCTATGGTAGGGAGAACTGTGAGAAGCATGCCAAAAGCCCTTAGAGTTTGTTTCTAGTTCAAGGAAATGTGCTGGGTCAGAAGATCAGGGTCTACCTGAAAGACATAGTTGATCTGCTTGTCATTCTTATTTCTGAACTCACAACTTTACCAAGTGAAAAGCACAGAATCCTATTCTTTGTATAAGGATTGTTAGAAATCCATAAAGCTCATATAGAAAGAGAGAGAAAAGGGAACCTAGTATATCTTACCTAATATCCTGAACACTGAGGTATCCAGGCTTTTTATGCCTTCTGGCCCCTTCCCTGGGGTTTTGTCCCCATCAGTTGTTTTAAATAACCCCCCTTTGTTTGTACTCACTTAGAGCTGTTGTTTACAAGTTTTTCCTTCTGATTTACTGTCTTTCAAGTTGGGTTTCTGTTATTATAGAGCCTACCAACCTGCTACACACTTATTTCCTGAGCTGGGTCCATAAGGAGTTTGTGTTCTAAGAAGGGCTAACATTTGGCACTGTGGCTTTGCTGCTGGCACAGAAATACAGTGCTGCGTCCCCTGACTCTGTGGACTGGATCTCCAAGGTACAGGATGAGTTTTGGGGACATTGGGCTGAAAATCTCTCATTGATTATTTCTGCTTTCTGAATAATTTCTTCATTCTGAAAGTAAACCAAAAACTTGAGCTCTTCGTCCAGCTTCTTACGATACCAGTAAACATAACTATGTCCTTTTACAGGAACACAATCCATCTTTGCTTTCTGTTTGTTTGCTTTGACCAGAAGTCTAGGTCTCTGGGTGACCTTGGTGTCCGTGGAGGCTGTGGAGGAAGAAGAGAGCAGTTGTAGAAAAAACCAGGAGGGAGGCTGATACTGCAGCCACAGGAGAGAGTCTTGGAACTGGAATTCAACCAGTTCAGAACAGGGACTTACCTGCTCCCCAGAAAGAAAGGGCCACACAGCAGAGAAGTCTGAGGCACATGGTTACTCAGACAGAAATCGTGGTGGTAGCTTTTTCTGTAAGGCTTCCTCACCCGCTGCCCCCGCCCCCGTCAGCAACCTGCTTGTGACCTGATCACTTCCCATAGCCTTTGTAGATGCTCTGTACATGGGACAGAGTCGTTTCAATTTCATAAAACGTAGGAGGGCAGGCTTTGTTTTAGCTGTTAAAAAAAGTGTAAGTTCCAGCCTGCTTTTAATTTTCCTTTTCTGTGACTCACTGTTTTGCTATTTTTTTAGGTAAAATCACTCATACATTTATTTACTTAAAAAAGTATTATGCTTTAAGTTCTGGGGTACATGTGTAGAACATGCAGGTTTGTTACATAGGTATACACATGCCATGGTGGTTTGCTACACCCATCAACCCATCATCTACATTAGGTATTTCTGCTAATGCTCTCCCTCCCCTAGCCCTCCACCCACTGACAGGCCCCATGTGTGATGTTCCCCTCCCTGTGTCCATGTGTTCTCATTGTTCCCACTTATGAGTGAGAACATGTGGTGTTTGGTTTTCTGTTCTTGTGTTAGTTTGCTGAGAATGATGATTTCCAGCTTCATCCATGTCCCTGCAAAGGACATGAACTCATCCTTTTCTTATGGCTGTATAGTATTCCATGGAATATATGTGTCACATTTTCTTTATCCAGTCTCTCATTGATAGGCATTTGGGTTGGTTCCAAGTCTTTGCTATTGTGAACAGAGCTGCAATAAACATACATGTGCACGTGTCTTTATAGCAGAATGATTTATAATCCTTTGGATATATACCCAGTAATAGGATTGCTGGGTCAAATGGTATTTCTGGTGCTAGATCCTTGAGGAATTGCCACACTGTCTTCCACAATGGTTGAACTAATCTGTTTAGTTTTTTAACTTGAGATTTTGCTTCTCCTCCTCCCTTCCATCTCAGGTAAGGAATCATACAACTTGGTCTTCACAAATAGTAGCTTTTGACACACTTATAAAAATCACATAGCAGCTGCTTTACATTAAGTATTTATTTATCTATTTATTTATTTATTTAAGACGGATCTCGCTCTGTCTCCCAGGCTGGAGTGCAGTGGTGTGATCTCGGCCCACTGCAGCCTTCGTCTCCTGGGTTCAAGCAGTCTCCTGCTTCAGCCTCCCGAGCAGCTGGGATTACAGGCCTGCACAACCACACCTGGCAAATTTTTGTATTTTTAGTACAGACAGGCTTTCACCATGTCACTGGCTGGTCTTGAATTCCTGACCTCCAGTAATCTGCCCCCCTCAGCCTCCCAAAGCGTTGGGATTACAGGCATGAGCCACCATGCCCAGTTACATTAAAGAATTAAATGTTGAACTATACAGAACAATATTTATGACAAATATGCAATGTATATAGAGAAGTACCTTTGCCTGAACCAATCAGCTTAAGAGTTGGATTATTGCTGAGAATTTCTCAGTCCATGTTACTCTTAGATTTCCTCATTGTTTCTCCATCATGCTCAGGTAGGTTTAACCTGAAGTTTAAATTTGTCATTCACTTGCTTTTCATTATAGTCTTTAGCATTTACACAAGAATCTGTAAATTGTGTAGTATTTAATTTTGCATGTCTTTGACATGTATCTAAGAGAAATTGGCTAGTTTATATATTTTCTATAATGTTAATTTTTCATTCAACATTAGGTCTGTGATATGTTGACACATAATCTAGACAATTTACTTTCACTGCTCTCTAGTATTACATTATATTCATTGGCTAGAATTTATTATTCATTCTTGAATTAATGCACACTAATTTTTCCCTGGGTGTTGTGCTGCTACAAACAGTATTGTATTCTTGAACATGTCTCTGCTTACCTAGGTGCAAGATTCTTGCCATACCTGGCAGTGTAAAGACTGAGTCTTCAAGGCAACATGTCAACTTTACATAACATAGCAAAATGCTTTCCAAAGTGATTAAGCCAAATAATTGATCCCACCAATAGCTCATGAGTGTGTTCAAATGTTCCACATCTAAGACTACGGTTGCTATTTAATATACTTTTAATTTTGCCAGTCTAGTATGTTAAAATTATCTCATGACATAATATTTTAGTTTTAGTTTGCTTCTTTCTGGTTGCTAAGAAGGTTGAATATATTTTATGTATTATAGGCCACCAGTGTTGCCTGTAAACTGCCCTTTGTCCATATTTCTTTTTGGTTGATTAACTATTATTTATTTATAACAGTTCTTAATAGACTCTGGATTGGATACCCAACCTTTGTCAGCTATGTGTGTTGCTAATATCTTTCCAATTTGTGGTGTATGTCTTTACTCTCTTTGTGCTACTTTTAGATTTCTTCATTTAGTAGAATGTTTTATTCTTTTATTTGGGGTAAACATGTTTTTTAATTCTTTATTAAAAAAAATCTCCCATAGCCCAAGTTCATGAAGATATAATCCTTATTATTTACCAAAACACCTAACATTCTGAATTTTGCATTTAAGCATTTAATCCACTTGTGATTTATTTTGGCATATATTGTGAAGTAAGTTTTAAACTAATCTTTCCTTGTATGGATAACCACCTGCTCCAGAATAACTTGTATATTACATAATTCCTCCATATAGCTTCAATAACACCTCTGTCATATGTGAAATTCCTGTATATTCATGGGCCCATTTTTCATTTTCCATTTTTCATTTGCCTATTTAATCATGCTCCTTTCATTATCCTAAATAACATAATTTGATAATTGATAGAGCAATTCACGTAACTTTTTGTACTTCTTAAATATTGCTTATTTTTGTTCTTTTTCACTTAGTTGTAGATTATTTGCCAAATATCATAAAATAAATCTTTTGTAGTTTGACTACTGTGGTATTGAATATATAGATAACACTGCAGAAATTGAAATAACCTTACTATTGGATTCACTTTTTCATGATCATGTTGTATATGTTTACTTATTTCAAACTTTTTCTGTTTTTTTTTTTTTTTTTTTTTTTTGAGATGGAGTTTCACTCTGTTGCCCAGCCGCCTGGAGTGCAATGGTGTGATCTCAGCTCACTGCAGCCTCCGCCTCCCGGGTTCCAGCAATTCTCCTGCCTCAGCCTCCCAAGTAGCTGGGATTACAGGCACCTGCCACCGCATCTGGCTAATTTTTTTGTGTTTTTAGTAGAGATGGGGTTTTACCATGTTGGCCAGGTTGGTCTTGAACTCCTGACCTCAGGAGATCTGCCCACCTCTGCCTCCCAAAGTGCTGGGATTACAGGTGTGAGCCATCACACCTGACTTATTTCAAACTTTTAAAATCATTCCCTTAAATTTCTTTCTTTCTTTCTTTCTTTAGAGACGGAATCTAGCTCTGTTGCCCAGGCTGGAGTGCAGTGGCATGATCTCGGCTCTCTGTAACCTCTGCCTTCTGGGTTCAAGTCATTCTCCTCCCTCAGCCTCCGGACTAGCTGGCACTACAGGCATGTGCCACCACGCCTGGCTAATTATTTTGTATGTTTAGTAGAGATGGGTTTTACCCTATTGGCCAGGCTGGTCTTGAACTCCTGACCTCATGATCTGCCCGCCTCAGCATCCCAAAGTGCTGGGATTACAGGCGTGAGCCACTGTGCCCAACCCTCATTCCCCTAAAATTTTAATAATTTTCTGCATGATAGTCTTTGCTAATCTTCTAATAGATTTGTTCTTAGGTGTTTATTTTATATTTTATATTATTATTTGTAAATTGTCTCCCTTGTTAAGAAACATCCTAACTGCTTCTAGTATGTGAAAATAAAATAATGTTTATATTTATGTTAAATTCAGTAAACTTACTACATTTTGTTATTGATAATGCATTGCTTCTTTATACCCTTTCGAATCTCTATAACTAAGCTTGTCATGCTCTAATACTTATTTATTTTTCTTTCCTTTCTCATTTTCAACTTTTTCCCCTTGTTTCACTGGTTGCAAATTCAGCACAATGTTGAATAGAAACCACGGCATTATTCATTTATGTGTTTATCAATTATGTAGAAATCACATGACTACAGGTGCCAGATATGGGTAAACGCTAAGGGTTTTACAAAATGTTAAGATTAGATCCTGCCATTTTTAAAGACCAATTGGCCTCCCAGGATATCTGCAATTTTTTCGGTCAATCAGCACCTAAGCATATCATCTGAAATATCTGGTGAAGCTCGGAGTCCACACTGGATGAGTGGCAGATATTTTATAGAAAGATCCACATCACCCTCTAGTGGTCAAAGGAGCGAATTCATCCGATGCCCGCTGAGGTCTGCCTCAGCCTGCATGAGTCGGGAGTGGCCCGCCCCGCAGCGAGGCAGCAAGGAGGCATCCCAAACATCAGAGCGGAATTAAGAAAAAAGCAGCACTTGGTGTGGTACCTGCCACATACTCCACAGCATTGTTACTAGTGATTACTGACACCATGACTCAGCCATTAGTCTAGACCATTAGTCTAATGCCCATGGTGGTTTATCAGTGCATTTTGCCTCCCTCAACCTTTTATAGTCCCCCAAGGCAGATGTGCTCCCTAAATCTCTATTCTATGTTCTCTGCTCTTTTCATTGTAAACTCTATATCAAGGGGTTGGAGGCATTTTCATTCTTCCAGTGAGGCTAAATGTCCCAAAGGTGTACTTCTTATCCAGATCCATTTTCTGAGTCCATGACTGTACATCCAACTGCTCTGTGCATATTCCTGGTTAGATCACTGTCTCAAAGGCACTCCCAATCTCAAAGTAAATCTTGATCTTCTTCCCACTTGGTCCTCCTTATTTGTCTGTCTGTAGCAGTCTCTTAATCATCACCCTCCACCCCCTGCATGTTGCTGCTCATGTCTAACCAATTGCCAAGTCCTTTGATTTACTTCCTTTTCAATGTCTCATTTTCCCCATATTTCTAACACCATCATCATTATCCGAGCTAAACTACTGCTTGTCTGCGCTAACATTTTCCCTCCACATCAACTCTGTCCACACTGCTGGAGGATGGCAGCATAAGCCCCCCAACTCTCTGCCCAAAACACGCCACTTTGGCATAAGGATTATTTTGAGCTAGAGGCGTTTTAATGCCTTTAATGTCTTTAGACAATAGCAGGTATAAGAGGAGTATTCTGATCCTTCCCCTTTTCTTCTTGAAAAACGGAATAAACCTCCCATATAAAAAAATGTTTTACCTATTCCAGGAAGAAAGAATATTCTTAACATCAAAGATAGAATGGGATGATGTTGAGGCCAAGGAATCTGTACAAAAAAGCTTGTTGAACTAACCCTCACCTTCCTCATCACTTTGCCATTCCACCAGCAACCCTAGCCGAAGCCCCTTTACTTTTTCACCTTTTAACAATGTATGACTCTTTGCCCAATTCAGTATATGAGTGTTCAACTCTAACTGCATATTCAGGTCTTCCTTTAATTATGGGGGCTTTCATGTAATGTAAAACTTATATTAAATACATGTGTTTGCTTTTCTCTTGTTAATCTGTTCCGTTCTCAGGCCCAGCCGAAAAACCCTAAGAGGGTAGAGGTAACATTTTGCTTTCCCTGCACGGTCCATTATTTCTTCACTTTGTGACCAGGGTGATTAAATACACAGATACACACACAGCCATGAATCTGATTACTACAGAAGTCAAAGGTTGAAAACCTCAATGTCTCCTGTTAAGCTTTGTGTTGGATTCTGTATCATTTACCTTGACCAGTAAGGTTGTGCGTGGTCTGATGCCTTCCTGCCTTCTTCAATTTTGCTCTGTACTCAACCGCCTCCTCCCCCTGCTGCTGCCACGCTGCTGACTTCTTTCCTGTCATTAAACACACCAATTTATTTCCTGATTAAAACATTTGCACTGGTTCTTTAATCTTTCTTAAATGCCCTTGAACTCATTATCTCTTGTCCCACTTAATTAACTCTAGCTCATCTTGATGTAAGGTATTTAGGAATAATATTTAAAATTTATCCCCATACCTTTTATTAAAAGGCGGATAACCATTAAATATGCAATATCAGGGGCTTCAGACTCTCCAGGGAGCATTTCATCAATAATTACTTTCAAGAAGTGAGACACAGTTCATTTTTTAGAATAAAAGAGTCTTAACTGCTTTTCAAAAATGGCACCAGATAGGAGATTACAGATAAAAGACACATATTTATGGGTAGTTGAAATTGACTACTGGTCAGTTAATAGGAGTCACGCTGCTTTCCACATTCCAGAATGGTAAAACAGCAGCAGTGGTATGAAGTTGTGAAGTAGCTAATCAAATATTCACCTTTGGATGCCTGAGATGATACATGTACTGTAGCAAATGGGTTCAGACTCCTGGAAACCAGCTCCAGAGATTAATTTTTGACATTAAGAATGGGGATATCCAAGGATATAGAGGAATTAGAAAACCCTAGCTCCCTTGAAACCTCTGAAATTCTCCCCATGGCTTCTCCATTACTGGGGAACACAGTGCTTCCGCGTGTGTGTGTGTGTGTGTGTGTGTGTGTGTGTGTGTGTATCGGGTAGGACGATGTAAGAGTCTGTCTCTTACCTCACCCATCACTGCCTCTGAAAGGTGAACTTGATTTCAAATACAACAAAGCCCAGAGAGTAGAATATTAAATCAGAACAGGAAGTCCAACACTTCAAAAATAATTGCTCATCAAAAATGTATGGCATTCAAAATTTACAGGAAATGTGATAGGATTTTATTTTGTTGGTACTTGTCCAAGGAAGACAGAACACAAATTTGGACTGAATGCTGTTCAACGCTGTTGTCTTCTTTCCTAAGGTAATGTAGGTAGGCAGTAGGCTGTGTCCTTGATAGCCAGCTGGTTTGGGAAAGGCAGGTCTGAACCCAGCACTGTTCCATGCTAAATGTCACTGAAACACTACACTCCTCGGCTTAATGCAGAGGGAAATAGTGACTGCATGAAATAGGAATGTAACCACTGTCTCCCTGTTTCATGCCAGAGCCTTAAAAGCTCTTGTCTTTTCCATGCCATTAGTGAGCAGTGGAATATTTTTAAAGTATTTTACTAGCTCTGTTCTCCAGGCTGAAAACACTAACAGAGTAAAAGGCTACAACTAAAATGGGTCCGTGAGTTCGGTGACAATGGCACAGTCTGAGGTGACTGAACCCAGGTAGGGTATTTAACCACCAGCAACACATGGTCATAGCGGAGATGAAAAACAGCAGCGTGTGCGCTGCGGACTTGGCTCCCATCTTATTCCAGTCAGTTCCACCTTGGTCAGGGGCCAGGTGTCATCTCCATGTTTTCACGTTCACCCTTAGTGTCTAAACCCTTGCTCCCTGTTCCAAAGGGGTTGACAAGGGTCCAGGTCTATTGGGTAGCAGGTTGTCTGCCGTGATTAATTCAGCAGCAGATGTCTGTATAAGGATGGTAGCAGTTGAGCCACTGCTATTTCACTCCTGGTTTTGACTATAAAATGCTCTTGATCCTTTTCTTGTAAGAACTCTAATCTATTCATTTATTTGTTTTATTTTCTCTTCTTTTTGATTCTATATGCATACAATTTTATTTATCTTAACCTGTGGTTCATAACACATAGGCATTGCTTGTCAATGAATAGTTATTTATTTATTTAAAAATATAATAGGAACTTGTAAAACATCTCCTCCTCAACATTATGCAAGATAGACCTTGACAATATTTAAATGTATAGGTATGTAGTTCTCTCTCATTCTATCTCCTGCCATGCCCCAGCCTTATAAAAATCCTGAACTTGGGTCACTGTTATTCCCTGCCAGTAGTGTGTTGGTAAAGTGTTGACAACTAACTCTCTGGAGGAAAATAAAGCAAAACTGTAATTTATTGTGTTTGCTGATTTCTGTAGTGTAAATACCCTCACTATTGCCAGTTTCAAGCTAACAAAATGATGTCACTAAAACTGGAGTTGGGAAAAATGTATACAGTCAGCTCCCATGAGCTGATAAGGTAGGCTCCAGCATATGACTGGTCTTTGCTTTCCTTTCAATAAAATTTGACCTATTTTATTCCTGAAAATTATTTTCTTGACTTATTTGTTTTTAGCTTTATGAAAAGCACATTAGGCTTTGCATAGTCTCATTAGACTTAGTTTTTGCATTTGCTATTATATTGCTAAGATTCACCTATAACCTTGCTCTTCACTATAGTTCATTCATTTTGACTCATATGAATATGCCACAGTTTATTCATTCACTCTTCTCGGTGCATATGTGGCTTGGTGCCATGTTTTTCTACTGTTTGGTGCTGTTAAGAACACTTTTGTATTTATATCTTCTGATATGTGTATGCAAGAGCTTCTCCTGATGTAAATCTAGGAGTGGAATTGCTGAGTCATGTATGCAAGAGCCTCTCCTGATGTAAATCTGGGAGTGGAATTGCTGAGTCATGGGACATAGGAATCTTCAACTATGAGATGATGCTGAACTGTTTCCAAATGGTTTATAGTACTTATGCTCCCATCAGTAATTTATAAGTAATCCTATGAATCCATACCCTTGCTAACATTTTATATTTCTAAACTTTTTATATTTTGCTAATCAAGCGGATATAAGGCTATGTATCACTATGTCTTGCTTCATATTATCCTGATCATCAATGCAGTAAAATATCTCTATATGTTTATTGGTCATACATGTTTCTTCTATTAAATGTATGATCATGTTTTGCTCATTTTCTATTGGCTCATACAGATTTGTGGTCAATGTAAATATTTGGTTTCTCCTAGGGAAGGATTTTCACTGTTCCACTTACTGTCTTCTAGCTACTGGCAGAACTTTCCAACTCTGTAGACAAGCCATGTTGTCTGAGATCTTCCTTCTAGGTACCTCTGCCCGCTCTTCCCCTTGACACCTTTCCCAGAAGCCAGCTCACCAGCACCTTCCCTAGGGATACATTCCATATTGTGTGTACCTAGGCATAGAGGGTGCTCTCCTTCCTTTGTACCGAGTCTTACTCTGTTCATTCATCAACCGAAACAACATGGAGAACATGATGGCATTCAACATTTACAGGAAATGTGATAGGATTTTATTTTGGTGGTCCTGGTCCAAGGAGGACTGAACACAAATTTGAAGTGGGTGCTATTCAATGCTGTTGCCGTCCTCCCCTAAGGTAACATATTCATGCATAACTGTCTACTTGGCTGCCTCTTGGTTATCTTTGTCTTGAGAGCCCAGCATGATGACAAGAAAGCCAATCGCTGAAGTTTATTATAGGAAATACACAGTGATTATACAACTGTCTTCATATCTACCTCTAGGATTCTGTGTAGATCTATTCAAGAGCACATGACTAATGTGGCAGAGTCAGGGCAAAATTCCAGGTTTTATAATTTTCAGGGAAGCTTCCACGTCCACTGACCACTTTAGGCACAACTCTATGGCCATTTCATGGGTCTCAAACACTACAGCTCCTCCACTATCCACACTCACAGGGCTTCTTTTCTTTCTCTCCCCCCACCCCGCCCCACCCCCTACACACACACACCCAGATGTCACACACACACCCAGATGTCTCAGTCAGGAAAGCTGTGGTTTTCCATCTCCACGCCTCCCCTCTCAGCACTCAGGGGCCCCCCTGGGGCAGAGGGGCAGCTGCAGGGGGTTCTTGCCGCGGTCTCTGATCCCTTCCTGGTGCTGTGTCTCTAGCACTGCAGATGTAGAAGCTGCTGTCTTCAGGATGGGCATTGGTCACTGTCAGAGTGGAGAAGGTCAGGTTTGGATGGTTGATGGGAAACTTGTCCTGCTTGATGCCTTGCTCGTATGTGACGCCGGAGCCCTCATTGGAAGTTGCCATGAGTATGAGGCTCTGTGTCTGGAACTGACGATACCAAAACATAGTTGTGGCCTGAAAGTCCAGGCAACGGCACTCGATCTTCACAGAGGTTCCTTTCTTACAGATAACCCTGCTCGGATATTGAGAGACGACAGCAGCAAGCCCGGAGCCTGCTGAAAACAGAAGCCAGAGAGAGGAGAGCCCAGTAGGACCCGAGTCAGACAGGATGACAGGCAGAGCTGAGCCTCACTCCCTCCCTGTGCTCCCAGCTCCTGGAGAATCCTGTCTGTTTTGTGTAATCTTTCTGTCATCTCCCTAGGGCCATAATCCCCCATCTCCTCTGACCGGTGGCTCTCCCCTTACCGTTTACACCTCTAGAGAGCAGGGCCACTCCCTCTCCCTTTGATGAGCATAAACAATCCACATTGCCTGGCCACCACTTGACCGTGCCAACACACGCACATGCCTACTGAAGCTCCCAGGTAGAAGGAGGCTCATACCTGTCCCCAGAAGCAGCAGAAGCAACAGCATCTTCGGTGATGGCCCCACACCACCTTCTGCGGGGAGAGTTGTGACCACTGTCTCCATTCACCAGCGAGGAGGGATGACTGATCACAGAATCTCAAGGATGCTCTAGTCTGCCCCCTGGTGGTAATCTTTGCCCATGACCAGTGTTACATCCATCTCTCTGCCTATCAAAGAACCGTACAAGTCAGGCTCAGTGGCTCACGCCTGTAATTCCAGCACTTTGGGAGGCAGAGGCGGGTGGATCACAAGGTTAGGAGTTCAAGACCAACCTGGCCAACATGGTGAAACCCCGTCTCTACTAAAAACACAAAAATTAGCCAGGTGTGGTGGCAGGCGCCTGTAATCCCAGCTACTTGGGAGGCTGAGATAGAGAATTGCTTGAACCTGGGAGGCGGAGGTTGCAGTGAGCCGAGATCGCAGCACTGCACTCCAGCCTGAGTGATAGAATGAGACTGCGTCTCAAAACAAAACAAAAACTCATACATTGCCCAAAGTGGCCTAAAGATTTCCCAGATCAACTTCTAAATTTATTACAGATACACTGAGATATAGAGCATTGCAATGACTTAAGTGAGTTTCTTATAAGGAAATGAGTGTGTGTTTGGGTAATGAATGGCATTGGAATCTGTTTGCTGCTTCTGTTTCATATCCTCAAAGCAATCACACCAAGACAACTCATGGTGGTTAATCACTAGACCTTCAGGTTGGAACTGCCATAAATATTGATAACGCCCAGGCCAGTGCCTCAGCTGGAAGTCCAATGTTTCTTCATAATCATGATGAAGCCACTTCATCATTTTCTAAATGAGACAGTTACCTCATGAGTATCTCATAACAATTTTCCTCATATATAGATGGACTCAATTCTAAACATTCTAATATTATTTCTTGATTTAGCTTGTATGTTTCCATGTTAATCACTGTTGAGGTTGTGAGAATAATTACATTTATTCTATTGTAATGGAGATCATACTAAGTACTGGGCAGTGAAAATAGTTTCTAGGAGGCATGAGAAATTCTTTGATTTGAACATGCTGGGATACTTGTTTTAATGGATCAACATTGGAAACGTGTAGCAATTACAAGAAGTACAAGGAGCTGGAAAGTTATTCTGAAAGTCCTGTGTTTTCATTTTTTTAACAGCCTCCCAATTATGCTTTCATTTAATATTTGGTTCTTCTCTGGCATAGGTAGCTAGAAAAGATAAGATTAAGACTTCGCCCATCATATTATGTTTGTGCAATTGTGGAATCGTTTTATCATAACAAATATAGCTATTGCATTATGTTAATATTGGCATATCTATTGAAGGGCATCTGTATGCTCCTGTGGCTGCATTTTTTATTTCCTGGGTGGATCTCATTAAAATGAGGCCACTTCATAGTGCTAACTACTTTTTCTGCAAAAAGTAAGGACAGCTTGCGATGGGTGACCTCTGGCCCAATATTATGATATGTTTGGGAGAGAGTGGCTGGAAGACCTTCAGATCAGAAGAAAATCTTTCTATTTATTTTGAGAAACACTAATTGTCAGGTACAGATGGTCTCATGATGGTTTAATGACTTTTCAACTTTACAGTGGTGCTAAAGCAATATGCATTTCAGTGTGCTCCTTGACTTATGATGGGGTTATGTACAGATAAGCTGGATATTTTAAGTTGAATTATGATGTTTTCAATTTATGCTGGATTTATCAGGATATTACCCCACTGCAAGTCAAGGAGCATCTGGATATTCCTGTGGTGTTTTATCACTGTGTCAACCTGGCTAAGCAAGGAAGATGTTTCAGATAACTTTTTCCTAGTATGGTTCCAGGTTAGAGTTGATCATGGGGGAAGAAATGCATGAAGTTTGTAAGGGGAAAGTAAAACAGCTGCCACTGAGTTATGAAGTCATCACTGGCTCCAGGCAGTGAGAAGTAGCATCAAAAGTGCCAATGAGTTCCAATTTATGCTGACTTTCCCCTGTTTCACATCCAGCTCTTTATACTGACTGCCATCTCTGCCGACCAGGAGGGACTGCAGTCCCATCACCAAACTTTTCTGAGAACTCACAGGGCTGTTGGCACATAGAGTCAGCCGTCTTCCATAAATTCCTACACCATCCCCTTCAGGGTTCCGTGTAGTACATGGATATACCCAACTTAATGCAAGACTTAATGCAAAGTCCAGTTCATCCACCTTCACCAGAGCTTATTAGAGTTGTTTTTTCTGACCCTTTTTAAACTTTCACTTATCCATCTTCTCCCCAGATTGTGTCAGGCCTAATTCCTATACTATCCTCTTTTGTTCCTTAATGCTCATGGTGGTTTTTCTTCCCTGACACTTCCATTTGTGTCATGGGTTTGCCATAGGCCAAGCCATACGTTGTCAATAGCTAGTATGTGCTATGACTTTTCATTTTCTGAGACTACTGCAATGCCATCTCTTAAAATTAGTCAATGTGACCAATTTTCTTGGTGTCTGGGGGACTTTAGTATCCATGAGAACTGTTGGAAAAGGAGATAGAAGTTAGAGTCAGTGGCCTGCGATCAAAGGGCTGTGGCACAAGAAAAGCCTTGGTATTGGGGTCTGATAGCCCATAATGGGGCTCTACATCTTTGCCTGGGTTAAATCTGCTACCAGGAATCAAAGGCCATGCAGCAAAGAAGCATGCTTAATAGGGCAGACACAGAATATGATGGATCCTCTTTCTGCTCTGAGTTGGTATACTAAAGTTTTGTGCAAAAACAATGACGGTTAAAGATGATGGTTAACACATAGGTAGGTAATTGTAATTAAGTATCGGTAAAACAAAACAATAATACTTCTAGTTATTATAGTTAGACAGATTTAACATTCTGACTCTCCAAAATGTTGGAAATCATGAAGAGAACCATAGGTGTTAACTGTTCTAAAGTTCGCATAGGCTTCAGGAGAAGGATAAAGATAAGACTAATCTCAGATTTTCTTAATATAATTATATAATAAAATGTTAGTTAATCATCAAAAAATGAAAATGAATTGTGGACTTCTGAAAGACAAAGTAATGAAATGAGAAAAATAGTCAACAAAAATAAGGTCATGCATGAGGGAAGAAGAAACCAAAATGTGAGAAAGATTAATGTACAAAACCAAATAAGAACCATGACTCAAAACCCAGGAAATCACCTGCTATAGAAAGCTATACAGAAATACATTTAAGACAATAGACTGAGGATTCTAGTTGTATAAATCATGAGGCTGAAAAAATACACACTGCTTATGAAATACCCACCTGAAGAATAAAAACAATAAAAAGGCTACATGTAGAAAGGTTGAAAAAGAAACACTAGACAAATACAATCTTAAAAACATGAAATAGTTTTATTGATGTCATCCCAAAAGGACTCCAATGCAAAAAGAGCAGCAGGGAAAAACTAAGAGTACCAAGTAACGACACACATTCAAATGACTGTGGTGTGGTATCTGGTCTTCAAAGATACTAGCCTGATGAAGCACACTGGCTAGTGATCACCTTCCCATGAGTGCCTTTCTCTTGAATCTGAGCTGGCTGGATTGTGGTGGAGGTGACACTGCATATTTCCCAGGTTGGGCTGTAAGGAGCCTAGCTGACCACATCTGGGTCTCTTGAATGCTCCCTCTTAGGGTGGTCAACTACCATGCAAAAACTTTAGCTGCCTAGAGGCCACCATGCTGTGAGACAGTCCATCTAATCACATCGAAGGCTGTGTACAGAGCGACATGCTCAGCGGGTCCACAGCTACTGCAGCCATCCCAGGTAACGAACCAACAGGGGCACACAAAAGCCACCTTGGATATCCAGCCTAGTTGAGCCTTCAGGTATCTCCAGCCTCAGTGACTGACAGTGACTATGTGAGCATCCCTAAGTGAGAACTGTCCAGTTGAGCCCTTTTACATAACCACAAGAGATAATAATATGTTGTTCCTTTAAATCACTAACTTTTGGAGTGGTTTGTTACACAGCAATAGATCATTTGTCAAGTAAGATACTTGTCATTACATTCTAAGCTTTCTAAGTGAGGTATAAAATACATAGACTGCACAAATCTTAAGTGTTCAGCCAAATGAATTTTTGAAATGAAAATACTCGTATAATCATCACCCAGATCAAGATATAGATTTCAGAATTCCAAAAGCCTTCCTCATGTCTCCCTCACAGTAAATACATAATGCTACCAAATTAATCACTATTCTGACTACATACCGTATAATTTTGTGTCTACTATATTTTATTCAATCTTATATTTAAAATATCTGTGTTGGAAATTACATTTTTTGCTATATTGTATTCTGTTACATAAATGCAACACAATCATTTATCTATTGCATTGTTGATGGATGTTGAATATTTTCCAATTTGGGGCCATTGGGAATAAAGCTGCTATTGTGGTAATAGCTTTTTCTCACATGTTAAATATCTTTCTGCTTCCTAAGAATTCTGGACTATT
This sequence comes from Macaca nemestrina, assembly GCF_043159975.1. Classification (NCBI taxonomy): domain Eukaryota; kingdom Metazoa; phylum Chordata; class Mammalia; order Primates; family Cercopithecidae; genus Macaca; species Macaca nemestrina. The sequence goes on from NC_092128.1 coordinate 16,258,432, forward strand.
TCTTGAACTTTTATAGAGTTGACAAATTGGTTTTCTGACTTGTCTAATTTACTGTTGGTTATGTTCAATGTGATTTTAAATTGAGCAATTATGTTTATTATGTTAAAGAAATAGTTCTAGATTAAAATTTTATGTAAATTATCTTTCTGTTTAATAGATGTGATGGCCTCTGAAAACTTGCTAAGAAAACATTCAGTGATATTTTACATTTTAAAACTTTCCTGTCTTTTACTTCAGATGATATCTCTCGTACAACCTGGTTCTGGGAATGGAGGTTATGATGAAACTTCATAGCTACAGCATTCTTTTCAGTATTAAGATTACCCTGAAAAAAGCAAATGGTTAATAGTTTTACAGTAGAATTTTTGAAGTCTATTTAAGTTCTTATGCTCTGCTTTAATAAATTCCTCAACTGAAAGAAAGGAATTTGTGTCCATTCTAGTCATGGACAAGAAAAACAAGGAAAAACAAGATTGTCTATCTCTTACTGTCTTCCCTTTCATTTTCTTCCTTTCCTTGGACAGACAGTCTTTCCCCCATCCCATCACCTCGGGAGAATGCTTGTACATAGAGCACAGATAACATTATGGGTCTGTGTCTCTCCCACTGCCATGAAGGTCCCTGGCTCCATCCTCTGGCTCAGAGAATGACTGATGTGGAGGTATCTGTGAATATGGTCTGGACATTCAAAGTGAAGTATCTTAGAGCCATCTCATTTCCAGTGTTTTACTTACTACTGTCAGAAAGCATTAGTTTCAATGACTGCTTGTAGTTCTCATGCTACCATATCTTAATGTTCTTTAGATCCTATTCAGGGAGAAATATCTTTTCCATCTCTATGTTTTAGTATTTTGGTTTCTGTGAGACTCGGTGTGAGTCAAACTCCCATAGGCTATGTAGAAGAAGAAATCCAAGGCTAAACACAGAATCCAGGCAATAATTCGAAGAAAATTCGTGGAGCCAAGTCTTGTGTATTCTGGACAGGCACTTACATTTTTCTAAAAATTTCTTATCCCTGGAAAAAGAGAACAATACAGCAGGACAGACTAAGGTTATTTGATGCTTCTGACAATATTTTTTAAAAGTTTTCAACCAGCAGTTTCAGTTGTATCTGAAGAATAATATAGAAACATCAATTTCTAGAAGCATAATTATATGATCAAATAAACATTTGTAAGTCAACATAAGAATTAACACCACTTACCTTCTAATTCAATGCATAGGTGGCAGAGCATTCAGAGAGAAAACATAGAAAACAAGATCACTTGGGAAGTTTTATTCACACTTGTGTGCTTATCTATCACTCAAACATTTCTCTCCAGCCCGACCTTCTCCTCTAAGTGCCAGACCTGCACTTATGGAGCCTCTTGAATGTTTCTACACAGATGTCCAATGAAGGACCACTAGAACCAGAAACTCAATTCTGTTCAATAACTTGACTCCATTCATTTGTCCAAATTTTCTTCCACTGCCATATTCCGGTGGAGGAGGGAGTGTTGATATTTTTTTTCCTGGTGTTATCTCATCACTCTTTCCTTTCATAGTTCCCTTAGCCTGCCTCCCTCTTTTGGTGCTTGCCCATCTGGTGAAATCCTACTTGCCCATCTGGTGAAATCTGAATAATAAGTTTCATCTGAAAATTTGCTGTCTCTTTGACGCCCTTCCTGATGTCACCAGACAGAATTGGCTATGTTATTTCCTATACTCCACTAACGTCTCTCATTAAAGCGTGCGTCATATGAAATTGTGATTACAGGGTTTGTCTTCTGTATCTCTCTTTCCACAGCCCTTTTTATCTTCCTGAAAGAAGGGAAAATTTTCTATTCATTCATTCATTTCTATTCATTCATTCATCTATTCATCTAGCATTCAGTAAAACAGAAAAAAGCTTGGGGTTGTAAGATTAACTTTTCTCTTCTTTCTTCTCTGTGTCTCTCTGACTCTCTCTATATATACATGTATATATCTTATATACAACATATAACACATATATAACATATCTATGTCTATATCATATATGGCAGGAAACTTCGCTCAGCCAATAAGTAGGTTTAAAAAACTATTATATTTCTAGTTTTTAAAAATAACTATATAAAACGATAAAACAGCCAGGCACGGTGACTCACACCTGTAATCCCAGCACTTTGGGAGGCCGAGGTGGGTGGATCAGCTGAGGTCAGGAGTTTGAGACCATCCTGGCCAACATGGTGAAACCCTGCCTCTACTAAAATACAAAAATTAGCCAGGTACAGTGGTGTGCATCTGTAATCCCAGCTACTTGGGAGGCTGAGGCAGGAAAATTGCTTGAACCCGGGAGTCAGAGATTGCAGTGAGCTGAGATCATGCCACTGCACAGCGGCCTGGGCAACAGAGTGAGACTCTGTCTCCAATAAGTAAGTAAATAAATAAAACTACAAAACTATAGTTTAAAAAATGATATATACATATATATAGTTATATATATACAAAACTGTAGTTTAAAAAACTGTATAAAACTGTCATTTTAGTCTCATATATAAAGTTTAGTTATATATATTTATATATAGTTTATATTTTTTTAGCTATATATATAGTTTTTTAAACCTATATATATTTATAGTTTTAGTTGTATATATAGTTTATATATATTTTTTTAGTTATATATATAGTTTTTTAAACTATATATATAGTTTTTATATATATATACATATATATATATAAATAGTTTTTTAAACTTAGTGGCTGAGTGACGTTTCCTGCCGTCACACAGTGCAGAGGAGCCCTGCCACCTGGTCGGGGAAGCAGGACTGGGCACATTTATGCACAGAGAGGCGACATCCATGCTTCACTGTGTCTATACTACTGGCACAGAGATAGAAAGCTGTTGGGTTCCTTTGGGCTGATGTCACAGTGAGAGGAAAGGATTCCTTCCTCTCCCGAGACACACTGTACCCTTCAGCTATGTCTCCTTTCTGAATGTCATTTACTACCTGTGAGTAGTAGATCAATCTCAGTCCTTGACCTGGGTCCTGTCGGTACCAGTACATGGCATCGTGGTTCAAATTCTGTTCACAACTCAGGGTCACATTCTGTCCTTCCTTTCTGAACAGGTACTTTGGGGACTGAGTGATTCCGCCATCCATGGTGTCTGGAAAAGAAAGAGAGGCATGCCTGAAGTACAGCGCACGGAGGTGCCTGATGCTGCTGTCCCTCAGGGAAGCCTTAGATTTGGAACTTGCAGCATTCCAGATAGGAATTTTCTCCCTGAACCCAGGACTCACTTGCTCCAAGGAGACAAAGGACCACACAGCAGAGCACCTGGTTGCTCATAGTGGAAAGGGGGCCTCCTTGTAGCTCCAAGCACTTGTGGGAAGAGAATGAGAAAAGAGGCTTGGCTCTGGGGCTTCTCCTGGCCTTATGTGCAGAGTTTGTCGGTGGCTGGAACCAAGAGGTGGGAGGTTCCTGGAAATACTCAAGACAGGCTTTCTAATTTTGCAGATGAGGAGACAGGACAGAGAGCAGAGTCATTGGCACCTCCCATAACTCTGTGTTGCATCTGTGCTGAGGGGGCTGGCACCCCAAGTTTCCGGGCCAGAGTTTCACTCCAATTGGCCCATTGGTTTTTATCTTTCCAGCAACTGTAAGGTTTGGGTTCCTCTAGGAGCGCTGTAGACACTCTGATTATACAAGAACGTGGAATTCATTTATTTTTCCTTTTTTTAAAAAAATAAAAATAAAAACAAAACAAAACATTGATACATAATGTGTGTACCTATTTGTGGGTACGTGTGGTATTTTGTTACATGCATAGAATGTGTAATGATGAACTCAGGGTATGTAGGAAGTCCATCCTCTGGAGAACTTATCATTGTTTATGCCCTCAGCTCTCTTGGGGAAAGATGACCCCTGGGGTCTGGCCAGTGGTGCTGTGGCCACTGTGACAGCCTTTTGCTTAGCCGTCCTGCTACACAGAGCCCAGCGCTGCTGTTCTAGGTCCTTCATGCAATTACACCAAGACCTCGCCTCCTTTGACCACCTTCTAACTAGCTAGTTTCACTCACGTCCTTCTCATTCTCCGACTTGTTTCTTTGTCTTTGCCTTTGTCCTGACTAAATTTTCATTTGGGTTTATCCTCCCTTGGTCATCTTTTAATTTATTTTTCATGACTGGGATAATTTTCTTTTTCTTTCATGTCCCTCCTGAGGTCAATCAATTTCTTTTTCTGATGTCTTCCTATTTTGGCCATTTCTGGTCTGAGTTTTTGAACTGCTGGTCTGGTTATGGTCACTTATATCCTCAGCTGCTTCCTTGAGTGTATTTATTTCTGTTTGGAGTGTAGACTTACGTTTTCTTCTGCCTCCTGATTGCTTTTGAGGTAAGGGAACAGGGAACAGAGGTGAGATGTTTGCCTTCGTTGTATGGGTGTTACTTTCATCTTGCTCATTTTCGTGTTATTGGGGTGTTTTACAAAACTCCTAGTCTAATGTTCCTTTAGCCATCATCCTAGCAAAATCCAGACTCCTTAGTGAGCTTTGTTTGTTTTCGTAGTGGGGCTGGTTGTGGGTCCTCTTAATTTGTGATTTCCTTTTGTTTTGCAGAATTCTGTTTCCCCCTTTTTTCTCTTTTTCTACTCACTATTGAATTGCCAGAAGACCCTCTTTCTTCCTCTTTGCCTTTTTCCCCCTCCCTGTAAAGCACTGCCTTTGGAAGACTGTTCCTTTAAATTACATGTCTGGTGTTTTAAACAGCATGAAGTTTGGAATCCATCTTCTCTGCAGCCTTGCTGGGGTCTCAGCATTGGTCTTTTTCTGGAGATCTTTCTGTATCTTTCTCAGGCTCCCCAGCCAGTGTCCCTCTTCTGTCTTCCTGGAAGATTTTCTGGGTTTTTCTCCTTTTGGGTGAAGTGAGGGAGGGGCGGGAGTACATTAAATGATTTTAGAAAATCGAAGGGCAAAGACATGCAGTGGAGTCACATGGTTTATACTCCGCGCTGGTGAGGCTGGGCTTAGCCTGCACATGTATTTGAAATGACTTTGCTTTTGTCTGCCTTTTCATTTTATGAAATTGTTTCATCAAAGCAAATTATAACAAATCTTTTTCTGTAGGTGGCCTGTATCTGTTGAGTGATGAGAATAAAAACAAATATTAACTAAGACAAAAAGTTGAGGTGACAGATTTCTAATGAACAATATCTGTGGGCCAGACCTTTTCCCTAAATTCTAGACAAATTTATCCAACTCTATTTCCATCATCTCTCAGATGTTCTATAATTTTATAGCAGGAATTCTTGAACCTAGCATCTGTACAAACCTGCACAGGTACTCGGCAATGAACAGAACAAGAATTATGCCTTCAAGAATGCTAAGCAGCATGATGTGAGATAAAAATCATAACCCTTTGAGCCAAATGCTTTCTGTCACCTTCTAGGTTTCCTCCTCCTTTCCCTTCCCTTCCCTTCCCTTCCCTTCCCTTCCCTTCCCTTCCCTTCCCTTCCCTTCCCTTCCCTTCCCTTCCCTTCCCTTCCCTTCCTTTCCCTTCCCTTCCCTTCCTTTCCCTTCCCTTCCCTCCCCTCCCCTCCCCTCCCCTGCCCTGCCCTCCCCTCCCCTTTATTCCCCCATCTCTCTGTCTCTTTCTTTCTAGAAATTCACTCCTAGAACCATAATTTCTCTTGGTGAAAATGAAGAAAGCACTTCCTTAGGTTGTGTATCTTGGTGATTAAATAAAATTACTGATGTAAAGCATGAAATATAGAACTTGACATACAGTATGGAATAAAAAAAGAGTTACACTGCTAAGTGTTTTGAAACTGACAAATTAAGTCAATGTCAAAACTGAAAAATTATGTCTAGTTCTTAAAAATCTTTATGTCCTTTGGATGACAGAGTCTTAGTTTCTGAGCATAGCCTGGGATGCTTCATGCTATCCCTACAGTCCTCCCCTATTTCCATCCTCAACTTGCAGAATGCCTTAAAGCTGACCTGTTCACTGTACCGGTAACACGTTTCCCTTCCCAGCCCACCGCTGTTTCCAAGGCAGGTCTGGAGGATGTTTGTGGACTGAGAGGCTGTGGCTCTGCATTGATGTGGGTGGTAAGCTGGCACAGAAATAAGCTGCTGAGTCTTCTTGCTCTGCCTGCTGGATCCTCAGGATGCTGGGGCCTTCTTTGGGAAATTCAGCAGAAAACCATTCCTTTGGCATTCCTGACTCATCTATGATTTTTTCTTTCTGGAGATAAACCATGAATTTCAGACCTTCCTCTGGGAGCTGCCGATACCAATAAACATGACTGTGTCCTTTCATTGGGCTGCATCTCAGTCTTGCCTCCTGTCCCCTCCTCCTGACCAGGTGTCTTGGGTTCTGTGTGATGCCGGCATTTGAGAGACCTCAGAGGAGAAGAGACTGCATGAGACACAGTTGTAATGGCAGAAGGATGAATGTCTTACAGTGAAGGAGCCTGTTTGAAGTCTCCTGCATTCCTTTAAAAACTCACATGAATTTTGCTTTTTACTCCATAATGCAATTATTTGTTTTCATATAAATGTCAATACCTTTCACAAAATCTTTGGTCAACACAGAGGTCCAGGGTATATTTGAGACTCTGCTGTAGAGCCCAAAATGAAGCCCAGCGATGGTGATCCTTTAGTTCAAAACTCACCTGTCCCCAGAAGACAGATGACCACACAGGAGAGGACTCTGGTGTCCATGGCAGAGTTGGGCATGGAGGGAGCCTGCAGGCAGGGCCGGGAAGGCAGTTGCTGCAGCACGTAGGGGAACCAGACCTCACAGCTGCCACCTACAAGACGCATCTTCCTGTGAGGTCACATTTCCAGTGGGTCCTATGGTTTCTAGAACCAATCTTGTATGTCAGTTAAATGGTAGATCTTACGGACTACAGGGCGCCATACCCAGATCATGTATACTTTTATTTTTATTTTTTCCACAAATGGGGTCTTGCTGTTTGCCCAGGCTGGTTCCAAATTCCTGGGCTCAAACAAATCCTCCCACCTCAGCTTCCCAAGTCGCTGACCTCTCCACTATTCTTATTTTTTGTTCCTTTATTTTCCTTTTATTGACTCATATCATCTTTCTATTTTCTGGCTGTTGCCGAGTAGAGGTATTGACAAGAGGTGATATGTAGATGTGCCCATTAAGAGACAGGGAAGTGGACCCCAACACTGCTGGAGGGAAAATTAGAGACACAATGATTTGACATTGTTTCAGTTTGCTTTTTTGCTCCCACACCTCATCTAAGGGATGGTTTCAAGCATTTTGAGGGAACTTTAAGATTTGTAATTCACTTCTGTCACCTTTGCTTATTCCACTTGAATTTTCGATATAAGTAATTCAAAGAGCAAACCCTAGAAAAACTTCCCCCTCTGACTTCAGGTCCGCTTCTTCTGCATACCTATCAGGTCCCCTTATTCTGTAGCCATGCATGGGATGCCTGTGTTTGAGAGATCTTCCTTCCTCCTTTTTTTTTTTTGAGATGGAGTCTCGCTCTGTCGCCCAGAGTGCAGTGGCGCGATCTCGGCTCACTGCAAACTCCACCTCCCGGGTTCACCCCATTCTCCTGCCTCAGCCTCCCGAGTAGCTGGAACTAGAGGTGCCTACCACCATGCCTGACTAATTTTTATTAGAGACACGGTTTCACCATGTTGGCCAGGATGGTCTCGATCTCCTGACCTCATGATCTGCCCACCTCGGCCTCCCAAAGTGCTGGGATTACAGGCGTGAGTCACTGTACCCAGTCTATTCTAGACATTTTATATAAATGAAGTCCAACAATATATGCCCCTATGTGCCTGCCTTCTTCGCTTTGTATAGCTTTTCAATGTTCATCCATGGTATAGCATGTATCAATGCTTTGTTCCTTTTTATGACCAGTTTTATTTTATAAATCTATTTAGTTAATCCACTCATCAATTGATGGATATTTTTACTTTTTGACTAATATGAATAATACTGTTTGAAATGTGTGTATAAACTTTTTATGTGAACATATTTTTTATTGTCTTGGGGGTATACCTAGGAGATGAATGGCTGGGTTACACAGTCATTCTATGTTTAACTTTTGAGTAACTGCTGGACTGTTTTACACAATGGCACCGGCAATTCTTGAGGGTCCCGATTTCCTCACATCTATGCCTACACCTGTTATTGTCTGAGTATCTTTATTACAGTCTACTGGGTGTGAAGTGGTATCTCATTGTGATTTTGATTTGCGTTTCACCAACAACAAATGATGCTGAGCATCTTTCATGTATTTTTTGGCCATTTGCAGATATTTGTTGGAGACATGTTTAGATCCTTTCTCATTTTTAAATTAGGTTATTTGTCTTTTTATTATTGAGTTGTGAGAGTTCTTTTACATCCTTGATGCAATTCCCTGTGAGATATATGATTTGCAAGTATATATCCATTTTGGGGTTGTCTTTCTTGAACGTGTCCTTTGAAGCGCAGACTTTAACAAAATTGATTAAGTCCAATTTGTCTTTTTCTCTGGTTGCCTGTGTTTTGAGTTTCATATTTAAGAAGTCACTGCCTACTCTGAAGGATAAGTCCCTGGATGGCCTTCGCAATGCGGATCTTCCTTTTCTCTTTTATAGTTCTTAAGAATAACTGTAGGATGTGCTAGCAATACCACATTCTGTGATAAAGAGGAACTGGCAGGAAAATCCTGGCCTCTGTTCTTGTCTCTCCTGGAACAGGATGTCCTGCAGTGCTTTAATCCATTAAATGTAGCCCCTGGATTTAAAACCCAGGGCAGAGTGCATTTTCAGAGTCTCTCAGCTGCAGTGCAACATGAGGCATGTGCAGGCAAGATTCCATCCATTCTGGGTAGTTTTTCTGAGCCTTGGGAGACAAACTTACCATGAATCCTAAGCTTCTACTGTCTTTTGCTGCCTATTTGTGAGTAATACAGTTGCTTTGCTCAACTTGTTATATGAATCATGCAAGTGATGGAAATTGCAGTTCAAGATGCAGTGGGCTAAAGTGGTGGTTGGCATGGCGATGACCTCCGCTATCCTTCATGCATTTCTCTCTGGAAAATTAACACAACTCCCTGGGATTAGTAACAGTGCACAGCAAATTTGCTTCACATATACCTGTGAGAATAGATAGTCAGAAAGATAAGAGCAGGGCAAGAGAGACGCGCTCCCTGGCCACCACACACACACACACCAGAATGTCAGGTGATCATCAAGTGATGCTTAGGTGACTGTCTCTCAAAGATGATAATTGGTCACAATCAGCATCAGGGAAAGACAATTTCCACATAGATAAAAAACATCTGGAGCTGGTGATCAGCAGCTTCCTGATAAGATCTCTGGAGTTGGGCGGGTAGGCTCAAGCATGTGCACAGAGGCTAAATGGCGGAGTTTAACTAACATATGACTCTATGAACACCCCACTGACGAGGGAAAAATGCCTCAAGTGAGCATGCGCACAACTCCAGTAAGAACACTACACGCGCATCCCCTCCCAAGTGCTGACCGGCCACTGAGTACACAGACAGCTTGCCCCAAGGAAAGAGCATCAAAGGAGGAGAAACACAAACCCTAGAACCATGGTGATGTGTAAAACCCCAAGTCAAGGGCTAACCAGGGCACTTAGGTCTCTCAGGTCACCCGCTTGGCCCTCTTCCAAGCGTACTTTGCTTCCTTTACTCCTGCTTTAAAACTTGCCTGGGTCTTTCCTCTGCCTTAAACTTCTGTCCCTTGGCCAAATTCTTTCCTCCTAGGAGGCTAGAATTGAGTTTACTGCAGACCCATATGGATTTACTGCTGGTTACATATACACCAAGGCCACAAATATGTATACCTATGCCTTCTTCCAAGAGTTTTAGCTTTTACATTTAAGTCTTTAATTCATTTTGAGTTATTTTTTGTTTATGGTATGAGACAAGATCCAACTTCACTCTTTTGCACATACATACACAGTTTTCTCAGTACCATTTACCATTCTTTCCCCATTGAATGGTCTTGGCTGGCACTCTTGTCTAAAATTAATTGCCCACAAATTTATGAATTTATTTGAGGGTTCTCAATTCTATTCCATTGATCTATATGTTTATCCTGTTCCAGAACCATACTGTTTTGAATAATGTAGTTTAGTAATAAGCTTTGAAATTGTGAAGTGTGAGTTACCCAACATTTTTTCTACTTTTACAACATTGTTTTGGATGATCTTGGTATTTGGGCCTTCCATGTGAATTTTTACTTTGTTTTGTCAATTTCCAAAAAAAAATTTACAACTAGAATTTTGAAATTTTGATAGAGATGAATCTATAGATCAATTTGGGGAGTGTTGCCACTTAACAATGTTAAGTCCTCCAATCCATGAACATAGAGTATCTTTCTATTAGGTCTTCAATTTCAACAATATTTTGCACCTTTCAGTCTACAAGTCTTTTCTGGTTTTTTTTTTGTTGTTGTTTAATTTATGCCAAGATATTTTATTATTTTGTTGCAATTATTCACATGATTCTGCTCTTAATTTCATTTTCGTCTCATTGCTAACATATAGACACACAACAGAACTTTTGGTATTAATCTTTTATTCTGCACCTTGCTGAACTTGCCTATTAAATCTAGTGGAGTTGTGTGTGTACGTGTGTGTGTGTACGTGTGTGTGTGTGAGAATTCATATTTTCTGTATACAAGATTATGTCAAGTGTCAACTGTAATTAGAGATTATTTTATGTCTTCCTTTCTAGTCTGATTGTCTCTTATTTTCTTAAAATGACTAATTTCTCTGGCCAGAATGAGGTTGTTGCATGTTGACTTTTTTTTTCTTTCAGTACTTTAAAAATGATGCTTTTCTATTTTTTCCACTGGATACCCCAGAAAAAAAAATTGTCTGTACTTTGCTAGACTCACCTGCTCCCAATAGACGAAAGCTTTATGGAAGAATTTCCACTCACCCATTACAGAGTGTGGCAGAGAATGCACACCTGCAGCTTCAGGTACCAGCTCTGAGAGTGGTGAGAAATGATGCTGAACTTGGAGTTCTGCCTGGATTCACATGCAGATTTTGTTTATTCTATTAAAGGATAGAAGCCATAGATGAATGGTTCCTGGATTAGATGAAGATCTATTCTAAATTTAAAAAGTTTAGATTCTCTATGGTCTAATTTTAAGCTACTTTTCTTGGTGTGTGTGTGTGTGTGTGTGTGTGTGTGTGTGTGTGTGTGTGTGTGCATGTAAGCCCTGAAGTGTAAGGCAGCAGTGAGTGAGGTCGCTGGTCATAGAATGAGCAGATAGTGAGTTTGTTTTGATTATAAGGATAGATGTGAGGATATCTCAAATGTGCCTCAATTTCAAAATGACCCCATTTGAATTTGTATGTCTCCCTTATTGAATATTCTCTTTCATCTGTGTTCCCTGGATTTGTTGGCCATATTTTTATTCTTGAAATCTGAGGGTCACCTTAATCCCTCTAATCTCCCTCACTTTTTACAGCAGACAGTGTTAAAATTTTGTTCATTCTATATCCCAAGAGTTTATTCTCCTCTTTCGAATTCTGTTACTATTGTTTCAGTTCAAAGTCTCATAATTTCCTGTCTAGGCAATTCCAATAATTAACTTTTTCTTTAGGAAATTTATTTTATTGTTTGTGCTATGAGACTTACCCTGCTAACACATTTTTGAGTGTATAATACAGTATTGTTAGCTATACGTTAAATGTGCTACCTTTTTTCTTTCCCATTTTAACATCCCTCCATTTAGTTGCTTTTGACAACTTTGTCTAATATGTAGATGGCTTAATTATTTTCTTGCTCAATAATGTGAAAAGATCATTTTTGAAATCAAAAGAAAATTAAAAATCTTTGGATTCTCTATGGCTTAATTTTAAGCTACTTTCTTGACTTCACCCCTAATGACATTACACTGTGCTCCGGTTTTGCTGACCTCATGTGTGCCTTCCCACTTCAGTGACAGTCCTGCTCCCTCCTCAGCCTAAACCTTCATTTTCTCATTCCAATAGCCAGTGCAAGCATCATTCAAAGGTTGCTTTAAAACATTCTTTTCCACCAATATTCTTGGTTTTCACCTCTAAGTCTGAGCAAATGCAGCACTTTCTTTAAGTCTATCTAGTGGGATTTCCCTCAGCTTCTACCACTTTTGTTTAAGTGTGTGTGCATGTGTGTGTGTGTGTGTGTATGTGTGTGTGAGTGTATCTGTGTGAGTGTATCTGTCTGTGAGTGTAGCTGTCTTTCTTCCCACTAAATGGTATGTTCCTAGAAGGGAAATTCTTCTTTGTGTTGTTAATAACATTTATCATAGTCCCTGATGTGCAGGAGCTATTATTTAATAACTCTCTAAATTAATTAAATTTCCCATTAGTCAAGACTCAGTTTATCCTCCCTAAAATTTCTAAGCAAGTGGACCTCAAAAGACACAAATCACTTTTTTTCTCTTTCCTGCACCATTCTCCCTTTAGCTGAGAAGTTACTTGAGTGCTTATAATATAATTGCATGGGTCTGGGGCTACTGGGTCTTCTCAAGAGCTCTGAGATTGACATGCACACCTGTTCTACTAGATAACTGAAGCCAGGATAATTTCCTATTGCAACCAGGTGATTGCATTACTCTGAGAAGCTGGTGTTGTAGGGGTAGCTTGCAGAGTCATTTTAGGTAGCAGATATTTTGCTGTGAATAAATGTATTAGCCTTGGGCAGACTGTCTACAAATGCTTAGGAATTACTTTTTCTGATCAATCATTTTACTCTAAGCAGCTATAAGCAAGCTGTGGCTCCGTTCTTGGATTTATCAATGCCACAATATGAGACATTCCTCAATGTCTTCCTAAGCTTGTCTTATTCTCAACTTCTGATTGGATATTGTCCTTTCTAGATGACTGAAAGACTGAAAAAAAGGCAGGAACTGCAGAAAGAGCAGAGAAGCAAGCCTAATGATGCAGTCATCAGTGAAAAGCTTCAAGCCAGGTCCCGGAACATCTGGAACTGGAATGCCCCACCTGCTCCCAGTAGAAAAGGCCACGTAACAAAGAATCTGGGGCCTAGGATGGGATCCGTAGGTATGTCTCATAAATAAGGGAGAGAGCTTATGTCTGTCTCTCTGTGGTTCCTCCACCCCAACCCAAATAGCCTGGCACATCACAGTCCCTGCATTAGCTCCTCCCTGTCAAGAAGCCCTACTTCCTGTGCAGCCCAAGCCAGGTGTCAGAAATGGTCAAAACAGCCACTCCACTAAATCCTAAGTATCTGAAGCTGGGTCTTAAGCATTGGCACTTTGTATCTACTCATCATCAATCAAAATATCTATCTCAGGTCACCATGGCAACTGTTCAATCTCATGCCAGCCTTCCCAAGTGTCAAAATTTCTGTTTAGCCACAAACAATGGCACTAGCATTTGTCCACACTATTGACAAGTTTGGTGGTCACTGTATAGGAAGGAGAAATAATGTGCTGTGTTCAAACCTGTAGGAACTGTTCTTATTCTTGTCTTTCTCCAGATAACTTGTAGTTTGTCTTCGAGCAATATTTCTGTACCTTTCAGCTTCCTATTTTCAACTTCCATTAGTCATCCTTCAGCTGTCATGCCCCTGGGCTTTTTCTCTCTGCTTGTTCTAGTTCCTTTCTCATTCTTTAAAATATGTATATATGTGTGTGTGTGTATGTATATATATATATGTGTATGTATATGTGTATGTATATATATACACACACACAAACATATACATATATATATGTATGTATATGTGTATGTATATATATACACACACACAAACATATACACACATATATATATAAATAAAATTTATTTATTTATGTATTTTTGAAAGGGAGTTTCACTCTGTCGCCCAGGCTGGAGTGCAGTGGTGTGATCTCAGCTCACTGCAAGCTCTGCCTCCTGGATTCACGCCATTCTCCTGCCTCAGCCTCCCGAGTAGGGAGGGGTCTATAGGCGCCCACCACCACGCCTGGCTAATTTTTTGTATTTTTAGTAGAGATGGGGTTTCACCATGTTAGCCAGGATGGTCTAGATCTCCTGACCTCGTGATATGCCCGCCTCAGCCTCCCAAAGTGCTGGGATTACAGACACGAGCCACCACACCTAGCCTTAAAATATATATATATATATATATATAAATATAAATTTTTATTCTTTTTTGAAATTTTCTTTTTAAAAAAAAATTTTAGAGACAGGGTCTCATTCTGTGACCCAGGCTGGAGTTTGGTGGCATGATCATATCTCTGTAGCCTTGAACTCCTGGGATCAAGAAACCCCCCTGCCTCAGCTTCCCAAATAGCTAGAACTACAGGTGTCAACCAGCTCACCCAGCTGGCTGGGTGTCATTCTTAATTCAACATGATGATAGTAGAGCAAATAGAATTAAATAAAATCCCTGATTACAAATGCCAGCTCTACAATCGGCTTAGGGTACATCCTGCACTTCCCCTCCTTAAACTTCAATTTCTTTGTTAGTAAAATAGGAATAAGTAATACAATTTTGAGTTGCTGGTATGGATGAAATGAAATACTATATGTGAAATATCTAGCATGGTACCTCACATATAGCGATATCCTGCCTAGATTTTTTGCCCTCTTCAACAAAGCCCATGCCACCTCTAATGAATATTACAATATGTTCTTCTAGGAGATTATTGAGCTGATTTAATATAACTGTTGTGATGATACACTATGTTTGCTTAGAAAGAAACTAAGGTCATTCTTGTAATCTTACTAGAAAAAAAGTTATTCCTTCATTTCCAATCTTTGCCCGGAAACGTACTCATAGTTGTGAGACATTGGACAAATTATTACTCTTTCTGAGCCTAAAAATTGGGGATAATAATACCTACACTAATAGTTCTCTTATTCACAATTAAGGGAACAAGTCCCATGTAGCATATGGTCACAGTATCAGCATATGTTGACCACATATGGTAATTTTGACATTTATGCTGATACTGTCTGGCACGGCTGGATTGACTGAAGCAGAATGACATCTCTGGACAGATTTCTTTCCACTTGGATGGAACAAGCAAAAGAAATGCACACTCGTTGTTTGTAGTAGATTTGAAGGTATCGCACAGTATCTGGGGGTAATGACAGAATAACCAGTCATGGAGTTACTTCCGTCAGTGGTCCAGTAAGAGCCAAACCATGAAACTCAGCAAAAAGCTGGAGCACAGCAATCCTAGATAATAACACATCATAATAGTAGGCCAAACCTAGGTATACTAGAGTTCGAGTTTTAGGCACCGTACTAGAGATTTTCATGAATTATTTTATTTAACCCAATACTATCAGGTAGGTATTATTATTGTTATTATTGAGACAGAGTTTCACTCTCGCTGTCCAGGCTGGAGTGCAATGGCACAATCTCGGCTCACCTCAACCTCTGCCTCCCGGGTTCAAGAGATTTTCCTGCCTCAGCCTCCTGAGTAGCTGGGATTACAGTCATGTGCCACCACACCCAGCTAATTTTGTATTTTTACTAGAGATGGGATTTCTCCATGTTGATCAGGCTGGTCTCGAACTCCCAACCTCAGGTGATCCACCTGCCTCGGCCTCCCAAAGTGCTGAGATTACAGGCATGAGCCACCGTGCTCAGCCTCAGGTAGGTACTATTATCTTCATTTTAGAGGTGAGCAAATGAGGCATAGAGAGATTGATAGTCTTGCTCATGTTTGCATAGCATTTGAGTAGAGAAGCCAGAATTGTGGTCTGCATTATTTTATTCCAGAGTCTATACTTTTAACTGTCACCTTCTAGTGACCCATGGCAGGCAGCATCACATACCTGGGTGGGCAGTGGACATTTGAACGTCTTCTTGCGGCATCCAGGATGAGACTTAACACTGTGAACACAGATAGTTCCTTTGAGAGAAAGGTATTTCTTTAATCATGAGTGAGTAGGGGTCAAAGACTATGACTATCAGGAGTCACATTGTCCAAGACATTAGGTGGAAGATCACTATCTTGTTATATATTATGCATGTTGAAGGGACATTTTTATTATGTATGGAAAATATATGAACATTTTTATTATTTATGAAAATATATATGAAACATATAAGTGCCAAGGTGAACACCAAAGACATTTCTGTAATTCTGAGGATTTCCAAGGCAGGCAATCAAGATGCCTTACTTGAGGGAGTGTCACTGAATAAGGAAATATTTTAAGATACCAAACAGAAGGCACAAGTTGGAAAAGAACCAAGTAAGAGAGGCAGAAAGAAAATTTGGTTCAAATGATGGGCACTGGCAGAAGGGGAGAGAGAAAGGGGCTGGCCTTGTTATGAAAGCCTTGTAGTCTCTGGGAAGAGCAGGAGCTCAAATGCTCAGAGAACCTGGAAACATACAATTAAAGCATGAAAATAAACAACAAATTACTCAGTAAACTGTAGAGTGCTAAATGAACATGAGGTACTTTTACAGCCAATGACATTGTTGGCAGGGTGGGCAGGAGACTGGAGAAAAGAGGGTGGATTTCTCTGGAAGGCCAATAAGTATATAACAATTCTTTTATCCTGTTTCACTTTTATTACTTATTTTACCCTGTTGTCACTGGCATGTGGTGACATTTATGTATTAGTAGATGAATGAGGGAAAGTCGACGTCGCTTGGTTTTCTTTACAGAGAAAGCAGGTCTGGAAATATCCTGGTAGGTTTATTAGCAGGCAGGAATTGGGAAATGTTGGAACACATTGAAAGGCAGTGGGTGCTGGGCAGACGGTGACAAAAGCGCTAAGAAGACCAAGCTGAGTTTTTAATTTGAGGCTTCATACACCACATATCGCTAATACAAACTATAAGTAGGGCTGGGATATATTTAAATAGTCAAATGACAAAAAGCAGACCAATGCTATAGCTTCGTGTTTATTTCTTCTATAATTTAAAAAATCTATTTCATTAAACCGAAACAAAGAAATGAAGGTACTGCAACATTAATACACAATCTACTGTTAACAGAGATGCTATCATTTGTATCATTATCTACAATGACTGTATAGTTTAATGTTCAAATTGAGACACTTTTGTATGTGAAAGAGGATGCTATTAACAATTACGCCAGGACAACAAGACTAAACCGGGATTGCGTGCTGAATCACGACGGCCCCTCGCCAGACTTTCTAACATGTTCCTTTACTGCCATCTAGCAGCAGTGGAGGGGATTGTAGGAAAGGTATAACACCTTCACATACCACATTTCAAATTAGCCTCAAAGTTGTGGTATGTAGGGGTTATCTATAATGTCCTTTGCAACCACATAGTTTCTGGATCTGTGTTATCTGCATATGTAATTATATTCATATTTGCCAGCCGGTAGTGATGTCTTCCATAGCAACCCTAATTGTCGCATGCGTAAAATAGCTGTAGATAGATAAATAGATTATACATACGCACATATATTTATATATAAAATATATTTTTTATATTTGTATTAAATAATATTTACATAAAATATATTTGCATATATTTATATAAAAATCTTATGTGATATAAATATATTGATATCAATAAATATATATTTATTGATATAAATTTATTCATATAAAATGTTATAATTTTTATGTTTCTATTAAATATAATTAAATATTTATGTTAAATATATATATAAATATTCTAATATTTATATAAATAAATAAATAGTGAGCCAAATAATCATAGTTGTATCAGATCTTAGAGACTAATTAGAGCAAGTCCCTAATTTTGAAGAGGAGGACACTGAGTCCCAGAGAAGTAAGGGCATTTGCCAGGATTTCACAGCTGGAGGGGAGTAAACAAAACCAGATTTGGGATTAGAAAGCAATTTTTCTGACTCCAATTCCAGTGTCTGTGAGTCTAGGGCCTACAAGAGAGAGAAAGGAACAGTTGAGTGTTTGAAATAACAGAATAAAACGTCACGCTCCCCTGGGCAGCCGTGTGAGGAACTGAATTTGCTAGGACAGTCCCCGAGTGGGGATTTCAGTCAGTGTTTCTCTGCCATCCATCCCCTAAGAGGGTCATGTTGCCCTCTGCCTTGCAGTTTGGTTTAGTCACTGCCCTCCAGGGAAAGTTGGTCTTGTTGAGGCGGTGGATCTGCAGTAGTCAGCAGGCTGTTCCACAAATGTACATGTCATTGTCTCTGCTGGGGTACGTTGGTGGGGGAAGAGTTTGCGGGAGAACTGTGTTTGAGATAACATCAATGGGAATGTTTTTGCGTTTTGGTAAGTAATATCAACCTCAGATATCTGGTCTCTGCACTTGGAAATTGCTTTGGGGGCCCTTCCTTCTAAACATGTGGATTCCTCCTAATCCACAGAATGTCTTGTTCTGTATTTGGGTAGTTTCGGGAGCCCATTGCCCAGTGTACCCATCACGACCATTTAAGACATTAATTCATGGTCTTGTACTCTCCTGGTAGCAGCTGCAGCCACATCTGGGGTAGGAAGATGAGGAAGAGGCTTTTGCAAATGTCTTCTTGGAGTTCAGTGGGGGAGGAGAGCAGCCAGAGAGTTTGCACCCTGGAGGGAAATGACTCAGTCACGCTGTGCCATCGCTACTGCGGAGATACATGGCTGAGTCCCTCGGCTCTGCAGGATGGATCTTCAGCATGGAAGACGTTCCGTTAGGTCTTTCAGCTGTGAATCGTTCCTTGGGCATCCCTGAATCAACTGCAATGCTTTAGTATTGGAAGGAAATCAGAAACTTCATTTCTTGCCTCTGTTGGTACCAGTGAACAAATATGTGACCAGAAGATGGATCGTACCTCAGAATCACTTCCTGTCCCATCTCGGTGAACTTGTGTCCAGGGGTCTGGCTGTCTGCAGGCTCTGAGTGTCCTGTGGAAGAAGACAGAAGCCATAGAAGGTGAAGGGACGCCCAAAGAAAACATCTTTTTTTTTTTTTTAGACAGGGTGTTTCTCTGTTTTCCAGGCTAGAATGGAATGTCGTGATCTCTGCTCACTGCAGCCTCCACCTCCCAGGTTCAAGTGATCCTACCACCTCAGCCTCCCAAGTAGCTGGGACTACAGGAGCACGCTACTGTGCCCGGCTAATTTTTGTATTTTTTGGTAGAGAAGGGGTTTAGCATGTTGACCAGGCTGGTCTCGAACTCTTGACCTCGGGTGATCCACTCACCTCAACGTCTCAAAGTGCTGGGATTGTGGCTGTGAGCCACCACGCCCAGTCAAAAACACCTTTTATGCAAGTTTTTTGTATACCTGGACTCACCTGCCCCCAAGAGACACAGGGTCACCCAGCAGAGGAGCTAGATATCCATGGCGAGGTCAGGCAGGGCAAGGCACTCCCAGCGATGGGTTCTGATGTTCAGTAGCAAAGAGCAGTGAAAGTTCTGGGTTCCCTTGGCCCCATGAGGTAGGATCTGGCCGTGACATCATGTCCCCAGCAACACCCACAACCTCAGGGCACCTTCCATAGGAGATGGGGATCCTTGGTTCAAATATTTGGCCTCATCCTTATATTGCTACACGGATGATGTTAAACAAGGCTCCAATCCCACTTGCAGGTGCTTAGGAAAGTTGAAGATTAAGGAAAACATGAGAGGAAGTGCAAAAGGAAAGAGAAGAAAGTGAGAATTTAAAAATGAAGAACAAAATTGTAAAACACTACAGAAGATTTGCAATGTTATTAATCTTATGAAGTCCTCGGGGCAGAACTTTAGCACAAACAGAAATACTCAAGAGCAATGATATATATTCCTAAAACCCACCAACAAGAAATTTCGACTCTGAAATTCTGACCCTGTCCTAGAATATACCTGTTTAACCCCTCCCTCAGGTGACACTGAGAAAAGTTGTCTCAGACCACACTTCACAATTTTTTCTTTTCTTTTCTTTTGAGACAGACTCTCCCTCTGTTGCCCAGGCTGGAGTGCAGTGGTGCAATCTCGGCTCACTGCAACCTCTGCCTCTGAGGTTCAAGAGATTCTCCTGCTTCAGCCTCCTGAGTAGCTGGGATTACAGGATCCCACCACCATGCCCAGCTAATTTCTGTATTCAAAATCTTTTCAGTAGAGATTTTTAAAAGGCTAAGCAAAAAAGAAGACCATTTTCCCATTAAACTAGAATGTTAAACCTTAAATAGAATGAGAAGAATTTTCCTGGGAAAGAGAATATTAAATGGATAGATTTAGTTTCTGGGAACTGCATTGAAAACAAAAAGAACAGAGAGAAAATGAGAAACCTAGCTGAAAATGATGTAAATGGAACTGAGCAAAAATTAATGCTTAGGACTTAGGGCATGGTCAGTATTGTCAAGAGCTTCAAAGCGATCAAGCAGGCAAAGAAACACACATGTCTCTTTTGGTCTGGTAAGTATGTAATTTTAATCTTTAGGAGAACAATTTTGTTAGAATGGAAATATTTCAAGAAAAAGCTGAAGATGGCATCTAGAGGAGTGACTTCTCTGTGACAAAAGCAAAGATGTAGACCACCAACAGCAAGACTGGGCTTGAGGAAGAGAAGGAAAAGGATCTTGAAATGAAAAGGTGTAATATTAAATAGATCAGAAAAGTGATAAAGTGAGAACTTCTGTTTGCAGGGGTCAGAGTGATTTTTTTTTCCGAAGAAAAGAAGTAACTTTGGACTTCTGGAAGTAAGACAACTGGGTTCAACTTATACTGAAATAAGAGTAGATGTTACTGGAGAGAATAAAGGAATTTCTCTCAAGGCGAATACTAGGTGGTGACCAGATCTGTGAACAGATTGGATTATCAAATGTTAGCAGAGTTATTTTGAATTCTATAACTGCTCAACATAAGTGTGTCTCCTGCCTAGGTAATGTTGTTACCATAATGCCTCATTAGGAATATTGATGTTGAATACATTGCTGCTCGTTATAATTTGAATCATATACCTAAAGATTTTTTAATTGTCTGTGCATTGATATGTTTTACACCAAGAGCACATTAATCTGTTCTCCTTCAGTGCCATAAAGGCCAGTTAGCAAATTTGTAGGAGCTGAAGTTGTCACACTTAAAATGAACATGCTTTTTGTGTTATCTAGGATTAATTTTTTTCTTCTATTTTATTTTATTTATTTATTTATTTATTTGAGACAGAGTTTCACTCTTGTTGCCCAGGCTGGAGGGCAGTGGCGTGATCTCGGCTCACCACAACCTCCCCCTCCCAGGTTCAAGAGATTCTCCAGCCTCAGCCTCCCGAGTAGCTGGGATTACAGGCATGTGCCACCATACCTGGCTAATTTTGTATTTTTAGTAGAGATGGGGTTTCTCCATGTTGGTCAGGCTGATCTCAAACTCCCAGCCTCAGGTGATCTGCCCTCCTTGGTCTCCCAAAGTGCTGGGATTACAGCCGTGAGCCACCACACCTGGCTGGTTTAATTTCTTAAAGAAAGATTAACCCGATCTTTTAAGTGGTCTGATATTGTTCTAAATACTAAGGTTTTGATCCTCTCTCCAAACCTTCTCTTTTCCCAAGGTCTCCACATTCCAGAAAATGTATTAATTATCCCTGACTTCTCACTTGTGATGGGTGCCTATTGGATGTTCTGACTGTATTCCACCCCTTGAAATCCTTGGTCCACAAGGTCAGAGGGACAGGCTCCCAGATACCATCTTGTTCAAAATAACTCAATTCCCTTGGATTTCCAAGAGCACGTTATTGAGTAAAGCAGGATCACATTTCCCACCCCCACACCCCCCGCACTCTAGATTTGTAATCTAGCATGAGAGAAAGTCAGGTTAGTCTCAATTGACTGGAGGACTAACATCTGAATCTGCAATTTTCTAATCACTGTGAGACCTAAGAAACAGAAAAGACTACTTATAATAAAAGAGAACAATCAGGTGGACAAGGTATATAAAAAATAAGTTGTCAGTTGGCCATGCCATGGTTCTAAAGTTTCTTTCTTTCATTCTCCTGCCTCAGCCTCTGGAGTAGCTGGGACTACAGGTACCTGCCACCATGCCCGGCTAATGTTTTTTTTGTTTTGTTTTGCTTTATTTTTAATACAGACGGGGTTTCACCATGTTAGTCAGGATGGTCTTGATCTCCTGACTTCGTGATCCGCCCGCCTCAGCCTCCCAAAGTGCTGGGATTACAGGCGTGAGCCACTAGTTCTAAGGTTTCATTGCAGTTTATTTCTGGGAAGTTCCTGTGTTCTTGCTTTGCGGTTCTATGGGACATACATTTAGCCTTATAATACATTCCCCTTTGGCTTAAGCTAGTTCTAGTTTCTGTTATTTCCTTCCAATCTAGTACACTACCTGCTTCCTGAGCTGGGTCTGTGATGAGTTTGTGCCCTAAGATTAGCTAATATTTAACACTGTGGATTGGCTGCTGGCACAAAAATACGCTGCTGAATCCTTCAGCTTCGTAGCCTGGATCTCAAGGCTACAGGGTGAATTTGGGGGGCACTTAGCTGAAAATCTTTCCTTGGGCATCCCTGTTTCATCAAAGACATTTTCATTCTGGAAGGAAATCAAGAACTTGAACTCTTTTTTCAGGACCCGTTGGTACCAAAAAAAGTAATTGTATCCTTTTATTGGGGCACAATATAATTTTGCTTTCTGTCCTTCCCCTTTGACAAGATGTTTTGGAGTCTGGGTGACTTCTTCACCGGGAGAACCTGTAAAGAAAGCAGACGGGAGTTGGAGACTGAGCCCGTGAGGGAGTTTGATGACATGGATGAAAGGCTTAGAGCAGGGAGCTGACGATTGCAGAACAGGGACTTACCTGCAGCCAGGAGACAAAGGATTGTGAAGTAGGTGAATATGGGGCTCATGGCAGAATCAGGGGAAGAGCAGGCAGCTCTCTGTGTGGCTCTCTCCACCTCTATCGGCAGCTTCTCTGTGACGTGATCACTTCGTAGAATCCAATTGCCTTTGGCATCCTGCTGTATACAAGTAACACAAATTAACAGGATATACGAAACAATTGCATTCAGCCACTGGAAAGCAGGCAGCACAGAACTGTAATTCTGCCAAAGCACCAAAACACGGGGGCAATTTCTGCACACAGAGAGTGGGGAACAGAGCAACAGAGCATGGCAAATTTTGAGTTGCGGAAACAGGTTACAAAATCAGCAGGGGCTGAGGCAACTAGAATTTTCAAGGAAAGATCACCAGAGAGGAGGAAGCTGCACAAGAACTCCAGATGTCTAGAGGAATTATCTTAAATTTTGGGCTAAACAGTAATCTGTGTCTGTGTAGGGAAAAGCTTTAAAAGGCATTGGAGAGAAACCCCAGAAAGGCTTCACCAGCATCCGCAGAATGTCCATGCTCTAGTAATGAGACAAAATTAGGCGAGAGCAGGAGTTGGTGAACTACAGCCCACGGTCTGGACACCTATTTCTGTAAACTGTTTTAGGGGCAGGGAGCAGGAGGGTAGACGTAGTTCCAGAATGGCTTCGTGAGGAGCTTTAAATACCCTGTCCCCAGAGAAAAAGACGTAACTGCTGAAGATTTAAAAATAACCATTGGGGAATCTCTGAAAATTCATGAGTCACGATCAATTACCTGAATCTGATCTTGGGTTAATACTTCTTGGCCTCTTAGAGACTTGGAAACATCTAGTGTTGTTAATCTCTATAGGTGGTGATGTAATAAACTATTCCATAGTAGGGATATCTGCATTGTCTTTCAAAATTAAAATAAGGATGAGGACACATTCATTCTCATCCTCTGAAACCGACAATCTATAGCTAGGAGGTACCAATTCTTTCTTATACTTGTGAACCTTATGCACTCAAACATCCATTTTTCCAATCCATCATTATAAGTATTTTAGCCCACTAAAGACCATAAGAGGCCGGGCGCAGTGGCTCAAGCCTGTAATCCCAGCACTTTGGGAGGCCGAGACGGGTGGATCACGAGGTCAGGAGATCGAGACCATCCTGGCTAACACGGTGAAGCCCCGTCTCTACTAAAAAATACAAAAAACTAGCCGGGCGAGGTGGCGGGCCCCTGTAGTCCCAGCTACTCGGGAGGCTGAGGCAGAAGAATGGCGGGAACCCGGGAGGCGGAGCTTGCAGTGAGCTGAGATCCGGCCACTGCACTCCAGCCTGGGCGACAGAGCGAGACTCCGTCTCAAAAAAAAAAAAAAAAAAAAAGACCATAAGATAGTGGCTTTTAGAAAGCTATTCTGGTAGATTTCAGAAATCCCGTTTCTTCTGAACAAGCTGTGGTACTTTATATTTTGTATTACTATTAAAAATGTAAATCAGACTCTAATAATTTTAATATATCTTCTAAAGCACCACATCTAACGTTTGAATATAAGTCCTGCTTATATGCCACATAAGTGGTTCATCAACAGATTCATATTAGGGAAAATAGTTAAATGCATTGTAAATAATGCATGACCCAGACAATTTATTTGTCTTAAATTCTGGCGCAAAGTTTTAGCAGTTCGAATTTTCCTACTTGATGAGAAAACTGTGAGACCGCATCCATGTTCCTATGAGGGAAGTTTCTCCTCTTTCTTAGGGCATGGATTCATGAGAGTGAGGTTCTGTCTTGTCTAGGCTTGCCCTTAAATGCAGAGAGCTATACAGCTGTAGGATTCCTCACAAGTCTAGATGATACAGATGTCTGCCAGACTGGGTTTGCACTGGCCAGTGTTAAGGTAACAGGTTCCTTATCCAGAGTGGCATTGTTCTCATCACGTACATCTCTTTGGTTTATAACTTCCAGGAGTTTAAAATCAGTCTATCTGGCTTGTTTATTACCTTATTTCCAGAACCTGGAACAATGTCTGTTATACAGGAGTTCCTAAATACATATTTGCTGAACAAATGACATAAGAATGAACATCCATAGGCAGTCTAAGTCCTGAGTCTTGTTTACACCATTGTAAGTTTCATCACTCACATCTGAGTGTCACTTCTCTTTCTATCTCTGTAATCAGGATATCCATAGAGTCTGGGAGCAGGGGCTGGAGAGGAAAATGGGGTTGAATATTGGATTACCAGAGGAAGGTGTGGAAAAAGACTACAGTGTTAGTGGCCGAGGCAGACAGGCTATCTATGCCCAGGACTCACTGCCCTCAGGAGGCAAAGGGACTCACAGCAGAGGAACCTGGTGCTATAAGGCAGGCTTGGAGCAGCAGCGGGCCCTCAAGCTTCAGAGCTCTAAAGGCTCTGCCTCCAAATTCTGTGTGGTGTTTGTATTTTGTCTCTATTACCTACAGCTCTCTAAAACCCTGCACGTATTTGCTTGGCAAGAAATTGGAAAATTTTTAAGGATCAAAGAGGGGTCTCAGACTCTCAGATAAAATAAAACAGGGTTAGTTTTTCTAGGTTAAACTAATGTGTGGTCAGCACTAACAGCATAACTCAGAGAATATACAGGTGGCTAGTTCATGTCTACGCTTAATGAGGAAGCCAGGCAGGCAGGAAGAAAGGAAAGAAGGAGGGAGGGAAGATTGAGAAGGACAAGAGAGAAATCTATTTTTATTGAACCTGAGCTTCCTCCAGAAAGACAGGCTTTATGCAGGTCATATAAATTAATCAATCATCTCTAAATAGTATGGTTCCAAATTGTATGGTTCATATGGAAGAACCATGAAAAGGTCTAAGCCAGCCTCTCTAGCTAAATCCAGGGTTCTAGTCCCTGTGGTGAACGTGCTAAACCTGTAGGTCTCTTCTCTCTCGGTTGGGCAGGAAGAGGGTGGGTGTATATCTGTGATACCACCACGCGTACCCACTCTCGGACTCCAAGTGTCGTTTTTGACATAGTCAGCTTGCAGTTTATGGTGACCCTTTCCTCGTATCTCACAGCTTTCTGGACTGCATGTTGGGCTAGTCTGGATAAAGGATGCTCTACAGCTTCTCTCACCACTCTTGGAGGCAGCTGATTTTCTGCCTGCACCTGTCCCCGCACAGACTGTCACTTCTTCATCCATGTTCCATCCTCGTAGGTTCCCTACCATGCATATAACCATGGTTCAAAGTTTACTATTTGAGGAAAACACCTCACATCTCTACAAGTTAAAGAGTTTATGTTTAATTTCTCACCTTCTAAAGGAGACTCATTCATCTTCAAAGGATCCCTTGGGATCAAGATTTAAGTTCTGCATTTTTTACCCTTCATCCTCCCAGGTTTATCCCAAAGACCTTCTTACTCTGTGTTGGTCCTCAGTGCAACTCAGTGCTAGTCACCAGTGAGGCATAGTCACCAGGGCTCACCCCTCTGGCCAAGACCCAAAGAAAAGCGAGGGCAATGTTGGTGAGAGTGTGGAAGTCTTCCGGTTTATAACCATTTACCTTCCTATTCGAAGGTCTGACTTAGAATCCATGTAAACTCTGAAGAGAGAATGAGCCTGGGAAGTAAATTGTCTACATTTTGATCCTGGCTCTATCACAAACGAGATACATGATAAAGGGCTAGTTACTTGTCTGTGTCTCAGTTTCCTCATGGTTAAATGAGTGAGGTTACAATAGTACTAATTTTCTGAGGTTGTTGTAAAACTTACATGAACTATAAATATATGTGAAGAAGACTTAAGGTCTAGCATGTATTAAGTGCTTAGTAAATGTTAGCCGTCATTATATTATCATTAATATCATTAAAGCAAACAATTTGTAAAAGCTCTTTTGTAATGGATCTTGTCATGTTTTTCCTATATTATCTTTTTTTTAAAAATTAATTTATTATTATTATACTTTAAGTTGTAGGGTACATGTGCATAACGTGCAGGTTTGTTACATATGTATACTTGTGCCATGTTGGTGTGCTGCACCCATCAACTCATCATTTACATCAGGTATAACTCCCAATGCAATCCCTCCCCCCTCCCCCCTCCCCATGATAGGCCCCAGTGTGTGATGTTCCCCTTCCTGAGTCCAAGTGATCTTATTGTTCAGTTCCCACCTATGAGTGAGAACATGCGGTGTTTGGTTTTCTGTTCTTGTGATAGTTTGCTAAGAATGATGGTTTCCAGCTGCATCCATGTCCCTACAAAGGACGCAAACTCATCCTTTTTTATGGCTGCATAGTATTCCATGGTGTATATGTGCCACATTTTCTTAATCCAATCTGTCACTGATGGACATTTGGGTTGATTCCAAGTCTTTGCTATTGTGAATAGTGCTGCAATAAACATACGTGTGCATGTGTCTTTATAGCAGCATAATTTATAATCCTTTGGGTATATACCCAGTAATGGGATGGCTGGGTCATATGGTACATCTAGTTCTAGATCCTTGAGGAATCGCCATACTGTTTTCCATAATGTGCAAAATTTTACATTTTTGGATAGCCATATAACTATATTTGCTGCTTTTTTTCTCAGAATACATTCTCATTGAGGGATTTTAATTATCAAGTAATTTGTAATTATATACTTCCATGTGACAATTTATGAGGTTGCAATATTTCTCACTCAGCATTTTGTTTATCTTCGTTAAGGGGAGCAGGATCTTCCATCTTCTTCCCTCCTGTAGTTTTTCTTATTGACTTTTGCTGGCACTCTTATGCACCTTAATGACATTGTTACTATCTTCCATACAGATGGCTCCATGATCTTCATCTCCAAATGTACTCTATTTTCAGCATCGTTTCTTTATATATTTATGATTTCCATTTGGTCATCACAATAGTACCTCCAGCTCCAGATATGAACAGATTAATGTATGGTCTTCTTTTTTTTCCCTCTCCAATGTGGTTTTTCCTCTGAGAGATTTTTATCTTGGGACACCTGTGCTTTCATTCTCCCATTAATGAGGTAGTTGCTCCAGGTCTGGGCTAAAAACGTGTATTCTCCAGGAGGATGAAATCCTATGAAACTTAATCGAATGCCAGAGACTTGAGTTTATACGACATTGGGTCTCCATCATTCTTCACATATCACCTCTTATATTTCTAAGCCTCTGACTTAGATTAAAACAATGAAAAAAAGAAAGAAAAAATTCCTATTCGTCTTCTGAAAAGGATAGCATGGGTTCTAAATGTAATTCTGGGAAAATACCACCAACTGAATGTTAGGCATGTATAACCACTTTTCCATTCTTGGCGTAACTGTCAATGGTTTTTATTGGTTTGTACTCAACTCTGTCTACAGATGAGATATTGACAGTCACAAACCCACTTCCTATTGTTGTGAGAGGTGGCGGGGGAGAAGTCCTAGAGAAAGCACCTGGATCTGGGAAACAATGAGGTTTATGAACAAAGGGGAGGCAGCACTGCACCTCTGTGTCTTTGCTGCTGGCACACAGGTACACAGCTGCATCCTCCAGGCCTGGTGAGCGGATGTCAAGAAAGCAGAAAGAAGTGTTTGGCCTCCTGGATTGGAAGTTATCAGGGGTGTCTGCTTCATTGTTAAAATCTTTGTCATAGTAGTAGAACAGCAGCTTTGGGGCCTGACTTGGCTTCTGCTGGTACCAGTACATGACCTTATGGTTCAGATTCTGAGAACAACTCAAGGTCACTGGCTTTTCCAACTGAGTAACCTGGTATCTTGGGTTCTGGATGACCATGACATCCCCATGACCTGTAGAGAAAGAAGACAAATTTGGAGTCAGAGTTAAGGAGAACAGTGTTACTGCTATGAATGAAAGGCGTAGACTGAGGACAAGATAGCTTTAGTCAAAGATTTCCTTTCTGCCCAGTGCTCACCTGTTCCAAGGAGACAAAGGGCCATCCAGTGGAGAAGCCCAGGACTCATGGCGGGAATACCACCTCATGCAGGAATGAAGCATCTGTCTGTCTCAGGCTCTGATTCCTGGGTTGAGAGGCGGGAGTTTAGAGAGTCTCCAATCCCTGATAGGCAGATTCGCCTGTGATGACTGTTGCTGTTGACTTTACAGGGGCCAGGATCATTCCTTGTTGCAATGTGATACACAACTTCCTACTTTGCAGGTACATGGGCTTGTCTGGAACAGGGATGGAACAGATATTTATTTTCTATATCATTTGCTGCTTCTTTGAGACAGGTGTCCCCATATTTGCCCCATCCCTGTCTCTGTCCCATGTTCTTCCAGTTCTCCTCCCTTTACCCCACTTTTCTCACATCCTAAAAAGCAGCCCAGGGGTTTCTCCATATAGCATTTGCTAAAGTCTCACTCAAAAACCATTAAGATAGTGCCTTTGCTTTTTGCTACTCACATTAAAGATGGATGAATGTGATTAGGTACTTAGTGTATTTACTATAGAAAATTAATTTCTATTTACACCATGAAATATATTTAAAAATATTGGTGCCTAGATTTAGGAAAACTGATTACATAATATTTGTAGTACAGAGATATATGTGGTAAGTAGGGTCTGTATCTGACCTAGTCCAGGAACTGTGCAAAATGATACTTGAGAAGAGGGGCCTTCTGCCTGTAATTATTGTAGGTGTCATCTAGAGCTTGACCACTCAGTGTGGTCATAGACTGGCAGCTTTGGCATCACTTGGACTCTTGTTCAAAATACAGGGAATCTTAGGCTCCAACCCTGACTGATTGGATTACATTCTGCGTTTTAACAAGGTCATAATTTACATGCACCTTAAAGTTTGAGGAGCACTGGGCTAAGAGGATTTTGGAGATGGTGGAGAAATATATGCAGAGCAGGATGTTGAGGACACATTGTAAGAAATGATATTATGTAAAGATGATTCAGATACACTCAATTGCATGGTGGCCTTCCTAAGTATATCGTTTCTTTTTTGTCCTGAAGGCGACAATTAGAAGTTGACTATTAGGAGCTTGCTGGACTAGCTGCTATGAATCTGTACCTTTCACTGGTCTGATTGAGAGAAGAATAAGGATCATCCATTTCAAGTCTAAGGTGGCAATCCATGGTATTTTAGTGGTCTAGGAACCTATAGAAGACTCCCTATTATGAAGATACCAGTTCTTAAATTAATATATAGTTTTAATATGATTTCATTCAAAATATCAGATTGGATAAGGCTGATAATAATTTTAATAAACATGAAAATTTGAAACTGTATCATAAATGACATTTGTAGGCACAGTGTGGCAAACAGTAGGAAATATTTGATGCTAGAGGTGACTGTTTTCAAGGTTCCCATGGCCTGGGTCTTGCCTGACTTCCATCATGGTTGAGGAGATTATTACAGCAGCATGCCTGTTGTCCATTAATGGAACCCCATTGGTAAGCTCTGTCTACCATCACAGGGTGAGTCTGGTCCATCTGTGTAGCCAGCTTGGTCAGCATCGTATGCATGTAGCCTCACCATCCTCACGGCACCCTGCTGAGCCCACTGCCAACACCACTTCAGGACAATGAGAGTGATGGGCACTGGGAAGCATTGAAAGGCTTTCAATTCCATCTTATCCAATCATATGCTGTGTATTTATGACTGTAGACACTTACATCCAGACAGACAGGTTCTCTTAGGGATTCTGTAGGAAATACCTCATTAGTTCTTGCAATTTGTTCTGGGTGTGGCCTCATGTGGTGTCATGCCCAGGGGTTGCTTCAGAGTTGCCATCTCTCACCTGTCCAGGTTTAGGATGAACTTCCTGTCATAGGGTAATAATTAAGACAGAACCTTTACTGATGAAAGGAAAAACGTAAAGGCCAAGGGCAGCATGGGAGGAGAAGACCCAGATCCTCCTATCACGTCATCCTCCTATCATGTCAAAGAGAGGTGTGCTGGGTTCAGGGGTCCAGGCTGCTTAGCACTAGACATTCGAGGTTTGAAGTATCAGCTGTTTATAGGAGTTGCCATCCTTGACTTCTTCGTGTATACTTTAAATTGCAGCTTTTATCACTTCCTGGAAAGTCCAAAGACCTTAGAGCCCTTATCTTCATTTATTCTTTCCATCTTTTATGCCAGTATTCTTCGTTATTCATAGCTACTCTAAAAATAGCTATTAACTGGAACATGAAGACATATTTGAGGCTTAATCAGAATAAAAGTTGATGTTTTGGAGTGTGCTCAAAAGTTTTGGAGACCTAATGGACAACACAGTGACTATAGTTAATGATTATTGTACACTCGAAATTTTCTGAGAGTAGATCATTTTCACCATACATACACACACAAAAGTAACTTTATGAGGTGATGGATATGTTAATTAGCTTGAGTGTGGTAATCATTTTGCAATGTATATGTATATAAAAACATCGCCTTGTATACCTTAAATATACACAATTTTTTTCTGTCAATCATACCTTAAGAAAGATTAACAAATAAAATAACATGACAAAAATTGTACATAAAGATACCACCTGAGCTAACAGAACTATAGAGCCACTGTCTGCCCATTACAGGATAGAACATTCGGTGTCTATAGTATGAAATGGCAAAGCACTGAATTAAACTTCCACTTGTTAGATTTTGGAGTTGAAGCAATGTACCCACCAAGAACTTGTTTTGCCTCATAGCTGCTATTTTTAAATATAATGGAGAGATTACAGAGTGGAAAAATAAATCAATAATTTAGTTACTTATGATGACCTTGGATTACATAACACAATAAAAGGAAAGGCACCTGTTAGAGTTCTCTAGCTGAAATTTTGAACAAAAACTAATGTCCAGTATGTGACTATGCTACCTGTTAGAGTTCTCTAGCTGAAATTTTGAACAAAAACTAATGTCCAATATGTGACTATGCTACCTGTTAGAGTTCTCTAGCTGAAATTTTGAATAAAAACTCATGTCCAATATGTGACTATGCTTTAGAAATCCATTTATCTTTGTTCTTGTCATACTAAAGGAGTTGATGGACAAGTTTCAAGCAAGATATGTTTGTGATGCCTGTGACAGAAACAATATACCTATTCATATTACATGTCCACATAGGAAGAGAGAGTACTGATTGTCTAAAAATTGGGTCTTGATTATTAGAAAAGAAAACAGGTTTTCAATCGCTTGAAAAAATAAAAATCCAAGCCCACTTGAAATATTTTCTCAGTATTCATTTGCATAATCAGTATTAGGATATGAGTTCAATAATAATTTGAGGTTCTAAATAACAATCAGACTGGGAAAATGAAACTTATTATTATAGTGAATTTCAGGATTGTTTGCAAAAACGTGGCTGAAACACGAGCAGAATATTGGAATCCAGATGTTAAAAGAAGGCAGTTGAACCAAGTAGAATGTGTTATACTATTAGGTCCCACTAAGAATTACATATTCCAGGCCAGGCATGGTGTCTCATGCCTATAATCCCAGCACTTTGGGAGGCCAAGGCAGGAGGATCACTTAAGCCAAGAAGTTTGGGGCTAGCCTGGGCAACATCGTGAGACCTGTCCCTACAAAAAACGCAAAAATTAGCTGGGTATGATCAGGTACACCTATAGTCCCATCTACTAGGGAGGCTGAGGCAGGAGGACTGCTTGAGCCCAGGAAGTCGAAGCTGTGGTGAGCCGTGATCACACTGCCATAACACTCCAGCCGGGGTGACAGAATGAAACCCTGTCTCAAAAAGAACAAAAGGCTGGGCACGGTGGCTCACACCTGTAATCCCAGCACTTTGGGAGGCTAAGGCAGGTGGATCACTTAAGGTCAGGAGTTCAAGACCAGCCTGGCCAACATGGTGAAACATGGTGTCTATTAATAATACAACAATTAGCCGGGCTTGGTGGTGGGTGCTGGTAATTCAAGCTACTTGGGAGGCTGACGCAGGAGAATCACTTAAACCCAGAAGGCAGAAGTTGCAGTGAGCTGAGATTGTGCCATTGCACTCCAGCCTGGGTGACAGAGCAAGACTCTGTCTCAAAAAAAGAAAAAAAAATAAGAATATATATTCCTATTGCAGCAACTGGAAGTGATCTCTAAAAATGTTCTGTATCAACTGACATGTATCTATTTATAGTGCTAACTGTATTTTTTTTTTTTTTTTTTTTTTTTTGAGACGGAGTCTCGCTCTGTCGCCCAGGCTGGAGTGCAGTGGCTGGATCTCAGCTCACTGCAAGCTCCGCCTTCCAGGTTCATGCCATTCTCCTGCCTCAGCCTCCCGAGTAGCTGGGACTACAGGGGCCCGCCACCTCGCCCGGCTAGTTTTTTGTATTTTTTTAGTAGAGACGGGGCTTCACCGTGTTAGCCAGGATGGTCTCAATCTCCTGACCTCGTGATCCACCCGTCTCGGCCTCCCAAAGTGCTGGGATTACAGGCTTGAGCCACCGCACCCGGCCGCTAACTGTATTTTTTAACATTACAAACCCAGACCCTATGTGGACAGAAAATTAGCATTAACCTCTGATAATGGACTTGGCTGTTCCACTCTAAAATGACATTGTTTTAAAGTGTTTGGAAATTTATAAATGCTAGACAAAAGCAACCTAAACTCATCACCACCATTACCAGCGTCACCACTATCACCCTTACTAGCATCATCATTGAGCAACATAAAAGCCTGTAGTAAATGCATTTTTATTCACTATTTTTATTTTCATCAGAAAGACTTGTTTATCTTACTATAAGAAGGGATATAAAGATGTGGCCTCACAGTCAGAGTCACAAACCTTTCAGAGCAACAGGATAAACAAGAAGGCTGCTGTGCTTTATAACCAGGGCAACATAACACTTCAAAAAATAAAACCAGAAACACATAGATTGAGTTCTGTTTAAAGAACTTCAGAGATCCCCCAAACTACAAGTATTTTCATCCAAATCTTCTTGGAATACTCTTGTATTTCATGAGTTAGTTCTGGTTCTTTATCTCCCCTCCCTTGGGGGAGGAGGCACAGGGAAAGCCTTCCTTTTGGGCGGCTGTGAGTTGAGAGGAGAAGGCTATGGTTTTGTACAGCAAGGACATGACTGTGAAGCACTGTGTCTTGGCTGCTGGCACAGAAATAAACTCCAGAATCCTCCAGTTCTGCAGGCTGCACCTTCAGAGTAGAATACGTCCCTCCAGTCCTTTCAGCTGAGAATCGCTTGTTGGGCATACCGGACTCATCCTGCATAGACGCTCTCAGAAAGTATATCAGAAATTTTATTTCTTTTCCCATAACACGTCGATACCAATAAAGATAATCATGTCCAGAAATTGGGTCACATCTCAGAGTTACAGCCTGGCCCTTCTCTATTACCCTGTGGCTGGGGAACTGAGTAACTCCAGCTTCTGTATGCTCTGTGGGAAGAGACAAAAACAGAATACATGACAATACATGGCATGAATAGACTGGGATAGGGTAGAGCACAGATATTTAAGTACCTGAAGACTCACTTGCTCCCAGGAGACAAAGGGACACTAAACTGAGAAGCCTAGAAACCATGGCAGGACCCAGGTAAATCATGTTTCCAGGTGAAGGAGCTTGCAAGCATGAGAAAAAGGAAAGCAAATCTGTCTCTTGGCCCTGTAAGATGTGGCCTCCAGTGACATCAGCATGTTAACCGATGTCCACAGCCTCAGGAGCTCCCTCTAGGGACAGGAAACATAGAAGACCTAGCCAGGACTCTGAAGATTGCCTCTAGAGGGGGCAATGGAGAAAAACCGACGTCAATTAAAATCAACCTGTTTATGCATTTGACTAGATGTTAACCTTATATATACCACTCATATCTCCTGAGTCTGATGTCTAGATCCTACCTTATCCCATCTAGCCCTGTCCACCCTCATGTATCACATCTCCAAAGACTGTGGGGCATTTCAACTTATTGTAGTTATTGTTGCTATTGCTAATGATCAATATTTACCTTCAAATTCTCTTTTCCCATTATCTCTCTAATGCACTCCAATCAAGTTTCCCACCCACCCCCACCATTCTCAAACAGCATGCTCAAAACATGAAAGATTATCCTCAACTTTGCTTCACCAACAGCCTTCCAGCTGAAAACCTTAGAGTGGTCCTCGAATATTCTTTTTCTATCCCACCCTATAGCCAATCCATTAGGAAATTCAACTGGCTCTATCACCAAAATACACTTAGAATCCATCCATTTTTTTCATCACCTTCATTGCTAACCCTTGGGACAAAGCCATCATCATCTTTTTCCTGGATTACTGCAATAGATTCCTAGCTGATCTCCCTGCTTTCATCTACTCTACTTCTGAATTAGCTGTCAAACTCAGCCCTCTAGAACATGCTAGATCATGTCACTCATCTCCAAATCATCTACTAGCTCCCAGTTTTATTTGGAATAAGAAAGCAAAGTAACAAAGCACTTAAGTCCATCAAGGTCTTGTATGATCCATCCTGCCCCATTACCTCTCTGACGTAAACTCTACCACTCCCTTCCTTAAATTTTCAGTAATATGGGCCTCCTCATTGATCCTAAAATATTTTTAGGGCCTCTGCACTGGCTCTTTCCTCTGCCTGGAATGCTTTTCCCCCAGATACCTACATGTCTCTTTCTTTCATCTTGAAATCATTGCTCAAAGGTCACTTCCTCATTGGGCCTACTCTGAACAATATATTGTCATTTCAACGCTCCTTACTCTGACAGTCCTGGTCTCCCTCACGTTAGTCTGCCTTTTCTTGCCTACATTGCAGGTATCACCTGCTAATACACTAAATGCCTTATTTATTTGTTTATCTCTGTCTCTCCCTCCCCGCAAAAATGTAAACATCAAGCAGACATGAGTCTTTGTCTTTTTTCCTTTTAATATGTGCACTGAGAACATCATACAATGCCTAAAACTCTTTCAAGAGGAGGTACTGCTGGAATAAAATCTTGAAAGGAGACTAGTCTTTTCCAATAACCTATGGAAGGCATACCCCAGACAGGGGGACATTAAAGTCTCAAAATTATTTTCTTTCTTTGTAGTTTGGGATGGGTGTCAGATAAAAACATGAGAGCAAGTTTTGCAGAAAATATTATGAGGACATGAGTTTCTTGGCCTAGTCTCAGGTTAACTGGACATATTGGAGTATATTAATTTTGAGTGGCTGCTATAAAAACTACCACAAATTTGCTGGCTTATAATGGCAGAGATTTATTCTCACAGTTATGGAAAAGTCCAAAATCGATGTCACTGGACCAAAATCCAGGTGTCATCAGGACCACATTCCCTCTAGAGGATATAGGAGAAGATTCATTCCTTGCCTCTGTTTCTAGTGGCTGCCTCACTCCTCGGCTTGTGGTTACATCACTCTAATCTCTTCCCCTATGGTCACATTGCCTTCTCTTCTCCATGTGGGTCTGATCTCCCGCTGGCTATCTCTTATAAGGACACATGTAATTGCATTAAGGGCCACTAGGCTCATCCAAAATAATCTCCTTATCTCCAGATCCTTAACTTCATCACATCTGTAAAGTCCACTCTCTCCATCTAAGGTAATAGAGGCAGATCCCAGGGATTAGGATGTGGATATCTTTGTGGGGAGGGGTATTATTCAGCCAGCCACACAATACAAAATCTGGCTTTTGGAAATTCTCATAGGTATCATTTTCCTGCAATAGTAGTGCATCAGCTTTAATCTTTTGTACATAAATCTGACATGGACATTTTCTTCACAGTGGAGCCTCAATATTTGCCTCCTCATAAAAACTAGCTTTGGTGGAGTCTATGTGGCCCAGCATGCTTGGGATTGTACACAAAGGAGACTACAGAGGGAGCCCCTGTCTCAGAGAACCATCAGAGAAGCTATAGTGATGGGCTTCTTAATAACGGGCTTCTGCTCAGCCTCCCTCACTACCCTTCCACTCCGCCATGTTTAGGATGCAGTGAAGCAGAGGTCAAGAAGAAGAAGAGGTTGAATTCTAGGTCTATCTGAGAGCTCTGAGTCTGGGGAGTAAGG
Organism: Macaca nemestrina; assembly: GCF_043159975.1. Classification (NCBI taxonomy): domain Eukaryota; kingdom Metazoa; phylum Chordata; class Mammalia; order Primates; family Cercopithecidae; genus Macaca; species Macaca nemestrina. The sequence goes on from NC_092128.1 coordinate 16,294,996, forward strand.
ACAACTAACAGCAGCCTCACAAATTGGCTTGGTAGGGACTCAGGTGACCCAAAGCTGGAGGACTAATGTCCTGTAGCTATAACAATACTACCAAGTGACTTTATATCCTTCATCCAACACCCACTGGTGCTAACATCACACAAACTATGAATTTGACACTGGCACAGTTGTCAAGTTCAGTTTTACTAAACTAAAGACAGTTCAGTTTTACTAAAGACTGTAATCAGATTTCCCCAGTTTTTCTGATAATGACCTTTTCCTGCCCTAGTACCTAATCCAGGATCCCATATTACATTTAGGTGTCATATCTTCTTAGTGTTCTTCAATTTGTGACAGCCTCTTTCCTTGTCTTTAATGATGTTGACATTTGAAGATTACTGGTCAGGTTTTGTAGAATGTCATTCAACTTGGATTTGTCTGATGCTTTCTCATTATTAGACAGGAATTATAGATTTGGGAGAGGAATATTATAGATATGTAGTCACATGATAACATCACAACATTGCATCATAAGAGAATGCACACGAGGTTCACAAGACTTATTACGGGTCATGTTTATTAACTTTGGTCACTTGATTACCATTTTTCTATTTCCCTTGTCTATTCATTAGAGGGAGGCCACTGAATCCAGGAGAGCAGAATCTAGGGGGATGAGTATAAAAGAATGTATGGGCATATGTTAAAACCACCGTCTTAATTAATATTTTGGGGACGATACTTTACAACTGTACAAATGATCAATTTCTTCTTAAAGTTACACCCACTAATTTTAGCACTCGTCATTGGGTCTTATGTGTGGCAACTACTCACAGTGGTGTTGTCACAGTGACTTTTCTATTTCCCTCTGTTTCTTCTACATATGCAATTTGGAATTCTTCAGTAAGAGATTGTCCTGTCTCACATTTTTTATTATTTATTTATTTAATCATTTCATTTTCAGTGTGAACTTACGGATTTTCTTTTACAAATTGTTCCAGCCTTAGTCATTGGGGAAGCTCTTTCAGATGGATTCCTCTGTCCTTTTGAGATGTGTCACATCCTTTTTCTTTCTTTCTTTTTTTTTTTTTTTGGAACACACCTCGTTACAACATTCTTGTATTTTTTACCTCAGGGTCCTAGAACCACCTTTCATTTTTTTAATTGGAGAATATTTGGCAACAAACATCTGGGCACTAGTGGTCTTCTAAGTGGACAGAACTATGAAATACATATATATATACCAACCCATTATTCACACAGGTATGTATTCATTTCTTTACCATTTTATCTATATGTTTAAAAACAATAAATTCATACTGATATCGCCAAACAGATGTTCTTGTACGTTAGAAATGTTAGAAATGTTCTTCAGTTTTTCTCTGAGACTTGAGTTACTTGTAAACAGTTTGATATTTTGAAGTCTCGCCCACGTAGACCAGGAGCCAAATTTAGTGAAGGGCTTGTTTTGCTTTAATACTGAGGCAAAAGTCATCTGAAACCTCTGCTGATTGACCCATGAATTATTAAGTTTCCCATTCTCACTGCTCTCTCTCTCTATATATATATCTCTATATTATATATAATATAGATATATATATATTTATAGATATCTATATTATATATAATATATATCTATTATATATATCTATATATCTATTATATATAATATAGATATCCATATTATATATAATATAAATATATCTATATTATATATAATATATATCTCTCTATATTTTATATATATATAAATATTATATATATATATATATATATATATATATATCTTTTAGCCCTTTGTGAGCTCCAGGCATTGTTGAGTGGCTCTTTCTCCAACCTTAGGGAATTTCCTCACACATGTACTGCTTACAGCACAGCTGAAAGGTTAAGAGAGACCCTAGGAAGGTCTCCAGGATTCTCTCTGTGCAGCAATCGCCTTTTCAATGCCCTGTCATGTGAAATCTAGCTGCTTTGATCTTGTATTTCCAACTCTGACTCTGAGCTCAGTGAGATCACCCAGCTCTGCCTGGATTCTGCTTTCTGGCCCACGGCCTGGAAACTCCCTCCAGGTATTAAGACAGTCATAGTTCTCAGCTTGGTTGTTTCCATCTCTCAGAGATCATTGTCTTCTGTTGCCTGACTTCCAATGTCTTGACAACCGTTGTTTCACGTGTTGTGTGTACGTGTGTGTGGAGGGGGGCAGGGTGGGGGGTGGGGTGTTAGCTGTTTCAAGCAAGAAGTTAAATCTAATTCCTGTTAATCCATCTTGGTTGGAAACAGAAGTTTACTCCAGAACCGTATTGAATTTCTTAATGCCAGGGTCCCCAAGGGTTTTAATGGTTATGGACCTTTTTGTCAGTTTTTGGGTGTGTGTTGTACATTCCATGCAGAGTATATTTCATTCCAAACACATGTGAGACACAGCCTGAAGATTCAATTTTTCTCTCCTAACTTTTCCTTTTTATATATCACCCAAAGACCTGACCAAACATCCAGTTTCCAATTTCTGGATCTTTGGGGTATAATACTTTTAGTTTATAAAGCCTGGGAGCATTTTGAAGCTCCAGGATTAAGGCAAACAATGTAATTCTGGCTCTTTTTTGTCATCTCTTTCATAAGGACATTAAAATCCCAGCTTCAGCTGTGAGGTCTGTACCGCTCTGAAAGCTTATAGGTCTTTATAATTTTAACTTCCCCTTAATACTCTGCCTATAAGTTCCTGCTTTTTTTTTACATAGTAAATTTCTTTTTCTTCTTAGCTTGTCTGTATATTGTTTTATAGCAATGGTGTTGTTTTAAATTTGATGGTAAATAGTGCATCAAATTTAAAAAGGAAAAGTTTTAAACAAAGACAAGGCTAATCATGTTTTTTCTGCTCTTTCTATATTTTCTCTCTCCAAATACAGCAAAATGTATCACAACTTTTTTTCTTCCTTACCCAAGCATATAAAACTATATATAAACTTAACAGAGATATTTATTGATTTATTTTTTTCTTAAATAATTTTATGTGCCGTGGATTATTTTGCAAATATTTTCCCCTTGGAAGTTTGTTTTTATCATTCCTACAAGAGAATGGATAAATATGCCTATTCGACATTCTTTTAACTTTTTTGTACATATGAAGTGAAGCACACACACACGTAAAAGTGATAGGATCATACATTCTGAGTGCATAACTTTTTTTAGTGTTTCTATAATTGTCAAAAGTATAACTATAATTGAAAGATGAAACTGATGAACTCATTAAAAAGTAACGTTCTTTTAATAGAAGAAAAGTATATAATTTTATATGCATAGAGGGACTTACAGATCTCAAGACATACTCTATAGTTACAATACCGTTTGACAAGGGTAAGGGACATTTTATGTTCTCTGTGTCATTGAAAGGGCCTACTCAGTGGCCCTTTCAGCTAAGAAAGGTCTCTTTCCAGGTAAGAAACAGAAAAAGAAAAGATGAGAGTTGAAGACATATGCAAGAATTTCACAATCATCTTAGAACACATAGTCTAAGTCGGATAATGAATATAGTACATGAGATGATATATGGTGCAATGTTTGCAGGAGAAGTCAATTAGTGGTCCTGATGGGGTTGAAGAATTGCTGCAGAAGTAGTACCAGAGATGAAAAGAGAAGCCTGCATGAGACAATAGGAGGCTTGAGGAAGCTATTTGGGGGTAATTCAAATAATTTGTTATTGGAAGTCTAGAAAAAGAAAGTGGAGAAGAAGGTGAAGGAAATGATCATTTGAAGTGAGCAACTGAAACAACTGAGAAGCCAAGATTGATGTTGGAAGTCATCAAAGATGTTGAAAGTTTTGAGGTAGAAGAGAAAAGAAAAGGCAGAGCAGTCATAACGAAAAGCAGCAAAGGAGAGAAGCATTCACGTGCAATGGCTGCACAGTGTTAAGCTCACTCGATCACTTGAAAGCTCCAGTCTGTGACACTCACCCTCAAACCTGGTCTCAGGCACCCTTGTGAGAAGTATGTGAGGAATCCCAGGAACCATCGCACCCACTGACTTCCTGCCAAAAGTTTCCTAATGTGATGCATCCTTATGACCTGTTCTTGCCTTGCCTAGGGACATGTGGAACACCAAACCTACGTACTTCCTGTGCTGGGGGAGGAGCAAGAAAGGCTGCTGAGAGCTGCTGGGTACTGGAGGAGAAGAGAAAGCACCAGGGTTTCTGCACAGGGAGCAGGCGATTCTGCAGCACTGTGACCAAACCACTGGCACAAAGATACACAGCCGAGTCCCTGGGTTCTGAGGGCTGGATCTTCAGAGTGGCTAAAGATGCATCAGGCATCTCTGCTGAGAATCGATCCTTGGGCATTCCTGAATCACCTAGAGAAGCCTTGTTGCGTAAGTAAACCAGCAACTCCAGTCCTTGCATCACGGTCTGTCTGTACCAGAAAACAGTATTGTGGCCTAAAATTGGCTGACATCTCATAGTTACTTCTTGTCCCATTTCTGTCACCTTGTGCCTTGGTGTCTGGGTGACTCCAGCATCTATGAGCTCTGTGAAAAGACATAGAATTTGGGGACAGAATAAGAAACATAATTGGAATAATAACTGGCAATATCCAAAAATGCAGGTGCTTTATTTGTGGGGATTCACCTTCTCCCAGGAGACAAAGGACCAGACAGCAGAGGAGCCTGGTGGCCATGGCAGGGCAGGGCAGGTGGAGCCTTCACCTAGATGAGACCCTTGTGGGCATGAATACTGGAGCTGAGGATTCTAGACCTTTCACCCAGAGTAAAAGGGGGACTGTCAGTGACATCACCATCTCTGTCCCTGCTCAAAGGACCTTCCTCCAAAAGTGAATGCTACAGAAGATTGAGTGAAATAAATTACAATTACTCTTTGATGTGGTTGGTTCACTCAAAGACTCTAAACACCCCCATTAGCTGTCACCTCTCCTAGCTGCAGTGCTTCCGTGGCATTGCACATCACATCACCCATTCTGCTTTCTCTGATGCATCATGTATTGATCTGCCTGGTGCATATTGCCACTTAGGTGTGCCATCAGCACCTCAAATTCTGGACATCCATAAATTACTTGTGAAATATCAAGAATTTTATTGTTCCCCTCACCGGCCATCCCTATATGCCAGACACGCAAAATCGAAGTAATGTGTTGCTTAGTTAGAGCTTTGCCCCAGATCCCTCCTGGAAGCATCTGGACTGCCATGCTCCTCATGCAGAGAACAAGGTGGCTGCCCTGGAAAGAGACAGAACTGTCCTAATTTTATTCCCAGTGAGGGCTGGAGGTGGATACTCTTGTGCTCTGTGACTCCCCCAGCCACACACAGTGTCTTCTGCATTTCTGGAGGACAAGGTCCCATTTCACTTCTCCAGGGTAAGGTTCAAAATTATGTTAATTCTTTGGGCACAGGTGAAGATTGAGCAGGGGTAAGTGAGAGCTTTGACCTTCCTTGAAAACAACAATAGGCACTCTCCAGTTAAATGTGATCTTCCTCTTACTTCTAAGAAAGCACAAACACGTTCCTTTAATGATTAACACTTGAGTCTCTCGGTATAGTAAGTCAACCAATATCCACAAATAAATCCTTTCTGGTGAGGGGGTGAAACTCTAGAAAATGGCCTGCTTTTTAGAGTATAGATAGTAGTAAGCTTTCTGTTCACAGAGTGGTTGTGACACACTAGCTCCATGTCTCTGCTATTGGCACAGAGATTTCTCCTCCAACACCCCAAACGGGGGAGTATGTCAAGGGACAGAGAAACATATGACCGTCAGGGTGAGAAGTTACAACAGTGATATTTTTGTAATGTTAGAGAATCAGCAGTAACCACTCCTTTCTGGTCCTGTGTTTATTTGTGTGTGTGTGTGTGTGTGTGGTGATGGTGGGGGTGGGGGTCTTGTGCTATCTCTGCAATCAAGTGTCTTCAGACTCCATAGCATCCTGAGATTTGTGGTTGGAGAAGGCAGAGCCTAGATATAGGTCTTAGGAAGGAAGATGAAAACACAAACATATAGAAAACACTTCGATTCAAGGCCACAATATTCTAGGACAGGGATTTTTTTTTAAAAAACTGGCTAGGTTTAAAGGAAAGCCCATTCCAACAGCTTCCCTCATGTTCCTGAAATAGTTGCTGTCTCAGTGATCGGCATTAGCTTATGAAACAAGATTCTTCTGTGTCTCTTTTAATGAAGGCCACTTATTTGAGCAGGAAGAGGCTTCCGTGACTATACTGTCACAGAGATGACCCTGTCCCCTTTCACGTAACATTAACATGTGGAACATTACAGGACAGGGTCCTTCTCTACCCTAATATTGGCCACGATTGTTGCAGTCTATCTTTGTGCCCCCTACGAAAACATTTCTGTGTGTTAATGAGAGTTAGTTTGGAGGATAAAAGGTGATAGGAATCATGTGTACTCTTTACTTCTTCTCTTATATGCTTTTCTGACCCAAAAAAATCCCATAACTTTTTATTGTAATTTGAACTGCATTGTACTGGTGGTATATCAGTGGCTTCTTTATCTGATAACCATCCTGAACGTGTGTAAAATCCCAACCTCACTATTGGTCTTAGCCCATTTGCACAAGTTTAGAAATCTTTGGGTCCTCCCTTCTCTTTCCAGTGCTTTCTCAGTGCTCAACAGGTAGGGCTCATGATCCAGGGACCAAACGTGAGCTTCTTAGTTTCTCACAATCAGACAATTCTCTCAGCAACTCTAAAGTGTCAGTGAGTGGCTGTGGCACTGAAGTGTCTCCTGGTAGCCAGAAGGACACAGTCACTAGAAATGAGCCCTTTGTCAAGACCCGAAGTAATACATGTTGTGTTACATTGGCACAGTGGTCATGTGCAGGGGTAACCACTCTTTCTGACCTAAGACTCAAAACACCTGAGAGAAAAATACTCATGTCAGATCAAATGAAGTAGAAATGTGAGGTTTGATTCTGGTCAAGAAGGTGTTGAGCTTTGCAGCTTGTTGGGCTAGCTAGCATTCTGCCGAATCGAATATGCTCTTCCATTACCTTTTCCTTAGCAGACAGGATCCCCTACTGAATAAAGAGTTGGCTCGCTAATTTTTTCTTTTCTTTTTGAGATGGAATTTTGCTCTTGTTGCCCAGGCTGGAGTGCAGTGGCATGATCTCGGCTCAGTGCAGCTTCCACCTCCCGGGTTCAAGTGATTCTCGTGTCTCAGCCCCCAGAGTAGCTGGGATTACAGGCTCATGCCATCACGCCCAGCTAATTTTTGTATTTTTCGTAGAGGCAAGGTTTCACTATGTTAGCCAGGCTAGTCTCTAACTCCTGACCTCAGGTGACCCACTTGCCTCAGCCTCCCAAAGTGCTGGGATTACAAGCGTGAGCTATTGGGCCTGGTCTAGCTTAAGCTGAATTTCTAGAAGTTTGAAATGCTTTGTAAATTTGTCCTGTTCTTTCTCAAGCACATGTAGTATTAGCAATATTCACTAGAATTAAATTCCTTCTTAAATTTTTTGTTTGCACTTGTCCCTAGTCTTTCCAAATATTCTAGATTTGATCTCTGTGATCTTCTCTATTGAGAGATGTGCAATTAACAATGTCTGGGTCCTCTAAAGCAAGCACTATTAAGATAAATATTGAATATCTTTAATTTCCTTGGTTGAGCAATTGTATCTAAAAGGTATTCTCATTTTTTGTTTGCCTGCTTTTCCTTTAATATGTTCCACCTTTCTTACACTTTCCTAAGCATCATAATTTTAAAAATAATTAGGCAGTCTCCTTTCAAGCACAGGCTAGAGCTGAAAATCCCATAATTTGAGAGTCTTCAATTGATGTCTCAAGGCATCTCTTCTCAAAAATGTCCAAATTGCATGTAACCCTTTATGTAGTGTTGATTTTGAGTCATTCCTTAACAAATCCCCAAATCTTGTCTTCCTGTGAAAAGTTTATCTAGTCTCCCCTCCGAGATCCTGCATCTTTTTTTTCCTCCATGAGGCTTCTTTACATCCAGTTATCTTGCCTGCCTTAGTAACAACTAAAATAAATCTCTTCTAATAAACCTTTGAGAGCAGTTGACTCTGAGTGCATTTCCTCTTCCCTCTAAAATTTATCTTTCCCAGATATGAGAACCTCTCCTTTCTTTCTTCCTTCCTTCCTTCCTTCCTTCCTTCCTTCCTTCCTTCCTTCCTTCCTTCTTTCCTTCCTTCCTTCCTTTCTTTTTAAAATTGGGGGTGAGGTCTCACTCTGTCACCTAGGCTAGAGTGTAGTAGCATGATCTTCGCTACTGTAACCCCTGCCTCCCAGGCTCAAGTGATTTTCCCACATCAGCCTCCCGAGTAGCTGGGACCACAGGCATGCACCGCCAATCCCCAGCTAATTTTTTGTATTTTTAGTAGCAATGGGGTTTCACCATGTTGCCCTGGCTGGTCTCAAACTCCTGAGCTCAAGTGATCCACTTGCCTCAGATTCCCAGAGTGCAGAGATTACAGGTGTGAGCCACCACACCCGGCCGAGAACCTCCTCTTTCTTTCATATAAGAAGTGTAAGTCTTCTAAGAAGTTAGAACTATTCCTGAGGAAGTCTTTTTCCTCTTCCATTTTAATGAACTTATATTTCAAATTTTAGTTATAATAGTTTATAAATGGTTAAAAGGAATCCCGTCCCCAAATTCTTGTGTTTGAATCCCCCTTTCCTCCATTTACTAGCCATGTGACGTGAAGAAAAGTATGTATCTTCTCTCTGCTTCAGTTTATTCTTCTATAAAATAAGGCATTCTAAGTAGATGCTGAATATTTTCTACTTGGAAAATGAATCCACTTGAAGTGCCCAAAACACAGTAAGAATTATATAAGAGCTTTCAATTTTAAATAAGGGTCTTCCTTTGCGCCTGTTCTGATCATCAGAAGGAAGTATCACTTCAAAACACTGTAGTGTCTCATCCATTTTTCTTAGCAAGTTAAAATTATCTGTGACAAGTATTCCAAGCACAGGCATTCTTTTAATTATACTCTCAGGTTTTGTAATAATAATGTTCATTGATTTTGAATCGTTGTGTATATGTGCTCTAATTTCTTTCAGAGAGTCCTCCTCATTACATTTTCTTCAACAGAGAGAGCTTTGACAGGTGTGCTTACTATCACATACTCTAAAGTATTTCTGTCTAGGAGTTCACTGTTTCTGATAGCTCACTCTCTTTAATTTCAAGAGTCTTGGAAATATACATTCTCCCATAACAATCCATCTGATGAGGCAATTTGAATGGTTATCTTTTTTTTTTTTTTCCTTCGACTTTTATTTTAAGTTCCGGGGTACCTGTGCAGGAAGTGCAGGTTTGTTACATAGGTAAATGTGTGCTATGGTGGTTTGCTGCACAGATCATCCCATCACCCAGGTACTAACCTAGCATTCATTAGCTTTTCTTGCTCATGCTCTGCCTCCCACTAACCCCCTTCTGACAGGCCCTAGTGTGTCTTGTCCCCTGGGATCTGTCCATGTGTTCTTACCATTTAGCTCCCTCTTGTAAGTGAGAACATGCAGTGTTTGGGTTTCTGTTCCCATTAGTTTGCTGAGGATAATGGCTTCCAACTCTATCCATGTCCCTGCAAAGGACATGATCTCATTTCTTTTTATGCCAACATATAATTTCATGTTGTATGCACCACACTTTCTTTATCCAGTCTATCGCTGATGGGCATTTAGGTTGATTCCATGTCTTTGCTATAGTGACTAGTGCTGCAATGAACATACACATGCATGTATCTTTATAATGGAATGATTTATATTCCTTTGGGTATATACCCCATAATAGAATTGCTGGGTCAAATGGTATTTCTGCCTCTAGGTCTTTGAGGAGTCGCCACACTGTCTTCTACAATGGTTTAAGTCATTTATACTCCCACAACAGTGTAAAAGTATTCCTTTTTCTCTGCAACCTTGCCAGTGTCTGTTATTTTTTGACTTTTTAATAATAGCCATTCTGGCTGGCATGAAATGGAATCTCATTGTGATTTGATTTGCGTCTCTCTAATGATCAGTGATGTTGAGCTATTTTTTAAATGTTTCTTGGCCAGGCCACATGTATGTCTTCTTTTGAGAAGTGTCTGTTCACATCCTTCTGCCCACTTTTTAATGCGGTTGTCTGGGGGTTTTTTTATTGTAAATTTGTTTAAGTTCCTTGCAGACTCTGGATATCTGTCTGACCTTTGTGAGATAGATAGATTGCAAAAAAAGTTTCTCCCATTGTACAGGGGTCTGTTTACTCTGATGATAGTTTATTTTGCTATGCAGAATCTCTTTTGTTTAATTAGATTGCATTTGTCGATTTTTGCTTTTGTTGCAATTGCTTTTGGCATGTTCATCATTAAATCTTTGCCTGTGCCTATGTCCTAAATGGGATTGCCTACATTTTGTTCTAGGGTGTTCATAGTTTTGGGTTTTACATGTAAGTCTTTAATCCATCTTGAGTTAATTTTTGTGTATGGTGTAGGGAAGGAGTCCATTTTCAATTTTCTGCATTTGGCTAGCCAGCTCTCCCAGCACCATTTAGTAAATAGGAAGTCTTTTCCCCATTGCTTGTTTTGCCAGGTTTGTTGAAGATCAGATGGTTGTAGGTATGTAATATTATTTCTGAGTTCTCTATTCTGTTCCATTGGTCTATGTGTCTGCTCTTGTACCAGCACCATTCTGTTTTGGTTATTGTAGCCTTAAAGTATAGTTTGAAGTCTGGTAGTATGATTCCTCTAGCTTTGTTCTTTTTGATTATAATCGTCTTGTCTATTCAGGCTCTTTTTTGGTTCCATATGAATTTTAAAATAGTTTTTTTTCCCAATTCTGTGAAGAATGTCAATGGTAGTTTAATGGGAATAGCATTGAATCTATAAGTTACTTTGCACAGTATGGCCATTTTCACAATGTTGATTCTTCTTACCCATGAACATGGAATGTTTCTTCATTTGTTTGTGTCTTCTCTCATTTCTTTGAGCAGAGGTTTGTAGTGGGCTTTTAGTGCAATACATTTCCCTCTTAAAACTGATTTATCTGTACCAGAGATTCTGGTACATTGCCTCTTTTTTCTCATTAGTTTCAAAGAACTTCTTGATTTCTGCCTTAATTTTGTTATTTACCCAACAGTCATTCGGGAGCAGGTTGTTCAATTTCCATGTAGTTGTGTGGTTTAAGTGAATTTCTTGATCTTGAGTTCTAATTTGATTGAACTGTGATCTGAGAGACTGTCATGATTTCAGTTTTTTTTTTTTTTTTTTTGGTTTTTTTTTTTTTTGCATTTGCTGAGGAGTGTTTTACTTCCAAATATGTGATCAATTTGAGTAAGAGCCATATGATGATGAGAAGAGTGTATATTCTGATGTTTTCAGGTGAAGAGTTCTATGGATATCTATCAGTTCCACTTAATCCAGAGCTAAATTTGGGTCCTGAATATATTTGTTAATTTTTGGTCTCAATGATGTTTCTAATACTGTCAGTGGGGTGTTAAAGTCTCCCACTATTATTGTGTGGGAGTCCAGTCTCTCTTTGTAGGTCTTTAAAAACTTGCTTTATGAATCTGGGTGCTCCTATATTGGGTACATATATATTTAGGATAGTTAACTCTTCCTGTTGAATTGAACCCTTTACCATCATGTAATGCCCTTCTTTGTCTTTTTTATTCTCTGTTGATTTAAAGTTTGTTTTGTCAGAAACTAAGATTGCAACCCCTGCTTTTTTCTGTTTTCCATTTGGTTGGTAAAATTTCCTCCATCCCTTTATTTTGAGCCTATGTTTGTCTTGGCATGTGAGATGTGTCTCCTGAAGACAGCATATCAGTGAGTCTTGGTTCTTTATTCAGCTTGCCATTCTGTGTCTTTTAATTGGGCATTTAGCCCATTTACACTTAAAAGTTAGTATTGTTATATGTAAGTTGGATCCTGTCATTACTATGCTAGCTGGTTATTTCACAGACTTGTTTATGTGGTTGCTTCATAGTGTCACTGGTTTGTGTACTTCATTGTGTTTTTTAGTGGCTGGTAATGGTTTTTATCTTTTCATATTTAGTGCTTCCTAGAGGAGCTTTTGCAAGGCAGTCCTGGTGGTGACAAATTTCCTAAGTGTTTGCTTGTCTGAAAAGGATCGTATTTCTTCTTCACTTATGAAGCTTAGTTTGGTCAGATACGAAATTCTGGGTTGGAGACTCTTTAAAAATGTTAAAGAATAGCTTCCAACCACTCTAACTTTATAAGGTTTCCACAGACGGGTCTGCTGTTAGTCTGATAGGCTTCCCTTTGTAGGTGGCCTGGTCATTCTCTCTGGCTGCCCTTAACATTTTTTTTTCATTTCAACCTTGGAGAATCCAATGATTATGTGTCTTGGGGTTTATCTTCTCATGGTGTATCTTATGGGGGTTCTCTGCATTTCCTGAATTTGAATGTTGGTGTGTCTTGCTAGGCTGGGAAAGATCTTCTGTATCATATCCTGAAGTGTGTTTTCCAATTTGGCTCCATTATCCTTATCTCTTTTAGGTACCCCAATCAGTCATGGGTCAGTCTCTTTATATAATCCCATATTTCTTGGGGGTGTTGTTCATTCTTTTCCCTCTATTCTTGTCTGCCCCTCTTATTTAAGAAAGATAGTGTTCAAACTCTGAGATTCCTTCTTCCACTTGGTCTGTTCTCCCTCTGATACTTGTAATTGCATTGTGAAGTTCTTGTATTGTATTTTTCAGCTCCATCAGGTGGATTATGTTCCTCTGTAAACTGGTTATTCTGGCTGTCAGCTCCTGTATTATCATGATTCTTAGCTTCTTTGCATTGGGTTACAACATGCTTCTTTATCTCAGCAAAGTTCATTATTACCACCTTCTGAACCCTACTTCTGTCAATCTAGCTATTTCAGCCTCAGCCCAATTCTGTGCCCTTGCTGGAGAGGTGTTATAGTCATTTGGAGGAGAAGAGGCATCCTGCTTTTTAAGTTTTCAACATTTTTGTGTTGATTCTTTCTCATTTTTGTGGGCTTATCTACCTTCAATCTTTGAGGTTGCTGACCTTTGACCTTGGATTTTGCAGGGTCCTTTTCACCGATACTGTACTTTGTTGTTTTCTGTTTGTTTGTTTTTCTTTTAATAGTCAGGCCACTTTATTGTAGGGCTGCTGTGGTTTGCTGGAAGTCCACTTCAGACCTTAGCTGCTTTGGTTTTTCCCATACTGGAGGTATCATCAGTGGAGGCTGTGAAACAGCAAAGATGGCAGCCAGCTTCTTCCTCTGGAAGCTCCATTCCAGGGGGGTACTGACCTGTTGCTGGCCAGAACACACCTGTAGGAGATGGCTGGAGACCCTGTTGGGAGGTCTCACCCAGTTGGGATGAACAGGATCAGGGACCTGATTAAAGAAGCAGTTTATCTGCTTTTTGGTAGAGCAGATGTGCTGCATTATGGGGAGTCTTTCTCATCCAGACCATTTGGATTCTACAAAGCCAACAGGCTAGAAGGCCTGAGTTGAGTGCACTGTGGAGATGGAGGCTGCCCCTCCCTGCCAGGAGCTCCATCCCAGGGAGAGATCAGAGCTCTCAATGTAGAACCCTGGGTAGAATGGCTGAAGCCTACACAGGGAGGTCATGCCCACTGAGAAGGAATGGATCAAGGTTCTGCTTAAAGAAGCAGTCTGGCCATGATCTTCTGGCAAGGCAGCTGTGCTGCATTATGCGGGACCTTTCCTCATCCAGACCATTTGTATTCTCCAAAGCTGGCAGGCTCAAACAGCTAAGTCTACTGGACTGCAGAGTTGGTGGCCACCCCCTTTCCCCAGGAATTCAGACTTATCTCAGGCAGATTCTAGCCTGTTGCCATTGGCTGTCTGGAATTCCAAGCCAGTGGGTCTTAACTTGTGAGGTGCTGTGGAAGTGGGGCCTGCAGGATGATGCTCCTTGGCTCCCTGGAGTCAGCCCCCTTTCTAGGGTTATATGTGGACAGATTTCCCGCCTTGCCTGGGATCCTGGGGCTGAAATGTGTAAAACTCCTGGGTCTCTGTGTGTGCTGGAGCAGCTGCTCTGCTAAAACTTTACACAGCTCTGTGTACTGGATCCAAGGCCCTGTTGTTCTGGGTTTGTGAGGGGATCTCCTGATCCATGGGTTGCAAAGATCTGTGGAAGAAGCATGGTTTCCTGGGCAGGGCCACACAATCACTCACTGCTTGCCTTGGCTGGGGTGGGGGTTCCTTTGGCTGTGTGCTGCTCCCAGTGGGCTGTCGTGCCCCCGACACTCTGCTTTTCTTTTTTCTCTGTGGGTCAAGTTGTTTGCCTAGTCAATCCCAGTGTGAGAACCTGAATATTTCAATTGACAGTGCTAAATTCAATCACCCCATTTCATTCCTCTCCATGAGCACCACGGACCACAGCTGCTTCTAAATGGTCATCTTGTAGACCCTGAATAGTTGTCTTCTTACTCTCTGGGAGACTTAATATCAGGTTTGACCCTGCATTTAAAAAAATTTCACCAGTGAAGGAGAAGTTTGTAATCATCCAGGATTTGAGAAAATATCCAGACAAAAGTAGCTGCCATTGTATAGCTAAGTATTTGAATGAGAACCCCAAAACTTGAAGCTACACAATATGGAAAATACACGTTCTGTGTTTGAATTGAGGAGCGAACACAGTAATAGGTCTGTCACTAAACCCAAATAAGTCTGTTGGATGTTACTAGTCCATAATTAGAATGATCTACTGGTAATATTAAAAGGACATGTCTATTTTACATGAAAGTAATTTTCCCTGCGTATTACATATTTTGGGAAAGGACACTGTTGTATTTGTGCTTATGTGTCCAAGAATGACCAAGGGGTTGGTGGATCAGCCTCAGTAAAGGTCGGTGGTGAATCAGACTCAGTAAAAGCCAACGACCACACTGGGAAGTGACTCAGAGACACCAGAAATAGTTCACAGGACTTGATATGCAAGCAGGAACTGCAAAGACCATGGTATCTTCAATGCCTAATGCAGTAATATCTCTAATTACTGGAATTGCAAAAATGTTTAAAGAATTACTAATTCAACATGGTAAACTGAGTACCTTCCCGTACAAAACAATAAAAAATGCTGAAAACAAGAAAAGATATTTTTCGGAAACAGAAATGTTAAGGGCTTCTGGAGGTTTAAAAGCTGCTGGGAACTATGTTCATGTGTAAATCAAAATAGAAAACAGAAGAAAGACATCAGAGTTGAGCAACACTCTTCCTAAAAAGAACAAGCTTGGTTGCAGTGAGCTGAGATCCGGCCACTGCACTCCAGCCTGGGCGACACAGCGAGACTCCGTCTCAAAAAAAAAAAAAAGAACAAGCTTGGAATTAGTAATGGTCTATGGGATTATGGCTAGAACAATTTTAAGAAATAGATATTGCAATATAGAGTATATCAGTTGACACCTGCACAGCAATGCTTTATAACAACCCTCACTCAAATCTCACTGGTTAAAGTAATAATCATTTTTTATTGCTCATGAGTCTATGTGTTAAATAGACAGTTCTGCAAATCTTGAAATAGTCATAATATTCCTTTGTTGGATATGTGGTTTATAAATGTTTTACCCATTGCTGTGGCTTCATTTTCATCCTCTTAACAAGGTCTTTTACACATTAAGTTAAAACCCGAGCGTTCCCTTATCCTACTGGCAGGACATGTGACAGGGGTATGGCTCACTTCACTGGTGCCCAGATGCTCAAACCGCTAGGGGGAGCATGCAGACGGGCAGGTGCAGAGGCCGTGGGGAGTGCTTTCGGGCTCCCACCCCGTGGCAGCGTCTAGGACTTACAGTGCACTCTTTCAGCTGTGCCATCTGCAGTCAGCTTGTGTTAGTCAACTCAACAGACCCTCTGCTTATTGCAAGGACAGGGGGCCAATGTGACAGCCTGAGCTCTTGCCCAGTGTATTGGAAGAATCAGATCATATGTGGGTTGAAAGGTTGAGTGCAAGGTTTTATTGAGTGGTGGAAGTGGCTCTCAGTGAGATAGATGGGGACCCGGAAGTCGGGGGATGGAGTGGAAAGGTGGTTTTCCCCCGCAGTTGGCTGCCCAGTGGCAGGACTCTTCTCCGACTACCCCTGGCTAAACTCCCCTTCGGCATTCGTGTCCTTCCGCCATCGCTGATCTGCCGGTGTCTGTTGGTGTATTCTTCTGCTCCTCTCGACGTCCAGCCTCGTGTCTGTGTCCGCTGAAGGTCTCAGGTTTATATGGGCACAGCATGGGGGGCGTGGCGGGCCAAAAGGCAACTTTTTGAGTGCAAAAACAGAAACCCCTGTCCTCATTTAGGTCGGTGGGCACAGGCCCTAGGATGGAGCCCTCATCAGGGACTGCGCCCTTTTCTACCGAGTACTTCCCTGCCCCACTCTTGTATCAAAATGCTTTTAATTTGAATGAGGGAAATCTCTCTTGGAAGATTTCAAGTGGTGGGGAATATGGACTTAAATAGAAGCAAAATATAGCTTAACCATATTTGAGCTTCTGAACATCCTCACCTTCAAAAGTATGTAAAAAATAGTTTAATTTCTATAATCTGCATGATTGTTTTGTTCCTAAAATGTGTATCTATTTTACCCCACTGTGAAAATAGAGTAAATGGAACCATTTCCTGCTTCATAGAGGAAGAAAGCATTCAATTGTGTCTTGAGTGATTAGAAGTATTGAACAGTATGAAGAAGGTAGCAGAAATTACAAGAGCAAATGTATGAACAGGCATTAAATTGTGTAAGACTGTTTTGTAAGGGTGTGAAGTACACTTGATAAAGTAACATTTATCTTACTCAGTAGTCAAAAATAAGATATGGTCCAAATGTTTAAAAATTCAAATGCCCTCCCGAAGTGAAATTTTTATCTAGTGAACAATGGAGACTTGTTGAATGTATAAAAATTGAAAAGTGGTTTTAGGAAAATGATTGCATCACTGGTAGAATGATTCAGGCTTCTTGCAGGCCCAACTGGGATACTTGGGAGAAGCATGTTCCAAGCAAAGGGAATAGCTTGAGCAAAGGTTCTAAGGCAGAAGTGTGCCTTGCGTATTCGAGGAATGGCCAGAAGGCCAATGTGTTGTGAAAAAATAAGCAAGGGAAAGAGGAACAGAGAGGAGGCAAGAAATGTAACAGGGAGGGGGATCACCTAGGACCTTGTAGGCCTATGTAGGCTGTAGGTTTTTCTCTGAGTGAAATAGGAAGCTACTGTATGGTTTAGAGGAAGAGTGACAGCATCTAACCTAAAGGATCACTCTGACTTCTGTGTTGAGAGTAGACCCCGGGTTGGTGGCTAGAATGAGGGAGGCCAAGGTTAGAAGTAGAGGAACCTAAGAGGAGGCTATGACAACTATAGAAGATAAATCGAATGAGTCCCCACAGGGATTTTTAGTGCCCCTCCCAACTCTGCCATTCATAGGAACCTACAGGGAGTTGGATCTAATTGGGGTTGATATTATAGTCTTAAATCTCAAAACATAATTAAAAGAATGTAAGAATTAAAGCATAAGAGTTTAAAAGTTGTGGGCTCTCAGGGGGCTGCTGCTGGGCCGCTGGGTCTCTCTTTGTGGACTTTGTCTCCTGAGGCCTGGAACAGGAGGAACTCCAGTCCGTTCCAGCCTCCATGGCAGCCCACGGTTAGGTGCACCAGGGTTTGCTGATGTCATCTTGTGCTGTTCCACCCTTGGCGCCAGCAGAGCTGCTGCCCCACTGTCCCAGAAAAGCCTGAGCCTGTAGTTTAGGTAGGATGCCACATCTGCATCCTCAAGACCTGTTATCCATGCGCAAAAAGATGTTGGGAAAGGCCATTTTGCCAGGAGGGGTTAGGGGAGGGACAGATAATCTATTTTTAATAAATAACATCCTAGAAAGACCAAAAAATATTTAAAAAATAATAAAAGTTTTGGGCTCCATGAACTGGAGAGGACAGAGAAATAGAAGAATTGTAGGAGTTACTGAGATAAACAGAAGGCAGGTAGTGGTAGAACGATAGGATAATTTAAATACAAATATTGAAAGATCTTTGTTGTTCCTTAAATGGTCTGTAATCATGGAAGTAAGTCTGAAAAGGACTGGAGGGGAAAAAGACTCAGAGTATAGGAGGTTGAGAAACATAGAAGCCTTGCGAGTGAATAAATTGTCTTTGTGATGAATAGTATCAAGAAAGATGACTGGATTAGTAGCAGGCAGAAGGACCGAATAAGAAAATTTCTGAAGGTAATAAGGTAAGTACAACAAGGGGTAATATTATAAAGTAACATGTATAAAGCAGCAGGGCTTTAAAGTAGGAGGGAGAAAATGATCTGGAAGCAGCAGGGAGGAATTCTGCACTATTTCTGTCTTGAAAGTCAGGACCCCTATACGTCAAAAAAAAAAAAAAATAGAGAATGACAAAGTGGAATTTGGCTTATGGCAGAACTCCAACAAACCTCAATTGCCTTGGGCACTCAAAATACAGGGATCTTCCACCTCAGTTGTCAATGATATCATGATAGGGATTTAGAAGGAATCAGTATATAAATATGAATATCAGAGAAATTATAACCAGTCAGAATGGATTGCAGGTATTATATAGAAACTTCTCATATACATAAGAAGAAAAATGTAAATTTGTGTGTTAAGGACATATAATCAGGGAGGAAACAGGGCAACAGAAGACTGGACATGTCTGTCTGCTTTGAGATACCCCAGTGTGGGTTCTTATCAGGAGGCCTCATCAGTGCTCTGTGAGTGTGCACAGCATTTAGCCAGCACCTGGCTCTTCTTATGCAGAATAGAGATAACTGGATCCTTAGATTCCAGGCCAGGTAGCTTACATTTAGTGAACTAACCTGCTTGTTCTAGCCACATTTGAGACACTCTTTAGGAGTAATGAAAAATCCCTTAATAAACATAAAGTTGAAATTGGCATTAAGAAGGAATGTCCACACCCATAGTAAAGAACTTTCTTTTACAATCTAGAAAACTTGTGAAGGAAATTTCTGTTTGCAACTTAGGAGAGAATGAAGGGGAAAGCGTAGTTCAGAAAACGTAGCCTTTCTCGGGATCTCCCACCATTCTCATGGGATGGCAAAGGCAGGAGGACGGGGCAATCTCCAGTGTGGGTAGCCAAGGTTTATCTTACTCCTGTGTGTTTTGAGCAGAGAGAATATCTGAGGAATCCTCAAAACCCATCTCATAATCCCCAAACCAACCTAAGGTTTCCTATGTTGATACCTTCTCGTTTACTCTTTGTCAGACCCTCAAACCACTTTTTTCTCAGGAGAGGGAGGAAATGAAAAGACTTTGCCCAGGACTGCTGGGAGGTAGAAGGAGAAGGGGAAACACCGGGGTTTCTGCACAGGAAACGGGTGATTCTGCAGCGCTGTGGCTAAACTGCTGGCACAGAAGTACACAGCCGAGTCCCTGGGTTCTGAGGGCTGGATCTTCAGAGTGGAGAATGATACCTCAGGCATCGTAGCTGAGAATCGATCCTTGGGCATCCCTGAATCATCTATCGGAGACTTGTTGTTAAAGTAAATCAGGAACTCCAGTCCCCGCATCATGGTCTGTCTGTACCAGAAGAGGTAGGTATGGCCTGAAATTGGTTCGCACCTCAGAGTCACTTCTTTTCCCATCTCTGTCACCTCATGCTGGGGTGACTGGATAACTCCAGCATCTGTGTGCTCTATGAAAGAAGGAAGAATTGGGGGACAGAATAAGGAAAATATATGAGGTCATCCATGCAGGAGCCCAGTATGACAATGGTTAATATTCTGAAGACTCACTCGCTACCAGGATACAAAGGGACACACAGCAGAGAGTCCAAGAGCCCATGGCAGAGTGAGAGCAGATGTGGAACATTCCAGGCCCTCTGTGAGCATGAGCAAATAAATGAATGTTGTGACACTTTATCCCCACAAGATGCATCTGTCAGTGACATCACTGAATGGGCCACCAGCCCCAACTTCTTTAAGAGGAGGCTGCATCTCTGGGAGATGAATCAGGCAGGACTGAACTCAACTCTAATGGATCTGAGATACAGATGCACACATGCAGAGGCTCCCTGGGTATTTATTTTGATATTAACAATTCATAGCACCTTCTCCATAACATGCCTTACGTAGGAGCCTGCCAACTTTATCCATCTGCACCTCAGACTCCAAGTATTTAAAGATGAACTCATTGTCTTACTGCAGGCGAGCTTCTCTGCAAACTCTCTCATTCCTCTCACTGGTGGCTTGGTGCTTCTACTCCTTTATGCATACTTCAATTATCAGTGAGTTAGGAGTAGGCATCTGAGAAGATGCATGTCAACTGCATTGGTAGGGATACAGGAGCTGAGATGATGCCCTGAGAAATGATTATATTTGAAGCTCTTCCTTGCAGTGAAAAACCTGGGTTTATTTATCCTTGAACTGTATTGAATTCCCAAGGCCCATGGAATGGAACCTCTCACATTCTCTATTCCCACAATAAAACAGAGGATAAGATTGTCTTATTCTTGAAGACTTGCAGCTAAAATGTTCTATTCTTGAATTAAATCTTATTACTACCCCTAGAAAAGTTCAATGTTTTTTCATCATTAACACCTGGCCTTTTCCCCATAACCTCACTTCTGCAAACCTACTTCCTCTCAGAGATTATGGAAAGCTGAGAGAAAGATTTGTTTTTTGAGTTGGTCAATTCAGTTACTTGCCATAAAAGGGCATATTTTGACTCTTGGCACAGAGGTATGCTTCTGAGTTCACTGCATTCAAAAGTACTTGCCAATGTTAAAGGGCATTAGTTTGCAGACTAGCTTGTGTTACCGGAGGGGCCTATTTCCCTGTGGGCTCTATCCTTTTGCAGGGTCTGTTGTACCTAGGATATAAAACTGTGGTCATAATTCTGTCTTCAAAAATTTAATTGCTTACCACTCCCTGTAACCACGTACCAAGTGTGGCAGGCAGCATGACAACCTCTCAAAGATGTCCATGTCTAATTCCCAGAAACTGGGAATGTGTTAAATTATGTGGCAAGGGGAGAAAGGAATGTTCCAAATGGAACAAAGCTTGCTAATCATCTGGCCTTAATATAGGGAGCGTGGCCTGGATTTTCCAGGTGGGCCCAATGTAATCACAAGGGTCCTAAAATGTAGAAGAGGGAGAATAAAGAGTGAGCCTCAGAGTGATGCAGAGCAAGCAAAGGCTCAGCCAGTCCCTGTTGGCTTTGAAGATTGAATGGGGCCATGAGCCAAGGAATGCTGATGGCCTCTAGAAGTTGAAAAGGAGAGAAAAACAGTTCTCCCCTAGAGCCTCGGGAAGGAATGCAGTCCTGCCAACACCTGGATTTTAGCCTGGTTTTGGACTTCTGACCTGCAGAACTGTAAGATAATTGCTTTTAGTTATTGTAAGCCACCAAGTTAATGGTAATTTGTGTCAATAGAAATTGAATACCTTCTAGTAGCCATGGGACTGATGGGTGAGAGGCAGAAGCCAGATACAAAATACAGGTAGAGACAGATGCATGATCACATGGAATGAATTTCAAATCAGGCTAAAGGAAGTCTATAATGCAGCTGGGCTTTAGAAAAGGAGGAAGGAAAATAATCTGGAAGCACCCAGGAGGAATTCTGCACTATTTCCGTCTTGAGTGTCAGGACCCCGTACGTAAAAAAAAAAAAAAAAAAAATAGGAGAATGACAAAGTGGAATTTGGCTTACGGCAGAACTCCAACAAACCTCAGTTGCCTTGGGCACTCAAAATACAGGGATCTGTTGCCTCAATTGTCAATGATACCATGATAGTGATTTAGAAGGAATCAATATTAAATATGAATATCAAAGAGAAATTATAACCACTCAGAATGGATTGCAGGTATTGTATAGAAACTTTTCATATAAATAAGAAAAATGTAAATTTGTGTGTTAAGGACATATAAGCAGAAAGGAAACAGGACAACAGAAGACTGGACATGCTTGTCTGCTTTTAGATACCCCAGTGTGGGTCCTCACCAGGAGGCCTCGTTAGTGTTGTCTGACTGTGCACAGCCTTTAGCCAGCACCTGGCTCTTCTTATGCAGAATAGAGACAAATAGATCCTTAGATTCCAGGCCAGATAACTTACATCTAATGTACCAACCTGCTTGCTCTAGCCACATTTGAGACACTCTTTAGGAGTAGTGAAAAATCCCTAAGTAAATGTAAATTTGAAATTGGCATTATAAAGGAATGTCCACAATCATAGTAACGAACTTTCTTTTACAATCTAGAAAATGTGTGAGGGAAATTTCTGTTTGCAACTTAGGAGAGAATGAAGACGGCCTCATAGTTCAGAAAATGCAGCCTTTCTCGGGAGCTCCCACCATTCTCATGGGATGGCAAATGCAGGAAGGCAGGGAAATCTCCAGTGTGGGTAGCCAAGGTTTATCTTACTCCTGTGTGTTTTGAGCAGAGAGAATTTTTGAGGAATCTTAAAAACCCATTTTGTAATCCTCAAATCAACATATGGATTCCTATGTTGATACCTTCTCATTTTCTGTCTTTGTCACACCCCAAACCACTTTTGTCTCAGGAGAGGGAGGAACAGAAAAGACTTTGCCCAGGACTGCTGGGAGGTAGAAGGAGAAGGGGAAACACCAGGGTTTCTGCACAGGAAACGGGTGATTCTGCAGCGCTGTGGCTAAACTGCTGGCACAGAAGTACACAGCCGAGTCCCTGGGTTCTGAGGGCTGGATCTTCAGAGTGGAGAATGACGCGTCAGGCATCGTAGCTGAGAATCGATCCTTGGGCATCCCTGAATCATCTATCGGAGACTTGTTGTTAAAGTAAATCAGGAACTCCAGTCCCCGCATCATGGTCTGTCTGTACCAGAAAAGGGAGCTGTGGCCTGAAATTGGTTCGCACCTCAGAGTCACTTCTTTTCCCATCTCTGTCACCTCATGCCGGGGTGACTGGATAACTCCAGCATCTGTGTGCTCTATAAAAGAAGACAGAAGTGGGCATCAGAATAAGGAAAATATATGAGGTCATCCATGCAGAAGCCCAGTATGACAATGGTAAATATTCTGAAGACTCACTCGCTACCAGGATACAAAAGGACACACAGCAGAGAGTCCAGAAGCCCATGGCAGAGTGAGAGCAGATGTGGAATATTCCAGACCAGGCCCTCTGTGAGCATGAGCAAAGAAATGAATTTTGTGACATTTTATCCCCACAGGATACATCTGTCAGTGACGTCACTGATTGGGCCACCACCCCCAACTTTTTTAAGAGGAGGCTGCATGCCTGGGAGATGAAACAGTCAGGAATTAACTCAACTATAATTGATCTGAGATAGAGATGCACACATGCAGAGGCTCCCTGGGTATTTGTTTTGATATTATCAATTCATGGTTCCTTCTCCATAACATGCCTTACATAGGAGCCTGCCAACTATATCCATCTGCACCTCAGACTCCAAGTATTTAAAGATGAACTCATTGTCTTACTGCAGGCGAGCTTCTCTGCAAACTCTCTCATTCCTCTCACTGGTGGCTTGGTGCTTCTACTCCTTTATGCGTACTTCAATTATCCATCAGTGAGTTAGGAGTTAGGCATCTGAGAAGATGCATGTCAACTGCATTGTTAGGGATACAGGAGCTGAGATGATGCCCTGAGAAATGATTATATTTGAAGCTCTTCCCTGCAGTGAAAAACCTGGGTTTATTTGTCCTTGAACCGTATTGAATTCCCAAGGTCCATGGAATGGAACCTCTCACATTCTCTATTCCCACAATAAAACAGAGGATAAGATTGTCTTATTCTTGAAGACTTGCAGCTAAAATGTTCTATTCTTGAATTGAATCTTATTACTACCCTAGAAAAGTTCAATGTTTTTTCATCATTAACACCTGGCCTTTTCCCCATAACCCCACTTCTCCAAACCTACTTCCTCTCAGAGATTATGGAAAGCTGTGAGAAAGATCTGTTTTTTGGGTTGGTTAATTAAGTTACTTGCCAACAAAAGAGAAGGGCACATTTTTTGCTGTTGGCACAGAGGCATGCTTCTGAGTCCCCTGCAGTTGAAAGCACTTCCCAAAGTTAAAGGGTATTAGTTTGCAGACTAGCTTGTGTTACTGGAGGGGCTATTTCCCTGTGGGCTCTTTCCTTTTGCAGGGTCTTTGGATCCGGTATATAAAACTATGGCCATAATTCTGTCTTCAAAAAGTTAATTGCTTATTACTTCCTGTAACCAGGTACCAAGTATGGCAGGCAGCGTGATGAGCTCTTAAAGATGTCCACGTCTAATTCCCAGAAACTGGGAGTGTGTCAAATTATGTGGCAAGGGGAGAAAGGAATGTTCCAAATGGAATGAAGCTTGCTAATCAGCTGGCCTTAATATAGGGAGCCTGGATTTTCCAGGTGGGCCCAATGTAATCACAAGGGTCCTAAAATGTGGAAGAGGGAGAATGAAGAGTGAGCCTCAGAGTGATGCAGAGTCCCTGTTGGCTTTGAAGATTGAATGGGGCCATGAGCCAAGGAACGCTGGTGGCCTCTAGAAGCTGAATAGAAGAGAAAGATAGTTCTCCCCAAGAGCCTCGGGAAGGAATGTAGCCCTGCCAATACCTGGATTTTAGCCCAGATTTGGACTTCTGACCTGCAGAACTGTAAGATAATAAGTTTTTGTCATTGTAAGCCATAAAGTTATTGGTAATTTGTGTCAATAGAAATTGAATACCTTCTAGTAGCCATGGGACTGATGGGTGAGAGGCAGAAGCCAGATACAAAATACAGGTAGAGACAGATGCATGATCACATGGAAAGAATTTAAGATCAGGCCAAGGGAAGCCTATTCAAAAACATCTTCTTATGTCTGCCTAGGCCTCATCTTCTTCCAGGAGACACACTGGACTATGCCTCATATGTGGATATGCTGGTGGCATCACTGTGATTGTCACCTCCCTGGGGAGAGGGTCCCTCTGCTGTGGTCCTGGGTAGCACCTCTATTTCTTGCTATTCTACTCTCTACAGAGCAGGTAGGGTTGGCCTTGGCTGATTTGGGGCCAGGCTTTCCAAGGCTCCTTTGACACAAGAACTCCTTCTCTGATTTTCTCAGCTCAGAACATGGGCCCTGCACCACCCCAGCTCTTTGTGCCCCCACATCTTAAGCGAGCTCAGAGGTATATGCACTGCAAAGCACACCTGTCACTCAGCCCCACTCAAAGCTCAATTTAAAGCAAAACCCACCTCTACAATGGAGGAAGAAGGGTCGGTTACTAATTCCTTTATTCCCAGCCATCATTCAAGACCTCTGCAAACCAACTCCCTGAATCTAGGTCCAACCTCAGAGTAACCCTTAACCATCTTTTTCCAGGGAGTAATCTCTGCTCCTCCCTGTTGACCCTGGATGACAGCGAAGCCACAGTGCCTCCTAGTGGCCAGTAGGCTGGAACAGCATAAATGTGCTGTCTTTTGCCAAGACACAGGGACTTGGGCTTTGTTTCACTGAGTACGGGGCATATAGAATATTATGATTAGTTAGTGTTAGAAGGCCAGAGAATAATATTAGTGCTATGGGGTAGGACAGAGACACCCGAGACATTGACAATGCGGTCAGAAAGGTGGAAACATAATGCCGGGTTTAATACTGATAAGCAGCAGGTCTCAATGTGAAACTCGATGGGCTGGCTAACATGATGCTGAATCAGAATTTAACCATTCTCTGTCCCCTCCAAACGGCAGGCTAGCCCTGCATGGAAGAGAAAGTTCGCCACTGATCTTGGCACACGTTGAAAACGCACCAAAGAATCTAGCTTTTCTCTAGGGAACCAGGAGGAAAACAGGAAATAAGGAGGGACTAAAATGAAGAGAACAAATACTATAACTGATTTCCCTTCCACAGAGAAGGTTTGGCAAGGAATGGGAAGATTAAAACAGGATTATTATTTTCGGGGTGCCCCACAAAATGGGGTATGTGGAACAAACTGTTGTCCCAGGAGGGGGTAAAACAATAGTAACATATCAGTTACTCCCTCCAATTTTGACCACTGCCCCTGGGGAATACTCATAAAACAGCCAAAATATACCCCCAGGGTGCAGTAATTAAATTAATTTGAAGCCCAATCTGTACTATCTGACCTAATCTCAACAATCTCTTGATTGTGTTTCTCATCTTGCCATATGGTCCAATGGAACACAGAGGTTATGTGATAGAAATAAATAACAATATAAGAATACTCTAGTAATAACATGCCCCAAACAAAGATATGTCTCAATTGGATTATGAATGGCCTTTAAGTTTTTTTTAAAAAAGTATTTGATATCAGAGTTTAATATCTCTATACCATTTAAGTTAAATGTCAGACACATCACAAAGAATCTAACATTAAAATTCAAGGAAAATTAGAATTCCAAGTAAAGTTATTTTCACCTTAATCCCAATAATTAAGGATAATGGCACTCACTCTTTCTGTTGTTATCTACATAGTTGGAAAAAATATCAGAAACATTAAAAATTTCAGTTAATTAAAGTCCTAAAAAAAAAAATAAGGAATAACTTGGCTGGAATGTTGGTGAGGGCAAGAGCCCTGGGAGGTGAGCACAGCAGTCCATTTGTCCTAGAGGGCGTTTGCAGATCCTGACTCAGCACTCAGGAAGCTGACTCACAGGCCAGGGGGGTAAAGGCAAAAACCAGAACATACCAAATGTGTCATTGCCAAATTCCAATAGTAACAATAAGCCAGAGACAAACCTGTTCTCCAGATGCTCCAGGACACCTCAAGCCTTAAACTGATTCAGGGAGCCTGATCGTTTATACTACATGCACTTTCAGAAGCACAGAAAAATGATTGCTGCAGAAAAATATGGTCCATCCTACACCAAAAATTATTTCTACAGCTTTAGCATTTGGCACAGTGTCAAACATCATCAGATTGGTAAGGAGAAATACAAATGCCATGAAAACTCAAGCACCATAACTGAGAAGCAGCACAAAAAGAAAATCACAAAAATATCCTGTGAAGATCTCAGAGGTGAAAATGATCAGACAGACTCTGAAACAACCGTGTGTCCTATGTTCAAATAATAAAAAGTGATCTCAGAAAATATGAGGAAGTTATTGACTATAAATAACATAGCAAATTGGAAAAAGAAAAAAATAGAAATTTTGACAAGGAGATGGTGAGTGAGTGGTCATTTTAAACCATCACATCGGTGAGGTTTTATTAGAGGAATAAAGGAAAGGGAGATGTGCACTGAGCAAATGGACATAAAGCCTGACTTGCTATCAGGAATTAGATTGGATAAGGAGGGGAGGGAAGTCAGGAGGGGCTAATGGACAGTGACAATGCTTTCAGACAATTTCCAGTATGCTGCTTTTTAGTGATTCTAACCAATACTTCAGAAAGATCTCTAGAATTATCTTAGTTTAGGCAGAAGAAGAGTAGTGAATATGGAGCTAGACACACAGAGTGTATTATCAGAGAGGGCAATTGATTGCTTCAGAAGTTCTTACAAGGAATATTTTAATCCACCAAGGAACTTTTAATATATAAGGCAGACAAGTGGAAATGTCCTCTGAACTGACTGGTCCAGGTCTAGATATACTCTTGGGCTGGGATGATTACATAGAAGAGTTAGAAAGTTCAGGAGAAGCAGAATTCATCTGGAGCTAAGATTTGGGACTGGTTGCCGGGGTATCCATTTGTGTGCATTTCTTTGAACTAGAAAAAGGGCTGAATAACGTAGCTGAAATGATAATCACTATCATTAACAACATCATTATTAACATACTATAACAAAAATAAAACAGAAGGGAAAATATTTCCAAACGCATACTATGTGTTGAGACTTTGCTAGACAGCCAGGGTGTCACCAAGGATAACAAGTCATTCACACGCTGACAACTACAGAGGGGGAGCCTGCTGTTTGCTGCTTGGTATAATCACTATCTGTATTACTAAGTTTATTGTACATGTTTCATGATCTCATACTTTTATGGGAGAGAAACTATCACTACCCCTGAGGACTCAATCTCTGATAAGTCACTTTAGGTTTCTTCAGTTGTCCCCAAGAAGTGTTCCAAATCCCTGAGACACATTTTCAACCAACAATGATAGCACTCATGTTTTAAGAAAGAGTTCATTTCCTCCCACTGTATGAATCCTAGCTATATCTGAAAACTCACTTCTTCCCTGGGAGGATGAGGAATAAGGAAAGGCCGCTGTGAGCTGATAGAGAGGAGAGAGACCTGCAGTTTTCTGCACAGGAGGGAAGTGTCTCTGCATCGCTGTGGCTAAGCTGCTGGCACAGAGATACACGGCCGAGTCCCCAAGCTCCGCAGGCTGGATCCTGAGAGTGGAGTCTATTCCTTTGAGCCTCTCTGCAGAAAATCGATCCTTAGGCAACTGTGAATCATCTACTGCTTCCTCATTCTCATATTGAACCAGAAGCTCCGGGCCCTGTCCCAAGTTCTGCCGGTACCAGTAAAGGGTATTGTGGCCAGAAATAGGATTGCACCAAAAAGCCACAGGCTGTTTTTTCTCTGTGATCTTATATCTCGGAGACTGGGTCACTCCAGCTTCTGTGAGTTCTGTAGGGGGAAAATAATTTGAAAATAGAGGAAAATGACTAGAATAATCACGGGGAGATTATGTGAGGATCATGGTGTTCCTAGGACTCACCTGCCCCCAGGAGACAGAGGGCCGCCCAGCAGAGGAGCCCGGTGCCCATGGCAGGATCAGGGTAGGATGGGAGCTTTGCCAGATCGGGGTCACTGTGAGCAGGAGCAGAGGAAGTGGGACGTCGCTGTCCTTAACGGAAGTTCCTACAGTGACATCATTGTCTCCACAAATGCCTAAGTTCTTAGAAAACAATCGTTGTAAACTAAAACACAGCTAAAAGTTTGTTTAACGTATTCATAGACTGGAAGTTCATCCAAGCGTCCTCACTCACATATTCAGGGCTTGGGGGATTAGATCTCTCTCTACATCTCTAGGCCTATCCTGTGCTGGATGTTTCTACTTGGAAGTCTCAAAGGCAACTCAAAATATATATATCAATTAGTGACCTCTTGATTTTAGCATTTTGCTAAGCATTTTCCTTCTCTTTTAGTATTTCTTTTCTACCAGGTCCTCCATGCTCCCAGTCCTCTAGGGTAATTGACACAGCTTTATCCTAGAACTGCATTGAACCAGCCAACACACTCTAACCTAAAGGGGTAAAATAATTCCCTAAGCACAAAGTTGGGAGGTTTCATTTTATCTGAAGGCCAATGACCAGTTCCCTTTTTGCTGTTATCAATCTTCATTACGCGTTATGTATCAAGCCTTCACTACGATTCTGCCTGTAGTTCTTGGTCACCAATGTATTGAAAGTAAGTTCTGATATCTTAACCAAAATGGGCGAAGAACACTCT
Organism: Macaca nemestrina; assembly: GCF_043159975.1. Lineage (NCBI taxonomy): Eukaryota > Metazoa > Chordata > Mammalia > Primates > Cercopithecidae > Macaca > Macaca nemestrina. Next base: position 16,324,263 of record NC_092128.1, read on the forward strand.
AACTCCTGAAAATATCAGGGTGAATATCTAACAATAAATGCAAAATTGAACAGAACCTCTGGGATCTTAAACACTTACACTTCTATCATATTTTACAATTGAATTGCAGTGTTAGTATCCAGCAGTTTTAAAAAAAATTATGCAACATTAGTTATGACACACTTCTCATTGTCTGAGTGGTAGAGTGGGAAGGCTTGAGGGATTGGAGAAGCCCTGAGAATCAATATGAATGAACTAACCAATGATATGTATGTTCAGAGAAAGGGACTAGTACAACTCAGCCTAGAGAAATCCAAGTTCCTAAAACCTAGGGGACACATGTCAAGGTTATCAGGTGAAGATCTGTGAATGTAGAATTATCAGAACCATCTCTTTTCCATATAAATTGTTTATCATTGTGGTAGAAAAGCTGCTAGTCGGAGCACACGTTATGTTGACACCAATTAATAATTTCATGATGGAAAGTGTCTTCACATCACAGTGTCACTCTCTCTTCCATCCTTGTGACCAGGGCTTAAGGCCCTGGATGACAACAGCATTGAGAGAGTGAAGGCTGGGTGGCTGGAGACAGGACCTATCAGGTTGCATGTGAAATACAAAACAAATGAACAAAAAAACACCCATGATTGTGTCAGGGCCCAAAGGGCCATCTCATTGCTCACGGAAGGAAATGCCAGAGTTCTAGAAAATCTGGTTCTTGTTAAGAATATTTGCGGTGTTGGCCGGGCGCGGTGGCTCACGCCTGTAATCCCAGCACTTTCAGAGGCCAAGGCAGGCGGATCATGAGGTCAGGAGATCAAGATCATCCTGGCTAACACAATGAAACCCTGTCTCTACTAAAAATTAAAAAAAAAAAAAAAAAAAAAATTAGCTGGGGGTGGTGGTGGGCGCCTGTAGTCCCACCTACTCAGGAGACTGAGACAGGAGACTGGCATGAACCTGGGAGGCAGAGCTTGCAGTGAGCCGAGATCATGCCACCGCACTCCAGCCTGGGTGACAGAGACAGACTCCATCTCAAAAAAAAAAAAAAATTGCGGTGGTGTTACTGGCAACATCTATAATTGTCCACTCCCATCTTCTACATTCCCCTTACATCCTCCTGTCGATCATCCAGTACACACTAGAATAGGTTGGGTGTAGGGCAGGGCGTATTGCTAAGGTTTCTCTGATGTTCTCCCAAGGAGGCATATTTCTCTCTGCATTGGTCTGTGAGCATTCAGGTTGGTTCCTGGCTCTCCTCCATCTACCCCTCAAGTGGGCTCAGAAGATTCTCCACTCAATGGTTTGCTACAGTTCAGATTTCACTGCTGACCAGAACCCACTGGCATCAGTGGAGAAAGATGAGTTTCTACTGACAACTCAAAACACCTGCAAACTAGATACTGACTGCTAGGATGAAGCCAGACTTTTCCTTTAAACTCGACTTCTCAGGCAACACTTAACCTTCTATCAAAAACATTTGGACCCCATCAAACCTCAGTGCCTCCTGATGAGCCACTGGGCTTAGGCCCACCATACATGGCTCAGGGAGGGTGATGGGACTTCTAAACAATGGAAACTAGATCAGGGCTACTATCGGACAGTGTTTGTGGGGGACTGAAGGGAATTCCTTCCAGCTCCATCTGATCCTTCGTCCTGCTAGAGACCCCTCCCCACAAACAGTGTTTCGGTCCTTCTAGAGTCCCCTCCTGTTACACAAACACATATTATCCAACCACAACTTAGGACAAGCACTACCACTCCTCTGCTTACATTCAGGCAATTCCCCAACATCTGTGAGTTCTTTACCAACCTGTAGAGAACTCAGAATCTCCTGTTTCAGTTAAAGCAGTCCTATGTATTTACTAAACAGCTTCTTGACATGCATTGTTAGCTAAGTTTTGTACTCCTCTCAAAGATGTCAAGCTATTTTGTCCTCAGACTATAAATTCTCTTATCTTTTGGGGGGACTTTTAAAAATCATAGCCTATCCTTGTAGAAAAAGTACACTATAGGGTTAAAAGAAACCTTATCTTCTGTGTTTGTTTTGTGGTACTTATAGAATATTTCAAAGATATTGAAAATGAATATAAAAAATACCCACCACAAAACTGAAATCATGCCAACATTTCAAGATCTTAAGATTTTTTTCTTCTAATTTTATTTAAAAAACTGACACCTTTGGAAGAGCTGAATCATACAACAAACAGAATATTAAAATGTATTTCAGTTATTAACATCTTTTGACATTTGCTTTATCTCTTTTTGTGTATTTTACCCTCAATTTCTGAAGTAAAACACTTTATTCTTATTGATTCAGTATGTCTCTTCTTAAAAGAGGCCATTACGTTAGAAAACCACAAATGCCTTTATTACACTCAAAAACTTTATTTCAAAAACATTATTTTCTCGTATATACTTCACATTCCCCTTTCTCCAATTGTACCAATGTGTCCTTTGGTTTTATTTTTTTCTACAGGACATTATCAAAGATTATGCATTTCTTTTGGTTGTCAGGTCTTTTTAGCTACTTTTAAACTAGGTGTATATATTTGGCCCACTTATATTTTCCAATTTTCATGGTCTTGATTTTTGTAAAAGTCCATGTCAGCTGACTGGTAAAATGACCCCCAGTCAGAATTTGCACATTATCAGAGGTTAAATATTTTGGCAAACACCATGCCATAGTTGATGTGTGTTTCCCATTGCATCTAATCAATTACAAGAACATATAATGCTATCTTTACACCTTTTTGGTGATACTAAATTTAGCATCATAGACATGAGATCTCTCCATTGTGAAGATATCACTTATCTTTTATAGTTAATAAGCAATTAGTGGAGTGATACTTTGACACAATATAGATATCTTGGTCTCCAATAACCTTTCAGATGTTGGTTTTGACATCACCTGATGGTCTCTGTCTATAACTGCATTAATGGTTACATTGATTTTCTAATTAAATGTACTACCTAGCATTATTCTGTAACGAAGATATTCTTACCTACATCTTTTTATTGTCATTATAGCCTTATAGATTTTTAAAATTTGTTATAATTTATTGTCCTCATTATTATTCTCTAATGTTTAGATACTCGTGTTTGGCTAGTGGGAGCCCCATGAAACTGCTACTGTGGATTTTTTGTATGTTTTCTAGGTCATGAGACTTCCTTGATTTCTGCCAAAAGATGTTTTTGACTTTCCCTGCTCTGGATCTAGAAGAAATCATTTCTGCTTTGTTTCTTTTAGAAACATGTAGAAATTAAATACCATGCAATAATTCTGCCCATTACTGCTGGGAATACAGCTACAAATAAATAAAGCAATTGTCCATTGACTTTATATTGCTTCTTACGTATCATATGGTTAGAGTTAGGAAATACATAATTTTAAAATAAGTTCATATTGATACCTCCAATTCAAATAAACACCACAGATTTCTTCCTTGTCTTTCCCTATTTCTTATTTGTATCTCTCTTCCCTTTGTAAGAACTCTGTTTCCCAGCCATGTCAATGAATTTACTTATTCTCCGTTGTACAGTATATTAAAACTGTTTCAGAAATATGCACTAAAAACACTAACAGCAACAAATCTCCCAAGTGAAGTTCAACCCTAACCTCATTTAGCCTTATAATCGTAAAACTATTAAAATCTAAAGACAAAATGAAACTAAAAAACAACCAGAAAAGAGAAGCCATTACCTCCTAATAAGATATACAAATGATCAATAATATATGAAAAGATGCTTAATATCTACTGTTTGGGTCTTCTAAGTTCAGTTTATTACATGCAACATGTTGGAAAAGCTCTTTGACATTGGCCTTGGCAATGATTTCTTTGATATCATACAAAAAGTTCAGGCTACGAAAGTAAAAATAAATGAGACTAAACAAACTGAAAAATTTCTGCACAACAAATACAACAATCAACAGAATGAAAAGGCAACCTATGGATTTGAAAAAATATTTGCAAACCATATGTCAGCTAAGAGATTAATATACCAAACATATAAAGACCCCATACAACTCTCTGGCAAGAGAACATATAACCCTATTTAAACTGAGCAAAGGACCTAAACAGACATTTCTACTAAGAAGACATAAAAATGGCCAAGATGCTCAATACCACTAAATATTAGAAAAGTGCAAATCAAAACTGCTATGAGAGAGCACCTCACACCCATTAGGATAGCTATTATTAAAAAGATAAATTGCAAGAGTGTGGAGAAAAAGGAACTTTTATACACTGTTGGTGGAAAAGTAGATTGATGCAATCATTAAGAAAATTAGTGTAGATGTTCCTAAAGAAATTAAAAATAGAATTATATGACCCAGCAATCTCTTTTCTTGGTATATACTCAAAGAAAATGAAATCCCACCTCTTGGAGATATCTGCACTCCCATGTTCATTGCAGCATTATTTACAAAGCCAAGATATGGAAATAACCTAAGTGTCTACTGATGGACAAAGGATGAAGAAACTGTGGTATACATATACAGTGGAGTATTATTTGGTCCTAAAAGAATAATGAGATCTTGCCATTTGCCTCAACAAACATAGATGAACCTGGAGGACATTAGGCTAAGTGAAATAAGCCAGACACAGAGGAATAGTATATATTATTTATATGTGAAATTTACAAACACTCAAATATACAGAGAGAATTAAATAGTGGTTACTGAGAGGATGGCAGGGGGAGGGAATAGGAAATGGGAATATTTAGGCCAAATGACATAAGATAGCAGATAGGCAGGATGAAGAATTCTAAAGATCTAATGTACCACATGAAAACTACAGTTAATAATAATATATTCAGAATTTTTTTCTAAATGAGTAAATTATATCTGCTATTGCCACAGGGAGTGAATGGTAACTATGTGAGATGATGGCTATATGAATTTGTTTCACTATAGTAACCATTTTCCTATAGGTATGTATCTCATAATATCATGTTATGTACCTGAAGTATACATAACAAAATTTTAAAATTTAAAGTAAAAGTTCAAAAAAAGATGCTTAACATCATTAGTCATTAGGAACATGTAAATCAAAATCGCAATGAGGTATCACTTCGCATTTACCAGGATGGCTAAAATAATTTTTAAAAAGAAGAACAAAACAGAAATTAAGTGTTGGCAAGGCTATGAAGAAACTGGAAGGCTTTTACATTGTTGTGGGAATACAAAATGCTGAGGCTGCTGCAAAACACTGTTGGGCAGTTACTCAAAATGTCAAATATAGAATTCCCATGTGACTCAGCAATTCCGCCCCTAGGTATACACCCAGAATAATTGAAAGCAGGAAATCAGACAGATACTTGTGGGTCAGTGTTTATTGCAAGATTATTTATAATAGTCAAAAGGTGGAAACAACTCACATGTCCATCAGTTGATGATAAAATAAACAAAATGTGGTCTATACACACAATGAAGTATTATTCAGCTATGTAAAGGAGTAAAATTCTGACACATGCTACGATATGGATGAATCTTGAAAGCATTAGGCTAAATGAAAGAAGACAGATACAAAGGGAAATATATTTTATGATTTCCCATAAATTAACTATTTAGAGTTGGTAAATTCATATAAACAAAGGGTAGATTAGGGGTTACCAGAGGCTGAGAAGCAGGGGAGTTGTGGAGTTATTGCTTAATGGGTGTGGTTTCTCTTTGAGATCATGAAAAACATTTGGAAACAGCAGTGATGGTTCTACAACATTGTGAATGTACGTAATTCCACTTAATTGTATGTTTTAAAATTGTTAAAATAAAAAAGTATAGTTTTATGCACATATAAAACATTTAAACATTAACATTTAAAAACTGATAATATATATTTTATATATATATAAAACTGGTAAAGTATATACTATATATTATACATATATGATATAATGTACATACGATATATAATACATGTATGATATAATGTATATACTATATGTAATGTATATACTATATATTATACATATATGGTTATACATATATTTATAACCACAGTTTTTAAATGTTAATTTTTAAATGTTGATTAAAACCTTCAAAATGGCTAAAATAAATAGTGACAACTCAATTCTCCATGAGGGACCCTAAAGACAATGAAAGAACTCAAGTAATTTAAACATACAGTCATCTCTTGTATCCTGAGGGTATTAGTTCCAGGAAACCCTGCTGATACCCTAATCTGGGGGTGCCCACCTTCCTCACAGTCAACCTTTCATATCCTTGGGTTCCAAATCAGCTGATATAGAAGGTCAAGTATCTTGCTAATTTATTTCAAAATGTTGCCTGTCAGAATATGTCTCAGAAAGGGTTTTCTGATATAGTTATTGTATTAGTCTGTTTTCACACTGCTATGAAGAAATACCCAGGACTGGGTAATTTAATTTATAAAGGAAAGAGATTTATTTGACTCACCGTTCACATGGCTGAGAAGGCCTCAGGAAACTTACAATCATGGCAGAAGGAGAAGGGAAGCAAGGCACATCTCACATGGCAGCAGGACAGAGAAAGAGAAAAGAAAACTGTCATTTATAAACCATCAGGCCCTGTGAGAATTCACTCACTATTGGGAAAACAGCATGGGGGAACCGCCCCCATGATCCAATCACATCCCACCAGGTCCCTCCCTTGACACGTGGGGATTACAATTTGAGATGAAGGTGGTGACACAGAACCAAACCATATCAGTTATAATTTTCTTCTGTAGTATAATACAGTTCCACTAGTCCATATCTTTTCTCATATTTGGGACTATCATTTCTTTGAAAACTTTCTGGTCTGGTAAGTTTGCATTCATAATTTACTGTTTCAGATTGGAATACTCTGATTCTAAGTGAGGTTAAGAACCTATTCTTTTTTTTTTTTTTTAAGATGGAGTCTTGCTCTGTCACCCTGTCTGGAGTGCGGGGAGTGATCTTGGCTCACCGCAACCTCCGCCTCCCAGGTTCAAGCAATTCTTGTGCCTCAGCCTCCCGAGTAGCTGCTGGGACCACAGGCACATCCCACCATGCCCGACTAATTTTTTTTATTTTTTATAGAGACGAGGTCTCGCCATGTTGGCCAGGCGTGTCTCGAACCCCTGACCTCAAGTGATCTGCCCACCTCGGCCTCCCAAAGTGCTGGGATTACAGGAATGAACCACTGCACCTGGCCCAATAACCTACTTTTATGTTAGTGGTAATTTATGTTTACTTTTCTGTGAAATGCCTATTTAGACTAAGTATTGCCATTTTATTGGGTTGTCTTTTTCTTAGTAAGATATGAGAATGCTTTACTCATTTTAGATACTAACTCTATTAGATAAGAAAAGCTATGCTACAGAAAACAAAATAAAAATAAATCTTAAAATTTCATTGGCTTAATTCTATGAAGTCTTACTTCCCGTGTCCACAAAGCCCAGCAGGACCTAAGTGGCTTTCTTCCATGGCTCTTTACCAAATTACGACCCAGTGAGCCAGGCTGCTTCCGTATTATCGTTAGTCAATCTGTATCGCGTAGCTCCCAAGTTTATTAGGGCATGGCAAAAGAGTTGAAGGGTATCTGTACAGAAAACAGTCAACAGCAGGCTTGAGACTGCGGCGCTTAGAAAGTTCTGCTTGCAAGACTGGCATTTGGCTGGCATCTGGGAAGCTGTCTGGTGAGCAGTGCCCTGCACTGACATGAAGTTTCTCCTAACTGAGAGGAGTAGCTCATTGTGCCTAGACTGATATCGCAAACAGTATTGTGCTGAACACCAGATTTCCTTCTGGGCTGTGGATTTTGGGTTCATACGAGGCAGTGAGTGCTTCCATGTCCGGCCTCCACTGAAGCCTCTGGGGTGTTGAGTCTCTGATGAGCTCCACAGGCAGAAACATTGCACACGTGTTAATGCATTTTTGTTGCTGGGAGAAGTGAGATCTGTGTGACCCCTCCTGGGAGGAAGAGAGCATAAGGAAGCCAGTGTGTGAACTCCTCTAGATTCCTTCTGTGTGTTTTCTTCATATGATCCACTGCTGAATATTTACTATGACACTGTAATAAATCTCAACGGTAAGTGCAACTGTATGCTATATCCTATGAGTCTTTGCAGCTAATTTCTGTGTCTACTTGAGAACTCCCTTCACAGTGCCACAAGTTATTTCTTTTTTCTCTTCTTTTCTTTCTTTTTTTTTTTTTTTTTGAGACGGAATCTCCCACTCTCACCAGGCGGGAGTGCAGTGGCACGATCTCGGCTCACTGCAATCTCCACCTCCAGGGTTCAAGTGATTCTCCTGCCTCAGCCTCCTGAGTAACTGGGACTACAGGCGCCTGCCACCATATCCAGCTAATTTTTGTATTTTTAGTAGAGATGGGATTTCACCATGTTGGCCAGGATGTTCTCCATCTCCTGACCTTTGATCCACCCACTCGGCCCCCGCAAAGTGCTGGGATTACAGGCGTGAGCCACCGCGCGTGGCCGCCGCAAGTTATTACTAAGGACCAGCCTTGGGATTGCCCACATCAGTTCTGCACACATCCAGTTATTCAGAATCTCTTCATATGTTCGCAGCCCTTTAACTACAACTGAAGCCTGGAACCAAAGGGGAGCCAAGGCACTTTTGTGAGCATAAAGGGTCTTTGTCATGCTGATTATTCTTCATTTGCATGCATTCCTCATGTCTTTTCCAGGCTGTGGCTTGACTTTTCGTTTTTTATCATGTGTTTTGATACATGATTAATACAGCTAATGTCAGGTTTTTATTTTTGTTGTTGTCATTGTTTTGAGATGGAGTTTCACTCTGTCGCCCAGGCTGGAGTGCTGTGCTGCCATCTCGGCTCACTGCCACCTCCACCTCCCAGGTTCAAGTGATTCTCATGCCTCACCTTCCAGAGTAGCTGGGAGTACAGGCGCCTGCCCACTCGCCAGGTTCATTTTTGGGTTTTTAGTAGAGATGAGGTTTTGCCATGTTGCCCAAGCTGGCCTCAAACGCTTGGGCTCAAGTGATACACTGCCTTGGCCTCCCAAAGTGCTGGGATTAAAGGCATGAGCCACCTTGCCCAGCCAGTATTATTTTTTATGGCTTGTGTTCTTTTGTATTTCCACTAAAAAAGTCTTCCCTCAAAGGATAAAAATATTTTCCTTAATTTCTTCTAGTAAAATTTAAGTTTTTCTGCTTATAGTTAAGAGTAAATGTACATGAAATATACTCTCATGTAAGGAATTAAGTAGAGACTTGGGGATAAGAGGGAGGAACATATGCTCAGTGCAAAAAAAGTAATCTGTAAAAACACATCAAAACGACATAACACATATGAGGAAATAACTGAACATAGAGGAGTGTGGCTGGAGCAGAGAGAACCAGGGCAGACGTGTGCAAAATGATGATGGAGATGTAGGTGAAGGGCAAATGAGAGAGGGCCCCATGAGGCTATTGCCCCGTAGAGGAAAGGCAGCCAGGAACAGAGGTCAGGAGTGAAGGTTCGTGACTGTGAGTGGAAGGGATAGTGGAGGATGGGGAAAGGGGCAGCTGAAGAAGTCACTGAAGGCCACAGGTGAGAGAAGAAGTCCAGGCTTCGGGGTTAAGAGAATTATCACTAATCTCAACTAGTGATGCCTTTTCCTTTCTAAAAGCAGAAAAACAAGAGCTGCAGAAGAGAGACTAGGCAAGCTAAGGGTGTTGGGGTGACCTCCAGTTGGTTTGAGACTGGGGTAGGAATGGACGTCAGCACTGAGGGTCCTAAGGCCCCTGCTCTATGGCCTCCAGGCTGGCCAGGGCTCTCTGACTCCTGTGGAGGCCTGGACTGCCCAGGGTGGGGACAGACACAGAGCAACCTCAGTCTAACTGCCCTTTACGTGCAGAGAGGAGGCAGCCGTGCAGCACTGTGGATTCACTGCTGGCACAAAAGTACACAGATGTCTGGGAGCGGGTAGCGGACTCCAGAGTCAGGAGGAAATCCTCTGTCTTTGATCTAGAGACACTGTAGCCATCTGAGACTTCTACTTTGTCAGTGTCTTCAACACCATATGAGTAATGGATCAGCCTCAGCCCATGCCCCAGGTCTTGTCGATACCAGTACATATAGCGGTGGTTCTCAGTCTGGTGACATCTCAGAGTCACTGGTGTTCCTGTCTCTGTGATCTTGTGTCTTGGGCTCTGGGTGATTCCAGCATCCATGTGTCCTGTTATAGAAAACAATAGACCTTGATGCTGTAATCCCAAGAAAAAGGCTTTTATTGAGGCCTTGGGAATTCCAGGGAAGGAAGCCCACCTGTGACCAGCCCTCACCTGTCCACAGGAGACAAAGGGCCACATAGAAGAAGAACCTTGTGCCCATTTCAGGTCCAGGCCAGGATCTCGTGTCTCCCAGCCCTGCTCAGGGAAATAGAACTTAGGTTCTCAGTGACTCGATAACATCAGTGCCCCTGACAAATAGTTGAGCTGCAAAGTTAACCTGCCACACCCCTTCCATTCTCCACAAAAATAAAGTGTGTGTGTGTATATATATATAGAGAGAGAGTGAATATATGTAATTTATGATATGTACAGCAATACTTTATAGGGCATATATACAATTAATAGCTCAGAATGGGAATAATCTATAGACTACTTTTAAAGACATAAGTGCATATGCTCTTTGCAGGATTTTAGAAAGAAAATGCATTCCTCTCTGCATATTTTGTTCCCATTAGGATACAATTCTTCATTTTTATGCTGTTTTAATTGTTTCTAATATTTATGTAGTCTAAGGGACATTCTCATGGCAGTCTGGTGTCCTTTAGAACTCATCTCCTCAAATTTGCCTCTAAGTTCCTTTTATTAGATTTTGTCTTTTCTCAAACTCTGGATAACTGGATGTCAGCCTACAGGAATGGCCTCTGTTAAAAGAGCCACCTGACATCTGGGAAGGTTTCAAAAAGTCTTAATGTTAGGGTCCATATAATTTGTATATTGTTTTATGCTCTGTCACATTAGTTCACCTCACAGGAGTCTCATCATCAGAGCTCAGACCTCTGTGTGTTCCCGCTGGTAGTGTGATGGTTAATTTTAGGTGTTAATCTGACCAGATGAAGGCATACCTGGATACTGGTACAGCAGTGTTTCTTGGTATGTCTGCGAGGGTATTTCTGGAGGAAATTGGCTTGTAAATTGATGAACTGTGTGGGGAAGATCTACTCTCAATGTGCATGGGCAATATCCAGTCAGCTGGGGGCCTGGATAAAACAAAAAGACACAGGAAGGGTGAATTTGCATTGTCTCTCAGAGATGAGACATGTGTCTTCCACTGCCCTTGGATATCAGAACTCCAGATTCTCCTACCTTTGGACTCTGGGACTTACACCAGCAATCCCCTGGGTTGTCAGGTTTTTGGTCTCGGGCTGAGAGACACAACATTGGCTTCTCTGGTTCTGAGGCCTTCAAACTTGGACTGAGTCATGCTACTGGCATTGCTTCATCTTCAGCTTGCAGATGGCTGGCATACTGGGGAACTTTTCAGCCTTCATAATCACGTGAGCCAATTTCCCTAACAGATCTCTTCTCTTCTCTTCTCTTCTCTTCTCTTCTCTTCTCTTCTCTTCTCTTCTCTTCTCTTCTCTTCTCTTCTCTCCTCTCCTCTCCTCTCCTCTCCTCTCTTCTGTTCTCTTCTCTTCTCCTCTCCTCTCCTCTTCTCTCTTTCTCTCTCTCTCTATACATATAGAGTGTATATATATATATATATAGTTTCTCCAGAGAAACAGAACCGATAGAATATATATATGCATATGTATACATATGTACTTTTTTTTTTTTTGCTATGAGAATGCTTTACTAGGCAACACCACATACTATGAAATGCTTTAAAATACAATAGGAAGAGATGTGAAGACACAAAGAATACGTAGTGACACATGACTACATCCAGTCAATAGTGGTACTATTGTTATTTCAGATACAGGTTACATCTCAGTGTGAGGCTCCCTTTTTGTGACTGCACATCTTGATGTAACCTGGGTGGCTAATTCCTACACTCATGCTCCAGTGAGAATGGATACAGAATCTGAAGTGGAGACAGGGAGGAGACCCATGAACACCCCCATGGAGAGGCTGTGGCTGGGGCCTGGCAATCCCAGGAAGAGCTTTCTCATCTATGCCCAGAACTCCCCTGGTCCTGGGATACCAAAAGGCACACAGAAAAAGAGATCATTGCCCATGGTTGAGTCAGGACAGGACAGGAAAGTTTTCCATCTCAGGGCTCAGATTCTTTAGGGTAGGGCACATGGAATCCAAGAGCACTGAGAATTGTTATCAAAATAATGTGTGATCCATCAATAAATAAGGTGTGATCCACCAATAGAATTCTCAACAATACTCTGACTTCTCTGGGGAGATAAACATCTACCAGGAGTATTTTCCTTGTATTTACATTTTTATTTCTTGATCATTATTGATTTACAAATTTTCTTTTGTTGAAAACATACACCTTATTTTGCAGCTTTGTCTGTTTTCTGTGCTAATGTTTCTCAAACATTTACATGGTGCCTACACACGATAACTAGCTAGAAGTGGATTTGCCATGAAGTCAATGAAGAATAACTTTAGGCCTTCTCACTTGCACAGAATTTATTTATTTTTTTAAATTTGAGACAGAGTCTCACTCTGTTACCCAGGCTGGAGTACAATGGTGTGATCTCTGCTCACTGCAGCCTCCGCTTCCTGGGCTCAAGTGGTTCTCCTGCCTCAGTCTCCCAAGTAACTGGGATTACAGGTGCCCACCACCATGCCTGGCTAATTTTTGTATTTTTAGTAGAGACAGGGTTTTACCATGTTGGCTAGGCTGATTTTGAACGCCTGACTTCAAATCACCCACCTGCCTCGGCCTCCCAAAATGCTGGGATTACAGGCATGAGCCACTGTGCCTGGCCCTGCACAGAATTTTTTTAAGACATTGTCATTTTGTCTTCTCTTTTTCAAAGCGATCCCTAAAATTTTATAAGCCACCTGCTCCACAAAACTTGGATCTACTCTACACATACGCTCGTTAAATTTTTGTTGAATGACTAAAGAAAGAAATGAATGGTTCTCTGAGTCCAGGCAGACCCTGAAGCTCTGAAACATAAACTTAGTCTATTCAGTTACAAATAAGCTCAGAGCCTTAACTGAGCAGAGACCCATGTGAGTCTGTTGGAAACTCAGAATGAGTCCAAATGAACTTGGAAGAGATAGTTCACATATCATTATAAGACTTGTGAATGAATGCATGGCAGTATAACTAAAAGAAAACCACGGCCTTTTTCAAAGAGAAGAGTCTTAGAGGGTCATCCCATTCTATCACTGTCAAAGTTTTAAGCTGACCCTGAAGGCAAAGTTTGAGATGTGGGCTTTGGTGAAAGTAGTTTGCTTTGGAAAGGATCTCAGGAATTAGGAATAAGAGAGATGGGAGAATGAAATAGGGAGAGGGGAAACCAGGATAAAGGTACAATATTGAGTTTGTGCTGGAGCAACAGGAGATGGAATCCATCAGGATTGCTCTGAATTCACACCTTTCTGGGAGCATCACACCTTGCATATCAGACTCAGTATCAAGCAGGAAATGCTGTAAGATGCAACATTTTTCACTTTCTCTTAAGGCACAACTGTTTATGTTACTTTTACCAGTGAATGATCAGACTACTATATCGGCATTTTAGATGACTTTGTGTCTGAATCATAGGTGAATCAGACAAAAGTAATTCGTGTCTGCCTTTGTTACCAGATTGCACAAAGTAAATAACTGCTCGACTAGAGATTTGTCAGAAAATTCACAGGGACCTAAGATTTATTGAGCCTATACTATGTATTAGACTTTGTCTTGTTTACAAGTTTAAAATTTCTGTAAGACATATATTATGACATATATTATCAGTTTACAAGTGACAAAACTTAGCTAAATGTTTTTCTTTTTTTTTTTTTTTTTTTTTGAGACGGAGTCTCACGCTGTTGCCCAGGCTGGAGTGCAGTGGCGCGATCTCGGCTCACTGCAAGCTCCGCCTCCTGGGTTCACGCCATTCTCCTGCCTCAGCCTCCTGAGTAGCTAGGACTACAGGCGCCCGCCACCGCGCCCGGCTAATTTTTTGTATTTTTAGTAGAGACGGGGTTTCACTGTGGTCTCGATCTCCTGACCTTGTGATCCGCCCACCTCGGCCTCCCAAAGTGCTGGGATTACAGGCTTGAGCCACCGCGCCCGGCCAGCTAAATGTTTTTCAAGTCACTGACCCAAGGAATCAGAATATGAACCACTGAGGTCTCCTCATCTCCAAGGACCTTCCTCTTTAGCATGTAGCCTCCCACGTGAAAGATGTTATTCAAATGATTTGTGTCAGATGCATTGTTTCCAAAAGGGACATTTGGATCAATGTTTCCAATGTTGAAGGTATCTTCCTCTACCAAAATGTATAGGGTGGAGTAACTTCAAGCATAGGTTGAAAGTTAGTATGGCCTAGGTGTGAGTCCAAGTTCAATATTTGTTAGCTGTACCTCCTTTAGAAAATTATCTAAATTCTCTAACAGTTTTTTACCTGTAATATGGGAGTGAATTGTTCTCCCTTATGAAGTTCTTAAGAAATTAATTGAAATAATGTACTTTGTATATGGCCCAGAGAAAATGGGATTAACAATATTGCTTGTTATTAGTAATCAACAAGGGAATTTTCTGTAAGTTCACATAAAAGAGGTAGAATTAAGTTGGTCTCTGTCCACTGTGTGCTTGCATATGCATCTGCAAATGGCACATCATACACTTGGTAGCTGCTGTGCTGGTTGTTGTACATGTGCACCCAACGCTCCCCGCAACCCACTCTCGCTTCCCTGCCCTGTACTGCCCTGGGCTGTGCCCTTGAAGACTGATTTCAGCAAAGGGTGCTATCCAAGGTTTCGGCTGGGCTTTCCAATGGCAGACACCAGGTGGACAGTGAAGGGTAGTGAAGAGAGAGTTCAGCATATCTGGGCTTCCCCTTCCTAGCTTCTGGTCCTGAGTTCCTCCCTTTGGAAAACTTTTCTCATTACTTGCATGCACCTCCAGGAACACAGCATTTCCCTCCCACCCCTTTCTCCATAGGCCCAGGAGTTGTACTGGCTTCTCAGTGTGCTGGAAACCCCTGGTCCCTCGAACACTCCTTGTGTCCCTAAGTCTGTTTATCCCTCTGAACACAGTCCTTTGATTAAATTGCTTTCACTTCAGCCTTTTTGAATGTGTCATCTGTTCCACGCCAGAAAACTGACTGATTCAAATGACTCTCATACGTTGTAAATGCATGTATGAATAATTAGGAATATATTATCTTGCCAGACTTTAGACTTCTTAAAGACAAAATGTGTAATTTGAAAAATTACATCTCATTTTCTGTATTCCAAGGAAATTTTTAACATAATAGGTATTCCAGGAATATCTACTGAATAAATTAACAAGTGAACAACAACTAAATGACAACAGCAAAACTATATATATACATGTAATAAATTTTCATGGACAAGTTGACAGAAAATATAAAATTTATTCTCCTGCTTTCCATTTCTCTGCTGCATAGCTGGGTGTGCTGATGCTTGTCTATTGGCACTGAGTACCCTTAAATGTCCTCCAACAATCTTTCTCTATCTCTTATTGCAAGAGCTAGAAGACTTGAAAATACATGTCCCAGATTCTCCTGAGAGCAAGTTTCTGAAAACAGTTTTGCTTCCCCCAATAAGCTATACTTGTGGAAAAGTTGGAAGCAGAATAAAGACTTTTATCTGACAGCAACAGACAGGTGGATTTGCAACGACCTCTGGATACTTTCTTGTGAATCCCCCTCTTGGTCACTGCAAGACCACTGTGACTCTCAGCTATTTCCAGTAGTCCCCGACCTGGGCAAAAGTAGCAACTTCAGCCTTTCTGATCACTAGTGGTAGACCTGAGGGCAAGCTTCAGCCTTCTGAGAACCTCCCACTTCTCAGCCTCCCAGTGGTTTATAACCACTAATTCCCTGTAGTAATTCCTATTCTCCTTGGAATTCCTAGAGGATTCTGTTTCCTTGACTGAACCCTCTGATGTATTAGAAATGCCCCTTGTCCCTATATGTCTATATTAGGACATATTGTGGCCCCATTCTATATGGAACTAAGACAGGACAAATATTCTCTGGCCAGAAGTTATATGTCCTGGAGGTTGGCAGGCCATAAGCCATAGTAACCACATTCCATAATATGTGACCCTCTTCTACTGCTTGGCTAGTCTTGAGATGGAAGAATAGTGCTTTGCTGTAGCTCCTTGACTAAGGCCCAGGAAACACTATAGAATTTTAGAAGTTTTATTTTGGAGGCATGGAGTCGTAGGTTTGAATCCTGGCTTTGATCCTTAGAAATATGAAATACTGGAGAAGTTCATGAGGCACAGCTCTGTGTCTATAAAATAGTACACTGAAATCTTCTTCATTTTTAAAGTGGATATACTAATGTCTATCTTTGCATTAAAACACATAAAGTCAGGAGGATCATTTGAGGAGTTTGAGACTAATCTGGACAACATGACAAGGCCTCATCTCTACAAAAAATAAAAATTAAAAAAAAAATTAGCCCTTTGGGAGGCCGAGACGGGCAGATCACGAGGTCAGGAGATCAAGACCATCCTGGCTAACACGGTGAAACCCCGTCTCTACTAAAAAATACAAAAAAAATCTAGCCGGGCGAGGTGGCGGGCGCCTGTAGTCCCAGCTACTCGGGAGGCTGAGGCAGGAGAATGGCGTAAACCTGGGAGGCGGAGCTTGCAGTGAGCTGAGATCCGGCCACTGCACTCCAGCCTGGGCGACAGAGCGAGACTCCGCCTCAAAAAAAAAAAAAAAAAAAAAAATTAGCCAGGCAACAGGACACGTCACTACAAGGTGATGTTTCCCTGTAATCATAGCTACTCAAGCAGCTGAGGCAGGAGGATTGCTTGAACCCAGGAGCTCAAGGTTGCAATGAGCCATGATCACACCACTGCACTCCAGTCTGGGTGACAGCGTGAGACCCTGTCTCAAAAAAGAAGAAAAAAACACAATGTGCACTGCTATGATTTGACTGTGTTCCTAAATAATTTATATATTGAAAACTTGGTTCCCAATGCAGCAGCATTGAGAGGTAGGACCTTTGGGAGGTGACTAGGTCTTAAGGACTCTGCCCTTGTGAAGGTTAATCCATTCATGGATTAATGGGTTATAGAGGGAATGGGTAGGTTATCATGAGAGTGAGTCTGTTATAAAAGCCAGTTTGGCCATCTTTCATGAGCCCCCTCATATGTGATGCCCTGTGCCACCTGAGGACTCTGCAGGGTCCTCACCAGCAAGAAGATCCTCACCAGATATGGGTCCTTGACCCTGGACTTCCCAGCCTCCAGAGCTATAAGAAGCAAATTTCATTTATTTATAAAATACCCAGTCTCAGGTATTCTGTATGGCAACAGAAAACACGCTAAAACACATGCCCATATGTTGGCACAGAGTACGAGCTCCCACCACTTGCTAGGAATTAAAAAGTACTGGCTAAGATGTGAGAACTTCTAGTGGGTCAGGAGCCCACAAGTGCAGGAGCTCTCACTGAGTTCAGCAGGATGGGGGAAAATGTTAGAAAAGAACTAGAAGCATCTCTGGGGCTTGGCTAAAGCTGTGTGGCAGCCCCCACCTCCTTCTCCCTGTTACATCTCCAACTGAGACAGGAGGGTTTGGGTACAGAAAGCCAGTAATTCTGCAGGGCTGTGCCTAAGCTGCTGGCACAGAGGTACACGGCTGAGTCCCCCAGCTCCAAGGAGCTCATGTTCAGTTCAGAATGATAGTCACTGAACTGTTGAGCTGAGAATCGATCAGGGATGCTTCCTTTTTCTCTCTGCATCTTTTGATAAAACGAAATGAGGAACTGGGGGCCCTGACCTGGACCCTGCTGGTACCAGTAGACAGTGTCGTGTTCAGGGATAGGATAGCATTGCAGAGTGGCTGTTTCCCTCTTTTCTTTGATCAGATGCCTTGGGGACTGGGTGACTCCAGCAGCCACTGAGCCTGTGGAGGAAGGAGACAGAAGCTGAAGACTCAGCTGAGGAGTGTTTGATACTTCAGCAACAATCGAATGCTATGCATGCAGGGATGTCCCAGCTGTATTCAGGACTCACCTGCTCCCAGGAGACAAAGCATGACATAGCAGAGGAGCCTGGTGTTCCAGGCAGAGTCAGGCAGGTCAGGACCAAGCATCTCCCTTCTCAGGGCGCCGGTTTCCTGGGGTGAGAAAGCAGGGCTTTTGCTCCTCCTCACCGTTTTTGGAGGTTTTTACTGTGATGTCACTGTTCTGATGTCATCGTCCTGTAGGCTCCCATAGGCACCCTGTACTCCAGGACTAACTCAGCTAACTCAGGCTTTCCCCCATCCTGTCCAGCTTCCTGCAGGGCAGGGGGCAGGGGAAGCTAGCTGTGCTGAGCAAGGGGTGGGAGGCGGGCTTCCGGGCAGACAGCCATCCCCACAGCTTCTGAGATTTTCATCTGAGGCAGATGCTCCTTTGTCTCTGCCCGGCTTGGGTTATCCAGGCTGCCCTGCTGCAACCCTCCCCACACTCCCTGTCAAACTTAGGCACCTAGAGAGGTCACATAAGGCTGCAGTTCATGGCTTCCTATCATGACAAATACACATGCATATCGGTTGATCTGATAAGGCTATGATTGACTCTTCCTGTGCCAGCACTACCTCCGGTTCATCTAGTAATATCCCTGATACAGAGACGAAATCAAGACTGTCTCCCTTAACCCTCTCTCTCCCAGACAGCGCTATCAGTGGCCCACTCAGTGGATCCACAGTGCCCTCCAGTGGCCAGTGTGTAGTCACTATGATAAAGCGCTAAGGACCCTGACTAGGGAGGCTGGGTGCTTCCAGCTCTTGCTGATTTCAGGTTTACCTGCCTCAAACTCAACTTTTGCACAGGGTAGTGAGGGAGAAGCAAATGTTTTTCTAAACAAGAACCAAAACTTTTACATTTAAATTTAAATTTTAAATTTCATCAAATAATGGTGTAGGAAAGGAGATATCAGCCAGTCATTAGATGCCAGCTGCCATAGGAATGGGGTGAGACCTGGACAAAGCATTCCCTTCAACCAAAGGTGATTCCTGGAGGCAGCTGACAGTGACCTGCTATCAGTGAAACAACCACCTAAGCTGGAGAAATAAGCACATTAGTCTCATGAAAAGAAACTGCTTACTTTTATATCTTTTATTATTTTAATACTCTAGTCAATTTTTTGTTTTTAGTGAATTGTCTTCTTTATGATTGATGTGTAGGAATTCTTTATAATATGAATCCAGCCCTTTCTCAGATTACGTTTATTTTTTCTTAATATATTTTGAAGAACTTTTTGGGATTTGCATAAAGAACAATTTGCTTTTTTTATGGTTAGAACATTCTTTTGTCTTTAAGAAATCTTTGCCTACCCTATGATCATGAAGAGAGCTTGCTATGTTTTCTTCCAGAAGCTTTTGGGTTCTAGTTTTTTGATATCTGGGATTTTTTTGTGTCTCTTACTAATTTTTGTTTATGGGAAGGGTCAGCAGTTGTCCTGTAAAGGGTGAGATAATAAATTTTTTAGTTTTGTGCATCATGCGGTATTTGTGTCGACTACTCAACTCTGCCATTGTAGTGCAAGAGCAACCATTGACAATATATACACGAATGACTGTGGCCATGATCCAACAGAACTTCATTTATGTTCACTGAAATTTGAATATCTTATATTTTTATATGTAACAATTTTTACTTTTTTAACGTTTTTACTTCTTTAATTTTTGCTTTTTTAAAATCTTTTAAAAATGTAAAATTATTGTTAGTTTCTGAGCTGTATGAAAACAGACAGAGGCCAAGTTTGGCCCCGAGGCCATAGTTTGCCCACATCTGGTTTATGGAGTGAGATAAGGCTAGAGATTCATTATTTTTCCATATTATGACATTTTTCTAGAACTATTTGCTAAAAAGACTATTTTATCCTCTTTTTGCTGTTTTTAGTATTTGATCTGGGAATTACAATATGCATCTTTGACTTATCACAGTTTGCTTGCAAAAATATTCTCCTGTTTAACCACGGGATGTCATAAATGTCCTTTTTTAGGGGAAGAAAATTTCTTATTACTTTGATAACAGTTTTCATCAAGAAAGGATGTTGAATTTTATCAAGTGTTTATCTATAGATAGCATATAGTTTTCATATTTTTAGTACAGATAAGGTAAATGACATAGTCTGTTTTTTGAAATGTCAGACCAACACTGCATTACTGAGATAAACCCTACTTGACCGTGTTGTACTATCCCTCTTACATATTGTTGGATTCTCTAGGCTGTAATTGTAAAAGGATCATTGAATCTGTGTTCCTGAGAGATAATAGTAGCTTTCTTGGAATCTCTTAGTCTCATTTTGGTATCAGGGTAGTTCTGGCCTGAGAATGAATAGAAAATTATCCCCTGTCCTTCAGTTTTCCTCTCAGTCCTGCTTTGGCAGCATCCTACCAACTTTGATATATTTTTATATTTGTTCAGTTTAAAATAATTGTTTTGAACATTCTCAAACATTTTATGCATATATAGCAATTTCCTTAAAATAAATTCATTAAACAAAAAACACTCTGAGTCAAGGACTGTTAGAAATTTTAACTCTTTTGATGTTTGTTGCTAAATTATTAGACAAAAAGGATTTTACAATTTACTCTCCCCCCAAAAAAGAAAGGGCTGGGCCAGGCACAGTGGCTCACACCTGTAATCTCAGCACTTTGGGAGGTCGAGCCAGGTGGATCACCTGAGGTCAGGAGTTCAAGACCAGCCTGCCCAAAATGATGAAACCCCATCACTGCTAAAAATATAAAAACTAACCAGGCGTGGTGGTGGACGCCTGTAATCCTAGCTACTCAGGAGGCTAAGGCAGGAGAATTGCTCAAACCCAGGAGACGGAGGTTGCAGTGAGCCAACACTGCGCCACTGCACTCCAGCCTCAGTGACAGAGTGACACTCTGTCTCAAAGAAAAAAAAAAAAGAAATCTCATTTATCCATTTATCTTCATTCTCACCAGTATTTGGTCAAAAAGAAAAAAAAAAATGACCAAAAGATACTATTAAAATAATTGTAAATTATCTTTTATCTTTTGATTTATTCTTTGTCTTATGAGTTATTTAGACAACTATTATCTAATTTTGAAATATTTAGGACTTTTCCAGAAATCTTTCTCTTATTGATTTGCAATGAAGTTTTACTGCGACCAGCAAGCACACTTGGTTTGACTTGAATACTTTTAATGCATGGATGCTTGTTTTATGGCCCAGAGTGCATAGTACATGCTGGCACACAGCCAGTGCGCACTCCAAGGGAACATGTATTCTGCTGCTATTGGATGAAGTGTTCTGTAAACGTCAAGTCAAGTGGGTTGTTGGTGTAGTTCATATCTTCCGTATCCTTACTCGTCTTTGTTTTTTTTTTTTTTTTTTTTTTTGAGACGGAGTCTCGCTCTGTCGCCCAGGCTGGAGTGCAGTGGCCGGATCTCAGCTCACTGCAAGCTCCGCCTCCCGGGTTTACGCCATTCTCCCGCCTCAGCCTCCCGAGTAGCTGGGACTACAGGCGCCCGCCACCTCGCCGGGCTAGTTTTTTTTGTATTTTTTTTAGTAGAGACGGGGTTTCACCATGTTAGCCAGGATGGTCTCGATCTCCTGACCTCGTGATCCGCCTATCTCGGCCTCCCAAAGTACTGGGATTACAGGCTTGAGCCACCGCGCCCGGCCTCGTCTTTGTTTTTGTCAACTCATTAAACCAGTTACTAAAAGAGGGGTATTGAAATCTCTGATTGTAATTGTGGATTTGTCTAATTCTCCTGGCAGTTCTGTTTTTGCCTTGGTATCTTGAAGATCCATTTTCAGGTACATAAGTATTTGATTGTTAAGACCTCTTGATAGACCAATACTTTTGTCATTAGGACATGACTTTCGTTATCTCAGATATTCTCTGCTTGAAATTTATTTTGTTTGATATTAACATAACTACTCTAGCTTTCCTTTAATTGGTGTTGGCATAGTACATCTTTTTCCATACTTTTGTTTTATTTTTTTACATTCTGAGTCTTCATAGTATTCTGATAAGCAACATATAGTTGTTTTTTGATATTATTTAATAATACTCAATAGTACAATCTGTGCTTTTAGACTATTTAGATTTGATGTGATTGTTGATGTGGTTACTTTTGTGTCTATCATCTTCTATTTGTTTTCTATCAATCCCATTGCTTCTATATTCCTTTTATCTTTTTATGTTGTTTTTATGGATTATTTGAGCATTTTTTTAACTCTGTATTGTGTTGGCTGTGTTTTGTCATCTTAGTGGTTGCTCTATGATTTTCAGTATGCATCTCTACTTTAACACAGTCTACCTTCAAGTGACTTCACTCAGATTATGGAAACCTTCCAATGATACATGTGTTCATTTATTCCTCCCCTGTCTTTATGCTAGTCTTGTTATAGATTTACTTTTGTATATATTAGAATCCCTGCACTGTGTTGGAATTATTTCAGTGTAAATAGCTAATGATCCTTTAAAGAAATTTAAGTTTAAAAATTTGCTTTTGGGACTCTAATTACATATTAAGCTACTTAAAGTTGTCCCTCAGTTTACTGATGACCTCCTCTTATTCTCCGTATTTCACCAAGAATTGTTTATGTTATTTCTTCAAGTTTATTAATATTTTATCCTGTAATGTCTAATCTGATGTTAACTTCATCCGGTATATTTTTCATAACAGACATTGTAATTTTTATCTCTAGAAGCTTTGTTTGGACCTCATTATGCCTTTCCCCATCTCTACAAAACTTTGAACTTACAGACCAGAGTTACAATAACTGTTTGACTTTCTTTGTCTGCCAATTTGTCATTTCTGAGTTGGTTTCTATTAATTAATCCTTCTCTTTGTTATGGATCCTTTTTTCATGCTTCTTTGCAGGTCTGTAATTTTTGATTGATGCTAGATATTTTGTATTTTATATTTTTGGGTGGTAGATATTTTTATATTTCTATTAATATTTTTACCTTTGTTCTGTGATGCACTTAAGTCAGTTGGAAACAAACAAAAACAAAAACAAAAATCCCAGCAGTTGTTATCTTTTTCTTGAATAATTTGGCAAGCTGATTTTAAAATGTATATGAAAAAAAAGTGTCAAGAGTGCTCAAGAACACTTGATAAAAAGGAACAAAGCTTGAGAAATTATTCTACCAGATATTAAGAATGAGGATGAAGCTGTAGTAAGACAGTGTATTATCAGTGCAAGAACTGATAGAACAGACCAATATAACAAAATAGAGATCCGAGAAAAAAGGTCACACATGTATAATGACTGACTTATGACAAAAGTGGTATTACAGGGTGATGACGAAACTATTACCACTTAACAAATAGTACTGGGTAAATTGAATAATCATTTGGAAAAATAAAACTTGACCTCTTCCTCATATCACCTGCAAAGAATTAATTCCAGTTCAATTGTGAGTCTAAGTGTGAAAAGTGGAAAATATAAAGATTTTAGAAGGAAATATAAGAAAACATGATCATTTTGAAGTAAGCAAGGATTTCCTAAAGTGGACACCAAAATACAAAACACTAACTGAAACAGGAGAAACATGGAGTGATTGTCACTTAAGAACTTCTGTTTATCAAGAGAAACTATTAGTAGAGGGAAAAACTAATCTACAGAGAGAGAGAAAAAAAAATTCCATCCAAAACACTCATATACCTCTCATGGGAATGTAAATTGGTACATCTGCTTTGGAAACCTCAAAGAATCCTACGTAGTTGATATAATTTTATTCAGGTCTTCTTTGAATTGTGTCCTTTTAACACCTTCCCAGGTGGGATTTATCTTATGAAACCAATCTCAATTTGTATTTCTATTTTTTTTAAGTTAGACTGGAGAAGAAGGAAATTAAACACAGAATGACTACAAGATTTTCAGAAGGAAAAAAGCAATGTATAAACATGAGTTAATATGCATTATTGTGTGTAATAGTTATTTCTGAATAATTGATTTTGATGGAAATTTTTACTAAATATTCCAATTGTCTTCCAAGGGTGGTAGCTGTAAATGGCCTTATCAGTGTTTTCTTTTGGCTTCCCCACTCCTTGGTAGATTGTAGGTCTGAGTTGGTGACCACGTGGTAACAGTAGTTTAATATGAATGTGCTGAAACTTCATAGTTCTATAAGAGAATATTTAGTTAGTCACTATCCCTGAGACTAAGCTCTGTTATATCCTAATTATAGAAATTTCAATTATATACAAGGAATCCCAGAAATCCATAAGCCAAAATTATTACTACCTAGTGTTCCCTGTTCCTGTATTTCAGAGGTTATTTTCTGACCTCCTAGTATCAGAAGAATACCTGAAGTTCCAAATGCATTCATTCTCCTTGCTGAGGAAAGAGCAGGGCAGCTCCTTTGTTCAGGGCTTCTGAGAGCTGGAAGGAGAAGTAAGTGCCTGAGTGTTTGTGAACAGGAAGGAGGCGACTGTGCCATGCTGTGGCTAAGCTGCTGGCACAGAGATACACGGCCGAGTCCCCTTGCTCTGTGTGCTGGATCATCAGGGTGGAGATAGATCCCTCAGGCCTCTCTGCAGAGAACCGATCACTGAACAGCCCTGATCTGTCTTGTTGAGCTTCATTCTGGAAGTAAGTCAGAAACTCTGGGCCCTGCCCCAAGGTCTGTCGGTACCAGTAAAGGCGGTTGTGTTCGGAAATTGGAACACACTTGAAAGATACATTCTGTCCCGTCTTTGTGATCTTGTGTCTGGGGTCTTGGGAGACTCCAGCATCTGCGTGATCTGTGGAGATAGAAGTTGGGAACAGGAGGAAAACAATTGTAGTCATCACGCACACATACACACACACACGCGCGCACACACACACACAGACACAATGAGATTGCTTGGTGTTCTGAGGACTCACCTGCCCACAGGACACACAGGGCCACCCAGCAGAGGAGCCCATGACAGGGTCAGGGCAGGATGCGAGCTTTACCAGATCAGGGTCACTGTGAGCAGGAGCAGAGGAGGAGGGACGTCCCTGTCCCCACAGAGCAGTTCCCACAGTGACATCACTGAGCCTCAGGATCACCTGATACTGATTAATTAAGTCTAAGATAGCAGTAACTCTGATGCGCACCACTTTATTATGTACCAGTAAGAAAGAAAATAATTACTGTCACTCATCAGAAATAATAAACAGTGTAACACCGTGAAGCATAGAATTCATGAAAAGTGATAAGTCAGAAGTGGGTTTCCACACACACAGCTTCTGTTAGGTCCGTTTTGTTTTCCCCACTCAGCCCTCCAGGGGGCTGCTGCCCACATTCCACCCTCCACCTCTGGGAAGTCTTCTCACTTCTCTTATTCCTTTCACCTTGTCGGCTGGACGTGCCACCTGGCTGCTTCAACAGCACTTTACACAGAAGATCCCAGTACTGACTGTCAACCTTCCTTGGAGATCTCCTGTTTCTGGCTCTGTTCCTGCATTTTCCTGCCCATCCATGGTCTGGGTAGGAGTGGGAGGTGTTTGGGAAGTGAAGGAGAGAATTGCTGGTCTTTTTCCTGAAAGAGTTTGAATTCACAGCTCAGAGGGGTAAGGGAAGAAATGTTGCCTCCGGCAGGCACCAAGCTGAGTTGGGATCTTCAACTCATTCTAAAGGTTAAAAAAAGAACAATTAAACAATTCCCCATATGAATGTATTAATCTCAATACTGTTTCTTTTTTGTCTCCACTACTTATCACGACACCTCCTGTGTTTCTAAGTCACCTTTGAAATAAATAAATGTTCCACAGCCTTTAGAAAGAGTCAGAACTGTTTTACCCTTGACATTCTGATGGGAGTAGTACAATTAAAAAATAGGGAGTTGAATTAATCCTTGGGGTTCCTAACAGTCTGTATTATGAGCAATTAATTTCTCATTTTCATTCCTAACTTAACTCTCAAAACTCCATGGGCACCGTCTTTCATGTGAGGGACAATAGTCACAATTCCTCTCACTGCAGGCAAGTTAGACCCAGATTTGAGAAGATCCTGCAAAGTGGAGGAAAAGTTTGAAGCAAAGCAGAGGAGATGGTTGAGCAAGGTCTTTGCTGCTGGCAAAAGGAGACCCACAGAATCCCACGCCCATAGGGGACATGTGTCCAGCTTATGGAGTGAGATGTTTGGTTGACCAGCTTGGAAAATGCCATTGTACCTTCAATCTCAGAAGTGCTACATCACAATAGTATAAAATTCATGCTGGTGCATTTCCAGCTGACATTGCTTCCCATAGATGATGCCAAAAGTAGCATGTATTCACACCTGTTACTGCTCCATCCTCGTTACCTGCTTTCAAGAGGTCTGTGTGAGCACAGGGTCATGAATGGAGATAAAACCTGGAGCTAGGACCTATGAGGCTGTATAGGGAATGTTTGGAACTGAGGCACAGCAGTTGCAGGGACAGGGATTTCCCAAAAAGGTTTCTCGAGCCACCTGCTTCCAGGAGACAAAGCACAACTGAGCAGAGGAACGTGGAATCCCCTCATGCTCTGAAAGGGAAATTGTTGTTTTTAACACAGACCCCGTACGTTTTCAAAATACATGGTTCCTCTGGCAAGGCTTGGCATACTTAGAGCTGAGATTCCCCCAGGTGCATCCAGTACACACTTAGTTTTGAGAAACCAAGGCATGTCCAGCACCCAGGAGAAGAGCCTGGATCCCATGGGAGACTGAGCAGGTAGAGGCCGTTCGGAGCTCTGGTGCTGCAAGAGGCCAGGATCTGTCATGAACCTGTGCCTGGCAAGTGTGTGTCTGTGATGGTGCTGTTGCTGCTCATGTCACAGTTCACAGGTCTCCCCGGCATGGTTCAAGGTCCCTTTTCTTCCCACCCAGTCAGTTTTCTCCTTCACTGACTCCTACACAGCAAGGGGTACAGAGCTGAGAGAAGCTGGATTCAGAGTAGATCCCTATTCTCACAGGTTTTCTGGTGGTTCTCTGAATTGTGCTGCCTGACCCGCCTCTAGGTGTGGATCTGGGATGGGGATGGGAATGGGGATGGGAAGACCCCCTAGGTGTCCATCATAGCACATCTTCCTCTGTAGCTAACAAAGAATCAGAGACCTTTGCCTACTGGATTTTAATCCTGTTCGAAGGTCTTCACAGGTCTGAAACCACCTGCACATCCTGTAATAGTGAGGGTTTATGTTTTCAGAGTTATATTTTCAGGGTTTGTAAGGTGGACTTCTTATTTCAGATATATGAGTGTATATATGAATATATTTTAACATCTCACATTCAATACCGATTCACAGTGTGGGTCATTACCTGTCATTTGTCTAGAAAGCTTTCTCATTCCTTGATCAAGCTGCATGGTGTAATCATGACTCTCCCAGTTGTCAAATCTTGACCTTCCTTCCATAGGGGCTGGGGGCTACCTGGGATTTGATCCCTGTATGTACTCGTATATCTAAAATACTCTTCACTCAACCCTACTGCTTCACTTAACAGTTCTCCCTCTCCCTACCCCTTCTACTCCTGATAATCCTGCTCATTCCATGACCAATAATACTTCAAGGGTACTCAAGTAATAGAGTAACTTTAACCCTAACCCCCATAAGAATGGACCCACACATCAAGCCAATATTGGAAGTAAAACTTCACTTTAAAAAGCTACTACAGAAAATGACCAAATGGCCCAGATTTTGCAAACTGCCAACACACTAAGTCCATCTTAGCTCTGTAGCACCAGCAAATTGTACCTGAAGGTGAGTCACTGCCACCATCTTCTGGGAGAAATTTGACTTGTGATTCCTCCAGGGTTTCATAAGCTTTCCCCTGGGATTTCTCTTTGTCTATTTCCTGAGCTCATCACCTTCTCCTAGACCCAGCCAACACCCTTTCACCCTTTCACCTCTCAACTTGCCAACAAGTTAGAGACTCTTAGAGTAGAAAAGGCCTTAGAAATAATCTTGTTTCCATTTCCAGGTGTGCTTTGGAAGGTGGACTTGTTGCTAACACAGCTACTTGTCTTTAATTTTCAAAGAAATTTTTCCCTCAGGTGTGCATCTGTGCTGAGACCTAAAAAATCCATTAGGAGAAGGAAGAGGGTTGCATCACAGCTACACAGCTTAGAATTTGATATAATATATCCTTTGTCTTCGACAGCCTGCGGCCACTCTGCCGTCTTCCCAACTGTCCCTCCCCACTGCCTGCGTTTCCTTTTCTGTGATTCAAAGAAAATGAGATTCACCCAATTTTAGAATACAGGAACATTTACCAATTTCTGCCCCATGAGAGTCTGTCTTTGAACTCTGAGGTATTTATTAAACAAACTGTGACTCCATTGGCCGTGCCATTTTTCCCTTCGTCACCAGCCTTCACAAAGCAAAGGAGATGTATAGGTGTTCACTTAACCTTGAAAATAAATTATCCCACCTTCCAACTACTTAAAAGAAAAACTGACTAAAATCAGATGGGATTCTAGTTAACATTGTTTTCCTCTACATTTAGTGTATGGGAAGTGACCACTTAGTTGCTTCTCCATCCCTCATTTTAGCAACTCTTCACAGAGCTCCCTGGCTTAGTTTATCCACATTGATGTCTCTTCTACATCTTGTGAAGGGAATAATTTTTTTCAAAGCTCTGATCTTCTGGTTCCAGACCAATAACCACTTACCTGGCTAGTACCTCCCCACTGCCAACACCATGATACTTGTACCTGCAGTGCTGTAGGGTACACAGACCGCCCTACCCCTGGTGTCCAATTTGAAAAAAAACCCGGATGGTTCTGGACTTCCCCTCCCCAAACTCCAGTGACCCCTCTATCAATCCCACACAGAAGCAAGCAGTCTGTCCTTCATCTGCCTCCAACATTTATTAGCTCGGAGACCATGGGCAAGGCCATTCATTACCGTTCCTGGACTTTAACCTCATTTGGCCTCATCTATAAAACAAGACTAACATTCCCTTCAATGCTTTATGAGGATTAACTGAGATATTGTGTAGTCTCTGGTAGGTTTGAAAAATGTCTATCCTTTTATCCCTTCCTGTCTCCTCATGCAGGAGAAACCAATGGAGCTCTCAGACCTGCCAGGACTATGAGTGATGGAAAAGCTGGAATCATCAACTGAGTGGTGGAGTGAGGAGAACCAGGAAGCATAAATAGGCCATTCAGTCACTTTAGAAAAGATCTAGCAGAATTTAGGAGTCAGAAAATAGAGCACGAATGTACCTGTCTACTCTCATTATGCAATATGAAGCAGCTAATAGGAGCAAGTTAGGTCTATATCAACCAATCTGGAACAATAAAGACCAAGGTATATTAACAGAAGAGTATGCATGTGACAGGTAAAGTGTACAGGTGAACCCATTTTCTGTAGGTGTACTTGGATGGAAAGGTATGCATGAACACAGAAAAGAGGGGTGAAAAGAGGCAAACCAGAGTGTTAATATTGGTTACCAATGGAAGGTGGGATTGGATTTGAGAGCATTATTGAAATTTTCTTTATATGTTATTTAGTTTGTTTATTTAAAAATCTTCACCACATACAAGCTTTAAGTTACACCTTTCATCTGGTGTCAGACTTTGTAGTTTCTAAATGGGCAAAGTATAGAGAGCTTCTGTTTATGGAACCCCCTATAGAGGCCCATTTTTTGTAATAAACCGAGGATAAAGTAAAAGCGCGCAAGCTCCTGGTGAACACAGCCAGTCTCTGACTGCTGAGGAGGGTGAGCATCGGGGTTGACACATTTGATGGTGAGGTCGGTTTGTGCTGATTATGAACTAATAAGGCTTCTACCCTTGAAAGTCTGATCACCATGGGGAAGTGGAGGATCTCACTCCTTGTTCTAGAACAGGCTTTGAATAGCCCCCTGATTGGAAAAGGAAGAGAAATGAGCACCCTCTAGTGCCTACATTTCCAAACTCAGTGAGAGCTCGTTTTACATTTTTCAAGCTTATGTTTCTGATCCAATTAGTAGTAGTATTATGATGTCGATTGTAATGATATTCCAGCATTTATTAACAGCACACAGCTTTCTCAAATGCAGCTTTAGCGAGTGGGTGGAAGAAAATACTGCCCTAGGAAAGATGTTCTAACTTTGGTCTGTATAAGGTTCAATTATTTAAAATAGCTAGTCTATTTTTGGTCTTTATTGCCTAAGAGGTAAAATTTGATTCGTCTTTAAAACTTGGATGCAAATCATTCCAGCAAAATTGGGGCTTCCTTCTATCTGTGGGCCATCCTTAGTGACTGTATATTTGATTATTTCCACCCAGGATGGCTCTCACAATTCCTCAGGGACTAATACATAGCCCTGCTCTGTAAATGGAGCCTCTGTCTCACAACCAGCCTTTCCTGACTGGCAAAGGAGGGGAACAAGCAAAGGTCTCTGCTCAGTGCCCTGCACCAAAATCAGGTGTGGGCTGGAGGAAGTTGGTGACCATGAGCTCTGTGTCTCTGGCATTGCCCACCAATTCATGGAAATGGACACCCATAATATCGCTCAGTGTATCAGGCACCATGGCCTCAAAGCCACCCAAAGGGATATTTGTGCCTTGGGAAAACTCTTCCTAAGAGAATGGGGAAGTCATTTGTTTTCTTCTTCATCACCTTTTAATTCCAGTGTTTGACATTATGTTTCTGATCACTCTCTCAGAGTGCTTAGGTGCCCTGTGTCTGTGAGACTCCCAAATCCAGGACACCTGTGAGGGAAGGCGATTGAATAAGGAGACAAGCCAGGAGGGCGATGGGCAGATAGGAAATTCAGTCGTGTAGAAAGGCTTGTGATCTTGTAAATTTGTTTGAGTTCTTTGTAGGTTCTGGATGTTAGCCCTTTGTCAGATGAGTAGATTGCAAAAATTTTCTCCCATTCTGTAGGTTGCCTGTTCACTCTGATGGTAGTTTCTTTTGCTGTGCAGAAGCTCTTTAGTTTAATGAGATCCCATTTGTCAATTTTGGCTTTTGCTGCCGTTGCTTTTGGTGTTTTAGACATGAAGTCTTTGCCCATGCCTATGTCCTGAATGGTACTACCTAGGTTTTCCTCTAGGATTTTTATGGTATTAGGTCTAACATTTAAGTCTCTAATCCATCTTGGATTAATTTTCGTATAAGGAGTAAGGAAAGGATCCAGTTTCAGCTTTCTACTTATGGCTAGCCAATTTTCCCAGCACCATTTATTAAATAGGGAATCCTTTCCCCATTTCTTGTTTCTCTCAGGTTTGTCAAAGATCAGATGGCTGTAGATGTGTGGTATTATTTCTGAGGACTCTGTTCTGTTCCATTGGTCTATATCTCTGTTTTGGTACCAGTACCATGCTGTTTTGGTTACTGTAGCCTTGTAGTATAGTTTGAAGTCAGGTAGCGTGATGCCTCCAGCTTTGTTCTTTTGACTTAGGATTGTCTTGGAGATGCGGGCTCTTTTTTGGTTCCATATGAACTTTAAAGCAGTTTTTTCCAATTCGGTGAAGAAACTCATTGGTAGCTTGATGGGGATGGCATTGAATCTATAAATTACCTTGGGCAGTATGGCCATTTTCACGATATTGATTCTTCCTATCCATGAGCATGGTATGTTCTTCCATTTGTTTGTGTCCTCTTTTATTTCACTGAGCAGTGGTTTGTAGTTCTCCTTGAAGAGGTCCTTTACATCCCTTGTAAGTTAAACAACCCCATCAAAAAGTGGGCAAAGGATATGAACAGACATTTCTCAAAAGAAGACATTCATACAGCCAACAGACACATGAAAAAATGCTCATCATCACTGGCCATCAGAGAAATGCAAATCAAAACCACAATGAGATACCATCTCACACCAGTTAGAATGGCAATCATTAAAAAGTCAGGAAACAACAGGTGCTGGAGAGGATGTGGAGAAATAGGAACACTTTTACACTGTTGGTGGGATTGTAAACTAGTTCAACCATTATGGAAAACAGTATGGCGATTCCTCAAGGATCTAGAACTAGATGTACCATATGACCCAGCCATCCCATTACTGGGTATATACCCAAAGGATTATAAATTATGCTGCTATAAAGACACATGCACACGTATGTTTATTGCAGCACTATTCACAATAGCAAAGACTTGGAATCAACCCAAATGTCCATCAGTGACAGATTGGATTAAGAAAATGTGGCACATATACCCCATGGAATACTATGCAGCCATAAAAAAGGATGAGTTTGAGTCCTTTGTAGGGACTTGGATGCAGCTGGAATCCATCATTCTTAGCAAACTATCACAAGAACAGAAAACCAAACACCGTATGTTCTCACTCATAGGTGGGAACTGAACAATGAGATCACTCGGACTCAGGAAGGGGAACATCACACACCGGGGCCTATCATGGGGAGTGGGGAGGGGGGAGGGATTGCATTGGGAGTTATACCTGATGTAAATGACGAGTTGATGGGTGCAGCACAGCAACATGGCACAAGTATACATATGTAACAAACCTGCACGTTATGCACATGTACCCTAAAACTTAAAGTATAATAATAATACATAAATTAAAAAAAAAAAAAAAAGAAAAAAAAAAGAAAGGCTTGTGATCCAGCGACTCATCCATGACAGGGATTTCTCATCTGTTTCCAGGACTCATTTGATCTTAGGAGGTGAAGGGATAGAGGGTCCCATTTAATGCGTACGGACTTCTGGAACAGTCTATGTGGGAACTCAGAGGGCCTTTCAATATCTGTTCTTTATTCTTTCAAGATTGATCAGTGGCACCTGGAACCGCTGTTGGTACTGACAATAAAATGGAGAACAAAACATCCACAATTTGTAAAATGATGCATTTTACAGTCTAGAATGCAAGAGAAGTGTCAAATAGTCACACAAAGTCAGAGAAAATGACTATGGTGCTAAATCTAAGAATATTAATGCATATTATAAGCTGTGAGCATTTACAATAAGGAGGTGCAGCCTAGGAAAACTGTTGAAGGAGTGTGTCCCTAGAGATGGTGGTAGCTAAACTGAGATTTGGAGAAAGAATAAAAAAGAAGAGACTTGTGATGACCCAGAGGTTACAACATGTAGTAGAAAGGTCTTTGGTGGGAGGAGCATGACGCATGACGAATGGCCTGAACTGAGGCATCTGTGATTGACATGAGGGTGCAGAGGAAGGGAGAGGACAGCTGGGAGCAGATATCACATGGAGGAGGCTGAGGACTGATATGAGAGTGATGTGGGGAAGATGGAGTTGTGAAGAACATAGATTTGTGTTGTCAATGCTGTCTGCAAATAAACAATTTCAAATGAACTTTCCTTTCTGAGAGCAACTGAGTAAGAGGACTTCTGAGGTCAGAGCTGTAGGAGGGGCCGGAAGAGAGGCTGCTTCTGCTCACATCACGGTGACATGTGTTCCCCCGTCCAGCTGAGACTGGCCTAGGAGAGCTGCTCAGAAATCTGAGGGCCCCAGCCTGGGCAGTATTGGGGAAACTCCTATGGGACAATGTCTTCCACTGCCTGGATCATGGTCTCGTGAAGACAAGGCCACCTGTATCTTCCACTGAGCTCTATGTGCAGAGGAAAGTGGCTGTGGGGAGGAGGCTGGTACAAGAGGGCATAGAGGTCTGGGAGAGGTTGTTGGACACCAAGGCCACCTATTTGGCTTTGAGAGAAAGGCACAGACCCTCAGGGATTTCTCTGTAGTGTGTGCTGGGATTAATCAGCTGTGCACCAGCTTCAGCTCCTATTAATGCCTACACATGTAGTCATGGATGACAGTCTCACGCATCTCCGTGCCACTTCATGTCTTGCCTTTGTTCTCTGGTATCTTGGGATCTGGTTGTCCCAGCTTCTGTAAAGTCTATGAAAGAAGGAGGTTAAGTGTCCAAGGAGGGACTCCAATAATGCAGACCAGAGGTAAAGGCTTAGGCTAGGATGTGGTTAGGCAAGAAAGAGGCTTTAGGGGACTCACCTGCCCCCGGGGGGCAGAAGGCCACACCACTGAGGAGTCTGGTGGTCATGGCAGGGTCAGGGAAAAATGGGCCAATAGTGGGGAGTTTTTACAACTTGTGTGTTGGGGACATAATTCCGGGCTGTAAGTAGAGCCAACTGGTGATTCCACTGCCCCTGCCAGCCAGTGACTCTGTCCTCTGCCTGCTATTCCTCCCTCTACCTGCTGCAACCTTCACCCTAGATTCAAGTCATAAACCTTCACCCATTTGGTCTCTGCTCCTGGCTGCCTTTCTTCTACAAGACAACACACTGACAAGGGTCGTGATCATTTGTCCTCCACCTACCATCAGCTCCTCCTACCATCACCTACCATCAGCTCCCAGTGTCCACTTTAGGGCTCTGTTTGACAGGCTATTTCTTCTTCACTGAACATGTGTGCTTCCCTCCCATTCCTAGGTCTCTGGCTTATTTCTTACATAAGATATATTTCAGGTACATTTATTCTTAGTGGGGAAAATCCAAAATTAAATTTTAGCAGAGTAAATTGAGAAAACTATGCTTACACATTTATATGAGAAAGCACTTTTTGTCTACACACGAAAAAAATTGTTATTTTGTTGCATTAAATTATATTCTTGTGCATCAAAAAACACCATAAAAATTAAAATATAAGTTGTAGACTGGGGAAAGACATGGGAAATGCATATAAATGATTTTTTTTAAGTGTGAAATTTAACATTCCTCAAAGTTGCTAATGAAGAGGCCATAGTAATGACCCCTGAAGACATCTGAGACTCTACTGCAGCCCTGCTGGTCACTAGAGGACAGTGTGAGGGCTCTGACTTACTGACCAGGATGCAGAAGGTGATGATGGAGCAGGGGAGTAAGTGGAAAATGTATGGACTAGTTTGTTTCCTACTTCTGGTCCTTACAAGCCAGGAGACACGGGAAAATGACTCAATGTCCCTGAGCCTCCCATCTATAAAGGAAGAATAAGAATGTTTGATGTGCAAGACTGTTGAAAAGCTCTAAGCTATATAAGAAATGCAAAGAATCAAGCACACATCTGGGACTCAGCAGTCACTCTTGTACTGAAGTTACCCAGGAAGTGACAAGCTGCAAGAGGATGCAGCAGAGAAGCGGTCACTCTCAGAGCACAGGAAACCTGGGCTCTGTTGGTTGGGAGAGCTTCATGCTCGGTAGGACAGAAGACATGCCTTCCAAACAACTGAAAGCTTCCCTTAAAGGAGTGGAACCCAGGTGGGGCCTACAGCTCTCAAGTGAAAGCTAAGGCAGGAAGTTTATATACAGAATGTCAGTGACTCTGCCAGGCTGTGCCAAGCTGCTGGCACAGAGATACAGGGCCGAGTCCCCCATCTCCGAGGCGTTCACATTCAGCTCAGAGCTATAGTTAGGGAACTGGTGACCTGAGAATCGATCAGGGA
This sequence comes from Macaca nemestrina, assembly GCF_043159975.1. Taxonomy (NCBI): domain Eukaryota; kingdom Metazoa; phylum Chordata; class Mammalia; order Primates; family Cercopithecidae; genus Macaca; species Macaca nemestrina. The sequence goes on from NC_092128.1 coordinate 16,359,569, forward strand.
AGTTTCCTCTGCCTCTGTCTTCCCCCCGATAATACTGAAATATCAACTGGGGCCCCTGACCGAGTGCCTGTTGGTACCAGTACACAGTGTTGTGCCCAGAGATAGGAGAGCATCTCAGAGTCACTTGCTGTCCTCTCGTTTTGATCAGGTGCGTGGGACTTTGGACGACTCCAGCGTCCACTGGGCCTGTGGGAAAAGGAGATGGAGGATGAGCTCAGGAGACAGCCTGGAGGCCCTCCCCGAGGTAAAGTGGAGGACACAGGGGTGGGAAAGCTGAGAATGGGGCTGCTGTCCAGTGCACAGGACTCACCTGCTCCCAGGAGACAGAGCAGCGCCCAGCAGAGGAGCCCGGGGCCCATGGCACAGTGGGGCAGGCAGCACTGCACCTGATGCAGGGCTTGGTCCTCCTGGGGAAGAGCTGAGTGAGTTCTGGGCCTTGATTTCCTGTTGGGAGGGGTATCCTGTGATGTCGCTGTCCTGTGTCCTCCCCAGGCAGGCTTCCTTAGGTCTAGTGCTCCACGGACCCTGGACTCTACCTGTCCTGCAGAGCTGGAGGGATGGGTGAAGGCAGAAGCTTCTGTGATGATACAGTTGATCCTCTGCCTACACCTCCCCACTCACAGGCTGCCTCATCACCCTCTCACCTTCCTCCCACCTAGTGCTGCAGTGCTCCATGCTGGAGCTCACACACCTGCCCATCAGCAGAGGGTGAGGAGCCTGTGATTAAACCTCAGGTTCCAGCTCTTCCTGACTGTCCTCACATCATCTCTCTGATGCTAGATTCACACCAATGTTTCTTATCATATCTTCCTGTCCCAGGCAACATTCCCAGCCCCTTTCCTGAGTGGCCAGCGGTGCAGAGTCCCCAATATCAGGTCCATCTGATCAGATCCAAAGCAGACCTGGGTTGTCTGTAAATTATCAAGAGTACAGTTTCCCCAGAAATTATTCTGGGGCCTCATCAGCTCACAGCACAGACCTAACCAGCTTGGGACTCAGCATCCTCAAGGCCATCCTATATGTAGTGCTCTGGACAGATCCACCGTGCCTTCAGATCCACCGTGCCTTCAGAAGCTGACCCCAGTGTATCATGTTAACTGTCTCCCCTTTTCTCTAACTCCAGAGTGAGTTTGGCTTATGGGAGACAGGACAGCAGAGGGAGGTAGGATCACCATCTGTGCTGGTTTGCAAAATATATTCCCTTGGCTCCCTTCTTGCTGGGTTAAAATTCCTGGTGCCTGAAAGTAGTCACACAGGAGCCTGAATGCTTAGCCGCTTAGATACTTCTTTCAGCAGATATCCTAGCAAATGGGTCATAATTTTTTTATTCCATAAAGTCCTAGAACAGGACATAATTTTGCCAAGGTTTTTGCTACTTACAACAAGGATAACATTTACTTCAATTTCTGATACCCTGTTCCTCATTTCACCCTGAGCCTTCACCAGAATTGTCCTTCATGCTCTGTTTTCAGCAGTCTAGGCTTTTGCTAGTCTGCTTCTCCGCATTCTTCCAACCTCTATCCATTACCCGTTTGCCCTTAACCAAAACTGTTTCCACATTTTCAGGTACTTGTCATAGCAACAGCCTCACTCTCAGCACCATGTTTGCTTTCAATTTCTTTCCTACTGCTATAGAGAAATTCCACAGACTGGGTAATTTACAAAGACAACAGAATTATTTGGCTTATAGATCTGGAGACTGGGAAGTCCAAGATCAAAGGGCTATAACTGATGAGGGCCTCCTGTTGTTATCAAAGGCAGTAGGAAGGGGAAGCAAGCACCGAAGTCAGAGGAAATGACTGAATTCACCCTTTTTATCAGAAAACCATTCCCAAGACCATGAATTCGCTCCCACAATAAGGGCATTGATCTCTTTCTGAGGGCAGATCCCTCATGAACTAGTCATAACTGTCCCACCTCCCAATACCATCACATTGACAAATTTCAACATGAGCTTTCTTGGGGACATGGAAGCGTAGCACACACATCTACACTGAGTCAGTATTTCCACTCTTATGTCTATACTTAAAAGAAAATTTAAAAAAAGAATGCGTATATCCACAAGAAAGAATTCCACAAGAATGTTCACAACAACTTTATTCCTAATAGTTGAAGACAGGAGTAATGTGGATCTCCATCAACAGGAGCGTGGATCAACAAGCTGTGGTGTATTTATGCCATGGAATATTAGTCATAAGAGAGAATGACCTACTGATACAACAATATGAATACACTTCAGAAATACTAATTTTGGAGGAAAATAACTCAATAAAAATGTTATATAATTCCATTTATATGGAGTTCAGGAACAGACCAACCTAGTCAATGGTAATTAAAATAAGAAAAGTTTTGGCCAGGCGCAGTGGCTCATGCCTGTAATCCCAAAAATTTGGGAGGCTGAGGCGGGCAGATCATGAGGTCAGGAGTTCGAGACCATCGTGGCTAACATGGTGAAACCCTGTCTCTACTAAAAATAGAAAAAATTAGCCGGGTGTGGTGGGCATCTGTAGTCCCAGCTACTCCAGAGGCTGAGGCAAGAGAACGGTGTGACCTGGGAGGCGGAGCTTGCAGTGAGCTGAGATCACGCCACTGCACTCAAGCCTGGGCTATAGAGTGAGAGTTGGTCTCTAAATAAATAAAGAAATAAATAAGAAAAGTTTTTATTTCTGGGATAGAAATTGATTGGAAAGGAGCATGATGACACTTTCCTGCACGACGGAAATTTTTTCATAATCATTTCGGTTACTGTTGCACTGGCATATGCATTTGTCAAAATGTACCAGGATGTCCTTGTGTTAATATTTCTGTTTTACTCTCTATTGTGCTTTCATAAAAGGTATTACTAAAAAGTAAACAGCTAAATTGCATAAAATATGGGAGTCATTTACAAATGTATGCTTGTATTCTGTATAGCCAAATTTAAAATGAATCACACAAAAATGAGAAAAGACAGGAACGCACCTATCTGTATAAGTTATGGAGAATGTGAATAGTGCTTGGTGACTGAAGTGGCAACATTGAAATTTGGCATCAAAATAAGCTCAACTGCTGAGTGGGCTGAAAAACAACTAGGACCAAAATCAAGGAAAGCTGTAGACAAACAAAAACTTTAAAAAATATCTTCATATGCTGTTGAAATCATTCTGAGAACCATGAGCTGCTACAAATTTCATAACTTGGAAAATTGGGCATTCATCAGTCTCACAATTGAGACTTTCCTTTCATTTTTGCTTTGAACAGATTGGCCAATTTTTGAATTGATTTTTTTGCCAAGCAAGAAGCTTACTCTCCTCTTTGTGAGTGGGGTCCTGGGTGACCTGGGCCTCCCCCTTTGGCAGCCTCACAGAGGGGAGTTGGGCACAGCACAGACACATGGGCTTCCCTGCACATGCGGTTTGCACTCCCTGTAAAGCCCAGCTGTGGACCTCACAGTCCTGTAGTTAATGGATCCAAACTAAAGAAACCTTGCTTTCAGCTTCACCTGTTAGTGCTAAAGAGGCGTTGGCTTTACCTGTTAGTGCTAAAGAGGCGTCAGCTTTACCTGTTAGTGCTAAAGAGGGATACAGGCTGGATAAAAATAAAAAGTTTGCTCAATATTATTCTGTAATGTTGGGGTCCGTGCCGGGGGTGGTGGAGAATGAAAGAACACACAAAAGACAAAGACACACAGAGAACATGGCGGCCGCGCTCAGAGCCTCCGCCTCACTTTATTTATACTCCATAAACCCCACGTCAGCAGAAAGAATGCAATGCGAAACAAACTTTCTTTTCCCAGATGTAACCTTCTACTCAGTTCTTTGTTTCTATGCTCTTCCTTATCTGCCCGCCTTCTTGGCGCCTACGGGAGTTCATTAAAAGTTCAATTGGAGATACTGTCCTTGAGCCCTATCTATTCTCAGCATACTGTTTTCAAAGGCCCCTGCATTTCCCCCCCTTTTTTTTTTGTTTTGCCTCAATCCTAAAAAGGTAGCCCATATTTGTTCTTGTGTTTTCTTTTGTTTTTGGAGGCGACGGAGGGAGCATCGAATCACCAAAAGAAGTAGACCCAATCCAAGTGCCCAAAGCAATATACTTCCAGAGATTGTAGAAATCCATGTCTTCATCTGGGTCCATGGGTTAAAGGCAGCAAGGCGCTGACCCAGCTCCTGAAGGGTTACAGTTCCGGACAACACATATAATTGTTGTCGAAATGCTTCGGAAATGTTCTGAGTGAGCTCTTGGATATCCAAACTAATATTTTTATGGCCTACTAATAATTTTTGGATTACAGTCCAATTTTGAGAGATGTTAAAAGGCACAGGCGTTACACAAAATTGAGTGGAGTTCCAATCACATTGTAATGTCATCCGAGTACTCAGTACAGTGAGCTGATCTCCAAGCCATGTCAATGCTTGCTCCATGTTGTCCAATCTTTCAGCAAGTTAAGAGTCAATGTTTTGTTGTTGAAGCCATAACCGGTGAGATTGTTCGTGCCATTGCTGCATAAATTCAGCATTTTGTATGCTTTGAAGAAGAGCGAGCCCTGCTACGGCCACAGTGGAGACGATGGTGACAAGGCTCATCACCGAGGCAATTATAAGTCCAAGGGCACGGAGGGTTCGCTGGAGAGAAGTCCAAATATAAGTCTCAAGAGGTGATGCCCCCATGGTCGCGTAAGGTTAACAGGTAGCCAAATTTCCTTACAAGCCCTGAGGATATAAATATCCCCAGTAAAGTTGTGCCACCAAGAATGATTGAGGCAAGACAAAAATGTACACGTATCTGTACAATTAACAATCCCCGTAAGATTATCCCATGTCAAATTTCCTGCTAATAATAGGTAGGGCTTACGGACACAAGCAATAATATATCAGGAGGTATTCCGATATAACTGAATATGAAAGGAGTTATTCAGGTTAGAAAGATTAAGGGGCATATTCCCCACAAAAGTGCTAATGGCATCGCCTGCAGCTAACAACTTCCAAAGATGACTCTGTACTTCAGGCCTCCTTCACGCCATACCAAGGTTTCATTACTGTTAGTGGCAATACTTTTATTTACCCAGTGTCATTTCAAAGGTATGTGACTAAATTTTATTTGAAAATCACCGTGCACACTCCAATCAGTTATTTACATTCCATTGTATTCTAATAAAATCCGGGGTTTAGTTCCCCGACGTTGTCACTCCAGCACCTGAACATTAGGAGAAACCTCTAGAATAGGACAAAAAAGTAAAGAACTAGGAATAGTTTCATTACTATATACAGTATGATTATATTAAAAACTTCTAGTTACAATAATAACAGTATTAGCAGCCACATGACTATGATTATAACGAACAGCCCAGGCTTCATGCGATTTTCGGAGACAATGAGGACTATTTCCCATACATATTGGAAGTCCCTCCACTCCAAATTGGTATGTGTTGTTTATAATTCCCGTTTCCCGTTCTATATTGTCCTTGTCTATATAGGGGGATGGCATCCAAGTAGTGTCATTGGTGAAAACCTTAATTTCCGCCTCCCCCCAGGCGACTCCCTGATACAAGGGCGGAAAGGGAATATAAGTCCAATATTCATACAAAGCCTCACTAAGAGAAATAAGTCTCCCGCCGAGGCACATCCAACAAAGGAAGAAATGCATGCTGAATCCAGTTTTCTTTTCAACAGGGTTTCAATCATCTTGTAGGAAACCACTCAGGTCCGCTCCCTGTAAGGACAAGAGCATAGCCCCGTCCCTGTTTTAGAACTTGCCCTTGAACATACTTACCTTCTTCATTAGGATACCAAACCTTTAAACTGTCAGCGGGGACTATCACCGAGGGAGGTGAGGAAAGATGGGTTACGGCAGCGGAATCTTGCAATTGTCTCTATTGATTCAAAAAAATTAAGGTAAAAAGAACCTTCAAAATCTGGTTTCAAAATCTGGTTTCTGGGGGGCTCATTTCCTCCTTTTTGTTTTGTTTTAATAGTTAAGTTTTTAAAGTTAAATTTGCGCGCTCAATGATGGCTTGACCTTGACTGTTGCCCGGGATACCGGTGATATGTTGAATATTGTATTGCTGTAAGAAAACTTGTAATTTATGAGAGACATAGGCAGGGGCATTATTAGTTTTAAGTATGAGGAATGCCCATGATGGCGAAATAAGCTAAGAGATGAGTAATAACAGAAATGAGAAAAGGTATCAATGGTATGATGAACATACTTTAATCGTCTAAAAGAAGGGACACCTCATGGATTAACCCCAGGATGGAAGGATGGAATGCTCAAAGGAGCACAGGAAGGACAAGCTTGAATAAGAGAACGAGCTTGTTTATAAGTTAAATGAAACCATCGTTGAAGGCCAGAACTATTAGTGTGATGTAGAGTATATTTTTGTTCTGCAGCATGTAGGTGGCCTATTAAAAGCAAATCAATCTGAGTATTACCATGAACTAATGGTCCAGAAAGTTGAGAATGAGAACGAAGATGAGTGATGAATAAAGGAGCTCGACGTTGGCTCAAAGTAAAGGATAACAAAGAAAAGGATTTCTGAAGAGAAGAAGTAGCACAAAGAGGTAAAGTGGCCTGAGAAATATAAGAAGTAACATAAACAGCGTATTGAGAATCACTAACAATGTTACAACCAGTAGTAGGGAAATCAAGTAAGACCATGAGAATAGCAAACAATTCTCCCTGTTGCACCGAGGGATAAGGATAAACTGTAACTCAAGATTGATGAAGCTTCTTGCCAAGAATCAGAAGTTGCAAGAAGATAAGTGATCTGACTATGAGTGAATTGAGAGATAATTAAGGAAGGATCTCCTTCCCAAAGTTGTCGACAGTGATGCTGTCCTTTGATGATCAGTTCAGCTAAACGATCGATATAAGTAGCCAAGCGTTTAGATATTTTATTGGACAAAAAGATCCATTTTAGTGGTCGATTAGTTTGATGAATCATTCCTGTGGGAGAAGGTAGAGTATGAAATAAACAAAAGGAAGGGCCTTTTGAAGTTGCCCTTCAACAAGCTGGAGTTCCTGTAAAGCCAAAGGAGTTAAATTGTGTGAGTTGTCCAAGTGACTGTCTCCTTCTAGAATAGAAAAAAGATGTTATAACTGATATGTTGGTATTCCTAAAACAGGACGCATCCAATTAATGTCTCCTAGAAGCTTTTGAAAATCATTTAATGTTTTTAAATGATCACGTCGAATTTGAATTTTTTGGGGTCGAATATTTTGTGCCCCCAAGGTATAACCTAAATATTGAATAAGAAAATCCAGTTAAATTTTTTCTGTGGCAATATTAAGTGAGTAGAAAGAAAGCTGAGTTTGTAATGATACAAAAGCATCTTGCTGCTTTTCTCTGGTTTTAACTTTGTGGGATAAGGGCAGGATTAGGAAGACCAGGCTGTAAACTTTCCCTAGGTTTAATGTAAACATTTATAGTTTTAAGACAAGACAAAGATGGGAATTCCATGCAGAAATACGTGGCTTTATATTCCTCTCGGCCATTTGTTTTTTGACTTACTCTTTTAGAGTCCTAAGTATTTCTTTAAATAATGGTCACTGTTTCACCTAAATAGGAGTGGTGGCTATGAGTTTAAAGGATTGTAGCCCATTTTGAACATCTAATTTTTGGCAGCTGAGGAAATATGAGGAATGTTTAAAAAAGCAGCAAATTGTTGTGAAAGATCTTGTTCCCAAAAATTAATATTGATAGGAACAATATAAAAATAAAAAAAAAACACTTGACCTTGTTGACCTTTAGGACCGACACAGGTTAAAGGTTCTACGTCTTGATAAATCACAGAAGCAGCACCCAAGCCAGTGAGTATAACTGAAACTTGTCTTTTTTCCCTTTGTATAGGCTACTAATTTAAACAAATAATAGACATATTCACCCCCATATCAATTAACTCTTTAAAAACTATTCCATTAATATGCAATGAACATAAGGGCTTTTGATTAGAAACTAAAGTTTCCCAAAAAACAGTTTTTTCTGTGCTACCAAATCCTCCCTATTGAGAATACGTTCCCCTGCCTCTAGGCGTATAAATTGTGAAACTTCTACCATAATAAGAATTTTATTAGTAACATCAAGATCAATGATTTCTGGAATCATCATTAACTTCCGTATAGCACTGTTGTTTTGACCTAACAAAAGTCCTACATGTCCTTTTGGCAAAGGGTCACACACTCTAATAGCTAATTTATATACTCCTCTATTAGGAGACAAAGTATAAGGCTGAGTAATAGCTAAGTCAGCAGCGGCGCTCTGCTTAGTTGCCGCATAAAGCTGAGAAACTGGGGTAAGGTGTGGGATCCTTAAGGAGGACTTGAATTTATTCCTTAATGTTGTAGGCCATTGCTCACTGAATATTGTAGTAGACTTGTATTGTAATTGTTGGGGCCCCAAGCCTGTGGGCCCCGACTCCCGTTTCCCAGGAGAGGAGACAGTAAATTTCCACTTTTATCAGTTTTGGAATGACATTTATTTGTCCAATGTCGACCTTTACCACAATATTTGTACACCTCTGAAGGCAGCTTTCTGCCTTGAGGGATAAAAGTGTTCAATTTTTATGACATTCTTTTTTTTGAAATGTCTAGGTTTACCACACTGCAAACAAACACCTTGTTTGTTATTTCCTTTTAAGTCTTTAGACAAAGCTCCAGCAAATAATTGAGCATCATAAATAGCCCCTCCAACACTAACACAAGTTTTAATATATTTATCTAAATTGGCCCCATTGGCCTTTAACGATTTTAACAATTTTTAACAGTCAGCATAAGCATTTTTAAAAGACAATGTTTGTAACAAAATTTTTGAAGCAAGGCCAGCACCCACAATTTTGAAGACAGCATCCTGAAGACGGGCTACGAAATATGAATATAGTTCATTTGTGCCCTGTAAAATCTTCACAGAGGAAAGGGAACATTTTCTTGTTATCTCTACCTTATTTCAGGCCCTTAAAAACAAAGTCTTGATTTGAGTAAAGGCAACATCATCTAAACCAGCCTGAGCATTAAGAGTAGCATATTGGCCCGTGCCTGTGAGTTGTTCCTCAGTGGGTCCAGGGGGATCACACATAATATTTTTCCTAGCCTATACATGTGCCTTGTTCATTTACCAGGTGTGCAACTGTAACCACTGAGAACGATCAAGAAAAGCCTTCCCCAAAGTCTTCCAGTCTATAGGAATCATCAAATTTTCTGATGAAAAAACATCAAGAAGACCAAGGATAAAAGGAGATTGAGATCCATAGTTAGAAATGGCAGCTTTCATTTCTTTTTAAAAATTTAATTTGTAAGGCATTAAATTGGACATTATTGCCACCATTTGAAAACTGAGCATTAGGAGCAAAAGAAGCACCAATAATTGGAAACAGATCCAGCTCCTTAAATTTTTTTTTTAATTAAAAGTATATATAATATATAATAATACTCATATCCCCAAATATAAAGAATCTCAACATATTAATAAGAAAAGGCAAATAACCCAACCAAAAGTAGCAGAACAAAGAAATGACAATAAACCTATATGTCTAACATCATTACTCACTAGGAAATATGTATATTAATACCAAATTGAGAATCATTACATACACAATACAATGGTTAAAATTTAAAAACACAGAAAATATCAAGAGGTAGTTAATGTGTTAAGCAACTCGAATACTCAACTTCTGTTTGGAGTGTAAATTGGTGGAACCTATGCACCCCTATAACATAACAATTTCCTAGCTGGGGTTATTAATACTATATTAATATTAATAGTTAATATTAATGTGTTTATTTATTGACTATTGAAATACTCATAATATTTTAACAAACAATAAGATATACATATACACTGGTTTTAACATATTAAACAGGTGTTTAGTATAAATTTAAAGTATGTCTGATGTGAACAGGGCTTCAACTTTGCCAAACAAAGGCAAAGATAAGGAAGCCGGGGGATTGGAGTCTCTGGAAAATCCTCTTTTAACAGGGCAGAAGGAAAAGAAACAGGGAAAGCTCGCAAAGGTGAATTAGAAGAATATATCTGTAATATTTGTTGAAGCATTTCCATAATACTCTGCATGTCAGAATTTCCCTTAGAAGAAGGAAGAGCTGGCTTTTTCTCTTCTCCCCCTTTTGCTACCCCCCCATCCTTTGTTATCCTGGCACAAATGGGCTTCATTTCAGATTTTTTTTTTTCCAAATCCTCAGATACCTTTCCTCCTGTGGCTACGTTACCACACTCTGAATCAGTCTCAAGTAACTCTAATGTCTGAGTGATAGAGTCACACAAGGTCCACAATTTTAGAGGCATAATATCCCCTAACTGGAGATCTCTGAGCAGAGTTTTTACTACCTGTAACCATTCTCTACGATTCAGCTGCACTTTAGTCTGATACTGAAACCAGTAACAATGTTGTTCAACATGGGCAAACAATCACTTCAAAGTCTTTTTCTTTCACTTCTACTCCTATAGACAGCAATAGTCCTTGAAACAGCCGTAAATATTCTGAGGCCAGAGAGATGGAATTCCCCATAATGAAAGCTTAAGAAGGTTCCCCTTAACAATATCTGGGCCTTACCCGCCCCTAGGGGGTTCCCCTTCTTGTTCTCCCCTACTCACCCGTGCTGACCCTGCTCGCTGCGCCACTTGTTGGGGTCCGTGCCGGGGGTGGTGGAGAATGAAAGAACACACAAAAGACAAAGACACACAGAGAACATGGCGGCCGCGCTCAGAGCCTCCGCCTCACTTTATTTATACTCCATAAACCCCACGTCAGCAGAAAGAATGCAATGCAAAACAAACTTTCTTTTCCCAGATGTAACCTTCTACTCAGTTCTTTGTTTCTATGCTCTTCCTTATCTGCCCGCCTTCTTGGCGCCTACGGGAGTTCATTAAAAGTTCAATTGGAGATACTGTCCTTGAGCCCTATCTATTCTCAGCATACTGTTTTCAAAGGCCCCTGCACTGTAATATTTAACAAGAAAATCCATTGAGGAGTTCATGGATTTTCATCCAAGCAAAAGTCATGATAATAGCTGAATTCCTTCCTTAATCTACCCTGATAGGACTCAAACACTGCTCTATGCCCACAAGTACTTAGTACAGACTTATGTATAGTCTCTTTTGTATAATTCTACTAGTCTGTTATCTTCAGGTCTAACGCCACAGTTTGCTGCATCTACTAACATTTTCCTTCAATAGTTTGTTTACTTAGGTGTTTCAGAAATTGTTATCAATATTTTTTGTCCTCCAGAGAACACATGCTCTGTGCCCAATGGAATCTCAGCCAAGGTGATGTTATCAGTACGACTTATGAAGTTGTAGAATCCCAGAACACTCAACAGGTAAAAGGTGTCACCTGCTGAGACCTGCAGAGAGGATGAGGTGCAGCAGAGATGCACTGGGATCAGGGCACAACCCACCCTTCACTTGTCCCTTTTCCTCTGAGGCAGTTGCTCCTCTGTCTGCACCTGCCCCGACACCAAGGCTGCCTGGCCAACATTCTTCAACTGTAGATCTCATTAAAGATTAGAGGGACTTCCCGCCTCTTGCACAGCTGTAGGTAGCCTGGCAATAACGGAAAACTGCTGCAACATCTGCATAATGTTGCATCCAAGCCCTAATTTTTCTTAACCCTTTCCCTCCTAGGCTGCTCTCCCAGAATCCCCAGAGCCCTTCAGATCCCAGTGGACCACAGTGCCGTCTTGTGGCCAATAAGTGAAGTTTCATCATTGTTTATTCTGCAGTGGCCCAAGGAATGCTGGGAAGTGTCTGCAGAGTGAGCTGGAAAAGTATTCCAGAAGCGCCATTCCGCACGTTTTATGAGCAGCTTCCCTAAACCCTAATTCCAACATTAGTTCTAACCCTGACTGTTGCTTTCAGTTACCAATCTTAATATCCCACCCTCATTCTGAATAACTCTTATCACATAGCTCCAGTTATAGTCTAACTTTTTCTCCCTTAAAACTACCATCTAAAGAAAGAGGAAAAAAATGAGAGGAACGAAAGGAAGTAATATTTGGTTTTAAATAGTAAGAAAACATGTACACTGAAACACAAAGAGATTATTTAATCTGAATCACTAAACAAAAACGTCCTCCAAAAATGACAATGTTACCCCAACAGTATAGGTCAGCAAAAGGTGAAGTCAAATGTCTATTAATAAAAAGTAAAATTGAAATATATAAAATGAGACCTCTTACAAGGCAACAAGCAATGGTGGCGGGAGCAGTACCTAATGCAGAAAATAAGGATGGATATAGCTAAGACTAGCAAAGGGGTTGTTTCAGGAAATGATCAGCTTGTACAATGCGCATCCACTGATCTGAGCAGCAAACAGGGAAGAGATGATTCTGGCCAAGGCAGAGGAACAGTGGGAGATGAGAACACGCTGGTGCAAAATAGTGTCATAAGGAAGCAAATCAGCCTGGGGACTGTGGATTACATGACTTTGCTTTCTCCTGTCTCCTGTGACAGCTGAACTGGGCCATTTTCCTCTCCAAGGATTTGTTCCTGCACCCTGAGTTAGATGCCCCTGGGATTTGCTCCTCCTCAGCTTCCCATGGGTGAACTCCCTCTCCCTCCTTGTTCAGCACGGTCTGAAGGAGAGGTCATCTCTCCCTCCCCTTCAATCCCACAGTATTAGGGATTGGCACAGACTTCTCAATTGGCATCAACCTCTCTCATTGCATGCTCACATGCCTCCTAACTGAGCCTTTTCATTTCCACAAGACTGAAAGTTAGATGTGGGCAATGAAATCTAACACCTTTATCATAGGATGCACAAGTGACTACTCTCAAAATTATTGCTGTTTCTTTCACTGCCTTGGATTATAGCTAAACAGGAAAAAAAGGCACAATTTCTTAATGTGACTTAACCACAAAAACCTTCCCAAGTGCCAAAAACAATATAACTACCAAGGGATTGCACTCCTCATTGGTGAGATGGCAAAAAAAAAAAAAACAAAAACAACAACAACAACAACAAAAAAAAAAACAGAAAACAAAGAAAATTTTGTCAAATACTTTAAAAGAGACCCAGAATTCCAGTCCCTCTTATACAAACATTATTGTACAGCCTCCTTCTAACTAAGAGACAGGCAGAGCCATCCCTGTGCCCTGCACCTGGCAGGAAAGCCCTGCTGGAGTCTGTGGGGAGCTGGCAAGGATGAACCTTGGTGACTCTGCCCCCAGAGCAGGGATTCTCAGGGAGCTCTGGACAACTTCCAGGGACTCAGATGGAGAGTGGCCATACTCAGTCTTGGAGAGGATAATATGTGGGATGAAAGGAGAATACTTTAGGCTGACCTCTCAGCCTAAAGTAAAAGCAGAGTCATTCCTGACTGGGGTGGAGCTGCTTAGTTTCCAAAGCAAAAAAGTCCTTGTTTCAGGGTCTGTTGGTGACACAGAAGAATAGTGGGGCTATACGTGGTTCACAACCTAGAGTTGCTGCTTGGCCATCTGTGTTCCCAATGACTCCAGCATCTGAATATTCTATGTGAGGAAAGATAATTTGTAAATAATGAACTGGTTCAGGGATACCTTTAGGGACATTCAAAATGGTTGTCATGTTCTAGATTCGCATGCTTGTAGCAAAAACAGAGCTACAGAGCAAGAGAATTTGGGAGTTGAATAGAAATAGGAATAATCGAGGCCCCTGTAGATGATGGCTTCTAAGAACAAGAGTAGAGGGGAGATAAATTCTGAGCCCTTTTGTCCCCACAAGACATGGCATAACAGGGACATCAGAAAATACTCCAGTGATGTGCTGCTAAACTGGTTGTCTGTGAAGGTGGGGGCATGGCTGGTAGCATTTGCTAATTTCTGTTGTACCAGCATCCCCACCATGGCAGATTTCAAGCGGCCAACACGGCTACACTGAATGGGGAGCTGGGAAGAGTATGCCTATTTGGTTCTTCTGAGTCACACAAGTTGCCTCCAGCACATCCCTAGACTCAAGAGCAAAGCTTTCAAAGTTCTTCAATGCTTCCTACTCAACACACTAAAAATGAGGCCACAGCAACTATAGCACACCCGATTATTTTCATGATAGGATCAGAGTGTGAGATCCTGGGTCTTGGAATGGACAAAGGGACATTTGTGCAGAAAAGGGATTTCTGAGTCCTCTGAAGCTGCTGAGACCACAGAGCAAAGAGCTATGCTGGTTGGTTGGGGAGCCACTAGCCTTTGACTTGAAGTAATTGCAATGAAATGTTTCTCCTGCTTAACTTAACAGATGATTTCGTTAGAACAGAAACCCCTATTCCTTCCTATTTGTTCGTTAGTAACGTCTGCCCTTTGCTCCTTTTGCATGTTCATTCTCAGTATAAATTGGAAGCCCTGCTCACTTTTCTTACATGTTCTTGCAGCACCGTTTACAACTGTGGACTGTTTCTCTTCAGCCTTAGTGTCAGAGCTTGTCCACTGTTAGGACCAGGTGTCTCAGAAGTCACATGGAGGAAAGTGAGAACAGTTAGAGAGGAGGTCTAGGAAGACAAGAATTTCCCATCTGTGCCCTTGCCTTACTTAGTCCCAGGAGACACAGTGCACCCGAGCAAGGAGCGATTTGATGAGGACACAAGAAAAAGTGGGTCCAGAGCAACTCCCCGCCAGTAACCATCATTCTCTGAGGAAAGAAATTTGGTGTCTGTACCACCACAATTTCTGATCAGTGAGTTTGGAAGGACTATGATGTCCCTCCATTTTTTTTTTTTTTTTTTTTTTTTTTGAGACGGAGTCTCGCTCTGTCACCCATGCTGGAGTGCAGTGGCGCGATCTCAGCTCACTGCAAGCTCCGCCTCCCGGGTTCATGCCATTCTCCTTCCTCAGTCTCTCGAGTAGCTGAGACTACAGGTGCCCGCCACCATGCCCGGCTAATTTTTGTATTTTTAGTAGAGATGGGTTTCACCGTGTTAGCCAAGTTGGTCTCAATCTCCTGACCTCGTGATCTGCCCACTTAGGCCTCCCAAAGTGCTGGGATTACAGGCGTAGGCCACCGTGCCCGGCTGATGCCCCTCTTAGCTATGAAAAATTCAGGGCACCTCTGTCATGGCTGTGTCTGGGACACTGAGTCCCAGACTTGGTGAAGTGGGCTGTTGCCGAGGACTCTCAGAAACCCATAATCCATAATCACATCAGCTCTGACCAGTGCGTTTGATTTCATAGATACAAACTGCAGCATCACCCACAGACAAGTGGAAGATTCTATTGCAATATAATCATTGTACTTCTATTTATAGCAAGTACTATATAACACTGTATATTATGCAAAATAAAATAAAAAGGAATAGTTTCAATATTAAAAATAAAACACTTGAGTTAAAGTCCTCAGGAAAATTATTTCAAATCAAATGAGTTGGACAACAACGAAAACACTCAGAGTCTAAAAATCAGATTTCCTGAGGGAATCAAGGTGAACTCACAGCAGTGGCGAATGCATGCCTGTGTGTATCAGAACAGCAGCAATGGCAAATGGAAACAAAATAAAGGGTACATGTGGCTTAAAGTAGGCAGAAGAAATGAAGTCTTATTGTTATCATGATTGTATTTATCACATAAGGACCACAAAAGTTGCAAAGACCTTTACTTCAAATAGGAAGAGAGGTTTGATATTTTGTTGCAGAAACTTCCAAGGTGACAGGGATAGAAGAGCTTCCGAAGAAAGATGTTCCTGGGGATGCAGCCTCAGACCTTCCAGATGCCCCAACATATGCAGAAGAGGCATGTTTCCTGCCCTTGACAACCTCATGGATGTGGGCAACACAGCAGCCTCCAAGACCTATGGAAGATGCATGTCTGCCCTGAAGGCCGAGGCTAAGACACCCACTCCTTGCTTGAAGAAGTGAGCTGGTTCCGAGGACTCCTAGAGTGCAGTGGGCCCTGATTGTTTTCACCACCTACATTTGCAGTCACTGTGTTTCAGAAATGAATCTGTGGTCTCTTTCTACCCAAAGGACAGCCGAAGTCCAAATCCACCTCTTTCCCATGAAAAGTGAGGAGCAAAGAGAGGCCTCTGTCAAGGGTCTCTGGGAACTGCAGGAGAGCGAAGGATGAGGTTTGTGAACAGGAAGGAGGTGACTGTGCCACGCTGTGGCTAAGCTGCTGGCACAGAGATACACGGTCGAGTCCTGCTGCTCTGTTCGCTGGATCGTCAGAGTGGAGACAGATCCCTCAGGCCTCTCTGCAGAGAACCGATCATTGGGCAGCCCTGATTTGTCTAGTTGAGCTTTATAATTGAAGTAAGTCAGAAACTCTGGGCCCTGCCCCAGGGCCTGTTGGTACCAATAGAGGGCTGCATGACCCGAAATTGGATCACACCTCAGAGCTACATCCTGTCCCTTCTTTATTACTTTGTACCTGGGAGACTGGGAGACTCCAGCACCTGTGTGATCTGTGGAAATAGAATTTGGCAACAGAATAAGGAAAACATTTGTAATCATCACACACACAGACACACACACGCACACATGCACACACACACGCACACACGCACACACACACACCTACATACAGAAAAAAAAATGAAACTACTTTGTGTTCTGAGGACTCACCTGTCCCTAGGAAACCCAGGACCACCCAGCAGAGGAGCCTGGTGCCCATGGCAGGGTCAGGCCAGGACGGGGGCGTTACCAGATCAGTGTCACTGTGAGCAGGAGCAGAGGATGACGGACGTCCTTGTCCCCACAGGGCAGTTCCCACAGTGACATCACTTCCTCTCTCAATCCCCAGGAACTCAGGGTCACAGCATTTATACTAGAACACACTTGGGTGACACTTTAAATATTTATAACCTCCGTTTTAACAATATCAATGTATGGCTCATCGTTTTGGGCTCCAGAGCTGTCTGTACCCGGAGGCCTCACACTGCATCTCTGAGTTCATCTTCTCATCCTACAGCCGCCCCTCTGTCTGCTGGACATGCCCTGTAGGATGCACCAACACTGCCCCTAACATAGGGCACAAAGAGGTGAGCTCATTGTCTTTCCTGCAAAACAGGATCCCCTCTGCCATCCCCATTCATGCCCCAGACTCCTCCATTCCCCCAGTTACTGGTGCCCAATGGGACTGTCACATCACATGGGTTCCCTCATGAACTGCCCTCATGCCTTTCTTCTGGGATCACTTCCCACCTTTGTTAACTGTAACTCAGAAAAAATACCCATAGAAAATCATCTCAAGCATAGAGTGACTTACTAATGCTCATCTATTCCATGCCCTGGACTAGGTAACTGGAAACTTCCATATGAAAAACACCAGGACCTAAAAAGTTCTAGCATCTAAGATTTGTTTTACCATTGTCCAATTTAAGACACTGATGGAAGAAAACTACTCAGTTTACTGTTTAGGTCCAATTTATACAAATGAAATTAACATTCTTTACTCTGAAATCATATGTTCTCCTTTGAGTAAGTTAAAAGGTCACACAAATCATGAATTAAACCTACCAGGCTAGACTGGGCCAAGAGAAGACAGAGCTTTTTTCTGGAAAGTCTGTTTCTGGGGTTAGTCAATGTGGTGCTGGAAGGAGGCTGGTATGCAAAGTATTTTTGCTTGTTGGAAGATGCTGGGGTGTGTGATATCCTGGGTACTCAGCTGATCTGGGGGAAGGGTGGTCAGGCGTGTAATACGAGGGACCAATTGTTGTCAGCAGGATTGTCCTGGGAAGTTGTCTTTCAACCATCTGAGACATGTTTTGGGCTCTTTGGCCCTCTCTGCTCTGTCCTGTTTGGGCGCCAGGTCTCTACATGCAGATAAGGCACCTCTACCACACAGTATTCTTGCCATCTTCACAGAAATGCAGGGCAATTTCTGCAGATCTGAGGATTTCACTTTGGGTTTGCCATCAGATCATTGAGCTGATCAGCTACAAATTCATGAAGCACATTTCTCATACTGCAGAGCTCAAAGAGAGACCAGAGCACTTGCTTTGCTTATAAAAGAACCGGGTCCAGGAAGGCAGCAAGAGGTGAGCTTCCCTCCCTCTCCACAGGTCGCTGCACTCTGAGCAGGAGTCTGATGTCCCCGCAACTCCAGCAGGACGGAAGCTCAGGAAGGAGACAGAAGCAGGAGGCAGAGCACTGCCTCTGGGTGGAGTGAGATTCCAGGCACAGGATTAAAAGAACAGTTAGTAGCCAGTGTCTAGAACATCTACATACAAATTGTGTCCACAGTCACCTGGGCGGCACAGGTGTCCCCCGGAGTGGAGTCCACGTACCATGGCAGGTTGAGACAGTTGTTGATCTGGTGCCTAATCTGGGAGAATCCCTCCTGTGCTGGGTTGTATTAAGTCAACTTTGCAAAGGTAAGAGTCTGATTTTTCCACAATGCCATTTCTCTTATCACTCTGGGTTTGAGATGGTCAAAGATAAATTTGGTAAAATTCAGAAGATGGATATAAAACCGTCACTATAACAATTGGCAGGTCATTGTGGTCAGACAGTGAGAGTCAGTGACCAGCAGATACAGAGGCATCCAACAGACCTTGGAAGTCCTGTTTCTTCTGAACCCTGTGTCCAGTTCATCTTCTCAAATGCTGACCAACAGCAGCCAGGCTGCCTCCAGTGTTTGGCAGTGCACCTGCAGGGGTGGCCCCCACATAGAGGGAACAGCTTCCCCAGAAGCAGGTTTCCTTGGACTTTTCCTGTTCTCCCAGCTTAAAGTCCCACTGCATGGCCTGGCATGCTCTGATCCTCTCATGTCCCTGCCATTCCAGCCTGTCCTGCCCAGACCTCCAGAAGCCATGGCTACTGACTGGCTCCTTCACCTTCTGACTTCTCTCCTCAAGACCTTGTCTTCCTCAACTCCTCCCACATATGTGTAAAGTCTAATTCTGATCATAAATCTCTTACACTCTCAAACTTGTAGTGGCCCTGTTTTATTGATGCAAACCTAACGGAGATTTTCTTACCAGAAGTGGTTTCAAGGAACAACCTTTAAGAATGGAATTCTAGAGGTAGATCTCTGATCTGTCTTGATTTGTTGTGGGAGAAGACCCTGAAGGAGAGCACAGAGACCTGGAGGAGGTCTGGTGCTGCAGCCACAAGAGGAAACCTTGAGCCAGGTGTGGACACCAGGATAGTGATTCCCCATCAATTTCCAAGACTGACCTGAGCCCAGCAATCAAAGGGGTGGGCTTTCTTTACTTAATGCTAGATCTATGCCAGGTTACAGTAGATGTAGTATGTTCCTACTATTGGTTCGTCCATCCACTCATCACCCACTCAGCCTGTCATTCACTCATCCATTCTCTGTGAAATGGGTCTCCACACATGTCAGGCACCGATATTGGTAAATGCAGCAGGCACAGCCTTAGCTCTCATGGGCTAAAAAATTAAGCACAGAGACCGGTCGTGGTGGCTCACGCCTATAATCCCAGCACTTTGAGAGACCGGGGATCATGAAGTCATGAGATCGAAACCATCCTGGCCAACATGGTGAAACACCATCTCTACTAAAAATACAAACAAGAATTAGCTGGGCGTGGTGACACATGCCTGTAATCCCAGCTACTCGGGAGGCTGAGGCAGGAGAATCAATTGAATCAGAGTATCAGAGTTTGCAGTGAGCAGAGATCATGCCACTGCACTCCAGCCTTGACGACAGAGTGAGACTTTGTCTAAAAATAAAAAAATTGGGGGGAGCACAAAAATAATCAGACAAGTATCTGAGAAAGCCCAAGTGTGCTAAAGGTTACTAACAGACTTGATTCTTTGAGAGCTTATGAGAGGAAAGTTGATCCGAGCTGGGAGGCATGGGATTGCTTCCCACAGGAGGGCTGATCATGCTGAGATCTGAAGCACAGGTAGGAGCTGGCCACTAGATAAAGGAAGGCTCCAGCCCAGGGCAGAGGAAATGGCCTTTGAAGTCTTTGTGATGGGAAGGAAGGAGTCACAGAAGAGGGGTTCCCCCCATGGCTGCAGTAGAGAGGGGCGGGGAGGTAGGGGGTGGAGAATGACTGCTGAGATGGGAAAGGTGGGCCACAGGATGGTGGGGAGTGGGGGAAACCTAGAGAGAGGAAGCAACACGGTCACCAGGGAGAGACAGGAGTCTAGATGGATGTGAAATACAAATCCTGTTTGGGGGCCTCAGACTCAGGATGATGAGTTGAAAAGTAGGAGCTGGGGGAGAGCTAGCCCAACCCCTAAAGGAGAGCTCAGAGGATAGACCAGAGAGAGCAACAAAGGAGACATCTGAGGACCTGGGATCAGCCCAGGCCTGGCTGAGACTGCCTGCAGAGGCGCCTGGCACAGAGCGAGGCTCATACTGTCTGGACCAGTTGGGGCCACTTGGGGTTCCAAGGTTCCTGTTCCAGAAAACTCTGCCCAGGGCATCCCTGAGTCTTGGGTGGGGGAGGAGGGCAGAGCCTCCCTGCTTTCATGTGCGGAGAGGAGACAGCCTTGTAGCACTGTGGAGTAACTGCTGGCACAGAAGTACACAGATGTCTGGGAGGGATCAGCCGACTCCAGCCTGAGCAGGAAATCCTCTGTGTTTATTCTGGAGACATTGTAGCCATTGGGGACTTCTCCTTTGGTAGTGATACCAGCAGTAACTGAGTAATAAATCAGTCTCAGCCCCATGCCTGGGTCTTGTCGATACCAGAACATGTAGTCATGTTTCATATCCTGGGCACACTGCACTATCATGCTCTGTCCTGTCTTCAGGACCTGGAATTTTGGTGTCTGAGTGACACCAGCATTCACTGGACCTGCAGAGAAGAACAAAGCTGATGCTGCAGCCCCAGTGGAAAGGGGCTGGGCCATGAAATCCACACAAGGGTCCCTGCCCAGGACCCACCTGTCCACAGGAGAGAAAAGGCCGCACAACACAGGAGCTCGATGCTCATGGCAGGTGCTACAGGACGGAGGGGTCTTCTGGTTCTGTGCATTGATGAAAGGGCAACAGGACTCTCAAGGGAATCATTCTGAGATCTCATTCTCCCTGCCTGGGCCCCAGAGCCTTCTTGTCAGGAGAGACCACGCCCATTCCCCAGATGGTCAAATTCAAGACAAATGCACCAGTGAACAGCTGAGAATGAGAAGGACACATTTGTCTGAATTGAATCAAGTCTACAAGATTTTCGTGACTTTTTGTGAACAGTTTGTAATTCAATGTCAAATTCTTCAATAATATAATACATAGCCTGGTGTTAGTTACCTATGTAGTGCTGTAGTCTAGAGTCTTAGGGAAACTCCTCATGTCTTCCTGGTGTTTTTGATTCCTGTGTCCCAAATATTCCTTCAAGTATCCTTTTCTAATTTGCTTAATTGACCATAATCCTGTTTAAAATCCTTTGTCTATATCGGTTTTCTCTGTTATCAAGTTTCCAAATCCTAGGGGCAGGCTCATCAACATTGGACAAGTTTTGCTCTGTTTCTTCTCAATTCACTGACAGATGGGACTCCTGACAAACCCAGGTGAGCACCTTCAGCTCTACCCAGGGCTCTTGCTTTCCATGTCTGGGGTGAGACCACAGCAGCAGACCCACCTCACGCTGCTGACTGCCCTCTCTGTGTGGATGATGATGACCACCCAGTGCTGCCCATGATCTGTGGGTACAAAGGTGGCCCGATGCATGAGGGACTTGGGGAGAGAGGGCCGACTTTAAGGTAAGGAAGAATGCTCTGTTTTTATGTGAGATGCCATCTTCCATAGGGAATATCCCTTTGTGCAGGGTTCCTGCCATTAATTTAGCAATAAATAAAGTTTAGTAATAAAAAAGTCTCTAATAACCTATCTCGTGATTCCTTCAGGGTTTCACAAGTTTTCCCTGGGGGTTCTCCTTGTCTATTTTCTGGGCTCATCATCTTCTCCTAGACCCAGCCAACACCCTTCCCCCAGGTCCCTCTGTCTACTGAACCAAGCTGCAGGAATTGATTCCTTCTGGCTCCCCTCATTTCCATGGTTGCTCAATTATGGGTGGGGTGGTGGGATGGCACAGGGCAAAACAACATCAAGGGCATTATTCTTCCTAGGGCTCTGATTCACTCTCAGAACTATATGCTTCATGGTAGAACCTCATGGTACTCATCACATGTGGATCAACAACCCCCTATCCTCACCTCTTAGCTTACCACCAAGTCAGAGACTCTTAGAGTAGAAAAGGCCTTAGAAATAATCTTATTTCCATTTCCAGGTGTGTTTTGTAAGGTGAACTTGTTACTAACACAGCAATTTGTCCTTAATTTCCAAAGAAATTACTCCCTCAGGTGTGCATCTGTGCTGAGACCTAAAAAATCCATTAGGAGAAGGAGCAGGGTTGCATCACAGTTTCACAGCTTAGAATGTGATATTACATGTCTTTTGTCTTGGACATCCTGCGGCCACTCTGCAGTGTTCCCAACTGACCCTCCCCACTGCCTGTGCTTCCTTCTCTGCTGATTCAAAGAAAGTAAGATCCTCCTAATTTTAGAATGCAGGAACATTTACCAATTTCTGCCCCATAAGAGTCTCTCTTTGAACTCTGAGATATTTATTAAACAAACTCTGACTCTATAGGCTGTGCCATTTTTTGCTTCGCCAACAGTCTTCATAAGCTAAAGGTGATGTACTGATGTTTACTTAACCTTGAAAATAAATTATCCCACCTTCCAACTACTTACAAAGCAAAACTGGCTAAAATCAGATGGGATTCTAGTTAATATTGTTTTCCTCTACATTTCACATATAGGAAGTGACCACTTAGTTGGTTCTCCTCCCTCCCTCATTTTAACAACAGCTCCTCACAGAGCTCCCTGGCCTAGTTTATCTACATCAGAGTCTCTGCTACATCTTGTGATGGGAATAGTTTTATCAAAGCTCAGATCTTCTGGTTCCAGGCCACTAATCGCTTACCCATTCTAGTACCTCCCCACTGCCAACACCATGATGCATGTACCTGCAGTGCTGTAGGGTACACAGTCTCTTAACCCTGGTGTCTGATCTAAAGACAACCCCAGATGGTTCTAGACTTCCCCTCCCTCAAACTCCAGTGACACATCTATCAATTCCACATGGAAGCAAGACAACTGCCCTCCATCTGGCTCCACCATTTATTAGCTCTGAGACCATGGGCAAGGCTATTTGTTAACTTTCCTGGACTCTAGCCTCATCTAGAATCATCTATAAAACAAGACTAACATTCCTCTCAATGCTTTACACACATGAACTGAGATACTGTGTAGCATCTTGTAGGTTTGATAAAAGTCTATCCTTTTATCCCTTCCTGTCTCCTCATGCAGGAGAAAACAATGGAGCTCTCACACTGGCCCTGCTAGGACTATGAGTGATGGAAAAGCTGGTATCATCAGCTGAGTGCTGGGGTGAGGAGAACCTGGAAGCGTAAAGATACCATTCGGTCACTTTAGAAAAGATGTGGCAGAATTTAGGAATCAGGCAACGGAGCGCGAGTGTACCTGTCTACCCTCATTATGCAAAGTGAAGCAGCTAATAGAGCAAGTTAGATCTATATCAACCAATCTGGAACAATAAAGACCAAGGAATATTAACAGAAAACAATGTGCATGTGGCAGGTAAATTGTACAGGTGAACCCATTTTCTGTAGGTGTACTTGAGTAGAAAGTTATGCATGAACACAGAAAAGAGGGGTGAAAGGAAGCACACCAGAGTGTTAATATTCATTACCAACAGAAGGTGGGATTGGGTTCGAAAGCATTATTGACATTTTCGTTACATATATATTATTTAATTTGGTTATTAAAAAGCTTAACCACATGCAAGCTTTAAGTTTACACTTTTCATCAGGTGTCAGAATTTGTAGTGTCTAAATGGACAAAGTACAGAAAGCTTCTGTCTATGGAACTCCCTATAAAGGCCCATTTATTTTTTGTAGTAAACTGAGGATAAAGTGTGCTCCGTAAAAACACACGAGCTCCTGGTGAACACAACCAGTCTCTGATTGCTGAGGAGGGTGAGCATCGAGGTCGATACATTTGATGGTGAAGTCAGTTTGTGCTGATTATGAACTAATAAGGTTTCTACCTCTGAAAGCCTGATCACCACGGGGAAATGGGGGATCTCACTCCTTGTTCTAGAATAGGTTCGAATAGCCCCCTGATTGGAAAAGAAAGAGAAATGAGCACCCTCTAGTGCCTGCATTTCCAAACTCAGTGAGAGCTTGTTTCCAGTTACACATTGTTCAAGCTTTAGAAATGCTCTTTGTTTCTGATCCAAGTAGCAGTATTATTACGATATCGATTGTAGTGATATTCCAGCATTTATCAACAGCACACAGCTTTCTCAAATACAGCTTTAGTGAGTGGGTGGAAGAAAATGCTTTCCTTAGGGAAGATTTTCTGACTTTGGTCTGTTTAAGATTCAATTATTAAAAATAGCTAGTCTATTTTTGGTCTTTATTGCCTAAAGAGTTAAAACTGCATTCGTCTTTAAAGCATTAATGTAAATCATTCTGGCAAAACTGGGGCTTCGGTCTATCTGTGAGCCATCCTTAGTGATTGTATATTGGATTATTTCCACCCAGAATGGCTCTCACAATTCTTCAGGGACTAACACATAGCCCTGCTCTGTAAATGGAGCCTCTGTCTCACAACCAGCCTTTTCTGACTGGCAAAGGAGAGGAACAAGCAAAGGTCTCTGCTCAGCGCCCTGCACCAAAACCAGGTGTGGGCTGGAGGAAGCTGGTGACCATGAGCTCTGTGTCTCTGGCATTGCCCACCAATTCATGGAAATGGACACCCATAATATGGCTCAGTGTATCAGGCACCGTGGCCTCAAAGTCACCCAAAGAGATATTTGTGCCTTAAGAAAACTCTCCCTAAGAGAACGGGGAAGCCATTTGTTTTCTTCTCCATCACCTTTTAATGCCAGTGTTTGACATTATGTTTCTAATCACTCTCTCAGAGTGATTAGGTGCCCTGTGTCTGTGAGACTCCCAATTCCAGGACACCTGTGAGGGAAGGAGATTGAAGAAGGAGACTAGGGAGGAGGGCGATGGGCAGATAGGAAATTCAGTCATGTAGAAAGGCTTGGGATCCAGTGACTCATCCATGACAGGGATTTCTCATGTTTCCAGGACTCATTTGATCCTAGGAGATGAAGGGATAGAGGTTCCCATTTAATGTTTCCAGACATCTATGTGGGAACTCAGAGGGCCTTTCAATATCTGTTCTTTATTCTTTCAAGATTGGTGAGTGGCACCTGGAACCGTTGTTGGTACTGATAATAAAATGGGGAACAAAACATCCACAATTTGTAAAATGATGCATTTTACAGTCTAGAATGCAAGAGAAGTGTCAATTAAATTGCCACACAAAGTCAGGGAAAATGACTATGGTGCTAAATCTAAGAATATTAATGCATATTATAAGCTGTGAGCATTTACAATAAGGAGGTGCAGCCTAGGAAAACTGTTGAAAGAGTGTTTCCCTAGAGACGGTGGTAGATAAACTGAGATTTGGAGAAAGAACAAAAAAGAAGAGACTTGTATTGACACAGAGAATACAGCATGGAGTGGAAAGGCCTTTGGTGGGAGGAGCATGACGCATGAGGAATGGCCTGAACTGAGGCAGCTGTGGTTGACATGGAGGTGAGGGTGCAGAGGAAGGGAGAGGACAGCTGGGAGCAGACATCACGTGGAGGAGGCTGAGGACTGACATGAGCATGGTGTGGGGAAGACGGAGTTGTGAAGGCCGACAGGGAAAGAACATAGACCTGTATTGTCAATGCTGTCTGCAAATATACAATTTCAAAGGAACTTTCCTTTCTGAGAGCAACTAAGGAAGAGGACCTCTGAGGCCAGAGCCGTAGGAGGGGCCTGGAAGAGAGACTGCCTCCTCTCACATCACAGTGATGTGCGTTCCGTAGTCCAGCTGAGACTGGCTTGGGAGAGAAGTTCAGCACTGAGCAGCTTCCTATACACAGGACTGCTCCGAAATCTGAAGGCCCTAGCCTTGTAGGTATTGGGGAAACTCCTATGGGACAACGTCTTCATGAGATCATGGTCTCATGAAGACAAGGCCACCTATATCTTCCACTGAGCTGTGTGTGCAGAGGAAGGTGGCTGTGGGGTGAAGGCTGGTGCGAGAGGGCACAATGGTCTGGGAGAGCCTTCTGACACCAAGGCCACGTATTTGGCTTTGAGAGAAAGTTACAGACCCTCAGGGATTTCTCTGTAGTGCGGGCTGGGACGGATCAGCTGTGCACCAGCTCCGGCTCCTATTAACTCCCACACATGTAGTCATGGATGGCAGTCTCAGGCATCTCCATACCACTTCATGTCCTGTATTTGTTCTCTGGTACCTTGGGAACTGGTTGTCCCAGCTTCTGTGAAGTTTATGATAGAAGGAAGTTGAATGTCCAAGGAGGGACCCCAATAATGTAGACCTGAAGTAAAGGCTTAGGCTAGGGTGTGGTGGGCCAAGGAAAAGTCTTTAAAGGACTCACCTGCCCCCAAGAGGCAAAAGGCCACACCACTGAGGAGTCTGGTGGCCATGGCAGGGTCAGGGGAAAAATGAGGAAATTGTGGAGAGGCTTTTCAGCTTGTGCGCTGTGGACATAATTCGTGGATGTCAGGAGAGTCAATTGATGATGCCGCTGCCCCGGCCAGCCAGTGACTCTGTCCTCTGCCTGCTATTCCTCCCTCTACCTGCTGCAACCTTCAACCTACAGTACAGCCATAAACCTTCACCCATGTGGTCCCTGCTCCTGGCTGTCTTTCTTCTACAAGACAATAGACTGACAGGGTTCATGCTCATTTGCCCTCCACCTGCCTCTCCACCGTCAGCTCAGGGTGTCCAATTTAAGGACAGGCTATTGTTTCTTCACAGAACATATGTGCTTCCCTCCCATTTCTAGGTCTCTATCTTGTTTCTCACATGAGATATATTTTAGGTATATTTATTCTTAGTGGTGAAAATCCAAACTTAAATTTTAGTAGAATAAATTGAGAAAAATATCCTTAGATGTTTATATGAGAAAGCGGTTTTTGTCTATACAAAAACAAAATTGTTTCTAGTTTTTGTTGCGTTAAACTCTTGTGCATCAAAAAACTCCATAAAAATGAAAATATAAGCTGCAGACTGGGGAAAGACAAAGGGAATGCATATAAATGATTGTTAAAAAGTGTGAAATTTAACATTCCTCAAAGTTGCTACTGAAGAGGCCTTAGTAGTGACCCCTGAAGACATCTGAGACTCTACTGCCGCCCTGCTGGTCACTAGAGGACAGTGTGAGGGCTCTGACTTACTGACCAGGATGCAGAAGGTGATGACGGAGCAGAGGGGTGGGTGAAAAATGTATGGACTAGTTTGTTTCCTACTTCTGGTCCTTACAAGCCAGGAGACACTGGGGAAAATGACTCAATGTCCCTGAGCCTCCCATCTGTAAAGGAAGAATAAGAATGTTTGATGTGCAAGACTGTTGAAAGGCATTAAGCTATATAACAAATACAAAGAATCAAGCACACATCTGGGACTCCGCAGTCACTCTTGTTCTGAAGTTACCCAGGAAGTGACAAGCTGCAAGAGGATGCAGCAGAGAAGCGGGCACACTGAGGGCACAGGAAACCTGGACGCTGTTGGTTGGGAGAGCTCTGTGCTCAGTAGGACAGTAGACATGCCTTCCAAACAACTAAAAGCTTCCCTTGAAGGAGTGAAAGCTGGGTGCGGCCTGCAGCTCTCAAGTCAAAGCTAAGGCAGGAAGTTTACATACAGAATGTCAGTGACTCTGCCAGGCTGTGCCAAGCTGCTGGCACAGAGATACAGGGCCGAGTCCCCCAGCAACAAGGCGCTCACATTCAGCTCAGAGCTATAGTTAGGGAACTGGTGACCTGAGAATCGATCAGGGATGTTGCCTCTTCCTCTCTCTTCCTTCTCATAATACTCAAAGATAAGCTGGGGCCCCTGACCCAGGGCCTGTTGGTACCAGGACACACTGCTGTGCCCAGAGATAGGAGAGCATCTCAGAGTCACTTGCTGTCCTCTCATTTTGATCAGGTGTGTGGGACTTTGGGTGACTCCAGCGTCCACTGGGCCTGTGGGAAAAGGAGATGTAGGATGAGCCAGGAGACAGCCTGGAGGCCCTCCCCAAGGTAAAGTGGAGGACACAGGGGTGGGAAAGTTGAGAATGGGGCTGCTGTCCAGTGCACAGGACTCACCTGCTCCCAGGAGATAAAGCAGCGCCCAGCAGAGGAGCCCGGGGCCCATGGCCCAGTGGGGCAGGCAGCACTGCACCTGATGCAGAGCTTGGTCCTCCTGGGGAAGAGCTGAGCGAGTTCTGGGCCTTGATTTTCCTGATGGGAGGCGTATCCTGTGATGTCACTGTCCTGTGTCCTCCCCATGCAGCCTGCTTTAGGTCTAGTGCTCCACAGACGCTGTGCTCTCTACCTGTCCTGCAGAGCTGGAGGGATGGGTGAAGGCAGAAGCTTCTGCGATGATACAGTTGCTCCTCTGCCTACACTGCCCCAGCTCACAGGCTGCCCAATTGCCCTATCACCGTCCTCTGAACTAGTACTGTGGTGCTCCATGCTGGAGCTCACACACCTGCCCATCAGCAGAGGGTGAGGAGCCTGTGATTAAACCTCAGGTTCCAGCTCTTCCTGGCTGTCCTCACAACATCTTTCTGATGCTCGATTCACTCCAATGTTTCTTATTATATTTTCCTGTCCCAGACAACATTCCCAGCCCCTTTCGTCAGTGGCCAGTGGTGCAGAGTCTCCAAGATTTAGTCTGTCTGATCATATCCGAAGCAGACCTGGGTTATCTGTAAATTATTTAAGAGTACAGATTCCCCAGAAATAATTATAGGACTTTAACAGTTCACAGCATAGAGTTTGGCATGTGGGAGACAGGACAGCAGAGGGAGGTAGGGTCACCATCTGTGCTGGTTTGCAAAATCTATTCCCATGGCTCCCTTCTTGCTGGGTTAAATTTCCTGGTGGCTAAAAGTAGTCACAGAGTAGCCTGAATGCTTTGCCGCTTAGATATTTCTTTCAGCAGATATACTAGCAAATGGCTCATCATTTTTATATTCCATAAAGTTCTAGAACAGGACACAGCTTTGCCAAGGTTCTTGCTACTTATAACAAGGATGGCATTTGCTTCAATTTCCAATACCTTGTTCCTCATTTACCCCTGAGCCTTCACCAGAAGTACCCTTTATGCTGTTTTCAGGAATCTTGGCTTTTGCTAGTCTGCTCCTCCCAGTTCTTTCAACCTCTATCCATTAGCCACTTCCCATTAACCAAAGCTACTTCTACATTTTCAGAAATTATATCAACGGCATCACTCTCGGTACCATATTTTCTTTCAATTTCTTTCCTACTCCTATAGAGAAACAGCATGGACTGGGCAATTTACCAAGACAAGAGGTTTATTTGGCTTATAGATCTGGAGACTGGGAAGTCCAAGATCAAAGGGCCATAACTGATGAGGGCCTCCTGCTGTTATCCAAGGCAGAAGGAAGGGGAAGCAAGCACCGAAGTCAGAGAAAACGGCTGAATTCATCCTTTTTATCAGAAAACCATTCCCAAGACAACTAATTCACTCCCACAATAAGGGCATTGATCTCTTTCTGAGGGCAGATCCCTCCTGACCTAGTCATAGCTGTCATAATCCCAATACCATTACACTGACGAGTTTCAACATGAGCTTTCGTGGAGACACACGAGCATAGCACACACATCTACACTAAGAGTCATTATTTCCACTCTTAAGTCTATATATATAAAAAAAGGAAAAAAAGAATGCATATGCCCACAGGAAAGAATCCCACAATATGTTCACAACAACTTCATTCCTAATAGTTGAAGACAGGAGTAACGTGGATCTCCATCAACAGGAGCGTGGATCAACAAGCTCTGGTGTATTTATGCCATGGAATATTAGTCTTAAGAAAGAATGACCTACTGAAACAACAATATGAATACACTTCAGAAATGGTAATTTTGGAGAAAACAACTCAATAAAAATATGATTCCATTATATGAAGCTCAAGAATAGACAAAGCTACTCAATAGTGATAAAAATAGAAAAGTTTTTATCCCTAAGATAGAAATTGATTGGAAAAGAGCATGAGGACACTTTCTTGAATGATGGAAATTTTTTTTTTAATAATCATTTCAGTTACTGTTGCACTGGCATATGCATTTGTCAAAATGTATGAGGATGTCCTTGTATTAATATTTGTTTTACTCTCTATTAATTATACCTTAATAAAAAGCATTACTAAAAAATTAAACAGCTAAATTGCATAAAAGATGGGAGTCATATACAAATGTATGCTTGTATTCTGCACAGCCCAATTTAAAAA
This sequence comes from Macaca nemestrina, assembly GCF_043159975.1. Classification (NCBI taxonomy): domain Eukaryota; kingdom Metazoa; phylum Chordata; class Mammalia; order Primates; family Cercopithecidae; genus Macaca; species Macaca nemestrina. Next base: position 16,389,789 of record NC_092128.1, read on the forward strand.
TGAATCACACAAAAATAAGAAAAGACAGGAACACACCTATCTGTGTAAGATATGGAGAATGTGAGAAGTGCTCAGTGACTGAAACAGGCAACATTGAAATTTGGCAACAAAATAAGCTCAAGTGACGAGTGGGCTGAAAAATGAGTGAGGATCAATATCAAGGAAAGCTGTAGACAAACAAAAACTTTCTAAAAATATCTTCATATGCTGTTGAAATCACTCTGAGAACCCTGAGCTGCTATACATTTCATAACTTGGGAAAGTGGGCATTCATCAGTCTCACAATTGAGCCTTTCCTTTCTTTTTGCCTTTCAACAGATTGGCCAGTTGATGAACTGACTTTTTGCCCAGCAAGTAGCCTGCTCCCCTCTTTGCAAGTGGGATCCTGGGTGACCTGGGCCTCCCCCTTTGGCAGCCTCACAGAGGGGAGTTGGGCACAGCACAGACACACGGGTTCTGTCCACGGGGGGTTTGCACTCCCTGTGAAGCCCAGCTATGGACCTCCCAGTCCTGCAGTTAATGGATCCCAACTAAAGAAACCTTACCTCTAAGTGTCCGCTTTACTTGTAAGTGCTAAAGAGAGATACAGGCTGGAGAAAAATAAAATGTTTTCTCAATATTATTCTGTAATATTTTACAAGAAAATCAATTGAGAAATTCATGCCTTTTCATCCAAGGCAACGTCATGAGGATAATAGCTGAATTCCTTCCTTAATCTACCCAGAGAAGACGCAAACACTGCTCTATGCCCACAAATACTTTAGTAGAGACTTATTTGTAGTCTATTTTCGATAATTCTACTAGTCAATTATCTTCAGGTCCAACGGCACAGTTTGATTCATCTACTAACATTTTCCTTCAGTAGTGTGTTTACTTAGGTGTTTTAGAACTTGTTCTGAATATTTTTTGCTCTCCAGAGAACACATACTTGGTGTCCAACGGATTCTCAGCCAAGGTAATGTTACGACTTATAAACTTGCAGAATCCCAGATCACTCAAGCACGTTAAAGTTGTTGCCTGGTGAGACCGGCAGGGAAGATGAGGTGCAGCAGAGATACACTGGGCTCAGGGCACAACCTGCCCCTAGCTTTCCAATGTTCCTCTGAGACATTTGCTCCTCTGCACCTGCCCCTGATACCAAGGCTGCCTGGCAAAAATTCTTCAACTGTATTTGTCATTAAAGATTAGAGGGACTTCCCGCCTCTTGCACAGCTGTAGTTAGCCTAGCAATAACTGAAAACTGCTGTAACATCTGCATAATATTGGATCCAAGCCCTAATTTTTCTAAACCCTTTCCCTCCTAGACTGCTCTCCCAGATTCCCCAGAGCCCTTTCGATCTCAGCGGACCACCATGCCATCTTGTGGCCAATAAGTGAAGTTTCATCATTGTTTATTCTGCAATGGCCCAAGGAATGCTGGGAAGTGTCTGCAGAGTGAGCTGCCAGAATATTCCAGAAGTGCCATCCCGCACGTTTTATGAGCAGTTTCCCTAAACCCTCATCCCAACACTAGTTCTAACCCTGATTATTGCATTGAGTTACCAATATTAATATCCCACCCTCATTCTGAATAACTCTTATCACATAGCTCCAGTTATAGTCTAACTTTTTCTCCCATAAAACTACCATCTAAAGAAAGAGGAACAGAATGAGAGGAATGAAAGGAAGTAGTATTTGGTTTTATATAGTGAGAAAGCACGGACGCTGAAGCACAAAGAGATTATTTAATCTGAATCACTAAAGATAAACAAAAACGTCCTCCAAAAGTGACAATGTTACCCCAAAAGTATAGATCAGCAAAAGATGAAGTCAAATGTCTATTAATGAAAAGTAAAATTGAAATATATAAAATGAGACTTCTTACAAGGCAACAAGCAATGGTGGCGGGAGCAGTACCTAATGCAGAAAATAAGGATGGATATAGCTAAGACTAGCAAAGTGGCTGCTACAGGAAATGATCACCATGTAAAATGCACATCCATTGACCTGAGCACCAAACACGGAAGAGATGATTCTGGAAGAGGCAGAGGAGCAGCGGGAGATGAGGACTCGCTGGTGCTGAATAGCATCATAAGGAAGCAAATCAGCCTGGGGACTGTGGATTAGATGACTTTGCTTTCTCCTGTTTCCTGTGACAGCTGAACTGGACCATTTTCCTCTCCAAGGATTTGTTCCTGCACCCTGAGTTAAATGCCCCTGGGACTTGTTCCTCCTCAGCTTCCCATGGGCGAACTCCCTCTCCCTCCTTGTTCAGCACGGTCTGAAGGAGAGGTCATCTCTCCCTCCCCTTCAATCCCACAGTACTGGGGATTGGCACAGACCTTGCAATTGGCATTGACCTCTCATGGCATGCTGACATGCCTTCTAACTGTGCCTTTTCATTTCCACTAGACTGAAAGTTAGCTGTGGGCAATGAAAAGTAACACCTTTATCATAGAATGCACGTGACTGCTCTCAAAATTATTGCTGTTCCTTTCACTGCCTTGGGTTATAGCTGAACAGGAAAAATAGGCACAATTTCTTAATGTGACTTAACCAAAAAAACCTTCCCAAGTGCCAAAAACAATATAACTACCAAGGAATTGCTCTCCTCATTGGTGAGATGGCAAAATAAAACAAACAAACAAACAAACAAAAAAGAAAATATTGTCAAATGCTTCAGTGGAGACCTAGAATTCCAGTCCCTCTTATACAAACATTATTGTATGGCCTCCCTCTAACTAAGAGACAGGCAGAGCCATCCCTGTGCCCTGCACCTGGCAGGAAAGCTCTACTGGAGCCTGTCAGGAGCTGGCGAGGATGAGCCTTGGTGATTCCACCCCCAGAGCAGAGATTCTCAGGGAACTCTGGAAAACTTCCAGGGACTGAGATGGAGAGTGGCCATACTCAGTCTTGGAGTGGAGAATACTTAGGGTGTGATCCTTCTGACCTCTCAGCCTAAAGTAAAACCAGAGTCTTTCCTGACATGTGGAACTGCTTAGTTTCCAAAGCAAAATAGTCCTTGTTATAGGGTCTGTTGGTGACACAGAAGAATAGCGGGGCTATACATGGTTCACAACCTAGAGTTGCTGCTTGCCCATCTCTGTTCCCAATGACTCCAGCATCTAAATATTCCATGCGAGGAAAGATAATTTATAAGTAATGAACAGGTTCAGTGATACCTTTAGTTACACTCAAAATAGTTGTCATGCTCCAGACTGCCATGCTTGAAGGAGACAAAGAATTACAGAGCAAGAGAATTTGGAGGTTGAATAAAAATAGGCACAATTGAGGCCCCAGAAGATGATGGATTCTCAGAGCAAGAGTAGATAGGAGGAAAATTCTGAGTCCTTTTGGCCCCAAAAGACATGGCATTACAGGGACATCAGAAAATACTCCAGTGATGTGCTGCTAAACTGGGTGTCTGTGAAGGTGGGGGTATGGCTGGTAACATTTCCTAATTTCTGTTTTGCCAGCATCCCCACCATGGCAGACTTCAAGCTCCCATCATGGCTTCACTCAATAGGGAGCTGCAACAATTATGCCTATTTGGTTCTTCTGAGTCACAGAAGCTGACTCTAGCACATCCCTAGACTCAAGAGCAAAGCTTTCAAAGTTCTTCAATGCTTCCTACTCAACACACTAAAAATGAGGCCACAGCAACTATAGCACACCTCCTTATTTTCATGATAGGATCAGAGTGTGTGATCCGGGGTCTTGGAATGGACAAAGGGACGTTTGTGCAGAGAAAGGATTTCTGAGTCCTCTCAAGCTGCCGAGATCACAGAGCAAAGAGTTATGATGGTTGGTTGGGAGCTGCTAGCCTTTTACTTGAAGTAATTGCAATGAAATGTTTTTCTGCTTAACTTAAGAAAACAGAATGATTTCAATAAAGCAGAAACCCTATTCCTTTCTATTTGTTCATTAGTAACGTCTGCCGCTTGCTCCTCTTGCATGTTCATTCTCAGTATAAATTGGAAGCCCTGCTCGCTTTTATTACATGTTCTTGCACCACCGTTTACAAATGTGTACTGTGTTCTGTTCAGCCTCAGTGTCAGAGCTTGTCCACTGTTAGACCAGCTGTCTCAGGAGTCATGTCGAGGAAAGTGGCAGCAGTTAGAGAGAAGGTCGAGGAAGACAGGGAATTCCCATCTGTGCCCTGTCCTTAATCAGTCCCAAGAGACACAAGGCATCTGAGCAAGGAGCGATTTCATGACCACACAAGAAAAAAAACGGGTCCAGAGCAACAGCCCACCCGTGACCATCATTCTCTGGGGAAAGAAATTTGGTGTCTCTACCACTACAATTTCTGATCAGTGAATTTGGAAGGACTAAGATGCCCCTCATAGCTATGAAAGACTCAGGCACCTCTATCATGGCTGTGTCTGGGACACTGAGTCCCAGACTTAGAGAAGTGTTCTGATGCCGAGGACTCTCAGAAACCCATGATCCATAATCACATCAGCTCTGAACAGTGCGTTTGATTTCATAGATACAAACTGCAGCATCACCCACAGACAGGTGGAAGATTCTATTGCAATATAATCATTGTACTCCTATTTATAGCAAGTACTAAATAACAATATATAATGTGAAAAATAAAATAAAAAGGAATAGATTCAATATTGTAAATAAAACACTTCTTGAGTTAAAGACCTTAGGAAAATTATTTCAAATCAAATGAGTTGGACAACAGTGAAAACACTCAGAGTCTAAAAATCAGATTTCCTGTGCGAATCAAGGTGAACTCACAGCAGTGGTGAATGCATGCTTCTGTCTATCAGGACAGCAGCAATGGCAAATGGAAACAAAATAAAGGATACATGTGGCTTAGGGTAGACAGAAGAAATGATGTCCTCTTGTTATCGTGATTGCATTTATCAAGTAAGGACCACAAAAGTTGCACAGACCTTTACTTCAAACAGGAAGAGAGGTTTGATATTTTGTTGCAGAAACTTCCAAGGTGACAGGGATAGAAGAGGCTTCAGAAGAAAGATGTTCCTGGGGATGTAGCCTCAGACCTTCCAGATGCCCCAACATATGCAGAAGAGGCGTGTTTCCTGCCCTTGACAACCTCATGGATGTGGGCAACACCGCAGCCTCCAAGACCTATAGAAGGTACATGTCTGCCCTGAAGGCCAAGGCTAAGACACCCACTCCTTGCTTGGAGAAGTGAGCTGGCTCTGAGGACTCCTAGAGTGCAGTGGGCGGTGATTGTTTTCACCACCTACATTTGCAGTCACTGTGTTTCAGGAATGAATCTGTGCTCTGTTTCTACCCAAAGGACAGCCGATGTCCAAATCTACTTCTTTCCCATGAAAAGTGAGGATCAAAGAGAGGCCTCTGTTAAGGGTCTCTAGTAGCTGCAAGAAGAGAGAAGGATGAGATTTGTGAACAGGAAGGAGGCATCTGTGCCACACTGTGGCTAAGCTGCTGGCACAGAGATACATGGCCGAGTCCCCCTGCTGTGTGGGCAGGATCTTCAGAGTGGAGACGGATCCTTCAGGCCTCGCTGCAGAGAACCGATCACTGGGCAGCCCTGATTTGTCTGGTTGGGCTTTGTAATTGAAGAAAGTCAGAATCTCTGGGGCATGCCCCAGGGCCTTTGATACCAATAAAGGGTTGCATGACCCGAAATTGGATCACACCTGAGAGCTACATCCTGGCCCCTACATCCTGTCCCCTCTCTGTGACTTTGTATCTTGGGGACTGGGAGACTCCAGCATCTGTATGATTTGTGGAAATAGAATCTGGCAACAGAATAAGGAAAACATTTGTAGTCATCACACACACACACACACACACACACACACACGCCTACACACAGCAAATAAATGAAACTACTTGGTGTTCTGAGGACTCACCTGTCCCTAGGAAACCCAGGACCACCCAGCAGAGGAGCCTGGTGCCCATGGCAGGGTCAGGCCAGGACGGGGGCGTTACCAGATCAGTGTCACTGTGAGCAGGAGCAGAGGATGATGGACGTCCTTGTCCCCACAGGACAGTTCCCACAGTGACATCACTTCCTCTCTCAATCCCCAGGACGTCAGGGTCACAGCATTTATATTAGAACACACTTGGGTGACGCTTTACATATTTATAAGCTCTGTTTTAACATCAATGCATGGCTCATCGCCTTGGGCTCCAGAGCTGTCTGGACCCTGATGCCTCACACTGCATCTCTGAGTTCATTTTCCCATCCTACAGCTGCTCCTCTATCTGCTGGGCATGTCCTGTAGGATGCACCAACACTGCCCCTAACATAGGGCACGAAGGGGTAAGCTCATTGTCTTTCCTGCAAGTCAGGGTCCCCTCTGCCATCCCCATTCATGTCCCAGCCTCCTCCATTCCCCCAGTCACATGAGTCCAACGGGACTGTTCCATCGCATGGGTTCCCTCAAGAACTGCCCTCAAGCCTTTCTTCTGGGATCATTTCCCACCTTTGTTAACTGTGACTCAGAAAAGATACCCATAGAAAATCATCTCAGGCATAGAGTGACTTACTAACACTCATCTGTTCCATGCCCTGGACTGGTTAACAGGGAACTTCCATATGAAAAACATTGGGATCTTGGCTCACGGCAACCTCCACCTCCCAGGTTCAAGCGATTCTCCTGGCTCAGCCTCCCAAGTAGCTGTGACTACAAGTGCCCGCCACCACACCTGGCTAATGTTTATGTATTTTTAGTAGAGACAGGGTTTCACCCTATTGGCCAGGCTGGTCTCAAACTCCTGACCTTGTGATCAGCCCGCCTCGGCCTCCCAAGGTGCTACGATTGCAGGCAAGAGCCACCACACCCGGTCTGACTTCACACTCTTTCAAATTTAAAAGCATAACTTATTTCAAACTGGAAATTCCCATACAAAGTGACAAATGATCTTGAAGAAGCAAACGCTCTTATGCTTGCTCAACGGGAGAATACTAGTCTATAAACCCATAGAAAACCATCTCGGGCATAGTGTGACTTACTAACACCCATCTATTGTGTGCCCAGGACACTGGGAACTTCCATATATAAAACAGCAGGACCTAAATTTCTAGGGCATCAAAGATTTGTTTTACCATTGCCCAATTTAAGACACTGATGTAACACAAGTACAGAGTTTACTGTTTGGGTCCAACTTACACAAAGTAAAATGAATATTCTTTACTCGGAAATCATATATTCTCCTTTGAGTAAATTAAAAGGTGACATAAATCATGAATTAAGCCTACTGCGCTAGACTGGGCCAAGACAAGACAGAGCTTTTTTCTGGAAAGGCAAAGTTACAAATTCATGAAGCACATTTCTCATACTGCAGAGTCCAAAGGGAGACCAGAGCACTTGCTTTGGTTATAAAAGAACTGAGTCCAAGAAGGCAGCAAGAGGTGAGATTCCCTCCCACTGTTTCCACAGGTCACTGCACTCTGACCAGCAGTCTGATGTCCATGAAATTCCATTAGGAGGGAAGCTCAGGAAAGAGATAGAAGAAAGAGGCAGAACCCTGCCTCTAGGTGGAGGGAGACTTTAGGCACAGGATTAAAGAAAAGTTAGTAGCCAGTGTCTGGAACATCTACATATAAATTGTGTCCACATTCACCTAGGCAGCACAGGTGTCCCCAGGAGAGGAGTCCAGGGACTGTGGAAGATTGAGACAGTTGTGTGATCAGATACCTCAATCTGGGAGAATCCATCCTGTGCTGGATTGCGTTAAATCAACTTCACAAAGGCCAGATAAGAATGCCATTTCTCTTATCATTCTGGATTAGAGATGGTCAAAGATACATTAGGTAAAATTTGTTAGATAGATGTGAAACAGTCACTATTACACTAGGCAGGTCATTGTGGTCAGACAGTGAGAGACAGTGACCAGCAAATACAGAGGCATCCAACAGACCTAGGAAGACCTGTTCCTTCTGTACCCTGTGTCCAGTTCATCTTCCCAAATGCTGGCCAACAGCAGCCAGGCTGCCCCCAGTGTTTGGCAGTGCACCTGCAGGAGTGGCCCCCATAGAGAGAGAACAGCTTCCCCAGAAGCAGGTTTCCGTGGCCTTTTCCTGTGCTCCTGGCTCAAGGTCCCACTTGCATGGCCTGGCATGCTCTGATCCTCCCATGTCCCTGCCACTCCAGCCTGTCCTGCCCAGATATCCAGGATCCCTGGTTACTGACTGGCTCCCTCACCTTCTTATTTCTCTCCTCTAGACCCTCTTTTCCTCAGCTCCTGCCACATATGCATATCATATAGTTCTGATCATAAATCCGTTACAATGCCAAATTTGTAGTGGCCCTGTTTTATTGATGCAAACCTAATGCAGATTTTCTTACCAGAAGTGCTTTCAAGGAACAACCTTTAAGCATAGAATTCTAGAAGTGGATCTCTGATCTGTCTAGATTTGTTGTGGGAAAAGACCCTGAAGGAGAGCACAGAGACCTGGAGGAGGTCAGGTGCTGCAGCCACAAGAGGAAGCCTTGACCCAGGTGTGGTCGCCATGATAGTGATTCCCCATCAATTTCCAAGACCAACCTGGGCCCAGCAATCAAAGGGGTGGGCTTTCTTATACTTAATGCTAGATCTCTGACAGGTTACAGTAGATGTAATGTGTTCCTAGCATTGTTTCGTCCACCCGCTCATCACTCACTCGGCCTCTCATTCACTCATCCATTCTCTGTGAAATGAGTCTCCCCACACGCCAGGCATCGATGTTGGTAAATGCAGCAGGCACAGACTTAGCTCTTATGGGCTTAAAAATTGGGTGGAGAGGCCAGGTGTGGTGGCTTATGCCTGTATCCTAGCACCTTGGGAGGCCAAGATAGGCAGATCATGGGGGCGGGAGATGGAGACCATCCTGTCCAACATGGTGAATCCGATCTCTACAAAAACACAAAAACGAATTAGCTGATTGTGGTGGTGTATGCCTGTAATCCCAGCTACTCGGGAGGCTGAGGCACGACAATCGCTAGAACCAGAGTCGGAGGTTGCAGTGAGTCGATCATGCCACTGCACTCCAGCCTGATGACAGAGTGAGACTGTGTCTCAAAAAGAAAAAAAAGAAAAAGAAAAATGGGTAGAGCACAAAAATAATCAGACAAGTATCTGAGAAAGCCCAATGGTTACTAACAGACATCTGATTCTATGAGAGCTTATGAGAGAAGTTGATCTCAGCTGGGAGGGGAGGGAGTGCTTCCCACAGGAGGGCTGATCATGCTGAGATCTGAAGCATAGGCAGGAGCTGGCCACTAGAGGAAGGGAGGCTCCAGCCCAGGGCAGAGAAAATGGCCTTTGAAATCTCTGCGATGGGAAGGAAGGAGGCACAGAAGAGGGACTCCCCTCATGGCTGCAGTAGAGAGGGACGGGGAGGTGAGGGGAGGAAAAATCCAGCAGGGCCGTGGAGGATGACTGCCCAGATGGGAAAGGTGGGCCACAGGAGAGACCATGTGAGGGTGGGGGCTGGGAGAAACCCAAGCGAAAGGAAGCAACATGGTCACCAGGGAGAGACAGGAGTCTAGATGGATGTGAACTACAAATCCGTGTTCCACGCTGGTGGCCTCAGACTCAGTATGATGGGTAGAAAAGTAGGAGCTGGGGAAGCCCTGGCCCTACCCCAAAAGGAGAGCTCTGAGAAAAGAACAGACAGAGCAACAAAGGAGACTTATGAGGACCTGGGGTCAGTCCAGTCCTGGCTGAGACTGCCTGCAGGGGCGCCTGGCACAGAGCAAGGCTCATAATGTCTGGGCCACTTGGGGCCAGTTGGGGTACCAAGGTTCGTGGTGCAGAGAACTCTGCCCAGGGCATCCCTGAGTCTTGGGTGGGGGAGGAGGGAAGAGCCTACCTGACTTTATGTGCAGAGAGGAGACGGCCGTGCAGCACTGTGGAGTAACTGCTGGCACAGAAGTACACAGATGTCTGGGAGAGAGCCGCCGACTCCAGCCTGAGTGGGAAATCTTCTGTGTTTAATCTGGAGACATTGTAGCCATTGGGGACTTCTCCTTTGTCAGTGATACCAGCACCAACTGAGTAATGAATCAGCTTCAGCCCCATGCCTGGGTCTTGTCGATACCAGTACATGCAGTCATGGTTCATATCCTGGGCACACTGCAGTGTCATGCTCTGTCCTGTCTTCAGGACCTGGAATTTTGGTGTCTGAGTGACATCAGCATTCCCTGGACCTGCAGAGAGGAACAAAGCTGCTGCTGCACCCACAATGGGAAGGCGCTGGGCCTTGAAATCCACGCAAGGGTCCCTGCCCCGGACCCATCTGCCCACAGGAGAGAAAAGGCTGCACAGCACAGGAGGCCGATGCTTATGGCAGGTGCTACAGGACGGAGGGGTCTTCTGGTTCTGTGTGTTGGTGAAAGGGTACCAGGACTGTCAAGGGAATCATTCTGAGATGTCATTCTCCCTGCCTGGGGCCCAGAGCCTTCCTGTCAGGAGAGGCCACGCCCATTCCCCAGATGGTCAAATTCAAGATAAATGCACCAATGAACAGCTGAGAATGAGAAGGACACATTTGTCAGAATTGAAACAAGTCTCCAAGATTTTCATGACCTTTTGTAAACAGTTTGTAACTCAATGTAAATTTTATTTCTTCAATAATATACTTAATAGTCTGGTGTTAGTTACCTATGTAGTGCTGTAGTCTAGAGTCTTAGGGAAGCTCCTCATATCTTCCTGGTGTTTTTGATTCCTGCGTCCCAAATACTCCTTCAAGTATCCTTTTCTAATTTGCTTAATTGACCATAATCCTGATTAAAATCCTTTGCCTATATTGGTTTTCTCTGTTAGCAAGTTTCCAAATCCCAGGGGCAGGCTCATCAACATTGGAGGAGTCGTTTTGCTCTGTTTCTTGTCAATTCACTGACAGATGGGACTCCTGAGAAACCCAGCTGAGCACCTTCAGCTCCTCCCAGGGCCCTTCATTTCCATGTCTGGGGTGAGACCTCGGCAGGCAGAACCACCTCATGCTGCTGACTGCCCTCTCTGTGTGGATGATGATGACCACCCAGCACTGCCCATGACTTATGGGCACAAAGGTGGCCTGATGCGTGAGGGACTTGGGGAGAGAGGGCCGACCTTAGGGTGAGGAAGAATGCTCTGTTTGTATTTGAGATGTCATGTTTCATAGGGCATATCCCTTTGTGCAGGATTCCTGCCATTAATTTAGTAATGAATAAAATTTACTAATAAATAAAAAGGATCTCTAATAACATGTCTTGTGATTCCTCCAGGGTTTCACAAGGTTTCCCCTGCGGTTTCTGCTGTCTATTTTCTGAGCTCATCATCTCCTAGACCCAGCCAACACCCTTCCCCCAGGTCCCTGTGTCTACTGAACGAAGCAGCAGGGTTTGATTCCTTCTGGCTACCCTCATTTCCGTGGCTGCTTAATTATGGGTGGGGTGGGATTGGGATGGCGGAAGGCAAAACAATGTAAAGGGCATTATTCTTCTTAGGGTTCTGATGCACTCTCAGAACTATATGCTTCGTGGTACTCTTGGCATGTGGATCAACACCCCCGCCCCTTCCTCATCTCTCACCTGGCCACCAACTTAGAGACTCTTAGAGTAGAAAAGGCCTTAAAAATAATCTTGTTTCCATTTCCAGGTGTGCTTTGTAAGGTGGAGTTGTTATTAATATTGAACACAGCTGTTCGTCCTTCATTTCCAAATAAATTACTCCCTCAGGTGTGCATCTGTGCTGAGACCTGAAAATCCATTAGGAGAAGCAGAAGTTTGCATCACAGCTTCACAGCTTCACAGCTTCGAATTTGGAATTTGACATTCCGTATACCCAACTGTCCCTCCCCACTGCCTTTCCTTCCTTCTCTGCTGATTCAAAGAAAATAAGATCCTCCTAATTTTAGAATCCAGAAAGCTTTACCAATTTCTGGCCCATGAGAGTCTCTCTTTGAACTCTGAGTTATTTACTAAGCAAACTTTGACTCCATTGACCGTGCCATTTTTCCCTTCCCCACCAGCCTTTATAAGGTAAAGGAGCCATATAGATGTTCACTTAAACTCAAAAATAAATTATCCTACCTCCCAACTGCTTACAAAGCAAAACTGACGAAAATCAGATGGGATTCTACTTAACATGGTTTTCCTCTACATTTCACGTATAGGAAGTGACCACTTAGTTGCTTCTCCTCCCTCCCTCATGTTAACAACAGCTCCTCACAGAGCTCCCTGGCCTAGTATGTCCACATCAGTGTCTCTGCTACGTCTTGTGATGGGAATAATTTTCTCAAAGCTCAGATCTTCTGATTCCAGGCCACTAACCACTTACCCACTCTAGTACCTGCCCAGTGCCAACACCACGATACTTGTACCTGCTGTGCTTTAGGGTACACAGACTCTCCTAACCCTGGTGTCTGATCTGAAGACAGACCCAGATGGTTCTAGACTTCCCCTCCCTCAAACTCCAGTGACCCCTCTATCAGTTCCATACAGAAGCTAGCTGACTGTCCTTCATCTGGCTCCAACATTTATTAGCTCGGAGACCATGGGCAAGGCCATTCATTACCGTTCCTGGACTTTAGCCTCATTTAGACTCATCTACAAAACAAGACTAACATTCCCCTCAATGCTTTATGAGGATTAACTGAGATACTGTGTAGTCTCTGGTAGGTTTGATAAATGTCTATCCTTTTATCCCTCCCTCATGCAGGAGAAACCAGTGGGGCTCTCATACTTGCTAGGACTATGAGTGATGGAAAAGCTGGAATCATCAACTGGGTGCTGGGGTGAAGAGAACTTGGAAGCCAAAAGAGGCCGTTCAGTCACTTTAGAAAAGATCTAGCAGAATTTAGGAATCAGATAACAGAACACAAGTGTACCTGTCTACCCTCGTTGTGCCATATGAAGCAGCTAATAGTAGTAGCAAGTTAGATCTATATTGAAAAATCTGCAACAATAAAGATCAAGGTATGTTAACAGAAAAGAGTGCATGTGGCAGGTAAAGAGTACAGGTGAACCCATTTTCTGTAGGTGTACTTGGGTAGAAAGGTATGCATGAACACAGAAAAAAGGGGTGAAAAGCAGCATACCAGAGCATTAATATTGGTTACCCATGGAAGGTGGGATTGGATTTGAGAGCATTATTGACATTTTTAATATATATACATATATATATAATTGAATTTGGTTATTAGAAAATCTTAACCACGCGCAAGCTTTAAGTTTATACCTTTCATGAGGCATCAGAATTTGTAGTGTCTAAACGGGCAAAGCACAGAAAGCTTCTGTTTATGAAACCCCCATAAAGGCCCATTTATTTTTTTAATAAACTGAGGATAAAGTGTGCTCCGTAAAAGCGCACAAGCTCCTGGTGAACACAGCCAGTCTCTGACTGCTGAGGAGGGTGAGCATCGGGGTCGATACATTTGATGGTGAGGTCGGTTTGTGTTGATTATGAACTAATAAGGCTTCTACCTCTGAAAGCCTAACACCACGGGGAAGTGGAGGATCTCGCTCCTTGTTCTAGAACAGGATTTGAATAGCCCCCTGATTTGAAAAGGAAGAGAAATGAGCACCCTCCAGTGCCTGCATTTCCAAACTCAGTAAGAGCTTGTTACCAGTTTTACATTTTTCAAGCTTTGGAAATGCTCTTTGTTTCTGATCCAAGTAGCAGTATTATTACGATGTCGATTGTAATGATATTCCAGCATTTATCAACAGCACACAGCTTTCTCAAATACAGCTTTAGCGAGGGGGTGGAAGAAAATGCTGTCCCTAGGGAAGATGTTCTGACTTTGGTCTGTTTAAGGTTCAATTATTTAAAATAGCTAGTCTATTTTTGGTCTTTCCTGCCTAAAGAGATAAAACTGCATTCATCTTTAAAGCATAGAAACAAATAATTCTTGCAAAAGTAGGACTTCGGTCTTTCCGTGGAGCATCCCTAGTGATTGTATATTTGATTATTTCTACCCAGAATGACTCTCACAATTCTTCAGAGACTAACACACAGCCCTGCTCTGAAAATGGAGCCTCTGCCTCACAGTCAGCCTTTCCTGTCTGGGAAAAGAAAGGAACAAGCAAAGGTCTCTGCTCAGCGCCCTGCACCAAAATCATGTGTGGTCTGGAGGAAGCTGGTTACCATGAGCTGTGTGTCTCTGGTGTTGCCAACCAATTCATGGAAATGGACACCAATGACATAGTTCAGTGTATCAGGCACCATGGCCTCAAAGCCACCCACAGAGATATTTGGGCCTTGGGAAAACTCTTCCTAAGAGAATGGAAAAGCCATTTGTTTTCTTCTCCATAACCTGTTTTTTCTTGTTTTGTTTTGTTTTTGAGACGGAGTCTCACTGTCCCCCAGGCTGGAGTGCACTGTTGCAATTTTGGCTCACTATGAGCTCCACCTCGTGGGTTCATGCCATTCTCCTGTCTCAGCCTCCTGGGTAGCTGGGAATACAGGCGCCCGCCACCTCGCCCGGCTAATTTAGTTTTTTTTTTTTTTTTTCCGCAGGGATGGAGTTTCATCGTGTTAGCCAGGATGTTCTCAATCTCCTGACCTCGTGGCCCGCCTGCCTTGCCCTCCCAAAGTATTGGGATTACAGGTGTGAGCCCCTGCACCCGGCCTCCATCACCTTTTAATGCCAGTATTTAACATTATATTTCAGATCACTCTGCCAATGATTAGGTGCCCTGTGTCTGTGAGACTCTGAAATCCAAGACACCTGTGAGGGAAGGAGATTGAAGAAGGAAACAGGCCAGGAGGGTGATGGGCCTCCTGATAGGAAGTTCAGTCGTGCAGAAAGGCTTGGAATCCAGTGACTCATCCATGACAGGGATTTCTCATGTTTCCAGGACTCATTAGATCCTAGGAGATGAAGGGATAGAGATTCCCATTTAATGCGTCCAGACTTCTGAAACAATCTAAGAGGGAACCCAGAGGGCCTTTCACTATCCATTCTTTATTTTTTCAAGATTGGCCACTGGCACCTGGAACTGCTGTTGGTATTGACAATAAAATGGGGAACAAAATATGCACAATTTCTGAAATGATGAGTTTTACAGTCTAGAGCGCAAGGGAAGTATCCATTAGTCACCCAAAGTCATGGAAAATGACAATGGTGTTAAATCTATGAATACTAATACATATTATAAGCTGTGAGCATTTATAATAAGGAGGTGGAGCCTAGAAAAACTGTTGATGGAGTGTCTTCCTAAAGATGGTGGTAATAAAACTGAGATTTGGAGCCAGAACAAAAAAGAAGAGACTTGTGTTGACCCAGAGGATACAGCGTGGAGTGGAAAGGCCTTTGGTGGGAGGAGCACAACGCATGAGAAATGGCCTGAACTGACCCTTCTAAGGTTGACTGGAGATAAGGGTGCAGAGTAAGGGAGAGGACAGCCGGGAGCAGACATCACATGGAGGAGGCTGAGGACTGACATGAGCATGGTGTGGGAAAGATGGAGTTGTGAAGGCCGACAAGGAAAAGAATGTACCTGTGTTGTGAATACTGTCTGCAATATACAATTTCAAATGAACTTTCCTTTCTGAGAGCAACTGAGGAAGACTCCTATGGGACATTATCCACTGCCCAAATCATGGTCTTGTGAAGACAAGGCCACCTATATCTTCCACTGAACTTTGTGTGCAGAGGAAGGTGGCTGTGGGGTGACTTCTGGTGCAAGAGGGCACAGAGGTCTGGGAGAGGCTGTCTGACACCAAGGCCATGTATTTGGCTTTGAGAGAAAGGCACAGACCCTCAGGGATTTCTCTGTAGTGAGTGCTGGGATGGATCAGCTGTATACCAGTTTCAGCGCCTATTAACACCTACACATGTAGTCATAGATGGCAGTCTCAGGCATCTCTGTGCCACTTCATGTCCTGCATTTCTTCTCTGGTATTTTGGGATCTGGTTGTCACAGCTTCTGTGAAGTCTATCATAGAAGGAAGTTGAGTGCCCAAGGAGGGACCCAATAATGTAGACCTGAGGTAAAGGCTTAGGCTAGGATGTGGTGAGCCAAGGAAAAGGCTTTAGGCGACTCGCCTGCCCCCAGGAGGCAAAAGGCCACACCACTGAGGAGTCTGGTGGTCACAGCAAGGTCACAGAAAAATGGGGAAATTGTGGGGAGGTTTTTAAGGTTGTGTTTTGGGAACATAAATCCTGGATGTCAGTAGAGTTAACTGATGATGCCACTGCCCCTGCCAGCCAGTGACTCTGCCCCCTGCCTGCTCTTCCTCCCTCTACCTGCTACCCAACCTACAGTCCAGTCGTAAACCTTCACCCATGTGTTCTCTGCTCCTGGCTGCCTTTCTTCTATAAGACAACAGACTGACAAGGGTTATGATCATTTGCCCTCCACCTCCCTCGCCACCATCAGCTCAGGGTGTCCACTTTAGGGCTCTTTTTAACAGGTTATTGCTTCTTCACTGAACATATATGCTTCCCTCCCATTCCTAGGTCTCTATCTTGTTTCTCACATGAGATCTATTTCAGGTGCATTTATTCTTAGTGGTGAAAATCCAAACTTAAATTTTAGTAGAATAAATTGAGAAAAATATGTTTAGCCATTTTATGAGACAGCAGTTTTTGTCTACACACAAACAAAATTGTTTTTCATTTTGTTGCATTAAATTAAACTGTTGTGCATCAAAAAACACCATAAAAATGAAAATGTAAGCTGCAGACGGGGGACAGACATGGGGAATGCATATAAATGAATTTTTTTAAATGTGAAATTTAAGCTTCCTCAAAGTTGCTAATGAAGAGGCCTCAGTAGTGACTCCTTAAGACATCTGAGCCTCTACTATGGCCCTGGTGGTCATGAGGGCAGTGTGAGGGCTCTGACTTACTGACTAGGAAACAGAAGGTAATGATGGAGCAGAGGGATAGGTGGAAAATGTATGGACTAGTTTGTTTCCTACTTCTGATCCTTACAAGCCAGGAGACACTGGGGAAAATGACTCAATGTCCCTGAGCCTCCCATCTGTAAAGGAAGAATAAGAATGTTTGATGTGCATGACTGTTGAAAAGCTTTAAGCTACATAACAAATACAAAGAATCAAGCACACATCTAGGGCTCAGCAGTCACTCTTGTTCTGAAGTTACCCAGGAAGTGATAAGCTGCAAGAGGATGCAGCAGAGAAGCGGACGCACTCAGGATACAGGAAACCTGGACGCTGTTAGTTGGGAGAGCTCTGCACTCAGTAGGACAGAAGACATGCCTTCCAAACAACTAAAAGCTTCCCTTGAAGGAGTGAAACCTGGGTGGGGCCTGTAGCTCTCAAGTCAAAGCTAAGGCAGGAAGTTTACATACAGAATGTCAGTGACTCTACCAGGCTGTGCCAAGCTGCTGGCGCAGAGATACAGGGCCGAGTCCCCCAGCAACAAGGCGCTCACATTCAGCTCAGAGCTATAGTTAGGGAACTGGTGACCTGAGAATCGATCAGGGAAGTTGCCTCTTCCTCTCTCTTCCTTCTCATAATACTGAAAGATAAATTGGGGCCCCTGACCCAGGGCCTGTTGGTACCAGGACACACTGCTGTGCCCAGAGATAGGACAGCATCTCAGAGTCACTTGCTGTCCTCTTGTTTTAATCAGGTGTGTGGGACTTTGGGTGACTCCAGTGTCCACTGGGCCTGTGGGAAAAGTAGATGGAGGATGAGCTCAGGCGACAGCCTGGAGGCCCTCCCCAAGTTAAAGTGGAGGACACAGGGGTGGGAAAGCTGAGAATGGGGCTGCTGTCCAGTGCACAGGACTCACCTCCTCCCAGTAGACAAAGCAGCGCCCAGCAGAGGAGCCCGGGGCCCATGGCCCAGTGGGGCAGGCAGCACTGCACCTGATGCAGGGCTTGGTCCTCCTGGGGAAGAGCTGAGTGAGTTCTGGGCCTTAATTTTCCTGAGGGGAGGGGCATCCTGTGATGTCACTGTCCTGTGTCCTCCCCATGCAGGCTTCCTTAGGTCTAGTGCTACACAGACCCTGGACTCTACCTGTCCTGCAGAACTGGAGGGATGGGTGAAGGCAGAAGCTTCTGTGGTGACACAGTTGCTCCTCTGTCTACACTGCCCCAGCTCACAGGCTGCCCCATTGCCCTCTCACCCTCCTCCACCTAGTACTGCAGTGCTCCATGCTGGAGCTCACACACCTGCCCATCAGCAGAGGGTGAGGAGCCTGTGATTAAACCTCAGGTTCCAGCTCTTCCTGACTGTCCTCACATCATCTCTCTGATGCTAGATTCACACCAATGTTTCTTATCATATTTTCCTGTCCCAGGCAACATTCCCAGCCCCTTTCCTGAGTGGCCAGCGGTGCAGAGTCCCCAAGATTTAGTCCATCTGATCAGATGCAAAGCAGACCTGGGTTGTCTGTAAATTATCAAGAGTACAGTTTCCCCAGAAATTATTCTAGGGCCTCATCAGCTCACAGCACAGACCTACCCAGCTTTGGACTCAGCACCCTCAAGGCCATCCTATATGTAGTGCTCTGGACAGTTTATGTTATTACCTCCAGATCCACCGTGCCTTCAGAAGCTGACCCCAGTGTATCGTGTTAACTGGCTCCTCTTTTCTCTAACTCCAGAGTGAGTTTGGCTTATGGGAGACAGGACAGCAGAGGGCGGTAGTGTTGCCATGTGTGCTGCTTTGCAAAATCTATTCCCTTGGCTCCTTTCTAGCTGGGTTAAAATTCCTGGTGCCTGAAAGTAGTCACACAGTAGCCTGAATGCTTAGCCGCTTAGATATTTCTTGCAGCAGATATCCTAGCTAATGGCTCATAATTATTTTATTCCATAAAGTCCTAGAACAGGACACAATTTTGCCAAGGTTTTTGCTACTTACAACAAGGATAACATTTACTTCAATTTCTGATACTTTGTTCCTCATTTCCCCCTGAGCCTTCACCAGAATTATCCTTAATGCTCTGGTTCAGCAATCAAGTCTTTTCTAGTCTGCTTCTCCAAATTCTTCCAACCTCTATCCATTACCCACTTGCCATTAACCAAAGCTGCTTCTACAATTTCAGGTACTTGTTATAGCAACAGCATCACTCTCAGTACCATGTTTTCTTTCAATCTCTTTCCTACTGCTATAGAGAAATGCCACAGACTGGGTAATTTATAAGGACAAGAGATTTATTTGGCTTATAGATCTGGAGACTGGGAAGTCCAAGATCAAAGGGTCATAACTGATGAGGGCCTCCTGCTGTTATCCAAGGCAGAAGGAAGGGGAAGAAAGCACCGAAGTCAGAGGAAATGACTGAATTCATCCTTTTTATCAGAAGACCATTCCCAAGACCACGAATTCGCTCCCACAGTAAGGGCACTGATCTCTTTCTGAGGGCAGATCCCTCATGACCTTGTCATAACTGTCCCACCTCCCAATACCATTACATTGACAAATTTCAACATGAGCTTTTGTGGGGACAGGCAAGCATTGCACACACATCTACACTGTGAGTCAGTATTTCCACTCTTAATCTACACCTAAAAGAAAATTTTAAAAAAAGAATGCGTATATCCACAAGAAAGAATTCCACAAGAATATTCACAACAACTTTATTCGTAATAGTTGAAGACGGGAGTAACATGGATATCCATCAACAGGAGCATGGATCAACAAGTTGTTGTATTTTTATGCCATGGAAAATTAGTCATAAGAAAAAATGACCTACTGATACAACAATATGAATACACTTCAGAAATACTAACTTTGGAGGAACTCAATAAAAATGTTATATGATTCCATTTATATGGAGTTTAGGAATAGACCAAGCTAGTCAATGGTGATAAAAATACGAAAAGTTTTGGCCAGGTGCTGTGGCTCATGCCTGTAATCCCAGAACTTTGGGAGGCTGAGGCAGGTGGATCATGAGGTCTGGAGATTGAGACCATCCTGGCTAACACGGTGAAACCCCGTCTCTACTAAAAATACAAAAATTAGCTGGGCGTGGTGGCGGACGCCTGTAGTCCCAGCTACTCTGGAGGCTGAGGCAGGAGAATGGCATGAACCTGGGAGGCAGAGCTTGCAGTGAGCTGAGATCACACCACTGCACTCCAGCCTGGGTGACAGACTGAGACTCTGTCTCAAAATAAATAAATAAATAAATAAATAAGGTAAGTTTTTATCTCTGGGAGAGAAATTGATTGGAAAGGAGCATGACCTCCCTTTCCTGCATGACGGAATTTATTTTATAATCATTTCAGTTGCTGTGCACTGGCACATGCTTTTGTCAAAATGTACCAGGATGTCCTTGTATTAATATTTCTGTTTTACTCTCTATTAATTATACCTTAAATAAAATTATTACTAAAAAGTAAACAGCTAAATTGCATAAAATATGGGAGTCATTTACAAATGTAGGCTTGTATTCTGTACAGCCCAATTTAAAAATGAATCACACAAAAACAAGAAAAGACAGGAACACACATACCTGTGTAAATTATGGAGAATATGAGAAGTGCTCGTTGACTGAAGTGGCAACACTGAAATTTGGCATCAAAATAAGCTCAACTGATGCGTCGGCTGAAAAACAACTGGGGATCAATATCAAGGAAAGTTATAGACAAACAAAAGCGTTTTACAATATCTTTATATGCTATTGAAAGCATTCTGAGAACCAAGAGCTGCTATACATTTCATAACTTGGGAAACTGGGCATTTATCACTCTCACAACTGAGACTTCCCTTTCATTTTGGCTTTCAATAGATGGGCCGGTTGGTGAATTGATTTTTTTTTGCCAAGCAAGAGGCCTGTTCCCCGCTTTGTGAGTGGGGTCCTGGGTGACCCGGGCCTCCCTCTTTGGCGGCCTCACAGAGGGGAGTTGGGCACAACACAGACATGTGGGGATCCCTGCACGTGGGGTTTGCACTCCCTGTAAAGTCCAGCTATGGACCTCACAGTCCCGCAGTTAATGGATCCCAGCTAAAGAAACCTTGCCTCTAGGTGTCCGCTTTACCTGTTAGTGCCAAGGAGGGATACAGGCTGGAGAAAAATAAAATGTTTGCTCAGTATTATTCTGTACTATATTACAAGAAAATCAGTTGAGGAGTTCATGGATTTTCATCCAAGCCAAAGTCAAGATAATAGCTGAATTCATTCCTTAATCTACACTGAGAGGACTCAAACACTGTTCTATGCCCACAAATACTTACTAGAGACTTAATTTATAGTCTCTTTGCGATAATTTTACTAGTAGATTATCTTCACGTCTAACAGCGCGGTTTGGTGCATCTACTAACGGTTTGGTGCATCTACTAACATTGCCTTTCAGTAGTTTGTTTACTTAGGTGTTTTAGAACTTGTTATCAATATTTTTTTTTCTGCAGAGAACACGTGCCTGGTGTCCAGTGGAATCTCAGCCAAGGTGATGTTATCAGTATGACTTATAAACTCGCAGAATCCCAGATCACTCAAGCAGGTTAAAGCTGTTGCCTGGCCAGACCTGCAGGGAAGATAAGGTGCAGCAGAGACGCACTGGGCTCAGGGTACAGCCCACCCTCGCTTTTCCCTATTCTGCTGAGGCAGTTGCTCCTCTGCACCTGCATCAAGGCTACCAGGCCAAAATTCCTCAACTGTAGATCTCATTAAAGATTAGAGGGACTTCCCCAGTCTTGCATAGCTGTAGGTAGCCTAGCCTAGCAATAACTGAAAACTGCTGCAACATCTGCATAACATGGGATCCAAGCCCTAATTTTTCTTAACCCTTTCCCTCTTAAGCGCTCTCCCGGGCTCCCCAGGGCCCTTTAGATCCCAGTGGACCACAGTGCCATCTTGTGGCCAGTAAGTGAAGTTTCATCATTATTTCTTCTCAATGGCCCAAGGAATGCTGGGAAGTGTCTGCAGAGTGAGCTGGGAGAATATTCCAGAAGTTCCATCCAGCAGGTTTTATGAGCGGCTTCCCTAAACCCTAATTCCAACATTAGTTCTAACCCAGACTATTGTTTTGAGTTACCAAGCTTAATATCTCACCTCATTCTGAATAACACTTATCATATAGCTCCAGTTATAGACTTTTTCTCCCTTAATACTACCATCTAAAGAAAGAGGAATGAAAGGAAATAATATTTGGCTTAAAATAGGAAGAAAACACAGACGTTGAAGTATAAAGAGATTATTTCATCTGAATCACTAAAAATAAACAAAAATGTCCTCCAAAAATGACAATGTTACCCCAAAAGCATAGATCACCAAAAGGTGAAGTCAAATGTTTCTTAATAAAAAGTAAAATTGAATTATATAAAAAGAGACTTCCTACAAGGCAATAAGCAATGGTGGCAGGAGCAGTACCTAATGCAGAAAATAAAGATGGATATAACCAAGATTAGCAAAGGGGTTGCTACAGGAACTGATCAGCTTGTACAATGCGCGTCCACTAATCTGAGCAAAAAAACAAGGAAAAGATGATTCTGGCCGAGGCAGAGGAGCAGTGGGAGACAAGGACACGCTGGTGCAAAATAGTGTAATAAGGAAGCCAATCAGCCAGGGGACTGTGGATTACATGACTTTGCTTTCTCCTGTCTCCTGTGACAGCTGAACTGGGCCATTTTCCTTTCCAAGGCTTTGCTGCTGCACCCTGAGTTAGATGCCCCTGGGATTTGCTCCTCCTCAGCTTCCCATGGGTGAACTCCCTCTCCCTCCTTGTTCAGCACGGTCTGAAGGAGAGGTCATCTCTCCCTCCCCTTCAATCCCACAGTATTAGGGATTGGCACAGACTTCTTAATTGTATCGACCTCTCTCATGGCATGCTCACATGCCCCCTAACTGTGCCTTTTCATTTCCACTAGACTGAAAGTTAGATGTGGGCAATGAAACGTAACACCTTTATCATAGGATGCAGAAGTGACTGCCTTCAAAATTCTTGCTGGTTTTTTCACTGCCTTGGGTTATAGGTGAACAGGAAAAAAATGCACAATTTCTTAACGTGACTTAACCACAAAAATCTTTCCAAGTGCCAAAAACAATATAACTACCAAGGGATTGCTCTCCTCATTGGTGAGATGGCAAAATAAAACAACAAAGAAAATTTTGTCAAATATTTTAAAGGAGACCCAGAATTCCAGTCCCTCTTATACAAACATTATTTTACGGTCTCCTTCTAACTAAGAGACAGGCAGAGCCATTCCTGTGCCCTGCACCTGGCAGGAAAGCCCTGCTGGAGTCTGTGGGGAGCTGGCGAGGATGAACCTTGGTGACTCTGCCCCCAGAGCAGGGATTCTCAGGGAGCTCTGGACAACTTCCAGGGACTGAGATGGAGAGTGGCCATACTTAGTCTTCGAGAGGAGAATAGTTATGTTGTGATCCTTCTGATCTCTCAGCCTAAAGTAAAAGCAGAGTCATTCCTAACTGGTGTGGACCTGCTTAGTTTCCAAAGCAAAATAGTCCTTATTATAATGCCTCTCATTGCCACAGAAGAATAGCGGGGCTGTACGTGGTTCATAACCTAGAGTTGCTACTTGGCCTTCTCTGTTCCCAATGACTCCAGCATCTGAATATTCCATGTGAGGAAAGATAATTTGTGTATAATGAACTGGTTCAGTGATACCATTAATTACATTAAAAATACATGCCATGTTCCAGACTGGCATGCTTGTAGGAAACACAGAGCTAAAGAGCAAGAGAATTTGGGAGTTGAATAGAAATAGGAAAAATTGAGGAGCACTTAGATGATGGCTTCTAAGAACAAGAGTAGAGGGGAGGTGAATTTAGTGCCCTTTTGGCCCCACAAGACATGGCATAACAGGGACATCAGAAAATACTCCAGTGATGGGCTGCTAAACTGGGTGTCTGTGAAGGTGGGGGCATGGCTGGTAGCATTTCCTAATTTTGGTTGTCCCAGCATCCCCACCATTGCAGACTTCAATCTCCCAGCATGGCTTCACTGAATAGGGAGCTGTGACAGTTATGCCTATTCGGTTCTTCTGAGTCATACAAGTTGACTCCAGCACATCCCTAGACTCAAGAGCAAAGCTTTCAAAGTTCTTCAATGCTTCCTACTCAACACACTAAAAATGAGGCCACAGCAACTATAGCACACCTGATTATTTTCATGATAGGATCAGAGTGTGTGATCCTGGGTCTTGGAATGGACAAAGGGACGTTTGTGCAGAGAAATGGTCTCTGAGTCCTCTGAAGCAGCCAAGATCACAGAGCAAAGAATTGTGCTGGTTGGTTGGCAGCGGCTTGCCTTTTACTTGAAGTAATTGCAATGAAATGTTTCTCCTACTTACCGTAAGACAACAGAATGATTCCTTTAGAGTAGAAACCCTATTCCTTCCTATTTGTTCATTAGTAACGTCTGCTCCTTGCTCCTCTTGCATATTCATTCTCAGTATAAATTGGAAGCCCTGCTTGCTTTTGTAACATGTTCTTGCAGCACCGTTTAGAACTGTGGACAGTGTTCTGTTCAGCCTTAGTGTCAGAGCTTGTCCACTGTTAGGACCAGGTGTCTCAGGAGTCACATGGAGGAAGGTGGCAGAGGTTAGAGAAAAGGTCTAGGAAGACAGGGAATTCCAATCTGTGCCCTGGCCTTACTCAGTCCCAGAAGAGACAGGGCACCTGAGCAAGGAGGGATTTCATGATGGCACAATAAAGATGGGTCCAGAGAAACTCCCTCCCGGAGACCATCATTCTTTGGGGAAAGAAATTTGGTGTCTGTACCACCACAATTTCTGGTCAGTGAATTTGGAAGGACTACGATGCCCTACCTAGATATGAAAGTCTCAGGGCCCCTCTTTCATGGCTGCATCTGGGACACTGAGTCCCACACTTGGAGAAGTGGTCTGATGTCGAGGACTCTCAGGAATCCATGATCCGTAATCACATCAGCTCTGACCAGTGCATTCGATTTCATAGATACAAACTGCAGCATCACCCACAGACAGGTGGAAGATTCTATGGCAATATAATCATTGTACTTCTATTTATAACAAGTACTATATAACAATTTATAATATGATAAATAAAATAAAAAGGAATAGGATCAATATTATAAATAAAACACTTATTGAGTTAAAGACCTCAGGAAAATTATTTCAAATCAAGTGAGTTGGACAGCAGTGAAAATACTCAGAGTCTAGAAACTAGATTTCCTGAGCGAGTCAAGGTGAACCAGCAGCAGTGGTGAATGCATGCTTCTGTCTATCAGGACAGCAGCAATGGCAAATGGAAACAAAATAAAGGATACAGGTGGCTTAAAGTAGGCAGAAGAAATGAAGTCATATTGTTATCATGATTGTATTTATCAAGTAAGGATCACAAAAGTTGCAAAGACCTTTACTTCAAATAGGAAGAGAGGTTTGATATTTTGTTGCAGAAACTTCCAAGGTGACAGGGATAGAAGAGGCTTCAGAAGAAAGATCTTCCTGGGGATGTAGCCTCAGACCTTCCAAATGCCAGATGCCCCAACATATGAAGAAGAAGCATGTTTCCTGCCCTTGTCAACCTCATGTATGTGGGTAACACAGCAGCCTCCAATACCTTTAGAAGGTGTACGTCTGCCCTGAAGGCCAAGGCTAAGACACCCACTGTTTACTTGAAGAAGTGAGCTGGCTCCAAGGACTCCTAGAGTGCAGTGGGCCCTGATTGTTTTCACCACCTACATTTGCGGTCACTGTGTTTCAAGAATGAATCTGTGGTCTCTTTCTACCCAAAGGACAGCCGATGTCCAAATCTACTTCTTTCCCATGAAATGTGAGGATTAAAGAGAGGCCTCTGCTAAGGGTCTCTAGTAGCTGCAAGGAGAGAGAAGGACGAGGTTTGTGAACAGGAAGGAGGTGACTGTGCCACGCTGTGGCTAAGCTGCTGGCACAGAGATACACGGCCGAGTCCCCCTGCTCTGTGCGCTGGATCTTCAGAGTGGAGACGGATCCCTCAGTCCTCTCTGCAGAGAAGCGATCATTGGGCAGCCCTGATTTGTCTAGTTGAGCATCATTCTGGAAGTAAGTCAGAAACTCTGGGCCCTGCCCCGGGGCCTGTTGGTACCAGTAAAGGTACTCATGACCCGAAATTGGATCACACCTGAGAGTTACATCCTGTCCCCTCTTTGTGACTCTGTATCTTGGGGACTGTGAGACTCCAGCACCTGTGTGATCTGTGGAAGTAGAATTTGGCAACAGAATAAGGAAAACATTTGTAGTCATCACACACACACGCACACACATGCACACACACACACACGCGCACACACACACACACGCCTACACACAGCAAATAAATGAAACTACTTGGTGTTCTGAGGACTCACCTGTCCCTAGGAAACCCAGGACCACCCAGCAGAGGAGCCTGGTGCCCATGGCAGGTCACACCAGGACGGGGGCGTTACCAGATCAGTGTCACTGTGAGCAGGAGCAGAGGATGACGGAAGTCCTTGTCCCCACAGGGCAGTTCCCACAGTGACATCACTTCCTCTCTCAATCCCCAGGACATCAGGGTCACAACATTTATATTAAAACACACTTGGGTGAGGCTTCAAATATTTATAACCTTCTTTTTTAACATCAATGCATGGCTCATCGCTTTGGCCTCCAGAGCTGTCTGGACCCAGAGGCCTCACACTGCATCTCTGAGTTCATCTTCTCATCCCACAGCTGCTCTTCTGTCTGCTGGGCACGTCCCGTAGGATGCACCAACAGCATCCCCTAACATAGGGCACAAAGGGGTGAGCTCATTGTCTTTCCTGCAAGTCAAGGTCTCCTGTGCCATCCACATTCATGACCCAGCCTCCCTCATTCCTCCAGTCACACGTGCCCAACGGGACTGTTCCATCGCATGGGTTCCCTCAAGAACTGCCCTCATGCCTTTCTTCTGGGATCACTTCCCACCTTTGTTAACTGTAATTCAGAAAAGGTACCTTGATAGAAACTCACAGCGGTCTTTTTTCATATTCCACTTAAATAAGTATTTTCAATCAATGTTACCTTAAAGGAAGGAGAATGACAATTGAGCTAATTGTTATTTTTAACCACTATCTTGACTTACTCTTGTTCTCCATCTATTCTTATGGGAGGTATTTCTCTTTTCTTTCTGATTGCTTTCAAAGTCTTCCCTTTGTATCTCATGTTCTACAATTTCCCTATGACTTGACTATTTGTCTTACTTGAGATTCATTTTGATTCTGGAAACTCTGAATTTGGGTCCTTAAACACCTCTAAAGAATTGTCAGCTAACATCTCATAAATCTCACCTCATAACATTCCACCTATTTTATCTGTTTGGAACTGCAATCATATGCAATTCAAAATGGGAAATAATGAAAAATATGCATATTCTAATATATGGGAAATATCCATTTTTTTCTTCCCTGTTCTTATTGTCTTTCATATTTCACTTTTAATTTTCTGTGCTGCATTCCAGATCACTCCTGCAGATCCATCTTTGACATCACTAAAAATCTCTTTAGGAGGAGCTGATCAACTGTTTGACTTTCCATTTTGTTTTCAGTGATTGTATGAGGCATTTCTAGATATATTATTTGACAATTTTTATGAAAGTTACTTGATGGTTTCAGACATTCTCTTTTTTCTTGTTTCAGTTTCCCCTAGTGTTCATTTAAATGTAGCTCTCCAAACTTTCATATCTTATAATGCCAAAATTTACAGTCTTCAGGTTTGCACTTCAAACATTTGTTGTTTGTGTTCATGTTTCCTCATGGCTATGTCCTAATATTCTTCTTACTGGGAATCTGTTTGTTTGATGGTCGTCTGTGGCATTCCAGAGAGGACCGGACTGAGAGTGAACAACACCAAGAGTCTGTCATGTTTACAGGCATCTCCAGGCTAACTCGCAAAGGTACGGGCCCAAGAACTGTCTGCTGCACTCCGGGCTGCCAAATACACCCACAACGTAGGTTGGTAGGGTCAGAAATGCTCTCTGGGAAGTCCCAAGTAAAGATTTAGAATAGAATTCAAATTTTCTGATTCTTTTTAGAAAAACTCTCTTCATAAATAAATCCCATTAAGCCATGTAGTCATCATGACATTTTCTTCCAAGGGATATTACATATATATATATACACACACACACACACACATGCATCTCTGTGTATGTATACATTTGTATGTATGTGTGTGCACATATATATACATACACACATATATACACATAGATCTTAAATATAAAAATGGCCAAACCTATGGATATCCCTACTTCTTTCCTTTTTTTTCTGAAATCCAAAACTTCAAAAAATAACTTAGATATTGGAGATATTGGAATTATATTATATTTGCAGACTTCAGACTCTTTCTTTTTTTTTTTTTTTTTTAGACAGAATCTTGTTATGTTGTCCAGGTTGGAGTGCACTGTCGTAATCTTGGTTCATGTTAACCTCCACCTCCCAGGTTCAAGCAATTCTCCTGGCTCAGCCTCCCAAGTAGCTGGGACTACAGGTGCCGCCACCACGCCTGGCTAATTTTTTTGTATTTTTAGTAGAGATAGGGTTTCACCATATTGGCCAGGTGGACCTTGTGATCAGCCTGCCTCGGCCTCCCAAAGTGCTGGGATTACAGGCATGAGCCACCACACCCGGCCTGACTTCACACTCTTTCAAATTTAAAAGCATAACTTATTTCAAACTGGAAATTCCCATACAAACTGACAAATGAGCTTGAAGAAGCAAACGCTCTTATGCTTCCTCAATGGGAGAATACTAGTCTATAAACCCATAGAAAACCATCTCTGGCATAGTGTGACTTATTAACGCCCATCTATTCTGTGCCCAGGACACTGGCAACTTCAATATGAAAAATACTAGGGCCTAAATTTCTAGCATCAAAGATTTGTTTTACCATTGTCCAATTTAAGACACTGATGGAAGAAAAGTACTCAGTTTACTGTTTAGGTCCAACTTATACAAAGTAAAATGAATATCCCTTACTCTGAAATCATATGTTCTTCTCTGAGTAAATTAAAAGGTGACATAAATCGTCAATTAAGCCTACTGGGCTAGACTGGGCCAGGAGAAGACAGAGCTTTTTTCTGGAAAGGCTAAGTTTCCAAGGCTAGTCAATATGGTTCAGGAAGGAGGCTGTTACGCGAAGATTTTTCCTTGTTAGAAGATGCTGGGATGTGTGATATCCTGCGTACTCGGCTGATCTGGGGAGAAGGGTAGTTAGGTGTGTAATATGAAGGACCAAATGTCATCAGCAGGATTGTCCTGTGAAAATGTCTTTCATCATCTGAGACATGTTTTGGGCTCTTTGGCCCTCTCTGCTCTGTCCTGTTTGGGCGCCAGGTCTCTACATGGAGAGAAGGCATCTCTACTGAAACTAGGCCTCATAATTCCTAAGCCTCATAAAATTTAGAAAGCTTGGCCATCATGAAACTTAAACCCCAGATGGCCACGGATAGCCCCCCGATGTTCCCAGAACCCAAACAGAAAGACAATTCCGGGAAATAGCCTCATGGGGTCCCACCCTGATAGCCTCATGGGGTCCCACCCTGACTCAATGTCCCCGATGTTCCTGGAATCAGCAATTCCAGGAAAGAACCTCCTAAGGTCCCGCCCCAACCAATCGGAACAAGATACCTTGCTCAGGCCATAGACAGACCCAATTACCACGCGCCTAAAGCTTTGTTTGAATTTCGCGCCCTAAGCTGTGTTTGAACTTGTGTTTGCCTATATAAACAACCTGTAACAAGCACTCGGGGTCCCAGGGCCAACTTAGAGCTTGGGACCCTAGCGCACTAGTAATAAATAACTCTCTGCTGTGAATCTCGTGTCGGTGATCCTTCGCGGCGACCCCTGCCCAGGAGGGAATCGACAGTTCGGTTCCAACACTACCACACAGTATTCTTTCCGTCTTCACAGAAATGCAGGGCAATTTCTGCAGATCTGAGGATTTCACTTTGGGTTTGGCATCAAATCTTTGAGCTGCTCAGCTACAAATTCATGAAGCACATTTCTCATACTGCAGAGCTCAAAGGGAGACCAGAGCATGAAGGGGTGGCCTGCCCCTCCACACCTGTGGGTGTTTCTCGTTAGGTGGAAGGAGAGACTTGAGAAAAGAAATGAGACACAGAGACAAAGTATAGAGAAAGAAAAAGTGGGCCCAGGGGACCGGCACTCAGCATACAGAGGACCCTCGCCGGCACCGGTCTCTGAGTTCCCTCAGTATTTATTGATCATTATCTTTACCATCTTAGAAAAGGGAAGTGGCAGGATAATAGGATCATAGTAGAGAGAAGGTCAGCAGTAAGACATATGAATAAAGATCTCTGTGACATGAATATGTTTAAGAAAAGTGCTGTACCTTGATATGCATATGCAAGCATCTCCATAAACGTTTTTAGTGCATAAAGAGCAGCATTGCAGCTAGCACGTCCCACCTTCAGTCCTAAGGCGGTTTTCTCCCATCTCAGTAAATAGAACATACAATCGGGTTTTACACCAAGATGTTCCATTGCCCAGGGATGGGCAGGAGACAGATGCTTTTCTCTATCTCAACTGACAAATGAGCTTGAAGAAACAAAGGCTCTTATATTAATCCTCCTCAGCACAGACCCTTCACAGGTGTCAGGCTGGGGGACGATCAGGTCTTTCCCTTCCCATGAGGCCATGTTTCAGAGTGTCGCGTGGGGAGAAACCTTGGACAATACCTAGCTTTCCTAGGCAGAGGTCCCTGTGACCTTCCACAGTGTATGTGTCCCTGGGTACTTAAGAGAATGGTGATGACTTTTCACAAGCATACTGCCTTCAGGCACTTGTTTACCAAAGCACACCCTGCATAGCCCCAAATCCATTAAACCTTGAGTCACCACAGTACATGTCTCTTGCAAGGACAGGGTTGGGGGTAGGGTTACAGATTAACAGCATCTCAAATGCAGAACAAAATGGAATCTCTTATGTCTACTTCTTTCTATATAGACACAGTAACAGTCTGATCTCTCTTTCTTTTCCCCACAGGAGCACTTGCTTCACTTATAAAAGAAATGGGTCCAGGAAGGCAACAAGAGATGAGATTCCCTCCCGCTGTCTCCACAGATCACTGCACTGTGTCCAGGGCTTTGATGTCCTTGCAACTCCATCAGGAGGGAAGCTCAGGAAAGAGATAGAAGGAGATCGAGCCTGAAAGGAATGAGGCACATCCCCCATATATCTCCCAACTTCCTGAGCCCAGCACAAACACATTCCTCCATATTTCTCTCAAACTTCAGAAAAACACCACCTAGGAAATCCCCGATAAGGACACAGCGGGAACCAATAAAAAATGCTAAATGTGCTGTAACCGAGAGAATTACCTTGTTCCCCTGTAACTTTACATATCCTGTTTACATCGGGCTATAAAAAGCAAGCACTCGCATTGTTCGGGGCCCTCTTGTACGCTGTGGAATGGAGGGACCAAGTTCGAACTTGCAGTAAAGATCCTTGCCGCTTGGCTTTGACTCTGGACTCTGGTGGTCTTCTTTAGGGAACAAACGGTCTGGGCATAACAAGCCCTGCCTCTAAGTGGAGGGAGACTTTAGGCACAGGATTAAAGAAAATTTAGTAGCTAGTGTCTGGAACATCTACATATAAATTGTGTCCACATTCACCTAGGCAGCGCAGGTGTCCCCCGGAGAGGTGTCCAGGGACTGTGGAAGGTTGAGACAGTTTGTGATCAGATGCCTCAGTCTGGGAGAATCCATCCTGTGGTGCATTGTATTAAGTCAATTTTGCAAAGGCAAAATAAGAAGGCCATTTCTCTAATCATTCTGGGTTAGAGATGGTCAAAGATACATTAGGTAAAATTTGTTAGATAGATGTAATACAGTCACTATTACACTAGGCAGGTCATTGTGGTCAGACAGAGAGTCAGTGACCAGCAAATACAGAGGCATCCAACAGACCTAGGAAGTCCTATTCCTTCTGCACCCTGTGTCCAGTTCATCTTCCCAAATGGTGGACAACAGCAGCCAGGGAGCCCCCAGTGTTTGGCAGTGCACCTGCAGGGGTGGCCCCCATAAAGTGGGAACAGCTTCCCCAGAAGCAGGTTTCCTTGGCCTTTTCCTGTCCTCCCAGCTCAAGGTCCCACTGCATGGCCTGGCATGCTCTGATCCTCTCATGTCCCTGCATCTCCAGCCTGTCCTACCCAGAGCTCCAGAAGCCCTGGCTACTGACTGGCTCTGTCACCTTCTGACTTCTCTCCTCCAGACCTTCTCTTCCTTAGCTCCTCCCACATATGCATACCATCTAATAAATCCATTACAGTGTCAAATTTGTAGTGGCTCTGTTTTATTGATGCAAACCTAATGGAGATGTTCTTAACAGAAGTGGTTTCAAGGAACAACCTTTAACGATGGAATTCTAGAAGTGGATCTCTGATCTGTCTAGATTTGTTGTGGAGAAAGACCCTTAAGGAGAGCCCTGAGACCTGGAGGAGGTCAGGTGCTGCAGCCACAAGAGGAAGCCTTTTCCCAGGTGTGGCCCCCGTGATAGTGATTCCCCATCAATGTCCAAGACTGACCTGAGCCCAGCAATCAAAGGGGTGGGCTTTCTTGCACTTAATGCTAGATCTCTGCACAGAGCGAGGCTCATTCTGTCTGGACCACTTTGGGCCACTTGGGGTTCCAAGGTTCCTGGTGTAGAGAACTCTGCCCAGGGCATCCCTGAGTCTTGGGGAGCGGGAAGGAGGGCAGAGCCTCCCTGTCTTTATGTGCGGAGAGGAGACAGCCTTGTAGCGCTGTGGAGTAACTGCTGCCACAGAAGTACACAGATGTCTGGGAGGAAGCAGCCGACTCCAGCCTGAGCGGGAAATCCTCTGTGTTTGATCTAGAGACATTGTAGCCATTGGGGACTTCTCCTTTGTCAGTGATACCAGCAGCAGCTGAGTAATGAATCGGCCTCAGCCCCATGCCTGGGTCTTGTCGATACCAGGACATGCATTCATGGTTCATATCCTGGGCACACTGCAGTGTCATGCTCTGTCCTGTCTTCAGGACCTGGAATTTTGGGGTCTGAGTGACAGCAGCATTCACTGGACCTGCAGAGAACAAAACTGATGCTGCAGCCCCAATGGGAAGGCACTAGGCCTTGAAATCCATGCAAGGGGCCCTGCCCAGGACCCACCTGCCCACAGGAGAGAAAAGGGCACACAGCACAGGAGCTCAATGCTCATGGCAGGTGCTACAGGACGGAGGGGTCTTCTGGGTCTGTGTGTTGATAAAAGGGGAACAGGGCTCTCAAGGCAGTCATTCTGAGACGTCATGCTCCCTGCCTGGGCCCTGGAGCCTTCCTGTCAGGAGAGGCCACGCCTCTTCCCCAGTTGGTCAGATCCAAAATCAATGCACTAGTAAACAGCCGAGAATGAGAGGAACACATTTGTCTGAATTGAAATAAGTCTCCAAGATTTTCATGACCTTTTGTAAACCATTTGTATTTCAATGCAAATTTTATTTCTTCAATGATATAATTAATATTCTAGTGTTAGTTATCTACATAGTGAGTGGCTCTTCAATAATATAATTAACAATCTAGTGTTAGTTATCTACATAGTGCTGTAGTCTAGAGTCTTAGGGAAGCTCCTCATGTCTTCCTGCTGTTTTTGACTCCTGCGTCCCAAATACTCCTTCAAGTATCCTTTTCTAATTTGCTTAATTGACCATAATCCTGTTTAAATTCCTTTGTCTATATTGGTTTTCTCTGTTAGCAAGTTTCCAAATCCCAGGGGCAGGCTCATCAACATTGGAGGAGTCGTTTTGCTCTGTTTCTAGTCAATTCACTGACAGATGAGACTCCTGAGAAACCCAGCTGAGCACCTTCAGCTCCACCCAGGGCTCTTGCTTTCCATGTCTGGGGTGAGACCACGGCAGAGAGAACCACCTCATGCTGCTGACTGCCCACTGTGTGTGGATGATGGTGACCACACAGCACTGCCCATGACCTATGGGCACAAAGGTGGCCTGATGCGTGAGGGACTTGGGGAGAGAGGGTGGGCTTTAGGGTAAGGACGAATGCTCTGTTTGTATTTGAGATGTCATGTTTCACAGAAAATATCCCTTTGTGCAGGATGCCTGCCGTTAATTTAGTAATAATTAAATTGAGTAATAAACAAAAAGGAACTCAAATAACATATCTCCTGTTTCCTCCAGGATTTCACAAGCTTTCCCCGGGGTTTTTCCTTGTCTGTTTTCTGAGCTCATCATCTTCTCCTAGACCCAGCCACACCCTTCCCCCAGGCCCCTGTGTCTACTGTACCAAGCAACAGAGTTTGATTCCTTCTGGCTACCCTCATTTCCATGGCTGCTTAATTACGGGTGGGGTGGGTTTAGGATGGCACAGGATGGGTTTAGGATGGCAAAACAACGTAAAGGGCATTATTCTTCTTAGCGCTCTGATTCACACTCAAGATTATATGCTTCCTGGTAGAGCCTCACAGTGAAGGGGTGGCCTGCCCCTCCACACCTGTGGGTGTTTCTCCTTAGGTGGAACGAGAGACTTGAGAAAAGAAATGAGACACAAAGTATAGAGAAAGAAAAAGTGGGCCCAGGGGACCGGCGCTCAGCATACAGAGGGCCCAGGCTGGCACCGGTCTCTGAGTTCCCTCAGTATGTATTGATCATTATCTTTATCATCTTGGAAAAGGGAAGTGGCAGGATAATAGGATCATAGTAGGGAGAAGGTCAGCAGTAAGACATATGAATAAAGATCTCTGTGACATGAATAAGTTTAAGGAAAAGCGCTGTGCCTTGATATGCATATACAAACATCTCCATAAACCTCTTTAGTGCATAAAGAGCAGCATTGCTGCTAGCATGTCCCACCTTCAGCCCTAAGGCAGTTTTCTCCCATCTCAGTAAATAGAACATACAATTGGGTTTTACACCAAGATGTTCCATTGCCCAGGGACCGGCAGGAGACAGATGCTTTTCTCTATCTCAACTGCCAAGAGGCCTTCTTTCCTCTTATACTAGTCCTCCTTAGCACAGACCCTTCACGGGTGTCAGACTGGGGGACGATTAGGTTTTCCCTTCCCAGGAGGCCATATTTCAGACTATCACATGGGGGGAAACCTTGGACAATACCTAGCTTTCCTAGGCAGAGGTCCCTGAAACCTTCCACAGTGTATGTGTCCCTGGGTAATTGAGATTAAGAGAATGGTGATGACTTTTCACAAGCATACTGCCTTCAGGCACTTGTTTAACAAAGCACACCCTGCACAGCCCAAAATCCTTTAAACCTTGAGTCACCACAGCATGTCTCTTGCAAGGACAGGGTTGGGGGTAGGGTTACAGATTAACAGCATCTCAAATACAGAACAAAATGGAGTCTCTTACGTCTACTTCTTTCTATATAGACACAGTAACAGTCTGATCTCTCTTTCTTTTCCCCACACACAGTACTCATCGCATGTGGATCAACATTCCCCCATCCTCACCTCTCAGCTTGCCAACAAGTTACAGACTCTTAGAGTAGAAAAGGCCTTAGAAAAATCTTGTTTCCATTTCCAGGTGTGCTTTGTAAGGTGGAGTTGTTATTAATATTTAACACAGCTATTTGTCCTTCATTTCCAAAGCAATTACTCCCTCAGGTGTGCATCTGTGCTGAGACCTGAAAAACCATTAGGAGAAGGGGGAGGGTTGCATCACAGCTTCACGACTTAGAATTTGATATTACGTGTCCTTTGTCTTTGATATCCTGCGGCCACTCTGCTGTGTTCCCAACTGGCCCTCCCCACTGCCTATGCTTCCTTCTCTGCTGGTTCAAAGAAAATAAGATCCTCCTAATTTTAGAATGCAGGAACACTTACCAATTTCAGGCCCATGAGTGTCTCTCTTTGAACTCTGAGTTATTTATTAAACAAACTGTGACTGCATTGGCCGTGCCATTTTTTCCGTCATCACCAGACTTCACAAGGTAAAGGAGTCTTATAGATGTTTCCTTAACCTCAAAAATAAATTATCCCACCTTCCAACTACTTACTAAGCAAAACTGACTAAAATCCGATGGGATTCTAGTTAACATTGTTTTCCTCTACATTTGACATATAAGAAGTGACCACTTAGATGCTTTTCTCCCTCCCTCTGAAACTAGGCCTCATAAAACTTAGAAACTAGGCCTCATATAGAAAAAAATTAACACCAGGTGGCTCTGGATAGGGTCCCACCCTGCCTCGATAGGGTCCCACCCTAATAGGGTCCCACCCTGCCAATTCCGGGAAACAACCTCATAGGGTCCCACCCTGCCAATTCTGGGGGTCCCACCCTGCCTCGAAGTTCCCGGAAACAACAACTCCAGAAAAAAAAACCTCATAAGGTCCTGCTCTAACCAATTAGCATAAGACACCTTGCTCAGGCCATAGACAGACCCAATTACCACGCGCCTAAAGCTTTGTTTGAATTTCGCGCCCTAAGCTGTGTTTGAACTTGTATTTGCCTATATAAACAGCCTGTAACAAGCAGTCGGGGTCCCAGGGCCAACTTAGAGCTTGGGACCCTAGCGCGCTAGTAATAAATAACTCTCTGCTATGAATCTCGTGTTGGTGATCCTTTGCGGCGACCCCTGCCCAGGAGGGAATCGACAGTTCGGTTCCAACATTTGGTGCATTGGCCGGGAAGTGGGGTCGTCCGAGGACCCCCGACCCATCCGGCGGAGACCCATCTGGCCCGGGCCACGGACTGCTGACTGAACGGACCTACCAGGTACTTTCGTTTTGTTCTGTCTTTCTTGCCGGCTAACTCTGAACTCTGGGGAGTACTCCTTCTGAATTAAGTGGGGAAGGGGGACAGACGTGTCCGGCACCTTCCCACTTTCGCCCTGGGGGACGCCCTGGCGGTAGTCTGGGAGAAGGCTAATGACTCGGTCAGCCTCCTCAAATCTGTAGGCAGGTCGCCCCTGCCGTCTGAATATTTTGTAATCTTGTGGCGCTACTCTCTGGCCGCGCGGCTTCTCCTTACTTGTCTGGTCTTTGTTTTTGTTACTTTTGTTTTGTCCTTGTTATACGTGGATGAAATAAGACAGACGTTGACGACTCCTTTGTCTCTGACCCTGACTCACTTCCCTGATGTTCGGGCTCAAGCCCACAACCTCTCCATAAAAGTCCGTAAAGGACAATGGCGAAAATTCTGCTCGTCCAAGTGGCCTACCCTCCATGTTGGGTGGCCCCGGGATGGAACATTTGACCTCCCAATTATCTTACAGGTTAAAGCAACAGTGATGGATCCTGGGCCACTCGGACACCCGGACCAGGTGGCCTACATAATTATTTAGGAGGATCTGGTCCGAAATCCTCCCTCTTGGATGAAACCCTTCCTCCATTCCCCTTCCCCATCCCAATCTACCCTCCTTGCCTTAGAAGCCCCAAAGAATCGGAATCCGGACCCGCATAAGCCAGTCCTCCCAGATGAACCCCAGAGGGACCTCCTCCTTCTCGACCCCCTGCCTCCTCCACCTCAAAACCCCCTTTGGGGACCTCCACCTTACGCTTCACCCTTGCCCCCTGTCTTGTCCCCAGCTCTTTCCTCTACCGCCTCGACCCCTACCCTTTCTCCAACTTCTCCCTCGGCCCCTCCCTCCACCCCGTCTCCTCCTCCAGCCCCGCCCAAACTCACCCCTCGGACGCCGCCGCCGACACCTCCTCGTCTCCACTTGCGGCGGACTGAGGACCCAGAAGGCCCTTCCACTTAGCAATCCTCCCTTTTTCCCCTCCGTACTGTCAGTCACACGTCCAGTACTGGACCTTCTCTGCCTCTGACCTCTATAACTGGAAGACCCATAACCCTTCCTTTTCCCAAGACTCTCAGGCCCTAACCTTGTTAATAGAATCCATTCTCCTCACCCACCAGCCCACCTAGGATAATTGCCAGCAACTCCTGCAGGTCCTCTTAACCACTGAAAAAGGCAGCGGGTCCTCTTGGAGGCCCGGAAAAATATGCCAAGACCAGGAGGACTCCCAACCCAACTTCCCAATAAAATAGACGAGGGATTTCCCCTCACCCGCCCAGACTAGGACTATGAAACGGCACCAGGTAGGGAGAGTCTCCAAATCTATCGCCAGGCTCTGTTGGCGGGTCTCAAAGGGGCAGAAAAACGCCCCACAAATTTGGCCAAGATAAGAAAGAAACCCCTAAGGAAAGGGAAGCCAGGTTAGCGAAGGAACAGATAGAGCGAGAGGATCGTAAGAACCGAGTAAAGGATAAGCATTTAACAAAAATCCTGGCGGCAGTTGTGAGAAAGAAAGGACCAGGGAGAGAGGGAAAGAAGCGGAGGCGGCCAAAAGTAGAAAAAGACCAGTGTGCCTACTGCAAAGAACAGGGGACTCGCGGAGGCGTTAAGGACGAAAGAGGGCGCGGCCAACTCCCGGGGGGACGGCAGGCCGAGAGCGCAGCGCCCGGGCCTGGCGCCAAGCCTGAGCCCGCCAGACAGGAGGCGGCCCCACCGCGGGCTCGGCTCCGGCCCCAGCCCCGCCAGCATGGCCGGCCGGACCGTACGGGCCGAGACCCGGAGCCGGGCCGAAGATAACATCAAGAAGGTAATGGCGACCATCGAGAAGGTCCGGAAATGGAAGAAGCAATGAGTGACTGTAGGCGACACTTCCCTTCGTATCTTCAAGTGAGTGCCAGTGGTGGACCCCCAGGAGGAGGAGCGAAGGCGGGCAGGTGGCGGGGCAAAGAGATCCCGTGGCCGGGAACGTCGGGGCAGGGGCGCCAGTCCCCGAGGGGGTGGCCCTCTCATCCTGCTGGATCTCAATGATGAGAACAGCAACCAGAGTTTCCATTCGGAAAGTTCCCTGCAAAAAGGCACAGAGCCCAGTCCTGAGGGCAGCCCCCAGCCCAGCCACCCTGTGTCACCTGCCGGACCCCCAGAAGGGGTCCCTGAAGAGGCTCAGCCCCCACGGCTAGGCCAAGAGAAAAATCCCGGGGGCATAACTGCTGGCAGCACTGACGAACCCCCAATGCTGACCAAGGAGGCCCTGGCAATGATCCAGCAGATGCATGCCTGGACACACTTAAGTAATTGAAAGCTAAAATTACTGATTAAAAAAACTGACTTTCTAATCCCAAAGACAAGTACCCTCGTAGAACAAGTGACATCTGCCTGTAAGGTCTGTCAGCAGGTAAACGCTGGGGCTACCCGAGTGCCAGAAAGGAAACGAACTCGTGATAACCGCCCAGGAGTCTATTAGGAAATAGACTTCACTGAAGTAAAACCTCACTATGCTGGATATAAGTACTTACTGGTGTTTGTAGATACCTTTTCAGGATGGGTAGAAGCCTACCCCACCCGGCAAGAAACGGCACACATAGTAGCCAAGAAAATTTTGGAAGAAATCTTTCCTACATTCAGACTTCCCAAGGTAATTAGGTCAGATAACGGGCCGGCCTTCGTTTCTCAGGTAAGTCAGGGGCTCGCCAGGATATTGGGGATTAATTGGAAATTACATTGTGCCTATAGACCCCAGAGCTCAGGACAGGTAAAAAAAATAAATAGAACAATAAAAGAGACCCTTACTAAATTAACCTTAGAGACTGGTTTAAAAGATTGGAGACGCCTCCTATCCTTAGCTCTGTTAAGGGCCCGGAATACACCTAACCGTTTTAGGCTCACTCCATATGAAATCCTCTACGGAGGACCTCCCCCTTTGTCAACCTTGCTTAATTCCTTCTCCCCCTCTGATCCTAAGACTGACCTACAGGCCCGGCTAAAAGGACTCCAAGCAGTACAGGCCCAAATCTGGGCCCCCTTGGCAGAACTGCACCAACCAGGACATCCACAGACCAGTCACCCCTTCCAGGTAGGAGACTCTGTCTACGTTAGACGGCATCGCACTCAAGGACTACAGCCTCGGTGAAAAGGACCCTACATTGTTCTCCTGACCACACCCACAGCCATAAAGGTTGACGGAATCTCCACTTAGATCCACGCATCCCACGCCAAGGCTGCTCCAGAGACGTCCGGACCAACACCACTTAAGACATGGAAACTCCGACACTCCGCGGACCCACCCAAGATAAGACTCTCTCGTATCTAACTCCTTGCTTATTGTTTGCCCTTCTTCCCTGCGCCGTCTCTAGTATAGTTTTTGAC
This sequence comes from Macaca nemestrina, assembly GCF_043159975.1. Taxonomy (NCBI): domain Eukaryota; kingdom Metazoa; phylum Chordata; class Mammalia; order Primates; family Cercopithecidae; genus Macaca; species Macaca nemestrina. Next base: position 16,429,688 of record NC_092128.1, read on the forward strand.
GCTAACCCCCCACCGGCCATTTAGCCTGACCTGACAGATAATTAATTTTAGTAATCAAGAGGTCTTAAATAAGACCTCCGAGAATACTCCTATAAAGACTTAGTTTCCAGACCTCTATTTCAACCTAAAAAAAAAAAAAAAGCAGGAAAGATAAAAGACACAGGCCCCCGGTTTACTGGTCCCACAGGAGTCCTATTAAGGACTCCTCAGGATAGACAAGAATAAAAAGGACAGGCTAGAAAAATGTCCATCAGCCGGAACAGGTTTTATGCCTGTCCCGGATGCAAGACAGAACCAATAAAAAAACTTGTAGAAATCTGACTCACTTATATTGCAAAAACTGGTCCTGTGTAACTACTAATAATAAAAAGTAAAAATAAGCCACAAAACCTTAGTATATAACTATGCCCTTTGTCCAGCCCTGTACCACAACCCGATATTCAGAAAATTGCAACCTGGTTCGCATCAAGTTTAAAGATGCGGCAAAATCTGATAACAGATAAATAACAACAAGATTAATATAAGGTCTCTATTTATACAAGCACTTCTCCGCCCTTAATCTCCCTCACCCTCGCCGACATATTAAAAATTAAGGTAGCGGCTAAAGTTAAGACCGGGACAGCAGCCCTAGTGCATAGTAACCATCATCTGCAATAACTTAAAGTAGCCATAGATAAAAACCTTGAAGCCATAGAACAATCTATCACAAAACTTAAAAAGTCCTTGACTTCTCTGTCTGAAATTATATTACAAAACTGACAAGGACTAGAAATTGTCTTTCTAAAAAGGGTGGGCTCTGTGCAGCCCTAAAAGAGCAATGTTGTTTTTATGCAGATCATTCAAGAATAGTTAAAAATTCTATGGCAAAACTAAAAAAAGATTAGACAAGAAAAAAAAAAAGAAAAAAAAATCTCAACAAAGTTAGTTTAAAAATTAGTACAACCAATCCCCTTGGCTTAGCACCCTAATCTCCACCATCTTAGGACCCCTCATCCTGCTCACGCTCATGCTGACTTTCGGGCCATGCATACTCAACCACTAACTCACCCCTATTAAAAATAAATTAAACATAGTACATGCTATGGCTCTGACCCAACAATACCAGACCCTCAGGACTAAAAAACAGGCTCAAGATTGAGCCTCTGACACAAAAAGAGGAGGGAATGAAACTAGGCCTCATAAAACTTAGAAACTAGGCCTCATATAGAAAAAAATTAACACCAGGTGGCTCTGGATAGGGTCCCACCCTGCCTCGATAGGGTCCCACCCTAATAGGGTCCCACCCTGCCAATTCTGGGAAACAACCTCATAGGGTCCCACCCTGCCAATTCCGGGGGTCCCACCCTGCCTCGAAGTTCCCGGAAACAACAACTCCAGAAAAAAAAACCTCATAAGGTCCTGCTCTAACCAATTAGCATAAGACACCTTGCTCAGGCCATAGACAGACCCAATTACCACGCGCCTAAAGCTTTGTTTGAATTTCGCGCCCTAAGCTGTGTTTGAACTTGTATTTGCCTATATAAACAGCCTGTAACAAGCAGTCGGGGTCCCAGGGCCAACTTAGAGCTTGGGACCCTAGCGCGCTAGTAATAAATAACTCTCTGCTATGAATCTCGTGTCGGTGATCCTTCGCGGCGACCCCTGCCCAGGAGGGAATCGACAGTTCGGTTCCAACACCTCATGTTAACAACAGCTCCTCATAGAGTTCCCTGGTCTAGTTTATTCACATCAGTGTCTCTGTTACATCTTGTGATGGGAATAATTTTCTCAAAGCTCAGATCTTCTGGTTCCAGGCCACTAACCACTCACCTGCTTTAGTATCTCCCCATTGCCAACACCATGAAGCATGTACCTGCAGTTCTGTAGGGTACACAGACCCTCCTACCCCTGGTGTCTTATCTGAAGACAACCCCAGATGGTTCTAGACTTCCCCTCCCTCGAACTCCCATCGATCAATCCCACACAGAAACAAGCAGACTGTCCTTTATCTGGCTCCATCATTTATTAGCTCTGAGACCATGGGCAAGGCATTCATTAACCTTCCTGGACTCTAGCCTCATGTAGACTCATCTATAAAACAAGACTAACATTCCTCTCAATGCTTTATGAGCATGAACTCAGATACTGTGTAGTCTCTGATAGGTTTGACAATTACCTACCCTTTTATCCCTCCCTGTCTCCTCAAGCAGGAGAAACTGATAAAGCTCTCAGACCTGCTAGGACTATGAGTGATGGAAAAGCTGGAATCATCAACTAAGTGCTGGGGTGAGGAGAACCTGGAAGCATAAGGTGCCATTCAGCCACTTTAGAAAAGATCTGGCAGAACTTAGGAATCAGGCAACAGAGCACAAGTGTACCTGTCTACCCTCATTATGCAATGTGAAGCAGCTAATAGGAGCAAGTTAGGTCTATATAAACCAATCTGGAACAATAAAGACCAAGTCTGTTAACAGAAAAGAGTATGCATGTGGCAGGTAAAGTGTACGGGTGAACCCATTTTCTGTAGGTGTACTTGGGTAGAAAGTTATGCATGAACACAGAAAAGAGGGGTAAAAGGAAGCAAACCAGAGTGTTAATATTCATTACCAATGGAAGGTGGGATTGGATTCGAGAGCATTATTGACATTTTCATTATATATATATTATTTAATTTGGTTATTAAAAAATCTTAACCACACGCAAGCTTTAAGTTAACACTTTTCATCAGGTATCAGAATTTGTAGCATCTAAAAGGGCAAAGTACAGAAAGCTTCTGTTAATAGAACTCCCTATAAAGGCTCTTTTTTTTTTTTTTTTTTTTTTAATAAACTGAGGATAAAGTGTGCTCCGTGAAAATGCACGAGGTCCTGGAGAACACAGCAAATCTCTGACTGCTGAGGAGGGTGAGCATCGAGGTCGATACATTTGATGGTGAGGTCAGTTCATGCTGATTATGAACTAATAAGGCTTCTACCTCTGAAAGCCTGATCACCATGGGGAAGTGGAGGATTTCACTCCTTGTTCTAGAACAGACTTTGAGTAGCCCCCTGATTGGAAAAGGAAGAGAAATGAGCACCCTCTAGTGCCTGCATTTCCAAACTCAGTGAGAGCTTGTTTCCGGTTATACATTCTTCAAACTTTAGAAATGCTCTTTGTTTCTGATCCAAGTAGCAGTATTATTACGGTGTTGATTGTAACGATATTGCACAGTTATGAACAGTACACAGCTTTCTCAAATACAGATTTGGCGACTGGGTGGAAGAAAATGCTGTCCTTAGGGAAGATGTTCCGACTTTGGTATGTTTAAAGTTCAATTATTTAAAATAGTTAGTCTATTTTTGGTCTTTATTGCCTAAAGAGGTAAAACTGCATTCGTCTTTAAAGTATAGATTCAAATCATTTCGGCAAAACTGGGGCTTCCACCCCAATTTTGGGCCTCCACCTACCTCTCCACCATCAGCTCCGGGTGTCTACTTTAGGGCTCTGTTTGACAGGCTGCTGCTTTTTCACTGAACATATGTCCTTCCCTCCCATTCCTAGGTCTCTGTCTTATTTCTTACATGAGACATATTTTAGGTACATTTATTCTTAGTGTGAATATCCAAAATTAAATTTTACTAGAATAAATTGAGAAAAATATGCTTAGATATTTATATGAGAAAGTGGTTTTTGTTTACACACAAACAAAATTGTTTTTTAGCTTTTGTTGCATTAAATTAAACTCTTGTGCATCAAAAAACACCATAAAAATGAAAATATAAGCTACAGACTGGGGAAAGACACAGGGAATGCATATAAATGATTTTTTAAAAGTGTGAAATTTAACATTCCTCAAAGTTGCTAATGAAGAGGCCATAGTAATGACTCCTGAAGACAACTGAATCTCCACTGCAGCCCTGCTGGTCACTAGAGGACAGTGTGAGGGTTCTGACTTACTGACCAGGACAGAGAAGGTAATGATGGAGCAGGGGCTAGATAGAAAAATGTATGGACTAGTTTGTTTCCTGCTTCTGATCCTTACAAGCCAGGAGACACGGGAAAATGACTCAGTGTCCCTTAGCCTTCCATCCGTAAAGGAAAAATAAGAATGTTTGATATGCAAGATTGTTGAAAGGATTTAAGCTATATAACAAATACAAAGAATCAATCGCACATCTAGGGCTCATTGGTCACTCTCGTTCTGAAGCTACCCAGGAAGTGATAAGCTGCAAGAAGATGCAGCAGAGAAGTGGGCACTCTCAGGGCACAGGAAACCTGGGCTCTGTGGGTTGGGAGAGCTCTGCACTCAGTAGGACAGTAGACATGCCTTCCAAACAACTAAAAGCTTCCCTTGAAGGAGTGAAAGCTGGGTGGGGCCTGCAGCTCTCAAATCAAAGCTAAGGCAGGAAGTTTACATACAGAATGTCAGTGACTCTGCCAGGCTGTGCCAAGCTGCTGGCACAGAGATACAGGGCCGAGTCCCCCATCTCCGAGGCGTTCACATTCAGCTCAGAGCTATAGTTAGGGAACTGGCGACCTGAGAATCGATCAGGGAAGTTGCCTCTGACTCTCTCTTCCTTCCTATCATACTCAAAGATAAGCTGGGGCCCCTGACCCAGGGCCTGTTGGTACCAGTACACACTGGTGTGCCCAGAGATAGGAGAGCATCTCAAAGTCACTTGCTGTCCTCTCGTTTTGATCAGGTGTGTGGGACTTTGGGTGACTCCAGCGTCCACTGGGCCTGTGGGAAAAGGAGATGTAGGATGAGCCAGGAGACAGCCTGGAGGCCCTCCCCAAGGTAAAGTGGAGGACACAGGGGTGGGAAAGCTGAGAATGGGGCTGCTGTCCAGTGCACAGGACTCACCTGCTCCCAGGAGACAAAGCAGCGCCCAGCAGAGGAGCCCGGGGCCCATGGCACAGTGGGGCAGGCAGCACTGCACCTGATGCAGGGCTTGGTTCTCCTGGGATAGAGTTGAGTGAGTTCCGGTCCTTGATTTTCCTGATGGGAGGGGTATCCTGTGATGTCACTGTCCTGTGTCCTCCCCATGCAGGCTTCCTTAGGTCTGGTGCTCCACGGACCCTGGATTCTACCTGTCCTGCAGAGCTGGAGGGATGGGTGAAGGCAGAAGCTTCCGTAATGATACAGTTGCTCCTCTGCTCACAGGCTGCCCCATCGCCCTATCACCCTCCTCTGACCTAGTGCTGCAGTGCTCCATGCTGGAGCTCACACACCTGCTCATCAGCGGAGGGTGAGGAGCCTGTGATTAAACCTCAGGTTCCAGCTGTTCCTTGCGGTCCTCACATCATCTTTCTGATGCTAGATTCACTCCAATGTTTCTAACTATATTTTCTTGTCCCAGGCAACATTCCCAGCCCCTTTCCTCAGTGACCGGTGGTGCAGAGTTCCCAAGACTTAGTCAGTCTGATCAGATCCAAAGCAGACCTGGGTTGTCTGTAAATTATTAATAGTACAGATTCCCCAGAAAAAAATTCTAGTGCTTTAACAGCTCACAGTACAGAGTTTGGCTTATAGGAGACAGGACAGCAGAGGGAGGTAGGGTCACCATCTGTGCTGGCTTGCAAAATCTATTCCCTTGGCTCCCTTGTTTCTGGGTTAAATTTCCTGGTGACTGAAAGTATTCACACAGTAGTCTGAATGCTTAGCCCCTTAGATATTTCTTTCAGCAGATATCCTAGCGAATGACTCATAATTTTTATGTTCCATGAAGTCCTAGAACAGGACACAATTTTGCCAAAGATTTTGGTACTTACAATAAGGATGGCATTTACTTCAATTTCTGATACCTTCTTTCTCATTTCTCCATGAGCCCTCACCAGAACTGCCCTTAATTCTCTGTTTTCAGCAATCTAGGCTTTTACTAGTCTGCTCCTCCCAATTCTTTCAACCTCTATCCATTAGCCACTTCCGATTAACTACAGCTGCTTCCACATTTTCAGATATTATAGCAACAGCTTCACTCTTGGTACCATATTTTCTTTCAATTTCTTTCCTATGCTATAAAGAAATACCACAGACTGGGTAATTTATAAAAACAAGAGGTTTATTTGGCCTATAGATATGGAGACTGGGAAGTCCAAGATCAACGGTCCATAACTGATGAGGGCCTCCTGCTGTTACCCAAGGCAGGAGGAAGGGGAAGCAAGCATCCGAAACAGAGAAAATGGCTGAATTCATCCTTTTTATCAGAAGACCATTCCCAAGACAACTAATTCACTCCCACAATAAGGGCATTGATCTCTTTCTGAGGGCAGATCCCTCATGAACTAATTGTAGCTGTCCCACCTCCCAATACCATTACACTGGCAAATTTTAACGTGAGCTTTTGTGGGGACACGCAAGCATAGCACACACATCTACACTGTGAGTCTGTATTTCCACTCTTAAGTCTATATCTGAAAAAAGAAAAAAAAGAAGAATGCGTATGTCCACAAGAAAGAATTCCACAAGAATGTTCACAACAACTTTATTCATAAAGGTTGAAGACAGGAGTAATGTGGATCTCCATCAGCAGGAGCATGGATCAACAAGCTGTGGTATATTTATGCCATGGAATATTAGTCATAAGAGAGAATGACCTACTGATACAACAATATGAATACGCTTCAGAAGTACTAATTTTGGAGAAAAATAACTCAATAAAAATATGATTCCATTATATGAAGCTCAAGAATAGACGAAGCTAGTCAATGGTGATAAAAATAGAAAAGTTTTCATCTCTGGGATAGAAATTAATTGGAAATGAGCATGAGAATGCTTTCTTGAGTGATGGAAATTTTTTTATTTTTTTATTTTTTTATGTTTATTTTTTGAGACGGAGTCTCGCTCTGTCGCCCAGGCTGGAGTGCAGTGGCCGGATCTCAGCTCACTGCAAGCTCCGCCTCCCGGGTTCACGCCATTCTCCTGCCTCAGCCTCCCAAGTAGCTGGGACTACAGGGGCCCACCACCTCGCCAGGCTAGTGTTTTTTTTGTATTTTTTAGTAGACACAGGGTTTCACCGTGTTAGCCAGGATGGTCTCGATCTCCTGACCTCATGATCCGCCTGTCTCGGCCTCCCAAAGTGCTGGGATTACAGGCTTGAGCCACCGCGCCGGCCAAAGGTTTTTGTTTTGTTTTGTTTTGTTTTTTTGTTTTTTTGTTTTTTTTTTTGAGATAGAGTCTTGCTCTGTCTCCCAGGCTGAAGTGCAGTGGTGCAATCTTGGTTCACTGCACCCTCTACCTCCCAGGTTCAAGTGACTCTCCTGCCTCAGCCTCCTGAGTAGCTGGGATTACAGGCACCCACCACTGCGCCTGGCTAACTTTTGTATTTTTAGTAGAGACAGGCTTCACCCTGTTAGCCAGGATGGTCTGGATCTCCTGACCTCATGATCCGTCAGCCTCAGCCTCCCAAAGTGCTGGGATTACAGGCATGAGCCACCACGCCGGGCCAGGAAATTTTTTTATAATAATTTCAGTTATTATTGCACTGGCATACGCATTTGTCAAAATGTACCAGGATGTCCTTGTATTAATATTTGTTTTACTCTCTATTAATTAATATTTGTTTTACTCTCTATTAATTAAACCTTAATAAAAAATATTACTAAAAATTAAACAGCTAAATTGCATAAAAGGTGGGAGTCATATACAAATGTATGCTTGTATTCTGCACAGCCCAATTTAAAAATACGAAAAGACAGGAACATACCTATCTGTGTAAGATATGGAGAATGTGAGAAGTGCTCAGTGACTGAAATAGGCAACATTGAAATTTGGCAACAAAATAACCTCAAGTGACCAGTGGACTGGAAAACAAGTGAGGATCAATATCAAGGACAGCTGTAGACAAACAAAAACTTTCTAAAAATATCTTAATGAGCTGTTGAAATTCTGAGAACCATGAGCTGTTATACATTTCATAACTTGGGAAATTGGGCATCTGCCAGTCTCACCATAGAGCATTTCCTTTGTTTTTGACTTTCCACATATTGGCCAATAGGTGAATTTATTTTTTTGCCCAGCAAACAGACTGCTACCCTCTTTGTGAGTTGGGTTCTGGGAGATCCAGCACTCCCCCTTTGGCAGCCTCACAGAGGGGAGTTGGGCACAGCACAGACACACGGGGTTCCCTGCACGTGGGGTTTGCAGTCCCTGTAAAGCCCAGCTATGGACCTTAGTCCTGAAGTTAAGGGATCCCAACTACAGAAATCGTGCCTCTAGGTGTCCGCTTTACCTGTAAGTGCTAAAGAGGGATACAGTTGGAGAAAAATGAAATGTTTGCTCAATATTATTCTGTAATATTTTACAAGAAAATAAATTGAGGAGTTCATGCATTTTCATCCAAGGCAAAGTCATGATAATAACTGAATTCCTTCCTTATCTAGCCTGAGAAGACTCAGACACTGCTCTATGCCCACAAATACTTACTGGAGACTTATTTATAGTCTCTTTTCGATAATTCTACTGGTAGATTATCTTCAGGTCTAACGGCACAGTTTGGTGCATCTCCTAACATTTTCCTTCAGTAGTCTGTTTATTTAGGTATTTTAGAAATTTTTATCATTATTTTTTTGCCCTCCAGAGAACACGTACTTGGTGTCCAGTGGAATCTCAGCCAAGGTGATGTTTTCAGTACGACTTACAAACTTGTAGAATCCCAGATCTATATACTATATAACACTATATATTATGAAAAATAAAATAAAAAGGAATAAATTCAATATTATAAATAAAACACTTCTTGAATTAAAGGCCTCAGGAAAATTATTTCAAATCAAATGAGTTGGACAACAATGAAAACACTCAGAGTCTAAAAATCAGATTTCCTGAGGGAGTCAAGGTGAACTGGCAGCAGTGGTGAAGGCATACTTCTGTCTATCAGGACATCAGCAATGGCAAATGGAAATAAAATAAAGGATATACGTGACTTAAAGTAGGCAAATAAATGAAGTCTTGTTGTTATCATGATTGTATTTATCAAGTAAGGACCATAAAAGTTGCAAAGACCTTTACTTCAAACAGGAAGAGAGGTTCAATATTTTGTTGCAGAAAACTTCCATGGCGACAGGGATAGAAGAGCTTCGAAAGAAAGACGTTCCTGGGTATGTAGCCTCAGACTTTCCAGATGCCCCAACATATGCAGGAGAAGAGGCATGTTTCCCTCCCTTGACAACCTCATGGGTATGGGCAGCACCACAGCCTCCAAAACGTATAGAAGATGCATGTCTGCCCTGAAGGCCTAGGCTGAGACACCCACTCCTTGCTTGAAGAAGTGAGCTGGTTCAGAGGACTCCTAGAGTGCAGTGGGCCGTGATTGTTTTCACCACCTACATTTGCAGTCACTGTGTTTCAGGAATGAATCTGTGGTCTGTTTCTACCCAAAGGACAGCCGATGTCCAAATCTACCTCTTTCCCATGAAAAGTGAGGAGCAAAGAGAGACAAAAAGTAAGGGGCTCTTGGAGCTGCAAAGAGAAAGAAGGATGAGGTTTGTGAACAGGAAGGAGGCGACCGTGCCACGCTGTGGCTAAGCTGCTGGCACAGAGATACACGGCCGAGTCTCGTTGCTCTGTTCGCTGGATCTTCAGAGTGGAGACGGATCCCTCAGGCCTCTCTGCAGAGAACCGATCATTGGGCAGCCCTGATTTGTCTGGTTGAGCTTCGTAATTGAAGTAAGTCAGAAACTCTGGGCCCTGCCCCAGGGCCTGTTGGTACCAGTAAAGGTAATCATGACCCGAAATTGGATCACACCTGAGAGCTACATCCTGTCCCCTCTTTGTGACTTTGTACCTTGGGGACTGGGAGACTCCAGCACCTGTGTGATCTGTGGAAACAGAATTTGGCAACAGAAAAAGGAAAACATTTGTAGTCATCACACACACACACACACACGTCTACATACAGAAAAAAAATGAAACTACTTGGTGTTCTGAGGACTCACCTGTCCCTAGGAAACCCAGGACCACCCAGCAGAGGAGCCTGGTGCCCATGGCAGGGTCAGGCTAGGACGGGGGCGTTACCAGATCAGTGTCACTGTGAGCAGGAGCAGAGGATGACGGACGTCCTTGTCCCCACAGGGCAGTTCCCACAGTGACATCACTTCCTCTCTCATTCCCTAGGACGTCAGGGTCACAGTATTTATATTAGAACACACTTGGGTGATGCTTTAAATACTTTTAACCACCGTTTTAACAACATCAATGCATGGCGCATCGCCCTGGGCTCCAGAGCTGTCTGGACCCGGAGGCCTCACGCTGCATCTCTGAGTTCATCTTCTCATCCTACAGCCACTCCTCTGTCTGCTGGGCATGTCCTGTAGGATGCACCAACAGTGCCCCTGACATAGGGCACAAAGGGGTGAGTTCATGGTCTTTCCTGCAAGTCAGGGTACTCTGTGCCATCCCATTCATGCCCCAGCCTCCTCCATTCACCCAGTCACACGTGCCCAATGGAACTGTCCCATCACATGGGTTTCCTCATGAACTGCCCTCATGCCTTTCTTTTGGGATCATTTCACACCCTTCTTAACTGTAACTCAGAACAGATACCCATAGAAAACCATCTTAGGCATAGAGTGACTTACTAATGCTCATCCATTCCATGCCCTAGACTGGGCAACTGGGAACTTCCATATGAAAAACACCAGGACCTAAAGTTCTAGCATCTAAGATTTGTTTTACCACTGTCCAATTTAAGACACTGATGAAAGAAAAGTACTCAGTTTACTGTTTAGGTCCAATTTATACAAATAAAATGAACATTCTTTACTCTGAAATAATATGTTCTCCTGTGAGTAAGTTAAAAGGTCACACAAATCATGAATTAAACCTACCAGACTACACTGGACCAAGAGAAGACAGAGCTTTTTACTGGAAAGTCTGTTTCTGGGGTTAGTCAATATGGTTCAGGAAGGAGGCTGGTATACAAAGTACTTTTCCCTGTTGGAAGATGCTGGGATGTGTGATATCCTGGGTACTCAGCTGATCTGGGAGGAAGGGTGGTCAGGCGTGTAATACGAGGGACCAATTGTTGTCAGCAGGATTGTCCTGGGAAGTTGTCTTTCAACCATCTGAGACATGTTTTGGGCTCTTTGGCCCTCTCTGCTCTGTCCTGTTTGGGGGCCAGGTCTCTACATGGAAAGAAGGCACCTCTACCACACAGTATTCTTGCCATCTTCACAGAAATGCAGGGCAATTTCTGCAGATCTGAGGATTTCACTTCGGGTTTGCCATCAGATCATTGAGCTGATCAGCTACAAATTCATGAAGCACATTTCTCATACTGCAGAGCTCAAAGGGAGACCAGAGCGCTTGCTTTGGTTATAAAAGAACTGGATCCAGGAAGGCAGCAAGAGGTGAGCTTCCCTCCCACTGTCTCCACAGGTCACTGCACTCTGTCCAGGAGTTTGATGTCCCCGCAACTCCATCAGGATGGAAGCTCAGGAAGGAGACAGAAACAGGAGGCAGAGCCCTGCCTCTGGGTGGAGTGAGATTTCAGGCACAGAATTAGAAGAAAAGGTAGTAGCCAGTGTCTGGAACATCTACATACAAATTATGTCCACATTCACCAGGGCAGCACAGGTGTCCCCAGGAGAGGAGTTCATGGACCGTGGCAGGTTGAGACAGTTGTGTGATCAGATGCCTTAATCTGGGAGAATCCATCCTGTGCTGGATTGTGTTAAGTCAACTTTGCAAAGGTAAGAGTCTGACTTTCCCAGAATGCCATTTCTCTTATCACTCTTGGTTAGAGATGGTCAAGGATACATTTTATAAAATTTAAAAGACAGATATAAAACCGTCACTATAACAATTGGCAGGTCATCGTGGTCAGACAGTGAGAGTCAGTGACCAGCAGACACAGAGGCATCCAACAGACCTAGGAGGTCCTGTTCCTTCTGCAACCTGTGTCCAGTTCATCTTCCCAAATGCTGGCCAATAGCAGCCAGGCTGCCCCCAGTGTTTGGTGGTGCACCTGCAGGCATGGCCACCATACAGAGGGAACAGCTTCCCCAGAAGCAGATTTCCTTGGACTTTTCCTGTGCTCCCGGCTCAAGGTTCCATTGCATGGCCTCACATGCTCTGATCCTCTCATGTCCCTGCCACTCCAGCCTGTCCTGCCCAGACCTCCAGAAGCCCTGGTTACTGACTGGCTCCTTCAAGTCCTGACTTCTCTCCTCAAGACCTCGTCTTCCTCAGCTCCTCCCACATGTGCATAAAGTGTAATTCTGATCTTAAATCCATTACACTCTCAAACTTATACTGTCCCTATTTTATTGATGCAAACCTAATGGAGATTTTCTTACCGGATGTGGTTTCAAGGAACAACCTTTAAGAATGGAATTCTAGAAGTGGCTCTCTGATCTGTCTAGATTTGTTGTGGGAAAAGACCCTGAAGGAGAGCACAGAGACCTGGAGGAGGTCAGGTGCTGCAGCCACAAAAGGAAGCCTTGAGCCAGGTGTGGATGCCAGGATAGTGATTCCCCATCAATTTCCAAGACCGACCTAAGCCCAGCAATCAAAGGGATGGGCTTTCTTGCACTTAATGCTAGATCTCTGCCAGGTTACAGTAGATGTAGTGTGTTCCTACTATTGGATCATCCACTCACTCATCACTCACTCAGCCTGTTCTCTGTGAAATGGGTCTCCCCACATGCCAGGCACCATTGTTGGTAAATGCAGCAGGCACAGCCTTAGCTCTCACGGGCTTAAAAATTGAGTGGAGAGGCCAGGAGCGGTGGCTCATGCCTGTAATTCCAGCACTTTGAGAGACCGAGGCAGGCGGATCATGATGTCAGGAGATCGAGACCATCCTGGCCAAGATGGTGAAACCACGTCTCTACTGAAAATACAAACAAGAATTAGCTGGGCGTGGTGGCGCATGCCTGTAATCCCAGCTACTCTGGAGGCTGAGGCAGGAGAATTGCTTGAATCAGAGAGTCAGAGGTTGCAATGGGCAGAGACCACACCACTGCACTCCAGCCTGGCGAAAGAGCAACATTCTGTCTCCAAAAAAAAAAAAAAAAAAATTAGGGGAAGCACAAAAATAATCAGACAAGTATCTGAGAAAGCCCAGCTGTGCCAAAGGTTACTAACAGACATGATTCTATGAGAGCTTAGGAGAGGAAAGTTGATCTCAGCTGGGAGGGGAGGGAGTACTTCCCGCAGGAGGGCTGATCTTGCTGAGATCTGAAGCACAGGTAGGAACTGGCCACTAGACAAAGGAAGGCTCCAGCCCAGGGCAGAGGAAACGGTCGTTGAAGTCTCTGTGATGGGAAGGAAGGAGTCACAGAAGAGGGGTTCCCCTCATGGCTGCAGTAGAGAGGGGCGGGGAGGTGGGGGATGGAGGATGACTGCAGAGATGGGAAAGGTGGGCCACAGGAGGGTGGGGGCTGGAGGAAACCCTAGAGAGAGAAAGCAACACGCTCACCAGGGAGAGATGAGAGTCTAGATGGATCTGAAATACAAATCCAGTTTCATCCTGGGGGCCTCAGACTCAGGATCATGAGTAGAAAAGTAGGAGCTGGGGAAGCCCTGGCCCAACCTCAAAAGTAGAGCTTGGAGGACAGACCAGAGAGAGTAACAAAGGAGATATCTGAGAACCTGGGACCAGTCCAGGCCTGGCTGAGACTGCCTGCAGAGGCACCTGGCACAAGAGCTATACTCATACTGTCCGGGCCACTTGGGGTTCCAAGGCTCCCGTTGCAGAAATCTCTGCCCATTTCATCCCCGAGTCCTGGGTAGGGGAGGAGGGTAGAGCCTCCCTGCCTTTATGTGCAGAGAGGAGACGGTCTTGTCACCTTGTGGAGTAACTGCTGGCATAGAAGTACACAGATGTCTGGGAGGGAGCAGCCAACTCCAGCCTGAGTGGGAAATCCTTTGTGTTTAATGTAAAGACATTGTAGCCATTGGGGACTTCTCCGTTGTAAGTAGTACCAGCAGCAACTGAGTAATAAATCAGCCTCAGCCCCGTGCCTGGGTCTTGTCAATATCAAGACATGTAGTCATGGTTCATATCCTGGGCACACTGCAGTGTCATGCTCTGTCCTGTCTTCAGGAGCTGGAATTTTGGGGTCTGAGTGACACCAGCATTCACTGGACCTGCAGAGAAGAACAAAGCTGATGCTGCAGCCCCAATGGAAAGGGGCTGGGCCTTGAAATCCACACAAGGGTCCCTTCCCAGGACCCTCCTGCCCACAGGAGAGAAAAGGCCACACAGCACAGGAGCCCAATGCTCATGGCAGGTGCTACAGGACGGAGGGGTCTTCTAGGTCTGTGCATTGTTGAAAGGGTACCAGGACTCTCAAGGGAGTCATTCTGAGACCTCATTCTCCCTGCCTGCGCCCCAGAGCCTTCCTGTCAGGAGAGGCCACGCCCATTTCCCAGATGGTCAAAGTCAAGATAAATGCACCAGTGAACAGCTGAGAATGACACATTTGTCAGAATTGAAACAAGTCTCCAAGATTTTCATGACCTTTTGTGAACAGTTTGTAATTCAATGTCAATTTTATTTCCTCAATAATATAATTCAATAGTCTGGGTGTTAGTTATCTACATAGTGCTGTAGTCTAGAGTCTTAGGGAAACTCTTCATGTCTTTCTGGTGTTTTTGATTCCTGTGTCCCAAATACACCTTCAAGTATCCCTTTCCAATTTGCTTAATTGACCATAATCCTGATTAAAATCCTTTGTCTATATTGGTTTTCTCTGTTAGCAAGTTTCCAAATCCCAGGGGCAGGCTCATCAACATTGGAGCAGTCGTTTTGCTCTGTTTCTTGTCAATTCACTGACAGATGAGACTCCTGAGAAACACAGCTGAGCACCTTCGGCCACACCCAGGGCTCTTGCTTTCCATGTCTGGGGTGAGACCGCAGCAGACAGAACCACCTCACACTGCTGACTGCCCTCTCTGTGTGGATGATGATGACCACACAGCGCTGTCCATGATCTGTGGGCACAAAGGTGGCCTGATGTGTGAGGGATTGGGGAGAGAGGGCCGACTTTAGGGTAAGGAAGAATGCTCTGTTTTTATGTGAGATGCCATGTATCATAGGGAATATCCCTTTGTGCAGGGTTCCTGCCATTAGTTTAGTAATAAATAACATTTAGTAATAAAAAGGAGCTCTAATAACCTATCTTGTGATTCCTCCAGGGTTTCACAAGCTTTCCCCAGGTGTTTCTCCTTGTCTATTTTCTGAGCTCATCACCTTCTCCTGGACCCAGCGAACACCCTTCCCACAGGTCCCTGTGTCTACTGAACCAAGCAGCAGGGTTTGATTCCATGACATTTGGAATCCCCTCATTTCCATGACAGCTTAATTACAGGTGGGGTGGGTTTAGGATGGCACAGGGCGAAACAACATAAAGGGCATTTTTCTTCTTAGGGTTCTGATTCACACTCAGAGCTATATGCTTCTTGGTAGAGACTCATGGTACTCAGGGCGTGTGGATCAACACTCCACCATCCTCCCCTCTCAGCTTGCCAACAAGTTACAGACTCTTAGAGTAGTAAAGGCCTTAGATATAATCTTATTTCTGTTTCCAGGTGTGCTTTGTAAGGTGGAGTTGTTATTAATATTGAACACAGCTATTTGTCCTTCATTTCCAAAGAAATTACTCCCTCAGGTGTGCATCTGTGCTGAGACCTGAAAATCCATTAGCAGAAGGTGGAGGGTTGCATCATAGCTTCGCAGCTTACGTGTCCTTTGTCTGCGACATCCTGCGGCCACTCTGCCATGTTCCCAACTGTCACTGCCCACTGCCTATGCTTCCTTCTCTGCTGATTCACAGAAAATAAGATCCTCCTAATTTTAGAATGCAGGAACATTTACCAATTTCTGACCCATGAGAGTCTCTCTTTGAACTCTGAGGTATTTATTAAACAAACTCTGACTCCATTGTCTGTGCCATTTTTTGCTTCGCCAGCAGCCTTCATAAGGTAAAGAAGTTGTACAGATGTTTACTTAACCTTGAAAATAAATTATCCCACCTTCCAACTACTTAAAAAGGAAAAATGACTAAACTCTGATGGGATCGTAGTTAATATTGTTTTCCTCTACATTTCACATATAGGAAGTGACCACTTAGTTGGTTCTCCTCCCTCGCTCATTTTAACAACAGCTCCTCACAGAGCTCCCTGGCCTAGTTTATCCACATCAGTTTCTCTGCTACATCTTGTGATAGGAATAATTTTCTCAAAGCTTGGATCTTCTGGTTCCAGGCCACTGATTACTTACCCACTCTAGTACCTCCCCACTGCCAACACCATGATGCTTGTACCTGCAGTGCTGTAGGGTACACAGACTCTCTAAACCCTGGTGTCCGATCTGAAGACAACCCCAGATGGTTCTAGACTTCCCCTCCCTCAAACTCCAGTGACACATCTATCAATTCCACTTGGAAGCAAGCTGTCTGTCCTTCATCTGGCTCCACCATTTATTAGCTCTGAGACCATGGGCAAGGCTATTCATTAACGTTCCCGGACCCTGACCTCATTAGACTCATCCGTAAAACAAGACTAACATTCCTCTCAATGCTTTATGTGGATGAACTGAGATACTGTGTAGCCTCTGGTAGGTTTGACAAATGTCTATCCTTTTATTCCTCCCTGTCTCCTCATGCAGGAGAAACCAGTGGAGCTCTCACACCTGCTAGGACTGTGAGTGATGGAAAAACTGGAATCATCAACTGATTGCTGGGGAGAGTAGAACCTGGAGGAGTAAAGATGCCATTCAGTCACTTTAGAAAAGATCTGTCAGAATTTAGGAATCAGGCGACAGAGCACCAATGTACCTGTCTACCCTCATTATGCAATATGAAGCAGCTAATAGGAGCAAGTTAGGTCTATATGGACCAACCTGGAACAACAAAGATCAAGGTATATTATCGGAAAAGAGTATGCATGTGGCAGGTAGAGTGTACACGTGAACCCATTTTCTGTAGGTGTACTTGGGTAGAAAGGTATGCATGAACACAGAAGAGAGGGTGAAAAGAAGCAAACCAGAGCGTTCATATTTATTACCAATGGAAGGTGGGATGGGATTCAAAAGCATTACTGACATTTTCATTATATATATTATTTAATTTGGTTATTAAAAAAAACACATGCAAGCTTTAAGTTTACACTTTTCATCAGGTGTCAGAATTTGTAGTGTCTAAATGGGCAAAGTACAGAAAGCTTCTGTCTATGGAACCCCCTATAAAGGCTCAATTATTTTTAATAGACTGAGGATAAAGTGTGCTCCGTAAAAGCGCACGAGCTCCTGGTGAACACAGCCAGTCTCTGACTGCTGAGGAGGGTGAGCATCGGGGTCGATACATTTGATGGTGAGGTCGGTTTGTGCTAATTATGAACTAATAAGGCTTCTACCTCTGAAAGCCTGATCACCACGGGGAAATGGGGGATCTCACTCCTTGTTCTAGAACAGGTCTGAATAGCCCCCTGATTGGAAAAGGAAGAGAAATGAGCACCCTCCAGTGCCTGCATTTCCAAACTCAGTGAGAGCTCGTATCCAGTTATACATTGTTCAAGCTTTAGAAATGCTCTTTGTTTCTGATTCAAGTAGCAGTACTATTACAATGTTGATTGTAATGATATTCCAGCATTTATCAACAGCACACAGCTTTCTCAAATACAGCTTTAGCGAGTGGGTGGAAGAAAATGCTGTCCTTAGGGAATGTGTTCTAACTTTGGTCTTTTTAAGGTTCAATTATTACAAATAGCTAGTCTCTTTTTGGTCTTTATTGCCTAAAGAGGTAAAACTGCATTCGTCTTTAAAACATAGATGTAAATCATTCTGGCAAAATTGGGGCTTCGGTCTATCTGTGGGCCATCCTCAGTGATTGTATATTTGATTATTTCCACCCAGAATGGCTCTCACAATTCTTCAGGAACTAATACATAGCCCTGCTCTGTAAATGGAGCCTCTGTCTCACAACCAGCCTTTCCTATCTGGCAAAGGAGGGGAACAAGCAAAGGTCTCTGCTCAGCGCCCGGTACAAAATCATGTGTGGGCTGGAGGAAGCTGGTGACCATGAACTATCTGTCTCTCGCATTGCCGACCAATTCATGGAAATGGACACCCATAATATAGCTCAGTGTATCAGGCACGTGGCCTCAAAGCCACCCACAGAAATATTTGTGCCTTGGGAAAACTCTCCCTAAGAGAATGGGGAAGCCATTTGTGTTCTTCTCCATCACCTTTTAATGCCAGTGTTTGACATTATGTTTCTGATCACTCTCTCAGAGTGATTAGGTGCCCTGTGTCTGTGAGACTTCCAAATCCAGGACTCCTGTGAGGGAAGGAGATTGAAGGAGGAGACCAGGGAGGAGGGCGATGGGCAGATAGGAAATTCAGTCGTGTAGAAAGGCTTGGGATCCAGTGACTCATCCATGACAGGGATTTCTCATCTGTTTCCAGGACTCATTTGATCCTAGGAGATGAAGAGACAGAGGTTCCCGTTTAATGTTTTGAGACATCTAAGTGGGAACTCAGAGGGCCTTTCAATATCTGTGCTTTATTCTTTCAAGATTGGTCAGTGGCAGCTGGAACCACCGTTGGTACTGACAATAAAATGAGGAACAAAACATCCACAATCTGTAAAATGATGCATTTTACAGTCTATAATGCAAGAGAAGTGTCAATTAAATAGCCACACAAAGGGAAATGACTATGGTGCTAAATCTATGAATATTAATGCATATTATAAGCTGTGAGCGTTTACAATAAGGAGGTGCAGCCTAGGAAAACTGTTGAAAGAGTGTCTCCCTAGAGATGGTGGTAGTTAAACTGAGATTTGGAGCAAGGCCAAAAAAAGAGACTTGTGTTGACACAGAGAATACAGCATGGAGTGGAAAGGCCTTTGGTGGGAGGAGCATGACGCATGAGGAATGGCCTGAACTGAGGCAGCTGTGGTTGAAGTGGAGGTGAGGGTGCAGAGGAAGGGAGAGGACAGCTGGGAGCAGACATCACGTGGAGGAGGCTGAGGACTGACATGAGCATGGTGTGGGGAAGATGGAGTTGTGAAGGCCGACAGGGAAAAGAACATAGACGTGTATTGTCAGTGCTGTCTGCAAATATACAATTTCAAATGAACTTTCCTTTCTGAGAGCAACTGAGGAAGAGGATTCTGAGGCCAGAGCTGTAGGAGGGGCCTGGAAGAGAGGCTGCATCTGCTCATGTCACAGCGATGTGCGTTGCCTCACCCAGGTGAGACTGGCCTGGGTGAGAAGCTCAGTACAGAGCAGGGTTTCCCGTGCACAGAGTTGCTCTGAAATCTGAGGGCCCCAGCCTCGGCAATGCTGGAGAGATGCCCATGGGACAATGTCTTCCACTGCCTGGATCATGGTCTCGTGAAGACAATGCCTCCTGTATCTTCCACTGAGCTCAGTGTGCAGAGGAAGGTGGCTGTGGGGTGACTGCTGGTGCAAGAGGGCACAGAGGTCTGAGAGAGGCTTCTGACACCAAGGTCATATGTTTGGCTTTGAGAGAAAGGCACAAACCCTCTCTATAGTGCGTGCTGGGATGGATCAGCTGTACACCAGTTTTGGAGCCTATTAACATCTACACATGTAGTCATGGATGACAGTCTCAGGCATCTCCATGCCACTTCATGTCTTGCCTTTGTTCTCTGTTATCTTGGGATCTGGTTGTCCTAGCTTCTGTGAAGTCTATGATAGAAGGAAGTTGAGTGCCCAAGGAAGCACCCCAATAATGTAAACTTGAGGTAATGGCTTAGAATAGGATGTGGTGAGCCAACGAAAAGGCTTTAGGGGACTCACCTGCCCCCAGGAAACAAAAGGCCACACCACTAAGGAGTCTGGTAGCCATGGTAGGGCCAGGAAAAAAGGGGCAGATTGTGGGGAGTTTTTAAAATTTGTTTGTTGGGGACATAATACCTGGATGTCAGTAGAGTCACTGGTGATGCCACTGCCCCTGCCAGCCAGTGACTCTGCCCTCTGCCTGCTATTCCTCCCTTGACCTGCTACAACCTTCAACCTACAGTCCAGCCATAAACCTTCGCCCATGTGGTCTCTGCTCCTGGCTGTCTTTCTTCTAACAGACAACAGCCTGACAAGGTTCGTGATCATTTGCCCTCTACCTACCTCCACCATCAGCTCCGGGTGTCCACTTTAGGGGTCTTTTTGACAGGCTATTTCTTCTTCACCGAACATATATGCTTCCCTCCCATTCCTTGGTTTCAATCTTATTTCTTACATGAGATATATTTCAGGTACATTTATATTTAGTGGTGAAAATCCAAACTTAAATTTTAGTAGAATAAATTGAAAAAAATATGCTTAGACATTTATATGAGAAAGCAGTTTTTGTCTACACACAAACAAAATTGTTGTTAGTTTTTGTTGTATTAAATTAAACTCTTGTGCATCAAAAAACACCATAAAAATGAAAATGAAAGCTAAAGACTGGGAAAAGACACAGGGAATGTATATAAATGATAAAAAAATGTGAAGTTTAACATTCCTCAAAGTTGCTAATGAGGAGGCCATAGTAATGACCCCTAAGGATGTCTGAGCCTCTACTGCGGCCCTGCTGGTCACTAGAGGGCAGTATGAAGGCTCTGACTTACTGACCAGGACACAGAAGATGAGATGGAGCAGGGGAGTAGGTGGAAAATGTATGGACTAGTTTGTTTCCTACTTCTGGTCCTTACAAGCCAGGAGACACTGGGGAAAATGACTCAATGTCCCTGAGCCTCCCATCTGTAAAGAAAGAATAAGAACATTTGACTTGCCAGATTGTTGGAAAGCTTTAAGCTACATAACAAATAAAAAGAATCAAGCACACATCTGGGGCTCAGCAGTCACTCTTGTACTGAGTTTTCCTAGGAACTGACAAGCTGCAAGAAGATGGAGCAGAGAAATGGGCACACTGAGGGCACAGGAAACCTGGGCTCTGTGGGTTGGGAGAGCTCTGCACTCAGTAGGACAGTAGACAGGCCTTCCATACAACTAAAAGCTTCCCTTGAAGGAGTGAAACCTGGGTGGGGCCTACAGCTCTCAAGTCAGAGCTAAGGCAGGAAGTTTATATACAGAATGTCAGTGACTCTGCTGGGCTGTGCCAAGCTGCTGGCACAGAGATACAGGGCTGAGTCCCCCATCTCCGAGGCGTTCACATTCAGCTCAGAGCTATAGTTAGGGAACTGGTGACCTGAGAATCGACCAGGGAAGTTGCCTCTCTCTCTCTCTTCCTTCTCATAATACTCAAAGATAAACTGGGGCCCCTGACCCAGGGCCTGTTGGTACCAGGACACAGTGTTGTGCCCAGAGATAGGAGAGCATCTCAGTGTCACTTGCTGTCCTCTCTTTCTGATCAGGTGTGTGGGACTTTGGGTGACTCCAGCGTCCACTGGGCCTGTGGGAAAACCAGATGGAGGATGAGCACAGGAGACAGTCTGGAGGCCCTCCCCAAGGTAAAGTGGAGGACACAGGGGTGGGAAAGCTGAGAATGGGGCTGCTGTCCAGTGCACAGGACTCACCTGCTCCCAGTAGACAAAGCAGCGCCCAGCAGAGGAGCCCGGGGCCCATGGCCCAGTGGGGCAGGCAGCACTGCACCTGATGCAGGGCTTGGTCCTCCTGGGGAAGAGCTGAGTGAGTTCTGGGCCTTGATTTCCTGATGGGAGGGGTATCCTGTGATGTCACTGTCCTGTGTCCTCCCCACACAGGCTTCCTTAGGTCTAGTGCTCCACGGACCCTGGACTCTACCTGTCCTGCAGAGCTGGAGGGATGGGTGAAGGCAGAAGCTTCTGTGGTGACACAGTTGATCCTCTGCCTACACCTCCCCACTCACAGGCTGCCCCATCACCCTCTCACCCTCCTCCCACCTAGTGCTGCAGTGCTCCATGCTGGAGCTCACACACCTGCCAATCAGTGGAGGGTTTGGAGCCTGTGATTAAACCCTCACATTCCAGCTCTTCTTTGCTGTCCTCACATCATATTTCTGATGCTAGATTCACACCAATGCTTCTTATCACATTTTCCTCTCCCAGGCAACATTCTCAGCCTCTTTCTTGAGTGTTGAGTGGTGCAGAGTCCCCAAGATTTAGTCCACCTGATCAGATTCAAAGCAGACCTGGGTTGTCTGTATATTATCAAGACTACAGGTTCCCCAGAAATAATTCTAGGGCTTTATCAGCTCACAGCACAGACCTAGGCAGCTTGGGACTCAGCACCCTCAAGGCCATCCTATATGTAGTGCTCTGGACAGTTTATGTTATTACCTCCAGATCCGCCCTGCCTTCAGAAGCTGACCCCAGTGTATCATGTTAACTGGCTCCTCTTTCTCTAACTCCAGAGTGAGTTCGGCTTATGGGAGACAGGACAGCAGAGGGAGGTAGTGTTGCCATGTGTGCTGCTTTGCAAAATCTATTCCCTTGGCTCCTTTCTAGCTGGGTTAAATTTCCTGGTGCCTGAAGGTAGTCACACAGTAGCCTGAAATCTCAGCCACTTAGATATTTCTTTCAGTAGATATCTTAGCTAATGGCTTATAATTATTTTACTCCATAAAGTCCTAGGACAGGACACAATTTTGCCAAGGTTTTTGCTACTTACTACAAGGATAACATTTACTTCAATTTCTGATACCTTGTTCCTCATTTCCCCTTGAGCCTTCACCAGAATTATCCTTAATGCTCTGCTTCAGCAATGAAGTCTTTTGCTAGTCTGCTTCTCCGAAGTTTTCCAACCTCTATCCATTACCCATTTGCCATTAACCAAAGCTGCTTCTACATTTTCAGGTACTTGTTATAGCAACAGCGTCACTCTCAGCACCATGTTTTCTTTCAATCTCTTTCCTACTGCTATAGAGAAATACCACAGACTGGGAAATTTCTAAAGACAAGAGATTTATTTGGCTTATAGATCTGGAGACTGGGAAGTCCAAGATCAAAGGGCCATAACTGATGAGGGCCTCCTGCTATTATCTAAGCCAGAAGGAAGGGGAAGCAAACACCCAAGACAGAGAAAACGGCTGAATTCATCCTTTTTATCAGAAGACCATTCCCAATACAACTAATTCACTCCCACAATAAGGGCATTGATCTATTTCTGAAGGCAGATCCCTCATGATCTAGTCATAACTGTCCCACCTCCCAATACCATCACATTGACAAATTTCAATATGAGCTTCCTTGGGGACACGGAAGCATAGCACACACATCTACACTGAGAGTCAGTATTCCTACTCTTAAGACTATACATCGGCCGGGCGCGGTGGCTCACGCCTGTAATCCCAGCACTTTGGGAGGCCGAGGCGGGCAGATCACAAGGTCAGGAGATCGAGACCACGGTGAAACCCCATCTCTACTAAAAATACAAAAAATTAGCCGGGCGCGGTGGCGGGCGCCTGTAGTCCCAGCTACTCAGGAGGCTGAGGCAGGAGAATGGCGTAAACCCAGGAGGCGGAGCTTGCAGTGAGCCGAGATCGCGCCACTGCACTCCAGCCTGGGCGACAGAGCGAGACTCCGTCTCAAAAAACAAAACAAAACAAAAACAGAAAAAAAAAAAAAAAAAAAAAAAGATTAAAAAAAAAAGGCCGGGCGCGGTGGCTCAAGCCTGTAATCCCAGCACTTTGGGAGGCCGAGACAGGCGGATCATGAGGTCAGGAGTTCGAGACCATCCTGGCTAACACGGTGAAACCCCGTCTCTACTAAAAAATACAAAAAACTAGCCAGGCGAGGTGGCGGGCACCTGTAGTCCCAGCTACTCGGGAGGCTGAGGCAGGAGAATGGCGTAAAAACCCGGGATGCAGAGCTTGCAGTGAGCTGAGATCCGGCCACTGCACTCCAGCCTGGGTGACACAGCGAGACTCTGTCTCAAAAAAAAAAAAAAAAAAAAAGACTATACATCAAAGAAAACAAAATGCATTTGTCCACAAGAAAGAATTCCACAAGTATGTTCACAACAACTTTATTCCTAATAGTTGAAGACGGGAGTAACATGGATCGCCATCAACAGGAGCATGGATCAACAAACTGTGGTGTATTTATACAATGGAATATTAGCCATAAGAAAAAATGACCTACTGATACACCAATATGAATACACTTCAGAAACAGTAATTTTGGAGAAAAATAACTCAATACAATGTTATATAATTCCATTTATATGGAGTTCCAGAACAGACCAAGCTAGTCAATTGTGATAAAAAATAAGAAAAGCTTTGGTCAGACACGGTGGCTCATGCCTGTAATCCCAGAACTTTGGGAGGCCAAGGTGGGCTGGTCACGAGGTCAGGAGATCGAGACCATCCTGGCTAACATGTTGAGACCCTGTCTCTACTAATACTACAAAAAAATCAGCCGGGCATGGTGGCAGGTGCCTGTAGTCCCAGCTACTCTGGAAGTTGAGGCAGGAGAATGGCGTGAACCCTGGAGGCGGAGCTTGCAGTGAGCTGAGATTAAGCCACTGCACTTCAGCCTTCATGACAGAGCGAGACTCTGTCTCAAAATAAATAAGAAAGTTTTTATCTCTGGGATAGAAATTGTTTAGAAAGGAGCATGAGGACACTTTTCTGCATGACAGAAATTTTTTTTATAATCATTTCAGTTACTGTTGCACTGGCATATGCATTTGTCAAAACGTACCAGGATATCCTTGTATTAATATTTATGTTTTACTCTCTGTTAATTATACCTTAAATAAAATTATTACTAAAAAGTAAACAGCTAAATGGCATAAAATATGGGAGTCATTTACAAATGTAGGCTTGTATTCTGTACAGCCCAATTTAAAAATGAATCACACAAAAATAAGAAAAGACAGGAACACACGTATCTGTGAAAGTTATGGAGAATGTGAGAAGCACTTGGTGACTGAAGTGGCAACATTGAAATTTGGCATCAAAATAAGCTCAACTGATGCGTGGGCTGAAAAACAACTGAAGATCAATATCAAGTAAAGCTGTAGACAAGCAAAAGCTTTTCACAATATCTTTATATGTTGTTGAAACCATTCTGAGAACCATGAGCTGCTACAAATTTCATAACTTTGGAAACTGGGCATTCATCAGTCTCACAATTGAGAATTTCCTTTCATTTTGGCTTTCAATAGAATGGCCAGTTGGTGGATTGATTTTTTTTGCCAAGCAAGAAGTCTTCTCCCCTCTTTGTGAGTGGGGTCCGAGGAGACCTGACACTCCCCCTTTGGCGGCCTCACAAAGGGGAGTTGGGCACAGCACAGACACACGGGATTCCCTGCACGTGGGGTTTGTACTCCCTGTAAAGCCCAGCTATGGAACACCCAGTCCTGCAGTTAACAGATCCCAACTAAAGAAACCTTGCCTCTAGGTGTCCGCTTTACCTGTAAGTGCCAAAGAGGGATACAGGCTGGAGAAAAATAAAATGTTTGCTCGATATTTTTCTGTAATATTTTACAAGAGAATCAGTCGAGGAGTTCTTGGATTTTCATTCAAGCCAAAGTCATGATAATAGCTGAATTCTTCCTTAATCTACCCCAAGAGGACTCAGACACTGCTCTATGCCCACAAATACGTAGCAGGGATTCATTTATAGTCTCTTCGCGATAATTCTACTAGTCGATTATCTTCAGGACTAATTGGCACAGTTTGGTGCATCTACTAATATTTTCCTTCAGTAGTTTGTTTACTTAGGTGTTGTAGAAATTGTTCTCAATATTTTTTTTGGCCTCCAGAGAACACCTGCTTGGTGTCCAATGGAATCTGAGCCAAGGTGATGTTATCAGCACGACTTATAAACTTGTAGAATCCCAGATCACTCAAGCAGGTTAAAGCTGTTGCCTGGCGAGACCTGCAGGGAAGATGAGGTGCAGCAGAGATGCACTGGGCTCAGGGCACAGCCCACCCCTCACTTTTCCCTTTTGCTCTGAGGCAGTTGCTCCTCTGCACCTGCCTGGACACCAAGGCTGCCCAGCCAACATTCTTCAACTGTAGAGCTCTTTAAAGATGAGAGGGACATCCCACCGCTTGCATAATTGTGGTTAGCCTAGCAATAACTGAAAACTGCTGCAACATCTGCGTAATATTGAATCCAAGCCCTAATTTTTCTTAACTCTTTGCCTCCTATGCTGCTCTCCCAGACTCCCCAGAGCCCTTTAGATCCCAGTGGACCACACTGCCGTCTTGTGGCCAATAAGTGAAATGTCATCACTGTTTCTTCTGCAATGGCCCAAGGAATGCTGGGAAGTGTCTGCAGAGTGAACCGCCAGAATATTCCAGAAGTGCCATGCCGCAGGTTTTATGAGCAGTTTCCCTAAACCCTCATCCCAACACTAGTTCTAACCCTGATTATTGCATTGAGTTACCAATATTAATATCGCATCCTCATTCTGAATAACTCTTATCACATAGCTCCAGTTATAGCCTATCTTTTTCTCCCTTAAAGCTACCATCTAAAGAAAGAGGAACAGAATGAGAGGAATGAAAGAAAATAATATTTGGTTTAAAATAGGAAGAAAACACAGACGTTGAAGTATAAAGAGATTATTTAATCCGAATCACTAAAAATAAACAAATGTCCTTCAAAAATGACAGTGTTACCCCAAAAGTATAGATCAGCAAAAGATGAAGTCAAATGTGTAATAACAAAAAGTAAAATTGAAATATACAAAATGAGTCCTCTTATAAGGCAATAAGCCATAGTGGAGGGAGCAGTACCTAATGCAGTAAATAAGGATGGATATTATTAAGACCAGCAAAGGGCCTGCTACAGGAAATGATCACATTATACAATGCACATCCACTGATCTGAGCACCAAAGAGGGAAAAGATGATTCTGGAAGAGACAGAGGGCAGTGGTAGCTAAGAACACGCTGGTGCAAAATAGTATGATAAGGAAGTAAATCAGCCAGGGGACTGTGGAGTACATGACTTTTCTTTCTCCTGTCTCCTGTGACAGCTGAACTGGACCATTTTCCTCTCTCAGAATTTGCTGCTGCACCCTGAGTTAGATGCCCCTGGTATTTGCTCCACCTCAGCTTCTCATGAACGAACTCCCTCTCCCTCCTTTTTGAGCACGGTCTGAAGCAAAGGTCATCTCTCCCTTCCCTTCAATCCCACAGTACTGGGGATTGGCACAGACTTCTCAGTTGGCATTGACTTCTCTCATCGCATGCTCACATGCCTCCTAACTGTGCCATTTCATTTCCACTAGACTGAAAGTAGGATATGGGCAATGAAACTTAACACCTTTATCATAGAATGCACAAGTGACTGCTTTCAAAATTATTGCTGTTTCTTTCACTGCCTTGGATTATATCTGAACAGGAAAAAAGGCACAATTTCTTTCTTTTTTTTTATTTTCTGAAGTTTTATCATTTTTACAAAACAAAACAAAATGAAACAAAAATCAGGTATCAAAATCAGCAATGAGTTTATAGAATTTCTGCACCAGTTTGCACATAAGTCAGTGATTACAAAACTGGTGTCCAATGTAAATACTAATCACAAGCTGACTTCCCTCTTGGTCAGGTGGTTTGTTTTGGAACTACTGGATATTTATAACATTTTATAAGCACCGGTCATTTTTTGAGAACTGATTTGGTTTGTCCAATAAAGTAAACAATTGTTTGCTGTGTGGCAGTTTCTTTTTTAAAAAAACACTGAGCTAAAACAAAGAATGTGTATTTGTTCGGATCTGAACCAAGTCTTCTGAGATCCTAATTACCCTGAAGAACACTGAAGACATTTATAGGGCATATTAAATAGTATCTTAAGTGCTAGTTGTATACCTCATCATGTCTAAGGAAGCTATTATATTTCTAAAGAAAGTAGCATTTCATTCAGAGGCTGCCCAGAGTTTGAATTACACCATAGTTTTTCTTTCTTTCTGCAAATCACTCTTTCTGATTTGCAGTTTTTTCCAAACAGAGCCATATTATTGGAACAAAAGTTTGATGTTCAGGCCCAACAAGCTCTGATATTTTATGGATACATTTGTATAGAGCAAGACTTCTTGCTCTGAACCCTGAGTGACCACAAATAAATTGAGAGGCCATGATTATTGGATGCTGAGAGAAAGTAGCACACTTAAACCCACAGTACAGATGATCAGGAGGCAAGCAAAAACAAAGCTAGAACTCGGTAGCGGTATGCACCCACCACTTACTCCAGAAACATATTTTGCTTAAATAAGGGAAATATGGTCCAGTTTTGCAATGTTAATAGCTGCCAGTCTCTCATAGTTTTTATAAATATCATTTCCCGACTAGCAATGAACTAGGAAACTGGCCTCAAATTCTGACCAAATCTCTCAGTATTAGGTAAAAATAACACAAAACAAAACAAAAAACCAGCCAATAGGGGTTAAAAATTGCACAATTAAACTTGAATGTTAATTATACTATATACAGACTGGTATAAACATCACTGAAATGATTTTGAAAGGATGAAACATTTATATTTTAACACAATTTCTTCTATATTATCCCAATTTTCATTAAAGGAAAAGTGATATGTAAGTTTCTTCTTTACAGATATGAAAAAGCAAGAAGGCAAAGTTGAGAGAAACAGATGCTACCCACAGGGCAGCGGTGGCATTTGGTTGTTTTGGTCTTTGTACCAACAATTCCCACTCCCGAGGCAGATTTCCACTTCCTGCCAGACTACACGGTTTTTCTTGCAGTCAGGACACGAACAATGGACCCTACTCCTCCAGCAGCAAGTGACTTTTCATGCCTTTGCAGTAACACAGCACTGCT
Source organism: Macaca nemestrina (assembly GCF_043159975.1). NCBI lineage: Eukaryota > Metazoa > Chordata > Mammalia > Primates > Cercopithecidae > Macaca > Macaca nemestrina. The sequence goes on from NC_092128.1 coordinate 16,458,330, forward strand.
ATTGTCAGAGGGGCTCCCAAATCCTTTATAAATACACTTCATTAGGAGATCCACACCATTCTTGTCCAGAGATTGAACTGCCTTTTCAATATCATTAGCTTTAAAAGAGATGAGCACCTTCAACACAATGCTGCCTGCCCGGTCCTTCACTGCCTGACTCTTGGTGTTGATGGGGAGGTTCTTCAGAGCTGCCTGTAGGGCAGCTGTCATGTTTCCTTGCCGCAGGCGGGAGTCCACCTCGCCCTCATCGGGCTGGCCTGGCCGTCGCCCCCCATCTTCTTCCTCCACGAGCTTGTTCTCGTCATATTCATCCACATCCACCTTCCGGAACTGGCCGACGACACTGTGTTCTTCTACTTCCCAATCCCTACAAAAGGCCTCTTCTTGGCGCTGCCTCTACCTCAGCAAGCGGAGCCCAGCAGACCACTGCCCGGCGCCTAAGGCACAATTTCTTAATGTGACTTAACCACATAAACCTTCCCAAGTGCCAAAAACAATATACCAAGGGATTGCACTTCTCATTGGCGAGATGGCAAAAAAAAAAAAAAAAAAAAAAAAAAAAAAAAAAACTTTAATGGAGACCCAGAATTCCAGTCCCCTTTATCCAAACATCATTGTATGGCCTCGCTCTGCCTAAGAGACAGGGAGAACCATTCCTGTGCCCTGCACCTGGCAGGAAAGCCCTGCTACAAACTGTGGGGAGCTGGCCAGGATGAGTCCTGGTGATTCCGCCCCCAGAGCAGGGATTCTCAGGCGACTCTGGACAACTTCCAGGGACTGAGATGGAGAGCGGCCATACTTCATCTTGGAGAGGAGAATACTTGGGGTGTGACCCTTCTGACCTCTCAGCCTAAAGTAAAAGCAGAGTCATTCCTAACTGGTGTGGAGCTACTTAGCTATGACTGGTGAGCTGCTTAGTTTCCTAAGAAAAATAGTCCCTGTTTCAGGGTCTGTGGGAGCCACAGAAGAATAGCAGGGCCGTAAGTGATTCACAATCCTGCTGCTTGGCCATCTCTGTTGCCAATGACTCCAGCATCTGAGTATTCCATGCAGGAAAGATAATTTGTAAATAATGCACTAGTTCAGTGATCCCTTCAGGGATGTTCAAAATAGTTGTCATGTTCGAGACTGGCATGCTTGTAGGAGACACAGACCTACAGAGCAAGATAATTTGGAGGTTGAATAGAAATAGGAACAATTGAGGCCCCCTTAGATAATGGCTTCTAGGAGCAAGAGTAGAGGGGAGGTGAATTCTGAGCCCTTTTGTCCCCACAAGACATGGCATAACAGGGACATCAGAAAATACTCCAGTGATGTGCTGCTAAACTGGGTGTCTGTGAAGGTGGGGGCATGGCTGGTAGCATTTGCTAATTTCTGTGGTACCAGCATCCCCACCATGGCAGATTTCAAGCAGCCAACATGGCTTCACTGAAAGGGGAGCTGGGAAGAGTACGCCTATTTACTGCTTCTGAGTCATACAAGCTGGGTCCAGCACATCCCTAGACTCAAGAGCAAAGCTTTCAAAGTTCTTCAATGCTTCCTACTCAACACACTGAAAATGAGGCCACAGCAACTATAGCAAACCTCATTATTTTTCATGATAAGATCAGAGTGTGTGATCCTGGGTCTTAGAATGGAGAAAGGGATGTTTGTTCAGAGAAAGAATGTCCAAGTCCTCTGAAGCTGCAGAGATCACAGAGCAAATAATGATGCAAATAATTATGGTTGGAAAGCTGCTAGTCTTTGACTTGAAGTAATTGTAAAGAAATGTTTCTCCTGCTTAAATTAAGAATACAGAATGATTTCATTGAGTAGAATCCCTATTCCTTCCTATTTGTTCATTAGTAACATCTCCCCTTTGCTCCTCTTGCATGTTCATTCTCAGTATAAATTGGAAGCCCTGCTCGCTTTTGTTACATGTCCTTGCAGCACCGTTTACAACTGTGGATGGTGTTCTGTTCAGCCTCAGTGTCAGAGCTTGCCCACTGTTGGGACCAGGTATCTCAGGAGTCATGTGGAGGAAGACGGCAGCCATTGCAAAGAAGGTCTAGGAAGACAGGGCATTCCCATCTGTGCACTGGCCTTACTCAGTCCCAGGAGACACAGGGCACCTGAGCAAGGAGCGATTTGATGATAACACACAATAAAAAATGGGTCCAGAGTATCTCCCTACCACAGACTATCATTCTCTGGGGAAAGAAATTTGGGCTCTTTACCACCACAATTTCTGATCAGTGAATTTGGAAAGGCTGTGATGCCCCTCATAGCTATGAAAGACTCAGGGCACCTCTAACATGGCTGTGTCTGGGACACTGAGTCCCAGATTTAGAGAGCCGGTCTGTCGCCAAGGACTCTCAGAAACTCATGATCCATGATCACATCAACTCTGACCAGTGCATTCGCTTTCATAGATACAAACTGCAGCATCACCCACAGACAGGTGGAAGATTCTATTAAAATATAATCATTGTACTTCTATTTATAACAAATGCTCTATAACAATATATAATATGAGAAATAAACTAACAAGGAATAGAATCAGTATTATAAATAAAACACTTACTGAGTTAAAGGCCTCAGAAAATTTATTTCAAATCAAATGCATTGGACAGCGACGAAAACACTCCGAGTCTAGAAATCAGATTTCCTGAGGGAATCAAGGTGAACTGGCAGCAGTGGCGAATGCATGCTTCTGTCTATCAGGACAGCAGCAATGGCAAATAGAAACAAAATAAAAGATACACGTGGCTTAAAGTAGGCAAATAAATGAAGTCTTATTGTTATCATGATTGTATTTACCAAGTAAGGACTACAAATTTGTAAAGATCTTTACTTCAAACAGGAAGAGATGTTTGATATTTTGTTGCAGAAAACTTCCAAGGTGACAGGGATAGAAGAGCTTCCGAAGAAAGATGTTCCTGGGATGTAGCCTCAGACCTTCCAGATGCCTCAACATACGCATGAGAAAAGCATGTTTCCTGCTTTTGTTTTGTTTTGTTTTTTGTTTTTTGTTTGTTTTTTGTTTTTTTTTTGAGATGGAGTCTCACTCTGTCGCCCAGGCTGGAGTGCAGTGGCCGGATCTCAGCTCACCACAAGCTCCGCCTCCCGGGTTCCCGCCATTCTCCTGCCTCAGCCTCTGGAGTAGCTGGGACTACAGGCGCCGCCACCACACCCGGGTAATTTTTTGTATTTTTTAATAGAGACGGAGTTTCACCGTGGTCTCGATCTCCTGACCTTGTGATCCGCCCGCCTCGGCCTCCCAAAGTGCTGAGATTACAGGCATGAGCCACCGCGCCCGGCCTGTTTCCTGCTTTTGACAACCTCAAGTATGTGGGCAGCACCGCAACCTCCAAGACCTATAGAAGATGCATGTCTGCCCTGAAGGCCTAGGCTAAGACACCCACTCCTTGCTTGAAGAAGTGAGCTGGTTCCGAGGACTCCTAGAGTGCAGCGGGCCGTGATTGTTTTCACCACCTATATTTGTAGTCACTGTGTTTCAGAAATGAATCTGTGGTCTGTTTCTACCTAATGGACAGCCGATGTCCAAATCTACTCCTTTCCCATGAAAAATGAGGATGAAAGAGAGGCCTCTACTAAAGGTCTCTAGCAGCTGCAAAGAGAAAGAAGGACGAGGTTTGTGAACAGGAAGGAGGCGACCGTGCCACGCTGTGGCTAAGCTGCTGGCACAGAGATACACGGCCGAGTCCCCCTGCTCTGTGCGCTGGCTCTTCAGAGTGGAGACGGATCCCTCGGGCCTCTCTGCAGAGAAGCGATCACTGGGCAGCCCTGATTTATCTTGTTGAGCTTCATAACTGAAGTAAGTCAGAAGCTCTGGGCCCTGTCCTAGGGCCTGTTGGTACCAATAAAGAGTTGCATGACCCGAAATTGGATCACACCTGAGAGCTACATCCTGTCCCCTCTTTGTGACTTTGTACCTTGGAGACTGGGAGACTCTAGCACCTGTGTGACCTGTGGAAATGGAATTCAGCAACAGAATAAGGGACACATTTGTAGGCATCACACAGACACACACACACACACACACACACACACACACCCCCACACACAGAGAAAAAATGAAACTACTTGGTGTTCTGAGGACTCACCTGTCCCTAGGAAACCCAGGACCACCCAGCAGAGAAGCCTGGTGCCCATGGCAGGTCACACCAGGACGGGGGCGTTATCAGATCAGTGTCACTGTGAGCAGGAGCAGAGGATGATGGACGTCCTTGTCCCCACAGGGCAGTTCCCACAGTGACATCACTTCCTCTCTCAATCCCCAGGACCTCAGGATCACAGCATTTATATTAGAACACACTTGGGTGCTGCTTTTAAATATTTATAACCTCCCTTTTAACAACATCAATGCATTTCTCATTGCTTTGGGCTCCCATGCTGTCTGGAGCCAGAGGCATCACGCTGCATCTCTGAGTTCATCTTCTCGTCCTACAGCCGCTCCTCTGTCTGCTGGGCATGTAGGATGTGCCAACAGCATCCCCAATACAAGGCACCAAGGCATGAGCTCATTGTCTTTCCTGCAAATCAGGGTCCCCTGTGCCATCCCGATTCACTTCCCAGCCTCCTCCATTCCCCCAGTCACACGTGCCCAATGGGATGTGCCATCACATGGGTTCCCTCATGAACTGCCCTCATACCTTTCTTCTGGGTTCTTTTCCCACCTTTGTTAGCTGTAATTCAGAAACCTTGGTAGCACACTCACAGCAGTCATTTTTCATATTCCCCTTCTAAAAAATTTTTTTTTAATCAATCTCACCTTAAAAGAAGGAGAATGACAGTTGAGCTAGTGATTATTTTTAACCGCTATCTTGACTTACTGTTGTTCTCCATATATTCCTATGGGAAGTATTTCTCTTTTTTTCTGACTGCTTTCAAAATCTTCTCTTTGTCCCTCGTGTTCTACAATTTCCCTATGACTTCACTGTCTTACTTGCGATTCATTTTGTTTCTGGAAACTCTGAATTTAGGTCCTTAAACACCTCTAAAAAATTCTCAGCTCACATCTCATAAATATCACCTCATAACATTCTAGCTATGTTATCTGTTTGAAACATCAATCATATGCAAGAAAAAATGGAAAATTATGAAAAAATATGAATATTCTAGTATATGGGAAAATCTATTTTTTTCTTCCTTGTTCTTTAATTTTTTCATATTTCACTTTTAATTTTCTGTGCTGCATTCTAGATCACTCCTGCAGATCCACCATTGATATCACTAAAAACCTCTTTAGGAGGAGCTGATCCACTGTTGGACTTTCCATTTTGTTTGCAGTGATTGTATGAGGCATTTCTAGTTATATTATTTGACAACTTTATGAAAGTTGATGGTTTCAGGCATTCTTTTTCCTTGTTTCAGTTCCCCCCATGTTCATTTAAATGTGGCTCTCCAAACTTTCATATCTCATAATGCCAAAATTTCCAGTCTTCGGGTTTGCACTTCAAACGTTTGTTGCTTGTGCTCATTGTGTTCCTCGTTGCTATCTCCTAATATTCTTCACACTGGGGATCTATTTGTTCGATGGGAGTCTGTGACATTCCAATGAGGCCCGGACTGAGTGTGAACAACACTAAGAATCTGTCATTTTTACAGGCATCTCCAGTCTAACTCACAAATGTATAGGGCCTAGAACTGTCTGCTGGACTCTAGGCTGCCAAATACACCCACGGCAAAGGTTGATTGGGTCAAAAATGCTCTCAGGACACTTCCAAGGAAAGATTCAGAATAGAATTCAAATTTTCTAATTCTTTTTAATAAAACTCTTTTCATAAATAAATCCCATTAAGTCCTGTAGTTATCATGACATTTTCTTCCAAGAGGAAATTACATAGATAGATAGAAAGATAGATAGATAGATAGGTAGATAGATAGATAGATAGATAGATAGATAGATAGATAGATAGATAGATAGATCAATACATACATACATACATACATACATACATACATACATACATACATACATATATGCACCCTCTGGGTGGAGGGACACTTCAGACACAGGATTAAAACAAAAGTTAGTCACCAGTGTCTGGAACATCTACACACAAATTGTGTCCACATTCCCCTGGGCAACACAGGTGTCCCCCAGAGAGGAGTCCAGGGACTGTGGCAGGTTGAGGCAGTTGTGTGATCCAATGCCTTTATCTAGGAGAGTCCATCCTATGCTGGATTGTTTTAAGGCAATTTTGCCAAGGTAAGAGCCTGCATTTCCCAGAATGCCATTTCTCTTACCATTCTAGGTTAGAGATGGTCAAGGATACATTTGGTAAAATTTGGAAGACAGATGTAAAACAGTCACTAGGACAATTGGTAGGTCAGACAGTGAGAGTCAGTGACCAGCAGATACAGAGGCATCCAACAGACCTAGGAAGTCCTGTTCCTTCTGCACCCTGTGTCCAGTTAATCTTCCCAAATGCTGGCAAACAGCCGCCAGGCTGCCCCCAGTGTTTGGCAGTGCACCTGCAGAAGTGGCCCCCACATAGAGGGAACAGCTTCCCCAGAAGCAGGTCTCCTTGGCCTTTTCCCGTACTCCCAGCTCAAGGTTTCACTGCATGGCCTGGCATGCTCTGATCCTCTCATGTCCCTGCCACTCCAGCCTGTCCTGCCCAGACCTCCAGAAGCCCTGGCTATTGACTGGCTCCTTCACCTTCTGACTTCTCTCCTCAAGACCTTGTCTTCCTCAGCTCCTCCCACAGATGCATAGTCTAGTTCTGATAATAAATCTGTTACACTCTCAAACTTGTAGTGGCCCTGTTTTATTGATAATAACCTAATGGAGATTTTCTTACCAGAAGTGGTTTCAAGGAACGATGTATAAGAATGGAATTATAGAAGTGGATCTCTGATCTGTCTAGATTTGTTGTGGGGAAAGACCTTTAAGGAGAGCACAGACACCTGGAGGAGGTCAGGTGCTGCAGTGACAAGAGGAAGCCTTGAGCCAGGTGTGGTCGCCGTGATAGTGATTCCCCATCAATTTCCAAGACTGACCTCAGCCCAGCATTCAAAGGGATGGGATTTGTTGTACTTAATGCTAGATCTCTGCCAGATTAAAGTAGATGTAGCATGTTCCTACTATTGGGTCATCCACTCACTCATCATTCACTCAACCTCTTGTTCACTCATCCATCCTCTGTGAAATTGGTCTCCCCACATGCCAGGCACCAATGTTGGTAAATGCAGCAGGCACAGCCTAAGCTCTCATGGGCTTAAAAATTGAGTGGAGAGGTTGGGTGTGGTGGCTCAGGCCTGTAATCCCAGTGCTTTGGGAGACCAAGGCAGGTGGATCATGAGGCCAGGAGATTGAGACAATCCTGGCCAACATGGTGAAACATCACCTCTACTAAAAGTACAAAAAAGAATTAGCTGGGCGTGGTGGCACATGCCTGTAATCCCAGCTACTCGGGAGGCTGAGGCAGGAGAATCACTTGAATTAGAGAGTCAGAGGTTGCAGCGAGCAGAGATCACGCCACTGCACTCCAGCCTGGCCACAGAGTGAGACTCTGTCTCAAAAAAAAAAAAAAAAAAAAAAATTGGGGGAACCACAAAAATAATCAGAACAAGTATCTGAGAAAGCCCAAGTGTGCTAAACGTTACTAACAGACACATGATTCTACGGGAGCTTATGAGACGACAGTTGATTTCAGCTGGAAGTGAAGGGAGTGCTTCCCACAGGAGGGCTGATGATGCTGAGATCTGAAGCACAGGCAGGAGGTGGCCACTAGACAAAGGAAGGCTCCAGCCCAGAGGAAAGGAAGTGGCCTTTTAAGTCTTTGTGATGGGAAGGAAGGAGTCACAGAAGAGGGGTTCCCCCCGTGGCTGCAGTAGAGGGGGCGGGGAGGTGGGGGATGGAGGGTGACTGCCCAGATGGGAAAGGTGGGCCACAGGAGAGACCACGTGAGGGTGGGGGCTGGGGTAAAACCTAGAGAGAGGAAGCAACACATTCACCAGGGAGAGACTGGAGTCTAGATGGATGTGAAATACAAATCCTGTTTCATCCTGGGGGCCCCAGACTCAGGATGATGAGTAGAAAAGTAGGAGCTGGGGAAGTCCTGGCCCTACCCAAAAGGGAGAGCTCAGAGGATAGACCAGAGGGAGCAACAAAGGAGACATCCGAGGACCTGAAGCAGTCCAGGCCTGGCTGAGACTGCCTGCAGAGGCACCTGTCACAGAGCGAGGCTCATACTGTCTGGGCCAGTTGGGGCCACTTGGGGTTCCAAGGTTCCTGTTGCAGAAAACTCTGCCCAGGTCATCCCTGAGTCTTGGGTGGGGGAGGAGGGCAGAGCCTCCCTGCTTTCATGTGCGGAGAGGAGACGGCCTTGTAGTGCTGTGGAGTAACTGCTGGCACTAATGTACACAGATGTCTGGGAAGGAGCAGCCGACTCCAGTCTGAGTGGGAAATCCTCTGTGTTTAATCTGGAGACATTGTAGCCACTGGGGACTTCTCCTTTATCAGTAGTACCAGCAGCACCTGAGTAATGAATCAACCTCAGCCCCATGCCTGGGTCTTGTCGATACCAGTACATGAAGTTATGGTTCATATCCTGGGCACACTGCACTGTCATGCTCTGTCCTGTCTTCAGGACTTGGAATTTTGGGGTCTGAGTGACACCAACATTCACTAGACCTGCAGAGAAGAACAAAGCTGATGCTACAGCCCCAATGGAAAGGGGCTGGGCCTTGAAATCCACGCAAGGGGCCCTGCCCAGGACCCACCTGTCCACAGGAGAGAAAAGGCCACACAGCACAGGAGCTCAATGCTCATGGCAGGTGCTACAGGATGGAGGGGTCTTCTGGGCATGTGCGTTGATAAAAGGGGAACAGGACTCTCAAGGGAGTCATTCTGAGACGTCATTCTCCCTGCCTGGGCTCCAGAGCCTTCCTGTCAGGAGAGGCCACGCCCATTCCCCAGATGGTCAAATTCAAGATAAATGCACCAGTGAACAGCTGAGAATGAGAAGAACACATTCGTCTGAATTGAAACAAGTCTATAAGATTTCATGATCTTTTGCGTCCAGACTTCTGAAACAGTCTAAGTAGGAACCCAGAGGGCCTTTCACTATCTATTCTTTATTCTTTCAAGATTGGCCACTGGCACCTCGAACTGCTGTTGGTATTGACAATAAAATAGGGAACCAAACATCCACATTTTCTGAAATGATGAGTTTTACAGTCTAGAGTGCAAGAGAAGTATCCATTAGTCACACAAAGTCATGGAAAATGACAATGATGTTAAATCTGTGAATACTAATGCATATTATAAGCTGTGAGTATTTATAATAAGGAGGTGCAGTCTAGAAAAACTGTTGAAGGAATGTCTCCCTAGAGATGGTCATAGTTAAACTGAGATTTGGAGAAAGAACACAAAATAAGAGACTTGTGTTGACCCAGAGGATACAGCGTGGAGTGGAATGGCCTTTGTTGGGAGGAGCATGATGCATGAGGAATGGCCTGAACTGACACTTCTGTGGTTGACGTGGAGATGAGAATGCAGAGGAAGGGAGAGAACAGCTGGGAGCAGACATCACATGGAGAAGGCTGAATACTGACATGAGCGTGGTATAGGGAAGAAGGAGTTGTGAAGGCCGTCAGGGAAAAGAACATAGACCTGTGTTGTCAATGCTGTCTGCAAATACACAATTTCAAATGAACCTTCCTTTCTGAGAGCAACTGAGGAACAGGACTTCTGAGGCCAGAGCTGCAGGAGGGGCCTGGAAGAGGGGCTGCATCTACTCACATCACGGTGATGGTCGTTCCCTCGTCCAGCTGAGACTGGCCTGGGGGAAAAGCTCAGCACACAGCAGGGTTTCACACACACAGGGTTGCTCAGAGCTCTGAGGGCCCCAACCTGGGCAGTGTTGGGGAGAGGCCTATGGGACAACATTATCCACTGCCTGAATCACGGTCTTGTGAAGACAAGGCCACCTATATCTTCCACTGAGCTTTGTGTGCAGAGGAAGGTGGCTGTGGGGTGAAGGCTGGTGCAAGAGGGCACAGAGGTCTGGGAGAGCCTTCTGACACCAAGGCCACGTATTTGGCTTTGAGAGAAAGTTACAGACCCTCAGGGATTTCTCTGTAGTGCGGGCTGGGACGGATCAGCTGTGCACCAGCTTCGGCTCTTGTTAACTCTCACACATGTAGTCATGGATGACAGTCTCAGGCATCTCTGTGCCACTTCATGTCCTGCATTTGTTCTTTAGTATCTTGGGATCTGGTTGTCCCAGCTTCTGTGAAGTCTATGATAGAAGGAAGTTGAGTGCCCAGTGAGGGACCCAATAATGTAGACCTGAGGTGAAGGCTTAGGCTAGGATGTGGTGAGCCAAGGAAAAGGCTTTACGGGACTCACCTGCCCCTGGGGAGCAAAAGGCCACACCACTCAGGAGCCTGGTGGTCATAGCTGGGTCAGGGAAAAACGGGGAAATTGCGGGGAGGTTTTTCAGCTTGTGTGTTGGGGACATAAATCCTGGATGTTAGTAGAGTCAACTGGTGATGCCACTGTCCCTGCCAGCCAGTGACTCTGCCCTCTGCCTGCTATTCCTCCCTCTACCTGCTGCAACCTTCAACCTACAGTCCAGTCATAAACTTTCACCCATGTGGTCTCTGCTTTTGGCTGTCTTTCTTCTAACAGACAACAGCCTGACAAGGTTCGTGATCATTTCTCCTCTACCTACCTCTCCACCGTCAGCTCCGGGTGTCCACTTTAGGGCTCTTTTTAACAGGCTTCTTCACTGAACATATGTGCTTCCTTCCCATTCCTAGGTCTCTATGTTGTTTTTCACAGGAGATATATTTCAGGTACATTTATTCTTAGTGGTGAAAATCCAAACTTAAATTTTACTGGAATAAATTAAGAAAAACATGTGTAGACATTTATATGAGAAAGCAGTTTTTGTCTACACACAAACAGAATTGTTTTTAGTTTTTGTTGCATTAAAGTAAACTCTTTTGCATCAAAAAACACCATAAAAATGAAAATATAAGCTGCAGACTGGGGAAAGACACAGGGAATGCATGTAAATGATTTTTTTTTTAATGTGAAATTTAACATTCCTCAAAGTTGCTAATGAAGAAGCCATAGTAATGACTCCTTAAGACAGCTGAGCCTCTACTGCAGCCCTGCAGGTCACTAGAGGACAGTGTGAGGGTTCTGGTTTACTGACCAGGATGCAGAAGGTGATGATGGAGCAGGGGGAATAGGTGGAAAATGTATGGACTAGTTTGTTTCCTACTTCTGATTCTTGCAAGCCAGGAGACACTGGGGAAAATGACTCAATGTCCCTGAGCCTCCCATCTGTAAAGGAAGAATAAGAATGTTTGATGTGCAAGATTGTTGAAAACTTTTAAGCTATATAACAAATACAAACAATCAAGCACACGTCTGGGGCTCAGCAGTCACTCTTGTTCTGAAATTACCCAGGAAGTGACAAGCTGCAAGAAGATGCAGCAGAGAAGCAGGCACTCTCAGGGCACATGAAATTTGGGCTCTGTGGGTTGGGAGAGCTCTGCGCTCAGTAGGACAGTAGACATGCCTTCCAAACAACTAAAAGCTTCCCTTGAAGGAGTGAAAACTGGGTGGGGCCTGCAGCTCTCAAGTGAAAGCTAAGGCAGGAAGTTTATATACAGAATGTCAATGACTCTGCCGGGCTGTGCCAAGCTGCTGGCACAGAGATACAGGGCCGAGTCCCCCGCCTCCAAGGCATTCACATTCAGCTCAGAGCTATAGTTAGGGAACTGGTGACCTGAGAATCGATCAGGGAAGTTGCCTCTCTCTCTCTCTTTCTCCTCATAATACTCAAAGATAAACTGGGGCCCCTGACCCAGGGCCTGTTGGTACCAGTACACACTGGTGTGCCCAGAGATAGGAGAGCATCTCAGTGTCACTTGCTGTCCTGTTGTTTTGATTAAATGCCTGGGACTTTGGGTGACTCCACCGTCCACTGAGCCTGTGGGAAAAGGAGACAGAGGGTGAGCACAGGAGACAGCCTGGAAACCCTCCCCGAGGTAAAGTGGAGGACACAGGGGTGGGAAAGCTGAGAATGGGGCTGCTGTCCTGTGCACAGGACTCACCTGCTCCCAGTAGACAAAGCAGCACCCAGCAGAGGAGCCCGGGGCCCATGGCACGGTGGGGCAGGCAGCACTGCACCTGATGCAGAGCTTGGTCCTCCTAGGGAAGAGCTGAGTGAGTTCTGCACCTTGATTTTCCTGATGGGAGGGGTATCCTGTGATGTCACTGTCCTGTGTCGTCCTCATGCAGCCTTCCTTAGGCCTAGGGCTCCAGGGACCTTGGACTCTCTAACTTTCCTGCAGAGCCAGAGTGCTGGGTGAGGGCAGAAATTTATCTGATGAGACAGTTGCTCCTCTGCCTTCTCTTCCCCAGCTCCCAGGCTGCCCCATCGCCCCTAGTTCTAAATCCTTGAGGAATCGCCACACTGTCTTCCACAATGGTTGAACTAATTTACACTCCCACCAACAGTGTAAAAGCATTCGTATTTATCCACATCCTCTTCGGCGTCTGTTTTTTCCTGACTTATTAATGATTGCTATTCTAACTGGTGTGAGATGGTATCTCATTGTGGTTTTGATTTGCATTTCTCTGATGACCAGTGATGATGAGCATTTTTTCTGTGTCCGTTGGCTGTATAAATGTCTTCTTTTGAGAAGTCTCTGTTCATATCTTTTGCACATTTTTTGATGGGGTTGTCTTTTTCTTGTAAATTTGATTGAATTCTCTGTAGATTCTGGACATTAGCCCTTTGTCAGATGGGTAGATTTCAAAAATTTTCTCCCATTCTGTAGGTTGCCTGTTCACTCTGATGGAAGTTTCTTTTGCCGTGCAGAAGCTGTTTAGTTTAATTAGATCCCATTTGTCTTTTTTGGCTTTTGTTGCCATTGCTTTTGGTGATTACTCATGAAGTCCTTGCCCATGCCATGTCCTGAATGGTATTGCCTAGGTTTTCTTCTAGGGTTTTTATGGTTTTAGGTCTAACATTTAAGTCTTTAATCCATCTTGAATTAATTTTTGTATGAGGTGTAAGGAAGGGATCCAGTTTCAGCTTTCTACATATGGCTAGCCAGTTTTTCCAGCACCATTGATTAAATAGGGAATCCTTTCCCCACTTCCTGTTTTTGTCAGGTTTGTCAAAGATCAGATGGTTGTAGATATGTGGTGTTATTTATGGGGCCTCTGTTCTGTTCCATTGATCTATATCTCTGTTTTGGTACCAGTACCATGCTGTTTTGGTTACTGTAGCCTTGTAGTATAGTTTGAAGTCAGGCAGTGTGATGCCTCCAGCTTTGTTCTTTTTGCTTTGTTCCTGGATATCCTTGTTAACCTTCTGCCTTGTTGATCTGTCTAATATTGACAGTGGGGTGTTAAAGTCTCCCATTATTATTGTGTGGGAGTCTATAAGTCTCTTTGTAGGTCTCTAAGGACTTGCTTTATGAATCTGGGTGCTCCTATATTGGGTGCATATATATTTAGGATAATTAGCTCTTCTTGAGCTAATTATCTTTATCATCATGTAATGACCTTCTTTGTCTCTTTTTATCTTTGTTGGTTTAAAATCTGTTTTATCAGAGACTACGATTGCAACCCCTGCTTTTTTTGCTTTCCATTTCCTTGGTAGATCTTCCTCCATCCCTTTATTTTGAGCCCATGTGTGTCTCTGCATGAGAGATGGGTCTCCTGAATACAGCACACTGATGGGTCTTGACCGTTTATCCAATTTGCCTGTCTGTGTCTTTTAATGGGGGCATTTAGCCCATTTACATTTAAGGTTAATATTGCTATGTGTGAATTTGATCCTCCCATTATGATGTTTGCTGGTTATTGTGCCTGTTAATTGATGCAGTTCCTTCATAGTATCGATGGTCTTTACAATTTGGCATGTTTTTGCAGTGGCTGATACTGGTTGTTTCTTTCCATGTTTAGTGCTTCCTTCAGGAGCTCTTGTAAGGCAGGCCTGGTGGTGACAAAATCTCTCAGCATTTTCTTGTCTGTAAAGGATTTTATTTCTCCTTCAATTATTAAGCTTAGTTTGGCTGGATATGAAATTCTGGGTTGAAAATTCTTTTCTTTAAGAATGTTGAATATTAGCCCCCACTCTCTTCTGGCTTGTAGAGTTTCTGCCAAGAGATCTGCTATTAGTCTGATGGGCTTCCCCTTTTGGGTATCAAGACCTTTCTCTCTTGCTGCCCTTAACACTTTTTCCTTCATTTCAACCTTGGTGAGTCTGACAATTATGTGTCTCAGCATTGCTCTTCTCAAGGAGTATCTTTGTGGTGTTCTCTGTATTTCCTGAATTTGAATGTTGGCCTGTCTTGCTAGGTTGAGGAAGTTCTCCTGGATAATATCCTGAAGAGTGTTTTCCAACTTAGTTCCATTCTCCCCATCACTTTCAGGTACACCAGTCAAACGTAGATTTGGTCTTTTCTCATAGTCCCATATTTCTTGGAGGCTTTGTTCATTTCTTTTTACTCTTTTTCCTCTAACCTTGTCTTCTCACTCTATTTCATTAATTTGATCTTCAATTATTGATACACTTTCTTCCACTTCATCGAATCAGCTACTGATGCTTGTGCATTCATCACGAAGTTCTTGTGCCATGATTTTCAGCTCCATCAGGTCATTTAAGGTCTTCTTTACACTGTTTATTCTAGCTAACCATTCATCTAACCTTTTTTCAAGGTTTTTAGCTTCCTTGCGATGGGTTCGAACATCTTCCTTTAGCTCAGAAAGTTTGTTATTATCAACCTTCTGAAGCCTACTTCTGTCAGCTTCTGAAAGTCATTCTCCATCCAACTTTGTTCTGTTGCTGGCAAGGACCTGTGATCCTTTGGAGTAGAAGAGGTGCTCTGACTTTTATAATTTTCAGCTTTTCTTCTCTGGTTTCTCCCCATCTTTTTGGTGTTATCTACCTTTGGTCTTTGATGTTGGTGACCTACAGATAGAATTTTGGTGTAGATGACTTTTTTGTTGATGTTGATGCTATTTCTTTCTGTTTGTTAGTTTTCCTTCTAACAGTCATGTCCCTCAGCTGCAGGTCTGTTGGAGATTGCTGGAGTTCCACTCCAGACACTGTTTGACTGGGTATCACCAGTGGAGGCTGCAGAACAGCAAATATTGCAGAACAGCAAAAATTGCTGCCTGATCCTTCCTCTGGAAGCTTTGTCCCAGAGAGGCAGCCACTTATATGAGGTGTCTGTCAGCCCCTACTGGGAGGTGTCTCCCAGTTAGGCTACACAGGGGTCAGGGACCCACTTGAGGAGGCAGTCTGTCCATTCTCAGAGCTCAAATGCCATGCTGGGAGAACCACTGCTCCTTCAGAGCTGTCAGACAGGGACATTTAAGTCTGCAAAAGTTGTCTGATGCCTTTTGCTCAGCTATGCCCTTCCCATAGAGGTGGAGTCTAAAGTCTGTAGGCCTTGTTGAGCTGCAGTGGGCTCTGCCCAGTTCGTGCTTGCTGGCTGCTTTGTTTACCTACTAAAGCCTCAGCAACGGCGGACACCCTTTCCCAAGCCAGGCTACAGCCTCACAGATGGATCTCAGACTGTCGCTAGCAGAGAGCAAGGCTCCATGGGTATGGGACCTGCTGAACCAGGCACGGAAGAGAGTCACCATGTCTGTCAGTTGCTAAGACCTTGGGAAAAGCATAGTATTTGGGCAGGAGTGTCCCGTTTTTCCAGGTAGTCTTTCATGGCTTCTCTTGGCTAGGAAAGGGGAATCTCCTAACCCCATGTGCTTCCCAGGTGAGGCGACACTCAGCCCTGCTTCAGATCACCCTCCGTGGGCTTCATCCACTGTCGAACCAGCCCCAGTGAGATGAACTAGGTACCTTACTTGGAAATGCAGAAAGCACCCAATTCTGCATCGATCATCATGAGAGCTGCAGAACAGAGCTCTTCCTATTTGGTCATCTTGGAACGTCCTCCATCCTTTTAATCAGAAGTTCATTCCCAAGATAACTAATTCACTCCCACAATAAGGGCATTAATCTCTTTCTGAGGGCAGATCCCTCATGACCTAGTCATAACAGTCCCAACTCCCTATACCATTACATTGACAAAGTTCAACATGAGATTTGTAGGGGACAGGCAAGCATAGCACACACATCTACACCGTGAGTCAGTATTTCTACTCTTAAGTCTATACCAAAAAAAAAAAAAAAGCGTATGTCCACAAGAAAAAATTCCACAAGAATGTTCACAACAACTTTATTCATAATAGTTGAAGACAGGAGTAACATGGATCTCCATCAACAGGAGCATGGATCAACAAGTTGTGGTACATTTATGCAATGGCATATTAATCATAAGAAAGAGTGACCTACTGAAACAACAATATGAATACACTTCAGACATACTAATTTTGTAGGGAAATAACTCAATAAAAATGTTACATGATTCCATTTATATGAAGTTCAGGAATAAACAAAGCTAGTCAATGATGATAAAAATAAAAAAAGTTTTTATCTCTGGGATAGAAATTGATTGGAAAAGAGCATGAGGACACTTTCCTGAGTGATGGAAAATTTTTTTAAAATCGTTTCAGTTACTGTTGCACTGGCATATGCATTTGTCAAAATGTACCAGGATGTCCTTCTATTAATATTTGTGTTTTACTCTGTATTAGTTACACCTCAATAAAATGTATTACTAAAAATTAAACTGCTAAATTGCATAAAAGATGGGAGTCATTTACAAATATATGCTTGTATTCTGTACAGCCAGTTTAAAAATGAATCACACAAAAATAAGAAAAAACAGGAACAAACATATCTGTGTAAGATATGGAGAATGTGAGAAGTGCTTGGTGACTGAAATAGGGAACATTGAAATTTGACATAAAAATAAGCACAACTGACGAGTGGGCTGAAAAACAACTGAAGATCAATATCAAGGAAAGCTGTAGATAAACAAAAGCTTTCTAAAAATATCTTCATATGCTGTTAAAAATCATTCTGAGATTCATGAGCTACTATAAATTTCACAGCTTGGGGAATTGGGCATTCATCAGGCTCACCATTGAGCCTTTCATTTTGGCTTTCAACAAATTGGCCAATTGGTGAATTGACTTTTTTCACAGCAAGCAGCCCCTTCCCCACTTTGTGAGTGGGGTCCTGGGTGACCCAGCACTCCCCGTTTGGCAGCCTCACAGAAAGGGTTGGGCACAGCACAGACACACCGGGTTCCCTCTACGTGGGTTTGCACTCCCTGTGAAGCCCATCTATGGACCCACCAGTCCTGCAGTTAATGGATCCCAACTAAAGAAACCTTGCCTCTAGGTGTCCGCTTTACCTATAAGTGCTAAAGAAGGATACAGGCTGGAGAAAAATAAAATGTTTGTTCAATATTATTCTGTAATATTTTACAAGAAAATCAATTGAGGAGCTCCTGGATTTTAAACCTAGCCAAAGTCATGATAATAACTGAATTCCTTCCTTAGTCTACCCTGAGAGGACTCAAACACTGCTCTATGCCCACAAATACTTACTAGAGACTTATTTATAGTCTCTTTTCGATGATTCTACTAGTCGATTATCTTCAGGTCTAATGGCACAGTTTGGTGCATCTACTAACATTTTCCTTCAGTAGTTTGTTGGGTGTTTTAGAACTTGTTATCAATATTTTTTGTCCTCCAGAGAACATGTGCTTGGTGTCCAATGGAATCTAAGCCAAGGTGATGTTTTCAGCATGACTTATAAACTTATAGAATCCCAGATCACTCAAGTAGGTTAAACTTATTGCCTGGCGAGACCTTCAGGGAAGATAAGGTGCAGCAGAGATGCACTGGGTTCAAGGCACAGCCCACCCCTATATTTCCCCTGTTACTCTAAGGCAGTTGTTCCTCTGCACCTGCCCCTTACACCAAGACTGCCCAGCCAAAATTCATCAACTGTAGATCTCATTACAGATTAGAGGGACTTCACATCTCTTGCATAGCTGTAGGTAGTCTAGCAATAACTGAAAACTACTGCAACATCTACATAATATTGGATCCAGGCCCTAATTTTTCTTAACTCTTTCCCTCCTAGGCTGCTCTCCCAGAAGCCCCAGAGCCCTTTAGATCCCAGTGGACCACAGTGCCATCTTGTGGTCAATAAGTGAAGTTTCGTCATTGTTTTTTCTGCAATGGCCCAAGGAATGCTGGGAAGTGTCTGCAGAGAGAACTGACAGAATATTCCAGAAGCGCCATCCCGCAGATTTCATGAGCAGCTCCCCTAAACCCTCATCCCAACACTAGTTCTAACCCTGATTATTTCATTGAGTTAGCAATATTAATATCGCATCCTCATTCTGAATAACTCTCATCACAGAGCTCCAGTTATAGCCTAACTTTTTCTCCCTTAAAACTACCATATAAAGAAAGAGGAACAGAATGAGAGGAATGAGAGAAAATAATATTTGGTTTAAAATAGGAAGAAAACACAGATGTTGAAATATAGAGAGATTTTTTAATCTGAATCACTAAAAATAATCAAAAATGCCCTCAAAAATTGACAATGTTACCCCAAAATTATAGACGAGCAAAAGATGAAATCAAATGTCCATTAATAAAAAGTAAAATTGAAATATATAAAACGAGACCTCTTACAAGGCAATAAGCAATGGTGGAGGAAGCAGAACCTAATGCACAAAATAAGGATGGACATAAGTAAGACCAGCAAAGTGGCTGCTACAGGAAATGATCAACTTGTGCAATGCACATCCACTGATGTGAGCAGCAAAGAGGGAAGAGATGATTCTGGGAGAGGCAGAGGGGCAGCAGGAGATGAGGACACGCTGGTGCAAAATAGTATCATAAGGAAGCAAATTAGCCAGGGGACTGTGGATTAGAGGACTTTGCTTTCTCCTGTCTCTTGTGACATCTGAACCGGACCATTTTCCTTTCCAACAATTTCCTCCTGCACCCCGAGTTAGAAGCCCCTGGGATTTGCTCCTCCTCAGGTTTCCATGGATGAACTCCCTCTCCCTTCTTGTTGAGCATGGTCTGAAGGAGAGGTCATTTCTCCCTCCCCTTCAATCCCACAGTACTGGGGATTGGCATAGATCTGTCAATTGGCATTGACCTCTCTTCGCATGCTCATATGCACCCTAACTGTGCCTTTTTTTTCCACTAGACAGAAAATTAGATGTGGTCAATGAAACTTAACACCTTTATCATAGGATGCACAAGTGACTGCTACACAAATTATTGTGGTTTTCACTGCCTTGGGTTATATCTGAACAGTAAAAAAAGACACAATTTCTTAATGTGACTTAATCACAAAAACCTTCCCAAGTCCCAAAAGCAATACAACTACAAGGGATTCCTCTCCTAACTGGTGAGATGGCAAAATAAAACAAACAAACAAAAAATAAAGAAAAATTTGTCAAACATTTTAAAAGAGAGCCAGAATCCCATTCCCTCTTATACAAAAATCATTATATGACCTTCCTCTGCCTAACATACAGGCAGAGCCATTCCCCTGCCCTGCACCTGGCAGGAAAGCCCTGCTGGAGTCTGTGGGGAGCTGGCGAGGATGAGCCTTGGTGACTCTGCCCCCAGAGCAGAGATCCTCAGGGAACTCTGGACAACTTCCAGGGACTGAGATGGAGAGTGGCCATACTCGGTCTTGGAGAGGAGAATACTTAGGGTGTGATCCTTCTGAGTTCTCAGCCTGAAATAAAAGCAGAGTCATTCCTGACTGGGGTGAAGCTGCTTAGTTTCCAGAGCAAAATAGTCCTTGTTCCAGGGTCTGTTGTTGCCACAGAAGAATAGTGGAGCTGTAAGTGGTTCACAACCTAGAGTTGCTGCTTGGCCATCTCTGTTCCCAATGACTCCAGTATCTGAATATTCCATCCTAAGAAAGAGAACTTGTAAATAATGAACTGGTTCAGCCATACCTTTAGTGATATTCAAAGTACTTGTTATGTTCTGAGCTGGCATGCTTGTAAGAGACACAGAGCTACATAACAAGAGATATTGGAGGTTGAATAGAAATAAGAACAATTGAGGCCCGCTTAGATAATGGCTTCTAGGAGCAAGAGTAGAGGGGAGGTGAATTCTGAGCCCTTTTGGCCCCACAAGACATGGCATGACAGGGACATCAGAAAATACTCCAGTGATGTGCTGCTAAACTGGGTGTCTGGGAAGGTGGGGGCATGGCTGGTAGCATTTGCTAATTTCTGTGGTACCAGCATCCCCACCATGGCAGATTTCAAGCAGCCAACATGGCTTCACTGCTGGGGAGCTGGGAAGAGTACGCCTATTTGGCTCTTCTGAGTCATACAAGCTGGGTCCAGCACATCCCTAGACTCAAGAGCAAATCTTTCAAAGTTCTTCAATGCTTCCTACTCAACACACTAAAAACGAGGCAACATCAACTATAGCACACCTCCTTATTTTCATGATAGGATCAGAGTGTGTGATCTGGGGTCTTGGAATAAACAAAGGGACAGTTGTGCAAAGAGAGGATTTCTGGCTCCTCTGAAGCTGCTGAGATCACAGAGCAAAGAGTTAACGCTGGTTGGTTGGAAAGCTGCTAGCCTTTGACTTCAGGTAATTTCAATGAAATGTTTCTCCTGCTTAACTTAAGACAACAGAATGATTTCATCCGAGCAGAAACCCTATTCCTTCCTATCTGATCATTAGTAACATCTGCCCTTTGCTCCTCTTGCGTGTTCATTCTCAGTATAAATTGGAAGCCCTGCTCGCTTTGTTTCATGTTCTTGCAGCACCGTTTAGAACTGTGGACTAAACTGTTCAGCCTCAGCTTGTCCACTGTTAGGACCAGGTGTCTCAGGAGTCATGTGGAGGAAGGTGGCAGCAGTTAGAGAGAAGGTTTAGGAAGACAGGGAATTCCCATCTGTGCCCTGGCCTTACTCAGTCACAGGAGACACAGGGCACCTGAGCAAGGAGTGTTTTCAGGATGGCACAATAAAAAAAATGGGTCCAGAGCAACTCCCTCCCAAAGACCATGATTCTCTGGGGAAAGAAATTTGGTGTCTGTACCACGACAATTTCTGATCAGTGAATTTGGAAGGGCTATGATGCCCCTCCTAGCTATGAAAGACTCAGGGCACCTCTATCATGGCTGCGTCTGGGACACTAAGTCCCAGACTTGGAGAAGTGGTCTGTCACCGAGGACTCTCAGAAACCCATGATCCGTAATCCCATGAGCTCTGACCAGTGCATTCGCTTTCACAGATACAAACTGCAGCATCACCCACAGACAGGTGGAAGAGTCTATTGCAATATAATCACTGTACTTCTATTTATAACAAGTACTATATAACAATATATAATATGAGAAATAAAAAGGAATAGAATCAACATTATAAATGAAACACTTCTTGAGTTAAGGGCCTCAGGCACATTATTTCAAATCAGATGAGTTGGACAACAATGAAAACACTCAGAGTCTAGAAATTAGATTTCCTGAGGGAATCAAGGTGAACAGACAGCGGTGGTGAATGCATGCTTCTGTCTATCAGGACAGCAGCAATGGCAAATTGAAACAAAATAAAGGATACACATGGCTTAAAGTAGGTAGATGAAATGAAGTCTTACTGTTATCATGATTGTATTTATCAAGTAAGGACCAAAAATTTGCAAAGACCTGTATTTTAAACAGGTAGAGAGGTTTGATATTTTGTTGCAGAAAACTTCCAAGGTGACAGGGATAGAGGCTTCAGAAGAAAGATGTTCCTGGGATGTAGCCTCAGACCTTCCAGATGCCTCAACATACGCATGAGAAAAGCATGTTTCCTGCTTTTGACAACCTCAAGTATGTGGGCAGCACCGCAGCCTCCAAGACCTATAGAAGATGCATGTCTGCCCTGAAGGCCGAGGCTAAGACACCCACTCCTTGCTTGAAGAAGTGAGCTGGTTCCGAGGACTCCTAGAGTGCAGTGGGCCGTGATTGTTTTCACCACCTACATTTGTAGTCACTGTGTTTCAGGAATGAATCTGTGCTCTCTTTCTACCTAATGGACAGCCGATGTCCAAATCTACTCCTTTCCCATGAAAAATGAGGATGAAAGAGAGGCCTCTGCTAAGGGTCTCTAGTAGCTGCAAGGAGAGAGAAGGACGAGGTTTGTGAACAGGAAGGAGACGACCGTGCCACGCTGTGGCTAAGCTGCTGGCACAGAGAAACACGGCCGAGTCCCCCTGCTCTGTGCGCTGGATCTTCAGAGTGGAGACAGATCCCTGAGTCCTCTCTGCAGAGAAGCGATCACTGGGCAGCCCTGATTTGTCTGGTTGAGCATCATTCTGGAAGTAAGTCAGAAGCTCTGGCCCCTGTCCCAGAGTCCGTCGGTACCAATAAAGGGCTACATGACCCGAAATTGGATCACACCTGAGAGCTACATCCTGTCCCCTCTTCGTGACTTTGTACCTCGGGGACTGGGAGACTCCAGCACCTGTGTGATCTGTGGAAACAGAATTTGGCAACAGAATAAGGAAAACATTTGTTGTCATCACACACACACACACACACACACACACACACACACACACACGCCTACACACAGAAAAAAAATGAAACTACTTTGTGTTCTGAGGACTCACCTGTCCCTAGGAAACCCAGGACCACCCAGCAGAGGAGCCTGGTACCCATTGCAGGGTCAGGCCAGGACGGGGGCGTTACCAGATCAGTGTCACTGTGAGCAGGAGCAGAGGATGACGGACGTCCTTGTCCCCACAGGGCAGTTCCCACAGTGACATCACTTCCTCTCTCAATCCCCAGGACCTCAGGGTCACAGCATTTATATTAGAACACACTTGGGTGACGCTTTAAATATTTATAACCTCCGTTTTAACATCAATGCACGGCTCATCACTTTGGGCTCCAGAGCTGTGTGGACCTGGAGGCCTCACGCTGCATCTCTGAGTTCATCTTCTCATCCTACAGCTGCTCTTCTGTCTGCTGGTCATGTCCTGTAGGATGCACCAACACTGCCCCCAACATAGGGCACAAAGGGGTGAGCTCATTGTCTTTCCTCCAAGTCAGGGTCCCCTCTGCCATCCCCTTTCATGTCCCAGCCTCCTCCATTCCCCCAGTCACACATGCCCAACAGGGCTGCCCCATCACATGGGTTTCCTAACGAACTGCCCTCATGCCTTTCTTCTGGGATCATTTAC
Organism: Macaca nemestrina; assembly: GCF_043159975.1. NCBI lineage: Eukaryota > Metazoa > Chordata > Mammalia > Primates > Cercopithecidae > Macaca > Macaca nemestrina. Next base: position 16,481,470 of record NC_092128.1, read on the forward strand.
CACCTTTGTTAACTGTAATTCAGAAAAGATACTTGGGTAGAAACTCACAGCGGTCTTTTTTCATATTCTACTTATAAAAGTTGTTTTTAATCAATGTCATCTTAAAAGAAGGAGAATGACAATTGAGCTAATGGTTATTTTTAACCACTATCTTACTTTCGTTTTCCATCTATTCCTATGGGAGGTATTTCTCTTTTCTTTCTGACTGCTTTCAAAATCTTCTCTTTGTCCCTCAGGTTCTACAATTTCCCTATGACTTGACTATTTGTCTTACTTGAGATTCATTTTGATTCTGGAAACTCTGAATTTGGTTCCTTAAACACCTCTAAAGAATTGTCAGCTAACATCTCATAAATATCACCCCATAGCTTTCTACCTATTTTATCTGTTTGGAACTGCAATCATATGCAAGAAAAAATGGGAAATTATGAAAAATATGCATACTATAAGGTATGGGAAAATCCATTTTTTTCTTCCCTATTCTTAACGTCTTTTGTATTTCACTTTTAATTTTCTGTGCTGCATTCTAGATCACTCCTGCAGATCCATCTTTGACATCACTAAAAATCTCTTTAGGAGGAGCTGATCAACTGTTTGACTTTCCATTTTGTTTTCAGTGATTGTATGCGGCATTTCTAGACATATTATTTGACAATTTTTATGAAAGTTACTTGATGGTTTCAGACATTCTCTTTTTCCTTGTTTCAGTTTCCCCTCATATTCATTTAAATGTAGCTCTTCAAACTTTCATATCTCATAATGCCAAAATTTCGAGTCTTTGGGTTTGCACTTCAAAAATTGTTTGTTGGTGTTGACTTTTCCTCATGGCTATCTCCTAATATTCTTCACGTTGGGAATATATTTGTTTGATGGTGGTCTGTGACATTCCAGAGAGGCCCGGACTGAGAGTGAACAACACAAAGAGTCTGTCATGGTTACAGGCATCTCTAGTCTAACTCGCAAATGTATGGGGCCAGGAACTGTCTGCTGCACTCCGGGCTGCCAAATACACCCACAACATAAGTTGGTAGAGTCAAAAATGCTCTCTGGACAGTCCCAATGAAAGATTCCGAATAGAATTCAAATTTTCTAATTCTCTTTAGAAAAACTCTTTTTATAAATAAATCCCATTAAGCCATGTAGTCATCATGACATTTTCTTCCAAGGGGAAATTACATATATTTATATGTACATATATGTATGAGTGTGTGTATATATACACATATATATGCATCTCTGTGTGTGTGCATTTGTATGAATTTGTGTGTGCATACATATACACACACACACATATATATACACATATATATTTATTATAAAAATGGCCAAACCTATGGATATGCCTTCTTCTTTCCTTTTTTTTCTGAAACCCAAAACTTATAAAAATAACATAGATATCAGAATTATATTATATTTGTAGACTTGACACTATTTTTTTTTTAGTCAGAGTCTTGCTATGTTGCCCAGGTTGCAGTGCAGTGGCATCATCTTGGACTGCCACCTCCACCTCTGAGGTTCAAGTGATTCTCCTGGCCCAGCCTCCCAAGTAGCTGGGACTACAGGCACTAACCACCACACCTGGCTAATCATTTTGTATTTTTAGTAGAGACAGGATTTCACCATATTGGCCAGGCTGGTCTCGAACTACTGACTTTGTGATCAGCCTGCCTCGGCCTCCCAAAGTGCTGGGATTATAGGCACGAGCCACTGTACCTGGCCTGACTTCAAATTTAAAAGCATAACTTATTTCAAATTGGAAATTCCCATACAAAGTGACAAATGAGCTTGAAGAAGTGAATGCTCTTATGCTTGCTCAATAGGAGAATACTAGTCTATAAACCCAGAGAAAACCATCTCAGGCATAGTGTGACTTACTAACGCTCATCTATTCTGTGCCCAGGACACTGGGAACTTCCACATGAAAAACACTAGGACCTAAAGTTCTGGCATCAAAGATTTCTTTTACCATTGTCCAATTTAAGACACTGATGGAAGTAAAGTACTCAGTTTACCATTTAGGTCCAACTTATACAAAGAAAAATGAATATTCTTTACTCTGAAATCATATGTTCTCCTCTGAGTAAATTAAAAGGTGACATAAATCATGAATTAAGCCTACTGGGCTAGACTGGGCTGGGAGAAGACAGAGCTTTTTTCTGGAAAGGCTAAGTTTCCAGGCTTGGCCAATGTGGTGCTGGAAGCAGGCTGGCATGCGAAGATTTTTCCTTGTTGGAAGATGCTGGGGTGTGTGATATCCTGCGTACTCAGCTGATCTGGGGGAAGGGTGGTCAGGCGTGTAATACGAGGGACCAATTGTTGTCAGCAGGATTGTCCTGGGAAGTTGTCTTTCAACCATCTGAGACATGTTTTGGGCTCTTTGGCCCTCTCTGCTCTGTCCTGTTTGGGGGCCAGGTCGCTACATGGAGAGAAGGCACCTCTACCACACAGTATTCTTTCCATCTTCACAGAAATGCAGGGCAATTTCTGCAGATCTGAGGATTTCACTTCGGGTTTGCCATCAGATCATTGAGCTGATCAGCTACAAATTCATGAAGCACATTTCTCATACTGCGGAGCTCAAAGGGAGACCAGAGCACTTGCTTCGGTTACAAAAGAACTGGGTCCAGGAAGGCAACAAGACGTGAGATTCCCTCCCACTGTCTCCACAGATCACTGCACTCTGACCAGGGGTCTGATGTCCATGCAATTCCATCAGGAGGGAAGCTCAGGAAAGAGATAAAAGAAGGAGGCAGAACCCTGCCTCTAGGTGGAGGGAGACAGTATTAAAAAAAAAAAAAAAAAGTTAGTAGCCAGTGTCTGGAACATCTACATACAAATTGTGTCCACATTCACCTGGGCAGCACAGGTGTCCCCCGGAGAGGAGTCCGGGGACTGTGGAAGGTTGAGACAGTTGTGTGATTTGATGCCTTAATCTGGGAGAATCCCTCCTGTGCTGGATTGTGTTAAATTAACTTTGCAAAGGCAAGACAAGAATGCCATTCCTCTTATTCTGGGTTAGAGATGGTCAAACATACATTTGGTAAAAATTTTTAGATAGATGTAAAACAGGCACTATTATACTTGGCAGGTCATTGTGGTCGTAGAGTGAGAGTCAGTGACCAGAGGATACAGAGGCATCCAACAGACCTAGGAAGTCCTATTCTTCTGCACCCTGTGTCCAGTTCATCTTCCCAAATGCTGGCCAACGGCAGCCAGGCTGCACCCAGTGTTTGGCAGTAAACCTGCAGGGGTGGGCCCCACACAGAGGGAACAGCTTTCCCAAAAACAGATTTCCCTGGACTTTTCCTGTGCTCCCGGCTCAAGGTCCCACTTCATGGCCTGGCATGCTCTGATCCTCCCATGTCCCTGACACTCCAGCCTGTCCTGCCCAGAGCTCCAGGAGCCCTGGCTGCTGACTGGCTCCCTCACCTTCTGACTTCTCTCCTCCAGACCTTCTCTTCCTCAGCTCCTGCCACATATGAAGTCTAATTCTGATCATAAATACATTAAACTGTCCAATTTGTAGTGGCCCTGTTTTATTGATGTAAACCTAATGGAGATTTTCTTACAAGAAGTGGTTTCGAGGAACAACCTTTAAGGATGGTATTCTAGAAGTGGATCTCTGATCCGTCTCGATTTGTTGTGGGGTCTTGTGCTCCAACCACAAGAGGAAGCCTTGACCCAGGTGTGGCCACCATGATGGTGATTCCCCATCAATTTCCAAGACCAACCTGGGCTAGCAATCAAACGGGTGAGTTTTCTTGTACTTAATGCTAGATCTCTGCCAGGTTACAGTAGATGTAGCGTGTTCCTGCTATTGGTTTGTCCACCCACTCATCACTCACTCACCCTGTCATTCACTCATCCATTCTCTGTGAAATGGGTCTCCCCACATGCCAGGCACCGATGTTGCTAAATGCAGCAAGCACCGTTTTAGCTCTCATGGGCTTAAAAATTGGGTGGAGAGGCCAGGCGTGGTGGCTCATGCCTATATCCCAGCACTGTGGGAGCCCGAGATGGGCAGATCATGAGGCCCAGAGATTAACACCATCCTGGCCAACATGGTGAAACCCTGTCTCTACTAAAAATACAAACAAGAATTAGCTAATTCTGGTGGTGTGTACCTGTAATCCCGGCTACTTGGGAGGCTGAGGCAGAATTGCTTGAACCAGAGAGTCGGAGATTGCAGTGAGCTGAGCACACCACCGCACTCTAGCCTGGCAAAAGAGCGAGACTCTGTCTCAAAAAAAAAAAAAGAAAAGAAAAGAAAAAGAAAAAGGAAAAGAAAGAAAGAAAAGAAAGAAAGAAAAGAAATCAAAAGAAAATTTAAAAAAATGGGTGGAGCACAAAAATAATCAGACAAGTATCTGAGAAAGCCCAACGGTGCTAAAGGTTAGTAACAGACATCTGATTCTATGAGAGCTTAGGAGAGGAAAGTTGATCTCAGCTGGGAGGGGAGGGAGTGCTTCCCGCAGGAGGGCTGATCATGGTGAGGTCTGAAGCACAGGTAGGAGGTGGCCACTAGAGGAAGGAAGGCTCCAGCCCAGGGCAGAGAAAATGGCCGCTGAAGACTCTGTGATTGGAAGGAAGGAGTCACAGAAGAGGGGCTTCCCTCATGGCTGCAGTAGAGAGGGGCGGGGAGGTGAGGGGAGGAAAAATCCAGCAGGGCCGTGGAGGATGACTGCCCAGATGGGAAAGGTGGGCTACAGGTGAGACCACGTGAGGGTGGGGGCTGGGAGAAACCCTAGAGAGAGGAAGCCACACGCTCACCAGGGAGAGACAGGAGTCTACATGGATCTGAAATACAAATCCTGTTTCATCCTGGGGCCCTCGGACTCAGGATGATGAGTACAAAAGTAGGAGCTGGGGAAGCCCCAGTCCCGACCCAAAATCATAGCTCTGAGGAAAGATCAGAGAGAGCAACAAAGGAGACATCTGAGGACCAGCCCAGGCCTGGCTGAGACTGCCTGCAGAGACACCTGACATAGAGCGAGCTCATGCTGTCCGGGCCACTTGGGGTTCCAAGGTTCCTGGTGCAGAAAATTCCGCCCAGGTCATCCCTGAGTTTTGGGTGGGGGAGGAGGGCAGAGCCGCCCTACTTTTATGTGCAGAGAGGAGACGGCCTTGCAGCGTTGGGGAGTAACTGCTGGCACAGAAGTACGCAGATGTCTGGGAGGGAGCAGCCGACTCCAGCCTGAGCGGGAAATCCTCTGTGTTTAATCTGGAGACATTGTAGCCACTGGGGACTTCTCCTTTGTCAGTGACACCAGCAGCAGCTGAGTAACGAATCAGCCTCAGACCCATGCCTGGGTCTTGTGGATACCAGTAACTGGAGTTATGGCTCATATCCTGGGCACACTGCACTGTCATGCTCTGTCCTGTCTTCAGGACCTGGAATTTTGGGGTCTGAGTGACACCAGCATTCACTGGACCTGCAGAGAAGGACAAAGCTGATGCTGCAGCCCCAATGGGAAGGCGCTGGGCCGTGAAATCCACACAAGGGGCCTTGCCCAGGAGCCACCTGCCCACAGGAGAGAAAAGGCCGCACAGCACAGGAGGCCGATGCTCATGGCACGGGCTGCAGGACGGAGGGGTCTTCCGGGCCTGTGTGTTGATAAAAGGGAAACAGAGCTCTCAAGGGAGTCATTCTGAGACGTCATTCTCCCTGCCTGGGCCCCAGAGCCTTCCTGTCAGGAGAGGCCATGCCTCTTCCCCAGTTGGTCAAATCCAAAATCAATGCACCAGTAAACAGCTGAGAATGAGAAGAACACATTTGTGTGAATTGAAACAAGTATCCAAGATTTTCATGACCTTTTGTAAACAGTTTGAAATTCAATGTTCATTTTATTTCTTCAATGATATAATTAATATTCTAGTGTTAGTTATCTACGTAGTGCTGTAGTCTAGAGTCTTAAGGAAGCTCCCCACGTCTTCCTGGTGTTTTTGACTCCTGTGTCCCAAATACTCCTTCAAGTATCCTTTTGTAATTTGCTTAATTGACCTTAATCCTGTTTAAAATCCTTTGTGTATATTGGTTTTCTCTGTTTTCACGTTTCCAAGTCCCAGGGGCAGGCTCATCAACATTGGAGGAGTCGTTTTGCTCTGTTTCTTGTCCATTCACTGATAGATGGGACTCCTGACAAACCCAGCTGAGCACCTTCAGGTCCACCCAGGACTCTTGCTTTCCATGCCTGGGGTGAGACCCCAGCAGGCAGAACCACCTCACGCTGCTGACTGCCCTCTCTGTGTGGATGATGATGACCACCCAGTGCTGCCCATGATCTGTGGGCACAAAGGTGGCCTGATGCATGAGGGATTGGGGAGAGAGGGCAGGCTTTAGGGTGAGGAAGAATGCTCTGTTTTTATTTGCGATGTCATGTTTCGTAGGGAATATCCCTGTGTAGGATTCCTGCCATTAATTTAGTAATAAATAATATTTACTAATAAATAAAAAGGAGCTCAAACAACATATCCTGTGATTCCTCCAGGGTTTCACAAGCTTTCCCCTGGTGTTTCTCCTTGTCTATTGTCTGAGCTCATCATCTTCTCGACCCAGCCACACCCTTCCCACAGGTCTCTCTGTCTACTGAACCAAGCAGCAGGGTTTGATTCCTTCTGGCTACCCTCATTTCTGTGGCTGCTTAATTACGGGTGGAGTGGTTTGGGATGGCACAGGGCAAAACAACATAAAGGGCATTATTCTTCTTAGGGCTCTGATTCACACTCAGAACTATATGCTTCGTGGTAGAGCGTCACGGTCCTCATTGCATGTGGATCAACACCCCGCCTTCCTCACCTCTCACTTTGTGAACAAGTTAGAGACTCTTAGAGTAGAAAACACCTTAGAAATAATCTTGTTTCCATTTCCAGGTGTGCTTTGTAAGGTGGACTTGTTAATACTTAACAGAGCTCTGTGTCGTTAATTTTCAGAGAAATTATTCCCTCAGTGTGCATCTGTGCTGAGACCTTAAAAAAAACCATTAGGAGAAGGAGAGTAGCATCATAACTTCACAGCTTAGAATTTGATATTACATGTCCTTTGTCTTCGACATTCTGTGGCCACTCTGCTGTGCTCCCAACTGTCCCTCCCCACTGCCTGTGCTTCCTTCTCTGCTGATTCAAAGAAAATAAGACCCTCATAATTTTAGAATGTAGGAACATTTACCAATTTCTGGCCCATGAGAGTCTCTCTTTGAACTCTGAGTTATTTATTAAACAAACTGTGACTCCATTGGCCGTGCCATTTTTCCCTTTGCCACCAGCCTTCATAAGGTAAAGGAGCCTTATAGATGCTTCCTTAACCTCAAAAATAAATAATCCCACCTTCCAACTACTTACAAAGCAAAACTGACGAAAATCAGATGGTATTCTACTTAACATTGTATTCCTCTACATTTCACGTATAGGAAGTTACCACGTAGTTGCTTCTCCCCGCTCCCTCATGTTAACAACTGCTCCTCACAGAGCTCTCTGGCCTAGTGTATCCACATCAGTGTCTCTGCTACATCTTGTGATGGGAATAATTTTCTCAAAGCTCAGATCTTCTGGTTCCAGGCCACTAACTGCTTACCCACTCTGTTACCTCCCCACTGCCAACACCATGATGCTTGTACCTGCAGTGCTGCAGGGTACACGGACTCTCCTGCCCCCTGGCGTCTGATCTGAAGACAACCCCAGATGGTTCTGGATTTCCCCTCCCTCAAATTCCAGTGACCCCTCTGTGAATTCCATTTGGAAGCAAGCCGATTGCACTTCATGTGGCTCCATCATTTATTAGCTCTGAGACCATGGGCAAGGCATTCATTAACCTTCCTGGGCTCCAGCCTGATCTAGACTCATCTCTAAAACAAGACTAACATTCCTCTCCATGCTTTATGAGGATTAACTGAGATACTGTGTAGTCTCTGGTAGATTTGGATAAATATCTATCCTTTTATCCCTCCCTGTATCCTCATGCAGGAGAAACTGATAGAGCTCTCAAACCTGCTAGGACTAAGAGTGATGGAAAAGCTGGAATCATCAACTGGTTGTTGGGGCAAGGAGAACCTGGAAGCCTAAAGAGGCCATTCAGTCACTTTAGAGAAGATCTGGCAGAATTTAGGAATCAGACCATAGAGCATGAATGTGCCTGTCTACCCTCATTGTGCAATATGAAGCAGCAAATAGGAGCAAGTTAGATCTATATTGACCAATCTGGAATAATAGAGACCAAGGTATATTAACAGAAAAGAGTATGCATGTGACTGGTAAAGTGTACAGGTGAAACCATTTTCTGTAGGTGTACTTGGGTAGAAAGGTATGCATGAACATAGAAAAGAGAGATGAAAAGAAGCACGCCAGAGTATTAATACTGGTTACCAATGGAAGGTGGGATTGGACGCACATAGACCTGTGTTGTCAATGCTGTCTGCGAATATACAATTTCAAATGAACTTTCCTTTTTGAGAGCAACTGAGGAAGAGGACTTCTGAGGGCAGAGCTGCAGGAGGGGCCTGGAAGAGAAGCTGCACCTACTTACATCATGGTGATGTGCGTTCCTTCGTCCAGCTAAGAATGGTCTGAGAGAGAAGCTCAGCACAGGGCAGTGTTTCATATGCACAGAGCTGCTGAGAGCTCTGAGGGCCCCAGCCCGGGAAGTGTTGGGGAGACGCCTATGGGACAATGTCTTCCACTGCCCAGATCATGGTCTCATAAAGACAAGTCCACCTATATCTTCTGTGTGCAGAGGAAGGTGGCTGTGGGGTGAAGGCTGGTGCAGGAGGGCACAGAGGTCTGGGAGAGGCTGTCCAACATCAAAGCCACATATTTGGCTTTGAGAGAAAGTCACAGACATTAAGGGATTTCTCTATGGTGCGTGCTGGCACGAATCGGCTGTGCACTAGCTTCGTCTCCTATTAACACCTGCACATGTATTCATAGACAGCAGTCTCAGGCATCTCCATGTCACTTCATGTCCTGCCTTTGTTGTCTGGTATCTTGGGATCAGGTTGTTCCAGCAACTGTGAAGTGTATGATAGAAGGAAGTTGCGTGCCCAAGGAAGTACCCCAATAATGTAAACCTGAGGTCAAGGCTTAGACTAGGATGTGGTGAGCCAAGGAAAAGGCTTTAGGGGACTCACTTGCCCCCAGGAAACAAAAGGCCACACCACTGAGGAGTCTGGTAGCCATGGCAGGGCCAGGGAAAAAGGGGCAGATTGTGGGGAGTTTTTAAAGTTTGTGTGTTGGGGACATAATACCTGGATGTCCGTAGAGTCACTGGTGATGCCACTGCCCCTGCCAGCCAGTGACTCTGCCCTCTGCCTGCTATTCCTCCCTTGACCTGCTGCAACCTTCAACCTACAGTACAGCCATAAACCTTCACGCATGTGGTCTCTGCTCCTGGCTGTCTTTCTTCCAACACACAACAGCCTGACAACATTTGTAATCATTTGTCCTCCACCTGCCTCTCCACTGTCAGCTCAGGGTGTCCATTTTGGGATCTTTTTGACAGGCTGTTGCTTCTTCACTGAACGTATGTCCTTCCCTCCCATTCCTATGTCTCTATGTTATTTCTTACATGAAATATATTTCAGGTACATTTATTCTTAACGGTGAAAAGCCAAACTTAAATTTCACTAGAACAAATTAAGAAAAATATGTTTAGACATTTATATGAGAAAGGAGTTTTTGTCTACGTACACAAAAAAATTGTTTTTAGTTTTTGTTGCATTAAATTAAACTTTTGTGCATCAAAAAACACCATAAAAATGAAAATACAAGCTACAGACTGGGAAAGTACAGAAGGAATGCATATAAATGATTAAAAAAAATAGTGTGAAATGTAACATTCCTCAAAGTTGCTAATGAAGAAGGCTTAGTAATGACCCCAGAAGACATCTGAGCCTCTACTGCCGCCCTGCTGGTCACTAGAGGACAGTGTGAGGGCTCTGACTTACTGACCAGGACAGAGAAGGTGATGATGGAGCAGGGGGATAGGTAGAAAATGTATGGACTAGTTTGTTTCCCACTTCTGATGCTTATAAGCCCAGAGACACTGGCGAAAATGACTCAGTGTCCCTGAGCCTCCCATCTGCAAAGAAAGAATAAGAATGTTTGATTTGCAAGATTGTGGAAAACCTTTAAGCTATGTAGCATATACAAAAATCCAGCACACGTCTGGGGCTCAGCAGTCACTCTTCCACTGAAGTTACCCAGTGAATAACAAGCTGCAAGAAGATGCAGCAGAGAAGCAGGCACACTCAGGGCACAGGAATCTTGGACTCTGTTGGTTGGGAGAGCTCTGCGCTCAGTAGGACACAAGACATGCCTTCCAAACAACTAAAAGCTTCCCTTTAATGAGTGAAACCTGGGTTGGGCCTGCAGCTCTCAAGTCAAAGCTAAGCCAGGAAGTTTATATACAGAATGCCAGTGACTCTACCAGGCTGTGCCAAGCTGCTGGCACAGAGATACAGGGCCGAGTCCCCCAGCTCCAAGGCGTTCACATTCAGCTCAGAGCTATAGTTAGGGAACTGATGACCTGAAAATCTATGAGGGAAGGTTCCTCTGTCTCTCTCTTCTTCCTCGTCATACCAAAGGATGAACTGGAGTCCCTGACCCAGGGCCTGTTGGTACCAGTACACATTGGTGTGCCCAGAGATAGGAGAGCATCTCAGAGTCACTTGCTGTCCTCTCGTTTTGATCAGGTGTGTGGGACTTTGGGTGACTCCAGCCTGCACTGGGCCTGTGGGAAAGGCAGATGGAGGATGAGCCAGGAGACAGTCTGGAGGCCCTCCCCAAGGTAAAGTGGTGGACACAGGGGTGGGAAAGCTGAGAATGGGGCTGCTGTCCAGTGCACAGGACTCACCTGCTCCCAGGAGACAAAGCAGCGCCCAGCAGAGGAGCCCGGGGCCCATGGCACAGTGGGGCAGGCAGCACTGCACCTGATGCAGGGCTTGGTCCTCCTGGGGAAGAGCTGAGTGAGTTCTGCACCTTAATTTTCCTGATGGGAGGGGTATCCTGTGATGTCACTGTCCTGTGTCCTCCCCAAGCAGCTTCCTTAGGTCTAGTGCTCCATGAACCCTGTACTCTCTACCTGTCCTGCAGAGGTGGAGGGATGGGTGAAGGCAGAAGCTTCTGCGATGATACAGTTGCTCCTCTGCCTACACTGCCCCATTGCCCTCTCACCCTCCTCCCACCTAGTGCTGTGGTGCTCCATGCTGGAGCACACACACCTACCCATCAGCAGAGGGTGAGGAGCCTGTGATTAAACCTCAGGTTCCAGCTCTTCCTGGCTGTCCTCGCAACATCTTTCTGATGCTAGATTCACACCAATGTTTCTTATTATATTTTCCTGTCCCAGGCAACATTCCCAGCCTCTTTCCTGAGTGGCCAGTGGTGCAGAGTCCCCAATATTAGGTCCATCTGATCAGACCCAAAGCAGACCTGGGTTGTCTGTAAATTATCAAGACTACAGATTCCCCAGAAATTATTCTAGGACCTTATCAGCTCACAGCACAGATGTAGCCAGCTTGGGACTCAGCATCCTCAATGCCATCCTATATGTAGGGCTCTGGACAGTTTATTAATCCCTCCAGATCCACCGTGCCTTCAGAAGCTGACCCCAGTGTATCATGTTAACTGTCTCCCCTTTTCTCTAACTCCAGAGTGAGTTTGGCTTATGGGGGTCAGGATAGCAGAGGGAGGTAGGGTCACCATCTGTGCTGGTTTGCAAAATATATTCCCTTGGCTCCCTTCTTGCTGGGTTAAAATTCCTGGTGCCTGGAAGTAGTCACACAGTAGCCTGAATGCTTAGCAGCTTAGATATTTCTTTCAGCAGATATCCTAGCTAAAGACTCATAATTTTTATATTCCATAAAGTCCTAGAACAGGACACAATTTTGCCAAGGTTTTTGCTACTTACAACAAGGATGGCATTTACGTCAATTTCCGATACCTCGTCCCTCATTTCCCCCTGAGCCTTCACCAGAATTGCCATTAATGCTCAGTATCAGCAATCTAAACTTTTGCTAGTCTGCTTCTCTGAATTTTTCCAACCTCTATCCATTACCCAGTTCCCATTAGCCAAAGCTGCTTCTACATTTTCAGGTACTTGTTATAGCAATAGCCTCACTCTCAGCACCATGTTTTCTCTAAATTTCTTTCCTCCTGCTGTTATCCAAGGCAGAAGGAAGGATAAGCAAGCACCCAAGACAGAGAAAATGACTGAATTCATCCCTTTTATCAGAAGACCATTCCCAAGACAACTAATTCACTCCCGCAATAAGGCAATAAGGGCATTGATCTCTTTCTGAGGGTAGATCCCTCATGAACTTGTCATAACTGTCCCACCTCCCAATACCATTACGTTGACAAATTTCAACATGAGCTCTCTTGGGGACACGCAAGCATAGCACACGCACCTGAGCTGTGAGTCAGTATTTCTACTCTTAAGGCTATACCTCAAAGAAAAAAAAGAAAGCATATGTCCACAAGACAGAATTCTACGAGAATGTTCACAACAACTTTATTCCTAATAGTTGAAGACAGGAGTAACGTGGATCTCCATCAGCAGGAGCGTGGGTCAACAAGCTGTGGTATATTTATGCAATGGAATATTAGTCATAAGAGAGAACGACCTACTGATACTACAATATGAATGCACTTCAGAAACTCTAATTTTGGGGGAAAATAAATCAATAAAAATATTATGTGATTCCATTTATATGAAGCTCAGCAATAAACAAAGCTAGTCAATGGTGATTAAAAAATAACAAAAGTTTATATCTCTGGGATAGAAATTGATTGGAAAGGAGCATGAGGACACTTTCCTGAGTGATGGAAATTTTTTTATAATCATATCAGTTACTGTTGCACTGGCATATATGCATTTGTCAAAATGTACCAGGATGTCCTTGTATTAATATTTGTGTTTTACTCTCTGTTAATTATACCTTAATAAAAAGTATTACTAAAAAGTAAACAGCTAAATTGCATAAGAGAGTCATTTACAAATGTATGCTTGTATTCTGCACAACCCAATTTAAAAATGAATCACACAAAAATGAGAAAAGACAGAAGCATACATATCTGTGTAAGATTGGAGATTGTGAGAAGTGCTCAGTGACTGAAATAGGCAACATTGAAATTTGGCATCACATTAAGCTCCACTGACAAGTGGGCTGAGAAACAACTGAGGATCAATATCAAGGAAAGCTGTAGACAAACAAAAACTTTCTAAAAATACCTTCATATGCTGTTGAAATCATTCTGAGAACCATGAGCTGCTATACATTTCATAACTTGGGAAATGTGGCATTCATCAGTCTTACAATTAAGCCTTTCATTTTGAATTTCAACAGGTTGGTCAATTGATGAATTGATTTTTTTTTTTTTTTTTTTGCCAAGCAAACAGTCTGCTCCCCTCTTTGTAAGTGGGGTCCTGGGTAACCCAGCCCTCCCCCTTTGTCAGCTTCACAGAGGGGAGTTGGGCACAGCACAGACACATGGGGTTTGCATTCCCTGTAGAGCCCAGCTATGGACCTCCCAGTCCTGCAGTTAATAGATGCCAACTAAAGAAACCTTGCCTCTAGGTGTCCACTTTACCTGTAAGTGCTAAACAGGCCGGAGAAAAATGAAATGTTTGCTCAATATTATTCTGCAATATTTTACAAGAAAATGAAATGAGGAGCTCATGGATTTTAATCCAAGCCAAGGTCAAGATAATAATTGAATTCCTTCCTTAATCTACCCTGAGGGGACTCAAACACTGCTCTATGCCCAGAAATGCCTAGTAGAGTCTTATTTAAAGTTATAGTCTCTTTTCGATAATTCTACTAGTCAATTAGCTTCAGGTCTAATGCATAGTTTGGTACATCTACTAACATTTTCCTTCAGTAGTTTGTTTACTTAGGTGTTTTAGAACTTGTTATCAATATTTTTTGTCATCCAGAGAACACGTACTTGGTTTCCAATGGAATCTCAACCAAGTTGTACTACTTATAAACTTGTAGAATCCCAGATCGCTCAAGCAGGTTAAAGCTGTTGCCTGGCCAGACCTGCAGGGAAGATGAGATGCAGCAGAGATGCACTGAGCTCAGGGCACAGCCTATCCCTAGCTTTCCCCTGTTCCTCTGAGGCAGTTGCTCCTCTGCACCTGCCTCTGACACCAAGGGAGCCCAGCCAACATTCTTCAACTGCAGATCTCATTAAAGATTATAGGGACTTCCCACCTCTTGCATAGCTGTAGGTAACCTGACAATAACTGAAAACTGCTACAACATCTTCACAATATTGGATCCAAACCCTAATTTTTCTTAACCCTTTCCCTCCTAGGCTGCTCTCCCAGACTCCCCAGAGCCCTTTAGATCCCAGTGGACCACACTGCCATCTTGTGGCCAATAAGTGAAGTTTCATCATTGTTTCTTCTGCAGTGGCCCAAGGAATGCTGGGAAGTATCTACAGAGTGAGCTGCCAGAATATTCCAGAAGTGTCATCCTGCAGGTTTTATGAGCAGCTTCCCTAAACCCTCATCCCAACACTAGTTCTAACCCTGATTATTGCATTGAGTTACCAATATTAATATCCCACCCTCATTCGGAATAACTCTTATCACATAGCTCCAGTTATAGTCTAACTTTTTCTCCCTTAAACTACCATCTAAAGAAAGAGGAACAGAATGAGAGGAATGAAGGGAAATAATATTTGGTTTAAAATAGGAAGAAAACACAGACGTTGAAATATAAAGAGGTTATTTAATCTGAATCACTAAAGATAAACAAAAATGTCTTCCAAAAATGACAATGCTACCCCAAAAGCATAGATGAGCAAATGATGAAGTCAAATGTCTATTAATAAAAAGTAAAATTGAAATATATAAAACGAGACCTCTTACAAGGCAATAAGCAATGGTGAAGGAGCGGTACTTAATGCACAAAATAAGGATGGACATAAGTAAAACCAGCAAAGGGACTGCTACAGGAAATGATCAACTTGTGCACATCCACTGATGTGAGCACCAAAGAGGGAAGAGGTGAATCTTAAAGAAGCACAGGAGCAGCAGGAGATGAGGACACGCTGGTGCAAAATACTATGATAAGGAAGCAAATCAGCCAGGGGACTGTGGATTAGATGACTTTGCTTTCTCCTGTCTCCTGTGACAGCTGAACTAGACCATTTTCCTTTCCAAGGATTTGCTGCTGCACCCTGAATTAGATGGCCTTGGGATTTGCTCCTCCTCAGGTTCCCATGGATGAACTCACTCTCCCTCCTTGTTGAGCACAGTCTGCCTCCCCTTCAATCCCACAGTACTGGGGATTCAGACAGACTTCTCAATCGGCATCGACCTCTCTCATGGCATGCTCCCACGCCCGCTAACTGTGCCTTTTCATTTCCACTAGACTGAAAGTTAGCTGTGGGCAATGAAACTTAACACTTTTATCATAGGATGTACAAGTGACTGCTTTCAAAATTATTGCTGTTTCTTTCACTGCCTTGGCTTATATCTGAACAGGAAAAAAAGGCACAATTTCTTAATGTGACTTAACCACAAAAACCTTCCCAAGTGCCAAAAACAATATAGCTACCAAGGGATTGCTCTCCTCATTGGTGAGATGGCAAAATAAAAAAAGAAAGAAAGTTTTGTCGAATACTATAAAGGAGACCCAGAATTCCAGTCTCTCTTATATAAACATCATTCCATGGCCTCCCTCTAACTAAGAGACAGACAGAGCCATTCCTGTGCCCTGCACCTGGCAGAAAAGTCCTGCTGGAGTCTGTAGGGAGCTGGCGAGGATGAGCCTTGGTGATTCTGCCCCCAGAGCAGATACTCAGGGAACTCTGGACAACGTCCAGGGACTGAGATGGAGAGTGGCCATACTCAGTCTTGGAGAGGAGAATACTTAGGGTGTGATCCTTCTGACCTCTTAGCCTAAAGTAAAAACAGAGTCATTCCTGACTGGGGTGGAGCTGCTTAGTTTCCAAAGCAAAATAGTCCTTGTTACAGTCTGTCCTTGCCACAGAAGAATAGTGGGGCTGTACGTGGTTCACAACCCAGAGATGCTGGTTGCCTATTTCTGTTCCCAGTGATTCCAGAATCTGAATATTCCATGCGAGGAATGATAACTTGTAAATAATGAACTGGTTCAGTGGTACCTTTAGTTACATTCAAAATAGTTGTCATGTTCCAGACTGGCATGCTTAAGCAAGAGAATTTGGAGGCTGAATAGAAATAGGAACAATTGAGGCCCCAGTAGATGATGGCATCCAAGAACAAGAGTAGAGGGGAGGTGAATTCAGAGCCCTTTTGGCCCCAGAAGACGTGGCATAACAGGGACATCAGAAAATACTCCAGTGATGTGCTGCTAAACTGGGTGTCTGTGAAGGTGGGGGCATGGCTGATAGCATTTGCTAATTTCTGTGGTACCAGCATCCCCACCATGGCAGATTTCAAGCGGCCAACATGGCTTCACTGCTGGGGAGCTGGGAAGAGTATGCCTATTTGGCTCTTCTGAGTTATTCAAGCTGAGTCCAGCACATCCCTAGACTCAAGAGCAAAGCTTTCAAAGTTCTTCAATGCTTCCTACTCATCAGCCTAAAAATGAAGCAACAGCAACTATAGCACACCTCCTTATTTTCATGATAGGATCAGAGTGTGTGATCTGGGGTCTTGGAATAAACAAAGGGACGTTTGTGCAGAGAAAGGATTTCTGAGTCCTCTGAAGCTGCTGAGATCACAGAGCAAAGAGTTATGCTGGTTGGTTGCAGAGGTGCCAGCCTTTGACTTCAAGTAATTGCAATGAAATGTTTCTCCTGCTTAACTTAACACAACAGAATGATTTCATCCGAGCAGAATCCCTATTCCTTCCTATTTATTCCTTAGTAACATCTTCCCTTTGCTCCTTTTGCATGTTCGTTCTCAGTATAAATTGGAAGCCCTGCTCGCTTTTGTTTCATGTTCTTGCAGCACCGTTTACAACTGTGGACTAAACTGTTCAGCCTCAGCTTGTCCACTGTTAGGACCAGGTGTCTCAGGAGTCATGTGGAGGAAGGTGGCAGCAGTTAGAGAGAAGGTCTACGAAGGCAAGGAATTCCCATCAGTGCCCTGGACTTACTCAGTCCCAAGAGACACAGGGCACCTGAGCAAGGAGTGTTTTCATGATGGCACAATAAAAAAATGGGTCCAGAGCAACTCCCTACCAGAGACCATGATTATCTGGGGAAAGAAATTTGGTGTCTGTACCACGACGATTTCTGATCAGTGACTTTAGGAAGGCAATGATGCCCCTCCTAGCTATGAAAGATTCAGGGCACCTCTCTCAGGGTTGCATCTGGGACACTGATCCCAGACTTGGAGAAGTGGTCTGTCACCGAGGACTCTCAGAAATCCATGATCCGTAATCACATGATCTCTGACCAGTGCGTTCGATTTCATAGATACAAACTGCAGCATCACCCACAGACAGGTGGAAGATTCTATTGCAATATAATCATTGTACTTTTATTTATAACAACTACTATATAACAATATATAATATGAAAAATAAAAAGGAACAGAATCAATATTATAAATAAAACACTTCTTGAGTTAAAGGACTCAGGAAAATTATTTCAAATCAGAAGAGTAGGACAACAATGAAAACACTCAAGAGTCTAGAAATTAGATTTCCTGAGGAAATCAAGGTGAACGGGCAGTGGTGAATGCATGCTTCTGTCTATCAGGACAGCAGCAATGGCAAATGGAAACAAAATAAAGAATACATGTGGCTTAAAGTAGGCAGAAGAAATGCAGTCTTATTGTTACCATAATTGTATTTATCAATAAGGACCACAAATTTGCAAAGACCTGTATTTTAAACAGGTAGAGAGGTTTGATATTTTGTTGCAGAAACTTCCAAGGTGACAGGAATAGAAGAGACTTCAGAAGAAAGATGTTCCTGGGGATGCAGCCTCAGACCTTCCAGATGCCCCAACATATGCAGAAGAGGCATGTTTCCTGCTTTTGACAACCTCAAGTATGTGGGCAGCACCGCAGCCTCCAAGACCTATAGAAGATGCATGTCTGCCCTGAAGGCCGAGGCTAAGACACCCACTCCTTGCTTGAAGAAGTGAGCTGGTTCCGAGGACTCCTAGAGTGCAGTGGGCCGTGATTGTTTTCACCACCTACATTTGTAGTCACTGTGTTTCACGAATGAATCTGTGGTCTCTTTCTACCCAAAGGAAAGCCGATGTCCAAATCTACTCCTTTCCCATGAAAAGTAAGGAAGAAAGAGAGGCCTCTACTAAGGGTCTCTAGTAGCTGCAAGGAGAGAGAAGGATGAGGTTTGTGAACAGGAAGGAGGCGACCGTGCCACGCTGTGGCTAAGCTGCTGGCACAGAGATACACGGCCGAGTCCCCCTGCTCTGTGCGCTGGATCTTCAGAGTGGAGACGGATCCCTCAGTCCTCTCTGCAGAGAACCGATCATTGGGCAGCCCTGATTTGTCTAGTTGAGCATCATTCTAGAAGTAAGTCAGAAACGCTGGGCCCTGCCCCAGGGCCTGTTGGTACCAGTAAAGGTACTCATGACCCGAAATTGGATCACACCTGAGAGCTACATCCTGTCCCCTCTTTGTGACTTTGTATCTTGGGGACTGCGAGACTCCAGCACCTGTGTGATCTGTGGAAGTAGAATTTGGCAACAGAATAAGGAAAACATTTGTAGTCATCACACACACACACACACACACACACACACACACACGCACATGCCTATACACAGGAAAAAAATGAAACTACTTGGTGTTCTGAGGACTCACCTGTCCCTAGGAAACCCAGGACCACCCAGCAGAGGAGCCTGGTGCCCATGGCAGGGTCAGGCCAGGACGGGGGCGTTACCAGATCAGTGTCACTGTGAGCAGGAGCAGAGGATGACGGACATCCTTGTCCCCACAGGGCAGTTCCCACAGTGACATCACTTCCTCTCTCAATCCCCAGGACCTCAGGATCACAGCATTTATATTAGAACACACTTGAGTGCTGCCTTAAATATTCATAACCTTCTTTTTTAACATCAATGCATGGCTCATCGCTTTGGACTCCAGAGCTTTCTGTACCCGGAGGCCTCACACTGCATCTCTGAGTTCATCTTCTCATCCCACAGCCGCTCCTCTGTCTGCTGGGCATGTCCTGTAGGATGCGCCAACACTGTCCCCAACATAGGGCACAAAGGGGTGAGCTCATTGTCTTTCCTCCAAGTCAGGGTCCCCTCTGCCATCCCATCCCCTTTCATGCCCTAGCCTTCTCCATTCCCACAGTCACACGTGCCCAACAGGACTGCCCCATCACATGGGTTCCCTCATGAACTGCCCTCATGCCTTTCTTCTGGGATCATTTACCACCTTTGTTAACTGTAATTCAGAAAAGATACTTGGGTAGAAACTCACAGCGGTCTTTTTTCATATTCCACTTATAAAAGTTGTTTTTAATCAATGTCATCTTAAAAGAAGGAGAATGACAATTGAGCTAATGGTTATTTTTAACCACTATCTTGACTTACTCTTTTTCTCCATCTAACCCTGTGGGCGGTATTTCTCTTTTTTTCTGATTGCTTTCAAAATCTTCTCTTCGTCCCTCAGGTTCTACAATTTCCCTATGACTTGACTATTTGTCTTATTTGAGATTCATTTTGATTCTGGAAACTCTGAATTTGGGTCCTGAACACCTCTAAAGAATTGTCAGCTAACATCTCATAAATATCACCTCATAACATTCTACCTATCTACCTGTTTGAAACTGCAATTGTATGCAAGAAAAAATGGGAATTTTTGAAAAATATGCATATTCTAATATATGGGAAACATCCATTTTTTTCCCCCCTGTTCTTTAACTTTTCATAGTTCACTTTTAATTTTCTGTGCTGCATTCTAGATGACTCCTGGAGATCCATCTTTGACATCACTAAAAATCTCTTTAGGAGGTGCCGATCAACTGTTTGACTTTTCATTTTGTTTTCGGTGAGTGTGAGGCATTCCTAGATACATTATTTGACAATTTTTATGAAAGTTACTTGATGGTTTCAGACATTCTCTTTTTCCTTGTTTCAGTTCTCCCTCATGTTCATTTAAATGTAGCTCTCCAAACTTTCATATCTTATAATGCCAAAATTTCCAGTCTTTGGGTTTGCATTTCAATCTTTTGTTGCATGTGCTCACATTTCCTCATTGCTATCTCCTAATATTCTTCTTACTGGGAATCTGTTTGTTCGATGGTAGTCTGTGACATTCCAGAGAGGCCTGGACTGACAGTGAACAACACCAAGAGTCTGTCATGTTTACAGGCATCTCCAGTCTAACTCGCAAAGGTACGGGCCCAAGAACTGTCTGCTGCACTCTGGGCTGCTATATACACCCACGACATAGGTTGGTAGAGTCAAAAATGCTCTCTGGACAGTCCCAACAAAAGATTCAGAATAGAATTCAAGTTTTCTAATTTTTTAAAATAAATCTCATACACATATAGACCCTCTGGGTGGAGGGAGATATCCGGCACAGGATTAAAAGAAAAGTTAGTAGCCAGCGTCTCTGGAACATCTACATACAAACTGTGTCCACATTCACCTGGGCAGCACAGGTGTCCACGGAGAAGAGTCCAGGGACTGCAGCAGGTTGAGGCAGTTGTGTGATCCAATGCCTTAATCTCCGTCCTGTGCTGGACTGTGTTAAGTCAACTTTGCAAAGGCAAGAGCCTGCCTTTCCCAGAATGCCATTTCTCTTACCATTCAGGGTTACAGATGGTCAAGGTACATTTGGTAAAATTTGGAAGACAGATGAAAAGCAGTCACTATTATTATATTTGGCAGGTCATCGTGGTCAGACAGTGAGAGTCTGTGACCAGAGGATACAGAGGCATCCAACAGACCTAGGAAGTCCTGTTCCTTCTGCACCCTGTATCCAGTTCATCTTCCCACATGCTGGCCAACAGCAGCCAGGCTGCCCCCAGTGTTTGGCAGTAAACCTGCAGGGGTGGGCCCCATACAGTGGGTACAGCTTCCCCAGAAGAAGGTTTCCTTGGACTTTTCCTGTGCTCCCGGCTCAAGGTGCCACTGCATGGCCTGGCATGCTCTGATCCTCTCATGTTCCTGCCGCTCAAGCCTGTCCTGCCCAGACCTCCAGAAGTCCTGGCTACTGACTGGCTCCTTCAACTTCTGACTTCTCTCCTCCAGACCTTCTTTTCCTCAGCTCCTCCCACATATGCATAAAGTCTAATTCTGATCATAAATCTGTTACACTCCCAAACTTGTAGTAGCCCTGTTTTATTGATGCAAACCTAATGGAGATTTTCTTACCAGAAGTGATTTCAAGGAACAACCTTTAAGGATGGAATTCTAGAGGTAGATCTCTGATTCGTCTAGATTTGTTGTGGGGGAAGACCCTGAAGGAGAGCACAGAGACCTGCAGGAGGTCAGGTGCTGCAGCCACAAGAGGAAGCCTTGAGCCAGGTGTGGACGCCATGATAGTGATTCCCCATCAATTTCCAAGACCGACCTGAGCCCAGCAATCAAAGGGGTGGGATTTGTTGTACTTAATGCTAGATCTCTGCCAGGTTGCAGTAGATGTAGCATGTTTTTATTATTGGTTCATCCACCCACTCATCACTCACTCAGCCTGTCATCCACTCATCCATTCTTTGTGAAATGGTTCTCCCTACATGCCAGACAACAATGTTGGTAAAAGCAGCAGGCACAGCCTCAGCTCCCATGGGCTTAAAAATTAGGTGGAGTTAAAAAATAACCAGGTAAGTATCTGAAAAAGCCCAACTGTGCTAAAGGTTACTAACAGACACATGAATCTATGAGAGCTTATGAGAGGAAAGTTGATCTCAGCTGGGAGGGGAGGGAGTGCTTCCCACAAGAGGGGCTGATTGTGCTGCGATCTGGAGGACAGGTAGGAGCTGGCCACTGCAGAAAGGAAGCCTCCAGCCAAGTGCGGAGGAAATGGGCTTTGAAGTCTCTGTGATAGGAATGAAGGAGGCACAGGAGAGGCTCCCCTCATGGCTTCAGTAGAGAGCGGCAAGGAGGTGAGGGGAGGAGAGACCCAGCAAGGCCTTGGAGGGTGACTGCCCAGATGGGAAATGTGGGCCACAAGAGAGACAATGTGAGGGTGGGGGCTGGGGGAAACCCTAGAGAGAGGAAGCAATAAGGTCACCAGAGAGAGACGGGAGTCTAGATGGATCTGAAATACACATCCTGTTTTATCCAGGTGGCCTCGGACTCAGGATAATGAGTAGAAAAGTAGGAGCTGGGGAAGCCCTTACCCCACCCCAAAAGGAGAGCTCTGAGAAAAGAACAGACAAAGCAACAAAGGAGACATCTGAGGACCTGGGACCAGTCCAGGCCTGGCTGAGACTGCCTGCAGAGGCACCTGGCACAGAGCGAGGCTCATACTGCCTGGGCCACTTGGGGTCATTCGGGGTTCCAAGGACTCTGGTGTAGAGAACTCTGCCCAGGGCATCCCTCAGTCTTGGGTGGGGGAGGAGGGCAGAGCCTGCCTGGCTTTATGTGCAGAGAGGAGGCAGCCTTGTAACGCTGTGGAGTAACTGCTGGCACAGAAGTACACAGATGTCTGGGAGGGAGCGGCCGACTCCAGTCTGAGTGGGAAATCCTCTGTGTTTGATCTGGTGACATTGTAGCCATCGGGGACTTCTCCTTTCTCAGTGCTACCTTCACCAACTGAGTAATGAATCAGCCTCAGCCCCATGCCTGGGTCTTGTCGATACCAGCACATGTAGTCATGGTTCATATCCTGGGCACACTGCAGTGTCATGCTCTGTCCTGTTTTCAGGATCTGGAATTTTGGGGTCTGAGTGACACCAGCATTCACTGGACCTGCAGAGAAGGAGAACAAAGCTGATGCTGCAGCCCTAGTGGGAAGGCGCTGGGCCTTGAAATCCACACAAGGGGCCCTGCCCAGGACCCACCTGCCCACAGGAGACAAAAGGCCGCACAGCACAGGAGGCCGATGCTCATGGCAGATGCGGCATGACGGAGGGGTCTTCTGGGTCTGTGCATTGATGAAACGGGAACAGGACTCTCAAGGGAGTCATTCTGAGACCTCATGCTCCCTGCCTGGGCCCCAGGGAGGGAGAGGCCAGGAGAGGCCACGCCTCTTCCCCAGCTGGTCAAATCCAAAATCAATGCACCAGTGAACAGCTGAGAATGAGAAGAACACATATGTCTGAATTGAAACAAGTCTCCAAGATTTTCATGACCTTTTGTAAACAGTTTGTAATTCAGTGTAAATTTTATTTCTTCAATGATATAATTAACATTCTAGTGTTAGTTATCTACATAGTGCTGTAGTCTAGAGTCTTAGGGAAGCTCCTCATGTCTTCCTGGTGTTTTTGACTCCTGTGTCGCAAATACTCCTTCAAGTATCCTTTTCTAATTTGCTTAATTGACCATAATCCTGTTTAAAATCCTTTGTCTATATCGGTTTTCTCTGTTATCAAGTTTCCAAATCCCAGGGGCAGGCTCATCAACATTGGAGGAGTCGTTTTGCTCTGTTTCTTGTCAACTCACTGACAGATGGGACTCCTGAGAAACCCAGCTGAGCACCTTCAGCTCCACCCAGGGCCCTTCATTTCCGTGCCTGGGGTGAGATCACAGCAGACAGAACCACCTCACACTGCTGACTACCTTCTATGTGTGGACGATGGTGGCCACCCAGCACTGCCCATGTCCTATGGACACAAAGGTGGCCTTATGCATGAGGGACTCAGGGAGAGAGGGCAGACTTTAGGGTAAGGAAGAGTGCTCTGTTTTAATTTGAGTTGTCATGTTTCGTAGGGGGTATCCCTTTGTGCGGGATTCCAGCCATTAATTTAGTAATAAATAAAAAGGAGCTCAAATAACGTATCTTGGTGCACAGAGTCCCACACTTATTAGGACACCACAGTCAGGATAACATTGTCATGTTCTTCAAATTCTTACCAATTTTTGAACAAAGGGGATGCTAATAAGTTGTATGGCTGGTTCTGAGTACATAATTGTGTTTCATATTCTGCTCACCTCCCTATGTGCTGTTTTCCTTTTTAGCACAAGCACAAGACCAGGGTCTGGGTCACTCAGTATCAGTGGGACTTTGGATCCCATCAATGGGACTGTGTTCTGTGAAGAACACAGAAGTTAAAGTCACAGCAAAGGACCACCTGGTACTATTTACCTGCAAGCTGGGGTCCAACAAACCAATGAGTGGATGCCACATATGTGATCAGTATTTCTCTGGTCCAGAAAACAAAGAGACACATAGCAAAAGAGCCTTGTGCCCAGGCAGTGCCAGAACAGAAAGGGGAATTTTCTAACTCAAGGCTCATGTTTTATGGGTTGGACACTTGGGGTCAAGGAAGAGAGAACCCTTCTCTCAGTGTGACATTATCTGTCAATGGAGTCACCATTGCACGTGGTGCGCTCGGTCCCAGTGTACTCTATGTGCTCAGGAAGCAGAGCTAAATCACAGCTAAATATTGTCCAATGGAAACTCAAAATAATGTTCTCGGAGATTGTTAGTTTTTGTCAGAATATCATTATAAAATAATTTAGGTGAATGAGTGTATGAGAAAAAAATGAAAATGAATGAACAAATTATGTGGAAACAGACTCTTCCAGCTGGGAAGATTTTTGATGTCATTTCATCATTTTGTCTATCTCCAGGCAGGATTATCCCTAACATGGATCAGGTATCTCTCAGGGTTCTGGAAGTGTTTGAAACCCTTCTAAAGCCATAAAAATCTTTTCTTCTAATTTTTTAAATTTTACTTTAAGTTTTGGGATACATGTGCAGAATGTGCAGGTTTGTTACATAGGTAAACATGTGCTACTCTGGTTTGCTGCACCCATCAACCCATCATCTAGGCTTTAAGCTTCGCAGGCATTAGTTATTCCCCTTAATGCTCTCCCTCCCCTCACCCTCTACCCTCCGACAGGCTCCAGTGTGTTTTGTTCCCCTCCCTGTGTCCATGTGTTCTCTTTGTTTAACTCCCACTAAGTGAAAACATGCGGTGTTTGGTTTTCTCTTCCTGTGTTAGTTTGCTGAGAATGATGGCTTCCTGCTTCATCTATGTCCCTGCAAAGGACATGATCTCATTTTTTTTATGACTACATAGTATTCCATGGTGTATATGTGTCACATTTTGTTTATGCATTCTATCATTGATGGGCATAGCCATAAAATCCTTAGGAGCACCTCCCTCTCTTGAATATTTACCTGTGTACTAAAGAGGAAGTGTTTTAATAGTTAGAGGTTGTAAATTTCCATTAAAAATATACCTGAGCAAAACTATTTTCTAGTGATAAATATCACTGCTTGTCAGGGATGGAGGGAGGCATTGCACAGAGAAATGAGAAAACTCTCTGCGTGATGGAAATGTTCGATATCTTAACAGGGATGGGGATTAGAAGGGTCTATACACATATGTTGCTCCAAAATCACTGATCTGTTCATTTAAAATGTGTAATGTTTATATAATCTATATATTAATAATATTGGTTTTTAAATATCTGAGGAGATATGTATGCTACATTCTTTAGTTAATTTCATGTAAAGAATCATCAGGCATATATATTTCCACTTCTGTGACTTCTAAGTTCTCAGCTTAAGATTTCTAGGCAGAATGTGTCTGAATCTGCCTTTGTGCATGGCGAGGGTGGAAGAGGCTGTCTGAGATTAACAAAGGGAATCAAGATATTTAGATTCCTATTATAGGCTAGATATTTTATGATACTAAATTATGTATACGGCCTTATAGGTGGACTGTATTAGTCTCATTTTATAGATTAACAAAACAAAAAGCAAACTAAAGCTAACCTGTCAAGAGCTGGCCTCAGGTAGCGATGTGATGGCGTTAGAGTGGGAGTCAGGGCTGGGTGTCATGGCGTCTTTTCAGAGTTCTTTCCCCACACTGTCTCCAGGATAAATTCACCTCTGTCTATGATTGGAGCCAGCAGGTCTGAAAGGGATGTACAGAGCAAATACTCTGATTTTGAAAGTTAGGCATCGCTCTTTATGAAAATGCCTTATAGCACAGAGCTATAAACACAGGGATTAGAGACTGACAGGTCAGAGCTGGACCCCCAGTACTGCATCCTAATAGCCATTTAATATGATCATATTATTTAACATGTGGGTCAGTTCCCTCCTCTCTGTAAAATGAGAATAGCATTTGTGTCTTAAGGCTTTTTCTGACAGTTGAATTTCTAATTAACTGAAATTTTGCAAATGAAGGACTTCTATTTTGTGCGTAGTAAAATGACAATAAAGGATGGAATTATGGTTTTCTTCTGAGTCTTCTCCATGCAGCATAATTGAACCATAAAGGTGCATTGATGTACTCAGAGCCTGCACCTCTGCAAATGACCCTGCCACTCATGTGATGCATGGTTTTATAGAAACAGTCAAATACTATGCATTTATTACCACAGACCTTAAATGTGTTATATACACATACGGAAATAATACCAAAAAAGAAGACAATCTAGCCATATGTGGCAATGTGGATAAACCTGGAGGACATTATGGTAAGTGAGTAAGCCAGACACAGAAAGACAAATACTGCATGACTCTTTTTTTTTTTTTTTTTTTTGAGATGGAGTCTCACCCTGTTGCCCAGGCTAGAGTGCAATGGTGCAATCTCAGCTCACAGCAACCTCCACCTCCCGGGTTCAAATGATTCTCCTGCCTCAGCCTCCTGAGTAGCTGGGATTATAGGCGCCTGCCACCATGCCCGGCTAATTTTTGTATTTTTAGTAGAGGCGGGGTTTCACCATGTTGGCCAGGCTGGTCTCCAACTCCTGACCTCACGTGATGTGCCCACCTCGGCCTCCCAAAGTGCTGGGATTACAGGCGTGAGCCACCATGCCTTTTTCTACTTTTATGAGGCAACCTAAATAGTCAAAAACTCATGGAAGTAAAAACTAAAACATTGGTTTCCAAGGGCTAGGGATTGGTGGAAATGGGGAGTTGCTGTCAACAGGTACAAAATTCCCAGTTAAGCAGGATGAGGAAGTTCTAGAGATCTACTGTACAGCCTTGTTTCTGTGGACTATGACACTCTGCTGTATACTTACAAGCCTGTTAGGAGGATAGATCTCATATTAAATGTCCTCACTAAAATTTTTTTACAAAGGTGGTAAAAGGAGGTAGGTACCTAAAGAGAAAGATTTTAAAAGAGGACATTTGTATAATTCAGAAACATTAAAGTACTTTGAATTAGCAAAATAATTTAATAAATAACTTTCAAAATAATTCAGTAAATACATTTCAATATTAACTGCCTTAATACTGTCAAAGGCAAGAAATGTACTTTTAAAAAAATTGTCTTATCTGTTTTTCTAAATTTTATTTTTTGTTTCGTTTTTAAATGTATGTGGCACCATCCCTTGTACAAAGCAGGGGGCTTAAAATGTTTATGAAAAGAATAAATTAACTAATGAATAATAATGGTTTGTGTCTTTCCCTCATAATAAATTACATCAGGTACAGGAAAATTACACTTTCCTTTAAAAACATCCCATTCCCTTTTCTGTGCACTGAGAAAACTCTCTCCTCACACAGCCTTCAGTAAAGAGATCACCTGGCCTCATTCATAGCACAGCTATGGTGCAGAAAATTGCACCTCTCTTTTTTGTCTCAATGAAGGATGAGTGAATATGGTTAGCCTGGAAGTTGTATGTTCCTTGGACTTTTCAGCAAAGAGACTATAATGATCATATATAATGCCTACTTTCTCTTCCTGCTAATGGGGACCTGGAAAGGGAAGGCCATGTGAGATGACAAATCTGCAGAGTGGGGACAGTGGGTAGAGGTGTTGGAGGAACAGACTTCAGCCAGTTATGTTCTTTTCAATTAACTATTTATTGATACATATTAGATGTACATATTTTTTAAGTAGATGTGATCATTGATACATTAATATAATCAAATCATGGTCATTGGAATAGGTATCACTTTAAATATTTGTCTTTTCTTTACCTTAGGAACATTTGAATTATTCTCTTCTAGCTATTTTGAAATGCACAATTGGTTGATGTTAACTACAGTCACCTCACTACTGATCTATCCAACGCTAGATCTGGTTTCTTCCATCTAAGGGTATATGAGACCCAGGAAAGCTGTTTTAGTCAAAAGTATGCACAGTTAGATAACACTTATTTTGCATGATTTCTGTCAGAATCAAAACAGATCTCATAAAGAAGCAGCAGAGGTAACTTGGGAAAGGCCTGTTGGATCACCAGATCCTGAGTCCCTCTGGCTGCCAGCATCCCTTCCGTGGTCTTTTTCTGAGTGGAGGCAGGAATGTTTGGGCATTTCCATAGGAAACTTGCCTTTCTATTTACCTCCTCTGCAGGCCAACCTTTGCCCACTGTACCCTTAGGCAGGTCCCTGGCTCTGCTATCCCATGTATCATTCCTGCCCTGAAGGGTCCCAAAACTAAAGGTGGAGCAGGTGGAGCACAGTGTCCACATGTCCATGTCACACCTTACTTTGCCCACCGCTGTCCCTGCCCTGACACTGATTCCCACGCCCTCGATGCCCCAGC
Source organism: Macaca nemestrina (assembly GCF_043159975.1). Lineage (NCBI taxonomy): Eukaryota > Metazoa > Chordata > Mammalia > Primates > Cercopithecidae > Macaca > Macaca nemestrina. The sequence goes on from NC_092128.1 coordinate 16,510,014, forward strand.
CCCCTTCACCGTCCGCTGGCCAGACAGACATCCCTGCCCTGACACTGATTCCCACGCCCTCGATGCTCCAGCCCCCTTCACCGTCCACTGGCCAGACAGACACAGAGACACTCTCTTGTTGGTACAAACTGAGGCCTTTCCCACCCCTACCCTTCCCCGGACAGTGAGAGATCTGTGTTTAACTCAGAACCCACTCTGAACTCAAATGGCCCCCACCTGATGCTAGCAGGCAAGCCAGGCATTCTCTTCAGCCTTCTGGGTCACCTGCCCTCCCCTCCCCAGGGTTCCCAGCAGCATTGCAGAGACACAGCGCCTCCAAGTGGCTATAGATCCATAGTCTCAGAGATTAACACCTTATGACCTTATGAGCTCTAGATTGTCCAAATCAGTAACAGAGACCCTGCATCCCACTCCTACAACCCCCACCCTCTCACATACACCCTCTCTAAGCTTTCCCAGATAAGCCAATTTAGGGTTAATGTTTAAATCCTCCCTTAGCCAGTGGAGACAAAAGCGTGCATTAACCATTTTGATTGCAAAATTAATAGTTGTTATGTCATTGCAATTTGTATGATAAGGTGGAAGAGAAGAGCCTGAATAAGACAAGGCTTAGAATTAAACAGCGTGAAGATATCCAGCAGAATGATCTTGGAAAAATACTTAATATCTCCTTTTGATTTATAAGATGCATGTGTCTTCACATTTTGTATTTAGAGTCATTATTACCAAATATAGTGCATTTAATAAAAGGGGCTTCCAGTTTTTACATATTTGATTCTGAATTTATAAAAAGTTTTGAAATAAACAACCCTATTGGCTATAGCTTAGGCAGATTGAGTGGTCTGACGTTTCCCATCACTAGCCAGAAGTGCCTACGAGCTCCCCCAGTGACCCAGTGCCTCTTAGTAATGCAATCCAAAGATAAACTATTTTCATGTGGATGAATCTGCAGGAGAAAATGCACACACATACACACTCACACACAGACACAACACACAAATACACTCACACACACACACACACACACACACACACGGTATCTTCTTATTGCAAGGATGATAAGATTGTCTTACTGAGCACAGCAAATTTTTCTCTCAGCGTTTTAGGTTGGTTTCTGGGATGCACCCCTGATAATGTTTCCAGACACACAAAGATGTGGTTTTGGAAAAGTGTGGTTGTGGTGAGGAATTTCTTTTACTGGATCATGGGACTGGATAAATATTATTATAACATAAATTTCTTTGTTCCGAATGGACATTTGTGAATTCCAGCTTTAGATACAGTTATGGTACTGGGTAGTACTGCTCATTAATCCTGATTGGGAAAACACATTTGCTTGGAATATTGCAGAAATTGTATGGAAAATTGAGACAAGCCATAATGACTCTCTGTTATATTTCAGGTAAAAGGAGCCCCTTTTGAAGGGAAAACAGTAATAGATAATATTTCAGAGCTCTGTATAAATGGACATTAATTTATTCATTTCACAAACATCAAGTAGTATCAATTATATACCATGAATTTTCCTCTGAATGTCAAGGAAAGAGAATGATACACTACATACAGTACCAGGGAATGTCAGGGTAAGAAGCAAAGAGGAAGGGAGATGTCAGTCAGTCCTTGATAGATGAGCAGTGTCTGGCCCTGTTTGGGGAGAATACAGTTTGTTCCAGGCTGTGGAAATAGCACAAATACACAGGATGTTAAAGCCTGTAAAATCTCTAGAGCCTGTAATTTCCTAACCTGCTGTATTTCCTGCACAACCACACTTGCCTTTCTCTACGCAGATGAACTTTAGAAGACGGGCCCTGGGAAAGTGGGGTGAGCCGAGTCAGAGCTCTGGAAGCTTCAAACGTTTCCATTCCTTGTACCATCTGTCAGTATTTAATTTTTTACCCCCCATTCTTGGCAAATGCTAATTTTTTTAAATAATGTTTTTAAAGTAATCATATATTTTGTCATTTTTGTAACACACAGCACTGCCAATCAGGCATGAGATGAGCCTATAAGTTAATTTCATAATTCCACAGAACTTTACCATTATTTCATCTCCGGAAAGACGTGAGTCAATTTCCTTATCATGTATAGCTTGGGTCATGTGCATAATTTCCTGTCATTTTCAAAAAATATGAAAAAGAAATTGAGGACCTCGATATTATCTTTGAAAACCTTAGGTTAGGGACTGCTACGCTAGCCAGTTCTCACCTCCTAACCTCTTTGTCTCTCTTTCCATCTATGATCCCTTGATTCCTCTGGAGCTGTTCTGTCCAAAGATTCTAAAGATAAATTGGAATTACCAGATGATTTTATTCTTTCTTACACGGTCTATCTGTAGTCCACTCCGGAACAGCCAGCTCTGAACAATTTTGTTTTGCATTTGTCTCTTCAAATCTATTTATTGATTCACTGATTCAAAACATGTGATTTTTAATACCTTCCTTGTCAGATATACAATGTCAGGATTAATGGATAAAATGTCCAACAAAGTGCCAACCCGCAGAAAGCTCAAAGCTGAGAAAGATATGCATTTATTTAGTAGATATTTACTATAATCATGGAAGCAACTCAAAAACACTGTAGGTGTTCAAAAGTGAAGTCAAGGAAGTGAGGAGCCAAGCCAATGTAAAAATGGTCTATGTGATGAGTAGTCATTAAGAATGATGACAAGATTAGTAGCAGACAGAAGGATAGAATGAGAAGAGAGTTCTGAAGGGAAAGAAGCAAGTGCAGCAAAGAAGGGTCCTGTTCTCACGTCATGTGTGTAAAGGAGCTGGGCTTCAAAGGAGGAAGGAAAATGATCTGGAGGCAGCAGAGAGAAGCCCGAAGAGCAAGGAAGACACCAAAACAATATATAAACACAGAGTAGGTCTCCCGATGTACATTAAAGAATACCCTGAATTTCATTCCGCATCATTCTAATCTTGAAAGTCTTGGCCTTTGAATAACAAAATAGGACAGTGACAAGTGAAACCTGGGCCTCTATGGAAGAACTCGGGTAAACCCAAATTGTCTTGGGCAGGCAAAATACAGGCACATTTTGCAGCAGTTGCCGATGATACACTGATAGGGGTTGAGAAATAATCAGTGTGTAAATACTACTAGAGAAGAAAGACATTATAACTCTTCATGATAAATTGTGAGTGCTGTGTAGAAATGTGTGGCATAAACCAGAAAAAAAAAAAAATACAGATTTGGCCGTTCAGGACGCAGCATCAGGGAGGAAAGAGGGCACAGTAAGACTGGCCAGGCCTGTGTATGTTTTTTAACTTTATTTATTTATTTTTTGTGTGTGATTCGGGGTCTTACTCTGTTGCAATGATCATGGCTCACTCCAGTCTCGAACTTCAGGGCTCAAGCAATCCTCTCAACTCAGCCTCCTGAGTAGCTAAGGCTGCCATACCAGGCTACTTTTTAGTATATATATATTTTTAGAGACAAAATCTCACTGTTTCCCAGCCTAGTCTTGAACTCCTCACCTCAAGCGATCCTCCTGCCTCAGCCTCCCAAAGTGCTGAGGTTATAGGCATGAGCCACCATACCCGGCCCTGTGTGCTTTTAGACACCCTGTGTATATTCATATTAATAGTTCCAGAACAGGCAGTGGAGGAGATCTCATCAGTGTCCTGTGAGTGCACACAGACCTTTAGCTAGCACCTGGCTTGCCTTATGCAAGATAGAAACAAATGGATCCCTGTAGGCCAAGAGGGGTAGCTTACTTCTAATGTATTAAACTGCCCGTATTATCCATATTGAAAATCTCTTTAAGTGTAATGTAAAAATCCATATACAAATGTTAAATTGAAATTAGCATTATAAAGGGATGTCCACAATCATAGAAAAGAACTTTCATTTATAATAAAGAGCACTTGTAGGGGAAATTTCTGTTCATGGCTTAGAGTGAGAAGAGAGTGAAGTGGGCAGAGTAGTTCACGAGACATAGCCATTCTCAGGAGCTCCCACTGTTTGGATGGGGGTGGCAAATATAGGAAGGCAGGGAAACCTACAGTGTGGGTAATTAAGGTTTATCCTACCTGTGTGTGAGTTCTGACCCCACACACAATTTGTGAGAAATTTGCAAAACGCATTTTCTATATTATCTCCTACACAAGATTTTGTATGTTGATATTGTATCGTCTTCTGTCTTTGCCATGCTCCAAACCCACATAATTATTCTTGTGGGGAGGGTGAGGCAGGAAAGACTGCTCAGGATTGCTGGGAGCTGTGGGGAAAAGAGGAAGCACCAGAATTTCTGCACAGGGAGGGGGAGAGTCTGCAGTGCTATGGCTAAGCGACTTGCACAGACACACACGGCCGAGTCCCCCTGCTCTGTGGGCTGGATCTTCCAAGTAGAGAATGGTCCATCAGGCCTCTCAGCTGAGAATCCATCCATGGGCATACCTGCGTCATCTATAATAGATTGGCTCCAGAAGTAACTCAGCAATTCCAGTCCCTGCATAAAGGTCTGTCTGTACCAGAAAAGGAGATTGTGGCCTAAAATTGGCTCACATCTGAGAGTCACTGCTTGTCCCATTTCTGTCACCTCATGCTTGGGTGACTGGATAATGCCAACATCTGTGCATGCTATAAAAGAAGGCAAAATTAGGAAACAGAATAAGGAAAACACAGGAAGTCATCTAGACAGAGGCCCAGCATGAGGATGATAAATATGTGAGGACTCTCTCGCTACCAGGATACAAAGGGACACGCAGAGGGTCCAGGAGTCCATGGCAGAGTGAGAGCAGATGTGGCACATTCCAGACCAGGGCCCTTATGAACATGAGCGAAAAAAGATACTTTGGGACATTTTACCCCCACAAGACGCATCTGTCAGTGACATCACTGAATGGGCCACCACCCCCAACTTGAAAGCTCCTTTAAGTGGAGGCTACATTTTTGGGAGATGAATCAGGCAGGACTGAAGTCAGCTATAATTGATCTGAGATACAGAGGCACATTTGCAGAGGGTCCCTGTAGATTTGCTTTGATATTGTCAATTCATAGCACCTTCTCCATAACATGACTTACCTAGGAGCCTGCCAACTATATCCATCTGCACCTCAAGCTCCAAGTATTTAAAGATGAACTCATTGCCTTATTGCAAGCCAACTTCTCTGCAAACTCTCCTATATCTCTCACTGTTGGCTCTGTGCTCCTAGTTCTTCAAATGCCCTTAAACGAGTTAGAAGTTAGCATCTGAGTTACCCAGGAAGAGCAAGCACGTCAACTGCATTGTTAAAGATACTGGAGCTGGATCGGTGTCCCAAAAGCTTATTAGATTTCAAAGCTCTTCTTTGCAGTGAAGGGCCTCTCTGAGTTTATTGATCCTTGAACTCTATTGAATTTGCAAAGCCCAGAGCACGGAATCTCTCACATTCTCTATCCACACAATCAATCAGAAACAAGATGGTCTTTTTCACAAAGATTTGGAAATTAAATGCTCCAGAGTTGATTTACATCTTATTCTTACCTCTAGCAAAGCTCAGCATTTCTTAATCTTTACACCTGGCCTTTTTCTTATAAAGGAATCTTGCATCTCACTAACTGACTTCCTCTCAGGGTGTAGAGTGTACACAGCTGAGAGAACCTCTGCTCTGTGGGTTGGTCAACTAGGTTATTTGCTAACGAAGAAGGAGCAGTTTAAGGTCACGTTTTCGCTGTTGGCACAGAGGCATACCGCTGAGTCCCCTGCAACCCAGGGCACTTGCCAATCCTAAGGAGCAAATAGTTGATGGATGAGCTTGTGTGACCTGAGGTGTCTGTTTCCTTGTGGGCTCCATCCCTTTGTTGTGTGTGTTAGATCCAGAATGTAAAACAGTGGTCATCAATCAGTTTTCAAGGTAACCAACATGTTTTCCTCCCTGTTACCAGGTGCCTATGTTTGGTAGGCAGAACGACGGCCCTTCAACTATGCCCAGGCCGAATCCCTGGAACCTATGAATGTGTTGAATTACCTGATAAAGGGGAATTAAAGTTCCACGTGAAGTGAGATTGCCAATCAGCTGACCTCAATATAGAGGCCCAATGTAATCACAAGGGTCCTAAAATATGGAAGAGGGGGGATGAAGAGTGAGTGTCAGAGTGATGCAGAGTGAGCAAAGGCTCAGACAGTCCTTGTTGACTTTGAAGATTGAATGGGGTCATGAGCCAAGGAACACTGGTCACCTCTAGAAGCTGAAAAGGAGAGAAAACAGTTCTCCCTGAGAGCCTCGGGAAGGAATGCAGCCCCGCCAACACCTGGATTTTAGCCCAGTAACATCCATTTTGGACTTCTGACCTCCAGAACTGTAAGGTAATACTTGTCTGGCAGTAAGCCACCAAGTTAGTGGTACTTTGTAACAGCAGCAATAGAAATTGAGTACCTTGTAGCAGCCATGGGACTCATGGGAGAGAGAGGCAGAAGCCGGATACAAAATACTGGTAGAGTCAGATATGCGATCACGTGGAAAAACCTGAAATCAAGCCAGTCGAAACAAACCAACAAACAAAACTTTTATATGCCCAGACCCCACCTTCTTCCAGGGACACAGAGGCATCTGGAGTAACAGACTTAGAACTAGATTGGGGCATTTTCCTGCTCAGAGCAAAAGTTCTTGGGGGAGAAAATTCTGTCCTACTCCACCCTAAGCCTTGCTAATAAGTGTATATGCTGCTGGTAGCATCATTGTGATTGAAGCTCCCTCAGGACAAGCTCCGTCTGACATGGTCCAGGATAGCACCTCCAATTCTACCTGCTCTTCCCTCTACACTCAACAGAACAGGTAGGGCTGGCCTCGGCTGGCTTGGGGCCAGGCTCTGCAAGGCTCCTGTGACACAAAAACTGCTTCTCTGCTTTCCCCAGACCATATCATGGGTGCTGCACCACCCAGCTCTTTGTGCCTCCACGTCTTCAGTGAGCTCGGAGGTGTATCCACTTGCAAGCACACCTGCCACTCAGAGCCCCATTCAAATCTCAATTTAGAGCAAAACCCATCTCCGCATCAATAGAGGCAAAAGGGTTGGTCTCTAATCCCCTTATCCTCAGCCTTCATTGCAGACACCTCCAACCCAGATCCCTGAATCTAGGTCCACCTCTAGGGTTTTCATTAAGGATCCTCCAGGGACGAATCCCATCCCCTCCCCCATAGACTTCGGTTGACAATGAAACCACAGTGCCTCCTAGTGCCAGTAGGCAGGAACAGCACAAATGTGCTCTTTGTCAAGACATAGAGAACTTGCGCTTCCCTTGATTGAGCCGTGGGGAAACGAGATATCATAATTTGTTGGCGTTGGAGGGTCATAAAACGATGTTATGACCTAAGATGAAACCTCCTGAGAGATGGACATTACAGTCTGACGGATGGAGACATAATATCAGTTTTAATATCCATAAACAACCTGGCTCAGATGGGAGAGCAAAAAGACCGGCCAACACTGTCTTTAATCAGAATTTAACCCATTCTCTCTCCCCTCCGAATTACAGGCCATCCCTGTAAAGAAAAGAAAGTTCCCCACTGATCTCAGTGCATTTCGAAAAAGCACCAAAAAATCTGCCTTTGTTCTCAGTAGCCAGGATGAAAAGGAGATGATGAAGAGAGATGAATCTCAGATGAAGAGGAGACTAAATAAAATAACTTATTTCTCTTCCCACATGGAATTGCTTTCTATTGGCAAGCAATAGAAAGAATAAAACTAGAGCATTACTTTAGGGAAGTTCCCCAAAATGGAAAATGTGGAGCAAAGCGTTTTCCCAGAAGACTAGGTTTAAGTAGGAAAGATGATATAAGTAGACTTCCTCTAGTTCTGACCCCTGCCCCTCAGGTGTGCTCAAAAAACACGGCACAAATGCGTCACAACAATGCAGAAATGAAGTGTAAACCACAAATAAAATTCTAAGGCCCCCCAGTCATCTGAATGGACTTCTACCCAGCCAGGGCTCTTTTAAAATTTAACCTGAGAGACAACCAGTTATCAACCAGAAAAATTTTAAATCTACCTTTAAGCTGGAGCCTCTCCCCATTCCTGCCTCCAGTTGTCTGCCTTTCTGGCCAAAACCAATGTATCTCTTAACTGTGTTTGATTGAAGTCTCAAGTCTCATGTCTCCCTAAAATGTAGAAAACCAAGCTGCACCCTGACTACCTTGGGCACTGTTCTCACTACCTCCTGAGGGCTGTTTCATAGGCCATGGTCACTCATATTTGGCTTAGAATAAATGTCTTCAAATATTTTACATAGTTTGACTCTTCATCAACAGAAATTAATTCCATGTTCACTTTGTGCTCTCTGATCAAGTCTAAATATTCACTCTCTATTCTCATCTTGTTGCATGACCCAATGAAGCATCAAAGATTATGTAATAAATAACATAAAAATACTCAAATGATAAAATCTCAAAACCAAGTGAGGGTCCCAACTTGGTTATAAATCCACTTCAAGTTTTTAAAAAGTCCTTCCTTGAAATTAAAGTTTCTGTATAACGTCTCTATGCTATTTAAGTCAAATATCAAACAAATCACAGACTAAGAATCTGACATTAAAATTCAAAGAAAATTAAAACCTCAAATAAAATGTTTTGACTTTAATCTGTATAATTACAGAAGAGGGAACTCAGATTAATGCTTTTGTTATTATTTGTGTACTTAGGTAAAACAACCACACTGACAAACTGCAACTAATTCGTATCCTAAAGATACAATGAGGAATGACTGGGCCAGAATCTTGGAGAAGGCAGGAGCCTGGGGAGTGAGCACAGCAGTCACTGCTGTTAGGGGCATTTGCTGATCCCAGCTCAGCACTTAGGAAGCTGACTCACAGGCCAGGGGGGTAAAGGCAAAGACCAGAACTTACTTAATGTGACCATTGAGGGACTTGAATAGAATCAATGAAGTAGAGGGAAGCCTGTCCTCCAGGTGCTCTAGGACACCTCAAGCCTTGAATTCTGTTTCAGGGAGTCCTGGATTGTTTATGCATCCATGCCCTTTAAAAAGCACAATAAAATTATCTCTGGAGAAAGTATATCCATCCTAGACCAGAAATTATTTCTACAACTGTAGTGTCTGGCACGATGTCAAAAATAATCAGGTTTATAAGGAAAAATACAAACAAATGACTGAGAAGCAGTACACACACAAAAATGTCCACAAAGACCACAGAGGTGAAAATAAGCAGGCAGACTGAAATAACTGAGTGTCCTATGCTCAACAAAATAAAAGATACACTCAAAAAATGTTATGAGGGAATGACTAACCATAAAAGATGACCTCATAGATTAGAAAAAGAACCAAATGAAAATTCTGGCAAGGAAGTGGAGGATGGTCATGGTCACCCACCACCGGGCTGAGGTGTTATTAGCTAAGTAAATTGCAGAGAAGGAAGGGAGATGTGCAGTAAGTTCATGGCCATCAGTTAGGACCTGCAGTCAGGCGGATGGAAAGGGAAGTCAGGAGGGGCTGAGGGACAGTGACAGTCCTTCAGAAGATTCCCAGAAAACTGCATTTCCAAACATTCTAACCAATCCTTCAGAATGATTTCTAGTACAAGAGAGTCTGAGCAGAAGCTAGGGTAGAGACTACAGTTGGACACACACAGTGCATTAACAGAGGGGGGCAACTGGACCAGGGGCAGTTAATTGCTTCTGAAGTTCTTTCAGGAATATCTAATGCACTTATGTATCAGTCTGTTTTCATGCTGCTGATAAAGACATATCCAAGACTGTGAAGAAAAGTATGTTTAATTGGACTTACAGTTCCACATGGCTGGGGAGGCCTCAGAATCATGGCTGGAAGCAAAAGGCACTTCTTACATGGTGGCGACAAGAGAAAATGAGGAAGAAGCAAATGTGGAAACCCCTGATAAACCCATGAGATCTCGTGATACTTGTTCACTATCATGAGAATACTATGGGAAAGACCAGCCCCCATGATTCAATTACATCCCCCTGGTCTCTCCTACAACACATGGGAATTCTGGAAGATACAATTCAAGTTGAGATTTGTGTGGGGACACAGTCAAACCACATCAACTAAGAGCTATTTTAATATATGAGGACAGACAAGTGAAGGTGTCCTCATCAGTCTCTGAACTAGCTGACCCAGCCGTATATAATGTTGGGATATGTTTGTTACATGGAAGAGGTAGAGAGCTCTGGAGTAGCAGAGTTGGTTTTGAGCTAATATTTTGGACTCATTGCCAGGATATCCATTTGAGTGCATTTCTTGGAAATTTAAAGGGTGCTGAATGAAGTAGTTGAAATTATCAACATCATCATCATTAACATTACTTGTATTAACGTATTTTCCCAAAAACAGGGGAAAAAGATTTCCAAACACATAGTACCTGTTGAGATTTGGTTGCATAACACATCCAATGAGAGGTCTAGAGGAGGCTCCAGAGTCAGGGTATCACCAAGGATAAGATTCAAATCATTCATATGCCGACAACTGCAGAGGGAGAGCCTGCTGTTTGTCACTCACATACAATCATTGTCTGTATTATTAAAACATGTTTATTGACTACATGTTTTTATTTTTCAAATTTATGTATTTTTTAAATGATATAAAATATTGTTTCATTTTAAAAATAGAACAACTATTAGTACCCCAGAAGACTAAGTCTGTGATAAGTCACTTTCAGTTTTGGTTTCTTGAACTCTCACCGAGAGGTGTTTCAAATTCCTTAGATATATTTTCAAATAACAAATGCAATCTTCATGTTTTAAGAAATAGTTTATTTCCAGCCAGGTGCAATGGCTCATGCTTGTAATTCCAGCAGTTTGGGACGCCGAGAAGGGTGAATCACTTGAGGTCAGGAGTTTGAAATCAGCCTGGCCAACATAGCAAAATCCCGCCTCTACTAAAAATACAAAAATTAGCTGGGCATCGTGGCACATGTCTGTCATCCCAGCTACTGGGGAGGCTGAGGCAGGACAATCACTTGAACCCAGGAGGCAGAGGCTGCAGTGAGCCTAGATTGCACTGCTACACTCCAGCCTGGGCAATGGAGCAAGACTCCATCTCAAAACCAAAAAGAAAAGAAAAGAAAAGAAAAAAAGTTTATTTCCTCCCACTGTATGAATCCTAGCTATATCTGAAAACTCGCTTCTTCCCTGGGAGGATGAGGAATAAGGAAAGGCCGCTGTGAGCTGATGGAGAGGAGAGAGCCCTGCAGTTTTCTGCACAGGAGGGAAGTGTCTCTGCATCGCTGTGGCTAAGCTGCTGGCACAGAGATACACAGCCGAGTCCCCAAGCTCTGCAGGCTGGATCTTGAGAGTGGAGTTTACTCCTTTGAGCCTCTCTGCAGAAAATCGATCCTTAGGCAACTGTGAATCATCTACTACATCGTTATTGCGAAATTGAACCAGAAGCTCCGGGCCCTGTCCCAGGATCTGCCGGTACCAGTAAAAGGTAGCATGGCCAGATATAGGATCACACCAAAAAGTCACAGCCTGTCTTTTCTCTATAACCTTATATCTGGGGGACTGGGCAACTCCAGCTTCTGTGAGTTCTGTGAAGGAAAAAGACAGAATTTGAAAATAGAAGGAAATGATTGAAATAATCACTGAGAGACCCAATGTGATCATGGTGTTCTTAGGACTCACCTGCTCCCAGAAGACAGAGGGCCGCCCAGCAGAGGAGCCTGGTGCCCATGGCAGGCTCAGGGCAGGGTAGGAGTTTTGCCCAATCAGGGTCACTGCGAACAGGAGCAGAGGAGGAGGGACGTCCCTGTCCTCTCATGGCAGTTCCCACAGTGACATCATTGCCTCCACAAATGCCTACCTTCTTAGAAACCAATTATTATAAACTAAAACAGAGCACAAAGTTGCTTTACCATATTCACAGACTGTGTAAGTTCAGCCATGTCCTCACTCACATCTGTAGGGCTTCTGGATTGGATCTCCTACTCCATCTCTAGGCCCATCCTCTGCTGGATGTTTCGAGTTGAAGGCAACTCAAAACAGAGATATCAATTAGTGACCTTTTTGTCTTATCAGCAATTATCCTTCTCTTTGGGCATTTCTCTTTTACTAGGTTCTCTATCTTCCAGGTCCTATGCGCTTAGAAGCTGGGGTAATTGACACGAGTTTATCCTAGAAGCTTGTTGAACTAGCTGACACGCTGTAAGCTAAAGGGATAAAATAATATGCTGGGCACAAAGTTGGAAGGGTTCATTTTTAGTGAAGGCCCATAAGCAGTTTCCTCTTTGCTGTTATCATTCATGATGCATTGTGTACCAAGCCTTCATCATGGTTCTGCCCATAGTTTTGGGTCACCAATGTATGAAAGTAAGTTCTCATTTTTTATCAAAGATGAGTGGGGAATTCTCTTATCCCTGAAAATATCAGTATATATTGTAAGAAATGCAAAATCAAACAGACTTGCTGAAATCTAAAAATAACCTTATAGCTACACCTCTGGTGTAAATTACAGTTGAACAGTAGTGGTCATTATCTGTTGTTTGTTTCTAATGGGGCAACATTAGTCACAAACACATTTTTATTCCTTGCCTGAGTAAAAGAAATAAAAGGAGTTAGGGGATGGCGCTCCTTAGAGTTGGCATAAGACAATAACACAAGGAGATGCATGTCCAGAGAGGTGGGAACGAAGATATATGTGTTCAGTGAGGTGCGCCCAGAGATATTCCGACAAACCGGTAAAACCTAGGGGATGCATGTCAAGGTTATCAGGTGAATACCTGTGGGTATAGAATTACCAGAGCCATCCACTTCTGTCATAAATCATTTATTACTGAGGCCAAAAGCTGCTGGTTTGAGTCCAACTCAGGTAGGCACCAAGCAATAATTGCATGATGGAAAATTTCTTCACATTAAGGGGTCACTACCTGCTCCATCTTTGTGACCAGGGTTATAGTTCTGGGTGACAACAGCATTCGGGGGATGGAGGCTGGTAGCTGGAAACAGGACTTATCTGTCTATCAAACCTATCAGTCACAGGACCTACATGTGGTGTGCTTGCGTGTGAGGCATGCCAAGTCCGGGGAGGACATTCCTCATTGCTCCCAGGCCTCATCTGCTTCCTGGGCAGCACAACTGAGAAATCCACGACAGAATTCTTGTCAAGGCAGGAACCGGTCATTGTGCTGCTCAGGGAAGAAAAGGCCAGAGCCCTGGGAAATCTGGTTTTTGTTAAGGATATCTGTAGTGTTACTACCCGCAATTTGGAATAGCCTGTCTGGCATAAACTAGAATTGTCCACTCTCCTATATTTCCCTTACATCATCATATACATTGTCCAGGGCATGACTAGAATAGGTAAGGTGTAAGGTACAGGTGCTTTGCTCACATTTCTCTGAATTCTCCTGAGGAGGCAGTTATTTTCCCTTTGCATGGGTCTCTGAGCGTTTAGGCTGGCTCCTGGTTCTCCTCCATCTACTTCCCAGGCAAGCCCAGAACAGTCTCCACTCAAAGATTTGCTACAGTTCAGATTTTACTGCTGAGCAGAACATACCAGCACCAATGAATATAAAGGGTTTTTTTTTTTTTTAATATCTCACATTTCACCGACTACTCACAACTTCTGCAAACAAGATAGTGGATACTAGGATACACACTTTTCCTTTAAGCTTAACATCTCAGGCAGCACTGAGCCCTGTTTCAAAAACATTTGAGCATCATCAAACCCCAGTGCCTTCTGATGGCCAATGGTTCAGTGTCACTGGACTCAGGTCCTTGGTCCATGGCTTAGAGATACTGGTGGTACTTCTATACATCTTCAATAGAATCAGGGCTAATATAGGACAGTGTTTGTGAGAAACCAGGGAAAATGTTTCTCAGTTCTTTCTATTCTTACTGTCTTGCTAGAGCCTGTCCTATAGTTTAGGTATGGTTTGTTCCCACCAAAACTCATGCTGAAGCTTGTTCCTCAATGTAGCAATGTTGCTGCAGGCACATTGCTCACATTTCTCTGGGGTAGTGTGAGCCTTATGGGAGTTGAACCTTATAGGAGTTGTTTGGGTCATGGAGGTAGATCCCTCACCAAAGATGAATGCCAGGAGTCAGTTCTCTCTCTCCAGGATCTGGATTAGTTACCATAAAAGCAGGGTGTTATAAAGTGATGGTGTTGCTCATCCTGGCTCTCCCTGCACAGGCCTGCTCCTTCTTCCACTTCTCTTCCATATTATGACACAGCACAAAGCCCTCAAAAGAAGTCCAGCAGATGTTGATGCCCTATTGGCCTTTCCAGCCTCCAGAATTGCAAGCCAAATAAAGCCCTTTTCCTTATAAATTTCTTTATACATTTTCCCAGCCTCAGCTATTCTGCTATAGCAGCAGAGGACAAATTAAGACAGCCTCTCTCCTTGTTGCACAAATAAATATTGTCCAGCCTTAACTTTGGAAAATCACTACTCTTCTCTTTACATTCAGTCACCTTTGAAAGTTCTTGAGTTTTCAGCCAAACTGTAGAATACTCAGAATTGGTTGACACAGAGTAAATAGTCCTGTGTATTTGCTAAAAGTCCTCTTGACATGCATTAGTAAGTTTTGCACTGGTCTCAGAGATACCAAGCTGCTTTGTCCTCAGACTGCAAATTCTCTTGTCTCCTTTTGGGACTTTCTTAAAAATCATAGCCTGTTTCCTATAAAAAAAAAAAAGTATACTCTAGACTAAAAAAAAGTATACTCTAGACTAAAAGATACCTTATTTTATATATTTATTTTATGGTAATGACATAATATTTCAAAGATATTGAAAATGAATATAAGAAATACCCAACAATGTTATCATTCTGAAATAACAACAACATTTTATTTTGGTCTGCTAATATTTTTCTTCAATTTTTTTTAAACTGAGAATCTACGGAAAAGGTGAGAGAATAATGAAACAAACAGAATATTAAAATATATGTCTGTGTGCCGATTGTACATCTTGTGACTTTTGCTTTATCTCTCTATACATATATTGCCCTCAATTTCTGAAGCATTTTATCCTTAATACTAAAATGGGTCTCCTAAAAAATTGGCATTATCTTATATAACCACAAATGTCACTGTTACACTCAAAACGTTAGCATTCATATAGCATTGTCATCTAGTACATGCTTCACACTCAAATTTCTCTGTTTGTCTCAACATGTCCCTTGGTTTTGATTCACTTTTCCTCTAGAACAAAATCAAAGATCATGTATTTCACGAGGTTATCGGTTCTCCTTAGTTACTTTTAAATTATACATCTCTTCCATCTACTTGTTATATTTTCTGTTTTTCATGATTATAAGTTTTTGAAGTGTCCAGGTCAGCTTAGTTGTAAAATGGCCCACAACAAGAATTTCTATACTATTGGAGGCTAATTACTTGGCAAATAAATATACACCATAGATGATGTGTATTTCCTATTGCATCTGGTCAATCACAAGAATGTGGAATGTCATTTTTATGCTGTTTTGTCAATGCATATTTGAGGTAACTGACACCAGATCTCTTCATTTTTAATATGTCTTTTACCTTCTGTAACTGAGTAGTAATCCGTGGAGTGATGCATTGGAAAAATGTACATATCTTGTTCCAGTCCCAAAAGCATATAAAAAACATGGCTGAAAATTCCTTCAAACTGGATAAAGTCAGCAATATCCAGGTACGGAAAGCTCAGAGGTTGCCAGTTAAATTCAAACCAAAAGGAGTTCCCTAAGTCACAACATGTATTAGCTAATTTTCACGCTGCTGATAAAGACATACCAGAGACTGAGAAGAAAAAGAGGCTTAATGGACTTATAGTTCCACATGGCTGGGGAATCCTCACAATCACAGCAGAAGACAAGGAGGGGCAAGTCATGTCTTACTTGGATGGCAACAGGAAAAGAGAGAGCTTGTGCAGGGAAACCCCCATTTTCAAACCATCGGATCTAAATGAGACTCATTTAGTATCACGAGACAGCAGGAAAGACCCGCCTCCATAATTCAATCACCTCCCACATGGTTCCTCCCACAACACGTGGGAATTGTGGGAGTTACAATTCAAGATGAGATTTGGGTTGGGACACAGTCAAACCATATCACAATGTAATCAAATTATCAAACATCAAAGGCAAAGAATACTGAAAGCAGCAAGCAATAAGAAACATCACATTCAAGCGATCCCCAATACAGCCTTCAGCAGATTTCTTAGCAGAAACCCAACAGGGCAGGAGAGTAGAGTCGTACAATTCAAAGTGATTAAGTTAAAAAAAAAAACAACTGGTAGTTCTGGCATCTACTGACGGTCTTTGTCTATAATTATGTTGATAGTTACATTGACTCTCCATTTAGATATATCAATTAGCATTATTTGGTAATGAAAAGATGCTCACCTAAAAATTCTTATTATTATAGCCTCATAGATTTTTAAAACTTTGATTTCTGCCAAAAGATGTTCTAGCACTTTCCCTGCCCCAGTTATGAATAAATCATTTATGCTTTGTTCCTTTCAGAAGGAATAACATTTAGAAATAAAATACTGTGCCTATTGCTATTGGGAACACAAACAAAGAACAAATAAAGCAATTAGTCAATTTACTTTGTATTGTTTCTTAGACCGTTCCTTAGATAGAGAAGTACTGCACTAAAAGCACTACCAACTACAAATCTCCCGAATGAAGTTCAAACTCAATTTCTTTTAGCATTGTCACAGTACACCAACATAATTCTAAAGTCAAGAGAGACCCCCCAAAAAAATCAGACAAAAAAGTACCTCCAAAGAAGGTGTGCAAATTGCTCATAGGCATAAGAAAAGACACTTAACATTTTTAGTCATTAGAGAAATGCAAATCACTACCACAGTGAGATATTATCCACACTGACTAGGATGGCTATACAAAATAGCAATAATCATCTTAATAATATCTTTGAAAAGAAAAATAAGAAATAAGTACTGGCAATTCTATGAAGAAATTTGACATTGCTGGTAGGAATCTAAAATTGTGCAGCTACAACAAAAAACCACTCTGGTAGTTACTTAAAAGGAGAAACATAGAATTACCAAATGACCCAGAAGTTTCATTCCTAGGCATAGACCAAAAGAATTGGAAACAGAGAATCAAACAGATATTTTCAGGGCAATATGCTTTGCACCATTATTCCCAATATCTACAAGGTGGAAACAACCCAAATGTTAATCAATCAATGAATGAATAAACAAATGTGGTATATATATACAACAAAATATTACTGAGAAATGAAAAAGAATGAAGTTCTGATAAATGCTACAACATGAATGCACCTTGAAAGCATTGTGCTAAGTGAAAGAAACAAGACACGAAAGGAAAAGTAGTGTATTATTCCACGTAAATCATCTACAATAGGCAAATTCATTTGGAAAGAAATTAGATTAGAGGTTAGCAGAAAGAGGGGGAATGCAGAGTTATTCTTTTGTGGGTATTGAGTTTCTGTTTGAGGCAATGAAAAAAAATTTGGAAGCAGATAATAGTGACAGTTCCACAACATAGTGAATGAACTTAATGCTGCTGAACTGTACAATTTAAAAATAAAGTGACAAAATTATATGTTACACATATTTCCCCCACCCACCCACCCTTTTTTTTTTCTTTTTTTGAACTGGAGTCTCACTCTGTCACCCAGGCTGGAGTGCAGTGACACAATCTCGGTTCACTGCAACCTGTGCCTCCGGGTTCAAGAGATTCTCCTGCCTCAGCCTCCTGAGTAGCTGGGATTACAGGTGTGAACCACTGTGCCCGGCCCACTTTTTTAAAAGATTTTTTTTTAACAAACTACCTTTGCAATAGGAAAAATAAATACTTAAAGTTGAATTCTCCATGATTGAACCTAAAGACAAGAAAAGGAACCCAGATGATTTATACACAGTGATAATTTCTCAAGAAATGCTATTAGTCACAATATATCCCACAGTGGGTTTTCCGACGTAGTTGTCATTATCTCTTGCAGTGGATATATAAGCAGTTTTCATTAGTCCAAATGTCTAGTCAAATTTAGGACTGTTACTCCTTTGAAAAGTTTCTGATCTAGTAATTTTTGAATCATAACTTATTATTTCAGGTTGCTATATTCTGATTATAAGTAAGGTTAAAAAGTTATTCTCATGTTTAGTGGTAACTTACATTCACTTGTGTGAATTGCCTATTCAGCTTCATTATTGCCATTTTTATTGGGCTGTCTTCTTATTAATGAGAATGTTTCACTCATTTACACACTAACTTTATTAGAAAAGGACACCTATGCTACAGAAAAAATAAAATAAAATAAAACAAATCCTAAAATCTCAGTGGCTGAACTCTATCAGGTCTTACCTCTCATGACCACAAAACCCAGTAGGGCATGAGTAGCTTTTTTCCATGGCTGTCCACCAAATTATGACCCAGGGAGCCAAGTTGCTTCCAGTTTATAATCTGTGCCATGAAGCTCCCAAATTCATCCAGACGTGGCAAAAGAGAGTTGAAGAGTGTCTGTGCAGAAAAGAGTTGAGAGCAGGCTTGAGACTGCCTGCTTGCAAGATTGGACTTTGGCTATCTTTGGCAATTTGACTGGCGAGCAGTGCCTGGCACTGACAAAATTTCTCCTGAGAGAAGCGGCTCATTGTGCCTAGACTGCTGTTGCAAACAGTATTGTACTGAACACGAGATTTCCTTCTGGAGTCTGAATTTTTGGTTAATGCTAGGCAGTATGTGCTTGTGACCAGCCTCCTCTAAAACCTCATGATTGCTGAGTCTCTGATGGACTCACCTGGCAGAAGCACTGGACGTGTGTTAATGCGTTTTTGCTACTGAGTGAAACAAGAACCCTGTGTGACCCCCCTGGGAGGAAGAGAGCATAAGGAGGCCTGAGTTTGGGTTCCTCCAGATTCCACCTGTGTGTTTTCTCCATATGATCCGCTGCTGACAACTTACTATGACATGTTAAAAAATCTTAGCTGTGAGTACAGCTCTATGCCATATGCCAAATCTCTAAACATGGGAGGACGCTCAGGGACCCTCAGCACAGAGCTATAGGATATTTTTAACGGCTAGACTTGAAATTGGGCTAGCATTATTTTTACTCACCTCCCACTATTCAGAACCTGGTGACATGCTCCCAGCCCTCTAAGTGCAGGTGAGGCCAGGAAGCATAAAGGAGCCATAGTTGAACCTGACTCTTCTTTGTCACACTGATTTTTCTTCATCTGCATGCATTCCTCAATTTTTTCCCGTGCTGTGGCTTAACATTTCATTTCTTATACTATGTTTTGGTGTACAAAAGTTTAGTTTAAGGCAACTGGAGTTAGGATTTTTTTTTTTTTTTTTTTTTTGAGACGGAGTTTTGCTCTTGTTGCCCAGGCTGGAGTGCAATGGCACAATCTCGGCTCACTGCAACCTCCGCCTCCCAGGTTCAAGCGATTCTCCTGCCTCAGCCTCCCGAGTTTGCAGGATTACAGGCATGCACCACCACACCCAACTAAATTTCTATTCTTAGTAGAGATGGGGTTTCTGCATGTTGGTCAGGCTGGTCTCGAACTCCCAACCTCAAGTGATCCGCCTGCCTCAGCCTCCCAAAGTGTTGGAATTACAGGCATGAGCCACCGCTCCCGGCCTCAAATATTTTTGTGGCTTCTGGTTTTCTCATGTGTCATCTAAAAAACTAATTCCTCAAATGAGTGCTAAAATATATTTCTTAATTTTTTTCTAGTAAAATTTGTCTTGCTTTTCACAGTTAAGAGTAAACATACCTGCAATAGATGTTTATGTAAGGAATGAAGGAGAGGCCTGGGAATAAGTTGGAGGCACATATGCTCAGTGAAGTAGAAATAATCTATTATTCATAAACAATCCCCAGGGTAGAAAACAACACCACACCTATGAAGCTGTAACTGAACGTAGGGGAATGTGGCTGGAGTGGAGAGCTGGGGGAAACTTGAGGCAAAATGATGGTGGAGAGGAAGGTGAAGGACAAATGACAGAGGACCTTGTAGGGCTATTGCCCTCAGAAGAAAGGCAGCCAGGAGCAGGGACCACATGGGGGAAGGTTTGTGTCTGTGAGTTGAAGGGTAGTAGAGGATATGGTAAGGTTTTTATGAAGAAGTCACTGAAGAGTATGTTGGCTTTCAAATTATGAAGGGAATTGGGAATATGAACAAAATATCTTTTCCATTCTGCAAGCAGAAAAAGAGAGCTGCGGAAGAGAAATCCAGCAAGGTTAGGGTGTTGGGGCAAACTCCAGATCATCTGAGACAGGGTTAGGAATAGAGCCACAGCACTGAGGGTCATATGGCCCCTGCTCTAAGACACTCCCAGACTGGGCAGGGCTCTCTGACTCCTATGGAGGCCCGGACTTCCCACCGTGGGGCCCAGACTCGGGCGCACAGGCAACCTCAGTTTTTCTAACTGCCCTTTATGAGCAGAGAGGAGGCAGCTGTGCAGCACTGTGGACTCACTGCTGGCGCAGAAACACACAGATGTCTGGGAGCGGGTAGCTGACTCCAGAGTGAGGAGGAAATCCTCTGTCTTTGATCTGGAGACAACATAGCCATCGGGTACTACTCCTTTATCTGTGCTACCAGCACCTGCTGAGTAATGGATCAGCCTCAGCCCATGTCCCAGGTCTTGTCGGTACCAGAACATATAGCTGTGGCTCCAAGTCTGGTGACACGTCAAGGTCACCTGCCTTCCTGTCTCTGTGACCTTGTATCTCGGGCTCTGGGTGATTCCGGCATCCCTGTGTCCTGTAATAGAGAACAACAGACACTGATGCTGTCATCCTAACAGAAAAGCTTGCACTGAGGCCTTGGGAATTCCAGGGAAGGAGGCCCTCCTGTGACCAGCCCTCACCTGCCCACAGCAGACAAAGCGCCACATAGAAGAAGAGCCTGGTGCCCATTTCAGCTCCAGGGCAGGATCTTGTGACTCCCAGCCCTGCTGTGGGCAAATTGAAATTGAGCTCTCAGTGACTTGATGATGTCACTGTCCCTGCTAAATGCTTGAACTGCAGAGCTAACCTGCCACGCCCCTTGTCTTCCCCACAGGAATAAATCATTTATTACAGAGATAGTTGAGAAGCTTAGATTGGGAAAAATTTGTAGATCTGTTTTGAAAGAAATCTTAAAATGTGTAATCGCCTTCCCTGATTTTAGTAGGGAAATTTGTTCTTCTATGCATATTTTATTCCCATTATGCTAAATTCTTCATTTGAATGCTGTTTTAACACTTATGAATATTTCTATAGTCCAAAGAATATTGTCATAGCAGTCCTGGTGTCTTTTATGACTTCTCTGTACAAAATTCAACTCCCAGTTGAATTATTTTCCACTTTGTTTAACCTCTGGATATTTGTATTTCAGCCTACAGAGATACCCTTGGTTAAAAGAGTCAACTGACATCCAGAAAGGTTTCAAAGTTATGAGTTCAAGGTCATTCACATTTGAAGACTCGCTTCACACCTTAGCACCTCATGGCACCTGATGGGAGCCTCGCCATCCGAGCTCAGGCTGCTGTGTGTTCTCATGAGGACGATTTTTCCCTTTGCTTCAGGTGAAGCCACAAACACTCACCACCTAAGTCCTCTAAGTGACTGTACTTCCTGTGAAGAAAAGAGGAGGCTCATTAAGAAAGTGGATGAAATATTCACCCAAAACTACACCTATCTGGAGTCTCTAGGGTCACAGAGAAATGTTCTATTTCCATTCAGAAGATCTCATATTCACCAAATGGGAGAAGATTGGAGGAAGTGTAAACGTGCTTTGGCGCCAAACTTACATCCAGTCAATAGCACTGCTATTGTTTCTTCAGATACAACAGATTATCTATTGCACATCTTGGTGCAAACTGGATGGGTAATTCCCACAATCATGCTCCAGTGAGAGAAGACACAGAATCAGAAGTGGAGACAGGGAGAAGGCCCATGAGCACCCCCATGGGAGACCGTGGCTGGGGCCTAGTTAGCCCAGGAAGGACTTTCCCATCTATGCCCAGAACTCACCTGGTCCTGGGAGACCAAGAGCCACACAGCAAAGGAGCCAATCCTCATGGTTGGGCCAGGGCAGAGGGAAAAATAAAAGCTTTCCAGTGCAGGACTTTCATTTTGGGGGTAGGGCACATAGAATCCCAGAACTCTAAGGATCCTTCCCTAAATGAGGTGTAATCTACCAAGAATGTCAGTGCTTTCAACAGCACTCTAACTTTTCTGGGGAGAAAAGCATCTACAAGGAATATATTCTTTTACTTTTTAATTAACTCATTATTAAGTGTAATAAGTTAAAACAATTTTTTGGAAGTGTCTACCTCAACTTGAAGCTTTGTCTGGTTTCTGTGCTGGTGTTTCCCACATACCTGGACAGTACTTATGCAGTTGCCATGAAGTCAATGAAGAATAACCTCAGGCCTTCTCACTCACACAGGACCTTTCCAACACTTTGCCATTTTGCATTCTCCTTTGCAAGGAGCTCCTTAAAATTGTATCAGCTTTGCGCCCCACAAAACTTGAATCTACTCTGCACCTGCAACTCATTAAAGATTTATTGAATAAAAGAAAAATGGAATGAATGATTACCTGAGTCCAGGCAAACTCTGCTTCTGTAAAGAGAACCCAAGTCTATTCAGTTCAAATTGTGTTCAGAGTTTTAAGGGAACAGAGAGCCATCCTGAGGCTGCTGAGAATTCAGAAATAATTCCAAATGAACCTGGAAGAGATTAGTTTATATACGTCATCATCAGACTTTTTAAATGAATGGGTAGCGGTATGAGTAAAAGAAAAACAATGGTCTCCTTCAAAGGGAAGGGTCTTTGGATGGTGGCTTCATTCCATCACTGCCACAGTATAGGCTGTCCCTGAGGACAAAGTCTGTGATGGGGACTTAGGTGCATGATATGTGGGAAATGGCTCCAGGAAGAATTAAGAAAGAAACATAAAATAGGGAAGGAAGAAGCCAGGAAGAAAGTGCAATATTGAGTTTGTGTTGGAGCAACAGGAGATGGAATCTGTCAGCGCCTCTCAGGAGCACATAGAATGCTGTTTGAAGTTTCTGCATGAATGGACTGGCTGGAGCGTTAGCCCTCTGTCTCACCAGGAGCATCAGGACCTCTGGCTGTCTTTGAGTACAGATCAGGTGGGCTCAGATAATATCATGGAAGAGGCCTGGGGAGGAAGTAGAGAGACTCCCAGCATGCACCTGTGGAAGGGCACTGCTAGATTGAGGTGAATGGGGACTTGCACATAACTGTTCACTACAGCAAGCCTGAAATCAGAGTGTATGTGAGACCTAGGAAAGCTGCTTCAGTCAAATGTATAAACAGGTAAGATAATACTTATTTTGAATGATTTCTGTCAGAATTAAAACAGATCACATGAAGAAGCATCAGAGGGGCCGGGCACAGTGGCTCACACTTGTAATCCTAGCACTTTGGGAGGCAGAGGCAGTCAGATCGCTTGAAGTCAAGAGTTTGAGACCAGCCTGGCCAACATGGCAAAACTCCATCTTTATTAAAAATACAAAAAATTAGCCAGGGTTTGTGGTGGGTGCCTGTAATCCCAGCTACTTAGGAGGCTGAGATGGGAGAATCTCTTGAACCCAGAAGGCAAAGGCTGCAGTGAGCTGAGATCAAACCACTGTACTCCAGCCTGGGTGACAGAGCAAGGCAAGACTCCTTCAAAAAAAAAAAAAAAAAAAAAAAAAAAAAAAGGAAGCAGCAGAGTGCCTGGCAAAGGCTGCCACCACCAGACCCTGAGCCTCCATCAGGGCAGGAATATTTCTGGCATTTCCATAGGAAACTGGCCTTTCCAGTTACTGGCCCTGCAGGACACTGTGAGCTCACTGTATCCTTAGGCAGGCCTCAGGTTCTGCTATTCCATGTTCCATCCCTGCTCTGCGGGGCCCCTAAACAAAAGGCGGGGCAGGTGCAGCACAGCGCCCACATGCTCACAACAAGCCCTACTTTCCTAAGCCTGCCCACCCTGTCCCTGCCCTGAGAAGCATTCCCCAGCCCTTGACACCCCAGCCTCAGCACCCTCCACTACCCATACAGACACAGAGACACTTTTTCCTTGGGGCAAATTGAGACCCTTGGCACCCCTACCCTTCTCTGGCAATGAGGAGTCTGTGTTTAACTCAGGGTCCACTCTGAACTCAAATCGCCCCGCTCATTCCAGCAGACAACCAGGCTTCCCTTCCACCCTCCTCTCCTGGGTCACCCTCCCACCCCTCTCCAGGGTTCCCTGCAGCGCTGTGGAGCCACAGCGCCCCCACGCGGCCAACTGTCCACAGTCTCATGGATTCACACTTTTCTGACCTGATGTGCTCAAGATTGTCCAAGTCAGGAACAGGGATTCCAGCATCCCCGCTCCTGCAAACCCTACCCTCTCAGACACACAACATCAATGCTTTCCCAGGCAGGCCAATTTAGGATTGGTCCTCAAATCCACCCTTAGCCAGTGGAGAGAAAAGGGTGCATTAACCAATATTTTGATTGCTAATAAATGTTACATAATTGCAATTCATGTGATAAGATGAGAGAACCCAGAATAACACAGGGCATAAAGTAAAACAGTTGAAGAGATCAGGCAGATCTGGCCTGGAAATACAATATTCCATGTCTCCTTTTGATTGATCAGACACATCTCTTCATATTTTGTACTTAGATTATTTGCCGAATTTTACATAGTACATTTTATGGGGTCTCTGTGCTTTTTCATATTTAATTCTGAATTTATAGAAAGTCTTGAAATAAACAACCCTATCAGCTATAACTTAGGCAGATTGAGTAGTCTGACATTTCCTATCACTCCCCAGAAGTGTGTATGTGCTCCACTAATGAGCCAGTGCCTCTTAGTAATGCAATCCAAAGAGAAACTATTTTCATGTGGTTGAGTCTCTATGAGAAAATGCACACACACGCACATCCACACTCATACACATACACACACACACACTCACACTCACATTCATACACACAGTATCTTCTTTTTTTTTTTTTTTTTTTTTTTTTTTTTTTTTTTTTGAGACAGAGTCTTTCTCTGTCACCCAGGCTGGAGTGCAGTGGCCGGATCTCAGCTCACTGCAGCCTCCGCCTCCCGGGTTCACGCCATTCTCGTGCCTCAGCCTCCCGAGTAGCTGGGACTACAGGCGCCCGCTACCTCGCCCGGCTAGTTTTTTGTATTTTTTAGTAGAGACGGGGTTTCACCGTGTTAGCCAGGATGGTCGCGATCTCCTGACCTTGTGATCCGCCCGCCTCGGCCTCCCAAAGTGCTGGGATTACAGGCTTGAGCCACCGCGCCCGGCCACAGTATCTTCTTATTGCAAGGATGATAAGATTATATTACCGAGCACGGTGAATTTTTCTTTCAGTGTTTTCAGCACTTTTCTTTCAGTGCTTTCTGAGATGATGTTTCCAGCTTCATAATGATGTGGTTTTGGGAAAATGTGGTTGTGGGGAAGAATTTCTTTTACTGGATCATGAGACTGGATAAGTATTATTATAACATAAATTTTTTTGTTCCAAAAGGATGTTTGCAAATTCCAGCTTTAGATGCGGTTAGGATACTGTGTAACACTGGCCATTAATCCTGACTGGGGAAACACATTTGCTTGGAATATTGCAGAAGTTGTATGGAAAATTGAGACAAACCATAATGACCCTCCGTTGTATTTCACGTGGAGGAAGAAGCCTCTTTTGAAGTGAAACTAGCTGCTGAGTAAGAAGGTACACATAGAATTCAACTATTATATTGAGAGAATGTGAAATATTATCATCATTTACTCAATAGAGTCAAAATAATTTATTTATCATCTATTATGTGCCAAACTCTGTGTGACATATTGAAGATAAAAAAAGGTGAACAAGGTT
The DNA here is from genome assembly GCF_043159975.1 of Macaca nemestrina. NCBI lineage: Eukaryota > Metazoa > Chordata > Mammalia > Primates > Cercopithecidae > Macaca > Macaca nemestrina. The sequence continues at coordinate 16,535,761 of NC_092128.1, forward strand.
GGAGGTCATTGTATCAATTTTTTTTTTTTTTGCAAAATTAAATATTTCATATAAATTTTTTGTAAGATTTGGCTATAATTCAAATTTGATCTTTTTTTTTTTTTTTTTTTTTTTTAGACTGAGTTTCACTCTTGTCACCCAGGCTGGAGTAGAATGGTGTGATCTCGGCTCACCACAACCTCTGCCTTCCGGGTTCAAGCGATTCTCCTGCCTCAGCCTCCCGGGTAGCTGGGATTACAGGCACGTGCCACCACATCTGGCTAATTTTTGTATTTTTAGTAGAGACGGGGTTTCAACATATTGGCCAGGCTGGTCTCAATCTCCTGACCTCTGGATCCACCGCGTCGGCCTCCCAAAGGGCTGGGATTACAGGAATGAGTCATTGCACCCGGCCAATTTTTTTATGTTAGATTATGTGTTAATAACTTATCACATCACTGAAGAGTGGAAAGTTAAAATCAGTGCCCACAGTCTTTCAAATACTTGATAGGAAAGTTAAGGTAAAGCTCGCGGTGTCCTATTCTCAGCACTGCTCCAGCAGTCTGAGTGCACTCACTTTCCTTTTTCTTCAATACACCTGAAACTCGTCAAGGCTCATTAAATTCTAGTAAATTCTAGACTGAGAAATATTTAAAAATCACAGATTTCCTGCATCTTTGAAGATTTAACATGCTATATCTTCTTGTTCTCCAGGATCTTTCTTGTTTTCAAATAAAACGTTGCTATAGCAGGTCTGGCTTCTAGAGACAGTCTGTGCCTCCCCACCTACTACCCATATCCCGAATTCATAGCCCAGTTTATGTACTAATTTAAAGTACAAGCAGAAATGAAAAAAGGTCAAATGTAGATAACTTTTCAGAAAATAGATACTTTACTCTGAGTTCTTAAAGGTCTTGGCTACAGAGGTGTTATCAGCTCTTCTAGAGGGTGCACCACAGACTCTGTCTTAGTTCCTCCACCGTCCTCCCCTCAAATCTTCATTTTTCCGTGGATCATTGAGAGGACAGTTTGGAGAAGACTCCGCGTATGATTCCTGAGCACATCTGGAATAGTACAGGGGAAAAGACATAATAGGGTCAGAACATGGAAACAGGAGTAGGTGGAGTAGGTTGGAAAGAGCAGGATGTTTGCTATCTTAGTAATGAGGTGAAGAAGACAAACTGACTTAGTTCAGACTGTCATAAAGCTTAAAGACTTAAAAATCTTAGCGATGTATGTAATTATATATATAATCTATATATCACATATAATCTGGATGGGGTAACTTTACTTCTTATTGGTATATTCCATAATCTAGGTATTAGTTCCCCTACTCCCAAGAAATGCACTCCCACATGTGCTAAAGATCAATTTATCTGTGAAAAATTTCTTTAATAAGAAAAATGCAAGCCTCTTTTTCCCTATAAATCATATTTAATTAATCATTTTAATACAAATCATTCTCACCATTTATCTTTTATGGCAAGTAACTCTACTACGGAAATCAAATTAAAGGTCTTTAAAAATAAAAATATTGGTTATCATAGTATTATTTAGTATCACTTTCAAAAGTCAATTAAAAATTTCAGCCTGTGAAGAGATACAAACCAAAACTCTTAGTCTGAGATATTTGTTTATTCTGAATAGCTCAGTCTAATCTCTTTCAGTTTCTATTCCATGTAAGCTACAGGATTCCCTGACCTCTTGAGGGAGTTATGGTTTTCAACAATTTCTTTCTTCATTTTTTAAAACAAGTTCCCATTACTACAGAATAAATCAACTCATTTTCTTGTGTACTAACTTATCTTGTCCTTTCACCCTGAGTCCCAATTTCCTTCATCAAAGCTAACCTGGTCGTTACATACGCCTTCTAACATTATCTCAGAAGTGTACTGTGATTTTTTGTGTGTGCACAATTCACATATGAAACCTTCGTCACTTAACAGAGATCATTATTAATTTTTTAAAAATGATCTATTCCATGTATTTCAAACCTCAGTGTTCTGCAAGTCTCTGGGAATGGCAGAAGAACATTCTGGAAGAAGGGAGATAGGGGAGGGCAGGGAGAGAGGTTTAGGTCACAGAGAGGAGGAGCCAACAAAGAAACGTTGTATCTCAGCAAAGTGAGCGAAATTGTAGCAGGTCTACAATGACTTCTGGGGAGATCTGTAGGAACAGAGAGCAGCCATCACAACCTCATCTTTGTCTGTTCTTTCCTCTTTAACACACATCAGAGACAGCTCCCAATGATCCCTTATATGTTTGGTTCTTGAGAAGGGCTAGTTTGAAAACTGCTTTAAAATCCTTATGTCTCTCCTCCCAGTTTAATTAGGGTTTCTCCGGCAGCTGTTCTTGCCATGGCTCTTTAGACTAGTGATGAAGTCAGTTTATAGCTTGATCGACTTGATAGCTCTTGGCAAGATCACAGTCTGCCAGGAAGGTTTGTTTGATGAGCGCAGCTGGTGAGAGTTTGGGGATTTGTTTCTGCCTAGGGTGAGATCCTGGGTAGTGCATGAAGAGTTGGAAAGAGAAGTAGCCAGCCAACTAAAGTAATAATGATAATAAAAATCAACTGCTGAAGGAAACAAAAGGAACCACTTTTGATGCACAGCTTACACTAGCATCATGCTCTCTAAGCCCCTCTGATCACCAGTGTCCTGCCCTCTTCTGGGACCCTCCTGGCATCAAGCCCTTGAGCCTGTGTTTCCTAAATTGCCACTCTTACTGCACAGCCACACTTCCCTTTCCTTGAGTAGATACACAGAAAATACATGGGCCTAGGAAGGGAAGGTCAGCTGGGTCAGGGGTACTGGAAGCCCCCAGGCTTTTTTACTTCTTGCACCATCAAAATCAGATAGTATTTAATTTTTCCCCCATTCTTGGAAAATGTTGATTCAAAAAAAAAAAAAAAAAAAAAGTCACCTTTTTAAAGCCACAGTGCCTCCTTGTGGCCAGTAGGCAGAAACAGCACAAATGTGCTCTCTTGCCAGGACACAGGGGACTTGGGCTTTGCTTTATTGAGTCATGGAGATATGGGAATTATGATTTGTTGGTGTTAGAAGGTCAAAAGGCAATCTTTATGTTGTTATGGCCTAAGATGGAACCACTTGAGAAATGAACATTGAAGTCAGACAAGTGGAGATTAAATATCAGTGTTGATAACCAACAATGCTCAGATAGGAGAGCAAATAGGCCAACCAACACTCTTCTGAATCAGAATTTAATCCATTCTCTCTCCCCTGCAAACTACAGACCAACCCTGTAAGGAAAAGAAAGTGTTCCACTAATCTTAGTGCGTGTTGAAGAAGCACCAAAAGAATCTACTTTTTTTCCCAGTAGCCAGGATGAAAGGGTGATGATGAAGAGAGACTAAGCTCAGATGAAGAGGAGACTAAATAAGACAACTTATTTCCCTTCCCATGGGAAACATTTGGCAAATAATGGAAAGACAAAAACCAGTGTATTACTTTAGGGAAGTTCCCCCAAATGGAAAATGTGGAACCAAGCATGTTTCCAGGGGACTGGGTTTAACTAGGAAATGATGATAGCCACACACCTGTGACTCCCTCCAGTTCCGACCCCTGACCCTCGGGTGTGCTCACAAAACATGGCACAAACGAGTCGTGACGGTGCAGGAATGAAGTAAATTCTATGTTCACTCTCTGCTTTCTGATTAACTTGGTTTTATTTTTATTTTTTATTATACTTTAAGTTCTGGGGTACATGTGCACAGCGTGCAGGTTTGTTACATAGGTATACATGTGCCATGGTGGTTTGCTGCACCCATCAACCCGTCATCTGCATTAGGTATTTCTCCTTATGCTATCCCTCCCCTAGACCCCTCTGCCCCAACAGGCCCTGGTGTGTGATGTTCCCCTCCCTGTGCCCATATGCTCTCATTGTTCCACTCCTACTTATGAGTGAGAACATGCGGTGTTTGGTTTTCTGTTCCTGTGTTAGTTTGCTGAGAATGATGGTTTCCAGCTTCATCCATGTCCCTGCAAAGGACATGAACTCATTCTTTTTTATGGCTGCATTGTATTCCATGGCATATATGTGCCATATTTCCTTTATTCAGGCTATCATTGATAGGCATTTGGGTTGGCTTCAAGTCTTTGCTATTGTGAATAGTGCTGCAATAAACATATGTGTGCACGTGTCTTTATAGTAGAATGATTTATAATCTTTTGGGTATATACCCAGTAATGGGATTGTTCGGTCAAATGGTATTTCTGGTTATAGGTCCCTGAGGAATCGTCACACTGTCTTCCACAATGGTGGAACTAATTTACACTCCCACCATCAGTGTAAAAGCATTCCTATTTCTCCACATCCTCTCCAGCATCTGTTGTTTCCTGACTTTTTAATGATCACCGTTCTAACTGGCATGAGATGGTATCTCATTGTGGTTTTGATTTGCATTTCTCTAATGACCAGCAATGATGAGCTTTTTTTCATATGGTTGTTGGCTGCATAAATGTCTTCTTTTGAGAAGTGTCTGTTCATATCCTTTGCCCCATTTTTATGGGTTTTTTTTTTCTTGTAAATTTGTTTAAAATCCTTGTAGATTCTGGATATTAGCCCTTTGTCAGATGGATAGGTTGCAAACATTTTCTCCCATTCTGTAGGTTGCCTGTTCACTCTGATGGTAGTTTCTTTTGCTGTGCAGAAGCTCTTTAGTTTAATTACATCCCATTTGTCAATTTTGGCTTTTGTTGCGATTGCTTTTGGTGTTTTGGTCATGAAGTCCTTGCCCATGTCTATGTCCTGAATTGTATTGCCTAGGTTTTCTTCTAGGGTTTTTATGGATTTAAGTCTTTAATCCATCTTGAGTTAACTTTTGTATAAGGTACAAGGAAAGGGTCCAGTTTCAGTTTTATGCATATAGCTAGTCAGTTTTCCCAGCGCCATTTATTAAATAGGTAATACTTTCCCCATTGCTTGTTTTTGTCAGGTGTGTCAAAGAGCTGATCAAATTTAAATATTTACTCTCTATTCTCATTACCCTGTTCCAATGAAGCATCGAAGGTTATGTAATTAACAACATAATAATATTCTGAATGATAAAATGTCAAAATCAAGTGAGTGTCCCAATTTGATTATAAATCCCCTTCAAGTTTAAAAAAAGTCCTTTCCTCAAAATTAAAGTTTCAATATAACATTCCTCTATGCTATTTAAGTTAAATATCAAGCAAATCACAGACTAAGAATCTGACATTGAAATTCAAAGAAAATTAAAACTTTAAATAAAATTCTCTGACCTTCATCTGAGTAATTACAGAAGAGGAAACTCAAACTGTCAGAGGCGTTCAAACCAGAGTGACTCCATCTTAAGTGAAAGAAATGAGGCTGGGCCTTGCTGGGCTGCATTCCCAGAAAGTCAGGTATTCCTAACCTCTAGATGTTTACGGTTAAAGCAGCAGATTAATAATGTTTACTAAACAGACCCAGACTTGGGAATGTCATGATACCCTAATATCTTGAGAACAGAAACATTCCAAATTTCACTTTAAAGATTATAATATTGCTTCTTGCAAAACATAGTAATTAAGAAAATTAATCCTTTATCACAAACCCTCATAGCAGAGCACATCTCTCAATGATCTTTTCTTGTCCTGTATATAAACAAGTATTGTACCTAGGGTAGATGTGCTCCTCCTGTTACTGTTGGGAAAGCCCTACTCTGTCTATGGAGTAGCTGTTCTTTCACCACTTTATTTTCTTAATAAACTTACTTTGGCTTTGCACTGTGGAATCACCCTGAATCCTTTCTTGCATGAGATCCAAGAACCTTCTCTTGGGGGTTGGATCAGGATCCCTTTCTTGTAACAAAATTAACCCTTCTGTTATTATTTAAATCATTGGTTAAATTACCACACTAACACAAACTGCAGCTAATTAATAACCCAAAAACATTATGAGGGATAACTGGTCCAGAATCTTGGAGAAGGCAGGAGCCTGGGGAGTGAGCACAGCAGTCACTGTCCTTAGGGGCATTTGCTGAGCCCAGCCCAGCACTCAGGAAGCTGACTCACAGGCTAGGGGGTAAAGGCTAAGACTAGACTTCACTGAGTGTGACCACTGAGGAACTTGAATAGAAACAATGAACTAGTAGGAAACCTGCTCTCCAGGGGCTCCAGGATACCTCAAGCCTTGAATTCTGTTTCAGGGAGTCCTGGATTATTTACGCATCCATGCACTTTACAAAGCACAGTAAAATTATCTCTGGAGAAAGATATGTCATCCTAGACCAAAAATTATTTCTACAACCATAGTGTCTGGCACAATGTTGAAAATAATCAAGTTTATAAGGAAAAATACAAAGAAATGACTGAGAAGCAGCACAAAAGAAAATCAACACAAACAAGCCACAAAGATCTCAGAGGTGAACAGGAACAGACAGCCTGAAATAACTGAGAGTCCTACGTTCAGTGAAATACAAGATACTCTCAAGAAGTGTAACGAGGGAATCACTGACAGCCACGGTCCTTCAGAGGATTCCCAGGAAGCTGCCTTCCCAAGCATTCTAACCAGTACTTTGGAATGATTTCTCATACAAGAGAATCTGGCAGAGGTTAGGGTAGAGACTAGACTTGGACACACACAGTGCATTATTAGAGGAGACAATTGGACCAGGGCAGTTCATTGCTTCCGAAGTTCTGGCAGGAATATCTAATGCACTAAGGAGCTATTTTAATGGACAGACAAGGAAATGGGCAGACAAGTGGAAGTGTCCTCACCAGCCTCTGATGAGGACTAACTATAGTGTTGGGCTATGTCTGTTACATTGAAAAGTTAAAGCACTCCAGTGAAGCAAAATTCATTTTGAGCTAAGATTTGGGAATTGTTTCCAAGATAACCATTTGTGTGCATTTCTTTGAAGTTTAAAGTGTGCTGAATGAAATAGCTGAAATGATCAACATCATCATCATTACAATATTATTATCATTGTCATATTTCCACAAAAACAGAGGGAAAGGATTTCCAAACACATAGTATCTGTTGAGATTTGATTGCATGAAACATCCAGTGCGAGGTCAAGAAGAGATTCCAGAGCCAGGATAAGATTCAAATCATTCAGATGCTGACAAGGGCAGAAGGAGGGCCTGCTGTTTGTTACTTGCATGAAATCATTATCTATATTATTAAAGTTTAACACACATGTTTTGGTGATTAAATGTTTTTATTTTTCAAGTTTGTGTATTTATTTTCTTAATTAACACACGACATTGTACGCATTTTTTATAGAAGAACAACCATCACTGCCCCTGAGGACTAGGTCTGTGATAAATCACTTTCAGCTTTGGTTTCTTGAATTCCCACCCAGAAGTCTTTCAAATCCCTAAGACAGATTTTCAAACAACAATGATAGCGCTCATGTTTTAAGAAAGAGTTCATTTCCTCCCACTGTATGAATCCTAGCTATATCTGAAAGCTCACTTCTTCCCTGGGAGGATGAGGAATAAGGAAAGGCCGCTGTGAGCTGATAGAGAGGAGAGAGCCCTGCAGTTTTCTGCACAGGAGGGAAGTGTCTCTGCATCGCTGTGGCTAAGCTGCTGGCACAGAGATACACGGCTGAGTCCCCAAGCTCTGCAGGCTGGATCTTGAGAGTGGAGTCTACTCCTTTGAGCCTTTCTGCAGAAAATCGATCCTTAGGCAACTGTGAATCGTCTACTACACCCTTATTCTGAAACTGAACCAGAAGCTCTGGGCCCTGACCCAGGATCTGCCGGTACCAGTAAAGGGTAGCATGGCCAGATATAGGATCACACCAAAAAGCCACAGCCTGGCTTTTCTCTGTAATCTTATATCTGGGGGACTGGGCAACTCCAGCTTCTGTGAATTCTGTTGGGGAAAAAAAGACAGAATTTGAAAACAGAAAGACAGAAATGACTGAAGTAATCACTGGAATTTCCAATGGGATGATCATGGTGTTCTTAGGACTCACCTGCCCGCGGGAGACAGACGGCCGCCCAGCAGAGGAGCCTGGTGCCCATGGCAGGCTCAGGGCAGGATGGGAGCTTTGCCAGTTCAGGGTCCTTGTGAACAGGAGCAGAGGAGGAGGGACGCCCCTGTCCTTATATGGCAGTTCCTACAGTGACATCTTTGTCTCCACAAATGCCTAAGTTCTTAGAAACCAATTGTTATGAACTAAAACAGAGTTAGAAGTTGCTTTAGCATATTCATGGACTGTGTGTAAGTTCATCAAGGTGTCTTCACTCACATCTCTAGGGTTTGGGGGATTGGATCACCCACTGCATCTCCAGGCCCCTTGTCAGGCCTCTGAGCCAAAGCTAAGCCATCATATCCCCTGTGACCTGCATGTACATATCCAGATGGCCGGTTCCTGCCTTAAGTGATGACATTACCTTGTGAAATTCCTTTTCCTGGCTTATCCTGGCTCAAAAGCTCCCCCACTGAGCACCTTGTGACCCCCACCCCTGCCTGCCAGAGAACAACCCCCTTTGACTGTAATTTTTCTTTACCTACCCAAATCCTATAAAACGGCCCCACCCCTATCTCCCTTCACTGACTCTTTTCGGACTCAGCCGGCCTGCACCCAGGTGAAATAAACAGCCTTGTTGCTCACACAAAGCCTGTTCGGTGGTCTCTTCACACGGACGCGCATGAAACCCATCCTCTGCTGGATGTTTCTACTTGAATGTGTCAAAGGCAACTCAAAGTACAGACAGCAATTCGTAACCTCTGTGTCTTATCTGTATATCCTTCTCTCTGGACATTTCTGTCTTACCAGGTTCTCCATCTTCTCATTGCTCTGAGCTTAGATAGAGCGGGAGCTGGGGTAGTTGACACAGGTTTATCCTAGAAGCATGTTGAGCCAGCTGACATGCTCTAAGCTAAAGGGGTAAAATAATACCCTGAGAGAGAGTTGGAAGGGTTCATTTTTTGTGAAGGTCCATGACCAGTTTTCTCTTTTCTGTACAGTCTTCATGATGCATTGTGTACCAAGTCTTCATCACGGTTCTGCCTATGGTTCTTGGTCATCTACGTAATGAAAGTTCTGATATCTTATAAGATGGGTGAGGATTCTCTCATCCCTGAAAATATCATTGTGGATACTGTAAGAAATCCAAAATCAGATTTGTTGAAATCTTGAAAAAAAAAAAAAACACCTTGTAGATTTAGTGTAATTTACAACTGAACAGCAGAGGCTAGTATCTGGCATTTTTTTTCTAATGGGGCGACATTAGTCACAAATGTACTTTTATTCATTGCCTAAGGGGTAAAGGATGGGAAGAGTTAGGGGGTGGAGCACCTGAGAGTTGGCATAAGACAACAATACAAGGAGATGCATGTCCAGAGAGCTGGGAACGAGGATATATGTGTTCAGCGGGGCGGGTTCAGAGATTTCCACCAAACCCCCAAAACCTACAGGACACATGTCAAGGTTATCAGGTGAACACCTGTGGGTATAGAATTACAAGAACCATCTGTCTCTGTCATAAATCTTCTATCACTGAGGTAAACAACTGCTGGTTTGAGTCAAACTCATGTAGGCACCAGGCAATAATTGCATGATGGAAAATTTCTTCACATTAAGGTGCCACTACCTGCTCCATCTTTGTGACCACGGTTGTGGCTCTGAGTGACAACAGCATTCAGGGGATAGAGGCTGGTGGCTGGAAACAGGACTTATCCGTCTATCAAACCTATCAGTCACAGGACCTACATGTGATGTGCTTGCGAGTGAGGCATGCCAAGTCCGGGGAGGACATTCCTCATTGTTCCCAGGCCTCACCTGCTTCCTGGGCAGCACAACTGAGAAATTCATGACAGAAATCTTTGTCAAGGCAGGAATGAGGCATCATCATGCTGCTCAGGGAAGAAAAGGCCAGAGCCCTGGGACATGTGGTTCTTATTCAGAATATTTGCGGGGTTATTTGAGATAAGCCTATCTGCAGAGGTCTGGAATTGTCCACTCTCCTCTCCTATGTTCCATTTACATCCTCTTGTCCACCGTCCAAGGCACAACTGGAATGGGTTAGGTGTGGGGTACAGGTGAATTGCTAAGGTTTCTCTGAGTTCTCCTGAGGAGGAAGTGGTTCTCCCTTTCTACGGGTCTCTGAGCATGCAGGTTGGCTCCTGGCTCTCCTCCATCTATCCCCATGCAAGCCCAGAACATTCTTCACTCAATGATTTGCTACAGTTGGTATTTGCCTGCTGAAGAGATGATACCTACCTGCATTGATGGGGGATGAAGTTTCCATTTAATGTCTCACATTCCACTGGCCACTCACAACATCTGCCAACTAGATCCTGAATGCTGGGATGAAGCCACACTTTTCCTTTAAACTTAACTCCTCAGACAGCACTGACCCCTGATTTAAAAGCAAGCCAACCCCAGCAAACCCTAGTGCCGCCTGCTGGCCAATGGCTCAGAGTTACCAGGCTCAGGCTCTCGATTCATGGGTCAGAAATACTGGGGCCATGTCTATACTGTCCTCAGTAGAATCAGGGCTAATATCAGACAGTGTTTGTGAGGAACTGGGGGGAATTCCTCCCAGCTCCATCTATTCCTACTGTCTGTGCCAGAGCCCCGCCTGCAGTTTGGCTGTGGTTTGTCCCCAACAAAACTCATCTTGGTCCTCAATGCAGCAATTTTAAGCCTCAATGTAGCAATTTTGAGCCACATGGGAGTTGTTTGGGTCATGGGGTTGGACTCTTCATGGAAGATTAATGCCAGGAGTCAGTTCTCTCTCTCCAGGATCTGGATTAGTCACTGTAAGAGCAGGCTGGTACAAAGTGAGGGTCTTGCTCATCCCGGTTTTCCTTGCACAGGCCTGCTCTTTCTTCCGCTTCTCTTCCAGGTTGTGACACAGCACAGACCCCTCACAAGAAGCCCAGAGGTTGGTGCCCTGGTCTTGGCCTTTCCAGCCTCCAGAATTGTAAGCCAAGTAAACCTTTTCTCTTTAGACGTTTCCCAGCCTCAGGTATTCTGTTACAGCAGCAGAAGACAGACTAAGGCAGCCCTTGTCCCCCTTACACAAATACGTACTGCCCAGCCTTAACTTGGCAAAATCACTATTTTTCTGTTTACATTCAATCACCTTTGAAAGCTTTTAAATTTTTGGCCAAACTGCAGAATGCTCAGAATATCCAGACACAGAGAAAACATTTGTTAAATGGCCTCCTGGCATGCATTGTTAACTAAGTTTTGTGCCAGTTTCAGGGATATCAAGCTGTTTTGTCCTCAAACTGTAAATTATCTTATCTTCTTTTGAAACTTTCTTAAAAATTATAGCCTGTCTCCTATGAAAAAAGTATTTTATAGGGCTAGAAAAGACCTTATCTTTTATATTTATTTATGATATTGACAGAATATTTCAAAGATATTAAAACTAAATATAAGAGATACCCAACATTACACTGAAATAATGCCAACATTTTATTTTGGTCTGTTAATACATTTCATTCAAAGTTTATTTAAAAACTGAACACCTATGGAAAAGTTTAGAGAACAATAAAACAAACAGAATCTTAAAATGTACATCTGTATACCAATTGTTAATATTTTGTGGCCTTTATATATCTCTGCATATTTTACCCTTAATTTCTGAAACGTTTTATCCTTAGTAATTCAATGTCTCTTCTAAACAATTGGCATTATCTTACATAACCACAAATGTCGCTATTACACTCAAAAAATTAGCATTCATATAGCATCATTATCCAGTATATACTTTACATTCAAATTTCTCCAGTTGTCTCAACATGTCCCTTGGTTTTGATTTACTTTTTCCTCTAGGGCAATATCAAAGATCATGTATTTCAGGAGGTTGTCGGATCTCTTTAGTTACTTTTCAACGATACATCTCCTCCAGCCATTTGCTATATTTTCGGTTTTTCATGACCATAGATTTTTGAAGTGTCCTGGTCAGCTTACTTGTAAAACAGCTCACAATAACAATTTTCATATTATTAGAGGTTAATTACTTGGGAAATATGCACCATAGATAACGTCTATTTCCCATTGCATCCTGTCAATCACAAGAACATGGAATGTCATTTGTATGCATTTTGGCAATGCTAAATTTGAGATGACTGATCCCAGATCTCTCCATTGTGAATGTGCCCCTTACCCTTTGTAATTAAATAGTAACCCGTGTATTGATGCTTTGAAACAATGTACATATGCTGTTAGGCCCCAAAATCATATATAAGGAAATAATCTTTGAAAATTTCCCAAATCTGGGTAAAGACAGCAACATCTAGGTGCAGGAAGCTTGGAGGCTGCCAATCAAATTTAACTCAAAAAGGGGTTCACCAAGACACAATATAATCAAATTACCAAAAATCAAAGCCAAAGAAAGAATACTAACAGCAGCAAGCAGTGAGAAACACACCACATTTAAGGGAGCCCCAGTACAGCCTTTAGCAGATTTCTTAGCAGAAACCCAACAGGCCAGGAGAGAGCAGAACAGTTAATTCAAAGTACTGAAGGAAACAAAGACTGTTAGTTTAGGTATCTACTGGTGGAATTTGTCTATAATTATTGAATGGTTACATTGATTTTCTAATTAGATATATCAATTAGCATTCTTCCGTAATAAAGACATTCTTATCTATCTCTTTTTATTGTCATTATAGCCTCATAGATTTTTATAACTTGTTATAAATCAGTATCCTCATTATTCTTCTATAATGCTTGCATTGACCCGGATTTGGCTGATGGAGCCCCTTGAAATGGCTTCTATGGATTTTTTTTTAAATTTATTTATTATTATTATACTTTAAGTTGTAGGGTACATGTGCATAACGTGCAGGTTTGTTACATATGTATACTTGTGCCATGTTGGTATGCTGCACCCATCAACTCGTCATTTACATCAGGTATAACTCCCAATGCAATCCCTCTCCCCTCCCCCCTCCCCATGATAGGCCCCGGTGTGTGATGTTCCCCTTCCTGAGTCCAAGTGATCTCATTGTTCAGTTCCCACCTATGAGTGAGAACATGCGGTGTTTGGTTTTCTGTTCTTGTGATAGTTTGCTAAGAATGATGGTTTCCAGCTGCATCCATGTCCCTACAAAGGACACAAACTCATCCTTTTTGATGGCTGCATAGTATTCCATGGTGTATATGTGCCACATTTTCTTAATCCAATCTGTCACTGATGGACATTTGGGTTGATTCCAAGTCTTTGCTATTGTGAATAGTGCTGCAATAAACATACGTGTGCATGTGTCTTTATAGCAGCATAATTTATAATCCTTTGGGTATATACTCAGTAATGGGATGGCTGGGTCATATGGTACATCTAGTTCTAGATCCTTGAGGAATCGCCATACTGTTTTCCATAATGGTTGAACTAGTTTACAATCCCACCAACAGTGTAAAAGTGTTCCTATTTCTCCACATCCTCTCCAGCACCTGTTGTTTCCTGACTTTTTAATGATCGCCATTCTAACTGGTGTGAGATGGTATCTCATTGTGGTTTTGATTTGCATTTCTCTGATGGCCAGTGATGATGAGCATTTTTTCATGTGTCTGTTGGCTGTATGAGTGTCTTCTTTTGAGAAATGTCTGTTCATATCCTTTGCCCACTTTTTGATGGGGGTTGTTTGTTTTTTTCTTGTAAATTTGTTTGAGTTCTTTGTAGGTTCTGGATATTAGCCCTTTGTCAGATGAGTAGATTGCAAAAATTTTCTCCCATTCTGTAGGTTGCCTGTTCACTCTGATGGTAGTTTCTTTTGCTGTGCAGAAGCTCTTTAGTTTAATGAGATCCCATTTGTCAATTTTGGCTTTTGCTGCTGTTGCTTTTGGTGTTTTAGACATGAAGTCTTTGCCCATGCCTATGTCCTGAATGGTACTACCTAGGTTTTCCTCTAGGATTTTTATTGTATTAGGTCTAACATTTAAGTCTCTAATCCATCTTGAATTAATTTTCGTATAAGGAGTAATGAAAGGATCCAGTTTCAGCTTTCTACTTATGGCTAGCCAATTTTCCCAGCACCATTTATTAAATAGGGAATCCTTTCCCCATTTCTTGTTTCTGTCAGGTTTGTCAAAGATCAGATGGCTGTAGATGTGTGGTATTATTTCTGAGGACTCTGTTCTGTTCCATTGGTCTATATCTCTGTTTTGGTACCAGTACCATGCTGTTTTGGTTACTGTAGCCTTGTAGTATAGTTTGAAGTCAGGTAGCGTGATGCCTCCAGCTTTGTTCTTTTGACTTAGGATTGTCTTGGAGATGCGGGCTCTTTTTTGGTTCCATATGAACTTTAAAGCAGTTTTTTCCAATTCTGTGAAGAAACTCATTGGTAGCTTGATGGGGATGGCATTGAATCTATAAATTACCTTGGGCAGTATGGCCATTTTCACGATATTGATTCTTCCTATCCATGAGCATGGTATGTTCTTCCATTTGTTTGTGTCCTCTTTGATTTCACTGAGCAGTGGTTTGTAGTTCTCCTTGAAGAGGTCCTTTACATCCCTTGTAAGTTGGATTCCTAGGTATTTTATTCTCTTTGAAGCAATTGTGAATGGAAGTTCATTCCTGATTTGGCTCTCTGTTTGTCTGTTACTGGTGTATAAGAATGCTTGTGATTTTTGCACATTAATTTTGTATCCTGAGACTTTGCTGAAGTTGCGCTTCTATGGATTTTGAACATGTCTTCTTGATTCTGATCTTTTTCTTGATTTCTACCAAAAGATCTTCTAACATTTTCCTTCTCTTGATATGGAAGCAGCCATATCAAGGAATCACATTTGGAATAAAGTAATGTACCTATTGTTACTGGGGAACACAAACAAAAAGCAAATACAGCCATTAGTTAATTTACTTTGTATTGTTTTTCAGACCCTTCCCTGGATAGAGTTAGGAAGTATATAATCTTTAAAATCTTAAGTTCGTATTAATAACTCCAATTCAAATCAGCACCACAGATTTCTTCCTCATCTTCCCCTGTTTCTTATTTATATCTCTCTTCTCTTTGTAAAAAATCTAATTCCAGGAAATATCAATAAATTACTTATTTCTCTCTTCTACAGTATCAAAAATGTCTCAGAAGTACTGCACTAAAAACATTAGCCATAACACATCACCCAAGAGAAGTTTAATCTCAATTTCCTTTAGTATCATTGCAGTACACCACCGTAAATCTAAAGTCAGTGGAGACTCTAAAAACGCAATCAAATAAAATAAATATTACCTCCAAAGAAGGTATGCAAATTGCCCATAGGCACAAGAAAAGACTTGTAACATCTTTAGTCATTAGGTAAATGCAAATCAAACCACAATGAGATATCATTCACTTACTAGGATGGCTATAAAAATAGTAATCATCGGCCGGCCCGGTGGCTCCTGCCTCTAATCCCAGCACTTTGGGAGGCCGAGATGGGCGGATCACAAGGTCAGGAGATCGAGACCATCCTGGCTAACACCGTGAAACCCCGTCTCTACTGAAAATACAAAAAATTAGCCGGGCGTCGTGGCGGGCGCCTGTAGTCCCAGCTACTCGGGAAGCTGAGGCAGGAGAATGGCATAAACCCGGGAGGCGGAGCTTGCAGTGAACCAAGATCACACCACTGCACTCCAGCCTGGGTGACAGAGCAAGACTCTGTCTCAAAAAAAAAAAAAAAAAGGAATCATCATCATCATATTTTTGGAAAAAAAAAAAGAAAAGGAAATAACAAGTCCTGGAAATGTTGTGAAGAAGCTGGACATTGCTCGTGGAAAGCTAAAATTTTGCAGTTGCAACAAAAAAACATTTTAGTAGTTACTCAAAATGAGAAACAGAATTACCAGAATTACCAAATTACCAAAGTTCTACTCCTAGGTATATACCCAAAAGAATTGAAAACAAGGAATCAAACAGGTATTTTCAGACCAATCTTGACTGCACCATTGTTCTCAATATCTACAAGGTGGAAACCATCGAAATGTCAATTGACTAATGAATGAATAAACAAAAGTATTATATACATACAATGGAATACGATTGAAAATGAAAAGAAATGAAGTTCTGATCAATGCTACAATATGGATGCATCTGGAAAGCATTATGCTAAGTGAAAAAAGACAGAAACAAAAGGAAAAATATTGCCTGATTTCGTATAAATACATTATCTACAATAGGCAAATTTGTTCATACAGAAAACAGAGTTTGCCAGAGGAGGGGGAAAGTAAAGTTATTACTTAATGGGTACAAGGTTTCTGTTTGGGGTGACGAAAATAATTTTGGAAATGGATAATGCTGATAATTCCACAACAAGGTGAATGTACTTAATGCCACTGAATTGTACATTTAAAAAATAAATTGACAACTTTATATGTTACACTCATTTTACCATACTTTTTAAAAGATGGAAAGACTACCTTCAAAATAGGAACACCACTGACAGCTGCATTCTCCATTATTGAACTTAAAGACAATGAAAGGAACCCAAGGGATTTAAATACGCTGATAAATTTTCCAGAAACGTGGTTTGTCACAATATATCCCACAGTGAGTTTTCTGATGTAGTTGTAATTATTTTTTGTAATAAATATATGAACAATTTTCACTAGTCCATATGTCTAGTCAAATGTAGGACTGTCATTCCTTGGAAAAGTATCCAGTCTAGCAATTTTGAAATCATAACTTACTGTTTCAGGTTACAATATTCTGATTGTAAGTAAGGTTGAAAATATATTCTCATGTTTAGTGGTAACGTATGTTCACTCTTGTGTGAATTGCCTACTCATCCTCAGTATTGCTGTTTTTATTGGGTTGTCTTCTTTTTTTTTTTTTTTTTTTGAGACTGAGTCGCCCAAGCTGGAGTGCAGTGGCGAGATCTCGGCTCACTGCAAGCTCCGCCTCCCGGGTTCACGCCATTCTCCTGCTTCAGCCTCCTGAGTAGCTGGGACTACAGGCGCCCGCCACGACGCCCGGCTAATTTTTTGTATTTTTAGTAGAGACGGGGTTTCACCGTGTTAGTCAGGATGGTCTCGATCTCCTGACCTTGTGATCCGCCCGCCTAGGCCTCCCAAAGTGCTGGGATTACAGGCGTGAGCCACCGCGCCCGGCCGGGTTGTCTTCTCAATATTAAGTAATAAGAATATTTTACTCATTCTGGATACTAATTCTCTTAGACAAAAACAGCTGCGCTACAGAAAACAAAACAAACAAAACAAATCTAAAATCTCACTGGTGTAGCTCTGTGAAGTCTTACTTCCCGTGACCACAAAGTTCAGTGTGGCATGAGCAGCTTTCTTCAGTGATTGTCCACCAAATTGTGACCCAGTGAGCCAGGCTGCTTCCATATTATCATCAGCCAATCTGTACCTTGTAGCTCCCAAGTTCAAGACATGGCAAAAGAGAGTTGAAGAGTGTCCGTGCACAAGAGTTGACAGGAGGCTGGACACTGAAGTGCTTAGAAAGTCCTGCTTGCAAGATTGGACTTTGGCTGAAATCCGGGAACTTGGCTGGTGAACAGGGTCCTGAACTGACGTAAAGTTTCTCCTGACTGAGAGGGGTGGCTCATTGTGCCTAGGCTGGTGTTGCAAATAATAATTATGCTGAACATCAGATTTCCTTCTGGGATCTAGACTTTTGGTTCATGCTAGACAGTAGGTGCCTGTGTGAACAGCCTCTACTAAACCCTCTTGTATGCTAAGCCTGTAATGGGCTCCCTTGGCAGAAACAGTGCACATGTGTTCATGCATTTTTGCTTCTGGGAGGAGAGAGAGCTCTGTGTGTCCCCTCCTGGGAGGAAGAGAGCATAAGGAAGCCCGCCTGTGAATTCCTCCAGATTCCACCTGTGTGTTTTCTTCATATGATCTGTTGCAGAGGATTTACTATGACATTTTAATAAATGTTAGCCATGAGGACAACTCTATGCCATATACCGACACTCTAAACACCGGAATACATTTAGAGACTCTCAACACAGTGCCACAGAATATTTTTAAGGGCTAGGCTTGAAATGAGGTGACATCATTTTATCCCACTCTTCAGAACCTGGTGACATGTTCCCAACCCTCCAAATGCAAGGGAGGCCAGAAACCATGGAGGAGCTACGGGTATTCAGTGATGTTCTGAACGTTCTCTGTCACACCGAATGTTCTCTGTCACACTGATTTTTCATCATTTGTATGCATTCCTCATGCCTTTCCCAAGCTGTAGCTTAACTTTTTAATTTTTATGGTGTGTTTTGGCTTGGAACAATTTAGTGCAATTAGCATTATGAATATTGTTCTTTTGGCTTGTGGCTTTTTTTTGTCTCCTCTAAAAAAGTCATCCCCCAAATGAATGCATAAAATATTTTTCTAGTAAACTTTCTTTTTTGCTCTTTACAGTTAAGAGCAAGTGTGCCTGAAATACACTTTAAGAAATGAAGTAGAGATGTAGGACTAAGTGGGTGGTATGCATACTCAGTGCAGAAGAAAGAATTTGTATAAACAATCCCCAGGGTGGAAAACAACGGACACATATGAAGAAATAACTGCATGTAGGGGAGCGTGACTGGAGCAGACAGCCAGGGAAAACATGGTGCAAAATGACGACGAAGAGGTAGGTAAATGGCTAATGATACAGGACCTTGTGGGTCTATTACCCTTAGAAGAAAGGCCCCCCAGGAGCAGAGACCACATGGGCAAAGATTTATGATTGTGAGTTGAAGGGTGGTAGAGGGTAGGGGAAAGGGTAGATGGACAAGTCACCCATCCCTTAGGGGAGAGAAGAATATGGTGGATTTCAAATTGTCAAGGAAATTAGGAATCTCAACTAAAGATGCCTTTTCCATTTTACAAAAGGAAATAGGGAACTGCAGAAGCTAAGGGTGTTGGGGTGACCTCCAGTTGGTCTGAGACTGGGGTAGGAATGGACCTCAACACCAAGGGTCATATGGTCCCTGCTCTATGGCCCCCAGGCTAGCCAGGGCTCTCTGACTCCTATGAAGGCTAGGACTTGGGAGCACAGGCAACCTCAATCATTCTAACTGCGCTTTATGTGCAGAGAGGAGGCAGCTGTGCAGCACTGTGGACTCACTGCTGGCGCAGAAATATACAGATGTCTGGGAGGAGGCAGCAGACTCCAGAGTGAGGGGGAAATCCTCTTTATTTGATCTAGAGACACTGTAGCCATCTGGGACTTCTCCTTTGTTAGTGTCTGGAACACCATATGAGTAATGGATCAGTCTCAGCCCGTGTCCCAGGTCTTGTCGGTACCAGAACATATTGTTGTGGTTCCAAGTCTGGTGACACGTCAAGGTCACCTTCCTTCCTGTCTCTGTGATCTTGTGTCTTGGGCTCTGGATGATTTCAGCATCCCTGTGTCCTGTAATAGAGAACAACAGATACTGATGCTGTCATCCCAATAGAAAAGCTTGCATTGAGGCCTTGGGAATTTCAGGGAAGGAGGCCCTCCTGTGACCAGCCCTCACCTGCCCACAGCAGACAAAGGGCCACATAGAAGAAGAGCCTGGTGCCCATTTCAGCTCCAGGGCAGGATCTTGTGTTTCCCAGACCTGCTGTGGGCAAATTGAAGTTGGGCTCTCAGTGACTTGATGATGTCACTGTCCTTGCTAAATGCTTGAACTGCAGAGCTAACCTGCCACGCCCCTTCTCTTCCCCACAGGAACAAATCATTTATAACAGAGTTGAATAATTTTTAGGTCTGTTTTGAAAGAAATCTAATAAACTCCTTAACTCTTTCCCTGATTTTAGTAGGGGAATTTGTTCTTCTATGTATATTTTATTTCCATTATGAGTAATTCTTTATTTGAATACTATTTTCACTTTTATGAATATTTCTCTAGGCTAAAGAACATTATCATAGCAGTCCTGGTGCCTTTTATGACTTCCTGCACAAAATTCAACTCCAAATTGAATTATTTTCCTCTTCGTTTAAGCTCTGGACACTTGTATGTCAGCCTACAGGGATACCTCGGTTAAATGACATCCAGAAAGGTCTCCAAGTTCGAAGTTCAAGGTTCAAGGTCATTACCGTTTGAAGACTTGCTTCATGCTATAGCCCCTCATTACACCTGATGGGAGTGTCACCATCCAAGCTCAGGCTGCTGTGTGTTTTCATGGGCATGTTTTCCCCCTTTGCTTCAGGTGATGCCGCAAACACTGCACCATCTAAGTCCCCTGAGTGACTGTACTTCCTGGGAAGAAGAGAGGAGGCTAATCATTAGGAATGTGTATGAAATGTTCATCCAGAACTACACCTATCTGGAGCCTCTAGGGTCACAGGAAAAGGCTCTATTCCCATCCAGAAGATCTTATATTCACCAAATGGGAGAAGGTTGATGGATTCGTAAATGTGCTATGGTGCAAAACTCACACCTAGTCCATAGCACTGCAATAGTTATTTCAGATACAGTAGGTTATCTATTGCACATCCTGATGCAACCTGGATGAGTAATTCCCACAATCACGCTCCAGTGAGAGAGGACACAGAATCAGAAGTGGAGACAGGGAGGACGCCCATGAGCACCCCCACAGGAGGCCGTGGTTGGGTCCTGGCAAGCCCAGGAAGGACTTTCTCATCTATGCCCAGAACTCACCTGATCCTGGGAGACTAAGAGCCATACAGAAAAGGAGCCAATCCTCATGGTTGGGCCAGGGCAGGAAAAAAAAAAAAAAAAAAAAAAAAGTTTTTCAGATCAGGACCTTCATTTTGCAAGGCAAGGCACATAGAATTACAGAGCTCTAAGGATCGTTCCCTAAATCAGGTATGATCTACCAAGAATGTTGGTATTCTCAGCAACACTCTAACTTCTCTGGGGAGATAAGCACCTACCAGGAATGTATCCTTCTACTTTCAAATTAATTTATTATTAAGTGTAATAAATTACAATAATTACATGTTAAAATTGTCTACCTCAACTTGAAGCTTTGTCTGTTTTTTGCACTGGTGTTTCCCAAGTACCTGAACAGTACCTAAGTAGTTGCCAAGAAGCCAATGAAGAATAACCTCAGGCCTTCTCACTTGCACAGGATCTTTTCAACACTTTGCTATTTTGCATTCTCTTTTGCAAAGAGCTACCTAAAATGTATCAGCTTTGTGTCCCACAAAACTTGAATCTAGTCTTCACCTATAACTTATTAAACGTTTGTTGAATGAATGAAGAAAGGAATGAATGATTATCTGAGTCCAGGCAGATTCTACTTCTGCATTCAGTTCAAAACAAGTTTGAAGTTTTAAGGGAGCAGAGAGCCATCCTGAGAATGTTGGGAACTCCAGATGAATCTAAGTGGATTTGGAAAAGATTAGTTTGTATACATCATCATAAGACTTTTTAAATGAATGAGTAGCAGTATGAATAAAAGATAAACAGTGGTCTCCTTCAAAAGGAAGGGTCTTTCGATGGTCGCTTCATTCCATCACTGCCACAGTTTAGTCTGTCTCTGAAGACTGTCTGTGATGGGGAGACTTGGGCATATGTAGCTGATTTGGGAAATGATTCCAGGAAGAAGTAAGAGAGCAAGAAAAACAAAATAGGGAAGGGAGAAACCAGGATAAAGGTGCAATATTCTATGTGTGCTGGGGCAACAGGAGATGGAATCCATCAGGACCTCCAAGAGCATAGGGTGCTCTCTGGAGTATCTGCATGAATGGGCAGGTTGGAGCTTTTGTCCCCCTGTCCTGTTCCACCAGGAGCATCAGGACCTCTGGCTGTCTTTGAGTACAGCCCAAGTGAATTCAGATAATATCAGAGAAGGCCCCAGAGCAGGCAGCAGCAACATTCCCAGCAGACAGTGTGGAAGGGCACAGTCAGCAGGAGGTGAATGGGAACTGGCACTGTCCACGGCAGCAAGGCTGAAGTCAGAGAGGGATGGAGAGGAGGTCACGGAAGCCACTAGAAGCTCCTCTGTGATCTCCTTTCCAATAAAGCTGTGCCTTCTTCTATCAGCTCTGTCGTGTGATAGCCAATTGCACTGAAGCCATGTCTTTCTGTGCGCACCACACCTTCATGCATATCAAACTCAGTTATCAAGCAGGAAGTTCATAAGGGGGAACATTCTCATATTTCCTTAAATGGCAACTCTTTATGTTACTTTTGCATAATGAACTATCAGACTACAATATTTGCATTTTAGATGACTTTGTGTCTGAAACATGGTTGAATCAGGCAAAAGTAATCTGTGCTTGCCTTTGTTACCAGAATTTCAGAGAGTAAATAACTGAGCTAGACTGGAGATTTGTCAGAGAATTTATAGGGACCTAAGATTTATTGAACCTGTACTTTAGATGACTCTAGTTTTTAAAGTTATCTCTCTAAAATCTCTGCAAGACTGGCCAACAAGGTGAAACCTCGTCTCCACTAAAAATACAAAAATTAGCTGGGCTTGGTGGTGTGTGCCTTTAGTCCCAGCCACTCGGGAGGCTGAGGCAGGAGAATTGCTTGAACCTGGGAGGTGGAGGTTGCAGTGAGCCGAGATCATGCCACTGAATTCCAGCCTGGTGACAGAGCAAGACTCCATCTCAAACAAACAAACAAACAAAACTCTGCAAATTGAATTCAGTTTACAAATGAGAACACTCAGCCAAATATATTTCAGGTCACCAGCCCAAGGGTTCAGAATATGAACTGCCGAGGTCTCCTTGTCTCTTTGATGAATGAGGACTATAATCTGCATTTATAGATATTTTTAACTCTCTTTCTTCACTATTTCTGTTGGTCTCAGTCTATTCCTTTGCAAGATATTTATCTTTCTTGGACTGCTTTAAAAATCGTCTCTTCATCATTCATATTCTTCTATTTTAACACTGAGGTAACTATTTAACCTGGGATTTATTTGAATTATTGAAACTCAGGTTTTGGGGTCTTTAGTTGTCCTGGAAATTTCTCAGCTAGTATCACACACGATATCACCTCTTATCATTCTCCTTATTTTCTTTCTCTTATACTTCAATGACATATAAGAATAAATGGGAAATTCTCATGAAATGTTACATATATTCGAATATAACTGAAACCTCCATTGTTTCTTCTCTGTTGCTTCACTTCTGTTTCATATTATACAGTTAATTTTTTGTGTTGTTCTGGGTAACTTCTTCAGATTTGTCTTTGAAATTAATGTCTTTGAAATCTCTTCAATGAGCATTAATCTGCTCTTCACTTTATCCATTTTCTTTCAGTCATTTTAGGGATCATTTCTAGACATCCCATTTAATGCTTTTTAAAAAGTTAAAGGTTTCTGAGAGTCTCTTTTTTCTTGTTCAGCTTTCAATTCTCTTTTGTGTGCATTTAACTATAGCTCTTCAAACTTTCATATCTCATGATGCTAAAGTTAAACATTCAGGCTGCCTATTGTGAATGTTTTTGAATTCTGCCAACTTTTCCTCATTTTTTTTTTGTTTTAATATTCTTCATAATGGGAGTATATTTGTCTGACATTTGTCTCTGGAGTTTTGGAGAGGCTAAGATTAAGAGTGCACAGCTTCAACAGGCTATACCGTCTGCCAGTGTCTCCAGTCTCACCCCCAAATGCATGAGTCAAGAACTGTCTGCTGCTTTCTGGGCTGCTAAACACACCATGGATTATGTTCCTCATATCATAATCTTTTCTCAGGACAACCCCGATGTAGGCTCCAGAAGAGAATTCTGATTTTCTAATTCTTTGTCTTTATACTATCTCCACAAATCAGAGCCCACAGGCCCCTGAAGTTCTATATAATGAAACTTCCTAAACCTGCAAACATTATCTCTTCTTTCCTTTTTGTCCTACCCAAATCTTCAGGCACTAGCCTATATGCAAATTACACTTGTAGACTTTATGCTTATTCACGTTAAACAACATACCGTATTTTAAATCAAAAATTCCCAAACCAGCTGACAAACTGGCTTCCATAAAGAGTGGCCCTAGGCTTGTTGGACAAGTGAACACTTGTTTATAAACCCCCGCAGACCATCTCAGTCATAGAGAGACTCTTCAACTCTTAAATATTCCGGACTCTGGATAACTAGGAACTAAAATGTGGAAAAGAAAGTCCTAGTAAAGAGATTTGGTTTACCATGGGCTGTCTTAAGACTATACTGGAGATACCCTCGGTTTACTACTAGTTCCAACTTATTAAAAATAAAATGAATATACTTTACATTGAAAACATATGCTCTTCATTGCCCTTTAATGGGATTAAGAGGTCAAATTAATCATAAATTAAATCTGCCTAGATATAGAGATAGACATGGTGGTCAAAGGACAAAACTTTTTTTTAGAGATGGAGTCTTGCTCTGTTGCCCAGGCTGGAGTGCAGTGACGAGATTTTAGCTCACTGCAACCTCTGCCTCCTGGGTTTAAGCAATTCTCCTGCCTCAGTTTCCCAAGTAGCTGGGACTACAGGTATGTACCACCATGCCCAGCTATTTTTTCTTTTTAAGTAGAAATGGGGTTTCACAATATGGTTGGCCAGGCTGGTCTCGAACTCCTGACCTCAGGTGGCCCACCCACCTCGGGCTTCCAAAGTGCTGGGATTACAGGCATGAGCCACCATGCCTGGCCAACAAAACTCTATTGGCAAGACCGTTTCTGGCAGTTGGTCAATGTGGAGCAGGAAAGAGGCCGGTATCTGAATTAGTTGCTGTGGGGTTAGATGCTGGGACTTGTGATATCCCGGGTACTCAGCTGATCTGGGGGTCCGAGCATGAGGTATGTCTTACTGGGAACTGAATGAAGTCAGGAGAAGGATTTTCTTAGGAAATTTTCTTTCAGTCCCCTCAGACATATTTGGGCACTTTTACCGTGTCTGTTTTTCCCTGTTTAGGGCCAGGTCTACACAGGGAATAAGGCATTTCTACAATACTGTATTCTTACCCTCATCAGAGAAATGCAGGGCTAGTCCCTCAGTTCTGAGAGTTTCCCTTTGAGTTTGTCCTCAGATTACTGAGCTGGGGGTCAGCTATGAATCCATGAAGCGCATTTCTCATACTGTGGAGCCCAAAGGGAGACCAGAGTACTTGCTTGGGGTATAACAGAACTGGGCCCTGGAAGGCAGCTAGAGGTGAGCTTCCCCCCCTCTGTCTCTGCGGGTCGCCACACTTTGACCAGGGGCCCTGATGTCCGTGCAACTCCAGCAGGGCGGAAGCTCAGGAAGGAGATGGAAGCAGGAGGCAGAGCCCTGTGTCCCAGTGGAGGGAGACTGCAGGCACAGGTTAAAAGAAAAGCCAGTAGCTGGGGCCTGGAACATCTAGGACAGAGGCATCTAAGTTGCGTCCACATTCACCTGGGCAGCAGTGGTGCCCCCAAAAGTGGAGTCTGGAGACCACGGTAGGTTGAAACAGGTATGTGACCAGATGCCTCAACCTGGGAGAATCCATACTGTACCAGGTTGTGTTAACCCAACTTAGCCAGGACAAAAAATTATATTTCTAAGAATGCCTTTATCTTTATGATTCTGGGTTACAGTTGGTCAAGGAGCTATTTGTGTGAACTTTGGAAGGCAGAAGTAAAACTGTCACCACTATACTTGGTAGGACATTAGGCTAAATGAGATAAGCCAATCACAAAAAGACAAAAATCTGCATAATGTCATTTACATGAGTTATCTAAAATAGTGCAACTCAAGGAAGCAAAGACTAGAATGGTGGTGGCCAGGGTCTGGGGAATGGAGTAAATGGGGAGTTGCTGCCAATGTGTATAAAATTTCAATCATGCAAGATGAATGAGATCTAGAGATCTGCTGTACAACATCATGACCTCAGATTATAAAACTGTGCTCTGCACTTACAAGTCTATAAAAAGGGTAGATCTCATGTTAAATACTATTACTAAAAACTTTAAAAAATCTGGCAAAAGGATGTAGGTAGCCAAAGGGAGAAAGAGAAGAAAGAGGAAATTCATATAAATCAGAAACGGAGTAAACTAATTAGAATATACCAAAAATTGCAGATCTCGAAACCCTCAAATGCAAGAAACACCCTTTTCTTCATTTTTAAAAATTTTCCCTTTTTTCTAATCATCTTTTTTTCCCATTGTGTATTTCATGTGATGTAATCCCTTGCACAAAGTAGGATGCCCCAAAAGATTTATTGATAAAGGATAAAAAATGGACCTGACGCAATGGTTCACACCTGTAATCCCAGCACATTGGGAGGCCAAGGCAGGTGGATCACCTGAGGTCGGGAGTTTGAGGCCAGCCTGGCCAAGATGGAGAAACTCCGTCTCTGCTAAAAACACAAAACTGGCCAGGTGTGGTGGAGGCTGCCTGGGAGGCTGAGGCAGGAGAATCGCTTGAACCTAGGAGGTGGAGGTTGCAGTGAGCCGAGATAGCACCACAGCACTCCAGCCTGGGCAACAAGAGCGAAACTCTGTCTAAAAAAAAAAAAAAGAATGAAAAATATTAACTAATGAATAACAAATTTTCAAGTCCTTTCCCTGATGGTAGATTGCATCGGGCACAGGAAGACTACATGCCCCATGAAAAACATTTCCTGCCCTTTGCTGTGAACCTGGGAAAGCTCCCTCCTCATACAGTCTTCGTAAAAGAGATGCCTGGCCTTGCCCACAGGAGGGCCACAGAGCAGAAAACTGCACCTTTCTTTTCTTTCTTTCTTTCTTTTTTTTTAAATCACAATAAAGAGTAAACAGGTATGTTTTGCCTGGAAATCATGTGTTCATTGGACTTGTCAGGGAAGAAGCTATCATGATCACAGCTTCATGCATGACCTTAGCATCCTGCTCTTGGGGACATAAAAAGGGGACACCAGGTAAAAGGACAGATCTCCAGAGTGAGGAGGGACAGTGCAGAGGTGTTGAAAAAACAGACTTCAGCTAGCTATTAAATATGAGCCCCAGGACATCTGCTGTCCCTCAGATATGTAAACAGGTGAAATAATACTTAGCTTAGACAGTTTCAGTGAGCATTAAACCAAATCTCATACAGAAGCACCAGAGAGTGCCTGGGAAAGGCCTGTCCACTCTCCAGGGCCTGAGGCCCTCTGGCTGGCAGCCCTCCCCTCACCGTCACTTCCTGAGTGGGGCAGGAATGTTATTGCACAGAAGGCTGATGCTCACGCAGGGCTGTGCTTCGCTGCTGGCACAGAAATACAACGCCGAGTCCCCCAGCTCCAGAGAGCTCAGGTTTAGTTCAGAGTGCAAGTCAGCGAACTGTTGTGCTGAGAATCTTTCAAGAATGTTTCCTTTTGCTCTCTCTTCCCCATTATAATACTGAATGAGGAACTGGAGGCCCTGGCCCAGGCTCTGTTGGTACCAGTACACGGAGCGGTCTCCAGACCTAGGGGAGCATCTCAGCGTCACTTGCTGTCCAATTGCTGTGATCAGGTGCTTTGGGGTTTGTGTGACTCCACAATCCACTGAGCCTGTGTGTCAGAAGACAGAAGTTAAGCATAAGGCACAGAAGAAAGCCTCCTGCTGGAGCCATCATCGGCCTGCGTGCATTTCAGGGACAGGAAATGGAGATCGGAGACTTTGAAGCTGTGCCCAAGACTCACCTGCTCCCAGGAGACAAAAGGCCACACAGCAGAGGAGCCTGAAGCCCATGGCAGGATCTCCCAGCTCCGGGCTGGTATCTCTGTAGTAAGTATTGTGCAGTTCCCAAGCTCTCTTCTTCCTGATAGGAGCATTGGCCTGTGATGTCACCGCACTGACGTACTTTCCCCTGCAGGCCACTCCAGCCCACTGTACTCTTTGGCAGGCCTCAGGTTCTGCTACTCCATGTACTATTCCTGTCTTGTACAGGCCAGAAGCCAAACGTGAGGAGGATTGAACACAGTCCCCACATGCCCACATCACACCTTACTTTCCTCTGCCCGCCCTGTCCCTGCCCTGACACTGATTCCCCAGTCCTTGCCACCCCAGGCTGTTCACCCTCTACTGCCTGTGCAGAGCCAGAGACACTCCCTCTTTAGTGCAAACTGAGGCCTCTGGCGCCCCAACTCTTCCAAGGCAATGAGAGGTTGTGCTTAACTCTTATGTGTCCAGGCCCCGCTCAGGGAATTCCATCCACTCCGCTGATGCCGGCAGGCAGCCAGGCATCCCCTTCAGCCCCACTCTCTCGGCTCCTCTCCCACCCCTCCGCTGAGTTCTCTGCAGTATTGTGGAGCCACAGCGCCTCCAAGTGGCCAACAGTCTACAATCTCATGGATTCATACCTTCTGACGCGATACGCTCAAATTGTCCAAATCAGAAACAGAGATGCCCCCAGTCCTGCCACCCCCACCCTCTAACACACCCTCTCTATGCTTTCCCAAAGAGTCAATTTCGGGTTGATTTTCAAATCCACCCTTCGCCAATGGAGTCGGAGGACACATGAGCCAACATTTTGATTATGAATAAACAATTGTTACATAGTTGCAAATAATGTGTTAAGATGGTAGAGACCAGCCAGAATTATAAAGGCCATACAATTAAACAGCGTGATGATATCAAGGAGACCCAGCCTGGAAACCCTATATTCCACAGCTAATCCCAGTTAATTATACTCATATGTTTTCATATGTTGTATTTAGATTCATTATTACTAAATTTTAGGTAGTGCATTTTAGAAAAGGGTTTCTAGATTTTAAAAATTTACTTCTAAATTATAAAAATTTGAAATGAATAACACTGCCAGCTGTAATTCAAACAGATTCCGTTGGTTCTCACATTTGCTGTCACTACGCAGAAGTGACTTTGATCTCTAACCAGGAAATAGTTAGTGGTTAATAATATCCCTCATATTAATAATAGTAATATTCCAGAACGCTATATAAGCAGGAATTAACATACATTTCACAACATCAAAGAATATTCACTATATATTTAATTAATACTTGGCTTTTCCTATGAAAATAATAAAGATGTTGGTATAGTACAATGCTGGGGAATATCATGGTAAGAAGTGAAGAGGAAAGCAACGTGAGCCCATTCTTGACCAATGAGCAGGGTCTGGCGGTTTCTTGGGAGACAGAGGTCCTTCCAGGCCATAGAAATATTGAGCACAAATGCAGAGAATGCAAAGGCTGCAGAGTTTTAGGAAATATTCAAAGAGATGTTTGGTCACAGAAGGGAATGGATCTGGGTAGTTAGTGTCAGGAAGAGATACAATGGAAGCAGAATGTATCTTTGGGGAAATGGGAGAGCCTTTATCTGTTTACTGTCAGCAGTGAAATGAATTCTTCTGTTTTGAGACTTGAGATCTAAGTCCAGAAGGAAGACATTGGAACCAGTTCCAGGGCCCTCCCCCGGGGCAACAGGCTATGTGGCAATGACCCTCCTAGACTGGCCCTGGGGTGATGCCAGTTATTACAAGGCCTTGCTGCATATTTTCTAGCAATTGAAAACTTTGACAGGTTATGTTGCAGAGAACACAATTTTTATCATCTGGTAGCTCTACTTCTATTTTTTCATAATCTTTAATCATGTTCTCCTCAAATTTCTCCAAACCAAATCTCAATTTCTTCTCCCTTAATTATATAAAGCAAACCCTTGAGATTTTACCTTCTATACTACACATCTGTCGAACAATCCTGACACCAAAATGAATTTCTTTTTCTAAAAAGGAGAGTGCCAGCTACTGTATCATTATAGTGTACAGCATCCGACAAAGAAGGTAATTTTGCTGTGAACCTCCTGAAGCAGCAGCATCCTCTGAGCAGATCCTCCTGGCCTTGTTTCCACCAGCCTTTCTCACAGCTGTCTGGTCTGAGACTGCTGTACATGGAAGCAGAGAGATTAGTGCACAGAGTTCCAGTGACCCTGCCAGGCTGTGCCAAGCTGCTGGCACAGAGATACAGGGCCAAGTCTCCCAGCTCCAAGGCACTCACATTCATCTCAGAGTGATAGTCACGGAACTGGCGCCCTGAGAATCGATGAGGGAAGTTTCCTTCTGATGTCCTTAACTCATTAGCATATTCGAAGATAAACTGGGGCCCCTGACCAGGGGTCTGTTGGTACCAGGACACAGTGTTGTGCCCAGAGATAGGAGAGCATCTCAGAGTCACTTGCTGTCCTCTCGTTTTGATCAGATGTGTGGGACTTTGGGTGACTCCAGTGTCCACTGAGCCTGTGGGAAAAGCAGATGGAGGATGAGCCAGGAGACAGCCTGGAGGCCCTCCCCGAGGTAAAGTGGAGGACACAGGGGTGGGAAAGCTGAGAATGGGGCTGCTGTCCAGTGCACAGGACTCACCTGCTCCCAGGAGACAAAGCAGCGCCCAGCAGAGGAGCCCGGGGCCCATGGCACAGTGGGGCAGGCAGCACTGCACCTGATGCAGGGCTTGGTCCTCCTGGGGAAGAGCTGAGTGAGTTCTGGGCCTTGATTTTGCTGATGCAAGGAGTATCTTGTGATGTCACTGTCCTGTGTCCTCCCCCTACAGGCTTCCTGAGTCCAGTGCTCCCCACAACCCAAACTCTCTCCCTGCCCTGCAGAGCAGAAGGGTTGGGTGAGGGCAGAAGCTTCTGTGACGAGACAGTTGCTCCTCTGCCTACACTGCTCCAGCTCCCAGGCTGCCCCATCGCCCTCTCACCCTCCTCCCACCTAGTGCTGCGGTGCTCCATGCTGAAACTCACACACTGCCCATCAGCAGAGGGTGAAGAGCCTGTGATTAAACCTTCATGTTCCAGCTCTTCCTGGCTGTCCTAAGGTCATCTCTCTGATGCTAGATTCAACCAAATTTTCTGGTTCTATTTTTTCGTCTTCAGATAACATTTCCAGCCCCTCCCTTGAGTGGCCAGTGGTACAAAGTCCCCAAGATTTAGTCTATCTGATCAGATCCAAAGCAGACCTGGGTTGTCTGTAAATTAAGAGTACAGATTCCCCAGAAATAACACTAGGGCTTTATCAGCTCACAGAACAGACCTAGCCAGCCAGTTTGGGATTCAGCACCCTCAAGGCCATCTTATGCATAGTGATCTGGATAATTTATGTTAATTTCTCCAGATCCACCCTGCCTTCAGAGGCTGACCCCAGTGTATTATGTTAACTGGCTCCCTTCTTCTCTAACTCCAGAGTGAGTTTGGCTAATGGGAGACAATGTCAGGAGAGCAGACGGAGGTAGGGTCACCACTTGTTCTGATTTGTTTATGCCCTGGTTCTCCTCTTGCTTCGTTATTTTATATTGGTTACTCTTCCCTACCAAAGGCCATAGCACCTTATAGGCAGCCTTGCCTTAAAGCTACAGTACCAGATGCTTTGGGATCCACATCCTCTCCTACTAATTTCAGGCCAATGTGAGTAAGAGCCACAGATTCTGCTATTCCTAGGCTACTTCTACTTCTCTTACTGGGTTCCCTTAACCCTGGGACACCTTTGCAAATACTCCTTTTTGTCCCTCCTTGATATCTCCAGGACCACAAGTAATAGAAAGAGCAATGGAAAAGCGAGTCTGGGATATTTTATTTTGCCTTAAGAGTTAACACAATTTCTAACATTCTGCCATTAGAAGTAATAAGATTTCTAACATCCTGCAATGAGCGTTGCTGAAAGAGTCAGGAGAACCATGAGAAATATGCATATGACAATAAACCATGTGACAGTGGACATAGAATCCAAAGAGATCCCAGCAGAGACTCACGGTGCACGCTCACCTACTCTGACCTATCCCCATAAAAGACGGGAGTCCTATACAAATAGATGCTTGTATTCTGTACCGTCCAATTTAGAAATGCATCATATAAAATAAGAATAAGACAGGAACACACTCATGACCACATAAAATACGGAGAATGTGAGACGTGCTTCTTGCTGAGATATACAACAGCCAAATTTAGTATCAAAATGAGCTGGGCTGATAAGAGGCTAAGACACAACCGAGGATCAATGGCTGAAAGAAAGCTATAGACAAAGAAAAAAACGCTCACTCGCTGTTGAAGTCATACCAAGAACCATGAACTGTTATAAATTTAATAATTTGAGAAATTGGGCGTTCATCGGTCTCACATATTAGCCTTTCATATTGGTTTTCAGCAGATTGGCCAATTGGTGATTTTTTTTTTTTTCTGCCAAGCAAGCAGCCCACTCCTCTTTTTGAGAGGGGGGTCCTGGGTGACCCAGCACTCTCCCCTCTTGGCAGCCTCACAGGGGGACATTGGGCAGAGAAGAGACATATGGGGTTCTCTGCACATGAGGCATGTATTTCCCGTGAAACCCAGCTATGGTCCTCCCAGTCCTTCAGTTAATGGATCCCAACATAAGAAGTCTTGCACCGGGATATGGGATTCTCCCTGGGGATGCTAAAGAGGACGACAGGCTAAAGGAAAATGAAATGCGTGTTCTATATTATTTTATAATATTTTACAAGAAAAACAAGTTAAGGGACTCATGGATTCTAATCCAAGTCACAGTGATGGTAAGAATTAATTTCCTTCCTTCATCTATCCTCAGAGGAACTCAAACAGGTACTTAAGTAAGAGGCTTACAATCTTTTTTATAATTCTACTAGCTGATTATTTTCAGGTCTAATGGCAGAGTTTGTTGCATCTATTAACATTGTCACTAAGTGGATTGTTCACTTGTGTGTTTGTAACTTTATAAAGAAAAAATCGGATTTTCTTGTCCTCCAGAGAACACACGCTCGGTATCCAAAGGAACCAAAGCCAAGGTGATGTTATGTGTACTACATGAGAATCCCAAATCACTCAAGCAGGCCAAAGCTTCCCAGTTGCTTTCTGCTTTCTTCTTCTCCCTTGAAAATAAAGTGAAATATGAATTTCATGTTGGAAGCTACTGTTCCTTTGTATAATTCCCAGAATATTCCAAATTGAGGAAAATAGCGTTATGTTGTTTGCATTTACACATCCCCACTACAGTGATAGACCCCAGCTCACTCTAAGTTTCATGCTTCAGGAGCACACATAGAATGAGATCCCATTGCTGGGAAGTCTGGGAAGAGCTTCAGAAAGGGCAGCTTTTTCTTCTGGTTGAGGCAGGGCCTTCCGTAAGGAGTACCCACCTCCAACCTGTGGCTGCCCTTTTGGTGCAGAGAGCAGCTGGCTGTACAGGGCTGTGGATGCACTGCCGCAGAGGTACAGAGAAGTCCGGCTGGTGCTGGTGGATGCCAGGCTCAGGGGAAATGCTTAGGCTTGTTTCCAGAGACACTGTACCCTTCTGTGACATCAACTTTGGTCCTGCTGCCACCACTACCTGAATAACGGATCAATTTCAGCCTCTGTCCTGGGTCTTGTCGATATCAGAACATTCAATAATGGTTCCTAACCTGAGCACATTCCAGGATCATCTCTTTCCTGTCTGTATAATGTAGTATCTTGGTGTCTGGGTGATCCCAGCATCAACAGAGTCTGCTGGAGAGGCAGATGGAAAGTGAAGACAAGAGTTAAGAGGTAGGGGGACTCTTCAGAGGAAAGAGGAAAAAAGGCTTGGAGCCCAGACATTGCAAACCCATGACAGGGTTTTGCAGCTGTTTCCAGGACTCATATGCTCCCAGGAGACAAAGGGTCATGCAGAAGAGTTTGGGGTTCATGACAGGGTTAGAGTGAGGAGGGGCTCTCCCAATTAAGTGCCCTGATCCTCAGGACTGTGAGCTGGGGCTTGGAGGCCCCTCTCTAGGGAACAGTCTGGTGGGCCTGTGGTGTCATCCCCCATGCCTTAGGAGTCCAGCTGTCCAGGGTGTTCTGACTGGTCTCAGGCAGGATCCACCTCCTCTCATGAAGGCTGTTGCCCAGCGAGGCCTGCAGGGAAGATAGGGTGCAGCAGAGACACACTGGGCTTAGGGCACAGCCCGCCCCTCGCCTCCCCATGTTCCTTTGAGGCAGTTGCTCCTCTGTCTGCACCTGCCCCTGACACCAAGGTTGCCGGCCAGAATTCTTCAACTGTGGATCTCATTAAAGATTAGAGGTATTTCCTGAATCTTGCATAGCTGTAGGTAGCCTAGCAATAACTGTAAACTGTTGCAACATTTGCATAATATTGAATCCCAGCCTTAATTTTTCTTAACCCTTCCCCTCCTAGGCTGCTCTCCCAGGCTGTCCCCAGAGCCCCTTAGATCCCAGTGGACCACAGTGCCATCTTGTGGCCAGTAAGTTAAGTTTCATCATTGCTTCTGCAATGGCCCAAGGGATGCTGGGAAGTGTCTGCAGAGTGAGCTGGGAGACTATTCTAGAAGTGCCATCCTGCAGGTTTTATGAGCAATCTCCCTAAACCCTGATTCCAACACTGGTTCTAACCCTGACTATGGCTTTTCTCAAAGCTGAATATCCCACCCTCATTCAAAATAACTCTTATCACATAGCAGCCATTAGAGTCTAACTGATATTTTCTCCCTTAAAACTATCATATAAAGGGAGCGGGATAGAATGGGAGGAATGGAAGAAAATTGGATTTACTCTGAAGTAGGAGGAACATACAGGAATTGAAGTGCATAGTTATTTCATTTCCATTACCAAAGATGAAATACATGTCCCCCAAAATAACAGTCAATGTTACCATGAAAATAAAGATTAGCAGAAGATTGGGACGATAATGAGATTACCTTCAAGACAGCATCAAATATGTATTAATGAAAAGTAAAATTTGAATGTAAAAAGTAGGATCCCTTGCAGGCAACAAGTAATCTTGAAGGGAGCAGTATCCAACGTGGAAAATAAGGATGGATAATGAAGACCAGCAAAGGGCCTTCCACAGAAAATGATTAACGTGTACAACGCACATCTGCTGATCTGAGCAGCAGACATGCAAGCAATGATTCTGGAAGAGGCAGAGGAGCTTTGTGAGATGAGGATGCAAAATAGTATCATAAGGAAGCAAGGAGAGAGAGGAGGAGGTTTGTGAGCAGGAAAGAGGCGATTGTGTCATGCTGTGGTTAAGCTGCTGGCACAGAAGTACATGGCTGAGTCCCCCTGCTCTGTGTGTTGGATCTTCAGAGTAGAGACGGATCCTTCAGGCCGTGTTGCAGAGAACCGATCACTGCGCAGCCCTGAGTCATCTACTGCACCCGTGCCTTGGAAGTAAATTAGAAACTCTAGGCCCTGCCCCAGGTTCTGTCGGTACCAGTAAAGGACAGCATGACCTGAAATTGGATCACACCTGAGCGCTACATCCTTTCCCTTCTCTGTGACCTTGTTACTGGGGGACTGGGAAACTCCAGCACCTGTGTGATCTGTGGAGACACAAGTTGAAAACAGAATGAAGAAAGCAGTTGTACTCATCTCACACATATACACATTCACACAAACACACACACAATGAGGCTGGTTGGTGTCTGAGGACTCACCTGCCCCCAGGAGGCACAGGGCAGCCCAGCAGAGGAGCCTGGTGCCCATGGCAGAGTCAGGGCAGGATGGGAGCTTTGCCAGATCAGAGTCATTGTGAGCAGGAGCAGAGGAAGAGGGATGTCCCTGTCCCCACAGAGCAGTTCCCACAGTGACATCACTTCCTCTCTCAATCCCCACAATCTCAGGAACACAGGATTTATATTAGAACACACTTAGATGACTGCTTTAGATATTTATTAGCTCCTTTTAAACAACATAAATGCATCGGTCTTCACTTTGTTCTCCAGAGCTGTCTGGAGCTAGAGGCCTCATGCTGCATCTCTGAGTTCATCTCCTCACCCCACAGCCGCGCCTCTGTCTGCTGGGCATGTTTTCTAGGATGTGCCATCAGCGTCCCCAACACAAGGCACCAAGGGGTGAGCTCATTGCCTTTTCTGCAAGTCAGGGTCCCCTGTGCCATCCCATTCATGCCCCAGCCTCCTCCATCCCCCGAGTCACACGTGCCCAACAGGACTGCCCCATCACATGGGTTCCCTCACCAGCTGCACCTCATGCCTTTCTTCTGGGACTACTTCCCACCTTTGTTGGCTATAATTCAAAAAAGATAACTTATTGGAAAACTCATAGTCTTTTTTTTTTATTTTTCCATTTGTAAATATATTTTCCTCCATCTCAGTATTTAATGAATGGGGATAATAATTCTCACTAAATGGTTATTTTTGATCCTCTTTCTTGACTTTCACTGATCTTTTCAGTCTATTCCACCAGGAGAGATTTATCTTTTCTTTGGGACTGCTTTTAGAATCTTCTCTTTGTCACTTGTGTTCCACAATCTCACTATAATATAAACATTTATCTTATTTCATATTCACTTGAATTCTTGAAACTGAGAATTTAGGTCCTGAAACACCCCTGGAAAATTCTCAGCTAGTGTCTCATCGTGATCACTTATTCCCTCTACTTTCTTTTTCTGAAACTTCAATTATCTATAAGAAAAACGAGAAATATATGTTTACATAATATATAATTTTAATTACATATTTATTTATATATTATACATATAAAAATATATTATACATATAAAAATATATTATATAAATATATAAATATAAATATATATTATATAAATATATATATTATATTATATAATATATAATATATATTATATTATATAAATATAATTATATATTATATTATATAATATATAATATATATTATATTATATAAATATATATTATATAATATATATTATATATTTATATGTATAATATTATATATTATATTAATTATAATTAATATTTATATTAAATCAATTATATTTATATTAAATTAATTATAATCAATAATTATATTAAATATAAATTTTATAAATATAAATAATATATATTTATATATTATATATAAATAAACATATAATTAAAAATTATATATTCTACTGTGCTGGAAACCACCCGTAAGCTCTCTCTCAGGTTACATATTTAATATTCAGTGCCGCATTCTATGTAACTTCTTCAGCTTTGTCCTTGACATCACTAATAATCTCTTAGAAGCATTTCATCTTTTCTTCATTTCCATTTTGTTTTCAGTGATAATCTTAATCATTTCTATATTGAATTTGATTATTTTTTAATGTTACCTTGATGGTTTCTGGCAGTCTCCTTTTTCTTGTTCACATTTCAATTCCCTTTAAATATAGTTATACAGACTTTCATATATTTTAATGGTAAAGATTTCTTGTCTTCATACACTTCAATTGCTAATTGTTTCTGCTCACTTGTCTTCACTGGTTCTTGTTTTAATAGTCTTAACAGTAGAAGCATATTTATCTGACATTAATCTATGGCTTTCAAGAGAGGCCTGCACTGAGAGTGAAGAACTTCAAGACTCCATAGTTTTTCCAACTGTCTCCAGTCTTACCGCCAAATTCATGGGGCCAAGAATTGTCTGTTGCACTGTGGATTGCCAAACACTCTCATGGTTTGGGTTCCTGGGGAACATGCTCTCAGGACAGCCACAATGTACCCTCTAGAACACAATTCTGATTTTCTCTTACTTTTACATGATACCTTCTCCACAAATTAGCAACTATAAGGCTGTTCCCATCCTGTTCTTCCAAGAGAAAACAATATACATATATTTTTAAAATCCTAAATCTACAAATGTGCCCTCTTCGGGGTTTTGCTTTTGTTCCTAACCCAAAACTTTAAGAAATAGCTTAGATATTAGAATTATATACAGAAAGTTTACCCTCATTCAGCTTGAAGAACACATATTTTAAATTGGAAATTCCCAGACTGACAAACTGGCTTGCACGGTACATGGTCCTATGCTTGTTCAACAAGTGAGTACCCCTTGATGAGCTCATAGCACAGCGTCTCAGGCAAAGTTAACTCTAGATCTCTGACAGGGTACAATGAATCGAGTGTGTTCCTGTTATTGGTTCATTCACCCACTCATCACTCACTCACCTGTCACTCACTCATCCAGTCTCTGTGAAATGAATGAGGACTCCCTGCCTGCCAGGCACTGCTGGTGGTGAATGCAACAAGATCAGCCTTCACCCTCATAAAGTTTAAAATTAAGTGGAGCACAAAACGAGTAAGACAAGTTGCAAGGAAAAATTGCAACTGTGCTGAACT